>NC_137278.1:140362500-145362500 GCF_054371585.1 Giraffa tippelskirchi
CTAGAGTAGAGGTTAGATTCTCAAAAATACAATATTAAAAAAAAAACAAAACAAAGTCACAAAAATTATAAAATATATATATTAAGTTTGCTTTAAAAATAGGGTCTTTTTTCTTTTGCAAGGTAATAGTAGGTTATAAAAATGAAAATTAAAGGAGCAGTCGAGGACTTAAAAATAAAAAAAATTAAATTTAAAAACTGATAATAGTAAAAATATATCTGGGAATTTTTCTGGAGCTGTTGTGGACAGTGTGGGGTCAGTTCATTTTCTGATAGTTCCTTGATCCAGCTTATACTTCTCAAGATCTATAGGCCCCTTCCTATGTAGTTGGTGCTAACTATAGGGTTTTAATCTGTTGCACCTGTCACTTCCAAAGCTGTTCCCTCTGTTTATTTTAGTTTCTTCTGTTTGCTGGTCTCTTCAGTGTCTAATTTCCACCCTGACACAAGGGGGCGATGGTGGTCACTTTTTTAGTCTCACTTGTTCAGTTGTGCTGTGGGGAGGGAGAACATTGCAAACAAATATCACTGGCATGTGTGGGGAGTGCTTGCAGTGTATCAGCTGCACTGGGTTTGTCCTTGCTCACAGCATGTGTGCTTTCATGGTCTATACTTCTCAGGCTCTAGGTTGCTCTGCTGGGGACTGTCTGAGGTGCTCCCTGGGTTGCGTGCACTTCCCAGGTCTAAGTCACTCAGGTTCAGGTTCTCGGGTACTCCACAAAGGCACAGACTCAGTTGGGCCTGTGTTTTGTGCCCTTCCAAGGTCTGAGCAGCTCAGGTTACCATGTGCTTGGTGAGCGCAGTCACCCCCAAGTGGGGGGGTGCGTCTTATCACCTCCCCCATCCCAGCTGCTTGGTTTTCTGGGTGTACAATGGGCGTGCCTTCTCAGGTGTGCCATGTGTCTCTTCTGGGGAGCTGATCTCTGGCTGTGACCCTCCCTGCGTATGTCAACCATCCAGAATCCCAGGAAGACTTGGTTAGCTATGAAGCCTGCTTGCAGTTTGGTATAGGATGCCCTTCTGGGGCCACGATTGCCCCTTTCCAGCTCTGGCTGCCCCCGCCTGCCTGTCTCTGGTGGGGGATGGGCCAGTCCACAGCCAGCTAGCTCTGATCAGTCCTTTGTTCCATGAGTGGGCCTGGCAATGTCTTTGGTTAGGGCTTTTTGCAGGATAGTTCTCTCTCTCTCTTTGTTTTTTATATTTTCTTTCTCTCTCTCTGGCTATCCCACAGTCTGGGTTGCTATTTCTCGTTAGTTCCCTCAGATTGACCTCGGGGCATTCAGGCCCAGTCCTTACCCTAAGCAATGCAGCCCGCGCCTCCCTGTCCAGCCCCCGCTTACTAGTGTTGGATGCGAGCGGCTGGGCTGCTTCTCTGCTGGGAGTTGCCGTTAGGCATGGAATCTGTGGGTTTTAATTATTTATTTATTTATTTTTCCTCCCGGTTATGTTGCCCTCTGAGATTGCAAGACTCGCCACAGACCCATCGGTGAGAGTGTTTCCTGGTGTTCGGAAACTTCTCTCTTTTTTAAGACTCCCTTCCCGGATGGATCTCCATCCCTACCTCTTTTGCCTCTCTTTTTATCTTTTGTATTTTGTCCTACCTCCTTTTGAAGACAATGGGCTGCCTTTCTGGGTGCCTGATGTCCTCTGCCAGCATTCAGAAGTTGTTTTGTGGAATTTGCTCAGCATTCAAATGTTCTTTTGATGAACTTGTGGGGGAGAAAGTGGTCTCCCCATCCTATTCCTCTGCCATCTTAGAACCGCCGCCTCCAACTGGTTATTTAAAAGGCTTAGGAAATCAATATCTCAGGGAACATGTGAAATTCACTTGCAGTACTTAATTGTGGAGCCCAAGTCTTGTGCTGAAATAGGAAAATTGTGTAAAAGTTAACAAATAATGGTGAGGCTTCAAGAAGAGTGCAGACAGGCATACACATCACTGCCCCTGCTTATCCGTACATTTTCCCAACATTAAAATACTCAGTTTCTCTCTGAGGAACCCCTCAGCTGATAAGCTTTACCCCCATGCACACAGAATTTTCAATTAGCTTTTTAATGCCCCACACTAAAATGTTTTAAATGGTAAGACAATAATTTCCACACATTTGTGGAGAGATTTTCACGTGAAACACAAAGAGCAAAGCAAGGCTTTCTGAGAATATTAGAAAAAGTGAAATATTAAAGGAAACAGAAACACTGCAGGCAGTAAAAGAAAACAATTATATATAATACCCTCAGAAAAATAAGATAACACTGTAAACCTGAAAAAAGAGCATGATACTTAAAAAAAAGAACTTTAAGGGAGAAAAGGGATATGTGGAAACAAGCAAGAACCTTATTAAAACTATGAGAGCAGAAATGAGAGAACCACTTTGAAGCTAGATAAGGAGATAAAGAAACAAATGAATTCAGCCTATGAGAGGAGCCCTGGGAGATCTCAGGGAACCAGCTGTGTTTCAGGTCTAGAGGATAGAAGTGTGTTTGGAACTTCAGAAGAAATGCCGTCTCCCTCCCCTTGCTATCTCTGGGAATTGGTTCCAGAACCTCTTTTGCATACCAAAACCCACAGATGCTCAAGTTCTTTATATAAAATGGAATAGTATTTGCATACAATATTAATATATCCTCCCTTATACTTCAAATTGTCTCTAGATCATTTATAATGACTGATACAATGCAAATATTATGTAAATAGTTCTAAATATAATGTAAATGCTTTGTAAATAGTTGTTTGTGTGCTGCAAATTCAAGGGTTTTTTTTTTTGAAATTTCTGAAAAATTTTTTCAAATATTTTTGATCTGCCATAATAAGTCACAAGGGGATTTCCAGGTGGCTCAGTGGTAGAGTCCTCTTGCTAATGCAGGAGACACGGGTTTGATATCTGGATCAGGAAGATCCCTGGAGAAGAAAATGGCTACACACTCCAGTATTCTAGCCTGGGAAATCCATGGACAAAAGAGTCTGGCCGGCTACAGTCCATGGGGTTGCAAAAGAGTCCGACACAACTTAGTGACTAAACAACAACAACACAGTAAATTAACTAAAAAAAAAAAAAGCAAATATAAATGCATATGTATGGAAAGATCTCTGGCAGAATATATAAATATTTGTAATTAACAATGGCTAACTCTAGATGGTTGAATTTTTAGTGATCTAAAAAAGTAATTAATTGTATTTAAATTTTGCCTATAACTAATTTGTATTATGTGTCTAATTACCTGGAAGAAAATGTTGAAAGTCAAAGATACCCAGACAAGAGCTGACAAAATGAGTTTAAGCTCCAAGGCCCCTTGCTTGCTCCAGGTAGGCATTTTGTATTCATAAATACTGTTTTCTTTTGCTTAAATAACAGTTATCTCCACATATTGTATAAGCTTTAGGCCCTAAAAAACCTAAATCTGACCTTAGATGTAGGTTAAAACTCTAGTCCCACAGCTTACTAGTGTGTGATCATAGACAATTCACATTTTTTCAGCATAAAAGTTATATTTTATTGCCATGTTAAAAAATGTGTGAATTTGTCACTGACAGAGAAAGTGAGAACAAGGGTGGAGAGAGATAGAAGGCAAAATAAGGCAAAACCCTGTTCCATAGGCAACAGGGTTTAGTCAATGTGCTAACTCTTGCCAAAACTAAAAATGTAAACAAAACTTGAAAATACTGATATGAAACAGCATTAAAATAAAGTTATGTATAGTATAGTATCACATGTCTTTTATTAGGCAAAAATAAAATGTTTATAAAATAATGATAAGGGGTAAAATTCATATTTCATATATGATTGGCAATGGTTATCCCACAATTAGACAATTTTTTATAAAAGGAAAAATTAAAAATTAAGAAACTATGCAAAGTTTCCATATTTACACTTTTAAAGTAGTAAAAATTATAATGCAAATTAGGACATACAATAATGCTACAATGTTACACAAGGCAATGAAAATAAAAAGAGAACATAAAATTTCTCCTTTATAGAATGTGTATTTTGCATTTTCTGATGCAAATATAGTACAGTAGGGATTCAGTTCAGTTCAGCCACTCAGTCGTGTCTGACTCTTTGCGACCCCATGAACAGCAGCACGCCAGGCCTCCCTGTCCATCACTAACTCCTGGAGTCCACCCAAACCCATGTCCATTGAGTCGATGATGCCATCCAACCATCTCATCCTCTGTCGTCCCCTTCTTCTCCTGCCTTCAATCTTTCCCAGCATCAGAGTCTTTTCCAATGAGTCAGCTCTTCGCATCAGGTGGCCAAAGTATTGGAGTTTCAGCTTCAACATCAGTCCTTCCAATGAACACCCAGTACTGATCTCTTTTAGGATGGACTGGTTGGATCTCCTTGCAGTTCAAAGAGTCTTTTCCAACATCACAGTTCAAAAGCATCAGTTCTTCTTTGCTCAGCTTTCTTTATAGTCCAACTCTCACATCCATACATGACCACCGGAAAAACCATAGCCTTGACTAGATGGACCTTTGTTGGCAAAGTAATGTCTCTGTTTTTTAATATGCTATCTAGGTTGGTCATAACTTTCCTTCCAAGGAGTAAGCGTCTTTTCATTTCAGGGCTGCAACCACCATCTGCAGTGATTTTGGAGCCCCCCAAAATAAAGTCAGCCACTGTTTCCCCATCTATTTGCCATGAAGTGATGGGACCAGATGCCATAATCTTAGTTTTCTGAATGTTGAGCTTTAAGCCAACTTTTTCACTCTCCTCTTTCACTTTCAACAAGAGGCCCTTTAGTTCTTCTTCACTTTCTGCCATAAAGGTGGTGTCATCTGCATATCTGAGATTATTGAAAATTCTCCTGGCAATCTTGATTCCAGCTTGTGCTTCCTCCAGCCCAGCGTTTCTCATGATGTATTCTGCATATAAGTTAAATAAGCAGAGTGACAATATACAGCCTTGATGTACTCCTTTCCGTATTTGGAACCAGTCTTTTGTTCCATGTGTAGTTCTAACTTGCTTCCTGACCTGCATGCAGGTTTCTCAAGAGGCAGGTCAGGTGGTCTGGTATTCCCATCTCTTGAAGAATTTTCCATGGTTTATCGTGATCCACACATTCAAAGGCTTTGGCACAGTCAACAAAGCAGAAATAGATATTTTTCTGGAACTCTCTAGCTTTTTCAACGATCCAGCCGATGTTGGCAATTTGATCTCTGGTTCCTCTGTCTTTTCTAAAATCAGCTTGAACATCTGGAAGTTCACAGCTCACATATTGCTGAAGCCTGGCTTGGAAAATTTTAAGAATTACTTTATTAGCATGTGAGATGAGTGCAATTGTGTGATAGTTTGAGCATTCTTTGGCATTGCCTTTCTTTGGGATTGGAATGAAAACTGACCTTTTCCAGTCCTGTTGCCACTGCTGAGTTTTCCAAGTTTTCTGGCATATTGAGTGCAGCACTTTTACAGCATCATCTTTCAGGATAATAGAGATGACTACACTATTAATACCAGTTTGTTTCCATGCTTTTATATTGTCCATTTATCACAGATTTGCAAGTATAATGCTGTTAAAAAGAATGGTGCTCTACCGAAAGTAATATATAAGGCAGAAAGTGTGGGCAATAGGGATATAAAGAATAGAAATGAGAGATAAGGTGCTGATTTGGGCAGAGTAGTTTTGGTATATCATACAATATTTATGAATTTTTTAAGCCCAAATCATTTTCTACATGCCAACTAAAATTTGTCACTTGCCATCTGCCTCTGCAAGTATTAGATCAATAGCCATAGTAGTTGCTAACCTTTAATGCACCCTGAGTTCAGGGAGGAGATCAGGAATGAGTATCTGTGTTTTTGGAAAAACTGACAAAACAGGCTTTCCAATAGACATTTTTGTGAAACTTTATGAACTCAATTTCTTATTTCTCCTCATATCTAAAAAAGCACTGAAATCATTGACAGAGAATATTCTCCTTGTGACTAGCAGCAACCTTCTGCCAAAATATGTTCTTGATTGCATGTATCCCTCTTCACTAATACCACATCTATACTGACTTCTGCCTCCACCTCTACAGAGCAGCTCTCAGAGCACCTTGAGAGACTGTTTCCTAGGCTATAGTTCTCATTTGACCTCAAATAAAATGTAACTCACCACTCTCACGTTGTGATTTTTGGTTTTCAATTGACATATGCATTCTGTGATTTCATATCAATGCCTTTTTTTCAAGTTTGGCAAACATCAGGGAAAATTTAGTTAGTTCCATATACCTCACATATCGAAATATAAGATGTCAATATACCAGCTACTTCTTAATGTTGTATCTGATGACATGTTTATTTCAAGGATAAATTTGTGTGTGTGTGTGTGTGTGTGTGTGTGTGTATCTTTAATATATATCTGGAGAAGAGAAATATATATCAATAGATATAAGTAAATGCACATGCATTCTCTTCATTGCACAAAACACTTGAGCTTTATGGGTTAGGAACAGGAGCACTCAGGATAGGGGGAAGTACTTTTACCTTGGGCATTGTCACTACTATAACTTAGGCAAATTCTTTATGATTTCCTTATTTGGAAAAGGAAAATGCTATCATTTCTATCTCAGAGTCACTGTAATGATTAGTTTTCATACTAGAAAAAGAATGTCTTTTACTGGATCTGGGAAATAATAGAGACTATACATATTAATTCTTTTCTTTTTAGCATCTTTTGAAGTAATAAAATTCTAAGAGGAGTTGTGTGTTTCTTATCATCCTAGAGCCAGACTTAAATCAATGCTGAATGTGAAATAAATGTTTTACCTTGGAACTTCCAGAAGCCTTTAGTGTAGCTACTCAGGTTTCATGTTTTGTTTGTGGTTTTCTCATAATTATTTATATTTTGCTTCTTGTTTTAACAATGTGTATTTCGCTTTAGCTATGAAGGAGAAAGATCTAGTCATCTCTGAAAACCTTGCTGTTGGTTTCCTAAGGCAGCCATAAACAAGTACCACTAACTGGGTGGCTTAAGATGATAGAAATGTATTGTATGTGCCTGTGCCAAAACTTATCTTTTCATATAAAGTAACAAGTCATTGGACTTAGAACTCAGCCTGATTCAGGATGACCTCTTCTTAACTTGAGTATAGCTGCAAAGGCCCCATGTAGACAAATAAGGTCACATTCATAGGTACCTTGTGTTAAGACTTCAGCATACCTTTGTTGTTGCTGTTTAGTCGCCCAGTCATGTCTGACTCTTTGCAATCCCATGGACTGCAGCACACAAGACCTCCCTGTCCCTCACCATCTCCGGGAGTTTGCCCAAGTTCCTGTTCATTGCATCAGTGATGCTGTCCAGTCATCTCATCCTCTGACGCCTTCTTCTCCTTCTGCCCTCAATCTTTTCCAGCATCAGGGACTTTTCCAATGAGTTGTCTGTTTGTGTCAGATGTTTCAGCTTCAGCATCGATCCTTCCAGTGAATATTCAGGGTTTATCTCCCTTAAAATTGACTGTTTTGATCTCCTTGTTGTCCAAAGGACTTTCAGGAGTCTTCTCCAGCACCACAGTTCAAAGGCATTCTTTGGCATTCTGTTTTCTTTACGGTCCAGCTCTCACAACCCTACGTAACCACTGGGAAGACCATAGCCTTGACTATATAGACCTTTGTTGGCAGGGTAATGTTTCTGGTTTTCAACACACTGTCTAGGTTTGTCATTGCTTTCCTGTCAAGAAGCAATTGTCTTCTGATTTCATGGCTGCAATCACTGCCCACAGTGATTTTGGAGCCCAAGAAGAGGAAATCTGTCATTCCTTCCACCCTTTCCTCTTCTGTTTGCCATGCAGTAATGGGGCCGAATGACATGATCTTAGTTTTTTTTTTTTGGTCTTAAGCCAGATCTTTTACTCTCCTCCTTCACCTTCATCAAGAGGCTCTTTAGTTCCTCTTCATTTTCTGCCATTAGAGTGGTATCATCCGCATATCTGAGGTTGTTGATGTTTCTCCCACCTATCTTGATTCCAGCTTTTAACTCATTAAGCCCAGCATTTCTCATGATGTGTTCAGCGTACAGGTGAAACAAACAGGGTGACAGCAGACAGCTCTGTCCATACTCCTTTCTCAATCCTGAACTAATCAGTTGTTCCAAACAGGGTTCTAGCTCTTGCTTCTTGACATGCATATGGGTTTTTCAGGAGACAGGAAGATGGTCTTGTATTCCCATCTCTCTAAGAGCTTTCCACAGTTTGTCATGATCCACACAGTCAAAGGCTTTAGCATAGTCGATGTAACAGAGATAGATGCTTTTCTGAAATTTCCTTGACTTCTCTATGATCCAGCCAATGCTGGCAATTTGATCTCTAGTTCCTCTTCTTCTTCTAAACCCAGCTTGGACATCTGGAAGTTCTTGGTTCTCATAATGCTGAAGCCTACCATGCAAGATTTTAAACATGACCTTACTAGCATGGGAGAGAAGTGCAATTGTCTGAAGTTTTTAGCACATTCTTTGGTACTAGCCTTCTTGGGAGTTGGGATGAGGATTGAACTTTTCCACTCCTGTGGCCACTTTTGGGTCTTCCAAATTTGCTGACATAAAGAGTCCAAAACCTTGATGGCATCATCCTTTAGGGATTTAAATAGTTCTGCTGGAATTTCACTGCATCCATTAGCTTTATTAACATCAGTGCTACTTAAGGATCACTTGCCTTCACACTCCAGAATGTCTGGCTCTGGATGACTAACCACATCATCGTAGTAATCCAGTTCAATAAGATGTTTTTTTGTACAGGTCTTCCATGTATCCTTTCCATCTCTTCTTGATCTCTTCAGCACCTATTAGGTCTCTACCATTTTTATCCTTTATTGCGCCCATCTTTGGGCAAAGTGCTCCCTTGATGCTTCCAATTATCCTGAAGAGATTGCTAGTCTTTCCCCTTTTGTTGTTTTCTTCTATTATTAAGCATTGTTCATTGAATATCTTCTTGTCTCTTCTAGCTATTTTTTGGAACTCTGCATTTAATTGGATGTACCTCTCCCTCTCCCCTTTGCTTTTTGCTTCTGTTCGTTCTTCTGCTATTTGTAAAGCCTCCTCAGCTAACCATTTCCCTTCTTTCTTTCCTTTTTGTTTGGTAAGGTTTTGTTCATTGCCTCCTATACTCTATTACAGACCTCTGTCCATAGTTCTTCAGGCACACTGTTAGCTAGATCTAGCTCCTTAAATCTATTCATTATCTCTATTGCAAATTGTTACAGGATTTGATTTATGTTATACCCATTTTTCCCAGTTTTCTTTAGTTTAAGTCTGAATTTTGCTATGAGAAGCATACCTTTACAGGTAACCAATTTTACCCACATCTTATACCAAGCATACTAACCACACTGAGATGCAATCAACTTCAAGCTCCTTATTTTACTTTAATTGATATGTTTTTCTAACTTCCAGCAAAGAAAGGAAAAGAAAAGGTTTTGTGAAGCTTCAACAGAAATTTAATAAACCAAACACCATTGTCATCTGAATGTGAGTTTTAAAGGAGGTTTCTGTTTTCCTTATACTGAATATTACCTAATTTTCATGAGTATCTTTTTGATCTTGCCAATTAATTTATGCAAATTTAACAATTTATGAACACGTATCAAAAGATCAATCTTGGCTTCTCCTCACTTTACAGAAAAGAAATATGGAGAAAACATTTAGCACATTTTAGAGAACACTAAATTATAAATCTACTTATTTACTCATGATGAAAAGTAAGCTAGCTGCTAAGGCCAGAATATAAGGTTTACTTTGGAAACTTCCACTAATGTCTTTTTATCTGAAAACCCAATTCATGAGTCATGCTAGTATTCCTTTGAGGCAGAATGAAAATGTTTACTACAGCTATAAGTGGTTCAGGCCAAAAAGACGTGTATACCACAAAATAAACTCAAGGGTCCCTAATAAAAATCTCTTTGTGTAATAGATCTTAAAACTTCAAATGCTTCCTATTTTGAATGTTACCCAGAAGATTGTCCCTTACTAATCCAAAAAAATTAGTCTCAAATTAGCTAACTCATTTCTTTTTGTATCTGTTTTATTCTTTAGTTCCTCAAAGAAAGAAATATACCTATGCGTACATTCTTCCTGATTTTTTTAAAATTCTGTATCAAACAACATCTAATTTTGTGCTTCAAGAAGACCTAGCATTTTTGATTCTTATATGTCAAAATACTAAATATCTAATTATCAAATTGAGACGTTTCAGTATTGATATATTTAGTTACTCTTTCCTGAGTGTTCACATTAAATATTTCTATATCTCATAATATTGTTCTTAAAGCTTGCTCTCAACCCTCATTTTGCTTTGAATTCTAGGCAAAAGTTAGGATTTCCACAAGAATATTTTAAGTTCCTTAAACAGGCATTGTGACCTATTTTACTCTGTGTCAATAGACTGGCACATAGTAGATGGCTGGTAAATGTGTTTTTTTGACTGAAGGAATGACACTGCTATGGTAATAATAGAATAATTGCCTGTAGCTACAAAACACCCTCGTAATTCTTTGAGTTTAGAGATGGGGTGTGCAGAGCGTATCTTCTTATGCATCTACATACTTGTTCAGAAATGCCTTTGGCATGACTTTTAAACTCAGAGGCATCTAGAATGGTTCATATTTTAAATAAAATATATTTCTGTTTCAATCAGGATCCAGGCAGGAGACGAATGGTGCACTCAAATGAGATGACTGGAGAGAGTTTAAGGAAGATAACATTTAGAAAGGCTTGGGCAGAGGTAAGAGAATGAAACAAGGTTTTGTGGCTGAGGCTGGGGAGAGGGCAGGTGTCACCTCTGGGCCTCAACAGGCAAAAGAAGGAGTAGTGGTAGAAACCTGAGGAAGCTTCCCAGGAAGGAACACTTATGATCTGAGTCCACAGTGGGGGAGTCAGAGAGCCTGGCGAATAAACACCCACCTTCCCACTCCTCTACTTCTGGATCTCTTGCTGGGAACTTTACAAGCCAGACCTAGCTGGAAGCCAGAGGACATGCAGTCTATAGATGATCACAAAATACAGTGGAAAGGGGAAAAAAAGGCAAATATGAAGGGACAGATTGTCAATACATAGTAGAGTGTATTTCTTACTTTCTTTCTTTCTTTCTTTTTTTTTTTTTTTGATGTATAGCCTAAGCAAAAGGATGTCAAGGAAAACGTTTTAGACATCTCTAGAAGATATTTTTTTTTAGTGAACATAGTAAAGGTCTAGAATTTAAGCTAGGGGAAACTTAGGTATTTTCTAGGCCAGAACATATAAAATTAGTATTTTCAAGAATTGATTCATTCAATGTTTATGTAGAGTGTGTTTGGCCTTGAAGTACAAAATGGAGCAGGGCAAAGGTTAAAAGAGCTTTGCAGAGAAGGCAATGGCACCCCACTCCAGTACTCTTGCCTGGAAAATCCCATGGACAGAGGAGCCTGGTAGGCTATAGTCCATGGGGTCGCTAAGAGTCGGACACGACTGAGCGACTTCACTTTCACTTTTCCCTTTCATGCACTGGAGAAGGAAATGGCAATCCACTCCAGTATTCTTTCCTGGAGAATCCCAGGGACGGCGGAGCCTGGTGGGTTGCCGTCTATGGGGTTGCACAGAGTCGGACACGACTGAAGCGACTTAGTAGCAGCAGGAGCCGCAGCAGCCAAGAGAATGTGCTGGTCATAGCAAACACTGTTTTCCAACAACACAAGAGACAACTCCACACATGGACATCACCAGATGGTCAATATTGTAATCAGATTGATTATATTCTTTTTAGCCAAAGATGGATAAGCTCTATACAGTCAGCAAAAACAAGACCAGGACCTGACTCTGGCTCCAATCATGAACTCCTTATGGCAAAATTCAGACTTAAGTTGAAGAAAGTAGGGAAAACCACTAGACCATTCAGGTATGACCTAAATCAAATCCCTTATGATTATACAGTGGAACTGACAAATATTCAATGGATTAGATCTGACAGAGTGCCTGTAAAACCATGAATGGAAGTTCATAACATTGTACAGGAGGTGGTGATCAAAACAATGTCCAATAAAAATAAATGCAAAAAGGCAAAATGGTTGTCTGAGGAGGCCTTACGAATAGCTGAGAAAAGAAGAGAAGCGAAAGGCAAGAGAAAAAGAAAGATATATCCATTTGAATGCAGAGTTCCAGAGAATAGCAAGGAGAGAGACAAGATAGCCTTTTTAAGTGAACAATGCAAAAAAAAAGAGGGAAAGCAATAGGATGGGAAAGACTAGAGATTTCTTTAAGAAAATTAGAGATACCAAGGGAACATTTCATGCAAAGATAGGCACAATAAAGGACAGAAACAGTATGGACCTAACAAGCAGAAAATATTAAGAAGAGGTAGCAAGAATACACAGAAGAACTGCACAAAACAGATGTTAATACCCAGATAACCACGATGGTGTGATCACTCACCTAGAGTCAGACATCCAGGAGTGCAAAGTCAAGTGGGCCTTAGGAACCATCACCACAAACAAACTAGTGGAGATGATGGAATTCCAGCTGAGCTATTTCAAATCCTAATAGATGATGCTGTGAAAGTGCTGCACTCAATGCCAGCGAATTTGGAAAACTCAGCAACGGTCACAGGACTGAAAAAGGTCAGTTTTCATTCCAATCTCAAAGAAAGGCAATGCCAAAGTATGTTCAAAATATGGCACAATGGCATTCATTTCACATGCTAGCAAGGTAATGTTCAAAATCCTTCAAGCTAGGCTTCAACAGTATTTGAACCAAGATCTTCCAAATGTACAAACTGGATTTAGAAAAGACAGAGGAAACAGAGATCAAATTGCAAACATCTGTTGGATCATGGAAAAAGATAGAGAAGCCAGAAAAACATCTGCTTTATTGACTATTCCAAAACCTTTGACTGTGTGGATCACAACAAACTGTGGAAAATTCTGAAGGAGATGGGAATACCAGACCACCTGACCTGCCTACTGAGAAACCTACATACAGGTCAAAAAGCAACAGTTAGAAATTGGTGTAGAACTACGGACTGGTTCCAAATTGGGAAAGGACTACAACAAGGCTGATGTTGTCACCCTGCTTATTTAACTTCTATGCAGAGTACATCATGAGAAACACTGGGCTGGAAGAAGCACAAGCTGTAACCAAGATTGCGGGGAGAAATACTAGTAATCTCAGATATGCAGATGATACCGCCATTATGGCAGAAAGTGAAGAGGAATTAAAGAGCCTCCTGATGAAGGTGAAAGAGGAGAGTGAAACAGCTGACTTAAAACTCAACGTTCAAAAAACTGAGATCATGACATCCAGTCCCATCACTTCGTGGCAAAAAGATGAGGAAACAATGGAAACAGCGACAGACTATTCTCTTGGGCTCCAAAATCACTGCAGATGTGACTGCAGCCATGAAATTAAAAGATACTTGCTCCTTAGAAGAAAAGGAATGACAAGCCAGCAGTGTATTGAAAACCAGAGACATCACTTTGCCTACAAAGGCCTGCATTGTCAAAGCTATTGTTTTTCCAGTAGTCATGTATGGACATGAGAGCTAGACAATACAAAAGGCTGAGCACTAAAGAACTGATGTCTTTGAACTGTGATGCTTGAGACGACTCTTGAGAGCCCCTTTGACTGTAAGGAGATCAAGCCAGTCAATCCTAAAGGAAATCAATCCCGACTATTCATTGGAAGGACTGGTGCTTAAGCTGAAACTACGCTACTTTTGCCACCTAATGCAGAGAGCTGACTCATTGGAAAAGACCCTGATGCTGGGAAAGATTGAAGGCAGAAGGAGTAGGGGACTATAGAGGATGAGATAGTTGGATGGCATTACTAACTCAATGGACATGGGTTTGAGCATGCTCCAGGAGCTGGTGAAGAGAAGGATAGGGAAGGCTGGCTTGCTGCAGTCCATGGGGTTGCAGAGTCAGATACCACTGAGTGACTGAACACAGCATCAAGAGTGTGTTACCAAGGTACTGTGCTGGTGGTGAAAAGACAGACAAGACAGACAGGCCCCTGCTCCACTGAGTTTACTTTTTAGAGACTGCGGACAATAATCATTAGAAACATAAACAGGGAAACTAGAAACATCACAAAGCAAATAAACAAGGAAATAAGATGAATAATTGAGCCACTTTAGTAAACCACAGGGAAACCTCTCAGAGAACCTGAAAGAAAAGCAGAACCAAGTGCAGTGTTTTCCAGCTCTGGGTTTCTATAAACAATCAGTCACTTGTGAATATTAGTTAGTGGATCCAAAATGACATTATTTTTGTTTACAAATGATTGCAACTGGTCAGAGCACATCACACATATTAAATAGGAAATTGTTGTTTTGTGAAACTGCTTTTAGTTACATAAGTGCATGTCTGTGTGTGGGCTGGGTCTTTAATTAAATATTCTCCCTGTGTGGATTACAAGCTAATGGTGCAGAGCCTAATGTGACCCAGTCTGTCACCAGCCTCCACCCTCCAATGCCCTTCCATTGTATCCTTTGGAACACGTGGTTGATTAGTAGCCAACCGTTCTTTTTCAGCAACTTCTTTTTTGAACATTCTTTCTCTTTTCTTGTCCTAAATGAAACTGGTCATTTCTTTCTGATGCTGCACTCCAGCCAGAACTCAAGAGTGGAGAGTTTATTTGCTTGTGTTTTCCCTCCACTTACCTCAGGGCTCAGAGGAGAGGAAGGTGTGCATTTTATTTGTCTCCTCCATGTTGCTTCCAAATTGCCTCCATCCTTCCCTTTCAAATGCACAGATTCTTTGAAGTTTATGCCAACAAACTTTATCAACTGCACCCTCCTCAGAGTATCTGAGCCACTCAATCTCCAGTCACTCCCCTTTCATTCAGGTTGACTGGAGTTTTTGCTCCCTTTCTTCTTCACCACATTTACTTTGGGGTAGTTCTTGCTGATTCAGTATTTACTTATAATCTGTCTAATCCCTTGGCTTCTTAATTGTTTGGCTTCACTTGTATTTTTTTTTTTCTTTAACTTTATCTCATTTATCAAGACCCACAATTTTAACGTGACATTTATAACTTTCAAAAGCTCAAACTCTGCCAGAATTTCTATTTCAATCCCTAGGCTCCTACTCATTTAACTTACTTATTCTAGTTCTCCTATTCCAGTGACTCTTTGTCCTTCTTGAGACTATTAATTCTTTACTTCTTTTTCTTATGTCAACCATATCCCTCTAATTCTCATTGCTATGGTTACACAGCTTAGATTTCACGGCCAATAATTAAAATTACTTAATTGAAAAAAAGCATGACTATCATGCATCTCTCTCCTTCATTCAATTCATGTGTGGAAAAGCTCCACCTCTGGTAAATCCCAGCTATTCCTCTATGAATACTTGAACAAATAAATGTTACTGGAAAAATCACAGCTGACCTCATCTTATATTCATGACCATAGATCTCAAAGGAGGACTCAACTTTGATCAGGAATCATACATTCTATCCTGGGATGTTTGTTCTATTGTCTAAAATAATTATTTCACACTACCTTCTTTTCCTTAAGCTCCAACACTCCACCTTCTTTCTTACTCTTAGTTAATGCCCTCAAGAAGAAAACAGGGTAAGGCAAGAGCATCTACACCTTCATAGCCCCAAATCTATCATTTTCATCATTTTCCTAGCGTTGATAGCAGCATCTTGTGTTTATTTCCCCACCACAATTGTTGAGGTACCTCTACTCAACAAAGGTCTCTTCACTCACTCCCTTTTCTCATCCCCTACCAACATCTTAAGATCCTCACTCCTGCAACTATCTCCCCTCCCTTATGCATCATCTGTTTCACTGTCTTTACTGTTCAATGGGTTCATTATCATCAATACAGTCATATTGTGGGAATTTACTCCTTAAGTCCCTTCTGCCTATGTCTGGTCTCCTTAACAACAGAATTTTAAAACAGTAATGTCAATTCAGGTCCTCCAGTAAATCATTTCCTATTCTTTCCTCAACTTGCTCCAGTAGGGCCTCTGTCTTCTTCACTGTCCTGACATTGATACTGTTAATAAATTAGTCTTCAACATTTCAAGACTTAGTTTTATGCATGTCCTCATCTTACTCAACTTCCCTGACTATTTAACTTAGAGAAATACTCCCTCCTTCTTGAAGCCCTTTCTTCTCTTGGCTTCTGAAATATCACACTCAAGTGTTTTCATTCTAGAACACTGGCAACCTTTCTCAGTTTTCTTTGAAGACTTTTCTCCTTGTCTTAATCTATAACTGGGTGGGCTTTTGCTTCTATCTATACTTTTTTTTTAGGTGATATCTTCCAGCTCAGGACTTTAAATACTATGTATATGATGGTTAACACTCAGTTTATATCTTTACTGCAGACTCTTCTCTGGGACTGCAGACTCAGTTTTCTAATTGCTCACTTGACCTATCCACCTGGATGTCTCATAGGCATCTCAAATTCAGAGTAGTCAAAACAGAACTCTTAATTCACCCCACTAAACTCCAGATCTGGGTTTTCTTTTTTTTTTCAGTCATATGCATCTCAGAAAAATTTCATCTTCAATTACTTAAATATTTAATCTAAAAGCCAAGGAATTATTCTTGCTTTCTCTTTTTTCTTCATCTTTTATCTCTATTAGCAAGCTTTTTTTTTTTTTTTTAATCTCCCTATCCCTTCTTTGTTACATCTACATTAGTATTAGCCTGGTGAAAAGAGTTTTCATTTTCTTTAACTTGAGCTATTTTAGGTTATCTGTGACCTGATTTCCTTGCTTCCCTCTTTCCTTACTAGAATCCACTTTGCAAGTTAAAGCAATTTTTTTTTTTAGAACTTAAGTCAGCATATTATTGGCCTACTTACTATGCTTTAATGGTTTATGATTGAATTTAAAATAGAATTCCAAATTCTTAACCTGGCACAAAGATACTACCTCATCTGGTCCCTGTTTCTTCTCTATCTCACTCTTCATCTTTTTGACTTCAGTCTTTAAACCCCAATCACTCTGACCTTCTTTCTGTGCCTTTCTGTGCTAAATTTACTCCCTCCTGTATTCTCAGCTTCAGAAGTGCCTCCCCACAGTTTCATGAGTTTTTCTTGTCACTAAATCTTAGTTTAGATGAAAGTTCCTTATAGACATCTTTTCTGAACCCCTAATCCAAATTAATCCCCAACACATTTTTTTCCCCACATTCCCTTGATTTACTGCACTGATGCCTTAATCACTGTCTGATGTCTTCTTGTTCATCGATTATTTTTGCATTAAGCTTTGGTTTCATGAAAGCAGGGCCTGCATTTTATTCTTTACCCTCTTGCTCTCTGAATTTCACAATGGTTCTCATGTCATAATTTTGTAATACATTTTGTTGTATGAATAAATGAATCGGGACTTTCTCTGTTTCCAGACTGGTCCATGTTCTCTTCATGGTTTCATGTTTTTCTTTGTTTCTCTCCTCCACATAGCAGATCTAGTAGAGAAACTCATAAGGTTTAGACTTGATAACTTAAAACATCTCTTTCTAGCTCTCTCTCTCTTTTAAGCCAAATTCTAAAATCTAGTGAAAGGGATGCTTATGTATTCAGCTTGGATCAGGCAGCACTCTGATTTAATGAGTTATAACCAGAAGTGCATAATTATAGACATGGAGTATAAATATAGCTGCTGGAGGACCAAGCACTATGGATGAAAAGTGTCAGCGGAGGGAGTTTTTAATAAAGGATTCATTTTACATAGGGTAGACATACTCCAAATGTCTTTGTGACCCAAGCAAAGTTTCTTTATGGCTCATGTCTAAATTCCTGTTGTGTCATCTGTCTGGCATGCCTCTGTTTGACAAAATTTCTCCTTCTCCCACTATATCTCTACAGCCTTGTCAGACCTTGATGACTGAGATCTAACATTCTCACTGGGTCTTGTTTGTGTTAGTTGGTCCAATATCTGGACTGCCTTTGAAGCTTATGCCCATACCATAAGACTAATGGCTTCTCTATAGAATTTTATTAACATGTCTATCTTCCCAACTGAACATATTGCTTCTAAGGCTATGGATCATGTCATAATTTTTGCATATTCATGGCTGAGCAGAGTGGAAGTCCCTAATTAATATTAGTTTTTCACACGTGGCAGAGCAAGTAGGCAGGTAGAAAATTAATTACATATAAGTGTGGTAGCAGTGAATGGAGCAGTAGGATCAATGAAGAAGAATAAGAGAGGTCTAGGGAAAGGAAGTTTGTGATTTATGTATGCAAAGCTTTAGTTTCCATGACACTGGAACAGAGGCTGCATGACTGAAGTATAAAAAGAATAAGCTGAATTTAGTGACAGAAGGAAGGTGCGTGTAGGAGACATGACAATCTTTTGGTGCCTAGCAATTGTCTCTTAACATCTACCCTAAACATTTTAGAAAAAATATCAAAAGTGAGGTTGATCTATAAAATGTGTACAAAATCAGTAATATAAATTGAAAATCATAAGCCATCGTTTTATTTTTTCTTCATTGGTGCAAATTATTCTAAATTATCATGGTATATATGCAACATACTCTCATATTTGCTGAAGGTGAGTTTTCTCTACTGACAGGGGACAAACTGCTGAAAAAAGTTGAATATTTATGAAATATATATTAGAATATACAGGAAGATATGTTAATTAAAATAAATCATATAATAAATGAAAAATAAAAAACAAAGAAAAATGAAAAAGTATGACTCTCATGAATGTCAGGTCCACAAGGTCCAGCCTTTTATTAGCATTGGCACTGTGTTCAATAAAAATCTGATCAGACCACACAGATTTTAATTTAGCTGTGACATTTTCTACTTGTGAATTTGAATAGTTTATTTAACCTCACTAAGCCTCTCATCTGTAAAATTAATTTTTGAGAGGGTTAATTGGGAAAAATTTATGTAAAGGCTTTATTTGTCAAATTTGGCAGGTTGTAATAAACTCAGCTAAATTAACCTAATTAAAAAAAGAAAGGAAGAGGAAAGAAAAGAACATATTGACTCATGTTACTGGGAAGTCTAGGTGGAGTTAGAACAAGAGACTTGAAAAATATTCCCTAGGTTTGTCTGTGGACTAAATCTCAGGCAGTCTCTTTCTATGTGGATGAAAAGAGGGATGCTAGCAGACCCCAACTTGTATTCTTGTATATCATAGTCCAAAGGGAGTTAATTGCTCAGTCATGTCGGACTTTTTGCGATCCCATGGACTATTGTTCACCGGGCTCCTATGTCCATGGAATTCTCCGGGCAAGAATACTGGAGAGGGTAGCCTTTCCCTTCTCCAGGGGATCTTTCCGACCCAGGGATCAAACCTGGGTCTCTTGTATTGCAGGCAGATTTTTTTACCATCTGAGCCACCAGGGAAGCCCAAAGGGAGTTGAGATTTTTTTTCTATTCATTTTTAGAAAGACTCTGATTAGCTCATCATATGTGTCCTCAGTTGTTCAATAGTGTCTGATTCTTTGCAATCTTATGGACTGTGGCCCGCCGGGCTCTTCTGTCATGGGATTCTCCAGGCAAGAATACCAGAGTGAATTACCATTCTCTTCTCGAAGGGATCTTCCCAACCCAAGGATTGATCCTGGGTCTCCTGTATCACAGGCAGATTTTTTTTTTTTTTAGCATCTGAGTCACCAGGGAAGCCCCAGGAATGGAGAACAATGGGTTAAACAGTCTTCAGTGATGGGTGGCACATAATTGTCAGTCTCACCAGGAAAATATGGAGGGAGAAAGGATGGTTTCTTGAAGGAAGGGATAAAGATAGACAAAAGCATAATGTTCACCACATAACAAGTTGCCATATCTATGAGAGACAGGGCTTGTAAGGAAAGATGTACATCAAGTAAGGAGAAAATGTTACCATTCTTCCTCTGTCTCCTGTTTCCCTCTTTCTCTTCTCCTTTCTGCCTTGTAACTACTCTCCAAAGTTTTCTCTTGGGTTGTTTTAGTCAAACTGCTTTTAATTGAGAAATCATTTTACTTCTGTATCTCTCTATGGCAAATTTTGATAAACGAAATCCTGATTGAATCTTTATGATGAGTCTAGTTGTGAAGTAGGATGATGTGGCAAATCTCTGTGATACATTATCATCCTTCTATCTGGCAAACTGAAATTGAGTTACAGAAGCCAAATGAGTCAAGTTTAATAAATATAATTCCTTCTCACAATAGTCCTACTGTTAACCTTTACAAATATCCCTGTTTTAATGCAGCAGCTAGGTGAGAAATCATAACAATAATTTATTGCTTTAAAATATTTAGAGATTATTGTCTCTAAAAGGCAATATTAAGCAAAGTAGAGGCAGAGATTTTGTTCTTTTCTGACTGATCTCAGCACATGCTGTCTGAATTGGATTTGGCATCTTGAGATTGACCTAACTGAAAGAGTATTACTTGAGAACTCTGCAAACTGAGCAGTAATCTTTCCATTGAGTGATCTTAAACCTATAATTTTAAATATTTTTAATATGGGGTGTGTGATAACATTATTCAAGATTTTTGTTTGCAATGTACTTTTCAAGACAGAGTCTCCTCAATAATTAATTATAAACTTTAGCTTGTTAACTGTCACAAAAGCCCTTTGAAGAAACGTTCTTATTTTTTTTCTTGTTTTCCATCTTCTATGAAGTTTACATTTCCCCCCAAATGTGAAGTGCATTGTTTTCCATTGTTTGTGGATATTTTCTGGATGCAATACTCATAAAATAAATCTTTTAATAATATATTAGATATGGAATTATATCTGCTGAATAATCAGCAAGGACTTTTTTCAGATAGTTAAAGATAAAATGCTTGTAGCTAATAAACAGAAGAAATACTAATTTTAGATTTCTGTGTGTGGTTGGATGGGATTAGGTTTGGTAACAGTACAAATATGTTTGTATAAAACCAGGGGAGTATGTTGATTCCTTCCTCTGCACTTTCTCCTTAATAAGGCAGATACTAGCAGCCACAGAGAAGGGCCCCCAAACTCTGGCCATGCCAGTAAGAAGGATATATTATATGCTTTATTATTACTATTATTATTTTTGGAAATTCTTACCCATTATCTACATACAGCTAAGAAACCAACAAAGAACAGGATCACCTCACTTTCTATGTAGACCATATTCACAAAATCATATCTGTCAGTATTTCTGCAGATAAAGCTGCCTTGGGACAAAGTCATGAGGTGCAATCTTTTAATACAGGGATGTTATCCGTCTCAAATGTAACACAAAGATAAATGAAAATTTCTGAAATTTTAAAAGCCTGTGATACAGACAATGATAAAGAAGCAATTTTGATAAACCAAAAATACACTTGCCTGGGAGATATGAGATAGGCAACCCTACCTACCACCTCTTTACCCTGGTCCAGGTATGTACCTTAGGATAGTTTTCATCTGCAAAATAAAGGGCTGGTTGCCATGATCTGCAAATCTACTCTGGCTCCTACATGGACTTGAAAGTACCATTGGGCAAATGATTTGACCTATTCACTGCTTCTTCATTTGTTAAAAGAAAATAATAACTGCTTTGAGTGCCCCACATAATTATTGTACAATTAAATGGGATTATGAGTAGGAAAGCACTTTGCAAAATATAAATCCATTGAAATATAAGTTATCATTATTGTTAAAGAGGAATAAAACAGGAAATTATTCAAAAGAGCTGCCTAAGAAATGTATCACTGGGAGTCTTCATTTGGACATTCGTATATGGAGAGTCAGCCATATTTTATCATTGCAGCTTTACCCATTCACTCTTCAATTTATCTGCAGTATTTCTAGCTTTCTATTCAGTCTACCTCTTATCCCTTCAGTCTTACTACAGTTACCTGATAAATAATTAACCATTTACTTTCTTTTTTGTCACTTTACTTTTTTTAATTGAAGGATAATTGCTTTACAGAATTTTATGATTTTCTGTCAAACATCAACAAGAATCAGCCATAAATACACACATATCCCTTCCCTCCTGAACCTCGCTCCCATCTCCTTCCCCATTCCACCCTTCTAGATTGTCACAGAGCCCTTGTTTGAGTTCCCTGAGTCATACAGCAAATTCCCATTGGCAATCTCTTTTACATATGGTGTTATAAGTTTCCATATTACTCTCTCCCACCATGTCCATAGGTCTATTTTCTATGTCTGTTTCTCCATTGTTGCCCTGAAAATAAATTCATGAGTACCATCTTTCTAGATTCCATATATATGCATCAGTATATGATATTTATATTTCTCTTTCTAACTTACTTCACTCTGTATAATAGGCTCTAGGTTTGTCTCCCTCATTAAAACTGACTCAAATTCATTCCTTTTTATGGCTGAGTAGTGTTCCATCATATATATGTACCACAGCTTCTTTGTCCATTCATCTGTCAATGGACATCTAGGTTGCTTCCACGTTCTAGCTATTGTAAATAGTGCTGCAGTGAACATTGTGGTACATGTGTCTTTTTCAATTTTGGTTTCCTCAGGGTATATGCCTAGTAGTAGTATTGCTGGGTCATATGGTGGTTTCATTCTTAGTTTTTTTAAGGAAACTCCATTCTATCTTTGACAGTGGTTTTATCAATTTACATTCCCACCAGCAATGCAGGAGGGTTCCCTTTTCTTCATACCCTTTCCAGCATTTACTGTTTGCAGACATTTTGATGGCAGTCATTCTGACCGGAGTGAGGTGATACCTCACTGTAGTTTTGATTTGCATTTCTCTAATAATGAGCAATGTTGAGCATCTTTTCATGTGTTTATTAGCTATCTGTATGTCTTCTTTGGATAAATGGGTTTTTTAGGTCTTTTTTTCCCACTTTCTGATTGGGTTGTTTGTTTTTCTGATATTGAGTTGTATGAGCTGTTTTTATATTTTGGAAATTAATTCTTTGTCGGTTGTTTCATTTACTATTATTTTCTCTCATTCTAAGGGTTATCTTTTCACCTTGTTTGTAGTTTCCTTTGCTGTGCAAAAGCCTTTACGTTTAATTAGGTCGGACTTGTTTATTTGTGTTTTTATTTCCATTATTCTAGGAAGGGGTCATAGAAGATCTTGCTTTGATTTACATCATCGAGTGTTCTGCCTATATTTTCCTCTAAGAGTTTTATAAATTCTGGTCTTACTTTTGGGTCTTTAATCCATTTTGAGTTTATCTTTGTGTATGGTGTTAGGAAGTGTTCTAATTCCATTCTTTTGCACATAACTGTCCAGTTTCCCCAGTACCACTTATTGAAGAGGCTATCTTTGCCCCAGTGTATATTCTTACCTCCTCTGTCAAAAATAAGGTCCCCAAAGATGCATGGATTTATCTCTGGGTACTCTATCTTGTCCCATTGGTCTATATTTCTGTTTTTGTGTCAGTACCATACTGTCTTGATGACTGTAGCTTTGTAGTATAGTCTGAAGTCAGGAAAGTTGATTTCTCCAGCTCCATTCTTCTTTCTCAAGACTGTTTTGGCCAATCAGGGTCTTTTGTATTTCCATATGGATTGTGATTTTTTTTGTTCTAGTTGTGTGAAAAATGCCATTGGTAAATTAATAGGGATTGCACTGAATCTGTAGATTTCATTTGGTAGTATAGTCATTTTTACAATATTGATTCTTCCTACCCAGAAACAGGGAATATCTCTCCATCTGTTTATGTCGTCTTTGATTTCTTTCATCAGTGTCATAATTTTCCATATACAGGTCATTTGTCTCCTTAGCTAGGTTTATTCCTAGATATTTTATTCGTCTTGTTGAGATGTTGTATGGGATAGATTCCTTAATTTCTCTTTCTGATTTTTCATTGTTAGTATATAGGAATGCAAGTGATTTCTGTATATCGATCTTGTATCCTGTGACTTTGCTGAATTCACTGATTAGTTCTAGTAAGTTTCTGATGGTTTCTTTTGGGTTTTCTATGTATAGTATCATGTCATCTGTAAACAGTGAGAGTTTTACTTCTTTTCTGATCTGGATTCTTTTATTTTTTTTGCTTCTCTAATTGCCATAGTCAGGACTTCCAAAACTATGCTGAATAATAGTGGTGAGAGTAGACATCCTTGTCTTATTCCTGAACTTAGAGGGAATGCTTTTAGTTTTTCACCATTGTTTGCTAGAATTTTGTTGAGGATTTTTGCATCTATGTTCATCAGTGATACTAGCCTGTAATTTTCTTTTGTGTGTGTGTTGTCTTTGCCTGGTTTTGGTATCAAAGTGATTGTGGCCTCATAGAATGCGTTTGGAAGTGTTCCTTCCTCTGCAGCTTTTTGGAAGAGTTTCAGAAAAATAGGCATTAACTCTTCTCTAAATGTTTGATAGAATTCCCCTGTGAAGCCATATGGCCCTGGGCTTTTTTGGGGGAGGGGAAGATTTTTGATCACTGTTTTGTTTCCAGTGTTTGTAAGTGGCTTATTCATAATTTCTATTTCTTCCTGGTTCAATCTTGGGAGGTTGAACTAAGAATCTGTCCATTTTCTTTAGGTCGATCATTTTAATTAGCATATAGTTGCTCATAATATTCTCATATGATACTTCGTATTTCTGGGTTGTCTGTTGTAACCTCTCGTTTTTCATTTCTAATTTTTGTTATTTTGATTTTGCTCTCTTTTTTCCTTGATGTGTATGGCTAGTGGTTTGTCAATTTCATCTTCTCAAAGAACCAGTTTATAGTTTTATTAATCTTTGCTATTGTTCCCTTCATTTCTTTTTCACTTATTTTTGCTCTTATCTTTATGATTTCTTCCCTTCTGCTGACTTTGGGGTTTTTTTGTTCTTTTTCCAGCTGCTTTAGATGTAGAGTTAGGTTGTATCTTTGATGTTTTTCTTGTTTCTAAAGGTAGGATTGTATTGCTATAAACTTACCTCTTAGAACTGCTTTTGCTGAATCCCATAGATTTTGGGTCGTCATGTTTTCATTGTCATTTTTTCTAGAAATCTTTTGATTTCCCTTATTTCTTCAGTAACTGCTACATTATTTAGTAATGTATTGTTTAATCTCCATGAGTTTGTGATTTTTGCTTTTTTTTTTCCTGTAGTTGATATCTAGTCTCATAGCATTGTGCTCAGAGAAGATACTTGATATGATTTCAATTTTCTTAAATTTACTGAGGCTTGATTTGTGGCCCAAGATGTGGTCTATCCTGGAGAATGTTCCATGTGCACTTGAAAAGAAAGTGTTTTCTCCTGTATTTGGATGGAAAGTCCTGAAGATATAAATTAGGTCCATGCCATTTAATGTTTCATTTAAGATTTGCATTTCCTTATTGATTCTCTGTTTTGATGATCTGTCCGTGGGTGTAACTGGGATGTTAACGTCCCCTACTATTATTGTGTTATTGATGATTTTCCCTCTAATTCCTGTTAGTGTTTGCTTTATGTATTGTGGTGCTCCTATGTTGGGTGCATAGATATTTACAATTGTTATGTCTTCTTCTTGGATTGATCCCTTGATCATTATGTAGTGTCTATCTTTGGCTCTTATAATATTTTTAATTTTAAAATGCATTTTTTTCTGAAATAAAGATTGCCACTCTGGCTTTATTTTGGTTTCCATTTGCAAGGAATATCTTTTTCCTTCTTTTCACTTTCAGCCTGCATGTGTCTCTAGGTCTGAAGTGGGTCTCTTGTAGGCATACATATGAGTCTTGTTTTTGTATCTGTTCAGTCAGTCTGTATCTTTTGGTTGGTGCATTTAATCTGTTTACATTTAAGGTACTATATATATGCTCCTACTGGGATTTTTGTGATTGTTTTGGGTTTTCTTTTGTAGGTCTCCCCTTTCTCTTGTGTTTACTGGCTATGTAAATCCCTTTACCATTGTTGTAAGGCTGGTTTGGTGGTGCTAATTTCTCTTAACCTTTGCTTGTCTGTAAAGCTTTTGATTTTTCCATCAATTTTGAATGAGCTCTTTGCTGGGTATAGTAATCTTGCTTGTAGAATTTTTCCTTTTAATACTTTAAATATATCCTGCCACTGCCTTCTGGTCCACAGAGTTTTTGCTAAAAGATCCACTGTTAATCATATGGGTTTTCCCTTATATGTTACTTGTTGCTTTTTCCTTGATGCTTTTAGTAATCTTTGTGTTTAATCTCTGTTAGCTTGCTTAATATGTGTCTCTATGTATTTCTCCTTGGATTTATCCTGTAAGGGACTCTGCTTCTTGGACTTGATCAACTATTTCCTTTCCCATGTTGCAGAAGTTTTCAACTATAATTTCTTCAGAATTTTTTCTCAGTGCCTTTCTTTTTTCCCTCTTCCTCTGAGATCCCTATAATTCGAATGTTGGTGTGTTTAATATTGACCCAAAGGTCTCTGAGGCTATCCTCAATTTTTTCCATTCCTTTCCCTTTATTCTTCCCTTCAGCAGTTATTTCCACCATTCTGTCTTCCAGTTCACTTATCCATTCCTCTGCCTCAGTTATTCTTCTATTGGTCCCTTCGAGAGTATTTTTAACTTCAGTAATTGTGTTATTCATCTCTGTTTGCCTATTCTTTACTACTTCTATGTCCCTGGTGATTTTATTAACTGTGTTAAATGTTTCTTTCACTTTCTCCACTCTATTTTCAAGTCTTCAGAGCATCTTTACCTTCATTACTCTGAATTCTCTTTCAGGTAGATCATTTATTTCCTCTTCGCTTATTTGGTTGTGAGTTTCTACCTTGTTCTTTCATTTGTGCTGTATTTTTCTGTCTTTTCATCTCTTTTTCTAACTCTTTCCACTTGAGGTCTTCTTTTCTCAGGGTTTAGGGTTTTATTCGCTCTTCCTTTTCGTTTTTGCCCTTAGGGGGAAAGATTGTTTGAGTGGTTTGTGTTGACTTCTTGTTAGGGGTAACTTGTGCCTGTGTTCTAATGGGAGGAGATCAAACAGATAATTACAGAAATAATGGGACTTATATACACACTTCCACACACATGGTTATAACCAAAATATTCTAAAGAAAAGAGTATGGGAGATTGACTTGGTGAACAAGGGAAACCAAAAGTGATATCGACCAAATAAAAGCAGAGCTAGCTAATGATCAGGCTAGAAACCTGAGCATGAACAGTAACAACTGAGGAATATAGCAGAGAGTTCAACAATTTAACCTACTTAGTGAAAAAGAAAGACTGAAGGGAAAAAGGAGAAGAAAAAGAGAAAAAAATAGAGGAGAGGGAGGGAAAAGAGAAATGGAAGGGGTATAAAAGAGTATTTAAAAAAGAGAGAGAAAAGAAAAAATAGAAAAACAAAGATAAATAGATGTATGTGAAAAAGATTTAGGTGTATTTAGGAATAGCTACAGCTGGTAAAGAACTATAAGAAAAGCAGCTGAATGTATCAAAAACAAAATCAGAAAAATCACCAAAAATTGGATGAAAAAGAAATAAAAAACCAAATCTTAAAATGAAAAAAAATTTTTTAAACAAAAAAGAAAACCCTACAGCAATGCAAAAGGCTGATGTGAAAGTAGAAATATGTAGGGGGAACAAACTGTTTGATTTATAAGAAAAAAAGGTTCTCAAGGTCATAGTTCTTGCTTGTGGAGTATGCCCCCATGGATGGGGTTGCGTTAGTTTCTGTGATGTTTTCCTGGTTGGGGGAGATTGTGTCTGTGTTCTGGTTGATGGAGCTGGATCTTTTCTCTCTGAAGGGCAGTTCAGTGTCCAGTGGTAGGTTTTGGGGTGTCTATGGGTTCAGTATGCCTTTGGGCAGTCCTTTTGGCTTTGACAGTGTTAGACACATCTATTTCTGCAGCTGCTTCAAAGTGTCCCTCTCAGCATATCTTCACTGCTGCCAACCCCCTTCTTGTCCGTGGAGTTATTGCCAGTGCTTCTGTTCCCAGGTCCCGCCCTGCACTGCTGGCCTAAGCTTGCTAGGTAGGGGCTTGTATGGATCTTTTCTCAGCTCTGCATCGCCCGAGTCTTGTGTGGGCTTCTCTCAGACCCCCGAGCTCACCCTCTGTGTTGCGGGGCTTATGTGCACTTGTCTTCACTCTCCAGGCCCGCCCTCTATGTCACAGGGCTTTTGGGCACTTGGCTTGGCTCCTAGGGCCCACCCTCTGCGTTGAGGGGTTTGTATGCACTTCTTTCGGGCTCACCAGCCCACCCTCTATGTCACAGGCCCCGTGCATCCTTCTTTCGGCTCCCTGAGCCTACCTTCTCTGCTGCAAGGGTTGTGTGCACTGGAGAGGTTTGTATGCCTCTCCACTCTCGGCACCCTGGGCCTGCCCTCTGTGCTGCGGGGCTTCTATGGGCTTCTCTCCATTCCGGGTTCCTGCCTTCCGGTCAGGGACACAGACCATGAGCTGTTTATGGGCTAAGAAGTGCAGCTTTCCCTGTTTTCTGCCCTCTAAGTCCCTGCTTTGCCAGGTTTCTGAGACTCCACAGCTCCCCTTTAGGGGTGCCTTCGAGGGAGCTTCCAAGTCCTGTTCCTGTTTCAGGACTCCCTCCCTCCGTGGCACAAGCTCCCGTCCAGGATTTCTCTGTCTTTCCCCTTTTTATGTCTCAATCCCCTCGCCTACCTCATTTCAGGGAGCTTAGTCTGTCACTCTGGAGGACTGGGTCTTCTGCTGTCACCTAGAGGTTGCTTTGTAGTTGTTTCATATCTTGAGTTTTTGATGTATTTTTGGAGAGGCTTGCAATCTCCCCATCTTACTCTTTTGCCATCTTCTGCTCCCTCACTTACTTTTTTTTTTAAAGCTGATTCATATTGAACCCTTATTGCATGGCAGATGTTAACATCCTCTTGTATATTTTGCATCCATAAATACTTTTATGTGTGATTACTTACTCTCTCCACAGTGCTTCGGAGAAGGCAATGGCACCCCACTGCAGTACTCTTGCCTGGAAAATCCCATGGATGGAGGAGCCTGGTAGGCTGCAGTCCACGGGGTCACTAAGAGTCGGACACGACTGAGCGACTTCACTTTCTTTTTTTTTTTTTTTTATAAATTTATTTATTTTAGTTGGGGGCTAATTACTTTACTTTCATTTTTCCCTTTCATGCACTGGAGAAGGAAATGGCAATCCACTCCAGTATTTTTGCCTGGAGAATCCCAGGGACGGCGGAGCCTGGTGGGCTGCCGTCTATGGGGTCGCACAGATTTGGAAACGACTGAAGCAACTTAGCAGCAGCAGCAGCAGCCACAGTGCTTTATCACATTCACATATTCAAGTTTTTACTGTTTCTTCAAATTTTCAATAATTGGTGCATTTGTGCTCAAGCTCTTCTCAACTGAGGCCACCTGTTTTTGCCTTTCTTTTACTTAAATTATTTTTTATTTTAATTTCCTTTTTTATAACCCATTAAGTGGATAAGAAAACATTTACTGACCACCTACTAAAAGGCTAGGACCTTTTAGTGCTGAATGCTAAGATGAGAATCCTTAAAGAGCTTACCCATAAATCTTAGAGATACTTAAAATACTCTCATATTTACCCTATATCTACATCTAGAATAACATTTACTTTTATTAGAATGCTAGACAAGATATGACCTTGTCTTCTCTCAAGTTTTGCCATTTTTGCGCTTAAGTCTTGATGTTCTTCTTCAAAGTCAACATGCATTTTTAGATCCCAACACTATTCATCTTTCAAGAATCAATTCCAATATCATCCTCACTTGAGAACTTTATCCCTGGCTTCCACAATTATTGAATTGTGTTTTCCTCCCTGATCATTTAATATTTATTTATATTATTATTTAGAAATTTCTTTGCTTCTCAACATGTGGAGAAACCCAAGAGGCCAAGCACACTATTCTATGCATTTTATATTCTAGCACCTTTCTGTCAGCACTTAATAAATGTTTGTTAAACCAGTGGATGAATGAGCTAACACAATTATACAGGCTGAATATACAAAAGCAACATATTGTTAAGTTGTAAAAATCAGATCTAGACTGGAATCCCATTTTTGACACTGATTAACTAATATTAACCATGGAAAAGTGACCTTCTCTTTCTCAGTTGCACCATCTGTATAATAAGGATAAGTTAGGGATCTTAAGATGCCTAGCACAGTGCCTCATGTATTAAGCATCCAACATGGTATGTGCCATTTTAATATAATAACATTTTATTGAGAAGATAACTAATAGGCTTCAGATGGTATATAGCATCTCTAAACAAGAGGGATGGACCAAAGACATTCCTCAGAAACCTAGAGAAGGAAATTCCAATTGGTGTGCCATATTACAACCCTGTGGAGAATTGCTATCACAGGAGACAACCCAGGATTTATGATGGATGAGGTGGCAGCAAAATGGTCTGAGGTGAAGCCAAGCTGAAAATGAAGTTTTTTTTTTTCTTTTTTTAAAGAGCTATTAATCAGCTCTAACCCCAATCAAATGGTAATCTTGATGAGATTGCATAGGAGCTCTTGGTCACCTAATGAGCTTTGTAGTTGCAGATTCTCACAAAACTAGTGATTACAGCTAGTTTAATTCTTTTTAATACAAAGTATATAGAATATATATACAGAAATGGTAGGGATCTAACAGAAGCAGAAGATATTAAGAAGAGGTGGCAAGAATACACAGGAGAATTGTACAAAAAAGTTCTTCATGACCCAGACAATCACGATGGTGTGATCACTCACTTAGGGCGAGACATCCTAGAATGTGAAGTCAATGGGCCTTAGAAAGCATCACTACAAACAAAGCTAGTGGAGGTGATGGAATTCCAGTTGAGCTATTTCAAATTCTAAAAGATGACCCTATGAAAGTGCTGCACTCAATATGCCAAAAATATGGAAAACTCAGCAGTGGCCACAGTAATGGAAAAGGTCAGTTTTCATTCTAATCCCAAAGAAAGGCAATGCCAAAGAATGTTCAAACTACCACACAACTGCACTCATCTCACAAGCTAGTAAAGTAATGCTTAAAATTCTCCAAGCCAGGCTTCAGCAATACGTGAACCATGAACTTCCAGATGTTCAAGCTGGTTTTAGAAAAGGCAGAGGAACCAGAGATCAAATTGCCAACATCTGATGGATCATTGAAAAACAAGAGATTACCAGAAAAACATCTATTTCTGCTTTATTGACTATGCCAAAGCCTTTGACTGTGTGGATCACAATAAACTGTGGAAAATTCTGAAAGAGATGGGAATACCAGATCACCTGACCTGCCTCTTGAGAAACCTGTATGCAGGTCAGGAAGCAGCAGTTAGAACTGGACATGGGACAACAGACTGGTTCCAAATAGGAAAAGGAGTACGTCAAGGCTATATATTGTCACCCTGCTTATTTAACTTCTATGCAGAGTACACCATGAGAAATGCTGGGCTGGAGGAAGCACAAGCTGGAATCAAGATTGCCGGGAGAAATAGCAATAACCTCAGATATGCAGATGACACCACCCTTATGGCAGAAAGTGAAGAAGAACTAAAGAGCCTCTTGATGAAAGTGAAAGAGGAGAGTGAAAAAGTTGGCTTAAAGCTCAACGTTCAGAAAACTAAGATCATGGCATCTGGTCCCATCAAGTCATGGCAGATAGATGGGGAAAGTGTGGAAACAGTGGCTGACTTTATTTTTCTGGGCTCCAAAATCACCTAAGATGGTGACTGCAGCCATAAAATTAAAAGACACTTACTCCTTGGAAAGAAAGTTATGACCAACCTAGATAGCATATTAAAAAGCAGAGACATTACTTTGCCAGCAAAGGTCCATCTAGTCAAGGCTATGGTTTTTCCAGTGGTCATATATGGATGTGAGAGTTGGACTATAAAGAAAGCTGAGATCTGAAAAATTGATGCTTTTGAACTGTGGTATTGGAGAAGAGTCTTGAGAGTCCCTTGGACTGCAAGAAGATCCAACCTGTTAATCTTAAAGGAGATCAGTCCTGGGTGTTCATTGGTAGGGCTGATGTTGAAGCTGAAACTCCAATACTTTGGCCACCTCATGCGAAGAGCTGACTCATTGGAAAACACCCTGATGCTGGGAAAGATTGAAGGCAGGAGGAGAAGGGGACAACAGAGGATGAGATGGCTGGATGGCATCACTGACTCGATGGATATGGGTTTGGGTGGACTCAGGGAGTTAGTGATGGACAGGGAGGCCTGGCGTGCTGCGGTTAATGGGGTTGCAATGAGTCGGACATGACTGAGCAACTGAACTGAACTGATACAGGATATTAATTCAATGAAATTCTCCCTATTATAATCATCCTCTACCCCCTCATTAACAAAAGCAGTTATGAAACTGTTATGTGTGGGCTGAGTAAAGGATTGTGCCTTTTATTAGAATGTGAAATATGCTTCGAAAGAAAATTACACACCTCTGAAAGGATATGCAGACATTCTATTGTGTTTGTCTTTTCTCATTCTGTTTCATAAAATTAAAATTGTTGCTATCAGTGGTGAACAGTATCTTCTGCATTGTTGAAATCTCAGTTTTGTCAATACAGCAAAACTTTAACGCACTTTGTAATAATTCTTCATATGATTGTAACGGTGTAACAGATTTTTAAACAAAGTTAGTATTTTACTCTTAAAGAGGCTTTGTTAAAAAAATAATACCATAAACCAAATGTCAGGTTGGAAACTGAAAATACTTGAGACTCTATTCACTCAAGGCAATTTAAAATATTCTCTTATATATTATGTGCAGTCAGAGCCAACCAATCCCATCACAGTTTACCCAATATCAGTCTTTGATGACTCTGTTCTACTTGGAAGTATTATTAGGCAAACACATCAAGTTAATATCCTGTCCTGAGAAAAGAGAACCCACACACAATAATACACCCAAAATACATGTACTAATTTTTTCACATTTAGATGATATTAGAAACAATTCTAAAATTAAAGAAATACTTCTAAATTATTTGTAGCTGAGATAAATTTTAGACTACAGTGTACCAGCAAAAAAAAGATCAGTCTCTTGATCTGTTTTAAATAAATTCCCATCCTATTAAAACTGTGAATAATGGATATTTAGTCATTATTGTAAGGAACATCTAAGAAATTTTCATGTCTTCCCTGTCAGAGAAAGGGTCCCTAACTATACTCTCATATGTAATAATTTTCCAAGCAAGGAGACAGCCCCTGACCTGAGGTGACTGATATTTAGGACTCAGTGTGGGGTCTGGATGAACCAGTCTGGCTGAAGTCTCACTGTCCTGAAGGTCAGTTGGGTATTGTAGGGTTTAGATTAGTTTTTCAAAGCCAAAGTGGGATCTGGGAAATATGTTCTGCTTTACAATATTTCTTTGGAAATGAAAATCTTACCCTGGAGTCTTCTCTGTATTTTCAGGCACTCCTATAGGAGGTAGAGGAGGGACTGAATGATCTAGACTCTGAACTGTCCAATCTTACTTCAATCTGAGTGACTCCACTTTTATATTGAATACCAGGTAAATTGCTTTATGAAGAAAGGATTCTCTAAAGAAAAGAGAAAAGAAGTGTATAAAAAACTACTACAGAGTATTGGAGATATGCTTTATGATAGGATAAAAGATGTTACCACATATATTTTTAAAAATATGCAAAGCCCCAAAATCCTTCATCATATGAAACAAATAAAACAAAATTACTAAAATTAGCAATCAATCAACCTTATTCACTCTTAAAAGAATCTATATTTGTGGTGCTTACAGCATAACATTTCATGGTGAAGAAATTTCCCCCCCAAGCTTTAAACTTTTTATTTTATGTTGGGCTATAGCCAATTAAAAATGTTATGGTAGTTTCAGGTGAACAGTGAAAGGACTCAGCCATACATATACATGTATCAATTCTCCCCTGAAATCCCTCCCATCCAGGCTGGATGTAACATTGAGCAGAGTTCCATGTGCTATACAGTAGATCCTTATTGGTCATTCATTTTAAATATAGCAGTGTGCATATGACTTTCCCAAAGTCCCTAACTATCCCTTCCCCTTGGCAACTATAAGTTCATTTTCTAAGTCTGTGAGTCTCTTTCTGTTCTGTAATTACATTAATTTGTATCATTTCTTTTTAGATTCCACATATATGGGATGCCATACAATATTTCTCCTTCTCTGTCTGGCTTACTTCACTCAGCGTGACACTCTCTAGGTCCTTCTGTGTTGATGCAAATGGCACAATTTCTTTCTTTTTAATGGCTGGGTAATATTCCACTATATATATATGTACCACTTCTTCTTTATCTATTCCTTTGTCAGTGGACATTTAGGTTGCTTCCATGTCTAGGCTATTGAAAACAGTGCTGCCGTGTACACTTCTTTTGAAGGATTTTTAAATAAGCAATTCAAAGCTATCTCTGTAGGTAGATACGTTAATATTCAAAGATTTTAGAGAAAAATGAAACTATGAGTTATTATTCCTCATATATTCAAGTCATTTTTTTTCACCTTATTATCTTTTTCTATGATTATTTCCTTAAAGAGAGAACACTTTATTACGACATACAATTTGTGGCATCAGAAAATGTTCTGCTTGAAATCATATTTTCCCACCTATATGCAGCATCACTTCTCCGAGTCTCTGTTTCTTGATCTGTGAACTGAAGTCAATGATAACTTTTAATGTGGAACACCGGATGCTGTCCTAATTACACTGTATTCATTAATACAATTCTCACATAACCCTATGAGATGGTTGCTATTATGAACACCATCTTTCAGATGAGGAACCTTGAAACCAGTGTAGTGAAGAACCTCATCCAAGGTCACATAGCAAATGGATGGTAAAGTGAATGGTAAAGCTAGGCTTCCAACCCAAGTGGACAGACTCCAAGGCTACATAATTTAACAGCTAACCTGCATTAACTCTATGGGGAGCTGAGCCAGGACATTAAGATTACAGTCTTTGCTCTTGCTAGAGTGGCGGCTGCATGGCACTGGAGTGACTGTGAGGATATACCTTGCGTCCAAGGGCAGAGAAGCCCCAGCAAGACTTTAAGCTCTGGAGCAGGGGCTACACAGTGCCAGAGTGACATTGATGAGATACTCCACGTCTGGGGGCAAAGGAAAAGCCCTAGCAAGATGGTAGGAGGGACGAAATCGTGTTTATAATGAAACTCCATACCTGCCACAGACACTCAGAGGGCTCAAACATACCTTGTGCACACCAGGACCCAGAAACCCCACAGAGACTGAGACAGAACTGTATTTGAGTGTCTCCTGAGGAGGTACAGGTCAGCAGTGGACTGCTGCATGGGCAGGGACTCTAGGTGCAGTAGACCTGGGTATGGCATAAGCCCTTTTAGAGGAGGTCACCATTAACCCCAGCACAGAGCCACCAAAACTTACACAGGACTGGGGAAACAGTCTCGTGGAGGGCACAAACAAAACCTTGTGTGCCAGGACCCAGGAGAAAGCAGTAGTGACCCCACAAGAGACTGAGCCAGACTTGCCCGTGAGAGTCCAAGAGTCTCCCATGGAGGCATGGGTCGGCAGTGGCCTTGCGCAGGGTTGAGGGCACTGAGTGTAGCAGTACCTGCATGGAACCTACTGAAGGAGGTCACTATTATCTTCATTACCTCCACCATAGCTTGGCCTCAGGTCAAATAACAGAGAAAGAACACAGCCCAGCCCATGGAGAAAAACTTGGATTAAAGATTTACTGAACATGGCCCCATCCATCAGAACAAGACCCAGTTTCCCCTTCAATCAGTCTCTCCCATCAGGAAGCTTCCATAAGCCTCTTATCCTTTTCCATCAAAGGGCAGACAGACTGAAAACCACAATCACAGAAAACTAATCAATCTTATCACGTAGACCACAGCCTTGTCTAACTCAATGAAACTATGAGTCATACCGTGTAGGGCCACCCAAGACAAATGGGTCAAGGTGGAGAGTTCTGACAAAATGAAGTTCACTGGAGAGGGGAATGGCAAACAGTATTCTTGCCTTGAGAACTCCATGAACAGTATGAAAAGGCAAAAAGAGAGGAAACTGAAAAATGAACTCCCCAGGTCAGTTGGTGCCCAATATGCTACTGGAGATCAATGGAGAAATAATTCCAGAAAGAATGAAGAGACAGAGCCTAAGCAAAAACAACACCCATTTGTGGATGTGAATGATGATGAAAGTAAAGTCTGATGCTGTAAAGAACAATATTGCATAGGAACCTGGAATATTAGGACCACGCATCAAGGCAAATTGGAGGTGGTCAAACAGGAGATGGCAAGAGTGAATATCAACATTTTAGGAATCAGCGAACTAAAATGGACTGGAATGGGTGAATTTAACTCAGATGACCATTACATTTACTACTGTGGGCAAGAATCCCTTAGAAGAAATGGAGTAGCCATCATAGTCAACAACAAGAGTCTGAAATGCAGTACTTGGATGCAATCTCAAAAACGACAGAATGACCTCTGTTCATTTCCAAGGCAAACCATTCAATATCACAGTAATCCAAGTCTATACCCCGACCAGTAATGCTGAAGAAGGTGAAGTTGAATGGTTCTATGAAGATCTACAAGAGCTTCTAGACCTAACACCCCATAGAGATGTCCTTTTCATTATAGGGGACTGGTATGCAAAAGTAGGAAGTCAAGAAATACCTGGAGTAACAGGCAAATTTGGCCCTGGAGTACAGAATGAAGAAGGGCAAAGGCTAACACAATTTTGCCAAGAGAACACACTGGTCATAGAAAACACCTTCTTCCAACAAACACAAGAGAAGACTCTACACATGGACATCACCAGATGGTCAATACCAAAATCAGATTGATTATATTCTTTGCAGCCAAAGATGGAGAACTTCTATACAGTCAGCAAAAACAAGACTGGGAGTTGATTGTGGCTCAGATCATGAACTTCTTATTACCAAATTCAGACTTAAATTGAAGAAAGTAGGGAAAACCACTAGACAATTCAGGTATGACCTAAATCAAATCCTTTACTATTATACAGTGGAAGTGAGAAATAGATTCAAGGGATTAGGTCTGATAGACAGAATGCCTCAAGAACTATGGATGGAGGTTTGTGACATTGTACAGGAGGCAGGGATCAAGACCATCCCCAAGAAAAAGAAATGCAAAAAAGCAAAATGGCTGTCTGAGGAGGCCTTACAAATAGCTGTGAAAAGAAGAGAAGTGAAAGGCAAAGGAGAAAAGGAAAGATATACTCATGTGAATGCAGAGTTCCAAAGAATAGCAAGGAGAAATAAGAAAGCCTTCCTTAGTGATCATTGCAAAGAAATAGAAGAAAACAATAGAATGGGAAAAACTAGAGATCTCTTCAAGAAAATTAGAGATCCAAGGGAATATTTCATGCAAAGATGGGCTCAATAAAGGACAGAAATTGTATGGACCTAACAGAAGCAGAAGATATTAAGAAGAGGTGGCAAGAATACACAGAAGAGTTAAACAAAAAAAGATCTTCATGACCCAGATAATCATGATGGTGTGGTCACTCACCTAGAGCCACACATCCTGGAATGCAAAGTTAGTGGGCCTTAGGAAGCATCACTATGAACAAAGTTAGTGGAGGTGATGGAATTCCAGTTGAGCTACTTCAAATCCTAAAAGATGATGCTGTGAAAGTGCTGCATTCAACATGTCAGCAAATTTGGAAAACTCAGTAGTGGCTACAGAACTGGACAAGATCATCCCAATCCCAAAGAAAGGCAATGCCAAAGAATGCTCAAACTACTGCACAACTGCATTCATTTCACACACTAGCATAGTAATGCTCAGAATTCTCCAAGCCAGGCTTTGAGAGTATGTGAACCATGAAGTTCCAGATGTTCAATCTGGATTTAGAAAAGGCAGAGGAATCAGAGGTCAAATTGCCAACATCCGTTGGATCATCGATAGAGCAAGAGAGTTCCAGAAAAACATCTACTCCTGTTTTATTGACTATATCAAAGTCTTTGACTGTGCGGATCACAAAAAACTATGGAAAATTCTTCAAGAAATGGGAATACCAGACCATCTGACCTGCCTCCTGAGGTCAAAAAGCAACAATTAGAACTGGACATGGAACGACAGATAGGTTCCAAATCGGGAAAGGAGTACATCAAGGCTGTACATTGTCACCATGCTTATTTAACTTATATGCAGAGTACATTATGAGAAATGCTGGGCTGGAGGAAGCACAAGCTGGAATGAAGATTGCCAGGAAAAATATCAATAACCTCAGATATGCAGATGACACCACGCTTAAGGCAGAAAGCGAAGAAGAACTAAAGAGCCTCTTGATGAAAGTGAACAAGGAGAGTGAAGAAGTTTGCTTAAAGCTCAACATTCAGAAAACTAAGATCATGGCATCTCGTCCCATCACTTCATGGCAGATAGATGGGGAAGCAATGGAAACAGTGACAAACTTTACTTTTTTGGGCTCCAAAATCACTGCAGATGGTGACTGCAGCCTTGAAATTAACAGATGCTTGCTCCTTGGAAGAAAAGTTATGACCAACCTAGACAGCATATTAAAAAGCAGAGACATTTTTTGCCAAAAAAGGTCCGTTTAGTCAAAGTTATGATTTTTCCAGTAGTCACGTATGGATGTGAGTATTCTTATTATGAAAACTGACCATAGAGGAATTGATGCTTTTGAACTGTGTTGTTTGAGGAAACTCTTGCATATCCCTTGGGCTGTAAGGAGATCCCACCAGTCCATCCTAAAGGAAATCAGTCCTGAATATTCATTGGATTGACTAATGCTAAAGCTGAAACTCTAATACTTTGGCTATCTGATGCGAAGGACTGAATCATTTGAAAAGACCCTGATGCTGGGAAATATGAAGGTGGGAGTAGAAGGGGACAACCGTGGATAAGATGGTTGGATATCATCACCGACTCAATGGACATGAATTTGAGTAAACTCCGGGAGTTGTTGACAGACAGGGAGGCCTGAAATGCTGCTGTCCATGGGGTCACAAAGAGTCAGACATGACTGAGTGACTGAACTCAACTCAACTTTGACTTTAGGTCAATCACTTATCTAATCATTCATTCTGCATATATTTATTTGCATGTATTATGTGTTGGCTATAATGAAGATACAGCTCTGAATGAAAGCAAGAAAAATGGTCACTCTCATGATAGTTTTGATATAGTAAGGGGAAAACAATAAAAAAGCAAAATCTATATAATCTATCAGGTGAAGAAAAGTACCTAAAAAGAAAAGTAACAGGTAAAAACAACTGAGATTATAGTAGGACTTTCTATTTAGATAGATTTATGAAAATAAAGACTTTACCTAAAGGTCTTCCTGACAGAGTGATGTATGAACATAAATGGAAATAAAATGAGTGAACCTTTCAGAGCAGGTATGAGGATTACATGAGACAAATACAGCAGGTACCTTCAATGATGCCTGTTTCATCACAGGGACTGGCCAAAAGTTTCTTTCTTTTCCCCTTAGAGTTAAAAGAAATTGAGAAAGGAAATTGAGCTTTATGAAAAGATAAAGTCTTGATAGGAAGCTTGTTGATTCAAACTTTTTTTTTACAAAATAGTAAAAGGTGACAATGGGTCTCCTGCACTGCAGGTGGATTTTTTACCATCTGAGCCACCAGGGAAGCCCAAATATGAACAACAGTCCCCCAGTTCCCTTGAGAGTTCAAATGTACAAAAGTAAACACATCACAAACTGACACAGGAAGTATAAGCTGTGATGTGTGTATGCGTGTGTGTGTGTAGGAGAGAGAGAAAGAGAAATAGGGTAAAAGAGGAAAAGTAGATAGGGACATTCAGAGGGTTTAAGCAGAATGTGCTGACAGACTTGTGAGCATTTCAGAGCATGAAGCATATATTGTTCTAATAAATAATGTTTATGGCAGATGAGAATTCAAATCTTTTGTGTAGAGATGGGAAGATGAGTATTTGTTTCCGGATTTCATCCAGCTCAATTAATATCATACACATATGACTCTATATATGACTCACCTAAATCCATAAATCACAAATACAACTATCATTATTTTTTAATAGTGCTATGACTATCATAATGCCATGCCTAGAATTTGAAGTTTCCTTTGGGAAAATTATGTGAACACTAAAATTTTATATGACTAACTGGAGAATAAACATGGAAATATAATAGCTTTAAAATTCTTTTTATAATGTATAACTATAGCTATTGTATCAAAGCATCTAACTTGACGTAGTACACTGGTGCATTTAAAGTGACTTCATTTCACAGTTTTGGCATTAAATTAATGTTATATGTATATAAAAATCCACCTGAAATTTAATACAGAATCCAGGTGCAGGGATTGTTAAATGGTGATTACTTTTGTGTTCTTGGCATGGACAGGTGGAGCAGATGAAGTTAGTGTTACCTTACATCACACTGCTGCTATCATTTCAACCACTTACTGATATTCACACACATCATATTTAATTTGTAAATATGTAGTCAATAGATAAATTGCAAGGAAGTTTGAATATTGGCAGTTGCTTGATATAAACGTGTTTTCATTTCTCTAATGTAACAAAGGTTCTTTGTATGAGGAAAAAAGCAAGGAAACTCTAACTTAAACCCGGGGGACAGCTCACTGTTGGGTTTATTTCAGGACTTGATGAAGCTTCTGGCTTCCCCAAGGGATCTCCTGTTAAGGGAGGGGAGGCAGAGTTGCAGGAAGAACTTGCCCACCCAGCCCCTCTTCCCTTGGCTCTCTGTCTTGTCCTTTCCTTCACCAGACACTTGTCCCTTCACTTTTGCAAACTTCTACATATCCTGTGCTCTTGCTCAAGCTATTGTGCTCCTCCAAACTGAGACTCAGATTATTTTACCTGAGGAAGGAATTGTCCAAACTTAAAAGCATAAGGCATGCAATATTTAGTTACATAATACATTTTTTTTTTTAGTCTGACTTTAGGCCACAGTTCTTTAAAATAGATCAAATTAGAGTTGTAAAACTAGAAACTGTCAGAGGGAACAGTGTGACACTCCTTTCAGAGGCTGAAGCCTCTATTCTTCATCTTCTCCCTGAATTTCTCCATAAAAACCAGACCTAAATCTGTTTTTGAAAGAGGTAGTAAATACTATGTACTCTGCATATTCAGAGAACAGATTTTTTTGAAGCACAGTATTATTTTACTTAGACTGATAGCAAAATCAAATCCTAACAGTAAACATAGTCCCTCAAATCAAGATGTTTATAAAGGATTATTTTTCTGAGACTAGGTCTAGCCATATCTATCTCCAAAAGACTAAAGTACATGAAACTTTAAAACAAAATGTCTTCCTCATTAATACAAAAAAGCATAGATGATTTTGCTGCCTTATTTTGAAACATACATTCAATATAAGCATTAAACAATCATTTAAGTTGAATTTCATATTTTAGAAATCAAGTAACAGTAGAAAATTACAGTAGCTTATCATACCATGCATGGTCTAGTTAATAATACTGTAATTGTGGAAACAACTTTGATTAAAAATACTATCAAGACACAGACCTTTCCATGAGTGTAGCATTCAATGTTTACACACTTTCTAGGTGTCGTATGACTTCTTCTCATTCCTTGTAAAATTTAAATACTAAACATAAATAATGCAGACCACACAGTTTACACTGAAACAAAAAGTTTCCATCTCAGAAAGCTACATTTCTGATTTTAGAATGGTATGGACCACTGATACATTTAAATCATATTTTCACCCTCAGAGGAAATTTATTGCAGATCCTGCCTCAGAGGAGAGGTGGATCTGATTGAGAAACCCTCCAGAAATGGAAGGAATTGCTCTGACTCAGACCTGGATAGAAAATGATATTAGACTGTTTGAGTGGGGGTAATAATGGACTTTGAAATTGGGTAGTAAATATAACTAAACTGGCAAGCATTTTAGAGTGATTTTTTGGTAGAATTTTCAGCAGATATTTCAATACATTAAAACTATATGTGAGGACTTTTAACATGGATTAAAGTGGAGAGAAATGAGATCATAGGATCTCATTTCAGGTAGAGGTTTTTTTTTTTTTTTCTAATTTCTGGATAATAATTATAAAAGGAATTAACTGATTGTGGAGAGATAAGGGAAAAAGCCATCAAAATTAAAAGAAGGGATAGTTATTCTGAACTAATAGTGACAGATGAGTGGAAAGCTTCAAAAATATTTGTGGAGTTTATTAGGCCAACCAGAGAGGTATATTACTTGTTTCCCAGCTGTGGCCTGGCCACTTCCTACTTCCACATTTAGGATCTACAGTTGACTGAGTACTATTTTCTCTGGAATGCTCTTACTATTCCTTGCTGTCTATAATAATAGCACCTGATATTTACAGAGTGTTTTATACTTATGACTTTTGGAAATTGTTTAATTTGTTTTAAAGATGGGACTGGAAGAAAGAGATTTGTCCAATCACATAAACTGAGATAAGGTGCAAACCACTTGATACTAATTTTAGCCTTTGAGGTCTCTAATAATATTGTGAAAAATGTAGCCTTCAACGAGTCAAAATAAATTTTAAGACATGGAGCTAGACTATGAAGAGAGTTCTAGGACTTTCTGTGGTTGATGGTAGCTATTTCTATGTGACATGTCAACCTGTCAAATTAGGAATGAATTAGTTGAATTTTTATCCTTTTGTTCAGCCTTTCCTAGAGTAGGTTTATTATCTTTACACCTTATACCTCCCCACTGTGTATTGATGGAAAATTCACCTATCTCCACTTTGGTGCTATGCTTCAGTTCAGTTCAGTCGCTCAGTTGTGTCTGACTCTTTGCGACTCCATGAACTGCAGCACGCCAGGCCTCTCTGTCCATCACCAACTCCCAGAGTCTACCCAAACCCATGTCCATCGAGTCAGTGATGCCATCCAACCATCTCATCCTCTGTCGTCCCCTTCTCCTCCTGCCCCCAATCCTACCCAGCATCGGGGTCTTTTCCAATGAGTCAACTCTTCGCATGAGGTGGCCAAAGTATTGGAGTTTCAGCTTCAACATCAGTCCTTCCAATGAACACCCCTTAGAGAAAACATAATTGAATGGCCTCTCAAAGGGTCTAAAATTTGGCATTGAATACTGTTGTTTGCACACAGATTCTGTTTTCTAGACAGAGTGCCCAGTTTCATTTACATTTTTGTTTATTTTTTGTTCAGCATTCCACATGCTCTTCAGCCTGCCACTTTGTGAATTAGCTTACATTTGGCTCACTGTTCTGTAAAAGGAGTAATGTCATTGGATGACAGGGAATGAATCTGCACCGGAAATGGGATAAAATTTGTAATTCTGAGACTTTATGCTGTGCTATTCATACAAGAATATTCCCTGCCTGCTGTGGGGCTACCCTGAAGAAAATAGTTTTTCTGATGTTCACCCAAGCTGTCATGGAAGTACTTGGCATAACAAAAACATAGGCAAAATAAGAAAAATTGGAAGATTGTCTAGCAAAAATATATCAGTTTTTAGCCAGATTTTCAAGTGATTTTTCAATAATTTGTCAGTAGTTGAACAACTTGGGGCATGTGGTTTACATTTAGTTAACATGCTTCATGTAATAAGGTTGTAAAGTATTATTTGTGTGTTTGTGTATGTGAGAGAGAGAGAGAGAAAGAGATAGAAGAAAGAGATAGAGAGAGATTTTCCCCTTATTACTCTTATTCTTGTTGTGGTTAGATATAAATTACCTAAATAAAAATGTATTCAGTCCTAACTTAATAGGAGAACTATAATGAAACAATCCTGTTTAGATGAAGGTGTTCCCTCTGCTATTATGAATCATTAGAAGAAGATACATATTTTGGTGATTTGTATCCAGTATATCTTATAAATTTTATTTCTCTATTTATGGTACTACGAGAGGCACTACTATGGATGCCAAGATTAGTAAAAATTTAACCAGGGGAAAGGGATAAAAAGGATTGGTGGTCATGGTGAACTATTTTTAAAAATAAATGGGCTTTCAATAAAGTGAGAAACATTGGGAAATAGAAAGTGTCTTGCACTTGGTGCAATGGTTCAAAGTGATTAGGTAGGGGAGGGCAAGTAACATATTGTATGTTTTTCAAAATAATTCATAATTTATTATAAACAGTTCCATGTAAGAGTGCAATGGATTAAATATTTGTGTCTCTCCCAAAGTTGCATGTTGAAATTCTATGCCTCGGTGTGGAGGTATTAGAAGGTGAGGTTTTGCAGAAGTGATTAGGATTAGATGAAGTCATGAGGGTGGCGCCCTCATGAATGGAATGAGTGTCTTTATAAGAGTCATGTGAGACCTTGTTTCCTCTCTCTGCTCTTGCCATGTGATGATAAAATAAATTGGCAGGTTGCATCTCTGAAGAAGAGACTCACCAGAAACTGACCATGTGAGTAACCTGATTTTAGACTTCCATCCTCCAGAATTGTGAGAAATAAATTTTTTCTGTTTATAAGCTACTCAGTCTATGGTGCATTGTACTAACAGTCTGAAACAGGACAGAAACTGATACCAAAATGAAGGGATGCTGCTGTGACAAATACCTAAAAATGTAGAAGCAGCTTTGGAAATGTGTAATGAGTAGGGGTTGGGAAAATTAATTTTTCAATTGAGGCATAGTTATTTTACAATATATTAGTTTCATATGCATAGCATGGAGATTCAAAATTTTCATAAATTATACTCTAAAGTTATCTTAAAACACTAGCTATATTCCCTGTGTTATATATCCTCACAGATTTTTTAATAGAAAGTAGTTGATGCCAATTGATTCTCTATCTTTCCTCTCCCCTCTTCCCACTGATAAACACCAGTTTGCACTCTATATATATGAATCTTCTGTTTTTTTGTATTTATTTGTTTTATTTTTTAGATTCCACGTGTAAGTAATAACATACAGTATCTATCTTTCTGTCTTACCTAATTCACTAATCATAATACCCTCCAGGTCTATCCATATAGTTTCAAATGGCATAATTTCATTCTTTTATATAATTGAGTAGCATTACATTGTATGTGTGCATGAATGTGTATGTGCATGTATGTGTATATTACATCTTCCTTAACCATTCATTGTTGATGGATTCTTAGGTTGCTTTCAAACCTTGGCTGTTGTAAATAATGCTGCTATGAAATCAGGGTGGATGTATATTTTCAAATTAGTGTTTTCTTTGGAAAACACCCAGGAGTGGAATTTCTGGATCCTTGCTAGACCATATGATATCTATTTTTATTTTTTTGAGGAAACTCCATACTGTTGTTTCTATAGTGGCTGCACTAATTTACATTCCAATTAACAGTGTACAGGTTTCCCTTTTCCCCACATCCTCATCAATATTTGGTTATCTGTAGACTTTTTTGATGATAACCATTCCAAAATGTGTGAAGTGATTCCTCATTCTGTTTGATTTGCATTTGTCTAATAATTAGTGGTATTGAGCATTGAAAAGATATCTCTTTGTGCCTGTTGGCCATCTGTATGTCTTCTTTGGGAAAATGTCTATTCAGAATTTATGCCTATTTTTAATTTTTTTTAGATATTCAACTGTATGAACTGTTTATATATTTTGGATATTAACCCCTAATAGGTCAAATTAATTACAAATATTTTCTCCCGTTCTATAAGTTGTCTTTTTGGTTTGTCAGTAGTTTCCTTTGCTCTGCAAAAGCATTCAGGTTTTACAGGTTTCCATTTTAAAATCTTTGCCTTTGTTTTCTTTGCATTAGAACACAGATCCAAAGACACACTACTACTATTTATGTCAAAGAATGTTCTGCCTGTGTTTACTTGTAGGAGCTTTATGGTTCTGGTCTTACATTTAGGTCTTTAATTTATTCTGCATTTATTTTTGTATATAGTGTTAGAGAATGTTCTAATTTCATTCTTTTACAAGTAACTGTCCATTTTTTTCCAGTAGCATATATAGAAGAGACTATTTTTTCTGTATTATATATGTTCTCCCTCTTTCATAATAGGTTGACTGTAAATGCATGGGTTTATTTCTGGGCTCTCTATTTTTCCTATGATCTATGTGTCTGTTTTTGTGCAAGTACCAAACTGTTTTAATGACTGTAGCTTTGTAGAATAGTCTGAAATCAGGGAGTGTATATGTCTGGTTCTGTTCTTTTTCAAGATTGCTTTGACTATTTGGGATCTTTTGTGTTTATATACAAGTCTTATAATTATTTGTTCTAGTTATATGAAAAATGCTATTGTTATTTTGATAGGCATTATAGTGAAACTGTAGATTGCCTTGAGGAGTATGGTCCTTTTTAACAACATTAGTTCTTCTAATCCATGAAACATGGTATATATTTTCATCTATTTATGTTGTCTTTCTTTCATCAGTATCTCATACTTTTGGAGTATAGATCTTTTGCCTCCTTAGGTGGGTTTACTCCTGGCAAATAGAAGGAGAAAAAGGTGGAAGCAGTGACAGATTTAATTTTCTTGGCTCCAAAATCACTGCAGACAGTGACTGCAGCCATGAAATTAAGAGGCGCTTTCTCCTTGGAAGGAAAGCTATAACAAACCTAGACAGCATATTGAAAAGCAGAAATATCATTTGCCAACAAATGTCCTTATAGTCAAATGGTTTCTCTAGTAGTCATGTACAGATGTGAGAGTTGGGCCATGAAGAAGGCTGAGTGCGAAAGAACTGATGCTTTCGTGGTGCAGGAGAAGATTCTTGAGAATTACTTGGACAGCAAGGATATCAAACCAGTCTATTTTAAAGGAAATCAACCCTGAATATTCACTGGACCGACTGCTGCTGCAGATGAAGCTCCAAAACTTGGGCCACCTGATGCAAAGGCTGGGAAAGATTGAAGGCAAAAAGAGAAGAGGGTGGCAGAGGATAAAATGGTTAGATAGCATCAGTGACTCAGTGGATATGAATGTAAGCAAACTCTGGGAAATAATGGAGGACAGAGAAACCTGGTGTTATGCCATCCACGGAGTCACAAATAGTCAGACACAGCTTAGTGACAGAACAATAATTTTATTCTTTTTGATGTGATGATAAATATGATCATTTTCTTAATTTCTCTTCTTGATAGCTCATTGTTAGTGTATGAAAATGTAACATCTTCCTCTGTATTAATTTTTTTATCCTGCAACTATACCAAATTCATTGATGATCTATAGTAGCTTTTTTGTGTGTGTGTTGTGTCTTTAGGATTTTCTATGTATCTTCATATCATTTGAAACAGTGACAGTTTTATTTCTTCCTTTCCAATTTGGATTCTTTTTATTTCTTTTTCTGGTCTGATTTCTGTGGTTAGGACCTGCTATACAATGTTGAATAAAATTTGCAAGTGTGGGCATCCTTTTCTTGTTCCTCACCTAAGAGGAAATGTTTTCACCTTTTCACTGTTCAATATGGTTTTAGCTGTGGCTTCTCATATATGTCCTTTATAATGTTGAGGTACATTCTCTCAATACCCAATTTCTGGGAGGTGTTTTCCTTAAAAGTGTGTTGAATTTTGTCAAAAGCTTTTTTTGCATCTATGCAGATGATCATATGATTTTATTCTTCAATTTGCTAATGTGGTGTATCACACTGATTTGCAGAAGTTAAGCTATTCCTATATCCCTAGAGTAAATCCCACTTGATAATGGTGTATGATGTTTTTAATGTATGATTGAATTTGGCTTGCTGCTATTTTGTTGAGGATATTTGCATATATATTCATCACCTATAAGTTTACTTCTGCTATCTTTCTCTAGATTTAGTATCAAGATGATAATGGCTTATACAGTGAGTTAAAAACAATTTTTCCTCTAGCTTTTTGTAATAGTTCGTGATGGATAGGTGGTAACTCTTCTCTAAATTTGTGATAGAATTCACGTGTCCTGCCCTTTCACTGGGTGATTTTTAAATTTTTAATTATTGATTCAATATCGTTGCTTTTACTTAGTCTGTTCATATTTTCTGTTTCTTCCTAGTTAAGTCTTTGGAGGTTTTACAATTCCAGGATTGTCCATTTTATTGGGGTATAATTTTTTTGTAGTAATCTCCTGTGATTCTTTGCATTTCTGTGGTATTACTTATAACTTTTCCTTTTCCATTTCTGATTGTATTGATTTGAGCTCTGTCTCTTTTTTTCTTGATAAGCTTGGCTAATGTTTACCAATTTTGTTTGCTTTTTTCAAAGGACCAGCTCTCAGTTTAATTAACTTCTATTGTTTTCTAATCATATTTCACTTATTCTTGCTCTGATCTTTATAATTTCTCTCTTTCTACTAAATTTGGTCCTTTTTCCTTTTTCTAGTTCCTTTAGGTGTAAGGATAGGTTGTTGACTTGAGATTTTTCTTGTTTCCCAAGGTGGGCTATAGACTTCCTTCTTAGAGCTACTTTTACTGCATTCCATAGAATTTGGATCATGGTATTTTCATTTTCAGTTGTCTCCAGGTATTTTAAAAAATATCTTATTTGATTTCTTCATTGATTGTTTAGTGTATATTTTTAAACCTCCATGTGTTTGTGGGTTTTGCAGTATTTCCCTTGCAATTAGTTTATTGTCTTATAGCATTATGGCTGAAAAGATGCTATATATTTCAGTTTTCTTAAATTTATTGGGACTTATATTGTCACCTAAAATATGATCCATCTTGGAGAATGCCCATTTATATTTAAAATGGTTATCAATAGGTCTGTACTTATGGCAATTTAAAAATTGTTTTGGGGTTGTCTTGAAAAGAATGTGCATTCTGTTGCATTTGGATGTAATGACATATTTATAGATATATGTCATATAGATATATATATAATATGTCATTATATATGTATAATGTATGGATGATACATCGGACCACACACACACACACACACACATCCATTTGGTCTAATGTTTCATTCTTGTTCAGAGTTTTCTTATTGAATAATCTGTCCATTGATATATGTGGAGTTTATAAAACTCTCCTACTACTATTGTGTTGTTATCAGTTTCTTTCATTATGACTGCTACTATTTGTTTTATGTATTTAGAGTCTCTGGTGTTGGGTGCATATATATTTACAATTGTTATATCTTTCTCATGAATTTATTCTTTATCATTATATAATGTTTTTGTCTCTTATTAGAATTTTTGTTTTAAAGTATTTTTTTTTCTGAAGTTAGTATTGCTCTCCCAGCTTTCTTTTGATTTTCCATTTACATGGGATATCTTTTTCTATCTTCTCACTTTCATTTATGTGTGTTTTTACACCTGAAGTGAATCTCTTGTAGGTAGCATGTATATGTACCTTCTTTTTGTAGCCATTGAGCCACTCTTGTTTTTTCATTGGAGCATTTAGTCCATTTACATTTAAAGTTATTATTGATGGACATGTGTTTATTGCAATTTAAAAAATTGTTTTGGAGTTGCTTTCATAGTTCGTTTTTTGTTTCTTCTTTGTTCCCTTCTGTTATTACTTGCTGACTACTTTTAATGTTATGGTTGAATGTGTGTGTGTATGTGTGTGTGTTTGTATCTATTATAGAATACATAATTGTGATTACCATGTGGTTTATACACAGCTCTCTCTCTCAATTCCTCTATCTTTCTCCCTTTCTTCCTACGTGTGTGTGTGTGCGCGCACACACATGTATAATCATACATATGTAATTGTTTGATTTGATGATCTCTTAATTTCAAGAAAATTTTAACAATCTTTCATTTTCACTCCCCTCACAATGACTACTGTTTTTGACATCATATATTATATCTTTTTGTTTTGTGCATCCATTAACTACTTATTGTGGAAATAAATAATTTTACTACTTTGCCTTTTAACCTTCCTTACTAGTTTTGTAGGTGGTTAATTTATCACTATTACTGTGTGTTTATCTTTATCAGTGAGCTTTTTTCTTTTGTAATTTTTAAGTTTCTAGTTGTGACCTTTTTTTTTTTTCTATAGAGAAATCCCTTTAACATTTCTGGTAAACTTAGTTTGGTGGAACTGACCTCTAGCTTTTGTTTAGCTTTTGTCTGTAAAGTTATAGTTCTTCCCATCAAATTGACATAAAGGCCTTGCTGGGTAATGGTAAAGAATCTGCCTGCAATGCAGGAGATCTGGGTTCAATTCCTAAGTCAGGAAGATCCCCTAGAGAATGGAATGGCCACCCACTGTAGTATTCTTGCCTGGAAAATTCCATGGGCAGAAGAGCCTGGTGGGCTACAGTCACTGTAGTCACAAAGAGTTGGACATGGCTGAGCAACTAACCCAACACTGGATAGAATATTCTTGGTTGTAAGGTTTTCCCTATAATCACTTTAAATATATTGTATAACTCCCTCTTGCCTGTAGTTTTTGCTGAAAAGTCAGCTGGTAGCCTTACATGAGTTTCCTTATATGTAGCTTATTGCTTTTCTCTTGCTGCTTTTAGTAGTCTCTCTTTATCTTTAATTTTTTCCGTTTAAATTACAATGTGTCTTGAATTGGTCCCCTTTGAATCTATCCAGTTTTGCACTCTCTGAGCTCCCTGGATCTAGATATCTTTTCCAGGGAAGTTTTCAGCTGTCCTATCTTCAAATATGTTTTCTATCATTTTCTCTTTTTTTGTCCTCTGGGCCCCTATAATGCAGGTGTTACGTGCATGATGTTGTCACAGAAGTCTCTTAAACTGTCCTCATTTATTTATCTATTTGTTTATTTTCTGTTCAGCTTCACTAATTTCCATTACTTTAATTTCCAGCTTAGATTTGCCAGGTGGAGCTAGTGGTAAAGAATCTGCTTGCCACTGCAGGAGATGCAAGAGGTGTGGGTTCGATTTCTGAATCAGGAAGATGCCCTGGAGTAGGAAATGGCAACCCACTCCAGTATTCTTGCCTGAAAAATTCCATGGACAGAGGATCCTGGTCGGTTACAGTCCACAAGGCTGCAAAGAGTTGGACACAATGAGTGACTGAGCACACATCAACTCTCTCTTTAGTTCTTTTGTATTTTCTAATCTACTGTTGATTCCTTCTATTGTATTTTTTTATTTCAAGTATTATTTTTTCCAGCTCTGTTGGCTTCTAATTCTTTCTTAAGTTTCTCCCTTTGTTCATCCATTCTTCTCTGAGTTCTTAGATCATCTTTAAAGCATTACCCTGAATTTTTTTTTTCAGGTAGATTACCTGTCTCCACTTCACTTCGTTCTTCTGGGGTTTTGTCCTTCATTTGGAAGATAAATCGGTAATTCTTTATCACCTCATTTGCCTCCGGTCAGTTCAGTCTCCCAGTCATGTCCGACTCTTTGCGATCCCATGAACAGCAGCACACCAGGCCTCCCTATCCATCACCAACTCCCTGAGACTACTCGAACTCATGTCTATTGAGTCGGTGATGCCATCCAACCATCTCATCCTCTACCATCCCCTTCTTCTCCTGCCCTCAATCCTTCCCAGCATCAGGGTCTTTTCAAATGAGTCAGCTCTTCACCATCAGGTGGTCAAAGTATTGGAGCTTCAGCTTCAACATCAGTCCTTGCTGCTTTTCTTGTGATGTATCTGCTAAGTTGGTTATGCTTCCCAATTTTGAAAAAGTAGCCTTCTGTAAGAGATATCTTATGAGTCCCAGCAGTGCACTCCCCTCTGATCACCTGAGCTACATGCTATAGGGGTGCCCCTTATGTGGACTGTGTGTCTCTCTATTGTGGCAGACTGACTACTATAGGCTATATGGTAAATGTAGCTGGTTACTGATCTTGTTGTTTTCCACTCCTTGCCTTGTGCAGAGGCTGCTGGCTATCAGTGGTTGGGGCCAGGTAACAAGGCACCTGGGTGAGGAATCCTGGGTGCTTGAGTAGTCCCTGGGCTAGTGCTGGCTCAGTTATGGTCAGAGCAGTGTTCTGGAGTGGGTGGTTGTAGTGCCAGAGTTCTCAGATCTATTGTCAGCCTGCTGATCAGAGGGTCACTTCCTGACATGGCTGGTTGCAGATTCCAAGACTGCTGGTTGGTGTTGTCAGCCCAGTGAGTCCTGTGACTTGGTGGCTGCCAATTGGTGGACAGAGCTATGTGCTGGGGTCTCTCACAGAAGTGTCCTTGAAATCACAGTTCTAGTGCTCATACACTGGTGTGTGGACCTGATTCCTCTGGTAGACAGAGCCATGTCCTGGGGAGCTGTGAGCTCAGAAGGTCTTAAGTCAGCCTGGCTTTTGGTGGGTGGGACTGTTTCCTCTCTTGGCTAGCTGCTTGACCTAAAGTGTTCCACTACTAATGTTAAAAGCTGGTGGGTGGGAGGGGACTCAGTCAGTGTTAATAAATGGGAGGAAGGATTCCAAACCGACATTTGCCAGTAGCATTGTCCAGGTGGTAGAAAAAGCTCCCCCAAATGGCTGCTGCCTGTGTATTTGTCCCCATAAGTTCAGCTCTCTTCTGCTCTTCTGGGAGATTCTCTGAGATCAAGATGTGGGTTTGAATTCCCTTTCAAATGACTGCTTCTGCTCTTGGTCCTGGAGCATCTAAAATTTTGTGTGTGTCCTTTAAGAAGGCGTCCTTTCCCATAACCCTCTGGATCTTCTGGAATTAAGCCCCACTGGCCTTCAAAGTTGAATGCTCTGGTGGCTCATCTTCCTAGTGTAAGACTCTCAGACTGGGTAGCCAAAGTGGGGCACAGACTCACTGCTCTTTGGAGAGAACTTCTGCAGCTATCTTCCCATTTATGTGTCACCTACCCAAGGCTATGGGTCTACTGTGACTCTGCCCCCACCCAACTCATTGTGATTTCTTCTTTATACCTTTAGTCATAGAAAATAGTTTGTGCTAGATTCCTTTTTCATCAATATTTACTCTGTAAATGTAATTTTGGTGTGGCTGTCAGAAATAATGAGTTCAGGATCTTCCTACTCTGCCATCTTGGCCTGAAATATGAGGAGCTGGAACAGCTTTGAGGGGCTTGCTACAAAAAGCATACATTGCTGTGAATGGTTTAAACATAATTCTGGTGAGAACTCAGGAAGAAAAGAGAAGCGCCAAAGAGAAAGACATAATTTTTTCAAAGACTCCGTAAGCAATCCTTAACAGAATGTGGGTAGAAATATGGACAGGAGGCCATTTTTATAAGATCTCAAGCACAAATGTGAAACACATTATTGGAAACTGGAGGAAAGGTGATTTTTATTACAAAGCGGCAAAGAATTTGGCTGGTTGTGTTTGTGTTCTATTATTTTGGAGGAAGTGGAACTTGCAAGTGATGAAATTGGATATTAACCTGGAGAGATTTCCATACAAAGTGTTGAAGGTGCAGCATGGCTTTGGAATGCTGTAGTAAAATGCAAGAAGAAAAAAATGACTTAAAGATGGAATTTTTAAGCAAAGTGAAAGAAGAACTAAAAGATTTGGAAAATTCTCAGTATCCATGCTTTGAAAAAGGAGAAAGCACATTCAGAAGAGGATATAAAGGTGTGATCAGGCTCTGTTTGACATGACTAGTGTACATGTGAGCCATTGACTCAATTAACCACCCATACAGGAAACTGACAGTTTGAAATGAGGAAGAAGACAAGAAGGAATGAAAGAAGACTTTCAGACATCTTGGATTTTATAGAAAAAGATAATAGAGATATTCAACTCTGAACTTGCACTGGTCTTCAAGACAGGGAAAAGCAACACTGAAGATGATTCAGAGATCCTCAGGTTGTGCTCTTTTTTTCAAAAGGGGGACCATCACCTTTCTTTCAACAGGCCAGATGGCCTCTGTCCAAAGCCCTGGGTGCTGAGCCACCTGGAAGAGCTCTGGGGGATGCAGAGCTACTGTTGCAGGACTACAACTACAGAGGGCCTGGAAAGCAGAGCATCAAGCTCAAAAAGCTTATTCTCAAGATTTAAAGCCTCATGATGTTTGTTCTGATAGATTTTAGACTTGCTTGGAATCTGTCACTCATTCTATTTTTTTTTTTTTTTCTGTTTATCCTTTTTGGAATAATAATATCTATTCTAGGTCTGTTCTACCACTACATTTTGAAAGATTATAACTTGTTTGGCTTCACTAGTTCTCAGCTGGAGAGGAATTTTGCCTCAGGATGAATAGTACCTACAGTCTCACCCAAATCAGATTTAAATGATATTTATATGAAAATTTGGACTTCAGAATTTAGAATTGATGTTATAATGAGTTAAGAGTTTTTGAGGTCAATGGAATAGAATGAATATATTTACTTGTGAGAAGTAATTGGACTTTGAGGGGCTGGGAACAGAATATCATGCATTAAGCATTTGTGTCTCCCCAAAATTCATATGCTGAAACTCTAATGCGATGAAGTATTATGAGGTGGGGCTTTGGGGAAGCAACTAGGATTAGGTTAGGTCATGAGGATGCAGCCCTCAGGAGTCATATTAGTGCCCTTATAAACATCATGCAAGTGGTTGATTCCTCTCTCTGCTTTTACCACGTAAGAACACAGTGAAAAGTTGGCAGTCTAATACTAGAAAGAGGGCTCTCACCAGAAGGTGACCATGCTGGCACCCTGATTATGGACGTCCATCTTCCACAACTGTGAGAAATAAATTCTTTTTTTTGAATCCTGTCTACAACCCTTTGTTATAGGAGCCTGAACTCAGATGCGGAAATCACTGTCAAGCTTTTCATTTAGACATAGACCATGGTATTTTGATTTCTGATCTCTCTTCTTTTGCCCATACCCCACTATGTGTGAAATAAAAGGTGAGAATAGTAAGGCAACGCCCTTAATCTTATCTTTATCAGCAATTTCACAAAGTTTGTAGATACTAGTCTCCAATGGCTTCAATTTGGATATAGGTATTATTGATAGGTTCATGCACCAAGATTTCAAATTCTTGGCTTCTCAGTCACTTTTGACTGTAGGCTAGAGGTAGTATCTTTCTTAATAAAGATTTATTATCATTTGTCTCTGCTTGCCAAATAGTTCACTCTAATGTGAATTCATTGCAGAAATTTTTTGATAAATTTATTTACTGAAAGTGTCAATAAGCTGCCAGTACACAGTTACATTCTTCTTTTTTAACTAGTTATTTATGTAAGGCTACACTCTTGATTGGCACTTGATCTGCCTTCCAAAGTACTGTAGGTGACATTCAAACAAATGCTTTGCCATTTCATAACAAGAGTTATAGATTTCCAACCTCCAATATCTACCTCTTCTCTGTATCCACTAAGTTGACGGGTTGGGTTACTGGTTGCATTCTATTCCTAGATATCAAATTTTCATAGCCACTACAACTAATATATGAAAATTTTTCAATTTTGCTAGTTTTCAAAGATATTTTTCCCATGAATAAATAAAATAATAAAATAACTAATAAAACACACAACCTTTCAAATGAGGAAAAGTTTTTTAAATTTAGTGGTAAGTGATAAAACATGCAACAAAATTGATACTTTCATACATGCATTTTGGCAAAACCATGCTTTAGTTTATTTGGGTGATATAAATCAACCACAATATATTTTGATAATAAAATAAGATTCATGAAAGCCGTTTAAAGAAATAATTAATAAAGTAAAAATGATGTGCATTACTTGTTAACTATTGTCAAAAATAAGAAACAAGTTAAAATTAAAATGAAAAATGGATGAGAAAATTATGATACATCTATTCAATGGAACAGTATGTAATTGTTAAAATAATTATGAAGACTATTTTGCTAAATGATGAAGTAAATGTAAATTCTACAATGTAAAAAATCAAGATACATTACTTTGCAAGCAAGCAAAGTAATATGCAAAAATTTATTGGATAAGATATAATAGTTAGGACTGGTTTAAAATTGAAAAAGGGCTGAATATTGTCACCCTGCTTATTTCACTTAGATGCAGAGTACATCATGTGAAATGCCTGGCTGAATCAAACACAAGCTGGAATCAAGAATGCCAGGAGAAATATCAACAACCTTTAGATACTCAGATGATACCACTCTAATGGCAGAATGTGAAGAGTAATGAAAGAGCCTCTGATGAAGGTGAAAGAGGAGAGTGAAAAAGCTGGCTTAAAACTCAACATTCAAAAAAATAAGAGCATGGCCTACAGTCCCACCACTTCATGGCAAATAGATGGAATAAAAAATGGAAACAGTGGCAAAGTTTATTTTCTTGGGCACCAAAATCACTATGGACAGTGACTGAAGTCATGAAGTTAAATCTGCTTTCTCCTTTTAAGAAAAGCTATGACAAACCCTAGACAGCATATTAAAAAGTAGAGACATCACTTTGTTGACAAATGTACACAGTCAAAACTATGGTTTTTCCAGTAGTCATGTATGGATGTAAGAGGTGGACCATAAAGTAGGCTGAGCACCAAAGAATTAATGCTTTTGAAATGTGGTACTAGATAAGAATCTTGAAAGTCCCTTGAACAGCAAGGAGATTAAACCAGCCAATCCTAAAGGAAATCAACCCTGAATATTCATTAGAGAGACTGACGTTGAAGCTGAAGCTCCAACAATTTGGCCACCTGATGTGAAGAGCCGACTCACTGGAAAAAGACACTGATGCTATGAAAGACTGAGGACAGGAGGAGAAGGGGGCGACAGAAAATGAGATGGTTGTATGGCATCACTGAATCAATGGACATGAGTATAAGCAAACTCCAGAAGATAGTGAAGGACAGGGAAGCCTGGATGCAGTAGTCCTTGGGGTCGCAAAGAGTCAGACATGACTTAGCGCCTGAACAACAAGAACAATAACAAAATGATTGTAGTTACTCTGTTGGGTGGTGAGATCATGTTGTTCTAAAACTTCCAACTTTCTGTCTAGGAAAAACCTAAAGATGTATGACATATGAACTCATATAACTTACCTTTAAAGCATAAAAAAATAAGCCTATATTACTGAATAGATTAAGAGTCACATCACTGTAATCTGGCAGGTAAAGTTAGATGTGACATACTATTCTGTTTGTGCTGGACTTTGTGCTACTCACGAACAGCTGTCTTCATCCTTTTTTATTTCTTCAGCTATTTTCTACAATGTATTTACTTAAATTCCTACACAAACTGCCATTAATTGATTATCAAATTAATTCTTAACACCTTTGAAAGTGTTCAGAACACAGTTTGAAATTATGCTTAATTGCAGATAAACACAAACATTCCACAATATTTCTGTAACTTCTTATAAAATTATTTTCCATATTCTATTCTTGCTTTTCATATTTTGAACTGCTTTCATTTCCATAATTCTGCCAAACTATATATTTAAAACTTTCTTTTAACATGTTCACTAAATGATTTTTTAGGTAGTGGAGGAGAATGTTACTATAAATTTTATAGATAGAAGATTTTTTAAAAGGCATGCTTTTTATATACATATTAGTAAATTTCCCCTATTTGGGATCCTGTTACCCAAGTTTGGATAGGTTCACAGTCTTTTTGGTTTTGTCTTTTCAATGGACTACAGATATTCACTAGTGGAAGTGATGGAATTCCAGTTGAGCTACTTCAAATCCTGAAAGATGATGCTGTGAAAGTGCTGCACTCAATATGCCAGCAAATTTGGAAAACTCAGCAGTGGCCACAGGACTGGAAAAGGTCAGTTTTCATTCCAATCCCAAAGAAAGGCAATGCAAAGAATGCTCAAACTACTGCACAATTGCACTCATCTCACACGCTAGTGAAGTACTGCTCAAAATTCTCCAAGCCAGGCTTCAGCAATATGTGAACCATGAACTTCCAAATGTTCAAGCTGGTTTTAGAAAAGACAGAAGAACCAGAGATAAAATTGCCAACATTTGCTGGATCATCAAAAAAGCAAGAGAGTTCCAGAATAACATCTATTTCTGCTATATTGACTATACCAAAGCCTTTGACTGTGTGAATCACAATAAACTGTGGAAAATTCTCCAAGAGATGGGAATATCAGACCACCTGACCTGCCTCTTGAGAAATCTGCATGCAGGTCAGGAAGCAATAGTTAGAACTGGACATGGAACAACAGACTGGTTCCAAATAGGGAAAGGAGTATGTCAAAGCTATATATTGTCACTGTGCTTATTTAACTTATATGCAGAGTACATCATGAGAAACTCTGGGCTGGATAAAGCTCAAGCTGGAATCAAGATTACTGGGAGAAATATCAATAATCTCAGATATGCAGATGACACCACCATTATGGCAGAAAGTGAAGAAGAACTAAAGAGCCTCTTGATGAAAGTGAAAGGGGAGAAAGAAAAAGTTGACTTAAAGCTCAACATTCAGAAAACAAAGATCATGGCATCTGGTCCCATCACTTCAAGGCAAATAGATGGGGAAACTGGCTGACTTGATTTTTGGGGGCTCCAAAATCACTGCAGATGGTGACTACAGCCATGAAATTAAGACACTTGCTCCTTGGAAGGAAAGTTATGACCAACCTAGACAGCATATTAAAAAGCAGAGACTACTTTGCCAACAAAGGTCCATCTAGTCAAGGCTATCGTTTTTCCAGTAGTCATGTATGGATGTGAGAGTTAGAGTATAAACAAAGCTGAGCACCAAAGAATTGATGCTTTTGAACTGTGGTGTTGGAGAAGACTCTTGAGAGTCCCTTGGACTGCAAGGATATCCAACCAGTCCATCCTAAAGGAGATCAGTCCTGGGTGTTCATTGGAAGGACTGATGTTGAAGCTGAAACTCCAATACTTTGGCCACCTGATGCGAAGAGCTCATTCATTTGAAAAGACCCTGATGCTGGGAAAGATTGAGGTCAGGAGGAGAAGGGGACAACAGAGGGTGAGATAGTTCAATGGCATCACTGACTCAATGGACATGAGTTTGGGTGGACTCCGGGAGTTGGTGATGGACAAGGAGGCCTGGTATGCTGCAGTACATGGGGTCACAAAGAGTCAGACACGATTGAGCAACTGAACTGAACTGAGCTGAACTGATATTCACTACATGAGTCAGTCCTCCTTCTTTTTAATGCTTCACTAATAATGGTTATAATGTTTTGTAGTGAAGCTTATAGGCCACACATATTTTCTTTTCCAACCATGTATTGCAAGATATTGCTTTTTCCATTGAACAAGTTATATCACTTCTCTTGAAAGAAGATTGCTTTTAGAAATTTTGCAGGATAAATTTTGAATTGTTTTCTAACAATTCTGATAGCTTCCTCAGTTGTTGTTGTTGTTGTTCAGGTGCTAAGTTATTTCCATATCTTTGTGAATCCCTGGGTGGCCACATGCCATGCATTTTGTCCTTTACTCTCTCCTGAAGTTTGCTCACTCATGTACATTGAGTTGGTGATGCTATGTAATCATATCATCTCATGCCACCCCCTTCTCCTTTTCCTTCAATCTTTCCCATCATAAGGGATTTTTCCAATGAATTGGCTCCTCTCATCAGGTGGCCAAATTATTGGAGTTTCAGCCTCAGCATCAGTCCTTCCAATGAATATTCAGGACTGATTTTCTTTAGGATTGACTGGTTTGATCTCTTCGCAGTCCAAAGGACTCTCAAGAGTCTTCTCTAATACCACAGTTCAAAGCATCAATTCTTCAGTGCTCATCCTTCCTTTATAGTCCAACTCTCATATCCATATATGACTACTGGAAAAATAATAGCTTTGACTACAAGGATCTTTGTCACCAAAGTAATGTCTCTGCTTTTTCATATGCTGCCATACTTTACCATAGCTAACTATAACAAATAATATCTTCATTAGATTTCCTTGCAAGGAGCAAATGTCTTTTAAATTCATGGCTGTAGTCAACTTCTGCATTGATTTTGGAGCCCAAGAAAATAAAGTCTTTCAGTAGTTTCCACTTTTTACTCTTCTATTTGCTATGAAGTGATGGGATGAGATGTCATGTTCTTAGTTTTTTGTAAGTTGAGTTTTAAGTCAACGTTTTCACTCTCCTCTTTCACCATCATCAAGAGGCTCTTTAGTTCATCTTCACTTTCTGCTATTAGAGGGGTATTATCTCCGTATCTTAGGTTGATATTTCTCCTAGAAATCTTGATTCTAGCCTGTGATTCATTTATCCTGTCATTTCGCATGATGTGATTTGGATATAAATTAAATAAGCAGGGTGACAATATACAGCCTTGACATACTCCTTTCCCAGTATTGAACTCATCCATTGTTCCATGTCTGGTTCTGTTGCTTCTTGACCTGTACAGAGATTTCTCAAGAGACTTGAAAGTGGTCTTGTATTCCCATTTCTTTAAGAATTTTGTTAAAGTTTGTTGTGACCCACACAGTGAATGACTTCCTTGGGAATTACTATAATACTTGAGTCCACTCACCATTATCATTCCTTTCTGTTATATCTTATTAATTTCATCTGTCTTTTTCTTCTTCAACCTGGGGAAGTTCTCAAACTCTCTTCAAGATTTTGATTTTCATTATTACTTAGTTTTTAATTAATTAAAAAGATTATCTACTCTATTTGTGTCTATCATGTCTATATTATCTTACCGCTGAACTCTGCATCTATATCTGTCTTTATAATCATTTCTTCTCCTGAGTCAAGGTCTTTGTTTTTTATTAATTTAGTATATCAGTTTCCTAAGATTTTTGTCTGATTTGGTATTCCTCTGAATCTTTAGGATACTGGTCTCTTTCACTTGTTCTTCAATAAATTTGTACGGTCCTTATGTATAGCTGTTTAAAAACTAACCTTTGGCTTTGCAGAGATCATTACAGAACATGACACAGATGGAAAACTGAAGTTGCAGATTTTCTCTTTTCATTTGATGAAACGGTTGATATGGACTCTTATCACTCAGGTGATGACCACAACTATTCTGATATATTGCTTCTTGAGGTTTATATCTTCAAACCCCCAAATCAATGTGGAGTTGAGATCTGAAGGACAGACATAGAATATCTTGGAATTTCTTGGCCTGTTACTTTGATATAAAACTAACTAAAAGGTATAATAAAACATTACCCAATCATTGTTAATATTTGCACTTTTTCCAAAGTCTGCTCTACCTGTAAAATTTTTTCTTATGGTGGAATCCATTTCCAAAGTTCCAATGTAACATCACCAATATCCTTCTTTTCTATCTGTGGCTCTTTTCCACCAAATTTCCAATCCAATTCCAAGAAACTCATATGCTTTACATAAAATACTTTTGGAATTTTAAGTCCCTGACTATATAGAGCAGAAGAAAAGAATATTTAAGGGGTAGGATAAATACAACACTCAAGAATTCATACTCAAGAAATTGAGAGTCAGTGGCTCATTTTTTCTAATTTACCATCCCATCATTTAAGCTCCTCTATATGCCAGGGTCTGAGCTAGGTGGTAGAAATAAAGTTTTACAAAGTAATAATGATAATAATAATAATATTAATAATATAATAAATGAAAAACTATCATCTGTGTTCATAAAATTCACATTATACAAGAAAGATAAACATGAATAATTATGATCTATTTTTCTGTTTCTCAGGCTTTCTTTTTTATTTTCTATTTTAAATTGTGGTAAATATGACAAAGGGACACTATCGAATGCAATCAGAGAACCAATTGTTAAATAGATTAGTAGTTCAAAGAATGGTTCTCTGGGTAAATGCCATTTAAACTGAAAACTGAAGAAGGAAAAAGGATTAATGATGTGATGAGTACATATGTCCTTGTTGGGTGAGAGGTGGATTGGTGAGCAGCAGAGGGACACAGCCTGCTAGATGTCCTGAGGGAAGAAAGAATCTGGCACACATCTCATGTTTGTGAAACAGAAGACATGAATTCAAGGAGATAAGAAGTGTTATTTTCCCTACTAGTGAACTTGATACTAAGATATTAAGAAAAGGTGGCAAGAATACACAGTAGAACAATACAAAAAAGATCTTCATGACACAGATAGCCACAATGGTGTGATCACTCACCCAGAGCCAGACATTCTGGAAAGCAAAGTCAAGTGGGTCTTAGGAAGTATCACTACAAACAAAGCTAGTGGAGGTGATGGAATTCCATTGAGCTATTTCAAATTTTAAAACATGATGCTGTGAAAGTGCTGCATTTAACATGTCAGCAAATTTGGAAAACTCAGCAGTGGCCACAGGACTAGAAAAGGTCAGTTTTCATTCCAATCCCAAAGAAAGGCCATGCCAAAGAATGTTCAAAGTACCGCACAACTGCACTCATCTCATATGCTAGCGAAGTAATGCTCAAAAATCTCCAAACCAGCTTCAACAGTACAATAAGCGTGAAGTTGCAGATGTTCAAGCTGGATTTAGAAAAGGCAGAGGAACCAGAGATCAAATTGCCAATATCCGCTGGATCATCAAAAAAGCAAGAGAGTTCCAGAAAAACATCTACTATCTACTTCTGCTTTATTGACTATACCAAAGCCTTTGACTATGTGGATCACAAAAAACTGGAAAATTCTTCAAGAGATGAGAACACCAGACCACCTTACCTGCCTCCTGAGAAATCTGTATGCAGGTCAAGAAGCAACAGTTAGAAATGGACATGGAACAACAAACTGGTTCCAAATTGGAAAAGGAGTACGTCAAGGCTGCATATTGTCACCCTGCTTATTTAACTTATATGCAGAGTACATCATGCAAAATGCCAGGCTGGATAAAGCACAAGCTGGAATCAAGACTGCTGGGAGAAATATCAACAACTTCAGTTATGCAGATGACACCACCCTTATGGCAGAAAGTGAAGAGGAATTAAAAAGCCTCTTGATGAAAGTGAAACAGGAGAGTGAAAAAGTTGGCTTAAAGCTCAACATTCAGAAAACTAAGATCATGGCATCCGGTCCCGTAAGTTCATGACAAATAGATGGGGAAACAATGGACATAGTAACAGACTTTATTTTTCTGGGCTCCAAAATCACTGCAGATGGTGACTGCTGCCATGAAATTAAAAGACACTTGTTCCTTGGAAGAAAAGCTATGACCAACTTATACAGCATATTAAAAAGCAGAGACATCACTTTGCCAACAAAGGTCAATCTAGTCAAGGCTATGGTTTTTTTTTCCAGTAGTCATTTATGAATACAAGAGTGGGACTATAAAAAAAACTGAGTGCTGAAGAATTGATGCTTCTGAACTGTGGTGTTGGAGAAGACTCTTGAGAGTCCCTTGGACTGCAAGGAGATCCAGCCAGCCCATCCTAAAGGAAGTCAGTCTTGAATATTCACTGGAAGGACTGATGCTGAGGCTGAAACTCCAATAATTTGGCCACCTGATGGGAAGAACTGCCTCATTGGAAAAGACCCTGATGCTGGGAAAGATTGAAGACAGGGGGTGAAAGTGATAACAGAGGATTAGATGATTGGATGGCATCACTGACTCGATGGAGATGAGTTTGACCAAGCTTTGGAAGATAATGATGGAAAGGAAAGCCAGACGTGCTGCACTCCATGGGGTCACAAAGAATCAGACACAACTGCACGACTTAAATGAACTGAACCTGATACACATAGGCCACCATTCTTTTTACTATTGCTTTATTTTGTGACTTCTATTCCAACAGGTAGATCATAAATTCTATTGAGTGTTATCATGAATTTTCACTCTTTGAGAGCATATTTATAAATACTTTTGTTGACTCTGGGCAAAATTTGCTAATTATTAATAGCTGGCATTTTTAAAAGTTGTCACAAAAACAGCATAGTAACAGGGTGACAACAGGTTTTTTATCACCATACCATAGATTTGGCCAGTGCAGAGTCAATGGCCCCAAATAGACTCTTTATTACTTATGCCAAAGGAAAGAGCGAGCCTAATAGCCGTTCCCCATATTCCCTGTTTCACATTATGAATCTAAATCACAAATGTCAGATGACAGACAACACAGGTGATGGGTCACTCTGCCATTGGGGAGCAGTTGCTAAACCAAAACCAAGCAGTTTTATAAACTTACACAGAACCTGAATCTGTACTTCATGCGATGAGGTGTGGTGGAAAATCTGTGCTCAGCTGAAACTAGAGATATATACAGAAATTAGCTCTATGTCAGTCTTTCACAACATTAGGAGAGAAACTGCCTTGCAGCAACTTCTCACGAGGCTTATCTCTGCTTGCTCCAAACTGTCTCACAGGGCTCCAGATCAACACTTGGGTTAGACTGTGGCCACATGGACTGTGTGGAGGCAAAATCATTAGGATACCACTGTAGAACCATTTTCCTATAGAATCCCCAATCTGCTTTTAATGCTGACTCTGTGTTGTTCTGTCCTTTATAATCATCAAAAAATCTATAAAAGTGACTTACAGAAAAATAGTGTAATCTAATATGATACTAGACTAAAATGCCAACTATTTATCTCTAAATATTTATTTGTGTATCCATTTATGTTTTTAAAGTAGAAATGTTTGCCTAAGTAATTTTTATTCAAGATTCAAGATGGTTATATTGGATCTTTGTCTTCTTATTAGGGAGATTTGAATAATGCCTAAATAATTTTAAAGCTACAGATGAATATATGTTGCATATAGAGGTTTATACAACAGAAGAGAGTTATTATACTTGCTTGATGAACTCAGGAAAGACTTTTGGAAAAACATGACAGCCAGGTTAATACCTAAAGAAAGAAGTTGAATCTAATATATAGTTCCCAAGCTCTATTCCTGGCATATACTGTGGCTGGAAATAAAGGCAAGAATAAGTCAGTATAGGATCTTGCACAATAGTCTAACAATCTATAAAGATTTTATCTAGAGTGAGTGTGACTTTCGGAATTAAAACTGAGGAGCTGAGATTATATTTGTGTGTCAGATAGCTCTGGGAGCAGGGAGTAGATTTAAGTACCACACCTTCTCCCTTCAAAAAACTAAATCAAACAAAATGGAACAGATAAAGCAAATAAATTCACAGTTTTCTGAAATGGACACTGATAATCTTATTGAAAAATTTATTTAGAATTACAAAAGACTGAGAATAATTGAGACAGTCTAGAAGATGAAAAAAAGGTAGGAAGGCTTTCTTTAAGGAATATCAGTGTTTGTTGTGAAGATAATTAGGACAGTGTGGGGTTGACTGAAGAATAGACCAATAGCTCAAAGAAACAGACTAGAAAACCCAGAAAGAAACCCACATAGATATAGATAGTTTATCTATGTAAAAGTTGGCACCCAAGAAATGGGAGGAAAATATGGTCTATTTGATAAAGTGTTGATCAACTGGAAAGCTATGTGGGGCAGGGCAATGAACTCTCCTCATGCCTTACTGAAAAAATTATTTCCAAACAGATTTTAAATTTTAAATATGGATGTGAAAGGAAAACAAAGATAAAAATAGCATAAGAGCATATCTTCATGACTATTGTTAGGAAATAGTTTTTAAAATTAAAACATAAAATCATTATTCATGTATTTGTTAAACTATTTCAAAATTGTTAATCTTATCAAAATACACCATTTGAGAGAGTGAAAAAAGCAGTCTGTGGAGTGGGGGAAATACTTATATCATCTATAACTAAATTCTAAAATAATATTAAATATTCCTACCAATCAATGAGAGAAAGACAACCCAGGATGGTAAAAAGCCAGAAGGCTTGAAGAAACCCTTCACAAATTTCTCAAAGGCCAATCAATATGTAAACAGGTATTAATACCATCAGAATTTTGGATAGTAAAGCAGAAGACACATTACTTATTTGGATGTATAAAGAGTTTCAGTATCGTGAATTAGAAGCTTATGTAGCTTTATAAAGAGCCTGGGTAGTAAAGCTCGGAGATGCTCCTACTGTCTTCCTCTGCTTCAGTGAAGTGACAGTGCTCAGGAGCTCATCAAAAGCTGCTCAGACTCTCACGTCTGCCAGTTAGTCTGGCTATAGCTTTCTCTGGAGAATATGACCTTTCCTTCCCTTCTCAGAATTCTCTCAAGGTCAGACTTCAATTCAGAATCAAGCAGACAGGAAGTTCTTGGAAATGCAATATCTGGCTTCTCCTCTATAATAAAGAAACGTCTTAATTAGTGATGCCAAGTTGAGAACAGATAATTCAGAATGATGTCCAACCTCATTGGTAACTGGGGAAATGAGTAAATCTGCAAATAGGTTCACTATGCACTCACCTGATGGCTAGAAATAAAGACTAACAATTTGAAGTTTTCAAATATGTGGAGTGATAAGAATTCTCCATATATTCTATGAGAATTCCATTCCTTTCCACTCCATCGAATGGAGTATAAATTGGTAGTAGAAATATAAATTGGTAAAACCACATTGGAGAACCATTTGGCATTGTCTATGAAATTGTGTATATGCATGTCATTTGACTCATTCCATCCTAATCATGTATCCAACAAAAAAGGATGACATAATCATACTTATTTTAAAAAAGGATCATTCTGTGTTGAGAAGTGACTGAGGGGGCACAGGGCAAAGCAGGGAGACCAGCTAGGAAGCTGTTGCTTAGATTCAGGTAGATTGTTGGTGATTTGTACTACTGTGATGGGGCTGAAGTTCAGTGCTGAGAACATGGGCAGATTCCCAGTATACTTAGAAGGTAGAACTGGCAGGATTTTTTTATGGTTTGGATGTGGGGTGAGAAAGGTGAGGCTCAAGAATGACTCCAGGTTGCACGCACTGAGCAACTGGAGACTAGAGTTGCTAATAACGAAGATGTGACAAGACTGTGGAAGAACAGGTTTTAATCTTCTGCTGAGCTGGTTTTTGGGCATAATAAAATTTGAGAGGCTTACTAGGAGGCCAAAAAGTCACAGAACAGGGTGCAAGTAATGTAGAACATTCATATGTAATAAAACTAAAATTCCAACTAAACAAATAAAAGTCATAGACAGTATAACAAATGTTTTGCTATGTAGAAAAACAGGAAGTAATTGGTAGGAGAATGAATTTGAATGTTCATGTACTCACCTTCATAATAGACAGTCAATCACTATTGCCTGAACCTGAGTTATTCAGTTCAAATAATGATATAAATTCTTTAGGCTTTCATGAACACTTAAAATTTAATTTGGAAAGATACTTTAAGTTAAGGTATTTTTTTGATCAAGAAGCTATTACCAAAATGATAGTAATTGATTTAGCTTCAATTCAGCTCTTTTTCTTTTAAATTAAAATAAAATGGCATTGATAATTTTTAAAAGAAAAGAAGCAAATACAGTTTCATTTTAATAGTGATATTTTGCTCTCTCAGTCTAGATATCTGTATCGCTATGCTCATGTAGGAATAAATGATTGTCTGGAATTAAGACCACTAAATATTAGCAATGATTATATCTAAGTTATGGAATAGTTTGATTTTTTTTAAACTAAATGGCTTGGATATTTTTTAAACATGCAAATTTTATCATTAAATGAATGTACAATTTCTATATTTAAGGATGATAAAGTGCAGATTATATGAATTGTTTATATTTCATATTCTTAAAAATTTGCAAAATTACTCAGCAAATGAAATTTCTTCTGGGAAACCCATCTCCAAGCCAAACTCATGCCTAAGTGTGTCTATATTTGCCATGTTGATGGTATTAACCTTATAAATAAAACACCTCAGCCTAAGGTGATTAATGTACTTCATCTGAGAAAGTGAGAAGTGAATAAAATCACTTTTGTGAACCAATAGTTTATCATATTAAATAATAATAATGAGTATTGATTATTCACTAGTAGAGTGTTTCACAACAAACAATATCCAGAGGTAAGATGTAAAATGATCAATTGGTTTATCCATTTGAGGGAAACAAACCAGTGTCTATCCATTTCTACTTGGAGGAACTGAGTTGCTTCAGTTAGTTTCACTGTTTCTTTTTTCTTTAATTAAAAATTAATTTATTTATTTTAATTGGAGGCTAATTACTTTACAATATTGTAGTGGTTTTCAAAGGCCTTTCGGTTATTTGAGTAGGTAGTCTATAGCGTATAGCCACAGTGTCTAACATAGCAGTCACTATTCATATGAAGCTATTTAAATTTGTTAAAATTAAATAAAACTTAAAATTCAATTTCTCCTACTACTGGCCACATTCCAGGTGGCCAGTGACTAGTGGGTACCATACTGAACATTGCAGACATAGAACATTTTCATTATTTTGAAATGTTTTAAAGGACAGTGATTTGTTCCATGAAGAAAGCTTTTTAAAATGCTTCTCTAAAGTATGTTAACTCTTTTATTTCTCTAGGTCATTTTTTGAAAATTATCTTTTTTAAAAAATCAAAATATATTGTAAATTTTCCAGTGATTTAACTATTTTAAGAATTTTTTTTAACAAAATATAAAAAATAACTTCTTGTAGTAGGATTTAAAGTTGACTTTCAACTGATAATATCACTGTAGACAGAACTCTGATCTCAGGGCTATCATGAATCTGAAATAATCTTCAAATATTAGTCTTTTAATAAAAAACATATTGTCCATGGAGTTTATTTATAGGGTTAATCTAACAACAAAGGATTATGAAAGGCATAATTCAGGATAAAAGGAAAAACTTTTTCATTAATTTAGATTTGCCTTTGAGATGTTTCAAAAATATTTATTGAATGCAATGAAAGTTCTTTCTTAGATGTATTGGCTTAATTTTTCTATTTCTGGGAACTTAAATAGTGCCTGCATCAAGTATGTTAGTTTGGAAAAAGACTTTTTATTAGGACAAATTTTCCCTTTAACAACCCAAGATCTGAGCTAATAATGGCAGTCAGCCAACAAATTTCATGGATTAGTTTAAAATATCTCTTGCTTATTAGCAAAATGTCAAGACATTAGATTTTAGAGTTTACTTAGTTTAATTTCCTCTGCCTAAGAGTAACCAACACTTCTCTCCATAACTTGGTAAAAGCATTTACATTAATGAGGTACTCTGCTGACACTCATTTAATACCAATGATTTTGTATTAATTGCTTTTCAAAAATAATCATGTTCATTGTTTCCAGTACCCGACACATATCATCAGCATTTAAAATGCATTATTGTGTGAACTTGGAATTGCTTTCTGTAAATGTTCCAAGAACCTGTGATGAGATTGATGTTGCAAGTAGCTATGCTTTGCACATTTTGGTTCTGAATGAGCTGCTCTTCTGCAACATTTCAAGTATTTGATTTCATAACATTTTCCAAGTTTTAAAATATGTGCTTGCAAATAGATTCCCATTTTTTGCCTGAAAGATGAACACATAATTTAGTTTCATGGTGTATAATTGAAAATGTAATCTTCCTAGTTATATTTCTGGAGTTAAGAATTTTCTTATCTGTCTTAATATTGTTTATAGAGTAGAACAAATGAATTATAAAACATAAAAAAATAAAATCGTGGTGTATTAAAAAACACTGACTCAAGATATTTGACTGATGATTATTGATCTTATTTTCAAAATAGCAAAAATTTATGTACACATTTTCCATTTTCTGTTAGCATTTTTGAATGCTTAATAAATACTACTTGGGGTAAATACTACATTTACATAATTATCATTTTACTGTTGAGGTAGCAGTTTAGCTCAGACATAAAAAAATCTTGATGTCTTAAAAGCTAAATTTCTGCATGTTTGTGATGCCCTCTTTCCAAAGATGTGATGTAAATAATGGAATAAAGTCAGTGTTGGACAAAAGTGTTTGGGAATGCACATGGACTCTTTAACCTAACATTCCTGAAAATGTGCAGTGTTGATCCTCAAGGATCAACACTGACCCAGTGAAAGATGTCTTTGGTGTATTTCTATTTATGACAAGGTGTAATGGAGGAAGGAGCTGAAGACCAGTGACCTAGAAGGGATATCCCACTCTATTGAAACTGTGAGTGAAGTCCTTGATCCTTAGCTATTTTGGATAGACCAGTTAGGTATCATCTCAGCACATTGGAGGCTTTTCCTCCATTTGCAAGATGCACTGAACACAGTTATACTCACTGCTTTCAAGAGAACATATTCTACTGAGGATAACTGTCTTTGCTCGGTGAATTGGGAAATCTACATGCTTGACAATACCAAAATAACAACTATCTGTTTGAAAAAGCACTATGTAAACAAAGTTAAAAGTAAAACAATTGACTGAAAGAGTATGCAACAATATATAACAGAAAATAAATATCTAGAATATTCCAAGATGACTATGATCATGGCATCTGGTCCCATTACTTCATGGCAAGTAGATGGGGAAACAGTGGAAACAGTGACAGACTTTATTTTAGGGGGCTCAAAAATCACTGCCTTTTCATACTGTTCATGGGGTTCTCAAGGCAAGAATACTGAAGTGGTTTGCCATTCCCTTCTCCAGTGGATCATGTTTTGTCAGAACTCTGCACCATGACCTGACCATCTTGGGTGGCCCTATATGGCATGGCTTAGTTTCATTGAATTAGACAAGGCTGTGGTCCATGTGATTAGATTGGCTAGTTTTCTGTGATTATGGTTTCAGTGTGTCTACCCTCTGATGCCCCCTCTCAGCACCTACTGTTTTAGTGGGGTTTCTCTTAACTTGGACGTGGGTTATCTCTTCATGACTACTCCAGCAAAACGCAGCTGCTGCTCCTTATCTTGGATGTGGGGTATCTCCTCACCACCGCCTCTCCTGACCTTGGACATGGGATATCTCCTCTTGGCTGCTCACTGCTCCAGTGCCGCACAGCTACAGCTTCCTTTGACTGTGTAGATCACAATAAACTGTGGAAAATTCTGAAAGAGATGAGAATACCAGACCACCTGACCTGCCTCTTGAGAAATCCATATGCAGGTCAGGAAGTAACAGTTAGAACTGGACATGGAACAACAGACTGGTTCCAAATAGGAAAAGGAGTACGTCAACGCTGTATATTGTCACCGTGCTTATTTAACTTATATGCAGAGTACATCATGAGGAACGCTGGGCTGGAGGAAGCACAAGCTGGAATCAAGATTGCCGGGAGAAATATCAATAACCTCACATATGCAGATGACACTACCCTTGTGGCAGAAAGTGAAGAGGAACTAAAGAGCCTCTTGATGAAGGTGAAAGAGAAGAGTGAAAAAGTTGGCTTAAAACTCACCATTCAGAAAACTAAGATCACGGCATCTGGTCCCATCACTTCATGGCAAATAGATGGAGAAACAGTGGCTGACTATTTTTCTGGGCTCCAAAATCACTGCAGATGGTGATTACAGCCATGAAATTAAAAGACGCTTACTCCTTGGAAGGAAAGTTATGACCAACCTAGACAGTACATTAAAAAGCAGAGACATTACCTTGCCAACAAAGGTCCGTCTAGTCAAAGCTATGATTTTTCCAGTAGTCGTGTATGGATGTAAGAGTTGGACTATAAAGAAAGCTGAGTGCCAAAGAATTGATGCTTTTGACCGTTGTGTTGGAAAAGACTCTTGAGAGGCACTGGATGGCAAGGAGGTCCAACCAGTCCATCCTAAAGGAGATTAGTCCTGAGTGTTCATTGGAAGGACTGATGCTGAGGCTGAAACGCCAATACTTTGGCCACCTGATGCGAAGAGCTGACTCATTGGAAAAGACCCTGATGCTGGGAAAGATTGAAGGCAGGAGGAGAAGGGGATGACAGAGGATGAGATGGTTGGATGGCATCACCGACTCAATGAACATGAGTTTGGATAAACTCCGTGAGTTGTTGATGGACAGGTATGCCTGGCGTGCTGTGGTCCATGGGTTCACAAAGAGTCAGACACAACTGAGAGACTGAACTGAAGTGAAAAGCACTGCAGATGGTGACTGCAGCCATGAAATTAAAAGATGCTTGCTCCTTGGAAGAAAAGCTATGCTCAACCTAGACAACATATTAAAAAGCAGAGACATTGCTTTGCCAGCAAATGTTCGTCTAGTCAAAGCTCTGGTTTTTCCAGTAGTCATGTATGGAAGTGAGAGTTGGACTATAAAGAAAGCTGAGCATTAAAGAATTGTCACCGTGCTTTTGAACTGCGGTTTTGGAGAAGACTTTTGAGAATCCCTTGGACTGCAAGGAAATCCAACCAGTTCATCCTAAAGCAAATCAGTCCTGAATATACATTAGAAGGACTGATGTTGAAGCTGAATCTCTAATACCTTGGCCACCTGATGCGAATAACTGACTCATTTGAACTGACTCAATGACCATGAGTTTGGGTAAACTCCTGGAGTTGGTGATAGACAGGGGTGCCTGGTGTGCTGCAGTCCATGGGGTCACAAAGAGTCAGACACGACTGAACTGAACTGAACTAGACATATAGGGATAACACTTTTTCTTCCTGTTGGCCAGGTCAGGCAATTTCATTTGCTTAAAATGAGTCTTTGTTTTATTCTCTGTATAACACACTATCCTCAGATCTTTTGGGCTTAAAACATCAAGTATTTGTTATCTCATGAAGTTTCTGAGTCATGAACATGGCAGGATTTTGGTTGGGCAGCTCTTGTTCAATGTCTTTCCAAGCGTGCAGTCTTGCTTTTAGCCAGGGCTGCAATCATCTGAACGCTGGACTGGGGCTGAGATGTGCTTGCAAAATGTCTCTTTCACACGGCTGTTGGCAGGGCCCACAATTTCTCACTATGAGGGCATCTCCAGAGGGCTGCCTGTGTACTTCTATAACAGTTGATCTGAGAGAGAAATATCAAAATGAAAACCATGGAAACCGCACTGGCTTTTTACGACTTAGTTTCCATAATCCTACACTGTCACTTCTGTTTTTTACCCTATTCACTTGAAATGAGTCACTAAATTCAGTACAACCTCAAATGGAGGGGAATTATAATTAGTTTCCACCTCCTGAAAGGTGGAATATCAAAGAATTTGTGGGCTTTTTCTTTTTTTTAGTGGTCCCACAATAAACTGGAAAATTCTGAAGGAGATGGGAATACCAGACCACCTGATCTGCCTCTTGAGAAACTTGTATGCAGGTCAGGAAGCAACAGTTAGAACTGGACATGGAACAACAGACTTGGAGTACAAGATGAAGCAGGGCAAAGGCTAATAGAGTTTTGCCAAGAGAATGCACTGGTCATAGCAAACATCCTCTTCCAACAACACAAGAGATGACTCTGCACATGGATATCACCAAATGGTCAATACTGAAATCAGATTGATTATATTCTTTGCAGCCAAAGATGGAGAAGCTCTATATAGTCAGCAAAAACAAGACTTGAAGCTGACTGTGACTCAGATCTGGAGCTCCTTATTGCAAAATTCAGACTTAAATTGAAGAAAGCAGGAAAAACCACTAGACCATTCAGGTATGACCTAAATCATATTCCTTATGATTATACAGTGGATGTGATGAATAGATTCAAGCAATTAGATCTGGTAGACAGTGTCTGAAGAACTTTGGACGGAGGTTCATAACATTGCACAGGAGGCAGTAACCGAAACCATTGCAAAGAAAAAATAATGCAAGAAGGCAACGTGGTTGTCTGGGGAGGCTTTAGAAATAGCTGATAAAAGAAGTGAAAGGCAAAGGAGAAAGGGAAAGATATATACCACTGAATGCAAAGTTCGAAAGAATAGCAAGGAGAGATAAGAAAGCTCCTTCTTAACTGAACAATGCAAATAAATAGAGGAATACAATGGAATGGGAAACACTAGAGATCTTTTCAAAAAAACTTTGAGCTATCAAGTGAACATCTCATGCAAGGATGAACATGATAAAGAACTGAAACTGTGGATAGTGACTGCAGCCATGAAATTAAAAGACACTTGCTCCTTGAAAGGAAAGCTATGACAAACCTAGACAATATTTTGAAAAGCAGAGACATCACTTTGCCGAAAGAGGTCTGTATAGTCAAGGCTATGGTTTTTCCAGTAGTCATTTATTGATGTAGACCACAAAGAAAGTTGAGCACCGAAGAATTGATGCTTTTAAATTATGATGCTTGAGAATCCCTTGGACTGCAAGGAGATCAACCCCTGATGCAAAGAATTGACCCTGATGCTAGGAAAGATTGAAGGCAAAAGTGAAGAGGGTGGCAGAGGATGAGATGGTTAGATAGCATCACCAATTCAATGGACATGAATTTGAACAAACTCCAGGAGATAGTGAAGGACAGGGAAGCCTGGTGTGCTACAGTCCATGGGGTCACAAAAATTCAGACATACTTAGTGACTGAACAACAACAACCACAACAACAATGCCTGATAAAATTGAGAAAGTACTGCAGAATGAGCATTGGTAGCTTGAAAGAAATACTGAAGCAGTCTTTTAAGAAATGATGCATATACAAATACCACCAAAGAATAATATTTTGTGGCAAAATAGAAATATCAATTACTCAGAGTTTAAGATTGGTTTAGATGAATTATTTTCTGAATATGGAAATATTTAAGACTATATTACACAATTTCTTTTGTACATAGCTTTTTTCTTGTGTGTTCATGAGAATCACAAGTCGTAAGCATATTGTTTAAATAAATATTTCCATAAATATACAAGTCTATATGATAAACATTGTATTATAGTTTAATTACAAGTATTTTTTTCTTTCTTGTTGGTAAAATTAGTGGCCTTTAAACCAATGGGATTTGGTAAATATACCAAACAATGGTAGATTGCATCATTTGGTTCCAGTTTATAGTATTCCCTTTATCTACACCCTTTGCTTGTAACTTTAAGGTGTCCACCCACATACGTGGGTGACCTGCCCTGCTCCTTGACTCTGAGCTTTATAATATAACTTGATTTGGTTAATGAGATATTAGTAGTCATGGGACAAGCAAAGGCTTGAAAAAGTACATGCACATTTCCAGTTGCTTCCTTCTACCTCTGCCATTTGTCATGACAACATGCCAGAACTAGGCTGCTGGAGGATGACAGAAAAGAGGAGCAGATCCAAGTTGCCCTAAAGGCGCCAGCTAAAGGCAGCCTATAACAGTTGATAGTCAGCCTGCTCTCAAGTGTGTGAGAAAGTCCAGCTCACATTAGTAAGGCCACACTTCTGATCCACTGCTGATCTTTTGTGCGAGCAGTTAATGTTTACTGTTATATGTCACTAAGGTTTTGTGACTATGTTTCCACAGCATTATTATGTTTCTGCAGCATTATTATGATGATAAATAACTAATATAGTTCACTTTAAATGGTATATGTGTTTTCACCACTTTAATGTGCTACGCCCCTTCCCATTGATTCATTGAATAAGTGGATAAGATTTTCCAAAGAAGTTCTCAAGTTCCTTGGAAACTTTTACTATGCCTGGATATGTGCATCATTCTTAGAAATAATGAAAAAAGTATAGACAGGACTGCTTGACAATGTTTTCCCCTCACTCTTCATTATTGAAAATGTTATACATTTCACATGAAATAAAAGGAAGATTTCAGAGCCAGCAGACCCTTGGCCCTGTTCTTTTATATTCGGCTATTGCATCCATTGGGGCTTTCCAGGTGGCACTATTGGTAAAGAACCCATTTGCCAAAGTGAGAGACAAAGAGATGGGTTTAAATCCTGGGTCTGGAAGATCCCCTGGAAGAGGGCAATGCAATCCACTTCAGTATTCTTGCCTGGAGAATCCCATGGACAGAGGAGTCTGGCGTGCTATAGTCCATAGCGTAGCAAAGAGTCGGACGTGACTGAAGTGACATGACAGGATTGCATTCATTTCAACTAAATCAGCTTTACCTTACCAAGGAAAGCTGACCTTGATTTGACTGTGGATGCTAAGCTCTAGCTATTTTATCATCTGAATTAAGAATTTTAGAAGCCCTATATGCTAATATGCATATATATGGTGAAAAGTTATGATGGGAGGGGAAATTTAAGATTTTTGGGGTATTTTTATATGCTAGGCATTTTAACTCTATCATCTATTTAACACATAGAATTTTAGGAAGAATAAGTGGAGTGGAGAATGTTTTTGCTAGTCCAATACCCTCCTTTTGTTAATAGCACTTGGTATCCCATCTAAGGGGATCATCATTTTCCATTTCATGTGGTTCTGGTGAAACTTCTTACAGTGCTCTTGCCACCATCCAGTTATCTAGAAAGACAGCCAGGGGTCCCATGACAGCCCATGATGGCCAGCCTCCTGGGGATAATATGAGTCTTTAATGAGATTTTGTACCAGTAATAAGTAGGAAGAAGAATCTCTAGTGCTTTGGGGCCACTAATCAATAGAATGTAGGCTTGGACCAGTCAGCATCCATGATTCTTGCCACAAGGAGATAGCCTGCCTATGAATGAAAAATGTGCACAGGGAGAACCAGAGTCATCAGATGGAGAGATAGTTCTCTGAGAACACTATTTAAGCCCTTATATCCAGCCCTTAAATCTCATAGATGCAATTATTTGAGTCAACAAAGTCCTTGTTTGTCTTAAACTTATTTAGGTTGAGTGTTTGTTACCTGCAGCTAAAAGGATTCTAAATGATTCAAAAGTATTACCATCATTTTATGGTAAAGGAAACTATCTTCCAAATGTCAACTTACTCATCCAAGGTTTCACAAGATATCTCACAAGGTAATAACAGAGTTAGAATATGATCACAGGTCTGTCCAACATCCATGATCTTTGCATAACTACATTATAAAAATTTCTAAAGTGTACATACAGTAAAACTCACTTTTTTATTGTATAGTTTTATGAGTTTTGATAAATAGATTTGAGTCACTGCCATCAGTTTTGGCACCCTTGAGAAGTTCCCTCCATGCTGTCCCTTTTAGGTCAAACTCTCCTTCTTACTCTTAACATTTTATAACCTCTGACTTGTTCTCTGTCCCTAGAATTTTGCCTTTTCCAGAATGTCATATTAATGGAGTCTTTTCAATCTGGCTTTTTTTCACTTAGCATAATGTATGCTGTTCCATACTGTTGTATATTATCAACATAAATGTTTTATGAAAGCATGCCTAGAGTAGTTTTTCAGTCTAATCCTCATTAGCATGAGTGGGGCATGTGTGTGTGTGTGTGTGTTCACTTGCTCAGTCGTGCCTTTTTCCAATCCCATCAACTACAGGCCTCCAGGCTCCTCTGTCCATGGAATTCTCCAGGCAAGAATATTGGAGTGGGTTGTCATTTCCTATTCCAGGGGATCTTCCTGACCAAGGGATCAAAACCCATGTCTCTTGTATCTCTTCTACTGACAGGCAGATTCTTTACCACCACTTCAACTGGGAAGCCTGAGTGGAGATATACAGGTTTTAAAAAGAGGAAGAGATATATTGGGGTGAATAGTTATATTCAGCTGGAATCTATGAATGTGACCTTTTTTGGAAATTGGATCTTTTGAGATGTAATCAAATCAAGATGATGTCAAACTGGATTAAGATGGGCCCTAATCCAATGACTGGTGTTTCTATGAGAAGAGAGAAAATTATTTCTTTATTTATAATTTTTAAACTTTTTTCTTTTGTAAGGTTCTGTCCCCTGGACATCCCAGACACCCTTTCTTCTATGGACAGGGAGGCCTGGTGTGCTACGGTTCATGGGGTCGCAAAGAGTTGGACATGACTGAGCGACTGAACTGAACTGAACTGAACTGAGGTATAGCTGATTAGCAAACAGCACTGTGATAGTTTCAGGTAAACAACTATGGGCTTCACCTTATATATACATGTATCCATTCTCCCCCAAACTCCCCTCCCATTCAGGCTGCCACACATCTCAAACTCTGTAATTATCCCTTCCTCCTGTCCTTCATCCCAGCAAACATAAAAAGAGAGAAATTTAGATACAAAGATACAAAGGGAGAATGTCACATGACAACAGAAGCAGAGATTGGAGACATGCAACTGCAAACCAAGAAACACCAAGGATTGCCGCCAACCACAAGAAGCTACAAGAGAGGCACAGAACAGATGCTCCCTCAAAATTTCCACATGAAACCAATCTTGCTGACACCTTGAATTCCAACTTCCAGCTTCCAGAAATGTAAGAGATAGATTTCTGTTGTTCGAAGCCACTCAGTTTGTGGTGATTTGTTGTGGAAAACCTAGGAAACTAATACAAGAAGGTATGAAAGTTAGGGGATTGTTTTTAAGGCAGTTTTCATAAAACAAAAGAGCTGACTGAGGACATAGGATAGATTAAGACCAAGTTTCTTCACTTTACAGTTTTGCCTTAGGATATGCCCGATTGAGTTCAAGAGTCAAATAGTAATAGCATCATGGGTACTGGTGCATATAATTTCCCCACGCATCAAATTTATTAGTAGTAATTGAAAAGTGAAACCTGTTTTTAAAATGTGATAAGTTGAGCAGAGAAGAATTGATGCTTTTGAACTGTCGTGTTGGAGAAGACTCTTGAGAGTCCCTTGGACTGCAAGGAGATCCAACCAGTCTATCCTAAAGGAGATCAGTCCTGGGTGTTCACTGGAAGGACTGATGTTGAAGCTGAAACTCCAATACTTTGGCCACCTGATGAGAAGAGCTGATTCATTGGAAAAGACCCTGATTTGGGGAAAGATTGAGGGCAGGAGAAGAAGGGGATAACAGAGGATGAGATGGTTGGATGGCATCACTGACTCAATGGACATGGGTTTGGGTGGACTCCGGGAGTTGGTGATGGACAGGGAGGACTGGCGTGCTGCGGTTCATGGGGTCGCAAAGAGTTGGACACGACTGAGAGACGGAACTGAACTGAAACAATGTAGAAACTAATTTTGGCCTCCCTACCCACTAATTTTGAAGTCAACTCATTCATAACCACTCATGTTTCCATTGTGAAAAAAAAGTGCTCAAGTTGGGGAAGGGGCACCTTTCAACGATCTTAAATTAGCTGTCTCCAGAAGATTAGAGACTCAGGAAATTAGGTATCAAAATTTAATTAACTTTTCAAGTTACAAAAAGAGAAAAGAAAAAAATGAAATAAAATCCACATTCCTCTAGAGAGAAAACCTTCTGAAATGCATTTCAGTCTGCTGCATGGATTTTAGACACAAACAAATTAGGGGGTAATTTTAACAGACAAAAAGTATATAGCATTCTACATTTAAGATGTAGAACCAAAAGACAACAAATGAACAAATTAACATTTTAGATAAACCAAGAGAATAGATTTATTTTTAAGAGAATTTAAATTATGTATCCATGAGGTTTATATTTTTGATTTAATTTAAAATGTCAATTAATCTAACTTATAATAATGATGAAAACCTGTGATTATCAAACCTGGATCCCTTTCAGACTCTCACGAACAACCTAAAAGATACAGATCCCTATCCCTCACTGCCCAGTTTTGATTTGGTAAGCCTGAACTGAGGCCTAGGAAATCTATTTTGCTCTTTCAAATTATCCAGGTTATCTTGATGGACAACCAGGTTTGAGGACAACTAACAGGGAAAATACACTCACAGAAAGAAGCTTTGATCTCCCAAAGCCTGGAGAATTAGAGATGGGGTCAATCCTGGGTCAAATACCAAAAGTAAAATATTAGAATGGAAGTAATATAATACTTAGGGTCAAGAAACAGAGGCGGGGTCCAAAAGGGGAACTAGGGTGCAGGGTGGAAGCAAGCTTCATGAAACAGGAAGAGAGGTCAGAATGCCAGCGAGAAATCACAATCAGAACAGAGGGGAGGATGTAAAGCAGAAGGCAGGAAGCTCTGGGATTTAACATTTGAGGCTCTGTCTAGTTCAGGACTCAGAGAAGGCTATACCTTCACCAGATTCCTGTTTGCACAGCTATGCTTTTAAGTAAATTCCTCTGTTAAGAGTATCAGCTCATTCAGGGTTTAACTAGTCTCTTATTTTTTCAGTATCTAACAGCTTGCATTAGTGTCCAGCATAAGACTGAGAGATATGCACTGACCTCTCCATAAATTGAAGTCATCTCCCAGGTGATCGTATGCCATTGTAATGCCTGTGTCTGCATGTATATGTTTGCATGTATATTTTTTTGTAGAACGCTTCAAACATTGAACTGTTGTTTAACATGTAATATTTTTTCCATGTTATTAAATTTTTAATGAAAATTCTCTAAAAATGAATTTTCAACTTCAGGTAAATTGAAAGGACAGTTGTTATTTCTTGGGTAACAGTAAGACATTTATTTCTTTATAATTTTTTTTCATTCATAAAAAGGACAAAGCACAGTCCTATGCTACTCCATTGGAAAAAATGATAAAAAATAACTAAAAAAATCAATTCAATACTTATCAGTATCAAATAAAATTACTACCACCTTTTCTTGAAATACAAAGAAACAACAGATGTATCTATCGCTATATAAAGTTTAATTAAGAATCTTGTGTCTTAAAGCAGATGATGCATTAGTTAGTTTGACAACAGTTTAAACCTGATGGTCCCAGTCAGATTTGTACACTTGTATGAGGAAATGAAAGTTTGAATTATCAGTGTATGAGAGATTTTAATCTATTTTATCTCTGTCACAAATTTAAAATTAAACAAACAACCTTCAAAGTCCGTTTTCTTCTTATCTGTCAGAACCATTTCATGCAAAATCTAACCAGTTTTGCTCTTTATTACCATACATAAGAAAATAAAAGGCAAGCATGCATTTGGCAAAATATTTAGTTGTTGATTATATAAAAATGCCCAACATGGGTCACATTGCAAAAGGAAAACCCCAAAGTGTAACACAAACATGAAAACACAAACATTTGTACAGAAGGCTCACAGAGTATTTGTATGAAGAGATTTTGTTTCTTTTTCAAATAATTAAATATTTTATGAAGTCTGGCGATGATCTCAGACCATTGACATACTTCTACTGGGGAATCATCCCTTTGACTTGTTTTTAAAAAGTTTCATTTTATAACAAAGAGTTAAATGTAAACTAATGAAATATTTATTGGTATTTTCATAATGAAAGCTCTAAACATTTACACATAGATATATAGTACAAAAATTATACAAATTAAAGAAAAGGGGGTAAAATAGTAATAGATATATCTTGCTTCCTGTAGATATTTTTACGAACCTATAAGGTATCCTTTCTAAAAAGATAAACTCTATCTCTAATTAGCTAGCATGGTTGTGCTAATAAAATAGGATTATACTTCTTGAAGCATCAGACATTGCACTATTTCATTAGCCAGCTAATCCTTTATTACTCGACTTCTTTCACATCCACACTCAAACACATGTCCGTGCACACCATGGAGAATGAAGAAATGTGCATCTTCCTTTTCAGGACTTATAAAAACCTAAAATGTCAACACTTGGGAGATACCACTGCACAGACAAGCTATTTTTCTCCTCCCAGCCTTCTAGTTTTTGGATACTCTTCAAAGTACCATTAACAAACCTGATTTGGTATTTTTAGCCAGTTTTCAGTATTGCATTGAAGCAGGAAATGAGTTTAAAACTAAATTTAAAAAATAATAGGGAATACTGTAGTTTTTCCAAGCTACAGGTGATTTCTTGATCCCACACCTTTAACAAAGAAAGGTTTTACTTATAATGAAGCACAAGAACAAAGACACTAGAATATTAGATAATTCTGATATTCACTTAACTGACATTTATTCCTAGCTATAGAAAGCCTGTCACATCTCAATTAAAAAAATGGAAGCTCTCTACTTTTTAAAATTGATCATTTCACATATGAATAAATACAGCAACATGATGATACTCTATCACAAGAGCTGTGATTTTTGAGGTTTGAAATTGATAATAAGAAAAGCATAAAAGAACATCAGAGTAGAATACAAAAGTAAAAAAAAAAAACAAAAAACTTCATACAGTATGTTAAGTTTACTTTAAAAAACTAACTTAAAGGAATTACTGATTCTGAAAACCAAATGTTTAGAAAATTACTTGCTTCCAAAATAGGAATACTGATCATAAGTTCTAGAATTTGGTTTTCAATTTTCAAAATCTTCCAACTTAGTCAATACAATGATTTGGAAATTATGTCTAATTCTTCAGTTCTATTTTTTTTTTTCCTAAGAAAACTCAAAACGTCAAGAATGATAGGGGCCATTCAAAAATATGCAGGACCCAAAACAGAGAGGATAGTACAAGAGACTATAGTACTCTTACATTTACCACATACAATCAACACTTCAACCTCTATTATATTTCACAACTTGTTATTAAATTTAAAGCACCTGTGTATGGTGATTTTACTTTCACTCTACAGCCTATAGTATTGAATTGAACACTGTAACTTGTCCCATTGGATTAAATCATGCAACTGTCACAGAATCAGTTTAAGTGGTTTATAAGGCATATTGGAACGAGTTAAAAATCATTTTATATTCATTTAAAAATTTATTCTTTTGGATGAAGGGGTTCCTGAATGCCTCAGTCATAACATATGTTGTAAATCAGTTGGATAGTTTGCTAAATTATGATTTATTTGGCTTAGGAAGGAGCCGCAGGGATTGGAAGGAACTGTAGTCATCACGGGGATGAAGGGTGTTCTCTGAGCTGGGCTGGGAAAAGCAGGTTGTCACACCACATTCAGAATTCCAAGTAGACAAGGATGCCAAGGGCAGGCAGCAGGAAGCCGAGAAGACATGGTGATAGGATAGATGCACCTGTAATGCAAATCAAACACATGCTCATTATTTCATTGGTAACAGTCACTATTGCTCGTTTCCCCTGCTTTGGGGAAGACCATATTATGTAACCCTGAAAAACAAGTGTTTCCTTTGAAAAAGATACCAGCTTCTCTTAGTCTTAAGTGACTTAGTAAAAATAAAAATGGTTGATCAAGGATTTTGTGTGTGAAAGTATATGGACTATTTATACCATGAGTTCATATAAATCATTTAAGATAATAAGATCACAAATGTTTCTATTTTTCCTATGATCCAGCAGTCCTAAACTTCTACTAGAAGGCACTAGGTCAAGAAACATACATAAATACGTGAAAAATCATAAGTAAGCTGTGACACAATAAAGCGAAGAGATGCAGCAAAAATGCTAATAATGTTAAACCTGGGGCAATGACATTGAGGAGGAGAAGGGGACAACAGAGGATGAGATGGTTGGATGACATCACCGACTCGATAGACATGAGTTTGAGCAAGCTCTGGGAGTTGGTGATGGACAGGGAAGTTGGCGTACTGCAGTCCATGAGGTCATAAAAAGTCAGACATGCTAAGCGACTGAACTGAATGACATCATTTGTATACTGGAAGATACTGCATGATTTCATATCCCATATATCAATAGTTTTAAAACACTTAGGGACTTATACACAGTGATTTGAGAAATGTATTTTTGATAATAATAATCTATACAAATTTGTATCTAGAGAACAATTGCCCTGAAATATTAATGCCGCGATTTAAGAATAAAAATGATGTGATATTCTATATACTTAAAATACATCTTGAGCACCATCTGGAAGGGCTCTTCCTGTGCTAATGAAATTTATGTGTCTAACTCCAGCATCACTGGAATTCTTGAGAAAGGGTTGAAAAGTGGGATCAAAAATGTATACTCTTCCTTTCAACTCTCCACAGTTATTAAGTACTCTTTTCAGTGAACACATTGCTGGGGAGAGTGGCAGGCTAAAAACACAGTCCACAGATTGCAAGTATAATAGATTTGTGTCTATTTGTGTAAATATAATAGATTTTTGGAAGTCCTCTAAATTTGAAACTTTAAGTCATTTTTATCAACTATGTCAACAGCTGTCTAAATACCCCTTTTTTTGGAATATTCTCCTTACATTTAGAAAGACTCAAGATTGAAGAGAAGAGATTCTTCTCTTCAATTTGGTCATTGAAAGCACAGTCATACTCCTTGTAAGGTGGACAATGATTGTGTCTACCTACATTCCTCTATTGCCCTGTTAGCAGCATTTGGTGCTGCATGGAAAATGTAAGAAAGAAAACATTATGAGACACACATAAAGGGGTTCTTAGAAGTGAGCAGGGCAGTAAGAGTAAAAGTGAGGGCAGAACGATAGGCACAATATAAACGGCCCTCAAGTAGCTGCCTCATTATGGAGATGCTGCATAACAGCACCACCAGTAACAATGATGACACTAATAATAACTACGATAGCTGCTATTCACTGCTCTATAATTACAAGACAGACACCACATTGGCCCTTTATGTGTATTGTGATATTTATACAATAGCCTAAGATGGTAGAACTTACTATCCTGACTTTATAGATTTGCTGTTGTTCAGTCACTCAATCACGTCCAACTTTGCGACCCCGTGGACTATAGCACGCCAGGCTTCCCTTTCCTTCACTATCTCCAGAAGTTTGCTCAAACTCATGTTCATTGAATTGGTGATGCCATCCAACCATCTCATCCTCTGTCATCCCCTTCTCCTCCCGCCTTCAATCTTTCCCAGCATCAGGGTCTTTTCCAATGAGTTGGTTGTTTGCATTAGGTGGCAAAGTATTGGAGCTTCAGCTTCAGCATCAGTCCTTCCAATGAATATTCAGGGTTGATTTCCTTTAAAATTGACTGGTTTGATCTCCTTGAAGTCCAAGGGACTCTCAAGAGTCTTCTCCAGCACAGTGTGAAAGCATCAGTTCTTCAGAGCTCAGCCTTTTTTGTGGTCCAACTCTCACATCCGTACATGATTACTAGAAAAACCACAGCTTTGACTATATAGACCTTTGTTGGCAAAGTGATATCTCTGCTTTTTAAAAACGTTGTCTAAGTTTGTCATAGCTTTTCTTCCAAGGAGCAAGTGTCTCTTAAGTTCACGCCTGCACTTTATAGATTATGTAACTCAGATTCAGATAAAATTACTGCTTAAGACCAGTAGCCAGTAGAAGGCAGAGCCAGGATTAGATCTCAGACCAGACTGGTTCCAAAGTCCATACTCTTTCTACCTTGCTGCCACTTTCTGCAGATCACTTTGGAAAGGAACCAGGTCTAGAAAAGCACTAGAATGCTACATCCTGCACTTCAAGTGTCAAGGCAAGGGCACTGAAGGAAAATAAATGATATAGGGGAAAGTAGAGCACCTAAGCTGTTTCCAAGGGTATTTGTTCTTGTAGTTTTCCTTCTCTTTTTCTACACAGATATTTTAAAACTATCCCTCAGCATACATATTATTTTATTCAATAAGATAACCAATAATAAACCTTAATCACACAGAAAAACATTAGTTTTCAATGTTTGACCTAATTTAAATGATCTTTCCTAAAGACCTTTGTCTGAGAATGACAGCGGAGTCTCTGAAATGCTCTGTCTTTTGACCACAAATTACATTAGTGATGGGTACACATTCGTGTATTTGCCTGAATATGTGGGTTGTCTCAGTACAAATTGTGGCGACAGAAAGAAGATTAGTCAATTGTGTATGCCATTTTGAAGTTTTGGTGTTAGTATGAAAACCAGATATAATTTCATAACTTGTGGCTACAACATCAGGATATTTGATTTATTTAAAATAAACTCTTCAAGTTTACGCATGTTATATTTAATTTCTCTAATGGCTCAAGCCTATGTAATTGTGGTCTTCATCTTCAATTCTCTTCCACATTCCAAACACAAATTAGAGACCTCACTGAATTGCTATTTAAAGTCATTTTAAATGTGGGATCCCTATATTCTTGAGGGGTTTTAAACATATATTCTTTTTTTACCTAACAAAGTGTATATAATATTGCTATCAAGAATAATTTCAATACTTACATGCTTTGTTGTAAACATGTAGTTTGCATCAACACAAGGAGACCTGGATTCAATCCCTGGGTTGGGATGATCCCCTGGAGAAGGGAAATGCTACCCACTCCAGTATTCTGGCCTGGAGAATTTCATGGACTATATAGTCCATGGGGTTGCAAAGAGGTGGACATGACTGAGTGACTTTCACTGAATATCAAACATGAACAAATCATCAATCTGGTTAATTACTTTTGCCTATAAGAACTCATGTAAAGCCTACTTAGAATACTATGTCATTGGGTTTCTGGATTTTTTTTACCCTAAACTGCCTAGTTACACATTGAGAAGAGAAATTTAAGTAAAAAACAAGCAGTACTTCAAAATCTTTTCAGGTTTTATGGTAAGTAGACAGTCACTCTAGGCTTCCTCAGTGACTCAGTGGTAAAGAATCCACCTGCCAATGCAGGAGATGGGGGTTTGATTTGTGTGTGGGGACTATCCCCTGGAGAAGAAAATGGCAACCCACTCTAGTATTCTTTCCTGGGAAATCCCATGGACAGAGGAGCCTGGTGGGTTACAGTCCATGGGGTCGCAAAAGAGTCAGACATGACTGAGTGATGAGCACTGAGCAGGAGCACAAGACAGTCACTCTAATCAGCTTTTATACAAATGTCTTTTCCGATGCTTAAGTTTGGACATGCTCCAATCCAAATTGCTAACGTTTGCTATAATTTTCTCCTGTGGTGTCATGTTTTATGTTCTCAATTTTTAACATCTCTAGATTGTGAACAACTTCAGGACAGGGAATATATCCAAATTATATTTTCAGCTATGTTGTCTAATACCAAGTCCAACATATAGTAATTGAACTATAAAGTTATGACATAAATAATTCTTACAGTTAAAAGCCTGAATCTTTTCTGATTGCAGAGTACAAAGTCAGAAAGACAGTAAAGGGGTAGGACATGGAGGTTTATAGAAGAAGACAAAGACAATGACTGTGACCTGCATCTCTTATCAGAGAAACAATATTAAAAATCTGCAACATCAGAAAGGCCATACTTTACTGCTCAGCCCAAAGTGTTCTCCAACTTGTCTTGGTAGGATGTTACTTTGGATTCCTTCAAAGTCTTATCCTTGGCCTTGGGCTAGGGGAAGAAAGTGTTTTGATAAGATGATTTATCCCCATCTTCATATATATTAGGTGTGTTAGGTATACATCAGTGTGTGTTTGTGTTGAATTCAATAAAACTCCCTCTGGGATAGCAGAAAGCTTGGAGAATATAAAAGTCTGTCTGGGATTGACAGTAAAAATCAGCTCAGAGGGAAAAAAAAACAAAGTGATCTGTCTTTATTCAAGTTAGTAGTATGAGAGACAAAGATAATGCCAACTGTGAAACATTTCTAAGATCATGCAGCAACTAGAAAATGCAAGATCGACCCCATCCTTGAGTGGCTAGTGTTGACTTACCAATAATATTCCACACCTTCTTTACTCTTCCTATCTTTTACTAGGAACATTCAGCTGGTGAACTACTCTCTGCTCATGATGGGTCCCTGGCATGCTAAGTCACTTTAGTCATGTCCAGCTCTTTGTGACCCCATGGACTGTAGCCCACCAGGGTCCTCTGTCCATGAGATTCTCCAGGCAAGAAGACTGGAGTGGGTTGCCATTTCCTTTTCCAGGGGATCTTCCAAATCCAGAGATTGAACCCATGTTTCCTGCATCTCCTGCATTAGCAGATGGGTTCTTTACCACTAGCACCTCCTGGGAAGCCCATGACGGGTCCCAACCCTAGTTAATTCCTGATACTCCTGGCCTTATCTCAGAAACAGCAAATGCCTCAGATCTGATTGCTTCTTCCCTTAGACTCTCCTCTGGATTCTTCAGCAAGAACTCAAATCTTACATAAGAGGTTTCTCCTTCCTACTTGAGTGATGCTCCATGACTGTGTTGAGGTGTGTTTCCTTGTTACATCTAGTCAATTACAGATGGTCTGATTGCCTGTCAGAGTACGACTCTGTACTTGATCTTTGGATGTTTAGATTTTGAGAACAAATAGGCAAATATGAAGGTATGTAAGCAGGCCACTGTCCTGCCCGGAGATGTAAGGGTATGCAAAGAATAGTGTCATGGGGCTCTAGAGCCAAGCAAGGACAATGAAGTCCACATTCTGCCTCTGCTTTCAATTGGCTAGGTAATCCTGAGCATATTCTTTAATCTTTTTATGTCCTAGTTGCTTCAAGTAAGAAACAGGGATAATATATCTCATGTCTTTATTGTGAGAAGACTTGGAGAAGATGTGTATCAATGGTTCTTACATGTGTTTTAGCAGCATAACCTTTCTTCAGAAGCAATCATATGTGGAAGCTCTTTGACTGAACAAGGAGGGAGAGGGGATGCTTTATTTAAAGATGGGCCTGGGGCAGGGGAACACAGATATTTTTTACCTCCTCTACATTCGTGCTGATTCTTGTACTCCCCCAAGCCCATCACTTCAGAAAATGAGTGGTGTTCTGCTTATCACAGTTTGAAAATACTTGTTTTATGTAGAGCACTTCAAAAAATGCATGGCTGATAGAAAACTCCCATAAATGACAGTGATTCATACATTTGATGTTGTTCATCTCTTTATATAATCCTACGTTATATTTTTGAAAAATAGTTGGATAAAAACAAAGGAAAACAATAGAGAAAGCAAGCGTGCCCTCTGTACACAACTTACATTGGAAACCTATTTGCCTACTTACTGCTCCCCAATCACATATTGTGTCCTGTTAGATCACAAACATCCCTGAAATGTCCTTTCACATATCAACACAGGGCATGTTGCACTTTTCTGTAGTAGTCTAGCTCAAGGTGATCTCCTCTGTGACATGGTAGTTGGGGATTCTTTGTTTTAATTCACTGGAACTCAATGAAGAAAAAGCTGATTTTGCACTGCTTTGGGACAGCTAGAGCCAGTTAACTGAACACTTGTGTCTGTCACGTTTCTGGCTTTTATCTCTTCTTCTTTTGCAGAATGCCTCACATTCTCAGACTGACTCCTCAAGATAGACCAGAGCGTGAAGCTCACAATCATACATTCTTAAAAGCAAAGAGATGGTTTTTTTTAATGCCAACTCCAGTGAGAAAACTCTCAAGGAAAGATTCTTATTTGAGAAGTCTGAGTCATACACCTACTGTCAGACCAATATTGTGGCTGAATTAGTGGATGTGTGTGATTGAACTAGATTAAAGCAGGTGCCCGTCCCATCCCCCAATCACTCTGGCCAAGAAGAAGGGTCACTTAAGAAGACGTTAACCTTTTTGATCTCAGGTATTAATTAAGAGCTTTGTTTTTGGAGTTAGCTTAACCAGTTTGGCTTCCTGAGTCTATCACTCCTTGGCTGTGTACCCTTTATAAAATGTTTTGTGTCTGTTTACTAATTAGAGGTTGTGAGGATTAAGTGAGAAAATGGCACTTATTTTCCTAAATTTTGTGACAGAGATATGTGAAAACAAAGTTAAAGGAGGAAAAGCTGTTTCTTACTTTGAAATCCTGGCACATAATTTAATGTATGAATGAATTTTATGACCAAGAGACCAAAATCATTTTTTTAAAATATCACACAGTTCAATTTTCTTGCAGGACTTAACATGAACGATCTGAAGTCTTTTAAGGCAAAAAAAAAAAAAGAAAACTATTTAAAATTTTTCTTGACTACTGGGATTTTATTAAATGCCTGAGACAAAAAAATATAGATTTGTTATTGGTAAATTAATTTCTGGGCTTTCCATCTTATATATCTCTTCTCCCTTTCATATTCACTCTTACATTTCTAAAGAAGTAGGTAAATCAGTTTTAAAAGTCCTCATAATTATAGCCTCATCTTACCCAAAACTCATATCAAAATTAGGTTATTTAGCATGTGCTTGTTGGCCAATAATAGACCATATGTTTACATTTCCCAGCAAATAACCAGACATCACTCTACGTGCTTGCTCCTTTCTCAAGGAGGAAATGCGTTCTTGCAGTCTAGTGTTTCCTGACAGGGGAAGGACTAGAGTCAGCAGTAAGGAAAGTATACAACAGCCAGGATAAGCTGCTGGCAAACCATATACGCTTCTTCCGGCCCTTTTCCTGATCCCCATTTTTTTTTTTTTTTTTTTTTTGCTGACAAATCAAGGGATTTTATTGGGAAGGGGTGCCTGGGCAGAGAGCAGGAGGGAAAGGAAACCCAGGACTGCTGTGCCACATGGTTAACAGTCTCAGTATTTTATGGTGATAGGATTGGTTTCCTGGTTGTCTCCGGCCAATTACTCTGACTCACACATGCATTGCTCAGCCAAGATGGATGCCAGCGAGGATTCTGGGAGGTGGTAGGACACGCGGAGTCTCCTTTTGACCTTTCCTGGATTCTTCCAGGTAGTCCACCCTATTTTTATCCTTGCCTAGAATCTGGTAAAGAATTTTCAGTAAAACTCCTGTAACTAGTGAGGTTAACCTTAAAACTTACTCTGGGCTATATAACAGAACAGTTATTTTTATAAATTGTCTAAGAAGAATTAAAAGAGATGTCTTTTTAAAAGTTAGTTCACTCTGCTAACTCTTGAGGAAAATGTCTCTTGGGGAAAATCTTGAGAAAGTTTTCAATGTTAATTCAATTATTATAAGCATAAATACCTGCCTTTGATAAAATGGAATAATCTAATCTATTTTTAAGAGTTTCTGGAAAAGAAAAATAAAAAAGAAATAAAAAATTAAAATGGATTTTTTTCTTTAAGATATTGTAGCCTTTTTATATATTTGATGATTTTTTTTTTGCTTTGAGATCTATTTTATTATAGTGCTTATGTTGTATCAGCTTGCTTATTTTATGTTTTATAATTTTTTCTCCTTATGTCTCTTTCAGATAGCAAAACACTAAGCTGTGTGAAGAAGAAAAAAAGACAATTTAAGACCTATTTATAGTCCTGTCAATAGCTAGTCGTGTAACTTTGAGAAAAGAGAATATTTGGACTCAAAATATGGCTCTGACGCTGGCATGATCTTTGGCCATTTTACTTGTCAAGGCTATGGATTTTCCTTCTGTAAAATGATAGGGTTCAATATTATAAGTCCTTGGGTTCTTAGTATGGCCATTAGTCTGTGATTCCATGCAAACCATGTTTAATTTAAAAATGTCAAGGATTGAGCCATAAAATTTGTAAAGATATTTATTATATTTCTCCTTGTCTATGATAATCTAAGTTGATATTTGTTTATACATACATTAAAAACTTGATTATATAAGTGATAGTGGTTATGATGGTTTTTTTAAACTGGTGAAACCCACTAATCTTGCTACTCCTACTTGTTTGGCAATTATAAACCCATATGTCAAGCAAAATGGTGTTGTTTTTGGCAAGGGTATATGATTTGCTGGCAGCTTATTCTGGTAGTTGTATACTTTCCTTACTGTTGACTCTGGTCCTTTCCCTGTCAGGAAATGCTAGATTGCAAGGACGCATTTCCTCTTTGAGAAAGGAGCAAGCATTTCTAATAGAGTGATGACTGGTTATTTGCTGGGAAATGTAAACATAACTTCTAACTATTATTGGCCAACAGTTCAGTTCAGTTCAGTCGCTCAGTCATGTCTGACTCTTTGCGACCCCATGAACTTCAGCACACCAGGCTTCCCTGTCCATCACCAACTCCTGGAGCTTACTCAAACTCATGTCCATTGAGTCGGTGATGCCATCCAACCATCTCATCCTCTGTCATCTCCTTCTCTTCCTGCCTTCAATCTTTCCCAGCATCAGGGTCTTTTCAAATGAGTCAGTTCTTCGCATCAGGTGGCCAAGGTATTGGAGTTTCAGCTTCAACATCAATCCTTCCAATGAATATTCAGGACTGATTTCCTTTAGGATAGACTGGCTGGATCTCCTTGCTGGTTAGGGTTAGGGTTAACAAGCACATGGTACATAACCTAATTTTGATATGACTTCTGGGAAAGATGAGGCTATAATGCTGAGGACTTTTAAAACTGATTTACCTACTTCTTTAGAAATGTAAGGTGAGGCTTTCACTAAAGCATGAGACTTGGCATTAAGAAAAATTCCACTTGAATACTGTTGTCCTCACTTGAGTGTGTAACCTCCTGCAAGGTACTTAACCTCTCAGAATCTCCCTTCTTTATCAGCAAAATGGGGAATACTTCCATAGCATGGTATTGATGATAATTAAATGAAAAAAAGTTAAAAATACATAGTAAGCACCATCTGATAATTATGAATTTAAAATATGCCATTTGGTGCATTCATTTAAAAATTACTACTTAGTGAATATCTATGAGAATAAACTGAGCATGGGATGAGACTGAAGAGACTCAGCGCCCTCTTCTCTTCTATGCTATAAACTGTTCGACGTATATATAATGGATTTCAGGGGGTTAATTTTTTCCTCAAAATCCTTAACAAATAACCTTCAAGCTTTTTTTTTTTTTTCTGCAAACAACCAGAGCCAGCTTACTGGATCACCTTTGCTTTTGGTGCTAGAAATAGCTCACTGGCAGAATATTCTAACATGGATAGCCCTGGAATAAAAGTAATTGGTCATGAAAGTCAATTTTTCTTAAACTTATTAGTGTATATAATCAAATAAATTCAAATGCAGAAATCCAAAAAAGGGAAGTAGGTTGATACATCTTACTACAAAGCCCGCTCAATTTTTCTTAGTTCTTTTTTAAAATAAATTTGAGTAAATAATCTTTTGCTGATTTTAATACTCATGCTTATGGTCATGATAGGCAAAATGTTTGCTTATAGGTGAGACCATGGAACAAAAAAGCTTAGTCATGCTCCTAGACATCATGACTATTTATTCATAGAGGATCTATTTTGGTTAGGCATCCTTAAAATTATAAGCGAGATAACCTATTTTTAGCAGATACATATTTGCATACCTATTTATGGTATTAATATTTGTGGGACAAGTCATTCCCCAGTTCTAGGAAAGGTTAGGTATTTTGCCTTTTAAATTTGCTTAGAATAGTAGATTTTTCAAGAGATGAGTGCTGAGGATGACACAGAAAATCCTCTGTCAACTGGCACTGTGATCCCTATAATGGGAACCCTTTCAGTTTTATGTAACTGCTTTGTAGGACCCTAACTAGGCAGCCATCTTTCATCTGGCTGGCCTACCTGGGGGTGGTTTCCAATTCACGTGTCAGGTATCAACAAAGAATAGCTGCAGGTTAATTTAAATTTAAGTATTACCTCTGCTTTTCAAGTCAAATCTTCACCTAACAATGAGGAAAACTCCAAAATTTAAATATACAGATAGTGGTAATATAAGAATAAAAAAGATTTCTTTAAAATTACTTCATTTATTCATAAGTTTTCTTAAAACTAGCCCAAGTAACAGTATTTGTCATAAAAAAATATTTGTTCAAAGGATTGTTTTTATTTATTAAGTGCCTACTCTGTCCAGGAAACTTTTGAAACATGTTATTTTGCTTATATCTTATAACACAGTTAAATTATGTCTCATTATCCTCATTTACAGATGAAAGGCCTAAGGGTCAGATTTGTCCACCTAGCATAAGGCAAAATTGGCTTTTGAACTGAAACCTGGTCCCAATGTTATTTTCTCTACTCCAAAGATGCTACATGAATGCTTCCTTCCATAATGTAATGACTTGAGAGTTAGAAAACATTACGAGTACCCAAACATCTCCATGCCACAGCAGTCAAAGATCCCAGTCCCCTACTGGTTTCATGTGATGGTTCAGATTTACAACTACTTAGAAGCTTTCCCAGGGCAAAACCAGAAAAAAGTTATATTTGATTTTTCTTTGCTTTGAGGCTGTAACAAATAAGTGACTCACCTGTTTGAGGTGGTATTTTTTATTTAAGACTTTCCTTTTTAATTTGATCCTGAACTGATATGTTTGTCAGACCTTGGGGCTTTACTGCAGGATTCAGTGTCACCCATCTATCATCCAGGATTAATGGGTGTCTCGCTGTTTTTCCACATACACATTAAATTCTTATAAGAAATTGTCTGAATTCATTGAACCTCCACAATTATTCAGAGGAACACAATCAATTGAAACTTCTTTTTGTACTTTCACAGAAGAAACAATTTCTCAGCTATTTTAACAACAGTCTGAAACATCTAAGTAGTTACTGGCTGAAATCAGCACTAATTACTCTTAAGGATTTCTAAGAATTTGTGCTTATTCAGTAGAAGACATAAAAATTTTTCAATAACTTTGGATGACAGCTACATGGAATTTTTGTTCTGTTTATATATTTTTCAGATTTTTTTTTTTTCCAGAAGGTTCATTCTTAGTTATGTTTCATGGTGCTAAGCCCTGAAATTTTAAGCTCTTCTAAAGTCTTTTTAGGTTCACAAAGGACAGGGAAGCCTGGCATACTGCAGTCCATGGGGTCACAAAGAGTTGGATAAGACTTGGTGACTGTACAACAACAACAAAGTGGAAGAAAAGAAGGTTGAATTTCATCACGTGTATGAGGAGTTTATTTTAAAAGTCAACCTAGTAGTTACTCCTTGCTAACCAACAGGAATTCTGGGAAATCCCTTAAGGAACCATTTTGTTTATACTGAACAAGTCAAATTCTTATACAGTGAGTGGAAATTGAAGTTCTTTTGTCAACATCTATTTTTCTAACAAGTATTCTTCCAGTCACTTTATTACAAAATATCTGGAGTAATTATTGACTTTTTCTCCATAAGACTTGTGTCTTGTGTCTTTATGCTTCATGAAAGTGTATTTGTTTTGTGACAGTGTATTCTATACAAAGGCACTGTTAGATGCTGATTGATGATGGTATATGAATATACTTAAAATAACATATGGAGAAGGAAATGGCAACCCACTCTAGTATTCTTGGTTGGAGAATCCCATGGACTGTAGCCTGTCAGTCTCCTCCGTCTATGGGATCACAAGAGTTGGACACGACTTACTGACTAAACCACCAGCAAAATAACATAACTGTCAAGATATTAAGAGAAATATTATAAAATCTAGAAAGAAGTTTGAGACTAATAATTTGCTTCGATATTTATTTCTCCTGGACTGTCCTACCTCTTGTTCCCTTTCCCCGGCTTTTCCATGCTAGGTTCCGCATGGGAGCACCACCTCTCTCATCCTCTATATTATCTGTTCTGTCATTAGTCTTTTCCCACCCTCCTGAATTACTTAGTTCAGTTAATCATTTGCCATTCATTTGTAATTACTCAGAATGTAAAAACAGAATCATTTTCCAAGTGCTTTTCTCTCTCACTTGCATACACCATCTTGGTCACCAAGTATAATTGATTCCATCTCTAAGAGAGCTCTAGAATCTCTCTGCTCCACTGACTCTCCAGCCTCTCCCATAGTTATCCAGGACTTCATCATGTCTTACTCAAACACAAGAAAAAGTAAGCAGATGGAAAAAAGCAATCTACCTCCTTTTCAGTCTGTCTATAACCTATACTCTAACTTTATTTACCTTCCTCTACTTTTGGAATTCTCCTTAAAGTTACACTGAATGAGATGCCATTTTTATGTATGCTCAGAGTCAACACCTGTTTCCTCAAACTGAGGTGCTAATTTACCTTCTTTTATACCTGGAAAACACTCACTGATCATAAAAGAGTTATCAAAGTATCATTCTTTTAAATAATTGTGCATGAATTTAATTATTTCCTCCTAGGTGTTTACTGGTGGCTCAGACAGTAAATAATCCACATGCAATGTGGAGACCTGGATTCAATCCCCGGGTTGGGAAGGTCCCCTGGCAACCCACTCCAGTGTTCTTGCCTGGAGAATGCCCATGGACAGAGGAGTCTGGTGGGCCACAGTCCATGGGTAGAGATTATCAAGCCTCCTGTCTGCAAAGAGTCAGACAGGACTGAGCAACTAAGCACAGAGCAGAGCTTGCTTCTACAACATTTAATACATTGTGCTGAAAATTATTTTCTCACATATCTTATTTTTCTGAGACTTTATGGTTCTTTAAGAACAGAGACCATGTTCTTATTCATCTTTCAAATTTTAGGGACCAAGTCCTACCTAATACACGTTTGATGCTCAGTACATTTTTGTTGAATGAGTTACACTATGGGTCCCGCTTTAGAGCGCCCCTCCCCCACCGCTGTGGTTCTACCCATGATCTCTCTCTCTCTAGACATATCTGAGAAAGACCATTCTTGAGAAGATGTAGTGTAACAAATTAGTTTCCCTGTAAAATCTCCATCTGTTCGTAGACACAAAATCAAGCAATCATCCCATTTAACCTACATGCAATAAAGGGCTAAAAATGTATATATGAACAAACAAGGTCTTTCACTCAGAGTCCATTTTCTGAGAATGACTGCTAGCCAGATGACTGTTAGCACTAATTTATAATTTGGATTAAAAAGGTAATAGAATTCACTAATATAACTTAGCTACACACTAAAACTTTACTATTTTTTCCTCTTGTGATAGTTCTCCCAATGAAGTTGTGAGATTTTTGTGTTACTTAATATCTTTCTTGCTTTCTATAGTGTTTTGGTCATTTTTAAGTTGTGAATGTGTTTAGAATATAATCTTGAACCAGGAAAAGAAGACTGTTTCTTTAAAGGAACATATTTAGATAATATTTTAATTTGCATAATTTGTGCTTTAAGAATTTTACCTTTAAACCAAATGAGTTTCCACATGGAGTCTAAATAATTAAAGCAATCTGACTTTATTTACTTCTTCAATGATTATTTAGATGCCGTCTCATTAGATAATGGTAGACTGTGAAGGTCCTTTCTATATAATTAACAAAATATGGTTTGGATTTGGCTGCTGGAAATCTCGCTTCTTTCTGTGGTATTTACTACTTGTTCTGCAATGAAGAATTACTTATGGAATGATCTAGATGTTTCTGTGTGTCATCGTTTTTCCTCCACTGTGCCACACCATTTCCCAAGATCAGGTTCTTGTTAAAAATTGCCACATGAAATTAACCTCCTCTGGACGTAATATAGAGACCAAGAACACGTGTAGAAAAGCTAAATCATTTGAACCCTGGCCTTTCACTTTAACAACAATGTGATTTTTGTCAAGTTACTTAAACTCTCTGATCTCAGTTATTTCATCAGTCAAATGAGGATAGCTACATTTATCTACTTGAGTCTTACAACAATTAAAGGTACAGAAAGTACATTGCAATTATAGAGAAATACTTCACAGTCAGTAGCTATTCCTACTGCAATTGCTGAAAGTTCTTTTCCTGATCTGCTCCATTTGTCAAAGAAGAGATTGCCACTCATCTGTGGTCTCTGCAGGTCACATTCCACAAGATGTTTTTACTGGACTCAGGAAGGAAAAGACACTGGGCCAAGTTCAAACTGAAGGGCATTTGCTAGGTAACAACCAAGATTTAGGAAATCATTCAAGACAAGCTGGGAAGGATTACACTGTTCTGACTACAGTTTAACAACTCTGGATTTCCAAAGTTGTACAAACTTGAATCTGGGCTTGGGTACAGATGTGGGGAGACCCTAGGCTGTAATGTCCCAACTAGAAGCTGAGAAGACAGAAAAGGAAATCACTGCTGAGAAAGTTACACAAGCATGATCTACCTTGTAGATAGAGTTACTGGATATTTTAGCTAAGTAAGCAGTAGACATCTGGATGTGATTAAAATTTAACCTAGTCAATTCTGCTTTTTTAAAAAGATAGCGTCTCTAAGTTTTCATGTATTCAATTTACACACAATGAGAACCTACTACTATTCTGCCTAGTGCTAGTGCAGAAACAGCCATTCTGTCCCCTGGAGATCACAGCTGAATTACAAGTTAACCATGCTGTACTGTTTGTTGCACTCAGAATGCCTAAGACACCATGGAAGCAAAAAGTGGGAAGCTGCAGGTGGTGGCACAAAAGGAGTTGCTGGGAGGAAAAGGGACACAAGCTAAGAAAGAAGAGATGGGACAAAATATATGTATGTGCTTCACAAATGCCCTTTATGATAATAAAATATTTATCAAGAAATGCATACTAAAAAAATCTAGTGAAAAATAATTTTTGATATTCAAAAGGAAATAAAGTCTTATTCTAAGCCATGGCTTTATTATCATCTAATTTAATTTAAAGTTCTAATAAATCCCCTAAGCAATATTAACTTCCATAATTAATCCATAGAATACTCCAAAATAATAAAAGCATGCAAATGCTTTAAAATTTAAGGAGATCGTTTATCATGATCTTTTTTAACATAAATGTAATATAACATAAATATACATTCTGTTAGACTGCATTTCAAATATAGTTGTTCAATGTCAGAGAAGTTATTAACCTAGGAAAAGAGCCACAACAAAAATGTCTTAGTTGGAATAATGAGTAACCTTTAGTTTTAAAACCTGAAATTTTGCATGCTACCTACTTAAAAATGGCTGAGTATAAGCCACAGAGGATATACTCTTCACTGACTACATAGCATATTTATATAAAAAAATATATTGGTGTGACATATTCATTTTAAAATGTCATGAGACATCACATTTTAAAATGAATACAGATAAATAGGAATTTATCAGATTTGCACAAATGCATCCTTAGACTTGATAATCTCTAAATATAAATATACTTGTATATGAATATATTTAGTTCATTTGCTAAATAAAAATTAATATTTTCCTGTAAAGCACACCATTCATGTGATGGATTGTTGTGTTCAATAGTGACTGCTAAAGATTAAATAAAATTATTGAGTAATTGCTATACACTCTGATAAGTACTTTTGCCTATATAATAGGTTAATTTTAAAGATAACAAATTTGTTCAAATTTAAAGTAAGAAGACATATTATTTTGTTCTTTGCCAAAGCAAAAACTGTCTAATCACATTCTCACTGTGATTTTCCATCTTTTGTCTAGCTAACCTTGCCTCATACATCTAATGTAATGGATACCAAGAATTGACAACAATCTCTAATTTACAGAGAAATGCTTATAATAAAACATGCCCTAGGAGATACTTAGAATAATGAATTTAATATTGCCTGAAAAATATATGGCTTATTTTTCTTTCTGATATCAATGCTGTAATTCTTAGCATAATTTATTACTCATATTATTAATCTCAAATTTTAGTAAAATAAACATTCATCCAGAAAGAATAACAAAAATATTTAAAAATATAATTCCAAATGATCATGTAATAATAAAAAGCATCCTTATCTTCACTTTAGTTTCTTTGAGAACAATGTAACTTTCCCATCTCCAAGTTAGGGAACTATTTTTAGGAAATTCAGGTATAGAATATTTTTAAAATTTCTTTTGTGAAAGTGAAAGTTGCTCAGTCATGCCCAACTGTTTGCCATCCCATAGACTACACAGTCCATGAAATTCTCTAGGCCACAATACTGGAGTGGGTAGCTAGCTGTTCCTTTCTCCAGGGGATCTTCCTAACCCAAGGATTGAACCCAGGTCTCCCACATTGCAGACAGATTCTTTACCAGTTGAGCCATTTTATGTGACATAAAATACCTATTTTTAAACAAAAATTATCTGAATATAATTAATAGTTGTGACTATAATTAATAGAAACTATTTTTAGAAGAATGAGAAAATAATAAGACAATGGAGTAATGCGGCTCTAAATTTAGTGATAAATTATATTCAATTGATGAATGGGCAAAAAAAATTAAAAAATTGGAACAAGAAAATTTTATGTTAAATTATCTTCCTATTTTTTAACTGATCCCAATGTTCAACAAAAGTGTAATAACTGAACAAATATAAGATAGTATCTTTTGGTAATATTATTCTAATATTTCTTAATTTAATAAATCAATAATCAGCTAAAATTTTTTGATAAAGACAAAATAATATGTGGCTTCAGAAAACTGCAAAAATATGTGTTCAACTGTCAAAAATATCCAAATAAAGGGAAAAGTTATGTACAAAATCATGAAATAATTAGGATTCCCCAGAAATGAGCAATGTTTTAAACGACCAACTCTATGTTACCAACAGAAAAATATATTCAGTGAAAGCATAAGAGACAGAAGCCAAAAAAATCTGTGCAGTACTTCATTCTTTACATTAAATTCCTGTTGGATGTCAGGTACCTGTGTCAGTATATTTATATGTTTGGAGTGTTGTTGTTGCTGTTGTTTAGTTGTTAGTTCAGTTCAGTTCAGTCGCTCAGTCGTGTCCGACTCTTTGCGACCCCATGAATCGCAGCACGCCAGGCCTCCCTGTCCATCGCCAACTCCCAGAGTCCACCCAAACCCATATCCATCGAGTCGGTGATGCCATCCAGCCATCTCATCCTCTGTCGTCCCCTTCTCCTCCTGCCCCCAATCCTTCCCAGCATTAGGGTCTTTTCCAATGAGTCAACTCTTCGCATGAGGTGGCCAAAGTATTGGAGTTTCAGCTTCAACATCAGTCCTTCCAATGAACATCCAGGACTGATCTTAAGTTATGTCCAAATTTTTCCACCCCGTGGACTGTAGCCCACCAGGCTCCTCTGTCCAAGGTATTCCCAGACAAGAATATTGGAATGGGTTGCCATTTCCTTCTCCAGAAAATCTTCCCCACCCATGATCAAACCTGCAGCTCCTGTATTACAGGTGTATTCTTTACTGCTGAGCCACCAGGGAAGCCCAGTTTGGAGGATTAGGGAGCCTCTTATGGTGACGGTATAAAAAGAACATCTTTTCATTTATAAAAACTAAAGATTTGTTAAAAACCTCAGAATGCATAATGGTACTAAATTACTTGAGGTACTTGGAAGAATATAAGAATTTGACTATATATTATTCATAATAATATTAAAATTATGACTATATAAGAATTATGGCTATATATTTTTAATGTGATGGCATTTTTTTATGCTTCCAATCTTTTTTTATTTTTAAATTTGTTTGCTTCATGTTTGGAATTGCTCCTTGGTTTACAGTCTCTTTGTAATTTAAGAATCCCATGTGCCAGGTCTCCACTGGCCATGAAAATTATTATACTAATAATACAACCAATTTTAAATTGTGTCCATTTTTCCTCATTTTTAGCATTTTTTTCTTTAGATTTCATAGGTTCTCACATTTTAGAATACATTGTTTATGACCTTAGGCATACATGCACACTCAGTCACTTCAGTCACGTCTGACTCTTTGTGACCCTAAGGACTGCAGCCCAGCCAGGCTCCTCAGTCCATGGAACTCTCCAGGCAAGAATACTGAAATGGGTTGAGGTGTCCTCTTCCAGGGAATCTTCCTGATCCAGGGATCGAACCAGCATCTCCTGCACTGCAGGTGGATTCTATACTGCTGAGCCACCGGGAAAGCCTTTCAGTTCAGTTCAGTTGCTCAGTCGTCTCCAACTTTTTGTGACCCCATAGACTACAGCACGCCAGGCTTCCCTGTCCATCACCAACACCCAGAGCTTACTCAAACTCACGTCCATCGAGTCGGTGATGCCATTCAACCATCTTATCTTCTGTTGTCCCCTTCTCCTCCTGCCTTCAATCTTTCCCAGCATCAGGGTTTTTTCAAATGAGTCAGTTCTTCGCATCAGGTGGCCAAAGTATTGGAATTTCAGCTTCAGCATCAGTCCTTCTGATGAATATTCAGGATTGAACTTCTTTAGGATGGACTGGTTGGATCTCCTTGCAGTCCAAGAGACTCTCAAGAGTCTTCTCCAACACCGCAGTTCAAAAGCATCAATTCTTTGGTGCTCAGCTTTCTTTATAGTCCAACTCTCACATCCATACATAACTACTGGAAAAACCATAGCATTGACTAGATGGACCTTTGTTGGCAAACTAATGTCTCTGCTTTTTAATATGCTGTCTAGATTGATCATAGCTTTTCTTACAAGGAGCAAGCCAGGGTTCTGGCCAGGGAATGCAAATAGAGAAGTAGCTCAGTCATTAAGTTCGTTATCCTAAAGATACAAACTTCATTATCCTAAAGATACAAACAAGTACTGTGCTCAAGAAAAGTGTCTTATTTCTAGTCCTTAGACCAGAGAAATGATGCTAGTAAAGGGATAGGCTAGCTGGGCAGTGCCTGGGGTAAAGGATGCTATTCAGTACTGGAAATGCAACAAATTAAGAAAGCATATTTACCGGAAGTGTTGATCTTCTTCTCCCCTTCCTATCACCCTTAGATCTTCAAAGGGAGAATACTGTGTTGAAGGAATATATTGATAACCTATTTAGAGTGTGTTTGTGTGGAGAACAAATTTCCTATTAAAAGTTCACCAATAAGTAATATCTAAGCTGTGTACAGAGCAGAATGGATTTATTTAACTGTATCAGTTTTTTTTGTGTGTATGTGTGTGAAGCAGAGGGTGTCCTGAGGAGATAAAATTTTTTAGAATTTAAACATAAGTGGACTTCTTTCATTTCTTTCCTCTAATGAGAGCTCATCTTCTCTATTAAATTATATGTAGAAATTTTAAAAATACTGATTTAATATTAAGTATCAGATATTTTATTTAAGTATTTATTTATTGGCCTGGTCTATTGTGTTCACTTCTCTAGGTTCAGCCTCACCTGAGAAAAATTTCGAACAATAAAAGGAGGACTACAGTACATGAACAGATATGCAGTGTTTCTATAGTATCAAAATTTCATGAGCGGCAACAGCTGCCAAGGGGAAAAAAAAACTGTGTAAAAAGGCTTATTAGGGAGACAATAGTGAAAAAGGTTGAGAAACACTGATATAGACTATTATCTCTCCCGATTTTTCTTCTGTTTGGAATTGGGTGACAAAGATGTAAGGTACATGAAGACTGGCTTTAATTTATTCATTTAATACTCACAATAATAGTGAATAAGAACATATTCATCATTTACTACTCACAATAATAAAAGGTAATAATTTACTCATCATTTATTACTCACATAAAAGGTAGACACTATTGTTCCCATTCTACATGTAAAGTACAGAATATACCTATGTTAAATGATCATGCCATATAAATAATAAAACTATATACAAATATATAGGAATACTATAGGCATCTTGATTAGAGGAATCAAATTTTCAAATTTGTATAATATTAGAAAGCCAATTTAAAATCTCACAGAAATAGATTTGTTTTATGAATTGAAGTGTTAATGGTAATAACCATGGTTGACAAATAATAAATAGAATATGATCTATTTCTGAAAAGGTGGAAAGTCATTGGAAGTTTTTGCACAGATGAGACCTGATATAATTTTAAGTGATCCTTGTGGTCATTCTGCTGAGAATGAATTGTAAGGTTGTAGCTAAGCACAAAGAGAAAACAGTTAGATGACTAATCTATAATCCTGGAGAGAAAGCATGAAGCCTGGACCATGATGATGGCAGCAGAGGTGGAGATTTCTGAATATATTTTAGTGGTAAAACCAATAGGATTTCTTGATGAAACGAAACTAACATATAAGAGGAAAAAGGAAGTCAAAGATGATTTCCAGGAGACGCATTGCTGAGACAGGCAAAAGTGTAGGAAAAGCAAAGAAAGAAGAAAGTTTAACTTAGGTATCCAAGTGGAGATAGCAGTCAGACAGTTGGATAAATCAAAGATATATATTTGAGATTTTTTAGCATTTATAGTGGAGAAGGCAATGGCACCCCACTCCAGTACTCTTGCCTGGAAAATCCCATGGACAGAGGACCCTGGTAGGCTGAAGTCCATGGGGTCGCTAGGAGTCGGACACGACTGAGCGACTTCACTTTCACTTTTCACTTTCATGCTTTGGAGAAGGAAATGGCAACCCACTCCAGTGTTCTTGGCTGGAGAATCCCAGGGACAGGGGGAGCCTGGTGGGCTGCCGTCTATGGGGTCGCACAGAGTTGGACATGACTGAAGCGACTTAGCAGCAACAGTAGCAGCAGCATTTATAGCCTTGACACAATAAGATTGCTTAGGGACTAAGAAGGACAGAGCTATTGAAGTACTGAGCTCTTGCCCATTTTCAAATTTAGAGGTTGGAAGGATGATCAGGAACCAGCAAAAGACTGAGAACAGCATCCTATGAAGGAAGAGGAAAATCTAGACTGGTGCCCAGAAAACCAAGAAGGAGAAAGTGATCAACAGTATTCACATTGCTAAGAAATGGAGTAGGAGAGAAGAACTAACTCCTGCATTGGAAACATGAAGGTCATTGGTGATCTTGACAAGAGCTATTTTGATAGCATTGAGATGGCAGCACTGTGGGCCCACTTGACATAGCTAGCATAAATTCAAGGTGTAATCAATCTTAATATGGGGTATTTTTCTTTAGCCACTGTTAGCTGTGAAAGTTTAGGTTTGGAATAAGTGGACAGTTAGATTTAATCCACAATTTATCCAAGTGAGTATGATGAATTGAGAGAAATAAAAGGGTATCAATGATAATTTATGACTGTGGGATTTCAGTTGGATATGTAGAGACTGAGAAAAGTAGGAGACATACGAAAAGTGGTAAGATAGAGGGTTTGCAGTTTCTGGTGGGTCAAAAATTTTCAGAAATCTGAGTACTAGAAAAAGTGAGAAGAAAGACGGGTGGAGGAGAGAGTTAAGAATATTTGAAATTAAGGAAGCAAAAACAATAGAGTAAAAGTGGAACCATGAGAAGGACAACATAAATTGGAGGAAGTGTTTCAAAGAATTGAGAGGACGAGGTAATATAAGGATCATTGACAAGTATATGGAAATCACCAGAAGGTAGGAGAGAAGTAGTGTTGGAGAGAGTGACTGATCTGGGCATCAGAATCTTCAAGGAACTCATAGCAAACCTCAGGAAGATAAAATGAGTCAGAGAGGCAGATGACATGAGGTTCTAAGCAGGGAACTTGGAGCAAGAAAGAAGGAAAGTACAGTGGAAGCAACAACGGAAAGGAAGAGCACTTATCCTGCCATGGGGTCAGGTGTTCAAGGCATACGAACAGACTGTAGGAGGTGAAATATTACTGGGAGCAAGGGGTGGGGTTTCTGATAAATAAAGAAGGTGAAAGAAACATTCAGTCAGTGAAGAGATGGACATTACAGGAGACTACCAAAGACTGCCAATAATTCCAGAGGCAGAGTAGGAAGGTTTAAGAATTAAGTTTTGACAGTAATGAAGCCTTAAAATGGGGCACACAAAGTGGTATTTATCCATTAGGCCTGAGGGTCTCCAGGTAGTAGTGCTGGGGAGGTGGTGATTGTTAGGGATGGTGATTGAAGAGGAGATTCTGGTGGCAACACATGGAGCTCTGCTTGTATACAGGCATAAAATATGCAGAAAGTTTTGTTGAATAAAAATTTGGATTTGACCATGTGAGGAGGATAAAGAAAGACAAGGTACAGATAAGGCAGTGGTTTTAATTATGGACTATGGAATCTGAGCTCTTTAAGGACATAACTGAGGACATGAAGGAGAATGAGAGGGAAAGAAAATAGCAGTAGGTCTGGGGTGAGGGTGGGAGAACTGTTGGAGTTGGAGGGAGATTTGAAGGAATAAATTGGAAAGATAATAGTGGTCAGAGAATAAAAGCTTAAAATTTTAATCTTTTGTATCAGTAATGTCAGGATTTGCAAAGATTTTAAATCACTTAATGTGTCAGATACCTTGGCATTCTGTTAATCTCTGAGAACACTGAAAATAATGCTTTTACATACATAGAATACAATACATAGAGTGAAAAGGAAATACATTATATTAAAATGATTTTTAAAATATCAGAAAAATGTATGCTTATTAACATAAGTAGTTTGCTTATATGGACTGTATGGTCCATTGGGTCGCAAAGAGTCAGGCACAACTGAACAACTTTCACTTTCACTTTCAGTGTGCTTATAACATTACAGAAAAAACTAGGATATATAAATACATATAAATATATATATATAAATATATAAAAAACTAGTCTAATAAATATCATACTGTTAGGTAGTTAGAATAGGAAACAGGAGTCCAGAATGGCGGTGGCTAAAAGATAAGGAAGGGAAAAGCACAAGAAAATAGAACAAAGGAAGGTCCAAGGACCAGAGTGAGGACTTCAGGTAGAACAAACAACACTCCTGGCTAACTCAATTTACATAGGGCAGGCCCAGGGGGAGGAAAAAAAAACATAAAAAGAGGAGCCAAAGCTCTCTCTCTCTCTCTCTACTGTGCCCTGGGGCGTTCTTCTCTTCCCGTCTTTGGGTAGACATGCCCTCATGCCTTGAGGACGGATTTTCCTGCTATCATCTAAATAAAATAGAGCTATACCACGGAGCTGTAACACTGATTTGTCTAAGAGCTATAAAACGGTCTGTTTGAGACCTGAGAGCTATAACACGGTCTGTCCAAGACTCGAGAGCTGTGACACGCCGAGGACTTTAATGTCCGTCACTCCCAATCTTTGTTGTGACGAGACAGAACCGAGGAGCATACACTCGCCTGACAATATTTTTTGAAGAAGTGATATTGTAACAGGTGAAATAGTAAGTGAGAATATCTGGGATTGTTACTGGTGACAGATTTATTATTTAAATTCATATTTGAGAAATAATAAATTTTAGTTAAAAATTAGTGAAAATTACAATGTAATTCTTTCTCAGTCAAGTTTCAGCAATCATTCAACTTCTAATTCATATGCAAGTTTGTGAAGCCCTGTCTAGATGTAATCATGGCTGGGTAGCTGAGCCAGGCAGAGGGCAAGATCATCAGGAAAGAGAAATTAAGAGGCTAGGATATCAGAAGGATCATCTCCAAAGACATTGATATCCAAAGATTTCAGAACTTCCAGCTATTAATATATTTGGACTTTGAGGCAATGCTGCTACTGCTGCTGCTAAGTCGCGTCAGTCGTGTCTGACTCTGTGCGACCCCATAGACGGCAGCCCACCAGGCTCCCCCATCCCTGAGATTCTCCAGGCAAGAGTACTGGAGTGGGTTGCCATTTCCTTCTCCAGGGCATGAAAGTGAAAAGTGAAAGTGGAGTCGCTCAGTCGTGTCCGACTCAGTGACCCCATGGACTGCAGCCCGCCAGGCTCCTCTGTTGAGGCAATACCTATGCACTAAGCATCTTGTTGAGCTACTCCTCTGTAATCTACAGTACCCTTGATTCTTCCCAAGTCCTCTGTAACCAGTGACAAACAGTCTTCCCTCTACCAGCTTCTCATGGCCATGTGACCAAGGCTGGTGATTTGCTTTAAAGATGAGAGTCAATTACTCAGGGTCTGTTTTGGAGTGGTAAGCTATAGAAGAAAGACTATAGGATGGAAAAATCGATACTCTTGGAATATGTTCTAAATGATTTATTTTCTCTTTGTCTGGCTCATCTTTCAGAAGGTATCCAAAGAAAGTGCCTCTGGAACATTGTTTGCTTCATTGCATTACTTTCATACTGTGAATAATCTAGCAAGGAATCTGTTTTCTAGGCTTACTCAACTATGAGAAGTACTTTGAGACCTCAACATTGTGTCATCAGTCAGTCAAGCTGGTCCCTAATGTGGTATCAAACGGATCATTTTAATATGTTGATATATCACATTCCAGTTTAAGTGCTATATTCCCTCTTATCAGAGCATTAAAGTTTTCTAGTTCTATTTGTGAGAAATTTGCAGGGTTTTATTTTCAACAATGACAAACATTTTCTTGTCTAAATGGTTTTCAAATTTATATTACAGTGAGTGCCAAACCTCAGGAGAGAAAATTCAAAACCCAACTTTCTTTCTTACCACAGACAACTGTCTCTATATCTTCCTAAGAAAATTTCAACAGAGCCTCTAATTTTTCATAGGAAAATTAATTCCAAAATGGTATTTTAATGGTTGATGTATATATCAGTTTAAGATAATATAATTATTTTAATTAAATTATTTGTTGCTCTTAATTCAAGAGAGAATATGAAGTAATATCCAGTGATTTGAGAGGAGGACATTTATCCTAATATTCCTTCCTTAAGATCATACGATATCTCCAACCCATCTGCGTGTACAGAATATACACCTTAATGTAACATTTTATGCAACTAATATATCAACATTCATAAAATGCAAAATTGAGTTTGTTGATAATTAAAATTATATATTTAAGATAGACCATTGCACAAGATAATCCCTTTTATGACTAATTTGTTGATGTATGATATTATGACCCATCATAATATCTGTTGAAACTTTATTATATTCCACAAAGCTTGGTATTATGCAAACAAGGTAAAATAAACAAATTAGTATTTAGTAAGACTGTACTTTTGCTGATACTCAAAATTAAAAAAAAGAAAAAGCCCATGCTGAATAGACCATTGATTCATTTTTTGCTACTTCTTCAATGCACTTATATTCTTTAAAAATGTTTAATTCCTTAGTTTGTAACTCTGTTTTGGAAAGCACTTACTATAGAAGGAAATCTCTTTGCAAACTAGGTTCCAATTTTAGTTACATCAACAATACTCTTTCCAGATTCCACTCTCTTAATATAATTTTCTAAGTTTAGAAAACTTCACTGAATGCAACTCTTGAGGGGGAGGGTTTGTCTCACAGATTCCAGTATGGTGGAGTATCTAATCTAAGATGCAAAACAAGGCAGATATTTATAACACTTCTGTGACAGTAATGACTTAAGCTGTTCCTTTAAATATGCCTATTTACCTACTTGAAAGTGTGTGTTAGTCGCTCAGTCAGGTCCAACTCTACAACTTCATAGACTGCAGCTCACCAGGCTCCTCTCTCCAAGGAATTCTCCAGGCAAGATTACTGTTCAGTTCAGTCGCTCAGTCCTGTCTGACTCTTTGCGAAGCCATGAATTGCAGCACGCCAGGCCTCCCTGTTCATCACCAACTCCCGGAGTTTACCCAAACTAGTGTCCATCAAGTCGGTGATGCCATCCAGCCATCTCATCCTCTGTTCTCCCCTTCTCTTCCTGCCCCCAATCCTTCCCAGCATCAGGGTCTTTTCCAATGAGTCAGCTCTTCACATGAGGTGGACAAAGTATTGGAGTTTCAGCTTCAACACTGTAGTGAGCAGCTATTGCTTTCTCCAGGGGAACTTCCTTACCCAGGGATCAAACCTGGGTCTCCTGCAATGCACGTGGATTCTTTACCATCTAAGCCACCAGGGAAGCCCAATTACCTACTTCAGTTCAGTTCAGTTCAGTTCAGTCGCTCAGTCGTGTCCGACTCTTTGTGAACCCATGAACTGCAGCACACCAGGACTCCCTGTCAATCACCAACTCCCAGAGTTCATCCAAACTCATGTCCATTGAGTCGGTGATGCCATCCAACCATTTCATCCTCTGTCCTCCCCTTCTCCTCCTGCCCTCAATCTTTGCCAGCATCAGGGTCTTTTAAATGACTCAGCTCTTTACATCAGGAGGCCAAAGTATTGGAGTTTCAGCTTCAACATCAGTCCTTCCAATGAACACTCAGGACTAATCTCCTTTTGGATGGACTGGTTGGATCTCCTTGCAGTCCAAGGGACTCTCAAGAGTCTTCTCCAACACCACAGTTCAAAAGCATCAATTCTTTGGCGCTCAGCTTTCTTTATAGTCAACTTTCACATCCATACATGACCACTGGAAAAACCATAGCCTTGACTAGACAGACCTTTGTTGGCAAAGTAATGTCTCTGCTTTTTAATATGCTGTCTAGGTTGATCATAACTTTTCTTCCAAGGAGTAAGCGTCTTTTAATTTCATGGCTGCAATCACTATCTGCAGTGATTTTGGAGCCCCCAAAAATAAAGTCAGCCACTGTTTCCCCATCTATTTGCCATGAAGTAATGGGACCGGATGCTGTGATTTTAGTTTTCTGAATGTTGAGCTTTAAGCCAACTTTTCCACTCTTTTTCTTTCTCCTCTTTCACTTTCATCAAGAGGCTCTTTAGTTCTTCTTCATTTTCTGCCATAAGGGTGGTGTCATCTGCATATTTGATGTTATTGATATTTCTCCCAGCAATCTTGATTCCAGCCTATGCTTCTTTCAGCCCAGTGTTTCTCATGATGTACTCTGCATATAAGTTAAAAAAGCAGGGTGACAATATACAGCTTTGACGTACTCCTTTTCCTATTTGGAACCAGTCTGTTATTCCATGTACAGTTCTAACTGTTGCTTTCTGACCTGCATACAGCTTTCTCAAGAGGCAGGTCAGATGGTCTGGTATTCCCATCTCTTTCAAAATTTTCCACAGTTTATTGTGATCCACACAGTCAAAGGCTTTGGCATAGTCAATGAAGCAGAAATAGGTGTTTTTCTGGAACTCTCTTGCTTTGTTGATGATCCAGCAGATGTTGGCAATTTGATCTCTGGTTCCTCTGCCTTTTCTAATTCCAGCTTGAGCATCTGGAAGTTCACGGTTCACATATTGCTGAAGCCTGGCTTGGAGAATTTTGAACATTACTAGCGTGTGAGATGAGTGCAATTGTGCAGTAATTTGATCATTCTTTGTCATTGCCTTTCTTTGGGATTGGAATGAAAACTGCCCTTTACCAGTCCTGTGGCCACTGCTGAGTTTTCCAAATTTGCTGGCATATTGAGAGCAGCACTTTCACAGCATCATATTTTAGGATTTGAAATAGCTCAACTGGAGTTTCATCACCTCCACTAGCTTTGATCATAGTGATGCTTCCTCAGTCCCACTTGACTTCACATTCCAGGATGTCTGGCTCTAGGTGAGTGATCACACCATCATGATTATCTGGGTTGTGAAGATCTCTTCTGTGTATTCTTGCCACCTCTTCTTAATATCTTCTGCTTCTGTTAGGTCCATACCATTTCTGTCCTTTATCGAGCCCATCTTTGCATGAAATGTTCCCTTGGTATCTCTAATTTTCTTGAAGATATCCCTCGTCTTTCCCATTCTATTGTTTTCATCTATTCCTTTGCACTGATCGCTGAGGAAGGCTTCTTATCTCTCCTTGCTATTCTTTGGAACTCTGTGTTCAAATGGGTATATCTTTCCTTTTCTCCTTTGCTTTTTGCTTCTCTTCTTTTCACAGCTATTTGTAAGGCCTCCTCAGATAGCCATTTTGCTTTTTTGCATTTCTTTTTCTTGGGGATGGTCTTGATCCCTATCTCCTGTACAATGTCATGAACCTCTGTCCATAGTTCCTCGGGGACTCTGTGTATCAGTCTAGTACGTTAAATCTATTTCTCACTTCCACTGTATAATTATAAGGGATTTGATTTAGGTCAGTTTCCTTAAGAGCGGTATTGCCACATACATAATTTTGAGAGTAAACGTGTTTACCGACTTTGGATTAGAGTCCTCTCTGTTTATTGACATACTCTTTGGCTACTTGTTTGACATCCTAAATCCTTGTTTAAGTCTCAGGATCCTTGTTGGTGATGTCTCATTATTTCAATTAAAAATATAATCTTGCCTAAATTTTCTGCTTTTGAAGCTAAATTTCTATCCTTCCTGTAACTTTCCTTTTTCTTCTTCTGCATTTTTATGGAGTTGCTCTTTGACCTAGGTTCCTCTTCTTCCTTTTCCTATTTCCATGTATATTTACCTTGTTAGTTAACTTTGAAAAGTAAGCAGAAATCTTCTTCTCTTTGCTTCCTTGTCAACACATTTCCATGTGTTGTTCAGATGTTCTCCCTTCAAGGGAGATATTTTTTATCCCCAGATTTGTGGTAAATTTTATCACAGTGAGAAATCATGCAAATGCCATTATATTAGTTTAAAGATAGATTTGTGACCCAGTTCTAGAAAATAAGGAAAGGTTTTCTGAGGTTCTTTTGAGAAAGATCCTTCATTTTAAAAATAGAGTTTCAAGAGACAGAACTCTTCCTTATTGGAGGTCATCAGGTCTGTTTGAAATAATTCCTAGCACTGTGAGAGCCATCATGCAACCACAGAGAGTCTTAGATGAGCTTTAGAATGAACCTAATCCTGAGGCCTCCCAAGAAGACAGATCTGGGGGAGTAGGGTGACTGGTCCTTGATTATATGTTTGAGACACTGATGTCACAAAGATGGAAGGCCTACTTATCTCTCAAGCAATTTTGAGTTGAGAGTTTGGTTCTGATAGCTGAAAATATCCTAATAGATATGAACACTCTGTCCAGCTATTTAAATTCTTCTGTAACTAGAAGTAATACATCCTTGTTTCCCTTGATCTCCTATTACTATGCAATGCACCAGCTTTGGGCAACACCAACAACTCTCTGCTATCTGTATTTCTGTATCAGGATGGTATGGGCTATAGATACTTACACAACTGTGCCAATTGGTTTTCTGACAAATTTGTTATCTGACCTCAGCTAGTTTTTGTTTAGCTAGATGATTGCTTTAAAATCTATATAGCTGGATGTCTAATAAACTAGCATGTCAAAATTTGAACTCCTAATTATTTTCTCCAATTATCTATTTTCAATAGTTGGTTCTGTTGAAGTAGATATTCTGTTGGCCATTTCAGTAGATGATTCCGTTGTTAACCTAAATTCTTAAGAGTTATGCCAATTCTTCTTTAACCCTCCCTCTCATCAGAAAATATCGTTGGGTCTTCTTCCAAATAAACCCTGAATATAGCCATTTCTCACTTCTTTTACTGTGACCATACTAGTCAAATAGTGTGGCTCAGATGGTAAGGACACCATCAGCAATGCAGGAGACCCAGGTTCAATCCTTGGGTTGGGAAGATCCTCTGGAGAAGCAAATGACAATCCACTTCAGTATTCTTGCCTGGGAAAATTCCATGGACAGAGGAGCCTGGCAGGCTACAGTCCATGGGGTCACAAAGAGTTGGACATGACAGAGGGACTAACACACATTTTATGGACTGGATTTTACCACTAAAAGTTCATATGCTGAAGCCTTAATCCCTAGTACCTCAGAATATGACTATATTTGGAGACGGACTTCTTAAACAGGTAATTAAGTTAAAATAGGGTTATGTTATTAGGGTGGGGTCTTGTCTAATATAATTGGTATTATTATAACAAAGGGAGAGGCCTCCAAAGAAGTCTGACCTGTCAACACTTTCACCTCAGACTTCTAGTATCCAGAGTTGAAAGAAAATACATTTCTGTTGTTTAAGTCACTCAGTCTGTGGTACTTTGTTATGGCAGCCCTAACTAACTAATACAGACCTACAAAATACCAAATTCAATAATCTTCAGCTGTTTTAAAAAGAAACAGAGTTTCTTTAAACAGAAAAAGAGTTTTCTTTTTACTTTTACAACTTTAAAATAAATTATATAAATTAATATTTTTTAAAAAAATTTAGAAATATTTAGAAAAAGCAAAAAATGTCTGTATATCTATCAGCAGGCAAATAAATAGCATTGTCACCATTCTATAAACCTCTTCTTGATTGCCCTTTGAAGCACTGTGCTGAATTTTGTGCTAATCAATCTCTTTTGGGGGAAGTTTTACATATATACCTTTTAAAAAATTGCTTTATTATGTTCTTTCTGAATTTCACATAAATAGACTTACATATATTATTCTATTACTTCTTGTTCATGTGCACTAAATATTTGAGAATTTTTATAATAGCAATTAATTATTTTGTTTAAAAATAAAACACCAATAAATAAATAAATAAATAAATAAAAATAAAACACCAATCTTGTGTCAATAATATTTAAATACAAAGGTCCATCTAGTCAAAGGTTTTTCCAGTAGTAATGTATGGATGTGAGAGTTGGACTATAAAGAAAGCTGAGCACCAAATAATTGATGCTTTTGAACTTGGTGTTGGAGAAGACCCTTGAGAGTCCCGTGGACTGCAAAGAGATACACCCAGTCCATCCTAAAGGATATCAGTCCTGAATATTCATTGGAAGGACTGATGCTGAAGCTGAAACTCCAATGCTTTGGTCATCTGATGTGAAGAGGTGACTCACTGGAAAAGACCCTGATTCTGGGAACGATTGAAGGCATGAGAAGAAGGGGACGACAGAGGACGAGATGGTTGGATGGTATCACCAACTCGATGGCCATGAGTTTGAGCAAGTTCTGGATGTTGGTGATGGACAAGGAAGCCTGGCGTGCTGCAGTCCATGGGGTCACAAAGAGTCGGACACGACTGAATGAATAAACTTGAAAAATATTTGCTACAAATATGGCATGAAAATGTTTAAAATCTTGATAAACTGGCTATAAAAATTTAAACAAAGTTATTAATAGTAAACAAAACAATATAATCAGAATTAAGAAGAATTGGTACAATAAGTAGCTATCAAACATATTAACATCTAGTTAGCAAATAAAAAAATTATGAGATAATAACATTGCTTAATTTATCACATTTTTGAATAGCAAAATGCTAGTCAGAAAAACCAAAAAATCTTCTTTAATGAAGAAATGAAACTTCTTTAATGCAATGTGGGCGTTACTATTTGGGTAGCAATTTGACATTTGTCAAGTAGGGGCCACCAAGTCTTTGAAAGATCCTTCCCTTTAATCCTGTAGTTCCACTTCTGGGAATCTTTTCTAAGAAATACATGGAAATTAAAAAAATAAATAAATTAAAAAGGGTCTGTATACAATAATTTCCATTATGATACTATCATAATACTGAAAAAGGAAACACGAGAGTGACTAAACATGGTAGCCACATTGTTATTTTGGAAACTTAGTGATCAAGTGATATTAATCATTATTTTCCATATCTTGGGAAAATCTTCCTTTTAGATATTCTCAGATATAGCTTCAATATCTGCAGGTTTTCTTATCTTATAATTTTAATGGTTTCAATAATATGAATTTCTATACTATGAAAGCATTTTAGAATTAAAACATATTTATTTTCTTTCTTTTTTCTTTAATTTAACATTTCCAAAAAACCACATTTAACATAAGGACTGGGATAACCATGATGGTGTGGTCACTCAACTAGAGCCAGACATTTGGGAGTGTGATGTCAAGTGGCCTTTAGGAAGTATTACAATGAACAAAGCTTGCGGAGGTGATGGAATTCCAGCTGAGCTATTTCAAATCAAAAAAGATGATGCTGTGAAAGTGCTGCACTCAATATGCCAGCAAATTTGGAAAACTCAGCAGTGGCCATAGGATTCAAAAAGGTCAGTTTTCATTCCAATCCCAAAGAAAGGCAATGCCAAAGAATGCTCAGATTACCACACAATTACACTCATCTCACATGCTAGCAAATTACTGCTCAAAATTCTCCTAGCTAAGCTTCAACAGTATATGAATCAAGAATTTCCTGATTGCCAAAGAATTGATGCTTTTGAACTGTGGTGTTGGAGAAGACTCTTGAGAGTCCCTTGGACTGCAAGGAGATCCAACCAGTCCATCCTAAAGGAAATCAGTCATGAATATTCACTGGAAGGACTGATGCTGAGGCTGAAACTCCAATATTTTGGTCACCTGATGTGAAGAACTGACCCATTGGAAAAGACCCTGATGCTGGGAAAGATTGAAGGTGGGAGGAGAAGGGGATGACAGAGGATGAGATATTTGGGTGGCATTACCAACTCAATGGATATGAGTTTAAGTAGGCTCCGGGTGTTGGTATTGGACAGGGAAGCCTGGTGTGGTACAGTCCATGGGTGGCAAACAGTCATACATGACTGAGCCACTGCACTGGACTGAAATATTGGAGGGTGATTTCTTATTTTCTCTTCTATTTTTATAGTGTATTCCACTGAGGAATTTTCTAATCAAATTATGTCTGTAACTAAGTTAATGAACAAAATATCTTGGGACTGTTGTGTGAACTTGCTGCTGCTGCTGCTGCTGCTGCTAAGTCGCTTCAGTCGTGTCTGACTCTGTGCGACCCCATAGACGGCAGCCCAACAGGCTCCCCCATCCCTGGGATTCTCCAGGCAAGAACACTGGAGTAGGTTGCCATTTCCTTCTCCAATGCATGAAAGTGAAAAGTGAAAGTGAAGTCGCTCAGTCGTTTCTGACTCTTCGGGACCCCATGGACTGAAGACTGCCAGGCTTCTCTGTCCATGGGATTTTTGAGGCAAAAGAGTACTGGAATGGGGTGCCATTGCCTTCTCCCTGTGTGAACTTACTAGTAACTAAAAAAATAAATAAATAAAAAACCTTGGGGAAGATTCAGGAGAACCCAGATTAGTTTAGATGGAGAGGTGCTATCCGTGGTCTGACAAAGTGACAAAATCTGCTCCTAGAATTACTGCCCAAAACTTCTGAAGGGTAAGTAAACCTCTGAGAACTTCTTTACTGGGAGTCCCTAACCCTGTCCATCAACTGCTGAAACAAACATAGATCATTCATACATTGACAATAATCAAGGCACTGAGTCAGTCTCTAAATCAAATATAAAGATGTGAAAAAGTATTAGTTTGCCCAGATAACTTCTCATTTTTTTTATTCTTGTTACAAAACTAGGAGTGTTAAGCACGGCAATAGAGTCAGAAAACATTTTAAGTGGGTAGTCATGACTGAATGGTAATAAAAGGTATTTATATTTTAGAGGTAATTTTAAATGTAAGATATTTGTCAGCTTAGAAATATACAGGTTGAATTCACCCTCTTGCATTCCACACAAAATGTAGCAAAAGAAAACAAAATATTTGATTATTTCAAAATGGTTTGAGTGGCAGAATTTTTTGAATGACAATATTTGATTGTCTCATAGTCACAAATATAAAACTTTAAAGTTATGATGATGAACTTATAAAAATGGCATTCAACTATAACTTTACTGTGATATAATATACTATTTCAAAATTTTAGGCTAGTAGCTAATTTATTTACTGAAATTTATTTTCCAAATGATACAGAACATTTACAAGGTTATAGATATGGAGATCACTTAAGTATATGGCATCCTGTCATTAAATAAGACAGGATAAAATAAGCCTTAGACCACCATGTATATACAGGCTATTGTATAAAATTAGATGCTCAGACTATTTTTGGTTTTGAAAATGCTTACCAAGGCATTGCAAAATTGCTGATGTTAATGAAGAATTTTAATTTCATAAAGTAGGAATTAAACATAGACAGTGGAGAAGGGAGCATGTGAGTAACATAATCAGACATCTAAAGGTTTCACTAGAGAAAGGTTTCCTAGCCCTTTAACTTCTGCTACTGGGAAGAGAACAAATTGAAAAAACAAAATGTGTTTTTCATCAGTGTTGAAGTCAGTGGCTTTGGTTATGTAGTTTAACTTAATAGCTTGGAGTCACCAAAAACAGTAGGTTAAATGTTTAGATCATATCATCTATGGTGACATCAGGATAAATTGCAGATTTATTAGAAGACATAAAGTCAACAAAATAAATATACAGTAACTTTAAATCAAGCAGAAAAGATGTCTTGTTCTTTTAGAACCTAGCCTAGACTTTACCACTGCCTTCTTTCCAATCCAGACCATCATCATATTAATCATTCTATGATAATAACCTTGCAATTCATCTCCTTATATCTTACTCTCCTACTGTATATATTTTCTGTAAACAACAAAGTAATTTTTCAAGTACAAGTATCTGGTCATATTACTACCACTTTAAAGGCTTCAAATGACTACCTTTTTCTATTTTAAGTAGTCCAAACTCTAAAACGTCTTTGAAAGTCTTGATTTGACTAAGATGGCTTTAGTGTGCTTAAAACTAAAAGAAAAATAAAAACTCAAAATATGCACATTGACACATCGATAATGAAATACTGCTTCTCTGTGGATATGTATTGTTAATTTATATTCTGAAATTTTATAAATGTATATTTCATGAAGAAGTGAAATGAAGTGAAGTCACTCAGTCGTGTCCAATTCTTTGTGACCTCAAGGACTGTAGCCTACCAGGATCCTCTGTTCATAGGATTTTCCAGGAAAGACTACTGGAGTGGGTTGCCATTAAGATAAATTAATTTGTATTAAAATTTATAGTTAAATTTCCCCTGGTTCTTAATTTCATTCACAATGATCTATAAAAACAAGGGATTCTTAAAAGACAATATAGAGTGTATCAGACACAGTATGTTTGTGATGAAACATTTGCAGTGTTATGTTTGCCTCTATGTGAACTATAAGCAATCTGACAAGAAATAATTTATTAAGACAGCAGATAACAGTGTTCAGGTCAGAGATAAGTGGAGTTTCAGATTACCATGTCTAATAAACTTTCTAGAATATCTCTAATACAGTCTTAATATTTGTAAGAATCAAATTTGTAGATTAGCATGGCATAAATCATGTGCCCAGTAGGATAGCATATCAACATTCTAGACATCTAAATTATAGTTTAAGTTGCCCCAATTATTCTTATAACTAAATCTTCCTCTATACAGAAACCATTAATTAATTAAACAATTATTTGTTAATACCCTGTTACGTGCCAGATATGTCCCTTGAGTTCTAAGGATTCAAGGATTGAACAAGGCAGGCAAGAACTCGCTCCTACAGAGCTTAGATACAAGTGAGGATATAGACAATAAACAGTATAAATTAATAAATAACTCTAATTGCTATAAATATGAATAAATTGAAAAACATGACGTGATATGAAAAGCACTAGAGTAGGGGGCTATGTTACATTGATGGACATATAATAATTCTTCTTTGAGAAGGTGACATCTGAGCAGAAACAAAAATGACAGAAATAACCAGCAGTGCCAAAACCCATAGAATTCCAGACAGCAGCAAGAACAAGTACAGAGGCTTAAAGGTTGAATAATGCTGGTATGTTCAAGAAGCAAAAAAGGTTAAAAGATCACAGGTGAAATCAATTGAGGGAAGAGCGTTTGGGAGGACCAGATTATACAGGCGAGTGGTGAGGGATTTTTATTTTATTCTATAGGATGTTTTTCTAAGAGGAAAGCTATATGATTTGACTTATGTTTGGAAGGATCAGTCTGACTGTTATACAGAGAATGGACCATATATAGGAAGCCGAAATTGGAAGCCAAGAGAAATTTTAGAATTATAGTAGAGCCTGAGGGGGATGATTGTGATGCAGGCTCCAAAGCATATGGAAATATATAAACGGTAGAACATTTTAAGTATGTAAATTATGCTTGAAGTATTTTAGGCATTTAATGTATATTTTTTGAATGAGAAAATGAATGAACAGCATGTGCATATAGACATGAAAATGGAGCAATGTATTATATTCATAGCTACATATTTTAGGCACAAAAACTGAAACAAAGGAAAGTACTGGAAGTCTTGTAACGAAAAGTCTAACGTTTTCATATGTATTCAAATGCTTTTCCCATTACAAATAATTTGAAAATAATAAATGAGAAAATTCTAGAATGGTGCATTCATAAAATATCTGATATTTCTTAATATTAATTCTACAGGTTTTGGAGGGGTTTTTTGTATAGTTCTGACCAAATTAAGAGATAAAGAACAGAAATTCTGCATTAATAAAAACATTTTCCATTAGATAGCAATAAAAGGAAACTATTCTGACTATATTTCAAGTTTCTAAAAAATCGTACTCTGTGTCTTGTGTACATGGGCTATTTACACCCTGAAATCAGACTATAAACTTGGTGTGCTGAAGCTGGTCCATACTACCTGCCAAAAGGTGACTGTTACATTTTAAGGAAATTTGTGAGTGGGTTGTTAAAAATGCTGTTACTAAAATTGAAACTATGTAAACTTATTAGTTAATTGGAAAAAATTAGAACAAATACTCAGCTTCATCACTTTGGTTGGTTTTAATCGCTAAGTCATGTTCAACTCTTGTAACCCCATGGGCTGTAGCCTACCAGGCTCTTCTGTCAGAGGGATTGCCCAGGCAAGAATACTGGAGTGAGTTGCTACTTCTTTTGCCAGAGGATCTTCCCAAACCAGGAATCGGAACCTGGGTCTTGGGCATTGTAGGCAGATTCTATACCAACTGAGGTAGGAGGGAATCCCTTCCCTGGGCTTCCCTGGTAGCTCAGCTGGTAAAGAATCTGCCTGCAATGCAGGAGACCTCGGTTCAATTCTTGGGTGGGGAAGATCCCCTGGAGAAGGGTAGGCTATCCACTCCAGTATTCTTGGGCTTCCCTGGTGGCTCAGTTGGTAAAGAATCTGCCAGCAATGTGGGTTACACTTTCACTTTCATCACTTTACTGCAGTTTGTCTTCATCAATGCTCATGAGGTTATGCCTATTGCGTCTGGATGGTGACAATCCTATCATGGTGTGCTCCTGAGCTTGTTGTTTAGTCACCAAGTGTCCAACTCTTTGTGACCCCATTGACTGTAGCCCACCAGGCTCCTCTGTCCATGGGATTTCCCAGAAAAGAAGACTGGAGTGGGTTGCCATTTCTTTTCCCAGGGGATCTTTCCCACCCAGAGACTGAACCCACATCTCCTATATTGTAGGGAGATTCTTTACTATTGAGCCATTAGGGAAACTTGTGCTCCTGAGCACCTCCTTCCAACTCCACATTTAGGGACATCATGTAGCAAGCTTGAAATCAGACATTATGAAAATATTTACATCATAAAAATTGGCAAACACTATACACCAGGGCTTCCTCCCACCTTCAGAGGGTCCATTGTTTAACATTTACCAGAACATCACTAGTTACAACTCACTGATGCTACTATCACTGCTACAGGCTTTGTCACTGCTACAAACTTCTGTAGTCTAAATCCCAGAAACTACCTTTTGCTTCACATTAGGAACACATCAAGGGTAAAAATGAAGAGAACAATGGCATGCCACTGTATGGCTTCTAGAGAGGGAAGGTCAGTTTCCAAAAGTAACTTACTCAGGTTTTTTTTTTGCATTTTATCACACTCAAAATAATTTCCTTTTGTGAAACAGCCCTTCTAAGTGTAAAACTATTGAATCTGTGTGCTAACCAAATTCAAAGTTTAGAAAAAGCTTCAAAAATACAAAGATGCCATGTTCTCCTATCAAAGTAGTGATGACTTAAAAGATAGAGACTAATGTTGGAGTGGTGCAGTAGAAAATGCACTCATATACCATGATAATAGGAACATAATTTGATACATATTTTAAAAGAAAATTTGAAATATAGAAGTAAAACTCTTTAATTCATTGTTTGAATTTAAAATTCTTCAGAAAGATTATTTAAATTTAACCTGCAAAAGATTTATAAAAATGCAGTGAAAATAGTATTATTTATGATGGAAAAAACTGAAATGGGTAGATAATTTTGCACATTTGTTTGAGAGAATAGTAGTAGTGGCAGTGTTAGTCTCTCAGTCATGTCTGACTCTTTGTGACCACATGGACTATAGCCCACAAGGCTCTTCTGTCCATGGGATTCTCCAGGCAAGAATACTGGACTGGATTGTCATTCCCTTCTCTAGAACTTCCAGACCTAGGGATCGAACCCGGGTCTACTGCATTGAAGGCAGATTCTTTACCGTTTGAGTTACAGAGATTTTAAATAAAATTCATGAATTTTTCAATGTTCATGAAACATAATTGATAAAATCTGGATATGACAGGATCTATTCAATAAAAGCCAACACATGAAATTACAAATGTCTGTAGGGTAACTTAAAGCAAATTCCACTGAACATTAGTTAAGCAGTTAGAGTGTTTGGAACATGACTATTTTATTTTCCTTTCATTTTTTGCAATTTCTAAATTTTTAAAAAGACATAATAACAATGTCTAAACTAAAATTGTTTTTAATGTAAATAATTTAAATTCATATGATAACCTAAAATTTCCATTTGTATTCATATGCTTTTCTCATTGCAAATAATTTAAATAATTTGCAAATAAATCCAAACTTATTTTTTTTAAGTCTCGAATTGTACTATTTACCTAACATCTGACATTTTATGTTAATTCAACAGTTTCTTTGTATAGTTATGTTTGGGCAAAAAACGCTGGCATTGTTTTAAAGGACTTTTTATTAGGTTAAGGTATAGCATATTCATCTATTTAACTATATGTCATCAAATTTTCTTCTAAATCAATTACTTCATCTTTGATTTAGCATCTTCTAGAATTTCATAGTCTCATAAAATTCTCAAAATTACATTGACTTTAATCTAGTATAAACTAAACCATGTGTACAGAGTGAGAGAAAAGCAACAAAATTTTAAAAATTAGTAGAGTTTTACAAATCCAAATAGAGGAAAAAATCACTGCCTTATATATCTATTTCAAACTAACCAATGCTGTGAAAATAGAGTTTTCAGAAAAGGAATAGCTATACTGAGACAAATAGATATATCGGTAAAGGAAGGAATTGTCATCTACTGTCTTTCTTATTATTATGCTAATATGTGCAAGGTAAGGAAAGAGTGGTTAGGAAAATATTAATAGAATTCAATGACTTTTCTTTTGATATTAGAGAAGTTTGGATATTATTATCTTTGGATAATATTATTTGTATAAGTTTGGATATTATTATTTATTATTTTAATAAATACCATTGTGTTTTGATGTTCAGATAATAATCAGTAAGTATCTGATATGTTGCCAATGTACTTTTGTGACAAATAAGGGGACAAATATTAAGTTTCAGGGCATCTTTAACATTTCAAATCTACTTACAAATAATACTGATATTAGTGGGAACATAAGTCCCACATTTATACTTTGGAACCCATATGGGCCTAGAAACTTATGAGTACTTAATTAAAATGTGTCTTAAATGATTGGCTTACCTGAAATTTTGACTTGAGATACCACTCCATCTCCTCCATCACTGTGTGCACGAACCTCTACAACATATTCTCCATCCCTGGGGATTGGGACTTCTATGGAGTGTTTATGAGTTGAATACAGCTTGCCATCATGCTGGCCATCAGGTCTATAGAGTACCTTTAAAAGTTTCAGAATGTGACTATTTAATAAATGGGTAATAGTGAACAAATTCCCTAATACTAAAATTGAATAAAGATGCTTATACTTATAATAATTAAAAAAATATTAGGGAGCTATGTGTAAACTAGCTGAAAAATCCATATTATTTTCAATTCACATAAGTAGATTTTATTTATTTTAGGCTAATCCAAGAAGAGACAACTTAAGCATCTGAATTTCATTTTTTGAAACTATCTAAAATAGAGATTAAAAATGTATTTTCTAATGAAAAAGTATAAAATGAGGGCTCTTTCAATATATTGAAGTAGTCTAAAAATTGCCTCAAGATTAGAATTTTTCACAATATTCCTAAAATTTGGTATCCATTGAAAAATGTGATAGTGATATAAAGAATTTATAGAAATAATCTTTTTTTTTTCCCATTTTTGTTCAGTTATGGAGGGTGCCTCAATACATCAAAGAATTCACTATGTGCTTGGCAACACTATCTTAATCACTGCCAAGCAAAAATCGGTTCTTTCTCTCTTCCTTAAACACTAATTATTCTAACAATTCTATTCATTAAAGTAGTTATTCTATCTTGTTCACTTGACATTGTATTTTCCTGGAATTCTCTGAAGATCTTTTCTCATTTCAAAATTTATCATAGCACTGTGTCATGTGATTCCACTACACAAGTAGAATAAAAGAGCTGGATGGGTTTTGACAAAACAACAATAAAAAACAAATAACCACTCTTTGTAAGAATGAAGCTTGTGTAGGAAATAATCTAGTAGTCTTTTGTATACCTTATATCCCGTCACTGTAGATTCATTTGACAGTGCAACCACATGATCCCAGGTGATTATGTAGCGTGAACCAGACCTTATGGAACTGATGATCCGCGGAGGCTGGCTTGGAGCTGTGAAAGTAATAATATGCTACTGATGGTAACCACATGCAACTTCAGTTCTGCAAGCTGCATCACATCAGGAATTATAATACTGATTGTGATGTGGCAATAAAAGTAGCTAATTTTGATGTCTGTACTATGTGCCTGGCCCTATGGTCTGCATCTATGGGTTCATTTAATGTACCTTGTGGCCCTGGGAGGTAAGGTAATATAAAGACCTCTTATTCTCTTCTCATCAACCTTCAGTTGGTTGTCTCTTTTCCACCACTCTTTAGAAACTGCTATTCTCAAGGTCATCAATCACCTCCAGTTGGCCAAATGTAATGTCATTTTTTTATTCTTTTCAAATTTAACATCTTCACAGCATTTCACAGAATTGACTTTCTAATTCTTTCTTGACTATCTTTTCTTAAATCCACAATCTCTTATAATCTTTCCTCCTGTCTCTCAGGTTGCTCCTTCTCATTAATCATCCTTTGCTAGCTCCATGACCTCTGCCAAGTTTCCCAATGTTAGGATGACTTAGGACTGACTTGATCCTGAGCACTCTTCTCTCCTCTATGTATAAATCTCCCCAAACCTTACATCTGGGCCTATGGCTTTAAATACATATGATTCTGTCTCAAGGTAATCTTTCAACTTGTACAGATATGTGTCCAACTTCCTATATTCTCCTCAATGTCCAAAGGGTTTCCCAAATGCAATATAATCAAGACAGAACATTTATTATGTACCCTACAAGTTTGCTTTTCTCTATTTCCCAAATTTACTAAATGGCACAACCAAACTCCCAATGTTTCAAGCCAAAATCTATTCAATCTTCTGTTTCATTCATTGCCAACATATAAATTAGCTGAAAACTGTCGACTCTGCCTGTAGAAAATTTTCTGCTTCTTTCTATCTCTATCTCTGGTCACCATCAGCTCTTCCTTGAATATTAAAAAAGGCCTCCTAATTGGCTATACAGCTTTCACTCTTATTCTATCATGTTCCTTGTTTACCCAGAAGGCAGAACAATTAAATAAATATATACATATATATGTATGAGATCACTCTCTGGCTTAAAATTGTCCAGTGATTTCTTATGACACTTAGAATTTAAACTCCTTACTATGATCTGTAAGACCCTGCTTCATATGATTCCTCCACAATTCAGAGCTGGAACCATCATCTTTTCTACACTTAAAACACATCAAACTCCTCTCATGTAAAGGCTTTGTACTGGTTATTTTCTCTGCCTGATAGAATCTCCTCAGCAAAGTCCTCCTTCTTACTATTAATAACCTAGGTCAAATAGGATCTTCTCTAAAAGGACATTCCCAACTATCCGACTAAAATTTGGCTCCCATCCAAGCCATTTTAAATGTTCATATTTGGTTATTTCTTGGATTTTATGTATTACTTATCTTTAATTGAATTGTAATTGATTTACCATATTAGTTTGAGGTGTACAACAGTGATTCACATTTTTGATTATACCACTTTAAAAGTTATAAAATAACGGCTATGTAATTGTATATCAATGCCGTACAATATATCCTTGTAGCTTATTTATTTCATATATAGCAGCTTGTGCCTCTGAATCCTGTAACCCTACTCCCTTTCAGTTTCCATTTGCATGAAATATCTTTGCCATCTCCTCAGTTTCAGTATACGTGTGTCTTTAGCTCTAAAATGAGTCTCTTGAAAGTATCAAATACATGGGACTTTTTTCCTACTTAATCAACCACTCTATGCCTTTTTCTTTCACTCTATGTCTTTTGATTAGAACATTTAGTATATTGACATTTGAAGTGATTATTGATAGAAATGTACTTATTGCCATTCTGTTACTTGTTTTCTGGTTGTTTTTGTAGTTCTCTGTTCTTTTAGTTTCTTCCCTTCTGGTTTGATGATTTTCTTTATTTGCCTGCTTGTGTTCCTTTCTCTCTAGATTTTGTGTGTGTTTATATTGTGGGTTTTGATTTGTACTTACCATGGAGTTCCTATATGTTGACCTATAACTATATCTACCTGTCTTAAACTTATATTCACTTAAGTTCAGACACATTCTAAGATATCTACTTTTTAAACCTCTGCTGCAAGTTTTGTGTTTTGATGTCATATTTCACTTCTGCATGTTTAACCCTTAATAGGCTATTGTGGTTATAGTTAATTTTAAAATTTCTTTTTTTTTAATCTTCATAGTTGCTTATTCAAGTGCTCGATCTACAGCCTTTACTATATATTTGACTTTACTAGTAGCATATTTTTCTTTTCTATCAATGCTTCCTACTTATTGTAGCCTTCTCTTTTCCACTTGGAAAATATTCTTTAAAAATTTTTGTAAGATTGGTTTAGTATTGATAAACTCAGTTTTTGCTTATTTTATCTTTTGTTCAATTCTGAATGATAACCATACTGAATAGAGTATCCTAGTTTGTAGGTTTTTCCTTTTTAGCACTTTAAATATATTAGGTCACTCCTATCTGGCCTGCAAAGTTTCTGCAGAAATATCGGGTAATAGCCTTATGGAGGTTCCCTTTTATGTGATTTTTTTTTATTTTTATCTTACTGACTTTAGAATTCTCTCTTTAATTTTTGTCATTTTTCTTATAATATGTCTTAGGTTTCTTTTTCATCATGTTTGGAATCCTCTGTGATTCCTGTATCTGGATATCTCTTTCCTTCTTCAGGTTTGGAAACTTTCAGCCATAATTTCATCAAATATATTTTGGCCTTGTTCTCTCTTCTTATTCTGGAACCCTCTATAATAAAAATGTTGCTATGCTTGATGTTGTCACAGAGGTCCCTTAAACTAGTCCCTTAAAATCTGTTTTTCTTTTGCTGTTCTGATTATTTCCATTATTCCGTCTTCCAGATCTTTTGTATCACATCAGTTCAGTTCAGTTCAGTCACTCAGTCGTGTCCTACTCTTCACGACTCCATGAATCGCAGCACGCCAGGCCTCCCTGTCCATCACCAACTCCAGGAGTTTACCCAAACTGATGTCCATCAAGTCGGTGATGCCATCCAACCATCTCATCCTCTGTCATCCCCTTCTCCTCTTGCTCCCAATCCTTCCCAGCATCAGGGTCTTTTTCAATGAGTCAACTCTTCGCATGAGGTGGCCAAAGTATTGGAGTTTCAGCTTCAACATCAGTCCTTCCAACGAACAACCAGGACTGATCTCCTTTAGGATGGACTGGTTGGATCTCCTTGCAGCCCAAGGGACTCCCAAGAGTCTTCTCCAACACCACAGTTCAAAAGCATAAATTCTTTGGCACTCAGCTTTCCTCATAGTCCAACTCTCACATCCATACATGACTACTGGTAAAACCAATTCCATCTAGTTTTCATTTCAGTCATTGAATTCTTCAGTTGTGACTTATTCCTTTCTATATTTTCTAATTCTTGTTAAGATTTTCACTGTCTTCATCTATTCTTTTCCCAAGTTCAGTTAGTATTCTTATTACTAATGACAAACTCTTTATCTGGTAAATTATTTACCTGTTTCATTAGTCATTTTTTATGGAGATTTTCCCTTGTTCTTTTGTTTTAAAGTAATTTCTCTGTATTCATGTTTAAGTTTCTCAGACTCTTTGAAATTAGGTGAAACACTTCTTGTTGTTCAGTTGCTCAGTCATGTCTGATTATTTGTGACCCCATGAGTGCAGCATGCCAGGCTTCCCTATCCTTCACTATCTCCAGGAGTTTGTTCAAACTCATGTCTGTTGAGTTGGTGATACCATCTAACCATCTCATTCTATGTTGTCCCCTTCTCCTCCAGCCTCCAATCTTTCACAGCATCACAGTCTTTTCAAATGAGTCAGATCTTTGCATCAGGTGGCCAAAGGATTGGAGCTTCAGCTTCAGCTTCAGCATCAGTTCTTCCAATGAATATTCAGGCTTGATTTCTTTTAGTATTGACTGGTTTGATCTATTTGCAGTCCAAAGGACTCTCAAGAGTGTTCTCCAGCACCGCAGTTCAAAAGCATCAGTTCTTTAGTACTCAGCCTTCTTTATGGTCCAACTCTCATATACATGATTACTGGAAAAAACCATAGCTTTGACTAGATGGACCTTTGTCAGCAAAGTGAGTTCTCTGCTTTAATATACTGTCTATGTTTGTCATAGCTTTTCTTCCAAGGAGCAAGTATCTTTTAATTTCATGGCTGCAGTCACTGTCCACAGTGATTTTGGAGCCCAAGAAAATAAGGTCTGTCACTGTTTCCATTGTTTCTCCATCTATTGGCTATAAAATGATCAGACTAGCTACCATTATACTAGTTTTTTGAATGTTGAATTTTAAGTCAGTTTTTTCACTCTCTTCTTTCGCTTTCATCAAGAGGCTCTTTAGTTCCTCTTCACTTACTGCCGTAAGGATGGTGGCATCTGCATATCTAAGGTTATTGATATTTCTTCTGGCAATCTTGATTCCAATTTGTGTTTCATCGAGCCCAGCACTTCTAATGATGTACTCTGCATAGAAGTTAAATAAGCAGGGTGACAATAAACAGCCTTGACCTTCCCCTGTCCCAATTTTGATCCAGTCCATTGTTCCATGTCTGGTTCTAACTGTTGCTTTTTGACTTGCGTACAGGTTTCTCAAGAGGAAGGTAAGGTGGTTTGATATTCCCATCTCTTTCAGAATTTTAAAGTTTATTGTGATCTACACAGTTAAAGGCTTTAGTGTAGTCAAGGAAGAAGTAGATATTTTTTCTGGAATTCCCTTGCTTTTTCTATGATCCAACGTATGTTGGCAATTTGATCTCTGGTTCCTCTGCCTTTTCTAAATCCAACTTGTACATCTGGAAGTTCTCAGTTCATGTATTATTGAAGCCTAGCTTGAAGGATCTTGAGCATTACTTTGTTAGAACTTGAAATAAGCACAATTGTGAGGTAGTTTAAACATTCTTTGGCATTGCCTTTCTTTGGGATTGGGATGAAACCTGACCTTTTCCAGTCTTGTGGTCACTGCTGAGTTTTCCAAATTTGCTGGCATATTAAGTGCAGCACTTTAACAGTGTCATCATTTAGTATTTGAAATAGCTCAATTGTAATTCTATCCAGTTCTTGAAAGTGTGCTCCTATGTTGTAGTCGCTCTATCAGTCAGCGTATGCCCAGTGGCTTTGATGGGAGAGATGGATCTATAATTAACACAGGTCACATATTTTCCTAGGGCATGCTAGTGGGATATGGGGCCAGAAATGGAGGGGCTCTATCCAAAGGTAGGTGGGAGCTGGAACTTCTCCTATGTTCAATGGCCATCACCATTCTATTGAGGGTAGTTTTGGGTCCCAAGGTGCTGGAGCAGAAGCCTTGTGGGTCAAGTTTAAGCTGGTTTCATTCCCTTTAAATGTGCTCTCCCACTCCCCCCAGCAACAGCATCTTTACCCCCAGAGCTAAGCAGTGCTAGAGCAAGGGTACTAGAGTGGGTGCCCAGGGCAGGCCAGAGCATGTGACAAGACTGTCCTGGCAAGACAGTCAGAGCTTGAGACAGATCCAAATTCACAGCCTCTGTGAGCACAAGCAATGGTTTTCTTTGCTTCATTCAGATCCAGTGCTGGTTCTTTGCCAGTTCTATCCCCCACAGTTGCACAATCTCCTTGACAATGTAGCCTTTGTTTTACTGGGGAGTTGTTCTCAAGAAGACATCTGGTATAGGCTGGGACATATGCTGGGGCTGTCCCAGGAAATCACTCCAGCAGATTTTGCTCTTCATGAATGAGATCTTATTTTTCTACAGCCATCTTGTAAGTCCCACTAGTATTAAAATCTGCTACTGGGACTCATCTTCCTGGTGCTGGACTCCATGGTTGGGGAACCTTAGATGTGGCTCAAACCACTCTCCAGGGAGGATCTCTGAGTCTGTGATATCCCCCTCCACTTCTATGTCCCCTACTAGGACTATGGTCCCAGCCTGATTACTTCTCCCTTTCAACTTGACTCTATGTGGATCTTACTTAAGAGCCTTGATTGTAGAAGAGTATTTCCAATAGCCCTCAGTTTGTTTTCAGTGAGAATTGCTCTACACGTAGGTGTATTTTTGATGTGTTCATTGAGGGAAGTGAGCTCAAGTCCTCTACTCTGCCATCTTGGTCTCCTCCTCCCTTATTCTCTGTTTTTTTAATTTATTGCTCTGTCATCTGATGTTATCATATTTATTTGTCATATTTTTCTCTCCTTCCTTCTCTCTCTCCCTCTCTTTCCATTAGTTTGTTAAATCCTGTGAGAAGAGGATCTGGGTCTGGCTTGACCTTTTCTCTACCCTCAATACCTAGAGCTGTTGAGGGCACATAGCATACTTTTGATAAATTAATAAACTGGAAAAAATAACAAAGGAATGAATGCTCTTTTTATAAGTTACAAAGCTGATGTTTAAATACTGAGGTAATATGTCTACCAATACACAACTGAGTAAGTGATAGAGACAAATTTGAAACCCCTCTCTGATACCAAAGTCTGGATCCTACCTCCATGCTCTATTATACCATTAGGACTGTCTTTTTACACAAATAAATTTCCAAACTCTAGTGGTAATAATGTCTTCAAATTCTTGTGAAACTTTCCAGGATTCTGAATATAAATTCTCTTCTTCTATTTGTTCAACTTAATTTCAAGAAGGAGCTATCATAGTGAAGCCAGGGAGATGAGGATGACCAGAAAATGTGAGCAGGGCAGGTGGTCTCATTACATTAACAATGAGAACATACAGTAATAAGAGAGTGAAGATGACACTCTAACATTTAACTTGCTTTCGCATTGTACAATGATGACATAAAGCATAGAAAAATTACATAATTTTCATTTTCTCATGCTGTTGATGCATTCTTACAAAACCAAGTTTAAAATAATAAACTAATTATCTAATGATGCAAGATTTTGTGGATAGTCTTTAGAAAAAGAGGTTCTGCAATTTTATTTCTGAAATGGATATTAATTATGTGAAAGTATTTGCCACATTTTTTCATCTGTAATAACTAACAATGTTTTTGTTTGTTTTTGTTGTATTTTAAAACTTGTGTGATTTTAAAAGCTAAAATTGAAAACCAAGTGTGCTCAGATTGCTAGGTAGTAAATTTCTCTCACCTGTACCTGTATCATTCAATCAATTGGGAATTTTGGCAAGTATATAATGCAAATATTGAGACTCACGTGCTTTCTTGGTGAAGGTCTCAATCATATCACTGGGAGGTCCACACCCTGCACTATTGCAGGCCCTGACTTCCACAAAATACTGGGTGTCAGGCAGAAGGTTCTCCAGCCTGGCCGAGTATTCTTGGCTAGCAACTTGAACTCTGTGTGCAGCTGCTTCTTTGTCATGGGAAGCCCAGTACCGAATCTGCAAACATTCAAGTTGAGTGAAGTTTTTTCATGATTCAGACACTTCAGTTGTAAAAAATTCTTTTCAACTTGTTATGACACCATTGATGATGGCTGGGCATCAGTTTCTCAAATGTTACTTACTGTTCCATTTCTATCAGTCTTAGACTATGGCAAAGCATACAATGCAGATCTGATTAAAGATGTCAAAAGCAAATTAAAGCCTCACTTCAAGGCCTGAAATAGCCATACACAGATGAAAAAAGAGAAAAAGCCAAAAAACTTTGCATAAGGTTTGCTCTCAAAACATAAAACTGGTCTCTGTTTAGAAGCATTTGACACAATAATTTATTTCATTGGTTTTCTGCTTTATTTCTGTTTATATGATTGCAAATTTGTTAAGGGTCACTGATAAAAACAACCACATGGTCTAAAACAGGCTAGCATAATTATTTTCTGCTAGCTTATTTCAGAAGTATGTAAAAGTATCTTCTTTGAATCTATATAGAGAACAGATATTAAAAAAATATTATACCTAATAACTGGTAGCAGAAATTATTTATCTTTAAAATGTTTTTAAAAATTTCATTCCTGTTGTGATTAGAAATGATTACTTTTGCCATGTAGCATATCAATGACAGCCTTCATAATTTCTTAAATTTTAAGTTAAAGCTATGAATTATAATTTTCATTCCTCAAATAAACTTTTGGTTAAAAAATATATAATTATATCTAAGTTATAAATAAAAATAAAAGCTTGCTTATAAGTTTAGCTCTATTTTATACTTTAAATGTCCTGTCTATAAAACAATGAGATTTTAATTTCACAATTAACCAAAATACTATAAGATAATATTTAATATTGATATAATTCTGAAATTTTTTTATGTAAACACATATGAAGCCATTATAAAATGGAACTTGATAGCTCAAATTTCCTTAGTAACAAAATGGGGTTTAAATATAGAATGAGCGCATTTAAAAAAAAAAAGGCTAGTTACTAAGTTGTGATTGGTTTCCTTTGATATATTTTTATCTTGTTGTCTAGTGCTCATTTTTTTCTGATGCCAATACATTTTTTCCAAAGAGTTTTGACAGAATCTCTTCGGCTTTTCTGCTCTCTGACCAAAAGGATGGCTCAGAACTGAGGAAGTAGAATTATACCAAGTGGTTCCAAAGTCAGATGGCAGAGAAAAGATTTATGAGGGTGGGAGTATCCTTGTGAAGGCATGAGTTTCCTCATGCTGGGAGCATTCAGGCAGTGCTTACATTCATCTGAGAAGGAGGAAGATAGCCTAAATTTTAGTGGGCATTTGAACTGTGTGACACATAAGGCCTCTTCCACAGCTTGGCTGAAGAGAAATAAAATGTGCATTTATATTCTAATGAAATGCCAGGTACTAAAGTAGGATCATTCACGTGTATTCTTTTCTCAACAAGTCTGGAATGGTAGCATTTACCTTGTTTAATGCTGCAGTCCATGGGGTCACAAAGAGTCGGACACAGCTTAGTGACTGAAGAACAACACCTTGTTATATAGCAATCAAAACTGAAGCCCCTGAGCTTCAGGTACTTTTATATGGATGCCAGTTGACTGAGACCAACTTTTACAATCTTCATTCCAATATCACAACTTTTCTATACAGTTTAAAGAGGAGAAACTTTTTTTTAAGGCATTGTAGATTTATATTGTTGTGCCAACCTCCTCTGCTGTACGTCAGTGACTCAGTTGCATACATATATACATTATTTTTTTATATTCTTTTCCATTAAGGACTGGGAGCTTGGGGTTGGTAGATGCAAAGTATTATATTTGGAATGGATAAGCAACAAGGTCCTAATACAGGGAACTATATTCCATATTCTATGATAAACCATAAAGGAAAAGAGAAGATTTTTAACTAGATATTTCTAAGATACTAAGAACTAAAATGAGGACTTAACAGTGACAAATTTTTTGACATTTTACCCAAAATTCCATGAGGCGTTTTGGCAATAGAGAAGGAAAGACAAATTTTTTTTTAATTTACCCTTTGCATCTATATCCTAAGTGTCTAATTACTATATTCATCAGATTTTGACACAGATCTATGTTATATGGTCTCCACTGAAATTCCCAATAAGCTTAAGCATTGCTTTAGTTGTGCCGTGGTAACTAGGGTGCCCAGAGAGTTATTGCATGTGCAAAATAATCTCTGATTTCCTTATTTTATAATACGAGATTTGAATGACATTTTTACAGTATTTTAAAAATCTACTAATGAGAGCATCTGATACAAAATTATTTTGGTTGAATAAGTTCTCTCCTTAACTCAAATCATGCATTTACATATAAATTGCAATATTTTCAAACAATTCTAAATTAAACAGTCTATATAAAATATGGCATTGTGTGTTTTATCTGAACTAGCCATTGGCCATGCACTTAGAGATAATTTTCAAATAGACGATTTGGGCGACTGCATTTTGATCCTTGCAGTGAGTTGCCCATTGAGGTGAAGAACCAACTTTAACCTGAGAGAAAATTGCTTGGAATGAAGTGAACCTGTAGTAATAGAGCAGAACAAATGCGTGGCTTTTGACTAATCACTAGGGAGACGGAAAGACAGCCTGAAAGAACTAGTGTAAAAATAAATAAGTAAATGAAGTAGTTTTTGCTTTAAAGGATAGTAGACCATAAATTCATTTTCACATGCTAGAGCAACATATGGTGTATTTATTTCTATTGCATGCTGTGGTATTATATAAATTTAACCCTTTATTTACATGTTCCTAAAATCTGCACAACACTCCATGTCTAGTGTTAACCTATCTTAGTGTTTATTAAACAATTATGGAATTACATCATTACTGGTCTCTACTATTACTAGATTATAAATTGCTTGAGGATGAATATTAATTATTTTGAACACGATGTACAGAGGACTGCATTTGATGTATGGCACTCATTCATTCATTGAATAAATATTTGTTGTGTATATACATTGTACCAGCTACTGTGCTAGGTGCTGGGAATATAGTAGTGAACCAACCAAACATGTTTTTGCCTTCATAGATCTTTAAAGAAAGAAATCAAAATGTTTAAGTCTACATAGATTACTAATATCTTTGATGGAACAATCTAAGTGCATAATTTTACCCCAAGAAAATTTACTCTTTGTAACAATATTGGAAAGCTGAAGAGAAAAGCCTCACTAAAAGGACTAACTCATACTTTTAATAAAGAATAATTATATTTTCCATACATTTATGAGCTACAACAATACCACTTTTGAACAAAGATAGTAGTTATATTCCTTCCAAGGGAAATGTAATACATTTTAATAAATAAATAAAGACCTAGATGTCACAATTATGGCAGTGCTTAAAGACATTTAGCACTTTTGAAAATTAGACTTGCTCCATTGTTATTTTCTACTTCAGTAATAAACTTTTGTTGCAGATTTCCAAATTCTTTCCTTCAAATTCTAAATTTTCTGAAAAAAAAAAACTTATGATAACTGAATATTCTTTTGTTATAGATTTAATGGGCTTTCCTGAGAGCTCAGTTGGTAAAGAATCCGCCTGCAATGCAGGTTCAATTCCTGGGTTGGGAAGATCTTCTGGAACAGGGATAGACTACCCACTCCAATATTCCTGCAATTCCCTTGTGGCTCAGCTGGTAAAGAACCTGCCTGCAATGTGGGAGACCTGGGCTCAATCTCTGGGTTGGGAATATCCCCTGAAGAAGGGAAAAGCTACCCACTCCAGTATTCTGGCCTGGAGAATTCATGGATGGGGTCACAAAGAGTTGGACATGACAACTGAATGTTCTTTTGTTATGGATTTAATACAGTTTTCCAGAAAATAATCTAAATATGGTTACTTAAATAAAAACTGAGGTTCTGCAACAAAAGATTCAGCCTCTAAAAAGATGTTATATAATAGCTTGATATCATCCAGATCGCAGACTAAGTCATGCATTAGTACATTCTATGGGTTAAGAAGAGCAGTAATATAAATCTTTCAAAATCTGTATTCTTACACCTCTTGGAAGCTATTCAAAGTTCATTTTTATTCTAGCCGTTGGTGCAGGAACTAAACAGTTCTATGCAGGCTTCAACCAGCTTCCCGTAAGTACCACCTTCATTTTTCCTCTGCTATTTCCACTAAACTCTCACTTCCTGTCTTGGATCATTCTTGATGCTGCAGTGTGAACTTTGCCCTTCAGTTCATGCAGGGAGGGGAGGTGGTGCCCCTGGGGCCATCCTTAACCTGTGGGCAATTACAGTGGTTGAAAGCTTCCCCTTTCATCCCCTGTGGGTCAGTTCTGAACCACATTAATGATGTTCCTCAAAGATCCCAAGGGATGGGGTATCAGTTGCCTACAGTGGTTGCCGACATGATAAAGCATTTTTCCAACCAAGCTTCTCCCTCTTCTGTTCCTTCTGCTTTTTCCTCTTATTTACTCCCTGAGATCATATTTAAAACAAATAAATAAGCAACAATAACAATAGCAAAATCACTAACTTTTTCTACACCCGTGTCTGACTTTCTTTTTAGGAGAGATCAGATGAAGAAACATGCCTTCTCCAAAATAAGAAAATACCACAACCTGAGCTATGCAATAACCTGAGCTTCTGCTCTCCACAATAATTTGGCTTTTTAAGATTTCTGAGTAAACTACTCAGGACTGATAATCTTCTAAGAGTAATCAGTCATCTTCATTAATCTCTGATTCAGCTGCTAAGAGGCTTTCTGTTATTCCTGATAGCACATTGCGCTTGTTTTCATTAAGGGAATTCTTTACCTGCTGAGTAAGTAAACTAAGTCTTTTGTGGATTCCTGGGCAGGAGCCCAAAGTTCTGATATGCCTTTGATAAGAAACACTTCTTGAATTCTTCTAGTTCACCTGCTGCTGCTACTGCTAAGTCGCGTCAGTCGTGTCCGACTCTGTGCGACCCCATAGACGGCAGCCCATCAGGCTCCGCCGTCCCTAGGATTCTCCAGGCAAGAACACTGGAGTGGGTTGCCATTTCCGTCTCCAGTGCATGAAAGGGAAAAGTGAAAGTGAAGTCGCTCAGTCGTGTCCAACTCTTCGCGACCCCATGGGCTGCAGCCTACCAGGCTCCTCCGTCCATGGGGTTTCCCAGGCAAGAGTACTGGAGTGGGGTGCCATTGCCTTCTCCGACACTGCAGGAAATTAAGATCAAGGTTAGAAGTGGTGAGCTCTTTAACTAGCCGAGGTGGGGCAGATGGAGGAGGGGAGGAAAATAAAACTTGAACTTTCTATACGATAAACTTAAAACCACAAAGGTTTATTTTTAAATCCAACTGCCTACAATTCTCACTTAAATCTCAGGAAATTAACCTTGAGATGGGGGTCAATCACATAGCTTTTTGTTTATCTTATTTTATTAACTTGTTTTTTTTCTGTTTCTTTATAATTTAGACCCATAGTACATTTTCATGGGAAGTGCAGTGGAGTATTAGCTTTCATGATCATCTGTCTTGTTAAATCATTGACTTTTTCCTTCCTATTTTAAAACAGAAACAATAACCATATTATAGCGAGCCAAGCTTTTCCTCCATAAAGAACATTTTCTTAGAGGAGAATAAATGTTATGGATTGTCTCCTTTAAACTGTCATGCTTGACTCTTTGATATTCAAGGCTCTGTGTGAAAAACTTAAAGGCTTTTTAAAAGGAACAAATGGCAATAATAATTTTATGATTTACTTCCAACACTTTTAACTATTCTCTGGAGAAGCAAGACCTAGGTTCAAGTCAGGATATATCAACTATTACTCAGATAAATGTTTTTAAACCTCCAAGTTCTTCATCTTTAAAATGGAAAAAAAATAATAGTATTTATCCCCTGTGATGGTGTCGATTCAATATGATGAGCTTAATTAAATATTTAATATAATAAGGATGAATAAATATTATCAATTATCATTATTAACATCATCATTGTCTTCTTCAAATGTCCAATGACATAAAACAGGGAATAACATTAAGTGCAGGTTATTTAATTTCTTCCACACGCTGGAAGGATATGAGGCAATGACTGCTCTCAGCTTTGTAGGTGAGGAAATTAGGGCTCAGACAATTTGAATAAATTTTCCACAACATTCCTAAGTGACAGAGCTGAGAGATTAAACCCATGTCTGCTCAGCAACAAAGCTCATAATTTTCTAATGTGGAGTTGCTAAACACCAGAAATCTATGAAACTAAACTTGCTAGCATACAATTTTTTATCATTTGAGGAAATCATAGCTGTTAAAGATTATTTGAAGATTATTTTTTGCTGACTATTTAATTTGGTAATCCTTAATTTAGCTAATTTCCCCATCAAGAGCAAATATTCTGATTATTGTCTAAATTCACTGGTGCCAGGGCATCATTTCCTATCTTGTATGTCCTTTGTCCTCTGCATGTCGGAAGTTATAAAATAGTTAATATGTAATTATTTGACAAAGACAAGATATATTTCTGTGGCATGTTTTTAACAAAGTAAAATATATCTTTAGCAATTTGACAATGCATGGGGTATATACTAATCTTTTTTCTATTACTTAGAAAGCAATAATAAAAAAAAAGAAGAAAATCTATGTCTAAAATATGGCTTGAAAACTCTAAATATTGATGTGTTCTCTTGAGACACCTTGGACTAGTTTATTATAGGGTCTTGTAACATTTAGTGAATTTCTCTGTTTCCCATTTCTTTTCTACCAGTAAATGGAAGTTTAATATGTTATGAATATTGGATCTTCACAGTGTTCTTCTATAACTCCACAGTCTTGATGATAACTTCAGCTGAATGTTTGCAAGAATAATCTGAAAACATTTTAACATCTACCTACCCCAATCATAACCTATGATACCAAGAAAATCTTCCTGTTAGGTTGTGTATTTGCAGTTTAAAACCTTAGGCTGCTCTTGTGGTTACATGGTCTTGAGAAAGCTAGATTGCAGCATTTTATTTGACCATACTTCAGTGTTTCTATCAGCACTCAGTGAATATTTCATTAATGCCATGATATGCCCACTGTTCTTGACACTGAGAGCAAAAGAGACAAAATGCTACCCTCATGAAATGATTCCATGGATGGATGATGAAGCACAAGAACTGAGGGCAAGTTGACTAGGTGGGCAGCTCACCAGCCATGGCTCCAGAAGGTCAGTTACTGTCCACTCACTGAATAAAATAAAGGGAGTCTGTGATTTGGCATAAAGCGTAGCACTTAGAATCAGGACATCTGAATTTTAGGCAGTCTCTGACATTTTTCCTTAGTGCTAACTAAGATAAGTCATTGAAACACGTTGGCATCTATTTGCTCATTGGCAAAGGTAGGATGATGTTAGTTCCTCTTAATTTTCAGTCTTTGTGCTATGAGATGACTTCAACTTTCCTACACAATTGAGTCTAAATTTCATAATAAAGATCCCAACAGAACTAGCTTTAATTTCCTAGGTCTTATTTCCTTTGACTAAAACAAGTCCTCCCCTTTCCTGCTGGCTAATGCCTACTACTCTTATAAGACTTATTTCAAAGGAAGTTACCTTTGAGATATTTTGAGTTTGCCAATTTTCTGCCTTCATATATAATATAATGGGATACATATTTAGTATATTTAGAAGTGTTTCCTTAGGAGAGTCTTTTGGAAGTGGAACTACTGAGTCAAATATGATAAACATTTTAAATTACCAAAATGATTTCCCAAAAACATGAGATTCACCAGATATTATGAGAACATTTGTTTCAAAAGATTGTGTTTAAGCCTGAGTGTTATTACTTTAGTTTTTATTTTGGTCAATTGTTTACTTACACATAGGACTCTACATCTCTCATAGATAAGTTAGTTGGAAATCACTGCTTTACTACTAATAATTAATTAATAAATAGCCAACATATTGAACACAGAAAATACAGTGTTAGTTGTCACATAAATCAGAAGGACACAGAACATTGAAAGATGCAACATATTTGAAAACATATGCTGATAATTATGAGTAGATGTATTTCAATTTGATAAAAATTGAACTCACCTGATAGCTTTCTACTATTTTTTCTACAACATGTTCCCAATGAACAGATATCTCAGAAGATGATAAGACTTTTACTCCTACTGCTGTTGGGGCTTCACTGGGAGCTGAAATTTGATGAGAACATTGCATTCTTATATAAGATGCTTACATTAAGAAACTCAAATAGTACCATTTGCTGTATGAATGGATGAAACTATACATTAGTATTTAAAATAGTTTTAATATTTCCAAAATAAATAGTTCAATAATTTTATCACTTCTTCCTCTATTTTTATTTATGTCATGGCCCTCAGTAATATACACACACACATTCATACATATGAATGTTAATATAGAGATACATATACATACATATGTACACACACACTTTTACAAAATATGGAAATACATAAGAATTTCTCTGATATCCTTGAGAAAGAACCATACTAATATTTTATATTTCTTTTAATTAACTTGTTTATGAAGCTTGTGAATGCAAATCAAAATTTATTATTAATATGCTCAACTTATCAACTCTATATATATTATTAAAAATAGGAAATTAGGTATTTCTTACAGAAAATTATTCATTAACAATTAATTTTCAACTTTCTCACGCTATTTGTATGAGCTAAAGATACACAGCAATACTTTCCTCTTTTTCTTTTATGTTTAAGCTAAGTTTTTTTTAAGATCCTTTGAAACAAGTTGTGACATTCACTGCTTCTTGGGCTCAGGAAAGCTTTTATAAGTCTAATCTTCCAACTGGGCATCAAGTCAAATATGTATCAAAAAGGCCTCTGTTCATGAAAAAAAAAGTACTCTATATCCCTTACAAAATTTACACAAAGAAACTAAGGAAATCTTAAGCAGAAATGATCAGGAATGATCAATTTTTATTGTCTTTTCTTAACAAGCCAAATACTCTTTTATGCTAAAGTGTCTTGCATGTGAACACTGTTGTCTTTCTAAAACAAGGTAAATGTGTAGTGCTGTGATTGATTTCTTAGCAGTAAAAGAGAAAATGAACATTTATACAAGTTTCGGCACATGCAGGTTTTATGAGGCTTATGAAACATTTAGGAAAGAAACATAATTAAATACAGATGGCTATAACTAAAGACATGACAAGCATGGCCTTTACCTGATTACTTTAGCATCAAATAAAACATTAAAAATGATACTGGGTGAGAAGATAACTTGTAAAATGTTTTATATTTTCATTTTCTCTGTGAGTTATACATATGTCATTCAAACTATTAAGACTGAGTCAAGTTATAATATTTCTCCAAATCAGAGCAAGTTTTGAAAATGTAAAATTCATTACCGAGGATTAAAAAGTCCTGAATTGATTATAAATTTAGAAATGTCTGTTTGTTTTTCTGTGTTTAGTCTTTCAAAAAGAGTGTGTGTACATAGATACATGTATAAGACAGTTGTTCATGTTTGTATTGGAAGTAAAGATCATGGAATGACTTGAATATATACATTTTTAACAAATATGAAAGCTAATAAATCTATGACTAAAGAGCATAAACTTTAAGGGATAGCTAATTGTTTCTTGTGGACCAAACATAATGTAACTTGGGTAAACTAACAAATAGTGCTTTTCCCTACAAGAATATTTCACATAGCTTTAAGTTTTAAAACTCTTCCATTGTTGCTTGTCACACATGTGAAAAATTAAGTGAAACGTATCCAAGCACAAATGTGTTAGGACAGAAAGCAATGAAAATTTCTATTTTCTCTTTTAGTTATTAATTATTTACCTAGTGCACATGAGTACAAAGGTATAATAAGGAAATATTATCTTTTCAAATAGGAAAATAAATAATAAAAATGTAGTAACTTAAATAGGAAATCATAGAAATTAGAGTAATTATGTTTAAAACTATGTATCATTTATCATAGATATATAAAGTTCTTCAGGAACATGATCAGTTCAATTAAAGTTTCTAGAAAAACAGAGAACCAGTATCAGTAATTTTATCCCTTTCAGATATATTTTTATTTCCAAGAAAAAAATTTCAATTGGCCTTCTGATCCCTTTTTCATAGAATTATGCCTAAATTCCCTTTAATAAAATTCCAGGATGCTACTGTTCATAAAGAATCTGCCTTCAGTGTTGCAGACCCTGGTTCAATTCCTGGGTAGGGAAGATCCCCTTGAGAAGGAAATGGCAACCCACTCCAGTATTCTTGCCTGGAGAATTCCATGGACAGAGGAGTCTGGTGGGCTACAGTCCATGGAGTCGCAAAGAGTTGGACACAACTGAGCAACTAACACTAAAGAACATGCTACTGTAATGACAAAAAAAAGTTACATAAATGCTACATTATGCATTTTGGAGTTAAATGGAGAAATTTTATCAAAAAAGAGTATATATTAAAGAGTTGGTAAACTAGTGAATTTTATGAATGAACAGGCACACTGAGGTTTTCAAATCTAAAGAATTTCTGACTGCAAAATTATAATTAAGAGATCAGGAATAGGGTCTAAGCTAACAATTTTAGTGGCAATTTACTAACTACCATAAACACAATCTAAAGGATGAAAAAGATTTGGGCAACATTCTTGTCATTTAGATAAAGAGATTGACATGCTGATTTGGCTCAAAATAATACTGAAAAGACTGCAAACAAAATGCCTACCAGAGAACCGGATTTTTAATCCCCCATCATGTCAATGGGGCCTTTCTTTCACCTACCGTCTTGTGCAGAGTGGATGACAGCTGTCAGGCTGTAGGGTCCATCTCCTTTGTTGTTGAAAGCTTTGACTTTGACTTGAAATGCGGTGGAAGGGCGCATGGTCTCATCTTTATGGACATAGCGGCCAGTATCCGGATTAGTAACTGTCACTTTTTTCCATTCTTCCCCATCAAATGGCTTAAATGCCACTATGTAACCAAAATTGCTGCCATAGTGGTATTCTCTTGACAAAGGCTAAATAGAAATTGAAATGTTAAATAGGTTTAAGCAATACAGGTAACAGGGAGAAAATCATATGCAAACAAAAATGCTACACATGGAAGCATGCTTTCTGTAAAAACATTTTTGTTTCCTAAGTGAGAGCTGCCTACAAAAGTCCAGCACAAAAGAGCTGCAACAGGTGAAGACTTCGTTTACCAAGTTCACTATTTCTGAAACACCCTGGGGGAGGGGTACCTCTCACTCTGGGTCTTTTTACTTTCCGTTTCTTCCTTCAAGGATGCTTTCCCTGGGTCAAAAGGCCCTTCCCTCACTTTCTTAAGGCTAAAAAAGCTACCTGGTGTTTTCCCTGGCCACAGGATCTGCCATTTTAAGACTCTTTGTGCAATAATCCATATAAAACATCCCGTTATTTTTCCTTCTTTAACACTGTTATGACCTACACTATATGTTTACTTTATTGTCTTTCTTGCCTAATAGAACATAAGTTTCATGAGAACAGGGTTATTGACAGTTTCATTTATCTCTTTATCCCTAAAACATAAACAAAGTCTCAAGTAGCATTTAGTCAATGGATAAGTTAATGAATTTCTTTAGAGTTGAAAGACTATAGTAAGAAAGTTAACTGTACACTGGAATATCTGTACTGCAACCGAACAGTAGAAACTGGTCACAGAAAAAAGAAAGAAGGAGAAAGGAGAAAAGGATAGCATTGCCTCCATCTGCAGGTGACTGCCTAGGCACCCTGTCTGACGCTAACACTGAAGAAAGACCTCTGTTTTACATTTTCTTAGAGCTATTATTATGTGTCAATTACTCAATAAAGATGTTCAAGTGAGCCCTAAATTCTGACTTAAAACAAACTCTACTGAGTATTCATCATTTAATCTTTTTTAGCCATCATATATTTGCTTTTCACACAGGAATACCACAGTTAAAGTGTCTTGAGGGAAAACCTTTAACTAAGTACAACATAGTAGCTTGAATATCTTTATGTTAAACAGGGCTGGATGTAAATGTACAAAGTTCAAAGGAAGAAGAAGTTGTTCTTGGTTGTACAATATAGAAATTGTAAAGCATGATCACAAGGAGGTACATAATGTAATTTTACATTATTAACAGAATAGCCTAACATTTCCACAAGAGTTTAAACATTCCTCTTTCTTATTGATAGTTCTATACTTAATTTTTGCAATTTAGTATATCAGAATTGGGCTTCCCTGGTGGCTCAGATGGTAAAGAATCTGCCTGAAATGTGGGAGACCCAGGTTCGATCCCTGGGTTGGGAAGATCCCCTGGAGAAGCGAATGGCAATCTATTCCAGTATTCTTGCCTGGAGAATTCCATGGACAAAGGAGTGTAGCAGGCTACAGTTCATGGTATCGCAGAGTCAGACATGACTGAGCGGCTAACATATCAGAATTAGCTATGAAGCTTTCAGAATGCAGTGACTCTGGTCCTGTTCTCAGAGACTTGATTTCAAATTTATGGAAAATGTGTTCCAATCTGAATGTTTGGACAAGCTTCTCATCTTATTGTGAGGCAGATATCTATACATGTTGAGAAAATAAAACCTAAAGATGTAAAATGTTCAAATTTTCTAATCTTCACTTTTTGTGTATTACACTGTCACTAAAACTGCCAGATCATCTGAGATTCAAATGAAGAAGAGGCAATTTTTTCCCAAATCCTACTTTAATATATGATGTAATGCCAAGTATAAAATATGACTACACAATACAGAGTGAAGTCAACTTTGGCTAAATATCCACTTATTGTATAAATTAATTTGACTCATGTAAAGAATAAAACCTGTTCGTTATTTCTGTAGTTTTAGGAATTGTTTGGAATCTTAGTTGTGTTCTTTGACCATCAGCAGAGATTAAATACTAAAAGTATTTAATGGATACATAGAGCTATATAAAGCATGTTATCTACATAAATGCCAGATGTCTAATTCAGACACATTTATGTTATCAAAGTTTTCCCCACCTCCAATATCTCTGTCACTTCAAAAATCCAGCTAACATGCATTATTTTCCAAACATTATACTCTCTGATATACAGCTCCCTTTGGAGCTGTATATCAGAGATTATAAAATTTTAACAAAATGTTTTGGATACCTTAATAATAAGTCATTTGTGGGGACTTCTAAGACTGACCTATAATGATAAATTACACGTGCTGATCAAAGTAAGTTTCAAGTCAGAGAGCAAGGGCCAGTTTAAAAACAGATGCTGAATCAAAAGATTTTTTGACTGGATCTTTGAAATTTTGAAAGTCCAGAGCAAAAATTATGAATTGCAATTGGGTTACCAGGCCACAGTGAGTACAGAGTACATTCATCTCTGGAATGAAAGAATTGAATGTTTATTTAATCTTTTAGGCCTAAGCCTATAGATACTATAGCATCAATTATTTATTTTTGCATAGGAATGGCACACTAAGCCATAGTGAACTAGGCAAAATCTGGCATGCATTAGAGAAAAAAATTAATTTTAGTAATTTATTCTTATTTGTTTTTGAGGCATGTCTTTTATTTTATTTTATTTCAGGAAACAAAATGGGTTTGAGATTAAGTGTAGGGAAAGCAACAAATAACATGTGCAACTTCTTAACACTTACCGCCCATGTTATGGTCAGTTCTCTGTTGCTTCCACCCCCACCTCCTACATCTGAAGGAGCCACATTAGGTGCTGAAACAAACAAAATCATGAAAGAGAGGCCATGTAATTTTTTTCTGATGTTAGATTTCTTATTCACTTAGAAACCATACACATTTTTTTCTTTTACTAGAAAAGACAAGCTGCACAGAATACACTCAATTATAATGACAATGCCCCAGAGTTGCTGTAATAATCTGATTTGCTGCCAAGGTAAAAATTAATTCAGTGCTATAGGAAATGTGCTGGTTTCCTTCACCAAAAGGTAGTGAGGCAAATTTGCTTTCCCTTTTTTGATTTTTTCTGTGTCCTATCATTTAATATGATTTTGAAAGATTGGACACATTTTGTTGGGAAAATATTTCACAGCTCTTGTTTTGAACTCTATAAACTTCTAACAACATATTGTTGGGTTAGTTTCATACCTCAGTCTACAAATAACTGTTAAGAAATGGTACATGCACATTAACATAGGATTGTGCTTCCCAAAGATATTTGGAAACATTACAAATATAATACTGTTCTTGTGCTCTCATTTTCAATGCCTAAATCTCTTCTGGAACCCTGTCCTGTCAGGGTTCTCCCTTACTTCTATCTTTTTATAACATCATTTGATTTTTCAGTCTCTTTACTGTAGTGACTATCCTTTGTAATCTCTCAGCCTTAAAAATCATCCTATAATACTGCTTTACACTTAACCTCCAAGCCATCTCACCCTTTCCTGTCACTGAGGTGCAAAGAAGAACTGATATATGACTATTTTTGAACTTCACTCTATAATCATTTTTTAACGGTGCATAATCTGTTTTCCATGTCTTCATATTACTGAAATCATTCTCTCAAAAATCACAAAATTGCTTTTAGCTACCAAGTCCAAAGGCTTCTTTGTTTTTCTCCAAGTTATTCTTTCTCCTTGGAAGTCCTTTAGGGTGTGTGCTATAGATTATCAGATTTGTAGGTGGCTCACTGGTAAAGAATCTGCCTACAATGCGGAAGATGTGGATTCAATCCCTTTCTAGGTTGGGAAGATCTCCTGGAGAAGGAAATGACAACCCACTTCAGTATTTTTGTCTGGGAAATCTCATGGACAAAACGAATGTGCTGGTTTCCTTTAACAAAAGATAGTGAAGCAAATTCGCCTTCCCATGTTTTATGTATTTGGAAACCTATAGTCCATAGGTTACAAAACAGTTGAACATGACTAAAAAATAAGATTAAATACTGTATCTCATTGCAGGTTACATCTTATTGGATTTGCATCTAATTGAAGTTGTACAGATAAATATTAAAGCAGTTTATTCCTGTACTCCAAGCACGTGGAGACCAGCTACCCAGCTACATGGAAGACTGTGTCTTAACTGTGAACACACATTTTCCCACACAACTGCTATGACTCAGTCTGAGATATTATTCCCAGTTCTCTTAACATTTTGAAGAACAGATGAAATGTCATTTCTTCCTTGGCTTTCCAAATAGTCCTCTCAAAAGGAAACAGCAACACCTTGGAAAGAGTATTTATTTACAGGTCCTAATGTAACTGTGATTCTCAAATACTTCAAAATTTCCTCTATGTTAGTCATGCAAATTCTTGCTGAACTGTGTATATTAATTATACAGAAACAAACAAAATGGAAACTATTTTTTATATCTATAAAATTATATGGTTTTATTTCCAGATTAAGAAATTAATGTGAAGTTTGAGACATTTTTTTATCCAACCGTCAGCACATGAGAGTTAGAAATTAAATTTAGTGCATGGGGGTGTTAAAAGTTAATTTACTTGTAGCACTTTAGATGAAATACATATTGAAGGAGTCCTCAGGCCTAGAAAAGAAGATAAAGACCTCAAGGGCCCTTGCTGAACCACCTGACTTTGGGGATGACAAAACTAAACTTTAAGTCCCACCCTGATACTCAGGGCAGATGGCATCAGCCTGGGACCCCCACCCCAAGCCCACCGGCCCGCCCCTGTTTATCCGTGAACTGCCATCTCAACTAAAGATTACCCAGAACGCCCCGCCTGACTAAATCTTCTCGAATCGCTTCTACAAAACCTCCCCTTAAATATGAAGCCTCCCTGATCCCGCACGGGCTCAGCCTGGTCGTTAGACCAACTGTCGCCCCTCCTTGCCTGAATAAAGGTAACCTGTCTCCGTTGAGGTCGTCTTCCTTTCTTCATTGGCTCGTCTCGAACTATACCTTACACATACTGAAGGCTGAAACATTAGAATACTCTTGGAAATTCTTTAAACTCCATAACTCATGTTCTGAAGCCTAAACTCTACATGCTACAGAGAAACAAAAAGCATGTTGTCTTGCAATCAATGAATAAATCAAATTTTGTGTGTTTAAGTATAAATATTGTGGTAACAGGCAAATAATTTCAAAAGTAACTCCAGAATAATTTATTATACTGGAATTTGTTGAATCAGGTATTGCCTTCATCAGGATGAGTATTATTTGCCAAAGCATTTCAGTATAATCCTTTTTATTATTATCAATATAAACCTTTCTTATTTAGAAAAGATCTAAAAATAGAGTCTGCTTATGTTATAGTGAATGTTTTTCCCATTTCATAACACTTATTTTAAAGATAATTTTGCTCTTCGAAGATCATCCATTGAGTTCATTATGCTGAAAATAAGACAAACAAAAGCTCAGAAATAAAGGTAGCTGCATCTCTTAACAGAGTGTCTTATATATTACTTGGAATAATAATTGATTTAATTTCCTTCTTTGAGCTTTGAATGTTCAGTTGTAAATTTAGCAGCGAAGGCACATTTTTTTCACAAGGGGATTGACACATAACCTACACATCTGACATGAATCTGAGCAGCTAGCTGTTCTGTGTTTGTATTTAGTCCTGCGGAAACAGGAGGACTTGGCCAAATAGTGATTCTGTTCAGGGAAGTAAATTACCCTGAGCACAAGGAAGTTTATTAAACTTTAGGGTCCAAGGCATCTAACAGTGAGCAAACTAGATGTTCTCTTAATGATAAATCATTAAAAATAATTTTAACAAATATTTTGGAAAAATACAAAGTTCTTGAATTAATCACAAATAAACAATTAAAAGTAGTGAGGTTTTTTAACTCATGCTTTTGCCATGATTTCAGTCTAACAGTGATTCCTTAATGATGCTTATAGGACAGCTTTTAAATTTTAGTTGTAGATCTAGAAAATATTTAAAAAGAAAATCAAGCCAATACCATGATTCATCTTTCCTATGATACAAAACTAATGCTGTCAATTTTACTTTTAGATTTAGTGCTTAAATAATTTGCATAGAAGTACCTTTGGGGACTTTAGCATTTTGTTTAACAATATGCAAATCACCTTGGGACATATTCTAAATTATAAAAATCATGGAGTAAAGGCTCTTGACTTAGAATATATTGATTATTCAGTTCTTGTTAATTATTGCTTTAATTTAAATAGCTATTTTTACAGAGAAAAAGTTACCATTGATATATTAGGTTGATCAAAAAAGATCATTTGGGTTTTTCCATAATATCATCCAGAAAAAGTTGAATAAACTTCCTGGCTAACCCAACAGCTTCTTATTTTAATTTGCGTCAGAATTTCTTTGTGATTTAAAACAAATTTTTTTAGTAAGAAATTCAAAATGGCAAGTAATGCTCTAGAGTCTAGATAAACAAAGGGATTAAAGTCTTAACATCTGCTTTTATTCTACCTGTAAATATGTTTTCTTTCTGAAGAGATTAATAAAATTAATAAAGTCAAAAAATTAATAAAATCAAATGAACTGTATATTTGGATATTCAAATGAGTTGTCCATAACTCATGATCTACCGCTCTGACAGTGGAGCATATTGCTAACAATTTTAACGCATCTTCCATGTTAAACTGATGCTCTTTGCAGGTGAGGAAGATCCCCTGGGGGAGGGCATGGTGACCCACTCTAGTATTCTTGTCTGGAGAATCCCATGACATAGAAGCCTGGCAGGCTATGGTCCATAGCGTTGCAAAGAGTCTGACAAAACTGAAGCAATCTAGCAGGCACACATCAGATAAAAGAGATATAGGGTCTGAGATAGTTCACAAAAATATTAATGTCTTTAGGGCTTATCAGGCCAAATTCATTGTTTGCTTATTAATCTAAATTTTGCTCTCAAACAGGAAATTTAAAAGCATGTAGCAGAGCAAATTTGTTAATTTCTCAGTGGAATGTTAATGTAAAAAACAAGTAATCTGGGGAAAGTTCAGATGGGCAGAAAAGAATGCTACAAACTGAAATAATCATAATAAATAGTAAATTTATTATTAATATAAAGAACTCAGACCAATTATGGATATTTCATTTAAGTGAAAGAATGAACACTTCACAGTTTATCTCAATGTGTTAAAAACAAAAGCATCTAATGTATATGTTAACTTTATTTTGAACCAACAAATTGCATTTATTAATGGAGTTGTCTAAATTTTAATGTACAATTATCACTGTAGCTTTGATCACTACTTTTCTTTTCATTATCCTCTATTCACTTACAATTTCCAGGACCATCTTCTTTTCCTTCTTGTTCCTCTCTTTTCCTACAAATAATTTTAAGTACCAGTTAGCCAGGCTGCAATGGCACAGGAGTGCCAGGCTGAGAGGGCGCAGGAGCGGCCGCGAGGAGCTACCCCACGTTGAAGGACTGGAGGGGCAGCCGTGAGGAGATACCCCACATCCAAGGTAAGAGAAACCCAAGTAAGACAGTAGGCGTCAGAGGGCAGACACACTGAAACCGTAATCACAGAAAACTAGCCAATCTGATCACACAGACTACAGCCTTGTTTAACTCAATGTAACTAAAACCATGCCATGTGGGGCCACCCAAGACAGACAGATCATGGTGGAGAGGTCTGACAGAATGTGGTCCACTGGAGAAGGGAATGGCAAACCACTTCAGTATTCTTGCCTTGAGAACCCCATGAACAGTATGAAAAAGCAAAATGATAGGATACTGAAAGAGGAACTCCCCAGGTTGGTGGGTGCCCAATATGCTACTGGAGATCAGTGGAGAAATAACTCCAGAAAGAATGAAGGGATGGAGCCAAAGCAAAAACAATACCCAGTTGTGGATGAGATGGCTGGATGGCATCACCGACTCAATGGACATGAATTTGGGTAGACTCCAGGAATTGGTGATGGACAGGGAGGCCTGGCGTGCTGTGATTCATGGGGTCGCAAAGAGTCAGACACGATTGAGCAACTGAACTGAACTATAGATACTATGCTGTGCTAAGCACTAAAGTTACAATATGAATAAAGTTTGATTTCAGTCCTGAAGATGCTAATATCAGTTCAGTACAGTCGCTCAGTTGTGTCCAACTCTTTGCGACCACATGAACCACAGCACGCCAGGCCTCCCTGTCCATCACTAACTCCCTAAGTCTACCCAAACCCATGTCCATCTAGTCGGTGATGCCATCCAGCCATCTCATCCTCTGTTGTCCCCTTCTCCTCCTGCCTTCAATCTTTCCCAGCATCAGGGTCTTTTCCAATGAGTCAGCTCTTCGCATCAGGTGGCCAAAGTATTGGAGTTTCAGCTTCAACATCAGCCCTTCAAATGAACACCCAGGACTGATCTCCTTTAGAATGGACTGGTTGGATCTCCTTGCAGTCCAAGGGACTCTCAAGAGTCTTCTCCAACATCACAGTTCAAAAGCATCAATTCTTTGGCGCTTAGCTTTCTTTATAGTCCAACCCTCACATCCATACATGACCACTGGAAAAACCATAGCCTTGACTAGACAGACCTTTGTTGGCAAAGTAATGTCTCTGCTTTTTAATATGCTGTCTAGGTTGGTCATAACTTTCCTTCCAAGGAGTAAGCGTCTTGTAATTTCATGGCTGCAATCACCATCTGCAGTGATTTTGGAGCCCAGAAAAATAAAGTCAGCCACTGTTCCCACTCTTTCCCCATCTATCTGCCATGAAGTGATGGGACCAGATGTCATGATCTTAGTTTTCTGAATGTTGAGCTTTAAGCCAACTTTTTTACTCTCCCGTTTCACTTTCATCAAGAGGCTCTTTAGTTCTTCTTCACTTTCTGCCATGAGGGTTGTATCATCTGCATATCTGAGGTTATTGATATTTCTCCCGGAAATCTTGATTTCAGTACAAGCTAAATATGTACACCTAGTTTTAATTCATATGTTAAATATCTACAATGTATTAAAAAATGCCCAGTAACAGTTTGCTGGATGAATGTATGAAGTGAAAGTCGCTCAGTTGTGTCCAACTCTGTGTGACCCCATGGACTATACAGTCCATGGAATTCTCCAGAACAGTATACTGGAGTGAGTAGCCTTTTCCTTCTCCAGGGGATCTTCCCAACCCAGGGATCCAACCCAGGTCTCCCACATTGCAGGTGGATTCTTGACCAGCTGAGCCACAAGAAAAGCCCAAGAATACTGGAATGGGTAGCCTATCCCTTCTACAAGTGGGGTCTCCTGAATTGCAGACAGATTCTTTACCAACAGAGGTATGAGGGAAGGACCAGATGAAAAGAAAGTTCAGCATATTAAGACTCATCTAGAACTTCGAAAGGATTTTTACATATCACACCTAACTGGATACTCAGGTCAGCACTTTGAAATAAATATATGAAAAAGTAGCATTATTGTCTTTTTAAAAAAAAAAAAAAAACGAGTCCCCAAAGAAGTTAAACTACCCCACATCACACTTGTAAAGAGAGGCTGCCACTTTAACTTAGGCTGCCTGATGGTTTAAAAAATCTACACTCTTTGCTTCTTTTTAAAAACAGATTTTTTTATTGTATTATTAGTGACAGCTACTGAATTTAATATAGTATCTCACTGGCTATGAAATATATTCCTGATACCATTCTTCTCCTTTATCAAGCATATTTAAAGAATAAAAGTATATGAAAGAGCAGAATAGCTTCATTGGACATGAAATTAAAGTTTTATACATGGTATGAAAGTGTTGATTCCAGTGTTATATCGTACTTTTTCTCTTTTCCTTCTTAGTTGTGTCTGGTAAATAAATGGCAAAAGCTTTCAAAGCAAACCTGAATATGCCATTTTAGGATACTGACTTGACAACTCTACCTGCAGAGCTACCAACCATGGGGGTCTGGTCTTACAATGACACATCACTTTGAAGGATGCTTTTGTTATCTCTCATTTACAGTCAAAATTAAATGGGTTACAAACACATCTTCTAATTCTTCATTTGGGACCATCCATTTTATAATGCACTTGTCTGAAACCAAAGAATATACCCAACTGTGCCTTGTGATCTTAACATTAAGTAATTGGACAGATAAGGGTGTATGCTGCACTAGATAATGTCCTGTCTTTCAGTCAGCATAATAAGGCACACAGTACCCTTCCCATCAAATGGGAACTATCCTTTATCCCATATAACAAATGTTGGCATCTCTTAGAGACTTGATATAATGGTACATGACAAGACAAATAACCCCCTGTTTCAGAAAGTATTTTTTTGTAAGGATAAAAAATATGAATATCCAATTTTATGAATACTGAATTTTTCAAAAACAGGATGGAAGAAAAAACAGCAATTAAAGAGAAAGTCTGTTGAATTTTATTGTATTAAATATATAGACATATTCTTGTAAGATGATTGTAATTATATGTTCCTCTACTATGTTTAGAAAAATGGAAACATTGCCAAATGTGGTGATTTATTACAGAATAGATAATATTTTCTTATAAGCATATTAAAGCATAAAATGAGTATTGAGAGCGTAATAAAAATTTGATTCAGCAATTATTACGTACGGTAAAGTACTAACTTTGCTTTCATTACATGTTTCTAATCATTAAAAGATTTCATAAAGTAAATAATTTCCACTTATGAGATGAGAAAATTGAGGTTTAGGGAGGTTGAGTAATGTGCCTCTAATCACAGAGCTTTTAATTGATGGAACCAATATTCTACTAAAGGATCGATGTCCCAGAGCTTTAATACTGCACATTGTCCTTCTAGGAAGTTGTTTAGGAACAAAGCTTTTATTATTACAAAGCCCTTAATTTGAATTCCAGCTCTGCTTCACATTAACTGAATGGGATCTTGACTTCTTTGTCTGTAAATTAGAAATAATAATACAAGTGAATAAAGTTATTGTGGGAATTAAATGGAGCAATGAAAGTAGAGAGCTTAGCACTCTGAGATAACATACAGAAAGTACATAAATGATAGTAGACATAAAAGTTGATTAATAAAAGATCTAAAATATTTTCTTATGAAAGGTTAACAAATGTATTACAGAGTATAGGCTTTATTTTTTCACAATTGAAAGGAATCATTTCACTATATCACTATAGAATCATATCTTGCATTATGAATAAGACTGTTACTACTTCATGTGTTTGTTTTGTGTTTGAAGGCTTTTAAGAGAAGTTGTTTTCTAAGCACACTAGAGAGAGAATTAAGTCCTTAACAAAATACATTTCAGCAAACATAATTTTAGAGGTGATACTTAACAAAGGTGATGCCAAAAGTTATTGGCTGAAAGTAATAACCTTACTAAAATTTTAGGTTTGATATCACTCTGAAACAAATTGTTTCCAGCATTTCTAAAGATAAGAAAACATTAAGATTGGAAAGTCTTCAGAGTTACGTGAAAACTCCTGGCAAAATGCACATCAAAAAGTATTCTAGTCTTCTAAATATGATATTAAATATAAATTATATTCAGAGATCCACATATGAAAGAGTTAGATTAAATCTTTCTCTCTGAACATTTTCATTGTTGCTCTTAAAAACATATTTAATTTAATCAATTCTACACTGAGATTAAAAAATAAAAAATCTAAATTCTTATGATAATTCTGTCCAGATGGTCAACCAAAGTATACTAAAACAATAAGTTTTGAAATAAATAATTTTTTGGTAACAAAATTTCTCAGAAGGAAAAGGGAGGGTCTCCTAACATCGTCAATGCCAGAGAAAATATCTTCCCTCCCCATGAACAGCGTTATTTTTGTATTAGAATTAATTTATAGTTTACTGGTCAACATAGGACAGAAAATTAATCAAGCTCCATGAAATAAAAAAGCTGATATCTGAGGTAAATCTGTTATAATTTTTAACTGAAATTGGTTTATTTTGACTGACTTAATCATTTGATATTTTTGCAATTTTATTTAGAAAATGAATACTTGTTGAAGCAAGTACAGGATCTCTCAGCATGAATTATGTGGTTGAAACCACCAGTCAGATAATGTCCCAGTTCCTTTTTATTTTTGATTTTCAAGTAAGGACAACTGTGTTCAGTTCATCACATAGAAGCTTCTATTACAAACATAGGAGGCTTTGATAATAAAAACCAAACTCAAGGATCCTGGCTATGTGGTATCTGCATTCTCTAAAGCTGCAATTTATGTTACCTCTATATCCTAAAGAGATTTCTGTGAGGTAGAGTAAAAGAAACAATTGTGTTCATTTCACAAGGGGATATATGAAGACAAATAAAAAATAGCATTTAAGTCATATCTATTTTTATAATTGAGAATGAAATGTGAACTACTAGAACACTAATAATGTATCATATAAATGACTGTGCTTTTAAAACCTGCTTGATAAACCACCTTTAAGAGAGAAAGTTGAATGTATCAGGCCTGGATTTGAATTCTGAATCTTGAAAGTCGTTATATCAACCTAGGCAAACTATTTAGTGTCTCTGAGTCTACTACTTATTAATGAGTATTGGATTAAATACCTTCCATTAAAACTATTAAAAAACTAAGATCATGGCATTTGGCCCCCTTACTTCATGGCAAGTAGAAGGGGAAAAGGGGGAAGCAATGTCAGATTTCCTCTATTTTGGCTTTAAAATCATTGTGGCCAGTGACCGCAGCCATGAAATCAGAAGACAGCTGCTTCTTGGCAGGAAAGGTATGACAGACCTAGACAGTGTGTTGAAAAGCAGAGAAATCACTCTGCAGACAAAGGTCAGTATAGTCCAGGCTATGGTCTTCCTAGTGGTCATATAAGGTTGTGAGAGCTGGACTGTAAAGAAGGCAGAGGGCCAAAGAATTGATGCCTTTGAACTCTGGTGTTGGAGAAGACTCCTGAGAGTTCCTTGGACTGCAAGGAGATCAAACCAGTCAATCTTAAAGGAAATCAACCTTGAATATTCATTAGAAGGACTGATGCTGAAGCTGAAGCTCTTATTTTGGTCAACAGATGCGAACAGCTGAATCATTGGAAAAGTCCCTGCTGCTGGGAAAGATAGAGGGCAGAAGGAAAAGAGGGCACAGAGGATGAAATGGTTGAATGGCATCACCGATCAAATGGACATGAAGCTGGGCAAACGCCTGGTGGGCTGCTGTCCATGGGGTTGCAAAGAGTCAGACACAACTGGGCAACTGAACAATAACAACAATATAATACCTACCTCAAAATATTACTAGGAGGATTAACTGAAATGTATGTGAAAATACTCAGCACAGATCAGTATTGTAGTGTTCCTATTCTTCCTTTATTATAGAATCATCTATTTTATCTGGTAAATTACGTGAAGTTACATGAAACTTTAAGAGAGAGTTTACTGATGGCAGTCTCCGTGAATAACTTAGCTTTAAAAACTAAAGACAGTACAATTCATAATTATATTTAGAAGTTAGGCCAAGGGATTGATGTAGCCAGAAAAGTGGATAAATGTTATTAAGATAACACAGCAGAATTTTAATGGTGTTCTGTCATCCATTTAAAATATTTTTCCCCAAATAAAGCACTGAAGTTTGGCAAGGCACAGTAAAAATAAACAAACTCAGAGTGTCTACAAAACATTTTCTTTTTCATAGACAAGGAATGATAAAGAAAAGTTATTATTAGCATCAGAACAATATTTTTGCCCAGAAATGCAAGGGAGAAGGAAAACAGAGTGGAATATTTCTTATATGAACGGTTATTAAAATGGAGTTTGTGTTCAGCATAAAAATTGAACCTAAATTGGAAGAATAGCTATGGTTGAGCTGAAAAGCACACATTTAGCTGCTGCTGCTCAGTCGTTTCAGTCATGTCCAACTCTGTGCGACCCCATAGACGGCAGCCCACCAGGCTCCCCTGTCCCTGGGATTCTCCAGGCAAGAACAGTGGAGTGGGTTGCCATTTCCTTCTCCAGTGCATGAAAGTGAAAAGTGAAAGTGAAGTCGCTCAGTCGTGTCCGACTCTTCGGGACCCCTCCGTCCATGGGATTTTCCAGGCAAGAGTACTGGAGTGGGTTGCCATTGCCTTCTCTGGAGTACATTTAGAGTGATACCTAATACTCAAAAGAACACATTATAACTATTTCTAAGGTGTTCTGACTTCCCAGGTGTACAGATCTGAGAATCTCCATCATTTTCTCTCCACAGCCTGCTCATCCTACTCTCCTGCCCATACTTTCATCCACAGAAAAAAATGTGAGCCTTCTAGATCATAGAAACTGTTTACATGACTCTGCCTGGTTAAGATTCACAATTTACATTAAATTTATATTCTAAATGGGCTTCCCTGGTGGCTCATATGGTGAAGAATCTGACTGCAATGTGGGAGACCCGGGTTTCATCCCTGGGTAGGGAAGATCCCCTGGAGAAGGGAATGGCAACCCACTCCAGCATTCTTACTTGGGGAATTCCATGGACAGAGGAGTCTGGTGGGCTACATACAGTCCATGGGGTCATAAACAGTCAGACATGACTGAGAGACTAACACTTTCACTTATATTCTAAACACCAAATTCATGTAAGTAGTGTCTAGAGGATCACAGACTTGACTCTATTTACCTCTTTCCCATTAATTATGTAAAAATATTTTAAAGCTTTATATCTTCTCTTTTGATTTTTGACTTCTTGGCACATAATATGCACACATGTATGAAATACATATTATATATATATATATTTTTAGATTAATTACTTACCTCACAGCAATATTTCCAAATATGTTCAAGTATGTATTAAAGTGTCACTGAATTTATAAAACTTTTAAATTTTAAAACTTTTTTTCTACATACCAGCGCCATCTGTTTTAATTTTGTTTGATGGTATACTGGGCTCTCCTATACCCAATGTATTGGTTGCTACCACACGAAATTCATATTCCATCCATGGGATTAAATCCACTGCTCTTGCTGCCTCCATGTTTCCTTCAATAATTGGGGGATCTAAATAAAACAAATATTAAATAGAGAATATTAGTTGAGTAACATCACTCTTATAATTCTCTATTTTTAGTTTACTCTTTTGAGAAAATGGCATATATTCCACTAAGTCAAATAAAAATAAAAACTAGGATCACAAAATGTTAATTACATTTAAAGAAGTAAGAAGAGAAGTCCTTAAGAAAATCTTAGACCTTAGAAAGACAGACACACATATGTATCATTTATTTAGTAAGTATAGGTCGGGAGCACTAAGATTCTGCTCTTCTAACTGACTCCCAGTTCAAGTCTTTGCTGCTAGTCCTCTGGCTACACTCTGAACACTGAGATTATGTATTCTGAAGACAGAATCCAGAAAAATTCTTGAGGCAAGGGTACGATTCAGGAAGTTAAAATTTTTCTGGACTCAAACTGATATAGTGTATGAGTAGCAAATGATTGATTAGTAGACTACCTATTCCATTGTTAACCTTTTAGATTTAAACCCAAATCTTTTGGGGCAGTTATTAATAAATGTTAAAATAATTCATTCAGATTTATTTACCATTCAGAATTTATGCTACTAGATACTAACAGGAAAATTATACCTTAGGGGTAAGATATGCTTCAAGATTGCTTATTTAGTTGAGCTATTAGAAAACATACAACCAAGGCAGGACCATACATTATTTTAAGTTAGTTCTCCTAAAATATTTTTAGGGCTTCCCTGGTGACTCAATGGTAAAGAATCTGCCTGCCAATTCGGGTTCAAACCCTGCGTTGGGAAGATCCCCTGAAGAATGAAAAGGGAACCTACTCCAGTATTCTTGCCTGGGAAATCTCATAGATAGGGATTATTTATTTATCTATTTATTTATTTATTAATCCAGGTGAGCAATAGTTTGTGGGACATGGCTTAGCCACTAAACAACAACAATAAAATACTTTCACATGTCTTTAAGAAGCTGTGGTACATATACACAATGGAATATTACTCAGTCATTAAAAAAAATACATTTGAATCGGTTCTACTGAGATGGATGAAACTGGAGCCCATTATACAGAGTGAAGTAAGCCAGAAAGAAAAACAACAATACAGTATACTAATGCATATATATGGAATTTGAAAGATGGTAACGATAACCCTATATACGAGACAGAATAAGAGACACAGATGCATAGAACAATTTTATGGACTCTGAGGGAGAAGGTGAGGGTGGGACGTTCTGGGAGAATAGCATTGAAACATGTATATTATCATATGTGAAACAGAACACCATTCCATGTTCGATGCATGAGACAAAGGCTCAGGGCCGGGGCAATGGGATGACCCAGAGGGATGGGATGGGGAGGGAGGTGGGAGGGGGGTCCAGGAAGGGGAACACATGTAAACTCATGGCTGATTCATGTCAATGTATGGCAAAAACTATTACAATATTGTAAAGTAATTAGCCCCCAACTAAAATAAATAAATTTATTAAAAAAAAAAATCAACCTACACATACATATGCATATACATCATTTATTTGAAAAATGTGTTCCCTTAGGGTTGCATATGACTCATTATCTTATTACTTAGAGAATTCTTAAATTTTTATTTAACACTACAGACCATGAATATGTAGCTTTTTAAGATACTGTACCAATTGTCACAATAAATGCTAAGCATCACAGTGTCAGTCTCTACTTTTGGACAAATTCCTATACGGCTCAGCCTATCCCATGTGTCACAATGCCACATGTGGCAGAACTTCTCCTAGACACTAATTTTACCATCCAATGTCTTATTTTGTTAAGGACTTGTGTTATACATTTGACATATTTTTGACATTCTGATTAAAACTTCCACTTTGCTTTTGCCTCTGTTTTAATTCTGCCTCTTTATCTTCTATCTCCTCCACCACACCCTCACACCATATCAGAATCTGTTTGTCTTATTTCATATACATAAGAACTAATTTTAGGTAATTGGAAGAGGGAAGATGAAGTTTTGAATGTGCAGGACTCTTCACAGAGAAAAGGAAAACCCAGGGCTCATTGCTATGACACTGGGTAGAATCTTCCTCACTGGATGCCTTTTAATGATTTTGAGCTTCCATGATTTGAATGGTGATTGTCTCTCCCCCCCCAAAAGATACACCTATGTTTAAATCACCAGAACCTTGAATGTGACTTTGTTTTGCAAAGAATTTATTGACCATTTTAATTTTAAGACTAAAATCAAGTTAAAAATCTTTGGCTAAAATCATCCTGGATTATCTAGATGGATCCGAAATCCAAGGATCAGTGTTCTTATAAGAGAAACACAACAAGGAAACATAGAGAAGAGGGTGAAATGTGACCACAAAGGCAAAAACTGAAGTGAAGCAGCCACATGTCAAGGAGTATTTAGAGCCTCTGGAAGCTGGAAAAGGCAAGGAATGGGTTGTTCCCTGCGATCCTTGGAGAAGGTACAGCCCTGCCAACACCATGATTTTGTACTGTTGTTGTAAACCACCAAATCTGTGGTAACGTGTTATGACAGCCCTAGGGAATTAATGCAGAGATTTAGAGGCAGAGACTGATGGAAATATCTGTGAGTTTGTAAGTCTGGAAAATACAAGTTAAAAAGTGTAACAGAAGGGTCAAGGAGGCAGTTGGATACTCTCCTCTGCTACTTATGCTGCAAAACCCCAGCCCCATTTAAATGTCTGAAGAATGGAAATGTTGAAACTGTTCTAAAGGGGCATTCTTGGCAAGGGCATGGTGCTCTCAAGATGGTAAAATCTACACTGGGGCTTTTCCAAGCAGCTGGGCAGTCAACAGGTAAGGGCAGGTGAAGGCTGGGTCAGAACAGGAATACCCTGATGGATGTGCAGTAAAAACTGCAGCTGATAAACTGACTCCAAACATGCATGAAGGTGCACTACTAAAATATCTCCAAACAAATGAAAGCTCAGGAGTATGTCCTGAGAAGAAAGTCATACTTGACTACAGAAAATATTTGGAAGAATGGTGAGAGATAAAGAAAAGTCAATTGGAGTCATTTTAGGGTAAGTTTCAGATTCCAGATGAAGCTGTAAGATCTGTGACTAAATGAAGTCTGAGGTGAAGAAAGAAGAACAAGCAAAGGGCCTTGGAGTTACATTACAACCATGAGAAGACAGGCCTCAGCGGGAAACCCTTGGCCCAGTGATGCAAATGACTTTCAAAACAGGAAATTGGAAGCGGATGTTAGGAAGATAGACTTTCAAGATGTACCTTATGAATAATTAAAGAAGGAATTTGATATCAATAAGCTAATAATATATCTACAAATATAGCTAAAGGTGTAAAAGCTCCTCTTTTTAAGAACAAAACCAGTTATGATCATTCTTATTAATATACACTAACATCAGCACCTAGGAGATGGTAAGTATCTAAAACAAAAAAGTTTTTGGCATATCTTTACAATACCCCCTGTATAAAACCATTTATATAAGTAGTAGAGCTAATCTATCAAAAATGACTAATACCAATTATTTAGAAAAATGTATCTAGAATTAAATGTGGTTCTGTATCTGGCCTGCTTTCCTTCCCTAGAAGGGGTCAGGACTTTTGACTCATATCACATCACAAGAACAGGATTTAAAAATTTGCTTTCTAATTTTTTTTTTCCTGTCCAATCTTGAGCTAATCAGCCCATATCATCATTTTACAATTAGAACCTTAAGACTGGCTATGTCCATACCAGGCCATACCCATAATATAGCTCTATGTCCCACTTATTTACTCCTATTAATCATTTATGGATATATATGTATCTCCATATATATGTTTGTATTTCTTTTACTTCTTAATCATATTTTGGGGCTACTCAGGGCCTCGTATACCTAGTATGGATGTCTTGTAGGTAAAAGTACTTGATAAATATTTGTAGAAATTGTAAATAAAATACAAATACAAAGAAATTGTGCTTATTTAGAGTCTACAATGTCTCAGCACAATCATGTGTACAACAATCACTTTATTTTCTCCTTCAACCCTGAATCAGGCATGCTACTGGTAGTAGAAAAGAGGGCATTATATCACTTGAACCCTCCAAAAAATATCCACGCTTTATGGCTTTTATATCTATATTCAACTCATAAATTATCCTGCCTTGTCTAAAGCAGAGGATAAAGCTCGTCTCCATCCTCTTAAGCTCTCTCCCATTCTCTTTAACTCTGAGTTGGTCCTTTCTGAGTTCTCTCCTCCACTGCTACTGTGTTTTACCTCATTTTTGTTTATTTTATTCATAGGCCTAAATGTTCCTATAAAAGGATTTGTACCTCTTATAATTTTATCCAATCCCTTTAGCCTTGGTAGAAGCTACTGGATGTATTTTATTTTTCCAAAACCACCCACACAGATAGGTTGGAAGCAAAGGTCATCTTTCCTTTGGAAAGAGTTTCATGCCCCAAGCCAAATGGACAATAATCAGGAGCAGAGGGACTTTGTGTCTCCTTTCTTCAGCCAAGTCTCTTGCAACCTGTTTGCTATTTCTGGAGTCAGAAAGAGAGGAGAGGTTTTTGTACAACAGAGGCAAGTACACGGAATTAGGACTGAGAGCTCAAGTTCCTGAGTTTCAACTGAGTCAATTCTCAGTCAGGTCACTTTTTACAGATATCAGTGTAGAAAATCAGATTTTTAACTGTATAAGGTCAGAGGCTTCTCTCTGTTAAAAAAAAAAAAAAAAGGTAAAATGTTGTATATTAACCTGATAGGTATTTAGATTGGTTGCAAAGTGATATAGAATAGGAGACATAAATCTTACTTTAATACTCAGATCAAAAGACCCTTCTTTAGAAGGTCTTATTTTGATAACCAGCCCTGAGCAGTAACGTAGAGATATATTTTCAAATAGTTTTAGCCCATAATGCTCAGAATTAAAAAAACAAATTCTAACTGTTCTTTGGAGGAAAAGAGAAGCAAGCCTTATGGGTATCCCGAGGCCAAAAGTTACAAGGTTTTGGTTTGTGGTGCTTTGTCATATGGTTTGTATTGCTGTGCCTTCTAAACCACATTGACTAATTCTTTGAGCAGCTTCAGAAACACACAGAGTGACCTTCAGACTAAGAAAAAGTAGATGTTTCAAAAATAACTCCAGGCAATATATCACTTGTTCTAGATTCTCCAATGTTGCCATAGTAAGTGCTGCTATTTCCTCAGGATTTAAATACAATCCAAATCCTCAGGATCTTCCATTTCAATCTAAAACACAAGTTTTTGGAAGTACCTGGAAACAGTTACCCACTTAGGGATTCTAGCTGAAAAAGCTGGTCCATTGTTTGAAAATGAAAATGGGCATTTAAAGGTCTCTCTCTGGCACTGACACAACTACTCTGTGTGATGTTAGAGGCTCTAGACCCAGCACATAGACCATTTGGCAGGACTCAGGGAGGAGCTGGAGATGCGACAAAATTCCTTGAAGAGAAGGAGAAGTAGATTGTGCTTTGGCATCCCAAAGTGTATGATTCATTGATTCTTCTTTAGGGAAAATTTGCATGTAGCCTCATAAAACCAAGAAATTTATATTTGAAATGAGAACAACAAAAGTAAAGCTACAGAAAGGCAAACAAGAAAGCAGTAAATTTTAAAATGCAAATCTCCTACAAGGAGCCTAATTCTTTTTTCCTTTTTTAAACTATTACTTTGGCAAAGATTAAAAAAAAAAATACTAAATACTAAGTAGAGATATGGTAGAAGAGAAACTCATATACTGGTGGTGGAAGTAAAAACTTATACCTTTCTACAGTGTAATTTTGCAGTATAACTCCTGAGCTTAAGTATGCTTACACTCAATAATTTAACTTATAAATGTTTATTCTGAGGAAATAATCTAAAATTCAGAGAAACATTTATGAACTGAGATGATAATTGCAGAGATTTGTAACAATTCCAGTCTTCCACATGATAGAACTTTGAACATAAAGACATTTTTCTTCCTTTTCTTTTTTTTTTTTTTGAGAACATATCCAGGGGTCTCTCAATTGTTCCTCATAGCACAGTTTCCAGGCCATTTTATGTTCCGGCCAACATTTCTCTTCTACACAAACACACACACCATCACCAGCAGTATTCTATAATTTTTCCTCTAAAAGCAGTAGCATATAATCCAACATAACACTCTAAATCTGACATGAGCATCTCGAGGAACACTAGGAATGGTATCAAATTTATGTTGTTCATCCCCAAAAATGTTCGAGTAAAGTAACACTTATAGTAGCTTGTTTTAAAGATGTGCTTTCCATTATTTCATGTCATTATTCTAAATTTAGTCTTTAGAATGCTGAAAGCTGGTATCTGAAAGACACTTATTAGGCACCTAAAATAATTGCCTTCATAAAACTGAATTTAATTTGGCACCTCCTTTCTTCAGTGGACACCACTATAAATAAAAACCATGTGATTTTTATTTCTGCATTGGTTGCAAAAATTATTTTTCACTTCCACTTAGTGAAGGAGTAAACAGACAGAACAGGCTCCATCTTGAAAGCAGGGCTCCATCTTGGGCTGGACTGTGGACTTTGAGCTATATGCCCAGTATCTATGGAAATGACATACCAACTGGAAAACCAGACCCCCTCCCCCCACCCCCCCCACCCCCTGCCCCGGATGGGAGAGCCCCAGATCTCATACCTAGACTCTCCATCACGTAAAAGAATACCCTAATTATCTGTGTAACCGAATAGAATCATAAATTCTATTATGCTTATTGGGGTATGACCACAGGCCTATTGATAATTGTCCACTGTTAACTACCTAGGCTTAGAGCATACAAATCATAGGTTTAAGGCATACAAATCACGGGTTAACTTTGATTGTATCTTTCTTTTCCTTTGTTCATACTCGTTTCAGAGAATTTGGGGAGGTGGGTTTGAGCATGTACACTTAGGGTATATAAGGTTTTCACAACAACTGGTCGGGGTCCTTGGCTAAGAGGAGACTCTGCCTTGGGCCAACCAGTGTGGTAAACTGAACTCCACTATCTGCATTGTTCTTCCAGGTGAGTTTGTTTCCTGGAACACGTGGCTACAACATTAGGACACAATCACAAGAGAACAATACTGACACAACTAACAAGGAGAACATATAAAATAATGTAAATAATAATAGTTTTTGCAGAGCCCATCAGAGGGTTGAATTTGTGAAGAAATCTAATGAACTAAATCATCATTGGTAGAGTCATGATTGGGAAGAGGAGGAAGTAGTCACAAATGCTCATAAGAAAAACTCAGTTTAACGTTTCATAGATATTTAAAGATAGAGTGCATGCTGGCATGACTTTTTTGAATCCCTGGGAGATAAAGGAGAGTATTTTCCTGTTGACCAGTTCTTTTTTGTAGGCTTCACCAGATGTATTCAATAAAGTTTGGAAGCAGAAGAGTGCTGAGAGACCACCTTTAAAGGCAATGTTTCTATATCTCGCTGATATTGTTGGTAAAAATATGAAGATTATTTTGATAAACTTAGGTAAATCAGGTAAGCTCTAGAGTAATCATTAAGTTTTTATATTTAGAGAATTTCATTAAATTAGTTAAATTTTTATGCTAGAAAATATTCATAATGCAAAGAAAGCAATAAAGAAGGGATAGAAAGACATAAACATGAAATATTTAGAAGGCAAAAATATCAGGCAAATATAAATTCAACTACATCAGTGATAATATCAAATGGTAATGGATTAAATACTCTAATCAAAAGGCAGAGATTGTAGGGCTAGATATAAAATAAGATCCAACTATATGCTGTCAACAGAAAATATACTTTAGATTCAAAGATACAAATAGGTTGGCAATTGTAAAAGATAAAATACGAAAACAGGAACCATAACAAACAGAAGTGGCTATGCTAGTATCAGAAGCACTCTATTCAAATGCAAGTTTTGCTTCCCTATCTCCCTTCTCTGTTGTTTTTCTTTAGCACTAAAACCATGTGACTTACTTTACATTTTAGTTAGTTGCTTACTACAATCTCTCCTAGTAGAATGCAAGCTCTTTAAAGAGGGATATGGCGTTTGGTTTTGGGATTTTTTTTTTTTTTTGCTTTATTTTTTCTCTCTCATTTACTCACAGCTGGTCAGTTTTGAATCCAGCATCTAGGACAGGTTCAGGCACACAATGGGAGCTCAATATGTATGCATTTAATGAATGAACCCTATGAGCCCTAATTAGTTGCTAGGGATAGAATAGTGAAATCAAACAAAAGTCTTCCTTCTCATGAAACATAATTTATAATAGAATAATTTTTTTTAGTGAGAAGCATATTTTATTGAGCTACACAGTAACCATACACAATTAATGGAGATGATTGCAATTATTATTCCTTTCTCAAAGCCCAACCAAATTTTAAACAAGTGTGTATTTCATTTGCTCTCCAGTATCTATAATTAACATCAATTTGACTGGATATCGAAGATCATCTACCGTTTTATCACTGTCATCCATTTTCATTCTATTTGGAGGAGCAGAAACTGCTTGTGCATTATTTTATCAAATATCTAAATGGTTTAAAAAATTGTTTTTCAAATGGTTGGATTTTGCCAAGTATGTTTATAGATAATTCTTATACTCACAACCATAATGTAATAGAAATGTTTCACTTGTTTCTAATTCGTTTGAACTTCATAAACTTATATACAGAATCTCTCAGTTGTGTTCAACTTTTTGCAACCCCATGGACTGCAGCACACCAGGTTTCTCTGTCATTCACCATCTCCCAGAGTTTGCTCATACTCATTTCTATTGAATCAGTGGTGCCATCCAACCATCTCATCCTCTGTCCTCCCCTTCCCTTCTACCTTCAATCTTTCCCAGCATCAGGGTATTTTCCAATGAGTTAGCTCTTTGCATCAGGTGGCTAAAGTATTGGAACTTCAGCTTCAGCATCAGTCGTTCCAATGAATATTCAGGCTTGATTTCCTTTAGGATTGACTGGTTTGATCTTCATGCAGTCCAAGGGATTCTCAGGAGTCTTCTCCAACACCACAGTTTGAAAGCATCAATTCTTTGGCATTCAGCCTTCTTTATGGTCCAACTCTTACATCCATACATGACTACTGGAAAAACCATAGCTTTGGCTAGATGGACTTTTGTCAACAAATGATGTCTGCTTTTTAAACCTCTGTCTAGATTTTTCATAGCTTTTCTTTCAAGGAGAAAGAGTCTTTTAATTTCATGGCTACAGTCACCATCCACAGTGATTTTGGAGCCCAAGAAAATAAAGTCTGTAACTGTTTCCATTGTTTCTCCATCTATTTGCCGTGAAGTGATTGAACTGGATGCCATGACCTTTGCTTTTTGAATGTTGAGTTCTAAGCGAGTTTTTTCACTCTCTCCTCTTTCACCTTCATCAAGAGACTCTTTAGTTCCTCTTTGCTTTCTACCATTATGGTGGTGTCATATGCATATCTGAGGTTACTGATATTTCTCCCGGCAATCCTGATTTCAGCTTGTGCTTCATCTAGCCGGGTATTTTGCATGATGTACTCTACATACAAGTTAAATAAGCAGGGTGACAGCATACAACCTTGATGTACTCTTTTACTAATTTTGAATCAGTCTGTTGCTCCATGTCTATTTCTTACTGTTGCTTCTTGACCTGCATACAGGTTTCTCAGGAGGCAGTTTACATGGTCTGGTATTCCCATCTTTTGAAGAATTTTCCTCAATTTGTTGTGATCCACACAGTAAAAGGTTTAGTGTAATCAGTGAAGCAGAAGTAGATATTTTTGTGGAATTCTCTTGCTTTTTCTATGATCCAACGGATGTTGACAATTTGATGCCTGGTTCCTCTGCCATTTCTAAAACCAGCTTATACAGCTGGAAATTCTTGGTTTAGGTATTTTTGAAGCCTAGCTTAGAGGATTTTGAGCATGACCTTGCTAGCATGTGAAACGAGTGCAATTGTGTGATAGTTTTAACATTCTTTAGCATTGCTTTTCTTTGGGATTGGAATGAAAACTGACCTTTTCCAGTCTTGTGGCAACTGCTGAGTTTTCTAAATTTTCTTTCTTCAGACTTAAACTGAAAAAAGTAGGGAAAACCACTAGGCCATTCAGGTACTATAGAGAATTGTTTAATACTAAAATATATCCTGTGCTGTGCTTTGTCGCTCAGTTGTGTCCAACACTTTGCAACCCTATGGATTGTAGCCCACCAGGCTCCACTGTCCATGGGGATTCTCCAGGCAAGAATACAGGTGTGGGCTGCCATGCCCTCCTCCAGAGGATCTTCCCAACCCAGGGACCAAACCCAGGTCTCCCACATTTCAGGCAGATTCTTTACTGTCTGAGCCACCAGAGAAGCCCAAGAATACTGGAGTGGGTAGCCTATCTCTTCTCCAGAGGATCTTCTCAATCCAGGAATTGAACCAGGGTCTCCTGCATTGCAGGTCACTTCTTTACCAGCTGAGCTACCTGAGAAGCCCTAAAATGTATCCTCAACCCTTGTTATAGATTTCAAGTTTATATTTCATTAATTTCCCACGATAAGAAGACATTATCCTAAAAAGGTGAATTTATATTAAAACTTCTCAGGGGGCAATACAAATAAATTCCATTATGTAAAGATTAAAATAAGCAGGTTTAAGTTATGCTGGGACTAATTCTTGTTTTTTTTTTTTTTTAAAGGAGCATTCTATTCACTTTTGTCTTTTTTTCTCCCCTTTGTGACAACAAAGGCCATATTTTATGCCTCTTCCTTATGCATCTAAAATAAATTCTGATAACTACAAGTTTGGTTAGAAATATTGTCAACAATGATGAGGATTAACAGGTATTTTATCAAAACAATCCTCTATCTTTTTTGATAGCTATGAGAAAATAAGCTAATGTGTGATATTGAAGACTAGTGATAACAAATGACAATGGTAGTAACTTCTACACGAGGGAAAGTACCCACTTACTCTTAGAATTTTTTTTTTTTCTTTTAGAAAATCTGAATAAAATATGAGGGAGAAAAACAGTTGAGGTACTAAACTTCTTTAAAACATGTTTTGAGGAAATTCAAGCCAGACAGGAGCAAACTCAGAGTTATGGTAGTAAGATTTTAGTGTTTAATCTTTATGATCAACTGTCTTTTTTTTATGCAGGACTATAGTACCTATGTAATTGTATAAAAAGGGTAATAAATAATGCTATAGATACCATTTGCCAAAAAAAACACCTCATCTATACTTTTTTCCTAATACATCTTAGACTTATATATAGCTCAAATAAGAAACCCAGGAGGCCTCTCTTTGCTCCCCCATCATATTAATAGATGAGACATGGCTGCTTCTTCCCTTATAGCTTTAAAACATTTGGTTTGTTGTAGTTTTGTTTACTACCAAAGTGTGGGGTTAATAAAAAAATAAGTTTTTTTAAAGAAAATGTTCAGGGTAGATGATAAAAGAAAAAAGAATTCATCTCAAAACATGAACAGATTAATCAAACAAATGAACTCACCTGTCTTCGCATCTTTCCAGTCATCTGAAAGAATAGTCTTCGTCTGGATAGTGTACTTAGATATAGGACTATGATTGTCTGAACCACGGCTCCAAGTAAGTGCCACAGAAGTGGCTCTAATGTCTTCTATTCGCAGACCACCTGGAGGGCCTGGAGGGCCTGGAATGAAAATTTGGGTAGTGAATCAATGAATCCCAGCTAGTGAATTGAGTGTATATTGGAATACAAAATTGCCTTCCTTGCAATTAATCTAAAGAATATTTACACAATGAAATCAGTTTTGCCACATTCCTTTTAAGCATAAACTATAAGAAGCAATACTAATGGTATTTATAGTTTTTACTAAATGATTTCATGATGTCATTTTTATGAAAAGAGATAAATGCTGCCCTTTAAAAGCAGCATTATTATTCAGGATATATATGATAATCTTTGACTCATAAAATACAACTGACAACAAGGAACCTAACAGATTTTAATCATAGTGATATTTAATGAAATTTTGCTGAATACGTGAATCAGAGCAGATAACACTGTCTAGATATGAGGATAGTTAGTCATAGTTTCATTCTGCCTCTCCAAAATGGAACAAATACTTTTTAATAATTCTAAATGTTATAGTTAACTTATTTTACTTGGAGTAGAAATTTCTGAAAATGACTGTATGTATCATTTTGGGTAATACATTCCCTGTTAGTTAATGTAATAGAAATAATATTAAAAGAAATATTTCTATTTATATAAAAGGTAGAAAACAACTCTTAATTCAGGCATATCAGGAATGATCTAAAAACATCAAATAATATACTGAAGAAACTTAGGTCAGAAGAATTACTGCATAACACAATGTTAAAAATAGGATTTCACAGATGCTTAATAACTCAGTATTAATATTATTCATTTATTTTCTAAACTGAGAACACTGTGTTGAGTGGTAGAAATGAAAAGATAAATGAGACATAACTTTCAGGCTTTGAACAGATCTTTGTCATGAAAAGGGTGAAATGGCACAGTAAATAAGTAACTAAAAAATGCGTCATTGCTTAGTCGTGTCCAACTCTTTGTGATCCTGTGGAATGTAGCCTACCAAGCTTCTCCATCCGTGGGATTTTCCAGGCAAGATTACTGGAGTGGGTTGCCATATCCTTCTCCAGGGGATCTTGCCAACCCAGGGATTGAACCGGGTCTTCCACATTGCAGGCAGACGCTTTACCCTCTAAGCCATCAGGGAAGCAAAAAGACAGTAGCAAATGCCAGGATTATGGTTTACAACATACTTAGACTTTGTATCATGATTTCTTCTTTTTAAAACTGTGAGAAAAAGTTCTTTAGATGGTAATGTAGTGTCTATCACGTACAATGCTAAACAAGGTTCTGTTGCCAGAGAACTCCTAAAACAGACATTTCAGATAATGACATCACTTGTTTTCTTTGCATTGGAAAGGAGACCATCCCCAATTGAATTAGGCACAGTGAATAAAATAATCAACAACGTTAGTAAAGTGGCAAATTTTTTAAGTATTAAATAAAACACATGTTTGTATCTTTTAGGTGAAAGCAAATACAATGAGAACTCTTGAGAGCAGCTAGAGAAAATGGGCACATTATTTAAGTGCTTTCCTGTTTAAATGTCAGATCAGCTGCTTTATCTACAGTGCCTTGTTCTCCACATGGGCTTTGGTCTTTACAGAGGTATAGATAACACTCCAAACCTGCACCAATTTCTTTGTAATTGGTCCCAAAGAGAAAAATGTGTATAGAACAACACAATTGAGTTACTACTAACAGTAAAATACCACAAGACACAGCCTATTTATGATAGTAAATTTTATTTGGAAACACATAACATAAATTAATAAGGGTAAATAGATTCTTATAAATATATGATATGTAATAGTATTTTTATACTTACTGATGTTAATTAAAAGTAACAATACTATTCCATCCAAAATTAATGAAAATAACCACATAAATTATATAAAACACATTTGATATTCACAAAGAACAGGTTGCATTTTCCGTATGTAAAGACCACATTGAAAAACAATACACATTCTTGATCAGAACCACAATGTTCCTTACTTCACATAAAGCATCAGCCCAAGTCAATTACTGAGTAGAATATTTCAGAGTATTAAAATTAAAAATTAGAAATAAAAATTAAAAACTATATTTTTTAAAAAGAGAGAAAGTCTTATAGTGCAGGTATTCATACACTGATAAGGAAAATGTTAAAGGGAATTTAAGGCAAAATTGCCATAGGTTAGTCTTTTATCATTAAGGTGTAAATCATTTCCCCACGGTTACTCTCTGAAATTTTCGGATGGCAAATGAATGACTTTTGGAAAGGTCAGGTTAAAGTTGCATATTAATAATAATGTATTAATTGGGACACTATATGCATAATAATTTATCCCACTCACTGAGGAACAGTATGGAGCAAAAGGCTGTAATTATATTTATGCATTTCTTTCTCTGATATATGGCTGGCCTATACTGACCCTTCTTAATAAATATTTGGTGAAGACATAAATAAATTTATCACATTGACCTTCAGAGCTCCGCAAACATAACAGTTGTACACAATACAATCTTCATTCTTTCATTTGCTCTGAAATACTATATCACATTAAGAAGGTGAAATTGAGAAAATAAATGGAAAGGAGTTGGTTCATAACCCCAAAACCATAGTGTGGCAATATAACTTAATTTACCAAGTAGATTTTTTTCCATGTAGTAATTAAATACAAATATCCCCTAGGAAATACCTGAGAGGAAATATACTACTAAAGTACAGAGATTTTAGAGTTAAAAAAGGCTTGACTTTAAATTCAGTGCCTTGATTTATCTTGGGCAAATTTATCAAATTGACTAAGCTTTCATTTTCTCATATATAAAATAGGAGTAATAAAAATTGACCAGATTATTGTTAGGATTAAAATAAAAATCTTTAAGGAATGTAGTGCTAGGCCTGGTCTACGGAAAACCCTTAGTAAATTTTAGCTTTAATTCAATCATTGTTACACCTGTAAGAGCTTTCTGCACATCTGAGCTGTTGGACAGGATTAATACTAGTATAATAATTAACAAGGATCTGTTTATCAGATTGTTCTGATAAACACCAGTTCTTTCCACTCAAAATTAAGGTGTTTCTGGTAAATTTTTTGGAGATAAGGAAAACTGGTCATGTGAAGGCCCTCTAGTGTGTACAAAGGAACCAGGATGCAGCAAAACTAGAGAGGTGCTGTGGAGAGAAACCCGGCCAGCCTTGTACTCTCTCCCAGGAGAAAGGTTTTCTAAGCAGTGTAGCTCATGTTACTTGCTCCGTTTTTCTGTTCAAAATGGAAAGAAAGTGCTGTGGCAGAAAATAAAAAAATGTAGCCACTAGTTCCTCAGCACAAAGGCAGACATTTAGAAACTGACTATCCTTCTGGACATGGCCAGAGTGGTTATGAACCACCTTCTGTGGTTCAGTGAAATCTCACTGGCCACATCCATACTCACTTTTCCTAAATGTGTCCAGGTTCTCAATGTATTCACTATTAAATCACTGACTACAGGCAAACAAAATAATATATTTTAGTAAGTCCTTATTATATCTTAGTCTTTTATAATTCTTACAAATAACACTAAAATGCAAGCACATTATTTTCACTCCTTAATAGATGAGGAAATCCAGACATGAACAGATTAAATTAAATAACCACAGTCATCCAGCTAGCAAATGTTAAAGCTAAGATTTGAACACAATTGATTTGCCATGAGGCTTTTCGTTGACTATAGTGAAAACAATCATTTAAAAACAATATTACCAGATTCAAATTCAAAAATGGCCTTGACAGCTTTTGTTTAGAGACCTTTTCTGTTGCAGAGAATATGAATTACTTGGGCATTAGTGTGTATTTTGGGCAAAATGATAAAAACTGTGATACATTGATTATAGCTTTTTATATCTTTCTTGTGATCTGTTAACTCAGATAAATGAAGATAAATACATCGTATAAATACATCATATACATTCCTACTGTATTACATCCTAAGGTTTTGTTTTTATTATTGTAAAAGTATTTGTTAATATTTCCTGAAATTTACTAATTTTTTGGGAAAAAAAAAACCTATGTATGAACAAAATACAGATGTGATTTCCACTCAGTCTCTTTCATATGTAAACAATTAGAAGGAAAAAATGAACAGAAATAAAATTATTTCTCAATTCCATCATTTCTTCTTTAGGAATGTAGTAACACTCTGTGAAATAATTTTTAGACATTTGAGGAAAAATAGAGGAAAATTTTTTTCAAAGTGATTATTCACACATTATAAGTTGACTATATTTTCTCCATCAATAATTTTTTATTTATTTTTTAATTGAAAGATAGTTGGTTTACAGATTTTTGTTGTTTTCTGTCAAACCTCAACATGAATCAGCCATAGCTATACATATATCCTCTCCCTTTTGAACCTCCCTCCCACCTCCCTCCCCACCCCACCCCTCTAGGTTGATACAGAGCCCCTGTTTGAGTTTCCTGAGCCATACAGCAAATTCCTGTTGGCTATCTATTTTACATATGGTAATGTAAGTTTCCAAGTTACTCTTTCCACACACTCACCCTCTCCTCCCCTCTCCCCATGTCCATAGTCTATTTTCTTTATCTGTTTCTCTATTGCTGCCCTGTAAATAAATTCTTCAGTACCATTTTTCTAGATTCCATATATATGAGTTAGAATACAGTATTTATCTTTCTCTTTCTGACTTACTTCACTCTGTATAATAGATTCTAGGTTCATCCACCTCATTAGAACTGACTCAAAGGTATTGCTTTTATGGGTGAGTAATATTCCATTGTGTATGTGTACCACAACTTCTTTATCCATTCATCTGTCAATGGACATCTCGGTTGCTTCCATGTTCTAGCTATTGTAAATTGAAAGACACATGTATCTCATTATTAATTCCATCAATAATTGAGACTCATTTTCCCTTAAGTCAAGTGGTATAGAAGATTTGAAACTGGGATCCTCCAAGATTAAACAGGATGCATAGTAGTCAAGTGTCATGAATCAGTGACAATACTTAGCCAATAACCTTAATGCACTTTCTTCTTCTTAAACACTGACTGGCTTTCTAAACAACTGTGGTTGGAATTGGATCCAACATACTATTGGTCCTTCTAGGATTCCAGTCCACATAGCACACACTTAATATAAGCCTTGACACTAAACAGGAAACACACCCAATGTCATCCTATTTCCACTTGTAATTGCTCAGTAAGCAATTAAGAACAAACCATCACATATGAATATCCTATCCCATGGTTCACTGTTTATTTTTACTAAAATAGTAAATCTTAATGAAAAGTTTGAATGCTAAATGTCAATGAAAAGCTTAATGAAAAGTTCAGTATAAATTATTGTCCCTTTTAAAATAAGATAATCTGAAAATAACAATGCTGAAAGAACATGTTATATATATTAAGGCAGGTGGCTTCTTCTTTACAAAAATACATCAACTGAAGTTGCTTTTTTACTACAAGCCTGTTCTTGCTCTGAAAATTAGTTAAGATAACTGCTTTATGATAAGGTAATATAACACAAATTGATGTGTAGTGTTGTTGAAGCATAAGGCTGTATTAAGATGAACCTGAATATTAAATGGGAATATGGTAGTTTTTAACCTCTATCAATGGTATTTTAACCTCCTACTTAATAAAAATGAACTTAGATCCCCATTAGAAATGAGAATGAGGTTAAAGGGAGGTAAATGAATCTATGTAATTCTAGTTAATATTGATACAGTTTATCAAAGAAAAGTATTCTTTTTTTCCTGGCACTTTTTATACTTGTCATGTGGTTTCCTTTCTAATTTTTATTGACCCTTTCCCAAACTATATTCATATCTGATGGTATATATTGCTGGTATACTTTCAATTAGGGATCACTTAAGGTGCCCATAATGCTGATTCATGTACATCTCCATGGCAATATTTATGGATACATGGCAATCTCAAATTATTTTTAAAAATCTTATTAAAATGACAATTGCCCTAGATCTCCAGTCTACACTCTAGGATGCTTCTTTCCGTGACAATAATTGAGACTAGAAAATGAGAAGTAAAAAATTATGGAAATAAGTAACATTTCGAGCCAGAGACATGTATTCCTTTAAGATGACTGATCAATTATTTTTAAATTATATAAATATTTGGGATTCATATATATTTCTCTCAAAACTTCCCTAAGAGTTCTTCCAACCACAGATGGGAATGCTACAGTTACTAAAGGAGATGTTCATATAATATCCCATGCCTAAGAGTAAGCCTGTTTAAGAAGAGCAAAAGTATTTCTTGTGAAGAAATAAGAATTTTAAGCGTGTTTGTTTGACCAAAGAGGGGAAAGGAAAATATTTTCAAATAATGAAATTTTAAGCAGTTCCAATATTACTCTCTCATTTCTACCCACGTCCTTCCAAAAAGTATTGACCTTCCTTTCAAAATAAAGATCCAAGAAAGCTGATGCTAAGAGTTAACAATTAAATATGTCTACATGCTGTTAATCACTTTGTTATCTTCACTTAAATCTAGCTACTGAGATGACAGTTTTCTCCACATGCTGTCCAATTTCACTTCCCAATTCCAGGAATTGTTCCAAAAACCCTACAGGGCCATGAGCAGGCTTCAGTTGTTTCTTGCTGCTTTACGTCTTTTCTTGCCAAATTATATATAAGGAACCAGGGTACAGAAGGCCACTGGAATAATGCCCCTTAGCTTACATCCTAATTAAGATGACTCATTAGTGAATTTGACAACAGGATTGTCATTACCTGCTTGGGTAAATCAAACAGTCCATTCAGTGGCAATACTCTTGTATTATAATTCACCAATTCTTCATATTTTTTTCAGATAATGAGCTAATTTCTGAGATATGTAATTTCAAAGAAAGACAGGACATGAAAACACAAAAATTTTACTTGACCCTCATATGAGGTACTGGGTTAGTTCAGCAGAGAGTTTTCAGATATTAGTAAAGCTATATAATTATTTTCAAGTATCTTTCTGTTCAAAGTATGTTTAGGTGTTCAAAAGGAAAAAATCCTCTAGGAACTGGATTTTGGCAGGGGGAACTTCAGAAGCTACAATATTGAATTAATTAGTAAAATCTAGTATACTGTGTTAACAAAAAGTTTTCACACAAATAGTGAGTGTCAGCGATCACCAGGTTGGAGGCAGGCTCGCACAGACGGGGAGAAAAGGATCCACCATGTTTTTCTCTCCATCTTTTCTGTGTTTACCTGCAAGAGGAAAGATCAAGGCTGAAGGGCAAGTGTCGATGCCCATTTAGGAACAGGAAGCCATGTACTTTGAAAATTTGCCATATATCCTTAATTGGTAAGTTGAAATACGAACAAAGGAAAACTTCTAGACATTGTGGATGAGAGTCCAAAAAGGAGAAGCCTGAAGAGACAAGCTTTGGCCCATTCAACCTGTTTCCCTCAGAAATAGTGACTGACTTTCTAAAGAAAAAGAGTTGTGACTGAATCCCCTCTTCCCCTCTATAAACAAATGAAACAAAACAAAAAACTCCTAAAGCCTTTGTAATTTCACTCCACATAGAACAAGTCTACCTCCTCAAAATATGTTTGTGCCTTCAAGACTTCTAATTAAGAAAAAAAGCCTGAGGGTAAATTTAAGCTGTGACTTAAAAAAATTAATCAGAGATTGGGGTTGGAAGTTGCAGGAACCTGTGTCTTGAGAAATATATTTATTATTTATGTCTATACGGACGTTGCAGCAAAAGGGGAGGGAAGTAAAAGAAAATGTTTATAAAAAATCATCATGGGCAACATGGACTCTGAGACCTACAAGACCACAGTTTATTCAGCAGGTGAAGTGCTTTTTTAATCTATGTTCACCTAATACCAAAAGCCAGACCATTCCCTTTTCATCTTGTGGATCTTTTAATGACTATATGCATATACTGGTATAACTATACCATTATAGAAAACCATGACATTAACAAGATGTTCATCCTCCTGTGTTTCCTTACTATAACTAGGGATAGTTTGATTATTATAATTAGGCTATTTTGTAACCATTAGTATTCTCCTAGTTATAGTTATTTAAATAGGAGTAATAGTGTATAGAAAAACTTGCTAGGAAAATTGCTGACTACTCTTTGCAAATTTAGTCCTATGATAAATGGTAACAAAGGTTACATAATGCATTTGTCACTTCTATGTGTCTTTCAAATGTAAGAGATTTCCAAGTCTTTTGAAGAGAGGTGAAGTTGATAATTTTTGAGGTATTCTTTTTTCTCCCTTTCAAATGAAGTCTTGGTAGTTTTGCAGAGAGAGGGGGTTGTTAACAGTCACACAGGAAGCCTCCCTAAACAGTTGCACATTAGACTGCTATTTCTTGAATTAGTAACAGTAGCTTCCAGCCTTTGAGGGAATATATCAAATAGTGTTCCTCCAAGCTGTTTAAACCACAATCAGAAGCACCTGGTGTGTCCTATTCAGGAACAGTCCCTTTCCCCTGAAGAAATTCTCAGAGATGTTCAGGGGGCTCAAACACTGGCTGTTGAGGCCCTGAAGAATGTAGTGAGCTGATGTGGAAAACTCTTAAAGAGATGGGAATACTAGACCATCTGAGCTGTCTCTTGAGAAACCTGTATGCGGGTCAGGAAGCAACAGTTAGAACTGGTCATGGAACAACAGACTGGTTCCAAATAGGAAAAGGAGTACGTCAAGGCTGTATATTGTCACCCTGCTTATTTAACTTATATGCAGAGTACATCATGAGAAATGCTGGGCTGGAAGAAACACAAGCTGGAATCAAGATTGCTGGAAGAATTATCAATAACTTCAGATATGTAGATGACACCACCCTTATGGCAGAAAGTGAAGAAGAACTAAAGAGCCTCTTGATGAAGGTGAAAGAGGAGAGTGAAAAAGTTGGCTTAAAGCTCAACATTCAGAAAACTAAGATCATGGCATCTGGTTCCATCACTTCATGGGAAGTAGATGGGGAAACAGTGCAAACAGTGTCAGACTTTATTTTTGGGGGTTCCAAAATCACTGCTGATGGTGACTGCAGCCATGAAATTAAAAGAAGCTTACTCCTTGGAAGGAAGGTTATGACCAACCTAGACAGCATATTTAAAAGCAGAGATATTACTTTGCCAACAAAGGTCTGTCTAGTCAAGGCTGTGGTTTTTCCAGTGGTCATGTATGGATGTGAGAGTTGGATGGTGAAGAAAGCTGAGCGCCGAAGAATTGATGCTTTTGAACTGTGGTGTTGGAGAAGACTCTTGAGAGTCCCTTGGACTGCAAGAAGATCCAATCAGTCCATCCTAAAGAAGATCAGTCCTGGGTGTTCATTGGAAGGACTGATGTTGAAGCTGAAACTCCCATACTTTGGCCACCTCATGTGAAGAGTTGACTCACTGGAAAAGACCCTGATGCTGGGAAGGATAGAGGATGAGATAGTTGGATGGCATCACCAACTCGATGGACATGGGTTTGGGTAGACTCCGGGAATTGCTGATGGACAGGGAGGCCTGGCGTGCTGCAGTTCATGGGGTCGCAAAGAGTCGGACACGAGTGCGCAACTGAACTGAACTGAACTGAACCGGTGCTCAGGAGTATATTCCTCAGTGTGACAGAGTGCAGACTACTTTGTGACACACCTACATGCTAGTGGGTCACACATTATTTGCTGCTAAGAATATTGAAAATTCTTAATTTTGTATATTATTTTTTTGTAAAAATGAAGCAGATTCAAGTATATCCTTTTAATTTTGCTAGCTCTTGCTTACCTTCATCCCAATGTACTTTCAGATAAAGGGATTGATATTCCAGAAGTGTCCTGGGAAATGCACATGGACCCCACCCAAGTTCCTCACCTCGTCCCATGTCCACAGAATGACTATTACTAGCATTGGACAATTAGAAATCAAAATGATGTTTTACTTTTTTGGAAAAAAAAAAAAAACTTTTGGATTTATTCCAGAATCTGCAATCACTCATGAGTGTATTGGTCAGTTAAACATTATAATGGAAAAGTGTTTGGTAGAGAGAGCTTCCCAATGTACTGATCTAATGAGATATCCTAAGCCAGATTTAAACACATGTATGGAGGTTCTAGCACACAAGGACTGGATCATGTAGTCACCTTTAAGGAGGAAATAGGGAAGGTGTAAACCATGAAATAGCTGGCTTTGTAGAATACCAAAGGAGATTCACAGTTGGTTGGATTACCCTTTCAACATCTCTGCCCTTCTCTTTGAGTCTATCTCACTTAACCCCAGTGATGATGGTAATCAGATAGGAATTCAAAATGTGATAGGAATTCAAAAGGACAAAAATCCCCTCTCTGCAGCTTCTTAAACTGACCACAGGTTTAGAGGGTAAAGGTTTTTTCTGATTTCTTTCATTTTCTTTTGCTTAGGTGTAAAAAATTCTGTGACCCAGTCAAACTCCCAGAGCTCAGGTTAGTAAGGTTGGCTGGTGGGAAGAAGATGGGGGTGGCAGAAGCCAGTCTGCAAAAGGTACCATGAGGAAATAATCGCACATTCCTGAGACTTGAAATGGTAGATTTCACAAAAATCATACCAAAAAAACTTGTTTTGCTTAAAAAGAATTATATGCCATTAAGTCTTCTGTTGATTATTTTTTCAATAATGAAGCTAAGCATTTTCTCTTCTTTTTTAAATAAAATGAACTAAGAAGAGAAGATATTAAGAAATTCTAATTTCAAGTAACTTAAAAGTTTACTCTGTAAATTAACTTCTAATTATCAAGTCCTCAGGGTGTTTGGGTGGACAATTTAACTAATTTGATAAAACGAACCATATATCAACAATAAAAAAGGATGCACAATAAAAATGATCTGATCTGATTTTATATCTGGGGAAGTTAAATATTAAAGCGAAGTGAAAAAGATAAGTCCTTACACTTCTAACATGCAGCAGTTTTGTTAGGATGACCTGAAAAAATGTGTATGAAAGTTCTGTAGACACATACATTTTAACCTAAAACATTTAAACATTTTGAATGAACTGTTTTTAAGGCCAAAAAACACATTGTAAAAATAAAGTTTAAAATGATCTATTATGATTTATTTACTCTTTTTGCTATTGTAATTATAATTTATAATGTTGACTAGAGGAAAAAAATATTATAGCTTTCTCTTGTCATTAGACCTATCATAAATACATCATGGGTAAAAATAAAATTGCAAAATTTGCATCAGTAACTTTTCTATAAAATGAACATTTCTTATCAAAAAAGGCCTACATTTTAACTTTTTACATTAATTACTTTATCTCGGAATATATTTGAATTAGTACTTAATTATATTACTCTACAGCAATGAACTGGGCATTATATGTGAAGCCGGACTGCTGCTGCTGCTGCTGAGGCCGCTGCTGCTAAGTCGCTTCACTTGTGTCCAACCCTGTGCGACCCCATAGACGGAAACCCACCAGGCTCCCCTGTCCCTGGGATTCTCCAGGCAAGAATACTGGAGTGGGTTGCCATTTCCTTCTCCAATGCATGAAAGGGAAAAGTGAAAGTGAAGTCGTGTCCGACTCTCAGCGACCCCATGGACTGCAGCCTACCAGGCTCCTCCGTCCATGGGATTTTCCAGGCAAGAGTACTGGAGTGGGGTGCCATTGCCTTCTCTGGAAGCTGGACTGCCTGTATTCAAATCTTATCTTTTTGCTTAGTAGCTGAATGACCTTAGGCAAGTAACTTAGCCTCTCTGGGACTCAATTTCCTCATGTGTAAAATGGGGATAATAATAGTATAATCTCTTAAAATAGTGCCTGGTAAAATTAAACCTTTAGTAAATACTTATATATCCTTGCATAATATAATAAATGTATACTTGCAATATGCATTTTATTATTATATATAGTATATTATTTATCATATAGATTAAATTATGTAATAACAGATCTTTTTATTTTATATTATGTGTCTTTTCACAGCATAAAGATTGGAGCTGTAAACACATTTTGCCAACATACATTAAAATTAATTTTTTAAATATGAACCAATTGCCATTTATTCATGCTCATAAAGACTTGTGTATTATCTGTACCCCTCTTGTAATATGACATAATTGTCAGTTTAATTTGGCATTACTGTCTGGTAAATATACATTAATGTATTAAGATCATTATGGACCAGTGAATTGAAGTGTTTAACAACATGCCAGGCTATTAAGTTCTGTAAAGCTTTCCTGTTTTCTCTCCTGGAATCAGAGTGAGGAGAAGCAAGTTTGTTGATTGTTTTTTTAAGGGAGCCCTGGATATAAACCCACTGTAGCAAAGAATAAATTCCAGTTTGCCAAAACCTGAACAGTTAGCTTATTAGACAAAGAGAACAATTAATTGAAGAAAAGAAGAAGTCCTGCAATGAAACTTCTCTCACTGTACTTCAATGAGGAAAAAAAAAGTAATTAAATTTATATCAGGGCATCCTTCATAGTGTCATCTACCAGTTTATAACCCTCATATTGTTATGTTTTGATTTTTGAATTTGCAAAATGAAAGGTTAAACTAAATCATTTCCAAGATCATCTTAAAGTTTAAAATATCATAACTCATTCTGAAAGAACTACATACTTTGTTGATATAACTGAACATTTCCCTTAATTTATATCAATATACATTGAACTGACATTGAAAAATACAATTTCAAGTTATTACTGTACTTTGTAAATTTAGCAGTAATTAGGAAAGCTGCTATTTTTACTAGAGCTTTTATAAATAGAACTGCTAGTAAGTTCTAGCTTTGAAACAATCAAGCTACTTCTAAATTCTGCATTTATTATAAACAAATAAGCATTTCAGCTTATTATTTCAGCTGTAGCATTTAACAGTTATGGAGAACTGGCCCTTAGTAGCTTGTGAAATAGTTAATTCTCAATGGAAATGAGAAAGCTTAATTTCTGGGCAGTCTTCGCTATTAATAGATGTATCACTGTGGTGTAGACCCAAGTGGGGTCAGGATGCCTCTGAATGGTGCCCGGTCAGTCATTGTTCCAGCCAGTGTGGGCAGGGAGGGCCATTTTCCTGTCTCAGCCTACAAGGACTGATGAGATGGAATCTTTAGTTTGTCTCTGTGGCAAATTTTCTTGGCCAAAGTAAGTGGAAAGCAAAGGCAATTATCCAAGTATCTGAGATAAATGTGTGTTTTTCTGACCCAAATTCCTGAAAAACTACCTCAACTATTCTCCTTGATTTGGCGATGATGATCTGGACACATCTTTCTGCCTATATAAGTAAATCTCTTTTCTAGATGTCTTCACTAGGAGTGAGTGTGTTAGTGGGTGAAGGGTGGTAAGGTGCATGCATAATTTTATGTCTGTCTAACTTTGTGTGTATACCACATGAAACTTTTTAATCTATCCTTTCTAATTTTATAGTTATTAAATTGATTAATGTAAAAGTCCCTTTGAATTAATTAAGGCATGCCATGCTTAAATAATAATTTTGAACATAAATCCACATTTGGTTATTTAATAATTTGAATATAAGAATTCTTGAACACAGTGTGAATATTTATGCCAGATACTGCAGAAGTCTAAATCCTGATTAAACATCAAGAGTTCCACTAACTTTTAACATGACAGCAGTCTCATTGTCTTTCTGCTTTCACAAATAGCCAAGGTCCCTGAGTTAACCATTCAGATACAACACTAAATAACCCAAGAGGAAGTAATTCAACCTTTTAAAATAAATGTCTTTGGCTTTATTTTTCCCTTGATGTTTAAAACCGCAACCACTATTTATCAGCATGTACTGGACAGTAATGGGAAAGTGAGCAGAGCAGAACTGCAATCTGTAACTTTCGTAGCAGCAATTCTACAACAAACTTGGTAGTCTTTTGGCTACTATGCGAAATTAACTATTGAATGGTTTAGAGTATTAAAGTATTAAAATTTTAAAGCCTTAGCTACAAAAGTTTTAGAAATTAACTATAGATTTTAGTTATTCCTACTATCTGAAAGACATCTATTATCAGAAAATTGAATTGAGGTTCCAAGATAATTGTCACAAAATACATGAGTAATTCAAGGCAAGTCTCTCTCGAAATCTAATTTTTGTAGTAAAAATAGATGGGAACTGTCTAGATGACCTCTAGGACTAATTCTAGATTTGAAATTGTATACTCCAGCTTTAAGATACATGCAGATATTTCATGTAGCTACTCTGAGGAAGTTAGAAGGAAAAAAATGTAATTTTAGTGCATGATTTTCCAATAATAGGGCCATTAGAGCCCTTTTATCTCAGACAAATAAAATGTTTATTTCATATTTCTTTTAAGAAAGAGTACTAATGAATCTGGAGCAGCATCTCCAAGTAAATGGTTCAAAATTGAATTTGTCTGGATAGCAAAGAGAGTATGCTTTGGATATGAACACTGCTAACAGAACATCTGGAAATAATAAATACCCAAGGGCATTATCTGTAGAAAAGACTTAGCCAACGATTATGATGGTTTAAAATACAGCAGTATTATTCAGACTAAAAATTATATTGACAGCTTCCAGCAGATTATTTATTTGACCATATTAGCTTAACTTAACCAACACAGAATTTAAAAGTGTGTTAGTCATCAACCAAAATGACCTCCTAAGAAAGAATCTGGTAACTGTATCATTAGGCCAAGTAACAAAAATTTCAGGGGATTACATCAAATAAAGATGACACCTTATTTACATCCATTTCCATTCTGCAACTGTATTTTGGCATTAGAAATAAAGTAGAAACATGTACACACATAATTTCTTCAGTTCAGTCCAGTTGCTCAGTCATGTCCGACTCTTTGCGACCCCATGAACCACAGCACGCCAGGCCTCCCTGTCCATCACCAACTCCATCCCAGAGTCTACCCAAACCCATGTCTATCGAGTCGATGGTGCCATCCAACCATCTCATCCTCTGTCATCCCCATCTCCTCCTGCCCCCAATCCTTCCCAGCATTAGGGTCTTTTCCAATGAGTCAACTATTCGCATGAGGTGGCCAAAGTATGGGAGTTTCAGCTTCAACATCAGTCCTTCCAATGAACATCCAGGACTGATCTCCTTTAGAATGGACTGGTTGGATCTCCTTGCAGTCCAAGGGACTCTCAAGAGTCTTCTTCAACACCACAGTTCAAAAGCATCAATTCTTCGGCACTCAGCTTTCTTTGTAGTCCAACTCTCACATCCATACATGACCACTGGAAAAACCATAGTCTGGACTAGATGGACCCTGGTTGGCAAAGTAATGTCTCTGCTTTTTAATATGCTGTCTAGGTTGGTCATAACTTTCCTTCCAAGGAGTAAGCGTCTTTTAACTTCATTGCTGCCATCACCATCTGCAGTGATTTTGGAGCCCAGAAAAATAAAGTCAGCCACTGTTTCCACTGTTTGTCCATCTATCTGCCATGAAGTGATGGGACCAGATGCCATGATCTTAGTTTTCTGAATGTTGAGCTTTAAGCCAACTTTTTCACTCTCCTCTTTCACTTTCATCAAGAGGCTCTTTAGTTCTTCTTTGCTTTCTGCCATAAGGGTGGTGTCATCCGCATATCTGAGGTTATTGATATTACTCCCAGCAATCTTAATTCCAGCTTGCAATTCATACAGCCCAGCATTTCTCATGATGTACTCTGCATATAAGTTAAATAAGCAGGGTGACAATATACAGCCTTGACGGACTCCTTTTCCTATTTGGAACCAGTCTATTCCATGTCCAGTTCTAACTGTTGCTTCCTGACCTGCATACAGGTTTCTCAAGAGGCAGGTCAGGTGGTCTGGTATGCCCATCTCTTTCAGAATTTTCCACAGTTTATTGTGATCCACACAGTCAAAGGCTTTGGCATAGTCAATAAAGCAGAGGTAGATGTTTTTCTGAAACTCTCTTGCTTTTTCGATGATCCAGCAGATGTTGGCAATTTGATCTCTGGTTCCTTTGCCTTTCCTAAACACATAATATTCTTGTCTAAATAAAAATCTATGTAAAACTATGCATGTAAGCTTCTAATATAACAATACAAACTTGATTTGGGGATGCAACAGTTTGCATAGTTTTGTATTATCCACTTTAACTTCAGTTATTCCTTTTCCAGAACATTTCCAAATTTCACATAGCACAGGTTAGTATTGAGAATCAGACTAAAAGTTTCAGAGAATCAAAGTCTTTTTATCTTTTGTTTGTTTTTTAATCTCAGCCTTGTATTAAGAAATGTTGTTTGATACGGTATTTAAGATATAAAAGTTGGGGGGCCAGATATGAAAAGAATAATCATGACTGCATTTTCTTTTTTTGAAATTTTAGTGACAAACATTATGTTCAGCCAGGTGTCAGGAAGGTGCTAACAGTTGGTAGCACTACCAAGGATATTTATAATACAGCAGAAATGCCATGGAAAGTAGTAAAACACAGGCATCAAAGCCTAATTTTTTACTTTTGTGGCATAATTTTATGGTCCATTTTTGAATGTTGTCCAAAAGTGCACTCATAAAAGAGAATTTAAATTTGGCAAGCTACATGAATGTTCCCAAAAGTGCTATCAAATGAATCCTGAGAAACCTTCCCTTATAAATGACACTTTTTTTTTTAACTGAAAAGCATTAAGTCCTCTAGAAACATATTTTACTAAAAACAACAGGGCTGTTGATGTGCACCAAAACTTACTTGATGAAGCAACCTGAACTACACTTTTATGGGACCTATTAAGTACAAACTTTATTACAAAAACAACAAAATGGAAATTTGTATCAATCATCTTGATTTGGTTTCTTATATAAGAAGCCTAAAAATATTTGAAGTCCAATAGCTGGTTCTTTTTTTATTTAACTAAAAATAATTTTAGACTATAAAGGTCTTTTAGCTATTAAGCAATTTGTAGTTGTTTGAATTCTAAATCCCCTTGGCTATATCATACATGTCTGTGTTTTAAAGTTTTATTCTGAAATTGCCTCTTTCACTAATACAATATTATTTTAAATTGATGTCAGTGTGTGCTCTAATAGAAAAAGAATTCACTAAAATTATCTATAAGTTACTTTAAATGTCATAATACCAAGAATGGTATTACAATCTCTTATAAAAGTTATCTTCATTTTTATATTAGTTATATTTTTATCATATCACTTTACATAAGCTTTAGCTGGGGAATATTTCATCTTATTTTGTATCTATTTTTTTACTTACTGTTGATACATAGGTTGAGTGGTTCTTGATTAATTTTAGAGTTTTTGAAGCTGATTATCTTCCTTGGTGTGATTTAGTGCTTAAAGTGCAATTGTGCTAAAATTATATGAGGGTAAGGGAAAACCACCTGGAGTTAACTCTTTTCTCACCACCTGAACTGCCTTCTTCCATTCCCATAACATTCCTGTCCTTACATCAAAGCTCCTTTCCTTGACTTCTAGCCAAATATTCATAACTGTTTTTTCAATTATTTGTTGATAGACTTCTATTTGGTTTGCACAGGGTAAACCGGAAGAAAAGAGGATCTTATTATCTTTCTGAAACACATTTCTAATGTTCTTTATCCATCCTATAAACAAAACAATATGACTTTCCAACCATTTTCCATGAATTCTCTAGAACAATAATTTCTGAAAACCATTTAAAGACCACTTCATCACAAGCATCGTGTGGTTTTATTAAAAAAAGAGACTTGCCAACTCAGGCCAGGTTTAAACATTTGGCTACTCTGGAATGCTATAATTTGATGCCCTCCATAATGACATTCTTTAAAAATATATCCAATACTCATTTGAAGAGAATACAGTAATGCATAGGGGAAAAGAGTGAAGGTGGGTTCTGGGTAAAGAAGCAGGCAACACAGTCTCCTCTACTGCCTTTGGTAATTCAAGCCTGGTCCCAAAGCTGCAGCCCCACTCCGTCCTTCCCAGGCTTGGATCGACTTCCTCAGAAGGCAGTTTAGCAGCTGCCACTTGTTCAAACATTAGTTCTGGGTATGCTGTGATCTACGCTTCCTAGTAATATTATCCTATTTTTGAAAAAAGAGCCAACATGTACATATTTTCTTTATATTTTCAGTGTGTTTTATGTTTATTGATTTTTTTTGTTAAAAATTTTTGGAGATAATTATAGATTCACATGCAATTATGAATATTAATGAAGGAAGGTCCTGAATAGCCTTCATTCATTTACTCGCCACAGCAGTTTGCCTAACTAAATATATTAACACAACCAGAAAATTGATGTTGATATTATCCATCAACCTTATAGTACAGATTTCACCAGTTTGTGTGTCTGTGTGCTTGTTTATTTCTAAGAAACTTTTAGTTTTATCACATGTGTAGACTTCAGTGACCATGACCACAGTTAAGATCCAGAACAATCTCATTATCAGGATTCCCTGCACTGCATTTTTATGGCTACAGCTACTCCCCTTCTTCTAATCTCTTTAACAACTGATAATCTAGTCTCCATCTCTATAATTTTGTCATTTCAAAAATGCTAAATAAATGGAATCATAGAGTATGCAGATTGGCTGCTTTGCATGTAGCATTCACTTGAGATATATCCAAATGGCACACATTAATAGATTATTCTTCTTATTGCTGAATAGTATTCCACGGTACTAGTATACCACAGTTGGTTTAACTACTCATGCTTAAGAGCATTTGTTTCCAGTGTTGGACTATCATGAAGAAAACTGCTATGAACGCTGTCCCTAATCTTTTCTTAATTTGTCTCTAATTGTTATTTAACCCATCCAATGATTTGTTTTAAATTTCTAATGATTGTTTATTGTTTGTAGTTCTTTTTTCCCCAAAACTGTTTCATTTCATAGTATCTTATTTCCAACTCATTTTTATCATTTCCTCTCTTATTTATCTAAAGATTTAGGCATGATTATTTTTATTCTTATTCTGATGATTAGAGTACCTGATGGACTCTAGACTTTATTGTTTTGTTTTTAATCCTCCCTGATTCATTTTTATGGCTTGTCATTTTTTATATAGTTCAATATTTGATTTATCTAAATTTGTTGGAATCCTAAAGGGCTGTGTTGAATGCTCACTATTTCAGAGACAGTATTCTTTTACATTTGCCAGGGCTGTGATGAAGAATATTATTGATTTTTCTAAAATGTTTTGTGTTTCTAGTGAGTTTTTAGAACAGTGAATGAACATTTTGCCAAAAAAAAAAAAAAGTTTCATTTCTTTCAATCAGGGCAGCTTGAATTCTATATATTGGGCTTCCAGGACAACATTGTTTAAGTAAAGGTTGCTTTTACAAGAATAATGTCTACACTATAGAAATACTAAGAGAAAAATTTCCAAATTGAAAGGATAGAACTAGTATAAAATGCAGTTTTGGACATCAAAACTGAAAATTACATGGCCAGTACTACCTCATAACTTGAAATTGTTTGTATAACTGGAGAAAAAGGCAATGTGTGTCACTTTTAGGGTCTCTTTTCCTTGAGCATCTGTGGACTTAACTAGTGGGTAAAGCAATTGAAGTTCTACAGAATTTTACATGTAAACATTTATGGCTGCTACAAAATGACAATGATTTATATTTGATATTGGGCCATTTTCTATACATTGTTTTCAGTTGACAACAATTGCTATTGTCTTCTTTATTTCTCAGTTCTACCAAACATTAAATGGATAAGTGGGGAACTGAGTTATCTCTGGGTAAAAAAGTCCAACAAAAGCAGATCTAATGTTACATTTTCCTTCAGCTATGTGTTTTTCTATATTTAATTTCAGTTTTATATTTAGAAACATTCATATTTAACTAATTCACTACTTCCATTCTAAACTCAATTTAAAAATGATGATAAAAAGCATAAGTTTAAAATAAATTTTCATTCTTATACAAATTACTTTCATCAGGCTTTACATGCACAACCACCCATCGAAGCTTGCAAATACACACACACACACACACACACAGAATATAAGGGGGATACAAAATTTTCACTATGTATTCATTTACTGCAAGATAACATAGGCTAAAAGATCCATGTTGTCCAAGTTATCCTGGAATATTTCTACTTTTGTTTAAGCCTTCTGATAAGGCATAATAGTTTATGTACTAAGATGGATATATTGTCAAATTTTTTTCTCAGTGATCATAAGAGGAAATTACTTTCCCCTCTAATCTGTTCACTGTCCCTGTTACAGCACTGACATTCTCATAATTTTAGAAACTTCAGGTCACTGATATCTGAGTGTGAATTAGCACTGTGTGTGTGCATTAGTCACTTGGTTGTGTTCAACTCTGTGACCCCATGGATTGTAGCCCACCAGGCTCTTCTGTCCTTGGAGTTCCCCAGGCAAAATGCTGGAGTGGGTAGTCATTCCCTTCTCCAAGGGATCTTCCTGATCAAGGGATCAAACCATGGTCTCCTGCATTGCTGGCAGATTCTTTACCATTTAAGCTGTTTGGCATTAATTTATCTCAGATTTGGCAAGCTCTTATTTATTGTCTAATATATAGCATGGTTAATACATTTATAGACAGATATATTCTTGAAAATGAAAGAAAACTGATTGAAAGCAATTTATAATCTAAATGTGCTATTAGACCTCACTACACAAAATTCATTAGTTTTTTTTATTACCATGAGGTGAAAAATAATCCCTTATGTTTTCTTTTTTGAGAATCTTGGTCTAGATGGGATAAAAAGAATAATAGACTAAATTCCTTGGTCTTTTAGCTAAAAGTGGCCTTTTGGGTCTTTGCTGGCCGTGGAAATTTAATGAAAGTGATAAATTCTCTTCCCAGGACAATCTAGATACTCATGGAATTTTCCATTTAACTTCAGGAGATCCATGGGCCACTTGAAGCCTATCCATGGATTCCAGATTATGATCTCCTAGACTAAATAAAAAAACATAATGAGGTGTGTAAACAATATTACTAAAGTCATACTATGTCATTACTCATCATTATTATTAGAAATAAAGAAAACCCTAATTTTATGTTCTATGATATAAATATATAAATCATATTTGAAGGTCTATTTTATATATATTTTCAACACAAGCTATGCAGAAATGCATCTGACTATTTGAATTTCAAATTTTTATTGATGTAAAATTAATATCTTATTAAAAATAAAATTTGGAGAATGATTATAGCTTACAGACTTTCATCAGTGCTAAGCAATACTTTTTGTCTGTGCTGTGCTATGCTTAGTCGCTCAGTTGTGTCTAACTCTTTGCAATCCATAGACTGTAAGCCACCAGGCTATAGTTTTTCAACATTTTGTTATAGTGCAAGAACTCAGTTTCCATTGTTACGTTATTTTTCTTAGAACTAAAAGGCTTTAGAAGTAAAAAGTTATATTTTCACATAATAACTGCTATACATTTTTATACTGGTTTTTACTTTTATAAAAAATACACACTATGATGATTAATGATTATTAATTAGTATGAGTGGTCAAGATTATTAATATTCTTCAACTATAACCACAAAACTTATTCTTCCCTCTGGATACCAGGAGTTTACTGCAATGTTGATGGCTCATCTATAAAGAATCCGCCTGTCAATTCAGGAGACGGGTTCGATCTCTGGGTTAGAAAGATGCCCTGGAGAAGGAAATGGCACCCACTCTAGTATTTTTGCCTGGGAAATCCCAAGGACAGAGGGGCCTGGTGGGCTACCGTCCATGGGGCTGCAAAGAGTATGGCATGACTTAGTGACTAAACAACAAAAACATCTAAGTTATATGAAGACACTGATGTACATACATTATAACCTCTATTGTGATAGGGCTTCCCACGTGGTGCTGGTGGTAAAGAACTCGCCTGCCAAGTCCAAGAGACATAAGAGACACAAGTTCGATCCCTGGGTCAGGAAGAATTCCCGGAGGAAAGCCTGGCAACCCACTCCAGTATTCTTGCCTGGAGAATCCCATGGACAGAGTGCAGTCTGCATTGCAGTAGCAGGCTGCAGTCCATAGGGTCACAAAAAGTTGGACACAAGGGAAGTGATTTAGCACACCTATTGCAATGCTAATGATAATCATTTAACATGCAAACAAAGTCAACTGAATGCAAACATAGGCTATCCTTGGAAGCAGCTTAGCAGCAAGTGGTCTGACTACAAAAAAGAGTGAATAATTCCTCTCCCAAATAACTCTCAGATGTGTCCAAGAAAACAAAATACTCTTAATGGAAATACTGAAACTAAATGAACTTTATTTAATTTAACATTTTGTAGCCTTGGAGTTTAATTAATTTTCAATAAGGGTTGTGCGTGATAAATACCTAGGTTTATTTGGATAAAGAAATTTCAGCTAGACTTCTAATACTCCACTGAAGAACATATTTAACTGGAATAAAAGGGTTTTCAGTATTTTCTGAGTGAGACTGGGGGACTCCATACTACCTTTGCTCTAGAGAAAGATGCAGGACGTGTATGAGATTGAGTGAAATTATATTTTTGATCTGGATTTAGTATGAGTAATATTACAAACCATGTGTATCATCTCATTTACTAATAATGTATCTGATTATGCAAAAACTGATGAAAAGTACAATAAAAATGGTCAACAAATATTTTAGTACATAAAGTGTGAGAAAACAAAAAATTTAATATGTCATTGAGACAGAGGGAAAAAGAGAACTATGAAGCTATGAAATAGAATTCTGCAGCTCAGTAAATATTATTAATAATAAAAATGTATATGTGAATTTCATAACTCATATGCTCAAATTGCTATAAAACTCATTAGGGAAAATAGTAATTGTTATAGAGTTTAGAAAACAGGGCTAATATTTGGGACATCAAAAAAATGACTCATGAGTTTTGTACTTTTGAGCCAATCTTTGAAGGATGGAGGGCTTTCCTTGTGGCTCAGCTGGTAAAGAATCTGCCTGCAATGTGAGAGACATGGGTTCAATCCCTGGGTTGGGAAGATACCCTGGAGAAGGAAAGGCTACCCACTCCAGTATTCTAGCCTGGAGAATTTCATGGACTGTATAGTCCATGGGGTTGCAAACAGTCAGACAAGACTGAGCAACTTTCACCTCACCTTGAAGGATGGATAAGATTTGGGCAACAAGCAATGAAAACAGGATGTGGAAGGAATGTTGTGAACCAAGGAATAGAGGTAAAAATCTTAGGGTATTTCTGTGGACTAGTTGGTCAGCAAGAATGGTGCGAGATTCACAAGGTAAACAGGCCAAGGTCACCACACAGTATGGAACATCTCAGGTGCTTAGCTAAAAGGAATGGTCTTCATTCTGTAGACAGTGAGTGAAGAGCAGATGAATCATTTTAAATAAAGTGAGGCATGTTTTGAGCTGGCCTCACAGCTATACAGCGGAGATCAGTAGCAAAGTGGTGGGATTTTCAATAAGCATGTATCCAAGCACATTCTCAATCATTTATAAGAACAAAAGCTCAGGTATGAAAATCAGCAACAAATAGAAACATGATACCTGTACAAATCATTTTTTATTCTAAGATGATAGAGGCAAATGTGTTAACAACTGAGGTTATATATTATAGAGAGTGAAGTAAATCAGAAAGAAAAACACCAATACAGTATACTAATGCATATATATGGAATTTAGAAAGATGGTAACGATGACCCTATGTGCGAGATAGCAAAAGAGACACAGATGTAAAGAACAGTCTTTGGGACTCTGTGGGAGAAGGCGAGGGTGGGATGATCTGAGAGAATAGCATTGAAACATGTATATCATCATATGTGAAACAGATCGCCAGCCTAGGTTCAATGCATGAGACAGGGTGCTCAGGGCTGGTGCACTGGGATGACCCTGAGGAATGGGATGGGGAGGGAAGTGGGAGGAGGGTTCAGGATGGGGAACACATGTACACCCATGGCTGATTCATGTCAGTGTATGGCAAAAACCACTACAATATTGTAAAGTAATTAGCCTCCAATTAAAATAAATTAATTAATTAAAAAAAAAACAGTTGAGGTTATAATAAACATCACCAGTATATTTTTTTCCATAAAAGATTAAAAAAGGAAACATGCTGCCCTAACATGAAAAGTGTTAGCAGGAACTGAGAACTTCTGGTAAGTACTAGGTTTAAAAGCACAAACATTTAGTAGGAGGTATGTGGTATAAGTTTCTAGACAATATGTAGTTAGTAAAACAAACAAAATCAGTTTTGTTTACTACTTGTCTGGCATAAATCAGTCTTAGGCATGGGTGAAGAGCTGTTCTCAAAGATTGAGACTCTAAATATATAAGAATTCGTACCAGAGTTACCAGAAAATTATACATATTTATGCAAGTCAAATAGCTTTGGTTTTATGATTCTAAAATGTCGAAACTCTTACCTCGCACAACAAGGTCAGCAGAAGCTGAAGAATTGTCTACAATTGTCTGAGCAGTGCACGTGTACCTCCCAGCGTGTTTCAGCTGGGCATTTCGGATGAGCAGCTCCCCATTGGAATCCAGCTGTCGGAAAAAACAGCAGTCATTCAAATCAGTAACTTTTTCACCAATTAAGTGATGTTTAGAATATGAGAGGTACATTTTCCCCTAACAAAATGAAACCGTTTTCATTAAAAGCCATCTGTTTTGGATGTGCTAACTGACAGTGTGTTCTTATGTTACTTAAACTCTGGGCTTTGGTATCTGAAGTGAAAAATAGAGTGAATTACTTCAGGTCCATTTTAGCTCTAATGTCTTTAGCATCCTATTCTTTTTTTTTTTTTTAATTTATTTTAGTTGGAGGCTAATTACTTTACAATATTGTAGTGGTTTTTGCCATACATATTCTTATAATCAGAGGTCCTTTTGAGAAAACCCACAGGATGAAACTTGATATTGATGTTGAATATCAATGAGGATACATACATGCTCTTTGGCTACAAAGAATTGTTATTTTCAAAATGTGTCACAGTTCATTTTACAATGATAATGAAAGTGTGTAGAAAATGTTAAAATGGACAACTCTACTAACATGTTCCGTTTGGGCCAAAGTATAAGCTCCATGTGGGGAAGGATTTCTGTCTCGTTCACTGCTCTATGCCCGTGCTTAGAATAGTGTTTAACACATATTTTTGACATAGGCTTAAAGGAATTTTGCTTGTGAATGATAAGGTACCATTTCAATGCAATTTCTAAAAATAGCTAATATTTATCAAAAGTCTCCTCTGCACAACTTTTCTCATTCTATTCTCTTCTGTGGACAGTTCTATTAGACGAGTCCTAGTTTGTACATTTTATTAAAGATAAAAGTGAGACAGAGCATCCAAGTAATTAAACTACAGTAACTTTGTTTGGTAGGAGAAGCATAACATAGTCCATGTTCATTATCTCCAAATATTATCTTAAGAGAAAAATATGGAAAATTCAATTTTTAAACAGACATTCGGTTTTCTCGCGAATCAAATATATTGATTTACTATTGCGATCATAGATATCCAGGTAGATAAAAGGATGAAAAACTAATGGTTAAGTCAATTTTTCATGAAGGCATTGTTTCTTTTATATGACATACTTGCTAACTTTAAATTTTGATTATTTAATGACTGTATGTAAAATGAATGTTCTGCTTCACCATTGGTTCTGCCAGTGTGCCCTTTACATATTAAATTTCCTGCTAGTCTTAGAAAGTTGCAATCCTTGCTTGATTAATAAGATTAATTAAGAATTTAGTTATAATCTGAACAGATTGATTCAGTTGATTGTAACAGAATACTACTATCTCCATATAAATATCTGGTGAGTGGCCACACACCTTATTCCTTGCTGTTAGCCAGTTTCAGTAAAAACACAGCTAGAGACAATACAATTTCATGTTAGTTGTAGATCTTCCTGCCCCTTGAGGTCTAAATTGGGTAAAAATCCAGATCTCAAGATTTCTGTGCATTCCTAAGGGAGGGGGTTTCTTTCCCTCTGTTCTCTTGTCCATTTATTTTTTGCCATATTAAGGAGCCTCAGACCAGCCCTTTCTCTATTTTGCCTTGAAACCTACTAACACAAAGTTTCCCCTAGTAAAATAGGATTACAGGAGAGTTGAAGTTCAAGGAATTGGTTGTATTCCACAAAATAGAGCAATTATCTTTCTTGCTTCCTCTAGAAAAAATCAACTATTCTTCTTTCCTTATGTTAAGCTCGGAGAAGGCAATGGCACCCCACTCCAGTACTCTTGCCTGGAAAATCCCATGGATGGAGGAGCCTGGTAGGCTGCAGTCCATGGGGTCGCGAAGAGTCGGACACGACTGAGCGACTTCACTTTCACTTTTCCCTTTCATACATTGGAGAAGGAAATGGCAACCCACTCCAGTGTTCTTGCCTGGAGAATCCCAGAGACGGCGGAGCCTGCTGGGCTGCCATCTATGGGTCGCACAGAGTCGGACACGACTGAGGTGACTTAGCAGTAGCAGTATGTTAAGCTGCTTAATTCTTGTATGATTGCTTGCATCCTGACCTTACCGAATCATCAAAACCCAACTTTCTGTTTTTAGCTTTTGCCATTTATTTAAGTCTTACTCCTTAATCCATTTCAAGCTGGTTCCTGCTTCTTAAACTAATTTTGCATGACTTCTGATAGCATTTGACCTTCTGTCCCCCAAAACTCAACTTTTCTTGTCATCTGTGACAGCACACTTTCCAGAAATTTTGAGAAAATTCTCAACCCTTTTTCTTCTTCAGTTTCAATTCCATCATATGAATTATTGAATTTATCCCTTCCTCGTCATCACCATTCCTCTGCCTTTGTCCAAGCTACCAATATCTGTCACTGAACTACTATATCCTGTTTGGTCATGACCTCCACCCCGGTCCCATTTATTCTCTTCTCCACTTGGCACCCACGGTGACCTTTTAAAAATGCAAATATGATCAAATCATCCCTTTCTATGAAAACAAACAAAAACCTTTAAAAATATTCCCCTTCTTGGAATAAAAGCTGTAAGTGGTATGATGGTCAACCTGGATCCATTCTCTAAATTCTGTCCAATATTCCAGCTCACCAAGTGCCACCATTTTACTTACACTCTGCTTTCCAGAACATTCCCTTTTTAGGGCTTAATGTATCTCGTTATCTCTTATCTCTTATTCTCCAACGTGTTTCCTCTCCTGGATTTGGTCCCCTCATACTCTACCTTCTCCCCACCTTCACCAAAATAACACTTACCCTTCCCCACCAGAATCAGTTCAAGTCATTTCCCCAAGGGAGTCTTTCTACTTTCTGTTGTTATGTTTTGCCATAGCACAATTTACTTAATGTGAAATTATATATCTCATTTCAGTAAAATATTTATACAATTTTATGATTAAAGTTGGTTTCCCTGAAGGAAAAACCTTTCCTATTTGATTTAGCCTTGTATCCCTGTGTTACTCATGTACAGCTGTATGTGCTGTATCTCTAGGAGCAGCACAGTAGTGCCAGGAACATAAGACCAAAAGCACATCATCTTAATGAACAAGTCGACATGCTTATTAAGACTTCTGACATCAGATCTTGAGATAATATGTACTTACTTTTTAGCTACAAGCAGAGTTAGGATAGCAAATTCATACAGTCCATCACAATTGCAGCATTTTGTAAGCACATGATGAGATTTATTTTGGTGACAGGATGAAGTACACATTTTTGCTACTTCTTTCCCACTTCCTGGGCCCCAGTAACTTACACTTTACTATGTGTTCTCTTTTCTGCAGACCTTTGCTTACATAATCGTTCCCATTGCTTGGATTCTCTCATTTCCCACTTCTATCACTTGGTTAGCTTGAAGTTGTTAGCTGCTCCTTTCTCCTCTGGAATCCAAAGTCCCAGTTAGGGAGTTGTCCCTTGTATATTTTCATTGTAACTATTCCTTTCTACTCTAATTATTTAGTTTTTAATTTCTTCTACTAGATTGTAATTCTTTGAGAAAGAACTAGGACTTATTTATTATTATATACAAACTACATATTGTGATATCTGACATACAAGAGGAATTCAGCAAATAAATATTACATAAATGAATTAAAAGAATTACTATCTACAACGTGTTTAATAAATTCTTTTAGTAATTTCATGTGATTTTTCAGGTAAGATAATGATCATATTATAAGATAAAATAGCTGAACTAAGAACAACTATTGCTGTCCATATACATGAGATCAATTGTCAATTAATAATATATTTCAAATTATTTATAAACTAATTTCATGAGTAAATATAAACATTTTAGGAATAATATGTAAATTCATAGAGGAAAAAATGCAGTTGACATATAAGAAAATGGACACCTCTAAGTTTTACAACCACTCGTATCTGTGGTAGGGGCTTCACTGGTGGCAGAGTGGTAAAGAATTTGCCTATATTGCAGGAGACACGGGTTCAATTCCTGAGTTGGGAAAATCCACTGGAGAAGGAAATGGCAACCCATTCCATTATTCTTGCCTGGAAAATCTAGTGGACAGAGGAACCTGGCAGGCTGTAGTACATGTGGTCTAAAGAGTCAGACACGACTTAACAACTAGACAACAATGACAATATCTGTTGTAAAGAATTAAGCCTTTATCAAAAAAAAAATTTAAGCCTTTACAGATTCAAAATTTGTAATGCAAATCACAAATTTACAAAGAGAGGTTTGCCTTTCCCTCAGCTTATGGAAGGTAATCTCTAGTATCTTTCTTTGCCTGGTTATCTTGTGTCATGCTAAATAGTTCTAATCATGTGATTTAGGGTGGCCATTAGCTGTAACTGTAGTTTTAGAGTAGGGGCTTGCCCTGCCCAAAAGATGAAATATTGTGGCTTCTAGTAGCAGCTTTGCTGCTGCTGCTGCTAAGTCGCTTCAGTCTTGTCCGACTCTGTGCAACCCTATAGACGGTAGCCCACCAGGCTCCCCCGTCCCTGGGATTCTCCAGGCAAGAACACGGGAGTGGGTTGCCATTTCCTTCTCCAATGCATGAAAGTGAAAAGTGAAAGTGAAGTCGCTCAGTCGTGTCAGACTCTTCGTGACTCCGTGGACTGCAGCCTACCAGGCTTCTCCGTCCATGGAGTGGGTTGCCATTGCCTTCTCCAAGTAGTGGCTTTGAGTCATGTAGTAACAATCAACCTAGAGATTGAGATTAACTATTATATTTGGGCAATCAATCAATGCCGATTTGATTAAGTCCCAACTAAATCTCTGGACATCAAAGCTCAAGAAAGACTCCCTGGTTGGCAATACTCTGTGCATACTGCCACACACCAAAGCAATACAGTAACTTATCTTGACTCCATGGGGAGAGAACAATGGAAGCTCTGTGTTTGGTACATTTTCTGGACTCTATTGCATGCACTTCTTCCCTTGGCTGATTTTAATCTGCATGTTATTCCATGGGGTAGCAAAGAGTCGGACACAACTTAGTCACTAAACAGTAGCAGCAGCATTCAGATAATAAATTGTAATCATGAGCATAATAGCTTTCAGGGAATTCTAGAAAATCAAAGCTGAGGATGGTTTTGGCAACTCTTGGAATTTGTAGTTGGTTTCAGAACTGAAGATTGTCTTGGGGACTTGCCTAACTTTGTAGTTGGCCAGTTCCTCATAACCAACTCCTCATATTCCTACTAAGTAGAATTCATCTGAGAGAGGAAGTAAAGAAATATTATTTTATTATTTATAACTCTTTTAAAAAATATTTGAAGTAAATACAGAGTAAAATTGTGTAAATGGGGCAGATAATAATAGAAGAGTTTTTCTTGAGCTATCACAGAGGCTAACTGGCACATATTTTTCAAGAAAACTCTAGTGAGAAAAAATAATGTAAAGTAACTGCAGTAAAATAAAAATAATTAATCACTATATATTTATAAAACAGACTGATGTACTTTTACATCCTTAATAGACTGAATTTTGACACTAAATATTCAGTAAGGTAAAGATATTAAATAAAACAGTTTAACACTATTATGGCACAAGATAATAGCTATATTTAAGAAAGAATAATGTTTGCATGTAGTGAAAAGCACTTAGCTCTATTATATGCTTTTATTACGTGAACTCACTACTTTGGTTGCTTCGTGTATCTAATGAAAGATAATCCTGTTGTTAAACTCTGGCTATTTCAATGAGCTATGTGATTAGATTGGAATTTAAAAAAATAAAACACTTCAGAAATTAACTTTTTTAATTCAACCTTATAATAAAAAAATGAGGGCAAAAATAATTTTAAAAAATTGTGGAACCATAACTACCCTTTGTAAAATACTTGAATGCTATATACCTAATAATCTTCTTTTAATGAAATTGCTATAATTTCCTCCCAAAATCTCAGTTTGAAGCATATTGCTTCTTTATGGTCACTTACTTAATTCTGAGAGGAATAATGTGGTCATATTTTTTTATACTTTTCACATGCAATGAAAAACACAAGGTATTTTATGTCTTAAAATATCATGTTAAAGTTATACTTACTGAATCTTCAGAATTAACTCCTTAAAAACTTTTAATTAAACTATTCTAAAAGTTTAATGCTAAACTCATTTTAAATGTCAGCCCTGTTTTAAACATTAGGACTTAGGTAGCTAATGATAGGTCTACTCACGTAAAGCAATAATAAGGTACTTTAACATTTATTCTTACTTGGTCTATTTTTGGTGAAGGTGTGGCGTTGAAACACCTCAAAAGGAAAGCAAAGAAAAAAATATACTGTATCACTTCCAATAGAGTTGTGTATGTACAAAAGCTTTGCTGAAGTTTTTATAAGTGGTGCTAGCACTTTCCATACCTCAGGAGAAGTTGAGGTTCTCAGTGGTTGACAGAACGCTTACAAAGCAAGTAAAGATCATGGATCTCAGCACATTCTAGCCGCAAATTAGATACGAATGCTCTCTATATTTTCACTACAAACCACTGCTTGGCTGAATTACAAAATGCTTCCCTTCATATGAGGAGGGTTGAATCACATACTGGAAATTGTGATAGCACAGCTCAAGGATGTTCCAAAGTGTATATGTGGTTTACCACTGAGAAATTTCCCAAGTTTAAATCAAAGGACTTCCAAAATATAAATGCCCCTCCCTTCCTTCCCCCTCTCCCATGAACTAACTTTGAAAAATCATTCCTATAATATAAATCAATCTGAATTACTAAATTGTATTAACAAATTCAATTAACCATAATAAACAAAGAAATATGCTAAATGGTATGTATATGCAAGGTCTGAATAAAGCTTAGAACTCAAAATGTCTCTATAGAAACATCTCTTTTATTCCATTGAAGTTCAGAATGAAGAGACAAATATAGAAGGTTGGACAAAAGGATAGCCTTTAAAGAGAATATTTTAGAAACCTATAAGGAAAATTAATAAATATGTATGAAACATGCTATATCTATGAAAAATATTTTTCTTTTTTACTTTTGGCTTGCTAGGTTAAAGAAGGGATAACTGTAGCAAATTCATCAGATGCAACTGCAAACTTTAACACCACCATCATCAACACAACAACAAATATTTAGTAAGCATTTTATAGGTGGCAGAGGCTAATGCAAATACTTTGCATGTGCAAATTCATTTACAACCACCACCCTGGGAGAGAGGTACTATTCTTAACTTTATTTTAGAGATGAGGACACAACACTACTGTTACTACAACCACTACTACTGCTACCACTGTTGCTGTTAATAGGATACTATTTCTGCTGCTACTAATACCACTGTTAAGAATGCTAGTGCAACTTCCACTATTGCCACAGCCATTGCTTTTGCTACTGTGAACTACTAATATTTGATCTAACTTATTAAAGGCTCTTTAAATGCTTGGATTAGTGGTAAAGAATCTGCCTGCCAATGCTGGAGATGCAGGAAACTCAGGTTCATTCCACAGGCCAGGAAGTTCCCCTGGAGGAGAAAATGACAACCCACTCCAGTATCCTTGCCTGGAGAATCCCATGGACAGAGGAGTCTGGTGGTCTACAGTCTATAGGGTCACAAAGAGTCAGACATGACTGAGCACACACACACACTAGGCTAGATGCTTGGCAATGTGCTAGCTACTTTAAATATATTTTCTTATTTAATTTGTATAATGTTCAGGGAGATATAGTTAATCTTTGTATTTTATGGATAAGGAATTTGAGATTTTAATTTAAGCTACTGGTAGAAGGCTTCCCAGGTGGCTCAGAAGACCAAGGTTCATTCCCTGGGTTGGGAAGATCCCCTGGAGAAGGAAGATCTCCTGGTGTAGGAAAACCTACTCCAGTATTCTTGCCTGGGAAATCCCATGTACAGAGAATGTAGCCCTGGTGGGCTACAGTCGTGGAGTCACAAAAGAGTCGGACACAACTTAATGACCAGACAACAACAACAACAACAGAGAGGCTCAATAGTTAACATTTTCACCAAGTTAAGCTGCTGCCAAAGTAGTACTTCATGGATCAAATATTTGAATTTAGGTTCACAGTTCAGTAGGTAAAAGTGGATATTTTCTCACCACAGGAAAAATACAACATGCTATTATTTTCTATTTTATTTAAATTTTAACCTATTTAAACACTCAAGCATAAGAAAATAGAATAGTACAATGGCCATCCATATACTAACCAATTAGATTCAACAATTACAAACTTCTTGTCATATTTGCTTTTATCTATGTATCAATTATGTGTCTATCTAGTGTTGAACCCTTAAAAAATAAATTACTATTACTATAATTCATTTCTTAAAACATTAAATTGAATCTCCAAAAAAGTAAGCAAAAGTGAAAAGCGAAGTTGCCCAGTCGTGTCCGACTCTGCAATCCCATGGACTGGAGCCTACCAGTCTCCTCTGTCCATGGAATTTTCCAGGCAAGAGTACTGGAGTGGGTTGTCATTTCCTTCTCCAAGGCCATTATCTTAATCACAAAATCATTTTCACACATGGCATAATTAACATATTCAAGTTAGTATTATTTTAAGTAATGTATCAGCTCTAAATTTGCTTGAATGTTAAAAAAAAAAATTGAAAAGATAGGGCTTACAAAAAATTTATGAAAATAAGTATTGTCATAACAAATACACACACCTAAATATATTAGAGAAATCATTTAGGACAACTACTAAGATGTTGCCCAGTACTTATAGGATCAAGGAACATTGACTATCCCTAAATTTGGCTATTCTGATGGCTGAAGAGTTCAATTTTGATCAATTGGATCATTTTAAATTAGAGCTCACAAGGAAGGAAATGTCTACTAAGCATTTTAAATGATAGACAAAACCATGAAAGCCTTAGGTTTAGCACCCATATTTTAGAGTTGAAAGAAAACTTGGAACATTGCTTAATTTGTATGGTTTTTGAATTGATTTCCATTAGCCTTAGGGTTCCAAAACCTTCATGGATTGCTTGGTAGAAAGAAGGGATCAGAACAAGATGTGTTTTGGGATAGGAAGGTGTGAGAGACCCTACGGTTATGTCTTTGGGCTCCTACAAATGTGAAATCCTCACAAACAGATTCTCAGAAATTGTGTATACAATTTCTTCAGTCAGAGTAATTTTAACTTCACCTTGGATATTTATTTGAGTTCTAATTTAAATTTAACTTTTCTTTGGGAAAAGAATTCTGCTGCTAAAAGCCTTCTGTTGCTGTTTTTCAAAATTTCTGCTGTGGCCCAACTTCCTCATATGACAGATGAGAAGCCTGAGGCTCAGAATGACTGCTTTGCTGAAGGTCATATAATTTGTCAAGGACAAAACTGCAACAGAATTCTAGATCTTTAGATAATGTTCTGTTTTTAAAAACTATATTTTAAAAAAAGTTACTTTTATTTTTGGGGAATATGATAGCTAATAACAAAATAGTATATTTCTAGTGTGATATAATAAATAAAACATCAAAATCAACAACATGAAATTGTAAAATAAAATTCTTAAGACACCAAAAGTTTATGCTTATTTTCCCTTTTATTTTATATATGTATTTCTATATACACACTATATTTTGCTAGCATAAAGAACCAGAATAATTACTCCAGTGATTGTTAAGTATGCAAGGAGCTTTATGTAAAACAAATGAGACTTTAATTTTGAATGAATTTTTGGAAATTTTTGCAAGCCAATGCATTTCTGAAGAATAAAGACTTGCAGTCATATATTCTTAATTCTATTTATTACTTTGCCAAAAAAGGTCCATCTAGTCAAAGCTATGGTTTTTCCAGTAGTCATGTACGGATATGAGAAAGCTGAATACCGAAGAATTGATGCTTTCGAACTGTGGTGTTAGAGAAAACTCTTGAGAGTCCCTTGGACTGCAAGAAGATCAAACCAGTCCATCTTAAAGGAAATCAGTCCTGAATATTCATCAGAAGGACTGATGATGAAGCTGAAGCTCCAATACTTTGGCCACCTGATGCGAAGAAATGACTCATTAGAAAAGTCCCTGATGCTGGGAAAGATTGAAGGCAGGAGGAGAAAGGGACAACAGAGGATGAGATGGTTGGATGGCATCATTGACTCAATGGACATGAGATTGAGTAAGTTCCGGGAGCTGGTGATGGACAGGGAAGTCAGGCATGCTGCAGTCCATGGGGTTGCAAAGAGTTGGATACGACTGAGCAAATGAACTGAACTGAGCATGATCTTCAACAAATGTTTCCTGAAGACTAGACTGTGGAACTCTATGTTAGAGAATAACTTTAGTTGGCATGATATCTACCCTGGAAGTGTGATGATATGGAAAAAGCCAATCTAAGCATAGATACATCTAGTGAGCATAGGAACCTACCTACTTCCATGTTTACTGGGGGAAAATGGTAAAATGTAAAGCGTGGTATAAGTAGGCTTTTTAGGGTAGTGAAAGGGAGTTTGAGAAAATTCATACAGGATGAGGTATGATGGAATTCTCTTTTCCAATTAATTAACGTTAGTAGAGAAACAATTTGGGCAGAGGTAACTGACACTTTGAGTTGTTTGTAGGTCATAGAACTATGTCAGGGGAATTTTTACATATTTCTTTTTGCCACCATTCATCAGAATTTCAGAGTTTTAAATTCACAAAATACATTCAACCTATTTTGAAAAATGATTCATATATCTTTATAGATCTTATAATTCCTTTGTCTTCAGCACTCTCATCTGTTCAAAATAATATAACTTCTCCTTGTTTCCAACATACCATGCTTAAGACTTTTCAGTCCTTCTATTATCTTTTTTTTTTTTTTTTTTAAATCTCCCTTGAGAACAGCATTTCTCAACTTTGACCCGATGGACAGTCTGGTCGAGATAATTTTCTGTTGTGGATTATCCTCATAATTATGGGACGTTTAGCAGCACCCATGCTAGACAGGTGCCAATAATACACCACCTACCCTCAGTTGTCACAACCAAAAATGTCCCCAAATATGACCAAATTTCTCTGGGGAGAAAAATTGTTCCTGGTTTAGAACCATCATTTTATAGCTCACATCATCTCATTGTGCCTGCTTGGTCTTCTGCTCTGTTTCTTCAGGTCTAATTTGATTTATTTGCCTGGATTGTGGCCTAATGCTCCTTTTCCACAGATATCTGTTTCCCCATTACTCTGGACAATGATTACATTCTTGCTTGACAATGACAGAGAACCAATGAAATTAAAAGGAAAATAATGACTTCCTTTTTTATTATTGTTACTCTCTTTTCACAAATACAGAAACAAAATATCTGTTCAAATTTGTAATACCTTCTAGTATGAGATATATGTGTTTCAAATTTAAACACATTTTTCAGTAGACTTAATATTTCCTTTTAGGCTTAGTGTAAAAAAAATCTGTCTTTTTTGAATGTTGTCTATGCAGTCAGAACAAATGCGTGGCCACACACCTGCAAACACACACATAAACTATCTTGCTAAAGGAAATCATTAAGAACCACCTGAAACTCTGTAGACTTGACTTACTATGTACAAAAAGTTTGCTAAAAGTGTGGGGAGAGTAAAGTAATTTGGATAATTTTGAGTGAACATAAAAATTTCATTAAGACTTCCTTGTTGTTACAGTGGATAAGAATCCGCCTGCCAATGCAGGGGGCATGTGTTTGATCCTGGTCTGGGAAGATTCCATTATACCATGGGGCAAATAAACAGTTACTGAGCACATGCTCTAGAGCCCCCAGGCCACAACTACTGAAGTCCCTGTGCCTAAACCCTGTGCTTCACAACTAGAGAAGCCACTGCAATGAGAAGTGCATGCATCACAATGAAGAGTAGCCCCACCACCCCACCACCTGAACTAGAGAAAGCCTGCACACATCAAAGACTCAGCACAACCAAAAGTGAATGAAATTTTTACAAAGTTCATTAAACAAGATATAGAATATGTTAAGAGTAGAAATGCTGTTCAACTGCTGTCTAATAGTGTTGCAAATAAGGAGAGGGAGATTATTTAAATAGATACAGACATGAGTACCAGCCAATGGATTGGAAACTGAAGTGGTAACCAGTTGCATACAACAGGGTCTACAATCAAACCACCTTGGTTTCAAATCCTCTACCATCAGCAAGTTATATGACTTTGGATAAGCTACTTAACCTTTCAAATGCTGTTTCCTCATCTTGGAAATTGAGACAATCACAATAATATATGCTCCATAGAGAACTGCTATGAAGATCAACTGAGAAATACAAGAAAAACATTAGGCCCAATGCTTGCCAAACAGGCACTCAATAAAATGTTGACTATTTATCACCTCTCCATTGTTCTCAGCAAGGAAATACCTAGAATCTTTTGTCTCAGGCTAGGTATTCAGTACAGCAAGCAGTGCAAAATATAAATCATGAAAAATGAGATCTGTGACCAGACAAAACTATCTGGCAAAATCTTCCGGAATTTTCAATGAAGAATGATGGCTCTACTATAAAAAGTATTAGTAATAAACCACTTAAAATTTGCCAGAATTTGTGCCAAGCACTTTATAGGCATTCTCTTATTGAATTCTCACAAAAATACTATGAAGTAACCCATGTTGCAAACCCAATGAAGTAACTAGTGAAGTAGGTGAATTACTAATAAAATTTTACCAAGGGGGAAATATGAGACTTACAGAGGCTTAATCACTGACTCAGAGTCACAAAATAAGAAATGAAAAGAATTGAGCCTAGAGCTCCAGTTGTGGCAAAGTCTCTGAACAATTTATATGATATTTATGAATTCAAAACAGGTATGTAAAGTCTTCTACCTGAATTATAATTTTAACTTTTATTTTTAATTAGAAAAAGAGCTAAGTTATTTCAGTGACAATACCAGAATTAGAAAGTTAAAGAAACTTAAACTTAGATAGTGGTTCTGACAGGGAGAATTGACGAATAGTTGACAGAAAATGACTCAAAGTAGATGTCAAAAATTCTTGAAAAAACAAATATGCATGTCAAGTATCACCATGGGAGAGGCAAAAAATGATATGCTATAAATACACAATTTTTTGTAAAATGTCTCAGGTCTTTTCTAGAGCAAAAGGGGTTAAAAATTAAATTAGTAAGTAAAATGCTGCTTTTTTTTTATTTACTCTAAAGGAGAAGTAGCTATTGGATTGGAAAATCTAAATAAAAATCATTTTATATTTGGACTTGAAAAATTTACGTATTTGCCATACAATTTTAACAGAATAAAAGAATGCCAGATAAACTAATTATAAGCTTATTGTATCAAAGTTCCAAAGTTATGACATTTATAATTCATATATATGTATGAATATAAGAATACTTAACATCAATGCATAAATTCAAGTTCAAATGAAACATTAACTGACCCTGATTACATAGCCATACAATACTCAGTGAATATTTATTTGAATAGTGACAGGATAAATAACATGACAGGTAAATTATATAGTTAACTTTTAAGTCTTTTTCTATAATAAATATTGTTTCCTTACAGCTTTAAAATTAATAGCTCCATTTTAAAATTAACTAATTCAAAAGAGTTTGACATAAAGCAAGATTAGAAATGTAATAGAAATGTTATTTATGTATTCAAATTTTATAGATAACTATAAATTCTTAAAGGAAATGTACATCTTCAAAAATATATTTACTGCTCCCCTGATAATTATATGAATATAATCGGAAGAAGTATAAAGAAAAAAATTAAATCATACATCTTAGATATAAGAAAATATATTTGTTTAGTTTCACAAAACTTCACGTTCCAGAGTCCAGGTTGTGAAATGTGAAGCCTTATATAAGGTTGCCACATAGTGGCAAGATCAAGGATAGCAAGCTAAAATCAAGAATGCTTGATTATTGAATATAATATATTATTGAAATCAAACTAGAAAATACAAACAGATTCTTAGAATTAAAAGTTTAAATTTTGATGTATATAGTCTTCATGAATTAGAGTTTATTACTAATTTTTAGCAATTTAAATGATTTAAATATGATGATGATAGTTTTCCTAACTGCGATAACTACCAAGTCATTTTTTCCCAAATTATTTATATTTGAATTTTAAACTCATAGGGTAAGTATGATTTTAGATCAGTGCCTGTGTTTGTCTTTTTTTTCTACAACAAGTGTAAAGGGCTTTCTTTTATTATGTGTAATGTAATATAGGCAAAATTATCAGTCAGTAAATTTTTTAGGAATTTCACATGTTCTGATTCCTTGCATAGTTACTTAGTTACTCCAATGTCTGAGTCATAACCTTGATAATAGCCTTTTAAAAAATAATTTTTTGCTGAACCCACAGTTGTCATGTCAGTCAGTCCACAATTCTTTTAGTTGGGCTTCTTTGACCTCCAGTGGAACATGGACACACATCAAAATGTTACAGTCTAACAGGTATTTCTGTAAGTAAAGGAAACTACATAGTTACTCTTCAAGGCATTTCCAGTGATGTAGGTTTACAGAAAAAAGCCCCATCGAAACAGACCTCAATAGTGCCTGCATTTGTCTTATTCAGTGTTTTCTTTACTCTAATGTGTATCACTGTTTCTGCTGTAGTATGGGTTAAATACTATATTTTTAAGTGAATACATGATATTTAATAATTAAAATGTTGCTAGAATTAAATAAAATATAAAAACATGATTTGAAAATCTCCAACGCTATATATTGATGTTTTTGATAGTACAACTTGAATAATGGACAAATGAGTCTTTTTTAGGTTCAAAAGACTGAATTGAATTTAACAATTTATTTTAAAATACATTTCTTTTCTGTTTTTTTTTTTTAATTATTTACAGAACTAAATCGACTTGTCCATCTCAGTTCAGTCGCTCAGTCGTGTCCGACTCTCTGCGACACCATGAATTGCAGCACGCCAGGCCTCTCTGTCCATCACCAACTCCTGGAGTCTACCCAAACCCATGTCCATCGAGTCGGTGATGCCATCCAACCATCTCATCCTCTGTCGTCCCCTTCTCCTCCCGCCCCCAATCCTACCCAGCATTAGGGTCTTTTCCAATGAGTCAACCCTTCGCATGAGGTGGCCAAAGTATTGGAGCTTCAGCTTCAACATCGGACCTTCCAATGAACACACAGGATTGATCTCTTTTAGGATGGATTGATTGGATTTCCTTGCAGTCCAAGAAACTCTCAAGAGTCTTCTCCAACACCACAGTTCAAAAGCATCAATTCTGCGGCGCTCAGCTTTCTTCACCGTCCAACTCTCACATCCATACATGACCACTGGAAAAACCATAGTCTTGACTAGATGGACTTTTGTTGGCAAAGTAATGTCTCTGCTTTTAAACATGCTATCTAGGTTGGCCATAACCTTCCTTTCAAGTAGTAAGCGTCTTTTAATTTCATGGCTGCAGTCACCATCAGCAGTGATTCTGGAGCCCAAAAAAGTAAAGTCTGACACTGTTTCCACTGTTTCCCCATCTATTTCCCATGGAGTGATGGGACCAGATGCCATGATCTTAGTTTTCTGAACGTTGAGCCTTAAGCCAACTTTTTCACTCTCCTCCTTCACCTTCATCAAGAGGCTCTTTAGTTCTTCTTCACTTTCTGCCATAAGGGTGGTGTCATCCGCATATCTGAGGTTATTGATATTTTTCCCGGCAATCTTGATTCCAGCCTGTGTTTCTTCCAGCCCAGCGTTTCTCATGATGTACTCTGCATATAAGTTAAATAAGCAGGGTGACAATATACAGCCTTGACGGACTCCTTTTCCTATTTGGAACCAGTCTGTTTTTCCATGTCCAGTTCTAACTGTGGCTTCCTGACCTGCATACAGGTTTCTCAAGAGACAGGTCAGATGGTCTGGTATTCCCATCTCTTTCAGAATTTTCCACAGTTTATTGTGATCCACACAGTCAAAGGCTTTGGCATAGTGAATAAAGCAGAAATAGATGTTTTTCTGGAACTCTCTTGCTTTTTTGATGATCCAGCGGATATTGGCAATTTGATCTCTGGTTCCTCTGCCTTTTCTAAAACCAGCTTGAACATCTGAAAGTTCACGGTTCACGTATTGCTGAAGCCTGGCTTGGAGAATTTTGAGCATTACTTTACTAGCGTGTGAGATGAGTACAGTTGTGCCGTAGTTTGAGCATTCTTTGGCATTGCCTTTCTTTGGGATTGGAATGAAAACTGACCTTTTCCAGTCCTGCGGCCACTGCTGAGTTTTCCAAATTTGCTGGCATATCGAGTGCAGCACTTTCACAGCATCACCTTTGAGGATTTGAAATAGCTCAACTGGAATTCCATCACCTCCACTAGCTTTGTTCGTAGTGATGCTTTCTAAGGCCCACTTGACTTCACATTCCAAGATGTCTGGCTCTAGGTGAGTGATCACACCATCGTGATTATCTGAGTGAACGTTGAACGTTGACATTCTTGTCCATCTACAAAGTGCTAAAAATGTGCCTTTGCTTTTACTCCTTGGAAGAAAAGTTTTGACCAACCTAGACAGCATATTAAGAAGCAGAGACATCACTTTGCCAACAAGGGTCCGTCTAGTTAAGGCTATGGTTTTTCCAGGAGTCATGTATGGATGTGAGAGTTGGGCTATAAAGAAAGTTGAGCGCCAAAGAATTGATGCTTTTGAACTGTGGTGTTGGAGAAGACTTTTGAGAGTCCCTTGGACTGCAAGAAGATCCAACCAGTCCATCCCAAAGGAGATCAGTCCTGAGTGTTCATTGAAAGGACTGATGTTGAAGCTGAAACTCCAATAATTTGGCCACTTGATGTGAAGAGCTGACTTATTGGAAAAGACCCTGATGCTGGGAAAGATTGAAGGCGGGAGGAGAAGGGGATGACAGAGGATGAGATGGCTGGATGGCATCACCGACTTAATGGACATGAGTTTGAGTAACTCCAGAATCGATGATGGACCACTTCAGTATTTTTGCCTTGAGAACCTCATGAACAGTATGAAAAGGCAAAAAGATAGGACACTGAAAGATGAACTCCCAAGGTCAGTAGGTACCCAATATGCTCACTGACTCAATGGACATGGGTTTGGGTGGACTCCGGCAATTGGTGATGGACAGGGAGGCCTGGCGTGCTGTGGTTCATGGGGTCGCAAAGAGTCAGACACGACAGAGTGACTGAACTGAACTGAAGTTGCATATTTAGCCAGTGAGTATGTTTTCTGCCACTGATTATTATTATACTCCTTATTTGGTGGAATGAAGCTGAAACCAAATCCCTGAGGCCAGAGCGTTGGCCTGTAGTTGGGATCTGTTCTGGCTTCTCTGAGGGGAAAGTATGAACCTCTGTGGTTAACATCCAGAAGGAAGGAGTACAGTAAATTAATGATGATCAAAGACTTTACATCATTCAGTTCAGTTCAGTTCAGTTGCTCAGTCCTGTCCGACTCTTTGTGACCACATGGACTGCAGCACGCCAGGCCTCCCTGTCCATCACCAATTCCTGGAGTTTACTCAAACTCATGTCTATTGAGTCGGTGATGTCATCCAACCATCTCATCCTCTGTCGTCCCCTTCTCCTCCTGCCCTCAATCTTCCCCAGCATCAGGGTCTTTTCCAATGAGTCAGCTCTTCGCATTAGGTGGCCAAAGTATTGGAGTTTCAGCTTCAACGTCAGTCCTTCCAATGAACACCCAGGACTGATCTCCTTTAGGGTGGACTGGTTGGATCTCCTTGCAGTCCAAGCGACTCTCAAGAGTCTTCTCCAATAGCACAGTTCAAAATCATCAATTCTTCGGCGCTCAGTTTTCTAAAAGTCCAACTCTCACATCCATACATGACTCCTGGAAAAACCATAGCCTTAACTAGATGGACCTTTGTTGGCAAAGAAATGTCTCTGCTTTTTAATATGCTGTCTAGGTTGGTCATAACTTTTCTTCCAAGGAGTAAACATTAATTTCATGGCTGCAATCACCATCTGCAGTGATTTTGGAGCCCAAAAAAATGAAGTTTGCCACTGTTTCTCCATCTATTTGCCATGAAGTGATGGGACAGGATTCCATGATCTTAGTTTTCTGAACGCTGAGCATTGAGCCAACTTTTACATCCTTATCACCCAATATAATATTAATTTCTTAATTAGTATTTCTGTTATTTCTTCATGTGCCTCTTTTCTTTTTTATTTCTTTTTCCTCTCCCCTCCCCCAACATCTCTCTCTTTCTCTTCTTTCCTTCCTCTCTCCTCCTTCCCTTCCTTCCTTTCTTCCTTCCTCCTTTAATTTCTTTCTTTTGAAATGTTTATTTGAATCAATCAACAAAAAGAAACTATTATTTTAAAGGAAATAGAGGCTCGATATATGAAGTTTCAGCTTAATTTGGGCAATTTATAACTGCCAATTTATTTTTATAGACTCCACTGCAGCTAGAAGTAAGTACTTATTAAATTATACTTGTTGCATTTTAGACATTATTCAGTATATACATCAAGGAACTAAAATTCAAAAGTCTACTTAAAAAAAAAAACCTCTATTTTGTTAACTTTTTTTTTCTTCAAATGAATGAAAATTGAGTGGTATTTGCTTTTCTTGCAAAATAAAACATAATGTGAAGAAATTATCAAAGACAACGGTATAAAATTTACTAATGTTGGGCATTCTTATGATTATGCACATCAAAATAGACATATAAGGAAAAAGTATCACATATTCTGTTAAAATTGTCTTCTATAAATCCCAGTTGTTTATTTTTAAAGTGTAAATTTGGTTCAGAAACTGAAAGACAGTAGATTCTCTATATATGCACAGTTGTACCTAGATCTGTTAGATTAAAAAGAAAGGAACTGGAATTACAGTTGACATATGGAAGGGATAAATATTGATGCTATGTTGATAATTGTTTTATGTATTTATCTAATAAAAAATTAAGAATAAGTGTTTCCAGCCCATTAAAATCAATCTCAACCTGACTGAATGCTTGCTTTGGCTTTTTAAAGTGGGATGTTCTAGATGAATTTTTTAAGGATAGTTAGACAATTTGAATGGAGAAGGAAATGGCAACCCATTCCAGTATTCTTGCCTGGAGAATCCCAGGGACAGAGGAGCCTGGTGGGCTGCCGTCCATGGGATCACAGAGAGTCGGACATGACTGAAGCGACTTAGCAGCAGCAGCAGACAATTTGGAAACATAATATTATAATAGGTATGTATCAAACTTCAGATTTCATAGTGAGAGATTCATTTCCTAGGCAGGTTGATAAGAAGTCTAGGAGTCCCCAAGGAGAGAGGTGTCTGGAATTCTCAAGGAGGAAAAAAGGATAAACTTTTTTTTCCCCTCTACATTCCCTAGGATTATATAATAATAATGAATCCTACTTGGGGACAGTCTCTGGATTAAACCTTCTGGCTAACCCTGTTATCTTTTTTTTCCCATGATCTTTGTTTATTTTGTTTTATTTTTTTAAAATAAATTATTTATTTCAGTTGGGGGCTCCTGTTATCTTCAACTGTAAATTATGGGAGTAGGTCTAGTGAGGTCTTTACAACCTCCAGACATTCTTTTGATTCACTGTAATAACTAATTGGAGAGTATATAACTCCATTGCTAACACTAGCAAGGGGGTACTCTTTCTGCCGCCTTCTGATGCCTATGTCAGAAGCTTTCTCTATCTCCTTTATACTTTAATAAAACTTTATTACACCAAAGCTCTGAGTGATCAAGCCTCATCTCTGGCCCCGGATTGAATTCTTCTCCTCTGGAGGCCAAGAACACCGGCATCTTTTCGTGGTTCAGCAACAACCTTTCAATAGGACTTGAAAAATCTTAAATACTATGCTGAGTTAATTCAAACTTATTATAATTGACTTCTAAAAGTAGAGTTAAAGTTTTCTTAACTAAGCATATGGTTCTAGATAGATCTTTAGGCTCCTAAACGATTGCCTTCCTAGAGAACAGACTGACAGGAGCAGTGATCACTTTAAATTTGCCCTTTAAATTCATCACAATTTAAGGAGTCTTATCAGTGCAACCAAGGGTGTTCTTACACAAGTTGTTATTCCTCCATTACTTCCCCCTCTTTTCCCTCTATTTTCTTTATTTATATACAATGATATCACCATGCTTTCTATTCTTAAAATACAGCCATTTAGACCTTTAAAAATCACATGAACTACTTCTCCAAACCTTTCCATGTATATATTTTGTCTATTTCTTACCCTCAAAGAAAAAAAAATAAATGACTTAAAATCATCATTATAACAAAGGATAAGTTCTGCGCTCTTACCTCATTTGAAATGAAGTCACCTAGAACCTAAAGTATAGATATAATGAGGTAGAGTGCACATTAATATAAAAATTGTATTACAGTAAAGAGAAAATGGACATAATGAGGGCTTTCCTGGTAGTCAGCTGGTAAAGAATCCATCTGCAATGTAGGAGACCACAAATCTATTCCTGGGTCAGGAAGATCCACTGAAGAAGGGATAGGCTACCCACTCCAGTATTGTTGGGCTTCCCTAGTGGCTCACTACCAAGATCCTCAGGGCTAGCCATTTTTAGAAAGGTTCAGGAATGTTACAATTAATTTAAGGAGGCCCATGAAAAAAATTTTGCCTGTTTTTCAGTCTAGGATATATGATTTAGTAATAAAAATTCCCGTGCAGACACATGGGGGTTGTCAGAATGTTAATAAGATGAAAATAAGGACATGCCATAAATAAAACACGTACCATAAAATTCCGCTGGTAATGAACGTTCTCTTTGTTAAAGTCAATCACATAACCGTTGAAGGACCAGACAAATGTCAGATCCAGGGCAGTATCAAAGGAAGCCGCACACTGCATGGTGGCATTTTCTCCGACAGTGATATCAGCATTAATCGGGGCCAGTATAATTCGTGTGGGATCTACATATTTTTAAATAAAGGAGTAAAGCACAATTAAGAATTAGGAGACACCATATTATCTGGTATACTACAAAATACAAATCAATATAATTGAAATCCCTGGGCAAAGGAGTAAGATATCTACAAATCAAATTCCAGGAATAGTTTCATCAAGCAAGAGATTTGCCCAGAAGGCTTTTGAAATGGAGGCATCAATATATGAATTGTCTTATAAGCTTAGCACAGAATCACATGTCTTACGGCACATTAGAAACTAAGCATTGTTAAACTTCAAAAAAAAAAACGCAAAATTAATCAAATGTTTTCTTACCTGTGATAACAAGGGTCCCAGTGCTATTAGCCTTCCCTTTATTATTTTCTACAAAACATGTGTAGACACCTCCATCACTCCTTGTAATGTTATTGATTTCCAAGCTGCCATCTTCCCAAATGAGTATTCTGTGAAATGAAAAAAATACATACTTCGCAAAATTAATTTAATGAAATATGCTATTATTCTATGTATTAGATTAAAAACACTAATGTCTTTGTATCATAAACATTTTATATAAATTGCTTGACAGAGACTTTTTAAAGATGAAACGTTCTAGCCTTTGTTTAGAACCTTGTTTCCCAACATCAAATTGTTTTGGAAAGCGATCTTCATCTTTTTCTTGGACTATCACAGTAATCCTATCTTCCTGCTGCCATCCTTGTCTCTCCACAGTCTCCTTTCCCACCTGTCAGCCAGACATGAAGATATATGTCATATTATCTTATCACACCACTCTTTTCACTGATGGCACTCTACAGCCCAGGACCCTGAAGTGACTTTTCCACCTCATGCGTAGTAAGGGCCACAGTCCTCAGACTGTCCTTTAAGGCCCAATAGAATTTCACAGTTTGTTTCCTACATTCTTCAGGGTTTTCCGTAGTGGCACCTTCAGTAAAGCTTTGCTGATAATTCTAGATATTATGACATGCACACAGGCACACATGGCTCTGCCACTGTCCTGGCATTCTTCATGCTATCCCTCTTTCCAAAATTTTTCTTCTTAATACATATTTCATCAGAAAAATACTTCAGTTTTACTTATTAATCTATCTTTGAATTAGATGTCAGGAATTTTTATCTGTCTCCAACTAGGTAACATATTGATTACTGTATATATTCATTAGGAAAAAACAAAACAAAAAATACTATTTTCCAGAAACTCCTTAAGGGGGGAGACATGGAACAATGAACAGGCACTCAAACAGCCCGATTTTGAATGTATGAACTACATGGAGTCTGACTGAAGCAGTGGCTCTCTACACATCACTGTAAAATGATTTTTAAACCACTGTGAGATACTTAGACCAGTCACAAGCCTGAAATATATGAGTCCAGATCTTCCAGGAATGTGACCTCAGGACTTCAGACCTAGAAGTTAGAACAGACTGTTCTTTCCACAGTTACAGAGAAATACAGACATTTTATTTTTAGAAACTTTCAAACAAAGATATTGTAAAACCTCCCTTAGTAAAAGCTTCTGTATAAATTACTGCTTAGGAAATTCTTCTTTGAATATAAACTAAATATTTCATACTAACAGAACTTAAATCTATTCCCTCTGCCTGTCTGCCTCTTCCTTAGAGCCAGGAGACCAAAAACTCATTTCTTATAACTTTTATATCTAATTCATATAATATTAATATCACATATATTATGATATATCATACATAATTTATATTACATATATTAATACTTTATATATTATTATATAACTTTATTATATAATGTTTGCACTTAAAGTCATTATTGGATTATCTGTCCCTGGATTTTTACTTTATTTTATAAGCCTTTGAAATTGTTTTCCATTATGGTTTATTACAGGATATTGACTATTCTGTGCTTTACAGTAGGACCTTGTTGTTTATCCATTCTGTATATAATAGTTTGCATCTACTAATCCTAAACTCCCAACCCATCTCTCCTCCAACCTCCTTCTCCTTGGCAACCATAAGTCTCTTCTCTATGTCTGTGAGTCTGTTTCTGTTTTGTAAATAAGTTCACTTGAGTCATATTTTATATTTCACATACAAGTGAAATATATATCTTATTTTCAGAAAATATGATCTAGATAAACAGTCACAGAAGCCAGGAACCACATGGTCTTTAATAAATTAGTCACTTGTTGCCAAAATTATCTCAGTATAATCCATGAAGCATGGTTCTGAGAAATCCATGGTTGCAGAGGCCTATGACATGAGTCCTCATAGGAATCAGAGAAAGATTTTTTTCATTAAGGAGAGAGAGCTAATGGTGCAGCCAATAGGGAACGCCATGCCCCAGGCTGTTGTAGCAGTGAATACCTGAGAATGGAACTACCTTTGGATTACGGTCTGTATCATTCGTTCTCTGACTGCTAAAGTTTCGATGCTATATTGCACAAATTGACTTTTCCTTTAACACTAATTCTTCAGGTATCATTTTGTTAAAGTCTTAATAACTCTTAGTCAAGCATATTAACTATAAAAGTTAATGTGTTCTGGGAAACAGCTGCTGTCCCTGCATACCCCTTCCCACTCCATTTCTGTTGTATACAGAGTCATACCTGTGATTATCCTAACAAGAGAAATATGTTCATTCTATATCAACATGGCACATGTTCAAAGTTCTAGCTTCGAGATCATTTGACATATTTTTAGAAGGTTACTTAAACCTTTCCAGGCTTTAGGTATATAAAAATAGAGATGGTAGCACCCATCTTACATTCTTTATTGGATTATTATAAAGAAGATTTATATTTTACACTTTTGCCAGAATATTTTTTAAAGCAAAAGCTACTTTTCCCCTTCCTTCTTTAAGCCTTTAGATAGATTTCCATTACTCGTAGATGAAGCCAAGTCCCTCAACACGAAAAATATTGCTGATCATCTGGCTTACTATGTGTCATTCCTTAACACTCTTAATTTTCCTCTAAAGACAGCCACACTGATTTCAGTTCTTGCAATCTTTATACATCCTCTGCCCTCTGCCTTAGGGCCTTTGTGCATACTACACTCTCCTGACTGAAATATTTCTTGCTCCTCAACTTTCATATCCCACTTCTCTTATTTCCCAGCGTGACTTGCTTCTCCCCATACTTTAGTACTCAATATAATCATAACTTCTTCTGGGAAACTCATAAAAACTGTTGTTTGGCTTTTATGCAAATAATCTATACAAGCCATATGCTTTATGTTTTATCCCAAACCTCTAAAATACCGATAGGTAGTTAGGAAAATTAGAAGTCCCTGTTCACTTTGGAAGATGGGAAGAGGTGACTTGTACTTTGAAATCACCTTTTATTTCCCTACTGAAATGTTTAATAGACTAATTGCATAAAATTAAATCAAATATGAATGGCTATAGATGTGCTTGTTAGGGAAAGATTATATTCTGTTTTATTTCCCATTTTTAGTTATTTTTGAGGCCTTGGGCAATTTATCACAAATCTCTGGGCCTCACTTTTAAAATATCCTTATAAATTGTAGATGTTTAAATGTTTATAATAGATAGGGACAGTGATGGGTAAGTATTTCGGTTTACCTTAGAACTGTGATATCATCTGTGGAGAAAAGTTAGAACAAAAACATTTACATTATGAATGTGAAGACAGGTTCTTTACAAAGTAAACTTTTCCAAATACTGAACTGCATTCTGGACTAACCTGCTGCTATTGACAAGCCGCTCTGTGCCTTTACTCCATAAAAATTTTGGTTTGGGTGCAGCTTTAGGTTTGCATTCAATTATAACCCGTCCTCCTTTAGCAGCCAGGATCTTTTTCTTCATAGGATTCATTTCAAAAGTTGGAGCCAAAGCTAAAAAGAAAGAACTAGTTATTTTCTGTTTTTGCTAAAAAGAAAAAAATTCTTCTATACTATAGTACTTTTTATTTCCTTTTGATTGATAATCAATAGAAAAGATTGTTGCTGTTGGTCATTGTGTCTGATTTTTTATGACCTCATGGACTGTAGCCCACCAGGATTCTCTGTCCATGGAGTTTCCCAGGCAAGAATACTGGAGTGAGTTGCCATGTCCTTCTTCAGGGGATCTTCCCAACCCAGGGATAAAACCTGGGTCTCCTGCATTGGCAGGTGGATTCTTTACCGCTGAGCCACTTGGGAAGCCAGAAAGTATTAATCTCACCAAATATTATCCACTATGACCAACAGACATTCCATTCATAACACTAGTAGTTTTTCTTTGCTTTAATAACTTCACTAAGGTATATTTTATTTATCAAATCTTGCCCATTTTAAACATGCAATTCTCGGTGATAATTGGATTTTTATAAATTTTAGTTGCAGTCAAATGCTGTATAATTTTTAAGGTAACATCTAATTCAATTTTCTTGACTCAATTGCACAAGGGAAGTTAAGTGAAAGGGTGGAGGAAATGGAGCACCATTATTAATACTGACACACATTTATAATTAGTATTCTTTAACCACACTTTAAACAGTCTCTAGTTTACAAGTGAGAGAACTAATATCTATTAAGATTATGTAACTTGCCAAAGGTGCCACAGGCAGAAGGTTATCAGGTGGGAGTTACATTTGAATCTAGTTCCATCTGATTCACAAGCATGCTCTTTTCAGCAAACTATATGACTCCTCCTTCATTATACAAACATTTATTGAGCACCAACTATGTGCAAATACTATGAGATGCTTTAATAAACAGAGACCCCTGCCTTTAAGACCAACCTACAGACAGCTATGGGAATGATGTTTTCAATTAACTGAGGAGTACATGATACATCTCCTTACCTCAAAGTATAGAATAATAATTATGAAAACAGATTAGAGCCTAGAATCTCTTACTTAATGATATCTGACTTTCTTTAGTGTCCCCACATCTAGCTCATTTCTCAATCTCTTCACCTTCCCCCAGACTCTGGGGGAATTCCTTCTTTCTATTTCCACATATTCCAGTCATCTGTAACTGTCCTTTCTACAGCTTTTTCTAAGTCTAAGTATATCTTTATCCAGGTCTTAGTGCTTCATCATCTAGTTCCATGATTCTCAAATTTTATCTGAGCATCAGAACCATCGGAGGATCTCAGTAAAAATGCTGAGATCTCAGTACGTCTGTTGTGAACCTGAAATTCAGCACTTCTAGGAAGTGAGGAACATACTCTGAGGAACACATTTCTTATGGTAAAGTTTTAGATTATTCCATTGTTCTTTTAATTTGTGTTTTATAATTGGCAATAAATATATAGGTAAACAACCAACTTGTGTTGTATGCCTAACACAGCATGTGGTATTCTGTCTAGCTTCAGTAAATATTATGGGTAACATATGGTTTGTAAAGTGAGAGAAAATGTAATAGAATTATATTTAAAAAGCCTAAATTCATCTATAAAATGAGAATTTTTCTTAAATCAGTTTAGTTTTAATAAAATAGTTGCTTTGGTCTAGTCATTAGAATGACTTCATGCTTATGTAATATTCAAATTTCTAATGACAGAATCTAGGCTATGTTCATATATATGTGTTATATATACACATATATATAACACATATGTATGTATGTATATTCTCTTTGCTCTTTATTGAGTTTATTGTAGACTAATATATGGTACAGCAAAAATACTCAATAATCATTTGGTAGATAAACAAAAGTTAACTAAATAACTCAGGAAAGAAGAACGAGAAACACCATTTCTACAGGCAATAAACAAAAAATAGATTGAAACAAATATAAAGATGCCCAGGAATTGATCTCAATCTCAAAATGCTCAGTTTGCTTAATTACTACATTAATAGACATTAAATGATTGGAAGATTTTATGCTTGAAGACAAAGAGATCTTTCAATCTGAACTGTTGCATTTTCTTATCATTTTGTAATGTATAACAATTATGGTCACCCAAAGCTGGTGCTCTGGGAAAACCCAAAGGGATAGGATGGAGAGCGAGGTGGGAGGGGGGCTCAGGATGGGGGGTACACATGTATGCCAATTTATGTTTATGTGTTGCAAAAACCATCACACTATTGTAAAGTAATTATCCTCCAATTAAAAAAAAAACTAATTTTTTAAAAAAGAAGAAATTACAACAGAAAACAAAAGAGGTTACATTTGGGAAATAATTGAAACTCATCTCATATCTTCTCTAAAAGTCAAAATGATTTCTGTGTACTTTTCACCAAAGTGATACAGTATGAAGCCTAAGCCTAAACATCTGCTTGATACCCAAAGAAGCTAGATTGAATATATTAGCAAGGAATTTTGACTTTAAGGGGAAGAAATGGAATATGATCCTTAAAATTTAAGAAGAATCAAGGAAAGTTAAAATTAAGAAGGCCTCAACTCTCTTAAAAGATAGTTTTATTTAATACTTTCTTATTATTATTTCACTGCCTTTCACATTCTTTTAGTGTCACTCAATTTGTAGTGGTACAACTGTTTTAAAGAATTACCCTTTCGTGTAGCAAAAATCAAACAAGCTGCACTGAGTTACTGCTTTATCTTTTCAGTAATCATATCCAGTGGAGAAGGCAATGGCACCTCACTCCAGTACTCTTGCCTGGAAAATCCCATGGACGGAGGAGCCTGGTGGGCTGCAGTCCATGGGGTCGTTAAGAGTCGGACACGACTGAGCGACTTCACTTTCACTTTTCCCTTTCATGCACTGGAGAAGGAAATGGCAACCCACTCCAGTGTTCTTGCCTGGAGAATCCCAGGGACGGCGGAGCGTGGTGGGCTGCCGTCTACGGGGTCGCACAGAGTCAGACACGACTAAAGCGACTTAGCAGCAGCAGCAGCAATCATATCCAGAAGAGGAAGTCTGCCCATCTGGATTAATTACTTAAAATATAACTAAACTCAATGATAGCCACTTCAAGTAGTATGAAAAAGGCATGATATAGTAAGGTGTTATTTAAGGTAGTTGTAACGAAAATAAGAATGTAAAAAAAACTCAGAAAGATTTATAGGGTAAAAATGAGAAATTTAATAGATGTAATGGGGAAAAGGATGTAATGGATTGTTTCATTCTTTACAACAGTAAATATTTCAAGAGGAAAAGGTGTGGATGAATGAGAAATAATGACTTTAATTTCAGACATGCTAAGTTTTGGATATCTATGAATTTACCCAGATGACCATTTCTGCTAAGAAGTTTTTCATACTGAGATAGAAGCTGAGGATAAAATTCTGACCCAGAGATATACATTAAAGGGTCATTGATAGTTAATGGGAGAAGAAGATATCATCCAGGATTATTTTAATTTCAAAATAATAATAATTAAGAAATAATACTATAGAATATGTGAAAGAATGAGAAAGAAAATGGAATGCAGCCAGAGAATGGAACTCTGGAAGAGAGCAAGATTTCCAACTGAGCAAAGGAGGGGATGAAAAGGAGAAAATGAAGTGATCAAGAAGAAATACTATAGGAAGTATCAGCATCGAGTCCCTAAAGACAAAGGAGAGGAGAATTCAAGAGGAAAACATGACCAGGAAGAGAGGCATCTTGAGAGATATGCACACACACATTTACACACTCACACACACACATACACACATAAAGAGAAGGGATGTGTGTTGAGTACAGAGGTAAAGGGATTATTTTTGGACAAGAGGACATATACATCATCCTCTGGATAAAGAGTGTCTAAAGGACAAGTGTAGTAAAGATTCAGATAGTTTTGAATGAGGGATAGGAAGTTGAAACATTTTATCTCCATGATTTTCAATTTTCATGAAGAAGAAACTCAGTGTGGGGTAAGAGGCCTGAGGCATGTGCTGAAGGTTTTGAACAGCAATCGTGGGATATGAAACCCAGGGACTGATAAAGCTACTAAGTGCCAAAGACTCTGTGAGGCTGCTTCACAGGCATTGAGGGAGCAGCTGTACTATGTGATGTTCTGGCAGTGTTTAGTTGCCCAGTCATAGGAGAAAGCAAGACTTGTAAAAGCTGACATGTGTAAAGTTTGCTTTCCCATTAAAAACATTTTAAAAAGCTTTATTCTCTATACTGCTTCCAATTTATTTACTATTCTTCAATGAAAGGAAAATAATATCAGTCAAATACAAACCTCATTTTAGAAATGCTTAATTTCTAATTCAAGAAACTTTTAATTCAAGAAAGTAATATGAAATTAAACATAATCTAGATAACCCAAGATACTTTTTAATGTGTTGTTTTCTTGTTGATTGTTGACAGAAACAAAAAGTGATACTGACCCAAGATCTTCAACTCGGCATTTGCATAAATTGCTCCATGTGTGTTTTCAGCTATGCACTGGTACATGCCAGCATTGTCAAAGGTCACGTCATACAGCCTCAACTCCCCTCTGTGATACTGGAAAGAACACAAAGTAAAACATGTCTCCTTGAAAAACTTTAACAGAAATGCTTTCATTTGGGTTTGGGCTCAGTTGTCTTCCAATGTAAGTACATTATTTTTCCCCCAATGTTAACTAAGTCGAGTGGAGTGGGGTTTTCATGGTATGGGGAAGTAAAACCCACTTACCATGCCCAGTGGCTCTTGTTCTATTCATCCTACAGAGCAGAAAGTCCACCTTTTTCCCTCTCGGCCCAGCTGAGAGATTACAGTGGGAAGGTAGAGAAGGACCCCACTGCTGCTACTTGTCCCCAGGGCTAAAGGTAGGACCTTCACTCTTACCTCTGTTTCTGTGGGGTCAGGGAAACAGTGGTAAGAAAAAGAGGACAATATCAGGTAGTGGAGATGGATGCAAAGGAAGAAGGGGGAAGTGGAACAAAGGAAACAATAAGGAGAGAGAAAGAGAAGGTAGACGTAAGATTATAGAAAATTGTTTAAGGTGAAAAAAGACACTTTATGTTCACTTTTTTTGTTGTTGTTTTTTAAAGGAAACTTTGATATTTCAGGGCCTACATGCTATTCCTGCTAATTTTTTCCGGGATTATAGGAAATGTTACCTGAACATAGGCTCAAGAACCGCAAAGCACTTGAACACACATACCGAATATCCATTCTTCAGCCATCGGATGGTAGGAATGGGCTTCCCTGTGGCCACACAAGGCCAGTAGAGATCACTGCCTATATCCACCTCTGTGTCATTGATGTGTTCCACCCACTCAGGAAATGCTAAAAAGTAAAGAACATTGTAAATGCAAACGCAAGTCTCAGCATTCATCATCAATTCAAGATGACAAATATTATACTTAGTTGAGTTTCTTCTGGAGAATACATCAGATACTCTCTGGGTCTTAGTATCAATGATAGAATCATTGAAGTTGTATATAGGTCTGTAGGTAAACTTTACATTATTAGAGACAAGGTAATTCTAATTCAATTTATAATTGTTTTTCTATTTGTGAACCATGTTTTGTTGAAAAGCTGATTCACAAGTAACACTAAAATAACTGATCTTTTTCTTATAAATCTTTCAAAATGATATTTAAGGTTTGAAAGAATTATGCCTCAATTTATTGTGTAAGAGAGATAGAGTTCAGTGCACAAGTGGAGGGGTTGTCCTCAGAGAATAGCTGACTCTAGAGTAAAAAGAGATAAGGGTGGAGATGCAAGTGTTAGTAGAAACAGAACAGAAGTTTGTGAAAGTTCTAATTTAATTGCTACCATTTTCTCTGTAAAATAGGAAGCCAAGTTATTAGCTGAGAGGAAGGTTGAAGAAGGAATTACTGTGGGTTTAAAGGAAATCATGAAGGCATGATATGGTCATCTAATAGAATGAGACAGTAAATAAACCTGGAGAAAAATAGTCTAGTTGCCAGGCAACATTAAGGGCCTATTTAAAGTTAGTGATGCTGTGATGTTTAACTAGACATAGGCTAGTCAACTCGGTAGTGTTCATTTCAAGTCATATTCAAGTTACTTAGTTCTGACACTAAGGCAGAGAGCCAGAGTTTTCCAGTATTAGTCTTTGCCAAAGTAGCAAGACAAAGTGGAGAGAGATGAGTGAACTAAGCTGGTATGCAGGGAAATGATAATGATTGAACCCAGGTTTAGGAAAGAGATGGCCAAGTTAGGGAAAGTGAGAGGAAGTTAAAACAGAGTAAGATTAACTGATTATAGTTGCTGGTAGATTAAAAGGATTGTAGGAATCTGGGTATTGAAACTTGAAAGGTGGTGATCAGAGTGATCAGAGTTTTAAACACTTAAACTTGAGATTGTAAAGGGATTGCACTTTTGGTAACAATAGGTCTGAACCCTTGGCCTTGGGAGTAGATTGCTGAGGAAGATTGTAGAACAAGATTATTGGAAGAGAGGAGCTCAAAGGAAGTGAGACACCAGACCGTTAGAAAAATTATTATAGTTCACATGATTTTATGTCACCAAGAATGAAGTCATGAGAAGACTTGTAGTGGTGATAGTTGTTAATAGTGAAAATCTTAGAACAATGGGTTGGGGAGGTGACCTGACATAAGATTATAAACTAGATGATTAAAGGAAAGAAAGATAGTCTAGCAATGGCAATAAAGAGCAAGGAGGACAAGCGTACAAGTCACACCTGGGGATGAGGGTTGTGAAAGAAAATTCAGCCACTGCTTGAGTGGTGTGCAGTAGAAACAGCGTCAGTTACAGAAAAGACTAAAGGGGATGTGCAAAGAAGTTACGGATATAGGGGATTCTGATAATGATGGACTATGTGCTCTAGAGGCATATTATAAGGACTTCAGAAGTTAGGAATGAAGAGAATATAGAGTAGAAAAGGTGCAGAGCTGTGTGGGTATGAAAGTGTAGCCCATAAGAAGGCCCTGGGGTCCAAGAGCTTCTTAAGGCAAGTGAAACACACAAGGTGAAAGTTAAAATAATCCTAATCCTAGTGGACGTTATGAGATGGTGGTGATGAGGCTGGGCCATTGGAGACGCTTACTTTATTCCTACATAGACAGAGGCCTGAGGTCTAAGGGTAGGAGTTAATGTTAGTCTTGACACTGCCAAAGTACCCTTCAGTCTATTGGTATTCCAGTTCAGCTCAGGCATCATCTCTAGTTTTTCCTATCATCCATCCTTTGATGAGACTAAGGTATCTTTACCAAATGCTTTATCAATATCATAGGTAATTCCCCATATTGTACTCACAATTTTCTTATATATATATATGGGGAAAAATTATTATATATAAAAATTGTATATTTATTTGACTGTGTATGACTATATAAATTTGGAGGTTTTTTTATATGGTATGACTAGAGTATGAACTCCTCAAGGACAAAATATTTGTATAAATACAAATTCTCACACCCCAAATAGACCTTCTAACTCAGAAACTCTTGAGTATGAGAACCAGCAATTTGTGTCTTTAAATAAGCCCTCTAGATGATTTTAAAACATGGTAAAGTTTGTGAATCACTGGCTTAAACTATGTCATAATGCATAGGTTCTTCTACAAATAAAAAAGAGCCTGAAGAAAGTCAACAAGCCATATGAATTGTATTTCTCAAAATTATCAAGAACACTACTATTGATCCATTCATGTTCCTGTAATACCAGTAGCATAAATTCCTAACTTCTCTACTCATTTTTGTGACTTAGTTAGACATAAAGATAAACATTTTATTGTTTTTCACAACGTAATACACATTACTATTTTTAAGCTTAATCATGTTATGCTAGTTTTTCAAGTGAGAAAATGGTTTTAAATAAGGTATTGGTTAAATGTGTGGAAAATTAAAACAATGTATCTACCTTGAACATAAATTCTTGCCTGGTGTTTATCCTTTCCTCTATTGTTCTCAGCCTCGCATTCATATGTGCCTTCATCTTCTAGCTGAATATTGAAGATCTTGAGGACAGCTCCAGAGGTGCTGATCTCAGCTGTGCTTGGCATTGGTTCTAGGACTTTTCGCCATCGGATATCAGGAACAGGACTTAAATAGAAGATAACAAGAGCTAATGGTCCACAACACTTAAAAGGCAATTTACTCTATGTTTATAGCTAAACATTTTTAACATTTATTTCATAACAATACAAGATTTAAACTCTATATACATTAATGAAAACTGTGAGCATACTCACTTGCCAAGTGCAAAACACTCTAAAGTCACATTTTGGCCCATCAATGCATATACATCCTTGAACTGAACTACAATATCAGCAGGATATGGTTTTGTTGTTCCTAATTTAAGAAAAACCAAAATTAGCAAGCAGAGCAGAAAGGCTAAATACAGTGCTTAGAATCATAACATGAGTGTGTACTTTATACTGTAGAACACTTGAAAGACAAATAGGTACACAAAGACCTGAAATACAAACCAAATCAATAGTAAATGCTCTAAAAAAGTTGTGGCCAAGGAGGACTGTTGGAAATACATAAGGGCTGAGGGAATCTCAGGCAAAGAGGACATTTGAACCAGACCAGGTCAAGTTGAGGAAATCACATATTTTGACATAACTTCAGGAGTGTGCAGGCAATTATAAAAGGTCTAGGAATCAAAATGATATTGAAGTGTATGTAGTTGAAGAAGAACTTGAATCTACAATATAAAAGGTTTGAAACATATTAAAGATTTTGAGATTAATTTCCTCAATGGTTAGCTATTAATAGGGTTTGTTAAGAGACAAAATATGAATTTTACCTTTGGTTTAAGTAGAAGATTTGTTGGCAGTTTTGAGGGAAGGAATATGGAGAAGAAAAATATAGCAGAGAGCCAGAGCTCTAAGTGAGGCCCTGAACAAGGGCAGAGTCACAGTGGGAAGAGAAAGGAAAACACAGATACAAGTTGTGTTTTAGAACCAGAATCAAAAGAACAGCCCCTTGGATCAATGTTTTCTCAAGATACATACCAAAAATCCAATTCATCAAAATCACTTGGGATGCTCATTGAACCTATAGATTCCTGGGTCACATCCTGGGTCTGCTGAATCACTATCTTTCAGTTCAGTTCAGTCACTCAGTCATGTCCAACTCTTTGTGATCCCATAACCACAGCATGCCAGGCCTCCCTGTCCATCACCAACTCCCAGATTCCACCCAAACCCGTGTCTATTGGGTCGGTGATGCCATCCAACCATCTCATCTTCTGTCGTCCCCTTCTCCTGCCTTCAATCTTTCCCAGCATCAGGGTCTTTTCAAATGAGTCAGCTCTTAGCATCAGGTGGCCAAAGTACTGGAGTTTCAGCTTCAACATCAGTCCTTCCAATCAACACCCAGGACTGATCTCCTTTAGGATGGAGATCACTATCTTTGGGTTCCACATTTTCCTCAAACTTTCCAAGTGCTTACATTCTAAATGAGAACTGCTGTGTTCACTGTCCTCAGGATGTCAGTGGAAAGGAGTTGACGATTAAAATTCTCTCCTGAGTTACTGGTGAGAAATATGATAGTATTATTCAGTGAGATGAAGAACACCACAAGAGGAGGTTTAGAGAGGAGATGAAAGATGTGTTTGGAATATTTCAAATTTAACAGTCTTGAGAAGCTTCTATGTGTCAAGCCTAGGATATAGGTAGGATAAGGGAAAAGTTTTGGAGAAGTGAATCTGAAGTCAGCAGATAGGGCTTCTAGTGAAATAAAGGTGCAAAGAATGAGACTATCTAGAAAAAGATTGGAAAGAAATATTAGAATGAGGAAGATCTGATGAAGGATACTGCATAGAATTTGTCACCGAGGCAGCTGGGAAATAAGCAGAGGCAGAAATAGTCATAAAAAATAGGAGAAGAAAGGAGAGTTCAAGAGAGGCAGAAGAGATCAACAAGGGTCAAATTTCATACAGAATCAGACCTGAAAATTTCCTTTGGATTTAGCAAATAAGAAGTAGTTTTGATTACTCAAAACTGTTTGCATTGAATACAAAAGAATATGCAGAGGGAAACAAATGGAAGAGAGTTTGAAGATTCAGAAAAGAAAATGATGCGATGACATCCTTAAATGAAACAAATAGAATGTAAATCAGAGCAGCTGGAGCAATTAGCTTGAGCAGCAGGAAAAACACTTCTTCCACTGAGAAAGAAAGAAACACTGAATTTTGAGGGAAGAAAATGAGGGAAGTTTTCACATGATGGTTCCTTTTCACTCCATGAAGTAGTGGTGAGAGTATTTCCTAAGATTTGAGGGGCGGGGGGGAAAGCCAGATAATAAGAAGATGTTTATTGAATACTAACCATGTGACTGCTCTCTTGAGAATAATAATAAAATAGAATGTCTGTGATATGAGACTTGCCACCATTATTATACAAAACTTAGAGGTAAGACCCAAACTTAAGTCTGCCAACAACAGAACCAGTATTTCCTCAGAAGCTTGAATTCAGTGATATGAGTGTCACAGCAGGACTGAGATAAAAATAACCTGAAGTAAGAAAACATATTGTATTCTGATTTTCACAGGAAGTGGTACATTAAGAAATGAAATACAATTCATTCAACTGAAGCCTGAGGAAAGGCCAGTTAAGAGTGTGTTAACTCTAAACTGTCATTCAATACGGCACCACAGTAGTCATACCCTACACTACTTACAATAAAAAGGCAATTTAAATACTTATTTGCTTCATGTAAGTAATTCCTTAAAAATAAAAAATGATCTGATTGCCTTTCTTTCCACCCTAATTCTGTAATCACTGCAGCTTGTTTTGATATAATCATTCATTCACTTTCATGAATTGACTAAGAAGTAGGACTGACCATGAAACAAAAAAAACAGATGGTGGTGATTCCCATTTATAACCAATATACTGGCATTTCGCTAGTAAATCGATTGGGTTTCTATACATTCACTGAACTGGAGGCAACCAATCCAAACTCAACCACCTGAGGACATTCTATGATGTAAATCTTCTCTAGGTGAAAATCTAAGGAAAAACCAAGACTTTCAAAGTATATGTCCTCTGTTTGTCCTGGTGAAGTAGTCAGCTGGTTTGCCCACTGGATATTTCTTTTCATTATTATAAGTATGCCATAAGTAGACAACATTACAAAAACAGAGGAACAAATATACTTACGTTCAGGTAGTGGAATGAGTGGGATAAATTTGCTGAACACACTCTTTGTAATAGAGGGACTGGATACAAAGCAAGAATAGTTGCCTTTGTCAGATGCCTCAACATTAGCAATGTAGAGATTACCATTTGTCTGAGACACAAATCTTCGTTTATCCATTGTGATAAATACAGGAAATTCATTTAGAAGCCAGCGGTAGCTAAGATCATCTAGAAGAAAATATGGTTGACTAAGTATTAAACTCTCTCCAAAAGCAAAGATTTTGTTTTTTAGTAGTAAGCTAGTTCATAACCTAATCTAGGCTTTTAAAATATTATTGACTTAGTTTTAAGCTCTTCTCCAAAAGGAAAAGTCTTGTTTTCTAGAAATAAGCTAGCACATAATCTAATCTAGGCTTTTGTAGAGTAAATGTTGGAAATAGGCCAAGATAAACAGCGCAAATTTTCTAAAAGCTACTGTAGTTTGAATATAAAGTGATGCTAAGCAATAATATCTATTTCTCCATTATTCATGAATTACTAATATTCTTTTAATTAATTATGGGCTAAATGCAACTCAGTTTAAATGACTTGCTTAGAATTTCATGACTAAGTAGAATTAGGATTCTGAATCCAGGTCTAATAGTTTCAAATTCCATCTTCTCTACTGCATTTAAAAGATAAAATCAACTGTGCTGTGGCTTTATATCTTTTTATTTTTATTCTCCTATTGTACCTGACAGATTTAGAAGTAAGTTTATGCAGCCTCTTCTGGCCACATTAAAAATTAAAAACTATAGAAAAGGGAAAAGGCATTTTACTTGTTTTCTTAAATATTAGGAAGCAGATCATATGGTAACTTTTTAACTGTAGTAAATTCCTTTAGCTAAGCATACTGTCTGGTTAGGCCAAAAGTTGAATTTCCTCATTAAATTGCTGCTTTTCCCACAGTTTTCCATTCAGTTCTCCCCTTTATGTTTTGAGCAATGACACTCCAGTAGTCATGCACAGCAGTAATGCACAAGAGGGAACTCTGGGTGATACATATTTCTCAGTCTCAAAATCCCCTTTAAAACATTATAACCATGTGAGGACAACTGTCACTAGGGAGATACCACAGGCAGAAAAAATACCCTCAGGGGAAAAAAAAAGATACCCTCAGAAAAATAACTCTTAGTTCAAGTTAGAAAAGATTTTAGATGCAAGATGGTGGAAAATCAAGATATTTTAAAAATGAAATAATCATGACCTGACACCATTTTGCTTTATGGAACTCAAGGTGATCGACTGGTAAAGCTGCTAAATGGAGCATGAAAAAGAGCTGAATATGAAAAACTAAAATAATTGCATACTATATACATCCAGTATGATTGAAAATAATAGTCCAGGGGATTCCATTTAGATTAGCTATATAATTTTCCACAGCAATATACAGTCTCATAAAAGTGAATGAAGATGATTATTCTGTTTTTTCATCTTAACTTTTTAATTACAGAAGTTTACTTTTTGTTTTCCAAAAAAAAAAATACGAAGTTAAATTTGAAAGAAAATTAAATCACCATATTTCTCCAACTCAGCATTCTTGTTGTGAGCATACATCTTTCTAGACCTTTATATCTGTGAATGGTTCTTGTTGCTGTTGCTAAGTCATGTCCAAATCTTTGTGGCCCCATGGACTGTAGCACACCAGGCTTCCCTGTCCTTCACCATCTCCTAGAGCTTGCTCAAACTCAAGTCCATTGAGTCAGTGATGCCATCCAACCATCTCATCCTCTGTTGTCCCCTTCTCCTCTTGCCTTCAATCTTTCCCAGCATCAGGGTCTTTTCCAGTGAGTTGACTCTTTGCATCAGGTGGCCAAAGTTTTGGAGCTTCAGCTTCAGCATCAGTCCTTCTAATGAATATTCAGGGTTGATTTCTTTTAGGATTGACTGGTTTGATCTCCTTTCTGTCCAAGTGACTCTCAAAAGTCATCCCCAACACCACAGTTCAAAATCATCAGTTCTTCAGTGCTCAGCCTTCTTTATGGTCCAACTCTCACATCCATACATGACTACTGGATAAATCATAGCTTTGACTCTATGGACCTTTGTTGGCAAAGAAATGTCTCTGCTTTTTAATACACTGACTAGGTTTGTCATAACTTTTCCTCCAAGGAGCAAGCATTTTTTAATTTCTTGGCTGCAGTCACCCTCTGCAGTGATTTTGAAGCCCAAGAAAATGAAGTCTTTTACTGTTTCCATTGTTTCCGCATCTATTTGCCATGAAGTGAATGATTCTATTAATATTAATTGTTATCCTTATGCTGGTTTAAGAAGGTCAGGTAAAAACCACAGAAGAAACAAAATAAGCAGAAACTTTGAAGGCTGCTTAAATTGCTGAAATCAGGTTTTTGGAATTGGGCAACAAATCATTCTATGTTTAGAATTCTATGTTTAGAAATAACATTTGTCATATATTTTAACAGACTGTGAACCAAAATAATATTTATAGTATATTTTAACATATGTGAGTTTGTCCAGTTTTGAAATAATTTTTGTATTCTCACTTAAGAAAATTAATATTTTTGTAATGATTTCTGGATACAAATTCCAAAAAAAATCAGAAAGAGTCAGGAAAGCACAGATTTCCTTACAGAAGAATTTTCTTAGCTATACAATGATTTCAAGATACCACACACAAAACTAATTCAGAATATTCTGAGTACTCCATAGTTATGTGAAGGTGGAGACCTGTATTTTAATTCTAGATTAAATATTAATATGACTTTGGTCAGGCTATTTAAACTACCATATCACTCAGTTTCTCTAAATTCTAAGAAACTTTTCTGTGTACCACTCATTAGAGAAGAGGAACAGGATAATGTTTTACTCTTTGAATCTTAAAGGGAGAAAAGTTAGGTCAGAGAAGTAATTGCCATAATGTTGGTAAAAACATAAATCTTGTACTACAGAATAATTGGTCTGCTGATTTAAGGCCCAGTGTGTATTTTCCTAAATATTCAATGTGAAAGTGTTAGTTGCTCAGTTGTGTCCAACTCTTTGCAACCCCTTGGCCTATAGCCTGTCAGGATTCTTCTGTCCATGGGTTCTCCAAGTAAGAATAGTGGAGTGGGTAGCCATCCCATTTTCCATGGGATCTTCCTGACCAAGGGATCAAAATTCGGCCTCCCTTCCAGTTTACTGAGTTATCTTCTATGTCCCACTAAACAAGACAAATTTGGAGTTTGCCCTTGTGGGACTTGCAATATTAATAATATAAATTTATTTAATAGATTTTTGTCTACTGATAAGCCATCTTCTTGGACAAAAGAATAATTGCAATATGTTGGATGCTATCATTTCTCACTAAAACAAAGCTAGGGATCACTATTGTCATTTTAAAACAAGGACACAGAGGTTTAGCTGGGTTGACTCGCCCAAGGACATATAGCAATCAGTTCAGTTCAGTCACTCAGTCATATCCAACTCTTTGTGACCCCATGGACTCCAGCACGCAGGCTTCCCTGTCCATCACCAACCCCCGGAGCTTACTCAAACTCATGTCCATCAAGTCAGTGATGCCATCCAACCATCTCATCCTCTGTCGTCCCCTTCTCCTCCTGCCTTCAATCTTTCCCAGCACCAGGGTCTTTTCCAATGAGTCAGTTCTTTGCATCAGGTGGCCAAAGTATTGGAGCTTCATCTTCAGCATTAGTCCTTTCAATGAATATTCAGGACTGATTTCCCTTAGGATTGACTGGTTTGATCTCCTTGCTGTCCAAGGGACTCTCATTTAGCAATAGGAAGGCAGAACTGATCTTCTAACTTCCTTTTCCACCCCAGAACTACTGAAATTGTACCACAGTTGGTGTGGTAGCTGCCCTGCTGATCAGACTTAAGAATGAAATTTAACTTAGGCAATCAAGAGCCAAACTCTGACCCAGTTCTCACAGGCATTCAGTGGATTATCTGTCTTCCCTTACTCCCTGCAAATGGTAAAATTAACCATCTCTGAAGAAGTCAGCACCTATTTTCTTCATAGCCTTGCTGTCTGGCTTAAATAATAAATTACTATAAAATTATTTTTTAGGAAGAGTAAATACCAGGACTGTTTCAAAAACATAGCTTTTATTGATAGGTGTCTGAGATTTTTTTTCTTTGCCTCAAGAGGGTCTGGACCATATTACAGGGGAGATTTGTTTTGGCCAATTATAGTGCATTTGATCAGTTTCATTGTATTACTTTGAAATACACCACTTACCCAAGCTTGATAAATAATTTTACATTTCTCCTTGAAATATATTTGAAGTACTTAAGTGCTCTTTGTGTCCACAAACTTTTTTGAAGATGTTTATACTTTTTGTTGTTGTTGTTAATTAACCTCATTAGAACAGAATTTACCTATAACAATAAAATCACAATAGCTTCTAACTTTTCTTTGACACCTATAGTAAACTATATATTAAACTCTTTTAGAAAGAAATTTATACCAGGTTATACTGTGGACTCATATTTTCCCTACTATGCTCTAGCATGCTTGTCTATCTTTATGCTTACCTTTCTAGTCTATTGAGATTCATTCAATATCATATGCAACATTTAATGAGTTTTTTCTCTTAAGAGTATTCCTACTTTCTTATACATTTAAAAATCCACACCATGTCTATTGTTATATCCTGTATTTTCTCAATAGTACTCACTCTTCAAATGATGGGCTTTTTTTTTTTTAATTCTCTTACCGAATATGCACATATATGATTTCTATTTTGTGAGATGTGTAACTCAGTTTCTGATGGTTCTGAAAATTAGTTGGAATCAAAGAATCATGTTTCCATTTTCTGAGGATCCAGGGGTTTAGAAGGTCTTACACATTAATGAATTAATGCTTCTATTTGATAAAACAAGATCTAAACAGGAAAATTTATCTTTTGCTAAAGTTGTAATCACTATGTATCTATCAATTTAATGAACATATTTATTTACTCTTTTACTTTCTCATTCCTCAAATATTTGATGGACACATATCCTGTGCTAGGCACTAGGCAATCAGTTGCATATCAAGTGTTGTTATAAGATTGAATCAACATTTTTACTGATATAGTTATATATAAGTATTCCAAATAAATAACAAACTGGTTCAAATAAGAGTTTTCCTCTTTGCAAGAAATTGTAGAACACCCAAATCCAAAGAAAAATACAGTGATTGTAAATGATGAGATTGTCCCCTAGATCTTTCTCCTGTGCATAAATAAGAGGCAGTATTTCAATAGTCGTGAATAAAAAAATTCTTAGTGAAGTGAGATGTACTTTATTTGTTTTAATGATGATTCAAAATATAACATTAAATGTACTAAATACATTTTATTTACTTTAATAATAATCCTTTTAAATTAAATATCCATTTTATAATTGAAAAACATTAAATTTGAATCTCATAACAAGGTTTGTGAAGTAGGTGGCACAAGAATTATTATTTCCAAATTTTAAACAAGCAAACTGAGATGTAGTTATGGCTAAGTTAACTTGACAGTAAGGAGTAAATTTTAGGTTATCAGATCACAAAATAGAGCCAACAAGATTTGACTACTATAAATAGTTGCATATATAATGTCCTTTGAGGTTCAGAATCCAAAGGTGGGTTCGTTTATACCTTCAACTCCATGAAATATTAACTGCAATATACAAAACCTTAACTGCATATAGTGGAAAGACAGATTTATGACATGGAAATGGTAAAATAGTACACACACATATACACACTATGATCTTGAAGCATATGTCCATTCTTATATTTGAAGGTGTCATGTCTAATATTCAAAGAGGTCATAATCCACTAAGAACACAAGTGGAGATGAAGAGTTGTTCAGGTTCTATTCTGTGATTAATGACGTTTCTTTGGCTTATTTAAAAGACCTCCCAGTCCTGTCCCTACCCATATAAACATTTGTATTTTTATCAGGATGAAGAGGTAATACACTCATCTGGCTTAATGATTTGAAGCTTCTACCAACCTTAGTCTTGGTCCATGAAATTCTTCAGTCAACAAAGTTGTAAAGATGCCACAGAGGCTTGAAAAACAAGACTCATCTCAGAAAAATTCCATAGCTTGTGTTCCTTGAACCATTTCCCATGAATCTATCTATACTACTTCCCTAGGTAATCACATGCAGTCCTATAACTTTGAAAACAATTTATATAATGCTGCATCACAAACTGATACTCCTACCTCAGATGTTGCCCCTGGGTTCCACATTCATAGAACTGCCAACTGAACAACTCTTTTGGAATTTTAAATTAGGCAACTCACACTTTCATCCACACCTATTCTTCCTGACAACTCCATTCTCTCCAGAGCTCATGACAAATACTTTGATGCCATCTTTACCCCTGTGTTTCTCTTATAGCTCACACATAAAGTCTACCAGCCTGTACTCTCATCTCTTCCTTCAAAATATATCTTGAATTTAACTACTTCTTCCTACCTCCAGTTCCCCTGCTCTGGTCCGTCATTCATTGCCTACATGATTGCAATACCTTTAACTGAGCACCTGGTTTCACTTTTACACTCTGCTGAGTCTTTTCTTACAACAGTAATCAGATTTGCCTTTCTATAACTTAAGTGATGTCCTGTGATTACTCTGCTCAGAGCCCTTTAATGAAAATCTCACTCAACGCAGATGCCAATGGTTTGTGGGAAACACTATGAAAATGAGGGGATTTTTTCATAATTTTGTCAGTTCTTTAAAAAAAAAAGACCACTCCTTCACTGAAAATTTTTTACAACATTTGAATTCATAAATTTCTCCTTTTGTTGTTGTTCAGCCACTAAGTCATGTCAGACTCTTTGTGACCCCATGGACTGCAGCATGCCAGGCTCTTCTGTCCTCCATTGTCTCCCAGAGTTTGCTCAGATTCATGTCTACTGAGTCTCCTGTGTATATCAACTGATTATCTTTCTCCCACAGTTATAAGAAAAAAATGATTAACATTTGACTATAAACAGTCTATTATCTATACATAATCAGAATAGTATACATATATATGTATGTATATTTCATATTAATATATTCCAGATTTATAATAGCCTGTTATGAATCATTCTATATAGAGATATTTAAAGGCAACTTTATGACATAAGATTAAAACTATAAGAACCCAGAATACTTTTTTATGAGAGAAAAGTGGTATAAATATATTGTTTGAAGAAAATGGTAAATGAAATGATTGAAAATATTATATATGCAGTGTTAATCTTTTAATCAATGGTTTCGTAGCTTTCATTTTAGCCATATCAAATTACTGAAAACATGTATTCCAAAGTTGAATCTTGTAACAGATGAACTTCAGTTTAGCCCCTTTCTTGTGTACAGGTATACATTGGCAGCACCTGTGTAACTGTTGTGACAACACTGAAGACTGCTCATTTCTTAAACTTTGCTTCAGATTTAGGAAGAATCTTTACAAGAGTATCTGGAAATACAATAGCACAGACAAACCCAGGGATTTACTAGAGGAAGTCTGAGGGAGGACTCCAGTGGGGAGAAGGAATAAGGATGAACAGCAGAATCCTAGTTGAGGAATGTGAAAGTCAACAGTCTTGCTCTTTATCCAATTCTGGATTTTCCTCAGTTTTTATTTTCCTTATTATGTGTATTTGGAACTCACATTTTATTTGTGGATTAGAACTCCTAAAGAGATTAATAAATTATTATGTCTCTTTCTTTCTGCTGTTTAATTATAGTTCCTAGTATATTTTAGATGTCAAATTATTAATAAAATGATTGATTATGCATTCCTCCTTGGTACTATCCCATTACAGGAATTATTTGTAGAAAATCTACCATATTTTCTCCAGTGTAACAGGACTTTAATAGGAACATAATCCAACAAACATTTCATTTATAAGCTGAAATGGTTATAGATCTTTGGAATTAGGGACACCTGTTTAAAGAATCAAAAAAGCAAGCATCTACAAGCTCTAGTAAGTGATGTATTATAAGGTTATACAAATATTGAGTCATCATTGTTAATGTTCCAATATCATTCAGAAATAAAAATGTCCCCACTTCATTTCCTGGATGCGTATAATCACAGAAGAGCCAAGTTTACCTGGGAAATGGTATGGGGGGTCACAGAGCAGCACCATTCCTTTTCCTTCTTTCACCCTGACCTCAGGACGTTCCTCTGGTGGGAAAGGATCAAGATCTAATCATGAAAGCAAGAAGGAAAACATTCATTCTCTGGGCAATAGAAAAATTGACACTCATTAAAGTTTCTTTTTCAGCTACTAATTCACTGTTAGATACAATATTCTTCTGTTGGTTTGGTGAAGCTTCAGTTCAATTCAGTCACTCAGTCCTGTCTGACTCTTTGCGACCCCATGAACTGCAGCACGCCAGGCCTCCCCGTCCATCACCAACTCCCAGAGTTCACCCAAACCTAGGTCCATCTCATCCTCTGTTATCCCCTGCTCCCTCTGCCCTCAACCTTTCCCAGCATCAGGGTCTTTTCAAATGAGTCAGTTTTTGCATCAAGGAGTTTCAGCTTCAATATTAGTCTTTCCAAAGAACACCCAGGACTGGTCTGCTTTAGGATGGACTGGTTGGATCTCCTTGCAGTCCAAGGGACTCTCAAGAGTCTTCTCCAACACCACAGTTCAAAAGCATCAATTCTTCGGCACTCAGCTTTCTTTATAGTCCAACTCTCACATCCATATATGACCACTGGAAAAACCATAGCCTTAATAGAGGGACCTTTGTTGACAAAGTAATGTCTCTGCTTTTCAATGTGCTATCTAGATTGGTCATAACTTTCCTTCCAAGGAGTAACCGTCTTTTAATTTCCTGGCTGCATTCACCATCTGCAGTGATGTTGGAGCCCAGAAAAATAAAATCAGCCACTGTTTTCACTGTTTCCCCATCTATTTGCCATGAAGTGATGGGACCGGATGCCATGATCTTAGTTTTCTGAATGTTGAGCTTTAAGCCAACATTTTCACTCTCCTCTTTCACTTTCATCAACAGGCTCTTTCTTTCTTCTTCACTTTCTGTCATAAGGGTGGTGTCATCTGCATATCTGAGGTGACTGGTATTTCTCCCAGCAATCTTGATTCCCGCTTGTGCTTCCTCCAGCCCAGTGTTTCTCATGATGTACTCTGCATATAAGTTAAATAAGCAGGGTGACAATATACAGCCTTGACATACTCCTTTTCCTATTTGGAACCTGTCTGTTGTTCCATGACCAGTTCTAACTGTTGCTTCCTGACCTGCATATAGGTTTCTCAAGAGGTAGGTCAGGTGGTCTGGTATTCCCATCTCTTTCAGAATTTTCCAGTTTGTTCTGAGCCACACAGTCAAAGGCTTTATCATAGTGAATAAAGCAGAAATAGATGTTTTTCTGGTACTCTCTTGCTTTTTTGATGATCCAGCGGATGTTGGCAATTTGATCTCTGGTTCCTCTGCCTTTTCTAAAACCAGCTTGAACATCTGGAAGTTCACGGTTCACGTATTGCTGATGCCTGGCTTGGAGAATTTTGAGCATTACTTTACTAGCGTGTGAGATGAGTATAATTGTGTGGTAGTTCGAGCATTCTTTGGCATTGCCTTTCTTTGGGATTGGAATGAAAGCTAACCTTTTCCATTCCTGTGGCCACTGCTGAGTTTTCCAAATCTGCTGGCATATTGAGTGCACCACTTTCACAGCATCATCTTTCAGGATTTGAAATAGCTCAACTGGAATTCCATCACCTCCACTAGCTTTGTTCATAGTGATGCTTTCTAAGGCCCACTGACTTCACATTCCAAGATGTCTGGCTCTAGGTGAGTGATCACACCATCATGATTATCTGGGTCATGAAGGTCTTTTTTGTACAGTTCTTCTGTGTATTCTTGCCACCTCTTCTTAATATCTTCTGCTTCTGTTAGGTCCATACCATTTCTGTCCTTTATTGAGCCCATCTTTGCATGAAATGTTCCCTCGGTATCTCTAATTTTCTTGAAGAGATCTCTAGTCTTTCCCATTCTTTTGTTTTCCTCTATTTCTTTGCATTGATCGCTGAGGAAGGCTTTCTTATCTCTCCTTGCTATTCTTTGGAACTCTGCATTCAAATGGGAATATCTTTCCTTTTCTCCTTTGCTTTTCACTTCTCTTCTTTCCACAGCTATTTGTAAGGCCTCCTCAGACAGACATTTTGCTTTTTGCATTTCTTTTTTTCCTCTTGATCCCTGTCTCCTGTACAATGTCACGAACCTCCGTCCATAGTTCATCAGGCACTCTGTATATCAGATCTAGTCCCTTAAATCTATTTCTCACTTCCACTGTATAGTCATAAGGGATTTGATTTAAGTCATACCTGAATGGTCTAGTGGTTTTCTCCACTTTCTTCAATTTCAGTCTGAATTTGGCAATAAGGAGTTCATGATCTGAGCCACAGTCAGCTACTGGTCTTGTTTTTGCTGACTGTATGGAGCTTCTCCATCTTTGGCTGAAAAGAATATAATCAATACGATTTCAGGGTTGACCATCTAGTGATGTCCATGTGTAGAGTCTTCTCTTGTGTTGTTGGAAGAGGGTGTCTGCTATCACCAGTGCATTCTCTTGGCAGAACTCTATTAGCCTTTGCCCTGCTTCATTCTGTACTCTAAGGCCAAATTTGCCTGTTATTCCAGGTGTTTCTTGACTTCCTATTTTTGCATTCCAGTCCCCTATAATGAAAAGGGCATCTCTTTTGGGTGTTAGTTCTAGAAGTTCTTGTAGGTCTTCACAGAACTGTTCAACTTCAGCTTCTTCAGTGTTACTGGTCGGGGCATAGACTTGGATTACTGTGATATTTAATAGTTTGCCTTCAAAAGCTTATTCCAACCTTTTCAGATGCTGGAATGTGCACACATTACAGAATAATACGGACATTGGCAGTATCTGTATAGCTGTTGTGACAATCCGGAAGACTGTGTATTTTCTAAACTTTGCTTCAGATTTAGGAAGAATCTCTGTAAGAGTATCTGGAAATACAATGTGCACAGACAAACCCAGGGCTTTACCAGAGGAAGTCTGAGGGAGGACTCCAGTGGGGAGAAGGAGTAAGGATGAAGGGCAGAATCCTAGCTGAGGAACGTGAAGGTCAATAATCTTGCTTTTTCAAATTCTTGATTTTCCTCAGTTTTTATTTCCTTCACTCTATTCTGTGTATTTGGAACTCACATTTTGCTTGGTTTCTTTGATAGTCTACTATTTGATTCTTCATTTGTGTTACTGGTTCTCATTCTTTTTCAGTCTTGTCTCATCTCCAATTCCTTATGTGTGATCAGTTGGTGTTTGGTCACTAAGTCATGTCCGACTCTCTGCGACCCAATGGACTGTAGCACACCAAGCTTCCCTGTCCTTCGCTATCTCCCAGAGTTTGCTCAAACTCATGTCCATTGAGTTGGTGATGCCATCTGACCTTTTCATCCTCTGTAGCCCCCTTCTCTTCTTTCCCTTAATCTTTCCCAGCATCAGTGTCCTTTCTAGTGAGTCAGCTCTTCACATCAGGTGGCCAAAGGATTGGAGCTTCAGCTTCAGGATCAGTCCTTCTAATGATATTCTGGGTTAATTTCCTTTAGGTTTGAATGGTTTGATCTCCTTGCTGTCCAAGGGACACTCAACAGTCTTCCCTAGGACCACAATTTGAAAACATCAATTCTTTGGCACTCAGCCTTCTTTATGGTCCAGCTCTCACATCCATATATGACTATTAGAAAGATCATAGCTCTGACTAAATGGACCTTTGTCAGCAAAGTAATGTCTCTGTTTTTTAATATGCTGTGGTCAGTACTCAAATTATGAAATCTAGTTTTTAATTCTCTTAAAATGTTTACATCTCTGAAAAATTATCATTCCAATAATTATCTTTTTGCAAAGAACCCTTTAAATCTACTTTTCCTGTCCTGATGCCTCCCTGAAATGCTATTCCTATTCTTAAACTTAGTTGGCATCTATCTCACTGTTGGTAACAATGACTCCTCAAAATGTGAAGAGACCATTGAAGTACTTCCTTATATCCTTGAAATTGGTCTTAATTGCTCTCATTCCATTTTAAAGAGAGCAAAATGTTTCTGCCCTTTGACTAGACTTTCCTTAAGAAAATATTCAAGGTCTTTTTCCTTCAGTGAATCTGTTGTATATTTCTTCAACGATTGAGTTTATCATTTGCATTCTCACTGTCACCACATGAATTTAATCTGACTGCACTTGCTGATTTTGTCTCACTCCCTTCTGGTAATCACTACCACTTGGGTCCTTTTAAAATGTCACTTTCACTCTATAGTTCATTTTGAAAAATATTTAAATGCTGACTTATAAAATCATGTATGGAGAACATCTAGTCCAACTCCTCTCTGGATACATTTAAATTTTAGTTTAGCACAATGTTTCTCAAAGTATTTTCATTATTATTGTCCTTAAAAGGAGAAATTTTATTTAATTTTACCTTAAATCAGTTAACATTTAATTCATTCCTAACAAGAAAAAATAAATACTAAGGAATAAGATCATTATGTTGTAATATATAAGATGGTTCCCTCCCTCCAAAAACTGATTTTCACTACTTTGGGAACAATATCATCCCCAGTGAGAATCCAAAGCTTAGCATTTTCATTGAAGGTAATATTTAGAAACTTATTCAAGATCTTTCTGAACATGATCTTAGTTTATTTTGCAGTGTTATCTTTCACTACTTTAAGTACATTCATAATACTCATAATACTTTGCTCTCTTGGAATTGTTTTTCTTCTCCATACAATTAAGGCCCACTAATCTTGTAAAACCCACTTCATCTATAAGTCTTTCTCTCATTTTTCTTTCTCCTCAATTTCTCCTTTTTTGATTAATTCTTCTGATAATGTCTAAATTTTACTTCACCTAAATGCACATACCCATTTTAAAGTCACAATTACTTACATCCAAAACTCAGGGTTGCTTCAGTGCTTCTGACCATCCCATAGTTATTTGATGCTAAACAGTAATATATTCCAGCATCTTTCTGTTTGTCCGGATTGTTGATAACAAGGTTTCCTCCTACCATACTGTACCGATCACTTGTCAAATCGATATCCCCATTATTCATTCTCCATCTATGAAAAAATAAGTAAATGCCATATCAAAGGTCAAGAGGATTGAAATTAGTATACTGGGATAACGCTGTTCTAAAATAATATGAGTACAGCTCCATGTGAAAGCAGATGATTAAGTAGTTGACTCAGAGTGGTATTTCTTCATATTCTATAATTCCATGTCTCTGGGCTCATGATTTATAATTTAGTTCAGGCACAGAAAGGTAAATGTTCATGTATATGAAATATATCCTTTTTTAGCATGAGGCATTCCAAAGGACAAATATTTCATTGAATTTTGCTACACAAACTGGTTTCTTAGCAGATATACATGGATCATAAATAACCTTTTATGCACTAGTTAGATTCATGAATTAATAAATGTTATATAAATATTTAAAATATTACTATAGTAGAAATAAAATACAAGATATCAATATAAAATATCAAAACATAAAATATAAGATATCAAAATATAAGATATCAATATCAAGTCATTTTTGAATAAAATTTCATTTTGAATAAAACAAACCAATAGGAATCAGGGTTTTACTCAGTTAATGTCATATTCTGGCCACTAGAGGTCGATCACACTATTTGAAAATGGCTAAAGTCAACTGGGTCTTGGTTCCAGGCCACAGATACATTATTGCAGATATATTGATGGTGATGGTGAATAAACTAACTAGAAACAGGAATCTAGAATCTAAACTAACTAGAATCAGGAAACTTTCTTGGTGAGATGATGAGAGGATTGCATATATAAAATAGTTTTCAATTAAGCTGACCACCTGCATAATTTTATAATCATTCTCTATTAGGGTTAAGATTTCATGTCTTCTGCAGTGTTCTAAGACAAGAGCTATGTCAACCACTGGGCTGTGGCCCCATCATTCATGTCTTGGCTACAGAATTCTGATTATGGTTAGCATCTTGCCAGAAAGGCCTAATAATTTTATAATATTTTTAATAAATCAAATTACTAGAACATTTTTAGTTTTAATTTTTACAGTGTGGGAAGTAATTTAAAAGCAAACACAGAAAACCATACTTTGCTTTTCAAAACCTACCAAATATCAGCCCTATGAATAAATCATCCCCTTCATCCTAGCTGATGGCAATATTGTCCCTGCCTGAACCATCCAATGTCGAGTCACTTAGCATTTGCCAAGGCAGTGGTTTCCCTTGTGAGGCACTAGTTATATCAAAATATAAGATATAAGATATCAAAATATAAGATATCAATATCAATTTCTCCCCATTATGTTCACTCCAAATTTTTATTTATTTTTTTAACTTCTTCCCACTGGGTCTGATTCTGCTCTTGATGTCATATAATGATTAAATTTTGCTGTGATAGGTAAATTCAATCGTCTATTTAATTTTTTGCAATATTCACCATTGTTGTAATCCCTTTCACACAGCCTTAAACACAAATTTTATTAGAGTTCTTGTTATTGTGGGAGACAGGGCAAGATAGTGAAAGTCTCAAGACTGATAAGTAAAAATGTTCCCTGTTTTATCTTTCATGATGTTGCCATGAATAACAAATTATCACAGAACATACCATAAGTATAAAAGTATGTGAATGACAAATTGCATGATTACCAAGGTTAGTACGGCTTGCCCTGAATATTAAGTAAATTTTCATCATGGCAAGTTTTCTTTTGTTTAGACAAGCTACATCATGAGCTGAATATTTTTTTCCTACTTTGCTGTCAAATTCAGACCATATTCACAACAATTAAGCATCTACTTCTTCCCATTAGTTTTCTACATTACTGTATAGATAATAAGGGCATACTTGCCCTGGGGACTTAAATGCTTATGCAGTCTGTGGGAGGGAGTTGGTAATGTATTTGCCAAGCAAAGTTTTGCTTCTTATTGTTATTTTTTAAATTGTGGTAAGAAAACTAAATGGGACTGGAGGGAGGCAGATGTAAGGAGGTGTTAATATGTACACAATTTTAGTGATGTAAAACTTTGCTTCTTACTGTCTCTATGGTGGCAGTGGGGAAGCAAAGAGAAGCACATGTTCTTAGAACTCTATCTGAGAACAACCTCTTTCTGTTCTTTTATTCTCCATGGGAGCCTGGCGGTTGATTTGCTTAGGTTCCACGTATGAACGTCAAGGAAAGAGAATCACAGAATAACCATCACTGAAATAGCTTTTGAAATACTATCAACCTGTCTAGATAGATAAATACCGAAAAAAAAATTATATGTTTCTTTGAAAGTCATAAAACCTGTGTTTTGGTCTTGGATCTGTAATTTACTAGTTCTGGAGCAAGTCAATTTACTTATATAGGACACCAGTTCCTTTCCTGTAAAATTCTGTACTTGATGTAAAATTCTGTACTTCTCTAGAGCCTGTCATTAGTTATACTATGCCAAGTCCAAGGTTACGTATGTAAACTCCCATCATGAATGACTTAAGGGTAGAAATAAATCTAGCCCATCAAATATTTTCAGAACAAATATGTTATTTATATAATTTATACAATATTCACTTATATTGCACTCCAAGATGGTGATTTTGCATATAAATTTATATTTTATTTTAAGAAAAATTTTGCAGTTATAGTTAGAGGCAAGAGGAAATGAGTTCAAGTGTAATGAAATGAAAGGAATGGGTATTCTTCATGATAATAACTTTTTAATAGCAATGAAAAGTTGTTTTTCTATCCATGAAAAGAAAAACCTACTACTAAAATCAACTTTGTTGAATGACAACCTTCAATTAACTCAGGTTTAATGAACACACAAGAGCCCCAATTTCCCTGTCAATCACTTACTTTGTCTTCATGAAACCAAAATCCATTGGCATTTGGTTAATTTTAAAATCTTATTCTTTATATCAGACTAGAAACTGTTAGTATATTTTTCTGAATACTCTGAAGCAATAAAAATGACTGCTAATTTTTATAAATTTATATTTGATAGTGTTAATAGGTATTCCAGAAAAAAACAGAAGAGATGTATAGATTGTCTGATAGGTAGTCATTTAAGGAATTTGTTTTGTTGTCTGGAATATAGATTTGAGACTACTGAAAAATGTTATTTTTTAGAATTATCTATGCAATATGCTCTTTAAATGTAGTTAATATAGACTATTATCTGTCATCTGTATATGCGAATTATCTAGGCCAATACATACAAAAACAGTTTATCCTCAAGTGCATATATTTAAATTCTGCATATTTTTCATGTAACCATTTGTTTAAGTTTAAGAAAACTATTTCAGTATTAAACAACTTTTAAAAAATTAGCTGTATGACAATATTTTTTATAGTGACCCTAGATTTCCTAGAAAGCTTTAGGCCATAGCTTTCTCTATATATATAGGATCATAGATGCTGATCTGCAATCTTAGTCCGACACTTCATTCTGAAAAGAGCAATGAGGTACGTTACTTGTAAACTGGGAAAGGGCTGGCTCGTGCCCTACAGTTTAGTGAAACTTTTCCTTCCGGTGACTCCTCTGGATAAATGGTATTGATTGGTTGTTCTTCAAAAATTGGTCCAAATCCTTTGTCTTCCTCAGAAACTATAAGAAAAATAAAATTATTTTTTATTCCTTTATTTTAGAAATCAAAGAAAATTTGAATACATTTAAAAAGGTTTTTTTGAAAGAAAGGTCAGAAACATGGGATCTCTGATGTCATTTGAACCAAAGATGTTTGCCTCTATAATCCTGAGGAAAATGTTTAGGTTTATTCAGAATTCTTTTCTACTTAGCTCTCATCATTTTCTGAAAAGCACTCTGTGTTGCCATGCTTCACTATTTACTGCTTCTCAAACAAGCCATGCTTTCATGCCTCTGAGCTTTTCCTCTTTCTGGAACCACCATCTCATTTCTCTCCTCCCATCAAAATTTGTACAATCCTTAATGACAGTCATAAAGTTAGTTCCTTCAGGAAGCCAACTCTCAAACCCCTCCTAGTTTTAGTAGGTCCTCACTTACATTCTCATAACTCCCTAGCAGGCTTATGGTACTTAATACACCTGCTGTGATTCTTAATACAATTTTCTGTTTTACTAGATTGCAGATGCCTGGGGAAAGGTTTACTAGATTGCGGATGCCGTAATTTCTATATAGCACTCTCCTCCACAGCTGTCTAGCACTGTGGAACATAAGAAGTGTTTAACAATTTTTGAACAATAGAATGAATATATTTTTAGAGTTCTGAGGAAATGGGTCCTTTTCTTGGGTCAGTTCTTGTTTTGTTTTTGTCTTTAAACATGTGACCAGCACTGGTAGCATCTAGAACAATCTGTAAATTACTGAACAATCGTGATTTATTATTAAATGGATATGGGATCTGGCAGGCTGATTTAAAATCTACCACAAAAATACCAGTGTTGAAGCAGTTGTTCCTGACAGCGTATCTTTTCTGGAGAGGAGGTGTGACATCTCACAGCAGGATGAGGAAGAGAATCACTCACATGTCATCAGTTTGGAACCTTTTTTACAGAGCCCAGCAAAGAGCCAGATGCTCCAATGACTTCATACTTATATATATATATATGACTAGAAAGGAGGAATATTCTTACATGGGATCATTGTAGGTCTCTGCTTAATCAAAAACTATGGTTCACTCTTCCAATTCATTTTTTTTTTAAGAGAGAGTGTAAGGCAAACGTCATACTGAAAAATTGGCTGTTCGAACATTAAACTTGAGGATAAGAGCTTTCTTCCAGTTTCTCTTAACAAGCAATTTAATTACATCTTTTAAATCTTGCCTTAGTGAAGTTTATTGGTACTTTTGGAAAAATTACTTAATATCTCCAAGCCTTGATATCACCCCTTATAAGATGGAGATAATATTAAAACCTATCTCATTTGACTATTGTGAGAATTACATTGAGACAACTCACATTCTCATGAATTCACCAATTTTTTCAACATTTAATTTACATGTCTTACATATATCACTGCTTAGACTAATTCCAAAAGTTCCAGAAGTCAAATTTTATTCATCCTTCTAATTCTGGTGCCACAAGCATCATGTCGATACACATTTTTGTGTACACAGATGATTAATAAAAAAACCTCAGTTAGTTTCTCCTAGAATGAAGAGTATTAATTTTTCTAAACTGACCTGAAATATTTCAAAGGGAGAAGCCTCATTTTTAGTTGGAATTTGCTGAAACTGCCATTCAAGAATTTATGGATCTCAGTTATATTGTATAGCATCATCCTATTTCAGATCACAGATAAATTATTGGATCAGAATTGGAGGAACTAGAGGAAATGGGATTTATCTCAACATTGGTTTCCTAGCTGTTGTTTTATACAAGTCATTTGTTCCATATGGTGTTAACACTAAAAAAAAAAAAAGGAATTGGGGCATGTGCCCTCAGGACTCCATAGGCCTACTGCAACCGTAAGTAAGATGATGAATGCACGGTGTTCACAGAAGTCATTTATTAATAATTTTTGAAGTCCTGCTCTAAGCTGTTTATTTCCATACACTTGAGACTAAAAACTAGAAATACTATAATGTTTTCTGCTTTGCTTCTAATAATTACCTGATGATGCCCAATGTGTTCTGGCCTTTAGGAAGCAATAGCATGACAGGGAAAAATGTAATAAATCTCAAATCCTTAATAACAAGACCTTCATTTATATGTAGGTTCTAGACTTTCTGATCTCAGAAAGAAATAGCCTTGGGATTATCTATGACAAAAAAAGGCTTCCTGGGTAGCTCAGCTGGTAAAGAATCCACCTGCAATGCAGGAGACCCCAGTTCAATTCCTGGGTTGGTAAGTTCCCCTGCAGAAGGCTACCCCCACTCCAGTGTTCTTGGGCTTCTCTGGTGGCTCAGATAGTCAAGAATCCACTCACAGTGAGGGAGACCTGGGTTTGATCCCTGGGTTGGGAAGATCTCCTGGAGCAGGGCATGGCAACCCACTCGAGTATTCTTGCCTGGAGAGTCCCCATGGACAGAGGAGCCTGGTGGGCTACAGTCCATGGGGTTGCAAAGAGTTTGACACGACTGAGCGACTAAGCACATATCTATGACATAAGTCATGTGATATTTCTTCTCCCACTTGAACAATCTCATGAGCTCTTCTTTGCATCTCTGTCAATTGCCCAACTTTACTAACTGGAGAAATTTTGTAACCCTGCTGCTTTGGAGCTTCTGAAGTTTCTTTCCAATTCACACAAAAATGCTTAAAAAGATGAGCAGTGAAGTTCAATTTTATTAACATATTTTGATTCTCTTCTTGAAGGTAAGATGAATACTATTCTCACTTTAGCCCTTGATGAATAATGAATAGAGTGACAGTTTTGAGCAATTTTTAAAAAATTTAAGCAGACTATTCAGAATATTAAAATCAATACATTTTAGGGGAGTTTAAGCTCATGAATATCTTCTAAATACATTGTATTTATACACAAACTTGATGATTATGGCATTACTATCATTATCAACAGAAAAGATCATCAAATTTAAAGAGGAATGAATGTTTGGTGCAATTATAAAACTTAAACAGAAGTCCACTTATCTACACTGGATTAGATCTTGAGTTTCCACTTGTTACATTAGAGATAACATAAGAATTTTGAATGGCCTTCTGTGAGGCTACAGTTTAATGAACTAGAGGTTTTGGTTGTCCTTAATTCAGTCAATGACTTGATTCAGACCTTGCATATGGTGAAGAATTTTGAGACATAATTTCAAAAGCATGATCCGTAAAAGAAAAAAAAATGATAAGCTGGACTTAATTCAACTTTAAAAGTTCTGTTCTGTGAAAGACACTGTTAATAGAATTTTAGGTCTTCAAGATTGGAGATTTTCTTTAGTTAGGTCCATTCCAACACACACTGGAGAATTTTAGAAAAAGCAGCAAATTGGAAATATTTTCCACTAATTAAATATGTACTTCACTTAATAATTGTGATCACATACAATTTTACAAAATTTGAATTCATCTCAATAGCTGCACCAGAGAAGGCAATGGCACCCCACTCCAGTACTCTTGCCTGGAAAATCCCATGGACGGAGGAGCCTGGTAGGCTACAGTCCATGGGGTCACGAAGAGTCGGACACAACTGAGAGACTTCACTTTCTCTTTTCACTTTCATGCATTGGAGAAGGAAATGGCAACCCACTCCAGTGTTCTTGCCTGGAGAATCCCAAGGACAGGGGAGCCTGGTGGGCTGCCATCTATGGGGCCACACAGATTCGGACACGACTGAAGCGACTTAGCAGCAGCAGCAGCAATAGGTGCGCAGTTGTATTAATTAAAGATTCTTTAACAGTATTGTTTTTCCAATGTAGAAATAACTAATCCTGGCTTGTCTAGAATCTGCTTCTAAAGCGACCTTTGGTAGTGTCATTATCTTCTGTATTGCAGGTCAATTCTTCACCATCTAAGCCACCAGGGAAGCCTGATAGGGATTATAACAGTCCTGAATTCTCAATTTAATTAATAATTTATTAATTTTCTTAAAACAACTAGTTTTATCACTTTGAAATAGTCTAGTTTTGTTCATTCCTAATTGCCTTATTTCAAGTATTGTATGGTGCCTTGAAATACAAAGACAGCTGCACATAAATATACATCTATGTGGAGGTAGAGGTTAGTTGCACACTTGCATATCTTCATAAAATGCCTGGTTTTAAATGGTTTTTTTTTGATAGCATATCTTTTGATTTGAGGTATGTGACTCTGAGATAAAAATTCATCCTCTTTTAGAAAACTGAACATATGTTTATGGTTTCTTCATCATGATCATAAGGCTTATTTTTTTTTTCTGGAAAAGATACCAGCAATGGCAATTTCCATTGCTGAAATTAATGGAATGTTACATGTTAATAATGATCAGACTATATCTATTGATCGGCAATCCCTCTACTGATTGAAGTAAAGATAAAACACTTTGGGGGTGAGTTGGGTTGAAGTTTACAGGCCAAATTGAATATTATCAGTGCCCCATGCTATTTTATTCTCAACAAGTGCTTTTCCAAAATTATATGCAGATATTTCCAAGTACTCCATTTCCATTTGCCCTTTACAGGAAGAGACAATGAATCATTTAAGTGATAAAATATGAAACTAATTTCCAGTAAAACACTGAATTTTTCTATTTTGACAAAATATTATATGTAAGATATTTCCTTTTGCCCATTTTAAGAACAAAAGCAGAATATGACACACTTAATATCACATTAGTGTTTCTAGTTAGTATTATTTTATAAATGTTATTTATAAAATGTTAGTTAACATATATTTATAAATTTTATAAATATTTCTTGCTTTTATAATATTTTCAAGCCTGAATAAATTCATGTATTTCACTAGGTGTTTTGCCAATTACAATATTCATTTTATTTTGGGGACATATTTGGGCTCTTGGGAGACAAATTACTCATCACTGGCTTTGAATTGCTTTGGTATGCTGTGTTAACTTCTGAATGTAAGCTTCATAACCCCCTTGAAGACTATCCAAGCTCATTGCTCTGTTAGTTGAGCTAGGGTGCTAAGATCAAGGAAAAAGAACTTTCAGGGGTAATGCAACACAAGGTTCAGCAAAGGATCCATTAATACAAGCATTATAATCTCTGTTAACAAAAATTAAGCTATCCATTGCTTTTTTTCTAGGGCAATGGAAATAATTAGATGACAATTTATCATGCTTTGGAAGTATTATGAAGTTAAAGGGTACATAAACAAATGGATAATATGTTAACAAGATAAGGTTGTTTTAAAAACATATGCTCTTTTTTTGTGCTAGATATAGTCTTCTAAAAAGAAGCACACAGTTATATAGATAACTTCTCAAGCTAGTTGAAAAAATTACTTCAAATCGTTCTTTGATTTACCAATACAAATTTATTTTCTACCATGTAGTGGTCATCTATTGCAGAAGTAAGTTCATTTCTTAAATTTGATCGAGAAGATTAACAGAAAGGCAAAAAATGCTGCTTTTTTTTCAGTAGCATTCTCAGTCTCACAGTTAATGTAGTCCAGTTAGTTGTATGATCTTAAATGCAACACTTCACTTCTTTCCATGTAGAGACGATCCACTGTAACCTTCCTACCCTATTTTATCTCTGGAAATTGAAAGTATAATTACAATTTGTGCTTGAGAGTTATTTTTATTCATTTTATATTCAATGAAAGAAATCCTATTTCTCATTCTGTAATATGTCATCTTAATCTGTTAGTTTTCAAACATAATTTTACATAAGTATGTTTTAATGAGAGTCTCAGGAAGAAAGCAATGAGAACAAAATTTTAGCAGAGTCTAATATTTGAATTTTTACAGTATTTACAATACTCAGTGGCTATGGGCTGGGGAGTGTTGTAAGCCCTCTCGAAATACAGTAAATTCTCCAAAAGAGACAATATTTAAATTGGCTCAAAGCATTATTATTATCTCCATTGTCAATTATTCCTCACTGATAAGAGAACAAGGACATTTAGGGCTTAGCCTTTGAATACTCTGGTTCGCCAGTTCTTTAGTCTCATGGGTAATAGGTAACAGTGCAGCAATATATCATAACTAAAATATAACAAGTTGGTCTTGAGAATGTATAGGAATCCAATTATTAGAAGGAAAATTAAGATCAGGTTATCAGAATGTTTAAGTCGACTAAATTTTCCTTGCATGATTTTATTTGCCTAAGAAGAGCCTTTCACGTTTATTAACGACAACCACAACCTCAAAGCTCTAGACACTGTATTTTGCATAACAATCTGGGTGTCTGTTCATACCTACCTTATGTCTGCCTGTGTATGCTGCCATAAGCCAAGGAATGTTTGGGATGTGTGTGTGTGTGTTAGTTGCTCAGTTGTGTCCGACTGTTTGTGACCCCATGGACTGTAGCCCACCAGGCTTCTCTGTCCATGGAGCTCTCCAGACAAGAATATTGGAGTGAGTTTCCATTCCCTTCTCCAAGGAATCTTCGTGATCTGGGTCTCATGCATTGTAGGCAGATTCTTTACCATCTGAGCCACAAAGGAAGCCCAGTGTTTGGGGTACCAGAAGCTGAAAGATGAAAGGAAAGAGCTTTCCCATACAGGTTTCAATAGAAACCTGACTCTGGTATCCCCTTGCTTTGGGACGTCTCATCTCCAGAATGTGAGACAATAAATTTCTGTTCTAAGCCACCCAGTTGGTGGCTTTATTATAGCTATAGCAGTCCTAGGAAACTAATACTCCATGCTACAGTCCATGGGGTTGCAAAGAATCAGACATGAATGAGGGACTGAACAAAAACAATACACATAATAATAAACTGTTGAAGTTTAATGAACTAGCCTTTCTCAAATTTATTTGACAACGAAGTCCTACTAACATCCTGCAGAACAAGTGTTCTTTAAATTAGTGACCTAACAGAGTCCATATTTACCTACTTCTGTACTTTATTTGTTCTACTTCCTCTAAGAATTATCTTCATTTCTAAAATAATTGAAATACTTCCAGTTTCCCTTGCCTACCAGCTCCATCATTAAAAATTTATTAATTCCTCAAAGTAATTATTTTAAAGAGCCTATCATAATTCTCTTATGAATTTGTTATCCACTTACTTTTATTATTCCTTATTATATGTAAGGTTCTTGAAATCAAGGAGCATATCTCACTGATCTTTATATAGCCTATACTCACACTATATAGGCTAACTCACAAGAAGGAAACAGAAATAGCTTTGATATGCTTCTTGCTGAGACTTTCCTTTTTATAAATCCCCTATCGATGGAGATTCTGACTCACTCTGGCATGAAAATCTTGCTTTGGCATGGAAGCAATAGCATTGATCACTCAGTGATTCTTCCTAATTACTCATTCTCCTACCACTATGCTGTGGCTTTCAATGATTACCAGTTTTACCATGTTTATTGAGCACCTGCTATGTAGGTCACTGTGCTGTAAGTTATCATCACATTATTTTTTTAGTGTTCACAAGAATCCTGTGATTTTTACGTATTGGGAACATAAGTCTCATAGAAATTGAATAATTTGCACAAGATCACATAGTGAATAGCAGGTTGAATATGTAAATCCAGGCTGATCTTACTCAAGACTCTATTTTTTCCAGTCAATATTTCTAGCAAGAACTATTCAGTGGTTGAAATATAATCTAAACTATCAGGATTGCTAATTATATTTAATGAAGGATAAACAATAAATTTTTCATTATCTGGATTTCTAATTAAACTGAATCTTAAGGTTCCAAGCTTATTAACTTTAATTCTCCTTCTTGTAGCAAAGCAGAAGGCTTTCAAAACAAGCTAGAATTTTACAATATTAAAAATATTGCTGCAAAATTAAATACCATAGGACTATTACAAAACATGAAGGAAAAATACAGGTTGCATTGAATATATTCTATCTACTACAGTCCTCCACTTGGATATCTGCTTGTGGTGTATCTATTCATTTATTTTGGTAATCAAATAAGTTTCATGAAGACCTCAGATAAAACATCTACAAAATTTCCAAGTGCTCTAATTACAACCACTTGCTATAAGTTTGAAAACTTAACAGCTTAATGTAGGGATGAAATATGGTTTATATGAAGAAATCTATTTAAAAAGTTACCCTTTCATCAACTTACCTCCATGACCATACCTTCTGTGCCACGTAAACTCTAAAAAGAAAAAAGGAAAAAAAAAAACCAAAAAACAGAAAAAAATTAATCCCAAAGCTGCTCTTCAAGTTTTGATTTCAAATGTTACTCAAATAATGGAGATATTAGTTAATGAAATTAGATTATCAGCTCTTCACCATTAAGGCTGAAGTATGACCATATTTTTGGAAATACTTATTTCTTATCTTTGCATTTTTATAATTACAGCACCAAAATTTATGGTTGAAAGAATTGGCATGAATTTTCAGTACTAATAAGAATATCTTTGCTTTATTTTATTCATAAAGGTAGATAGCAATAATAACCTTAACACAAATTTTTCTTTATTATATCTAAATGATATATATACATATATGCAAATAGGTCTATATGTATGTGTGTATGTATAATTACTGTTTATATCATTAAAATTCTGAAGTACTGATAATAAAATTATTACTTTTTTTATTCTGAAGTCATCATAATAAAAATTGCTCCCCAAAGTAAAATAGCATTTTTATTTCCATAATAATAATTAAGAAATACAATAGGATGCCCATCAAGTTCATTATTAAAGCAATCAAGGGAGGTTTGTAAATGAGAATATGAGATTCATCTATGTCTTGAACTTAATAGCAACTCAACAAGTGCTGAATTAAGGTAATTGAGACAGAGGTATCAGAAAATATTGTTAGAAAACACATTGCTTCAGATAAAAATACAATGTACCTTTAGAAAATATTTTTGAATCTTTCACACTTATCTTTGAAAGATAGAAATATAATGCTTCTTTATCCTAAAACTACAGTATACTTAAAACTGCATTGTTATTCTTAAGTCCTTGAATACACTGTAGATTATTTTTGAATTGTTTTTCAAAAGATTGACCAGCCAATAATAAAAATTAAATTATATTCACTTATACAAAATAAAGGTAACAAAATCTTAAAACCCATTATTTTCTAATTAATTTACCATACGTTACTTTTATGTAAACTAATGAGGTTAAGTCGATTTTAACTCTATAGTGAACATACTATATAATGGTGTGTTGTTGCATAACTTTTCTCCCACCACCTTAAATGGTTTCAAGTTGACAATGACAACAGTAGGACAATTTACTCTGTAGGAATTGACAAATGCTACAGCAGGGATATTTTTCCCCTCCCAGATATTCAGATTTTAAACATTTACCAACATATCACTATATAAGGTTGATTGACTAAATCTTATGGAATTTTAATTGAAACTAAAAAGAAAAAAGGACAAAAGTGTCAGCCTTAATATATATGCATTTATTTGCCTGACTCAGATGGCAAAAGAAAATATTAATTCTGAACTTTATACACCAGATTCAATATAGTGAAAAGAATATCAATTACATTGACATAAATTGTGGAAGTTATATATGGGGTATTTCTTACCTGATAGACAAGTTTTAAAAGATATTATTACAAGGAGACTGAACAGCAACCACATTTTCATCTTGTGTTCAGTAGAATTAAGGTTCAAATTTCAAAAAAAAAATCTTTAACTTTATGGCAGTTGGATAATATTAAACACCTGCATAGAGAGAAGAGAAGAGAAAAGAGGAAAGATAAGAAAAAGGAAAGAAAGGGAATGGAAAATATCCATCATTTGGAGTCAACAATATTATCAATTCTATTTTATTTTATGTTTCTTGTTTGTAGAATAAGTTTTTGTTTATTTAAATACATTTGTAAACATCATATTGTAATGAAAAGAGTAGATTCAGTATCAAGGGCTTTAGCTTCTTCCCAGTACTGACATTGTAAGAAACATGAGCAAGTCACTCAATTGACATTTTTTAAAGTTTTTAATAATTGAGTATAGTAACATCTTTTTACAAATAGCAGAGTTGTGAACATTTCAATGTCAACTGTTTTACCTGAAGATTAAATTTACTTGAAGTGCTGGTAGAAAGATTTAGTAAAATATATATTTGTATAAGGGTTTCCCTAGTGGCTCCGGAGAAGGCAATGGCACCCCACTCCAGTACTCTTGCCTGGAAAATCCCATGGACAGAGGAGCCTGGTGGGCTGCAGTCCATGGGGTTGCTGCGAGTCGGACACAACTGAGCGACTTCACTTTCACTTTCCACTTTTGTGCATTGGAGAAGGAAATGGCAACCCACTCCAGTGTTCTTGCCTGGAGAATCCCAGGGACGGCGGAGCCTGGTGGGCTGCCCTCTATGGGGTCGCACAGAGTTGGGCACGACTGAAGCGACTTAGCAGCAGCAGCAACAGTGGCTCAGCAGTAAAAGAATCCCCCTGTAATGCAGGAAACCTGGATTCGATCCCTAGGTAGGGAAGATTCCCTGGCAAAGGAAGTGGCAAACCACTCCAAGATTCTTGCCTGGAAAATCCCATGGACAGAGGAGCCTGACAGGCTACAGTTCACAGGGTCTCAAGAGTTGGATAGGACTTAGAAACTAAATCATCACCACAACAATATTTGTGTCAGAATTTTGTAAATGCATAGACACTATACAAGAGTTATATGTTGTTATTGCCTGTTGGTAGTTTATGGAAAATTTTTGCCAGAAAAGCTATATTTTTAAATGTTAACATATATTGATTAATAACGTTTATGCCCTTTCCCTGCTTTCACTTCTTTCCTTTATTTATTCAACAAATATAAATAATTGTTCCTTATAAGAGAGAAGCTAGGTTTTGTGTGGCAAAATCTTTAAAATTTGGAGAGCCATCTTTAAAGATAAGAAGACAAAATTACTAATATAAACTAAGCTTCAGAGACTTCCCTGGTAGTCCAATGTTTAAGAATCCACCTTGCAATTCAGGGGACACAGGATCAATCCCTGGTCGGGGAACTAAGATCACACATACCATGGAGCAAATAAGCCCACGTGCCATAACTACTGAGCCCACTCACCACAACTAGAGAGTCTATGAGCTGCAATGAAAGATTCTGCTCTACGCATGGAAGATCCCACATGTAGCAACTAAGATGCACCACTGCCAAATAGAAAAAATACTAATAAATAAATAAACTACGCTACAAAACTATGCATCCGTCTAAGTAAAATATCTTGCTTTTATAAATTCTGTAAAAACTTCTGACCACATGATTATATTGGTTTCAAGGCACTGAAATAGCTTCATTTTAGTGAGGGGATCTTTGACTTAAGCCTCATCATCATCTTTGTAGATCTGTGACCAAGCATGCAGATAAAAGAATCAAAAAGAAAGACATAGTCTGGTTGCCTTCAAAAAGTTCACAGATTGACAGGAATGCTTATGTGTACACAGGTCAGTGCAATGAGAGACTTGTTTAGATCTACATACCATTAAACTTGAAAGCATGTTAATCATTTTATTAAAAACACTGCAAAATATGTTTCAGATGGACCTGGTGGTGGCAGTATAACAAATTTTCAATTATTCCAGGGCATTAGAAAGAGAATTCTTCAACTGAGACACAATAGGCTCTTCAATTTGAAAACACATGAAATCATATTTTGAAAGAATATGTAAGAAATAGAATATAAGAATCTCATGACATAGAATTGAATGTAAAATATAAATTAGAGCATGAAAGCAATTCTGAAAATACCTAATGTTATCATTATCAATATATAAATATATTTAAATGCTATCTACAGCAGCCAAAATAAAATGGTACTGATTTCTTGCATCATAATGACATGTAGAGTACTACTTATTTTTTTATATATGATGGACTTTAAGACCATATTTACCCCCTTTAATTAGCCAGAATTCCAGCATTTTCTAAGACTGGTAAAAATATTTACTGTTACTACATGGACCAGGAAAAATATTTTTCCCTTTTGGTGAATAGGTTACTTTTCAGTGAAAAATCATTTATTTCTTGAAAAAAATGAGTTGAATTCTTAGCTCAAACATAGTAAAAATGGGTCAGTGAAGCAACAGGAAATTTTTTAAATATCTTTGCAAGAGGAAAAATATTCAACCGATAATTTTTAAATACCAAGATTGATTTATGACCAATTTATTTCTCTTGGACATTGGTAAGAAGATGAGAACTACACAAACGTATAGATTGTATTAAGTCTAGACTTTTAAATTTAAATTTTATTTTGTTTCTTTTACTAAACAGAACTGATTAGAAAGAAAAAGAAACAGGTAAATAAAGGTGAAGAATAAAGATAAGTTCCTTCAGGAGGCAGGGGAATCAGTTAAATGATCTATAGAAGAATTCAGCTTTTTATATTGTTATAATTAATATTCAAATATAAACCTAAATTAAAAAATTTGAAACCTGTACACAATATTTATACCTCTTAAAGTTTGTCTCCAAAAATATACATTTCAGCATTTTCTTGGCCCATTGGTTTCTAATTCTTTTCAATGAGTTATACACACTAATTAAGATGAATTCCTTTAATGAGGAGGAAGGGAGAAAGGCAAACATAAACTACGCCAAAACTGTTGTGTCAATCAAATGGTTCTTTTTGTAAAGATCAACTTAGATAATATATTTGCAAACATTTTGCAAATTACAAAGCATGTGCAGTTTAATGTTTCAGTGATTACTGGATTTTAAATAGTTCAAATTTATCAATTAATAAACCTAAATTGATAATAAATAATCCTAAATAATAACTCTACATACTAATAATATTCAACTTGAGAGCAAGGGATGCTGCTGCATTTTTTGTATTGACTGTAGAGGAAGCAGTACTGACCAGAGAGAAAAAGAATCAGGTAAAATTAAAGAATAATTACTCTGAAGAGTATCCTTCAGATTATTAATTTTGACAAATTATGTGAGTGAGATCTTGGTCTGTTTACCTCATTAACTATATAGAGAATCTGGGAAAGAATGAGGGCGGGTCTAAAGGAAGATTAACTATGAGTGAGCGATTTCAAGAAACTAAAATTATGATACAGAAGAATTTTCTAGGTCAAGGATATTATTTTACATTTCCTTCTTAGATAACATCCACAGCATATGGGAACCTGAGGTAAGGCATAGTCAAAGGAAATTCAGGAAAGTCAGCCAGATCTTGTCTGAAACTTGGCTCAACCACTCTTTAGCTTGTAACTTTAGGAAAATTACTCAAGTTCTGACTCATATACAAAATATGAAAAAAATGTGCATTTCATAGAACTCTTGCAAGTGTCACATAAGATTATGCATGTGAAATGCTTCCTGTGAAAGTAGTAAATAAATATTAATTATTATTCTGCTAGGCCTTAGGGCCCATCGGGCTACAAGAGACAATGACATGTTACTTGTTCATTGTTGTGTCTCTAATGCCTGGCACAGAGAAGTCATTTGATATATATCTATTGAAGAAATGAGTGGACCATTCCATAACTGTATTTCAAAACACTTGCCACAAACAAATTAAAATTTAACTTTAGTTCCTTCAAATAAGCATAGAATACTTACAATAAAGTAATAAAGAGTATTTCTTACTGGGGCTCTGGTCTCCGTTATGGATTATTGCTCCTTATATATACACCCTAGAAGAGGATAGTCTAAGTAGCAATATTTTAAAGCATTTTTAATATGCATTTTATTGAGTGTTATTGAAAGACTGTCTTCCAATTTCAATATTTTCATTCTCATCAGAAGGAGACATTTTTCATTATCTTGAGGCAAACTATCTTTTCCTTCACTCCAAAATATTGCCTATTTCAATAGGACAGTGAGTGATTATACTGGCAGCATGTATTTTATTTTATTTAATGGATTTCTTTCTGTTTCAGTATAAAAGCATCTCTCACATCATTTTCTGCTACTGATTTGTTCTGTTGTGTCACCAGTCATCTCATCACTTGTGACTCCTGATGCCATCCTCTCAGAATGCAGCAGAGGAGAGTGGGGCAAGGCTGAGCCCATGCTTGCTAGTGCAGAAGAAATAGCTCTTCTAAGTTCTCCCTTGAGGACCTACCACTCAGTAATCCACAGCCAGCTCCCAGCCCCCACTGGCCTGAAAGTGTTGTAGCAAGTGAGGTGGCATAAGAAGAAAACAGCTCAAAGATGTGCCAATAAAAGAAGTAGACCTTTTCTTCTCAATATCCAAAAGAACAGAATGACCAGAACCTGGGGATGCGTTCCTGTCCACACGCCATGCTGTGCTAGAAAACAGCTCGCTGGCTTCTCCTACTCACCCCTAGGCCTTTTCACCAGGTACTGCAGATGGCTCATCTCACAACTTAACCACAGCTCTATAGGTGTCTAGTGACTGGTGTTTCCCTAACATGTATTGGTGCTATAGTATTCTCCAAACAATTCAACATCCTTTACTAAGACACTTACTTATGTATTTAAACAACTACAATGACAAAAATGTAACAAGGCAACACAGGGTGACTCTCTGTCTCCTTCCTTCACGCTCTCTTCTGTTTTCCCACGCTTCTCTTTTCCCCATCTCTCTCTCTTTACTTTAGATGATGCTATGGTTCTCCTTTGAGAAATCTGGTCCATATCTATGCATGCATTTTTCTGCTAGACAGACATCATCTAGTTCTTGTCTTGTTTTGTTCTGTCATGAGATATTCCATATAAATTATTTTAAAAATCTTCAACTATAAATTAGCACACATTTAGCCACTAACAATTATTCACAAAGTATTTAGTTTTGCTATATAATCAGAGTTTGCTCCAACAATACCAATAAATCTAATATTTCCTTGAACTGGTGCTTATACAAGCATTTACACTGAAAGAGAACAAAATTTAGAAATATGGATAAAACATTAATATCTATTAACAAATGGTGGCATCTCTTTTAGAGAGAAAAAAGATTTGGCAGGATTTCAGGAATCTATTCTGATTGATCCTCAACACAGCTCATAAAAGGTCATGTTAAAAATATTTAACCTAAAATTTTACTTATGATACGCATCACTCTGCTCTGGTTCTAAGGAACATTTGCTATGAATTTAAGTTTCCAGAAAATAGAGGAAACTTGTTTGTGCTGAACTCAGATTATCCTAGGTGAAAAGACATCAATATCTCTTATTCCACATTTTAAAATCAGGGAACATTTTGTCCTCAGACTCAATCTGAAAATCTGCCTCTGCTGCACCCATCACTTAACCTTCCTGAGGTGTCAGTTACCCAGTCTGTAGAATGGAAATTCAAGTTCATTCTTCAGAAGATTATTGTGAGGACTAAATTATGCATGGGGCTTCCCAGGTGGCAGAGTGGTAAACAATCCACCTACCAATGCTGCAGACTCAAGAGACGTGGGTTCAATCTTTGGGTCAGAAAGATTCCCTGGAGAAGGAAATGGCAACCCACTCCAGTATTCTTGCCTGGAAAATTCCGTGGACAGAGAACCCTGGTGGGCTACAGTCCATGGGGTCACAAAGAGTCATAGATGACTGGGTACACACACACAAATTATGCATGCATATAGATATGCATCTGTGTGTGTAAGTAAAAGCCTTTTGACATAGGTACATTGTTGTTCAGTCACTCAGTCCTGTGACATGTGTACATAATAGAAGTCAAAACACTGAAGTGAAATTAACTAAAAATCTCCAGAAAGAAAGTCAGTATTTTTGTTTTGTTTTGTTTTGCTTTTTGGCTGTGTGGCATGTGGGATATCATAGTTCCCTGACCAGGGGTGGAATCCATGCCTGCTGCAGTGAAAGTGTGGAGACTTAACCACTGGGCCACCAGGGAAGACTCAAATTAGTTTTGAATGTAAAAAATGTGAATGTTTTAGAAAAGGGATATTATATATTTTAAAAGTCTTATCCCTCAGAAAGAGGATATTATATACATTATATATTAAGCACTTTCACATAAATATTATACTGTTCCAGTATAATTTTCAGATTATTAAAAACAACTTAAATATAGACATAACTTCCTCTAGCTACATAATTATCTACTTTAGAAGGTCTTCAGCCTCATACTGACTTCTTTAAACTCTATTATCAAATTATTATTGTCTTAGTTTAATAGTTTTTCTGCAAAGTTATTAATAGTGTTTTAGCAGCTTACAGCTGAAGAACATACTGTTCTAAGCCAAGTAATAAGGTACACACCCAAGAAAAACACCACAGTCTTTGAAAATGATTATAAACAGTATCCTTCTCTTCCAGAATAGAGTCAGACACTGTTCAACTAACAGGTAAGATGTGATAGTTTTCAGATTGCAGCTACATTAGTTGCTGAAATACCCTACTATTTGATTGTGTGTGAAGTATATATAAAAAGAGGAGCAAAATAATATGTTTCAAGCATGTTAGTAAATATAAAATTGGACTGTGAGATCAATGACTTGGAGGGTGCTGAGGGAAAAAAAAATTGAAGGCTTTTTGAAGATATGGGTATTTACTGAGTGTTGACAGCACACCCTACATTCTACAAAACAACTGATTGTTCATATTTTTAGATAATTGAATTTATGATTAAGTTAGTTACTTGTTTATATCCAAAATGATGTAATGCCTGCAGAAGGATTTTAAAATAATGCAATCCTATTCATGATATTTATAACATATAAGTTTTTGTCAGCATATTATGTCATGTAATTGATATGAAATCACCAAATAAGAGCAGAATAAAAACAAATTTTTAAAAATGAGTATAGCTTGGAGGACTTTTGAGACAACATAAAGTGTACTAACTTCTACATTATATGGATCCAGGAGGAGAAGAAAGAAAGGGGTAGAAAATGCATTTGATAAAGTTATGGCTTAAAACTTCCTGAGGTTGAAGGAAACAGATTTCTAGGTACAGGAATCACTAAGAGTCCCAAACAAGAGGAACTCAAAGAGACTCACAGCAAGACAGGTCATGGTTAAAAATGACAAATGTTAAAGATAAAGAGAAAATTGTAAAGGTAGCAACAGAAAAAACAAAAAGTCACTTATAAGTGAATTCCCATAATGCTTCAGTTGATTTTTTCTGCAGAAATTTTGCAAGCCAGAAGGGAATGATATTATAATTTAAAGTGCTGAAATGAAAAACCTAAAACCTAGGATGCTCTAACCAGTAACATTATTATTTCTAATTAAAGGTGAAAAAGATAAACTCTCAAACAAGCAAAAACTAAGAGTTTAGCAATACCAAACTGACCCTAAAAGAAGTACTAAATGGTAATTTTAATGTGAAAAGAATAAGGTTCAACAAGAATTTATAGGAAAGGTAAAATTCCACTAGTAAAAGTAAATATATAACAAAGTTTGTGGATCAACAATTTAAATAAGCAAGTACGAAGATTAAAAGACAATAAATTTAAAATCAATATAGCTACAATAAACATGTAAGGGATAGACATGATGATACAAAATATGAAAAACACAAAGCATGGAGGAGAGTAAAAATTGCACCTGTTTTAGAATGTGTTTGAAGTTAAATGACTATCAATTTAAAACAAATAGAAATCCATGATAACTGTAAATGAAAAACATACAATAGATTATCAAAAACCAGAGAGAAAGGAATAAGAGCATAGTACTAAAGATAATCATCAAACCATAGGGGAAGAGGCTAAAAAAAAAATGAAAAAGGACAGAGAATAACTACAAAGACAACTGAAACCAAATAAGAAAAGTACATACTCAGTGATAATTGCATTAAATGTTCAGTGGACTAAATATTCCACTCAAACGCAGAGGTGACTGATCAGATTAAAAAATAAAACAACTACTAATAGATAAAAGGAAAAACTGTCAATAATACAAAAATAGTGGGTACCTCACTTATATAAAAGACCATATCCAGACCTAAAAGCAATAAGGAAATTTACTTTAAAATATACATAAAACAAGTTGAAATTAATAGATATTAATTAATAGACATAGAACATTCCATCTAAAACCAGCAATGAAGTGCTTTCCAGGAGAGATCACATTCGAGGCCCGAATACAAGTCTCAAGAAATTTAGGAGGATAGAAATTATATCAAGGATCTTTTCCAACCAGAAAGGTACAAAACTAGAAATCAATTACAGGAGGAAAACTAGGAAAAATACAAGCATGTGAAGACTAAACATGTTACTAAAAATCCAATGGTTCAGTAAAGAAATGAGATAAATCAGAAAATACCTCAAGTCAAAAAAAAACAGAAGCACAACTTTCCAAAATGAATGGGATACAGCAAAATCAGTTCTAAGAGGAAAGTTTGTAGCAATATAGACTTACCTCAAGAAACAAGAAAAGACTCAAACAAACAACCTAATCTATCATCTAAAGAATTAGAAAAAACCCCACAAAATCCAAAGTTGGCAGAAGGAAGAAAATAATAGTTATTAGAAAGAAAATAAATAAAATGTATACAAAGTGTAGAAACGATCAATGAAAGTAAAAGCTAGTTTTGGAAAGATAACAAAATTGATAATCCTTTAGTTAGGCTTATTATGAAAAAAAGAGAGAGGACTCATATAAACAGAATGAGAAATGAGAGGTGAAATATTACAACTGTTATCACTGAGATACAAAAAGTAATAAGGAATAGTGCAGCCAAAAATAAACAACTTACAAAAATGGATAAATTCCTAAACATATAATCTTCCAAGACTGAATCAGAAAGAAATAAAAATCTGAACAGATCAATCATAATAATGAAGTTGAATCAGTAACCAAAAGACTTCCAGCAAACAAAAGTCCAAGATTAAATCCCTTCATAGAGGAATTCTACAATGAATACTTAAAATCTACCCTTCTCAAACTCTTCCAAAAATAGAAGAAGAGGGAACACTCCCAAACTCACTCTATGAGGCACATTCTGATACTTAAACCAGACAGAGGCACCATAAAAAGGAAATTATAGGTCAATATTTCTGATGTTTATGGATACAATAAATCCTCAACAAAATATTAGCAAATCAAATTCACCAATATAAAAAGGATTATACAACATGATAAAGTGGAATTATTTCCAAGGATATAAAGGTGGTTCAGTATCCACAAAACAATATGATATACCATATTAACAAAACAAAAGATAAATTTCACATGTTTCTCTCAATAACACTAGAAAAGCACTTGACAAAACTCAACATCCATTTGTGATTAAAGCTTTCATCAAAGATGGCACAGAGGGAACAGGATATGCCATTCAGTCCCTAAGTCATGTCTGAGGTAGCATACCCTAGCATAATATCATTTATGACAAATCCACAGCTACCATCATACTCAAAGGTAAAAGCTAAAGATTTTCCTCTAAAACCAGTAAGAAGACAAAGATTTTCACTTTTACCATTTCTTTTTAACATAGTTTCGGAAGTCCTGTCCACAGCAGTTCAGTTCAGTTGCTTAGTCATGTCCAACTCTTTGCGACTCCATCGAATGCTACACACTAGGCTTCCCTGTTTAACACCAACTCCCAGAGTTTGCTCAAATTCATGTCCATCGAGTTGCTGATATCACCCAATCATCTCATTCTCTGTTGTCCCCTTCTCCTCCTGCCTTCAATCTTTCCCAGCATCAGAGTCTTTTCCAATGAGTTAGTTCTTTGCATCAGGTGGCCAAAGGATTGGAGTTTCAGCTTCAGCATCAGTTCTTTCAATGAATATACAGGACTGATTTTCTTTAAGACTGACTGATTTGACCTCTTTTCTGTCCAAGGGACTCTCAACGGTGGTCTCCAACACCACAGTTCAAAAGCATCAACTTTTCAGTTCTTAGGTTTCTTTATGGTCCAACTCTAACACCTAGAGCCAGACATCTTGGAATGTGAAGTCAAGTGGGCCTTAGAAAGCATCACTACAAACAAAGCTAGTGGAGGTGATGGAATTCCAGTTGAGCTATTTCAAATCCTCAAAGGTGATGCTGTGAAAGTACTGCACTCGATATGCCAGCAAATTTGGAAAACTCAGCAGTGGCCACAGGACTGGAAGAGGTCAGTCTTCGTTCCAATCCCAAAGAAAGGCAATGCCAAAGAATGCTCAAACTACCGCACAATTGCACTCATCTCACATGCTAGTAAAGTAATGCTCAAAATTCTCCAAGCCAGGCTTCAGCAATACGTGAACCGTGAACTTCCAGATGTTCAAGCTGGTTTTAGAAAAGGCAGAGGAACCAGAGATCAAATTGCCAATATCCGCTGGATCATCGAAAAAGCAAGAGAGTTCCAGAAAAACATCTATTTCTGCTTTATTGACTATGCCAAAGCCTTTGACTGTGTGGATCACAATAAACTGTGGAAAATTCTGAAAGAGATGGGAATACCAGACCATCTGACCTGTCTCTTGAGAAACCTGTATGCAGGTAAGGAAGCAACAGTCAGAACTGGACATGGAACAACAGACTGGTTCCAAATAGGAAAAGGAGTACATCAAGGCTGTATATTGTCACCCTGCTTATTTAACTTATATGCAGAGTACATCATGAGAAACGCTGGGCTGGAAGAAACACAAGCTGGAATCAAGATTGCCAGGAGAAATATCAATAACCTCAGATATGCGGATGACACCACCCTTATGGCAGAAAGTGAAGAAGAACTAAAGAGCCTCTTGATGAAGGTGAAGGAGGAGAGTGAAAAAGTTGGCTTAAAGCTCAACATTCAGAAAACTAAGATCATGGCATCTGGTCCCATCACTCCATGGGAAATAGATGGGGAAACAGTGGAAACAGTGTCAGACTTTACTTTTTTGGGCTCCAGAATCACTGCTGATGGTGACTGCAGCCATGAAATTAAAAGACGCTTACTCCTTGGAAGGAAGGTTATGGCCAACCTAGATAGCATGTTTAAAAGCAGAGACATTACTTTGCCAACAAAAGTCCGTCTAGTCAAGACTATGGTTTTTCCAGTGGTCATGTATGGATGTGAGAGTTGGACGGTGAAGAAAGCTGAGCGCCGCAGAATTGATGCTTTTGAACTGTGGTGTTGGAGAAGACTCTTGAGAGTTTCTTGGACTGCAAGGAGATCCAATCAATCCATCCTAAAGGAGATCAATCCTGGGTGTTCATTGGAAGGTCTGATGTTGAAGCTGAAGCTCCAATACTTTGGCCACCTCATGCGAAGGGTTGACTCATTGGAAAAGACCCTAATGCTGGGTAGGATTGGGGGCGGGAGGAGAAGGGGACGACAGAGGATGAGATGGTTGGATGGCATCACCGACTCGATGAACATGGGTTTGGGTAGACTCTGGGAGTTGGTGATGGACAGAGAGGCCTGGCGTGCTGCAATTCATGGGGTCGCAGAGAGTCGGACACGACTGAGCGACTGAACTGAACTGAACTCACATCCATACATGACTAATGGAAAAACCATAGCTTTGACTAGATGGACCTTGGCAAAGTAATGTCTCTGCTTTTTAATATGCTGTCTAGGTTGGTCATAGCTTTTCTTCCAAGGAGCAAGCGTCTTTTAATTTCATGGCACAGTCACCATGTGCAGTGATTTTGGAGCCCAAGAAAATAAAGTCTGTCACAGTTTCTATTGTTTCTCCATCTATTTGCAATGAAGAGATGGGACCAGATGCCATGATCTAAGTTTTCTGAATGTTGACTTTTAAGCCAACTTTTTCACTCTCCTCTTTCACTTTCATCAAGAGGCTCTTTAGTCCCTCTTCACTTTCTGCCATGAGGGTAGTGTCATCTGCATATCTAAGGTTACTGATATTTCTCCCAGCAACCTTGATTCCAGTTTGTGCTTCATCCACCCATTGTTTCGCATGACGTACTCTACATATAAGTAAAATAAACAAAGCGACAATATGCAGCCTTGATGTACTCCTTTCCCAGTTTGGAGCCAGTCCGTTGTTTCATGTTTGGTTCTAACTGGCTATGCTTCTTGACCTGCATACAGATTTCTCAGGCGGTGGGTCAGATGGTCTGGTATTCCCATCTCTTTCAGAATTTTCCACAGTTTGTTGTGATCCACAGAGTCAAAGGCTTTGGTATAGTCAATAAAGCAGAAAGAGAAGTTTTTCTGGAACTCTTTTGTTTTTTTCTATGGTCCAACGGATGTTCACAATTTGATCTTTGTTTTTTCTGCCTTTTCTAAATCTAGGTTGAACATCTGGAAGTTCTTGGTTCATGAACTGTTGAAGCATAGTTTGGGGAATTTTGAGCATTACTTTGTTAGCATGTGAGGTGAGTGCAATTGTGTAGTAGTTTGAACATTGTGTGGCATTGCCTTTCTTTGGGATTGGAACGAAAACTCTGCCTTCGATGCCTGTGGTCACTGCTGAGTTTTCCAAATTTGCTAGCATATTGATTGCAGCACTTTCACAGCATCATCTTTTAGGATTTGAAATAGCTCAACTGGAATGCCATCACCTCCACTAGCTTTGTTTGCAGTGATGCTTCCTAAGGCTCACTTGACTTTGCACTTGAGGATGTCTGGCTCAATGTGAGTGATCACACCATCATGATTATCTGGTCTTTAAGATCTTTTTTGTGTGGTTCTTCTGTGTATTCTTGCCATCTCTTCTTAATATGTTCTGCTTCTGTTAAGTCCATACCATTTCTGTCCCATCTTTGCATGAAATGCTCCCTTTGTATCTCTAATTTTCTTGAAGAGATCTCTGGTCTTTCCCATTCTATTATTTTCCTCTATTTCTTTGCATTTATCACTTAGGAAGTCTTTCTTATCTCTTTTTGCTATTCTTTGGAACTCTGCATTCAGATGGATATATCTTTCCTTTACTCCTTTGCCTTTCACTTACTTTCTTTTCTCAGCTCTTTGTAAGGCACCCTCAGATAACCATTTTGCCTTTTGCTATCCACATTTGTCTGATTGCAATCCACAGCAATCAGATAAAAATAAAAACATCCAACAGAAAAGGGTAGAGTAAAATTATCACTATTTATAAATGACATGATACTTTATATAGGAAATCCTAAAGTTCTACCAGAAGCTCTTAGAACTAATACAAGAATTATATAAAATTGAAGGATATAATGTTAACATACAAAAATCTATTGCTTTCTATACATCAATAGTGAACTTCAGAAAAGAGAAAGCAGGATAACAATCTTGTTTAAAATAGGAGGTGAAAGACCTAATCTCTGAATACTATAAAGCACTGTTGAAGGAAATTGAAGATGATACTAAGAAATGGAAATATATCCCATGTTTATGGTTTGGAAGAAATAATATTAAAATGCCCATACTATCCAAAGAAATTTACAGATTTAATGCAATACTATCAAAATACCAAGGGCATTTTTCACAGATGTAGAACAAATAGTCCTAAAATTGATATAGAATCACAAGAGACTGAATAGTCAAAGCAATCTTGATTAAAAAAGTAAAAAGGGCAAAGCTAGAGGTACCACATTCCCTGTATTCAGACTATACTATAACGTTACAGCAATTGAAACAATGTGGTATGAGCATAAAAACACACATATAGATTAATGGAACACAGTAGAGATTCCAGTAATAAGGCCACACATTTATGTTCAATTAATCTACTATAAAGCAGGCAATAATATGCAATGGAGAAAAGACAAATATTTTCAACAAGTGTTGCGGGGAAAGCTGAAGAGTTGCATCAACATGTACACACTGCTATATTTTAAAATGGATAACCAACAAGTACTTACTGTACAGCACATGGACCCTGCTCAATGTTATGTGCCAGCCTGGATGGGAGGGGAGTTTGGGAGAGTGGATATATGTATACGTATGGCTGAGCTCCTTTACTCTTCACCTTAAGCTATCACAAAATTGTTAATTGGTTATATCTCAGTACAAAATTGGAGAAGGCAATGGCACCCCACTCCAGTACTCTTGCCTGGAAAATCCCACGGACGGAGGAGCCTGGTAGGCTGCAGCCCATATAGGGCCGCTAAGAGTTGGACACGACTGAGCGACTTCACTTTCACTTTTCCCTTTCATGCACTGGAGAAGGAAATGGCGACCCACTCCAGTATTCTTGCCTGGAAAATCCCATGGACGGAGGAGCCTGGTAGGCTGCAGCCCATAGGGTCGCTAAGAGTTGGACACGACTGAGCGACTTCACTTTCACTTTTCACTCTCATGCATTGGAGAAGGAAATGGCAACCCACTCCAGTATTCTTGCCTGGAGAATCCCAGGGACTGGGGAGCCTGGGGGGCTGCCGTCTATGGGGTTGCACAGAGTCAGACACGACTGAAGCGACTTCACAGCAGTAGCAGCAGCAGCAATACAAAATAAATAATTAAACAGTGAAATTTAACTTTAATATAAGGGTAACTTTAAATAAAATTTAAAAAGTTAAACAATGAAATTATAAGACTCCTTCACACCATCTACAAAAATAAACTCAGAATGGTTTAAAGACCTAAATATAAGACCTGAAACCATACAACTCCTAGGAGAGATGAGAGGTGAAATACTCTTTGAGATAAATTGTAGCAGTATTCTCTTGGATAAGTTTCTCAAGGCAAAATAAATAAAAGCAAAAAATAAACAAATTAGGCATAATTAAACTTAAAAGCTTTTTCACTGCAAAGGAAACCATCAGCAAAAGGAAGAGATTTCCTACAAAATGGGAGAAAATATTTGTAAATGATACGACTGATAAAGGGGTTAATATCCAACACATATAAGAAGTTCATACAATTCAATATTAGAAAGAAAAAAATCCAAGCAAAAAATTGCAGAAGATATTAACAAAGTTTTTTTTTCAAAGAAGATTTATGTATGGCTAAGGGACACATGTTCAACATGGCTAATCATTAGAGAAATGCAAATCAAAACCAAAATAAAATATCACATCATACCTGTCAGAATGGCTATCATCAAAAAAACTACATTTAACAAATGGTTGTGGGCTTCCCTGGTAAAAAACCTGCCTACCATGGCAGGAGACATGGGTTAGGTCCCTGGGTCAGGAAGATCCTCCAGAGAAGGAAATAGGAACCCACTCCAGTATTCTTGCCTGGGAAATCCCATGGACAGAGGAATTGGGTGGGGCTAGAGTCAATGGGGTCACGAAAGAGTTGGACACAACTTAGACACTAAACAACAAATGATTGCAAGAATGTTGAGCTAAGGGAAGCCTTATACACTGTTGGTGGAAATGCAAATTGGCACAGTACTATGGAAAACAGTATGCAGATTCCTCCAAAAACTGAAAATAGAATTACCATATTATCCTGCAGTTCCATTCCTGGGTACATATTCATAAGGAAATGAAAACACTAATTTGTAAAGATACATGTACTTCAATGTTCATAGCAACATTATTTATAATAGCTAAGCTGTGGAGGCAACCTAAGTGTTCATCAATAGAGGAATTGATAAAGAAGAAATGGGGTGTGTGTGTGTGTATTTGTGTATAACTCGGCCATTAAAAAATAAAATTTTGCCATTTAGAAAAACACTGATGGACCTGGAGGTTACTATAGCTAGTGAAATAAATCAGAGAGAGAAACATATATTAAATGTTATCACTTACACATGGAATCTAAAAGATAAACAGATGAATAGAACAGAACAGAAACAGACTCACAGATATAGAGAACAAACCAGCAGTTGCCACTGGGGATAAGCGGTACACAAAGCTTTATGTAAAATAAGATACAAGTCACCTGAAACTTTCATGGTATTATTAATCAGCTCTACTCTTATATAAAATGTTTATACATAAACTCAAGATCCTTAAACAACAAATATTAAAAAGATACAAGAATACAAGTATTGTATTGCACAGGAACAGGCTACAACCCATGGTGTCACAATGAGTTGGACACAATTGATTACACACACATACACACACACACACATGCACTACACAGGGAATATAGCCAATACTTTGTAATAATTTTAAATGGAGTATAATCTATAAAAATATTGAATCACTATATTGTACACTTGAAACTAATATTTTAAATCAATGATACTAAATATTAAAAGAATCCATTTATTATTCATTCACTCCATAACTTATTCTACTTTGAATCCTCAGAATCTAGTGCTGGGTATAACAAAGAATTGCTCTTCAAAATGTCAAATGAATGCTAAATGAAACATAAAGCATAGCAGGTGAATTTTAGTAAGAGTTAGAAAGGATAATGGGGAGTTGCCCTAATAATCCTTGTGTTGTCAGTGGTTTACATTATGGTTCAGGTTGGAAAGAACTGAATGGAGTCAGGTGGATGAATAAGAAAACTGAAGGCCACATGGTAACTTCAGACACATGGGAACAATTAAAGGGCAACAATATGTATATGGGGGCTTGCCTAGTGGCTGCTCAGACAGTAAAGAATCTGCCTGCAACGCAGGAGACCTGGGTTCGATCCCTGGGTTGGGAAGATCCCCTGGAGGAGGGCATGGTAACCCACTCCAGTATTCTTGCCTGGAGAATCCCCATGGATAGAGGGGCCTGGCAGGCTACAGTCCATGGGGTCACAAAGAGGTGAAAAAGATTGAGCGACTAAAGCACAGCACACAGTACAACATGTATATGTGCTAAAAAAAACTTATAAATTCTCAGCCTATATATTATCTCATCAGATCTTGCCAAACTTCTGTGAGATTTTGAGAGATAGATCGAGGTCTGAGGATCACCCAAAGACACACAACTAAAAACAGAGCTAGATTTGAATTCTATTCCAGGCAGACTTAAATCCTTTACTTTCTACCATTTAACTTTTTTAGAAGATATTTAGCTGTTTTCGCTCTAAATCATAAATGATATTTTGTACATTCAATGATTAACATATTTTTCAAAATACTGTCAGTGTTTTCCAAAGTATGGTCTAGGAGCCATGTACATTAACAGTATTCGGTATGCTTGTTAATAAAATAGATTTCTGACAATTCTCAAGAATAATTAGAGTGTCTGAGGGAACAGCTCAGGTATTTGCATTTTAACCGAGCTTCCCAGGTAATTTGTAGGCATACTAAAGTTCAAGAACTATTGTAGTAAATGAATTAAGTGAAGGTTGGAATATTTCCACCGGTCAGAGAATATGCAAATAGTTTCTGAATTCATTAGGCCCCATCTTTAGCCAGTGCACTATAAAAATCAAAAGATATACAACACTTAATAACCTACCTCTTAAAATTATGTCTACACTATAGTTTGTTGCAGCATTTGGTCTGGGTAAAAATTGAATTCCTTTCTGTCTACATCTGATTTACTTTGCTACATCGTAATAAACAGGGATTTTGATATATTGCTTTGACACCTACCAGGTGTCCTACTTTTAAATGAGATCCTCTTGTTGGACTACAATGACACGACTGAATGTTCTATTAACTTCTCTTGTTGCCTAACTGTAGTTCAAAATGATCTGAGGAAGCTGTACTACTCTAAAGAAACCTACTCTGTGATACCTTCCCTGTGAATCATATCTAAAAATCCAAAGTAGGATTTAATAAGTCTTTGACAGCAGAAAAAATTTCCCATGCCAGGAAGACAGAACTTTCAAACTTCTTTTCCTTTTGCCTTCCCACACATGCACGAAAGGACAAAATCTGTGAAGAAAAGGTGCCAGGTTGAAACGCTCACTCAATTTACACTGGGAGTTTTAAACACTTCCTGAGCCATAGTCTCCCTTTTGTATGGCTCAGTTCTTCTGTGGAAATGACCATGTCTAACAGCAAGGCTTTATTGCTGCTGCCACTCTGCTGTTGAGGCTCCACTCTAAGCCCCTCTATCCAAAGCAGCTGCAAAAGCCCATGATGTGAGAGACTGCTCTGTGCTGCACAGATTTAACTGTATGTCCTGTGTATAAAAGAGCAGACCTTTATTCTACCTCACCAATAAAGGTACACAGAATTTCATGCTGTTCTCCCACAATTGATGCATCCATGATTGCAGAATGAAGCTGATGATCTTGTAAGTCCTACTGGCTGCTGTTCAGGTTAAGAGAGATACCACACAGAAGGCACAGACCTCCTGAAATGGCAACAAGTAACCACTGACATTTCATTTTAAAAAACAAGGAAAAGTTACTAACTCCTGTCATTGTTTCAGTACTTAAACTTCTGACTGATTTTTACTCAGATATTTTAGGCCCTTATTTCTAGAACAGCATAAGAGCATCACTTTTTAAAATGTGCTTCAACTAGAACAATTCAATAAGTATTCATTTTTTGAAACACATGTAAGAGGATGTCATTGAATGCTTGTGCGATTTAATGGACTTGTTTTTTTATTGAATGTTATTCAAACACCAAGAAGTTTGTTTCATTTTCTTTGAAGAGTATAAAATAGAATAATCATATAAAAGTAGCTGGGTGGTAATTTTTAATTATTCATTATTTCCATATATATTTATGAAGTATCTATCAAACTGAGACATTTCATAGTAGCAGCATAACTATTTGTAAATCAAAGACTTATTCAGTGAGGAAATTTTTTGGTTAGAAATCCCTCAATAGAAGATTGCATTGTTCCTTTTTCAGTGCCCCATATTGCCTGACATGGTGTCTTATACATTGAAAATACTCAATTTAATATCTGTTGAATAAACTTAATGAGCTATTACTAAAAGCAAATCACTGGTCTTACTTTTGACTCACAGATCCAAGCAAGCAGGAGGAGGTAACAATACTAAAAGCATATAGTAGGAAAGTATGTGTCAAATTCAGAGAACTCTGAGGCATTTAATATGACTGGGGCCTGCACTCATGAGAGCATTTAATAAATGGGGAGAAAAATGTTGTCAAATTTTAGGACCTTAAATGTCATGTGTTGTACTTTTGATTTCTTCCATAGGCAGTGAGTTAAGTTTCTTTTGCTAAATTATTCTGTAAGAAAATATAATCATAATATTTAATCCTAAATACTTTGGTTGATGAACACTGTTTTTCAGGCTCCTCTTCAGTGTTCTGTGACCAGAAGAGATATTGGTGAAACTCCCCAACGTCCGCACCCTGACACATTCATAGCATCAAGGTTTCAGATTGGTAGGGATAACACGGTCATGGGCTATACAGAGAACTTTATCCCTTTTTATTCAAATTTATATCAAAGATTAATTAAATTGTAAGGCAAGAGTGGATATCACTCCATTTATATGAATTTACAGAACAAAGATGTGGATTATTTAAAACCTGAAATATAAAAGTAAAGGATCTATAACTTCTGAAAATAATTTTATTCTTTCTAAATGTAAGTAATGATTTCTTTGTGTCATACCCAAGTCTTACCAATCAGCAAATTCTGACTGGGTACCTAATATGTGAAAGGCATCGTACAAGCCACAGTTGCAAATAGAAGTAGAGGCAAGTTTTCAAACTTCAAAAGCTTTGAGTCTAGTTAGGCTCAAGATTTAGAGCAATCTCAATGGATATCCCTTTTATCCCTGCTACCAAGAGGAAACTTTGCCTATGCATCTACTATTTTAATGAACATGTATCGAAATATCTGAAACTTAGTGAATAATATTAAAATTGATCTTTAGAAAATTTAACTTACTAACTTACTTTTACGCTCTGCCTCAAAATTTATCAGTGCTATACCATCATTTCAACAAATATCTATTGAGTGTCTATCATATGTGGTACACATTATACATTAAAGAAATTTAAAAACTCAATTATAAGTTTTAGCTTAGTGAAGATAACCACACTCTATCACCTCTCATTTTGTAAGCCAGCCTCTGTTCTAGAAACTTAAGTATTAACTCAAGTAATCTTTACATGAATGAAAAATGTAGCTACTACTCTTAACCTCAGTTCATGGATGTCTTACTGTATCTCACTGTGCGCTGAATCTAGGATAGGCAAGGCATGAGCAGGGAAGCTGGGAGAAAACTCAAGGAGTTGTAGGAACTGCAGACATGTTTATTTTCTCTTGGCTGGCACAGCAGACATAGCAACTGCAGACATGCTGTATACCCTCAAAGTTGACCCAGTGGACACGGCCATAGCATAGCTGCAAGGGCTTTTCAGGTGGACTTTATACAGACTTACAGAGCAAAAATGGCCCTTGGCCAAGCGGGTACATCATGAGGCACATGTGCAGTGCCATAAGTGATCTCAGCTGTTACATAACCATGTATTTACTAAACGTGGGGTGAGAGTGAGAGGCCATGGGGTGCGAGAGCCTGACCACCACCATTTTGGTTAATTTGCTCTTTCCCTACAGTGGATAAGAAAACAAAAACCTTTCTTATGTTTTAAAACCTAGATCAAGATTATCTTTATAAGAAAAACTATCCTCGACAATATCCTTATATGAGGCCTTGTCCCTTTTCTAAAATCTTGATGTAGTTTTTGACTCACTGATACATCATTATTATGCTCTTGCTTGTCGTCCAATTGCAAGGCCACTTCCAAATGAATATATGGACATTTGATTATTAAACATTTGAAGACAATTTAAGAAGTGAAGAAAACTGTACATAGGGTCACAGTATTTCAGATTTTTGTATTATCAAAAGACAGTGAGACTGAGAGACAAGAGTATGGATAATATCAGAATTTACTCATACAGTTATTTCATTTTGGGCAAGTTATTCCAGCCTATGTCAATTGTGAGAATCATTTGAAAAATGTACACAAGATATCTGTGTTGATTTTTCATCACCAGAACTAGATTATAAATTAGAGAACAGAATGTGCCATATATATGTATATGTCATTATATTATTAAGGATCAAATACTTTGCACAGAAGTTGTGATTAATATATGTAGGTGTGTGTGTACACACTGGTGTATGACTATGTGTGTGTTCAATGCCATAGGAAGTTTGCATGTCAGAGAAACAAGCTGATAACTGAAAGAAAAAAGCACCACAGTTGTGAATGGCTATGACACTGCCTTCATTTAGAACTTAATCACTGTTAAATAGTTACCCTGACTTGAGGATAACTCCACGCATTTATACATTTGAGAGGAACGATATGATACCATTTCTCTTCCAAGATCTAATGACTTCTCTAATGCAGTGCAGCTGTCAATACAACTTGCAATGTAGGTAGGTGAAATCAGCAATTCACTTAGCAGTACGTCATGGTAGAAGCAGTTGTACAGGCAATTTTATTTGTTTTAAAATATTTAAGTGTCTATCATGTACACTGGGCTAGATCATAGGATTTAGTAGACACAAAATATGTGATATTTGACTTCAAGTATGACCAATGAGACATAAAAAATGACTGGAAGTAGAAGATGAGCAAAAGGAAGGAGTTCAGAGATGAGTGCTTATCTCTCAACTTCCCCATTGTAGTAGAAGATGCTTCCATTTGGCAAAGGGGAGGTAGGGTTTTGGTAGGAAGGTGAATTGACAAAATTTTATTTTTGAATATGCTAGGTTTGAGTTTCCTATTAGACATCCTAGTGGTGATACCTAGTGAAACAGTGGAGTAAGTGAGACCAGAATTTGGGGTGGGGGAATAGGTATTGGGAGGGGATCTGCAAAGAGCTAGTGTTGGGAGCCGCGATAGGCATACTGACAAAATGGAGGCACGGCTCCAACCCCTCTCCTCATCCCGCAGGCATGGTCCCGGGATGAAGGAGTTAGGTCTTGTGATTCTGACTTGCCCTTTCCTTCCTCCAGTTGAGTTGGCTGGAAAGAATGTTATAATCCATAACGTTAACTATTGACATTTGTTCAAGGAACCTCACAAAGAATGTTTCAGGATGAGCACACAGGCTGCAGCCTGAGGCCATGGGAAACATTGTTATCTGAAACCTGCCTGTAAGGGGACTGTTTATGGCAAAAGAAGTTTGCTGAGTTTAGGGATTAGGAATAATTAAGAATAGTTAGAAGCTAAAGGTTTAAGGTATGTTGTAGTGTTGGCATATTCTACCATAGCTTATGGAAACTAGGTATTTTAGAGATACTAATAGCCGAAAGCCTTTTTAGGAGATGATGAGCTTAAGTTACTAGGGGATAGCAGGATTTAAAGAGATAAGAAATAAACTGAGGAATGTAATATACAGCCCAGAGACAAACTTGAGTTACAATGTTATCACAAGGACACTTAAGAAGAAACTCTGAAGGACAACAATGATTTATGGAGACAGTAAATATGGGTGAGGGGAAACTGAAGATGTCATACCTCTGACCTAATGCTTTTGTAAAAGTATAAAAGAAAACCTGATGCTTAAAATAAACATGCAGCCCAGTGCTTTGAGCGAGAGACTGCATCATTTTCGTTCGCCGACCCCGTTCATCCCTTCAGGGCGTTTCCCTGGCTGCCGGAGCTGGACTCCGGCAAGCTAGTATTTTTGAAGTTCAGTAATAGGTAGAACATTTTAAATCAATTTGCTTTATGCAATACAGAAATTAAAGGAAGATAAATTAAACAGCAGAATTGTACTCCTGAGATTAATTTTTCACCCATCATGGTCTGCCCACTGATTTTAAAATAAAAGAAAAAAGCAGCTACAGTTGTATCTTGGCAGGAACCTTGCAGCTCTTTGCACTCTTGCCAGAATTATTTTCTTTATGAGTTTAAAAAAATATTTTGGCTTTTGTTCAAAATTTCTTGCTGAAGATTTTTTTAAAAGATTAAAGAAAACAGTTTCTTGGGTGTTTTGAAGATGTAGTAAATGTCACTAGTTAGTTTCAGTTTCTTAGAATAAAGATCTCACAAGTTTTAAAAAGCAGAAATGTGTCCACTCTTGAACTAATTTTGAAAACATAATATAAAGTTTATTATGACTTTTCAAGGACTTTTAGTCTTAATTATCAGTTTTGAATTCAACATGTCCATATATCTGTCCAAAATCTTGAATTACCATTGACATTGTAAGAGATTTTTAATTTCACTTGAAAATTAAATTTCTTACTTGGCTATGATATAATGATCTCCATAGTCAAGGTGAAAAGGAAGAATTTTTGCAGAAAACTTTAGGCAAAATGCAATATTTTTACTTGAATTATCTAAGTGACTTTGCATTCTTTGTTCGTATTTGAACAATATTTGAAATATTTAATAATAATAACAACCAGAATATTTAGGGTTAATTTTTCATATCTTAGTAAGTTATTATTATTTTCCACTTAATAAATGCATTATGTTTTCAACTCCATCATGTTTTTCTTTATTCACTCTCTGGCTGTTTTCATTTTTGCTCCATTTGCTTTGATTGATGTCTTGAATTTCTGGGAAAGGGTGTTTGTGATGATTTGTATTCTCTTGAACCAAACATCTTTCTCAGCATTCCAGAGAAGCAAAAAATAAAATGTGCTGTCTTTTATATTTCTTTTAATATATACTATATTATGAGATATTGGCAAGTTGCCTCACAGACAGGACTGTTAAAAAGTTGATAAATATCAGACTGCAAATATCTTGACTTTGGAGAAGTGAAGTTCCATTTAAGAAACTATAAGTACACATTGCACAGGAGGCAGTGATCAAGACCATACCCAAGAAAAAGGAATGCAAAAAGGCAAAATGGTTGTCTGAGGAGGCCTTACAATTCCATTTAAGAAACTATAAGTACACATTGCACAGGAGGCAGTGATCAAGACCATATCCAAGAAAAAGGAATGCAAAAAGGCAAAATGGTTGTCTGAGGAGGCCTTACAAATAGCTGAGAAAAGAAGAGAATTGAAAGGCAAAGGAGAAAAGGAAAGAAATACCCATTTGAATGCAGAGTTCCAAAGAATAGCAAGGAGAGATAAGAAAGCCTTCCTCAATGATCAAGGCAAAGACATAGTAGAAAACAATAGAATGGGAAAGACAGAGATCTCTCCAAGAAAATTAGAGATACCAAGGGAGCATTTCATGCAAAGACGGGTGCATACAGAAATAGTATGGAGCTAACAGAAGCAGAATAAATTAAGAAGTGGCAAGAATACACAGAAGAACTGTACAAAAATGATCTTCACGACCCAGATAATCACAATGGTGTGATCACTCACCTAGAGCCAGACATCCTCAAGTGCGAAGTCAAGTGAGCCTTAGAAAGCATCACGATGAACAAAGCTAGTGGAGGTGATGGAATTCCAGTTGAGCTCTTTCAAATCCTCAAAGATAATACTGTGAAAGTGCTGCACTCAATATGCCAGCAAATTTGGAAAACTCAGCAGCGGCCACAGAACTGGAAAAGTTCAGTTTTCATTCCAATCTCAAAGAAAGGCAATGCCACAGAATGTTCAAACTACTGCACAATTGCACTCATCTCACACCCTAGCAAAGTAATGCTCAAAATGCTCCATAGGCTTCAAACGTACGTGAACCATGAACTTCCAGATGTTCAAGCTGGATTTAGAAAAGGCAGAGGAACCAGAGATCAAATTGCCAACATCTGTTGGATCATCAAAAAAGCAAAAGAGCTCCAGAAAAACATCTACTTCTCCTTTATTGAACACGCCGAAGCCTTTGACTGTTTGGATCATGACAAACTATAGAAAATTCTTAAAGAGATGGGAATACCAGGCCACCTTATCTGCCTCCTGAGAAATTCATGCGCAGGTCAAGAAGCAACGGTTCCATTAGAATGGGACATGGAACAACAGACTGGTTCCAAATTGGGAAAGGAGTACGTCAAGGGTGTATATCGTCACCGTGCTTATTTAACTTATCTGCAGAGTACATCTCATGAAATACTGGGCTGGATGGAGCACAAGCTGGAATCAAGATTGCCGGAAGAAACATCAATAACCTCAGATACACAGATGACAACACCCTTATGGCAGAAAGTGAGGAAGAACTGAAGAACTTTTTGATGAAAGTAAAAGAGGAGAGTGAAAAAGTTGGCTCAAAACTCAACATTCAGAAAACTAAGATCATGGCATCCGGTCCCATCACTTCATGGCAAATAGAATGGGAAACAATGGAAACAGTGACAGACTTTATTTTTCTGGACTCCAAAATTACTGCAGATGGTGACTGCAGCCATGAAGTTAAAAAGATACTTGCTCCTTGGAAGAAAAGCTATGACCAACCTAGCCAGAATATTAAAAACAGAGACATTACTCTGCCGACAAAGGTCCAACCAGTCAAATCTATGGTTTTTCCAGTAGTCATGTATGGATGTGAAAGTTGGACCATAAAGAAAGCTGAGCGCCGAATTGATGCTTTTGAACTATGGTGTTGGAGAAGACTCTTGAGAGTCCCTTGGAGTGCAAGGAGATCAAATCAGTCAATCCTAACGGAAATCAGTCCTGAATATTCATTTCAAGGACTGATACTGAAAGTCCAATACTTTAGCCACCTTATTTGAAGAACTGACTGCCTGAAAAAGACACTGATTGATGACAGGAGAAGGGGACAATAGAGGATGAGATGGTTGGATGGCATCATCAACTCGATGGACCTGAGTTTGAACAAGCTCAGGTAGTTGGTGATTGGCAGGGAAACCTGGCGTGCTACAGTCCATGGGGTTGCAAAGAGTCAGACACGACTGAGCAATTGAAATGAACTGAACTGAACAGAATCAAAGTACACAATGTTGAAAAAGTTATGTCACAAAAATGATTAGCATTTCTATAAAAGACAGACAATATCTCAGCTAAATCAGGTGTTACTCCTAAGATACACAAGAAGGTTGGTCAATTATTATAGGTACCCATCCTCAGGACGTCCTAAAAATGCCAATAATAATTATTATTTAGTAATGGATCACAGAAAAAATGCAAATTATAAAATTCCTGGAAGCTACCATAATGCCTAATTACTCAAGAAGTGCTTAAAAAAAAATCTCTGCATGTATAAATTAACAAATGCCTTGAAAGTCATAATTATTCTATGGCCCTAAAAACAAGCATAATTAGCACAACACCTGCAGGGATAAATTGAAGACTGAAAAGTAATGACATAACAGCTGCCCTTTTTGCTTTCTTCAATCATGTTCTAACTGTATCACTATGTTAAACTATCTTAGTAATTTTGTTTTGTTTTAAACCACCCATAAGAGCCACAATTTGTGTCTTCTCTGCTTCACATTATGGCCTAAAATTCAGTTAAGGAGGGAAAATGATTTATATGATCTGCCTAGCTGCTTCTCACCAACCTCTTAATAGACCTCTCTCCTACAGTAAATGGGTAGATAAGAAGTACATTTCCTAAGACAAGGTTGAACTCTTACAGAGAATAGCCTGAGAAGGATTTTTTGTATGCTTTAATTTTTTACAGCTTCAGTGAATATACTTTAAAGAAATTTCAAGTGACTGGCCCCATGGAGTGAATATCTGTTAGCCCAGGCCTGTGCCACCACCACTGGCATGATATTGTGGGATGAATTAACAGGCAGTCAGAGAAGGAAAACTTGTTCTTTGTCCTCATACGTTCCCCTCCCATGAAGGTTTTCTCAGTTCAGTTCAGTTCATTTCAGTCGCTCAGTCGTGTGCAGCTGTTTGAGACCGCATGGACTGCAGCAAGCCAGGCCTCCCTGTCCATCACCAGTTCCTAGAGTTTACCCAAACTCAAGTCCATTGAGTCGGCGATGCCATCCAACCATCTCACCCTCTGTCCTCCCCTTCTCCTCACATCTTGAATCTTTCCAAGCAACAGGGTCTTATCAAATTAGTCAGTCCTTCACATCAGGTGGCCAAACTATTAGAGTTTCAGCTTCAGCATCAGTCCTTCCAATGAACACTCAGGATTGATCTCCTCTAGGATGGACTGGTTGGATCTACTTGCAGGCCATGGGACTCTCAAAAGTCTTCTCCAACACCACAGTTCAAAAGCATCAAATCTTTGGAGATCAGCTTTCTTTATAGTCCAACTCTCACATCCATACATGACCACTGGAAAAACCACAGCCTTTACTTGACAGAACTTTGTTGGCAAAGCAATGTCTCTGCTTTTTAATATGCTGTCTAGATTGGTCATAACTTTCCTTCCAAGAAGTAAGCATCTTTTAATTTCATGGCTGCAGTCACCATCTGCAGTGATTTTGAAGCCCCCCAAAATAAAGTCTGCCACTGTTTCCACTGTTTCCCCATCTATTTGCTATGAACTGATTGGACTGGATGCCATGATCTTAGTTTTCTGAATGTTGAGCTTTAAGCCGACTTTTTCACTCTCCTCTTTCACTTTCATCAAGAGGAGGTTTAGTTCTTCTTTGATTTCTGCCATCAGGGTCGTGTCATAGGCATATCTGAGGTTATTGATATTTCTCCCAGCAATCTTGATTCCAGCTTTCAATTCATACAGCCCAGCATTTCTCACGGTGTACTCTGCATATAAGCTAAATAAGCAAGGTGACAATATACAGCCTTGACGTACTCCTTTTCCTATTTGGAACCGGTCTGTTGTTCCAAGTCCAGTTCTAACTGTTGCTTCCTGACCTGCACACAGGTTTCTCAAGAAGCAGGTCAGGTGGTCTGGTAGTCACATCTCTTGAAGAATTTTCCACAGTTTGTTGTGATCCACACAGTCAAAGGCTTTGGCATAGTCAATAAAGCAGAAGTAGATGTTTTTCTGGAACTCTCTTGCTTTTCCGATGATCCAACAGATAGATGTTGGTAATTTGATCCCTGGTTCCTCTGTCTTTTCTAAGTCCAGCTTGAACTTCTGGACATTCATGGTTCACATATTGTTGAAGCATGGGTTGGAGAATTTTGAGCATTACTTTACTAGCGTGTGAGATGAGTGCAATTGTATGGTAGTTTGAGCATTCTTTGGCATTGTGTTTCTTTGGGATTGGAATGAAAACTGACTTCTTCCAGTCTTGTGGCCGCTGCTGAGTTTTCCAAATTTGCTGATATACTGAGTGCAGCACTTTCACAGCATCATCTTTTAGGATTTGAAATAGCTCAACTGGAATGCCATCACCTCCACTAGCTTTGTTCATAGGGATGCTTCCTAAGGCCCACTTGACTTCACACTTGAGGATGTCTGGCTCTAGGTGAGTGATCACACCATTGTGATTATCTGGGTCATGAAGATCTTTTTTGTGTAGTTCTTCTTGTATTCTTGCCACCTCTTCTTAATGTCTTCTGCTTCTGTTAGGTCCATACCATTTCTGTCCTTTATTGTGCCCATCTTTGCATAAGATTCTCCCTTGGTATCTCTAATTTTCTTGAAGTAATCTCAGGTGTTTCCCATTCTATTGTTTTCCACTATGTCTTTGCATTGGTCACTGAGGAAGGCTTTCTTATCTTTTCTTGTTATTTTTTGGAACTCTGCATTCAAATGGGTATATCTTTCCTTTTCTCTTTTGTCTTTCAAATCTGTTCTTTTCTCAGCTATTTGTAAGGCCTCCTCAGACAGACATTTTGCCTTTTTCCTTTTCTTTTTCTTGAGGATAGTCTTGATCCCTGTCTCCTGTACAATGTCACAAAACTCTGCCCTTGGTTCTTCAGGCACTCTGTCTATCAGATCTAATCCCTTGAATCTATTTGTCACTTCCACTGTATAATCTTAAGGGATTTGATTTAGGTCATACCTGAATGGTCTATTGGTTCTCCCTACTTTCTTCAATTTAAGTCTGAATTTGGTAATAAGCAGTTCATGTTCTGAGCCATAGTCAGCTCCTGGTCTTGTTTTTGCTGACTGTATAGAGCTCCTCCATCTTTGGCAACAAAGAATATAATCAATCTGATTTTGGTATTGACCATCTGGTGATGTGCATGTACAGAGTCCTCTCCTCTGTTGTTGGAAGAGGGTGTTTGCTATGACCAGTGCATTTTCTTGGAAAAACTCTATTAGCCTTTGCCCTGCTTCATTTGGTCCTCCAAGGCCAAATTTGCTTATTACTCCAGGTATTTCTTGACTTCCTACTTTTGCATTCTAGTCCCCTATAATGAAAAGGACATCTTTTTTGGGTGTTAGTTCTAGAAGGCCTTGTAGGTCTTCATAGAACCATTCAACTTCAACTTCTTCAGTGTTACTGGTTGGGGCATAAACTTGGATTACTGTGATATTGAATGGTTTGCCTTGGAAACAAACAGAGATCATTCTGTCATTTTTGAGATTGCATCCAAGTACTGCAATTCAGACTCTTTTGTTGACTATAACGGCTACTCCATTTCCTCTAAGGGATTCTTTCCCACAGTAGTAGATATAATGGTCATCTGGGTAAATTCACCCATTCCAGTCCATTTTAGTTCGCTGATTCCTAAAATGTCGATGTTCACTCTTGCCATCTCCTGTTTGACCACTTTCGATTTGCCTTCATTCATGGACCTGACATTCCAGATTCCTATGCAATATTTCTCTTTACAGCATCGGACTTACTTCCATCACCAGTCATATTCACAACGGTGTATTCTTTTTGCTTTGGCTCTGTCTCTTCAGTTTTTCTGGAGTTATTTCTCCACTGATCCACAATAGCATACTGGGCACCTACCAACCTGGGGAGTTCATCTTTCAGTGTCCTATCTTTTTACCTTTTCATACTGTTCATGGGGTTCTCAAGGCAAGAATACTGAAGTGGTTTTCCATTCCTTTCTCCAGCAGATCATGTTTTGTCAGAACTCTCCACCAAGGCAAGAAACATACTTAAAAAAAAAAAAAAACACTTTAAAACCCCTAGCTAACAACTACTCAGTATTTAGAAAAAATAACATATGAAGGAATAATACCAAAATATGGTTATTTCTGTATTGTATCATTATGGATGTTATATTTTCCATATTTCCAAATTTTCCTATGATGAAGGATATATTACTTTAATAGTCAGGGTATCATGATTAAAGAAAAGTAAGATGAATTTATTTTGTATTTATGCATATTTATTTTAAAAGTGATTATTTTGACAAAATATTATTATATGATTACAATTTTATCCTTACACAAAACAGAATATATGGAAGCTTCAGTGCAGCATAAATAAACCAGAACTATTTTCAAAATAAAAACTTTAAGTGAAACTATAATAGATTCCCTCTGGTTACACTTTAACAGATTATTTCTCTACTTTTTAAATCCACTATACTTTTCTGTTATGAGATGGTACAGCTCAGTAGGGTGTTTCACATTCAAAGTGTGTTTCTTAGCAATACTCTTTAAGCCAGAGTGTCTTTTTAATATCAATCACTTCTTCTATGGAAAATTCTTAAAAATATTTCTTTCATTCTGTGAATAAACAATGTGAAGCAGGCTACCAGGCCCCGGTTGCAAAGGGAGAAGAGGAGTATCAATTTTGTAATAACTAGCATTCTCTTTTTATTTTGGTATATTCTAATGTTTAAATTTGGGGAAATATATTTGAATTTTTCATTCCCAGTTACATAATTTCAGAAACAGTTTTCTTTGTCAAGGATTTGGACTGAAGAAGAACAGAACCCATAAATATGTCATTGTTTTTTTCTCAAGACCTGAAATAGTTGCTGACCCTGAAGAATACATTTCAGTTAAAAAACACAGCCTTCTCATTAGCTCACTCACTCTACCTAAAATGCAAGGTACAATCACTGAAGCATCTTTTGAAATATACCCATGCCCTGGTTCAAAACCCAAGTTATTATCTCTGGAGTGGAACTTAAAGTTCTCCAGGTGATGGTAATATAGTAGAGACTGGATTGAAAACCATTGCATTATTGCATTGTTCACAGAACCAGTTTTTGTTTCCCTAACACTGTGCAAGAAAGGTAGTAAGTGATGAATAGTTTCTTCAAAAATGAATGAAAGATGATACCTAGGCATATCTCAGGTATATTATTTTATACATAGATTTGCTACAATTACTCAAATGTAAAATTCAAATAATAAAACCATAAGGAACCCAAAATAAAAAAAAAATCAATGCTTCATATGTTAAAAGTAAGTAAGAAATGAATAAATAGTTTTAAAATGTTTTCATTTTAGTATAAACTATTTTACTTACACTAAGTATGGAGTCTAAATTCAAAGCATTAAAAAAAAAGATTATATGTACATGTGTGTTGAAATTTATATTGGCATTAGCCAATATAGGAGAAATCTTTGTCATGATAAAAATGTTTTGTGTCTTAACTGTATTAATGTCCATCCTGGTTGTGATATTGTTTTGCAAGATTTTATCATTGGGGGAAACTAGGTAAACAGTCCATTGGATTGCCCCATATTATTTTTTATAATTGCATATAAATTTACAACTACCTCAAAATAAATTTTTCATTTAAAATAAGGCTAAAATTATTTATCTACAGGCTTTATCCCACGAGATTTTGAATCACTTGATCCATGGAGGATTGGGCACACATCCTTTTTAGTTAAGCACCTAGTGGATTCTAACATACAGATAGGACTGACAATCAGCCTTAGAGCTGCTTTCACTTGTGTGTCCAAGGAGATATATGGTTAGAACTAACTCTTGAATCTAGTTGTTTCATTTGATTTCTAGCAGCATCATGTACTTGCCCTGTAATGTTGACTCAGTTTCCTCACATGTACATGGTATACAATAGTAATACTTAAAAATTGTTGTGAAACTAAATAATTCAATATATGTAAAGTACTTAGAGCCTAAAACATAATCATCAAAAAAGTGTTTATATTACTTTCATCATTTTATTATTTCCATAACATTGTATGAAACAGTAAAATTTTGGAAACAAATCTAAATATATATCAGTAAGAGAATAGATGAAGAAATCTCTTTCATTCATAAAACAGAACACTAGATAGTGAAATTAAATGAGCCAGTACTTTAAATAATAATAATGGTGACTTTCACAAGCATAATATATATCATTAAAAGCTAGAGTACAGAATACAGTTGGTCTTATTCATTATAAGATGAGAAACAATTTTCATATATGTTTAACAATATATACCCTTTTAGTAATTGGATATAAGCATAAATAAGAAGAATAAATACTGAAATTTAAGAAATGGCTACATCTGCAGAGGATAGAGGTGAATGTAATTAGGGATGAGTACATGTATGTTTTAAATGTATTTATAATGCTCTATCTTCTCAGTTTCATTTTGAATAAATACTTTGATATATATATATTATCTTTATAGTTCTTGTATATCTGAATTATTTCATAATAATAATGATAGCCAATATTTAATTATTTAATTATATGCTAGACTCTACGTTCTTTAAAGAGATTATTCACTTTAGTTTCCCTATAACCCAGTAAGGTATTCTTATTTACCCTAAATGAGACATATAATTACTGTGAGATATCATTTTCTAGTGGCAAGAATTCAAGGTATTGAAATTAGATGAACCTAAATTTTATTTTTGATCCCTGGCCCTAGTTTTTCAGTCTGTATCTATAGCAAGGTGGTTGAGAGATGTAGAAGCAGAGGCTGCAAAGGGCTCAGCATATAGTGAATATCCAATAGTTGACAGGTACTGGAAGTTGTTTAGCCTGGGGGCAATGAGGAGCCATTGTAGGTTTTTAAAGCATAAAGTGACAAGCTGAGATACAATTTGTAGAAGATGGAGAAGACAGGAAAATTTGGAATGATTAAATTTATTTATTTATTTTATAGACTTCACCTTTAAAATATACTTCTATATTTTTAAATTTAATTTTTTTAATTTTTTAATTTAAATAAAATTTAAATTTTAAATTGTATCATGTTTTAAAAGCAAGATCCTTGACCAAATATCCTAGGATGCACAAAGATAGTTAAAGCTATTCATATGAGTATAAATGTCTTTTGATATAAAACACTAAAGTTTTACCATGAATGCTTGAAAGCAACAAAATTGAAAAGTTTTATAATTTTTAGAAAAATTTAAAAAATTGCTACTTTTTATATGCTTTGGTTTCAAAAATATTCTAAGAATAAGCCTAAAGTGGAGAGCTTGCATCATGTTCTAAAATACCTATCTTATCAGAACCTTAAACAAGGTAAACTTTATCAAGGTTGTGTTTAGTAAAGAGGATTATAGTGATTAGATGTGTTAGCTAAAATGACCGTGGTATCGTTTTGCAATATATAAATGTATCAGATCAATGTGTCTTTCACTGTAAACTTATAAAATGTTATGGGTGAATTATCTCAATAAAGCTGAAAAATATAAAGAGATTTTTAACTATTCTTTGATACATGAATTATGTTTTATATACTTCATAGTGTATCACATTATGTAAAAAGAAGCAGATGATTAAATTGCTAAAATTTTCAGGAATATGTGATAATGATAATTCTTTAAATTCATTTGTGAGACACCTCCCAAAAATGAATTTAAAATATTTCTTATATGTCACAGAAATTTTTAGCACTATTTTTTACCTAACTTTTTTGTTCCTTACAGAACACGTTCCTTACTTACCTGTCCCTTTCTGTCTTAAAAATAAAATATTTATTTTCTGTATGAATGAAGCCACACTATTGTGATATTTTTACTCATTTCCCAACTAAAAATGATAGGACAGAGTGGAGAGTAGGATGGAATTGGTATTACCTAGACTTGGGTTTAAATATTGGACTGGACTCTTATAATTATCATTTTAGCCTATTTATTATCACTCTCACCCTTTAATTATTCATATGTTAAAAAGAGATAATAATAGTATCAAACTCATAAGGTTGCTTTTGAATATGCAACAAGACAATGTCTTAGTGCATATAACATGAACTTATCAGAAATGCTCAAGATAGGATAGAAGCAACATTTCAATTATATTGTGGAAGCCTTTATTGGAATCTACATCTATGTATTTAATGGTTCTTCTTAATATTGATTTATTACATTTCATATAAACTATATGTTTTCAATCTAATAAAAAATTATCATAATTTTTCTATATCACAATAAAGTAAAAAAACAAAACAACAACAGTAAAACCCTACTGCAACCTAAAAAGATCAAAATTTAGTCTTGACTGTCTGAGTAAATGCCTGTGTAACTTTTACCAATTCATTTGGTATTTATGGGTTAATGCTTTTCTTCTCTGTAAAATTAAGAGTCACACTAGATAATTTCTGTGGTAAACTTTAAGAAATGGATCCAACAAAATTAAAAATACCTTGCTATCATCCCATTTCAAAAATTATCCAACCCCATCAGTGAGTGGTGAACAAAGAATAAATATAAATCCACATTGCAAAAAAATGAAAATACCTTTCATCTACAGAATGCCACTTATGAAACCAGATTTTTTTTTTTGTATGCCTAAATGTTTTGCTACTCATGAATGGCAGAAAAAAAAAAATGTCTGAAATATTTTTGTTAAACAACCACTGCCAACAACCTCCAGTCAAAATAATAATAATAATAATAATAGATAAGCCTTCAAATTAGTTTAGAATGGTGCCAGTTGGTATGATTTTCTTCATTAAATTCAGTAATTTTAGCCAAACTGATTCTATCCTGTTTGGCAATGTAAAATGCAAAACATAACCTGAAATTTTTGTGTAAATTATTTTAACCTCTCCTCCCTCATTGGGAATCACTCCTAAAAATGGAGCTATTATTCACTCAGTTGATCAGGCACAAAACTTAGAGATGATTATTGATTACCTCTTTCCCTTCTTTCATATCTGATCTATTAGCAAATCTGTTAGACTCTAGCTTCAGAATATTCCAATGCAACCACTTTGCCTCTGCTACCACTCTAATCCAGAATCTCTAAACTCCAAATTCACCATCTCGTAGTTTGCTCTCCATAAGATTGCTACAGTGACATTTTAAAAAGGTAATTTATACTCCCCTACCCCAGAGTCATGCAATGTATGTTCATTGCAGTTGAGCTTCTTACAAGGCTTATGGAACTCAGCATATCTCAGCACTAGTCTACTCCTTAAATGTATCACATTTTCCTTGTGTTATAACCTTCCAGCTTTGTTTTATCTAACAGATCCAAGTCCTTCCTTACTGTCTTTGCACTAACTTTGTAAATGACTACAAATATATTTAGTATAGAATTGCCTATACTAAATAACTACTAGTATAGAATGACTACTAGTATACAATTCATGGTAGCAGGTAGAAAAATGAAAGGGGCTTAGTTAAGAGTATGGATTTGTACCCTTCTTTATGCTTTTCTGGCTTAACTTTAGTATTTTCTCCTGATGGATGTACTGACCAAGAATTTAAGAAACTGCATTTAATCACTCCTTTGCATCTTTAGCTACTTGTCTTCTTGTTCTGTGTAACCCATCATGAAAATAGTTTTAAACCCGGAATGTCACAGTTCTCGTTAGTCTTTCAACTCAGATCACTCTTTATGATCTGACCATGTACAATGGTATTAAACTTTGTACTTGTGTATGTCTGTGCATGTATAAGTGCATGTGCTCTTGCATGCACATGTGTAGTTTACATAACCAGGTAATAAGCTTCTTAATTAAGCAACTGTGTCTCACAAATCTCTGAAATTCCTTCACCCACACATATCCCTGCTATAGCATCCACCATAGTAGGTGCTCAATAATTGAATTCTCACTAAAATTTGATTTATTAACTTCCTTCAAAAATAATGCCCAGAAATTAAAAAAAAATTGGGTTTAGAAATTGAATATTTCTAATTTGTCTAGCTGATTGTAGATCAACATCCCCCTTACGTCAAGAAATGGAAGTTGAAAGTAACTTTATGTTTGGTCTTAGATTGAAAATTAAAATACAGTGCATAATTCACTTTTTTGTTCTAAGAATTGAAAAAATATCACCAATAAAATAGCATTTTAGACAAGGTGTAATCAGTTTTGATGTAATAAATGGATTCTGCCTTGTGTAATTACTTCTTTACATAACTTGGAAATTTTATGTTCATTTATTTTTGCCTTCTTCCTTGAATAATTACAATGGAATATGTATATATATGAGAAAAACAATAATTATCTTCAAAGTATATACTTGTATTTGCAATTCAAAATAATTTCAATATCTTGTCCAAGGGACAAAATAATCAATGGCTGTGACAGTTCATTTGTGTTTAGCTTGCAAACCATAAGAGTAATAGGAAATGAAAAACCACTGCAGATTTTTCAATTAACTTAACATAACAATAAATATCATTTATTGAGAAACTACATATCAAATATTTTCTATGGTCTATAGTTATTTCTGATTGATTATAAAAATATGCATATATGCAAAAGGAATACAGCAATGGATTTAATTTTAGATTTTTGCTATTTAGATTTTTTTCAGTATTTGAATGTATATGTGAATGTCCCAAGATCAAATCTTATAGAATGCTACAGAAGTTATTATTGCATTATTTTGTGTTTTATTCATTATATAAAATACTCATTATACATAGTATTTTATTCAAGATTATCAGAAAGTTTTTTTCATTTTTCACACAAATGTTGACCTTAATATGTTGGAAGGAAAGTAAAATGAATACTGACAGTAATAGTAAAAATCTCTAAATAGGAAGTAACCATCCTCAAGGTCCACAACTCAAGCAAAACTATGAATTTGCCAGAGTTTATTTCCTTGACACCTTTTTTCTTTTAAGCATTCCACAACAGTACTAGGGACTTATGATGTTACAGCTGTTGGTGAAAGACAATACTGTTGGATTCAATTCACACGGAATCTATAATCTACTGAGATGTACAGACAAGTAAATGGCAACAACCAACAATGGATGTTCAGACTAGGAGGAGGGAAATGCATTAGGAGGGATCAATGGCAGCATAAATTAAAAGAAAAATTAAAAACAGGAGCATGTGCAAACACATCTAGAGAAGCAAAAGGCACAGCTTTTAGGGAGAAGAAAGTAGTTCTAGGAAGTTGGAGCAGTGTACAGGGCTTGTAGGGCCTGGAATTGAGGAGCAGAGACATCCTACTGTTGAGGTCAGTGTTTGTTTTGAGCATCTTCATATTAACCCTTTTGTAGCTTTTATAGAAGTTGTTATGGCTATCGTACCTCAAGCAGACTAGGTTTTTATTTTAATTCTGAGTCATATAAAATAGGCACCCCTTCAATCTGAACCTCTGCTTCCATCTCTCATGTAACTACACTAACTACACAGTGATTCCCAAGATGTGGAATGTGGCCCAAGCAAATACCAGAGATAATTGCAATAGGTGCAAGAGCCAACATGAATATCAAGCTTTACTATGGACTAAAGAAAAGTAAAACTTCTTTCACACAAGGTAACTTAAATTTTTCCTATTGCTGAAGAATTGATGTCACTGTTGTTCTCTTCCCTGTGTACTCATTTCTAATGAAAATATAATGGTTTATGATCTATTCTCCAGAGCTTTGCGGGGAGAGTTGCTAGTACAATAAACTCATCTGTGCTCTTGTGATAACAGATCATGATGGTGTCAATGGCTACTATTTCCAACTGGCATTGTAAGATCTGAACGGGGGTTTTCAAAAGAACGGTACTTGACTAGGAGCAATGCCCCCAATAAATATGAAAGGGAAACATAGCTGAAAATATATATGGGATATGTGATAACCTAAAACAAAAACTCTATTAGGTAAAAAAATTGCCTCTTTGCTTTACTATGGCTTTTAAACCTTTGAAAGTCAGATATAGTCATATTACTGTGAATAGGTCTCACAGTATCTAGCTCAGTGCTTTACACAAAGATATTTGCAGAATAAATTAATAGGACCAGTTATAAACAGCTACTGACATAATTCAGCTTAGATACATTAGTTTAGGATTCACTTAATAAATATCACTTAATAAATTAATAAGTATCACTTAATAAATTAAACATCACTTAATAAATATTGAGTGGTCACTGTTAATAAGCATTCACCCTGACTCAAGTATCCCACATAATTAACTTATTTAATCCTTCAGCAAATGAACATGAAAGTGGATATCCTTTAGAAAATACTAATAATAAAGATGGAGAAAGTAACAATTAAGAAAACAAATAATACAAACCAGAGAAAAATCTAAAAATTTTACTAGTAAAAATACATGACATATTTATCATTTTATTGACATTTCAGAATTTGATAGATTTAAAAAAAAATCCTACCCAAATAAATTACACATCTCTTGTAATCAGTTACAAAATCCTCAGATTCTCTAGTTTTCACTTACACAGCATTTACATTCTCTCTGAATTATACCCTGACCTACTTTAGAAATCAGATTTGAATTACCAATTTTTATTTTAGTGCAGACCAATCTTTGGTTAATTGAATACTCTCTGGTCTATTAATTGGATGAATGAAAATAATAGGATTCTCAATATTGGTTTATCCTTCCTAATTTTAAGAAATGAATTTGAGTTAAATGTGGGTTAGAAATGTTCCACATATTTTGCTTTGATTGACTGATTTGTGGAAATATCTCCATGTGTATCAGCATATTTAAATAATGAAAAGCATAAAAATACTGGAATTGCTGAATTATTGAAAAATATTTGGAGATGAATGATGTCTTAGCTCATTTGGACTGCTGTAACAGAATACCATAGACTGGGTGGCTTATAAACAACAGAAATTTATTTCTCACAATTCTGGAGGCTGAGAAGTCCAAGATCCAGGCACTGACAGATTCAGTGTCTGGTAAAGCTCACTTCCTGGCTCATAGCTGGCGGTGTTTTTGTTGGGTCCGCACATGGTGGAAGGGAAAAGAGAGCTTCGTAGTGCCTCTTCTATAAGGACACTAATTGCATTTGAGAGGATACCAGTGATCAGGACTTGATCACTTTTCAAATGCTCCACCTCCACATACCATCACACTGGGAATTAGATTGCAACACATGAATTTTGAGGGAAGAAAAACATTCAGGTTTTAGCTTGTCACACTTAAGATGGGAATAGAAAGTTTTGTTTTGTTTTGTTTTTAATATCTTAAATTCTCAATATATAAGAAAATAGAAGGGGAAAAAGTGGAAGTAGTGACAGATTTCCTTTTCTTGGGCTCTAAAATCGCTACGGATGGTCACTGCAGCCATGAAATCAGAAAATGATTGCTTCTTGGCAGGAAAGCTATGAAAAACCTAGGCAGTGTGTTGAAAAGCAGAGACATTACTTTGCCTAGAAAGGTCCGTATAGTCAAGGCTATGGTCTTCTCAGTGGTCACATACGGTTGTGAGACTTGGACAACAAAGAAGGCAGAACATCAAAGAATTTATGTCTTTAAACTGTGGTTCTTGAGAAGACTCATGAAAGTTTCTTGGACAGCAAGGAGATTAAACAAGTCAATTTTAAGAGAAATCAACCCTGAATACTATTTGGAAGGATTTAAGGTGAAGCTGAAGCTCCAACATTTTGGTCATCTGATGCAAAGAACCAACTCATTGGAAAAGTCCCTGATGCTAGGAAAGATTGAAGGCAGAAGGAGAAGAGGGTATAAGAGGATGAGATAGGTGGACGGCATCATCAATGCAATGGACACAAACTTGGGCAAACTTTGGGAGATTGTGGCAGACAGGGAGGCCTGGTGTCCTGCAATCCATTGGGGTTGCAAAGAGTCAGACACAACTGGACAACTGGACCATAACAACAATAACAATTTATACACAGTACACAATGGAAATACAGCTTTCCAGTTGATCATGGTTCAGCATGTCTATGATAGTTGCTAAAGTCTGTGATTTCACAATAATAGAGCTTTACAATGTTTACCTCACTAAGCACCTTGGCATAATCAAGGGGCTCCATGAAACCTAGTACTTTGAAAGGAAGATGGGGTAGATAACTTTCAAAGTTTCTTCAAATGGCAATAATAGAAATAGACACATTCTGTAATCCCATTAACAAACTGAGTCAAAAACTTTGCTTTGAAATTTTACTTATGGATTACACATATCTGTGCCAATTAAAATCTCAGTGTCTTCTGTATAAAGAAAAGTTAGAATTCCAATGGCCACCTATATCTAATTAAAATAAAATTTCCATGATGATGAATATTTTCATTTATGGAGAAAAAGATCTTGTCCACTGGAAGAAAGGAATTACATTTGAAATAAAAACAAATAAACAAAAGAAACAGAAAGCATCACCTCAAGGAAAAATAGAATGTAAAAAATTCTTAATAAATCGTGGCTTTAGCTTAACGAAATTTTAATTCCTCAAAGCAGATAATTTTTCTAGTTACTAATAAAGGCAAAGCCTTTAATTACAAGTCCAAAAATATTTGAAGTTAAGAAACAATCCAAAGGAGTTTCTATTCACAGGAAAGTAAACATTAACATACCACCAAAACATCACCAAGAAAAAATTATTATAGTAAATAGATAGACCTACGAAGACCAACTGTATTTTTCTCTCCCTTTACTTAAAGGACCCAGCATTGACCCACTTATATTATGAAACATTTAACAAAATGAAGCCGAGCAGGGCCCTATGGGCTCCTAGGCATGGAATCCTTTTTGTCCCCCATTTCTTATAGGCAAGACTCCAGCCGCCATGACCTCCGAGTTCCAAAGGGCAGAACAGTTGCCAATCAAGGGACAAACATCCATGAATCCACTTTCAGTTCAGTTCAGCTCAGTCTTGTCCAACTCTTTGCAACCCCACGGACTGCAGCACACCAGGCTTCCCTGCCCATCACCAACTCCTGGAGCTTGCTCAAACTCATGTCCATCAAGTCGGTGATACCATTCAACTATCTCATCCTCTGTCATTCCCTTTTTCTGCCTTCAATCTTTCCCAGCACCAGGGTCTTTTCCAATGAGTCAGTTCTTTGCATCAGGTGGCCAAAGTATTGGAGCTTCTTCAGCATCAGTACTTCCAATGAATATTCAAGACTGATCTCCTTTAGGATTGACTGGTTGGATCTCCTTGCAGTCCAAGGGACTCTCAAGAGTCTTCTTCAACACCACAGTTCAAAAACATCAATTCTTCAACACCACAGTTCAAAAACATCAATTCTTCAGTGCTCATCTTTCTTTATAGTCCAACTCTCATGTCCATACACTGGGGGGGGTGGTGGTTGTAATTTCCTTGGTTCTGTTTTGCCACAGCAAAAATTTGAAGTGAGGGGTGAATCAGTGTTACAGCTCAATTTTATTAGGAAAAACAAAGGATAATACTCTCTCAAGGAGTGAGGGCGGGCCGACCCAAAAGACAAGAGAAGAGAGGCTCAATCCTTCTAGACTTCCTCCTTTTATACATTTGTTTTCTCCCCCCTGAACCTGCTCTGTGTAAACTGGGTAGCCAGGAGGATTGTTTGTTTTACCTGAGGTCCTCACTCCAGTCCTTGGACCTTCGTTTGTCCTATTTTCGTGGGTTTTCCCTTCTTTGTCTTTTAGCCAGCGCCATTTTGGACTCCTTTTTCCTATTCTATCTACCTAACACATACACGACTACTGGAAAAACCATAGCTTTGACTAGATGGACCTTTGTCAGCAAAGTAATGTCTCTGCTTTTTAGTATGCTATCTAGGTTGGTAATAGCTTTTCTTCCAAGGAGCAGGCGTCTTTTAATTTCATGGCTGCAGTCACCATCCGCAATGACTTTGGAGGCCAAGAAAACAAGGTCTCTCACTATTTCCATTGTTTCCTCATCTATTTGCCAAGAAGTGATGGGACCAGATGCCATGATCTTAGTCTTTTGAATGTTGAGTTTTAAGCCAGCTTTTTCACTCTCCTCTTTCACTTTCATCAAGAGGCTCTTTAGTTCCTCTTCACTTTCTGCCATAAGGATGGTGTCATCTTTGTATCTGAGGTTATTGATATTTCTCCCAGTGAAGTGATAAAGGTGATAAGGTGACCACCTTAGTCAAGATTAAAGGGACTAGAGAAGCTTATCAAGATTAGGAGACCAGAGCACCTAAGACACAGCACACACCCTAAGCTTATCAGCAATATCATCCTTTTGAAACTTTGCAGAAGAAAAAAGCAAGACTGTTACTGCTTGATCCTCACCACATATCCCTGCCTTACTACATAACCACAAACCTAAACAGCATATTAAAAAAAAAAAAAAAAAAGGAGAGAGAGAGACAACACTTAGACCATAAAGTCTGTATAGTCAAAGCTATGGTTTTTCCAGTAGTCATGGAGAGATTTGGACCCTAAAGAAGGCTGAGCACTGAAGAATTCATGCTTTTGAATTGTGGTGCTGGAGAGGACTCTTAAGAGTCCCCTGGACAGCAAGGAGATCAAATCAGTCAATCCTAAAGGAAATCAGCCCTGAATATTCATTGGAAGGACTGATGCTGAAGCTGAAGCTCCAATACTTTGGTGACCTGATGCAAGGAGCTGACTCATTGGAAATGACCCTGATGCTGGTGAAACAGGAATCCGAGTTCTTGTTCATGGAGCCAATGAATGAACTTAACAAACACAAACACTCTTGGTAGTAAGTGAATAGGATTTATTAAAGAGAAGAGAAGTACAAAGCTCTCAGCATAGATACTGAGAAGGGGTAAAGAGTCACCTAGAAGTGGGACCTACAGCAGTTTTTATATTTTTAATCTGTACGTTTTTCACTTGCTCCTAGTCATTTTTAAACAATCAGTTTAAAGGTCAAGATGTTTAGCATCTTTATGGCTTCTCTTGATCCTTGGATTAAGTTGCCACCCTTTTTCATGCCTCCTGGCCATTTACAATGGATCAGGCATAAGGGTTTAAGATTAATGATCACCAGTTGTTTTTCCCCCAGGCATATGGAAGTGAAATGAAGTGAAAGTCGCTCAGTCTTGTCCAACTCTTTGGGACTCCATGGACTATTCAGTCCATGGAATTTCCCAGGCCATAATACTGAAGAAGGTAGCCTTTCCCTTCTCCAGGGGATCTTCCTAACCCAGGGATTGAACCCAGGTCTCCTGCATTGCAGGAGAATTCTTTACAGCTGAGCCAAAAGGGAAACCCAAGAATACTGTACTGGGTAGCCTATCCCTTCTGCAGCGGATCTTCCCAACCCAGAAATTGAACCAGGGTCTCCTGCATTGCAGGTGGGTTTTCAGGCATATAGAATAGAAGTTAATTACTGCCCTTCCTTGGATCTGAATGCTAATAATTTAACAGACAAGGACACACTCCAGGAATTCGTGACAAAAGCTATAGTATTAGGATTGACATATTTATTGAAAATAAGAATAAGGTCTCAGAGTCCTACACTGAATGTCTAACAATTTCTACCTCACTGGGAAAGATTGAGGGTAGGAGGAGAAGGGGGCAACAGAGGATGAGATGGTTAGATGGCATCACTGACTCAATGCACCTGAGTTTGAGCAAACTCTGGGAAATAGTGAAGGACAGAGAAGCCTGGCATGCTGCAGTCCATGGTGTGGCAATGAGTTGGACATGGACTTAGCAACTGAATAACAACAATTCCCTGGGGAGGGAGGAACAGTTCTTGAGGTGCTAGCCTACTGTGTTCCCCCTTTGCATGGCAGAGAAAATTTAGCCAGGCTTTCCTTCTCCATAACTCTGTCTCCATATTTTTGTTCAGCTTTGGTGCATAGAGAGCCAAGATTTGGGCAGAAAAATAAAGAGCAAAATACAAATTAGAGCAAAATAAATTCTGAGTATGCTGATTTTAAATACTGGACCTCTACTAACTACTAATCTTCTTAAGACAATCACATATTTCTGTATGCTTTAATCTGTATGCTTTAAATTCATTTAAGGTTTATAGGATAATTAGATACATTGAGCTGCTATTAAGTTTATATAAGTGATTCATAACTGCACAGTCAAGAAGGTGTCATTCAAGAGTGACATCACTTTGCCAACAAAGGTCCATAGAGTCAAAGCTATGATTTTTTCAGTAGTCATGTATAGATGTGAGAGTTGGACAATAAAGAAGGCTGAGCACAAAAGAACTGATACTTTTCAATTGTGCTGTTGGAAAAGACTCTTGAAGAGTCCCTTGGACTGCAAGGAGATCAACCCAGTCAATCCTAAAGGAAATCAATCCTTGATATTCATTGGAAGGACTGATGGTGAAGCTGAACTTCCAATTCTTTGGCCACCTGATATGAAGAGCAGACTCATTAGAAAAGACCCTGATGCTGGGAAAGACTAAGGACAGGATGAGAAGGGGAGGACAGAGGATGAGATAGTTGGATGGCATCACCAACTCATTGAACATGACTTAGAGCAAGCTCCGGGATATAGTGAAGGAATGGGAAGTCTGGCATGCTGCAGTCCATGGAGTCACAGATTTGGACACAACTGAGTGACTGAACAACAAAAATTTGGTTTGATTTTTTGGCTTAAAATCTGACTATGCTGCAATTATTTTTAGCCTTCTCTATCTAGAAAGACAAGATTCATAGGTCACTTTCTTTGACTCTGAGAATTAAAACTTGAACTTCTCCAATAGCCTACAGTAAAATGAAGCATTGTGTCTTCTTTTATCCCTATAGCATTCTGAATTACCTCCCCATTATTTATATATTTATCTCCAATATGCCTTATATTTGCTTTCTAAGTTCTTCTATTGTTCTAGGCATGTTATGTGTACTGAATAAATTGTTAATAAAAACATTAATTAATGGAGAAATTAGTTGGTACTGTTATGGACATGGGTTTGGGTAGACTCCGGGAGTTGGTGATGGACAGAGAGGCCTGGCGTGCTGCAATTCATGGGGTCACAGAGAGTTGGACACGACTGAGCAACTGAACTGAACTGTGCTTGACAGTGTTGGAACATGAAAGAAGGCTTTAGTAAAAATAGTAGGTTCATGCTGACTTTATGATGACAAAATATTTCAATATTTGGCAGAGACTACAAGCTCTATTCTTTTGACCTTCTCTTCTGCATTTATAAGTTTAGAGCTTTATGACTCTTCTGGCTAAGGACTTTTTCTAAGCCTGGTCCTTAAAATTCTCCAGCCATCTTTTCCCCTAACACAGTGGCCTAAGAGGCCACACATGCCAAATAGCAAAGTAACAGATGTGATGTGAATAAATAAGCCTTTGGGTTGGAACAGATACTAAGGTTGTTTATAACTGTTGTATAGTTTAACATATCTGACTAATAAAGACATTGGTACATTAAAGGGGGATGCTGCTACAAATTCAAAACTCACCCTAAAGTGTAAGACAAGAGTACATGGTCAGATTGTGAGCAGTGGGGAAGCTGATGTTGGATGCTAGAAAGACCTTGATTCATGTTCAGTTCAGTTTAGTCACTCAGTCATGTCCAACTCTTTGTGACCCCATGGACTACAGCATGCCAGGTTTCCCTGTCCATCACCAGTACTTCCAGAACTTGCTCAAACTCATGTCCATCCAGTCAGTGATGCCATCCAGCCATCTCATCCTTTGTCGTCCCCTTCTCCTCCTGCCTTCAATCTTTCCCAGCATCAGACAAGACAAGCATGTCTTCTGCTTTTGTCACTTCTGTTGAATATTTTAGTCAAGGGACTAACCAAAGTAGTTAGACACACACAAACAAACACACACACAAACAACTCACAAAATAGATTGTAAAGGAAGAAGTAAAATTATCTCTATTTCTCTATTTGCAAACGACATAATCTTGTATGTAGAAAATCTTGAGAAATTCACTAAAAAAACTAGAATTAATAAATGAGCTTATCAAGGTTTCAAGATACAAGATAAACATACAAATATCAATTAAACTTCATGAAAATGAAATTTAAACAATTACATTTATAATAAATGTAGAAGAATAACATACTTAGAAATAAATTAACAGAAGTGTAAAAATTTTACATTGAAAATTACAAAACATTGTTTAAGAAGCTAAATAAGACCTTAAATAATGGATGCCCATCTTGTGTTTGTGGATCAGAAGATTTAATGACTTTAAAATGTGATATTCCCCAAAGTGTTCTACAGATTGAATGTGATCTCTTTCAAGATCCCATCTGGCTCTTTTGCAGAATTTAACAAATCAATCCTAAAATTAATATGGAAATCCAAAAGACCCAGAATAGTCAAAAGAATAGTGAAAAAAATAAGAAAGTTGAATTAACAGTTCCAAATTTAAAATTTACTGTGAAGTGACAGTAATCAATATAGTGTAATCTTGTATAATGATAGAAATATAGAATTGAATAGAATTCAGAGTACAGAAATAAACCTTTTACCTTTATGTTCACTTGATTTTGAAAATAGTGTTATGGCATTGCATTTTATAAGAAATAAACATTTAGCTTTTCAGATGGCCAAAATATACATTTCTCATGTCTTTGTCCATAGTTCTTGGCTCACAGCTCCCCCAACCACTGAAATTCCCAAAGTGTTGATTACAGGTGTCTTTTGATAGATTAATGAGGTGACGTTTTGAAAGCATCTAAGAATGAGGACTGATTGCCAAAGGAGCCAACAATGTGATTAAAGGGTTGGAATCTGATCCTATCTCAGGGGAAATAGTGCCAAAATTTAGTTGAATTCTTGGATACCCACCTGGTGTCTGGAGAACTGCTTGTTTTACAAGATCTATTTCAAATATTTTTAAATAAATAATCGTAAGCATGGAATCTCAATACCCTCCAGACTCTAAGGAATATATTTAGGAGTGAAACAGCAGATTTATTTTAAAATGTCAAAGTTTACAATATGCTGAAAATTACATTTTTGCAACTGTTTAAACTTATGATGAGTTTGTAAGTCATTTCATAAGCATATGATATAATATTTAACTTTAAAAAATTCTTTAGGGGATGTTTAAGGAAAAAGGTTTGAAAACTTCTCATCTAAGCCATTATCTCTCACCAAAGTTACTGCAATATCTTCTAGTATTCTTCCTGCTTGGCAGCCACTCCTCACTCAAAAATATTTTCAAAACATTTCAGCCAGTATGGCAGAAATTAGCACAATATTATAAAGCAATTATCGTTCAATTAAAATTAAACAAATTAAAAAAAAAAAAGAAAATTGGAGTCAGAATGCTGCTGCTGCTGCTGTCGCTTCAGTCATGTCTGACCCTGTGCATCCCCATAGATGGCAGCCCACCAGGCTCCCCAGTCCCTGGGATTCTCCAGGCAAGAACACTGGAGTGGGTTGCCATTTCCTCCTCCAATGCATGAAAGTGAAAAGTGAAAGTGAAGTCGCTCAGTTGTGTCCGAATCTTAGCGACCCCATGGACTGCAGCCTACCAGGCTGCTCTGTCCATGGAAGTTTCCAGGCAAGAGTACTGGAGTGGGTCCCCATTGCCTTCTCTGGAGTCAGAATGATAGTGCTTAAATACAAAAATTCAATCAGGTCATTATTAATACAATGCAGTGGCTTCTCATCTTTCCTTGTGAGCCTTTCCAGTGACTGTTGCCACTGCTGCCTTACCACCATCCCATGGAAACTGAACTACAAGACATCTGAGCTTCATGTCTCTGGGCCCTTTCTCAAGTTCTTTTCCCTTCCTGAGTCATTCTCACTCCTTTCCTCCACTTCCCCTCCTTCCACCATTTGCCCTTCTGTTTTTCATAATCAACTCCTAATCATCACTCTGGTCTCAGTTCTGAAATCAGCTGTGTCAGAAAATATTCCTTGGTCCTCCAATTATGAGTCAGAAATCCCCTTAATGTGTTGGCATAGCACATGACTTCAGATTTAGAAACAGAATTTATAATGGAAGCCAAAAGCTTACTTGCTTACCTTGTTTTGGCTCCTTGAATCCTCATATTTTAAATGGTTAAATGTTTGCATGGTGGTATTTTTTGTTTTCTTATTTCTCCAGCTGATTTCTGACCCAAGTTTATAGACATATAAACGTATCTTTCTAAAATAAGGCCAAATGTGTAAATCTAGTATAGGAGAAGATAAGTGAAGTCGCTCAGTCGTGTCCGACTCTTTGCGACCCCATGGACTGTAGCCTACCAGGCTCCTCCGCCCATGGGATTCTCCAGGCAAGAATACTGGAGTGGGTTGCCATTTCCTTCTCCAGAGGATCTTCCCAACCCAGGGATCGAACCCGGGTCTCCCGCATTGGAGGCCGATGCTTTAACCTCTGAGCCACCAGGGAAGTCCATAGGAGAAGATAGGCTAAGGCTAACTCCTAATTATTCCCTCATACTCTGGCTTGGAAGAAATCCTCACCCTTTAGTATTCAAAATATACCACACTTCCACCAACAGTTTTTCTACTTTCATTTAAATTATCTGACAATCTACAGAAAAAAGATAGTTATCTATCATTTAGCACTAAGGCTCCAGTGCCTAGCATAGAATCTCATATATAGTGTGTGTTCAATAAATTGATACTAGATGAATGAATAAAATCAGAACAAGACAATAAACACATGAGTGATTTCTGATTTGTTAATTGTTGAAAATAGTTTTGAGGTCATATGTGCCTTGGATTGAGGCTTCAGTTTACTTTTTCACTAACATTTTCTGTGTGGATAGGGCAATTCAAAAACGACTCAGCCTCAGTTTCTTAGTCTACTCTTTCATTTGCCCCTCAAAATGGAACCATTGTCTTGAATCTGAATGAGTGCATTCATTTGGAATCTTATCTAACTCTGCTTTTCCCCTAAGTCTTAGGGTCAGTTGTTTGGACAGTTCAATTTTTTTCAAACCTGACTTTGCTGCTGTTATCCCTTTTAACAAAACACGCACAAGTTAAGGCAAACACAGAAAAGTTCAGCGAGAAATTCTAAAACTCAAATTTTCACATATGTTTTCCCCATTAAGCTGAAAAAGTACTTCAGAGATATCATGAACTACAGGTAAGTTTGAAGACACAGTAATGTTTACAACAACACAATGGAGAAAAGATACTGCAATGAATCAAGCTGTTATTAAAAAACTTTAGTAACTATTCAGTGAAATCACTGAAAAACTGACAGATATTAGATCAAACTCTCTTCAAAAACTATGTGAAAGAAAGTATTAGTCGCTCAGTTGTGTCCAACTCTTTGCAGCCCCACAGACTGTATCCTGCAAGTCTCCTCTGTCCATGGGATTTCCCAGGCAAGAATACTGGAGTGAATTGCGGTTACCTTCTCCATAGGATCTTCCTGCCCAGGGAGCAAATCTGGGTCATCACACTGCTGATGGATTCTTTAACATCTGAGCTACCAGGGAATCTCATGAGAATTATCTTTTCAGGAGGAAACCGAGTAACTTAAAAAAACAAATTTAGAAGGTCTTGAAAATTAATAAAGAAGATTTGACAGTAGTTTGGGAGACTTATAAGAACAGAATTAATGAAATAGTATTTGAATCTTTATATGAAGTTTTTAGGCAAAAGCAGAGAATATTTTTTTCAGTGAGAAAGAAATAAAGATGTATTACTTATGTTACCTAAACACAGGAACACAAAAAACTGCTTTCTGAGTTATTTTACAACATTTGTTTTATCAATTTAATTTCAAATTTTATAAAAATGTCACTGTGACATTAATTTTTGTGGCATCTTAATTTTAATAGTATTAAAAAGGGGGAAATGTGCCATTTAGAGATGAAAAAGATATTATGCAAAAAAAGATGATGTGATTTACAATATATTAATAAACATTTTTGGATAAATAAAATGAAACCTAAGAAATGTGATAAAAAGCTTGAAAACCAAGCAACAATCCTACCTTGTGTAGAAAGAACAGTGGTCCCAGATGGAGTTGGCCTAGATTAAAAATTAATATTTCTACCCAGTCTCATGGCATTTATGAAGCCAACTTTCCTGAATCTGTTTCCTTGTCTGTGAAATGGTAACAAAAATATCCCTCACACCAATCAGGAATAGCTGAGAAAGTGTGTGTGTGTGTGCGTGTATATTTATGCATATATATATACATACACATAACAATTTTACAAATTAAAGCTTAATTTAATTAAAATGAGCATATAGTTCTGTAGCAAGACTAACCCCAGAGAGAATAAGATGTGAAATGTTGAAAGTCACATGTCCTAGGGGGCTCACAAAATGTTGATGGAACTTCCTTTTTGACTGGTTCTTTGACATGAATATCTGATCTTTTGTAAAATATCAGCATATACACATGAATGCAAATGCACACACACAGGCACTGCACACACACACATATTAGTTAGAGCTATCATCAATAATGCACTGGAAAAGCAAAGAGCATAAGAAGGAAACAGAAAAGTGAAAAAGAATGCATGCAAATGAAAGACCAAGTCATGTCTATTTCTAAGTCCTGTTTTTGCAAAAGAATTTGTTGATACACAAGGTACATGCAGACTCTGTTAGTACCTTTCACTAAGAGCTTGATCTGAAAAGCTCCAATTTCTACCACTACTACAAGTCTACTTTTTAAAACTCAAGTACAGTTGATTTTCAATATTATATTATCTTCAGGCATACAGCATAGTCATTTGATAGTTTTACAGATTATACTCCATTAAAATTATTACAAAATAATGGCTATGATTTCCTGTTCTCATATACATATATCTTTCTTGCATATCTATTTTACCTATAATAGTTTGTATCTCTTAATCCCATACTCCTATCTTGCTTCTCCTGCCTTCCTTCTCTGCACTAGTAAAAACTTGTTTGATTTTTATAGCTATGAGTCAGTTTCTGTTTTCCTAATATTAATATATTTGTTTTTTTTTTAGATTCTTCATATGAGTGATATCATACAGCATTTATCTTTCTCTGACATTTCACTAAGCATAATATACACTAGGTTCATCCACATTGGTGCAAATGGCTGAATTTCATTATTCTTAAAGGCATAATATTCCATATATACAAGGTTTCCTCAGTGGCTCAGTGGGAAGGGATCTGCCTGCAATGCAGATCCCTGGATCAGGAAGATGCCCTGGACGAGGTCATGGCAACCCACTCCAGTATTCTCCCCTGGAGAATCCCATGGACAGAGGAAGTTGAAGGGCTATAATTGATAGGGTCACAAAAGTTGGACACGACTGAAGCAGCTTAGTGCACATTCCATATATATATGTGTGTGTATATATATATATATATACACATATATACACACACACATATATCCATCCATCTGTCAGTGGACACTTGGGTTGTCTCTATATCTTGACTGTTGTAAATAGTACTGCTATGAACACTGGGGTGCATGTATCATTTCAAATTAGTATTTTTGTTTGTTCCCAGAAATTATACACCCAGGAGTTAGGTACCCAGGAGTGGAATTGCTTGATCATATAATTGCTCTATTATTAGTTTTCTGAAGAGCAGTCTATGCAAAGCTTTTGGAAATGACTTTGTAGCAAATCAGTTTCACTGCCTAATAAATACAATCCCAAGCAGAGTTCTAACTAGAATATTTCCCTCTTATGTTCTGCATAAGTGATCTAGATGAATGATGTCTAGATCAATGGTGTAGATATCCTTGTCGAAGGCAACTGAAATGGATATAACCATTAACACTGAGTTTATCATCCTTATGCCAAAAAGAGAGGGTATTTTAAAGCTAAAAATGAAAAATAATAAAATGGGAGACTGGATGATTCATAATTGGTTTTGGTTTAGTGCAATGATATTGCAAAGATGAGTAGCCTCATCCACAACTTCCATTAACAAATTTGTTTGGTTGTTTAGTTGCTAAGTCGTGTCCAACTCTGCAATCCCGTGGACTGCAGCCCACCAGATTCCTCATCCATGGGATTTTCCAAGCAAGAATACTGGAGTGGGTTGCCATTTCCTTCTTCAGGGGATCTTCCTGACACAGGGATCAAGCCTGTGGCTCTTGTGTCTCTTGCAGTGGCAGGTGGATTCTTTAACACTGAGCCACTAGGGAAGTCCCTACTTAACTCAAATTAATAAATACTTTCAAATCAATTGGTATATATCTGAACCAACTATAATCTCATAGATCATTGAAGAATACAAAACTATCTATCTTATTTACCTAGATACGAACCTACTCCAGACAAGCTCATATTATGATATCATCACTTTGGATAATTTTGATTATGTCAGCTGAAATGGGAACAATAATAGATTCAGACCGTGTTTCTGCATCTTGCGAAAGCTTCTTCTAAAATACAAAGCACAATCAAGGAACAGATTGGAGGCTTTAACAATTCCATTCTTTTTTATGACTCATAAAGAAGTAAAGCTTTTAGCTACTATTCACTTCTTTTACCCTCCTTTTACTGCACTCTTTCTAGGGAGCCCTGTACGACATTGTTTGAGATATAGCTAATGCAACAGTTAAAAAGTACTGAATCAATTCAGAGAAAAAAATAATTCTGGACAAGTTCTCAGGAACTTTAAGCCCACAGTCTTTTAAAAGTAAGAAATGAACAATTAGATGTCTTGTGTGTTGATTTCAAAATGAACAGGATAGGAAAGCATATCCATAGAAAGAATATTCAGAAAAAAAAATGTGCAAATTGTGGGGTGCTTTTGTATAAAACACAATTTAATTTGAATAGAAATCAATGAGAAACACTTTTTTTTTTTAAACTTTTAATTTTGTATTGGAGTATACCCAGTCAACAATGCTGTGATATTTTCAAATGGACAACAAAGAACTCAGCCATATCTATACATGAATCCATTCTCCCCCCAAACTCCCCTCCCCTCTAGTCTGCCATATAGCTTTGAGCAGAGTTTCCTGTGAAAAAGTAGCACTTATAATGCTAAAGTTGTTCAGTTCAGTTCAGTTGCTCAGTTGTGTCCGACTCTGCGACCCCATGGACTGCAGCACGCCAGGCTTCACTGTCTTATCATTAACATCCTCTGTCATCCCCTTCTCCTCCTAACTCTTTCCCAGCATTAGGGTCTTTACTAATGAGTCATCAGGTGGCCAAAGTATTGGAGCTTCAGCTTCAACATCAGCCCTTCCAATGAATATTCAGGATTGATTTCCTTTAGGATTGACTGATTTGATCTCTTTGCACTCCAAGGGACTCTCAAGAGTCTTCTCTAACACCACAGTTGAAAAACATCAATTCTTTGGGGCTCAGCTTTCTTTATGGTCCAACTCTCACATCCATACACGACTACTGGAAAAACTATAGCTTTGACTATATATATGGACCTTTGTTGGTAAAGTAATGTCTCTGCTTTTTGATATGTTGTCTAGGTTTGTCATAACTTTTCTTTCGAGGAAGAAAAGCTGTAAGCATCAACAAATACCTAACTTTAAAATCACTCTGCAGAGCTGACTGGTTGATTGACTGATTCTTTACTGATTCATATATATTTCCCACTAAGAGAGTACTCTGCGTCTCACAGGGATAAAAATAGAGATGTTCTTCCTAATTTGAGTTTGTTTTACTTTGCTTGTACATGACATGAAAATCAGGCTAAAAGTTTGTTTGAAATTCTTTATTTAATACTACAAATCATCATTAGGTATTAATAATTATTACAAAAATATTTATAAAGTTACCTCTGTTTCCTTTCATAAATCCCAACCAAGAGTTATTATTAGTATTTGTGGAAAAAGAGTATAGATGGATAGATGGTAACTCATGGAAAAAGAAGTGATTTTTGTCCTTTATAATTGTCCCTACTGCCTTTTTTCTTTTTCAGATGCTCTAGATTCTGTATGTACTACAAAGCCATGATATAAATATATACAGTTCAATTCAGTACAACTTAAGTAGGAAATTTATCTTTAAGAAGCCCTAAAGACTTACTGGCTACCAGACATGTAATACATCCAGCAAAAGCCTTGAAAAAAATATAGGTTAATCAGAAAGCCCTCTTTGAAATATTCTTTCTTCTTTGTATTATATTTGAATCTCTTTTAAAGAAAACTATGTGTGGTCAGATTAGTGTTTTTCATAAATTCCAAAACAGCATTTTAATCTCTTGACTCAGTCAAAACAGGTGAGCTCTATATGCTAACTCTCATAATTTATTCATATATTTATTTGCTCATCATATATGCTTTGGTACTTCCAAAAGGAATTCTTTACAGCTTATATAGTCAATGAAGATTTTAGCACAGTGATAGAAGAAGGAGATCCCAATATAAAGGATATCATGTAAATTTGCTTAGGGGACATTACTTATTAATTGAATGGTATTATAATGCAGAATAAATAAAAAGTAAAATCTCTAACACTGAACACTAGGAAAAATTTTGATGTTACAGATTTGTCATTGTGAAAAAAATAATTTAAAAGAATATCATGCAAAGATGCATTCTTCATATACAAATTTTTATCTTAAATTCTGATGTCAAATTGCAGCTGTATGAATTCATTCTATCAGGCATAAAGCTTTCTTCTCCAATGACAATATATCTGTAGAGTTGAGAAGTTTAGAAGCTCTGGAGGAACAACTCATTCCTTCAGGCTATAATTCTACTGCTTCCTTTTTAGGAATGTTCCTGTGACATGAATGGTATAATTCTAGTTGTTATTCATATTATTAAGTCACTGCTTTTAAATTTTTTCCCTAAGATCTTTGAGAACATTAAAATTGAAATGATTTTTAGTTCATATTTTTAGCTGGCATAAATAATAGGTCACTCAATCCTTGAAAGTGACACAGATGAAGATGGAGTAGCCACTAGTAAATTCAATTTTCATTCTGAAATATGCATGTAGAAAACAAAAATGAGAGCTTTAGCAGATCTAAACTACTTTGTTAGAAATACTGCAAAAAAAACAAACAAACTGCTCTGTGGGGTGATGATACATAGGAAGAAAGTAAGTGAATATTTAAATTTATAAGGAAACTTAATTGGAAGCACTTGAATTTGAGTTGTTAACATTCTCACTCTGAATCTTTGCCATTTGCCATCTTTTTTGTTTTTTTGGTCAATTATTGGTAGATTCACTCTAACTCTTTTTATATCAATTATCAAATGTCCATATGTTTTTCTAACTTCTATTATAGTACCAGTGCTAAAGTAATCTCTTCTGTCATCTATAAAGTGGATCTTTTCCATTGATTTATTTGCTGAATTCATGTTATTTAGATAAGGCTCTAAAATTATTGGTAGATTCACTCTAACTCTTTTTATATCAATTATCAAATGTCCATATGTTTTTCTAACTTCTATTATAGTACCAGTGCTAAAGTAATCTCTTCTGTCATCTATAAAGTGGATCTTTTCCATTGATTTATTTGCTGAATTCATGTTATTTAGATAAGGCTCTAAAATTATGACATAATTCAGTTTCCCCAGTTAACTCAATCTGTGTAGAATTATTTTGACTGCCTATTTGGAATACTTGATTTCCATTCTACTCAAATGCATTTTTGTGTGTTTCTTTAGAACTCAAACTTAGCCACTCTATTCTTAACAATAAATAGGTAGCTATATTTCTTTGTAATTTGTCTCATACACAATTATGCATTGCACAAAGACTCAATACTGTTTTTTTTAATTAATCACCTATATTGACACATATATGACAAAGATATAATTTTTATGCAAAATTAAAATGTTGGGTTTTATTAACACATTTTAAATATTTATTGTTATTCCAGTGATAACATGTAAATAAATGTGCATGTTGGTATACCCATTTATCTCTTAAGTTATATTTTATTCTGTCAACAAAACACATTAAAAAAGTAATTTTGCTTTGAAACAGGTAGTAATATCTACAGGCAATTTTAACAAATTTGTGTTCTTTATTCTCCCTGTTTTACTAATTGTTAGGCACTATGATTGTCATTATTTTTCTGCATGTAACATCTATTACATTTCTATATTTTGGTGGGCCAATTTAATCCTAATCAGCCTCCCATATGAGCAATAGAAATTCATACAACCTCTATTTCAACTTTAATACATTTACCCCTGTTTATTCCTAAGTTATAAAATACATAAAATTTTGTTTTTAAGTCACATAAGCAAAACATTTATTTTCAGCACATCGATTGATGCATGACTAGCTCTTTTAAGGAAGAATTAAGTTTATATTGATATTTAGCATATCTCAAGGGGTGCCCATTTCCTTGTCAATGCTCATGAATGATATCTTCCAACATTATAGCTCTGTGGCTAAGATCTAAGAGTTTGACATGTTTTGAATCACAGAGAAGTAGTTTTCTTTCACTGAAATTTATTTTCTTAAGAAGCATTCTTGAGATAGATAATTTAACGAAGCAAAAGCAATTCATTAAAAAAAATTTCCACTGAGCTAAGAAATTAATTACATGAGGAACATTACATCTGAATTAAGAATTCTACAATTAAGGGGAAAATTGCTGCACTTTTTTTTTATTATTTTTGAATTTTTAACCATGTATGCTTTGAAGCTTGTTTTTCTATAGGCTAAACTGTAAAATTCAATCATTAGAAACTCAGTTTTCAGCTGCAAAAATTAAGGATTAGTCACAATTTTATATGAACTCTTCTATAATTTCATGTTATCTTAGATGAGGGATAAGACAGACAAATTCTAAATAATCTTCCTCTTGGATTACTAAGAATATTTTTTTCATTACTGCATGAAGCATCTATTTAAGTTAAATCTAAATAAAAGGAGGCATTAATCTATAGGTGTTAACATTTCCATAGGTGAGGGCTATATCCTACTGCAATATAAAAAGAGAAAACTACTAGATTTGTTATTTTTTGCACTTAGCAACTTCAGAATAATCACCGTGCCAAAGAATTTTCCTTTTTCCTACAGAAATGATTAAAATATGTCATTTATTTAAAAATCAACAGTATTTGGCATTCATGCTCTTCTGCAAAGGTCTCATCCAAATATATCTGTGTAAACATTTGGTCATGTTTTCTCTCTTATAGCTGAGTGTTCTGGCACAAATAACCAGTTCTCTCAATATCTTTATTATTATTTCTGCTTAGTCCTACTCCCTCAAGAATTTTCTTATGTACTCAACATCTTATGTTTCAAAGAAAATTGCACAATTTCAGGTCATCTTTAGTAAATGATATAAATCCAGAGTCAACAAGACACATTCTTTTTGGCTTGGATCTCTGGTTATGTTGTAGGTCACTTATTTCTAAATATACAGTTTTATATATTTTGTCATTTATTATAGCTCAGTCACTCAGTCGTGTCAGACTCTTTGTGACCCCATGGACTGTAGTCCTCTAGGTTCCTCTGTCCATGGGATTTTCCAGGCAAGAATACTGAAGTGGGTTGCCATTTCCTCCTCTAGGAGATCTTTCTGACCCAAGGACTGAACCCTCATTGCCTGCATGTCCTATGTTGGCAAGCAGATTCTTTACCACTGAGCCAACTGGGAAGGCATGGTGGCTATATTATCATAATTATTAACATTATAATAGTTAATAATATGTTTATATAGCTATGAATACGTAAAAACATGGAATCCACTCACTGATGTTTTAAATATGCAATGTGGGAGACCTGGGCTTGATACCTGGGTTGGGAAGGTCCCCTGAAGGAAAGCATGACAACCCTCTCTAATATTTTTGCCTGGAGAATCCCCATGGACAGAAAGAGCCTGGCAGGCTACAGTCCATGCAGTCACAAAGAGTCGGATATGACTGAGTGACTAAGCACAGCACACAACATTTCTACTGTCTCACTATAGTCCATTTCACTGTTACTATTATGAATTAATTATGTGAGTGAAGAAGACCTTATTATCAATATACTAATGACAAATATTCACCAACTATTCACAATATATCAGGCAATGTGCTAAATGCTGGGGATATGGACATAATCAGAACAATTGTTCCTACAGAGTCTGAAAATATGTTGAATATTATTTAAAATAATTTAAACTATTTTCATTATTTTTAAGCCTACTGTTCACATAACAACATCTGCATAAGACATAATTTTTCTTTTCTTAAAATAGCCACAGCACGTTTGCTGGACAGAATATTTGTTCGAGTTTTAAATCACCAAATGTTTTTACATTAATTTTCTAATTAATAATGAAAAACAAAACAAAGCAACTCTGTTCATTCCAATCACCTGAACTTGCCATTTCCAACACAGTTTTTGTAAAAAATTACTATAAAATACACTCATTGATTGGTAGAAGCGGTAAGGAAGGGGCTTCAAGTTGGAAAGATAACTAAATCTTGGTAGCCAGACATGTCCCCTAAGGCATATAATCAAAGTTGATCTCTCAGAGAGGTTGTCAGATCTCCCGGTACAGTCATACTTTAGGTCCAGCTACATCCTAACTCATCCTTCCCATCATTTGCTTGTACAGCCTTGAGTCACATGATATCACATCCTTCCAAAAAATCCCCCCTTTTTCTTAACTAGTTTGAGATTTTTGACACTATTTTGCAATAACTTTAAATGAAGTTTTCACATGAGTAATGAAGTTATTAAAAGAATAATCTATAAAAATATCACTCTGTTTTACTCCTGAAACTAGTATAATATTATAAATCAACCAAAATTCAAAGAAAAGAAGAAAATATCTACTACTACAGGGTTTGTCTTGCATTTGATATGTACAGTTAACATAACAAACACTCTACCCAAAGTCTATTCATTTGATAGTGTGACTTAAACAATAGTGTCTTAGAACTAATAAAATGTGGTAACATTAATTCATGTGAATATTCATTATATACAGACTTATTGAACACCTACTTTGTTTATGGCACTGTACTAGACACTGGGAATGCATGTGCCCTTTCTATTTTTCAATCATATATAGAAGATTCCCTTGGTTAATATCAGTTTTCCTCCTGAAGGAGGTAAGGAGATAAAGGCTCTAAAAGCATATCTCCCAACGAAAGAATTTAAAAATTACTCTTTTCATTAATTCATATTTTAGAGAAATCAATAACTAACTAATCAATATAAATTTATTAAAAACATTAGTCATCAGACTACTCAGTGATAAGCTGAGTACATGTATTGGATGTCTTATAAAATTTATGTATTTCTTCAAGTAGCATTTTTTTCCTTATCCATTAGTCAGATTTTGCATACTTGAGCAAAGTGACCTTTTTAAACTTAAATTATATTTATGGATGGTTTCTTTTTCAAATTAAACTTGATTTTCTTCTATTATTAATAAATCAAAATAAAAATTATTTTTCAATTTTGCACTGCCTCCATTATGCCCATTTTAATTAAAATGAAAGAAAGATGAACAAACTTATGAACATAGAGGTTCAAAATGTCATTGATTATATATGAGTATTGACATTTGAGATTCCTTCAGAGTGCCAAGAAAAGTTAGTAAAATTATGAGGATATAGAGGAGAAGCTTTAATCTCCTATTCCTGAAACTAGAGTTTTAGTAACCTCCAACTCCCAGTTTTCCCACCTTTAAAGTGAGGATCTCATAGTCTTCTAGAGAGGATTAAATGACATTATTTATTTAAGCATGATCTCAGCACAAACTTTTTCCTTTCAAGTTGTGTTTATTAACTATCTATCCCTTTTCAGTATGGACCTCTGAAGTTTACAGTCATCACCATTTGCTTCACAACTACACTGAAAAAAAAAACATTTTACAAATATTTTAAAACTTTTTAAAGTATCCTTTTTCTGCCTCTTTAAGAAAGTTATCCTTGATGCTCACCCCTAATTTTGCTAGAGCCCGATTTATACGCACTTATTATACCTGCTTGTTGTTGTTATTCAGTAGCTAAGTTATGTCTGGCTCTTTGTGACCCCATGAACTGCAGCACACCAGGCTTCTCCGTCCTTCACTGTCTTCCAGAGTTTGCTCAAACTCATGTCCAATGAGTCAGTGATGCCATTCAACCATCTCATCCTCTGTCACCCGCTTCTCCTATTGCCCTAAATTTTTCCCAGCATCGGGGTCTTTTCCAAAGAGTACTTATATTTTTACAAGTATTAACTTTGTCCAGTAAACTTTCTGTTATCTTCTCACCTCCTTTTAATACACAATTTTTTCACGGCAACAAGGAATGTATTTCCCTTTGTATAGCACATATAGAAGGGGCTTAATAAACATTTGCTGAATTAATAAATGTGGTCCCTGACCTCAACAGATTCACAATCATGTAGGGTGATATACATGTCTATTACACATGAATATAACATTGGTCCATCAGTTAGATTGTAAGATAGTATCTGGTATATATAAATCTATTTATTCCACATGAATATAAACTCTTTGATGGGAAGGTTCATGTTGTATTCATCTTTGCATCCCCAGTCCAGCATAGTGGCTAACATATGTGCAAGATTTGCCAAATATGCTTCTTTAGTTCAAGAGAATTCTGTGTTTGTATACAAACACACACGTACACAGACACACACACATACACACATAAAGTGGGCACTTAGAACTTGGGAAGATAATGCTACTAGCTTTGGACGCAAAATAATTCAAGGGATTAAAGTGGCAACTAAATGCATCACTTGAATATTCATACAGTCCAGACAACCATTGATAAATGACCCTTGTTTCTGTGAGCAGGATTAATTGAAATTAAAATATTTTATAAATAATTATGCTGGAAATAAACATAAAAGATTTAGGCACAGTGGCATAGGGCTTTGATGAGTAAAATAGCAATAAATTGGCCTGAGAAATATAGCTGATGTATCATAAAAAAATTTATAGGTTAGATTGGAGAACAAAGGCAAGGGTAGAGTTAATTCATGTTTAAAAAAATGTCAAATGATGAGAGAATAGCATTGAAACCATATGTGAAATAGATCGCCAGTCCAGGTTCGATTCATGAGAGAGGGCGCTCAGGGCCAGTGCACTGGGATGACAATGAGGGATGGGAAGGAGAGGGAGGTGGGAGGATGTTCAAAATGGGGGTACACATGTACACCCATGGCTGATCCATGTCAATGTATGGCAAAAAAACACTACAATATTGTAAAGTAATTAGTCTCAAATTAAAATAAATTAGTGAATTAAAAAAACACACAGGGAGATATATTTAATGTCTTGTAATAACCTATAGTGAAAAAGAATCTGAAAAAGAATATCTAGATCTATCTATCAATCACATATCTGTATATATAAAACTTAATCACTTTGTAATACACCTGAAACATTGTAAATCAACTCTACTTCAATAAAAAATAAAGAACGATTAAAACGAACAAACAAAAAAAAACATATCAAATGATAGTGTCTCTCCATGTAGAACCCATGTATCTATCTGATAATCAATCAAGATAGCCATAAAGTCAAGATTCTCATCCAAATGTTACTAAGTACTGCACTTTACGTTAATGAAGTGAAGTGAAGTCGCTCAGTCGTATCTGACTCTTTTCGACCCCATAGAGTGTATGTAAGCTACCATGCTCCTCTGCGCATGGGATTTTCCAGGCAACAGTACTGGAGTGGGTTGCCATTTCCTTCTCCAGAGGATCTTCCCAACCCAGGGATCGAACCCAGGTCACCCACATTGTAGGCAGACACTTTACCATCTGAGCCACCAGGGAAGACCTAATATGTTATGTTAATATATAATGACAAATATAATTTTAAATTATGTAACTATTTTACATAATTTTATCAAGTGTTTTTAAGCATGAATAATTGTCCAAGAATATAGTGATTTGAAGATAGATAAATTCAAAGATGAAGAAGAGATTAAATGACTTGCAATCATCTTTTTTATGTTCACTGAAACACTGAACCAGACCATCTGACCTGTCTCTTGAGAAACCTGTATGCAGGTCAGGAAGCAACAGTTAGACCTGGACATGGAACAACAGACTGGTTCCAAATAGGAAAAGGAGTACGTCAAGGCTGTATATTGTCACCCTGCTTATTTAACTTCTATGCAGAGTACATTATGAGAAACGCTGGGCTGGAAGAAACACAAGCTGGAATCAAGATTGCCAGGAGAAACATCAATAACCTCAGATATGCGGATGACATCACCCTTATGGCAGAGAGTGAAGAAGAACTAAAGAGCCTCTTGATGAAGGTGAAGGAGGAGAGTGAAAAAGTTGGCTTAAAGCTCAACGTTCAGAAAACTAAGATCATGGCATCTAGTCCCATCACTTCATGGGAAATAGATGGGGAAACAGTGGAAACAGTGTCAGACTTTATTTTTTTGGGCTCCAGAATCACTGCTGATGGTGACTGCAGCCATGAAATTAAAAGACGCTTACTCCTTGGAAGGAAGGTTATGACCAACCTAGATAGCATATTTAAAAGCAGAGACATTACTTTGCCAACAAAAGTCCGTCTAGTCAAGGCTATGGTTTTTCCAGTGGTCATGTATGGATGTGAGAGTTGAACGGTGAAGAAAGCTGAGTGCTGCAGAATTGATGCCTTTGAACTGTGGTGTTGGAGAAGACTCTTGAGAGTCCCTTAGACTGCAAGGAGATCCAACCAGTCCATCCTAAAAGAGATCAATCCTGGATGTTCATTGGAAGGACTGATGTTGAAGCTGAAACTCCAATACTTTGGCCACCTCATGCGAAGGGTTGACTCATTGGAAAAGACCCTAATGCTGGGTAGGACTGGGGGCAGGAGGAGAAGGGGACGACAGAGGATGAGATGGTTGGATGGCATCACCGACTCGATGAACATGGGTTTGGGTAGACTCCGGGAGTTGGTGATGGACAGAGAGGCCTGGCATGCTGCAATTCATGGGGTCGCAAAGAGTCGGACACGACTGAGCGACTGAACTGAACTGAACTGAAACAGAGGTACTATCACTTACAACAGGCAAGGACAACACAAGATATTTTTTCCAAAGATAATATTATATTCAGATTTCCCACAGTCTGACAAATCCTATTTTTGGTAGGGATTAAAGTTCTTATTCTCTACTTGTATTACCTCTCTGTATTATTTTCCAACAGAATCCTCCAAGGTAAGACCCAAATTCAAATTACAAAACTAGGAAATAATAAATAAATTGTATGTTCATGATAATTTCACAGAATACATTTCCTCAGTAGTAAGCACCTCTGAATTTTCTCCTAAAATTGTCCCTCCATAGATGATCATTGTTCATCATGATTTCAAAGCACTTTAAAAATTATAATAAAAGTTAACTCCTGGGTTCAAGTAAAGGGAAAATTTGTAGTTTTCTATATTCTTACCTATCTATTCTGTAACTTGGGTACCTCTTACCGATTTACTTAGCTTATTATTAGTCCACTTAATTCACCTCTTGGTTGCCTGCTCACCCAGTTCTTCAATAGATTTCTCTTTGTTTGTCACTCGGCTTCTCTTGTTGCCAACTAATATATCATCTTCCATCTGTTTAAATTTCTATGTTCTTTCTGGCACATCTCCGCCTCCAGATTCCCTCCCAGCCACCTACCTTGCTGCCCTTCCATCTGCTAGCATGACTAGTGTCTTATTAACCTGTTCCCAACCTAAATTGTCTCCAAATTTCTACTCAATTTCATCCAAAGTTTATCTCTTAAAAGATTTTGTGATGGCAATAATTATTTATAATCATACAATCTTGGAGCAGAAAGGGAAGTTGAAAGCCAAAACACTCAAACATGCATTTAACGTTTTAATTCTTCTACCTGTTAAATTCATTTACTGTTCTCAGCTTCTTTCAATGATAATGTTTTGAGAAATAATGAGCACTAATGAAAGATATCACTAATGTCTTTTCATATATATTCTTCTGCACACTGCTTCTGTATGGCTCAATTCTTCTTAGTCTTGTGGTTAAGTGCATTTGTCATTATTCCAAAGATTTGCATTCACTGACTACCAACAACCTTTTCTTAAAGACCACATTCTCAAGACAGTTCAACTCAATATTTTAGGTTTAATGTAGCAGAAATATTTTTGTTTAGGATGAGATATATCTGCCTACTGAATGTCAAAGATGTTATGTAAACAACATTAGCATTGGATAATTACAGTTTCAGAATTTGATATTTAAGGAGCATAAGGTGGCATTTCCCTATGATACTGATTTAGTTGCTTGTGTGTGTGTGTATGTGCTGACTCCCTTCAGTCACGTCCAACTCTTTGCGACCCTGTGCAATATAGCCTGCCAGACTTCTCGTTTATGGGATTCTCCAGGAAAGATTATTGGAGTGAGTTGTCATGCCCTCCTCCAGGGGAATCTTCTTGAACCAGAGAACAAACCCCCATCTCCTGCATTTAGTGCACAGCAGGGGAATTCTTTACCCACTGAGACACTTGTACTTATTTTCATGTAGCAGATATAACATGCTACAAGTTACAAATACCTGAAAAAAGAAAAGAAGTGAAAGGCAAAGGAGAAAGGGAAACATATACTCAACTGAATGCAGAGATCCAAATAGCGAGGACAGATTAAAAAAGCTTTCTTAAGTGAACAATGCAAAGAAATAGAGGAAAACAATAGAATAGGAAAGACTAGAGATTTCTTCAAGAAAATTAGAGATACCATTAGGGAACATGTCATGCAAAGATGGGTACAATAAAGGACAGAAACAGTAAGGATCTAACAGAAGTAGAAGACATTAAGAAGAGGTGGCAAGCGTATACAGAAGAACTATATGAAAAGTTTTAATGACTTAGATAACCTTGATGGTATGGCCACACACCTAGAGTCAGACATCCTGGAGTGTGAAGTCAAGTGGGCCTTAGGAAGCATTACTATGAACAAGCTAGTGGAGGTGATGGAATTCCAGCTGAGCTATTGCAAATCCTAAAAGAAGATGCTGTGAAGTGCTGCACTCAATATGTATTTCAGCAAATTTGGAAACCTCAGCAGTGGCCACAGGACTGGAAAAGGTCAGTTTTCATTCCAATCCCAAAGAAAGGCAATGCCAAAGGATGTTCAAATAACTGTGCAAGGGTGCTTGTTTCACATGCTAGCATGGTAATGCTCAAAATCCTTCAAGCTAGGCTTCAATAGTATGTGAACTGAGAATTTCCGGATGTATAAGCTAGATTTAGAAAAGGCAAGGAACCAGAGATCAAATTGGCAACATTCGTTTGATCATAGAAAAAGCATAAGAATCCGAGAAAAAAACATCTACTTCTAATTCATTGACTTTGCTAAAGCCTTTGACTGTGTGGATCACAACAAACTGTGGAAAATTCTTGAAGAGATGGGAATACCAGACCATCTTATCTGCCTCCTGAGAAACCAGTCTACAGGTCAAGAAGCAACAGTTAGACTCAGATATGGAGCAATGGACTGGTTCCAAATTGGGAAAGGAATACTTCACGGCTGTATAAAGAGAGAAGTTGCTCAGTTGTGTCTGACTCTTTGCGACCCCATGGACTGTAGCCCACCAGGCTCCTCCGTCCATGGGATTTTCCAGGCAAGAATACTGGAGTGGGTTGCCATTTCCTTCTCCAGGGTATCTTCCCGATCCAGGGATTGAACCTCGGTCTCCCGCATTGTAGGCAGACGCTTTACCGTCTGCGCCACCAGGGCATTGTATTCACAGCTGCATATTGTCACCCTATTTATTTTTCTTCCCTGCAGAGTACATCATGTGAAATGCCAGGCTGAATGAATCACAAGCTGGAATCAAGATTGCTGGGAGAAGTATCAACAACCTCAGATATGCAGGTGATATCACCACCCTAATGGCAGAAAAGGAGCCTCTTGATGAAGGTGAAAAGGAGGGTAAAAAAGCTGGCTTAAAACTCAATATTCAAAAAACGAAGATTATGGCATCCAGTCCCTTCCCTTCATGGCAAATAGATGGGGAAAAAATGGCAACAGTAGCAGATCTTATTTTCTTGGGTTCCAAAATCCCTGTGGATGGTGATTGCAGCTATGAAATTAGAAGATGCTTGCTCCTTGGAAGAGAAGCTATGATAAATCTAGACAGCATATTAAAAAAAAACAGTTAAATCACTTTGCCAACAAAGGTCCATCTAGTCAAAGTGATGGTTTTTCCAGTAGTCATGTACAGATGTGAGAGTTGAACCATGAAGAAGGCTGAGTGCTGAAGAATTGATGCTTTCAAACTGTGGTGTGTGAGGAGACTCTTGAGAGGTTTTTTGGACAGCAAGGAAATCAAACCAGTCAATCATAAAGAAAATCAACACTGAATAGTCATTGGAAGGACTAATGTTGAAGCTGAAGCTCCAATACCTTGGCCATCTGATGTCAAGAGCCCAACTCTTTGGAAAAGACCCTGATGCTGGAAAACATTGAAGGCAGGAGGAGAAGAGATGACAGGGGATGAGAGGGTTGCATGACCTCACTGACTCAATGGACATGAGTTTTAGCAAACTCCAGGAGACAGTGAAGCAGGGAAACCTGGCATGCTGCAATCCATGGGGTCACAAAGAGTTGGACACTACTTAGTGACTGAACAGCAACAAGTTAAAGCAGACTCAGGAAAATATTTAAAACTTTAGACTTGTATACCTTGTTATGAGACTAAAAACTAATTGTCCACTTACATTTCTAGAATAATATCCTTCCTCTTCTAATCACATCTTAGAAGAGAACTGAGCTTGTACTTACAGGAGGTTCACTGAGAAATTTCCCTTAAATTAAATAATATTGTAATGGAGCAGGATGTATAGGATCTTTCGGGACAGGCATTCCCGCATATCCTCTGCTTTAGCTCCTCTCTGGAGTACCCTTAGATTACAGTATCTGATGCACATTTCCTGAGTTGTTTTACAGATGTGAAACCCCTCCATGTCCCCATTAAATAGAAGATGTTAACTACTTGATGACCATGGGCACATAACCCCCATGCCTACTGGAACCTGAGGATTGATAACATTAACTCCTGTGATACTGCCCTGTGATTAATACCTCACTATCAGCAAATCAGAGAATTGTGCATGAGTTGATCACATCCCTATAATCTCCCTCCCTCCCCTGCCTTTTAAAAATGCTTTGCTACTCACTATTGCTGCCTTCAAAATGGAGGAAGGGCAGAATCCAGAAGCTGAGAACAGCCTTCAGCTGACAGCTAGCAAAGAAAATGGGACCTTAAGTCTAGAACTGGAACAGAATTCTGCCAACATCTTGCATGAACTTGGAAGTAGATTCACCTCATAGTCTCCAGAAAGGAATGTAGTCGAGCCAACACCTTTATTTAAGCCTTATGACACTCAAGCAGAGAATCAGGTGAGCTAACTGTGCCTGGACTCCCAACTAATATATATTTGTGATATTTGAAAAAAAATGTTTTGTTGAACCCTTCAGGGAGTTCTAGATTTGGGGGAACATAAATCACCTGTTTCCTTGCATGGCCCTGCAATAAACCTTTCTCTGCTCCAAACTCCAACATTTTGGTTTGTTTGGTTTCACTGTGCATTGGGCACACAAACTTGCTCTGACAATATAGCATTTTAATAAAAAGATAATGATTTGAGAAAGACTTGCCTGATTTATTTTAAATACTAGGAGTACAATACTTCTATAGATGACAATTAACATTAAAGATGTTCAGTTTTTCAAGTTTGTTTCAATATATCTTATTATTACCTGGGTATGGTAAAGTCAACAGATCTGGTGATGATAGTCATTGAAAAAAATAGCTTGTTACACTTACAAATCCCGAGAAGGCAGCATATGCCTGGGGACATACAGCGAAGTGTGGGAATAATGAGGGTTTGGTCAGGAAGCAGTGGGAGAAGGGCAACAGTGGGCATGAGCCTTTACAGTATTATGCTTTTCTCAGTAAGGATGCAAGATAAAAGTGGATTTGGGATTGGCCAGTTTGAATTATTTCAGGGAGCCCTGGGGCATTGTGGGTTCCCTTGTGGCTCAGCTGGCAAAGAATCCGCCTGCAATGTGGGAGACCTGGGTTCGATCCCTGGGTTGGGAAGATCCCCTGGAGAGGGGAAAGGCTACCCACTCCAGTATTCTGGCCTGGAGAATTCCATGGACTGATTTGTCCATGTGGTCACAAAGAGTTGGACATGACTGAGCAACTTTCCCTTTCACTGGGGCATTGTGGCTGTACTTAGTGGTCTGGTACTCCCTGGAGCAATTAGGAGGGAAGAAGTGGCTAGAGGGTGGTTGAAGGCAGGGCTTTGGAATGATGGGTTGGTACTTGAAAAGGGAATTTGAGGGCCAATGGCTTGCCAACTCCCATTATTGGCTCACTTTGGGAGGCATAGCCCCTCCAGGGTAAGCAAGGCAAAACATTAGAATACAGAAAAAAATGTACGGTTAATGTAATATTTAATTCAGGATTAGCATCCATGAATAAGAAAAGTTGAGAATTCATCTGACTCAGAGGTTAGAAATATCTTTACATTGAATACCTCCAGTATGATTAAATAATGTCTGTGAGTGTCCTGCCGATGACTATTAGGTCTACGTCTAAACTTTTTATTCTGCTGGTTAAAGTCTTAATAACCGGTTCCCACCTTGTTTATTCTCAGCTACACCTATCCAACTCCTCTATTTCAGTCCTGACAGAAGAATATATAGTATTAATTTTCATTTCCATATGTTTATGGATATTATTCTCTTGGACTCCATTTAAAACTTCTGAGCCTAGTTCCTCCTTTCTCCTGTGACACTGAAACATTTAACAGAATATTTTTGAGCTGATGCTATGATCTAATTTTTCCCCTGCATTTGAATTATTTGTTTTACTGAAAGCATAGCCCTTCATCTTTTTCTGCATCTAAAGCGAATATTAAGCAAAAGCGCACAAGAAGACCTTAATAAACGCTACTTCATTGCACTGAGTTGTGTTGTAAGGTTAAAAGTGATTAAGTAACAATAAATAATGGGGTAAATGGGTAAAATGTTTACTTATAATCAGAGGAAATAAACTGGTGAAACATGAGGGAAGTTATGTTAAAATGACACAACCATTGGAGTCAGCGCCTAAAAGCATATATAAAAGGAAAGTGCTTCATAAGCTATAATTTCTTAGGGAAAATATTTTAAGGGAGAACTAATTTTATCATTTTCTCCAATGGAAGAGAAAAGAATTTGAAACCTCTTGGTATCATTCTTTGTTATAAATTTATATTTGAAAAACTTTTCTGTGCATTAAAAGTTATTAATACCTCTCTAGGTATTAGAGAAATCTACAGAGGATTACTTTGCCATATAAATATTAACTCAGATTTAATCAATTTGTATGTGTGTTTTAGGCTTGGAAAATGGGCCTATCATCTCTCATCTTTCACTCTTCCGCTCTTCCATAAAGGATTCATAACTTTTCTACAATCTTAGTCAATACTGAATATAGTATAGATAGATGGATACAGTTTTCTTCTTAGATTTATTATGATGTACATGTTAACATTCCTTATTAATATATGTATTTATTCCCTATAACAAAATTGTCTGCTTATCATTTTAAAATATTCTTCTCAACTGATTTCTTAGTCTACTAAGTTACCTTTAAAGTTGCTTTTTTTAAGCTAAATTATAAAATCTTATGTTAGTGAATCATAATATTTCAGAAATCTTATAAATGATTTTTAGAGGTATTAATAATATATATCAATTATGAATTAAATTTTTTTTCCAAAAAGTTTACATTTGATGATTCACATTCCATTTTCTCTCTTTCCTTTTTATTATATCCTTTTTATATCTTCAGTTTCCTTTCCAGTTGAATTTAATATGATTATACTTTGCCATGGTAATCATTATCTAGATTCATTTATGGTATTTTACTTCATATATTGTGGTTGATTTTCAAATATTCTCATTAATCTCTTGCTAGTTTCTCCCCATTGATAACCTATAAAAATTAGTTGCAGCTAAAGTGGAAATTGGGAACTGAGCACATCTCATTCTAAATTCCGCTCACATGACCTAGGGAATATTCATTATCGAAACCATCAGATGTTTTCAGTGAGACTGAACTTGAGTTGAGACTAGAACAATGACAAAGAGGCTTAGATAAGTACAAATGAAGTGCTACATGGACCCCTTTGTCTATACAATTGTCCCATGTTGGCTCATTAATCTTGTCACCGAGCATGGAGGCTTTTCTTCTATCGTCACTTCAACTAGCTCCAACAAGTAGCATCGCCATTATATTCTATACTCAGAATTTAGTATGTCAATGCAAGAAATACATTATTAAGTACATTTGTTATTATAAATACATTAAGTTTCTGTCTCTTCCATTCTTTCTCATTTTCTTTCAGATTCCATTTTACTAGCTGTTGGGGGACCTCACCCAGAGGCATTTAAACAGAACTGAATACCATGACTCAGCATTGGGAGACACCTCTCCTTCCTTTCTTCCTCTCCCTAAGGAAAAGCTTCACTCCATGTGTGAGTGTGCTTATGTACTTAAATTAGATGAGCTTGGAAGATTTAAACACATTGTGCAGTCCTGGGAACCCAGTGCCACAGCACAAAGCCAAGTAACAAAGTAACACTGTAGCAAAACTGAAATGCACTGTGAAATGCTTGAAGGGTATTTTTCCTCTGATCTTACTATCAGTGCTCTATGTTTCCTTTTTATTTTTAATAAGTAATACCTATCTTACCCAAAATATTTGGCCTTATCTCAGATTTTTTTAAAAAATTTGTTTTATTTTACTGATTTTGTTTTTTGCCACGCCATGTGGCATGTTGGATCTTAGTTCCCCAAACAAGGATGGAACCCATGCCGCCTACAGTGGGAGTTTGGAGTCCTAACCACTGGACCACCAGGGAAATCCCTATCACTGGTTCTTGATAGATTATTTAGCAAACACATTTTTAAAAACTTAACATTAATTAACATACTTGAGTAGATAATGTTATATTATCTACTTTATATGACATACATGTTATATGGCATATATTATATTTTATAAATTATATATTGTGTGTACATATGTGTGCATATATGCATATGTGTATACATATATATATATATATACTAATAGTATAAATGTTATTGAAAAGCATCTTCTAAAAATGTTATGTATCTAGAGTTTCTTACTGAATATTTGTTAATAATACTTTCCTACCCTAAAAAAGGTTTCAAAATGCATTTCATAGTGCACATAACTTGCATTTTTATTCATTATTTTCATGGTATTTAAGCAAGCAACTTTAATTCACAAACACTGGCAAATATAGCAGAATACAGAGCTATGTTTTTCAGTTTTACAGAGTTTTTGTAAATTTTATTTGGCTTTTACATAATGAGCTCTGCAATCATATAAGCTTAATTTTTTAAAGACCAAGAAAGAAATAAAACTTTTTTTTTTTTTGTCATGGAGGGGGAGCATACATTTTGAAATCTGTCATCTATATATTCTTTTTGGAGTAGGGCATTCTGGACAAGAGGGGAAAAAAAGAGAACACCACAGGTAGAAGTAAGACTGTTTTGTTTCTGACAACAAGGTCTTCCTTCAAGGACAAGCTATTCCAAATTATTTTAATTCCATCTGTTCATTTGTATGCAACACAGTACCTCAGTGCTTTCCTCTGCTTCTGGGGAAAGGAGTGAGCATTTTTGGTGTTTATCAACATTTTTTACCATAATTTGAAAATACTGACATTAAGGAAACAATAAGAGCCAAAGGAATACCACAGCCCTGCTAAAACTTCTCTACAGGAGGTAATTTTTATTGATTCCACTCATACTCTCGGTGCCGCCCCTCCCCAATTTGCAGGTTTCAGTCTATCTGAGACACATATCTGAGCTCTGGTACAGTCTTGAACAGCTTTTGCGTGCAAAATATAACACCCTGCGGCACAAATACTGTCAAAAATATAGAATAAAATCAGCCTTCAATTAACATAACAATTGAGAATCCCGACACTGCATCGCAATACTGAGGTGTAAGTCAGTCCTACCAACACTGCATCATCCTTATCCGAATTCAGCACATTTTCGCTTGCAATTTTCTAACCTAGAGGAAAACCTCGGACTTACCTCATAGGTTGAATTATCTGTCGTTCTGAGTACAGTATTTATTGCAAACTGTCCATTTGAATGAATGCGGCGACAGTTACACCACAGTACGCTTCTCTCCTGCTGCAGAAAGCAAGTTAAAAGGACTTCAAGCTGTGACCTCAGAGGCAGGCACAGCCGCTCCCATCCTTCAGCCAACCTTCTGGGGAGAGCAGGTTAGATGACAGTAAAGCTGGCTCGCTACATAGCAATACTTTCAAATAAAGCATTCTGTGCTGGGAGCTGTGGGATTTACATCCAAATTCAGCTGGCTAGAGTCAATGCTGCTTCTATGCCTGAAAATATTAAGCATTTCACTGCAGTCACTTAATGCAAGAAACTATCTGAGGCGACTTCACAAACCCTGTCATTCTGTTCAGAGACTAAAGAATGAGCACCGCATGCATAATTCATGCATTAAAATCTTCAATGCACTTCCTGTAGTCCCTGTTCTATCCAGTAATGGGCTATTGATCACCTCATCGCTAAGACAATTGGAGCTCCGCGATTGGTTTATTTCCACAAATAAAATTACAACCTAAATCACAGGCAGAAACCTCCAACCCTGCAGCATCCATCGGGGTAAAACACGCCGGTATGGCATTTGCATATTGCAGAATGTTTAAACTGGATTCTTCCGAGGAAATGCTATAACATCTGTTTACTTTTATTCAAAGTGCATCATTTCTGCAGATTTAAGCTGAGTATTTTATATTACAAGTGAGATATATAGAGTTGATTTTTTCCTACGATTTCCGGAAAATCAACAGGGCTAAACTGAAAATTAAGAAAAAAGAACAATGATGAATTGCTATAAATCATACTCTAGGAGGTTTTTATATAGGCTCATTTGAATAATATTTCTTAGAAGATTTTAAGTTAAAAATAATTAATTTTTTATTTCAATAATATGGAAGAGGATTCCTTTTAAAAAAAAATCATCATAGTGAGTACATCATTGTTCATCACCATTGACTATTTTGGATCCTGAGCACTTGTACACTGGTGTGTCAGTAGTTCTGAGAACCCTTTCTCTCAGAACTTAAGCTCCTAAGAACATGCCATGATTTCTACTAGTCATTTTTCATTGCCTCATTATGCTTTTTGTTACGCTAATATTCATCAAGAGAAAACACAGGTAGCATTTTGAAATATCACAGTAGTATTTGGAAAAATTACCATAATGAGAGATCTATGTAAAATGAAATGGCAAATGCATTTAATGTACAAGAAATGTTTGCCTATTTCCCAAAGTATCTTCATTGTAAAAACTAATTAAACTTTATCCACCAAAGAGGACAGATGTTATTAAGATTATTTAGAAGCCTAATGCCATGTCTTTCCAAAGCCTTTTCATACATATATATACATATATATATACTATATATATCTTATATTTTGTATATACACAGGTACCACATACACAAAAAGGTAATATTTCTATCTCACCGCACTTTGCCATTTGTAAGATCAGAGTGAAACGTTCAAATTCATGCTCAGGACTGGAGTAGAGAATAACTCTCAGAGTATAATCAAGGTTTTCCATCTAAAGATTACACTACAGAGAGCAATTCACTCTTCGAGGAGTCATGATCATGGTGATTTTCAGTCAATATACCAGTTAAAATTTATACCAGCCTGAGAAGGAAGTGGAGAAGGCAATGGCACCCCACTCCAGTGTTCTTGCCTGGAGAATCCCAGGGACGGGGGAGCCTGGAGGGCTGCCGTCTATGGGGTCGCACAGAGTCGGACACGACTGACGCGACTAAGCAGCAGCAGCAGAGAAGGAAGTAGGAGCCCTGATGGCAATAGTGATGGAGTTTAGGGATGGTCAGGGAGATAGTTTTTCCTTCCAAGTGCAATAAGAGCATAACCCTTGCTAGGCCAGTGAAAAAATAGGTACTTTCAGCTGATAAAGATTATGCTAAAATATTCTAAATGTGTCTGAGAAATTAACTCTCCAATTACTATATACATTATATCTTCCATACTCCTCAATGTTCTGTTGTATCCAACTCAGATTCTATTTGTACATTTAAAACTACATATTGCTTCTAACATAAAAATTCAAGTAAGCTACAAGTAGACTTTATTTTATACTATTTAATTGAGTAATATTGTTTATTCTTTATACAAAAGATCTCTAACACTTAAAAGTTTTAGGAGTTATAGCTAAGGATAAATTTCCTGCCAATGACATGGACGGAATAAAGGGACAAAGTAGGTAATTAAATAGCTAATAAATAGCTAATCCCACTAGGGGACTGTAAGCATATATGTATATATATATATATATATGAGACCCCTGTTGCTGCTGCTGCTAAGTCACTTCAGTTGTGTCCGACTCTGTGCGACCCCATAGACGGCAGCCCACCAGGCTCCGCCATCCCTGGGATTCTCCAGGCAAGAACACTGGAGTGGGTTGCCATTTCCTTCTCCAGTGCATGAAAGGGAAAAGTGAAATTGAAGTCGCTCAGTAGTGTCCGACTCTTAGCGACCCCATGGACTGCAGCCCACCAGGCTCCTCCGTCCATGGGATTTTCCAGGCAAGAGTACTGGAATGGGGTGCCATTGCCTTCTCCATGAGACCCCTGTAAGTTAATGATTACTCAAGAAAGCATGTTTGCTTAACCACAAAACAAGAAGGCTTGCTCAGCAATGAAACCATGAGACAGAAAGATGAGACATGCCCCCAAACAATAAACCAATGATGGCATGATATCTATATCCTGCCCAGTGAGGTCAGTAAGTTAATGATCCCTAGGACATGCTCTCTACACACATAAAAAAACAGTAATTTGTGGACCTAGCTTGACCATGTAGGGAGAAGGAAACTCCCCTGCTCAATCTGAAGGAGGAGCTGATGATGGAAGCATGCTTCTATTCAAGAAAGATAAAGAAGTTCTTCCCCTCCCTGTTTTCCTTTGATTATAAAACTGTAGCCCAGTAAGTTCTCAAGGCATGGTACCCTCTTGCCTGCCCACTTGTAAACATCACAAGCATCCTATTCTAATAAATCACTTCTTATCTTTCACTGTGCCTTTTACTGAATCTTTTCAGCCCTGAGATGTAAAGAATTGTAGTACCAGAGTTCTTCAGACCCCCAGAATGACACCAAACAGTTTCACCAAGAGTTTTATCAATTTAATCATCTAGAAGCAATTTTGTATGAAGATAATGTCTAATTTAAAACCAGTAGAAAATCACAAACTTTGAAATTTAGCTTATCATGTATAAGGATACAGTGTACAAGCATTTAGGAGATATAAATTGCTGACAAAACCAAAAATAATTACAAATATAAACATGGAAATTTAAGTTCTCTGAATTGACATTATTCAATAGTGCATAACCAGGTGGATAGGAAAAGCATTAGCTTTGTCGTCTCCTTATGCAGTGAGAGAGAGGCAAGTCAATATTTTTATCGCATACACAAATTTCCAAGACCCAGATCTAAAATGATGATGATAACTTTGGACCTACTTGGTGAATTTTCAGATTCAATTGTTTTAAATTTGGGGAGAGAACACACACACACAAACACCTTATCAACCTAGAGTAGACCAAGATTAGACTCAGCAGAGAAAAGTGTATGGCATGAAAAAAGCTATGGAGATGGTAAGTCCCTAGGAAATCAGGGTAGGGGAAACCTTGAGGGGAAAGTCCCTAGGAAATCAGGGTAGGGGAAACCTTGAGGGGAAAGTCCCTAGGAAATCAGGGTAGGGGAAACCTTGAGGGAAACACATGAGTAAAAACAACCAATTGTACTCCCAGCTAAGAAAAAGCCCAAGAAAGTAACAAGAACCGATTTCCATTTTCCAGAAGTCTGACTATGCCTAAGAAACACACTTAACCTATCTTTTCAAGTGTATGGAAAACAGAGGTGCCTCTTTTAGATGAATTTGATCTCTTTGCAGATCTAGAGGCTTGCCAATATTTTGAATTTATAATACATATAAAATATGGAACAAACTCTGTAATGTACAATAGGCTCAATAAATTGAATCAAAAGTTGTGAATAAATCAAAACATATTTAGTCAGCTAAATTTGCAATATCTATTAAGATATATACCTAACCTGTCATTTGGAAAAATGCATAATTTATATTCATTTTAAGAATACATAATGCCATGCAGAATTAAGAAAATAATTTAGTCTGCCAAAGTTTCTACATTCCTGAGCTCAAGGAAAGTGGGAGCAGGCTGCATTTATTTTCCAAGATTTAAGACATTATTTCCCCTTTTCTCAAGTTATCCTAACTATAATATCAGTTCAGTTCAGTCGCTTAGTCGTCCCCTAATTATAACACATTCTTTCAATCAAAGATATTTATTATGTACTTTCTATATGAAATGAATTGTACTACATACTAGGAAGACAAATATGTATAATGACTGCTCCCAAGGTATTCATACTTTAGTGAGAAAAACATGTAAAGACATAGATGCCAGGTGATGACTATAATCACTTCTGATATGTGTTAAGGCATGCAAATGAGATAACAACTAAAGCATGCTGTGCCTGCATGCTAGGTAATTGATAGATAAGTGTTGTACATGAGGCAGAGCAGTAGAATAAAGTGTGTATTCACTACCTGCTCATGGAGCGTTAGGAAATGATTCATGGAGAGGTGATATTTAAAGAATCTGAGTGGTAAATAAAACTAACATGGGCTATAATATTTCACAAATCTGAAATTAAATCCAAACTTTCTGAATTTGTTACCCAGCAGAACTTGAGTCTTCTTGTCCTGCAGAGCAAATCCAAGGATAACGCTGAGATATTGTGACAAAAAGTGCAGCATTTATTGTAAGGCACCAGACAAGGAGTCTGGGGCAGCTAATGCTCAAAAATCTCACACTCCCAGATGAGTTTCAGGGAGCATTTTTAAAGGCAAACTGAGGGAGAGGAGTCCCAGGGTATGTGATCAGCTTATGCACAATTCTCTGATTGGTTGTTAGAGAGGTAACAGGCAATGTTACTGGTTAACATTATCAATCCTCAGATTCCCATAGATCATGGGCATCAAGTAGTTAACTTCTCCCATTTGGTGGGATTTTAGCATCTGTTTAAAAACTTAGGAATTATATTTGAGATACTGTTACCTAGGTAGCTTAGGGAAGAACTAAAGATTCTGTGACTGCCATATGGCTGATTTATTATTTAAATTGTTACCAGTTCTCCTGGCTCAAAAGACTTACAATATAGCTCAGTGGTAAAGATCACCTGCTAATGCAGAAGACATAGGAAACATGTATTCGATCCCTGGGTCAGGAAGAGCCCCTGCAGGAGGAAATGACAACACACTCCAGTATTCTTACCTGTAAAATCCCATGGACAGAGGAACCTGGAGAGCTATAGTCCACAGGGTCTCAAAGACATGACTGAGCATGTATGCATGCACTCCTGCTCAACTGCTACTTTTGTCACTATATATTCACATCTTTGATGCTGGGAAAGATTGAAGCCATGAGGAGAAGGGGATGACAGAGGGTGAGATGGTTGGGTGGCATCACTGACTCAATGGACATGAGTTTGCATAAACTCTGGGAGTTGGTGATGGACAGGGAGGCCTGGCGTGCTGCAGTCCACGGGGTTGCAAAGAGTCGGACGTGACTGAGTAACTGAACTGAACTGATTCACATCTTTTCCATCATTAATCCTTGAGACGGGCTTTTGTAACTCAGGAGGGACCTGGGGAAATACAGCTTTTCTACAAACAGAAGGCAGACTGAGAACCTGGGGTAGATATCTGCTGCAGGAAGGTGCCATAGGGTACTGCTGGGTTACAAATTTATGGGACCATGGCATGATACCCATACTCCATGAACATGAGTTTTATCATGTAGAAATCAAGTTAAACCTCTATCTCTTTATCTTTTTGTAAGAATTAAATAAATGGCTTAGACTACAATAATTAAAAATACAGTTTTTGTAGTCATGCAGATGAGAGTTTAAATCCTGCCTTGATTTCCTCATGTCTAAATAGGAACTTCATTGCCATCACAGAGTTATTAGCAAATTCAAATATTGCAATGTCTTTATGTCACTTAACACATTTCTGACACAGTAAGGACTTTAGAAATATTAATTTATTTTCTTCCAAATCTGTCTTGAAGGGAAAGTCATTTTTAGTAAGGAGAAAAGCATGCATTTGTAGAGAAACAGGACATCGCATGACATGCTTGAGAAACTTAAGCATCTATTTTATAATTTTGGATATAGTACATATAGTTTCAGGTGATGACACAAGATTATACAAAATTTGATAGCAAAAATGGTTAAAAAATCATGATTATATACAACATTTTTAATACTGTCAAGGAGTTTGAAGCTATTCAACAGAGAAAGAGATATTTAAAGATTTCACCAAGAGAGTAATATGATTAGGTTTTGTGACTGGAGGATAGATTGGATGCAGTAACAGATTAAAAGAATGTGTTTAATAGAATATCATTTTAGTCCACCAGAAGTGATGAGGGCCTCCACAAAGCAGAAATAGAGATATTCTAGAACTGTTTAAACATTAAAGCAGTAGGAGTAAGTAGGATTAAAAGACAGTGAGAAATCATGGAAGACTTTAAGACTCGGGCCATTTAGTGTACTCCTCCTCTCACCTCTATCCAAAAAAATGAAAAAAGAAAAGAAGAACCACTGATGTTATGAGAAGATGGTGAGGTAATTAGATTATAATATTGAAGGTAACAAAAGAGAGGTATACCAGGAAACAAGATGAAGAGTTGGTAAAGAATCGGATACTTATAGAACTTTCATTAGACACTTGGCTAAAGAAGCTATACTTCACGAAATAGGTTTGGGAGTAGTCCGAATTGTTTAAGCTATGGAAGTGGAGAGAACAACTTAGGTTTGAAAGTGTGTAGAGAAAAGAAGGTGGAGGAAGAAACACTGAGATGTAGATAAGAAAATGTACATAAAAGCTTTGCATTAAATAAATATCTTGACATCATTAGTAAGTTGACTACAAAAGGGAAAATGGCTAATATGTGTTAAACACATACAATAAGGCTAGAACACACTTAGTACTTTAATACACTGAATTAATCTTATCATCACAAAGCTCTTGTGAGACAAAGTAGCATTTACCTCCCCTTACCAATGCAAACTCCCACTCAAAGTAAGATTAAGAAATTTGATCGGGTCACATGATCAATGAACAAGTGAGCCTGAAGTCACATCTAGACTTTCCAAGTATACAATTCATACCCCTTCAACCATATAAAGCCGTTGAACCACTTCCAAAAACCGTCTCTGCTCTTGTATGTCCCAGAAGACCAACAAATAGTGAGTTTTGTATTAAAAGCATGTCTGGAAGCCACTACTTATTTTAAAAATAAAAGAAAAAATTAAAATATGGAAAAGAAAAAGTCATTTATTATTGTTCCAAATACATGATATTTTATATATCTATGTACTTATCTCCAAATGCACATTTTACAATTATGTCTAAACTGATTTATAAAGAAGACATTATGATCCCTTTTGGTAGATAAGAAAACAGGCTGAGACAGTTTTAACTTTCACAAGGGTAGAATGATATAAAGAATAACACAGAATTAAAATTCCACATGACCAAAGCCAAGGTTTATTACACTGTAATTTCCTTCAACAATATTCTTTTAAATTAGCCAAGAAATGAAAAAAACAAAGCTACAACTATCAACATAGATGGAGCTTGCATGCTTAATGCTAGGGGAAAATGCAAAACTCATATATCATAATTCCTATTACATAAAATTTAAAAATAAGCAAAGTGATATGATATTATATTTTGCCTAAAGGTATATGTATATAAGATACATGAAATTTTAGGTCTGGATATAAATATCAAATTCTGGATTGTACTTACTGCTAAGGAGAGGAAGGTTATTATTGGGGAAGAGGAATACAGAGAAGTTTATTTGCATACACTTTTATTTATTAAACTGGTAGTGGGCACACATCTTTCAGTTAAGGAAAAAAAAAATAGCTATGGGGAACAGGTATCCTAACATGTCCCCAAATTTGAGTAACATTGTCCATGAAACATTAAAGAGTTCTAATTCCATTAATATATCCTCAATATTTCAGTGAGCTTGCAAAACTTAATATACTCAAATGATTCCCAAGGTCTCATACAAATTACCCAACTGTAGTTCAATCAGCATATAGAATGAAACTACTAAAAATTCTGCTAATGCTAACAGGTATAATTGAAAAATATAAAACTTTTTAAGTCTATGAAAAGTATAACTGCCAAATAATCATAATAATCCTTATTTAATTATATTTACTTTAAGTTGTCTTTAGAGTAGTTTTCCTTTTTAAGGGATTAAATACTCTTGAAGGAAGACACATTTAATTTTAATTCAGAGATACCAGCAGTCAGTTCTGTCCCATGAGATTCACCAAACAACTCTGTGTACATGCCAGTGTGTATCTCTACATACACCTTAGAAAAGAATTTTTAAAGTATAACCCTGTTTTTTTTCTCTAGTAACAAATTTCAATATCTGCAAAATAGTCTGGTGTAAATAACTTTCTAGTGTCAAGATAATTTACTTTTACTTCATTATGTCTCAATTTCCTTTATTCAAGAAGTATGTAAAATTTTAGGTCTTTAAGATTTCTGAGCTTTTTGAAAAGAATAATTTGACCCATAAGTAACACTTTGGACAGAAGTTTTTATTCACATTCTTTCCGTTCTTATTTGACCATAGGTTCAATGTAAAGTGTAATTGTTATACTTTTATTTAACAAGGTGATTTTGTATAAGATCTTTTTCATATGAATACTTCACAATGCATTTTATTTTTCTACCAAAAACCTGATTTCATAGCAAGATATTAATATTCCAGTAAGTTCTCTTGTAAAATATTTGCTTCATAGAGTTATTGCATAAGGCTTTGCTTCTTCATGAGTTTTATCTTTATACTTGCAACTGTAATTTCCTGGAAAAGACTTTATCACAGGTATTTGTCCTGGGAAATTGGAGAGGCATTCATAAAGCATCTTAAAAATATAGTTAATATTTTAGCCATAGGAAGTGGATGTGGGGGTCTTTCTGTATGAAGTGATACTTCACTGAAATATACAAGAGTTTAAATTAAAAATAGAAAATTGACTGAATGTAAGAATTGAAAGTCTTTGTATAAGAATAACATATATTCTAGACTGACCCTGGGTGCAAAATCATCAGATGCAAACTTCTCGTTTAGCCAGTAATAATTATGTTTGAAAAATAATCCATATGAATGATACAAAGTAAAACAAGTATATGAAATAGAAGGGAAAAAAGTCTGGCTTGGGAAATGCAGGTGTGAATGCAAAGAACACCTATCTTTCTTTCAATCCAGTTGACATTGACTTGAGCATTTTTTTTTTCCCAAAATATTCATTGACATGGCAAATATTCACTGACATGGGCTATAGATCAAAACCTAACTTGGTGCCAGGAATCTGAACATCATTATCTCCAGTGACTTAGAATCAGTTGTCTGTTGGAGTCAGCCCATTTTTAGAGATCATTTTAAACGTCAGAAATTTTGCAAGACAATTGTTAAAGACAATCATCATTAATAATTAACTAATATAACAATTACCTTGTGTACTTTAATAATTTTACAGTAATGCATACTGAATTTAAACTTTATCTCCAGCCAAAATCTTTTTTCTGAACCCCAGACCCAGCAGGGTAGTTTTGCTCTTGATGTTTACACTGGTGTATCTCAGGCAGTTCACAAACAAACTCGACTTCCTTTCTCTAAATTTGGTTTTTCTTTTTCTCCTCAGTGCTAGGAAATGTTACCATCAATCATCTATTCATTCCAGAAATGGAGATATAATCTTTCTACTTGAAAGATTACCTATATGTTGATGAACTCAAAATTGTCTCTAGGCAAGATATCTTTTATGAAATCCAACACATCAACTCCATAGTTCTACTTGGTTATATCTCACTCTTAGATAACTGAATTCTCAATATTTCTCTCAAATCTGATCTTCTCCATTCATTCCTATCCTAGTAAATGACATCTCCCTACATCATCCTGTTTATGCCTAGAGTCTATGGCTTCAGCTCTTTTTGTTACCACCTTATATACTGTATCCATCTATGTTTTTCTGTATTCATTGTCAGTAGCAAAGTTCCAGCTGTAATCACCTCTTGTTTAAACTACTGATACAGTCTTAAAGGTGAGCTCTCCATATACACTCTGCTGCTGGCTAATCTATACCAAATACATAGTGAGATAACCTAAAAGGATTTTTAATATGCCAGTGTCATCATATTGTTTACGGGCATAAAATGTTCAGTGTTTCCTGAACTAAAATTAAGATAATATTCAAAATCTTCAACACAGCATATAATGTCCTGTTGGCCTCTAGCTAATCCTACAGCTTCATCGTGTTCTCTTTTCCCTCTTCTTCACTATATTCTAGTTACTTTGGCTATCTCCCTGTGTTTCCTAACCTTAAGACTTGATTTTTCTTCTGTCAGTAATTTTTTTCCATAGATTTTCTGGCTAATTGACTCATCTTTCAGGTTATACAATTTTCTCTACCAATTTATAAACTAGGATTCTTCCTTCTGTAATTCATTCTAGCAATACTAAGTAACTTTCCTTTATAGCTGATCAAAATTATAATTAAAAACATCCTTTTGTAATTATTTAGCTAATGTCTAACCTTTCTACTATAATTTTCACTACAGAAAAGACCATATTTGTTTCATTTGCCTTACATTTATCACGAGTATAATGTGCATCACTGTGATTGCTATGCAGGGTACCAAATATGTGCTGAATGCACAGAAGAATGGATCGATACACAGTGTGTGCTTGTTTTAGAGGGTTTGATTCTTCAAGTTTGAATTATCAGGCACTGTGATAGAGTTGATCACATAGAACTGAGCTGCTTACCTTTAAATAAATGTGTTATTTATTTTAGATCTTTGGCTAAAGATTCTCATATATTAAGCTTCTATCTAAAATCTGTACTACTTATCTCTGTTCCAGGATACCGGTCAGGAGACTTTGAACTTTTGTCACCCATGCTTGACAGTCTGCTCTGATTTTGTGTCCACACTCATTTATCCTTAAGTGGGAAAGTTTTATTATCGCCACAATCTCTACTTTGCCCCTGACCTACTTGAATTCTCTGTTGTCTTGTATATCCACTTTAGTTCAGCTAAACAGAACACTGATTAACTTCTATTAATTCTAACCACTTCAGTTGTTTTAACTTTGCATTCTTTAGGGAGATTCTCCTCAGCCCCTTGATAATTTTCTTAGCTGGCTCTTAAATTTCTAGTAGTTTAAGGATGATGTGTTCAAATTTGGTGTGGAGATAAATGCCAGAGAAGTTGATTTGATGGCTTTAACTTATCTAACTTCTGGTTTTCAGGGAGTGAGCTGATCTATTTCTGTACTGTCACCAACTAAGCTGTCTCTTTCCTTCTTTATTAAAACTGGGAAAACTCTAGCTGCTGAAGATGCTCACTATTATTTTTTTTCTATTTAATAAGTTCACAAGTATTATTTAATAGTAGAGCATGTTGTCTAAACAAATAAAAATTAAAGAGTATTTTTTCTCCTAACTTGTATTGTTTGTTCATTTTTTTAAAAAAATATTTTTCTTGCCTTCTCAATGAGTTATAAAGAGAGAGTCAGTGAATCTAATAGTTGAAAGCATAAGATCTCATTTCTTACACCCTATAGCTTAGTATTGTATTTTACACTTGCTGTTTGTTCATTGCCAAGTTACTTAAGCCCCTTGCATTACAATATTTTATTTGTTAAATGCAAATGACAATAACAAAAATAATGCCTTCATAACAGGAATACTGTGGATTTAATTAAATGAAAGAACATGAAAAAAAAAAAACCTTACCTCATACAGTGCCACAACATAGTGTTTAAATTTTGTTAATTATTTTATCATATAAGCTCCTTGCAAGCTAACACCACATTTTATGTTGCTGAATAATAGGCATCTAGCACAGGGCTTGCAAAGAATAGGTTTGTGACAAATGGTTATTGATTGATTGATGAATTCAACCAAATTTTCTTTCTGAGTCCTTTTGCTTTATCAGGTTACAATGACTCAGATGATTCTATCTCAGGAAAAGGACATCATTCAGATTTGAGAGATAAAAACTAGTTTTACAGAAAACAAAAGTTGGAAATGTTCATTGTTACTAAATAAGGCTTACAAGAAATGTTAAAGGGACTTCTCTATGTGGAAAAGACAAGACTACAATTAGAAATACAAAAATTATGAAAGGAAAAATCTTTGATAAAGGCAGATACATGCTCAGGTGCTGCTAGTGGTAAAGAACCTGCTTGACAATGCAGGAGACATAAGAGACATGGGTTCAATCCCTGAGTCAGGAAGATTCCTTGAAGGAGGGGAAACCCACTCCAGTATTCTTGCCTGGGAAATTTCATGGGGAGAGAAGCCTGACAAGCTACAGTGCATGGGTCACAAAGAGTCAGACAGGATTGAAGCAATTTAGCATGCAGCATGTACAAACCACTTATAAAACTATACAGAAATCTTTTGCTTTTATAACCATTCCTGTTTAGTCTCCTTTGCCAGTGCAACATTTTTATTACCATTCCTTAAAGATTGAAAGATAGATCTCTTCTCATTTCATTTTCTCTTCCAAGTCATTCTCATCCACTCTAATAACTTGACCTACCATGTATAATGAAGCCAAACTTACATCTTCAAAGTATCTTCAGAGTTCCAGACTATTATCAGCTACAAGACTGAGCACACATATTCATACCAGAAACCTAGATTTGATATTTTATATTTCCTTCTTCCTTTTTGGCTACCAGGTCATTGGTTTGTACTTGATAAATACACATTGATTTTGTCTACTTCTTTCTTTCCTCACTACCGTTAACATATTGAGTCATCATCAGAGTTTCCTGAATTAGTATGGTAATCTAAAGTTTTCCCGGTGTTATTGCTGTTCAGTTGCTCAGTGATGTCCAACACTTCGCAATCTGATGGACTGCAGTATGCCAGGCTTCCCTGTTCATCAATATCTCCCAAAGTTTGCTGTCACTATTTCCATTTGTTCCCACCTGTTTGCCGTGCGTGATGGGACTGGATGACATGATCTTATTTTTTTGAAAGTTGAGTTTAAGCCACCTTTTACGCTCTATCCTTTCAACTTCATTAAGAGGAACTTTAGTTCCTATTCACTTTCTACGATGAGGGTTGTGTCATCTGCATATCTGAGATTATTTATATTTCTCCAGGCAACCTTGATTTCAGCTTGTGAGTCATCCAGCCCAACATTTCACATGATACAATCTGCATAGAAGCTAAGTAAACAGGGTGACAATATACAGCCTTGATGTATTTCTTTCCCAATTTTGAACCAGTCTATTGTTCCATATAAGTTCTAACTGTTGCTTCTTGCCCTGCATACATGTTTCTCAGGAGGTAGATAAGGTGGTCTGGTATTCCCATGTCTTTAAGAATCTTCCACAGTTTGTTGTGATCCACACAGTCAAAGACTTTAGTGTAACCAATGAAGCAGAAGTAGATGTTTTTCTGGAATTCTCTTACTTTTTGTATGATCCAACAGATTCATACAAAGGAGTTTAGTTAAATATCTAAACTGGTTCCTCTGCCTTTTCTAAATCCACCTTGTACATCTGGAAGTTCTCAGTTCATATACTGTTGAAGTCAGGATTGAAGGATTTTGAGCATGGCCTTGCTAGCATGTGAAATGAGTGTAACTGTGCGGTAGTGTGAAAATTCCTTGGCATTGCCCTTCTTTGGGACTGGAATGAAAACTGACCTCTTCCAGTCCTGTGGCCACTACTGAGGTTTCCAAATTTGCTGGCATATTGAATGCAGCACTTTCACAACATCATTTTTTAGGATTTGAAATAGCTCAGCTAGAATTGGCATATAGAGAGTCCCAAACATATTTTTTGGACTTGTAGTGGCACAATTTGTGATTGCATTACCTATTAACAAGACATAATACTTTAGGATGAAAAATTGGCAACACTAATGGAGTTGGCCTAATAGATCTGAACTTTCTGTTTCCAAATAAATAGTTTACACTCACCTTCATACCTTCGGTTATAGATTTTTACATCTTTAGCTTCATTCTAAAATAGCTGCTCTTTGGTCCCAGGATTATTGCTTCCTCAGCTTAACACATCTTCCCTAATCTTTAACTCTGCTTTGACCCTTGATGCATATCACCCTGACCACTTTCACTTATGCTATGGTAACCTGTTCTGACTTTGCATCCAAACTCATCATCACCTGAGTGACAGAATTTCATCTTCTTCACAATCCTACTTAAGCTCTGTGTCTTTTGAATTTATTTTTGTCCCAGATTCTCGTCTTGTATCATAGCCTAAGACAGTTCATTAACCATTATTAATTCCAGTTACTTTCAACTTGTTTCTTTATTTTTCATTCTGCTGTCCTGGGGAAAGTGCTGCACTCAATATGTCAGCAAATTTGGAAAACTCAGCAGTGGCCACAGGACTGGAAAAGGTCAGTTTTCATTGCAATCCCAAAGAAAGGCAATGCCAAAGAATGCTCAAACTACCACACTATTGCACTCAATCTCACACACTAGTAAAGTAATGATCAAAATTCTACAAGCCAGGCTTCAGCAATATGTGAACCGTGAACTTCCAGATGTTCAAGTTGGTTTTGAAAAAGGCAGAGGAACCAGAGATCAAATTGCCAACATCTGCTGGATCATCGAAAAAGCAAGAGAGTTCCAGAAAAACATCTATTTCTGCTTTATTGACTATGCCAAAGCATTTGACTGTGTGGATCACAATAAGCTGTGGAAAATATAACTGTTTATGTTTCCTTTTATGAATTCTTAAAAACATGGTTTATTCTGTCCACCTGTCATTGACCATAGTCAGTTTGTTTTACCTTAGTAGAAGATGTGTATTTTAAGGGCTAAATACACATTTCATGAGCTGCAGCCTGCAGTTTGGTCCTGAATCTCCCATATATTAGCTCTAAATTCAGTTTATTCATTTCTAAAATTAGAAATAAAGTAGTAGCCTCATTATTAACATCCATCTCATAGGAATGTTGCATTGCTTCATCAAATGAAAGATTTTGGGGAAAAACCCCAGCATTTCCTGCTTCAAGAGTGCAAAATGTTACTAGAACTTGTACTTTATTTTATGCTTCTTTTTTCCTCAATAGCATGTAGCATAAAGTGAAAGTGAAAGTCACTCAGTTGTGTCCAACTCTTTGGGACCCCATGGACTATACAGCCCATGGAATCCTCCAGGCCAGAATACTGGAGTGGGCAGCCGTTCCCTTCTCCAGGGAATCTTCCCAACCCAGGGATCAAACCCAGGTCTCCCACATGGCAGGAAGATTCTTTACCAGTTGAACCAGCAGGGAAGCCCAAGAATACTGGAGTGCATAGCCTATCCTTTCTCCAGCAGATCTTCCTGACCCAGGAATCAAACCAGTGTCTCTTGTATTGCAGGTGGATTCTTTACCAGCTGAGCTACCAGGGAAGCCCTAAATCTGGCACAAATTAATGTTCAGTAAAAGTTTAAAATTACAAGACTTAATTCTGTCATAAAATTTATAAACATAGCTTTGTTTAAAACTTGTAAAAATTCTTGATGCAGTCAGGATGTTCCAAGATAATATGTGTGTAAGTATAATACAGAGAATATATGTATAACATATAGAATATGTATGTATAGTATATAGGATATATATGTGTTTACAGATAGACATTTATTCTAAGGTATTGGCTCAGATGATTGGGCTGTTTGAGGATGGCAAATAAGAAATCCCTAGAGTAGAAAGAAGGTTGGAAATTTGGCAGGAGCTGATGCTACAGACTTAAGGCAGAGTTTGTTCTTCTCTGGGAAACTTCAGTAGTTTCTCTTAAGGCCTTCAAGTGATTGGCTGAAGCCCTTCCTCCTTATGGAGACTGATCTGCTTATTTAAATACAACTAATTTTAGATGCTAACCACATCTACAAAATATCTTCACAGCAAAACTGAATTAGTGTTTGATTAAATGACTGCATATATAGCCTAGTCAACTGAAACATAAAATTAGCCACCATAACTCCTTTATATCTACAGAAAAAAATCAAATTCTCTCTTCATGTTTAAAAATCTCCATGATCCAGTTCTCTTCTAATTTCTCCCTCCTCATTAGTGAAACTCCTTTTCCAAGCTTCCATTGCTTCCAATTATTCATCTCCATGGAAGTATTTTCTCATAGTCATTGTAACTTTCCTGCATCCCTCTGTGTTATCATTCTCTGTACCTAATAATTTTTTTTTTTTTTTTGTATTTGTTAAAGCTCCCTGATTGTGGGGACTATGCTTTCTTTTTATGTCTATCCCCTACAGAGAATTTTCACCATGGCACTCAAAGGATATGTTGAATTTATTATCTCTCAGCAAAGTTTCAAATAATGGCATTATCAATGATTTAAAACTTATTTCACTTCATTTGAAGGAATATTTTAAAAATGTAACCTATTGGCAAATTGTCCATCCCTTGTTTTAATAATGATAAACTTTACTTAAATATAATATTTAATAAATAAGATGCTTAATATTTTGGTAATATATTGGGTGGATAAAATACCAGGTGGACATATTTTTAATGACAATATTATGAGCTGAATTTTATTGAAATTATATATTTTCTCGCTACCCATTCAGAAAAAAAAAGACCATTTATTCATTTTCAAATTCAAGGGGCAGGGAATAAAACAGCAGGAACTCAGGCAACTCAGCAATCCATCTATCTTGAGAGGAATAAAACACTATTCCACTCTGTACTGGCTGGCACAGCTCTTCACCAACAATCCCCCATTTAGAAATAAAAACAAACTGGCCTTTGTGTTTTGTTTATGCTGTCACCAGGGCATTACTCTCAAAGCACTTCAGCAACACAAAAATAATGTTGCTGTCTCTTACAGGAATAGCTAAAAAATATTCATGAAAAGTGCTGCTGAGGGTATTTATCTCAGTTCGTTTTCTCGTTGTGTAACAACAGAGATATTTAACTAAACTCCTTATTTTCTCAAGATCCTGAATACTTTCTCGTTTTACATACTTCTAGGTAAAATCCTGAACTGTGGGACATTTAACTGATATGTATAAGAGAACTATACAAATTTACAAATTTACTGATGTGAGCTTCCACCTTACCTCCACCTCCACCTAGTATTCAAATTTCTAATCTAATAAAGAGAGAAATGAACAGCCAGATGCCATAGTGTTATAGGTGGACTAATAAAAATAATCACCAAATTTAGAAGAAAGAGAAAGGATAGGCTGGCTAATCTCCTTGAGATAGGAAAGCAGGTCAGGAAAGTTTCATTCAATTAAGTGTTAGAAAGGGGTAAGCATTTTCTAGATGGATAAGGTGGCAGACAAAGGTCTTATTCCAGACAGAGGAAGCCACATAAAAGAAGTGCTTCATTCTGTTTGAAGAATGGTAGAGAATGAGGTATAACTTGGAGTGGAAGAGAAAACACAAGCATTATTTTCCATCTCACGAATACCATAATTTGATTTCCAAGGTCAACAAGCTTCAAGATTATGTTTTGGGTTTTCTACCCAACCTGACTGTATTCACAGAACAGATGCAGAACAAATAGTTACTTATTGTATACACATGTAATTAACATTTCTTGAGTTTCTATATGCAACAAACTTTGCCAAGGTTTATGGAGAATACAAATAAATATAACTAAAAACTAAACATGAAAGCAAAACTGGCCAAGATCTCATAGCTAAATAATAAATATGGCAATTAACTGTAAATAAAAAAGATAGTAATATAGAAAAAAGTCTTTGAAAATTAAGAATATATATTGTTTCCATTTCTACACCTATTCTGTGGATTCCTATCTAGTATTTTGGTTTACAATATTTTCTCTCCTCTGCCTTTTTCAATGCTTTATTTTCTTTCCTTTACATATCCTGATTTTTACCTGTTTCAAAGAGAAGAGAGGAAACAGAAGTTATAATGATCAAATGTCTTGTTTTGGCCAAGCATTCTGAGTATTTTATATAAAACATCTTATTGATTCTTAAAACAACTTTTAAATTAAGGAAAGCAAGCATTATCTGCTTGTGTCACTACTATAAGAACAGCCAAGTATGACTCAAAGAAGTTAGTAATATTCCCAGGAAAATATACATAGTTAGTGGAGGAGCTGAGAGTTGAGCAACCAGATCACCTTTATCCCCAAAGCTCTGCTCATGTGTTATTTTCTCTCAGAACCATCTTCTTAGATCATCAATCTCTACTGCCCTCTCTTTTCTATGAATTCTTTTTCGTTGTTGTTCTTTTTTTTTTTTAATTACTTTATTTTCTATTTTTTAACTTTACAATATTGTATTTGTTTTGCCATACATTGGCATGAATCCACCATGAGTGTACATGAATTCTTATGATCAGCATTTCACACCCTAACTTTTTTCTAATAAATCTTCAGGTTAATTTCATGTCCACACATGGATTATGAGATCTTTGATGGATAGAACCACAGTTTATGATTTTTTTGAATCACCTATTAAATTCCAAACAGTGCTGATTACGTAGCAGCTCCCCTGAAACATCTGTGGACTGATCAGGCTGCATCTTCAGGAGTTTTACCCATTGTTTCTCTTCAGGATAACCTTCTCTCCCTAGTGATGAATCATCACTCATTGGCAGCGGTTAGGGAAAGATGTAAGTAGGTTATTTTCTTATATGGAGTGTATCTTCATTTTTGTATATCCTAACAAAGGGTTATCTATATTACCTTGTAGTTTTACTACTAATAATCTGTGAATCTGCACAAGCTACCTACTTTCTAGGTATTTTGTGACGGTCAAAAATGATTATATACATAAATGAATGTTTTAGACTCTAGAGTAATGAAATATAGGTATATGATTACAATATTTAAAGAAATAGTCTACTTTCTAGATTATTTATAAACGATCCATATTTCTGAGTTCTTACAAAATTTATCCCTGAGGCTATCATACTGATTCAATTTGATTGAATCAATGTCTTTGCTTCAAAAGAATAAAAAAAAATCAATGCTCATATATACTCTAACTACCATGCTAGGGAAAATGGTCCAGCTTTGATCATAAACAGCATTACTAAATGGAACATTAGGAATTTCAGACCATAGTAGAGAATTTGGGATGTATTGAGTGGTAAAAGAGATGAGCACTACTGTTGCCTGTCCTTATTGCTAGAACAAGGTAATAAGCCAGGAGTAATACAGTAACATGGATTTAGCAAAACCAAAGATAAACTGATGACATTTTAAAAGTGTTCATCTTTTCATAGGTTTAAATGTAAACGGCAACTGGGTGATAAACTACATATGTATCATGTACATCAATCTGTGTAATAATTCTAAATTTGTCAACTGCAGCACTGAAAAGGTAGTTTTAACTGCACAGTAATAAAAAATTATTACAACATACAATAAAGAATCTGAGGAAAGTGCTCCTTACTAACCTAAGCCATAGAGTAGTGGAAAGTGTCTGCTACTAGCTGTGTCTGAAAGGTAAATAGGGTTAAATCCTGACAATCCTCAGCTGGCTGAGAATAAAGGCTCAATCCTTAACTGCTGCAAAAGAGCCTCCCTCAAGTTTGGGTCAGGGTCATGATTCCTTGGGAAACAAACAGCACTGATTTTCTATGATATTTTAACATAGAAGAGATGTTAAAAGACGGTTCAGAAAGAGAGTTGAAGAGAAGAATGTATGGAGAAATAGAGATTCACACTAGTTCCCCTGCTCCCTCTGTTGGGTGATGGTAGTGTGTAGGAGAGGTGGACAGAAAACCCTTCCTTGAGATTTGGATGTGATTTTGAATGCAGGGTGCTGGCTTTCCTTCCTGCTTGCAGGTTACTGAGCGCACAATACCAGATGTTGCCAGTGCTGTCAGGTCCTGGGAACTGGACAGCTGGGAGATGACCACAAGGCATAGACAGGGAGAAGGGAGCAAAGCCCACTCTGGTTTCCTGTGGGACTCCGTGATGTATGGTGAGAACTGTGAGTTTCCTACTAGTTTAGGTAGTCCATGACCACATTTGGAAGCTCTGACCTAGGGATCAGTCTTGCAAGAGGTATGCTGGTAGAATGAAGAAGTGATAGTATCACAGAGAGTGGAAACAGCTCTCTGAGGGAACGTAGTTTCCTATCCATAAGACTGCCCATCTCAGGAAGCTGCGAGGAGAGCTCCCTGATTCCTAAACTTCCTCTGTGTTACCCTTGAGAGGCAGGTAAGGGTATCAGCTGGATAAGACAAGTGCTGAAGACCAATTGGATACAAGATTTAACAGCAGTAAGCATACATATTTGTATGAGTCTCATGTACTAGAACTTGCTGCTGGAAAGAATCTCAGAAACATGGTGAGAAAAGGACTACCCTTCTGATTTATCAACTCGATGTAATTTGACAGAAGTTATATCAGCAGTTTCTGCCCTTTGTTGGTGCATATATTTGTGGTCCTCCTAAAAAGTACAATTATTTATTTCCTACGGATTGGTGTCAGATCCCTTATCACCTCATATTTATAAAATTATATTTTCAAGTATAAAAAGAAAAAAGTTTGTATATATGTCTAAAATATTTTATCTTGTTGGTTTGATCTCAGTGTTCAATTTATTGATGCAATAAATTGAATACTGATCCTATTTTCCAAAGTATGGCTACTGGGGCTATATTATGGCAAGCTGTTATTATATTTAAGTTTAATTTTCCCATGTTTGCACTGAACTGTGTAGAATATTATTTAGTCTACCACCTTCACTGTATATACCTAGAACTACAACTCTGTCACCAAACTTAACAAGCAAAGCACAGAAAGGAGAAAATACAGATGTGGTTTTAAGTGCTAAATAATAAGTAAAATCCTAGCAAATCAAATGAATTAAAAGAATATTCTGGGTAGAAGAACAGTGTGATGTTGAGAAATCTATGAATTATTATTCTATAAGTGAAAGTGAAGTTGCTCAGTCGTGTCTGACTCTTTGTGACACCATGGACTGTAGCCTGCCAGGTTCCTCTGTCCATGGGATTTCCCAGGCAAGAATACTGGGTTGGGTTGCCATCTCCTTCTCCAGGGGATATTGCCAACCCAGGTCTCCCTCATTGCAGGCAGACTATTTACCATCTGAGACACCAGGGAATACCTTAAATTATTATAACATTGTAGTAAAGACAGATTCCATGTGGACTATAGAAAGGGGAGAATAATTAAGTTGAGTGAGAGAGGGGCATGCAGCCACTAGACTCACTCAATAGTGAAATGAGTGCTGTTAACACTAGCCCAGGGCAGCACAGATGTGTGAGCATCAGTGAAATAAATAACAGATTTGTATAAGTCATGGGTCTGCAGAGGTATTTTAAGATGAAAGGGATCAAGGAATGTTAAAGTAATAAGTATGAAGGGTGTAAATCTAAAATGTAAGAATCTTACAAATGTTCATAAAGATGAGTATAAGAATCTTGAAAGGATGTTAAAAATAAAATTATTTTTTGACCTTTTTGTAAAATTTATTTATTTTAATTGGAGGCTAATTACTTTACAATATTGTAGTGGTTTTGCCATATGTTGACATGAATCAGTGAAACATTAGGAAAGAAATTTATATAACCATGAGATATGACCAAATTATATAATGCATAATATTAAAATATTATTTTGAAGAATTTGTGATATATAAATTTCAAAATTCAACACACTATAAGATGAAATAAAAAATAGAATATTAAAATTTATGTATCTGTAACATCAAAATATCTCAAGATGTTAACAAAAGCTTATATCTGAGATGCAAGATTATGAGTTATTTCTCTTATTCTCCATTTTTTTTCAAAATAAGTGTGCATGTTTTAAATTAAAGGACTTCTGTTATAGGGCACTTACACAATTATTTCCTCTGATCATTATAATAATTGCTTTATTGTTACCCTTTGTGCCATAGGAGGTACATTGAATGTCTTGCCTATACTCTTACAGGTATCATTAGAGACCTAGAATTCAAATTTAAGTTTATTTTGGTTTTCTTCACTGTAACACATACAAATGTATTATTTTTTTCACCATTTTTGAAAAAGAAAGAAACCCATCATTTCAACTGTTCATGAAAATTTCTAAGCAATTCAAGTGTTATGGACTAATAGATGATTTAGTAATCAAAATGAAAATATATATGTTAGAATTTCATATCCTTTCCATGCCAAGCTTTTGCTGAGAATAATAATTTAACATTTGTATGATAGCAAAATAACATGACAATAATTTAAAAAGCAGATTATATTATCTAAAGATGGAAAAATAAGCTTCAGAGCAATAATTAAATCAGTAATTACATAGCAATTAATATTTTCCTGTAAGGCATTATGCTGAGGCTTAAAAAGTGTACAAGATATAACTCTCTTCCTTTACAGGTTTTCTAATCTCATTTAGAAAATATATGTGAAAAATCAAAATAACAATAAAGGGTGAAAATAAAAATTAAGACTATAAAACAAAGGATAGAATGTTTTAAGTGTTTGCTAAGTAGTGGGAACTGAGAGAAACTTGCTACGTATCATCTCATTAATTCTTGTAGCAACAGGATGTACGATGTGTCTAGTGAGGCAGAACCTAATAGCAGGAAATCCAGAAAGAATTTCTGTTTTGATGAGGTGGATGAAACTGGAGCCTATTATACAGAGTGAAGTAAGCCAGAAAGAAAAACACCAATACAGTATACTAACACATATATTTGGTATTTAGATAATTGGTAAAGATAACCCTGTATGCGAGACATCAAAAGAGACACAGATAAATAGAACGGTATTATGGACTCTATGGGAGAGGGCGAGGGCAGGAGGATATGGGAGAATGGCATGGAAGCATGTAAATTATCATATGTGAAACGAATCACCAGTCCGGGTTCTATGAATGATACAGGGTGCTCGGGGCTGGTGCACCAGGATAACCCAGAGGGATGGGATGGGGAAGTAGGTAGGAGTGGGGTTCTGGAAGGGGAACACATGTACACCCATGGTGGATTCATGTCAATGTATGACAAAACAAATACAATATTGTAAAGTTAAAAAATAGATAAATAAACTAATTAAAAAAAAAAGTCATTTTATTTGTCCTCAGTAACCTAGTAGGTACCTGTTTTCCTGGGGAAAGATAATAGTACTTTTTATTACCTGTTAAATCATGGCTCACCTCCCAAGAGAAGGTCACTGAGTAAATTTTCCAAGAGGTTGAGTGAAAGTTGCTGAGTCATGTCTGACTCTTTGCGACCCCATGAATTATATATACAGTTCATGGAATTCCCCAGGCCAGAATACTTTGGCCTGAGTAGGCTTTCCCTTCAGAGTAGCCTTTCCCTTCTCCAGGGGATCTTCCCAACCCAGGGATTGAACCCAGGTGTCCCGCTTTGCAAGTGGATTCTTTACCAGCTGAGCCACAAGGGAAGCCCTCCAAGAGGTTATCTGGGGTTAGAGAAGATCCTTTTGTGATTTAATGTTATTTAAACTTCTTTAAAGGATACCTGTTTCTCATTGAGGTTGTAGACAGGAGCCTCAACAAGGTCACTCTCTGGCAAGAGAGCACAGGCCACTGACCCAAGCTCAGAACCATGATTTAGAAATTTCTGAGGAAAGGCTGAGGCTGGCACCCTTTCTGTCCTTGACATGGACGGAATGTTCAGGATGGTATGATGATGGACATTTCAGGAAGGATAGCTGAGCTTCTAAACAGGTAGAATTATTAAGTCCACAGTGTGAAGGGATCAGTTCAGACAGGATTTTTTTTTTCTCTATAGAAGTGCAAAATCACTAAGTGGAATGGGCTACGGAACCAGTTTTCCATAGCAGCTCCGTGTGTGCTGACGGAAAGCAACGAATGGACTCCCCAGTTTTCTCTTTGCCTGGGATTTGGTTGCAGGGCAGACAGCATTAGATGGATTTATCCTCTGGAATCTCTGGCAGTGGGTCTGAGGGTAGAGAGGACCTCAAGAGAGAGAGATTGGACTTCCTGCTAAAGTGGGCATGCCAAGTTTCAAGTTATGGGAAAAATAAAAGACATATGAATGCAGTGACTGCATTTGAGTCAGTTGTTTTTATTTATCATGAGAGGAAGGCTCAAAAATGGTTAGTTTGCCTAAGGAGTCACAGCTAGTAATTTGCAAAGCTAGAATTCAAGCCAATTCTGTTTGACACTAATCTTCTATCCTCTACAAAAGAGTTGTCACAAGACATTATATACTTTCCAGATAAAATTATACATCTAACAGAATTTAGTAAATGACTATTCACTAGTAATTAGTAAAATGTTTTCTTAAACTACAGATGAATGCCGTTGGGCAATTCTGGGAGAAAATAAAGCTTATGCCTGCTTTACAAAAAGTTCTCAGTCATTTTATTTTCAGTCAGTCAGTTCAGTCAATTCAGTCGCTCAGTCGTCTCCGACTCTGCGACCCCATGAATCGCAGCATGCCATGCTTCCCTGTCCATCACCAACTTCCAGAGTCTACCCAAACTCATGTCCATTGAGTCGGTGATGCCATCCAGCCATCTCATCCTCTGTCGTCTCCTTCTCCTCCTGCCCCCAATTCTTTCCAGCATCAGGGTCTTTTCCAGGTCAACTCTTCACATGAGGTGGCCAAAGTATTGGAGTTTCAGCTTCAACATCAGTCCTTCCAATGAACACCCAGGACTGATCTCCTTTAGGATGGACTGGTTGGATCTCCTTGCAGTCCAAGGGACTCTCAAGAGTCTTCTCCGACACCGCAGTTCAAAAGCATCAATTCTTCAGCACTCAGCTTTCTTCACAGTCCAACTCTCACATCCATGCATGACTACTGGAAAAACCATAGCCTTGACTAGACGGACCTTTGTTGGCAAAGTAAAGTCTCTGCTTTTTAATATGCTATCTAGGTTGGTCAACTTTCCTTCCAAGGAGTAAGCATCTTTTAATTTTATGGCTGCAATCACCATATGCAGTTATTTTGGAGCCCCAAAAATAAAGTCTGACACTATTTCCACTGTTTTCCCATCTATTACCAATGAAGTGATGGGACCAGATGCCATGATCTTAGTTTTCTGAATGTTGAGCTTTAAGCCAACTTTTCACTCTCCTCTTTCACTTTCATCAAGAGGCTTTTTAGTTCCTCTTCACTTTCTGCCATAAAGGTGGTGTCATCTGCATATCTGAGGTTATTGATATTTCTCCCGGTAATCTTGATTCCAGCTTGTGCTTCTTCCAGCCCAGTGTTTCTCATGATGTACTCTGCATATAAGTTAAATAAGCAGGGTGACAGTATACAGCCTTGACGTACTCCTTTTCCTATTTTGAACTAGTCTGTTGTTCCATGTCCAGTTCTAACTGTTGCTTCCTGACTTGCATACAGGTTTCTCAAGAGGCCGGTCAGGTGTTTATTCTTCATTAAATCTCAGGCACTAAATGCCCTGTGACTTCCTGGATTTTCTTTATTGAATATTGTTTTGGTGAAATAGGGTAAAAAGTCATGTGATTTTCTTACATTAGGCATGCTCAAAAATAAAGCCATAAAGCCATGACTTTTAATATCTATTCAATAATTCATTATGATATAATTTATTAAACATCTAAAATAATTCAATTGTGCAACAGTAATAACAAGATGGAGAGTCTGCCAAAGTTCACTATAATAAATAATCTTTAAAGGCACTGAAAGATACACTGGGGTTACAGTGCTTTTCCCATTGTTCCCAAAAGTGCCAAGTACAAGAGTGAGCACACATTGGTGCTAAACAAATTACTTTTGATTGATGATAGCTGCCAAGTCCTGAGTAAACTGTAGCATTTAGAAGAGTGCATGGAATTGTTGAAAATCATATAAAAGATACCGAGACATCAAGGTTTATAACTGACAGGCAAATGAGAAGAGTTACTTTGTAAATAAGACAAGTGTGACTTTACACTTAAAATTTCTAATTTATGAATGCTTGCTAAGCCACTTCAGTCATGTCTGACTCTTTGTGACCCCACAGACTGTAGACCACCAGGTTCCTTGTCCATGTAGTTTCTCTGGGAAAGAATACTGGAGTGGGTTGCCATTTCCTCCTCCAGGGGATCTTCCCAACCCAGGGACTGAACCCACATCTCTTACATCTCCTGCATTGGCAGGTGGGTTTTATATCACTAGCGCCACCTGGGAAGCCCATGAAAAACTGATATAAATAGATAACTTGACAGGGATAGATTTTTTTTTTTAATATCCCCAATGCCTAGAATAGAGTCTGCTTTATAGTGAGCATCACAGGGAGCTGATAATGACTATTTGTTGAATAAATTGATATTATTTTGTTATGCTTTTTTATGCTCATATTTATAAGATATTAGAAATGTCTCACAATATTTAAAGGTCGAGTGAGGATATACAAATAAGACTTTCACCATAACACCCATTAATGGAAGACAGGGGCGAGTGGCATGAAGTAGGCGCTGATCTGGTAGATCTCATGTCCCTGTAACTCTGGCTTCCATTTTAGCTATTCAGAAGTTGCCCACTAGTCTAACTACCTTTCACTTAGCAGTGCTGTCTCTTGTTTCTCTGGCTGCTTCCAGTTCTTCCTTTAAAGCTGATATTCTGCAGTTTCATTTTTATGTTTTACTTGTAAACTTTCTTATACTTTATCCTATCTCAGATTCCTTAGGCTTCCAAGATCTGAAGAATAAGTATTTTTCAACAATTCTGGAAAATTCTCTGCTGTTACTTCTTGAACTATTTCTTCCTCTTCCTTATTTCTATTTTATGATTTTAGAACACTAATTACATGTTTTACATTTTTTCATTCAGTTCATCATTTGTTACATAGTCGATAGTCTCTCTGGTAATTTGCATTTTTTAATGATATTTCTCTCTTTAATAATTATTTCTTTGGATCACAAATTTTGCTGGGTCAATTCTGTTAAACTGCTCTTTCAGTTTATAATTTTCTATTACAATATGTTTCATTTCTATTATTCTTTTTCAAAACTGCTTCTAATTTTTACAGTGTCTGGTTCCTTGCTCATATTTTCAGACTTTTTTTTTCTTTAAATATATTTTTGGCAGTTAGAATAATGCCCCTTCTTCTCCCCCAGGATACCTGTGATCTAAACTTCAGAACCTGAAAATATATTTCCTTATATGCAAAAGGGGATTACCTGGATATTCCCAATCCAATTACATGAGTTCTTAAAAGCAGAAGAATGGGTCAAAAGATGCAATGCGAAAAGGGCTTAGCCCACTGTTGCTGGCTGCAGAAAGGTAAGGAGAAGGCCATAAATCAAGAAAGGCAGCAGCCTCTGGAACCGAGGAACAACTTTCAGTTTATAGTCAGTGTGAAAATGGGGACCCTAGTCCTATAACCACAAGGAATTTAACTCAGTAATTTGAATGGGCAGAAAACTGATTCTGTCTTAGAGCCACCAGGAAGGAACATATCTGCCACCCTTAATTTTAGTCCAATGAGAACTGTACTGAATTTTTGTTCTACAGACTATAAAATGATTAATTTATATTCTAAGCCATTAAGTTTATAATAATTTGTTAGCAACAATAGAAAATTAATATACATTTTATTATCAGAATTGAGGTGTAATACATATCTATATATCTATAATAAATATCTAAAAACCTGGAATTGATTTTGGTATCAGATTTTGGGTATAGGCTGGAAGAATTTTAAGAAGCACAGAAGAAAATCTTTGAGTAGATTATTAGCAAAATTATGGACATTAAAGACTGTCAATAAAAGCTCAGAAGGAAATAAAAAACATTACAGAGAAATTCTAAGTTGCCTCATAGAAAATATATATGGTCATGAACAATTATTAATAGGAATATGAATTTTAAGGAAGTTGCTGTTGAGGGCTCAGAAATAAATGAGAATGTTATTGGAAACCAGAGGAAAAGGGATTTTTGTTATATAGAAATCTAAGCAGGATTGTGACATGCAGTTGTGTAGAAAGCAGAGCTTATAAGTAATGAACTTGAATATTTAGGTAAGTAGATTTACAAGTAAAGTGTTGAATGTGCAGATTGATTTCTTCAGTCTGTAAATGCAAGAGGAAAGAGATAAACTGATAGAGGAACTGTTAAACAAAAAGAAATCAGGACTTGATGATTTTGGAACTTCTCATCCTATCAAAAAATGCTAAAATTAAGATATTCATTTAAATTTAATTTTAATTTAAAATAAAGAGATTATCTTTCTGAGTTATATCAGAAAGATCAAAAGGTCAAAGTAATCAGTAGCAAAAAATGACAAAAAATTAAGGAAGTTATCATAAATCCCATCAGTCATCTCAGCAGAAGTCAAAAGTAGAGGAGATTTTCTTGAAAAGATATGTACATGAGCCTCTTGTCTAATGTACTGAATTCTTTGATATTTATGTAAAATCCACCAAGTTCTTGTGAATCTTATACAAGCAGAGACACTGCCAACTTGGACTGAAGGGGTCAGAGAGATAGGATGTAAGAAGGTCTCAACCTACCATTGCTGGCTTTGAAAATAAAAAGGGGTCCAAAGTCAAGGCATGTAGCAGCATCTGGAAACTGGGAGAAACCCTTAACCTAGAGCCAACAGCAGGACAAGGAGCTTAGTCCTATGACTACAAAGAACTGACTTGTGTCAAAAACTCAAATGAATAAGAAACTAATTTGAGTCTCCCTTAGAACTTCCATGGACAGAGAAGACTGGCAGACTAGTCCATGGGTTCCAAAGAGTCGGACATGACTGAGTGACTAACACTTTTAGAGCTTCCAAAATTAATTGCATCCTTCCTATACTTTGATTTTCATCTGGTGACACTTGTGCAATATGTTGTTTTATGACATTGTGTGGTAATTTGTTATAGAAAATAAAAATAGAAAATTAATTTCACATTTATTTTTAGAATATTAAATACACTTTCTAAATAATTTTTCCAATCCATCTTTTCAAGACTATATCTTCTGTAATCATTTTCTTTAACCTTCCCTCAACTCTAATTTATTCTTCATCCTTTGTAATTTTTAAATTGGTAATTAATTATTTTAGAAATTTGTCTTGGGAACATTGAATTTGGATTCATACTTCAAATGGTTTATTTTGCTTGTACTCACTGACTGTGAATCTGGAACCATTCTAAATTGTTGGCTAAAGTTTACTGGATCACAAAGGGAAATTCTGTCAGCAAATCTTAGAGAAAGCCGTCTATTATTTCTGAGTTCTAAGGGCAATTCTGTGCTCCTCCACCCAGTGCAAAGTCTAGATAGGCATGTTTCTTTGATGCACTTTCTTGGCGGTAATTTTTTGAACAGACTCACTCTTAGTGTGATGTCCTTATAAGCGCCCTGGTTCTCTGAGAGACACTTCAAATTCCACTAGGGCTAGCACTATGCTTCATCTTCTGTCCCAGTTTTGCCCTTGCTTACCTCTCGGGTTGCTGTTTTCATTTGTTTTTTGTCCCCTTTGGGATCTTTGCTTTCTTACCCTTTCAGAAAAGCATTTTAAAAGAAGTATTTGGTAGTCATATTTTTAGACTTTTTCATTTAACAGCTGCCAGAAAAGGAATGCTCCATAAATTATTTTTAAGCATAGTAAAATTTATTTTTAAAAAATTGAAGTAATGTATTTCATTGCCTCTACAAGGGTTTTATTACCTTAAGTAAAACTGTTAGCAAAGTGATAATTTTTCCATTAACTTCTTGATGAATTTAACAAGTACAGTTCCTGATGGTACTAATGTCAAGAAAAATAAGTAACAGACCACAGGCAATATGTTTCACACTTTAAATCCCTACTCTCTAAATATATGTTGATAGCACTATATAAAGACTCTGCTCCAGACTCCAAATGAAGCAAAAAAAAAGTCTTTGAGAATCAAATTCTAAGAAATTCAATTAGTCCTTGTACTGCTTTTATATCTTAAATAAACATAAAGCTCATTCCATATTTAGAAAGTATATTTACTTCTTGGTTTGTAAACCAAAGATCTACATTTCCTTGATAATATTTATGAGCAATTCTGTTCCACTCAGTCACAAGTAATCCAATCCTTTGTCCTTCCATAACAAGGGATTACTTTATGTCTCAAAGAGTCAGACATGACTGAGTAACTGAACTGAACTGAACATTATGGTGTAATAATTTGTTTATATATATATCTATACACCAAACCATGAGCATCTTGAAAAGAGAAACCATAAATACTAATTGTATTGTAGTAGTCCCAGTCTGAGCTGAGGTTTAAATTTTCTATTTTGAAAGATCAAGACAGATGCCTAATGAAATAGAGACCCATGCGTGAGTGCAGTGTTAGTGTGTCTTCTACTGGCTTACAAAAATATTTCTCCACATCTGACTTCATCCTTTTGTCTCATCTGAGACCCTTTGTCCCAGACATGGCTGTGGATTTGCCTGTTCCTAGCACTTTACCCCTCTATTCAAAGACAGCTTAAGAGACCTAATACAGTCATTACTTATGTCCCAAGATTATCATTTCTTTTAGTGATCACTTACATTTCAAGATCTTGAGTTTGTTTTGAATACAAATTATTTTCATGCTTGACTTCCACTTTTAGCTACTTATGGATGAGACAGTTCTTACTAACAGAAGCAACCTTACAAGTGAGCATGTGATTACAGTCAAGTGTAAGACAAAGCCTGATTCATTAATAAGTCATACATTTTCATTTAAAAAAGTAGACTGCTGTCATCCTTCCATAAAATTCTTTAAAAAAAAAAAGTCTACCCTTCAGTGCAATGGATCATTCCAGGAAACACATCGTGTCTGCTTATTCAATAAGCACTGAACCTCTAACCAAAACAAGAGTCTTGAGTAGAGTGCCTTGATATTTCCCTAAAGTCCTTCTATTTTAATTCATGGAACTTTCAGGCAGACTTTAAAATAAGGCTTGATTTTTTTCCCCTCAAAAATACAGTCTATAAAAATATGAAACAAAGACAAGCACAAGAAACAATTTTGAATTTCATTTTCTATGTTGGATATCCTAGAACCATATTGTAGTTTCCCACAGTACTGACAACTAAATAAATTCTTGGCTGATGTTTTAGATCTTTTATCTAAAACCTACCAGATCCCTAATGACCTTGAAATTTAAAGCCTAATCATTCAGATGATTCTTTCTCCTTTTATTACACAAACTGAAATATGAAAATATGAAGCTTCTCATGGTCATATTGCCCAACTTTAGTTTTTGTCTAGTCAAGGCTATGGTTTTTCCAGTGGTCATGTATGGATGTGAGAGTTGAACGGTGAAGAAAGCTGAGTGCTGCAGAATTGATGCTTTTGAACTGTGGTGTTGGAGAAGACTCTTGAGAGTCCCTTGGACTGCAAGGAGATTCAATCAATCCATCCTAAAGGAGATCAATCCTGGGTGTTCATTGGAAGGACTGATGTTGAAGCTAAAACTCCAATACTTTGGCCACCTCATGCGAAGAGTTGACTCATTGGAAAAGACCCTAATGCTGGGTAGGATTGGGGGCAGGAGGAGAAGGGGACGACAGAAGATGAGATGGTTGGATGGCATCACCAACTCGATGGACATGGGTTTGGGTAGACTCCGGGAGTTGGTGATGGACAGAGAGGCCTGGCCTGCTGCAATTCATGGGGTCGCAAAGAGTCGGACACGACTGAGCGACTGAACTGAACTGAACTGATGTATATTCACTATGTATAAATATCCCATATTTGTTTCCAGTTACTTGAATAAACTGATTGTTCCAGTGAGCAGCACTCCTTGTATAATAGATTGTAGAATATTTCTTCCCCATCCCTGTACTGAGCTACCATCCGCAAAGGAGATGGTAGATTTGTAGGGCCATAGTTTAAAACACAATATAAAATATAAACTACATTTTGGTCTGAAGCTTTTTCAAAAGACACATATATGGTCCAAAAGATCTTCAGTTCAGTTCAGCTCAGTTCAGTCGCTCAGTTGTGTCTGGTTCTTTGCAACCCCATGGATGGTAGGCTTCCCTACCATCACCAACTCCAGAGCCTACTAAAACTCATGTCCACTGAGTCGGTGATGCCATCCAGCCATTTTATCCTCTGTTGTCCTCTTCTCCTCCTGCCTTCAATCTTTCCCAGAATAAGGGTCTTTTCCAGTGAGTCAGTTCTTCAGATCAGGTGGCCAAAATTGGAGCTTTAGCTTCAGCTTCAGTCCTTCCAATGAATATCCAGGACTGATTTCCTTTAGGATTTCCTTGGCTTGATCTTCTTGCTCTCCAAGGGACTCTCAAGAGTCTTCTCCAACATCACAGTTCAAAAGCACCAATTCTTTGGCACTCAACTTTCTTTATGGTCCGATTCTCAGATCCATACATGAGTACTGGAAAAACCGTAGCTTTGACTATATGAATTTTTGTTGGTAAAGTAAGGTCTCTGCTTTTAATATGCCGTCTAGGTTTGTCCTAGCTTTTTTCCAAGGAGTAGGCATCTTTTAATTTCATGGCTACAGTCATCATATGCAGTGATTTTGGAGCCCAAGAAAATAAAGTCTGTCACTGTTTCCATTGTTTCCCCATCTATTTGCCATGAAGTGATGGGACTGGATGCCATGATCATTTTTTGAATAGAGTTTTAAGCCAGCTTTTTCACTCTCCTCTTTCACTTTCATCAAGAGGCCCTTTAGTTCCTCCTTGCTTTCTGCCATAAGGGTGATGTCATCTGCATATCTGAGGTTACTGATATTTCTCCCAGCAATCTTGATCCCAGCTTGTGCTTTATCCACTCTGGCATTTTGCATGATGTACTCTGCATATAAGTTAAAAAAACAAGGTGACATATACAGCCTTGATGTATTCCTTTCCCAATTTGGAACTAGTCTGTTTGAGGTCCGGTTCTAGCAGCTGTTTCTTGATCTGTACATGGGCTTCTCAGGAGACAAGTAAGGTGGTCTAGTACTAGCATCTTTTTAAGAATTTTCCACAATTTGTTGTGATCCACACAGTCAAAGACTTTGGCATAGTCAATGAAGCAGAAGTAGATGTTCTTCTGGAATTCTCTTGCTTTTTCTATGATCCAATGGATCTTGGCAATTTTATCTCTGGTTCCTCTGCCTTTTCTAAATCCAGCTTGAACATCTGGAAGTTCTGGGTTCACACACTGTTGAAGCCTAGCTTGGAGAACTTTTAGCCTTACTTTGCTAGCATGTAAGATCAGTGTAATTGTGCAGGAGTTTGAACATTCTTTGACACTTCCTATTTTGGGATTGTAATGAAAACTGACCTTTGCCAGTCCTGTGGCCACTGGCGATGTTTCCAAATTTGCTGGCATGTTGAGTGCAGCAATTTCACAACATCAGCCTTTAGGACTTGAAATAGCTCAGCTGGAATTGCATCACCTCCACTAACTTTGTTTGTAGTGATGCTTCCTAAGGCCCATTTAACTTCACATTCCAGGATTTCTGACTCTAGGTGAGTGATCACAGCATCGTGGTTATCTGGGTCATGAAGATCTTTTTTGTATAGTTCTTCTGTGTATTCTTGCCACATCTTCTTAATCTCTTCTGCTTCTGTTAGGATCCTACTGTTTCTGTCTTTTATTGTGCCCATCTTTGCATGAAATGTTCCCTTGGAATCTCCAATTTTCTTGAAGAGATCTCTAGTCCTTCTCATTCTATTGTTATCCTCTGTTTCTTGGCTTTGATCACTGGGGATGGCATTCTTATCTCTCTTGCTAGTCTTCAGAACTATGTATTTGGATGGATATAGTTTTCCTTTTCTCCTTTGCCTTTTGCTTCTCTTTTTTTTCTTAGCTACTTGTAAGGCCTCCTCAGACAACCATTTTGCCTTTTTGCATTTCATTTTCTTGGGGATGATCTTGGTCACCACCTCCTGTACAATGTCACAAATCTCCATCCATAGTTCTTCAGGCACTCTGTCTATCAAATCTAATCTCATGAATCTATTTGTCACTTCCACTGTATAATCATAAGAGATTTGATTTAGGTCATACCTTAATGGCCTATTAGTTTTCCCTACACTCTTCAATTTAAGTCTGAGTTTGGCAATGAGTTCACAATCTGACTCACAGTCAGCTCCTGGTCTTGTTTTTGCTGACTATGTAGAGCTTCTTCATCTTTGGCTGCAAAGAATATAATCAATCTGATTTCAGTATTGACCATCTGGTGATGTCCACGTGTAGAGTCGTCTTTTGTGTTGTTGGAAGAGGGTGTTTGCTATGATCAGTTAATTCTTTTGGCAAAACTCTGCTAGCCTTTGCCCTGCTTCATTTTATACTCCAAGGCCAAACCTGCCTGTTATTCCAGGTATCTCTTGACTTCCTGCTTTTGCCTTCCAGTCCCATATGATGAAAAGGACATCTTTTTTGGGTGTTAGTTCTAGAAGGTCTTGTAGGTCTTCATAGAACTGGTCAACTTTAGCTTCTTCAGAATTAGTGGTAGGGGCATAGGCTTAGATTACTGTGATACTGAATGGTTTGCCTTGGAAATGAAGAGATCATTCTCTCTTTTATGAGATTGCACCCAAGTACTGCATTTCACACTCTTTTGCTGACTATCAGGGCTACTCTATTTCTTCTAAAGGAGTCTTGCCCACAGTAGTAGATATAATGGTCATCTGCATTAAATTCACCCATTCCCGTTCATTTTAGTTCACTGATTCCTAAAATGTTGATGTTCATTCTTGCCCTCTCCTGTTTGACCAATTACAGAAGCAGAAGCTCCAATAGTTGGCCTCCTGATGTGAACTGACTCATTGGAAAAGACCGACGCTGAGAAAGATTGAAGGCAGGAGGAGAAGGGGACCACAGAGGATGAGATGGTTGGATGGCATCACTGACTGGATGGACTTGAGTTTGAGCAAGCTCTGGGAGTTGCTGATGGACAGGGAAGCCTCGTGTGCTGCAGTTCATGAGTTGCAAAGAGTTGGACACGACTAAGCAACTGAACTGAACTGAACTGAATTTATCTTGATTCATGCACCTAACATTCCCAGTTCCTATGCAGTATTGTTTTTACAGCATCGTATTTTACTTCCATCAACACAACTGGGCATTGTTTTTGCTTTGGCTCACCCTCTTCTTTCTTTCTGGAGCGGTTTCTCCAGTCTTCTCCAGTGGGCACCACTGACCTAGGGAGTTCCTCTTAGATTTTAGGAATACACAATAAATTCTAAACCTCAATTCCTTACATTTACTCCAAGAACAAGAGTGATTATGTGAATTTATATTTCCAGCTCAAATGAGTCTTTATAACAATGACAGGAGCAGGAACATTAGCTAGATTGCTTTGAACTATGCTTGCCTATGAATATCTTTTATAACCTAGCCAATATCCATCTTGTTGTACTTTGTACATTTATTTTCATATCAGTCGAAGTGCTAATTTTGTAATCAATTTCTTCTTTTAAAAATAGATTTTATTTCTACTACCAATTTTATTTAACTTTGAAGATTTTCTATGTAATCACAAAATATCTCTTAACTGTTCATAGTCAATAATAGGAATACTTAACTTTTATGACTTGACTTTAAAATACACTATAAATAATGTTTTAAATGACAGCAAACTTCTTGGAGGATGTGCATAATATTAAGGTCTAATTCCTGACCATTGATACTTAGGAAATTGAAAATCCTGATAAAAACTAAATCTCTTCCATAGTGCTGTGTATATCCTTGCTCCCAAACTAATTATACCTTTAGGTGTATCTACACACTCAAATGATACCAGACAACTGGACTTCAAATTATAAATCTCTGGTAGTATTCTTTTAAGCTACAGATGAAAAAAGTTGAGGAGTGTTAAATTCCTCTTCATTTTTAGAAATGAGGAGTAGCACACAGAAGGAACTGCTAAATAATTCAAAACAAACAGATGGGAATTGAGTATTAAGTAGACTTTTTGAAGGATATGTTGAATTAACTTAAAACATTTTATTTAATAAACTTAATATTTATAGTAAATATAATAGCTACCACTGAGAGATTATCATTCACCAAACTTTTAACATAGATTATTTTGTTAAATCTTGCAAAATAGGAATTGTTTTCCCATGTGAAAGGTCTGGTTTCAACTACTATGAACAAAATAGGTAATCAAGAATTCCCTGAATTTCTATCAAAAATATTTTCCACTAGGCAACTAACTCCATCACTGTGTCATCAAATTCATGGCTCTTCTGACTATTAAGTGGACATTTCCCCAATTATCCCTTTTTAATATTAAAAGAAAGGAAAAGATCAGTTGTTCAAAAGCTTCTCCCAGGAAACATTTTCTAGAAAATTCTAATACAAATCTGATGAAAAGAAACAGGCTGTTCTTTCTTAAGGGGTTTTGTTGGCATTGTTCTGTTAAAAAAAAAAAACTAGGGATTGTACATGTCTACAGCAGCATTCAGAAACTATCTTTTCATTATTTTTTTAAATTATTTTATTTTAATTGGAGGATAATTACTCTACAATATTGTGATGCTTTTTGCCATACATCAACATGAATCAGCCATGGGTATACATGTGTCTTCATTTTTAATGCAGCATACAGAAACTAGCTTTCCATTGTTGATATATAAAATATATTTTGGAAGGAAAAATAAGACTCATCATACTCCAGATTAATTCAGTCTTTGTTCTCTCTTATGTATAAAATTGAGAAAAATGGAAGTTTAAGTGAATTAATATTTCTAAAGTGATCAAAAAGGCAGGGATCAGCAAACTTTCTAGGATAAGGGCCAGATAGTAAATATTCTATGTTTAGTGAACCAACAGTTCTCTGTAACAACTATTCAATTCTACCATTGTGGTGGGAAAACAGTCTAGATAATGCATATATAAATGTGTGTGGTTGTGTGCCAATAAAATTTTATTTACCAAAACAGCACATAGGCTGGATAAGGCCCATGACCTGTAGTTTGCTAACCTTAAAATAAGAGAATAATAAAATATAATCATAACATAGAAATGACAAAACCAATATACTTTCTTGTAGTGTGTTTAAAGCTTCCTCATCATTTTGTCCAAATTGCTAACAGTAACTTTCAGTATAAATCTTGGGCTCTGGACTACACCTTTAGTTATTAGAAAAATAGGACAAATGTTCTCCTATTTTTTTGTGTGTGTGTCCTCAATGAAATATTTTCAGAGAAAAAAATTTAATGATATATAGTGAGATGTTAAAAGCAACAGCATTTTCTTCTTTTCTTTACATTAGTGTAAGAACGTCCACAATCTGGCATCTTGTACTATTGTAGCAGTAGATGGAGAACACATTCAGGTAAATTTGAAGTTGTTAATTTATATATACATATACATACACACACACATATATTTTCTTTATTTTCCCTTGCTAAAAACTCTGGAAGAGATAGTAGTATTAGTCGCATTCATTAGGTCATGAATCTGAAGTTTAAAGTAATTAAGTATATTACCAATATTACATAGCTATAGGACCAGGATTTGAAGAATGGAGATCCACACAGTGCTATCATGTATTGTTGCACAATCCTGCACTTGTTAGAACACTCCATACATAAGGGCATAGGTGAGATTGTTAGTGTTCAGTCACCCAGTTGTGTCCAATTCTTTGTGACCCCATGGACTGCAGCACGCCAGACTTCCCTGTCCTTCACTATCTCCTGGAGTTTGCTCAAACTCATGTTCATTGAATCAATGATGCCATCCAACTCTCTGTCACCCCTTTCTCCTCCTGCCCTCAAAAAATAGGTGAGGTAGATTTGTATATTTATTACTGAAAACTTCCCAGAGGGGCAATAAAGCTTACTTGTCTTACGAAATCAATATTATGACTATTTTTAATACCAAGATCTATGTATTAGGATTCTTTTTCTAACACTCCAGTCCTGGCATGATTCTAAAGACATTTTCTTTCACATTTTGCTGAATGTTGTGTCAGGACAGCATCCTGGGTTATTACAAAAAGTAAGATCTTGAAGGAATTCTGTGTTCCTAGACTATATGTATAAAATAGTCCTTTCTCTGCCTAAAGTCCTGGGAATAGTTTATTACTATGAAAATAGAAAAAAGTTTTATATAATATGAAAAAAGTTTCAGTTATGTGACAAGACCTGGAAACTGACTGGATATAGAGGATGAAAAGGAGAGGAATTAGAGATAATATAAATATTATGAGGTGGTTGAATAGATGCATGAATATATTATTAATTAAGAATAAGAGATAAAGTTTGGGGGAAGAGGAAAGATTTTTTTTTTTAATTCAGTATGAGATGATAGAAAAATCAAAAAGAAAGTGGAAAATATGTACCCAAAGCAAGCAGCAAGTACGGTCAGAGCTAGGGACTTGAATATCATTTTTACAGAGGTGTGAGAGCTAACACCAAGAGAATGAGCGTATATAGGTGGGAAGAGTCTAGAACTGGGAGAGGGTGGGACTTACAAATTGAAGCAAAAAAAGAAATAACACTGCAAAACTCTAGTTAGAGAAGGATATGACAAGTTAAAAATAGCATCACTGAAGCAAAAAACAAAAAAAAAATGTGTTAATGAGAAGAGATTCCCAAGAATGTCCCCTACTTCAAAGAGTTCCAGGAAGATGAGAACTGTGTGGAAATCACTACATCTAGAAATCTCAGAATAACTAGTAATTAAGTCAGTCTTAATCCCATAGTAAAGTGAGGGGCCAGAACAGGGTGGGGGATAAAGATGTAGAAATAGAGTGTGCAGACTAATTTTTTTTAAATCTAAAATGTAGGAGAAGGCAGAAAAGGAGGAAAGAAGGATAGAGAAATATTTGTCTTGTTTCATATTCAATTTTATGAATGGAAGCTGACTGGACACTTTTAAAGGTGGAAAACTCTATGGACAAAAGGAGAAATTTAAGGTGAAAAATTGGTGATAACTGATATTACTGTATTTTACTCTGTAAATCCAAAGTCACAAATCAATAGTGGCTTCAAGTGATATCTTGTCCTGCTTATATCTTTTCTTTTAAAGACTTAATATCATTTGCATATCATAAAGTCAGCACATTTTATGTGTACAATTCAATGAATTTTAGTATTTTTTACAAGGTTTTACTTTTCCCTTATGTGTCCAGTATTTGACATAGCTATAAGAACACTTAATCTTATGTGTCTTATAATATTGCAGATTCTCCCAACTTAATCATAATAGAAATATAAATCAAAAGAATAACAGAGAAATGTCAGTGCTATGACCTGCATCAGAATTACTGGTCATCATGAAGCAAATGCCCTTAATAGTTGCATTTGTAGTTTTCACAAATAAACTTTTGTTTTCTACCATTAAAATTTGTAATTGACCCCTAAAGTAATGTACACAGCAAGGTACTACTTGTGGTACATTTTTGCCTTATTTTGACATCTAAGGTTTGTTTTTGTTTGTTTGCTGGCTTTTTGGGGCCTTACTTCCCAGGGAAATTTTGTACAATTTCAAGTTGCCATTGCGATAATTCTTGCTTAATCTTGATCTTAGGTTGTGAAAACTTGCTAGTGTGTACAAATAACAAAACATCATGTAACTGTCTCTGTAGCCTTTCATGAAATTCAAGGATGTAGATATTTGCATACTTTTATTCCTGAATGATGATTTCTAGACCTGCAGCTCATTGTTTTACCTGAAATTGGGAGGAAAGTTTCTTAAATAAAGTAAAATGTAAACAGTTCCAAAAAAAAAAAAACAGAACTATGGCTTATCCATAATATACCTCTATATGTTACTCCTATCAGGATATCAGAGTTAGACAGATAGATCAGGATATCGGAGTTAGACAGATAGGTCTTTTCCCAGGTTCAAAAACTTTTATTTGCATATTAAAAATTGTGCAAATAATTAAAATAATCAGAAGAGCAAAAAATGACATTCTAAATAAACTGCCTTTGACAGTTTATAGGACACTTTGGGCCAACTTGATTTTTATTTTGTACTCAAAAATGTAACAAAGAAAAGAATCATAGAGCTAAAGCTAAACTACCCAAGCTTCTAGAGTTATACTTCATATTTAAAAATTTCCCCAGCTTAAGATCTGCAGAAGAAAACATACCTAAAGAAACATGCATTATATTGAAAAAATTAATTGAACTCTCTATTTGAATATGTTAGCTCTTCTTCAAATACAATGTGTAAAGTTATTAAAACAAATATTTCTCTATTTAATAGATAAGGAAAAATAACTATTTTCTTATTAAACATTAAAAATATTTCTTAAGATTGACTTTGGTCTAATTTCTTTCTCAAAGATTTTAGTAACTTTGATTTTTAAAAATATAAAGATTTAAAAATTTTAGAAGTAGAATAGAAATACAATTTAAATGTTCTATCATAATGAAAGGAGATTAAATAATAATTTTGTACTCTGAGATGCATTAAGTGTGAAATTAGAAATTTGTAAAATTTGACTTGGTATGAAAGGGTGAAATGCTTTTTTGAAGTACAGACTTTGCCACCTTGAGTTTGTTTGTTAGAATTTTCACAAAAGATGATAATCACCATTAGTTTTTTCACTTTGGGAGGAGATTACTACTAACTCAAATGCATTTGGTATAATCGTTATTCAACTATATGTTGTCTTGTGAGGTTGCAAATTTTTCCTCTTATGGATGGTAGAGCTACTGTTGTTTTCAGTCACTGTCATGTCCAACTCTTTGCAACTCCATGGACTGCACCAACCAGGCTTCCCTGTCCTTCACTCTCTCTGGGAGTTTGCTCAAACTCATGTCCATTGAGTCAATGATGCAATCCAACCTCTATCAGCCCCTTCTCTATCAGTACCTTTTCTCCTGGCCTCAATGGATAGATGCATTTCTTCACTTTGTCACCAAAAAATGAATTCCGGTCTTTGAAATTCTCTTGAAACTATAATTATTACTGTCTTCTTAGAATGCTATTCCAACCACACTATGTCTACATACTACTTTAGAATTTTCCAAGCAAGTCTTTCAAATGTGAGGCTTCTTCTAACAACGATCCTCATTTTTTGATCCTAATTTTGAAAGTAATTCTCCCATGTCTAATTCATTTTGTCTTCATCTCTATTCACTGATGAACTCAGCCCACTTACGTCAAGTTATTACCTTACTTTACAGTCTTCTTGGTTTTCAGTCCCACGTTTTTGCTCATGGGAGACTCCCTATATTCTGCAAAACAGTATCAATACATGATGGAGAAATCATAGCTTTCAAAACAAAGAAGGAAAAACAAAAAAACAAAAATATGGAAGTTTGAGTTGATAATGTTGAATATGAGTCAATACTGTAATCAGAATGCATGATAAAGTTGCATCCATAACCACAGAAATAATGATTTATGTTGTGCATGTGTGCATGCTCAGTCACCTCCAGCTCTTTGTGAGCCCATGGACTGTACCCACCAGGCTCCTCTGTCCATGGAATTTTCCAGGCAAGAATACTGGAGTGGGTTGTCTTTTCTTTCTCCAGGGGATCTTCCTGACCCAGGGACTGAACTTGCGTTTCCTACATCTCCTGCATTGGCAGGTGGAATCTTTACCACTGAGCCACCTGGGAAGTCCTTAATAATTTATGTTAAAGTAATAAAAATCACCAACAGAAGTTTATTGAGCTCATTTTATGTGCCAGGAACTTGCAAACATACCAATAATCAATGAGAACAAGTCTTTGTTCCCAATGAGGTTAAACTTTAGAGAAGGGAAATGCTAAATGTGCTGATAAAAATAAGTTCTATGAAGATTGTATTTGATCAGACTATATCTGGACTCCTGTGAAAAAGTGGGTGTTAATCTCTCGATCGTGTTCAACTCTGTGATGCCATGGACTATATAGCACATCAGACTCCTCTGTCCATGGAATTCTCTAGCCAAGAATACTGGAGTGGGTAGCCACTCCCTTCTCTAGGAGATCTTGCTGACCCAGGGAACAAACCCTGCATTGCAGGCAGATTCTTTACTATCTGAACCACCAGTGGAGTCCCACGTTCTATTCTAAATATATGCTTTTAACAATGATAAATAATGTCAAATAATGTTTGCTTATATATTGGTTTCTTCCAGCCCAGCGTTTCTCATGATATACTCTGCATATAAGTTACATAAGCAGGGTGACAATATACAGCCTTGACGGACTCCTTTTCCTATTTGGAACCAGTCTGTTGTTCCATGTCCAGTTCTAACTGTTGCTTCCTGACCTGCATACAGGTTTCTCAAGAGACAGGTCAGATGGTCCGGTATTCCCATCTCTTTCAGAATTGTCCACAGTTTATTGTGATCCACACAGTCAAAGGCTTTGGCATAGTCAATAAGGCAGAAATAGATGTTTTTCTGGAACTTGCTTGCTTTTTCGATGATCCAGCAGATATTGGCAATTTGATCTCTGGTTCCTCTGCCTTTTCTAAAACCAGCTTGAACATCTGGAAGTTCACGGTTCACGTATTGCTGAAGCCTGGCTTGGAGAATTTTGAGCATTACTTTACTAGCATGTGAGATGAGTGCAATTGTGTGGTAGTTTGAGCATTCTTTGGCATTGCCTTTCTTTGGGATTGGAACGAAGACTGACCTCTTCCAGTCCTGTGGCCACTGCTGAGTTTTCCAGATTTGCTGGCATATCGAGTGCAGCACTTTCACAGCATCACCTTTGAGGATTTGAAATAGCTCAACTGGAATTCCATCACCTCCACTAGCTTTGTTCGTAGTGATGCTTTCTAAGGCCCACTTGACTTCACATTCCAGGATGTCTGGCTCCAGGTGAGTGATCACACCATCGTGATTATCTGGGTCGTGAAGATCTTTTTTGTACAGTTCTTCTGTGTATTCTTGCCACCTCTTCTTAATATCTTCTGCTTCTGTTAGATCCATACCATTTCTGTTCTTTATCGAGCCTATCTTTGCATGAAATGTTCCTTTGGTATCTCTAATTTTCTTGAAGAGATCTCTAGTCTTTCCCAATCTGTTGTTTTCCTCTATTTTTTTGCACTGATAGCTGAGGAAGGCTTTCTTATCTCTCCTTGCTATTCTTTGGAACTCTGCATTCAGATGGGAATATCTTTCCTTCTCTCCTTTGCTTTTCGCTTCTCTTCTCTTCCCAGCTATCTGTAAGGCCTCCTCAGACAGCCATTTTGCTTTTTTGTATTTCTTTTCCATGGGGATTTTCTTGATCCCTGTCTCCTGTACAATGTCACGAACCTCTGTCCATAGTTCATCAGGCACTCTGTCTATCAGGTCTAGTCCCTTAAATCTATTTGTCACTTCTACTGTACACTCATAAGGGATTTCCTTTAGGATGGACTGTTTTGATTTTCTGCTGTTGCAGGGACCCTCGAGAGTCTTCTACTGATATTTATTTTCCTGCTATGCTTCTGTTTCACCTCTCAATCCCTTCCAGATTGAATCTGGACCAATTTTCTCTAAGTCCGGTAACTAAACACTTTGAATGCCTCAGCTTGACTGTATTTTCCAATGGCAATCACAGAAGTTTCCCACATTGTATTTTCAACAAGATCCTCTTCTCAAAAATGTTGTTTGGACTTAGATTTGTTATATCCTGGCCTAATCTTTGAATTGCTGACTTTTCTCACAAAAGACCACAAATTTGTTCCAGTTTTCTCAAAAAAAATTTAATCAACAATTACTTTCTACTTTCAAAATATAAAACTTAGTCTTAATCCTCTTCCTTATTTTCTCTAAAGCATATATTCCTATTGTTCAATTTTTCCTTCTTAAGAACTCTCTTCTTTCTGGTTTTTATGATAAAGCATTATTTTGGACATTCCACTAGCTCTCTGTCAACTCATCTTTCCTTATCACATGCTTGTGTGTGTGTGTGTGTGTGTGTGTGTGTGTGTGTGTGTGTGTTTCCCACACCCCCCAATAAAATTAACAGACTTTAACCAAAATTTGGACCAGCATTTTCTTATCTTTTTCCTCTGATCAAAAATGAGTTGTTTTATGTACTTTCAATGCTTTAATGATCATTTCTAGATTTTTCATAGATTTTCCAGAATCACTGATGCTTAATTCTTGAATTTCCAAATTCTGCTAGAGATTTTAGGGTTGGAAACTCATGGTTCCCCTGTTTGCTAATCCCCTTCATAACTTCTTTCTTTTCCTGTGGGTTGTATTTCTGTTACCGATGGACAATATAATGTGTGTAAGTGGCATGCTGTGGATGACATATAGAAAGGATTAGTTCAGTTCAGTTCAGTTGCTCAGTCGTGTCCGAATCTTTGTGGCCCCATGGACTGCAGCACACCAGGCATCCCTGTTCCTCATCAACTCATAGAGCCTACTCAAACTTATGTCCATCACGTCACTGATGCCATCCAATCATCTCATCCTCTGTCATCCCCTTCTTCTCCTGCCTTCAATCTTTCCCAGCATCAGGGTCTTTTCAAATGAGTCAGTTCTTCGCATCAGGTGGCCAAAGGATTGGAGTTTCAGCTTCAGCATCAGTCCTTCCAATGAATATTCAGGACTGATTTCCTTTAGGATTGACAGGTTGGATCTCTTTGCAGTCCAAGGGACTCTCAAGTGTCTTCTCCAACACCACAGTTCAAAGGCATCAATTCTTCAGCGCTCAGCTTTCTTTATGGTCTAACTCTCACATCCATACATGACCACTGGAGGCTTAGTATTCACTAATCCCTTCTTACACTATCTTGAAACAGTACATTTTACGTCTATTCCTCTTCGAAAGTAAGTGCTTCTAAGTGGCAATTTTAATGGAGTCTACACATTTTTAGATCATGAACACTTTATTGAAAATTTTATATTTAAATTGAAGAAAGTAGGGAAGACTGCGAGGTCATTCAGGTATGCTACTGCTGCTGCTGCTAAGTCGCTTCAGTCGTGTCCAACTCTGTGTGACCACATAGACAGCAGCCCACCAGGATCCTCTGTCCCTGGGATTCTCCAGGCAAGAATACTTGGAGTGGGTTGCCATTTCCTTCTCCAATGCATGCATGCATGCTAAGTCGCTTCAATCGCGTCTGACTCTGTGAGACCCTATGGACAGCAGCCCACCAGACGCCTCTGTCCACAGGATTCTCTAGGAAAGAATACTGGAGTGGGTTGCCATTTCCTTCTCCAGATATGACCTAAATCAAATCCCTTATGATTCTACAGTAGAAGTGACAAGAGATTCAAGGGAGTAGATCTGACAGACAGAGTGCCTAAAGAACTATGGGCAGAGGTTCGTAACATCATACAGGAGGAAGTGGTCAGAACCACTCCCAAGAAAAAGAAATGTGAGATGTGAGAGTTGGACCATAAAGAAGGCTCAGTACTGAAGAATTGATGCTTTTGAACTGTGGAGCTGGAGAAGACTCTTGACAGAAGAAGACAGATGCAAAAACATCAAAGCAGTCAATCCTAAAGGAAATCATCCCTTGAATATTCATTGGAAGGACTGATGCTAAGATGAAGCTCCAATACTTTGGCCACTTAATGTGAAGAGCAGGCTCATTAAAAAGACCCTGATTCTGGGAAAGATTGAGGGCAGGAGGAGAAGAGGATGACAGAGGGTGAGAGAGTTGGATGGTATCACCGACTCATGGACATGAGTTTGAACAAACTCAGGGAGATAGTAAAGGACAGGGAACACTGGCATGCTGCAGTCCACTGGGTCATAAATAGTTGGACGGGAATGAGTGACTGAACAACAACACCTTTTTAGTTTCACTGTCCTGCTCTAATGAAGTCATTCATTCTACTACTTAGATAATCACAACAACTTTATTACACTTTTCTGGCACACTGATTCCAGATAAAATTCCTATGTGACAGCCTTAATCACATGATTGATATGTTCAGATACATTCAGTGGATTCCCAATATCTGTTGAACATTAACTTTGAGCTTGAAGGTATGGAAGGATACTCACACCATTTTTGGTGACCTTAAATATTCAACTTGACACATCTTACAGGTATAAAGTTAATCTTCAAAACATATAGCACTTGAACAAATATTACATGCCTGCCTTATATTTTGCTTCTTCCCTAATGTTAATTCCAGATTAGATTTTAGTTGTTTATTTTTTGGCTTTCAACTTCTCACATTATAATTAAAATTCCTATTCCAGATACTTGCTTATGTAAATCATCTGTCATAAAGTGAATGCAACAGAGACTATGATTATAAACTCATGAATGTGATTGTTTCAAACAAAGACAGAACATATTCTCCTTGCTTTTACTTATACAATATACATAAAAGACATTTATCTTTAAGGCTAAGAAGGCAGTTTAGAAACTCTGCTTAGAATCACTTGCATATTCACTGTTCTATGTAACATCTACATTGTATTATTTTACAGATAAAACATAAATATGAGAAAAAGAAGTGAAGCCAAAATTAATAGTCCAACTTGTGCTATCCAGGTTTCTTCAAAGCAAACTCACTTTTACATGTAAAAGTACAAGATGTTTTCCTGAGAAATCTGAGGCAACAGCAGCCCTTGAGACTTAGGTTCTAACCATCCTCTGCCATTTGCCATGTTCAGTTCAGTCGCTCAGTCGTGTCCGACTCTTTGCGACCCCATGAATCGTAGCACACCAGGCCTCCCTGTCCATCACCAACTCCCAGAGTCTACCCAAACCTATGTCCATCGAGTCGGTGATGCCATCCAGCCATCTCATCCTCTGTCGTCCCCTTCTCCTCCTGCCCCCAATCCTTCCCAGCATTATGGTCTTTTCCAGTAAGTCAACTATTTACACTCTATCCAAATTGCTATGCGTATCTCCCATGTGTCCTTATTTACAAAGCAGCCTACTCTTTCAGCATTACAACAGAAATTTTGAGAAAATTAATGAAATCCATACAGCATAATCTAAGATGAAGGATAAAGACCTCAAAAGAAGAAGAAAATATGTATTTATTTTTCAGTGGAATTTTTTTTCCTCTCACTGCTACCTTATGCTTTCGAGGTGCTATAGAAGCCACTTCCAAAGGGAAAGAAAAACACTCCCCCACCACCTCCACGTTCACATTTTCCCTTTAATAGAGAGCAGTTGGGGTGGACAGAGGAGATAAGGAAAATCTACATTGTTTTTGCAATAACTAAAACTCTTCATAAAATTGGCATATTTAAGTAATTAGTATTGTTAAATAATAACAACATATTCTGTATTTTATTTTCAGTCACTTATGTTAGAGCTCCACCACCCACCCTAAGACAATTTTGATTTTAAAACTGGCCATTCTCCTCCTAAGATAGTGCTCTAGCCAGGGGTTCAAACCTCTGGGATCTAATGCTTGATGATATGAGGTGAAGGTGATGTAATAATAATAGAAAAAAAAAGTACACGATAAATGTAAGGCACTTGAATCATTCATCTTGGAAAAATGATCTTCCAAGAAATGGGTCCCTGGTGCCAAAAAGGTTGGGAACTGCTCTGTAGGCAACTTCCGCCCATAGTTGCCCATTCTGCTTGTTAACACTGCAGGTCAGATTATTACAGGTACATTAATTGATCACAAATTAAGGACTTTATGTAGCAACATAGATTAAATATTCTTACATTTCCTATTTCTGAGCTATCCAAACTCTATAACATCTTAAATATATAGATTTCCCCATCTTTAGCAGCCTATGTAGAAGAAGAGTATTAGAAAAGAAATAACACTTGACATCTACTATTGTAAGTTGAAAATTAAGCTGCTCAATTAACTATATTCTCAGTTCAGTTGAGTTCACTTGCTCAATTGTTACCAACTCTTTGTGACCCATGGACTGCAGGCCTCCCTGTCCATCAACAACTCCCGGAGTCTACTCAAACTCATATCCATTGAGTCGGTGATGATATCCAACCATCTCATGTTTTGTCGCCCCCTTCTCCTCCTGCCTTCAATCTTTCCCAGCTTCAGTGTCTTTTCCAATGAGTCAGTTCTTTGCATCAGGTGAACAAAGTATCAGAGTCTCAGCTTCAGCATCAGTCCTTCCAATGAATATTCAGGACTGATTTCCTTTAGGATTGACTGGTTGGATCTCCTTGCAGTCCAAGGGACTCTCAAGAGTCTCCTCCAACACTACAGTTCAAAAGCATCAATTCTTCGGCACTCACCTTTCTTTATGGTCCAATTCTCACATCCATACATGACTACTGGAAAAATCATAGCTTTGACTAGAAGGACCTTTGTTGGCAAAGTAATGTCTTTGCTTTTTAATATGCTGTCTAGGTTGGTCATAAATTTTCTTCCAAGAGAATTCATGGCTGCAGACACCATCTGCAGTGGCTGCAGACACCATCTGCAGTGATTTTGGAGCTCAAAAAAGTAGTCTGTCACTGTTTCCAATTTATTTGCGTTGATGCGATGGGACCAGATGTCAAGATCTTAGTTTTCTGAATGTTGAGTTTTGAGCCAACTTTTTCACTCTCCTCTTTCACTTTATCAAGAGGCTCTTTAGTTCTTCTTTGATTTCTGCCATCAGGGTGGTCTCATCTGCATATCTGAGGTTATTGATATTTCTCCCAGCAGTCTTGATTCCAGCTTGTGCTTCATCCAACCTGGCGTTTCTCATGATGTACTCTGCGTATAAGTTAAATAAGCAGGGTGACAATATACAGCCTTGACGCACTCCTTTACCTATTTGGAACCAGTCTGTTGTTCCATGTCCAGTTCTAACTGTTGCTTCCTGACCTACATACAGGTTTCTGAAGAGGCATGTCAGATGGTCTGGTATTCCCATCTCTTTAAGAATTTTCCACAATTTGTTGTGATCTACACATTCTAAGGCTTTGGCATAGTCAATAAAGCAGAAATAGATGTTTTTCTGGAACTCTCTTGCTTTTTTGATGATAAAACAGATGTTGGCAATTTAACCTCTGGTTCCTCTGCCTTTTCTAAAACCAGCTTGAAGATTTGGAAATTCACAGTTCACATACTGTTGAAGCCTGGCTTGGAGAATTTTGAGCATTTCTTTACTAGCGTGTGAGATGAGTGCAATTGTGTGGTAGTTTGAGCATTCTTTGGCATTGTCTTCCTTTTGGATTGGAATGAATACTGACCTTTTCCAGTCCTGTGGCCATTGCTTTTCCAAGTTTGCCAGCATACTGAGTGCAGCACTTTTACAGCATCATCTTTTAGGATTTGAAATAGCTCAACTGGAGTTTCATCATCTCCACTAGCTTTGTTCATAGTGATGCTTCCTTAGGCACACTTGACTTGCATTCTAGTATGTCTGACTCTAGGTGAGTGATCCCACCATTGTGATTATCTGGGTCATGAAGATCTTTTTTGTGTAGTTTTTCTGTGTATTCTTGCCACCTCTTCTTAACATCTTCTGCTTCTGTAAAGTCCATATATTTCCTTTATGGTGTCCAACTTAGCATGAAATGTTCCCTCAGTATCTCCAATTTTTTTGAAGAGATCTCTAGTCTTTCCTATTCTATTGTTTTCCTCTATTTCTTTGCATTGATCACTGAGGAAGACTTTCTTATCTCTCCTTGCTATTCTTTGGAACGCTGCATTCAAATGGGTATATCTTTCCTTTTCTCCTTTGTCTTTCACTTCTCTTTTTTTCACAGCTATTTGTAAGTCCTCCTCAGACAACCATTTTGCCTTTTTGCATTTCTTTTTCTTGGGGATGGTCTTGATCTTTGCCTCCTGTACAATGTCACGAACCTCAGTCCATAGTTATTAGGCACTTTGTCTATGAAATCTAATCCCATGAAGCTATTTCTCACTTCCATTGTATAATCATAAGGGGTTTGATTTAGGTCATACCTGAATGGTCTAGTGATTTTTCCTACTTTCTTCTATTTAAGTCTAAATTTGGAAATAAGGAGTTCGTGATCTGAGCCACAGTCAGCTCCCAGTCTTGTTTTTGATGACTGTATAGAGCCTCTCTATTTTTGGCTGCAAAGAATATGATCAATCTGATTTCAGTATTGACCATCTGGTGATGTCCATATGTAGAGTCTTCTCTTGTGTTGTTGGAAGAGGGTGTTTGCTATGATCAGTGCGTTCTCTTGGCAAAACTCTGTTAGCCTTTGCCCTGTTTCATTCTGTTCTCCATGGCCAAATTTTCCTGTTACTCCAGGTATTGTTTGACTTCCTACTTTTGCGTTCCAGTCCCCTATGATGAAAAAGACATCTCTTTTGGATGTTAGTCCTAGAAGGTCTTGTAGGTCTTCATAGAACCATTCAACTTCAGCTTCTTCAGCATTACTGGTTGGGGCATAGACTTGGATTACTGTGATATTGAATGGGTTGCTTTGGAAACAAACAGAAATCATTCTGTCATTTTTGAGATTGCATCCAAGTACTGCATTTCAGACTCTTTTGTTGACTATAATGGCTGCTCCATTTCTTCTAAGGGATTCTTGCCCACAGTAGTATATATAATGGTCACCTGAATTAAATTCACCCTTTCCAGACCATTTTAGTTCGCTGATTCCTAAAATGCTGATGTTCACTCTTGTCATCTCCTGTTTGACCACTTCCAATTTGCCTTGATTCACCGACCTAACACTCCAGGTTCCTATGCAGTATCGCTCTTTACAGCATCAGACTTTACTTCCATCACCAGTCACATCCACAACAGTGTGTTGTTTTTGCTTTGGCTCCTTCTCTTAATTCTTTCTAGAGTTATCTTTCCACTGATTTCCAGTAGCATACTGGGCACCAACAGACATGGCGAGTTCATCTTTCAGTGTCTTATCTTTTTGCCTTTTCATACTGTAATGGGGTTCTCAAGGCAAGAATACTGAGGCAACTGTATTCTGCTGCTGCTGCTGCTGCTAAGTCACTGCAGTCGTGTCCGACTCTGTGTCACCCCATAGACGGCAGACCCCTAGGCTTCCCCATCTCTGGGGTCCTCCAGGCGAGAACACTGGAGTGGGGTGCCATTGCCTTCTCCAAACTGTATTCTAGCCAATGTGAAAAATGTGAACACTAATCATTGAAGAAAAGACTACAGGGAGTCAAGCTGGTGAAGAGGAAAAAGTTCTGGTATTTAATCCATAAGAAATGGTTTTAGCCCAGTTTTTAATATGTTTTAACTGTGATTTTGAGTAAGTCAACAAGCTTTCACAGGGATCATTAAAAAAAAAAACAAACTATAGCACTTTGAGATTTATTTCTAATGTAATTTCCTTTTGAAATGCATACTAGTCTAAGGGTTTCACCAGATCCTCTTGGATTTCTTTTCTGAGTTTCCGTTGGAGCAGGTTTCTCAGTGTGTCACACTATATTTTATCAACAAATGAAAATGCACTGAGACTTCTGACTTGATAAGCAAAGTAAGATTCAACTTTGGAAAACAATTAATTAAAATTGAAATCCTAATAAGGAAGTTTCCATATCATTTGTTTCCTAATGCACCTGCCTCAGTTTATTTCACTGTCACTAGTAAAATTTAAATTGCTTCCTATTTTTGTTTTGCACATAGCACATGCTTAGATTATCCAGCATATCTCAAGTAATATAAAAAGCACTAATTAAGCCAGGCAGTCTCAGTTTCTTTTGCATAGTCTCTGTAATCTCTTTTTACACACAAATTTTAGAATTTTTTATGATTTTATTTTTGTTAATTATATGTTATCTGTTATGGCAACATTTAGCTTCTGAATTGCTAGTTTGAACTTTGAAATGCAAATTGGCATAAACTATATTAAAAATTATTTTCATGGCTTTGAGATCCAAAATTCTGACTGTATACAGATGAACAGTTAATAAATCTAACAGCAATATTTTTTTAAAATGAGATAGAAAATTTCTGGGTTTTATATATGATTTTAGCATTAATTATTCTAGCACTAGTTTTATTTCCAGTTTCAAATGTCACACTGAAATTGCTCTTTAGAAAAGGCTAAAATGCATTGTAATTCCTCTAAAATTTTTTTCAAGAAGATTAGGACAGAGAGCTACTCTTTTTCTAAATATCAGACTTGGTGAATCTGCCTCTCCAAAATAATATTGGGCTATTAAAACTGCCAATATATTCCACCAGGGACCCTCTCTCCAGGTAATCTGACATCATTTTAGGTGCTAAGGTAACCTGATTGCTTCAAAAGAATGATTTGGTAATATTTATTGAAATACAAAGGGCTTTCCTGGTGACTCAGTGGTAAAGAGTCTGCCTGCCAATGCAGGAGATGCAAGTTCGATCTTTGGATCTGGACGATCCTCTGGGAAGGAAATGGCAACCCATTCCAGTATTCTTGCCTGAAAAATCCCCAGACAGAAGAGCCTGGTGGGATATAGTCCATGGGGTTGCAAAAGAGTCAGACATAGCGACTAAACACCAACAACAATTGAAATACTAAGCTTGGCGTACCTAAGGCTGCAGGGTTTCTCCAAATGTGACAAGGTTAAGGTTTCAGTTTCATGACCTCTAAAAAGAACTCTGTACCAGACTGCAAAATAATCTGGCAGTCTCTCTCTTCTCATTTCTCTGCAGTACAGTTCTGAAGCCCTTGTGTCTTATTCTTTCAATATATACTTCTCTTTTTTCTTCCTACTACTATTATGCCAAAAAGATATTCACAGACAACTAGTTAACAGGCTAAGGAGAAACCCTTCCTAGAGGTATAGTTCTACAAATATTAAAATTCATTATTGTCTTAAAAATACCTGAAAACAGTCCAAGGCCAGGACCACAGTGACAAAAATAAGGCATTGACCCAGTGCAAAATTTAAGAGGAACCTTCCAAAACTAGCAATCAAAATAAGTAACATTTTAATGTAATATTTTAAAACATCAAAAATAATGCAAAAATCCATGATGAAGAATATATTAAAATTTTAAATAAAGATCTCATAAACTATATCTAGCTAAAGAAGTCCTTATGCTGCTGATGCTGATAAGTCGCTTCAGTTGTGTCCGACTCTGTGCGATCCCATAGACAGCAGCCCACCAGGCTCCCCCATCCCTGGGATTCTCCAGGCAAGAACACTGGAGTGGGTTGCCATTTCCTTCTCCAATACATGAAAGTGAAGAGTGAAAGTGAAGTCGCTCAGTCGTGTCCGACTCCTAGTGACCCCATGGACTGCAGCCTACCAGGCTCCTCCGGCCATGTGATTTTCCAGGCAAGAGTACTGGAGTGGGGTGCCAGTGCCTTCTCCAAAAGAAGTCCTTATATTTGCTGCTTGTTTCATTTTAACTGGTTAGGTATACAGTAATTAGGGTAATTCATAAATGTTGGTACAAATATTGTTAAACACTAAGTCTACAATTTCATTGTTTGTCCTCCTTATAAATAGAATTTTAATTATTGGCCATGGGCAAATGTGAGATACACTTTATATGCTGCTGCTGTTCCCACAAGAACCATAATTCTTTGTGATAGTGAGGAGGATTAAAATCAAGTTTACTAGGAGATCCAATTTGGTATAATGAAATTAAAAGATGCTTGCTGCTTGGAAGAAAAGCTATGACCAACCTAGAGAGCATATTAAAAAGTAGAGACATTACTTTACCAACAAAGTTCTGCCTAGTCAAAGCTATGGTTTTTCCAGTAGTCATGTATGGATGTGAAAGTTGGACTATAAAAAAAGCTGATTGCTGAAGAATTAGTGCCTTTGAACTGTGGTGTTGGAGAAGACTCTTGAGAGTCCCTTGGACTGCAAGAAGATCCAACCTGTTAATCCTAAAGGAAACCAGTCCTGAATATTCATTGGAAGGACTGATGCTGAAGCTGAAACTCCAATACTTTGGCCACCAGATGAGAAGAACCGACTCATTGGAAAAGACCTTGATGCTGGGAAAGATTGAAGGTGGGAGGACAAGGGGACAGCAGAGGATGAGATGGTTGGATGGCATTACTGATGCAATGGACATGAATTTGAGTAGGCTCTGGGAGTTGGTGATGGACAGGGAAGCCTGGCATGATGCAGTCCATGGGGTCACAAAGAATTGGACATGACTGAGTGACTGAACTGAACTGATTCTTCTCTCATTATTAATAATAATCAAATTGCTCACGTGTTTGAGATAAAGATATAATTTTAATTACATAATTTCACTTTGATAGACTTATTACACTTAAGATTTTTTAGCAAACATTTTGAGTCCACAAATAAAAATAATAATAATAAATTTTTTATACTTCCACACAGAAGTACTAAAGTAAGTATGACTTTGTAATTTACAAATAAGTCACAACTTCAGGACACCAACATGATTTCAGATGCTTTATTGATGCTGCTTTGGAAGAGTGTCTTACACTGACCATCACATCACACTGTTTCCAAGAAGACCACCAGAGCTTGTAAGAGTTACTATAAATAACAAAATCTTGTGTATAATAATATCAAAGTAGATAGCCCTTGATAGCAACAACCATAAAAGCTTCAATTATATAAGATTTGAGAAAACGGTAGACAAAGGATGCCATAGATGCTGAAGATCTACTTTCTTGTCTAAATTTCTCATTTTGCTGTGAATTGAGAGGGCAGTCTTTCAATTAACATAATGAAAACACTGTGGCAAAAATGAGAAGTCAACCTGTGTGCAATTGCAATTCAGACAGAAAGAATGCTAATTCTTGGCTTCACTGCTTTCTTTACTAAAGTTATTCAGGCCTTTCTGTGGCACAGAACACTGTGATCAGCCAGGAACTGCTGGAGATGAAAATAATCTTTCTTTGTTATAACTGAAAAAGGGTACTCATTTCAATCTCATAGGAGACCCTTGTACCTCGTTAAAAATAAAAACGTCAGGGGTGAGGTGGGATGATGGAATTAATCATGTCATAACCATTTTCTTTAAAGTATATGGTTTTATAACTTCATATGTGTTCACAAGGGATTTGGAAGTACAACACAAGCAAATGCTTTAACAAAGCATGTAATATTTTGAAATTGCTCAGGTGTATTCAAAGAACCTGGACATAGAGGAAGAGAAGCTGATCTGAGGGCTCTCTCTACTCTTATGAGCTGTAAAATATTGAGTTCTCACTTGAAGTATCCTTTTCCATAAAATAGCATTACTAGTTCCCATGTCACCAAGTTGAAGTCAGAATTAAGTAACATGGCAACTACAGATAATTTGTAAATTATGAAATGTTACACAAATGTCATGAGAAATTTAAAACATAACAAAATAGAATAAGAATATGAAGTAAGGTTATAAAGCCAATTTCCATTTGTACTAGAAAGAGAATTAATTTTAAAATCACTGTCATCAATCTATAGTAGTAAAAAATGTTAAGATATGCAATGAGATCATTTCTTACATTAAGATTTTCACTGTTGGGACCCTGAATTCAAAGTTTGAAGAGATATTAATCATCCCTACAATTTCCTGGGTTAAGAAAGTCAATTTATTAAGAAAAACACTTTAAAAATTATTTTTAGTTAAAAAAAACAGGAAAAATAAGAAAAGTGATTGGAAAAATATCTTAGTTTGATAACTTTCCAAGTAATATTTAAGTAACATGAAAAGAATAGACACTAAAAGTAAAACAACTCCATTATTAAGGAATAATTGAAGAGTAAACATTTTACATCATAATATTATTTGACCACTGCTGCTGCTGCTGCTAAGTCGCTTCAGTAGCGTTCGACTCTGTGCGACCCCATAGACGGCAGCCCACCAGGCTCCGCCATCCCTGGGATTCTCCAGGCAAGAACACTGGAGTGGGTTGCCATTTCCTTCTCCAATGCATGAGAGTGAAAAGTGAAAGTGAAGTCGCTCAGTCGTGTCCAATTCTTAGCGACCCCATGGACTGTAGCCTACCAGGCTCCTCTGCCCATGGGATTTTCCAGGCAAGAGTACTGGAGTGGGTTGACATTTCCTTCTCCAACTGACCACTAGTAAGTGCCAGATTAGATATTATGTAAAATAAAGTTGAAATTTCCAATACTCTGATTGAGTATATTAAAAATATACAGTTCCTTGCATCACTAAATTTGCTTTCCTTAAGACAACTTTATAAAACACAGAAAAGTTTTATATGACAAAATAATTTTGAATAAAGCACATAAAATTTTACTTTTTATCTTGTCTTTTCTCTTTATTCTATTAAGTTTCCCTGAGAAATATTACCTACTTTGGGTTTTCATTAATATCAACATATGTTTTTCAACTCTATTTTCATTCCCAATATATTCTGAAGTCCACATTCCGATTTTCAATTATCTACTGGACATCAAACTTGGATATGTCCCACAAACTGTTTAGCCTGTTCCAAAACAAACTCATCATCTCTCACTTGATGGCATCTGCTTCTGTCCCTATATTTCTCTCTGAAAAGAACTGCTACCCACACAGTGATTCATGTCTAAATTGTGGCAGTCACAATCTTGTTTTACCTCAGACCCATTATATACATCATCAGATTAAGAGGATTCTACTTCTAAAACATTTGTCATATTGGATTTCATTCCCACTCTCCAACTACCAATACTCTCAGCCATGTAGCATACTCTACTATGGTGCTTCTCTGTTTAGAATGTTGGCATTTACTGAATAAGCTGAGCAGGGAAATCCACTCAAAGCTTCCAGGAAATTTAGTATCACTGCCCTCTACTAAATGCTTGTAACACCCTACAGTCATTGGCATGAGCAACCTCCCCATCACACACATTTCTAGATATCTCAGAAGATGATGGTAGAGTTTTCTAAATATTCTATTAAAGGCCTTGCCATAGCCTTTAAAACCTTCTCATCAGTGCCTCTTCCTCTGCACACTGGCCACAGTGCAGTGGCCTATTCTCCTTATACATCATGTTCCTTTCCACCACATAACATTTGCTCTTACCATTTTTTCCCATCCTGGAATATTCTTAGCTGCATGACATCTTCATTAACTAAATTTCTACTAAACTTTCAGATTGCACTTAAATACCTCTATTAGTAAAGTCTTCGTTAATCTTCAGTTCACTCAAGGTTAAGTTTCCCTTAATATGTAGTTTTAAATCTGATCTCATTTGCCTTCAGACCACGCATCTCATTATTTAACTACTTATTTTCATTGTTATGTGATTAATTTCTGTCTCATCCACTAAACAGAAACCACAGAAGACAAAGGATCATATATGATTTTACTCACTGTTGTACCTCCACTCTACACGTGGACATCACCAGATGGTCAACACCGAAACCAGATTGATCATATTCTTTGCAGCCAAAGATGGAGAAGCTCTATACAGTCAGCAAAAACAAGACCGGGAGCAGACTGTGGCTCGGATCATGAACTGCTTATTGCCAAATTCAGACTTAAATTGAAGAAAGTAGGGAAAACCACTAGACCATTCAGGTATGACCTAGATCAAATCCCTTATGATTATACCATGGAAGTGACAAATAGATTTAAGGGTCTAGACCTGATAGACAGAGTGTCTGATGAACTATGGACAGAGGTTCGTGACATTGTACAGGAGACAGGGATCAAGAAAATCCCCATGGAAAAGAAATGCAAAAAGCAAAATGGCTGTCTGAGGAGGCCTTACAGATAGCTGGGAAGAGAAGAGAAGCGAAAAGCAAAGGAGAAGAGGAAAGGTATTCCCATCTGAATGCAGAGTTCCAAAGAATAGCAAGGAGAGATAAGAAAGCCTTCCTCAGCGATCAGTGCAAAGAAATAGAGGAAAACAACAGATTGGGAAAGACTAGAGATCTCTTCAAGAAAATTAGAGATACCAAAGGAATATTTCATGCAAAGATGGGCTCGATAAAGGACAGAAATGGTATGGACCTAACAGAAGCAGAAGATATTAAGAAGAGGTGGCAAGAATACACAGAAGAACTGTACAAAAAAGATCTTCACAACCCAGATAATCACGATGGTGTGATCACTCACCTGGAGCCAGACATCCTGGAATGTGAAGTCAAGTGGGCCTTAGAAAGCATCACTACGAACAAAGCTAGTGGAGGTGATGGAATTCCAGTTGAGCTATTTCAAATCCTCAAAGGTGATGCTGTGAAAGTGCTGCACTCGATATGCCAGCAAATCTGGAAAACTCAGCAGTGGCCACAGGACTGGAAGAGGTCAGTCTTCGTTCCAATCCCAAAGAAAGGCAATGCCAAAGAATGCTCAAACTACCACACAATTGCACTCATCTCACATGCTAGTAAACTAATGCTCAAAATTCTCCAAGCCAGGCTTCAGCAATACGTGAACCGTGAACTTCCAGATGTTCAAGCTGGTTTTAGAAAAGGCAGAGGAACCAGAGATCAAATTGCCAATATCCGCTGGATCATCGAAAAAGCAAGCGAGTTCCAGAAAAACATCTATTTCTGCTTTATTGACTATGCCAAAGCCTTTGACTGTGTGGATCACAATAAACTGTGGACAATTCTGAAAGAGATGGAAATGCCAGACCATCTGACCTGTCTCTTGAGAAACCTGTATGCAGGTCAGGAAGCAACAGTTAGAACTGGACATGGAACAACAGACTGGTTCCAAATAGGAAAAGGAGTACGTCAAGGCTGTATATTGTCACCCTGCTTATTTAACTTATATGCAGAGTACATCATGAGAAATGCTGCGCTGGAAGAAACACAAGCTGGAATCAAGATTGCCGGGAGGAATATCAATAACCTCAGATATGCAGATGACACCACCCTTATAGCAGAAAGTGAAGAAGAACTTAAGAGCCTCTTGATGAAGGTGAAAGAGGAGAGTGAAAAAGTTGGCTTAAAGCTCAACGTTCAGAAAACTAAGATCATGGATGGCATCTGGTCCCATCACTTCATGGCAAATAGATGGGGAAACAGTAGAAACAGTGTCAGACTTTATTTTTTTGGGCTCCAAAATCACTGAAGATGGTGATTGGAGCCATGAAATTAAAAGATGCTTACTCCTTGGAAGGAAGGTTATGGCCAACCTAGATAGCATATTTAAAAGCAGAGACATTACTTTGCCAACAAAAGTCCGTCTAGTCAAGGCTATGGTTTTTCCAGTGGTCATGTATGGATGTGAGAGTTGGACGGTGAAGAAATCTGAGCGCCGAAGAATTGATGCTTTTGAACTGTGGTGTTGGAGAAGACTCTTGAGAGTCCCTTGGACTGCAAGGAGATCCAATCAATCCATCCTAAAAGAGATCAATCCTGGGTGTTCATTGCAAGGTCTGATGTTGAAGCTGAAACTCCAATACTTTGGCCACCTCATGCGAAGGGTTGACTCATTGGAAAAGACCCTAATGCTGGGTAGGATTGGGGGTGGGAGGAGAAGGGGACGACAGAGGATGAGATGGTTGGATGGCATCACCGACTCGATGGACATGGGTTTGAGTAGACTCCGGGAGTTGGTGATGGACAGAGAGGCCTGGCGTGCTGCAGTTCATGGGGTCACAAAGAGTCGGACACGACTGAACGACTGAACTGAACTGAACTGAACTGTACCTCCAGACCTTTCACATGGTACACCACAAAACAGGTTCTCTGTCAGTTCTTATACATGAAGAGTGAAGACTCAAACTGAGCTTGTTATACACAAGTCCATTCTTCTTTTCACTATTATAGGCAGTAGAGTTTTTACCCTTGGACATTATATAAGGAAGATTACATTTGAGCTTTGTTTTGTTTTTAATTCATGCTCAGTTTTTGTGATTGCACATATTACTCATCTCAAATATTTCAGATACATTTTCTGCTTAAGTATGATTTTATGTTGGATAAACTCTGATCAATTTTTTGAATTTTCAAGATCATTTTAAATTCTAAACTGTCCTCTAACATGATAGTCTCTACTGTGTGCTCACTGACCAATTCTTTTCTCTCTCATCTTCCTTCTCTGATGACTGAATTCCATAAAATGTCAAGAGATTGCCCTCACTCTCTTGTGTGATAGTTTAAATGAATTTCCTCGTCTTTGTAAGCTGTAGATGGTTAACTTAGGAGTGATTTTTTGTATTTACAAAAGTAAAATCCATAATATAAGTACTCAGTATTCTAGTCCTTTCAAAGTACAAGAAAGTCTAGTTTAAGTTAAATATGGTTAGTCATAGTAAACCAAAGGGTAATACAGTTGAGCTTGATTATGAATTAAAGAGGCATCAAAAGTGTACAGTCTGGAGTGTGGAGATCTTGTGATGTCCATGCTAGCCAAGGTGCACAGGAATAACTGACACTAAAAAACAGAGCAATCAGCAATCTGCATGTCACTCTGCTTGTATTAAAATTCTTCTGTTAATTTGAAAGGTTGATTAATCTTAGAAATTCAGCATATTCAAAACAACACTCTAATTTCTCTAGGATTCTAGCTTGTAATGATTATTCATTGAAAACACAAAGAGCTCCCCAAATTCAAATGAATAAAAAATTGGAAAAAATATTCTAGCTAAGGTAAAAATGATTTGTGAAATCAAATACTTTTGTGAAATACTACAAGTATTCTTTTCTGAAGAAAAAGGCTACATATAATCTTCTTTGGCTATTATAATGCATGTTTTCAACAAACCTGTTTAATTTGACAAATCTAGATTTTTTTCTCAACTTACTTTAAAGAGTAAGTATTTTTCCAAAGAAACATTTCAATGTGTTATAGCACATAGTTTGGGTAAAGTTGAATTTGAGGAAGCCAGCTATGAGTACAGCCTTAGCCTTTGTCCATAAGATCAAAGAGGAAATACTGTGTAACACACCTCTAGTTAGATCTAGTAAAATTCTGATTGTATTGGCCAAAGCTGACCCCATGTGGCAAGCCATAAGTTAATGACTATTAACTGAATAATTTGAACTATAACTCATTTATATTCTTATAAAATAAAAACAAAACATAGAACAAATACCAAAAACTACAATTTTAAAACATATTCTGAAAAAAAAATGGAAAAGATTTGAAACTGTATTTTGAAAGTTCATACTACATACTTTGGAAGTGGATTCTTTACTGTCTTAACCACCAGGGAAGCTATTGGAAAATAATTTACTTCACACCAAAACATATCTGGTAAAATTTTCAGAATTAAAAAGAAAAAAAGTGGGAGAAGGGGCATCCATATACAATGATCAAATAATTTAGAGAAAGTAATCTACTAATATATATAAACTAACAATATGTTTGATTTTCAAGATCAAATAAAATATATTTATCCTATTCTGTCAACTAAAATACAAACAAAAAAAACAATAATCAACTCAGGAGCAATAAAGTTCCCTAGCAGCAAAATTGGAGACTTAAAGTAGTAAAGGAATCATAAAACTTAGAGACAAGATTGGTTCCAGATCTGGGGCAAGTTGTGAGGTAAAGAGAAACTCACATTCACCTTGAATTGATAGCTGTTGAAACTGGGTCATGTGGGCATAAGTGTTCATTAACTTTCCTGTCTAGCTTTTTCTATATAAAAACCACTTCCATAAAACAAACACCAAACCTCAGATCTCACAGTCTGTTTGGATGTAAAATCTTACAGTGTAGAGTGTCCATAAGTGTTTCATAATCTATAGAAAATATAATTTTGAATTATAAAGAGCCACATTCCATGATTCTTGTTGATGTATGACACAAACCCACAAAATTCTGTAAAGCAAATATCCTTCAATTAAAAAAAAAAGTGGAAAAAAAGTAGTATGTCTCTTAATTTAAGGTCCATTCTGACAGAATTATGTCCCCCAAATTTATATGTTGAAGCCCTACTTCCCAAAGTGATGGTATCGGGGATGGCATTTGGGAGATTACTAGATTTAGGTCTTTGGGGATGAGGTCATGAGGGTGGAACCCCCAAGATGGGATTTTAATATCCTTATAGGAGGAGATACCAGAGAGTTTGTTCTCTTCTTGCTCTGTGATGTCTGAAGACACCATAAGAAAGTGGCTGTATGCAAAGTAGAGTCCTCACCAGAACCCAGTCATAATGTTGGACTTCTCAGCCCCCAGAACTGTGACAAATAAGTTTTCAGTTGCTTAAACTATCCAGTTTGTGGTATTTCACTATGGCAGCCTAAGTTGACTGCACTTTTCACTTGGTAGGTGCTCAACAAATGGCAGCAGAATTGAAAGTGGTAGCAAATTTCTCTTTCAGTTGCCTATAAAATATTCAAAACAAAAAAAGAACACTTTGTTTTGAACTTGAAATATTCTGAGTACATAAACATAAGTCAACTTACTGTGTAAAATATTCATAATAACAGAGGCTTAAAATGTAAATGATTAGAAACATTAAATCACTGATGTGATTACAGAATGACACTTTCTAAAAATGGGGCAGCAACAATTAGATTCATGCTACATAATAACCACTGACAATGTGGAAAAAATTTCTTGCCTTGAGCATCAAATTAAGGTGCATAATTTTATTTTCTGTAAGAAGATAAATAACATATATCTGGTATGTTAAAAAGAAAAGAAGGGGAAATTAATTTACATTTTTTATCCTAGTTAATACTTGACAACAAAAAAGGCTCATTCAACTATACCATGCTCTTTCTAGTTTATTATATATAAACTAAACAGGATACTATTTCAATATCACAGTAATCCAAATCTATGCCCCAACCATTAATGCTGAAGAAGCTGGTTAAATAGTTCTATGAAGACCCACAGACCTTTTAGAACTAACAGTAAAAAAAAAAAAAAAAAAAAAATGTCATTTTCATCATAGGGGAATGGAATGCAAAAGTAGGAATTCAAGAGATACCTGGAGTAACAGGAAGGTTTGGTCTTAGAGTACAAAATGAAGAAGGGCAAAGGCTAATAGAGTTTGGCTAAGAGAATGCACTGGTTGTAGAAAACATCCTCTTCCAACAACACAAGAGATGACTCTGCACATGGACATCACCAAATGGTCAATACCAAAATCAGACTGATCATATTCTTTGCAGCTGAAGATGGAGAAGCTCTATACAGTCAGCAAAAACTAGACAGGGAGCTATTGTGGTTCAGATCATGAACTCCATATTGCCAAATTCAGACTTAAATTGAAGAAAGTAGGGAAAACCACTAGGCCATTCAGGTATGACCTAAAGCAAATTCCTTGCGACTATATAGTGTAAGTGATAAATAGATTCAAGGGATTAGACCTTATAGACAGAGTGCCTGAAGAACTGTGGATAGAAGTTCACAACATTCTACAGGAGGCAGTGATCAAGACCACTCCAAGAAAAAGAAATGCAAAATGGCGAAACAGTTGTCTGAGGAGGCTTTACAAATAGCTGAGAAAAGAAGAGAAATGAAAGACAAAGGAGAAAAGGAAAGGTATACCCATCTGAATGCAGAATTCCAAAAAATTGCAAGGAGAAATAGGAAAGCTTTCTAAAGTGAACAATGAAAAAAAAAAATGGAGGAAAACAAGAGAATGGGAAAGACTAGAGATCTTTTCAAGAAAATTAGAGATACTAAGAGAATATTTTATGCAAAGATGGGCACAATAAAGGACAGAAACAGTATGGACCTAACAGAAACAGAAGAGACTAAGAAGAGGTGGCAATAATACACAGAAGAACTATATAAAAAATGTTAATGACCCACATAACCATGATGGTGTGATCCCTCACCTAGAGCTAGACATCTTGGAGTGTGAAGTCAAAGTGCCTTTGGAAGCATCACTACGAAACAAAGCTAGCAGAGGTGATGGAATTCTAGCTGAGCTATTTCAAATCCTTAAAGATCATATTGTGAAAGTGCTGCACTCAATATGCCTGCAAGTTTGGAAAACTTAGCAGTGCCACAGAACTGGAAAAGGTAAGTTTTCAACCCAATCCCAAAGAAGGGCAATGCCAAAGAATGTTCAGACTATTGCACAATTGCACTCATTTCACATGCTAGCAAGGTAATGCTCAAAATTCTTCAAGCTAGACTTCAATAGTACATGAGTCAAGAAATTCCAGATGTTCAAGCTGGATTTAGAAAAGTGGAGTAACCAGAGATCAAATTGCCAACATTCCCCGGATCATAAAAAAAGCAAGAGAATTCCAGAAAAAAATATCTCCTTTGCTTCATTGACGACACTAAAGCCTTTGATTGTGTGAATCACAACAAACAGGGTAAATTCTTAAAGAGCTGGGAATACCAGACCACCTTACTTGCCTCCTGAGAAACTTGTATGCAGATCAAGAAGCAACAGTAGAACCGGACATGGAACAATGGACTGGTTCAAAATTTGGAAAGGAATACATCAAGGCTGTATATTGTCACCCTGCTTATTTAACTTATATGAAGAGTATATCACACAAAATGACAAGCTGGATGAAACACAAGCTGGAATTACAATTGCAGGGAGAAATATCAATAACCTCAGATATGCAGATGACACCATCCTTATGGCAGAAAGGGAAGAGGAACTAAAGAGCCTCTTGATGAAAGTGAAAGAGGAAAGTGAAAAAGCTGGCTTAAAACTCAACATTCAGTAATGGAAATAAAACGAAAAATAAACAAATGGGACCTAATTAAACTTAAAAGCTTTTGCACAATGAAGGAAATTATAAGCCAGGTGAAAAGGCAGCCTTCAGAATGGGAGAAAATAATAGCAAATGACACAACTGACAAAGAATTAATCTCCAACATGTACAAGCTGCCCATGTAGCTCAATACCAGATTCTCCAAAGAAGACATACGGATGGCTAATGAACACATGAAAGATGCTCAACATCACTCATTAGAGAAATGGAAATCAAAACCCCAATGAGGTATCATCTAACGCCATTCAGAATGACTGCCATAAAAAAGTCTACAAACAATAAATGCTGGAGAAGGTGTGGAGAAAAACACTTACAGTGTTAGTGAGAATGCAAACTGGTAGGGCCACTATGGAGAACAGGGTGGAGATTCCTTGAAAAACTAGAAATGGAACTGCCATATGACCCAATGTTCATTGGAGCACTATTTACAATATCTAGCATATGGAAGCAACCTAGATGTCCATCGGCAGATGAATGGATAAGGCAGTTGTGGTACATATACATAATGCAATATTACTCAGATATAAAAAAGGAACACATTTGAGTCAGTTCTAATGAGGTGGATGACACTGGAGCCTATTATACAGCATGAAGTAAGTCAGAAAGAGAAACACTAATACTGTATATTATCACATACATATGGATTTTAGAAGGACAGTAATGACAATCCTATATGCAAGGTAGCAAAAGAGACACAGATGTAAATAAAAGACTTTTGGACTCTGTGGAAGAAGGCAAGAGTGGGATGATTTGAGAGAATAACATTGAAACATATATATTACCATATGTAAAACAGATGACCAGGGCAAGTTCAGTGCACGAAGCAGGGCACTCAAAGCTGGTGCTCTGGGACAACCCACAGGGATGGGGTGGGGAGGTAGGTGGGAAGGGGAGTCCAGGATAGGGGGACACATGTGCACCCATGGCTGATTCATGTTTATGTATGGCAAAAGCCATCACATAATTGTAAAGTAATTATCCTCCAATTAAAATAAATTAGTTAAAAAAGAAAAATAAAAAACTATCATGGCATCCATTCCCATCACTTCACGGCAAATAGATGGGGAAGCAATGGAAACAGTGGCAAACTTTATTTTCTTGGGCTCCAAAATCACTGCAAACAGTGATGCAGCCATGAAATTTTTAAAAAGACGCTTACTCCTTGGAAGAAAAGCTATGACAAACAGACAGTATATTAAAAAGCAGATGCATCACTTTGTAGACAAAGGTCCATATAGTCAAAGCTATGGCTTTTCTAGCAGTCATGTACAGATGTGAGATTTGGATCATAAGGAAGGCTGAGTGCCGAAGAATTGAGGCTTTCAATCTGTGGTGTTTTAGAAGACTTTTGAGAGTCCCTTGGACTTCAAGGAGATCAAACCAGTCAGTCCTAAACTAAATAAACACTGCATATTCACTGGAAGGACTGATGCTGAAGTTGAAGCCCCAATACTTTGGCCACCTGATGCAAAGACTCAATTCTTTGGAAAAGACCCTGATGCTGGGAAAGATTGAAGGCAGGAGGAGAAGGGGATGGCAGAGGACGAGATGGTTGGATGGCATCACTGACTTAATGGACCTGTGTTTGAGCAAACTCCAGGAGATGGTTAAGGACAGAGAAGACTGGCATGCTGCATCCATAGGGTCACAAAGAATCAGACATGACTGAGCAACTGAACAACAACAAATAGTATGCTAATTAATTACCGAATATTTCTACTTATAGTCAAAACATAAGAATACAAGTTTATCTCAGTATACTGTATTTATCACAAAAATACAAAGATATTTAGATTTTAGTATAAAGAAAGAAAAAGTGAAGTTAGATAAATGGATTTTCTTCTTTTTTTCTGACTAATAAGATTTTCAATTCATCTTTCTGGTTTTCAAAAACTGTGAGCAGAGTGTACAGTCATACTAAAAGGTGCATCCAGTTTACAATTGCTAAACTTTGGGCAGCTGTTTGCTAGACATAACTGTATAGTGATAGTTGAAAACAATAAATCAGAAGGTAACTATACTTCAAGTTCATTATCCAACTGGTGAGTCTTTCTTGAAGTAATGAGTGACAATATCTTTGAGTCCTAACTTCAATAACCATCACAAGGCAAACGGAGCAAGCTTACTGTTACACCTTTTCTTACTTTGTATCTAATTAATCTTTCTTGAGCAGAAAACTCTAAATAGGAATTTTTACAAAAATAAATGCTCTGAGTTGGAAGATGGCTTTAAGAAAACATATTCGGATTCAGGAAGAAGTTACAGGAAAGTGGGAGAGATTAACCCTATGTATGTCCAACAATTCATTCAACAACTAATTACTGGCTGTCTGCTATGTGCCAGTAACCCTGTCTGGGAAATTAGCCACAACCAAGATAAACAAAACCACTGTTTTCAAAATAGTTATATTCTATAAGAGAACCAGTGTATAAAAAAGAATTAAATAAACAAGACATTTTCCATTAGTCGTAAATGCCATTAAATAATAAAAACAAGTAAATACAAAGTAGAGCATGCCTTGAGGGACTATGTTAGATTAGAGAATGGGGCAAAACCTCATGATGAATGTGTACATCCTCAGTCTCTTAAATTGTGTCCAACTCTTTGCAACCTCATGGGTTGTGACCCACCAGTCTCCTCTGTCCATGGGATTTTCCCTGCAAGAATACTGGAGTGAGTTGCCATTTCCTTCTTCAGAGGATCTTCCTGACCAGGGATTGAACCCACACCTCCTGCATTGGTAGTCGGATTTTTACCACTGAACCTCCTTGGAAACCCTCTTAAATGAATGAGAAGGAGCAAATTATTGGGGGGCCTGGGGGGAAATAGTCTATTCATAGGAAATATCTAGTGCAGTAGGTCTCCCTAACAACCCTCAGATTTAATCTCATGATATTAAGTCACCTATCCATCTAGAACCCTTGCTTGGTAAGGTCAGGTACCAATTCCTCAGAAATCTCAGCTCATTGTCACTATCTCCAACTCTAACCTCATTTCAGTTTTTGGTTGTTTTACTATCTATACCCATAACTCCTTCAAAATGCAGGCCTCTGGGTTTCTTGATTTCCACTCTTTTAGTGATCAACACTACTTCTGCTCCTCTGGTTGTACCAATGAAAACAAAACAAAACAAACAAACAGTCTCAATTTACAACATCACACTTCCTGACTATCACCTTCTTTCTTCCCAGTGCACTCACTCTGAGCACTCTGATTCCAGTGATTCTCCTATCCCACCAGGACCTACAATCCATGGAGTTACTACTTGTTCTCTGTCCCTCCACCACAGCCCATCTCTTCGGGCTTCCCTCTTAACTCAGCTGGTAAATAATCCGCCCACAATGCGGGAGACCTGGGTTCGATCCTTGGGTTGGAAAGATCCCCTGGAGAAGGGAAAGGCTACCCAATCCAGTATTCTGACCTGGAGAATTCCATGGAATGTATAGTCCATGGGGTCCTCACTACTTTCTTTACTGATCAAATTTCATGATACATCACTACAATCACTTTACTGTCTAAAATTCCAACTCCCTTGTCTTTTTCTTGCTTTACTCTATTGACTATATCAATCCTAGTTAAAATCAATTCTACTTGTTGTGTGCCTACACCTATGTATCTAAACATGGCTAGAAAAATAATCACACTATCTAATCATACTGAATGATTTCATCCTACATTCAGGAACAGTATCCTGAAAGGGACTATTAAACCAGACCATTCACTCTCCAATCATCTCACATTTTCGTACTTAATGTCTCTCAGACTGTGAACATTTCCTCCTCCTTAGCCATCCTTACTTAGTAAACACCATGTTATGTTATGCTACAGAATCAAAACTCCCACTTGTACATAAGATCCCATTCCTCTAGCTTACTCACATCACTTCAAGTCCCCCCTTTTTTGCTGTATCAATATTTTTTTCAATACCCATCATTCATTTCCATTAGCACACAAATTTGCTGTTACTTCCCTTTCCCAAACATGCTTCTTTAGAAGAATGAAGAAATAAGAAAATAGTTTTTTTTTTGCAAGGATAAATGAACAAACAGCAAGATAACAAAGCAATTTGAATAACTTATAGAATTTATTAAGAAGCATTGTATTAAATGTATTAGAACCTACTATAAAACAATAATAATATAAAAACAGTAGCACTAAAAATAGGAACATATTTTTAATGAACTAGAGGTACATAAACAGACCCAATATTAGATGTAATAATTATGGCATTTCAAAAAAAAAGAAAGTAAGTAGATTGCTTTTTAAAAACTATGAAAATAGTAAGGATGTGGGGGAAATTTGCAGCATAATTACTAGAAAAAGGGCAATATCACTAAAATAGAAATAAATGTTACAGATTATTTCCCAAAATAAAAAATTGAGTGATACATATAATTAAGAATTTCAAAAGAAGATATAGGGATAACCAGTAACACCTGAAAAATTATTTTACCAATATTTAATAATGTAAAATAAAACAATAATTAACATAAAAAATAAAATGAGATGCCATCATTGCTTTATGTTTAATATATTTAAATTTATATATTGTAGTTTATTATACATACACCTACACATATACACACACTTACACAACATATATATGGTGGACACATATATTTATATGTCCATAAATATAATATATCCAATATTGTGAAACATACAAGGAAGTAAGGATTCTCATACTAGTTGGGATATCAACTGATAACTTCCTAAAGGTAACTTGTCAATACAAATCAAAATTAAAAATTATGGTTATTTTATAACAACAAAAAATTAAAAACAATATGAATTTTCAACAGTAGGTTAAATAAATTATAACTTATCTTTATGTTAGCATGAGGATGTGCTGGAACAATTAAAAATATTATCTTGGAGAAAATATAAGGCTAGCTAATGCTGCTTCAGGTAGAGAGCCAAATCTAAATGGAGATTACAAAACAGTATCATTATAAATTGTTTAATTTTTCTAATAAAATTCTTTACAATATTCATTATAAATAATACACCAAAAGATGTAAAACAAAGTATTGAGTATCTATTCTGGTGGAGCTATGATCAATTATAATTTTCTTTAGTATTTTCAACCTTTTTTATAGAAATATATTCAGTATATAGAAGTATATAGCAGTTGATAAAGCAACAAATATTGAGGATAAACATTTTTAAAAGGAAAGAGGTAAGTTGGTAAGGAGAAAGTCAAGTTTTCTTCTCTTTACTCAATTTAGTCGGAACTGGGCAGAATCATTTCCAGTCACATTTCAGCCCCTGCACAGGATAAACTAGCTTTTTATCCTCACTCACTCTATCCTGACCACCAAATCTCACTCTATCCTCACCACCACTACCACCACCAGATACTTTATTATTAAAACCACCAAAAGGCAATGACATATACTATAGTTGTGTAATCTAAGCTCTGCATTTCAAACATGTAGCTGGGCAGTCATAGAATGTTTTTGAATTTAAGTTCTTATTTGCCTATGTGTTAATATGGAAGAGACTAAGGGAAAACAGCATTACTAATGCATATATATGGAATTTGAAAGATGGTAACAATAACCCTATATGCGAGACAGAATAAGAGACACAGATGCATAGAACAATTTTATGGACTCTGAGGGAGAAGGTGAGGGTGGGACGTTCTGGGAGAATAGCATTGAAACATGTATATTATCATATGTGAAACAGAACACCACTCCATGTTCGATGCATGAGACAAGGGCTCAGGGCCGGGGCAATGGGATGACCCAGAGGGATGGGATGGGGAGGGAGGTGGGTGGGGGGTCCAGGAAGGGGAACACATGTAAACCCATGGCTGATTCATGTCAATGTATGGCAAAAACTATTACAATATTGTAAAGTAATTAGCCCCCAACTAAAATAAATAAATTTATTAAAAATATATATATAAATCAGATGTTATGTATCTTAAAAGATTCTAAAGCATTCTAGAGGTTAAAATGCTACACTTCAAATTTCTTCTTTAACTTTTGTGATATCATTTAAAAAGATGAAGTAATAGTGTCAAACTTACTGGAAACTCTCAATAATATAGACTATAATTATAAACAATTTAATGTATCATGGAATTATCTTATTTGGAATTTAAAAAGTAATCTACAAATTGTTATCCACTTAGATAACTTTCAGTAATGCTTGCACCAAAAGGGAAAATGAGAAATGAGCTTCATCCTGTACAGATTACATGCTTATTTTTCAAAATCGTATCAGATAAGGATAATGTTTCCATCATTTGAAAAATTTTAATGTCTACTTATTTTCAACATCTTAACAGGAGTTTCTAGAACCTAAAGAAAAGACCCTTAACAGTTCTAAAGTTATAGTCTCTTAACTCAAGCAAGAGAGCATTATCATAGGACAATGAATGTACTACACATATTGTAGCTCTGAAACAGTGAATTTAGGGCAAATTCAATTGCACCAAAGCATGGGCTAATAAACATCAGACAAAGCAGTAATTGTATGCTAAGGCTCATCTATTATAACATGTGATCACACAAGGCATAATAAAGTCTCTGTTTTTATATTAGTGCACAGTTGTCAAAGAGAATAATATATTCTAAATTTATTTTATTAACTTGCTCATAATAAAAAAGTGTTTTATAAATGTAAACATATTTTACAAATATAAAAAACATTAAAATATTAAATAAATATATTTTGCTTCAATTATAGTCAAATAAATAAAAATAATGATTATAAAGATTAAAGAATCACAAAATAGAGGTCAGAAGATTTGCAGATGTGCCTTGTCAATTACCATTTTCTTATAACAAAAATTTATCAGGCTGTTTAGAGAAACTATACTCTCATTTAACCAACGTAAGAACACCTTGCAATTGAACTGATACCACTAGTTTACACTGAAGCAGCCACAAGTCTCTTTCCTTTTTTGTATAACTAGTTAAGTGTGGGGCTAAAACCATAATCTTCTGAAACCTATTATATTGTCATTCTCACTGAGCCATTGGGTTCTGTACACAATCCTTGTTCATGTAAATGTCATAAGCTGAAAATACACAATATCTTTTTCTTTCTTTTTTTTTTTTTGTAATTTATAGGTGCTTCCTCTTGTGATCCAGAGTACCCTACACACATTGTGTACTCCCCTTCACTATGTCATGCCCTGGAACCACCTCTTCTTTCCACTCTCCCCTTTGACTCTCTCTCCTAATATAAAATTTTAAAATGCTCAAGGCTCCAGGCTAAAAGAAATAACCTAAATTACAACGTAGGATATTTGAGAACTAGGTTTTTGTCACTTCTGTTCACAATGTCTGCTGTTCAAGGATCCCTTGGATGATTTCTGGCACAGGGGAGATACTTAGTAAATTTTTATTAAAATGTAAATAATCCCTGAACACCATTTCACTTTAAGCTACTAACCTCTAACGGTATTTCCTTCAACAGTCACGGCCACATATCGTGAAGCTTCAGCCAATCTTCGCTATATAGCACATGCATGCCAAATTCTTTGTGATGCCATGGATTGCAGCATGCCAGGCTTCCCTCAGGAGGCAAGTAAGGTAATTTGGTATTTCCATCTCTTTAAGAATTTTCCATAGTTTGTTGTGATCCACACAGTCAAACATTTTAGCATAGTCAATGAAGAAGAAGTATATGTTTTTCTGGAATTCTCTTGATATTTTCTATGACCCAACATAGAAATGTTGGCAATTTGATTTCTGATTCCTCTGCCTTTTCTAAAACCAGCTTGAACATCTGGAAGTTCATGGTTCACATACTGCTGAAGCCTAGCTTGAAGAATTTTGAGCATTACTTTGCTAGCATGTGAGATGAGTGCAATTGTGTGCTAATTTGAACATTCTTTGGCAATGCTTTTCTTTGGGATTGGAATGAAAACTGACCTTTTCCAGTCTTGTGGCCACTGCTGAGTTTCCAAATTTGCTGGCATATTGAGTGCAGCATTTTGGAGAAGACTCTTGAGAATCTCTTGGACTGCAAGGAGATCTAACTAGTCCATCCTCAAGGAAATCAGTCCTGAATATTCATTAAATACTGATGCTGAAGCTGAAATTCCAATAGTTTGGCTACCTGAAGCGAAGAACTGACTCAGTAGAAAAGACCCTGATGATGGAAAAGATTAAAGGCAGGAGGAGAAGGGGATGACAGAGAATGGATGGCATCACCAACTCGATGAACATGAGTTTGAATAAGCTCCAGGAGTTGGTGATGGACAGGGAAGCCTGATGTGCTGCAGTCCATGGGGTCACAAAGAGTCAGACACAATTGAGTGACTAAACTGAACTGAACTGAGTACAGCATTTTAACAGCATCATCTTTTAGGATTTGAATAGCTCAGCTGGAATTCCATCACCTCCACTAGCTTTGTTTGTAGTAATGCTTCCTAAGGCCCACATGACTTTACACTCCAGGATGACTGGTTCTAGGTGAATGATCACACCATGGTGGTTATCCGGGCCATTAAGATCTCTTTTATATAGTTTTCTGTGTATTCTTGCCACCTCTTCTTAATATCTTCTGCTTCTGTTAGGTCCATACCATTTCTGTCCTTTATTGTGCCCATCTTTGCATGACATATTCCCTTGGTATTTCTAATTTTCTTGAAGAGATCTCTAGTCTTTCCCATTCTATATTTTCCTCTATTTCTTTGCATTGATCACTGAGGATGGCTTTCTTATCTCCCCTTGCTATTCTTTGGATATCTGCATTCAGAAGGGTGTATCTTTCCTTTTCTCCTTTGCCTTTTGCTTCTCTTCTTTTCTCAGCTATTTGTAAGGCCTCCTCAGACAGCCATTTTGACTATTTGCATTTTTTCTTCTTGGGTATTGTTTTTTTCACCACCTCCTGTACAATGTTATGAAACTGTGTCCATAGTTCTTTGGGCACTCTATCTATCAGATCTAATCCCTTGAATTACTTCCACTGTATAATCGTAAGGGATTTGATTTAGGTCATACCTGAATGATCTAGTGGTTTTGCCTACTTTCTTCAACTTAAGTCTGAATTTGGCAATAAGGAATTCATGATCTGAGCCACAGTCAGCTCCTGGTCTTGTTTTTCCTGATTGTACAGAGCTTTTCCATCTTTGGCTCAAAGAATAGAATCAATCTGATTTTGGTATTGACCATCAGGTGAAGTCCATTTGTAAAGTTGTCTCTTCTGTTGTTGGAAGAGGATGTTTGCTATGACCAGTGCTTTCTCTTGGCAAACCTCTGTTAGCCTTTGACCTGCTTCATTTTGTACTCCAAGGTCAAACTTGCCTGTTACTCCAGGTATCTCTTGACTTCCTACTTTTGCTTTCCAGTTCCTTACAATGTGAAGGACACCTTTTTTTGGTGTTAGTGCTAGATGGTCTTGTAGGTCTTATAGAACCATTTAACTTCAGCTTCTTTGACATTAGTGGTTGGGGCATAGACCTGAATTACTGTAATATTGAATTATTTGCCTTGGAAACAATCAGAGATCATTCTGTTGTTTTTGAGATTGCACTCAAGTACTGGATTTCAGACTCTTTTGTTGACCATGAGGGATACTCTATTTCTTCTAAGGGATTCTTGTCCACAGTAGTAGATATAATGGTCATCTGAATTAAATTCATCCATTCCAGTCCATTTTAGTTCACTGGTTCCCAAAAAGTCGATGTTAACTCTTCCTTCTCCTATTTGACCACTTCCAATTTATCTTGATTCATGGACCTAACATTCCAGGTTCCTATGCAATATTGTTCTTTACAGCATCAGACTTTACTTTCATCACCGGTCACATCCACAACTGGGTATTGTTTTTGCTTTGACTCCATCTCTTCATCCTTTCTGGAGTTATTTGTCCACTCTTCTCCATAGCATATTGGGCATCTACCAACCTGGGAAGTTCATCTTTCAGTGTCCTATCTTTTTGCCTTTTCATACTGTTCATGGGATTCTCAAGGCAAGAATACTGAAGTGGTTTGCCATTCTCTTCTCCAGTGGACCATAGTTTGTCAGAACTCTCCACCATTACCTGTCCATCTTGGGTGGCCCTACATGTCATGGCTCATAGTTTCATCAAATTAGACAAAGATGTGATCCAAATGATCAGTTTGGTTAGTTTTCTATAATTGTGGTTTTGATTAGTTTTCTGTAATTGTGGTTTTGATTCTGTCTGCCCTCTGATAGATAAGGGTAAGAGGTTTGTGGAAGCTTCCATTTGGGAGGAACTGGCTGTGGAGAATCTGAGTCTTTCTCTCTCTGATGGCCTGGCCAAGCTCAGTAAATCTTTAATCCAATTTTCTGCTTATGTGGGGCTGTGTTCTCTCCCTGTAGTTTGGCCTGAGGTAAAACTATGATAGGGGTAAGTCCTTCAAAAGGACTTATGCCAGGACTGTTGTATTCAGTGCCCCAACCCCATGGCAGGCCACTGTTGACCCACACCTCCACCAGAGTCTCTCAGACACTCACAGGCAAGTCTGGCTCAGTCTCTTGTGGGGTCACTGCTCCTTACTCCTAGGTTCTGGTGCACACAAGGTTTTGTTTATGCCCTCCAAGTGAAAGTGTTATTTCTGACTCTTTGTTACACTGTGGTCTGTAGCCTTACAGACTCCTCTGTCCATGGAATTCTCCAGACAAGAATACTGGAGTGGGTAGCCAGGGGGTCTTCTTGACCGAGTGATCAAACCTAGGTCTCCTGCATCACAAGCAGATTCTGTACCATGAGAGCCACCAGGGAAGCCCACCCTAATTCTACCTAAAGCTAATCCCACCTATCTATTTGGAATTCATCCATACCTTCTAGCTCCTCAAAGACAGTACTCCAGAATATTATCCTGCCTATTGCTTCCTTGATTTTCCTCTTTTCTGGATGATTCCCATCATCATGCAAACCTGATTTAAGAATTTTTTTCATCTTTAAAATAACAACAAACCTTCCTTAATGCATATTCCCATCCAACTATTCTTCCTTTTCTCTGCTTTCTTTTATAGCAAAATTCAAAAAAGCTACTAATACTAACCCCTTTCCTCTTCTTCTGTTCTCTTGAACCAATTTGATCAGGCTTATCATCTTATCAATCCATATCAATAGCTCTCCTCCAGGCTCTAGAGATGTCTACCTCATCAGATTAATGGTCAATCCTCTGTTCTCATTTTATAAGAACCAGTAGAAGTACTTAATACAGTACTTCACTCCTTCCTTCTCAAGACAGTTTCAAGACTTCCCTATTCAAGTATTAAAAAACAGTGAAATCCTATCCCTAACACCCCAGTGCCCAAAGGCCCTTCTTCTGTATACTATCTCTCTCTTTTAACCAGCTTTACTGAAACTCTTCATAGTACCTATTACTACCTGACATATATTTACTTTTTGTGAAATGTGAGCTCAACGAGAGTGAGGGCTTTGTGTTTACACCACTCTCCAGCCCACATTAGGTACTCCTTAAATATGATTTATACTATTTATTTTTACTGTTTACACAAATATATTAATAAATTTATTACAGACCCTCCTAATTCTTATCTGCACTATATCATGTGACTACAAATATATATTTTCTGTATCAGTTTTGTTTTCCTTTTAATCTACTTTCCATACTATTATCTTTCCAAAGTTTAGATCAAATTATGTATTAAATAAGTCTACAACAATGGTAACATGCTAAGGAAAAAAGAACATCAACATAATATCTTGCATGGCTTAACCAAAATTTAGGAAAATTCTTATTTTATCATACATTTGCATTACCCAATTGACATATCTTTTAAATGTTTTAAAAATATAGTAATTGGGAGCACTTTATAGGACTCAAGGTCATACACACTTGAATTATAATTGTGGCTCTCCCATCTCATGTTTTTGGTCATATTATTTAACCTCTAAACTTCATTTTTTTATCCATGAAAATGGAGTGATCATTAACAAGATCAGGTTTCCAAGGTTCTTGGGAGAATTAAATGAACTAATGTAATTATTACCATTGCTATTATATATTCTTTTTGTTCAGTGTTCAATCAGGACCTCACACCTACCATTTATTAATGAAAATAATTATTGCACTGATCTTATATTATGATTTCTATACATCCAACAGAAGCCTTATTTTCTTCACTGAAAACTATCTCAGTATTAACATAATTCACAATGCTATTTGCAAAAACATGTATAAGACTAAGCAAAACAATCAAAAGAAACATTTTTCAGTCAAAAATATCCTTGAAAGGTGAACAGTGAAAATATAGGCTGTCTACTTTACATATATTGTGTAACTACTTTGCTATAATACATAGTTCACTGTGTGAGATCAATTAGTATTAATTTATGGTGATTTATGTTAAATATTTAAAAAGGGACAGTTGTGTACAATTATGTAGTTCAGTCCCTGAAGTGTTCTTACAAAATGGAATAGAATTCAGAGAGATAAGGTATTAGTACTCTTTAGATGCAACTAAGAAGACAGCAACCAAGTTCATCATTTCCATAATAATTGAAATAATTAAATTGAAATAATTCATTACTATTAAAGAATTCTATGGTATAAGACCAAGGACTGATGTTGAAGCTGAAACTCCAATACTTTGGCCACCTCATGCGAAGAGTTGACTCATTGGAAAAAACCCTGATGCTGGGAAGGATTGGGGGCAGGAGGGGAAGGGGACGACAGAGGATGAGATGGTTGGATGGCATCACTGACTCGATGGACACAGGTTTGGGTAGACTCCGGGAGTTGGTGATGGACAGGGAGATCTGGCGTGCTGCAATTCATGGAGTCGCAAAGAGTCAGACATGACTGAGTGACAGAACTGAATAAGAACCTAAGAAGTGTTTTAACTGTCTTCAGGTTTAACACATTTTAATATTAACTTGGCAAGAAAAGATAGATTACAAACAAATATCACATCTATAATTTTTAAACTATTTTAAATTATTGAGTTTAGACTTACTGTAAAAACATTTTATCTTCTACTAAATTGTTTCCTCAATTTGATCCTTTGACTTTATTCCACTTTTTTATTTGCTTGTTGGAGTTGTCATAGTTGATTAAATCAGTAAGGAAGCAGATATAATAAAACATATAAGAGATTAGAAACCAACATATTAAAATCACTTTTGTGATTAAATGAAAATAATGAGAATAAAAGCCAAGTTCAGTTCAGTTCAGTCGTTCAGTCCTGTCCCACTCTTTGCGACCCCATGAATCTCAGCACACCAGGCCTCCCTGTCCATCACCAACTCCCGGAGTTTACCCAAACCCATGTCCATCGAGTCAGTGATGCCATCCAACCATCTCATCCTCTGTCGTCCCCTTCTCCTCCTGCCCCCAATCCTTCCCAGCATCAGGGTCTTTTCCAATGAGTCAACTCTTCGCATGAGGTGGCCAAAGTATTGGAGTTTCAGCTTCAACATCAGTCCTTTCAATGCACACCCAGGACTGATCTCCTTTAGGATGGACTGGTTGGATCTCCTTGCAGTCCAAGGGACTCTTAAGAGTCCTCTCCAACACCACAGTTCAAAAGCATCAATTCTTCAGCAGTCAGCTTTCTTTACCGTCCAACTCTCACATCCATACATGACCACTGGAAAAACCATAGCCTTGACTAGACGGACCTTTGTTGGCAAAGTAATGTCTCTGCTTTTAAATATGCTATCTAGGTTGGTCATAACCTTCCTTCCAAGGAGTAAGTGTCTTTTAATTTCATAGCTGCAATCAACATCAGCAGTGATTTTGGAGCCCAAAAACATAAAGTCTGACACTGTTTCCACTGTTTCCCTATCTATTTCCCACGAAGTGATGGGACCGGATGCCATGATCTTAGTTTTCTGAACGTTGAGCTTTAAGCCAACTTTTTCACTCACTTCTTTCACTTTCATCAAGAGGCTTTTTAGTTCCTCTTCACTTTCTGCCATAAGGGTAGTGTCATCTGCATATCTGAGGTTATTGATATTTCTCCCAGCAATCTTGATTCCAGATTGTGCTTCTTCCAGCCCAGTGTTTCTCATGATGTACTCTGCATAGAAGTTAAATAAGCAGGGTGACAATATACAGCCTTGACGTACTTCTTTTCCTATTTGGAACCAGTCTGTTGTTCCATGTCCAGTTCTAACTGTTGCTTCCTGACCTGCATACAGGTTTCTCAAGAGGCAGGTCAGGTGGTCTGGTATTCCCATCTCTTTCAGAATTTTCCACAGTTTGTTGTGATCCACACAGTCAAAGGCTTTGGCATAGTCAATAAAGCAGGAATAGATGTTTTTCTGAAACTCTCTTGCTTTTTTGATGATCCAGCAGATGTTGGAAATTTTATCTCTGGTTCCTCTGCCTTTTCTAAAACCAGCTTGAACATGTAAGTTCTATTTAAATACAGTTTTGATTTATTTAACACCTGGAGTACACCATCAGAGTATTTTTAAATAAGCACAGCAGGTATCAAGTAAAACATATTCCATGAGAATAAATATCCTGAAAACTGAGTACAATATACATACATAATCAATCTTTAGAAATTTAAATTATTTCAGAGCATTTTGAGACAGTGTTATATAATTTACCTCGGTTTAAAAATCCCTAGTGACAATCATTAGCTATGAGAACTTAGCAAACTACTATGCCTTTGGCACCTCAGTTTCTTCCTCTGTAAAATAAAAATATTGCCTACCTCACCAGTTTCTTGAGGGATTAAAAGTGATATGTATCTTTTATGTAAACTTGAAATTACTTTTCATTCTTCCTCCTCCTTTAACTCATTATATCAATTCTTTCTTTCCATTGTCTCTCACTTAACAATAAAGACTAAACCTGACTTCTGCCCAGATGCTCACCTCTTATCCCTCCAGATACTTTTCTCCCTAGTAGATCCTCTTGCATCCAATGTTGTTATTGTTTAGTTGCTAAGTCACGTCTCTTTTGTGACTCCATGGACAGTAGCCCACCAGATTACTCTGTCAATGGGATTTCCCAGGCAAAAATACTGGAGTGGATTGCTATTTCCTTCTCCAGAGGATATTCCTGATTCAGGGATTAAACCCATGTCTCCTGCATTGTAGGAGATTCTTGACTACTGACGCAAGAGGGAAGTCCAGACAGCTCCTTAAAATACTAAAAACCACTGCCAAATCAAATTGTCTAAAGCATCAAATTGTACACTGCATTGTCCTCTTCAGATATCTATAGTTATTTTTGCTACCTGCAGAAGGAAGTACTAATTCCTAAACTTGTATTCTATGCCCTCCACTATCTGGATCTCTTGGCTACACTAGCTTTATTGCCTAATATTCTTCTTCATAGATATTCCATTTCACTCAACCAGGACTACTCATTGACCAGAAAGAGGAAATGCAAATTCAAACCTCTTTTACCAAAATAGTTTTCCATTGCCTATAATGAACTTGTCTTTTTTTTGTATCACATATTCCTATTAAGGAGCATTTTTTCAACAGTAAATCGAAGTTGAGTCCATTGGCATTATAACTTATCTTTTCTCACAATTTCTTTGTATTGTTATTTATACTATTATTTAACAGCAATAACCTCTGACTCCACTTTTTCTTCTTTTTGACCTCTGCAATTCATTCTCCACACAGCAACCAAGCTGATATTTTAAAATGCAAATCATATCAGGTCTCAACTCTGCTGAAAACTCCAGTGTGTTGCTATACTTAGAAGAAAAGACAAAAGCATCACACATCACCTTGTACCTGCCCACACTGCCTCTATTCTATGTTCCAGTCCTCCGTATTCTGTTGTGAACTGAATGTACCAGAGTTTTCTTGAAAAGATGTTGTACAAAAGTGTTAACAGTAATTCCTTCAACTACTTCTGGCCTCCTGTGAGGTTTCATGTGAACATATCTGTTTATCAAGCTGGAAAGCTTAAGAGACAATTTCATGTCTTTCTTTATCTCTCTTATCAGGAATAACCAGTCACCAATTACAGGTTCTTTTACTCTAGAAATCCCCTTAATTTGCTACATCTTCACTCTCATTTCATTGATGCATTCATCTATGGTGGTCTTTGTTTCCCAAACACTAATTCTAAATATTTAGTCTATATTCTCTCACTTAATCTTTACATCAATCATACACATCATCCCTCTTTTATAGACAAACTGACACACAAAAAGGATAAGTAATTTGTTAACATAGCTAGTAAGAGGCAAAGCTGGTGCCCTTAACTATTGCAACATTCTCTCTTTATGTCACTTCTTCTAATTATTTTTTAAAATATTTTTCCCCCATTGCCCAGTTTGTAACAATTCAAACTCATTTGTGTTTCAAAAAAAGCTCTTGGAGGTCTAGAGCAAGGGTAATTGTCTAAACACATCTCTTAACTCTCTTTACCTCATCCCATGTGTTTCTGCCAAACTGAACAGAAAGACTAAGGACTTGCAGGGTCCTTTCCCAATCCCATTGGTTTATGTATGCCTCAACGTGTCTCTCCCAAACACAGCCCACAAAATATGACTCAAATTCTCTTCTTCAACAAAGCTTCCCTTCCCTCTGTCAGCATCCTGCAGAGTAACTTGTCCTACTCTCTACATTTTCATAACACTGTACTCATATATCTTATACATTATCTATTGCAAGGCAATAGAATTTAATTATTGGCTAATCTAGCTTTCTTACTAAATGATAATCTCCTCCAGAGTAGGGACTAGGTCTTAGTTATCATTGTATCATTTTCTCTTCCAGTAATATTAGTTGAATATCCAGCACATGCTAATGCTTAAATCAATACCTGCCGTAACAGACCTTTGATAAATGATTGATGTGGGAAATCATCAGAGCACCACATTATAAAGCAGATATTCATGGAAAGAGTAATTCTGACAGTCGTCAAGTTCAGGGAGACTTAGAACTAGCAACGAAGCCTGAACTGTCTCTAGGGATATAAGTCAAAGGAGATGAAAGAGGAGGAGATACAGAAGTGACAGAAGAGTCAAAAAGCAGCAAAGACAAACTTGACTCCCTTGAAAATTTTGTCATTTCTGAAGTATTAAGTAATCAAATGCAAGTTAATTTGGACAGAATCCTCTGCTACAAACAAAAACTATTTTCCTTTTTTGTGTAAACTCTTGGTTTAGCTATTAAGCCGTGGAGCTACTATGGTGAAATACGGCTTGACCAAATGTTTTTAGTTTTAGACCATTTAAGCTATTGTGAAACTCAACTTGGCAGTCACCTTGCTGCATAGTGAAAGAGCAGGATAAATGAAACTTCCCTGAAGTTCTTTTTGTCATCAAACAGTAGGAGAACATTATTGGCTCCCTCCAGTTGTGGCTAGGTTACACAGGTTCTATTTTAAACATTTTAAGCCAAACTCTCATTGTAATGTGATATTATTGGGCCAGTTTGTCTAACTTAAGAGAAAGGCCTATTATAGTAGAAATAGATCTGCTGCATTTCTTAAAAGTGTACATAAAACTCTGGAAAAGTTTAGAAATCTCGACTTTTTTTCCATCTAAAATGAAAGGAAAAAAGAAATTCTGCTTCTCCAAGCAAATTTAAAAATATAATAAATTCAAATGTAATTAATTAGTAATGCTAATATATTATGACTCCATTTCTAGAATTTTAAAACTTTTTCTATTAAAATTTAATTCATGTGGTATTATTTATTATATACCTCTATCACAGAAGATAAAAACAGGATCACACTTGTAATCAGGAAAAATAAAGTCTGAGGTAAAATGAATTAGTCTACTTTGTTTCTCTGACAATTGACATTCACTATTTGTTACATTGAACAACTTATTCACCACTCAATCTCATATTCCCTCACTTGTGAAGTAAAAATAAATGAAAAAAAAGGAGAAAGGGGAGGCAGAGGATGAGATGGTTGGATAGTATCACCAACTCAATGGACATGAATTTGAGTAAACTTCAGGAGACAGTGGACAGAGAAACTTGGCACGCGACAGTCCAGGGCTTCAGAGAGTTGGGTATGATTTAGCAACTGAACACAACAAAGTAAAAATAATATGTAGTGCAAAGGCTGTTTCAAGTATGCTACTAATATTTATAATGTCTGGTAGAAATAAGTAATTAAATAAGTAAATTAAAGTAATCAAACTCAAAGTCTTATTGAGAAGATTGGTAAGTGGGCTTCGATTAAAGCTGAAAGGTCAGATTATTTCCAATTAAAGGCATTGCTTTAGTTCATCATTCTTATATCTTTTTGTGGCAAAGTATATGATACTTTGGGCTTACCACATGGCTCAGCAATAAAGAATCTGCAGAGCAGGAGACATGAGTTTGAATCCTGGGTCAGAAATATCTCCTGGAGAAGGAAATGACAACCCACTCCAGTATTCTTGCCTAGGAAATCCCATGGACAGAAGAACCTGTCAGGCTACAGTCCATGGGGTTGCAAAAGTGTCACACATAACTTAGCTACTAAACAACAACAATGATATGATACTTTATAGATTATATATAGGAAAGAAAGATGGATGGATCAAAAAAAGGGGGGAACCTTGTTCATTAGAGGTTTTCTTGGAACCACATTTGGGAAAATTAAGAAGTACGGATTACAATTTATTTATTTATTTTATATATAAATTTAACTGAATTCAACAACTAAAATTATGAAAACTTTATAAGTAAAATAAAGAAACAGATGTTAGGATATAGCCAATAAAACTAGAAATATGATGTCCACCTTCCTATTCCAGGAATTTCAGTGTTAGTTTGCCTGCTTGGTTGGTTGTTTGAGATATCACTTGTTTTGGCATGTGTGTTGTATATTTTACTGAAAGGATTCCAACTGATATTTAACAAGTCACTTCAATATTTATTAACCATCAGTTATGTATACAGTATACTGGGAACTAAGTGCAAAAAGATAAATGAAATTTTGTCTTAAGGAGTACATTAAGTAATATAAAGAATGGAATATAATTTAAAAATTCCAAGATTCACTCATGAGCTCTTAAATAGATGCAGGACGATATCCAGAGATGGTACACTTAGTCCATCCACTGGAGAGGTCAGGGGTGGCAGCTGACTTAATTTTTTAGATAAATAAAAATTAGCCAAGTGAAACAAGTTGAAAGGAAATTCCAGGCAGTGAGAAATACTTCTGTGTATGTGAGGAGATGGGAAGAACTTCCCGAGTTATGTGAGTGCTAAAGGCAAGACTGAAGAAGTAAGTAGGGCTGGGTCCTAGAGTGTCCTTCATTCCATGCTAATATGATTACACTACTCTAGCATGTAATGAATAGGCTACTTTTTTTTTTTTAATAAAATAGGCTACTTTATGTAAGGAAGTTAACACGTTATTATGTGCGTTTGCAAAAGATCATTTTAACTGAAGTGGAACAAAAGACCTGAAGACTTGCAACTATTAAGAGCAGTTAAAGAGCTACTGCGATTTTCAGATAAAAGGTAACAAAGAGCTGAACTGGAGCAAAAATTTTAAAGATTAAAACAATAGCGAAGATTCCAAATACACTGTGAACAAAAAGCCTCCACTGTATGGCACAGGGAACAATTTCCAATCTCTTGGGATAAACCACAATGGAAAAAAATATTTGAAAAAAAGAATGTATATATGTGTAAAACTGAGTCAGTTTGCTGTACATCAGAGATTGACATAACATTGTAAATCAACTATAATTTAATAAAAAATGTAAAACATATATTACATATACAGATATGTATATATATACACATTGTGAGTAAATCCACATTATGCAATGATTGTCACAATTTTATTTCTATAGCCATCCAGTGTGTTAAAACAGGACATGACTTTTGCTTAAATATAATTTTGATATGTATTATATGATATTTTTACATAGCACTCATTTTAGCAACAGTATATTTATATTTTATTACATTGTTGGCATATTGCCTTTATTATTCATCACTGTCAGATTTATCTGGCAGTTCTTGCAAATGTGTTTATCCTTATAAAGTTTAGAATTTACTATATTGTCTAGTTCACAAAAATGTGTATTGAGTCTTTCTTAGAGGTATTCATTAAATCTGTTAATTCACATAGAAACCACAGGTTTCTTGACATCATAAGTCTTCCTACACAATAACAAAATATAGTATTTTTTAAATCTATGCATATCTTCCTAACACTCAATAGTTCAGTATGTTTTCTTCAAATGGGTCTTGGACATTTACTGATAAGTTTATACCAAGGTAGCTTCTCCTTTGTGTTGTTACTATCAGAGAAGTCTGTTCATCCATTATATTTAAAATTATTTTTACAATAGTAAAAAGGATTACAAAATAGATATGCTTTTATTAAATATGAAGTTCTATCAAATTCTAACATTTGATTATCCTTGCTTCTGATTTTCCATAAAGAAGTCAAACATCGCAGATATGATTGGAACCTCTGTGCACTCCTCTAGACCATCTCCCAAGCGGAATTGCTGTATAAAATTTAGGACTCTTCATTAAACTTGAATTCCAGATAAACAATGACTTAAGTTTTATTATAGCTCATGTGATATGCAATTGGAATGTATTTTTATTTGCTAAATCTGACAAGCTTAACTGAATTTGTTTTGTATCATTCTTAAAGATTTCAAAGTTTTACCGCTATGCATTTTGTGATCTTAAGCACTTCACAGCATCATTTTACATGTCTTTAAAACATATAAATGGTTTAAACATGTTTCCATTGGCTCCTATCAAAGATTGCTGCTTTTTCTCTTTAGCATAATCTGTCTGAACATTTGTATTTATCTGGGTGTGTCTGAGACACATGACTACATATGTCTCTGTCAGGATCTTCTGTACCCTGGATTGATACTGTATTTGACAATGTGCGTGCTAAATCTCTTCAGTCGTGTCCAACTCTTTATGACCCCATGAACTGTAGACTGACAGGCTCCTCTGTCCATGGGATTCTCCAGGCAAGAGTACTGGAGTGGACTGCCATACCTTCCTCCAGGGAATCTTCCCAACCCAGTGATTGAATCCATATCTCTTTTGTCTCCTGTATTGGCAGGCAGGTTCTTTACCACTAGCACCACCTGGGAAGCTTCTTAAATTGTGATTCAAGAGTACAGATATTCCTAGTTTTGTTAAAAACATGGTTTATATTTTTTTTCTTTTAATAATTTAAGAGTAGAAAAAGGAAAAGTGTCTCTGCTCTCTCTTTTCACAATTGAAATCCCCTTATTTCTGAAAATTATTTGTGCTTTTGAGTTGCATTCTAAACAAACGGAATCAGAATCTTCGAGTGTGAAACTGGTCAGTTGTTTAGTTGTGTCTAACTCTTTGTGACCCCACAGACTGCAGCCTGTCATGATCCTCTGTCCATGGAATTCTCTAGGCAAGAATACTGGAATGAGTAGCTATTCCCTTCTTGAGGGGACCTTCCTGATGCAGGGATCGAACCCACGTCTCCACACTGCAGGCAGATTCTTTTACCTTCTGACCCACCAAGGAAGCCCCAGAATCTTTAAGGGTCAGTTCAAAAGCTGTGTAAATTGACAAATACCACAGGTAATTCTTCTGCAGGAGCGAGACTCATGCCTTGATGGACCCATGCCTCTATCAAACAGAGATAGATGTGTTTAATATTATTTAAAAGATTCTACTTGTGTCCTTTCTTTGTACGAACCATATATACATTTTTAAGCATCTTGTCATTTATTTTTAAGATTCTTGCTGCTTCTAAAAAAATGGTATTTAATCGACTTCCATAAAACCTAGCACTTTTAATACAAGTTTAAATAAATGGCTTTAATTATTAAATAGAGGCTAACTGAGATTTTGTAGGAAAGCTCAGTCTGTTTTGGTTCTGTTGGACTTTCTGATATTGGAATATTTTGGCCTGCAAAAAGTAATCAAAATATCCTTTGAAACTTTAAACAATCTATTGATGATTTAAATATATTAAACTCAACAATAGTTAGCCAGCATTTCTTTGAAGAATAATCTTCTTTTGCTCTATTACAAAATCTCATGCTCCAGTAAAATGAATGCTTTACTGTTCCTCAATTATACATCGTGCCTTTCCTGCTGCATGATTTTGCTCATACTCTTCAACTAAAGAGTTGAATACCTTTTAAGTAGGTGAGATACCCTCACCTTAATTGATAAACATTACCTATCTTTCTAAAGAACAGTCCCCAAATCAACTTCTCCTCCTCTTCCAAGATTTTCAAGCCCAGATGTTGGTTCTGCATTTCTGAATCCTAAGGACAATCTGTCTGTATATTTTTTTCCTTAGGATGCATATTATATTATTATATTATACTGTAACAATTTGTGTACTTGGCATTTAACTTAGTAGCAGATTGTGATAATAATAGTTAGAATTATAATATATGATAATTATTTTGCATTTGCTAAATGCCAGGAGCCTGGTGGGCTGCCATCTATGGGGTCGCACAGAGTCGGACACGACTGAAGCGACTTAGCAGCAGCAGCAGCAGCAGCAGCAGGCAGTGGATTAAGGTCGTTATTTGGTTTAATCAAACAAATATATTAAAATAGACATATGTGTATGTATGTACCCAGTCACTAAGTTGTGTCCAACTCTTTGCGACCCCATGGACTGTAGCCCACCAGGCTCTTCTGTCCGTAGAATTTTCCAGGCAAGAATACTGGAACAGGTTACAATTTCCTACTCCAGGGGGTCTTCCTGACCCAGGGATCGAATAAATAAGGATATAAAATATGTGATTTTTTTTCTACTTAATGAGAAAATGAGGGCAGAATAAAGTTGAGTAGTGCTTCCAAAACCACACAACTAGCAAAGGGTCGATACTTAAGCATGTCTCACTGTAGAGGTAGCATTCTTAACCATAAAACCCTGTAGTACTTTATGATCTACTACTTTTATAGCATCTTGCTCAGTAACATTCACATGGCAAACCTAGGATATTTATTACATTGACTCTCATTTAACTCATACCACCAGTTTGATCTTATTTAGGCTGGTTTTCATAATTATAAATATGTGAATCTCAAGTCAACATTTTTAAATGTTTCTATTTTTCCATTATACTTCAGAATTTTAATTAGAATATGTTCCCAGCTAGAGAACGTGGCCTAACCACTAGTTCTTCCGCCTTCCCCTCCATTTTAGCGGACTCCAATTGTTTTGTAGATCTGAACTGACAGCCATTACATAAAGCAGCCAGATGACTGGAAAACTGAATTTTGTCAAGTTAATTACCAGTGATAAACACAGACTTTGATTCATGAATATGGCTTTTAGCAGAGCTCTTAAAGTGAGATGTTAATCAGTAAACACTAATTTTTTATAGTTTAATGGATATGTCAAAAGGAGGGTTTCCAGGAAAGCCCAGGCAAGAAGAACCCTGGTGTGCACTGAAAGAATCAACAAATAGAAAAGAAGCATTCATTTTAGAGAAGTGTTTTCAAGCTATTTGATCATGAAATGAACACGCCTTTAACTGCTGGAGTTGCAGTCAGATCAATCATCAGTGCTCTTCACAAACACAGAGATCAATTAAGAGGTTGTATTCTATGAGGCACAAACTTTCCAAATTAAATGGAGTTACTTGGCATTAAAGGTGAATGCAAAAAGTCAGGATAAAGTATAAAATATATTCCTATTAAATATAAATTTAAAAATTATTATATATAGTATTTTATCAAATTGGAAATATTCTGCAAATTTTCTTCCTATTTCAGTGTTGAATAAATACTTTTGGAAATAAAGACTTTTTCACACACAGTCAACCTAAGTCATTCATGCGGCTTTTTAAGCTTGTTGGCTTTCTTTGTGTCATGGTGTCAAAAATCTCAAAATTCTTCCTCTCAGGAAAAAGATCTCTCTATCAGAACACTTCTGAAAATGATGGCATCATAGGAAAATATAACCCTTGTATTTTGCTGCCAAATATTGCCACTAAATATATTTTAATACCTGGAAAAAATCTGACTTTTATAGCATATAAAGAATTCAAGCTTTGAATGTATATTTCAGTTTTCATTTTTAAGCTATTAATTAATGACTGGGAAAAAACAAACCCAGAAAATCAATGGAGCCTCATTTGGGTTTATAAGCTCTTTGTTACTGGGCAACATTACATTCCTGAAACACTGTATTTTATGTTTCAAAAAATGAAAATTAAATATGACTACACCCACAAAATATTATGACCAAATGCATCTACTTATAATATTCATAAATATCCTCTCCTGGTCTACCTATTTCCCCCAAAGCCCAAGTTCATACCTAGAAATTGCATCTTTTTTATAAACAGAATGCAAAGACTGTGTCTCTAATTCCTCTATAGGTTACCACATCTGTGACTGAAAAAATATGCTTTCTAGTAAAAATAACAAAGCAGTTGTATGTTTGTGTCTCATTAAAATGTATACCAACTACATATATACACACACCAACTCTAAGAGTAAGGGCAGATAATGATACAAAATGTCTGCATCATTTATTAATTTACGTGGGCAAAAATTAGTACTTTTATATTTAAGGGGACTATCAAAGAAAGTTACTGGATTGGGAGGTTAACATCAGAAAAATTATTTGAAAGAAAGGAATTTTATGGAATTAACTCCTGTTAGTTTATCCAAACACATGATCAAAACATATTTGTAAGCAAATCATTAACAATTCAATGCTTTTCTTTGCCTTTCCTCAATAGAAGCACTAATAGAATTTCTGAGCAAATGTGGATTTCAATCTTTTGCAGTAAAGATCATCACAGTCAGTGATTCCATTTGACATTTTTTTTTTTATATTAGAGAAAATAAATAGAGTGTTGAAATACAGTTTTCCTGGCAGGCCATGAGCCTAGTTTACAAAACTGTGATACACTTTCCAGGACATCATTTTTAAAATTTGAGAATTTGAATACTGAATCAGTGAAACGTATCTGATGCAATTTCATATACCACTGGAGAAGGAAATGGCAACCCACTCCAGTATTCTTGCCTAGAGAATCCTGTGGACAGAGAAGCCTGGTGGGCTGCTGTCCATAGGGTCGCACCGAGTCAGACACAACTGAAGTGACTTGCCATGCAGCATGCATTGGAGAAGGAAATGGCAACCCACTCCAGTATTCCTGGAGAATCCCAGGGACAGAGGAGCCTGGTGGGCTGCTGTCTATGGGGTCGCACAGAGTCGGACACGACTGAAGCGACTTAGCAGCAGCAGCAGCATATACCACTATGATTATAGATTCAAACGCTATGTTACCATTCTATTCTGAACTGTGGGGCAGAAATTTTTCTCTTGAGATTGTTTATCTCCATTTATCATTGATGTTTTCATTATTTCCACATCAAATTATATTTGTGAAACTTAATTGGATGTGTTCAAAGATAACCATAAAGTCAATATAAAATCTCATAATAGCCCCATATCAGATGCTACACATATGGAATCCATTAAGGAAAAATAATTGCCTAAATTGACCCATGATAGGCTCAAAATTGCCTTAACCCTTCCACATGGTGAGGCAAATAATTTAAGAAACAATTTCCCTAGCTCTCCTCATTTGCAATTTAAAGTCTTTTATAGTACAAATTCTTTTAGTCATTGATTCAACAAATATTTGTAGAACTCACCCTGAACCAGGAATGTAATAATAACCAAAACCAAATATCCATTCCCCAAGAGTGCATAGTTTAGTGCAACATTACAAAGTAATATATGCATGTTATTTGCTCATTTTGTTCATGTATTAGAATTAATTAGACAATTAAAACCACTAATAATCTCCTTAATTCAGAGATGGCCACAGTTGAAAGCTGGGGGTTTATAAATATGTATTTGTGTATTTATTAGTTTGGAGCATATAAAATCTCTGGTTTTGTAGAAAAGAAACTGTCAGTAACACCAATATTATATAATTAAATCTATTAATATATTTGCATGTATGGGCCACAATCCTCTATATTTGTATTTCACTTTTTCATATTTTTTTATAGTAAATAGTGGTAATGAATAGCACCACATTGCATATGTAGTCACATAAATCTACATATATGCCTCATTCTACCCTCAAGAAAAATCCCTGTAGGCAAAATTCTAGTATAGAGGATATGTACTTTATTTTTAATTTTTAAATTTACTTTTAAATTGGTGCTTCCATTTCCACTAGATTTGCATTGTTTTGAAACTAAGTTACCCTTTCAAACATTTTCCCTATGCTATCCTATTATCTATAGGATCAATTTTGGTCATTTGCCTTTTACTAAAAAACTTTCACTTTATCAAATTTTTGTCTTTTCTTAACATATAACCATCACAGTATTTTCTTTATTGGGAGAAAAACACCCAAAATATGTTATTATACCCTCTCTATCATTCCTAACGTAACATAGTGCCTTTCTCCCTTGCTTCCCTGCACATTTTTCCCAAGGGTTGGTCTATTTTACCAACCTTGTAAAGAAAAAAATATTGGATTAATTTAACAGTGGCATTTCCCCTCCTCATTTTTTTCAAATTTATAAATGTCAGCTTTTGCTTTTCACAATTTTTTCTTATTTTCCTTAAGCATTTTTTCTTAATATTTTTCTTGATTAACTCAATACTAACTTCACTTATTTTCAGTTTTTATTATAGAATTTTTTCTGAATATAGCTTAGGCCTATTGCATAATTTTATACATTTTTTCTCTGTTATTTTTAAGCATCATATAATTGCAGAATTGGATCTCTACTTTCAAAGGGTTAAGAAAGTTATTTATCTTATTTATCTCAAATGGAAAACTCTTCAGTTTGGCAAATGCAATGGATGTTTAGAGTCATCTCAAATCCTCCTTCTCATCTGACCTCCTTTCCTACAAGAAGGTAGACAGCTGAAAGTTTCAATAACTATGGGTGAATATGTGATCTACTTTTAACAATGAGAAGTTCACTGAAGTCACTGGCTAGTACTACTGGGAAAGCTAAGGGCTTTTTCCCAATAGAGCTTGTATATATATATATATATATATATATATATATATTTTAATAGGAGGATAATTACTTTACAATGTTGTGTTGGTTTGTTATGTACAGAGGGAGGTGATGAATGATAAATGATTAAGTAAAGGCTAAAGCTTTGTGCATATGACCACATTCCAGGCAGGAACAAGGGGAAGGGCAGAGGACTGAAGGGACAAGACAATCAATATACAAGCTCTGCCTTACAGCAACATGAATGAGCTATAAATATGTGCTTGTATACTGCCTGGAACCTGGTCATATGCACAAAGCTTTAGCAGCCATCTTGAACACCAGGATGAAACCACACACTAAGCAGGACACTATAACAAGAAGCGAGAAAGGACACAGATCCTTAAGGAAGTCCTGGAGCCACTCATGGGTCTAAGCTGCCTACCTCTGACTCCTTGATTCATGAGAAAGATAAAGCCTTTACTTTGTTTAAACCACTTTCATCAGATTTTCTCTTTCTTGCAGTCAAAATTAGTTTTAACAGAAAACATGTCTGTAGTACATGTTGCCAGCCCCCTTCAGGTCTCCTTTGCTATTAGTACACAGGTCCCCCAGCTACTGTGAGTTCATGGCTATAGTTTCTCTAGAAAACTGTTCTGGACTAAGAAGAGCTGCTTTGGGAATGGACCACAGTCAACAGTTATTCCTGTATTTGTTAATACTATTACTACCACTATTATTATTAGATGCTTATTAAATACCCACTGAATCTCAAAGATCTGACTTTGATGTGTCAAAGTAAAATTATACTGGACAAATTTAATCAGGCAAGGAAGACTTTAACTATTGTAATAAGAAAAGAGACTGAACTCAACTCCACTGAAATACGTAGTGGGAGAGTTTTTAGATCAGGGGTGAGCTAGTAGAACATATACTAGTAGACATGGAACAACAGATTGGTTCCAAATAGGGAAAGGAGCACGTCAAGGCTGTATATTGTCACCCTGCTTATTTAACTTATATGCAGAGTACATCATGAGAAACACTGGGCTGGATGAAGCTCAAGCTGCAATCAAGATTGCTGGGAAAAATATCAATAACCTCAGATATGCAGATGACACCACCCTTATGTCAGAAAGTGAAGAAGAACTAAAGAGCCTCTTGATGAAAGTGAAAGAGGAGAGTGAAAAAGTTGGTTTAAAACTCAACATTCAGCAAACTAAGATCATGGCATCCGGTCCCATCACTTCATGGCAAATAGATGGGGAAACAGTGGCAGATTTTATTTTTGGGGGGCTCCAAAATCACTGCAGATGGTGACTGTACCATGAAATTAAAAGATGCATGCTCCTTGGAAGAAAAGTTATGACCAACCTAGACAGTATATTAAAAAGAAGAGACATTGTTTTGCCAACAAAGGTCTGTCTAGTCAAAGCTATGGTTTTTCTAGTAGTCATGTATGGATGTGAGAATTGGACTATAAAGGAAGCTGAGAGCCTAAGAACTGATCCTTTTGAACTGTGGTGTTGGAGAAGACTCTTGAGAGTTCCTTGGAGTGCAAGGAGATCCAACTTGTCAATCGCAAAGGAAATCAGTCCTGAATATTCACTGGAAGGACTGATGCTGAAACTGAAACTCCAATACTTTGGCTACCTGATGCGAAGAGTTGACTCATTTGAAAAGAACCTGATGCTGGGAAAGATTGAAGGCAGGAGGAGAAGGGGATGACCGAGGATGAGATGGTTGGATGGCATCATTGACTCAATGGACATGAGTTTGAGTAAGCTCTCAGAGTTGGCAATGCACAGGGAGGCCTGGCATGCTGCAGTTCATGGGGTTGCAAAGAGTCGGACATGACTGAGTGACTGAACTGAACTGAGATAGTAGAAAAGTACTGAAAGATGTTAGTGGGAGAGTCACTGTGATTAGACCATCTGTTTGCTAACTGTTGCTTGTTGAGGTTAGTCCTACACTTCCACAGAAACTGAGAGTTGGGGGTGCCATATTTCTTGATGGCTATATTTTGAAAAAATAATTCTTAGGTCTTTGAAAAAGACATTCCTGGATTACAAAACTGGCTAGAAGCTGAGGAATAATTTATATACATTTCACAGGGGCAGAGAAAGATTTTTCAATAAGTTTTCTAAAGTAAATCCTTCAAGAAAAGGAAATCAGAGAGACCTATAGTCAGGAAAAGCCTCTCAAAAGTTAGTCAAGCTGACGGGAACTTTAAGATATTTTGGTCACACTTCTTTTGTCTTTTGTTACTTTGGCCTCATACTTTTTCCAAGTTCTGGGAGAATTTCTTAAATATGTCATTTACATTACTGATTTTGTGAAATGCCATCAGTAGTCTCTATTTTTATTCAAGTTTTAATTTGACAATTGTGTTTTACATTCCATGCAGATTTTCTTATTTCAGATCATTCTCTCATTATGATTTTGCGCCACTGTAAACTGCAATGGTTTGATTTATTTCTTTGATTAAAATCAAAATTTAATTTGTAAGTCAACCTAACATATTCTAAAATTTTCTACTGTGTTGTAGTAACAAATGCACAATACTCTATCTTCATTTCAAATGTCACTGTCTTTTGAATCAGAGTGTTTTGTTTGTTGTGCTCACAGAGAAGAGTGTGCCTTTTAAATACTGAACATTGAGACAGGTTCTGCAAAAAAAAAACCTTGAGGATCTATTTCCAAATCTTTCCAGTACAAATGAAAGGGTAAGGGAGTAGTTTTCAATCATGTTACTTTCATTATGCTAACAAGAGATCCAGGAGCCTGGGATGATAGTGGAAAGAAACTGAGGAACTTTTCCTCCTCGAACTGGAGGAAGTCTGGACAGGATGTGCTAGTCTAATTTGAAGATGAGTTTTATTTTTCTTTATTGAAAGAACATTAGTTGGCTGGGTCACACCCCTATTTTATGCCAGTTAAATCTTCTTGTAGAAATCAGTGTGTTGCATTGATGTTTGGCTTTTAACAAAAAGGATTGGTGCATTTCTATCAGCATCGAGGATAGCATTTAACCATGAGAGAGGTACAGCAGGTACAATGCCTATGGTCCATGTTACTTTTGCTGCTGCTGCTGCTGCTAAGTCGCTTCAGTCGTGTCCGACTCTGTGCGACCCCATAGACGTCAGCCACCAGGCTCCGCCGTCCCTGGGATTCTCCAGGCAAGAATACTGGAGTGGGTTGCCATTTCCTTCTCCAGTGCATGAAAGGGAAAAGTGAAAGTGAAGTCGCTCAGTCGTGTCCGACTCTTAGCGACCCCATGGACTGCAGCCTACCAGGCTCCTCCATCCATGGGGTTTTCCAGGCAAGAGTACTGGAGTGGGGTGCCGTTGCCTTCTCCGATGTTACTTTTAGGAGTTCACAAAAATGTTTTAACTTTAATTTTACTCTAGTAGAAGAAAAAACAGATATAATATTAATAAATATATAAGAATAAATCAGTTTGTATTATATTTATCTTTATATTAAGTGGTTGAAAAATATAATTTGTAAATATTTTTTATGGAGAAAGAGGCCCATAAAGGTAGAAGTGCCTGGGGTTCATGAAAATCACAATATGGTCCCACTCTCATCTCTTCCACTTTCCTTTTTTGGTGAGTCTTTTCTAACACATACAGGGCTTCTTGGTCATGTTAGTAGTTCCTTCATTCTAGTAAGATTTCACTACATCTAGCAAAGACATATCAAAGTGTCTATTATGAATATCATCCCTTGCCATATTTACCACCGAAACTGCAATTTTGTAGCTTATTATTGCTTATTTCAATGAGATTCTTACAAGACAAAGGATATGATCACCTTATGAGTGTATTTAATGGCTTAGCTATAAAATTTGACTCATCAAGAGTAAACAACACATCAAGTATTTCATGAGACAAAACATTTTGTAGTTCCAATTTCCTCTGCTTTATGTGAGTCACATGTGAGTCAGCTGAGCACTTCCAGTAATAAACATGAGTTAATAGCATGTGAAGATGGCTTCTTCATTAGATAATTGCTTTATCAGTGAAATCTTAAAAAGATTATGAAAAAATTATCCTATAGAAGGAAAATCTAACATGCAATGAAAACAACTCTCTTAAGTGGCTAAGAATGAATTATATAGAATTACATAGCATAAGAATAACTTTAGTCACTGGGCCTGGGCAAAAATAACTTCATAATAAGCAGCATAAGTGTGCTTCTTAGGTGTCAGGCATCTTCCAATATATGCACCACCTGATGCAATCCTCCCACAATTCTATGTGGTAGCTGCTGTTATTATTATTTTCAGTTCAGTCGATCAGTCATGTACAACTCGTTGAAACCCCATGGAATGCAGCATGCCAGGCTTTTCTGTCTATCACCAACACCTGGAACTTGCTCAAACTCATATCCATCAAATCAGTGATGCCATCCAACCATCTCATCCTCTGTTATCCCCTTCTCCTCCTGCCTTCAATCATGCCCAGCATCAGAGTCTTTCCCAGTGGTTTGATCTCCTTGCAGTCCAAGGGACTCTCAGGAGTCGTCTCCTACACCACAGTTCAAAAGCATCAATTCTTCAGCTCTCAGCTTTCTTTATACTCCAACTCTTCACATCCATACATGACTACTGGAAAAACCATAACTTTGACTATACAGAGTTTTTTCGGCAATGTCTCTGCTTTTTAATATGCATGTAGGTTTGTCATAGTTTTTCTTCCAAGGAGCAAGCATCTTTTAATTCATTGGCTGCAGTCACCATCTGCAGTGGTTTTAGAGCCCAAGAAGATAAAGTCTGTCACTGTTTCCATTGTTTATCCATCTCTTTGCCATGAAGTGATAGGACGTGATTACATGATCTTCATTTTTGAATTTTGAGTTTTAAGCCAGCTTTTTCACTCTCCTCTTTCACTTTCACTTTCACTTAGTTCCTCTTCACTTTCTGCCATAACAGTGGTGTCATTTACATATTAGATTTATTGATATTTCTCCCGGAAATCTTGATTCCAGCTTGTGCTTCATCTAGTCTGACATTTCGCATGACATACACTGCATTTAAGTTCCATAAGCGAGGTGACAATATATAGCCTTGACGTGCTGCTTTCCCAATTTACAACCAGTCTGTTGTTCCATGTCCAGTTCTAACTGTTGCTTTTTGACCTGCATACAGATTTCTCAGGAGGTAGGTTAGGTGGTCTGGTATTCCCATCTCTTGAAGAATTTTCCACAGTTTGTTGTGATCCATACAGTCAAAGGGTTTAGCATAGTCAATAAAGCAGAAGTAGATGCTTTTCTGGAATTTTCTTGCTTTTTCTATGATCCAACGGATGTTGGCAATTTGATCTCTGGTTTCTCTGCCTTTTCTAAATCCAGCTTGAACATTTGGAAGTTTTGGGTTCATGTACTGTTGAAGCCTAACTCAGAGAATTTTGAGCATTACTTTGCTAGCATGTGAGATGAAAGTATCTGTGCGGTAGTCTGATATTTTTTTGTCATTGTCTTTCTTTGGGATTGGAATGAAAACTGACCTTTTTCAGACCTGTGGCCAATGGTGAGGTTTCCAAATTCACTAGCATATTGAGTGCAGCACTTTCACAGCATCATCTTTTAGGATTTGAAATAGCTCAGCTAGAATTCCATCACCTCCACTAACTTTGTTCATAGTGATGGTTCCTAAGGCCCACATGACTTCACACTTCAGTATGTCTGGCTCTAGGTGAGTGATCAAACCATCGTGGTTATCTGTGTCATTAAGATATTTTTTGTATACTTCTTCTCTGTATTCCTACCACCTCTTCTTAATATCTCCTGATTCTGTCAGGTCCATACCATTTCTGTCCTTTATTGTGCCCATCTTTGCATGAAATTCTCCCTTGGTATCTCTAATTTTCTTGAAGAGCTCTCTAGTCTTTCCCATTCTACTGTTTTCCTCTATGTCTTTGCACTGCTCACTGAGGAAGGCTTTCTTATCTCTCCTTGCTATTCTTTGGAACTATGCATTCAGATGGGCATATCTTTCCTTTTCTCCTTTGCCTTTTGCTTCTCTTCTTTTCTCAGCTATTTTTAAGGCCTCCTCAGACAGCCATTTTGACTTTTCACATTTCTTTCTTGGGGATAGTTTTGGCCACCATCTCCTATACAGTGTTATCAACCTGTGTCCATAGTTTTTCAGGCATTCTATCTATTAAATCTAATCCCTTGAATCTATTTGTCACTTCCACTGTATAATCATAAAGGATTTGATTTAGGTTATACCTGAGCACTCTAGTGGTTTTTTCTACTTTCTTCAATTTAAGTCTGAATTTTACAATCAGAAGTTCATGATCTGAGCCACAGTCAGCTCCTGGTCTTATTTTTGCTGACTGTATATAGCTTTTCCATCTTTGGTTGCAAAGAATATAATCAATTTTATTTTGGCATTGACCATATGATGACGTCCATGACCATCTGATGACATCCAAATTTCATGGGAACAGATATGTTTTGAATTAAAATATTTCTGGAGTTTTTAGAATTTTGGAAGAGTATATATCTGTCTTGGACACAGGAGCCTGGGGGGCTACAGTCCATGGGTTTGCAAGTGTTAAACACAACTTAGCAACTACACCACCACCACCATGTATCTGTCTGGCATAGTAACATGTAATCAAAAATATCAATATTTCTTTATGAAAAATTGTGCATATTCACTTCAGATAGAATAAATAAGACAGAAATTGTCTCAGATCATTTCAGAACAGATTTGCTACCAAATAAGTTCAGGTCAAAAGCAGGTCTTATCACCAATGCTGTATGTCTCAAGCTTTTTTGAATTATAGGATTATAAGAAAGGAAATGTTGACCTGCATTTTTTTTTTTGGTACTGTGTGTAGCCCAACCATGAGGTACTTATTAGTTGATGGAGAAGTCTGTTGCTCCAAACAGCTCAAATTTATGTAACATGCCTCAATAGCAATCAGCCTCCTTTGAGAATAAATTACAGAGGGTACATTAAGAACTAGAACTGAGTACCAAAGTCAAATTGGCATTTCTCTTTGTCAATGAAAATAAGATATTTTAGAGTTCTTTACATAACATAAAGACTTTTAAAACTTAGAAAAAAGATCCATAAGAGATCTTAAGAGAGTGAAAATAAGAGAGAAACATAAGAGACAAAACAGGAGCTGGTCCTGAGTGCTTTTATGGCCATCACCTATGTAGCTTATCTCATTGACTTTTTGGGGCAAGGGATGTGATGGGAAAAGTGAAATGTTGAGCATTAGAGATGCTCAAGGAGAACTGAGATACAAAGCATTGCATTATTTATGTGGGCATCATTATCTTAATTCTGATAAATGAGGACATCTTGATGAACTGTGATGCTTGGTGTTTGGAAAGAGAAGAAAGAGGATCAACTAATAAAGTTCTCTCAAAAGGCAAAAATGTATTTTCCTGGTTTTATATTTGACACAACAATCACAGCTGGTCTTCAGCTTAAATAATCTGACAAGATTATTTTAAAAAATGTTGAATTACATAAAAAACTACTTGATTATAGCTAATTTTTCAAAGGGATTTGTAACAGGATTCATTTATCTGGCAACCATATTACCCTTGGCATTTCAAATAAAATTCAATTTTCAAAAACACAAAACAGCCATACAAACTAAATGTCACTTGACTGTGTGTCATAATATTTTTATACTGCTCTATACTCTTGCATGCATACACACACAGAGGCACACACACAAAACCTTTGAGATGGGTATCTATTACTTAGACTGACATCTATCTATAGTACTGAAACATACTCTGAATTAAATCTTTGAAAGACAATGAAACAGCTAGAACTTAAAAAATAAGTTCAGTTCAGTCACTCAGTCATGTCCAACTCTTTGCGATCCCATGGACTGCAGCACACCAGGCTTCCCTGTCCACTACCTGCCGCTGGAACTTGCTCAAACTCGTGTCCATCGAGTCGGTGATGTCATCCAACTATCTCATCCTCTTAAAAGATCAAATTACTGCTGATAAGTATCTTCCTTTGAACTCTCTTTTTTGACTTCGACATTCTTTAGAGATAAACTTGAGTAAAGAATATAGAGAGTAGAATCATAAGCAGATTAGTTTAAGCACATAGCTGAATGTCAGCATCAGGACCAGCAAGGCAGATCTTTTAATAGAATTCTACTCTTTTTAACTTTAGCAGGATGCTGTGCTGTGCTGTACTTAGTCGTTCAGTTGTGTCCGACTCTTTTTGACCCCATGGACAATAGCCTGCCAGGCTCCTCTGTCCATGGCGATTCTCCAGGCAAGATTACTGGAGTGTGATGCCATGCCCTCCTCCAGGGGATCTTCCCCATTCAGGGACTGAACCCAGTTCCCCACGTTGTAGGTGGATTCTTTACCATCTGAACCACCAGGGAACCCCAAGAATACTAGAATATGTAGCCTATCCTTTCTCCAGGGCATCTTACAAACCCAGGAATAGAACCAGAGTCTCCTGCATTGCAGAAAGATTCTTTACCAGCTGAGCTACCAGGGAAGCCCTAGCATGATGCTAACACATGGTAAATACTTACTTTGCTGCCTAAGAGTCTCTGCAGTTACATAACTAGTGTATTATATACTTCCTCTGAAGCATGAAAGACTACATTAAGCAAATAAGAATGATTTATTTTCTTGACCTCAAAGCATAGTGAGATAAGGTGAGTTCTACAATTCCACATGAAATACAGTTAAGTTTCTGGTCCTGATTCAAAGTCAAATGCTCTTTCATAAAAGTTACTGCTTCCTTTCTTTTAGCTGATATATTTAGTATCTGTATTTTATTTGCCAGATGATCAGGTTAAGAAGGTCTGCTACTTGGAAGTTGCTTATAAAATAGCTTAGAAATTATATAGCAAATTTTTGGACTAAAGGAATTTTGTGGTGGCTAAATGATTGGGTCTATATATAAAGCTTCTTTAAATACTATACTCTGAAAATATAACTAGCCTCAATTTTAAATCAAAGTGACTATTATTTTATCTCCCCATTGTGTTCATATATTACTGATTTATTTAGCATGCTCTATTATTACAAAAGAATATCCATAAATATGCATTATCTCATGTGATAAATCAGCAACTGCTAAATTTTCCATCTTGAGTACATTATTTCCAGCTGAATGAACAACACTTCTATCCTCAAAGGACAAATAACTTTATAATTAACTTTAATTGTTCAATGTTTAGAAAGTTTTGAACTATAGTAACATTCAGATAATCAGATAATGGCGATTTCAAAAAGCATCTCTTAAAAGATTTAACCCCCCACACCATGAAAGAAAATAAAACTCAATGAAACTTTCTTCCTAAGGGCACCTTTGTAAAATACTCTTTGATGGAAAGAAATGCCAAATTTTTATCAGATGGGTAACCAGGGCCTAGAAATACACAAGCCAGTCGGTTCAGATAAAAAGAACAGCAAAGCCTGGGAAAACTTTGAAAGATAGGTACAAAGTTAATCAGATCTGAGTCTAAATGCCACTTGTGACTTGTAGCTCTAAACATGTAATCTTTAGTGGCCTCAGTTTCTTCATCTGTAAAGCAGGGATAATCTCTGCCTCATAGTGCCACGTAAGTACTCTGTGCAATCACACTGCTCCAGCATGCTGTGGAGGGATAGGGCACTTCAGCCCCTTCCCCAGAGGCCTGAATTCATTAAAGTCAACTTTTTGTTTGTTGGGCTCTATAGACAGGCCTGAATTCATTAAAGCCAACTCCTAGTGTTGACTGGAAAGTTCCAGTTTCCTTACCAGAGAAGGCACTGAAAAACCTTTCACAACACTGAGGACCACCTTTAAATCTATCCAGCTAGTTCTTGGTTTCAAATGAGAATATACATTGCTTTAAAAAGAGATATCCATCAGATGGAATAAAAGAAACATTATAAAGGCTGAATTTTACACAAAAACGTAATTTTTAAAACAGAGAAAAAATTAAACCATAATCTACTGCACTTAAAAGCCAGTCAATAAAAAATTTAGAATCTGTCTTCCTGACAGATAAAATATTTATTGTTGTCATTTAGTCACTAAGTCGTGTCTGACTCTAGTGCAACTCCATGGACTATAGCTTGCCGGGCTTCTCTATCCATGGGATTTCCCAGAAAACAACACTGGAGTGGGTTGCCATTTCCTTCTCCAGGGGAACTTTCCCACCCAGGGATTGAACCCACATCTCCTGCTTTGACAAGTGGATTCTTTATCACTGAGCCACCTGGGAAGCCTATAGATAATATATATACCCAAAGAAATTCCATTTTACTTAGTGTCTTTAAACCTGATTAAAGAATGAATAATATAGACCTAAGTATGAAATATCTAATTTTATAAAAATTCATAAATACAGTTACTTACAAGAGGCCCTTGTTTTGCTTAAGAAATACTAAAGAGCTACCTCCAATTACTAGGTACACTGTGCTTACAGGAGTGATTTTATCCAATGGTGATTTTAATACTAAATTTCAACCTAAACCAATGCAAGAAAAACAAAGCCATATTTTTTACAGCGAGCTATGAAATTATTTTCTTGTGAAGTTATAATGCTCCCTTAAGGAAACAACAGAATTGACTTGAGTAGAAGAAATGAAGTATATTTGAAGATGATTTTATGTTTACTAATGTTGACACTCAGCTGATGAGCAGAAATCATTCATTTTAAATATTAATTTACATGACTAGTTGATGTTAAAGATCTTATTCCAGAACTTACAGCAAGAAAACATTTTTAAGTTGGAAAGTCAACACATAAAAGGATATATTAATAGTGACCATACTATATGACAGATATTGTTCTAAGCTCTTTACAGGAAAAGTAGCATGACATTCATTTTAGTTAAGTTTAATGATTTTTTTTTTATTTTAGTTTAGTAAATAACCTTTATTGATTTATTGTCCGTATAACCATGGGAATAGATCATAGTTGGTTTCAACCATAATTACAGCAGTAATTATTTTGTAGCTAGACTATCTGCCTACCTTTGAATGCCCTTTGCACTGCAGGTTAAGCCTATGAGTTCCAGACGTGCATGGGAAATGTGGATAGTGTTCCTATCTCCAGACATACATATTTACCCACACTCAAGAGCAAGATACTATAAGCAAAGCTGTTACCATATGTATTGGGCATATATTCTAAAGGATACATTGCTTCTCATAGGGTGCTACCTTTCAGCATTTGTTAGAGTTCATTTCTTATTCCAGGATATTTAGATTTGTAGTTTTAAAAAAGAAGGACAAATAAAGGGAGAGAGAGAGGGGAAGGAATAAAGGAAGCAAGGAGGGAGGGAGAAAGTGAAGAAAGAAAGAGAGAGGCATCTCGTAAACATGCAAGGAAAGGAAGAAGAATGGACATTGGAGCCTCTTCACCCTAGGTTCCAATGACCAATCTCCCACTTGAGACCACAACAGACTTATTTCTCAAAAGCAACAGGAATATAAATATTTTCTCCAACATGAGAATTATCAAACCAGGCCATAAAATATTACTTTTTCTATTTTTTGATAGCAAGGGAAAAAATGTGTGGGTAATGTTAAATCAAGGCAAAGAATCCTGCTAACTCAGCATCATCCTATATAATTAACTAAGCTGTTTTGTTATTTTCTTCCATTAGCTAATACTGTTGGTGTGATTATCATTTTCTGAAAGCAAGTGTTACCAGTTAACAAAGGATTGGTACCAAAGGTAATTAGAGCAATACCCAGAGTGATTCTTGAGAAGGCAGCATGAGCATCACCTGAGAGCTTGTTAAAATACAAATGATCAGGCCTCACTTCAGACTACTGAATCAGAAGCTTTGAGAATATCAGTTTTAACAAGCTTTTCCAGTGATACTTATTTTCATGCTTCAGAATCATAGGCTTAGAGGATATCTAAAGCAAATAAAATTCAGCTCATAATCTATGGTGTTATATATCGTATTCTCATTCCTTTCTACATCTATTTTTCCTTTGTTCCATAAAAATGCTTACAAAATAATTTCCATGTAGAGGGAATTTCTTCAGTCAGCTGCAGAATGACCATGAGGACTTGAGGTTCTGATTTGAAAGGATCAATATTTATCTTTTTATGAGAAACAAAACACTTGCAGTCCATTTTTGAGTGAGTGGATTGAATACAGAACATAAAATTTAATATTAAAGTCATATTCCATTTCAGCAGGTTCTGAAAAAGTCAATTTCTTGGGAACTAGAGTGTATAAAAATTCAAAAGTTGCACAAACTGCAGAATATTAATATGATACATGCATTTTTAGCTCACTGAAATTAAACCTTACATTTTGGTTGTTTGAATGCCTTTATAATGTGTTTATGAGACCATTTATATTGGAGTTCCTGACAAATTATACCTTATAAGGTCACCAGCTCAGAACTGAATAAATTGTAGAATTGAAAAGTTCTCAGGAAAGGTAATTCAAAGTGTCATTTCTTAAAACATATAATATATAACATTATCCAGCAACATTTATTTATGAGAAGATACAGAGATGAGGGGCTTCCCAGGTAGCACGGTGGTAAAGAATCTGCCTGCCAATGCAGGAGACACAAAAGGCATGGGTTCAATCCCTTGTTGGGAAGAGCCTTGGAGTAGGAATGGCAACTTACTCCAGTATTCTTGCCTGGAAAATTCCGTGGACAGAGGAGCCTGACAGGCTACAGTCCACGGGGTCGCAAAGAGTCAGACACGACTGAGCACATGCACGTGTGCATGCACACACACACACAAAATAGAGGAGAGCATCCTAATAATAAAGAATCAGCAATTACATACGCTACTATATCTTTTCACCTTCTAATAAAGATGGATATAATAGCATCATTAATGATCAACATTTTAATAATGGACAGACGGAAGTGGTTAAATTCAGTAATATGTGACACCCTAAATAAAATTTTACAATTGCTACTTCCTAAACTATTAACTCCAGAAATGACCCACACTGAGACTCTCTGAAGTCTGTTCCATTTTTTTATTAGCGCCAAAACTGCATAAACTTCTTGGGTTTGCTAATGGTTAAAATGAACATATAGTATTTGAAATGCTGAAAATCTTTAATGTGCCTATTGATGGAGAATTTTCAAACAAACAAGATGCTTAAGTCAACTCTCCATTATTCTTACAATGAGAGAAGGGCTATTATATGGATAATTCAATAAAAAATTTAACAATTTTAAACTTTTTTATTGATTTTAGATTTATATTCATATGTGGTCAAGCCTGGTGGCTTCCCTGGTGGCTCAGATGGTAAGGCATCTGCCTGCAATGCAGGAGACCTGGGTTCGATCCCTGGGTCGGGAAGATCCCCTGGAGAAGGAAATGGCAACCGACTCCAGTACTCTTGCCTGGAAAATTCCATGGATGGATGAGCCTGGTAGGCTACAGTCCGTGGGATTGCAAAGAGTCGGGCACAACTGAGCGACTTCACTGGTGGTCAAGCCTGAAATTTTTTTAGTTAGTACTCCAAATTCTAACAATAGAATAGAATGAGGACATAATTAATCAAGCCATCTCTTACCATCTAGGTAGTCAAGGAGAAAGAGAATCAGAAGAATTCCAATTACTACCCAGGAAGGGCATTTGACCTCATCTAGTGTCTCTTAGCAGGGGGAAGTAGAGCAGAGTATAATTTGAAAATATCAGGAAAAAAAAACAGTATGATGCTGCCATTTAATATAGTTTAAACCAAAGGACTAAATATGGGAAAGACACATAAATTTACTTTTCAATGGTTGGTAAGGTAACAAAACAGAAGCATTTTTGGTTAGACATTTTGCTTACTTTTTCCCTTATTTTATTATGTATATTGAGAGTTACTCAGTATTCTCCCTGAATAATAATTTTCTTCTCCGCCTTCATAATACTTTTTTGTTAACATGGTAGAACCTGAAAAGCATAATATCTTCAGCATGACCTCCCCAGAATTTCTACTATCAAATGCTTCTTTTGTGAGAAACTATGCTAAAAAATTTACATCTGTTAAGCCATTTCATAAAAATTTAGCAAAAGATTTCATAGAAAAACTTACCTAGTATCAGAAAATTACTGGAGCTAATTAGTGAATTTAGCAAAGTTGCAGGACAGAATATCAATACACAGAAATTACTTGCATTTCTATACACTAACAATGAATAATCAGAAACAGAAATTAAGGAATCAGTCCCACTCACCATTGCAACAAAAAGAATTAAATATCTAGGAATAAACTTACCTAAGGAGACTATAAGAACTGTACATAGAAAATTATAAGACACTAATGAAAGAAATCAAAGACAATAGAAACAGAAACAGATGGAGAGATATTCCATGTTCCTGAGTAGGAAGAATCAATATTGTGAAAATGACTATACTACCAAATGCAATCTACAGGTTCAATGTGATCTCTATGAAATTACCAATGGCATTTTTCACAGGACTAGAACAAAAATTTTCACAATTCATATGGAAACACAAAAGACCCTGAATAGCCAAAGCAGTCTTGAGAAAGAAGAATTGAGCTGGAAGAATCAACCTTCCTGACTTCAGATTATACTACAAAGCTACAGTTATCAAGACAGTATGGTACTGGCACAAAAACAGAAATATAGACCAATGGAATAAGATAGAAAGCCCAGAAATAAGCCCATGCACCTATGGGTACCCTATTTTTGACAAAGGATGCAATAATAGACAGTAGGGCAAAGACAGCCTCTTCAATAAATTGGTGCTGGGAAAACTGGACAGCTATATGTAAAAGAAAGAAATCAGCACACTTCCTAGCATCATACACAAAGATAAACTCAAAATGGATTAAAGACCTAAATTTAAGACCAGAAACTATAAAACTCTTAGAGGAAAACATAGACAGAACATTTGATGACATAAATCAAAGCAAGATCCTCTATGACCCACCTCCTAGAGTAAAGGAAATAAAAACAAAAGTAAACAAGTGGGACCTGATTAAACTTAACAGCTTTTGCACAGCAAAGAAAACTATAAGCAAGGTGAAAAGACAACCCTCAGAATGGAAGAAAATAATAGCAAATGAAACAACTGACAAAGGATTAATTTCTAAAATATAATATACAAAATTAATTTCCAAAATGCCAGAAAAACAAACAATCTAATCAAAAAGTGGGAAAAATACCTAAAAAGACATTTCTCCAAAGAAGACATACAGATGGCTAATAAACACATGAAGAGATGCTCAACATCGCTCAGTATTAGAGAAATGCAAATGAAAACTACAATGAGATATCAACTCACACTGGTCAGAATGGCCATCATCAAAAAGTCTACAAACAATATATGCTGGAGAGGGTGTGGAGAAAAGGGAATGCTCTTGCACTGTTGGTAGGAATGGAAATTGATACAACCATTATGGAAGACGGTATGGCAATTCCTTAAAAAACTAGGAATAAAACTACCATATGACCCAGCAATCCCACTCCTATGCATATACCCTGAGGAAACCAAAATTGAAAAAGATACATGTATCCCATTGTTCATTGCAGCACTATTTACAATAGCTAGAACATGGAAGCAACTTAGATGCCCACCTAGATGCCCATTGACAGATGAATGGATAAAGAAGTTGTGGTACACATATAAAATGGAATATTATTCAGCCATAAGAGGAACACGTTTGAGTCAATTCTAATGAGGTGGATGAGACTTGAACCTATTATACAAAATGAAGTAAGTCAGAAAGAGAAAGATAAACATCATATTGTAATGCATATATACAGAATCTAGAAAAATTGTACTGAAGAATTTATTTACAGGGCACCAGTGGAGAAACAGACATAGAGAATAAACTTATGGACATGGGGAGAGGGGAGGAGAGGATGAGATGTATGGAAAGAGTAACAAGGAAACTTGCATTACCATATGTAAAATAGATAGTCAATGGGAGTTTGCTGTATGTCTCAGGAAACTCATACAGGGGCTCTGTATCAACCTAGAGGGGTGGGATGGGGAGGGAGATAGGAGGGAGGTTCAAAAGGGAGAGGATATATGTATACCCATGGCTGATGTTAAGGTTTGATGGAAAACAACAAAATTCTGTAAAACAATTATCCTTCAATAAAATAAATTAATTAATTTAAAAAAACTTATCTAAAATATGTCAAAGAATCCAGAAATTATTAACACAAAGAAATAGAAATTATTGAGTAACTCTATCCTACTTTTCACATACTTTAGTTCTAATAAATGAGTAAGACAGAGACCTTAATAACTAACCAAAGCTTCCTTAAATTAAGATCAGTGCCTTAAAAGTAATTTTCAATAAATTTTAGTTGATATGATTAGAAAAAAAAAATACTATAGGTGTTTAAGAAATTGCCACTGTCTTTAGAAATAGTTTGAGAATCTCTTAAAGCCCTAAGCTCTAAATGAAGTGCATCTGAGAAGGAGAGAATTTGGATATATATGTGGAAGCAACTATCATTACTTGCAATAAATAGCATGAACAAAGACACAACAGCAGTAATGGGGGTCATTTGTATGGAAGATAGATAGCAAAAAAAAATCCTTTTGAGGAAACAGAGACAGTTATTGTTCAATAGATAATACGTATATTCAGTACAACACCTTGAAAAGGAGAGTCTGGTCCTTAAATTTAGATTTTAAACAAGCAGCCCATAAAATTATATAAGTAGGCCCACAGTATGCAGCCACTGGGCTTCCCTGGTAGCTCAGCTGTTGAAGAATCTGCCTGCAGTGTAGGAGACCCTGGTTCAATTCCTGGGTCAGGAAGCCTCCCTGGAAAAGGGAGAAGCTACCTACTCCAGTATTCTTGGGCTTCCCTGGTGGCTCAGATGGTAAAGAATCTGCCTGCAATGTGGGAGACCTGGATTTGATCCCTAGGTTGGGAAGCTCCCCTGGAGGAGGGAATGGCAACCCACTCCAGTATTCTTTCCTGGAGAATCCCCATAAACAGAGGAGCCTGGCAGGCTACAGTTCATGGGGTTGCAAAGAGTATGACATGACTGAGTGATTAAGCACACGCAGCCACTCGGATCAAACAGATTTGCATTTGAACTGCTTCAGTTCTATACTAGCTATTGATCTTAGGTTATTTTATTTAATTGGGCTTCATGTCCCTCATCTGAAGGGATAATAATATACAACCCAAGAGATGTTGTAAGAAGTCAGATAATATATCTAAAGGCATAAAGCAAAAATGCAATGACTCATAACCTCTATACTAATTTTTGTAATGTTGATAGTACATAACTGTTTTAATCTGATTCCCTCTGAGGTTCAGTATGAAATATATTGTGGAGCAAAAGCATTGTGTTCAGAAAATGGAGTTTAGTGTGCTTATGAAATCACCAAGTGAAGATATCCAATGCATTTTTCACAAGATGGGTCCAATGTATAGGCCAAATTGAAGCTAATGATTTAGAAGTTATCAGCATATAGATAGCAATCAAAACCATCATTGGAAATAAGATCTTGCAGTAGTGTATTCAAATTGAGGTAATGGTTTTAGGGCAGAAGCCTCTGGAAGAAAAGACTACAGAGGTTATGAAAGTTTATGAGGCTTAAAAACAAAAGAAAAAAAAAGAAAATGGCTTCATGAAAATCAAGGAATATCGTTATATCAATTAGGTATTGCCCAATAATGTTGCAAAATAAACACCTCAAATATACAATATTTTTTCTCTTGCTGCTGCTGCTGCTAAGTTGCTTCAGTCGTGTCCGACTCTGTGCGACCCCATAGATGGCAGCCTACCAGGCTCCTCCATCACTGGGATTCTCCAGGCAAGAACACGGGAGGGGGTTGCCATTTCCTTCTCCAAAGCATGAAAGTGAAAAGTGATAGTGAAGTCGTTCAGGTCGGTAGGTGCCCAACATGCTACTGGAAATCAGTGGAGAAATAACTCCAGAAAGAATAAACAGAGAGAGCCAACGCAAAAACAACACCCAATTGTGGATGTGAGAGGTGATGGAAATCAAGTCCAATGCTGTAAAGAGCAATATTGCATAGGAACCTGGAATGTTAGGTCGATGAATCAAGGCAAATTGGAAGTGGTCAAACAGGAGATGGCAAGAGTGAACACTGACATTTTAGGATTCAGTGAACTAAAATGGACTGGAATGGGTGAATTTAACTCAGATGACCATTATATATACTACTGTGGGAAAGAATCCCTTAGAAGAAATGGAGTAGCCATCACAGTCAACAAGAGTCCAAAATGCAGTCCTTGGATGCAATCTCAAAAACAACAGATTGATCTCTGTTTCCAAGGCAAACCATTCAATATCAGAGTAATCCAAGTCTGTGCCCCACCCAGTAATGCTGAAGAAGTTGGAGTTGAATGGTTCTATGAAGACCTACAAGACCTTCTAGAACTAACACCCAAAAAAGATGTCCTCTTCATTATAGGGGACTGGAATGCAAAAGTAGGAAGTCAAGAGATACCTGGAGTAACAGGCAAATTTGGCCTTGGAATACAAAATGAAGCAAGTCAAAGGTTAACAGAGCTTTGCCAAGAGAATGCACTGATCATAGCAACAACACAAGAGAAGACTCTACACGTGGACATCACCAGGTGGTCAATACCAAAATCAGATTGATTATATTCTTTGCAGCCAAAGATGGAGAAGTTCTATACAGTCAGCAAAAACAAGACCGGCAGCTGACTGTGGCACAGACCATGACTCCTTATTGCCAAATTCAGACTTAAATTGAAGAAAGTAGGGAAAATCACCAGACCATTTAGGTATGACCTAAATCAAATCCCTTATGATATACAGTGGAAGGGACAAATAGATTCAAGGGATTAGATCTGATAGACAGAGTGCCTGAGGAACTGTGGACAAAGGTTTGTGACATTGTCAGGAGGCAGGGGTCAAGACCATCACCAAGGAAAAGAAATGCAAAAAGACAAAATGATTGCCTGAGGAGGCCTACAAATAGCTGTGAAAAGAAGAGATTTGAAAGACAAAGGAGAAAAGGAAAGATATACCCATTTGAATATAGAGTTCCAAAGAATAGCAAGGAGAGAGAAGAAAGCCTTCCTCAGTGATCCATGTAAAGAAATTGAGGAAAAAAAATAGAAGTCAGCTCTTCAAGAAAATTAGAGACACCAAGGGAACATTTCATGAAAAGATAGGCACAATAAAGGACAAAAATGGTACAGACATAACAGAAGCAGAATATTAAGAAGAGGTGGCAAGAATACACAGAAGAACGATACAAAAAAGATCTTCACGACCCAGATAATCACGATTGTGTTATCACCAACCTAGAGCCAGACATCCTGGAATGCTAAGTCAAGTGGGCCTTAGGAAGCATCTCTATGAACAAAGTAGGTGGAGGTGATGGAATTCCAGTTGAGATATTTCAAATCCTAAAAGATGACGCTGTGAAAGTACTGCACTCAAAATACCAGCAAATTTGGAAACCTCACCAGTGGCCACAGGACTGGCAAAGGTAAGTTTTCATCCCAATCCCAAAGAAAGGAAAGGAAGGAAAGGAAAGTCGCTCAGTCGTGTCCGACTCTTTGCGACCCCGTGGACTGTAGCCTGCCAGGCTCCTCCGTCCATGGTATTCTCCAGGCAAGAATACAGGAGTGGTTTGCCATTTCCTTCTCCAGGGGATCTTCCCGACCCAGGGATCGAACCCAGGTCTCCCGCATTGGAGGCAGATGCTTTAACCTCTGAGCCACCAGGGAAGTCCAATCCCAAAGAAAGGCAATGCCAAAAAAAAAAAAAAAAATGCTCAAACCACTGCACAATTGCACTCATCTCACACGCTAGCAAAGTAATGCCAAAATTCTCCAAGACAGGCTTAAACCTGAACTTCCAGATGTTCAAGCTGGTTTTAAAAAAGGCAGAGGACCGGAGATCAAATTGCCAACATCTGTTGGATCATCAAAAAGGCAAGAGAGTTCCAGAAAAACATCTACTTCTGCTTCATTGACTACACCAAAGACTTTAACTGTTGACTGTGTGGATCACAAAAAACTTTGGAAAATTTTTCAAGAGACAGGAATACCAGACCACCTGACCTGCCTCTTGAGAAATCTGTATGCAGGTCACAAAGCAACAGTTAGAACTGGACATGGAAAAATAGACTGGTTACTAATTGGGAAAGGAGTATGTCAAGGCTGTATATTGTCACCGTGTTTATTTAACTTATATGCAGAGTACATCATGCGAAATGTTGGACTGGATTAAGCACAAGCTGAAATTAAGATTGCTGGGAGAAATATCAATAACTTCAGATATGCAGATGACGCCACCCTTGGCAGAAAGTGAAGAAGAACTAAAGAGCTTCTTGATGAAAGTGAAAAAGGAGAGTGAAAAATTTGGCTTAAGGCTCAACATTCAGAAAACTAAGATCATGGCATCCTGTCCCATCACTTCATGACAAATAGATTGAGAAACAATGGAAACGGTGAGAGACTTTATTTTTGGGGGGCTTCAAAATCACTGCAGATGGTTACTGCAGTCATGAAATTAAAAGATGCTTGCTCCTGGAAAGGGAAGCTATGATCAATCTAGACAGCATATTAAAAAGCAGAGACATTACTTTGCCAACAAAGGTCTGTCTAGCCAAAGGTATGGTTTTTTCAGTAGTCATGTATGGATATGAGAGTTGGACTATAAAGAAAGCTGAGTGCCAAAGAATTGATGCTTTTGGACTGTGGTGTTGGAGAAGACTCTTGCGAGTCCCTTGGACTGCAAGGAGATCCAACTAGTCTATCCTAAAGAAATCAGTTCTGAATATTCATTGGAAGGATTGATGCTGAAGCTGAAACTCCAATACTTTGGCCACCTGATGAGAAGAACTGACTCACCAGAAAAGACCCTGATGCTGGGAAAGACTGAAAGCAGGAGGGGAAGGGGATAACAGAGGATGAGATGGTTGGATGGCATCATCAACTCAATGGACATGAGTTTGAATAAGCTCCGGGAGTTGCTGATGGACAAGCAAGCCTGGTGTGCTGCAGCCCATGGGGTCACGAAGAGTCAGACATGACTGAGCAACTGAACTAAACTGAACTGATGCTTTTTTCAAACTTCCAGAGACCATACCAGTCAAAGGCTTTTTATTAAATGAAGAGAAAGAGAATTCAATTCACCAGTATTTAGTTCAAACACAGCTAAACTTATATATCTACATTATCCATGTAACTATACCTTTATTCCTTCTTCTAAAATGGAGAATTAAAAATTACGTACTGAGATAGCATTTGTTAGTTATTCAATGTCCTAAGCACGCCTTATCTTGACAAGTAATTGAGTGAAAGTTGCTCTGTCACGTCCAACTCTTTGTGACCCCATGGACTATAGAGTCCATGGAATTCTCTAGGCCAGAATGCTGGAGTGGGTAGCCTTTCCCTTCTCCAGGGGATCTTCCCAATCCAGGGATTGAACCCAAGTCTCCTGCATTTTAGGTGGATTCTTTACCAGAGGAGCCACAAGGGAAGCCCAAGAATACTGGAGTGGGTAACCTATCCCTTCTCCAGCGGATCTTCCCAACCCAGGTATCAAACCGGGGTCTCCTGCATTGCAGGTGTATTCTTTACCAACTGAGCCATCAGGGAAGCCTTATCTTGACAAATTACTTATTAAAAGATTCTCTTTTATCTGTCTTGCTATAAAAATCAATAAACCCAGCAGTCATTGAAAAGTTAAGAAGACTGACATAGCTTCTAGTTTTATTTCTTATATCCAAGGTAGAGATATAAATCCGTAATCTTCCGACATCTTAAAAGGTGCTTAGTCTTAACCTTCTTTAAATTCATTTCTTCAGAAATATACATCAGTGTCTTCACTGGGCCCAAAGAGGAATAAGGCACTGGCCCTGTCCTCAAGTGTCGGGAGCCGCGATAGGCATTACTGACAAAATGGAGGCACGGCTCCAACCCCCTCTCCTCATCCCGCAGGCACGGTCCGGGATGAAGGAGTTAGGTCTTGTGATTCTGACTTGTCCTTTCCTTCCTCCGGTTGAGTTGGCTGGAAAGAATGTTATAACCCATAAAGTTAACTATTGACATTTGTTCAAGGATCTTTACAAAGAATGTTTCAGGATGGGCACATAGGCTGCAGCTTGAGGCCATGGGAAACATTGTTATCTGAAACCTGCCTGTAAGGGGAATGTTTATGGCAAAAGAAGTTTGCTGAGTTTAGGGGTTAGGAATAATTAAGAATAGTTAGAAGCTAAAAGTTTAAGGTATGTTCTAGTGTTGGCATATTTTACTATAGCTTATGGAAACTAGGTATTTTAGAGATACTAATAGCTAAAAGCCTTTTTAGGAGATGATGAGCTTAAGTTACTAGGGGATAACAGGATTTAGAGAGATAAGAAATAAACTGAGGAATGTGATATACAGCCCAGAGACAAACTTGAGTTACAATGTTATCACAAGGAGGCTTAAGAGGGAACTCTGAAGGAAAACAATGATTTATGGAGACAGTAAATATGGGTGAGGGGAAACTGAAGATGTCATACCTCTGACCTAATGCTTTTGTAAAAGTATAAAAGAAAACCTGATGCTTAAAATAAACATGCAGCATCATTTTCTCCGCTGAGATACAGTCAAAATGAGTGAGAGGCTGCATCGTTCTCCGACCCCGTTCATCCCTTCAGGGTGATTCCCTGGCTGCCAGAGCTGGACTCTGGCACTCAAGGGTTTACAATAGGGGTAACAAGCAAGTAAACAGTCAGTTATAATACAGTATTGTAAGTGCTATGGTTAGGATACCCACAGGTTGTTATGAATGCACTTAATAAGAGTTAAAACTTAGCCTGGAAATTTTGGAAAGTCTTCCTTAAGATGGTGACAGCTGACCTGAGCCTTAAAGAGGTGAGGCAGATCAACTACATGGAAGACAAGGAGATAGAAAATGTCTGGCAGAAAATAGAATATGGAGGGGAAGTGGAGTTTGGGAAAATTGAGAAAGAATATAATAAATAAGGGGAAATGCAAAAAGTTTAGTATGATTGGCACTATGGAAGATTGGAGATGGAAGAAACTGGAATTATGAGGAAATGAATTTAGAGAAGTAAACAAGGACCACTTAATAAAGGACATTAGGTCCTTAATTAAGAAAAAGATTAAAGAACTTCAGGCAGCTTGTTATTTAAGAAAGAGAAAGAAAAAGCTATCAAAAATTTTTCAGCAGAGGAGGTCCCTGTTGAGATTGGTTTCAGAAAGATAACTGATAGTAGTGCAGAGAATGTGTTTGAGAAGACTACAGGAGAGTGGGACTGAAGTAGGGGCTCTGAACTCTGAACATCCTCAGAATATCCTCATTTCCTACACAGGAAATAAAGGTTTAAAGAAATTAACTTGCCCTGAATCACACAGTTTGTAAGTGGCTGAGCTAGGTCTCTAGCAAAGCTCTGAATAATTCTAAACGGTGTGCTCTCAAGGACCTTAGAAAATGCCTTTGAGGAAAAGAAATGAATGTGACAAACCCTAAGCACTTAGAGAATAGCAACAAACAAAACAGTGCAGGAAAAGCAATGACACAGTCAAGTCTACATCATCAAAATCAAGTATGGGGTGAGCAATTATCCAGTGAATTAAGGACCATCTGGATAATCCTGGCAAAAGCAGATTTGGTGTCTGAGTCATCCAGATAATTGTGCAAACAATGTGCCCTTCTCTGGCTGAGTAACCTGGTCATTAATATCTTCCATAGTACATTCTGCCCTGTGGCACTTTTGAAATGGACAACAGTAGCTCAGAAAGAATTAAGGTACTATTCACTTCATGGGAAAGCCACATAAATAATAATGGGATCTCAGTAGACTGTGAGAGTATTTTATACGTCCCCAGGAGCCATTTCACACAGAGATACATGATATACATAAGCCAAATCCCACTTCAAAGAAGGAAAAAAGTTCAGCAAAAGCACTCTCAAATGCATGTTGTTATATTCAATTCTTTGCAGGTAGCAGAAAGTTTTATGGGCTTAAAGCAATGAAAAATATCACTGCAAATACATTTATAGATTAAACTACAGTAACGTTACAAATTTCTGTATGTTCAACATAAAAAAAGACAGGGAAAAAAACACCAGGGTGAGGAAAAATTTCACAGTTTATAACAAATTTGTTACTATATGAAGAAACTATGAATACCCCAATAGAGAAATAGTCAAGTAAAATCCACAAATAAAGAAATACAAAGAGAAGATAAAGGTTTGAGAAATGAAAATACATCAAACTCATTCAAAATCGTAGAGACACAACTCAAAGAATGACTAGATACATAATTTTGACTACAAAATAGTCACAGTTGTTTTAACCATAATACCAAGTATTAATTTGATTACTGCCAATCAGTTTAAACTGAGTATCAATTTGTGCACAATTTTTTTTTCTAAGAGCAATTTGGTTATTAGCATTATGAGTCTGGAAATATTTACACATTTGATCCAATAACATCTAAAAGTTATAGTAAAGAAATGATCTGAAAGGTAAAGACTAATGAGTATCTATGTTCATTTCCGCAAGTGTGAAAAACTGGAAACTATCTAAAGGCCTTGTTACAAAAAAACTGGCAGCCATAAAAGAACATAGTTAGTAAGAATATTAAATGAAATAAATGAATATTTATGGTATGCTGTTATGCTAGAAAAAAGCTGAATGCCAAAATGCATATTCACTGTAAACTCAGATCTGTAAATTTAAAATACGTATGCATATTCATAAAAATAAAACTAGAAGGTTGATAGTAGATCTCTGTGCATGATGGAACTTTTATTTCCAATTTTTTTGAATGAGCCTGTATTTCCTTATAACTATAAAAAGCTATAATTTAATGTTTAAATTTAATACTAAATGAATATTCTTTCAAATACAATTTTATACAGTAAGTCATTCAGACAACCATAGTGAAATAATGCCCCATCCTCCACCTGCTATATTTCTAAGTTCATACAACTGGTATGTCCTTTTCTAAGGATTTGAACCCACGTTTTCTTGCTCCAAAGCCAGTGCTCTTTAAGATACAAAGTAAAAGCACAGTGAAAGATTCAAAGCAGAGTTGAATCAATAAGGAACATTAAAAATATATTATATCAATAATAATATTTGTCATCTCAGATTTAAGCAGAAAAATTTATACACAGGGATATTTGATAACTGCACTAATGGAGCCATGAAATGATAGATGAAACTGGTATTGAGGAAAACAGAAAAATACAAATTAGATTGAGAATAGAAATGAAATAAATTAATTACTGAATGGATGATGGGCATCTGGAAGTAGACAAAAGAAAAAAAAAAAAAAACTAATCACAAATCAAAAAAGCCTAGAAAAGTGCAGTGTCCTTTGCTAAAAGCCAGTTTAAGGATGATGATTATTGATGGTGAAAAAGCAAAAAAAAAAATTGTTTTCTCTAAGTACATTATCATTACTATAAACAGTATGTCTTCTTCTAGTAGCAACTGTCTCAATTTCAAGGAGGAGATGGACAATATGGCAGAAATGGCAGATTAAAAGTGAATAAAATGAATGCACCACTAAAAAAAAAAAATGAAGACTGGACTTGAGGAAGGACTTACTGATGACTTAGAGAGGATAAGTTCTAGATATGACACAGACCATGACCAATTTATCATTAGAAATGGATGGACCTTGTTGATTTCTTTTTTAATAAGGCATGTGGGATGGCATGTTTTGTGTGGAGAAATGTGGATTATCTATTTTTCAACTTTGTCTCAGGAGAAGAAGATATCAGAGGATCTATAGAATAACATGTACACCTTCATAACCTCTATTGTAAAATAGAATCATTCTGTGGAAGGATATAGAAATGCCTCATGTCATTCACTCCTCCCCATGGAGAGAATAATGGAGCCAAAGAAGTTTCCAAAATTAGTTCCCAACACAGAGCCTTCTATCAATTAGTAGATTACCCCAAACCACTGATGCATCCATCCAAACAATTCCTTATGATGATACTTCCTCAGTAAGAATCTTTGAGCCTTCTTAGAACTGTGTTCATCTTGATGTATACACAAATATGGGTTATGGTCTTTTTCTACAAAGTACATACTGCCCAATTAGAAGACAAATCAGACATACAAATAATAAATAACTAAACCAATAAAATGATACTTAGTGTCTGAATAACTGAATAACCTCGGCCTATACTGTTTTTGCTTTAACTCTTTATTTTATATTGGAGTGTAGCTAATTAACAATGCTGTGATAGTTTCAGGTGGACAGCAAAGGGACTCAGCTACACATATACGCGCATCCATTCTCCCGCCAATATCCCCTCCCATCCAACCTTGGCCTATACTGTTAGTGATATCAATATTGATCAAGTTTTGTTACCAGGAACAAAAGCAATGGGACACTGAAGCATTCTATTTGATGGCAAACTGCTATGCAATTAATTCACAGTAGGTTTTTGAATGTTAGGATTGAAATAGTGGATTTGGGGAAGATTTTAAACAAATTATTTCTCTCCTCAAAATCTTAGTTTTCTCATCTAAGAAAATGGAAAGGTTATCACCAAAATTAAAAAATTCCAGGCAATGGGGAAATAAATGCAAAGAAAGTCCATGTAGTGCAAATAGGTATGATATAAAACAGCAGCACAAGTTTAAAATCATATCTATAAGTAAAATTTGTACAAAAAATATATCAAAATTACCTTCTGAGGTTCTAAAGGTCCCTTAGTTTTATATCCTATAAAATGGGTGGATCATTTTCCCCAGATTCCCAAATACTGTCAACTGCATCTTACCAAATTAATTTACCATCAAACAATCAACATACAGGCACAAGCATCCCAGATATGATTTATATTTATTTGATATGTATGCTACATTTCAGGCTGATAAGCTACACTGTGAAGCTGAAAAATGCAGGGAAATGGATGAAGATCAACTAGCACTCCAAGAATGTATTCAAAATAATATTTGGAAATATTGATCTTCATGGGCAACACAAAAATATTATTTCATGCAAGGTTTCCTCAGTCTGAGTGCATCTTCTCTGGCTTTCCCCCCAATGGAGAATTTGATTCCCTCTTTCCCCTCCCACTCAGTGTTTCCAGATTGCTTCAGAAGGCCAAGCCAGCCTGCTCAGCAGCAGGCAAACAGGGCTGGGTGTGCAGGAGCTATATATAGCTCCACCTTGGAGATATGCACACACAAGTATATGTACAAATGCCCATGCTGGATGTGTCACGAATAAATAAGAAGAGGTTACAGCTTCTCCCTTCTTCCCATCACCCAAATGTTTGAGTAATTTTCACAGCAGGCTGTCATCAGACCCTGAGAGTGATGCAGCGTCCAATTTCTCTGCAATTCTTCTGCTTACTGATTCCAGCAATCTGACTCTAGCAGGAACCGGCACTGGGCCAACACCTACTACCCAGATGTGGTCACCCAGGAAGGCTGCCTTGCAGCCCCTGGGATCCCATCCTGGCACAATTGCTTAACTCTCTGGGAATCCCGCAGGATAAATCCATCTTTTAGAAACTAGGATAGACAACGCCACGCTAGGAGAGAAGAGGCCAAGCTTTCCCTGCCTCTCCCCTCCGCAAGTCTGCAGCAGATAGGAGAGGACTGATGTCTTCTCAATGGAGACGTAATTAATTGGAAAATGCCCCTCGAGTTTCAGGTTTTTCCCCCCAACTCCCCACTCCCCAAGGGCCAGGGAGAAAAAAAGTCCCTTTTCCTCTCAGCGCAACCATTCCCAGTTTTTCAGGGTTGTGCTAGTCTAGAGGCAAGGTAGGAGAGAGGAAATGAGCGGGTGCGGATAGGCGTGGGGAGGAGGCGTGAGGAGGTCTCAGTTTAGGAAGACCTGGGTTACCGGCTGCTGACATGCCTGCTCCCCCAGACCCTCCCCTGCCGGGTCGACTTGGCACCTCTTGGGCGCATCGCCAACGGTGTCGGCCGCAGCCTCTGAGAGGAAAGTTGACGAGAGGAGACGGGGGCTCGGTCCCCTTTCCCAAGGCGCTGCAGCCTGCCCTGCCCGTCACCCCGGGCTCCCGCAGTCCGCACCCCTCCTTCCCGGTACGACACTCCCTCCACCCAGCCCTTCCTGCCGTCCTTCTCAACGAGAGCTGCGGAGACCGCAGGAGATCTGGGGGTGACGAGGGCGGGGCGGGGCTGGGGGAAGGGGAAAGGGAAGGGAGGCAACAGCCGCAGGAAAATACGCATTCTTTATTCTATCTGCAAAGAAGGGAAAGTCCTGCCTCCTACCTGTTTCCTGCTCCTGCTCGCCTCAGCGCGGCACAGCTGGACCATAACCTACAGGTTTCCCACTTCCGCCGCAAACACCTGGGAGCGCATCTCCCCACCCGGCGCCCCTCCTCGCCTCGGCCGAGCCCACCCCAGCTACTTGACAGCAGAAGCCGGGCTTTTTAGAGCGGTTATTGGAGCGGCAAGGAAAGTGGGGCGGGCGCTAGAGAGAAAGCTGTGTCTCTGATTGGACAAACAGGATGTTACTCTTCCCAGGACCAGGGCTGGCTGCGGAACAGGGTAGCTGCTGCTAGACCCAACCGCAAGGGTCTCTGCAGTCCCTGGAACCAAACCCTGCAGCCACTGGATCCGTGACCCCTAAGAGGAGGAAACTGGTTTGTTGACTTGTCATCTGAGACCCCAAGAGGGAGGGAGGGACCAGGCAGAACCAGACACCCAGTACTTTCCAGGGCTTTCCTGAAGGGACCATCTGCTCTGGGAGATTTGACAGGCCAAAATATTAGGAGCAGTGAGTGCCTAGATAGAGAGGCAGGAACTTCGGTAAAGAATGAAGCTAAATAGAAAAATACATATAATTACTTGGAAAAAAATCATAAGAAAAAGAAAAATCTTGAAGACTTTGTTTCGAGTTTCTTTTCTTTTCTTTTTTTTTTTTTTGCCTAAATGTAACATGGCAGTATTTCGTAAGGGGGAAAAAAAAGTTGAACATCTCATTCTATAGAGCAGGGAGACTCCAAAATATCCCCTGGTAGGAACAATGTTTTAGAAGGAAAAATATTGCAATAATAACCTCTCAAAAAAAGACTAAAGGAAGGCAATTAAGGTTAAACTGTTTAAGAGATTTGCCTTGGGCAGTTCATTTGATAGCAAAAGTTTTCAAACAGTTACCACCAGACTGATAATCAATCTGTTCCCTTTCTACCAATAGTGATTCTTTCGCGCTCAAACTCTAACAAGCAGAGGATGGATAAGCCAACTCAAACCTACATGATCCCAAGTCTGCCTTTTAGGTGAAGGAGGAGGATGGTAAAACCATTTTCTGCCCACTTTTATCTCTGCCATTTGTCTAGATGGAGTCAGAAAGTCCTGGAATTCAAGGGATTGCTTAGATCAGGGATAATCATAGAAAATCACAAGTCAAATTGGGGGTAGGGAGGCATCTTATTCTAATGCCATATAAGGAAACAGTCTTCTCCCTCATAGGCTGCCTTCTTTCTGCAAAGAGCCAAGTTCTTCATCCTCCTAAATTAAGTAGCTGTCTTAACTAATGCTTCCCTGGTGGCTCAGAGGTTAAAGCTTCTGCCTCCAATGTGGGAGACCCGGGTTCGATCCCTGGGTCAGGGAAGATCCCCTGGAGAAGGAAATGGCAAACCACTCCAGTATTCTTGCCTGGAGAATCCCACGGACGGAGAAGCCTGGTGGGCTACAGTCCACGGGGTCGCAAAGAGGCTTGCGCAGGGCAGGTCGCAAACCTTTCTTAACTTGTGCAGAGCATGACAGAGCTCTCATTCTCAGAGCTTATGATGGGCATGGGTCACTGGACAACTGTAGAGAAGATGATATTGTTATTAAAATGCTAAGCAAGTGTAGGCTCTTAGCTTCATACTTAAGGTTGTCATCACTGTTAAGCCAGATTCTTCATAAAATGTTCTCTTCATGAAACTGGAGGAATTAAATTAATTTATTTGGAAAGCAAAGGATCTTAGACATAATTTATAGTGAACAATAGACAAGATTCTTATGTCAAGAACCTTCTTAACCCTAAATAGAAATAACTAAAATTCAATGACAAATTTCAAGATCCCATTATTCATATTCTGCATAATATTCCCATTAGTCTTGTGCCTTCACCTAGGCACCCATACCAATTATGTTATTGAACTGGACAAATTGGTCATGACTTACTGCATTTACTGAGTACTTAATTTGCACCACATCCTGTCTTAGGTGTTAGGAAATAAAGTAAGAATAATACATTGAACTTATTAAAGAGGAACTCATGAAGCAATTAAGATAGTAAAATATTGTAGAAGAAGTGTGCATAGTCAGCACTAACATTTTTTGATCCCTGAGCATATATTGCTGCTGCTAAGTCGCTTTAGTCGTGTACGACTCTGTGCGACCCCATAGACGGCAGCCCACCAGGCTCTGCTGTCCCTGGGATTCTCCAGGCAAGAACAAAGGAGTGGATTGCCATTTCCTTCTCCAGGGCATATATTGAGTCACAATCAATTCTAGCACACTCTCCTCTAGATTTAAGCAGTGAGAAAGGAAAGTATCAAAGAAAAATATTGAGCACTGAGGTTAGCATAGAAGTTTAAATTCAAAGTGAAAAGATTACTAAAGAATTCTATTCTATCCTCATTGTTTCATTCTTCTTTGATAAATATTGCTATTGTAAACATGGCACACATGAATGAAATGTGTGCACACACACAATTTGGGAACACTATTAGGTTAAGTCTATTTGGTCACAGGTGCCTCGTATATTTTCAGATAAAGCAAATTGTCTCCAAGTTATTGGTTATTATCTCAGAGAATAAAAAAAACCTCCATGTCTGTTTCTGGAGTACATGTTTTCCCATGTATGTGAATATATCACAAGTATCTGCTACAGTATCTGCTACTTCTGCTTTACTGACTACACCAAAGCGTTTGACTCTGTGGGCCACAACAAACTGTGGAACATTCTTAAAGAGATGGGAGTACCAGAAAACCTTACCTGCATTCCTGAGAAGCCTGTATGCAGGTCAAGAAGCAACAGTTAGAACTCGACATGGAACAACTGGCTGGTTCCAAATTGGGAAAGGAGTACGTCAAGGCTGTATATCGTCATCTTGCTTATTTAACTTATATGAAGAATACATCATGCGAAATGCCAGACTGGGTAAAGCACAAGCTGGAATCAAGATTTCCGGGAGAAATATCAATAACCTCAGATATGCAGATGACACCACCCTTATGGCAGAAAGCAAAGAGAAACTAAAGAGCCTCTTAATGAAAGTGAAAGAGGAGAGTGGGAAAAAAAGCTGGCATAAAACTCAGCAATCAAAAAACTAAGATCATGGCATCTGGTCCCATCACTTCATGGCAAATAGATGGGAAAACAATGGAAGCAGTGACAGACTTTATTTTCTTGGGCTCCAAAATCACTGCAGGTGGTGACTGCAACCATGAAATTAAAAGACACTTGCTCCTTGGAAGAGAAGCTATGACCAACCTAGACATGATATTATAAAGCAGAGACAAAATTTTACTGACAAATGTCCATCTAGTCAAAGCTATGGTTTTTCCAATGGTCATGTATGGATGTGAGAGTTGGACCATAAAGAAAGCTGAGCACCGAATAATTGATGCTTTTGAACTGTGGTGTTGGAGAAAACTCTTGAGAGTCCCTTGGACTTCAAGACGATCAAATCAGTCACTCCTAAAGGAAATAAATCTTGAATATTCACTGGAAGGACTGATGCAGAAGCTGAAACTCCAATACTTTGGCCACCTGTTGCGAAGAGCTGACTCAGAAAAGACTCTGATGCTTGGAAGGATTAAAGACAGGAGGAGAAGGAGATGACAGAGGATAAGATGGTTGGAAGGCATTACTGAATTGATGGACATGAGTTTGAGCAAGCTCCAGGAGTTGGTGATGGACAGGGAATCCTGGAATCTGCAGTCCATGGAGGCACAGAGTCAGACATGACTGAGCGACTGAACTGAACTGATCTGCTACAGTGCATTTTACATTTTCCAAATCACTTTCAGATACAATCCCTATTTATATTCTTAATTAAGAAGGCCCATTATTAGCCCAATTTCACAACTGAGGAAATTGAAGAAGCCATGGAAATGTATTACTTTGAAACAAAAGTTAATAAAAAAAGCTTAGTTGAGTATATAATGCTTCTTATGTAGGAGATATCCAATATATACTCATTGATGAATATGTGCATTACAAAATATGAAAGTTTAAAGAAACTTAGAAACCATCAATTTCCATCCATTATTCTATGAAGGAGCAATTCAGACATTATAATTTGCCCAAGATCATGTACCTAGTTAGGGACAAAGCTGAGTGTAGAAATCAGTTCACTGTATTTTCCACCTCAATGAACAATAAATTTGTTGGTTATCTAGTCCTGGAGAGTTCATACCCCAAACCACACAACCTCTTGAAGCTTTCAGAACTGACACAATGGTGTATTCATCTTCCAACATCTATAAATATACACGAAAGCATGCCACTTTAATTGGAAATTATGTAGGGCATAATCAGTAGTTGAGATTCAGTTTGCTTATAAATTTGGGGTCTGCCTCGCCAGACTGGAATCAGAGTAACTGGGGCTGGTGTGGGGGTATAAAGAAAGCAGATGAAATGGGTGGTCAGCTAGGCCAATGGCCTCTAGCACATATTGTCCCTAAAGTGAGGAAGAATAGAACTGCAGAAACATGTCTCAACTCCCCTTACCTGGCAGCCTGGTAGTGAATTTATTTGCAAATCTTCAAAAGAAACACCAGGAAAATATGCCTTTTCCCCCCGGTAGTTCTGATTTCCTAATCACCGGCAGAGTTCCACAGCACAATTTACTGGGCATTACATTGCTAATCTCCCCTTGGCCCTATTATTCAATTCTCCTGCCATCCCCTCCCTCTTCCACCCTGCACTGGCTCTCATTCTTGAAACATTCCAATTTTCTCCAACTAGTGATTATATCTCAGTAAAAGGAAAGGAAACTACAGCAACAGTACAGCTTTCCACAGCACGCATTCGCTTTCTTTCTCCTCTGCTCCACCCACCATTTCATCACTTTGAAGCTTCCCAGGAGAACAGTTGCTAACAGTCTGATATAGGAGAGAGGAGGAAGAGTAAGGAAAAAAAAGGCTTTTCCAATCAAAATTTCAAGCAAACTTAACACAGCAGAAACTGGTTTGAAGACAGTCGTGCTGATCCCAGGCTGCAGCATCTCAAGGAAAATCACATCAGCCCACTGACCTAGCTTTTGTAGAGCCGGTTGGGAACACAGGCCAAGGGATGTGCTTGCACATGTGTACACACACACACACACACACACATACACAATCAGGACCACATGGTGGGAACAAGGCTGGGCAGATAATGTTCAAATACTGAAGACTAGAAATACAGTCAACAGTATCAGCTTGCTGCTCACCCAGAGCTTCTGCAATCTTTTTGGAGGTTAAGAGTAATAATAGAATGTTTTTTGTTTTGTCAGTGACTGCCATGCACCAAAAAGTTGGATTTATAGAAAAGTCATATGCTAACATTGCAAGGATATATTCACACAGATTCCATTGTTTCACGAGAGTCCACTATTGTGAATTTTGTAATAGTGCCCATTTTGGTTCATAAGAATCCATGTGTAATATAACAAAAGGGCACGTTACTCCTTAATTCATAGCCAATATATGTTCTAAATTCCTTCAACTCATGGAACTCATAAGGAGGGGCTGATTCTCAATTCAGTTATTAAATTGTAACTTCGATCTCTCTTCAGGGAGAGCAGGAGATCAGATACTATATGAACTCTCACTAACAACCTTAATTAGGATGTCCTTTCCCTTCTTTTTAACTGCCATTGTAGATAGTGAAAATCCCATTTTCTTTAATATTTCCTTGAAATGATGGACAGTTTCACCATCTGAGACAGACATAGGACCAGAGAACAGGGTGTTAGAAGACCTTTGTTCTACTCTGATAACTAACTGAGAGGATGGAGACTGGATTTAAACCTCAGTTTCCAGTGCTATAAGAAGAAGGGCAAAGTTGCACAATACAAAACTATTTGCTAGGAGTATAATATCAGCATCTTTATAAAAGATCATCAACCCAAATATATATCCTACTCGCAAAACAACCAAAAGAAGTAAAAGGAAAAGAACAGAGGAAAAGATTTGTCCATTTCATCCAAATTTACTGGTCTGAAGGTATTTATAATATCTTTTATATGTTTAACATCTATTAAATTTGTATATATAGTCCATTTTCACTCTCAAGAAATTATATTTTTCCCTTATTCTAGTGTTTAGAAATTTTATTAACCATGTCAGACATCAATTCTGGATTTATTATTTTATACTATTGTACGTTAGTTTTGTATCTATTGATTTCTACTCTTATCTCTATTATTTTCTTCCTCTTCACTCACTTTTAATTTGGTATTCTTTTCTGTTCTTGAGATCCAAGTATATAGCATTGATTTTTCAGCCTTTCTTCTTTTTTAATATTTGCCTTCAATGCTGTAATATTATTTCTAAGTAGTTCTTTAGTATATCTTACAAGTTTTAATGTCTTATCATATAATTCAGTTCCAATATTTTCTAATCTCTGTTTTTTTCTTCAAAGTCACCTTAGGTTTTCCTACTTATCTTTTTAAATTTTTAATTTTATTGTTGTCAGAAAAATATTCTAAAAGGATTTTAACCTTTGGCAATTTATTGAGGCTTTGCTTATAATGCAAAATCATAATGCATTTTGGTGACTGTCCCATGTACTCTTAAAAAAATAGAAAAGTTCAGCTTCTGGTGATAGAGGAATAGCTATTGTGGAATCATCCTCCATAAACATATGTACAAATTATAAGCTCTGGCAAAAAGAAAAATAAAAACCTGTTTGAGGCCACTGTTAAAAACCAAAAGCAGGAAGAATCAGATGAAGTATCTACTCTCTTCGTGGTAAAGGGAAATGGTAGAAAATGAGTTTCCCATTTTATACACTTTGGTCTTGAGGAAAAGTTCCAGTAGGTTCCAAACAGGATGGATAAAACTAAAACAAATAAATACACAAATAAATAAAACCTTTCTGGCTTGAGGAATCAGAAGACAACATGGTAAAAAAGAAAAAAATCTTTCTGGTTTAAAGAAACAGAGGACAGAGTTCTGGATAATGATGGAAGAAAGAAAATGAGAGACAAATTCCAGAAAGGAGAGATAAAGGGAGAATCCTCAATTCCAAGTATAAGCCAATTTTAAACTGACTTCTGAACTGTGTATATACAGATCAGACTCATAGCAGGCCAAATAAGGCTAACAGAACTGTAGTAGGCTGAATAATGCTCTTTAATCACTGGACCCTGTGAATGTTACCTTTTATGGCAAAGTCTTTGCAGATATGATTAAGAATCTTGAGATGGAAAGATTATCTCAGATTATCCTGCTCCATCCTAAATGCAATCACATGTATACTTATAAGAGGGACACAGAGTGAGATTTTACTATGCACAGGGCAGAAGACATGTGAAGGCAGGGCAGAGAGAAAGAGATTTGAGAATTCTGGCCTCAAAATTTGGAGTGACGCAGCCATTTTCCAAGGAATTCCCACAGCCACCAGAACTTGGAAGAAGCAAGGAGGAGATATTCCCTAGGAGGGTAGTTGTGTTGACACATTGATTCTGACCCAGTGATATTGATTTGGACATTCTGTACTTCAGAACTGTGAAAAAATAAATTTTATTGTTTTAAGTGAGAAGATAATTTTTGTTTTGTTTTGTTGTGATAATTTGTTACAGCTACCATAAGGAAACTAGTAGAAGAACTTACCAGAAATTTCAACTGCTGACTGCCAAAGGGGACACAGAATTTGAACTTTGCGTGCTGCTAAAGTAACAGCCTTTTGACACAAAAAGTGAACCTTATTAATACTTTTCAAAAACAAATTTAAAAAAAATCTAGAATCTCCAAAATGTATTGTCACAATGTCCAGAATATAATCTAAAACAACTAGACAAACCTGAGGGCTTCTAATACCCCTCTTCCAAAAACAAAACAGGAAAATGTGATTTTACTTAAAAGTAAAGGCAGATATTTGAATTAGCAGACAAGGATTTTAAAACTGCTATTACAATTATACCCAAGGGGGAAAAAAATAAAAACACAAAGTTGTCTAAATAACATTTACCCCCCCAAAATTTTCTGCATGCAAAATTTCATTCTAGAATCTGTTTTCTGAATAACCTAACACAATGTAATAAATAGTTATTTTTATTGTAGAAACTATAAACATTTAGAAGGTATAAAAGTTGAAAAGAAATCATTTATCCAGAAATTGGCAAATTATTGCTTGGTATTATTAGTTTAGTAGGCTATTGTAACTACAGATTTTCCTGAGTTTTCATGGATGTTCTGATTGAAGGCTGGCTAGTTTCAATTCCAACTAAAAATATTTTCTTCTCCACCTACCTCTTCCTGTCTTCTTTTCAGCAATTATTGTTTGTATCTCTTTTATTGTCAATACTCATTTTTCTAGACCTCCTTTTTCATAAAAAACATGTTTGTCTCTTTCATGAAAAATTTCTCTAACCCTGCATTTCCCTCTAATTATGGTACAAGACCTAGAGAATTGAAAATTTTCCATTGTGGCCTTCATATATCCTTATCACTTTTTAATTTTCTCCTAGTTTTAATCCTAGTTCTCTAGGAACTCTGAAGTTTCTTCTCCAAATTGTCTTTGTCTCTCTGTTTCTCTCAATGTTAAATTAGAGAATAATTTTTTACCCAATACTTGATTCTTATTACCTTTTCTAATGTGTGGTAGCACAAATTCTTCTGGTTCTAACATCCGCCTATACAATAATTTTTCTAAATCTTTCTCCAACATTGGATATACTCTGCATTTCAGACTCACAAATCCATTTTTCTAGTAAATTTTTCTACGTGGATGATTGAAAATCATATCAAACTCAAAATATTCAGACTGAAATAATTATCTTGGCTAGTGGCACAAAGGAACATTACAAAATCAGAATCCCAATATGTCTGAGGAGGAAAAAACGAGATGATATTTAGGTGGACTTTTAAAGGAAGAATTGTCGGTATTCAGAATTTAAGATAATATTCCTAGTTTGAAAAAGAATGTGAAAGATATATCATTAAAAACAGTAAGTCATGCCTAATAACTGAGAGACTTTGATAATGTTTAAAGCATAAGGATGAAGAGAATGAAAAGGATTAGAAACTTCTTTGGCTTCCTTGCTATTCTTCAAATAAATGAGGCACATTCCAATGATACAGCCTTTGCACCTGCTGACCTCCTTTTTTTAAATACCCTTCCTTCTTTTCTGAATAAACTCAGGTTTTTATTAAAATGGAAATGCTATCTTCTGAATGGTCTTACCCTTATTTGCTTCATTTAAAATCAACATCTCCTCATCCCAGAACTCCTGTTCCCTTCCCTACTTCATATTCCTCAATGGCACTTTTTATCAAATACAATACTATACATTTTTTACATTCATTTGGTTTATTTCCTTTCTTGTAGAATATGCCTACCCTACTCTCATCTAGAATTTAATATCCACTAAGGCTTAAATTGACTCCTTTTTGTTCAGTGTTGTGTGCTCATTTATAGAAGAGTCCATGGGACATAATAGGTACTCAATAAACATTAGTTGCCTGTGAGGGGAAAAAGGATGAAGAATTAGGAATGTACGCAGATACAAACACACACACAAACACACAAACAGAGCACTCATAATACCATGCTTTTTGCTTGACTGTTTCTTCACATCCAGTGTTCTTTTCCCATGGAAAAGAAATGCAAAAAAGCAAAATGGCTGTCTGAGGAGGCCTTACAGATAGCTGGGAAGAGAAGAGAAGTGAAAAGCAAAGGAGAAAAGGAAAGATATTCTCATCTGAATGCAGAGTTCCAAAGAATAGCAAGGAGAGATAAGAAAGCCTTTCTCAGCGATCAGTGCAAACAAATAGAGGAAAACAACAGATTGGGAAAGACTAGAGACCTCTTCAAGAAAATTAGAGATACCAAAGGAACATTTCATGCAAAGATAGGCTCGATAAAGGACAGAAATGGTATGGACCTAACAGAAGCAGAAGATATTAAGAAGAGGTGGCAAGAATACACAGAAGAACTGTACAAAAAAGATCTTCATGACCCAGATAATCACGATGGTGTGATCACTCACCTAGAGCCAGACATCCTGGAATGTGAAGTCAAGTGGGCCTTAGAAAGCATCACTACGAACAAAGCTAGTGGAGGTGATGGAATTCCAGTTGAGCTATTTCAAATCCTCAAAGGTGATGCTGTGAAAGTGCTGCACTCAATATGCCAGCAAATTTGGAAAACTCAGCAGTGGCCACAGGACTGGAAAAGGTCAGTTTTCGTTCCAATCCCAAAGAAAGGCAATGCCAAAGAATGCTCAAACTACCGCACAATTGCACTCATCTCACATGCTAGTAAAGTAATGCTCAAAACTCTCCAAGCCAGGCTTCAGCAATACGTGAACCGTGAACTTCCAGATGTTCAAGCTGGTTTTAGAAAAGGCAGAGGAGCCAGAGATCAAATTGCCAATATCCGCTGGATCATCAAAAAAGCAAGAGAGTTCCAGAAAAACATCTATTTCTGCTTTATTGACTATGCCAAAGCCTTTGACTGTGTGGATCACAATAAACTGTGCAAAATTCTGAAAGAGATGGGAATACCAGACCATCTGACCTGTCTCTTGAGAAACCTGTATGCAGGACAGGAAGCAACAGTTAGAACTGGACATGGAACAACAGACTGGTTCCAAATAGGAAAAGGAGTACGTCAAGGCTTTATATTGTCACCCTGCTTATTTAACTTCTATGCAGAGTACATCATGAGAAACGCTGGGCTGGAAGAAACACAAGCTGGAATCAAGATTGCCAGGAGAAATATCAATAACCTCAGATATGCGGATGACACCACCCTTATGGCAGAAAGTGAAGAAGAACTAAAGAGCCTCTTGATGAAGGTGAAGGAGGAGAGTGAAAAAGTTGGCTTAAAGCTCAACGTTCAGAAAACTAAGATCATGGCATCTGATCCCATCACTCCATGGGAAATAGATGGGGAAACAGTGGAAACAGTGTCAGACTTTACTTTTTTGGGCTCCAGAATCACTGCTGATGGTGACTGCAGCCATGAAATTAAAAGACGCTTACTCCTTGGAAGGAAGGTTACGGCCAACCTAGATAGCATGTTTAAAAGCAGAGACATTACTTTGCCAACAAAAGTCCGTCTAGTCAAGGCTATGGTTTTTCCAGTGGTCATGTATGGTTGTGAGAGTTGGATGGTGAAGAAAGCTGAGCACCGCAGAACTGATGCTTTTGAACTGTGGTGTTGGAGAAGACTCTTGAGAGTCCCTTGGACTGCAAGGAGATCCAATCAAACCACCCTAAAGGAGATCAATCCTGGGTGTTCATTGGAAGGTCTGATGTTGAAGCTGAAGCTCCAATTCTTTGGCCACCTCATGCGAAGGGTTGACTCATTGGAAAAGACCCTAATGCTGGGTGGGATTGGGGGCGGGAGGAGAAGGGGACGACAGAGGATGAGATGGTTGGATGGCATCACCGACTCGATGGACATGGGCTTGGGTGGACTCCGGGAGTTGGTGATGGACAGAGAGGCCTGGCGTGCTGCAATTCATGGGGTCGCAGAGAGTCGGACACGACTGAGCGACTGAACTGAACTGATTCTTCTCTCTTCCCTATACAGACTGTTTTCACTCAAATAAAGTCTTGCATGTTCTCCAAAACTGTGTTAGTTGTTTTTTCTTTTATGAAACCCAAGCTTTCCTCTCAAACCCACACTCAGATATAGTTACTTTCATTTTTGTACATCTGTTTTTTACAAATAAATTTATTGTGATGCTATAACATTTTAGTGTAGTCATTTGCTGATATATCTCTCTTCATTGCAAATGAAAAGCAAAGGCTTTATTTGGTTGATTAGGAATACTGATAAGAACTAAAGAAAAAAGAGCTAATCCCTTCTACCTTCTGTTACATGTTATCTGAGAAGCCTTTAAAGAAGATGGGAAATGCACTAGAGCTTTAAAAACAAATATAAATTAAATAGACGGGGTGAGGAATAACACTGATACCATTTTATAGTTTAAAATTGTGATTTTTTTTTTTTTAGTTTGCTTATTTTTCAAATATAAAACTTAGATTTTTTTAGGATCATATTAATAGTCAATCTCTATGAAAAGAACATCTAAATCATGTTTTGTCTTAGTGAACTATTACCTTGAAAGTTAATTATGAGAAATACAGCAATTTGCTGATAAAAGAACCTAAAAAATATAAATCCATCCAAATAGAGAATTTATATTTTAAGACTCTTAATTCTTGTTTATTTTTGACGGAATTTAAGTCAGAAATGCTATTTCATTTGTTCTATTACTCTTCCTCTAAGTATTCAGTAGTAACATGAGGAACATATAACAAAAGTACCTCAGTAAACAAAAAAGTACCAAGCATAGCTTAAGAAGAAAGCATTACCTACTACTGGGAAATCTCAGAATTTTGCTGCCATCCAATTATCAAATGAGAATCTGCTCAAAAGAAATTTTACTTTAACCTTCATATGGATATAATTATTCTTTTTCCCCAAAATTTCTACCATTTGACACTGCAAAATTTAGTTCAAAGCCTGGACTTCTCTCTAATAGGTTTTCTATCTGGCAGGGAGGGGAGTTTATATCTATCTATCTATCTATATATGTATTACATTTTAGACATACATGTATACATGTGACATATTTCATATATTTCAAATACACATGTATATGTTAAACATATAGCTAGAAGCCATTTAATTTACATTTCCAGTTTATCTGAATGTCTGAACTTTTTCTCTGTTGTCATTGCTTTTTACCATCTTATTAGTCATCCCTGGTTAAATAGGTAGTTCTTATATTATCAAGAATTTCTTGGTTGACTAGCAGATTTCTAGTACAAACTCAAAGAATTAGGGCATAGATTAAGTTATTTACAAAAGAAAAAAGACACTACAGAGGCTCATTTGGACTGTGGGCTTAAAAATATGAGTAGGGTTGAGATTTTTTTTAATGTATTCCACAATTCTTTGAAAAGGATGTTTAGAAGAGGTCAACAGAATTGATGGGAGATCCCAGGTTGTTGGAGCTAGATTCTTTCACTGGAGGATGGTCCTCACATTCTTAAATTCCCCTCATATTTAAGTCCTCCCTCATTTTAAATTCTCTAATGGCTTTGCATCACATTTTGAATGTCCAATTTTTTTCCCATTATGATCTGGCTCACCTCTACCTCTCTGATATCTCAAATCACTCAGTTTTTTGCTTAATATGCTCCAGTCATACTGACTGTTCCTTAAATGAGCCAAATTTAGTTGCTGTTCCTTCTTTCTAAGAGGCTCTTCTAGTTCTTCATATGATTGGCTTTCTATAAACTTTCAAGACTAATCTTAAATGTCATCTCTCAGAGAAGACTCCTGTGATAACACTCCTAAAGGACATCCCCTAATTCAGATTCTCTATTAGATCACACTGTGGTTTTACCTTCACAACATTTTAATATAGAAAATAATATCTGGTATTTAAATCTTTATTTTTTTATCTCGTTTCTCTCTACAAGATACATGCTACATAAAGACAAGGACCTGGTCTGTTTTATTCACTGCTGTCTCTCCCGGTGCTAGAACAATGCATGGCACATAGTCCATGCTCAACAGAAATTTTAGCGTTAAGTAAACAACCATCATGACACCATGACTGTTTTTTTTTTTTGTAATATCCCAGACAGGCAATAAAATAATCAATGAATACTGTTGGTGAGCACTCAACTAATCACAGACTGATAGCTCTCCCTGGATGCACTGTCCTGTAGAGCTGTCCATCTGGTATCCTCAGAGCAGGCTGCTGGGATCTGCTCCTTTGGCAGCTGATGGGCTCAGGAGAGTTAGTCAGCACTACTGATCAAGAGTCCATCTAAGAAAAGCTTTCTGACACTTTTATATTAAACAACCTGGTGTTTTATTTCCTAATGATAATGATTTACTAATTCCTTCAAATAATTGAAATACCCTCATAATTTCTGCTTAGGTAGTCAAACTTTCACTCTCCTGCTGCTGCTGCTGCTAAGTCGCTTCAGTCGTGTCCGACTCTGTGCGACCCCACAGACGGCAGTCCACCAGGCTCCGCCGTCCCTGGGATTCTCCAGGCAAGAACACTGGAGTGGGTTGCCATATCCTTCTCCAAAGCGTGAAAGTGAAGTCGCTCAGTTGCATCCAACTCTTAGCGACCCCATGGACTCCAGCCTACCAGGCTCTTCTGTCCATGGGATTTTCCCGGCAAGAGTACTGGAGTGGGGTGCCATTGCCTTCTCTGTCACTCTCCTACCATATACTAAATTTTCTTAAACTTTGAGTAAGTGTAAGCTTAATTTATGGGAAGGGAGGAAAGGAAGGGCTGAGAAATTATTCAGTTAAATCATAAACAGACCAGATTAAGTTCTGTTATGTATTTATGAAAAACAGTTCTTGAAATATACTAGCTTATGCAGAGAGAGAGAATTATCAAAGTCCAAGAAAGTTCTCATTGCTGCTACACGCCTGTAGGTGTGGAGAATAAGAGAGTCCTTGAGAAGAGAGACAGAGTACATACATGAAAAAGTGTTCAATATAAATTACCCAAATATTGGAAATTCACTGCACCAACCGTGGAGAAGGCACTTAAAACTGAGGTAGGAGCTTTAGGGAAGAACTGCTTCTGCAGGAGAAAGGTAAATAGAGAAGAAATGGTATATTTTGGGAAGATACGGCAGTAAAAGAAAAGGAAAGGGTAAGGAGATGGGAAGTAACTATCTTATAGAAACAGAAAGGGACAAAAATAAAACATCTTGTCATCCTCTAGCATTACCAAAAGAAGAAAGAATATCCATTAACTAATCTATATTTTGATGAACTGAAAGAAGTAACACTCAAACCAGGAATCTTGTCCATTAAAAATTCAGGAGTACAAAAAAATAAGACAAACTTCATACAAAACTATTAAAAGGAAAGAAAAAAGAAAATGTGAATCAAAATTTTCAGTTAAGAAAATTTATCCTCAAAAAATAAAAAATAAAACACACAAACAGGAGAAAATTACAACACATTTTAATTGGAAGTTTAAATACTCCAATAAAGAATTGAAGATTTTTGTAAAAATCAAGAATCAAAAATTTAAAAAGTAAAAATAATTGGCATAAAAATAGCAACCAAAAAATTCCTCACAGGAAGAACACAACCAGAGTTTAGTGAACTCAGGAAAGATATTTAAGAAAAAGATATCCAGCTTTGAAAATAATAAATTGCAAAATGACTAAGGGATAATAAATTCAAAAGAAAATTTAACAAGGGACATTGAAGAAAGAAAAAGAAAACCAAGAAAATTAAGTCATATAAGGAAATAAAAGTGGCTAGAGAGACGCTGAATGAAGCAGAAAGTAAGGAAAGAAGGCCCAGCATGCAGATAAGTAGTTTCAGAAGAAGAAAAGCAAAACAATCTAACAGAAGTAGTATTTAAAACTGTAACCCAAAAAAACTTTCAAAAAAGTACTAAATGTACATACTGTAAGGGTCCGTACTGTAAGAAACTGACCCAGTACAATAAACTCTGAGGCAAATCCTACTAAAACTATTAGGCTTAAAATATAAAAGGAAAATTATTAGGGCTCCTGGAGAAAAACATCAAATTAAAAGAACAAAACCACTATACTGTGCCAGATTTTTCAAGAACAACATGAAAATCAAGGTCACAGAAGCATTTTTAAAAGTCTAAGGAAAGTGTGAGCCAAGGATTTTATATCCAGTCAAGCAATCCTACAAGTATTAAGCTTCTAATAATAATGAACTTTGAATGAGAAGGAACTCACTATATGCTGTAACCATCAACTCTCTTCATGGGGATTCTTCTACTAGATGAACTTTGTCAAAATAAATAATGACTGGGGAGGCTTCTACAAGAGGGCAGAAGATGAATGTTTAATATATCTAATTGTAGAACTGTTAACACAGGGTTAGTTATAGGTTTAGGTACATGAGTGAAAAAAATTGTTTGTAAACATTATATATTCTGAAAAAGTACAAATACTGCAACTAATGAATAAAAGGAGGAAAGAATAAGAAAGGAAAAGCAGAGTAAGATCACTGACTTATAAAAGTAAATAGTTGGGAAGCAAAGAATACCATTTAAATTTCAAAAACTGCACAGTGAAATATTAAGTAAGAAATAAGGTGATTAAGGTACTATAAAAGTTACACTTGAATAAGCAATAGAATATAAATCTTACAAAAATTCTATAGAAAATGTGGCAAAAGATAAGAACATAGAAGTCATGAAAAGCATATGATCCCTAAACACATGAAATGCTGTTCAATGCTACTTATATTAAAAAAAATGCAAAATTAAAACTATACTAAGATATCGTTTCTCACTATTGGGTTAGTAAAAGTTAAAAAGCTTAATAATGCACTCTGCTGACAAGGCTGTGGAAAAATAGATGTTCTCACATATTGCTTTGGGAGTGCAAAACTGCACAATCCTTCTGAAGAATTTGGCAATATTTAACAAAATTATATATGCATTTACACTTTTTACCAGAAATCTCACTTCTAGAAAGTTACCATGAAGATATTTTTAGAACACTAGGAAAACATGTGCTGTATATTATTTGTAACGGCAAAATATTGAAAGTTATCTAAATGTCTGAATATTGGGATTGGTTGGATAAACTACTATACAGTCACACAATGGCAAACTATGAGCTGTAAAAAGAGTGAGAAAGATTCATATGAATAGCTATGGAGTGATTTTTAAGTTATAATAATGAAAAAAGTGCATATCAGTACATGATACACTGTGTGTGTGTCCCTACTTTTGCAAAAAGAAACAGGAAGAATAAGCCAGAAAATAATGAAATCAATTATTTGCAAGGAGTAGAGCAGAGCGAGAAGCCAGGAGAAGTTTCATAGCTGATAATAATACTTATTTAGCTTAATTTTTATAGAGTTTTCAATTTTAAAAGAATATTTCCCTTTTAAAATATTAAAATTAAATAAAAACTGAGAAAAAACACTAGAATTGTATTCTATGAAAACAAATGAATTCAGATTAATAATATGACCACTCTCAAGTAGTGTGGGGAGATTTAACTTTTAAACAGAATGGTTTAACTATAAACAAAATTTAGGAAAAAAGAAAGAAATCATATCAAACCTTAAAGACATTTTAGTATGTATTATTTTCAGATCTGTATGAATTCTGATTCTATACTACAAGTGCTGTAGGATTGTCCAAATAAGAAAATTGGGTAACACTCACTGTCAGATCTGTACTATGAAAGAAGGAAATACAAGAATGGAATGGAGGAAAGGCAAGAATAACCATATGGTATGACATTGAAATTAGAAATATCATTACAAATTTGTGATTTTTTTCTATTGATCTTAGAATCAATGAAATCCTTACAGCAATCTAGGACAAGATCTAACATACAGAAAACAGGTGATAAATTAGAGGAGAGAAATAAAGGAGATTTCTAGGGTCAGTGAAAAAAAGAACAAGGAACCCAGCTGTGCAATAAGCTAATGTAGTACAAAGTCTTGATTGAAGTTTTGCAACAGAGGATTCCAGAAGAAATTCCCATGCAAGAAAAAAAAAGTATCATGTAAATAAATAATGTAAATATAATATAAAAATATGGCACACAAATATAATGTATCCATATAAATATATCACAAACATATAATGTGTCTTAATTCCAGAGGAAAAAAATGTTATTTAGCCAATAAAATATCATCATAGAACACAACAAAGACTCAAGATATTCTTGAAGGGCACATACAAAACCTGTGCATACCAGGACCCAGGAGAAAGGAGCAGTTACCCCACAAGAGACTAAGCCAGACTTGTCTGTGAGTGTTCAGAAGTCTCTGGTGGAGGTGTGAGTTGACAGTGGCCTGTCGAGGACTCAGGGGCACTGACTGCAGCAGTCCTGGGACTTGAGGCATGCTGGCATAGTCATTTTGGAGGAGGTCTCCATTACCCCCACCACAGTTTAGCCTTAGGCCTAACCATAAGGAAAGAACATAGCACCATCCATCAGCAGAAAATTGGATTAAAGATTTACTGAACATGGACTTGTCCACCAGAGCAAGACCCAGTTTTCCCCATAGCCAGTCCTTCCCATCAGGAAACTTCCTCAAGCCTCTTACACGTGCTCATCAGATAGCAGACAGAATGAAAACCACAATCGCAGAAAACTAACCACACTGGTCACATGGATCACAGCCTTGTCTAACTCAGTGAAACAATGAACCAAGTCATGTAGAATGACCCAAGATGGATGGGTCATGGTGGAGAGTTCTGACAAAACACGGTCCACTGGAGAAGGCAATGGCAAACCACTTCAGCATTCTTGCCTTGAGAACCCTATGAACAGTATGAAAAGGCAAAAGGATATGACACTAAAAGATAAACTTCCCAGGTCAGTAGGTGCCAAATACGCTACTGGAGAAGAGTGCAGAAAGAGCTCCAGAAGGAATAAACAGGTTGAACCAAGGCAGGAACAATGCCCAGTTGTGGATGTGAAAGAGGTGAAAATAAAGCCCGAAGCTGTAGAGAATAATGTTGGATCCATGAATAAAAGTAAATTGGAAGTGGTCAAACAGGAGATGCCGAGAGTGAACATCAACATTTTAGGAATCAGTGAACTAAAATGAACTGGAATGGAAAAATTTAATTCAGATGACCATTGTATCTACTACTGTGGGCAAGAATCCCTTAGAAGAAATGGATTAGCCCTCATAATCAGCAAGAGTAAAAATTCAGTACTTGGATGAAATCTCAAAAATGTCAGAATGATCTTGGTTTGTTTCCAAGGCAAACCATTCAATAGCCTAGTAATCCAAGTCTTCTTCTTGAAGAAGCTGAAGGCTAACAGTTCTATGACAGTTCTATGAAGACCCACAAAACATTCTAGAACTAACACCAAAAGAGTAATTCTTTTCATCACAGGGGATTGGAATGCAAAAATAGGAAATCAAGAGTTTTCTGGAATAACTGGCAAGTCTGGCCTTGGGGTACAAAATGAAGGAGGGCCAAGGTTAACAAAGTTTTGCCAAGAAAATTCCCTGCTCATAGCAAACACCCTCTTCCAGCAACACAAGAGAAGACTCTACACATGGACATCACCAGATAGTCAGTATCAAAATAGGATTGATCATATTTGCAGCTGAATATGGAGAATCTCTATGCAGTCAGAAAAAACAAGATCTGGAGCTGACTATGGCTCAGATCATGAGCTCTTTATTGCAAATTCACACTTAAATTGAAGAAAGTGGGAAAACTACTAGACCATTCAAGTATGACATAAATCAAATCCCTTATGATTATACAGTGGAAGTGACAAATAGGTTCAAGGGATTAGTTCTGATAGAGTGCCTGAAGTACTATGGACATAGGTTTGTAACACTGTATGGGAGGCAAGGATCTAAACCAACTGCAAGAAAAAGAAATGCAAAAGGAAAAAATGGTTGTCTGAGGAGCTGTTACAAATAGCTGAGAAAAGAAGAGAAGTGAAAGTCAAAGGAGAAAAAGATACACTCATGTGAATGCAGAGTTCCAAAGGATAGCAAAGAGAGATAAGAAAGCCTTCTGAAGTAAAAAACACAAGGAAATAAAGGAAAACAATAGAGTAGGAAAGACTAGAGATCTCTTCCAGAAAATTAGAGATACCAAGGGAACATTTCATGCAAAGATGGGCATAATAAAGAACAGAAATTGTATGGACTTAACAGAAGCAGAGGAGATTAAGAAGAGATGGCAAAAATACACAGAAGAACTAACAAAGCTAGTGGAGGTGATGGAATTCCAGCTGAGCTATTTCAGATCCTAAAAGATGATGCTGTTAAAGTGCTGCCCTCAGTATGCCAATAAATCTGGAAAACTCAGTAGTGGCCACAGGACTGGAACATATCAGTTTTCATTCTAATCCCAAAGAAGGACAATGCCAAAGAATGTTAAAACTACTACACAATTGCACTCATTTCACATGCTAGCAAGGTAATTCTAAAAAATCTTCAAGTTAGGCTTCAACAGTATGTGAACCAAGGACTTCCAGATATGAAAGCTGGATTTAGAAAAGGCAGAGGAGCCAAAGGTCAAATTGCCAACATCCATTTGATCATAGATAAATAAGAGAATTCCAGCAAAACGTTTACTTCTGCTTCATTGACTATGCTAAACTCTGTGACTGTGTGGATCACAACAAACTATGGAAAATTTTTTAGAGATGGGAATACCTTACTTGCCCCTGAGAAACCTGTATTCAGGTCAAAAAGCAACAGCTGGAACCAGCCATGGAACAATAGACTGGTTCAAAATAGGGAAAGAAGTATATTAAGACTGTATATTGTCACCTTGCTTATTTAACTTCTATGCATAATACATCATGTGAAATGCTGGACTGGAAGAATTCCAAGCTGGAATCAAAATTTCCAGGAGAAATAGCCATAGCTCTGATATGTAGATGACAAACCACCCTTATGGCAGAAAGCAAAGAGGAACTAAAGAGACTCTTGACGAAAGTGAAAGAGGAGAGTGAAAAACTCTGACTTAAAACTCAGCATCTTCAAAAAACGAAGATCATGGCATCCAGTTCCATCACTTCATGGCAAATAGATGGGGAAACAATGGAAACAGTGACAGACTATTTTCTTGAGCTCCAAAATCACTGGGGATTGTTACTACAGCCTGAAATTAAAAGACACTTGCTCCTTGGAGGAAGCTATGACAAAAACAGACAGTATATTTAAAGCAGAGACATTACTTTGCCAACAAAAGTCCATATAGTCAAAGCTGTGATTTTTCCAGTAGTCATGTACAGATGTGAGTTGAACCATAAAGAAGGCTGAGCACCAAAGAATTGATACTTTTGAACTGTGGTGTTGGAGAGTCCCTTGGACTACAAGGAGATCAAACTAGTCCTTCCTAAAGGAAATCAGTCCTGAATATTCATTGGCAGGACAGATGCTGAAGCTGAAGCTCCAATACTTTAGTACCTGATGTGAAGAGCTGACTCATTGGAAAAGACCCTGATGCTGGGAAAGGTTGAAGGCAGGAGGAGAAGGGGATGAAAGAGGACAAGATGGTTGGATGGCATCACTGACTCAATGGACATGAGTTTGAGCAAGCTCCAGGAGATGGTGAAGGACAGAGAAGCCTGGCATGCTGCAGTCCATGGGGTCAAAAAGAGTCGACACGACTGTGTGACTGAACAACAACAGGACACAATAAGCTTCGCCTTTGTAAAAATTTGCCTAAATGGTTTTATAAGAAGGGAGAGCAGAAGAGTGGAGCAGGTTTGGGATACCTAAAAGAGATTAACCTGAGAAACTGTAATCTTCATCTTTAGATGTTTTGAAAATGACAAGTAGAAAATACATGGTTTATAAAATAAACCTACAATTTGTGATTGCAATAAATAGTAGAAAAAGTCATCAAAAGGGTTAAAAAATTTTGCCTCAGGGAAACAGAAGATGAAAGTTAGAGAGAGAAGGTCAGGGGTGAGGAATTACTTCTATTTTGTAGTATTATTTACCTTTTAAAAGATTGTAGCACTACAAGGGAATTGTTCCTGCAGTTGTGAAATATTTGAAGAGCTAGTTTAGAGACTATGACAAATGCTTATAGAGGTATCATTCTAAAAATATTCTCCTGGAAGATCAAAAAAGTCAAGGATATCTATTATTGCCACTTTTTTTCAACATAGTATTGGAAGTCCTAACCCATCTATCAGAGAAGAAAAAGAAATAAAAATTAATACAAACTGCAAAAGAAGAAGTAAAACTGTCATTGTTTGCAGATGACAAGATACTATACATAGAAAATTGTAAAGACACTATTGGAAAACTGCTAGAGCTCATCAGTGAATTCAGTAAAGTGACAGAATACGAAACGAATACACAGAACTCTATTCAGTTGCTATACTCTAAAAACAAAAAATGAGAAAGAAATGTTAAGGAGATAATTTCATTTACAATCACATCAAAACTTATAAAATACCTAGGAATAAACCTACCTAAGGAGGCAAAACACTCCAAAAACTATAAGACACTCATGAAAGAAATCAAAGTTGATACAAACATATAGAAAGATATGTCACGTACTTGGATTGGAAGAATTAATATTGTCAAAAGAACTATGCTATCCCAAACAATCTACAGATTCAATGCAATTGCTGTGAAGTCACTAATGGCATTTTTCACAAAACTAGAAAAAAAAAAATGTAAAGGTCATATGGAAATACAAAAGGTCCCAAATAGCCAAAACAATATTGAGAGAGAGAAAAAAAAAAAGAGCTGGAAGAATCAGGCTCCCTGACTTAAGACTATACTACAAAGTTGCAGTCAAGAGTATGGTACTGGCACAAAAACAGAAATATAGATCCATGGAACTGGATAGAAAGCCCAGAATAAACCCATGCACCTACAGTGAATTAATCTACAACAAAGGAGCCAAGAATATAAAATGGAGAAAAGACACTTTAATAGGTGGTGTTGGGAAAATAGGACAGTTACATGTAACAGAGTGAAATTAGAATATTCTCTACACCACACAAAAAAAATAAACTCAAAATGGGTTAAAGACTGAAATGTAAGGCCAAATACTATAATAATATTAGAGGAAAACAGGCAACACACTTTGAACTAAATAGCAGCGATAATTTTTTTTATTTATCCCTAGACTAATGGAAACATAAACAAATGGAACCTAATTAAGTATAAAAGCTTTTGCACAGGAATGGAAATCATAAACGAAATGAAAGATGGTTTACAGAATGGGAGAAAATATTTGCAGGTTAGGTAACTGAAAAAGGATTAAATTCCAAAATATACAAACAGCTCAAATGACTGAATATGATAAAAGACAAACAATCCAATCAAAAGTTGGACAAAAAGTCTAAAAAGACATTTCTCTAAAGAAGATCCCTGATGGTTCAGTTGGTAAAGAATCCGCCTACAATGCAGGAGACACCAGTTCATATCCTGGGTCAGGAAGATCCCCTGGAGAAGGGATAGGCTACACACTCCAGTATTTTTGGGCTTCCCTTGTGGCTCAGCTGGTAAAGAATCCACTTGGAATGTGGGAGACCCAGGTTTTATCCCTGGGTTGGGAAGACCCCCTGGAGAAGGGAAAGGCTACTCACTCCAGTATTCTGGCCTGGAGAATTCCATGGACTGAATTGTCTATGTGGTTGCAAAGAGCTGGACACGACTGAGTAACTTTCATTTTCTAAAGAAGACATACAGATAGCTAAAGGCAAATGAAAACATGTTCAACATCACTAATTATTAGAGAAATGCAAATAAAAAAATGTGGTACCATCTCACATTGATTAAAGTGGCCATCATAAAAAATCTACAAATAAAAGAGAGAATGTGGAAAAGGAAACCCTCCTACACTATTGGTGAGAATGTAAATTGGTATGGAAAACAGTATGGACTTCCTTAAAAAAACTAAAAATAGAGCTAACATATGATTCCACAATCCCATTTCTGGGTATATATCTACAGAAAATAATAATTTGAAAATGTTCATTGCAGCACTATTTACAATAGCCAGGACATAGAAGCAACATAGATGTCCATTGACAGATGAATGGATAAAGAAGATGTGGTATATTTATAAATACCAGTAATACTCAGGCCTAAAAAAGAATAAAGTAATGCCATTTGCAGGATCATGGATAGACCTAGAGATTATCATACTAAGTGAAGTAGGTCAGACAGAGAAACACAAACCACTCATATGTGGAATCTTAAAAAAATGATTAAATGAGCTTATATACAAACTAGAAATAGATCCACAGAGATAGAAAATCAATTTTTGGTTACCAAAGGGGAAAAGTAGAGAGAGGGATTAGAAGTTTGGGATTAACATATACACACTACTATATATAAAGTACATAACCAACAAGACCAACTGTATAGTACAAGAAACAGTGCTCAATATTTTGTAATAACCTTTAAAGGAAAAGAATATATATGTGTGTGTGTGTGTGTGTGTGTGTGTATAACTGAGTCATTTTGTTGTACACCTGAAACTATACAACATTGTAAATCAACTATACTTTAATAAAAATAAGTAAAAAATAAAATTAACCTAGTAAAGATAAAAAGTATTCTCCTGGGATGATACTCTATTCATTTCTCTGTCCTTTTCTCTATTATCGCCCTAAGGTTTTGTCTACCAGAACAATTCCTTTGCTACCACTTGATCCCTGTAGATCTAGAAACATGTTTATAAGTTTGTCCTCTCCTTGTTCCAGCTAAGTAAACACACAACACTGGAGATTTCTTGGAGGTATTTAGTGTTAATAACTCCAATTAAACAGGTGTTAAGAAGTCATTGCATGAGAAACACTTTCTAAGTCTTAAGACCTAATATTGCCAGTCTTGGTCTTAACTGGAATACAAATAAAAGTATCTCATTCTGACACTGAGCTTTTACTGAGCTCTTGACTTTCTTCCTTGGTGTCAAATCCACTTTTCCATTTATTTGAAAGGACAAAATAAACATAATTTTAGAAATGCAAGTCTCATAAAGTATACCACTGATATATCCTTCAAGGGAAAAAATTTAAAAGATACTGGTCAAGGAACAAATTAACACACACACACACACACACACACACACACACAAATCAAAAAGGGAAATCAGAGCTAAATGAAGCATCTTCAGGCAGGAAGGCGAGGTAGAGATATCAGGTACATCGCCTGTTGGTTTGCAAACTCAGGAGCTTCCCAGATGAAATTTTGAAACTGGTCCTCTTACACAGAGGGCAAAGAAAGATCAAAGAAAGAGGCAGACCACAGAAGATTGGTAAATGCCAGGTTTAATAAGCAAGGAAACTTAAAATGAGACTTGTCTTGGGTGGTCACAAGATAAGACCTCCACCCACCTTGGCACACCAGAAACTTAAAAGTACGTATAAAGACCTTAAACTGGATTCACTCATGTACACCATCCAGATGGTCTCAGCACCACATTACTTTCTCAAGACTACATCCTTGAAGTGGCTCCTAGAGCAGCAATGGCAGGCAGAACATACATTCAAAGACCAGGGTTGAGGATGAGGAGCCCCTGATTGCCTGGGTCCAGATAAAGGGTCAACTGGGGGTCATGTCATCTCAGTGACCTACTCCAGTATCATCTTAGGGGCAGAATACTAGAACTCTTAGAAATTATAATTATTGAAGCAAATTAAAATTTGAAAAGGCACCTTCAATTTTGTAATAACTATCTGGTTTTAATCATAGTATTCTACTTATTTTGAAAAATCAGTTAAACATATTATACTCCTCAAATGTATCTGGATGATCACTTTTTTTAAAGGTGGAAAAACTATTCCTGACACCTACAAAAGATGTCTGGATCAAAATCATCAAATAATAGTAACAAGAATAGCAGAAGTCAATAGCTTTATATGTGGATAATTAAATAAAATTAGCTGAAAGACGATTTTCAAAGTATAGGAACCACCAAAAGAATCAAACAAGATGTATATGGTACAAATCTTTAGGAGAACTTCCCAGAAAAAGAAATGAGAAAAAATACGCAGCTCATTCAGTATCCTTCCTTTTAAGGTTATCTTACTTTGGATTTACTTTGCAACATTATTGATAAATAGTTAAGCCAAAACTTTCAAAGATAATGAAATATAGCAAAAGCCAGGCAACTTGAAATAAAAGAACAATGAGTTCTCAGATTCAAGTAGCCTGTGTGCCAGGATTTTTTTGAGTCAGGATTTGATCATTAATCTTTAAAACAGCCATTAGGATACTGAAACTCAGAGAAAGCAAGTAGCTTGCCCAAGGTCACAATTCTAATGAGTGTCAGGGCTGTTGTTCAAATCCAGATATTTAGATTCTGATTCCACCATTCTCTAAATTACTTTCTGTCTTCACTTCGGCTTACTCATGTTCAACAGTTCTCAAGTTCAGCAAGTCAATAGTCATTTCCTCTTTCTTCCTTTGTTATGCTGACTTTTCTGTTCTAATCATTTATGCAAAAAATCAAATCACCACAATAACATGTGTATTTTGCATAAGTAAGCAGGATGTTCCCACTTACAAGATAGAGTCACCCAAATTTGTATTCTATCAAGCCTCAGGCATCAATCTCAACAAAAGTGAAAATGAGGGCAACTCTAGCTGCTTCTAAATTTCCCTATCATTCTTGGAAGCTGTGCCAAGTTAAATTCACAGCTTAAACAAAAGAGAAAAAAAAACAGAAACCAAATTTTGTACATTCAATCTAGTAAGTAAGCATACACAAAGTATTATTTATAACTATTCCCAATGGTAGCCAGGTAATTTCCCATTTTATTCTTAAAATCTCAGTTTCAAATTTTACATTGTTTGCCAAACTATGAAAACACAAGATAGACATTCACTCCCCTCTCACTTCCGCTTTATTGACTACGCCAAAGCCTTTGAATGTGTGGATGACAACAAACTGTGGAAAATTTTTCAAGAGATGGGAATACCAGACCACCTGACCTGCCACCTGAGAAATCTGTATTCAGGTCAAAAAGCAACAGTTAGAACTGGACATGAAGAACAGATTGGTTTCAAATCAGGAAAGGAGTGCGTCAAGGCTGTATACTGTCACCCTGCTTATTTAACTTATATGCAGAGTACATTATGAGAAATGCTGGGCTGGATGAGGCATAAGCTGGAATCAAGATTGCTGGGAGACATATCAATCACCTCAGATATGTAGATGACACCACCCTTATGGCAAAGCAAAGAAGAACTAAAGAGCCTCTTGATGAGAGTGAAAGAGGAGAGTGAAAAAGTTGGCTTAAAACTCAACATTCAGAAAACTAAGATCTTGGCATCCGGTCCTATCAATTCATGGCAAATAGATGGGGAAACAATGGAAACAGTGACAGACTTTATTTGGGTGGCCTCCAAAAATCACTGCATATGGTGACTGCAGCCATGAAATTAAAAGATGCTTGCTCCTTGGAAGTAAAGTTGTGACCAAATTAGATAGCACATTAAAAAGCAGAGACATTACTTTGCCAACAAAGGTCCAACTAGTCGAAGCTATGGTTTTTCCAGTAGTCATGTATGGATGTGAGAGTTGTACTATAAAGAAAGCTGAGTGCCGAAGAATTGATGCTTTTGAACTGTGGTGTTGGAGAAGACTCTTGAGAGTCCCTTGGACTGCAAGGAGATCCAACCAGTCCATCCTAAAGGAAATTAGTCCTGAATATTCATTGGAAGGGCTGATGTTGAAGCTGAAACTCCAATACTTTGGCCACCTGATGGGAAGAACTGATCACTAGAAAAGACCCTGATGCTGGGAAGGACCCTGATGCTGGAAAAGACCCTGATGCTGGTTGAAGGCTGGAAGAGAAGAGGATGACAGAGGGTGAGATGGTTGGATGGCATCACTGACTCGATGGACATGAGTTTGAGCAAGCTCTGGGAGTTGGTGATGGACAGGGAAGCCTGGTGTTCTGCCGTCCACCGGGTCACAAAGAGTCAGACAAGACTGAGCAACTGAACTGAACTGAACTCAAAAGGTGAAATAAATGTCAACTGTCAGTATATAGGGGATTCTCCAGATAGACTCCAAGCTTCTGTGTAGACACTGGCTATAATGGGACAGAGGAAGCATTCTGGTTTTAATAGACTCACCAATCCTCCCTGCCAATCATCTAAAAAACCATCCTGAAAAAAAGATTAGGGCGTCTGGACAAAATACGTGTTTAAAGAATTGACATACAGATTTTTTCCTGTTCAGTTCAGTCCATTTCAGTTCAGTCATTCAGTCATGTCCAACTCTTTGTGACCCAATGGACCGCAGCACATCAGGCTATGTTGGCAAAGTAATGCTCTGCTTTTTAATATGCTGTCTAGGTTGGTCATAACTTTTCTTCCAAGGAGCAAGGGTCTTTTAATTCATGGCTCTAATCACCATCTGCAGTGATTTTGGAGCTCCCCCAAAACAAAGTCTGTCACTGTTACCATTGTTTCCCATCTATTTGCCATGAAGTGATGGGACCAGATGCCATGATCTTACTTTTCTGAATGTTGAGTATTAAGCCAACTTGTTCACTCTCCTCTTTCAATTTCATCAAGAGTCTCTTTAGTTCTTCTTGGCTTTCTGCCATAACTGTGGTGTCGTCTGCATATCTGAGGTTATTGATATGTCTCCTGGCAATCTTGATTCCAGCTTATGCTTCATCCAGTCTAGCATTTCTAAGGATGTACTCTGGGCTTCCCTTGTGGCTCAGCTGGTAAAAAATCCACCCGCAGTGTTGGAGACCTGGGTTTGATCCCTGGGCTGGGAAGATCCCCCAGAGAAGGGAAAGGCTACCACTTTAGTATTCTGACCTGGAGAATTCCATGGACTGTATAGGCCATGGGGTCACAAAGAGTCAGACATGACTGAGTGACTTTCACTCACTCTGCATATAAGTTAAATAAGCAGGATGACAATATACAGCCTTGACATACTCCTTTCCCGATTTGGAACCAGTCTATTATTCCATGTCCAGTTTTAACTGTTGCTTCTTGACCTGCATACAGATATGTCAGGAGGCAAGTAAGGTGGTCTGGTATTCCCATCTCTTGAAGAATTTTGCACCGTTTGTTGTCATCTACACAGTCCAAGGCTTTGGTGTAGTCAATAAAGCAGAAATAGATGTCTTTCTGGAACTCTCTTGCTTTTTCGATGATCCAGCAGATGTTGGCAATTTGATCTCTGGTTCCTCTGCCTTTTCTAAAGCCAGCTTGAACATCTGGAAGTTCATGGTTCATGTATTGCTGAAGCCTGGCTTGGAGCAATTTTGAGCATTACTTTACTAGCATGCGAGATGAGTGCAATTGTGCGGTAGTTTGAGCATTCTTTGGCATTGTCTTTCTTTGGGATTGGGATAAAAACTGACCTTTTCCAGTCCTGTGGCCACTGCTGAGTTTTCCAAATTTGCTGGCATATTGAGTGCAGCACTTTCACAGCATCGTCTTTAGGATTTGAAATAGCTCCACTGGAATTCCATCACCTCCACTAGCTTTGTTCGTAGTGATGTTTTCTAAGGCCCACTTGACTTCACATTCCAGGATGTCTGTATTAGTGAAGCAAGGCAATGGCATCCCACTCCAGTACTCTTGCCTGGAAAATCCCATGAATGGAGGAGCCTGGTAGGCTGCAGTCCATGGGGTGGCTAAGAGTTGCACATGACTGAGCGACTTCACTTTCACTTTTCACTTTCATGCATTGGAGAAGGAACTGGCAACCCACTCCGGTGTTCTTGCCTGGAGAATCCCAGGGATGGGGGAGCCTGGTGGGCTGCCGTCTATGGGGTGGCACAGAGTCGGACACGACTGAAGTGACTTAGCAGCAGCAGCAGCAGCAGTGAAACAATAAAATGTTCCTAAAAGTTACCAAGAAACTTTTAGGGAGGGAAACTTGATAAACAACATTATTTTCTATAAATCAGACAAGAGAGGGAAATACAAACTATTATTTGGTTTTTAAAGAGGAGGAGTCACATAGAAGGGTGAAGAATTTAGGGATATCAAGTTCCTATAAAAGAGTCAGATGTAATCAAAATGATTCACAAAGTGTAAGAATTTATGACTGGTAATACTTAATATAATCATTAATATTTATTGATTTGTTGCTGTTGTTCAGTCACTAAGTCATGTCCAACTCTTTACAACCCCAAGGACTGCAGCTTGCCAAGCCTGCCAAGCCTGCCTATCATTCTCTATCTCCCAGAGTTTGCATAAATTCATGTCCATTGAGTCAGTGCTGCCTCCTTCTTTTGCCTTTGATCTTTTCCAGCATTAGGATCTCTTCCAGTGAGTAAGTTCTTCATATAAGGTAGCCAAAGTATTGGAGCTTCAGCTTCAACATCAGTCCTTCCAATGAATAGTCAGGGTTAATTTCCTTTGGTATCGACTAATTTGATCTGCTTTCAGTCCAAGAGACTCTCAAAAGTCTTCTCCAACACCACAGTTCAAAATCATCCATTCTATAGCGCTCAACCTTCTTTATGGTCCAACTCTCACATCCATACATGGCTACTGGAAAAACCATAGCTTTGACTATACATACCTTTGTCAGTAAAGTGATGTCTTTGCTTTTTAATATGCTGTTTAGGTTTGTCATAGCTTTCCTTCCAAGGCATAAATGTCTTTTAATTTCATGGCTTCCATCACTGTCTGCAGTGATTTTGGAGCCCAAGTAATCTGTCTCTGCTTCCACATTTTTCCTTTCTATTTGTCATGATGGCACTGGATGCCATGAAATTAGTTTTTCTTAATGTTGAATTTATTGATTATGTGATGTTAATTATATAATTATGTAATTATTTGGTTTTGTTAATAATGTAATTAAAGTAATCATTAATGTTTATTTTCAATAGTTCCTCATTATTCAGAGAAATTCATTTTGGCTTTCAGGACTGAACCAAGGTAATTATTCTTTGGCTCCTGTTAGACAGAGGCAGTAGTTCAGGGAAGAATACATGATCAGCCAATAACTTCCAAAGCTGATCACTTTCTTCTCTACTAAAGATGTCTTTGTCTCCTACACTGGAAGAGAAACACTTCTTAATTAGCTGTCAAAGAAACAGAAATAGTCAAACAGAAAAAATGAAAAATAGAAATAGTGAAAGATAATTTAGACAATAATGGATTCTATAGAAAATCCATACAGATAATTTTATAATTATAACAAGAATTGGAGCACAGGTAAATGGTAAATCATCTTATTATATATTATAGAAACTATTTGTGTTTTATATTCATTTTTCAGTAGTTAAATGCTTTATATTTTCACTAACTTTACTGAAGATTCATAACTGATATTTCTTTGACATCTTGAGTTTAGCTCACTTTAAATTAATATTCTATTTGGAGGGAGTACATTTTTACCTGTTACTCATGTGGAAGACAAAAGATAAAGATGGTAAAGAATTTGTTTTTTATCTTTTAGTTTGATGTTATTCAATTGTTGTTTTTTACTGATATTCTAGGTAAAAATGAATATTGCAATAGCCTCCTGTTCACTCTCCACTGGTATTTTTATCATCTCTAAGCATTCCTGACACACATAAAGAATTCTCCTTTTTTTCACACATTGAAAAGCTTCCTTCATGTCAAACACCTGTCTTTCTGAATTTGTATTGCCTACATAATAGATGTGAATAGTTTTTGTCTGTGCAGTTTTCCCTTCTTATTCCACAATAGAATTCTTCTTTCCTTTGGGGAACCTATTCTATGGGATTATATGCAGTTTTCCCTTCTTACTCCATAATAGAATTCTTCTTTCCTTTGGGGAACCTATTCTATGGGATTATATGAGTCTGGTCACTCCCCATGAAACACGGACAATGGAATATTATCCAGGACTAGCCAAAGTTTTCCCATCTTCCTGGACCTTGTGACTTGTTCAGGAATACATGTGAAAGACTCAAGCCAGGCTAAACAGAATCTCCTCTGAAACTTTTCTTCTGGGGCTATCAGAAAAGTCCTACCTTATTGGAGTTGATAGACTGATGGGATATCAGGTGGGGCTGTAGTAAGCCATCTGTCCTACCATGTAGCCTGAGCCTATTCAAGAAGTGAACAAGACAGAGTACTTACACTCTCATTTAAGTCCTGAATCTGACTGGGACTGAAACTTAAGTGTTCTTAGACTTCTTGGTACATGAACCAGTGTATTGTCTTTTGATAAAGCTTCTTTGAGTTGTGTTTCTGTCATTTACTAGAAGGATTCCTGACTCACAAACTGATTCTTGAATTGCATGGTCTATGCCCCATCCATGTGCCAAGATATCCTGTTACTTTATTCCTATATCCCCTTCCCTATGAGACTTGCTTACCTAAACTATGTACCTATTGACTTCCATCCCATGCTATTTCCTTCTTGTTGGACATGATAGCCACTCAGTTTAATAAGCAAGTCAGTCTCCAGAGCCTAGCTCTGGCCCACAGTAAATAATGGTAGGCCATGAACAATGCCAGCTATGTCTGAAAACAGTATTCTTCACAGAACAGAATTAGAAATGGCAAAACTCATTGAATTTCTGTGAACTCCTAGATAGATTAAGAAGGTTTTATTTTGTAACTATTAAAATAAATTACCAGGACATGGTGGAAGTTACCATCTCTTTTTTGCTTAAAATCTTTGATATTTAAAACCTATCTTTGTTAATTCTAAGAAAATGTCTCTTCTTTAAACAAGTCAGATTAATATCTTATATGATGTTCATGTAGTTATTCAACAATATCAATTGACATTTACTCTAAGACAGATATTATTCTAGGCATAAGGGACATGTCAAAGAAATGGGCAAGGAATTTAGAATTTATAGTCTAGGAAGATGAGATGGCTAACAGAAAAACTCAACAAAACAAACGAAGGTGAGATGTGATGCTCCTTAACCGTGAGTCAGGGAGGCTTTTCTGATGGTTGCAACATAAGTGTAGTGACCCGAACAAAGTGAAGAAGGGAGCCGTGGAACAGTCAGGAGAAGAGCATTCCAGGTAGAAGAAACTCTGTGTGCAAAACTCCTGAAGTTGCTTCTTCTCAGAAAAGCAACAAAGCCTGTGTGGCTGAAGTAGAATAAACAGGGAGGGGAGAGTGGTAGGAGTCAAGGCTGGAAAGTCAAGAAGAGGAAGGTTGGCTTTGTAGCCACTACAAAGACTCTGGCTTCTACTCTCAGTGAGTTGGAAAGTCACTGGTCAACAAAGTAATAAGACCTGACCTTACATTTGTGGAAAGGTCTTTCTAGCTGCTCTCTAATAAATAAACTGAATACTGAAATAAGTGTAGAAGTAGAAAGACTAGTTAATAGCTTATTGGTATAATGCAAACAATATTACAGTGGCTTGGACAGTGGTAATAATGGTAGAATTGATGTTAAGTAGTGAGATTCCAGATACATTTTGAACAAAGATCAAGTTGTTTTAGTTAGTAGGATGAATACTGTGAAAAAGAAAGAAAATAGTAAGGCTTTGTCCTGAGCAATGTAAGAATAAATTTTCCATTTATTGAGATGGAGTGGTCTGCAGGATGGAGGAGTGGGCCAAGGATGTGACAGATTGGTATTTAGTTTGGACATGTTAAGCCTAAGATGCCTTTTAGACATTCAAGTGGACATGCTAAGTAGACAGTTGAATATATGAGTCTGGAGTTCAGCAGAAACAGCTGGGTTAGATGTATAAACTTGAAAGTTATTAGTTTGGCTGAAATCATCTAGGGAGTGATGTAAGACATCTGAGAGCTAAATCATGGAACTCTCCAATTTAGAGTGAGGAGAGATGGGTAAGGACCAGCAAATGATATTGTGAAGGAGTAGCTAGTAAGGAAAAAGGGTACTGGTGGGGGGGGGGGGTAGGAGAAAGACAGAGAGACAAAGAATGAGAAGGACAGAGTATTCCAGAAGGCAAGTGAAGAAAGTGAGAGCTCAGAAATGCTCAATATTATTAAATATTACATGAGAACAGAGAACTGACCATTGTACTTGGCAATGAACAGGTCTCATTGGAGACCTTGACAAGAGCTGATTCAGTAAATTAAAAGCCCAATTGGCCTGGATTCAGAAAAAGATTAGAAGAGAACAATAGAGGCAGCAAACATTGACAACATTTTTTAAAAGTTTTACTGGAAAGGAGATTGAGAAAGGACAGTTGCAAGAGAGATATAGATTAGAGATATAGCTTATTGGTATGATGTTGGGAAAGATTTGTTAAAAGGGAGAAATCAATGATGCCATAGAGTGTTTTAGGGGAGCAAGGTGGCCCAAACCAGAAAATGCAGCAGGACTTAAAATGAAAATGGGGCAAGAGGCAAATCCAAAAAAGCAGCCAAGATGGAATCGATGATGGGAGGATGCAAAAGATAGAGCAAGGATTCAAAAGATCAGATAATAGAATGTGGAAAGGGGAGAAAGTCAGGTTAGTATCTAAGAGTAGAGCTTGTAAGGGAGAACAACTTGGCATAGGGAACAAAATCAGAGACAGAGAGAGTAGTATAGAAAATTATTGAAATACTGGGATGAAAAGCCAGTTACATCTTGTCTAGGAATCCAGAAGTTAATTATAAAGGAGAATGTTTCTCCACAATGATATTCTTACTTTTCAGAAGCTACACTACTCTATATGTTAAGGGGAAATGACTGTTTCTAACCCAGAACACAGCGGTCATCACAGTTGGATTTCTTCATCAGTACATTCTAACAATTTGACAGAGAGTGAAGTCTCCTTGGGTTGCCTTCCGTGGTTTCCGCATGTGGCTTCCGCAGTTAAAACTCCCTGTACATGATCTGGAGCCAAAAATACAGAGGTCCCTTTGGAGATTCAGGCTCTGAATGGACAATGAGCAGCTCTAGGACTTAAATGCTCTTCACTGAGCAATGATTAGTCATTTAAATGCATGAAGATTAATCTTTATGATACCAAAGGATGAGTTATGAGAGCACCAAAAATGAATGAGCTTAACAGTCAAAATGAATTTGAATCCTGGCTTCAGTTTACTTTAGAAATATTTCATGGATCTCAGTTTATCTATATAAATGGGGTAAGAATATTTATCTCAAAAATTATTTTAAGAATTAGATCATGTGGCATATGTGAAATCACCTATCACAGTTCCTAAAGTCCTCAGGAAACAGTTTATTTTCTTTGTTATTCTCTTTCCTTTCCTTTTCTTTTTGCTCACTCCATCCTTCCTTCATTCTCAAACAGTCCTTGCTCTTCTCTCCTTTTCTTCATTTCCTTTTTAGGCACTAAATAGCATTTAGATGTTTACTGGCAATATTCTATTTAAATACATTACTTTTTTTTTATCCCCATCTGTCATTAGAAAGTGTGATAAAGGTCTAAATTCATGTACTTACAAGAAACATAAGTCCACTATTTGTCACAGAATCTTATTCCTTTAATTCTAACTTGCATCTTAAATTACTTAATTATATTTATTTCATAATATCTCTGCCCCTAAAATTTAGCATGACCTCTCAGAAGGTTTCCCACTGACCCACTTTTGTGAATTTTATTTTGGATTAGATAGAGTAATAATGCATTGTTTACAATTTCCTATTTAGGTAACAAAAGTTGTTGTTTTATTTGTTTGTTAAGTAGGTATGGCTATCACATTTTTTGTATATTGCTTTATAAATGTAAGATCTTAGATATATCAAAATATCTCAAGTCTGGGAAAGAATAGCTGTCTTTAAACAACTCCACTGAAAGCAAATTCTCTCTCCTCTTCCTGTCTACATAATACATGTTACTTTTGCTTGGAAAAAAATTCTTGAACACTTAATAGCCACAGCAGCTTTCCCGTTTGCCTAGCCTTCCATCATTTCAGAAGCATCACTAGGGTGTGATATTTGCTCTAGCAGCAGGATGATTAATAGTCTTTCTTGTTGATTCCTATCTAAATCATCAAATTCTTTTCATTGATAGTTTCTCAATAATTTCTACTTAGCTTGATTCAAATAATTTTGTATAAGATTGAAGGCCATTTCAGACCTAATGAAGGACTTTTTTTTGTGTGTGAAGCCAAGTATTCTAAGTGATTCTTGTCTTCTTCGGGGTGTGAGTGAAGTACAGCTTTGTACTTTCACAAGCATTCTTAAAAAATGATGTATTGATACTTTACAGAAGAATATAAAACATAAATTATATATAAAAGATAGCATTACATTAAATTGTTATTTTACTAAGACTACTATTTTTAGATGGATTTTCTACAAAGATTTGATTTTTATAACTATTTTACCAAAGCATGGAAACATTGAAAATATAAGGAAATATACATAGGGGAACAGGGCCACAGGGGATTTTTACTCAATGGGTATGTCTCAATTATGCAAAATGGATAAATTCTAGAGACTTGTGGTAAATACAGGACTGTGTGTTTTAAAATATGTTGAGGAAAATTCTCACATTAAGTGTTCCTAACACACACACACATGCACACACATGCAAACAGAAAGAAATTTTTTAAAGTGATGGATATGTTTAGCACCTTCATTGCAGTGATGATATCACCAGTGTGTGCCTATGATCAAACTCATCAAAAGTTATATAGTAAATATGAACAACTTTTGTATCTCAATTTTAAAAATAAAAGAGACAAAATCTCAAATAGCTGTACTCAGTTTTATATGAAACCATCAACTATTCAAATAAATTATGAAGTAATACAAGGGAAAATAAAATATATTAAATAGCAGTAAATAAGCTTTTAAAATATAATTCTAAAATGTGTAAGTAATCTAAACTATTATGGAAGGAAAGAAGTTAACTTTTGGTTTAGGGAATATCAATTTAATATCAAATTTATTAGAATTGACGCTAGAAAATATAAGATCTGTATGTACAGAATTTCAGGACAAAGGTCTTGAGTGGGCAGAAACATCTTCAATCTTCTTAAAGATCCTCAGTCAGAGGGCTCTACTGTTGAAGGCAAGAGAAGGGTGACAAGGAAAATAAGGGAATAAAATGTCAGAAGAAAACTCTCAGTTTCTTTTATGACAAGCAGATAAAGATGAGAATGTCCTGTAAACAAGTGATAGTGTTTCATTCTCAGAGTACATATCTGCTCACTCAGGCAAACCGCCCTCCTATAGAAACCATATGTCTGGTTTTAGATTTTAACCATGTACAATACACGTTAGCACTGTCCAAGAGTAATCTTGGATGCCAGTCTTTTTCAGAACTTCATCGTTAGCTCACCTCTGAAGTTTAAATTAATCATTATTAGAATGATTAAAATATGTTAAAATATGTTCTTTACAAAAATATTATTATCCCTTTAGGAAAGGAGAAAAATTTTTAAATTCCTGCCATAAGTCCTAAGACTCTCACCTACTAGGAAACATCACCATTATCACAGAAACACAGAAAAATTGTGTATGCCACGTTCCTTCTAGTTTAAACCAGCAACATTAAACACTGAGTATATGTGCCAATTATCTTGTCTTCAAGCATTCTGTCTAAAATAACTTTGAACAAGTAAGAGTAATTTTAGGGTTTTACAAAACGTTTTGACATTCTTTTTCCTGAGAGGGCAAACCTTGTCCAAAAACTAAAGTTATTAAATCTGTTGAAGGAACAGAAAGCATTAGCTTTTGATGTCAACCTACTGTGGATTTGTTTCTCCAGTCAATTCATCTGGGAATTAAAATGGCTAAGAAGCCTGGTGGAGGAGATGAGCTGACATCAGGAAACCTGTCAGTGTTAATTCCCTGGAAGTCGTTGGAGGGAGCTTGGCAACAGGATTTGTTTCATCCATGTGTTCTTCTGTGCACAAGAGTCTCTTGACTCTGTGGTAGTTCTCTCAGATATGGAAGAGAGAGTCGGCCATTGCATTCAGCAGTCCATTTACTTTGGAGAAATAAGTGATTTACTCTAGTATGGGTATGTAGCTTAAAATATTTATACAGCATGATGACATTTGGCCTATTTAGCATATTCTCTGAAACCCACAGTTTAAAACTTAATTCTTCTTGAAAACTTTTTTCAATATAAACTCATTAAAACTTCTATGATTTCTTAGAATCCCAGAGATTCTTAGAATTACTTAGAATCCCAGAGATTGCTTAGAATCCCAGAGATAAGAGTTGCTTATCTCTGGGATAAGCTTTATTTTTTGACAAAATATTGACAAGATAAAAAAATGCATAGTCAGCAAATGTGAGAAAGTCTGGAGTTATTTGGGCAATCAGCTCATTTTTTTGTAGAATTTTTTTTTGCTTTTAAATTTATTCTAATTAAACTATGGCTTAGTCCAGCATTAATTTGGATTCCAAGAGATTTTAAAGTTCTTCATTGATTGAAAATTTTTTTTTTAATATATTCTACAATAACTCAGCTGTCAGATTTATCCGTGTTTGGGATAGACACCACCATTATAAAATTCATCCCTGTGCTTAGGTACTAAGATTTCTGCCTCTCACAATCCTGCTGCTGCTGCTGCAAAGTCGCTTCAGTTGTGTTCGACTCTGTGAGACCACATAGACGGCAGCCTACCAGGCTCCCCCGTCCCTGGGATTCTCCAGGCAAGAACACTGGAGTGGGTTGCCGTTTCCCTCTCCAATGCATGAAAGTGAAAAGTGAAAGCGAAGTCCCTCAGTCGTGTCTGACTCTTCACGACCCCATAGACTGTAGCTTACCAGGCTCCTCTGTTCATGGGACTTTCCAGGCAAGAGTACTGGAGTGGGATGCCATTTCCTTCTCCACTCACAATCCTAATGAGGTGCATATAATAGTCTCTCACAAAGAGAGGCTGTGCTATTTGCTCCCTATCCCCAGTGACTCAGGTTTTACTTTTCAAAATGTTCTTAAATATATTTGATCAAGTAATTACTAATTTTTAAAAATAATTTCAGGGACAGGAAACTCCCACTTTCAAAAGACAATGCCTGGCATAGATATCTTCTTTACTGGCCACTTGAAATCTTAAATACTTTTATTCAGTGTCAGTCCTATATAACTGCAAGTGTAAAAGATTATTTTTAACCAGCTGCATGTAGACAACACCCTAAGCACACCAAACATACACACACTCAGATACACTCTCTCTAAGTAAACAACAAGAATCAATCTCCATTCATGTCTTAATGTCTGAGAGAGATTTTGTGGGGACAAAGTTTACTCTGATAGGAGAAGTTTGAAACATAAGTTAGAACATGAAAAGCATCAGAGAGATAGGGAGGACTTTCTCCTTTCCTAAGTATTTGAGATTGATTTTCAGCCCTTGAAGAATTAAGACCAAAAGCTTATGACTCTACTCCAAGGGAAGCAGTAAGGCTCTGAGCAAAAAGAGAAGTACCTTGGGAGCCCATGTTAAAAAGTGGGGCTCAGGGCTGCATTAGGATGCCCACCCCATGTCAAGATTGTATCTCTATAGAGCCCTGTGTACTTTGTTTTTTTATTTGTTTGTTTGTTCATTTTGTTTACCTTTTTATTTTTTATTGGAGAATAGCCGATTAACAGTGTTGTAATAGTTTCAGGTGAACAGCGAAGGAACTCAGTCATACATATACACATGTCCATTCTCCCCTAAACTCCTCTCCCAAGTAGGCTACCACATAACACTGAGCAGAGTTCCATGTGCTATACAGTAGGTTCTGTATGGTTACCCATCTTAAATATAGCACTGTGTACATATCCATCCCAAACTCCCTAGCTTTGGATACCTGGGTACTGAAAGTTGTGGTAGAGTTCAGTCAATATCCTTGCCGTAGACATTGGGGATCTTATGACAGGCAGTCCTGGCACACTAAGGCTTCTACAATGGCCTGTAATTTTCTTTTTTGTAATATCTCTATCTTGTTTTGCTATTGAAGTGATGGAGTTCTCATAGAATGAGTTTGGGAGTGTTCCTTTCTCTGCAATTTTTTAGAACAGTTTCATAAGGGTAAGGGTGACTCGGTGGTAAAGAATTTGCCTGCAATGCAGGATTAAAGTTTGATCCCTGGGTTGGGACAATCCCCTGGAGAAGGAAATGGTAACCCACTCCAGTATGCTTGCCTGGGAAATCCCATGGACAGAGGAGCCTGGCAGGCTACAGTCCATGGGGTCATAAAGGAGTCAGACATGACTTAGCAACTAAACAGCAACAGCATAAGGGTAGGTGTTAACTCTTCTCAAAATATTTGTTAGAATTTGCCTGTGAAGCCGTCTGGTCCTGGACTTTTGTTTGTTGGAAGTTTTTAAATCACAGGTTCAATTTAGTACTTGTCATTGATCTGTTCATATTTCCTATTTCTTCTTTGTTCAGTCTTCAAAGGTTGTACCCTTCTAAGACTTTGTCTATTTTTTCTAGGTTGTCCATTTTTTTGGCATTTGATTGGTTTAGCAGTTTCTTATGATTCTTTCTGTTTCTGTTGTGTCCATGGTAACTTCTCCTTTTTCATTTCTAGTTTTATTGATTTGAGCCTTCTCCCTTTTTTCTTGATGAGTCTAGCCAGAAGGTTATCAATTTTTTTTCTTTTCAAAGAACCAGCTTTGACTTTCATCAAACTTCTCTACTCCATTTCATTTATTTCTTCTCTGATTTTTATGTTCTCTTTGATTCTTCTAACTTTGGGCCTTCTTTGTTTTTGTCTTTGTAGTCACTTTAGGTGTAAGATTATGTTATTTATTTTGGATTATTTTTATTCCCTGAGGTAAAATTGTATTGTCATGAATTTCCCTCTTAGAATCACTTTTGCCATGTTCCATATGTTTTGGATTGTTGTATTTTCATTGTGATTCGTCTCTCTCTCTCTCTTTTAATTTCTTATTCAATTTCTTCAGTATTCCATTGGTTATTTAGTAATCTGTTGTTTAACCTCCACATTTTTGTGTTTTTACATTTTTTTTTTTCCTCTTGGCACTAATTTATAATTCATAGAATTTTGGTCACAAAATATGCTTGATATGATTTCAATTTTCTTAAATTTGCCATGGCTCACTTTGTGGTGCAGTATGTGATCTATCTTGGAGATAGTTCCATATGCACTTGAAAAGAATGTGTGTTATGCTACTTTCAGATGAAATGTTCTATAAATATCAGTGAAGTACGTTTGGTCTAATAAGTCATTTAAGACCTGTGTTTCCTCATTGATTTTTCTGTCTGGATGATTTATCCATTGATGAAAGCAACCTGTTAAAGTCCTTCACTGTTATTGTGCTACTGTTGATTTCTCCTTTTATGGCTGTTAATATTTGCCTTATATATTGCGTGCTCCTATGTTGTGTGCATAAATATTTACAAATATGAATGATTTCCTACCTTTATTATATGTTTGCCTTTACTGGTAAGCTGCCCATTAGTAATTTTCTTATTTCAAATTGTGTCCCTTTTTCTGCCTAAAGAAATTCCTTTAGCATTTGTGGTAAAGCTGGTTTGATGGTACTGAATTCTCTTAGCTTTTGCACGTTTGTCAAATTTTTGATTTGTTGTGAACTCTGAATGAGAACTTGCTGGTTGTACATTTAATAATATTCTTGGTTGTACATTTATCCTTCCCATCCCCTGAAATATATCATACCATTCCCTCATGGCCTACAGATTTTCTGCTAAAGAATCATCTGATAACCAAATGGGAATTCCTTTGCATATTATTTGTTGCTTTTTCCTTGTTGCTTTTAATATTTTCTCTTTGTCTTTACTATTTGCTGGTTTAGTACGTTTCTTGGCTTGCTCATCCTTGGGTTTGTCCCGTGTGGGACTCTCTGCACCTCCTGAACTTAAATGAATGCTTCATTTCCCATGTCAGGGAAATTCTCCGCTATCATCTCTTTAAACATTCTCTCATGCTCTTTCGTTCTTTTTTCTCCTTCTAGGACTCCTCTAATGCAAATAATGGTGGTTTAATGTTGTCCCAGAAGTTTCTGAGACTGTCCTCATTTCTCTTCATTCTTTTTTCTTTATTCTGTCCCATGGCAGTGATTTTCATCACTGTCTTCCAGCTCATTTATTTGTTCTCAGCCTCAATATTTCAGCTATTGATTCCTTCTAGTGTATTCTTCGTTTCAGTTATAGTATTTTTCGTCTCTGTTTGTTCTTTAATTTTTCTACCTCTCTCAAACATTTCTTATGTCTTCTCAATTTGCACGTCCATTCATTTTCCAAGGTCTTGCATCATTCTTACTATCATTACTCCGACTTCTTTTTCAGGTAGATTGCCTATCTCCACTTTACTTAGTTGTTCTTCTAGGTTTTTATCTTATTTCTTCTTCTGGACCATATTTCTCTGTCTTCTCATTTTGCCTCACTTTCTGTGTTTGTGGTCACCTTTCCGCAGTCTAAAGTTTGTAGCTCCTCTTGCTTCTGGTTTCTGCTGCCTGGTAAGTGAGGTTTTTACAGAATCTTATGTAGGCTTCTTATGGGAAGGACTAGTTCCTGCTCATTGGTGGATGGAGCTGGGTCTTGTCCCTCTAGTAGGCATGGTTATGTCAAAGAGTGTGTCTAGCGGTGGCTGTCAGCTCAGTATGACTTTAGGCAGCCTATCTGCTGATGAGTGTGTCTGTGTTCCCACTCTGCTGGTTGTTTGGCCTGAGGCATCCCAGAATCAGAGCCTGAGGTCTGTTGGGTTGGACCAGGTCTCAGTGCCATAATGGTGGGCCTCCTGCAGAGCTCACTCAGCAAATATTCCCTGGGGCCAGTGCCACCAGTCCTTTCCCCCACTCCCCCACCCCACTGAACCTCAGTGCATGCTGGCTTTTATCCCCTTTATATGGGGATGTGTAAGGGAGACAGCCCATGCAAACTCTTGGAATTATGGAGACAGTGAGCAGTATCAACAGCCCACACGTCTCCAGGACAACAAGGGCAGTGATTGGTGCCTATTTCTCTGTCTCTTAGAGATGGCAGCCCACACACTTCCAGGACAGCAAGGGCAGCAACCAAATCTTGATTTTAATTCATCTCTTGTTTGTAAGGAATGCCAAGTAGTTTTCTCAATAAGAGTATGTTCTTAGCAATATATATTTTAAGACCTTGGATAATTAAAAATAGCTTTTGTTGAATTCACACAAAGATGAATAGATATACAGTTATGTCATAATCAGGGATACTATTAAGCCAGTGCTTAGTAGTAAGACCATGCCAGGCCAGTGCTACCATATATCACATTGGTCTATTTCTGTGCAACATAGGTTATTAAATACATCATTTTAAAAAACCTCTCTAATGGCTAATTTTTAAAACTTTTTACTCTAAATTTGATTTAAATTTTCCTGTTTGTTTTTTCATTGTAGTTGCCTGAAATTTTGTGAGTACATTCAGTCCAGGACATGTAATTCTTCTTCACCTCAGAAAAATTTCCTATAAGTTAATTGCTTATTATGTTCAGTTTCCTTTGGAATGTAAATATTTCTTGGATTGGATCTCTATTTTCAGTTCTCTTTAGATGTCATTTTCCCTTAATTTTTCAACTGGGTCTTTTTTCTCTGTATTCATGAAGAAATACTAAAATTCCTGTACAACACCACTGATTTGATATTTTGCAACTTTATTGTTGTGTTCTCTTTTTCAAAATTAATTTATATTTTGAGATTTTTTGATATTTCTATTTATAACTTTTTACTTCTTCTGTCTCCCTTTGCACTTTTGCTTCCACATCTTCTTATCTCTAGGTTTCTATCATTTTAATCTGCTTCAATCAGACATCTTCTAACAATTTCTGATGTTCTGTTTAGAATGAAACAGAATATTCAGAACTATATTGACTTCTCAATCATTAGCATTTTAACAGAGCCATAAATTATTTTCTATTTACTAATTTGGAATAGGGAGCAACCAAACCAGGCCTAGCATTTTCTAGGAAAAAAACAAAAAGAACACCTCTTATGCCATTTATTATCCATTGGTTGTTGGTAGCACTCCTGTCCAAATGGAAAAAACAAAAAACAAACAACAAAAAAACTTGAAGTGCTCAATTTGTGACACCTAGCCATTATTCAGTGTGATTTTGTTGAGTCTAAGGTTAGATCTTATACTGTCCTTCCCAATATTCCTTATTAAGATTAACATGCACTGCTCACATCGTTATCCATGCTTTCCATTGGGAAAATGGGAATGGGCGTTATTGCTTAGGCAATCAAATATCCTAGAATTCACTTGGACTTTTCTTCTCTTCCCTGGCACATTACCTACTGGCAGTTGTAATTTCTGACTGATATATAGAGATAAGCAGTGATCAGACAGTTTTCAGTTGCAGGAAACAGAACCCATTTTATATATATTTTAAGCAGACATTGACTTAATGTAGGGAATTGAGCTTCCCAAGGCCAAATCCAGTCACTAAGCACAGCTACTCACCTCTGTATTTGTCTATGGCTTCTTTCACAACACTAGGAGTTGAGCTGTCAAGGCAGAGCTTCTGTGTGGCCTCTGTTCCAAAAGCATAGCATATATATGATCAAGACCCTGACAAGAGTATACCAACCTCCACTTTAGAACCCAGTTTTAGAAAATAAAAACCAAACAGAAATTATACAGCGGTGCCTGCCAGAAACAACACCCAGAGCATCAGGGAGACTTCTTCCTTCCATAATGGAGGCAGTTCCATCTAAAATAAATCTAATGGACAGAACTTAACTCTCATCCTCAGCTTCAGTTTCAAGAGAATTTTTAAAGTCATTTTCACTTCCCAACTTTTGCAGAGTAGGAAGCTCATTTTCAGAGAAAGTTGGAGTGAATGAATGTGAGTGCCATTTCTCTGTATCTACCAAATCCAATCTCTTTTATAAGTAACATTTATACACACATTTCTTTCTATACTTAACTTTCAACAATAGCAATGGCAACCCAAAATACCCATTGCCAAACATATTTAAATACAGTCACCCTCTCCCCAAGATGAGAATCAGTCTAATCAGATACTGTAGTCATCTTTGAGTGATACTCATTCCTCTTCTGCTCAGCTAAAATGGCATCTTAAACATGTTGCCCCCCCCTTTTCCTTCCTCTTTCCTCCAGGCTGAAATATGGATGTGAGGTTGGGTTATATTCGGCATGATCGGCAAAGAAAGCATTCTCACAATGAGAGACTTGACAATGAAAAGAGTCCTAATCCCTGGTAGTTGCTCAAACTACTGTCCAGTCCTATACCACAACCTAGAATAATAATGAAAGAAAATAAACTTTAATCCCAAGACACTAGAGGAGAATAAAATTTACTTAAAAGGTGTAGATATATAAGCAACACAGAGATAAATTATGCATTTCTGTAAGTAGTAACTTCTACAAGTACTCATGAAACCTATGCCATATCCTCTTACCTTCACACAAGATCTTAGATGATTAGTTTTGTATATTTGTTTGGTTTGTTTGGTGGTTTATGTTTTTTGTCTGTAGGTTGATCTGTCTTTATCCTAATATATCTGGCTCTGTCATGGTCTTGCCTGAATGTTCAATGGTCAATGTAAATTATTTTACCATCTGATAAACCAGTAGAAAAAGCAACTCAGAAGATACGTTGGCTCCATATGTATCCCTCATTGTAAAAAAAAAAAACTAGCCCTACTGCTCTTTGGTGATTATGTAAATCACTGGAAAATGCAGTTATTCTACTCCCATCCCATTTTATATTGCTTTATTTTATTTTATTTGGCTTGTCGCAAGAAGAGTCTAAAATGCAGCCATTGCTATATCCCCTGTAGAAGCATTTCTCCTTTTGGTAACTTGAAAAATACTGCTCAAACCTAGTCTGGTATAATCTCACAATCTTTCTTTGAAATTGTAATTTCTAATGAAATTGCTTAGGTACCATTGCTTACTTTAATAAGCACAAAATCTGTTCTGGAAAACTTGTTAACCATCCACCATTTTACTCCAGTTGAGTGTCAGTTAAAAGTCTAATGATCACCAATCAGAAAGTCAGCATTTTATTGATTATTTAACAACTCTTTTCTCTATAAGTATCACTAGCAAGACATCAACATTTAAATTGGCCTGCTTGGGTCTCATTCTTTGAACAATTTTGAAATAAAAGTTTGACAAGTCCATATAGTTAAGTTGTCAGAGTAGGTTTTTGTTCTTTTTTTTTTAAAATGGTAGCTTTTTTTTTTTTTTTCTTTTGGAAGGTGACATTGGTGCAGTGGGTTAGAGTATCACTTTTATTTCCACTCCTTGGTTCCTTCACTTTTATGTTATGGCTACAGAAGAAAAAGTATCATTAACCATACTTTTCAATTTTGTCTTTTCCCTTGTGTTAGGTTATGCCTCTGATTTTGGCCCACTTCTTACAATGATTGCAAATTGGTTTACTTGAAAGCGCTTTCTCTTTCTTTCCAGTGGTCTCTCAATTCTTTCTTTTTAATGGTATTTAAATTAAGGCCAATTATGGCATGAATCACTGCCTAAAATCATATACTACATTCTCCAAAAGAGTCTCATAACCTCACAAGGTAGTACCTTCCAGAAAATGCCATAACTGAGTCTTCAATATACTGTTTCATTACTCGATAAGGATATCTTCTTTGGAATAACAAAAGACATAGTACAATCAGGAAATTCCTCAGGCTCTGGTATGTTGTCCCGTTTTTCCCCTAGAAAACGAGTCATTTCATTAGAATCAACATTATGAGGAATTCTGAAATTGTGAATGAGGTATTCACTAAGTCCATGGATAAGTGTCTGTTCCAGGAAGAACAAATCAGTATGATAAGGATCAAAGTGATAACCTGCCACCATATATTTTCTAGTACCTCTGAAGAATGTGGCATATTAAGTGCCGCATCAGTCTCTGCTGTAGCAAATCGAACATATAACAATACTATTAACCAGATTAACCTCAATGAGGCAAAGCCTAAATGTAAATGTCATGTCACCCTTGCCACCATGCCAGTTTGTTCCTGAGGCTCTCGAGAGTCTGACAGACATGTACAGATCTTATTCATGTGATTTACTTTAAGTTCTCATATTTGTGATTATATTAAATTGGTTGCTTTACAAAATATTTCAGATGTCACAATGATAATAAATCCAACTTACTGATAATTGATAGTTTGCTGAGCATGTTTTGTAAAGGAAGGGAAATGCCAAATCCCTGAAGTAGTGGTTCCATTGCAGCTTAAGAGACAAATGGGATTCTGTTTCTCAATATTTAAAAAGAGCTAATAAAACAGGAAAAACTTGCTCTCTCCCAACTGAAGAGCTGCTTCAGAAGGAATATTCTAATGAGTATAAACTACACTGTTTATAGTGTAGCCCTCAACATAGTCAATAAGTGGTAATGCCCCTTTCTTGGACTTAAAAGTCTTTTCATTTGTGAGTCTCAAATGTTTAGAGACTTCAGTCAAAATATTTGCTTTCTGAAATTTATTCTACTTCACAATTTCTTTTTAAAATTTGAACACAGTACTTTAAGCCAAACATTTATTATTCCTATAATACTAAGCACATACCACATACCCTATTGCAAAGTTTTGTTGTTGTTGTTGTTGTTGTTTCATTCATGGAGGCTATATATCTGAGTGGTGCTAATAAATGCTATACAATATATTGATACATAAGAATTTGTTCACAATTTTATGACTGTTCCTCTATAATGAAATAACAATTTTGACAACACATTAGGATTTCTCTTTCAATGATTTAATAGAAACCTCTTTTACTAATATTAACTCTGTGACAACAAAATCCAAGTTTATTTCATTGCATAAATAATTAATATTCAAGTAGTTAAAAACCAGCATATTTTTTTCTGTAGCATTTGGAAGAAAGAAAAAGAAGTCATACTGTATGTTGAAGGAATTGTAGCCATTAGGAAGCAGATAAAAGAAAATAAGACATTGTAGAAGCTAATTTATATTCTTTCCCCTTTTGTCAAAGATAAGGTAACTATAGGTGCGTGGGTTTATCTATAGACTATCTGTCTTGTTCTATTGACCTGTATTTATGTTTTTGTTTTAGTACCATACAGTTTTGAATACTGCAATGGAATATTACTTAGCCATAAAAGGAACAAAATTGGTTCATTTGTAGTAATGTAGATGGACCTAGAGTATGTCTAGAAGTAAGTCAGAAAGAGTGAAGTAAGTTAGAAAGAGAAAAACAAACATTCTCTAATAATTCATATACATGGTATCTAGAAAAATGGTATTTGCAGGGCAGGAATAGAGACACAGACATAGAGAATAGACATGTGAATATAGCAGGGGATGAGGACAGTGGGACAAATTGGAAGCATAGCATTGTCACATGTACGCTACTATGTGTAAAATAAACTGTAATAGAAAGCTACTGTATAGCACAGGGAGTCAAGTTGGTACTCTCCAATATCTACTAGATGGGTGGGATGGGGAGAATGGGGGGGAGGCTCAAGAGGCAGGGGATGTATGTATACATATAGTTGATTCACATTGGTGTACAGCAAAACCTAATGTAACACTGTAAAACTATTATATATATATAAAAAAAGGAACTAATTAAAAAAAAAAAAGACCTAATTTATGCCCTCCATCATAGTCACCATGGTCTAGGATGACCTTTCATAGAGGACTTATATTCACTTCTCAGAATAATTTATTTCTTTTTGACTTTGCCTTACTTCTCTAGTTCCCAAACTTTGCTGCATATTGTTAGCAATAAATCATTTTAGGTCATCATTATCCAATAAAATGTATGCATCTTGAATGAGTGCCTGCAAAAAAAAAAAAAAATCAACCCACTGATTGAAAAGTGATTTTTTATATACTGTAAGTTTATCACTTAGTAACCTTTTGAAACCTACAATCATTTCAAAAATATGTAGTCATGTCTTCTATTCCCATGAATTTAGTTAAAAACACAAAAATTATATTTCCATTTCAAACTTTCCAAGAATTCCTTTTTCTTAATAACAACTTTATTGACATATAATTCATATAATCTAAAAATCACTCTTTTAAAATATGAAGATTAATTGAGGTTGATTATTTTTAAGAAACAGAAGATTCAGAAACTCTTTCTTTTTACCTCCCTTTTAGCTGCCTCAAGAGTCTGTTCCTGGAGTAGAGCTATCACTGGAGATGTCCACAAAGAATATGGACTAGGTGTGGTGAGAAAAACTCAGCAGGGTCTAGAGATCAGAGTCTACTCTGTGCCCCATGGTTTATGCATGAGCAGCAAACATTTCTCTTCCAAACATTTGCTTTTCCATTTGCATGTTAGTTGCCTTCCTCCCCTTTGAGATCCCAAATGCTATCCTCAACATCCTCTTTTATTTTAATCAATGACAGCATTTAAGGTGAGGGCTTTGGGCATTTCGGTGTGTTAGTTTTCCTGGGTTTCTCTCATGTATACATGTTATTAAACTGTTGTTTGATTATCTCTTGTAAATCTGACTCATAAATTAATTCTCATATCAGTCAGATGGGTAGAGAGAAATTTCTTTCTCTTAAGGCCACAGTTGACACCTAACCATGGCCATTTTCTTCCCTAGTCTGCCTTTAGATATATATGACTCATATTATATATGACTATATATATTATATATATGACTCATATTATATATGACTATATATATTATATATATGACTATATATATAATATATATATATTAATATGACTCATATTAACCTTGAATGATCTCCATTGAGTCCCTCTGCCATCTGCTGCTGCTATCCATGGTACTGCCTTGCTTTCCAATTGCCAATACAATACAATTCATACCACATATTCCTTGTCCCAGCACAAGGCATGCCACCTGTACTTTTTCAGCCTTCCTCTCTGTCATTTTCAAGGGAATATGGGAACCATTCAGATACTATTCATATTGGACTCATGGAGAGAAGGAGAAAATGGGTAATAGTCTCTCTCTTCCCAGAACTGCACTGTATCCATTATTACTCCATTATGATTGGAGTGCTCTATATAACTCCTCCTTCCTTATAACCCAGATAAAAGATAAGACACAGGGCACTCCTGCTGTCCAATACTAAACCTACTTGAAGGTATCTATCAAGCCCAGATTTTGGCCTTGAGAAAGCCAAAAGCAAAGTACCTTTCCTGGATACCACATAGGAACATTCTTGTTCTTCATTCCCAAATTCCAAGTTCTTTTCCCTGGAACATAAAGAACTTTTATTATTTAGCTGCTGTGCCATTAAAGAGAAAGATGTGTATAGTGAAGATAATCAGAAACTGACTCTTCATCTACACACTGTCCACTCCAACATTATAATCTCTTCCTTCAAGTTTTATTTCAAGATAGTCAAAGCTTTTATTTTTATATTTACTTATTTACTGTGGAAATCAAAAATTATTTTTCCTTTCCTTGCATTTTAAGATCTTTCTTCCTGGTATTTTTTCTTAGAAATTCATCGGGATATTTATTTTTTCTTTAAAATTTTTAGTGCCCTCACATTTCAGAGGCAATTGAAAGGCCATTAAGGCAACAAGGACCAGTTACATCAATAGGTAAGTGAGTAGGTGAATGAATAAGTAATTACATCTGTGTGATAAATTAGTGGAGATAGTTACAAATTTTATACCAATTTCCTGATAGTCCTCTCATAAACTCTTTCGTGTGTGGAAATATTCTGCATCCCATGAACTAATGTAGTACATGCAGTTAAAATCCCCACTGGAGTCTTCAGGACCCTTGTTTACCCCAACCCAGCCTACCCCAATTTACTTGAATTATGGGTGTGGGGAGAAAAGGCTGAAAAATTATCTTCTGACCACTCCAGAATAAAAATGAAAATAGCACAGAAATTATTTTCTTTTTTCTGGTTGATACAGAACTTGAAGTGCTAATGAAAAGATAGGCCACAGGGGAAGGGTGAAAGATTTTGTAACTTTTTTCAAATTGGTGGCTTTCCTTTTTTCTCTTTAAAAAAATGGGCAAGTCACTATATTCCTTGTTCTACATCCCTTCAAACTTGAAATTAATGGAAATTTCTAAAGTTTCTGGAAGTAGATGATCTGCCAAGGAGTAAATGGTCTGCTAGTCTTTTCTGGGTCTTCTCAGGGTTCTAAGTGTGAGGACGCTACATTACAAACTACTTGCCATTTTTAAGACTAGGAATGTTTTTATAGCAATTTTAGTTTGTTAGTAAAGTTAAAATTCTGGAAACAAAATAACGATGCAGCCAGTCTGAAATACTCTTACTGAAGTAAGCTTTTTTTTTTTTTTTAATCTATTCTAATAGCCCTGTTTGTGCTGTTTAAATGGCAGTCATGTAACCCTGTCTTTGCACCTGGAAGTAAAAGAATTCAGCATTATGTGAAGGAGAATGCTAGCCATGACCCAGTTCTCATCCTCTACTGCCTAACTTTCTCTCCTGAAAGCCCTGATTGATTTCAAAGAGAATGCTGCAGAGAGATCATCTGCGATGTGAAGAGAATTAGAATTGGACCCAAAGGTACAAGTGTAACTGGTGCTAAAGATAGCTCAAACTTTAGAAAGTTGATTAACACAAAGAAAAGATCTTATTAAAATGTTCAGTTAGAATATCTGCAGCTTGGAGATTCTATTTTTAATTTTTAAGTATTATGTATGCAAAATGCAGAAAGGTGTGAACCTTAGTAAAAATAGGGAAATAAAAAGAGCTGCAAATGCTTCCTCTGAGAAGTAACCACAGAATGAGTTTGGAAGCAGAAATGATTATTACTGCGAATTTCCCAGTCCAGTATACCCATTCATTATCGTAATGAAAACTTCTACAGCTTATATTCCTTTGAAATTTCAGAAAGTCTTTTTAATACGAATTTTAGAAATTCCATATCCTAGATTTAATGTATCATTACACTCATTCTTATCTTATACTTCTTGATCACATTAAAATATACAGTATCAGTGTAATTCTGAATAGTAATTGGTAAATAAAAATCTATTCACTCCTAGAATTAGCAAGATTGCCTATTCAGCTGCTCAATCTAGAAACTGTGAAGCCTCCCTTAATTGCTTCTTCTCTCTCGCTCCTCACTGTTGATCACTGCCTCCTGTTAATTTTTCCTCCTAAAAAACAGGTAAATCACTCCACTTCCTTTCCATCCCCATGATGAAGGCCCTTGTAGAATCACAGAAGTTGTTTGTCTAAACTATTACAATAACCTCTTTACACGTCCCTAAACCTGTGTTCTCCTCTATTTGTTCTACGCTTCACAGTCAGAATAATACATCAAAAACACAGTGTCTGGTTATTTAGTCCTCTTCTTAAAAGCTTCTATCATTTCTCCTTACTATTAGGTAAAGTCTGATATCCTCAATAAGGCTTCAAGCAATCTTTACAAACCACCCCAGCCTAACTCTCCATCTCATCTGAATGTGGTTCTTCTTCTCAGTCTGGCACCCTGAGTCCTTCCTTAAACTAATATATGTCAGCTTTTAACTGAGGGGTTTCACACATGCTCTATTCTCTTCCTAGAATGCTTGTCACTTTGTCTAACTTCTATCCATTCCTAGATTCACTCTCTAGGAAAGCCTATATTATATGCAAAAGACTTGTTTTTTTATAGGTCTTCATAGCCTCCATCATACTATAATTGTTCATATAATGTCTCCTTATTCTGCTAAAGTCTTTGACAGCAGTGACATAATTGTTTTATCTCTTGGCACCCAGTATAGTGCGTGGCTAATTAAATAGTAATTATTTACTATTACAATAAATTATTTACTAGACAAATAATTGAATGTCGTGCCATCCCCCCTGTATGTGTGTGTGTGTGTGTATATATATATATATACACACATACAATATTACAGAAATTAAAAGAAGAGGGTCTTTTTGCCTGAAGGGCAGTGAAAGGAAGAAAAGCTTTTCAGAGGAAGTGACATTTGGTATGGATCTTGAAAAATAAGTAAAACTTGTCAGGTAAAACGAGCTGGTGAAGTATTCCCAGAAGTGGGACTAGCATGAGCAAAAGCACTGAAGTGAGAGAAGTGTTTGGGGAATTGTGAGTTTTCCATGACTAGAGTAGGTGATGAAAAGGGAAATGATTGTAGCTACTGTTGGTAAATCTAATTCAGGTTCAAAGTGTCGCCCAAAGTAGTTAAATTCTAACAGGGGAGCAAATTGATGATAATAATTTACTAAATTATATCAGCTTTTAGTGTACCTGATGCAACAACATATCACTTCTTATTTTTTTGAGTAAAATTTGTATCAAGTGAATTAATTCATTTCAAATATTAAATGCTTATATCATAATATTCATCATTTATATATCCTATGTTTATTTTAAGATTCTGAGAAAAAAATTTTTTTAGAAAAGGATAACTATCATTTTAAGTTCAATAAATTTGAAAGTTTGAATTTTTCATTCTGAAGATACATTTTTAGGCAGTGGAGTTTTCCAGTTTACTCTCAAAATTGACATAAACAGATATAAATACTATAGGGGGAACCCACTAATGCTTTGAATATGGTAAAGTGTTCAAAGCATTTGAATAATTGCTTTGAATAATTTAATATTATTCAAATATTAATGTTAATTTATTGATATTAATAAATTAATATTATTAATTAATAATTTAATATTATTAATATTACTAAATGGGGGCATAGTAAATAAATAGCCATGCAAGAAGAAACAACTGTTTATTGACATTGGATGGCAGCCTATTTTGCCATTAGACTGTCTCTTCTGGTTTTATTTCCAAGCCCTTGTGAAGGTAATAGGTCAGCTTTACAAATAACCAATCTACTGTGAACCAAAAAAAGATTTTCTCCTTCTGACATATGGCTTCTCTGACATCGATGGTTCACAAAATGTTCAATGACCCTACTTCTTCAACCACTAACAGATGTGATGACAGTAAGATTAATTAATGTAAGATGCAACAGATTCCTTTGATCAAGACAAAGCTGACAAAGAATCCTGGAAGAACTCATGTTCCTGAATGTTGTCAACCTGTTGCAGGAAGGGAGACCCCTTCCAGGGCCCGAAATTGGGCTCTTGTCTAACACTAGGAAATGAATTGTCCGAGGAGACACATGTGCTAACAAAGCAAGAGATTTTATTGGGTGGAGAGCAATAGGGTAAGGAAACCCAGGAGAACAACTCTGTCACATGGCTTGCAGTCTCAGGTTTTATGGTGATGGGATTAGTTTCTGGGTTGTCTTTAGCCAATCATTTTGACTCAGAGTCCTTCCTGGTGGTGCACGCTCAGCCAAGATGGATGCTAGAGAGAAGGATTCTGGGAGGTGGTCAGACATGTGGTGTCCCCTTTTGATCTTTCCCGAACTATTCTGGTTGGTGTAGGTTTATTAGTTCCGTGTTCCTTACCAGGACCTCCCGTGGTAAAACAATTCATGCAAATGGTTACTATGGTGCCTGGCCAGGGTGGGCGGTTTCAATCAGTGTGTTTCTTGGACCAGACCCAGTGGCCACAACTGGGACCTTTTTGTCCCTGGTCTCCTCCTGATGTGGACAACAGGCCAGAGTGCCCCAACTGGTAAGGAGAAAGAGACTTTATTGACCTCTCTCCCCTTCCCTCTCTCTTTCCTCTCCTTAACCCTTCCTATCCTTCCCCTTTTTCCTAGTCCCCTGGTCCTGGATGCAGGAATCTGGTGAAAGGGCCTCAGCCTGAGCTGAGGATTGGAGACTGGTCATCTCCTTTTTGCAGAGAATTCAAATTCTGGTTCGGATCTGGTCTGGTTTCTGGTAGGGCCGAGTTCCAGTCCTTCCTTCTCTGGAGGCCCAGGGTAAAGTCCCATAATGCCTGGGTACCTGCAGGTGGCAGGAGACGTCTGTAAGGCCACCCCTTTTGCCCCCCTCTCCCTCCTCCTCCCCCTTCTTCTTTCAACCTGGCTTCCTTTCCTCCCTTTGAAATCTTTGAAGACCTGAGATATTTTCCTTTACTATGTTAATACTCGGATCTGAAGTTCTGTGTCTCTATAGGAGGTTTTCTGAGAGACTGTATTCTTGTATTTAAGGGAGTGTCTGATGAGGACTGCCGGGTTTATATATGTGTTTTAACTCTGTCTTCTGTGATGTTTGGTGTCCATTTTGCTTTGTCTGGCCACCATTTGGTTTAGACCTGCCACCATTTTGTTAGAACTTGATTTTCTTCCCGTGTGCCTTGAGACCAGGGCTCTCAGGAACACTTATCTAGACCATCTCTACCTCCTGAGACTGAGGAAAAATGGGAAAAAGCCTTTAAAAATTTTGTTTCTTCCAACCGTTTTTTATAAACTAGTAAATTTAATATTGTAATATCTAATTCATGACTAAACTTAGAAAATGAAGCTAGATCTTGTGTTGTGTCTGTCTAAATATGTCTCAGTATGTCTTTGTCTCTGGATAATATTTTTGAGATTAACTTGTAAATAAACTCTATTTAATTGGCTTAAAGAAAGGTAAGTGTTTACAAATCAAATAATTCTAAATTAAACAATTCCAGGTTCATATGAACTGGTAAATATTCAATATTAAATACCTAATATTAATGTTTGTTTGTTGACCTATCTAATATAGACATGTCTTAGAGTAATTAACATTAAGTAGAATATTTTCATTGTACCTAGGTTTAATATAAGTTAAATATTATATCTGTTACAAGTTTTTCAACAAGCAAATTACCTTGAATGAAGAAACTTCTAAAAAATGTAAATGAGATATGAGTTTTAGATAAGCTCTATTAAGAATAATTATGCTTTAGAAATATCTGTCTAAAATAGTCTCTCCATATTGGGGTAACTTGAATTTCTAAGGGTTGTGCTAAACTAAGTGTTGGAAATCTATTGAATAGTTATGTCATTTCCAAATAAAATAAGATTTTGAAACAGTTACTACTAAACACTGATTTCCTTTTACAGAAAAACTAAACTGATTTGGGACTATAAATGAATAATATTTGGTGCCATCCTAAATAATGTTTTAAGAAAGCAAGGGTTTTAGAAATTATCACTGGTATTTATGCTCACCAATCTATAAAATGCTAATATAAGAGTTAGTTCTTGGTTGCTAAAGGAAAGTAAGAAGTGTGTTTTCAGTAAAAAAAAAAAAAAGGTATGAAAAATACTAAAAAGAGTTATGCATGATCAGGATATTTTTAAATTGGATTACCATTAGTTAAATAAATGGATTTTGTTAGGAATGACACAACCATAGGAAAACTAGTTAGAGGTAACTAGGTCCAAGGCTTTCACTAGATCTCGAGCTCATCTTGACATATCAACAAGCTAAATGATACACCCATCAACATTGACTAAATCTGACCAAAAGTTCTAAACCCTTTTAATTTTTTTTTTTGACAAAACTTCCTAAATCGAATTCTTTTGAAGTTCCCTTGACCTCTAGCCAAATTTGGGGTGCTTCAGTGGGCCCCTGAAACATCCCAAAGAGAGATATTAAACTGTTTTTATTTAGTTGGTTAAATTACGTGAAAAATATTATCAAATGAGTAATAAATCCTCTCATGTTATAATGTATGGTAAATATTCCTAATATAGATATCCTAGAAATTATATGGAGCTCTTAACATTCTGATATATCCTGGTATTCTAATGAAAAACCTGATGACTTCATAAAAGTTAACAAAAGACTAAATGAACCAGCAAATATGCTTATAATTTTTATGGTTTCTATCTAAAAAATTACGAGTTTGAATCTTATGTTTTCTGGGGAGTAGGGAAAACCTTCCTCTCAAACTAATTATGACAATACTTTCATAAAATTATGTTATTTACAAAACAATCATATTTTCTCTCTATCTGACTCCTCCAGAAATTGGAAACTCTTAGGTTTCCAGCAAGTTTATCAGATGAGTTAGGAAGGTTATCTCACTAACAGGTACAAAAATCTCAAGGAGTTTTTCAGACCTTAAAAAGGGGAGAATTCACCTAGATTTGTTAGGTGAAATCTGTGATAAGCCTTTGGTGTGAGTTTCCCAGCCCTGTTTTATTTTAAAAGTTCAGTCTGAGACTCTATAAATGTCTCAGAAAAATGAAAAGTCTATGATCAATTATGGTTATATAAATCATCAGAACGAAATTAGTGAGAACAGACCTATTTTGCAAACAAACTAGCCTTAATTTGGTTATATTTGATAAAAATGAGAGTAATATTAGGGATAAAAAAATGTTTCAATAAATGTTAAATCCCAGTTTGTTAATGGAGGTCTGCATCTAGTAAGACTCATTTCTTGGATAGTTCTTTGCTGTTATGTGATATTAATGTAAATTTTAATTGAATTCTTAAAGAACACCCTAAATTTGTTTCTGAAGCTTATCTCAGTAATCTGTGAAGATCAGATGCCTCATGACCTGCAGCCAGAACTGGAAAAAAACATAATTTAAGGGGCTGTCTCCAACCTGGATGGAAGGACATTTTCATCAGATACCCTTAAATAGCTCATGCACAATGAAACTGAAGGGAAATTAACTCTTAGATTAATTCCCACTTCCAAAGACCCCTACACTGGATTGGTATATAGAGAAGACAGCTGACCTGATTTCACATTAAAATGATGCTCAAACAGAGGAGAAACTACAGTACACCAAGATGAGAAGATGACGACATCAAAGGTAGACAGTTTGCCCAAGATGCTGGACCTGATTTGTATGATCATTTATAATGTTTTCTTAACTTCTTAGACATTTGCTTATAAATCAAATGCTTTTCTATCATAGGGCTGATCCTATGCTAGTTTTAGAAATCAATCCAATAGTTGGGTTTGTGGCCAATTACCTGTGTCTAATTCTGGGTTACCTTGGTAAATTTCTCTATTACAAGGCTCTAACTTGTTCACCCTGAGAAAATTTACTTAACAAAAAAAATTATAGTCATATTCAGGACACTGTAATATCACTAGATGGGATCCCCTCACCAGGCAAATTAATAATGCCCACTCTGACTCTGGCCATAAATTTGAGCTTTCTTCTATTATTCAAGCTCAATCAGAGCAACAAGCAAAGTTTCAGAAAAGGAGAAAAAGTCTCCCACAATTATGGGATGGATTTATATAGATAACACCTGTCTATGGTAATTTAGATTTAAAATCTCCTCTATGTTGGAAACAATTAAGTCATACTAAGGATAATCAGTCTAGTAACATGGGAAAACTGGGCTATGTGCCTTATAGATAGTACCAATATATAATTTCCCTTGAAGATAAAGATTCTACAGAGTAGACTAGGTCAGATGACCTGGGGTATACTGGGCTACATCTAATGGAAGCTCTTAACTTAAGTCTTATTTGTGACTTTACTAATACTGCTGGCTATGTTATTTGTATTTTACCTGTTTTACAAAATTTCTATTTCTTACACTGGCAAATGTGTGACTGAGGCCTCGAATAAGATAATATATAGTTCCATATGAGATCGATGATGTAACAGTGTAACTCTAGATATGGGAAGAAGCAACAAGAGGGAATGTTTTCCTGGACCAAGAGGCTAGTAAGACAGGTGGTGCAGAGAATTTTGGATACTGTTTTATAGCCTAGTCCAGTAAAAGCACATTGAGAAGCCTGTCAACAAAATCTTTGCCAAACCTGAGAATAGACATTCTCAGCACCATGTGATAAAATGGTCATGAAATGCCCCCCTCAAAATCATGGTCAAGTTTATGAGCAAAAAGGGGCTCTGCCAACTGAAAACTGACACTTGCCATCTATGTCTACAAAGATTAAATCATGGCCACTGCAACTGCTGACCTACAACTCCCCTGAAAAGAGTTCAGGGTGAAAATCAGGAATGAGGCACTCTGTGCTCTGGGAAAAACTGGCAGAACAGGCCTTCAGATAGCTAGATATTTTCAGGAGAAGATTTTATGAGTTCCAATTCTTACATCTTCTCATACTTAGAGAAACACTGATGTCATTAATAGTGACATCTGCTTTGGCTATCGAGAAAAATTATAGAATTTAAAGTCATATAGAGTGGCTATGGTTCAGACATCTTGGGAACTAACTAGCTGATACTATGGGTTTACTTTCAGACTAGACCTTGTATTGCTAAACACTTGAGTTTTCTGAGTCGTGTCAGGCTTGGATGCCACCATTCTCAAAACAATGTCTGCTGGAAGCTAGTAACTGCAACCTTACTTTTTATAAAACTAGGCAACTGGCTACCTGGCTACAAGTCTGCCTGAAGTGCTAGGTCGAGACTGGATTTCAGGCCTATTCTTCTAAAAAGAAATGAGATTTATTTTGTCTATTAAAATCCAGTTATCACTCCTCCAATTACTTCTAATTGGGTCTGTTACACCAAAATGGCAGACCACGGGGTTGAGATTTTAATCATACAAGACTCAGATCTAGAACTTAGAACTCAGGAATACTTCCAATTCAGTGTCTATTCTCCAAGCTGAGGCAGTCCTATGCCCCATTTTGACAGGAAGTTATCACAGTCATAGTTGCCTAGTTCCCTAAATTAAAACTGAGCAGAACTCTGTGGGGCTCTGGAGTACAGATCTGTTCTGCGTTTTCCATTTCTTGTCTGTAGGATATAGGCTTCATTCAGTCTCCTTGACCTTCCCTGAGTTCCAAAGGGTGGATTCAAACAATTGCTAATCAGGGAAGGGAGGGGATACAGAAACAGAGGAGAAACAAACAATCAAATGATGGTACAGCCTCCAGACAGGGTGCTGGTTCCTACTCAAAGAAATATGCATGACAATGTCTTTGAGTTCTTCTACAGAACTGAGCCCCCACCCAGGTGAGGACAGTAGCTTCAGACTAAACATAAGATTCCTGGAGCACAGCTCTGTTGCCTCACCACCAACCAATCAAAAAAAAAAAAAAAAAAGAAAAATCACAAACCTGTAGCCCTCACCCCAAATGTTGCCTCCTGTTTCTAGGGACCAGTGATGACCATCCTGTTAGGTCTCCTGTTTGGCCCCTGTCTATTTCATCTCTGAAAGGAGCCAACAGTTTCAAACTAAATTGCTGTTATTACTAGGGTGAATGCTGGTTTCAGGCAAAAAATATCTTGACTTAGATCAGGTAGAGAGAGACTTCTGCTGTGCTAGGGAGGCCTATACCCATGCACAGCAGGAAGAAGTTACAAAAGAAAGAGATCTCTGCCCCAGTTCCCAAGAAGTATCTTCAGTATGAAGTCTCTCAGGGGGAAGTTGTTAGAGGAAACACACTGATTAAAACCGCCCACCCTGGCCAGGCACCCATAGTAAGCATTTGCATGAGTTGTTTTACCACAGGAGGTCCTCGTAAGGAACACGGAACTAATAAGCCTCCACCAACCAGAATAGTTCGGGAAAGATCAAAAGGGGACATCACATGTCTGACCACCTCCCAGAATCCTTCTCTCTAGCATCCATCTTGGCTGAACAAGGCATGCACCACCAGGAAGGACTCTAAGTCAGAATGATTGGCTAAAAACAACCCAGAAACTAATTCCATCACCATAAAACTTGAGACTGCAAGCCATGTGACAGAGCTGTTCTCCTGGGTTTCCTTACCCTATTGCTCTCCACCCAATAAAATCTCTTGCTTTGTCAGCACATGTGTCTCCTCGGACAATTCATTTCCTAGTGTTAGACAAGAGCCCAGTTTCAGGCCCTGGAAGGGGTCCCCTTTTCTGCAACAAACCCAGGATTCCTTGGAAATTACCCCTGCCCAAAGAAGCTTCTCTGTCCATCTTCTCAAATGTTCCTTCACACAAACAAATGAAGCTTTTTGATCACTCAGAAACTGTTTATTATATTTAATCTTTCATTTTAAGAAATGGGTGAGATACTTTAGTAAGCAAGGAAATTATGGAGCTTACATTGTAGTGACAATAATGAAAGGTTGTTGTTGAGCTGTTAAAAATGCTGGAATTCTTGGCCTCTGCAGTAAAGGAATTCGATCCGGGGCCAGTGAGGAGGCTTGATTTCTCAGAGCTTTTGTGTAATAAAGTTTTATTAAATATAAAAGAGATAGAGAAAGCTTCTGACATAGACATCAGAAGGGGGCAGAAAGAGTGCCCCCTTGATAGTTTTTAGCAAGAAATTATATACCTATATGCAGGCTGCTAATAGGAGAAACGAAATGTCTCAAAACTCAGAGAGTGGCACCAGGCTCCTCACCCACAACATGTATTTTGAGATATAACGTTAGCACAAGGTGAGTCATCCAAGGCAATAAAACAACTGACACAATTCTTGAAGAAAGACAGGTTTCCAAGCAAATACATAGTATCATTAACATAGCTTAAGAGAACATTTGCATGAGTAAAACATACTGGTTTGTTGAGCCGTTATCAGTTCTGAGTCTTAGGCTGAACTGACTCGAAGAAAGACAGAGTCTAGGGTAAATACATAATTCATTAACATAGCTTAAAAAAACATTTCCATAAGAAAAACATATTGATTAGCTCAAGGTTTGAGAAAAGTTAAGTTCAGGTGGAACTAGATGTCGTCATGGCAGCACAGAATTTTAAAAGAAGTCTCCTTTTAATTTTGTATAGAGAAGGGAAAAAAATCTGACAACTGTAGTTTGTTTCTTCCTGACTCTTAAGAGAGAGATAAAAAAAACATCTGACGCATGCAGCCTATTTCCTCCGTTTGGAAACCCCTAGCCTTCCTACCTGTTACCCTCTCAGTAACGTGGGGGTGGGGGTGGGGAGAGGGAAATTGACAAATAAATTACCAATTTTAAGTTATAATGACAATTTCAAAGAAAACAAGCGTGGAGTATAATATCAAATGAGTCCCTACATTAAGAAAGGTGGTCAGGGAAGACCTCATGAGGATATAACATTGAAGTTGAAGTCTAAAGGAAGAGAATGGACTAATCATGTAGAATTTTGGGATAAGTGCATTCCGAGAGAGTACATGTAAAACTAATGAGACAGGAGAGGGCTTGAAATGTTCAGTACATAGAGGATGTTAACTATGGTGTGGGTGGGAAGAGTAGAGAAACCTAGGCTAGATAATTCAGGGTTTTTAGGCCACTGAAAGGTTTTTGGATTTTATTATGTGTTCAGTGGAGGAGAAAAAAAAAAACAACAAGAAAACACTGGGAAGTTTTAATCAAGAGAAATGATGTGGTACAATTTGTATTTTAAGTTACTCACTTCTGTCTAACTGTGTTGTAAGGGGATGGAAATGAAAGGAATAAAATGAGTTGGTCAGTCTCCCAAGGCAATATAAACAAATGGGGACCGAATCAAACTTAGAACATTTTACAGAGTAAAGGAAACCATAAATGGAACAAAAAGACGACTTACAGAATGATAGAAAATATTTGCAAACAATATAACTGACAAGGGCTTAATCTCTAAAATATACAAAGAGCGTATACAACTTCTAATGGTAAAGAATCCACGTGCAATGCAGGAGACCCAGATTCGATCCCTGGGTTGGGAAGATTTCCCTGGAATAGGAAAGGGAAACCCACTCCAGTATTCTTCCCTGTGAAATCCCATGGAGAGAGGAGCCTGGTGGGCTACAGTCCATGGGGTTGTAGAGAGTAGGACATGACTGTTGTTGTATATAACTCAACAACAAAAAAACAAACAACTTAATCAAAAAAGTGAACAAAAGAACTTAGACATTTCTCTGAAGAAGACACACAGATGGCCCACAAACACATGAAAAGATACAAATCAAAACTATAATGAGGTACCATCTCACACCAGTCAGAATGGCCATCATTAAGAATTCTACAAATAAATGCTGAAGAGGGAGTGGAGAAAAGGGACTTCTCCTACACCGTTGGTGGGAATGTAAGTTTGTGCAGCCACTGTGCAAAACAGTATTGAAGGTTCCTCAAAAAGCTAAAAATAGAGTTGCCATCAGTTCAGTTCAGTTCAGTCGCACAGTCATGTCCGACTCTTTGCAACCCCATGGACCGCAGCAGGCCAGGCTTCCCTGTCCATCACCAACTCCCTGAGTTTACCCAAACTCATGTCCATTGAGTTGGTGATGCCATCCAGCCATCTCATCCTCTGTCGTCCCCTTCTCCTACTGCCTTCAATCTTTCCTAGCATCAGAGTCTTTTCAAATGAGTCTGCTCTTCGCATCAGGTGGCCAAATTATTGGAGTTTCATCTTCAACATCAGTCCTTCCAATGAATATTCAGGACTGATTTCCTTTAGGATGGACCGGTTGGATCTCCTTGCAGTCCAAGGGACTCTCAAGAGTCTTCTCCAACACCACAGTTCAAAAGCATCAATTCTTTGGCGCTCAGCTTTTGATCCAGTAATTCCACTCCTGGGCATATATCCAGACTAAACTATAATTCAAAAAGATATGTGCACTCCTGTGTTCATAGCAGCACTGTTCTTGATAGCCAAGAAATGGAAACAAGCTAAATGTCCATCAACAGATGAATGGATAAAGAGGTCCCAGGGATTAGGAATGTAGAATCTAAATTATAACACAAATAAAAATATCTATGAAACAAAATGGACTCACAAACATAGAGAACAGACTTTTGATTGACAAGGGAGTGGAGGGATAGGAGAGAGATGGAGTGGAGTTTGGAGTTAACAGGTGCATATATGTAGAATAGATAACAACAAAGTCCTACTGTATAGCACAGCAAACAATATTCAATATTTTGTGATAAATCATAATGGAAAAGGACTTTTTAAAAGAATATATATATGTATAATTGAATCACTTTGCTGTACAGCAGAAAGTACCACATTCTAAATCAACTATACTTCAATAATTTTTTTTTAAAAGAAAATAAGCTAGGAGTTAACTGGGGAAGGGAATGGCAACCCACTCCAGTATTCTTGCCTGGTGAATTCCAACACTGTGATCTAAATAATTGGTGTTAGTATCTTGAACTTTGTGATGTCAATGGACTTTCAGAGAAATGAGTCATGAAATCTTCTGGAAATAAAATCAATAGGACTTAGGTAAGTGTAGAAAAGGAGAGACATTTTGACGTAAGCAATTGGCAGGAGAGTGACATTGCTATTTACTAAAATGAAGAAGAGTAGAAGTGAAAAATTAGTTGCAAGAAAATTCAAGATTTCTGTTTTGAAAACTATAACTCTGATTCACTCTGATGGAGACAACATGTGGGCAGAAGTTTGTGAAATCATTACTCAGAAGAGAGATCTACACTTGAAATGTAAATTCAACCATGACTATACTAAAGATATTATTTTAATCTATAATTTAAAATATCACCTAGGAAGATATATAGCAAAAGAAGATAGGACAAAGCAGTACTGCTGGGATAATATCCTGTTTTATTGCCTTAATGCTTTGTTTCTTTCTCCAAAACCACTGTGACCATATAGTATCCCACCCATGTTCTGTCTAAAGTCTCTAGTTCTATATGTGTGTGCTAAGTCGCTTTAGTCCTATCTGACTCTTTGTGACCCTGTGGATTGTAGCTCAACAGGCGCCTCTGTCCATGGGATTCTCCAGGCAAGAATATTGGAATGGGTTGCCATGACCTCTTCTAGGGTTCTTCCTGACCAAGGGATTGAACCTGCATCTCTTAGTCTCCTGCATTGGCAGGTGGGCTCTTTACCACTAGTGCCACCCACTAATGCCACCTGGGAAACACCACACCTAGTGTTTCCTATATCAAGCTGTAACACCTATACCAAACTGTATTATCTATTCCAGATACTGGCTTTGACCCCCAGCCTGCTTTTAAGAATCTGTCAATACCCAGTTCAGTGATCTAGTAATTTTAACTAGATACTCTTTTTACATATCACATTTGCATGCTAATTAACTTTTTTTTCTGCCCAAATGAATACAGATAAGTTGACTTAAAACTTTTTGTTTTTGGGTAAGTAGACAAATCTTAGCAATTGAGAAAGAGCTGAAAGTCTGAATGACTAACATATAATGAAAGAAAACTCTTGGAAGTTTTTCAAGGACTTTCTCTTTTTTCTGACTTTTGAAAATGTTAGAGTTCAAACACCTTTTGGTTTTGTGTAAATTCAAAGCTTGTTATTTCAGGAAAATCCCTACAGACAATAAATACAAATAAACAAACCCTAACTCCCTTGTCCATGGTATAAATGAATGGCACAGAAACTGGAAGAATCACACAACAAGCTGATTTTCGGTGGTAGAAAGCAGGTGTGCCTGGAGGCTGTGGAAGATTTGGATCTGAAGTGTAATTCTGCTAGGCTGCACATCCTTGGGCATCTCAATTAATCTCTCTAAGTCTAGGAACAGATCTGTTAAGTGGGGAAACAAAACTTACATGTGGTTTTTGTGAGTATTAAAGATTACGATATAAAACACCTTGCATGTAATAGATGTTCCATAAATTGTATTAAGACTGATGATTTCCTGGTCAGCGTATGTAGGTAAATTAAGCTGAGCATCACTCCAAAGATGTGTCTCTCCACCTTTCAAAGGCAGTCTTTTCATGATTGTATTTGCACTGCACATAAGAAAGATTTACTACCAATTCACTTTGAACCAATTAGACATGACCCAATTTCCTCAAGCCAGATGGCAAAAGCACTTCCGGTGAGGCAGATGGGCCTATTGACTCTCGGTCCCATGAAAACATCAGGCTTGGAAGACACCCTGAGATTCAGATAATGCACCAAGAAGACAGAGGAATGCCTTTGATATTGACCTGGGTATCATGGAAGCAAAAACCTATCAGAAAGACATGTGCAGTTTTAGACACTCACACAGTATTTGGGGCATGAAATAGAGTATTCAGAGGAAGCCAAGTTGCTTTCATTGGCACTTGGGATATTCAAGAAGCTTCATCAACTAACCCTCTTTGTATGAGATTGCAGCAATGCTTCTGAGTACCAGATGTGCTTTCCCTGAAAGGAAATGGACAAACTGGACACATTCATATTCATAAGTTAGGTAGTATCAAAGTTAATTTATAAAAGCAGCTATTTGCTGGAATCACACTGGCAACAAATAAAAGAAATATTACTGCAATGGAAAACATGTCAGGAAATATTTTGCCTTTGAAACAGATAAAAATTATATTGAAAATAATAACAACCTCAGGTCCAACACTATGAATAGAAAGTTGTCTACTTTTGTAGAAGCCTTGGATATAAAATGAAAGACAAATTTGAGTCAATAAAAGAAAGAACTTTGCAATAATCAGGTATCTCTTCAATAGAATCAATTACTTAAAAACTGCCAGTTTCCTACCTTTAGAACTCAAACATGCCTAACACAATATAAAATGAATTATAATAATACATATTATAAAAATATTATAATTTTACATCTATTTACAAATCAGTCTTTTAGGCAAGGTTCAGCTAAAATACAAAGTTCAGTACACATTGAATCTACAATGGACACTACCATTTGCCAACTCAAAATACATCCTCTCCTTGCTTCTTATTTATCATCAAAACCCCATTTTGTTTAGGACAGAAATAATTACCTCCTGAGTTCATTTGCAGTTAGAAGTGACCTGACAACTCATGCAGGGCAAGGATATATAAATGGAAGTGTATATTATTAAGATTTTTGGGAAAGCTAAATTTTCCCCTTTAAAATGATAATTTTTATTTTATATTTGCATTATGAAGATAATGCATACTAGTTATATAAACTAGAAACATAAAAAAATAAAACTAAATACATCTACGGTTCAACTTATACAGATAACCATTGGTAGCTGTTTCTTAAATCTCACATTTATTTTATATTTTTAGTGAAATATTGCTAATATACAATATTCTGTTAGTTTCAGGTTGTAACATAGTAATTTGACATTTAAAATATTACAAAATGGTCAACAAAGTAAGTCTAGCAACCATCTTTTCCCATACAAAGTTATTATAATATTATTGACCATATTTACTGTACTATGTATTATACCTTCATGACTTATTTTTTATAACTGAAAGTTTGTACCTCTTAATTCCCTTCATCATTTCAGCCAGTACCCTCACAACCCTGCCCTTTGGTGACCACTTGTTTGTTTCCTGCATCTATGAGTCTGTTGCATTACTTTGTTCACTTGTTTTCTTTTTAATATTCCATGTGTAAGTGAGATCATATGATATATGTATTTGTCTGACTTATTTCACTTAGCATAATTACACTCGATCCATTTCTGTTTCTCAAATGGCAAGATTTAATTTTTATGGCTGTATGTCAGTCAGTCAGTTCAGTTGCTCAGCTGTGTCCCACTCTTTGCAACCCCATGAACTGCAGCATGCCAGGCTTCCTTGTCCATCACCAACTCCCAGAGCTTGCTCAAACTCATGTCCATCGAGTTGGTGATGACATCCAACCATCTCATCCTCTGTCGTCCCCTACTCCTCCCACCTTCAATCTTTCCCAGGATCAGGGTCTTTTCCAAGGAGTCAGTTCTTTGAATCAGGTGGCCAATGTGTTGGAGTTTCAACTTCAGCATAAGTTCTTCCAATGAGTATTCAGGACTGATTTCCTTTAGGACTGACTGGTTGCAAGAGATCCCCAAGGGACTCTCCTCCAGTCCAAGGGACTCTCAAGAGTCTTCTCCAACACCACAGTTCAAAAGCATCTGTTCTTCAGTACTCAGCTTTCTTTACAGTCCAATTCTCACATCCATACATGACTACTGGAAAAACCATAGCTTTGACTAGACCAACCTTTGTTGGCAAAATAATGTCTCTGCTTTTTAGTATGCTGTCTAGGTTGGTCATAGCTTTTCTTCCAAGGAGCAAGCGTGTTTTAATTTCATGGTTGAAGGCATCATCTGCAGTGATTTTGGAGCCCCCCAAAATAAAGTCAGCCACTGTTTCCATTGTTTCCCCATCTATTTCCCATGAAGGGATGGGACCAGATGCCGTGATCTTAGTTTTTTGAATGTTGAGTTTTAAACCAACATTTTTACTCTCCTCTTTCACTTTCATCAAGAGGCTCTTTAGTTTTTCTTCGCTTTCTGCCATAAGGGTGGTGTCATCTGCATATCTGAGGTTATTGTATTTCTCCTGGCAATCTTGATTCCAGCTTGTGCTTCATCCAGCCTGGCATTTCACATGATGTACTCTGCATATATGTTAAATTATCACCATTATTGTGGACGTGAAGTAATATCTCATTGTCGTTTTAATTTGCAATTCCCTAATGACTAATTGTGCTAGACATCTTTTCATGTAATTATTCATAAACCTGCTCTGGTGAAACACCTATTCAAAAATTGGATCATTTGCTTTCTTATTGAGTTATAAAAGTTCTAGGTATTTTGGATACAAGTACTTTGCCAGATATATGATTTGCAAATATCTTCTTTCCTTCTGTGCCTTTTCTTTGTATTTTTTTTCAGTGGTGCCTTTTGCAGCACAAAGATCTTAATTTACTATATATATTTTTTTAAATCACATGCCCTTGGTTTCAGTCAAAAAATTTTAGCCTAACCCAAGACCATGAAGATTTGTGTCTATATTTTCTTCTTCAAGTTCATAGTTTTAATTGGTAGAGTTGGGTTTATGGTCCATTTTGAGTTAAATTTTGTGCAGTGTGTGATAAGAGTGAGAATTCATCTTTTTGCATATGGAAAACCATTATTATCTGGATTCTATTTTGAAAAGATTATTATTTCCCCCGTTGGAACTGACCTAGCACCTCTAGCTACATTCAGTGAGTCATGTATCAATTGTTGTTGTTCAGCCACTAAGTCATGTCCTACTCTTTGTGACCCCATGGACTTCAGCATGCCAGGCTTCCCTGTCCTCCACTAGCTCCTGGAGTTTGCTTAAACTCATGTACATTGAGTCAATAATGACATTCAATCATCTCATTCTCTATGGCCCGCTTCTCCTCCTGCCCTCAATCTTTCCCAGCATCAGGGTCTTTTTCCAATGTGTTGGTTCATCACATCATGCAGCCAAAGTATTGGAGCTTCAGCTTCAGCATCAGTCCTTCTAATAACTATTCAGGACTGATTTCCTCTGGGATATTCTGGTTTGATCTCCTTGCAGTCCAAGGGACTCTCAAGAGTCTTCTCCAGCACCACAGTTTGAAAGTATCAGCTCTTCAACACTCAGCTTTCTTTATGGTACAACACTTATGTTTGTTCATGACTACTGGAAAAACCGTAGCTTAGACTATACAGATCTCTGTCAACAAAGTAATATCTCCACTTTTTAATACACTGTCTAGGTTTATCATTGCTTTTTTTCCAATATGCATACATACACATACTTAGATGTTTATTTCTGGATCCTAAATTCTTTTATTGATCCATATGTCTATCTTTATCATACTGTCTTGTTTACTGTTGCTTTGTAGTAGTTATTGAAGTTAGATAGTTTAAGTCCTCCAACTTTGTTCTATTTCAGGAAATTTTTGCTATTCAATAGAAATTTTAGGATTGACTTATAAATTTTAGCAATGTAAGTCAATTGGGAGTTTTATAGGCTTTACACTATATTTGAAGATCAAACTTGAGGAGAATCTTCATAATGTTGAGTATTCTGATCCATGAATATAGACTATGTCTTAATTCATTTTGATATTATTTAATATCTTCTAGTAACTTTTTGTAGTTTCTTTCAGCAATGTGTTGTAGTTCAAGTATGTTGTATTTTTAAAAGCAGTATAAAATGCTCCAGAAAACTTAACTAATTAAATTAATAAATGAGGCTTCTTGTTTAAAGGGATTTATTCTGTTCAAATAAAGTTGGTCAAACACTAATCAAAGGAAAATTTAAGAGAAATATTCACATTTATTTTCATAATGAGATTTATAAATATATCTCCAAGGCATAAGGGAAAGTTAAGCTATTTTATCTTTAATAAATTAAATATTGATTTAAATCCTGATAACTATTAAGTAGTTCTTTCTATGAACAAAAGGGGCTTCCCAGGTGGTACTGGTGGTAAAGAACCCGCCTGCCAATGCAGGAGACATAAGAGATGCGGGTTTGATCCCTGGGTTGGGAAGATCCCCTGGAGAAGGAAATGGCAACCCACTCCAATATTCTTGCCTGGAGAATCTCATGGACAGAGGAGCCTGGTGGACTACAGCCCATGGGATTGCAAAGAGTCGGACATGACTGAAAGTGACTTAACACAAGCACTATGAAAAAAAGAGCAAACGCTTTCTATACTTGCATTTTTAAAATCACATTGATCCTACTAATCAAAATATTTGCTTTTTAGACTTGCTTTTTGAGAGTTTATTTTATTGTGTGTGATAGCATCTATTGGTACGAAAAGTGAGTTTAAACATATATATCCTCCAAGAAATGTTAAAATAGACACAACATTGACAAAGAAATACCATAAGAACAAACAACAAACAGGAAATTGCATCTTGCATAGCTGGCTTATTTCCCCTCATCATTCTTGTTCCACTTCCTCCATTAATTTTTTCCATATTCTATGTTTTACCACATTCTATCAAACTTCCCTTAGTCACATCCTGATTTTAAGAGAATTCTCCTATGGGAACCCCTTTTCTTTCTCAGAAATCTTTTTCTTTAAAGCTGTAAGATCTCATACCTAAGAGATGTGCTCAAAGAGAAAAAAAAGAATACAGTAACCATGCAGAAGTTCACTGACATACCTAGGGCTGTTCAGAAAACCAGGAGCAACCATTTCTGTGAGATCTATTCCTTGCATATTAGACATGCTTTTGGCAAAACTAATTTTATCAATTTAACATCTCTAGAAAATGATATACTACCCATGGTATGCTTAAGATCAGGCAGAGAAAGATCAGATATCAAGAAATTCTAATGATATACTCGAAAGCAATTGTGTGAAAATAAATGTAGGGTTATAGTATTAATAGATTCTGGATGTTTCCTGGGTGGTGCATGGTAAAGAGTCTTCCTGCCAGTGCAGGAGTCCCAAGAAAATGGATTCAATCCCTGGGTTAGGACGATGCTCTGGAGTAAGAAATGGCAACCCACTCTAGTATTCTTGCCTGGAAAATTTCACAAACAGAGGATCCCTGGGGACTACGTACCGTGGGGTCACAGAGTCAGACACAACTGAGCTACTGAGCATGCAAGCACACAAGCTATTATCTTACCCTTAGAAATATGAATTCAGTTTGAATTTTTAAAAAATAGGTATATATTAAGAGAATATACAGATATAAAAAACTGTAGGATGAGACTATTAGGGGAAATATAACATATACCAGTGAAAGTGAAAGTCACTCAGTCTTGTCCGACTCTTTGCGACCCCATGGACTGTAAAGTCCATGGAGCTCTCCAGGTCAGAAACTGGAGTGGGTAGACTTTCCCTTCTCCAGAGGATCTTCCCAACCCAGGGATCGAACCCAGGTCTCCCACATGGCAGGCAGATTCTTTACCAGATGAGCCAGATGCTTATACTATTTAAGGTAACTGCTCAAATTTATATTCCTTTTGTGAAACAAAAGTCTTTTGATTGTACCAATTCTCACTGCTGCCCCAGTTCCTCCAGGAATCTTGGAGGTTAATTTGAGTGATGATTTTCTCATTTTATTACTTTTCTGCTAAGTTTTCTGTATGTACTACAGAACCTGTAGTCATTCCCAAAGCCCCAAATTTAAGTGAATCATTGAAATTAATTATTGGACTTCCTCATCTATTTAGTGTTTCCTTTCAGGGCTGGAATGTGCATCTATAGGTCAGTGATAAATTGTAAGCTTCAGGAGAAACCTTCATGTTTGTGATTATTTGACTCAAAACAGACCTGAATATAAGAAATACAATACCCCATAATTTAACTTTAATAAATTTAATAAGCTTTACTAACTGTAATAATGCTAATAAACCTATGTACATGTTTATATCCATATCTTACACTTGATAACCTTTCTAGCGAGAGAATACTGACACAATTTGACAAAACACTTTGCCAACTATAACTTGTAGTTCTCCAGATTTTAATTTGGAATTATAATTATGAGTAATTCTCAGTCAAAACTTGATCATTTTAACAACAGTGCATTTGTTTTCCTGACTTGGAATATGAGGAGGCAGTGCTATAGGGGCAGAGCAGTATTAAAAAGGAGTGGACTCTCCATCTCACAGAAATAATCATACCACATTGCAATTATTCTCTTACCTCCTTTTTCTCCTTTACTTGCAATCCTAGTGCATTGCTCATTTTTGAATTCTTGCCACACAGCAGAAAATTGGCATACACTATCCTGTCAATAAGTGTAGAATGAAAATAAAATGAAATTCTATGCTTTCAGTATTATGAGAAAACTGTGTGGCCTTGGGTAGATCACTTAATCTATCCTTACCTGTAATTTACCAGGAAATTTGACAAGATTGTTCCCTAAGAGCCCTTTCATGTAAGAATTCTATAATACAAATTTATACAGTTCTCAAATTCCACATCTTACCACAGATATTTTCATGATGTTACTATTATTTTTAATTCACAAAACTTTTAACTTTTTATCAGATTGTGGCATGAATAACAGATTAGAACATCAGTCTAACTCTGAAACTGACTTGCTTTGCAATGTCAGGCAATATTCTAAGTCTATGCCTCAGGAATGATTATCTGTATGATATGGTTAACAGTGCCTGCCACTATCTTTAAAGTAATAATCTTTTGTTGAAAAGCTCTTTGAAGACGAGCAAAGAAATCTATTATGGGCAACTGAAAAATAGTATAGAAGATCTTCTTAGGGATTTCTCTAAATACTTATAGCTGAATAATAAAAATGGTGTTGAAATGAAAACAGGGCATAAAAGAAACATAAAAGCATGCTTTATTTGTTGTTTTGATATGAATATTTTTAATGAAAGCATTGTTACTCGCATACTATTGGGCTATCCAGGAAAACACATAAATTACATTAAACTATATTAATTCACAATAAAAACTCCCTAATTGAACTTGAAGATTAAAATATTTCTGAAATAAAACAGATATTAATTGCTACTAGTAAAATATCCCCCCAGCTTAGAAAACTTTGGCTTACTCAGCTGCCTCTAATCTGAACCTCTCTTTAATTCTACCATCTTCTACATTAAATGCATTTTTTACATGTAGTTACCTGGGTGCGGTTCACAGAGACCAGCATGCTATCCCAACTCAGCAGTTATGAAATAAACCAGTAACTGTGCAGGGCTCTGAAACAGTCACTGATTTGCTGGAAACCCTGAGAATCATTAGACCTGTATGCAAGTCAAGAAGCAACAGTTAGAACCAGACATGGAACAATGGATTGGTTCAAAATTGGAAAAGGAGTATTCAAAGCTGTATAGTGTCACCCTGTTTATGTAACTTATATGCACAGTACGTCAGGCGAAATGCCAGGCTGCAATCAAGATTGTTGGGAGAAATATCAATAACCTCAGATATGCAAATGATGCCACCTTTGTGGTAGAAAGCAAAGAGAAACTAAAGAGCCTTTTGATGAAGGTGAAAGAGGAGAGTGAAAAAGCTGGTTTAAAACTCAACATTCAAAAAACTAAAAACATGGCATCCAGTCCCGTCACTTCATGGCAAATAGATGGGGAAAAAATGAAAACAGTGACAGACTATTTTCTTGGGCTTCAAAATCACTTAGGAGAATGACTGCAGCCATGGAATTAAAAGAAGCTTGCTCCTCGGAAGAAAAGTCATTACAAACCTAGACAGTGTGTTAGAAAACAGAGACAACACTTTGCCAACAAAGATCCATATATGCTGAGCACAAAGAATTGATGCTTTTGAACTTTGGGTCTGGAAAAGACTATTGAGAGTCCCTTGAACAGCAAGGAGATCAAACCAGTCAATCCTAAAGGAAATCAGTCCTAAATATTCATTGGAAGGACAGATGCTGAAGCTACAATACCCTTTGCCACATTACGTGAAGAGCCAGTTCATTGGAAAAGACCCTGATGCTGGGAAAGATTGAGGGCAGGAGGAGAAGAGGGCAACAGAGGATGAGATGGTTGGATGGCATCATCGACTCAATGGCCATAAGTTTGAGCCAACTCCGGGAGCTAGTGAAAGACAGGGAAGCTTGATGTGCTGCAGTCCACACGGATGCAAACGACTGAGCAACTGAACAACAACAAGTGCTAGTGATCAGTTATTAAATGAGAATTAGAGATTGCTTTCCTTCATTTTATGTACTATTGTGTTGTTGTTCAGTCGCTAAGATGTGTCTGACTCTTTGCAACAGCATGAACTGCAGCCTCCAGGCTCTTCTGTCCATGGGCTTTCCCAGACAAGAATACTGGAGCCGGTTGCCACTTCCTTCTCCAGAGGATCTTCCTTGAGCAGGGATTAAACCCTGTCTCTTGCCTCTCCTGTTTGGCAGGTATATTCTTTACCACTGTGCCATCTGGGAAGCCCTGAGTACTATGCTCTTTGTTAAAAGTTATGAATAAGCTAAACAAAATCAAAAAACAAAAATGAGTAAGGAAATAATCTATGTAACATGCTGGTAAAGAAAGTGGTCTCTAAAATCAGACTGAGTTAAAATACCAATTCTGCCATTTCCCAAATTAATGACATTAAGCAAGCTAGCTACTTAGTGTCACTTTTCCTCAGTTTTCCCTGTAAAATGGAGGCGATAATAATCACCCTACCTAACAGATGTGTTGTGAAGATCAGATGAGATAGGATGATTGTAATATCCTCAGAGGAGTGTTTGGCTCAGAGCAAGTGTTCTGCAAATAAAAGTTGTTATTATTGGCATTATTATTGCCTTACTTGGTTTAAAAGAGACTGCTATGGACTGAATGAATGTTTGTGCCCTCCCCAAATTCATCTATTGAAGCCCTAACCCACAATGTGATAGTATTTGGAGGTGGAGCCTCTGAAAAGTAATTAGGTTGAGAGGTCACAAGGGTGAACCACTGGTGATGAGATTAGTACCATTATAATCAAAGGAAGAGACAAGAGCCCTTTCTCATTCAGCGAAAATGTAGCTGCCGGTAAACCAGGAAGAATATCTTCACTATATACTGAATTTGCTGTCCCCTTGATCTTGGACATTCTAGCCTCCAGAACTGTGAGAAATAAACATTGTTGTTAAAGTCACTCTGTTTATGGTATTTTGTTATAGCAGCCTGAACTAAGACTGAAGATAGAAGCAGAAAAAAACATAAAATTTCAAAATGAATAACACAAAAAAAATTAGTTGCTGTGGCATAAAATGTTAGCACAATTTGAACCTAGTGAAAATTGCCATTCTAAGGTAGATACATCTGCTTTGGAGACGTTTTTAAACCAGATTTGAATTACTATGCAGAAACATATCTTTTAAAAAAGCAGATTAATCCTAATGGTATTCTAAGGTCTGACATTTTGCTTCCAAAAGTAGAATCGTATAGTAGGAGAGAGATCAATCTAGGATAACAGAAATTAAAGTGAGAGTTAACAGTTTCAGAAGAAAGTCTATTTTCTTTTTTCCTGTAATTCTAAAGATCTTGACACAATCTTAATGCAGATTTTAGAATATGTTACTTCTAAAATTTTTTCTAGCCAATATACATTCATAATGCAAAACTATATATTCACATAGGTAAGATAATTTTAAAGCATATATTTTTTTAATTAGGGGAAATTTTTATTACCAAATCTAGTATAAATAATTGCTACAACAGGAATCCAGCAACTCAGTTTCAGGTTGTTGTTGATGTTCAATTGCCAAGTCACATCCAATCCTTTGCCACCCTGTGGTGGCCACCAGGCTCCTCTTTCCTCCACTGTCTCCCAGAGTTTGCTCAAATTCATGTCCATTGAGTCAGTGATGCTATGTAACTATCTCATTCTCTGCCGCCCCCTTCTCCTTTTACCTTCAATCTTACCCAGCATCAGGGTCTTTTCCAGGAGTTGGCTCTTCACATCACATGGCTTAAGTATTGGAGCTTTAGCTTCAGCATCAGTGCTTCTAATGAATATTCTGGGTTGATTTCCTTTAGCATTGACTCGTTTGATCTCCTTGAAGTCTTAAGGGACTCTCAAGAGTCTCTCCAGCACAAAAGCATCAATTCCTTGGTGCTCTTTGTTTATGATCCATATCTCACATCTGTACATGACTATTGTAGAAACCATAGCTTTGACTAGATGGACTTTTGTCAGCAAAGTGATGTCTCTGCTTTAATATACTGTCTATGTTTGTCATAGCTTTCCTTCCAAGGAACAAGCGTCTTTTAATTTCATGGCTGCAATCACTGTGTGTGGTGATTTTGAAGCCCAAGAAAGTAAAATCTGTCACTCCTTCCACTTTTTCCCCTTCTATTTGCCATGAGGTGATGGGACCAAATGCCATGATCTTAACTTTTTAATGTTGTATTTCAAGCTTTTTCATTGCCCTCTTTCCACCTTCACCAAGAAGCTCTTTAGTTCTTCTTCATTTTCTGCCATTAGAATGGTATCATCTGCATATATCAGTGCAGTGGTTACTGATATTTCTCCTGGCAATCTTGATTCCAGCTTGTGATTCCTCCAACCAGCATTTTGCATAATATACTCTGCATATAAGATAAATAAGCAGGGTGACAGTATACAGCCTTGTTATTGCTTTCCCAATTTTGAACCAGTCAGTTGTTCTATGTTCAATCCTAAATATTGCTTCTTTACCTACATACAGGTTTCTCAGGCGACAGGTAAGGTACTCTGATCTCTTTAAGAATTTTCCACAGCTTCTTGTGATCTATACATTCAAACGCTTTAGCATAGTGAATGAAGCAAAAGTAGATGTTTTTCTGGAACTCCTTTCCTTCTTCCACAATCCAACAAATGTTGCCAATTTGATCTCTGGCTCCTCTGCCTCTTCAAAATCCAGCTTGTACATTTAAAAATTCTCAGTTCATGTACTGCTGAAGCCTAGCTTGAAGAATTTTGAGCATAACCTTACTAGCATGTGACATGAACACAATTGTATGGTAGTTTGAACATTTCTTTAGCATTGCCCTTCTTTGGGATTGAAATGAAAACTGACCTTTTCCAGTCCTGTGTCCACTACTGATTTTTCCAAATTTACTGACATATTGAGTGCAGCACTTTAACAGCATCATCTTAGATTTTTAAATAGCTCAGCTGGAATTCCATCATCTCCACTAACTTTGTTCTTAGTCATTCTTCCTGAGGCCCACCTGACTTCACACTCTAGGATGACCACGCCATCATGATTATCCAGGTCATTAAGACCTTTCTTGTATAGTTCTTGTATTCTTACTACTTCTTAATCTCTTCTACTTCAGTTAGGTCCTTACTGTTTCAGTCCTTTACCATGCCCATCCTTTCTTGTAATGTCCTGTTGATATCTCTAATTTTCTTGAAGAGATCTCTAGTCTTTCGCATTCTATTGTCTCTCTCGATTTCTTTGCACTGTTCATTTAAGAAGGTCGTCTTATCTCTCATTCTTCTTCTCTGGAACTCTGCATTCAGTTGAGTATATCTTTCCCTTCCTTTTCCCTTTCTCACTTGTTTCACTTCTGTTCTTTCTTCAGCTCTTTGTAAAGCCTCCTCTGACAATCACTTTGCCTTCTTGCATTTCTTTTTCTTTGGGATGGTTTTGGTCACTGCCTCTGGTACAGTTTTATGAACTTCCATCCATAGTTCTTCAGTCCAATTCTAGTATAAATAATTGCTACACCTGGAATCCAGTAACTCAGGTTGAGGTTACATAGTTCATAATCAAAGTATCCATCTAGATCATCTACAGTGAATAGATATAATATAGTTTTATATGCTTTGCTTTATATCTCACTGAATAACTTGGAAGTAGTTGTGTATTGGCTTGAAATGATTTAAAATCCACTTGTTTCTGGTTCTAAAAATGAATTTGTTTTGTTCTAAGAGTGAAAATGTTTATATTGAGAAATCTGTTTCAGGATGTTGTCATTTATATCTATAGTTGTTGGTAAGCACTTAGTAGCTCAGCTATTGACCAGCATTGTTGAGGGTTTGACCATAAGAGCATGTGGAGGAGCAACTATGGCTTAGGGGACTTTTTTGTTTTGTTTTGTTTTGCCATACATTGACATGAATCCACCATGGGTGTACATGTGTTCCCCTTCCAGAACCCCCCTCCCACCTCCCTCCCCATCGCATCCCTCTGGGTCATGCCGGTGCACCAGCCCCAAGCACCCTGTATCATGCATTGAACCTGGACTGGTGATGCGTTTCACATATGATAATTTACATGCTTCCATGCCATTCTCCCATATCATCCCGCCCTCGCTCTCTCCCATAGAGTCCATAATACCGTTCTATTTATCTGTGTCTCTTTTGATGTCTCACTTATAGGGGACTTTTATCTCTAAATACAAAAAGTTTGACAGCAACTCCAAGTGTTTGATCTGTGTGAGTTTACTCTGCTGATCTAAACTGTTCTCTGAAGACTTTGGGATGTTAATTCCTGCTTGGGGAAAACAACTATTTGTTGGCAGTGATGAAAAGCTGCAGGCCCCTCCAGGGAAACCTCCTTACCTGCTGATATCAGTACTTTTGTTCCTAGCAACATGCTCTAGCAGCAAAGGACTTTCACTTTTGCTTGGGCAGCTGGCTATTCCTTCTTAGTTGGTTAACCCACTGTCCTAAGAACAAGCTTGTAGAAACTTATACCTCAACTAAATTTGAACTTTATTCCTATCATCTTCCCCTTGTGTGGAACAATAGTTTGATCCATCTATTATTGCTATAGAGTATATTTAAGAAACATTATCCTGTATGCTGTTGATCTGTGAAATTTTATAGTTTCCACAGTGAACCTATATTGAATAAATTCTTACCAAAGACAATCTCAATTTCTGAGCATAATTTGCCAAACAGAAACAAGACAGAAGTAGAACTCAAAGTTGCTAATTTGCCATCCTATGCTTGGAGAGCAGTTTTGTTTTTTGTTTTTGTTTTGTTTTGTTTGTTGTTTGTATGTTTTTTGACAATATAACATTCTTTCATCAGTGAAAATTAGTTGACCGCCGCCAGTAAGCCATCACACCAAGGATACATTACAAAAATTTCCTGATTCTAAAGCAATTCATTTAAAAAATAGGGGGGGAGGGATAAAAACAAGGAGTATTGAAGAGGAGGATTAAGTGCTTAAAATTTATCATATTTAATATTCCTACCACTCTGTGTTTTTGTATGTCTCTAAAGATATTTTCTTCAAATTAGGTCATTTTAATAATGTAAATGACATCTTATCAGTAAAAGTAGTATTTTAAAGAATATTTATATGATTTCCAACGAAATACTTTGTTCGTTTAAGGATTTTTAATAGACCTTATGACTAATTAATTCCTTTCCCTGAGACTTCTATTTTTAAACAATCATTTTTTTTTTCTAATGGATTGAATTTAAGTTTCTTTTAATCTCTTCTCAGAGCTAAAGAACCTTCCTGCCAGTATAAGAGATGTGGGTTCAATCCCTGGGGTGGGAAGATCCCCTGGAGAAGGAAATGACAACCCACTCCAATGTTTTTGTCTGGGAAATCCCATTGACATAGGAACCTGACTGGCTACAGTCTATGAGCTCTCAAAAAAGTTGGACATGACTTAGTAACTACACAACAACAGCCAGCAACGTAACATATAATTTCCAGTGGAACCCTTTGTTCATTTTAGGAGATTTAATAGCCCTTATGACTAATTTCTTTTCCCAGGGAATTCTTTCTATTTAAAAAAAAAAATCATTTTTTTTCTAATGGATTGAATTCAAGTTTCTTTTACTCTCTTCAAGAGAAATTGACAAAATTATACATTTTTTTAAACATACTCAATTTCTAGTATATATTTAATTTTTTTTTTTTAGCTTTAGCTATTTTTTTAACTTTCTATTTTGTACTGGGATACAATGATTAACAATGTTGTGATAGTTTCAAGTGAACAGCAAAGGAACTCAGCTGAATACATTTACATGTACTCATTCTATCCCAAACTCCCACTCCCATTCAGGCTGCCACATAACTTTGAACAGAGTTCCATGTGCTATACAGCAGGTCCTTGCTGATTATCCATGAGTCTCTTTCTGTTTTGTAAGTTCATTTGTATCATTTATTTTTAGATTCCAAAAACAAGGGATGCTATATGATATTCTTCCTTCTATGTCTGACTTACTTCACTCAGTAGGACAATCTCTAAGTCCATCCATGTAGCTGCAAATGGCATTATTTCATTCTTTTTAATGGCTGGGTAATATTCCACTGTATAAATGCACCATATCTTCTTCATCCACTCTGCTGTCAATGGACATTTAGGCTGCTTCCATATCTTGGCTCTTGTAAACAGTACTGCAATGAATATTAGCTTGAATGTGTCCTTTTGGATCATATTTTTCTCAGGTATATGCCTAGGAGTGGAATTGCAGAGTCATAAGGTAGCTCTATTTTTAGTTTTTTAAGGAGCCTAAATACTGTCCAGCAAGATGGCTGTATCAATGTACATTTCTGCCAACAGTGTAGGAGGGCTCTCTTCTCTTCACATTCTCTCCAGCATTCGTTAGTGATGTTGAACATCTTTTCATGTGCCTCTTGGCCATCTGTGTGTCTTCTTTGGAAAAATGTCTATTTAGATTTCTACGCATTTTTTGATTGGGTTGTTTGTATTAATGCTTTTACCATATTGCAAAGGTTTGCTTCTAATAACATTTCTTTAAATCAAGTCTATTAAATCCTTTGGAAATTCCAGAAACTGAACAATGGCAAATGAATTATAAAGAGCAAAACAAATAAAATCGAGATTATCCAAAATTGAGCCTTTTTGGATAATCTGAGTCAACATCAGACTTTCTTATCACTCTGTGCTTGTTGCTTCTAACTTATCAGTACACAGTATCTGACTATCAAACAATATGAGGCATGGAAAGCATCTATGTATATATGCTAAGTGCTCATTACTTTGTGTGCTTGAGTGAATCCCCACACCAACCAAAAGTCTTGTCTGGAATATCTCTAATGTGTTTACTCTCAAAGGAGTGAGAGTTATACTTATCCAATACATAATAAGTTTAGGGTTTGGGGTTTCTTTTCCAGCCTCAGTTTAGAATTTGATGGGAAGTTTCTAAAGCAAAAGCCAGTTTCATTATGTTTTTTAGTTATTATGTGGAAGAGAGAGATGGGCAAGTTGTCTGAAAGTTGTTTTTATTACCAATATTTTATCAATAACTATTGGCATAAATATTGGTTCCTACATTAGAGATTTAGAGAAATATTGATTGTCATGTTCTAGTGATTGGCTTAACAAAGATGTTCAGGGTATATGGCTGGAGACCCAGGATATTCTCCTCCCTCACAAACCTCTTCTTCTGGGCCCTCATTCTCTGGGTTTTGGAGTGCACTGGAAATCGAACCTCAAAATTCCTCTAACTAGACTTAGTCTGTAGGTGATCTTGTCGACTATCATGGCCCCAAAGAATATCTATAGCTTGGAAATGACTCCCTAAGGTGCATTTCTAGTACAAACCATCCCCTGAATATTAGGCTCAGATACCAACTCTCTCTATGCCATCTCCATTTGGTTATTAAGTGGGCATCTTAAAGTTAACATACACAAAACTTTCCCCACAACACTTTTCTTCTCCCAACATAGCCCACCTCAGAAAATGGACACCACTCCATTATTCAGGTCCAAAGCTTTAGAGTCACAATGCAACTTTTCTATTCCAACTGTGCCACTTCTCACATTCTCATTGCCATTGCCACAGACACAGCCAACACCACTGTCTGCCTGAACCATAGCAAATAAAAATAATTTGTCTTCTTACTTTCTCCTCTGTAGTCTTCACACTATAACCCTCACTGTAAGGATTTCTAGTAATCCTTTCAAAATTTAAATTGTCATGTCAATTTTCTGCCCTCAACTCTTCTTTAGCTTTTCATAACACTTAGAAAAAAAAATCTAATGTCTCCCCCATGGCTTTTAAAGTCCCATATGATTTGATTTCCTGCTACTATCTTTTCAGTCACTCCTTTACCCACTCTTGCCATACTGGAAAACATCAATCATATTCCCAGTTCACTGGGCTTTGAACTTAAGTTATCATTGCCTAAAATATTTTCCATCAAATACTTATAAGGCATGCTTCCTCATTCACTTTATATACAAATTTAATGATCAATTTCTAGGAGAGGTTTTGTTAAAAGTCCAATCCAAAAAATCTTCTTTTACCCCCTTCCAAAGAGCTTCAGAGCAGAAAGTGAAGAAGAACTAAAGAGCTTTTTGATGAAAGTGAAAGAGAAGAGTGCAAAAGCTGGCTTAAAGCTCAACACTCAGAAAACTAAGATCATGCCATCCGGTCCCATCACTTCATGGCAAATAGATGGTGAAACAGTGGAAACGGTGGTTGGCTTTATTTTGGGGGGCTCCAAAATCACTGAAGTTGGTAATTGCAGCCATGAAATTAAAAGATGCTTACTCCTTGGAAGGAAAGTTATGACAAACCTAGACAGCATATTAAAAAGCAGAGACATTACTTTGCCAAAAAAGGTCCATCTAGTCAAGGCTATGGCTTTTCCAGTAGTCATGTATGGATGTGAGGAGTGGACTATAAAGAAAGCTGAGCGCAGAAGAATTGATGCTTTTGAACTGTGGTGTTGGAGAATTCTCTTGAGAGTCCCTTGGCCTGCAAGGAGATTCAACCAGTCCATCCTAAAGGTGATAAGTCCTGAATATTCATTGGAAGGACTGATGCTGAAGCTGAAACTCCAAAACTTTAGCCACCTGATGTGAAGAGCTGACTCATTTGAAAAGACCTTGATGTTGGGAAAGATTGAAGGCAGGAGGAGAAGGGGACAACAGAGGATGAGATGGTTGGATGGCATCACCGACTCAATAGACATGAATTTGGGTAAACTCCAGAAGTTGGTGATGGACAGGAAGGCCTGGCGTGCTGTAGTTCATGGGGTCGCAAAGAGTCGGATACTACTGAGCGACTGAACTGAACTGAAAGAGCTTCTTGGGTGGCTCACTGGTAAAGAATCTGCCTTCCAATTCAGGAGATGCAGGAGATGTGGGTTCAACCCCTGGGTTGGGAAGATCCCCTGACGGAGAAAATGACAACTCACTCCAATAGTCTTACCTGGAAAATGCCATGGACAGAGGAGCCTTGTAGACTGAAGTCCATCGGGTCACAAAGAGTTGGACATGGCTGATCATGGGCACACAACTCTGTTTATACTCTGCTTTTTCTTTATTGCTCATATCAGAGCCTAATATTATATTGCAATTGTTTGTTTAGCTGAAGGCCGTTCTCTCCATCATAATATCAGCTCCAAAAGGGCATAAACAAGTAATTAAAAACAATGTTAATTGCCAATACTTAGAACAATGCCTCCCATATAGTAGACAGTAAATATTTGTTGAAAGAATCAGTGAGGTAGATTCCTCAGAGCCCAAACTTCTAATCTAATAATATCAATGTATAACAAATAAAGTGAGCCATCCAAAACCACCTTACATACATAAGAGATATCAGGAACACGTGTGGTTAGGAAGTTTCCTGAGCAACCATGTTCCAGTGAAAATGTTTATTCAAAGTCACACTTTGCATATATAACAATATTGACATAGCCAAAGGGAAGGGCTTGCAAAGAAAATAGATCATATAGCCTGTAGAAAAAAGGAGGAACAGAAACAGAAATCAGTAAGTAACTAACCGATGTTTATCAGAGATGAAAACTTGGTCAGTGGTTTCAAGTTTCACACTTTCACTGGCAGGTATATTTATGGAAGGAAATAATGATTCAGGATACCTCAACCTGTTTATTTTTGTAATATCCTCCCCAACTAGTGGTTATATTATGGTTTCTCACAGAAACTACTTGTGTTGAGAGATTGCTAATCTCATAAAATTTCATTACTGAGTGTAAGTTTCTAAGTTTATCATTTCTGGTTCCATTAGCCAAAATTATACTTTATTTTTAGAATGTTACATGAAGGACCCTTTAGAGTAGTCTTTAAAAGGCCTTGATGAATCCATTATGTATAAATAATCACATGATACATGTTCCATGATACATGCTTCATACTTCTATTAATATATATGTGAAGCAGAATTTTAAGGAAATACAAATCCATAAATAAAACATTTCTTTATTATGAATAACCCAAACTATTCATAACTTTAAGTCTCTTATTGTCAATAAGTCCTGAGATGCTGGACTGTGACAGGCATTCTGAGAACCTCAACTAGGTCTGGATTGTCTGAGGATGGAGATAAAGGCTACGGCAGATGGATTAAAAGATACTGAGATGAAGCTTTCAATAAACTATAGAATTGAAATTGCATCCTTGGCCTGATTCTGAAGTGGCCATGCAGAGAATACAGAGCAATGAGAAAGAACTGAATATCCAACCAAGAACATTCAGAGAGGATGCTAGAAGCAGAACCTGGTTATGTTTCTTGAGTCATAAGAGAGAATCTGCAGATCCTCTTTATGGGGTGCTGCTCACTGGGCCCATCAATAGTAAGGGGACAGTTAAGAGGACTGAAATGGCTCCTTATATTTTTTCCTAAAGAAAAAATTACTTAATCCATAGAATTTTGAAACCATTTATATTAAGAAATCATGGCATAAATCTGATCAACCTTTTAATATTTTATGAGTACACAGTTTGTTTTTATTCCACTTTAAAATAAGCTAATAATTTTCATTGTATGTTTTTTTAGATTTTTCATGTAAGTGATATCATATGATATTTGTCTTTCTCTGTCTGATTTACTTCACTTGGTATTATTATCTTCAAGTCCATCCATGTTGCCATAAATGGTGTTATTTCACTCTTTTTATACCATTGTATAAATGTACCACATCTTCCTTATTCATTCATTTGAACATTTAAGTTTCTTGCATGTATTGGCTATTGTAAACAGTGCTGCAATGAACATTGGGTTGCATGAACTTTTGAACCAAGTTTTTCTCCAAATATATGCCCAGGAGTGGGATTGCTAGATCATATAGTAGCTCTATTTTCAGTGTTTTAAGGAACATCCACACAGATATTCATAGTGGTAATAACAGTTTACATTCCCATCAGAGGTGTAGGAAGGTTCCCTTTTATCTACACCATCTCTAAAATTGCTTGTAGATTTTTTAATGATGGCGATACAGGCAGGTGTGAGGTGATATCTCATTATAATGTTTATTTGCATTTCTCTAATAATTAGCAACATTGAATGTCTTTTCATGTACCTCTTGCTCATCTGTATGTTTTCTTTGGGAAAATGTCTATTTGAATCATCTGCCCATTTTTTGACTGAGTTGTTTGTTTTTATGGTATTGAGCTGCATGTTGTTGCTCAGTCGCTAAGCTGTGTCTGACTTTTTGCAACACCATCAGCTGCACCACACCAGGCTCTCCTGTCCTTCACTATCTCCTTGAGATTGTTTAAACTCATGTCCATTTAATCAGCAATGTGATCCAACCATCTCATTCTGTCACCCCCATCTCCTCTTGCCCTCAATCTTTCAGAGCATTAGGGTCTATTCCAATGAAGCAGCTTTTTGCAACAAGTGGCCAAAGTATTGGAGCTTCAATTTCAGCACCAATGCTTTCAATGAATATTCAGGTTTGATTTCTTTTAGAGTTGACTGGTGTCATCTCCTTGCTGTCCAAGGGACTCTCAAAAGTCTTCTCAAGCACCATAGTTTCAAAGTGTCAATTCTCCAGTGCTCAGCCTTTTTTATGATCCAACTCACATCCATTTATGACTACTGGAAAAACCGTAGCTTTGACTATATGGACCTTTGTCAGCAAAGGAGATGTCTCTGCTTTTTAATATGCTGTCTAGGTTTATCATAGCTTTCCTTCTAAGGAGCAAGTGTCTTTTAATTTCATGGCTGCAGTCACTGTCCACAGTGATTCTGGAGCCAAGAAAATGAAATCTGACACCATTTCCATTTTTTCCTCATCTATTTGCTATGAAATGATAGGACCAGATGCCATGATTTTTGTTTTTTGAATGTTGAGTTTTAAGTAAGCTTTTTCATTCTCCTCTTTTATTTTCATTAAGAGGCTCTTTAGTACCTCTTCACTTTCTGCCATTAAAGTGGTATCATCTGCATATATAAGGTTGTTGATATTTCTCCTGGCAATCTTGATTCCAGCTTGAGAGTCATGTAGCCCAGCATTTCATATAATGTACTCTGTTAACAAGATAACAATATATAGCCTCAACATTCTCCTTTCCCAATTTTGAACCAGTCTGCTGTTTCATGTCCAGATCTAAGGAAGCAGGTAATGTGGTTTGGTATTCCCATATATTCAAGAATATTCCACAGTTTTGTTGTGATGCACACAGTCAAAGGGATTAGCATAGTCAGTGAAGTAGAAAATGTTTTTATTGAAATTTCCTTATTTTTTCTATGATCCAGCAGATGTTGACAATTTGATTTCTGATTCCTCTGCCTTTTTAAATCTGGCATGTACATCTGGAAGTTGTTGGTTCACATATTGCTGAAGCCTAGCTTGAAGGATTTTGAGCATAATCTTGCTAGCATGTGAAAGGAGTGTAATTGTACAGTAATTTGAACATTCTTTGGCATTGCATTACTTTGGGATTGGAATGAGAACTGACATTTTTCAGTTCTCTGGCCACTGCTGATTTTTTACATTTGCTGGCATATTGAGTGCAGCACTTTAACAGCATCATCTTTTAGGATTTTAGGATTTGAAATAACTCAACTGGAATTCCATTACCTCCACTAGCTTTGTTCATAGTGATGCTCCCTTAGGCCCACTAGACTTCACTCTCCAGCAGGCCTGGCTCTAAGTGAGTGACCACACTATCATGGTTATCTGGGTCATTAAGAACATGTTTGTACCATTCTTCTGTGTATTCTTGCCACCTCTTCTTAATCTCTTCTGCTTCTGTTAGATTCTTGTCATTTTTGTCCTTTATTGTGCCTATCTTTGCATGAAATGTTCCCTTGGTATCTCCAGTTTTCTTGAAGAGATCTCTAGTCTTTCCCATTCTATTGTTTTCCTCTATTTCTTTGCATTGTTCACTTAAGAATGCTTTAGTATGTCTTCTTGCTATTCCATGGAACTCTGCATTCAGTTGGGTGTATCTTTCCTTTTCTCCTTTGCCTTTTGCTTCTCTTCTTTTCTCAGGTATTTGTAAGGCCTCCTCAGACAACCACTCTGCCTTCTTGCACTTCTTTTTCTTGGGAACGATTTTGGTCACTAACTCCTGAACAATGTTATGAACCTCCATCCACAGTTCTTCAGGCACTCTGTCTACCAAATCTAGTCCCTTGAATTTATTTGTCACTTCCACTGTATAATCATAAGTGATTTCATCTAGATCATACATTAATGGCCTAATGTTTTTCCCCAGTTTCTTCAATTTGAACCTGAATTTTGGAATAAGGAACTAATGATCTGAGCCACAGTCAGCTCCCAGTCTTGTTTTCGCTGACTGTATAGAGCTTCTCCATCTTTGTCTGCAAAGAATATAATCAATCTGATTTCAGTGTTGGCCATCTGGTGATGTCCATGTGTAAAATCATCTCTTGTGTTGTTGGAAGAGGGTGTTTGCCGTGACCAATGTGGTCTCTTGGCAAAACTCTGTTAGCTTTCCCCTAATCCATTTTGTCCTCCAAGGCCATACCTCTCTGTTATTTCAGGTATCTTGACTTCCTGCTTTCGCATTCCAGTCCCCTTTAATGAAAAGGACATCTTTTTTTGGAGTTAGTTCTAGGAGGTCTTGTAGGTCTTGTAGTTCTTGTTCACATAACCGTTCAACTTCATCTTCAGCATTAGTTATTGGGGCATAGATTTGGATTACTGTGATGTTGGATCGATTGCCTTGGACACAAACTGAGATCATTCTGTCATTTTTGAGGCTGCACTCGAGTACTGCATTTAAGACTTTTTTGTTGTCTATGAGGGGATTCCCTGGTGGCTCAGATGTTAAAGCATCTGCCCGTTGTCTATAAGGTCTACTCCATTGACCGCAGTAGAGATATAATGGTCATCTGAGTTAAATTCACCCATTCCAGTCCATTTTAGTTCACTGATTCATAAAAGGTCAATGTTCACTCTTGCCATCTCCTGTTTGATCACATCCAATTTACCTTGATTCATGGACCTAACATTCCAGGTTCCTATGCAATATTGTTCTTTACATTGGACTTTACTTTTACCACGAGATACAAACACAGCTGGGCCTCATTTCTGCTTCACTTCATTCAGCCTCTTCATTCTTTCTGTAGTTATTTCTCTGCTTTTCCCCAGTAGTATATTGGACTCCTACTAACCTGGGGGAGCTCATCTTTCAGGTCATATCTTTTTGCCTTTTCATACTGTTCAGGGGGCTCTCAAGGCAAGAATACTGACATAGTGTGCCATTCCCTTCTCCAGTGGACCATGTTTTGTCAGGCCCTAACTAGCAGGGACATGCCCTTCATGTAGCTGGGTGCTGTGCCTGGTGCCCTGGTTGTCCCACTGCTGTTCCTCATTGAGTGTGTCAAACTTTACTGGCCATCGGGTGTCAGTCAACTTGCAGCCTGAGGTCGGGGCAAGTCCCCACTGGAGTGACAGGGAAGGAGGTCTGGGGGAGGCTGAAGCCGATGTTGAAGGATGCCCAGAGGCAGAGTGCACTCCAGCCTCACTGCTGCCACCAGCCTGCTGCTGATCTGCAGCTGATCCGCCCAGGAGTCACTGTTCTCCCCAGAGCCGATAGGCCATCCAGGAGCAGAAGGCCCCCCTCAGCCTCTCAGCTGCTGCTGACTCCCCTGTGGCCAATCCACCGTCACCACCAAGCTCTGGTCCCAGTGTTTCCTCTCCTCTGGCTATGTGCTGCGTGAGCTGTTTGTAAATTTTGGAGACTAATTCTTTCTAAGTCACATTGTTTGCAAATATTTTCTCCCCTCTGTTGTCTTTTCATTTTGTTTAGTTTCTTTTGCAGTGCAAAAGCTTTTGAGTTGAAAGGATTATACACCATAATCAAGTGCAATTTATCTCAGGGATACAAGGATTTTTCAATATCAGCAAATCAATTAGTGTGATATGCCACATCAGCAAATTAAAGAACAAAAACCATATGATCATTACAATAAATTCATTAAAAGCTTTTGACCAAATTCAATACCCATTTATGATAAAAAATTCTCCAGAAAGTGGGCATAGAAGATATACCACAACATAATACAATCTATAATGTGACAAACCTACAGCTAACATCATACTCAACAGTGAAAAACTGAAAGCATTTTCTCTAGGATCAGGAACAAGAAAAGGATGTCTGCTCTTAGTACTTTTATTCAACAGAGTTTTCAAAATCACAGCAATGGTGATTAGAGAAGAAAAAGAAACTAAAGGAGTCCAAACAGGAAAAGAAGAGGTAAAACAGTCGCTGTTGGCACATGACATAATACTATACATAGAAAATCCTATAGATGTTACCAGAAAACTACTAGAGCTCATCGCTGAATTTGGTAATGTGTTAGGAAGCATAATTAATGTGCAGAAATATGTCACATTTCTATACACTAAAAACAAAAGATCAGAAAGAGAAATTCAAGAAACAATCCCATTGACCATAGCATCAAAAAGAATAAAAATCCTAGAAATAAAACCTACCTAGGAAACAATGTAGGTTCTTGTACTCTGGAAACTATAAGATACTAATGAAAGAAACCAAGACAACACAAACAAATGGAAATATGGACCATGTTCTTGGATTGGATGGATCAATATTGTGAAAATGACTATACTACCCAAGGCAATCTGCAGGTTCAATGAAATCCCTATCAAATTACCAATGACATTTTTCACAGAACTAGAACAAAAAAATCTTAAAATTTCTGTGGAGACACAAGACCCTAAATAGCCAAGGCAATCTCAAAAAAGAAAAAAAATAGAGCTAGAGGAAAAGGAATCAGGCTCCCTGACTTCAGACCATACTACAAAACTAGTCATCAAAACAGTATGGTCCTGGCACAAAACCAGAAATACTGATCAATGGAACTGGATAGAAGGCACAGATTTGAAGCCATGCACCTATGGTTAAATTAATCTATGACGAAGGAGGCAAGGCTATACAATGGAGGAAAGACATCCTCTTCAATAAGTGGTGCCAGAAAAACTGAACAACTACATGTAAAAAAAATGGAATTAGAAAACTCTTTAACACTACACACAGAAATAAACACAAAATGGATTAAAGATCAGATACTATAAAACTCTCAGAGAAAGATACAGGCAGAACATTCTCTGACAATAGCAGCAATATCTTTCAATCCATCTCCCATAGTGATGAAAATAAAAGCATAAATAAAGAAATAAGACCTAATTAAACCTAATAAAACCTACAAAATTAATTAAGCCTAATTAAAACCTATAACATTTAATTAAGCCTACAAAAAACCTACACTAACATCATACTTAATGGTAAGAAATGCAAAGCTTTCCCACTAAGACAAGGAAAGGGACAAGGATAGCCCCACTTATGACTCCTTTTCAACATCACACTGGAAGTTCTAGCTCATCAATAAAACAAGAAAAATTAAACAGGTATACAAATAGAGGAAGAAGAAATAAAACAGTTTTTGTTTACAGATAGCATGATTATCTATGTAGAAAACCCAAAAGAATCAATAAAAAATCTCTTCCTGAAATTAATAAGCAACAATAGTTAGGTTGCAAAATATATGGCTGATATGCAGAAGTCAACAGATTTCCTGTATATTAGCAATGAACAAGTGGATTTGAAATTCAAAACACCAACTATCTCCAACTTCCAGGATCTAATGCCTGATGATCTGAGGTAGAACTGATATAATAATAATAGAAATAAATTGCACAATAAATGCAATGTGCTTGAATTATCCTGAAACCATGCCCCACCCCAGTCCAAGGAAAAGTTATCTTCCACAGAACTGGTCCCTGGTGCCAAAATGGTTGGGGACTGCTACAAAACAATACTATTCATATTAGCACCCCTCAAAATTTTAAACACATAAGTCTAAAAATGTACATGTACAAGTTCTATCCACATGAGATAAATAATAATACTCTAATGAAAGAAAACAAAGAGAAAATAAATGAAGAAATATTATATGTTTATGGATATGAATACTCCTATTCTCAAAGTGTCAGTTCTGCTCAAATAGACCTACAGATTCAACACAGTGCAAAACCAAGCTCCAGCAAGTTATTTTGCGAATGTCAAGAAACTAATTTTAATTATATGGAGAGACAAAAGACCTAAAGTAGCCAAAACTATATCGAAGGAGAATAGTCAGAGAACTGCTACTGATCAATTTCAAGAATTACCACAAAGCTATAGCAATTTAACTAGGGTGATATTGATGAAAGAATAGCCAGAGTAAATATAACATTCTGAGGACCCAGAAAGAGATCCACATAAATATAGCAAACTGATCTTTGTCAAAGTAGTAAAGACAATACAGTGGAGAAAACAGTCTCTTCAAAATATGGTTGTGGGAAAATTGGACATCCACATTTTAAAAATGAATATAAATACAGACCTTACACTCTTTACAAAAATTAACCCAAAACAGATTATCAACCTATATATGAAATGTAAAACTAGAAATCTCCTGGAAGATAACATAGTATAAGATTTAAATGATTTGGGGTATGGTGATGACTTTTTAGATACAACCCCAAAGGCACAATCTATGAAAGAAATAACTAATTAACTGAACTTTATTAAATTTAAAACTCACGTTCAGTGAAAAGGAATGTCAAGAGAATGAGAACACAAATCACAAGCTGGGAGAAAATAATTGCAAAAGCACATCTGAGAAAGTAGTCTTATCAAATTATGCAAAGAGCTCTTAAAACTCAACAAGAAAGCAAATAACTCAATTAAAAGACCAAAAGATCTTAATAGAGATCTCATCAAAGAATATAAACAGGTGGAAAATAAGTATATTAGAGGACATGTCTAAGAATAGTTAGAAGCTAAAAGTTTAAGGTATGTTGTAGTGTTGGCATATTTTACTATAGCTTATGGAAACTAGGTATTTTAGAGATACTAATAGCTAAAAGCCTTTTTAGGAGATGATGAGCTTAAGTTACTAGAGGATAACAGGATTTAAAGAGATAAGAAATAAACTGAGGAATGTGATATACAGCCCAGAGACAAACTTGAGTTACAATGTTATCACAAGGACACTTAAGAAGAAACTCTGAAGGACAACAATGATTTATGGAGACAGTAAATATGGGTGAGGGGAAACTGAAGATGTCATGCCTCTGACCTAATGCTTTTGTAAAAGTATAAAAGAAAACCTGATGCTTAAAATAAACATACAGCCCAGTACTTTGAGCGAGAGACTGCATCATTTTCTCCCCCAACCCCGTTGATGCAGTCCAAATGAGTGAGAGGCTGCATCATTCGCCGACCCTGTTCATCCCTTCAGGGTGCTTCCCTGGCTGCCAGAGCTGGACTCCGGCAGTACACAAAAAACCTTCACGTGGATATTTATAATATCATTATTCATAATTGATAAAACTTGAAAGTGATAAAGATGTCTTCAGTAGCTAAATGTATAAATAAACTGTGGTTATCTACACAGTGAATATTGTGCGTGTGCTGTTGCTTAAGTAATGTCCGACTCTTTGCAACCCCATAGACTGTAACCCACAAGTCTCCTCTGTCCATGGGATTCTCCAGGCAAGCATACTGGAGTGGATTGCCCTGCACTCCTCCAAGGATCTTCCTAACCCAGGGATCGAACCAATATCTCTCACATCATATGCAGGTGAGTTCTTTACCACTGGAGCCACCTGGGAAGCCCACACAGTGAATATTATCCAGTGCTAAAAAGAAATGTTATCAAGCCATAAAAATACATAGAGGGATCTTACATACATACTCCTAGGTGAAAGAAGCCAGTCTGACAAGGATGCACAGTGTATGACTCCTACTGTATGATATTCTGAAAAAGGCAAAACTATGAAAATAGTTTGGAGAAGGAAATGAGAACCAACTCCAGTATTCTGCCTAGAGAATCCCATGGACAGAGGAGCCTGGCAGGCCATCGCCCATAGAGTCGCAGAGAGTCAGACACGACTGAAGCGACTAAGCACGCACGCACAGATGGAAATAGTTAAAAAAAAAAAATCGTGGCTGCCAGAAGGTAGTGGTGAGGGAAAGAATGAATAGGTGGAGCACAGATGTTTTTAGGGCAGTAAACTATTTTGTAGATATAATGGATATAAAATGTTACACATTTTCCCAAATCTATAGAATGTACAATACCAAGAGTAGCTCTAACATAAATTAAGGAACTTTGACTGATAAAAACCTAGTCAGTGTAGGTTCATCAATTTAATAAATGTGCCACTCTGTTGCAAAATGTTGATAATGAGAAAGGATGGGTTTTGCGGGTGGAGGTGGGGGTGGGAGAGTGCAGGCAGGAGATATATTGGAACACTCTTCTTTCCGCTCAGTTTTGCTGTGTTGACAAAAATTCAATTAACTGCCAAGTGAAGACGAAAATAAGAAATTTTATTCAAGCCAAACTGAGGGTTGTGACCCAGGAAGCAGATTCTCAGAAAGCTCTGAGAACTGCCAGAAGTTTGTTAGAAATCAAAAGGCCAGTTGTATACATTTTCAAGACAAAGTTTTGTACACAAAAATGAACGCTGATATTTTACATAAACTTCACTAAAGATGCATAGTTCAGGAAAACACGTATGAAGTGAGCAACAAACCCTCTACATGTGCTGGACACTCCACAGTGCTGGAAAAGAACACTATTCTTTCAAGCAGTTACATTGCCAGCATTGGAAGAAAGGAAAAAAAAATGATCTTTTTAGTTGAGCAGGCACTCCCATCTTTAAGGAGCTCTTTTGCCATGTAACCTACTATATTCACAGATTCCAGGGGTCAGTGTGTGGACATCCTTGTGGGGCCTTTATTTTGCCTACCACAATACATAAAGCAATAATAAATTCACATATGTTGTCAGATTTCATCTACATATCTTCTTTGAATTCTATGAAAGTAAAAATAAAAGTTTTTAAACTTTTTTTAAGTACATAAAGCTATATATTAAATTCTTAGGGTCAGATGTATTTTGGAATTCAGAAATTTTAGTATTTAAAAGATAATTATAAAGATTGCATCACCAGTGATGTCTGCAGCACTATTCCATATTCAAGCACTTTAGCTTTTCTGCAGGAAATGTATGACTATTCGCCCCAAGTGAGTTGACTAAAGACTGTGAATAACCTCACGACAGTTGAGTCCAAGATTTGTTGCTAAATGAGTTCCGCTCAGGTCAGAATTTTGTTGCTATATAAAGTATGAAAAAAACTTAGCTTTGAACTTTGGGATTATAAAAGTACAAATTGTATGTATGCAGAAAATATAGTAGGAAATGTGCAAAAATAGTATTTTCTGTGCATTCTCAATTTTATAAAGATATTTATTCTTTCCTTAAGCTAATTTATATTTTAATACATTTAATAAAAGTACACTTAATAGAAAAATTTATAGCACCATGAATTTTCATACGGTAAACACATTGTGTAACCAGCATCCATATCAAGGAACAAAACATTACCGAAAGTCCAGAGGTTCCCTTCTGCCCCATTAGTCATTCCTCTAACACTACCACCCCAGGGGAGCTACTCTCTGTTTTCATCATAGTAAGTTTTGCCTGCTTTTGAACTTTACAGAAATGGCCATAAAATATATACTCTTTTATGTCTGGCTCATTTGCCTTAATATTATTTGTGTGAAATTAATCTGTATTATTATATATAGTTGTGAAGTTTTATTTTTTGTGGAGTTTTGTTTTTGTTGTATTGATTCTCAATGCCTTACCTGGCACTCTATTTTCTGAATATGCAGGGTTTATTTATCCATTTTAGTGTTAATGGACATTTGAGTCATTTCCATTTGAGGGTTATTAAAATAATGCTACTATGAAATTCTTGGTAAACATATGTGCACATTTCTGAATATATACCCAGAAGTAGAATTTCTACACTAGTGGGTCTCCAATGCTCAGCTTTAGTGGATACTGCCAAGCAGTTTTCCAAAATTATTGTATACAAACACTACATTGTTTGTATAGTTAGGAAAAAACAAAAACAAATCAGGAAAAAACAAACCTATAAAACAGGGGGGAAATTCTGTTCATTTCCTAGAAAAGGCACATGATTGTATCACCAGTGTTGTATATTTCAGGTCTGGCTCTACATTAACTGTGAATTTGGGAAAGCCACTTATCCTCTCAGGGATGACTTATCTTTAAATTAGAAGGTTGGAGCAGATGAATGCTTGGATTCCAATGAATCTGAGTCTATGAGAAAAAGTGATGGGAGGCTCTAAAGTTTGACATGACACTGTTCCAGCTCTCACTCTACCATGTAACCTCCCCTCCCAGGGCCTGGGACTGTATCTGGTGCTAGTTTGGTATTTCTGGCATCTCTTTTAAATTTTCAGTTCCCTTTGCTTTGTTAGATCAGATTTAGGTTTTGAGGCACATAAATTTGAAATTTAAGAAGAGAAGCCAAAGATCAAGACTAAGGGAGATTTAGAAAATTGACATGAGTATTAAAGTAGAACTCCCTTCAAATTCTCTGGGACAGAGAAATTTATGTGAATAAATAATAGTGGCAGGTGCTGAAAGTAGCACTGACAGGATGAAGACTAAAAAGGGTTTGTGGGATTTAGCCATTTAAAGTTTACTGATCCTGGGAAAATAGTGGTTTTCTCACTGTATAGGCAGTCTGAAGTCCTATTATCTGAAAACGTGAGTTCCAAAACATGCTTACAAATACCAATATGCAGCACACACTTCAGTCCCACTAAATCTGAATTTTAGCAACTTATTATTAGGCTACCAACTAAGTACCTATTTGTAGACTAGAATTTTGGAAACACTAGTATAGTATAGAACTTCTAGAAGGAAAAAAAGAGAATGCTAAGAAGATAGTTTCAGGAGAATACACAGTCGAAATTTTAAAATTTTATTTTATTTACCCAACCAATCTTTCATTTATTCCACAGACATATATTATTGTGCAAGTTATGTGCTTGGCATAGTACTAGGTGTCAGGAATCTGAATCTCAAAATGACAGAATTCATTTCTTAAGAACTTTACCATCTAACCAAAAGGAGATAGACACATAAGAGTTCATCCAGAAAAGTTTTATGAGGGTTATGAGAAAAGCATGTAAAGTATTGTGAAGCACCTGAGAATGGAGCGGTCCTTCTACTGGAGAAGGGTAGGAGGAGATAGGTATTCTGAAGAGAAATAGCTGCTGAGCTGGAGGAGTAGAATTAAGGTAAATGTAGAAGGACAGTATTTTAAGCAAAACTAATCAACAGCATAAAATTTTATTTAAGCAAGATGAGTAAATTTTAGAGATGAGCTGAACAACATCATTTCTAAGGTTTGCAATACATTATTGCGTACTTAAAATTTTGTTAAGGTAAATCTCATATTAAGTATGCAATAAAATTTAAATACTTTTAAGACAAGTTTTCATTAATAAGTAGAGAAACCCACTCCAGATACTCTAGTTGAAAAGGAATTTAGTTTTAAAATATGGAAGAAAGTCAATGTCTTTCTGAAAATGGCACACTGATACATTTGCTCTCTCTGCGTCCTTATTTGGGGCAACAAAGTCTGTCTCTCTGGAGAAGGCAATGGCACCCCACTCCAGTACTCTTGCCTGGAGAATCCCAGGGATGGGGGAGCCTGGTGCACTACCGTCTATAGGGTCGCACAGAGTCGGACACGACTGAAGTGACTTAGCAGCAGCAGCAGTTTGTCTCTCCTTTCTCCATCTTGCCAGTCTTCTCACTATTCCTCCTTAGGACACTTAGTTTCTGCTTTGCCATCAGTTCAGGTTCCATGTTGCTTTGGCTTGCTGGTACCAACTAAACTCACTTTAAATGATCTTTCTGTTCCCATGACCAGTTCTGTTTTTATCTCTCTCTGTATCTGTTTTTGTACAGCCTGAGGTTGTTTTGTATAGCTCCTCTGTATCCCAAATCCAAAATTGTGGAAAAGAGAATTTATTTGATTAGCCAAGGAGAAAAGGAAAGATATATCCATTTGAATGCAAAGTTCCAAAGAATAGCAAGGAGAGATAAGAAAGCCTTCCTCAGTGATCAATGAAAAGAAATAGAGGAAAACAACAGAATGGGGAAGACTAGAGATCTCTTCAAGAAAATTAGAGATACCAAGGGAACATTTCATGCAAAGATGGGCTCAATAAAGGACAGAAATGGTATGGACCTAACAGAAGCAGAAGATATTAAGAAGAGGTGGCAAGAATACACAGAAGAACTGTACAAAAAAGATCTTCACAACCCAGATAATCACAATGGTGTGATCACTCACCTAGAGCCAGACTTCCTAGAATGTGAAGTCAAGTGGGCCTTAGAAAGCATCACTACGAACAAAGCTAGTGGAGATGATGGAATTCCAGTTGAGCTATTTCAAATCCTGAAAGATGATACTGTGAAAGTGCTGCACTCAATATGCCAGCAAATTTGGAAAAGCCAGCAGTGGCCACAGGACTGGAAAAGGTCAGTTTTCATTCCAATCCCAAAGAAAGGCAATGCCAAAGAATGCTCAAACTACCACACAATTGCACTCATCTCACACACTAGCAAAGTAATGCTCAAAACTCTCCAAGCCAGGCTTCAGCAGTATGTGAACCATGAACTTCCAGATGTTCAAGCTGGTTTTAGAAAAGGCAGAGGAACCAGAGATCAAATTGCCAACATCCGCTGGATCATCAAAAAAGCAAGAGTTCCAGAAAAACATCTATTTCTGCTTTATTGACTATGCCAAACCCTTTGACTGTGTGGATCACAATAAACTGTGGAAATTTCTGAAAGAGATGGGAATACCAAACCACTTGCCCTGCCTCTTGAGAAACCTGTATGCAGGTCAGGAAGCAACAGTTAGAACTGGACATGGAACAACAGACTGGTTCCAAATAGGAAAAGGAGTACATCAAGGCTGTATATTGTCACCCTGCTTATTTAACTTATATGCAGAGTACATCATGAGGAACACTGGGCTGGAAGAAGCACAAGCTGGAATCAAGATTACCGGGAGAAATATCAATAACCTCAGATATGCAGATAACACCACCCTTATGGCAGAAAGTGAAGAAGAACTAAAAAGCCTCTTGATGAAAGTGAAAGAGGAGAGTGAAAAAGTTGGCTTAATACTCAACATTCAGAAAACTAAGATCATGGCATCCGGTCCCATCACTTCATGGGAAATAGATGGGAAAACAGTGGAAACAGTGACTGACTTTATTTTTCTGGGCTCCAAAATCACTGAAAATGGTGATTGCAGCCATGAAATTAAAAGACGCTTACTCCTTGGAAGGAAACATGACCAACCTAGACAGCATATTAAAAAGCAGAGACATTGCTTTGCCAACAAAGTTCTGTCTAGTCAAGGCTATGGTTTTTCCAGTAATCATGTATGGATGTGAGAGTTGGACTGTGAAGAAAGCTGAGTGCTGAAGAATTGATGCTTTTGAACTGTGGTGTTGGAGAAGACTCTTGAGAGTCCCTTGGACTGCAAGGAGATCCAACCAGTCCATCCTAAAGGAGATCAGTCCTGGGTGTTCATTGGAAAGACTGATGTTGAAGCTGAATCTCCAATACTTTGGCCACCTCATGCGAAGAGTTGACTCATTGGAAAAGACCCTAATGGTGGGTAGGATTGGGGGCAGGAGGAGAAGGGGACGACAGAGGATGAGATGGCTGGATGGCATCACCAACTCGATGGACATGGATTTGGGTAAACTCCGGGAGTTGGTGATGGACAGGGAGGCCTGGTGTGCTGCAATTCATGGTGTCGCAAAGAGTAGGACACGACTGAACGACTGAAATGAACTGAACTGAACTGGTTGTACCAGTTACCCATCCTGATACAGTCAACAATGCCCAGGTGGAGCAGGACATCTTGATATATGGCGGCAGTTTAGTTGCTAAGTCGTGTCCAACTCTTTCAACCCCATGGACGGTGGCCCGCAAGGCTCCTCTGTCCCTAAGATTTTCCAGGCAAAAGTACTGGAGTGGGTTGCTGTTTCCTTGTCCGGGGGATCTTCCCAACCCAGGGATCAAACCAGGGTCTCCTGCACTGAAGGCAGATTCTTTACTGACTGAGGTACCAGAGAAGCCCTTGATGTATGACTTTTCTTTTCCATAAGTTATGCATTCTTATGAGAAGAGCTTGTGGACAGGTGGTCTGTGAGAAGAGAATTGGTATTTATAATTTTAACAAGGTAGGTAAAAAAACAGTAAATAATAACACAGTGGCATAGAAGGGCATGTTCAAGAAAATCTAATTGCTTCATTATGATTATTTAGAACTGAGAATGCTCAAGCATTTAAGTATTTAGGGTAACTAGAAAATAGGCAGAAAAGACTGAAAAAGAATGTCAAACTCTTCACATTTTATGACTAAAGAAAGACAGCTATCATAAGGTATCTCTTCCTGAACAGGCAGGCACCAAAAGAAGTAGGTCAATGAATTTACACTAAAAACAAAAATGAAAGATATGAAAGATATTTAGGTTGGTACATAAGTAATTGTAGTTTCCAACCATGTTAAAGCATTATAACTAGGCTCAAACACATTTTTATTAATCAAAATAGGAACCATTAATCAACACATTTTTGCCAACAAGAAATGCTTGTATATTCCTATAGCATAAAAAAAGTCCATGCTTTGGGATTTAATGAACTCTTGGGAAGCATTTTCTGGCTCCTGCTGGTTCTGGAAGCATTTTTCCTGCAAAAAGTTGTCAAGATGCTTGTAGAAGTGGTAGTCAGTTGGCAAGAGGTCAGGTGAATATGGCAGATGAGGCAAAACTTTGTAGCCCAATTTGTTCAACTTTTAAAGTGTTGGTTTGCAGCATGTGATCTGACATCATCGTGGAGAAGAATTGGGCCCATTCTGTTGACCAACGCCAGCTTCAAGCGTTGCAGCTTTCAATACATCTCATCTATTTGCTGAGCATACTTCTCAGATAAAATGGTTTCACTGGGATTCAAAAAGCTGTAATGGATCAGATCGGCAGTAGAAAAGCAAACAGTGACCATGACCTTTTTTAGTGCAAGTTTGACTTTGGGAAGTGCTTTGGAGCTTCTTCTCACTACACTCCTCATCTTCAAGATTCTCATTTCCTTTGCAAGACTTCTTGAACCACCACTGCAGTGTATGTTCCTTAGCAGCCCCTGGGTCATATGTGTTGCTAATGTTGCAAGTTGTCTCCACTGCTTTACAAACCATTTTGAATTTGAATAAAAAATTTGCATGAATTTACTTTTTGTCTGACATCATTTGTATAGTCTAAAATAAATATAAAATAAACACCAAGTAATGTCATTAGCAAAAAAAAAAAAAGTAAGAAATTCCCATTAAAATGTATAACAAATCACATTTATTTAAGAATGTATTCCAGTATCAAATGGCAAAGTTCAACAATGTAAAACCACAACTACTTTTGCACCAACCTAATATAGGATCATTTTACAGACTACACTAAACATTCAATTGTTTGCATGTACTTTACGAGAACTGCCTGCTAATTCCACTCACTGAAATGCCAAATGTAGAGTCCAGAAGGTATTTTCTTTCTACTATTATGGCTAAATTTGACCCTGGATTATAAACCACCATTGGTGCTTGCTAATTTGCTCTTTAGTGTCTATGTTTCACTAGTTTTTAACCAAACAAAGTAAGTTTCTGGTAACAAAAGAAAAGATATCTGCAGAAACACACATAAAATATGTCAGAGAATGTGAAAAAATTGTGAATGTATAAACCACAAGGGACTTCATCTTTCTTAGTCCTGCCATGGCAGTAGGCAAAAGTTTCAGTAATATTGCATACATTAGTTGCTGGGTCAATGTGAAATAAATTAACCTGCTATACTCTTGCTCTGGAGATTTCCTTAACTTGTCTAGGTAGTAGATAAGAGAGTTTCTAAAGTCCTTCAGATGTGTACTTGACGATCTTCTGTTTTTTAATAAACCTGAATGTCATAAAGGAAGGACAATACTTGATCTTAATTATTTCGAATATCTCTATTTGAAGATTGAAAATATGAAATTTAAGTAAAACACTGGGAAGTATTAATTCTGGTTGTATTATTCTTACAAATAATTGAATTACTTCCATCTGGTTTCAATTGGCTACACTTGATTACTAATCAATAAAGCTAGATCTGGCATGGACTTGGACCCTACTTTATCCTAGAGTCTAGGTTATTAAGTTCATTAGTCCTTGAAATCCAGCCTTCTTGGTAAAATGTCTCTGAATTCTATTTTAATTGATGTATTATGCAAATATTTTCTCTCTCCAAATTAATCCAACTTAGAAAATGCATTTTTAGCCCAATATTCTGCATAGGGAAATCTAAACTATTTTATTGTTACAGATAGGCATTTACAATAATGTATCCTTGGGAAGGTATATTAGTTTTTATGCCCCAGTGCTCTTATTCTACATTTCTCCATGACAGAGACTATGACTGGTACAGATGGTTTGTGTCAGGTAGAATTATGATTACTGTCTGGATTATTGACTTAAAGATGAATGAATATAAATTGAGAGTTTAGAGAAGATATGAACATATTTAGATAATTTTGGCACTTGCATATTTATCTGTAAGCCACAGTAATTTTGCTGCAACCTGAATTCAAGAACAATTCACTAAGAAAAACACTTATCTGTAAACCAAAGGCTGTATCTGCTACAATTTTCTTCCTGTAGATGTGTAATGCATAAATACTAGGTGTAGCACTTATCTGTCTCCCAGGAGGTGCTAGTGGTAAAGAACCTGCCTGCTAATGCAAGAAGACATAAGAGATGCATGTTTGGTCCCTTGGTTGGGAAGATCTCCTGGAGAAGGAAATGGCAACCCACTCCAATATTCTTGCCTGGAGAATCCCATGGACATAGAAGGCTGGTGGGCTACAGTCCATAGGGTCACAAAGAGTTGGACACGACTGAAACAACTTAGCATGTCTCCTCTTTTGTCCTTTTCCCAACTTATTCTCCACATATCTAGCATTCAAGTTCTAGAAATACATATGAATCTACAAATTATAATTAGAATAAAATACAAAAGCCATACTCTGACCTGTCAAACCTCATGTATTTGGCACTTGCTTGTTCTCTGGCCTCATTTCAGAACACTCTCTGCCTTAATAAATTAAGTGATGTGAGCTGATTTTTTGGGTTTTGAAGATGCCAAGATTCTCTCATGTTGTTTCTCCCAAGCATAATGCTCTTGTCACTATTCTTAGCATGGCTGGCACTTACTTTCATTTTTCAGGTCTCATCTCAAACCTCATCTCGAAGAAGCCTTATGTTGTGCTATGTTTAAAGTAAGTTCCTTTTTATTTCCTTTGTGATCACATCTTGTAACCATCCATGAGTGCAAGATCATGCTCATGGCACATTTGTAGACCAAAGCACAGAGTAGATGCTCAGTAAAAATTTAACAGACAAATTAATGAAAGAATAGATAATACTTATGATGAGCAGAAACAGAAAAAGCATTTAACTTTTCTTGAGATATAATCATTCCTAATAAACTATTAGAATAACTTACATTGGGTAGGCCAATATAAACAAACACAGTTTTTGGCACATGATTTCTTCTGTAATATATTCTCCACACATACTTCTTCTGAAAAAGATTAAAGTGAATTCCAATAATCTGGAATTCTTCTCATAGTCCAGAACTAGGACAAAGTTTGTGTCTTTATGTCCTATACAATTTTGTACAAGATGATTACAGCTATAAAATGTAACATTTCCTTTCAGTGAGACAGCCAAGTATCTCAGGTATAAACTCTGGTATACCTCCCTTCTCTCTTCCCTCTTATATTTTGGTAATTCAGTATTTCTGTAGTCTTCTTACCTAAAATTCTGGTCACCAATTACAATAGTGAAGGTTTTCTCTTCACACCACCAAGCTATATGGTACACTAACTGGGTGCTACAATTCAGCTCAATTCTGACACTAGCTACTTGGAGTTAGCCCCAGATCTTATAGGTTAAGTCCCACTCCACCTCCTCAAATGTGAGATGCCAATTATAAGTCAAGGTAGTCTTCTGACAGGCTATAGATCAAAGTTTCCTAGGCTGCCCTCTTCTTCCTCTTTTAAGTTTTGTCAAAAGCTCTTTCTGTATCTGTTGAGATGCATATGGTTTAATTTGCTGAAATGGTTCACAGAACCCAAAAAACGTTTTCACAGATATAGGTCCTCTCTGAACTTGCCATTCTCCCTGAATCTCCAACCAGAGATTTCTATGTTCACCAACCAGAAAAGTTTTCAGGACCCCATCCCTTATGGTATCCTCATTACATAGGTATGATTGATTAAATTATTGGTCTCCAGTGATTGGACCTAATCTCTAGCCCCATTCTTCTACCCCAGAGTTTTTTATATGGAGGACAGGGGAATATGTAACTGAAAATTTCAACCCTCTAATGATATGGCTGATTTTTCTAGTCAACAGTCCCCATCCTTAGGTGTTTTCTGAAAGTCTTATTATTAACATAACAAAAAACTCCCTCATAACTCTCATCACTGAGGAAATTCTCATCATTTAGGTTTAAGAGTTCTATGGCAGGAACAAGGTGCAAAACAAATACATGTACTTCTCTTAAATCACAATATCATACCAGAGCTTGGGTATGGCTTTTCAGTGATATGATTGAATGGATCAAGGATCTTAACTTCCCAAGTTCTAAATTTAGATCCAAACTTGATTCCCCCAGTGCCAGACCCTCGGTGTATACCAATATTCTCTTACTCCCAGTTAGAAATTCCTGGAGTTGAAATCTAACCTGTCAATGAAAAAATTAAACAATAGTTAACGGAAATTTTTATTCGAATAAACCTGAGGATTATAACCTGGAGACTGTCTTTCAGAGAGCTCTGAGAACTGTTCAAAAAAGTTAAATGGGGAGGTCAGTAATATATGATTAGTGCAATCAAGCACCCATCTTAGGCAGAAGGTTTCTGTTCTCAAGGAACATATATCTTACTGGTTTTAGTGCTTAGCCAAGCATGGGAAGATGCAAGAAGTTGGGTTTATAAAATTTTATCCTGAAAATATCTCTCTGACAGCCAGTTCTGCCAGTTTTCCCAGAACACAAAGTGCCTCATCCTGATCTTCCCCCTGAAATTCTTTCAAAGTGTATTGTAGGTCGATGACTACAGTGACTAATGGCTTAATTATTGTGGAACTGTGTTATGAGCAATTGTCTTTATTTTACAATCCCCTTCCTTAGGTCTTAATTTCAACTGAGGTTTGAGAGACATCTCATAACCAACTTGTCTCACAGAGCTAGGAATGTTCATTCCTAGGTCTGGTGAGGATTTTGTCGGTAGGCCACTTAATGTGCTATTACTGGACTACACCCTGTTAACAGTAGGCAAAATCCTCTGGACCACCTATCTCATTAGTCTACAATAGTTCAGGAAATGGTTCCCTGTTTTAACTTCTTCCCGTATCTAGAATTACACTATTACAATCATTGATCTTGTAGAACTATATCTTTGGTCAATCGTTGAAAGTCACCTCAGTTCAGTTTGGTCACTCAGTCGTGTCCAACTCTTTGAGACCCCATAGACTGCAGAACCCCAGGCCTCCCTGTCATCACTACCTCCCGGAGATGACTCAAACTCATGTGCATTGAGTCGGTGATACCATCCAACCATCTCATCCTCTGTCGTACCCTTCTCCTCCTGCCCTCAATCTTTCCCAGCATCAGGGTCTTTTCAAATGAGTCAGTACTTCGCATCAGGTGGCCAAAGTGTTGGAGTTTCAGCTTCAACATCAGTCCTTCCAATGAACGTTCAGGACTGATTTCCTTAAGGATGGACTGGTTGGATCTCCTTGCAGTCCAGGGGGCTCTCATAAGTTAAATAAGCAGGGTGACAATATACAGCCTTGACGTACTCCTTTTCCTATTTGGAACCAGTTTGTTGTTCCATATCCAATTCTAACTGTTGCTTCCTGACCTGCATACAGGTCTCTCAAGAGGCAGATCAGGTGGTCTGGTATTCCCATCTCTTTCAGAATTTTCCACAGTTTATTGTGATCCACACAGTCAAAGGCTTTGGCATAGTCAATAAAGGAGATAGAGATGTTTTTCTGAAACTCTCTTGCTTTTTTGATGATCCAGCGGATATTGGCAATTTGACTTCTGGTTCTCCCGCCTTTTCTAAAACCAGCTTGAACATCTGAAAGTTCACGGTTCACGTATTGTTGAAGCCTGGCTTGGAGAATTTTGAGCATTACTTTGCTAATATGTGAGATGAGTGCAATTGTGTGGCAGTTTGAACATTGTCTGGCATTACCTTCTTTGGGATTGGAATGAAAACTGACTTTGCCAGTCCTGTGGCCACTGCTGGCATACTGAGTGCACCACTTTCACAGCATCATCTTTTAGGATTTGAAATAGCTGGCATATTGAGTGCATCACTTTCACAGCATCATTTTTCAGGATTTGAAATAGCTCAACTGGAATTCCATCACTGCCACTAGCTTTGTTCATAGGGATGCTTTCTAAGGCCACTTAACTTCATATTCCAGGACGTCTGGCTCTAGGTGAGTGATTGCACCATGGTGATTATCTGGGTCATGAAGATCTTTTTTGTATAGTTCTTCTGTGTGTTCTTGCCACCTCTTCTTAATCTCTTTTGCTTCTGTTAGTTCCATACCATTTCTATCCTTTATTGAGCCTATCTTTGCATGAAATGTTCCCTTGATATCTCTAATTTTGTTGAAGAGATCTCTAGTCTTTCCCATTGTGTTGTTATCCTCTATTTCTTTGCACTGATCACTGAGGAAGGCTTTCTTATCTCTCCTTGCTATTCTTTGGAACTCTGCATTCAAATGGGTATAACTTTCCTTTTCTCCTTTGCTTTTCACTTCTCTTCTTTTCACAGCTATTTGTAAGGCCTCAGAGAGCCATTTTGCTTTTTTGCATTTCTTTTCCATGGGAATGGTCTTGATTCCTGTCTCCTGTACAGTGTCACGAACCTCTGTCCAAAGTTCATCAGGCACTCTGTCTATCAGATCTAGTCCCTTAAATCTATTTGTCACTTCCACTGTATAATCATAAAGGATTTGATTTAGGTCATACCTGAATGGTCTAGTGGTTTTCCCCACTTTCTTCAATTTAAGCCTGACTTTGTCAATAAAGAGTTCATGATCTGAGCCACAGTCTACTCCCAGTCTTGCTTTTGCTGACTGTATAGAGCTTCTCCATATTTGGTATTGGCCATCTGGTGATGTCCATGTGTAGAGTCTTCTATTATGTTGTTGGAAGAGGGTGTTTGCTGTGACCAGTGCATTCTCCTGGCAAAACTCTATTAGCCTTTGCCCTGCTTCATTCTGTAACAATCCAAGGCCAAATTTGCCTGTTATTCCAGGTGTTTCTTGACTTCCTACTTTTGTATTCCAGTCCCCTATGATGAAAAGGACATCTTTTTTGGATGTTAATTCTATAAGGTCTTGTATATCTTCATAGAACCATTCAACTTCAACTTCTTCAGCATTACTGGTTGGGGCATAGACTTGGATTACTGTGACAGTGAATGGTTTGTCTTGGAATCCAACAGAGATTGTCCTGTCTTTTTTGAGAATGTATCCAACTACTGCATTTCGGACCCCTTTGTTGACTATGATGGCTACTCCATTTCTTCTAAGGGATTCTTGCCCACAGTAGTAGATATAATTGTCATCTGAGTTAAATTCACCCATTCCAGTCCATTTTAGTTCACTGATTCCTAAAATGTCAATGTTTACTCTTGCCATCTCCTGTTTGATCACTTCCAATTTACCTTGATTCATGGACCTAACATTCCTATGCAATATTGCCCTTTACAGCATCAGATCTTGCTTCCATCACCAGTCACATCCACAACCGGGTGTTGTTTTTGCTTTAGCTCCATCTCTTCATTCTTTCTGGAGTTATTTCTCCACTGATCTCCAGTAGCATATTGGACACCTACCAACCTGGGGAGTTAATCTTTCAGTGTCCTATCTTTTTGCCTTTTCATACTGTTCATGGGGTTCTCAAGGCAGGAATACTGAGATTGCCATTCCCTTCTCTCAAGTCACCTAGTCACTATTATCATCTGGTGAGATTCTGGGTCACACTTAATCGATGTTCTTTGCTTAAATATTTATTTATGATTTTATTACTGTTAATAACAGTAAATATTTAAGCTAAGAATGTCGATTAGGTGTGATCCAGAATCTCAACAGGCCATCTGACCAGTCTGTTCTGTACTAATTGATATCTTCAGGAAAATGATATATTGGCTTTATACATAAAGCTCAACAATATTGTCTGCACATGTAAGGTGAGTGATGAGTCACTGTAATTTCATACAGGATTGAGAAAAGAATGTATCTTCTAAGAAGTTACATAGCTGGTGAAAGAAGAAAAAAAATTATTATAACTGAGCAGGTGTTTTCGGCATTAAGAAAATCAAAATGCAGATGCACAATGTACATTAAGTGGAAGGCAGGGAGGAAATTGGGGAGAGAAAAAAAATTTGTTTAAATTTTTATTGTCTTAAAATATGAATTTTTATCTCATCAAGCCCTATTCCTTCTTCTCTCTTTTCAGATCTATCAGGACCTTGTTCAAACCACAACATAATGTGATTATTCTTTTATTTGAAGTTCTCATAAATAATTTTATTGCAAGAGAGATTAAACTTAAGTCAAAAAAGAATTATTTGCTAAATCTTTCATGTACACAACAGTAATTTAGACTTCTCTCTAAAAACTTCTAAAGTATAGAGAAATAAGTCACCCTCTGATATAGTATAGGTTTAAATATCATATGGAACTACAAGGAATTTCATTTCTTTGACCATTACTGTTTTGTTCAGTTGCTCAGTCATGTCCGACACTCTGTGACTCCATGAACTGCAGCATACCAGGCTTCCCTGTCCTTCACCATCTCCCAGAGCTTGCTCAAACTCAAGTCAATTGAGTCAGTGATGCCATCTAGTTATCTCATCCTCTGTCGTATAATTCTTCAGCGCTCAGCTTTCTTTATGGTCCAACTCTCACATCCATACATGACTCCATGAAAAAATTGAAAAAACCATAGCTTTGACTATACAGACTTTTGTCAGCAAAGTAATGTCTTTGCTTTTTTTTTTTTTTTTATAAATTTATTTATTTTAGTTGGGGGCTAATTACTTTACAATATTGTAATAGCTTTTGCCATACATTGACATGAATCAGCCATGTGTTCCACATGGGTCCACATGTGTTCCCCTTCCTGGACCCCCCTCCCACCTCCCTCCCCATCCCATCCCTCCGGGTCATCCCACTGCCCCGGCCCTGAGCCCCTGTCTCATGCATCAAACATGGAATGGTGTTCTGTTTCACATACGATAATATACATGTTTCAATGCTATTCTCCCAGAACATCCCACCCTCACCTTCTCCCTCAGAGTAAGGAAGCTGTGGTACATATACACAATGGAATATTACTCAGCCATTAAAAAAAAATACATTTGAATCGGTTCTACTGAGATGGATGAAACTGGAGCCCATTATACAGAGTGAAGTAAGCCAGAAAGAAAAACAACAATACAGTATACTAATGCATATATATGGAATTTGAAAGATGGTAACAATAACCCTATATGCGAGACAGAATAAGAGACACAGATGTATAGAACAATTTTATGTCTTTGCTTTTTAATATGCTGTCTAGGTTTGTCATAGCTTTTCTTTCAAGGAGCAAGCGTCTTTTAATTTCATGGCTAGTCACCATCTGCAGTGATTTTGGAGCCCAAAAAGATACAGTCTGTCACTGTTTCCATTGTTTCCCCACCTATTTGCCAAGAAGTGATGGGAACTGATGCCATGATCTTCATTTTTTGAATGTTGAGTTTTAAGCCAGCTTTTCCACTCTCCTCTTTCACTTCATCAAGAGGCTCTTTAGTTCCTCTTTGCTTTCTGCCATATGGGTGGTGTCATCTGCATTTCTGAAGTTATTGGTTTTTCTCCCCATAATCTTGATTCCAACTGGTGCTTCATCCAGCCCAGCATTTTGCATGATGTACTCTGCATATAAGTTAAATAATGCTGGGTGACAATTACAGCCTGATGTACTCCTTTCCCAATTTTGAACCAGTCAGTAGTTCCATGTCCAATTCTAACTGTTGCTTCTTAACTGACAAAACCAGTAATTTAGTATAATTATACCAAGACTTCCCTTATATAAAGTGCTTACATGATTATCATGTTGTATTATAAGTTATTAGCTTCCAAGATATTTATGAATGTTAAAAGAAATGACCTAGAGGTTATTCCAAAGGAATTTTTTTGAGCTTTGACCACGTCATATGGCTCATTTCTCTTTAATATTTTGGTAAAAAGGAAATCAACATTATATATAAGTAGCTCTGCTTTGGGAATGTTTACCAAAACATGTACAATAACATGATATTGTAGTGCTCAAATTGTATGCTTCAACCCCCATGTCAGGCTATGTATTTTTGTTTGTAAACTAATTGAATATGCATATTATAATGGCACTATCAGACAGTGACACTAACCCTGACATCAAAAATAGATCTCATTTTTATTGAAATATGCAGGAACTTTTGACATGTGAATGTGTAAGAGGGCATGGTCAGGGCAATAAACCAGTTTACAGTGCTGAAGGGCAATCAAGGCAATAGTGTTGTAAGAATTGATGCTCCACACACATTGTGAGCTATTGTCACCCTGTGAATGTGAATGTTTCATAATGCTTTTGAACTTGTTTCATGTCATATTGGGTCTTTTAATCCCTTCAAGTTTGCAATAGGAATGTAATATTTCAAAGTATAAAATGAATACAGAAATGTTGAGAACCTAGTATAACTTTCTTATAAAAAGAAAAGGTCACAGTCTGGGTATTTCTTTGAAATATAAATAAATTTTATTTCAAATCTTTGTGTATCCAAAGCCAGACATTAATTCCTTTATGCCTCATTGTCTCTAGAAAATCCCTTTTGCCAAACTCCACTTAGCATGTGTCAGAAGAAACACTCAAGATTATCATCACTTTTTTCCCCCCCGAGAGATTTTAAAGCAATTCAGCTTCAGAAGTAAATCCTACCATTTAGAAGAAGAAAAACATTTTGTTCTTCTAGCACTATTTCAAAAAATTGCAGAGAAAGAATCACTTCCAAATTCATTCTATGAGCCACTGTCACCCTAATACCAAAACCAGACAAAAGAAGGAAATTACAGGCCAATATTATTAATGAACATAAAGATGCAAAGATCCTCAATACAATGTTAGGGAACCAAATCCAACAATATGTTAAAAGGATCAAACACCATGATCAAATGAGATTTATCCCAGGGATACAAGGATTGTTCAATATCTGCAAATCAATCAGTGTGATAAACCACATTAAAAAACTGAAGAATAAAAATCATATGATCATCTCAATAGATTCAGAAAAATTTTTTGACAAAATTCAAGATCCTTTTATGATTAAAAAAAAAAAAAACTTTCAGCAAATTGGTTTTAGTGGGAACATACCTCAGCATAGTAAGGGTCATATATGACAATCCACAGCTGACATCATACTCAATGCTGAAAAGCAGAAAGCTTTCCCTCTAAGATCAGGGGTGTGTCAAAGATGCTCACTATTGCCACTTTCATTAAGCATATTATTGGAAGTCCTAGCCACAGCAGTCATAAAAGTAAAAGAAACAAAATGAATCCAAATTGGAAAGGAAGAAGTAAAACTGTCACTGTTTGCAGATGACATGATATTATATATATTTTTAAAAGTCAATTTACTGAATGGCAGAAATAATATCCAAAATATACAAATAGCTCATACAGCTTAATTTAAAAAAAGCACAAACACCTATTTCAGAAAACATGACTAGACATTTTTCCAAAGAACAGGTACAGATGGCCAATGGGCACATGAAAAGATTCTCAACATTGTTACTTATCACAAAATGCAAATGAAACTCACAATGAGATACCATCTTACACTTGCCGGGATGGCTATCACTTTGTCCACACCCATGGATTCAACAAATCTTGAACTGGAAGCAGGAGAAAAATTCCAGAAATTTCCAAAAGGCAAAACCTGAATTTGCCACATGTCAGCCCCTATTTGTTTTTTTTAGCATTCACCTGTATTAGGTATTACAAATAATCTAGAGATGACATAAGGTATACAGGAAGAAGTGTGTAAATTTATGCAAATATTACACCATTTAATAAAACAGACTTGGACATCTGGGGATTTTGGTATCTATAGGGGTCCTGGAACCAATCCTCCACAGATGCGGAGGGACAACTGTATTGTTTAGCCTCCACCTATTTATATTTTTTTGCAGTTTTTCTCTTCTTGTCTAGATTTCTAGTCTTCTAATGTGGTGGTCAGAAAAGATGCTTGATATGATTTAAATTTTCTTAAATTTACTGAGACTTGTATAGTGACCTAACATGTGATGTATCCTGGAGAATGTTCCATGTACAATTTAAAATAATGTACATTCTTTTGAAATGTTTACGGTGTCTATTGAGTTCACCTGGTCTAATGTGTCATTTAAAGTCGATCTTTCCTTATTGATTTTATGCCTAGATGATCTGTCCATTTATATAACTGGGGTGTTAAAGTCCCCTACTCTATTTCATTACTGTCAATTTCTCCTTTTATTCTGTTAATATTTGCTTTGTGTATTTAGGTGCACCTATGCTGGATACATATACATTTATAATTGCTATATCTTTTTCATGGACTAGTCGTTATGTAACATCCTTCTTTGTTTCTTGTAACATCAGTCTTTGTTTCAAAGTCCATTTTGTCTGATGTGAGTATTGCTAATCTGACTTTCTTTTGACTTCTATTTGCATGAACTACCTTTTTGCATCCCCTCATTGTGTCTTTAGATATGAAGGAGTCTCTTGTAGACAGCATATATACAGATCTCTTTTTTGTATCCATTCAGCCACTCTATATTTTTTATTGAAACATTCTGTTCATTTGCATTTAAAGTTGTTATTGATACGTATGTTCTGATCAACATTTTGTAAGTTGTTTTGGGGTGAGTTGTTTTTTGTTTTGGGGCTCTCTTTTCTTTTGTTCCTTTTTTCTTCTATGATTCTTTTCTCTTGTGATTTAATGGCTACCTTCAGTGTTATGCTTGGATTCTTTTTTCTATGTGTGTGTGTATTACAGACTTTCGATTTGTGAATACCACAAAGTTTATATATAAAATATTTATATATTATAAAGATACATATTATATACTTGATTGTTTTAATTGTTGATCTTTCAATTTTAGATGCATTTAACAATACTGCACTTGTTCTCTCCTCTTCTCACAATTATTGTTTTTGACATCATATTTTACATCCATTTATTTTGTGTATCTCTTAACTGCTCACTGTGAATATAAATGATTTTACTAATTTTGTCTTTTAACCTTCCTACTAACTTTGTGCATGGATGATTTAATGCCTTTACTCTTATTTATTGCAGTTTGATTCATTCTAGTTATTCTTCATTTTAGGTATAGTATTCTTTATCTCTGTTTTGTTTTTCTTTATATTTTCTTAACTCTTCATTAAAACATTCTTTCTTATACTGTGCATCTATTGTTCCCTCAAGTTGTTTGGTCATATTTACAATCATTGCCCTGAACTCATTCCCGGATCACTTCAGTTCAGTTCAGTCACTCAGTCCTGTCCCAATCTTTGCAAACCCATGGACTGCAGCAGGCCAGGCTTCCCCGTCCATCACCAACTCCAGGAGCTTACTCAAACTCATGGCCATTGAGTTGGTGATGTCATCCAGACATCTCACCCTCTGTCATATCCTTCTCCTCTGCCTTCAATCTTTCCCACTATTAGGGTCTTTTCTAATGAGTTAGTTCTTTGCATCAGGTGGCAAAAGTACTGGAGTTTCACCTTCAGCATCATTCTTTCCAATGGATATTCAGGATTGATTTCCTTTAGGATGAACAGGTTTGATCTCCTTGCTGTCCAAGGGACTCTCAAGAGTCTTCTCCAACACCACAGCTCAAAAGCATCAGTTCTTCAGTGCTCAGCTTTCTTTATAGTCCAACTCTCACATCCATACATGACTACTGGAAAAACCATACCTTTGACTAGATGGAACTTTTTTGGCAAAATACTTCTCTGCTTTTTAATACACTGTCTAGGTTGGTCATAGCTTTTCTTCCAAGGAGCAGACATCTTTTAATTTGATGGCTGCAGTCACCATCAGCAGTGATTTTGGAGCCCACAAAATAAAGCCTCTCACTGTTTCCATTGCTTCCCCATCTATTTGCCATGAACTGAAGGGACTGGATACCATGATCTTAGTTTTCTGAATGTTGAGCTTTAAGCCAGCTTTTTCACTCTCTTCTTTCACTTTCATCAAGAGGCTCTTTAGTTCTTCTTCACTTTCTGCCATAAGGGTGGTGTTATCTGCATATCTGAGGTTATTGATATTTCTCCCAGCAATCTTGATTCCAGTTTGTGCTTCATCCAGCACAGCGTTTCTCATGATGTACTCTGCATATAAGTTAAATAAGCAGGGTGACAATATACAGCCTTGACATACTCCTTTCCTAATTTGGAACCAGTCTGTTGTTCCATGTCCAGTTCTAACTGTTGCTTCTTGACCTGTATACAGATTTCTCAGGAGGCAGGTAAGGTGGTCTGGTATTCCCATCTCCTTCAGAATTTTCCACAGTTTGTTGTCATCCACACAGTCAAAGGCTTTGGCATAGTCAATAAAGTAGAAGCAGATGTTTTACTGGAACTCTCTTGCTTTTTCGATTATCCAATGGATGTTGGCGATTTGATCTCTGGTTCCTCTGCCTTTTCGAAATCCAGCTTGAACATCTGGAAGCTCACAGTTCATCTACTGTTGAAGCCTGGCTTGGAGAATTTTGAGCATTACTTTGCCAGCACATGAGATGATTGCAATTGTGCAGTAGTTTGAACATTCTTTAGCATTGCCTTTTTGGGGGATTAGAATGAAAACTGACTTTTTCCAGTCCTGTGGCCACTGCCAAGTTTTCCAAATTTGCTAGCATATTGAGTGCAACACTTTTACAGCATCATCTTTTAGGGTTTGAAATAGCTCAACTGAAATTCCATCACCTCCACTAGCTTTGTTCATAATGATGCTTTTGAATGCCCACTTGACTTCACATTCCTGAATGTCTGACTCTAGGTGAGGGATCACACCTTCGTGGTTATATGGGCCATGAAAATCTTTTTTGCAGAGTTCTTCTTAATCTCTTCTGCTTCTGTTAGGTCCATACCATTTCTGTCCTTTATTGTGCCCATCTCTGCATGAAATATTCCCTTGGTATCTCTAATTTTCTTGAACAGATCTCTAGTATTTCCCATTCTATTATTTTCCTCTATTTCTTTGCACTGATCACTGAGGAAGTCTTTCTTATCTCTCCTTGTTGTTCTTTGGAACTCTGCATTCAAACTGATATATCTTTCCTTTTCTCCTTTGTCTTTCACTTCTTTTCTCAGTGATTTGTAAGGCTTCTTCTGAAAAACCTTTTTGCATTTCTGTTTCTTGGGGATGATTTTGATCACTGCCTCCTGTACAATGTCACAAACCTCCGTTCATAGTTCTTCAGGCACTCTGTCTATCAGATCTAATCCCTTGAATCTATTTGTCATTTCTACTCTATAATTATAAGGGATTTGATTTAGGTCATACCTGAGTGGTCTAGTGGTTTTCCCTACTTTCTTCAATTTAACTCTGAATTTGGCAATGAGGAGTTCTTGTATAGATTGCTTGTTTCCACTTTACTTCATTCTTCTTCTGGGGTTTTATCTTGTTCTTTCCTTTGGAATATGTTCCCCGATCACCTCATTTTACCAAACTTAATTGTTGTTATTTCTATGTATCTCATAGGTTGGTTACATTTGGCTTTCCTTAGGAGATGTTCTGTGCATCCAAGCAGCACATTCCCCTCTCAACACTAGAGCTATATGGTCTAGGGTTTCCTCTTATGTGGGCTGCATTAATTCTTCTTTTGTGGCAGGTTGACTACTCTGGCAAGTCTGGTAAGCTTCATTGGCCCCTAGACTATTTGGTTGCCATATCTTGCTTTGTGTGGAGGCTGTCAACCATTGTGTGGTGGGGCTGGGTCATGATGCAGCTGTCTACAGTGTGGTGGCTCACTGGTTGGCAGGGTTATGGTCCTGGAGCCCATAGGGCTGAAGCCTGCCCACCGATTTGTAAATCAGATCCTGAAGTTAGTGCCAGCCTACTGGCTGGCAAAGTCATATCCTGGGGTCTGACCACAGACCTAAGGTGGTGTCAAGCTTCTGATGGATGGGGCTGCTTCCTGACACTGTTGACTGAAAGGTCTAGGGTATCCTGAAGCTTGTGTTGTCCTGCTAATGGTTGGGGGAAGGGCCCAGCCAGTCTAGGGTAAGTGCTGTCCTGTTAGGTGGGCTAGGTCCAGAGGCTTCAGGTCTGTGGTTGTCCTGTGACTTGTGTCTGGCCACTAATGGATGAGGCTGGTCCTGAGGTTAGAGCAGGCTACCTGATGGGCAGGGCCAGGAGTTCTGGGGCTGATGGCTGCCCACTGGTGAGTGGAACTGGGTCCCTAGATCTCTGAATGCAAGGCCTGGGGGCGGGGTCTGGTATAGTGCATGCACAATGATACATGGGACCAGGTCTCAGACCCTCTGGTGGGCTGGGCCATGTCCAGGGTGGCTGAAGCGTCAGGGGATCTTAAGATGGTCTGCCTTCTAGTGGATGGGGCTATGTACCAGCCTAGTGAATTGCTTGATCTGAGACATCTCTGCCTTGTACTGAGGCTAATAAGCTAGAAGAAGGATTATAAAATGGAGTTTGACAGTACCAGTATCCATATGGTATAACAAGCTCCACAAAATTGCTGCTGCTGTTGGCTCTGTCCCCAGAGTGAGCTCCAATTGCTTCCTGACTCTCCAGAAAAACAGGTAAGTCTGACTCTGACTCCTTTCAAATTACTGCCTTTCCCTGGGTCCTGGAGACCTGAGATTTTGTTTGTTCCCTTTAAGTATGGCTTAAAGGGCTTCCCTGGTGGCTCAGATGGTAAACAGTCTACCTACAAGGCAGCAGACCCAGCTTCAATCCCTGGACCAGGAAGATGCCCTCGAGAAGGGAATGGTTACCCACTCCAATATTCTTGCCTGGAGAATTCCATAGAGAGAGGAGCCTGATGGGCTATATACAATTGAGGGACTGACTCTTTAAGTATGGAGTCTCTCTTTCCCCCAGTCCTCTGAGACTCTTGAACCTGTTGCCAAAGGATATTGGCTCTCTGTGCACAAATACCAGACAGAAATACAGAGACAGAGCTTTGGAGGATAAGGAAAGAGTTGCTATATTTCTTTGCCAGGCAAGAAAGAGAGTATCTCAGGGTGTACGGTTCATTTCACTGTGCATATTTACTTGTTTACCCAGTGTGTAGGAATCACTCAACTAATTTTGGAATTTCTTTCAAAGGGAGTTGTTTCATGTATAGTTGTTCATTTAGTATATCCAAATGGAAGAGGGAAGTTAGGAGCTTCATATGCCACCATCTTACTCAATTCCATGTTCGGCTCTTTATATACCAACCATCCCTCAATAAAGTGATATTTTACTAAACTATATGTAGGATTATGAAGCATACAAAGGCAAATGAGAAGAGGATAGTGACCAGTATTGTGATATGAATTACACATTGAGAGAGAAATATTAGAATAGTCAGGAATATTGATTGAGTTTTAAAGGTGTTCTGACAAAATTATAATTCTAGATTTTGACTGTTAATATTCAACTTTCTTTCCTCTCATTAATTTTATGATAGCACCATTTGTCTTTTAAAGCCATTAAAATGGTCTTGTTGGCATACACAAAATATTTTTTAATTATATAAGGGAAAGATGGGGAGAGAAAATGAGAGATCGAGACAGTGGTGGTCTCATACGTTTAACTCAAAGCCACCATTAAAATGAGAGGTATAGTCTTATTTCTGCATTCTTCCCCTATTCAGTTCTTAAGCTGGAATGTTACATACAATTGATTGACCCTAGAGAATGATGCTGAATTTCCATAAGTAATGAATATTGAATTCCCTAGGATAGGACTCTGAGATAGATATTAACAAACAGTAGATTTATTAGCGAAGCTTTTGGAATCCAAAATTGTGGAAGAGAAGGAAGGAATCAAGGCTAGATATAGGGAGGAATTAAGCCATTATCTGTCTTCAATGAAAGCCTTGGTCAACCTTTCAGGGCATTCTTAAGATCCAAACTGTGATAAGAGGACTAAACCTTTCTACCATCCCTCATCAGTCATTGGATGTTCCACTTTTTTTTCCAGAAAGGGGACATGACATTGAAAGACATGGCTTTCCTTAACTGAGGCAATCCCTGAAGGAGGCAGACAGCCATAAGAAATCTTCTGGCAGCACTCTTGAAAGTTGGAATAATAAATCTTTTATTTTTGAAGGGAAATCTGAACCGTGTCTCACAATATCCTTCACAATAAGTGTAATTTGATGGCAACTGGAATTGAAGCTGCTCTTCTAGGTATTTCTATAATCAATGAAACAAAATGAGTGGATCCAAGAAATTTGTTTCCAAATATTGGTTTGGAATCAATGTAGATATTGATTCCAACTCAGTACCTGCTTTCTAATCTACCAGACAGCCTCCTGGTAACAGGTGGACAACTTTGATTCTTTTCTGATGGGGGGAGAGATCAGTACTTGTTTTCTCCAATATAACCAACTGTTGATTTGAATTTTCTTTTTGTGCTTAACATGTCTTGGGAATTACTTTTATCCATGGTTTATTGAATATTTTATTTATTACCATGAACAGATGTACAGAACTCCTTTCAACTGAAAAAAAATTTTCAAAATGAAAAGCAAAAGGCAGTGGGTGCATACAGCGTCAGTGAAATTATCTTCTTCATAGATGTTAAACCTAAAATCTGGACTTTGGGAGCTCCTCACTAACACCAGCTGAGGGATACTAACCTGTGAAGCTAATATGTTGACTGCACTGTGTGATATCTTACATGAATCAGAAATCAACATTTATATTACATTCTCTCCCCTTTGCTCAAAGTCCTTTATAGCCATTTTGAGTCTTTTGTGAGTTTGAACAGCCTTTCTAGGCTGAAAATTCTGTCTCCATCGTCATATTGTCTGGGATGACCAATTCTGACTACCAAGGGAGAATAGTGTTACTGTCATACAGTAAAAGGCTGAGATGTAAGTGTACGGTTGACTCTGTGTTTACCATTCCCTGATGTAAAAGGTATTGAAAAACTTACGATGCCACCCATTTGGATTTTGAAGGGCTCAAGTACCAAACATTTTGTCAACTGACCAATTCTGGTATAGACTGAGAGGAAGAAAAAGCTGGAACCAGTGACAAGACATAGAGGAAAGTCAAAGGCCTTGGGACCAAATTTAAAAGTATCTGTAATATCCATCTGGATTTAGTTATTATTCACCTTTTGTTGGCAGTTACCAAGATCCTAACATATCATTTCTTCCACCACCTTTGGACATACAGTGTTTGATGATGGTTTGATTTACCAATAGTCCAAGTCATATAAAAAGGTGAGTAGTACAGAAGTAGATTGTGATAAATTGGATTTGGAAAGGTACTAATGTACTAACATACATTGTTAGTAACTGTGTATGTTTTACATATGTAAATAATGTTGTATAAGGCACATTTGGAAATATACATATGGGAAGATATGTGTGTGAAGCAGCAAAGAATGTTTTGAAGATGACAGTCATGATATTATTGAACCTCAATTGCTAACTAACTACCTCAAGGTATGCAAAATACAAGTAGAAATGTGGGTTTAAGGGGAGTGACATTTAATTTAGTTTTGGCTTGTGAATTTGTGGTACCTGGCTTCTCCCAGGTGGCCCTAGTGGTAAAGAACCCTCCTGCCAATGCCGGAGATGTAAGAGATGCAGGTTCAATCCCTGGGTGGGGAAGATCCCCTGGAAGAGAGCATGGCAACCTACCCCAGTATTCTTGCCATGGGCAGAGGAGCTTGGTGGGCTACAGTCCACAGGGTCACACAGAGTCAGACACGACTGAAGCAACTTAGCTTCCATGCACAGAATGTCCAGTTAGAGATGTAAATTCAGTTTTATCAATGCAATTCTATTGCAAAGAAGAGTTTAGGGCTGGAGGCATAGACTGGAAATATTCAAAGTATAAACACATCTACCTATGTTGATGAAATCTTGCAAGGAGCCTCAGTAAAATGAGAAGAGGAAGAGGATACAACTTTGGAGGACTGAGATTTAAAAGACTGGCAAAAGTGAAACTGTCCACAGAATATAGGAACGCTAATTAAAAATGATGTCATAGAAACTGCAAGAAAAATGTTTCAAGAATGGAAGAGTGGAAATGATATCAGAACCTACAGGAAAAAATCATAAGAAGGCCACCGATATCCTAAGCAGAGGGAGGTGTCATAGAATGAAAGGGGTGATGAACAAAATTCACATGTTCATAAGTTTAACCATAAAGTGAAGGAACAAAACAGGATAATGGCCTCATCCAGATGAAGAGTAGAAGACAAGTATACTGGAGAGCCATGGCATGACTCAATTTCTCCTTGACTTCCAGAATTCTTATTGCTACCAAATAAATACATACATTCACTAATTGCTTGCAAAGTTGTATTTATTTTTTAGATCCAGTCAATCAAAGAACAAAAGACCTCATAATGACAACTCACTTTTTGACCAATATGCAAATGTTTAGTTGTTCTCACAATTTAGTCACTATTTTTGTTCACTTATAAAATAAATAACTGGTCTGTTACAACAGGAAAGGTGATGCCATTTATTATTAACTGACTGTTGAAGTCATAGACTGTTGGCATATGTCTAAACAGGAACATGTAATGATATGCCTGTACCTATAAGGTATTGTACCACCATCAGGACAGTCAAGATCAATTTCCCTATACTCATAGTTATCTTCTTGGCAGCAAAGGCATGAATTTTTCAACTGAAAGATATCATAATCATACCTAAAAGAAAAAAAAGTTCAGTAATAAATATTTTTAGAATGCTTTCTGAAATAAATTGATATCAATGTTCAGATTCCAATTGTCTAAGTGATTTAGCAAGTCTTCCAGCCAATTTATTCTTTGCCTTTATTGTATATTTCTGCTATGGATTCATGGTAATTGGTATATAAGACCAAAAAAAGGGAAGATTACAATCTCATAGTTAGAGCAGCATGGTACAAAGATATAAACAAAACATTTTAAAAATATACAACTTAATACCAAATTATTATTCTCCATACATTAACCTACATGTGAAAGTATACAAAAGGAAAAACATGTAGTATATGCTATGTTTAAAATGCAAGTGACATTTTTAAAAAAACACTTTTAAGCAAGAGTATTTGCTTGACATCTATCTGTAATCACTTTATGAAAATAAATACATTTGCCATAAGCATATTATGTCTGACTTGTATAGAAAACAACTTCAAAATGCTTAATTACTATTTAAAATGTTTATTTTATTTTGCAGATATTAATATTTTATTTGAATCAGGTCCTGATAATTAGATCTTATGTAAACATTTGTCCATGTAATGTTTTCAAGCTTAATTTTCTCCACAATGTTACAAAATTAACATACAGTATACAAAGAGAAACTTACCTGATGGTTTTTTTGCATTCCCCTGTGCATCTTGCCATCTCAACTCTTTTCTTGCAACCATTGTAGTTAACAGTCACATTCACGGATGAAGATCTGCAATTAGGTTTACCTAGAACAAAATGGAAAACAGAGTCAGAAATGAGGTTTAACATTAACTATTGCTAAGTCTCAATTTTCCTAATCATAAAGTAAAGAATAATAACAAATACTTCACAATGGTATGGAGGGACTATCTCAGCACCCAGCACAAAGTACCAAGTAATACTCAATAAATGTTATTATTATTCTATTATTACTATCATAGGAGAAAGGGAAAGAAAAGAAGGAAATGAAAGGGAAGAAGGTAAGAGGAAGAAAGAAAGAGGTAAGGAGGAAAAAAGAGGGGGTGATTGTTTCACACATCTATTTTCTCATTGCTGATTATCCTTATGATCTAATACAACAATTTACAATATAATTTTCCAATGTTAGGAGAGCAAACAAAACTTTTTCCATGAAAATTAAATTTTCACCCTTGTAAACATCACTGATTTTTACTTGGAAGAGTGTTGCAACCAACATGAGTAAGAAAATATAATGCATTATATTAATTATCGGTATGCATATGGATTAGATTACTAGTTGTGTTAAAATCACAGGAGACTTTGTATTAGTGATCTGTCATTTTGTTTTATAGAAACACTAAATTTTTGTTAACAGTTTACATTTCTTTCATATGTGGAATTTAATTTTACTTACATGTATAGCAACATTTTGTTGAATCATAGACTCTGTCTTCCTATAGGAGTCAGAGAAAAAGAAAATGACTGAAAAAATCCTGTATTTTTCTATAAATAATATAGCATTTGTGAACTTATTGAAACAGCATTACAAAGGGAGGAATGGAACAGGTAAACATGCAGATCTCAGATCCAATCAGCACAGAGGGAAAAGCATAGTAATAAAAGTGAGACTATTAACACCAAACTTTTCAACAGTGGGTAGAAATGGAAAAATAACACTTAAATTAAATTCCTCTTTAAAATAAAATGCCCAAGAATAAAGGATACTCCTCCCTTAATTGAAAAGTATACTTTAATAATGACATTATGACTCAACACTTAAGTTTCTCGCAAGCAAGATTTGTACCTTACATTATTATAATCTCAAACATCACTGTCTGAAGTAAAAACTCAGTATATGTTGAAATCCAACCTTGGAGGTCTAAAATAAAACTTTATGTTATCAATTATATCTTCAGGAAAAAAATTAGTGAAATTTAAAACTTCCTTAATAATTTAAGTTTAAGCATTCATTAATGCAAAACGCGCACCCTATTTTCAGGGGATAAGAATTGTGCCACAAAGAGCAATCTGAACTGTACATACTTGTGTGATTCTATTTTAAAATGTGTTCTTTTATAGAAAATTATTAACCTGAAGCCATTACCTTGAAAAATACTAGCTTTTTGTTGTTGTTCTTTAAAATATAGCAACACTCTTTCTACAGTAACTTACTTCTAGAATAGCACTAGATTAAGTTTTATATATTTGATATGAAAAGTATACTTGGCAACAAAAGGTAGATGACATAACTGGAATTAAATCTGTAGGAGATTTATATCTATTTCTAGGCAAAAACTTTTACCAATAAGGAATAAGACTAGTTGTATTTATATTTATCATAAGAAATGAATCTTGTGGATTATTACTTAAGAAGATGACTTACTTCTGCACACCAGGTCTGCTTCGGGCAGTCTTGAACCACGGCAATGAAACCAGTGTTGTGGCAGGAGTAAGAGATACACGGGTTGTTAGGGTCAGCAAATGAAGCACCAACCTGGGAGGTGGGGAGGAGGACAGCACTAATGATTATCGATCTTCATTTCTGTTTCAGGTTGACAGTAAGTCCTGTACAGTTTTTCAAATTTGTAATGTTTAGTGAATTTCCAGAGACACTTTGAGTCATTAGATTAATATTTAAGAAAAAGTAGTGAAATTAAAGACTTCCATGAATAATCTTTACTGAGGGCACAGAATGTGTCAAGATTTTCAATCCTCAAATTAAGATTCATCTATAGTAGTTCTATGATATTTTTCAAGGATTTAAAAAAATCCCACAAGATATCTTCTACCTTTGCTTATGTTTTTATGCTTCTAAAGCTCTCTAGATTGCTACTCAGATTGCTTTATAATTACTTTATGTACAAAATTCAAACATCAGTTTGGGAAATTCCACTTATATCAGGCCCTCAAACCACAAAGTGAACTTTCAGGTAAGCTCGAATTTTATTATTTCAACTGTTTTGCATATAAATGATTAGAGGTAGAATTTTGCTTTGTTCTTTAAATATCATCACATTTTATATTCCAAAACTGTCATAGATTTTCATCAGATCACTTTTAGAAACTAAAATTTAAGAAGCCCAAGTAGAAATGTGAGTATAAGAAATGAGTTACCAAAGTAAAGTGAAAGTCACTCAGTCCTGTCCAATTCTTTGAGACCCCATGGACTATACAGTCCATGGAATTCTCTAGGCCAGAATACTGCAGTGGGTAGCCTTTCTCTTCTGCAGGGGATCTTCCCAACCCAGGGATCAAACCCAGGTCTCCTACATTGCAGGTGGATTCTTTACCAGCTGAGCCACAAGGGAAGCCAAAGAACACTGGAGTGGGTAGCATATCCCTTCTCCAGGGGCTCTTCCCCGACCCAGGAATCAAACCTGGTTCTCCTCAACTGCAGGCAGATTCTTTACCAATTGAGCTATCAGGGAAGCCTCAAAGTAAATTATTAAATTAAATTAACTTTAACCAAATTAAATTATTATTAAATTATAGGCTCTGTTTTATGTGTTTCCTAATATACCTCATATTTTAGTCTAGATTTAGTTTTTGTAATATTTAGTGTCACCAGTTCACATGTATTATTATCAATTTGAGAATCATCTGTTTTTTATGGCTTTCTGATACTTTTTCTAAAAAGTTAAATTACTTTCCAGTATATCAAATCAGTTGTCAGATCAGCCCTGAATATACTGTGTTGTAATATCCTCATAATGGAGTTCTGATTTTTTCCTATTTGATCTCTGACAATTCAGCCATTAGATCTTTCTGATTATAGTAACAATTTAACTCTGTTCATTGATTTGAATGTTATATGTCTTCTCTACCTGGAGAAACCCATGGGAAATTCTGTTCAGCAGCTCCATTGTTTGATTAATGACCAAGAATATTGTCTCCCCTTGAAGTAAGTTGTGGTAGATGTTACATTTGACCTTTCTTTTGAAATGAATATGGGTAAAAAATGAATGGATTCCACTCCACCATTACATATGATTTTTTTTTCATATTAGCTGAGAGACTCTGCATTTATTGTTTATTATAATGATAAAAGTATATTAAAGTAGAAATAACTTTACCTCATAGTCATTGTTGTTAAAAAAACATGTTCTTGGTTCTGAAAAATAAATACATATTTTACCCTAAGACAATCATTATAATTTTTTTATTTATAAAACAGAAATTGTTTATGAGATCATATTTACCAATCAATAAGGCAACATTATCTAATTTCTTCCCATACACCATCATCTCCTTTTAATCTACTGATTATATTCATAACTGTTAATTCTAGGTTTCACCTATGCAAAAGATAGTAAGTTTTAAGAGGCAAATATTGATTCTGTTATTTGTCATACCTATCAACCATTTGACTCAGATTAGTAGCTCAATAAATATCTCTTAAATATATGACTAGGTAAACAGCTATTCAATTCAAATCAAATAATGCATTATATTGCTAAGAAAGTAGATCTTAAAAGTTCTCATTCCAAGAAAAAATATTGTAACTATAGGTGGTGTTAACTAGACTTACTGTGGTGATCACTTTGCTATATATATATATATATATGCACATACATATATATGTATATATATATGGAATCATTATGTTGTATGCCTGAAACTAATACTATTTTATGTCAATTATGTCTCAATAAAAATAAAGTAAAAAAGAAAACAATGTATTATGAATACACACCACAGTATCCAATTTCACAACAGGTATCGTTATCCTTGAACTTTACAAGTCTCTCTTCAGGTTTGCATGTGGGTGGAGAAGGACACTCCTTGAGTTTACAGTCTACAGTCTCTGCATCAGTACAGGTGCATTTGTGGCAATTGACAGTCCATATGTCTCCAGGCTACAAATACAATCCAAATTTAGACTTCTATTCAAATATACAAATGACAGCAAATTTGTATTAAAGTAGAGACAAACTGTGTACTTACTGACTTCTTTTCTCCCAGTGGACCATGACAAGCTGTTAGCGTGAAATGACAAATGCTAATTAAATTTGGCAAAATATAACTGTCTGCTATTTGTAGATAACCGCCAGGTTGACCAAACCTGAATTGGAACTAGGATTTCAGATATATATTGTGAAGGGTTGTAAGGTGCCTTAAGGTAAATCAATCACATCCACCTACTTTGAGTAAACTGTCCCTAGCAAGCATATATATATTTCCTAATTTTACACTACTCAGCAAAGGATAAATCTTGATCTCTCCTGTCAGTGGTAAATAAATCTTATGGCTACTGTTCACCTTTTGTTTCACTTTCTGACTTCTGCCTTCACAGTCCTACAAGTCACCAAGACCTCATAATTATCAATCTAAAGGGCTCTTTATCAGTTCATCAGGTTCCCTACAATAGCTAACATTTTAAAACTCTCACCTTGAAAATATTCCTCCTTCAGACTGACACTCTGAAATTCCTCTCTATTAGCAGATCTTTCTCATTCCTCTCATTTTGTCTCTATTCTTTCCTCTGATATTTTCTCCATCTTTACAGCATACATTAATGTCAAGTTCAGTTCAGTTGCTCAATCATGTCCAACTCTTTGCAGCCCCATGGACTGCAGCACGCCAGGCTTCGCTGTCCATCACCAACTCACAGAATTTACTTGACTCATGGCCATTGATCGGTGATGCCATCCAACAGTTTCATCCCCTGTCGTCCCCTTCTCCTCCTGCCTTCAGTCTTTCCCAGCATCAAGGTCTTTTCAAATGAGTCAGCTCGTTGCCTCAGGTGGTCAAAGTATTGGAGTTTCAGCTTCAACATCAGTCCTTCCAATAAACATTCAGGACTGATTTCCTTAAGGATGGACTGGTTGGATCTCCTTGCAGTCCAAGGGACTTTCAAGTCTTCTCTAACACCACCGCTCAAAAGCATCAATTCTTCAGTGCTCAGCTTTCTTTATAGTCCAACTCTCACATCCATAGATGACCACTGGAAAAACCACAGCCTTGACTAGACGGACCTTTGTTGGCAAAGTAATGTCTCTGATTTTAAATATGCTATCTAGGTTGGTCGTAACTTTCCTTCCAAGGAGTAAGTGTCTTTTAATTTCACGGCTGCAGTTAACATCTGCAGTGATTTTGGAGCCCAGAAAAATAAAGTATGACACTGTTTACACTGTTTCCCCATCTATTTGCCATGAAGTGATGGGACCAGATGCCATGATCTTAGTTTTCTGAATGTTCAGCTTTAAGCCAACTTTTTCACTCTCCTCTTTCACTTTCATCGAGAGGTTCTTTAGTTCTTCACTTTCTGCCATAAGGGTGGTGTCATCTGCATATCTGAGGTTACTGATGTTTCTCCCAGCAATCTTGATTCCAGCTTGTGCTTCCTCCAGCCTAGCATTTCTCATGATGTACTCTGCATATAAGTTAAATAAGCAGGGTGACAATATACAGCCTTGACGTACTCCTTTTCCTATTTGGAACCAGTCTGTTGTTCCATCTCCAGTTCTAACTGTTGCTTCCTGACCTGCATACAGGTTTCTCAAGAGACAGGTCAGATGATCTGGTATTCCCATCTCTTTAAGAATTTTCCAGTTTATTGTGATCCACACAGTCAAAAGCTTTGGCATAGTCAATAAACCAGAAATAAATATTTTTCTGGAACTCTCTTGCTTTTCCGATGATCCAGTGGATGTTGGCAATTTGATCTCTGGTTCCTCTGCCTTTTCTAAAACCAGCTTGAACATCTGGAAGTTCACGGTTCACGTATTGCTGAAGCCTGGCTTGGAGAATTTTGAGCATTACTTTACTAGCATGTGAGATGAGTGCAACTTTTCAGTAGTTTGAGCATTCTTTGTCATTGCCTTTCTTTGGGATTGGAATGCAAGCTGACCTTTTCCAGTCCTGTGGGCACTGCTGAGTTTTCCAAATTTGCTGGCATATTGAGTGCAGCACTTTCACAGCATCATCTTTCAGGACTTGAAATAGCTCCACTGGAATTCCTTCACCTCCATTAGCTTTGTTCGTAGTGATGCTTTCTAAGGCCCATTTGACTCACATTCCAGGATGTCTGGCTCTAGGTGAGTGATCACACCATCATGATTATCTGGGTCGTGAAGATCTTTTTGTACAGTTCTTCTGTGTATTCTTGCCACCTCTTAATATCTTCTGTTTCTGTTAGGTCCATGCCATTTCTGTCCTTTATCGAGCCCATCTTTGCATGAAATGTTCCCTTGGTATCTCTTATTTTGTTGAAGAGATCTCTAGTCTTTCCCATTCTACTGTTTCCCTCTATTTCTTTGCACTGATCACTGAGGAAGGCTTTCTTATCTCTCCTTGCTATTCTTTGGAACTCTGCATTCAAATGGGTATATCTTTCCTTTTCTCCTCTGCTTTTCTCTTCTCTTCTTTTCATAGCTATTTGTAAGGCCTCCTCAGACAACCATTTTGCTTTTTTGCATTTCTTTTTCTTGGGGATGGTCTTGATCCTTGTCTCCTGTACAATGTCATGAACCTCCGTCCATAGTTCATCAGGCACTCTATCAGATCTAGTCCCTTAAATCTTTTTGTCACTTCCACTGTATAATCGTAAGGGACTTCATTTAGGTCATACCTGAATGGTCTAGTGGCTTTCCCTACTTTCTTCAATTTAAGTCTAAATTTGGCAATAAGGAGTTCATGATCTGAGCCACAGTCAGCTCCCAGTCTTGTTTTTGCTGACTGTATAGAGCTTCTCCATCTTTGGCTGCAAAGAATATAATCAATCTGATTACGGTGTTGACCATCTGGTGATGTCCATGTATAGAGTCTTCTTTTGTTTTGTTGGAAGAGTGTGTTTGCTATGACCAGTGCATTCTCTTGACAAAACTGTGTTAGCCTTTGCCCCGCTTCATTCTGTACTGCAAGGGAAATTTGCCTTTTACTACAGGTGTTTCTTGACTTCCTACTTTTGCACTCCCATGCCCTATAATGAAAAGGACATCTTTTTTGGGTGTTAATTCTAGAAGGTCTTGTAGGTCTTCATAGAACCGTTCAACTCAGCTTCTTCAGCATTACTGGTTGTGGCATAGACTTGGAGTACCGTGATATTGAATGGGTTGCCTTGGAAATGAACAGAAATCATTCTGTCGTTTTTGAGACTGCACCCAAGTACTGCATTTTGGACTCTTTTGTTGACTATGATGGCTACTCCATTTCTTCTAAGGGATTTTTGCCCACAGTAGTAGATACAATCGTCGTCTGAGTTAAATTCACCCATTCCAGTAAATTTTAGTTTTCTGATTCCTAAAATTTCGACATTCACTCTTGCAATCTCTTGTTTGATAACTTCCAAATTGCCTTGATTCATGGACCTAACATTCCAGGTTCCTATGCAATATTGCTCTTACAGCATTGGACCTTGTTTCCATCACTAGTCACATCCACAACTGGGTGTTGCTTGTTCTTTGGCTCCGTTTCTTCATTCTTTCTGGAGTTATTTCTCCACTGATCTCTAGTAGCATATTGGGCACCTACTGACCCGCAGAGTTCATCTTTCAATGCCCTATCTTTTTGTCTTTTCACACTGTTCATGGGGTTTTCAAGGCAGGAATACTGAAGTGGTTTCTATTCCCTTCTCCAGTGGACCACATTTTGTCAGAACTCTCCACCATGACCCATCCGTCTTGGGTGGCCCTACATGGCATGGCTCATAGTTTCCATAGTTTCATTGATTTAGACAAGGCTGTGGTCCATGTGATTACATTGGTTAGTTTTCTGTGATTGTGATTTTTCAGTCTGTCTGCCCTCAGATGGAGAAGGATAAGAGGCTTATGGAAGCTTCCTGATGGGATAGATTGAATGAGGGGGAAACGGGTCTTGTTCTGGTGGGCGGGGCCATGCTCAGTAAATATTTAATCCAATTTTCTGTTGATGGGTGGAGCTGTGTTCCCTCCCTGCTGTTTATCTGGGGCCAAACTATGGTGGGCTTCCCTTGTAGCTCAGTGGGTAAAGAATCTACCTGCAGTGCAGGAGACCCAGGATCCCTAGGTTGGGAAGATCCCCTGGAGAAGGAAATGGCAACCCACTCCAGTATCCTTGCCTGGAAAATCTCATGGGCAAAGAAGCCTGGTGGGTTGTAGTCCATGGGGTCACAAAGAGTCAGGCATGACTGAACGACTAACACTTAGACTATGGTGGAGGTAATGAAGATAATGGTGATCTCCCTCAAAAGATTCCATGCATGTACTGCTACAGACTGTGCCCCCAACCCTGCAGCAAGCCACCACTGACCCACACCTTTGCCGGAGTCTCCTGGACACCCACAAGCAAGTCTCCTGTGGGATCACTGTTCCTTCCTCCTTGGTCCTAGCGCACAAGGTTCTGTTTTTCCAAGTGTCAAGTGAATACTCTTAAACTTCTGAACAGACATCTCTTACAGCCTATGGACCCAGATCTCCCTCAGCCTAATAAACAGCACCCCAGCAGATTATAAGAACCTCAAACTCAATGTGCACAAAACAGATTAAATCATATTTCCTTCAAAACCAGTTTTTCTTCTAAATTGGTCATCTCCTATTAAAGTGAAAGTGTTAGTCACTCAGTCTTGTTTGACTCTTTGAGACCCCAATGACTGTAGCCCACCAGGCTCCTCTGTCCATGGGATTCTCCAGGCAAGAACACTGAAGTGGGTTGCCATTCCCTTCTCCAGGGGATCTTCCCACCACAGGGATTGAACACAGGTCTCCTACATTGCAGGCAGATTCTTTACCATCTGAGCCACCAAGGAAGCCCACCTCCTATTGAGGCCTAAACTATTCTTTTAATTACTTAAGCCTAAAACTTAGAAGTCATCTTAATTGTTTCCTTCTCATCATTTGGCATTGAACCTACTGCAAAATCTTGTATCTTTATCCTTACTTGAATCCCTTCCTTTCCTGGTTTTACTTGTTATAATACTATTCTAGGACCTTAGTATTTTTGGTCTGGCATAATCTGGCTTTTTGAATGGGTTGCTCTGACTCAGACCTCTTCCTGATCCAGTCAATTCTCTATGTCATAGGTAGGATAGTTTTCCTAAAGCCTACTTTTCATCTCATCATTGCCTTGATTAGATACTTCTTATAGTCCTGTAAACTAAATAATTTATTTTAGCATTCTGGCTTCTGAGGTTTCCAGTCTATCATCTCAACCTTGTCTCTCTTCTTTGATGTATATACCCTGAACTAGCTTACTTACTGTTCTCAAATTCCAGTTCTCTAATGAAATACCTGAGAATCCTTCCAAAGTATACAATATATGTAAGAAGTGTAACACATAGCATGTGTTGGCTATATGATACACAGGTCACATATTTCACTGTGAAATTTATTTTCAGCCTTTTATGAAAATTGTTTCTTTGAAAATATCCCTTCTCCCACTGTATGCTAATATTAGAAAATGATATTTTTTGTAATTTCACAACTTAATAGAAGGCACAACCCAATGGCTTGATAATTTTAGAGAAACTCAAAGTATACTAAAATTATTAAACTCTGATTACCCCTAATTTTTGTTGCTAAAATTTGGTCCTCAAAAATAGCTGGAATTATCTACTTTAAAAAATAAAAGGCAATATTTCAGTGAGGATATCATATAGTTACATGAAACACTTTATTGTGTAAGTAAATTCTATTTTGACTAAGAGACAAAATACATTTGTTTGGTTTGGCTTTATTAGTTTGTGTGTGACAAAACAGACTTTCATTCATTATTTGGTGAATAAAAGCTAAATTCATCCACTTCAAGTTTTCCTATTCTATAACACTTCCTTAGCTAGCGACTTTTATTGGTATGACCTCTGAAGCTTGATTTACAAGAAGAATCATTAATGTAGAATGATTTGATTTTCAAGTGGAAGTATTCTTACCTGGAGGTGGTGGAAGAGATGTTGAACATCCTGTGTAAAAACAGACACCTGATATTAGTCTCTCAAGTTATTGTAATAGGCTTGGAGTAAATATAGTTGTCTATTACTGAAAATACATGGCCACATTTCTAGTATTATAAGCAGACATATTCCCATCAGTCTTCCCTTTCTACTCCTTATGGCATTTGATATTTTACCATTAGAGAGTGTTTCCTTTAGATCTCAAATGTCAATGGGAAGGAAATATGAGGATCAAAAGGAGGAATGAGAATCAAAGTAAATTTCTCTTCAAAATCTCTTGATAGACAGTTCTGATAAATAAGATAATAAAATATATAATCAAATAAAGAAAAGAATAACTCAGTATAAAAAAGATATAATTTTCTATATATATAAATAAAACAAACATATTATGTGTTACCTGATATTAATACTCTAAGAATTTGTATGTTCTTTTTGTCTTATAGTATTTTAATCTTGTTCTATCTCTAATCCCACCAAATGCTTTAAACTTCTTACTTTTTTTGAGGCTTCCCATGTCAGAAAGTTTGATCAACCCAACAATCCACTCATAAATTTCACATTCTATTTTCAAACTGCTAAAAATCAGAGTATTTTTATTCTGTCTACCAAGCAGAAGGCTGAACTATGAGCAACAGAATATTTGAGAGAAATTTTTAAGTTTCTCCAGGTTTAAGTAAAAGGATCTCAACAACTAATAGGTACAGAAAAACAGAAAATAAATTAATTAAAGATGTATAAGTTTGGGGCATAAAATGCTTCTCTTTACTAAGAGAGACTAGGTTAATTCCCAATTATAAATATTTAGCAGATTAACAGAAACCAGCAACAGGAGAGAGAAATGATCTTTAAGTATAAATATAGCAGAAAAATTTCCCTACCCAGAATTGCAAATTCATTGGAGATATTTGTAATAGAAGAAATAAAAAAATACAGTCATAATCTTCACATTTCTATCAGTGTAATTTTTCTAAGATTTATCTGTTCATATCATCCTTTTAACAAAATCCTTAAGGTGATCCCATTTATTATAAGGATAAAGTCTCATTTAAGTTTGGAAATAAAGTCCTTCATAAACATTGCTCTGCTCACCTTTCTAATCTCATTTCTTCCCTGAAATTCACACAGACAATACCAATACCTGGTTAATTCCTGAAGTCCCTCACTCTGTCTCATGTCTCTGTCTTTTCAAGTGCGATATGGCAAGAATTCCCTCCTCACCCTAGCCAATATTAAATGCAGTCATCTCTTCTCTGATGTCTTCACTCAGCCCTACCAACTAGCAAACAGAAATTAACAGTCTCAATATATTCCCAGGACCATAATTGTTGCACATTGTTTGAGTAGCATTAAATGCCCTGAAACTATAGTATCTGTGCCCATAATAATCTCCCCCACCAACACATACAAAGCAATAAAATGGCAAGGGCTGCTAGAGTCTAGCAAATATAAGGTATTAAGGAAATGTTAGTTGAATAAGTGACAAGGAAATTACTACTTTTCCAACACTGACCTGTCTTATTTTCAGTTTCTTGTTCTCCTGTTGCTACAACAGTGGTTTCTAAGGAGAAACAAAAGGATAGTGCTGTCATTTTACTTATTAGAGAGCATGTACACATATCAAGTTTCTGTGTGTATGCCTGCACAAATGATCACACACATTCATGCTTAAGGAAAGCTTCATGTGGAAGAGGTAATTCATTCCAGTGCCTTTGGGTGATTTCATTTTACCTGGGTAGGATATTCTGGGGCTTGTTGTGATTCCATTTGAAGTGGAGCCTGCAGAAGGAAATATTAAAAATTTCAGGAATTTTAAATTCCTGAACATTTCATAATCTCATCATCAGAGATTTCAAGGTCATAATTTCCAGTAAGGAGTTTTGGTAAAAGCCTAACCCAAAAAATCCTGGAGGAAAAAAAATCCCTAGGTAAAATTCAAGTCGTATTTCATGAGGAAATGTAGAATAATCTTCCTGGCCTTTCCTGTTTCTTTCCCACCACTCTTCTCTCCCAAATTCAACTCCTTATATAAAATCACAGGCACATTGATCATTGAAGAGTTTGTATTTCTAGTATTTGTCTGTTTGCATTCCAGAACCGGAGGGTTCCTTGACTCCGGTGGAAGCAGTGACTGCTAAGAGAGGAGCAAAAGTGGTGAGTAAAAGGAACTACAAAAGCTAGAGTTTAATTTCAGATAAGCTGTCCTGTCTTCTGAGATGCCACCAAGCAAAGTTCATTTATTTTCATTTGACTTACCAGTGGTAGAAATTCCGGGCCCAGTAGTTGTTTCAGATGCCTCCTTGGAGGTACCTAAAATGAGTAGGAAAAGAGCACTGGACTTTTTCTGGTTGCAGAAGAGTGTATCTGAAGACATCTTCACATAGAACAAGAGTCTCAAAAAACCTGCAGTGTACTAGTACACGTACAAATGCCAGTTCATTCTCCTGCTATTGAAACATAGTAGGCCCTAACACAGCAACTCCTTGCTCACAGAAGAATTGAGTATTTCATGGCTCAGAAGGTAAAGAATCTGCTGCAAAATCAGAGACTCAATTTCGATCCCTGGGTTGGGAAGATGCCCTGGAAAAGGGAACTGCAATCCATTCCAGTATTCTTGCCTAGAGAATCCCATGGACAGAGGAGCCTGGCAGGCTACAGTCCATGGGATCGCAAAGAGTCAAACACAACTGAGTAACTAACACTTCCCTTCACTGTGACCCTGGTAACTATCACTTAAGAGTCCCCTTCTGTTAGTGACAAAAACTATTTTTACACTCAACTATTTTACTTCATATATCCTGTTTTCCTGGCTGTCTAGTATTAATTTTGAGAGGAGTGTATTATGAACTGTTTATATATTTTAGATATTAACCTTTTGTCAGTCATATCATTTGCAAATGTTGCCTGCCAGTCAAGATTTTTTTTTTGTTTTATTGATGGTTTCCTTTGATATGCAAAAGCTTGTAAGTATAATTAAATCCCCATTCTTTTTTTGTTTTTCTTTTTCTTTAGGAGACAGATCCAAAAAACATTGCTATGGTTTATGTCAGAGTGTTCTACCTATGTTCTCTTTTAAGAGTTTTATGGTTTCAGGTCTTACATTTAGGTCTTTAATCTCATGTGTGCATGCTAAGTCACTTCAGTCATATCCGATTCTTTGTGACCCTATGAACTGGGGCCTGCCAGGTTCCTCTGTTCATCGGATTCTCTAGGCAAAAATACTAGAATGGGTTGCCATGCCCTACTCCATGGGATCTTCCCAACCCAGGGGTTGAACCCACACCTCTTAAGTCTACTGCATTTAATTTGTTAAATTCAAAATCTCAACCCTACTGCAATGCTCTTGACTTCTGTTTCATAATTTAAAGTCTTCTTTGTTTAACTCCATCTGATACAATTTTTCTTTTACACTTCAAGTTTAATATTAATAGACATAAATATTCCTTTTCTGAAACACTTGAGTGTTAAAGGAGAGAAGAATGTTGAACATGTTAACTTCATTAGAGTTAGTAATTTCCATTACCTGGGCTGGAACTTTCTGAGACACCAGTAACTCTGCTCGATACCGCCGCAGTACCTGCAAAGACAAATGAAGGACACTTCATACCAGACATAGCTTCTATTGCTAGCCTCAAAGATCAGCAACAGGAAGAGAAAGGAAATCAGATGAAAGCCTAGGCTAAGGTTGTAGTTAGCCCATAGAGCAATTGTATGAAGTAAAAAATAAAACAAACAAGAAACAATGACAAAAAAAAAAAAACAAACCCTCTGAGCAGAAGAAGCCACGTGGATTTTATAACTTGTTGAAGAAATGCTGGCTGGATTTCAGCCTCTTACAGTAGTGCCCTTGTGTACTTTTACAAAATTATCTGGTGGCTCTGCGTGGAGCCCAGAAACTCAGAACAAGAAAACAATAGATGGCTGGAAGAGGACATGCTCTAAAAAGATTCTGCCCATTTCCTGGCCCTTTATCATTACCCTAAACATTCCCCTGTGTTGAAGCAAAGGCATAGGAATCATTAACTGAGAACACAACAGATTTGAACCACTGACACTTACTTGTTTGCCTTCCAACTCCAGTGCTAGTCCCTAAGAAAGGCAAATAAGACCGAAGTTAGAACTTGCTGTGCTGATGCTACAACAGACAGTAAATTCCAGAGAAGGGCCGTTATTTTTCTAGGCTTAACTACTTGGAGCCACTTATTAAATATTTACTTGCCTGTGTTGGAGCTTTCAGGAATAACTGTTGTGCCAGAGGCTCTCCCAGTGGAACCTGCAATAAGAGAGAAGCATGAGCCTCATGAAGACTTTCTCACCCTAAGAAGAGTACTGTATTGACAAGTGTTTCTGTTTCTCTGAAGCAATAGAAAACAGTTTAACAATTTTTCCTGCACAAAGTGTTAAGTTTGGCATATTTTCGAAAACACTTTCTCATGACTATTCAAATAAAATATAGGAGGAAAAGTCACACTTGCACCATAGATCTTATTTCTCTAAATATAGAATTATCTAGAATCTGATATTCAATGAGAGAATGTCTGTCTTATAGTCACATGATTTACTTCTAGTGACTTAACTTCCCAGTTTTCCAGCAATGAAACAAAAACAAACAAACAAACAAACAAAAAACCAGAAAAAAAATTGTCTAAACTTGTGATCAAGGGTTAGGCATCTCAATCAAAGCCTTAATTAACAAATTTACTTGCACCCAGTATAGTGATCTTCCCTCACTTCTTAGCTACTGGTGACCCCTACTGATTCTGGGCTATTGCCTGACAAAACAAAGGGAGAAAAATTTCAAATAAAGAATGTATCTAGAGAATTACGTCTATATAGTATGTTCTCTAGGAAAACCCAGGGAGATAATAGAGGCCGTCCTTATGATCTGTTATTAAATTAAAAGAAACCAGTTTTAAGCCATGTTAATTTTCATTCACAACCCATATGCAGTAAACTCAAGTGAAAAAATTATTGAGAATCCAAAACATGGCAAAACTCACCTGATAAAATTCTTGTTTCAGTGGTTCTAACATGTTCTTTAAAAGTTGTTGCTTCTAGAAGAGCAAAGAAGGAAAAATTGAGAAGCTGGAGTCTGAAAATGTGAAAATGATATAGCAGTGTATGATCTTCTCCCTACAGCCACTTAAAGGAGCATTCCTTTCCCTTTTGACTTACCTGCATTGAAACCTCCAGGTAAGGATGTAGTTCCAGAGTTTGTCCCAGTGGTACCTGGGAAGGGAGAGAGAAGAAAAGAAAGGAAAAAAAAAAATGGACAGGGATAATTTTCTTATTGGATGGAGATCATGGTTCAGGATAAACAATATGTTTTTGCAAAAGACTGCATTCCTTCTCTAGGATTCCTTGTTCCAAAAGGTGAAATAAATATTGCTTGATATGTTTCATTTCCTGTGGTAAACTCCAGTTTTCTGGGATCCTTCTTTTCTGGAATTAGTATCATGGAGATAGATGTCTCCCCCACCTTCACTTTTTTAACTTCCCCATCCTCACATATTTTGCTTCTATTAATAGTAGATTGGCTCCCTGAAATTATGTTAGGGACTTCTGAAGGTTAAAATGGGAAGGATCAAGAATCTTGAAATTTTAATTAATTATTTTGTAATTTCAAAGTTTTATAATTGTAAGGCTAGACTCTCAGAAAGTAATTAGCCCCCAACTAAAATAAATAAATTTATTAAAAAAAAAAAAACAAAACATTAAAAACACCTTCTCTCTCACTCTGTAGGTTCACCATAAGGAAATCCACCAGCATCCACAATTTAAAATATCGTTTGTAAGTAAATCGCTAACAAATCTCTCTCTACAATGAAACCTATGTTCTGTATTCTGGTTGCACTTATTACTCCTGCTGAGCATACTAACTGGATACCTCAGAGCACCTTAAACTAAAACTGTCAAAAATCTGACCTTGCTGTATCTCCTGTCAGTTATAATTCTTTTTCCTCCTCCAGTATATACCAAAATTTAGTGGATGGCACTAACATCCATCCAAACAGGCACTCAAACTATGAACTAGAATTCATCCACAGTCCTTGCTATCCTTTATCCCTCCCATCACTAAGCTGAAATTGATTCCAACTTGTCAACACATTTCTCATTCCTTTAGATCATCTTTCTGCCTTCTATTTTCTCACATCACTGCCTTATTTCAGTCTCTAATCATGCCTAATTTCTAACAGTCTCAAACTGGATGACGTCTCCACCCTTACTCTCCTACTCTCCTTCATAACAATTCTCTAATTAATTCTCTAATTAATCTTCCAAAAAGGCAAATCCGTGCAGGGTAATCAACATATCAAATAACTTTTAATTGTACCTTATTGCCCATGGAATCATGTTTTAAGTTTTTGTATCATAGCTGACACCTATATTACAATATTATTATGGTGAAATATAAAATTGATGCATCATCTCCTTTTTTCCTTATTTCAGGAAATTTCCATTATAATTTTGAGATATAGACGTTCCAAAGACCTCCCAGCACCTGCTCTTACAGTTGTCTCTCATCATCTCGGTTACATTTCATAAGTATGCTGGACTGTAATAATTTCCTGAACTGTTTTACACTACCATGCATTTTAATAGAATAGAGGAAATATTTCTTCCCTGATCATTTCCATTTTTTTAAACAAAAAAATCTCAATGTGAGGCTCCAAGAATGCCTTAAGTTTATTTCAGTCACCTTAATTTACCTGGGTTGGAAACTTCTTGGTAGCAGTGAGTTCATCTTATGTGATGGTAGTGATGATGAAGACAAGTAAGAAAGTATCTACTTGTCTTCAAAAACAGACTCTTATTTTCATGATGACATTTACTGTCAGAAAACTGTGTTCTAATAAATATGAGCCTGATGAAATCTTTAGTCCAGGAAATTCCAGTGCACTAAGATGACCAGTTTTAATTGGCTCAAAAGTCTTCAAATGCAAAATTTTGTCATCTCCTCTCTATAGAAAACCTTACTCATAACCAAAATCTCAACAGTTATGCAATAGCATGACTGACCTCTTTGTATTCCACTACCAGTGGCATCGATGTTGAGTCTTGAAGTAGTAGTTTCTAGGAGTTAAAAAAGAAAATTTTAACATGACTTTAAACAATTTTGAAATCTGGAAAAATGTGTTGTAATGATAGAAGAAATGGCCCCAAAGAAGATGGTTTTTGCCTGAGATACTTATAGAGAGCTTTCTTTGGTAACTTTGACTAACTTGTGTTGGAATATTCAGAAACAAATATAGTAAAAAAGATATAACAGTGGTATTTGAATTGGAAGTGAAAATGAGGTTGAGAGAGAATGATAGATTATGAAATTGAGAGAGAGAGAGTAACAATTTTTTTTAGTCCTTAGAATAGCATAAATCGATAATTCACATGATTCTTAAAAGCAGTAAAGGGGCTTCTTTGGGCAAAGAGAAGCAAATACCATGTTTTCCCAGTATCTCTTTCATTTCCCAAGCCAATAAATGCAAAAGTCTCAGAAAAGAGACCTTTCTCTATGGTTTAAAGCTTTGGGTAAAAGTGATTTTCCTCTGCACATTTATTTCATTTCCTGTGATTTGGTTTCCTGTTGCTTCAGTGGGTACTCCTTGAGTGTGTGTTCAGGGGTATAAATTTTTAAAATTTGATTTTTTGGGACTTTGATCATGAGGGTAAACCCACAAGAATGGGTTTTATATGCAAGAGAAGTCCAAGATGAATGAATTAAACATATAATAGTAAACAGGAGTGGAATTTTCTGGTGCCCTGGAAACTCCAGTTAATCCTGAAGTAGCACCTGCAATGGCAAGATGGATAAAGGATTGAGAACAACACATCATTCTTAGCTTCAGAGAATCACATCTGAAAAGCTGACATATGGAGAAATTCAGTCTGAAGAGCCAAATCTGACTCACCTGATATACTGTCTCTTCAAATGGAATACGAAACTCTTTCTCAGCCAGTTTTCTTACTCATCCATCATCTAACACAAACTTAAATAGAAAACTGTTGAACCCAAAGGCAGAAAGAGCCAACTGCTCACCAGTTGCTGTTCCAACTTCAGTGGTAGTTCTGACTTCTGTAGGAGTTGTAGCCTCTGAGAAGAAATAGGAAAAAGTGGTATGGGATACAGAAATTCGGGGAAATGTATAAGAGTATTACTATCTGTAATGTCACTATAGGAGACATTAGGTCTCTAAAGTTCATATAGGCAAGTTTCTTCAACTTTTCCCTGACTCACTTGTGTTGGAACTTCCAGGTGCAACGGTTGTACCAGTAGTCACCCCCATGGTAACTGAAATCACAAGAGGAGAGAATCAATTTGTGATTCCCTTTTACTAGGGATTCAAACTAGGATTTGCTTTAGAACAAATAATATCAGGAACTTTATTACTTTAAAGTGATACATCACGTGTGGTCTCTATTATGCCACTTTATTACAAATATACCCAAAAAGGCAATTCACATGGGGTAAAATGAAGGGCAGTTAATATCCTAATAAGGGAAGTGAATGAAAATCGCTCAGTCATATCTGACTCTTTGCAACCCCATGGACTATACACTCCATGAAATTCTCTAGGCCAGAATACTGGAGTGGGTAGCCTTTCTCTTCTTCAGGGAATCTTTCCAACCCAGGGATTAAATCCAGGTCTCTCACATTGCAGGCAGATTCTTTACCAGCAGAGCCACAGGGGAAGCCCAATATCCTAATAATTTGTTCCCAAAATGAGATTCAGATAGAATAGAACAAAACTCCCCTTAAATTTATAATAGCCAACAAGATTTAGATTAAGATAGAGAGAAAAATAATTGTTTAGTTGCTAGTGCTTACCTATTTTAATTCCACCCTGGGTGGTTTCACCACTTCCCAAAGAAGTCGTAGCCCCTAAAGTGAAAGAAAGAAAAGAGAATACTAAATTTCAGTAAAACTCTAGGAGGTGTTATGGGAGGAGGGGAGGGGACAAAAATCCTTGAACCTTTTATTTGGCTCACGCCATGTTATGATCATGTACCTTTTAAATAAGGGGAAATAGTATCTTTAAAATTAATGTCTAGCCAAGAATTTAGTTAACGAAGAATTAAACTGCACTGTTGATCGGTGCTTTGTGTAAATACATCTTAACATTTGGGTTGAGAGGGGCTTTAAGAAGGACAGTTTGTTGTAGGAAAGCAATTCTGTACATGAGTTTAAGCATACTTGTTGCATTGTCTCTGCAGATTCTATTTTTGTTTATAATATTAAAATGTATGTTAGCAAAAATGGGTGGATTTTCAAATAAAATGCAGCTTCCACAAAACTTTTGTTATGGTATTCTGGTCTGAGGCACATTTTCTTTTTTCCATTTTTCTTTATCATTGCTTTTATTATTTTTTGCTAATAAAACTATACCCCAGTGATTATTTTTGATGATTTAATAAAATGTAAAATTTATTAAAAAAATAAATTTTGAAGATGCATATAACTCAGAGAAGTTGGGTGGCATCCACTGAGTATGGCAGGGACGATTTGGAGGAGTTGAAGGAAGAAGCCAAACCATCACTGAAGTTCCTTATACTCCCCATTAGGTTAACACTTTACCTGTGTTAGAGCTTCCAGGTGCAACTGTTGTGCCAGAGATTGCACCAGTGGTACCTGAAGCAGAAGAGAGAAACAGAGAATTCAAATAGTGATGCATTTGCCAACCTGAGAATGGCCCATAAGACTGTCTGGGACTTGAAGATATAAGATTCTTCTTAGAGTTATCCTGTCAAAACAAGGTGCATTCTCCATTTTTAAATTCAGGGCCACAATAAAGATATTGGTTAATGTCGCGGATGATTTGCTTCTTAGAGTTAAATATCAGAGGTTTCTGGGCCTCTCCCATATTTACCTGTTTTACTTCCAGGGCTTGACCTCTCAGATGTGCCGGTGGTGGCTCCTAATAACAAGAAATAGAAACAATATTTGAGTAAATGCATTTAATTATATTCAAATTCATAACACCTGAAATTCAAAATTTAATAGGCGTAAACTTCCAGAGTTGCTCCCACCAGCTCTATTTCCTTAGTTATAACTATATGGAAATATTAATATGTTGCCTCCATCTTACACCAGGGTAATAGCTTGAATGTCAGAAAAGAGAATCCTTTCTGGATTTCCCTCTTAAGAAGAACAGTATAAGGTTTACCCCAGAAGAAATGATATAATCATCCTAAATAAAAGCTTCCTTTAACAAATGCCCTATGAAAAGGCAGAACTCAAGAACTGCCAATTTCCTTTCTTTGGTTGTTTCCTTCTCTGAAATTTCTAACTTCTGAGAGTGACAAGGTAGAGAGTAGTGAGGGCTAACAGAAAGTCATAACAAGACGTCATGTGCTATTGCTCCAGAACTTGCCCCAAGAGAGAAATTATAGCCATGTTTCCTCATTGATTCACCTGTGTTGGAACTCCCAGGTGAGATAGTACTGCCAAGATCCCCTCCAGTACTACCTGAAAGCAAAATTGAATGGTATCATTATGTCAATTTTATTTCTAAAAAATAAGAGTATATTCTACTATAGGATAGGAAAATTATCCCATACTAGTTTCTTTATTATGTGAATTATTTATTATGTGAAAAGGTTGTTTTCATGGATAGCTTGTTCCAGAGTTTTTAATATTTTTTTCTAATGTAATATTTTATTCCCCATAAAAATTTGGCAGGGAAAGGGTGCAATGTGGGGTGGTTGTGGGAGTCTCAATGATAATATTCTTTTCTCTGGGATCGATGTCAGGGACAAAAGGTATTTTCCTTTACTTACCTGTTTTAATGCCAGTGACTTGGCTACTAGATGTCCCTAGAAGAATAACCAATGAAGGGTTGATTGCCCACTATATTTTTATTTGGGTAAAGTATTGATATTATTGAAATTTTAATGTTCAGGAAAAGTTTAGACATGTGACAAAGAAGTCTAGTGATACAGTGTGGTAGTCATAGTAAAGTATCATGGCTAAGTGGATGGACTTTGAAGCCATACTGCCTGAGTTGAAATCTGCTATTTGTTGTGCGACCTTGTACAAGTTAGTTAACATCTCTGAGTCATAGATTTTCTTATCTATGAAAACAATAAGTACTTACCTCACAATTTGTGGTGAGAGAAAAGCAATAATAATACATTGTAGAATAGTTCCTGGCACATAGTTAGCACTCAAAAGAGTTAGTTACTATTGTCATTGTAAATGAAAAGAGGTTATGAAGTTTGCGTGCTCACCTGTATTTATTCCACTTCCTGTGGTCTCACTGCCTCCAGAGGACATTATAGCTTCTAAGGGAGAATAAAAGTTGTTTTGTTTTTTTTTTAATGTAAGATGAAGAGAATTTAGCATTCTGAGAAAAGTTAAGGATAATTTTTTTGATCATGGCACCATGAATATACTTTAATAGTAGAGGTTTTCCTGTTGGAGCAGTCTCTCCAGTTAGTTGGCTCACCTGTTTTTGAACTCCCAGGTTCAAGTACAGTGCCAGAAGCTGCCCTTGTGGTACCTGCAACAAGAACAGAAGTGGTGACTTTTCCTCTCATGGAGGGAATCTGGTCAACTTTTGGGCTTTTTCAGCTGCTTGAGAATCATTTGTGTTCTCTTACGCGTAGTTTTATTCCCAAATCAAGCAAAGATGCAAAGTCCTCAACATAGGAGCCCCCTCTTCTGGAATTTAATAGTAGTAAGGTAGGGATTATTCATGCTCTGACCCTTATTCTTCTGCCCACTGTGGTCACCTAACGTGCTTCCTGTTCCTTCATTTATTTATACTCTAGTGGTAGTTCCTAAGAGGAAGAAAATAGGAAAACTTTTGAACGTAAAGATAGACAGTTATTGGGATAACCACTGGACATTTCAGTCACTTTTGTTTTCAAGGAAGAATCTAATTAATAGAGATCAATTTCCTGTGTTTATTGTAGCCTTCTGTTTACCTGAAATAGAACACTCTGGGACTCTTTCCTTCATTTAATTTCATAGTGATGCATAAATTGGGAAACAGAAAAAGAAGACTTTCTAGACATTTACTACTTCTTCTCTCATTTACTGGGATCTATATATATGAGGCTTAACCACAGAAACAGAGGGACTTGAAAAATCTGCCCAGTTTAATTCAAAAGCAAGTAACAACAACAACAAAAAATTGTTGATATGAGATGAAAGTTCCTAAAAACTTCCTCCACAAGAAATTCTACAAGAAACAAAATTGCATAGCTGACCATGGAATAAGGCAGATGTCAGGAGTGCCAACTCCTTTCATAGTCAAAAAATCCATGAGTAATTTACAGTCAGCCCTCTGTATCCACAGTTCCTCCATATCCATGGTTCCACATCCATGGATTCAACCAACCACAGATTGCATGGTAACAATAATATTTACTATTGAAAAAAGTCCACATATAAATGGACCTGTGCAGTTAAAACCCATGTTGTTCAAGGGTCAGCTGTAATTTATCAACAATAATTCTCATCTATTTTCCATTCCACTACAGTAGTTTTAATTACTCCAGTGGAAGTTGTGGTTTCTGGAAATAAAAAAAAGAAGAAACAGATAAAATGTGAGGATTTAGGATGAAAGGAAAATAGGCTATGATGTTCTTACATTAGAAGATCAATGTGAAGACATTTTTGCCATCTTATTTCCAGAAAGGATGCTTCATTTTCAGCTTGTTAACTTACCTGTATTGGAACTTCCAGGTTCAACAGTGGTACTGAAGGTCATAGCTGTACCTGAAATGAGAAGAACTTGGGATTGACATGGTGAATCTTTTACATTGAGGCAATCTGAGTATAAAATCAATGTATAAAAATAAGTGTATATTTCCAGAACCACATCATTCAGTGTTACACTGTGCATGGCAGCTTCCACAGGTACCATTCACATTTTGTCCAGATGGAAGCCCTGTGAGCATGCCCTTTCATTGGCCTTTCTGCTCCTGGATTGAATCGTGTGTGTTTTTCTCATGTATCAATTTATCATCTGTTCAACAAATACTTATCGAGCCCTGCTGATTACTAGAGATTCATCAGTGAATAAAATAAATGAAGATTTTTTTTTTTCACTCAAGAAGCCTATTTTCTAGTAGACCTAGTTAGCAAATATGACAAAAGAGCTTCAGCTAAGAACAGAGGAATTTTTCCACATTTACCTGTTTTCCTTTCAGTGACTTGATTCTCTGATGCTCCAGAGGTTGTCCCTAATGGTTGAAAGTAGGATAAAAGATTCTGTGTGTCTTATGACCTTTAATCATTCATGGAAAAAACCAACCATTAGGCAATTTAGAATTTAAAGCTCAAGTTAAATGTCAAATGGGAGGCAAAAAATATCTAAGTTCATTTTAGTCATCTTCTTACTTGAGACAGAACTTTCTGGGACAGTGTCGACTCCTGCAGTAACACCTATAATATCCAATGGGTTAGTCTTCCGGGTAATTACTACTCTACTGCCCTCTTCAGAAATGCACACAAGGCCAGGCAGTATTTTTGAGGTGTGAATCAGCAGTATTTTTGACCCTGCATATGGACTGGAGGATCTCCCCTCCCTGTATAATCTCTCTGATGCAGGGGCAAATTCATGACGGTTCCCAAAAGCAAAGCTAACATCTGGGAATCCTAGCTCTCACTCATTTCATCACAGTGACTCTGAAGCTTTCTAAAGAAATTTTAGCCTCTTGAAAAAGGAAATTAGGATAGTGAAAAAGTATGTTTGGGGATACATATTTTTCCTTGAGGTTAGATATGGGATGATTGGCTTTTTATAAATCCCATTACCAGTGCTGGAACTTCCAGATGCAATAGTTGGGCTTGACACTACACTACTGGTACCTGAAATTATAAAAGAAAAGGGATTATATGACATTTCCTTTACATTCAAAAAAGGGCTAAGAAGAAAATCATTATGCTTCTTTTCAGGCATTGAAAGCCTATTCTAGGATTCCTCACACATCTTCCCACAAGTACATTTCTTTCCAAAAAAAATTAAGTAAAACTATATTTTCACATCAGAAGTCCTTTTATTGTGAATATTGGTAATTATCAGGGAGATATTTATATTTTCTCATGATCACTTATTTGACTGTCAAAGACTTGGCTCCCTGGTACAATTCTCTGGACTCCTGAAGAGAAGAGAAGAGAGAGATTGTGAAAGAGAGAGAGTATTCTGCCATATATATATATTCAAAGGTTTGGGTAAAACATTAATACTCTGGAATTTGGAGGCTCAGACAAAGACTTCCATAGATTATATGGAATCTAATATAATCTGCACTCTGCATTTATTTCAGCCAGAAGGAATTCACAAAAAAGGGTAGCTTTCTGGATTCTAGCTAATATGATGGTGATATTTATAATACCAATGGAGAAATTCCATACCTTCTTTAAAATTTAAGCAGTGAAGCTCAATTCTGTATTTAATGGATTTTCAAAAAGATTTTATCTCTAATAGCAAACCTATTTTGACTCACTTGAAGTGACACTAAATTTTACACAAATTTTTCAAGGAAAGCCTAGAGAGTCCTAAAACTGATGACCCCAAATCATAGACTCTTTGTTCTCATCAGTTTGAGCTCCAGTTCTAGTCTCTTTTGTGGAAGTTGTGATCTCTGAGGGAAGCAATAGGATAATAATAAAATCTGGGAATTTGGAGTACTGGGAAGAGATAATGGAGTATTATTTTATTATAGAAGCCGTAAAAGATAGATTGTGATATCTGAGATTAAATATGGGGAATTTCCTTCTTGTTAACCTACCTGTGTTAGGACTTCCAGATGCAATGGCCATTCCAGACAATTCTCCAGTGGTACCTAAAATGCAAAAAGTAAATATAGCAATAGAGCATTTCCTCCTCAGTTCATCTTGGAATCATCAATGTGGCCCTAAAGCACTGATATCCTTTCTGAAGACTATCTGTGAAAAAGGAAAATAAACAATTTTACAGCATTTCATTTCCCAGGTCAGCCTTGGATGGATGTGTTGCTACCGGGTTTCCCCTTTTACTATGCAATAACAAAAAGCAACAGCAAAAATCACTCTTACCTATTTTACTTCCAGGGACATATCCACCTGGTGTGCCAGAAGTGACTAAGTGAGGGAATAAAGTATGGTTTAATCTTTGTAAGAAGTAATCTTTGGTATAAGTTGCAATGTTTTTATAATTGATTGCCTTCATGAAGCTTTCCAATGAGGAGATATAGGAAATAAATAAAAAACATCATGTATATGAGAGAGATAATAGAGTACAGGCTGTGGGTGGAAGGCAAGCTGGATAAGGAAGATTGGAAGCACTCAGAGGGTTTGGATACATATAATATGTATGCACATCTTTTTTTCAGGAAAAACAAATCCTTGTAAGCCAGAACACTGAGGATAGCCTGACTGAAACATCTGAGGTCTTAGAATTCCAAAGAATAATTACTTGGGTTGACATGGTACAATACCACTGAAGGAGTTCAAGAAGAGGATATGACAATTAGTTGACCCTAAAGCTACACCCAGGTTATCAGTGATGCATTCCCCTCTGCCCTGGCCTTGGAATGTACATAGTGACTGCATTTCCTATAGTGGGAGCCATATGCAAGGTTGCATCCTGGATAGAGCAATGTGTTGTTGAAACCTTCAGGAGAGTATATGTAACTGAACCCAGTTAGGGCCTCTATATAAACTTTTAAGATTCTGGCAGATAGATGCAGAGATCTACTTGTCTTACAGCTGCCCAAGACAAGCCTTGTATGTAAGTTCCCTTGCTTATTAAACCTGCTACCCACCAATCTGGAGTGGTTTGCCTCTATTTGGTCTCATCTTGCCCTTTGTGGATCTGAAAGCCAAGTTTCAGGTTTCATCCAGGAAACTCCTGAATATTTGAACCAATAGATACATCAAGTCCCTCTCTCATATTCCTTCCCATTCATTTTCTCACCACAGAAACCCAAATAGAGAAATAGTGAGAGCTCCATGTCTTGGACTAAAAAACTCACCTCCTGGCAGTCCTCCTTGGGTGGTCCCATTGCCTCCTATGGAACTTGTGGCTTCTGAGGAAAAAAAAAAAAAGAATGAAGACTAGGGGTGTGGATAGGACATTCTGGGTCTCTATAGTCTATATCTCCTGAGGGTTCATGTTCAGGACTCCTGACCTGTGTTGGCACTTCCAGGTCCCAGAGTTTTGCCAGATATGCTCTCAACTGTGCCTGAAATAAAAGAATTGTGGTGAATTTGTTACCCATGATGAAATGAACATAGGATTTAAAAAAAATTGTTTCTCCCATATATCAGTGAATTTATTCCTCTGGACTTCCTAGTTTCAAGAGATCATCCATATATTTCTTTCAAAATATTTCATTCCCTTCACAAATTTATGGAGAAAGTCCTCTGCCACTGAGACCTCCTTTTAGGTTCTAGTTAAAGAAGACAGATTTGGGGCCAAATCACATGTATAACTATAGGGAATAGGCTATGTGATGACCTGTTAGAGCAAACATGAAGGCTTGTAGAGCATAAAAAGAAAAAGTTGAAGGGTCTCAACTGAAATTATTGATGTCAAATATTGAGCATCTGCTAAAATTTTGCCCAGTGTGCTGAATATGGAAGTTCAAATAGTTTTGATATATTTCAGACAAGACTTTGTACTGGGAAGATATTATTAACAGAAAGCACAATTAGTAACTCAGTAGTGCTCACCTGTGATTATTCCAATTCTTGTGGTTCTACTTTCTCCTAAGGAAGTTGTGGACTCTGAGAGAGGGGGAAATGGAAGAGAGATGATTGGAAACCATGTAAGGATCATAGAAAAGATATGGTAGTTCTCTTATGTAGGATAACACTTGAGGAACCTCATCATAGATGGGCCCATGGGAGATTCCTTACCACTTTGTTTAGTTACCTGTGTTGGAACTGCCAAGGGCAACAGTTGTGCCAGGGATTACCTTAGTGGTACCTGAAACACAAAGGATCTAGTCGTCACAGTGACATGTGTTTGTCTTCTAAAGTCCTGCCTCTAGGACTGAAATATGCCATAACAAAGGGTCCTCTCACTGCTTTCCTGATGAGGTGAGAGTCGTGTGACTTTTCTGTTATTCATGTTATTAAGAAAGCAATCAAAATACCCCCAAATTGAAACAACTTTCTCAAACATCTCATTTATTCCAAGACAGGAAGAAGGGTGGTTTTCTCCCAGGTTCACCTGTCACATGCCCAGTCGCTTGGCCTCCTGATACTGCAGTGTTATCTTCTGTGGGATGAAAGGCAGGAAAATATTTGAATGTGCCAAGGAAAATACAGAATATTATAATTGATTATTTAAGCAAAGAAAATCTTTATATAGGTAGGACTGTTCACATCACTTTCTCTTCTTCCCAGCTATATAATATTCCTTGGTTCCCCCTAACATACTAGTGATGTGTATGCCATCCCAAGGGGAAACTCTTCACATCAATTACACACCAGCCCATCTTTAGACAGTTACAAGCTAGATGATGGTATTGAAAGATCTTCCACAACATGTTAAATCTAAAACACAATGAAAGCTACTCTGTAAGAGATCACATCTCCCAATAAGTTAGTCTATGGAGAGTCATAATTCATGCTAAACCCCAAACTTCAAGCAACTCATTCTTACCAGGTCTGAGCCCAGTTCCAGATGTGCTGTTTCTCGTTATTAAAGTTGTGGCCTCTGAGGAAATAAAATGGTGAATGATGAGGTCTGAGGATTTGGGATAATGGGAAAAGAATGATGCTGATATTTTATAAGAGTGGGTTTACTAACTACCTTATGCAGTTAAATAAACAAAGAAAGAAAGCTGAGCGCCGAAGAATTGATGCTTTTGAACTGTGATGCTGGAGAAGACTCTTGAGAGTCCTTTGGACTGCAAGAAGATCCAACCAGTCCATCTTAAAGCAGATCAGTCCTGGGTGTTCATTGGAAGAACTGATGTTGAACCTGAAACTCCAATACTTTGGCCACCTGATGCAAAGAGCTGACTCATTTGAAAAGACCCTGATTCTGGGAAAGATTGAGGGCAGGAGAAGGGGATGACAGAGGACGAGATGATTGGATGGCATCACCTACTCAATGGAAATGGGTTTGGGTAGACTCCAGGAGTTGGTGATGGACAGGGAGGCCTGGCGTGCCATGGTTCATGGGGTTGCAAAGAGTCAGACAACTACTGAGTGACTGAACTGAACTGAACTATGTGGTTAAATATCAAGAGTTCCTTCTTGTTGACCTACCTGTGTGGGAACTCCCAGATATGGTTGCCTTGGAGAATTCTCCTGAAGTACCTAGAGTGAGAAAAATTAAAAGATCAACACAGCATTAGCTCCCCAATGAATACTGAAGTAGCAATTGAAGACCTTTCCTGCAGAGTTTTGATTCTAAAGGAAATGAACCATCAATTACTTTCCACAGTTTCCTTTCCTGACCCACCTATTTACTCCTTTTTCATAGATCCCACTGACAGTGAAAGCAGACTTTGTGTCACCCTCATTAATTTTACTTCCAGACCTGGGTTCCCTGGTGTGGAAGGAAGGAAAGAGGCAAGGAGGCAAGAAAAGAGTGAGGAGGGAAAAGGCAGATGATGGGCTCATCTTTCTAAATTTTACTCAACAATGACATGAGTTATTTTGATGTTCATATATTTAAAATAAATCACATTGACTCTAGCACTCTGATAAGGTGAAATGTTATTCCAAGGCATATTGTGAAAAAGTATAATTTTGTCATTTTAATTTCAATTTATCTGCAATGAGTTCTGGTGAAATTGTGTTGTCTGAGCCTAATAAAGGAAAGATTAAATTCATGTTTTAGTTAAATAATATATTTGAATTTTTATTTTTAAAATCCATTTCAGTCCTTCAACTGCCATGATGTATAACGTTTTTATAAAAAACAAAGAATATGTTATTTTCATTGAGCTTATCTTAGAAATTCAACTCATGGTGAGAAAGGCCTCTTGGAAGAGAAGCTGTAAAATGCTCTTTTAAGAAATCGTCTATGAGTTACAAATTATTAAACTAAAAAGAGAAACATTACCCTTTTCCCATATAAAATGTTTTACACATATGTAGTTCTTTGCTTCCAGTTAAAGGCTAAAATCTTGAACTTGGAAAATGCAAAAAAAAAAAAAAGGTAAAATACATATTGTGCCTAGTAGTCACACACTAGTGACTATGGAGTTAACTTATCATGATGATGTTCAATACATAATTTCAAGCATGGTTATTCATTTAGATTAACATAACTATAGGTTGAATAGATAATACTTATACATATAGTCTGAATCAAATTATTTTCTAGTGATTAGTTTGTAAAATAATTTTACACAAGTAGGGTTTGTAACAGCAGTTAGAATAAGCATAAGGTAAATCTATAAAACAGAAAAATAAAGAATAAACAATCTATTCCTTAAATAAGAGACAATTTAGTTACTAAAACCTATGTTCTGTTAGATAACCTGAAAACTGAGAAATGATGTTTTTCTCAACATGCTCATAACATGAGTATATTACTAGTCTGGAAACTTGATAATATACTATAGCCTTGAGTAAATAATTTAGTCCATTTATTGTTAGGAAAAAATTGCCTTACAAGTATTTGTGAATTTTGTGTAATGTTGTAATAATTGTAAAAAGAACTTAAGAAATAAAATTTTGATTTGTGAAATAATAGTATTATCATTTTAATAAATAAAATGTCCCAAATCTTGCAGTTTCAGAATGGCAAATGCCAAAGTTTGTTAATACATTAAAATTTGTAAACCTCTTTTTATTATCGGCTGCTGTAGTTCTTATTTACAGTTAGAAATGGGGAAATTTAAGCTTTGTAAATGTTAAAAGCAAGCTTTTATTAATGGATAACTAAAGATCATTGTATATTTGCCTTAGTGGAAGATGCCCTTGTGGTAAAGAACAGACTATGAGTCAGCAAACAACGGATAGAAATATTGTCTTCACTATTTATTTGCTGTAGAACTTGGACCAAACTTATATAATATCTTTTCTAAGTTCTTCACGAGTAAAATGACATATCAATACTTATTTAAATATTTAAATTAGACAGTATATTTAAGAGCATTGTATTATTTAACTGGAATTATTATTAATTATTTTGCATCTTAAAATAGCCAATAAGCATGAAAACAAGTTCAAAAAATGCATCTGGCATCCCCTGCTTACTTACCAGTAGCAGTCATGTCCAACTCTGTGACCCCATGGATTGTAGCCTGCCAGGCTCCTCTGTCCATGGTATTCTCCAGACAAGAATACTGGAGTGGGTGGCCATTTCCTCCTCCAGGGGAATCTTACCAACCCAGGGATCAAACCCATATCCCTTATGTCTCCTGCATTGGCAGGTGGGTTCTTTACCACTAGCACCATCTGGGAATATTATTGCCTAAATATGGCTAAATTGACTTGCCTTCATATGTGGCAACTTCACTTCCTGACTCCCAAGTTGTTCTCCTGGCTCCTGTGATTTTACCAGTTGATGACGCAGTTGTCTCAGACCCTTCAAATGATGTCTCAGTTGTCCATAATCCTCCAGGTGATGGTTTAGTTGTCTCCGAACCTTCAGCTGAGGTGCTAGTTGTTGCTAATACTCCAGTTGATGATCGAGCTGTCTCTAAACCTACAATAGATGTTTGTGTTGTCCACATCACCCCAGATGATGGTCCAGTAGTGCCTAAACTTACAAGAGAGATTCTAGTCGTTCTTCTCAATCCATCTGTTGATACAGTTGTCCCTAATATTTCAGCTGATTTTCCACTTGTTCTTGATCCTGTAACAGTGGTCCTTGCTTCTCCAGATGATGGTCCAACTGTCTCTGAACCTACAATAGATGGTTCAGTTGTGCCTGATCCTCCAGGTCTAATGTTCCCTGTAGCATCAACTGATGATACAGTGGTTGATGATTTTATATCTCCTTTCCCAGTTGGCCTTGATCCTCTGGTTGATGGTCCAGTTGTTCCTAAGCCTACAAAAGAGATTGTAGTGGTTCCTGTCAGTCCATCTGTTGATCCAGATGTCCTTCTTCCTTCAAGTGAAGATCCACTTGATCCTGATCTTATAACAGTGGTCTCTGTTTTTGCAGATAATGGACCAGCTGTCTCTGAACCTACGACAGATGGTATATTTGCCCCTGATGTTCCAGGTCTAGTGGTTCCTATAGCACCAGCTGAAAATACAGTGGTTGATGAACCTAAATCTCTGGACTCAGTTGTCCATGATTCTACAGTTGATGGTTCTATTGTTCCTGCACCTACAATGGAGACTTTGGTTATTCTCTTTCTCCCTAATGTCCCTGATGTTCCAGATGATGGTGCATCTGTTCCTGAAACTACAACAGATGTTCTGGTAGTTATTGTCAGTCCACCTGCTGTTCCAGTGGTCTGTGACCCTTCAATTGATGATCCACTGGTTCTTGTTTCAGTAACACTGGTCCCTTTTTCTCCAGATGATAGTCCACTTGTCCTTGAAGCTACACCAGATGTTACAGTTGTCCTTGTCATTCCAGATGATGGTGCACTTGTTCCTGAAGCTACACTAGAAATCCTAGTGGTTGTAGTCAGTTCAGCGAGTGATCCAGTTATCCCTGATACTTCACCTGATTTTCCACTTGTTCCTGATCCTATAACAGTGGCCCTTGTTTCTCCAGATAATGGACCAGCTGTTCCTAAATCAGTACTAGATATTCTAGTAGCTGTTATCAGTCCACCTGCTAATCCAGTTGTTGGTGATACTTCAGCTGATGTTCTATGTGTTCCTGATTCAATAACAGTGGTCCTTGTTTCTCTAGATGATGGTCTAGTTGTTCCTGAGCCTACTACAGAGATTCTAGCGGTTCTTGTCAGTTCAGCTGTTGATCCAGCTGTCCCTGATCCTTCACCTAATGATCCATTAGTCCTAGATTCAGTAACAGTGGTTCCTGTTTCTCCAAATGATGGTTCAGTTGTCCCTGAACCTACAACTGAAATGCTAGTGGTTCTCATCAGTCCAGCTGTTGATCCAGTTGCCCCTAATCCTTCACTAGGTGATCCACTAGTTCTGGATTCAATAACAGTGGTCCCTGTTTCTCCAGATGATGGTCCAGTTGTCCCTGAACCTACAACAGAGATTCTAGTGGTTCTTGTCAGTCCAGCTGTTGATGCAGTTGTTTCTGATCCTTCATCTGGTGATACACTAGCTCTAGATTCAATAACAGTGGTCCTTGTTCCTCCAGATGATGGTCCAGTTGTCCTTGAGGCTACATCAGATGTTGTTGTTCTTGTCACTGCAGATGATGGTGAATTTTTCCCAGAACCAACAATAGATGTCTTAGTCGTTCTTGTAAGTCCAGTTGTTGATCCAGCTTTCGCTGATCCTTCACCTGATGATCCACTAGTCCTAGATTCAGTATCAGTGGTCCCTATTTCCCCAGATGATGGTCTAGTTGTCTCTGAATCTGCAACCAAGAGTCTAGTGGTTCTGGTAAGTCCAGTTGTTGATCCAGCTTTCCCTGAACCTTCACCTGATGATCCACTAGTCCTAGATTCAGTATCAGTGGTCCCTATTTCCCCAGATGATAGTCTAGTTGTCTCTGAATCTGCAACCAAGAATCTAGTGGTTCTGGTAAGTCCAACTGTTAATCCAGTTGTCCCTGATCCTTTACCTGATGATGCACTAGTTCTAGATTCAATAACAGTGGTTCCTGTTTCTCCAGGTGATGGTTTAGTTGTCCCTGAACCTACAACTGAGTTTCCAGTGGTTCTGGCCAGTCCAGCTGTTGATTCAGTTGTTCCTGATGGTTCACCTGATGATGCACTAGTTCTAGATTCAGTAACAGTGGTTTCTGTTTCTTCAGATGATGGTCCAGTTGTCCTTGAAGCTACACCAGATGTTATTGCTCTTGTTACTGTGGTTGATGGAGCGTTTGTCCCAGAACCAACAATAGACGGCTTAACGGTTCTGCTAAGTCCAACTGTTGATCCAGTTGTCCCTGATCCTTCACCTGATGATGCAATAGTTCTAGATTCAATAACAGTGGTACCCGTTTCTCCCGATGATGGTCTACTTGTCCCTGAACCTACAACTGAAATTCTAGTCGTTCTGGCCACTCCAGCTGTTGATCTAGTTGTCCCTGATCCTTCACCTGATGAAGCACTAGTTCTAGATTCAGTAACAGTGGGGCCCGTTTCTAAAAATGATGGTCTAGTTGTCCCTGAACCTACATCAGAAAATCTATTCCTTTCTGTCACTTCAGGTGATGGCCCAGCTGTTCCTGTGTCATCAATGGATTTTCCAGTTGCTCTTGATGCTCCAGATGATGGTCTGCTTGTCCTGGAATTTACAACAGAGATTCTGGTTGTTCCTGCTTGTTCATTTGTTGATCCAGATGATGCTATTCGTTCAGGTGATGATAAACTTGATGCTGATCCTATAACAATGGTGTTAGTTTCTACAGATGATGATCCAGTTATCCTTGAAAACACATCAGATGTTACTGTTGTTCTTGACAATGAAGATGTTGGTTCAATTGTTGCTGAACTGGCAATAGATGACTTAGAAGTTAAGATAAGGTCACTTGTTGATGTAGTTGTCTCTGAACCTACAAGAGAAAACCTATTTGTTGCTGATTCTTTAAAAAGAGTCCCTGATGTTCCAGAAAATTGGACGGGAGTTAATGAAACTACACCAGGTCGTACACTCCCTGATGAGGCTTCTAGTGATGATCCAGGGGTCACCGGTGCTCCGGATGGCCGGACACTGGTTCCAGATAAAGCAGTAGGCCTTGTATCTCCTGATAATGGGGCAGTAGGCTGTGAACCTGCACCGCTTCCTCCAGTTGCCGCCAATCCTCCCTGTGTTGAGCCAGGCAACCCTGGTGCTGCAGTTGAAGGTAAACCGCTCTCAGATCCTATAGCACTTGTTCTTGTGAGCCCGGGCGATAGGGGGGTGGACCCTGAAACTACACCAGGTTGTTGAATTGTTTCCGATCCTCCAGGGACTGATGAACTGCTCTCTGGTGTTGCGCCTGAGGGCAAACCGGTTCCTAATCCTACAGCACTCGTCCCTGCAGCTCCAGAGAGTGTGGCGGTTTGCTCTACACCTACACCAGGGCTTGCAGTTGCTGCTGACCCTCCTGTGGCTGACCCGGGGGTTCCTGGTGCCCCAGAGGAGGAGAGACGGGTGACAGATTGTCCAGCACTAGTCCCTGTTGCTCCAGATAAGGAGGCAGCGGTCTCAGAACCTGCACCAGACACTCCAGTTGCTGCTGACCTTCCTGGTGATGATCCAGGGGTGACTGGTGCTCCAGATACAGGCAAAGTGCTTCCTGACCCTATGACACCAGCCCCTGTTGCTCCAGAGAGCGGGGCTGTTCGTCCTGAAGCTGCAGCCGTTGTTCCCGTTGCTGCTGATGGGCCAGGCGTTGACCCAGGTATCCCCGACGCCCCGGTTGAAGGTACACTGGTTCTTGGTCCGATAGCATTAGTGCCCGTTGCAGCAGATGATGGCACAGTGGGCGCGGACCCTCCAGCCGACGCGCCAGTTGCTGGTGACGTTGCGGGAGGCGATCCGGAGGTCACTGATGTTCCAGACAGAGGGGCACTTGTTCCTGATCCCATACCGCTAGTCCCTGGCGCTGCAGATACTGGGGAAGCTGTCTCTGAACCTTCACCCCGTGCTCCCGTTGCTCCTGAACTTGCTAGTGATGATCCGGGGGTCACCGGTGCTCCGGATGGCCGGACACTGGTTCCAGATAAAGCAGTAGGCCTTGTATCTCCTGATAATGGGGCAGTAGGCTGTGAACCTGCACCGCTTCCTCCAGTTGCCGCCAATCCTCCCTGTGTTGAGCCAGGCAACCCTGGTGCTGCAGTTGAAGGTAAACCGCTCTCAGACCCTATAGCACTTGTTCTTGTGAGCCCAGGCGATAGGGGGGTGGACCCTGAAACTACACCAGGTTGTTGAATTGTTTCCGATCCTCCAGGGACTGATGAACTGCTCTCTGGTGTTGCGCCTGAGGGCAAACCGGTTCCTAATCCTACAGCACTCGTCCCTGCAGCTCCAGAGAGTGTGGCGGTTTGCTCTACACCTACACCAGGGCTTGCAGTTGCTGCTGACCCTCCTGTGGCTGACCCGGGGGTTCCTGGTGCCCCAGAGGAGGAGAGACGGGTGACAGATTGTCCAGCACTAGTCCCTGTTGCTCCAGATAAGGAGGCAGCGGTCTCAGAACCTGCACCAGACACTCCAGTTGCTGCTGACCTTCCTGGTGATGATCCAGGGGTGACTGGTGCTCCAGATACAGGCAAAGTGCTTCCTGACCCTATGACACCAGCCCCTGTTGCTCCAGAGAGCGGGGCTGTTCGTCCTGAAGCTGCAGCCGTTGTTCCCGTTGCTGCTGATGGGCCAGGCGTTGACCCAGGTATCCCCGACGCCCCGGTTGAAGGTACACTGGTTCTTGGTCCGATAGCATTAGTGCCCGTTGCAGCAGATGATGGCACAGTGGGCGCGGACCCTCCAGCCGACGCGCCAGTTGCTGGTGACGTTGCGGGAGGCGATCCGGAGGTCACTGATGTTCCAGACAGAGGGGCACTTGTTCCTGATCCCATACCGCTAGTCCCTGGCGCTACAGATACTGGGGAAGCTGTCTCTGAACCTTCACCCCGTGCTCCCGTTGCTCCTGAACTTGCTAGTGATGATCCGGGGGTCACCGGTGCTCCGGATGGCCAGACACTGGTTCCAGATAAAGCAGTGGGCCTTGTATCTCCTGATAATGGGGCAGTAGGCTGTGAACCTGCACCGCTTCCTCCAGTTGCCGCCAATCCTCCCTGTGTTGAGCCAGGCAACCCTGGTGCTGCAGTTGAAGGTAAACCGCTCTCAGATCCTATAGCACTTGTTCTTGTGAGCCCGGGCGATAGGGGGGTGGACCCTGAAACTACACCAGGTTGTTGAATTGTTTCCGATCCTCCAGGGACTGATGAACTGCTCTCTGGTGTTGCGCCTGAGGGCAAACCGGTTCCTAATCCTACAGCACTCGTCCCTGCAGCTCCAGAGAGTGTGGCGGTTTGCTCTACACCTACACCAGGGCTTGCAGTTGCTGCTGACCCTCCTGTGGCTGACCCGGGGGTTCCTGGTGCCCCAGAGGAGGAGAGACGGGTGACAGATTGTCCAGCACTAGTCCCTGTTGCTCCAGATAAGGAGGCAGCGGTCTCAGAACCTGCACCAGACACTCCAGTTGCTGCTGACCTTCCTGGTGATGATCCAGGGGTGACTGGTGCTCCAGATACAGGCAAAGTGCTTCCTGACCCTATGACACCAGCCCCTGTTGCTCCAGAGAGCGGGGCTGTTCGTCCTGAAGCTGCAGCCGTTGTTCCCGTTGCTGCTGATGGGCCAGGCGTTGACCCAGGTATCCCCGACGCCCCGGGTGAAGGTACACTGGTTCTTGGTCCGATAGCATTAGTGCCCGTTGCAGCAGATGATGGCACAGTGGGCGCGGACCCTCCAGCCGACGCGCCAGTTGCTGGTGACGTTGCGGGAGGCGATCCGGAGGTCACTGATGTTCCAGACAGAGGGGCACTTGTTCCTGATCCCATACCGCTAGTCCCTGGCGCTGCAGATACTGGGGAAGCTGTCTCTGAACCTTCACCCCGTGCTCCCGTTGCTCCTGAACTTGCTAGTGATGATCCGGGGGTCACCGGTGCTCCGGATGGCCGGACACTGGTTCCAGATAAAGCAGTAGGCCTTGTATCTCCTGATAATGGGGCAGTAGGCTGTGAACCTGCACCGCTTCCTCCAGTTGCCGCCAATCCTCCCTGTGTTGAGCCAGGCAACCCTGGTGCTGCAGTTGAAGGTAAACCGCTCTCAGATCCTATAGCACTTGTTCTTGTGAGCCCGGGCGATAGGGGGGTGGACCCTGAAACTACACCAGGTTGTTGAATTGTTTCCGATCCTCCAGGGACTGATGAACTGCTCTCTGGTGTTGCGCCTGAGGGCAAACCGGTTCCTAATCCTACAGCACTCGTCCCTGCAGCTCCAGAGAGTGTGGCGGTTTGCTCTACACCTACACCAGGGCTTGCAGTTGCTGCTGACCCTCCTGTGGCTGACCCGGGGGTTCCTGGTGCCCCAGAGGAGGAGAGACGGGTGACAGATTGTCCAGCACTAGTCCCTGTTGCTCCAGATAAGGAGGCAGCGGTCTCAGAACCTGCACCAGACACTCCAGTTGCTGCTGACCTTCCTGGTGATGATCCAGGGGTGACTGGTGCTCCAGATACAGGCAAAGTGCTTCCTGACCCTATGACACCAGCCCCTGTTGCTCCAGAGAGCGGGGCTGTTCGTCCTGAAGCTGCAGCCGTTGTTCCCGTTGCTGCTGATGGGCCAGGCGTTGACCCAGGTATCCCCGACGCCCCGGGTGAAGGTACACTGGTTCTTGGTCCGATAGCATTAGTGCCCGTTGCAGCAGATGATGGCACAGTGGGCGCGGACCCTCCAGCCGACGCGCCAGTTGCTGGTGACGTTGCGGGAGGCGATCCGGAGGTCACTGATGTTCCAGACAGAGGGGCACTTGTTCCTGATCCCATACCGCTAGTCCCTGGCGCTGCAGATACTGGGGAAGCTGTCTCTGAACCTTCACCCCGTGCTCCCGTTGCTCCTGAACTTGCTAGTGATGATCCGGGGGTCACCGGTGCTCCGGATGGCCGGACACTGGTTCCAGATAAAGCAGTGGTCCTTGTATCTCCTGATAATGGGGCAGTAGGCTGTGAACCTGCACCGCTTCCTCCAGTTGCCGCCAATCCTCCCTGTGTTGAGCCAGGCAACCCTGGTGCTGCAGTTGAAGGTAAACCGCTCTCAGATCCTATAGCACTTGTTCTTGTGAGCCCGGGCGATAGGGGGGTGGACCCTGAAACTACACCAGGTTGTTGAATTGTTTCCGATCCTCCAGGGACTGATGAACTGCTCTCTGGTGTTGCGCCTGAGGGCAAACCGGTTCCTAATCCTACAGCACTCGTCCCTGCAGCTCCAGAGAGTGTGGCGGTTTGCTCTACACCTACACCAGGGCTTGCAGTTGCTGCTGACCCTCCTGTGGCTGACCCGGGGGTTCCTGGTGCCCCAGAGGAGGAGAGACGGGTGACAGATTGTCCAGCACTAGTCCCTGTTGCTCCAGATAAGGAGGCAGCGGTCTCAGAACCTGCACCAGACACTCCAGTTGCTGCTGACCTTCCTGGTGATGATCCAGGGGTGACTGGTGCTCCAGATACAGGCAAAGTGCTTCCTGACCCTATGACACCAGCCCCTGTTGCTCCAGAGAGCGGGGCTGTTCGTCCTGAAGCTGCAGCCGTTGTTCCCGTTGCTGCTGATGGGCCAGGCGTTGACCCAGGTATCCCCGACGCCCCGGGTGAAGGTACACTGGTTCTTGGTCCGATAGCATTAGTGCCCGTTGCAGCAGATGATGGCACAGTGGGCGCGGACGCTCCAGCCGACGTGCCAGTTGCTGGTGACGTTGCGGGAGGCGATCCGGAGGTCACTGATGTTCCAGACAGAGGGGCACTTGTTCCTGATCCCATACCGCTAGTCCCTGGCGCTGCAGATACTGGGGAAGCTGTCTCTGAACCTTCACCCCGTGCTCCCGTTGCTCCTGAACTTGCTAGTGATGATCCGGGGGTCACCGGTGCTCCGGATGGCCGGACACTGGTTCCAGATAAAGCAGTAGGCCTTGTATCTCCTGGTAATGGGGCAGTAGGCTGTGAACCTGCACCGCTTCCTCCAGTTGCCGCCAATCCTCCCTGTGTTGAGCCAGGCAACCCTGGTGCTGCAGTTGAAGGTAAACCGCTCTCAGATCCTATAGCACTTGTTCTTTTGAGCCCAGGCGATAGGGGGGTGGACCCTGAAACTACACCAGGTTGTTGAATTGTTTCCGATCCTCCAGGGACTGATGAACTGCTCTCTGGTGTTGCGCCTGAGGGCAAACCGGTTCCTAATCCTACAGCACTCGTCCCTGCAGCTCCAGAGAGTGTGGCGGTTTGCTCTACACCTACACCAGGGCTTGCAGTTGCTGCTGACCCTCCTGTGGCTGACCCGGGGGTTCCTGGTGCCCCAGAGGAGGAGAGACGGGTGACAGATTGTCCAGCACTAGTCCCTGTTGCTCCAGATAAGGAGGCAGCGGTCTCAGAACCTGCACCAGACACTCCAGTTGCTGCTGACCTTCCTGGTGATGATCCAGGGGTGACTGGTGCTCCAGATACAGGCAAAGTGCTTCCTGACCCTATGACACCAGCCCCTGTTGCTCCAGAGAGCGGGGCTGTTCGTCCTGAAGCTGCAGCCGTTGTTCCCGTTGCTGCTGATGGGCCAGGCGTTGACCCAGGTATCCCCGACGCCCCGGGTGAAGGTACACTGGTTCTTGGTCCGATAGCATTAGTGCCCTTTGCAGCAGATGATGGCACAGTGGGCGCGGACCCTCCAGCCGACGCGCCAGTTGCTGGTGACGTTGCGGGAGGCGATCCGGAGGTCACTGATGTTCCAGACAGAGGGGCACTTGTTCCTGATCCCATACCGCTAGTCCCTGGCGCTGCAGATACTGGGGAAGCTGTCTCTGAACCTTCACCCCGTGCTCCCGTTGCTCCTGAACTTGCTAGTGATGATCCGGGGGTCACCGGTGCTCCGGATGGCCGGACACTGGTTCCAGATAAAGCAGTAGGCCTTGTATCTCCTGATAATGGGGCAGTAGGCTGTGAACCTGCACCGCTTCCTCCAGTTGCCGCCAATCCTCCCTGTGTTGAGCCAGGCAACCCTGGTGCTGCAGTTGAAGGTAAACCGCTCTCAGATCCTATAGCACTTGTTCTTGTGAGCCCGGGCGATAGGGGGGTGGACCCTGAAACTACACCAGGTTGTTGAATTGTTTCCGATCCTCCAGGGACTGATGAACTGCTCTCTGGTGTTGCGCCTGAGGGCAAACCGGTTCCTAATCCTACAGCACTCGTCCCTGCAGCTCCAGAGAGTGTGGCGGTTTGCTCTACACCTACACCAGGGCTTGCAGTTGCTGCTGACCCTCCTGTGGCTGACCCGGGGGTTCCTGGTGCCCCAGAGGAGGAGAGACGGGTGACAGATTGTCCAGCACTAGTCCCTGTTGCTCCAGATAAGGAGGCAGCGGTCTCAGAACCTGCACCAGACACTCCAGTTGCTGCTGACCTTCCTGGTGATGATCCAGGGGTGACTGGTGCTCCAGATACAGGCAAAGTGCTTCCTGACCCTATGACACCAGCCCCTGTTGCTCCAGAGAGCGGGGCTGTTCGTCCTGAAGCTGCAGCCGTTGTTCCCGTTGCTGCTGATGGGCCAGGCGTTGACCCAGGTATCCCCGACGCCCCGGGTGAAGGTACACTGGTTCTTGGTCCGATAGCATTAGTGCCCGTTGCAGCAGATGATGGCACAGTGGGCGCGGACCCTCCAGCCGACGCGCCAGTTGCTGGTGACGTTGCGGGAGGCGATCCGGAGGTCACTGATGTTCCAGACAGAGGGGCACTTGTTCCTGATCCCATACCGCTAGTCCCTGGCGCTGCAGATACTGGGGAAGCTGTCTCTGAACCTTCACCCCGTGCTCCCGTTGCTCCTGAACTTGCTAGTGATGATCCGGGGGTCACCGGTGCTCCGGATGGCCGGACACTGGTTCCAGATAAAGCAGTAGGCCTTGTATCTCCTGGTAATGGGGCAGTAGGCTGTGAACCTGCACCGCTTCCTCCAGTTGCCGCCAATCCTCCCTGTGTTGAGCCAGGCAACCCTGGTGCTGCAGTTGAAGGTAAACCGCTCTCAGATCCTATAGCACTTGTTCTTGTGAGCCCAGGCGATAGGGGGGTGGACCCTGAAACTACACCAGGTTGTTGAATTGTTTCCGATCCTCCAGGGACTGATGAACTGCTCTCTGGTGTTGCGCCTGAGGGCAAACCGGTTCCTAATCCTACAGCACTCGTCCCTGCAGCTCCAGAGAGTGTGGCGGTTTGCTCTACACCTACACCAGGGCTTGCAGTTGCTGCTGACCCTCCTGTGGCTGACCCGGGGGTTCCTGGTGCCCCAGAGGAGGAGAGACGGGTGACAGATTGTCCAGCACTAGTCCCTGTTGCTCCAGATAAGGAGGCAGCGGTCTCAGAACCTGCACCAGACACTCCAGTTGCTGCTGACCTTCCTGGTGATGATCCAGGGGTGACTGGTGCTCCAGATACAGGCAAAGTGCTTCCTGACCCTATGACACCAGCCCCTGTTGCTCCAGAGAGCGGGGCTGTTCGTCCTGAAGCTGCAGCCGTTGTTCCCGTTGCTGCTGATGGGCCAGGCGTTGACCCAGGTATCCCCGACGCCCCGGGTGAAGGTACACTGGTTCTTGGTCCGATAGCATTAGTGCCCGTTGCAGCAGATGATGGCACAGTGGGCGCGGACCCTCCAGCCGACGCGCCAGTTGCTGGTGACGTTGCGGGAGGCGATCCGGAGGTCACTGATGTTCCAGACAGAGGGGCACTTGTTCCTGATCCCATACCGCTAGTCCCTGGCGCTGCAGATACTGGGGAAGCTGTCTCTGAACCTTCACCCCGTGCTCCCGTTGCTCCTGAACTTGCTAGTGATGATCCGGGGGTCACCGGTGCTCCGGATGGCTGGACACTGGTTCCAGATAAAGCAGTGGTCCTTGTATCTCCTGATAATGGGGCAGTAGGCTGTGAACCTGCACCGCTTCCTCCAGTTGCCGCCAATCCTCCCTGTGTTGAGCCAGGCAACCCTGGTGCTGCAGTTGAAGGTAAACCGCTCTCAGATCCTATAGCACTTGTTCTTGTGAGCCCGGGCGATAGGGGGGTGGACCCTGAAACTACACCAGGTTGTTGAATTGTTTCCGATCCTCCAGGGACTGATGAACTGCTCTCTGGTGTTGCGCCTGAGGGCAAACCGGTTCCTAATCCTACAGCACTCGTCCCTGCAGCTCCAGAGAGTGTGGCGGTTTGCTCTACACCTACACCAGGGCTTGCAGTTGCTGCTGACCCTCCTGTGGCTGACCCGGGGGTTCCTGGTGCCCCAGAGGAGGAGAGACGGGTGACAGATTGTCCAGCACTAGTCCCTGTTGCTCCAGATAAGGAGGCAGCGGTCTCAGAACCTGCACCAGACACTCCAGTTGCTGCTGACCTTCCTGGTGATGATCCAGGGGTGACTGGTGCTCCAGACACAGGCAAAGTGCTTCCTGACCCTATGACACCAGCCCCTGTTGCTCCAGAGAGCGGGGCTGTTCGTCCTGAAGCTGCAGCCGTTGTTCCCGTTGCTGCTGATGGGCCAGGCGTTGACCCAGGTATCCCCGACGCCCCAGGTGAAGGTACACTGGTTCTTGGTCCGATAGCATTAGTGCCCGTTGCAGCAGATGATGGCACAGTGGGCGCGGACCCTCCAGCCGACGCGCCAGTTGCTGGTGACGTTGCGGGAGGCGATCCGGAGGTCACTGATGTTCCAGACAGAGGGGCACTTGTTCCTGATCCCATACCGCTAGTCCCTGGCGCTGCAGATACTGGGGAAGCTGTCTCTGAACCTTCACCCCGTGCTCCCGTTGCTCCTGAACTTGCTAGTGATGATCCGGGGGTCACCGGTGCTCCGGATGGCCGGACACTGGTTCCAGATAAAGCAGTAGGCCTTGTATCTCCTGGTAATGGGGCAGTAGGCTGTGAACCTGCACCGCTTCCTCCAGTTGCCGCCAATCCTCCCTGTGTTGAGCCAGGCAACCCTGGTGCTGCAGTTGAAGGTAAACCGCTCTCAGATCCTATAGCACTTGTTCTTGTGAGCCCGGGCGATAGGGGGGTGGACCCTGAAACTACACCAGGTTGTTGAATTGTTTCCGATCCTCCAGGGACTGATGAACTGCTCTCTGGTGTTGCGCCTGAGGGCAAACCGGTTCCTAATCCTACAGCACTCGTCCCTGCAGCTCCAGAGAGTGTGGCGGTTTGCTCTACACCTACACCAGGGCTTGCAGTTGCTGCTGACCCTCCTGTGGCTGACCCGGGGGTTCCTGGTGCCCCAGAGGAGGAGAGACGGGTGACAGATTGTCCAGCACTAGTCCCTGTTGCTCCAGATAAGGAGGCAGCGGTCTCAGAACCTGCACCAGACACTCCAGTTGCTGCTGACCTTCCTGGTGATGATCCAGGGGTGACTGGTGCTCCAGATACAGGCAAAGTGCTTCCTGACCCTATGACACCAGCCCCTGTTGCTCCAGAGAGCGGGGCTGTTCGTCCTGAAGCTGCAGCCGTTGTTCCCGTTGCTGCTGATGGGCCAGGCGTTGACCCAGGTATCCCCGACGTCCCGGGTGAAGGTACACTGGTTCTTGGTCCGATAGCATTAGTGCCCGTTGCAGCAGATGATGGCACAGTGGGCGCGGACCCTCCAGCCGACGCGCCAGTTGCTGGTGACGTTGCGGGAGGCGATCCGGAGGTCACTGATGTTCCAGACAGAGGGGCACTTGTTCCTGATCCCATACCGCTAGTCCCTGGCGCTGCAGATACTGGGGAAGCTGTCTCTGAACCTTCACCCCGTGCTCCCGTTGCTCCTGAACTTGCTAGTGATGATCCGGGGGTCACCGGTGCTCCGGATGGCCGGACACTGGTTCCAGATAAAGCAGTGGTCCTTGTATCTCCTGATAATGGGGCAGTAGGCTGTGAACCTGCACCGCTTCCTCCAGTTGCCGCCAATCCTCCCTGTGTTGAGCCAGGCAACCCTGGTGCTGCAGTTGAAGGTAAACCGCTCTCAGATCCTATAGCACTTGTTCTTGTGAGCCCGGGCGATAGGGGGGTGGACCCTGAAACTACACCAGGTTGTTGAATTGTTTCCGATCCTCCAGGGACTGATGAACTGCTCTCTGGTGTTGCGCCTGAGGGCAAACCGGTTCCTAATCCTACAGCACTCGTCCCTGCAGCTCCAGAGAGTGTGGCGGTTTGCTCTACACCTACACCAGGGCTTGCAGTTGCTGCTGACCCTCCTGTGGCTGACCCGGGGGTTCCTGGTGCCCCAGAGGAGGAGAGACGGGTGACAGATTGTCCAGCACTAGTCCCTGTTGCTCCAGATAAGGAGGCAGCGGTCTCAGAACCTGCACCAGACACTCCAGTTGCTGCTGACCTTCCTGGTGATGATCCAGGGGTGACTGGTGCTCCAGATACAGGCAAAGTGCTTCCTGACCCTATGACACCAGCCCCTGTTGCTCCAGAGAGCGGGGCTGTTCGTCCTGAAGCTGCAGCCGTTGTTCCCGTTGCTGCTGATGGGCCAGGCGTTGACCCAGGTATCCCCGACGCCCCGGGTGAAGGTACACTGGTTCTTGGTCCGATAGCATTAGTGCCCGTTGCAGCAGATGATGGCACAGTGGGCGCGGACCCTCCAGCCGACGCGCCAGTTGCTGGTGACGTTGCGGGAGGCGATCCGGAGGTCACTGATGTTCCAGACAGAGGGGCACTTGTTCCTGATCCCATACCGCTAGTCCCTGGCGCTGCAGATACTGGGGAAGCTGTCTCTGAACCTTCACCCCGTGCTCCCGTTGCTCCTGAACTTGCTAGTGATGATCCGGGGGTCACCGGTGCTCCGGATGGCCGGACACTGGTTCCAGATAAAGCAGTGGGCCTTGTATCTCCTGATAATGGGGCAGTAGGCTGTGAACCTGCACCGCTTCCTCCAGTTGCCGCCAATCCTCCCTGTGTTGAGCCAGGCAACCCTGGTGCTGCAGTTGAAGGTAAACCGCTCTCAGATCCTATAGTACTTGTTCTTGTGAGCCCAGGCGATAGGGGGGTGGACCCTGAAACTACACCAGGTTGTTGAATTGTTTCCGATCCTCCAGGGACTGATGAACTGCTCTCTGGTGTTGCGCCTGAGGGCAAACCGGTTCCTAATCCTACAGCACTCGTCCCTGCAGCTCCAGAGAGTGTGGCGGTTTGCTCTACACCTACACCAGGGCTTGCAGTTGCTGCTGACCCTCCTGTGGCTGACCCGGGGGTTCCTGGTGCCCCAGAGGAGGAGAGACGGGTGACAGATTGTCCAGCACTAGTCCCTGTTGCTCCAGATAAGGAGGCAGCGGTCTCAGAACCTGCACCAGACACTCCAGTTGCTGCTGACCTTCCTGGTGATGATCCAGGGGTGACTGGTGCTCCAGATACAGGCAAAGTGCTTCCTGACCCTATGACACCAGCCCCTGTTGCTCCAGAGAGCGGGGCTGTTCGTCCTGAAGCTGCAGCCGTTGTTCCCGTTGCTGCTGATGGGCCAGGCGTTGACCCAGGTATCCCCGACGCCCCGGGTGAAGGTACACTGGTTCTTGGTCCGATAGCATTAGTGCCCGTTGCAGCAGATGATGGCACAGTGGGCGCGGACCCTCCAGCCGACGCGCCAGTTGCTGGTGACGTTGCGGAAGGCGATCCGGAGGTCACTGATGTTCCAGACAGAGGGGCACTTGTTCCTGATCCCATACCGCTAGTCCCTGGCGCTGCAGATACTGGGGAAGCTGTCTCTGAACCTTCACCCCGTGCTCCCGTTGCTCCTGAACTTGCTAGTGATGATCCGGGGGTCACCGGTGCTCCGGATGGCCGGACACTGGTTCCAGATAAAGCAGTAGGCCTTGTATCTCCTGGTAATGGGGCAGTAGGCTGTGAACCTGCACCGCTTCCTCCAGTTGCCGCCAATCCTCCCTGTGTTGAGCCAGGCAACCCTGGTGCTGCAGTTGAAGGTAAACCGCTCTCAGATCCTATAGCACTTGTTCTTGTGAGCCCAGGCGATAGGGGGGTGGACCCTGAAACTACACCAGGTTGTTGAATTGTTTCCGATCCTCCAGGGACTGATGAACTGCTCTCTGGTGTTGCGCCTGAGGGCAAACTGGTTCCTAATCCTACAGCACTCGTCCCTGCAGCTCCAGAGAGTGTGGCGGTTTGCTCTACACCTACACCAGGGCTTGCAGTTGCTGCTGACCCTCCTGTGGCTGACCCGGGGGTTCCTGGTGCCCCAGAGGAGGAGAGACGGGTGACAGATTGTCCAGCACTAGTCCCTGTTGCTCCAGATAAGGAGGCAGCGGTCTCAGAACCTGCACCAGACACTCCAGTTGCTGCTGACCTTCCTGGTGATGATCCAGGGGTGACTGGTGCTCCAGATACAGGCAAAGTGCTTCCTGACCCTATGACACCAGCCCCTGTTGCTCCAGAGAGCGGGGCTGTTCGTCCTGAAGCTGCAGCCGTTGTTCCCGTTGCTGCTGATGGGCCAGGCGTTGACCCAGGTATCCCCGACGCCCCGGGTGAAGGTACACTGGTTCTTGGTCCGATAGCATTAGTGCCCGTTGCAGCAGATGATGGCACAGTGGGCGCGGACCCTCCAGCCGACGCGCCAGTTGCTGGTGACGTTGCGGGAGGCGATCCGGAGGTCACTGATGTTCCAGACAGAGGGGCACTTGTTCCTGATCCCATACCGCTAGTCCCTGGCGCTGCAGATACTGGGGAAGCTGTCTCTGAACCTTCACCCCGTGCTCCCGTTGCTCCTGAACTTGCTAGTGATGATCCGGGGGTCACCGGTGCTCCGGATGGCCGGACACTGGTTCCAGATAAAGCAGTAGGCCTTGTATCTCCTGGTAATGGGGCAGTAGGCTGTGAACCTGCACCACTTCCTCCAGTTGCCGCCAATCCTCCCTGTGTTGAGCCAGGCAACCCTGGTGCTGCAGTTGAAGGTAAACCGCTCTCAGATCCTATAGCACTTGTTCTTGTGAGCCCGGGCGATAGGGGGGTGGACCCTGAAACTACACCAGGTTGTTGAATTGTTTCCGATCCTCCAGGGACTGATGAACTGCTCTCTGGTGTTGCGCCTGAGGGCAAACCGGTTCCTAATCCTACAGCACTCGTCCCTGCAGCTCCAGAGAGTGTGGCGGTTTGCTCTACACCTACACCAGGGCTTGCAGTTGCTGCTGACCCTCCTGTGGCTGACCCGGGGGTTCCTGGTGCCCCAGAGGAGGAGAGACGGGTGACAGATTGTCCAGCACTAGTCCCTGTTGCTCCAGATAAGGAGGCAGCGGTCTCAGAACCTGCACCAGACACTCCAGTTGCTGCTGACCTTCCTGGTGATGATCCAGGGGTGACTGGTGCTCCAGATACAGGCAAAGTGCTTCCTGACCCTATGACACCAGCCCCTGTTGCTCCAGAGAGCGGGGCTGTTCGTCCTGAAGCTGCAGCCGTTGTTCCCGTTGCTGCTGATGGGCCAGGCGTTGACCCAGGTATCCCCGACGCCCCGGGTGAAGGTACACTGGTTCTTGGTCCGATAGCATTAGTGCCCGTTGCAGCAGATGATGGCACAGTGGGCGCGGACCCTCCAGCCGACGCGCCAGTTGCTGGTGACGTTGCGGGAGGTGATCCGGAGGTCACTGATGTTCCAGACAGAGGGGCACTTGTTCCTGATCCCATACCGCTAGTCCCTGGCGCTGCAGATACTGGGGAAGCTGTCTCTGAACCTTCACCCCGTGCTCCCGTTGCTCCTGAACTTGCTAGTGATGATCCGGGGGTCACCGGTGCTCCGGATGGCCGGACACTGGTTCCAGATAAAGCAGTGGGCCTTGTATCTCCTGATAATGGGGCAGTAGGCTGTGAACCTGCACCGCTTCCTCCAGTTGCCGCCAATCCTCCCTGTGTTGAGCCAGGCAACCCTGGTGCTGCAGTTGAAGGTAAACCGCTCTCAGATCCTATAGCACTTGTTCTTGTGAGCCCGGGCGATAGGGGGGTGGACCCTGAAACTACACCAGGTTGTTGAATTGTTTCCGATCCTCCAGGGACTGATGAACTGCTCTCTGGTGTTGCGCCTGAGGGCAAACCGGTTCCTAATCCTACAGCACTCGTCCCTGCAGCTCCAGAGAGTGTGGCGGTTTGCTCTACACCTACACCAGGGCTTGCAGTTGCTGCTGACCCTCCTGTGGCTGACCCGGGGGTTCCTGGTGCCCCAGAGGAGGAGAGACGGGTGACAGATTGTCCAGCACTAGTCCCTGTTGCTCCAGATAAGGAGGCAGCGGTCTCAGAACCTGCACCAGACACTCCAGTTGCTGCTGACCTTCCTGGTGATGATCCAGGGGTGACTGGTGCTCCAGATACAGGCAAAGTGCTTCCTGACCCTATGACACCAGCCCCTGTTGCTCCAGAGAGCGGGGCTGTTCGTCCTGAAGCTGCAGCCGTTGTTCCCGTTGCTGCTGATGGGCCAGGCGTTGACCCAGGTATCCCCGACGCCCCGGGTGAAGGTACACTGGTTCTTGGTCCGATAGCATTAGTGCCCGTTGCAGCAGATGATGGCACAGTGGGCGCGGACCCTCCAGCCGACGCGCCAGTTGCTGGTGACGTTGCGGGAGGCGATCCGGAGGTCACTGATGTTCCAGACAGAGGGGCACTTGTTCCTGATCCCATACCGCTAGTCCCTGGCCCTGCAGATACTGGGGAAGCTGTCTCTGAACCTTCACCCCGTGCTCCCGTTGCTCCTGAACTTGCTAGTGATGATCCGGGGGTCACCGGTGCTCCGGATGGCCGGACACTGGTTCCAGATAAAGCAGTGGTCCTTGTATCTCCTGATAATGGGGCAGTAGGCTGTGAACCTGCACCGCTTCCTCCAGTTGCCGCCAATCCTCCCTGTGTTGAGCCAGGCAACCCTGGTGCTGCAGTTGAAGGTAAACCGCTCTCAGATCCTATAGCACTTGTTCTTGTGAGCCCGGGCGATAGGGGGGTGGACCCTGAAACTACACCAGGTTGTTGAATTGTTTCCGATCCTCCAGGGACTGATGAACTGCTCTCTGGTGTTGCGCCTGAGGGCAAACCGGTTCCTAATCCTACAGCACTCGTCCCTGCAGCTCCAGAGAGTGTGGCGGTTTGCTCTACACCTACACCAGGGCTTGCAGTTGCTGCTGACCCTCCTGTGGCTGACCCGGGGGTTCCTGGTGCCCCAGAGGAGGAGAGACGGGTGACAGATTGTCCAGCACTAGTCCCTGTTGCTCCAGATAAGGAGGCAGCGGTCTCAGAACCTGCACCAGACACTCCAGTTGCTGCTGACCTTCCTGGTGATGATCCAGGGGTGACTGGTGCTCCAGATACAGGCAAAGTGCTTCCTGACCCTATGACACCAGCCCCTGTTGCTCCAGAGAGCGGGGCTGTTCGTCCTGAAGCTGCAGCCGTTGTTCCCGTTGCTGCTGATGGGCCAGGCGTTGACCCAGGTATCCCCGACGCCCCGGGTGAAGGTACACTGGTTCTTGGTCCGATAGCATTAGTGCCCGTTGCAGCAGATGATGGCACAGTGGGCGCGGACCCTCCAGCCGACGCGCCAGTTGCTGGTGACGTTGCGGGAGGCGATCCGGAGGTCACTGATGTTCCAGACAGAGGGGCACTTGTTCCTGATCCCATACCGCTAGTCCCTGGCGCTGCAGATACTGGGGAAGCTGTCTCTGAACCTTCACCCCGTGCTCCCGTTGCTCCTGAACTTGCTAGTGATGATCCGGGGGTCACCGGTGCTCCGGATGGCCGGACACTGGTTCCAGATAAAGCAGTAGGCCTTGTATCTCCTGGTAATGGGGCAGTAGGCTGTGAACCTGCACCGCTTCCTCCAGTTGCCGCCAATCCTCCCTGTGTTGAGCCAGGCAACCCTGGTGCTGCAGTTGAAGGTAAACCGCTCTCAGATCCTATAGCACTTGTTCTTGTGAGCCCAGGCGATAGGGGGGTGGACCCTGAAACTACACCAGGTTGTTGAATTGTTTCCGATCCTCCAGGGACTGATGAACTGCTCTCTGGTGTTGCGCCTGAGGGCAAACCGGTTCCTAATCCTACAGCACTCGTCCCTGCAGCTCCAGAGAGTGTGGCGGTTTGCTCTACACCTACACCAGGGCTTGCAGTTGCTGCTGACCCTCCTGTGGCTGACCCGGGGGTTCCTGGTGCCCCAGAGGAGGAGAGACGGGTGACAGATTGTCCAGCACTAGTCCCTGTTGCTCCAGATAAGGAGGCAGCGGTCTCAGAACCTGCACCAGACACTCCAGTTGCTGCTGACCTTCCTGGTGATGATCCAGGGGTGACTGGTGCTCCAGATACAGGCAAAGTGCTTCCTGACCCTATGACACCAGCCCCTGTTGCTCCAGAGAGCGGGGCTGTTCGTCCTGAAGCTGCAGCCGTTGTTCCCGTTGCTGCTGATGGGCCAGGCGTTGACCCAGGTATCCCCGACGCCCCGGGTGAAGGTACACTGGTTCTTGGTCCGATAGCATTAGTGCCCGTTGCAGCAGATGATGGCACAGTGGGCGCGGACCCTCCAGCCGACGCGCCAGTTGCTGGTGACGTTGCGGAAGGCGATCCGGAGGTCACTGATGTTCCAGACAGAGGGGCACTTGTTCCTGATCCCATACCGCTAGTCCCTGGCGCTGCAGATACTGGGGAAGCTGTCTCTGAACCTTCACCCCGTGCTCCCGTTGCTCCTGAACTTGCTAGTGATGATCCGGGGGTCACCGGTGCTCCGGATGGCCGGACACTGGTTCCAGATAAAGCAGTAGGCCTTGTATCTCCTGGTAATGGGGCAGTAGGCTGTGAACCTGCACCGCTTCCTCCAGTTGCCGCCAATCCTCCCTGTGTTGAGCCAGGCAACCCTGGTGCTGCAGTTGAAGGTAAACCGCTCTCAGATCCTATAGCACTTGTTCTTGTGAGCCCAGGCGATAGGGGGGTGGACCCTGAAACTACACCAGGTTGTTGAATTGTTTCCGATCCTCCAGGGACTGATGAACTGCTCTCTGGTGTTGCGCCTGAGGGCAAACCGGTTCCTAATCCTACAGCACTCGTCCCTGCAGCTCCAGAGAGTGTGGCGGTTTGCTCTACACCTACACCAGGGCTTGCAGTTGCTGCTGACCCTCCTGTGGCTGACCCGGGGGTTCCTGGTGCCCCAGAGGAGGAGAGACGGGTGACAGATTGTCCAGCACTAGTCCCTGTTGCTCCAGATAAGGAGGCAGCGGTCTCAGAACCTGCACCAGACACTCCAGTTGCTGCTGACCTTCCTGGTGATGATCCAGGGGGGACTGGTGCTCCAGATACAGGCAAAGTGCTTCCTGACCCTATGACACCAGCCCCTGTTGCTCCAGAGAGCGGGGCTGTTCGTCCTGAAGCTGCAGCCGTTGTTCCCGTTGCTGCTGATGGGCCAGGCGTTGACCCAGGTATCCCCGACGCCCCGGGTGAAGGTACACTGGTTCTTGGTCCGATAGCATTAGTGCCCGTTGCAGCAGATGATGGCACAGTGGGCGCGGACCCTCCAGCCGACGCGCCAGTTGCTGGTGACGTTGCGGGAGGCGATCCGGAGGTCACTGATGTTCCAGACAGAGGGGCACTTGTTCCTGATCCCATACCGCTAGTCCCTGGCGCTGCAGATACTGGGGAAGCTGTCTCTGAACCTTCACCCCGTGCTCCCGTTGCTCCTGAACTTGCTAGTGATGATCCGGGGGTCACCGGTGCTCCGGATGGCCGGACACTGGTTCCAGATAAAGCAGTAGGCCTTGTATCTCCTGGTAATGGGGCAGTAGGCTGTGAACCTGCACCGCTTCCTCCAGTTGCCGCCAATCCTCCCTGTGTTGAGCCAGGCAACCCTGGTGCTGCAGTTGAAGGTAAACCGCTCTCAGATCCTATAGCACTTGTTCTTGTGAGCCCGGGCGATAGGGGGGTGGACCCTGAAACTACACCAGGTTGTTGAATTGTTTCCGATCCTCCAGGGACTGATGAACTGCTCTCTGGTGTTGCGCCTGAGGGCAAACCGGTTCCTAATCCTACAGCACTCGTCCCTGCAGCTCCAGAGAGTGTGGCGGTTTGCTCTACACCTACACCAGGGCTTGCAGTTGCTGCTGACCCTCCTGTGGCTGACCCGGGGGTTCCTGGTGCCCCAGAGGAGGAGAGACGGGTGACAGATTGTCCAGCACTAGTCCCTGTTGCTCCAGATAAGGAGGCAGCGGTCTCAGAACCTGCACCAGACACTCCAGTTGCTGCTGACCTTCCTGGTGATGATCCAGGGGTGACTGGTGCTCCAGATACAGGCAAAGTGCTTCCTGACCCTATGACACCAGCCCCTGTTGCTCCAGAGAGCGGGGCTGTTCGTCCTGAAGCTGCAGCCGTTGTTCCCGTTGCTGCTGATGGGCCAGGCGTTGACCCAGGTATCCCCGACGCCCCGGGTGAAGGTACACTGGTTCTTGGTCCGATAGCATTAGTGCCCGTTGCAGCAGATGATGGCACAGTGGGCGCGGACCCTCCAGCCGACGCGCCAGTTGCTGGTGACGTTGCGGGAGGCGATCCGGAGGTCACTGATGTTCCAGACAGAGGGGCACTTGTTCCTGATCCCATACCGCTAGTCCCTGGCGCTGCAGATACTGGGGAAGCTGTCTCTGAACCTTCACCCCGTGCTCCCGTTGCTCCTGAACTTGCTAGTGATGATCCGGGGGTCACCGGTGCTCCGGATGGCCGGACACTGGTTCCAGATAAAGCAGTGGGCCTTGTATCTCCTGATAATGGGGCAGTAGGCTGTGAACCTGCACCGCTTCCTCCAGTTGCCGCCAATCCTCCCTGTGTTGAGCCAGGCAACCCTGGTGCTGCAGTTGAAGGTAAACCGCTCTCAGATCCTATAGTACTTGTTCTTGTGAGCCCAGGCGATAGGGGGGTGGACCCTGAAACTACACCAGGTTGTTGAATTGTTTCCGATCCTCCAGGGACTGATGAACTGCTCTCTGGTGTTGCGCCTGAGGGCAAACCGGTTCCTAATCCTACAGCACTCGTCCCTGCAGCTCCAGAGAGTGTGGCGGTTTGCTCTACACCTACACCAGGGCTTGCAGTTGCTGCTGACCCTCCTGTGGCTGACCCGGGGGTTCCTGGTGCCCCAGAGGAGGAGAGACGGGTGACAGATTGTCCAGCACTAGTCCCTGTTGCTCCAGATAAGGAGGCAGCGGTCTCAGAACCTGCACCAGACACTCCAGTTGCTGCTGACCTTCCTGGTGATGATCCAGGGGTGACTGGTGCTCCAGATACAGGCAAAGTGCTTCCTGACCCTATGACACCAGCCCCTGTTGCTCCAGAGAGCGGGGCTGTTCGTCCTGAAGCTGCAGCCGTTGTTCCCGTTGCTGCTGATGGGCCAGGCGTTGACCCAGGTATCCCCGACGCCCCGGGTGAAGGTACACTGGTTCTTGGTCCGATAGCATTAGTGCCCGTTGCAGCAGATGATGGCACAGTGGGCGCGGACCCTCCAGCCGACGCGCCAGTTGCTGGTGACGTTGCGGAAGGCGATCCGGAGGTCACTGATGTTCCAGACAGAGGGGCACTTGTTCCTGATCCCATACCGCTAGTCCCTGGCGCTGCAGATACTGGGGAAGCTGTCTCTGAACCTTCACCCCGTGCTCCCGTTGCTCCTGAACTTGCTAGTGATGATCCGGGGGTCACCGGTGCTCCGGATGGCCGGACACTGGTTCCAGATAAAGCAGTAGGCCTTGTATCTCCTGGTAATGGGGCAGTAGGCTGTGAACCTGCACCGCTTCCTCCAGTTGCCGCCAATCCTCCCTGTGTTGAGCCAGGCAACCCTGGTGCTGCAGTTGAAGGTAAACCGCTCTCAGATCCTATAGCACTTGTTCTTGTGAGCCCAGGCGATAGGGGGGTGGACCCTGAAACTACACCAGGTTGTTGAATTGTTTCCGATCCTCCAGGGACTGATGAACTGCTCTCTGGTGTTGCGCCTGAGGGCAAACCGGTTCCTAATCCTACAGCACTCGTCCCTGCAGCTCCAGAGAGTGTGGCGGTTTGCTCTACACCTACACCAGGGCTTGCAGTTGCTGCTGACCCTCCTGTGGCTGACCCGGGGGTTCCTGGTGCCCCAGAGGAGGAGAGACGGGTGACAGATTGTCCAGCACTAGTCCCTGTTGCTCCAGATAAGGAGGCAGCGGTCTCAGAACCTGCACCAGACACTCCAGTTGCTGCTGACCTTCCTGGTGATGATCCAGGGGGGACTGGTGCTCCAGATACAGGCAAAGTGCTTCCTGACCCTATGACACCAGCCCCTGTTGCTCCAGAGAGCGGGGCTGTTCGTCCTGAAGCTGCAGCCGTTGTTCCCGTTGCTGCTGATGGGCCAGGCGTTGACCCAGGTATCCCCGACGCCCCGGGTGAAGGTACACTGGTTCTTGGTCCGATAGCATTAGTGCCCGTTGCAGCAGATGATGGCACAGTGGGCGCGGACCCTCCAGCCGACGCGCCAGTTGCTGGTGACGTTGCGGGAGGCGATCCGGAGGTCACTGATGTTCCAGACAGAGGGGCACTTGTTCCTGATCCCATACCGCTAGTCCCTGGCGCTGCAGATACTGGGGAAGCTGTCTCTGAACCTTCACCCCGTGCTCCCGTTGCTCCTGAACTTGCTAGTGATGATCCGGGGGTCACCGGTGCTCCGGATGGCCGGACACTGGTTCCAGATAAAGCAGTAGGCCTTGTATCTCCTGGTAATGGGGCAGTAGGCTGTGAACCTGCACCGCTTCCTCCAGTTGCCGCCAATCCTCCCTGTGTTGAGCCAGGCAACCCTGGTGCTGCAGTTGAAGGTAAACCGCTCTCAGATCCTATAGCACTTGTTCTTGTGAGCCCGGGCGATAGGGGGGTGGACCCTGAAACTACACCAGGTTGTTGAATTGTTTCCGATCCTCCAGGGACTGATGAACTGCTCTCTGGTGTTGCGCCTGAGGGCAAACCGGTTCCTAATCCTACAGCACTCGTCCCTGCAGCTCCAGAGAGTGTGGCGGTTTGCTCTACACCTACACCAGGGCTTGCAGTTGCTGCTGACCCTCCTGTGGCTGACCCGGGGGTTCCTGGTGCCCCAGAGGAGGAGAGACGGGTGACAGATTGTCCAGCACTAGTCCCTGTTGCTCCAGATAAGGAGGCAGCGGTCTCAGAACCTGCACCAGACACTCCAGTTGCTGCTGACCTTCCTGGTGATGATCCAGGGGTGACTGGTGCTCCAGATACAGGCAAAGTGCTTCCTGACCCTATGACACCAGCCCCTGTTGCTCCAGAGAGCGGGGCTGTTCGTCCTGAAGCTGCAGCCGTTGTTCCCGTTGCTGCTGATGGGCCAGGCGTTGACCCAGGTATCCCCGACGCCCCGGGTGAAGGTACACTGGTTCTTGGTCCGATAGCATTAGTGCCCGTTGCAGCAGATGATGGCACAGTGGGCGCGGACCCTCCAGCCGACGCGCCAGTTGCTGGTGACGTTGCGGGAGGTGATCCGGAGGTCACTGATGTTCCAGACAGAGGGGCACTTGTTCCTGATCCCATACCGCTAGTCCCTGGCGCTGCAGATACTGGGGAAGCTGTCTCTGAACCTTCACCCCGTGCTCCCGTTGCTCCTGAACTTGCTAGTGATGATCCGGGGGTCACCGGTGCTCCGGATGGCCGGACACTGGTTCCAGATAAAGCAGTGGGCCTTGTATCTCCTGATAATGGGGCAGTAGGCTGTGAACCTGCACCGCTTCCTCCAGTTGCCGCCAATCCTCCCTGTGTTGAGCCAGGCAACCCTGGTGCTGCAGTTGAAGGTAAACCGCTCTCAGATCCTATAGCACTTGTTCTTGTGAGCCCGGGCGATAGGGGGGTGGACCCTGAAACTACACCAGGTTGTTGAATTGTTTCCGATCCTCCAGGGACTGATGAACTGCTCTCTGGTGTTGCGCCTGAGGGCAAACCGGTTCCTAATCCTACAGCACTCGTCCCTGCAGCTCCAGAGAGTGTGGCGGTTTGCTCTACACCTACACCAGGGCTTGCAGTTGCTGCTGACCCTCCTGTGGCTGACCCGGGGGTTCCTGGTGCCCCAGAGGAGGAGAGACGGGTGACAGATTGTCCAGCACTAGTCCCTGTTGCTCCAGATAAGGAGGCAGCGGTCTCAGAACCTGCACCAGACACTCCAGTTGCTGCTGACCTTCCTGGTGATGATCCAGGGGTGACTGGTGCTCCAGATACAGGCAAAGTGCTTCCTGACCCTATGACACCAGCCCCTGTTGCTCCAGAGAGCGGGGCTGTTCGTCCTGAAGCTGCAGCCGTTGTTCCCGTTGCTGCTGATGGGCCAGGCGTTGACCCAGGTATCCCCGACGCCCCGGGTGAAGGTACACTGGTTCTTGGTCCGATAGCATTAGTGCCCGTTGCAGCAGATGATGGCACAGTGGGCGCGGACCCTCCAGCCGACGCGCCAGTTGCTGGTGACGTTGCGGGAGGCGATCCGGAGGTCACTGATGTTCCAGACAGAGGGGCACTTGTTCCTGATCCCATACCGCTAGTCCCTGGCCCTGCAGATACTGGGGAAGCTGTCTCTGAACCTTCACCCCGTGCTCCCGTTGCTCCTGAACTTGCTAGTGATGATCCGGGGGTCACCGGTGCTCCGGATGGCCGGACACTGGTTCCAGATAAAGCAGTGGTCCTTGTATCTCCTGATAATGGGGCAGTAGGCTGTGAACCTGCACCGCTTCCTCCAGTTGCCGCCAATCCTCCCTGTGTTGAGCCAGGCAACCCTGGTGCTGCAGTTGAAGGTAAACCGCTCTCAGATCCTATAGCACTTGTTCTTGTGAGCCCGGGCGATAGGGGGGTGGACCCTGAAACTACACCAGGTTGTTGAATTGTTTCCGATCCTCCAGGGACTGATGAACTGCTCTCTGGTGTTGCGCCTGAGGGCAAACCGGTTCCTAATCCTACAGCACTCGTCCCTGCAGCTCCAGAGAGTGTGGCGGTTTGCTCTACACCTACACCAGGGCTTGCAGTTGCTGCTGACCCTCCTGTGGCTGACCCGGGGGTTCCTGGTGCCCCAGAGGAGGAGAGACGGGTGACAGATTGTCCAGCACTAGTCCCTGTTGCTCCAGATAAGGAGGCAGCGGTCTCAGAACCTGCACCAGACACTCCAGTTGCTGCTGACCTTCCTGGTGATGATCCAGGGGTGACTGGTGCTCCAGATACAGGCAAAGTGCTTCCTGACCCTATGACACCAGCCCCTGTTGCTCCAGAGAGCGGGGCTGTTCGTCCTGAAGCTGCAGCCGTTGTTCCCGTTGCTGCTGATGGGCCAGGCGTTGACCCAGGTATCCCCGATGCCCCGGGTGAAGGTACACTGGTTCTTGGTCCGATAGCATTAGTGCCCGTTGCAGCAGATGATGGCACAGTGGGCGCGGACCCTCCAGCCGACGCGCCAGTTGCTGGTGACGTTGCGGGAGGCGATCCGGAGGTCACTGATGTTCCAGACAGAGGGGCACTTGTTCCTGATCCCATACCGCTAGTCCCTGGCGCTGCAGATACTGGGGAAGCTGTCTCTGAACCTTCACCCCGTGCTCCCGTTGCTCCTGAACTTGCTAGTGATGATCCGGGGGTCACCGGTGCTCCGGATGGCCGGACACTGGTTCCAGATAAAGCAGTAGGCCTTGTATCTCCTGATAATGGGGCAGTAGGCTGTGAACCTGCACCGCTTCCTCCAGTTGCCGCCAATCCTCCCTGTGTTGAGCCAGGCAACCCTGGTGCTGCAGTTGAAGGTAAACCGCTCTCAGATCCTATAGTACTTGTTCTTGTGAGCCCAGGCGATAGGGGGGTGGACCCTGAAACTACACCAGGTTGTTGAATTGTTTCCGATCCTCCAGGGACTGATGAACTGCTCTCTGGTGTTGCGCCTGAGGGCAAACCGGTTCCTAATCCTACAGCACTCGTCCCTGCAGCTCCAGAGAGTGTGGCGGTTTGCTCTACACCTACACCAGGGCTTGCAGTTGCTGCTGACCCTCCTGTGGCTGACCCGGGGGTTCCTGGTGCCCCAGAGGAGGAGAGACGGGTGACAGATTGTCCAGCACTAGTCCCTGTTGCTCCAGATAAGGAGGCAGCGGTCTCAGAACCTGCACCAGACACTCCAGTTGCTGCTGACCTTCCTGGTGATGATCCAGGGGTGACTGGTGCTCCAGATACAGGCAAAGTGCTTCCTGACCCTATGACACCAGCCCCTGTTGCTCCAGAGAGCGGGGCTGTTCGTCCTGAAGCTGCAGCCGTTGTTCCCGTTGCTGCTGATGGGCCAGGCGTTGACCCAGGTATCCCCGACGCCCCGGGTGAAGGTACACTGGTTCTTGGTCCGATAGCATTAGTGCCCGTTGCAGCAGATGATGGCACAGTGGGCGCGGACCCTCCAGCCGACGCGCCAGTTGCTGGTGACGTTGCGGAAGGCGATCCGGAGGTCACTGATGTTCCAGACAGAGGGGCACTTGTTCCTGATCCCATACCGCTAGTCCCTGGCGCTGCAGATACTGGGGAAGCTGTCTCTGAACCTTCACCCCGTGCTCCCGTTGCTCCTGAACTTGCTAGTGATGATCCGGGGGTCACCGGTGCTCCGGATGGCCGGACACTGGTTCCAGATAAAGCAGTAGGCCTTGTATCTCCTGGTAATGGGGCAGTAGGCTGTGAACCTGCACCGCTTCCTCCAGTTGCCGCCAATCCTCCCTGTGTTGAGCCAGGCAACCCTGGTGCTGCAGTTGAAGGTAAACCGCTCTCAGATCCTATAGCACTTGTTCTTGTGAGCCCAGGCGATAGGGGGGTGGACCCTGAAACTACACCAGGTTGTTGAATTGTTTCCGATCCTCCAGGGACTGATGAACTGCTCTCTGGTGTTGCGCCTGAGGGCAAACCGGTTCCTAATCCTACAGCACTCGTCCCTGCAGCTCCAGAGAGTGTGGCGGTTTGCTCTACACCTACACCAGGGCTTGCAGTTGCTGCTGACCCTCCTGTGGCTGACCCGGGGGTTCCTGGTGCCCCAGAGGAGGAGAGACGGGTGACAGATTGTCCAGCACTAGTCCCTGTTGCTCCAGATAAGGAGGCAGCGGTCTCAGAACCTGCACCAGACACTCCAGTTGCTGCTGACCTTCCTGGTGATGATCCAGGGGTGACTGGTGCTCCAGATACAGGCAAAGTGCTTCCTGACCCTATGACACCAGCCCCTGTTGCTCCAGAGAGCGGGGCTGTTCGTCCTGAAGCTGCAGCCGTTGTTCCCGTTGCTGCTGATGGGCCAGGCGTTGACCCAGGTATCCCCGACGCCCCGGGTGAAGGTACACTGGTTCTTGGTCCGATAGCATTAGTGCCCGTTGCAGCAGATGATGGCACAGTGGGCGCGGACCCTCCAGCCGACGCGCCAGTTGCTGGTGACGTTGCGGGAGGCGATCCGGAGGTCACTGATGTTCCAGACAGAGGGGCACTTGTTCCTGATCCCATACCGCTAGTCCCTGGCGCTGCAGATACTGGGGAAGCTGTCTCTGAACCTTCACCCCGTGCTCCCGTTGCTCCTGAACTTGCTAGTGATGATCCGGGGGTCACCGGTGCTCCGGATGGCCGGACACTGGTTCCAGATAAAGCAGTAGGCCTTGTATCTCCTGGTAATGGGGCAGTAGGCTGTGAACCTGCACCGCTTCCTCCAGTTGCCGCCAATCCTCCCTGTGTTGAGCCAGGCAACCCTGGTGCTGCAGTTGAAGGTAAACCGCTCTCAGATCCTATAGCACTTGTTCTTGTGAGCCCGGGCGATAGGGGGGTGGACCCTGAAACTACACCAGGTTGTTGAATTGTTTCCGATCCTCCAGGGACTGATGAACTGCTCTCTGGTGTTGCGCCTGAGGGCAAACCGGTTCCTAATCCTACAGCACTCGTCCCTGCAGCTCCAGAGAGTGTGGCGGTTTGCTCTACACCTACACCAGGGCTTGCAGTTGCTGCTGACCCTCCTGTGGCTGACCCGGGGGTTCCTGGTGCCCCAGAGGAGGAGAGACGGCTGACAGATTGTCCAGCACTAGTCCCTGTTGCTCCAGATAAGGAGGCAGCGGTCTCAGAACCTGCACCAGACACTCCAGTTGCTGCTGACCTTCCTGGTGATGATCCAGGGGTGACTGGTGCTCCAGATACAGGCAAAGTGCTTCCTGACCCTATGACACCAGCCCCTGTTGCTCCAGAGAGCGGGGCTGTTCGTCCTGAAGCTGCAGCCGTTGTTCCCGTTGCTGCTGATGGGCCAGGCGTTGACCCAGGTATCCCCGACGCCCCGGGTGAAGGTACACTGGTTCTTGGTCCGATAGCATTAGTGCCCGTTGCAGCAGATGATGGCACAGTGGGCGCGGACCCTCCAGCCGACGCGCCAGTTGCTGGTGACGTTGCGGGAGGCGATCCGGAGGTCACTGATGTTCCAGACAGAGGGGCACTTGTTCCTGATCCCATACCGCTAGTCCCTGGCGCTGCAGATACTGGGGAAGCTGTCTCTGAACCTTCACCCCGTGCTCCCGTTGCTCCTGAACTTGCTAGTGATGATCCGGGGGTCACCGGTGCTCCGGATGGCCGGACACTGGTTCCAGATAAAGCAGTAGGCCTTGTATCTCCTGGTAATGGGGCAGTAGGCTGTGAACCTGCACCGCTTCCTCCAGTTGCCGCCAATCCTCCCTGTGTTGAGCCAGGCAACCCTGGTGCTGCAGTTGAAGGTAAACCGCTCTCAGATCCTATAGCACTTGTTCTTGTGAGCCCAGGCGATAGGGGGGTGGACCCTGAAACTACACCAGGTTGTTGAATTGTTTCCGATCCTCCAGGGACTGATGAACTGCTCTCTGGTGTTGCGCCCGAGGGCAAACCGGTTCCTAATCCTACAGCACTCGTCCCTGCAGCTCCAGAGAGTGTGGCGGTTTGCTCTCCACCTACACCAGGGCTTGCAGTTGCTGCTGACCCTCCTGTGGCTGACCCGGGGGTTCCTGGTGCCCCAGAGGAGGAGAGACGGGTGACAGATTGTCCAGCACTAGTCCCTGTTGCTCCAGATAAGGAGGCAGCGGTCTCAGAACCTGCACCAGACACTCCAGTTGCTGCTGACCTTCCTGGTGATGATCCAGGGGTGACTGGTGCTCCAGATACAGGCAAAGTGCTTCCTGACCCTATGACACCAGCCCCTGTTGCTCCAGAGAGTGGGGCTGTTCGTCCTGAAGCTGCAGCCGTTGTTCCCGTTGCTGCTGATGGGCCAGGCGTTGACCCAGGTATCCCCGACGCCCCGGGTGAAGGTACACTGGTTCTTGGTCCGATAGCATTAGTGCCCGTTGCAGCAGATGATGGCACAGTGGGCGCGGACCCTCCAGCCGACGCGCCAGTTGCTGGTGACGTTGCGGGAGGCGATCCGGAGGTCACTGATGTTCCAGACAGAGGGGCACTTGTTCCTGATCCCATACCGCTAGTCCCTGGCGCTGCAGATACTGGGGAAGCTGTCTCTGAACCTTCACCCCGTGCTCCCGTTGCTCCTGAACTTGCTAGTGATGATCCGGGGGTCACCGGTGCTCCGGATGGCCGGACACTGGTTCCAGATAAAGCAGTGGGCCTTGTATCTCCTGATAATGGGGCAGTAGGCTGTGAACCTGCACCGCTTCCTCCAGTTGCCGCCAATCCTCCCTGTGTTGAGCCAGGCAACCCTGGTGCTGCAGTTGAAGGTAAACCGCTCTCAGATCCTATAGCACTTGTTCTTGTGAGCCCGGGCGATAGGGGGGTGGACCCTGAAACTACACCAGGTTGTTGAATTGTTTCCGATCCTCCAGGGACTGATGAACTGCTCTCTGGTGTTGCGCCTGAGGGCAAACCGGTTCCTAATCCTACAGCACTCGTCCCTGCAGCTCCAGAGAGTGTGGCGGTTTGCTCTACACCTACACCAGGGCTTGCAGTTGCTGCTGACCCTCCTGTGGCTGACCCGGGGGTTCCTGGTGCCCCAGAGGAGGAGAGACGGGTGACAGATTGTCCAGCACTAGTCCCTGTTGCTCCAGATAAGGAGGCAGCGGTCTCAGAACCTGCACCAGACACTCCAGTTGCTGCTGACCTTCCTGGTGATGATCCAGGGGTGACTGGTGCTCCAGATACAGGCAAAGTGCTTCCTGACCCTATGACACCAGCCCCTGTTGCTCCAGAGAGCGGGGCTGTTCGTCCTGAAGCTGCAGCCGTTGTTCCCGTTGCTGCTGATGGGCCAGGCGTTGACCCAGGTATCCCCGACGCCCCGGGTGAAGGTACACTGGTTCTTGGTCCGATAGCATTAGTGCCCGTTGCAGCAGATGATGGCACAGTGGGCGCGGACCCTCCAGCCGACGCGCCAGTTGCTGGTGACGTTGCGGGAGGCGATCCGGAGGTCACTGATGTTCCAGACAGAGGGGCACTTGTTCCTGATCCCATACCGCTAGTCCCTGGCGCTGCAGATACTGGGGAAGCTGTCTCTGAACCTTCACCCCGTGCTCCCGTTGCTCCTGAACTTGCTAGTGATGATCCGGGGGTCACCGGTGCTCCGGATGGCCGGACACTGGTTCCAGATAAAGCAGTAGGCCTTGTATCTCCTGATAATGGGGCAGTAGGCTGTGAACCTGCACCGCTTCCTCCAGTTGCCGCCAATCCTCCCTGTGTTGAGCCAGGCAACCCTGGTGCTGCAGTTGAAGGTAAACCGCTCTCAGATCCTATAGCACTTGTTCTTGTGAGCCCGGGCGATAGGGGGGTGGACCCTGAAACTACACCAGGTTGTTGAATTGTTTCCGATCCTCCAGGGACTGATGAACTGCTCTCTGGTGTTGCGCCTGAGGGCAAACCGGTTCCTAATCCTACAGCACTCGTCCCTGCAGCTCCAGAGAGTGTGGCGGTTTGCTCTACACCTACACCAGGGCTTGCAGTTGCTGCTGACCCTCCTGTGGCTGACCCGGGGGTTCCTGGTGCCCCAGAGGAGGAGAGACGGGTGACAGATTGTCCAGCACTAGTCCCTGTTGCTCCAGATAAGGAGGCAGCGGTCTCAGAACCTGCACCAGACACTCCAGTTGCTGCTGACCTTCCTGGTGATGATCCAGGGGTGACTGGTGCTCCAGATACAGGCAAAGTGCTTCCTGACCCTATGACACCAGCCCCTGTTGCTCCAGAGAGCGGGGCTGTTCGTCCTGAAGCTGCAGCCGTTGTTCCCGTTGCTGCTGATGGGCCAGGCGTTGACCCAGGTATCCCCGACGCCCCGGGTGAAGGTACACTGGTTCTTGGTCCGATAGCATTAGTGCCCGTTGCAGCAGATGATGGCACAGTGGGCGCGGACCCTCCAGCCGACGCGCCAGTTGCTGGTGACGTTGCGGGAGGCGATCCGGAGGTCACTGATGTTCCAGACAGAGGGGCACTTGTTCCTGATCCCATACCGCTAGTCCCTGGCGCTGCAGATACTGGGGAAGCTGTCTCTGAACCTTCACCCCGTGCTCCCGTTGCTCCTGAACTTGCTAGTGATGATCCGGGGGTCACCGGTGCTCCGGATGGCCGGACACTGGTTCCAGATAAAGCAGTAGGCCTTGTATCTCCTGGTAATGGGGCAGTAGGCTGTGAACCTGCACCGCTTCCTCCAGTTGCCGCCAATCCTCCCTGTGTTGAGCCAGGCAACCCTGGTGCTGCAGTTGAAGGTAAACCGCTCTCAGATCCTATAGCACTTGTTCTTGTGAGCCCAGGCGATAGGGGGGTGGACCCTGAAACTACACCAGGTTGTTGAATTGTTTCCGATCCTCCAGGGACTGATGAACTGCTCTCTGGTGTTGCGCCTGAGGGCAAACCGGTTCCTAATCCTACAGCACTCGTCCCTGCAGCTCCAGAGAGTGTGGCGGTTTGCTCTACACCTACACCAGGGCTTGCAGTTGCTGCTGACCCTCCTGTGGCTGACCCGGGGGTTCCTGGTGCCCCAGAGGAGGAGAGACGGGTGACAGATTGTCCAGCACTAGTCCCTGTTGCTCCAGATAAGGAGGCAGCGGTCTCAGAACCTGCACCAGACACTCCAGTTGCTGCTGACCTTCCTGGTGATGATCCAGGGGTGACTGGTGCTCCAGATACAGGCAAAGTGCTTCCTGACCCTATGACACCAGCCCCTGTTGCTCCAGAGAGCGGGGCTGTTCGTCCTGAAGCTGCAGCCGTTGTTCCCGTTGCTGCTGATGGGCCAGGCGTTGACCCAGGTATCCCCGACGCCCCGGGTGAAGGTACACTGGTTCTTGGTCCAATAGCATTAGTGCCCGTTGCAGCAGATGATGGCACAGTGGGCGCGGACCCTCCAGCCGACGCGCCAGTTGCTGGTGACGTTGCGGGAGGCGATCCGGAGGTCACTGATGTTCCAGACAGAGGGGCACTTGTTCCTGATCCCATACCGCTAGTCCCTGGCGCTGCAGATACTGGGGAAGCTGTCTCTGAACCTTCACCCCGTGCTCCCGTTGCTCCTGAACTTGCTAGTGATGATCCGGGGGTCACCGGTGCTCCGGATGGCCGGACACTGGTTCCAGATAAAGCAGTAGGCCTTGTATCTCCTGATAATGGGGCAGTAGGCTGTGAACCTGCACCGCTTCCTCCAGTTGCCGCCAATCCTCCCTGTGTTGAGCCAGGCAACCCTGGTGCTGCAGTTGAAGGTAAACCGCTCTCAGATCCTATAGCACTTGTTCTTGTGAGCCCAGGCGATAGGGGGGTAGACCCTGAAACTACACCAGGTTGTTGAATTGTTTCCGATCCTCCAGGGACTGATGAACTGCTCTCTGGTGTTGCGCCTGAGGGCAAACCGGTTCCTAATCCTTCAGCACTCGTCCCTGCAGCTCCAGAGAGTGTGGCGGTTTGCTCTACACCTACACCAGGGCTTGCAGTTGCTGCTGACCCTCCTGTGGCTGACCCGGGGGTTCCTGGTGCCCCAGAGGAGGAGAGACGGGTGACAGATTGTCCAGCACTAGTCCCTGTTGCTCCAGATAAGGAGGCAGCGGTCTCAGAACCTGCACCAGACACTCCAGTTGCTGCTGACCTTCCTGGTGATGATCCAGGGGTGACTGGTGCTCCAGATACAGGCAAAGTGCTTCCTGACCCTATGACACCAGCCCCTGTTGCTCCAGAGAGCGGGGCTGTTCGTCCTGAAGCTGCAGCCGTTGTTCCCGTTGCTGCTGATGGGCCAGGCGTTGACCCAGGTATCCCCGACGCCCCGGGTGAAGGTACACTGGTTCTTGGTCCGATAGCATTAGTGCCCGTTGCAGCAGATGATGGCACAGTGGGCGCGGACCCTCCAGCCGACGCGCCAGTTGCTGGTGACGTTGCGGGAGGCGATCCGGAGGTCACTGATGTTCCAGACAGAGGGGCACTTGTTCCTGATCCCATACCGCTAGTCCCTGGCGCTGCAGATACTGGGGAAGCTGTCTCTGAACCTTCACCCCGTGCTCCCGTTGCTCCTGAACTTGCTAGTGATGATCCGGGGGTCACCGGTGCTCCGGATGGCCGGACACTGGTTCCAGATAAAGCAGTAGGCCTTGTATCTCCTGATAATGGGGCAGTAGGCTGTGAACCTGCACCGCTTCCTCCAGTTGCCGCCAATCCTCCCTGTGTTGAGCCAGGCAACCCTGGTGCTGCAGTTGAAGGTAAACCGCTCTCAGATCCTATAGCACTTGTTCTTGTGAGCCCGGGCGATAGGGGGGTGGACCCTGAAACTACACCAGGTTGTTGAATTGTTTCCGATCCTCCAGGGACTGATGAACTGCTCTCTGGTGTTGCGCCTGAGGGCAAACCGGTTCCTAATCCTACAGCACTCGTCCCTGCAGCTCCAGAGAGTGTGGCGGTTTGCTCTACACCTACACCAGGGCTTGCAGTTGCTGCTGACCCTCCTGTGGCTGACCCGGGGGTTCCTGGTGCCCCAGAGGAGGAGAGACGGGTGACAGATTGTCCAGCACTAGTCCCTGTTGCTCCAGATAAGGAGGCAGCGGTCTCAGAACCTGCACCAGACACTCCAGTTGCTGCTGACCTTCCTGGTGATGATCCAGGGATGACTGGTGCTCCAGACACAGGCAAAGTGCTTCCTGACCCTATGACACCAGCCCCTGTTGCTCCAGAGAGCGGGGCTGTTCGTCCTGAAGCTGCAGCCGTTGTTCCCGTTGCTGCTGATGGGCCAGGCGTTGACCCAGGTATCCCCGACGCCCCGGGTGAAGGTACACTGGTTCTTGGTCCGATAGCATTAGTGCCCGTTGCAGCAGATGATGGCACAGTGGGCGCGGACCCTCCAGCCGACGCGCCAGTTGCTGGTGACGTTGCGGGAGGCGATCCGGAGGTCACTGATGTTCCAGACAGAGGGGCACTTGTTCCTGATCCCATACCGCTAGTCCCTGGCGCTGCAGATACTGGGGAAGCTGTCTCTGAACCTTCACCCCGTGCTCCCGTTGCTCCTGAACTTGCTAGTGATGATCCGGGGGTCACCGGTGCTCCGGATGGCCGGACACTGGTTCCAGATAAAGCAGTAGGCCTTGTATCTCCTGGTAATGGGGCAGTAGGCTGTGAACCTGCACCGCTTCCTCCAGTTGCCGCCAATCCTCCCTGTGTTGAGCCAGGCAACCCTGGTGCTGCAGTTGAAGGTAAACCGCTCTCAGATCCTATAGCACTTGTTCTTGTGAGCCCAGGCGATAGGGGGGTGGACCCTGAAACTACACCAGGTTGTTGAATTGTTTCCGATCCTCCAGGGACTGATGAACTGCTCTCTGGTGTTGCGCCTGAGGGCAAACCGGTTCCTAATCCTACAGCACTCGTCCCTGCAGCTCCAGAGAGTGTGGCGGTTTGCTCTACACCTACACCAGGGCTTGCAGTTGCTGCTGACCCTCCTGTGGCTGACCCGGGGGTTCCTGGTGCCCCAGAGGAGGAGAGACGGGTGACAGATTGTCCAGCACTAGTCCCTGTTGCTCCAGATAAGGAGGCAGCGGTCTCAGAACCTGCACCAGACACTCCAGTTGCTGCTGACCTTCCTGGTGATGATCCAGGGGTGACTGGTGCTCCAGATACAGGCAAAGTGCTTCCTGACCCTATGACACCAGCCCCTGTTGCTCCAGAGAGCGGGGCTGTTCGTCCTGAAGCTGCAGCCGTTGTTCCCGTTGCTGCTGATGGGCCAGGCGTTGACCCAGGTATCCCCGACGCCCCGGGTGAAGGTACACTGGTTCTTGGTCCGATAGCATTAGTGCCCGTTGCAGCAGATGATGGCACAGTGGGCGCGGACCCTCCAGCCGACGCGCCAGTTGCTGGTGACGTTGCGGGAGGCGATCCGGAGGTCACTGATGTTCCAGACAGAGGGGCACTTGTTCCTGATCCCATACCGCTAGTCCCTGGCGCTGCAGATACTGGGGAAGCTGTCTCTGAACCTTCACCCCGTGCTCCCGTTGCTCCTGAACTTGCTAGTGATGATCCGGGGGTCACCGGTGCTCCGGATGGCCGGACACTGGTTCCAGATAAAGCAGTAGGCCTTGTATCTCCTGATAATGGGGCAGTAGGCTGTGAACCTGCACCGCTTCCTCCAGTTGCCGCCAATCCTCCCTGTGTTGAGCCAGGCAACCCTGGTGCTGCAGTTGAAGGTAAACCACTCTCAGATCCTATAGCACTTGTTCTTGTGAGCCCAGGCGATAGGGGGGTAGACCCTGAAACTACACCAGGTTGTTGAATTGTTTCCGATCCTCCAGGGACTGATGAACTGCTCTCTGGTGTTGCGCCTGAGGGCAAACCGGTTCCTAATCCTTCAGCACTCGTCCCTGCAGCTCCAGAGAGTGTGGCGGTTTGCTCTACACCTACACCAGGGCTTGCAGTTGCTGCTGACCCTCCTGTGGCTGACCCGGGGGTTCCTGGTGCCCCAGAGGAGGAGAGACGGGTGACAGATTGTCCAGCACTAGTCCCTGTTGCTCCAGATAAGGAGGCAGCGGTCTCAGAACCTGCACCAGACACTCCAGTTGCTGCTGACCTTCCTGGTGATGATCCAGGGGTGACTGGTGCTCCAGATACAGGCAAAGTGCTTCCTGACCCTATGACACCAGCCCCTGTTGCTCCAGAGAGCGGGGCTGTTCGTCCTGAAGCTGCAGCCGTTGTTCCCGTTGCTGCTGATGGGCCAGGCGTTGACCCAGGTATCCCCGACGCCCCGGGTGAAGGTACACTGGTTCTTGGTCCGATAGCATTAGTGCCCGTTGCAGCAGATGATGGCACAGTGGGCGCGGACCCTCCAGCCGACGCGCCAGTTGCTGGTGACGTTGCGGGAGGCGATCCGGAGGTCACTGATGTTCCAGACAGAGGGGCACTTGTTCCTGATCCCATACCGCTAGTCCCTGGCGCTGCAGATACTGGGGAAGCTGTCTCTGAACCTTCACCCCGTGCTCCCGTTGCTCCTGAACTTGCTAGTGATGATCCGGGGGTCACCGGTGCTCCGGATGGCCGGACACTGGTTCCAGATAAAGCAGTAGGCCTTGTATCTCCTGATAATGGGGCAGTAGGCTGTGAACCTGCACCGCTTCCTCCAGTTGCCGCCAATCCTCCCTGTGTTGAGCCAGGCAACCCTGGTGCTGCAGTTGAAGGTAAACCGCTCTCAGATCCTATAGCACTTGTTCTTGTGAGCCCGGGCGATAGGGGGGTGGACCCTGAAACTACACCAGGTTGTTGAATTGTTTCCGATCCTCCAGGGACTGATGAACTGCTCTCTGGTGTTGCGCCTGAGGGCAAACCGGTTCCTAATCCTACAGCACTCGTCCCTGCAGCTCCAGAGAGTGTGGCGGTTTGCTCTACACCTACACCAGGGCTTGCAGTTGCTGCTGACCCTCCTGTGGCTGACCCGGGGGTTCCTGGTGCCCCAGAGGAGGAGAGACGGGTGACAGATTGTCCAGCACTAGTCCCTGTTGCTCCAGATAAGGAGGCAGCGGTCTCAGAACCTGCACCAGACACTCCAGTTGCTGCTGACCTTCCTGGTGATGATCCAGGGGTGACTGGTGCTCCAGATACAGGCAAAGTGCTTCCTGACCCTATGACACCAGCCCCTGTTGCTCCAGAGAGCGGGGCTGTTCGTCCTGAAGCTGCAGCCGTTGTTCCCGTTGCTGCTGATGGGCCAGGCGTTGACCCAGGTATCCCCGACGCCCCGGGTGAAGGTACACTGGTTCTTGGTCCGATAGCATTAGTGCCCGTTGCAGCAGATGATGGCACAGTGGGCGCGGACCCTCCAGCCGACGCGCCAGTTGCTGGTGACGTTGCGGGAGGCGATCCGGAGGTCACTGATGTTCCAGACAGAGGGGCACTTGTTCCTGATCCCATACCGCTAGTCCCTGGCGCTGCAGATACTGGGGAAGCTGTCTCTGAACCTTCACCCCGTGCTCCCGTTGCTCCTGAACTTGCTAGTGATGATCCGGGGGTCACCGGTGCTCCGGATGGCCAGACACTGGTTCCAGATAAAGCAGTAGGCCTTGTATCTCCTGATAATGGGGCAGTAGGCTGTGAACCTGCACCGCTTCCTCCAGTTGCCGCCAATCCTCCCTGTGTTGAGCCAGGCAACCCTGGTGCTGCAGTTGAAGGTAAACCGCTCTCAGATCCTATAGCACTTGTTCTTGTGAGCCCGGGCGATAGGGGGGTGGACCCTGAAACTACACCAGGTTGTTGAATTGTTTCCGATCCTCCAGGGACTGATGAACTGCTCTCTGGTGTTGCGCCTGAGGGCAAACCGGTTCCTAATCCTACAGCACTCGTCCCTGCAGCTCCAGAGAGTGTGGCGGTTTGCTCTACACCTACACCAGGGCTTGCAGTTGCTGCTGACCCTCCTGTGGCTGACCCGGGGGTTCCTGGTGCCCCAGAGGAGGAGAGACGGGTGACAGATTGTCCAGCACTAGTCCCTGTTGCTCCAGATAAGGAGGCAGCGGTCTCAGAACCTGCACCAGACACTCCAGTTGCTGCTGACCTTCCTGGTGATGATCCAGGGGTGACTGGTGCTCCAGATACAGGCAAAGTGCTTCCTGACCCTATGACACCAGCCCCTGTTGCTCCAGAGAGCGGGGCTGTTCGTCCTGAAGCTGCAGCCGTTGTTCCCGTTGCTGCTGATGGGCCAGGCGTTGACCCAGGTATCCCCGACGCCCCGGGTGAAGGTACACTGGTTCTTGGTCCGATAGCATTAGTGCCCGTTGCAGCAGATGATGGCACAGTGGGCGCGGACCCTCCAGCCGACGCGCCAGTTGCTGGTGACGTTGCGGGAGGCGATCCGGAGGTCACTGATGTTCCAGACAGAGGGGCACTTGTTCCTGATCCCATACCGCTAGTCCCTGGCGCTGCAGATACTGGGGAAGCTGTCTCTGAACCTTCACCCCGTGCTCCCGTTGCTCCTGAACTTGCTAGTGATGATCCGGGGGTCACCGGTGCTCCGGATGGCCGGACACTGGTTCCAGATAAAGCAGTGGGCCTTGTATCTCCTGATAATGGGGCAGTAGGCTGTGAACCTGCACCGCTTCCTCCAGTTGCCGCCAATCCTCCCTGTGTTGAGCCAGGCAACCCTGGTGCTGCAGTTGAAGGTAAACCGCTCTCAGATCCTATAGCACTTGTTCTTGTGAGCCCGGGCGATAGGGGGGTGGACCCTGAAACTACACCAGGTTGTTGAATTGTTTCCGATCCTCCAGGGACTGATGAACTGCTCTCTGGTGTTGCGCCTGAGGGCAAACCGGTTCCTAATCCTACAGCACTCGTCCCTGCAGCTCCAGAGAGTGTGGCGGTTTGCTCTACACCTACACCAGGGCTTGCAGTTGCTGCTGACCCTCCTGTGGCTGACCCGGGGGTTCCTGGTGCCCCAGAGGAGGAGAGACGGGTGACAGATTGTCCAGCACTAGTCCCTGTTGCTCCAGATAAGGAGGCAGCGGTCTCAGAACCTGCACCAGACACTCCAGTTGCTGCTGACCTTCCTGGTGATGATCCAGGGGTGACTGGTGCTCCAGATACAGGCAAAGTGCTTCCTGACCCTATGACACCAGCCCCTGTTGCTCCAGAGAGCGGGGCTGTTCGTCCTGAAGCTGCAGCCGTTGTTCCCGTTGCTGCTGATGGGCCAGGCGTTGACCCAGGTATCCCCGACGCCCCGGGTGAAGGTACACTGGTTCTTGGTCCGATAGCATTAGTGCCCGTTGCAGCAGATGATGGCACAGTGGGCGCGGACCCTCCAGCCGACGCGCCAGTTGCTGGTGACGTTGCGGGAGGCGATCCGGAGGTCACTGATGTTCCAGACAGAGGGGCACTTGTTCCTGATCCCATACCGCTAGTCCCTGGCGCTGCAGATACTGGGGAAGCTGTCTCTGAACCTTCACCCCGTGCTCCCGTTGCTCCTGAACTTGCTAGTGATGATCCGGGGGTCACCGGTGCTCCGGATGGCCGGACACTGGTTCCAGATAAAGCAGTAGGCCTTGTATCTCCTGATAATGGGGCAGTAGGCTGTGAACCTGCACCGCTTCCTCCAGTTGCCGCCAATCCTCCCTGTGTTGAGCCAGGCAACCCTGGTGCTGCAGTTGAAGGTAAACCGCTCTCAGATCCTATAGCACTTGTTCTTGTGAGCCCGGGCGATAGGGGGGTGGACCCTGAAACTACACCAGGTTGTTGAATTGTTTCCGATCCTCCAGGGACTGATGAACTGCTCTCTGGTGTTGCGCCTGAGGGCAAACCGGTTCCTAATCCTACAGCACTCGTCCCTGCAGCTCCAGAGAGTGTGGCGGTTTGCTCTACACCTACACCAGGGCTTGCAGTTGCTGCTGACCCTCCTGTGGCTGACCCGGGGGTTCCTGGTGCCCCAGAGGAGGAGAGACGGGTGACAGATTGTCCAGCACTAGTCCCTGTTGCTCCAGATAAGGAGGCAGCGGTCTCAGAACCTGCACCAGACACTCCAGTTGCTGCTGACCTTCCTGGTGATGATCCAGGGGTGACTGGTGCTCCAGATACAGGCAAAGTGCTTCCTGACCCTATGACACCAGCCCCTGTTGCTCCAGAGAGCGGGGCTGTTCGTCCTGAAGCTGCAGCCGTTGTTCCCGTTGCTGCTGATGGGCCAGGCGTTGACCCAGGTATCCCCGACGCCCCGGGTGAAGGTACACTGGTTCTTGGTCCGATAGCATTAGTGCCCGTTGCAGCAGATGATGGCACAGTGGGCGCGGACCCTCCAGCCGACGCGCCAGTTGCTGGTGACGTTGCGGGAGGCGATCCGGAGGTCACTGATGTTCCAGACAGAGGGGCACTTGTTCCTGATCCCATACCGCTAGTCCCTGGCGCTGCAGATACTGGGGAAGCTGTCTCTGAACCTTCACCCCGTGCTCCCGTTGCTCCTGAACTTGCTAGTGATGATCCGGGGGTCACCGGTGCTCCGGATGGCCGGACACTGGTTCCAGATAAAGCAGTAGGCCTTGTATCTCCTGATAATGGGGCAGTAGGCTGTGAACCTGCACCGCTTCCTCCAGTTGCCGCCAATCCTCCCTGTGTTGAGCCAGGCAACCCTGGTGCTGCAGTTGAAGGTAAACCGCTCTCAGATCCTATAGCACTTGTTCTTGTGAGCCCAGGCGATAGGGGGTTGGACCCTGAAACTACACCAGGTTGTTGAATTGTTTCCGATCCTCCAGGGACTGATGAACTGCTCTCTGGTGTTGCGCCTGAGGGCAAACCGGTTCCTAATCCTACAGCACTCGTCCCTGCAGCTCCAGAGAGTGTGGCGGTTTGCTCTATACCTACACCAGGGCTTGCAGTTGCTGCTGACCCTCCTGTGGCTGACCCGGGGGTTCCTGGTGCCCCAGAGGAGGAGAGACGGGTGACAGATTGTCCAGCACTAGTCCCTGTTGCTCCAGATAAGGAGGCAGCGGTCTCAGAACCTGCACCAGACACTCCAGTTGCTGCTGACCTTCCTGGTGATGATCCAGGGGTGACTGGTGCTCCAGATACAGGCAAAGTGCTTCCTGACCCTATGACACCAGCCCCTGTTGCTCCAGAGAGCGGGGCTGTTCGTCCTGAAGCTGCAGCCGTTGTTCCCGTTGCTGCTGATGGGCCAGGCGTTGACCCAGGTATCCCCGACGCCCCGGGTGAAGGTACACTGGTTCTTGGTCCGATAGCATTAGTGCCCGTTGCAGCAGATGATGGCACAGTGGGCGCGGACCCTCCAGCCGACGCGCCAGTTGCTGGTGACGTTGCGGGAGGCGATCCGGAGGTCACTGATGTTCCAGACAGAGGGGCACTTGTTCCTGATCCCATACCGCTAGTCCCTGGCGCTGCAGATACTGGGGAAGCTGTCTCTGAACCTTCACCCCGTGCTCCCGTTGCTCCTGAACTTCCTAGTAATGATCCAGGTGTCACTTGTTCTCCACTTGTGTCTATCACTTCATATGATGATCTAGTTGTCCCTGATCCTAGTACAAATGATCCAGTCGTTGATCCTCCAGATGATGGTTCAGTTGCCCTGGTTCCTTTAGTTGACGGTGCAATTGTTGCTGATCCTACAGCTGAAGATCCCAGTGTTTCAAGGGATTGTCCTGTTATCCCTGTCAAAAAGCAGTAACAAACACAATAATGTTTTATATCTCTCCTGGTCCTTGATTAAATCAAGGAATCACATTTCTTTTTTCCCCCACTACATAGTTTTCATGTACCTTCAACCCCATATCAACTACCATATTCTTCAGCTAGCTTTCATTTTCTACAACATATTTTATTTCCTGTTTATCCATTCTTATCCTGCTTCTTTTTTCCATTCAACACTCTTTATTGAATATTTTGTGTATCATGTAAACTCTCCACAATTTTCAATTAATACTCTTTTTACATCAGAGCAATATTATGACACATATAATATTATTATTTAAGTACTTTTTCCAAGGTTATATAGTTAAAAAATAGAGTTGTATAAAGAGACAAGCTTAACATAAATGAATTTACTATCCAACAAATTAAGCAAATTCCCAAACTAGAATTACATCAAATCCTTAAGATGAATGAGGTGATATCCAGCATCTTGGGTGCTATTTTATATTGCCTGGCTAGCAAATCATCTCTGTAAAGATGCTATTAATTTTGATATATGACAAGAAGCACAGAACTATTTGAAACTCTAGGGAAATATCTTTCCAGATAGTGGGATCCGACAATGCAAAACACAGACATGAATTGCTTATGCTAGAGAAGCAGAACTAGATAAATGTGTATGGATTATGGGAGGTTAGGAGGAGAACATCAGAAAGTTAAGACATGTTTATGCAAATTATTGTAAATCAGGGGAGGCAAACTGGACATTTTTCTAAATGCAATGTGATATAATTTTATGCCAGGAAGTGATATATTTATATATATTAAAAATCCCTCTTTCTACTCTGTAGAGAGTATAAGGTAAGTGAGTACAATAGAGGTTGGTAGACCAGCATGAGGTGATTTCAGTAATTCAGCTGATATATAAATGTCTAGGGCTAGAGTGGTGATAAAGGAGATTGAGAATAGTGGATGGATTCAGAATATGTTTTAAAAGTAGCATTAACAGATCTTGCTTTAATTGGGAAGTGAAAAATTGAAAGAGAGAGGCATCAGGATAACTTTAAGATTTTTCATGATTAAACTGAGTCAGTAATGGCATTTTTTTTTTGATATGGGAAAGACTGAACATGTGTGGGTATGAAAGAAAATCAAGAATTCTGTTTAGCGCATACTAAATCTGAGATATCTGTTAGACATAAAAATGGAAATGTCAAGTTATGTATTCAGTATGAATCTAGAGTTCCAGAGAAGCCAATACTGGGGATATACATTTGGAAATCTACATCTAAAACATCTTCAAATGTTTCCTATACTTAACTTCCTATGGATTACACAATCACAACCAAAAGGCCTGTCTTTGACTACCAGAAGCTTCTTTTTGAGCTTAATTTAAGGGAACCTCCCACCTACCCAGTTATGCTTCTGCATTTTTCTACAGACTAGTTTGCTATCTATCAGATAACGCTGTTATTGCCTCTGAAACCTTCAATTTATTCTTATTCATGTGACTCTGAGTTAGTATTCTGTTTGAGGTCTTGAGGTGGCTTCCCTGGTGGCTCAGAGGGTAAAGGATCCATCTGCAATGTGGGAGACCTGGATTCTATCCTTAGGTCAGGAAGATCCCCTGGAAAAGGAAATGGCTACCCATTCTCCAATATCCTTGCCTGGAGAATTCCATGGACGAAGAACCTGGTGGGCTATAGTCCATGGGATCACAAAAAGTTGGGCACAACTGAGTGACTAAGCACCTTGAGGTCTTGAAGCAATTAATCTCATATCCACTCACTCTGTGACACTGAGTAAGCCTACATTTTGGTTTCCTCTATCATCTGTGGCATTCTAACGCCATGTTGGACTTTGTCACTATTATTCTAAACTCTTACTTCCTCCAAAGCCTGTTCTCTATCACAATTATTTTTATCCTGTCCTCTGGAATTCACATTTATGTTTTTTTTAATAATTTTTTCAATTGGAGGAAAATTGCTTTTCAATGTATGTGTTGGTTTCTGCCATATAACAACTCAAATCAGTCATAATTATATAACTGTTTTACAAAATTTCTACTTCCTCCTGTCCTTAACCTAATGGAATTAATTCTGCAACACACTAACAAAACTCAGAATGCTCCAGATTTTTATGTGAGGAATTCTACTAATGGATCAGATGAGGACAGAAGCCTTGGATTTGCAGAGACATGTATCTATTAATACATAGTGGTGTATGTGTGTGGATGTGGGCATGTTTCCAGCAAAACTTCACTATTTGTGATAGAGGAGCAAGTGCTAAAAACAACAACAAAGCATTCCCTCCTACATCTCCAATTCTTCTGGAAGACTCTTTCACACAGTCTGTTATTTTTAACTCATTTATAAGAATAAAGCTTCTTGATCCTTTATCAGACTGGGAGTTTTTATTTATTTACCAGATATCCACCAGATATTTATCAAGCCATGCATTCAGCTAGTTACTGGGAACACAGATGAAAACAAGAACAGGCAAGTTGACAGGATCTTTCTTTACTTTCAACAGAAATTTTTCATGTTGGTTTCCTATGTAGTAATGGTGAATAATCGGATGAAGAATCAATAGTCTAGGCCCTGTTTTGGCTTCACAACATACTCATCCTGTGACTGAAGTAAACACATTGATTTTTTTTCATAAATAAAATATAAATAATTACTAACATATTGTCAGTTGCTCAGGGTAGTTATATGATTCAAATAGGTAAGTGTATGTGACAACATTTTGCCCATTTTACACTTCCAGTGTATTTTTTATGGTTATCATTTTTTATTTTTGTTAAAACAGATTAAGATGACTCATAAATGATATTGTACAATGGTTAATGCTTGCCTTATATTTTTTTATCCACTAAATTGTATTCAATATATTGGGCAAAAATCAAGATATAAAAACAATATTATTTTATTCTACCAGTTATATTTTTCAAACACATTTTCCTATTTCATGAGAAATAGTCACTAATCTTATTTGTTTTTAGTCTCTAGTTCTTTGAAATATGTTAAGTATTATGAGGCACAAACATTAGGTACGGGTTGAGCTTTGAGCAAATGAGGTATTGTCATTTCCTATTTGCAAATTCTAGAAAATAAGATATTTTTAAATCAGTGTGTAGAGATTTTAGGGAACAAATTATTTTCTGAATTTTTAGACAATGCAGAAAGCCATGTTATTTACTATTCTCAGAAAGCTGTTCATCAAGGTTCTAGACCACTTGCCAATAAAAAAATTATGAAAATATTAACATTTTAAACTACAATATTTTCTAATATTATCAAAAATAACTAACACTAGTTTGTTACTAGTAACAAACTAGTTTGTTTTGTAATTATTTGGTACTTTCAATCTATATTTATTTTTGCTTGTTGTCGAAGTGATTTTGTATAGTGCAATGCAGACCTTAGATAAAGAAACATAACTAACTGAATGGGAAACACATCCTAAGTCTGAAACTCAAAAATAACATTTAAGGACCAAATAGAAGATAATCACAATTACTTTTTAAAATAAATACACTATGGTTGTATTAAATAACATTCCAGTGATTTCAAAACTGACCATAAATAATATCAGATTTTAAGTGCCACATTAATCTTGCTTGGGTTTCCCTGGTGGCTCAGACAGTAAAGAATCTGCCTGCAATGAAAGAGACCCTAGTTAGAACTCCTAGAGGAGGGAATGGATACCCCCTCCAGTATTCTTGCCTGGAGAGAGCAGCCTGGTGGCCTACAGTCCATGGGTCCCCAAAGAGTCTAACATGGCTGAGTAACTAACACTTTCACTTTCATTTTTATCTTGTTTAGTAATGGAGAAACCTGAACTGTCAGATCACTGTCATACTCTGTGACACTAGTTGCATCACCTGACTTCCAGGTGTATTCCTTATTAAGGAAAAAAAATGGAAAACTCATTCACAGAATTTCTTAATTCCATAGTACTATAAGTAACCACACAAGAGACTGAGCCAGACTTGCCTGTGAGTGTCCAAGAGCCTCCAATAGAGGCATGGGTCAACAGCGACCTGCTGTGGAGTTGGGGCACTGAATACAGCAGTCTTGGGAGCCATAGTGTGCTGGCTATGTCCTTTTGAAGGAGTTCACCATTATTCCTATCATAGTTTGGCCTTAGGTCAAACTACTGGGAGGGAACACTATCATACCCATCACCAGAAAATTGGACTAAGGATTTCTGAGTATGGCTGCACCCACCAGAGCAAGACCCAGTTTTCCCTAGAGCCAGTCCCTCCTCCCATCTGGAAGCTTCCACAAGCTTCTTATCCTCATCCATCAGAGGGAAGACAAAATGAAAACCACAATCACAGAAAACTAACCAAACTGATCAAATGGATCACAGCTTTGTCTAACTCAATGAAACTATGAGCCACGCCATGTAGGGCCACCCAAGATGGTTCATGGTGGAGAGTTCTGACAAAATATGGCCCACTAAGGAAGGAAATGGCAAATCACTTCAGTATTCTTGCCCTGAGAACCCTATGAATAGTATGCAAAGGCAAAAGGATATGACACTGAAAGATGAACTCCCCAGGTCTGGGTAGGTGCCCAATATGCTACTGGAGAAGAGTAGAGAAATAGCTCCAGAAGGAATGAAGAGACTGAGCCAAAGTGGAAACAATGCCCATCTGTGCGTGTGTCTGGTGGTGAAAGTAAAGTGCAATGCTATAAAGAGCAATATTACATAGAAACCTGGAATGTTAGGTCCATGAATCAAGGTAAATTGGAAGTGGTCAAATAGGAGAAGGCAGGAGTTAACACCAGTATTTTAGGAATCAGTGGACTAAAATGGACTGGAATGGATGAATTTAATTCAGATGACCATTATATCTATTACTGTGGGCAAGAATCTGTTAGAAGAAATAGAGTATCCCTCATGGTCAACAAAAGAGTCCAAAATGCAGTACTTGGGTGCAATCTTAAAAACAACAGATTGATCTCTGATCATTTCCAAGGCAAAAAATTCAGTATTACAGTAATTCAGGTCTTTGCCCCAACCACTAATGTCAAAGAAGCTGAAGGTAAATGGTTCTATGAAGACCTACAAGACCTTCTAGAACTAACACCAAAAACAGATTTCCTTCACATCATAGGGGACTGAAAAGCAAAAGTAAGAAATCAAGAGATACCTGGAGTAACAGGCAAGTTTGGCCTTAGAGTACAAAATGAAGCAGGGCAAAGTCTAACTGAGGTTTGCCAAGAGAAAGTACTGGTCATAGCAAACACTGTTCCAACAGAAGAGACTACTCCACAAATGGACTTCACCAGTTGGTCAAAACCGAAATCAGATTGATTCTATTCTTTGAGCAAAAGGTGGAAAAGCTCTATACAGTCAGCAAAAACAAGACCAGGAGCTGACTGTGGCTCAGATCAAGAATTCCTTATTGCCAAATTCAGACTTAAATTGAAGAAAGTATGGAAAACCACTAGACCATTCAGATATGACCTACATCATATCCCTTATGATTATACAGTGGAAGTGACAAATAGATTCAAGGGATTAGATCTGATAGACAGAGTGCCTGATGAACTATGGACACAGGTTCATGACATTGTACAGGAGGCAGTGATCAAGACCATCCCCAAGAAAAAGACTGGAATGCAAAAGTAGGAAGTCAAGAGATAACTGGAATAACAGGCAAGTTTGGCCTTGGAGTACAAAATGAAGCAGAGCAAAGACTAACAGAGCTTTGCCAAGAGAATGCACTAGTCATAGCAAACACCCTTTTGCAACAGCACGAGAGACAACTCTAGACATGGAAATCACCACATAGTCAATACCGTAATCAGATTGATTATATTCTTTGCAGTTGAAGATGGAGAAGCCCCATTCCATGGGATCACAAAGATCAGACACAAGTGAGTGACTGAACAACAACAGTGAGATAACCAATTCCAATTTGACTTCCAGTAGATTACAGAAAGGCCTACTTTTTCATATTATTAATAATTTTTACCTTTTTTACTTTTCAAAAAATGGGCTTTGGCATACATTTATTCATTATTTCATTTTGATCCTCATCACAATCCCACTCAATAGATTATATTGCTCAGTTTTTACAGATAAGAAAACTAAAGTAATAGAAAGTGAAAGTGAAGTCGCTTAGCCATGTCTGACTCTTTGCGACCCCATGGACTGTAGCCTACCAGACTCCTCCATCCACGGTATTTTCCAGGCAAGAGTACTGGAGTGGGTTGCCATTTCCTTCTCCAGAGGATCTTCCCAACCCAGGGATCGAACCTGGGTCTCCTGCATTGTAGACAGATGCTTTACCGTCTGAGCCACCTGGGAAGTCTAAAGTAATAGAGGTTAAGTGATTCATTCACTCAACTACATGATATTGATTCTAGGAGTATGTGGACGCTGCTTGGGAAAGTTATTTATTTTTGGATTTTTTCACATCAGAAATTGTTATTGAATATTTATAAAATACTTTTTTTAGCCTCTATGTAGAAAACTAGTAGCTTTTATTTCTTTTAGAGCTATTAGTGTGAAGTACTATTTTAATGGATTTTGTAATTTTGAAATGCTTTCATTAAAAATTAACAGAAAATATTATTAAACATTATTTTAACATGCTCTTGGATTCTAATTACAACCATTTGTTTTTGCTATGTAAACTCTTCAGTTGCTTTTTCTTTTTGCTTTTTTATTTCTCTTTTGATAGAAAGGTTATATTTTATAGTGCTATTTTTATATAATCCCATTAGCATCCTCTGAATTTTCTTTCAGATAGTGCCTATTGGTTGTTCTCTGTGAGCACCAATAAAGTTAACTTATAATTTATTCTCTCCTTCTTCTCTTTCTCTTCTGTACTTTCCAATTTAAGTAAATACTATTTTCTTTATTAATGCTTATTTTTTTCTTGGTCATTTATACTTTACTCGGACATTGTTATTTGGTCAAATATGTAACATTTTTCTTCTACCTTTTTTTCAACTTTTGTCATAGTGTTAGTGTTACAGTTAAAAATATTGCTGAAATCTTTTAGTTTGTCTTCAAAGTATCTTTTTGCTGCTTAACACTCCTCCAGTGATTTTATTACGAAGGGCTCATGGCTACATAATTCCCTGTATTTTTTATATTCCTATAGCTTTAATACTTGAATTACATATAACTGGCTGTGAAACCCTTGGCTCACATTCTCCCATCCAAGTACTAACCAGGCCCGACCCTGCTTAGCTTCCGAGATCAGATGAGATCGGGCGCGTTCAGGGTGGTATGGCCGTAGACTCACATTCTCTTTCTTTGTGTATCTAAATGCTACTTTACTCTTAAGTATAATGCTAATCTAATTTTCTTTACTTTTTAATAGCTGTCTTTTTCTTCAACACCTAGAAAAATTCTTTTTCCTTCAAGTCTAATATTTTTCTAAAGCCACAAAACTGATTCTTTCAGGTATAAGGTAATCATTTCAACATGTAGATTTGAATTTTTTTAATTACAGGAAACATGATCTGATTTACAATTCTAAGTATTAGTTTGATTTCATTGCTTTTTCTTCTCTAGAAACTGTAATTATATATATATATATGATATTTTGTCTATTTCCTATAATTATGTCCTACTCCAATCTTCTTTACCTTTTCCTGCAATTTTTTAGGGAGATGATTTTTCGAATCCTACCCTCTAATCCCTTTGCCATATTTCCAGTCTCTGTTAGGTACCTTGTTATTTGGCCTTTACCTTTCAGATAATTTTTCTTTCTTTTTTTTTCAATATCTCTCCTTCAGTTTCAATTTAACATCCTCCTACTATTTATCTATTTTTACCCTGAGTTTTCTTAATTTCTAATTTTGATGTCTCTTTATATCTTCAATTGTTTTTTTAATTTTAAATTGTATTAATGATATGTTTTTGAAATCAAAGGACCCAAAGGACCCCCTCAAGTACAAAGGTCCCTGCACTTCCCCTGTCTTTTGCTGTAGGAAAGTTGAAATCTCCCAGGCCTCCCAGAACCCAAAAGAGCACATTCAAGCAGTTAATGATTAGGAAAATAGAGTCACAGAATCTTTCCATGTCTGCTGCACATTCCTGAACTGTTCTGGAGATAACTATAACTGCCACTAGAGGGGGAAAGCTAACTTCATGATGACCAGACTGTAACCATGACATAATCTTCTCCATCTATGGCTAGCACAGTTCCAAGTACTGGCCTCAAGAGAAGGGGATTAGAATTATTGCACATAATAATCTATATCTTTGTGAGCATCAGAAAATTATGTTTTGCTCTGCTTGCATATATAAGCAGGCATCTAAAATTATCAGCAAAGAGATGTTACAGATCCATGTCAACATCTTCCGCTTTAAGAATATGGTGCCATATGTCAACATGAAGAAGTTACAGAAGATGTACCTTCACCCCTAATCCCATTAAACTAGAATGATTTCTCACAGTGGGGATTTGTAAGCAACAACTTTGTCCCTTTCCTGTTGCTCATTTCTGTTTCCCTCAAACCTGGTAGAAATGAGATCACTAAAAAAAAGCAACATTTAACCTAACTCCTAATTAAGCTTTACTAAATGCACACAATACCTTGCCTAACCTGTTTCTTCTTTCCCTAGATTGAAAAGAAGGAGAAATGAAGAATTAAGCAGTTAAAGAGTGATTATTTCTCTACCCTAAACTTCCCCCATAGCAATTCTTTAGGCAGATGGTGTAACCAAGAGAACATCTGAAGAAAGACCTTGAGGAGTCAGTCAGCCTGTACACAGTGGGACTGATGCAGAAGCTAACATTTTCCCTCAGTAATTCACTGAGATTGTTTCTGCCTTTTCCTGTTAAAAACCCATGGCTGAGTAGGACCTTTGGAGTTGATTCTGGGACATGAGTCCATCTTCTTCCCAGATTGCAGGTCTTCTGATTAAAGCAAACTTTCCTTTCTACCAACACTTGTCTGTCAAGTGTAGGCTTTTTTTTTTTTTTGCTTCAGAATGATTTATTTATGGGAAAGTCTTTTCTACTTCATTACACTTCTTAGTATGTATTTTTTATTTTTTATTTTTATTTTTTTAAATAAATTTATTTATTTTAGTTGGGGGCTAATTACTTTACAATATTGTAGTGGTTTTTGCCATACATGGACATGAATCAGCCATGGGTTTACATGTGTTCCCCATCCTGAACCCCCCTCCCTCCTCCCTCCGCATCCCATCCCTCTGGGTCATCCTATTGCCCCAGCCCTGGGTATTTGTCTCATGCATCGAACCTGGAATGGTGTTCTGTTTCACATATGATAATATACATGTTTCAGTGCTATTCTTCCTGAGTAAAAGTGTAGGCTTTTGAGAAGCGAGCAAGGCTGAGTTCAATAACATTTTAGTATCCCTCTGCTTTATGACTAGGTTTTTAGAATTTTCTTGCTACTGCTGAAAATTTCTGAAAATGTATACAAAAGAATAGTTTTATACAGATATTGGAATTTAATTTTTCTCTCTCTTTTTTTTTTTGCATTTAATTTTTCTAAAACAGCAATAGCAGGAGACCCTGTGTGCATTGAGGGCAGAGAGGCTTTTGTGAGGCTCATCAGATTTCTCAGATCAAGGGCTTCTCCTTGTTACACTGAGGGGAAGATTCTTTTGTAAGTGGAATCTTTCCTTTGTCTTCTAATTTTTAATTATTATCCTGTTTTCTAGAGACCCTAAGATTTAAGTACTCCTTTCTTTTTTTTTCTAACTTTCAGATTCCCAGGATTCCTTAGCCTTCCAATATGCCTCCTCCTTTACAAGCAGTTGAATGCCTTCCCAAGACTGCCAGTACTCATTCCGTGAACTCTCCACTCTTTTCTTTCAACCCAGCATTCACAAATGCTCTGACTAGTCAGGTCCCAGATCTCTCAGTATTCTCTAATTAAGGTGAGGACCTTTCCTTCTAGAGGTGAATCCTAGTTGATGCTATTTATATTCTACCATTATTAAAAGCCTCTCTATACTTCCCTTTCTTCTGATGACCTGACCTGAATCTTGGTTCCTCTGTGAGTCATAAAGCCATCTTTCCCAGTCTTGAGGTTTCAGTCTTCTCTATTCCCTCTAAACATTCTAGATGTGGACTCTCTTGACATTTCTGGTTGGTGGCTGGAGGTATGTGTAGATTCTAATATATACAGCCACCATTTTCCTCTTTAAATTTTTTTTCATAGGTTCCTTGAGTTTAAATGCTACTCAATTCTAAGAGCATCAAAGCAAATTAAGGATCAGGTCCTTAGTCCATTTTACACACTAATGAGGGAGGTGTTGTTGTGAACTGCTGAAAACATCAGGTCCAGATTTGCCTGACTTTCTATGACTTGTGGCTCCAATGCCTGGTTCTCCAGAGGAATTACAGCCTGCAGCTCTGAAGTCTGCTCCAGGCAATACCCTTGCCATGGTTTAATTTTATAATGGGAGAGAAAAGCTAGTTAATTAAAATATAAAACTGATCCTTTTATGAGGATGGCCTGTGTAAGAAAAAATAAAAATTTTCAATATCAGGTTTAACTGTCTTTACTGACGGAGAAGGCAATGGCACCCCACTCCAGTACTCTTGCCTGGAAAATCCCATGGACAGAAGAGCCTGGTAGGCTGCAGTCCATGGGGTCGCTAAGAGTCGGACATGACTGAGCGACTTCACTTTCACTTTTCACTTACATGCATTGGAGAAGGAAATGGCAACCCACTCCAGTGTTCTTGCCTGGAGAATCCCAGGGACGGGAGAGCCTGGTGGGCTGCCGTCTATGGGGTCGCACAGAGTCGGACACGACTGAAGCGACTTAGCAGCAGCAGTCTTTACTGAAAATAAGGGAAGAGATTTCCCCTTTTCTTTTCTTAGAGTATTTACTTTAGAATATTTGTAAAGGTAAGTTCTTTCCAGTGTCTTTGAAATGCATGTAAATCTTTTAAAAAACTAAATAAGCCTCTTGTCAACTTAATGACTCAGAAATGTCTTTCTCAAGGACTTGGATGCTATCTCTTTGAAAAGTAAACATTTCAGGAGACAGTGCTCTTTCCCCCTCTAGATATGAAATTTCCTCCTATCATCAAAATAAAAGTTTATTTTTCCATTTTATAAAACCAATTATTAATTAACCAGATGGTTGCCCCCTTGCCAGGTGAATTTAGGATGAACTATGTGTAAAAAATGGTGCTGTCAAGTTTGCTTACTTTTACTTAAGAACTAGTTATTTTTCTTGAGAACATGAATGTAACAGATTGTACCAGCTTGGTGAGATTTCTTTCTATCTTTACAAACCTTTAGTAAATTGACTATAATTTGTATCACATTCTGGTCTAATGCCTATTCAATAATAAAATTGTTTTCTTTCTCTTCTACCTTTGTGGAGAGAGTCTCTGGGTTGGGAAAAGATTTTGTCTTCGATTCTGTTTCCCCAACACCTAAATTATGATGGCTATTTATTTCCCTGAAATTGAAAACATCCTTAAATTTTCATTCTGCTTACTTATGTTTTGAGTCTTTGCTCATTAAAGTATATAGATACAGGTAAAGAATGTTTCTTGCCATTTCAGTAAACAAAGAATGTTGCCTGCCATCGTGCCATCAGCCACAGCAGCCTCTCCCACAGGCAGAGCACCCTGTGGGCAATTCAGGATGAAGAGAAACAGGATAGTGGCTCTGGATAAAAAGAGGTACAACCTAAGGAATTATTTCAATGAGGCTAGACTCTTGCATTTTCCCATACATAGAAAAGTACTAAAACCATTACTTAAGATGCCTGGCTTTTTTTTATGATCAGCAGTAATCTTTTGATGTACTATATGTATTTTTTTTCCAGCAAAAATTCCTATGTATCCTAGCTCCTTCTTTACCTCTTTTGAAGAGTTTCTCAGAGTTATATAAGAGACTGTCTTGAAGGTTATAGTCCTCAATAAGGTCCCCAAATAAAACATAACTCACAACTTTTAGGTTGTGTGTCTCTTTTTCAGTCAACACAGTCATAGTGTACTGATCATAATATCATATTCTTTTCAAAATAGAATAATTCTGTTGTCTTCAACCCCAACTAATCAGCTCTCTTGCTAGGTCTTCTTGAGTTCCCACTTCAACTCTTGTCATTGAACATTTCCTTGATGTAGATTATCTTCTATCATGCATGATTCTGCCTTTGTGAATATATAAATATCCATTTCTCCAGCTCAAAAGTCAAGTTCTAAGAGAATAAATATCTTACTCTATTCCCTTCCTGGTTTCTCTAGGGCACCCAGTATGATGTGGACACACACAAATAAATAGCTCAATTTATTTCTGATCTCCTTCAGTTTTGAGATCATACAAATAATAATAATTAAACTTCCCAGGAAAACTTGTCTCTGACCAAATTTTAAGTAAAGAAATCACGTTTATATTGTCTGGTTTTATTCTGATTATGTTCTTTCAGTACCTGTTGCTCCAGAAGTGTTATCACGAGCAGCTCCAGTGGTGGCGGCATTTTCACCTCCAGTTGTTCCTAATTGAAAAGAATGATGTTCTCATTGGACACTAGGGTTGCTAGATTAAGGATATCAAAATACAGGACTCCCAGTTGCGCTTGAATTCCAGATAAAGAACAGTCACATCCCAATTATTGCATGGGGCACACTGACACCAAAAAAAAATTCTTATTGATGTGAAATTCAAATTTAAAAGGCATCTTGTATTTTATCTGTCAACTTTACCCTACATAAATGGTTGTGATGAAAATTCTCTAACTACCCATTCATTTGTCCTAAAATTATAACCTTTAAAGCCAAAGCCATTACTCAAGTCACATAAACTCCTTCTGAGGAAGGAATCAGCTAAGAGTCTCAGCTAGGCTCTTGATAGAGCACCACCAAAGTGTCCAGGTGTCCTGCACCTTGCCTCTGAACTACCAGTTGGGCTGGAACCAGAGAAAGATGGTTTAGCTGTGATGCCACTGCCAGTTCGAGTGGTAGCTTCAACAAATTCTACTGTTACGCCTGATAAACAGTATTGGGAGAGTATATATATTATTGTGCTTCCCAGGTGGCATTAATGGTAAAGAACTTGCCTGCCAATGCAGGAGACTTAAGAGATGTGGATTTGATCCCTAGGTTGGGAAGATTCCCTGGACAAGGTCATGGCAACCCATTCCAGTATTCTTCCCTGGAGATTCCCATGGGCAGAGAAGCCTGGCAAGCTATAGTCCATAGCATTGCACAGCATCAGACACGACTGAAGCAACTTAGCACCCATGCATATATTAATGTGACAATCCTGTACTGTAACACGTTTGAAGGGAAGACTTGGAGAAACTAGGAAAAAACCTTCTTCATGAAAAACATTATTCATGCTTAACCCATTCTTCATCTTTTCTTGGATGGTATATTAATAAGTAATACTAAGCAAAATCTGTAGTATTCTGAAAAAAAGAATGTCCTTTTTGACAAAAGTCGTGGTCTCAATGACATCCTCTACTCACCTAACTTACCTTCAGATGCTGTCACTTCACTGCTTGGTTCTCCAGTTGTTTGACCAGCTGATGATCTGGTAGTCTCTTTCAAAATAAACAATATATATCAAATTATATATATAAATATCTTTAGTTAAACAGAACACAGTGTGCTGTTCTCTGTTTTGAAAATACTGGGACTTCTCTGATTGGCTAAGACTCCGTGTTCTCAATGCAGGGGCCCTGGATCCAATCCCTGGTCAGGGAACTAGATCCTACATGTTACAACTAAGAGTTCACATGTCACAGCTAAAAGATCCCACATGCTACAACTAAAGAGCTCACATGCCTCAACTAAAACTGGGTGCAGCCAAATAAATTAAATAAATATTTTTTGAAAATACCTGTCACACTTACACATTTCCAGTTCACTCTTTCCAAAAATTGATCATAAGAATCACCTGGGTTGCTTGTTAAATATATAGATAGGCTAGCCCAGAGAGTCTCAGCCCAGGTCATACATTGGAACAAACCACAAAGCCTTTTTTTTTTATTTATTTATTTCTTAATTGAAGGATAATTGCTTTACAGAATTGTGTTGGTTTCTGCCAAACATCAATATGAATCAGCTAAAGATATACATATGTCTCCTCCCTCTTACTTTTAAAAAATCACTCATGCCTGGGCACTTCTTCTCAGAGTTCTGATTCAATTACTCTGTAAAAGGCTCTTCAGTATGTATTTTCAAAAGTCTTTCTAGTCAATTTTAATGTGTAGCCAAATTGCAAATCATGACCTTAGCCCAACTTCACATTCACAGCCTTAGAAGTCCTAAGGCAGGAGTCTTAGAATTTGAAATACAACATGCTTTGCTATAGATCACCTCTGAACTGATATTAGAGAATCACTAGCATTAATCCCATAAATGTAGGAATAATGAGGTCATGAATATGTGCATTTACTAGTGAGGAATAACTCAAAAGTGCTGGTAACTTCCTTAAGGTCAGTAAGAAAATGCCTCAGGTGACTGTCAATGTTACCCATTTTCATACCTGATTGGCCTCCAGGGGTTATGTCTGGGACAGGTGAGTCTGCATTTGTGCTCTTGCTCCCAGGTGCAGTTGTGAAGCTTTCTGAAGATCTTGGGGTCCCTGACACAGCAAAGAAGAAGCATTACTTCCACTGTTGCAGAACTCTCCATATCACCCCTCTCTAATGTGACAAAATCAAAGTTTATCATAAAGAAGAAATCTTCAAATGATTCCTATGATTTCTATGGCTAGATGGTCTTATATCAGTTGTTCAGTTGTTCAGTTGCTAAGTCATGTCCAACTCTTTACGACCCCATGGACTGCAGCACACCTGGCCTCCCTGCCTTTCACTATCTCCCAGAGTTTGCTCAAACTCACGTCCATTGAGTCGATGATGCCATGTAGAGTTTAATCTTTTGTTCAATCTGTAATGTGTTCAGTACTAGGTAGCAGAGGCTAAGGTTCACATCCTGACTTGCCTGATTCTCCTGGGCTTGTCACTCCTGTGCTTGGTTGCCCAGGTGTGCCATCTTCCTCACCTCTTAGTGGTGCAGTTCCTGTTCCTCCTGATAAAAAAAAAAATAGCGATTTGAAAAATACCCTAGACATAAATCAACTCATTTAACCCTATAAAATCCTCTGAGACAATTTATATTACCAGTCCCACTCCACAGACATTGTCACCAGGCAAACTATACCTAAATTCATACTCCACCCTATGCTTCTCAGAAGATCTGTGGTAAAAGAAAAACTCTGTAAATTTTTCAGTCTGCTGTAAAATTTTGGGAAAGTGCCATGAAAGTAGAGAAATTAAATTAAAAAATAAAGCCATACAAAACATAAGCTTTTATAGTCAACAAAATAAAATTGCTGTGTCAAATTGCTGTGTTTCTAAATACTCTTATTCTGTTTCAGTTTTTATCACAGTATGGACTAGTAACAAAGAATCCTGGATTGTATCTGCTTACAAACCAAACTTTGAGAAACCGTGCTCAAGACTGCTGTACTCACTGTCTGATAACCAAAGGAGATAGCTGACTGACTTGTCATTATCACTACATAATTCCAATTCCAATTCCAGAAAATATACATTCAATAGTCATCACCCTAAAATTTAAGTCAATTCACTGATCTAATTGGAATTAAGTCATTTCTTAATTTGTGCTACTATAGCTTGTATCTTTCAAAATATTATTTTTAGGCAAGCAATATCTTATTCCAAAAAATATTTAAGACATAAATTTTAAATTGAGAAATTTGTCAAAGGAAAACAAGTGAAGGAAAAATGAAGTCAGGCCACGGATTAGTATAAATGCATAAAGATAAGTTCTATTCATACATTAGAGAAATGTCTTTTAATGGTATATAATGGTTTTGATTTATCCCAAGAGCAATCTGAAAAATTAAAAGATTTTAAGTAAGACAATGATGTGATGGCAGCTGAGGTTTGGTAAGTTCATTCTGGTATGGTACTGATTAAAGTGTAAATTGGGAAGGAAGTAGGGAAGAGTGGGAACATTCTCAACATTGACAAGTATCAATTGTTTGCCTGGCTCAACACTAAGAGCTTCTGATTCTAGGCAAGTGTGCTCCCAAATTTTGTGCTTCAAAAGTGTTCCCAGGAGATGTGAATGCTGTTGGTCTGGAAACTGCACTGTGAGCACCACTGTGTTATAGGAAGGTGAGTGAGGTGGATGAACATGAAGACTAGATAGAAAATGTTTGACATCTGAGCAAAAGCAAAGGCAATGTGATGCAAAGAGGAAATTAAAGAGGTACTTAAACTCATTAACTGACTGCATAAGGGATGGAGTGAACTTAAGCTTGTTTGTTTTTAATCAAAATCATCAATAATATTTTATTCTGAAACCAACAGTAGTTGAAATTTAGTCAGTGATGCACAAGGACAATTGCACGCTCACTGACTTCTCTTGGATGTTCGCTGTTTAGGCACAGATTGCAGAATTGTGCAGCCACAGACAAAGGAGGCTAAGGGTTCGGCTTCTAATCCTGCCTGTGCCAGTTTTGAGAACTTTCATTATTTTCTTTCTCATGGGAAAAAAGACACCTAACTACCATGGTGTTGATGTGGATTAAATTACATATTACATATTTTAGCATCTTTCAGAAATTTTAATGTGCCATAGAAATACGTCACTAATATTCTGTTAACATATAAATGTTAATTTTTCAGTTTATCTCAAAGTCACCCAGATAACTTACTGCTGATGCCAGATCTCTGTTATCTAATATACTCAGATTACAGTTGTTCCTGAGGCGAAATGAAGGACTGCTGTGGAAAGAAGTTAAGGACTCATTTCTTTGTCTCACCTACTCTGAAGGCTGTGTCACCTGTGCTTCCCTCTTCAGTTTTTGTGATTGCACTTACTGATACTCCAGTTGACCCTGATAAAGGTGAAGAAAAAGCAAAGACTTGCGAAAAAACTGCATGCTGTCAATTTTCAAGGTGTATATAATTGTAACATGATATACAATAAGACTGCAGTTTGTGCAAAAATTAAAGGGCCTACATTTTAATTACATACAAAAACCATCCAAAGCTGATATTACACTTAAGTCAGATACTTTTATTTTGTAAAATATTGTTCTGAGCAGTATTGCCTGAAACCAGTTGTTTAGCCGTGCTGGTATATATTGTCCTGAACTTAATTTACCTGATATGGGCCCAGAACTGGTGAAGGTGGGGCCTGCTAGTCCTGTGGTGCCCACACTTCCAGCTGTGGAGGTGATGGGAACTGGAGTTCTTGTAACATCTGAGAAAAACATAAAGAGAACTTCTCATCTCATGTTTACTCGCCCTTTAATACCAGTGGGTGATTTAACTATTCAATCAATTCCTACTGTAGAAAACAGAATCATGAATCCAGTGACTCTGCACAGATACCCTAAGATTTTTGTTCCATTATTACTTTCCTAATAAGATTTTGGTTTAGTCCTTACCATAATTTTTTAACAAAGTCATGTCATCTGCATCTTAAATTTTATCACATAAGGTCTTTTTACATTTATCTCAAAAGATTGCTTTCAAATAAACAGATCCGTATGCCCTAATCACACTGTCACTTAGAGATGACAGTAAGTATGATGAAAATCATCATGAAATATTTAATTGCTACTTTTATATTTAAAATACCTAATAAGCAAAATGTATCCTGAGATCTCCATGTTTTCTCTCATGCTATATTCTTTTTTAAAAAAAAATTTGAAGCTTGATATAACTTAATAGTTATATATATGTTATATCTTCCCTGGTGGCTCAGATGGTAAAGTGTCTGCTAACAACGTGGGAGACCTGGGTTCAATCCCTGGGTTGGGAAGATCTCCTGGAGAAGGAAATGACAACCCACTCCAGTACTCTTGCCTGGAAAATCCCATGGACGGAGGAGCCTGGTAGGCTGCAGTCCATGGGGTCGTGAAGAGTCGGACACGACTGAGACACTTCACTTTTTCATTTATATATGTTATATTAATATTAGCAATAAACCGAAGGCCACATTATAGCCAGTTAATATAAACACATCAATAATGAGTCAAGTTCAGGGTTTTTTTCTAGTTTAAAAACAGTGGGAAAAGCCCAGTAAACTATTGTTAAAAATAGTTTTTCAAAAACCAAACATATATAATTTCTTTCTTAAAAACACAAAGGTACTAATGATTTACACTGTCAGATATTTTTTCACATATAAAACCAGGAATTAATAGACTAACCTGTGGTAAAAGTTTTACTGAGGAAACTCAGAGTTGTTCCTGATAAGAAAAAGAGAAATGATGTGAATTTTTCTGACCTCAAGGGAAAATACTAGAAAGACTTCTCACTTGTTAGTTTTCAATATATTTAGTGACTTGCATTATACTCAGTGTTGAGAGTTAGTAACACATTTTTATTTCATTTTTAAAATAGTGACATTATAATGTCATTCTTTTCAATGCAAGTGCGTATGTGTGTATGTGTGGGTGTTTGTATGCTATACACATATGCATATGCTGAAGTCTACCAAATACAGTGTAAATGGAATAAATATATATCAACAATGAAAAGTTAGTTCTCTGCTGAGCAGAGGCTGATTTTGCAGTTTATAATTTCTTTGACTTCATTCTATTTCTGATTGTCAGCACCTTCAATATTTTTCTACTAAGAAACATATAGTCTATAAGAGTTTGGGGCAAATTGAAGGAGAAATACTTTTTAGGGTTTATTTTTATGATTTGATATAGTGGGTTCATGGAGATAAACTTGAAGTCATCATTAAACTCCTGTGGGAAGAAGTATGTTTTATCTGCATTCCCATTGCCAGGAAATGTGGTAAAAGTTTCTTAAAAGTTTGTTGTGATGTGGTCTATGGGCCTAAATATATGCCTTTATTAATTTCTAGCTTTTATAAATACTGAAAATAGCTATTTTCAGTATTTCAGTCTTAATTTCTATTTTAAAAATTCCCTGGAAATCTATTATGTGTGTTTATATCACTCTAAAAATTTATAACTTAAAAAAGAAGAAAATACTTCTCACACAATCTATTTGATCCTCACTCTTTATCCAGCCACACTTTCATTCTTTCTATTTGCCATTCCCTTTACTTGGAAAACCGTTCCCTCTCTCTTCTCCTTATTATAACTTCATTGTCATTTCTCAACTAAATCATCTTTTCTTCAATTCCTGACCACCCTGACTTGATCAAATCCCCTCTCCATCTATCCTACCCTCATTTTAAGCACTTCATAGTTCTTGCAAATTATTGCTACTTTCCATTCATTTTAATCACTTGACTGATATCCATCTTTTTGACTGGACTATTGTTTCATGAATGCACAGATCATATCTGTTATAACTCATCATTAAACTCCTAATGATATGAGTCCCTAGTACATAACAGGGGCTTGATAAATGTTTGTCAATAGAATACATGAATGAATCAGTCAATGAAGTGAAAGTATTACACCTATTCTATGTATGAAGAATTGAGCTCAGAAAAAGTAAGTGATTTGTTCAAGATTACTAGGGGTCAATGACAAAGCTAGGACTAAAATCTAAGTCACTCTGAACCTAGCTGTATGTATGCAATGCATATAGCTTTTTATGTGATGCTATCTCTATGCATAATACATTACTCTTGTATTTTATAAGTTCTTTGTTACCCATTTGCCATATTAATGGAAATACTGCAAATTAGACTAGAAATTATAGAATAAAATATCAAATAAAAATAAAGCAGCCTATCTCCCCTGATTACTTCACAAAAATGGATGTAGTATAAATATATTAAGTAGTTTGAGAGAAGGTTTATGTGAATATTCTCAGAATTAATGTTAAGCTTTAGCTGGGAAGAATTTTCAAATCAATATCAAGCAGACTCCACTAACAGAGCTCTTTAGATCTTGATATCTTTTCTCACTAACAAACACAATAATTGGACATTTGAATTAGTTGTGATATGGATGTAAGAATAACATAGGAAGACTGTTATGCCATTGTCCAGAGACTGTCAGTATTATAATGATGTAGCAGGATAGACTTCAATACTTCAAGAGACTGTAGGGCAGATTCCATTTCCCAGTATAGATTTTTCAGCCTTTAAGAAATTCCAGTGATCCTAATTTGAACTCATTCAAACTGAAGGCAATTGCATTTCATTAAAAGCAGCATTATCACATGGAGAAGAATCAATCTTCTCCAAAATTTCTATATCTGAATACGTAGGGATCAACACAGAGTTAAGGGGAACACAGTGACTCCCCACATATGGGACAGCAGTCATCGCAAATATTTATGCATTTGAATGAGAAAACACATTTACAGGCCTTTCTGTGCAATTGATGTGGCTAAGGAGGCAGCACACTCGAGTGGATCTCAAGGACTCATATTTTATCAGGGCCGTATGAGTTCTCTAAACCAGCCTCAGATTGGAGTCCATACCACTTTGACTACTGTGATAGAGCTCTCTTTCCCTACAAAATAACCTGGGAAGAGGTAAGTCTGAAATTATTGATACAACAATAAAAAGTATGGATAAGATTCTACTAACAGGAATAAATGAGAATTCACTTTCACTTTTATTCATGGTTTAATTACCAAAACTGATAGATAAAGCAATTATGTTCCCATTAATTTTGACATCCTTAACTATTACAATTTCAACTGATTTTTCCATTACTTGCAAATGAACATATATGCTAAAGTACTTGCTATTATGAATTACTGTATATGAGAGTCTTTGTTGCCAAGACATAAATGATAATAGAAAGAGCTTCCTTTACCAAAATATTGATATCTCTGTATGTTACAAAGTAGTAATCCACCCTAACAATTTTCAAAGGGATTGTGTCCATTTATTTTTACCTCATGATCAATTTGATAGTTTATTCTATTATTTTAACTTCATTTTTTCTCATGATAAAATTAATAATTGAAATAAAATCACATATTAATTTCCCAGCTACTACTAAGTTTTTATTACAACTAAGAACCATTTAAAATTTTGTAAAATTTATAAAATATTTTATAAATTATTATTTTCCTTCAATGAATTCAATTTTACTTAATATAAATTTCTGAAAGATAATCTTAAGGAGTATTTATAACATTTTCTCTAACAAACAACAAATTCAGTACTGCAAAGTTTAGATTTTCAAAGTATCTATTTCTGAGAAGAGTTTAAAATTCATAAAATTGGTTTTAATTGAATAAGCAGTATATTTGTGATTAATTATTAAAAATTACTATTCTGTTAAAATCTAACTTGATTTATATAATGGATTGTTCTTTATAGAACTGTTACTAGTAATAAATTTGACTTTACTGAGCACTTATGTGTTACACTAAGCTGTTTTCACATCCTACAATGTAGATATTCTATTTTTCCTACTTAAAAAATGAGAAAACTAATGTTCAGTATATTTGAAGGACTGAAACTAGGGTCATACAGCTAGTAAGTAGAAGAGAAGAGATTCTAGTTCTTATTTTTCTGTTTCTGCTTCCCACTGCACTCAACTGGCTCTCTATAACATCCTGATGCATGTACTTTCTTTCTATGATTGATACAATTTTAGAATAAGTGATTACACAGCAAATAAAATGTATATACAACCTATAATTGTAAAATTTTGATATTTTAACTTTTTGAGAAAAGAAAGATGCATTTTAAGATGTTAAACTGTTATGTAACAGATACCTACTTTTTTAAATTATATGAATCAGTATTCCATTTAGTCAATGAGCTATTTTTAGTTTTAATAGAAAAATTAAATAAATTATAAATTTTAACACAAGTCAAAATTTGAAATTGAATTCTGCAATTATATGCTACTATTACAATAACAGTTAAATTTAACTTTATTTTCTTTCTTAAATGTCAAAACACAAAAGCATTAAGATTGGAATCTAGAAAAATATGTTCTAGATTTTAATCCTCTCTTTGCTACTTATTACCAAGTGACCGTGAACACATAACTTAACCTTTTATGCTTCCATTTCCTCATTTGTAAATTGAGGGAAATAATGGCACCCACTTCATAGAGTTCTGTATCAAATGAGGCAATATGTGTCAAATGTTTAGAACAGTGCTCAGTAAAAGTTAGCTCTGGGTCAAAATCTGTCAATCTGAACAAGAAAAAAAAAAACATGATTGCATAATTTTTCCTCTAAAAATAACATATTTATTGGAATGGTTGGCTAGGCATCTCTCAGGGCATTTTAACTCTTTTAAAACATTTACTGCATAGAAAAGAAAATAGATTTACAAAGTATGGAAAAAAAGTGTAAGCTTGGCATATTACTTCCTTTGTGCTTTCAAAGTTTTAAAGTCAAATACATCATCATTCCTCTTCTGAAGACCTTAGCCTTTCTCTTTCTACCTGGCAGGAAGAAATACTTCCGATCTATCTGAGAAGGTCATTTAAATTTATGAAAGGAGTTTCAAAATAATTTGCACAATCCTTTCAAGGAATAAGTTAAAACAAAAAGAAACACAAAAACAACTAAAGGCCAGTGAAAAATACTTGATACAAGGAAGTATTTGATCTAGCACTTGATCAAAAATATTTCACTCAGGGAACAAGACAATGGCAAAAAGTTGCCCTTCTGCGCAGTCTCTTTTTGAAACAAATCTTACCTATTCAAGAATCATAGGAATTTTTTTAAATACCAAATTGATATCTTAAAACAATGCAGAAAAGAAAAATAGAACAGCTTTGGCTAAATTAAATTAACCCACTAAGCATATTGGTTCAACTCAAAAAGACTATATATTATCCAGAATGAAAGTACATTTAGAACACTGAGACTTCAAGCCAAAATTCTGAGTTAAATGGGTTTTCATGTCTAAAAAAGAAATCCTTCCACCTATTGTAAATAGTTCTTGGAGAGGCAATACATATTCAAAATGCTATGTCTTTCTAGTTATCTGGAAATATTACATGTTGCTTTTCAGTATCTATTTAAATGTTTTTGTTGAGGCATGCTATATTTAGAAAGGAAGAAGAAACTTGTTAATGATGATGACTAAACTCTTATTTAGGGATCCATTTTTCTCATCTCTGATCAAGAGAGGTTCACTACTAGAAGGCTAAAAAACAAAAATCATTATGTAGTTATGAATTCATTACAATTTGTCAAATGCTGTTCAACTTCTAAATCATTGATGTCAGTAAAAGAGATGGGATGTGACTTTTAAGCCTATAATTTATGCAAGGCAATTGCTCCACAAAAAGGATCCTTAACTCTCTTAAAAGTGTTCTAAAAGCAAACATTTTAAACTGATTTATTTTTACTATGGTGTGATGCTTATTGGATGAATTTATAAAACCAGTTTGTTTTTTTTTAAGTATGTTGGTTTGCCTTAAAATTAAATGTTTATTCTTACATGAAAATGAAGATCAATAGGTCATTAAATTTGGCTTTTTTTAAAGAGCTTCAAAAGATTACCACAAGCATTCTAGTACCTCTGAAAATCTTCTGACTGCCATCCTCACTTTAATTAGATTGCTATGATTCTCCAGTAACCAGTAAATGGACATATTATCTCTTATGATTGTTAAAATTCAGAAATGTCAAATTTTATTCTGAATATTTTGTATTCAGACCAGGAACCTATAGCACAACTTGAAGTATTCAATTTATGGTTATGCAGTTAATCTACTCAACAAAGATAACCAAGTGCTATAATCTGAGCCCCCAAGTCACAGATTTTTGAGGAAACTAAATCAATTATTATTTGAATACTTTCTAAATCCCCACCTGTTATATATGATATGGGCATAGTCTCAGAAAAGAAGAGGTAGTGTAGTAGTAGGGGCTAAGGATTAAACCACTAATAATGATTTTTAAATTGAAAATTAATTAATATCTAAAATTTCATATGCTTTACTTCATCTGGGAAATAGGCACTTACTAATTTCTTCCAGCAACAGGATAAAGCTACATCTACATTATCAAAAATGTTAGAAAGGTACCACTGGTTTGATAACTTGATAATCAATATTTTCTCTACATTTGGGGTTATTTGACTAAATCTATTTAAAATTTATGATTTGTGGCACATTTACACAATTTTAACATGAAAAAATAAACTTCTAAAAACTAATTTTTTCTCCTGATTTCAGATTAACACTGGGGGAGCCTTAATGATTCACATCTGTGAAATTATAATTTCTGACTTTCAAAGATAAAAAGGAAAAGAAAAACAACCCTGATTTCTCTCTACATCATACCAGAAAAATCTCTATTTCTTCTGACCTTTGTAACACTGGGAAAATATTTAAGCTGTTTGCATCTCCTCCCCCGTAAAATATGAGGGGGAAGATGTTGTGGGGAATAACAGTTAAGAGATTATTGAGAGTTAATGAGAAATTGAAAAAAAATATTTGGTATCATAACTCAAATGTAGTAAACTCTCATTAAAAGCTATTATTAATATTATCTGGATCTTATATTAATAATGCAGTACTAAGATGGCATTTTCATAAACTATTAATATTATACCTATAGATCATGAAATGTCTTGCTGGAGTTTCTGTGAAATTAAATAAAACTATAAGATTTGGTAAGATTAAGCATTAAAAGTCATAAATAACAACAAATGAATCCAGGGAAAAAAGCACCTAGCTAATTTTCCCTATAATAAAACTCTACATTAGGTTTATAATTTTTAAATGTTATAGTAGAAGCAATTGATGAGATTTTTGTAGTATTTTAAGGTTAATATTACACCTAAAAGTTCATAAGTTGCTCACTAAAACTCTAGGTAATCTAATGGCTTTATGTTTTATATGAAAAGTTTGCTGCTACAATACAAAATCTGACAGAATTATATTGCCAGAATATTATGTTCAAAATCAAATGCTTGGGGGGAAAAAAGCAGCAAAAGAAAATATATGTATAAACTAGAAAATATCAAGACAGTTCTCTTAGTTCTGATTGCCTACTTTTTATACAGGATGCCTATATCAGCATTATATTGAAATAATCCACATTGCTCATGATTCACTGGAGGAGAAAATGGAAACCCACTCCAGTATGCATGCCTGGAGAACCCCATGAACAGTATGAAAAAGCAAAAAGATATGACACCAGAAGATGAGCCCCTTCGGTTGGAAAATGTCCAATAAACTACTGGAGAAAAACAGAGGGCAACTACGAATAGCTCCAGAAAGAATGAAGCCTCTAGTCCAAAGCAGAAATGATACTCAGTAGTGGATGTGTTTGGTGATGAAAATAAAGTTCGATGTTGTAAAGAAAAACATTGCATAGGAACCTAGAATATTAGGACCATGAATCAAAGTAAATGGGATATGATCAAGCAGGAAGTGACAAGACAGACCATCGACATCTCAGGAATCAGTGAACTAAAATGGACTAGAATGGGGGTGAATTTAATAAAGGTGACCATGATATCTACTACTGTGGGCAAGAATCCCTTAGAAGAAATGAAGTAGCCTTCATAATCAACAAGAGTCCAAAATGTGGTACTTGAGTACAGTCTCAAAAATGACAATGATCTCTGTTCATTTCCAAGGCAAGACATTCAACATCATAGTAAACCAAGTCTATGACCTCAACCACCGATGCTGAAGAATTTGAAGCTGACTGGTTCTATGAACACCTAGAAGACCTCCTAGAACTAACACCAAATAATAATAATAATAATAATAATAATAATAATAATAATAATAATAATAATAATGTCATTTCAATCATAGGAGATTGGAATGCAAAAGTAGGAAGTCAAGAGATACCCAGAGTAACAAGCAAGTTTGGCCTTGGAGTACAAAATGAAGCAGGGCAAGGGCTAACATGGTTATGTCAAGAGAACAAGTTGGTCATAACAACCTCTCTTTTCCAACAATACAAAAGACAACTCTACACATGGACATCACCAGACGATCAATACTGAAATCAGATTACGTTCTTTGCAGCAAAAGACAAAGAGCTCTATACAGTCAGCAAAAACAAGACCTGGAGCTGACTGTGGCTCAGATTATGAGCTCCATACTGCAAAATTCAAGCTTAAATTGAAGGAAGCAGAGAAAACCACAAGGCCATTCAGGTATGACCTAAATCAAATCCCTTATGATTATACAGTGGTGAAGAGTAGAGTCAAAGGATTAGATCTGGTAGACAAAGTGCCTGAAGAACTAAGGATAGAGGTTCATAACACTGTACAGGAGGCAGTGACCAAGACCATCCCCAGGTAAAAGAAATGCAAGAAGGCAAAGTGGTTGTCTGAGGAGGCTTTACATATAGCTGAGGAAAGAAGAGAAGCAAAAGGCAAGGGAGAAAGGAAAAGATGCACCCAACTGAATTCAGAGTTCCAGAGAATAGAAAGGAGAGATAAGAAGGCCTTCTTAAATGAATAATACAAAGATATAGAGGAAAACAATAGAATAGGAAAGATTAGAGATCTCTTCAACAAAATTGGAGATACCGAGGGAACATTTCATATAAGGATAGGCAAAATAAAGGACAGATACTATAGGATCTAATATAAGCAGAAGATATTAAGAAGAGGTGCAACAACACAAAAGAACTATACAGGAAAGGTCTGGATAATTAATGAGCTGGTTGATTACAATGGTGTGGTTACTCACCTACAGCCAGACATCCTGGAGTGTGATGTCAAGTGGGCCTTAGGAAGCATCACTACGAACAAAGCTAATGGAGGTGACGAAATTCCTGCTGAATTATTTCAAATCCTAAAAGTTAATGCTGTTAAAATTCTGCACTCAATATATCAGCAAATTTGGAAAACTCAGCAGTGGCCATAGGGCTGGAAAAGGTCAATTTTCATTCCAATGCCAAAGAATGTTCAAAGTACTGTACATTGCATTTATTTCACATGCGTGCAAGGTTATGCTCAAAATCCTTCAAATGAAGCTTCAGCAGTATGTGAACTGAGAACTTTCAGAAGTACAAGCTGGATTTAGAAAAGCAGAGGAACCAGAGAGCAAATTGCCAACATTCATTGGATCATGAACAAAGCAAAGGAATTACAGAAAAAAATCTCTAATTCTGCTTCACTTACTATGAGAAAGCCTTTTGACTGTGTAGATCACAAGAAACTGGAAAATTCTTAAAGGGACAGGAGTACTAGACTTCCTTACCTATCTTCTAAGAATCCTGTATGCAGGTCAAGAAGCAACAGTTAGAACTAGACATGGAACTACTGACTGGTTCAAAATTGGTAAAGGAGTATAACAAGGCTGTATAGTGTCACCCTGTTTATTTAACTTACATGCAGAGTACATCATGCCAAATCCTGGGCTGGATAAATCACATGCTGGAATCAAGATTGTCAGGAGAAATATCTACAACCTCAGATATGTAGATGATACCACTCTAGAGGCAGAAAGTGATGAGGAACTAAAGAGCCTGTTGATGAGGGTGAAAAAAGAGAAAGAAAAAGCTGGCTTGAAACTCAACATTAAAATAAAAAAAAAAAAAGAAAGGCAGTCCTAAGATGGCAGAGGAATAGAATGGGAAGACCACTTTCTCCCCCACAAATTCATTGAAAGAACACTCAATCGCTGAGCAAATTCCACAAAACAACTTCTGAATGCTGGCAGAGGACATCAGGCACCCAGAAAGGCAGCCCATTGTCTTCAAAAGGAGGTAAGACAAAATATAAAAGATAAAAAGAGAGACAAAAGAGGTAGGGACAGAGATCCATCCTGGGAAGGGAGTCTTAAAAAAGAGAGACGTTTCTAAACACCAGGAAACACTCTCACTGGCAGGTCTGTGGCGAGTCTTGGAATCTCAGAGAGCAACATAACTGGGAGGAAAAGTAAATAAATAATTAAAACCCACAGATTACGTGCCTAACAGCAACTCCTAGTGGAGCAGCAGCCCAGACAAGCGCATCCCCCACTAGCAAGCAGGGGCTGGACAGGGAGGGGCAGGCTGCATTGCTTTGGGTAAGGACTGGGCCTGAATGCCCCGAGGGCAATCTGAGGGAACTAGCTTGAGATAGCAACCCAGACTGTGGGATAGCTATCCCACGAAAAGCCTTAACCTAAGACACCGCCAGGCCCGCTCACAGAACAAAGAACTGAGCAGAGCTAGCTGCTGCAGACCGGCCCATCCCCTGCTGGAGACAGACAGGCTAGGGCCACCAGAGCCATTGCAACCCCAGAGAGGCATCCTATACCAAACTGCAAGCAGACTTCGTTGCTAACCAAGACTTCTTGGGATTCTGGATGGTCGACTACCGCTGGGAGGGTCGCAGCCAGAGATCAGCTCCCCAGAAGAGACACACGGCACATCTGAGAAGGCGTGCCCCTTGTACATCCAGAAAACTGAGCAGCTGGGGTTAGGGGGGGGATAAGTTGCAGCCCCCAACTGTGCTCGCCAAACACCTGGTCACCTGAGCTGCTTGGATCTGGTAAGGGCACAAAACGCAGGCCCAACCAAGTCTGCACCTTTGTGGAGTACCCAAGAACCCGAGTGGCTTAGACCTGGGAAGTACAGGCAACCCAGGGGCCTGGCAGAGCAAACTAGAGCCTGAGCACTGTAGCCCATGAAAGCACACACATCGTGAGTGGGGGAAAACCAAGTGTGGCTGAATCACTGTGAGCACATGCCAGTGATATTTCTTTGCAGTGTTCCTCCCTCCCCACAGCACAACTGAACAACTGAGACTAAAAAAAGTGATCACCACCGCCCCCCTTGTGTCAGGGTGGAAATTAGACACTGAAGAGACCAGCAAACAGAAGAAGCTAAAATAAACAGAGGGAACTGCTTTGGAAGTGACAGGTGCAATAGATTAAAACCTTGCAGTTAGCACTGACTACATAGGAAGGGGCCTATAGACCTTGAGAAGTACAAGCCGGACCAAAGAACTATCTGAAAATGAACTGACCACACACTGTCTGCAACAGCTCCAGAGAAAGTCCTAGATATATTTTTACCGTTATCATTTTTTAAATAATTTTTTAAATTATTTTTTTAATTTTTAAGTCTCCTATTACTCCTTCAATTTTCATTTTTATAACCTACTATTACCTTGCCAAAAAAAAGTCCCTATTTTTAAAGCAAACTTCATATATATATATATGTTATAATTTTTTGACTGTTTTTTTTTAATATTGCATTTTTGAGAATCTAACCTCTACTCTAGATTTTTAATCTTTGCTTTTTGGTATTTGTTATCAACCTTGTATCTTTAAGAACCCAATCTTCAGTACCCATTTTAACTTGGGAGCGAGATCACTGGCTTGATTGCTCTCTCCCCCTTTTGACTCTCCTTTTTCTCCACCAGGTCGCCTCTATCTCCCCCCTCCCCCTTTTCTTCTCGACCCAACTCTGTGAATCTCTTTGTTTGTTCCTGGCTGTGGAGAACACTTAGGGAACTGATTACTGGCTGGATCTGTCTCTCCCCTTTTGATTCCCCCTTTTATCCTCCTGGCCACCTCTGTCTCCTTCCTCCCTCTTCTCTTCCCTGTGTAATTCCGTGAACATCTCTGAGAGATCCAGACGGTGGAGAGCACATAGGGAAGTGATTACTGGCTAGATTACTCTCTCCCCGTTTGATTCTCCTCTTCTCCGCCTGGCCACCTCTATCTCCCTCCTCCCTCTTCTCTTCTCCATGTAAATCTGTGTACCTCTCTGGGTGTCCCTCACTGTGGAGAAACTTTTCATCATTAACCTAGATGTTTTATCATTGGTGCTGTATAGATAGGAGAAGGCAGTGGCCACCCACTCAAGTACTCTTGCCTGGAAACTCCCATGGATGGAGGAGACTGGTAGGCTGCAGCCCATGGGGTCATAAAGAGTCAGACACGACTGAGCAACTTCACTTTCACTTTACACTTTCATGCATTGGAGAAGGAAATGGCAACCCACTCCAGTGTTCTTGCATGGAGAATCCCAGGGACGGGGGAGCTTGATGGGCTGCCGTCTGTGGGGTCGCACAGAGTCAGACACGACTGAAGTGACTTAGCAGCAGCAGCAGCAGCTCTATAGATGGAGAAGTCTTGAGGCTACTGTAAGAATAAGACTGAAAACCAGAGGCAGGAGGCTTAAGTCCAAATCCTGAGAACACCAGAGAACTCCTGAATCCAGGAAGCATTAATCGGTAGGAACTCATCAAATGCCTCCATACCTACACTGAAACCAAGCACCACCCAAGGGCCAACAAGTTCCAGAGCAAGACATACCACGAAAATTCTCCAGCAATGCAGGAACATAGCCCTGAGCTTCAATATACAGGCTGCCCAAAGTCACACCAAACCCACTGACATCTCAGAACTCATACTGGATACTTCATTGCACTCCAGAGAAAAGAAATCCAGCTCCACCCACCAGAACACCGACACAAACTTCCCCAACCAAGAAACCTTGACAAGCCACCTGTCCAACCCCACCCACAGTGAGGAATCTCCACAATAAAGAGGAACCACAAACTGCCAGAATACAGAAAGGCCACCCCAAACACAGCAATATAAACAAGAAAAATAGGCAGAGAAATACTCAGCAGGTAAAGGAACAAGATAAATGCCCAGCAAACCAAACAAAAGAGGAAGAGATAGGGAATCTACCTGATAAAGAATTCTGAATAATGATAGCGAACATGATCCAAAAGCTTGAAAACAAATTGGAGTTACAGATAAATAACCTGGAGACAAGGTTACAGAAGATGCAAGAAAGGTTTAACAAGGACCTAGAAGAAATAAAAAAGAGTCAATCAATAATGAATAATGCAATAAGTGAGATAAAAAACACTCTGGAGGGAACCAACAGTAGAATAACAGAGGTAGAAGATAGGATAAGTGAGGTAGAAGGCAGAATGGTAGAAATAAATGAAACAGAGAGAAAAAAAGAAAAAAGAATTAAAAGAAATGAGGAAAAACTCAGAGACATCTGGGACATGTTAAATGCACCAACATTCGAATCATAGGAGTCCCAGAAGAAGAAGAGAAAAAGAAAGACCACGAGAAAATACTTGAGGAGATAATAGTTGAAAACTTTCCTAAAATGGGGAAGGAAATAATCACCCAAGTCCAAGAAACCCAGAGAGCCCAAACAGGATAAACCCAAGGCGAAACACCCCAAGACACATATTAATCAAATTAACAAAAATCAAACCCAAAGAACAAATATTAAAAGCAGCATGGGAAAAACAACAAATAACATACAAGGGGATTCCCATAAGGATAACAGGTGATCTTTCAATAGAAACTCTTCAGGCCAGAAGGGAATGGCAGGACATACTTAAAGTGATGAAAGATAACCTACAGCCCAGATTACTGTACCCAGCAGGGATCTCATTCCAACATGAAGGAGAAATCAAAAGCTTTACAGACAAGCAAAAGCTGAGAGAATTCAGTACCACCAAACCAGCTCTTCAACAAATGCTAAAGGATCTTCTCTAGACAGGAAACACAGAAAGGGTGTATAAACTCGAACCCAAAACAATAAAGTAAATGGCAATGGGATCATACTTATCAATAATTACCTTAAATGTAAATAGGTTGAATGCCCCAACCAAAAGACAAAGACTGGCTGAATGGATACAAAAACAAGACCGCTATATATGTTGTCTACAAGAGACCCACCTCGAAACAAGGGACACATACAGACTGAAAGTGAAGGCTGGAAAAAGATATTCCATGCAAATGGAGACCAAAAGAAAGTAGGACTAACAATACTCATATCAGATTAAATAGACTTTAAAACAAAGGCTGTGAAAAGAGACAAAGATGGACATCACATAATGATCAAAGCATCAATCCAAGAAGGAGATATAACAATTATAAATATATATGCACCCAACATAGGAGCACTGCAATATGTAAGGCAAATGCTAACAAGTATGAAAGGGGAAACTAACAATAACACAATAATAGTGGGAGACTTTAATACCCCACTAACAACTATGGATAGATCAACTAAACAGAAAATTAACAAGGAAACACAAACTTTAAATGATACAATAGATCAGTTAGCCTAATTGATATCTATAGGACGTTTCACCCCAAAACAATTAATTTCACCTTTTTCTCAAGGGCACACAGAACCTTCTCCGGAATAGATCACATCGTGGGCCATAGATACAGTCTTGGTAAATTCAAAAAAATTCAAATCATTCCAAGCATCTTTTCTGACCATAATGCAGTAAGATTAGATGTCAATTACAGGAGAAAAACTATTAAAAATTCCAACATATGGAGGCTGAACAAAATGCTGCTGAATAACCAACAAATCACAGAAGAAATCAAAACAGAAATAAAATATGCATAGAAACGAATGAAAATGAAAATATAACAACCCAAAACCTATGCAACACTGTAAAAGCAGTGCTAAGGGGAAGGTTCACAGAAATACAGGCTCGCCTTAAGAAACAAGAAAAAAGTCAAATAAATAGCCTAACTCTACACCTAAAGCAACTATAAAAGGAAGAAATGAAGAACCCCAGGGTTAGTAGAAGGAAAGAAATCTTAAAAGTTAGGGCAGAAATAAATGCAAAAGAAACAAAAGAGACCATAGCAAAAATCAGCAAAGCCAAAAGCTGGTTGTTTGAGAAGATAAATAAAATTGACAAGCCATTAGCCAGACTCATCAAGAAACAAAGGGAGAAGAATCAAATTAACAAAATTAGAAATGAAAAAGGAGAGATCACAACAGACTACACAGAACTACAAAGGATCATAAGAGACTATTATCAGTAACTATATGCCAATAAAATGGACAACTTGGAAGAAATGGATAAATTCTTAGAAAAGTACAATTTTCCAAAACTGAACTAGGAAGAAATAGAAGATCTTAACAGACCCATCACAAGCACGGAAATTGAAACTGTAATCGGAAATCTTCCGGCAAACAAAAGACCAGGACCAGATGGCTTCACAGCTGAATTCTACCAAAAATTTAAAGAAGAGCTAATACCTATCTTACTCAAACTCTTCCAGAAAATTGCAGAGAAAGGAAAACTTCCAAACTCATTCTATGAGGCCACAATCACTCCAATACCAAAACCTGACAAAGATGCCACAAAAAAAGAAAACTGCAGGTCAATATCACTGATGAACATAGATGCAAAAATCCTTAACAAAATTCTAGAAAACAGAATCCAACAACATATTAAAAAGATCATACATCATGACCAATGGGCTTTATCCCAGGGATGCAAGGATTCTTCAACATCTGCAAATCAATCAATGTAATACACCACATTAAGAAATTGAAAGATGAAAACCATATGATTATCTCAATAGATGCAGAGAAAGCCTTTGACAAAATTCAACATCGATTTATGATAAAAACCCTCCCAAAAGCAGGAATATAAGGAACATACCTCAGCATAATAAAAGCTATATATGACAAACCCACAGCAAACATTATCCTCAATGGTGAAAAATTGAAAGAATTTCCCCCAAAGTCAGGAACAAAACAAGGGGTGGCCACTCCCACCACTACATTTCAACATAGTTTTGGAAGTTTTGGCCACAGCAGTCAGAGCAGAAAAATAAATAAAAGGATCCAGATTGGAAAAAAAGAAGTAAAACTCTCACTGTTTGCAGATGACATGATCCTTTACGTAGAAAACCCTAAGACTCCACAAGAAAATTTCTAGAGCTAATCAATGAATATAGTAAAGTTGCAGGATATAAAATCAACACACAGAAATCCCTTGTATTCCTATACACTAACAATGAGAAAACAGAAAGAGAAATTAAGGAAACAATTCCATTCACCATTGCAACGAAAAGAATAAAATTCTTAAGAATAGGAAAGATATTCCCATCTGAATGCAGAGTTCCAAAGAATAGCAAGGAGAGATAAGAAAGCCATTCTCAGAAATCTATGCAAAGAAATAGAGGAAAACAACAAAATGGAAAAGACTAGAGATCTCTTCAAGAAAATTAGAGATACCAAAGGAACATTTCATGCAAAGATAGGCTCGATAAAGGACAGAAATGGTATGGACCTAACAGAGGCAGAAGATATTAAAAAGAGGTGGCAAGAATACACAGAAGAACTGTACAAAAAAGATCTTCACGACCCAGATAATCATGATGGTGTGATCACTCACCTAGAGCCAGACATCCTGGAATGTGAAGTCAAGTGGGCCTTAGAAAGCATCACTATGAACAAAGCTAGTGGAGGTGATGGAATTCCAGTTGAGCTATTTCAAATCCTGAAGGATGATGCTGTGAAAGTGCTGCACTCAATATGCCAGCAAATTTGGAAAACTCAGCAGTGGCCACAGGACTGGAAAAGGTCAGTTTTTGTTCCATTCCCAAAGAAAGGCAATGCCAAAGAATGCTCAAACTACCACACATTTGCACTCATCTCACATGCTAGTAAAGTAATGCTCAAAATTCTCCAAGCCAGGCTTCAGCAATACGTGAACCATGCCCTTCCAGATGTTCAAGCTGGTTTTAGAAAAGGCAGAGGAACCAGAGATCAAATTGCCAATATCCGCTGGATCATCGAAAAAGCAAGAGAGTTCCAGAAAAATACCTATTTCTGCTTTATTGATGATGCCAAAGCCTTTGACTATGGATCACAATAAACTGTGGAAAATTCTGAAAGAGATGGGAATACCAGACCACCTGACCTGTCTCTTGAGAAACCTGTATGCAGGTCAGGAAGTAACAGTTAGAACTGGACATGGAACAACAGACTGGTTCCAAATAGTAAAAGGAGTACGTCAAGGCTGTATATTGTCACCCTGCTTATTTAACTTATATGCAGAGTACATCATGAGAAACGCTGGGCTGGAAGAAACACAAGCTGGAATCAAGATTGCTGGGAGAAATATCAATAACCTCAGATATGCAGATGACACCACCCTTATGGCAGAAAGTGAAGAAGGACTAAAGAGCCTCTTGATGAAAGTTAAAGAGGAGAGTGAAAAAGTTGGCTTAAAGCTCAACATTCAGAAAACTAAGATCTTGACATCTGGTCCCATCAGTTCATGGGAAATAGATGGGGAAACAGTGGAAACAGTGTCAGACATTTTTTGGGGGCTCCAAAATCACTGCAGATGGTGATTGCAGCCATGAAATTAAAAGACGCTTACTCCTTGGAAGGAAGGTTATGGCCAACCTAGATAGCATATTTAAAAGCAGAGACATTAGTTTGCCAACAAAATTCCATCTAGTCAAGGCTATGGTTTTTCCAGTGGTCATGTATGGATGTGAGAGTTGGACGGCGAAGAAAGCTGAGCACTGCAGAATTGATGCTTTTGAACTGTGGTGTTAGAGAAGACTCTTGAGAGTCCCTTGGACTGCAAGGAGATCCAATCAACCCATCCTAAAGAAGATCAATCTTGGGTGTTCACTGGAAGGACTGATGTTGAAGCTGAAACTCCAATACTTTGGCCACCTCATGTGAAGAGTTGACTCATTGGAAAATACCCTAATGCTGGGTAGGATTAGGGGCAGGAGGAGAAGGGGACGACAGAGAATGAGATGGTTGGATGGCATCACTGACTCGATGGACATGGGTTTGGGTAGACTTCGGGAGCTGGTGATGGACAGAGAGGCCTGGCGTGCTGCAATTCATGGGGTCGCAAAGAGTCGGACATGACTGAGTGACTGAACTGAACTGAAAGAAACAAAATACCTATATATAGAAAACTAAAAAACACTGGTGAAAGAAATCAAAGAGGACACAAATAGTTGGAGAAATATACCGTGTTCATGGATCAGAAGAATCAATATAGTGAAAATGAGTATACTACCCAAAGCAATCTACAGATTCAATGCAATCCCTAGCAAACTACCAATGATATTTTTCAGAGAACTAGAACAAATAATTTCACAATTTGTATGGAACTACAAAAAATCTCAAATAGCCAAAGCAATCTTGAGAAAGAAGAATGGAACTAGGGGAATCAACCTGCCTGACTTCAGTCTCTACTACAAAGCCACAGTCATCAAGACAGTATGGTACTGGCACAAAGACAGAAATATAGATCAATGGAACAAAATAGAAAGCCCAGAGATAAATCCACGCACCTATGGACACCTTATCTTCGACAAAGGAGGCAAGAATATACAATGGATAAGAGACACTCTCTTTAACAAGTGGTGCTGGGAAGACTGGTCAATCACTTGTAATAGAATGAAACTAGAACACTTTCTAACACCATACACAAAAATAAACTCAAAATGGATTAAAGATCTAAATGTAAGACCAGAAACTATAAAAATCCTAGAGAAGACAAATGTTTGATGCGAGAGGCGGGGCTAAGATGGCGGAGGAATAGGACGGGGAGACCACTCTCTCCTCCACAAATTTATCGAAAGAACACCTGAACGCTGACCAAACTTCACAAAACTACTTCTGAAGGCTGGCAGAGGACGTCAGGCTTCCACAAAGACAGCGCGTTATCTTCAAAAGCAGGTAGGAGAAATTATAAAAGATAAAAAGAGAGACAAAAGAGCTAGGGACGGAGACCCGTCCTGGGGAGGGAGTCGTAAAAGAGGAGGAATTTCCAAGCACCAGGAAACCCTCCCACCGGCGGGTGTGGGGGAAGATTTCTTATCTCGGAGGGCAACGTAACTGGGAGGAAAAAATAAATAAAATCCACAGATTACGTGCCTAAAGCAACTCCCAGCAAAGAACCCCAGACGCTCGCATCATCCGCCACCAGCAAGTGGGGGCTGAACGGAGAGGAGCGGGCGGCACTGCCTAGGGTAAGGACCGGGCCCGAGTGCCCCGAGGGCAATCTGAGGGAGTTAACGTGAGATAGTAACCTAAACTGTGGGACAGCCAGAGAGAGAGAACTATCCCGCGAAAAGCCCAACTCTAAGGCACTGCCGGCCCGCTCACAGAACAAAGGACTGAGCGATACCAGAGGAGAGCTAGCCGACTGCGGACCGCCCCATCCCCCGCCGGACACAGCGGGCAGGCGGGGCCCGCCAGAGCCGGAAAGGGGCAAACTCGGCTCCAGAGAGGGCACCCCCTACCAAACTGCAAACAGGCTCCCAGTTTCTAAGCAAAGACTGCCTGAGATCCCGGAGGGTCGACAGCCGCGGGAGGGTCACAGCCAGAGACCAGCTCCCCAGAACCGACACAAAGCACACCGGAGCTGGGCGCGCCCGTAAACCGAGGCGGGGACCAGGGAGGTGATAAGCCGCACCGCCCCAACAGGGGAGAGCGCGCTCGCCAAACTCCTGGCCGCCGGGGCAGCTCAGACCGGGAACGGCACAAGCCGCGGGCGAAACCGAGTCTGCGCCTTTGTGGAGTAACCGGGAGCCTGAACCTGAGCGGCTTAGACCTGGGAAGTGCACGCAGCTCAGGGCCCGCTCCCCGGCCGAGTAACCTGAAGCCTGAGCAGGGTAGACGGGGAAAGCACACACGCCGTGAGCGGGGGCGAACCCAGTGCGGCCGAGACACTGCGAGCTTACCACACACACGCCAGATTTGCAGTGTTCCTTCCTCCCCACAGCTCGATTGAACAAGCGAACCTAAAGAGATCACCTCCACCGCTTTGTTGCAGGGCGGAAATTAGATACTGAAGAGATCTCCAAACAGAAGCCAAATAAACAGAGGGAAGCGCTTTGGAAGGGACAGGCCAACAGATTAAAATCCCTGTAGTTAATACCGACTGCATTGAAAAGGACCTATAGATCTTGAAAAGTATAAGCAGGAATAAGGATCTATCTGAAACTGAGCAGATCCCACACTGCTCACAACAGCTCCAGAGAAAGTCCGGGATATATATATTTTTTTACTATTATTATTATTTTTTTAAATTTTTTTTTATTTTTTTTTCTCTTCTTTCCTTTTTCTTCAAGTCCCCTATTACACCTTTAAATTTCATTTTCATAACCCACTATTAACTTGCAAAAAAAAAAAAACACCCTATTTTTGAAGCAAACTACATACATATATCTTATACCTTTTGTGTTTTCTTTTTTTAATGTTTTTTTTCCTGTTTTACTTTTTTTTACTGTTTCTTTTTTTACTGTTTTACTGGTTTTTTTTCTTTTTACACTGTTTCCTTTTTTCTTTTTTTTTATATTGTAAGTTTTATAAGAGTCTAACCTCTAGATTTTTAATCTTTGTTTTACATATTTGAAATCACTTTTGTACATTTAAGAACCCAATCTTTAGGACCCATTTTTACTCAGGAGTGTGATCACTGGCCTGATCACTCTCTCCACCTATTGATGATGCTCTTTCTTCTCCCCCAGGGAACCTCTATCTCCCACCCTCCTCCTTCTCTTCTCAACCCAATTCTGTGAATCTCTGAGGGTGTTCTGGGTACCGGAGAACACTTCAGGAACAGGATACTGCCCAGATCTCTCTCTCCCCTCTTGATTCCTCCCTTTCTACTCATGCTCACCTCTATTACCTTCCTCCCCCCTCTCTATGTATCTCTGTGAACCACTCTGAGGGTTCCAAACTGTGGAAAGCACAGAGGGAAGTGCTTACTGGCTAGATTGCTCTCTCCACATTTGAATTCCCCTCTTCCCCTCCTGGTCACCCCAACCCCCCCCCCCCACCTCATCTCTCCATGTAACTCAGTGAACCTTTCTGGGTATCCCTCACTGTGGAGAATCTTTTCACCATTAACCTAAAAGTTTTATTATTGAGGCTGTATGGAAGGAGAAGTCTAGAGGCTACTACAAGAATAAGACTGAAAGCCAGGGGAAACATTAATTAATAAGAGACCATCCAATAGCCTCCATATATACACTGAAACCAAGCTCCACCCAAGAGCCAATAAGTTCCAGAGCAAGACATACCACGCAAATTCTTCAGCAACGCAGGAACATAGACCTGAGCATCAATATACAGGCTGCCCAGAGGCACACCAAATCCATAGACATCTCAAAAATTAATACTGGTCACTCCATTGCACTCTAAAGAGCAGAAATCCAGCTCCACCCACCAGAACACCGACACAAGCTCCCCCAACCAGGAAGCCTTGACAAGCCACCTGTCCAACCCCAACCGCAGTGAGAAACCTCCACAATAAACAGGAACTTCATACTACCAGAATACAGAAGGGCCACGCCTAACACAGCAATCTAAACAAGATGAAAAGGCAGAGATATACTCAGCAAGTAAAGGAAAATGAGAAATGCCCACAAAGCCAAACAAAAGAGGAGGAGATAGGGAATCTATCTGAAAAAGAATTTAGAATAATGATAATAAAAATGATCCAAAATCTTGAAAGCAAAATGGAGTTACAGATAAATAGCCTGGAGACAAAGATTGAGAAGATGCAAGAAATGTTTATCAAGGACTTAGAAGAAATAAAAAGGAGTCAATATAGAATGAATAATGAAATAAAGGAGATAAAAGACACTCTGGAGGGAACCAACAGTAGAATAACGGAGGCAGAAGATAGGATAAGTGAGGTAGAAGATAGAATGATGGAAATAAACGAAGCAGAGAGGAAAAAAGAAAAAAGAATCAAAAGAAATGAGGAAAATCTCCGGGACCTCTGGGACAATATGAAACGCCCCAACATTCGAATCATAGGAGTCCCAGAAGAAGAAGATAAAAGGAAAGGCCATGAAAAAATACTCGAGGAGATAATAGTTGAAAATTTCCCTAAAATGAGGAAAGAAATAGTCACAGAAGTCCAAGAAACCCAGAGAGTTCCAAACAGGATAAACCCAAGGCGAAACACCCCAAGACACATATTAATCAAATTAACAAAGATCAAACACAAAGAACAAATATTAAAAGCAGCAAGGGAAAAACAACAAATAACACACAAGGGGATCCCCATAAGGATAACAGCTGATCTTTCAATAGAAACCCTTCAGGCTAGAAGGGAATGGCAGGACATACTTAAAGTAATGAAAGAGAATAATCTACAACCCAGGTTACTGTACCCAGCAAGGATCTCATTCAGATATGAAGGAGAATTCAAAAGCTTTACAGACAAGCAAGAGCTGAGGGAATTCAGCACCACCAAACCAGCTCTCCAACAAATGCTAAAGGATCTTCTCTAAACAGGAAACACAGAAAGGATGTTTCAACACGAACTCAAAACAACAAAGTAAATGGCAACGGGATCATACTTATCAATAATTACCTTAAATGTAAATGGGTTGAATGCCCCAACCAAAAGACAAAGGCTTGCTGAATGGATACAAAAACAAGACCCCTATATATGCTGTCTACAAGAGACCCACCTCAAAACTAGGGACACACACAGGCTGAAAGTGAAGGGATGGAAAAACATATTTCATGCAAACGGAGACCAAAAGAAAGCAGGAGTCGCAATACTCATTTCAGATAAAATAGACTTTAAAATAAAGGATGTGAAAAGGGACAAAGAAGGACACTACATAAAGATCAAAGGTTCAATCCAAGAAGAAGACGTAACAATAATAAATATATATGCACCCAACATAGGAGCACCACAATATATAAGGCAAATACTAACAAGTATGAAAGGGGAAATTAACAATAACACAATAATAGTGGGAGACTTTAATACTCCACTCACGCATATGGATAGATCAACTAAACAGAAAATTAACAAGGAAACACAAACTTTAAATGATACAATAGACAACTTAGATTTAATTGATATTTACAGGACTTTCCACCCCAAAACAATCAATTTTACCTTTTTCTCAAGTGCACATGGAACTTTCTCCAGGATAGATCACATCCTGGGCCATAAATCTAGCCTTGGTAAATTCAAAAAAATTGAAATCATCCCAGCCATCTTCTCTGACCACAATGCAGTAAGATTAGACCTCAATCACAGGAAAAAAACTATTAAAAATTCCAACATATGGAGGCTAAACAACACGCTTCTGAATAACCAACAAATCACAGAAGAAATCAAAAAAGAAATCAAATTATGCATAGAAACGAATGAAAATGGAAACACAACAACCCAAAACCTATGGGACACTGTAAAAGCAATACTAAGGGGAAGGTTCATAGCAATACAGGCGTACCTCAAGAAACAAGAAAAAAATCAAATAAATCAACTAACTCTACACCTAAAGCAACTAGAGAAGGAAGAAATGAAAAACCCCAGGGTCAGTAGAAGGAAAGAAATCTTAAAAATTAGGGCAGAAATAAATGCAAAAGAAACAAAAGAGACCATAGCAAAAATCAACAAAACTAAAAGCTGGTTTTTCGAGAAGATAAACAAAATTGACAAGCCATTAGCCAGACTCATCAAGAAACACCGGGAGAAGAATCAGATCAACAAAATTAGAAATGAAAATGGAGAGATCACAACAGACTCCACAGAAATACAAAGGATCATAAGAGACTACTACCAACAGCTATATGCCAATAAAATGGACAACTTGGAAGAAATGGACAAATTCTTAGAAAAGTATAACTTTCCAAAACTGAACCAGGAAGAAATAGAAGATCTTAACAGACCCATCACAAGCACGGAAATCGAAACTGTAATCAGAAATCTTCCAGCAAACAAAAGCCCAGGACCAGACGGCTTCACAGCGAAATTCTACCAAAAATTTAGAGAAGAGCTAACACCTATCCTACTCAAACTCTTCCAGAAAATTGCAGAAGATGGTAAACTTCCAAACTCATTCTATGAGGCCACCATCACCCTAATTCCAAAACCAGACAAAGATGTCACAAAAAAGGAAAACTACAGGCCAATATCACTGATGAACATAGATGCAAAAATCCTTAATAAAATTCTAGCAAACAGAATCGAACATCATATTAAAAAGATCATACATCATGACCAAGTGGGCTTTATCCCAGGAATGCAAGGTTTTTTTAACATCCGCAAATCAATCAATGTAATACACCACATTAACAAATTGAAAGAAAAAAACCATATGGTTATCTCAATAGATGCAGAAAAAGCCTTTGACAAAATTCAGCACCCATTTATGATAAAAACCCTCCAGAAAGCAGGAATAGAAGGAACATATCTCAACATAATAAAAGCTATATATGACAAACCCACAGCAAACATTATCCTCAATGGTGAAAAATTGAAAGCATTTCCCCTAAAGTCAGGAACAAGGCAAGGATGCCCACTCTCACCACTACTATTCAACATAGTTTTGGAAGTTTTGGCCACAGCAATCAGAGCTGAAAAAGAAATAAAAGGAATACAGATAGGAAAAGAAGAAGTAAAACTCTCACTGTTTGCAGATGACATGATCCTCTACATAGAAAACCCTAAAGACTCTACTAGAAAATTACTAGAGTTGATCAATGAATATAGTAAAGTTGCAGGATATAAAATTAACACACAGAAATCCCTTGCATTCCTATACTCCAAGAATGAGAAAACAGAAAGAGAAATTAAGGAAACAATACCATTCACCATTGCAACAAAAAGAATAAAATACTTAGGAATATATCTACCTAAAGAAACAAAAGACTTATATATAGAAAACTATAAAACACTGATGAAAGAAATCAAAGAGGACACAAACAGATGGAGAAATATACCGTGTTCATGGATTGGAAGAATTAATATAGTGAAAATGAGTATACTACCCAAAGCAATCTATAGATTCAATGCAATCCCTATCAAGCTACCAATGGTATTTTTCACAGAACTAGAACAAATCATCTCACAATTTGTATGGAAATATAAGAAACCTCGAATAGCCAAAGCAATCTTGAGGAAGAAGAATGGAACTGGAGGAATCAACCTGCCTGACTTCAGGCTCTACTACAAAGCCACAGTCATCAAGACAGTATGGTACTGGCACAAAGATAGAAATATAGATCAATGGAACAAAATAGAAAGCCCAGAGATAAACCCACGCACATATGGACACCTTATCTTCGACAAAGGAGGCAAGAGTATACAATGGAGAAAAGACAATCTCTTTAACAAGTGGTGCTGGGAAAACTGGTCAACCACTTGTAAAAGAATGAAACTAGAACACTTCCTAACACCGTACACAAAAATAAACTCAAAATGGATTAAAGATCTAAACGTAAGACCAGAAACTATAAAACTCCTAGAGGAAAACATAGGCAAAACACTCTCCGACATAAATCACAGCAGGATCCTCCATGACCCACCTCCCAGAATATTGGAAATAAAAGCAAAAATAAACAAATGGGACCTAATTAAAATTAAAAGCTTTTGCACAACAAAGGAAACTATAAACAAGGTGAAAAGACAGCCTTCAGAATGGGAGAAAATAATAGCAAATGAAGCAACAGACAAACAATTAATCTCAAAAATATACAAGCAACTTCTGCAGCTGAATTCCAGAAAAATAAACGACCCAATCAAAAAATGGGCCAAAGAACTAAACAGACATTTCTCCAAAGAAGACATACAGATGGCTAACAAACACATGAAAAGATGCTCAACATCACTCATTATTAGAGAAATGCAAATCAAAACCTCAATGAGGTATCATTTCACACCAGTCAGAATGGCTGCTATCCAAAAGTCTACAAGCAATAAATGCTGGAGAGGGTGTGGAGAAAAGGGAACCCTCTTACACTGTTGGTGGGAATGCAAACTAGTACAGCCACTATGGAAAACAGTGTGGAGATTCCTTAAAAAACTGGGACTAGAACTGCCATATGACCCAGCAATCCCACTGCTGGGCATATACACCGAGGAAACCAGAATTGAAAGAGACGCGTGTACCCCAATGTTCATCGCAGCACTGTTTACAATAGCCAGGACATGGAAGCAACCAAGATGTCCATCAGCAGACGAGTGGATAAGGAAGCTGTGGTACATATACACAATGGAATATTACTCAGCCATTAAAAAAAATACATTTGAATCGGTTCTACTGAGATGGATGAAACTGGAGCCCATTATACAGAGTGAAGTAAGCCAGAAAGAAAAACAACAATACATTATACTAATGCATATATATGGAATTTGAAAGATGGTAACGATAACCCTATATGCGAGTCAGAATAAGAGACACAGATGCATGGAACAATTTTATGGACTCTGAGGGAGAAGGTGAGGGTGGGACGTTCTGGGAGAATAGCATTGAAACATGTATATTATCATATGTGAAACAGAACACCTTTCCATGTTTGATGCATGAGACAAGGGCTCAGGGCCGGGGCAATGGGATGACCCAGAGGGATGGGATGGGGAGGGAGGTGGGTGGGGGGTCCAGGAAGGGGAACACATGTAAACCCATGGCTGATTCATGTCAATGTATGGCAAAAACTATTACAATATTGTAAAGTAATTAGCCCCCAACTAAAATAAATAAATTTATTAAAAAAAAAAAAAAATCCTAGAGAAAAACATAGGCAAAACACTCTCTGACATAAACCACAGCAGGATCCTCTATGACCCACCTCCCAGAATATTGGAAATAAAAGCAAAAATAAACAAATGGGACCTAATTAAAATTATAAGCTTTCACACAACAAAGGAAACTATAAGCAAGGTGAAAAGACAGCCTTCAGAATGGGAAAAAATAATAGCAAACAAAGCAATGGACAAAGAATTAACCTCAAAAATTTACAAGCAACTCCTGCAGCTCATTTCCAGAAAAATAAAAAACTCAATCAAAAAGTAGGCCAAAGAACTAAACTTCTTTCTCCAAAGAAGACATTCATATGGCTAAAAAACACATGAAAAGATGCTCAACATCACTCACTATCAGAGAAATGCAAATCAAAACCACAATGAGGTACCATTTCACGCCCGTCAGAATGGCTGTTATCCAAAAGTCTACAAGCAATAAATGCTGGAGAGAGTGTGGAGAAAAGGGAACTGTCTTACACTGTTGGTGGGAATGCAAACTAGTACAGCCAATATGGAGAACAGTGTGGAGATTCCTTTAAAAACTGGAAATAGAACTGCCATATGACCCAGCAATCCTGCCACTGGGCATACACACTGAGGAAACCAGAATTGAAAGAGACACGTGTACCCCAATGTTCATCGCAGCACTGTTTATAACAGCCAGGACACAGAAGCAACCTAGATGTCCATCAGCAGACGAACGGATAAGGAAGCTGTGGTACATATACACAATGGAATATTACTTGGCCATTAAAAAGAATACATTTGAATCAGTTCTAATGAGTTGGATGAAACTGAAGCCTATTATACAGAGTGAAGTAAGCCAGAAAGAAAAACACCAATACAGTATACTAATGCATATATATATAGAATTTAGAAGGATGGTAACGATAACCCTGTATGCAAGACAGCAAAAGAGACACAGATGTATAGAACAGTCTTTTGGTCTCTATGGGAGAGGACAAGGGCAGGACGATATGAGAGAATGGCATTGAAGCATGTAAATTACCATATGTGAAACAAATCTCCAGTCCAGTTTTGATGCATGATACAGGGTGCTCAAGACTGGTGTACTGGGATTACCCAGAGGGATGGGATGGGGATTGAGGTGGGAGGGGGGTCCTGGATGGGGAACACATCTACACCCATGGCAGATTCATGTCAATGTATGGCAAAACCAATACAATATTGTAAAGTAAAAAAATTAAAAAATTAGAAAAATAAAAAATAAGCAAACTAAGATCATGCCATCTAGACCCATCAAATCATGGCAACATAGATGGGGAAAAAGTGGAAGCCATGACAGATACTCTTTCCCTGGGCTTCAAAATCACTGTAGACATTGACAGCAGCTGTGAAATAAAAAGATGCTTGCTCCTGGGGAAAAAAGCTATGACAAACCTACACAGCTTATTAAAAAAGAGGAAACATCACTTTGCTGAGAAAGTCCCATCTAGTCAAAGCTATGGTTTTTCCTGTAGTCATATATGGATGTGAAAGTTGGATCATAAAGAAGATTGAGCACCAAAGAACTGATGCTTTCAAATTGTGGTGCTGGAGAAGACTCTCAAGAGTCCCATGGACTACAAGGAGATCAAACCAGTCAATCCTAAAGAAAATCAACCCTGAATATTCATTGGAAGGACTGTTGCTGAAGCTGAAGCTCCAATACTTTGGCCACCTGATACAAAAAATCAACTCATTGGAAAAGACCCTAATGCTGGGAAAGATTGAAGGCAAAAACAATGGAGGCAACAGAGGATGAGATGGTTAGATATCATTGTAGACTCAATAGACATGAATTTGAGCAAACTCCGGGAGATAATGGAGAATAGAAGAGCCTGTCCTGCTGCAGTTCATGGGGTCAGAAAGAGTTGACACCACTTATTGACTGAACGCCAACATAAATGAGTATGTGTGCTAAGTTGTTTCACTTGTCCAACTCTTTACGACCAGTGGATCATAGCCTTCCAGGCTCTTCTGTCCATGGATTCTCCAGGCAAGAATACTGGAGTGTGTTTCCATGCCCTCCTCCAGGGTGCATGAGTATACAATTCATCAAATCAATAGTTAAGAATACTTTAAATGGTTTCAAAATTCAAAAGTTTTGGTAGTTGAATGAATGATTATATTTTAACTGAAAGAGGCCTATATAACTGAACTAAATTGCTTATCTTTGAATGAGAATCAGGTTGAGAATTAGGAGTTCAGACTATTGTTTATGGCTGAGATAATATGTAGCTAGAAAATTATTCTGCAGTGTATTTAAACAACTCAGGATGAAATCATTAGTAGGCCACCAGAAATAGACTTACAACTGTCGAATAAAGAAAAATATTTCTGTAATGGGTCACTCTCTAAATTTACACTGAAAGAGCCACAGCCACTACTGATATTCGACATAAGAGAAAGTTTGATATAAATTAAACATATCAGTTGGCCACTTTTATGATATTCCACACTATGATGGTGATACTTCGACATGTTTGCCCTTAGAATATAAGGAACATGGTATTAAGTAACAAATAATTGACAACACCAAAATTACAAAGATGCTCCAAATTAGTTCTAATTCTATATCATGATATAAAATTATAAATCAAAAATAATCTTGATTTTACACTATATCTTGTTTTCTAGAGAAGAGATATTAGCTCTAATGAATGAAATGTATAAACTATAAGCTTCATCAGCATAAATAACATCTAATCATTGGTCTAATGACTAGGCTAGAAATTCTGTGACAAAAGAAAAAACATAATTTAAAAATTAGGGATGGGAAAAAGAAGAAACATCCATTCATTCTACAAATATTTGTTGAATACTTGTAGCTTGGGACTAAATGCAGTTAAGAATACAAGGATGCAAACCATTATCTGTGACTTTAGGGATGTTACCTAGATAAAATGTGATCATTTTGCAAAATATGCAAATACCAAGTCATTATGTTGAACACCTGAAACTAATATAATGTTATATGCCAATTATACCTTAATAAAAATGTCATGTTTTAAAATATATATTTATATACAGAGACAGACAAAGTAATAAATAACTAGAGAAAGTAATAAATAACAGGAGAAAGAAAAACAGTGTTCAGTTTGGTGAAGAAAAAGTCCTAAGTATATGAGAATGGCTCTCTTGATTCTAATATATAAAAAAACATTTTTAATAATACGTAAAAACACTTTTTGTCATTTCATAAGTTTTCTGATTCACCTACCTGTTATTTCACTGCTTGATGTAATCCCTGGAATGGAAGCTACAGAATTGGAGAAAATATTGAGAAAAAAACATTTTATATGGAAGGAAAGTTATGTTTCTGATAACATCTATGGTCATATATAAAATGGATCAACTTGAAATTAATGTTTCAGAGAAATCTGATTAAATAGTTAAATAGATGTCAAAACATAAAATTAAAGTTTAAAAATCTATAGACCACAAGTAAAATCAGTTTGTATATCACTTTTTTCTAAAATCTTAAAAAAAAAAAAAAAACAGAAAAAAAAATCTTCCCCCAAAAATGTAATTGTAAAGGTATAAATAATACTGCAAAAGGAAGTGTTGGATTTTTTTTTAAGTCCCTCTTAAGTTGTGGTTGACGATTATTGCTTACCTGTGCCTGAGCTATTGGTGACCAGTGTAATTGCTATACAAAGGAGACAAATATTTGGAAATGTATGTTCAGATGGTTTTGAAAGACAAGATTATAAAGTATTTATTTAGACACGATTAGATATCTCTAGAATGCAAATAAATGATGAAATGTAACAGTTAAGTTCATTTACCAGATGCTTACACATTTTAATATACTCCTGTACTTCTTTGACCACTCCTTTAATTACAAGTGATTCAGTTAAAGTGAAAATTCTTTGGTGTCAGTTGAAAAGAAAATATAATTTGTTTTCAAGGAATTTAGCATAGAATTTTCTTCTGTAGCCATTTTGTTCCAAATTAGTAACACAGAATGTTCTTTTTAGGACACATGGTCTCTGAATAGAGAAGAGGTTCTTCAGTATCACAATTGGATGTAGACCTTACTATTTGGCATTTAAGAAATAAATAAATAGAAATTGACAACTTTGGGGAAAACGGCCAAAATGCTTGAGTTGCAAATTCATTCTGAGGCTTATTTAGATGCTAAAAAACAAATTAGCTTTTTTTTTTTACCTGCTTCGGTGCTTAGTATGGAGGTAGCTGTTGTAGTAGAAACTGTTTGGGGAAGACAATATTTATGAAAATAAATTACTTAAATAATTTTGCTGGCAAATTTATTTCAAGAAACCAGTTGCCATAGACTCAATAAAAATTTCTGAAATTGTATGCAGAGGTTAATTGACAAAACAATCTTTCATTTAGATCAGTATTAATAATTCTTCTTACTGTATGTCCAACAAAAATGATTAATTATTTTCTGTTATTACAACTTAACCAAAATCTCACAGGAACTTTATTAAGTCTATTTATGGGCCAAAATGAACTCTGCACGTCATCCTAGCTTTAGGAAATAACCTATGATAACTAAAATAAATATCATTTCACTGATGATCACATACTAAATACATTATCAAAACCTAAGGCTTCCAATTTACAACACTATCTCTTAATTGACATTACCTCCAAATCAAATCAATGAGAAATAAGAGTATGTAAGTGTACTGCAGTAACTCTAAGTACACTTACCACCAGTGCATTTAAAGTTCCAAACCCAAAGTTAAACGGCATTTTGCCCAGTACTCTCTTGAATGGATATAACTAAAATACCCTTATAGCTTGCAAGAAATACACAAGCTAAGAAAAATAAATTAATTTTTATTTCTGTGTTTTCATCTCCCAGTATAATCATGATTTCAAAATATTTACTTCACAGGAGATCATATTTACTTTTTTATTCCATTTGTTCAAATTATCATCTAAAAATGTCAAGCTTTGGATGATGATGTTCAACTAACAATAAGCATGTAATACCTATTTTATGTTCTAATCACATTACTAATTTAACTCACAGGAGTGTAATGAAATTATATTTTGACATATTTTCTAGTAACTTCATTTTAATTTGAAATTTTATATCAGCATATTTACCAGAATATCTTTTACTGGCGCACATTCATGTGAAACTATAATGATTATCATAAAAAGAAATCAGAAATACACATTTAAACCATAATGATGATTTTACCTGTATATGTTGAATTTGTAGGAGCAGTTTCTGAAATAATCACAAGTTACTATTATTGACAGAAATGAAAAGTTGTGAAAAATATTCTAAAACTCAAGTTGCCTATGAATTATGTTTCTTTTTCATTTTACTTCTTGCAATTTCTAATACAAAAAAAATCATTTATATATTCTTTTGAAGTTTATTGAAATTTCTTAAGATATATGTTGCATATGAGTAATCCTTCAAGTAGTTAATTCCATCTATATAACTATCATCTCCCATTCCATCCCTTTATTAAACTATTTTAACTGATGTCTCACTTCCTTATTTCCCAGAGCCTACAGACAGGCAGGAGTAGAGCAAGAGAACTGCCCCATCTACCAGTGGTTTGAAGTGCCTTGGCAGCATTGGTTTGGAACTGACCCAACATAAACAAACACACTGTAATGGAACTGTATCAATCCACTGAGGAACAGTCTAAAGCATTAAATACATACTCCTCCGCTGTTGATGGTCTAAAAAGACTCTAAACTCTTTATTTCATCTTTCCTAAATCAATTAGAGTAAAAGACAGTGACTCACCACTGCACTCCAATTCTCCTGCGATGCAATAGCTGAAAGTTAAATTATAAACAAAAAAAGAAACAATCAAAAAGAGAAAGAACTTGAAATTTTTAACTCTTAATTATATACAACTCCTAAATTTAAAGCAACAAATTTTCTAACAGTGAAGATCAAAACAGAACCAAATAAGAGAAAAATAATAATTGTTTCCCCAAGAGCATGCTATGGATTCAAATTGTTTTTGTTTTTGTTTTTCAGTTTCAAACACAGTGTTTTTTGATGGACTTGCTGCTCTGGTACAGACCTCCCCTTGAAAGCCTATAAACACGATCTTACATTTATGGAATGAAAACTTTCTTTTTACCCAAAACAACATAGTGACATTTTCTGTGCTGTCTTTTCCACTAAGATTTAACAAACCATTAGTCATTATGTGGATTTAATGAAAACACAAAATAATCAAAATAAGTAACATAAAACTGAACCTAAAGCTGACCTTCTCATTTAGAAATAACTGAGCTAAAAATATATTCATTGATTTTTTTTTTCTTGTTTTCTAAATAAAAATGTAAGAAACAGAACTACTGGACAGTTAGAGAGCATACCATGTTCTCCCACAGTTATCTTGAATCACTTCTCCAGCTGGTACAATATCATTATAGAAGCAGCTGCACTCAGACAAGCTGACACACTTCATAGTGTTCTCATCCAGGTAGGGAGCACTTTCCGGGCATTTGGCATAACAGCCTGTGTGTAAAAATGGCCCTCAGTTCATCTCTATTTGCTGAAACTCCTCCTACTGCATTATATATTTGTACACTTACTTCAATTATTCCAAGAACTGAAGTAGATAACAGCATACTTTCAGTGAAAAACATAAAAGTGAACAGGATTCAGATTCTTTGGCAATGAAATATCAACCTGAGAACTCAGAAATTTTAGCTGACTTAATTTTTTCTAAAATATTTCCTAAATATTTTAAGTGATTTACTACTTTAATGACAGCCACAATGTTGAACATAACACAAGGCTTGGATGAGTATGTGTCTTGAAATGTGAATGCCAATTCTAAATGCTTTCGTGAATACCAATTTTAATACTACTTCACTGGGTAGATGAAGATAACAGAAATCATAATAAAATGGGCTGAAAATATCCCAAAGCCTGGAATTTAACATAGATGTGACAGAAAGTTTTTGTATCATCTTGTTTTCTTGCCACTTCTTTATGTTTATCTAAGATGTGTAATGCTAAGAGTAAAGTACTTTTTCACTGTGGGTATAGTTAACTGGCCTCCATTCAAGTGAGACTATATTATATGTTGCATTCTGCAATGATAGTCTCAACAAATACCTTGTCTAATGAAACGTATAAAGATTGCTAGTAGGATGAGAGTACTATGTTCTCTCTCTCTCTCTCCTGTTAAATAGATAATTTATGTCTAGAGAAAATGTTTCTAATGTAGAAATATTAATGTCATAATAAAGATAAATAGCTATTCATTAAATTACCAAATGTAAGACACTGAACTGCCAGAAACAAACAACATTCCCAGTTTTAAGATACCAGTATAATTTGCACCTTTTCGTGGATATTATTAAAATATGTCTTACCTTCTAAAAGTGCAGAAAATTTCTGGCCAATTACTCGATCTTTGCATGTTTTGGCAGTCACTGTGCCACAAGGTTCATAATGCCAGCTGAATTCCCCAGGTGCATTATAATAATCACAGTAGACAGCTATGATTGAATTATATCAAATTACTTGCATTCATTATATGACAATTTTCAACTTTAATTTTCCAAAGCATTTTTATGAGAGATTTTGAATGATACTAACAATAAACAGACCTAAAGTATATCATTCTGTCTTATTAAGTCCTTTGGCTGTATCCAAATTTCCATCTGTTTATTGTTGTGTGTGCGTGCTTAGTCACTCAGTCATGTCTGACTCTCGTGACCCCCACAGACTATAGCCTGCCAGGCTGCTCTGTCCATGGGATTCTCCAGGCAAGAATACCGGATTGGGTTGCCATTTCCTCCTCCAGGGGATCTTTCTGATCCAGGGATCAAACCCAGGTCTCCTGCATTGCTGTCAGACTCTTTACTGACTGAGCTATGAGGGAAGCCCTAAGCGCGCGTGCGCACACACACACATACACACGCACACACACACACACACACACACACACACACAGTATATCATTCTGTCTCATTAAGTCCTTTGGCTGTATCCAAATTGCCCTATAAGCCAAAACAGTTTTTTAAAAAGGGAGGGAAACTTATAGAATCAAAATAACATTTAAAAAAAAATCTCACAATAAGATTGATTTTAGGAAGGAGAGTAAACATTAACTTTTTCAATTTTTGAGCTATTTTAGATCATACTCATATATTCATGGTTTTAATGTCTAGCCTTAAGTGAGGAAAATAAATTTCTAGGAAAATTACTCTTTTTAAAAGTAAATAACAGTTCCCAAATGAGGTAACTAAAGATTTCAATATAATATTCAATATGATATTTCAATATGTTAAGCTGTACATAATAGACCGAATGAAATGCAGATTCAATTTCAACATTTCTCATTTGTCACATTTTCTCTTACAATACCTTCCTTTGGAAGAAAAAGAGTTGACTAATTTCTACTAAAGTTACCACATTTCACACATATCAAAATTCCGTTTATATTCATATTACAGTTTATCTCAACTAGAGCTCTATAAACATTTTCAAGATGATGTGTGAGGACTTCAAACAAAAGTGATAATGTGAGGTTAATATTTAAGAATATGTAACTATACTAAGATAGGTAAGCAGTTCATTGCTCATCTAAGTATGAATAAGAAATATTTTCCATCAATATTCAATCTTCCTCTGTGAACAGAACTTTTGAAACTAAAATTGAATTTGATGCACCATGTCAGGTGCTATATTTCCTTAAATAGGTATTTTTTTCCATCACAAAGAAACATATTAACATGTTTTTAAGCCTGTTTATGCCCAAGAATATGTATTTTCTAGAAAATATGAGATTGATTGTCTTAAAATGATTCTGTCTAATTATGGTTTAAAGAACAGCAACATATGGACTTCACTTACGACAGAGATCTGGTTTTCTCCATGTGACACAGACTCCAACCGCACTGCATGCCTCTGCGTACATTGCCACAGCCGTGCAGAATCCCAGGTACTTCCCCTCCATGTCACAGGCACAGGCTTCTTCAATACATGCATCATAGTACTCACTGGGGTCCACCTAAGGAGAGCACAGCACATGAGTCTCTGAGGGCAAAGCCTGTGCCTGTCATTGCTCTCAGGGCCCCTTTACCTTATTGTGGCACTCTCTGAAGGTGCTGTCCCGGATGATCTCACACTTCCGCACAGCCCAGGCTTTACAGTATGGATTTGAGTCACATGGGAAGGTTTGAGTGACTGTGTCTGAACATTCTTGACTTGTTTTCCAACTATTTCCAAATTCCAGTGTTCCAGCAGCTACTGATGAGTATCTTGTGGTGAAATCATCCTTCAGATCACCATTGTTATTTCCACAGAGACCGCACACCTGACCCTACATAGATCAGAAAGAGTACTGAAAAAGTGAGTTATGCTAGAGATACATAGATAGATAGATTTAGATAGATATATGATAGAGATATTAAGATTGTATACAAGTTTATTTTAAATTCCAAATTTTGGAAGAAAACCAAAATCTGTAGATAAGCTTCTCCTCTGGTTTAATCCAAGGTGTCCTATATTGCAAAATGATCTAGTACTGATCAAGATAGATGCCTTAAGAATTAAAAAAATAATTACATTCACTAGCTTCAAATTTTACAGGACTGTACTTTTAGGTTCTTAGAATATTTGCTTTGAGAATTACATTAATTCTATCTATATATCAAGCAACCAAATATGGCTAAAATAGAATTCATCAGGTTTACCGCATTTATTTTCCACCAAATTCTATCATCTTTGATTACATTTAATATTACATGTGAGGTTGAACAGACATGGAGCATTGCTCTATAATAAATATTTCCATTCGCCCACTTTCGACCTTTGAATATGTCCTCTAATTCTCAGTAGCAAAAATGATTTAACTTCTATTATGCTATTTGCAGACTTCCTCAGTGGTTCAGTGGTAAAGAATCCACCTGCAATGCAGGAGAGTCACAGGAGTCACAGGTTCAATCCCTGGGTCAGGAAGATCCCCTGGAGGAGGGCATGGCAACCCACTGCAGTATTCTTGTCTGGAGAATCCCATGGACAGAGGAGCCTGGCGGGTTACAGTCCATGGGTTGCAAAGAGTCAGACATGACTGAAGTAGACTATCTGTATCTGTTTGCTATTTGCTCTGTTATAGTATGTTGACATATATATATATATGTGTATATATATATATATATGAAAGTGATATACATACATTCCAGCGTGGATCCAGTATAACAGAAATTCTTGTATTTTTGTCCCAAATTATGGTTATTCCATTTAAAAATTTCAGAATCAAGTACAGGCCAACGGTATGAACAGAGTATGAATTTCCATTGAGTTCACATTCCTTACTTTCTGTAGTTTTGACTGCTGTGACTTTACCATCATGCAAGACAATATTTTGATCCTGTAAATTAAAAGACAGACTTACTTACAGTAACATCAGTCTTATTTGGCAGTTAATAATCTGAGGGGAAAAAAAATAGTACTGTACCTGAAAAGCAACTATAATTTTTCTTGAGCATGTAAGTCCATCCTCACAGCATGGGACGCTTTCAGTTAAAATACGGAATGTGCCATTTTCACGACCACAATAATCCTTTAAAAATTAAATTTTAATAATACTTTATCTCAAGAACATGGAACTCAATTACAATATTTGTATCAGGCAAATATTTCTTAGACAGTGACACCTTATACTTAATAAATTACCATATGTTACATTATGGAATTTCCAAAAGACAATGGTTAATGTGTTATAAGTCTGTAGTCTTAGCTGAGTCCAAACTAACTTGTTTGACTCAGTTCTTTTCCCATTACTTCCATACAAGCTTAGAATTATACCATAGATGTGTGTATATGTGTGTATATATATATATATATACACATGTATATATAAATTATGTAAGTTTATAATCTTAAATTTATTTCTAGATTGTTCAGATAGCTGGATAAAGATGTCTTTTTCTTCAGTGGTTTACATGAAACTTGATATTCACTCAAAACTCATGCAAAACAATCCATATTTCATCCATTACATGTTACTTAGAAAGCAGTTTATGTATATGGAGCAAGCATGGACTGCAGAATCTGACAGATCTAGGTTTGAATATGGCATTTTCTACATAGTAGCTCATGTTGCTTAAGCTCTGTAAACCTCAACTTCTTCATCTCCTTCATAGTAATAATAATATAAGTGTTTTATATTATAAATGATTAAATGTATAGATTCACTTGGAAAAGAAGCACTCATGAAATGGTAACTGTCATTGTTGCTAATAGTATTGTTGCTAAAATAATGACATCTAACATTTATTGAGCACTTATTATGTGCTCCAATATTTTCTCTAATTTGGTTTCAAGTAGGGGCTATTTCCATCATACAGTTAAGGAAACTGAGACACAGAGAAATTAAGGTATGTGCCCAAAGTAAGTCACACATCTGAGAAACAGCAGAGGCAGGAGTGAAATTTATGCCTACTGGATCCAGGATCATCATTACATTATATTACATTTTACTGCCCTCAAGAAACATATATGCGGCATGTTTTTTTTTTTTTAATTCACATTTTGAGAATAAAATTCTCCAGAGTTCATCTAATAATTATGAAGTAAAGAAAAATTGTTTAAAAACACACTTGTAATTACCTCGATAAATGAATACTGGCAGAGACCATCAAAGGTGTAACTTTTTCCATCAAAAGTTCTAACATGACCTTCCCCATATATATGACAGGTGGTTTGACATTCATTTTGTGTACAGTTCCAAGATCCTTTTATGCAAGTACTAAAAGAAAACAATGATACAGTGTGGTAATTGTATCATGCCAAGATTATGACTGAACTCATATTGCTTTTGTAAAGGAGCACAAAGCATATCAGTTTAAATTTCACAGTTATCCATTATACGATGTTCAAATTTTAATGCTGTATAAAATTTGTTTTAAAAATAGTTTTTCTAACTACATCTGACCATTATTTTTCCAAATATTCCAAAGTATGACTCCTTTCCCATAAAAATAAGAGCAGATTGTATACTTTCTAATATCCAAAACAAATAAAACAGTAATTCTTTATTATGTACCATTTGTTGCAGCCAACTGAGGTGACACTTCCTTGGTCATACTCTCGTCCACCAAAAGAGCATGGGCAGTCATCAGGAAAGACACAGTTCCCTTTAGAATTTCGAACCATTCCTTCAGGACAGTAGCACCCACGTTTGCAAGGCAAGTTCTCCTATAGGAGTAAATATAAAATATATACCATGAGACACTAGTCTAAATTTATTGCATTATCAGTTGTATTAATACTTGACAATGCATAAGTGTACCAAGTATACAGTTAGAATCAGCATTTGACAAGTCAAAATGACACACAAAAATAATATGACGTTCTAATTATTTTTCTTTGATGTTTTAATTTCCATCTTCACTGAAACAAAAGTTTTTTTTGAAATAAAAGTTTTTAAAAATCTAAACTCTAATACCATGTTACTTACATCAAAACTAGGTATGTTCCGAGTGCTACATGTACTATCAACTCTCCTCTGTGCCTTAGGATTCCTACAGTCAACATATTCAGCCCCTCCAGAACAATTCTCTGTGAGAAAAAGGAAGCTGTTAGTCAAGGGCCTTTTGATCTGCTTATTTTAACCAAAGTAGATATGTTAAGCTTGCATCGTGATTTCAAAACTTACGTAGTGTTAAATCAATGGGAGTCTGGCAAAGAAGAATCCCATCTCTACAGACACTAGAAATAAAAGAAAATTATAAATTTAAATAAAATTTCAATGACAGCTTAATATACTGTTATAGCAACTTGCATGTCTCATTCATAAGCCTCCTGCTTTATCACGAATAATAAGATCAATGAGATACAGTCCCCCCAAAATGTATGTGCTTGTGCTCAATCATGTCCAGTTCTTTGCAAACCAGCAGGCTCCTCTGTCCATGTGATTTCCCAGGCAAGAATACTGGAGTGGGTTGCCATTTCCTCCTCCAGGGGATCTTCCCGACCCAGGGATCAAACCAGTGTCTACTGTGGCTCCAGCATTGGCAGGTGGATTCTTTACTCCTGAGCCACCTTGGAAGCCGAAAAAAGATGCATAAAATGTAACAAATTATAAGATACAACTTTTATGCATTATAGGAATGTACAAATAAGGTTCTTATGGACATGCAGAAAACTTCATGTAAAAGATGGCTGGATTTTGATGGATAAGTAAGTTTCAACAGATGTTGCTGATAAGATGCAAAGCTGTGACAAAGGAAAGAACAAGGCATGTTCTAATGACTTGTTTGGATAGAAGGTAGGATACATAGGGAGAAGTGGTAGAAGTAAGTTACAACCAGATTTCAGATAGTCTCAAATGACACGCAAGTTTGTTTCTATTCTTTAGGCAACTGTCACCATAAAATCAGTTTTTGAGCAGCTAAGTGGCACAATCAGAATAATGCTTTAGATATGACATTCCAGTGACAGTACCAGAAACATGACAGAAAGAGAACAAAGAACAGTCAAGTTAGTTCACACAGTAGTACAAATAAGAAGTTTTAGAGATTTAAAACAGGGTAATGCTAATGCCATCCATAATTTGGAGGTACTAGCCTAAGTTTTATTAAAAAGGTAATCTACTGATTCTCCAGCATTTACTGGGAAAGTATTGTTCATCAAATCCCAACCAAATGTTTTGTGTACTTTGTTGATTAAAAGGAGTTGTTACACATGTTTTCCTTTAAAATGACCAAATAATTATTATTCATTGCTAAATGATATATATTTTTAAATTAATTTATTTATTTTAATTGGAGGCTAATTACAATCTTGTGGTGGTTTTGCCATACATTGACATGGAACTAAAGAAACGAGAGAAGGTGCATACAAAGATTTTTGGAATGACCGCTTCACTTTTGCAGTTATGTTTTTAAGAATTGCTATTTCTGTACATGAAATTAGAAACGTAGATAAATTACTTTGCCCAGACTGCAGGAATCACAACCTCCTTATCCATCACAAAAAGTTATAGTTCTTCAATACCTCATACCACCCTGGAACAAAGTTTAAATGCTGGAATATGACCTGGCTACTTTCTTCTTTTCCAGCACAATCCTGTGAAACAACAACCGACATGTACAATACTATTTCAAGCATTTCCTATATTACTGCATTCTGTTTCCTAGACCGGAAGTCACTCCACACACCAATTTTGTCAGGAAAACGATTCATCCCTTAGGAAAACTGAAATGCTGTCTCTTCTGAGAAGTTGTGTTTTTCTTTTTTTCTTTTTAAATCTCCTGAGGTAGCAACTGGCCCTTTCTGGTACTATCTGATAGTATATGAACCTCTTTGCAACAGTCTGCTCCATGCTTACTCTGAGTCCAAGACAACGACCACTCATCTTTGCAACTCCAGTGCTTAGCACAAAGCCTGGCACATGGTAAGCATTTATTGAATAACTGTTTGTTGAATGATAAATGCTGAGAGACAACTAGGAAGCATTGCCTGAATATGAAATTGTTTTGCATTCTCTGTACATAGCAGCTGCTAGAATATTTTGCTACTGTCATTTAAAACCAAACATTAGTGGGATATATCAGCAATGGCCATTACAGTGAAATGTACAGTCCAGGTAATACCAAACTTTAATGAGAAATACAAAATTTAAAATGTGGCAGGTCTAAAGAAGATTTCATCCTAGCAAAAGACTATTTCTTTGAAAAGCAAAGTCTCCTGATTTTAAAGTCGTAACAAGTATATTTGTAATTTCCATACCATTTATTGTCATCAATATGGATGAGTTTGCCTGGTTGCATGACCTCATCATTTATGTAGCAGTCACACTGAGACTTTGAAACACAATTTCCTTCATTATTCTGGTACATTCCATCAGGGCAAGTGCATCCATCAACTGGAATGCCTTCCATATCACAGCTCTTATCTCTCTCTGACAATGACCGGCAAGAGCTATTGCAGGCTTTTACGTTGTACTTGAAAACTAGGCCACTAGGACAAGATTGATCTGTTGGTATAGGGAAAATATGGTCAGTATGTAAATATCCAGAGTAATTAATAATCTTAATTTAACTTGATGTTAGTAGGTATTATAGTGAATTAACCATAATTGAGTTATGAATAATAAAGGAAAAGGTACTTGTCCTTTTTTTTTTGTCAGTATGGAGACACTGCTATAATGTTTACACATTTTGCTGGAGATAAAGCCCATAAACAAGATAGATAGTTCATTGGTCTCAGGCAGCTTATATTCCTTGGAAAAAGACAATCGTGGAACGTGCTAAAAAGCAAAATAGGAAGCTCTGAGTGTGTATAGCTGGGAACCTGCACTTAGGGAAGAGGAGGGACAGATAGACAGCATGAAAATAGCCTGGAGAAAGGGAATTCTCTATCTGGAGAACAGCTTAAGTTAGAAGAGAGGGAAATTCTTTCAAAAAGCAAGTAAGAGAATCAAAACTATAAACTATGTAAGCAGTTTGGTCTTGAGCCTGAAAGCCATGAAATGCCACTGATTTGTTTTAGACTGAAATGTCATATGCTCAGGTTAGCTTTATTTGGTTTTGCTTTAAAGATTATACTGATTTCTCTGTATAAATTGGATTAGAAGGAACCAAGACTGGATATTGAAAGAAGCTACTGCAATCATCCAATAGGAAAAACCATGGCTCTTGAACTAGGTTAGTGGCAATAGAGATGAAAATATATGAATGGATTTGAGAGAAATTTTGGAGGTGAACTTAGACCTTACTGATTGACTGGAAGTTGGCTCTGCAGTATTAAGTACAATCTAGAGAGATGCATTTCCCAAAAGCTTTCCTGAAGTCATATTTGAAGAATGCAATAACTATTTTTTTATTCAGTGAAGTATTTATCAGGCTTCTACTAAGATTTTTTCACTTTTTTCTTTCACTGATTATAGTCAGTTTACAATATTATATTAGTTTCAGGTGCATAACACAGTGATTCAAAAATTTTATAGGTTATATTCTGGTTTATAGTTATAAAATACTTGATATATTCCCTGTATGGTACAATATATACTTGTAGCTTATTTATTTTATATATAATAGTTTGTACCTATTAATCCTCTATCCCTATATTTTTCCTCCACTCTTTCCACTGGTAACCACTAGTTTGTTCTCTATATCTGTGAATCTATTTCTTTATTGTTACATTCACTAGTTTGTTTTATCTTTCAAATTCCACTTAAAAGTGATAACACACCATGTTTTTCTTTCTCTGTCTGACTTAATGGTAATAAATATTTTAAAACAAAGCAAGATTTTTATTTCTGGCCTCGTGGCATGTGGGATCTTAGTTCCATAACCAAGGATCCAACCTGTGCCCCCTGAGTTAGAAGTACAAAGTTTTAATATCTGGGCCACTGGGGAAGTCCCCAAAGTATAAACACAGTAGTTGATACCCTAATTTACTAATTTATTTCTTCAAAATAAGTTACTAATATTTGACTATCAGTTAAAATGCAGCAGAAGTCAGAACATTATTTAAATTTCAGCATATAAAATTGAACAAAAATATATATTTATATATAAATGCACATATATTCTGTTCTTATTAAAATATAAATGTATTTAATCAAGATATAAGAAATAAATCAAGAAATAAATATGCAAGGACTAAACAAACATGTTGTTGTTTAGTCAGTAAGTCATGTCTGACGCTTTGTAACACTGAGGACTGTGGCCTGCCAGGCTCCTCTGTCCACGGGATTTCCCAAGCAAGAATACTGGAGTAGGTTGCCATTATTTAAAAATAAAGAAAATCATCTTTGAAAGAACCAAATACAAATTTGTAAATACACACACCTAAACTACACATTAAATTAAACTACATACTAAATTAAACTACATAATAAATTAAAAAACACTTGCTCCTTGGAAGAAAAGCTATGACAAACCTAGACAGCGTATTAAAAAGTAGAGACATTACTTTGTCAACAAAGGTCCATGTAGTGAAGGCTATGGTTTTTCCAGTAGTCATGTATAGATGTGAGAGCTGGAACATAAAGAAGGCTGAGTACCAAAGAATCAATGCTTTTGAAATGTGGTATTGGAGAAGTCTCTTGAGAGTGCCTTGGACTACAAGGATATCAAACCAGTCAGTCCTAAAGGAAATCAGTCCTGAATATTCATTGGAAGGACTGATGCTGAAGCTGAAGCTCCAATACTTTGGCCACCTGATGTGAAGAGACAACTCATTAGAAAAGACTCTGATGCTGGGAAAGATTGAAGACAGGAGGAGAAGGGGATGACAGAGGATGAGATGGTTGGATGGCATCACCAACTCAATGGACATGAGTTTGAGCAAGCTCCAGGAGATGGTGAAGGACAGGGAAGCCTGGCATGCTGCAGTCCAAAAGGTTGGTTGCAAAGAGTCAGACACAGCTGAGCGACTGAACAACAACAACAAAGTACACATAAACACACACACACACACACACACACACCTGTTGTAAAACTGAGAAGAAAGCAGAGTTATCTAAAGCCTCTATTCTGCTTACCACATAGCCCAGCTCTCCATCCTACCATGGAAGTTTCCTTCTCAGCACATGCTTTCACATAGTTGCCTAAAATTGTACACAGGCAATCTTGGCTATTTTCACAAGTGCAAGTGTATTTTTTGCATTCCTTTAAAATAAGAAACAAATTTATATCATGAAAATATTCAGAACAGGTAAACTGGCATAACAAATCAGTTCAAAACCACTCCTCCTCTGGAAAATATTTTGTCCTTGAAACTTCTGGAATTATTCTATGTCTCAAAATATACAAATTAGCAAATCAAATATTAATTGAGTTTTCCAAGAACTTAGAGAAACTTATTCAAGATTTTCCTCATTTGGGGTTGTTTTCTAGCCCCTCTTTTTTGAGTTGGTATATCTAACAATTGAATAAAGTAATATAATCCAATTTAAACTTAAATGTGTGTCTTAATCTACTGAAAATGGCTTCTATTTGAACATTTTTAATATCTCATGCTTCTTTTAGTATTATCAAAATATTTTTCAAAAAGGGCTGTTAATGTTAGACCTTCACATACCTCATGATATGGTTTAGGATCCACAATTGAATGGCAAGAAGCAAAAGGACCACTCAAATCAAGAAGAATTCCACAGTGCCTTTCAGCAAACCGTTCTGGAAGAAAATTAATGCACCCAACACTAGATTAAATATCACAATTTTTTAATTAAAAGAGAAAGTGTAAATTTTTAAAACTATCCTTTGCTTTGTATCTTTATTAAAACAATTGGTTTTTAAAGTGTTATGCTATAATTTGTTATCACTGTATGCAAAACAGCATGATATAATAAGAAACAAATCTTTATTAGCTTTGGATTTTTATATTAAATCAGTTAACCTTTTTCTGAAGTGCAATTTCTATATAAAATATGAATAAGGGAACCAGATTATTTAGGTACTTTAGTTCAAAATACATATTTATGTTAAATTACGAAAGGTTGGTGCTGTCACCCCAGAAGGTCAAATCAGTGTTTCTGAAGGTCATAAATTAGGACAACCATTATCAATAATTAAAATACAATACTTTCATCTAGCTGCTTAATTGATACTTGGTAGATTTATCAATAGTCTTCTGTTAAATTAATTGAAGAGAAAAATCACAAAACAACCATTTAAGCCAAAAATGTTTTGCTCAGTGATTTGCAAATTCTTAAGGATGATGACCATTACTAGCGCAAACATTGCTAGAATTTTTTTTAACTATTTGCTGATTGACTTTTAAAAGTGAGCGTCACCAAGAAGCAATCAAGGACAATGACTGGACCTATTAAAAGGACATTGAGGCCAATTATTCTTAAAATTTTGACAAACTTGCAGCCAGGTATCAATGCTTTTATGTAAATATTACTAACATCTTATTATTGTTTAATTTTCTGTATTTTATTTTATTAAGTTATATTTAAAACACTGAAAATTGAAAGAGTCATTTACATATCTCTCAAAAGTATATACATACAGTCTGCTTAACATATGTTGACTTGGTTTCTTATGCAATGTGTATTTTTTTTTACCTATTCTCATTTTAATTACTTTCATTGCAACACCCACAAAATAAAATAATGACAAAACCTTGAAATGTGCATTACCATAATGATGTTAATGCATTTATCAGCTCATCTTTTAAATCAAAACAAATAAATGAAACTTTAAAAGGAGTCACTTTAGTAGTTTATAAACTGATCAGATATTTGTTTCAAGTAAGCAGATTAATTAAGAAATAGCAAATTAACATTTCATTACAATATACTTTAACTTACCTTCCATTGCATTCCATTATTTATGAAAGAAGCAACATAAAATGAAGCATATGTTAAAATCAATGACACTAGAGGAACAATTAGAGAAAGACTCAGACTCAAAACTCTTGGATTACACCTTATTAAGAACACCCTATCTAGATCTCCATTATCACCATCTACATGAATGGGAATAATAACCTTATCCACATCCTTCATCATTCTTTGTAGAAATAAATTGAATTATCAATAATATGTATGAAAGTCCTTGGTAAGCTAAAATGTCAGCAGAATCATATAAGTTTACAGCTTTCCCACTAATATCTCTGTTTGGGGTTTGGTATAACTAGTATACATGATGGCAGTGGTTAGGAGACCTAAATCTAACTATAGCTGTACCGTGAAGTGTCTCAGGAATTTGGGTGAGTGTCGCTATTCAAAGAAATGATCCCTTCTACAACTATATGAAATAGAAATAATAATAAAAGAAGTGATGAGTGAAGTCTCTTCTAACCCTATCATTTTAAAACTATGGAGAAAACTATATATAGAGGAAAAGAATGGGTAGAGAAGAAGACAACAGTGTCTCTTCCTCCCTCTATTTCCAAATGAGAAGCTTTTCTAAGAGTGTCATCAGCCGGTCAAATTGTTTCTCCACTGTTCCCTCTAAAGCTGCAAAAGTTTACAAACACTAGCTGAAAACTGGATTATCTAGTAGTTTCATATTATTACCAGAATAAGTTTATAATTCCAGCAACAAATATCTAATTACAGAGTTTGAGGTTCAGTAAACATTACCTTTTTCTATACTGATGCATGAAGCAGTGTTAGCTTTAGGACAGGGCATCATTTCCCACGAACTAGCAAATGCCTGAGACGTCTTTTCTAATATGTTCTGACTTGACATGAAATCATCCTCTGCTCTGTTGTTGTGGGAACCACAGAGTCCTATAGAAAGCACAGAACAAATTTTAGCATCTTCTCACCTTTGGATTCATATTCAGTTCTTTGCTCAAATCAAATCATGTATGAGCCACATGAGAGCATGTCTTGGTTAGTCTTTATACATATAAGTAAAATTTCATGACACATCAGATTAGTACTGCCATTTATAATTCCAGGAGCACTGAAACGTCATTTGACATGATTATTATTTTCTTCCTGTTTGTTGCTGTAACTTAACCTCCTTTGACAAGGCTTTAGAAAGCATGCCTAAAGTAGAAAGTTTATGACTGCACATTTTCAGTTTCACTGTGAAGAGTTGAATCATGTTAAGAGCTACCTGCCTTTCTTATCTCGACCCTTCTGACCCTCGAATTATATTTTTTTGCCTATGTATAAATAAGTCAAAAATGTTCACTTGTTAAGCAAAAGTATCTTGCAAAAACTTAGGTGGTTTTAAATGAGTAAATGTGGAATTTGCCAAGGGTTCTTTGTTTTGTTTGATATTTGTGACAGTATGTAAAAACTGATTTCTGTAATAGAAAACCTCAGTAAAATAGAAAACCTCAGTAAAATAGCATACCTCAGTAAAAGAAAGATCATCTATGAGCAGAAAGACAAGTTGTAATACAACTTGTATTTGGAAATTGATTTTCAAAAGATTTATAATATTTTCATTTATTCTTACACAAGTCAGTTTTAGTAACATATTAGCAAATTGATATATAGCATATATTATCAAATCTCACAATAAATCCTTAATTTAAAAACCTTAAGATGTTTAAATTGTTGAAAACCATTAGGAAATAGATTTTATAATAAATAAAGCTATCTACACTGTATGTTAGGTTATTTTACTGCAATAAGGAGGGAAAGATTAAGTAAAAATGCTTTACAGGCTAATATTAATGGAGACAACTGAAAATTACAACAGATGGTTACACTAGTGCTTTGGAAATAAAAACATGTCTATGAGGTACCATCTCATGCCAGTCAGAATGGCTGCTACCAAAATCTACAAACAATAAATGCTGGAGAGGGTGTGGAGAAAAGGGAACCCTCTTACACTGTTGGTGGGAATGCAAACTAGTACAGCCACTATGGAGAACAGTATGGAGATTCCTTAAAAAACTGGAAACAGAACTGCCATACGACCCAACAATCCCACTGCTGGGCATATACACCAAGTAAACCAGAATTTAAAAAGACACATGTACCCCAGTGTTCATTGCAGCACTGTTTACAATAGCCAGGACGTGGAAACAACCTAGATGTCCATCAGCAGACGAATGGATAAGAAAGCTGTGGTACATATACGCAACGGAATATTACTCAGCTATTAAAAAGAACGCATTTGAGTCAGTTCTAATGAGGTGGATGAAACTGGAGCCTATTATACAGAGTGAAGTAAGTCAGAAAGAAAAACACGAATGCAGTATATTAACGGATGAATATGGAATTTAGAAAGGTAATGATGACCCTATATGTGAGACAGTAAAAGAGACACAGATATAAAGAACAGACTTTTGTACTCTGTGGGAGAGGGTGAAGGTGGGATGATTTGAGAGATTAGCATTGAAACGTGTATATTACCATATGTAAAATAGATGACCAGTCCAAGTTTGATGCACGAAACAAGGCACTCAAAACCAGTGCACTGGGACAACCCAGAGGGATGGGATGGGGAGGGATGTGGGAGAGGGGTCTGGGATGGGGGAACACATGTACACCATGGCTGATTCATGTCAATGTACTGCAAAAACCACCACAATATTGTAAAGTAATTAGCCACTGATTAAAACAAATAAATTAATGCAAAAAATATCTATAGGACTTACCCACAGTATCTGTGAATTGGTTAGGTGGCATAGAAACATACAATTGCATCACAGGAAAAATTTGTATTTGCAATTTTCCATGAAAGTATGTTTCTGCTTGAAGGTATGAGGAAGATGCATTGAAGATCTGTATTTTGTCTGTTAAAGTAATAATTTATGTTAATAGCAATAACTAATATGTTAAACAGTTTTTATTTCTTAAAATGCCCATATACTGAATATATTTTTTAAAAAGAAACACTTATAACATAGTTAAAAATTAAATAAAGTAATGCATTTTACATTTATAATATTTTAAATGATATCATTAAATTTACCTGAATAATAATAACCTTGATTTCCAAGCTTGTCATTTGTGACTGTTCCATCTCTATTGAACACGTATTTGTCAACTTGAACAGACTAATATTTAAAGCATATTGTTAGTTCATATTAATTTGTAGAATACATCTAAGTATAATATTAATAAATGAACCTGAAATTTTTCCTATAAAGCTTCACTGTAATAGACTAATTTATAAATGTCAAATATTAAACATTTTTAAAACATTTCTTATATAAATTCTTAAAGGAGAATTATAAAGGACTTTTCAGCCCAGATTTGTAGATGAGAAAACTAAGTCCAAGAAGATAACTTGGATTTCCAAAGGTCAAACCACTTGTAAGTAGCAAAGATCAAGCTAGGTACTCTCCCTCCCTATGTAGGTCATTTCCAGTTAAAATGGTAGATCCAAATACATGACATTCTAAAGCAAATATAACTGTCTTCTTAAAAGGGCCATAGATTTTAATAATCTAGTAAGTGTGAAAGGTTGACCTGTAATTAGCACCTTAGTTATGTGCCCATGTTAATTTTGATATTTGTAAGGATCCTTAGAACTATACAGGTCTTCCAGAGACGTTATCAGTCTCATTTATGGTTTTAATTTCACAGTAAAGCCTCTCTTTTTCAACCTCCAAAATTCTGAATTTGTAGAATAATTGACTCGAGTTTGCTTTAGGAAGCTGATTACTTACCGAATTCAAGAGGAGTGTAACACTATTTAAGCATGTTCCTGACTGACCACTTGGACATGGACGAAGCTCAACACTAATAGACCAATCTTTATCCTGTTTAAAAATACATTTATTAAATGTTTATTAAAATGTCATTGCATATATGCTATTACTATGTGATTCATTCATATTGCATATTTGCATTTTTAATATGCAAAAGGCTTACATTCAATCAGTCTGCTCTGAAACTAGAAACCTAGTTCAGTCCATGGGACAGTCTAGGATTGGCCAACAGTTTTACAGACAATCCAAGTATTTTGCATAAGATATAGACTATCTAAATAGTCTATGATTGGTGAGTTCTCTCATTAACCTTTTTTTTTTCCTTAAGCTTTACTTTTCGTCTAGTCTCTATGGGAATTGTGCTGCATTATTGAGCCTAATACAACTTAGAGGTAACATAGCTTGTTTATTCTCTGGAAAATCCATGATGTCAACTTAAATCCAATGAGAGAAGTATTTAATTTGTAAACTCATAATATAAGTCATGTCAAATATTGACTTCCAGTTCTTATTTCAAGATTTAGGAATCTCTAATCTATATAAAGCAAATATTCTATATATCTTTATGTATTTCCCTCTCACTTTGCCCATCCCCTATCCTCATGGATGACATGAAGATTAGGCAAAAAAGGAAAAGAGATTTGGAAAACTGACTTTTAATAACAGCAACTATATTTTTCAGACACTGGTCCCCATCTCTCACTTCAGGAGTCACAAATTCTACTCATCTTTGTTTCTGACCAGGAAGATTAAGTAAAATTTCTTACTCTCATGCCAGTGAAAGGCACAATCTACAAAATGGAATCTCTCTATTATTGAAATTTAGATTACTTAAAATTTTAATACTGAAAAGAGTATAAATGTAAGGATAACCTCTATCATACTGTTATAGTATAAAACTAAATATCATATTATGAAAACTAAAAATAAATGTAAAGGAACAATGAAAAAAGAGGAAAATACTTTATGGAATGTAAAAGATAGTTTCATTTGAGGCACTAGTGAACACATACAAAGAAAAGTAGAAAAAGGAAATCTTTTCCTGATATATTTAGAAAATTAATAGTAATAAAGATTTTGATTGTTTTTGTTTAGCAAAGAATTTCTAAGGAACACAGGTAATAATGATTGTCAATGTCAGCATGTGACACAAAGCAGATACTGAAATAGGCAACCAATGATTGAATGGTTGCTTGTTATTTTTTAATAGTAAATAAAGATGAAAATTGTGTTTTAAACTAGTAACAAAAAGCTTGGTGTCTATATCAGTTTTCTCAAGTGTTGCAGACTATTACATACATGGATGGCCAAAAAATGGCAGTTTCCAGGATGGTTGTATTTAACGCCATCAAAGGTGGTAATCAAACTTCCTTCTATCTTACATCTTCCAGGGCATAATGTTTCAGTGCAAGACCACTTTGCTTCTTGGCATGTGCTGTTAAAATGCAATGGTTATGAAAAGGTCATCAATTACATTTTCTTTATGATAAATAATACAACATGAAAAAAAATCACAACTTAAACTAAGACATCTAGTTAAGTTTTATTACACCATCTTCATTCCCCTCCCAACATCTCAGCCTTGATAAAATGTCTTTCAGCTGATGGTATATTAGTAATTTGTTTTGTACTATTTTATAGTCTCTCAGTCATGTTTGACTCTTTGTGACCCTATGGCCTATAGTCTGCCAGGCTCCTCTATCCATGGGATATTTCCAGGCAAGATTATTGGAGTGGGTTGCTATTTCCTCCTCCAGGAGATCTTTGTAACCCAAGGACTGAATCCATGTCTCCACACCACCTGCATTGCAGGCGATTCTTTACCACTGAGTCACCAGGGAAACTCTAATTCCATTGAACAAAATAATAACTTCTGCCTGCTCTGCCCAGTATAGTATGGTCTCCCACATTGCAGACAGATTCTCTACTGTCTGAGCAACTAGAGAAGTCATAAAGAGACATATAGCTATTGATTATGTGGAATGTGGCTTGTCAGGCCAGAATGAGATCTTCTGTAAATGTAAAATACACATAGACTTCTAAGAATTAATACTGAAAAAGATGGTAAATTCTCTCAACACTTCATAATAATTTTATGCTGAAATTATAATATTAATATTTTGCATATGGAAAGTTGTGTTGTTTAGTTGCTAAGTCATGCCTGACTCTTGCAACCTCGTGGACTGTAGCCCACCAGGCTCGTCTGTCCGTGGGATTTCCCAGGAAAGTATACTAGGCTGGATTGTAGTTTCCTTCTCCAGGGACTCTTCCTGACCCAGGGATCAAACCTGCGTCTCCTACATTGGCAGATAGGTTCTTTATAACTGAGCCACAAGGGAAGCCCATATGTAAAGCACGTGATTATAATTAATTCCACTTGTTTGTTTCTTTTTGCTTTTTAAAAATAATCAAGTGAAAATTTTAAATTATATATGCAGATCATATTTGTGACTCACATTATATTTCTCTTGAAATATAGCATAGCTATACACATTCAATAAATTATAGCTCTTGTTTTCCATAATTATTATTAATATATTATTATCAGACTAACAGTACATTGCTTATTTACTGAGAAAATGTTACAGTAAAAATGATACATTAGTTTTGATTGAGTCAGATTATTTCCCCACAAGGACAAAGTACTTTTCTAGAAGGTCCCTTGAATTCCTGCAGATATGTTGAGTTCCAGAGAAAAGTCATAATGAGGGATAACGAAAGCTTTCTGGTCAGCATTTTGTTCCTGAACTTAAAAGTAAGAATCAAGTTATTCAACTAAAAGAGAAATAATCTACACTATCTCTGACACATTAAAACCCACTCTCAATCAAATTTAGCTTCACCAATGTAAGCTCATATAAAAATTAATTGAAAATGGTTGTTTGTAATTGTATATTTTAAAAATATTCTTGAAAATTAGCATAATTATTGTTTCATTATTATAACCATAATTTTGTATTATTCTTTCCTCTGTTTTGCAACCACCAATTGGTTTACTATTCAAAACACCATTTCAGTTCCTAAAAACATCTTTTAAAGATACACAGAAATCTAATATATTTTACATGAAACACACAAAAATTCCTCAAAAAATGAAAGAAAATGCCAAGAGGTTGAATTTTGTTTCTGAAAAGTTTAAGTGTGGATTTAGGGAATTATTTCAAGTTACGCTAATATATTAGTATTACTTCATTATCAATAAAATATAAACAAAAGGTGCACACATACCACAGAGAACCACAAGAACCTTCGCGGACTTCTCCTGACTGATATACCTTTCCACTAGATTCACAGGGACAGTCAGACTTCAACACACATCTCCCTTTCTCTCCAATATCATCCAATAGATAACCTAGAGTGCATTATATAAGATTAATCTCAATACTATACAAACATCAGTAAATTCTCAGTGTATTGAGAAGTTACTTTTGAGCTTGTTTTTTCAAGTGTAAACATACACTTAAAATGATAATTTCTATTTAAGAAATTTGAAAACTGGTGAGGGTATAGATAACTTTCAGAGCCACAGAGTAGTCCTGTTGAGCCCAGCAGAGGACTAGGAGATCATCTGTGTAGTATTATAGAGATAGAAATGCACATTAACTTTAAAAGTATCTCTACCCCTCCCTTCCTGTATGTTAGAAGGATAGATTATGAATAGGTAATAATTTATTTAATAAATATCTTGTTAGAAATAAGATCTCATTATGACTGTGTAACTTCATTTTCAAATGTTTTACCTTCTGGGCAGGTGCAGCCACTCACACATTCAGTGTCTTGAAAAGGAGCCACGTTAGAACAAGTTGCAGGATTTGAGGGACCACATTCTTTGTGGATATGTTTTTCTGGGCAAATAGGTTTTTCTGGAGAAATATAGAAATATGCATACATAGAAATCAGAGGAAAACAAATGTGATAAATATATAACATTCTAATGAGGATCTTTTAGAGTAGGAGCCTAAATTTCAAGATATAGGTTAATTTTTAAAGATACTCAGTAACTAAATTATGCCAACTTCCTATGCATTACTTTATGATACAATATTTAATTTGAAGAAAATTTATATTACATAGTATCATTTTACCTTACTTTGACATTGATATTCTATTTATATTTTAATTTATAAAGATTGAACTAAGTATAAATGAAAAGTATATTTAGATTTATATGAAACTCATTTAGATTTTCTAATTTTCTGAAAGAAAATACTTACCGTGTTGACTTACCAAAAGTCAACATACTTTTGATAAATTTCTGGTTATTTTTATGGACATTTTACAGAGTTTCACAAAATTATTTATTTTTCCCAGTGACTTTTACTAATTATAAAGTCTATAAAGTCCCTAATTATATCTTAACACAAAGCACTTATGACAAGTCACTCCACAAAAATGGACCTCAATTTCTTCACAAGTACATGTCAGAGACAAGACCTTTCTTTCACCCATGAGGTTCATTCCAGGTGTTACAGGTATTTGAGAAAATTACTTTGAGACACAGCTCAACTTTAAATGCTATAGAATCTTCTTGATTTAATACACTTAAATCAACAATACATTAAATCTACAATACATTTCAAACCTACCACAAACCACATCAGGATCATCTCTCCAGGATTCAAAGGTGCCAGGACCATCTGAGCCACAGAGGCGGGACAATTCTGAGTAAGTGTCACATGTGGATGTTTTGTCTCTATTTTGGCAATACTCATCAATGCAGATCATTTTGTAGTCACTGGATAAAGTGCTAACCTTTCCACATTTCTCAAAATAAGTTCCAATAATTTTGTTACAGTACTGAAAAATAAAGCATGAAGTTTTATTAAAACAACAGAAAAATGAGGGATCAAAGGAGTATTTAGGGAAAGATAAGTTCAGAGGGGAGGCGTTTGTACAATATCCTGTAGCTTCGACAGGGAAAGTTCTTGAACACTGATTGAAATGGGGAGTTTTGAATTATTACAGTTCCTACAGTGACTGCTAAGTGAAAACATCACCTCTGATAATATGTAGTGACTTAAAAATTGTACCTAATTTCATCCAAAATTTCTCTAAAGGTGACATGAAGTTCAGAACTCAAGAAAATGGAAAATATGAGAAAAGAAAAGATTGTCCATGCCAGAGACTGGAATAGTGGATGATTGAAACCACAACAAACAGAAGGGTATTAGCCCTTTAGCTGTCCGTCTGCTTATATGATATTTGATGAGCAAACAGATAAAATAGACTGATTCTGGGCTTTCTTGTTGGGGGTCATGTGAGCTGCTCCGGAAACAGCATATTTGTTCTCACGTTGGTTAAGGAAATAAAGACATTACTGTCAAGCAAAAAAGTTTTTAAAAATTTTTTTTAAAAATTTTAACATGCTTTAATTAACACATAGCTGTTTTCTATTTTAATTATGTTTGTTTTCAGAAAAATACAAAAGCTACTAGCAAGCAAACACACAATTTCCACCAAGTAATCCCCAGGACAACTGATAGCATTCTCCAAATAAGGTATAAAATTAAGTGAAATGAAATCTCAAAGACTTCTTTTTTTTTTTTTGATCAATGAACTTTGGTTGGCTAAAAAGTTTGTTCGAGCTTTTCTGTAAGATGTTACAAAAAAATCCAAATGAACTTTTTGGCAAACTCAGTATTATTCTTTGTGTATCTTTCTCACTAGGTAACAGGCTCCTTTAGAGCAAAAACTAGAACTTTGTAATCTCTAGGCTTAACACAATGTCTCTTACGTAGTCTTTAATATAACTTCATCTACTTATTCAGCTAACACATTTGAGCAACCAGGAGTAAATTCTCACACACTGTGCAACTACCACAACAGTAAACATAATACTACTACAGAGCTCATAATCTCATAGGAAACATGTGAGAAAAACATGAGGCATTTTTATAGATCATAAATTCTAATGACTGGCATAGGGTAAAAGAGAAAAGAGAAAGTAATTCTAACTGCAAAGATCAAGGAACATTTCACAAGTAAGATAGCAGATGATCTTATATAACATTATGGCTTAATTTGCTTCTATAGAAGCTGACAAGATGTTATAAATACAACATCCATTGTCAATAAAACTTGTTTCTTCTACCTATACAATTCATACATATCTTGATCTTGAGAATTTTATTTCTAGATTGAAATAAGTATATGTGAAAATTCCTTTGATCATCAAATGAATGCAATCTACCAAATTCAACATTCAGAGAATCATGTTAAGTGCAGAAAATTCAAATAAAATGATGAATATTTTCAAGTGATGTAGTCAAAAAAGGATCTGTAACTTTTTCAAAAAGAAGATAAAGTATACTGGAGATAACAATTCAGACTGGCTGTCTGAGGAAAAAGTAAGGGAGAGAGAGCAGAAAAGTAGTTCTTAAAAACACACTACAGAATTTCTAAACTGTAAAAGTCAAGCCAGTCCCCACTGAGATAATTATGGAAAGGTGAAGCATGTCAGTTTACAGGCCAACTAAAACACTGTTCAAAGGAAATTAGAATTATTATAATAATATATAGTAAGTATCATAATGTTTTAGGGAAAAAATACATATTTAAGCATCTACAGCTAGACTATAAAGCTGAGAAACAGACCATACGGACATTGGAGAAGAAGCAGTTGCAGAATTCTAAAAATAAGGTCTGTGCGTTAAGAAGAGAATGTTGGCTATTTAAACTGAAACCAAAGGGAATATTGCTGAAGTCTGCTATTAGATGAAATATGAGTTTATTACCTGCACTCCATCTTCACAAACCTCATAGCTCTTACTAACAGCTTTGGAACAATCATCAGGAATTTTACTATCGGCAATGTGCTCATTGATATCATCTCCTTAAAAAGAAAGCAATGTTAACTTCAAGATATTAATTATATATGTGCATTATTTTCAAGATAAATATAGACTTGACAATATAAACATATATTTTAACAATTAATAATTCTTTATACAAAGGGAAATTGCTAGCTTTAGATTTATCCAAAATCAAATAATTGTAATTTCCTTTTGGGAGGGAGTTTTCTTAGACAAAATGCATTGAAATCTTACCTGGAGTGCTGTTGAAGTTACCACAAAGACCACAAGTTGGATACTGCTTGTGAAGAGTGAGCTTTAAAAAAATTACATGTATGTTTATAAAATATTGAAAATATCTCAAGACAAAATTTAAACAAATGGAAAGACAGAGCCTCTTCATGTTCAATTTTACCTAAGCTGGTTACTTAGTAATATATCACAGAGTCTTTTCTAAATGATCTGAATTTAGAATTTGCAAAGACCTGACTTCACCTCTTACTGACTATGTCTTTGGTTAGATTATTTAACTTTTATTATCCTGAATTTCCTGAGTCCCATTATCTGTAAAATAAGATTATTAATATTATGTACTTCAAGGTATTTTAAATATTAGATTACGCTTAGTACAGTCCTTGATACATACAGATGTCTCAGTAAACCTTATCTCTTATTTTCCTTGTATTATATTATTTTTATAACTGAAAGTAAAGAACAAAATGAACAGGACTATAAGAAAATCATAGGTGGACTTACTGAGAGTTTGTTGTTTTTGTCCCACATTAAAGACAGGATTCCTCTACGACTATTCAGAACATTATGTTCTCCATATTTTTTAATGTGAATCAACTTATTGTTATAAGGTATCTGCACACTGAAAAGTATAAAATACAGTTAAATATAAAAGATAAGAACAGTATTATTGCATCAAAATTTTTCTGATAATTCATGTTTCTATATTTAGTATCATAAATGATACTGCTGGTAAATATTAAAGGTTTTTCTAGTCATTTCAGAAGGGACACAATGACTTTTTTCTGATATTGGAAAGACTTTTAAGAAACAATGAATAAATCTTTGGGACTCTGGAGAAATGAACAAGAAGAAACTGGTTCGTTATAAGAATAAAATGATTAAATAATTTGAAATGTTCATAAGTAGCCTCTCATACCTCATTTTCTTATCCTGAAAAGCATCCAAATACGTCATCCCTTCCAAACATAAATTGCTACTTCTAAAAATAATAGCCTAAGTTTCAGCGTATTGTGAAACCTCAAATTTTTATTTAGCATTAAACATACAAATGAAAGTTGAAATATTCTATTAACAGTTTTGTTGAATATGCATATTGCCCCAAATCTAGACTCAAAACAGTCAAACAACAGAACTACTCTTTTTTTTTCCCATCTTGTTATAGGAATAAATCTCATATACAGCAGTCTTACATATGTAACAAGATTTTTTTCTAAATGTCAGTATGAGCACCAAAATAGGAAAAGAGTAGTATATCATCCGCTATCAACCTTTTTTCCCCCCTTTTTTGCTCAGGTTACTTCAAATTATTCTACATACTCTATTCAAAACACTATGATATTTACCTTTCACCATTAACTAAAAGTATATCACCAAAGATAGAGACATCATTGTTGTCAATTATAACTGTTATTTTTTCAATCTCACTATCATTGCTTCGTTTGATCTCAATATTGAAATCTCCTCCAGATTCAACACAGTGACGGCAGAAAGTATATGTGCATGAAGACTCAAAGGAAAAAACACGGCCGTTGAAAGCTTTATATGCTCCTTTGCCCCAAGTAGAAGCTTCACCTACAAAATATTTAGGGTAAAACATTCATTATTATTTAGAACAATTAGTGTAGCTTCCAGTTTTTATTTTTTAAGTGTTTATGTACCAAGAAAAAAATTCACTGAAAGGTACTATTCTCACATCCATCTTAAATCTGTAATTTTCTTTCCTACATACTACAAAATCTGTTAAAAGTAATACCTCAATTCTTGGAAATACTGAAAGTTGGCTATTCCTGCTAAAACAAAAGAAGAAAAAATCTTGTTTTCCAGTGGGAAAGGGAAGGGTCTCTACTGTGGGAAGGATATACGGAGGGAAGCTGCGGTCTGTTTGCTTGTTTGTTTCGCTTTTTGTAGAGATAATCTTTCTAATGTTGTCTGAGTGGGTTACCATTAATATTGGATGTGTCACAATTAAAAAATAAATTTTAAAAATTAACTAAAATGTGAAAAAATATTAAATAAGTGTAAATAAGTATATTCTCTATATACATATATATGTGTATATATATATATGTGTGTGTGTCTGTGTGTTTATCTTATGTGTGGTGTGTCTGGGCGTATAAAACAGATAGATGATGGGAAAATTTTTTAAACTAGTTTCAAATTTTCTTTGCTTTGAAATCTCATTAGGTACTGGCTAATGGGCATATAAATATGTATACAAATTCGAAATAAATCTATTAACTTACCAATAATTGCATTTGTTTCTGAGTATTTCGGCGTTGCTTCTGGAATATGGGATCCTTTTTCTATTCAACATAATGAACAGATTACTTAAATTTCTAATATGTATTGGTTTTAAATATATAGGATATTTGGTCTTCTACATGGGAATTTAAAAATTGGTATTGAAGACCATCCAGTGGGTTTTATATCCTAAATATATAATTTCATTCTGTGACACTATGATTTGCCAAAATCATATGCATGATTATCTCTGAAGCCCATATTTTTTCTTGTAGCAATCAGCTACAGTATGTTCAGACGTCATTAACAGTTTATTCATTTTGGGTCATGGGCAGTTAATAACATATGCTGCATCCCTAACAGAATTATTTTTTCAACTTCAAAAGTAGAACTTGGTAGCCTATTTTTATTGGAAGATACTACCCAAACAGGTCCAAGATAGATTTATTAAACAATTCTACTGTCTAATACTAGTAACTCAATTATTCATATATTAAAAAATCAATTATCCTGATCAAAGGGAAAATTCATAACCTTGAAACTTGGTTTCCCATAATCCTTTATTTCCAATGCACTGACACTTTTATATGCGACCAAGTAAACATATGAAATCTTAGAGTAAGGTCTAAAAGCAAGCAACACAATACAGCAACAATTTTAAAAGGTGAATACTTTGATAGAATTTTAAAATATTTTTCACAATACCACTTATTGTATATCTTGAGGCCATTTCTCTTTATTATAGGCTGTCTTACTCAAGTTATATGAAAATAGATTAAATCCTGAATTTATTTATAAAATCAACCTTTAAATACTATATCTAAAATGATAAATGGGAGGTTGTGTTGTTTTATTTAGGATCTGTTAAGATACAACTGCCTCTTGAGAAACCTGTATGCAGGTCAGGAAGCAACAGTTAGAACTGGACATGGAACAACAGACTGGTTCCAAATAGGAAAAGGAGTACATCAAGGCTGTATATTGTCACCCTGCTTATTTAACTAATATGCAGAGTACATCATGAGAAATGCTGGGCTGGATGAAGCACAAGCTGGAATCAAGAGTGCCGAGAGAAATATCAATGACCTCAGATATTCAGATGACACCACCCTTATGGCAGAAAGTGAAGAGGAACTAAAAAGCTTATTGATGAAAGTGAAAGAGGAGAGTGAAAAAGTTGGCTTAAAGCTCAACATTCAGAAAACTAAGATCATGGCATCTGGTCCCATCACTTCATGGCAAACAGATGGGGAAACAGTGGAAACAGTGTCAGACTTTATTTTGGGGGGATCCAAAATCACTGCAGATGGTGACTGCAGCCATGAAATTAAAAGACGCTTACTAAAACACCAGTACAGTATACTAACGCATATATATGGAATTTGAAAGATGGTAACGATAACCCTATATGTGAGACAGAATAAGAGACACAGATGCATAAACAGTCTTATGGACTCTGAGGGAGAATGTGAGGGTGGGACATTCTGAGAGAATAGCATTGAAACATATATATTATCATATGTGAAGCAGAACACCATTCCAGGTTCGATGCATGAGACGGATGCTCAGGGCTGGGGCAGTGGGATGACCCAGAGGGATGGGATGGGGAGGGAGGTGGGAGGGGGGTTCAGGATGGGGAACACATGCAAACCCATGGCTGATTCATGTCAATGTATGGCAAAAACCACTACAATATTGTAAAGTAATTAGCCCAAAACTAAAATAAATAAATTTATTAAAAAAATAAAAAATAAAAATAAAAAAAATTAAAAAAAGATGCTTACTCCTTGGAAGGAAAGTTATGACCAACCTAAATAGCATATTCAAAAGCAGAGACATTACTTTGCCAACAAAGGTCCATCTAGTCAAAGCTATGGTTTTTCCAGTAGTCATGTATGGATGTGAGAGTTGGACGGTGAAGAAAGCTGAGCACTGAAGAATTGATGCTTTTGAACTGTGGTGTTGGAGAAAACTCTTGAGAGTCCCTTGGACTGCAAGGAGATCCAACCAGTCCATCCTAAAGGAGATCAGTCCTGGGTGTTTATTGGAAGGACTGATGTTGAAGCTGAAACTCCAATACTTTGGCCACCACATGTGAAGAGTTGACTCATTGGAAAAGACCCTAATGGTGGGTAGGATTGGGGGCAGGAGGAGAAGGGGATGACAGAGGATGAGATGGCTGGATGGCATCACCAACTCGATGGACATGTGTTTGGGTAAACTCCGGGAGTTGGTGATGGACAGGGAGGCCTGGCGTGCTGCAATTCATGAGGTCGCAAAGAGTCGGACACGACTGAGAGACTGAACTGAACTGAACTGTACTGAAGATACAATTGAATGTTTCTTATTCAAAACTTGTTTCAAATATCCACTTGGTCATCTAGATTATGGTATTCAAAGAGAATAAGCACTTAGAAGTTCAATATTGCATGAGAAACATATAATAATATCAAGTTCCAGCAAATCAATAATCAAGAGAACATCTTATAAATACATTTTAAAAACTGAGCGTTAAAAGTCAAACTACCTGGAGTGCTGAGTGATCCAGACGTACTGTAGTAAGATGAACTTGTGATACCTAATTAATACAAAATGATTAGGCCATTTCTCTTTGTAATTTTATTTGGTAAAATATGAAAAGTATATTTTAAAATCTGATATATAAATCAAAGATCTAAATTCATCAGTGGTGATGATAGCAGACTTAGAACCACATGATGCTATATAAGAAAAAAAATTTTATCAACTCAACAACCTGCTGGATTAACAAAATTATAAGCCTCACTACTAAGTGAACTGATATCAAATTAATTTATTCCAATCAATTGCTTAAAGCTTGTTCAGGGAAAGAGAAAAGGGTTGTATAAACAGAGTTCCAAGTCTGCTTTTCCAATTTCAAACTTACTCTCACTGTGAATTCTTTCACACTTGGGAAATGTAGGTACCGTTTCAAAATGTCAAGTGCATAAAGGATTCAGCATTCAGAGAAACTAGAAGTATTAAAATTACTAATCTAGATGAACTGAGATGTTCAATCTCAAGATGTCTAATGTCAAGAGACATTAACGTCAAGAGATCCAGAGCCTGCCATTTCAAAAGCACTAGATTTACTAGCATTAGGTATGCTACTGGGAAGACTATTAATTAATAGAAGTCTATCATCTAATTTGGAAAATTGAAAGCAGTTGAAAACTGACATCCAAATAGCAGAAAAATCTCAAATGGGCAACCACTCCACAATAGAAAGATAAAGATAATTACCTCTTAGTACATTTCTCAGAAACAAAACCTAATAAATTTGAATACCTAGGCTAATGGCAGCAGGTCTGGGGTTCAGAATTTCAGTGTCTCTTTAACCATTGTATCAACTGTACTTAAGCAAAATCAGCGACAATAAATATTGAAAGATTTCAAATATCTGAGTTTCACTGAAGTTTTGACCCCAAAATGTGTGTCCAAAGATTAAGAACAACCCAAAATAAAATTATTTATGTATGACGAAATTCATTAATAGTTGGCTCTAGCTGAAGCCAACCATTACTACACCACACTATATTTTTTGGTAATTATATTTCATTTTTTAAAAAGATGTTAATCCCAAATTTGAGTTCTAAGTATGAATTGTACTTTCAGATACTCACTGCTAACTTCATCAAAATAGTTCCCATAGCATATTAAGTGTTACTTTAACAATGTGCAACACAAATTTCAATACGATTTAATCTCATGCCTCCATTAAGTGGAAATAATAAATTTCATGAGATTTTCAACAAGGATGGATCTTATTTACTCTTCTCAGGAATGGACCTGTTAAAAAATACTTTAGCCATTAAGGCCAGATGCAAAATACAAAGTTCAAGCCCAACAAATCAACTGCCACTCTTCTACTTATGCAACTCCAAATCAATTTCACATAAAGGCAACAAAAACTATTCCACACCAGTATATTCACAACCACAAAACTAGTTCCACATTCCACACCAACATATTAAATTGCTTTTATCTGATATCATCTAAAGATATTTCATCATTTTAGGACTTTGCATTGCTTTTTATATTTTATCAAGAAAAGTTAAGATTTTCACTATTTCTTTATAATTTATGTTAGAATCCTGACTTTTTAATTAACAGAAATAAACCTCAATTCTCAAGTCAGGGGAACCAGATCCAATAACATCTTTTCCAGCATCACAGGTACCTGTACCACTAACGCCAGTTTCATCAGATATGTTTGGTCCCGAGGTACCAACACCAAGTCCAGCTGCACCCTTGTTTCCTTCACCACTTCCAGAATTAGAAGACCAAATGTTTCCTCCTAATGGAAAATCAAGATGTGATTAAAGAAATAAAGAAGGAAGCAATTAATTTGGATTCCTTGGGAGTAGAATCCAGGTTAAGATATCTGAGCCACTGACTTCAGATCCAGGACTCGAGTATTCAGCCCCGGCAGATCCATCACTACTCTTCCATTCCTACCAATTTACTGACTCCAAATCCCTATTGGCCAGATGACTCCAAACTGAATCCTGAAGCTTCAGAAATGCCACTAAAATATTCTGCCTCATTTCTTGCATTCTTCCCAAATACAAAATGATGGTCAAAAGAATTATTTCAAAGCATATCATGATTTAGAATTATTCTATGCAAAGACATTAACCATCAAAACCTATAGCAATAGAACTAGAGCCCAAAGAACCACCTACTCCATTTCTATCAGTCTATACCACTACAATCACTGTCACCAAATCAGTCTGAACCAGAATCTCCAAAACCAAATTTAGTTCAGCCCTTCTTTTCTCCATTTCTAAAGCTAGAAGTCCTTCCCTCTAGTGGAAAAATTAAAATGTTATTTTAAAAAATAATGAAATTTTGAAATGCGTTTCAATTTTACTGAAAGAATCCAGGTTAGTGGAATGCCCGAGTCATGGACGTTGGTCCTGGATTCATGGATCCAGGCCCAATGGACATTGCCACCCCATTCTATCAGTCTGCTGCCTCCAAATTCCTTTTCACCAAAAGGTCAAGCATCAAGCCCAAATTTCCAAAATTATCACTACTTGTTCATCCCCACTTCTTACACCAGTACTGCTACTAGTATATCAAAACTTTGTCACCAGAATATATTTAATAAATGTTATGGTTCAGAAGCTTTTTTTCCAAAACTCTTTACTTCAAGTCCAAAATAAAAAAGATTCAGGCTTTTGAGCTAGCAGAAAAATCAAAATATTATTAAACAAAATAATAAATATTTGGAACTCAACTGGATTTCTCAGGAAGGAGACTGAGAGGATACCTGAACTACTGGCATCAGAGCCAAAGCCTTTGCGTTCATCCTCAACAGATGCACTGCCACTCAAGCCATCCCCTCCAAGTTCATTGATTTCCAATTCCCGTTGACCAGAAGACCCTAAATCGGACTCCAGATTTTCAGAGCTATTACCAACATAGTTACTAACACTTCTCAAGCTGGTGTCACCTGCAGAATATAAAATGGTTGTCACAGAGTTTATTGAGAATATTTTATGATTCAGAAATTCATACTTGCAAAAATGAGATATCAATACCTAGGTCACTGGAAATGGATCCTTCAGATCTAACCACTCGATTTCCTTCAACTGTTTTGCTACTAAAGTCACTGTCACCAAATGAACTTGAACTGGAAGCTCCAAAATCATATGCAGCATCGACACTTCCAGCTCCAACTTCCCAACCAAAAGACCCTGTTTCAACTGATGAAAAAACAAATCAAGACGTTATTAAAATTTAATCTTTAATAACTAATTTGTTGTAAGATATTATTTAAATGAAAGTGTTTCTACCACTTAATTTAATTAACTTAAAATTTTCCAGAATGAGTCTTGATTGGAATACCTGAGCTACTAACATCAGATCCAAGATCTTTAAATCCAGCCCCAACAGATGCACTGTCACTCAAGCTATCCTTTTCAAGTTCATCGATTTTCAATCCCTGTTGACCAGAAGACCCTAAACCAGGTTCCAAATTTCCAGAGCTATCACCAACAAAGGTATCACCACTTCTCAAACTGGTGTCACCTGTAGAATACAAAATGATTGTCACAGAGCATACTGAAAACATTCTATGATTCAGAAACTTGCATGCACAAAAATGATATATCAATACCTAGGTCACTGGAAATGGATCTTCCAGACCTAGGCACTTGATCTCCTTCAACTGTTTTTCTACTAAAGCTGCTGTCACCAAATGAACTTGAATCAGATTCTCCAAAAGCAAATGCAGCATTGTCTCTTCCAGCTCCAACTTCCCAACCAAAAGACCCTGTTCCAACTGATGAAAAAATCAAAATGTTATGAAAATTTAATCTTTGTCAATCACGTTGTTGTGAAATGTTATTTTAAGAAAAGAGCTTCCACTGCTTAAATTAATTAACCTAAAATTTTCCAGAATGAGTCTTTATTGGAATACCACAGCTAATGACAACAGATCCAAAGCCTTTAAATCCAGCCCCAACAGATGTACTGCCACTCAAACTATCCCCTCTAAGTTCATTGATTCCAAAACCCTGTCAACCTAAACTGGAATCTAAATTTCCAGAGTTATCACCAACAGAGATATTCAAAAGTATTTTAACCAATTAATTAATTTAACCAATTTCAAATTTTTCTGGAATGAGTTTCAGTTGGAATACCTACGTCATAGGCATCTAAAATCTATGGATTTACCCCCAGCAGATCCCCCACTGCTAATTTCACTCCAGTCAGCTCAACTGATTTCCAGTTCCTTTTGACCAGATGTCCCCAAACCAAATGCTAAATTTCCAAAGGCATGGCTACTATATTTAGCCCCTCTTCCTATGTTAGTGCTGTCTGCTGAAGTTGAAAAAAGAGACTGTCACCAGGGAATATTTAAATACAACTTATGAATCAATACTTTTTATACACAAAACCTAAATAGTAATATTTAGATCACCAGAACTTGATTTTCCAGTGCTCCCTATTTTTTTTTTCAAGACCACTGACACTAACTCCACATGAACCAGAATCATCAAGACTAAATCCAATTTAACCCTCTTTTTTTACCATCAAGTCCAAAATCAAGTGGCAAATGCAAAACTAAAAGAAACTTAAACTGTTATCAGGAGAAATAAACAAAGGGTGTAAATCATTTATGTTTTTTCTTAATAGAGTCTGAATCAGAATTCATAAGTTACTAAAGAGAGAGCCAAAGCCCGTGGATTTATGAACAGATGTCTTGCCATTCATTCTATTTCTGTCAATTTCCACATCCTTTAAGATAAATTGCTCTGACACAAAAAAATACCTATATTTACTGTACTTTAATGAACCTCAGTTATGTCACTGACTTTAATTTCCAAATATAAATTGATATTTATCTACAACTTTGATTATTGAAAAGATAATATAAAACAATATTGAAAATCATTTTGAAATAAAAATTACTGTAACAAAATTTAACAACTTTGTTTTGCTTATCACCTCCTAATTCTTGACCATAGATATATACATTTGACAGTTTCAAACATTCTGACATTCCTTTTCAGGACAATCAGTTCAAATATGAGTAACAGAACTTAAAAATTCAAAAAATCATACAGAAACATGAGACCAAAAAGTTTTTGTTTCTTATGACAAAACTTGGAAACAAGAGAGTTTCCCAAAGTTTCCCAAACAGGGCTTTCCCAAAGTCCACAAAAGGTTCATAGGAAAGACTATATAGAAACTGGATTTCTTCATTCCATGTCCAAGCCCCTTCATAAAATCATTCCACTTGCCTCTGCACTAAAATGTTTAAATTGATTTCTGTTGACAAAAGCACAGATCGTTTAAGAATCAGACGTAGTTTAAAAATCTCTCCCATGAATTCCTCTAACACTAAATCTAATTTGATCAAAAATAACCATCAATTCCTGCTTTGCTAATTGATTGCTTTTTCTATCAAAAGAAGAAACTAAGAAACAACCTAAAATATCTATTTCACTTGCAGCAAAATTAAAGCCAGCTAATTCATTTACTGAATTCACACAAAATCCATTTTGGCCAGATGCACCCCAACAAATTCTATTTTTATTTGAAGCAGTGCCTCCAAATTCTGTACCGCCAGAGATACTGTTGGCAAGACTATATGCTGAACTGGTTTTCTTTACCATACAAAAGTAATCATTATCAGAGAAAAGTTGCATTCATTCATATTGTAAAAGAAATTAATCCATACTCACTGCTTGAGCTAGGCCTTCACTATTGTTTTGAATGTATCATCCCTTCCCCTCCACATATCTTTCCATATATAATTTCACACAGTATAATCAGAGGGGGGCATGGCAGCCAATTTACCATGAGGTTTGAGAGAATTCCATAAGACAAGTGACGCACTGGGTTCAGAGTTCATTTAAGATAAAGTTTCAATGTGTTCTATAGAACACGAGCAAACAATTCACACCTCTGTGTTGTAAACAAGAGAAAATTTCTGTGTTGACTTGTTAGTCATATTGAATTTGTCAATCCCAAAACAGATGACTGGACAGACAGGAAATATTTGTGTCTTTCCTTTGGATATTTCAACCACAGCCCTACACCTAAAACTGCTACTCACTTTTCAGTTATCAGCACCTGGACTCAAATATTAAATTTTAATATAAAATATTGAAGTTATTTTCTTCACTGGATCTCCTTCTTCGTGGCTTTTGCAGAGATACAAACTATAGAAACTTCAGGGACCAGGTAAGTAAAGTGAAAGTTTGAATCAGCTAAATGGAAGAAGTGTATTGAATCAGAAAAGACATGCCTAACTTAGAGAAATTTAAATTTGTCTCTGACCGAATGGAAATCGAAGGCCACATACTGCCTAAAAACCCTACTTTATAACATTACTTGGCAAATTGAGTATGTAATTTCAAGAAGAATCTTGGTATAGAGAGTGGATTGTGGTTGCAGACAGAAACGTTGTGTGTGTGTGTGTGTGTGTGTGCGCGCGCGTGCGCTCAGTCATGTCCAACTCTTTGCGACCCCATGGACTGTAACCCACCAGGCTTCTCTGTCTGTGGAATTTTCCAGGCAAGAATACTGGAGTGGGTTCCCATTTCCTCCTCCAGGGGATCTTCGTGACCCAGGAATGGAACCGGCAACTCCTGTGTCTTATGCGTCGCAGGCAGATTCTTCACCACTAAGCCATTGGGGAAGCCCAAAACATGAAAGACTGCACTAAAACTGGGTCCAGGAAGCATTTTAAATTATTAGTTTACAATTAGAAAAATGATTGATCATCACGGTAATAGTAGAAAAAGATAGTTTAAGAAAATAAAAATTATCAGGAAGAATTTAATTTAATGTAAACGTTGCCAAGATTCTCTTAAAAAAGAATTCACTACCCTCATTGGCACTGGAATTAGTGTCTTTAAGGCCATATGCTACAAATAAAACAAAAATTATCAGATTATCCCAACTGGGAAAAAGTACTTCTAGGTCAGTGTTTTTCTCCAACAATACCCGCTGGAATGTCTTTTGACTCTAAACTATTAACTTCCCCAAATTCTCTGATCTGTCTGCAGCAGCTCCTTGAGTGCTAAATCCAATGTTAAGGAGTGAACCAACAAGAAATTTCTTTCTTCTGTTTAAGTCACCAAAGGATGAACTACTGTGCAAAAAGGGACTTCCTGTGAATAACAGAAATTTTTATATGAAAACAGTATCGCTAGCACAATAAATGTGATTGGATTGCAATACTATGAAAAGCCGTATTTTATCTTGTGTAAGCAACTTTATTCTGGTGGTGCTGGGAATGACATACACCCCTTATTAATTCAATCACCATGTCCATATCTTTTTGTCATAGTGGTAAGACTTCAAGAAATAGATGAATAGAGTTGTAAAGGTTTAATTGATATGTACTAGAAATTCTTCCTCTCTTGGACAGGGCAGAAACCTCCCCATCTGCTTCCTTCTCCAGTACTAAGCTCCGAGTTCCAGTGGTCAACCTTCTCCCATCAAAATACTCTACCATGTTGAATCCATGCTGTCTTTGGTTTAGTAACAGCTGGTAAAATTAAAATAACATACCTGATTCTCTTTTCTGTATTTCTGCAAAGAAGAAAGATGAAAATATTTACTCATAAATTAACATTTACTCAAGTCCTTCAAGTGCTAGTTTAAATGTCATTTCAATGAGGCATACTCTGACTATGTAAAGTTGCACTCCCTATTTTAATCCTCCCAATTATCATTATATTACTCTAATTTATTCCATAGATTTTATTACCTTGTATATACTATGTTTACTACCTATAATGTTTATTGCTTATGAACTGTCTCCTTCTAGATTTTAAGCTGTATAAACTCAAGATTTTTCGTCTGTTTTATTCACTGAGGTATTCCAGATGTCTTGAAATGTGCTTGAACCATAGAGGACACTCAGTTAATATTTATTTAATAAATACACTCATCAACAAAGGCCTTTTGTTAAGGTAATATATACTGTATAATACAAGGTATTAATGAGGTATTAATATACTGTGCTTTCTGTATCATTTCTGTTTTTTTTAATCTCTATAATAAAATTGAAGTACTTTAGAATTAGTAATGCCTTAATAACTATAATATTCTTGTAAATTCATGGTAGACATGCATTTTGATCACTGACTAGATAATAAAATGCATGATTTGTAAGCAGAACTTAAAGACTATGTAAGAGCAAATACAAATAATAGTAAGAAATTTAATTCTCTCTGTTGACAATAAGGGAAGAGAGACTCCCCTTTTTTTCAGATCATTTACTTTAGAAAACTTAAACTCCTTACCTTTCTCTACCTCTTTAATATGTTTGCTAATCTTTTTAAAGATTATGTAAGCAACTCAGTAATGTTTCCTTAAGGGATTGGTGACTACCTTTTTGAAATGCTATCATCAAGGGAGAGAGCTCCCCTATGTCCTGGGTGATATGAACATAACTTCAGCTGGTGTTTGACTCCAAGTGCAAACTTCCCTCCTTTATGATTTTAAAAATACAAGAAAGTATTTTTCCTTATAAAGGCAACTAGCAAACACAGGTGACTACCCTAATTACCAAGCAAACTTAGGACAAACCATGTGTGACAATTGGTGATGTCAAGTGCTCTTATTTGAGGACAAGTTATTGTTCATCTTAAGGACATGTATGTAGTGGGTTTTATCTTCCTAGCTGTATAAAAGAGAAATATTTCTTTCTGTTCTTTCAATCTCTCCAGCTGATTGTGATGTGTATCACGCTCTGGTTTAATCCTTATTCAATAATAAAACTGCTTTCTTTCTCTTCTGCTTTTGTGAAGAGGTTTTTCTGGGGTGGCAAAAGATTTTGTTTTTGATTACATTTCCCCAACTCCAATTTTTGGACTTAACCATTTTGCATGTTTCTAGCAAATATATTTTTCTATAGCAAACAATATCCAGAAATAAAATATTAAATTTTTGAGAATAGCAATGATTTAATCTGCTATTTAGTTGGAGGAAGAGACCCTTAACATTTAAGACATAATGAAATTATAATATTCACTTAATAGCGTTTGGTTTAAGATGAATTCAAGAGTGCTTAAATTACAGCCAATTTATATTATTATGTTATTAAGTAACCCTCAAAATACTATCACTTTTACAACTTTTCTCCATATATAGCATTTTTTTCTCAACTTGCCCTAAACCTGCCCCACTTCACTACACACTCTTCTTCCTTCCTCTTTTATCTTCTCTCTCTCATTGTATTTCTTCACTTCCATGTACTTTTATAACCGCATCTTGAAATCTAAATATCTTAGTTTGATGGCAAAGCAGAAAGAAATAAGGCCATATTCAGTACAGCGGGAAATTTATGAACTTTTGAGTCAGACCTATCTGGACTCCCAGACTTGCAATCAGAATGCCCTTTGTCAATACCTCTCTTAGAGAGGGGGTTCCTACTATAAGCCACACAAGTTTTACTCTGGCCTTCCTTGAGTCATGGTGCTCCTTAGAGGTCAAAGAATACAGACACAGGGTCAAGGGTATATGCTAACCCAGAGCCAGTTCCATCTTCCCTCCCCCATTTTAGATCATACTATGCCTCAAATAATCTTGAGAGAGATGCCCACGAAGATTCTGGCAGAGGGATTGGGACAACAGGGCCCTGGGCACACATATAATAAATGAGGATGAAAAATATCTGCTTCAAAATGTGTGTGCGCATGCTCAGTCACTCAGTTGCGTCTGGCCCTGCAACCCCATAGACTGTAGTGCACCAAGCTCCTCTGTCCATGGGATTTTCCCAGACAAAAATACTGGAGTGGGTTGCTATTTCCTCTCATTATATTTCACATATTTAATTCATGGTAAGTGTTCACTATATTCATCATATCTCTCCTGAGTTTAACCCCACAGATATATTAGATCTTTCATTTTGTTAGACAAATGTTTTTTTTCTGAATGTATTCATTCTGTTATTGAAATGAACAGCCTTGTATCTTAGCCAGTGTGGCATATTTGTTTCTACTATTTTATCCTTCTCGTATTTTATTATGTAAAACTTGGTCAGAAATATAATGTCACTGGGGTCACTAGTAGTAATGGCCAGTGTGTTTGTTGTATGTATCACGTCTTATATGTGGTTTGTATACCGTAATCTACATTCACATTTTTCTCATAGGTTTAAGAGATTTTTATAGAGCAAGTAACCAGAGCAGTTTTCTATTTCAAAGGTTACTACCTTCATCAGTACTGACTAGGTATTAAAATGGTTGGCCTAGATTTTACTAGAACACACTATGTTTGTTTGCTTGTAATAATAAGTATTTCAAGTGTTTTAATGATTTTTCCATGGAAGACATGTCCTGTCTCCAAAGAAAAGCAGTTCCGCTCTATTGTTATTTAGCACAAATAGCATAAGAAAAGAAAGCAAAGCAATTTACCTGATTTTCTTGCAGCTATTTTATCATCTGAAGAAAAAGAGAGAGAATTGCTGTCATTAGTAGCTTTTTTGATAGATTTGCCCATAGAAAGTGAATCTTGATTGCAGCCAACACTTGTCCTATGAGATATTCCCACATACATCTGCTAACTGAGTCAATACTCAGGCATGAATATAGCAATTATTCACTGACCATAGTATCTTAATACCCCTCTAGACCAGCTCCATAAAGAAAATGGCTATACCAGTCCTCCAACCAGTTAATAGAGTCAGTCTAGATGCATGAATTAGGACACAGCAAAACATAATTCTTAGATGACTGAAAAAGTGTTTCAAAGCAATAATTATTACTCTATTAGTAAAATGTAGATGTTTTAGTTTAAAGTTTTTCATGTAACAGAAATAGTGTATAAACTAAAATTAATTAATGTGAATCAAATGAGTACAATTTCTATTTTACACCTGTACACTAAAATTCAAATATATACAACTTACAGATAGTTCCAGCATTGCTTTCATTATGAATCAAGATGAGCTTTCTTTGTATTGAAACAAATAGCAAGCTTGTCAAGCCATAGTAAGTATGTGTGCTGTGCTTAGTTGCTCAGTTGTGCCTGACTCTGCACAACCCCACGGCTCCTCTGTCCATGGAGATTCTCCAGGCAAGAAAACTGGGAGCGGTTGTCACACTTTCCTTCCTCCAGGGTATCTTCCCAACCCAGGGATCAAACCTGCATCTCCTGCATTATCAGGTGGGGCTTCCCTGGAGGCTCAGCTGGTAAAGAATCCTCCCGCAAAGTGGGAGACATGGGTTTGATCCCTGGGTTGGGAAGATCCCCTGGAGAAAGGAATAGCTACCCACTCCAGTATTCTGGCCTGGAGAATTCCATGGACTGTATAGTCCTTGGGGTCGCAAAGAGTCAGACATGACAGAGCAACTTTTACACTCTTTACTACTGAGCCAAGGGCATGAACTAAAACAAACAGCAAATAAAGGCAGTTAAAAGGTAAAGGGTTTCATACGTGTTTTGATAAATTGTTGCCAAAACTGAATTGTACATAGTTACAAACACACACACATTTAGCCAAAAGATAAGAAAAAAATGGTTTACAGATAGGTTTGGGGACTATTTGTCTCTAAAGAAAACTTATACAATAACATTCCCCATATAGGTTAAATATCTGGAAAATTCTATCTGAAATGTAGGTTGCAATTAAGTCATCCCCAAATCCTCTTGCAACAAATAAAGATGTCAAAAAACCATGCATGAACTTTTCCCTTCACAAAAAATAATTCTGGGGTCTCACACAGAGTACGTACTCTTATAACATATACAAGGATAATGAGCTAGGATCAAAGCTGCTCTCATCACAACAAACTAAAAGCAGTAAGTAGGAACTAGAACTGAGTGCTAAAAGCAGATGTAATGATCCTATAAAAACATAAAACTAGATATTCAATATAAGTGAGGAGAAAGGCAAATTAAGAACAAATATAGAAACTCGGAAACTATCTCCAGAGAAGAGTCCAACTGTCATGCACATATCAGTAAATCCCAAGGGCAACATTCCATGGTATTTAATATAATTGGCATTCATTTTTATGTCCTCAAAATAAGTTTAACTATGTTCAGAAGTTCCATTTCTTCTTGGGTATGAAGATAGGCTATCTGTGGTTCATTTCAATAAGTTTACCTTCCAGAGAATTTGGTTATGCTCACATAGAAAACTTTTGTATGTAGAACAAGTATTTATCAATGATCCTTAATTATTTTATTCATTCAAAACAAATATGCTGAGTGTCTTTGCACCCATACATCAAAATCCCACCCTTGAGTAGCTTACAATTGTGAGATAAACAGTGAGGAGTCCTGATAACTCACTAACAAAATCAAATATGTATGAAAATTAAATTATATCAATTTTCTGTGTTCCATGTTGATGAGAATGTAAATTGGTACAGCTATTATGAAGAACAGTATGGAGGTTCCTCAAAAAATTAAAAATAGCACTACCATATGACCTACCTAGACAAGATATTAAAAAGCAGAGACATTACTTTGTCAACAAAGATCTGTCTAGTCAAGGCCATGGTTTTTCCAGTAGTCATGTATGAATGTGAGAGTTGGACTATGAAGAAAGCTGAGTGCCGAAGCATTGATGCTTTTGAACTGTGGTGTTGGAGAAGACTCTTGAGAGTCCCTTGGACTGCAAGAAGATCCAACCAGTCCATCCTAAAGGAGACCAGTCCTATGTGTTCACTGGAAGGACTGATGTTGAAGCTGAAACTCCAATAATTTGGCCACCTGATGCGAAGAGCTGACTCATTTGAAAAGACCCTGATGCTGGGAAAGATTGAGGGCAGGAGGAGAAGGGGACAACAGAGGATGAGATGGTTGGATGGCATCACTGACTCAATGGACATGGGTTTGGGTAGACTCTGGCAGTTGGTGACGGACAGGGAGGCCTGGTGTGCTGAGGTTCCTGGGGTCGCAGAGTCGGACACGACTGAGTGACTGAACTGAACTGAACAATATGACCTATTAATTCCACTTGCGTACAGATCCAAAGGAAATAAAATCACCATCTCAAAGAGATATCTTCACTTTCATATTCAGTGCAAAACTATTCACAACGGCCAAGACATGGAAACAATATAAGTGCCCATCAACAGATGGACAGCTAAAGAAAGTGATATATATCATATACAACAGAATACTGTTCAGCCATAAAAAAGAAAATCCTACCATTCATGGCTACGTGGATGGACCTTGAAGGCATTATGTAATAGGAAAGAATCTTTTGTATCTAAGTTAATCACTTGTAAGTTTAAATTACACATAATGACCTATCTCTGGGAACCATGCCTCCCAGGTAATGAGCTTTAAGCTAAAATACTTTTGCTTAGCTCACAGGAATCATCCTGACCAGGATCAGCTGTGAATGACTGCAGGAAGATCCCCTCCAGAAGCTAATAGGAACCAGGAAATGTTTTATTTACTACCCCCCACCTCCCTCCACATACACACTTTTAGTATAAAAGAAGAATTCTAATTCAGGCAAGATGGTTCTTTGGGGCATGAGTCCATCTTCTCAGTTTGCTGGCTTTCTGAATAAAGTTGCTGTTCCTTGCCCCAACAACTCATTTCTTGATTCATTAGCCTGTCATGAAGTGAGCAGTATGAGCTTGAACTCTGTAACAATTATGTTAAGTAAAATAAGTCAGAAAAAGACAAATATTATACAATTTCCTTTTTATGTGGAATCTAAAAGTTATCTAACTCATAGAAAAAGAGTAGAATGGTTATTTCCAGGAGATTGAGGATGGGAGAACTGGGAAGATCATGATCAAAAGTACAAACTTCTAATTATGAGATAAATAAGTTCTGGGGATTCAATGTATAGCATCATGACTACAGTTAACCATTTTGCATCATGTACTTTAAAGGTGCTAAGAGAATAGATCTTAAATTTTCACGTCACACACACAGATACACACACAAAATAACTGTGTGAGGCAATAGAGGTGTCAAGTAACTTTATTGTGATAGTCATTTTAAAAATATATGTACACAAAGTCATCCATCACATTGTATACCTTAAACTTAAGTCGATTATATCTTAATATAGCTGGAAACAATTTTCTGTGTTCCAAAAGTGGGCTCAGAATACACTTTGTTATCTAAAAGTGAAGATTAATCTGAAAGATACTGACCTGAGTTTAGCCTATAAAATAGGGCTTCCCCATCTATAAAAAATAAAAAGGTGACAACAGTTAGATCATTTTATACTTCTATATAGCATATGTTTTAAAGCAATCATAATAATTCTATCATTTCCATGCTTTTAAATTCAATATAAGCAATCTACTTTTCATATCTAATCACTGTTATTTCAATATTAATTTATTATTTTGGATCTTTCTTATTTAACAAATCTCATCTATATAGATGTAAGTAGTATATTTACCTATCAATATACTTACAAGTTTCATTGTCAACACATTCTTGGGAACATATGTAGCCAAATAAATTAAATTCACACATTAATATTAACCTATACTTTATACCTTTTCATACTAGCTAAATGTTTTACAGCTGCCAACATGAAGTTTATTTTCTGATTTATATTTCACTTGATTTTCCCTAAACATTTTCTGGCTAATGTGTTCATAAGCAATGAATTAGACCAAAAAGGGGAAGAAGATAATCAATTGTACAGATTTTACTCAAGAGGACAAAATAGTCTGGGAATAAAATAAGAACTGATTATCTATTTCATCCCAAATCTACTGAAGATTTTTTCCCACTTAGCCAAGGAACTGTTTATTTCTTTCTATATATTTGTTGTTGTTCAGTCACTCAGGCATGTCTGACTCTTTGCGACCCCATGGACTGAAGCACACCAGACTCCTTTGTCCTTCATCTCCTGGAGCTTGCTCAAACTCATGTCCATTGAGTCGATGATATCATCCAACCATCTCATTCTCTGTCATCCCCTTCTTCTCCTGCCTTCAATCTTTCCCAACACTAGGGTCTTTTATAACAAGTAAGCTCTTCACCTCTATATATTTATGGTTGATTTAACAATACAAATATTTCTTCTGCCTGATTCTATGCATGTCTTCTAAATATCTGCTTTCTCCAAATTGCAGTCATTAATTCCTTACCATCCTGTAACCTACTGAAAATGAAGGGAATCTATTTGGATCCTAAAGCTCATTGACTAAGAGCAACAAAAATTCATTTTCACTAAGGCACGTGGAATTTCTTTTTCCATGTATACTCCTTACTTCTCACTGTGAACTTAAAAATTTCCTGAATTTTGTCAATCAATAACCAGCCTATAGAAATCCTATTGAAACATTTGTAATCATTTACCAGACTATCATGGAGATCTAGGAATTTACTTTAGAAACATTCTCCAGTTATCTGGTGAATTTAATATACTTTAGCAAATATAAACACAATTTGTTGTGATATATCATTTATGTTTTGAAAATGAAAATAATGTTTCATGATCTATTAAGATATAAGAAATACATTTATGCAAACATGGTCAAAGAATATTTATATTTATATAAAATAGAAACAAAGATTATAGCAAAATGCTATGTAAGATTATGAAAGTCTCCATTACTTGAAATAACATTTTCTAATGGTCTATCAATTTCCCAAGTAGCCAGATTAAGAATAGGAATGTTTTCTCTTAATCATAGCAAATAATTGTAGTCTTCTTCATTCTAATTTGTCACAGAAAAGTAAAATGTGTCCTACTCCTAAATTTATAAAATAGATTTTAAATTTCAATATATAATTAACCTCCTCTCTCTTGCAGACTTTTCTCCTTATGTTTAGATGTTACAGTTTTCCTACACTTTTCAGAAACAAACTAAAGGGCGAGAAATACATTTGTTTCTAAATATTTTTATTTTGTTTTGCTCAATTTTTTTTAAAAGATTTATTAGCAATCTTATCTTTCAATAAACTCTAGAAATTAATTAATTGATTTTCTAAAATATCCATGAAAGTGTTAGTTTAAGAAACATTCTCCTTATAAAATTTTTCTTTGATGATGAGCTAGTCTTTTAACTGGTGATACTTTTATAATTTGTGAAAACTGAAATTATTGGTGTGGGTCTTTAGTCTTGAGGTAGATGCAAGTTCAAGAGTCATCAAAAACCTGCTCACTAATATCTCTAAGCACATAGACAACAGATAAAGATATTCCCTTAAGACAGGCTTGTTAAAGCTGAAACAATACATAACAAAATTAAAATCTACTTTTCTTACTTATTATCCTACTCATGGTGCAGGAAAGATTTCCCAGGAGAAAAATATTTGAAATATAGAACATGAAACATTTCAACAAATATATGCACGGATCTCTCAAACATGGAAGGATTCTTTAAATTAGTCACTTACCTTTGCAGAAGATGCAAAGTGACACAACCAAACACAAAAATATTAACTTCATGGTGGTGATTGGGACCTAGAATCGGAAAACAGTCATCGTGGAGAATCAGATCCACAGGATTCCTTCTATCTGGAGTTTTATACTCACTCATACCACTGTCTCTCATCACAGGCTAGGTGTGGTAAGCTTAGTGATGCCAGAGCAAGGGTAAATATCATAGCACACCAGAGATGAAATCCATCTCAAGTCAGTTTAGTGTCTTATTTCTGTGACATCTTCTATCTTGAATTAAGTCCAGCTCATGCCCAACGCAGACCATGCCTTCTTGCCGCCCTAGGCAAACAGCTAAGGCAGGAACTAAAAGTCCCAGGATTAAAAACCAAATATGCCAATGATGTACATTTATCTGTACTCTATTAATCATTGCAAAAGTCTTAATACCTCAAGAAACTCAAATACTATGATTAAATATTGTAATTGTCTCTCCGTTAACAACGAAATGTATTTTAAACATTAACCTACCTGGAGACAAAGAACTCTTTTCTTATTGGTATGTTAACAGGTATTTCCTTAGAGAAATATGTGACTATCACATAGGGTATACACATTGACATACTGACGTATTTAAGTGCACCATGGTTACAGTAATTATTACTCACAAGGATACATAATTCTACAATAATACACATTTTACTATGAAATTTATAATCAGACATATAAGCAAGTAGAAGATGTATGAAAGCAAGAACATCAGAAAAAATGTTTCTGGCCAAAACTTGAATACAAAATGCCATCCATGAATAATATATGTAGATATTCTGGGATAGAAAAATCAAGCTCAAATTAGGATTTAGGAAGAGAAGATTCATTCTGGGCTGAGCAAGTAAAGAGGACTGAATGCCTGATACTGGTCAATTGGACCTCAAAAACAGAAGGGCTGACCCCATGGCTTTGATGATGCTTTGATGCTTTTCATGGCTTTGATCTGCTTCTCATCTGCTCCCAATCACTACCAAGGAAAAACTTCACAGGGAAAACAGTCTTCAGTTTATTCTTTCCAGAAAAGCAGAAGAATCCCAAGAAAGGGAAAAGGTAGATAAACCTTCCTTTTCCTTCCCCTTCATTCACTCATGTCTCTACTAATTTCAAGGAAAAAGTGATGCCTGCTTCTTTTGAGGGCCTCCTCAGTACATGCTGAGTGCTTGTGCTCCTGGGTTCCCTGCTCCTGAAGATCTTGCTGAATTCTTAGATCATTTCAAAAGGGGGCAGAATTCTGCAGATTTATATACTTAAAATTCACTTTCTTATTCAAGGTAACACATTTATTGAAGGCCAGGAATTTTTCAATCTGACATCAGTGAAAGTACCAGATTTTTACCTGTAGAACAGAGACCCGGAGAGAGCAACACAGAAACAATGAGGAGAAGGCTTTCATATCACAAACAGAGAGGGAGGTAAGAGGACTACTTCACCAACCATAATTTTTTTTTTATCAAAAATCACAATTTATTTATGAGATAAGGGCAGTTAATTTTTCTTTTTTTTATTTTATTAAATTAGTTTATTAAAACCCAGCTCTGATCCTTTCAATAACTCACAAATAAAGACTGTATGGTGAGGATTTTTCTCCAACACAGAAAACAAAAGTACAATTCAGAGAGAACATTGCCACCATTAAATACTGCCATTTGTGATGTTCTTTTCTTTAATCATATACTTCCTTGTGAAGGAGATTTCATCCCTTCATATTATCATTATAACATAATTATTCTTTCATGCGTTTGACTGTGGGCTTAGGCACGTAGGAGACCTGAATGAAACATAAAGTTACTTAGAGGCTTTTGGGGGAAATAAGAATACTTGAAGACAGAAATTTTCTATAAGTAGAGCTCAGTACGCAACACTATCGAAGTTCCAAGAAAGACAGAGATTTTTTTACCTTGAGAAAATCAGGGAAATTTTCATGGTTTCATAGTCTAAGGACTGGAAAAAGGCTTGGGTATGCAGAATCAGGGAAAGATTCCAACTGGGAAATGCATTAAGAATAAAGGCAAATGCAATTTCAATTTCCGTGTCCTCCCTCTTTCCAGATCACTGCTTCTAGTAGTCTGATTATAACAATCCACTGATTACCACTCAGAAGTATATATTGAGCCTATTTACCTTGCATTCATTTCATGGCAAGAGTGAACATCAACATTTTAGGAATAAGTGAAATAAAATGGACCAGAAAAATGTGAATTTAATTCAGATGACCACTATATCTACTTCTGCAGTCAAGAATTCCTTAGAAGAAATGGAGTAGCCCTCACAGTCAAAATGCAGTGCTTTGGCACAATCTTAAAAACAACAGAATGATCTCAGTTCATTTCCAAAGCAAACCATTGAACATTATAGTAATCCAAGTCTATGCCCCAACCACAAATGCCAAAGAAGCTGAAGTCGAACTGTATTATGAAGACCTACCAAATCTTTTAGAAGTAACACTAAAAAAAAAAAAAAAAAATGTCCTTTACATCATAGGGGATAGGAATACAAAATGCGGAAGACTAAAGATACCTGGAATAATAGGCAAGTTTGGCCTTGGAGTACGAAATGAGGCAGGGCAAAGGCTAACAGAGTTTTGCCAAGAGAATGCACTGGTCATAGAAAACACAATCTTCCAATGTCTAAAGAGACAAATCTACACACGAACATCACCAGGGCAATACTGAAATCAGATTGATTACATTCTTTGCAGCGGAAGATAGAAAAGCTCTATACAGTTAGAAAAAACAAGACTGTGAGGGGACTCTAGTTCAGATCATGAGCTCTTATTGCAAAATTCAGACTTAAATTGAAGAAAGTGGGGAAAACAACTAGGCCATTCAGTTCAGTCACTCATCATATCTGACACTTCACGACCCCATGGACTGCAGCACGCCAGGCTTCCCTGTCGATCACCAACTCTCAGAGCTTGCTCAACCTCATGTCCTTCTAGTCAGTGACGCCATCCAACCATCTCATCCTCTGTTGTCCCCTTCTCCTCCTGCCTTCAATCTTTCCCAGCATCAGAGTCTTTTCCAATGAGTCAATTCTTCACATCAGGTGGGCAAAGTATTGAAGTTTCAGCTTCAGCATCAGTCCTTCCAATGAATAGTCAGGACTGATTTCCTTTTGGATTGACTGGTTGGATCTCTTTGCAGTCCAAAGGACTCTCAAGAGTTTTTTCCAACACCATAGTTCAAAACTATCAATTCTTTGGTGCCCAGCTTTCTTTATAGTACAACTCTCACATCCATACATGACTACTGAAAAAACCATAGCTTTGACTAGATGAACCTTTGTCAGCCAAGTAATGTCTCTGCTTTTTAATATGCTGTCTAGATCGGTCATACTTTTCTTCCAAGGAACAAACATCATTTAATTTCATGGCTGCAATCACCATTTGCAGTGATTTTGGAGCCACCCAAAATAAAGTCTCTCACTGTTTCCATTGTTTCCCCATCTATTTGCCATGAAGTGATGGGACCAGATGACATGATCTTCATTTTTGGAATGTTGAGTTTTAAGCCAACTTTTATACTCTCCTCAAATGGCAACCCACTCCAGTACTTTTGCCTGGAAAATCCTATGGACAGAGGAGCCTGGTAGGCTGCAGTCCATGGGGTCACTAAGGGTTGGACACGACTGAGCGACTTCACTTTCACTTTTCACTTTCATGCTTTGGAGAAGGAAATGGCAACCCACTTCAGTGTTCTTGCCTGGAGAATCCCAGGGACGGGGGAGCCTGGTGGGCTGCCGTCTATGGGGTCGCACAGAGTTGGACACGACTGAAGTGACTTAGCAGCTTTCACTTTTATCAAAAGGCTCTTTAGTTCTTTGCTTTCTGCCATAAGGGTGGTAACATCTGTATAACTGAAGCTTTTGACATTTCCCCCAGCAATCTTGATTCCAGCTTGTGGCTCATCCAGCCTGGCATTTCGTATGGTGTACTCTGCATATAAGTTAAATAAACAGGGTAATAATATACAGCCTTGACATACTTCTTTCCCTATTTGGAACCAGTCTGTTGTTCCATGTCCGGTTCTAACTGTTGCTTCTTGAACTGCATACAAATTTCTCAGGAGGCAGGTAAGATGGTATGGTATTCCCATGTCTTGAAGAATTTTCCACAGTTTGTTGTGATCTACACAGTAATCTCCTGTTGTGCTCCTGGACTCCCTGCTCCTGAAGATCTTGCTGAATTCTTAGATCACTTTGATCTAAGATCCATTTCATCCATTCAAGATGGCCTAAATCAAATCCCTTATGATTACACAGTGGAAGTGACAAATAGATTCAAGGGATTAGATCTGATAGACAGAGTGCCTGAAGGAATATGAACAGAGTTTTATAACATTGTACAGGAGGCAGTGACCAAAACCATCCCCAAGAAAAAGTAGTGTAAGAAGGCAAAATAGTTGCCTAAGGAGATCTTAAAATAGCTGAGAAAAGAGAAATGAAAGGCAAAGGAGAAAGTGAAAGATATACCCAACTGAATGCAGAGTTCCAAAGAATAGCAAGGAGAGATAAGAAAGCTTTCTTAAATGAACAATGCAAAGCAATAGAGGAAAACAATAGAATGGGAAACATTAGAGATATCTTCAAGAAAATTAGAGATACCAAGGGAATATTTCACGCAAAAATGGGCACAATAAAGAACACAAACAGCAAGGATCTAACAGAAGCAGAAGAAATTAAGAAGAACTAAACAAAAAAGGTCTTAATGACCTGGATAGGATAACCACAACAGTGTGGTCACTCACCTAGACCAAGATATCTTCGAGTTTGAAGTCAAGTGGGCCTTAGGAAGCATTACTATGAACAAAGCTAGTGGAGGTAATGGAATTCTAGCAGACTATTTCAAATCCTTAAAGATGATGCTGTTAAAGTGCTGCACTCAATATGTCAGCAAATTTGCAAAACTCAGCAGTGGACACAGGATTGGGAAAAGTCAGTTTTTATTTCAAGCGCAAAGAAGGACAATGCCAAGAAATATTCAAACTATTGCACAATTGCACTCATTTCGCATGGTATCAAGGCAATGATCAAAATCCTTCAAGCTAGGCTTCAGTAGTAGTGAACCAAGAATTTCCAGGTGTACAAGCTGGATTTAGAAAAAGCAGAGGAAGCAGAGATCAAATTGCCAACGTCTGCTGAATCATAGAAAAAGCAACGGAATTCCAGAAAAACATCTAACTTCTGTTTCATTGACTATGCTACAGTCTTTGACCTTGTGGATCACAACAAGCTGTGGAAAATTCTTAAAGAGATAGGAATACCAGATCACGTTACATGCCTCCTGAGAAACCTGTATGCAAGTCAAGAAGTAACAGTAAGAACCAGAAATGGAACGTGGACTGGTTCAAAACTGGGAAAGGAGTACATCAAGGCTGTATATAGTCACCCTGCTATTTAACTTATATGCAGAATAAATCATGCAAAATGCTGGTTTGGGTGACTCACAGGCTGAAATAAAGATGACTGGGAGAAATATCAACAACCTAGATATGCAGATGACCCCACCCTAATGGCAGAAAGCAAAGAGGAACTAAAAAGTCTCTTGATGAAGGTGAAAGAGGAGAGTGAAAAGCTGGTTTGAAACTCAACATTCAAAAAACTAAGATCATGGGCATCCAATTGCATCAATTCATGGCAAATAGATGGGGAAACAAAGGAAATAGTGACAGACTTTATTTTCTTGGGCTCCAAAATCACTGCAGATCGTGACTGCAGCCATGAAATTAAAAGACGCTTGCTCCTTGCAAGAAAAGCTATGGCAAACCTAGACAGTGTATTAAAAAGCAGAGACATTACTTTGCCAACAAAGGTCTGTATAGTGAAAGCTCTGGTTTTTCCAGTAGTCGTGTATGGATGTGAGCTGGACCGTAAAGAAGGCTGAGCGCCAATGAATTGATGCTTTTGAACTGTGGTGTTGGAGAAGTCTCTTTAAAAGAGAGTCCCTTGGACTGAAAAGAGATCAAATCAGTCAGTCGTAAATGAAATCAGTCCTGAATATTCATTGGAAGCACTGACGTTGAAGCTGAAGCTCGAATACTTTGGCCTCCTGATGTGAACAGCTGACACATTGTAAAACACCCTGATGCTGGGAAAGACTAAGGGCATGAGAAGGGGGTAACAGAGGATAAGATGGTTGGGTGGCATCACTGACTCAGTGGACATGATTTTGAGCACACTTGGGGATATAGTGAAGGAGAGGGAAGCCTGGCCTGCTGCAGTCCATTGGTTCACAAAGAGTCAGACATGACTGAGCAACTGAACGACAACAACAAGAACCTTTCATTCACCTTCACTACCCTCAACAATTCATGTAACTTCTTCCTTGGCTTGAAGTCTATGATCAACCATTATCAGTATTCCCTGGCATGAATCTCCAGTTCCCTTGACCTTCTCTATACCTGCTGGGCAAAAATACAACCATGGTTTAAATTAAACTTTTCGCTATCTGTATTAGGCAGATAATCATGACAGGGTAAAAATACATAGTCATGCTATGTTATCTCTCTTAAATTCACTACCCCAAGTGGATCCTTAAGACAGTCAGTCAATTATATTTTGTAATCTATTTGCTTTTATGCTCTTCTACTTCATATTTTTTTCTCTTTCCCGAGAGCCAATGTCTCCTTCCCAACCTCCCTGTCATCAGTCACCTTACTTCCAAATTTACTAAGAAAATAAAAAACATCAAAAGAGAAAATCTACATCCACACATTACTGCTGCTGCTACTGCTAAGTCGCTTCAGTCGTGTCCGACTCTGTGCGACCCCACAGACGGCAGCCCACCAGGCTCCGCCATCCCTGGGATTCTCCAGGCAAGAATACTGGAGTGGGTTGCCATTTCCTTCTCCAGTGCATGAAAGGGAAAAGTGAAAGTGAAGTCGCTCAGTCGTGTCCGACTCTTAGCGACCCCATGGACTGTAGCCTACCAGGCTCCTCCGTCCATGGGATTTTCCAAGCAAGAGTACTGGAGTGGGGTGCCATTGCCTTGGCATCTTTTAATATTTGTACCCTGAACTCTGCTGACCTTCTCATTAATACAGATGAACACTGTGTGCTGCCACCTAAGCTTGACCTCCCATTTGAGTACTGGATGCCATCCAGGAACACCATGCCAGTAATTTGTTCATCTCTATCCATATTATCACGTTTCCCCTCCTCTTCGGGATTATTCCCAGCAGTATAAATACATGCTATTATTTGTCTTTACTAAAAGAAATGAACAAATATAATAAAACAAACAAATTTATGTATTTGAACTATTTCTCAATGAACTTTTGTTTTTTAACTGTTGAACTCACTTCCCTTCCAGGTTTCTTACCACACTTCTCCACTGCCCTTAATGGTTACATTTCACAAGGGAGTTTCTTATTCTCATTGACTCCAGCTCCTGACTTCTCATTGTCTCAGGAACTTACTAACTTCCATTGTTTTCTCTCTAGCACTTCAGACAATGTGCTCTTGTCAAGGACACAAGTGATACTCTTTTATGAATCCAATGGTCAGTCTTCAGTTCTTATTTTATTGACCTCTCAATAATATTTAACACACTTAATTCTTCTTTCTTGACACCCCTGACTTCTACAATTTCCAGTTTTTTCCTTCTTCATTTCTTACTCCCTCTTATCTTCTGCTGATTCCTTCTCATCTACAAGCCCTCTTAACAAATGGACCAGCAGCTTAAATTTGGATCTCTTTTTCTGAACACTTTACTTCTGTGGTAAGTGTACCCACGTTCTATGGATCGGCGAGGCCCTATTCCGTCAGTCCCAACTCTGATCTCACCTCCTACCAACTTGCTCTCTTGCTCTTACTCTCTTTCCTCCAGGCTCAGAGGCCTCTCTGTCTCTGGTGAAGCTCAGCAGACAGAATCCCACATCAAAGCCTTCGCATTTGCTGTTTCTCTAACTGAAATACTTTCTCTTTGGCTATGCACAGAATTTGCTCACTCACCTCATTAAAACTTGAGATTAATGACATATTTTTCAAAAAGCTAATCACCCAGTTTACATGTTATAATTATTTTCCTCCAAAATATCTCTTTCAAGGTTATAATTAAACCTTAGCCTTAATTAGTTAAAGCCTCTCTATATTTAAAAGATTTAAATTATATTAGATAATTTATATATATTTTAAATAAATGTCCAGGAGATAGTTAAATACCATAAATATTTGTCACTATTACTATTTCTATGCCCTAATGTTTTATTAAAATTAATATTTTAATTTCAAAGCAAATTAAAAGCACTTTTAAGTTTCTTTTAAAGTTATTTTATACTTTTATGCAATTACTAATGCGTCCCCTAAATACCACCCCCTCATCTCATATAAATCTTTGCTCAAATATTACCTTCTCAGAGACACTTTCCCTGAATATTTTAAATTACAAACCTCACCCCATGGCCCTTCTTCCCTCTCTCTGCTTGATTTTTTCCTCCATAGCTTTCACTACCATCTAATGTATGCATTTTTATTTAATCTGTTTAATACATGTAACTATTATCTTTTGTTAGTTCTAGAATGCAAATTCAATTAGGACAGTTATCTTCAATGTGTTTTGTTCATTACTGAGTCCCAATACCTAGAAAAGAGCTTGGCATATACTAGATGCTCAGTAAATGTTCAATGGATGATTTAATGAATAATTTTTGTTGGGCTCAAAAATAAACATTACATTAAATAATAATGGCAATAATAATAATAATAGATGTTAGTACTGAAGCTATTTATGTTAACAGATTTAATTCTACATAATACAGTATCACTGAGTGAGACATATTGTCCTAAAACAGAGGACATATTGACAGTTAAGAAAAGTTTCCCACTATTTGAACTTTCTAGTCCAGATTTATTCTCAATTAATAACACAGGGAAAATGCTATTCTAGCAGTATTCATAGTTTTGTTCGAGTTTACCAACTCCGATTTGCCTAGTAGTAAAAAAAACTGTTACAAAGTTTTAATACATTTCTTAGAATTTTTTCACTCTAAAGTTAATAACCATAGATCAAATTTGATTTACAGTGGTGCTAAAAGCCAAGATGACAATAAAATGCCAGTAACTATATTTATATTTGTGATGTTTCTTTGAGGTTTTTTTTTCAATTTTCATTGTGAACCAGAAAATTCAATGATTATGCATGAAAGCATGTAAGCTACAAACAGCATTTTTTTGACCCAAGTGCCTCTCTCCTCAACCACTCCTTTCAGGATTACACTTCATGTTATTCTTTTTGACCTTCTAAGATTGCAAAGTAACCATCACTGGTATTATAAAAGGAAAAGTATTTTTAAAGGAATTAAAACTATCAACTTAGCAAATGTTAAATAGTATTCTTAAAAAATACTAGGAGGTATGCTTAAAAATTCTTAAAAAATACCAATTTCAAAAAAAAAAAAAGTACCAATTTCTAGGAGGTAGACTCACTTTTGTTCTGGAATTTCTCTTTAGGTAGCTTGTGTTTACAAGGAAATTAAGCACTTTAACTCTTTTGTAATGGTATATTGTTTGGATAAAACCATCTAATAATACTAAAACATACACTGCATAACTACAGTACATTGCTTAAAACACATCCATCAAAAAGAACAATAGCTAGATGTTTCCTTCTTGATTTAAAAGGATGTGGCTTAAGTGTCTGTACACATAATGATATACTGGTGGAGGAAAAATCAACATTTGAAAGAACAGTGACATTAGAATGGGAAGATAGTTTGTTTTATAACTACTGTTTGTACCAGAAGCAAATACAGAAAATGTTAAACAGTGTCTGTTTGGATTGCGGAACCAAGTTCCCTATTTTCATATATTATGATCTGAAATTATGTTTGAAAGTTGAATATCTGGAAATTAGAGCCTTTTTGCTGTATGGGAAGCTTCATATAAAAAAATAAAATACAATTGAATTTTTGAATCATTATTTAAATTTATGTAAGTAATTAATAATATTTAACATTAGATATAGACAATGAATAATTTTCTACCGTAAATTACCACCTCCAATTTAACTCTGCCAAATGTTCTTGAAATAATATTTAGTAAGCAGAAGAAATTGGTAATATAGTAACAGACTTTCAGAAAGTGATTTTATAAAAGAGTAAACAATAAATTTTGTCAGGGTTCTGATAAAGATATTATAGTGGCCTTGATACATACAGCTTTTCTGTCAACTTCTCTGAAAAATATTTTAAGAGGAGTTAGAATGTTGGTCTTCTCTTGATAAAGAGGTTTATAGTAGTCATATCCCTCACTAACCTTTATGTCTTCTCTCTGCCCTGGTATCATTGAAATCATTTCTTGTGCTCAAGGTAAGACATGTTTTTAAAGATCACTCTATGTGTCTTTTTTATTACCCTCTCACTCCATTTATTATATTGTTCCCTCTTTCCAGCTTTCTTCTGCTTCTTAGCATTCACTGCTGTCTTCTCATTCTTCCTGCACTTTCTTAGTTAGGCATACTTCTCAACCCACTTCCATTGGCCTTCTACTCTATAAACTGAGTTCTCTAAATGGTCACCATGGACAGCTTCATCACCACATTTATTTGCATTGTTATTTAGTCCAGATAGATCTTTATTGAACATTCTGTCTCTTTTGATTCCACTGGACATCTTTAAGCTGTCTCCTCCTCAGCCTGTTCCCTTCTATCTCTTCTGAAGCCAGCTGTGCTCCAGCACCTTCTTTCTCCAGTATGACCCTCTTCATTGGCCATCTCATACTCTCACATTTTAAATGATGGTGTTATAGAATGAATTGTGATCCCTCAAAGATTTGTATGTTCAAGTCCTAACCTCTAGTGCCTCAGATTGCAACCATATTTGAAGATAGGGTCTTTAAAGAATTTAATTAAAATGTCATTAAGGTGGGACTCAATCCAATATGACTGGTGTTCTAATAAGAAGAGAAAATTTGAACAAACATGTATACAAAGAAGACAATCTGAACACACAGGGAGAAGATGGCCATTTATAAGCCAAGGAGAGAGACTTAGAGCAGTATCTTCCCTCATAGCCCTCAAAAGTAAACAGCCTTATCAACACCTTGATCTTAGATTTCTAGGCTCCAGAACTGTAGGAAAATAGATCTCTGCCATTTAACCGGGTGGCGTTAGTGGTAAAGAACTTGCCTGCCAATATAGGAGACATAAGAGATGCAGGTTTGATCCCTGGGTTGGGAAAATCTCCTTAGAGGAGGGCATGGCAACTCACTCCAGTAGTGGGTTGGAATTTTGCCTGGAGAATCCCATGCGCAGAGGAGCTTGGTGGGCTACAGTCCACAGAGTCACAAAGGGTCAGACACGAATGAAGTGACTTAGCACACGCTATTTAACCACCCAGTCCTCAATCCTTTGTTATAGCAGCCCTAATAAACCAATACAGATGACCTCTCAAAGGTCACTTACAGATCTACCTTTGACACATTATTTTTTCTGAGTCTTAGATCAGCACTCACAACTACCTACTGAGCATTCCCATCTGCATGTTTTACAAAAAGCAAAAATAAATGTCAAAAATGAAACAGTCATCTGCCCCAAACCTGCTACTCTTTTCTACTTTCCAGTATGTCTTAATACTCAACACTCTAAGCTTAGAAGTTCAGGATTATTTTGTGTGTATAGTGTTAACTGTAACGTTAAAACTGAGTAAGGCAGTGTGCAGTGATGTTAGCTAGCAATAAATGATAAATTTCCTTATCTAGGGAATGTTTTGGAATGATTTGTTCCCTATCAAACCATATGCCATACTAAAAAACTAAACACAAAGAGATAAGAAGAACTACAGAAATTTAAAACATTTTTTTAGCAAATGTCTTCAGGACAATTTATTTCATTCAGTGTAGGTAAATTAGTATGATCTCATTTTTAATTGAGATAATATGAGTAAGTATATAAAATATAAACGTATAATTTAAGAAATTTTTATACAACCAAACCCCATCTAATCATCAATGTTTTAGATATAAAACATTTTCCAGCATCCTAGAATCCCCTACCTGCCTGCTTCTCAATCATAATTCCTTTCCTCCTTTATAAAGATGATCACTGTCTCGACATTTGTAGTCACCATTTCTTTACTGCTTATAGTTTTGCCATTTATCTATGCATACTTAAACAATAGAGCTCAATTTCTTTTCATTTTTATATGAACAGAAGCAAAATGTTTATTCTTTATCTTTTGCTTTAATCACTCAATGCAATGTTTATGAGAATCACCTAGGTCTTTTATATTCTGTGTATCTATGTGGAGCTATCTTTTAGTTTATCCTAATTTAAATCCTCAAGTCTTTTTGTATAAAGATTGCTATCTTTGTCAGTTCTAGCCATTTCTTAGCCATTGTCTACTCAGATACACCTCTCCCCTATCCTTCTTTTGACAGTCCAGCCGGAAAATTGAAATTCTCACCCTCATACAACAGGATTCTCGACTACTCACTGTATATTATTGATCTATTTTGCTATACCTGGTGCACTATAAAAAATATCTTTTGACTTATCTTTAGGTTCATTAACTTTTTGTTCATCTAAAATGCTATTAAACTAATCTATGACACTTTTGGGCTACCCCATTGGCTCAGCGGTAAAGAATCTGCCTGCAGTTCAGGAGACCCAGGAGACGCACGAGACACAGGTTTGATCCCTGGGTCAGAAAGATCACCTGGAAGGAAAAAGGGCAATCCACTCCAGTATTCTTGCTGGGAAAATCCCATGAACAGAGGAGCCGGAGTCAGACACGACTGAACATGGCACGGCACATGCATATTTGCCCCCAAAAGTAAGTCAGCAAAAGACTCAATTTCACTGTGCTCTCTGAATGCAAAGCAAACAAAAAAGAAAAAGATGGCTTCTTTTAACTATAACTATTGTATTTCTCCTTTTTAAACGTTTCACTTGGTTCATTTTCAAATCTCCTTAGTCATGAAATACTTCTGCTTTCCTGATCCCTGAAAAAATGTTCAAGCTTATCTTTTTTGCAGATTCAGTTTCACAGTTCTAATATTTGTACTCTGAGATGACCTCTTTTGCTCTGAGTTGATCCTGAAGCTTCTCTCTCATGTTGTCATCTTTACTAGTAGGTTTCGTATATTAAAATGTACACTGCTTGTCTTTAAAAACTTTTGTTACTTGAGAAAAAGGACAAATATCTATTCCTTCAGAGAAGATGTTAAGTTTTTTTTTTTTTCTAGGCACCTAAACAAAACAACTTTCAATAGTCTCCTGATGTTTTTTGGAAACACATGTGATGTTAATTTGGTCTGTAAATCAGTTATGAATTAAGAGTTACAATGTCTCAGATTTATCCAAGTCTCCTAGATTTGTTCAAGTACACTAGGCACATAAAACTGAAATTATCTTGTTTATGTTATAATTTCCTATTATAAGAAGGAACTGTCCAGAAATTTTAAGAAATTAATAGATAGTTTAGAATGCCAAATTAAATATCCCATATATGACTATGTGCCAGGGGTACTGTGCTAGTCTATAATGTAACTCAGACATGTGGATATGAAGCGGATAAATTTTTTAAAAATCCATATTGTAGGAAGGGAGGGGTGCAAAAAGGGATTGATTGCAATCCATGAAAGTTACCTACAACAAAAGTAATTCTTTGCTAAGGCAGAAGAATTTTCACTGGATGATCTTCAACCTCAACCCTGTTCTCTACTCCCATTTACCCTCCTGCTAATAACAAAAAGTCAGAGCATTCTCACTCACCTTGTAACACAAAACATTACCCAATTCAGAACAGGGATGTACCATCAGGAAATAGGCAGTTGCAGGCAATTCATTGGAGAAGAGAAAATTGTAAATCCTATCAGTTGCACTGATTTTCATATTAAAAAATTATGTGCATAGTTAACACCATTGACAGAGTAGCACTTAAGATGTTTATTTCAGCAATTGCAGAAAAAAATCTGTTAACTGTTTGCAACTACCACTTTGACACAAGGAAATCCCCTGGAGTGGGTAGCCTATCCCTTCTCCAGCAGATAGTGTCAGGAGCCGCGATAGGCATTACTGACAAAATGGAAGCACGGCCCCAACCCCCTCTCCTCATCCCGCAGGCATGGTCCCCGGGATGAAGGAGTTAGGCCTTGTGATTCTGACTTGTCCTTTCCTTCCTCCGGTTGAGTTGGCTGGAAAGAATGTTATAATCTATAAAGTTAACTATTGACATTTGTTCAAGGATCTTTACAAAGAATGCTCCAGGATGAGCACATAGGCTGCAGCCTGAGGCCATGGGAAACATTGTTATCTGAAACCTGCCTGTAAGGCGAATGTTTATGGCAAAAAAAGTTTGCTGAGTTTAGGGGTTAGGAATAATTAAGAATAGTTAGAAGCTAAAAGTTTAAGGTATGTTGTAGTGTTGGCATATTTTACTATAGCTTATGGAAACTAGGTATTTTAGAGATACTAATAGCTAAAAGCCTTTTTAGGAGATGATGAGCTTAAGTTACTAGGGGATAACAGGATTTAAAGAGATAAGAAATAAACTGAGGAATGTAATATACAGCCCATAGACAAACTTGAGTTACAATGCCATCACAAGGACACTTAAGAGGGAACTCTGAAGGACAACAATGATTTATGGAGACAGTAAATATGGGTGAGGGGAAACTGAAGATGTCATACCTCTGACCTAATGCTTTTGTAAAAGTATAAAAGAAAACCTGATGCTTAAAATAAACATGCAGCCCAGTGCTTTGAGCGAGAGACTGCATCATTTTCTCTGCTGACGCCGTCCATCCTGAGGGAACCCCTGGACCAGCTGGAGCAGGAATCCGGCAAGATATTCCTAACCCAGGAATGGAACCAAGGTCTCTTGTATTGCCGGCAGATTCATTACCAACTGAGCTATCAGAGAAACCCAACACTCCTACTATAGGAATTTATTTAAACAGTTCAAGTATAATTTAGAAGACTAGGTTAACAGGTACCCATCATAGCTAGAGCTCCTTTCTATTTCAGCAAACTGGAATGTTACATTCTTATCCCCATGGTCTTGGTGGGAGTTGTAGAATTCTGTAATTCTGAAAATAGAGTTTCTACTTGACTGATGTAGAATTTGCAGGTTGCAAATTTAGGAAGAAGATGAGCACTAATATTTGGAGTGAAGAAGATTGGGAACAAGTAGTCAGTGGTGTGGTTTAGCACTTAAAATCAAAATTAAAACATAACAATATCACTTGAAGGACTGAACAATTTATTTACATCAATTATAAAACTTTATGATTTCACATTCAAAGACAGAGTTGCAATATAGGAAAGAGAAAAGCTACGTCTTTCTTGGATAGGAGGATTTTGACAATATGTTGGTTTCTTATCAGCACATTTTATGGCATTTTGTTTTAGATAAAGTGTAGTTGTATGAGATGCATTGTTTACATCAGCAACAAAAAGAACTCATGTTCCAGCAAAGGGCTTCATTAGTGCAAATTCAATGACTATTTACAAGTATATATGATAACTGCATTTTAAAGCAATCTAAGAAGGAATGTATTACATTAAAACTTTCCTAATATTTTTATTCCACTTCGCAGAATATCTAGACAGTAATCCAACAATAGAACTGTCTTAATCACAGAATGCAAAATAAACATAACCTTCATTATGAGTAACAAAACAAAAAATTATCCACTTTGTAAATTTCAGTATGAGTACTACAATCAAGTACTTTTTAGATTTCCTTTTGTTACTTAATCCACAAACTTAATTAGGATATATAAGAAATATTACATTTAAAATAGTTCTTTAAAATACATTTTCACTGGTAATAATTTTGTACATTTTTACAAAATAAAATCTACAAACATTCCTTCATATACACATTAGCAAACAGCAAGTAGTAGAAGTTATTCTTTTTATACATAAACATTTTTTAAAGATATTTACAAGAGAAGATAACCATTTTTCTATCCAAAGATAAAGATTTCCAATATCCCTCTTATTCAACAGATATTCTTCTCATTTTTTCAGCTAATTCTTTTCTCACTTCAATATGTTTTTCTAAATTTTGCACTTCATGTGGAAGATTGATGTCCCAAACAGACAAGCAAGACTGTATCTCTAGAAAATTAAAAAACAAATCATGTTACAAAGATCTGCAATGAAACATTTTTATCTTAATTTTGTTAATTTATATTTAGCTGTTGGACAAGTGTGTATGTGTATATATATATCTCTGTGTGTGTGTGTGTGTGTGTCTGTGTGTATGCTCAGTCGTGCCTGACTCTTTGTGGCCGCATGAACTGTAGCCCTCCAGGCTCCTCTGTCCATGGAATTTTCCAGGCAGGAATACTGGAGCAAGTTGCCATGCCCTCCTCCAGGGCATCTTCCCAAGCCAGGGATCAAACCTGGATCTCTTAAGTCTCCTGCATTGGCATCTGGGTTCTTTACCACTAGTGCCACTTGAGAATACACACACACACACAATATACACATATGCATATAAAAGTAATGTACTAAATTATTACCATGTATAAGAAATTATATTTGGAAAGTGTTTAAAATACATTATAGAACTAACTACTAAATTTTAACAATGGACCTTTAGTAACATAAAACTTCATTTGCTGAAAGAATAAAGCTTTTTCAAACACTTTTCAAAATCAGACTATGATTTGGATAATACAGAGTAGGTACAATCTAAGGAAAAAGACCCATGCTGGGTTTGAGCTAGTTCTCATTTAATAGTGGTTGCTAGCTCTACTTCACCTGAAAAATATATTATACTGTTAAATCACTAAAAATCAATTTTGAAGATTTATATCTAAATTATTCAAACTATAAAGAAGCTATCAATTAAAAATGCCTAAAGTTTTATGCATATGTAATATTTACCTTACATGTATAAAAACATAATATGTTATAATCATTCATGTCATTGCAGTCTGCTTGGAATACAGTATCCTATTAAACATTACCTTTTTGGTGTTGTGTACCTTCAGCACTTTTCTGGTTATACCCCAAAACCAGCATGACATTTTTAAGGCTTCCTTTATAAAAAAAAATAAAAGAGTTCTGTTAAAACAATATAATAAGTTGGACTTTAAAGAGTACAAAAGTTCATATTTTAAGACAAAAAACCTTGGAAATTAACTTTACAATTCCACTACTTAAGAGATCCCTCAACAAAGTTTGAACAAAAATACTCGGCAAGGTGACCAGTATGTTTTTAAAGTTAGAAATTTTGATCTACCTTCTTGTTATGATTCTTATTGTGTGAATCTAAGAAAATAGCTTAAACTTTCTGCAAAATGGGCTCAATATTTATATATTACTCCTCCAACAAAAGCTATATATCAAAGAGATAGTGTATGCAAAAGTGCTTTTGATACTGTAATGCACTGGTCAGATGTGAAGCATTTGGATAGAGAATTGCATGGACATGTAATATACTGACACACTGTCATAGAACCATACTTTATTCTCAAGTCATGAAATAATTTATTCAACAAATATTCATCAAATCCTCTATGTACCAGGATTTAGGCTAGGGCCTGGGAAATAAGCGGAATAAACATAAGCAGACCCAATCCATCACAAAAATAGGGTTAAGTTCTGTAAAACTAGAGTTCATGTAATTTTGGGGCTTTCCTGGTGGCTCAGCAGTAAAAAAAAAAAATTCACCTGTAGTGCAGGAGACGTGAATTTGATCTCTGGGTTAGGAATATTCCCTGGAGGAGGGCATGGCAACCCATTCCAGTATTGTTGCCTGGGAAATCCCATGGACAGAGGAGTCTGGCGGGCTTCAATCTATGGGGTCACAAAAGAGTCGGACTTGACCTAGCTACTAAACAACATCAACGGATGTAATTTTAGCAAATGAATGATAAAAATGTTGGAACAGGATGAAGACAACAGAAAATTCCTTTACAGGAATGTATTAAAGAGAGACAAATGGAGTTTACGGTCTAGTGATGAGATTAGTTACTAAACAGTAACTAAGTTAACAGGCAAAATGAAACAACACACACAAAACTTTGAGGTAGGATGAAGCATGGTATTTAAAAGGGGCTGAACTTTCTTCTAGAGCAGAAAGAGCAAAGAAGAATACAGCAAATGACAATGGCAAGAGAACTGAGGTGAAGCTAGATCATGCCATATATTGTAGATTATGTTTAAATTATTTAAAAAATCAATTAAACCCATTGAAATTGCCCTATAATGTCAGTAATGAACAACCATTTGGATACCAAGTACATACAAATTAAAGGATACAACCTTGGTGAGCAAGACTAGAGAGACAATCCTCCATACACCTACTACTTTGCTTGCATGGACATGTGTCCTGGCAGTCACCAGTCACTGCTGCTGCTGCTGCTAAGTCGCTTCAGTCGTGTCCGACTCTGTGCAATCCCATGGACGGCAGCCCACCAGGCTCCCCAGTCCCTGGGATTCTCCAGGCAAGAACACTGGAGTGGGTTGCCATTTCCTTCTCCAATGCATGAAAGTGAAAAGTGAAAGTGAAGTCACTCAGTCGTGTCTGACTCTTAGCGACCCCACGGACTGCAGCCTACCAAGCCCCTCCGTCCATGGGATTTTCCAGGCAAGAGTACTGGAGTGGAGCCCCTAATTCTAACTTTTGTACAACTCTGACACCTGTTCATGGAAAATTTGTGAGACCGAAGGGAAACATTGGTCTCTCCTTAATACATTCCTGTAAAAGAAATTTACTGTTATCTTCATCCTGTTCCAACATTTTTATTATTCATTTGCTGAAGTTACATCCGTTGATTTTGTTTAGTAGCTAGGTCATGTCCAACTCTTTTGTGATCCCATGGATTGTAGCCCACCAGGCTCCTCTGTCCATGGGATCTCCCAAACAACAATACTGGCGTGGGTTGCCATGCTCTCCTCCAGGGAATCTTCCCAACCCAGAGATCAAATTCACGTCTCCTGCATTACAGGCGGATTTTTTTTACTGCGGAGCCACTGGAGAAGCCCCAAAGTTACATGAACTCTAGTTTTACAGAACTTAACCCCATTTTTGTGATCAACTCTGTATAAACACTAAGTCTATTCCCTAAAGCAAATAACTAGTCAAAATTAGAGTTAAGTGTGAGCATCATGTGCTATCATGATTTCTTCATACTTGAGTAGAAAAGTAGGAACAACAGAAAACATAAAATAAATAAAACATAATGATTTTCCAATATTTGTATTTAGATTATGAAGTATGTATTGCTATAAGAATATATACTGTAGCAATATATACTGTAAAAAAAATAAATTTATTTACAGAAAAAAACTAAATGGTATTCCTTAACAAGGGTAGAAAGTTTAAACTAAGATCAAAATAATCATCTGCTTAAATTTCTTTGTCAGAAAGTTAAAAATACTCAACATTATATATTTTTGCCTTAATTATAAAGAAAAAAGAGAAAGTAAGACTTAAATTTAGTGTTCACTTGCAATATCTGCTTCTCTTATGGGACTAAAAGCATCTACTCACTTCATGCTTATAAGGCCCCTATTCAAAATATATCTTGCAAAATTTCACTATGAATTTCTGAGACACTTCATACGATGTTGGGAAGTGAAGAGAAAACATATTCTTATAGTCCTAAGAGAATATGAAAAAAGATTTAAAGGAAGTAAACTTGCCTAACTGTGCAGTCATCATGACTCTAACAGAATCACAAAAGTTGTGAATTATACGTATAATTCGACGAGTTGAAAGATCAAGGAGTAAGATATGGCCTCCTCCAGTTCCTATCCAGAGAGCAGTGTTCTTCTGGAGGCAGAGAGTCTTCACTCTCCCAGAATAAGACATTTTGTGTTTCAATTCCTTGCTTACTCTGACCAGTTCCTCCCTAAAACCATAAAGAAAGCATGCATTCATCCTTTTTGTTCAAAAATAAAGGATAAAATAAATGTGACTATATATACAGACACACACACACATAAATATATATATATACAACATTTTGTAATATGAATACATGACAGGATTTATTACATATCATTAAAATTGTATGAAACTAATTTTGCTAAATATAGAATGTCAAAGAGCCACATTTGCCACTTAAAACAAATTATCAAAGATAACACAACAACCGCCTCTTAACTTCAAGAAACTATGAAATAAATAAGATGGATATAATTTTTATACGTAACAAACCTATGCAATCCAGCAAAAAATGAATAGTATCTGCTCAGTATAAAGAAAAAAAGCATTAGTTTCAAAATTTTTTCATGAAGTTTAAAAAGTTATAAAAGAAAATAAAAACTACAATCATCTACATGTAAAAGATATGAGTCCAAATCACTGAATTTCCCCTGAGCTAATGAATAATTCATGACAAAAATGAGGTATCCAGAAGTAAAAAATTCCAACAATTTTAGAACTCTAGGAAAGGATCTTTTACCAGGCAGAACTGTCAGGTCTTCCAAACAGAAATCGCCTCACCATCCAGAGAAAAACTAAAGTGTTAGTAAACTTTGAAATCTCATTTTATGGATATGGTATATAATCAAAATGTTCTCCAGAAGATAAAAAAATTTCTATACAGTAAAACCCCAATAAAACTATACAGTAGCTAGCAAATAAGACTGGTAATGGTCCTGGATGCAGCAGCAGCACACAAGGTATGCGGGTGATGTGAAGTCTCCTACACACTCAATCCTGGTCAGTCTAGTACATTTTTCACCCATATTTTATATTGTTTTGTGACTTTTTCTTTGTAATACCTTGAAGAAACCATATCTATTATGCTTCTATTTTTTTCCAAAGATGGAATTTGCTGGATACCAACAGATGGTGTCAAACAGCATTAACGATTTTGTTTCTGATTTTTTTTTTTAACATTTTTCTATTTAGAAGTATAAAGGGAGAAAAATAAGCCATAATTCCTCCCTCCGTGAAATCTAAAGTGTAAGGACAGTTCTTACATGAAATAAAGAACCAATGACACTGTACCTACATTCAACAACACAGTGCACACTTAAAAATTTGTTAAGCAGATAGGTCTCATAAAACTCTTTCCACAATAAAATAAATTTAGAAAAATATTAATTTACTTTAAAAAGTGCACACAATCTATTAGTTCACAGAGTTTTTCAGTCTTCTTATCCCACACTTCCACAAATGGGCTATTTTTCTTAGCAACATAAAGAGCCGTGTCTACCACCACTGCTATGATGTTGGAATCACAGAAAGATGCATAAGAAAATCTAGAGGGAAAGAAAAGAATGTCATTTAATTTTTTTTTATTATTTCAAAATGTAATACAACTTCATATTAGCTCTTAATGCATATAAAGGATTAACACTATTTTGATAAAGGAACAATTATTTCATATTATCCCCTTACCATTCTGAACAGAATACTTTGATACTTCACCTACTTCTGGTTACTTCATATTTCTTCCTTGACAATAAAATTTAAATTTGTTTTCTATTTTATCGATTTCAGTTTTATATGGTTATTTCTAGAATAATATATTATCTGAATATGTAAAGTATCTCGATTTCTAAGAAAATCATCATAATATATGTAACTTTCTAATACTGCAAAAAAAATCCATATTGTCAAGAATGACTGGGAAATTAAGGGTCACCCATTTACATTTAAAATCATAAGACCTTTAAATCCACCTTAGTGGGAGTCTTCAAATATTAAAATATATCTGCCTCAACACAAGCCAGTCAAGGTACGGGAAAAAAATCCACACCATCATCCAAATATTAGAAAGCAAATTGTCATTTTTCCCCTTTGAAAATAAAGGAAAACGACAGACATTTTTAAACATCTACCTTCCAATCTAGTATATTTGGCATTTCACACATTTTGCAAACAGATTGGCTACCAAAGGCCCCATCTGCATGGCAAACTCCAAGTTGTACTTCAAGGCTTAATTTAAATGTCAGCTCCTCTCAAATTCTTCCCTGAGTTACTGAAACAGACCAATCATTCCCTTTTCCATAACTGATGCATTAAGTATAAAATATTAATCTATATTTAATATTACAGACATTATTAAATATAAAATTATATTCTTTAGTATGTCCCAACACTACCCTGTCTCTTTACCATGGTATCTGCTTAATGGGAGAGAGATGTTAGACAATGGGTGACAACTTCTGAGAAGTAAATATTTCCAAGTGTCTGTGAAACTGGGTCCTAATCTCTTTTTGGAAATGAATATCTTTGAGAGCCTGATATTTATGGCCATTCTATCTAGTAAACCACCTATATTTCAAATCTTAAAGGGAATTTTAGGGGGCTAATTGATACCATGAACTCATAACATTCTATGTGAAATACAAGAATGGGGGGGGTGCTTTTCTTTTTATATCTTCAGGCTTGTTTAAGTTGGTTAAAAGTGGAAATTACAGAATAAGAAAGTGTGTGTGTGCTAAATTGCTTCAGTCATGTCCGACGCTTTGTGACCTTATGGACTATAGCCCGCCTGGCTCCTCTGTCCATGGGATTCTCCAGGCAAGAATACTGGAGTGGGTTGCCATTTCCTTCTCCAGGGGATCTTCCTGACCAAGGGATCAAACCCGTGTCTCTTACATCTCCTACACTGGGAGGCAGGTTCTTTACCACTAGCGCCACCTGGGAAGCCAGAATGAGAATAAGTTTAACCAAATATTTACCATATGCTAGGAAACAAATCTCTGGAAAAAAAAAACAACAACAACAACAGAAAATCCTCATGCATGGGAACGTACAATGTATAGCAGTGTATCTGAACTCTGACCACACTTTAGAATCACTTGCGAGCTAAACATAAATACAAACATGGGGGACCCAGCCCAGTCTTAATTCATCTGCTTTAATTTCTCTGAGGTAGGTCCTAGGCATCAGATTATTTTTAGCTACCTAGTGGCTTCTAATGTGCAGCCAATTAAGAAACAGTATGTCTAGTGGTATTGAGAAAATTATTTTTAAAAGTACATTCGTAAAATTTTGTGACAGCTATTGTGAGGGGAAATAACAAATACAATGGAAGAAAAAAAAAAATCTAAGGCCACCTAATCGCCACAGGTGGGATCACAGACAGCCACCCAGAAGTGAATCTTGGACTAAAACAGTCAAGAGGCATAGTAGTCATCCAGAAAAACAAAGAACCACATATAAAGGCTGGAGTGAAAGGGAGCAGGCTGTCTTCAAAATTGAGGCAAATTCATTTTGGCTAAGGGACAGAAGGTAAGGAGGTTGCAAAATGTGAATCTACAGAGATAAGCAAGGACTAAACCATGAAAGTCTGGTAAGTCATCTCAAGGAGCTTGGACTTCATGCAAAGGACATTGGAATACCACTGATCAGTTTTAAGCAGGAGAGTGGCATCAGTTTAATTTGCATTTTAGAACAATCCCTCTGCCTGAAATGTTGAGAATGGATTGAAGGGAAGACAATCAGAGGTTTGAGAACTCTCTGCTATTGTTAAAATGTCCAGGCCTTTGATGGTAGATGGCAACTTAGCCCATGGTAGCAGCAATCAAACAGTAAGAAGTATAAGTATTTGAGAGTCAAGGAGAGCGTCAAGTGGATAAAGAGTTAGAAACAGAAGAATCAAGGATTTTTCCCAAGTTTCAGTCTTGGGCAATTAGATGGATGTTGAAAAACTAGGATATTCCCTGAGATAAAGATTTCTCACTTAAAGCTAATAATAACCATGATAATTATCTAACATTTATTGAGAGCTTACCAAGTGCTGGATCTCATATTAAGTTCCTTATATTACTTTTTATTCTTTTTTAGTTTTTCAAGTATCTCTTTGAGACAGGGTACATTACCATCCTCAGGTTAGAGAGGACCGAAGATTTGAGAAGTTCTTGACAAGTTCACATAACCAATACATGACAAAGCCAGATATGAACAATCTATGCTCTTATCCAAGCCCTACACTGTTTCTCACTGAGGAATATGATGAATAAGAATCAACTGCAGTGCTTTGGTTAAAACGCTATTTAAAAAACTGAAACAACAAATTGGAACAACGTTTGTATTTTATTTTATTCTGCTTGAAATTGGTATCACTAATGTTTCTTTTGAGGAAATGTCTGCATAATTATCAACTCTAGAGAAGACTTAATTCCTAAGGTTCATTTCCTATAATCAATAGTTAAAATTATCCACAGGGAAAGTGAGCAAGATAAGTGGAGGAGAAGATCCTGAGTCGATCTATTCTCACAGGCACACCATTACAACTATTTGAAAAACAATCATAGATAAAAAAAAAAAAAAGACTAGAACCTACCAGAAAAGATCTTCTACAACCAAGGATACAAAGAAGAAATCAAATTGAGAGAGGTAGAAGGGACTAGGTCATGATATAGTCAAATCCAGTATCCCCAGGTAGGCGCTTCACAAACAGGAGAATAGTTACAACTGCAGAAGCACTCCCAAAGGACTGAGACGTTTAAACGCCACTTCAAGCTCTCCAACCCAGAAGTCCTGCACCAGGAAGATGAGCCCCCCGAGCATTTGGTATTGAACGGCAGTGGAGCTTACTTTCTGGAGTCCCAGAGGGCTGGGGAAAACAGAGAATTCACACTTAAAGGGCACACACAATACATCACATAATCTGGAATAGAAGGCAGAAGCTGGGGTAGGAGGTAACTGCAGCTCACCCAGGGGACACAGACGCCGGCAGGCCAACACAAGCTTCAAGAAACCACAGGCCACACAGCCAAATATTTCAGGAACCAGTCCTACCCACCAACAACATGCTCTGGGACCCCTTAGCCCTGAAACAAGAATCCAGGACTTGGTTCTGCCTGCCAGTAAGCCACACTAGCTCCACGAGCTGGTTTTACCCATTGGTTGGGCAGGCAACAGCCCCTGGGTCTCCTGGACCCTGACTCCACCCACCAGTAACCCAGCACTAGTCCAGGGCTCCCCAAAGGTCCACAGTCAGATGCCTGGTAACCCAGTACCACAAACCAGAGGTCATCTCAGAGGTCATCGCCATACAAGGCAAGACTGAGCAACTAAATGGACCAGAGGCCAACCAAGTTTAGCAGACTGCTCAGAGTCAGTCAGCTGCAACAGAAAGACCCTTGCAGCCCTCATGGGGGAACCTGTAGAGCATATAGCACTGGTGATGAGAGGGGAATACACTGCTGGGAACAAAAGATGTCTCCTGCAAAAGGCCAGTTCTTCAAAGTCAGGAAACATAACCAACCTACCAGATAAGTTAATACAAAAAAGCAATTTAGGCAAAATTAAGTGACAGAGGAACAAGTTTCAAATGAAGAAACAAGATAAAACCCCAAAAGAAATGCTAAGTAAAGTTGAGTTAGGCAATCAACCTGAGAAAGAGTTCAGAGTAGTGATCATAAAAATGATCAAAGAACTAAAGAGAATTGATGCACAGAGCAAGACAATAGAAGTTTTAACAAAGATTTATAAAACACAAACAACAACCAGAGATAAAGAATATAAGTGAAATTTAAAATGTACTAGGAGAAATCAATAGTAGATTAAATGATACAGATGAATGAATCAAGAAACAGTAGTGGAAATCAACGATGCTTAACAGAAAAAAAAAATAATGAAAGAAATGAGGACAATTTAAGAGACTTCTGGGACAACATCAAGCCCAATAATATTCACTGTAAAGTAAATAAGGGTCCAAGAAGAAGAAGAGAGACAGAGAGAAAGAGGCTGAGAGCATAATAGAAGATATAATAGATGAAAAATTCCCTAATCTGGGAAAGGAAATAGATATCTAAATTCAGAAAGCAGAGTCCCATAGAGGATTAACTCAAAAACAAACATACCAAGACACACTGTAATTAAAATTAAAAAAATAAAGATATAGAGATAATATTATAATAAAAGAAAAACAACAAATAACACACAAAGGAATTCCCATAAGGTTATAAGCTTATTTTTCAGTAGAAACTTTGTAGGCCAGAGGAAGTAGTATGATATATTTAAGATGATGAAAGGGAAAAACTTAAAAACCAAGAATACTCTATCCAGCAAGGCTCTCATTCAGATTTGATGGAGAAATCAAAAACTTCACAGATAAGCAAAAGCTAAAAAAGTTCAGCCAAATCAAACCAGCCTTACAAGAAATGTTAAAGTAACCCTCTAAGTAATAAAGAAAGGGCCACAAGAAAATTGAAAATTATAAATTGAAAAACTTCATCAGTAAGGGCAAACTGGTACTAAAGATAGGAAACCATCCACACACAGAGCTAGTAGTAAGTAGTAAATTCATGTAGATCCACAATAAGCAGTTAAGAGACATGCAAAGAATTATATGTAAAATATAGTATCAAAAAACCATAATTGTGAGGGGAGGAGAGTACAAATGCAAGGTTGATAAAATGTATTTGAAATTAAGAAATCAGCAACTTAAAACAGTTAAAGACTCTGCCTGCTATGCAGGAGACCTGGGTTTGATCCCTGGGTCGGGAACATCCCTTGGAGAAGGGAATGGCTACCCACTCCAGTATTCTTGCCTGGAAAATTCAACGGACAGAGGAGCCTGGCAGGCTATATCATGGGTTGAAAAGAGTCAGAGACAACTGAGAGACTCTCACTTGTATTTTCTTCCATATATATTTCCATATGTAAAACTCACATTAGTGACAAGCCAAAAGTCTATAATAGATACAAACAAAAGAATAAAGAATTTAAAACAGCACTAAAGATATTCATCTAAATACAAGAGAAAAGAACAAAAGAAGAAAGAAACAAAATGCAACTACAAAAACAAACTCAACACATTTAACAAAATGGAAAAAAGAACATACATGTGAATAACTATTTTAAATGTAAATTGGACTAAATGCTTTAATCAAAGACAGAGTGGTAAAATGGATACAGAAACAAGATTTGTATATATGCAGCCTACAAAAGACTCAAATCAGATATAAAATTGACTGAAAGTTCAGGGACAGAAAAAGGTATTCCATGCAAATGGAAACTAAAAAAAAGCTGGGGAAGAGATACTTATATCAGAAAAATAGATTTCAAAACAAAGACTTTTACAGGAAACAAAGAAGGACATTACATAATGATCAAGGGATCATTCAAAAAAGATATAACAATTGTTAATATGTTCATCCAACATAAAAGAACCTAAATACATAACCCAAATATTAACAGACATAAAGGGAGAAATCAACAGTAATACAGTAGTAGCTGAGAACCTTAACACACAACTTACATCAATGGACATATCATCCATACAGAAAATCAATAAGGAAATATTGGCCTTAAATAACAAACTATACCAGATGAATTATACATATATATAAACTGAAGCACATTCTATTCAAAAGCATTCTAATACAAATTCTTTTCAAGGACACATGTAACATACTCTTGGATAGATCACATGCTAGGCCAAAATAAGCCTCAGTAAATTTAAGAAAATTCAGTTCAGTTCAGTTCAGTCGCTCAGTTGTGTCTGACTCTTTGTGAACCCATGAACCGCAGCATGCCAGGCCTCCCTGTCCATCACCAACTGCCAGAGTCCACCCAAACCCACGTGCATTGAGTTGGTGATGCCATCCAACCATCTCATCCTCTGTCATCCCCTTCTCCTCCTGCCCTCAATCTCTCCCAGCATCAGGGTCTTTTCAAATGAGTCAGCTCTTCACATAAGGTGGCCAAAGTATTGGAGTTTCAGCTTCAACATCAGTCCTTCCAATGAATATTCAGGACTGATTTCCTTAGGATGGACTGGTTGGATCTCCTTGCAGTCCAAGGGACTCTCAAGAGTTTTCTCCAACACCACAGTTCAAAAGCATCAATTCTTCAGCACTCAGCTTTCTTTATAGTCCAACTCTCACATCCATACATGACTACTGGAAAAACCATAACCTTGACTAGACGGACCTCTGTTGACAAAGTAATGTCTCTGCTTTTGAATATGCTGTCTAGGTTGGTCATAACTTTGCTTCCAAGGAGTAAGCATCTTTTACTTTCATGGCTGGAATCACCATCTGCAGTGATTTTGGAGCCCAGAAAAATAAAGTCAGCTACTATTTCCACTGTTTCCCCATATATTTGCCATCAAGTGATGGGACTGGATGTCATAATATTAGTTTTCTGAATGTTGAGCTTCAAGCCAACTTTTTCACTCTCCTCTTTCACTTTCATCAAGAGGCTCTTTAGTTCTTCTTCACTTTCTGCCATAAGGGTGGTGTCATCTGCCTATCTGAGGTTACTGATATTTCTCCCAGCAATCTTGATTTCAGCTTGTGCTTCATCCAGCCCAGCATTTGGCATGATATACTCTACATATAAGTAAAATAAGCAGGGTGAGAATATACAGCCCTGACATACTCCTTTCCCTATTTGGAACCAGTCTGTTGTCCCATGTCCAGTTCTAACTGTTGCTTCTTGACCTGCATACAGATTTCGCAGAAGGCAGGTAAGGTGGTCTGGTATTCTTATCTCTTTAAGAATTTTCCACAGCTTGTTGTGATCCACGCAGTCAAAGGCTTTGGCATAGTCAATAAAGCAAAAGCATATGTTTTTCTGGAACTCTCCTGCATTTTTGATGATCCAGCAGATGTTGGCAATTTGATCTCTGGTTCCTCTGTCTTTCCTAAATCCAACTTGAACATGTGGAAGTTCACAGTTCACATACTGCTGAAGGCTGGATTGGAGAATTTTGAGCATTACTTTGAGATGAGTGAAATGAGTGAAATTGTGTGGTAGTTCAATGCCAAATTGAACATTCTTTGGCATTGCCTTTGGGATTGGAATGACAACTGACCTTTTCCAGTCCTGTGGCCAGTCCTGAGTTTTCCAAATTTGCTGACATATTGAATGCAGCACTTTCTTTCTTTTTTTTTTTTTTTTATAAATTTATTTATTTTAGTTGGGGGCTAATTACTTTACAATATTGTAATAGTTTTTGCCATACATTGACATGAATCAGCCATGGGTTTACATGTGTTCCCCTTCCTGGACCCCCCACCCCCCTCCCTCCCCATCCCATCCTTCTGGATCATCCCATTGCCCCGGCCCTGAGCCCTTGTCACATGCATCGAACATGGAATGGTGTTCTGTTTCACGTATGATAATATACATGTTTCAACGCTATTCTCCCAGAACGTCCCACCCTCACCTTCTCCCTGAATGCAGCACTTTCACAGCATCATCTTTTAGGATTTGAAATAGCTCAACTGGAATTCTATGATCTCCAATAGCTTTGTTCGTAGTGATGCTTCCTAAGGCCCACTTGACTTCACATTCCAGGATGTCTGGCTCTAGGTGAGTGATCACACCACTATGATTAACTGGGTTGTGAAGATCTTTTTTGTATAGTTCTTCTGTGTATTCTTGCCACCTCTTCTTAATATCTTCTGCTTCTGTTAGGTCCCTACCATTTCTGTCCTTTATGGAGCCCATCTTTGCATGAAATGTTCCCTTGGTATCTCTAATTTTCTTGAAGAGATCTCTAGTCTTTCCCATTCTATTGTTTTCCTTTATTTCTTTGCAATGATCACTGAGGAAGGCTTTCTTATCTCTCCTTGCTATTCTTTGGAACTCAGCATTCAAATGGGTATATCTTTCCTTCTCTCCTTTGCTTTTCACTTCTCTTCTTTTCACAGGTATTTGTAAGCCCTACTCAGACAGTCATTTTGCTTTTTTGCATTTCTTTTTCTTGGGGATGGTCTTGATTCCTGTCTTCTCTACAATGTCACGAACCTCTGTCCTTAGTTCATCAGGTACTCTGTCTATCAGATCTAGTCCCTGAAATCTCTTTGTCACTTTCACTTTATAATCACAATGGATTTGATTTAGGTCATACCTGAATGGTCTAGTGGTTTTCCCCACTTTCTTCAATTTAAGTCTGAATTTGGCAATAAGGAGTTCATGATCTGAGCCACAATCAGCTCCTGGTCTTGTTTTTGCTGACTGTATAGAGCTTCTCCATCTTTGGCTGCAAATAATATAATCAAATTCTTTCTGTATTGACATGTGGTGATGTCCATGTGTACAGTCTTCTCTTGTGTTGTTAGAAGAGGGTGTTTGCTAAGACTAGTATGTTCTCTTGGCAAAACTCTACTAGCCTTTGCCCTGCTTCATTCTGTACTCCAAGGCCAAATTTTCCTGTTACTCCAGGTGTTTCTTGACTTCCTACTGTTGCATTCCAGTCCCATATAATGAAAAGGACATCTTTTTTGGGTGTTAATTCTAAAATATCTTGTATGTCTTCATAGCACCATTCAACTTCAGCTTCTTCAGCGTTACTGGTCAGGGTATAGACTTGGATTTCCGCGATATTGAATGGTTTGCGTTGGAAAGAAACAGAGATCATTCTGTCGTTTTTGAGACTGCATCCAAGTACTGCATTTTGGACTCTTTTGTTGACTGTGATGGCTACTCTATTTATTTTAAGAAAATTGAAATCATATAAAATAGCTTTTTGGACCATGGTGCTGAGACTAAAAATCAACCATAAGGGAACAACTGCAAAATACACAAATACATGGAAACTACATAATGTGATACTAAACAACATGGGTCACTGAAGAAATCAAAGAAGAAATAAAAAACAACTGAAGACCAATGAAAATGAGGCATGAAGATCCAAATATATGGGATACAGTAGAAGCAGCTTAAAAAAGGGAAATTTATAGTGAAACAAGCTGACCTCAGAAAAATTAAGTTTCTCAAATAAACAAGCTAAACTTTCACCTAAAGGAACCAGAAAAACAAGAACAAACAAAACCCAAAGTTAGCACAAGGAAAGATATCATAAAGATAAGAAAAGAAGTAAATGATATACAGTCTAAAAAACCAATAGTAAAGATAAATAAAACTAAGAGCAGGTTCTTTGAAAAGATAAAATTGATAATCAAGAAAAAAAGGGAGAGGGTTCAAATGAATAAAATCAAAAAGAAAAAGAAGTTACAAGCAACATCACAGAAATACAAAGGATCATAGGGGATTACTATGAACAATATGCTAAAAAAAAAAAAAAAAAGGATGACCCAGAAAAAAATGGACAAATTCCTAAAAATGTACAATGTAACAATACTGAATCAGAAAGAAATGTAAAATATGAACAAACCAATAAGTACTATTGAAATTGAGCCAGGAATAAAAAAAAGTCCCAATGAACAAAAATCCAGGACCAGAGAGCTTCACAGATGAATTTTACCTTACATTTTCAAAATATTTCAGAAAATTATAGAGGAAGGAATGTTTCTGAATTTATTCTATGAGGCCAGTATCACCCCAGTACTGAAATCAGACAAAGAAAACACACAAAAAAGAAAATTACAAGTCAATACCACTGATAAACATAGATGCATAAATCCTCAACAAAATATTAGCAACCCAAATCCATATAGTAAAAGGATCATCTACTATGATCAAGTAAGATTCAACCAGGCAATGCAAGGATTTTTCAATATCCACAAATCAATCAATGTGATATACCACATTAACAAACTGAAGAATAAAAATCATATGATCATCTCAATAGAGGCAGAAAAGGCTTTTGATAAAATTCAACATTCATTTATAATTAAAAAGAAACTCTCCAGAAAGTAGGCACAGAGGGGACCACAACACAGGTCATATATGGCAAGCATATAGTTAACATCATTCTCACTGGTGAAAAGCATTTCCTCTAAGGTCAGGAACAAAACATGATGCCCACTCTCACCACTTTTATTGGAAGATAAATTGGAAGTCTGAGACGCAGCTATCACACAAGAAAAAGAAATACAAGGAATCTAAATTGGAAAGAAAAAAGTAAAGCTCACTGTTTGCAGATGACATGATACTACACATAGAAAATCCTAAAGTCACTGCCAGAAAACTAGTAGAGCTCATTAATGAATTCAATAAAGTGGCAGGATACAGAAATCTGCTGCATTTCCATACACTAACAACAAACAATCAGAAAGAGAAATTAAGGAAACAATTCCACTAACAACTGTATCAAAAAGAATAAAATAACAAGGAATAAACCTACCTAGCAGATAAAAGACCTGTACTCAGAAAACTGTAAGACCGATGAAAGAAACTGAAGATGACAGAAACTGATGGAAAGATATACCATGTTCATGGACTGGAAGAATTAATAATGTCAAAATGACCATACTACCCAAGGCAATCTTATATTCAATGAAATCTCTACTAAAACACCAATGGAATTTTTCACAGAACATAAAATTTGTATGGAAACACAAAAGATTTAAATAGTCAAAACAATCTTGAGAAAGAATGTAACTGGAGGAATCATAGTCTCTGACTTCGGACTAGATTACAAAGCTATGGTAATCAAAATAGTATGGTACTGGCACAAAAAAGACACACATATCAATCAAATACAAAAGACCAGAAATAAACCCACTCACTTATGTTCAATTAGTCTACAACAAAGAAGGCAAGAATAAGAATGTACAATAGAGAAAAGACAGTCTCTTCAATAAATGGTGCTGAAAGAAATAGGTATATGGAAAGGAATGAAACATAGAAGATTCTCTAACAACATATACAAAAATAAACTCAAAATGGATTAAAGACTCAAATGCAAGACTTCAGTTCAGTTCAGTCACTCAGTGGTGTCCGACTTTTTGTGACCCCATGAATAGCAGCACGCCAGGCCTTCCTGTCCATCACCAACTGCAAGAGTGGATATCATAAAACTCCCAGAAGGAAATATAGGTTGAACACTCTTTAACATAAATTGCAGCAATAATTTTTTGGGGATCTGTCTCCTAAAGCAAAGAAAATAATAGCAAAAATAAATGGGAGGAGCTAAGTAAACTTAAAAACTTTTGCAGGTGAAGGAAACCATCAACAAAATGAAGACAACCTACTGAATAGAAGAAAATATTTGCAAATGATATGATTGATAAGGTGTTAATATCCAAACTATATAAATAGCTCCTATAAATCAGCATTAAAAATACAAAAACAAAATTAATAAAAGGACAGAGAGCCATTAGACATTCTTCCAAAGAAGACATACAGATGATCTACAGGCACATGAAAAGGTGCTCACCATCAGTATCATGAGAGAAGCTCAAATTAAAACCACAGGGAAATATCACCTCACACCTGTCAGAATGGCTATCATCAAAAAGACCACAAATACCAAGCATTGGCAAGAGTGTGGAGAAAAGGGAAACCTCATACACTGTTGCTGAGAAAAAGGAAATCTCATATACTAGTTGTGAAAATGGTGCAGCCACTATGGAAAAAAGTATGAAGATTCCTCAAAAAACTAAAAATAGAACTACCATATGACCCAGAAATTCCACTCATGGGTATTTCTCAAAAAAAAAATTTTGAAATGATACAAGCACTCTAATAGTAGGCAAGATATGGAAGCAACCTAAGCGTCCACCATCAGATGAATGAAAAAAGAAGATATGGTATGTATAAATATACAATAGAATAATACCCACCAATAAAATGATTGAAATTTTGCCATTTGCAACAACATGGATGAACTTAGAGGTTATTATGCTAAGTGAAATAAGTCAAAGAAAGACAAATACTATTTGATCTCACTGATATGTAGAATCTAAAAAATAAAACAAACTAGTGAATATAACAAAATTAAAACACACTGACAGATACAGAGAACAAACTAGTGTTTACCAGTGCAGAGAGGAAAAAGGGGAGGGCCAAGATAATGTTAGGAGATTAAGAAGTACAAATTACTATGTATAAAATAAGCTATAAGGATATACCATATAACACAGGGAATATAGCCAATATTTTATAATAACTATAAATGGAATATAACCTTTGAAAATTTTGAATCCCTATGTTGTATAGCTGAAACTTATATAATAGTGTAAACCAACAATACCTCAATTAAAAAAAGAAAGAACAAAGAAAATTATCCAAAATATATGTGTAAAATTAATATCTTTGGTAAAATAATGAGTTGATTGTCTTTCAAATTCCATGCTTAATTTGATATGGAGATAATGAAAATGATAAAAATTTAAATTGATAAACACTACTAAAATTACCATGGATTTTCATATTTTATCCCAAATGTGATTAGACTGGGTGATTTTTTTTAGCGTTCCTGTGCTTTCTAAGTTTCATAATGAATATTTATTTATATTTACAACAGAAAAATGAAGTATATATTTTGAAAGATTTTTGTTGGGAACTACAGACAGTATTATTGAAATGATTACAAAGAATAAACATTAATAAAATGCTAAATTAGCTGCACAGAAAGGAATAACTCACCGTTGATTTGTCCTGGTCTCAATGAGTTTCTGAATGGTCAAATCATCAGAAAATGAGAAAACTTTTGTACCACATCCCCCCCACATAATGTTTTTTTCAGTTAAGTTCACAGATTCACTCAAACACATCAGTGGAGTGCTGACATTTCCTATGTTGAGTATCTTCAAAGGAGTGGCTCCTTTACACTTTGTCAAAAAGAGAAAACACATTCAGTAAATTGAGTATCTACAGAATGAAACAGTGTAAAATTTGAGCTTTCTGAAAACAACTTTCCCTCTTAAATGGTTAGAGGTATAAAAATAAAAATTCAGGATACATTTTTCAAATGGCTTATAAAAACAGGATTTAATTCAAATAGTATTCAATTGTCTTTATAACCAATCTCTTCACTTCTCCATGCAAAATTTGTACAGCAGTAACCTAAAAATTATACTATAATTACTTCTTTGCCTCTCATTAGATAATAAGCTTTTTTGATAACAAAGAGTATGAGTGGGTAGGATGTTAAATGACAAGATGGAACTACATATGAATGAAGCATGGAAAAATCAATGCTTTAATGATAAATGTGAATCTTAAGAACAGAAAATCAAATGATTTCTTCAAGATTAAAGAATAGGTTGATAGCAAGCCAGACTTAAAACTTGTTTCCTTTATCTTTTCCCCAATGTATTTATAAGAAATTATCTACTTCACTTATATAAAAATGGAATTACTTCCATCACTAACACTATATTACAAATCAGATCTCATTTATCAATTTTTCCTTGGTTCATTCATATACACAGTTAATCAGCAAGTACTTATAGAGAATCTATTGTGTACAAGGCTTTCTGAAGCAATGAAAAGATAAAAAGCAGAATACATGATCCTTGGTGTCAGGGAGTTTATAATCAGTTAGAAGGAGGGTGATGATGAACAAACATAATACAATTTAAATTTTGATGCAGAATGTGTTCAATATTTACCTTAACAGATTTATCTTCAAAAATCGCTAATTTGCCATCAGCAGTTCCCACTAAGAGGAAATTTTTTTGCTTGCTAAAAGAAAAAATGTCAAAATTGTTGTAAAAAGAATGATTGTATTGACCAAGATGGCTTAACATTCCCCCTAGCTAAAATAAACTTTAGACAGAGTTTTTTTCCTGGTTGTTGGCAGTGACCTCCCTTTCCTTACAGCATTCACTTGAGAAAACGTAAATTGTAACTTCTTTCTCAGCCCGTTTAAAATGCAGATCTTCTCCTAGACCCTTCCAAGTTTTATAGCTTAAAAATAACTTTCTCAAGGATCTGGGAGCCTTCTCTGAAATGTCATCAAGAAGGATGGCATGCCTTCTCCTAGTCTTTGTAAGACAGTAGGAGCTCAATTTCAATAAGCAACGATCAGCAAACACAGATGGCCTAATCACATTGACCCTCCTCCTCCCCCAAAGTCCTCCAGCGCTTTTCCACTAGCTTGTTAAAGGGTTTAAAAACTCTCTCATCTTTTATTTCAGCAGAGCTGATTTCAATTCCTCTCCTCTATTGCAATTATCTTAAATATAAAGTCTTCCTTGCCTATTTGACTTCATCTGATGAAATTTTTGACAGTATCCAAACAATAATTTTTGGATCATTGCCAATGGAGTTTATATTTCAGTCACCAAAACTTGGGCTTCACATTTTTCTAATACTTATTTATTTTCTGGTACTGACTGAAGGATATGACATATAATCTAAATGACTCGTGGAAATCATACTGCCCCAAATATTACGGCAACTAATCTATCATTCATATCTGAAATTCTGCCATTTCAATAACCAATAATGTTTAAGCCATTTTCACCTGTTAGCAACTTATGAATTCATTTACTGAAGTTTTTTTTTTTTTCAATCTGGTAGTTAGTTAAGTGTTATGCTTTAGAGGCATGTAACAGATTATTGACATATATGTATTCAGAGAAAGAATAAGAACTCTTTTTGGTAGAAGCCCTACGAAAGTAAATTGCTGTCATGAGTTGTGAAGAGTTAGAGCCATAGTTGAGGTAAAATGGAGCAAGGCTGAGGGCCTGAAGAAATGACTGACCTATTTTTTAACTGCCTCAGCCTGATCTGTATACAGGAAAACACAAATATCTTTGAGGCCTCCTATAATTCCCTTCAATACATGCAACCATGGGAAAATGTTCAAAGTTAGCAAACTGTGCTGATACTGTAACAATTTTGCACATAATTAAGTCAACTAAAAGATAGGTAATGCTCCTTCAAGGTCAAATTCACTGTCTTACCTTTGCTTGGAAAAGGAATTGCAATACAAGCAAGTAACAGAATCAGTCATCTTTTCAAGGGTATGTCTCTTTCTCCCATCTTCAGTATTAATGACGAGGAGCATGCCAGACTGTGTTCCAGACACAATCCAACTTTCCTTTTCAACAGGAAGATGCACCAAGGCAAGGCACAGTATTCTACTATCAGTAACTTCCTATTAAGAAAAGAAAACACACTCTAAAGGACTTTGTTCTACCTTAAGTGGCTAGAATTTGTACAGAATTATGTAATCCACACATTTAACTTTTTATTTTCTTGCTTTTAATTTGAAAAACAGTGACAATTTTATTTAACTTGCAATAATAAATGAGTTAAATGGAAAAGAAAAAAAATGTCTGTCTAGAATGTACCTGAAACTAAAATTTAAAAACTGAAAATTATTTTCAGGATCATTTCTCACTCCATCAAAATAATACAAGAACACTGTTCAACCTTGAGAATAATATTTAGGCATAACACATTTCAAAGCAACTATCAAAATATTAGATTTTTTAAGTCTAGAAATTTACCTTATATTTCCCAATACCATTAGTGATCCATCTTGTAGAAGCCAAGCCCAGATCTCTATCAGCCACCCTCAGCTGCTCTGAGTGTTGGCTACTAAGAGCTAGCTCAAAGTTGCACCCTTCACTACCTTTAGCCTACAGGGAGCTGGCTTGTTCAGAAGCGGCTGGTAGATTACACCACTCTTACCATTGGGCAAACTGTGGCTAATGACTGACTGATAAGCGGGAATGACACACTAGACCACTTGCCTGGTGAAAGAATTAACCTGTGCTGTTATCACATTCCAGAGTTTCTTGTGGATAATGATTGAAAGCTGGAGGGGTACATACAGTCCCTGGGGTCGAAAGATTGAGCATGAATGCACATACATAAAGCTTGAAGCTAGACTTCCTCAGAAAGTGCATTTTTGCTGAGCTTCTTCCCCTGACCTATGTGGCTTCCCATATCTTCTTTAAAGTTTCTCTCTCCTTGTGCGCTCTGCTTAGTCATTCAGTCATGTTCAGCTGTTTGCAACCCCATGGAGTGTAGCCTGCCAGGCTCCCCTGTCCATGGGGATTCTCCAGGCAAGAATACTGGAGTGGGTTGCCACACCCTCCCTCCTCCAGGGGATCTTCCCAACCCAGGGTTCAAGCCCAGGTCTCCTGCATTGCAGGTGGATTCTTTACCATCTGAGCTACCAGGGAAGCCCAAGAATACTGGAGTGGGTAGCCTATCCCTTCTCCAGGGGATCTTTCCAACCCAGGTATTGAACAGGGGTTTCCTGCATTGCAGGTGGATTCTTTGCCAACTGAACTACCAGGGAAGCCCTCTGTTTACTTAAGTCACTCATATAAAATCCTGTTTCAGGCTCTGTTTCTAGGGATCCTGACCTAAGACATACACTGTGGTTTTAAAACAAAACATATACCACTTAATTTCTTGTGAATGCACTTGTTCTAACAGGAAGCTAATTTAATAACAAGTCTACATTAGCCCTTATTTAATTTCTTCCTAAGTAACATTTTTTTTAAAAAAGAACCAGTTGAGCTGCTGCAGTTCCACTTGAAAGTCATGGGTAGTGTCGAGAATCTCTCAGACCTCTTTCCTGGCTAGACCCGGACAATCACTTTCCACCCAGCAGCCGGACACAGATAGCTCTGTCACTGTGTCCAAAACCAAACACCGTGCCTTCAAGCCCTCCCTTGGCCCTGGCCCCAGCCAGATACTTCACATCTATGCACTGAATGCTCCCAAATAACTTTTTAATTAGCACAAGCTTTAAAATAATTCATAAAGTGAGTTTTCTAGAATATCACTAATTTAAAGAGTATTTGGATTTACCTCAGAAGTATATCTTTCTGTATTTAAGTCAAGAAACGAGAGCTGTCCTTTGTCAGTGTGCCCACAGCCCAGCCAAATCCTCACATTCTTGCTGTTATGATTCGTAGCAACCATGCATTCAACAGTAAAACTTTTAGGTATTGATATACGTCTCATCAGACAGATTAACTCAGCTGAATTCAAAATGTCAAAGACCTGAGAAGTTTAAAAAATAACACACATCAAGTTAACACATATCCGCTTGAAAGATTATGGTGGTAGTTTAGTCACTAAGTCGTGTCAGAGTCTTTGAGACCCTATGGACTGTAGCACACTATGCTCCTCTGTCCATGGGATTTCCCAGGCAACAATACTGGAATGGGTTGCCATTTCCTTCTCCAGGGGATCTTCCTGACCCAAGGATCGAACCTGTGTCTCTGGCTTGGCAGGTGGATTCTTTACCACCAAGACACCTGGGAAACACCTTGAAAGATCATATAATTATGCATAATGTAGTATTAAATGCTACAGTTCCATCAAGAAAAATCTAAACTAGTTATTTAAACTGTGATCCACCCAGAGCAACAAGATTAACAAACTGGAGATAAAATTACATTAAAACAGTATTCATTTTTAAACCGTGCATGGTACACACACTTTATTATGTGGGGTGTGTTTTGTAACTTGAAAAGAAATCCCCAAAGTGCCAAATTAACAGAAATTTAGCAAAATCAGGAGCTATTCTTCATTCAGTTTTATCCCGCAGAAACACATCATGTTGAAGATAAATATTCGAGCCAACAATAGACTAGAGCTTCTACCAGTTGCAGGGAAATGAAATTTTGATCTTTGGGAATAAGCTTCCCTGGTAGCTCAGCTGGTAATGAATCCACCTGCATTGCAAGAAACCCCAGTTCAACTCCTCGGTTGGGAAGATCCCCTGGAGAAGGGATAGGCTACCCACTCCAGTACTCTTGGCCTTCCCCATTGGCTCAGACGGTAAAGAATCCGCCCGCAATATGGGAGACCTGGGTTCAATCCCTGGGTTGGGAAGATCCCCTGGAGGAGGGCATGGCAAACCACTCTAGTATTCTTGCCTGGAGAATCCCCACGGACAGAGGAATCTGGCGGGCTACAGTCTATGGTGTCACAGAGTCAGACACAACCGAGCGACTAAGCACAGCATGGCAACAAACTCACAAATCACCTCTAGATTCTGTTTTTGTTTTTCCTTCAAGCACTAAAGAACTAGAGAGACGGCATAAAGCCAATGTAAGGAAACAACCAGGAGTCAGGAAAATGGAATTAGAGTCTCATGTCACAGCCACTTGCCTGCCATGCAGGAGACTCCAAGAAAGCTCCTTTTCACCCAGTGCCTCATCTGGCAAAATTATGAGTTTACCTATCTTGCCTAGCACACACGGTATTTTAAATAGGTATGAGAAAGTTTTTGAATACTGTCATATGATAAAAGAAAAAAACCCTCAAGGTGATAGGTAAGCTATAAAATACAAATGAAGTAAATGTAAAAATTAAAAGAAGAAACAGTAAAACAATAATTAAGCTTTGGAGAATATCACCAAGGTAATTTTTTTAAAGTCTGTGTGATTAATACTGGTAGAAACCAAAATTAAACAGTAAGACAAGTAGTCAACATGATTATAGGTTGTTTGATAAAGGTAGTGTATACATGTCCTCAGCTACTTCTCAGCAGGAAACTGAACAAAACTTTTTCAATTAATTATTATACAAAATTGAGAGTCCACAACATAAAAACACCTCTTATTTTGATATATTAAATGTTTCATTTAAAACATAGTAAGAGGGACTTCTCTGGCAGTCCACTGGTTAAGACTTCCACTACAGGGGGCGAGGGTTTGATATGGTCAGGAAACTAATAGCCTGCATGCCATGCAGTATGACCAAGAAATAAAAACAAAATAAAATTTAAAAACCTGTAAGAGTTCTATTTCCAATAATATGATAGAAAAGGTTATTTGGATAGGCCTTCCAGCTAACTACAATTTAAAATGCTTAAGAAATTCTTTTCTAACTTCTTAAAAACATTAGGGATCTGATAACACCATACAGAATTATCAGGCCAAAATATTAATGAAAGGCAGAATCCAGAGAGGTCAGATGAGCCCCAAAGCCTGATTTTCCCTTAAGGCACTGATCTACTGAAGTAAAACTGATGTGTGGTTTTGAATGCCTTGTGGGGCTGGTGGGAAAGAGTTAAATCTAGGGATGCCCAAAGTAGAGAATGTAGTAACAGGATAAAACTGGGATCCCAAAGGACCACATATTCAGAATAAATGAAAACTAGAAATAAAGCCATGCTCCACTCCCACTTCCACTGGTCTATAAGGAGAGTGGCCTTGGACTTTACAGACACAGGGTGAAAGAGCAAAAGAACCCTGAGAAACTGTTATTCATAAGCTTGCTCTCAAGATTTACAAATAAGATTCCCATCACCTAGGTGGTTCAAAAACATCTCAAGCCAGGAACTGAGTTTAAAGCAATTCATAGCAAAAAATATCCAAAAAAAGATGTGCAAAACTTGTATGCAGAATTGTAAAACTTCACTGAAAGAGACTTAAGACCTAAACAGAGAAATAACCCACATTCAAGAATACAGAGACTTAATATATCATAAGGCTGTTGCCTATAGATTCAATGCAAGTCTAATCCAAAGCACAATAGAATTTTTCAAAAAAGTTAACAGTGATTTAAAAACTTGTATGGAAAAACTAGACCAAAGAACAGCTAAGGCATTCCTAAAGGATAACAATGGGGGGGGGGGAAGACTATTAAAGCTTCAGGAATTAAGACAGGGCTGTACTGGAGGAAAAACATGTAAATTGACCAATGGAAGAGAGTATGTGTGTGTGTATCTTTGAGAGTATATCACAGAGTGCAAATAGAAAAAAAAAAAAAAGAAGATCAATGGAAGACAAAGGAAGAAACAATTTCATAGATGAAACTGGAAAATAGATTATCCAAATGGAAAAAAAGAAAATTGGATCTAGATAAAAATACAATTCCTGATGAATTAATAACTTTATCAAAAGCAAAACTTTTAAACTTTATGAAGAAACCATAGGTAAATATTTTTGTGGCTCTGGGAGAGATAAGGGCCTTTTAAAACAAGATTCTAAAACTAATTGCCATAAAAGTCAGTACTATTAATTTTATCTCTATTAAAATTAAGAAATTCTGTTAAGCAAAAGGCACTCCAAAGGAAATAAAAATGGGAACCATGAATTGGGAAAAGAAATTTGCAACATACATAAACCAACTAAGTTTTAGTATACAATGTAAGAAAGAAAGTAGCTGTCTTTAAATTTCATTTTTATGCAAATAACCTAATAGAAAAATGGGCAAAACAATGAATAAGCATTTTCCAGAAGAGGAAACATATATATTACCAATGAATATATAAAGAAACGCTCATTCTTATTAGTAATTGCTGCTGCTAAGTCGCTTCAGTTGTGTCCGACTCTGTGCGACCCCATAGACGGCAGCCCACCAGGCTCCCCCGTCCCTGGGATTCTCCAGGCAAGAACACTGGAGTGAGTTGCCATTTCCTTCTCCAATGCACGAAATTGGAAAGTGAAAGTAAAGTCGCTCATTCGTGTCTGACTCTTCGAGACCCCATGGACTGCAGCCTACTAGGCTCCTCCGTCCATGGGATTGTCCAGGCAAGAGTACTGGAGTGGGGTGCCATGCCTTCTCCAATTAGTAATTAGGAAAGTGTAAATCAATCCATTTCAAAAAAAAAATTAAAAAGTCAGGTAGTACAACATTTAAGGAGAATATATTTTAAAAAACAGCTACAATAATATACAGGTGATGCAACTGTTAAGCTGGTACAACTTCTTCAGAAAATGATTTAGACATTCCCATATTCCATGATTCTGCAATTCAACTCCTAGATATATAACATAAAGCAATTCTTATGCAATTTGCACTAGGAGATGTACAACCACGCTCATAACAGTACTGATAATAGCAAAAAACTAGAAACAATACCCGTTGATATGGTCATGGGTAAATACATTGTTGTGCATTCAAACAATGGAATGGAGTAGCCGGGAAAGAAATCAACAGCTATGTTCAACAACATGGATGAAGCTCACAAAACAATGTTGGGAGAAAAACTGAAAACTCTCAGAACAGCATGTGACTGATTCGATTTTAAATAAATTATGAATACAAGAATATTAAACTGGGTAATGAAATCTTAAAGAGGAAATAAAAATGATTAACATGAAAGTTAGGAGAGTGGCTGCATTGATAGGGAAAGAGAGTGATGCAATCAGAAAGAGGCATATGTGCGTTTCTGGGATGTTCGCCCTTTGTTTTGTTCCCAGGGTGGTGAGAGGATGTAAGAGTTTGGCTTTATAACTGTTTTAAACTGTGACTGTATTTATATATTTAAGTATATACATATATATATTTTATAAATAGATAAATATTTTTATGTTATGCACAAAATATTGATAAATTTTAATGATATGAATACCTGGGCAGAAGTAGGTCTTTCTTGAGGATTTTCTTTCAAACATTTTTTAATTAACTTCTCAACCATAGGCCATGGGGCACAACCATATTCTTTAACTGGATCTAAAACATTAAAAAACATATCACACTAAAATACTGAACAAATCAGAAAGATTATTTTATTTCTTCTCAATGTGTATGAGAGGTCCAGACACTGCAAAGGAAACACTGATCTCTATAATCCCATACTTATTATAAACTGATTATCACTCTTAAAGCTAATTTTGTTAATCATCTCCACTAGAAACATCAAAAAAGAGTCCTTGATTTTTACAGTATAAAAAGAGACACAAATACCGATTGAATAAAAATCAATTTTCCTTTCATATCTTCATTTCAAATAGATTTTGAAAACACTTTTGTTCATATATTAGACTTTTTTGCAAATACTTTTATTTTAATATTCAAAGTAGACAAGTATTCAGGCCTCATATCCCCACAATCAGTCTGTGAACATTTGTTTTTAATTTTAAGTATGTCATTTTTCTGGTCGGTGTAGAATAGAGACCTGAAAACTTTTCTTGGAAAGCTAATTGATAAAATGAAGGAGATGACCCAGATTGTGCACGAAGGATTTAGTCAAACAATAATAGATTTCCTTCTGTTGGGAATCTTTAAAGGTCCCCAAAAGGAGATAGTTATCTTCCCTGTAGCTGGAACACAGTGTACACTCAAAACTTTTCTTAAGTGAAAAGCAGAAAATATGAGAAATGACTAAATACATTTAAAAGAATAGTTCAGAATGCAAACTGAAGTAACAGTTAAGGAATGAAAGAAAAAAGTCCTAGAATTTCTTTAAAGCATGAGGCAACCATTCAAATTGAGATCTGATCTCATTAAACACTCATTCACTAATTCTTGCTAATATTTACTACTAAAAATTATTATAGTAAATAATTTGTTTTCATTCCTGCATAGAAATTACTTCACTCAAGAAAATGAAAATACTCCAAGCTAATGGACACTTAGTAACTCTTTATGAGAAGAAAAGTCACTAAACCTGGACTTATAATAGTATTTCCTTTCCTGAGTATTCTAAATATAATACCTAATATATCAGTATTTAGAATACTAAAAAGAAACCCTATAACTTCTATGTTTCTCATATGATTTATATTAATGTCATAGAATTTAAGAATATTCATGCACTAAACAAAAATTTATCAGTTATAAAATGAATTGTATATAAATACAATTAAATAAAAAATGAAGCTGCTAAGTTAAAATAGAACAATCTTTATTGTAGATAAAACTTACCAGGTAATTTCCCTTGTATTGCCAATTCATCAAACTCATTTGGAAACTTCAAACCCTCTGCTATTCTACCTCCAGTTGTCAAAATGTCATAAAGTAGCAAACCAAATGAATAAACATCAGCTTGTTGGTTATAAATAACATTTCCTCTAGCAACTTCAGGTGCACGAAAACCTGAAAGAAAACAGACATATTAATAAATATGCTCAAACCCAGGGCTTATACACCCAAGGAAGTATATATTTAGGCCTGTATGCTGATGAATAGTTAAGAAGATGAGTCTAAACAGGCCATGGCATCTCTAAACGGAGATATCTTAAGTCAATTAAGAGCCATGTCCCAAGACATTTCACCCATGGTCAATTCTGAAGAATAATAAGGATAAACATGCAATAATAAATTATTTAGTGATGTTGCACAATTAAATAAAGCCTAAAAGGGGGAAAAAATCTACATCCTTCTTAATAATAACTAGTCTCAGGGTAGTATTTCAAACAGAAGAGGAGACAGGAGGCAGATTTGCAGATTTTACTTCAAGTCACTTTAACCTGGCTAAAATGTTAATGGACTTATTATTTCAAGAACGTGTGACTCTACTCCTTCAACTCAGCTGAAAACTAAGAAGAAAATCACAACTAAAATGAACAAAAGCCCTCTATCTCAAGTGAAGGTTCATGCCTTAAATTCTTTTATAAGGAAATAAAACCTTTCATCTCACAATAAAGGTAAATAATTTTAATCACTTCAGAAAAAAAGAGTAATTTCAACATTACCTATAACAATAAAAATATTAACAATCTAAAGAAATCCAACTATAAAGAAAATAAGTTAAATACTGTACAGTATGCAGTAACTTAAAATAATTTTTAAGATGTTATAATGTAAATAAAAAAATGTATAATATAATTCTGAATAGACAAAATTATCAACTGAATTTTCTTAGCTGTGATAATGGTATGGCTATTATGCAAGCAAACATCCTTATACAATACTAAGAAAATACATGCACATACATTTCAGGATGACACAACATAATATCTTCAATTCAATTCCAAAGACTCATACTTTAACAGAACAGAAAGAAAACAACAATGTGGCAAAAAATTAATAATCAAATTATGTGAAGGGTATATAGGTATATATTATACTATTCTTTCAACTTTTTCATAGGCTGAAACATTTTCAAAATAGTTAATGGGAATGTGCAAAATTAAAACTACAAAGAAATACATCCAAATAGAATAACAATTATTTCCCAGTATAGAAATTATGAGTAGCTTCTATTTTCCTTTATAATTTAAATTTTCCACAGTGAACATATATGATCACTATGGTAAATATATAGCCAGGAAAATATAATGAAGTATGAATTCATATCCTTCAAGGAGTAAACAACTGAACTGAGAAACAGTGTTTTTAACAGGACTTCCCAGCAAAAGACAAAGCTCGTCAACCCTTCAACAAGCTGCTGCTGCTGCTAAGTCGCTTCAGTCGTGTCCGACTCTGTGCGACCCCATAGACAGCAGCCCACCAGGCTCCGCCGTCCCTGGGATTCTCCAGGCAAGAATACTAGAGTGGGTTGCCATTTCCTTCTCCAGTGCATGAAAGGGAAAAGTGAAAGTGAGTTGCTCAGTCATGTCCAACTCCTAGTGACCCCATGGGTCTGCAGCCTACCAGGCTCCTCCACCCATGGGATTTTCCAGGCAAGAGTACTGGAGTGGGGTGCCATTGCCTTCTCTGTTCAACAAGCTAGAAGGAGTCAAAAGGTTGGAGACAACAAATCTGAGCATGATAACCTCTACTGAGCTAACTGTAAACATTCTCTCATGAACATTTTGCCACATTTATTCCTCTTCTCTCTTTCTCTGTTACCATTTCCACGCATTTGTATCTGTGTGTGTCTTCTTCCTTCTCTGTCACTCCCTCTCCTCTTTCTTTCTTTCCTTGTCTTTGTGCATGTACATAAAATATCTGACATTATATTAAGCTGAAGATAAAATATTTCAAACCTAAGTATAAAATGTATCCTTAAGATAAGGATACATGGGGATCTTTAGGCAAGAATACTGGAGTAGGTTGCCATTTCTTTCTCCAGTGGACCACATTTTGTCAGAACTCTTTTCTGACCCATCCATCTTCAGTGGCCCTGCATGACATGGCTCATGGCTTCACTGAGTTATGCAAGCCACTTTGTCGTAACAAGGCTGTGATCCATGAAGGGGATCTTAAGAATCCTTTGGACTACAAAGAGATCAAACCAGTCAATCCTAAAAGAATCAACCCTAAACATTCATTGGAAGGATTGTTGCTGAAGTTGAAGCTCCAACACTTTGGCCACCTGATGCAAAGAGCTGACTCACTGGAAAAGACCCTTATGCTGGGAGAGATTGAAGGGAACAGGAGAATGGTGTGGCAGAGGATGAGATGGTAAGATAGCATAACCGACTCAACGGACATGAATTTGAGCAAACTCCAGGAGACAGTGGAGGACATAGGAGTTTGGCATGCTACAATTCACAGGATCACAAAGAGTCAGACACGACTTAGCAACAGAACAACAGGATAAGGACATTTTCTAACATAGCTATAATATAATTCTCACACCTAAGTGAAAGAATTATATAAGTAGTTAAGATAGTTCTAAAATAGATCCCTAATAAACTATACCTATGACATAATGTATATTTATCACAACAGTTTCTAATTTGTATCACGATAGCATTTTACAGACACCTTCCTGAATAGGCAGAAACAGAGTTTATAACTGAACTGAAAAATCACTAAAGGGGCTCAATAACAGATTTGATGAGGTAGAAGAATGAGTCAGTGATCATTCTTCTAAGATGATGGAAAACAGAGCAATGGAACTCATCCAGATAGAGAAGTAAAATAAAAATACTGTTTTACATGGACATACATTAAAGTACCTTTGTGACATCATCACCCAGAATAACATCTGCATTATAGAGTTTTCAGAGGAAGAGGAGAGAAAATGGCAGAAAAATGATTTCAAGGAATAGTGGTAACAGTCTATAACAAATATAAAAGACATTACTTTGCCAACAAGTCAAAGCAATGGCCTTTCCAGCAGTCATGTACAGATATGAGAGTTGAACCATAAACTAGGCTGAGTGCCGAAGAATGGATGCTTTCGAATTGTGGTGCTGGAGAAAACTCTACACATGGACATCACCAGATGGTTAATATTGAAATCAGATTGATTCTATTCTTTGCAGCCGAAGATGGAGAAGCTCTATACATTCAGCAAAAACAAGACCTGGGGCTGACTGTGGCTCAGATCATTAGCTCCTTACTGCAAAATCCAGACTTAAATTGAAGAAATTAGGGAAAAACACAAGGTCATTCAGGTATAATATAAATCAAATCCCTTATGATTATATAGGGGAGGTGATGAATAGATTCAAGGGACTAGATCTGATAAAAGAGTGCCTGAAGAACTATGGACGGGGATTCAGACCATTGTACAGGCGGTGGTGACTAAAACCATAGCCAAAAAAATAGATGCAAGAAGGCAACGTGGTTGTCTGAGGAGGCCTTACAAGTAGCTGAGAAAAGAAGAGAAGCGAAAGGCAAATGAGAAAGATAAACTCATCTTAATGCAGAGTGCCAGAAAATAGCAAAGAGAGATAGGAAAGACTTCTTACGTAAACAATGCAAAGAAATAGAGGAAAACAATAGAATGGGAAAGATTAGAGATCTAGTCAAGAAAATTAGACACCAAGGGAACACATTTCATGCAAAGATGGGCACAACAAAGGACAGAAACAGCAAAGACCTAACAGAAGCAGAGGAGATTAAGAAGAGGAGGCAAGAATACACAGAACTGTAAAAAAAAAAAAAAGATCTTAATGACCCAGATAACCACAATGGTATGGTCACTCACCAGAGCCATACATCTTGGAATGTGAAGTCAAATGGGACTTAGGAAGCATTACTATGAACAAAGCAAATGGAGGTAACAGAATTCCAGCTGAGCTATTTCAAATCCTAAAAGATGATGCTGTGAAAGTGCTGCACTCAATATGCTAGCACATTTGGAAAACTCAGCAGTGGCCACAGGACTGGAGAAGGTCAGTTTTTATAAAAATCTCAAAGAATGGCAATGTGAGAAAGAATGTTCAAACTACTGAAAGGTTGTGGCTGTGAGCCGTGTGCTACACTGGGATTCGTGACCTCTGGAAGAAAGGATTTCGAACCAGAGACAGAGATGAGGCTTGACCACTCAGAGTTTTTTGTGTAGCAAAGTTTTATTGAAGTATAACAGAGATAGGGAAAGCTTCTGACACAGACAGCAGAAGGGGACAGAAAGACTGCCCCATTTCTAGTTTTTAGCAAGACGATTTGCATCTGTTAGCAAGCCGATTTGCATCTGTTAGCAAGCTTCTAATCAGAGGAGAGAAATGCCTCAAGGCTGAGGGAGTTTCACCAGGCTCTTCTCTCACAATATGCACTTTTAAGATAGGATGACACAAGGAATATCATCCCCAGCCATAAAACAATTAACATGAATACTGGTTTGCTGAGCCATTATCTGCAGACAGTTTGAGGAAAAAAAAAAGTCTGCCACCTGTAGTTTATTTCTCTTGCTACTTGGGGACCTTGGACCTTCCTACCTGTTAGTTACTCTCTCACTACTTCACAATTGCACTCATTTCATATGTCACAAAGGTCATGCCAAAAATCCTTCAAGGTATGCTTCAACAATACAGGAACTGAGAATCTCCAGATGTACCAGCTGGATTTAGAAAAGGTAGAGGAGCCAGAGATTAAACTGTCAACATCTGCTGCATCATAGAAAAAGCAATGGGAATTCAAAAAAAAAAAAAATCTGATTCACTGACTATACTAAAAGCTTGGACTGTGTGGATCACAACAAACTGTGGAAAATTCTGAAAGAGATGGGAAAACCAGACCACTTTACCTGCCTGCTGAGAAACCTGTATGCAGCCCCAGAAGCAACAGTTAAACTGAACATGGAACAACAGACTGGTTCAAAATTGCGAAAGGAGTACGGCAAGGCTGTATATTATCACCATACTTATTTAAACTATATGCACAGAACATCATATGAAATGCCAAGCTTAATGAAGCACAAGCTGGAATAAAGATTGCTGGTAGAAATGTCAACAACCTCAGATATGCAGATGATACCACACTAATGGAAGAAAGCGAGGAGAAACTAAAGAGCCTCTTCATGAGTGTGAAAGAGGAGAGTGAAAAACCTGGCTTGAAACTGAACATTCAAAAAACTAAAATTGTGGCATCTGGTCCCATCACTTCATGGCAAATGAATGGGGAAAAAATGGAAACAGTGACAGATTTCACTTGGGCTCCAAAATCATTGCAGATGGTGACTGCAGCCATGAAATTATTATACACTTGCTTCTTAGAAGAAACGCTATGACAAACCTAGGTAGTGTATTAAGAGCAGAGACATCAGTTTGCCATAGGCAAAGCTATGGTTTTTCCAGTAGTCATGTATGCATGTGAGAGTTGGACCATAAAGAAGGCTGAGCACCAAAGAATTGATGTTCTTGAACTGTATTGTTGGAGAAGACTCTTGAGAGTCCCTTGGACTGCAAGGAGATCCAACCAGTCAATCCTAAAGGAAATCAGTCCTGAATATTCACTGGAAGGACTAATGCTGAAGCTGAAACTCCAACACTTTGGTCTCCTGGTGCAAAGAACCAACACATTGGAAAAGACCCTGATGCTAGGAAAGATTGAAGGTGGGAAGAGAAGGAGACAACAGAGGATGAGACAGTTAGATGGCATCACCGACTTGATGGACATGAGTTTCAGCAAGCTCCAGAAGATAGTGAAGGACAGGGAAGCCTGGAGAACTACAGCTCATGGAGTCACAAAGAGTCAAATATGACTTAGCAACTGAACAACAACGAAGATTCTTAAGGGTCCCTTGGATGACAAGGTGATCAAACCAGTCAATCTTAAAGGAAATCAACCCTGAATATTCATTGGAAGGACTGATGCTGAAGCTCCCATACTTTGGCCACCTGATGTGAAGAGCTGACTCACTGGGAAAGACCTCGATGCTGGGAAAGACGGAAGACAAAAGAAGAGGGAGGCAGAAGCTGAGATGGTTGGATAGCATCACCGATCAATGTTCATGAACTTGGGCAAACTCCAGGAGATACTAAGGGACACAGAGACCTGCCATGCTGCAGTCCATGGGTTTGCAAAGGGTCAGATATGACTTAGCAACTGAATAGCAACAACAAATGGTTGAAAATGTCCCTAATCTGAAAAAGATTTCCCTAATCCAGGCCCCAAACCTCTAAGATAAACAAAAAGAGACACACACCAAGACACATTATCATTAAAATGGTAAAAGTTAAGGATAAAAATAGCAAGCAAAGCAACATATTACATGCAAGTGAAATCCTATAAGACTATCAGCAGACTCTTCGGCAGAAACTTTACATGCCAGAATAGAGTGACATGGCATATTCACAAAGTGTTCAAAGGGAAAAAAAAACGCCTTCTAACCAAGAATACTCTACCCAACAAAGTTATCATTGAGTACTGTAGGAGAGATTGGGAATTTCCCAGATAAGCAAAAGGAAAAGGAGTTTACCACTTTTTCACTCTCCTCTTTCACTTTCACCAAGAGGCTGTTGAGTTCCTTTCTCCTTCTGCCATAAGGGTGGTGTCATCTAAACATATGAAGTGATTGATATTTCTCTCAGCAATCTTGATTCCAGCTTGTGTTTCATCCAGCCCAGCATTTCGCATGATGTACTCTGCATATAAGTTAAATGAGCAAGGTGACAGTATACAGCCTTGACATACTCCTTTCCCAATTTGGAACCAGTCCATTGTTTCATGTCCACTTCTGTTGTTTCTTGACCTGCATACAGATTTTTCAGGAGGCAGGAAAGGTGGTCTGGTATTCCCATCTCTTGAAGAATTTTCCAGTTTGTTGTAATCCACACAATCAAAGACTTTAGCATAGTCAATGAAGCAGAAGTAGATGCTTTTATGGAATTCTCTTGTTTTTTCCATGATCCAACGGACATTGGCAATTTGATATCTGGTTCCTCTGCCTTTTGTGAATCCAGCTTGAACAGCTGAAAGTTCTCAGTTCGCGTACTGCTGAAGCCTAGCTTGAAGAATTTTGAGCATTACTTTGCTAGCATGTAAGATGAATGCAATAGCGTGACAGTGTGAACATTCTTTGGCATTGCCTTTATTTGGGATTGGAATGAAAACTGACCTTTTCGAGTCCTGTGGCCACTGCTGAGTTTTCCAAATTTGCTGGCATATTGTACTTTCACAGCATCATCTTTTAGGATTTGAAATAGCTCAGCTGGAATTCTATCACCTCCACTAGCTTTGTTGGTAGTGATGCTTCCTAAGGCCCATTTGACTTCACACTCCAGGATGTCTGCCTCTAGGTGAGCGATCACACCATAGTGGTTATTTGGTCTTAAGATCTTTTCTGTATAGTTCTTCTGTGTATTCTTGCTACCTCTTCTTAATCTCTTCTGCTTCTGTTAGGTCCATACCGTTCCTGTCCTTTATCGCACCCATCTTTGCATGAAATGTTCCCTTGGTAGCTTTAATTTTCCTGAAGAGATCTCTAGTCATTCTCATTCTATTGTTTCCATATCATGGCTATTTTAAATAATGCTCCAGTGATCATTAAACCACGTAAGTCCTTTCGAATTAGTGTTTCTATTTTCTTCAGGTAAATGCCCAGAAGTAAACTGAAGGATCACACAAAATTTCTATCTTCAATTTTTTGAGTAACCCCTACCCATACAGTTTTTGGAGGCTAGATTAAATCATCTAATTATTTATTATTCTTCAATAGATTTATTGTGTATATGTTACATCAAGGTACTATAAAAAACTTAAAACCTTTGGCATTTTCCCACTTGACTGTTAGAAACATTAGGATTTAGAACTGTAAGATCTTAGAGTAGGGAAAGACTTGAGGGGTCACTTAGTTTAAATTTTAATTCTTGGCACATAGCTTTTTACATTAGTTTTTTTTTTTTTTTATCCCTTAGATAGCAATCCACAGAACTTATGGCTGCACAAAAGGTTAGAATTTTTCTCAAAATTAGTCAGAGACAATAAGAAAGATAATTTTGAGGATACAGAAAAGAATATTTACTTCAATAAGGAAATGGTTTCAACCTTCTTATCTTCTCCCTTTCAAAATATAAGTATCTTCACTGACACAATCCCCAGTAGGAGAATGTAATGCCTATTTATATAGCCAGGAATTACCTCAATTATACATAAAAAAAAAAAAATGCACTCTTAAGTGCTTCTTGAAAGTCAACCAACGAGTTTCTAATGATTTTATTTCAACCAATGAACTTATAATGATCTTATTTCTTGACCATGCTAACAGTTTCTTCTAAAGTTTTCTATGGAAAACAGATGCCTTTAGGAAAAATCTCCCTCAAATAATAGACACTGAATGATGACAGGACTTTAATCCTTCAGATGGACTGGTCTGGATCAAACATATTGTCATAGATAGCAATAAAATGACATTTAATCGGAAAGGTATATAGAATAACATCAAATATACTATCCACAACTATATCTTTAAATACAAAAATGCATAAAGCATTACTATAATTTGTTTCTCTGAAAATTACAAATGTACTTGAAAATCATTAATTTCAAAAACTCTGAGTAAATAACACTTTAAATCAGACTGTCCTATAAAATTACATACTTAAAACATTGATTACTTTACCTAAGCAGAACGACACAGCACTGAAACTGAACGGAGGACTTAGACCCAAATACGCAGGCAAGATGTGACAAAGATGACACTCAAAGTAGTAGAGAAAAAGACATATTTAAATAAATGATAATAGCATAAGTTGTTTGATAAAGAAAAAAGGAGTAGCTACATTATTTAATATAACTAATAAACTCTTGATGAACCAAAAGTTTTAACATAAAATGTAAATCTACATTTATGTGGCTGATTCATATCAATGTATGGCATAAACCACCACAATATTGTAAAGTAATTAGCCTACAATTAAAATAAATAAATTATTTTTTTTAAAGTACTAAAAAATATTCCAATTAAATGGATAATACTGGAATTTAAAAGGCTTCCCTAATCACTCTATCAGAGATGGGTGGTATAAGCCAACAGGTTGAGAACTAGGGAATACATTGTCTTTGGAGAATTTTAAATAAGCAGCTACCTGCACAGGATAGTTACTACTGACCCTGCCTTTGATATATCATCGATTAAACACGTCAGGAAAAATTAAAGATTATTTTGTCTAAAAGAATCAAACTCAGCAACAGCATAATACCATAAACAAGATTAAAAGACAAACCCTAAACTGAAAAAAGTGTGCAATACATGAGAGACAAAGAGTCAACATTAATTGAAATCAGCTTTACAAATAAGTAAGAAAAGTAGATAAATGAGTAAAGACAGAAAAATATACAAAACATGAAAGGAAAAATATATGTCCTATATATAAATAGATATTTGAAAAATAAAAATATTAAACTATCACTTTTTGACTATTAACTTCATGAAGATTAAAAATAATAACAAACCCAGAATGGAAAACAGGTGCTCTAATTCAAGTATTGATGGAATTTGAATTGATAAACCTTTCCAGAAGGTAAGCAGTATTTCAAAATTCAAAATATGCCTGTCCAGCAATATGATCCTTAGAAATTAACTGTTTAAAAATTAGCTTCACAAATGGAAAATTTTTAATTTACAAGAGTTTTAATTAAAGCTTTTTAATATTTCAAAAAGAAAAAATAAATAAACATCAAGATAAGATATATTTAAGTGAATTACTAAAATATTATGTAAATGTTAAAACTGATATTTAACACAGAACTACTTCCTGGAAATACTAAGTAGAAAAAGACAATAAAGAAGTAGAATTTACAATATAATATGTATATAAACCTGTCAAGCATATCTAAATCTAGATATATCTCTGTGTTACCAAAGTGTTATTATTCCACTAATTTATGAGAAATACATCTTTCGACCTGCTCAGTATCATTCGCTGTTTTCACGTCAGGACCTTATGTTTTGAAAATCAAATCTTAACTTAAAATGACTTGCTTGAACTACTCATCATGGAGTCTTTCACCTCAAAAACCAAAATGGGGAAAGGAGGGGGATGGAGAGCATTAAAACCTAAGCTACCAACATAACATTTGATTATCAATCTAAACCATAAGATCCTCCAAGCTACTCTACATGTATCCTTATCACTGATGACTTCCCTGGAAAAGCAACTGCAATTTCTTCAAAATTATTTGTCTTGTATTTAAATATGCTGGTCATCATAGGAGGAACAGGAAAAATAACATTTCAAGCTATTCAATGTATTCATCACTATATTTAATTTGGGATGAAAATGAATGTTTTTAACATGGCTTGCAAGGCTAGAAATAGAAACATTTCCTGCCTGTTTACCAAAGGACAACGTTGTCACCTGATCTAATACTGTGAATGATCTATAGTGGGTATATACTGTACTACTGTACCACATGGACACCCTGTTTAGCATCAATGACCCTCAAAAACTAGAAATTTTAAGCACTTACTAAAATCCTAAATATGCATTGTATTAGGCTATTCAAATAAGTCATTTATTTAAATATGTGTCACTTCTACTTCTAGGTACAATGGAAATAGGGACTAGACTTACCATCCTGCATAAAACAATGAAATAATTAGACAACAAAGACAAAACCCTGAATACTGGGAAAAGAAGACAGTGATCCCTGAGAGAGAGCAAGCAAACAAGGCGGGTTCTCTGAACGCCTTTCAGAGGACTGGATAAAGGGAAGGCAAACAGAGCTGGGCCCCCTGGTTAACAAGACAAAGCAGAATCTGGGAAAACAAAGACAGCTAAGGAATGTGCCAAGCATGGTGCTAAACCCTTTATATGAATTTCTCATTTCATTTTCACAACTATCCTTAAACAGATACTATTATTAGGTATTGCTGTTTAACCAAGGAAAGGAATTAGGTGATTTCTCCAGCCCCAGCTAATAAGTGGTAGAGCAAGGATTCAAACTAAGACACTCTGACTTCATAGCCCAAGTTTAATAGAATCTATTTAAAATAATTCACATTTGCTTTGTTTTTGTTTGAACATAAGTCTAAACCATATTCATATATACTCACTCTCTTAACATTTTGTTTATATCACAGGCTCACACTCTCAAAATCTAGAGTAAATTCTAATCACCTTATTAAAAATTTTTTTACAAATAACATTTTCCCCAATGTGAGAAAGTACCAAAATTTGACCTGCCTATCTTGTAATTGATTAATATAGGCAATGATACTGTTTATATGATGCAAAGATGAGAATCACTTGGAGATCATTGAAATAGCCTCAATGTCTGGGCTCTGTGGTGACTCCATGGTAAAGAATTCACCTGCAATACAGGAGACCCAGGTTCAATCCCTGGGTCAGGAAGATTCCCTAGAGAAGGAAATGGCAACCCATTCTAGTATTCTTGTCTGGGAAATCTCATGGAGAGAGGAGCCTGGCAGGCTACAGTCCATGGGGTCACAAAAAGAATTGGACACCACTTTGCGACTAAACAACAAATGTCTGGGCTCCACCCAAAATAGTTAAATCAGAATCCTGGGACCCATACATTTGAAAGTCTTCCAGAAGCTTCTAATATGTGCCCATACTGAGAGCTCCTGCTCCACAACCGTAAAGGACACAACCCCAGGAGATACATTCTTAAGCCTACATGCTCTCTAGTTACAGCCAGAATTAAAAACACAACCAAATAACCCTCCATCTATCACTTAGAACACAAGGAATTTCTTGCACAAATCATTTTCTACCTTAGTACATTTTGCCTGAAATGTCTCCTCCTGCTTTTCTATCAACTTCTCCCTTAAGATGTAATTTCAGAATCACCTCCTCTATGAAGGAACTCCTAAAGACCTATGGCTCAGTTAAGGACTTGCTCCTCTGCACTATCACTGTGCCTTGAACTATATCTCCTGTTGAAACTGACACAATGCTTTATAATTATTGTTTATAGTCTTATTTTTCCTGGCAAAATGTGTGCTTATGGAGGAAAAAATTCACATTTATTCAGGCACATTCTCCAAGTTCACCACTAAAGCAACTGCTAACACACTTGGAGCAACTGCAATATGCCAGTCCTTCTCTATGTTACTTACATGGATTGTTTCATTTTATCCTTACAATAACTCTGTTGAAATAGGCATTATTTTTCTCATCACAATTTACAGAAATGAAAATCGGGTCCCAAAAAATGAATCTTAATGAACACCACACAGCTATTAAGTAGTAATACCAAATTGGTATTTGGTGTTTATAACATTCAATATATTATTGCCAAATGTATGAATAAATGAATAAAAAATAAGAATATTTTCCCCTAGAGAATTATTATAACAATTACAATGTTAAAATAATTGGGAAAATATGATTCATTGTCTAGAAACTATATTTTTCAGATAAGGCTGCATTTTTACAAATGGAGTGAATTAAGATCCATAAATCAAACATATGAGAAATTTATAAATTAGGTCTGATTATATATGACAAACTACATGTAAACATATACTTTCTTTTTACTTTCAGAAAAGTCTGAGTAGAGAATGTTTCATAATTCCTATCAGATGATAGGTATAACCAGGGAATAACATTTTTGTTTACCCAAAGACTGTTGTAGTTCTGTGGATGTTGACTGAGTGAAAGCCATCAGTTAATATCCAGCTAAGTCAATAGCGCAAATGTCAATATCCAGCTAAGTCAATAGTGCAACTGTCATAAGGCCCAGAATTAACTGTTAATACCAACCGGATATAATATAAACATATTCAATTGACTAAGTTAAAATTGAATCTCTTTAAATTATTTGTAGTTGAAAGTTTCCATCCCATAGTTATCTTTCAAAATGTAGACAGATATGGTGCTGTGGTTCTTGCCAGTAACTGAATTGTTAATACGTTTGCCCACAAGCTGTGACAGTCGCTGGCCACGGCTGTGCTCTTAGGAGTATCAGGTTTGTATCCTGTGTAACCCTAAACAAATTTTAATAGCCCCTAAGCTTTAGTTTCCTTATCTCTAGACTAGGAATAGTAATACGACTTATGTCAGAGGGTCATAAGGATTAAATAAGACAATCAAGCCATGAAAAGGGCTAAGTGTGAGACAAGTACCTCTGTCAAAGCCTTGAAAGGTTTGCTCCCATCACCTCCTTCCCTGAGACAAGAGTAATGAATCCACACTCACAGCCCACATGGGGTGGATACACCACAGTAAGAGTTAGTACAAAAATATACAAGAGTTTAACAAACACATGGTCTTCTGTTTCTCTAAAATTTCTAAGTTAAACCTTATATTGTTTCTCAAGAAGTTTCAAGTATAACATTAACAAAGAAGATTCATCAAAAAGGAAACGAGAAGGAGAGAACTAAAATCATATGAGTGGTAATGATCTTCCACTCAAACATAATTGCTCTGGGGAAGGAATTGTGATGGGGCCAGCAGTGCTAACAATTACTACTGTTATTTAAAATTTTTAAATTTGAGTTTAGGGCTGATATGATTAAAAGTGTTCTAACGATAATAAATACAGTAATGATAAAGAGAAGCTCCAAGAAAAAGCTAGGAAAAATGCTTACTATGCAGCCTGGGGAAAAAGGGGGCAGAACAGAAACCCAGGCCCTGGGTTTTCCTGCCATGATCTTTCTCCTTACTTGTGTTACTGCACATTGATAGAACAGATTAAAAGGGATCAGGAACAAGATCTGACTTGATATGAAAAATCAGTTGGATATTGAACTACAGGCAGGTTTTGACCCAAACCAGGAAGTAAGACACTTAAAATGAAAGGTCATGAGTCGGAAGAGAGTTGAAACAAGCTGGCTGCCGGCAGCCCAGGCCACCGAGGGAGCACAATCAGCGAGGATCAGAGAGATCCACTGCCAACTAGGGGGCTGAGGCTTCAACATCAGGATTTCCTCTCCATGAACAAAGTGACAGGGCTGAGGGGAGGAGGAACAAACTGCAGGCCCCAGATGAGTGGCCTGGCCCAACGTCATGAGATATGACAGTAATGACAGATCTTCTGATGAAGAACACTATCGGGTGCCCACATTTCTAGGTGGGTTTGTGAGGCCCGTGGAATCCCATCTTCAGTACTTGAGATGTATGATCCTATCATTTTGCTTTGTTTGACTGGATTTTTAAATAACTGAGGTTGATCATGTAAACCTCTGTAAGTACATGTTACAGTTGCATGTGACCCAGGGGAGCGACTATAGGCATACCTTGGAGATATTGTAGATTTGGGGCCAGATCACCTCGATACGGCAATAATAGGTAAGTCACACAAATGTTTTGTTTTTCTAGCGCATATTAAAGTTGCTTACACCGTTGTTGCTTAGTCACTAAGTTGTGTCCGACTGTTTGCAACTCCATGGACTATAGCCCACCAGGCTCCTCTGTCCTTAGGATTTCCCAGACAAGAATACTGGAGTGGGTTGCTATTTCCTTCTCCAGGGGATCTCCCAGATTCATGCATCAAACCCACGTCCACTGCATTAGCAGTTGGATTCTTTACCACTAAGACACCTGGGAAGCAAAAAAAGGCAAATAGCTGTCCTTCCCCACCAACCAAAGCCTCTCCACCTTTTCTACATTACATAGAATATTTTACCGTACAAAGAGCTTGCTTTGATTACAAAAAGGCAAGTTTCAGTAAAGATTTGAAAATATTCAACGGTTGGATATTCAACCAATATTCTTTCATTTTAAGCAAGAGGTTTTATAAAGGGTTAGCACTTGAAACGGAGAAGGCAATGGCACGACTGAAGCGACTTAGCAGCAGCAGCAGCAGCACTTGAAAGAAGTAAGACAAAGTACACCAGCAGCTGTTTTCCACATTAAGTAAAAAAGGAAAATATAAATAAGATATTATATCAGGAAAACTGCTTATATTATAGGATGAAATATTTTAAATGTCCCAAGAAAACAATTTTCATTTCTCCAAGGCAGACACTGGGTAACAGCATAAGTCACATCATACTAGAGTTTGTTAATAGCAACAGTATTATGTCTAAAATTAACATACATGACTTAAAGATAGTTTATTGCTAAAAACTGCTAACCATCATCTGAACCGTTAGCAAGTCATAATATTTTTGCAATAGTAACATCAAAGGTCACTGATCACAGACCACCATAACAAATATAATAATAATGAAAAACTTTGAAATACTGTAAGAATTACCCACATGTGACACAGAAACCCAAAATTAACAAATGCTATTGAAAACTGGCTCTGATAGCCTGGCTTGATGGACGGTTGCCACAAACCTGCAATTTGTTAAAACACACACACACACACACACACAACAACTGCAAAGCACACTGAAATAAGGTATGCCTGCAGGAGGAGAAGGGGACAACAGAGGATGAGATGGCTGGATGGCATCACTGACTCGATAGACATGAGTTTTGGTAAACTCCGGGAGTTGGTGATGGATAGGGAGGCCTGGCACGCTGTGATTCATGGGGTTGCAAAGAGTCGGACACGACTGAGCGGCTGAACTGACTGAACTGACTGTATAGATTTAAAGCCCAAATAGCTCTGGATTCAATTGTCATTTAGATTGAGCTTTATCTTGGCCACTTACTGCATGACTTTGTGCATGTTGTACAATCTCACTGAGCCTCAGCTTCCTCATTTTACTGATGAGAACATAAAAGCTAACTTTCAGCCCTGGCATGAGGATAGGATAACCATGTGTCTAATGTATCTGGACCTGAGCCTGGGATATAGCAGGTGCTGGAGAGATGACAATTATCTTATTATTATTGAACAATCCAGAGACACTTGCAGCCAGAAAATATACCTTGAAATATTTATGAGAATGCACAATCTACTTCCAACAGATAGCTATGTAAAATGAAAGAGAGTATATGCATATAAAAAATAATAAAACCAGACATTGGAAGCTGGGGCCATTTTCTTATCTAAGGACATAAACTGAGGAAAGGAGAGAGGGTAGGGAACAATTTTGGCTACTCATATAAAGTATTTTCTTCTGTCTTAGGAATATGTTTTAACTGAGCTGCAATCACCAAGATGATGTAAAGCTACTTGCAATTTTATTTACACACAACCATGTAAGATTTCTCTAAGGATAGAGTTGGCCCCACTAAACAGATGTCAACTCTTCAATTTTCTATTCCCACTCAAACTAAAAGCTGAAAGACAGGATGTCTATACAGATCACTTGTCCTGTGACAGTTTCATAATAATGAATCTGAGACAAGAAGAGGAATGAGAGTTGAGAAAGGGAGAGAGGATTTCATGAGGAAAGAACATGTCTAAGATCATGAAAACACAAGAAAACAGGAAACAGGATTTTCACTGGTATAGTCAGTTAACAGTTGAAGGGACAGGAGTATTACAGTAGGTTTGGTAAAAAAGGGTTAGAGATGACCCTTAAAAGCAACATTAACTGATGATCTTATGACGAAGTGTTTTAAAACTTTTCTTACAAACTTCCCAAATATCAAATTTTAATCAAAGTTCTTTTGACTTTCAGCTAATTTTGACATGCTTTAGAGGGCCCCTGAGGCATGTCAGAGAAATATTAACTAGTATTATTCAGTATGATAAATTACATAGAGAGCATTATCACATGAGCAATAAATCTACCTAAAAATATACTGTATGAATGAATGCTATATATACAGACATTCTAACAATTATATGAAGTTTCAAAATTTGGATATGTCTTCAGTTCAGTACAGTTCAGTTGCTCAGTACTGCCCAATTCTTTGTGACCCCATGGACTGCACACGCCAGGCTTCCCTGTCCATCACCAACTCCCAGAGCTTGCTCAAACTCATGTCCATCGAGTCAGTGATGCCATCCAACCATCTCATCCTGTCATCCCCTTCTCCTCCTGCCTTCAACCTTTCCCAGCATCAGGGTCTTTTCCAGTGAGCCAGTTCTTCGCAACAGGTGGCCAAAGTATTGAAGCTTCAGCTTTAGCATCAGTCCTTCCAATGAATATTCAGGACTGATTTCCTTTAGGATTGACTGGTTTGATCTCCTTGCAGTCCAAGGGACTTTCAAGAGTCTTCTCCAGAACCACAGTTAAAAAGCATCAATTCTTCAGTGCGTAGCTTTCTTTATGGTCCAACTCTCACCCATACATAACTACTGGAAAAACCATAGCTTTGACTAGATGGATCTTTGTTGGCAAAGTAAAGTCTCTGCTTTTTAATATGCTGTCTAGGTTGGTCATAGCTTTTCTTCCAAGGAGCAAGTGTCTTTTTTTCATGGCTGCAATCACCATCTGCAGTGATTTTGGAGCCTAAGAAAAGAAAGTCTGTCATTGTTTACATTGTTTCCCCATCTGTTTGCCATGACGTGATAGGATCAGTTGCCATAATCTTAGTTTTTTGAATGTTCAGTTTCAAGCTAGCTTTTTCACTCTCCTCTTTCATCAAGAGGCTCTTTAGTTCCTTTCTCTTCCTGTCATAAGGGTGGTGTCATCTGCACAACTGAGGTTATTGATATTTCTCCCAGAAATCTTGATTGAAGCTTGTGCTTCATCCAGCCCAGCATTTCACATGATGCACTCTGCATATAAGCTAAATAAGCAGGGTGACAAAATACAGCCTTGACATACTCCTTTCCCAGTTTGGAACCAGTCCTTTGTTCCATGTGCACTTTTAACTGTTGCTTCTTGACCTGCATACAGATTTTTCAGGAGGCAGGTAAGGTGGTCTGGTATTCCCATTTCTTTAAGAATTTTGTGTGGTTTGTTTTGATCCACACAGTCAAAGGTTTTGGCATAGTCAATAAAGCAGAAGTAGATGTTTTTCTGGAATTATTTTGCTTTTTCTATGATCTAGCAGATGTTGCCAATTTGATCTCTGGTTCCTCTGCCTTTTCTAAATCCAGCTTGAACATATGAAAGTTCTCGGTTCACGTACTGTTGAAGCCTCACTTGGGAGAATTTTGAGCATTACTTTGCTAGTGTGTGAGATGAGTGGATCTGTGCAGTAGTTTGAACATTCTTTGACATTGCCCCTATTCAGGTTTGGAATGAAAACTGACTTTTTCCAGTCCTGTGGCTATGTCCAAGTATAATGCTATAGTTCTATTTGTTATGTTAAAATGTTGTATGTCATAACAGTAACCAAACTTCTTTATCAATTACACTGTAATAAAATGTTTAAATATGATTTTAAGTCTTTTGTCATTTACAGACAGTTATACTCTGATGCTCTTACAAAAGTGCTTCATCTTCAAAAGCATTCATAGGAAGGCTACAGAGGCAGTAACAACAGTTCCATACCAAGATGATGGCTATGCAAAGATACCAGCCTGTATTCACACCAAACAAGAAGCCATCCTGACCCTGAGGCCCCTAGATCAGGCATCCAGAGATCTTTACTCCCTAACAGACAGGGTTGACACCTCTACTCAGCCCTGAAGCATCTACAGAAGATAAACATCACCCATCCACTTCCCATTATATAACAGGACTAAAAAACTCTGAGGGAGTGATTGAGACAGGGAGGTGGCAATCTTTAAAAGAATAACATAGCCCAAGAACATGACATAAACTGATTAGAACCAGCTAGGTCCAAGATGGCAGATGAGTTGACTTTCGCTAGATCTTGAGCCTCAGTATACACTCACTGTAACACATCAGCAAGCTAAATGACACACTCACAGGCAATATGACAGTTCCAAGGCAGACCATAAAGCTCAAAAAATGGGCAGTAGCCCAATGCCTAGAAATCTCCTCCTCTTTACCAAAATAGCTGGAATACTCCTCCCACTCATCAGCCAATGAAATTACTCACTCCTGTAAAAACTTACCCCCTTCATGGAGCACAGCCTTGCTGTGGTGAAACGGCTTGAGTAACTCAATGAAGCTATGAGCCATGGCCTGCAGGGTCATCCAAGATGGACAGGTCATGTGAAAAGTTCTGACAAAATGTGGCTCACTAGAGAAAGGAACGGCAAATCACTCCAGTATTCTTGCCTCAAGAACCCCATGAACAGTATGAAAAGGAAAAAAGAAATGACACCAGAAGATGAACCCTCCAGGTTGGTAGGTGTCCACTGTGCTACTGGGGAGTATGAAGAGGCTGGGCTAAAGCAGAAATGATTCTCAGTTGTGGATGTGTCTGGTGGTGAAAGTATAGTCCGATGCTGTAAAGAACAATATTGTATAGGAACTTGCAATGTTAGGTCCATAAATCAAGGTAAATTGGACATGATTAAGCAGGAGATGGAAAGAGTGAACATCAACATCCTAGAAACTGAACTAAAATGGACAGAAATGGGCAAATTTAAATCAGATATCCATGATATCTACTACTGTGGGTAAGAACCTCTTACAAGAAATGGAGTAGCCCTCATGGTCAACAAAAGAGTCCAAAATGTGGTACATGGGTGCAGTCTCAAAAATGACAGAATGATCTTGGTTCATTTCCAAGGCAAACCATTCAACACCACAGTAACCCAAGTCTATGCCTAAACCACTAATGCTGAAGAAGTTAAAGCTAAACGGTTCTATGAAGACCTATGAGACCAACTAGAACTAACACCATCAAAGATGTCCTTTTTTTCTCATATGGAATTGGAATGCAAAGTAGGAAGCTACGATTTACCTGGAGTAACAGGCAAGTTTGTCTTTGGAGTACAAAATGAAGTACAGCAAAGGTTAACAGAGTTTTGTCAAGAGAATACACTGGCCACAGTAAACACCATCTTTCAACAACACAAGAGATGACTCTACACATGGATATCACCATTGGGTCAATATTGAAATCAGATTGATTTTCTTCTTTGAAGCCAAATTGGAGAAGCTCTACACAGTCAGGAAAAACAAGATCTGAAGCTAACTGTGGCTCAGATCATCAGCTCCTTACTGCAAAATTCAGGCTTCAATTGAAGAACGTAGGGAAAACCACTAGGCCATTCAGGTATGAAATCCCTTATGATTATACAGGGGAGGTGATAAATAGATTCAAGGGATTAGATCTGGTAGACAGAGTATCTGAAGAACTAAGGACAGGGGTTCATAACATTGTACAGGAAGCAGTGACCAAAACCATTCTAAAGGAAAAGAAATGCAAGAAGGCAAAGTAGTTGTCTGAAAAGGCTTTACAAACACCTTAAAAAAAAAAAAAGAGTAGTGAAAGGAAAGGAGAAATGGAAAGATATACCCATCTGAATGCAGAATTTAAGAGAATAGCAAGGAGAGATAAGAAAGCCTTCTTAAATGTACAATGCAAAGAAAAACAGAGGAAAAAATAGAATGGGAAATACTAGAAATTTCTTCAAAAAAATTGGAGATATCAAGGTGATATTTCATGCAAGGATGAACACGATAAAGGACAGAAACAGTAAGGACCTAACAGAAGCAGAATAGATTAAGAAGAGGTGGTAAGAATACACAGAAGAACTATACAAAGAGGTCTTAATAACCAATGATAACTGGACACAGATAAGCAGGATGGTGTGGTCAGTCACCTAGAGCCATATATCCTGGAGTGTGAATTCAAGTGGGCCTTAAACTGCATTACTACAAAGCTAGTGGAGGTGATGGAATTCCATGTGAGCTATTTAAAATCCTAGAAAGATGATGCTGTTAAATACATGCACTCAATACATCAGCAAATTTGGAAAACTCAGCAGTAGCCATAGGACTGGAAAAGGTCAGTTTTCATTCTTATCCCAAAGAAGGGCAATGCCGAAGATGTTCAAACTACTGTACAAGGTTGCTTGTACAGTAAGGTTTTCTTGTACTGCAAGGTTTGCTCAAAGTCCATCAAGCTAGGCTTCAGCAGTACATGAACCGAGAACTTCCAGATGTACAAACTAGATTTAGAAAAAGCACAGGAACCAGAGATCAAATTGCCAACATTTGCTGGATCATAAGAGAAAGCAAGGTAATTTCAGAAAAACTTCTGCTTCATTTACTACACTGAAGCTTTTGACTATGTGGATACAACAAACTGTAGAAAAATTCTTAAAAAGATGGGAATACTAGATCACCTTACCTGTTTCCTGAGAAACTTGTATGCCGTTTCAGAAGCAACAGTTAGAACCGGACATGGAACAATGGACTAGTTCAAAATTCAACATTCAAAAAACTAAGATTGTGGCATCTTGTCCCATCACTTCATGGCAAATAGATGGGAAAACAATGGAAACAGTGACAGATTTTATTTTCTTGATGCACACCAAAATCACTGCACACCTTGACTGCAGCCATGAAATTAAAAGATACTTGCTCCTTGGAAGGAAAGCTATGGCAAACCTAGACAGCAATTTTAAAAGCAGAAACATCACTTTGCTGACAAAGGCCTATAATTTCAAAGCTGTGGTTTTTCCAACAGTCATGTACAGATGTGAGAATTGGACCATAAACAAGGCTGTTGTTTCCTTGCTAATCGTGTCCGACTCTTTGCAACCACATGGACTATAGCCTGGCAGGCTTCTCTTTCCATGGGATTTTCCAGGCAAGAAACTGGAGTGGGTTGCCATTTCCTTCTTCAGGGGATCTTAATGACCCAGGAATGGAACCCATGTCTCCTTCATTGGCAGGTGATTTCTTTTACCAATGAGCCATCAGGGAGTGAAGGCTGAGCCCCAAAGAATTGATGCTTTCAAATTGTGGTGCTAGAGAAGATGGTTGAAACTCTCTTGGACAGCAAGATATTTTTCCAGGTGGTGATAGTGGTAAAGAACCTCCTGCCAAAGAGGAGACACAAGAGATGCGGGTTTAATCCCTGGGTCCAGAAGATTCCCTGGATAATGGCCTGGCAACCCACTCCAGTATGCTTGCCTAGAGAATCCCATGGACAGAGGAGCCTGGCGGTCTTCAGTCCATAGTGTCGCAAAGAGTTGGCCAGCAAGGAGATGAAACCAGTCAATCTTAAAGAAAATCAACCCTGAATATTCACTGGAAAGACTGATGCTGAAGCTGAAGCTCTAATACTTTGGCCACCTGATGCAAAGAGCTGACTCACTAGAAAAGACCCTGATGCTGGTACAGATTGAGAGTAGGAGGAAAAGCAGTCAAGAGAGGATGATATGGTTGGATAGCATCATCGACTCTATGAATATGAGTTTGAGCAAAGTCTGGAACATAGTGAAGGATAGGGAAGCCTGGCACATCGATGTCCATGTTGTCAAAAAGAGTTGGACATGACTTAGCAACCGAATAGCAACAATGACATAAAAACTGACAATCCCATACCCTGGTACCTCTCTTGCCTTCCAAGATGATCCACACTCTGTCTGTGGAGTGTGTTTCTCTCTGAATAAACATGCTTACACTTTAAAGAAAAAAAAAAATGCTATGTTAAAATATAAGGTAAGAAAATGATGCCTGTGATTTCTGGAGACCATACTATGACAGTATATGCATAATATGATATAATATGCAGAATGGATATGTTTCATTTTACCTAATAACCTTGACTCATATTGTTTTACAGGGTCAAAAAGAGACACTACAAAATTTTTAAGTATTTAAGTATTAACAATCTATAAACTATGAAGAAAGAAAAATGAAGTTCAGTACTTAAAGGTTTAAACTCATGTATCAATCAGAACCCTCTTACACTGTTGATGGAAATGTAAATGGTACAACCACTAGGTAGAAGAGTGTGGAGGTTCATTAAAAATACTAAAAATAGAGCTACCATATGATTCAGCAATTCCATTCCTAGGCTTCTATCTGGAGAAAATCATAATTTGAAGAGATACATGCACCCCAATGTTCATTGCAACACTATTCACAATAGCCAAGACATGGTATCAACCTAAATGTCCATTGACAGACAAATGGATAAAGAAGATGCAGTACATATATATAATGAAATATTACTCAGCAATAAAAAAAAAGAATGAAATATAGGCATTTGCAGCAATACCAGATGGACCTAGAGATTACCATACTACGTCAAAGACAAATGTCATATCACTTATATGTGGAATCTAATTTTTTAAAGAATAACACAAATGAACTTATTTATTAAAAATAAGACAACAGAACTTATATACAGATATCAAAAACAAACTCATGATTACCAAAGGGAAAATGTGGCAGGGAGGGTTAAAGCAGGAGCTTGGGATGAACATATACACACTACTATATGTAAGATAGATAACCAACAAGGACCTACTGTTTAGCACAGGGAACTCTACTCCAGTAAAATCAAAATTTTTTAAAAATTTAAAAATTTTGGGACTTCTCTGGCAGTCCAATGGTTAAGACTCCACACTTCCAGTGCAGAGGGTTCAGGTTCAATCCCTGGTTGGGGCACTATGATGCTACACAGCACAGTCAAAAGATTTATATATATATATACATATATATATATGTTAAAAAAGAGTAAAAAAGTATGCTTGTATCAAGAAGAGTGCAACAAAGAACTCCAGCAGCACCAAAGTCCTTATCTGAAACTCTTGTAGCTACAATTATTTAGGGATTTATACTTTTTAATCCTTAAGAAAGCTAGTAATAATGCATATAACAAATTACACAAACATTCAGTGGGATCAGAGCCAGCACCCTATACTCAAACATGTTTATATTTCTGCTGTGAAACATACACATTCACAGTGAGTATGAGAAATAAAGACCGTAACGAGAGTCAATTCCATTAGGCCAAATTTCACCATGAAATCAGTTATTTTAAAAAAATCTTTGGATTTTCAAAGTTATCTGGATTTCCGAGTTACAAAAAAAAAAAAAAGGGTCTGTGATCCTAAATCTGGTTTGCCTTATTTTATGTGTTAACAGTAGCTAGATTAAAACTTTGTGGTTCCCTTACCACCTCTGTAGTAAGTCAATGTTTTTAAGAAATCCAACTTTTAGAAAGATAACTTGACATCATACATACTCTATGTTTTATAATTTTACTTTCTCCCTAGAAAATTACATCAGTTGATTTTTTTGCCCTACTGGATACAATGATCCAAATCACAAATATATTGGTCACCATTATAAATGAACATCTGTTCACAGCATGATAGGCTATAGGGTTCTCTTGAGTCTCCTGAACTCACAACCGAGAGCAGTGGTTATCCGTCCTGAAGAGGGAATTATCAAACAAACCTTGTCACCTACCTGGAGTGCCCTCGGATGTTTTGATCCCCATTCTACAGCAGTACTGAGCAATCCCATAGTCTGCAATCTTGGCGATGATGGCAGCATTGGGATACAGGGTGAAAAGCAACACATTGTGGGGCTTCAAGTCACGGTATATAATCATGGCCGAATGGAGGTATCTGCCACAAAATGCACAGGAAATCTTATTAAAATGTGATTATATCATGATATGTTTTGGCATTATTTTTTAAAATACACATATTCACTAGGCAAAGCATCAAAATTCTATGCAAAGTTTTACTTTCAAAGTTAAAAGATACTGTAGAAGGAAATCAAAATATGTAAGTCCAGTTTTACATAGAAAGTTTATGCATTTAAAACAAACTAAAAGACATGTTAATTTCGATAAGTGATTTAAACTTTAAGGCACAACCACTTCAAGCAGAATATGTATTTTTTGAGACTTCTTTTCTGTATGCTTTAATAATCACTAAAAGGAATTCTGAATTCCCTCAATATCATGTAAATATTTTAATTGGTTTAAAATGAAAATACATTAAATAAGAATTTGATAGTATTTTGTTATAACTCCCATTTATTTAACAATTTTAGAAGTTCTTCCTAGCCTTTAAAATTCTCTCTCTCCTTTGATATTCATTTTTTTCTGAATAAAATATTTCCTAATTTTTGGAAAATATTTTCTGCATTTTCAACAGTTAACAAATAAAAATAAAAGACTTTTTTAGCTATTTGTACTGTATCATTTGAAGATGTAATCTAGTTCACACCCAGATCTACTATGAATTATCGAAGAACAACTTGAACTGAGAGCTGGAATGAGTAGACCACTGTCCTGGGAAAGGTGATGCGGGGAATTTTAAAGTCTTTCCTTTTAGAAATTGACCCATTCAACCGTTAGCAACCAGAGTTTTACAGTCACTGTAGGTGAAGAATAAAAACTAGTTAATATAAAAAAACAAGACAAAGTTTTCCTCTCAACCAGGCCTTGTCCATTTTAGAAACATGGCCAAAGAGCTATCACTAGTCCTAAAGTAACTCTATGGCCTTTCCTTATCCATCTGAAACATTCAGATTTTTCCCCAGCTCTTTCTACCCTACCCCATGACATCAAATTTGCCATAGTTCTGCACATGACCTCACAACTAGATTATGTCCTACCTTGAAATTACATTTTTTCACAGAACGACAAGGCTGTATATTGTCACCCTGCTTATTTAACTTATATACAGAGTACATTATGCGAAATGCCAGACTGGATGAAGCGCAAGCTGCAATCAAGATTGCCAGGAGAAATATCAATAACCTCAGATATACAGATGACACCACCCTTATGGAAGAAAGTGAAGAAAAACTAAAGAGCCTCTTGATGGAAGTGAAAGAGGAGAGTGAAAAAGTTGGCTTAAAACTCAACGTTCAGAAAACTAAGATCATGGCATCCAGTCCCATCACTTCATGGCAAATAGATGGGGAAACAATGACAGACTATTTTCTTGGGTTCCAAAATCACTGCAGATGGTGACTGCAGCCATGAAATTAAAAGACGCTTGCTCCTTGGAAGAAAAGCTATGACCAACCTAGACCACATATAAAAAGCAGAGACGTAACTTTACCAACAAAGGTCCGTCTAGTCAAAGCTATGGTTTTTCCAGTAGTCATGTATGGATGTGAGAGTTGGACTACAAAGAAAGCTGAGCACCAAAGAATTGATGCTTTTAAACTGTAGTGTTGGAGAAGATTCTTGAGAGACCCTTGGACTGCAAGGAGACCCAACCAATCCATCCTAAAGGAAATCAGTCTTGAATATTCATCGGAAGGACTGATGTTGAAGCTGAAACTCCAATACTTTGGCCAACTGATGCAAAGAACCAACTTATTGGAAAAGACCTTGATGCTGGGAAAGGTTGAAGGCAGGAGAAGAAGGGGACGAAAAAGGATGAGATGGTTGGATGGCATCATCAATTCAACGGACATGAGTTTGAGCAAGGTCTGGGAGTTGGTGATGGACAGGGAAGCCTGGCATGTTGCAGTCCATGGGGTTGCAAAGAGTTGGACACGACTGAGCGACTGAACTGAACTGAAATTACATTTTTTCACAGAACTTAAGAGAGGTAAATTTAAATCCTTTGTTTGTGGCTTTTGGTTTAGGCTCACGTTACATCAGTAAATATTTGCTCCATTACTTAGTACTAATCACTGCTAGAGGGATTAGGAACAGAGAGGCAGAAATACCCTGAACTTTCCACTGATTGATGACCTAGAATGTATGTATCATTTAACTTCATCAATAAAAGATTCCTTCTCTTCCAGGATGTAGTTAGAACATTTGACATTAGGCCTGTTCCTTTCAGTAGACATATTTTTGGCTGAAAGTAAGAGATATACTAATGAAGCTGACCTTAACAATAAGTAATAGGCTTAAAAGAAAAATTTACTGAGGGCTTACTGAAAGGCCATTAGCTACTCTTATCCTGTTGAAGGGAAAAGCTGGGAGATTAAGAAGAAAAAAGTTAAAGCCAAGTCATACATTATTGAATAGCATCCAAATCCTTCCTAATGCATGCCTCTTTCAGAACATTTAAAGACTACAGACTCTCTCAAAACACTTTCCAAAGGTTAAAAAAATTAAACTTAATTTTAAATAATGTAGTGGGAATGAAAGATTATCTGGATTAGTTAAAATGTTCAATTACAGAATTTAATCTTAAAAGCAGTTTTAATAGCTTTAAATAGCAGAATAGCTTTCAAAACATAACAAGTACGGATGTTGCCTTAGTAAGAATAATTCAGCCATAATTTATGTATTATATGACAATGATTATTGTCAAATATTTTATTAAAACATACTGGCTAAACTCAGTTTAGTTATTTTTAAATTGTGATTGTTATCAATGTTGCAAAGAAACTCCTTTGTAACTTACAGTAAACTTTATCTCACCCTAAAGAGAATTATTCTAAGAATAGAATATCTTCATTCCTCTAACAAATATATATTGGGCACCTATGAGGGACAGTCACTGGGGATATAAAGTCATCCTCGTCTCCCTGCTCTTTAGGGCCACAATCGAGAGGGAGAGATGGGTATTCTAACAAAAGTGCAAAAATGTGATACTTCCCTAGTAGTTTCAAAGCAGACTCTCCCAATAGACTATAAGTTTTCAACCTTGATAAGAGCAATATAATCTCTATCTTTCTTTTCCCTCTTCAGCAGCCGGTGCAAAGTCCTGCATGGAGCAGAGTCAAGAAACATGTGTCAGCCAGGTCAACTCTTCACGGTGCAGTCAGCCATCACGGTGAAGTCAGTATGTGAGCAAATTCTAGAGGACAGTGAGTTGTCTAGGCAGATGATTTTTTGACAAGACAGGAATGACAAATGCAAGAATAGACACAGATGCCAATGAGAAGTCAAGTCCTTCAGAATGGTTGTAATGAGGGCAATGGAAAGAAAGGAGCCTGGAGAGGCAGGCAAGAGGCATGCATAAAGAGTTCTGAGGCTATGACAGGAATTTAGATGTACTCTCCAGATAACCTGAAATGCTAAGGCGTTTCAAGAATACTTAAATTTTTATTTTGGAATGATATACCAGAAATATTCTGACAATTCCCTGTAAATATCAGACCAAGACAGCAGTAGTGGAATAAAAATAAATTAATCAAGGACCTAGTGGACAAAGGAGTACTTACTTTTGGGGGGAAGGGGGTGGTCTGGATGTGACTACAAATTGTTGGCAAATGGGATACAAAATAAAAAAGAGATTCATGGTGAAATAAGAGAAAATAAATTCAACTTTGAAAATACTGGAACACAAACTTATAGGAAATATAGGTTACTATATCTTCAAAGGTTCACTTCAACTCAGTTCAGTCGCTCAGTCGTGTCCCACTCTTTGTGACCCCATGGACTGCAGCAGGCCAGTCCTCCCTGTCTATCACCAACTCCCAGAGCTTACTCAAACTCATGTCCATTGAGTCGGTGATGCTATCCAACCATCTCATACTCTGTCGTCCCCTTCTCCTCCCACCTTCAATCTTTCCCAGGATCGAGGTCTTTTCAAATGAGTCAGCTCTTCGCATCAGGTGACCAAAGTATTGGAGTTTCAGCTTCAACATCAGTCCTTCCAATGAATATTCAGGACTGATTTCCTTTAGGATGGACTGGTTGGATCTCCTTGCAGTCCTAGGGACTCTCAAGAGTCTTCTCCAACACCACATTTTAAAAGCATCAATTCTTCAGCCCTCAGCTTTCTTTAAAGTTCCACTCTCACTTCCATACATGACTACTGGAAAAATCATAGCCTTAACTAGACAGACCTTTGTTGGCAAAGTAATGTCTCAGCTTTTTACTATGCTGTCTAGGTTGGTCATAAGGCAAAAAGACAAGACACTGAAAGATGAACTCCTCAGGTCAGTAGATGCTCAATTAGCTACTGGAGATCAGTGGAGAAACAATGTCAGAAAGAATGAAGAAATGGAGCCAAAGCAAAACATCACCCAGTTGTGGATGTGACTGGTGATGGAAGTAAAGTTCGATGCTATAAAGAGCAATATTGCATAGGAACCTGGAATGTTAGGTCCATGAATCAAGGCAAATTGGAAGTGGTCAAACAGGAGATGGCATGAGTGACCGTTGACATTTTAGGAATCAGAGAACTAAAATGGACTGGAATGGGTGAATTTAACTCAGGTGACCATTATATCTACTACTGTGGGCAAGAATCCCTTAGAAGAAATGGAGTGGCCATCATAGTCAACAAAAGAGTCCAAAATGCAGTACTTGGATGCAATCTCAAAAACAACAGAATGATCTCTGTTCATTTCAAAGGAAAACCATTGAATAATCACAGTAATCCAAGTCTATGCCCCAACCAGTAAGGATGACGAAGCTGAATTTGAACGATTCTATGAAGACCTACAAGACCTTCTAGAACTAACACCCAAAAAAGATGTCCTTTTCATTATAGAGGACTGGAATGCAAAAGTAGGAAGTCAAAAAATACATGGAGTAACAGGCAAATTTGACCTTGGAGTACAGAATGAAGCAGGGCAAAGGCTAATAGAGTTTTGCCAAGAGAATGCACTGGTCATAGCAAACACCCTCTTCCAACAGCACAAGAGAAGATTCTACACATGGACATCACCAGTTGGTCAACACTGAAATCAGATTGATTATATTCTTTGCAGCCAAAATGGAGAAGCTCTATACAGTCAGCAAAAACAAGACCAGGAGCTGATTGTGGCTCAGATCATAACTCCTTATTACCAAATTCAGACTTAAATTGAAGAAAGTAGGGAAAACCACTAGACCATTCAGGTATGACCTAAATCAAATCCCTAATGATTATACAGTGGAAGTGAGAAATAGATTTAAGGGACTAGATTGTATAGACAGAGTCCCTGATGAACTATGGACAGAGGTTTATGACATTGTACAGGAGGCAGTAATCAAGACCATTCCCAAGAAAAAGAAATGCAAAAAAGCAAAATGGCTGTCTGAGGAGGCCTTACAAAGAGCTGTGAAAAGAAGAAAAGCAAAAGCAAAGGAGAAAAGGAAAGATATATCCATTTGAATGCAGAGTTCCAAAGAATAGAAAGGAGAAATAAGAAAGCCTTCCTCAGTGATCAGTGCAAAGAAATAGAGGGAAACAATAGAATGGGAAAGACTAGAGAGCTCTTCAAGAAAATTAGAGATACCAAGGGAACATTTCATGCAAAGATAGGCTCAATAAAGGGCAGAAATGGTATGAACCTAACAGAAGCAGAAGATGTTAAGAAGAGGTGGCAAGAATACACAGAAGAACTGTACCAGAAAGATCTTCACGACCCAGATAATCACTATGGTGTGATCACTCACCTAGAGCCAGACATCCTGGAATGTGAAGTCAAGTGGGCCTTAGGAAGCATCACTACGAACAAAGCTAACGAAGGTGATGGAATTCCAGTTGAGCTATTTCAAATCCTAAAAGATGATGCTGTAAAAGTGCTGCACTCAATATCTTCAAAGGTAGTTGAAGGTTATAATTAAAAGCTCAAAGCAGCAGACAATTTAGAGATACACGTTAATAGCTGAATATAGAATATGTTAAAGGTAGATATGCACAAGATAGAATATGTAACATGAAGAAAGTTCTTGGATGTCACTCTAAACAGCTCCATGATTTAAGGGGCTGAAAAGTCATGTGACTTTATTGTCTCTTTCTATCTCTGTAGTTATGGCTCTATGCTAAAATATATGGGAAGACAAACCCTAATGCTGAGTTTTTTAATACACTTGGTGCTGGTAGAAGATTGTTAGCTACTAAAATCTATTAGCGTTTTATGGCACAAAACCCAGAAGGTACCTTGGCATTATGCTGAAAACAAATCAGGCAAATGACAGGAAAATATGCTGAGATTTCATTTACTTTATCATAAACTGCTGGACTTGTTATTTTAAGTAAGGTCTCTAAGAACCAGAGATCAAACTGCCAACATCTGCTGGATCATCGAAAAAGCAAGAGAGTTCCAGAAAATCATCTACTTTTGCTTTATTGACTACACCAAAGCCTTTGACTGTGTGGATCACAACAAACTGTGGAAAATTCTTCAAGAGATGGGAATACCAGACCACTTCACCTGCCTCCTGAGAAATCTGTATGCAAGTCAAGAAGCAACAGTTAGCACTGGACATGGAACAACAGATTGGTTCCAAATCAGGAAAGAAGTACGTCAAGCCTGTATATTGTCACCCTGCTTATTTAACTTTTATGCAGAGTACATCATGAGAAATGAATCATGCTGGATGAAGCACAAGCTGGAATCAAGAATGCTGGAAGAAATATCAACAGCCTCAGGTATGCAGATGATACCACACTTACAGCAGAAAGCAAAGAAGAACTAAAGCGGCTCTTGTTGAAAGTGAAAGAGTAGATAAAAAAGTTGGCTTAACACTCAACATTCAGAAAACTAAGATCATAGCATCCAGTCCCATCACTTCATGGCAAATAGACTGGGAAACAGTGGAAACAGTGAGAGACTTCATTTCTTTTGGGGTCCAAAATCACTGCAGATGGTGACTGCAGCCATGAAATTAAAAGACACTTGCTCCTTGGAAGAAAAGCTATGACCAACTTACACAGCATATAAAAAGCAGAGACATTACCAACAAAGGTCCATCTAGTCAAAGCTATGGCTTTTCCAGTAGTCATGTATGGATGTCAGAGTTGGACTATTTAACAAAGCTGAGCACTGAAGAATTGATGCTTTTGAACTGTGGTATTGGAGAAGACTCTTTTTTTTTTTTAATTAGTTTATTTCCTATTTTTTAACTTTACAATATTGTATTTGTTTTGCCATACATTGACATGAATACACCATGGGTGTACATGTTTTCCCCTTCCAGAACCCCCCTTCCACCTCCCTCCCCATCCCATCCCTCAGGGTCATCCCGGTGCACCAGCCCCGAGCACCCTGTATCATGCATTGAACCTGGACTGGCGATTCATTTCACATATGATAATTTACATGCTTCCATGCCATGCTCCCATATCATCCCGCCCTCACCCTCTCCCTCTTACACTGTTGGTGGGAATGCAAACTAGTACAACCACTATGGAGAACAGTGTGGAGAGTCCTCAAAAAACTGGAAATAGAACTGCCATATGACCCAGCAATCCCACTGCTGGGCATACACACTGAGGAAACCAGACTTGAAAGAGACACGTGTACCCCAATGTTCATCGCAGCACTGTTTATAATAGCCAGGACATGGAAGCAGCCTAGATGCCCATCATCAGATGAATGGATAAGGAAGCTGTGGTACATATACACAATGGAATATTACTCAGCCATTAAAAAGAATACATTCGAATCAGTTCTAATGAGGTGGGTGAAACTGGAGCCTATCATACAGAATGAAGTAAGCCGGAAAGAAAAACACCAATACAGTAAACTAACACATATATATGGTATTTAGTCAATCAGTAAAGATAACCCTGTATGCGAGACATCAAAAGAGACACAGATAAATAGAACAGTATTATGGAGAAGACTCTTGAGAGTTCCTTGGACAACAAGGAGATCCAACCAGTCCATCCTAAAGGAAATCGGTCCTGAATATTCATTGGAAGGACTGATGCTAAAGCTGAAACTCCCATACTTTGGCCAACTGATGTGAAAAACCTACTCAATGGAAAAAAACCCTGATGCTGGGAAAGACTGAAGGCAGGAGGAGAAGGGGACAACACAGATGAGATGGTTGGATGGCATCACCAATGAGATGGGCATGAGTTTGAGGATTCCGGGAGTTGGTAATGGAAAAGGAAGCCTGGCGTGCTGCAGTCCATGAAGTTGCAAAGAGTCAGACATGACTGAGCAACTGAACTGAACTGAAGAACCAGATAAAGTTATATAAAAGATGAGATCTTTCAAACAGTGATGAATTTTTTAAAAAATCAATTATTAATTTCACAAATAAGTACTTTGGGAATCATGTAGACAATTTAGGAAAAAAACAGCATCTGGAGTAAGTTAAATTAAGGAAAATGACCAATACAGCTTTTGAAATAAATAAGACATAGTTGTACTTTTCCTAGATTAATTTAGTACAAGGTTCCCCCTGGTGTTCAAAAGTAGATACAGCAACCCAAATCCAAATCGCCTTTTATGTTTGGAGGGCTTCCCTAGTGGCTCAAAGGGTGAAGAATCTGCCTGTAATGCGGGAGACCAGGGTTTAATCCTTGGGGTGGGAAAATCTCCTGGAGAAGGAAATGGCAAACCACTTCAGTATTTTTGCCTGGGGAATCCCAAGGACAGAGGAGCCTGTCGGGTTACAGTCCACGGGGTTGCAAGGAGTCAGACACAACTGAGCGACAAACACATTTTTGGTAGCTCTGATGGTAAAGAATTTTCCTGCAGTGTGGGAGACCCAGGTTTGATCACTGGGTTGGGAAGATCCCCTGGATAAAGGAATGGCTAGCCACTCCAATACTCTTGCCGGGAGAACTCCGTGGACAGAGGAGTCTGGCGGGCTACAGTCCATGGGGTCACAAAGAGTAGGACACAACTGAGTGACTTTCACTTACTTTATAATAATCTGTTTTTCAATAGCTTCTGGACTTTTTCAGGAAAGGAAATCTACTTATTTTATTCTCCTATTATATTCCTTATATAGTACTAATAGTTAAATCCCATATATGAGCAGTTTAGTTTTATTTATTTGTGAGCAATGTTTGTTTTCCTTACCATCCATTCCATTTAATTTTTCTGGATACTGCTCAAATGGAATAGACACTATTTAAGAAGTGAAGGAAGAGAAGGAAATTTGCATCCACTTTGAGGCTACCATGTTTCAGGCAGTGGCTTCCTTCCTTCCTCTTTCCTACCTCTCTCCTCAATGTCAACACGCATATTGAGGATGTGGTATTCTTGGTGCTACAGGACAACTGTGAACAACCTGAAAAGTCCCTATGTCATGGCACTTAGATTGTGGTGGCAAAGACAGACAATAAACAAACTCTTTAAATGAAAATATAAAGAACACTAGGCAGTGATAATTGCTACAGGTGCCCGAGAGATATGAGGTAGTCAGGGACATCCATTCTGAGGAATCTGAGTGAAATAAGTGAGTCAAGAGGCTATCTGCAGGTTAGACATTTCTGGCTGAGAGAAGAGGGGGTACACAGCCCCTGGTATATTTCAGAAACCTCAGGATGGGTGTGGCTGAGCACGGTGACCAGAGAGTGTGGTGGGAGAGGTTTGATAACAGGAGAAAGATGTGATCCAGCTTCCATATTAGAACAATCACTCTGGCAGCCATGAGAAGGATGACTCCAAGCTGACTGGAGTTGGGAAGGGGTGGAGAAGGGGGAAATCAAGACTTTAATTTGGGATGTCTTCAATTATTACAGACAAACTTGGGACACTATACATTAAGTATTAGACAGTTTAGAGACTACAAAAAACAGAGAATCAGAGGTTTAAAATACAAAAAACAGAGAATTAGAGACATAAAATCAAAGGAAAGTAAGTACATTAAGCAGTGATTTATTCCAGTCTCTATCACCAAAGGCCATGGCCTTTTCTCTCTGCTGAGGTGCCTCTCCAAGGCTCTGTCTGGGTACCATCCAGCCACAGGGCTGGTGTACCTCGGAGACACACTATGGTCTTGCAGGACAACCCGACTTAAATAACTCGTCCTTTTCAGAAATCTGACCTCATCTCTCCTCATCAGAATTTTCCATGATAACTGACACTTTCCTTGATACTTTGAAGCCTCACCCACATTTTTATAGGGGAGGGAGGTCAATGCATGGTTAAGATCATGGGCTCTGGAGCAGGACTTCTGGATTCAAACTCTACTTCTGTTAGCTATGAGGTATACATGCTCTTCTTACTCTTATTTTATGAAATTACAAAATCTGAACAGAGAAATGGTAGTTTTACACTCAAATCGTTTGTGAAATATTACCAGGACACATTGTTACAGGGAAGCGCTGTCCTCAAAGCCTGAGAGCAAGTTTGGGCTCATATTCATTATGCACTGAATAGAAAACAGCATGACCTAATCAATCACCTCAAGCCATCAGCCACATGTAGCACGATTCTGTGCTGCAGCGTTCTGGTAAGACTGGTTTTGTCTTGCTGAAGCAGGCGGTCCAGGGAACCCTTGGAGGCTAATTCCATCACCAACATTCGAGGACGAATCCCAGCTGCCAGCAAAGATATTAAGCTGGGATGGTGGAGGTGGCAAAGCACCACCAGCTCCTGCAAAGTCAAAAATCATTTAATAGTAAATAGACCATCAGTTCTTACCCAAATGTCTCCTTCCATAAGTCAATCAACACTTGGAGAACAGTTTTCCCTGAGTGACTGGATTACAGCAAACTTTCCATTTCTTCTTTGAGCTATTTATATTTTCTACATTTTCAGGATTAAACCACTGGTTTTGCAACTACACTGTGAATTAAACATTTAAGTTCTCCTTTTCTGTTTGCTGTACTTTATCAGAACATTTAATACTGGGACAATACATACACTGTGGCAACATTAATAGTTTGTGTCAGTCTTACCTACTGAATCTTCCTTAGCCACAGATTCATGAGCAGCCACTACTGATCAACTGCGCTTGGCGTCTGAGGAACAGCCTGCCTATTATCTCTGGTTTGATGACTAGAAAGGTTTATGGAGAAGAGTATCTAAGTCTACAGAAATATCTGGCATTGCCCCCCACCTAAAAACTCTCTAATGACTTCCTGTTACTTTTAGATTGAGATGCCATGCACTTACACAGCCTTCATGGCCTGACCTGATCTCTCAAACCTTATCTCCTTTCTCTCTCCTCCTTGTTCACCATCTTTCAGTAACACCTGCGTTATTAAATCCCCAACAGCCCAATCCCAGCATACACCCAGCTCCTTCCTTCCAGCCACAGGGTATTTGCCCTTGCTGATCCCTCTGCCTAGAAATCTCTTCAACCTTCACATAGCTAAAGTTTTCTTGCCATTCAGACCTTAGTTTAAAACTCTTACTTCCTCAGAGTGATCGGCCCTGGTAATCCCCAGGTGCAACAATTTCTCTCTAATCCAAGAAGTTAGCTGGAACAGAGAGGGCTCTATCCTGATTCTAGGCCATAGCACATGAGTCTTTATAATCTCTTTCATGATATGGTTGTTTTTGAATTCTATACACATATTATTATGTATATTTCACTCTACTCTGAAATTATATTTACTTGAAATTTATAGCTTCTGTGGTATTAAATTAATTCATGTTTTAAACTATGATTTCAGCAGAAGCTCTGCTTTTTAACAACTAGTTTCAAAGATGGGGAGTATCAGTGCCAACTGCATTTATCAGGAAACTGAAGTATGAAGAATTCTGCAAGCTGAAGAATAAAGGCTCACCACCCTAAGAGATTTTTAAGAACACAGGCTTCAAACTGCAATCATACTTCTGGAGTAGATAAAAATCTTTTTTTTTCCTTCTATGTCTGATTAGCTCAGTTGGCTAAAATTGATGAGAACAAGTCAATTTAGCTCTGTTTTCTTTCATAGGCACAGACAGAAGCCTAATCCAAATTTCCTATCCTAGAAAAACAGCTCACTGATTGCAGACAGCAAGGAGCAAAAGACTGTAACAGATCAGCCCTGATTCATAACCACAGGTAGGATGACCCTCAAAATGTATCACTGAACACTGAAGTGTTTTTCTTTTTTTTTTTTAAAGAAACACATTACATACACCCTATTTTCCTATTTCTATTATTTCCTTGGTTCATCTAGCTGCTCATACACTAATCAGTCCCACATGCTTTTCTAGTGTTCTGATTTTCAACAAGGTTTCCTGAGCACATTACATAAAATTTGAAACATGTTGAAGACTGATGATCAAGGCTGAAAAATCAATTTATACAACAAATTGCCTATAGACAGAAAAAAGATTGTGCCCAGATTTGGTTCACTGACTTACAAAATATTATATACAAAATGTTTATTAGTTTATTCCTAGAGCTACTGTGTAACTTTTGGTACTAATAATTAAAATTACTCCAGGACATTTTACACAGACATGAAATTTTGTTATTATTCAGAGTAACTAATATATTGCAACTGTACTTTTTGTTTACATTAGTTATTTAGATTCAGAAATAGGCACAATTTTTTTTAATAAATCAAGAAAAAATAAGAATGAATAGACTCAAAAATACAGTTGAGTTCTGGTATAAGATTGCAGAATCCACACTGGATTTTATCTATCTTCACTGTGTCTCTCTCACTCATCCCTACCATTAGGAAAGACTCAGAAAAAAAGAAATAAATCCCCACCAGTATTCAAAACAAGAAAGGGAAATGGAGTGACTACTCTTGGTTATGCATTCAATCAACTTTCATTCTTCCTAAGAATATCCTGGACTTTTGCTGTGGTACTCAACCCTCACCTAAACAGCTGATGAACTTTAAGGGGAACTGATTCCAATCAATTTAAGGGGAAGTGATTCCAATCAGTCCATCGCGGATTGCACGCTGCAGCCCATGGGGTCGCAAAGAGCCGGACACGACTGAGTGACTGAACTGAACTGACTCCAATTCCAGCTTCAGGGAAAAAGGGGAATTTTAAAAAAAATACCCTGCTCATTACCACAGTGATTGGTTCAACAACATAGGCCTAAGCCAGTCAGCAACAGCACTGCCCTGAATATTGGTACTTGCTGAAAAAAGAACGTGTGACTTAACTGAGTCCAGGAGAAGTTTTCAAATGGACTACGGTTGTATGGATTTTGGTTCCTTTGAATTGCAAAAATGCAAAAGAGGTGCCCTCTTTTCTTTTGGACTTGTGAAGCCTGAAACAAGAATTCTCAGAACACTGTCTTTTGTTTGTTTTTCAACAAGAGAAACAAAACAAATCTATTTCACTCCATAAGGAAAGGACAAAAGTGGGATTTTATAAGGAAACTCAACTTTGAAAACAAGGTCAATACAAGCATGTGCCAAACAAGGGTTCCAGAAGATTAACAACGTGTTATTTAGTGTAATAATATTGTTGCATTTCTTACTTGTCTTAACAGCCTAAGTGATGTATGTTTATTAAAAATCTTCACAGCCACTTCTTCTCCTTCGTAGGCTGCTCGATAAACAGATCCAAAACTGCCGTCACCTTTCAAAAAGAAAACACAAAGCATTTGGGTTAATCTGTGCAAGCAGAAAGACTCAATAAATTATATCTTTTGTAATTGTATCTGTTTTGAAGAGAAATCTGACCCACGAGTTTCACTGAATCAAGTCTTCTTTAATGCTTGCTCTTCCTTCTTCTACTCCACGAACCAAGATGCAACTGAAGATTTTGTCTCTAGCCTTTCTGTCTTCCTTTTACACACTTCCTACTCAATTACCTCATGCATTCCCTAACTTCATCTATCTCTGTATGCAGAGAATTTTCACATTTAAATCTATAGTCACAGCTACCCCCTGAACTCTACCCTATATTTACAGCTCTGTGTTGGAGATAAGCACTGGTGTGCTCTTCTGAATCCCAATTGCATCCCATCAAAAGTCACATTCATCATCTTTTCTCCAAAATAGTTTTTATCCTACCTTTCATATATCTGATAAAAACAAAACAAAACTCTTTTTGTGGTCATTCTGGAGTCAAAAACCAAAAAATTATCTCATGCCTCATAAGATAATGTGCTTCATGCCAGCCCCACAGCTGACCAGCTTTACTACACTGCCTCTCTTATGCCCAAGCCTCCCTTTCCATTTCCACTACAATTGCACCCTCTTGGTACCTTCATGCTTTCTGCCTACACGTGGGGGTCTCATGACTTCATTAATCCTAACTCATTCTCTCTCTCCTGAAAAACTAGCTCTGTAATTACATTTTGGTTATGTCATTCTCTTGCTCAAAACCAAATCATTCTACATTGTCTACCAAATGAAATCCAAAATCAAGTTCATATTCATATTGCAGCCCCAAGTTCCCTTTGTGGTTCTCCTCCTGGTTCTACTCCTTTCTACTCTCACTCTCTAGGCTCTGGGCCAGTTGTTCTCCTCCTAGATTTGGCTTCACAGTACATCCAAAGAGCCTTTTGAACATAGGAAAGCCTGAATCTATCCTCAAAGATTCTGACCTAATCAATCCCAGGAGGTACCGTTCATTAGGATTTTTTTTTCTTTTAACTCTGCTGGTAACAGCATAAACCACCAGGGTTGAAAACAACCAATCTAGCAAACTGGAATAGCCAAAATTTCTTAAACATGCTTTCTATCTTCAGAACTCAATCCCCTTGTTATGCCATAATTTACAGAGCCCTTGTTTTTCCCTCAGCTCAACCAGTACCTCTCTGATTGTAAAATGTTTTTAGAACAATTTATCTGGTTTGTTTAGGTCAGTGGTTCTCAACAGGGTGATGATGCTTTTGACCTGCAATCACCACCCTTTACAGTGTTTGGAGACATTTTTGATTGTCACATCTGGGATGAGGTGAGACAATACTACTGACATCCAGTGGGTAGAGACCAAAGATATTTCTAAATACCATGCAATGCATAAGACACTCCCCATAACAAAGAACTATCCAGTTCCAAAAAGCAAAAGTACAGAGGCTAAGAAACTCTGATCTAGATTGCTTTTTGTAAATAAACATAGAACTTATGAATTTATTGGAAATGGGGTCAGAGTATAAGGAGGACCCATAAACACTCTCCTATCTGCGTGAAGTGTGTGTGAAGTGAAAGTCACTCAGTCATGTCCGACTCTTTGCGACCCCGTGGACTGTAGCCCACCAGGCTCCTCTGTCCATGAAATTCTCCAGGCAAGAATACTGGAGTGGGGAGCCGTTCCTTTCTCCAAGGGATCTTCCCAACCCAGGGATCAAACCCAGGTCTCCTGTATTACAGGCGGATTCTTAACTGTCTGAGCCACCAGGGCCCCACCTATCTGCTAAATAAAAGAGTATAAAACACAGGTGCTTTTGAAGGTAGTCAAAAGGCACAAATTTCCAGTTATAAGATAAATAAATACTAGGTATGTAATGTACAATATGATTACTATAGTTAACAGTGCTATATAATATATATGGAAGTTGTTAAGAGAGTAAATCCTAAGAGTTCTCATCAGAACAAATTTTATATATTAATATGTGCAAGGATAGATGTTAATAAAGTTACTGTGGTAATCATGTCACCATATATGTAAGTGAAGTTATTATGCTGTACACCTTAAACTTATACAGTGCTATATGTCAATTACACCTCAATAAAATTGGGAAAAAACACAGGTGTTTCAAAAAATGAACTTTTTGAACACTTCTACATAACATTGCTCAAAATGTGTCCATTAATCCAAAACACATCTTTTAGTGCAGTAAAGAGGTATATTTGGGAGAGCTGTATGTGATGGCTTGAGACTCTTTCAGAGAAAGAAAATAGTATACCTGGTACTTGCCTGTATCTTTCAAATGTTTGGTGTTGGTTAAGATCTAAGATTCAGTGTTGACAATTCAGCATTTTGTGTTAACATACTAGTACTAATATATTCACTACCAGATTTCTAAGGTATTTCAAATCATCCTAAATTTCCCAATCAATGTAAAAAATAAAGGTACAAGGGAGTTTATTTACTCCTACATGTCATATCCCAAATTTTAGACTTGGTTTATTAATAATATTAATATTCTGGCATATATCTTAATCATCCTCTCTGTGAAAATTTAATTAAAATTGAATGTAAATATTCATAACAGCAACAAATACTCCACAAAGTAAAGTCAGAATTGTCTTTAACTACTTTACATTAAATAAATTCAATACTCTTCTCAGCTCCCAAGGACTCTCAGGAATGTTTAGAACTTGAGTACATCACCAATCTAATGCTTTTGAATTTTTAAACCCAAATTGATTTTTGTGACTATTTTAATGAAAATGTATGAATGTTATATAAAATAACATAACTGCCACTATCACTACACATAGAGGTGTTCCTCCTTTACTTATTCTTTTTGCAACTGGAAAATGGCTGAATTACTCCTCCAAAAATTTTTTAACTGTCTTCCCTATCACTGACAATCGAACAATTAAAACAAATGCAAGGACGTGTTTCATAAATACCTGTGCTTCCATAGAGGTAGAAACCTAGCGTACAAATGTGTGTGTGCAAAGCAAATTCCAGATTTGTAACACATTACTTTAAAATATATTATCCCAAAGGAGAAACATTACAAAAATATGCGAAGACACTAAGAATTATGACAATTTAACTATATGTGAATATTTGCTAGATTATAAATAAAAACCATACCCTAATTTTTATTCTCAAATCAACAAGAACAGTTACCTAAGAGAAACTCTGGAGCTTGTTCAAATTCCAATTCATCATTATTCAACATAATATTTCTAGGCAGATCAGCCAAAATCAAGTCAGGAGCAATCTGAGATATTGGAATTGTGAGCCTGGGTTGATCTGGATTTACTAGGAGGTCTCCTGAGAAGTACATAAAACATTTTTTTAAAGATAAACTTTTAAGATTGTACATAAATTTGTCCTTTTGATTTACAGAAATCATCACATATTGTCTACGCTTTCCAATCACTCTTATGTTCACTTTCCAATCTTATTTTTCTCTAGAAAATTTGAGAACATTTTAAAAGTTGAGTTACTCTCTATTTATTTGGAAGTTTAAAAACTCATTCCTAGGTTCCCTCACTAGAAAGTAGAACTCAGAACTGCCTAGGCTATTGATATATGACTAGGAAATTATATATTCTTTACTTTCACGACATTCATGGAACACAACATATGGCTGACATTACTAAGTTACTTCCATGCATCATCTATTTTAATCTTCATAACAATTGTATGGCATAGTTTTGGTTAGTAATCTCACTTCACAGATGACATAACATTGCTCAGTAGCCAGTATTCAAACTCTCACACCAACATTTTTTCTGAGTCTAGAGTATAAGATCTTACTGGCAATAAATATATTTTTCTGAACTGTTAACTATAATTGAATGCAGTATCTTCTAACTTATCCCTTATAAATAAGAACAATCAATTTTTACATTTATTTCAAAACTCACTTCGCAAATATTGGAAGGATCCTTTAAAAACATTTGTAAGTTGTGTCAACACATACATACCTTCTTCTGCTTTCTTCATCAAGTTGTCAAGCAATATTTTTTGATGCTCTTCACCATCATTAAAACTATATAATGCCCATTTCTTCAGCAGAGTTTCTCCTTCACCACAAATATCAATCTCCAATAATCCAGGAAACCACTCTTCCATGAGAGAATCAATGTGGTCCACAACTTGGCCCAAAAGAATACAGCCTATGTAATCCAAAGAAAACTTGATTAACATCCTAGCTGAACCTTACCCTGTCACAAACTGAAAAGAAGAACTATAGAGACTTTTTAAAAAGTTTAGATTTCTTTAGTGGTACAATTCAGTTTTAAATTAATTTCCTTACCTTTTCTACAAGAAGGAACTGTAATTTTTAAGAAACTCTCTGGGTGATGATCTAAAACTTCAGATCCTACCAAGCAGTAAGCTTCAGGAGACCAATTCAAGTAGATGCCTTGTCGCCAATACATTCTGTTTGGGCGAAGTGCTCGTTCTGAAAGAAGTTTAAATGAACCCAAATATAGCTATTAATTATTTGTTGTTCCATAAACTGTAGGGGAAAAAAATGACTGCACATACTACAAGTGACAGTAGTAGAGAAGCATTTGTTTTGAAGGAAAGTACTGGAATTGTTAATGATATGTTATCTGTTAATATAATATTAAATATTTTATCCTCAATTTTGAAATGAAACAAACAAATGCCCAGTAGATTACCTAAGACAGATTTCAGGTTCATGGTGTCAAGCAGTTTAACATATGTAATAGATGAAAAAGAGAATCATAAACAGGTTCCCATAACTTTTAAAAAGAGGTTGGTGCTAATGCTAAAACCAACACTTTGATGTGATGTAACTATCTATATGTTGATTAACTGCAAGCAAGATAAGGTTTATTTCAGAATACAGTACCATCTCCATAAAGGTGATTTTAAGCACAAAACAGAAAAATTATATTTTCCCCCTTGGAGCACCAAGATCTCTCTTTCTTCCAGGAGGAAGAGCTAGCATTATAATTTATAATTACAGCATGATAAAGTCTTTATTCTTTTTTGTAAACCCCTCAGGGACCATGCAGCAGAATAGAGCTATTATAGTCCCCACAAAGAACGGTCTGAATGGTTAGGACCTGTTACTCTATTAAACAAAACTCCCTGACTGAAGGGGTGGTCATTTCAGTTTTTCTTTCTCCATGCATGCATGTGTATTTGTGTGTATGTGTAGAGGGATAGGTGTTTTTAAGCCAATGACTCTGTAATTTCATCTTTTAAAACTGCTGCTTCTAGTCTGCTTTGGCATGTAAAGTAAGATATTCATACACATTGTAAATGTGTCTAAAATAAGTACACATGGGCTTTGAGGAATGTTATTCTTAACAAATTTCATGAATTTATCTGTGTATATTTTTATATTGGCCACTCTGAGGTCTTTTGAGTTTATTTCCTGATTTTCAGCTGCATTACAAACAAGTAAACTCTAGGAAAATGACATATTAATTTTAATATGCTTTCCACCTAACTTCTCCAAATATTAATTCTTCATTAAATACATACCTCTTCCTGAAAGCATGTAAGGTGAAATTTCAAGTAACCGATTGATTAATCTCGACCAAAAGCCCATTGGAAAATAAGGCATTTCATACAGTCGAATGATAATTTCAGAGTTCTCACAATGGGGAAGCTCTATTACAGGCCTGTGGTCAGACAAACTAAAGATAAAAGCACACTATCATTATATAGCTTCATAAAACGCCCAACCATGTTGACCAGAGTGCTTTACTACTTGAAATCAATGAACTGATGATGATAAATATTCTAAGCAATTTTATTTTTTAATAATGTTATTTTGCTACATACTCTTCCTACTTCAAAATTTAATGGTTAATCAATTCAAGTCATGCTCAGATAAAGTGATGTATAAAATTTTTCAGTAATCCTATTTACATTACAAATAAATTATTATTGTTAGTTATGTATAACAAGTAAAGGGATTATATAAAACTTGAAAAAATGGATGTCCTAGAAACGAGTGTATATCTGTTTTTAGAATTAGTTACCATCTATCAATCAGTGCAATTTGCACTTTTCAATGTTGTTTACGTTATAACATTTCCCAGATGTTTATAAGGCAGTAAGAAAAATTTCTACAACACAGGGCTAGAATTTAGGTCTCTGCTGTGTTGGCCATATCCTCTGAAAATTCGCAGTCATAAATTATTTAAAGACTCTGTTGAAAACTCACCATTTCTCCATAATCTGTCTAATAACTCCTTCAATATCATATAAGGACCATACATACGCACACAGCAACACAAATACACACACTCTAATCTCAACTATTAACCTTTCTTAAATAAACTGAGCAGGGTCAAATCAAATAATAATTTTATATATATGTAAAACCAGTGAGTTACATCTTTAAAATGTCAAATGTAGTTTTCATCAAAAGAAAATGTTATACTTCAGTACAAAGTTTATACAAGAAGAAAAAAATTAGTACATTCATCATAGACCAAAGTTACTTTCACAACTAAAAGAATATATGGTAAATTTCCATAGGGTAATTAAATTTTTAAGTTTTGGCTTACCTGCTTGGAACCAGTAAATATTCTTCTCCAATTGGCAAAGCAATCTGGAATTTTTCTAGGAGTTTAAAGTACTGTGCCATGTAGTTCTTTGGAAATCTCTTTTTCTTTGAAAGAAATTTTTCCACATCTCTACGTGAAATAATTCCCTTAGGATGTTTTGGAAAGCCTTCCACTTTCACTGTCAAAATCTGAAAGGTTTAAACTTATACATCATCATAGAATTCATTTTCTGGGAAGTTTTGAATTTAAAGAATTTCCTTTGCTCAGTAAAAATGATCAAAACAATTCTAATATTGTCAAGTACAACACAGGACCTAATTTCTCTACCTAGCAGCCATGTCAGCCTAGCCTCTTTCACACACACACATACACACAGAAATTATTAAAATAAGTGAGTGAATCCAGATCAGAAATTATGGAGATCCTCTGATACCAATGAACCACAAGCCTTCCTCAGTTCAATTGATACATCAGTCCATTACCCCACACCCTCATTACAGTATCATCAATAATATATTCCTGAGGAAATTATCTTCCAGACTGCTATCAGTAGAGATTTGCAACAGAAATGTTACTTTACGTTTATACAATCGGACGTGGGTTTCCATCAGTGGAAAGAGAGGCAGCTTAGTAAATTAAGGGATTCTCAAACAATGTAATCACTGAATTTCAGTGGACACCATGCAGTCTATAGGTCTGGGATGAGGCTTCAGAATCTGCTTTTTTAACAAGAAACACTGAAGATTCTAATGTGGAGACCATAATTTGAGCTTTGATCATCATCACAGCAATTTAAAATATGAGTTGAGAAGAATTCAGGTTCAAATTCAAACTCTACTGCCAGTTGTATGACCTTGAGAAAGGTATTTAATTTCTTTAGTTTCCTTCTTTGTAAAATGAGATAATAAAAGTGACTGTCTCTTAGACTGCCATGAGAACAAAATAAGATAACATACACAAAACACGTAAAATGCATATCACTATTTTTAGCAAATAGGAAGCCCTCACATTTTACCAATACTATTTACATATTCCTATTTATTTTACTTGGATAAACTAATTTTAAAAAGAGATTTGTGCTTAATTTTCTTTAGTAGATCTATAATATTTAAAGGATACTTAAATAGAAACAAACACTATTTATATGATTAGCATCATGTGGTTGGGTAAAATACTGGATTGTAAAATCCTCAGGTTAGAGGACTTGTCTTACTAAGTTAAGCTCTGTTTCTAATTTGTATATAAATTTTATTGAATCAGTGAATAAATCATTGAACATAATGGTATTTAATACAATGTATAATGGGTCATTAAATAATTAAAATTATAATTTGGGACTGCTCCCATATTCTGTACTCTATAGCCCAAACTGCTCTTAAACTTTAGGTAGTGAGGAAAACTGCTGTTTTATTGTTTCTAAACTTGCTAAGTCCCTGCTGGCCTGAGTCCTTTTGAAGGAGGTTTCCATTACAGCCATTAGCCCTACCATAGTTTGGACTCAGGCCAAACTACAGGGAGGGAACACAGCCCCACCTGTCAGCAGAAAATTGTTTTCAAGATTTACTGAGTATGGCCTTGCCCAACAAAAGAAGACCCAGTTTTCCCCACAGCCAGTTCCTCCCATCAGGAAGGTTGCACAAGCCTCTTATCCTCATTCATCAGAGGGCAGACAGAATGAAAACCACAATCACAGGAAACTAACCAAAGTGATCACATGGACCATATCCTTGCCCAACTCAATGACCCATGCCGTGTAGGGAGACCCAGGATGGAAGGGTCACGGTGGAGAGTTCTGACAAAACATTCACTGGAGATGGGAATGGCAAACCACTTTACCATTCTTGCCTTGAGAATCCCATGAACAGTATGAAAAGGCAAAAAGATATGACACTGACTGTGAATCTTCCAGGTAAGTAAGTATCCAATATGCTACTGGAGAAGAGCAGAGAAACAGCTCCAGAAGGAATGAAGAGTCTGAGCCAAAGCAGAAACAAAATCCATTATGAATGAGTCCAGTGGTAAAAGTAAAGCCCAATGCTATAAAGAACAATCTTGCACAGGAACCTGGAATGTTAGGTACATGAATCAAGGTAAATTGGAAGTGGTCAAACAAGAGATGGGAAGAGTGAACATCAACATCTTAGGAATCAGTGAACTGAAATGGACCGGAATGGGCGAATTTAATTCAGATGACCATTATATCTACTACTGTGGACAAGAATCCTTTAGAAGAAATGGAGTAACCCTCATAGCCAACAAAAGAGTCCAAAATGCAGTACTTGGGTGTAATCTCAAAAATAACAGAATGATCTTTGTTTCCAAGGCAAATCATTCAATATAACAGTAATCCAAGGCTATGCCCCAACCACTAATGCCAAAGAAGCTGAAGTTGAATAGTTCTGTGCAGACATTCAAGACCTACTAGAACTAACTCCAAAAATAGATGCCCTTTTCTTTACAGGGGGCTGAAATGCAAAAGTAGGAAGTCAAGAAACACCTGGAGTAACAGGCAAATTTGGCCTTGGAGTACAAAATGAAGTAGGGCAAAGGCTAATAGAGTTCTGCCAAGAGAACGCACTGGTCATAGCAACTCTCTTCCAACAACATAAGAGATGATTCTACACATGGACAACACCAGATGGTCAATACTGAAATCAGATTGATTATATTCTTTGCAGCTGAAGATGGAGAAGTTCTATACAGTCAGCAGAAACAAGACCTGGAGCTAACTGTAGCTCAGATCATGAACTCCTTATGGCAAAATTCGGGCTTAAATTGAAGAAAGTAGGGGAAACCACTAAGCCATTCGGGTATGACCTAAATCAAATCCCTTATGATTATACAGTGGAAGTGACAGACACAGTCAAGGGATTAGATCTGATAGACAGAGTGCCTGAAGAACTGTGGACTGAGGTTTATAACATTGTAGAAGGCAGGATGAAAACCATCTCCAAGAAAAACAAATGCAAAGAGGCAAAATGGTTATCTGTGGAGGAATTACAAATAGCTGAGAAAAGAAGAGAAGCAAAAAGCAAAGGAGAAAAGGAAAGATATACCCATCTGAATGCAGAGTTCCAAAAGATAGCAAGGAGAGATCAGAAAGCCATCCTAAGTGATCAATGCAAAGGAATAGAAGAAAATAATAGAATTGGAAAGACTAGATTTCTTCCAGAAAAACAGAGATACCAAAGGAACATTTCATACAAAGATGGGCACAATAAAGGACAGAAATGGTATGGACCAAACAGAAGCAGAAGTTGTTAAGAAAAGATCTAAAGAATACACAGAACTAAACAAAAAATATCTTAATGACCCAGATAACCATGATGGTGTGATCACTCACTTAGAGCCAGACATCCTGGAAAGCAAAGTCAAGTGGGCCTTACGAAGGAAACCCATGAACAAAGCTAGTGGAGGTGATGGAATTCCAGCTGAGCTATTTCAAATCCTAAAAGATGATGCTGTGAAAAGTGCTGCACTCAGTATGCCAGCCAATTTGGAAAAATCAGTGGTAGCCACAGGACTGGAAAAGTTGTTTTCACTGAAATCCCAAAGAAAGGCAATGCCAAAGAATGTTCCAACTACCACACAAGTACACTCACTTCACACATGAGCAAAGTAATGCTCAAAATTCTTCAAGCTAGGCTTCAACAGCATGTATACCGAGAACTTCCAGAATGTTCAAGCTGAATTTAGAAAAGGCAGAGGAACCAGAGATCAAATGGCCCACATCCCTTGGACCAAGAAAAAGCAAGAAAATTCCAGAAGAATATCTACTTTTGTTTCATTGACTATGCTAAAGTCTTTTAGACAAAGGCCAAGACTGTGTGGATCACAACAAACTGTGGAAAATTCTTCAAGAGATGAGAATACTGGACCACCTTACCTGCCTCCTGAGAAACCTGTATGCAGGTGAAGAAGCAACAGTTAGAACTGGACATGGAACAACCCACTGGTTCCAAATTGGGAAAGAAGTACATCATGGCTGTATATTGTCACCCTGCTTATTTAACTTGTATGCAGAGTATATCATGCAAAATGCCAGGCTAGATGAAGCACAAGCTGGAATCAAGATTGCAGGGAGAAATATCCATACCCTCAGATATGCAGATGACACAACCCTTATGGCAGAAAGTGAAGAAGAACTAAGAGTCTCTTGATGAAGTTGAAGGAAAAGAGTGAAAAAGGTGGCTTAAAACTCAACATTCAAAACACTAAGATCATGTCACCCATTCCCATTACATCACGGCAAATAGATGGGAAACAATGGAAACAGTGACAGAGTTTATTTTCTTGGGCTCCAAAATCACTGCAGATGGTGACTCCAGCCATGAAATTAAAAGAGAACTGCTCCTTTGAAGAAAGCTATGACAAACCTAGATAGCATTTAAAAAGGAGACATCACTTTGCCAACAAAGGTTCTAGACGTCTAGTCAAAGCTATGGTTTTTCCAGTAGTCATGTATGGATGTGAGAGTTGGACTATCTAAGAAAGCTGAGTGCCAAAGAATTGATGGTTTTGAACTGTGGTATTGGAGAAGACTCTTGAGAGTTCCTTGGACTGCAAGGAGATCAAACCAGTCAATCCTAAAGGAAATCAATCCTGAATATTCATTGGAAGGACTTATGCTGAAGGTGAAGCTCCAATAGTTTGGCCACCTGATACAAAGAGACAACTAGTTAGAAAAGACCCTGATGCTGCGAAAGATTGAAGGCAGGAGAGAAGGGGACAACAGAGGACAAGATGGTTGGTGGCATCACCAACTCAAAGGACACAAGTTTGAGCAAGCTCCAGTAGATGGTGAAAGACAGGGAAGCTTGATGTGCTGCAGTACATGGGGTCGGAAAGAGCTGGGCATGACTGAGTGACTGAACAATGACAAAGTCAGTAAGACCTTGTCTGACAACTAACTCTCCATCCCCAACCAGACTTGAAGTTTTCTTTGTAGCAATCTGTACCACCCAACACATTAAGTATTCTGGTTTTGCTTATTTCCTCTCATTTGAACATCAACTCCATGAATGTAGAAACCTTATTTTCCCTACTGCTATATAGCCCCAGTTCCAGAACAATATCTGGAACATCATTAGGTTCATAATATATATTGTTGAATGTGTGAATTTCAGGAAAATAAAGTTTTGAGCATTTTATCATAGCATTAGGCTCTCGGGCACTAGAGTCAAACCATTTGGTTTAAAATCCCAACTCTAATTCTCCCTGAATGTCAACAATATTACATTTATGAGTATGCAATTTGATAAATCATTTAACCTCTCTATCTATCAACTTCTTTACCTTCAAGACGGGCACTAAAATAGTACCACTTAAAAGAGTTGTTCCAAGAATTAAATGAGATAATCTTTGAGAAGCATATAAGTAACCTCTCATATGTCAGCCATTATTACATACTTATTCTATTTTACTTAAGACAAACTGATTGTAAAATAGAAGTTTGTGTTTGACTTTTTTAGATCTATAGTGCACTACCACTATTTGGAAAAGATCCTAGTGCTGGAAAGATTGAAGGCAGAAGGAGAAGTGGGTGGCAGAGGATGAGATGGTTAGACAGCATCACCAACTCAATGGATATGAATTTGAGCAAACTCTGTGAGACAGTGGAGGACAGAGAAGCCTGGTATGCTTCTGTCCATGTGATCGCAAAGGAATCCAACACAACTTAGCAACTGAACAATAATCACTACTTGTAGCAGATAGTTTCCAAAGATGGACACATTAATATTTTTCTCTCCCTACGTATGTAGGTTGTTTAATCCTTCAAGATATAAAATCCATACATTTTCCCTTAAATCTGAACAAGACTTGTGGTTGTTCTGGTTACCAGAACATGACAGAGCCAATAGTTTACCGGTCCTGTGCCTGGCCTTTAAGAAGTCTACATATGTATGAGAGGCCACAGAGGAGAACCAACAAACCAAAAATGTGATATAGCCTTCCTGGAATCTCCAGCCCATCTTAATGAGGAAGTCAAGCAAATGACCCCTGCCAATGCCATGTGGAGCAGACCCACTTGGCTGAAACCAGTAAACCCACAGAATAGTGAGAAACAATAAACTGTTGATGTCTTTCTCCAATAAACTGGTGACGTTTTTCTCCAAATTTGCTTATGTACTCTAGGTTTGTGGGTATTCTGTTACATGCCAATAAAAAAATTTAAACTTTTTCTTAAATTTATCACCTTTAAAATACCTCCTATTATTCCTTCAGCTTGGCTATTTCTAATGCTAACTTACGCTCAGATGCAAGGAAAGAGACTTTTCCAAATTCCTCGTATGTTTTATCAAGAGTAAATCACCATGCAAGCTTTATAATAGTCAACACATTTAATCCAGTGAGTCTCTTTCATATTTCTTGTATCATATAGTTAGTTGAATTTTGCAAACTTCTTTGTGTGTTGATGGAAACTTCTTTAATAAGTTTAGTCACCTAAAAGCTCAGGGCACAGAGATGGTGGGTGGGCTCATTAGAGCTTCTGCACCATGAAATTATTTCTGCCCTTACCTTGATGATTCACAGAGGTGAATACCCCTATTTATTTTTACTGATTTAGTGTCAGGCAAGTCATTCTTGTTTTCACTTGATTACTTATAGCCTTCATTCTCTTTAAACCTTAGTAAAATAACATATTTCAATATATCAGCATAAATAAAAATGATGGCATTTATTTTTTACATTAATAAGAAATTTAAATCATTTTACTGACCTTTTAGATTCATCTTTCAAAATAACTTGAGTTGCTCAAATTCTTAACTTAATTTTCAATTAAATTAACATGCTTATAGTATAACTAATAGTATAACTATGCTAATGAGAAGAACTTTCATGGAGTTTCCACTTAATTACTCCATAGAATCTTCAGGGATTTTATTTAGTCATGGTGGAAGTTTGCTTTTGTTAAAAGATAGTGATTTTGATGCACATCAATTCGTTATTCTATTGAATATGATGTATCCACCCTAACATCCACATGTGTGCAACTTTAAATATTTCCATTTCATATGGAAACACATGCACTTTTTGGTGCAACTTTAGCCTTTTCTTGACTGTACAGAGTTTAGTTATTTTCTGATAGAATGTGCCACCTAGGGTAACAACTCTTCAGGGTATAATTAAAACCCCCTTTCCTATACAGAATGCATACACCTACACTATATTTCTTTTTATTTAGTTCCATACCTGGCACATTTTTCAAAAATACATGAATATATCTTTGTAATTTTGATGATTTTTTTTATTTTCTGAAATAAGTATTTACTTACCAAATGGGTCAAATATAAAATTTCACTAAAATTTATTGCTCATTTTTACCAAATTACAAAAGCAATGTAGAAGATAATATTGTTATTATTGTTATTTTACAAGGGAAGAAACAAAGGCTGAAAATACTAAGAAATGTCAAAGTTGATAAGTATTTAGGAGAGATTTGAACACAAGTTGTACTGACTCTAGAGTTTACACTTGACCACTATACCACTATACTTTCCTGGCTCCATTCTCATTGAGTAGATGAGTAATATCACACTTTCCATGGCTTATTGCATTAGGGTGAAAATCTAATTTAAAAATACCTACAAGAATAGTAGTAACTGTCCAATTAAAATTAATTGCCAACTGTAATGTTTCAATATGTTCTCAGGTTCCATGGTATAGGGTTTAGTGGTAAATAAGTTCCTTCTTTAAAATGTCTTTTTTTTTTCCTTAGATGAAATTTAGGAACTATCATTCAGATTACCTGGAGGGATGTAATTAACATTATGGTTGATTAGAAAAGAGATTTGTAATGTAAAAAGGTACATTTTAGTAACTATAAATTATACTTATAAGAAAAATTGCTGCCAGTGAGTACACACGCTGGAGACTCCCTCCTGAAGCTCATTTCAATTGGTGATTCTTCCAGACACAGTCATCCTTCCCAAGGTGATTTTGTACTTTCTAAAATATTTGGAAATGTCTGGGTACATTTTTGCTTCTCATACGGGGAAAGCACTACTGGCATCTAGAGGGTAGAGGCCAAAGATGCTGCTATCATCCTACAATATACGACAAAGAATTACCTGCCCAATGTCAATAGGGCTGACGTTGAGGAACCCTGAGCTAGTGTGTTGTTTGAGTGGTTTTCTGTGGCAAATCTACAGAAGGGGATTATGATTATGGTAGCTAATTAATATAAACTCATAAGTAACTGATTATTACTGGGAAAAGAAATCATTTTCCATATGAAATATAAAGACAGCCATAACTATCACTTTTCTAAATGGTAAGCATTTAGAGTTTTATATTATATTGAAAAGTCACAATTTCCCTCCTTGTTGTCTACACAGAGGTTTCACAGCCTCATCAATCCAATTATGTCTGCCAGGCTCCTCTGTCCATGGGATTCTCCAGGCAAGAATACTGGAGTGGGTAGCCATTCCCTTCTCCAGGCCAATCTTCCTCACCCAGGGATCAAACCTGAGTCTCCTGCATTGCAGGCAGATTCTTTACCATCTGAGCTACCAGGGAAGCCCAGAGTTTTATATTCCACTGAAGAGTCAAAATTTCCCTTCATGTTGTCTAGACAGAGGTTTCACAAGCTCATCAACCCAATTTTCTTATACTTGTTTACCCCACAGATTTTCACAAAGCTTTCATTCAGTTGGTTATATCAATAAACAAGCCAAACAACTGTGAATATAGAAAATGGTAGAACAATTTGTGTAGAAGACTGCATAAAGAAAAACTTCTTGTATCTAGAAACGTACTACGGAACAGAGCAACACAAATACCTGTCTATGAATTGAAAACAAAGACATTAAATTCTAAGATATCGTCTCTTCCTCCATGAAGTTCTTCTTTATGCAGTCTTCTACACAAATTGTTCTACCATTTTCTATATACACAGTAGTTTCTACCTTCAGTAAGTTCAGTCACTCAGTTGTGTCCAACCCCTTGTGACCCCATGAACTGCATCACCCCAGGCCTCCCTGTCCATCACCAACTCCCAGAATTTACTCAAACTCATGCCCACTGAGTCAGCGACGCTATCCAACCATCTCATCCTCTGTTGTCCCCTTCTCCTCCTGCCTTCAATCTTTCCCAGCATCAGGGTCTTTACCAACGAGTTAGTTCTTCACATCAGGTGGCCAAAGTATTGGAGTTTCTACCTTAACTAAACACAAACTCTATAAAGCTCAGTACTCTAGGTATCACCTGAAGTTCATTACCCCCAAGCCTCAGAAGTATAATACACCAACCTGTGCCATGACTTTACAAAGCCACTTGGGTTCTACAAAATATAAGTCACTTAACTGCAGTGCTGGGTCTTGAAAATGAAGAAGGACCCCTGTAGGAAAAATCAAAAATGAAACATGGAATTTAGAATATGAAAATATCCAGGGGCTTCAGAGAGAATCTAGCCCAATCTCCTCATTTTACAGATTAGGAAACTTCATCGTTGGGGTCAGAGCTGAGACCAGAATCAGGGCATCCTAGCTTTCATCTCAGGCAATCATTGATTCTCCAAGTGCCAAGTTAAACAATCACAATAATAATTCTGTGAGTGTACAAATAACCTCTACATACAATAAATTCATTTGATACTATGAAGGATATAGCTTGAACTTAGGGTCTCACAGTTCCTGAAGACTACAGTCAAGCTGTAGAATCCATATGTTTTAACTCGGGCTGAGAGACTTTTTCCACTATTGTCCTTAGATAATTTCTAAATTTTTCTCTTATGACATAATATATGATTCAACATCAGTACACATGATGATCTTTCAAAAAGAAAAAACAAATCAGCTACCTATTAAAGTATTTTGTCAATATTCTTTTAAATGTAAATTCCATACAAGGTTCAGATACATTTTCACCAACTCAACTGCAGAGCTTTGAAAAAATATGTAATAAACAAACCTGATTCATTTAGAAAGTGAACTGCATGAGGAAGCTCATTTTCATCTAACTGCAGCTGATGTTCTCTCACAAGTTGTAATAATCGTTTCCGGTCAATTACAGGAAATTCAATTGGCACATTTTTACGCTCTGATAAAATGATTTTCTCAAGTTCTACGTAGCAGTCTGGAATCAGCTGCCCAACAACAGGCTGATCTCGGATCTATGAAATTACAGATGACAAGCTGTAAAAATCCATTTTATACATCTATGTGTCAGGTGGTTGGTAAATTCTGTGCTAATCACTCAGAAAATGATTATTTTTAATAAAATCAGCAATGTAAAACCAATTAAATTGTGAGAAATAAATAAGATGATCTTAAAATAAGAAAAAAAAATGAACACAGAAGCCAATTTGGAAAGAATTATCAAATAACATTGTATGGAAATAATTATCAAGGTATTCAGAAAATCCATGGCAAACTCCAGGACAAATCATTAACCTTAAATAAAGGACCTACTATTTTCTAAGACATTAAATCTACAGGCAATAGATATGCTACCATAAAAGTCAGGATTGTAAGAGCTTTGGGACTTTATTTTTCAGATGAAAATATCCACATCCAAAGTAAAACTAAATTTTGTTCTTGCTATTTGAAAAATGTAATATTAGTGGGATGTATATATAAACAGTGAAGTCTGGAGACAGACATGAAATTTCCTCACCAAGCTATGGTTTTTCATGGAAACCAGAACTTGGAAAAATAAAAAATCATCTAAACCCCAATGATTCTATACGAGAGGATGATTTGGGGTCTCTTACACTTAGAATCCAATTAAAATCAAAATTTTCATAGAATGACCTTATGATGAGAGTTTCTGTAATAAAAATATTTCCAAACATTTTTTCTTCTTAAATATCTAATTTTAAATAGAAATACAACTTTAATAATAGTGAATGCCTTTGCAAACCACCAGGTGGCAAACTCTCCTCATTTCTCAACCCATGAATATATTCTTGACAATAAAGAATAAAATTTCTACTTGAATTCTTCAACTTATTACAAATAGAAATTGGGTTTATTATACCTGCGTGTGCACACACACACACACACACACACACACAAACTTTGTACTTGTTCTTTTAACTTGATCCTTCAGTAACCTGATTTATAGCAGCCGTAACCATTACTTACATATTTACCTCCAAACAGTCAAGATTGTTTTGAGGTACCCCTTGAACCAGAAAATTAAATATAATTTCACTAACCTCCAGTTTTCATATTCCCTTTCTTCATCGTTTATAAATTAAGATAAAACAGAACCTCAGATTGAGTTTGTGTTTAACCTAAGAAGGGAAACCTACATATAAAAGTAAACAAGAGTTCACACAATAAAGTAACAAAGGGATGGGCTTAACAGGGCTGGATTACAGGGTGAGCAAAGGATCCCACTCTGCTAAGGGGCTGGACAAGACTGAAAGGGACATTGTTGGCATTGATTTCTATTTTGTCCTACTTCCTTTAACCTTTATCAGCAGGTCACCAGCAGGCAAAAACAGAAAGCTTTTATTCTAAACTCTGCATGGACACATGTTAATAAGAGTGAGACACACAAAGATTATAAAAGATCAAGATAAAAGGAAAAGATGAAAAACAAATGAAAGGCCAAACAAAAAAGATTTCTAATAGATTAAAAGCTGCTGACTGAATATAGGTTGAGGCACCTCAGGGAGAAAAGAATATTCAGGTTCTGGCAGGCTTATTGTTTTGGGGTCATCTGAATCACTATTCTGCAAAGCAGCCAATTGAATTTTCAAACCAATATAACAGAATGATGCATCCATTTGCAATATATACCTTCCTTCAAATAATACTGCCATTTCTCAAAGCATTTGTTTTTAACCTGCTCGTCCAGTATTGCCTTCAGAGTTCACATACAAGTGCAGAAAGCAGACTGGTCTTATTGCCAGTAAACTGGTATACCTTGCTATTAGCCTAAAGTAGTACCAGTTCAGCTTGATGAATCAACTACTTTATTCATAGACTTCTTCAACTAAATTCAGATTTTCTCAAAACAAACTCATACTTTAAGAATTCTTTTTTAAAATATGATAAATGGTCTGATATCAATGATAAAAGAAAAGCTATTAAAATATTATAAGTAACAGCAAAGTTCTGTAAGTACAGATATAGTCTCAAAAGGAAACTCCCTGGGTAAAGAGAACATTTAATTGAATATATTAATTTGATGCATTTGTTTCTTAATAGTCATGTCACTCTTTAATCATATGTCTCACAAAAGAGTAGCAAAAACTAGAGATAAATGATATTTTATTCTTCTAACATAAAACACCATTGACCCACATTTGTAAAAGCTTTTATTAATTGTGATAAATGTGTGGAAAGATATAAATGTGCAAATTTTGTCTCTGGGCACCGCAAAGACTGGCACACTTATAAATGGCTCATTAAGTTTTGGACAGAGCATAATCTGTGGAAATGGAACAGAGCTAAGCCAACTGGACAACGTGTTATAACCAAGGTGACCGTACAATTTATCATCCAAACTGGAATGCTTCTGAGAATGTAGTGAGACACAATTAATAATTACACTGGGACTGTCCAGGCAAAACAAGACCCTTGTTATAAGCCACAGCTTTGATCATTAGTACTAATGAGCTAAACCAATAGAGACTAACAGTGAAATCCACTATTGTGTTTGTCATATTGAACTATTCAAAGTGTTTTTCAGTACAGTTTACACCTTGCTATCTGTAGAGCCCAGGTAAAATTTCTTTCTCTTTCAAATACTAAAAACAAGCATTTGTTAACCAATTTATTTGTGTTTTATGAACTCTATGAACTCTATTTGTCTTACCAGAAAGAAAAACTTTGTAAATCAAAAACATAATTTTTAAAATGAAGTTTGTATGAACTAGAATATTGCTTATGCATTGTTGAAAACCAAATAGTGACCTTGGTGACCAGATGAAAGAGCCTTCTCTCAATATTGAGGAAAAAAAAATATTTGAAAGGAGGATCACAGTGACAAAGACGTGAAGGAACAACAAAGACCAAGATAAACATAAAACAGAAACTCCAAAAGAAAGGAGCAGATGGAGAAAAAACAGTCAAAGAAAAATACAAGAAAGATAACTCCAAGATCCCAACATCCATCTTTATCCTTTTGATTGAATCACTACAATAGGATGTTGGGAGAGAAAGGGCATCAGAAACATGTCCCCAGATTCTCTCAGTAACATTCTCTCAGCCTCTCAGACATCCTTTTAGTTTCTCTCAGGATCCTCAATTATTTTTAATTCCCAATTCTGTGAGTTCAAAATTAAGCCAAACATAAATAATTTTAAAATAAAAAGTACTTGAATAACGCTAACAGCTAAGAAAAACCCACACTTTTAAGATAGTTGTTCTCTTCTCAAGACGGCTGACATTTCTTAGCAGTTTCAGAATGTAAGACTTAATAAATTATATTTATCTACCACCTAGGGTAGGCAATGAACCATGTTACCTTGAAATTAAGGCTCTCATTGATGATGGTTTTCCGAAGTTTTGCCAAAGCATCGGATTCCTCAGTGGCATTCACAAAGTGGTAATCTCGTATTGCAGGAAACCCTCGTTTGTTCAAGAGTTCCTTGGTAATTTTACTGATACAGGCTTTGCGCTGCTTCTCATCAGTAACATCTAAATGTGTGCCAACAAGAATCACAGGGGAAGAAGAAGCACGGGCCTATGGGGAAAGATACAAAACACTCTTGTGTTTGTTTTAAAATCAAGACTGCTTGTATTTCCATTGATATTCATTTTCTATGAAATTCACTTGAGTCGAAATGAGAATTCAAAAGACTTCAAGAAGAATATGATAACTGTCTTTCCTTCCTTAAACCTAAGGAAACAAATTAAACTTAAGAAATTTTTAAAAGTCGTTTTTATGCTCCTTCTTAATCTAGTTATTGTCACTTTTCAGGCGGCCTGTATGACACTAACAGCACATTTCTTTCTTCTGTGCCTAAAATGGGTTATTCTTTAAGTGTGCTTCTAGATAAAATAGTATTTAATAACACCCAAATAATATCAGAGTAATACAATTCGTTTTATACTTTCTCTTCCTTATCTGTGAATTAAAGCTCATTAATTCATATTACAGCAATTCAGTGTGGATTCTACAAAGAAAAAACAAGTCACTAAAGCAATAAAGCATTTGGACAGTAATTTGAAGTAGAGGATTTATTTGGCAAAAACAGAACTATGTTCAGCAATGTGGAACTGAACATTATTTTTCATACAAAGTTAAAAGCACATAGTATTTCCTTCCTGACCACTTGCCCAGTCCCCATCTCTTTGAGACAGAAAAGCTTCATCTATATTATTTCATCTGATTGATGACTGTCATTTATAACTTTATTGCTACTTCTGTCTTGGGTATTCCTTTGGAAAAGGTGTATGGATTCATTACATATTCTAATGTATTGTCTATAGATTATAAGATAAAGTCAAGCATGTATCTGCTGATACTTTTTAAGTTGACCTGTCTTTATACTTAGAAATGTCTCTTAATAGTAGGCTTCCCTGGTGGCTCAGATGGTAAAGACTTTCCTGCAATGCAGGATCCCTGGGTCGGGAAGATCCCCTGGAGAAGGAAATGGCAACCCACTCCAGTAATCTTGCCTGGAGAATTCCATGAACAGAGAAGCCTGGCAGGCTACAGTTCATGGGGTTGCAAAGAGTCATGCATGACTGAGTAACTATCACTCCCTCACTCAAAGCAAGTACTACTGCAACTATACTATTTGCTCATTTTGGCTATAGCTACAATAAAGTTTTTAAAACAGGAAGTTAAAAAAATTACCAAAATGACAAAATAAGCTTAATGGAGCCAAAATATATGCCAAAATTTCCTGGAAAATCTTTTAAGGTTTGCCTCACAGAAGAGCCTACTAGAACATTATTCAATGACTATTCATTTTTACTTTAGTCTCAATTCTAAAAAGGCACATATTTTTAAAACTATATATACATGAAGGAATATCTAACAGCAAGAGACAAAATGGAGAAATTACAAAATTTCAAATATAATATTTATCTAGGACCATTTAAAACTGTAAGTCCCACAGAGCTTTACAATAAATTGCCTCTGAGGACACAGTTGGTAATGCATAGATTGCTTCTTTTTCTTACTACTGTTTAGTTTAAATTAAGGAAATTCATATTATATATAAGTAATAATACCAGGGAGCTTCCTGATATCCTTGTGGTTAGGATTTGGGGCTTTCACTGCCATGGTCCAAGTTCAATCCCTGGTCAGAGAACTGAGATCTTGCAAGCCACCCAGTGCAGCCAATAAATAAATAAAATAAAATAAAATAAATATAAAAAATAGTCTAACATATATGCTCATTTTTAACAGATTAAAAGGGCTTCAAATTTCTATACCTTTCATTAACATAGAACATACTATTTTCATGTCACAACTTAATTACTCCTAAAATTTCCTAACTCAAAGTTTAAGAGCTTCTAACCTTCTTGAAAAAAAGTATTTGAAAAGTCTGTTTGATGGTACTATTTGCCCCAAATAAATCACCTTATATACAATAAGAAAACCCATGAACTAATTTCTATTTTCAGATTATTAGATCATATCACCTTTATATTGAAAAGCCAAGGCTTCATGGCATCAACTTCAGCTTGCCCTTTGCTGAGGTCATAGACTGCAAGATACAAGGCTCGCTGGGTCATAAAGTGGGGATGAGTGCTGTAGAATTCCTCACGACCTAAATAAAGATTGGAGAACTTTTCAGTCTTTCAGAGAATAGACAAGAATCCTCTTCTTCAAAAATAAAGTTAGGTGGCACTACCCACTATTTACCATACCAAAAAAAAGAGAGAGAGAGAGAGAAACAATCAAAAGATAATAGTTACAAGATTACACTGGGTTTTTACTAGGGATTGACAACTTCTTGCATATGTGTCAGCTACGTAGCTTCAGCTGACATGTGCTGGTTCCTAACATTTCCTTCCATGGCTTCTCCATTCTGGTGGCAAGGGAAGAATTAGGAGAAACAAATGACTTTGGAATAATTCCATATGATCCATCAGGTCTCTGTAGTATTGGAACAGAAAATTCAGTTTTTAAATCCCTGCTTTAAAAAAGATATCTGAATAAAAAATTTTAGCAAAATAAATACCTGCAAAATCCCATACATTCAGAATGAGGTCTTTCTTCCCTTTGCCTCTTATTTGGATGGGCCAGTCTTTCACATCAATGCCAACTGTGGCACCTTGCATCCCAAGATCTGATTTCTTGATTTTCATTAACTGCTGCAATAAGGTGGTCTTGCCACTCCCAGTATTTCCCACAATCATAAGTTTCATTCGGTTATAGGGTACAGCCTTTTTCAACCGCTGCTGAAGAAACCTGGTATTTGAAAAACAAAAATAAAATAATAAACTGCTTAACAGTATACTTAGACTATAGGCGAATTCTTACACACTGAATTATTTTAAATACCAAACTGTCATAATGTACAGTATGCAAAAGAGCACATAACTCATAATAATTTAATAATGCATGTGTCTTTCAATGCACTGTTAATACATCTACTTTGTTAGTGATGTTGGTCTAGCTGATGATTGGAAGCCTCATCAAATATAATGATACTAGAAACAATGTATCAAAATGTTTAATACTCATTAAAATTTTATATAAAACACATACACACATGATTTCTTTAAATATAACAAATAAAACTCTAAAAATTATGAAGCATAAAATTTTACAAAGCCCGTAGGATAAAGAATCAAGGTAGATCTATGTTTAGTTTTTTAAAGAATCTCCATAATGTTCTCCACAGTGGTTGTACCAATTTGCATTCCCACTAACGGTGTAAGAGGGTTCCCTTTTATCCACAACTTCTCTAGCATTTATCGCTTATAGATTTTTCGATGAGGGCCATTCTGGCTGATGCGAGGTGATACCTCATTATAGTTTTGATTTGCATTCTCTAAGAATTAGTGATACTGAGCATCATTTCATATGCCTCGTGGCCATCTGTATGTCTTTTTTGTAGAGATGTCTATTTAGGTCTTTCTCCCATTTTTGATTAGACTGCTTGGTTTTTTGATAGTGAGCTCTATAGGCTGTTTGTATATTTTTAAAGGTTAATCCTTTGTCTGTTGCTTCATTTGAAAATATTTTCTCCCATCCTGAGGGTTGTCTTCTCATCTTGTTTATGGTTTCCTTTGCTGTGCAAAAGTTCTTGTGTTTAATTAGGCATTAATTATTTGTTTTTATTTTCATTATTTTAGGGGATAAGTCAAAAAAAGATCTTGCTGTGACTTATGTCAAAGAGTAGTTTTCCTATGTTTTCCTCTAAGAGTTTTACAGTTTCCAGTCTTAAATCCATTTTGAGTTTATTTTTTTATATGATATTAGGTAGAATTCTAATTTCATTCTTTTACATGTAGCTGTCCAGATTCCCCAGCACCACTTACTGAAAAGGCTGTCTTTTATCTACTGTACTCTTGCCTCCTTTGTTATAGATTAGGTGACCATAAATATGTGGGTTTATCTCTGTGCTTTCTATCCTGTACTGCTGGTCTATATTTCTATATTTTGTGCCAGTACTATACTGTTTTGATTACTATAGCTTTGTAGTATAGTTTGAAGACAAGGAATCTGATTCCTCCTGCCTCATTTATCTTTTTCAAGATTACTTTGGCTTTTCAGGGTCTTCTGTGTCTCCATACAAACTATAAAAATTTTTGTTCTAATTCTGTGAAGAATGTGATTGGTAATTTGATAGAAATTGCACTGAATCTGTAGATTGCTTTGTGTGGTATATTAATTTTCTGTCAATTCTATCAATTCTTTCTCTATCAATTCTTCCAATAGAAGAACATGGTATATTTTTCCATCAGTTTGTATCCTCTTTGATTTCTTTCATCAGTGTTTTTTAGTTTTCTGAGTATAGTTCTCTTGCTTCCTTAGGTAGATTTATTCCTAGGTAATTTATTCTTTTGTTTTGATGGTAAATGTGATTACTTTCTTAATTTCTCTTTTTACTCTTTTGTTGCTAGTGTATAGGAATGCAAGAGATTTCTGTGCATTAATTTTGTATCCTGAAACTTTACCAAATTCATTGATAACAGCCCAGCAGTTTTATGGTAGAATCTTTTGGATTCTCTGTATATAGTAACATGTCATCTGCAAACAGTTTAACTTCTTCCTTTTCAATTTATATTCCTTTTATTTCTTTCTCTTCTCTAATTGCCATGGTGAGGGCCTACAAAACTATGTTGAATAAGAGTGGTGAGACTGGACATCCTTGTCTTGTTCCTGATGTTAGGGGAAATGCTTTCAGTTTTTCACCACTGAGAAGGATGCTTGCTGTGAGTCTGTCATATATGGCCTTTATTATGTTGAGTAAGTTCCCTCTATGCCCATTTTCTGCAGAAGGAAATGGCAACCCACTCCAGTATTCTTGCCTAGAGAATCCCATGGACAGAGGAGCCTGGTGGGCTGCTGTTCATAGGGTCGCACAGAATCTGACAAGACTGAAGTGACTTAGCATGCACGCATGCATTGGAGAAGGAAATGGCAACCCACTCCAGTATTCTTGCGGAGAAGGCAATGGCAACCCACTCCAGTACTTTTGCCTGGAGAATCCCATGGATGGAGGAGCTTGATAGGCTGCAGTCCATGGGGTCGCTGAGAGTCCGACACAACTGAGCGACTTCACTTTCATTTTTCACTTTCATGCACTAGAGAAGGAAATGGCAACCCACTCCAGTGTTCTTGCCTGGAGAATCCCAGGGACAGGGGAGCCTGGTGGGCTGCCGTCTATGGGGTCGCACAGAGTCAGACATAACTGAAGCGACTTAGCAGCAGCAGCACTAGCATGCCCATTTCTGGAGAGTTTTGATCATAAAAGGGTGCCGAATTTTGTCAAAAGCTTTTTCTGCATCTACTGAGATGATCATATGATTTTTATTCTTTAATTTGTTAACATGGCATACCACATTGATTTATTTGCATATATTAAAGAATCCTTGCATTCCTGTGATAAACTCCACTTGATCATGGTATATGATCCTTTTAATTTGTTGCTGGATTCTGTTTGCTAATATTTTATTGAGGATTTTTGTGGCCGTGTTCATCAGTGATATTGGTCTATAATTTTCTTTCTTTCTTTTTTTTTTTTTGATAGGTCTCCCCTGGTGGCTCAGTCCGTAAACAATCTGCCTGCAATCCAAGAGACCCAGGTTTAATCCCTGGCTTGGGGAGATTCCCTGGAGAAGGAATCTTTTTTTGTGATATCTTTGTCTGCTTTAATTATCAGGGTGATGGTAGTCTTAACGAATTTGGGAGTGCTTCTTCTTTTGCAACACTTTGGAAAAGTTTTAAAAGGATAAGAGTTAGCTCTTCTTTAAGTGTTTGACAGAATTTTCCTGGGAAGTCATCTGGTGCTGGACTTTTGTTTATTGGAAGATATTTAATGACAGTTTCAATTTCATTACTTACAACTGGTCTTTTATATTTTCTAATTCTTTCTGGTTCAGCCTTGGAGCAATCCCACTGCTGGGCATACACCCTGAGAAAACTATAACTCAAAAAGACACATGTAGCCCAGCGTTCACTGCAGCAGTATTTGCAACAGCCAGGACATAGAAGCAGCCTAGATGTCCATCGACAGATGATAGGTAAAGATGTGGTACATATATACAATGGAATGTTACTCAGTCATAAAAAGGAATGAGATTGAGTCAGTTGAAGTGATGTGGATGAACCTAGAGCTTGTCATAAAAAGTGAAGTAAGTCAGAAAGAGAAAAACAAATATCATATATTAATGCATATATATGGAATCTAGAATAATAGTACTGATAGACCTATTTGCAGGGCAAGAATAGAGACATAGACACAGAGAACAGACTTGTGGAAACAGGGTGGGGAAGGAGAGGGAGGATGAACTGAGAGAGCAGTATTGACATATATATACTACCATGTTTACAATAGTGGGAAGCTGCTGTATAGCACAGGGAGCTCAGATCAATACTCTGTGATGACCTAGATGGGTGGAATGAGGGGAGAGGTTCAAGAGGGAGGGGATATATGTATACATATAGCTGCTTCACAATGTTCTCCAGTAGCAACTAACACAACATTGTAAAGCAATTATATTCCAGCAAAAAATATCAAAAACATCAAGTTAGAGTATATAAGCATACTGTTATACTCATCCTTGATAGTGAGGTTCTATTTGGTACATGTATTCATATATTGTATACATAGTGTACATATTCATATATATTGTACATGCATACATATAACGTACATGGAAAGGAAGAGCATATTGGTTAAACTACATTGATACACATAAATGATTTTACTATCAGCAGATAATATGTTGCAATTCCTAACAATCTTAATGCAAAAGTAATTGAAACTTACAAGAAGTGCTACAAGTGGCTAACAATACCACCTTTAAATTAACAGAACATGTAAATGTTCTCAAAAATAAAATACATTTAACTATGTTAAAATGTTGCCACAGTTCAAAATTAGAATAGTAAACTAAATCATAAGTGAATCTTAGGGAATATTAACTGATTCATTCTCACAATTAACAGGACTCTGAGGAACATTCTTGATAATCTGCATCACCAATATACAAGAAAATCAATGCTCCAAATATCTATTTATTAAGACTTCACCATTCTTTGTCATTCTTCAAAGAATCTAGTGAGAACTACAATTTCTAAATTATTCCAGGTCTATGTTCTCTCTAAAAATGTTAAAACGTTTTAAAAATATTTAAGTTACATAGCAGCTTGATATCATAATACTCTTAAAACTTCTTACAACCAAATGTTTAGTAAGAATTGAACAAATTTTATATGAGCATCTTTTCCAGTTTCAGGAAGGAAAATCATGGGAAATAATTATGTAGGATGAGAGGCAGTCATGTTTTTTAGCATAGCTGCTGACAAACACTTTGATCATAAAACAGACAGAAAGTTAAATATAAATTAAGAAAATTTAAGGAAGAAAATTAGGTAACTAGATAACTAGGTAATTAGGAACTACAAGTTAACTGATAATGCAACAATTATTAATCGTATGCCAGACTCTGTGTTTGGTGCCACGAATGAAACAGAGAGTAAACACAGCCATGGTCCCTGACTTAGTGGATATCACAGGCAAGTCAAGGATACATTGAGAGGTGATAACTGAGCTGAAATCTGTAAGATAAATATAGATAGGAGCAGTTTGTGGAAATAAAAACATGATTTTATGGGTAGGTAACAAGACTATCATGCTCAAATGGTAACAAAGAATAGAATAAAGTTCATTATTAACTTGAAGTTCATAAAGTATAAAATCAGAAACAAGCATACTTGAAAGTTTTGGTGGTTTCAAAAATGATCAGGTTGAGTAGGTTATCAGCTTCATAGGCAAAACAGAAGTAATTTTATACCCTTTAAGTAACTATAATGCTTTCAGATATAATAGACATATGATAAATACTTCCTACATGAAACTCAGATCGAGAAGCCATTATATTCTGCTCTATTTCTTCAGCTTGATAATTGGTAATAAGAGAACAAAGATTAATAATTTCCTTTTAGAGTCCATTTCTACTGAAAAGCATAATAAGGAGAAGTCATTTTCTCAACCTTAACTTGGCCAGGAGGAAATAAAAAGCTCTGAAGTGGCACCAAATAAACCCATTCACCAACTAAAAGGCAAATGACATACAGTACATCATGCTAGATGGTCCTATACATTCTTTTTTATGAATTGTAACTATATATCCACCAAAATAATGAGAAAAGGACATCGGAAACAAATTTAGTAAAAAAAAAAAATCAAAATAAAATTATCTAACCTTATGATGTCTTTGGCTTTACATCCTACATGTTTAAAATCAAAATTAAGATGCAGTTCATCCAGAGGAAGATCCCATATTTTGCTTAATTTCCCCATTTCATTGGGAAAGGATCTCAGTTCCAAGTTGTAACTAACATCAAGAGACGTCAGATTTTCAAGACAGCCAATCTCAGGAGGAATCTTAATGAAATAAAAAAGAGCAAACGGTGTTGGTGGGAAGGAAGAAAAGCGTGCTGCCAAAAAAACAAGGTGCTACTAGAAAACGAGAGACTCAGAGAATCTATGAGCAAACTGTACAGCCTTCCAACAGAGTTCTAAAACTTTCCAAAGGTTTGTCATAGTTTCCATCAAAAATGTTTGAAAACAGAAATATAAAGACTTACCCAAAATAATCTATGGTATTTGTTTATAATCTTTTAAAACCCATTCTCCCTTGGAAGCATATTTCATCGCTTCACAACATTGAAATAAAGAAGTTTTTTTATATGTATCCAAATCCAATCGTCTGTGGCTTCAGGCTATTCCCTCTCACTATGTTCTTCAGTAAAACCAAAGATCTAATCATCACAAATTTACATATAACAACATTCTCAAAATACAACTAAATATTTAAACCTTCGGTGGCATAATAATTGCAATATTCCAAATTTTTAAGTAATACTCATTATTTTTATAATAGCTAACAGTAATCTGATGCAAAAAAGCTAGGTTCCAAAACTATGCAGTTATTCTGGAATCTCATGGTTTCAGACACTTGACTCTCTTCGGCTTTTATAAGCAATAGGCTTGACGCTGGCAAAAAATATGTTTTCTGGGATGAGTGGATAGTCAACTTCAGATTTATAATAAAGACTGGTCCATTTGGGTGAGGGGGTAGGGGAGTATGATGGAAGAATACAGAAATTTAAGAATGTGGAAAACAATGTCAGCTGAAGAACAAAAGCTATATATGGCCTGGAGACAACTTGAGAAATGCAGCATGTCTGAGAGTCTGTTAACAGATCAGAGATTTCATGATATATTGACACAACTAAAGCATTACATGCATTTGTAATTAAACATATATAAATATATAGATATTCAAAATAAAAGAGAGTACAAAAGGCAATCTAAGGAAATTAAGCATGTTAGTATACCCATTTACCTCAGGGTAGGATTAGATCTTACTCAAAAAGTAAGCAATATCAAATAACAGATTTTGAAATGGTCATCTATGATAACAGATATTACAAAAGCACATTTTTTCAAATTGGCAATAATTTTAAACAAATATGATCTCTTTACCTCTTTCAGTTTATTATGAGAAAGATGTAGTTTCTCTATTCTAGACCATGCACATGCTTTTTCACTCAAGTCCAAGATACTGATCTGATTATGACTAAACAAGAGTTCCCTTAAATTCAACGATCTCCAGTGCACAGGACCTGGTAGATATCGAATATCATTGCTGCTCATATCTAAGGACCGCAGGCTGAAACAATACAACGTCGAGAATAAAAATCAAATGAGTTATTTCCTAAATACATGAAATAACATCACAAATAACTTTCAGCAGAGTAAGAAAAAGATATAATTTTAAAACTAATATTATTCAAGTCAGTTCTAATGAGGCGGATGAAACTGGAGCCTATTATACAGAGAGAAGTAAGTTAGAAAGAGAAACAACAACACTGTATATTAACGCATATATATGCAATTTAGAAAGACAGTCAGAGAAGGCAATGGCACCCCACTCCAGTACTCTTGCCTGGGAAACCCCATGGACGGAGGAGCCTGGTAGGCTGCAGCCCATGGGGTCGCGAAGAGTCGGACACGACTGAGCGACTTCATTTCCACGTTTCACTTTCATGCACTGGAGAAGGAAATGGCAACCCACTCCAGTATTCTTGCCTGGAAAATCCCAGGGACAGAGGAGCCTGGTGGGCTGCCGTCTATGGGGTCGCACAGAGTCAGATATGACTGACGCAACTTAGCAGCAGCAGCAGCAGCAGAAAGACAGTAACAACAATCTTAAATGCAAGGCAGCAAAAGAGACACAAATGTAAAGAACAGGCTTTTAACTCTCTGGGAGAAGGCAAGGGTGGTATGATTTGAGAGAACAGCACTGAAACATATGTATTACCATATGTAAAAAATGACCAGTGCAAGTTCGAAGCATGAAGCAGGGCACTCAAAGCTGGTGCTCTGGGACAACCCAGAGGGATAGGGTGGGGAGTGAGGTGGGAGGGGGGTTCAGGATGGGGGACACATGGGCACCTATGGCTGATTCATTTCGATGGATAGCTAAAACTATCACAATACTGTAAGTAATCATCCTTAAGCTAAAAGACCTTAATTAAAAGAAAAGAAAATTTAAAAAAAACATATATGAGTACACCATTGTGGTTTTTTCATATATGTGAAGGTATATATGGTAGGAAAATAAGGCATGTCTTAATAGGAACATTTAAATAAGGCCCAATAAAAACAAAATTGAGGTCTAATTTTCCTACCTCAGAAATATAAAAATGTCAACCAGAATGTAAGAACGTATTTTACAAACATTTACGATGCATGAGAAAACATAATTAACAAATGCAAAAACAGTCATTAAAATTCCTGCCTTCTATACAAGATTCACAAATATGTAGCTTCCATTTCTCTCTTCAATCTCATTCAAATCTGGAGGAATTTTTCAGAGGTCAGGTCCTCAAGTTTATTATCACTTTTACCAGCTTGTCTCAGTGTGAAAAATAACACTGAGCGTGATATCTTGTATTCAATAGGCCCTCAATGAAAATTTGTTGCTTTCATGCAGGAATAGCTACCCAAAAAGAAAATGAAGTGCTCAGTCATGTCCGACTCTTTGCAACCCCATGGACTGTAGCCTACCAGGCTCCTCCGTCCATGGTATTTTCCAAGCAAGAGTACTGGAGTGGGCTGCCATTTCCTTCACTAGGGGATCTTCCCAAGCCAGGGATTGAACCCAGGTCTCCTGCATTGCAGGCAGACGTTTTACCGTCTGAGCCACCAGGGAAGCAAAGTTTGTAAGAAATAGCAGGAAAACACATGTCACATGTAAGTTTACATGTGCAGAAAGACTAAAGATAGCAACTGTGGTATATTTGACTATGTAAAAGGTTGCCTGGACTTTTACTACTGTTACTGATTCCTTTCACCCAGCATATTTGAAGCATAATAAATTAATTCTAAGCTCTGCTAGACCAAGATTCAGATCTATAAAGCAACATTTTTGCTCTACTTGTAAATGATATTAGATTTTGCTCTAGTTACCTTATAAAAATGTTGAAAGCAATAAAATTAATTTGACTATATTAAAGGTAAGACATGTATGTGTGACCAACAATGCAACTGAGACAAAATTGACAATCGTCAAGTTGTTCAAAGGCAATGCCTCCTGGCTTTAAGACTAAGCCTGGAGCCTAAGGGTGGCCAAGTACATGCTCATTTGTGAAACAAGAGAATAAATTTAAAGAAATACATATAAACACTGGAAATGTACGTCTGAAGATGGTTTCTGAAGTTATAGTATAATTAGGGACTTGATAAACTTCTAGCTCTCTGGGAAGAAACCTTCCTTATGACATTAATCTCCTAATCAATTTTTATAAATAAGTGGTCTCCAAACACATTTTCAGCAAAGCATTATGTTTAAAATATAAGACCATCTATATTCTATAGGTGCCTGTATGTCAGAATTACGAGTCTGAAATCAAACTACCAGTGTGGTGGTTCAAACTATGACTTTGGGCAAGTTACTTCCTCTCTTTAATGAAACAGTGTTCTTATTATAAAGTAGAGATCATAACAGCAACTACTGATATTTCATAGGCTTATTAGTAAGATTAAAGATATGATCCACTGTTAAGCAGTTAGAACAGTGTTCCACACATTTTAATGCTAGTTTTAAATTGACTACTATATATCTGTCTCACACCTTCCATGGCTAAATTACAACTAAGTATTATTTGCCTGTATATGTATATATATGCACATATACCTTTATAGATTTTGCTTATAATATATAACACTAGTAGAATAGTTATTTAAGATGACAACACCTTTGAAAGCCATTTAATACCTGAATTTGCAGTTAACAGGAAGCTTTGTTTTTAATGAAATTAACTAAAAATATCCCAAATACCTGAAACTACATAAATTTTCACTAAAACTGTCATGTATAATCCCCAAAGCAAGTGAAATTTTAAAAGTTAAAAGTGACAGCCAGTACAATCTCATTTGATTATAATAATATAACCATTAATTACTCTTAAATTGTTTCTATGCAACAACACATTAAATTAAAATAAAAGTTTAAAAGTCCAAACAACAACTTAGGTCTTTTGTCTAATAAAAATCAAACATTCATAGATTTTAAAACATTAAGCTTAGTAGGTTTAGAAATCAATTACATTCATATGTCTAAGTTAAAACCAAGTTTCTGAAAGTTCTGTTCCAGCTCATGTGGTTTTTAAAATTAAAATAATAAACTTACTGTGGGAGATGTAAAACTGCTTCTGGGACACACGTGAATCTGTTTTGAGATAATTTTAGGCTTGTGATAGAAGAAGGCAAAAAAGGCATAGCAGCTAAGAGAAAATAAAAGTGAGTTAATGGACATTTTAATCACTTTAACTAGATTTCTACCAGATTCCACACTAAGACAGCTATCAGTGATCTGATATGTAATTTAATTTCCATTCTCACCCTGACAATAAAAAGTTCTACTTTTAAAATTAGTTACTACTACCACAAAATATTAAAATAATGCACCATAATTATAAGAATCTTCTAACCTGAAAGCTCTACAAGTGTCTAAATATAAATTCTTCTAACGTCTGCACAAAGGAGAAATCATTAGAATATTAATTTCAAAGTATGTGTGATATTATGTGACATATACAATGCATGTGTGCAAGTGTGCCAAGTAGCTTCCATTGTGTCCTACTCTTTGCAATACTATGGACTGTAGCTGGCTAGGCTCCTGTGCCATGGGATTCTTCAGGCAAAAATAATGGAGTGGGTTGCCATGCCCTCCTCCAGGGAATCTTCCCAACCCAGAGATCGAACCTATGTCTCTTATGTCTCCTGCACTGGCAGGTGGGTTCTTTACCACTGGCATCACCTGGGAAGCCCTATATATATTATATGTTAATTCAAATTACTGAAGTAAGTTTAAAAAACCATTTTGGAATATCTTACTAATCCACAGTGTGATATAAAAATTCTCATTAACACCATCTTGTAAAGAATATTCTATGGAATAATTATGAAATGAAATTGAAAGTGATAGTCGCTCAGTCGTGTCTGACTCTTTGCGACCCCATGAAATGTAGCCTGCCAGGTTCCTCTGTCCATGCAATTTTCCAGGCAAGATTACTGGAATGGGTTGCCATTCCTTTCTCCAGCATATCTTCCTGACCCAGGAATCGAACCCAGGTCTCCTGCATTGCAGGCAGATTCTTTACCATCTGAGCCACCAGGAAAGTCCATTGAATAATTATGGATGTTACTTAATAAAAGCATTCTTTGATCATATGATCTTAAGAGAATGGGGAAACATTAGGCAAAATAAAGTGAAATAACTCAAAGCTGTCAACACCCAGGTCTCCCGCATTGCAGGCAGACTCTTTATTGCATGAGCCACCAGGGAAGCCACACCAAAGCTGTCAACATTTTGATTTCCAAAAGGGAAATACAGTATTAATACAAGGTACCTCCAAGGAATAAAATTCTATGGAACATAATTTTGGAAACTAAATAAATCATACTGCCTGTTTTGTCATCTGTAAAAGTGCACCTAAATCAGATGAAGTCTGAGATTGTTTAGCGATCTGAAAATCTGTGGTTCCGTGAAAGTGGTTTGAGAAATTATTTCTTAGCATTTTCAGGTTAATAACATGGGTTATCCTTTATCAAGAAAATCTTCAAGGGTCAAAATGTTCCAGGACATTACTAGAAGCTGTCTTCCTAAGAAGCAGAAAGGTACATGCTATACTTTACCTATTTCCAAAAAGTATTTGTAGCAAAATAAATTAGTATAATAGAAGTAATTCTCCACTTAGCAATTAAGAGTCTTTAGGTTCAGAGATTCTTGAACTTTCTCATTATATGTGAGAAAGACTCATAAAATCAAAGAACTGAAACTTCATTTCACAGAAGAATTTTTAATGGTTAGGGTTCCACTGAGGTTATCACCTCCATAGGGTGTTTTTCCAAATACAAGTCCATTTCTACAACTATTAAATTTGTGTTGTGCAAAGAAGGCAGATTCCTGAAACAACTAATTAATTAATTCTATGTTCCTGAACATTTCACACAAAAATCTCAGTGCTTCAATTTCCTCAGTTAGTCAAGCAGAGATCATACTTGTCCTACCCTATAGGATTTTTGTGAGATTCAGCTGAGATGACACATTGACCATATGCTAGCCTCAGGGCCCCTCAGATGCTCTTTTTTCTAGATACAATTAAATGCAACAAACACAGACACTTCCCTATCTCCACAATGTAGATCAGATTTCCTTGAGGTACCCTTGTAGCATCTTGAAACTTATCATCATAGCACTTAGCACAATACACAATTACATTCATTTGTTCCATCATTACTTACTGTCTTCTGAACTTAACTACATGTTCCCTAAGGACAGAGTCTGAATTGCTTTGCTCACTAGTGAGTGAATAATTCTATACCCAATTTCAGGCTCATGGTAAGAACATGGTAAATATTCAAGAGGGTGAAAGGAAGGGAAAGAGAAGGAAAGTAATTCTACGTAAATTAATATGGATTTTATTGTTAGTAGTTTCTCAAAAATGTATAAAAATAAAATATTTTAAAGTAAGTAGTCAAACTATATTCTGCTATTTAATAGAATTAAAAATTATTTTACCAAGTCAGGTATAGAATAGGCATGTGGGTGGCAAGGTATGTATGGTCTCCATTAAGGAAGCTAAAATAGTGGGAAAGTTCCCATTTATTACCATAAAAGTATTTTGTTCCTCAATATTAGAATTTGCAGACAGGCTAAAGTGAACATAAATCCCTGCTGTCTCACATGCTAAGAAAACATAGAGTATTCCAGGATTCTCAACAAAAGTGACAATCATATAGTCCATGATTATAATATTTTGAACAGAGCAAGAGCTCAATGAATACACATTAAGCTAACTAATTTGAAAACTTCTAAATGATTAATTTTATTCCTAAAAAATAATAATAGCACATATATTCCAGAAAACTGCTGAACAAATTTTAGTAGGAAACCCAGTATTTCTGCTTCAACCAGCTCAGGCAGCCATACTGAAATTTTAGTATAATCACAAAACCACAGATTAATGACTACATGTACTCCAAGATATTGCAGTCTTGGGCTTCCCTGGTGGATCAGTGGGAAAGAATCTGCTTGCAGTGCAGGAGACCCGGGTTCAATCCCCTAGGTTGAAGAGGGAATGTCAATCCACTCCGGTATTTTTGCCTAGAGAATCCCTTGGACAGAGGAGCCCAGCAGGCTATAATCCATGGGGTCACAAAGAGTTGGACACAACTGAGCGACTAACACTTTTCACAAGATATTGACATTTTAGCCTATGACAATATTAGCATGTTAAGTAGTATAATATAATTTTTAATATTAAATTTTTTAATATTTTAGAATTTAAAAACTAGACTAATTTTTAGGGCAACTTTAGGTTTACAGAAAAATTGAGAGGAAAATACAAAGTTCTCCCATATTCACCTTTTCCCCTCACCACCACCAGCCCACACACATACGTCTTTTCCCCATTATGAACACCTAGAATAGAATGTGCTGTGTGCTTAGTTGCTCAGTCATGTCCAACTCTTGGCAACCCCATGGACTGTAGCCCACCAGGATCCTCTGCCCATGGGGATTCTCCAGGCAGGAATACTAGAGTGGGTTGCCATGCCCTCCTCCAGGCGATCTTCCCAACCCAGGGATTGAATCCAGGTCTCCCACATTGCAGGCAGACTCTTTACCATCTGAGCCACCAGGGAAGCCCTAGAATAGAATAGTTTGGTATATTTGTTATAACTGATGGGCCAATATTATTAAGTAAAGTCCACAGTTTACAACAGAGTTCACTCTTCGTTTACAATAGTGTTTACTCTTTGATAGGGCTTCCCTGGTAGCTGAGCTGGTAAAGAATCTGCCTGCAATGTAGGAGACTCCGGTTCAATTCCTCGGTTGGGAAGATTCCCCTGAAGAAGGGACAGCCCATCCACTCAAGTATTCTTGGGTTTCCCTGGTGGCTCAAATGGTAAAGAATCTACCCACAAAGCAGGAGACCTGGGTTCAATCCCTGGATTGGGAAGAGCCCCTGGAGAAGGGAACAGCTACCCACTCCAGTATTCTTACCTGGAGAATTCTATGGACAGCCAATACTCTCTCCCACACTCCAAGATCCTGGAAATTGCTGCTTGTTAGTTTTGCCTTTCCCAAAATGTCATACAGTTAAAATTATACAATGTGTAATCTTTTCAGATTGGCTTCTTTAACTTAGCAATATGCATTTAAGTTCCCTCCACATTTCATGGCTTGACAGCTCATTTCTTTTTATCACCAACCTGCAAACTTTATATTTAAAACTCAAGCATAATATTTAACTGAAACACCACCTTTAAATCCCCACCTAAAATGTCCATACATGGCTCATGTGATTACTTTTATTTATTCCATTTGACCCATATAACATTCAAAATGACTGGAAAGAGAAGTCTCATATAAAGCACTTACCAAGAAAATTCATTCTGGCACTTAAAATCTCCACTTTAGGACAAGTCTCAAGGAAGTCCTCTGATAAAGATGAAATGTGGTTTTTACTAAGGTTTAAAATCTTCAGTTCCTTCAGGCTCAAAGGGGAGCATATTTCTGATATTTTATTTCTAGTCATAAGAGACAAAATGAGGATTAAATTGCATATATTTACAGGCTTTGAAGAAAAACAGTCAACCATCTTCAAAAATAGCATCAAAGCACATTTATTAACTTTTAAATTAATTTTAAAAATTTAAGTCAACTGATAGAAGCTATATTATGAATTGTCTCGGTTTTTTATCACTTTACCATGTAAAACTCATTACTATGGAAACAATGTCACTGTGTGTCAACCTTATGAAACTCCAATGTGAGGCAACCCTTTTGCCTTCAATGAACTCCATGCTTACCCTTCTAAAATGAGCTGTTCCAATTTCTCTACCACATCACCAAGGTTCGCAGGAAGAGAAGATATCTGATTATACGACAAATTAAACTGTTTCAAGGTCGGGCACTTCACAGCAGGGTCCAAAACTACTGAGGGTCCAATGTCATTTCGAGAGACATCAAGGTTAGCGATACAATTCATTCTCAACAAGTAAGTGGGAAATGATGTGAATTTATTACTGTGCAGATCCAAATGTGTTAAACATTTCAGAGTCTGAAAAGATAAAATTTTTAAATGAACCATCTGAAGAACTTAAATCTAGCTAATATTTCTGTCTTCCATACCTCTGGTAACTACAACCATTAAGACTTTTCCAAGAAATTGAAAATACAATTGATAAGACAACTTCAGTATACTCACTAGTCCTATCTGTTCTGCTATAAAATGGGTAAAGACGGGAAAAATATTAATAGGTGGACAGTCAAAAGCAGGCTCACAAAATAAGGTTTACAGTTTAATTCAGCTTTTGTGGTAAATTATTCTTGCAATGAGTAAAATGGAAGAATAATAACAGGTTCCAACAAATACTTGAATAAATGACTTAATGAATAAGCAGTACAACATAATCCTGGGAATATATTTTTCTCTAGCTTTTACATATTGTTTAACATTTTAATATAAGTAAGATATAACCATAAAGTAGTAATGTATATAGTACATGTGTTATTTCATAAACCCCTCTTTCAAACAAAATATTTTATTTTAAGTCTATTTTCTATTTTTAATATATTACATATTTATTATATTACTAATAATTATAGATTTCTTATATTTCTAATGTTTATACTCTATCATTTATATATATCATTATATATTAATTATATACTTATGCATCATAAATATATTATAAATTATATATAAATCTTTTAAATTTGTACTATAGACAAACATGTTTTACAAACTATGCATAATGTATGAATTTTAAATATATAATAAGCAAGTTATATGTTACATACAACATATATTATATAACATATTTATAGTATATATAATGATATATATTACATGCTGTATTTACAATTATAAATATATACTCTTATAATTATAAAATAATAATATATAATATAAAACATGTTATTTTATATATTATATATAATTTATGATTATAAATATATTTTTTATAATTTATACAATACATATTATAATCATAAATTATATAGCATATAATATATAATGTATGAATGTTATATAAACATTATTTGAATAATATATAAATAACATTTATGATTATATATTTATATCATATATATACTATATTTATGTGATACAAATATTATATGCTTATTTATATTATGGACTTCCTAGGTGGCACTAATGGGAAAGAACCTGCTGCCAATGAAGAAGACATAACAGACATGGGTTCAATCCCTGCGTTAGGAAGACTTCCTGGAGGAGGGCATGGCACCCCCTCCAGTAATCTCACTTGGAGAATCCCAAGGACAGAGGAGGTCATAACATTATACATAAGTATGTAATTATATACTTATAAGTATATAATTTATATACATAAATATATAAATATATATTATAAAAATACATTTTAATATAAAAGTTAACCATAAAGTAGTCATGTAATAATACGTTTTATTTTATAACCTCCTCTTTCAAATGAATTTTTCAGTTTGCTGTGATTCACACAGTCAAAGGTTTTAGCATAGCCAATGAAGCAGAAGTAGATGTTTTCCTAGGATTCTCTTGCTTTTTCTATGATCCAACGGATGTTGGCACTTTGATCTCTGGTTCCTCTGCCTTTTCTAAATCCAGTTTGTACATCTGTAAGTTCTTGGTTCATATACTGTTGAAGCCTAGCTTGGAAAATTTCGAGTATGACCTTGCTAGCATGTGCAGTGAGTGTAATTGTGTGGTAGTTTGAACATTCTTTGGCATTGCCCTGCTTTGGGATTGGAATGAAAACACCTTTTCCAGGCCTGTGGCCACTACTGAGTTTTCCAAATTTGAGGGCATATTGAATGCAGCACTTTAACAGCATCATCTTTTAGGATTTGAAATAGCTCAGCTGGAATTCTATCACCTCCACTAGCTTTGTTTGTAGTGATTCTTCCTAAGGCCCATTTGACTTCACACTACAGGATGTTTGGCTCTAGGTGAATGATCACACCATCATGCTTATCCAGGTCATTAAGATCTTTTTTGTATAGTTCTTCTGTGTATTCTTACCACCTCTTCTTAATATCTTCTTCTTCTGTTAGGTCTGTATCATTTCTGTTCTTTATTGTGCCCATCTTTGCATGATTGTTCCCTTGGTACCTCTATTTTTCTTGAAGATATCTCTAGTCTTTCCCATTCTATTGTTTTCCTCTGTTTCTCTGCATTGTTCATTGAGGAAGGCTTTCTTATCTCTCCTTGCTATTCTTTGGAACTCTGCATTCAGATGGGTATATCTTTTGTTTTCTCCTTTGCCTTTTGCTTCTCTTCTTTTCTCAGTTATTTGTAAGTCCTCCTCAGACAACTCTTTTGCCTTTTTGCATTTCTTCTTGGGGATGGTTTTGACCACTGCCCCCTGTACAATGTTGTGAACTTCCATCAATAATTCTTCAGGCATTCTGTCTATCAGATCTAATCCCTTGAATCTGTCTGTCACTTCCACTGTATAATCATAAGGGATTGATTTAGGTCATACCTGAATGGCCTAGTGGTTTTCCCTACTTTCTTCAATTTAAGTTTGAATTCTGCAATATGGAGTTCATGATCTGAGCCACAGTCAGCTCCAGGTCTTGTTTTTGCTGACTACAGAATCTTTAAATGCCCTAATGTATAATATAAATATTATTTATAATATATAAATGGCATTTATAAATATTTATATTATATATTTATATATAAAAGCCATGTTCTCTTCATATTCTCTTTGTTTTAGCTAGGCTAAACTCTAGTTTTCCTTTACTTACTATTTATTAAATATTTATTGACTGTCAGCAAAGTGTCAGTCGTTAGTTTCTTCACAAATTACTTCAGTAATCATCTATACAGCCTCTACTATACTTACTAGGCACTGAGGGTAGACATGAATGGGTAGACATGAACAGGCTGAATCAGTTTCTGTTCTCAAGGAGTTTACAACTCAGTGAGGACAATATACCTTAGATTCAAATTTATATTGTGAGCATTGGAGGAAAAAGAGTAGGTGCCACAGAAATGTAAACCAGATGGTATCCAACCTATCCTGGAGATTGAATCTAAAGTGAGCCCCTGTAACTTGGAAGATTTAGTCAGGTAAAAGGAGGATAGAGAGGGGCCATATTTGAGACATTGTGGTGGGGGTAGGTAGGGATCACCTTTCTTCTCTCTCTTCAGATACACAAACTTTAAGAGAAAGATATCACTTAAATATATTTAAAAATCATACAATTCTGCTTTTAAAGTATCAAAATTATGGTAAATTTTATAAGTTAGAAAAAGGAGAAATGCACCTGCAACAAAACTAGTTTTTAAAAAGCATATAATCCTTTATCAAACTTTGCAGTTCAATCCAAGAATTCATTTAATAATTTAAAAGTCAGTATTAGGATCATTTTAATTTGTAAGCATATCTTCTTTGAATTCTAATCTATAGTACATAAAAATGATGAACAAAGTAAGTAGAGGATTACCCTATCAGCAGATTACTTTAAAATTTAATTGCTATAAAATAGGAATTTTGAGCATAAAAATCAATTTTTAAGGTACATATAATTTTAAAACTTTATTAAGATTTAAAGGCCTTGTAGATAGTTTAGTTGAGCCTCTTTGTTTTGCAGACAAGAAAATGAGGGCCTAGAGCAGCCGAAGTGATATGTTCTTATTGTCATACAGTTGGTAGCTGAACAAAGTCAGGACCATCAAACCAGACCTAATTTAATTTAAACAGTTTAAGTTGTCTTACTAGAATTAAATAATTATAGGCATAATCAACATGCAACCTTGCCAGACTTTAATACATACCATGAATCATAAGGACAGAACCTAGAATTCCTTTTTAATCAGATTTCCATTTCCACTGTCTGCCCCCAAAGATGCATCTGAAAGATCACATAAACTAAGATACTTGTGTAACAACCAGAACAATGGAGGAATTACTGTCCAATGACACAAAAGTAGAGCCTTATTTTTAAATATTTAAGCATACAACTTAGATACAAATGCAGATGCTCTTGAAATATCCTGAGAATTATAAGGATAAATTAAATTTACTTCACATAGTTGTTGTGGAAAACTTGTGAGTGCATTCTGGTGAAGCTCCAGCTTTTCAAGATGCTCCAAATGACCACTTATACAGGAGTTCTGGCTCAGGGCATCAACATCTCTTAGTTCATTTGCTGAAAGGTCTAATGATGTAATATATTCTCTCTCAGAAGGCAGGGAAGAAATGCTCTCTGAATGCCTCATATGGGACTGGAATTTTGATGCTCCTTTTGTCAAAAACAAACAATGGAGATATAAGCAAGTAATTTAAGTTTACTCGGTAAATGCTTATTGATCATCTACCAGCGTCAGGTTCTCTTCAAGGCACTGGAATAGAAAACCAAACTATGAAATTTTTATTCCAGTGTCAGACATGGAAGTAAATAAAAAATATTAAATCAGGCAGTTTAAGTAGCATAAAAAACAACAGACCTAGAGAAGAACATTAAGAGTGGCACTGGTGGAGGGTTTTATTTATGTTTTAGGAAAACAGCAGGAAGGATAAAAAGTGTCTGGTATAACATCATAAAAGTTTAAATTTTAAATTTATAGTTGTGTTTCATTTTTCTACAGAATGATTTCTATGGAATCACTAGGTAAATAAGATTGAAGGTTATATATGATGAAATTGCTACCAAGAAAATTTGAATAATCAGAGGAAATTTAACAAAGTGGTATATTCTGCTCAAAACATCTATTTACTTATGATTACTTTCAACTACTTACTGAGTGAATCATCTGATGAAAATATTTTTCTTTTTCTCTTTAGTAAATCTTCATGATCAAAAATGGGTCCCTATTAAACAAATAAACATTTATAATAAAATTACCATCACTGTTTAGAGCAAAGAGAACATTTTCCTAGCTGATTTCTTTAGGAGGCCCCAATAAGATTACTGGGCTTCCCTGGTGGCTCAGTCGGTAAAGAATCCGCCTGCAATACAGGAGACCTGGTTCAATCCCTGGCTTGGGAAGATCCCCTGGAAAAGGAAATGGCAACACACTCTAATATTCTTGCCTGGGAAATATCATGGACAGTGGAGCCTGGCGGGTTACAGTCCATAGGGTTGCAAGTCTCGAACACAATTTAGTGACTAAGCCACTACCACTGTAAGATTATTATTAATAGCTAAAGTATTCATGGAACCAAGACACACCATAAGACACAGACCTAGTCTGTGCTCCACAGACATGATGCTCTACGAAGAAAAAAGAATATAACTATTTCAAAATGTACAGAACACATATATGCCCCAGACATGCTCAAAAGTCTACAATCGTAAATTCAAAATAGCATATGCATGCGTGTATGCACAGACACACAGATACATATGCATGTGTGTGTGTGCGTGTGTATGTGTGTGTATATGTATACATATATAGTGGCTCAGCTGGTAAAGAATCTGCCTGCAATATGAGAGAGACCTGGGTTTAATACCTGGGTTGGGAAGATCTCCTAGAAAAGAGAAAGGCTACCTACTCCAGTATTCTGGCCTAGAGAATTCCATGGACTGTATAGTCCGTGGGATCCCAAAGAATGACTGAGCAACTTTCACTTTCACTTCATATACATACAGAGAGAAAGCACTTTCACACATTAGGGAATTTCTGTATCTAGCTTTGACACACAATTTCAGTTATTAAAAGAATGTCAAACAAGATATACAATATTTAACTACAGTTTTTACAATATAACTTACCAATGAACAGGAATGTCTTTGCAAATTTGGTGAGCAACGCTGCAAGGCAGGATCTTGGTAAAATTCTCCTACACTAATTGAATTTGATTTCTTTTTCACAAGAAATGAGCCTTCACTTCCTATTTTTAAACAATAACATAAAGGCAAGTCAAAAATTCTGACCTAATCATAAGATGCTAGCATCATAGTTCAATCACAAAACATTTTTAAGCACATTTTCATGAATGGAATTTACCCAATTCCTTTTGTAACATCTTTAAAGTAGAAACGATAAACTATGCTGGCTTTTCATTTTCAAATTCAACATTTTTTTCATCCACAACTATTTACTGAATGGCTGTCACAAGACTAGAAGCTGAGTAAGTGCAGGATAAAGATAAACAGGAAAAGTAATCCAGGCCTTAAGCGAGCTCACAGTATGGCAGGAAAAAGCCAAGTAGAAAAAAGTAGTCTAGTTACAAGTGCTAAAATTAATACATGGAAGCCGAGAAAGTTTATACATAAATCTGATCAGTGTTATTCTCTCCTAGTTCTCTGAATTTTTCTTAGAAAATTTTCAAATCTTGTTTTAAATATTGGAATCACACTTTGACATTCAGCAAGTTTAAGTAGATTTTTATTTAATTACATATTGTGTAGCTTAATTTATGAAATGACATTAAAATAAATAGAATGAGTTTAGCTGGCAGTATTGTTTTGAGAGAGAGGTGAGAATTGCTTTTAAAATTATGGACTTTCAAGAAAATAAGGATCAATGCTAAGTTATATTTTAAGGATAAATAATGTAGAGCCACTTTTGAGAACCATGCTGTTTTAAATTCTATCACTCTTTTATCTTTGAAGCATAAAAACTGTGTCAAAACGAATTGTCAAATTTACCTAACCAAAATCAATTCGTTTTACAGTTGCATTTCTGATGTTATCCTTTATTTAAAAACACTTAAAGAGAATTCTTCTTTCAGCCCTGATGATATAACAAACACTGAACTTAACCTCCCCACAACAAATAACCAGAAAGTTGGGCAATTTTTTTAAAATAATTGGTTTCAGACATGGGCTGCCCAGTAGCTCAGTGGTCAAGAATCTGCCTGTCAAAGCAGGAGACGTGGGTTTGATCTCTGGGTTGGGAAGATCCCCTAGAGAAGGAAATGGCAACCTACTCCAGTATTTTTGCCTGGGAAATCCCATGGACAAAGGAGTCTGGTGGGCTACAGTCCACGGCGTCACAAAAGAACAAGACACAACTTAGCTACTAAACAACAGGCTAACTTAGAATCAGTTGGATGCCTAAGGTTCCTTGACCAAACTTCCTTTGGGCTTCCCAGGTGGTGCCTGCCAGTGCAGGAGATGCAAAAGACACGGGCTCAATCCCCTGGAGTAGGAATTGGCAACCCATTCCAGTATTCTTGTCTGGAAAATTCCATGGACAGAGGAGCCTGGTGGGCTACAGTCCATGGGATCACAGAGTCGGATACAACTGAGTGACTGACAGCACACACACACACACACACACACACACACACACAAACACACAGATATTGGACTGCAGACAGTGTAGGGCTGTATAATCCCTGAAAGAATGAAAACAAATTATGTGAAACTTTCAGGCACACTAGCTTCCTGCCTGTAGGCAATTTAAGGGCCATGGGCAGTGAAAAGGAATTTAAACAAAGCCCAGTGGCTTTCCTGAGATGAGGAAATGGAGATCAGTGTTCATGAAGATTAACTTAGATGGGAGTTCCAGGGCAGACTCATGGACAGAAAGGAAAACAAATGAAGCAAAAACTTGATTCTTTGAAAAAGATCAATAAAATTGATAAATCTTAAGTGAGACTGAAGAAGGGGAAAAAAAAGAAAGACAAAAACTATCAATGTCAAGAATTAAAGATCAGATATCACTAATGATCATATAAACATTAACAGGATAATAAGAGAATTATTATAAATATCATTAAACAAACTGGTAACATATAAAGAGGACAGATTTCTTGAAAGTTTCAAATTATAAAAACTGACAAAAGAAATAATAGAAAATCAAAATAAACATAAATTGATTACTTTTATAATTAAAAATATTCCCTCTCTGCACCAAAAATATATTCCTAATATACAAGGCTTTACTAATGAATTCTACTAAACATTTAAGAATAAGACCTCTCCTATAAAAAACCTTTCAGAAAACAGTGGAGTCAGGAGCAATTTTCAATTCATTTCAAGAAGCTAGCATTACTCTCATAGTTACAAGGAAACAAAACTACAGACCAATATCCTTCACAGACGCAATATCCTTAATGAAATTTTAGAAAATCAAATCAAATAATATTTTAAAAGAATAACACATCATAACCAAGTGAGATGTATCCCAGAAAAACACATTTGGTTTAACATGAGAAAATCATGCTGCTGCTGCTGCTAAGTCGCTTCAGTCGTGTCCGACTATGTGCGACTGCATAGACGGCATCCACCAGGTTCCGCAGTCCCTGGGATTCTCCAGGCAAGAATACTGGAGAAAATCATGGTAATAAACTAAATAACAGAATAAAGGGAGAAAATATGCACATTGCAACAGATGCAGAAAAGCATTTTCCAACACCCAATATGATAAAAAGTCTCCGCAAATAATTACTAGAAATGAGCTTCCTTAACTTGAGGAAGTGTATCTATTAAAAAAAAACAAAACGATAACATCATACTTAATGATGAGATACTGAATGCTTTCCCTCTAAGTTTGGAAATCAGGGAACAATGCCTACTCTTACCACTATCTATTCAACAACAAGACATGGAAACATTTTAAAAGACAGATTAGAATGGAAGAAATAAACCTTTTTTAGCAAATGGCATTATCGTGAACATAGAAAAAAATCGATGGAGTCAACAAAAAGCTGTTAGAACTCAAGAGTTTTGCAAGCCCACAGAATACATTAATGTACAAAGAAATCAACCACATTTCTGTAAACCAGCAGTGAATGAATTATTGGAAATGAATTTAAAAACAATACTATTTACAATAGCATCAAAAAACATGCAATACCCAACACTGGGGAGAGAAATTTAAATACAAATAAACAGAAATAAATACTACATTTTTATCTCAGCAGACTCATTAAAACATCAGTTCTCTCATTTATTTATAGATTTAATCTAAAGAAATTTTTATTGATGTTAATTCTGTGTCAGGACACATTTAACAGGAGGCTTCCTGTGTGCTGTTTTCAGTCTTGCATGAATTCTATGTTCCTTAACAGCACCTGAATACAGGTGCCAGAGAGCTGGCAAGCCGGCTTTCGGGGATAATAGAAATTCATGTATCTCATTCATATGGAAATTCCACATGGTGAACAGCAGCCATTTACAAGTCTCCTCCTTTCTGATATGTAAAGTAACAGTTACAACCTCCTCTCTAGAGAATAATTCTAACCTCCGGCTTTCTAGACGACTTGTTAGACTTTTGATCCCTATCTCTGCTAAAAAGGGCTATCTGGTAAGAGAGTATATATATGCCCACAATATGTTGAATAAATGCCTTTGTTCCACAGAGCACTGGTCCCCGTGTCTTTCCTCATTTTCTCTCTCTCTCTCGCTCTCTCCCTCTCTCCCTCTCTCCGTTTCAGGCTGTTTCCACAGAGCACAGGTGTCCATCGTGTCTACTTATTTGCCTGGGCTTTCAAGGCCTCTTCGAGAGGGCACCCTGAGCCTACGTAGACGGTGCTCTTTGTCCTAGAGTTATATTGTCATACTGTGTAAACTAGGGAATATAAGCCTCTTTTCTTCCTTCTTTTCTTATCGGTCAACTCTGTACCCCAAGTTCTGGTCCATTAAAGGACCACAACAATCCTGTATTATATAACAATAATATATTATACATAAATTTTATATTAAATGTAGATTTAATTCTAATAAAAATCCTAGCATAAAATTAATTGATTCAAAATGTAATATATGGAAATGCAAACAAACTAGTATAATAAGAACAATTTTCAAAAAGAATACCACCAGAGAACTTATACTACCAGATTTTAAGACCTGCTATTAAGCTAAAGTAGTCAAGAGAGTATGGCTTTGGATAATGATCTAAATCAATTGCACAGAATAAAGAATGCATAAATAGAATAACATCTATATGGTCAATTAAATTAGACAAACATGCCATTAACTCAACAAGGAAATAAAGTATATTCAACAAATTATGTTAAAACAACTGAATATCTATGTGGAAAAAAGTAAATGTCAATTCTTCACTAATACTATATATCAAAATTAATTTAAAATGGATTATAGACCTAAAGGTAAAAGCTAAGATTTTCATATTTCTATAAGAAAACACAGGAGAAAATATTCACAAATTTGAGATAGGAAAAGATTTCTTAAATGATATAAAAACAACACAAATCAAAAAAGAAAAAACTGAAACACTGCAGTTTTTAAAATTTAACAATTCTGCTCTTTGAAAAATATCAATAAAATAAAAAAGACAAGCTATAACTGATAGAAAATATTTATAGTTCATATATCTGTCAAAGGACTTCTACTAAGAATATATAAAGAACTCTTATAATAACATAATAAGACAATAACACAACTAAAAATTAACAATGATCTGAACAGACACTGAAAATAAAATATATGAATGGTCAATAAAAACATGAAAATAATCTCAATATCAGTAGTTTACAGGGAAATGAAAATTAAGCCCAAATGTGCTAGGACTACACCCTCAGTAGAATGGCTAAAATTAAACTGACACGTAATACTAAATAACATAGTGTGATGAACATTTAGAGAAGCTAGAATTTTCGTATATTGCTGATGGCATAACCACTTCAGAAAACAGCCAGAGATAAATAGATATCCTTTTTATATGAAAGTTGAGAAAATACTAATTTAGTATACTGTGACATAAAGCAGACCAGCGGTGGGGGGCAGGTTTTTTGGAAGAGGCATGTAAAGGGACTTTTTTGGATGACAGAAATGTTGTGTAACTTAACAGTGGTGATGATTACATGGATATATAAATGAAAACATACACTTAAAATGTGCATATTTTACTTTATGTTAATTATGTCTCAATAAAATTGGTTTCTAAAAATACTTGAACTTGAGACATAAAATTTTTGGAATAATCCTTACTTACCGCCTTCTCAAATACGTTTATTCTATCACCCAAAGTTTTCAATCATACTAATCATACTATTTTTAAAAAATTACCTCACCCATTTTTACCAAACTGCATTATGTTAAAGGTCAGCATTAATCACTGTCATTAATATTTTCTCATGTCAATTTTTTATCTCATGAGTTATTAAAATATTATTTTTAATTCTAGTAAACATAAAAATATTTATAGTGTACTTTCTATTTGCAAGCACTCTCTCAGACACTTTACATACATTTTTCCAAATTCCTATAAATAATCCTGGAAGGTTAGCAACACTACCTTTAATAAGGGTAACAGGTTTACACAAACCACAAAAGGTTCTAGGCAGTGATGGAATATGAAATCCAATTCAAGTCTGAGTCAGCGTTTTCACTGCAATAGCCACCATTCACTGATTTGGGGGAGTACAATAACACTTAAATGTGTAGAGATGTATTTTCTTCATTGCCTCAACTAATGGTTAAGTAACAGTAAGCATTAACTAATGAATACAGTTTTCCTCAAGTTTTTGCAAATGAAGTAAATTAGGTTTTTGTCTCTATTTCCATTGTTCCATGCCAGAGTGTGTGTGTGTGTGTGTGTGTGTGTGTGTATACATATACACACATACATACATATATACACATATATATGTGTATATATATATGTATATATATATATATATATATATGGGCTCCCCTGGTGGCTCAGATGGTAAAGCATCTGCCCGCAGGGCGGGAGACCCAGGTTCAATCCCTGGGTCAGGAAGATCCCCTGGAGAAGGAAATGGCAACCCACTCCAGTCCTCTTGCCTAGAAAATCCCATGGATGGAGGAGCCTGGCGGGCTACAGTCCATGGGGTCACAAAGAGTTGGACACGACTGAGCAACTTCACTTCACTTCATATATATATATATAAAAGAATAAAGGGAACAACTGTTTTGAAATAGTCACCTTCACTATCCAGGTCATCACTTTGACCAAACACACTGTCAATGTAAGACTCAGGAATGAAGGTCCATTCATCAAGTTTATCAACCATTTCTTCAGAAAAATTCCCATTGCTGCTTGAGCCAGCTCCTTCCTCCACAGAACTTTTCATCTGATATCTGAGCACCATCCTTGCCAGGGTGGATCCTATATCTAAGAATAAAGATATATCAACAACTTCTTAGAAATCACTAATTACACAAATATAAACATATCAAAGTTCTTTATATAGTTTCATACTGTTAAAGAGAAATTTTTATTCTTAAAGGCACTTCACAATCATAATATTCTATAAAGTAGCAGGTAATAAACTTAAATTTTTTAAAAGTCAGAAAAATTTACACAAAGCTTTCATATAGGTGACAAAAATGAACCATTGTAAAACTAACTTGACTCATGAAGGGGCCTGGACGTTGAAGCCTGACAGTCCTGTGTTCAAGTTACTTGCAAGTTGTACAAGCTGCCTGAGTGTCAGCATTCTAACTGGGAAGTGAAGACAACAGTACACACAGCACAGGATTACAGAAAAAATTAAAGGAAATGATGCACATAAAATTTTTAGAATAATACTTAGGACACAGAAGTAATAAATGATATTCTTATTTTTATAAACTACTTGAAAAGTGATTCAGTCTACTAAGAAATTTGATAAAATTTCAAAATTAACTTGCTATTTTACTGAATATTATATTAAGCACTATAATGAATAAATAAGTTGGCATAGTTCTCATTGTCCTAAATATACCCTGGAAATTTTCTTCAAATGTTACTCTTATAGCTCACATTGTAACATGTGTACATAATTCAGTCAAGTACAACCTGGAAAACACATTAAAGCTTTGAATTCAAAATATTTTTTACTCAGACCAGCTGTCAAAAAAATTAAAGTTATGCCCTGCAATATTAGGAAACACTTGTCAGTACTTGTGAAAAATTTCATACAGAACCAGAAGAATACAGGAGTATTCTGAATGTAAATCTCCCTTCATATCTTCAAAGGGTCCTCAATTCCTTTCCATCAGAAAACAAAGGTTAAAGTTAAGCAGGTTGTTGCCATGAGACTGGATGAAATGACAAAGCGTGGAATCCAACCGCGTCTCATTAGTTCCCAAGGTCCCCAAAAGCAATCAGAGAATCCATTTCTGGATTGTTTTTTCAGACATACTATTCTCATATTCAAAATGTATGGCTACCATAGCCCAACCGTGTTTTCACCAATACTATTAATAAAAAAAAAACACTGTTCTCTGCTTTTTTTTTCCCCTTAAGAATGCATTCTGTCACTGGACGTTTGGATTTGCAAGGTGCTTTGCTCTCAGTGATTGCAAAGCGTTACACTGTATGAATATATCAATTTGTTATTAACCTGAATAGTTTCTTCGGGAAATATTTAGATTTTTTCCCTGATTTTTTGTCATTGTGAACAATATTTTAATGTGCATCCTTGAACATAATTTTTTGTGCGCTTTAAGAATGCTGCATCATGGATCCTATCACTACATTATTTGATCAAAAAAGTACACATGTTGTTGTTCAGTCGCTCAGTCATGTTCCTCTCTCTGCAACTTCATGGACTGCAGCAGGCCAGGCTTCCCTGTCCTTCACCATCTCCCAGACCTTGCTCAAATTCCTGTCCATTGAGTCAGTGATGCCATTCACCCATCTCGTCCTCTGTCATCCCCTTCTCCTCCTGCCCAGTTTTTCACAGCAACAGGGGCTTTTCTAATGAGTCAGCTTTTCGCTCCAGGTGGGCAAAGTATTGGAGCTTCATAATCAGTCCTTCCAATGAATATTCAAGACTGATTTCCTGATCGACTGGTTTGATCTCCTTGCACTCACGAGTCTTCTCCAACACAGTTCAAGAGCATCAATTCTTTGACACTCAGCCTTCTTTATAGTCCAAGTCTCACATCCATACATGAATACTGGAAAAACTACAGCTTTGACTAACAGACTTAAGTTGGAAAGTAATGTCTCTGCTTCTTATTTAATATTCTGTCTAGCTTTATCACAGCTTTTCTTCCAAGAAGCAAGTGTCTTTTAATTTCATGGCTACAGTCACCATCTACAGTGATCTTGGAGGCCAAGAAAATAAAGTCTGTCACTGTTTCCACTGTTTAGCCATTTTTTGCCATGAAGTGATGGAACTGGATGCCATGATCTTTGTTTTCTGAATGCTGAGTTCTAAGTCAGCTTTTTCACTCTCCTCTTTCACCTTCATCAAGAGGCTCTTTAGTTTCTCTTTGCTTTCTGCCATGAAGGTGGTGTCATCTCCATATTTGAGGGTATGGATATTTCTTCTGGCAATCTTGATTCCAGCATGTACTTCAACAAGCCTGGAATTTCATATGATGTACTCTGCATATAAGTTAAATAAGCAGGGTGACAATATACAGCCTTGACAATTTCTCAATTTGGAACCAGTCCATTGTTCCATTTCCAATTCTAACTGTTGCTTCTTCACCTGAATACAGATATCCAGGAGGCAGGTAAGGTGGTCTGGTATTCCCATCTCTTGAAGAAGTTTCCATAGTTTGTTGTCATCCACACAGTCAAAGGCTTTCATGTATTCAATGAAGCAGAAGTAGATGTTTTTCTGGAGTTCTCTTGCTTTTTTATGATCCAATGGATGCTGGCAATTTGATTTCTGGTGCCTCTGCCTTTTCTAAATCCAGCTTGAACATCTGGAATTTCTCCATTCATGTACTTCTGAAGCGTAGCTTGGAGAATTTCACCTGCTACATTGCTAGCAGGTGAAATGAGTACAATTGTCCGGTAGCTGGAACATTCTTTGGCATTGCCCTTCTTTGGGATTGGAAAGAAAACTGACCTTTTTCAGTCCTGTGGCCGCTGCTGAGTTCTCCAAACTTGATGCATATTGAGTGAAGCACTTTCACAACATCATCTTTTAGGATTTGAAATAGGTCAGCAGGAATTCCATCGCCTCCACTAGTTTTGTTCATAGCGATGCTTCTTAAGGCCCACTTGACTTCTCACTCCAAGATGTCTGGCTCTAGGTGAGTGATCACACCATTGTGGTTATCTGGGTCATTAAGGTCTTTTTTTTTTCTAGTTCTTCTGTGTATTCTTGCCATCTCTTCTTAATATCTTCTGCTTCTGTAGGTCGATACCATTTCTGTCCTTTATTGTGCCCATCTTTGCATGAAATGTTCCCTTGGTATCTCTAATTTTCTTGAAGAGATCTCTAGTCTTTCCCATTCTATTGTTTTTCTCTATTTCTTTGCACTGATCACTGAAGAAGGCTTTCTTATCTCTTCTTGCTAGTCTCTGGAAATCTGCATTCAAGTGGATATATCTTTCCTTGTCTCCTTTGCCTTTCACTTCTCTTCTTTTCACAGCTATTCCTAAGGCCTCTTCAGACAACAATTTTTGTATTTCTTTTTCTTGAGGATAGTTTTGATCACTGCCTCCTGTACAATGTTAGGAATCTTTGCATACTTCTTCAGGCACTCTGTCTATCAGCTCTTATCCCTTGAATCGGTTTGTCACTTCCACTGTATAATTGTAAGGGGTCTGATCTAGGTCATATCTGAATGGCTTAGTGGTTTCCCCTCTTTCTTCAATATAGGTTCAAGTTTGGCAATAAGGAGTTCAAGATCTGCGCAACAGTCAGTTCCCAGTCTTGTTTTTCCTGATTGTATAGAACTTCTCCACCTTTGGCTGCAAAGAGTATTATCAATTGGATTTTGGTATTGACCATCTGGTGATGTCCATGTGTAGAGTCATCTCTTGTGCTGTTGGAAGAGGAGTCTGCTATGACCTGTATGTTCTCTTGGCAAACCTCTGTTAGCCTTTGCCCTGCTCCATTATGTACTACAATGCTAAACTTGCCTGTTATTCCAGGTATTTCTTGACTTCCTACTTTCGCATTCCATTCCCCTATGATGAAAAGGACATCTTTTTTTGGTGTTGGTTCTAGAAGGTCTTTTAGGTTTTCATAGAACCGTTCAACTTTAGCTTCTTCTGCATTGGTGTTTGGGGCATACACAGATTTGGATTACTGTGATATGGTTTGCTGTGATTACTGTGACTACTGTGCTATTGAATGGTTTGGACAGCAAGGAGATCCAACCAGTCCATCCTAAAGGAAATCAGTTCTGAATATTCATTGGAAGGACTGATGCTGAAGCTGAAGCTCCAATACTTTGGCCACCTGATGCATAAAACTGACTCGCTGGAAAGGACCCTGATTTGGGGAAAGATTGAAGGTGGGAGAAAAAGGGGATGACGGAGGATGAGATGGTTGATGGCATCACTGACACAATGGACATGGGTTTGAGTAAATTCCAGGAGTTGGTGATGAAAAAGGAGGCCTGGCATGCTACAGTCCATGGGGTCACAAAGAGTCAGATACTACTGAGCAACTGGACTGAAACTGAATGGTTTGCCTTGGAAATGAACAGAGATCATTCTGTAATTTTTAAAATTGCACCCAAGTACTGCATTTTGGACTTTCATTGACTTTGAGGGCTACTCTGTTTCTTCTAGGGATTCTTGCCCACAGTAGTAGGTATAATGTTTATCTGAATTAAATTCACGCATTCCGGTCCATTTTAGTTCACTGATTCCTAAAATGTCAATTTTTTTTTAAATTACGTGTACTTTATTAAAGTACATGGATATACATTTAAAATATTACTGTTGTTGTTCAGTCATTAGGTCGTGTCAGACTTTTTTCGACCCCTTGAATTGCAGCATGCCACACTTCCTTGTCCTTCACTATGTCCTGTAGTTTGCTCAAACTCATGTCCATTAAGTCTGTGATGCCATCCCCTCCATCCATGGAATTCTCCAGGCAAGAATACTGGAGTAGGTGACCATTTTCTTCTCCAGGGACTCAATCCAGGACTCAAACTTGGGTCTTCTGCATTGCAAGTGGATTCTTTACCATCTGAGCCACCAGGGAAGCCCCATAACACTAAAGGATACTGCCAAATTTTCCTTACAAAAGGACAATTTGAATTTATATCAATAATGTGTGACATGCCTATTTCCACCTATGCTTATCAATATAGTTCATAACCAAATTTTTCTATTTGAAATGCACTAGTACAGATACTAATGATAACTGTCATCAACATACTTACTATGTACAAGACCTATATTAACTAGAAAACACATCCTTAAGTGAAATGCAAAGTATACTAACTTGAAAATGAAAAGTACATATGTATATTTCTACACATACATTTTAATTCATATGTAAGTGTATAACAAGTCCAGGGAAAAAAATAATCTGCATTGATTACCTACAGGTAAAACAGTAAGTTACTGTTATTTTCTTCCTTATGCTATTTAAGTTTTTCTATTCTTAAAGGCACATAGATTATTTTATAATAAAAACTAAAATACTTAACAAAGAAAAGTAGTCTCACAGAAAGATCTCAGTTTCGATTTATCTTTATAAAATATGGATTTGCTGGGTCATAAGGAACTTAAATATAATGTCAATTTCAAGCATTTCATGATCAAAATAAAAAAAAGCCAAACCTTTACAATATTTTTGACTTAAGTTGCACCAAATGGAATGAAAACTAAAAGATTAATGATTTTTAAAAATTCTACTAAAATTAAGCCTTCTACAAAAGTTGATTGGAAATCCTTACTTGTCTCTTTTCTTAAATAAGATGTCTTATCTGGAAATAAAGGACCAAGCCAGGAAGGTTCAATTTTTCCCATACAAAATCCTCCAAGACAGATGCTATTATTGGCCAGATCCAGGGCAAGCCTCCTCAAGAGTAAGCTGATTATTTGGCTGTTGCCTTTCCCAATGCTGATTGTCAGAGCTTTCCGAACATCCTGCTCACGAGATCCACTATTCAGTAACAATTCTACCAGTTTGGGACTGCTTGCTTTCTCACATACCTATTAAAGAAAAAGAGGAAGTAAGCATATATTTTTTTTAAAAAATCATTTTTTCTTTATAATACTGGTAATCAAACTTGGTGTGACTTTCCCCTGCATCTTTAAATTTTCAGTTCAGTCGCTCAGTCATGTCTGACTCTTTGCGACCCCACTGATGCCAGGCTTCCCTGTCCATCACCAACTCCCGGAGCTTGCTCAAACTCATGTACATCGAGCTGGTGTTGTCATTCAACCATCTCATCCTCTGTCACCCCCTTCTCCTCTGTCTACAATCTTTCCCAGCATCAGGGTCTTTTCCAGTGAATCAGTTCTTCACTCAGGTAGCCAGAGTATTGCAGCTTCAGCATCAGTCCTTCCAATGAATATTCAGGACTGATTTCCTTTAGGATTGACCAGTTTGATCTCCATGCTGTCCAAGGGGCTCTCAAGAATCTTCTCCAACACCACAGATCAAAAGCAGCAATTCTTCAGCACCCAGCTTTCTTTATGGTCCAACTCTCACATCCATACATGACTATTGGAAAGACCACAGCTTTGACTATATGGACCTTTGTTGGTAAACTAATGTCTCTGCTTTTTAATATGCTGCCTAGGTTTATCACAGCTTTTCTTCCAAGAAGCAAGCATCTTTTAATTTCATGGCTGCAGTCACCATCTGCAGTGATCTTGGAGCCCAAAAAAAGAAAGTCTGTCACTGTTTCCATTGTTTCCCCATCTATTTGCCATGAGGTAAAGAAATTGGATGCCATGATCTTAGTTTTTTGAAAGTTAACTTTTAAGTCAGCTTTTTCACTCTCCTTTTTCACTTTCATCAAGAGGCTCTTCAGTTCCTCTTCGATTTCTGGTCTTTAAATTTAGAATGGAACAAAATAAGGCAAAACTCATTCTTGAAGTAAATTAAGAAAATAAAGTAAGATTAGCACCGCAAATATCAGAGCAGCATAAATTAAATCTGCCATGTGAGAGCCAGTTACCATGAAAAAGACAACATGATACGAAGTAAAACTCATAGGCTTGAAGTCAAAATACCTGAGGCTCCATCAATTTACACATTTCTCACACTTTCTGGACTTGTTTGCTTATTGGAAGATATCTGGGAAACTGATACCTTAACATAGCAAATGCTACTTCATTTACTTGCCAAATGCCTTGCCTTCATTTGTGACATAGAATAACTAAGTGTGAGTATAAATATTATTAAATTCACCAATGTCACATGCAAAGGACAGTCATCATTCACTGGTTTTCCCGGACAAGAATTTGAATTTCTACAAAGATATATGTTTTCTACCTTACCCTGAAAGTTATGTTTTCAGAGCATGTCCTCAAGGTGGGTTAACATGGTAACTGCTACAAAAACTAGAGTGACCACAGTAAGCAGAGAGAAGCCTTAGCAACCTGCAGCATAGCACACTGGCCCAACCTCAGCAAGAGCTTCTGAAAGGCAATGGAATCTGATGTCATCAACTACAAGAATGAAATCATAAATAATAAAATTATGATGTCAGGTACTATGTTACCTTCTGTAAACACATTATCTCCAATTATTTTTTAAAAACCCTATGCCATAAAAAGTATTACTCCCATTTTATAGATGAATATTTAGGAAAAATATGTGATTTGTCCAAAATCTTGGAGCTACTTAATGAAACACTTGGATTTGAAATCAAATCTGCAGATTCCAAAGCTTGTGGTCCTTTTACAACCCAATATTAATGATTTAAAAAAAGAAATATATATCTATTTAGGTTTTCTGCCCATTTTTAACTGAGTGGTTTGTTTTGATGATATTAAGCTTCATGAGCTGTTTTTGTAAATTTTAGAAAAATGGGCAGAAGACCTAAACAGACATTTCTCCAAAGAAAACATACAGACAGTCAAGAGACACATGAAAAGATGTTCAGTATGTTAAACTAATAGAGAAATGCAAAGTAAAACTACAATGAGGTATCACCTCAACAGTCAGAATGGCTACCATCAAAAAAATCCACAGAAGATGACTTCCCTGGTGGTTCAGGGGTTCAGTGGTTAGGAATCCACCTGCCAAGGCAGGGGATGTGGGTTTGATCCCTGGTCCAGAAGATTCCACATGCCTTGGGCAACTAAGCCCATGCACCCCAAGTACTAAAGCCTACATGTCCTAGAGCTCATGCTCTGCAACAAATGAAGCCACCACTACAATAAGTCCACACACCACAACTAGAGAGTAGCCCCCACTTGCTGTAACTAGAGAAAGCCCATGTGCAGCAACAAAGGCAGCCAAAAATAAATAAATAAATATATATATATATTTTTTTAATCCACCAACAATAAATGCTGGAGAGAGTATGGAGAGAAGGGAACCCTCTTACACTGTTGGTGGGAATGTAAATTGGTGCAGGCGCTGTGGAAAATAGTAGAGGTTCCTTAAAAAACTAAAAATAAGCTACCATATGATCCTGCAATCCCACTCCTAGGCATAAACCCAGAGAAAAACATGGTCAGAAAGGATATATGCACCCCAATGTTCATTGCAGCACTGTTTACAGTAGTCAAGACATGCAAGCAACATAAATGTCAATCAACAGAGAAGTGGATATAGAAGCTGTGGTACATATGTATCTTGGAATATTGCTCAGCCATTAAAAAGAACAAAATAATGCCATTTGCAGTAACATGAATGGACCTAGAGACTGTCATACAGAGTGAAGGAAGTTGGACAGAGAAAGAGAAATATTGTATGATATCATTATATGCAGAATCCCCAAAAAATAATACAAATGAACTTATTTACAAAACAGAAACAGACTCATAGACTTAGAGAATAAATTTACAGTTACCTGGGGAGGAGGGATAATTAGGGAGTTTGGTATTGACTGTACATATTGCTATAGTATTTAAATAATCAAAAAGAATCTACCATATTAAAAAAAATGGAGAAGGCACCTGAGAATGATACAGACAAGATAAGATTAGACATGTATTGATAATTCTTGAGGATAACTGATGGATTCGTAGGGATTTATTATACTACTCCTTCCACTTTGGTGTATGTTTAAAATTTTCCTTACCAAAAAAAGTTAAAAAATATTAAAATTAGTTTAAAAAGAAGTGATTTTTTTTTTTTTAAGGAAGGAGCAGAGATTAATCAGAGGTGATGGTTCCTGTGGGCCAAAATCTGTCTCTTTCCACCCCTCCAACCACCAGAGAAGCCAGTGGTGGAACCTTGAGGCAGGCACCATCCAATGTGGTCTATTGTGTGCCTAGTCACTCAGTTGTGTCCGACTCTTTGCAACCGTATGGACTGTAGCCCGCCAGGCTTCCCTGTCCATGGGGATTCTCCAGGCAAGAATACTGGAGTGGATTGCCATGTCCTTCTCCAGGGGATCTTCCCAAACCAGGGATCAAACCCAGGTCTCCCGCATTGCAAGCAGATTCTTTACAGTCTGAACCACCAGGGAAGCCCGATGTGGTCTATTAAGCACTTCAAATTTGCTGTAAGCGTCGAATGAGCTGTAAGAGTAAAATATCACTGGATTTTGAAGACCTGGTATTTTAAAATGTAAAATATCTCATTAATAATCCTTATACTGATCACATGTTGAATATTTTGGATATATCACAAACTCATTTAATAATATTTTGAATATACTGATTAAATGAAATATATCATTAAAAGTCTAAATAAAGAGAAGGAAAGATCTTAATATTCAAGGTACCACATCAGAGGGAAAAGTTGGTTGAGGGAAATTCCTGAATTCTTCAGAATTAACGCGTGTCCCAACACATTTGGGGGCTCCAAAATCACTGCAGATGGTGACTGCAGCCATGAAATTAAAAAATGCTTGCTCCTTGGAAGAAAAGCTATGACCAACCTAGACAGCATATTAAAAAGCAGAAACATTACTTTGCCAACAAAGGTCCGTCTAGTCAAAGCTATGGTTTTTCCAGCAGTCATGTATGGATATGAGAGCTGGGCTATAAAGGAAGCTGAGCACCAAAGAATTGATGCCTTTGAACTGTGGTGTTGGAGAAGACTCTTGAAAATCCCTTAAACTGCAAGGAGATCCAACTGGTCAATCCTAAAGGAAATCAGTCCTGAATACTCATTGGAAGGACTGATACTGAAGCTGAAACTCCAATACTTTGGCCACCTGATGCAAAGAACTGACTCATTTGAAAAGACCCTGATGCTGGGAAAGATTGAAGGCGGGAGGAGAAGGGGATGACAGAGGATGAGATAGTTGGATGGCATAACCAACTCGATGTACATGAGTTTGAGTAAGCTCCAGGAGTTGGTGATGGACAGGGGAGCCTGGCGTGCTGCAGTCCATGGGGTCACCAAGAGTCAGGCACGACTGAGTGACTGAACTGAACTGAACATGTGTCCAAGAAGTTTGAGGGGACAGTGCTCTGGTTTGATGGAACCAACTAAATGCCTACCAGCCTTCAGGAACACCCCCATCTTCAATCTGTTCTCCCGAGAACCACTATAGTACTTTTCTAGTTTAGATATAATCAAGTCATTGTACTATTTTAAAATCTTCTAAAACCTTTCTGCTCCAGGACACTCCCTCAAATACAACATGCAATTTTTCAAACCTCATTTATGCTATTTCTATCGCCTCCAATGTCTAATTTTCTTCTTCATCCAGGAAAAAAAATATTCATTCTTGAAGGAATAGCTTTAAAGTCCCTTGCACTAAGTCCTTGCTATAACCTCCCAGGCTACACATGCTTCCTCCTCAGGAGTTTATCCCATTTTGTTTAACATAGCACTTAGCACACTGAACCAGATATGTTTAGCTGTTTGCTAACTAGAATGAAAGGCATGTATGCTACTGCAATTCAATTTGTACCTCTGTAACCTAGCACAATGCCTACAGAACATATTTAACTTAGCGAATTACTAAAATCTGCTGGAGTCTGGCAGGCTACAGTCCATGGGGTTGCAAAGAGTCAGACACAACTTAGTGACTGAAAAACAACAAAAAATCCACTAAGGGCCCACAGGAAATTTTACAGGAAGGAAGGAAGGGGGGAAGGGAGGGAAGGAGTGGCCAAAAAAACTCAATCACAAATGCCTTCTCTTGGAGTCTAGCAAACTTTTATCTCTAAATTATGGTATTTACTGCCTACCTTCTACTAAGGTGATTTATGTTTTACTCCCTTAACTCCCAATTGACACTTTGAAACTACCTTGAAGCAGGACACCCCTTTTATATTCTTTACTAATTATCTAGCACTGTGCTTTCCACAGAGAAGATGCTCAATAGATTTTATAGCAGAATTTTCCTTGGGGAAGCCAAACTATCCAAGATGATTTCCGACATATGGTGACATGAAGAGAGAAATATTTGTCTTTTATACCAGACAAAAGAAATCAAATAAAATTAGGAAAATAATTCATGAGAGGGAAAAAAAATACTGCTCAGATACTCTGGTGCTCAAACAGTGAAAGAATCTCCCTACAATGTCAGAGACCAAGGTTCCAGCCCTAGATTGGGAAGATCCCCTGGAGAAGGAAATGGAAATCCACTCCAGTATTCTTGTCTGGAGAATTCCATGTAACCCTGGAGGGCTATAGTCCATGGGGTCTCAAAGAGTTGGACATGACTGAGAGACCAACACTTTCATACACAGTTCTGTATTTTAATAATGGGGATAATTCAAATATATATAATCAAAGTGCAATTTACTATCCTTTCCCATCTTCTCTCTCATATTCTAATTTATAAACAATGCAGCTCACAATCAAAGCCAAGTACTTTAAGCTAGCATTCAAGAATGAATGTATAACCCTATCCCCTACCACCACCACTACCATGAATCTGTTATGTAAACAAGAGATTAAAGCAGGCACAAGGGAGGCAGATTTTCCACTACTTACCTGGAAAGTTAGAGTTTGTCCTCAGGCAAGTTACTTAACCTTTCTGTCTCTCAATTCCTACATGCCTAATAAGATAATATTGGGAGTACTCCTAAGGTTGTTGTCAGGATTTTATTAAGTAAAGGACTCAGAGCAGGGCCCAGGTGGCAATGAACACCACAGAAGAGCTTGCTATTATTTTTATTCAGAATTCATTATACTTGCTCTTCCCACTATGACCTGATAAGTCTTATTTTCATGTCTCTATTCATGCATTCTTCATAACCAATATTAATCCTCCAAAAGTCTAATAAGATTAACTCTTCCCTTAATAATGCAACATTGGTACCTGGATAAGTCTTGACTATGCTACTTTGTACAAAATAAGGTGTGTTCAAACAGTCTACCCACAAAAATTAATGTTTATTATTTGTTAGATATAAATAATCTCTGACAACCAGGATAAATTCTTTAAAGATCTGATTTGACTAAATTTAAATAATTTGATTATGTATTTGGTTTTAATGAATAAGTTAACTGTGCATGAAAATGAGTTACAGGTTCAATTTCTTTTTATGTAGATTGCTAAGTAGTACTACCTTAATCTTACGGTTGACAAATTGATTTGAACCCATAGGTGAGCGGGAAATTAAATAAAGTGAGGCTTTAGAAGTAAATTATTGAAAAACACAGCACTCTGCTGGTTGTTTAATAATGCATATTCAGTTCAGTTCAGTTCAGTTACTCGGTCGTGTCCGACTCTTGGCAACTCCATGGACTGCAGCACACCGGGCCTCCCTATTACCAACTCCCAGAGCTTACTCAAACTCGTGTTCATTGAGTTGGTGATGCCATCCAACCATCTCATTCTCTGTGGTCCCCTTCCTCTCCCACCTTCAACCTTTCCCAGCATCAGGGTCTTCTCCAATGAGTCAACTTTTCACATCAGGTGGCCAAAGTACTGGAGTTTCAGCTTCAGCATCAGTCCTTCCAATGAGTATTCAGGACTGATCTCCTTTAGGATGGACTGGTTGGATCTCCAAGGGACTCTCAAGAGTCCTCCCCAACATCACAGTTCAAATGCATCAATTCTTTGGTGCTCAGCTTTCATGATAGTCCAACTCTCACATCTATATATGACTACTGGAAAAACCATACCTTTGACTAGATGGACCTTTGTTGGCAAAGTAATGTTTCTGCTTTTTAATATGCTGTCTAAGTTGGTCATAGCTTTCTTCCAAGGAGCAAGCATCTTTTAATTTCATGGCTGCGTCACCATCTGCAGTGATTTTGGAGCCCCAAAAAAGAAAGTCTCTCACTGTTTCCATTGTTTCCCCATCTATTCACCATGAAGTGATGGGCCAGATGCCATGATCTTAGTTTTCTGAATGTTGAGCTTTAAGCCAACTTTTTCACTCTCCTCTTTCCCTTTCATCAAGAGGCTCTTTAGTTCTTCTTTGCTTTCTGCCATAAGGGTGATGTCATCTGCATATCTAAATTTATTGGTATTTCTCTCGGCAATCTTGATTCCAGATTGCTTCATCCAGTCAATAATGCATATTAAATCACTACATAATTGCTTTGTTGGAAATATTATTATTTAGAAAATACACATAGGGCTCCCTGAATACTACTGCAAACTCTAAAATTTATACAGTGAAGACAAACTAGAAACGACATGTAATGCACTCTGATACTTAGTTGAATTCCTACTGTATGTACAACAGTGAGTTAGACATTCTGAATGGTACACAGATGAACACTGTACATCTCTACCTTCACACAACTCAGAAACTATAAAGAAGTGTACAAAAATTGTTATGGACTTACACAGCAAGTAAATCTTTAGTTTGTATGGAGGTCAGGAAGTGTGGGAAGAGCTTTATTGAGGACAAATAATTTGGCTTATATTTTGAAGGCAGAGCAGAAGAATTAGATGGATGTGTTTGCGTACTGCATGAGGGAAGGGAGAGAAGGAAGGCACAAGCCCAGTGCCACTCACCTGCTGGGTGGCCCGTAGCAGTGCTGTCAATGTGAACAGGCCCTAGAGTGTGCAGTGCACAGCCTACGAGGCCACCTGTGGTAGCCCTGAGGGCAGAACTTTCTAGACAGAGAAGTTGAAAACAGAAAGAAAATACATAAAAGATGAATCAAAACAAAACATAACTGGGTGGTGTGTCCCTGGAGAGTGATTCGCACAGAGATGCACAGTAGGAGACACATTTAAAAGTTATTTATCATCTTAACAAAGTAGGTAAACATGTAAGGGAATCATTAGACAATAATACCTAAAGAAATACCCTATTTCTGAAACTCTATGAATCTAAATCCTACTACAAAATTACAAGCAATTGTGCCATAAACTGATAAATTCTATAGTGAAGAATCATACGATGTAGGTAAGAGCTATACAATAGCACAGTCATAGAAAAAAAGACAAAAGTGAATCTCTGAATATTTACCTGACAAATCAAAGAAGTTGCTTCTTTTGCTCGATTGGCATCTGCTCCCAACAGAAGCAGGCATTCAACCATGATGCTGTTATTCTGATCACATGCTCTCTCCAGCATCACACTTTTTAACTCATTATCAATAGCCAGTTTTGCAAAGCACTTGCAACAAAGGTTTAGAAACTAAAAAGAATGGAAGTGAGGATTAGAGTCAGTGAAATGTGTAACAGTTAGAATACAGGTAAAAAACATTGTACCTGTTGATCCTTTTGCTCCATGATACTGGAGGACAACTGATGGAATATTACTGAATCAAAGCAGTGACGCACCAGTAGGTTGGAAAAAGACATTGACAATTCCAGTATTGTCAAGACTGTCTGAAATCCCTGAAAGTGTGACCAAAAATAATAATAACAAGGTAATTATGGACAAAAAAGAACAAACAAATCATATAAAAGAGAGACTGTATACCGAACTTAAAACTTGGGGTGTTCACTTAGCTAAGTAGATACATTTATTGGGCTTGTACTTTAAAGCTATAAACTTGGAAACAATGTAATAAATACACCTTTCTCTCTCATTACTAAGAAATAAGAAGATGCACACAGAGATTAAGATGCTAATCTCTTATCTAGCCAAACAGGAAAAAACCTAAAACACCTAATTTACCAAAATTTGGCTTTTAAAGATGCCTTGCCTAAAGCCATACCTACAGGTTGGAAGTTAGATATTAATCAGGAGATAGTAGAGTTAGCAGTGCCACAAACACAAATAGATCAGTGACTTGAGTTCTTTAATACAAGACTGCAGATCAGGTTCTATCGAGAGCCTAGCACTTCCCCCAACAATTTTTTGTGCTATCTTCTGAAATTTTAATCTCAGACAAATGTGAGCTCCTAGACTGTGTTCATCTTGAGTATATTTTAGAAAAGCTCTAAAGACACTCTGAGGTTTACATCCTTTTAGCAAATCGTTTATAAGGAACTGATCGAACACACCATTACTTTTTCACACCATTACTTTTTCGAACCACTCAAAGAGTTGTCTAGGCTCTATTTATGTGATGTTTTAAAGAAAGAATGAACTTTAGACTTGCCTATTAAATACCTTGGGTACATACACTAGAGATCAGTTTTACTTTAAAAATTGTTATCTTTCCAAAATATATTAATGAGATCATCTAAATGTTAAAAATTATTATTTTGAGCTCAAGACACTAAGTTTCTATAAATGCTTCCTGACATTTGACAAGAAAAGCAGTCTTAACCTATCCTAGTCTAAGGGGCATGTGGTCCACCCACCTCTAGAGCATAAGTCCCTGCAAACAAATGCAGCAGCAAAGCAGATAATACAAACACAGAGAAGGCATATAATTCAAGCTCAAAACTTACAAGCACTGAACTGGTCAAATAAAGTATGTTGGCAGGCAAAATTTAGCCCACTGGTCAACAGTTTACAACCTCTATATAAAAATCTTAAAATTTATGTCTAGATGAATAAATACTGAGAGCTTCATACCTGCACAAAATAATTTACTTTACCTCGGATTACTTACAATCAATTCTGTCTTGGCTTTAGTCAACCTAGGTTCAGGCACATTACAGAAAGCAGATATATAAAACCCATTGTTGGTTCTAATCTAAGAATGCTATATGTTCAGCACTTTATAATTTGAAATCTTACATGCATTTTCCCATTTACTAATAATATTTGTGCAAAGATCAGAGCTTAGACATTTTCACTCCTGGTCAATGCTGCCATTTTTGAAAATATTTGCTGAGTATGGTTTATGACAGTTGTAAATTTCATTACCAAAAACACTACAACCAAGGCAGAAATTCTTAAAAAAAAAAAAAATACTTGTTTTGTAAACATTAAAATAAAAGTACTCTGAAACAATTTACTTCTTCATCTTCCCTGAATTAATCCTAAACCAGTATCTTGGATTCCTCATAGACAGCTAATATAGATTGCATTTTAAATTTTGCTTAATGATGAATGTTTAAAATATTGTTTCAATGCAAGAACAAAATTAAGGGGAAAAATTACTAAGGAAGCAGCTCAAATAAAACAAAAAGAATGACAAACTTAATAATAATTGTAACTTTTATTTATCTAAAATCTAAGCAAATAAAAGTCCCTTGGGCAGGAAGGGGATCAAACCAGTCAATCCTAAAAAAATCAACCCTGAATATTCATTGGAAGGACTGATGCTGAAGCTGAAGCTCCAATACTTTGACCACCTGATGCAAAGAGCTGACTCTTTGGAAAAGACCCCGATGCTGGCAAAGATTGAGGGCAGGAGGAGAAGGGGGTGACAGAAGATGAGATGGTTGGATGGCATCACGGACTCAATGGGCCTGAGTTTGGGCAAACTCCAAGAGACAGTGAAGGACTGGGAAGCCTGGTGTGCTTAAGTCCAAGTCCACGGGGTCACAAAGAGTTGGACATGACTGAGTAACTGAACAACAACAAAGAAAATAAAGCTCAGCTAGCTGAAATTTCTTTAGCACATGCTCTGCTTTTTCACAGAAAAGATAAACGACAAACGTACCAATTTTAGAGATTTAGTAATGAAACATACAATATTTTGAAATTCAACCCAGTTCTCTTCATCTACTATAACAAACATACTATGAAATGATAAATGGTTTTCAATTAACTAGAATATACCTATTAATGCTAAGTAGGCATTACACCAGGTGCTCTGAAAGAGAAATCTGTACAAGATCTCAATTCCCTTCAAGATAACGTACATACTTTTATCTGTACTTCACCAATATCCTTAAATCGTTGTAGGGTGGAAACCAGAATTTTTGCCAGCAGATGCCCAGTTCCTGTGCATAAATTCTTCTTTGTAATCAAACATCCTATAAGACTTAAACCCAGACACTGAATTTCTAGAAAAATACAAGAAAAAAATAAATAAATAAAACATACTGTTTTAAATCTCAAAACTGAAGAAAAAAATTAAACATGTCCAACTAATAGCTAAAGGCCTATAAAAATCTAAATCCTGACTTCAGTTGTACCAACCTTGGTCATCTGGATACATCTGCAGTGTATGAAGCACCAAATCAATAGCACCTTCGAGGGATAACACCTCTAATGCATCAGGAAAATGTGTTATAGACGATATTACTTTTAATCCACACTTCTGAATCCCAGGATTTCCAATGAACTAAAAGTCAAAAGGATAATTAAAAAAATTTGCTGTTAAAAAATGAATTCTAATACTTACATTAGTTAAAGCCAGCTTATAGGCTGATGAAACACAAACTAAGGAGTCCAAATAAAATTACCAGTATTGAGTCTGCCTTGTATCACTGATTACTTTTATTTATTATTAAGAATAAGAGCTAACATTTTTGCACTTATTAAGTACCTCTTCTTTGCCAGGCACTGTACTAAATAATTTCACATGCTTTTCTTTTCAGAGCATCCTTATTAAATACATACTAATATGATTCCCATTAAAAGATGAGTTCATTGAATGTAGATTGTACATGCTGAGAAGATACCAAGTCAAAGACATTTGCTGTCACAACCTAAACTCTTAACCATAAAAATGCAATGCTGTCTCTCATCATAGAAAATACTGAAAATTTACTCTTTATATGTTTACATGCTATACCTCATTTATTCCCCATCAAGTTTCATACAATAGGTTCACCAAGTTTAAAGATGAAGGAAAAAGAGCTCAAGTCACATAGCTAGCAATTGTCAGGACTAGAACTTCCCTGGTGGCTCAGATGGTAAAGAATCCACCCGCAATGCAGGAACCCTGGGTTCGATCCCTGGGTCAGGAAGATACCCTGGAGGAGGGCATGGCAATCCACTCCAGTATTATTGCCTGGAGAAGCCCCATGGACAGAGGAGCTTGACGGGCTATGGTCCATAGGGTCACAAAGAGTCAGACACTACTGAGCAACAAAGCACACCACAGTCAGGACTAGTACTTTAATATAAATGTTTCTGCCTTAAAAGTCAAGAATCTTAATCTCTTCCAACCTTTTAAATTCAATTCTTCCAGAATTTGATATTATTTGACAGGTATTCTAATAGAAGCCACTACTTTTCCAATGCCATCCTTCTCATTGACTAAGAAGAAAACAATCAACAACACACTTTACAATCATGTGACAATCACAATCACACCTCCCCTCTTTCAATGTCTGTGACATTCACCTCTTACACTCTGCTTTTCCATGGTGCTCTTCATGATGTTCTAGGTAGTCACTCACCTAGAGCCAGACATCCTGGAGTGTGAAGTCAAGTGGGCCTTAGGAAGCATTACTACAAGCAAAGCTAGTGGAAGTGATGGAATTCCAGCTGAGAGATTCAAAATCCTAAAAGATGATGCTTTTAAAGTGCTAAACTCAATATGTCAGCAAATTTGGAAAACTCATCAGTGGCCATGGGACTGGAAAAGTTCCGTTTTCATTTCAATCACAAAGAAGGACAATGCCAAAGAATGTTTAAACTACTGTACAATTGCACTCATTTCATATGCTAGCAAGGTTATGCTCAAAATCCTTCAAGCTAGGTTTCAGCAGTATGTGAATCAAGAACTTTCAGATGTACAAGCTGGGCTTCAAAGAGACAGAGGAACCAGAGATCAAATTGCCAACATTTGCTGGATCCTGGTAAAAGCAAGAGAATTCCAGAAAAACACCTACTTCAGCTTCACTGACTATGCTAAAGCCTTTGACTGTGTGGATCACAACAAATTGTGGAAAATTCTTAAAGAGATGGAAATACCAGACCACTTACCGTCTCCTGAGAAATCTAGACATGGGTCAAGCAGCAACAGCTAGAACTGGACATGGAACAACTGACTTGTTCAAAATTGGGAAAAGAGTAAGACAAGGCTATATATTGTCACTCTGTTTATTTAACTTCTATGAAGAGTACATTATGCGAAATGTCAGGCTGGATGAATCCCAAGCTGGAATCAAGATTGTCAGCAGACATTATCAACAGCCTCAGATATGCAGATGATACCACTCTAATGGCAGAAAGTGAAGAGGAACTCAAGAGCCTCTTGATGAGGGTAAAATAGGAGAGTGAAAAAGCTGGCTTGAAACTCAACATTCAAAAAACTAAGATCATGGCATCTGGTCCCATTACTTCATGGCAAATAGAAGAGGAAAAAGTAGAAGCAGAGATAGATTTTATTTTCTTGGATCCAAAATCACTGTGGACCATGACTGCAGCCATGAAATTAAAAGACACTTGCTCCTTGGAAGGAAACCTATGATAAACCTCTTCAGTTTATTAAAAAGCAGAGACATTACATCACTGACAAAGGTCTATGTATTCAAAGCTATAGTTTTTCCAGTAGTCAGGTATGGATGCGAGACTTGGAACATAAAGAAGGCTGAGTGCTGTAGAATTGATGCTTTCTAATTGTGGTGCTGGAGAAGATTCTTGAGAGTCCCTTGGACAGCAAGGAGACCAAACCAGTTAATTCCCAAAGGAAATCAACCCTGAATATTCATTAGAAGGACAGACGCTAAAGCTGAAGCTCCAATCCTTTGGCCACCTGATGTGAAGAACTGACTCACTGGAAAAGACCCTGATGCTGGGAAAGATAGACAGCAGAAGGAGAAGTGGGTGACAGGATGTGATGGTTGTATAGCATCACTGACTCAATGGACATGAGTTTGAGCAAACTTCGGGAGGTAGTGAAGGACAGAGAACTCTTCTGTCCACTGGGTCAAAAAGAGTCAGAAACCACTTAGCCACTAAATAACACCTTCACTATAGAGGTGAAATAGCTTCCAGTCAGACCTCAAATTCTGATGTAGCCTCTTCAACAAAAACCTACTGCCTTTCAACCTGTTTCACGTCCCCCTATTGTCACTGAACAGATTTTCATTCATTTCCCAATCTAGTCCCTCAATCGGAGAAGGCAATGGCACCCACTCCAGTACTCTTTCCTGGAAAGTCCCATGGACAGAGGAGCCTGGTAGGCTGCAGTCCATGGGGTCACGAAGAGTCAGACACGACTGAGTGACTTCACTGTCACTTTTTCACTTTCATGCATTGGAGACGGAAATGGCAACCCACTCCAGTGTTCTTGCCTCAAGAATCCCAGGGACGGTGGAGCCTGGTGGGCTGCCGTCTATGGGATCGCACAGAGTCGGACATGACTGACGTGACTTAGCAGCAGCAGCAGCAGTACCTCAATACCTCTCATGTGTTTTTTATTCGCATCTTTCTTCATATAGGTTATGGACAGAAGCATCATTTTCTCATCTTATGTTGTCCTCCTCCACCGCTGAACTGCTCAGCTCAGATATCATTTCATCTATCATTTCAACAAGACACTTATATCCTTGTCTCCCTTGGCAATTTTCCCCAGCACTATTCCCATCTTACCAATTCCTTGAGTAGTAAAAGTATATCATCTTGGAGCCAATTAAATTTGGGTTTAAACTGTCTCATCACTTAAAGAGTTCCATGAATCTCTGGGCCATTAAAAATGAATGAAATAACATTTACTGAAAAGTGGTATTTAGTCAGAAGGTATTATTCAAGAATATAAAGAAATTCAAAGTGGTGCAAAGTGAAGCTGGAGGGATGACTCAGTGTTTGTCTGGGTTTCCTCACGTCAAAAATGATTCTAATAATGCAAGGTTGTTATGAGGGTGAAATGAGATAAATCATCATCCATGCAGTAAACAGTGAGTGACGGCATAGTTCAGGCCTTGGGATGAACGAACACTCTTCTCAGAAGTGAAAGAATTCTCACTGGGAGAGAATATCCCTAAATTGATCTTTCATTCTATCAATCTACCACTCCTCTTTCATTTCTAAACTTATTAATAGAAAAGTCTACACCCACTACCTCTACATTCTTCCCACCTCTTAATTTCACATAATCAGGCTTCTGTCCTAACGACTCCAAATTAAAACCATTCAAAGAAAAAAGTTCTTTAACAACTGAATTGCTGCTCTTTCCTCCCTTGATTTCCATGACACAGTAATCTCCCTAATTATTCTCACACTTTAAAACTATTCATTTATCTATCTCGTTCACAATCACTTCTTTCAACTCCAAACTTTGTCCAAAGAACTTAAGACTCTTCTATTCATGGATGGAATTTCATATATTATCATGACTTCAAGTCACCATAACAACAATGGCAACAACCACAAGGATAACCAAAACCTAAGGAGCATTTGCTATGTGCCAGACATTCTTTTAAGCACTTCATATGTATTAACTCATTTAATCTTCACACTCACCCTATGATGCAGACACACAATTATTATCCTTATGTTATTGGTGAAAAAAAATTGAGACACAGAAACCTTTGAGCAGATAACTCAAAGCATAAGCTTAAACTCTCTTAAGTTCTAAGTCCATATTTCTCTTTGACGCTAGGATCTTGAACTTAGATGTTCAAAGTTAAAAGTGTATTATCTTCTCAGAGAAAAAAAAAGAAAACTCAGATTGCCATTTTGAACTTTCTGTTTTAATTAACAGTACCACCATTTCTGCCTCCTAGGGAGCCCAGCCTGAGGAGTATACACATGGGCAGTAGCACAGGTCCCTGTGCTCAGAAGGGCCCCAGAGCTGGTTTAATACTCTGCAGCCACCACCTTGAAATTCTTAATAATTTTAAACACAGGGTCCTGCATTTCCATCTTGTACTGGGTTATGTAGCTGGTCGTGCTCTTAACCTCAGAATGCACCCATAGGCTTATTTTTAGCTAAAATTAAGTCAAACTGGTACCTGATGGCTCAGACAGTAAAGAATCAGCCTGCAGTGTAAGAGACCCAGGTTCCACCCCAGAGTTGGGAAGATCCCCCAGAGAAGGAAATGGCAACCTACTCCAAAATTCTTGCATAGGAAATCCCAGGGACAGAGGAGCCTGCTGGGCTACAGTCCATGAGGTTGCAAAAACTCAGACACAACTGAGTGACTAACACTTTCATTTTCACTTATATTTATAAACTACCTGTTCTTGTCTTTAATACCATCACCTCTAACAAGTTTCTACTCAAGTATTGGTTCTGCTGTCTTGAGCTTCCCTAATCTCTATTTCAGGTGCAGTTTGATGATGCACCTGATTACTAGCAACAGGAAATCCATGATTTGTCTATGTAGAAAGAGAATGCAGAGTATCACATTATTATATGTGATGGAGTTCAAATAAACTATTTGATGATTTTAAATAATGATATCTGATTTTGACAGTTTCATAAATTTGAAAAGTAAATATCATTATGTACATATGTATGTATGATATTTACAAGCCTATAATGGACTTTCACTTATTAAATGTTCTATCTTGAAAATAGTAATTCATTACACTGTTATTCAAATGGGGATTAAAATTAATTTACTAGCAAGTGTTGTCCACATGAAATTTTTGAAAGTACCAATGTTGGACATCTACAAACATTAATTAGAAACATCCTGTTACCTATGCTTCACAATTTTCCAAGATTTTTCAAAGACTACAAAAACAATCAAAATATTTTCTCTAGTGAGTCAGCTAGCCAACTCAAAGGGAAAATGCCCACAACAGTCTCTTTCCTAACTTCCAGCCAAGTCAACTGCAACTCAAAAAACTTTCCAGAAAAAACATTGATGTACGGCTAAAAAGAAGATACCATAGTCCAGGACTAACACTGAGATATATCCTAATAAAGTAGATTCCAAGAAAATGAATCATTTGGGCAACCAGATAAAAATACCAAACCATTTAAAAATGAGAAAAGAATTAAACTGGTCTCAGACTGTTCCACTAAAACATTCAGCACTACAAAACAGTGAAATGCCTAAAAGGTTTTCAAAGAAAAGAAAACAAAACCTCAATACTTTGCAATCAACCAAACTGTTTTTTCAAGAGTCTAAATACAGAGACAACAACAAAATTTTCAGGAAATGAATCTTTTTTTAAAAGAAACAGACAACTAAAAAATAAATGGAAAAACTGTAGCAAAAGAACTTGCAGTGAGCACAGAATCCACATGACTGTAGGAAGAAGATGAAAACAACTTATTAAGTATGGTTATAGAATTGAATGTAAATATTTTAAAACTTGTCAATGTAAAATTAATTTATTTAACAAAAGTTGGTTAGAAAATAGGTAAAACTAGGAAGATAGTGTGAATACTTCAATTTTCTCATCTTTTATAGCCATGAGTCAAAAGATAGTTTTAAATCTAATAGTAATAGTATTAACTAACATTTACTGACTGCATACTATGTGCCAGGCATTGTATAGAATACATGGCATTATCTCATAAAATTCTTCATAATTATCTCACATAATTATCTCATAAAATTATCTCATAAAATTCTTCATAATAACCCAAGTGAAAAGCCATTTATTATCTCCATATTATAGATAATGTACGGAGAAGGCAATGGCAACCCACTCCAGTACTCTTGCCTGGCAAATCCCATGGATGGAGGAGCCTGGTAGGCTGCAGTTCATGGGGTCGTGAAGAGTCGGACGCGACTAAGTGACTTCACTTTCACTTTTCACTTTCTTGCATTGGAGAAGGAAATGGCAACCCACTCCAGTGTTCTTGCCTGAGGAATCCCAGGGACGGGGGAGCCTGATGGGCTGCCGTCTATGGGGGTCGCACAGAGTCAGACACGACTGAAGTGACTTAGCAGCAGCAGCATAGATAATGTAACACAGACTTTAAAAAACTTGTTCAGAATACATTAGTCTGTAGATGGTGAAGACAGATTCAAATACAGATATCCTGATTCCAGGGGCCACACATATTAGAATACGTTATACACTTAAAGCTATAAAACTAAAGACCATATAATCTGCTTTAACTGAGTGATAAATGGAAGAGAGAAGATATAAAGAGGTGAAAATATACTAGTTTTACCAAAAGTATGCATAATGTGCTAATATATGTAAAGGAAAAAAAATGAATACTTGTGTAATATATTTGTCATATTCATGGAAAACTGTACATAATTCCTTGGCAACACATTAGGAATCTCACCAAGTTGTTTTTAATCCCTACATAGAACTACACAGTTTCAAAATATTATAATTTATTTACTTAGGATCTATTGATAAGGATTGTATTGTCAGGACAGACTAAATTAACCTGTAGTAACAACGTTAAAATTACATAAGCTGGAAAAAGAAAAGGTTTAATTTTTATTCATGCCTCATATGTTGGGGGGGCCTCTGCTCAGCACAGCCAGTCTGGGAGTTGTGCTAACTGAGCAACCACCATCTCAAATATCACAGGTCATAGTGCCTGAGAGAGTGTTCTATAAGATGCCTCACCAGCAATTAAATGCTTGGTCCAGAAATCACATGTGAAACCTCTACTTACAACTCCTTGGCCAAAACCATTACATGAGTCAATCCAACTACAAAAGCACCAATAAATACAATCCCAGAATTACCAGAAGGGGGCAAAAAACACTAATGATTGCCATGTAAGCATTTAGTTTGCTGCCACATTCTTCTTACTACAAATAATGCCACAATAAATATTCTTATTAAAAAAACTTTGCACACATGTACACATGTATCTATATTATAAATTCTTAGAGTGGAATAGCTGGTCAGAAAACATGTCCATTTTAATGTAGATGAGTATTATTAAATTTCCTCCAACAAGGTTTGTTTTTGGGCTTCTTTGGCAGCTCAGACAGTAAAGAATCTGCCTGCAACGTGGGAGACCCAGGTTTGAGCTCTGGGTCGGTAAGATTCCCTGGAGAAGGGAATTGCTACCCACTCCAGTATTCTTCCCTGATTGAGAATCTATGTCAGATTCATCTTTACTTTTAAATCTCATTCACGTGAGATTTGATTCTTTAAATGAGTAATGTAAATATGCTGCTTCCTTTGCTTTCTCCAGATGGCCAGAGAATTAGTTGATTCAGTACAAGTTACTGAGCAATCTATTTTCCCTTGTGGTGGTCGGGAACTATTATACACGAATTGAACATCTGCCTTTGAGTCTATCTCCTAAACCACCATTATGTGATACTGATCTATCTCTAGTGCCAATGTCACACCAGTATAATCAATGAAGTTTTATAATACATTTGATAATCTATTAATACTAGAGTTAGGCCATATTAATTATCTCATTTTTCTAAATTATCTTGATTATTAATGTAATTATTTAATTTTCTCAAAATTTTACATTAGCTTACCTAGTTCCAGAAAATACCATTGTTATTTTTATAAGGATTCATAAATGCAGATAAATTTTCATTTTTTAAAAATTAGTAATTCTATCAAAACAGAAGGTATACATTTTCTTATGTTTAACTCTTCTTTTATACTCTCAGTTGGTTTCAGAGACTTCTTTGGAGTAGTTCTATAAACTTTTATTTACCTTACTCCTATGTAATTTCTCTTTGTTTTTGTTATTGCTGTTGCTTTCACAAATCAGCTCTTGCTTTCACTACATATTAATTACGATTGAAATAAGTATCTTCAGTATTTAAACTGGGTACATTTTGCTTTAAGGTTTTTGAGAAGCACACAAGCTCTTTGATTTGTGTACATTTAATGAGAAGATTGGTCTGATTTCATGTTTCCTGACTGAAGACAGCAGCAGTGCCACTGCACACAAAGCACAGATGAGACCAAAATGCTGCGAGTTCTATTTTCTACTGTTCTCCAGAGACAATACTGGGCAAATAGATCTCTCTGGAACAGATTACTGTAAGTTTTCATGTGTAGAAAAAGCTAAAAGGATCAAGCATAAATGGAATGTTAATATTTCAGACAGATTTAACTTCAGTCTGAATGTTACTGGATTTATGTACACCTCCAGACATTGATTCACTTTAATAAATACTTTTAATAATCTTTGCTTTGTAAATCTTAGTTGAATCTCAAATTCTACCTTATTTGGAAGTTTGCTGTCCAAGAATAGGCTTATTTTTAATGGCAATTCATTTTACTGCATCAACAGTATTTGGATCTAAAATCTCTGATGCCTTGTAACATTTATTCAGAGTGACACATGCAATTACGGGATTTTAGAACTAAAAAAAAAAAAAAATACATTCATCTTTTAGAGCATTTTTTTTTCTCCACCATGGAAAAGAATTAGGGGAATTACACAGGGGAGATTTTTTAAAATAAAACAGTACCACTTCTGCTTCCCCATGACCTTAATATCTTGCCCACAAATGGCAGTCACTATTTAGTGAGATGCTGTGTCATTACCCAGGTCTGGCATGGAAAATAAAGGAAGGGGTAGGGAGGTTCTCGGGTTTCCCTGGTGTCTCACAGCAGTAAAGAATCCACCTGCAATGCAGGAGACCCAGGTTCAATCCCTGGGTTGGGAAGATCCCCTGGAGAAGGAAATGGCAACCCACTCCTGTATTCCTACCTGGCAAATCCCATAGACAGAGGAGCCTGGTAGGCTACAGTCCATGGGGTCCCAAGAGTCAGACACAATTTACTGTACCTAAAGTACTGTTCATAAAACTAGTGCAGCTCATAAGTGCTAATACCGAACAATTTAGTGTGTGTTTTACGTTTTATGCATGGCTGTTACTTCCCCAGCCAGATTATGAGACCCATTACGGAAGGATACAAAGCATATTCATTTTTGTCTTCCCAGCACCTAACACAGTTCCTTCCACATTCTTATTTTCACCAAGCATTTCTAGAATTAAATTCAACCCAAAGCTATATTCAAGAACCATATTAAAGTCTGAGTAAAAATGATTCAAATATAGCATAGACAATTACATTATAAAGTTCAGTTTAAAATGAATGTTTGAAGATCTCTCTGCAGGCTCTTCTATTTAATTCATGACATTTTTCAAAGTATACTAACTCACAAGAAATTATGTCCATTAATTACTTTGACTACTCTTTTTCTTTCATAAAAACATTAACCTAATCTTTACATCTTTACCCTTATATCTTTTATAAAGAACCAATTATTCTTATGTTAAACTTCCAAACCATCTTAATTCCATCAATAACTTTTGCACTGCACAACATAAACATAATTCTCTTCTTTTTTTCAGACTTAGTATGATTATTAATTTCTTAATTATAATATATCATTGGAAATGTACATAGTTATGTGCATGCTCAGTTGCTAAATCGTGTCCAACTCTTTGCGACCCCACAGACTGTAGCCCACCAGGCTCCTCCATCCACGGGATTTTCGCAGCAAGAACACTTAAGTGGGTTACCATTTCCTTCTCCAGGGAATCTTCCCAACCCAGGGATCAAACGCGTGTCTCCTCCATCTCCTGCATCACAGGCAGATTATTTACTGCTGAGCTAGCAGAGAAGCCCAGTGTTTGTAAATACCTAAAACTAGGAAGAAGTTAGGTTATCTCTAAGGAGTACAATGCAAAAAAGCACAGGGAATGAGAAAAAAAAAAAACGTCAATGTTGCTCCCTGTGTGTCTTCATAGACTGAATCTTTCAGCATGGGACCAGAAAAGAAAGTCCGGGGGACAGAAAGAGAAAACAGCCATGGCACCTGACATCACTCATAAGGTTAAGGTGAACATCCAGAGTTCTCTCTCTGACTGAATTGACTCAAATGGATTGATCAAAAGAGCCTGTCAAAATCTGTAGTTGACAGTGCACTTCTCTTAGCTGGAGCGGCACATCTCTTCACCCTCTGTCATCCCTACTGTCATCTTCCGTTTCTAAACAGATAACTTCTTACTATCATAGTAAACAGAACACAGGAAACTTAAGCTAATAAAAGCCACCATACATCCCTAAATTTCATATTCTAGTTAAGAGTATAAAGGCAGAATCTTATATTATACATACCCTGTTCAAAGCCACCAGGACCAATTTGTGAATATCATTCCTGAAACACTGCTTTTTAATCATATTTAGCTTATGCTGATATTCAGTATCTTCCCTGTATTCTTCTGGGATGCCTAAATGCAAAACAAACACAAATTATTTTCTCATAAAAGATTTAGGCTGAATAGAATGTCATTAATTAGGAATGATTATAATTAACCCAACAATACATATACATGTTGTACTTTTTTCTAATCCACGGTTCTTTATCAAAGAAATAACTCTAAAGTTTCAGAAATTTTTAAAAATTGTTCATCACTGAATATAAAATAAATACACTGTATGTGGATGTTTACTGAATTTAAAGTAGCAAGAAGTTACTATGGTGGAGCAACTTTCTGGAACCAACAATCTCTTTTTTGTGTATTAACAAATAGTCTGTACTCATTACAAGAAGCTAAATTTTTATGCAATGGTGGACGATTTGAAAAAAGTTCAAAGTTATTTGGACTATAACATAAAAAGGTCGGATATGAAAGGTAGACATAAAAGAGTAGCTGGAATAACTGGAAAATTCAGCATTATGATGGTAAAGAACATGTAGTTTTATCAAAAGTCCTCTAAGGCTATATGAAAGTATTAAATAACTTAAAGAAAACATTGTAGCTGAACTATCCCAAAACGGTTGAAAAACAGGAAGTGAAAAAATACTGAACATATACAGAACATATAATAGAACTTGTAAGTAAAATAATTATGAATAATGTTTCTAAAATCTATGACTATAGAAATAATAAGCAATACCTTATAATCTTTCATTTCAGTAATTTGTATTAATAAAAGTTATAAGTTGGCTGCATATAAGTTTTCATTTACTTAACAAAAATTTGAATGCCAACAATAATGCAAAGGATTTTGTTGCATGCTGAGAAAATCACAAGGAATTTGACAGGCATGATTTTCACCCTCCTGGAACTTTCAGTGCTCATTTTAAAATTTATTCAAACAGGTCCTGACATTCACTACAGCTGTATGACCTTGGACAAGCCACTTAAACTCTTAGTGTCTCATTTACAGTGATCAAGACCACATTAATTTCTAAAGCTGCCTATTATATCACAAGTAGATGTGACCATTAAAAGCAGTCCTGTTGAAATGTAAAAGCTTCATGCCAAATGTAAGGAGTCTTACTAAATGTCTTTCTTACATTAAGACCAAATGAACACTCCCAAAATTTCATCTCTGGTCTTGGCCATATCACTTGAGGTTCTACTATCCAGAATCGATATAATTTCCTTTCCAGATAATAGTCCTTTAATCTGTTTGAACTGCAAACTTTTTGAAGAGGGGATCCATAACCTAATCATCTCCAGATTACCAAGAGTTCCAAGCATAGCTCTTTAGGTATAACAGCTGTTCAATATCCACTTGTTGCACAAATGTGTCTTTAGAAAGCACCCATTCTGATTCAGGCTGGTGCTAGTGCTGGTGCTAAGTCGCTTCAGTCATGTCTGACTCTCTGTGACTCCAAGGACTGTAGTCTGCCAGGCTCTGCTGCCCATGGAACTCTTGAGGCAAGAATACTGGAGTGCGTTGCCATGCCCTCCTCCAGGAGATCTTCCCGACCCATGGATCGAACCCACGTTTCTTAAGTCTCCTGCATTGGCAGGCGGGTTCTTTACACTAGCACTGCCTGGAAAGCCCCTAACTCAGGCTGCCAAGGGTGAAAACCTTGCTCCATTATATAAGCTGTGACCTTAAAATCTTTGTATCTTATGTCTCAGTTTCATCATAGGTTAAATGGGGGGGTGGGGAGGAGTCGAGTCCGGCTGATGGGTTGTTATGAGAATTTTAAAATTTTATATGAAGTACTTTGAATAATGCTTTACACATTTGTTATTAACTAAATATAAGTGAATGGGTTTTAATAGTTTCATAACCTCTTGAATTATCTCCTCTGCAAAGTAAACAAATTCAGTTTCTCCTACTGTTTGGCTTTATATTCATAATCACTTTCCTCTATACACTTCCCAATAGGCATACATCCTTTCCTAAAGAATTTTACACTGTTTCCTCTAGAGCTGACACAAGGCAAGAAGGAACAAGTCAAATGATATTTTATTAAAATAAGTAGGTCTTTAGTATTATTTTTTAAAGCATAGGCTCAATCACTTCAATAAGTTATTGTTATAAAAAAGGAGGAAGTGAACAGTACCAGATTGAAAGCAATTTAAGAGACATAATACTAGATGCAATATGTGCTCCTGAATTAGATACTAAGTTATACAAATTTACTATAATGCACGTCTGTTACAATTAGTAGTTTGAATATGGTTTAGTTAATAATTGTATACATGTACATCTAAACATCTTATAAGTATCTACTTCAACTTAACATGTCAAAACCATAATCATATTCAGCCTCAAAACTGCTGGGGTACGGATATTATAGTTACTCACTGACATACTGAATTGTATGCTACAGGATGGTATGTGATCAGTTGCTTCAGTTGTGTCCAACTCTGTGTGGCCCTATGGACTACAGCCCGCCAGGCTCCTCGGTCCACGAAATTCTCCAGGCAAGACGACTAAAGTGGATTGCCATCTCCTCCTCCAGGGTATCTTCCCAATCCCTAACTACAGGATGGTATAGTATGGCATAATTACAGCATGATAGAATATGGTTATTTGTGTGGTGTGGTATGGTAATACAGTATGTTACCACAGAGTGAAGTAGATGCTTAAGCCTTTATTTAATAGAGAAATGTATTTTTATATTTATATGCTTATAAGGTATGTCTGTTAATATATATTTTCATATATAAAGTATTACCATGAATTTATAATATTGTTTTCAAGGACCCCTGTTTAATATACCTAAAAAACATTATTATAAAACTATGATTTATCATTTAAATATATCATTTCATACATCTAAATTATTACTATCAGTGTCACTTTAGGATCATCTCAGAATAATAAAACAAAAGAAATTCTATATTCAAAACTTACTTCTTAACTAAAAGAGTATTATTTTATTAACAGACAATTCTGAATGTCTTTTGATTATCTTTAAAACTCAAATACACTCTCAGAAGAACAAGGTTAACATCTTTAAAGACTATCAAAAGGATTTTGTTTGCTTTTTACAATCTATAAAATTTTTTAAAACTCACAATAATATCCGAGCAAAATTATGCCTGTTAAATTATATCTCAAAAGTTGTCTGACAACTTGAATGGGACATGATTCAATTCAAAATTTACTGAATTTTTGTCCAAGTTTCCAGGGGATTAAAACAAAAAAAAAAGACATGACTAAAGAAAGCCCTTTCCTTGAAAAACTCTATACTCTTATACCCAGAAATATAAATACCAATATGACTACAGAAAATGGTAGATTTAGGAAGATTTCATTTTAAAAGGACCAAAAAATGGACTTCAAAAGTACTGGGACTCTCACAGATCAAAATAATAATAACATCCCTGATATTCAGTAGTCAGAAAATCACATTAAAGGTGCCTCCTAATCACCTCCCACACACCATCTCCTGCTTTCTTGGCTGAGCTCCCACTATGTATCACCTGGCCATCATAGCCTCCAGCTTAGTCTCTTTGCACGAGGCTATCCCCTGCCAATTATGCTCCACACCACACTGCTGCTGTTATAAATGGCAGCTTTAGTTATGATACTGCAACTTTCAAATACCTTTAATAGAATTTTTGAATTGACTTGCATTAAAAAAGCACAAACTGCTCAGCCTTCTTTTCAAGGCCCTTCCTTCTCAGCCTCTGCCCGTCCTTCCACATTCACCCCCAGTTGCTGCTCTCCTCAACACCAAGCTCCATTCATCCCAGACTATGTGTTCTTTCTTTTTCTGCTTAAAATGTTCCTCCTGGCCTTTTTACCAAGTCAGCCTTACTGACCCGTCAACTGCAAGCATCACAATTTCTCACATACTCTTTTGAATAAACTATTTGTGCTTCCATCGATATTTTCATAGACTTTTATAATGTGAAAGTAAAAATTGCTCAGTCATGTCCAACTCTTTATGACCCCATGGACTGTAGCCTGCCAGACTCCTCTGCCTATGGGATTCTCCAGGCAAAAATATGGGAGTGGATTGCCATGCCCTTCTCCAGAGGATCTTCCCAACCCAGGGATTGAACCTAGGTCTCTCTCATTGCAGGTGGATTCTTTACCATCTGAGATACCAGGGAAGCCCCGTAACAGGTTCTCTCAACTGTCTGGTAATTAACTATCTGTCTCTCTACCTCTAAGCTCCTATAAGTAGTACAATCCTGTCTTTTTTCACCTGTTTTTCAGACCTTTGCAGTCATCACAATGTATAGAACATGAGAGGCAATTAATAAATACATGCTAAAGGAGTGGAGGAACAGGTGTTTAAAATGGGTTTGGAGGACAAATAAAGTCATAACAAATTTAAGCAGGATGTAAATGGAGTACAATGGACACTATGGTAGTTAATGAGTAAAAGCCACATGGTTATATTTGAGAAAGATGCATTCAACCACAGAGTAAAAGAAGGACTGGAAAGAGGCAACAGAGGAAGTATGAAAATTAGTTAGCTATTATTATAATTGAGATAGAAAACAAACAAAAAATTTGACCTCGTCAATGTTAACAGAAATACAAAATAGCGATGACACTATCCTTGGAGTTGAAGCACCACACTATGTTGCAGTTATTTTTCTATAAATAAACTATTGATGCTTCTTATTAAATTTTAATGTAAATTTATCTGACTCTTCTACCTTATCATTTTCCCTCTAGTTTTATTTTGGGGCTAGTGCAAAGATTTGAATTTGGTTGGCAGAAACTAGTCCTTTAATTTTTGCCTAGAAAGTTGATATTTCATGAAAAGTCAAAAAATTCATTTACAATGACAGCTCTTCCCACAATCAATTATGTAACTTACCTGGAACTATAAAATGTAACATAGCTCGAAGTGCTTCCAGCTGCACTGATAATGATGTCTCATGACTTTTCATGACTGTTATTATTTTGGGGACCACTGCTGCCATTGTATCCAGGGAAGTGCTACTGGAGATATAATATTGAAATGCTTATTAAAAGTCCAACCTGATTCCAATACAAACACCAATTTGAAACAAGTACAAGAAAACAGAATATTTTATCAGAAAAGGCTATGTGAACTCAGTAATGTGAGCAAACACAATTTAAATTCTTATTCGGTTAAACTTTGACCTCAAGACATTAAATTCACAGTAAATTGGGAAGACTTTTACTTAGTTTCCCAGAACTAACAACCTCCTTTTGATCTGTACAGGGTCATTGGCAACAACCCCTGGAAAGAAGGTATTATTTGCATTTTCTTGGTAGAGAATTTAGGCTGACAGAGGTTAAACATCAAGGTCCTTTCACTGGAACATGACAGACCCAGGGCTGGAATGCAAACTCTGACCGCCAAGTCCAGAGAGCTGTTTACAGCATAACTACCTGCCTCTTCCTGATTAACACCACTGGACTTCTTATATGGTAGTCTTAATTAGTTTTATTTGCACTAAAGTCTTGGTTTCTCTAAGGCATTTTAGCTATTATTTAACATACACACAAATGTATGTTAATCTACACATAAACCTACACATAAATGTACCAAATTTAATAGAGATAGCCCTTGCTTTTACATAGCACCATATTGACTAAAACTTCTGCATAGTGGGTCCTCACTTTGCATGGGTCTATGGTTACTGACATATAGTCCCTCTTTATCATCTTAAACTCCCAGTTTAAACACATCCCCTCTTTGTAGCCTCTCTTCTTTGGTCACCCTAGCTTGATTCACCAATACCCTATGATTTTACACATACTAGTCATTGAGTTATCACACTGTATTGTAATTATCTGTTTACAAATGAGATTTTTAGAGGCAGGCACATTGTCATAGTTAACTCTGAATCCCCAGTACTGGAAATTTATGCATTTTACATATGAGGAAACAGCCAGAAAGATTAATTGCCCAGAATCTACAACATCTTAAACGTCCATTATTCCTCTGTATTTTTCCCTCCTTATAAAGGTTCACACACTGACAGGACCATAAACAATCACAATTTAACATAAACTTTTCATTTAAATGTCAAGAGCAACATTTAAAAAAGAGAGATATTGTTTAAAGTTATGATATATAAACATAAATAGATAAGCTGGACTTATTAAATTACATTAAACTATTACATTTATATCATATTAAAAACAATGTATTTTTACATTAAAAACAATGTAATGCCATTCATTCTAAGTCTGTAAACATGTTACATACAGTTTATCATGCTACATGCATTTCACTCAGTCATATTTGAAAGAGAAAGTGTTAGTCATTCAGTCATTTCTGACTCTCTGAGACCCCAGGCTCCTCTGTCCATGGAACTCTCCAGGCAAGAATACTGGAGTAGGTAGCCATTCCCTTCTCCAGAGGATCTTCCCAATCCAGGGATCAAACCTGGGTCTGCTGCCTAGGAGGCAGATTCTTTACCATCTGAGCCACCAGGAAAGCCCTATGAATATTTAATACCTGTTAGTAAAAACAGTTATGTTTTATTGGGGGCTTAAAATGCACTAGTCATTTTCCTAAGTCTTTTGTTCAAACTTATTTAATCCTTACATTATAAGCTAAAAACTTATGAATTTGTTATTATTATTCTTATCACCAATGAGGTTTCTGAAGTTTAGAGATCAAATAGTTGACTCAAATTAGTGGGAAAACCAGGACTCAAAATCAGTTTTTACTGCAACATTTGTCCCATTTGACACAGGACGGTTTTCTAATGCTCTTTTTCTGTTTGAAATTTATTTAGACTATGTTAAAGTTACCTCGCGTTCTTTGACCTAATAAAGTACAAAAATGCGCTGAGCACATCTTTGGGAGGAGATAATCCTCTGTATTAATTCAGTTTTAGTCTTTAAAACAAATTTTAGATAGATTCCACTCCCCTTCCCTCCCCACCCCACCACTACTTGCCATTCTACCCCAAACTGCATTATCCACCCCCAGATAAATGATATGGTCTCTCTGTGCCACAAACTAGACATATAATCTTAACATCTCTGGGCTTGAACTAAAAGTGATAAAATGCTTTCCCAGGTAAGGAATGAGAGCAGGAAGAAAAGACAAAGTTAATTCTAATGAATGAATATTGATAAATATTAGTTGTGAGAAAACAACAATTAGAAGCCATATCCCAATTTTATATCTTCCACACAACAAAATTTTAAAAACTGTTTAAGGTTATGTGCTATATAAGCACCATTTTTCAAAACACAGTCAATACCAGTCATAAAGCACAAAAGCAAATTTTCAACATATTTCTATACATAAATAAAATAAGTCTATGTATTACTGACATGAGATTATGTTGCAAAATGTTTCCATCTTCAAATGCCTTGTTTTTCTTTTTAGTCTTACAATTATGCTCAAAATATTGATATTATACCTGGTCCAATATTATATATTCTACATAAATTCATAAATATTTATTACCTTCCTTCAAAAAGATGATTTAGCATTTTACAGCCACTTTCAGCCACTTCAGGAGAATGCATATGCTTCTGCATTAACTCCAATACATTCAGATATATTCCTTTTGACAACAGGATCTTTCTGAAATTAACTACAAGATTTTTTAAACATTACTTGAATAAATGAAAGGACATTGTTATAATCTTGCAATAAGACACATACTATTAAAGATAATCAAAGTTCATCAGAAAGTATATACAACTATATATTAATTTATATTTCAGTGACAACTTAAATATCATTCTTTTTTTTTCTTTAAAATATATACTATTTCCAATTTTTTCATATTTATTAACCACTTGAGGTTTTAGTGTGAAAGTTTCATTCACAGAGAAAACTAGGGGAATGTGATTACCATCCATGTGAAAAGAATATTTCTGAAGAAATATATTTTTACATGATGCCCTCCAACATAAGAATGAAAACTAAATTTCATTCTAATTATAAAACAACTTCACAAAATAACTGAACTGATGTAGAGCAGAGGCTCACTGGTGACCTGGGAATAGGTTATAGATGAGTGAAGATCCTATCAGCTCTTGAGGGATGGAGGAAATAAGGCTGAAACCAGGCTGGGCTGCCCTCAGCCTTCTCCACTCACTCCAGTGGACCATGCAAACATTATCATTTCTATCTGCGCTGTGATACACAAAGTTATGAAAAGCACTAATAAAAAACATACAAAACATAACTACATATTTTCACAAAATAATAACAAAGCTTAAGAAACACATAGATTGCTTTATAATTGATTTCACATTATGTGTGGAAAATGATTATGAAATAATTTTCCTCTTCATAATAAACTTTCTTCAGTAAATGCAAATCCAGTGTCTTAAAGTTTCCATAATACCTTAAAGTTTACATTTAAATGCTACTTATCTTGAAGCCTCTATATAAATATCAATTCCAACATTATAAACTACATTTCAACAGTGAAGGTGGCAGGAACGAAACTGAGAGAGCTTTAAATACTATTTTTTTAAAAAATTAGTTATGCATCTGAAATTGAGAATAAAAGAAAAGATCAGACAAAAATCATAAGTAAGTAGAAGTAATATATGTATTCTCCACTACTGACAAAATCTGAAAACTCATACTTTTTCAAAATCTGAAAAATCATCAAAATATGGTAAGAAGTTGGTTATTCAAGTGTTGGTGAGGATGTGGATAAAAGGTAATGAAAAATGGTACAGTTGCTATGGAAAACAGTATAGAGATTCCTTAAAAAACTATGAACAGAACTACCACATGATCCAGGTATCCCACTTCTGGATATTTATATTTAAAAAAAAACATGAAAATACCACCAATTTGAAAAGATATATGTACCCCTATGTTCTTCATAGTATTATTTATAATATCCAAGATACAGAAACAACCTACGTGCCCATTAACCAATGAATGCATAAAGAAGGTACAATACATATATATGGTACATACTACTCAGTCATGAAAAATGATGAAACCTTGTCATTTGCACCAACATGGATGGACCCTGATGGTATTATGCTAAATGAAATCAGTCAGATGATGAAAGATAAAGACTGTATGATTTCACTCACATGTAGAATATAAAAAACAAAATATATGAACAAACCAATCAAAAACAGAGTAGCAGTTACCAGAGGGGAAAGGGGTAGGGGAGGGTGAAGTGTATAAAGGGGATTAACGGTATGGTGATAAATGGAAACTAAATTTTTGGTAGTGAGCACACTGCACTGTATACATAAGTAGAAATAAAATGTTGTACACATAAAACTTATTGTAAACAAATGCTAGTCCAATAAAAAAATTTACAGATTTTTAATTAATCAATTAAAAAAAGAATAAGTTGATTATTTTGCTCAGTCAAATCAGAAGCTTTAATAGCTCCTCCTAAAATGGCTAAATTCTAACTAAGGAAATACTTTAAATCATAGAAGTTATTCTAGATCAGCAGTTCCCACACCTCAGAGTACATAAGAATTCTCTCAGTGACTTGTTAAAACAGATTGCTGAATTTCAACTACACAGTTTATGATTCATTGGGTCTGTATGGGGCCCTAGAACTTACATTTTTAAAAAGTTCCCAAATGATGTTGCTGGTCCAGAGACCACACTTTAACAATCACTGTCTTGGACATTAACTCAATTTGAGGTTTGAAAATTAAGAACAGAAATTTCATCATACAGTACACCTTGGAGAAAAAATTACAGCACGGAGTCACTTTAGTTTATAGAACATTTTACACATTTCATTTACCAGCTCTCTACACAATACTCATGACCTCTTCTGCACCATTTTAGCAATAAATTATCTGCTATAAAAGACCAATAACAAAAAGAAACTTCATTCATGCCTTCACTTCAATAGTCACCTTGTTTCCTCACTGCCTAGTCACAATTTCATCACCTCTGAACACTAACATGTATACTCTTTCTTTGCTTCCTATTTTTTTTGGCTGCATATTCTTTGTGATACTGTCAAAGTTCACATATATGTATCAATTAGCCTTTTTACATATCTTTCCCACTAGAGTATAAGCTTCATGAACCTGGGATTTCTATTTATCTGATGTACTCAGGTGTCTAAGGCTCAATAAATACTAATTTTATTAACTAATTAATTAAACAAATAAAATGTCACACAAGATGTTTGAACTTTGACCTGGGAACCACCATGACAAAACCTAGTTTTGCTGGCCACCAAACCAATCATTTTCCTATAAAACTATACCCAGCCCTTCATATGTAATGTTCCCAAGTGTCTTTCAAGGGAGACTGGTGAATGAGCTGCTTAAATTCTTACTATTCTCATAAGGCAGAACTCCAAGGACTATTCAAAGGGATCTGAGGAAAGTAAACATGGCAGGGAACCAAGAACAAAGAAGTATGAAATCAGAGAGACCATATAATTGACTCTGAACAAAGAAATCAAAGTTAACTTCAAATGTAACCAATTCTGAGGCACCATAGTAAGAATCAGCCCAGGGAGTGATCAAGATTGCACAGAAGATTCTTCTCAGGGAAGACCCTAAACTCCCTTCCTCCCATGAGCACACCAAAATTATAACAACTTACAGTGCAACAATCTATGAAAATGATCTGAAAACTACCAGAAAAGATATTCTACAAGTAAAGATATAAAGAAGGAACTACATGAGATGACAGGAAGGATGGGGAATGTGATATAGTGAAGACCCAAACTACCAGATAAGCAACCAATAAACAAGAGGATAATCACAGAGGTTATTTACAGAAGTTCTCCCTATGAATCAAGGGATCCAAGCACCTCATTAATCTCTCAAACCTGGAGGTACTGGGCTTGAGCCCCTAGAACATCTGGCTTTAAAAGACAGCAGGGTTTGCACAATGAGAGAGCAAGAGGGCTGTAGGAATCAGAGATGTCACTCTTAAAGAGCCCATGCAAAGTCTCATACACTTGGAAACCCAGCGTACAATAAGTTTAAAAGAGTCTGGATCAGACCCACTTGCTGATCTTGGAGAGTCTCTCAGAGAGACAGAAGGCACCTGGGACCCTCTTGGGAGAGTCTCTCTCCAGAAGATGCTGCTGACAGCCATTTGAGGTAGCATATTTTATACCACTAGGACACTGATACTGGCAGGTGCCATTTTGGAGTTCTGCATCTATCCAATTAGCACTAGGAATCAGCTGCACTTATCAGCAGGTAGGCACCAGAACTGAAAATCCCCAGGGCCCATAGTCAGCTGCCCTGGGACTTCCAGGTTCACAGCCTGCCACTCAGGGACCTTACACTATCAACCAGCATGTTAATGCCAGCTCCAAAACCCTGTGTCTGCAGTTAACTGCCCCAAAACCTCCCAGACCTTAAGTCAGCCATGCCAAGACACAGCTCCACTTACCAATGGGATGGAACCAGTCCCAGAAACCCCTAGACTGTGCAGTCAGCCATACTACGACCCAGTCTTGAGCACCAATGACCAGCAGCCTCTACACAAGGAGGTCTAGGCAGCTAACCCACCAGAAATGGGCCCCACCTACATCAGCACCACAACATTCAGTGGCCCACTCAGACCATGCAGAGGGCACCACTAGATCATACAGCTCTGTTAACCAGAAAGGAGTGTACTATAAGGACACTTCTCCAAGATTAGGAAACATAATCAATCTAACTAAATACACAAACAAAAACAAAGAATTATGCAAAATGAGGCAACACAGGAATATACTCCAAATAAAGGAACAAGATGAAATCTCAGGAGAAGAATTAAGCTAAGTGGAGATAAGCAATCTACCAGACATCAGCTCAAGGTAATGATCATAAAGATCCTCAACAAACCCAGGAGAAGAATGACGAATATGCTGAGTTTATCAAAAAGCCAGAAAAAATAAAGAAGAATGAAACAGAGTTGAAACAGGATACAAAAACTGATATGAAAATTATACACAAAGAATCAACAGTAGATTAAATGATATAGAGGAACAGATCAGTGAACTAGAAAACAGTGTAGTGAAAATCACACAAGCTGAACAAACAGAGGAAAAAGAAATTTTAAAATGTGAGAACTCTCAGACAACATCAAGCATACTAACATTTTCATATAGAGATCCGAAAAGGAAAAGAGAAAGAGAGAATGGTAGACAAATTATTTGAAGTGATAATAGCTGAAAAATTCCCTAAACTTGGAAAGGAATAGATATCCAGGTCCAAGAAGTACAAAGTCTCAAACAAGATCAATAGAGAGAGGTCCACAAAAAGACACATTGTAATTAAAGTGATAAAACTTGAATATTAAGAGAGAATATTAAAGCAAAAGAGAAGCAATAGTTACATACATAGGTACTCCCATAAATCTGTCAGCTGACTTTTCCACATAAATTTTGCAGAATTCCAGGGAATAGTGGGATCCATTCAAAATGCTAAAAGGAAAAATTAGCCTATCCAGTAAAGTTATCATTCATTTGAAAGAGGGATAAGAGTGTTACAGACAAGCAAAACCTAAAAAGAATTCAGCAGCACTAAACTAGCTATAAAAGAAAATGTTGGAGAGACTTCTCTAAGTGGAAAAAAAAGACCACAACTAGAAAACAAAATTTATGAAAGGAAAATATCATTGGTAAAAGCAAATCAGAGTAGTAGATCAACCACTTAACAAACTAGTAGGAATAGTAAAATTATCTATGTCTACAGTAAGTATACATAGAGATAAACAAAACAAAAAGATGCAAAATATGAAGTAAAAAACATTAAATGAGGAGACAGTAACAAAAATGTAGGGATATTTAAATGCTTTCAAAATAAGGAGATCATCTTCTCAAGAAAGTAATATTGCATAAAAGAAAAGTATTTTAATGCCTTATTTGTGCATATGTGTCCACATGTATATTTATCTATATACATATATATGTAGATAGATATAGATATCTATCTACATATCTATAAATACCTTCATAATAATCAAATGTATCCATATTTTATCAATAAAATGATAAAGTAAATGAGAAATAAAAAGTTAAAAGAAAAAGTTGAGATCATCAACTTAAAATAATTTTATACATGCATACACACACCTCACAGTAATCACAAACTAAAAATCTATAATAGACAAATGATGAAATAAGAAAATAATGTAAACATAACACTAAAAACAGTCATCAAATCACAAGAGAAGGGAGCAAAAGAAGAAAGGAACACAAAGAACTACAAAAAAAAAAATCCAAAACAATGAACAAATAGCAATAAGCACACTAGACACAGGCTACCCACTCCAGTATTCTTGTGCTTCCCTGGTGGCTTGGATGGTAAAGAATGCACCTGCGGTGCAGGAGACCTGGGTTCGATCCCTAGGTTGGGATGATTCCCTGGAGGAAGGCATAACAACTCACCCCAGTATTCTTGCCTGTAGAAGCCCCATGGACAGAAGAGCCCGGTAGGCTACAGCCCATAGGGTTGCAAAGAGTTGGACACAACTGAGTGACTAAGCACACAGCATAAATAATTACTTCAAATATAAAGGGACTAAATGTTTCAATCAAAAGAAAAATAATAGTCAAATGAATAATAAAACAAGATCCATCTATATACTGCCTACAGGAGACTCAATTCATATCTAAAGACACAGACAGACTGAAAGTGAGGGAATGAAAACAGGTAACCCATGCAAATAGAAAAGAAAAGAAAGCTAGAGTAGCAATAATAGTATCAGACTAAGTAGACTTTAAATAAAGGCTGTTAACAAATGACAAGGAAGGACATTACATAGTAATAAAGGGATCAATCAACAGGAAAATCTAACAACTGTAAATAAATATGTACCCAACATAGTAATAACTAAATGCATAAAGAAAATATTAACAAACATACAGGGAGAAGCTGACAGCAACACAGCAATAGTAGAGAACCTTAACACTTAATTTACATCAATGGGCTGATCATTCAAACAGAAAATCAGTAAGAAAACACTGTCCTTAAACAATGAATCAAATGGACTTAATAGATATGTGTTAGCACATTCTATCCAAAAGTAGCAGAATAAATATTGCTTTCAAGTGCACATAGAACATTTTCCAAGATAAATCATGTGCTAGGCCACAAAACTAGTCTCAATAAATTTAGAAAGACTGAAACCATTATCAAGCATTTTTTCCTATGTTCCCTGGTGGCTCAGACTGTAAAGAATCTGCCTGCAATGCAGGAGACCTGGGTTCCATCTCTGGGTCAGGAAGATACCCTGGAAAAGGGAATGGTAACCCACTCCAGTACTCATGCCTGGAGAATTCCATGGAAGAGGAGCCTGGCAGGCTACAGTCTACAGGATTGCAAAGAGCTGGATCTGACTGAGAGACTAACACTTTCACACTTTTCCTACCATGACACTATGGGACTAGAAATCAACTATGAGAAAAAACTGCAAATAACACAAATACATGCAAGCTAAACAACCAATGGGTCATTGAAGAAATCAAATTGTAAATGAAAAAATAAACAGAGTAAAAATAAACTAAATAGAGACTAAAATATCAATAGAAAATATTAATGAAACTTAGAGCTGGTCCTCTGAAAAGATAAACTAAATTGGTTTAGTTTGATAAACGGGGCTTCCGAGGTGGCGCTAGTGGTAAAGAATATGCCTGTCAATGTGGGAGATGCAAGAGATGAAGGTTTGATCCCTAGGTTGGGAAGATCCCCTGCAGAAGGAAACGGCAACCCACTCCAGTATTCTTGCCTGGAAAATCCCATGGACAGAGGAGTCTGGCGGGCTACAGTCCATGGGGTCACAAAGAATTGGACACGATTGAGCAACTAAGCACACACACACAAACAAAACAGAAACAAACAAAAAAAAAATTCTATGGGATGCAGCAGAAACAAACAAACAAACAAAATATTCTATGGGATGCAGCAGCAGTAGTTCTAAGAAGGAATTATATAGCAATACAAGCATATCTAGGAAACAAGAAACATCTCAAACAACCAACCTAACCTTATACATAAAGGAATGAGAAAAAGAAGAACAAACCAAATCCCAAATTAGTACAGGGAAATAAATCATAAAGATCAGAGAAGAAATAAACTAAAAAGAGACTAAAAATCAATAGAAAATATTAATGAAACTTAAGAGCTGGTCCTCTGAAAAGATAAACTAAATTGGTAAACCAATAACCAGACACATCCAATAAAAAAGAAAGAGACAGAGAGGACCTGGGCCCAAATCAATACAGGACCTAATTAATTTTAAAGGTTTTTGCACAGCAAAGGAAACTATGCACAACACGAAAAGACAAGCCTCAAAATGGGAGAAAAAAACTGCAAATGAACCAACTGACACAGGATAATGTCCAAAATACGCAAGGATCTCATATAGCTCAATATCAGAAAAAACAAACAACCCAATTAAAAAATGGGCTGAAGATCTAAACAGATATTTCTTCAAAGAAGGCATACAGATAGCCAACAAACACAGGAAATGATGCTCAACATCGCTCATTATTAGAAAAATCAAAACTGCAATGAGGTATCACCTCACACCAGGCAGAATGGCTATTATCAAAAAGTCTACAAACAATAAATTCTGGAGAGGATATGAAGAAAAGGGAACCCTCTTACACTGTTAGTGAAAATGTAAATTGATACAGCCACTATGGAAAACAGAATAGAGATTCCTTAAGAAACTAGGATTGAAACAACTATATGATGCAACAATCCCACTACTGGGCATATACCCTGAGAAAAACCATTAATTCAAAAAGACACATATACCCTAAGGTTCACAGCAGCACTATTTATAACAGCCAGGACATGGAAGCAGCCTAGATGAATGGATAAAAAAGATGTGGCACATATATACAGTGGAATATTACTCAGCCATAAAAAGGAATGGATTTGAGTCAGTTGTATTGAGGTGAATGAACCTAGAGCCTGTTTTACAGAGTGAAGTAAGTCAGAAAGAGTAAAACAAATATATAGTATCACATATATATGGAATCTATAAAAACATTACTGATGAACCTATCTACAGAGCAAGAATACACATGGAGCTGTGGAGAACAAACTTGTGGACATGGAGAAGATGGTGAGGGAACAAACTGAAAAAGCAGCATTGACATATACACACTACTGTGTGCAAAATAGATACCTAGTGGGGAGCCACTATAAACACAGGGAGCTCAGCTTGGTGCTCGTGACAACCTAGAGGGGTGGGATGGGGGTGTGAGAGGAGGCTCAGGGAGGGGATATATGTATACTTAAAGCTGACTTATGCTATGGCACAGCAGAAACCAACACAACATTGTAAAGCAATTATCCACCAATTAAAAATAAACAATAAATTATAATCAAAATCACAGAAATATAAAGAATCATAAGACATCACTACAATTACATGACTATAAAATGGACAACCTAGAAGAAAAGGACAAATTGCCAGAAATATACAATCTCCCAAGACTGAAGCAGAAAGAAATAGAAAATACTAACAGACTGATTAACAGTAATGAAACTGAATCAGTAAACAAACAAAGTAATCAAAAGAAAAAAAAAAAAACCTCTCAATAAACAAAAGTCCAGCACCAGAGAGCTTCACAGACGAATTCTACCAAACACTTAAAGAATAGTAAATGCTCCTACTTCTCAAACTATTCTAAAAACTGAAGGGAAAGGAATGCTTCCAAACCCATTCTACAAGGTCAGCATCACCCTGACACCAAAACCAAAGATATCAAACAGAAAAAAGAAAATTACAGGCCAATATCACTGATGAGCATAGATGCAGAAATCCTCAAAAAAAAATTAGCAAACTGAATTCAACAATACATTAAAGGAATCATACAACATGATTCATCCCAGGGATGCAAACATGGCTCAATATTCACAAATCAGTCAATGTGATACACCACACTAACAAACTGAAGAAGAAAAACAGCATACGATGATCCTAAGAGGCAAAAACAAGTTTTGATAAAATTTAGTATCAGTTTATGACAAAAACTCTGAACAAAATGAGTTTAGAGGGAGGATATCTCAACATAATAAAGGCCTTATATGAAAACCCTATAGCTAATATCATACTCAATCAGGAAAGCTGAAAACATTTCCTCTAAGATCAGGAAAAAGACAAGTATGCTCACTCACTTCATTTCTATTCAACACAGTATTAGAAGTACCAGCCACAAAAGACAGAGAAATACAGGGAATCAAAATGGGAGAGGACTGTCACTGTTTGCAGATGACATGATATACATAAAGGAAATTCTAAAGATACCACTAAAAATACTAGAACTAATAAACGAACTCAGTAAAGTTGCAGATGCAAAATTAATATACAGAAATATGCTATGTTTCTGTATACTAAGAATGAACAGTCAGAAAGGGAAATTAAGACAACAATCCCATATACAACTGTATCAGAAAGAATAAATCTAACTAAGGATGTAAAAGACCTATACTCAGAAAACTATAGACACTGGTGAAAGAAAATGAAGATAACACAAACAAATGAAAAGCTATACTGTGTTCATGAATTGGAAGATTTAATACTGCTAAAACAACCAAATTATCCCAGGCAATCTACAGATTCAATGCAATCGCTATCAAAACATCAATGGTATTTTTCATAGAACTAGAACCATTCTAAAATTTGTATGAAAACACAAAATACCACAAACAGCCAAAATCTTGAAAAAGAACAAAACAGAAGGTATCATGCACCCTGATTTCAAACTATACTACAAAGCTATAGGAATCGATACAATATGATACTGGCCAAAAAAAACAGACACATAAATCAATGGAACAGACTAGAGAGCCCAGAAATGAAAACTTAGGTGTTCATTTAATCTCCAACAAAGTATGCAAAAATATACAATGGAGAAGACAGCTTATTCCATAAATGGTGTTAGGAAAACTGCACAGCTACATACAAAAGAATCAAACTAGACTTCTTTTCACATGATATACAAAAATAAACTCAAAACAGATTAAAGAATTTAATGAAAACCTGAAATCATAAAACTCCAAAAAGAAAAGCAGTATGCTCTTTGACAACGATCTTAGCAATATTTTTTTTCAAGCTGTCTCCTCAGGCAAGGGAATGAAAAGTAAAAAGGAACAAATAGGACTACATCAAACTAAAAACCTTTTTCCCAATAAAGGAAACCATCAACAAAATGAAATGACCACCTACTGAATGGAAGAAGATATGTGCAAATGATATATCTAATAAGGGATTCATATTCAAAATATACAAAGAATTCACACAATTCAAGATCAGAAAAAAAAACATAGTTAAATTGTGGGCAGAGGACCCTACAAACATTTTTCCAAGAAGACTTGGGGATGGCCAACACACACATGAAAAGATGTTCAACATTACTAATCATGAAGGAAATACAAATCTAAACCATAAAAATTTAGCACCTCACAACCATCAGAATGGCTGTCATCAAAAAAAAGCACAAATAACAAATGTTGGCAAGGATGTGCAGAAAAAGGAATCCTCATGAACGGTTGGTAGAAATGCAAATTGGTGCAAGCATTATGGAAAATAGTATGGAGACAGTTCAAACAATTAAAAACAGAACTACCGTATGATCCAGCAATTCCACTCCTGGATATTTACCAAAGAAAACAAAAACACTAATTCAAAAAGATATATGGTCATACTAAGTGAAGTAAGCCAGACAAAGAAAGACAAACATGATATTATTTATGTGAAGAATCGAAAAAAAATGATACAAATGAACTTATTTTCAAAACAGAAACAGACTCACAAACATAGAAAACAAACTTTTGGTTACCAAAGGGTGGGGAAGGGATAAATTAGGAGTTTGGGTCTAAAATATACATACTACTATATATAAAATAGATAACCAACAAGGACCTACTGTATAGCACAGGGAACTATACTCAATATTTTATAATAACCTATAATGGAAGAGACTGTAAAAAAGAATACATATATATGTGTATATATATAAAACATATATATGTAAGTATAATTGAATCACTTTGCTGTATACCTGATATTAACACATTATAAGTCAACTATATAAAAATTGTTTTAAAAAAGAAAATAAGTATATAGACCTATATGTTCATTGTAACATTATTCACAGTAGCCAAAATACAGAAGCAACCTAAATGCTCATTGATAGATGCATAAATAAAGAAGATGTGAATATTACTGAGCCATGAAAAAAAAAAATAAAATCTTGCCACTTGCTGCTGCATGACAGACCTAGGGAGTTATGCTAAGTGAAATAATTCAGACAGAGAAAAGCACTGTATAATTTTACTTGTGTGGGGAACCTAAAAAAGCAAAAGAACTGAACAAACAAAACAGAAACAGGCTCATAGTACAGTGAACAAACTGGTGGTTGCCAGAGCAGAGGACAGTGGGGAATAAGTGAAATAGGGGAAGGAACTTAAGAGGTACAAACTTCCCATTACAACATAAAGAAGTCATAGGGATGAAAGCACAGCATGGAAATATAATCTCTAATAATGTACCAGTTTTGTATGATGATAGATGATAACTAGACTTATCATTTTGTAATGTACAGAAATATGAAAGCACTGTATTGTGCACCTAGAAATAACAAGGTTACTGCAGGTCAATTATATTTCAAGAACAGACTAATGGAAAAAGAGATCATATTTGTGGTTACCAACAGAAGGGGGGACTGAATGAAGGTGGTAAGAAGGTGCAAGCTCCCATCTGTAAGATAGATCCTAGGGCTGCAAAGTACAACATGATTAATATAAGTAATGCTGTTGTACGTTATATATGAAAATAGAGTAAATCCTAATCCTCATCACAAGTAAAATGTTTTTTTCTTTTTCTTTCATTTTGCATCTATATGAGATGATGGATGTTCACTAAACTTACTGGACTAATCATTTCCTGAGGTAAGTAATTCAAATCATTATGCTGTACACCTTAAACTTATACAACACTTTACATCAATTATATCGCAATAAAAATTGAAGAAAAAAGAATAAAAAATTTTTTTAAGTAAAAACTGTACATCTTCTAACTAAAATACCACTGTTCTGCATGGAGCACATGGAGCAGGACAAGCTTTCATCCAGGGACATATCAATGGATCCAGCTAATCAGAGCATGTGACGTCTACCTAGTCACTGCAGGCTCCTTATGAATTGAACTATCAGTATAAAAAAAGGGATTAAGCTCACAGCTGACACAACTGATCCATTTACCAAGGGGAGAGAGGTTGCTACTACACAGTGGCTACAAGGAAGCCTGTCTGAGAACCAAAGTAATCTTGAGGAGCCTCTTGATACCTGCATCCCCAACAGTAGAAATGAACTGAAAACTATAGAAACCAACACATTACTATATACAAAATAGATAACCAACAAGAACCTACTGTACAGCACATGGAACTATAGTCAATAATTTGTATAATATGTTGTATTTCTATCTCACCTATAATGGAAAATTACTTCAAATCCTAAAAGATGCTGTGAAAGTGCTGCACTCGATATGCCAGCATATCTGGAACACTCAGCAGTGGCCACAGGATTGGAAAAGGTCAGTTTTCATTCCAATCCCTAAGAAAGGCAATGCCAAAGAATGCTCAAACTACTGCACAATTGTACTCATCTCACATGCTAGCAAAGTAATGCGCCAAATTCTCCAAGCCAGGCTTCAACAACATGTGAACCACGAACTTCCAAATATTCAAGCTGGTTTTAGAAAAGGCAGAGGAACCAGAGATCAAATTGCCAACATCCACTGGATCATCGAAAAAGCAAGAGAGTTCCAGAAAAACATCTACGTCTGCTTTATTGACTATGCCAAAGCCTTTGACTATGTGGATCACCACAATCTGTGGTGATTCTTAGAGAGATGGGAATACCAGACCACCTGACCTGCCTCTTGAGAAATCTGTATGCAGGTCAGGAAGCAACAGTTAGAACTAGACATGGAACAACAGACTGGTTCCAAATAGGAAAAGGAGTACGTCAAGGCTGTATATTGTCACCCTACTTAGTTAACTTATATGCAGAACACATCATGAGAAACACTGGGCTGGAAGAAGCACAAGCTGAAATCAAGATTGCCAGGAGAAATATCAATATCTTCAGATATGCAGATAACACCACCCTTATGGCAGAAAGCAAAGAAGAACTAAAGAGCCTCTTGATGAAAGTGAAAGAGGAGAGTAAAAAAGTTGGCTTAAAACTCAACATTCAGAAAACTAAGATCATGGCATCTGCTCCCATCATTTTTAATGGCAACTAGATGGGGAAACAGTGGAAACAGTGAGAGACTTTATTTTTTGGAGCTCCAAAATCACTGCAGACAGTGACTGCAGCCCTGAAATTAAAAGATGCTTGCTCCTTGGAAGAAAAGATATGACCAACCTAGACAGCATATTAAAAAGCAGAGACGTTACTTTGCCAATAAAGGTCCATCTAGTCAAGGCTATGGTTTTTCCAGTAGCCGTGTACGGATTTGAGAGTTGGACTATAAAGAAAGGTGAGGGTCGAAGAATTGATGCTTTTGAACTGTGATGTTGGAGAAAACTCTTGAGAGTCCCTTGGACTGCGTGGAGATCAAACCAGAGCATCCTTAAGGAAATCTGTCATGAATATTCATTGGAGGGACTGATGTTGAAGCTGAAACTCCAATACTTTGGCCACCTAATGCGAAGAACTGACTCACCTGAAAAGACCACGATGCTGGGAAGATTGAAGGTCGGAGGAGAAGGGGACGACAGAGGGTGAGATGGTTGGATGGCATCACTGACTCACTGGACGTGAGTTTGAATAAACTCCCGGAGTTGGTGATGGACAGAGAAACCTGGCACGTTGCATTCCATGGGGTCGCAAAGATTCAGACACAACTGAGCGATTGAACTGAACTGAACATCATGCATGTATGTATGTATAAAAGGCTTCCCAGGTGTCAGTAGTGGTAAAGAATCTGCCTCCCAGTGCCGAATTCGTAAGAGACATGGATTCAATCTCAGGTCGGGAAGATCCCCTGGATGAGGATATGGCAACCCACTCCAGTATTTTTGCCTAGAGAATCCCATGAACAGTGGAGTCTGGCAGGCTACAGTTCATAAGGTCACACAGAGTCAGACACAACTGATGCGACTTAGCACATAGCATATGTATGTTTAACTGTGTTATGTACCTGAAACTAACACAACATTGCAAATCAACTATACTTCAATAAAAACAAAAACAAAGAAAAAAAAGTACAGCAACCAGAAAAGGCAGTATGACTGAGGACTTTGACCTTTCATGGATGAAGGTTTGGGTCACTCCAGAACCAGGAGCAACAGAAGTTCCAGTTGAGGACAAGGGAAAGATGGAATGAGGAGTTGAAGACAGAAACTATAGATACTAACTACATATATATACACACACCAGCTATCAGCTGGTGACCAATTACAGAAATGAGTACTGTAGTAGCTTTGGCTAGTCTCTCCATGATTGTTATATGCATGTGTATTTGTATAAAATAATCCTTCTCTTAAAAAAAAAAAAGCAGAAGTTTAAATCTCACAAAATCATGGTTGTTTTGTTGACATATCAAATATTTCCATGGAGTTAAGAACTACAGCACCAGCACAATGTGTTTTGTTCATGGTAAAGGTTTGTCTCCTCTCTAATATGCCTCAACAAAAGCAGCAAAGTCCAGTGTTCATTTTCAAGAATGAGAACCGCTCCCCTCAACCCAGGCCTCTGCACAGCAGAGGAAGGGAGACTCAAGAAGAGCAGCTCCCCAGTCTGCCACTTCCACTGACTCATTATCCTTTGAGAGCAACCCCGATCAGTCTCTCAGGGCTCGGCCAGCCCGAGCCTTTTATGATGGCCTTTTCAGTGCCATCAGAGGTGAAGTGAGAAAGGATGAAAACAAAGAGGTGATTTTCCTCTTAATCTGACTTAAATAACTGTGTACGGAAACATGCATGAGGAGGCTTTTTTCACTCTACTCGGGTTCTCTACTAAAAGCTGATGCTAACACTGGTCTCTTTTTTCAAGCTTTCAGTTTTTCTCTATTTTTCTCCCTTCAAGAATATCCTTCAAGAGCTGCCAATTCCTAATGCTTTTATGATTAGTTTTCTCCCAAGATTTTCTAGCCGTATTTCCTATTTATTAGGGCTGAGCCCTAATAAGAGCAGCCTGAGCCTCAATTCTAAACCTCAAGAGTTCTTCCAAAGGTATAAGTTATTTTTCTCTCCTAAATAATGGAAAGCTGTAAGATTTATATGTAAAGGACTATTTTTTAAAAATTTTATAATGGAAAATTTTAGAATATTTTACAATGGTGAATCTCTCTCCATCCACTGCATTCCTAAGAAAAAAACACAGGAACAGTGTATAAAGGAAACTGGGGTGGAAAAGTGACCATTCGGCCATGGTTAAAAATATTCAAAACAATATCACTGGACACAAGCTAAAAGTCCATCCATAAGAAATTGGATCATCAATGAGGACATAGGAATACATTGGGAAACTACACAACCATCAAAAATGGTAATGTGGGGATTTATATTTAGCAACATAAAAAAAGAGATGTAAAATTTGGTTATAAAAGATTATAATAGGATCCCATTTCTCCAAAAAACATAATATATTGTATATGTCATGTGTAAGTACATACACAGAAATCCAGGAGAAAACATCAAAATGTTATTTTCTTCTTTATCTTTGTACCTATTTGTCAATATATCTATATATCAGATACATATATTTACATATTTGAAGTTTTTACAATTATTGTTTTTATAATTTTAAAAATACCACAAAACGTGTTTCATTATACTAAAAAATATGGTGTACCTCTTACCATTTTGTTCTAACAGAGTTGACAAAGCATTTGCAGACGCCTGGAAGACTTCTTTTGATGAAGAATGCATCAGCATGGACAGCATCACTTCCCTGTGAGCTGGGAACCTTTCACAAATTCAACCACAACATTAATAGTAATCTCTTTAATAATTAACTCAAATATTCACTTACTGTTATCTAATCTAACAACCAATAAGGGCAGATAAACAGTATTTTATGCCACTTCTACTCACAGGAGAGAATTATAGTTAAGCAGTGTTCTATTTACATTATATTCAAATACATTAACTACTAATAAAGTAGTATTTCTGTTTCTTCAAAGTAGATAAGCAGTAGAAGGAGAAAATAGAAGACTCACGAGATATATAAATAGGTGCTAAGAGTAAAAAGATTAAGTGAGAAAAAGGAGATGATGTAAGCAAGAAAGGAAAAATTAAGAACCATAAAGTAGAGTGAAATTTTTTAATTTAGAGCATAAATATGGTTTAATGATATATTTAACAATCTCCTGTGAATTTTAAGGGGTTAGTATCTATGAAATGAAATTTTTATAAATTGCAGCATGAACCAACCTTATCCTAACTTCTTTAAAAGATTGCTCAAAGCAGATTAGATGGCTGGTTTAACATATATTTTTCAAAATTTACAGTTTCCATTCAAACTAGAGACATTTAAATAAATAGAATCTGTCATTAACTGTCTTCTAATTGGCAGTAGCTCACTATGGAAATGAGGGCTTCCCTGATAGCTCAGTTGGTAAAGAATCCACCTGCAATGCAGGAGACCCTGGTTCCATTCCTGGGTCAGGAAGATCCCCTGGAGAAAGGATAGGCTACCCACTTCAGAATTCTTGGGCTTCCCTTGTGGCTCAGCTGGTAAAGAATCCGCCTGCAATGCGGGAGACCTGGGTTCGGTCCCTGGGTTGAGAAGATTCCCTGGAGAAGGGAAAGGCTACCCACTCCAGTATTTTGGCCTTGAGAATTCCATGGACTGTATAGTCCATGGGGTCACAAAGAGTTGGACACGACTGAGAGACTTTCACTTCACTTCACTATGGAAACAGGCTGTCAGAATTTGAAGTGCAGAATATTACTATTTAAATTTCCAAGGTAAGTCATTCAAAATTTAAAATTGAGAGGCTAGGCAGAGCCAACAACAGTACAAACATATGCAGTTGCTCATGGACATACAAATTAGACATACAGAACTCCTGGTTACAATGTGCACCTTTGTCTGGTCTTATGATGTTTAAATGGAGCTCCCACAGAAAGCATCCTCAAGAGCTGACAGTTATACAAATAACCCTCTCAAGAGAAGACAGGTTAACACCACCACATAAAGTAGGGAGTCACTAAAGGAGGCTTCTAACCATATCTAATTACTGATATTGACAACCTCCTGGCTAGCAACCACAGTAGAAAAGGTCACAGACTGTCAGTTTAGAATAATTAGTAGTTTTAAATTATTAGCCAGAAAACTCAAAGGTTCTTTCTTGATGATTCATAACTTACTGAATGACTCTGGATTCTAAATCTCTCAGTAATAACTCTCACACAAAGAGAGTTTTACTAACTATTCGACAACAGGCATCAAAATATTATATATCCACAAGTATTTTTTGGCAACACTTAATATAAATACCTATATCAAAAATATTTCAAACAATAAACATTTCAATGAATTGATTAAAAATATGACTAAAATTTTCTATCATATAAAATCAAAACTACTGACTGGCCATCTTCATCTCCAATCTTCTCATGTAAACTGTTTTGATACATAAGGAGATTATTCAGGGCCCAACAGGCAGCCTCCTGGATCCGGAAAGAAAACAAGAAACCTGTCAAAAAATAAACTATTGAACAAACAATTTTGAAGAACTATAAAATTTATGACAGAGTCTAACCTGCACATGCTTGTTCTTTCTATGCCAAGTTAATGCTTTGTAACAGGCTTCCAGCCAAAACAATTTTTCTTCTTCATCATCGTCATTCTCCTGATTCTCATTCTTTTCCTCTAAGTCTTGATTTAAGAAAATGGTCTCAGCTTTGGAAAAATGTAAACATATAACTTACGTATACTTTGAGTGACCAACTCTTTAAGACCATTATTTTCAAATATTATCAACAGAGCACTGGTTAATTAAAAGACCTCTTTAATATATTACACACTTTATCATATTGCTATTCCATGTAGATAAATCAGATGAGGGAGAGGGTACCAAACAAAACTAATAGGCTAGAGGAAGATTAATTAAGAAATGAACTGCTAATAATAAAGCTAAATCAAGGATGTATTCACTGATATCTGAACTGGGATACTTATCACAACTTTAATTCCTTTGAAAGTATCCTCTATGAGAAGATGTGTCACATTAGGAAAAGAAAAAGCATTTAAGGGTTCCTTCTCTATATATAACTTTCTTGCTATGATGTTAACATTCAAGATCAAATGCACCTGAAAGAATTTCCTTGTTAGTGAAGTTACTTACTGAGGAGTGCTAAACAGCTGAGTGCTGCGATTTGTAACACTGCATTCTCTGAATACTGCTGCACAGCTTTCACCACAAACTCATGCACCTCATTTAATACCAGGATATTAAAAAAATTACCTAGAAGTGTTAAGTGACATATTAGCAGGATTCTCATCCATGGAACTTATATTACCTTTAATTACATAACAGCATTTAAGTCAACATATTTGAGTAGTGATAACTATTCTTAATTACATTAAAACATATTTACTGTAATTAAAATCACTTAATGATTGCATAAAGAACCAAAAACATTTCATGCACTCATTCAACTATCTTGCTTAGGCAACAGAAATGACTGGGCCAAAAAAAACACTGTATGTTTGAGTTATATTAACTTGTGTTTGATTCCCTCCCATGTCTTGTTGCTGTTGTTTATTTGCAAAGTCTTGTCCGACTCTTTTGCGACCCCATGGACAGGAGCACGCCAGGCTCCTGTCCACGTGATTTCCCACATGATCATACTGGAGCGGGTTGCCATTTCCTTCTCCAGGGGATCTTTCCAACCCAGGGATAGAACCCACGTCTCCTGCATTGGAAGGTGAATTCTTTACCACAGAGCCACCAGGGAAACCCCCTCTTGTCATCATCATATAAAAAACCATGAGGTGGAGACTTCCCTGGTGGTCCAATGGTTGAGAATCTGCCTTGCAGTGTGGGAAAGGGTTTGATTCCAGGTTGGGGAACTAAGGTTGCATATGCCACAGAGCGACTGAACTGGAGCACCGCAACTACTGAGCCCGCGTGCCACAACTAGAGTCTATGCACCACAATGAAAAATGCCTCATGATTCAGTGAAGATCAGCGGGCCACAACTAAGACCCAACACAGTCAAATAAATAAATATTTTTATACATGGCACTACAATATTCAGTGTACAAAACAGCTTAATTTTCCTGTCTTCTAAAAAATAAGAAAAAACCTCCCTTGTCATTAAATGCTTTTACTATAACTCACTAACAATTACATTTCCTTGTAGGAATAAGAATGAAACTTCTAGTTAGCTATATATGTAATTAGATAATCCCTAAAATACACAGCCAGAATTAGAAAAGATCCTATATCATTAAAAGCCTAAAGCCCACACTAAATATTAATCAAAGTTTCAAAATCAAAAAGCAGATTAACTAATGTAACTCTTCTGTATCAGCATCTTTCTTTTTTTTTTTTTTTTTTATTTTAGTTGGGGGCTAATTACTTTACAATATTGTAATAGTTTTTGCCATACATTGACATGAATCAGCCATGGGTTTACATGTGTTCCCCTTCCTGGACAGCATCTTTCTATGTTCATACCTCTTCCACATTCATCCATTAAGCTGACATAATCCCCAGTCCTTAGTCTCTAGTTTTGGAAAGTCATTTCAAAAAAGATTCTTTTCTACTTTTACTGGCTTACCTAAACTTCAGTTGTCTCACCCCCTTTTCCCTACTATTATTTCTAAGTCACTGTCAACAGCTGCTCTACCACTGACCAACTTTGTGACTCTGAGCAAATACCAGTGGCCTTAATCTTATTTTTGGACAATTTAGGTGAAAATACATTATGTTACAAAAGCTGCCATAAAAAGATAAAAAGACAGCTTGACATTTTCAATACATGTAACTGACCACAAAAACATTATTAGCCAGAACTATGAATCACTTTTTTAAAAGACAGAATATACTATAGAAAAACAGAAAAAGGCAAATCAGGTATTCCACAGAAAAGAAAGCACCAAGACCAAAGAAATACTTGAAAAGATATTCACCTTCCTTTACAATTTTCATAGCAACACAGATGGTAGTAGCATAAAACAAGAAATAAACCAATGTCCATGGATACAAGAATGGATAAATAAATAGTGATATACCCACTACATACAACAATGCCACGCTTCCCAGGTGGGTCAATGGTAAAGAATCTGCCTGCCAATTCAGGAGATGCAGGTTCCATCCCTGGGTCAGGAAGATCCCCTGGAGGAGGAAATGGCCCCCCACTCCAGTATTCTTTCCTGGATAATCCCATGGACAGAGGAGCCTGGCGGTCTATAGTTCATGGGGTTACAAAGAGTCAGACACAACTGAGACTGAGCACACACACTGCACGCACATACAGCTATATGCAAAATATTCACAAGTCTCATAAACATAGTTTTTAAAAACTTGCAGAAGACAACATTCAGTATGATACCATTTTTATTAAGCAATAACAAGCAAACATTAACAATTTTATTTATAAAGATATATAAACACAGTAAAATTTAATTTAGAGCAAAAGGTTTATTAACACAAAACTCTGGAGAGTGCTCACCTCTGTAGAGAAAGTGGTAGAAGGGCAGAGCACAGAGTAGCTTTACCAGCACTGGTAATATACTAATACTTAAGTTTGATGAGGAGTTCTTTTGCATTGCACTTCACATTTTCTCTATGATATGTTTATTCTTTTGCATGCAATAAATATTTACATAATAATACTTCAAATATAGCATTAACAATAAGATGAGACTTCTAATATTGCATACATTTTTTTCTGCCACTCCTTTTAAAATTCCACCTAAGCATGGCATGGCAGTTTGCTACTTTACAATATTTCCATTCAGTGTATGTTGATCAGCTACCTATCCACCAACATGCAACATATGTATGCTATATATACTTACATCATATAGACTGTGATAAAAAATTAACCAAGAGTTGTAACTTACCTAACGTAAGCCTATGTAGCAAGCAGCAACTCACTTCTTGAATTTTTTCACTGATAGGGAATGCTTTCATGGCTTCTACCACAATATTATAACACCTGACATTGCCACTCATGAGGACTTCAACATTACTACCTAAATTTAAAGAAATCATTAATTATCAATATGGCAATAATTTTCCCCATTGAAATATGCATACAAAAACATCTCATAGAGATTTTAAATACATGGCAGTATAATGGCTACAATACCAAATTAAAATGTCATTTTCTGTCAAATAGCTATAAAAATACTACGGTATTCATTGTTAATATAACAGAATTTAGAACTCATCTCTAGGACTAAGGGAAAAGTTGCTTTATTCCTGTATCTTCGTTTAAAAACATAAACAAATAGGGAAATCTGAAAATGCTTTTATGTAAGTCAAAATATGTAAAGTCCTCGCCATTAGTTTTCAAATAAATGAATTTGGAGCCTGTTTCCTAATGAGGCAGTATTCCATGGGATAATAGATTTTAATTGTTCCTTTCTCTCAAACCAATAGAAATAAAAGCAAGATTTTATCACATAACAGAAGAGCTAGGATCAGCCATGATCTATTCCTATTCATTCCAAAAGGGCAGCAGAAGAATATCCAGTGTAAAAGACACAAAACCAAGCTTGTTGAAGGCTCTGCCACAGACAGGGAAAAGCATGGATGAAGAGGAAAGAAGAGACAGAATATTAAAATATATGACTAAAGGATAAACATGAATGAACCACAAGGAAGGAAAGAATTCACTGAAAAAGGCAATTAATCAGCAGAGAGAGTATGTGAACCCATGTGGAGAAAATTAATTTATATGTCTCAATGAAACGTTTGCTATTCTTAATACAGACAAAAAAAGGTGTGTAAAACAATTTTCTTCCTTTTTTCGCACAATCAAACTAACTTTTTTTCCTAAAAAATACATTTTTAATGTTTAAATTGTATTTTAAAAAAACACTAAATATGGAAAAAGATGGTGTAATTAAAGAAAATGGACTCTTAAAATAATTACTTGCTTTTACTCAGAACCACAGATATGATTTGCTCTAGATTCAAAGGCAAAGTCTAAAACACTTGCTTTTGTATCTTTAGTGCCACTTTCTTTGACCTTTTATTATGAATCAGCACATTTACAGTGAGGATATGTCGATGTGGGTGGGAAAAAATGAATTTCAAAAGAGCCAGTACAAAACAAATAAATGTATACCCAAGGAAAGGCAAAATGAAAAATATATTCAGTTTGTTACCAGTAGATGACTCAGAGAAGTTTAAATTCCATTTTCCAGGGGCGGCCCTAAGATGGCATAAGAATAGGATGGGGATACCACTTTCCCCCATAAATTCATCAAAAGATCATTTGAACGCTGAGGAAATTTCACAAAACAACTTCTGAACACTGGTGCAGGACACCAGGCACCCAGAAAGGCAGCCCATTCTCTTCGAAAGGAGGTAGGACAAAATATAAAAGACAAAAAGAGAGACAAAAGAGTTAGGGACTGAGACCCATTCTGGGGAGGGAGTTGTGAAAGAGAAGTTTCCAAACACCAGGAAACTCTCTCACCAGCGGGTGGGTGGGGAATTTTGGATTCTCAGAGGGCAACATAACCAGGAGGAGAAACAAACAAACAAAAAATCCACAGATTACACGCCTAACCACAACCCCCAATGGAGAAGTAGCCCAGATGTTCACATCTGCCAGCAGCAAGCCGGGGCTCAACAGGGAGGCGTGGGCTGCCCCTCGCCGCCTCCCAGCCGGAGGCAGAGAGGCAGGCAGGCATCAATCAGAGCTGGAAGGCGAGGGGCAATCTCGGCCCCAGAGACAGCATCCTCCACCACACTGTGGGCAGGCTCCCAGTTGCTAACCAAATCTTCCTGGGATACCAGACGGTTGACACCCGTCAGGAGGGTTGTAGGCAGAGATCAGCTCCCCAGAGGAGACACACGGCAACCTGAGACGGCGATTCCACTGCGCACCCAGGAAACCAAGGGGCTGGGACCGGGGAGGTGATAAGATGCACCGCCCACCTGGGGAGAGTGCGCTCGCCAAGCACCTGGTCGCCTGAGCTGCTCGGACCTGGGAAAGGCACAAAACGCAGGCCCAACTGAGTCTGTGCCTTTGTGGAGCACCCGAGAACCTGAACAGCTCAGACCTGGGAAGTGCACGAAACCCTGAGCCCGCTTTGGACAGTTCCCCTGCAGAGCAACCTGGAGCCTGAACAGTGTAGACCAGTAAAGCACACATGCCATGAGCAGGGGCAAACCCAGTGTGGCCTAGACACTGCGAGCACTCCCTGAACATGCCAGTGATATTGTTTGCACTGTTCCTCCCTCCACACAGCACAACTGAACAAGTGACCCTAAATAAGTGACCACCTTTCCCCACTTGTGTTAGGGCGGAAATTAGACATTGAAGAGACTTGCAAACAAAGGAAGCCAAAATAAACAAAGAAGAGAGAACTGCTTTGGAAGTGACAGGTGCAACAGATTAAAACCCTGAGGTTAGCATTGACTATATTGGAAGGGGCCTATGGACCTTGAGAAGACGTATAAGCTGGAACAAGGAACTATCTGAAACTGAACTGACCCCACACTGCCCTTAACAGCTCCACAGAAATTCCTAGGTATATTTTACTATTATCATTTTCTAATTTTTTTTAATTTTTAAGTTATTACTCCTTTAATTTTCATTTTTATAACTTACTATCACCTTGCAAAAAAAGACCCTATTTTAAAGCAAACTTCGTATTTTTTTATAATTTTTGTGATCTTATTTTGTTTTTTTTAATATTGCACTTTTGAGAGTCTAACCTCTACTCTAGGTTTTTAATCTTTGCTTTTTGGTATTTGTTATCAATTTTGTACCTTTAAGAATCCAATCGTCAGTACCCATTTTTACTTAGGAATGTGATTACTGGCTTGATTGCTTCTCCCCCTTTTGACTCTCCTTTTTATCCCCCAGGTCACCTCTATCTCTTCCCTCCCACTTCTCTTCTCTACCCAACTCTGTGAATCTCTTTGGGTATTCTCGTCTGTGGAGAACACTTAGGGAACTGATTACTGGCTAGATCTGTCTCTCTACCTTTTGACTCCCCCTATGCTCCTTCTAGTCACCTCTATCCCTTCCTGCCTCTTCTCTTCTCTATGTAACTCCATGAACCTCTGAGTGTTCAAGACTGTGGACAGCAAATACGGAATTGATCACTGGCTAGATTGCTCTCTCCCCTTTTCATTCCCCCTCTTCTCCTCCTGGTCACCTCTATCTCCCTCCTCCCTTTTCTCTTCTCCATGTAACTCTGCAAACCTCTCTAGGTGTCCCTAAGTATGGAGAATCTTTGCACCATTAACTTAGATGTTTCATGATCAGTGTGGTATGAATGGAAAAGACTTGAGGTTACTGTAGGAATAAGACTGAAAGCCAGAGGCAGGAGGCTTAAATTCAAAACTTGAGAACATCAGAAAACTCCTGACTCCAGGGAACATTAATTGACAAGAACTCATCCAAAAGCTTCCATACCTACACTGAAACCAAGCTCAACCCAAGAGGCAACAAGTTTCAGAGCAAGACATACCAAGATAATTCTCCAGCAATGCAGGAACATAACCCTAAGCATTAAAATACAGGCAGCCAAAAGTCACACCAAACCCACAGACACCTCAAAACTCACTACTGGACACTTCACTGCACTCCAGAGAGAAGAGATCCAGCTCCACCCACCAGAACACTGACACAAGCTTCCCTAACCAGGAAATCTTGACAAGCCACTTGTCCAATCCTACCCACAGAGAGGAATCTCCACAATAAAGAGGAACCACAAACATCCAGCATACAGAAACCTGGCCAAACACAGCAATCTAAACAAGATGAAAAGGCACAGAAATATTCAGCAGGTAAAGGAACATGATAAATGCCCACCAAACCAAACTAAAGAGGAGGAGATGGGGAGTCTACCTGAAAAAGAATTCAAAATAGTAATAGTAAAAATGATCCAAAATCTTGAAAACAAAATGGAGTTACAGATAACTAGTCTGGAGACAAAGATTGAGAAGATGCAAGAAAGGTTTAACAAGGACCTAGAAGAAATAAAAAAGAGTTAATCAATAATGAATAATGCAATAACTGAGATAAAAAACACTCTGGAGGGAACCAACAGTAGAATAGCAGAGGCAGAAGATAGGATAAGTGAGGTGGAAGATAGAATGGTGGAAATAAATGAAGCAGAGAAGAAAAAAGAAAAAAGAATTAGAAGAAATGAGGATAACCTCAGAGACCTCTGGGACAATGTCAAATGCCCCAACATTTGAATCATAGGAATCCCAGAAGAAGACAAAAAGAAAGGCTATGAGAAAATACTTGAGGAGATAACAGTTGAAAACTTCCCTAAAATGGGGAAGGAAATAGCCACCCAAGTCCAAGAAACCCAGAGAGTCCCAAACAGGATAAACCCAAGGCGAAACACCCCAAGACACATATTAATCAAATTAACGAAGATCAAACACAAAGAGAAAATATTAAAAGCATCAAGGGAAAAACAACAAATAACACACAAGGGGATTCCCATAAGGATAACAGCTGATCTTACAATAGAAACTCTTCAGGCCAGAAGAGAATGGCAGGACATATTTAAAGTGATGAAAGAGAAAAACCTACAACCCAGATTACTGTACCCAGCAAGGATCTCACTCAAATGTGAAGGAAAAATCAAAAGCTTTACAGACAAGCAAAAGCTGAGAGAATTCAGCACCATCAAACCAGCTCTTCAACAAATGCTAAAGGATCTTCTCCAGACAGGAAGCACTGAAAAGGTGTATAAACCCAAACCCAAAACAACAAAGTAAATGGCAACAGGATCATACTTATCAATAATTACCTTAAATGTAAATGGATTGAATGCCCCAACCAAAAGACAAAGACTGGCTGAATGGATGCAAAAACAAGACCGCTATATATGCTGTCTACAAGAGACCAACCTCAAAACAGGGGCACATACAGACTGAAAGTGAAGGGCTGGAAAAAAATATTTCACACAAATAGAGACTAAAAGAAAGCAGGAGAAGCAATTCTCATATCAGATAATATAGACTTTGAAATAAAGGCTGTGAAAAGAGACAAAGAAAGACACTACAAATGATCAAAGGATCAATCCAAGAAGAAGATAAAACAATTATGAATATATATGCACCCAACATAGGAGCACTGCAATATGTAAGGCAAATGCTAACAAGTATGAAAGGGGAAATTAACAATAACACAATAATATTGGGAGACTTTAATACCCCACTCACAACTATGGACAGATCAACTAAACAGAAAATTAACAAGGAAACACAAACTTTAAATGATACAATAGACCAGTTAGACCTACTTGATAGCTACAGGACATTTCACCCCAAAACAATGAATTTCACCTTTTTCTCAAGTGCACACTGAAACTTCTTCAGGATAAATAACATTCTGGGCCATAAATCTAGCCTTGGTAAATTCAAAAACATACAGAAATCATTCCAAGCATCTTTTCTGATCACAGTGTGATAAAGATTGGATGCAAACTACAGGAAAAAAACTATTAAAAATAAAAAAATATGGAGGCTAAAAAAAAAAGCTTCTGAATAACCAACAAATCACAGATGAAATCAAAAAAGAAATCAAAACATGCATAGAAATGAATGAAAATGAAAACACAACAACCCAAAACCTACGGGATTCAGTAAAAGCAGTGCTAAGGGGAAGGTTCAGAGCAATACAAGCTTACTTCAAGAAACAAGAGAAAAATCAAACAAATAACCTAACTCTACATCTAAAGCAACTAGAAAAAGAAGAAATGAAGAACCCCAGGGTTAGTAGAAAGAAAGAAATCTTAAAAATGAGGGCAAAAACAAATGAAAAAGAAACAAAGGAGACCATAGCAAAAATCAACAAAGCTAAAAGCTGGTTCTTTGAGAATATAAATAAGCCAGACTCATCAAGGAAAAAAAGGGAGAAGAATCAAATCAACAAAATTAGAAATAAAAATGGAGAAATCACAACAAACAACACAGAAATACAAAGGATCATAAGAGACTACTATAAGCAACTATATGCCAATAAAACGGACAACTTGGAAGAAATGGACAAATTCTTGGAAAAGTATAACTTTTCAAAACTGAACCAGGAAGAAATAGAAAAGCTTAACAGACCCATCACAAGCATGGAAATCAAAACTGTAATCAGAAATCTTCCAACAAACAAATGCCCAAGATCAGACGGCTTCACAGCTGAATTCTACCAAAAATTTAGAGAAGAGCTAATACCTATCCTACTCAAACTCTTCCAGAAAATTGCAGAGGAAGGTAAACTTCCAAACTCATTCTATGAGGCCACCATTACCCTAATATCAAAACCAAAGATGCCACAAAAACAGAAAACCACAGGTCAATATCACTGACGAACATAGATGCAAAAATCCTTAACAAAATTCTAGCAAACAGAATCCAACAACATATTAAAAGATCATACATCATGATCAAGTGGGCTTTATCCCAGGGATGCAAGGATTCTTCAATATCTGCAAATCAATCAATGTGATACACCACATTAGCAAATTGAAAGATAAAAACCATACGATTATCTCAATAGATGCAGAGAAAGCCTTTGACAAAATTCAACATCCATTTATGATAAAAACCCTCCAGAAAGCAGGCGTAGAAGAAACATACCTTAATATAATAAAAGCCATATATGATAAACCCACAGCAAACATTATCCTCAATGGTGAAAAATTGAAAGCATTTTCCCTAAAGCTGGGAACAAGACAAGGGTGCTCACTCTCACCACTACTATTCAACATAGTTTTGGAAGTTTTAGCCACAGCAATCAGAAAAGAAAAAGGAATAAAAGGAATCCAGATTGGAAAAGAAGTAAAACTCTCATTGTTTGCAGATGACATGATCCTCTACATAGAAAACCCTAGAGACTCCACCAGAAAATTACTAGAGCTAATCAATGAATACAGTAAATTTGCAGGATATAAAATTAACACACAGAAATCCCTTGCATTCTTATACACTAACAATGAGAAAACAGAAAGAGAAATTAACGAAACAATTCCATTCACTATTGCAAGGAAAAGAATAAAATACTTAGGAATAAATCTACCTAAAGAAACAAAAGACCTATATATAGAAAACTATAAAACACTGATGAAAGAAATCAAAGATGACACAAGTAGATGGAGAAATATACCATGTTCGTAGATCAGAAGAATCAATATAGTGAAAATGATTATACTACCCAAAGCAATCTATAGATTCAATGCAATCCCTATCAAGCTACCAATGGTATTTTTCAGAGAACTAAGACAAATAATTTCACAATTTGTATGGAAATAGAAAAAACCTCAAATAGCCAAAGCAATCTTGAGAAAGAAGAATGGAACTGGAAGAATCAACCTGCCTGACTTCAGACTATACTACAAAGCTACAGTCATCAAGACAGTATGATACTGGCACAGAAATAGAAATATAGATCAAAGGAACAAAATAGAAAGCCCAGAGATAAATCCATGCACCTATGGACACCTTATCTTTGATAAAGGAGGGAAGAATATACAATGGAGAAAAGACAATGTCGTAACAAGTGGTGCTGGGAAAACTGGTCAACCACTCATAAAAGAATGAAACTAGAACACTTCCTAACACCATACACAAAAATAAACTCAAAATGGATCAAAGGTCTAAACGTAAGACCAGAAACTATAAAAATCCTAGAGGAAAACATAGGCAAAACACTCTCTGACATAAATCACATCAGGATCCTTTATGACCCACCTCCCAGAGTAATGGAAATGAAAGCAAAAATAAACAAATGGGACCTAATTAAAATTAAAAGCTTTTGCACAACAAAGAAAACTATAAGCAAGGTGAAAAGACAGCCTTCAGAATGGGAGAAAATAATAGCAAGCAAAGCAACTGACAAAGAATTAATCTCAAAAATATACAAGCGGTTCCTGCAGCTCAATTCCAGAAAAATAAACGACCCAATCAAAAAATGGGCCAAAGAACTAAACAGACATTTCTCCAAAGAAGACATACAGATGGCTAACAAACACATGAAAAGATGCTCAACATCACTCATTATCAGAGAAATGCAAATCAAAACCACAATGAGGTACCATCTCACGCTGGTCAGAACGGCTGCTATCAAAAAGTCTACAAATAATAAATGCTGGAGAGGGTGAAGAGTAAAAGGAACCGTCTTACACTGTTGGTGGGAATGCAAACTAGTACAGCCACTATGGAGAAGAGTGGAGATTCCTTAAAAAACTGGAAATAGAACTGCCATATGACCCAGCAATCCTACTGCTGGGCATACACACTGAGGAAACGAAAATTGAAACAGACACGTGTACCCCAATGTTCATCGCAGCACTGTTTACAATAGCCAGGAATGGAAGCAACCTAGATGTTCATCGGCAGACAAATGGATAAGCAAGTTGTGGTACATATACACAATGGAATATTACTCAGCTATTAAAAAGAATGCATTTGAATCAGTTCTAATGAGGTGGATGAAACTGGAGCCTATTATACAGAGTGAAGTAAGTCAGAAAGAAAAACACCAATACAGTACATTAATGCATATATACGGAATTTAGAAAGATGGTAACGATGACCCTATATGCGAGACAGCAAAAGAGACACACGTGTAAAGAACAGTCTTTTGGACTCTGTGGGAGAAGGCTAGGGTGGGATGATTTGAGAGAATAGCATTTAAACATGTATATTATCACATGTGAAACAGAACACCATTCCAGGTTCAATGCATGAGACAGGGTGCTCAGGGTTGGTGGACTGGGATGACCCTGAGAGATGGGGTGTAGAGGGTGGTTGAAGAGGGTTCAGGATGGGGAACACATGTACACCTATGGCTGATTCATGTCAATGTATGGCAAAAACCACTGCAATACTATAAATTAATTAGCCTCCAATTAAAATAAATTAATTTAAAAATAAATATATAAACAAATTCCATTTTCCATTATTGTTCTGCCTCATCTACTTTTAAGAGTTTAACTTTCCAGGAATAAGATTTTATAACCATTACTAAGAAAGGGCACTCTTTCACAAGAGTTTTTACTGAAGTCTCATATCTGTAAGATTCCATGTCTGAAATCATATGTTTATTAAATATAATATATTTACTATGCATATTTGAGATACAAAGTATGTAGTAATACTGTCAAAGTTTTAACCACACTTATTATATTACATTATCAGGTACTACTCTACATTTTTAACATTATTTAACTGATTTAATCCTCACAACTTTACACATGTGAAGATGCAATTATTACCACATAAATACATGTGTAAATCCTGCACAAGCCCAAATAGGTAATAAAAAAAAGTACAAAATGCTCAAGTGTACTTATAAAACAGAAGGAATCGAAATCTGAAGTAACAGAAGCATTCACTGGTGGCATACACAGCAAATTAATTTTGTTGTACTTTTTTATCATAAGAGTGGCTAGATTTCAAAGCATCACCAAAATGCTAACCAAGAATCACAAAATAAAGCTCAAACTCCTTCCTGTGGCTTTTCAGGCCTTTTGGCATATGATCGTGTCTCCAGCCTCATCCACTAATTCTTATCAAGCCCTTACCTCCCCTCCATTAATCAGCATACAAGCAGATGCTCAGGGCTCTGCATGTGCATTTCACACACACATGCATCCACACACTTACAAATATAGTTTACTTTTATCCTCTTGATTTTTCTATGCTTTCTTGCTCTAGGATCTTTACGCTTTAAGATGTCCACCCCTGGGTTACTGCCTGCACTTCATCTCACATTTTTCTGCACACAAAGCTGTCCTCATCATTCAAGACTCTGCTGAGAGATCTTGCCTCACTCCGTTTGTTCTCACAACCATAGGTACTTCTGCCAACATTTGCCTTATAATACTCTGTAATCACTTCTGTGCTTATCTGTATCTTGTGCAGTACTATGGGAATAGAGAAGGCAAGAAATATTTATAGTTTTGCTACTATTTCTCCAGCACAAAGCCCAGAACCAGCAGCAGTACTAAATCAATAAACAAAAATTAGTCAGATGAATAAACAAATGAATGGCTTTATCACCTACAGGTTTCCAATAAAAACATTTTTGAAACACACTCAGAAAGAACATATATTGTAATTTTCAGGTTCAAGAAAGAAATCATGTATGCAGGCTACTTACAAGGAATTGCTAAGGAATGTAAACAGTGCAGTACATGAAGCACAATTTCCTCTTCATCTTCAAAATTTTTTAACGCACTTAGCAATATCATATAATCTTTATTCTCAACAAATTCAGTCAGTTGTTCCTCTGAAACTAGAAAATGAAAGACAAAATACTGAAAGAGCTGAAACATGATTTAAAAGTTTAATTACTCAAAAATATAATATTCATGATAATTCATGATAAGACAGCACATACAACAGACATAAATCAAAGACTATACTTTAGCAAATATCCCTTCCTAGGAATTTTATAATAGGAAAACAAGCTATTGAGGTAAAATAATTCTGTTTTGACCCATATCAGTGACTATTAGTTACTCCATGTTTTGAAATGTAGTGACTAGTTCTCAGAAAACCAAAATTATTTACAATCTCATTTGAAAGATTCTAGAGAAAACTAATCTATGACTAATAAAGATGGCCTATTGAAGTGAACATATCACAATACTTAAAAAGGAGTGGTTAGTGGTACACTGTTGAAGGGCAACTAAGCTAAATGCATCAGTTCAAGAGGGATGAACTTCAGCAAATGACAAGTAATGAGACTTCAAAATACTCTATCTTAATGGTCTTGATTTCATCAGAGAACAACAAATGTCCTCATTAATTTTCATAATTAGTCTTTGGATCAAGCAGTGAGTTTCATTTAGAGTCATTTTATTGGGTGGTAACCTCAAAAACATGTATAAAAATCTGGTTTATCTGGCCTGAGAATAACACTGACATAAATATTAGAAAATGCAGCACTCCTCATAATCAACACTAATTTCTGTTTTTCAACTTTATACCAACAGTCCATGTAATATAATGTGAAATTGATTGGGTTCTTCTAATAAAGGTGGAGTATCACCAAATCTTCTCATTTTATGGAACAGTTTCCAGAGCATAGTTTTAAATTTTGAAAATTAACTTTACAGGTGTCACTAAGTCCTGGGGAACCTGATACTCTTCAAAACTTCAGAAGTGTTTCTGCTCTACATTTACAATCACAATATTGTTAGCGTTATCTTTCTATCACAGTGAGATCTTCTTTTCAATGTTCCTTGGTGCCTCTTCACAGGTCTTGGATCCCACAATGCTGGCGAGAGTTATGTTAACCGTTCTTTTGTGAATAAGGATGTGCCCTTAAACTGCAGCACAGAAGATTACAAGCTCTCAAGACAATAACTCCTCAAACTCTGTTCTGCCCAATTCTTATCAAAAGCTTAGTTGCCAGATGTAACATTTAGAGAAGATAGCCTGAGAGACATGCACCTCCTCCATTCCTCTCCTCCACCAAGCCCCTTCACCAGAGAGCTGAGGCCCAGGCCCACGCTGTGCTCTTTGATAGTCTTTCACTGAAATGACACTGTGTTCCTTACAGAATGTGTGCATTTTATCACCTCATCCAGGGAGACTCAAGGAGGATTTTCTCCAAGTCTCCTATGATTGCTTCTTCTGATTAATGGGTTTACTTTTATTTCAAGTAACTTTGTAATCAATGTTTCTGCCTCTTTTCTTTGCCTGATAGAAAGCAAAGAACCGAATTTCTGGTTCATCTCTCTGCAAAGATACAGGATCTGAAGTAAGCAATAAATTTAACCTAGCATCATATTTTCCCTTCACCCATTTCCTCATTCATTTTTCCCCTCTAATGTGTTATAAATATCTATAAACTATTTGAAGTCTTTTTGGAATAAGGCAGGAAATTAAACAGTATAAGGTGATCTATTCCATTCCTGGAGCTGCCAGAAACTGCAATAGGTAAACAGGTATGGACACAGCGCCCACTGAGGTTCTTATTCTAAACCGCTACTATTGTTGGCTCTCACAATGACAAAAAAGGTGCTCTCAAAAAACTTAGTCAACTGAATTGTAATGGAGATAACTAGCTGTGTGCCCTCAGGCAGGTTACTCATTTCACTTCTCTGATCCATTTCCTCATCAAGCCAGTGGAAGAACCAAAGGTTCCAACTAACTATAAAATTACATGGTTATCTCTGTCATCAATCTCAGTGTTATGTGATAAAATACATATTAGTCTTATTCCTAAGGGACACTTTGTAAACTTTCTTTTCTTTATCCAGACCCTTGAGCAATTTCTAAAATCTCTGGTAATGACTCAACATCATAAACCCAAATTTGACTTGTGCTTGACTTCATAGTTTTACTTTTTTCTTTTTTAACTCCTACACATCCAGTTTACAAAGGGAACCTATGCCTTGTTAAGAAATGGAAGAAAGTTTACTACAATTGCATAATTTATAATCCATGAATGAAACTTACTCTGTAAAAAATAAGCAATATTTCTGAATTAACTCCATTACCTATCCTTGACTGGCAATTCAAATTTTAATAAATAGTACAGTTTTAAATATCTTCTTATCATGATAATTAATCCTACTTTTCCTACTATAAACCCATATAAACCCTTTTTTCTTATATAAATATCAAAATAAAGAGTTTGACATTTTTAAATACCTCTCTCAAACAGCACATGTAAAACTTTACATCCAAGTTTCTGGACTTCATCACTGGCTGAAAATGTGCGCATGGCATCGAAGATTAACAAGAAAATATCATTTTCTTCATCCAATATCAGCAAAGTGATTTTACCTATTTTGAAGAGAATAATAAGCTCCAAGTAAACAGCTGCTTTAACATTTAATGTCTTAATTTTTACATGAGGGCTACGATGGTTTGTGAACTTCTCTTTTTGATGAACCACTTAATTGCCCCAGCTGTTAGCCCTATCAGGCTCTATGGTCTTTCTAAATGAGATAACTCCCCAGTACACTTTCCTATAACTTTATGATTCCCAATAAATGACCATTACCAAGACCTCTTGCCCCACACTCCTGAAATATTTCTGCCTCTTAGACAACATCATCTGAATGCTCCATGGCCACCCCAAACCTCACCTACTCCAACTGCATCTCTTCATCAATGATACCACCTTGGATCCAAGAGTTACCAGAGAAACTTAAGTCATCTTCCTTCTTTCATTCTCCCTCTCTCTTCTCATTCTCTGCCCAACCAAAGAATCAACTCATACTAAGTCCTTCAAGTCTACCTCTAAATATTTCAAAAATTCCTTTTGAACTAGGCCCCACCATTTCTATTTTGTTCTGGACCTCATCACCTTTCACCTAGAATGCAAACACAATTGCTTAACTGCTCTGCTTGGTGCAAACTCCTACCTAACTAGTTGATCCCCTGCACTATATTTCTAAAACACAAATGTAATCTATAATTCCATTTGAAGTCTTCTAAGACATTCTCATACTCCTCAGTCTGACAAATGAGACTCTTCACATATTACATGTATCTCATCAGCCTCACATCCCTACCTGTACTACTGACTCCAAACAAGCTAAGCTCTCTGCTCATCACAAACACATTTCCTTTGATATAAATTTTGGCATTTGCACTAGCTGAGTGAAATGCCCTTGACCTTTTCTACACCAAATATAATGCTACCTTAATTCAAGGCATAACATAAACAGCACCTATTCAGTCAATAAAAACTGTAGGAGGGGTAGTCATAGCACACACGTGTACAGCACATAACAAATCAGACATAGGTTGAAGTATTGACAGTTTACTCTAACATGTGTAAACCACCACAGCCCCACGAGATAGGTGCAATCCTCACGTCAGAGATGAGAAAACAGCCACAGAAGTGACCCAGTAACTCTGTCCAAAGTAGAACAAACAAGAGTCAGAGATGAATTAAAATTTAGACAGGTCATGGACATGCCCTTAAATGCCACAAATAAGCCTAGCTTCTCTCTGTGTTCCTATGGTGGTTTTCTTCCTATCTCTGTCATAGTACTTATCTCATTAAACTGAAATTATCTCTTTAAATGTTTTTTATCTCTTTGTTGGGCTGTTCAATTCTGCAGCCACTAATCACATAAGGCTACTTAAACTCAAATTTAAATTAAGTAACATTAAATAAAATTAAAATTTAGCTCCTCACATTTCCCATGTTCAACCACCACATATGGCTACGAGCCGTGATTTTAAACATGTACAGTATTTCCTTCATTGCAAAAAGTTATGTTAGACAATGGTGCTGGACTGTGAACTTCTTCATTGCAGGAACTCTGCCTCAGCTGTCTGAGAGTTCTCTAGTAGCCAGTATAGCAGTAAAGTGCCCAATAACTATCACATCAGTTAACAAATAAGCCAAACAAAAAGTGATTCATAAATTAGCCTCTAATAAAGTATCTGAAATGAACTCTAAAACACATTACAAACTTCCCTAAAAACTCAAAATTCTCAATGTTATATGGAATAAATTAACTAGCCTTTTGTAAAACACATATTAAATTTCCTAAATGTCTGCATGCTGCTAATCTCAACATATTCATATTGGGAGATTTTTCAAATTCATAAACCACCTGTCCACCACCAAATGGAGAATAAATCTTCACACACTCCCAAAAAAGACTCCCAAGGATGAGTTTAAAATAAATCATGATTAAGACTAATTTGGAGGAGGAAATGACAAACCACTCCACTATTCTTGCCTGGAGAATCCCACAGACATAGGTGCCTGGTGGGCTATACTCCATGGGGTCGCAAGAGTCGGACACGACTTAGCAACTAAACCAAGACTAGTTAGCACATTCTATCACATATTTTAATAAAAGGCTCTGGTGAAGTGGTGACGACCTTCAGGCCTTTTCTATCCCTCTTCTTTCATTCTCTGATCTTCACCCCCTGTCTTCCTTTCTCTTTCTCCCAGTGGGCAGGGATTATGAAAGCATTTAAAATCTTACCACCCACACATCCAGCTCCCCTCATGCTCTCCTCCTAGACCTCTGCAACGCTGCACATGCTGTTCTCGTGACCTAAAGTACCCGTCACACGTTGAAGGAAAGCCTCCCTATCCTTTCTGATTAGCTTCCCTGTAAGCAGTCTTTCTTCTTAGAATCTTACATCATAGCAAGTGTCCAGCACAACAGTGATCACAACGATTGCACCACAGCAACACTCTTTGTTTCCAGGTCCATTATCCTTCAAGTAGAAGTTTACTCAGGGAAAGAACCTGACACGTGAAATAAGAACCTGTTTCTACTGCTTTTTCCTGAGGCAATCTCTCTGTGTTTCAGGGTTTACTCAAGGGATGTTTTGAGGATTATGCTTTTAAAAGCATATGAAGTAATTTACATGTTAAACCTAGCATTTAGCAAGCACAAAAGAAGAAAGGCTATATATTTTTATTATGACATATTACTATTATGTCATACTCTAGAACATGTTTTATAGAAAACATATTAGAGATATAATGGAGAACAAATACTCATGACAGGACATGTATGGCTAACAAACTAATGGGAATATGAGATGTGGGACCAGATCAGAGGAGCAAAGCTGAGGACAGAAATTAAATTTAGGAATAATATACAAGGTGATGTTTAAGGCCAATATGTTGGGTGGTATTTTTGAGAGAAAAAGTTTAGAGGAAAGAAATAAGGAAAGAAAAGGAAAATGGATACACAGAATTTTGAAATCATCAATATTGAAGTTATGATATTATATTTTTAAAAAATTAAAATACATTCAGTAAATGGTTTAAATGATTTTTTAAATTGTGTCAACATTAAAAATATGTGCGTATATACTACCTGAAGTTAGGAGAAGATCCAACGCCTTCAATCCAACTGTTGTCAGGTTGACACTGGCATTATGAACTGTTAGCATTTTAAGAATCAATCTGTAATTAAAAACAAAAATCAAGATCATTCTAGATGTTTACTCTTTTATATACTGTCTTTTACTCATCTACATTTTTATTTATCTCATTGCACTTCATTCCCTATATTGAAGCTAGTGTGTTTTTGCCCTATAAACCTGAGCCAGGCTTACAATGATTAATAGGGTATTATTATGAGTCTCAACAGAAAAGCTATAACTTTTTCCTCAAAATACTTAAATTCAATTACTAACTTTTTCACTAAATTCTATATTCAAAATAATACTGAGTTAAATGCACTAAGGGATTAGTCATTTTATATGTGATACAAACTTGTGAATTTTATGTAACACATATTTATGTATTAAATTATAGAGATGTAATTAAAATGTTAGCTGTTATACAAAAATTAAAAACCATTTGAATATTTAAATTATTTATTCTTTTACTATTTTTAAAAGAGAAATTGATATTACAGAAAGTGAACCTAGTATATCAATAGTATTCAGTTAGTTCAAATACATTCGATTTGAGCCCCTGAGTTATTAATTTTAAAATATACAGTCTGTAGTCTATTCCTACTCAGGGCTGATTAATTTTAAAATATACAATCTATAGTTTATTCCTACCCAGTGCTGCTTGGCTTTCTATCGTTAGAAAACAGAGCTTCCATGGCTTCACTTAGATTCAAGAAACTCGGCACATGGTCTCTAGCAATCAGGTAAGGAATTGAGAGACTCTCTCCTTCAACTCTGTTAATTTTCCTCCCACCTATGCTGCCTCTACCTCTTCTTGAATCATTCCCACTATTCCTGACTTCATTACCACACAAGAGATTTCTCCTTTAGTACTGTAAGCCTTTAGGGGGAAAAAGTCCTTGAATATAAAGAGATATGTTTTACAACAACTACTGGCTGGAAATGATCTAATATACTCCTCTATAGTGAAGAGTGTGTCTATATTGTTCACACTACTTCTGGCCTAAAGGAGGGATGTAATAAATACCTGACGAACAGAAAATGAATAAATGATGACTGAGCAAATAGATGAATGAAAAGAAACTTCCTGTAGAAACATTCACGTAAGTTAACTGGAACATTGGGTTTGTACTAAATATGACTAAGTAAGTTTTCCAAGTCTCCCTAAAGTTACCGATTACAAAGCTTTGGGAATTTTGGAAATTCTCTTCCAAACCAAGGGACACATACTATTACAACTATTAATTGCAACTATTAATTACAACTATTAATATTACAACTATTAATTAGGCATAATTTGCCTAATTCTTTGTTAAATGCTGTATTCTTTATTATTGACATAGAATTTCTGGGATTAGTTTGGAGATGAGAGTATCTATTAATTGTAAATAGCCTCTTTGCAAAGCACACTCTTTAATGCTAGAAACTGAAAAACAGCAACTCATATTTATCAAAGATGGAAAAATATACAAGCACAGGTATACTCGCCTATGAACAAACAGCTCTTATTTGTCTAAATTTGCAGCCACGGTTAAAACTAATAGAGATGCAAAATTTAGTTTTGCATTAGTTATGTTTTCCACAGCAATATACTTTGGAAATTATGTATTCACTTTTTGAGGTAAAGAAAAGTCCCATTAAGTATAAAGAACACCTAAACTTGAAGACAGAAGATATTTTATTAAATGTCAAGAAACAAGTTATCCAAAAGTTATCCAAAGTTAACCAAAAAGGATTTTCCTGGAAACACAGAAAAAATTTTATTAACTAATTATGACTAAAGAAGTAGTTTCATTTAAGAAGTCATTATGTTGAAAACGGCAATAACATAGCTAGTAAATAGCTATGAAGATTTGGCTGCAGATGTGCTGAAAGATAATTCCCTCTTTTTTCTTCATTTTGAAAGCTGCAGTTTAAGCTCATTAAATATATACATATGAATATACGTAAATGTGCTCTTTAAAGACAGTAAAGCATAAATTTCTAAATTACTATTTAGAGAACATTTTAGTTTTCATATTTTTGTTTTGAAGTAGTGGTTTGTGTCCTGTGCATGTGCTAAGTCGCTTCAGTCATGTCCTACTTGGTGCAACCCTACGGACTGTAGCCACCAGGTTCCTCTGTCCATGGGATTCTCCAGGCAAGAATACTGGAGTGGGTTGCTGTGCCCTCCCCTCCAGGGGATCAACCCAACCCAAGGATTGAACCCAGGTCTCTTCAGTCTCCTGCATTGGTGGTAGGGTTCTTTACCACTAGCGCCACCTGGGATGCCAGTGGTTTGTGTCAATTCTACTATTAAAAAGTAAAAGCCAAAACTCTTTTATTCATCTGAATTCATAAGCATTCATCAACAATCTACAATTTAATCAATTGTATAACTATTATTATATTATTAAAATAATAACAACACCTAACATTTTACCTCAAATGTTAGTTTTCTAAGCTCTCTACAAATGTAAATCATTGATTCAAGGGAAACTATATGTATTTTAAAGGATTTTTATCAGTTTGGCTTGAATTGCAAATACAATGTATCAAGAGAAAGGCTGTCATACAGATATTTAGTATAGTATATTTTTACATACTTACTGGTGAACCCCAAGGACTTCCCAATCATGTCCAATATCATGGGGTCCCATTAAGCTTTGCATTGTATTTGGACAGATTTCTATTAATTTGCATAAAAGTGACCAACCCACCTAAAAATAAGAAAGGCAAATATTCACATTTTAAAACAAACACACACATGTGGAACATATTTAGTCAAAGAATCTCTTCATTCTTAATAGACTAGGTGACTATTATTTTAAAATAGTTATTTTAAAACAAACTTACACTCAAAATGCTTACTCAAAATTATACTAAAAAGGAGTATAACAAAATTATTCTCAAAAAGCAAGTCATATAATTAGAAAACATCTTTCTCCAAAAATCTACTGAAAGGGCTTACAAAAACTAACATTTCTGAATGATGAAGGAAACAGATTGCCTATTGTCTAAATAAAAAGCAATAAAATAAAACTTAAAAAATAGTTTTAGAGGACATACCAAGACTATGACGTACAGGAAAGGCTAGTCTCAGGGCTTTGTACTTTTTAAGGCACATCCACCTGACAGAATTTATTTTAAATATTTGGGACTCTAATTAAAAGAAGAAATGAAGTAGTTCGGAATGGAAGATTAGGAAAAGCCAGAAATTTTGATGACCAAGTGTAAATTACCAGGAAAGAATGCTCCCCAGATAATAAAGCTAGGACAAATGGCAAGAGAAGTAGCACTGTCTGATGACATTGTAACATTTTTCACAGGTAAAAGAGAGAGGCACTATGAGATGGAGAGTAGGTAGAACTTCTCAATGGATTCCTCTAGACTTCTTCAGGGTACCTAAATATGAGTTGATGAGGTTGAGACATCACAAATGTCCTTAAAGTCTTTTACATTTCCAAATGAATTACGATCTTACTGATGCATTTTAAATATACCTTCATTCAGTTCACTTATACGAGTGATGCCAGATTGAATAAAATGCTCTTTACTTCTAAAAAATACATTTTAAAATATTAATGATATTTTAATTCCAAACTGGAGATTAACTCACTCTTCCTGCCATATATTCCTCTCCAAATTTAAGGACTCTTCAATTCTTTCTACTATGTTACAAAACTACACTCAATATGGTCAGAAAAAGAAGATGCATAGATATTCAGTTCTACAGATTAAAGGAGAAGTGCCTAACCATGATGTGTGATAAATACCAATATAATATGAATTTTGAAAGCTAGATTCACTGTCAGCTAGAGTTGCTCAGGGAAGAATACAATACAGAAAAAGTGTGATTTGAGTCAGATTTCAAAAGAACTATAAATTTGGAAACTTTAAACAGTGAAATGGAAACTTCTAAAACTGATGAACTGTGAGGAAGAGAAGTAAGATGCTAAATAGTGAGGAGGCTGCCAGAGAGGGGACCATTGCTAAATGAGACTGAATGTGTGAGTTGGAGCTGAGTGGCACAGAGCTGAATGACCAGGGGAGAAATTCCTATGCGTCTGAAGAGGAATAATGGCACACATTTCCTAATTGTTTACAGGCATAAACAAGGGGTATTTAATATGATAAAAGTGATTATACAAGAGTTCTTTACAAATACTATTTCTAGATCTTTTCTGGATTAAGCATGAATTGCTTTACTCTGTCATTACTTCCTCTCACACAATTTCAAATTCCTTGAAAAGGAAGCAGTTTTTGACAGCTATTTTTACCTATATTTGAGTAGACGTCCTCCTCCACGTAAGCCGATCAGATATTGACAATACAGATGCCATAGAAACTGGCTATTTCTGTGCTTTCATAAAATATATCAAGATTTTCTCATCTAAGTATTTCAAAAATAACATTTGGAACAATTTCTAGTGGGAAATAAATCATAAATCACACAGGATGCTTTTCTCATCTCTGCACCTGCATGGCTGACTCAAGGAGAAAACCTGTTTTGCTTTAGTTGGTGAAATAGAAGCATCAGTAAAATTGCTTTGCAGAAAGACTGAAGCAACTGAGCATCTATGATAAAATAAATCGCTAGCTGCAAAGTGGAGGTAACAACTGATCCATTAATGTATTCAATTAAAAGCTTATCTTTCAAAAAGAGAAACCTCCCATCTTGCACAGTTGTAATACAATTGGTAGTTTCACTTTATTATAATTATTCTGTAAACTCAAGTTATCTAATTAATGCACAATGGGAAACATCTAGGGTTTAAAGAAAATTTGTCACTTGCATATATTTTACGCACATCAAAGATTGAAACTGTGTGAATAAAGTAATATAAAACTGAAGAACACAGAGAAATGTTCAGATGACTTGCAGGAAAAGAGATTTATAAGACAAATAGCCTAACTACCTACTGTCTAAAGACTGTGATTTATTAAGGAGAACTAATAAAGTATGAAAAGACATTGAAAATAAAAATTCAGAGTCAGGAATGTCATGTTAAATTCTGAAAACAAACATTGATGTTTATTTTTGAAGGGTAATTTAATTCCTTAAATTCATCAAGTCCTTTTACTTCAGTACTTTCAGCTGATTCAATGTATAAAGCTTTCAAGTACATCTATATTAATTTCATCAGTAATATGCATAAATTTGAAGAAGAAAATATTTTCTTTTAAGGAGAGTATTAAAACATCCCTTTGATAAGATCAATGATAATTTAAATCAATAATGTCAGTAGGCATAGCATGTCCACAGTATTTGTACCAAATCACTGAACTTTTTAGTTATACGAAAAGCTTGTGAATTCGGCACCTACTATATTATGAAAAAAGATTTTGAAGGTGTGTGAAACTTGAGTCCTGACTCTGTCACTAGTTCTGTGATCCTAAATGAGCTACTTACTCTGAGAAAAAAATATTCAGTGAGATTTCTGAAAGGGAAGTAAGATTCCAGCAAGAATCAAATGATGTATACACACACATAATGCCCTTTTCAGGTTAATACACTGCATTGCAACTAGTAATTCTATTCCATTACATCACCAAATCAGAAGAGAATTCCTTATTTTCTTACATACTTTGTCTTTGGTACCTACTGGGCAAGGATATTGAATGACATTCATAACTACCCCAAACAAACATGTCTGGGATCTGGCAGTTTCTAAAATGAAGAAAAATTAGGAGGTGGGTATGTTGCAGACTCCCCTGGATTCTCAAGTCTAGCACTACCTCCTCTGCAGGCCAAGCCTACCCAGGGCCCAGCTGTTCAGAGTTGTACCTGGCAGAGGAGACTCTACCAAGAACAGAATCCAAGGAATGGAGTCTGACAGACAAGGCAATTTTGAACACCAAAGCAGAGGCAAGTAAGAAGGATGATGTGGGTGGAGAGCAGCAAGCACAAAAGGCCAGTGCTGGAGAGTGAATCATGTTTCATAGGCAAAATTTCAGACACTGAGTGTTAAAAGAATAGTGTCTTTATCATGCCTCCATTTTTTTCTTGATCTTATTTGCTAACAGCCTGAAAATCAATAGTCAGATGAGATATACTTCAGTTGAAGAAAAATAAAAGTAACCATTTATCTCATATATATATCTTCATATGTAAGAAGCTAGGTATATGGTTCACCCAAGCTAGACATAGCTGTACACAGAGATAAGCATAAGATAGATTGATACAGACAGATTCAGATAATTCTTACATCGGTCTAGCCTGTCAAGTAGATATTAAGAAACACTGCACCTCAATAGAGGTCAAAGTTCAATTCTCTTTCCCTTTAGAATCTAATGTGCAAATGAAAAAACTAACGTCAGTTCCCCAAATCTCAAAATCTACAAAGGAAGTTAACCTTAAGCAGTAATTTTGTTTTGACGGTGTATCAGATTTAATTTTCATCTTAAGGCTCACTTTCAAATATATCTGAAATATTTAACAAATTTCTGGGTTTCCTATGATACAGGTTCTAAAAGTTTCACTTTTACATTCATTTTATATGAAAATAGTTGACAAGTACAGATTTAAACTTACAAGAGAATCCTAAAATATTACTCCCTTTAGATAATACAAGGTGTACTACAACTAAAGAAGGTTAGAAATCTGTCTTCAAGTTTAAAAAAGAAAACCTTAAACCTATGAGAGTTTGCCAGTAACTTCAATTCATTAATTTAATTATTAATTCTATTACTGTTCATTACTCCTCTTTCCCAAACTATTCACAATGGTGTCATCTCTAGAACATGCTGTACACTGGGAAGAATCTTAGAATAATTTCATTTAAACATTTATGAACACATCTAGCCAATGAAAGAAACCAAACCTCAACCCATTATTATTACCCTCCCATCACTATCCATATTCTATCAGTTAATTATATAAAGTTACTTCTTAATGATAATTAAGGAGCACAGAGTAGGCCCTCTTACACCGTTAACATTTGATAATGATTTAACAATGCTTCCATCTTAAAACCACAGACAGTGGTTTGTCAGGACAAATCTCAGAAATAACCCAGAACTCTGGGTACAAAGTATCAGTAGAAAAACACCTATTTCCAAAGAAGGGGAAATGGGCGAAATGAAAGCAACTCTTTTACCTGCTGCACACTAGCGACTCTCATATACGAGTCCAAGACGATCAACAGAGGCACGTGGACATTTTTGTCTTGAAATAACTTGGAGGCTGGAAAAGAAGGGGATTAAGGAAAAGGAGCAAAGTCACGATTCATGGCATCCCTTTTAAGTCTGAAAAGGAGGGAGAATGCAGAAGAAGTGAGCGCAAGACCTTCCTAGAATTGTCAGCTCTTTTCTGCCCAAAGGAGTAGAGAGTTTTCGACTTCTCAAGAGTGCAGGTTTGTGCGGCCACAAAGTTGGGAGGAGAAAGTTTGTTAAAAAGGCCGGGGAAAGCGGTTTGGGGGGACGGGGGTGGGGTGGGGGTGGTAAGGAACAGTTTCCAGACAAACGATTACCGTGATCGGCGTACGTAAACACCAGCATATCCTCCAAGATTTGAACCAGCGTCTCTATCTGTTTTCCTTCCTGGACATTGTTCAGCCTAACTATCAACTTCTTCAGAGATTCCTCGTCCTCCTCCTCGCACCCCTGACAGCTGCCACTGGCCATGACCGACCCTGTTCCACCCCTCCTGCACTAAGGCCGGCCGCTCCGGGAAGGAAGGAGACGAGCCCAGCTCACCGGCCGTAGCCAGCGCTCCCAGCCAGCCGCATCAGCACCCACGCCCGCCTGTTTATGCGAAGGCGGCGGCTCCCGCCCTCTGTCTGAGCCCTCCTCCTCAGCGTCCTCCTCCCCCACCCAAGGCCAAAACGCCGAGCAGGGGCCTGCAGGGGAGAAGGCCGAGGTGCGGCCCAACGCAGAACCTTGCCGGGTGGACAGGACTCAGCCAGAGCGGCCCGGCCCGAGTGGGGCCGCGCCCGTGTCCCCCGCGCGGCCGAGACGAGACCCTGGGCGGGCGCAGCCTCCCGGGACTGGATCCCGCCCGCCCCGGTGGTGGGGCGGGGAGTCGCGCAGGAAGAAACCGACTCAGAGGACTCCGCCGAAAGCTCAGGCCTCGGGCACTGCAGAGGCCGGGGAGGCTTACGGTCCTCACCCCGGGCCACCCTCCTGACCCGCCAGCCTGGTCTCCTGCAGCCCGCGGAACCTCTGGGAACTAGGAAGAAGAAAAAAGCCGCCGCAGATCTCCAGATCTAAGAATAACCTTGGGAAAAGAGAACCCCGCCCAGTTGGCCCCTTTTAGGAAAACATTCTCTTTGGAGTTCCCCCTCTTGGGAGATGAGGCATTCCACCCCCTCACCCCAAGGATGGACATAGTTAAGCAACCAAAATGTGCTTTTCTATGGTTGCTACGACTTGTTTGTAGGAAAGGAAATAAAAACATTTTTCCTGTTAACTGAGGCTCTGTTGGCCAAAAGGCCACGAAAATTAGCTTTTGAAAATTTGAGTTTGCACTAGGTAAGATTCTGAAAATTGAGGCACACCAAAAAGTAATGGATTCTCATTGCAATTAAAACTAAAGAGAAACAAACACAGGATAAATGATATGAACAGGTGACAGATACAAACCTAAACATTGTTCTGTTGATATTCAAAGTTACTAAAGTGTTTGAAAAAAATAAATTATAGTAATGTGTTTTTCAAGAAGAGAAACCTGAGCAAGAAAAAAGAAAGACAAGACTGGACAGAGAGACCTATTGCCTTCAGATGTGTCCTGGAATAGGGGTGAGGTCATTCACAAAGAAGATTGAACTGGAAGTTAGTACTTCACAATTTAAATCCTTTTATTTCACTTCTGTTACCCAGTTCTGACGACAATTTTGAAATGGGTAAGACAGCTACTTACCCTTCTTTTACTGATAAGGAAATGGAGATTTAGAGTCGCTAAGGGAAGCATTGTTGGTGTCAAAGGGTTGGGAAGTTGAGTCAGGACTTAAATGCAGGTAGATCTCTTAACCTCAAACTGAAGGTTGTTTACACTCTACCACTTTAATCAAGTCATGGCAGTGTTTATCTTAGGGCTTCCCTCATAGCTCAGTTGGTAAAGAATCCACCTGCAGTGCAGGAGACCCTGGTTTGATTCCTGGGTTTCCTGGAAGAAGGGATAGGCTACCCACTCCAGTATTCTTGGGCTTCCCTTGTGTCTCAGCTGGTAAAAGAATCTGCCTGCAATGCGGAAGACCTGGGTTCAATCCCTGGATTGGGAAGATCCCCTGGAAAAGGGGAAGGCTACCCACTCCAGTATTCTGGCCTGGAGAATTCCATGGACTATACAATCCACGGGGTAGCAAAGAGTCGGAAAGGACTGAGCCACTTTCACTCTCACTTTAATCAAAATGAGCTAGGCTTCATTACTATGTTAGGTAAGTAGATTGGAAATTCAAATCAACCTGGATATTGTGACTATGTTTTTTTGTCAAAAGACGTTTTTGCATTTTACAGACCCAGACTCAGATATTCACATTTGAAATGATAGAATATTATATTTTGCTTAGAGGTAATCCAGTGGTGGGGGAAAGAGTGGATGGAGAGCTGAAACAATACAAACTTTTGAATTGATACTTGTTGACCATAGTGATGGGTTCATATGGATCACTGTACTATTTTCTCTGTATAAAATTTTTCATAATGAAAAATCAAAACAAAAATCTTTCAACCTTGTCATCTGTATCATATCGGAAGATCCTAATTGATCTTGTTTCAACTTCTGACTTAGCAATCAGTATCTCAGACATCCCTAGGAATAACTCCCTTTTATGCCTTCCTTCCCATTCCTATGTATCAGTTTCTCCTTCCCAGTCTCCTAGATTACTAACTTTAAAAAGGTTAAGAACATAGCTCCCTTCCAAAGAAAAGTAAATCTAAGTAAAAAATGTCTCTTCTCAGTTTATTCCTCTACCTCTTACCTGTTTGCTGTCCACTCTGTATCAGCCAAACTGGTCTTACACCGTGCGGGGTCATGAATTCTCTGCTGGGAGCTTTCTCCCAAACTACTGCAGTGGTAAGGCAAAGTATCTTCTTGGTTCTCAAAAATGTTTAATGGATTGACTAAAATCCCAACATTTTTTAACTCTTCAGATAGTTAACAGAAAGAAAAGGCAAACTTCAAGCACAAATTCATGATAGAAGTAGTGTTCAGTGGAAAATCAAATGGTGCTGGAACAGTTCACTAACTTCCTGGGAAGAAAAAAATGAAACAGACATTGCTACTTGCATCAAATTACCAAAACAAATTGCAGATGGATTAAAAAGTTAATGAAAGTAACTAAAAATAAAATATAAATTAACAGTTATTTAATCTTGGTATGAGGAAACATAAAACCTAAAAAAAGAAACTATAGATTGATATATGTGACTCCATAAAAATTCAAATTTTCTGCAATCAAAGAAAACAACATAAAACTAAAAAGCAAATGGCAAACTGAACAAAAAATAGTAAATACGTATGACAAAAACAGATAGACTTAATCTTTTAAAAGTTGTTACAAATCAGTGGGGGGGAATCACACTCTACAGGTACCCCAGAAGAAAAATGGATAAAGTTTTGAGCCAGAAATTCACTGTGAATGAGCAATAAGTATAAGAAAAGTATATTCATAATTATACAAAAATTGTAATACATATTTATAAAAATGTAATTTTCTGTGTATTTGAGAGTACAATATTAAAAATGAGAGAGAGAACCGGGAATACATTCCAAATATATTTTTTAAACCTTTATGAAGAAATTATTAAGCTATATTAAAAGGCATTATTAACAAGGTATAAATAATTGAATAGGCCGTATCAATTAATGAAAAGATTAACTATCAAAAAGATGCCAATTACCCCACAGAATAATAAAAATACAGTGCAAGACTAATGAAAATCTAAGCAAGATAGCAAGGTGTTTTTGTTTTTTTCAACAAAAGGGACAGGCCTAGAACAGAAGAGACACTTTTGCAAAAGGACAAAGCAGGAGAATTGCCCAATTAGACATTGACTCAGGGAATCTAACAGCCTTTATCAGTTTCCCAGAGAGGAAAAAGTGCCTGACAATGTCTTCCTGTGAATTAGAAAAATGTGTACTTCCTTCCAGGCAGACACAGTTCTGTATCAGGGTGCACAGAGGCAGGATTTGGACTTCAGACTCCACTCATCCTGTCACCCTGGTGTCCTAATGCAAGGTGTATGAAGCAATGTGTTGACTGTTATTATGTTGCAAGAGCTAATCTGTACAAAAAACCAATGAAAGAGTATCTGGAACCCAGAAACATACCCTTACATATATGGAAAGTGTATGAGAGATGTTGCAGTGTGTAACAGTGGAAAGAGAATAGATTATTTGATAAATGAATCTGAGACCATTGGTTGTAGAAAAAAAATATTAAAACCTTTACCTCAGACACCATATTAAACAATAAATTCCATTGAGCCATTTTATATGAAAAGCATAGCTAAATGTTTTGAAAGTTTTGAGAGGGAAATGACATTTTATGACATTAAGATACTGAAAGGTAAGACATAATCATCACAGTTCATAAAGGAAAAGATTCAATAACACAGGGAGCCCAGTCCAGGGCTCTGTGACACCCTAGAGAGGTGGGATGAGGGGCAGGGGGTGGAAGGGGACTCAAGAGGGAGTGCACATATGTATACTTATGGCCGATTCATGTTGTTGAGTGGCAAAAACAGCACAGCATTGTAAAGCAATTATCCTCCAATTTAAAACAGAAAATAAACAAATAAAGGAAAAGACTGCTGAATTCAAATACATTAAAAGTTTAAAATGTATACAAAGACCAAACCAATCAAGTTAAAAGATGACCCCAAGCTGGAAGTTTTTTGCAACGCATATAACCAAGAAAATGCTAATAAGACTATGTAAAAAAAACTATCATAAATCGTTAAGAAAAAGATAGTCTAGTTTATATACGCGTAAAAGACATAAAAGGCATTTACAGAAGAGAAAATGCCATTTAAATCTATCAAAGATGCTCAGCCCCACCAAAAACAGAAGCACAAATCAAGGTCATAGTAAGATATGATTTCACACCCTTCAGATTAACCAAAAATGTAAAGTTTGATAACGCCAATGGTTGCCTAGAATATGGAGGAACTGCAAGAACTATAGGGGCTTCCCAGATGGTTCAGTGGGTAAAGAATCCTCCTGCAATGCAGGAAATGCAAGAGACTTGGGTTCAATCCCTGGGTTGGGAAGACCCTCCTGGAGGAAGGGCATGGCAATCCACTCCAGTATTCTTGCCTGGGGAATCCATGGACAGAGGAGCCTGGCAGGCTACAGTCCATGGGATGGCAAAGAGTCGGACACAACTGAAGTGACTTATCATGGACATAAGAACTATAGAATACTTATACAGTACCTGTGAGACTGTAAATCAAAAAATCACTTTGGAAATCTATGTGGAAGTATCTATAGAGTTGACAATGCAAGCATCTTATGACCCAGCACTTTCTCTCTAAGGATATTCCTTGGAGACACTCTCACGTGTGCATAGGAAATTTGTATTAAAATGCTCAGTTTGGCATTTTTTGCTTATAATGAAAATGAAAACCACTTGAATATCCATCAACACTTACATTTCATATATTTATGTAATAGACTTACATAAATCTGAAAATTACTGAACTAGAGCTTCATGAATGCATGCATGCTAAGTCGCTTCAGTTGTATCCAATTCTTTGTGACACTATGGACTGTAAGCTCTCCAGGCTCCTCTGTCCATGTGATTCTCCAGGCAAGAATACTGGAGTGGGTAACCATGCCCTTCTCCAGGAAATCTTCCTGACCCAGGGATCAAACCTGCATCTCTTTTTTTCCTCTGCACTGGCAGGCGAGTTCTTCACCACTAGTGCCACCTGGGAAGCCCAAATCAACATAATTAAACAGCAAAAAAATATACAATACTGGGCTTTTTAAAAGTTGAAGTAGGACACATATCCTACTGGGATATCAATATTCTAATATTAAACACACAAAGTTGCAGAGTGAAAGTATAAAAATTATGCATGGGACTGATAAGTTCTAGCCAGTGGTTGCCTCTGGGGAGAGGAAAGTAGAAATGCATCCAGGAAGAATACATTGAAGGCTAGAATTGTATCTGTAACTTTTTTTTCTTAAGCTTATTTTGGATACATGAATGTTCATTATATTGTTGTCTATGTTCTGTGTTCCTAACTTATTTCATAATAAAAATATTAAATGTATTTCAGTTTCACTGGTGCTCAAAGTAATAAAAAATAGATTAATTCCTTTTATTCACGAAATTGGCAAAGAAGTCCTTGAAATTTGTTTGGGAGTTTATGTATGAGGAAATAATAAATTATTCATAATATATAAAAGTAAGACATAAAATAGCAGGATTTTGATGCAAATTTTGCAAAAATAATCAAAAAAGTACATGTCTAATAAACTACTGAAAGTAGATAAACACATGTGTAACAAAGATTCTTATGAAGTCATAGAAGTAAAAGCTGTTCTTATGTGCTATGTATTTTTCTGTATTTTTCAAATTTTTCACAGCAAATAATGTATTATAATAAAGAATGGCTTTCCCAGGTGGCACAGTGATAAAAGAATATGCCTACTAATGCAGGTGACACAGGAGACACAGTTTTGATCCCTGGATAGGGAAAATCCCTTGGAGGAGAAAATAACAACCCACTCCAGTATTCTTGCCAGTAAAATCCCATGGACAGAGGAACCTGGTGGACTACAGTCCATAGAATCACAAAGAGTTGGACATACTGACCGATTGAGCACACATCCACATTTATAAAATACAAAACTTATTTGGAGAATATAACTTGCCACACTAACAAATATAAAATATTTTATATGGCACAAGCAAAATAGGAAAATTCAAATTGAATTCTAGGAGATTCACTGGATATATGCAATAATTAAGACTACCTAGCCTACAAACAATAATCCAAATAATGTAAGCTTGTTTTCAGAAATATTTCACTGATGGCTGTAAATTCCTTGAGAGCCTCTTGAGTCTTATTCTATACCCACACGCCAAAATGTTTCCTGGCACAGAGTAGCCATTCCATGAATATCAGTCACTTGGATGAATGAGTGAGTGTAAACGGAAGACGGGAGGAGTAAAACAATCTTTCCAAGTCATTACTAAAAGGCAAAACTGAACTGTGTGACAGGGACTTCTCAAACGCTCAGTCCAAACTTTTTCCATCATTTTGTTGTTCTTATGTGAGTTTCATTAAGCTAGATTAAGGCTGTCTAATCACTGAAACTGCACTTCCCTTTTACCATCGATGTCATATATACGGAAAGCAAGTATTGTTTTTTCTGGTTTCCGAACTAGAGATAAAAATTACAATTGTGCTTGTGATGTAGTATCCTCCCCTTATCAGTCAAAATACTCTCATCAAAATCAAATCCAAGTTACTCTGAGATTAGAACAGCAGAGTGTCCACAGTCTTCAAGCTTGATTTGCTCAGGAAATTAGTCTCCAAATTTATATGCTAATATTATATTTTAGTTTAGAATTTTTAGAAGTGCATATGTGTATAAGAGTATTATGCAAAAATAAAAGCAATATCATAGAAAACCAATTCAACATCTATCCCATCCAAAATAGATCATTGCCTTTATGTTAAATGGACATATTATAGGTGATCAAAAATATTTCTTGAATTGAAAAGAATAAATTACTATTCACAGTACCTCTGTTAATAAAATAATATTAAGAACAAGAAAATTAAATGATGCATCTTTTTATTACATTTCTTCATAAGAAAAAAGTAACTTGAAATTTATTTTTAGGAGAAACTATTTTTACAACTCAATAATTAAATGGTATCTTTAGAACATAGTTTCATATCCCTTCAAAGGGTAGTTATAAAATAAAGATACATACACACTTAAGTTCCACTAGTACTAGAGTTTCTAGAAAATTTAGATGACTACCATAGGTGAATGATTTTACTTAAGTCTGTCATAAGTACATCTTTCTAGACTATTTAAAATTTTGATTGTTTAGTTAGTTTAGAGTGATTTTTTGAGATTAACAAGAAGATAAATTTGAACTGTAAAAATAAACATGTTCTAGGATATTCAGTTATTAAGTCAATAGCTATTGTGTATCTACTGTGTTTGAACTCTGCTTTGTATGTTAGGGACCCAGAAGATGCAGTCTCTACCTAAAGTAGTTCACAGTCTAGTGAGACAGATATTCAAACAATTATGAAGCAAAACAGCACAGTTAAAGTGGAAGAAGCCCAGGAGTTACAGGAAGGTGGTGAGAAGGAGGAAAGGGAAGAATGGAGGCAAGTGTGTAAAAGAGAAAGTGTTTACCAGTGAGGTAAGAGCAGGAAGGACTGAGAAGTGTGCTCTGGTTTGGGGCACTGAGAGACCTTACTGACCAGGGTTCTGTGCAGGAGAAGCCCTGAAGCCTAAATGCTCTGCAAATGGAAATGAGTGCTTTACAAGCACAGTTGGTCTTCAGGTATTTTTCAGATCTTAATAAGGTGTTATTTTTCACATTTCGAGCATTCTGAATCTACTTCTTGCCCCTTACTATCTCTCCATTAGTGTCAATTTTCTGCAGCCAACAGTTGGAAAATGTTTGTTTTATTGCAAACCAGAAAAAGCCAAGAGGAAAAAATCTTAGTACAATCCTTGTTGTTATTGGCAGCCAAATCATGGGAACTATAGGAGTGAGTTACCAACCTCAACAAGAACTTGGGGGGAAAAAATGAAGCATAAAATCAACAAAACCAGATAAGGCCAAAAATAATATATTAAAATCACTTCAAAGAGACACAGCTGCACCCAGGCTGGCAACACTATTTTAACTAGTTAAATATATTAACATATCTAAAGAATAAATATATTTATGTGAAGGGGATTGGTAGACAACCATGAAAAGACAGAAAAAGAACAAAATAGGCAAACTTGAGTAATGCCAACCCAGGAGAGGTTCCTATTAAGATGAACTTTAGTAGAGTGGACCAAAAGCAGACTGACTGCACCGTTGGAGAATGTGTCTTGACCATTGGATTTTGAACCTTCTGATGAAGCTACCCTATTACGAATGAATGAATTTAACACTTGTTTGTTGAACCTCTGTTACTGCCATGCACTGGGGATATGAAAGTAAACATAAAGTTTACAATCTAAGGATGTTATACTGCTGAATGTTAAGTGCTATACTGAGGGATATGTAGGTTATTATGAGAATACATTGAAAAGGGAACTTTGGGGGATAGGAAAATAATGAGAGAAACCTTTCTTCTACTCTGGAAAGCACAAGCCTGGAGATGACAGAGAGCAAGACAAACGTTCTAGAAATGAAACAATATTCAGTATAAACAGAGCCAGGAGTACAAAACAGAGATGATGCACATTGATTCCTCAGGAAGCAGATTCTGAGACTGAGATTAGTGTAGGGGAGGGCTATTAGAAAGCACTCTTTACTAGGAAGTGTGAAAGGTTAGGAAGGAAACAGGACTGAGCAGAGAGAAAAGTTGGGCTGTGATGCAGTGTCAGCAGAGGGCTCAGCTAAAGCCACAAGGGCTCTGGAGCTGAGATATCCCTCAGAGAGGTCCAAGTTGAGATAGTGGGTCCAGGTCTTCATTTCTCCATGTGGACCAGTCATTGAATGAAAGTATTTTGGGGAATGGAGAGTGGCATGACTTTGTGTGAGAGAATTCTCTTTAGCTAAGGCAGTTCTGAAAAGGGATGACAGCTGAGGGCTATCTCCCAACAATAGTCCCAGGAGCCAGCAGAATAAAGCTACAGTCCTCAAGGCACATCTGGTAGCTGACTTACAGTACAATTGCATGACAGGTGGGAGATAAAGCAGGGAAGGTGAGCCAATATCACATCATGAAGGGCATTGTAAGTCATGTTAGGGACTTTGGATTTTACATAAGGAAAACAAGGTGGCCAGTGCGGAGTTTTGCTTAAAATAGTGATATATGAAGGTTTGTGCTTTCAGTATGGCAGGAGTATTGTTCAGAGTAGGAAAAGAAATTGAAAGGACAAAATTGGAGAAAAATAAGATTGTGTTTGAAAACTCTTGAAAGAATCCAGAAGAGAGATGGCAGTGACTTGATTGAAGAGGCTATGGCAGTAAAGATGGAGAACAGCAATGGATTTGAAATAAAGTTCAATCACAGAATAAAATGAACTAGCTCACTGATTTGATTGAAGATGCAAAGGAAGAAGTGCAAAACTTACCAATTAAGTGATGTTGGTATCATTCATCAAGCCAAGAACCACCAGAGATAGGGCAGGGCCCAGTGGCAAGCTCAATTTTGGAATCATAGATGTTCCGTATCTGTGGTACATACAAGTGGTAAGTGGTTATATCTAAAGGTTAGGAGGAAAGGGGAAAATGTGGGCCTCCACATTTTTATTTTAGCCTCCAACTTAAAAATAATAAATCATCCAGAAGGAAAAGTGAAATCTCCTATAGGACAAAAAATACTTGAGATTATAAAGGAGGAGTCCAAAAAAAGGTGACAAAGAAAGAGCAGCCAAAGATGCAGGAGAAAAGCTGATGGAGAATGATGAGTAAGGCATAAGGGAGACAATGAGCTCAAGGGGGAAATTTGCCACCATGTCTCAACATTCCTGGTAGAGAGATTGGGGGTTCCTTTGCCAAGAGCTGTACCAGAAGAGCAATGTGGATTTAAGCCAGATCACAAGGGACAGAAGTCAGTGAGTTGAACTCAAAGTTCAACTCTAGCAAGAAAGCATATATCCTGGAGGTGGTATTGAAGTAGCATCAAGAATGGGGCATTCTGTATTGTTTAATGATACAAAAACAGAAAAGGCCAGGAGGAGATAACTTACTGAAGGAACTCCAAGTGGAAGCCCTGTGGTCACAGGATCTGGAGTATAAATAACAGGGTTGGAATTGACCTCAGAGAGGTTTTAGAGTAACCTAAAGGAAGGGGAAGGGTCATTATGGAGGCAGGTAAGTTTGTAGGTAGAATAACAGGAAATAAGAGTCCCCATTGTAATGGTAGGGCACCCGTGAGATTGTCTGTGAGGGTAAAGGATGGGAACATGTTGGAGTTGGAGATTAGAAGAAATAAAGTTGTGTATTTGTATTGAATGGGAAAATACCTTAATTGAGTAGCTTGTTGCTTCTAAACATTTAAATAATCTAGTCACTTTTCTGATTTCATGCTCAGCAAACCACTAGTGTTTATAAGCTGATTTCCCTGTAGTTTTCTCAAAAAATTTTAGTTATTAGTATGATTGTTGTTATGATTACTGAGCAGAAATGTACTATGCAGGATGATATGTGAATTCTGGTCCTCATGGCAGTTATATTTCTTACTGTAATCAGTACATTAACATTTTTGCTTTGTACTACTTGGAAGGGTAAGTTTGGTTTGTGTGAATGCTCTTGAATAAGTTCAGTGTGAATATGTTGTCTATATAGGCCAGTATCTGTACCATCAAATTCAGGAGCACAGGGCAACATGCCAGCTTTGCCATGTACTCTGGGAGAAGTTTCTCTCGGAGGAGAGACAACCAGATTGTTTCTGTCTTCTACTGTCTTGAATTTCATTAAAATAATTTTTAAGCTGTTCAGTATCAATTATGGGACACATCCAAAACCAGAGCTGAACTAGGAGAAGTAAATTTGAAAGCATTACAACAAGATCTGGAAAACAGTTTTAAGTCAATTACAAAATAATAGGGTCAGAAAGGGAAAATTTTGACAAAAAAATAGAATAAAACTTCTGATTTGTTGACAGTCAAGATGACTATCTTCTTCTCTAAAGGCATACCAATTCATTCCTTCATTGACTCATTTAGTTTATAAGTATTGATTACCCACTGCCTACTGGGAAGGTGATTATAAGCAAGTGAGATTAGCTCCTTTCCCTACAGTATCTCCTGCCAAATACTGCCAAGATGAAAAGTGTGCAGAGGGAATAATAGAATGGAATAGAATAGAAAGTGTACTTAGCTATGTCAATCTCTCCTGATAAATTTCTTCTGTGATTTGATCCAATTATTCAACAATTGACAAAGATTAACCAAAAAATCTTATGCCATATTTCATAAAAAATAAAATTAAGGTACTAAAAAATCTTTTAAAAAGGAAATAGTGTTGCTTGAAAAGAAAATCAGATAAGACATTAAGGAATCATCACCTTTATTTTTCTAATTTGAAAAATAAACAGAAGAGAATGATAGACAGCATTTCTATTCAGCAAGTTAGTACAAATGTTGCAACTGAAAAGTAAGTCTCAATAATAATGAATAATAGATTAATATAAACATCCAGAGTAGGATTTTATCATTAAAATATATTATGTCCTTTAGGAATATAGCAAAGTCTGTACAGGTCTTTAGAATACTTAAAAAGCAAATCACAGGGGTTCCATACAATATAAAATACACACTTCACCATATTCTGTAACATAGATCTGGCAAGGATAAGAGAAATAGAGAAGATGGAATATTACTCAACCATAAAAAAGAATGAAATGATACCATTTGCAGTAACATGGGTGGACCTAGAGATTATCATACTTTACTAAGTAAAGTAAGACAGAGAAAGACATATTATATGGCATGGTCTATAAAAAAACATGATATAAAACAGAAATACACCCATAGACATAGAAAATAATCTTAGAGTTACCAAAGGGAAAAGTTTGGGAGGGAGATAAATTAGGAGTTTGGAATTAACATATACTATACATAAAATAGACACACAGCAAGGACCTACTGTATACATAGGGAACTATATTCAATGTTTTTCAATAATCTATAAGAAAAAATCTGAAAAAACATATATATATGTATGTGTATATATAACTGAATCAATTTGCTGTACATATGAAAGTAACACGACATTTCATATCAATTATATTTTATACTTAAAAAAATAAACAAGAGAAATAGAGAAGATGAAAGCAGTAACAGAAGTTCTGCTGGCAACATAAGCTAAGTCAAGTTTTTTATTGTCATGCGTTCACACACACACGCACACACGTTCTATCTATAAATGATCCCAAAGAGGACTAAAAAGTCTTTAAAAAGCTAAGATCTTAATGCCCAGAACACTTGCTACAGCCGAGAGAAGAAAGAGAAACAGAAATCACAGCTTGCAGATGTAGAATTTGCTATGAGACAGTGACTATGCTCCTCGAGTGTGAGGTATTTCTTCATACTTCTGGTTCAAGGATATTATGAAAACACCCTAGTTAAAGTTTAAAGCTATTTTCCTCCGTATTGAGCAATACTTATGTAGTGCATTGCTACATAAATTTTTTTGTCACAGATGGCTACATGAGAAAAAAAAGAGTGGACGGGACACTGGAAGTAAACGGACACAAAATTTACTGAGTACCTATACATGTGCTTGCCAAGTCACTTCAGTCATGTCTGACTCTTTGCAACCCTATGAACTTTAGCCCCCAGCCTCCTCTGTCCATGGGATTCTCCAGGCAAGAATACTGGAGTGGGTTGCCATGCCCTCCTCCAGGGGATCTTCCGACCCAGGAATCGAACCGGTTTCTCCTGCATTGACAGGCAGGTTCTTTATCACTGGTGCCACCTGGGAAGCCCAAGTACCAATAAATCCTACTTTATTCCTGACATTTTACATATGCAACATGTTTAAGTTCAGCAACCCTAAGAGGTAGCTATTACTCCTATTTTTCAAAAAATAGTGTTAGAGAAGTAACACCATACACAAAGATAAACTCAAAATGGATTAAAGACCTAAATGTAAGACCAGAAACTATAAAACTCTTAGAGGAAAACATAAGCAGAGCACTTGATGACATAAATAAAAGCAAGATCCTCTATGACCCACCTCCTAGAGTAACAGAAATAAAAACAAAAGTAAACAAGTGGGACCTGATTAAACTTAAAAGCTTTTGCACAGAAAAGGAACCTATAAGCAAGGTGAAAAGACAACCCTCAGAATGGGAGAAAATAATAGCAAATGAGACAACGGACAAAGGATTAATTTCCAAAATACACAAGCAGCTCATACAACTCAGTACCAGAAAAACAAACAACCCAATAAAAAAGTGGGGGAAAGACCTATACAGACATTTCTCCAGAGAAGACATACAGATGGCTAACAAACACATGAAAAGAGGCTCAACATCGCTCATTATTAGAGAGATGCAAATCAAAACTACAATGAGATATCACCTCACACCAATCAGAATGACCATCATCAAAAAGTCTACAAGCAATAAATATTGGAAAGGATGTGGAGAAAAAGGAACACTCTTGCACTGTTGGTGGGAATGTAAATCGATACAGCCACTATGGAAGACGGTGTGGAGATTCCTTAAAAAACTAGGAATAAAACCCAGCAATTCCACTACTAGGCATATACCCCGAGGAAATCAAAACTGAAAAAGACAGATGTATCCCATTGTTCATTGCAGCACTACTTTCAATAGCTAGAACATGGAAGCAAGAACATAGATGTCTATTGAGAGATGAATGGATAAAGAAGTTGTGGTACATATCCACAATGGAATATTACTCAGCCATAAAAAGGAACACATGTGAGTTATTCCAAATCAGGTGGATGAACCTAGAACCTATTATACAGAGTGAAGTAAGTCAGAAATAGAAAGATAAATATTGTACTCTAATGCATATACACAGAATCTAGAAACATGGTACTGAAGAATTTATTTACAGTGCAGCAATGGAGAAACAGACATAGAGAATAGACTCATGGACATGGGGAGAGGGGAGGAGAGGATGAGATGTATGGAAAGAGTAACATGGAAACTTACATTACCATTCGTAAAATAGATAGGCAACAGGAATTTACTGTATGTCTCAGGAAACTCAAACAGGGGCTCTGTATCAACCTAGAGGGGTGTGATGGGGAGGCAGATGGGAGGGTGGTTCAAAAGGGAGGGGATGTATGTATACCTATGGCTGATTTATGTTGAGGTTTGACAGAAAACAACAAAATTCTGTAAAGCAATTATCTTTCAATAAAAAATAAATTTAAAAAAAGTGTTAGAAAAGTTGTAAATTCCCTAAGTAAGACATGGAGCTGGGGTTCAAATATATAACTGTACAAAGTGCTGGGCTCAATGAAGCACAAGCTGAATCAAAATTGAGGGGAGAAATATCAACAACATCAGATATGCAGATGACACCACCCTTATGGCAGAACTTGAAGATGAAGTAAACAGCCTCTTGATGAAGGTGAGGACGTGGCATCCAGTCCCTTCAGTTCAGTTCAGTAACTCAGTCTTGTCCAACTCTTTGCGACCCCATGGAATGCAGCACACCAGGCTTCCCTGTCCATCATCAACTCCCGAGCTTGCCTAAACTCATGTGCATTGAGTCTGTGATGCCACCCAATCATCTCATCCTCTGTTGTCCCCTTCTCCTCCCACCTTCAATCTTTCCCAGCATCAGGGTCTTTTCTAACGAGTCGGTTCTTACCATCAGGTAGCCAAAGGATTGGAGCTTCAGCATTAGCATCAATCTTTCCAATTAATATTCAGGATTGATTTCCTTTATGATTGACTGATTTGATCTCCTTGCAATCCAAGGGACTTTCAAGAGTCTTCTCCAACACCACAGTTCAAGCATCAGTTCTTTGGCACTCAGCTTCCTTTATGGTCCAACTCTCACATCCATACACGACTACTGGAAAAACCATAGCTTTGATTATATGGACCTTCGTCAACAAACTGATGTCTCTGCTTTTTAATTTACTATCTAGGTTTGTTGTCATAGCTTTTCTTCCAAGGGGTAAGTGTCTTTTAATTTTATGGCTGCAGTCACCATCTGCAGTGATTTTGGAGTCCAAGAAAATAAAGTCTGTCACTGTTTCCATTGTTCCCATCACTTCATGGCAAACAGATGGGGAAAAAATGGAAACAGTGACAGTCTTTATTTTCTTGGGCTCCAAAACCACAGTGGATGGGGACTTCAGCCATGAAACTAAAAGACACTTGCTCCTTGACAGAAAAGCTATGACAAACCTGGGCAGCATATAAAGCAGAGACATCACTTTGCCAGCAAAGGTTGATATAGCCAAAGTTATGGTTTTTCCAGTAGTCATGTACAGATGTGAAAGCTGAACTATAAAGCTGAGCACAGAAGAATTAGTGCTTTTGAACTGTGGTGTTGGAGAAGACTCTTGTGAGTCCCTTGGACTGTAAGGAAGTCAAACCAGTCAATCCTAAAGGAAATCAGTCCTGAATATTAATTGGAAGGACTGATGCTGAAGCTGAAGCTCCAATCCTTTGGCCATCTGATGGGAAGAGCTGACTCATTAGAAAAGACCATGATGCTGGGAAAGATTGAGGGCAAGAGGATAAGGGGATGACAGAGGATGAGGTGATTGGATGACATCACTGACTCAATGAACATGAGTTTGGTCAAACTCTGGGAGATAGTGGAAGACATGGAATCCTGGCGTACTGCAGCCCATGAGGTTTCAAAGAGTCAAACATGACTGAGTGACTGAAAAATAGCAACAGCTGGAAGCAATTCTCACCAGGAAGGACCAGGCTGTGTACAGTCATCACTCTGTATCAACAGAAAGGGAGAAATCCCCAGTGATACGGAAGATCTGGGGCCCAGATCATCATTGCAATGGTTGTTAGCATTTGCTTTGGCTGAAAGCATATCAGATAAGAGTCTCTGTGACTTTGACTTGTGATTTAGAGTCCACAAAAGGAGATTTGTTTTAAAAATTGAGAGCTAAATTTGGGTTCCTACACAGTTAATTTACACATCATAAAATATAATCTATATTTTATTGGCCACACAAGACTAGGGATCAACAGAGATAAACATCAGTTCTCTGGAGCTGTCATCCCCTGATCTGGGCCAGTGTCAGTTACTTCATGGTCTTCCAAATATGCCTGGAGCCCCCAGGATGTATATCACATGTGTTCCCCAAAGTATTCTTTTGACTACCAAGTAGAAACTAACTTAATCTTTTTCTTTTCTTCCTTGGTTAAATTATAAACTCCATGATACTCCATGAGTTTTTTTTACTCCTGTGCCCACAGAGTTTAGTCTTTTTTTTTTTTTCCATAAGGGAAATTGTTTTCTTCATGGAAAAGAATTTTATTTTAAATTTAGCAATGTGCACATGTCAATTCCAAACTCCCAATCTAATCTTTTAATGGTTGAGTAATATTCCATTGTATATATGTACCACATCTTCTTTATCAATTCATCTGTCAGTGGATATTTAGGTTGTTTCCATGTCTTGGCTATTGTAAACAGTGCTGCAATAAACATTGGGATTCATATCCTTTCAGACCAGGTTTTTCTCTGGATAAATGCCCATGAGTGGGACTGCAGGATCATACGATAGCTCTATATGTAGTTTTTTTAAGAAACCATGTGATTTCCTTGTGGCTCAGCTGGTTAAGAATCTGCCTGCAATGCGGGAGACCTGGGTTTGATTCCTGGGTTGGGAGGATCCCCTGGAGAAGGGAAAAGCTACCCATTCCAGTATTCTGGCCTAGAGAATTCCATGGATTGTATAGTCCATGGGGTCGCAAAGAGTCAGACATGACTGAGAGACTTTCACTCACTCACTCACATGGGATTTCCTAGGAGGCTCAGGTAAAGAATCTGCCTGCGATGGGCTATGCTCCCTGGGTCAGGAAGATTCCTGGAGAAGGAAATGGTAACCCACTTCAGTATTCTTGCCTGGGAAATCCCATGGACAGAGGAGCCTGGCGGGCTACAGTCCATGGGGTTGCAAAGAGACGGACATGACTGAGCAACTGAGCACAGAAAGAACCTCCATACTGTTCTCCACAGTGGGTGTGCCAATTTACATTGCCACCAATACAGTGTGTGTGTGCGGGGCGGGGGTGGTGGTGGTGGGGGAGGGTTCTCTTCTCTTCACACCCTCTCCAGCATTTATTGCTTGCAGATTTTTCTATGATGACCTTTCTGACCAGTGTGATGTGAGGTAGTTTTGATTTACAGTGTCACCTGGCCAATTCTATGTCTTCTTTAGAGAAATATCTCATTAGATCTTCTGCCTACTTTTTGACTGAGTTGTTTTTTTTGATATTGAGGTGCATGGGCTGTTTATAAATTTTGGTGACTAATTCTTTGTCCATTTCATTGTCTGCAAATATTTCCTCCCAATCTATGGGTTGTCTTTTCCTTTATTTTTTATTGAATAAATAATTATTTTTTAATTGAAGGATAATTGCTTTACAGAATTGTGTTGGTTTCTGCCAAAGATCAACATGGATCAGCCATAGGTATACATATTTCCCTTCCCTCTTGAACCTCCTGCCCACCTCCCTCCCTATCTCACCTCCCTCCCTACCCCACCTCCTAGGATGTTACAGAGCCTATGGGTTGTCTTTTCATTTTGTTTATAGTTTCCCTTGCTGTGCAAAAGCTTTTAAGTTTTAATTAGGTCCCATTTGTTTATATTTTGTTTTTATTTCCATTGCTCTGGGAGACAGATCAAAAAAGATTTTGCTGTGATTTATGTCAAAGGGTGTTTTGTCTATATTTTCCAATGCTGTCTTGAGAAGGAGAGCTGGAGGAATCAGGCTCCCTGACTTCAGACCATAATTATGAAGCTACAGTCATCAAGAGAGCATGGCACTAGTGCAAAAATGAAATATAAATCAATGGAACAGGATAGAAAGCCCAGAAATAAACCCATTTATGGCCAATTAATCCACAATAACGGAGGCAAGCCTTTTGCCGGCTTGGACTAGGAGCAGGACCATAAAACTGGAGTCCATTCAGCCATTTCCTAGATCACATATAAAACTCTGTGAAAGTCGTTCAGTTGTGTCTGACTCTTTGTGATCCCATAGAGTATACAGTCCATGAAATTTTCCAGGCCAGAATACTGGAGTGGATAACTGTTCCCTTCTCCAGGGGATCTTCCCAACCCAGGAATCAAACCCAGGTCACCCGCATTGCTGGCGAATTCTTTACCAACTGAGCTACCAGGGAAGCCCTGTAAAACTCTGATTCTGTGCAAAAAACTGCAAAGAAGGATCCAGACCCTAAATGACAGAGATTTAATGTCCTGCCATCCAGTGGAGAAGCCACTTATAGTTAGAATTCAGCTATGTTAAAAAAATTAAGATAGTGAAAATATTTACATGATTATGTGTGCCATCTGAGATTTGATCCTGATATTACAACTTCTAAAATTTTAAATGTAAAAATTCTTTAATGCTTCTGCAATGAACTCATTCATTTAGCAAATACTTACTGAAGGACTCCTAAGTAAGTGCCAGGCATTTGGGATAAAATGATGAAGAGGGGTTATATTCCAAATCTTTCAGCCTAGCAGCAGGATAATCTAATAAGTGAAATTAAATATAGTATGCTAAGAATAATGATAAAGTAAGAGAAACAGAAAAGATATAGGAGACCACCTAACTCAGAGGTTCACACAAGAGAATGTTCCCCAGGAACAGCCCTGAGAGAAAGAGTACATTGAATAGTGGAGAAAGTAAGATAAACATGGTGTTTAAGGTGGGGAGTGGTATGAATGAGTCCATTGAGGCCACCCAAGGACCAAGTCACTGAAGGCCTTGAAAACAGAATTAAAGGCTTTGGGTGTTTAATTGGTTGCTCCAGCTTTTCATATATACAAATTTTTATCAAGTTTCTAAGGAAGTTTTCTTTCTCTAGTTGTCTTTCCATATATACCCGTTACAACTACCGATTCAGCAGCAACAGACTCTCCAATGTGTAAATTTTCTGGTTAGTATTTCCATTTGTGGAAGAGCTGTGCCATGCAGCAGGCAGTAAGAGAAATCTTGAGTTGCAAATGTTTTTAACCAGAAAAGGGCCATTTCCAATCTGGCTCTTACCTGAAGATGGGCCCTTGTTGCACAGGACTCATTTATCTCTGTTTCACTTCCTTTGTTGCAATATCAAACAGCCCCATGATTGCAGCAGCTCAGGTCCACTTCTGTTTAAAATAAGGAAGCAGAAATATGCTTCTACTTTCATTTTAGGTTTATATCATCACCTTTTAATACTTCACTTCTGAAAATGAGGCTACCTTCAAAAACGAACCAGATTAACTGATTTACCAGGTTAGGCAGAAGTCTCACAACCCACCTAGAACTACACAGTGTCAGGAAATGTGGAAATAAGCACTGGTGGGTGGTTTGCTCAAGGGTAGGTGCACTGAGCCTTCCTAAAGTGAAAATTTTATATGATCATATTTTTTAAAAATCTTTCAACTATGTCATTAGCATTTGGAAAATTTAAAACAACTTAAACATTTGTCGGAGAAGGCGATGGCACCCCACTCCAGTACTCTTGCCTGGAGAATCCCATGGACAGAGGAGCCTGGTGGGCTGCAGTCCATGGGGTCGAGAAGAGTCAGACACGACTGAGTGACTTCACTTTCACTTTTCACTTTCATGCATTGGAGAAGGAAATGGCAACCCACTCCAGTGTTCTTGCCTGGAGAATCCCAGGGATGGCGGAGCCTGGTGGGCTGCCGTCTATGGGGTCACACAGAGTCAGACACGACTAAAGTGACTTAGCAGCAGCAAACATTAACTTTGTAGTTACTGGTTCAAATGCAAGAGGCATTAGCTTAATGATAACTAAAAATTTCCATTTTCCAAAGGCTGGAAAGATTCCAATGGATACCCTACCTGTTGGGGGCCATTGAATGAACAAATTATTGTTATTTAGCTGAATGTGTATGCACAGTTTATAATGGAGGTGTAGGTTACAATTTAATGAAAGTTACAAACATTTGAGAACAAACAACGGATCCAAAAACATATCTCAAACCATTTTTTATACTCCTGAAAGGTATGAAGCAAATTGAAAAAAAAGTCACCCACACAATAATCTCATAGCCACCCAGAGACTGAGAGAGTAACAGGCAGAAAAGCTAGAGGCCCCCAAATGAAGGAAATAGGCTGCGTGTCAGACGTTTTTTATCTCTCTCTTAAGTTGCAGGAGGAAAGAAATTACAAGTGTCAGATTTTTTTCCTTTCTCTATACAAAATTTGAAGGAGGTTTCTTTTAAAATTCTGTGTTGCCATGATGACACCTTGTTCCACATGAACTTAACTCTTTTCAAACCTTGAGCTAACCAATGCGTTTTTCTTATGGAAATGTTTTTCTTAAGCTACATTAATGAACTATGTATTTACCCTAGACTCTGTCTTTCTTCAAGTCAGTTCCACCTAAGACTCAGAACCAATAATGGATCAACAAACTAGCATGTTTTTTTCATACAAATGTTCTCTTAAGCTATGTTCGTGAGACTACGTATTTGCTTGGAAATCTGCCTTTCTTCAAGATTCATGGCAATCATTTTATCGCCTGGGATGACTCATCTTGTGCTAATGTTATCTCAAAATGCATGTTGTGGGTGAGGGGCCTGGTGCCACTCTCTGAGTTTTGAGATATTTCCTTTCTCTAATTAGCAGCCTGCTAGGAATGGCAACCCACTCCAGTATTCTTGCCTGGAGAATCCCAGGGACAGGGGAGCCTGGTGGGCTTCCGTCTATGGGATCGCACAGAGTCGGACACGACTGAAGCGACTTAGCAGCAGCAGCAGCAGGAGGTATATAACTTCCTGCTAAAGACTAGCGGGGGGGGGGGTGTCTTTCTGCCCCCTTCTGATGTCTATGTCAGAAGCTTTCTCTATGTCTTTTATACTTTAAAAAAACTTTATTACACGAAAGCTCTGAGCAGTCAAGCCCTGGATCGAATTCCTCTCCTCCAGAGGCCAAGAATCCTGGTGTCATTGATGGCTCAGCAACGACCTTTCAAGACTAAAATTAGTATATAAAGTGATATGCTTTTGAGATCACTTAACTTGACAATTTATCTACTACTTTGTTATATTGAACTTAGCTTGCGTGAATTCTACTTGGGATCCATGATATGGGCTGCTACAGAGTTTATGTAAATGCCATATTGTCCCTGCTCTGTAATGTCCAGTAGTGCTGTCCACCAGGTCCTCATGACATAGGCTGATATTACACAGTGGTATCTAAAACCTAACCATGTAGTCCGGTCTTCTGTGAGTAAAACAGACAGCCTTTGTCAAGGGGCCTGCATGGCCATAGATGTTTTATCAATTTTAGTCCCTAGTCCTTGAAAGCCAGTAAATTTAAAGTTTGGTTGGAGTCACTGACATAATTTACCAACTCTTTGATTTCAATTGTGTCTGTAAGGTGGGAGCATCATACACTCTGGTCATCTTCCAGAGTAAGAGACAAGACCAAACATTTAATGATTCAGCATTGCTGTGTGACACAGGAGAAACAGCTTTAGTCCACAATTACTCAGGATTTTATTGTGGTTCTTTTAATGCGAGACACATTTAAAGCCAGAGTTTGAGCAAAGTGTGTCTTTGTGACGGCTTACATTAAATAAACAAGGGGAAGAAAACCTTTCATTCCAACAAACTCGTAATCTTTTGAACCTCTAGGCAAAATAACTGGAAGTTAGGGGTTATACAAAAGTAAGCAAGGGAATTCCCTGGTGGTTGCACTTCCATGTGTGGAGGTTCGATCTCTGATTGGAAAACTAACATCCCTTAAGCCCTGAGGTGGAGCCAAAACAAAAGAAAACAGCAAGTATAGCACCAGGAACTCTACTCAATATTATTGGTAACCTATATGGGAAAAGGAAGAATTATACATATATATGTATATTCACTTTGCTATGCACCTGAAACTAACACAACATCGTATGTCAACTATGTGCTGTGTGTTGCGCTTAGTCGCTCAGTGGTGTCTGACTCTTTGCGACCCCATAGACTGTAGCCTGCCAGGCTCCTCTGTCCATGGGGGTTCTCCAGGCAAGAATACTGGAGTGGGTTGCCATGGCCTCCTCCAGGGGATCTTCCCCTCCCAGGGATCAAACTGAGGTCTCCTGCATTGCAAACGATTCTTTACAATCTGAGTCACCTATACTCCAATGAAAACTAAATAAAAATTAATTAATTATTTAAAGTAATCAATTAAATTGCTAAATTAGACTTATAGTAGAGATTAATGCTATAAGAAAATAAATTATAGTATTGGAATATTATATTCATTTTTGTTTTTATTAGAAAGGAGCATTCTTTCTGAAGATAAAATATAAAGCTTTTGATTAAACCAAGCTCAACAAATATCCTGAAATCAGATTGTAACAAGGGAGATCAAAATAATATACTAGTCATAATGTGTCTCTACCACAGCTGTCTAATATGTATACATTATTTTAGACTGAATACATCATAACAAAGTATACTTGTATGAATAAGCACCTAGTAGCTTTCTTTTTCTTGGCATAAATTCCTACTGTAAAGTTTATCTTAAAAAGGAATATGCAGATGATTCAAATTTTAGTGGAACTAATCCTATAGAAATATTTTACTATCATTGTTGACAATTTCTACTCTTGAAATTAGGAAGGATTTTAGTAAACATAACTTAAAAAATGAACGTAAATTAATGAATAGAAAGATGTACCTTTAATGTGGTTTATAATTAATGGGGAAAGCTTAGAGACATTCTTATTCACATGAATAAGTTTGTTAATGAAATAAATATTTACAGTACGCTTCTCTCATTCTAGGTATTGTGTTAGGTGGTAAAGACTAAAAAAAAAAAGCTTTTGGAAATTTTGGGTAGAGCATAAAATAAACAGAAACAACAAAAAAGTAAGTATTTGAAAGAGATTCCTTATTTGCAAGTGATATATACATGAGTCTATGAAATCTAAGCTAGTGATTGCAAATCTTGTAAAGTTAAACAGTTTACTACAATGACAAAACACAAGGTTTATGTTGAAAAAGATCTGTACATTCTTGTCACCTCTCCTTAATATCTTCTGCTTATGTTAGGTCCACACCATTTCTATCCTTTATTGTGTTAATCTTGGCATGAAATGTTCCCTTGGTATCTCTAATTTTCTTGAAGAGATCTCTAGTCTTTCCCATTTTATTGTTTTCCTATATTTCTTTGCATTGATCTCGGAAGAAGGCTTTCTTATCTCTCCTTGTTCCTCTTTGGAACTTTGCATTCAGATGGGTATATCTTTCCTTTTCTCCTTTGCCTTGGCTTCTCTTCTTTCCTTAACTATTTATTAGGCCTCTTCAGACAACCATTTTGCCTTTTTGCATTTCTTTTTCTTGGGAATGGTTTTGATCACCACCTCCTGTACAATGTTACAAACCTCTGTCCATAGTTCTTCTGGCACTCTATCAGATCTAATCCGTTGAATCTATTTGTCACTCCTACTATATAATCATAATAGATTTGATTTAGGTCATAACTGAATGGTCTAGTGGTTTTCCATCTTTCTGCAATTTAAGTCTGAATTTGGCAATAAGGAGTTCATGATCTGAGCCACAGTCAACTCCAAGTCTTGTGTTTGCTTATTGTATAGGGCTTCTCTATCTTCAGCTTGCAAAGAATACAATAAATCTGATTTTGATGTTGACCATCTGGTGACGTCCATGTGTAGAGTCATCTCTTGTGTTGTTGGAAAAGGGTGTTTGCTATATGACCAGTGTATTCTCTTGGCAAAACTCTGTTAACCTTTGCCCTGTTTCATTTTTGCACTCCAAGGCCAAATTTGCCTGTTACTCCAGGTATCTCCTGACTTCCTACTTTTGCATTCCAGTCCACTATGATGAAAATGACATCTTTTTTGGTGTTAGTTCTAGAAGGTCTTGTAGGTCTTCATAGAACCTTTCAGTTTCAGATTCTTTGACATTATTTGTTGGGGCATAGACTTGGATTACTGTGATAGTGAATAGTTTGCCTTGGAAACAAACATATATCATTCTGTCATTTTTGAGATTGTACACAAGTACTGCATTTCAGACTGCATAAAAAACAGAAATGGTAAGGACCTAAGAGAAGCAGGTGATGGAATTGCAGCTGCACTGTTTCAAATCCTAAAAGATGATGCTGTTAAATTGCTGCACTCAATATGCCAGCAAGTTTGAAAAACGCAGCAGTGGTCACAGGATTGGAAAGGTCAGTTTTTATTCTAATCCCAAATAAGGGCAGTGCCAAAGAATTTTCCAGCCACCACACAATTGCACTCATTTCACAGGCTTGCAAAGCAATGCTCAAAATTCTCCAAGCTATCCTTCAACCTTACGTGAACCAAGAACTCCCAGATGTTCAAGCTGGATTTAAAAAAGGCAGAGGAACCAGAGATCAAATTGCCAATATCTGCAGGATCATAGAAAAAGCAAGAAAATTCCAGAAAAACATCTATTTCTGCTTCATTGACTACACTAAATTCTTTGACTGTGTGGATCACAACAAACTATGGAAAATTCTTCAAAGCACTGGAATAGCAGACCACTTTAACTGCCTCCTGCAAAACCTGTATGCAGTTCAAGAAGTAAAAGTTATGACTGGACACAGAACAACAGGCTGGTTCCAAATTGGGAAAGGAGTGCGTTAAAGCTGTATATTATCACCCTGCTTATTTAACTTATATGCAGAGTACATCATGAGAAATGCCAGGCCTAATTAAGCATTAGCTGGAATCGAGATTACTGGGAGAAATAGCGATAACCTCAGACATGCAGATGACACCACCTTAATGGCAGAAAGCAAAGAGGAACTAAGTAGCCTTTTGATGAAGGTGTAAGAGCAGAGTGAAAAAGCTGGCTTAAAACTCAACATTCAAAAAACTGAGATCATGGCATCCGGTCCCACCACTTCATGGCAAATAGATGGGGAAGCAATGGAATCAGTGACAGACTTCATTTTCTTGGGTTCCAAAATCACTGCAGATGGTGACTGCAGCCATGAAATTAAAAGACACTTGTTCCTTGGCAGAAAAACTATGACAAACCTAGACAGTGTATAAAAAAGCAGAGACATCATTTTGCCAACAAAGTTCATCTAGTCAAAGCTATGGTTTTTCCAGTAGTCATTTATGGATGTGAGAGTAGGACCATAAAGAAAGCTGAGGTTGAAGAATTGATGCTTTTGAACTGTGGTGTTTGAGAAGACTCTTGAGAGTCTCTTGGACTGCAAGGAGATCAAACCAGTCCATCATAAAGGAAATCAGTCCTGAATATTCATTGGAAGGACTGATGCTGAAGCTGAAGCTCCAATACTTTGGCCACCTGATGAAAAGAGCTGACTCATTAGAAAAGACACTGATGTCAGGGAAGATTGAAGGCAGGGGGCGAAGGGGCAACAGAGAATGGATGAGATGGTTGGATGGCATTACTCACTCAATGGACATGAGTTTGATGAAGCTCTGGGGGATGATGAATGACAGGCAGTCCTGTCATGCTGCAGTCCATGGGGTTGCAAAGAGTCAAACACAACTCAGCAACTGAAAAAAACAATGTTAACAAAATAGTTTGCAATATAACAACAGTAGAGTTCTTAAATTCAACTGGGAAAAAGGATTTACATAGTTTCATTAACAGAAACAATAACCACTTCCTCCCCAATAACCTTAGGCATTTTCCTAATAAGAAATGTGTTCAGTGTCTATTAAACACATAAATACACAGAGAAAACATCCTTAAATTTTTTAAAATACATGATGATTTGAAATAAATGGATATGCTATGTTTCTGGATGAAATAATTTTTTTAAAAGATCTATAAAGCTTTTAATTCATTAAATTAATTAATTTGTAAATTAATTTACAAATTTAACATAATCCCAATAAAAATGTCATTGGTTTTATTAGTGCAATTACATTTATTTAAAAAATACATCTACAAAGGCACATGAGAAAAAGTGATAAAATTTTGAAAAAAGAAAATTTTGAGAGATTTGTTCTATTAGATATTAAAGTATTTTGCAAGGCAAAAACAATAGAAGAGTAGATAATTGTTGCAAATATTGTTAAACAATGGTGCAGAATTGATAAATCTAAAACAGAATTTAGTGTATATGGGAACTTAGTACTGATCAGAGAAACATTATGAATTAACAGGGAAGAAATAATTTTTTAAATAGTTTTGTAGAAACTCAAATTATTCAATGAAAGTAACAAGTTTATTTCTCACATTAGAATAAACATCAGAATAAATTCTAGACAGACTATGAGACTAAATGTAAAAAATAAAAATGTAAAAGTGTTTTCTGAGTATAAATTTTTTTTAAACTCTACTATAAAGGACAGTATTATATTGAATTGAATTTTTAAATGTTTAAATACTGTGCATACAAATATCCTAAACTTTTACTTAACAAATGACAAACAGGGGGAATATATTTGCAAAATATATGGTGGATAAAAACTTAATATTCTTTCTTCTTTCCTATCCTTCTTTCTTTCCTTCAACAAACATGTATTAAATTCTGGTTAGTCCTGTGTAGGAACTGAAGATGCAAAGGCAAAGAGCATAGATTCAGTCCCTGTGGCTGCTGCTACCCAAAAGTTACTGTGTATGGGAAGAACTGTAGAAAAACGTTCCCCTGATTGTTGCAAACTGGGGAATGATCTCAGCTCCATGGATTCTCCTCAGTTGATGCCCATGGGCAAGAAACATGTACAGCTCTGTTTGGGAACTCTCCAGTTCTCCTGCCAAACCAGCAAAAATGTCAAGTGAACATTCCTTGTAAGCGGGCAAGGCAGACGAGATTAGGGGGCATTTAAACCTGAGCTGAGGTTTTAGGGAAGATAGCTGGGAGATGTGGAAATTAAATTGTAGAAAAATGTGCAAGATTTACACAGAAAGACACAACAGTGTAAGTGCAAAAATGAGATTCTCATTTTGTAAAGAGCTCTTATAACCAATAAAGAAAAAAATGGCATCACAAAATAAAATTAGGCAAAATACATTGTAATTCATAAATATTACTCAAAGACCATGAAAAATTTCTCATTCTCCCAAGTAATCAAGGATATGCAAGTTGAACCAGCAATTGAGATGTCAATTTTTCTATAAATTTGAATTAAAAGCCCTGAAAGAACTTATACCCTTCATTCAAGTAATGCCACTTCTAAATTTCTTATATCAAATAAAACAAAAATGATAGAAACACCAAGACATGTGTAAGGTTATTCATTGTTAAACTTGTGTATGCTATTAATATCAACTGATAAAAAGATAAACAAAAGGTAGTGTATCCAATCCAGTCAAGTCCGACTCTTTGCAGAGTCATGTCAGACTCTTCAGACTGTAGCCCACCAGGCTCCTCTCTCCATGAAATTTTCCAGGCAAGAATACTGGAGCAGGTTGCCACTCCCTACTCCAGAGGACCTCCAGGATTCAGGGATCAAACCTCTGTCTCTTCCATCTCCTGAATTTCCTGCATTGGCAGGCAGATTCTTTACCACTAGCGTCACCTGGGAAGCCCTGTGTATCCAATAGAACAAAGTTCTAACACATGCTATAACATGGATGATCCTTGGAAACATATGCAAAATGAAAGAAGCTAGTCACAAAAGATCAAGTAAAGTAGTGATGGTTGCTTAGAGTTAGGGCTTGGGGAAGAAATGGGATGGGTGGACATGGGAGTACTAACTAAAAAGCATAGGGTTTCTTTAAAGATAATTAAAATGTTCTAAAATTGACAGTGGTGATGGTTAAACATATTTGTAAATATATTAAAAATCATTGAATTGTATGCTTTATAAGGATGAATTGTATGGTATATGAATTACAGCTCAATAAAGTTTTCAAAAATGGTATGTATGATAGCAAATAAGAAAAAAAGAAAGAAAGAAATCCTAATGTCCAAAATATTTTAAAATAGTTAATATTTCTTCCTAAATCTATCTATCTAGTATTAATATTGGTTATCCAGCTATTTCTGAATGTTGGTATTTTGGGGTGATTTTTACCTCTTTTTTGTCACTAAAACTCTTCTGTAGATGAAAGTGAAAGTGAAAGTCGTTCAGTCGTGTCTGACTCTTTGCAACCCCATGGACTGTAGCCTGCCAGGCTCCTCTGTCCATGGAATTCTCCAGGCAAGAATACTGAAGTGGGGAGCCGTTCCTTCTCTAGTGGGCATCTGATTATTTTTTACAATTAAAGGAAATGACACATTAGAAAAAAAAGATTAAAACAAACTTGTGAAACTTAAGAAATGCTCAAAACAGAACTTCCAAAAGAAAAATATAGGACCTAGAACTTAGAAAATTAAAAGTATTCTTTTTCATTGGTTCTCTTTTTTTAAGTTGTGGGTAATATTTCACACAGTTAACTTTATGCCCTACACTTCCTGTGTGAGCCACAAGCTATTTTAAACTTCATTTCTCTCATGTTAGTCATTCAGAAGAAAAAGCAAGCTGTTTGTAAACGACATACAGCTCTAAAAATTCTATGTTCTTCTTGCAGTTTCAACATTTTAAAAGAGAATGATTCAGTAATAAGATTTTGAAGTTGATGATTCAGTTAGAAATGAAAAAATGTAAATAACTACTAACAAAATATTTAAAACTATAACATACCTTCCTCTTGAAGTATGGAGTTTAAAGCACTTAGAAGCAATCTTTTCTAAAATCATCTTCACCATTTCAAAATGGAAAGAACATATTGTGGTTATGTAAGGAAATATCTATAATTTTAGAAATTTTTATGTAGGGGTGAAATAATATAATGTCTATCATTTGCTTTAAAATATTTCAGCAACATGAAAGAAAGAGGAAAAGTGATGGATTAAATATATATGGCAAAACTTTGATAATTATTAATTTTGACATTTTTATATATTTAAGCTTATTTTGTGTTTTGAAAGTTTTCATAACAAAATATTTTTGAGTGGAAGGGACATTTTAAAGTTATTTAAAAGCATATAAATAGAATTTAAAAAAACAGATCAATAAAATATACTGCACATAGAGGAAGTTTATAAATCTTAGTTAATATAAGTATGCCAAAGACACATAAATTCATTTTCTGATTCCAAACATTATTTTTTCCAAGTGGAAAATAAGCTTAATTCTCAGTGGCAAATTAGGAGAGGTATGAGACTTTCTCTATATTGTTTGTCCTAAGAGGTAAAATTCTGACCAATGGATATAAACTAAAGGAGGAAAAATATTCCAGAGATGGAATAGATGGCCTCGAGAAGTTGTAATTTACTACCCCTGAAAATGCAACTAGACATCCCTTCTCTCAGAAAGTCAACTAGAGAAAGACTTGAACCATCAGATATGGGGTTGGATTAAAAGCTCTTTAACTTTGTTATTCAACCAGAGACTCAGCGAGGCATAATAATAAGCTGGTTACAAGGTTTATAATTATCAGGCCAATCATGCTCAACCTCTGGCATCTACGAAAGAGTATCCATCTCTCAGGGTTGTTGTGAGGATTGAATGATAAAATGTATGTTAAGTGTTAGAACCCTGCCTGGCCTATAGTAGGCACTACAAAATATTTTGCTTTTCTAACATCAAAAATATTAAACGTTATGACTATGATGATTAACATCAAAAGCTTTGGAGTCAAACATCTGGTTTCTAACTCCAGTTCCACCATTTACTATAATCTCCCTATCTCTCTTATTTAAACCTCAATTATTTTAGTTTTCTTGGTTTACTATTTTCCTTTATTTAGATCTTTCCATGCTAACCACTAAATAACAAGTGTTAAAATTCAATACTAATTATTGAATGTATCCATGACACAGTATTGATATGCAACAAATGGTGTTCATCTTATTACAACAGTGATGACATTTCTCCATTCAAAAATTGTATAATCTCAAGAAAAAGTTACCGAATGATACTAATTATTTTAATATTTGATTTCCAATAATATATCTATTAAAACTATTATATATTGTGCTTGAAATTTACTTTAAGAATACAAAACTTACTGCAGAGAGAATTTACTGAGAGACACACTGGTCATTAGCAAAGCTGAGGAACCCTTTGAATCTGCTGCCTGAAACTCCACCAGAGTTCATGCACTCACTGACTGGTACCAGTGTCATTACAGGTAACTTATTCTCTCCAGAGTATCCACATCCTATTGCCAGGAGACTCTTCCAAAACTAAAATCTCTGTGGTGTTTATGACTTATTTCAAGATCTTGGGGATAAAAGTTAAGAAAGGTAAAATATGAGCATTTAATATATTTAAATATGCTGTTACAATTTCATCAGTATCTAAGAGGAAAAAACTTTATTTACCATTCTGATTACTGAGTGCCATTCAACAACAGTTTAAGATTTACTACTTTGTTGTTAAAGAGATATTTTTAAGTAAAATCTGTATAGTTCTCTCCATACCCCTGTAACTGAAGCAGAGTCCAAAACTGAGGGCTGCTGCTGCTAAGTTGCTTCAGTCGTGTCCGACTCTGTGCGACCCCATAGACTGCAGCCCACCAGGCTCTGCCCTCCCTGGGATTCTGCAGGCAAGAACACTGGAGTGGGTTGCCATTTCCTTCTCCAAAACTGAGGACATTTTGATTTAAAATAAGAAGCATGAAATTGGGCATCAGCATCTAGCTTAATTTTCTTCCCATGGTTAGTGCAAAAAAAAAAAAAAATGCGAACTATAATTGAAAAATGTCCAAAATATATGGCCTTTGCAATTTAGCAATATTAAAGATTTGTGAGTGTTAGTGCACAAGCAGTTGTGTCCGACTCTTTGCGACCCTATGGACTGTAGCCCACCAGGCTCTCATGTTCATGGAATTTTCCAGGCAAGAATACTGGAGCATGTTGCCATTTCCTTCTCCAGGGTATCTTTCTGACTCAGAGATTGATCCCATGTCTCTTGCATCTCCTGTATTGGCATATTGGCAGTCAGGTTCTTTACCAGTTGAGCCACCAGGGAAACCCATATTAAAGATTTACTTTGGAAAACTATGCATAGAAGGCTGAACTCACTGTATCAAGTAGTTGGTTTTTTTTTTTAACTCTGGTAGAATTTATATAGGTATATATATAGAAAAAGATCTTAAACATCTTACCCATTATAATATCAATGCATATTAACTCAGCATTAAAGTAAAAGAGAATTATGACTTCCATATTTGAACTATGTTATCCATCATGTTCTGTCTTTCTAGATTTTGTTCTTAGTGCAAACTATTTCAATTTTAGATGAACATTTTCTCTAAAAGTTTTCCTGACTGTAACAATTCTGGGTAAAAGAGATGAAAGTTTCTGGGCAATTTTCTTAAAGTAAAATAGAAAACCTACATTGAGAGATTAAAATTAATTTTTTTAGTGGGCACACTTTTAACTAATAGATTAAAGTTTTCTGTTTAAACTGCAATCTATCAATTACATATTGAAGTTTTAAGATTTAAATTCTCTCAGACATTCTGCAATATGTAAGCCTTTAGGTTATTAGTGAGTGTCAAGAACCACTTAGAATTTGAATCTCATAACTGAAAGAGGCCAAATCCAAAACTAATACCCAGTTAGGCCTTGGTGATGCCAAGAGCTGACTTCCTCTCACAACTAGGGCTTGCTGGTCTATGCAGCCTAAAATTGCATAGAACATTAACATCAGGCAAGGCCACTCTGTCACTGTGACAGATTAAGACAAAAACTAGGACACAATGCAATCATGTTTGAAAACCTACAAAAATATGAACTTTGTCTGTTCACAAAAATGACCAAATATTCCCTGTCGCAGCTTCTACAGAATGTTTGAATTCACATATTGAAACCAAATCCCCATTGACTTAGATGTGGCCTTTGGAAGGTGATTAGGTTATGAGGGTGGAGCCCTCATATGTGAGATTATCTTTACAAAAGAAACCCCAGAGACCTCCCTTGCTCTCTCTGCCATGTGAAGGTAAGCAAGAAGATGCTGTCTGAGAACCAGCAAACAGGCTTTCATTAGAGACTGAATCTTGAACTTCCAAGCCTCCAGATCTCTAAGAAATAAATTTCTGTTGTTTAAGCCACTCAGAATAATGGTCTTCTACTGGAGTATCTTGAACAGACTAAGACACTGGCTAACAGGAGTGATAGCTGATTCCTTATCAATTATATCTTTAGCTTGTGTGCTGCTATACTTAGTCACTCAGTCTTGTCTGACTCTTTGCTACCCCATAGACTGTAGCCCACCAAGCTCCTCTCTGTCCATGGGGATTCTCCAGGCAAGAATACTGGAATGAGTAACCTATTCCTTCTCCAGGGGATCTTCTTGACCCAGGAATCGAACCGGGGTCTCATGCATTGCAAGCAGATTCTTTACCAATTGAGCTACCAGGGAAGCCCATCTTTAGCTAAGGTCTAGCCTTTTCTCCTAGGGCTTCCCTGGTGGCTCAGGGGTAAAGAATTTGCCTGCAATGAGAGACTCGGGTTCGATCCCTGGGTCAGAAAGATCCCCTGGAGGTGGGCATGGCAGCCCACTCCAGTATTCTTGACTGGAGAATCCCCTAGATGGAGGAGCCTGGCAGGCTTCATTTCACAAGTCACAAACTTGGACAGGACTGAAGTGACTGAATATGCAACCTTTTCTCCTAGCTAAGATCTATTTCTTACTGTCCATGGGGTTCTCAAGGCAATAATACTGAAGTGGTTTGCCATTCCCTTCTCCAGTGGACCACATTTTGTCAGAACACTCCACCATGACCCCTCTGTCTTTGCTGGCCCTACACGGCATGGCTCATAGTTTCATTGAGTTAGACAAGGCTGTGGTCCATGTGATCAGATTGGTTAGTTTTCTGTGATTGTGGTTTTCAGTCTGTCTGTCCTCTGATGGAGAAGGATAAGAGGCTTATGGAAGCTTCCTGATGGGAGAGACTGACTGAAGGGGAAACTGGGTCTTGTTCTGATGGGCAGGGCCATGATCAATAAATCTTTAATCCAATTTTCTGTTGAAGTGTGGGGCTGTGTTCCCTCCCTGTTTTTTGACCTGAGGCCAAACTATGGTGGAGGTAATGAAGATAATGGCGACGACCTCCTTCAAAAGGTCCCATGCAGGCGCTGCTACACTCAGAGCCCCCAACTGTGCAACAGACCACCGTCGACCCACGCCTCCACCAGAGATTCCTGGGCACTCACGGGCAAGTCTGGATCAGTCTCTTCTGGGGTCAGTGTTCCTTTCTCCTGGGTCCTGGTGCAAACAAGTTTCTGTTTATGCCCTCCAAGAGTCTGTTTCCCCAGTCCGGTGTAAGTTCTGGTGGCTCTATGGTAGGGTTAATGGTGACCTCCTACAAGAGGGCTTTTACCATATCTAGATCTGCTGCACCCAGAGCCCCTGTCCCTGCAGCAGTCCACTGCTGACCCATACCTCCTCAGGAGACACTCAAACACAGTTCTGTCTCAGTCTCTGTGGGGTCTCTGGTGTGCACAAGGTATGTTTAAGCCCTCTGAGAAACTCTGGTGGGTATAGGGTTTGATTCTAAACATGATTTCACCCCTTCTACCATCTTGCTGGGACTTCTCCTTTCCCCTTGAAGGTGGGGTATCTCAAAGTCACTCTAGTGCCACACAGCTGCTGCTCCAGCGTTGTGCAGCTGCTGCTCCATACAATATCACAGTAATCCAAGTCCATGCCCCGACCAGTAATGCTGGTGAAGATGAAGTTGAAAGGTTCTATAAAGACCTACAAGACCTTCTAGAACTCACACACAAAAAAATATGTCTTTTTCATTATGGAGACTGGAATGCAAAAGTAGGAAGTCAAGAAACACCTGGAGTAACAAGCAATTTGGCCTTGGAGTACAGAATGAAGCAGCGCAAAAGCTAATACAGTTTTGCCAAGAGAATGAACTGGTCATAGCAAACACCCTCTTCCAACAACACAAGAGAAGACTCTGCACATGGACATCACCAGATGGCCAACAGCGAAATCAGACTGATTATATTCTTTGCAGCCAAAGATGGAGAAGCTCTACACAGTCAGAAAAAATAAGACCAGACGCTGATTCTGGCTCAGATCATGGACTCCTTATTGCCAAATTCAGACTTAAAGTGAAGAAAGTAGGGAAAACCATTACACCATTCAGGTATGACCTAAATCAAATCCCTTTGGATTACACAGTAGAAGTGACAAACAGATTCAAGGGATTATATCTGATAGAGTGCCTGGAGAACTATGGACAGATGTTCCTGACACTGCATAGGAGGCAGTGATCAAGACCATCCCCAAGAAAAAGAAATGCAAAAAGGCAAAATGGTTGTCTGAGGAGGCCTTAAAAATAGCTTTGAAAAGAAGAGAAGTGAAAGGCAAAGGAGAAAGGAAAGATATACCCATTTGAATGCAGAGTTCCAAAGAATAGCAAGGAGAGGTAAGAAAACCTTCTTCAGTGATCACTGCAAAGAAATAGAGGAAAACAATAGAATGGGAAAGACTAGAGATCTCTTCAAGAAAATTAGAGATACCAAGGGAACATTTCATGCAAAGATGGGCACAATAAAGGAACGAAATGTTATGGACCTAATAGAAGCAGAAGAGATTAAGAACAGGTGGCAAGAACACACAGAAGAACTATACAGAAAAGATCTTCAGGACTCAGATAATCACGATGGTGTGATCACTCACCTAGAGCCAGACATCCTGGAATGTGAAGTCAAGTGGGCCTTAGGAAGCATCACTATGAACAAAGCTAGGGGAGGTGATGGAATTCCAGTTGAGCAATTTCACATCCTAAAAGATGATGCTGTGAAAGTGCTGCACTCAATACGTCAGCAAATTTGAAAAACCTGGCAGCGGCCACAGGACTGGTAAAGGTCAGTTTTCATTCCAATCCCAAAGAAAGACAATGCCAAACAATGCTCAAACTACCGCACAATTGCACTCATCTCACACACTAGCAAAGTAATGCTCAAAATTCTCCAAGCAAGGCTTCAGCAGTACGTGAATTGTGAACTTCCAGATGTTCAAGCTGGATTTAGAAAAGGCAGAGGAACCAGGTATCAAATTGCCAACATCATCTGGATCATCAAAAAAGCAAGAGAGTTTCAGAAAAACATCTATTTCTGCTTTATTGACAATGCCAAAGCCTTTGACTTGTAGATCACCACAAACTGCAGAAAATTATTCAAGAGATGGGAATATCAGACCATCTGACCTGCCTCCTGAGAAATCTGTATGCAGGTCAGGAAGCAACAGTTAGAACTGGACATGGAACAACAGACTGGTTCCAAATCAGGAAAGGAGTATGCCAAGACTGTATATTGTCACCCTGCTTATTTAACTTATATGCAGAGTACATCATGAGAAATGCTGGACTGGATGAAGCACAAGCTGGAATCAAGATTGCTGGGAGAAATATCAATAAACTCAGATAGGCAGATGACAACACCCTTATGGCAGAAAGTGAAGAGGAACCAAAGAGCCACTTGATGAAAGTGAGAGAAGAGAGTGAAAAAGTTGGCTTAAAGCTCAACATTTGGAAAACTAAGATCATGGCATCTGGTTCCATCACTTTATGGCAAATAGATGGGAAAACAGTGGAAACAGTGTCAGACTTTATTTTTTTGGGCTCCAAAATCACTGCAGATGGTTACTGCAGCCATGAAGTTAAAGGAAGCTTACTCCTTGGAAGGAAAGTTATGACCAACCTAGATAGCGTATTTAAAAGCAGAGACATTACTTTGCCAACAAAGGTCTGTCTAGTCAAGGCTATGGTCTTTCCAGTAGTCATGTATGGATGTGAGAGTTGGACTATAAAGAAAGCTGAGAGCAGAAGAATTGATGCTTTTGAACTGTAGTGTTGGAGAAGACTCTTGAGAGTCCCTTGGACTGCAAGAAGATCCAACCAGTCCATCCTAAAGGAGATCAGTCCTGGGTGTTCATTGGAAGGAGTGATGTTGAAGCTGAAACTCCAGTACTTTGGCCACCTCATGAGAAGAGTTGACTCATTGGAAAAGGCCCTGATGCTGGGAAGGATTGGGGGCAGGAGGAGAAGGGGACGACAGAGGATAAGATGTCTGGTTGGTATCACCGGCTCGATGGACATGAGTTTGGGTAAACTCCGGGAGTTGGTGATGGACAGGGAGGCCTGGCATGCTGTGATTCATGGGGTCGCAAAGAGTCGGACACAAGAGTGACTGAACTGAACTGAACTGAAATGGCCTAGTGCTTTTCCCTTCTTTTTTTCAACTTAAGTCTGTATTTGGCAATAAGGTGTTCATGATCTAAGCCACAGTCAGCTCCCAGTCTTGTGTTTGCTGACTGTATAGAGTTTCACCATCTTCAGCTGCAAAGAATATAATCAATCTGATTTTGATATTGACCATCTGGTGATGTCTATGTGTAGATACATGTGTGGAGTCACCTCTTGTGTTGTTGGAAGAAGGTGTTTGCTATGACCAGTGCATTCTCTTGGCAAAACTCAGTCTTTGCTTTGCTTCATTTTGCACTCCAAGGCCAAACTTGCCTGTTACTCCAGGTATCACTTGACTTCCTACTTTTGCATTGCAGTCTGCTATGATGAAATTTTTTGTGTTCTAGAAGGTGTGTAGGCCTTCATAAAACCTTTCAACTTCAGCTTCTTTGGCATTAGTGGTAAGGACAGAGACTTGGATTACTGTGATATTGAATAGTTTGCCTTGGAAACAAACAGAGATCATTCTGTCGTGTTTGAGATTGCATCCAAGTACTGCATTTCAGACTCTTTTGTTGACTGTGAGTGCTACTCCATTTCTTCTAAGGGATTCTTGCCCACAGTTGTAGATATAATGGTCATTTGAATTAAATTCATTCATTCCTGTCCATTTTACCTCACAGATTCCTAAAATGTCAATGTTTACCCTGGCCATCTCCTGTTTGACCACTTCCAATTTACCTTGATTCATGGACCTAACATTCCAGGTTCCTATGCAATATTGTTCTTTACAGTATTAGCATTTACTTTCACCACCAGACACATTCACAACTGGGCATTTTTTCCGTTTTTACTCAGCCTCTTCATTTCTTCTGGAGCTGTTTTCTGTTCTTCTACAGTAGCATATTAAACACCTACTGACCTGAGGGGTTCATCTTTCAGTGTCATATCTTTTTGACTTTTCATTCTGGAATATCATGGAATATAATTTATAAAAATATTTAATCACTATGTTGTACACCTGAAACTAATATAATGTTATAAATCAACTACAATTCAATTTTAAAAAAGGAAAAATATAGCCCACCTAATAACTATCCTATAATGGTTTTGATAATGTCAAAAACTTTTAAATTATGAGGGAAAAACTCAAGTACTGTTACTATCTTCAGCAGAAACAAAATGTGGTTAAGTTTGCAATAGTATTTCCAGTAAAATGCATACATGATATCCTTAGTACTCATGAAGTGCTCAATAAATATTTGTTGATAAGTGACTGATGCTTTGCCTTACAGGCAGAAAGTACCACTTGTTGATAAAAATATGAATACTTTAAAATGGAAAATTTTAGGACCTTGAAGTAACAGCCAAATCCCACTATTTGAAATAGCACTATCAAATATGCAGTTGATCTATTAACTCTTGCTTATGATAAGTCAATTGAATAGGACAAAGAACCTGCATTTTGAAAGTTTTTGAGTAGGGGTTCATATTTTGTCAAGTTTGAGATTTAGATAAAGCAACAAAACTCATGTTTCCCCTCATTTTGCATAAGAATAATATTTTAATAGATTTTGATTTGCATAAATGGCTCTCCCCAGAGGACAACTGCCCAACCGTCAACAAATGAATCTTACCATTGGAAGCATGTGATAGAACAAAAGAGCATAGTTTGAATTATGGCACAATTGGGAAGAAATCACAGTACCAAAATTTATAGTTGCATATGATCAAGGGCAAATAACATGTTTGAGCCTTTATTCTCCTTACTTGAAAAATGGAAAAAATAGCATTTATCTTTCAGGATTGTTATAGGGATAGTGATAATAATATGCATTACATTTAAAAATAACTACCATCAAAATTACAGAGAATATTCCAATGTGAGAAAATGCTTTAAAATAAGACAAAATTATGGAATAATCATTGATCTAAAAATAATAACATTCAAGACTACAATTCTGGATATAGAGCATAATATAGAAACTAAAGTAGTATTTCCTACTCAATATACTGTTTTCTATTTTTCTATTTGTATAAAAAAAGTCAAGCTTACAGAATAGTTGAAAAGTAACATACTGAATCTTGCATATCCTTTACTTAGTTTCAACTGTTGCAGGGCAAGAAATTTTCCTCTACTCTTCTAGGTTCTTCTGACGGGTCTAAGAGTCAAATTGACTTGAGACAGATTAACAGGAAAATATCAAACAAAAATTTAATAACATGTATACAGAGATGGCATCATCGACTCAATGGACATGAGTTTGAGCAAACTCTGGGAGATGGTGAAGGACAGGGATGACTGGTGTGCTGCAGTCCATAGGGTCACAAAGAGTCAGATACCACTGAGCGACTGAACAACAGCAATAATACAGGGGAGGGACACAGGAAAACTGAAGAACTTGCTAAAATGGCTGAAAACCTCACCTTAAATACCATCTTCAGCTCAACACAAAAGAGAATATTGGGAGTAGAGGTTTGGACCTTAAAGGGGAGGAAAGCAATTTACAGGAAGATAGAAAAGCAAATGATTGGTAAACAAATATTTTCTGAGTCATCTAGAGACAGTGGAACTCAGAGTGCATGCACTATGATCTCTAGTCCCTGTGAAGTTTCCCATCCACCATACTTAGCCCATGTTAATTGCATATATCTCTGGTGATATTTCTATTCTGGGAATAGGACCTTACCTAAATTCCTTAGACAACTAAGGGAGAAGGAAAAGGAGAGACTTTTTTTTGTTTTTTTAAACCTCTCCTTTAGTTCTGAGAGCTGTTCTAAAGAAGTAATGGAAGAACCAGATACACAGGAATTTTTGCAACAAGGATCAAGTAGTCAGAATATCAAAAGACTACTGTTAATTAAGGAAAACCAAACAACTCAAGTTGAGAAATTTAGCACTTTTCAATGTATGGGAAGATGAAAGAGCCTGGGCTCCCTGGAACCATTCCTTTGGTATGCACCTCAGCTATCTGTGGCCAGTATCCTATGTTTTCCCATTCTGAGTCTCCTCAGGGTGCATCTTTGGAGGTGGCTGCTGTGCCTGACAACTTGATGGTGGGCATCCTGTTTGTATCCTATTTCCTCAGGACTCACCATGTTGGGGAGTGGTGGCTGTAATGTGATGGCTTGATGGCTACAACAACCTTTGTTTACTGGTATGGCAAGCAACATTTTTTCATTGACACTCACTGCTGACTTTTGTCTAGTTTTTGTTCTGCAACTTCTCCAGACATTAACTCCACTGTGCTGGGTTAAGTTTTTTACACAATATCCATCGACCCCAGATAACTGTCTAAGAGAAAGACACTTTCACAATATTGCTTTTTCCCCTCATCCTTAGTGTTGACTGAAACTACTCACCCTGGTCAGGTACCATAGTAACGATCTGCATGAATTGTTTTACCACAGGAGGTCCTAGTAAGGAACATGGAACTAACAAGCCACCACCAACTGGAAGAATTCAGAAAAGATCAAAAGGAGATGCCACATGTCCTACCAACCTCCCAGAATCCTCCCTGGTATCCATTTTGGCTGAGTAACGTATGCTCCACCAGGAAGGACCCAGAGTCAGACTGATTAGTCAAAGGCAACCCGAAAACTAATCCCATCACAATTAAACCCAAGACTGATTTCCTTTAGGATTGACTGGTTTGATCTCCTTGCAGTCCATGGGACTCTCAAGGGACTTCTCCAACACCACAGTTCAAAATCATCAATTCTATGGCACTCAGCCTTCTTTATGGTCCAACTCTCACATCCATGTGTGACTACTGGAAAAACCGTCAGCTTTGACTAAATAGACCTTTGTTAGCAAAGTAGTGTCTCTGCTTTTTAATATGCTGTCTAGGTTTGCAAAGGTCAGACACTACTGAACGACTAAGCACACACTAGGTTTATCATAGCTTTTTTTCCAAGGAACAAGCATCTTTTAAGTGGCTGCAGTCACTATTCACAGTGATTTTAGACCCCAAGAAAATAAGTCTTTCACTGTTTCCATTGTTTCCCTATCTATATGCCACAGTTATACAGTGGAAGTGACATATAATGCTTGCTATATGCTTAAATATTGTTCTAAGGTCTTTATAAATTTTATCACACTTAATCCTTTCAACAGTCACATGAGATCTTATGACTCCTGTTTCATAGATCAGAAAACTAAGGCACAGAGACAAAAAAGGAGAACAACAACTGAGGTTCAAACTCTAGTATTGTGGCTCCAGAGGCCGCAGTCTTAAACATTACACAATATTGCCTATACAAACCTTGCTCAATTTCGGGGAGATCCAGTCATACTTTTTGATCCAGGCACAAATGAATTTACCTCCTCCTTTGAGTTTCATCCATTTAAACAACCTGATATGTGCATCTCATTATCTTTTTCTTTTCCTCCAGCTTGCTATCTAAACTATCAGTATTTCTCCTAAGGAATCTCGTATTTCTTTGAGCTCTGTCAGTAAGCCTTCATTCATTTTTGCTTCAAATTCTACTATTTATATAATGACGACTTGTCCTTCATATGACCAACGTAGACAACATATTAAAAAGCAGAGACATTGTTTTGCCAACAAAGGTCCATCTAGTGAAGGCTATGGTTTTTCCAGGAGTCATGTATGGATGTGAGAGTTGGGCTATAAAGAAAGCTGAGCACCAAAGAATTGATGCTTTTGAATTGTGGTGTTGGAGAAGACTCTTGCGAGTCCCTTGGACTGCAAGGAGATCCAACCAGTCCATCCTAAAGGAAATCAGTCCTGAATATTCATTGGAAGGACTGAGGCTGAAGCTGAAGCTCCAATACTTTGGCCACCTGATGTGAAGAACTGACTCACCAGAAAAGACCCTGATGCTGGAAAAGATTGAAGGCAGAAGGAGAAGGGGATGACAGAGAATGAGATGGTTGGATGGCATAACTAACTCAATGGACATGAGTTTGAGCAAGCTCCAGGATTTGGTGATGGACAGGGAAGCCTGGCATGCTGCAGTATGTAGGGTCGGAAAGAGTCAGATATGACTGGGCGACTGAACTGAACTGTCTCTCATATCTGACTCATCTTTGACATTGTGTCCATGAGATATATATATACATATTTATTTATATAAAACCATTTAAATTATCTAGAGAAATATGATAAAAATAAAAATTTCACAGTTATTAAGCAACGTGGCTTTTTTAAAAAAATGTAGGTATTTCAACTAATTGTTCTTTTTATTTCATACTTTTCTTACAAGGGCTTTAATAATGTATCTAAAACCTCATCAGAAAACTCTTTTTTAATCTTTGTGGAAATCTTAAGTAAACAAGTATATTTGCTCTGCAGTAAGTCTGTTGAAAATATAACAATCACATACATAGATATGTGCCATTTCTCAGATCAAAGAAATTCTTTCAGCCACTTTATTGTACAAATGTCACTTTAAAAGAAAATTCTATATACTTTATTACAAAATTTAATCTGGTCTTTGTCCAAGTCCTTTAGAAAACCACCAAGTACTGGCAATTGTCCATATTCTGATATTTCCTTATGCACCCATGTTGCAGTTTTTCTTAGTTGAGAAGAGGCAGATTAGGAAGACTCTAATTTGGGGGTCATACTTCTACTTTTAAAGTTATTTGTAAAGAAACTTACACAAATTCTAATCATTCAAATAATTATATTCCATAGTTGGTGCATTGTACAAATGCAAATAAGGCTATACACTGTGTAATAAATCAGAACTCTTTTATGGCAGTTGTTTATGAAGTACCTTTTAGTTAGCAACTTAATAAACATATAAGAGGGTAAATTAATGTAAAATAACAAAGAAGTTGTGGGAAGGTGCTCAGAATAAGTTATACAGTCCAGTTTTACCTAAAACCTATAAGAGAACCATGATTTTCAAATGGAAATTATATATCTTTTTCATTAACAGTTGAGTTTTTCCACAAGCAATTTTGCACAAGAAAAAATAATGAAGGAATTAAAGTATGGTGTAAAAAGTAATGAGTATCACAAGCTTTTAGAATTTCCTGCCTGGGTACTAGAAATTGATTTTTATTTCTCTTTCAATTCTGATCTCACAAACTTAATTTATATAAAGTTATTTATTGTATCACAGTAAAAGAGCCCCCAATCTAAGTAACTTAAAACAATAAACATTTATTATCTTCGCAGTTTCGAGGGTGAGGAAATTTGGGAACAGATTGGCTGAGCAATCTTGCCTGGGCTCTCTCACAAGGTTGCAATCAGAGATGACAAGGGCCACAGACATCTGAAGGCTTGACTGGACTAGAGGTTACACTTCCAGTCATAGGGCTGCCACGTTGTTGATGGTTTGGTGCAGGAGTCCTTGGTTTTTCACCATGTGAGCCTCTCAACAGGTTGCTTGAGTGTCCCCATGAAACAGCAGGTGACCGGTTTCCTCCGGAACAAATTACATAAGAGAGAGAACAAAGTGATACCCCTTTCATTACCTAGACTCAGAAGTCACACACCACTTTCCACCACTTTCTAGTTGTTAGAAGTCAGTCAGAGTCCAGCTCACATTCAGAAGGGAAGTTAGGCTCCATCTTTTGAAGTGAGGTCTATCAAAATACAGTGTGGACATGTTTTTAAACCACAAAAAGTGTTTTCTACTTTATCCTTTACTTATTATAAACAAAGTTTAACAAAAACCTAAAATTATAGTAATAGAGAATTTTTCTAATTCTCAAATATTTCCCCAAATTTTTTTCAACAAACTCACTTAACAGCCCTATATATCCTGAAAATTTTTTCTCACAATTCTATTGCTGTTAAGCATATAAGCTTGTTCCTACTTTCACTATCAGTACAATGGTGGTTAAACATGAATACTTTGATGTACTAGACTGTGAGGTTCTTATCAGGCTTTGAGATTTGAAACTTTCTGTTGTTCATCTACCCCTGAAGGCTCAGATTTTGCATTGTGTATGTATCTTGGCTGGCATTCAAAAGTTTGGTAAATAAATAAATGAAGCATCTATATTCCTTAATTGTTGGTTTAGGATTCTTGGATCTAGCATTTCCCATCATATTCATAAAGTAAAATCAGAGATTTTATAAAAATATTACATTTTGGGCCCTGAAAAGCTATGGCAAAAATATCCATCATGACTTATTTTCATAAGAAATGAAAAGTCATAGGGAGATAAAAGTATCGAGAAGAAGAGACTGGTATATCCATCTGTTCCTCCCCCTACCGCACATGTGTGTGCACATATGACCTGAGAAGAAATGGAAGAGAAGTTTTCCAAAGAATAAAACCCAATAGCCCTGAAAAATAGGAGGAAAGAGTCATCAGCATAGTCATCACCTGAAAGTGGGGCCAAAAGTTTACAAAGGGGCCAAAAGTTTACAAAGGAGAGAAAGAGTTGTTTTGGAGAGTGGAAGTATAGGGGGTCATAATAGGGAAATGGTGGCTCAGATGGTAAAAAAATTCTGCCTGCAATATAGGAGGGCTGGGTTCCATCCCTGGGTTGGGAAAATCCCCTGGAGAAGGGAATGGCTCCCCACTTCAGTATTCTTGCCTGGAGAATTCCGTGGACAGAGGAGCCTGGTGGGCTACAATCCATGGGGTCACAAAGAGTCTGACAAGACTGAGCCACTACCACTTTTCACTTCTTCAGGAGACTACAGTGCCACACAGAGGTCCTCTTAAAATTAGTAGTCATGAATTTAAAGTGATAATAATCAGAATGATTATGTGTTTTTTTCCAGCCACTTTCAGCAGCTTGGGTACAGGCAATGAACAGAAAGGGATTGCAGTTGACCTATAGTTGGAGTTTTGCCGTAACTGGAGGGAAAGCAAGACAAGAGATAGGTTATAGTACACCATGGAATCTAAAACAGGTAATAAGATGCAAGGACAAGACAGAAATGATGAACAGTAAAAAGATGGTAGAATCAATGGATTGGAGGTCCACTGGAATTTAGGAATTTGGGGTATCAAGTTTAGCTGGAAAGACAGGGAAAATGGGATGTCTGAGATTACAATGTCTAAGCCAAGACCTTGGAAGTGGGTGATTAGCATGATGTGACAGGATCACCAGAGAAGTAAAAGAATTAAGAAACCAGGAGATGTATACCTCAAAAGAAAGGTTCCGAGAAAAACAACTGAAACTTAGAATGCAAACAAAGTATCAATCCAATATGAGCCAACATTGAAGAGTTTTTGCACGCAAAAACTTAGAGAACATAACACCTACATACTATAAATGAAAACACTCTAGAGTGGAATACAGATAAAATCTATCACTCCCATACAAAACAAAGTAGTGCCTAAGAAATGCTTGCTCCTATATATAAAAGTGAAGAAAGCTGGAAAATATTAAAACAGGATCTGTTATATTCAGACACTTAGAGACTTTTCCTTCAAATGGCAAAATTTAAATGATATAAAAATATATTAAATGACACAATATTATATTTTCTCTTTTCTTTTACTCTAATGACACCACACTATCAGTGTTATAGTGAGTTCATGCCTCTCCACTTTGCATATAGGTAAATTACATAAATTGAAGCCTAACAGGCAATTCTTATAATGTGAGTATATGAATAATAACTACAGTTATAATAAAATGTAATCATAATTTTTGACAATGTAAAATAATAATATGACTAAAAGATAATCAAAGAAAAGAACTGGAAAGAAGGGCAAGGTGGAATATTAATTTCTTTATCTTTCCTGTCAGAAGGTGGTATATATTGCACAAATCAATATAAATACAGAGTTCAAGTGTGTTATTTCAAGCAGAACTAATATTGACACTATATATAACAATTTGGAAAGTGAAAGTGAAATAAATTTCTCATACCTCCTAACAGAGAGATAAATCATTACAATACATAGGTATAAATGTAACCACAAAGAACAAAAACAAAGTTTTGATTGCAGTTGCCTAAGGAAAATGAAACAGCTTAGTATTTGGGAAGAGGAATTACTCATTTTCATTTTCTGCCTTTTAAATTCTTTGACTTGAAAAAAATATTATTTCTGTCTTTCAAAAACATTAGCTCTAAAGATAAATGAATAGTGGGGCAGGGTTTGGGGTGGGGAGTAAGTGACACACTATTTAAAATCTACTTTTTTATGTATCATCTTCAGTTCAGTTCAGTTCAGTCACTCAGTCATGTCTGACTTTTTGCGACCCCATGAACCGCGGCATGACAGGCCTCCCTGTTCATCACCACTCCTGGAGTCCACCCAAACCCATGTCCATTGAGTTGGTGATGCCATCCAAACATCTCATCCTCTGTCGTCCCCTTCTCCTCTTGCCCTCAATCTTTCCCAGCATCAGAGTCTTTTCAAATGAGTCAGCTCTTCACATCAGGTGGCCAAAGTATTGGAGTTTCAGCTTCAACATCAGTCCTACCAGTGAACACCAAGGACTGATCTCCTTTAGGATGGACTGGTTGGATCTCCTTGCAGTCCAAGGGACTCTCAAGAGTCTTCTCCAACACCACAGTTCAAAAGCATCAATTCTTCAGTGCTCAGCTTTCTTTATAGTCCAACTCTCACATCCATACATGACCACTGGAAAAATTATAGCCTTGACTAGATGGACCTTTGTTGGCAAAGTAATGTCTCTGCTTTTAAATATGCTATCTAGGTTGGTCATAACTTTCCTTCCAAGGAGTAAGCATCTTTTAATTTCATGGCTTCATTAACCATCTGTAGTGATTTTGGCGTCCAAAAAAATAAAGTCTGACACTGTTTCCGCATCTATCTCCCATGAAGTGATGGGACTAGATGCCATGATCTTAGTTTTCTGAATGTTGAGCTTTAAGCCAACTTTTTCACTCTCCTCTTTCACTGTCATGAAGAAGCTCTTTAGTTCTTCTTCACTTCCTGCCATAAGGGTGGTGTCATCTGCATATCTGAGGTTATTGATATTTCCCCCGGCAATCTTGATTACAGCTTATGCTTCATCCAGCCCAGCATTTCTCATGATGTACCCTGCATATAAATTAAATAAGCAGGGTGACAATATACAGCCTTTTCCTATTTGGAGCCAGTCAGTTGTTCCAAGTCCAGTTCTAACTGTTGCTTCCTGACCTGCATACAGGTTTCTCAAGAGACAGGTCAGGTGGTCTGGTATTCCCATCTCCTTCAGAATTTTCCACAGTTTATTGTGATCCACACAGTCAAAGGCTTTGGCATAGTCAATAAAGCAAAAATAGATGTTTTTCTGGAACTCTCTTGCTTTTTCGATGATCCAGCGGATATTGGCAATGTGATCTCTGGTTCCTCTGCCTTTTCTAAAACCAGCTTGAACATATGGAAGTTCACGATTCACATATTGCTGAAGCCTGGCTTGGAGAATTTTGAGCATTACTTTACTAGCGTGAAAGATGAGTGCAGTTGTGCAGTAGTTTGAGCATTCTTTGGCAATGCCTTTCTTTGGGATTGGAATGAAAACTGACCTTTTCCAGTCCCGTGGCCACTGCTGAGTTTTTCAGATTTGCTTAAGATGCAAGTAATTATATATTTACTTAGATTTATAAGGATTTAAATTACTTTATCCTATGAAGGCAAAATGAATAAATATCACCATTTTTTAATTTAAAAATTACCTATAGATCTCACTTTTTCTTCTTTAATTACATCATTAGTGTTAGTGTTACAGTTCTAAAAAAAATAGGTAGTGGTAGGGAGGAAGAGAAGAGAGAGAGAAATGCGAATTCAAGCAAAGGTTTGAAAGAAGCAGATCTGAGAGTTAATCATACAGAACAGAGACAAGATAAGCCATAAACAGTATCCATTACCATAAATAACAAAACTTGTATTTGTAAATAGTTTTATAGCTCTAGTGGCCAGAAGAGAGTTTGCTGTTGGGCCCAAAGAACACTTATACAAGATTGGTAAACATAAAGGATCTACACAGTACATCAGAATAAGTACAAAGAATTAAACAAATGAATAGACATAAGAATAGGTTCCAAACAAAGGAATAAAACAAAGTTACCTGATAGAGTTCAAGGTAATGACCATAAAGATGCTCAGTGATTTCAGTGGAATAATTGAAGAACAGAGAGAAGTTTGACTAAGTGTTAGGAAACATAAAAAGGAGTTAAACAGAGATAAATGACATAATAACCAAAATGAAAATAATACACTAGAAGGAATCAACTGTAGATTAGAAATTCAGAAGACCCGATTAGCGAACAAGAAGACAGAGTAGTGGAAATCACACAAACTCACAAAAAAAAAAAAAAAAAAGAATGAAAGAAAATGAAGATAGGTTAAGCAATCTGTGATACAACATCAAACATACTAATATTCCCATTATAGGAATCCCAGAAAGAAACAAAAGACAAATTGGCAAAGAATTTGTTTGAAGAATAATAGCTGAAAACTTCTCTAACTTGGAAAAGGAAACAGAGATACAGGTTCAGGAAGGAAGAAAGTTCTGAGCAAGATGAACCCAAAGAGACCCACATTAAAACACACTTTAATTAAAATGGCAAAAAATGAAATTAAGACAATATTAAAAGCAAGGTAAAAGAAACTGGTTATATGCAAGCCAACTCCATTAGACTGTCAATCCACTTTTCAGCAGAAACTTTGCAAGTCAGAAGGAAAAGGTACTATATATTTTTTAAAATGAAGATAAAAAACTCTAACCAAGGATACTCTACCTGGCAAGACAATCATTCAAGTTTAGAGGAGAGATAAAGAGTTTTACAGAAAAGCAAAAGCTAAGAATTCAGCACTACTATACTGACTTCACAAGAAATGTTAAAGGGACCTCTCTAAGCAGAATAGAAAAGGCTACAGCTAGAAATATGAATATTAGAAAAGGAAAATATCATTGGTAAAGGCAAGTATGCAGTGAACCATACAGCATAGCATACAGCTACCTACAACTAGTGGGAAGGTTAAAGGACAACAGTAGTAAAATCTTTTATATTCACAATAAGTAGTTAAGGAATACATAAAACAAGATAGATATTAAAAATAAGGTCAAAAACATTAAACATGAGGGTGGGGATAAAAATGCAAGGTTATCAGAATGCATTTGAACTTAAAAGACCATCAACTTAAATTAGATAGATAGATAGATAGATAGATACACTTGTAGGTATGGGATTGAACCTGAGTCTCCTGCATTGCAGGCAGATTCTTTACTGTCTGAGCCACCAAGGAAGTCCTATATACTTATATAAGTATTTATATGTTTATATATATATGTATGTTTGTATATATAAAGTATATATACTCAAAACAAAATATAATATCTAATAAATATAATATCTACAACCAAAACAATATATATATATTTCTTACATATGAATCTCATGGCAATAACAATGAAAAATCTGTAATATATACAAACACAAAAAGAGAAAGGAATCTAAATAAAATACTAAAGATAGCCATCAAATTATAAGTAAATATAGAAAAAAAAAGAGAAAGAAATAAAAGAAATACAAAACAACCCAAGACAATTAACAAAATGGCAATAAGTACACACCCATCAATAATTACTTTGAATATAAATGGATTAATGCTATGATTAAAAGACATAGAGTGGCTGCATGGATTAAAAAAACAAGACTCATACATCTATACTGCCTACAAAAGACTACTTCAGATCTAAAGACACACACATACTGAAATTGAGGAGATGAAAAGGTATTCCATTTAAATCAAAATGAAAAGAAAACTGACCAAATGGTATGAGACAACTAGTGGGAAGGTTAAATGACAACAGTAGTAAAATCATTTATATTCACAATAAGTAGTTAAGGAATACATAAAACAAGATAGATATTAAAAATAAGGTCAAAAACATTAAACATGAGGGTAGGGATAAAAATGCAAGGTTATCATTGCCTACAAGAAATTGTCTACAAGAAAAAAACATAAACACATGGAGGCTAAACAGTATGCTACTAAATAATCAATGGGTCACTGAATAAATTAAAAAAATTAAAAATTATCTGAAGACAATAAAAATGGACCAAAAGAATTCAAAATCTATGGGGCACAGGAAGACAGTTCTAAGACAGAAGTTTATAGCAATACAAACCTACTTTAGAAAACAAGAAAAATCTTGAATACTCTACTTAATATTACACCCAAAAGAACTAGAAAAACAACAAAATGCAAAGCTAATAAAGAAAGGAAATATTAAACACCAGAGCAGAAGTAAATGAAATAGAGAATAAAACACTGGAAAAGATCAATGAAACTAAGAACTGGCTCTTTGAAAAGGTAAATAAAATTAATGAACATTTAGCCAGATTCATCCAGAAAAAAAGAGAGGGCCCAAATCAATAAAACAAGAAATGAAAAAGGAGAAACTGCAACCAACACTACAGAAACACAAAGATCATAAGAGGTAAAAATGAAAAATTATGTTTCAATAAAATAAACAAGAAGAAGAATAGTGGAATAAATTCCTAGAAATATACGATTTCCCAAGACTGAATCAGGAAGAAAGATAAAATATGAAAAAATTATGAGTAACAAACTTGACTCAGTTAAAAAAAACTACCAACAAATGAAAGTCCAAGACCAGATGACTTCACAGGGGAATTTTATCAAACATTTAAAGAAGAGCTAATGTCTATCCTTCTCAAACCATCACAAAAATATTGAAGGGAAACAAATGCTTCCAAACTCTTTTTAAAGAGCCAATATCACCCTGATACGAAAACCAAACAGACATTACAAGCAATAACAAATACTTAATGAACATAGGTTCAAAAATCCACAACAAAATATGAGCAAATTGAGTACAACAATACATTAAAGTGGGCTTTATCTTAGGTGTGCAAGAGTGCTTCAATATCCACAAACCAATTAATATGATATACTACTTTAGCTGCCTGAAGAATAAAAATCATACAATCATCTCAATAAATGCAGAAAGATCTTTTGAAAAATTCAGCATCCATTCATGAAAAAGCTCCCAACAAAGTGAGTATAGAGAGAATATACCTCACCTTAATTAAGGTCATATATGACAAACATCATATATGATGCTTCCCTGATGCTGAGAAATATCAACCTAAGATATGCATATGACACCTCTCTAATGGCAGAAAGCAAAAGGAACTAAAGAGTCTCTTGATGAGGGTGAATGAGGAGAGTGAAAGAGCCAGCTTAAGACTAAATATCAAAAAAAAAAACACTAAGATCATGGCATCTGACCCTATTACTGCATGGCAAACGGAAGGCGAAAGTGTGGAAATAGTGACAGATTTCCCCTTCTTGGGCTCCAAAATCACTGCAGATGGTGACTGCAGCCATGAAATCAGAAGACAATTGCTTCTTGGCAGGAAAGCAATGACAAACCTAGGCAATGTGTTGAAAGCAGAGACATTACTCTGCCAACAAAGTTCCATATAGTCAAGGCTATGGTTTTCCCAGTGGTCCCATATGGTTTGTGAGGGCTGGACAGTAAAGAAGGGAGAATGCCAAAGTTTGATGGCTTTGAATTGTGGTGCTGGAGAATACTCCTGAAAATTCCTTGGAGAATAAGGAGATCAAACCAATCAATCTTAAGGGAGATCAACCCTGAATATTCACTGGAAGGACTCATGCTAAAACTGAAGCTTCAGTATGTTGGTCGTCTGGTGTGAACAGATGACTCATTGGAAAAGTCCCTGATGCTGGGAAAGATGGAGGGCAGAAGGAGAAGAGGGCGTGAGAGAATGAGATGGCTGGACAGCATCACTGATGCAATGAACATAAATTGGGCAAACTCTGGGAGACGGAGAGGGACAGGGAATCCTGGTGTACTGCAGTCCATGGGGTTGCAAAGAGTCAGACATGACTGGGAGACTGAACAACAACAACATGACAACCTACAACCAAAATCATACTTGATGGGGAAAAATTGAAAGCATGTCTTCTAAGATCAGGAACAAGATAAAGATATCCACTCTCATCACTTATATTCAACACAGTATTGGAGGTCCCAACCACATCAAGTGGGCAAGAAAAGGAAATATAAAACATCCAAATTGGAAAGAAATAAGCAAAACTGCCACTGTTTGCAAATTATATGATAGATAGACACCTAAAAACTAGGTGCCATTGAAAAACTATTTAATTAATTCAGTAAAGTTGCAGAATATAAAATTAATACACAGAAATATGTTGCTTTTCTCTTTGCTAACAACTAGCAGAGCCACTTTTCCCCACAGACAGTCCCTCGCATCAGGAAGCTTCCACAAGCGTCTTATCCTCATCCATCAGAGGGCAGACAGGATGAAAATCATAATAATAGGAAACTAATCAAACTGATCACATGAATCACAGCCTTGTCTAAATTTGAGCCACGCCGTGTAAGGCCACCCAAGAAGGACGGGTCATGGTGGAGAGTTCTGACAAAATGTGGGCCACTGGGGAAGGGAATGGCAAACGACCTTGGCATTCTTGTCTTGAGAACCCCATGAACAGTATGAAATGGCAAAAGATATGAAACAGAAAGATGAAATCCCAGGTCAGCAGTTATCCAATATGGTACTGGAGAAGAGTGGAGAAATAGCTCCAGAAGCAATGAAGAAGCTGAACCAAAGTGAAAGCTATGCCCAGTTTTGGGTGTCTCTGTTGGTTGAAATAAAATCTGAAGCTGTAAAGAACAATATTGCCAATATTGCATAGGAATCTGGAATGTTAGGTCCATGAATCAAGGTAAATTGGAAGTGGTCAAACAGAAGATGGCAAGAGTGAGCATTGACATTTCAGTGAACTAAAATGGACAAGAGTGGGTGAATTTAATTCAGATGACCACTATATCTACTACCGTGGGCAATAATCCTTTAGAAGAAATGGAGTAGCCCTCATAGTCAACAAAAAAGTCCAAAATGCAGTACTTGATTGCAATCTCAAACAACAGAATGATCTCTGTTTGTTTCCAAGGCAAACTATTCAATATCACAGTAATCCAAGTCTATGCCCTGACCAGTAATGCCGAAGAAGCTGAAGTTGAACAGTTCTATGTAGACCCACAAGACCTTCTAGAAATAAGATCCAAAGATGTCCTATTCATCATACAGGATTGGAATGCAAAAGTAGGAAGTCAGGAGATACCTGGAATAACAAGCAAGTTTGGCCTTGGAGTACAAAATGAAGTAGGGCAAAGGCTAGCAGAGTTTTTTCAAGAGAATGCACTGGTCATAGCAAACACCCTCTTCCAATAACACAAGAGATGATTCTACACATGGACATCACCAGATGGTCAGTACGAAAATCAGACTGATTATATTCCTTACAGCCAAAGATGGAGAAGCTCTATGAAGTCAGCAAAAACAAGACCTGGAGCTGACAGTGGCTCAGATAATGAACTCCTTATTGCCAAATTCAGACTTAAATTAAAGAAAGGAGGGAAAACCACTAGGCCATTCAGGAATTACCTAAATCAAATCCCTTACAATTATGCAATGGAAGTGACAAACAGATTCAAAGGATTAAATCTGATAGACAGAGTGCCTGAAGAACTTTACACAGAGGTTTGTTACATTGTACAGGAGGCAGTGATCAAAACCATCCCCAAGAAAAAGAAACACGAAAAGGCAAAAAGGTCGTCTGAGGAGACATTACAAATAGCTGAGAAAAGAAGAGAAGCTAAAGGCACAAGAGAAAAATTAAGATATACCCAACTGAATGCAGAGTTCCCAAAATAAGAGAGACTTCCTAAGTGAACAATGCAAAGAAATAGAGGAAAACAGCAGAATGGGAAAGACTAGAGATCTCTTAAAGAAAATTAGAGATACTAAGAGAACATTTCATGTGAAGATGAGCGCAATAAAGGACAGAAATGGTATGGACACAACAGAAGCAGAAAATATAAAGAAGAGGTGGCAAGAATACACAGAACTATACAAAAAAACTGCTTAGTTACCCAGATAAGCACGGTGGTGTGATTACAAAAACCAGAAGTCCTGGAATAAGTCAAGTGGGCCTTAGGAAGCATCACTACAAATGAAGTTAGTGGAGGCTATGGAATTCCAGTTGAGTACTGCAAACCCTAAAAGATGCTGCTGCTAAAGTGCTGCACTCAATATGCCAGCAAATTTGGAAAACTCAGCAGTGGCCACAGGATTGGAAAAGATCAGTTTTCATTCCAATCCCAAAAAAGGCAATGCCAAAAAATGTCCAAACTACTTTGCAATTGCACTTATCTCACATGCTAGCAAAGTAATTCTCAAAATTCTCCAAACTACACTTCAATAGTATGTGAACAGAGAACTTCGAGATGTTTAAACTGGGTATAGAAAAGGCAGAGGAACCAAAGATCAAATTGCCAAAATGTGTTGTATCATAGAAAAAGTAAGAGAATTCCAGAAAAACATCTACTTCTGCTTCATTCATTATGCTAAAGCCTTTGACTGTGTGGATCACAACAAATTGTGGAAAATTCTTAAAGAGATGGGAATACCAGACCACCTTACTTGCCTCCTGAGAAATCTGTATGCAGGTCAAGAAGCAACAGTTAGAACAAGATATGGAATGACAGACTGGTTTCAAATTGGGAAAGGAGTATGTCAAAGTTGTATATTGTCACCTTGTTAATTTAACTTATATACAGAGTACAAAATGTGAAATGCCAGACTGAATGAAGCACGAGCTGTAATCAAGATTGCCGGGAGAAATATCAATAACCGTAGATATACAGATGACACCACCCTTATGGCAGAAAGCAACAAGGAACTAAAGAGTCTTCTTGATGAAGGTGAAAGAGCAAAGTGGAAAAAGCTGGCTTAAAACTCAACATTCAAAAAACAAAGATCGTGGCATCTAGTCCAATCACTTTATGGCAAATAGATGGGGAAACAATGGAGACAGTGACAGAATTTATTTTCGGGGGCTCCCAAATCACTGCAGATGATGACTGCAGCCATGAGATTAAAAGATGCTTGTCCTTGGGAGAAAAGCTATGACAAAACTCGACAGCATGTTAAAAAGCAGAGACGTCATTTTATCAACAAAAGTCCAAAGCTATAGTTTTTCCAGTAGTCATGTATGGATGTGAGAGTTGGACCATAAAGAAAACTGAGAACCAAAGAATTGATGCTTTTGAACTGTAGTGTTGGAGAAGACTCTTGAGAGTCCCTTGGACTGCAGGGAGATACAACCAGTCAATCCTAAAGGAAATCAGTCCCGAATATTCATTGGAAGGACTGATGCTGCAGCTAAAGCTCCAATATTTTGGCCACCTGGTGCAAAGAACTGACTCATTAGAAAAGACCCTGATGCTGGAAAAGATTGAAGGCAGGAAGAGAAGGGGACGACAGAGGATGAGATGGTTGGATGGCATCATTGACTTGATGGACATGAGTTCAAGCAAGCTCTAGGAGTTGGTGATGGACAGGCAAGCCTGGCATGCTACAATCCATAGGCTCACAAAAAGTCAGACATGACTGAGTGACTGAACTGAACTGAACTATGCACTGTTGTTGATAGGAATGTAAATTGGTAAGGCACTATGGAATACAGAATAAGGTTTTTCAAAAAATTACAAATAGAACTACCATACCATCCAGAAATTCCACTTGTGGACTTTTTTTTCTTTAAAGAAACAAAATAGCAATTGAATAAGATATACCCATTTCTATGTTCATAACAGCATTATTTAAAAAGCCAAAATATGGAAGCAACCTAAGGCTCTATTAATAGATGAACAGATAAAAAAGATGTGGCATTTATATATATGTGTGTATATGGGCTTCCCAGGTGGCTCAGTGGTAAAGAATCTGCCTGCAATGCAGGAGACACTGGTTCAAACCCTGGGTGGGGAAGAACCCCTGGAGAAGGAAATGGCAACCCATTCCAGTCTTCTTGCCTGGGAAATCCTGTGGACAGAGAAGCCAGGTATGCTATAGTCCATGGGATCACAAAACAGTTGGACATGACTGAGCAACTAAATGACTATATACACTATATATATATATATATATATATATCTGTAAATAAATGTTTGTGTGCATGTGTGTATATATATATACATGTATATATGCACAATATTACTCAGTCATAAAAGAAAAATGAAATCTTGCCATTTGGGGTAGCATAAATGGATCAAGTGAAATAAATCAGACAGACATAGACAAATATCGTGTGATTTCATTTGTGCGTGGAATGTAAAAAACAAAACAAACATAAGAAGGAAAATAGACTCATAGATGTGAGAACAAACTGGTGGTTGTCAAAGGAAAAGGGGCTGAAGATTGAGTAAAATAGGTGAAGAATTATGAACCTCCCATTACAAATAATAAAGCCACAAGAATGTAATATACAGCATAAAGAATATAGGCAATAATATTATAATAACTTTTTATGGTGACAGATTGTAGGTAGACATCATGGTGATCATTTTGTAGCATATAAAAAATTACACTATGTTGTAAACCTGAAACTAATATAATATTGCAAGTCAATTATACTTCAATAAAAATGAATACACAGATAGTGGAACCTCAGAAAGTTGAAGGATTGGGGATCTTATTTTATTTTATACTTATTTAAGTATATTATTGTGAGTTTTTTGAATCCTTAATGGAACAATAGACAGAATAAAGCCTAAAAAGCAAAAAATAAAGTGCTCTTTTTTTCCCATAATGAATAAACCACTGATGGGTAGAGACAATATTTTATTTATTTAATCTGCTACAGTACCTATTCTGTGATTTGCACACAAATTATCACTCAATATGTAGTTTTTTAATTTATTTGGACAATTGTAGAATAACTATCAATACTTTGTAACTCCTCTGAGAAAATTCTTATTCAAAATTTTGCTGAAAGGTGCATTAAAATATTTGAAATTGACTCAGAAGGCTATGTGTATTTGTATATTTTTCATTTAAAAGACATACCTACTTCACTTAATTTCAGGTAACTATAAATTTAATATCATCGGCCCAGGTTCTGAAAAGTAAAAAGAATTTCTGGGAGAGGTAAGTAGGAGATGAGAAATGAGGAGAATGAAGATGGTTCTAACACCAGTGTGATTCTAACAGGAAAGAGACAGGGAAAAGTCAGAAGATAAAAGCTGATTATTGATGCATGCTCTTGAACCCATGGGACCTCAGGTAAGCCACCTAATGTCTATAAGCCTAATTCCTTTTGGTTGTTTGAATTTTCTATAAAATGGGGGAAAGTGGGACATATGCTCTGCTTGCCTCATTGGATGATAATGAGAATGAACTGTGTTGGGGTATGTAAAAGCTGTACAGACATTGCACAATATGATACACCATCATCCTCATTACCGTTGTGACACTACACTGTGTTCTATGTATCCTTGTACTTATCTAGCTCTAACTCTGTGCAATTAAATAATCACTTTCCTTCATTTTTTTCTAACTCCAGAGAACATAATACAACATATTCCAAAACAAATCTCACCTGCCCTCAGTCAGGCCATACACAGACACACCAAGAACAGGGTTAGTGGGACCTTCAATCTTTGGGATCTTGGCTTTCAATCTTTGAGTCAGGAATTGAACTGGCTAAAGTGTAAAGACTTTAAGTAACTTGTAATTGTCTTTTTCCTTCTCTATGCATGCGTGAGTGCTCAGTTATTTCAGTCATGTCCGACTCTGCAACTCTATGGACTGTAGCTCATCAGGTTCCTTTGTCCATGGGATTCTCCAGGCAAGAACATTGGAGTGGGATTCCAACCCAGGATCAAACTCACATCTCCTGCATTCCGGTCACATTCTTTACCCAGTGAGCCACCTGAAAAGCCCCTGACTATGCACAATTTCCCTATTTAAACTAATGTGATATTTTGAGGATATTATTTATAAATGTGATATTCACAATCAAATCAGTACATACCCTGTTTTGGAATCTAGTAAGCTCATCAGAAAGGGTCATAATTAAATCCCTAATGTTTAGTAAAAAATACAAAGAAAATTCACAACAGACAATAGTCTTCCTCTGTGAAATTCATAAAAGAGAACACTATTAGTGTGCTATCTTAATATGACAGAAACCTAAGTGTGAATGATCACTTACTAAGCATAATATAATGAGAAAAATGCTGAACTTAAGCTACTGAACATCTCTTAAGTCTCTATTTTCTTACTTATGCAATGAAATTAGTACCACTTGCCTTATCAAATTACTGTAAAAATTAAATTAGGCAAGGCTGATTAAATAAGAATAAAGCATATCATGGCTTCCCAGGTGGTGCAGTGGTAAAGAATCCACCTGCCAATGCAGAAGATGCAAGAGATGCAGGTTCAATCCCTGGATCAGGAAGTTTCCCGGAAGTAGGAAATGGCAACCCACTCCAGTATTCCTGACTGGAAAATTCCACAGACAGAGGAGCCTGGTGGGCTGTCTGTGAGGTTGCAAAGAGTTGGACACGACAAAGCAAACATACAAAGCACATCATACTCTCAGTTCCCTTTTTTTTTCATCTTCGCTGAAATCTGGGTTAAAGCAAATCACGCTTCAAAGGGCTATGAGTGTGTTTCCCTCTCTTGAAGCTCATTTCTGGTGAGCTTCTGCTCATTCAACTGTGTAATGTACACCCCCGTATTCTTGCTTTAAATAGAGACCTCTGTAATTTGCAGCATTTTTTCTTACCTATAGATTCTCTAATTTCAGATCTCAGACTCTGGCTCTTTCACATGAAAAGTATCTTCTGTGTGCTTGCTGCTTATGTATACTTTATTATCCTCTACATATCACCTGTATAGGCAGAAACAGTAAGATTGCACAGTGACTATATTATCAAGGATCCTCATTCTACCCCTTCTATCTTAAACATCCAATCAACTCATAGTGCATTTTCAACTAGTAATGGAAAGAGAAGAGATATAATTTATCCAGAAAGAGAAACATTATAATTTCAGGTTGCTGATTCAGTTTTTTAAAATTTACTTTTGTTATTCACCTGGCTTGTGCATAAAGCACAAACTGAAGTGCAAACAGATGAGACAGCGATCAGTATGTAAACATACCATATGCCAAAACAGAATTGTTGCTGCAGCTATCCAAAGTTATCTAGGTTATCACTGACAAATATTAGCAGCTTCCCACAGAACAGAAGAAATTGACAGCCACCTGCTCCTTCTTGCCTGTTGAGTGAAACAGACTTTATCTTCTACTGACTCTGCTAAACTGTGCATTACAGGTGATTCAAAGCCACTCTGCCAACTATTCAAAAAAATGACTTCACTCAGCAGGAGGACTCTACCTTGCTAAAAGAAAGGAAAAGAGACCAGAGAAAATGTTTAATCTAAGACCATCGTTGTATAGATCAGAATGCAGGTCAAAAATATTTTGCCAAAGTCATAAAAGTTAATTAGTTGTAAAAATAGGGTGAGTAAAAACCTTTCTGTTTAAATTAAGGATTCTTTCAGGAAGGCAGCATAATGTACCTTGGTTATATGTGTATATATATATATATATATATACACACACACACACACACATATATATATATATAATATATATAATGCATTAATATATATAGTATGTATTTAAAGAGCACAGTACAAGTACTGAAGGCTTCCCTGGTAGCGCTAGTGGTGAAGAACTGCCTGTTAATGCAGGAGAGGTAAGAGACACTGGTTCGATCCTTGGGTCTGAAAGATCCCCAGGAGGAGGGAATAGCAACTTACTCCGGTATTCTTGCCTGGAGAATCCCTTGGACAGAAGAGCCCGGCAGGCTACCGTCCATAGCGTTGCAAAGAGTCGGACACATCTAAAGCTACTTAGCACCCACGCACGTATCAGTACTGAGGGAGACTGTCTGGCTTGTATTATAATTCTTCAATTATATACAAGCTACCAAGTTAACCAGTAGGGACTTCAGTTTTCTTGAAATTGTCTTACAGGATCATTGTGAAGAGTACATGAGACAATCCACACAACATGTAATTGTACAACATATAAATTAAACACATGATGGCAACTATTATTATTATTATTATTCAATGGGCCAGAAAATCTAAACCTGTTAGGTCCCAAAATAACTTAATATCTTCGAAAGAAGGGATCATCCTACATTCAGTGGAACTGTAAATTCACATAAACTTCAAAATTTTAAAGTTATGTCTACGTCACCAATAATTCAGTCCCTTTAAAATTCTTTTTTCTTTATCTTTGGAATGACTATCCTAAGCTTTTAGTAAATTCACCTGGCCCAAAACATAACCACATATAATGTGGATTAAGAAATTAAGTTTTTTATTTTTGTCTAAAACTCATTTGAGCTCTTAAACCAGATTCTAGCTATTTTATAGAATAAAAGATAAACAGAATTTTAAAAATGTATGAAGTATGAGGAACTCTGCCTAATTTGAGTCTTGAGCCATGGTTTAAATATTATTTTAAGGAAAAGCCTCTTTACCCATTTATCTATTTGTAGGCTTTACCTTGCTTCCATATCTTAGCTATTTTAAATAATACTGCAATAATATAAGAGTGCATATACCTTTTAGAATTAATGTTTTTTTCCTTTGGATAAATAGCCAGGAATGGAATTGCTGGATCAGGTAGTTCTATTTTTAATTTTTTAAAAAAATCTTCATACTGTTTTCCATAGTTGTTTAGTCGCAAAGTCATGTTCAACTCTTTTACGACCCCAAAGACTATAGCCCACCAGGCTCCTCTGTCCATGGGATTTCCCAGGCAAGAATACTGGAGTGGGTTGCCATTTCCTTCTCCAGGGGATCTTTCCAACCCAGGGACTGAACCCACATCTCCTGCATTGCCAGGGGATTTTTTTTAACACTGAGCCACCTGGAGAGTCCCTTTTCCATAGTGGCTGCATCAATTTACATGCCCACCAATGGTGCACAAGCATTCTATCTCACCGTTCTTGCAAACACTTGTTATTTGTTTTCTTTTTGATGTCAGCCATTCTGACACATGCAGAGTGCTACCTCATTGTGGTTTTGACTTGCATTTCCCTGATGATTAGTGATATTGAACATCTTTTCATGTGCCTGTTGGTCATGTGTATGTCTTCTTTCGAAAAGTGTTCATTCGAATTCTCTGCCTATTTTTCAATTTTGTTGCTTGTTTTTCAATGTTGAATTATACAAGTTCTCTGTATAGTTTGGCTATTAACCTCTCTTTTTTTCTTTCTCTCTCTCTCTCTTTTTTTTTGTTTTTTGGCCACACTGCCCAGTTTGTGGGATCTTAGTTCTCTGACCAGAGATTGAATTTGGCCCTGGCTGTGAAAGCACCAAGTCCTAACCACTGGACCTCCAGGGAATTCCCTGGCCATTAATACCTTATCAGGTGTATCATTTGCAAGTATATTCTCCCATTCAGTAGGCAGCCTTTTCATTCTGTTGACAGTTTTCATCACTGTGCAAAAGCTTTACAGTTTAATGTAATCCAATTTGCTTATTTTTAGTTTCGTTTTCCATGCCTAAGGAGACATATCCAACAAGTATTACTAAGAACAATATCAAATTATGTATTGCCAAGAAAAGGATCAAGATGAAAGAGTAGTGGTATGGGGGCTTACCTCCCATCATGAACATATTAGCACTACAACTGCATATACACTCTTCCTGAAATCAGCCTGGGGACCAGCAGAATGCCTCTTCAGCAGCCAAGACTGTAGTGAAAGATCCACACGGAGTCTGGTAGGAAAGGACGAGAAGTGGTCTGGTTGGGATCTGTGTCTGTTAGGGAACACAAAAGAGGAGGGGGGATATCACAGGCTCAGCGATCCTCCTTGGGGACTGATGGGCTCGGTTCTTATAGCAGACACCCCTCTTAGCAGCCCTGGGGGTCAGATACCAGGAAGACAAATTACCTTAGCTTTCTTGAAAACCAGTGGGGCTTACTGGGAGACTGTAAGGGAAGCAAGACTATGCATTAAAGAGTGCAAGCACAGATTTGCTTGATTCCAGTCACAGCACAGAGACAGCAGATTGAAAATTTAGCTGAGGTTCTGTCTGCCTTGCCAGAACTGAACTTGTATAAAAGTTGTAGCTATGTCCACCTGCAAATATGGGATGATAAGTCCTTTAGGTGAGAATTAAAGATCCAGGAAGGCATAGATTTCTATGAATTTAGTAGAGAAGGTTGTTCTGAATTTAACTCACCAAATAATCAGTTCAGTTCAGTCGCTCAGTCGTGTTCGACTCTTTGCGACCCCATGAATTGCAGCACGCCGGGCCTCTCTGTCCATCACCAACTCCAGGAGTCTACCCAAACCCATGTCCATCGAGTCGGTGATGCCATCCAACCATCTCATCCTCTGTCGTCCCCTTCTCCTCCTGCCCCCAATCCTACCCAGCATTAGGGTCTTTTCCAATGAGTCAACCCCTCGCATGAGGTGTCCAAAGTATTGGAGTTTCAGCTTCAACATCAGACCTTCCAATGAACACCCAGGATTGATCTCTTTTAGGATGGATTGATTGGATCTCCTTTCAGTCCAAGGGACTCTCAAGAGTCTTCTCCAACACCACAGTTCAAAAGCATCAATTCTTCGGCACTCAGCCTTCTTCACCGTCCAACTCTCACATCCATACATGACCACTGGAAAAACCATAGCCTTGACTAGACGGACCTTTGTTGGCAAAGTAATGTCTCTGCTTTTAAATATGCTATCTAGGTTGGTCATAACCTTCCTTCCAAGGAGTAAGCGTCTTTTAATTTCATGGCTGCAGTAACCATCTGCAGTGATTTTGGAGCCCCCAAAAATAAAGTCTGACACTGTTTCCACTGTTTCCCCATCTATTTCCCATGAAGTGATGGGACCAGATGCCATGATCTTAGTTTTCTGAATGTTGAGCTTTAAGCCAACTTTTTCACTCTCCTCCTTCACCTTCATCAAGAGGCTCTTTAGTTCTTCACTCTCTGCCATAAGGGTGGTGTCATCCGCATATCTGAGGTTATTGATATTTCTCCCGGCAATCTTGATTCCAGCTTGTGTTTCTTCCAGCCAAGCGTTTCTCATGATGTACTCTGCATATAAGTTAAATAAGCAGGGTGACAATATACAGCCTTGAGGGACTCCTTTTGCTATTTGGAACCAGTCTGTTGTTCCATGTCCAGTTCTAACTGTTGCTTCCTGACCTGCATACAGGTTTCTCAAGAGACAGGTCAGATGGTCTGGTATTCCCATGTCTTTCAGAATTTTCCACAGTTTATTGTGATCCACACAGTCAAAGGCTTTGGCATAGTCAATAAAGCAGAAATAGATGTTTTTCTGGAACTCTCTTGCTTTTTCGATGATCCAGCGGATATTGGCAATTTGATCTCTGGTTCCTCTGCCTTTTCTAAAACCAGCTTGAACATCTGGAAGTTCACGGTTCACGTATTGCTGAAGCCTGGCTTGGAGAATTTTGAGCATTACTTTACTAGCATGTGAGATGAGTGCAATTGTGCGGTAGTTTGAGCATTCTTTGGCATTGCCTTTCTTTGGGATTGGAATGAAGACTGACCTCTTCCAGTCCTGTGGCCACTGCTGAGCTTTCCAGATTTGCTGGCATATCGAGTGCAGCACTTTCACAGCATCACCTTTGAAGTGATGGATATTGATGAAGTGATGGATATTCACTTTGAAGTGAAGGAAGTTGAGGGATATAGACTAATGAAGAAAAAAAAAGATAACAGATTGATATGATCTGTCACAAACAGAAGTACCAATAACAAACCTCATTTAACGTAGTTTTTGGTAAAGTTTGGGTTCTCTGCAAAGTTGGAGAAAGAGCTTTTAAGAATCGTCAAAAACGTGTGTGAATGTCAAAGAACTTTGCAAGGTGAAACACGTGAGTCAGAAAGGGACAGATATTATTGTCCCCTTGTATGTGGGATACCTAGTGTGTGCGTGTGTGTGTGCTAAGCCACTTTAGTCATGTCCGACTCTGTGCGACCCTGTGGACTGCAGCTTGCCAGGTTCCTCTGTGCCTGGGATTCTCCAGGCAAGAGTAGTGCCGTGGGTTGCCATGCCCTCCTCCAGGGGCTCTTCCCTACCCAGGAGTAGTCAAACACGTAAACAGAAAGTCTGGTAGTTACCAGGAGTAGGAAAGAAGGGGAAGTAGGCTTGTTTAATATGTATGCAGTTTTAGTTTGGAAAGATGAAGACGTCATGGATATGGATGGTGATGATGGTTACACAACAATGTAAATGTACTTGATGCCACTGAACTGTACACTTTAAAATGATTAAAATGGCAAATTTTATTTTTATGTATTTTACCACTATTGAAAAAAGAATCATCAGGAGAAAGATAGAAGGAGGGAACTGACTAAGATAATGCAATTGAAATGACCATGAGAAACTAAATGTGCATAACTGCTTACTGGTAACAAGTTTCCTTATCATAAAATTTGTTTTTACCTTAGAATGTGTAGAAAATCTCAGCAAAAGAGTGCCCCCTTGTGGACTTCTGTGAGGTGGCAAAATGCGTAATGTGTAAGTTCTCTAAAATCACACAGCTCTTCTCAACCATGCCTTCCAGTTATGCTTGCATTCCTTGATTTCAGAGAACTCAAACACCTCTCAAAAGTTATAAACTAAAAGAAGCATGCTGATATTTTTTGGAGAGATTCTTTTCTCTTAATTTCTTAGTTAACAGTCAAAAGACTATTCATTTCTGGAAAGTTTTAAAGGTTCAAGTTTAGTGGCTCTAATGCTAATGGTAGCCTAGGATATTTAAATTCATATTGGGTTTCTGGAAGAAGCTTCTCTAATGGTAAAAATATACATATTCTTAGTGGATTTTTTGTAGGAAGAGAGGGCTTAAGATTAACTTTAGGGTGGGTAAAAGATTGGAGAGAGATTCAAGAGTGAGGGGACATTTGTATACCTATGGCTGCTACATGTTGATGTATGGCAGAATCCAACACAGTATTGTAAAGCAATTATCCTTCAATTAAAATAAATAAACTTTTAAAAAAGGTTAGCTTTATTTCATTCATTGCTTCATTTTTTTCTGTTTCCCAGTAGAAATGACACCTTTTTTGCTACTACCATCCAATTTTACAGTTAATAAATAGAAAATTGAAGAAAATAATTATCTTTTTGATCACCACAAAGTGGTATGATGTCCTTCCACGACAGATGTTTTTATTTAACACTTTTATTTTAAGTTGCTTTTTGATGATTACATAATTATTTCTCTTGTTCTTTTTTTTTTAACCTCATTTGGTGGCCAAGGAAATGTTAAATAAATTTTTCAAGATCATTGGAAGAATGAGTGGCAAAGCAAATTTAACATTCAGATGTATGGGTTTCCTACACTAATCTTGGAGCTGCTGCTCTAAAAATATATGTTTTTAAGTAGAAGCAATCTTGTGGGGACAGGATTTTTCAAGGTAATTCTATTTTATGTGGTAAAATAACTTATAGACTTTGATAAAAAGTTTCTTTTACAAACCTAAGTTCCTAATGATGAATCTGTCAATTTTGAAGAAGACAATAGAAAGATGAATTGCCCCTGCTGGCATCATTCACTTGATATATATGATATACATGAATATATATAACGGTGAAAGAAGAGAGTCAAAAAGCTGGCTTAAAACTCAACATTAAAAAAACTAAGATCATGGCATCCAGTCCCATCACTTCATGGCAAATAGATGGGGAAACAATGGAAACAGTGACACTATTTTCTTTGGTTCCAAAATCACTGTGGATGGTGACTGCAGCCATGAAATTAAAAGATGCTTGCTCCTTGGAAGAAAGGCTATGATAAACCTAGACAGCATATTACAAAGCAGCGACATCACTTTACTAACAAAGGTCCATACAGACAAAGCTATGGGTTTTCCAGTAGTCATGTATGAATGTGAGAGTTGGACCATAAAGAAGGCTGAACCCCAATAAACTGATGCTTTCTGACTGTGGTGTTGGAGAAGATTCTTGAGAGTTTCTTGGACTGCGAGGAGATCAAACTATTCAATCCTAAAGGGAATCAACCCTGAATATTCATTGAAAGGACTGATGCTGAAGCTGAAGTTCTGACACTTTGTCCACCTGATGTGAAGAGCAGACTCATTGGGAAAGACCCTAGTGTTGAGAAAGATTGAAGGCAAAAAGAGAAGGGACGGCAGAGGAGGAGATGGTTATATAGCATCACCTACTCAATGGACATGAATTTGGGCAAATTCTGGAAGATAGTAAAGAACAGAGAAGCCTGGTTTGCTGCAGTTCATGGGGTCGCAAAGAGTCAGACACAACTTAGAGACTGGATTAAAAAAAAATAATTGGTACATTACTAATAACTAAACTCTAAAACTTATTCTATTTATCTACTAATGTTTTTCTCTATCCCAGATTCTCGTCCAGGATATCCCATTGCATATAATGGTCATACCGCCTTAGTCTTCTCTCATCTATGACAGCTTCTCAGCCTTTCCCTGTTTTTCATGACCATGATATTTTGAAAAATATGTACTTCGTAGATTGTCTTCAAGTTTGGTTTTGTCTGATGCTTTTCTCATGATTAGAGTTAGGGTTTTTATGTGTGTAGAACACTGAAAATGTGGCAGCATCTTTCTCATAACATCAAGTCAGAGATGCTTGATATCAACATGAGTTATCATAAGATAACCTTGATCACTAGGTTAAGGCGCATGTGTGCTAAGTTGCTTCAGTCACATCCAGCTATTTGCAATCCTATCGACTGTAGCCCACCAGGCTTCTTTGTCTATGGGATTCTCCAGGCAAGAATACTGAAGTGAGTTGCTATGCCCTCCTCCAGGGGATCTTCCCAAGTCAGGGATCAAACCTGCATCTTCTGTGGCTCCTGCATTGCAGGCAGATTCTTTACCACTGAGCCACCCAGGAAGCCCTAGCTTAAGGTAGTGCTTGCCAAATTTTTCCATTATAACATTGCTGGATTTTCAATTTTTCTTTTTGCTGTTCTTGGGGAGGGATGACTATGTCCAACCCACGCTGAAGGTGAAGGTAATTAAGCTCTACCTCCTCGGGGGAGGGGAGGTATTTGCATATGTTATTTGGAATTTTCTTTGAGTAAGATTTGTCTCTTCTTTTTCATTTGTTTATTCAATTATTTCTTTATATCAATATGGATTTATCTATATTTTATACTTTGTGTTATTATCCAGTACTATTTATTTTCTTGCCCACATTTTCCAGCTTTGGCCATTGAGATCTCTTTCAGACATGTTCCTGTGGCCTTTTGACATGCCCGCATTCTTTCTTAAGCACTTCCTTACTTTCCAACATTATAGATGCTCCAGGTTCACCTGGTATTTACTAATATTTCTATTGCCCAGTCCTAGAGTCAGCTCTTTCCAAGGAGTTAAAGTGCCTTTTATGGCAAACGGGATTTAGAAACCAAGATCAGGGCACTCAGTGTGCTCATTGTTAAGTCATACCTTCTAGACCCTCTCAGCAAATATAACTAAGAAAGTATGTATGTATATTAACCTACGTATAAACATATGTATATAATTATTTCTGTACCTTTCCATTCATAGACAGATGATAGATGAACGGATACATAGATAGACATAGAAATTCCTATTAAGTCTCTGACATTAACCCAATACCACAGAGTTTATTCCTGCCTTTTGTGAGAATTGTTTAAAAATATTGAATCTTACTTCCTCTTATTAATCTAATCTTTTTTGGTACTATGTCTTATATTACTAAATAATGCTTGCCTTTTAGGCTGCTGCCAGTGAACTTTAGTTTCTCATGATGTTGCAATATCATTTTCTATAAATCAAGTAAAAACTTTTGAACCATGTGGCAGACCCTGCTGTTATCTACCTAATCCACTCTTCTTTATTCCTCAAACTTTAGGGGTAGCAGTGTGTCCAGTTTAAGAATTTTCCTCCTTAGACTTTCTTTAAGCTAGGGTCACCCCCTTCATACAATCTACATTTACCAGATGCACAAGGAAGCCTGCTGGGTACAGCTTATGCAAAGACTATTGTTTTCCCAATAAAACACATATTTTGTTCTTCATTCTGTTCTCTTTCTACCATCTGAGACACATGATATATGGAGGTGGAGCAGCTATCTTATGAACAAATAGATAATAGCCATATACTAAAGGTGCAGAGCAGGAAGAAAGAAGGATCCTTGTTTAATGAGTTCTTTAAGCAACGACATCTAAAGACTACCTACCTCCAGACTTCTTGTTACATGGGGGAAGCTATGCAACTCATATTAAACTAAACTACTAGAGTCTGTTATATGAAATTGAACAATCTTAACTGATACAACCCATTTAGAATAATGAAACAATAACTTTTTTTTCTGTCTAACATGGGTGATATGTTATTGCAATATGTGCCATGAAATACCAGCCAGAGCTGGTTTGTTGTATCACATTTATGTATTGAAAAGCATAGTCCAGTTTTAAGTGTTGATATGCAAAAATTTTAATGGTATTAGGCCAGCAAGTTTCAGGATAAGACAAAGGTTCCTCCATATATACCATGTAAAGGAAAAAAACTGTGAAAAAAAGGAAATTGTGTAAGACCCTGAGGTCATAAATTAGCTTCATAAGAGACTGATTTACAGGATGTGTGTCAATATCTTAAGAATACAATCCAAAGATTCTTGGGATGGCAGGAGGGGAATATGGCAAAGGAAGAGGGGAAAGCAGGGAAGTGTCAGCTTTCATGTGAGAATATGCAATTTAAAAATAATCATATTTGAGTTATAAGGACTTTGATCAATATATTTAATTTTTTTGAAAATTAATAATGATAATACCGTTAATAGACATGTTTTATGTTCTAGGCAATATATTTTGCCTCATAAAAGTATTATAACATTAACTTGTCACATTAATACTTCGCAGTTAGCTACTCTTAGTATCTTTGCTTAAAAGATTAGGAAACAAGTGTAGAAGTGTAAACTCACATATCTAACAACTTCTGACATTTAAGACCAAATACATCTGGCTCTAGGATCTATGTCCCTACTCACTCACTGAACTGTTTTCTTGTTTTTGTTATTGCTGCTTCTCAGTTGCTCAGTCATGTCTGACTCTTCACAACCTCATGGACTTCAGCATACCAGGCTTCCCTGTCCTTCACTATCTCTCAGAGTTTGCTCACACTCACGTCCATTGAGTTGATGGTGTTTCCTTGCTAAATAACATTAAAGGAAATTATAGGTCTCTTACTTTATAAACAGCACTATAAAAAGGGTTTTTAAAAGTTGAGTAATGCTGTTTTACTCCTAGTGAAAAATGAAAAGATGTTTTTCCTAGAAGTACTGATAGGAGTAAATCACATTGGCAAATTTATATAAATGACGTATTTCTAGATGAATATAACAATTTAAATTGACAGTTGATTCACATGAATCTATGACCTTAGGTCATTACAGTGTCACTAAGAAATCTTTTCTCATTTAAAACATAAAGAATGAGGTATATTTGTTTCATGTAAATTATTTGTGAGAGGAATATGTATAGTTCTACTACGTTGCTCGTAATTCAATTTTGTATGAGATATTTTGAATCATGCTAGAAATGACAGGCAGTTTTAATGTCATTCTGATTTAGGAAATGCTAGTAGTTATTTGGGAGCTTAATTGCAATCCATAAATTATGACTTATGAAGACTTTAGAAGAAATTTTTGTCATTTTTTTCTCTACATAGTAAATGTATGTGATTGTATTCTTGAGAATTATTGTTTAAGAAATTAGGAATTAGAAATTTTTACTGAAATAAGAAGAAATACATTTTCCAACTTTCAAAGTATAGTTTTTTAGCAGGCACACTGCTTTTTTTTGGTAACCCTACCCATATATCAGATTTTCACAGTACTTAGATTAGCTTGGGAACCACTGAATATTTCCTTATGAACATACAAACATTTGTGAAAGGCTTATGGCATTCTTTTTTTAAATTTTTTATTGAACGATAATTTCTTTACAGAATTTTGCTGTTTTTTGTCAAACCTCAACATGAATCAGCCATAGGTATACATATATCCCTTCTCTTTTGAAAGAAAATGAAAGAAAGAAAGTGAAGTCGCTAAGTCCTGTCCGACTCTTTGCGACCCCATGGACTGTAGCCTACCAGGCTCCTCAGTCCACGGAATTTTCCAGGCAAGAGTACTGGAGTGGGTTGCCATTTCCTTCTCCAGGGGATCTTCCCAACCCAGGGATCGAACCCGGGTCTCCTGTGTTGCAGGCAGACGCTTTACCGCTGAGCTCCCTCCCATTTCCCTCCACATCCCACCCCTCTAGGTTGATACAGAGCCCCTGTTTGAGTTTCCTGAGCCATATAATAAATTCCTGTTGCCTATCTATTTTACAAATGGTAATGTAAGTTTCCATGTTACTCTTTCCATACATCTCATCCTCTCCTCCCCTCTCCCCATGTCCATGAGTCTATTCTCTATGTCTGTTTCTCCATTGCTGCCCTGTAAAGAAATTCTTCAGTACCATTTTTCTAGATTCCGTATATATGCGTTAGACTATGATAATTATCTCTCTCTTTCTGACTCACTTCATTCTGTATAATAGATTCTAGGTTCATCCACCTCATTAGAACTGACTCAAAGGTGTTTCTTTTTATGGCTGAGTAATACTCCATTCTGGATATATACCACAACTTCTTTATCCATTCATTTGTCAGTGGACATCTAGGTTGCTTCCATGTTCTAGCTATTGAAAATAATGCTGCAATGAACAATGGGATACACGTGTCTTTTTCAGTTTTGGTTTCCTCAGGGTGTATGCCTAGGAGTGGGATTGCTGGGTCATATGGTAGTTTTATTCCTAGTTTTTTAAGGAATCTCCATACCGTCTTCCATAGTGGCTGTATCAATTCAAATTCCCACCAACAGTGCAAGAGCATTCCCCTCTCTCCACACCCTCTCCAGCATTTATTGTTTGTAGACCTTTTGATGAGAGCCATTCTGACTGGTGTGAGGTGATATCTCATTGTAGTTTTGATTTACATTTCTCTAATAATGAGCTGATAAGAACAATAAGAATTGATGCATTTGAACTGTGGAGTTGGAGAAGACTCTTGAGAGCCCCCTGGACTGCAAGTAGATCCAACCAGTCCATCCTAAAGGAAATCAGTCATGAATACTCACTGAAAGGACTGATGTTGAAGCTGAAACTCCAATACTTTGGCCACCTGATGTGAAGAGCTGACTCATTTCAAAAGACCCTGATGCTGGGAAAGATTGAAGGCAGGAGAAGGGGATGACAGAGGATGAGATGGTTGGATGGCATCACTGACTCAATGGGCATGAGTTTGAGTAAACTCCAGGATTTGGTGATGGACAGGGAGGCCTGGCATGCTGCAGTCCATGGGGTCGCAAAGAGTCCACACGACTGAGTGACTGAACTGAACTGAACTGAATAATGAGTGATGTTGAGCATCTGTTCAAGTGTTTGTTGGCCATCTGTATGTCGTCTTTGGAGAAATGTCTGTTTAGGTCTTTTTCCCACTTTTTGATTGGGTTGTTGGTTTTTCTGGTATTGAGTTGTATGAGCTGCTTGTATATTTTGGAAATTAATCCTTTGTCAGTTGTTTCATTTGCTATTGTTTTTCTTCCATTCTGAAGGTTGTCTTTTCACCTTGCTTAGTGTTTCCTTTGCTCTGCAAAAGCTTTTAAGTTTAATCAGGTCCCACTTGTTTACTTTTGTTTTTATTTCCATTACTCTAGGAGATGGGTCATAGAGGATCTTGCTTTGATTTATGTCATTAAGTGCTCTGCCTATGTTTTCCTCTAAGAGTTTTATAGTTTCTGGTCTTACATTTAGGTCTTAATCCATTTTGAGTTTATCTTTGTGTATGGAGTTAGGAGGTGTTCTAATTTCATTCTTTTACATGTAGCTGTCGAGTTTTCCCAGCACCATTTATTGAAGAGGCTATCCTTGCCCCGTTGTATATCCTTGCCTCTTTTGTCAAAAATAAGGTACCCATAAGTGCATGGGTTTATTTCTGGGCTTCCTATCTTGGTCCATTGGTCTATATTTCTGTTTTTGTGCCAGTACCATACTGTCTTGGTGACTGTAGCTTTGTAGTATAATCTGAAGTCAGGAAGGTTGATTCCTCCAGCTCCATCCTTCTTTCTCAAGACTGCTTTGGCTATTCAGAGCCTTTTGTGTTTCCATATGAATTGTGAATTATTTTGTTCTAGTTCCATGAAAAATGCCATTGGTAATTTGATAGAGATTGTATTGAATCTGTAGATTGTATTTGGTAGTATAGTCATTTTCACAATATTGATTCTTCCTACTCAGGAACATGTAATATCCCACCATCTGTTTATGTCATCTTTTATTTCTTTCATTAGTGTCTTATAGTTTTCTGTGTACAGTTCTTCAGTCTCCTTAGGTAAGTTTACTCCTAGATATTTGATTCTTTTTGTTGCAATGGTGAATGGGATTGATTCCTTAATTTCTCTTTCTGATTTTTCGTTGTATATAGAAATGCAAGTGATTTCTGTGTATTGATTTTGTATCCTGCAACTTTGCTAAATTCACTGATTAGCTCTAGTAATTTTCTGACACTATCTTTAGGGTTTTCTATGTACAGTGTCATCATCTGAAAACAGAGAGAGCTTTACTTCTTTTCTGATCTGGATTCCTTTTATTTCTTTTACTTCTCTGATTACCATAACTAGGACTTGCAGAACTATGTTGAATAATAGTGGTGAAAATGGATGCCCTTGTCTTGTTCCTGGTTTTAGGGAGAATGCTTTCAGTTTTTCACCACCGAGAATAATGTTTGCTGTAGGCTTATTCTTGCCTGGAAAATACCGTGGATAGAGGAACCTGGTAGGCTACAGTCCATGGGGTCGCAAAGAGTTGGACACAACTGAGCGACTTCACTTTCAGTTTCACTTTATAATATATGGCCATTACTATGTTGAGGTAGGTCCCTCAACAATTATGATCCTGATTGGAAACTTTATACTTCTGCCAGCCGTGTATGAGGATTTCCATAGCTCCACATCATCATAAGTTAATAAATTTATTATTTCTTAGTTTTTACAAATCAAGTAGGCATGTTTTTACATATCTATTTTTTTTTACAAATCAAACTTTTTATAGTTTTTACAAATCAAATATCACACTTTGCCTATAATTTGCAGCTTCTTGATTACCAGTGAAGCTGATTATATTCTTTTTCTACAAGGAGTTTTTCATATATTTTACTCATTTTGGGGGATTGTTTATCTATTTAGTATTGGTTTGCAAGTTCTTCGTATATTCTAGATATGAATATTTTAAATTAAATTTGTTTTTAATATCTATCTTGATTTGCTTTTTGCTTTTTATGAATGTCTTAGTTTTAATGTAATCACATTTATCAGACTTTTCCTTGATAACTTGATTGTTTCTTGCTTGAGAATCCTTTTTCTGCAATACTAAAGATTCCCATAGATTATCTTATAAAAGTATTCTAAAATTCTCTAATTCACCTATAATTTATTTGTGTGTTTGTGGTTGCAATTTTCCAAAATGGCCTCCAACAGTCCCTTCCTGCATTACTCTTACCCTTGTGTATTATCTCCTTACAATGAATAAACCTAACCTGTGTAACAAATAGTATATGTGGAAATAATGATTTTTGATCTCTGAGTCTAGATAATAAAAGGCATTACAGTTTTTGTTTTGCTCTCTCTTGTATCACTAGCTATGGAAGAAAACAGCTGCCATGTTGTGAGGATGCTCAAGCAGCCCTATGGATTATTCCACATAGATAAGTGCTGAACCCACTTAGCTAAGAGTCAGTAAGAAGCAGATTAACAACAGCCATATAAGTCATCTTTGAAGTCAATTCTCCTGTCTCAGTCTTGCCTTCAAAAAACTGAAGCATCTACTCCAAGACAGAGCAATCAAATAAGCTGCTCTTGTATTCTGATTTGCAGAAATTATATGAAATGCATATATACTTTTAGCCCTAAGTTTGGGGCCAATATATAGCACAGTACAGAAAATTAACACATTAGATACATAAGGTAGCATTTAGATTTCATTATTTTTCACTCGCATAATCAATTTTTCCAGCATAATTTATTTTAAAAGTCCTTTCATCTACAGCTATCTGCAAGAGTAGCTCTGCCATAAATGAAGTTTCTACTTAAATGTGGATCTGACTCTGGACTTTACTGGTCAATTTGTTTATTCTTGAGTTAATTCTTCATTAGTTACTAAGCTACATAATTATTCATATTTTGATAGCAACCACTCACCAACACACATTAACTTTTTATATATATTTTAAAATTTTTAACTGCAGGATAATTGCTTTACAATTTTATGTTGGTTTCTGCCATACAACAACATGAACCAGCAATAAGTATACATATGTCCTCTCCCTCGCACCCTAATTTTTTTATATTTGATAAAGTATGTTTCAAATATTCTTCAAGAAAGTCTTACCTATTTTCAACTCTTTGATCTTTTATGTGTATACTGAGAATCATCTTATCATTCCTATAAGAAGACCTGTTGAGTCTTTTAGTATTTTAGCATTTTGAATATTTTAGTCTGTGTGTATCCATTTGGAGTTATCTTTCAGCAAGTATAATGTTCTTCACAAAGAGCATATAAATTTTTTATTTGATTTATATCTAGGCATTTCAATTTTATAAGCCAGCATGGAGTATTATAAAATGGAACATTAAAGATGATGCAATTTAAAATAGCATAAAATGCAACAAATTGCTCATACTATATGCCAGAAACAGACATAGTATGCACCCCATAATATTTTAAAGAAGATTTATGAATGGATAAATGGTAAATAACTGAATGGATGACCATCTACCACTTATATTTGAGGTGACCAGCGTGCCTACCTCTAGCTTATCTATTTCAAATACCATTTAACTTAGGTACTCAGTATTATTAGGGGATCTTCCCCCACAATAAGAAACTCTGATGTTTCTAGTTCTCACCTCAGTATGGCACCAATTCAGTGATACAGGATCTAAAGGAATAGCTTCATATGGGCATAAGACAGCATATTATATAAATTTGTCTTTTCTTTTTCCATGATTCCCTTTCCTTCTTTATAAGTTTTGACTTGTGTTATTGAGCTCTTCTGCTCAGTATATTCAGCTCAACTTTTGCACTTTATTGAGGCCTTTACAGATCTTTTCATTTGTTAGGATAACAGTTATATATTTTTCTATACTTTGTTAAATTAAATAAGTTAGTTCTTGTTGTTTTCTTTTGTTTACTATAAAAATTAATCTCTTATTCAATGGAAAAGTTTTCAAAATTATATCATCATTATTATCCTCATTAGTTCCGCTATATGTGAAATTTCTAAAAATTTCCAAATTTTAAACCCTGGACATGTTTCAGTGATATTTTTTAAGTCTCTTAACTATTCAGCAATTTAATAACTCTTTTTTGTTATTTTTTTCAAAATCTGAGGAAAAAATTGCATATTGGACTTGGGCCAACAATATGTGTTTCTCTCTGTAGATAAGCAAAATTTCATAAGAACTAAGATGATTCAAGCAGATGTTCATGATGTAACTGCCAGAAAAAGCACTGGGAGTCACAAAGACAAATTCAAATTCAGTGTTTGGAAATTTCTCAACCTTGCCCAAGCATCTTTTGAAGTAGTTATTTAATTGCTTATAGGTACTTTTAAAGGCCTTCCATAATTTCATTTAAAAGTCACTTCTGAAATTTGGACTGCTACTCTTGGAAAAATGTCTTAGATGGATTTAGATGGAAGTTGGGAGAGGATGTGGGTCTTTATCTTGTCTTTTAGTGGCTCATTCATCTATAAATATATGTGGCTCTCCATGACTAAGTCATAGCTTATTTCTTGCTGCTTCCTAATTTCAAATCCTCTTCCAATTATACGGAAATTACAGCATCTCATAAAGCATGTTATGCTATTTCACACATCTGTGACTTTGCTCACTTTGTTGTCTTTCCTTAGAATGCTCTCTTCTAACCCCCACTACCATCGTCCACCAGACAAATACATACTGTGTTTTCTGATTCACTCCAACATCACCTCTTTTAGGAAACATCTTCTGATTTCCATTCATCTCTTACAGCAAATTAACCACTTTATCTTTTGTACTTTCTCTCTCCACTTTAGGCCTTTCTATCATGGTACCTATATTATTGTTTTGGCTTATTTGAACTTGTGGCTGTCCCTGGGCAACCATAAATTATTTGGAGGTGAACACTTTATTGTCCGCTTTTGAATTACGGTGGCTCAGGCAATATAGTAACAGCCTGCAATGCAGGAGACCCAGGTTCAGTTCCTGGGTGGGGAAGATACCCTAGAGAAGCGAATGGCAACCCACTTCAGTATTCTTGCCTGGAAAATCCCATGGACAGAGGAGCCTGGCTGACTACCACCCACAGGATCGCAAAGAGTCAGACACAACTGAGCAACTATGCACGCAGTAGTATCTGATTTGGAGTATGAATTCAATAAATTCACCTTAAAGAAATGAGTGAATGAATGTCTCTATTTCCATCAGTGATTTAATACTTAACTAGTAAAGATTTTAAATTTTATTCTCCCACATTTAAAAATTGACTTGTATTAAATAAAATCACAGGCATTCATTAGACATTACTTTGTCCTTTTCATTTGTCCCTAGCACATAGTAGATAAATAATCTCCACAAATGTTAAGAGAACATATTGTAATGTGTTGTAGCATAGAAAAGGCATATATAAAACATCACAGTGCAGGCACTGTATTCCAATGTTTGACAGAATGCTGGACTAAAACTTAAAGAATCTTGAAAAGAAGGAATGCCTAAATAAGGATACCATTATAATGTAGATTTATATGCTTAAAACTATAGGTTATTCCTTTAATAAGTTACTTATTTAATGTGGACTACTAATCTATAACATTTATGATTGTTTTCCTTATAGCAGATAAGGAAACTAAGTATCAGAGATTAAATAAATCCCCCAAGGTCACACAAACTGACTTTGACTCTGGTATTTCTAAACTGAAAGCCCATGAATTTTGTTTCCTTTTTTTTTTCCTCCTTTTCTTTTTTATTGTGGTAAGAACACAACATGAGATCATCCCTCAATACGTTTTTAAGTGTACAATACAGTAAAGACACAATGTTATACGGCAAAACTTTGCAACTAAATCACCTTGAGTAACTTGAACTTTATACCAGTTGATTAGCAACTCTCTATTGCCACCTAACCTCTGACAACACCATCATACTCTCTACTTCTATGCATGTTTTATTTATTTTTAACTGAAGTATAGCTGCTGTACAATATTATGTAAGTTGCTGCTGCTGCTGCTGCTAAGTCGCTTCAGTCGTGTCCGACTCTGTGCGACCACATAGACGGCAGCCCACCAGGCTCCTCCGTCCCTGGGATTCTTCAGGAAAGAATACTGGAGTGGGTTGCCATTTCCTCCTCCAGTGCATGAAAGTGATAAGTGAAAGTGAAGCCGCTCAGTCGTGTCCGACTCTTCGCAACCGCATGGGCTGCAGCTTGCCAGGCTCCTCCATCCATGGGGTTTCCCAGGCAAGAGTACTGGAGTGGGGTGCCACAGGTGTACAATATAGTGATTCACTATTTTTAAAAGTTATACTCCATTTTGGGCTTCCCAGGTAGCTCAGATGGTAAATAATCTGCCCACCGTGCAGGAGACCTAGGTTTGATCCCTGGGTCAGAAAGATCTCCTGGAGAAGGGAATGGCAACCCACTCTCATTCTTGCCTGGAGAATTCCATGGACAGAGGAGCCTGACTGGCTACAGTCCATAGATCACAAAGAGTCAGACACAACTGAGCGACTAACACACACACGTACTGTATTTATAGTTATAATATTGGCTACATTCTCCATGTTGTACAATATATCTTTGTAGGTTATTTTATGCCTAATAGTCTGTATCTCTTAATCTTCTACCTCTATAGCCTCTCCCCATTTCCTCTCCCCACTGGTAATGTCTAGTTCCTCTCTGTATCTATGAGTATGTTTATTTTTTGTTATGTTCACTGATTTGTTGTATTTTTCAGATTTCACATATAAATAATATCAGACAGTATTTGTCTTTCTCTGACTTATTTCACTTAGCATAATGCCTTCCATGTTCATTCAAGTTGCTACAAATGGCAAAATTTTATTCTTTCTTATGACTGAGTAGTATTCTATTCTGGAATGAAATACATATATTACATCTTCCTTATCCATTCATCTGTTGATGGACACCCAGGTTGCTTCCATATCTTGGCAATTGTAAATAATCTTGCTTTGAACAGTGGGGCACATATATGTTTTGGTGAATTAGTGGTTTTGTTTTTTCTCTAAGGCATATAGCAGTAGGAATGGAATTGCTGGGTCATATGATAGTACTAATTTTAGGTTTTTGAGAAAACTCTATATGGTTTTCCACAGTGAGTGTACCAACTTGCATTAATCCACCAACAGTGTACAAATGTTCCTTTTCCTCCACATACTCACCAGTAATTTGTTGTTTGAGTTCTTTTAATTGCTAGCCATTCTGACAGGTGGGAGTTGATATCTTATTGTGGTTTTGACTTGCATATCCCTGATGATTAGTGATATTGACCATCTTTTCATGTGCCTGTTGGCCATCTGCATTTCATCTTTGGGAAAAAACTATACTCAGTTTCATGCCCATTTTTAAGTTAGGTTGTTTGTTTCTTTGATGTTCAGTTGTATGAGCTGTTTATATATGTTGCCTGTTAATCCCTTACCAGCCCTATTATTTGCAAATATCTTCTCTCATTCAGTAGGTTGTCCTTTTGTTTTGTCCATGGTTTCCTTTGAGGTTAAAAATCTTTTAATTTTAGTGATGTCCCGTGTCTTTCTTTTGCTTTTATTCTTTTACTTAGAAGACAGATCAAAAAAATACTGCTGTGATTTATGTCAGTTTTCTGCCTATATTTTCCTCTATGAGTTTTATAGTATCTAGGTCTTTAATCCATTTTGAATTTTTATATAGTGTTAGAAAATGTTCTAATTATTAGAGCTCATCAATGAATTCAGTAAATTTTCAGGATACAAAATTAATATACAGAAATCTGTTGCACTTATATACACTAAAAATGAAATACCAGGAAGAGAAATTGAGGAAACAACACCATTTATCATTGCATCAAAAAGGACAAAATACCTGGAATAAATCTACCTAAAGAGGGAAAAGACATCTACTCAGAAAACTATAAAACAGTGATGAAAGAAACTGAGTTCTTGGACTGGAAGAATTAATAGTGTTAAAATAAACTTACTACTCAGGTCAATCTACATATTCAACGCAATCTCTATCAAAATACCAATTGCATTTTTTACAGAACTAAAACAAATAATTTTAAAATTTGTACAGAAACAAAAAAGATCCCCTATAGTCAAAATAATCACAAGAAAGGAGAACAGAGCTTGAAGAATCATTCTCCTTGACTTTAGATGATACAACAAAGCTACAGTAATTAAAAAAAAAACAAAACTGGTATGATAATGGCACAAAAACAGACACATAGGTCAATGGAAGAGTATAGAGAGCCCAGAAATAAAACCAGACAATTAGTTAATCAATTCAGAACAAAGGAAGCAAGAATATACAATGAGGAAAAGCAGTCTCTTCAAAAAGTGATGCTGGGAAAACAAGACAACTACACGTAAAGGAATAAAAGTATTTTTCTACTTTAGAGTCATCATATAAGTTAAATCATGCAGTATTTGTCTTTCTGAAAGTCTGTGTTTTAATTTATTAGTTACTGTATGTAACATGTTAACATTTATGAACAATGACTATATTTGTTATTGAAGTGTAACTGATTTACAATATTGTGTTAGTTTCTGGTGTAGAGAAAAGTGATTCCAATATCTATTGTTATATATTTTATATATTTTTCTGAATCTTTTCCATTATAGGAAAAAATATTACAAGATATTGAATCATGCAGTATTTGTCCTTCTGAAAGCCTATGTGCTATAAGTAGGACCTTGCTGTTAATTTTGTATTTATTAGTGTGCTTCTGTTAATCCAAAGCTCCTAATTGATTCCTCCTCTCCCTTTTCCCCATTGGTAACCATAGGCTTCTTTTCTATGGCTATGAGTCTCTTTCTGTTTTGTAAATATTTAAGTATAAAGAATGCTGAGCAACAAAGAATTGCGGTATTGGAGAAGACTCTTGAGAGTCCCTTGGACTGCATGGAGATCAAACCAGTTAATCCTAAAGGAAATCAACCCTGAATATTCATTGGAAAGACTGATGCTGAAGCTGAAGCTCCAATACTTTGGCCACCTGATGTGAAGAGTTGATTCATTGGAAAAGACCCTGACGCTGGGAAAAATTGAGGGCAAGAGAAGAAAGGAGGCAACAGAGGTTGAGATGGTTGGATGGCATTACTGACTCAATGGACATGAGTTTGAGCAGACTCAAGGAGATAGTGATGAACAGAGAAGCCTGGCATGCTGCAGTTTATGGGATCTCATAGAGTCAGACACAACTTAGTGACAGAACAACAAAAAAAGTTCATTTTTAAAGAATATTAGGAGAGCAACATAGTTTTACACAACACCACCAATCTCCTTGAAATGTTTGAACTATTGAGAAGCACTGACTTCATGTTGACAGATACACGTTTTCCAAAATTTAATACTTCCTTTAAAATTCAAAGTTTATCATTGGCAACAAATACTGTCAGTTGTTTCCCCTGAAGTAGCAAACTTGCTTTGTGCATTTTCAAAAAAAAATATTTGCCCAATACTCAAGTCTGAATAGATATAGTTTGTCAGCATTCTTTTAATGATGTTCAGTTCACATTTTTTTAAAAGCCTGTTTAACTTGCAACTCACTTGCACAAATGCTTTTCTTCAAGACAACTATTATACTTCACAGACAGCAGAAGAGCTTCTCATTTCATCACACAGAATTGTTTATTAACAAGACATGTTCTCAAAGGTCGAGATTTAATAACACTAATTTCTACTACTTCATCATGGGTACAAAACTTTTGTTGATGGCAGAGTTGTGGTTGTAGAGAACGCTATGACTTTTAGTAGGGTTTGATGCCACTATCTTGGTTCATGTTAAGGTGACAGCAGTGTTACTCATCATTACTTTTGCACCATCAGTGCATATGTTAGCAAGTGAAAAAGGCAAATGACATCTTACTTATCATGAAAATAGCTTTGACTTCATGGATTCGTGAAAGGATCTCAGTATTTTCCTGGTGTTCCTTGGACCACACATTGAGAACTATGCAAAAAGACAATTGTCACAGCTTCCTATTAGCCCTTCTTTATCTTTTCTCCCCCTAATATTTTAAATTAGATCATGTTACCCTTCTGTACAAAACTACATAAACTTCTGATTTCATGCAGAGTAATATGGTGTGCTCCAAATTTTCCAATCTCATTTCTTACTACTTTCTCAGTAACTCACCTTCTCAAATCTGCTGCTAAGTCGCTTCAGTCCTGTCCGACTCTGTGCGACCCCATAGACCGCAGCCCACCAGGCTCCCCCGTCCCTGGGATTCTCCGGGCAAGAACACTGGAGTGGGTTGCTGTTTCCTTCTCCAATGCATGAAGGTGAAAAGTGAAAGTGAAGTCACTCAGTCGTGTCCGACTCTTAGCGATCCCATGGACTGTAGCCTGCTAGGCTCCTCCGTCCATGGGATTTTCCAGGCAAGAGTACTGGAGTGGGGTGCCATTGCCTTCTCCGTTCTCAAATCTAGTGGCCTCCTTATTCTTGGACATTTCACATAAGCTCCTTCTCAGTAGGTCTTTACATTCTCTATTCGTTATGCACAGAGCTTTTTTTCTCAGAGACTTCCATGAGTCATTTTTCTCCTCTCATTCAGGTCTTTGTTTCAGTATCACCTGATGGGAAGGATCTCCTTTGACCACACTTTGAACTGTGCCTCTGTCATTCTTTAGACCCTTGGCTTGCTTTACTTTCCTTTTCGCCACTTATATCTTACTGTCTAACTTCCTCCATGATAGAATTTCAGCTCTATGAAATCAGAAATTTGATTCTGTTCACTGCAATGCAAAGTTTTTTAATGAATTAATAAAAATCACATTCCAATAGGCTCATCAAAGTGAATTCACAGGAATATGTTTGCCTTATGGAAGCATAACATAGTGTTTCTTAAGTGCAAGTTCACAAGTAGGCTGCACCAAATTAATTCAAGATATTTTTTAAAGTAAAGAATCCAGGCTCTTTCCCCCAAATTCTGATTCAGCCATTAGAAAATAAAAGGAGTTAATATATATAAAAAATTCCCCAGGTATTTCTGAAGAACTGTCAGTTTGGGAAACCCTTTTCCTAATTCAACATGCTACTTTCCAATGTAAAGTGTTAGTAGATGTTGGATTTATATGAAAGTCAGTTGGGCAATCTGCTAAATAATCATTCAGATTTCTAAGGATCATGATTATAAACATGATCATAAATCACGTAACTTTATAAAAAGCCTCATAAAGTAAAATAAAATTTCTATATATTTTTTTAATTAATAAATTTATTTATTTTAGTTGGGGGCTAATTACTTTACAATATTGTAGTGGATTTTGCCATACATTGACATGAATCAGCCATGGGTTTACATGTGTTCCCCATCCTGAACCCCTCTCCCAACTCCCTCCCCATCCCATCCCTCTGGGTATATTTTTTTAGTTCAGTTCAGTTCAGTCGCTCAGTCGTGTCCGACCCTCTGCGACCCCATGAATTGCAGCACGCCAGGCCTCTCTGTCCATCACCAACTCCCGGAGTCTACCCAAACCCATGTTCATCGAGTCGGTGATGCCATCCAACCATCTCATCCTCTGTCGTCCCCTTCTCCTCCCGCTCCCAATCCTACCCAGCATTAGGGTCTTTTCCAATGAGTCAACCCTTCGCATGAGGTGGCCAAAGTACTGGAGCTTCAGCTTCAACATCAGACCTTCCAATGAACACCCAGGATTGATCTCTTTTAGGATGGATTTTTTTAGTTACAGTATCAATAAACCAAAATCAGTAGCATTTCTATAAGTTAGCAATAGTCAAACTGAAAATTAAACTAAGGAGGCAATTCCATTTAAAATGATCTCAAAAAGAATAAAATGCTTAGAAATAAACTTATGAAAGAAATATAGAACTTGTACATACTGAAGACTGGAAAGCATAAATAAATGGGAGGACATCCCAAGTTCATTGTTCAGAAGACTTAATATTGTTAAGATGAAAGTAGTTTTCAAACTAACGTACAGATTCAATCCAATCCTCTCAAAAATCCTATCTGGCTTTTTTTGCAGAAATTGACAAGCTGATTCCAAAATCATATAGAAATTTAAAGAACTCAGAAGAGACAAAATAATATTGAAAAGTAAGATCCACGCTTGAAAGAATAGTCTTTTCAACAAATGATACCAGGACAGTTCAGTATCTATATACCAAAAAATACCACACACACACACAACAAACACAAGAATAATTCAAAATAAAACATAGGCCTAGATTCATGAGCTAAAAGTATAAAACGCTTAGAAAAAAATATAAAAGCAAATTTTCACGACCTTGGGTTATGAGGAGTTTTCTGAAATGTGACAGAATTTATCTATCTATAAATAAACAATTATTAAAATGCACTAATAAGACAACCCAGGGACTTACCTGGTTGTCCAGTGGTTAAGACTCCTTGCTCCCAATGTAGGGGGCCCATGTTCGACCCCTGATCAGAGAACTAGATGGAGATGGAGAAGCTCTATACAGTCAGGAAAAACAGGACCTGGAGCTGACTGTGGCTCAGATCATGAAGTCCTCATTGCAAAATTCAGATTTCATTAAATAAAGAAGGGAAAACCACTAGGCCATTCAGGTGTAACCTAAATCAAATCCCTTATGATTATACAGTGAAAGTGACAAATAGATTCAAGAGATTAGATCTGATAGAAAGAGTACCTGAAGAACTATGGATGGAGGTTCATAACATTGTACAGGAGGTGGTGATCAAAACCATCCCCAATGGAAAAAAAAAATGCAAAAAGGCAAAATGTTGTCTGAGGAGGCCTTACAAATAGCTGAGAAAAGAAGAGAAGTGAAAGGGAAAGGAGAAAAGGAAAGATATACCTATCTGAATGCAGAGTTCCAAAGGATAGCAAGGAGAGATAACAAAGCCTTCTTAAGTGAACAATGTGAAGAAATAGAGGAAAACAATAGAATAGGAAAGACTAGAGATCTCTTCAATAAAATTAGAGATACCAAGGAACATTTCATGCAAAGATGGGTGCATTTAAAAACAGAAATGTATGGACATAACAAAAGCAGAAGATATTAAGAAGAGGTGGCAAAAATATACAGAACAGAAGAACTATACAAAAAAGATGTTAATGACCCAGATAACCACAATGGTGAAATCACTCACCGAGAGCCAGATGTCCTGGAGTGCGAAGTCAGGTGGGCCTTAGGAAGCATCACTATGAACATAACTAGTTGAGGTGATAGAATTCAAGCTGAGCTATTTCAAATCCTAAAAGATGATGCTGTGAAAGTGCTGCACTCAACATGCCAGTGAATTTGGAAAACTCAACAGTGGCCACAAGACTGGAACATGTCAGTTTTCATTCCAATCTCAAAGAAGGGCAATGCCAAAGAATGTTCAAACTATCACACAATTACACTCATTTAACATGATGTCAAAGTAATGCTCAAAATTCTTCATGCTAGGCTTCAATAGTACATGAACCAAGAACTTCCAGATGTTCAACTGGATTTAGAAAAAGCAGACAAACCAGAGATCGAGTTGCCAACATCTGGTGGATCATAAAAAAAGTAAGAGAATTCTAGAATTCTAGATGGGTTCAAAATTGGGAAAGGAGTATATTAAGGCTGTATATTGTCACCCTGCTTATTTAACTTATATGCAGAGTACATGATGCAAAATGCCAGGCTTGATGAAACACAAGCTAGAATCAAGACTGCTGGGAGAAATATCAATAACCTCACATATGCAGATGACAACACCCTTATGGCAGAAAATAAAGAAGAACTGAAGAGTCTCTTGATGAAGCTGAAAAAGTTGGCTTAAAATTCAACATTCAAAAAACGAAGATCATGGCAACCGGTCCCTCACTTCATGGCAAAGAGATGTGGAAATAATGGAAACAGTGACAGACTTTATTTTCTTGGGCTCCAAAATCACTGAAGATGGTGATAGCAGCCATGAAATTAAAAGTTTCTTGCTCCTTGGAAGAAAAGATATGACAAACATAGACAGTGTATTAAAAAGCAGAGACATTTACTTTACCAACAAAGGTCAAAGCTGTGGTTTTTCCAGTAGTCATATATATAGATGTCAGAGAAGACAATGGCACCCCACTCCAGTATTCTTGCCTGGAAAATCCCGTGGACAGAGGAGCCTGGTAGGCTACAGTCCATGGGGTCGCTACAAGTTGGACATGACTGATCGACTTCCTTTTCACTTTTCACTTCCATGCATTGGAGAAGGAAATGGCAACCCATTCCAGTATTCTTGCCTGGAGAATCCCAGGGACAGGGGAGCCTGGTGGGCTGCCATCTATGGGGTTACACAGAGTTGGAAACGACTGAAGCGACTTAGCAGCAGCATATATAGATGTGAGACTTGGAATATGAAGAAGGCTGAGCAGTGAAATCCTAAAGGAAATCAATCCTGAATATTCATTGGAGGGACTTCTGCTGATGATGAAGCTCCAATACTTTGGCCACCCAATTCGAATAGCTGACTCATTAGAAAAGACCCTGATGCTGGGAAAGATTGAAGACAGGAGGAGAATGGGATGACAGAGGATGAGATGGTTGGATGGCATCACCGACTCAATGGACATGAATTTGAGCAAGCTCCAGGAGATGGTGAAGGACCAGAAAGCCTGGGGTGCTGCAGTCCATGGGGTCACAAAGATCAGACATGACTGATCAACAACTGATCAACTGAACAACAACAAATTGAAACATTCACTATACAGATGAACCTTGAAAACATTGTACAAAGTGTAAGAAGCCAGTCTGAACATATATTATATGATAGCATTTGTACAAAATGTCCAGAAGAGATCTATAAAAACAGAAAGTAAATCAATGATTATCCCTGCTGAGAGATGGAGCTTGTAGGAAATACAGTGAATACTAATGAGTCTGTAGTTATGTAGTTTCTTAGGTTTGTTATATCAGCCATAATAAGACAAATCTCATAGTTCAAATATATGATTTTCAAATCCTAAGTATGTCAATGTGTTTTCTTGCCACCCAGGTTACCTTCCAGGATAAACAAGGGCAGAAAATGTCCAAGGAAACTGATGGAGTGAGTCTCTTGTTAACTCCTGTGCTTCCTTGCATAACCTCCTTGATTAACTTGTGAAAAACTACATTCTTTTAAAGTTATAGTCCTTATTAGCTACAGGAGTTTTTAGCAAGATTTAAACAATTATTTTCTTACAGTATACCACCAGAGAATAATGGAAGTAGGTGGGGACATTTATTTTTCTCGGACCTTTCCTTTCTCTAATGCACTCAAATACTATTTAACACTCAAATGCTCTTTAATTTCAACATCGAAATATCTAATTCAGTTTATATTTTATTTTCACAATAAAAAATTGTCCAACATAAAGAGTACTAAAGTGTATTTCACTTTTCTATTGCAGTGAAATATATATAGCATAAGTTTATCATTTTAACCAATTTTAAGTGTACCACACGGTGGGCAGTAAGTGTATTCACAACATTGTGAAACCATCGTGTGTGTGTGTGTGTGTGTGTGTGCGTGCACGCGTGCACGCGGGTGCACTCAGTCGCTCAGTCGTGTCTGACTCTTTGCAACTTCGTGAACTGTAGCCTTCCAGGCTCCTCTGTCTATGGAATTTTCCAGGTAAGAATGCTGGAGAGAGTTGCCATTCCCTACTCTGGGGAATCTTCCTGACCCAGGGATTGAATCCTCATTTCTTACATCTCCTGCATTAGCAGGCAAATTCTTTATAACTGTGCCACCTGGGAACACCCTCAAAACCATCATAGCAAGTAACTTTTATATAAATAACTCAATAGAAAATAAAATATATAATCAAACCTACAAAGTACTATTTTGGAGTTGTTTTTATTTTCATTTTTAAAAAATATTTTAAATTTAAAAATTGGGGGATAGTTGCTTTACAATACTGCATTGGTTTCTGCTATACATCAATGTACAAAATACTTTTCATTATTAAACTGAAACCACAATTCTAACAAAGAATGTTATCATAAATCTTCAGATAAACAAGCAATCTTATTGATAAATTCATGATATTATTATTTATGGAATTGTATTTAAAATACATTTACATTTGTAATCTTCTTTTTCAACCCAAAGATTTTCATCTAGATTCCATATTAAAAATAAAGTCATTGATGCATCATGAGACAGATTGCATATTAAATATATTAAATGTCAAGCTTTTTATTCTAGTTTCACTTGACAAATAAACTTCCATAAGGCATGGGCAGATGTTGATAAGATAATAGCAGCTGTGGTGAGAATACATTTAAGGAAAAATGACAGTGTTTAATTGTTAAGATTATGAATAGCTCTTTCAAAGTATTAGACAGAACCTGTTATAAGATATTTTAAAATAATCAATAACCCCTGCACTGTGTTTTTCATTCTGGTACCAGCTGCTACTTTTTCTTCTCTCTTGACAAGACATCAAACTCCAAGGCCATGTCTCCCTCGCTGTATCAGACAGGCTCAAAGCATAGCTACCTACTTGACTAAGAGAATTATCCAATTAAGCTGAAATTTCCAATTTTTCCTCTTTTTTCATGTTCTTCCTGCTTTATGCTTGAATCTTTTCCCCATACCCTCTTCATTCTTAGGGACTTGCTATCATGCATTTTTTCTTCTTTGCCTTTAATTTTCAAAGTCCTTTGAAGGTTTATAGGTTCTTTCCCTTATTTAGTTAGCTTCAGTTCAGTCACTCAGTCGTGTCCGACTCTTTGTGACTCCATGAATCGCAGCACGCCAGGCCTCCCTGTCCATCACCAACTCCCAGAGTTTACTCAAACTCATGTCCATTGAGTTGGTGATGCCATCAAACCATCGCATCCTCTGTCGTCCCCTCCTCCTTCCCTCAATCTTTCCCAGCATCAGGGTCTTTTCAAATGAGTCAGCTCTTCACATCAGGTGGCCAAAGATTTGGAGTTTCAGTTTCAACATCAGTCCTTCCAATGAACACCCAGGACTGATCTCCTTTAGGACGGACTGGTTGGACCTCCTTGCAGTTCAAGGGATTCTCAAGAGTCTTCTCCAACACCACAGTTCAAAAGCATCAATTCTTCGGCACTCAGCTTTCTTTATAGTCCAACTCTCACATCCATACATGACTACTGTTTCTTTCCCCTATAAAGAACTCCTATAGGTTATTTCTAGATTTTCCACACTTTGTAAAGAAAAAAATAAAAATCCTTTTTCTTATCCCTCTTGTTCACACTTACCTAGTATTTAAGATCTCCACTGCACTTTATAACCAAATTTCTTTAAAAAGAAATTGACATCTCCTCTTTGATTTCTCACCATCATTCCCTCTTTAATCTACTGGAAGCTTGCCTCCCCTGAAATTGCCCATTCTGGGGCCACTAAGGCCAATGGGTACGTTTTTGTCTTCCTACTTGACCTCTCTCTGCATTTAACAGTTTCATGGATCTTTACTCTTGAAACACTTTTGTGTTGGCCTGTATAACACTAACTCTCACAGTCAGTTCAGTCACTCAGTCGTGTCCAACTTTGTACAACCCTTGGACTGAAGCATGCCAGTGTCCATCACCAACTCCCAGAGCTTGCTCAAACTCATATCCATCAAATGGGTGATTGCCATCCAACCATCTCATCTTCTGTTGTCCCCTTCTCCTCCTGCCTTCAATCTTTCCCAGCATCAGGGTGTTTTTCCAATGAGTTAGTTTTTCACATCAGGGGGCCAAAGTATTGGAGCTTCAGCTTCAGCAACAGTTCTTACAATGAATATTCAGGACTTATTTCCTTTTGGATTGACTAGTTGGATCTCCTTACAGTCCAAGGAACTCTCAAGAATCTTCTCCAACACCACAGTTCAAAAGCATCAATCCTTTGGCACTCAGCTTACTTTATGGTTCAATCTCACATCCATATATGACTACTGGAGTAACCATAGCTTTGACTAGGTGAACCTTTGTTGGCAAAGTAATGTCTCTGCTTTTTAATATGCAATCTAGGTTAGTCATAACTTTTCTTCCAAGGAGCAAGTGTCTTTTAATTTCATGGCTGCAGTCACCATGTGCAGTGATTTTGGAGCAGAAAAAAATAGTCTGTCACTGCTTCCACTATTTCCCCATCTATTTGCCATGAAGTGATGAGACCGGATGCCATGATCTTAGTTTTCTGAATGTTGAGTTTTAAGCCAACTTTTTCACTCTCTTCTTTCACTTTCATCAAGAGACTCTTCAGTTCTTCTTCACTTTCTTCCATAAGGGTGGTGTCATCTGCATATCTGAGGTTATTGATGTTTCTCCTGGCAATATTGATTCCAGCTTGTGCTTCATCCAACACAGCATTTCTCATGATGTACTCTGCATATAAGTTAAATAAGCAGGGTGACAATATACGGCCTTGACGTACTCTTTTCCTGGTTTAGAACCAGTCTGTTGTTCCATGTCCAGTTCTAACTGTTGCTTCCTGACCTTCATACATATTTCTCAAGAGGCAGGTCTGGTGGTCTGGTATTCACATCTCTTGAAGACTTTTCCACAGTTTGCTGTGATCCACACAGTCAAAGGCTTTAGCGTAGTCAATAAAGCAGAAGTAGATGTTTTCCTGGAACTCTCTTGATTTTTTGATGATCCAACGGATGCTGGCAATTTGATCTCTGCTTCCTCTGCCTTTTCTAAATCCAGCTTGAACATGTAGAAGTTCACGGTTCACATACTGTTGAAGCCTAGCTTGGAGAATTTTGAGCATAATCTCAGGCTGACTGTAATACTACTACTATCACCACCACCACCACCACTCTTACCAGCCTTGCTCACCTAAAGCTGCCTCTACATCTCTCTTTCTAACTTGGCTCATATTAAGAAAAATTGTAATCCTACATTTCCTTTTGTTTCCTCTACTAAACTGTTGACTCTTGAGGGAAAGGAATTTGCTTCACTTGCCTCTACAGTCCTATAACTAAGCAAAGTGTTTAGCTATAGTAGTGAGCAATAAAATGTTGTTGAATTAATAAATATCAGAATAAATTTAATTGACTAAACTTTGACTTAAATGTATGAGCAACCATACTGTAACACAAGAACCCAGAATTATTATCCTGCTTGTCAAAATGCTTTTAATTGAATCTACAAATAAATGGATTTCAGTTTGGTTGATGTTTATACAAGAAGGCTTAGTATACTAAAGAAGTCATTTAATTAAATTTTATAGTTTATTTTTCTTCATTTTTGCAACTGTCACATATGTATACTCTAGAGGATAAAATATTTGAGCTTGACTTAACATTCAGTTGGTAGACATTTATGTGGATGTGAATATAAAAAATCTCTGACCACAGAATATTCTGATACAAATAATGAAACAAAGGGACAAGAGACTTCCAAAAACATTGATTACACTGTTATGATGACAGGGAGGTCCTGTCAGCGACTCTCAGGCAAGATCCAAAATCTATGCTTGGTTTATCTGTTTGCTTATTTTTTCCTTGCTTTCAGTATCTGACAATGCTAAGTACACAGTAAAACTGAGTAATAATTTTATATGGCACTTTACAGTTTAAAGTAATTTCAAGTTAATTTTCTCCTGCGAAAATGTGTTGATATGTCTATTTTATTTAATCCTGAATGCTCAATGGTTCTAACAAGAAACAGAACTGTGTTTCTGCATTTTACTGTATCTAAAAATCAAAATCCTATTTTGTTTGAATATTTTAAAAATGTTTAATTGTGTTTCAGTTTTGTTTTCAATTTTAAAAATGGTCTGTCTTGGGCTTTATAATACATCCAAATGAGTTTTAAATTAATGTTTTTTAAAATATATAGGTACCATTCAGGGAAATATATGGCTGTAATGCTTCAGATTAGAAAATTAGATCTGAAGTGTTCCAATCACCTCTATGGATGTTCTTCAGCTCTAAACTGCTTCTATGAAGTATTTTTCCCAGTTGCTAAATGTCAAATCATACTTTATTTTGAAGTTACTCCTTATCCTTACACCATCGCAATGCTCTTAATCTTTTCTTTAATGGAAAAAAGCAATAATTTTTATTTCTAGGCTTTAGAAATAACTGTCTATCCTGTCTTACTCTTGAATCTAAATCTTTGAAACCTACTGTACTTATTCTTAAATGCTGCCTACTCTCAATGTCTTCATATTTAATTCCCAGAAGGTATACCAAGAATTCATATAGAATTTATGTTTTGAATTGTCTATATGGCTTAAATGGCTTCAGTTGGTCACATATGGAGGCTGTGTGATAAGCATGAATTGTTAGATAGTTAGAAACTAGTGTTCTATTCGTCCTGTGGATCAGGTACTGTTATAAGCCCTGGTAAATAGTACTACCATCGATACATTACAATCATGCAGAATGACTACTTGTGTTTTACATGAAGCATCTTGGTTACCTTCATTCTGTTCAGAGTGACACCTTAAATTTTATGTATTCTACCTTAGTATTCCTTTTGCCCTGAATTCTTTAATACATTATTTTTAAATTGTTGATCTGTATGTAGGTTTGCATAACACCCTAAATCATTATGGAATGAGGTATGATATGAATAACCAAACACAACTCCATGTAGAAACACATTTTCAGCATGGACAGAATAAAGAAGTCACTCCTCCAAGTGAATAGGAAATGAACTTTCTTTCGCCACAGCAGATTGGAGAATGCAAAGCACTCAAATCAGAAATCAGAAAAGTCAGCACAAGGAAACAGAGATAGAAACCATTCCCAGATAATCAGGAACACATATTTTGCAGGGAATTTTTTTAGAAATGATACTTTTATTTTTAAATAAGGGATGATAGTTAAAGTGAACCTTGAGGAAACAGTCAAAGCCAGAATGTGGGAAATTCTACAAAAAAAATGACCCAATTTTTCCATAAATAAATAAATGGAAGAGATAAAAGAGAGAAAGAAAAGGAGGAAGGAAAGAAAGAAAAAGAACTGCTATAGATTGAGAGTTGTATGACCTTGTTATAACCCTGACTGCAATAAACTGATTGTAAAAAAGACATTTATTAGACAATTAAGGAAAAGTAAAGACATACTAGGCATTAGATAATATAAAGGAAATATTGCCAATTTTAGAAATGTGATAATGAGATTGTAGTTACATTTTTAAAGACCTTATATATTAAAGATACATACAAATATATTTATAGATGAAATAATGTCAGATATTTTCTTTCAATAGTCTAAATTTATTCATTTTATCTGCAAATAAAAAAATTTATAAGTTTAAAAGTAAGAAAAATAAAGCATATCTGAATCACAGTAAGTCTCTAATAAGGTTTAAATAAATACAAATTATTGGGATGGCCAAAATATACAAACTTTTTGGCCATTCCAAAATATTCTTGTCTCAGTCCAGGTTTTCTCAAAAGTAGCAACTGAGATAAAGCATATTTAAGAGTATAGTCTGCCCTCCATATCCATAGTTTTTGCATCTGCAGATTTAACCAACTGTGGATCAAAAATATTTTTCAGAATTCTAGGAAGTTCCAAAAAAGCAAAATTTGAACTTACCATGCACTGGCAACTATTTACATAGCATTTACATTGTATTAAGCATTAAAAGTAATCTAGAAATGGTTCAAGGTATAGGTGAGGATATAAATATATTATATGCAAATAGTACACCATTTTATATAAAGGACTTACCATTCATGGATCTTGTTATCCTCAAGAGTCCTTGAACCAATCCACAATGGATAACAAGGGACAACTGTAGTGTTTGGGGAATGTGATTCCAGGGAACAGCATTGAGAGTCAGAAAGAGTGAAAATGGAGAAGAGAAAGGCAACAGAGAAATGTACACTGACCTGGCTATCACTTGGGTGACAAGTAGCTTAATCCTGCACAAGCCAAATGCATGTCAGAACCATTCACTGGGTAAAGTAAAAACATTTATCAATCAGTTTCCTTAGTGGCTCAGTCGGTAAAGAATCTGCCTACAATGCAAGAGACACAAGTTCAATCCTTGGGTCAGGAAGATCCCCTGGAGAAGGAAATGTCAACCCACTCCTGCATTCTTGCCTGGAGAATTTCATGGAAAGAGGAGCCTGGCGGGCTACAGTCATTGGAATCACAAAGTTGGACACAACTGAGCGACAAACACTTTCACTTTCCCTTCTCCATTGATGAAGGCTAAGCCACAGGGCATTAACACCTCCAGATTTCTTAGTTACTCGAGCATGAATATTGAGAGAATTCTGTGATATCTAATGACTTGCCTAACAGAAGCCTTCCAACAGAAAGCAAGAGGTGCTCAGTGTTGGCCTGAGGCAATGTGCTGTCAGGTTACACTTGAAAGAATCTAGCTGAAGTCTTCAAGATAAGTAGTCTTCACAACTAAGATCAGAATAAAAGTATTAGAAGAGCTACACATGAGTTGTTACAATAGTCTATTCTCTGTGCCTGCAACTCACACTTCCAGTTTCCTTCTGTGAAGTCCAGTCAGTTACAGAATTCCTTTCAAGATGGTGGCCAGCTGGCATCTCTGCCAAGACTGAAGGTAAGAAAGTAGGTGAAACAAGCTGCCATCCCCAATGCTGCACCTGATTCCAAGGCCATAACAGACATTTTTATCTCCCTCCTCCATTACCAAATTTAGAATTTTCTCAGCTTCGACATGCAACATGGCTGATTTATGTTGTTTTCCTTCTGGAGTGAGCCTGACTTCTACCAACAAAGTTTGTGCCCTCGATATCCTTGTGCTTGGCAGTCTCGTTGCCAATCTTCTATCCACAATTTTCACTGGGCATGGTAGCACCAAGAGACATTCAGTGGGCATCTCCCTCTGAAGGTCCCTATTATGTATCTCCCTGACTTCATTTTGTAGCCAGAACCCTAGTTTCTCATGGTAAAAATCAGAATTAATTAACACTACTAATACAAAATGCCTTTCTTTGCCTTTTGTTATATTTCAGCACTACAAGTTTTCAAACATAACAATGTAAAGGTTACCAATAATACACTCAGAATATAACATTGAATATGGTAACAAAGCATTTATCAAAGTAAAAAATAATATATTTAGCAGCAGCAGGTAACATGTTATACTTTGGTAAACCTGACCTCAAACCATCACCTTAAAATACAAAAAACAAAACACGTGGCTGAACAGGTCTCAAAATACAAGGTTATGCTGAATAAAAATTTCTGCCCATGAACCATTTTAGAGAACTCTAATTTCTGTGATTACTTTTTATTCTATTTTAAATAACTTATATTTTTAATTCAATAAGAATTTGAAGGAAATACATGGGATTAATAATTTTTACCAAGTGTGGACAGAAATGTAAGAAATCTTATTTAACAGAAAAGTGGAGTCTTATCTATTGCATCAGTTATACCTATTCGGGATACATTTACTTATTCAATAATAATATACAATGCCTCCATTTATTTTGTACATATGTTGCAAACAGTTCTTATATGAATTTGCCTTAATCCCCACAATAATCCTGCAAGGTGGGAAACTGAAGGGTTATAGGAAGCATCTTACACAAAATCAAACAGTTACTAAACACCTAAGCCAGAATTCTAATGCTGTTACCTTCAAATCATCATCTGGAATAGCAAAAGAAATCATTCACTTTATAGATGTAAATATTGTTGGAAATCTATTTAGATTTGAATCTATTGGATTGTCTTTCTTTGACTCCAAGTCAAGAGCAGAGATATTATAAAGAACTGAGAGATAATTCACAAACTGTTGTTTTCAAACAGCTGGTTTTATATTATTCCATCATAGGCAGAAGCAGAAATCCACTTTGTGAGCTGCAAGTCAAGGTGCCTGATTTATTATAGTCGAGGAGTCATCATTTGACTTGTCACATTTTCTCTCCTGAGATTTTGATAAGTGCGTGAAGTGACACAACATGAAAAAATAGATGAAGCATATTTACTCCAGGGGCCACATTCTTACAACACAAGCAAGCAATTCTGGCAGCTTAGTCTTTGGAATCTGTTATTTTGTGGGTAGTTCTTTAGTCTTTCTGTAGGTTTTATAAGAATATCATGATATCTTTCCAATTAAAATTTTTCCTTACATTAGGCAATCAGTTTCTATAGTTGGCCATCAAAGAACTCTAAATTATATACAACTACAACCAGAAGTGATCATCTCTTTCTCTAAAAATCTATTGAATTGACAGTTCACACCACACAATTCAGCATCAATGTTCTCTAATTCCACCAGGAATGTTGCCTTCCTAGTTCAAGTGTGAACTACTTGGTCATTCCTATCATTATTATTTAGCTTCTGTCTTACAACCTAGCAAAAGGCTATGTACTAATTGATGGATAGACTTCAAAGACATGCTTTAAAAACATGCTAAGATGGATACAAGGCTTCCCAGGTGGCTCAGTGGTAAAGAATCCACTGGCAATACAGGAGACGTGGGTTCAATCTCTGGGTTGGGAAGATCCCCTAAAGAAGGAAATGGCAACCTACTCCAGGATTCTTGCCTGGGAAATCCCAAGGACATTGGAGCCTGGTGGGCTACAGTCCATGGGGTTGCAAAAGAGGTAGACATGAGTTAGCAACTAAACAACAACAACAAGGTGGATACAGTGATAAGGGATAAGAAGTCAGATAAGTCAGGGTTGGGAAATGAACATAAAGATCAGGGAATGCAAAAACAGAAAGTCAAAGCCTTCTCCTAAGATCCTGGTTCAACCCATTCATGACTATGACAAAAACACAGTTCTCTATCAGACAGGTATTAAGACTGATAATAAGTACATAAAAAAAAATCATGCTGGTCATGTCAGCTTGTGTTTACTCAAATCCCTTCTCTTCTACATGAGGAAAAGATACAGGATTATTGGATTATCATGACTCATGAGTGAGTCATGAACACAAATTTGCACAAACATTTTTAAAGTTACATACATCATTTTTACCAGCACTGATGACTACTGAAAATATTAAGAAAATTGGCAGGAAGAAATTATAATCTCTTATTAGATACTATAAATGTATTACTTTGAAGAGTTTCTAAAGTTGGAGTATAATGACCTATTTTCCTAGGCTTATAGAGTGTAAACAATTTATTTAATACATACAAGAAAACCTCAATGGGAAAAGGTGATTACTTTCAGTATATTTAATTGTTGAGGGAGTACTTATCATCCCACTAAGTCATTCTGACATATGTATTAAGAGTATTTTGTGGTGATTCACAAGGCATAGTTGTCCTCAGCCTGAATGTTGAGAAAACAAAAAGGAAGAAAACCCTTTCAGGAAAAATGTTTAGACTTTTAGAAAATAGTTAACTCTTCTGGTTGAATAGTGTAAAGGCTAATATTTTCTCCCAGCTTTTAGTCATATAAATGCATGCCTTTTAACAATTGCAAAAGGTGAGTTCACCTCAGATTGGTCTCATTTACCTTGAGGCGAATTAAATAAACATTACCTCTTTATGCCTACCGCTCTCCTCCCTCCCCATAATTTTCTTTGAAATTCTTTTAAAAACATGTTATTATGATAAACTATACACATGTAAAACTAAATTAAATATGTGTTTGAAACTTTTGCATAAGAAATATTTTCTGCAGCTAGTAATAGTCTGTGAAGTCATTCAATTTTGAAGGACATTCACAAACTCTACCCCCTACAAAACTAGATAAAAAAATTATTTGAGGAGTTAATCCAGGCATTGTGTAAACAAACACAAAAAAAATGGGAAGCAGGAATATAAGAAACAGGTCAGCTAAGTCTTATCCAGAAGTTAAGAAAAAAAATTGAAAAAAAAAAGAATATCATAAGTCAAGATGCTTGGAAGATTTCCCTTAGAGTAGGAAAATTTAACAATGCAAGGTTGCATGTATTTCTGTAGGCATCCAAATATATTACTTGATTCAACACAAAATATAATTTATATAGTAATATTGTATTACTGTTGATTGGGTTTTGGAATAAATCTACAAAAGATTGGAGACATAATTTTAGTGACTGTCATAAACCTTACCTATCAATAGAAAAACAAAAAATACACTATAAAAACCAGAAGGCAAATGGGGGAAAGAAAAAGAAAAATTAATAGATAAGATAAGTACACTAAATGTCCTTATGCTTTTGAGTAGGTGATCTAAATATACTGTATAACGCTCTTGGTAAATCTAAAAATGGCAACCAGGAACCTATTGGCCTTGAAACTTATGAAGCATGAGCTTAAGGAATGCTCACCTGCAAGGATTTTCTGAAAGGCATTGAGGGATCCCTAGCAGTTTTGCAGTTTTGTATATGTATGTTCAGTCACTGAATTATGTCAACTCTCTGCGACCCCATGGACTGCAGCATGCCAGGCTTCCCTGTCCTTCAAAATCTCCTGGAGTTTGCTGAAATTCATGTCCATTGACTTGGTGATGCCATCCAATCATCTCATCCTCTGTCGACCCCTTCTCCTTCTGCCCTCTCCTGACATCAGGGTATTTTCCAGTGAGTCAGGTCTTCATTTCAGGTGGGCAAAGTATGGAGCTTCAGCTTCAGCATCAGTCCTTCCAATATTGACTGGTTTGATCTCCTTGCCATTCAAGGCACTCTCAAGAGTCTTCTCCAACAGAGCAGTTTAGAAACATCAACTCTTCGATGCTCAGCCTTCTTTATGATCCAACTATCACATCTGTATATAACTACTGGAAAAACCATAGCTTTGACTACACAGATTTTTGTCAACAAAGTGATGTCTCAGCTTTTTAACACGCTGTCTATGTTTGTCATAGCTTTTCTTCCAAGGAGCAAGTGTCTTTGAATTTCATGACTGCAGTCACCAACCCAAGTGATTTTGGAGTCCAAGAAAATAAAGTCTGCCACTGTTTCCATCTTTTCCCCATCTATTTGCCATGAAGTGATGGGACTGGATGCCATGATCTTAGTTTTGTGAATGCTGAGTTTAAGCAAGCATTTTCACTGCACTCTTTCACCTTCATCAAGAGGGTCTTTAGTTCCTCTCCGCTTTCTGCCACTAGGGTGGTGTCATCTGCATATCTCAGGTTATTGATATTTCTCCTGGCAATCTTGATTCCACCTTGAGCTTCATCTAGCCTGGCATTTTGCATGATGTACTCTGAATACAAGTTAAATAAACAGGGTGACAATAGACAGGCTTGATGTATTCCTTTCCCAATTTTGAACCAGTCCATTGTTCCATGTCCACTTCTAACTATTGTTTCTTGACCTGCATACAGGTTTCTCAGGAAGCAGATAAGGTGGTCTGTTATCCAAATCTTTTAAAGAATTTCCACAGTTCTTAAGATCCAAACAGTCAAAGGCTTTAACGTAGTCAATGTAGCAGAAATATATGGCTTTCCCAGAATTCTCTTGCTTTTCCTATGATCCAACAGATGTTGGTAATTTGTCCTCTGGTTCCTCTGCCTTTCCTAAATCCAGATTGTACATCTGAAAGTTCTTGGTTCATGTACTGTTGAAGCCTAGCTTGAAGGATTTTGAGTATGACCTTACTAGCATGTGAAATGAATGCAATTATATGGTAGTTTGAACATCTTTGGTATTGCCCTTCTTTGAGATTGGAATGAAAGCTGACATTTTCCAGTCCTGTGGCCACTGCTGAGTTTTCCAAATTGGCATATTGAGTACAACACTTTCACAGCATCATCTTGTAGGATTTGAAATAGCTCAGCTGGAATTCCATCACTTTCATTAGCTTTGTTCGTAGTAATTCTTCCTAAGGCCCACTTGACTTCACACTCCAGGATGTCTGGCTCTAGGTGAGTGACCACACCACCATGATTATCCAGGTCATTAAAACCTTTTTTATATAGTTCTTCTGTGTATTCTTGCTACCTCTTCTTAATCTCTTTTGCTTCTGTTAGGTCTTTGCCATTTCTGTCCTTTATTGTTCTCATCTTTGCATGAAATCGTCCCTTGGTATCTCTAATTTTCTCAAAGAGATCTCTAATCTTTCCCATTCTGTTGTTTTCCTCTATTTCTTTGCATTGTTCACTTAAGAAGGCTTTCTTATTTCTCCTTGCTATTCTTTGGAACTCTGCATTCAGATGGCTTTATCTTTCCTTTATTCTTTGCCTTCCATTTCTCTTCTTTTCTCAGCTATTTGTAAGGCCTCCTCAGATAACCTTTTTGCCTTTTTGCATTTGTTTTCCTTGGGGATGGTTTTGATCACTGCCTCCTTACAATGTTACAAACCTCTGTCCATATTTCTTCTGACCCTCTATCAGATCTAATCCCTTGAATCTATTTGTCACTTCCACTGTATAATCATAAGAGATTTGATTTAGGTTGTACCTGAATGGCCTAGTTCTTTTCCCTACTTTCTTCCACTTAAGTCTGAATGGAAGTACTTTGGCAGTAAGGAGTTCATGATCTGAGCCACAGTTAGCTCTCTCTCTCTCTCTTTTTTTTTTTTTTTCTGACTGTATAGAGCTTCTCCATCCTCGGCTGCATAAATATAATCAATATGATCTTAGTAGCGACCATTTGATAATGTCCATGTGCAGAGTAATCTCTTGTGTTGTTGGAAGAGGGTATTTGCTATGACCAGTGCATTCTCTTGGCAAAACTCTGTTAGCTTTTGTTGCTTCATTTTGTACTCCAAGACCAAACTTGCCTGTTGTTCCAGGTATCTCTTGACTACCTGCTTTTGCATTCTAATCCCTTATGATGAAAAGGACAACTTTTTTGGTGTTAGTTCTAGAAGGTCTTGTAGGTTCTCACTGAACTGTTCAACTTCAGCTTTTTTGGCATTAGTGGTTAGGGCATAAACCTGGATTAATGTGATATTGAATGGTTTGCCCTTGGAAAAAAAAATGAGCCGAGATCTTCCTGTCATTTTTGAGATTGCACCCAAGTACTTCATTCTGGACTCTTCTGTTGATTATGAGGGCTACTCCATTTCTTCTAAGGGATTTTTGCCCTCAGTAGTAGATATAATGGTCATAAATTCACCCATTCCCATCCATTTTAGTTCACCAATTCCTAAAATGTCAATGTCCACTCTTGCCATTTCCTGTTTGACCACTTCCAATTTGTGTTGTTTCATGGACCTAACATTCCAGGTTCCTATGAAATATTGTTCTTTATAGCATCAGACTTTACTTTCACCACCAGACATATCCACAACCGGGGTTTTTTCTGCTTTGGCTCAATCTCTTCATTCCTTCTGGAGCTATTTCTCTGCTCTTCTCCAGTAGCATATTGGACTCCTACTGATCTTGGCGTTCATCTTTCACTGTCATATCTTTTTGCCTTTCATACTGTTCCTCAAGGCAAGATTGCTGAAGTGGTTTGCCATTCCCTTCTCCAGTAGATCATATTATGTCAGGACTCTCTACCATGACCCTTCCGTCTTCGGTGGCCCTACATGGCTTGGCTTATAGTTTCATTTGCATATGTAATTTAGTATGAACACCTTCTTAAAGATATATCTTACCAAATGTATGCATTTTAGGCCCCACATAATCTGGATCCACTTCTGGGCCACTCCCAGAATGCTGGGAGAGACACACACCCAGAGAACCCTGAAAGTTAAAATTCCTTTAGCTGCAAAGTAAATTCAACCTTGATGGCAACCATCAAAATAACTAAAAGTAGAAATCATTGACACTCTTTCCATCTACAGGATGGCCTTGGTATAACTAGGAGTGGTGGGGGAGAAAGAAGAGGGACATTTATACTTCTTATTTTATAGCCACTGGTATGGTTTTATTTATTTATTTACCTGTAGATATATTTCTAATAGTAATTTATTAGTCAACATGCACTTTCCTCTTTCACATGTACAAAAACTGTATTGTAGCCACATTGTATATATGTATATTTTATCAACAATTGTAGTAACAATCTTTATTTTCCCCTTACACACAGATTTACCGTGGGTTTGGTGCTACCTTTCAAGTTAATAAATTCCATTTGTGAAAGCAGCAGTGCCTAAGATAGTAAGAAATAAAAATATCTGGCATTAAATTCTTGTTCTTAGGAAAAACAACTGCAGAAAATATCTACCAAATACATAGTGTTATTGACAGAACGCTTAAAATACAGTATTTTATTCTTATAAAGAGTTTTCTTATGAATGAATTTTGTTCTTTCCCCAGATAGTTTAAAATAGAAATTCATGATTTTCATCATAAAATCTTTGTAACATTACAACAAGGGTATTTTTCTCTTGTAAATAGCTTGTAATATTGTTTGAGGCAGAGATATTTAGAACTTGTGGTAGAGTAAGAAAACAACTGATTTATGGAGATATTTCAAAGTTTAATGAACTACTTTGCCAAGATAAAGTGTTGCTTTTTTTCAGATAATTAGACTGTTCTTTAACTGCCATGAAGGAAGGCAGACACTAACTCCATGGTAACATGCAGATCAGCATTTTCCTTTTCAATACCTAAGAAACTTCATTTCTCTGAACATATGCTCAGACATTTCTTTTCCTCAGTAACAGATGAGACAACTTGTAGCAAAGAAAATGTTTAAACATTTTTAAACCTGAAAACATTATTTGGTCATTCAGCTACTTAAACAAATGAATGGGAGCAAAAGAAAAAGATATATGTAGATTTTTTTCCAGCCTCGAGGTAAGGGAAATTTGCCTGGAGGATCTTCACTGCATTTACTTATCTCCTGGACAGCTTTGTGAAGAATGGCAGAGTATAAAACTAGAATCTAATTTAATTACGCAGTGTAATTATTTGTCTTTTGATTTATTTTTCATATTGCTTACTTTCAGTTGAATGGTTAATAGTATCTATAACATGTCTATTATTATATGAATATGAATGTAAAATTGATATAAAAGACCTGCAAATGACAAATCTGTTTACCTGGGAAATTGGGGATAATTAATCCTGTGTGTTTAATGTTTCATAATGTGTGTTTAATATTTTGTTTTAACTTTTGCTAAGAAAGCCTACATGGACATTTCTGATGCCAACTGACCTCTGTAAAGTATTGTGGAAAGTTAGGCTGTTTAAACAGAGAAGGCAATGGCACCCCACTCCAGTACTTTTGCCTGGAAAATCCCATGGACGGAAGAGCCTGATGGGCTGCAGTCCATGGAGCCGCTAAGAGTCAGACACGACTGAGCGATTTCACTTTCACTTTTCACTTTCATGCACTGGAGAAGGAAATGGCAACCCACTCCAATGTTCTTGCCTGGAGAATCCCAGGGATGGGGGAGCCTGGTGGGCTGCTGTCTATGGGGTCGCACAGAGTCAGACACAACTGAAGCGACTTAGCAGCAGCAGCAGCAGGTTGTTTAAAACATAGAGATATTAAGGAATTAAAGATTTACATATAGGATTGTTAAGAATTGAACAATGAATGATACATTTAAAAGAGATTATTGGTAAAATAAAGATGGAAAACTAAAGAATCTCTGAAGTCTACTCAAGTCTGTGTTTCTTTGAGTAACATGAAGAAATTTAGAGGCAAAAATAAAGCACTGAATTTTTAAAAATTCTTAAGCACTCTTGGAAAAAATCTTAACTATGATGGTGTAGTCGGCTACTGTTGGCATGAGAGATAATTGGTGAAAATAATGGTCTGTTTGCAGGAGTGAGCAAAAAACATATGCCTTAGGGAAATTGTGGAACAGAGGAAAAAATGTAAGAATGTGTAGGCAGAAATACCTATGTGTGAACTATCATGAGAGGAATTATTTTAGAAGACATTTAAAAGCCCCAGAGAAGATGGTGATAGCAGAATTAACAATAAAAATTTAAGTTGCATGAGTTATTTTGAAGTAGAGAAAATGAATATTTGTAATTACTGTACAATAACAAAGTACTATCAGGAGCAGAATACCATGCAAGAATATTAAGGATTACATAAATGATCTGGCATCTTATTCTAGAATTCAAAAAATCGGAGGGAGAGAGGAAAACATAAACAAAGAACAGCATCAAATTATTGAAAGTTTATCAGTAGAGAATATTCATTCCATAAAATCCTATATATCTTGTTCCTGTTATTTCTCCAAAATCATCTTATTCCCTATCACCTTCTCCCACCATACCCTGTATTCTGGCTGTATGATCTTTATTTTATGTGAACATGACAAACTCTACTTAACCTCAGATCCCCTGTTCATGCTATTTCTTTTGCTATAAATGGTCCTCCTTCTGTTCTTCTTGACCAGTTCTTTCTCATCCTTTAGTCTTAGTTTGGCCCTTTATGATCCCTAGTAAAGATCTTTATTAAATAAAGATCAAAGCAGCTTATGACTACTGATTGCCACTATCTACCATGTCAGCTATCCTTACATTTGTTTACTGCAAAGTGCATTTCAAAAATTACTAATATTTTATTTTTAAGACTAGAAATTCATTTCAAAAATAGAAATTAAGCTCAGTGAAGGAAAAGACTGTGTCTTTTCTTTTTACTGTTGTAAGCCTAAGACCTAGGATAGTACTTGGCATACAGTAGGCACAAAATAAAGTATGATTGAATGAATGACTTGCTTAATAAATTAATAAGCAACACATGTAAGTAATATGATTGGATAAATAATAATTACAAATTGCAATTAATTACAATTATAAATAATACAATGGGATAGATAAACAAACACCTGTTGTAAGGTTACCTTTGGCAAACATGCTGTGTTTTCCCAAACTGTTTGGAAATCCTGTCTTAGCTTAGACCACACAAGCCTGTGGTATAGGTGTCAGCAGTCTGGCCTTTTTGGTTACTATAGAGGCCTCCACTAAGACTAACAGAGTAGCAGATTTTCCAAACATCAAAGGAAGAGTCAGAAGATGTTAAGATGTTAAGCAGTCAAAAGACTTCCAAGAAATGTTTGCAAGAGTCAAGGGTCCTCATACTGGGATTGACTGAGTGAGTGAAAGTTTCTCAGTCATGTCTGACTCTTTGTAACTCTTTGTAACTGTAGCCTGACAGGCTCCTCTGTCCATGGCATTCCCAGGCAAGAATATTCGAGTGGGCTGCCATTTACTTCTCCAGGGGATCATCCCATCCCAGGAATCAAACCCAGGTATCCTGCATTATAGACAGATTCTTTACCATCTGAGCCACCAGGAAAGCCCCATGTTGGGATTAATTGTGTACAACTGCTGAGGAAGAGCTTTATTAAAGAAAAACAAAAGAGTTTGTTCAACAGTTATTCAGTTCAGTTCAGTTCAGCTGCTCAATTGTGTCTAACTCTTTGCGACCCGATGGACTGCAACATGCCAGGCTTCCCTGCCTATCATCAACTCCTGGAGCTTGCTCAAACTCATGTCCATTGAGTCAGTGATGCTTTCCAACCATCTCATCCTCTGTCATCCCCTTCTCCTGCCTTCAATCTTTCCCAGAATCAGGGTCTTTTCCAATGAGTCAGTTCTTTGCATCAGGAGGCCAAAGTATCAGAGTTTCAGCTTCAGCATCAGTCCTTCCAACAGTTATTACTGAACTCCTATTGAGTACCTATTAAGAATCAGTTGAGTGCCAACCTTACTACTAAGTCCACAGAAGACAAAGAATAAGAAGCAATTCTTGTTTTCACAAAATTCAGAATCTAGTAGAAGAAACATATGTATACATATAGGACGGTTTCCCACAATTTTGAGAATTATGTTATTGAAAACTCTGTGACTAGATAATTTGTAAACTAAAAATCTAAGAATTTAAGAGCCAGTGGGAACATGGGACAAAATTTAGAAAAAAATACCAGGAATGTCTTATTAAATATGAAGTTTGCATACCCTTAAAAACAATTTTTCAGTGCAAAAGAGATCATCCAAGAATTTCTTTTGATATTAAAATTTGAAATTCAACTTAGCAAGGTTCTTCTTTAAAGTTTTATTAATAAGTTGAATACACAAATGTACTTTCAAGTTTAGTTTAGCAGTTTATGAATAAAATTTGATCTGTCCCATTTAATATTTTAAAATATTTTAAACTACACTAATAAAACAAAATATTCAATTCCCTCCTTAAGTCCTTTATGACCTAAAATCTTCTGAAGTATAAAATTAATTCTTATAAAGATATTAAACTTCTGCATAGTTTGTTCTTAAGTTCTCTTAAATGTTTCAATGTATGCATTTAATAAAGACAGTTTAAAACCAAAAGTTTAAATCAATCAGTAAATTACTCATTTTAAGTTGAATTGAATGCTTGACATATGTTGCTGTAAAGGTTCAACTCCTTTTTTTTTTTTTCATTAGAAGGACATTCCCAATACCCTCAGATTCTGTAACATGAAGATGTTAATACGATGCTTTTGATTCTTTTTAACTTTTCTATGCTTAGTTCTAAATTAATTTAATAGTTGAGCTTTTGACTTTGATGCTGACTGGATTGCTATTAGAGACTGATTAGCATTACCTGTATCAATATGATTTGTAGTAAATCATATCATTGGTTTCCATTTACAGATATCTGATTCTTTTGTCTACTGATACAAGTGTCACAGCCTTGCCTGGGTTATTTATGTCATGTGATTGGGCTTCATGCTGTGTAAGCACTTAAAATCTGTACACGTATTTTCTGGTGATCTTTAATCTGGAAGGTGTCTTACATTTAAAATATAGTCTTCCTAATTTTCAGGACGCATGACTGTAATCGATAATGATAAGCAATTCAGTTTAATGTTTTAATGGTTTAGTGTGACTATTCAGGTACAACTTCTTAGAATTTGAATTAAACTGCCTATAACAATAAGAAAATTTTAAGATGGGCAGTTTTAAAAAATTTGTTGCTTTTAATATTTTCATGTATGAGGAACACATGGCTGGAGAGAAAATAACTGATATGGCAGCTTTGTGATGACATCTGACACCCAAGCCCTTTGCATCTTTCTCTTATATCTCTATTTTTGGATACAAAATATTTAACACGCTTAAAAAATAATAATAAAGTCAGCATATACAATAGAAAAATATTTTTAACAAGATATGCATTTTTAAATATAAGTTTTTAAAAATAGATGTATTAAGATGTACAATAAACTGCACATATTTAAAGTATAAAACTGGGGAAGTCTGACATATATATACACCTGAAAAACCATTACCACAGTCAAGGTAATGAACATAACTTTCCACTGCCACTGCTTCTACCAGGCCCTGTGAAATCTCTTCTGACAGTTCTCCTACTCCCAATGCCATTCTCAGACAACCAATATTCACTTTCTTTTACTATAGATTAGTATGTATTTAATATAACTTTATATATATGAAATTTTACAGTGTATATTATTTTGTCTGGTGTGTTTCACTCCACACAATTACTTTGAGATTCATCTATGCTGTTATATGTATCAATAGTTAATTACTTTTTATTTCTGTTTACTTTTCCATGTATAGATATACCACAGTTTGTCTAATCATCTGTGATGGACATTTGAATTGTTTTCATTTACTGTTTATTACAAATAAAGCTCCTATAAACACTAACAAAAAGTTGTATATACATATGCTTTCATCTTTCATCTCTACTTAGGAATGGAATGTCTGGATCATATACTGGATGTAATTTTAACCTTTTAATGAAAATACCACACTATTTTCAATAGTTGTATCATTATACAATTCCACCTGCAGATGAATGTTCCAATCATCCCACATCTTTGTCTGCACTTAAATCTGTAGGTTTATTTTTAGCCATTTAATAGGGATGTAGTAGTACTTTATCATGGAGAAGGCAATGGCACCCCACTCCATACTCTTGCCTGGAAAATCCCATGGACGGAGGAGCCTGGTAGGTTACAGTCCATGGGGTCGCTAAGAGTCAGACACAACTGAGTGACTTTACTTTCACTTTTCCCTTTCACGCACTGGAGAAGGAAATGGCAACCCACTCCAGTATTCTTGCCTGGAGAATCCCAGGGACGGGGGAGCCTGGTGGGCTGCCGTCTATGGGGTCGCACAGAGTCGGACACGACTGAAGCGACTTAGCAGCAGCAGCAGCAATGAACAGGAGATCCAACCAGTCCATCCTAAAGGAGATCAGTCCTGGGTGTTCACTGGAAAGACTGATGTTGAAGCTGAAACTCCAATACTTTGGCCACCTCATGCGAAGAGTTGACTCATTGGAAAAGACCTTAATGCTGGGAAGGATTGGGGGCAGGAGGAGGAGGGGACAACAGAGGATGAGATGGTTGGATGGCATCACCGACTCGATGGACATGGGTTTGGGTAAACTCCGGGAGTTGGTGATGGACAGGGAGGCCTGGTGTGCTGTGATTCATGGGGTTGCAAAGAGTCGGACACGACTGAGCGACTGAACTGAATGAACGGTGAGTGTTAAGTGTCACTTCATATGCATATTTTACCCATACATATAGTCTTTGGTGAATACTTTTCCAATTATTTTGTCCATCTTTTAATTGAGTTGTTTATTATTTAATTTCAAGAGTCTTTTATCTGAGTCTTTTATCAGATTGTTACTGTTGTTCAGTCACTCAGTTGTGTCCGATTCTTTGCAACCCCATGGACTACAGTGCAGCAGGCTTCCCTTTCCTTCTCTCTCTCCCAGAGTTTGCTCAAACTCATGTCCATTGAGTTGGTGATCCATCCAACCATTTCATTCTCTGTCACCCCCTTCTCCTGCCCTCAATCTTTCCCAGCATCAGGGTCTTTTCAAATGAGTCAGATCTTCACATCAGGTGGCCAAAGTATTTTTTTTCAGCTTCAGCATCGGTCTTTCCAATGAATATTCAGGACTGACTTCCTTTAGGACTGACTAGTTGATCTCCTTGCTGTCCAAGGGACTCTCAAGAGTCTTCTCCAGCACCACAGTTCAAAAGTATCAATTCTTCAATGCTCAGCTTTCTTTATGGTACAACTCTCACATCTGTACATGACTACTGGAAAAAACATAGCCTTGACTATACAGACTTTTGTCTGCAAAGTGATGTCTCTGCTTTTTAATATGCTGCCTATGTTTGTCATAGCTTTTCTTCCAAGGAGCAAGGATCTTTAATTTCATGGCTGCAGTCACCATCTGCAGAGTTTCTGGAAATACAAAATTCCAAATATTTTCTATCAGTCTGTAACTTATCTTCTTATATATTTAAAAGTCTATTTTTAAAATTTATTTATTTATTTTAATTGGAGGCTAATTACTTTACAATATTGTAGTGGTTTTTGACAGTCATTGACATGAATCATAAAAGAACATCTAAAACTAGTAACTTCAACAAAGTTATAAGATACAAAATAAACATACAAAAAATCAATTATATTATAAACACATATCATTTACCATCGCTCAATAAAGATGAAGTACTTCAATGTAAATCTGGTAAAACATGAACAAGACTTGTATGCCAAAATCCTCAGAATGCTGATTGAAGAAAACAAACTTAAATCAGTGGAAAGAAAAATTGTTTCTGGATATGAAGACTCAACATAGTCAACATTGTAAAGACATCAATTCTCCCCAAACTGATGTAAGAGTTTAATACAGCTCTTCTCAAAATCCCAGAATTTTTTGTAGGTATATACAAGATTGTTCTAAAATTTAAATGGAAAGGAACTAGAAGAGCTAAAACAATTTCAAGAAAGAAACATAAATTGGGAAGAATCTGTTTACCCAACATCGACACATTAGATAGTGTCAATAGTTAAGACTGTGTGGTACTGGGGGAGGGTAGACAATGAAACAAAATAGAGAACCCAGAAACAGAGACCACAAACAGTCCCATTAATATTTGACAAAAGGGCAAAAGTAATTCAATGGAAGAAATATGGCCTTTGTTATCAGCAAAATGATGCTGAAGTAGGTTGACATCTATCAGCAAAAAAATCATATTGACCTAAGTTATACACCATACACACACGTTAACTTAAAATGGGTCACTGGATTAAATGTGAAGCTTTACATTTTATTCCATAACACTTTCAGAAAAAAATAGGAAAAAATCGCTGAGGCCTAGGGTCAGGAAAAGAAGTCTTAGACTCAAAACCAAATATATAATCTTCAGAAGAAAAAAAATAAATACATTAGATTTTATCAAAACTGAAAACTTATGCTTGCCAAACTCCCTGTTAAAAGAATAAAAAACCAAACTAGAGACTTGGAGAAAATATTTGCTATCCACATACCCAACAACAACAGAACAGACTATTGTTTAGAAGATACAAAGAATTCTCAAAAGTAAAAGCAGTAATCCATTAGAAAATGGGCAAAGAACAAGAAGAGATATTTCACTGGAGATGATATAGAGATGGCAAATTAGGACACAAAAATATGGTGACTATCAATAGCCTTTATGAAAATGCTAATTTTCTTAATGTGAGAAGAGGGCTTGTTGAGGCTGGGTGACTTGTTGAGGCTGGGTGGCTTGTTGAGGCTGGGTGACTCGTTGAGGCTGGGTGACTCGTTGAGGCTGGGTGACTCGTTGAGGCTGGGTGACTTGTTGAGGCTGGGTGACTTGTTGAGGCTGGGTGACTGCTGGTAATGGGAGCTTTGGTCTGAGCAGGGAGAGCACCAAGCAGGGGGTCCTGTGGTGCTGCTTCAGGCAGACCGCCCGCCTCAGCCTCACTGACGTCTGGCAGACCTGTCACCTCAAGAGCTTCTATAGAGCCAAGAAGTTCGTGTAGTGTCCACTCCATTGACCCTTGTTTTTCACCTCAATTATTTGATATTCCCTCCACTCAACACCCTATCTACCAGTATTCAAGGCGAGAAATGAAAAAAAAGAGTATAAATCACACGCTTCCTGGCAACAAAGCTTTCAGATCAGCTGCTTGTTAATAGTGATCCTCAAGGACACAGGACACTGGTCCAGGTTTTCAAAAATCTGTCTTAGGGTTTGTGAGGAATTGCAACAAACTCAGGACTAACTTTTGTTTCTTTCACACCCACTGAATTCCCTCCATCCTATCACAAAATGAGCAAATGTTAAAATCTCCTCTTCTACTCCTTTGACTTCTCCTCTTCTGTTTATGCCCCATCAAGGACGCACCACCTCACTGCTCCCATGTCAGCCCTGGGCTTACTCGGTGGTACTGGGAAGGAAGAGAAGGGGCAAGTCTTGACTACAGGGGACTTAGATGTTTCTCAATTTACTAGAAATAGTTTTTGATAAATTACATATTTTCCTTCCTAGTCGAAGTGTTTTTCCTGTAGGTGGCTACATGAAAACTCCAATGCAGTCACTTCTGAATTCTGTTTATTCACACATTTGATAACTACCATGGCTGGTCTCAGGAGTTCAGTGTCTGTGGGCCAGAAAGCAGAGGTCATAGTTGCTCTCAAGGCTTATCAGAAAGCCCAGCAGGGGGAATTCACTGATGTTTCAGTGGTTAAAACTCTGCATTTTCACTGCCAAGGGTATGGGCTCAATTCCTGCCTAGCCCTGCAAGCTGCATGGTGTGGACCAAAAAAAAAAAAAAAAGTACTAAAGAAAGAGAGAGAGCCCAACAGAGAATTCTCTTCAGCATGTGTGAATGCCAACACACAGGGTCTCAGAGTAAGAACTAAAGTCATGACAGAGCTGGGCTTCCCTGGTAGCTCAGTGGTAAAGAATCCATCTGCCAACGCAGGAGACAGGAGTTCAACCCCTGAGTTTGGAAGATCACCTGGAGAAGGAAATGGCGAACTCACTCTAGTATTCTTGTCTGGGAAAGCCGATGCACAGAGGAGCTAGAAGGCTACAGTCCATGGGGTCACAAAGAGTTGGATATGACTTAGAGACTAAACAACAACAGTGACAGAGCTAGCCCAACACAGCACACTCTTATCTCGCCCCTTCACCCATTCCCTTCACCTTTACTTAAGCTGTGGTGTATGTTTTCTTCATAGGAACAAGATATGATTCTTCACACTGATTTTTCCAGTGAAATGAAACATGTCATGGTTTTTTTTTTTTTTAATGACGGGGGTGGGGTGGTGGAGGCAGAGGAGGAAGACGGAGAGAGGAAGAAAAAAAAGAAAGTGCACATTGAAATCACAGTTAGTTATCACTACACATCTATAAGAATGACTAAAAGGAACAAAATAACAAGAGGAAATGTTGATGAGGATCTGGAGAACTTGGATCTGGAAAATTAATATATTGCTGGTGGGAATGCAAAATGGTACAATCACTAGAAATCATTTTGGTAGTTTCTTGGAAGACTAAACATGCTAATACCATGTAACCTTGCAACTATACTCTTGGCCATTTATCATAAGAGATGAAAATGTATTTTCACACAAAAACTTGGACACAAGTGTTAATAGTAGCTTTATTTATAACAGGCCCAAATTGGAAACAACACAGATGTTCTTCCATGAGTGAATGACATAACACAGTAAGAAACAGGGAAGAGAGATTGATATATGCAACAACCTGGATGAATATTCAGAGATTATGCTGAGTGAAAAAAAATATATCAAGAGTTTACATCCTGTGTACTTTCATTTAAATAACACTGAAATGACAAGATTACAGAATGGAGAACAGATTAGTGTTCTTCAAGGTTAAGGAGGGGACAGAGGAGCATGGTAGGCTACAAGTCAGGGGATCACAAAGAGTTGGACACCACTAAAGTGACTTAGCATTCAGCATGAGGACTAGAGGAAAGTCAGTATGGCTCTAAAAGAACAACATAAGAGATTCTCATATGGGAAACCTTCTATATTTCTGCTGTTATCAGCAGCAATATCCTGGTTGTGATTCATTTCAAAGGCAAACTAACAACATCACAGTAATCCAAGTCTATGCCCCAGCCACTAATGCCAAAGAAGCTGAAGTCAAAAGGTTCTATGAAGACCTACAGGACCTTCTAGAACTAACAGCAAAAAGGATGTTCTTTTCATCATAGGGGATTAGAATGCAAATTTATGAAGTCAGAGGTACCTGGGGTAACAGGCAAGTTTGGCCTTGGTGTACAACATAAAGCAAAGCAAAGACTAATAGAGTTTTGACATGAGAATACACTGGTCATAGCAAACACCCTACTCTAACAACACAAGAGAAAACTCTACACATGGACATCACCAGATGGTCAATACAGAAATCAGATTGATTATACTCTTTGTAGCCAAAAATGGAGAAGCTGCTGCATCTTCACACAGTTAGCAAAAACAAGACCAGGAGCTGACTGTGGCTCAGATCATGAACTCCTTATTGTCAAATTCAAACTTAAATTGAAGAAAGTAGGAAAAACTCTAGGCCATTCAGGTATGACCTAAATCAAACCCCTTACAATGATATGGTGGAAGTGACAAACATATTCAAGGGATTAGATCTGATGAAGGGAGAACTATGAAGTGAGGTTTGTAACATTAAACAAGAGGCAATGACAAAAACATCCCCAAGAAAAAGAAACGCAAGAAGGCAAAATGGTTGTCTGAGGAGGGCTCACAAGTAGTTGAGAAGAGAAGAGAAGTGAAAGGGAAGGATATACCCAACTGAAATCAGAATTTTAAAGTATAGCAAGAAGAGATAAGAAAGCCTTCTTAAGTGAACAATGCAAAGAAATAGAGGAAAACAATAGAATTGGAAAGACCAGACCAGAGATCTCATCAAGAAAATTAGAGATACCAAGGGAATATTTCATGCAAAGATGGGCACAAAAAAGGACAGAAATGGTGGGGACCTAAGAGAAGCAGAACAGATTAAGAAGAGGTGGTAAGAATACACAGAAGAGCTATACAAAAAGGTCTTAATGGCCTGGATAATCACTATGGTGTGATCACTTACTTAGAGCCAGACATCCTGGAGTGTGAAGTCAAGTGGACCTTAGGAACCATTATTACAAACAAAGCTATTGAAAATGATGGAATTCCAGCTGAGCTATTTCAAATCCTAAGAGATGATGCTGTAAAAGTGGTGCACTCAATATGCCAGTAAATTTAGAAACTGCAGCAGTGGCCAAAGGACTGGAAAACGTCAGTTTTCATTTCAATCCTAAAGAAGGGAAATGCCAAAGAATGTTCAAACTACAGGAAAATTGCACTCAATTCACATGCTAACAAGGTAATGCTCAAAATCCTTCAAGCTAGGCTTGAATAGTACATGAACTGAGAACTTCCAGATGTACAATCTGGATTTAGAAAAGGCAGAGGAATCAGAGGTCAAATTGCCAACATCTGTTGGATCATAGAAAAAGCAAGAGAATTCTGGAAAACCATCTACTTCTGTTTCGTTGACTATACTAAAGCCTTTGACTGTGTGGATCACAACAAACTGTGGGGAATGCTTAAAGAGACGTTAGTACCAGACCATCTAACCTGCCTCCTAAGAAATCTGTATGCAGGTCAAAAAGCAACAGTAAGAACTGGACATGGAACAATGGACTGTTTCCAAATTGGGAAAGGAGTACATCAAGGCTGTATATTGTCATCCTATTTATTTAACTTAAATGCATAGTACATCACACGAAATGCCAGGCTGGATGAATAAAAAGCTGGAATCAAGATTGCTGGGAGAAATGTCTAGAACCACAGATGTGCAAACTCCAGGAGTTATTGAAGGACAGGAAAGTCTGGCTTGCTGCAGTCATGGGATCGCAAAGAGATGAACAGGACTAAGCGACTGAATAAGGAAAAACAACAGATATGCAGATGATACCACCCTAATGGCAGAAAGTGAGGAACTAAAGAGCATCTTGACAAAGGTGAAAAAGGAGAGTGGAAAATCTGACTTAAAACAACATTCAAAAAGTAAGATCATGACATCTGGTCCCATCACTTCATGGCAAACAGATGGGGAAATAATAGAAACAATGACAGACTTCATTTTCTTGGGCTCCAAGAAATTCTGGACAGTGACTTCAGATGTGAAATTCAAAGACAATTGTTCCTTGGAAGAAAAGCAAACCTGGACAGCATATTGAAAAGCAGAGACATCACTTTGCTGACAAAGGTCCCCATAGTCAAAGCTATGGTTTTTCCAGTAGCTCATTTATGGATGTGAGAGTTGGACCATAAAGAAGACTGAACATCAAGAAGTTCATGCTTTCAAACTGTGGTGTTAGAGAAGACTCTTGACAGTCCCTTGGACAGCAAGGAGATCAAACCAGTCGATCATAAAGGAAATCTACCCTGAATATTCATTGGAAGGACTGATGCTGAAGCTGTAACTCCAATCCTTTGGCCAACTGATGTGAAAAGCAAGCTCACTGGAAAAAAAAAAAACCTTGATGCTGGGAAAGATTGAAGACAGGAAGAGAAGGGGGGTGGCAGAGGATGAGATGGTTGGATGAATCATTGACTCAGTGGACATGAATTTGAGCAAACTCCAGGAGTTGATGAGGTACAGGGTAGCCTGCTGTGCTGCAGTCCATGGGGTCACAAAGAGTTAGACAAGACTTAGCAACTGAGCAACAAAAGCAATGATAGTTTTGAAAAATGTTACCTTTGGGGGAAGCTGATTGGAGGATACACAGTATCTCTTGGTTATTTTTTACAGTGGGAATGAATTAACTATTATCTCAAACAGCAAGTTTAGTTAAAACAAAAAGTAACTTTTCAGCAGGGGAAGGAGAGGGTGGGTCCAAATGAGAGAGTTGCATTGAAACATATACTTTAACATACATGAAAGAGATAGCTAGTTGAAAGTTGCTAATAACACAGGGAGCTCAACCTCTGTGACAACTTAGAGGGGTGGAATGGGAAAAGAGTGGGAGGGAGATTCAAGAGAAAGGAGACATATGAATGTATACTTATTGCTGCTGATTCATAAATTTGTTGTAGGCAGAAACCTACACAACATTGTAAAGCAATTATCCTCCAATTAAAAAATAAATACATTTTTAAAAGAAAGGAATAAAATTTTCCTTTTATCTACTTTCCAGTTTACTATGTACGAGTATTCTGGTATATGGTTTTTCCGGTAGTCATGTATGGATGTGAGAGTTGGATGGTGAAGAAAGCTGAGCACTGAAGAATTGATGCTTTTGAACTGTGGTATTGGATAAGACTCTTGAGAGTCTCTTGGACTGCAAGAAGATCCAACCAGTCCATCCTAAAGGAGATCAGTCCTAGGTGTTCATTGGAAGGACTGATGTTGAAGCTGAAACTCCAATACTTTGGCCACCTCATGTGAAGGGTTGACTAGTTAGAAAAGACCCTAATGCTGGGAAGGATTGGGGGCAGGAGGAGAAGGGGATGATAGAGAATGAGATGGCTGGATGGCATCACTGACTCGATGGACATGGGTTTGGGTAGACTCCGGGAGTTGGTGATGGACAGGGAGGCCTGTTGTGCTGCGATTCATGGGGTCGCAAAGAGTCGGACACAACTGAGCGACTGAACTGAACTGAACTGAACTGATTCTGGTATAAAGTTACTTTGGTAGACTTATAGTAGTTATGTATGTCTCCATTATCTGTAAAATAACTTCACAAATTTTTTAAGTTAATAAAAATATATGCATTGCTTAAATTTTTTATAAAAAAGTAAATTTGTGTATTGTCATATGTGAAACAGAGCACCATTCCATGTTCGATGCATGTGACAAGGGCTCAGGGCCAGGGCAATGGGATGATCCAGAAGGATGGGATGGGGAGGGAGGTGGGTGGGGGGTCCGGGAAGGGGAACACATGTAAACCCATGGCTGATTCATGTCAATGTATGGCAAAAACTATTACAATATTGTAAAGTAATTAGCCCCCAACTAAAATAAATAAATTTATAAAAAAAAAAAAAAGTAAATTTGACATGCAGAATGTTCCGATTTTGATGAAAACTAATTTATCAATTTGTTCTTTTATACATTGTGTTTTTGATAGTGTATTTAAGAACTCTTTGCCTAATTTAAGGCAGCAAAAATTTTCCCCTCTGTTTTCTTCTAGAAGATTTTTATTAGTTTTAGATTCTTACATTTGCATTTACCTAACATTTACCTTAGGATATATCCCAGGTGTTGCTACTGGTAAAGAATTTGCCCGCCAGAGACATAAGAGATGTGGGTTCAGTCCCTGGGTTGGGAAGATCCCCTGGAGGAGTGGCAACCCACTCTAGTATGCCTGGAGAAACCCATGGACAGAGGAGCCTGGCAGTCTATAGCACGCTGGTTCACAAAGAGTCGGACACGACTGAAGTGACTTAGCACACAGACGTGTTGAAAACCAGTTTTGCATATATATATGGATCTATTTCTGGACTCTGTCCTATTATGCTGCTCTATTTGTCTGACTTTACATCAATGCCACACTACCTTGATTACTATAACTTTATATTACAGCTTGAAATCAAGTAGTTTTTTTTATTTTGACTGACCAACTAAAGCATGTTTTTTAGTCCTCCAACTTTCTTTTTCATTTTAAAGTTGCTTTGGATATTTTATCTCCTTTTACTTTTCATATAAAATTTTAAATCAGTCTGTAAATCTCTTCATCAAAAGCCTATTGGAATTTTGAATGGGATTGTGTCCAACCTACAGATCATTTGGGGGGAGAGTTAATATCTTAATGAATCTTTCAGCCCATGAAGATGGAAGATATCCATTTCCATCTGTTTAGGTCTTTAATTCGTTCTAGCAGTGTTTTATAGCTTTTTCACTGTATAACTTTTTCACATCTTTTGTAATATTCAACCTGAATTATCTCACATTTTTATGTCACTACAAATAGTATTTTTATTTCAATTTTTGATTGTTTCTAGTGTTTAGAAATACAATTGTTCTTTTGTTTATGATAATATATCTCATAACCTTGCTAATCTGATTTATTGGTTCTAAGTAGCTCTTTTGTAGATACCTTTGGATTTTCTAGAGACCAATATGTCATTTGTAAATAAAGACAGTTTGATTACATATATATTTTTACAATCTGGGTGAACTTCGTTTTATTATAGTAAGACCTCTACATATGAACTGTCAAGTTGCGCACATTCAAAAATGCAGGGATGTGTTCTCATGTGGTCACATAGTTAGTTCACATGTATAGCATACATTGTCACATGTGTGCATCCTCTACAAGTGGTTATGCTTTTGCGTACTTTACTTACAGTACTGTATAGAGTACAGTAGTACAATATCTTTATTTCAAGCTCAGGATGTCGGGAAGAAACATAAAAGCAGCAGTGACGTAGCTGGTACTGCTGAGAAGCGCCTGGAATTGAAGGCCCAGAGAAAGGACAAAGAGAGACAAGACGAAGAAGTAATTGAATAACCAAAGAGATTCACAATGCAGGAAATGGCAAGGGAATTTTCTTTATTTGAGGACGCATTGTTAGTTTCTGAGGTACAGGAGTTTCTGAGGTACAGGCCGTGAGCGTAGAATGGTACACAAAGGTTGGAGCAGCCACTCAGAAGGAACCAGAACATTTGCCATCAGGTGTGAGTGAAACTGCAGCTTGCTCTCCATCTCCTACTGCTGAAGATACTTCAGCTCTGCCATCTCCCACCTTCTTTCCCTCTTTCAGTCAGTAACTCTTCTTGCTTGTTCACTTGATTCCAGCTTCTGTATGCCAGATATTATATTGTACTACTGTACTTTTTAATATACAGTATTGTAAGATTAATATTCATTGGAAGGTCTGGTGCTGAAGTTGAAGCTCCAGTACTTTGGTCACCTGATGTGAAGAACTGACTCATTAGAAAAGACCCTGATACTGGGAAAGATTGAAGGCAAGAGGAGAAGGGGGCAACAGAAGATGAGATAGTTCCTTGGCATCACTGACTCCATGGACATGAGTTTGAGTAAACTCCAGGGCTTGGTGATGGACAGAGAAGCCTGCTGTGCTGCAGTCCATGGGGTTGCAAAGAGTCGGACATGAATGAGCGACTGAACTGAACTGAACTGAAGAAGACAATTTTAAAAAGAAAAAAATTAAAAGATGTAACTTATTTATTTATTTATTTATTTATTTATTGGCTATGCTGGGTCTTCGTTGCTGCATTCAGATTTTCTAGTTTCAGAGAGTGAGAGCTACTATTCATTGGGGATGTGCAGTCTTCTCAGTGTGGTGGCTTCTCTTGTTTTGGGGCACAAGCTCTAGGCACCTGGGCTTCAGTAGTTGTTGCACACAAGTTTAGTTGCTTTGTGGCATGTAGCATCTTCCTGGACTAGGGATTGAACCTATGTCCCCTGCATTGGCAGACAGATTCTTAACAACTGGACCACCAAGGAAGTTCACAAGTTTTTAGAAATAAGAGACACAAAGAATTTTTTCTTCATACTAAGCAATAACAGATATCTGAAACAGTTTTTAATGTCAACAAGGGCTTTAAAATTATGAGTATATATAGTTGGCTGCTTTTTTCCCTTGTTATTCACACTGTGAGTTTCTTATCCATTGGGATGATAATTTAAAGCTGTCTTCACTTAGCTTGTAGGTCTATGAAAAATAGCTATGAATACCTCAGGGTTCCTGCATGAAAATTTCATGGCAATTTCACAAAACAAAGATCGTATGGAAGAAATTGACTTTGCTTTTCTTGTCAGTGCACTATGCATTCTTATTTTCTTACCAAATCACTCCCTGGTGAATATCTGTCATCATTAGCCAGTGACAATAACATATTTACTGAATTTTTCTATACTCAACCAAACATTTCTTACAACAATTCAATGATTTAGAGAAAATAATGAAATTATCTTAGCTCCTCAGATGACAATTTTTCTTTTGTATTGCAAACTAAGGGATGCTTTTTCACACTTGGAAGGCTTATTTTTCTTTTTGATATTAGGAAGAGCTGTTAAAGTAGTTCCATCTCTTTCTTGTTCTCCACAAAGTAATTTTTCAAGATGATGATTGATGATGATTGATAAGTATATTGACTTAGCTTTTAGTTTGAAAATTGTCAAAATTTTCTTTTAAAAAATTTTCAAAGTATGTATTCCTGTTCTGTGTTTTGGAACTTATGCCATTTTTCTTCTATTTGACAAATTTTCATATAAATAATATGCAAAACCACATAGTGATAAGCAGGGTGATCGTGTCTGGTTAGTAGCAAGGTAAGATGTCTATTAATTAAGAAGTAGAACACAGAGATTGTGCTTTGATACTTGTAACCTAGAGTTCCCCAAATTAATGATGAAACATACTATGATCACTCACAGGCCAGAAAAATGTAAAAGCTGTGTAGATTGTAAAACCTAAGCAAATGGAGTTATTTACTCTGTAGTTTAATCAGTTGACATTTCATCAACAATTTTGGTACCAATTAGGAATAAGAATTCCTAACTGTGAACTGAACTATGGTGTTGGAGAAGACTCTTGAGAGTCTCTTGGACTGCAAGGAGATCAAACCAGTTGATCCTAAAGGAAATCAGTCCTGAATATTCACTGGAAGGACTGATGATGAAGCTGAAGCTCCAATATTTTGGCCACCTGATGCGAAGAATTGACTCATTGGAAAAGACCCTGATGCTGGGAAAGATTGAAGGCAGGAGGAGAAGGGGACAACAGAAGATGAGATGGTTGGATGGTATCACCCACTTGATGGACATGAGTTTGAGCAAGCTCCGGGAGTTGGTGATGGACACTGGCATACTGCAGTCCAAGGGGTTGCACAGAGTCAGACACGACTGAGTGACTGAACTGACTGACTGTGAGATCCCCTCCAGGGAATCTTCCTGACCCAAGGATCGAACTTGTGTTTCTTATGTGTCCTGCACTGGGAGGCAGATTCTTTACCACCAGCGCCACCTTGTAAGCTAGTAGTAAAGCACAGTCACCCTATTACCATGCTTACAACTTCAGATAGAATCACTGTTGCAAATGAGTTTAGAAATTTGTATACAATCTGCAAACAAACATATTGAATTTTTAAAAACAAAATGATTAGTGAGGAGCTCATCATGTTACAAGAAACATTTGAAAAGTATTTTCCATTACTAGTCAAACCACTGATACTAGCTGAAGAACCAGTATCAGACCAAATTAATAATTTCTCAGTAGCAACTTCTTACTAGTTTCATTAGTGATTCCATTTTGAAACAAATACTTCCCACTGCTCTCATTTCAGATTTCTGCATCCTGTTAATTAAGGGACTTCTTGCAACTTCAAGTCTTTTTAAAAAAATTCTTTCTGTTTTTTTAACTAGTTATTTGCAGCTACTTATTTGTTTCAGTAAAGACTATTTTGATACTCTTCTATCAAATTTGAGCTCCACTAGAATTTTATTTCTAGCACCAATTTGGTACACTATGCTTTGTATTGCTGTGTGTATGCTCAGTTGCTCAGACATGTCTGACTCTTGGTGACCCTATGGACTGTAGCCTGTCAGGCTCCCCTGTCCATGGGATTTCCTAGGCAAGAATACTGGAGCAGGTTGTCGTTTCCTACTCGAGGGGATCTTTTTGATCTAGCGATCAAACCTGAGTCTCCAGCGTCCCCTGCATTGGCAGCAAATTCTTTGGCATTGAGCCACCTGGGAAGCTTATTTTGTGTTATTAAGTGTATGTAAACTGGTGGCTCAGATGGTAAAGAATCTGCCTGCAATTCAGGAAACCTGGGTTTGATTCCTGGGTTGGGAAGATCCCCTGGAGGAAGGCGAGGAACCTGCTCCAGTATTCTTGCCTGGAGAATCCCATGGATTTGAGGAGCCTGGTGGGCTACAGTCCATAGGGTCACAGAGAGTCAGACACAACTGAGCAACTAACACTTTCACTTTCAAACACAGCCATGTTGGTATTTTACTACTTGGGATATACTGCATTTGAGAATAGGAACTAGGTACTATACTTTTCTGTATATATTAGAAAATTGATACCGGGAAATGTTAGAACTTCTTATCACTTTGGAAGAACCAGCAGAAGGCAAAACTAACACAACAAGAATAACAGAGTGGAGAATAAGATAGAATCTGGATCTTTGATACTGTTTTTCAAAGACTAATCATACCATTTCTGATGCTGTCACCTCTGGACATTCAGACTTATGTAATAACACACTTCTGTAGTGTATAAGTGGTTTGAGTATGGATTTCCTGTTACTCAGATTCAAGCCATCTAACTACTGAGATACTATTATTATCCTCCTTTCACAGAACAAAAATCTGAAGCTTAGAGAAAATAAGTAGGTGGTCACACAATCAAGTAAGTAGCAGATTTAAGATATGAACCCAGGTGATCCTGCTTGCAACATCTAGATTCACTCCACGCCCCGCCCCCCACTCCCTATTATCCATTTCATGGAAAGCTGTCTTTTTTATTTTTAAAATGTTTGTTAGTAATTAGACTATTATTTATGTAATTAATAAATATTAATAATAACTAAATTAATTAATTAATAAACTATAAGAGCTAGCATAATAAAAGTCCTCGGGCCAACAGCAGTGCCCGGAATTGAATGCTATTAGTATAGACACTTGCTAGTCCCTCAACTAAGAACTACAAAGGTCAATACTGTATTTTTGTTATTAATGCCATGTTCCTCTTTCCTGATATATATACATATACAAATATATATATATATATATATATTTTTGCTTGCCTCTTCTCTTAGAGGAAGAAGAGTTCCTCCTCTTCCCTATGGCTAGGTTAGCCTCTCCCTAAGCCATCTTGCTCTTTCCCTCCCTACCTTCTTTGAGACTGTTCTATCACTCATGCAGGATCTTGAATTATCAATTTATTCTTTTCACTTCAGTGTGTGTGTGTAGTCAGTCATGTCTGATTCTTTGTGACCCTCATGGACTGTAGCCCTCTAGGTTCCCCTGTCCATGGAATTTTCTAGGCAAGAGTACCAGAGTGGGTTGCCATTTCCTACTCCAAGGGATCTTCCTTACCCAGGGATGGAACCTGCATGTCCTGTGGCTCCTGCATTGGCAGGCAGATTCTTTATTACTAGCGCCACCTACTTCCGTATATGCTGCTAAGTCTGCTAAGTCGCTTCAGTCGTGTCCGACTCTCTGTGACCCCATAGACAGCAGCCCAGCAGGCTCCCCTGTTCCTGGGATTCTCCAGGCAAGAACACTGGAGTGGGTTGCACTTCCTTCTCCAATGCGTGAAAGTGAAAAGTGAAAGTGAAGTCGCTCAGTCATGTCTGACTCTCAGCGACCCCCTATCATGCCTAACCCCCCCACCCTTTCTCTTGGTCCTGATATCTCTTTATTCTCTCCTTCATCATGTTTACCAAGAGACTTCTATAAAATGCAGCCAAGTTTGTTATTTCCACTAATTTCCTGTTAATTGAAATTTCTCTCCTAAAAGTCTCTGAGGAGTAAGAGGTGTTATAACCCTCCCCACCCAAAAGAGGAGGAAGTGATAATATGTTGTGTTACAAGTTCTATTCCTGTTTGGGCATGTTTATTGGTGGGTAAAGTCAACAAGTATTAAAATATCATCCATGCTTCATGCTTTCTTGTATTTACTGTTCCACATCTCCATGTAGTGACCAAATCTAGACTGGGCATTGTCTGTTGGACATGCTGACCATCCTTTCTTTTTACCTTCCATTCCTGCCTCCCTTATTCCAACTTTTCTTTCTTAGAACAAGTCAAAGAAATGCAAGATTTTGGGGGAATTGCATCTATTATACTTCATAATTAGCCTTGGGACCCACTTCTTTGTACCTGTTAACAGTATATTTATTTTGATGCTATCATTGTATATTAGATGTACAGGAAGGAAGAATGATCAATAGGGCAGGATTCTGACATTACTACTGGGTTTCTGAACATATTACCAGCTAAATACTATCAAAACAATATTCTGATTCTCAGCAGTCACCATTGACTTTTTTCTCTCTTTCCCCCTACCCCCGCAGCTTTATTGTAATATGACTGACAAATAAAAAAATGTATATTGTTAAGGTACACAGTGTAATGTTTTGATATATACATACACTGTGAAATGATCACCATAATCAAATCACATATTACCTTTTTCTGTGGTTAGAACATTTAAGATATATTCAATTAGCAAGTTTCAAGCATGTGTGTGCTAAATTGCTTCAGTTGTGTCCGACTCTTTGTGATCCTATGGACTATAGCCCGCCAGGCTCCTCTTTGAATGGGATTCATGAGCCAAGAATGCTGGAGTGGGCTGCCATGCCCTCCTCCATGGGATCTTCCCAACCCAGGGGTTGAACCCATGTCTTTTAAGTTTCTTGCATCAGCAGGTGAGTTCTTTACCACTAGTGCCACCTGGGAAGCCCAAATTTCCAGTATACAATATATTAACTATAGTCATCATGATGTATATTAGGTCTTCATCATTGACTTTCTAATAATTAAGTTCAATGATTTCATATGAGCTTTTATTCTCTTTGATCTCTGTGCAATACATTTGATACTATTAGCCAGACCTCCTTCTTGAAACATTTTATTTGGCTTTTATGCCATGTTACTTTACTAGTTGCTTCCCAGATGGCTGAGCAGTAAAGAATCTGCCTGCCAATATAGGAGCTGCAGGAGATGTGGGTTTGATCCCTTGGTTGGGAAGACCCCCTTGGAAAAGGATCTTCTTGCCTAGAAAAATCCCATGGACAGAGGAGCCAGACAGGCTACAGTCCTGAGAATCAGACACAACTGAACAATTGAGCACTTTACTAGTTACTTTCACAATTCAAGTCTGTTGTTTTTATTGCCCAGGATTTGTCTGTCTACTGGCAAAAAAACAAGACCTCAGATTTATTATGGGAATATCATCCCCCCTCCAATCTAAGCCCATATGATTTACTTCCATTAATAGCTCAAGCTGTGGGCACTAACTGGCCTTCAGATATGAGTTCAGTTCAGTTCTTCAGTCGTGTCTGACTCTTTGCAGCTCCATGAATCACGGCACAACAGGCCTCTCTGTCCATCATCAACTCCCAGAGTTTACCCAAACCCATGTCCATCGAGTCAGTGATGCCATCCAGCCATCTCATCCTCTGTCGTCCCCTTCTCCTCCTGCTCCCAATCCTTCCCAGCATCAGGGTCTTTTCCAATGAGTCAACTCTTCGCATGAGGTGGCCAAAGTATTGGAGTTTCAGCTTCAACATCAGTCCTTCCAATGAACACTCAGGGCTGATCTTCTTTAGGATGGGCTGGTTGGATCTCCTTGCAGTCCAAGGGACTCTCAAGAGTCTTCTCCAACACCACAGTTCAAAAGCATCAACTCTTTGGTGCTCAGCTTTCTTCACCATCCAAATCTCACATCCATACATGACTACTTTAAAAATCATAGCCTTGACTAGATGGATCTTTGTTGGCAAGGTAATGTCTCTGCTTTTCAATATGCTATCTAAGTTGGTCATAACTTTCCTTCCAAGGAGTAAGTGTCTTTTAATTTCATGGCTTCAGTCACCATCTCCAATGATTTTGGAGACCAGAAAAATAAAGTCTGACACTGTTTCCACTGTTTTCCCATCTATTTGCCATGAAGTGATGGGACCAGATGCCATTATCTTAGTTTTCTGAATGTTGAGTTTTAAGCCAACTATTTCATTCTCCTCTTTCACTTTCATCAAGAGGCTTTTTAGTTCCTCTTCACTTTCTGCCATAAGGGTGGTGTCATTTGCATATCTGAGGTTATTGATGTTTTTCCTGGCAATCTTGATTCTAGCTTGTGCTTCTTCCAGCCCAGCGATTCTCATGATATACTCTGCATATAAGTTAAATAAGCAGGGTGACAATATACAGCCTTGACGTACTCTTTTCCTGGTTTAGAACCAGTCTGTTGTTCCATGTCCAGTTCTAACTGTTGCTTCCTGATCTGCATACAGGTTTCTCAAGAGGAAGGTCAGGTGGTCTGGTATTCTCATCTCTTTAAGAATTTTCCACAGTTTATAGTGATCCACACAGTCAAAGGCTTTGGCATAGTCAACAAAGCAGAAATAGATGTTTTTCTGGAACTCTCTTGCTTTTTTGATGATCCAGCGGATGTTGGCAATTTGACCTCTGGTTCCTCTGCCTTTTCTAAAACCAGCTTGAACATCTGGAAGTTCACGGTTCACGTATTGCTGAAGCCTGGCCTGGAGAATTTTGAGCATTACTTTGCTAGCGTGTGAGATGAGTGCAATTGTGCGTTAGTTCAAGCATTCTTTGGCATTGCCTTTCTTTGGGATTGGAATGAAAACTGACCTTTTCCAGTCCTGTGGCCATTGGTGAGTTTTCCAAATTTGCTGGCATATTGAGTGCAGCACTTTCACAGCATCATCTTTCAGGATTTGAAATAGCTCAACTGGAATGCCTTTGCCTCCACTAGCTTTGTTCATAGTGATGCTTTCTAAGGCCCACTTGACTTGGCATTCTAGGATGTCTGGCTCTAGGTGAGTGATCACACCATCGTGATTATCTGGGTCATGAAGATCTTTTTTGTACAGTTCTTCTGTGTATTCTTGCCACCTCTTCTTAATATCTTCTGCCTCTGTTAGGTCCATACCATTTCTGTCCTTTATCGAGCCCATCTTTGCATGAAATGTTCCCTTGGTATCTCTAATTTTCTTGACGAAATCTCTAGTCTTTCCCATTCTGTTGTTTTCCTCTATTTCCTTGTGTTGATCGCTGAGGAAGGCTTTCTTATCTCTCCTTGCTATTCTTTGGAACTCTACATTCAAATGGGAATATCTTTCCTTTTCTCCTTTGCTTTTCACTTATCTTCTTTTCACAGCTATCTGTAAGGCCTCCTCAGACATTCATTTTGCTTTTTTGCGTTTCTTTTCCATGGGGATGGTCTTGATCCCTGTCTCCTGTACAATGTCACGAACCTCCGTCCATAGTTCATCAGACACTCTGTCTATCAGGTCTAGTCCCTTAAATCTATTTCTCACTTCCACTGTATAATCATAAGGGATTAATGGTATGAGTAGAATGGGAAATAGATCCTGGAGCCTGCTGTAGCCACTTGGTTACCACATAGAATTTGAGAGTGGAGCCTAAACAGAAGGAAGCAGAGTGGTGAGATGGAGTTCTTGGTGACATCTTGGTTTTTGAGTCCCATATTTAGTTATATTTGAAATCAGTCTATTATAAACTTTTCGGAGACAAGAGACAATAAATCCTCCCTCTCCATAATTTTGGCTTAAACCAGTTTCATGTGTGTTTTTCTTTGTGATCTGAACAATATAAAAACTGTGTTTACCTGTGTACATATAAATTCATACATATACATGCATAGAGAATGTTCTGGAAAGATACATTTCAAACTGATAGGTGTGATTATCTCTGGGGAAAGGGGACTATTATGGTGGGAGAGATGAATGGAAATGGATCTGTAGCAGTACAGCTAAAACCATTCTCTGACTTATCTCCCTTTTCTATCTGGTCCTTAGCATTTCTTGAGGTTGTAAAACAAGTGCGCCTAAAACTTGGGTTTTCAAATTCACCTTGCAAACAGTAATGATGCTTATAATTATTATTTACTCTGCAATAGGAATTAGGTATATTTTAGAATTCCTTTTCATTTCTAGGAAATGAGTCTTTGCTGTACCATTATCTGCTCTGCAAATAAGAAAACAAGCATGGGCTAATTTAATTACTTGTCAAAAGTGTACAGCAAAACAGTGATAGTGATGGGACTGATGTCTTTTGATTCTTGGCCAATGGGCTTTCCATTTCACCAAAATCTGCAATTGTGGCAGGCTTCAGGAATCTATATTTTACTCATGCTGTGGTACTAAAATCAACTTGGCACTCTTCAAGGGCTGGGAAGAACTCTGTTATATCTCTGATCCCTTTTTTCATGTCATATTTCTTTTAGGATGTAACCTGTTTTTAAGTGTTTAGGTGACCTGATGATATGGAATGGAACCACTTTAAGTAGTTTAGTGTTCTGTAACACAAAATTTGAATTTACAGCAAGGGATGCTCAGGAGACAAGGTGGTCCTTCTAGGAGTAAATGAAAGTTTGTATCATCTCAACAAGAGGGAACTGGCCACAGTATCAGTCCATTCTCACCTGGTAGAAAAGCCCAGCTCTTCAAAAACGATGAAATGGCTCACCACCAGATGGCGCGGTTTTATACCAGCAGGCCTTGGAAAGGGCGTGCTCTTAGCTGAATCTTTTACAGTAGCATGAGTATTATTAAACAGTTCATTGTTCTAGAGCTAAAAGCTCTCTCTGTTTAACAGATCTCTGGGAATTAGGAGAGAAACTTACTTAAAAGTCACACAATAAGTTTAAACAATTAAGCCCTCTGAGTCCATTAAATCATTTTTCCTGGTTGCGGGAAAGGAAAGTGTATTATGGAGATAATCGTGACTGATAATCCAAAGAAAAGCAATTTTGACAAATTCTAAGGTAATTTTTTATTGAAACATGACACAACAAAATCCTTTTCTTTAAAAGGAAAAAGTTCTAGCCTGCAAGGAAAAATAGACCTCAAACTAAGAAGTGTTTTACTCAAATAAGGAAAATAAAGCTGGTGACTCAGCGGTAAAGATGGTAAAAGAAGCTGCTTACAATGCAGGAGACCCAGGTTTGATCCCTTGGTTGGCAGGATTCCCTGGAGAAGGGAATGGGTTCCCACTCTAGTATTCTGCCCGGAGAATCCCATGGAGAGAGGAACCTGGTAGGCTACAGTCCATGGGGTCGCAAAAGAATCAGACACAACTCAGCAAATAACACTAACACTGAAATGATAAAGAATAGAATTATATGATGCTATCCCTCTTGCCCTGAGCCTGAAGAATGAAAGCAAATCAGAGGGACATAGTTTCTCTTCTAAAGTGAAGCTGTATAGAATGATTTACTAATGACAAGTCAAAATGGGGGGAAAAAACCCAAAACCTAATAACCCGCAATTGACAGTTTAAAAAACTGGTGGCAAGTAATGTCACCCTGCTTATTTAACTTGTATGCAGAGCACATCATGAGAAACATTGGGCTGGAAGAAACACAAGCTGGAATCAAGATTGCCGGGAGAAATATCAACAACCTCAGATATGCAGATGACACCACCCTTATGGCAGAAAGCGAAGAAGAACTAAAGAGCCTCTTGAGGAAAGTGAAAGAGGAGAGTGAAAAAGTTGGCTTACAGCTCAATGTTCAGAAAACTAAAATCATGGTATCTCGTCCCATCACTTCATGGGAAATAGATGGGGAAACAGTGGAAACAGTGTCAGACTTTATTTCTGGGGGCTCCAAAATCACTGCTGATGGTGACTGCAGCCATGAAATTAAAAGACGCTTACTCCTTGGAAGGAAGGTTATGACCAACCTAGATAGCATATTGAAAAGCAGAGACAATACTCCGCCAACAAAGGTCTGTCTAGTCAAGGCTATGGTTTTTCCAGTGGTCATGTATGGATGTGAGAGTTGGACGGTGAAGAAAGCTGAGCGCCGAAGAATTGATGCTTTTGAACTGTGGTGTTTGAGAAGACTTTTGAGAGTCCCTCGGACTGCAAGAAGATCCAACCAGTCCATCTCAAAGGAGATCAGTCCTGGGTGTTCATTGGAAGGACTGATGTTGAAGCTGAAACTCCAATACTTTGGCCACCTGATGCGAAGAGTTGACTCATTGGAAAAGACCCCAATGGTGGGTAGGATTGGGAGCAGGAGGAGAAGGGGCTGATAGAGGATGAGATGGTTGGATGGCACCACCAACTCATTGGACATGGGTTTGGGTAAACTCTGGGAGTTGGTGATGGACAGGGAGGCCTGTTGTGCTGCGATTCACGGGGTCGCAAAGAGTCGGACACGACCGAGAGACTGAACTGAACTGAATGTCATCTTTGCATTGTTTCAAGCAAATGAGGCAGGCTTACCCAGTGGCTCAGCAGTAAAGAATCCACCTGCAATGCAGGAGACACAGGAGATCAGAGTTGGATTCCTGGAGGAGGAAATGGCAACCCACTCCAATATTCTTGCCTGGAGAATCCCATGGACAAAGGAGTCTAGTGGGCTACATTCCAAAGGGTTGCAAAGAGTCAGACACGACTGAAAGGACTGAGCACAACACAGCACACAAACAAATGAGACAGTTAAAATTGCCCCCCTGAAAATGGAGGACAACAGTGTAGATTTCTCTGGGGAGAAAACATCCTTTCTTTTAGTCAGTGTGTTGGTGGAGATTGTCTATTAAACCTCAAATCAGATGAAATTTTGGGTTTACTTTGTACCAGTGGGAGCTATTAATACTTGGTGACATAAGAGTGGAACGTATAAACGTGAATTTTCTTTTACACATCAGGGATCCATGGAACAAGTTTTGCGATTCACCTGGGGAGACACGTTAACTCTGTCCTCAAAGAAATAAGATGTATTGTTCCTTTAAAATAAGCATAAATTGAGGAGGGACTGGCGATGAGAAATTGAATTGCTCCGGAACAGATTCATTTATGTCACAGTATTATAAAAGGAAGGAAGGGTACTTGCTATATGCCATAACAGGATATTTTTTCCTAGGCCCTTCCAGCCTTGGCCAACCTCAGGCTTTTCTAAGTGGTTGTCTCCTTGCCTTTCCAAACCGTGCAATCATCGTAAGCCATTTCTCCGGGTCTGGAAGCCTAGTACCGGACTGGCAAACACTGGCTTGCTCCTCAGCTGCAGCCCCCAAACTACGGGACTTGCAGCAGTTAAGGAACCGAGAGCCAAGTTAGAAGGAACCGAGATCAGAGGTCGCGCTCGACCTGGGGGTGGGGTTTAGGGGTCCGGGGTGGGCTGAGGTTGGCACCGCCCGGGGAGGGGCGGGGCGTCTCGGGCCGGCCCTGCCGGCTGGGGCTGCACGTGACCCGCGGCCCCACCTCCCGCTTGCTCCGCAGCGCCAGCTCGGCAGGCGCGGGGCGTGAGTCTCGAGTGAGACCCGCCAGGCTCCAACTCCGCAGAGCCGGGGCCGGCGGGCAGCAACTTTCTCCCCGGAGTGGCCGCGGTGGCGGCTGCTACCGTGGCAGGGGGAGAGGGAGCCGCGAGGAGGAAGGCGGCGGTTCCTTGTGCCCCGTCGGGCTGTCCAGCCCTCCGAGACCGCCAGCCTGCGGAGCCTCGTTCCCCCGGGCAGCCCCGGGCCCCTGCCTTATGTCCCGCAAGGCGAGCGAGAATGTGGAGTACACGCTGCGGAGCTTGAGCAGCCTCATGGGCGAGCGCCGCAGGAAGCAGCAGGAGCCGGACGCGGCGAGCACGGCCGGGGAGCGCAGCCTTCTGGCGGCCGCGGAGTCGAGCGCCAGCCTTCAGGGCGCGGGCGCGGGCGGCGGCGGCGTCGGGGACCTGGAGCGCGCGGCGCGGCGGCAGTTCCAGCAGGACGAGACCCCCGCCTTCGTGTACATGGTGGCAGTCTTCTCCGCGCTGGGCGGCTTCCTGTTCGGCTATGACACTGGGGTGGTGTCGGGGGCCATGCTGCTGCTCAAGCGGCAGCTCAGCCTGGACGCGATGTGGCAGGAGCTGCTCGTGTCCAGCACGGTGGGGGCGGCCGCCGTCTCGGCGCTGGCCGGCGGGGCCCTCAACGGCGTCTTCGGCCGCCGCGCCGCCATCCTGCTGGCCAGTGCCCTCTTCACCGCCGGCTCCACGGTGCTGGCCGCGGCGAACAACAAGGAGACGCTGCTCGCCGGCCGCCTGGTTGTAGGTCTCGGCATCGGTGAGTTCCGGCTTCGCGAAGAGCGCCCGCGGGGCCCCTGGCGACTCCGCCCTTGACCCTGGTCGCTGCGTTCTTTTCCCCCTTCAGGGTCCCCATCGAGTGTGGCCAGATCCCGAGAATACTTCGCATCTCTTGCTCTTGTTCTGAGAGACCATCTGTTTGTTAGTCCGGCCTCTGAATCTCCCCCAAGGGTGGGGGTGGGGGTGGGGGAATCGCTGTGGTCTCCTCCGAGCCCACGTGGACTCTGTCGCCCACGGACAAGTGAATCCGCGTGATAGTTGCCTCTCTAAGCCCTTCCCGGAACCCGGATCCTCACCAGCTATTTCCTTGATTCAGCCCTACCTGATGTCTATCTAAGAGCTTAGGAGGGAGGATCTCTTTACTCTCCAACATTGTCTCACTTTTTCCTCCACTGCTAGACCCTTGCCTCTTCTAGGATTCCAAACTCCGAACCCAGTCAGTCTTAAAAGATACAGTAAGAGAATTTTTAAAGTTCCTCAAGTCATCTGGACTCTACTCTTTGCTGCTCCTCACTTTCCTTCTCGAGTCATTTATCTTTAGGGTAGAGTATTATTTTATTCTCTTCTTTTGAGTTTACTTTTTGTATTGCCTTTTGCTTTCCTTTTTTTTCCCCCCAAATAAATTCTTGACTTTTCTGTTTTTCTGACCTTTTCCTTTAAATCTGTATTCACCCATTCTCCTTTTTGTTTTGTCTCTCCTGTTTTCCCTTGGGTCTTGTTCACCTCCTAAATTCACTTTGAAACTATTCTCCCTGTGGATAAATGCCCAGCAAGGTAGGTATTTGCAAATAACTGCCAAAATGAAGGGATTAAGGTTTCCTTGGCATTGGTTTTTCACCCTGGTTGCTGAGCAAGGGAGGTGCAGTTGGTAAGTTTTTGGCAGATGGAAGCTGTTTGGAATGTGCGCAGTATTATTAGAAAGCACGTTTGAGACAAAGTGGGGGTTGAGACTTAAATCTCACTAGTAATTTTTGTAAGGCATGCCGCTGATGCTTCTTTATTGTTTCCTTTCATGATTCAATTTCTTGTTTCCTTTAGGGTGCTGTTGAAGTATTTCTTCCCTACGAGTGGGGATTGATGAAAGAGCCCTTTAAACTAGGGCTTCTGGTGATCTGTCCCTTCACCAGTTGTTTGACGTTTATGCTTTTCACCTTTTCTCTGTAGACTCTATGGGGGAGAGAGCCCTATTTATACAACTCCACATGTAGGAACCATAACCTGAACCCAGCTCACTGCACTTTATATCCAGAATTGGTTATTACTGATTTCCCTTTTGTTTTTTTATTGCACTATTAGTGAAGCAGGGCAAGGCTCTCAGTTAAATGTTAAGTTGGCTTATTAAAGTCTAAAATGACCAGAAGGTACAACTGAAATGAAACCCCTCTGTAAGAAGTACTTAGTGCCTTCAGGAGTCTCCTCTCAGCATTCTCTGCATGGGACAACAGATTACCTTTTTTGTTTCTTCTGACATTGAAATAATGTAATTTTAGGTAGCAAGGTTTGTTCAGTAAGACTGAGTCTTTTTTGTGATTTTGGAATTCAATACTGTTTTGCAGAGATCTCTCAGTGAAGTTTCCTAGTGCTTAGCTATGGCAAGTATTGGATATTTGGGTATTATGTTTAGTTTTTTATCTGATAGGAAAATCAAGCCCCTGTTGTGTATTTAAGGGCCCTTTCCAGATAGCAGAACAGTGAGGAACATTTATGCTTCAGTAAGAGTGGCTGGGCAGGGTTAGAGCAAGGTAGAACTAGCTAAGCTCTGTAAGAAAGGCTCACAGAGAGAGTTGTTAATTAAAAGAGGGTACAGGTACCCCAAGAGAGGAAAGCCTAAGCTCTTCCAGATGGAAACGGTATGTTGATAAGTAGTATTTTGACAGTAGAGATAAGGAAAGGACCTTCTAGGCCAAACTTGGGAATGAGCAAAGAAAGGAAAGCATAGGCCATACTTGAGGAACAGGGTGGATGCAGCAAAGAGGATGAAGCAAGAGGTAAGGTTGGAAAGGTTGGTGTGCAAGAGCAGCATCTGTGTCTCTGGCACCAGGGTTGCTTGCCTGATACTGCAGCTGGTTGATTTAGTCCTCGTCTGGCCTGTCTTACTCATGGAGGAGCACCAAGACTGGAAGCCCTGATAGAAAGTTGTGTAAAAAACTCGCCTCACTTATAAAATGAAGAATGTTTTAAGGTTATGAACAGATTTTCAAAGAGGCCACATTACGCATCACCACCTTTCAAATTAGGATCTATGCGATGCATGTAATTGTACTTGTAAAATTCTTAAAACTCACAAAGATTACTAACCATTCAAAAAAGAAATTACAAATACTTTTAGCTACAAGGAATTGAGTCCTTAGGATGAGCATCTTTTTAGGGATACAAAATTAGTTTTGCTTGTTTACTACACTGAATCTGAATTTATATCATACTTTTTAAAGTAGTTAGATTTTGTGTGTGGTCAGGAGGTTTTTGTTTTTGTTTTTTATTATCCTTTTGATATTTAGTAAATATTGAAGAATAACTTTGTGTCTTCTGGTATATTTTTCTGGCAAATTTGTAGTGGAAATTTCTTTCTTCCACAAATTTACCTGTGGTAAATATAAAGCCCATAAGGACAGGGGTTTTTGTTCATTTTGTTCACCAATGTACAGTACTCTCAGCCTGTAGGAGGCACTTGTATTTGATGAGTAAATGAGGATATGGTAAGCAGAAGCATTAAAAAGTTACATTGCTGATAGGGTATCAAAGTATGTAAGCATTGTTATTTTTTTAGAATATTGTCAAATACTTGAAAGACTATATAAGGGTTTTAGTTTGTTCAGTTCAGTTCGGCTGCTCAGTCGTTTCCTACTCTTTGCAACCCCATGGACTGCAGCACATCAGGCTTCCCTGTCCATCACCAGCTCCTGGAGCTTACTTAAACTCATGTCCATTGAGTCAGTGATGCCATCCAACCATCTCATCCTCTGTCATCCCCTTTTCCTCCCACCTTCAATCTTTCCCAGCATCAGGGTCTTTGCCAATGAGTCAGTTCTTCACACCAGGTGGCCAAAGTATTGGAGCTTCAGCTTCAGCATAAGTCCTTCCAATGAATATTCAGGACTGATTTCCTTTATGACTAACTGGTTGGATCTCCTTGCAGTCCAAGGGACTCTCAAGAGTCTTCTCCAACACCACAGTTCAAAAGCATCAGTTCTTCAGTGCTCAGCTTTCTTTATGGTCCAACTCTCACATCCATACATGACTATTGGAAAAACCATAGTTTTGACTAGACAGACCTTTGTTGGCAGAGTAATGTCTCTGCTTTTTAATATGCTGTCTAGGTTGGTCATAGCTTTTCTTCCAAGGAGCGAATGTCTTTTAATTTTGTGGCTGCAGTCACCATCTGCAGTGCTTTTGGAGCCCATGAAAATAAAGTAGGTCATTGTTTCTCCATCTGTTTGCCATGGAGTGATGGCATATAGATGGATAGCATCACTATGAACCAAGCTAGTGGAGGTAATGGAATTTAGTTTATAATAGTTTAATGAAATCATTTACTTTTTTAATAAATTCTAATTAAGTTTCATTATTGATTCTTATAACTTTTGGAGTAGGCAGTAGTTAGATAAAAATCCCACCCTGGAGGTATTCATTCTCTAATGGAACAGAAAGGCCATCAACAAGCATTAAAAGTACAGTAGAGGTTTCTGTAACTCCCATGGGAAACACAGAAGACTAAGCAATTGCATTTTTGGGGAGGAAAAAAACAGAACAAATAATGAGGTTTTATAGAAACAGGTTTAAATTGGGGTTTGGAGGGTGAGTAAAAGTTCAATAGATTTACAGAGATCCATAAAAGAAGCTATTATTTATTTAGTGCTTTACTATGGGATAGGTACCCTGCTGTTTTTACATATGTTATCTCATTTAATCCTTTTAGCTCTAGAAACAGCGCTCCTTTTGCTGGATGCATACCTCATAGATAGTGTGGGTTCTGGACCACTGAAATAAACTAAATATTGCAATAAAATAAGTCACACAAGCTTCCAGTGCGTATAAAGTTATTTTATACTATACTGTAGTTTATTGTATACAAATAATATTATTTCTAAAAAAATACTACGTATCTTAATTAAAAAAAAAAAACAAAAAACGCCAGAAATAATGTGAGTCTTCAGCTAGTAATCTTTGCTGTTGGAGAGTCTTGCCTCCACACTGGTGGCTATTGACTGATCAAGGTGGTGGTTGCTGAAGGCTGGAGACTGGCAATTTCTTGAAATAAGACAACAATGAAGTTTGCTGCATCAGTTGACTTCCTTTCACAAGTGATTTTTCTGCAACATTTGATGCTGTTAGATAGCATTTTACCCATAGTTATAACCTCTTTCAAAATTGAAATCAGTCCCTCTCAAACACTGCCACTGCTTTGTCAACTAACTTTGTGTAATATTCTAAATCCATTGCTGCCATTTCAACAGTGTTCATAGCATATTCACCAGGAATAGATTTCATCTTGAGAAACCATTTTGTTTGTTCACCCATAAGAAGCAACTCCTTATCTGTGAAAGTTTTACATGAGATTGTAGCAATTCAGTCACATTTTCAGGCTCCTCTTCTAACTCTGATTCTGTTGCTGTTTCCACCACAGCTACAATTACTTCCTCCACTCAAGTTCCACCCCCTCAAAGTCATCATGGGGGGTTAGAATCAACTTCTGAACTCTTATTAATGTTGCTGTTTTGACTTCTTCCTATGAATCAGTAATGTTCTTAGTGGCATCTGGAATGGTGGATCGTTTTCAGAAGGTTTTCAATTGACTTTGCCCAGATCCATCAGAAGAATCACTATGTTTAGCAGCTGTAAGCTTACACAGGTATTTCTTTTTTTTTTTTACACAAGTATTTCTTAAATAATAAGACTTGAAATTCGAAATTACTCCTTGATCCATGGGCTGCAGAATGGATGTTATGTTAGCAGGCATTAAAGCAACATCAATCTTGTACATCTCCTTCAGAACTCTTGGGTAACCAGGTACATTGTCAATGAGCAGTAATATTTTGCGGGGAATCTTTTCTGAGCAGTAGGTCTCGATAGAGGGCTTGAAATATTCAGGAAACCGTGTTGTAAACAGATGTGCTATCATCCAGGCTTTGTTCCACTTGTAGAGCATAGGCAGAGTAGATTTAGCCTAATTCTTAAGGGCCCTGGGAGTTTTAGAATGGTAAATGAGCATTGGCTTTGACTTAAAGTCACCAGCTGCATTAGCCCCTGACAAGAGGGCCAGCCTGTCCTTTGGAAATCCTGAAGCCAAGCATTGACTTCTCTTTTTTTTTTTTTTATAAATTTATTTATTTTAGTTGGGGGCTAATTACTTTACAATATTGTAATAGTTTTTGCCATACATTGACATGAATCAGCCATGGGTTTACATGTGTTCCCTCTTATAGAAGTCCTAGAAGGAATCTTCTTTCAATATAAGGCAGTTTCGCGTATGCTGAAAGTCTGTTGTTTAGTGTAGCCACCTTCATTACTTAACCTAACTGTGTCTTCTGGGTTACTTTCTGCAGCTTCTCTATCAGCTCTTGATGCTTCATCTTGTGCTTTTATATTATGGAGAGGGTTTCTTTCCTTAAGCTTAATGAATCAACCTCTGCTAGCTTCACACTTCTGCATCTTTCTCACTTCTCTTAACCTTCATATAATTGAAGAGAGGCCCTTCTTGGTCTTCCGTGGTGGCTCAGATGGTAAAGAATCTGCCTTCAATGTGGGAGTCCTGGGTTGATCCCTGGGGCGTGAAGATCCCCTGGACCCACTCAAGTATTCTCTTGATGCTTCATCTTGTGCTTTTATATTATGGAGAGGGTTTCTTTCCTTAAGCTTAATGAATCAACCTCTGCTAGCTTCACACTTCTGCATCTTTCTCACTTCTCTTAACCTTCATATAATTGAAGAGAGGCCCTTCTTGGTCTTCCGTGGTGGCTCAGATGGTAAAGAATCTGCCTTCAATGTGGGAGTCCTGGGTTGATCCCTGGGGCGTGAAGATCCCCTGGACCCACTCAAGTATTCTTGCCTGGAGGATACCATGGACAGAGGAGCTTTGTGGGCTATAGCCCGTGGGGTCACAAAGAGTTGGACATGACTGAGCGACTGAGCACACACATAGGCCCTTCTCTGGATTAGGCTTTGGCTTAAGGAAATATTTTAGCTGGTTTGATCATCTGTCAGACCACTGCAACTTTCTCTGAATTAGCAATAGGGCTGTTTGCTTTCTTATCGTTCTTATATTCACTGGAGTTCAGTTCAATTTACTTCAGTGGCTCAGTCATGTCTGACTCTCTGCAACCCCATGGACTGCAGTGCACCAGGCCTCCCTGTCATCACCAACTCTGGGAGCTTACTCAAACTCATGTCCATTGAGTCAGTGATGCCATCCAACCATCTCATCCTCTGTCATCCCCTTCTCCTCCCACCCTCAATCTTTCCCAGCATCAGGGTCTTTGCCAATGAGTCAGTTCTTCACATCAGGTGGCCAAAGTATTGGAGCTTCAGCTTCAGCATAAGTCCTTCCAATGAATATTCAGGACTGATTTCCTTTATGACTGACTGTTTGGATCTCCTTGCATTCCAAGGGACTCTCAAGAGTCTTCTCCAACACCACAGTTCAAAAGCATCAGTTCTTCAGTGCTCAGCTTTCTTTAGGGACCAACTCTCACATCCATACATGACTACTGGAAAAAACATAGTTTTGACTAGATGGACCTTTGTCGACAGAGTAATGTCTCTGCTTTTGAATGTGCTGTCTAGGTTGGTCATAGCTTTTCTTCCAAGGAGCAAGTGTCTTTTAAAATTTCATGACGGCAGTCACCATCTGCAGTGATTTTGGAGCCCAAGAAAATAAAGTCTGTTGCTGTTTCCATTATTTCTCCATCTATTTGCCATGGAGTGATGGGACCAGATGCCATAATCTTAGTTTTTTGAATGTTGAGTTTTAAACCAGCTTTTTCACTCTCCTCTTTCACTTTCATGAAGAGGCTCTTTAGTTGTTTTCACTTTCTGCCGTAAGGGTGGTGTCACCTGTGTATCTGAGGTTGTTGATATTTCTCCTGGCAGTCTTGATTCCAGCTTATGCTTCATCCAGCCCGGCATTTCGCATGATGTACTCTGTATATAAGTTAAATAAGCAGGGTGACAATATACAGCCTTGATGTACTCCTTTTCCTATTTGGAACCAGTCTGTTGTTCCATGTCCAGTTCTAACTGTTGCTTCTAGACCTGCATAAGATTTTCAGGAGGCAGGTCGGGTGGTCTGGTATTCCCATCTCTTTAAGAATTTTCCACACTTTGTTGTGATCTACACAGTCAAAGTCTTTGGCATAATCAATAATTCAGAAGTAGATTTTTTTCTGGAACTCTGTTTGCTTTTTCTATGATCCAGTGGATGTTGGCAATGTGATCTCTGGTTCCTCTGCCTTTTCTAAATCCAGCTTGAACATCTGGAAGTTCATGGTTCATGTACTGTTGAAGCCTGGCTTGGAGAATTTTATTTACTGGAGTAGTACTTGTAATATCCTTCTACTTTGCCTTTCAGTTCAATTCAGTTCAGTCGCTCAGTTGTGTCCGACTCTTTGCGACCCCATGAATCGCAGCACGCCAGGCCTCCCTGTCCATCACCAACTCCCGGAGTCCACCTAAACCCATGTCCTTCAAGTTGGTGATGCCATCCAACCATCTCATCCTCTGTCGTCCCCTTCTCCTCCCGCCCCCAATCCTACCCAGCATTAGGGTCTTTTCCAATGAGTCAACCCTTCGCATGAAGTGGCCAAAGTATTGGAGTTTCAGCTTCAACATCAGACCTTCCAATGAACACCCAGGATTGATCTCTTTTAGGATGGATTGATGGGATCTCCTTGCAGTCCAAGGGACTCTCTCAAGAGTCTTCTCCAACACTACAGTTCAAAAGCATCAATTCTTCGGCGCTCAGCTTTCTTCACCGTCCAACTCTCACATCCATACATGACCACTGGAAAAACCATAGCCTTGACTAGACGGACTTTTGTTGGCAAAGTAATGTCTCTGCTTTTAAATATGCTGTCTAGGTTGGCCATAACGTTCCTTCCAAGGAGTAAGTGTCTTTTAATTTCATGGCTGCAGTCACCATCAGCAGTGATTCTGGAGCCCAAAAAAATAAAGTCTGACACTGTTTCCCCATCTATTTCCCATGAAGTGATGGGACCAGCTGCCATGATCTTAGTTTTCTGAATGTTGAGCTTTAAGCCAACTTTTTCACTCTCCTCTTTCACCTTCATCAAGAGGCTCTTTAGTTCTTCACTTTCTGCCATAAGGGTGGTGTCATCCGCATATCTGAGGTTATTGATATTTCTCCTGGCAATCTTGATTCCAGCTTGTGTTTCTTCCAGCCCAGCGTTTCTCATGATGTACTCTGCATATAAGTTAAATAAGCATGGTGACAATATACAGCCTTGGCATACTCCTTTTCCTATTTGGAACCAGTCTGTTGTTCCATGTCCAGTTCTAACTGTTGCTTCCTGACCTGCATACAGGTTTCTCAAGAGACAGGTCAGATGATCTGGTATTCCCATGTCTTTCAGAATTTTCCACAGTTTATTGTTATCCACACAGTCAAAGGCTTTACAGTTTGGCTAATGGGTGCAAGAGGCCTAGCTTGTGACCTCTCTTGGCTTGAGGCATGCCTTCCTCACTGAGCTTAATCATTTCTAGCTTTCATTTAAAGTAAGAGACCTGTGATTCTTCTTTTCACTCTGACACTTAGAAACTGTTAATCACAGGGATGTTAATGGGACTAATTTAAATATTGTGTGTCTCTGGGAAACACTGAGGCCTGGGAGAAGGGGACAGAGGCTGGGGAGCCAGTGGTTCCTGGAGCAATCAGAACAAACACAAAGTTCCCGTCTTCTGTGGGTGTGGTTTGTGGTGCCACAAAACAATTGCATTAGTAACATCAAAGATCGTTGATTGTAGCTCATCATAACAATTTTAAAGAGTTGGATATATTGTGAAAATTACCAGAATGTGACCCAGAGACTTGAAGTGAGCAAGTACTGCTGGAAAAATGGTGCCAGTAGACTTGTTCTGTCAAGAGTTGCCACAAACCTTCATTTTGTAAACAATTTAGTGTCTTTAAAGCCCAATAAAACAAGGTATGCAATAAAACAAGGTATAGCAGTTAAATGATGAGGACACTAGTGCAAAATCAGAATTAAAAAAACAGAACCTTGGAGTCTTTTGCTCTTTTCAATTATTGAGTGTCTAAGTTAGAGTTAACAGCGAGTGTAAAGGCACCAAAAAGTCAAAGCGCTATGTGAAGCAAAAAGTGACTGAAGGGTGGTGATGGGTCAGTCATGAAACTAAAATGATTTTTGTGGGAAGATTAGGCTGAATAGGGTTTAGTTGGTCTTGGGTATGCAGGGACCGTCTTTGGGGATTTTCAGTTGTAAATAATACCAGATTAATATCCGTTGAATCTTTTTTTTAATTTTAAACCTTTCTGCTTTTAAACTTTTACTTTCTTCTTCAAACTTCTGTCAACCCCTCCAAATGCAGGAGGCTGCAAATAAGAAAAATATTTAGGGTCTTAAGAACTGTGATTCGCTATATACAGAATCCAGTATCCCTTAAAGAGTGTTCCAAGGAAGAGAAAGAGTTAAGTAAAGGCAGAAGATCATGAGGTTGCTAAAAGTTGCCTGGTAAGATTTGTGGTTGTCTCCATTCAAGGTGGAAAATATCGATCCTTAAGGAATCAGAGTAGAATTAGAGTGCCTGCAAGCTCAGTGGCTAATTTGCGCCTGATTCTTTGTGACCCCATGGACTGTAGCCTGCCAGGCTCCTCTGTCCATGGGATTTCTCAAACAAGAATCCTGGAGTGGGTTGCCATTTCCTTCTCCAGGGGATCTTCCCGACCCAGGGATCAAACCCACATTTCCTGCATTGACAGGTGGGTTCTTTACCACTGAGGCACCAGGGAAGCCCTTAGAATTAGAGTAGGGGTCCATTAAGTATCTTGAGTTCCTGGCCAGTGTTCTGTTTGACTTTACCAGGTCAAAGGTCAGATTTCATCCAGGCTGAGAAATGCATTTTCTTAATGGCTACCAGCTCTATTTAAGAGAGCTATCTTAACAGTACTGACTCAATTTTGATTCTCCTTTGACACCTCTTGCTTCTTTGATTTTTGTAGTATTAGAAATCCTTTGCTGAGATAGTTACTACTGGGTAGCTAAAACATGTAGTCATGAATTACTGAAATAGGAGGAGTCACAGGGCCCTTCAACAGAAATCTTTGAAGAACATAAAAGATACCAAGCTGTAGAGTATAACTGTTCAATCTATAATTAGAATGTATAAATATATTGAGAATCAATGATTCATGTAAAAGAAGCATCAGAAATCAGACTTTCTTGATTTATTTTATGGGTTCATTTTCCTTGTCTGCTGCTGCTGCTGCTAAGTCGCTTCAGTTGTGTCCAACTCTGTGCGACCCCATAGACGGCAGCCCACCAGGCTCCCCCGTCCCTGGGATTCTCCAGGCAAGAACACTGGAGTGGGTTGCCATTTCCTTCTCCAGTGCATGAAAGGGAAAAGTGAAAGTGAAGTCGCTCAGTCATGTCCGACCCTTAGCGACCACATGGACTGCAGCCCACCAGGCTCCCCCGTCCATGGGATTTTCCAGGCAAGAGTACTGGAGTGGGGTGCTATTTCCTTCTCCGTTTCCTTGACTAGTTAACAGCAAAATTAGCTTATTGCATACCCATTCTGAAAATGGCATTATTCACGTTTTGGTTTCACCAGAGGTTCTTTTGGTTCCTCTGTTCTTGTCCTGGACTTAAGTCCTGGGACCAGGCTTTTGCCAATGTTCCTGCTCTACTACTTCTGACACCAGACTTTTTAAACTTGAAGACTCAAATTTCAAATAGGACACAAATTTGCAAACTTAAGAGTTTATTGTATTTCTCCACTGTAATCTGATTTTTATATCCTTTGTACAGTTATTGGTTTCTATCCTTTGGTTGGGAAGATCCCCTGGAGTAGGGAAAGGCTACCCACTCCAGTATTCTGGCCTGGAGAATTCCATGGACTGTATAGTCCATGGGGTCGCAAAGAGTCGGGCATGACTGAGTGACTTCCATTTTCACTTATACAGTTATATTTTTTATGAGTTTATTTAGCAAAGTTGTACCTACAATCAAAGTTTTCAGGTGTGGCTAGGTACAAAAGGATTGAAAGAGTGTGAGTTTGCACATTTTGCTTCATTTGATTGTTGTCTGTGATCTTATATCTCTCATGCATAACACACAGACAAGGTTGCTGTGAAAGAGCAGAGTATAAGAACGTGTACTGTTACCATTGTTAGCATGTCCATAGCCAAAAAGCACACAATGTAATTTTGCCCTTTTCCCATGGCGTTGGCATTTACTGCTAATTATAAGTGATGATTTAGCATCTGTGTGGGACATATCAAAAAGTGTCTCAGTTCAGACATTTACTGGTGTTCAAAACCTTTACTGAGAATGGACATGTTAATCTATACAGCACTGGGTTTGTTGAATTAATCTTAAATTTACACCAGTTTCTTCTCTGTTGCCCTCTGTTCCAGTACTCCCTCTACTGGACCACAGTTTGTAGCTGCTTTGCAGGTTTTAATTAGTATGTTATGGCCTATTGAGTAGTACTTTTCAAAAATATCAGTCTTTTTCAAAGAGTACTTTGGACTTTTGTCCTTTAATGTAAAGCAAATTTAAAATCTTGTTTGATTAAAAAGTCATGCAATGCTGAGACTAATATCAATGAAAAATTTATTTAAGGTAAATAAAGTTTGAATCAGACAGATTTTTAGATAATCAGCTAGTGCTTTTTTCTTTGTAACCAACTTTGTTCCCTTCCCTAACCCCCACAATTTGTTTCAGTTTTATTTTCTTTTGAAGCAGAATTTCTGTATTGGATTTATGCTCTCTACTGGTATGTAGTTGACAGGTCAAGTAAAGCTTCATTTGACCTCTGTGTCCTTGTTTCATAAACATTAACAGTTTATGTGCAATGCCCCACCCCTCTTTAACTCCACTCCCTTTTATCTGCTGGAGTTGATATTATAGAGTTACAGTGAGAATTATGACCTAATTATGTTTGCCTAGTAGTATTGCATGGCCCTCCTTGCTTGAGCTGTCAGTGAGATGACGTGAGTGTTAACGTGAGTTCTGTGATGTTGTTCATATGACTTCTGTCTTAAACATTTTTCTTTTTCATCCATCCCTACTTCCCCCTTCTGTATTTTAAGCTCAAAGTAAGAACATAGTCTGATTCACATTAATGTCTTTGGGTTTAACACCTCTGATGATGTAGAACCTGCTGGTAGATCTCAAATAGCAAGCAGTCTTCACCATCTTTACTCAAAAGCACATAATACTAGTTTTCTTTTTTCTTTCTGATTGAACTTGGTTCCTTTATGCATCCTTCCTGTCTTCACCTCTTTTCATTTCCTTGCTCTTCTTTTTCTTTGACTTCATAGTGAAGAGGAAGCAACACTTTTATAGAGGAAACTTTCATTGAAGGAAAATCTGTACTCAGCAGAAAACCCCAAAACATTTTCCACATACAAAATTTAGCTTCCCTGGATGTATAGAGAAACAAAATAGCCAAGTGTTACAGATAAGTCTGAACTCAAGTTGGGACTACAGCATGATTCACACTTACGCCTTTTATTGTAAATATTGGCGCCATTGTTTAGAATGGTGTGTTCTGGAATATGTGTCTAAATCCACACAGCAGAAGCCTCATTTCACAACAGGCTGAGCAGTGTGCTGGGGTCCCCAGCACCACAGTGCACACTGGCATCATGGTGGCACCAGCATCCTTCTCTACTGATTTTAGTATCTCCCTAGTCATTTCAAGGCAGAATATGACTTGGAAATTGATTTAGCTGCCAACACCCTGGAAGTGATACCTTAACTTTCATTTAATTCTTACTCTGTGCCAGATATTCTTCTAAATATTTTACTTATATTCATATAATTTTCATATAATTCATATTATAATTTATAATAACCCAGTGAAATAATACTGTTACCAGCACACTTCATTGTGCTTTACAGATCATTGTGCTGTTTACAAAATGAAGTTTTGTGGCAATCCTGCACTGAGTTCATCAGTGCCATTTCACCAACAGCATTTGCTCACTTTGTGTCCCTGTGTCACATTTTGGTAATTGTTGCAGTATTTCAATCTTTTTCATTTTTATTGTATTTGTTATGACAACTTGCCATCAGTGATCTTTTGTTACAATTGGAAAAGATTAGAACTTGGTGGAGGCTCAGATAATGATTAATGTTTTTCAGCAATAAAATTTTTTAAAAAATATATACATATATTATTGAAGTATAGTTGACTTACAATGTTTCAGGTGCACAACAAATACAAAAAACCGTATATTATTTTTGAAATTATTTTCCATCATAGGTTATAACAAGATACTGACTATAGTTCCCTATGCTATATAGTAAACCTTTGTTGCTTATTGCATATCTATTTTTAAATCAGAAATCTAGCATTCTGTTCATACTGTGTCAAACAAGTGGAATCAAAATGTCGTATTTTTTAGGCAAAAAATCATAAGTTTTCTAAAATATATATATTATACATATTTATATTTATACACAGAAGCTTTTCTGCTACAGTTGATAAGGCTTGAGAAAGAACATGCAAAAAAAGAGGAGAAATTGGAGAACATAAACTAAATGAAATGGGTGCACTGAATATGAAGTAGAAAAAGTGAAACAAACTAGATAAAAGTAAAAATCATCATAGAGTCCAGTTGTTTTTAAACATGACTGCTCATTAGAAACATCTGGAGCTCTGGAGAAGAAAATTAATATCTGAGCATTTGTATTTTTCAACAAATTTCAAGATAATCTTGATATGCATCTGGATGTTAAAAAGTCACTACAGGTTTTTCTGTTAGATCCTAGTTCTGGTGATAGAGAGTTCTAATATTTTTCTGTTGCCCAGTCATGATGCAGTGGTATTAAGTGAGTAATAGTTACATAATCATAGTCGTAAAAGATGTTCATCAGTTTTCACAGTCAATAGCCAGACAAAAAAATAAAAGATAATTACAGTTGCAGGCCATAATGGGAATGTGATTAACTTTAACAATATAAAATAAATACATACAATTTGGGGCGGGTGGGTCAAGCAGAGTGATGTGGTAAGTGGAAGCGCATACGTGCACGTGTTTTCATCAACCCAGCAAGTGTACGTCTTTTGGTTGGTGCATTTAATCCATTTACATTTAGGGTGATTATCAATATGTATGATCCTATTATTTTCTTAATTGTTTTGGGTTTATTTTCAGTAGATCTTTAGAATATTTAGAATTTTTAGGATTTTACTCTTCCTTCGCTTTTTTTTTTGTTTTTAAATGATTTTCAAAGGTAAGATTCATCCAGTACTGCAAATAACAGAAATCTAACAGTTTATCATTTTTTTTCTTGAATATTCTCTTTATCTGTGAAAATAATAATCTTCATTACCTGGGATGTAATGCTTACTTAGTGGTAGTTTAATAGAAATATTGTAAAATGTCAAAATATGGTAGATCCTAAAACAAAGGCTATTCTTTATGCCTAAGTGTATGTGTATTTTATGTGCATTCACTCATTAACTAATGTTAGTACTTTCCTTAGTTGAAGAGTGAATTAGAGAAATGCCTAGAGTTTAGGTAAATTAATACTGTTAGTGACAGTGCCGAGATTCAAATCCAGGTTTCTGATCAACGATCATGTGTGCCCTACCTCTCCACCATGTGATAAATGCAGTTTTGGTTGTGAAAGCTAAGGGCACTTATGATGTTTCCTAAGTTAGTATGTGTAGGTGTATATATATATGTATAAAATATATAATATATAATATGTTTTATGTGGTATAATAGTATATTACTAAAAGCAGAACTGAATAAAAACTTCAGCAGTAGATCCAAATATTTGTAAGAGTTTCATATTAAATCAGGTAATAGGGAAAAGAAAGAATTATTAAAATAACTGAGAAAATCAAATGATATGGAGGAAAATATTGTAAATGAATTTTGACCTCATATTCTCATTAATACTATATTGATTTAAGAAACTAAGTTTAAAATAGAAACATTAACAAGTTAGAGAATAAAAATCATTTGATCATCTCAGTAGAATGCAAAAAAAGATTTTGACAAATTTCAACATTCATTTATGATTAAAAAAAAAAACTCTCCACAAACTAGGTATAGAGGAAACATACTTTAAAATAATAAAGGCCGTATATTACAAGCCTAACGTAGCATCACGCTCAGCGGTGAAAAGCTGAAAGCATTTCTTCTAAGATCGAGAATGAGACAAGGATGCCTACTCTCACCACTTGTATTCTATATAGTATTGGAACTCGTAACCACAGCAGTCAGACAAGAAAGAAATAAAAGAAATCCAAATTGAGAAAGAAAGAAAGCTATCACTACAGATGATATGTTACTACACAAAGAAAATCCTAAAGATGACCCCCCGCAAAAAAAACTACTAATGGCTTGTCAGTGAATTCAGTAAAGTTGCAGGATACAAGATTAATATACAAAATCTGTTGCTTTTCTGTACACTAATAGTGAACTATCAGAAAGAGAAATTAAGAGAAAATTTCTCTTAACCATCAGTTCAAAAAGAAGAGAATACCTAGGAAATTTAAGGAGGTGAAAGACCTGAATTCAGAAAAGTATAAGACACTGATGAAAGAAATTGAAGATGACACAAACAGATGGAAAGATATAACATGTTCAGAAGAATTAATATTGTTCAAATGACCATGCTGTCCAAGGTGATCTGTAGATTCATTGTAATCGCTATCAAAATACCAATGGCATTTTTCATAGAACGAGAAAAATAATTTTAAAATGTGTATGTAAACACAAAAGACCCTGAATAGCTGATGCAGTCTCGAGAAGAAAACAGAGCTGGAAGTATCATGCTTCCTGACTTTAGACTATACTACAAAGCCGCAATCATCAAAGCAGTCTGGTTCTGGCACAAAAACAGGCACAGAGATCAATGGAACAGGATAAAGAGCCAAGAAATAAAGCTGTACACTCATGTTCATTTAATCTATGACAAAGGAGGCCAAAGAAGTCTCTTGGGAAAAGACAGTCTCTTCAATAAGTGGCGCTGAGAAAAATGGACAGCTACATGTAAAAAAATGAAGTTAGAACAATATTTCACACCGTGTACAAAAATAAACTCAAAATGGATTAAAGGCCTAAATGTAAGACCAGAAACCATAAATCTAGAAGAAAAGTTAGACTACTCTTTGATATAAATTGTACTAGTATTTTTTTGGATCTGTCTCCAAAGACAAAGGAAATAAAGCAAAAATAAACATATGGGACCTAATTAAATTTAAAATCTTTTGAACAGCAAAGGAAACCATCAACAAAGTAGAAAAAAAAAAAAGAAACCTATGGAATGGGAGAAATTATTTGCAGTTGATATGACTGATACAAGGTTAATGTTTCAAAATATATAAATAGCTCCTACAACTCAATATTGGAAAAAAAAAATCGGCTAAAGACCAGAATAGACCTTTTCCAAAGAAGACAAAGATAAGCAAACAGGAAGGTGGAAAGATCCTCAGCACTGCTAATCATCAAAGAGATGAAAATCAAAACCACAATGAGATATCGCCCACATCTGTCAGAATGGCTATCATTGCTGCTGCTGCTGCTAAGTCGCTTCAGTCGTGTCTGACTCTGTGCGACCCCATAGATGGCAGCCCACCAGGCTCCGCCGTCCCTAGGATTCTCCAGGCAAGAATACTGGAGTGGGTTGCCATTTTCTTCTCCAGTGCATGAAAGGGAAAAGTGAAAGTGAAGTTGCTCAGTCGTGTCCGACTCTTAGCGACCTCATGGACTGTAGCCTACCAGGCTCCTCCATCCATGAGATTTTCCAGGCAAGAGTACTGGAGTGGGGTGCCATTGCCTTCTCTGAAAGACCACAAATTACAAAAATTGATGAGGATGTAGAAAAAAGGGAACCCTTGTATACTGTTGGTTCGAATATAAATCCATGCAGTCACTATGGAAAACAGTATGGAGATTCATTTGAAAACTAAAAATAGAACTTTCGTATGATCCAGGAGTTTCACTCCTGGGTGGTTACCCATAAAGGGAGAGAGGGAGGAGTGGCAAAATAGGGTATTAAGAGAGGTTCAAATTACTATGTATAAAATAAACTACAAGGATATATTGTACATTACAGGGAATGTAGCCAGTATTTCATAATAACTTTAAATGGAGTATAATGTATAATTACTTTGAATCACTAAGTTTCAGTACACCTGAAAATAATAATTCTCAACTAAACCTCGATAAAAATATAGTGTTAAATGTCATCAAAATAAAAAAATAGAAATAGAGTGATTTCTTTATATTGTAATTTTTAAAATCTTCAATCATAGATTTTAAAAGCAAAGACAGATTGGAGGAATATTGTGATGCATTTATTTACCTAAAGCTAAATATATTTATGCTCAAAGCATATGAAGTAGATTGGTCACAGCAGGAGAGGATGCAATTAGTGAATAAACTCTTGGGAAAGTGTTAAACCTTGTTAAAAATTAGAAGTGAAAATTAAGATAACTTTGTACTAAGTAAATTAGCAAATTAGAGAAAACTCAGGGTTATACTTTAGGAAGAGGTTTTTTGATTTGGGATATATTATGTCCCAAATACATTGGGATACCAGCAGTTCAGGATGGTAGAGTAGAAGGACATGTGCTCATCTCCTCCTGTGAGAGCACCAAAATTGCAACTAGCTGTTGGACAACCATCGACAAGAGGACACTTCAGTTCAGTTCAGTCGCTCAGTCGTGTCTGACTCTTTGCTGCCTCATGAACTGCAACACGCCAGGCCTCCGTGTCCATCACCAACTCCCAGAGTCCACCCAAACCCATGTGCATTGAGTCGGTGATGCCATCCAACCATCTCATCCTCTGTCGTCCCCTTCTCCTCCTGCCCTCAATCTTTTCCAGCATCAGGGTCTTTTCAAATAAATTAGCTCTTTGCATCAGGTGGCCAAAGTATTGGTGTTTCAGCTTCAGCATCAGTCCTTCCAATGAATATTCAGGACTGATTTCCTTTAGGATGGACTGGTTGGATCTCCTTGCAGTCCAAGGGACTCTAAAGAGTCTTCTCCAACACCATAGTTCAAAAGCATCAATTCTTCTGTGCTCAGCTTTCTTTGTAGTCCAACTCTCACATCCATACGTGACCACTGGAAAAACCATAGCTTTGACTAGATGGACCTTTGTTGATAAAGTAATGTCTCTGCTTTTCAATATGCTGTCTAGATTGGTCATAACTTTCCTTCCAAGGAGTAACTGTCTTTCAATTTCAAGGCTGCAGTCACATCTGCAGTAATTTTGGAGCCCAGAAAAATAAAGTCAGCTACTGTTTCCACTGGAACCCACCAAAAAGAGATACCCCATGTCCAAAGACAGGTAGCTTGCAATGAGATGGTAGAAGGGGTGCAATCATGATAAAATCAAATCCAGTACCCACCCTGACCCACAAACTGGAGAACAATAATACCAAAGAAATTCTCCCACTGTTGTGAAGGTTTTGAGACCCACATCAGGCTTTGCAGCCTGTGTATCCAACAAAGGTACTAGGAATTCCCAGGGAATCTGACTTTGAAGACCAGCAGGATCTGATTACAGGACTTCCACAGGACTAGGGGAAAGAGACACCACTCTTGGAGGGCACAAACAAAATCTTGCACGCACCAGGAACCAGGGAAAAGGAGCAGTGACCAGACTTACCTGCTAGTGGTGGAGGGTCTCCTCTGTACATGTCAGTCAGCAGTGGCTTGCCACAGGGATGGGGGCACTGGCAGCAGCAGTCTTGGAAGGGGCCCCTTGGCTTAAGTCCTCTTGCCACTTAAGTTGCCACTAACTCTGCCTTTGAGCCCATAGACACCAGGACTGTGTCGCCTCAGGCTAAACAACTAACAGGGAGGGAGCACAACCCCATCCATCAGCAAGCTTACACAAGCCTTAGCCTCCTCCATCAGAGGGCAGACAGAAGAAGCAAGAAGAACCACAATCCCACAGTAGCTAGATCAAAAACCACATTACAGAAAGTTAATCAGGATGAAAAAGCAGTTATGTCCCACATGAAGGAACAAGATAAATCCCTAGAAAAACAACTAAATGAAATGGAGAGAGGCAACTTCCAGAAAAAGAATACAGAATAATGATAGTGAAGAGAAACTATGATCTTGGGAAAACAATGGAGAAGATGCAAAATGTTTACCAAAGACCTAGATGAACTGAAGAACAAATAAACAGAGATGAACAATACACCAGAAGGAATCAATAGCAGAATAACTGAGGCAGAAAAACGGGTAAATGGCCTGGAGGATAGAATGGTGGAAATCACTGCTGCAGAACAAAATAGAAAAAAGGAATGAAAAAAAAAATGAAGAAAGCGTAAGAGACCTGTGGACAACATTAAACACACCAACATTTGCATCATAGGGGTCCCAGAAGGAGGAGAGAGAGAGAGAAAGGACCTGAGAAAATATTTGAAAAGATAGTAGCTGAAAACTTCCCTAACATGGGGAAAGGAAATAATCAACCAAGTCCAGGAAGCACAGAGAGTCCCAGGAAGAATAAACCCAAGGAGGAACACAGCGAGACAGACACACGGTAATAAAACTGGCAAAAATTAAAGACAGAGATAAAATATCAAAAGCAACAAGGGGAAAATGACAAATAGCGTACAAGGAATAAGATTATCAGCTGATTGCTCAACAGAAATTCTCCAAGCCAGAAGGGAATGGCATGATATATTCAAAGTGATAAAAGAGGAGAATCTACAACCAAGAATTCTCTACTCAGGAAGATTCCCCTTCAGATTTGATGGAGAAATCAAAAGCTTTACAGACAAGCAAAACTTAAGAGAATTTAGCACCACCAAACCAGCTTTACAACAAATGCTAAAGGACCTTCTCTAGGCAGGAAACAAAAGAGAAGGCAAAGATCTACACAAAATAAAGCCAAACAATTAGGAAAATAGTAATAGGGTCATACATATCGATAATTAAATATCAATGGATTAAATGCACCAACCAGAAAACAGACTGGCTGGGCAGATGAAGACATGTGCGAGAATGCACTTCCACTTTCCACATTCCTCTACTTAACCCCCTAAATAGTGTGTAATTATTTTATATTGTTAGATTAATCACATTCCCATTATGGCTTGCAATTATAATGATCTTTTATTTTTTGTCTGGCTATTGATTGTGAATACTGATAAACATCTTCTACTGTTGTGATTTTTGCTTAATACAATAATGGTATCATGATTGGTCAACAGAGAATAATAGAGTTCTATATCACTAAAACTGCTATTTAACACAAAAACCAGTATTGCTTTTAAAAATCCAGATACATATCAGAATTATCTCAGAATTTTTTGCAAAATGCAAATGCCCAGGTATTGCTTTTTTTTTTACTTCTGCAAAACTCCAGATATGTTTCTAATGAACAGCCATGTTTAAAAACAACTGGACCATATGAGATGATCTTTTCCTTCTATCTAGTTTGTTTCACTTTTTCTATTTCATATTCAGTACTCCTATTTCATTTAGTTTGTTTTCCAATTTCTCTCTCTTTTTTTTTTTTGATGTTCTTTCTCAAGCCTTTACCAAGCATAGCGGAAAAGCTTTTGTATACATATATATAAATAGTATGTATGATATATTTATTTTAGAAAACATGAATTTTTACCTAGCTAAACATTTTATGACATTTTGATTCCACTTATTTGACTTAGTATGAATAGAATGCTAGATTTCTAATTTATATTCACTCAGAATTTTGATACAATTCCATGTGTGTTGGCATCTAGTATTACTGCTAAAAGTCTAGAAAATTTATTCTCTTCAGTTCGGTTCAGTCACTCAGTCGTGTCCAACTCTCTGCGACCCCATGAATTGCAGCACGCCAGGCCTCCCTGTCCATCACCAACTCCCGGAGTCCACCCAAACCTATGCCCATCGAGTCGGTGATGCCATCCAACCATCTCATCTTCTGTCGTCCCCTTCTCCTCCTGCCCCCAATCCCACCCAGCATTAGGGTCTTTTCCAATGAGTCAAATCTTCGCATGAGGTGGCCAAAGTATTGGAGTTTCAGCTTCAACATCAGTCCTTCCAATGAACACCCAGGATTGATCTCTTTTAGGATGGATTGATTGGATCTCCTTGCAGTCCAAGGGACTCTCAAGAGTCTTCTCCAACACTACAGTTCAAAAGCATCAATTCTGCGGCGCTCAGCCTTCTTCACCGTCCAACTCTCACATCCATACATGACCACTGGAAAAACCATAGCCTTGACTAGACGGACTTTTGTTGGCAAAGTAATGTCTCTGCTTTTAAATATGCTATCCAGGTTGGCCATAACCTTCCTTCCAAAGAGTAAGCGTCTTTGAATTTCATGGCTGCAATCACCATCAGCAGTGATTTTGGAGCCCCAGAAAATAAAGTCTGACACTGTTTCCACTGTTTCCCCATCTATTTGCCATGAAGTGATGGGACCAGATGCCACGATCTTAGTTTTCTGAACATTGATCTTTAAGCCAACTTTTTCACTCTCCTCTTTCACTTTCATCAAGGGGCTCTTTAATTCTTCTTCACTTTCTGCCATAAGGGTGGTGTCATCCGCATATCTGAGGTTATTGATATTTCTCCCGGCAATCTTGATTCCAGCTTGTGTTTCTTCCAGCCCAGCGTTTCTCATGATGTACTCTGCATATAAGTTAAATTAGCAGGGTGACAATATACAGCCTTGACGTACTCCTTTTCCTATTTGGAACCAGTCTGTTGTTCCATGTCCAGTTCGAACTGTTGCTTCCTGACCTGCATACAGGTTTCTCAGGAGACAGGTCAGATGGTCTGGTATTCCCATGTCTTTCAGAATTTTCCACAGTTTATTGTGATCCACACAGTCAAAGGCTTTGGCATAGTCAATAAAGCAGTAATAGATGTTTTTCTGGAACTCTCTTGCTTTTTGGATGATCCAGCGGATATTGGCAATTTGATCTCTGGTTCCTGTGCCTTTTCTAAAACCAGCTGGAACATCTGGAAGTTCACGGTTCACGTATTGCTGAAGCCTGGCTTGGAGAATTTTGAGCATTACTTTAATAGCATGTGAGATGAGTGCAATTGTGCGTTAGTTCAAGCATTCTTTGGCATTGCCTTTCTTTGGGATTGGAATGAAAACGGACCTTTTCCAGTCCTGTGGCCATTGCTGAGTTTTCCAAATTTGCTGGCATATCAAGTGCAGCACTTTCACAACATCACCTTTGAGGATTTGAAATAGCTCAACTGGAATTCCATCACTTTCACTAGCTTTGTTTATTATCTTAGTGATTAAATAAAATTGTGAGGCTTGAAACTTCTAATATCATTCTGAGGATATAAAGAAATATTATGTTGTAAAACAGAAATAGGAAATTAACGTGATACATGTTATTAACTAAAAGTACAGATTTTGTTCAAATCGCACAAAATTTTATGCTAGTGTCCATTATTTGTTTTCTTACCTTATTTGAGACTCCACGTTGTATTTAATTGTATTGAGCAGCTCCAACAGCATGCCACAAATTCTGATAAATTCTCTTGTTATTTTTATTCTAAATCTTTTCTAATTTTCTGTATTATGGCTTTTTATGTATACCCCTCATTTAAAAGTGGACATTTAATTTCCAAATACATGGGATTTTTTAAGTATCTTTGATATTAATTTTCTCATTTAAATGCTTTCATATCTGCAGTAACCCTCTGTTTTTTCAGTCTTCTAACTTTATTGAGGCTTTCAATGGCTAAGTCAAACATTTCTCTTGGTAAATGTCACACTGCACTTGAAAATATGTGGGTTATTTTCAAGTATCTTTTGATATTGGTCTCAAACATAATTCTACAGTAATTAGAGAATAGACTGTGTGTGATTTCAATACCTTGAGACTATGATATTTCTAAACCTGGTCTTATATGTGTCTGGATATGTTTCAGTATCTCCTAGTTTATAGTCTGTGGAAATTTGAATAAAATATGTATCCTAGTGTTGTGTGAAAGTTATATAAATCTTAATTATGTCAATTTGGTTCATAATGCTTTTCAGGTGTACTATATTCTTCTTCTTCTCTGTACATTCATTTTATTAATTTCTGAGAGTTTGATATTGAAACTCCAACTAAAAATCTTAATTTACCTATTTAAACAATTGTAATAGATGGTTTAACTATATGTAACTTTGTTCTATATTTTTTAAATCTCCTGTAAATGTTTTATCATAGATTCATAATTTTAAAAATAAAGAAAAATAAAATATACTGGAATAATTTTCTTTAGAGAATATTCTAGATAATAGCCAGACATATTTAACGTGTTTCATGCATTAGTTTCATGCATTAGTCCTTTGTTCATGAGTTCAACAAACCTAGTTTAAATTACTCATATATCAGATACCAAAGTGAATACTTGGAATGTGGAAGCTAATACAGTAAGGTCTATGTTCTTGGAGTTCACTTTCATCTGAAATTCTTTGATCTAGAAATTTTGTTTTAGGGATTTTAAAATTGATATAAAGAAAATAAAAACTCATTTTGCAAAAATATATTGATAGATACTATGTAATTTTTTAGAAATCTTGGAAGAAACATCCAAGTGCCTAGCAATTGAGAATTGATTATATGGAGGAACATCATAGTGCTGTTACAATGAATACATGGACCTGAGATACATATAAATCCACAAATAATAAATCCAAAGAATAGAACCTAGGTGTTTGGATACACTGATTATAGTTATCTAAAAAGTTATGGCTGGACATAGAATTTGGAAATACGCATAAAATTGTACATATATTTACACATCACAAAATGGACTTCTTATTTCATTTTTTACTATTTCCTTTATATTCATCATTATAACTTTACCTGGATTTCTGATTTTTGTTTTAAAATACACAGAGATGAACCAGCAGTAGAATTGTTTCACAAATGAAATTTTCCCTCATATTTTGTGGAATGACCTTTTTAAGAAGTGATGACCAAAAAAAAAAAAATGATGACCAAAATGTTGTAAAGACTCTAATCATATGAGAGTTAAATGGTTGTATTTCTTTCTCCCAAATTTTAAGTCATTGAATGTGTAGCAACCCTTCATGATGTATCATGAACATTTTTTTATCTTTTTTTTTAAATGAATCCCAGGCAAGAATCTTGCTTGCTTAATCATGGAGAAAGATAGAAATAATCAGACTGATGGTGTCCATCCACAAATTCCCTCATCTCCTCGTATTTCCTTGGCACCCCACTCCAGTACTCTTGCCTGGAAAATACCATGGACGGAGGAGCCTGGTAGGCTGCAGTCCATGGGGTCGCTAAGAGTCGGAAACGACTGAGCGACTTCACTTTCCCTTTTCACTTTCATACATTGGAGAAGGAAATGGCAACCCACTCCAGTGTTCTTGCCTGGAGAATCCCAGGGACGGGGGAGCCTGGTGGGCTGCCGTCTATGGGGTCGCACAGAGTTGGACACAACTGAAACAATTTAGCAGCAGCAGCCTAAATGATTAAATGATTTAATCAGATGTTGCTGCCTGCACTGCCCAGAAGTGTGTCTTCCACTGTACGTGCTCCTGGACAAGGCTAGCCCCTCTACTTGTGTCTGAGAGCTCATCCCTTCTCTCCTATTTAAAGCTGTTATTTCCACCCATTTCCCTCATTCTTTTATAAATTTCTCTTTCTTCTGGATCATTCCCATAAGCATGTACACATGCTGTGATTTTTGCCATATGGAAAAATCAAACAAATTTAGACTTCATCTTTCAGTTATTACCCCAATTATCTTTTTTTTTTTTTTTTAACCACACAGTTGCCGATAGCATTCCTTCTCTTCAGTTTCTCTCTTTCCATTTTTTGTGAGCCTCCCCTTCCAGATGGATTTTGCCTTTACCATTCCACCAGCATTGCTCTTGTCAAGATTTTATATCCTCTGTGTTGCTTCATCCAAGGACAGTTTTCAGGTCTCATCCTGTTTGACCTGTCAAAGGCATTTGATACAGGAAATCATGACTTCGTGAAGCACTTTCACTGGCTTCTCTGACACCACACTGTCCTAGGTTTTTCTTAGTCTCTTCTTTCTCAATGGTCTTTGCAGATTTTTCTCTTCTCTAACACGTCTCTAACTTTGGCACGCCCCAGGAATTGCTCCTTGGAGCTCTCCTCCTCTGTTTTGAATTCATACTGTGTGGATGATTTCAGCCCTTCTCGCTCTGTTCCCTTCTGTGTGCTGATAACTCCCAGATCTAGACCTCTCTCCAGGCCTCCAGGCTTCTGCCCATGGCTTCTTACCCACCTTCTGCTTTGCGCGACAACTTCCACATACCAGGTAAGTGCATCCTTCCTGGTGTTTGGGGCAAAATCTTTGTAGTTGCCTTTGACTTTTTCTTATGCCACACATTCAATCTGCCAGGAAATCCTCTGAATCTGTATTCCTATAGATTGAGTGAAGTTGCTCAGTCGTGTCCGACTCTTTGAGACCCCACAGACTGACGATAGCCTACCAGGCTCTTCCGTACATGGGATTTTCCAGGCAAGGATACTGGAGTGGGTTGACATTTCCTTCTCCAGGAGATCCAGGGATTGAACCCAGGTCTCCTGCATTGTAGGCAGACGCTTTACCATCTGAGCCACCAGGGAAGTCTCCTATAGATTATATAACAATAATCAGCTTCTATTATATCTAGACTTATTTTTCATCACTTCCACTGCTATTCACTGACATTTCTGCTAACACTTCACTTTGTCTTTTTCTTGATACTTTTGCTGCCTTTTCTCCACATGACAGCCAGATGATTCTTACATAAGTTGGATAATGCCAGTTCACTACTACTCATAGTGGTGCCCTCGTTAGCTTTGCACCTCCACAGAGTAGAAGCCAGTTGCTTGCACTGCTGCAGAAGTTTTGCCCTTCCCCTCTTCTCTTGTGATCTTACTTCCTCCCACTTCTTCCTACTCCTGCTCCTGACCTCTAGGGACAAACAAGTCATCATTTCAGGCTTTTTCAAGGGCTGTTTCCTCTACTAAGAAACCACTCCCCAGATATCCACTTCAGTGTTGGTGGTGGTTTAGTCTCTAAGTCGTGTCCGACTCTTGTGACCCCGTGGACCGTATGTAACCTGCCAGGCTCCTCTGTCCATGGGATTCTTCAGGCAAGAATACTGGAGTGGCTTGCCGTTTACTTCTCTAAGGGATCTTCCCAACCCAGGAATCGAACCCACGTCTCCTGCATTGCAGGCAGATTCTTTACCAATTGAGCTACAAGGACCCCCTAAGACTTCAGTCTTACATCTTTACATTTCCTCACATGTGCCTTAGTGATGTCTTCCTTAATCTCTGTTTAAAGTTGTGGCCCTTACCACTGGCATTCTCTGTTCTCATTTTTAAGATTGTATTTTTTACTCTTATTTTTTCTCCTTGTTTTACTTTTCTCTTTGATACTTTTCACTGTTTGATATTTATATTTTTTCCCTCCACTAGAATTTAATCTCCATGGTTTTTATTTTTCTGTTTTGTTTACTCCTGCTCCACGAGTGGGTAGTATAGTATCTGGCTAACAGCAGACATTCAGTGAATACTTAATGAGTAGATAAAAACTAAAACTGTGTAGCACTGGTGAGTAATATTTAAGCTGAGATTGGAATATCTATGCATCAGGGATGTTGTAGGAAGAGTTTGCAGTGGGTGGATGTAATGTTCTCTAGGGGTGTTGCTGACTCACGTCTCTGGTTTCAAACTTTTTAAAGTAGTTGGGGAAAAAAACAGTTTAAGTTCAACTATAGATTTAAAAGTTTCACATTGTTCTCAGTTCCGGGGACAAAAGCGGATCTCTTCCTCAGTCTTGCGAGTCCAAGAAAATAAAAGTTGATACGTGTGTGAGAAATGACATACTCTCAGGGATCTCTGGGATGAATTGGGCTTCCCAGGTGGCGATAGTGGTAGAGAACTCTCCTGCCAATGCAGAGAGTTGGTTTAATCCCTCAGTCAGGAAGATCCCCCGAAGGAGGAAATGGCAACCCACTCCAGTATTCTTGCCTGGAGAATCCCATGGGCAGAGGAGCCTGGCAGGCTACAGTCCATAGGGTTGTAAAGGGTCAGACCTGACTGACGCCACTTAACACCTGCTGCTGCTGCTGCTGCTGCTGCTGCTGCTAAGTCGCTTCAGTCGTGTCCGACTCTGTGCGACCCCATAGATGGAAGCCCACCAGGATCCCCCGTCCCTGGGATTCTCCAGGCAAGAATACTGGAGTGTGGTGCCATTGCCTTCTCCGATTTAACGCCTAGCAGGATGAATTTACAGTAACTGCCTTGACATACTGGAGAAGGCAATGGCACCCCACTCCAGTACTCTTGCCTGGAAAATCCCATGGATGGAGGAGCCTGGTAGGCTACAGTCCATGGGATCGCTAAGAGTCGGACACGACTGAGCGACTTCATTTTCACTTTTCCCTTTCACGCACTGGAGAAGGAAATGGCAATCCACTCCAGTATTCTTGCCTGGAGAATCCCAGGGACGGCGGAGCCTGGTGGGCTGCCGTCTATGGGGTCGCACAGAGACGGACACGACTGAAGCGACTTAGCAGCAGCAGCAGCAGCAGCAGCCTTGACATACCAGCTTCCCCCTGTGCTGCAGGAAATAAGAGTTAGATCCCTGGGTTAGGAAGATCTCCTGGAGAAGGTAATAGCAACCCACTTAAGTATTCTTGCCTGGAGAATCCCATGGTGGGCTACAGTGCATAGTCACAAGGAGTTGAACACGACTGAAGCAACTTAGCCTGCACACTTTGATATACAGTGATGGAATCAATTAGCATGCAAACTTACTACATGGTACATGTCCTTTTCAGATGCTATTAGTGCTCTATTGGCTATGCTGTTTCCTTGCAGGGAGATTTGTGTGAAGAAGGATTATGATTCAAATAGCTGCATCTTTATAGTTGAACCTGAATTAAGATGGGAGAGGGTGTTGGAGAGTAATATTTCATTAAGACTATAAAAGAGACTTGTTTTATATCCCCAACCTTCAGTCATCTTTGTGATGAGGTTCTACTTTTTAACCTTGTAAACCACTTAAACCCTTAATAACTGTGAAAACATCCTTGCATCCCAGACATACTTTCATGTGTCTTTCTGTATACCTATTCTGTTAAGATATGTGATACTCATATCTCATTGACCTTGGTGGTCATAGTAGCATAGTAGCACAGATAAAATCTACCTGGAGCAAGCAAGTCAGGTTCACAAAGAATTTATTTCAGAGAGTTTCTGTGTTGGCCAATTGATAAAGTACTTTCTGTTAAAAACTTAGCATAGTTGCTAGCACTCAGTAAATTCTCAATAAAATTTAACTGATAATCTTGTTGTTGTAATTGTGTTTTTACATAGCTATTTTTTTTCTACCATATTGTAAATTTGAAAAGTGCAGAGACCATGTCTTTTGCTCACCTCCAAGCCATTTTTAAATCCCTGTGGTCTAGCTGAGTGCTGTCACCTGTGCATGATTGATTGATCTGAATTTTTCCTGCCCTTTTTTTTTTTCTGTTGCAGACAGACATCAATAACTATTGGATCAATGAGCAGAACTAGATTGTGCTGATTAAGTTTTCCTGGCATGTTACTAACAAAAACCTTTTGTAGAACTATAATTTTCTTATTAGGATGAGTACAAGTAGGCCACTTACCTAGTTTCACATCCATAATTTGTAGTGAGATGGGGAGAGAAAATTTGAAATTTTATTTGAATCAAACTTTAGGACTGGATGAAAAGAAATGGAATTTACTGCATTAATATATGAAATATCATTACTCTTTGTTGTGAATGGTTGGCTTTTATTGAAGTGTAGGCTATTATGGTATACAAAACAACAACAAAATATTCTAATAATGGTCTTTTTTTAGATCCAGTTTTCTTCTTATCCTGTGAAATAAACAGGAATAAGTAAATGACACTTTAGTAACAGTGTCAACATAAGTAAAATTTATAGAATCTAATGACATTTAGATGAATGAATTTATTGTCAATATTTCACTGTGCAAAGTATGATACATAAAGTAGAATTTATAGATCTCAATTTATATAACAAAGTATCTACATGTGTACATCTTTATCAAGAATCTCTTACTAAAGATTCTGTGGCAGTAACTTCATTTTCTTTTTCATAAGACAATACATCAATAAAGTAGCCACAAATATAAAGGACATTATTGACTATGAAATGAGCAGATATTGAGATCCAGGAAGTAATAACTAGTTTTGAAAAAATGAGTTTCTTAACTTGATTAAAAAAATATGAAAACATGAATGTTGGAAAAGATGCACATGATTTTGTGATACTCAGTCATTTATTTAATCTTCATCTGTGCAAGAGATTTTGTTTCAGAGCATTTTCAAAATTCAGTTCAGTTCAGTTCATTAGCTCAGTAGTGTCTGACTCTTTGTAACCCCATGGACTGCAGCACATCAGGCTTCCCTGTCCATCACCAATTCCTGGAGCTTGCTCAAATTCATGTTCGTTGAGTCGGTGATACCATCCAACCATCTCATCCTCTGTCGTCCCCTTCTCCTTCTGCCTTCAGTTTTCTGCAGCATCATTGTCTTTCCCATTGAGTCAGTTCTTCGCATCAGGTGGCCAAAGTGTTGGAGTTTCAGCTTCAGCATCAATCCTTCCAATGAATATTCAAGACTGATCTCCTTTAGGATGGACTAGTTGGATCTCCTTGCAGTCCAAGGGAGTTTCAAGAGTCTTCTCCAACACCACAGTTCAAAAGCATATTTTCAAAATTATATACTTTTAAAATTTAACACTTTTCAAATATAATTTATTTAGATTCAGAATTCTAGTTATTGATATGCGTTAAAGGTTTGCATATAGATAGCCACTGTTGTGGTTAATAGTTTATCTTTTATTTGGTCTAGGACTTAATACAACTTGGATTAAAAGAATTTGTAGATATGAACTCAAAGCCACTGACGGTAAATTTTTTTTGTTTTTGTTTCCAAGCAGTCATGAAGATAAGATATCCAGAGATAAGACATAGAGAGAGGCACATAGTGCCTTATTGGTTCAAAAGGGAATGAGTTCTAGGAATTATAGATCAATAGACATGACATTAATTTCTAGAAAAATTATATAACTGAAGATTTGAAAGCATTTAGAAAAGAGTCTGATGTATGTGTATTTGGAAGCATTTAGAAAACAGTCTGATGTATGTAATATGTATTGTTAAGCTAACATTTTTTTTCTTTGAAAGCATTGCTGGGTTGGTAGATTAGGGAAATTCTGCAGATAAAGAATTTGACATACTCCTTTCATTTAACAAATTTGTAGAAAATTTACTTTGTACTGGGTGGTGAACAAAATAAACTTTATTAAACCTGCGGATGATAATGATAGCAAGTAATCTCTGAAATTTAGTAGTTAGAAAACATGAGGCTTAGCTGGATACTCTGTTAGGGTTGAAGAGTAGGCTCAGATTGAGATCACTAACAGGGTACCACCCAAAGCTCCGTCCTTCACACTCCATGCAGATCAAATCTAAGAAGCCCAGAGCGAGCTAAATCAGTCCTGTGGTGGTGGTTTAGTTGCTAAGTTGTGTGTGACTCTTGAGACCCCATGGACTATAGCCTGCCAGGCTCCTTTGTCCATGAAATATCCCAGGCAAGAATACTGGAGTGGTTTGCCATTTCCTTCTCCAGGGGATCTTCCTGATCCAGGGATTAAACCCACATCTTCTGCATTGCAAGTAGATTCTTTAACAATAACCAAGTTAATATTCAAAATATTTTTGAGACACTGGATACTCTGAAAAATCAAGAAAAATTAAAAGTCACAGGTAATATATTTCTGATATCTTTATACTGCCTTTTACATTTCAAATAGCAGTCCTTTTGACCGACACCTAGACCTTGTCATCAATGAGACAGACTCCTCCAGTGTATGTCCAGTAGGGAATCTATAGGAGTCCATACAAGTAGACAGCCAGGTTTGGGGACAGAGAGACCTCTTTAAAAGGTGAAAGAGAAATCTACATTGTATTCATAGCCTGACTGGAGGACCTCTGTATTCCAACCTGATTATACAATTCTAAGGACTTCTTTGATGATTGCAATGGAGAAGTGTGTGCTTGTGTGCTTAGTTGCTCACTCGTGTCCAACTCTTTGTGACCCTATAGACTGTAGCCTGCCAGGCTTCTTTGTCCATGGGGATTCTCCAGGCAAGAATACTAGAGTGGGTTGCTGTGCCCTCCTCCAGGGGATCTTCCCAACTCAGGGATCAAACCCAGGTCTCACGCATTGCAGGTAGATTCTTTACTGTTTGAGCCACCAGAAGTGGTTTTTGTCAAATCTCCAAGGGAACTTGTTCTCTGAAATGGAATAAATCAGCTAAGTTTGCGCACTGCCTACAAAAGGAAACACTGTCCCCTTTTTGTAACTTCCTATTGAGTTCAGTTCAGTCACTCAGTGGTGTCTGACTCTTTGCAACCCCACGGACTGTAGCAGCTCTGTCCATGGGATTCTCCAGACAAGAATACTGGAGTGTGTTGCCATTTCCTTCCCAGGAGATCTTCTCAACCCAGGGACTGAACCCAGGTGTCCTGCATTGCAGGCAGATTCTTTACCTTTTGAGCCACCAGGGAACCGCTTTAGTTGATTTAGGCTAAAGGAAAAGAAGAGGGCGGCAGAGGATGAGATCGTTGGATGACATCACCGACTTAATGGACATACTTAAGCAAACTCTCGTAGGTAATGGAGGACAGAGAAGCCTGGCATGCTGCAGTCCATGGAGTCTTAAAGAGTCAGACACGACTTAGCAACTGAATAACAACAACAGTTAGTGCTTAGTACAATAAATGTGGTTTGACTCACTAACAACACCTGAGTCATTTAATTTTATTATTTTTGACTCTTGTCTTCTGACTTACCAAATTCCCTTTTCTTAAATATAGTTTGAGCCTGTTTTTATGAAATCAGGAACATTATTTCCTATTGTTCTTTTTATAAAGAGAGTTAGTGAAATATGAAGATGGCAACTCTGAAAGCCATATGTATGCCCTCTGTGGAACTCTCTTATTCTCTCTTGATTCTAAATGATTCATTCTGCCACTTGATAATTCTTGTCAAGAAAATCAATTATTTAGTGTTTTGGAGGTGATTGGTTTGCAGGTAATCTTGTGATGTTAAGTACTTTTTTGGTAAATTTACCAGTTTCTGAAAACTGTAAATTATTTTAACACTTGCTGGAGTTATAATTGAGTTACTTAGAATATATATTCAAAGATTAATAGACTATCAAAATTAGTAGGTGTGGGCTCCATACTACACATTCATCTTCAGTTTTGTTGTTAAAAATTATTTCACCAAAGAAATTCTTATCTTGTAAAAATGAAAGCCAATTGTTTTCTTACATGCCTTTCCTGGAGCTTAGGTCCCCACTGCTCCTGATCTCCTTATTTTTTTCTTCCCTCCCCAACGAACATTATACTTCAGTGTTTTAACTCTTTGATGAAAAGTTTGGTGTTTCCCAGTCTTAGGTAGAGTGTGAATAAAAGCATCTTAAGAATTGCTTTGTTTATTGATCTGTAATATGCCACATACATAGTATACTTGCAATATTTTAAGACAAGGCCCCTGGATCTTCACCCTGATTAACATCCCCACAAATCCCACCTATATAGAACTTATGGATCTATGATAGCTGTTCAGAAAATATTTGCCCATCATTAAAAGGCAGCCACTGTTGATTACTGGGTTCAAAAGTATTTTGAAGAATCTATGATTTTACTTTATAAACAGTTTAATGGCCAGTCAGATGTAGTTTCGTGTAACTTGTAATTCTTTGTAATGTAGTTTGAGGTCAGTTTGAAAGATAGCAGTTTTAAAATAAAGTGGTCTAGTAAATAAAATCAGTGTTTAAATATCCTCTTTTCTACTTTAGATATTGGTAAAGATTTTTTTTTTTTTTTTAGTAAAAACTGCCTATACTATAGAACTTATTATCTTTAACTCTTCCTCTTTTGAGCTTCATGTCCTTAAAGAAATTTTATGCCACTGATTCCTTTTATTTGATTCCTAATACTTAATTCCTTTTACTTTAAACACATTTTCAGGCCATTAAAAAAATGAAGATCTCTCTTCCTCCCTTCCATCCTTCCTTCATAGAAAAATTTAGTAAAGTACGGTGGAAAGAAAAACGTGGAAGAGTAGGAAGTGATTGTAATACTCTTTCTGTCTGTAGTTTTTTAGTTTATTTTCAAAGATTTTATTTGATAAAAGCAGTTTAGATATCTACTCTTAAATCTTTAAGTGTATGGTAAAGTATTGATAACTATGGTATAATATTGTACAGCCAAACTGTAGAACTTATTCATTGTGCTTAACTGAAATTTTATGGCCACTGGTTAGCAGCTCCTCATTTCCCCCTCCCCACAGCCCCTGGAAAACACTATTTTGCTCTGTATCTCTATGTGTTTGACTGTTTTAGCTATCTGATTTTAAGTAGAGTCATGTAGTTTTCCAGTTAATTCAGCCTGAGCTGTTTCCTCTTCCTGAAATTTATTTTTCCTACCTAGGCGTTGTTCAAAGTATTCTAATGTATTAACTCATTTAATATTTACCCACACAATAATATTATTTCTAATTTTATACAAATAGGACCTCAGATATGTGAGAATGAATAACTTTATGAAGGACATGCATTTAGTAAGTTGTGGAGGTGATATTTGAACCCAGTGGTTTTGAACCCAAAATTTGATCTCTTAACTGCTGCACCATGCTTCTTTAAGCCAATGATAAGAATACCTGTCTACAGAGCTGACTTGAGAAGTAAATGGGACAAACTGTACAAAGGTCTTAGAACAGTGCCTGGCATATAGTTAAATATATAGTAAGTGTTAGCTATTAGTATTACATTTTGATTTTAATAAGTCTAGCATATATCTTTGTCAGTGGCATAGTGCAAATAGTTTTTATAGATTATAATGTAAGTTGTTCCATGAACTTATATATTTTATCAACCCCTTCTGAGTCCTAGATTTCTTAGCTTTAGTTATACTGTACATATAGTATATGCACTTTAGCTATAGTGCACACTTCATAGTGGTTTTGTGAGTATTAAATTAGGTAGCATTATATAAGAGGAACTTGGTACATATAAATGCCTAGTAGTGTTGGCTTACTCTGCTCCCTTCTAAGATGTGAATTCCTTGAAGACAAGATCAGTGTTTTATTATTTTTGCATTCAACCAAGGGTGTCTCACAGCTCCTGGTGCATAGTAGGTATTTTGTAAATGCTTGTATAATAAATGAATGAATTCTTTGAAAGGAGAAAGAACAGAAAGAAGGATATATGTATGGACATTTTTCTCCTGGAGATAATTTTCTTCTAGAGAAAAAAGATCATTTGAAGGCCATTTGGATTTAAAAACTTAGTTTTTTATTTTAAAATTAAAGGTTAAACTGTTCTGATATTTAATTCTGAAGTATTAGGTAGCCAAACCTGGCCACTTAAGGACTGAAGAATGGAAGAGAAAGTGGAGAGGCAAAGAAAGAATAAGAGACTTAGTAAGTACTATAGTTTCTCATAGCAAAATTCAGGCTTAAACTAAAGAAACCAGGGGAAACCACTAGGCCAGCCAGATATGACTTAAATCAAATCCCCTATGAATATGCAGTGGGGTAATGAATAGATTCAAGGAATATTAAATCTAGTAAACAGTGTGCCTGAAGAATTATGGACAGAGGTCCATAATATTGTACAGGAAGCAACGAAGAAAACCATCCACAGAAAAAGAAAAGCAGGAAGGCAAAGTGGTTATCTGAGGAGGCTTTATAAATAGCTGAAGAAAGAAGAGAAGAAAAAACAAGGGAGAAAGGGAAAGGTATATCCAACTAAATGCAGAGTTCCAAAGAATTAGCAAGGAGAGACAAGAAGTCCTTCTTCAATGAACAGTGCATAAAACTAGGAGAAAACAACAGAAGGAGAAATACTAGAAATCTCTTCTGGAAAATTGGAAATAATCGAGGGATCATTTTGCACAAAGATGGGCACAATAAAGGACAGAAATGGTCGAGACCTAGTAGATGCTGAAGGGATCAAGAAAAAAATACATGGAAGAACTGTACAGAAAAGATCTTAATAAACTGGATAACTAAAATGGTGTGGTCAGCCCCCCACAGCCAGACATTCTGCAGTGTGGAGTCAAGGGGGCCTTAAGAAGCACTCCTATTAATAAAGCTAGTGGATGTGATGGAATTCCAGTAGAGCTATTCAAAACCCTAAAGGATGATGCCATCAAATTGTTGCATTCAATATGTCAGCATATCTGGAAGACCCCGCAGTGGCCACAGGACTCGAAAACATCAATCCTCATCCCAATTCCCAAGAAGGGTAGTACTAAAGAATGTCCTAACCATTGGACAATTGCACTCCTCTCCCATGCTGGTAAGGTCATGCTTAAAATCTTGCATGCTAGACTTTAGCATTATGAGAACCAACAACTTCCAGACATCCAAGCTGGGTATAGAAAAGGCAGTAGAATCAGAGATCAAATTGCCAGCATTTGCTGGATCATAGGGAAAGCAAGGGAATACCAGAAAAAACATCTACTTCTATTTCATCAACTACACTGAAGCTTTTGACCATGTGGATCATAACAAATTGTGGAAAACTCTTAAAGAGATGGGATTACCACACTATCTTGCCTGTTTTATGAGAAACCTGGATGTGAGTCAAGAAGCAAAAATCAGAACCCTGTATGGAACAACTGATTGGTTCAGGATCGAGAAACAAGTATGACAGGGCTGTCTGCTGTCACTGTTTGTTTAACTTCTACTCTGAGCACATCATGAGAAATACTGGGCTGGTTGAGTTACAAGCTGGAATCAAGATAGGCAGGAGAAGCATCAACAACCTCAGATATGTGGATGATACCACTCTAATGGCAGAAAGTGAAGAGGAACTAAGGAGCCTCTTGATGAGGGTGAAGGAGGTGAGTGACAGTGAAATATTAAAAACAAACTACGATCATGGCATCTGGCCCCATTACTTCATGGCAAATAGAGGGGAGGGAAAGGTGGAAGTAGTGACAGATTTCATCTTCTTGGGCTCTGAAGTCTCTGTGGATGGTGACTGCAGCCACGAAATCAGAAGATGATTGCTTCTTGGCAGGAAAGCTATGACAAACCTAGACAGTGTGTTGAAAAGCAGAGATATTACTCTGCAGGCAAAGGTCTGTATGTGGTGTTCCCAGTGGTCATGTACAGTTGTGAGAGCTGGACCATAAAGAAAGCAGAGCACCAAAGAATTTATGCCTTTGAACTGTGGTGCTGGAGAAGACTCCTGCGAGTCCCTTAGACAGCAAAAAGATTAAACTAGTCAATCTTAAGGGAAATCAACCCTGAATACTCATTGGAAGGACTGATACTGAAACTGAAGCTCCAGTATTTTGGTCATCTGATGCGAACAGTCTTCTTATTGGAAAAGACCCTGATTCTGGGAAAGATTGAGGGCAGAAGGAGGAGAGGGCATCAGAGGATGAGATGGCTGGATGGCATCACTGATGTAATGGACAGGAACTTGGGCAAACTTTGGGAGGTGATGAGGGACAGGGGGGCCTGGCGTGCTGCAGTCCGTGGGATTGCAAAGAGTAGAACACGACCGGGTGACTGAACAAAGTACTATAGGCATGCTGCTAAGTCGCTTCAGTCATGTCCGACTCTGTGCGACCCCATAGACGGCAGCCCACCAGGCTCCGCCATCCCTGGGATTCTCCAGGTAAGAATACTGGAGTGGGTTGCCATTGCCTTCTCCACTATAGGCATGTTACACTCTAAAACCCTAGATAACAGTTTTTAGTAGTAGCTTCAGAGTCTCAGTACCAGTGATGAGGGGCTTTTGGAAATAGAATTAGATGATTAGCCTTTATTTTCAAAAAAATTACTTGCACTTTGCTTGTGTGTCTTTGATAAATCCTTTTTGAATGGAACTGTAGCCAAAGGTGGTAGCAAGGGGTGTGGAACATTGTTGATGGTGTGTGGGTGTGGGTGTGTGTGTGTGTGTGTGTGTGTGTGTGTGGTTGTATCACCAGTCGAGCAAACGACCTGGTATCTGATGAAATTAAACTGAGGACATATACTCTGCATCCACCGTCAGAGCTAAGGCAGCAGTTTGGAGGGAAGATAATGCATTTTTAGGTTGTTGTGATGTTCTGTCTCAAGGCCTCACTGTATTTCTTGGGATGAGGTAGTGAAACTTATTTCCTGAGACTGACCTTTAGTAACTACATAAGAGAAGTCTAGCTTGACAGGCCAGTCCCTTAACTTGGAGATTTCTCCAGAAACATGGTGCAGTGTTAGGTCAAGGGAACAGACTGGGATCTGTCCATGGCTTTAGAGACACACTTAGTCACACTGCCCGTCAGCTTGTCTTGGCAGTTATGTGTTCCTTAATCTCTCTGCTTGTGGACAAGAGGCAGCAGTGCCTCCATTGTTTTTTCCTCTTAGTTTCTAACTGTTTGGCTTTTAAGACTGAATTGTCTGGAATACCTTCTGCTGTTGTAGTAAGGAAAAGTGAGTGGTATTTTTCACCAGTGGGAAAAATGAAGTGTTTTTTACCCATAGGAATGACACATGAGACTAGACATGTAACTTATTTGTGAGCCTCTCTTGTTTCTCAGTTCAGGTTGGTTCTGTCACGTTATTGACGACCACAGGTTAAGAAAATACGTGGCATCAAAGGAGAAGGCCACACTTTATTTTATCATGGAAACGTTTACTTTTATTTATTTTTATGAATAGATAAAATCAGAAGTCTTCAAATTAAGCTGTTTTTCAGGAAAATGTTAACAATTAGCAACAGGGAGATTAAGGAAAATATCACCCTTCTAGGCCATTTGCATTTTGACTGCCAATGTATCTGCTGTTAGTGCCTATGGTCTTGCTTTTGTCTTTTGTTCAAATATGGGATTTTAACCACTCTGAGCTTGCTTTCTCCTTGGTAAAGTAAGAGTTTCATCAGGTTCTGGGTAGAGTTTCTTTTAACATAGGCACTTCATTGACCAGATGAGAGGAAGGAAAAAGGAGTACTGAGATGATCTGCCACCTACTCAGGCCCCTTTCTCAGTGTGAAATGGATACAAAAACACAGTGGTCAGGCCTTAGCAAGAGAGAGAGCTCAATCCTACTCTCATAAAATTACAAGCTGCCACATAGATAAATTCATTATGAAAATGAGGCTTTAAGTCCAACCCTGTCCTATGATACCTTTTTTTTTTTTGCATTCATCCTGAATCATTTTCATTTTTAACAAACTGCAGTTTCCCTTCACTGAGAATTAGTACTCAGTTCTGGATAGCTCTTCAATTGAATGGCCTCATTTATCTTGAGTTTTGTTATTTGAGTGAGCATTGTGAGAAACTTGCTTTGCTGGCTATTTGTGTATTTCTTATTAAGGCATTTGTTGAAGCTGAAGAGGATGCTCTTTGAAAGTGTTTTTTCATGAAAAACTGTTGCATTGAAAAGTGGCTTTGTGTTTTCACAGACCATACAAATCTAAGTCAACAGACATGGTTTCAAAGTAGTTATTGGTGGATAGAATGCACAGGTAAGTGCTTGAGAGCCCAGTGCTTGTAGTTTTAAGTGTTTTAAGTATTAAAGATGGAGAAGAAAGCATGACTGAGGTCTGGAGTTTTCCATTTGATTATTTTTTTACGATATCCGTATAAACTGAAGTTTTGCCATTGTCTTGCCAGATGTGAACTTCTTGCTTAATTAGATGCATTTAAATATATCAGTTAAAAGCCCTTGGTCTAATGTTCAATATCCTTTATACTTGTTACTGATATTGTTGGAATGCTTTTTACTGCCTCCCAAATCCATATTTGTATATACTTTAAAGGAAAACAGCTGCATTTTAAAATATGATGAGTGATATCTAGTGCTGGTTAGAATGGAGCAGTAAATCCTCCACATCCTGTCACTCCACTGATTATAGCTAAACAGTCTGGAAATGATGCGAAACACGTTTGAGGAATGAAAAGTAAGTGATAGCAGGCGAATGGAGGGGCCGAGGGTGGCGGTCAAAATTTGAAGCCTAACTGGCATGGCAGTGAATTTACTGTTTGTTTTTTTCCTCCTTAATCTTGTGGCTTTAATCTGTGGGTGGACTTTTTTTCCTCTTTCCTCTTCTGACCCTGCCTTCAGGTCAGCCACGGTCACAAAACTATGTTGCTGCTGTGGTAGTGAGGATGGTGCAGGCACCAGATGCTGAGCTAGAGCCCACGTTCTGCCTGGAGGAATCAGGAAAGGAGTCTTTGGACTCCAGAGAGTCTGTGAGGAAATTGCTGTTACTTTTCTCTCTAGTTTCTCTTGCTACTTTGCCCAAGGGCTGTTCTAAATATATGGAACATTATGTTAGTATAAAAGATTAAACTTCTGAGAGACATCTTGAACTTCTAGACTACAGATTGTGAAGAAGGGACCCTGGAAGCTAGAGAGTGTTAGGTAAATTTTGGAGAAGACAGAGCTGAAAAGGGGAGCTCGTACTTTGTGTATAAATCAATACAAGTCCCAAGTTCACCCCTAAAACTGCATACGCATGGATCAGTTATGCCCAAAGGGACCTGACAAAGGTTACTGAACTTTGGTGTAAACTACCATTCAAGTCCCAGACTATTCACTAAATAATCCCAATAACATCAGCTGTTGAAAACTGATTTGACATTGAACCATTTCCTGCAGAAGGCAGGGCAGAATTTGTATTGACTTCTCAAACAAACAAACAAAGTAATCAGCATTTGCAAAAAGATTTTATCAGTATCCAGACTCACAACATACTATTCAGTATATCTGGAATATAATCCAAAATACTCTCAAAGAACCTGGGAGCTCTGACCAATTCTCAAAGGAAAAATTAACAGATACTGATTGCAAGATGATTCAGAAAATGGGTTTGATCAGGCAAAGAATTTAAAACAGCATTTATAACCATAATCCAGGAGATAAACATAAATACTCCTAAATGGAAAGATAGATGTTCTCAGCAAAAACAAATGAAAACTAAAAAGAACCAAATGAGTATTTTATAACTGAAAGTTAAAAATATCTGAAATTTAAAAAAGCAAAAAAAATCCCCCAAAACTGCATAGATGTTTTAGCAGAAGGGAGAAAATAGATCAATAGAAATTATTCAAACAATAGAAATTATCCAAAAAAGAAAAAAAAGGATTTTAGTTAGCTAAATCCTAAGAGACCTATGGGACAATATTAGAGGTTCTAAAATTTATGACATCAAAATCCCAGAGAGAGAGGAGAAAAAGTTGGGTTCAGTAAAAAAAGGAAGAGGTGATAGCTGAAAGCTTCTCAGATTTGATGAAAGGTGTAAACTTCTAGCTCTTCATGGATCATTACCTTGTTATGGCAAAGGAGCTTGCATAACTCAGTGAAGCAGGGCCACCCAAGACAGACAGGTCATAGTGAAAAGTTCTGACAAAATGTGGTCTGATGGAAGAGAGAATGGCAAACTGCTCCAGTATTCTGATTGTGATAACCCCATGAACTGTATAAAAAGGCAAAAAGATATGACACCAAAGATGAGCCTCCCAGGTCAGAAAGTGTCCAATATGCTACCAGGGAAGAGCAGAAGACAGTTACTAATAGCTCCCGAAAGAATGAAGTGGCTGAGCCAAAGCTGAAACGATGCTCAGTTGTGGATGTGTCTGCTGATGAAAGTAAAATCTGATGCTGTGAAGAACAGTATTGCATAGGAACCTGGAATGTTAGGTCCATGAATCAAGGTAAATTGGATGTGGTCAAGCAGGAGACAGCCAGAGTGAACATCAACATCTTAGGAATCAGTGAACTAAAATGGACAGAAATGGGCAAATTTAATTCAGATGACCATTATATCTACTACTGTGGACAAGAATCCCTTAGAAGAAATGGAGTACCCTTCATAATCAACAAAAGAGTCCAAAATGCAGTACTTGGGTGCAATCTCAAAAATGACAGAATGATCTCTGTTCGTTTCCAAGGCAAACCATTCAGTATCACAGTAATCCAAGTCTGTGCCCCGAACACAAATGCCTAAGAAACTGAAGTTGAATGGTGCTATGAAGACCTACAAGGCCTTCTAGAACTAACACCAAAAAAAGATGTCCTATTCATCAATGGGGGTTGGGATGCAATAGTAGGAAGTCAGGAGATACCTGGAGTAATAGGCAAGTTTGGCCTTGAGTACAAAATGAAGCAGGGCAAAGAGCACAGAATTCTGCCAAGAAAATGCACTGGTCATAGCAAACACCCTTTTCCAATAACACAAGGGATGACTTTACACATGGATGTTGACTATTTCACCAAATGGTCAGTACTGAAATCAGATTGAAGTACTCATATATGCACGACCATAACATGTTTGAATCTCAAATCTATTAAGGGGATAAATCAGACTCAAAGACTACATATTGGATAATAACATTTATATGACATTGTAGAGAAGGTAAAATTATAGGGATGTCAAACCCTGAGTTACTAGGTGTGGGGCTGCTGTGCAACTACAAATAGACAGCACAAAAGAAAGCTTTATGATGGTGGAAATCCTCATCTTAATTGTGGTGGTGGTTACATTACTATATATTTATCAAAATTCAAAGAACTGTATACTAAATGGGGCAAATGTTATATAAGTTTAAAACTAGTTTTTATTCCCTTTTATACAGTTGAGGGAATTGAAACTTGGAGATGTTAAAGAAAGTTTTAAGCTAATAATAAAGAGAGAGGCCTTATTTCTTTTCTCCTAACTGTGGATTTTTTAGTCTTAGCAGTATGATTTATTAGACTGGATAGGTCTTTGTTGTAGGGAGCTATCTTGAGCATTGTTTGATATTTATCACTATCTGTGACTTATACCTATATGTCACTAGAAGGTGGTCTGTACTATACTTAGGTGATATTTAAATATTCATTTTCCATTTATTTCCAGTCTGGAGGGAAATCTACCAAGTCAAGTACTCTTTCACTTGAATACTTGATTGAGAAGATTGACATTTAAGGAGAGATACAGAATGTTCAAATAGGCCTCATTGGATGGTTTAACTTTACTGGGGTGACTAATGTCCATGCCATGGCTCTCAATTTTCAAGTCTATAAATTTGATTTTTCTCCCAGTTCTTATTGGGAGTTTGAAAGCATCAATTCCTCATCGCTTGGCCTTTTTTATGGTCCCACCCTCATGTCTCTATATAACCACTGGAAAAACCATGGCTTGAAAGTGATGTCTTTGCTTTTTAATGTGCTATCTAGGTTTGTTATAGCTTTCCTTCCAAGGAGCAAGTGTCTTAATTTCATGGCTTCAGTCACCATCTGCAGTGATTTTGGAGCCTCAAAAAATAAAGTCAGCCACTGTTTCCACTGTTTCCCCATCTGTTTGCCATGAAGTGGTGGGACTGGATGCCATGATCTTAATTTTCTTAATGTTGAGCTTTAAGCCAACTTTTTCACTCTCCTCTTTCACTTTCATCAAGAGGCTCTTTACTTGTTTTTTGCCTCCTTAGGTAGGTTTTATTTGTAGGGATTAAAAAAAAATTGTTTATACAGTGGGATTGTTTCCTTAATTTTTTTTTCTGATCTTTTCTTATTAATGTATAGAAGAATTTCTGCATACTAATTTTGTATCCTGCAACTTTACTGAATTCATTGATGAGCTCACTTTCTGGTAGCCTCTTTAGGATTTTTTATGTGTAGTATCACGTCACCTGCACAGAGAATTTTACATCCTCTTTTCCAATTTTGATTTCTTTTTTCTTTGACTTGTTTCTTCATATTGCTTGACATATATATATATGTGTGTGTGTGCAAAATCTATATCATTGACAAAATTAATAGTTCATCTTATTGAAGTTTTATAAAAGAGAATTAACTTTATTACTGAATACCATAAAAATTATTCAGAAACATTAAATGAATAATATGTAATTTCTTTCATTAATTTGTATACACTTTTCTGCATATAATATTTCTGTTAGTGGATACCATAAAGACTGTGAGATCATAGATAAATCTATTTTTCTCTGTTTCCTCTCTCTCTCTTCCCTTCAGCAGATGTTGTGCTGTGCTGTGCTTAGTCCTTCAATCTTTTCCTGCTCTTTGCGACTCCATGGACAATAGCCTGCCAGGCTCCTCTGTCCATGGGGATTCTCCAGGCAAGAATACTGGAGTGGGGTGCTATTTCCTACTCCAGGGGATCTTCCCAACCCAGTGATCAAACCTGTGTTTCTTGCATCTCCTGTATTGGCAAGTGAATTCTTTAACATTTTGCCACCTGGGAAGCCAGTGGTCACGTATAGATGAAGTGTATGTGGCAGAAGTGTAAATTGAATATTGTCTGTTAGTGAAATCCAAATACTTCGCTCTCTCCATATATGACTATGTGATTTGCTTTAATAGCTAAGTTGAATTAATTTCCATAGGAATATTAAAATTAAGTCTTAAGGATTGTTAAGTCTCATGATTCTAGAAGAAAAGGTTAAAATTCAACTTAAGGAGTTAGCTTTTCATAATTATGCAGTTGTGATATAATCATTCATTAAGTTGTAATAATTTTCTTTATATTAAGTTACTTCAAGCCTAGAACTTTGATGAAACTGCTTGACAAATCCAATAATCTTCCCTTCCTATGAATTTAAGAGTACTTCTTATCGTTAGTATTCATTTTGCACATACTATTATGCATTATTATTAATTGTATGTTTTGTGTCTCAAGCTATATTACAGGTCCCTTTATTTAGGCATCTTATAGTATGTATTTGATATTTTCTGAATGAGTGATTATTATTGCTCACTAATATCTTAGTTTTGTTTTGAAAACATGTTGGGTCATCTTCTCACAGCGAATTTGAAGGAGCTGAAAGCCTTTGCTATTCTGTCATTTCCAAAAAGAGTCCATATTATTTCCTTGACTGGATCTCATATAATATTCACTTTTCCATTACAGTAGTTATATTGTAGTTAAGTGAGATTGGAAGAAATGTCTATGGTTTTGTTTTATGGCTTATTTTGGAGCCATTACCTGAATATTATACTCAGTACAGCTTGTTTTTCCAGTCACTGCTTTAAATATTATGAGACACAGGCCTAAAACTTTCTGGCCAGACCTCTTTACCTGGAGGCTTATTCAAAGGACTCAAAATTATTTAATAAATAATCTTAAATGTCTGTATTTAGTTACATCCATTAGATGGCTCCTTTTAATTTGTGTGTATGTGTGTACATGTGTGTGCTATCTTAAATTGTTTTTAATGTGTAAATTTCTTAAAACTTTTTGAAAAGTGGGTCAAATATAAATATTTTTTGAGAAACTGTTGGGCTGCATGAGCATGAATATTCAGATCAGATGGTCTTGCCATTTACTGGCTGTGTGACCTTGGGTGTTTTGTTTACTTCATTCAGGCTTCTGATTCTTTAGTTAGTTCTATAATAGGGCTAACAATGCTTATTCCAGAGTACAGTTGTGAGAATTAAAATGAAAGCATGTATATAAAACCAGGCTCATAGTAGATGTTCAAGAAATCATTATTAATCATCTCCTGATTTACGTCACCTCGACTGTGGTTAAATTTTGTAATATATTATCACAATTAAATATTCCCCTCCTCTTAAAGTAATTTGGCTGTTTAGGTCACTTCAGATTGCAATGGAGAAGTTAGAAGGTGTCTATGCCATATAGATTTTTATAGAATCCTAGTAGATAGCTCAGAGAAGGCAATGGCACCCCACTCCAGTACTCTTGCCTGGAAAATCCCATGGACGGAGGAGCCTCGTAGGCTGCAGTCCATGGGGTCACTAAGAGTCAGACACGACTGAGCTACTTCACTTTCACTTTTCCCTTTCCTGCACTGGAGAAGGAAATGGCAACCCACTCCAGTATTCTTGCCTGGAGAATCCCCGGACGGCAGAGCCTGGTGGGCTGCTGTCTATGGGGTTGCACAGAGTCGGACATGACTGAAGCGACTAAGCAGCAGCAGCAGCAGTAGATAGCTAGCAGTATTTTTTAAAGAGTCAGATTTTGAGTGGTAGCAGAGAGATCTAACCGTGTTAATAAGATATCCAGAAGAATCTATAATTATTGTATAACCTCAGCAGTTTATTTTCATGATGATAATCCTGTTTATGTAGCCTACTATGAGCTGGAGTTTCTTTCATTTCTTTCTTTCTGGTCTCACTTAAATATTAGTTCTCCACTTACTCATTTTTTTGGAGCTGGACTTTACACTCTTTAAGATTGAGCGTTATGACATCATGGTATCATCAGTGATGGTATACACTGAAAATAAACTTCTGAGGTTATACAATAATTATAGATTCTTCTGGCTATTTTATCAACATCATTAGATCTCTCTGCTACTGCTCAAATCCTGACTATTTAAAAAATGCTATTAGATATCTACTAGGATTCTATAAAAATTCTATATGACATTGACACCTTCTGACTTCTCCATTGCAACCTGAAGTGACCTAAACAGCCCAATTATTTTAAGAGGATAGAAATTATACTATAAATAAAATGGGCTTCCCCTGTGGCTCAGTTGGTAGAGAATCCGCCTGCAACATGGGAGACCTGGGTTCGATTCCTGGGTCGGGAAGTTCACCTGGAGAAGGGAAAGGTTACCTACTCCAGTATTCTGGCTGAGTCACAAAGAGTCAGACAGGACTGAGTGACTTTCACTCGTAAATAAAATAATATTACATTGTACATAAAAAGAGGGGATTGTTTAGTCATCTAATTATAAAGATGTCAGTGTTTAAGTTTTTAGGGAAAAAGTATTTTTCTTTGAAATAATTTTTATACTCAAGTTTCATGAATTTTGATTTTCTAAAATAACCATCAAAGTACAGATTTTTGAAGGGTTTCTAATAATATGACAATGATTCATCATGATTTCTCCTATTGCTTCTCATTACTCACACTTTAGTATTTTGCAGTAGCATCAAATAGCATCTTGATAGAATATTAATAGTCTCAATTAAATATTCTGTTGTATTTGTTGTGATGGAGACAGTATACTGAGATACTGTTTTGAGATATAACAAACTTGTAATGGATTCCAATTTTGGTAATTTTAATAAGCAGAAAGCTGTAGGACACTTAATTGGATTGAGATTCTCTTGATCATGAAAAGAAATTCTTTGTGCTGTGGGGGTCTGTTAGCTTTTTTAGAACCATTGTCATATTTATTCTTTCCTTCCTTCTTTCATCAATAAATAATTACTTCACCCTAGATATTTTCATTTAAGTTGAAATGGAAGAAAATAACATTTATTATTTGTTTTTGAAACTTGTTAAAAATTTAAGACCACTCAATTGTAAGAAATGGACTTTATACTGAAGTATATTTATAATTGATACTGAAGTTGTTTTTAAACAAAGACCACAAGAGTAAAATAACCCAGTGTTTGACATGTGTTGCATAAATACACATGCTTGGTTTTATCAAAAGGAATAAAAAATAGTTCATGAAATTAGAGTCATTATTTTTATGAGGTAAGTTGAATAAAACAAGATGAAATTAAGTCAGTGACATTTTTGGAGTTGCACACCTTATTGAATCTATCCTCTTTGACTTTCTGATTGGAACCATTTCTCCAGTTATAAATAGCCCAGGCTTAGTAGTCCAAAAGAATGTGTGTGGCTATTGTCATTTCCTGGCTTTGGCATTTCTACAATTAGTGTGGAAGTTGCTGGCAAGCTCCTGGGTGAGTGTTTTGATGTACTGACTTAGAAGTGGAGGAATAAAACCCTTTTCACAGCTGCTGTGTGATTCTGAACAGAGACACAGAAGCTGTTTTTTTTTTTTTTTTCAGTTTTATACTAATTTAGGTGTATAGACATCATGCTTCAAATGAATTGTTGGCTGAAATATCTCCTTTTCTATTGTTTATCTAAGGGAGAGCAAATTGGGGTTTCAAGTAAATATTGGGACAGTTTGTTTGTGACAGTTCCAGAGAATAGTCCTGGAACTGAATTTTCTCTCTGTCTTTTGACTTTAAAATTGAGATGTTACAAACTGTGGAACAATCTGTAATCTATAAAATTAACAGAGATTTTTTTAGTGATTTAAATGTATAGATTTATCTCATTCATTGGGATAAAATAAAAAGTTATTTAGCGAGATTGATGAAAGGAGGTCTACATAAAAATTGTTAAATAGATACTGGAAAATGGTAATTTTATCTGCATTTTACTAGCTGGCTATTGACTTTTTCAGTAAACATCATTTTAAAAATGAGGATCAGTGAGTTCTTACTCTTGCATCAATCACCAAGTTCTCATAAAGACAGATAAAGCAAGATACGTATATAATTCAAGTTTTCAAAAGTAAGACTTTTCTCTAAATTTAGTGTCTAATTAATGTAGCGTTACACACAAAGATTTTAAGAAACTTTTCTTACTCAAAATGAATTTGAATGTTTATCTTAAACTCTTTAAATTTTTTTTCCTAAGCTTACTACTTTTTGAAAACATGGAAACCCAGTGTAATTTTTTCCTAGGAATATGAAAGATTAAAGTTTAGGTTCAGTTTAGTCATTAGTTTTTATTAGTTTTACTCCTAAAGTAGTTTAGAGTTAACTTTTTAATTTTGTTTTTATTTACAAATACCTTTTCCTCATTTTTCCTGAAAATCTTCAAATATGTAAAATAAAGTATGCTTTTTCCTTGCTGTTTTTTGTTACCAGTTCAGTTCAGTCGCTCAGTCGTGTCCAACTCTTTGTGACCCCATGAATCGCAGCACGCCAGGCCTCCCTGTCCATCACCAACTCCGGGAGTTTACCCAAACCCATGTCCATCAAGTCGGTTATGCCATCCAACCATCTCATCCTTTGTCGTCCCCTTCTCCTCCTGCTCCCAATCCTACCCACCATTAGGGTCTTTTTCAATGAGTCAACCCTTCGCATGAGGTGGCCAAAGTATTGGAGTTTCAGCTTCAACATCAGTCCTTCCAATGAACACCCAGGACTGATCTCCTTTAGGATGGACTGGTTGGATCTCCTTGCAGTCCAAGCGACTCTCAAGAGTCTTCTCCAACACCACAGTTCAAAAGCATCAATTCTGCGGCACTCAGCTTTCTTCACTGTCCAACTCTCACATCCATACATGACAACTGGAAAAACCATAGCCTTGACTAGATGGACCTTTGTTGGCAAAGTACTGTCTTTGCTTTTAGATATGCTATCTAGGTTGGTCATAACCTTCCTTCCAAGGAGTAAACGTCTTTTAATTTCATGGCTGCAATCACCATCAGCAGTGATTTTGGAGCCCAAAAAAATAAAGTCTGACACTGTTTCCGCTGTTTCCCCATCTATTTCCCATGAAGTGATGGGACCAGATGCCATGATCTTAGTTTTCTGAACATTGAGCTTTAAGCCAACTTTTTGACTCTCCTCTTGTTGGAGAAGACTCTTGAGAGTCCCTTGGACTGCAAGGAGATCCAATCAGTCCATCCTAAAGGAGATCAGTCCTGGGTGTTCATTGGAAGGACTGACGTTGAAGCTGAAACTCCCATACTTTGGCCACCTCATGCGAAGAGTTGACTCATTGGAAAAGACCTTAATGCTGGGTAGGATTGGGGGCAGGAGGAGAAGGGGACGACAGAGGATGAGATGGTTGGATGGCATCACCGACTCGATGAACATGGGTTTGGGTAGACTCCGGGAGTTGGTGATGGACAGAGAGGCCTGGCATGCTGCAGTTCATGGGGTGGCAAAGAGTTGGACACGACTGAGCGACTGAACTGAACTGAACTTTCACTTTCATCAAGAGGCTCTTTAGTTCTTCTTCACTTTCTGCCGTAAGGGTGGTGTCATCTGCATATCTGAGGTTATTGATATTTCTCCCAGTAATCTTGATTCCAGCTTGTGTTTCTTCCAACCCAGCGCATATAAGTTAAATAAGCAGGGTGACAATATATAGCCTTGACCTACTCCTTTTCCTATTTGGAACCAGTCTGTTGTTCCATGTCCAGTTCTAACTGTTGCTTCCTGACCTGCATACAGGTTTCTCAAGAGACAGGTCAGATGGTCTGGTATTCCCATCTCTTTCAGAGTTTTCCACAGTTTATTGTGATCCACACATTCAAAGGCTTTGGCATAGTCCGTAAAGCAGAAATAGATGTTTTTTTGGAACTCTCTTGCTTTTTCGATGATCCAGCAGATGTTACCAGTAGTCAGTAGTTTCTTCTTTACGTGATCACTGTATTTATAAGCTGTGGATCTTTTGCTTTCTCTTTCTGATGCTACAAATGTAAGAAACCAAATTTAGTGTTTTGTTTGTGGATCTGGTGGATCTTTAGTAATCTCAATTTCTGGTCAGGGTGTTTTCTATTATTAGCTGGGTAGGTTAAACTGAAAATTTGCAGGTCTCATTACAAAATAGTAGCCTCATTATAAACTTTATAGGTTTGATATTTGGAATGTGTTTCTTTAACTCAGCTTGTATTGATACAGTGAAAGGTATGGGTTCAGTTTCATTTTTTAACATGTGGATGGCCAGTTATCTCACCATGGTTAGGTAAAAGGTCCAAAGGTCCATCTTTTCCCCTTGACTTATAGTACCTGCTCTGATTTACAGTAAGTCCCCTACACATGAACCTCCACACGTGTGTTTGCATGTCCAGTCACGTAAGTTAGTTCACGTGCCTGGTGTACCTTGTCAGGTGTGTGCATCCTCTACAAGTAGTTGTGCTTTTGTGTACTTTACTGTATAGGAAAGTAGTACAATATAGTAATATATTATACTGTGTTAGTATATAGTATACTGTATTGGTGTATACTAATAATATATTAGTATATACTAATTAGTATATTCTATAATATATACTAGGGGTTCTCTGGTGGCTCAGATGGCATAGAATCTGCCTGCAGTGTAGGAGACCTGGGTTCAATCCCTGGGTCAGGAAGATCCCCTGGAGAAGGGAATGGCTACCCACTACAGCATTCTTGCCTGGGGAATTCCATGGACAGAGGAGCCTGGTGGGCTACAGTCATGAGGTCACAAAGAGTCAGACACAACTAAGCAACTAAGACATACACACATAATATATACTAATATATTGCTATAATATATTGATATATTGCTACATAGTATAGTATGTACTGATATACTACAAATAGTATACTACATACTGATATAGTATACATATATAGTATACTATATTAGTATATAGTAACATAATATATAGTATAGTTTATATAGTAAAGTAGTACAGTATCTTTATTTCAAGCCCAGGATTTCTCGAAGCAAACATAAAAGCAGCAGTGATATAGCTGGTATGCGTAAGATGTGCCAGCTGTTACACTGTACTTGTAAAGCTACTGTACTGTAAAATTAAAAATGTTTTCTTTATTTTGTTTGTTTTTATATGTTATTTGTGTGAAAAGTACTATAAACCTATTATAGTAAAGTACTATATTACACAGTTGATTGTGTTAGTTGGGTACCTAGGCTAACTTTGTTGGACTTACGAACAAATTGGACTTATGAACGTGCTCTTGGAACAGAACTCATTCATATATTGGGGACATATATATCAGGGCTTCCCCTGTAGCTCAGTCAGTAAAGAATCTGCCTGCAGTACAGGAGACCTGGATTCGATTTCCTGGGTCGGGAAGATCCCCTGGAGAAGGAAATGACAACCCACTCCAGTATTCTTGCCTGGAGAATCCCATGGACAGAGGAGCCTGGTAGGCTCCCAGTCCATGGGGTCGCAAGAATCGGACACAACTAAACTGCCACCACCACCACTATATATCAAGCATTGGTGTATGCTGCTGCTGCTGCTACTGCTAAGTCGCTTCAGTCGTGTCCGACTCTGTGCGACCCCATAGACGGCAGCCCACCAGGCTCCGCTGTCCCTGAGATTCTCCAGGCAAGAATACTGGAGTGGGTTGCCATTTTCTTCTCCAGTGCATGAAAGGGAAAAGTGAAAGTGAAGTCGCTCAGTCGTGTCCAACTCTTAGCGACTCCATGGACAGTATAGCCTACCAGGCTCCTCCGTCCATGGGATTTTCCAGGCAAGAGTACTGGAGTGGGGTGCCATTGCCTTCTCCAATTGATGTATGAGTGTGTCTCATTCTGAGTGTTCTCTTCTGTTGGTCTATACATACTATGTGGTTCACATAGCATTATAGTAAATCTTGACACATGAGAGAACAAGTCCTTTATTTTTCTCTAGTATAGTGAAAATTCTTGGTTTCTTGATTGCCATTAAAGTGTCGACTGGAAATTTCTATTTTATTTTTAGCTTGTCAAGTTAAAAAGTGACCCACAAGCTTGTTGGAATTTTGATTTGGAATGTTTTGAATCCATGTATCAACTTGGAAGGAATTAGCATCTTTATAATTCTAATCCACGAACATGGTTTATCCGTCAATATTGAGATATTCTTTAATGTTGTAAAAATAAAGTCATATAATTTTCTCCTTAAAAGTCTCCCCCCCCCCCGACTTTACAATAGTATAAAACTACTTGGAATTTTGATCTTTTTCCAGGTTAGCAGTATGGTATGATAGTCTCTAGAGGCAGGCAGGGTGGCAATTAGGAATTTTCTTTTTTGTTTCTTCTGCTCATTTTTGGTACAGCACTTACGCTGGCCTTTTAGGTTTAAGCATGTCAAGAACTGTGAAGTGTGTGAGGTTTTATTCTACTGGTAAGCTAAAAGTTAACCTGCCATACTTTTATGAATTCTGATAGGAGACATGAGTTTCCTGGGTCAGAAATGAATGACAGTTTTTATGCACAGCAATACCCAGAGAATCAGCAATTTTACTTATGCTCTGAGCCCCAGTTCCTGCATGGTGATGTGAAGAGAACCAGATAAAACTTGCACACATAGTGGATTGTGATGCAGGAGAGTATCCCTGAACTTAAAGAATTCAAACTTTGTAATGGGCAGTAATCATGCCTGCCTTCCGCTTTGGTGGGAGATACTATCTATATCTTTAATACTGTATTCAGAACTACTTTTGCTCTGAAGAGAGATACTCTCTCCTGTATTACAACACTGTTTGCTGTACTAAACATCCTTGAAAAGAAGTATGAAACAAAGCAGTCAGTGCCTATTTATAAAACCTGCAAAATCCAAGAGATCCACAGTGATAATCTCCCAACACAATTTGTTTCTTGAAAGTGGTTGTTCAGTTGCTTAGTCGTGTCCAACTCTTTGCAACCGCATGGACTGCAGCACACCAGACTTCCCTGTTCTTCACTGTCTCTCGGAGTTTGCTCAAACTTTTGTCCATTGAGTCGGTGATGCCGTCCAACCATCTCATCCTTTGTCATCCCCTTCTCCTCCTGCCTTCTGTGTTTCCCATCATCAGAAGAGTCTTTTCCAATGAGTTGGCTCTTCCCATCAGGTAGTAATGGATTGGAGCTTCAGTATTGGTCCTTCCAGTGAATATTCATGGTTGATTTCCTTTAGGATTGGATGGTTTGATCTCCTTGCTGTCCAAGGGACTCTCAAGAGCCTTCTCCAATACCACAGATCAAAAGCATCAATTCTTCATTGCTCAGCCTTCTTTATGGTCCAACTCTCACGTCCATACATGATTACTGGAAAGTCTATAGCTTTGACTATATGGACCTTTGTCAACAGAGTGATGTCTCTGCTTTTTAATACTCTGTCTAGGTTTGCCATAGCCTTCCTTTCAAGGGGCAAGTGTGTTTTAATTTCATGGCTGCAGTCACCTTCTGTAGCAATATTAAAGCCCAAGAAAATAAAATCTGTCACTGTTTCCTTTTTTTCCCTTCTATTTGCCATGAAGTGATGGGACCAGTTGCCATGATCTTTGATTCTTGAATGTTGAGTTTTAAGCCAGCTTTTTCACTCTCCTCTTTTAACTTCATCAATAGGCTCTTTAGTTCCTCTTTGCTTTCTGCCGTTAGGGTGGTGTCACCTGCATATCTGAGGTTATTGCTATTTCTCTCATCAGTCTTAATTCTAGCTTGAGATTCATCCAGTCCAGCATTTCACATGATGTACTCTTCATATAAGTTAAATAAGCAGGATGACAATATACAACCTTGACGTACTCCTTTCCCAATTTTGAACCTGTTTGTTCTGTGTTCAGTTCCAACTGTTGCTTCTTGACCTGCATACAAGTTTCTTAGGAGGCAAGTAAGCCCATTGGATGTTCTGATCTCTTTAATAATTTCCCACAGTTTGTTGTGGTCCACACAGTCAAAGGCTTTAGTGTAGTCAGTGAAGCAGAAGTAGATGTTTTTCTGGAATCCCCTTGTTTTTTCCATGATCCAAATCTATGATTGTAGATTTGCCAGTTCTGTATATATTTCTGTCACCTTTTGTTGTCTATATTTTGAAACCATATAAGATTATATATAGTTTAACAGGTGAATTGAAGCCTTTATCATTAGCAAGTGAGTGACCTGTTTGAGCTTTAGTAATACTTTTTGATTTAATGCTTTTTTGTCTGGATGAATATGGCTGCTTCAGCTTTGTTTTGTTTTGTTTAGACTTTTCCTGTTTATCTTTTGCTCTCAATCTTAATATTAATCCTTTTAACTTGTGTTTTTTTAGCATAAAAATGAAGTATAAATTTTAAATTCAGACAGATTGCTTTAAATCCCGGCTGATTGCTCTTTTGATAATTTTACACATATTATAATTATTGATATAATTGTATTTATATCTATGTTTGCACATCCAACTTATTTGTGCTGTTTTCTCTCCTGTTTGAATTGCCCTGTATTTGTATTTTTTACTCATGCAACTTTTTCTCAACTAGTTTGGAGGTCACATTTTATTTGCATATATTTTTTAGTACTTTCCATTGAAATCTGTATTTAATGTAATAAAGTCTGAAGTTACACAATGTCTTTATCTTCCTCTTGCATAATAAAAACAACTTAACCAGGTGGCACTAGTGGTAAACAACCTGCCTCCAATGCAGGAGACATAAGGGACCTGGGTTTGATCCCTGGATTGGGACGATCCCCTGGAAGAGGGCATGGCAACCCACTCCCATATTCCTATCTGGAGAATCCCATGGACAGAGAAACTAGGCGGGCTACAGTCCATAGAGTTGCGAAGAGTTGGACATGACTGAAGTGACCTAGCAGGCAACAGCACATTAACTCTCTTTACCTCCTCCCAACTTTAATTCTATGTTTTCATGTATTTTGATCTTCTTCCTGAGATTGAATTTATACACCACAAAATACTGTTACTGGGTTTTGTTTGTTTGTTTTATTCTTTAGATTTTCATGTGTATTTACCACTTTCTATGCTTTTCATTCCTTCATGATTTTTCTTGAATCATCTATTTGAGATCACTTTCTGTCTGAATACTGTGATATTATAATTCATAGGAAATATATATTTGGTTATTCAGGTGACCAAGATATACTTCTCATATATATATTTGGTCTTCGTCCACAGTTCTTGGATCACAACTTGAAAACTCTTGGAATTTCCTAAATATTGAGAGTAATAAGTGTGACATTTTTTATGTTAGAGAGGTGACTTTTGGAAAGCACGTAAGGATGGGGCTGGTTGCCAATGGACCCAACCTTGTGATTAGAAGGTTGGAACTTTCAGTTCTACACCCTGACCTTTGAGGAGGGGATAATTCAGTCACCAATGGCCAGTGATTTAATCAGCCATGCCTATGGAATGAATCTTCCATTAAAACCCCAAAAGGGTAAGGTTCAGAGAGCTTCCAGGGTAGAGAACACGTGGAGGTACTGGGAGAGTGGCTCCTGGAGAGGGCATGGAAGCTCTGCATCCTTACCCCGTTCCTTGACCTGTGTATCTCCTTGATCTGACTCTTCCTGTGCTATAAACTTTTATGATAAACTGGTGATCTAATAAGTAAAAATTTTCTTTGAATTCTGTGTGCTGCTCTAGCAAATGAATCAAATGCAAGGAGAAAATCATAGGAATCTCTGATTTATCGCTAGTCAGTGAGAGGAACAGTTGGCATTCTGAGTTGAAGGGAGTCACTGGAAATTCCAATTTGTAGCCAGTTGATCAGAAACACAGCCTGGACTTACAACTGGCATTTTAAACTGGGGATGTGTGCAGGGGGCAGTCTTATAGGACTGAGCCCTCAACCTGTAGAAGCTGATGCTTGCTGTCTCTGAGCAGGTGGTTTTAGAATTGAGTTGAATTCTGAGACACCCTGCTGATGTCCAAGAATTGCTTTTTGTTGTGGGAAGCCCCCTCACTGAATTGGGTCCCCAAAGAAATACATTTCTACAATTTTCTTATTTTGTAATTTTGCTTTTATTCTTTTAAATGTTAACATAATAAACTTTTATTCTCAGTCTACATGTGTAATATGTCAAACTGTTTCTCACAGTCTGTCATGGATCCAGGCTGATGGAGGCTACACCGTCAGCGGTACTATCTGAGATGCATGGGCTTCCTAGTAGGTGTTGTAGGTGAAGAGAATGCTGGAGGGTCTGTACTGGGAGTTAAATGAATGCATATTCCTTCAGGTCACAGCTTTCCAGTCTGTCATGCACAGGGCAGGAGAATCCTCCCTCATTCTTGGTTGGAGAGAAGTAGATATGAGTAATCACTATGAGACTCTCCTTAGGTAGTTTTTTGTCTTTGTTGTTGCTGTAAAGTGATTATCATTTTTTTCTTCTAGTTTTCTTGAGCTATAATTGACACACATCTCTGTATAAGTTTAAGTTGTACAGCATAATGATTTGACATATATCATGAAATGATTACCACAATAAGTTTAATGAACATCTTGTATAAATACAGAATTAAAGAAATAGAAAAAATAATTTCCTTGTAATGAAAAATCTTAGGATTTATTTTCTTAACAACTTTCATTTATAACTGTTAATTATATTTATTATGTTGAATGCTACATCCCTGGTACTTATAACTGGAAATTTGAACGTTTTGACTACCTTCATCCAAGCCCCTCTCCCCTTTGTTTTTGAAAGCGAATTTTTGTCTGTTGAGGTAGACGTGTAGATTAATTGTTGTATTCTCTCAGCACACTGAAAATACCATTTTACTGTCTTTTAGTTTCCATTGTTGCTGGCAAGAAGTCAGCTGTCATTTAACAAAGAAGTTCTGATGTTAATTAGAAGATTGGAGATAGCCAAATACTGTCATATTTTTTCTTTCAACTTTGCATTTTCAAAGAAACTAGTTATACAGAGAATTTCCCTTCTCATGTCTCTGATTCCTTCCCATAAGTATGAAGAAAAACACAGGCTTAAAGTTGAGACATAACTGAAGAAAAGAAACTTCAGGACTTGGGGGATCTTTTCCAACTTTTCCAAGACAAATTTAATAAAAGGAAGTTTTTAATTATTTTTAATTTAAAGTTACTTATATAAAAGTTTTCATTAAATTGAAATTAGTCCTTTGAAACTGGATTTAAATGATATTTAGCTATATGTCTCTTTTTTGGTCATCTACTCAGTCACCCTTCTACATCTGTCCCCTGTATCTATCATATGTCGTTCTACCTACTCTGCCTTCTCTTGAAGGGGGTTGACTTTAAATAAATATTAGCCCATTGGAATATGGTATTGACGTACTTATAGATAAGGGATTTTGCAAAATACAGTTCAAAAAGGCTAAGAATGAGCTCGGTATTTTTACTATTAAATTATTAAAGTAAAATGTGAGTATCAACAGGGGTAAAAGTCATCTTACCTTATCTTTTGATCTTTTGTCAAGGAATTGGCAATCACCACTTCTTTTCTGGCTGTGTCGGTGTCACAGAGCTGCTGGAATAGAAATAAGACAATTTCAGAGTTAATGCCACATAACTTGTATCAAACTGTGTTTGACTGCTGAGTCAGAGCTGCCATTAGTTCTACAAGTAGAGTGAAAAGATGTTTACAAGCCATGGAAAGTAATACAGGGTTAATTTAAATGAACCTCTTTCTAAAGATAGCTCTTTTCATAGTCTTCTAGCTTGTCATTATTTGTCATATCACTTGGAGTCTAACAGTGATTAGTCTGGTGTCTTGCTTATCGCCTTTTATAAATGTTAAGGATTCATCTGCTCTCTTTAGACCCTACAAGAGAAAAAAGCATTGCAAAACATTGATATATGTTTCACTGTGACTGACTCCTACAATTTCAAAGAACCAGCCAAATGATACTAGAGTTATGTGTACATTCCTGATATACTAAAGAACAAAACATGAAGTTGGTTATATTTTATTAAAATAATCTTGACTCTGTGCCAGACAGAACATAAGGATCTTTCCTCTCCTTCACTCCATTTTCGTTTATCATTAGTGAGATTTGACTTCCTTATAAAATGATACAGAACTTGAGCTCCTAAAAGCAGACTCTTGGTTTGATGTTAGTGTGGCTCTAATTCTTATCATTGCTCTTTAACAAACTTCCACTTTCTATTTCTTGGACAATAACTGCAAAAAATGTACGTGTAGTAGATAATTCCCTATTTTATAGTACTGAAATAACAGGGAGTTAAAGCAAAGTTGGCTATGTTACCCATTAAAATTTAGAAATTTATAATAAAAACTCCCATGATTACCATCGATTATCATTGAATAGTCTGGGGAAGTAAGTGTATGTCATTGGAGAGCTTAAAAAAAATGTGCTCCTTTCCTCTGCACTTTTATTTGGTTAAGATTTTACCACTTACATTAATTTTTGAGTATAAACAGCATAGGGATATACATGTGATCTAGATAGATAATATTAGAAGAGGTTGGGAAGGATAATATCTGTTGGTGGGTGGCTTATGTGATTTTTACTACTTTAAAAAACTCGAAAGTCAGGGTCATTCAGGCTACTTTTTAGAGACACAGGAAATCATTAATAGAGATCTTGGGTAATAAAGATGAACATTATGTTGCTCTATGAATCTATACCTGATTGAACAATTTTTTTTTTTTTAAGCAGAAATTTTAGTTTAATAATTATTCAAGCTTAGTGTTCTAACCAGATAAAATGTTTAGCAACTGTTACCAAGTGGTGGCACAGGAAAAGGGCAGTTAATGCTTTGAAGTGGTTATCAGACAAACTCCATAATTCTTTCTATGTAGCTGAATAAATGTGTTGCTTAGAACTGGTAATATAGATGAGCCATAGAAAGAATAGTTAAGTGAGCACTCAGTGGCATGCTTATTCAGGTATATTTCTGTAGTCCAAACTAAGTGAGGGTCAGATCTCCTGAGCTGCCATTGTTGTTGTTGTTCAGTTGCTAAGTTATGTCCGACTCTTTATGACCCCATGGACTGCAGCATGCCAGGCTTCCCTGTCCTTCACCGTCTGCCAGGGTGTGCTCAAATTCATGTCCATTGAGTTGGTGATGCTATCTAACCATCTCTGCCTCCGTCTTCTCATTTTGCCTTCAATCTTCCCAGCATAAGAGTCTTTTCCAATGAGTTGGCGCTTCGCATCAGGTGGCTAAAGGATTGGAGCTTCAGCTTCAGTCCTTCCAAGAATATTCAAGGTTGAGTTCCTTTATAATTGACTAGTTTGATCTCCCTGTAGTCCAAGGGACTCTCAGGACTCTAGTACCACAATTCAAAAGCATCAGTTCTTTGGCGCTCAGCCTTCTTTATGGTCCAACTCTCATATCCGTTTGTGACTACTGGAAAAACTGTAGCTTTGACTATATGGACCTTTGTTGGCAAAGTTGTATCTCTGCTTTTTCATATGCTGTTTAGGTTTGTCATAGCTTTCCTTCCAAGGACCAAGCATCTTTGAATTTCATGATTTCAGTCACCATCAGCAGTGATTTGGAAACTGAAGAAAATAAAATATGTCACTGCTTCCACTTTTCCCCCTGCTATTTGCCATGAAGTGATGGGACCAGATCTTAGTTTTCTGAATGTTGAGTTTTAAGCCAGCTTTTTCACTTGCCTCTTTCACCCTTATTGACACTCTTATAGTTCCTCTTCATTTTCTGCCATTAGAGTGATATCGTCTTCATTTCTGAGGTTGTTGATATTTTTCCCTGCAGTCTTGATTCCAGCCTATGATTTATTCAGCCCAGCATTTTGCATAATGTACTCTGAATATAAGTTAAATAAACAGAGTAACAATATACAGCTTTGTCTTACTCCTTTCCCAATTTTGAACCAGTCATTTGTTCCATATAAGGTTCCAGTTGTCGCTTCTTGACCTGCATACAAGTGTCTCAGGAGACAAGTAAAGTGGTCTGGTATTTCCATCTCTAAAGGTTTTGCTGTTGTTAATTTTGGAGTTAGTTTAGAAATTGTTTCAAAATTAGTAAATTGGTGATTTATTTTCTGAAATATTTCTTGCTCGACAATGTCCTTCACATGCTTACTCCTGAAAGACTAGCTAGAATATACTTGGATCACAACATTTTCTCCTTAAATTTTGCAGTTGTTTCTATATGGTATTTTATATTTTATTATTTTGTCTGTAAGCTTTTTTTTTCTCTTTCTGCTTCTCCATAAGAAAGGACTTTCCCTGGTGGCTCAAGGGTAAAAGAATCCACTTGCATTGTGGGAGACACAGGTTCAACCATTGGGTTGGGAAGATAGCCTGGTGAAAGAATTGTCAACCTACTCCAGTATTCTTGCCTTGGAAATCTCATGGATGGAGGAGCCTGGAGGGCTGCAGCTTGTGGGGTCATGAAAGAGTCAGGCGCGACTTAGTGAGTAAACACCAACAACAGATCCATAAGAAAACTCATCAGTTTTTGTTAATCTTGCAAATAAGAACATAGGTAGCTGTTACTACCAACCCCTGGGCTGATTTAGCTTTTTTATAATTGTTTCTTTTTCAGAAATATCTTTTATCATTTTAATTTCCTTTTAAATGAAGTTAAAATTGACTTTATAACTCAGGTACAATTAATGTCAAGAGTACAACATAATTATTTTATGTTTATATATACTGCAACATGATCACCACAATAAGTTTAATTAACATCCATTACCATACATAGACACAAAATTGTTTTCCTTTGTGATGAGAACTTTTAATATTTAGTATGTAAGCAACTTTCAATTATGTGATAAAATATTAAGTCTAGTCACCATGCTGTACATTATATTCCCATGACTTATTTATTTTCTGTAAGTTCTGAAAGTTTGTACCTTTTGATTCCCTTTACCCATTTCTCCCAATCCCAACAATCGTCCCTAGCAATCACGAATCTATTCTCTGTATCTATGAGCTTGGTGTTTTGTTTTTTTTTTTAAGATTCCACATATAAGTTAGATTATATGGCATTTGTTTTAATCTGTTTTAGTATAAGGCCATCAAAGTCCATTCATCTTGTCCATTTAAAAAACCTAACCTACCATCTAAAAAAATAGAATAAGAATAAAACCCCCAAAGTCAGTGGAAGGAAGGAAGAATAAAGATTAGAGAGGAAATAAGTAAAACAGAGATTAAAATAAATGGAAAAATATCAATAAAACTGAGAACTGATTTTGAAAGGATAAACAAAATAGACAAACCTTTGGTCAGGCTCACCAAGAAGAAAAGAGAGAGCACCAAAATAAGCAAAATAAGAAATGAAACAGGAGAGATAACAACCAATACTGCAGAAATATAAAATACAAGAAGAAAATATTATGAACAGTTATGTCAACAAAATGGAAAACTTAGATGAAATGGACAAGTTTCTGGAAACATCCAGCCTGCCATAATTGAGTTAACAAGGAACAGATAATTTGAATAGGCCAATCACTAGAAGTGAAATATAGTCTGTAACAAAATTTCCCTGCAAACAAAATTCCAGGACCGGACAGCTTCGGTGGGAAATCCTATAAAACATATAAGGAACTTATTCATATCCTATTCAAACTATTCAAAAAGATTGAAGAGGAGAGAACACTCCGAAAGTCACCTGATACATTACAAAAAAGAAAATACTGATATCTTGTGCCAAAAGGATGGTTCAACAGATGGAAATAAATCCATATGATACAGTACATGGATTGATTATATGGTCATCTCAATAGACACATAAAGAGCATTTGATGAAATTCAACATCCATTCCTGATAACTTTCACCAAAGTAGGTATAGCATGAACATTTCTCAACACAATAAAAGCTATTTATGACAAGCCCATAAGCAACATTAATACTTAGTGGTGAAAAGCTGAAAGCCTCCTGATAAATTTAGGAAAAGACAAAGATGCACACTTCTATTTATGCTAGAATTGGAAATCCTAGCCACAGCAATCAGGCCAAAAAAAAAGAAATATATTCAGTTTGGATGTGAAGAGGTGAAACTGTGATGATATGATGCTTTGCACATAGGGAACCATAAAGACTCCATACAAAAACTGTTTGAAGTAACAAATTAATTCAGCAAGATAGCAGGATATGATTCATATTTAGAATTCTGTGCATCCTTTATACTAGCAATACAATATCAGAATAAGTGAGTAAATTAATCCTGTTTAAAATCCCAACAGAAAATATCTAGGAATATGCTTAACCAAGGAGCTGAAGATCTATATGCTGAAAATTATAAAACATTGTTAAAGGAAATTGAAGATGATTCAAAGAAATAAAAAGATATTTTTGATTGGAAGAATTAATATTGTTAAAATGGCCATGCTATCCAAAGCAATATACAGTTTTAATGTGATCCCTCTGAAAATATACATAACATTTTTCTCAGAACTAAACAAATAATCCTAAAATTTACATGTAACCACAAATATCCAGAATTGCCAAAGCAGTCCTCAGGAAAAGCACAAAGCAGGAGGCATAACCAAGGCTACAGTAATCAAAACAGCGTGGTATTGGCACAAAAACAGACATATAGATCAGTGAAACAGAACACAGATCACAGAAATAAACCCACACACATATGGTCAATCTACAAGAAAGAAGGCAAGAATATACAATGGAGAAAAGACAGTGTCTTTAGCAAGTGGTGTTGGGAAAGCTGGACAGCTGAGTGAATTAATTAAATTAGAATACTCACACCATATTCAAAAGTAAACTCAAAATTGTTCAAATACTTAAATATAAGACATGCATGTATGCTAAGTCTCTTCAATTGTATCTGACTCATTGTGACCCCACAGAGCCTGCCAGGCTCCTCTGTCCATGGGATTCCCCAGGCAAGAATACTGGAGTGGGCCATGCCCTCCTCCAGGGGATCTTCCCGACCCAGGGATTGAACTGTGTCTCTTAATGTCTCCTGTACTGGCGGGTGGGTTCTTTGCCACTAGCACCACCAGGGAAGCCCATAAATATCATAGATGACACCATAAAACTCCAAAAAGAAAACAGAGACAAAACATTCTGGCACATAAATCATATCAGTATTTTCTTGGGCCAGTCTCTGAATGCAAAAGAAATAAAAGCAAAATAAATGGAAACTAACTAAATGAAAAGCTTTTTTTGTTTTTTTTTTGCACAGTGAAGGAAACAACAAGACAAAAGACAAACTATGATATTGGAGAAAATATTTGCAAATGATGTGACTGACAAGTGGTTAATATCCAAAATAAACAGCTTCTACAACTCAATATCAAAAAAGAAACAATCTCAAAAAAGAAACAATCTAGTGAAAAAATGCGCAGAGGATCTCAATAATAATTTTTTCCAAAGAAGATGTACCAATGGCCAACAGGCACATGAAAAGATTGTCAGCATTGCTAATTATTAGAGAAAATAAAATCAAAACCATAGTGAGGTATCACCTCACACTGGTCAGAAAGACTACCATCAAAATGTCTACAAAAAATAGATGCTGGAGATGATGCTGGAAAAAAAAAAAAGAAACCTTTCTACACAGTTGTTGGAATGTAATTTGGTAAAGCCATTATGGAGAGCAATATGAAGTTTCCTTAAAAAAGTAAAAATAGAGTTACTATATTATCCTGTAATCCCACTCCTGGGCATATATTTAAAGAAATCTATAATTCAAAAAGATAGATGCACCCCAGTGTTCGTAGCAGCACTATTTATAATAGCCGGTACAAGGAAACAACCCAAGTGACAATCAACAGATGATTGATTTAAGGAGAAGTGATAAATGTCATTGTGTATATACGTGCACATACACATGTACACATATATGTAATGGAATATTACTCAGCCATGAAGAATGGTATATTGCCATTTGCAGCAAGATGGATGGACCTAATGAATTTCATACTAATGAATTAGTAAGAGAAAACAAATAGTATTATGATTATCACTTATGTGTACAATATGAACAAATACAGAAATGAATTTATATAGAAAGCAAAAACTGTTATAGTTCAGTTGCTCAGTCACGTCTGATTCTTTGCGACCACATGGACTGCAGCAACCAGGCTTCCCTTTCCTTCCCCATCTCCTGGAGTTTGCTCAAACTCATGTCTATTGAGTTGATGATGCCCTCCAACCATCTCATCCTCTGTCACCCCCTTCTCCTCCTGCCCTCAGTCTTTCCCACTATCAGGGTCTTTTCCAGTGAGTTGGCTTTTCTTATCAGGTGGCCAAAAGATTGGAGCTTCAGCTTCAGCATCAGTCCTTCCAATGAATATTCAGGACTGATTTCCTTTAGGATTGACTGGTTTGATCTCCTTGCTGTCCAAGGGACACTCAAGAGTCTTCTACAGCACCACAGTTTGAAAGCATCAATTCTTCAGTGCTCAGCCTTCTTTATGGTCCAACGTTTACATCTGTACATAACTACTGTAAAAACCGTAGCTTTGATTATATGGACCTTTGTTGGCAAAATAATGTCTCTGCTTTTAAATATGCTATCTAGGTTGGTCATAACTTTCCTTCCAAGGAGTAAACGTCTTTTAATTTCATGGCTGCTATCACCATCTGCAGTGATTTTGAAGCCCCCCAAAATAAAATCTGACACTGTAATAATGTATAATTGTAAGTAATCTGAAAAAATACATATATATCTGAATCAATCTGTTGTACACCTGAAACTTACACATATTATAAATCAACTATACTTCACTAAAAACATATTCATTCTTCTAGTCCATGAGCATAGAATATCTTTCCATTTATTTTTGTCTTCTTCATTTTATTTCATCAGTATTTTATTTTTATCACTGTAGAGCTTGTCATCTCCCTTATTTATTCTTAAATTTTCTTTTTGATTTAATTTTAAATGAGATTGTTTTCTAAATTCTCTTTGTAATATTTTATTACTATGTGTAGAATTATTCTTAGATAGTCTTTTTGATGCAATTTTAAATGAGATTGTTTTCTAAATTCTCTAATAGTTGATTACTATGTGTAGAAATGCAAGTTTTCTGCATATTGATTTTGTATCCTCTAGTTTTACTGAATTCATTTATTAGTTCACAGTTTTTCTTTTTGGAGGAGATTTTAAGGATTTTCTATATGTAGTACTATGTCATTTACAAATAGTGACTGTTTTCCTTGTCTGTTTGCAATTTAAATGCTTTCTGTTTTTATTATTTATTTATTTATTATGCCTGCCTAATTGTTGTGACTAGAAATCCCAATAATATTTTGAATGAAATTGGAGAGAGGAATCATTCTTGTGTTCGTGATCTTAGATTTTTTTTTGCTTCACCCCATTACTTGTAGCATGTCAGTTTCCCAACCATTGATTGAACCCTGGCCCTAGCAGTGAAAGCCTGGAATCCTAACCATAGGCTAGCAGGGAATTCTTCCTCATCTTACATTAAAAGCTTTTAGCTTTTTATCACTGGTTGTGCATTTTGTGGGCTTTTATGTATGGTCTTATTATCTTGAGGTATGGAAGAAACACAAGCTGGAATCAAGATTGCTGGGAGAAATATCAATAACCTCAGATATGCGGATGACACCACCCTTATGGCAGAAAGTGAAGAAGAGCTAAGAGCTAAAGAGCCTCTTGATGAAGATGAAGGAGGAGAGTGAAAAAGTTGGCTTAAAGCTCAACGTTCAGAAAACTAAGATCATGGCATCTGGTCCCATCACTCCATGGGAAATAGATGGGGAAACAGTGGAAACAGTGTCAGACTTTACTTTTTTGGGCTCCAGAATCACTGCTGATGGTGACTGCAGCCATGAAATTAAAAGACGCTTACTCCTTGGAAGGAAGGTTATGGCCAACCTAGATAGCATGTTTAAAAGCAGAGACATTACTTTGCCAACAAAAGTCCGTCTAGTCAAGGCTATGGATTTTCCAGTGGTCATGTATGCATGTGAGAGTTGGACGGTGAAGAAAGCTGAGCGCCTCAGAATTGATGCTTTTGAACTGTGGTGTTGGAGAAGACTCTTGAGAGTCCCTTGGACTGCAAGGAGATCCAATCAATCCATCCTAAAAGAGATCAATCCTGGGTGTTCATTGGAAGGTCTGATGTTGAAGCTGAAGCTCCAATACTTTGGCCACCTGATGCGAAGGGTTGACTCATTGGAAAAGACCCTAATGCTGGGTAGGATTGGGGGTGGGAGGAGAAGGGGACGACAGAGGATGAGATGGTTGGATGGCATCACCAACTCGATGAACATGGGTTTGGGTAGACTCCGGGAGTTGGTGATGGACAGAGAGGCCTGGCGTGCTGCAATTCATGAGATCGCAGAGAGTCGGACACGACTGAGCGACTGAACTGAACTGATGTTTCCTCTGTATTCAGTTTGGAGAGAATTTTTATTATAATGGCTGTTGCTGCTGCTGCTGCTGCTAAGTCGCTTCAGTTGTGTCTGACTCTGTGCGACCTCATAGACGGCAGCCCACCAAGCTCCCCCGTCCCTGGGATTCTCCAGGCAAGAACACTGCAGTGGGTTGCCATTTCCTTCTCCAGTGAATGAAGGTGAAAAGTGAAAGTGAAGTCGCTCAGTCATGTCCGACTCTTAGCGACCCCATGGACTGCAGCCTACCAGGCTCCTCTGTCCATGGGATTTACCAGGCAAGAGTACTGGAGTGGGTTGTTGAACTTTATCAAAAGCTTTTCCTGCACATATTGAGATGATTATATGATTTGTATCCTTTGTTTTGTGAATATGGTTTGTTATATTGCTTGATTTGTGGCTGTTGAACCATCCTTGCATCCCTGGAAGAAATCTCAGTTGATCCTTTCCATGTATTGTTTATCCTTTTTATATGTTGTTGCATTTGGCCTGCTAATATTTTGTGAAAGTTTTTGCCTCTGTGTTTTTCAGGTGCATTAGCCTCTGATTTTAGTACACATATATATTCTGCTAATATATATTTATTGTAATTTTTATTATATATGTACTTATTTTGCATATTATATATTATGTGTGTGTATATGTATATTTTTTCTTTTGTAGTATTTTTACATGGTTTTGCTAGGGTAATACTGGGCTTGTAAAATGAGTTCAAAGTGTTTCTTACTCTTCTGTTTTTTTGGAAGCATTTGAGAAGGGCAGGTATCAATTCTTTTTTAATATTTGGTAGAATCACCAGTGAAGTCATGGTTGTGGTCTTTGTAGGGAGGTTTTAAATTACTGGTTCTATCTCATTGCTAGTAATCTTTATGTTTACATTTTCTATTTCTCCCTCTAGTCTTAGAAGATTGTATGACTCTAGGAATTTGCCAGTTTCTTCTTTGGTGTCCAGTTTATTGCCATATTATGTATTACGTAGTTTCTTATAATCTTTTTCATTTCTGTGATAACAGTTGAAAGATTTCTTCTTTTATTTCTGATTTTACTTGTTGAAGCACTTTTTTTCTTGCTTAGTTTAACTGAAGATTTGTCAGTTTTGTTTATGTTGTTGAAGAATGAACTAGCTGTTGGTTTCATTGATATGTTTTTCCTGTTGTCCTTTTAGTTTCTGTTTCTTCTATGATCTTTGCCCTTCCTTCTACTCTTTTTAGGCTGTGTTTATTTATTTTTTTAGTTCCTTTATGTGTAAGTCTAGTTTGTTCATTTGAAATTTAAAGATTTTTGTTTTTGAAGTAGGCATTTATTACTCTGAAATTGCCTCAGAAATGCTTCTGCTGCATTATGTAAGTCTCTGTAAATTTGTGGCCTTACATATGATCTATCCTTGGTGAATGTTTCATTTGCACTTGAGAAAAATGTAAATTGTTGCCTTTTTATGAAATGTTCTGTATATATCTGTTCAAAGAAGGCCATAGTTCAAGGTATCCTTTAAGGCACATATATTTTTAATTTTTTTAAGTTTCTCCTTCTTGGGGTGCATAAATACTTGCCAGTGTGATATCCTCTTGTTGAATTGACTATTTAATCCATGGAGTCGCGAAGAGTCGAACACGACTGAGCGACTTCACTTTCACTTTTCACTTTCATGCATTGGAGAAGGAAATGGCAACCCACTCCAGTGTTCTTGCCTGGAGAATCTCAGGGACAGCGGAGCCTGAAGGGCTGCCGTCTATGGGGTCGCACAGAGTCGGGCACGACTGAAGTGACTTAGCAGCTGTAGCAGTATGTAATATTCTTCCTTATCTTTTATTACAGTCTTTGTTTTAAAATCTTTTTTGTCTGAAATAAGTATATTTACTGCAGCTTTCTTTTGGTTTTCATTTTTCATGGAATATCTTTTATCATCCTTTCAATTCTCTTCTAAAAATGTCTTACCTTACATATTAAGTGAAACTCCTGCAGGCAGTATATGTATGGGTCTTTTTATTTACCTATTTATTTATCCATCACTCACTCTATGTCTTTTAATTGGAACTTGTAGTCCATTTCCATTTAAAGTGATCACTGGTAGATATATTTATTTCTATTTTCTTAAGTGTTTTGGTTGTTTTGTACTCAATACTTCCTCTGTTTCTTTTTCTTTTGCTCTTTCTTTGTGGTTTGATGACTTTCCTTAGGGATATGCTTAGATTCCTTTCTTGTTATCTTTTGTGTAGCCACTACAGGTTTTTACTTGGTGGTTACCATGAACCTTACATATAACAATTTATATTTAGAACAGTCTATGTTAAGTAAATAACAACTTAAATTTTAATGCATTATAAAGCTCTATATTTTTACTTTCCCCTACACATTTTATTTTTGATATCAAAAATTTATTATTTATTTTACATATCTTTGTATTGTATATCCCTTAATAATTATTGTAGTTATAGTAATTTTTGCTACATTTTATTTTAAAAGCCTTTATATTAGTTTCATAGGTGATATATATGCTACCTTTACTATATATTTGCCTTCACGAGTGAAACTCATACTTTCATATTCTTGTTACTAATTAGCACCCTTTCTTTATTCAGCTTTAAAAAGTCATTGTAAAATGTCTTGTAAGGCCAATTGAGAAGTGCTGAACATTTTTAGCTTTTGCCTGTTTGAAAAACTCTTTTATCTCTCTGTAAATTATGAGTAATAACTTTGCTAGTTTGAGATTTCTTGGTTGGAAGTTTTTGTCTTTCATCACTTTGAATATATCATGCCATTCCCTTTTGGTCTGCAAAGTTTCTGCTGAAAAATCTGCTGAGAGTCTTGTGGAGTTTCCTTTACAAGGAAACTTGCTGCTTCTAAGATTTTCTCTTTGTCTTTAACTTTTAACATTTAAGTTATGTTAGTAATATGCACTGTTTTGTGTTTGTTTGGATTTATCGTATTTGGTAGTCTCTGAGCTTTCTGAATCTGGCTTTTTTTTTTTCCACTGAAGTTAAGAAAGTTTTCAAGCAGTATTTGTTTAAATAAGTTTTCTGCTCTTTCTTCTCCTTTTGGGACTCCTATAATGTGAATGTTAGTTCACTTGATGTTGTCTTCTAAGTCCTTCAGTTTCATTTAAAATTTTTTTCTCATTTTGTTGCACTGTCTGGGTGAGTCCCATTGCTTTATTTTCCAACTCACTGATCCATTCTTTTAACCTGTCTGCTGTTGAACCGCTGGTGAGTCCCATTGCTTTATTTTCCAACTCACTGATCCATTCTTTTAACCTGTCTGCTGTTGAACCGCTCTTATGTTTGTTACTTTTTTGTGTTCTCTATCTTTGTTGAAGTCCTTACTGTGTTTATCCATTGTTCTCCCAAGTTAGGTGAGCAATTTTGTGATTATTACATTTTAAATTATTTGTTGTTGTTGTTCAGCCACTCAGTCATGTCCAACTCTGTGATTTCATGGACTGCAGCACACAAGGCTTCCCTTCACTATCTCCCAGAGTTTTTAACTATTTATCAGGTCAGTTACTTTTCTCTGTTTCATTAAGTGGTTATCTGAGGAGGCCTTACAAATAGCTAAAGAAAGAAGAGAAACAGAAAGCAAGGGAGAAAGGGAAAGGTATATCCAACTAAATGCAGATTTCCAAAGAACATCACAGAGAGACAAGAAGGCCTTCTTCAGTGAACAGTGTATAAAACTAGAAGAAAACAACAGAAGGGGAAAGACTAGAGATATCTTCAGAAAAATTGGAGATACCAAGGGAACATTTTGCCCAAAGATGGGCACAATAAAGGATAAAAACGGTAGAGACATAGTAGATGCTGAAGAGATCAAATAGAGATGGAAAGAATACATGGAAGAACTGTATAGAAAAGATCCAGATGAACTGGATTACTCTGATAGTGTGGTCAACCACCCAGAGCCAGACTTTCTGGAGAGCAAAGTTAAGTGGGCCTTAGGAAGCACTGCTATTAAAGCTAGTGGATGTGATGGAATTCCAGAAGAACTATTCAAGACCCTAAAGGATGATGCAATCAATATGTTGCATTCAATATGTCAGCAAATCTGGAAGACTCAGCCGTGGCCATAGGTCTAGAAAAGGTCAATCCTCATTCTCGTTCCCAAAACGGGTAGTATTAAAGAATGTGCTAACCATCGGATAATTGCATGTAAGGTTATGCTTAAAACTGTGCATGCTAAGCTTCAGCATTATGCGAACAAAGAACTTGCAGGTGTCCAAGATGGGTTTAGAAAAGGAAGAGGAACTGGAGATCAAATTACCAACATTTGCTGGATCGTAGAGAAAGCTAGGGAATTTCAGAAAAACATCTACCTCTGTTTCATTGACTACACCATTGACTAAAAGCCTTTGACTTTGCAGATCATAATAAACTGTGGAAAGCTCTTAAAGGGATGGGAATACTAGGCTGTCTTACCTGTCTCCTGAGAAACCTGTATGCAGGTCAGGAAGCAACAGTTAGAGCCCTGTACGGAACCACTGGTTGGCTCAAGATTGAGAAAGGAATATGACAGGGTTGTCTGTTGTTACCCTGTTCGTTTAATCTATGTGCTGCGTGCACCATGAGAAATGCCGGGTTGGATGAATTACAAGCTGGAATCAAGATAGATGGGAGAAACATCAACAACCTCGTACGTGGATGATACCACTCTCCTGGCAGAAAGCAAAGAGGAACTAAAGAGTCTCTGGATGAGTGTGAAGGAGGAAAGTGAAAGAGCTGGCTTACAACTAAATATTAAAAAAATGAAGATCATGGCATCTGGCCCCATTACTTCTTGGCAAACAGAAGTAGAAGTAGTGGCAGATTTCCTTCTTGGGCTGTAAAATCACTGCAGATGGTGACTACAGCCATGAAATCAGATGTTTTCTCATTGGCAGGAAAGCTATGACAAACCTAGACAGTGTGTTGAAAAGCAGAGACATTACTCTGCTGACAAAGGTCCGTGTAGTCAAGGCTGTGGTGTTCCCAGTGGTCATATATGGTTGTCAGAGCTGAACCATAAAGAAGGTGGAGCGCCTAAGAATTGATGCCTTCGAACTGTGGTGCTGGAGAAGACTCCTGAGAGTCCCATGGACAGGACGGAGATCAAATCAGTCAATCTTCAGGGAAATCAACCCTGAATACTCATTGGAAGGACTGATGCTGAAGCTGAAACTCCAGTACTTTGGTCATCTGATTTGAACAGCTGACTCATTGGAAAAGTCCCTGATTCTGGGAAAGATTGAGGGCAGAAGGAGAAGAGGGTATCAGAGGATGAGATGGTTGTATGGCATCACCAATGCAATGGACATGAACTGGAGCAAACTTTGGAAGATGGTAAGGGACAGAGAGGCCTGGTGTGCTGCAGTCCATAGGGTCGCAAAGAGTTGGACACGGCTGGCCAGCTGAACAAACAACAATTTCATTATGTTGTTATTTTTTTCCCCATGAGGTTTTATGTTGTTCTTTCATTTAAAACATATTTGTCTGTTTTTTTATTATGTGCATATTTGTGTTTTTATTAATTTACTTTAATTGGAGGATAATTGATTTAAAATATTGTCTTGGTTCCTGCCATTCATCAACATAAATACACCATATGTATGTTCCTTCCCTCTTGAAACTCCCTCCCACTTCCCACGCTACCCATCCCTCTAGGTTGTCACAGAGCACCTGGTTTGAATCCCCTGTATCATACAGCAGATTCCCACTGGCTATCTATTCTTCATATTGTAATGTATGTTTTCATGCTACTTCCTCAATTCATCCCACCTTCTCCTACCACCACCCCCCCCACCTCCTGTTCTCTATGTCTGTTTCTCACTGCTGCCCTGCAAATAGGTTTACCAGTACCATGTTTCTAGATTCCATATATATGCATTAATATATGATATTTATTTTTCTCTTTCTGACTTCACTCTGTATATGCATGCATACTAAGTCACTTCAGTCACGTCTGACTCTTTGCGATCCCATGAACCATAGCCCACCAGGCTCCTCTGTCCATGAGATTCTCCAGGCAAGAATACTGGTGTGGGTTGCCATGCCCTCCTCCAGGGGATCTTCCTGAGCCAGGGATCAAAGTGGCATCTCTTATGTCTTCTGCATTGGCAGGCAGATTTTTTTTTTTTTTACCAATAACACCACCTGGGAAACCCTCACTCTGTATAATAGGTTCTGAGTTCATTCACCTCATTAGAACTGACTCAAATGCATTCCTTTTTATTGCTGAGTAATATTCCATTGTATATATGTACCAAAACTTCTTTATCTGTTCATCTGTTGATGGACATCTAGGTTGCTTCAATGTAGTAGCTATTGTAAATAGTGCTGCAGTGAACATTGGAGTACATGTGTCTTTTTCAATTATGATTACCTCAGGGTGCATGCCCAGCAGTGGGATTGTTGGGGCATATGGTTGTTTTATTCCTGGTTTTTTAAGGAGTCTCCATACTGTTCTCCTTAGTGGCTGTATCACTTTACATTCCCACCAACAGGGCAAGAGGGTTTCTTTTTTTTTTTTAATTAATCTCTGTGTTGTTTTCTGTGTATTAAATGAAGCAACCACCTCTCTCAATCTTGAACACTGTCCTTGTATAGGAGGTGAACCTTACTAATCAACTCTGCCCTAGCTCTTGATTGGTTTTCAAACCATTGTGATTGTTCAGGCAGCATGTTTTAAGTAGTGCCTGATAATTGAGGGATGTGAAGACCAGTTAGTGTCCCAAAGGGGAAGATATTAGTCAGCATCTAGATTCAGGTTGGTTGGGAGGCAAATGCTCAGGCAATGAATTTTAAAGAATGCAAATATATAGTTCCATGGGGCTGCTGGTTTAAGCCCTGAGGACTCTCTGAGATAGGAGTCTGACAGTGTCACCTGGGTAGCAGTCACAAAAATCAGGGCTTCCAACAAGTGTACTAGCTCCTTTCTAGGAGATACTGATGAGCTTAGTGAGGCAGAGGTTGGATGCAAAACTTTTGTTCCCCATTCTAGTATTCCTGAACACACCTCCATAGTCTCTAGTTGTGTGCCAAGGCTGAAGCCTGCCCCTATGGCTGAACCTCCACAACTAGCAAGGAGTCTTCTTTCACAGAAAGACTTGGAGTGTGTTTCAATCTTCTATCTCTGTTGTGCTTTGGAAGTGGTAACTTGCTAAGCCCTGTCTTTTTTGATTGTTTCAGTCCTGTTGGACCTAGGAACATAAGCTCCCTGGCCACTAGAGCCAGGTGATCAAGGGATATCTCAGGCAACAGCCATAGAAACTAGGGCACCAGTCATAAAAACAGGGCAGATTCTGGTGCTCTGGAGTGCTATAGAGGGAGAATGTGAAGTTAATAACCTTCCTTCAAGGTCTCAGGATAGGTTTATCGTCAGACCTTAGATGTGTGTTTTTATTAGAATCCTGCCCCTCGTGTTGCTACTATGATAGCACAGTAATAGGCCTCTTTCACAGAAACATTGAACTCCTGAGTCTATTGCCTCTTCCTGTGACCTGGGGGTGGTAGCTGTCTAAGGATTCTTTTTCTGTTGATCACAGTCCCGTGGGACCTGTGAGCCAAACCACACTGGCCACCAGAGCCAGGTGTCAATAAATGTGTTTGTTCCATGGCTGAAGCCACAAATATCAAGGTACTGGACAAGGTCATGAGCTCCCTTCTGTAAGATACCAGTTAGCTAGAGTGAGAGAGAGGGAGATTGCAAAGATTGCATCCACCTGCCTTTTTCACTGATAGCTCCTCTATAGGCCTTCTAAGTGCACCAAACCAGAAGCCAGCCCCTCAGGCCAAAGCTCCTGGACAGGCAGATAGGCTAATTTCTAAGAAAGACTAGGATTTATTTTAGCCTGCTTTCTCTGCAGGGATCTGAGAGTGGCAGTCTGCCAAGAGCTGTCTTTCCAATTGTTCTCATAGCAAGGGCACTCAAGGACCAAGTCTACGGGCCTCCAGAGTCAGGGACTTCAGGAAATCAAATGCATCCCTTGGGTGGTAGCTGCAAAAATCAAATCATGGGTAAAAGTCAGACTCCAGGTATGTGTAGAAGTATCTCTGGAAGATATTGGAGCTCTGAAGCATGGCAGAGGGGGAGTACAAAGATGCCAAGAAAAGGTAAAAAGAAAGTAAACAAACAAAAAAGAAAAATAGGTGAAGAAAAAGAGATGGTAACCTACTGGCTTTTGCAAGGCAGATGAAAGTGTGCAAAATGGCACCCATTAGTTGGAGCATAAACATGCCACTAGTGGGAAAGGGAAAATAAAAAGAGTTGTGGTTGGGAGATAGTGCCAGGTTTAGCAAGGCAGAGAGCAGAACGGTGGCACCTACCAGCCGGCCTACCCACAGAATATCCCAGAAGGCTTCTGCCCCTCAGACCAATATTTTATTTAAAAGTAGAAAGTGAGTCTGGTCACTTTTCAAAGTACTGTTTCTCCACTGGGCCCTGGGGCAGATGAGTCTGTGCACTGGCCCTTTAAGAGCCATTCCTCAGTTCATTCCAGCCCCATTGGTCTACATGGATATGAGTCCTATAGGTCTTCAAAGCTAGATGTTTTGGGGGCTCATCTCTCAGGTACCCATCTTAAATGTTGAGGTGCCTGATGTTGTTTGCCTCTCATTTGCCTGATATGAAGGGGTTGCTCTGCCAGTTTTTAGTCTTTTTCCAGAGGAAATTATTCCATATATAGCTGTAGATTTGGTGTGTCTTTGGGAAAAAGTGAGTTCAGAATCTTCTTAAGTCACCATCTTGAACTGGAACTTCTGCTTGCCATTCTTGTAGAGCATCTCAAATTGATGTTTCACACTAGTTCAAATTTCATACATCTTCATCTTTGTTATATACTGTCTCCAATATGGTATTTACTTCTGTAATTATTTATATATCTTGCTATTAAATTTTTGGTATTCTTGTGATCCTTCATACCCTACCCATTTCCCTGTTTAATTCTGTTTGTTGTATTTTAATTTAAACCAATTCCCTCTTCCTGGCTTTCTGTTCCTGATTTTTAGGTAAGGTCCAACCCTATATTGAAGAACAACCTAAACAGTTTTTGGAGGGTGTTCATTTGTTGTTTTGCTATTGTAATGTTTTCTTTAATAGTTCCTTCTATTTTATTCCTCAAACCTTTTTATTGATTGCATGACTATTTCTATAGCAACTTCTAGCTCTGAGCTAATCTTATTCTGTATATATTTCTTAAGTATTTTATCTATACCTATTAAGTTAAAATCTATAGTCGGGTGATTCACAGACTTTTAGCTCATGTTTAGGTCCATATTGTTGTTGTCCTTAGAACATTTACCTCTAGATGTCACATAGAGCTAAGGCAAAGCACTACTTTTGCTTCTGTCTGCTAAATTCACTGCCTTGAGGAAAATGTATTGATTTCTTATTAACCTTTGTGCATTCCATTTGTCAGATGTAAAAGCATACTGCTTCTGCTTTTGTAGCATTTGACACAGCTGTCTTTCTCTTATAACCTTGAAACTCTATTGTAAAAGTATCTTACACATCTAATAATTTCTATATTTGCTGTCTCTCCCCATAAAGAATTTTTTTTTGTTCTCTGTTCTTTTCCTACCTTGCTACATCTGTGTGTTCCAGCAGCACTTCTTTTTTCTCCTTATCTGAATGCTGAAATGTTATACTCTTACTTAAAATGATTTTTTGCTATTAGGGTGCTAAACTAGTATCAAGATTATTGTATATGGCTACATAGCAGTGCATTTTGTTTGACTGTTTTCTTTGGCCTAAAGAATTTTTTGTACCTTAGTTGTGTAAGCAGCTTTGTACGTTATGTCTTACGCTCAGTCAGCTTCTATATTTATGGTACCTGCCTAACTTATGTAAGAAGTTTGAGACCCCTTCATGGACAATAATAATATTTGCAATATAATGAGTTAAAGCTACTTTTAAAGACTTATGGAAAAAATACTGCAAGTTATCGGCAAATTTTAATAATGGTTATCTATGAATGGTGTGATTAGAGAGGATTTTTAATTACCTTACTTCTTGTTTGTAGTTTTCAAATTTTCCCTAATGAATAGCATCTATTAACACAAGGTTAAAAGGATAGGTTTTGTGTATTCATCTCATAGTACTAAGGAACGACCATAAGCCCAGGTCTATGCATAACACATAGACAATGACAACATGAGATATGAACATTTCATTAAAGGGATTGTAGTCCTGCTTTGAGAAATAATGTGATACAGGTTCTACTGAGCTGTTACCAGTTAAAAAGGACATGAGCAGATCAATAGAATATTCTCAAGTAGTGTAAAGGAAGAGGCCATTTAGGCTGTGAGAGACTTAACTGAGTTGAAATGATGGTGAGATGTTTGTAATGCTTTCTTAGGAGCTTTTTAATGCTGTACAACATAAACTCTGCTAGTTATCCTTATAGATAGATTCTCATTACCCGGCTCTTCCATTTTAAGCACTATGTGTTGTATGTATTTTCATCACTTTGGGGCTTATTGCTTTTTGAAGCTGCCCAGCAGGTTTTTTGGTTTTTTTTTTTTTTTTTGACTTAATAGGAATTTATTATCTCACTGCTCTGGAGGTCAGAAGTCCAAAATCAAGGTATCACATGTCTTATTATTCAGGAAAGAAACAGAAACAAAAACTGAATTCTAAGGTGTTAATAACCTGGTAAATGTAGATACTTGATATTTAGAAGAACACAGACATACCAATCCTGGGCAGGACAGCAAAACTGAGACAGTTACAATGAGAGATACCGTTTGTTTGGACAAATTCTTGGTATTAAAATTTTTTCTTTAGAGATCATAGAGCAATAATTTACAAAATGAAATTAGGACGTCATAATCATTCTTGTTCAAGAAGCATTATTATTAAAAGTTAGCTACATGTGCTTCTAAGAAGCTAATTAGTTGCTGCCTGGCTTACTGTGCTGAGAGGCTATTGTGATTCATGGGTATTTACCCATCACAACAGGATTTTCTGATGCTATTTGGTTATGAAATTATTTATACTTCTGACTCAAGGCTTTAAAAGGACTTCCAGCAGTGTTTGAAAGCCAACTTTTGAGCTCAAGAGCATTTTTTGCCATTTATGGTGAATCAGCTTGGCAGTATTAGAATGTGTGAACTGGGTTGTACTGCAGTGGCTGAGGTGCAGTTTTCTGGTGAGACGCCTCAAGCTAAACGTGATAATGAGTTTTCTTTGATGTAGACCTTTTTATTTTGTAAGGGATCAAACTTTCAAAAAATATTCGGAAATAATACCAACACAGGTTTTTGTAGTTGTATTTACTCTAGTAAGCTATTAATAACACCTTGTACTACCATACTCTGTATGTTAATTTTAATTCATGAGTTTCTGTGCTTAGTCACTTCAGTTGTCTCTGACTCTTTGCAAATCTAAGGACCATAACCCACCAGGCTCCTCTGTCCATGAGATTCTCCAGGCAAGAATACGGGAGTGGGTTGCCATTTCCTCCTCCAGGGGATCCTCCTGACCCAGGTATCAAACCAGGGTTTCTTATGTCTTCTGCATTGGCAGGCTGGTTCTTTACTACTAGTGGCACCTGGGAAGTCTGTTTAATGTATATTTCTTTATGAGATATTTATTTTGAAATAGGGAAGAAATCAAAAGCTCTTTCTAGAATACTCCTAAACTTTAAATATCATTAATTACATCCGTTTATGAAGCACTTTGGAGAAGGGAACGGCAATCCACTCCAGTATTCTTGCCTGGAGAATCCCATGGACAGAGAAGCCTGGCGGGCTACAGTCTGTGGGGTCTCAAAGAGTCAGACACGACTGAGCGACTAACACACGCATGAAGCACTTAGACTGTCCTTCATAAGAATAGTGAACTTTATTGTTTCCCCAAAGTGGAAAGGAGATTTTGAGGTGACATAGCCATAATGTTAGAGGTTTTTCCAGAGTAGGCGTTATGTTTAAAAATCCACAAATTATGGCTTCCCTGGGTGTGGCACAGTGGTAAAGAATCTGTCTGCCAATGCAGGAGACGCAAGAGACACGGGTTCGCTCCCTCAGTTAGAAAGATCCCCTGGAGAAGGAAATGGCAACCAACTCCGGTATTCTTGCCTGAGAAATTCTGTGGACAGAGGAACCTAATGGGCTACAGTTCTTGGGATCAAAGAGTCGGACACGACTGAGCACGCCTCCATGTGTGTTGTTTTATTAACAGCAAAGTGAATTAACAGGGCCCATATTGGAGAGATGTGGTTATAGTGAACCTGAAGTCTACTACTCTTCCTGATCATTGGCGTTCTTTTATAGTTCCCCATTTTCATAATGCAGTTTTATAAAAGGAGACTTTAAACTTACCTAGCTTGAAATTATATAGTTAATCACATTCCATTCTCATTTTTGTTACTTAACATGACACCTGCTGGCGCTAAGTCACATAGCAGGTAATAGGAGCAGAGAAGAGATCAGGCCCTCCTGCCCCTTGAAGTTCATGTGTGCTTCCTAAGGTCAGTTCAGTTCAGTTTAGTTGCTCAGTCGAGTCCGACTCTTTGTGACCCCATGGACTGCAGCACGCCAGGCCTCCCTGTCCATCACCAACTCCCGGAGTCTACCCAAACCCATATCCATCGAGTCGGTGATGCCATCCAACCATCTCATCCTCTGTCGTCCCCTTCTCCTCCTGCTCCCAATCCCTCCCAGCATTAGGGTCTTTTCCAATGAGTCAACCTTCGCATGAAGTGGCCAAAGTATTGGAGTTTCAGCTTCAACATCAGTCCTTCCAATGAACACCCAGGACTGATCTCCTTTAGGATGGATTGGTTGGATCTCCTTGCAGTCCAAGGGACTCTCAAGAGTCTTCTCCAACACCACGGTTCAAAAGCATCAATTCTTCGGTGCTCAGCTTTCTTTATAGTCTAACTCTCACATCCATATAAGACTACCTAAAAAACCATTGCCTTGAAGAGATGGACCTTTGTTGGCAAAGTAATGCTAAAGTAGTAGGGTCAAAAATAAAATGTTCCTGACAAATTTCCAAAGGGTCATATTTGAAACAGACACAGCAGTCAATCTTCCAGTGGCACATTACGAAGACTAGGGGACCTGAGTCTATGAGATCCACTTTGACATTAACTTAGCTATACGACTTTCTGAAAACCTCTTATTGTCTCTGTGACTGGGGTTCTTTATCTTTCCTAAGGGAATAGTAAATGATACCTGTCCCACCTACATTTTAAAGGATGACCTAACATAAAATGCAAAATGGTAACATAAAAAGATTGTAGAAAGTAACATAATATTCAAGGGTAAGCTAATTGCTTGCTGGTCACTTTCTTTTTTTCTTTGTTCTTAAATATTGGTATTTTTCAGGACTCAGTTCTAGGCATTCTTCTCATATTCCATTTTTAGGAAATCTCATACATTCCCATGGTTTCAGTATATGTACCTTTCACACAGAACCATCTTTTGAGTTCCAAGTATTTGTATAGCTCCCTAACTCTACTGGGCCCAGTCTCAGTGTGACGTTGCATTTAAAGAAATACTGTCCAGCAACTAAAAGTAATTAAATAGTAATACTACTTTTTACTCAAGTCTCCAAGAACATAATGGCATGGAGGGTATAATTCAGCAATATTTCAAAAATTCTTTTATCCACCTCCATCCCTACCCCTATTCAAACCTCAGTTAGTCCCTGTGTTATGTGCTCCCAGCTTTCCATACTGACCCTGGGACTCACTTACAACTCCCTGCAGACTTTTTCGGAGAAGGCAATGGCACCCCACTCCAGTCCTCTTGCCTGGAAAATCCCATGGACGGAGAAGCCTGGTAGGTTGCAGTCCATGGGGTCGCTAAGAGTCGGACATGACTGAGTGACTTCACTTTCACTTTTCACTTTCCTGCATTGGAGAAGGAAATGGCAACCCACTCCAGTGTTCTTGCCTGGAGAATCCCAGGGATGGGGGAGCCTGGTGGGCTGCTGTCTATGGGGTCGCACAGAGTCGGACACGACTGAAGCGAGTTAGCAGCAGCAGCAGACTTTTTCTCACTTGATCTTCTCACAAACCATGTTTGGCCCATGTTTTCTTCTCTATCCTTTTTTGCCTACCATGATAACAGCCCAAGAACTGGGCTGGCAAAGACAAAATTCTCCCTTGAAGATGAGAGAGGAAGGAAAGGTTAGTTAGTTTGGCGGAGACTCTTATTTGAGTAGGCGAAAAGAGGAGGCTGGGAACATTCACATGTAAACACAGAACACCTCTGATTCAGCCTAAGACTTGACCTTATCGTCCATACAAATTTGCTTCTCCTCTAACACCCTTATCTTCATATTAAGTATCCATCGTGCTCTTAGTTGCTTATTTTGAACAACTGAACATCATTCTCAGATTCTTCCTCTCCTCATCCTTCGCAGTTCCGTTCACATTCCCTTCATCCTAGATACTGAATCTATCCTTCGAGAATCTTCCCATTTTACCCAATCTCTACTCCTGCCACTGAACTTCTTGTTTCCCTGCAATCTGTTTTCCATATTCCAACCGGAAAGATCATTTTAAAACATGCATCTGGTTATGCCTTTTCCTTCTTTACACTGTTCAAAGGCTTTTGAGTACCAAGCCTTTAACATGGTCTCTGCTTCCTAGGTGGCTCAATGGTAAAGGAGCCACCTGTAATGCAGGAGACTCGGGTTTGATTCCTGGGTCGGGAAGATCCCTTGGAGGAAGAGATGGCACACCTCTCCAGTATTCTTGCCTGGGAAACCCTGTTGACAGAGGAGCCTGGCAGACTACAGTCCATGGGGTCGTGAAAGACTTAGCAACTAAACAACAATATGGCCTCTAAGATCCCATATACTCTGGCTGGTTTCTGCTTATGTCTCTAAAAGTAGTCCCCTTCTTAACAGGATGCATCTCTTCCTGCCTCAAAGCCTTTGTCTAAGCTGGGTCTGGATGTCTAAAGTATCTTTCACCCTCCTCACCCTCTACCCCACCCACCAACCTCCTCATCCAAGATTTCTCTGACTTCTCAGGCAGGGCCCAATCCCTTTGCTATGGACTCTTGTTCCACTCGGGTTTGATCTCTGGATCTGGAAGAGCTTCTGGAACAGAACATGGCAAGCTATTCCAGTATTCTTGCCTGGAAAATTGCATAGACAGAGGCACCCAGCTTGCTATAGTCCATGGGTTGCAAAAGGTTGGAAATGACTGAGCACGGACACACACACTTGGTTCCCTATTTTTCCTGTGATGAGACCCATTGCACTTGAAATCTATTTACTTGTTCTAACAAATTTTGCCCAGTAAACCTTAGCATGAAGTCAGAAGGCATGTCTCTCTCCTGCAGCACTTCTTCCACTGTGCTTACCACAGTATGCAGCTCAAATCGAGTATTCATTGTACACTTGTTGATTAAAGGATACTTATTCCATGATTTGGGCTTTGTCTGCCTCTCATCTCTGTGCATATTGTGCTTCACACTCTGTTTATCCCTGAGAAAACCTCATGTGATTTCACATTTTTTAGGCTCATGCTCTTCTCTCTTGAATGTTTCCTCTTTCTAAGTTAGATGAAAGCCAATTTAGAGTAGTCTGTGCTATTAAATTGATTAGCTGTCAGATGGAAATTTTCAGCAGTTTAGGTGATGATTTAATTATAAAGGCTATTTTTACTTTGTCTGCTAATATATACTTATTATTTTGTGGAACTCATAAAATCGTATGATTCTTTTCACTGTCGCCGTATATTGACAAATACTCCGGAAGCAAATAACATTGGTTGAAACTACCGAGTATATAGTTCTGAGACTTAATGTTCTGACTTGTGTGCAAATTCAATAAATATTTACCAGTAGTTTTCAACAATATAGTGAATATTCCAGAAGTAGATATATGTACTATTTAAATAAGTCTTGTTGATATGTTTATTTATTCCACCTTTGAACAAAGCAAATAAATATTTAGGAAAAAAATATTTAAAATAGATAAGATTGGAGATGATTGTTGTGTTGGGAAGGAATTTAACTCACAAAATAAATAACCATGAAGTCCAAAACACTTGGTGAAGTGAGCCTCACTGACTTCCTACGTGATAGGGGAGATAAAAGATGGCTATGTGACTTATAATGCCCATAAGGAAACACAAATCACTTATTGAGAAGCATAACTGTTGCAACTACTGAAACTAGAGAGAAATTTCTCCTGTTGTAAGAATGTGGTAAATAGCACCTTTTCAGCCCTTGTATAGAAAGCACATGCGTGCGTGCTCAGTCACTTAGTCATGTCCAATTCTTTACCATTCCATGGACTGTAGCCTGACAGTCTTCTTTGTCCACAAAAAGCACAGCAACAGGTTTCTTGGTGCTGCTACCTTCAATTGCAGCAGGCTATTTTTTGGCATTACAAAGATCAATTCATTAAAAACAATTCTACATGGGTCTATTATACAACCCATTGATATTATGGTGTCATCTGGTCATTGATTTATATTGTCTACTGTATAAAGAGATTAAATTATGTTAGATAATCCTGCTTAATTGTTTTCACTATGCTTTTGGCGAGTATTGATTAGATGTTAGATTTTGGTTAAATAACCAGACATATCTGGAAATTGGAAGTGCCCCTGGGAAGCGAGCTAGAAATGGCCAGCAGGACCAAGATTTTATTTTAAGAAATAATTTGGGATTGGTTTAAAGTTGTATTCCATAGAACTGTAGTTTTAAAACACGTGGTGAGCATCAGGGTCACCTGGAAGATTTTTAAAAGACAGGCTCATCTCCCACTGCTGTAGTTTTCTACTTAATAGGTTTAGGGTGGTTGAGGTGAATATATCCTTATTTTTTTAAAGAAAGGCACACTAGTGATTCTAGGGCAGTTTGAGAACTGCTACCATAGATTATACTGTATTAATTTTATATAGAAAAAATTTAAAGCAGATATAACCAAATACATGTTATCCACAAAATCATCTATGTTATGGTTAAGATGATCTGTTTTTGAAGACTGTAAATTCCCAAATTATTGTCCATTGTAAGCTCTTTCTGAAATGTACATCTAGCCAACTGAATAAGGTGATCTAAAGTATGGACATCTAATTAGGAAACAAATTAAGAGTTTTGTTGTGTCTATAACTTTGAATAGTTAATGTGTATTTGGGGATAATTTTTTATTCTCACCATTGCCTGGTTACATTTCCATATGGATTAACAATATTTCAGCCATTACATTCTATCTAGAGAGCACTTTCCTATTTTTAGTCTTCATAAAGTTTTAAAGGATACTTAAATGTGCTTTCTAAAGTTATCTTGGATCTCTAGGATTACTTTCATTTGTGGACTTCCAAGTGATAATATGAAAAATGATATTTATAGATTGGTACTTAACATGTCTTTACTCATATTCAGTAGTTACTAGTTATAAACAAAATCTTTAAATATGTGGTAAACCTTAGTTTAAAATAGAAAACTAAGCCCCCATACATGTGTGTGTATATGTCTTAGTCTATCTTAATATCTATGACAGCAGAAATCTTGAATGAATGTCTAATGTTTACTTTTCATTGTTTCTTTACAGGCATTGCTTCTATGACGGTGCCAGTGTACATTGCTGAGGTCTCACCCCCCAATTTAAGAGGTCGATTAGTCACCATTAATACTCTCTTCATCACAGGAGGGCAGTTCTTTGCAAGTGTTGTTGATGGAGCCTTTAGTTATCTTCAGAAAGATGGATGGAGGTCTGTAATCGTTCTTACATTTAATTTTCAAATAAGTTATGACTTTAGGGGATAGAAGAAAAATTGAGAAATGATGGAAAAGAAAAAATATAACTGGGTATTTTGAATCATTACAGCTAATTCATACGTGATGGTATTCAGCAAAATTGAAAGTGGACCAGAAGCTGACATTTATTTTAATAATAGACAAGGAACCTATCATTAAGAATTGATATTTACAGGATTTTTTAGCATTTAGGTGACATTTCTCACACTGTGTATGGTATTTTGCCATATTTGTTTAAAATGAATGTAACAATAAATATGCATGGAGTTTTTTAATTTTATCAGTGATTGACAAGCTATTTATGAGCTGCAGATATAACTAATGTCCTATTTGGATTTAGGAAGCTACATTCTGATCTGAAAGAGAATGCAGTCTTTTTTTTTTTGTAAAACGAACTAATCTCATGTTAAAACTTAAGATATTATGGGCTTGAGATTTTGATATACTTCATGGTATTCAAAAAAACAGATTCATGTAACTCTTCCAGGGGTTAATTTTTAATAAAAGTTCCCTATACTCTGTATAGGTGCTGGAGATAAAATATTTCACAAGACAGACTCTGGTGCATATTTTCATCGTGCTTAAAGTATTGAAATTAATTCTTAACAGCTGAAAAGAAAGGGTTTACTGCTATGTGGCTATAGGGAATTAAACTTAACGTATGTAAGTGGCACAATAAATCGGAGTCATTAAAGACTTAGATTGATGAAGTTTTATTAAAAGTTATGTGAAGAAACTCACAGAAGTCAGTAAGGGCCTATGTTTGTCAGAAACCATTAAAGAGAGGACACATTTCTTTAAAGCATTAACTCTGTCCGCAGATGCTGAGAAACCACTTTCTACCTCTGAAGGAATGAATCTCTGACAAAGTGAGAGATTACTGAAAATTGAAGAAGCAAGAAATTCCTCTTTCTTTTCTTCCCTGTAGAAGAACAGAAGGAGGGAGATGATAACTTGTTACCAGCGTCAATTCAGTTCATTTCAGTCGCTCAGTCGTGTCCAACTCTTTGCGACCCCATGAACTACAGCACTCCAGGCTCCCCTGTCCTTCACCAATTCCCGGAGCTTGCTCAAACTTATTTGCATCGAATTGGTGATGCCATCCAATCATCTCATCCTCTGTCATCCCCTTCTCCTCCTGCCTTCAATCTTTCCCAGCATCTGGGTCTTTTCTAATCAGTTGTCTCTTCGCATCAGGTGGCCAAAGTATTGGAGCTTCAGCTTCACCATTAGTCCTTCCAGTGAATATTCAGGATTGATTTCCTTTAGGATTGACTGGTGTGATCTCCTTGCTGTCGAAGGGACTGTCAAGAATCTTCTCCAGCACCACAGTTTGAAAGCATCAATTCTTCAGTGCTCAGCCTTCTTCATGGTCCAACTCTCACATCCAATCAGGACTACTGGAAAAACCATAGCTATGACTACCTGGGCTTTTGTCAGTAGCGTGATATATCTGCTTTTTAATACCTGTCTAGGTTTATCATAACTTTCCTTCCAAGGAGCAAGTGTCTTTTAATTTCTAGCTTGCAGTCAACGTCCACTGTGATTTTGGAGCCCAAGAAAAGAAAATCTGCCACTGCTTCCACTTTTTTCTCCTTCTATTTGTCATGAAGTGATGGTACTGGATGCCATGATCTGAAATTTTTTTAATGTTGAGTTTCAAGCCAGCATTTTCACTCTCCTATTTCACCTTCATCAAGAGGCTCTTGAGTTCCTCTTCACTTTCTCCTATTAGAGTGGTATCATCTGCATATCTGAGGCTGTTGATATTTCTCCCAGCAATCTTGATTCCAGCTCACGTTTTATCCAGCCAAATCCAGTGAAATCCAGTGCATTGCACATGATGCACTCTGCATAAAACTTAAATAAGCAGGGAGACTATATAGCCTTGTCATACTCCTTTTCCAGCTTCAAACCAGTCTCTTGTTCCATGTCTGGTTCTGTTACTTCTTGATCCACATCCAGGTTTCTCAGGAGACAGGTAAGGTAGTCTGGTACTTCTGTCTCTTTAAGAATTTTCCAGTTTGTTGTGATGCACACAGTGAAAGGTTTTAGCTTACTCAATGAAGCAGAAGTAGATGTTTTTCTGGAACTCCCTTGCATTCTCCATCATCCAACTAATGTTGTCAATTTGATCTCTGGTTCCTGTGCCTCTTAGAAACCCAGCTTGTACATCTGGAAGTTCTCCATTCACATACTGTTGAAGTCTAACTTAAAGGATTTTGAGCATAATCTTGCTAGCACATGAAATGAGTACAGTTTTTCAGTAGTTTGAACATTCCTTGGCATTGCCCTTCTTTGGGGTTGGAATGAAAATTGACCTTTTCCAGTCCTATGGCCATTGCTGAGTTTTCCCAAATTTGTTGGCCTGTTGAGTGCAGCACTTTAAGAGCATCATCTTTTAGGATTTGAAATAGCTCAACTGAAATTCTATCACCTCCATTAGTTTTGTTTTTAATAATGCTTCCTAAGACCTCTTGAATTCATACTCCAAGATGTCTGGCTCTAGATGAGTGACCACACCATTGTGGTTATCCAGATGATTAAGACCTTTTTTGTATAGCTCTTCTGTGAATTCTTACTTCCTCTTCTTAATCTCTTCTGCTTCTGTTAGGTCCTTACCATTTCTATCCTTTTTCATGCCCATCCTGCATGAAACGTTCCCTTGATAGCTCCAGTTTTCTTGAAGAGATCTCTAGTCTTACCAATTTTTTTGTTTTCCTCTATTTATTCACATTGTTCAATTAAAAAAGGCTTTCTTATCTCTCTTTGCTATTCTCTAGACCTCTACCTTCAGTTGGGTATATCTTTCCCTTTCTCCCTTGCCTTTTGCTTATATTCTTTCCTCAACTTATATGTATAGCCTCCTTAGACATCCTCTTTGCCTTCTTGCTTTTCTTTTTCTTTATTTGGGATGGTTTTGTTCACTGCCTCCTGTGCAGTGTTTCAAACCTCTGTTCCTAGTTCTGCATGTAATTTATCTACCAGATCTAATCTTTTGAATCTATTCATCACCTCCACTGTATAATCATAAGAAATTTGATCTAGGTCATACCTGAATGGCCTAGTGGTTTTCCCTACTTTCTTTAATTTGAGCCTGAATTTTACAGTAAGGAGCTGACGATTTGAAGCACAGTCAGCTCCAGGTCTTGTTTTTGCAGACTGCATAGAGCTTTTCCATCTTGGGCTTGCAAAGAACATAATCAATCTGATTTTGGTATTGACTATCCAAAATCAAAGTCCATGTGTAGAGTCCCATTTGGTGTTGACTCTACACATGGACATACATGGTGATGTACATGTATAGAGTCATCTCTTGGTTTATTGGAAAATGCTGTTCATTGTCACCAACGTGTTCTCTTGACAAAACTCTCTTGGCCTTTTCACTGCTTCATTTTGTAGTCCACGGCAAAAATTGCCTCTTATTTTGGGTATCTCTTGACTTCGTACTTTTGCATTCCAATCCCCTGTGATAGAAAGGACATCTTTTTCTTAGTTCTAGGTGATTTAGGTCATCATGGAACTTGTCAGCTTCAGTGCTTGGGGTATAGACTTGAGTTACTGTGATGTTGCATGGTTTGCCCTGGAAACGACCCTTGATTATTCTGTCATTTTTGAGATTGCAGTCTTATGATGGCCAAGAGGCTTGTGTAACTCAGTAAAACTATGATCCATGCCATGCATGGCCACCTAAGACAGATGGATCATAGGGAAGAATTCTGACAAAACATGGTCTGCTGAAGAAGGAAATGGCAACTCACTTCAGTATTTTTGCCTGAAGAACTCCATCGACAGTATGAAAAGCCAAAAAGATAAGATACTAGAAGATGAGCCCTCCAGGCTGGAAGGTGTCCAATATGTAATTGGAGAAGGACCATTGTTAATAGTAACAGCTCCATAAAAAATGAAGTGTTTGGGCCAACACGGAAACGATGCTCAGCTGTGGATGTTTCTGGTGGTGAAAGTAAAGTCTCATGCTGTAAAGAACAATTTTCCATAGGAACCTGGAATGTTAAGTCCATGGATCAAGGTAAAATGAACGTGTCAAGCAGGAGATGGTAGAAGTGGATATCAACATCTTAGGAGTCAGTGAACTGAAATGAATAGGAATGAGCAAGTTTAATTCAGATGACCATTATATCTACTACTGTAGGCAGGTATCCCTTAGAAGAAATGGAGTAGCCCTCATAGTCAACAAAAGTGTCTGAAGTGCTGTACTTGGGTGCAGTCTTGAAAATGACAGAATGATCTCTGTTTGTTTCCAAGCAAACCATTCAACATAGTTATTAGATGACACAAATTAGAGCCTGTTCTTTTCACTTGATATCTACCCACCTTTTCCCTCATTCAGCTCCTGAGAGTTTATTATCTAAAATGTGATTACTGAATCATTTTTATGGTAACAATCAAATTAAGATATACAGAAGTTGAAACTGACTGAGAAACTTCTCGGATGTTTTTGTTGAAAAACTAAATCACCTTATTTTGCTTGATGGGTCAATGCTTCTATTCTCTCATTGTTTAGATGTAAACTGTTTTCGCTGAACTGCTAGAAGATGAACTTGTCTAGAATTGCCAGTAAAAGATTGACCAGTAAAAGACTGATATTTTTCTAGCCAGGAGAATATTCAGCAGTAGAAGATTATATTTTTTCTAACACTGTAGTGTCATCATACATTCTATACTGGGAAGAATATCATTGGGTTCCGTGAGGAAAGGGCAAATAGGTTTTTGAAAGTATCAATAAAGATTCAGTTTTTTAAAATAGATTTATTGAAATATAATTGATAAACTATTCAGTTCACCTGGAAGATCCCATGGACAGAGGACTCTGGCAGGCTGCAGTCCATAGGTCTCAAAAGGTTGGACAGGACTTTGTGACTAAACAACAATGGAGTATATCACATATTAGGTAGCTGTTCATTTGTTGATGGACATTTGAGTGATTTCTACTTTTTGGCTATTAAAAATAATGCTGCTATGAATATCTGTGTACAGGTTTCAGGATGGAGATATATTTTCAATTCTCTCAAGTGTATACCTAGGAGTAGACTTGCTAGGTCATATGGTAACTATGTTTACCTTTGGAGGAACTGTAAGACTATCCTCCACAATGTCTGCTCTGTTTCACATTCCCATTTAGCAGTGTGTGAGAGTTCCAGTTTTTCCATATCCTGATAAATGTTTATTATCTCTCTTTTTCCATGGTAGTCATCCCAGTGTGTATGAAGTGGTGTCTTGTTGTGATTTTGATTTGCATTTCCCTGAAGACTAATAGTTTTGTGAAAGATTTTATTTTTATCTGATATAGAACTTACAAAGGTGAGAGAGTTATTTTGGTAGTTAACACCTATGATAGGAAGTTTTATCACTGTTTGCCCTTTTCTGTGCTAATATTTTAAAGTTGTGCTTATTGAGCATGGTGAGATTTAGTTACTACTCTCAGGCAAAGAAAGGTTTTCTATTTTAATTGTTGAGTTAAAGTTTGGCACTCTGTAAACATACAGTAAAGTGAACTTTGCCACCACCAGAATTGGTCTAAAATACTTATCTGGATGTACCACTGCTTCAAAGATTCCCCATTTCCTACAGAAAGAAATCAGTCTGTTCATCACAGCTTGTAGTGTTTTTTGTTATCCAATCAATATCTGTTTTCCTAGATTTTTTAGTTTATTGTTATCTTCTTCCTTCCTTCTTTATACAATATAGGTTTATGCCTATAAACTCTACACCAGTCACATCTTGTTTTTCGTGTTTTTTTTTCCTTCTGCTCACTTTGGCTTGATTAGTCTTTCTACCCTGTCCTGCTTTACCAGTGCAATTCTTGTTCCTCCTTTAAATCTTTGTTTGTATATCATATGAATTTGTTTTGTCCTTTTGTCCTTTCATAATGCTTTGTATATGGCTTCACTTTTGTACTGATTGTACTGTTTTGAACCATTTGCTTATTCTGTTTCTTTATTTCACATTGAAGCTTTTTAATATCATTGACCTTGTACTCATTTTTAGGTCTAGAAAAGGGCCTGGAACATAGTAATTGCTCAGTAAGTGTTTATTGAACTAAGGTAAAATTGACTGAGCTCCAGGGAAGAGACTCTTAACCAAACTAAAGAGATATTGATTATAAAGCAAAAGTGCCAATTCATTAATTTCTGCTGGGGAATAGATACCCTTTGCAGATAGCTGAAAAGCAAGATTATTAATCATAAGCATTCCTTATTGAACATAAAAATAAGAAAAAGAGAAGTGGTTTCCGAGCCTCTGAGACTTTACCCCCCTCAAAATAATATACCTCTCTGCATTCCAGAACATTCTTTGTTCTTCTCTCTTGGACAAAGCTAATTTTCAAATTAGTGTTCCTCTATTTACAAATACATAAATCTTCATGTGATTTATATTAAAAGTAATGGTATATCTGAAGAAGGGCTAAATTCTTCTCCTTCATATTCGCTTTTACTAATTCTCCAATTTATTTATTTTTATATTACAGTTATCTTATTTCATCTCAGTAGGCTGTATACAATTATTTGCAAAGTATCCAAGTGTGCTGGGTATTTTTGCATGTTTCATCATTCATGTGATGTTCTTTTATTTTCCTTTTCTTTTTTCAGCTGTAGAAGGAAAATTTGAGGTAATAAAGGTGATGAATGAAAGCACAAAGTATTGTTGCTAGTTACATCTCCATTAGATTTTTTTCTGGAGAATGACAAGGCTGATTCATGGACAACGTGAGACTTATGCTGAGCTTTGAAGAATTGGTAGGATTCATGGGGACTGAAGAAAAGGAAATGGAAAAGGAAATGGCAACCCACTCCAGTACTCTTGCCTGGAGAATCCTGTGGACGGAGGAGCCTAGTAGGCTACAGTCCATGGGATTGCAAAGAGTTGGACACAACTGAGTGACTTCACTTTATGGGGACTGAGGTGAAAATGGTGGCAGAATGTAGGATGGGTGAAGGCAGAATCAGGAGGCGTTAAATTGAAGTGATAATGTACACAGTAGATTGGAGCCAGATTGTAGAGGTCTGTGAATTCTGGCCTGGAGGTTTTGTGTTTTTGTGTGTGCTGTCATGTCTGACTCTTTGTGACTCCATGGACTGCTGCCCACCAGGCTCCTCTGTCCATGGAATTTTCCAAGCAAGAATCCTGGAGGAGGTTGCCTCCCCTTACAAGCAAAGGGAAGCTAATAATTTTTAAGCAAATCATGGCATAATGTGAGTCAATGACTAAGATAACAGTGATGTCCAGAATTTATGGAACTCTTGGCTCTTGGATGGGTTTAGGGAACCTGTTGAATACTGCCAGAATATTAATGTGAGGTAGTGACGTGATACTCTTGGAGACATCAGTTAGTATGGAAATCATTCAGTCATTCAAAAAAAATTTTCGTACCTACTATATACTTCTATTGTACTTGGCACTAGAGATAGAAAGATCAATAAGAAATGTACCTGTCCTAGTTAGGGAGTTTGGGATCGTCATGAACACAATACTATATTAAAATGAACAACCAACAAGGACCTATTTTATAGCACATGGAATTCTACTCAGTGTTATGTGGCAGCCTGGATGGGAGGGGATTTTGGGAGAGAATGGATACGTGTGTATGTATATCTGAGTCCCTTTGCTGTTCCCCTGAAACTATCACAACATTGTTACCCAATACGAAATAAAAAGTTAAAAAAAACCCCAAAACAAAACAGAAATGTACCTGCCCTTAATCAATCAAGCACCTCACACGCTAGTGATAGACTTTTCATTGACATGTTAAGTAAATCATAGTGTTATGGGAACTCTCAAGGGGAAAGAATAACTTATCTTAACAATAGAATGATATGTGAGCTGAGTCTTTTATGAATAGAAGAGTTCCAGACAGAATAAGGGAGAAGGAAACTCTGGGCAAAATATAATTTCTAAACGCCCTGTGGTATGAAAGAGCCAATCATGTTTGGGCATTTCAGAGTGGCTGGTGGGAGGGCCATGATTACTATTTGGGTCTTTGGAAGTGAAGTGGGAAGGCTAGTTTTCCCACTTTCCCACTTCTAAGTATGAATAGAACTTTGAATCCATTGTGCTCTCTTTAACAGTAACGTTGTTCATATTTGTTTGAGTTCACTTTGATTATTGACAGTCTTAGAAAATAATTTTTTAAAAACCAGCATTACATTTTCTCTCTCTCATAATATTTTATAATTTAAAAACCATGTCCATAAGATGATTTTCAGAATCATATTTAAAAGAGGATGATATTTCTAAGCACATATATTGGAGAGAGAACTCTCATAATTTATGACATTGGCCATTTTAAGATAGATGAATTTGGTTAACAGCCTGTTTACAAGTAAATATCTTAATACTAAAGGTATTTGTAATTATATTATTGACAGAATTCAGACAGAAAATGTATGACTGTTTATCATAAAGGTAGCATAGTATAGACTTGAAACTTGCTTTAACAGTACATGGATTGCTTTATCCAAGCACTAACATCCTCATTTAGCGAATGCTTCAGCAATTGTTCAGCGTTATTGTGAGAATCAAATGAGTTAATAGCTATGAACATACTAACTCTTAAATGTTCTTAAGTTTTGTTTGCTGTTGTCTCCCCTAAAAATCTTAGTCTGAGTCTCTATCTTGCATAAAGCTAGCAGTAAAAATCACCTCACATTCAACTATCTGAAATTTCCAGGTAAAAAGTTAATATAGTTTGTTAATGAGACTAATTTGCATAACACTAACCTCCACTGAAGATAACCATTATAAGTCAGAGACAGAATTAAAAAAAAAAAAACTATTTAAAACACTAGAGAGCTCTAGCACCAAGGAACTGAAGGAGCATTTGATCTTTGGAGGGAACAGTTCATGGTGAGGCATACACCTATGACTTTTTCTCTGAATGAAAGGGTTAGTTGCTCAGTCCTGTCCGACTGTTTGCGAGCCCATGGACTGTAGCCTACCAGGCTCCTCTGTCCATGGGATTCTCCAGGCAAGAATACTGGAGTGGGTTGCCATTTCTTTCTCCATGGGATCTTCCCAATCCAGGGATGCAACCTGGGTCTTCCTCATTGCAGGTAGATTCTGTACCGTTTGAGCTACCAACCCTCAATTCATGATACTGGGTAGTGAGAACTTAACTAGAAAGCAGCAGTTTTATTGGCCTGTTTTATCAGTGGCTAGAGTTTGGGGTGGCCAGAGCAGGTGAAATTTGAGGGGGAAATCTAGAAAAAAAATCACCCATATAGGAGGAAGCCTCCAAATATGAATATTAATTTGCTACAAATATTTTATAGATCCATAAACTATGAATATTACAAGGGAGATTCCATGGAGCCTGCAGAAAACAATAGTTAAAAGATGGTGAAAGATGAGAGAGATTTTATTTCCTGCCCATAGGAGGAAGGACATATTTGGAATTTGAAACCTACCAGGTTAGAGGGGCCAACACCTTGAGTTTTCCACTGAAATCCTAGAAGCACCATAGCTTAGGCATAAAGTCTTGTTGTATGCTTAAGGAATTTCTCCTAAGAACAAGCCAAAACTGAAAACAGATTTACACTAACCAAGTGTAAAACCAAGCTTCCACAGATAGAAGGTGCCTAATAAAAGTCAGTATTCTTCAGAAGAGAACAAAATCTAGAGTCTTCAGAGTTTATCCACAATTTTCAAAACACATTAAAAATTTTTAGATGCGCAGATAAACAGAAAGTGTGACCCATAATTGAAAAAAAAATTGGTCAAGGTAGGCAAACCCCAAGATTATTCTTATAAAACATTTTCAGATAATCTAAAATTAGGAAGATCTGTTCACACTAGACCTCCTGCTTTATAAGAAATGCTAAGGAAATTTTTCAGAGAAGGGAAATGACATTAGGTGAAACTCCCCTATAGGACGGAGATAGAATAGTGGCTATCATAGGAGGCCAAAAACTTTGTTGTTTTCATCTCTCAAATTCTTTGAAAGATATGATTGTTTGTATGTATTGTACAATTTGTAATGTATGTACATTATAAAGTATATGGTGACAAGAGCAAGATAATTGGGCCCAGTAAATGGACTTATGCATGTTTGTGAAGAGTTACAATATTATGTCTAGGTAGAATGATAAGTTAAGATGCATGTTTCATCCTGAAAACAACCACTGGAATAGATTACAAAAATTTACAGCTAAGGAGTCATTATAAGCATTAAAATAAAATTATTTAAAATATTTGTATAATCTGAACAAAGGCAAGAAAAGAATACATAGCTGATGGGACGAATAGAAAGCAGATAGCAAAATGGTAGACTTAAAATCCAATTACAGGAACAGTTACATTAAATGTAAAAAAATTATCATTTTGTATAAAAAGCATGACACAGGTTTATGTTGTCCGAAAGAGATACACTTTAAATAAAATGGCATAGAGAGGTTAAAAGTGAAAGGAGGACAAAAGACAGACTGTGCAAACAGTAAGTATAAGAAAGCTCGTGTGGCTATATTAATAAGCACACAAAGTAGACTTTGAGATGTGGTATTACCAGAGATGATTTAGATTTCATAATGCTAAAAGAGTCAATTCATCAGAATTAAAAATGATAGAGAACGTATAATTTACTTCAAAATCCATAAACAAAAATTAGCAGATGATCGTACAACATTGTGAATGTACTCGATGCTACAGATCTATACACTTAAATGTGATTAAAATGGGAAATTTTATTTTGTATGTTTTATCGCAGTTTAAGGGCCTCCCTAGTGACTCAGTGGTAAAGAATCTGCCTGCCAATGCAGGAGACATGGGTTTGATCCCTGGATCTGGAAGATACCCCGGAGAAGGAAATGGCAACCCACTCCAGTATTCTTGCCTGGAGAATCCTAGGTACGGTGGAGCCTGGTGAGCTGCCGTCTATGGGGTCGCACAGAGGCGGACACGACTGAAGCGACTTAGCATAGCATAGCATAGCATATGTGTCAATATTAGTCTCCCAATTTAGTCCTCCCCCCCTTACCTGCTGGAAACCATGAATTTATTACCTATGTCTGTAACTCTATTTTGGTTTTGTAGATAAGTTCATTTGCAGCCTTTTTAAGGCAGTGTAATTCTTGTTTTAATTTCTTCTGAGTGATGAACAAAACTTAAAAAATATATTTTGAAGTAAGTTGTTATAATTGTAGCAGATAGTAAAATTCATTACTGTGTTCTTGCATTTAAAACTTCTGCATTAAGTAGGAACATATATAAATCATAACTTATGTTTGTTGACTAATGAGTAAATATTTTATTATTAATATTTAAAGGTGGCTGTTTCATTTGTAAATCCAAGAATAGAGATTTTGGAGTAAATGTATTACTCATGTATTATTACTTAAAGTATATGAGAAATATATGAACAAACTCAAAATCCACAGGACTCTTGAACATCAAAGTTGAGTAGCTCTAGATATAGGGCTGAAGGACTGTGTTCTTGAATGTGGTTTGAAGGGATTGGCTTATGCCTTTTTAAGGGGAAATTCTAACCAATCTAAATAGAGTATAACGATTGATATATTGGAAAGTTGCAGCTTGGGGAGATGTTTTTGGATTTACACAATACTGCACTCTGATTAAGTTTGTTCATGATGCTCAATTTCTTCGAGTTTGGCACTTAACTTGCATTCAGATGTTTGAAGTTCAGCCTTAGCATTCTAAGTAAGCATAAAGTAATTTAAATCTTTATAAAGTAACATTTTAAAAGAATTTACTGATTCTAACTGCTGACTCGTTCTATGATGTTCAGTGAAACATTTTAGGAAAAAAAGGTTTAAAGTTTATTTCATAATTACATGTGAAAGGATGCCAGTTTGAAATTGTAGACTTTTAAAGAATAAAGCACAGTATCTTAGTATTTGTGATACAGTATTCCTCTAATATATTTGTGTTCTTAGAAATGGGTTAACATACTAGCCCATAGAAATGGGCTAGCATAATATTCTTATTTCTAAATTAATAGAAAATAGATATAAATGCAAACTAGAAGATAAAGAATGGAGGTAAAACTGTTAGAATAACAAATGTATTTGTTTTTTTTTTTTCAGTTTATTATAAGACGGTATTCTATATTATCAGAGGATATTGCTAAAAACCCTCCCTGTACCCAAGACAGTTTCAGAGATTGTGTTTTGAAAAATATCAAGATTCTCTATGACTAGAAAAATGTAATGTGATTATTTGGCTTAAAAATGTAAATTTTTAACAACCTGAGGTCTAGAGACAGGTAAGGAAGTGATTATTGAGCTGCACCTTAATGCTCTCATGGCTCATTAGGAGGATAATTGGCTAAATGACTGCAATGTCCAAAAAAATCTTTACTGTGCTTTTCCACATGAAAATGTATTCTGTTAGTATAATATAGCACCTCAAGAGCCATAAAAATAATTTTATACAGTTTGTTTTAAATATAACACTTTGTAATACAATTCCCCTAGCTGTGATAGTTTTCTGTTATAGCTTAACTTACAATTAAAACCATAAATTGTATGTATGGCTCTTACATTACAAGGCCCTGGTAACCTTTTTTTCCTGTCATTTGAGAATTTGAGGAAGAAAAAGAATACAGGGGAGAAAAGAAGTAAAAAAAGAACATGATGCAGGATAACAGTTACTCTCTCCAGCACGGTTCCTTTTGGGGAAGCCTCTGGGAGGCAGACATTGGAAAACAAAATGTAGAGAAAAGCAACTTTAGATTTGTTAATATCATATATGTCATATAAAGGGACTTCCCAGGTGGTGCTAGTGGTAAAGAACTTGCTTGCCCATGCAGGCAATGTAAGAGACTCGGGTTCGATTCCTGGGCCGGGAAGATCCCCTGGAGGAGGAAATGGCAATCCACTCCAGTATTCTTGCCTGGAAAATTCCATGAACATAGGAGCTTGACAGGCTACAGTCCATGGGGTCACAAAGAGTCAGACACAACTGATGCGACTTAGCACAGCACAGCCCAGCTTGTCATATAAAACATTTTGAAAGGATCAACTCTCAAGTCAAAATTTTGTTGCTCCAATCTTCTTTTAAATTACCTGTTGTCTTATTGTCTAGATTTTTCCTGTATGAAAAGTTTACCTGTGTAGATTAAAGAAAAATGAAATCAAAATTCAGTTTGGCCTAGTGAACAGTAGAAGTTTACCCTTACACATTATATTTTCTTTTAACTAATAGTCAGCTGTTCTCATAGAAACACTCTGGTGTTGAGAAGAAAAAAGATATTTGGTTTGCCACTAGTGGGTCAGTGTTGTTAAGTCCAGTTTGCAGATCCCTAGCCTAGTGGGTGCCTAGTCCAGTGCTGTGCTGTGTTTGGCAAGACTGGGAGGACAGCACCCAGAGGCTCTTTCTCCTTTTGTTGCTGCAGGGCCTTACTGAGATGTGTTAACAACACTGAGAGATGTGTAAACAACAAACTTCTGAAGCGATCCTTCAAAGTATTTAAATATGAGACTAATGTAAATGTATGCCCCTGTTTATGAACTTTATCAAGTAATCATTAAACATTTATTGTAGCTTAACTTAAAAGAAACATTTATTATAGGGAGCCTGGGTTTTAATCCTAATTCTACTGCATGCTAGTTCTGTATCTTCTTTGTGCCTCGTTTTCTTGTCTTTAAAATGGTAATAATAATGGTACCTATGTCCTAGGGTTGTTTTGAGATAAATAAGATATTTTAATTCCTTTGAGCAGTGCTTGGCACACAGTAACTAGTGCTAGTGCTGTGTGTTAGCTATTACTTTTGCTGTTACTGTGAAATGATCATGTGTCCAAGCTGAGTTTATACCTTCAAGTAGATTTTCATGAATTTGGGACATAATTAACATCAGTGTGGAACTATTAGAGATAAATAACATGTTTATCTGTTGACTGTGTTATCAGATAACCATTTTGTCATCAGTTCAGAGAGGGGCAGTTATGAACTACAAAATACTGTGTCTTAAAATGTCCATCTATTCGAGGACACTTGTCTTAAGTTTCATAGGTGAGAGCAATGTGATTCCTTTAAGACAAGATTGATTGTAAATGCTCAGTTCAATGAAGGACTTATTTGGTTTTGTGTGAGGAACAGGCCATCTGATAGCAGCAGCTTAGCAGGTCTGCTCAGCCATAGTGTAGAAGGTTGACATCTAGGAATGAAGGATGTTTGGTTTACAGAGTTTCAGTTCCTGACACTGGAAAGGCTTAATCTGAGATGAAACCAGGCTTGTCTCCTTTGTTGATAGCCGGCCCAAACACACAATTTGAAAGTATTGCTTAGTATTTGAGGTTCCTGTCTTAGTTGTCTGGTATGTAGGTCCTGGTACTGCTAGTTGTACCAGAGAATAGCTCATTTGTTAACTTCAGTTTAGAAAGTGTTAAAAGGTATCTTTCTTTGAGTGATCTTGATACTAAAGAAAATGCTAAAGATTTTAGAATTCATGAAGGCTTGGCACTTTTTCTTGAGTCAACCTCCTTTCCCATTCTTTCAGCTTGATGTGCTGTCTGGCCTCTAGAAGGTAAATGGCATGTGCTTAAAATGTGGACCTTGAGTGCTTGTTGTTCACTTTCACCCCCTGGGTTTTTAAAACACTTAGATCAGTGGTTTTCAGCCATGAAGGCACATTAGTACCACCTTGGGAACTTTTAAGAAAATAGATTCATGTCAATGTATGGCAAAACTAATACAATATTGTAAAGTAAAAAATAGATAAATAAATAAATTTAAAAAATAGAAAGAAAATAGAATTTCCTGGTCTTAAAGCCCAGACCAATTAGTCAGAATCTCTGGGGTGGTTGGGACCTGAATGCTGGTATGTTTTAAAAGCCTCTTGGGTGATTCTGATGTGTAGCCAGGGTTTAGAACTGTTAATTTGACTTATAATAAGGAGATATCCCATGTCAGGGGGCTACTTGTTTGTTGGGGAATTGCCTGCCTAGTTTATCAGTGTACTCTTGTCATTCATCTGGTTTCCTTGGATTTAGAGGACTCTTGGTGAGTCTATAGCAGTGCTTTAGCTAACCTAGATTGTATGCAGGTCAAGAAGCAACAGTTAGAACTGGGCATGGAACAATAGACTGGTTCCAAATTGGGAAAGGAGTGTGTCAAGGCTGTATATTGTCACCCTGCTTATTTAACTTTTATGCAAAGTACATCATGTGAAATGTTGGGCTGGATGAATCACAACCTGTAATCAGATTGCTGGGAGTGATATCAATAACCTCAGGTATGCAGATGATGCCACTCTTATGGCTGAACGTGAAGAAGAACTAAAGAGCCTCTTGATGAAAGTGAAAGAAAAGAGTGAAAAAGCTGGTTTAACACTCAACATTAAAAAAATGAAGATCATGGCATCTGGTCCCATCATGGATGCAAAGATGGGGAAATAGATGGGGAAACAATGGAAACAGTGACCGATTTTATTTTCTTGGGCTCCAAAATCACTGCAGATGGTGACTGCAGCCATGAAATTAAAAGACGCTTGCTCCTTGGAAGAAAAACTATGACCAACCTGGACAGCATATTAAAAAGCAGAGATATTACTTTGCTGACAAAGGTCCATCTAATAGTTATGTATGGATATGAGAGTTGGACCATAAACAAAGCTGAGTGCTGAGGAATTAATGCTTTTGAAATGTGGTATTGAAGAGGACTCTTGAGAGTCCCTTGGATCGCAAAGAGATAAAACCATTCAATGCTAAAGAAAATCAGTCCTGAATATTCATTAGAAGGACTGATGCTGAAGCTGAAGCTCCAATACTTTGGCCACCTGATGTGAAGAACTGAATCCTTGGGAAATACCCTGATGCTGGGAAAGATTCAAGGCAGGAGAAGAAGGGGACGACAGAGGATGAAATGGGTTGTATGGCATCACCAACTTGATGCACATGAGTTTGAGCAAGTTCTGGGTGTTCGTGATGGACAGGGGAGCCTGCTGTGCTGCATTGCATGGGGTCACAAAGAGTCGGACATGACTGAGCGACTGAATTGAACTGAAAATAAGCTTCTTTGTTTTACTTTTAAAAGAGAAATCTTAGGATGTAAATGTATAAAACATGTTTATCTTGACCAGTCTCTGAAAATACGCTTTAATTTCCTTAAAATTTGTTGATAGAATGTGAGTTTCTTTTTCTTATCCTGGTATTAAGTCAATGAATTGTAAATGTCAGATCTAGACTCTTTGCATTTAGAAATTTCAGAAGACTGGAGGGCTGAATAATTCTGTCTCCTACAGATGGCTTAGAAAACAAGCTAATATGAATGTTTGTGTTTTTCTTTTCCCTTTTCTCCTCTTCTTTTTTCTTTTACTTTTAAAAAAGTTTATGTTCTGGGATTAAATAGAGCATAACGAAGTGTTCCAGGGGAGCCTATAATAGTGCAAAGTATTACGTGAGCATCTTTGGGTCTAAAAATGATTCAGTTTCTTTATTCATTTCAGTGCTTCTTTGAAGTATTTAGTATATCCCTTTAATCTTAATTCATCACTAAGGGAGTTTGGAGAACAGAATAAAAGATTGAGAAAGGTATAAAGAAATGAACATAAAGGGTTTCACCTTTAGTACTTTCCGTATTTATTTCCTAATTCAACATGTTTGTTTTCTGCCATTTATTTGTTGTTGTTCAGTTGCTAACTTGTGTCTGTTTCTTTGTGACCCCATTAGCTGCAGCACGCCAGGCTTCCCTGTCCTTCACTCTCTCCTTGAGTTTGCTCAAACTCATGTCCATTGAGTCAGTGATGCCATCCAACCATCTCATCCTTTGTTGCCCTCTTCTCGTCTTGCCTTCAGTCTTTCCCAGCATCAGGGTCTTCCAATCAGTAAGCTCTTCAAGCCATCTTTTTATTGCTTTTCTTTTAAGTAATTGGCAGTGTAGGATAATCTTTTCTCTTAAATTTTTAAAGAGAGAACACAACTAAATAGAAATTTCATTTATTTACAGCATTAAAACATACATTTAAGTAACAGATTTGGTTATACAAGTTAACATCGTAAAGGAAAGAGGCCAGAAATATGCATTTGTGTGAGCTAATCTTTTTAGTTCTCATCAAATAAGTCTTCTTCAGAAGAAAAGGTTTGGTTATACCTTGAATTACAAAAATTTAGTTTCTTGGAAAGAATTACTCTGTAAGTAACTTTGCAGACCTAAATGACCCAGTAGAGTTTTGCATAAAATGTTTTAAAAATGTGAAACAGTTATTTTCTGTTTAGTTTTTATAGACAGTTTATATTATATAACAGTTTTGTATCATTTCATAAAACATTTACTAAATGCCCACTGTGCAAGATACTTTATAAGGTCCTTTGCTGCATACATGGTTAAATATGCAATCAAGTGAAATAGGTAAATACTTTATTATAATATAAGGTATAATGACATAAATTGAGGTTAAAAATGTTTCATAGGTGAGCTGAGGAAGGAATGATTCAGTATTGGTGCAACTGTCAAACTTAATGGATTAAAGTATGAAACATGTCTAATAAGATCTTTTAATATTGTAGGTCAAGTGATTTATTTAGTCAGTCATTCATAAACACTTTGTTTACTTTCTACATCTTAGTTAATTTTTCTGAGTGTATTTGTCACTACAGGTTGTCATAAGAGATACTCTGAACACTCATGTAGCGGTTTTATTTTACTTTTCTACTCTTTTTGGAATTAAAATGAAATTGCCTGGAAAAGAATAGACTTGTTCACAAGATATGTGTATGGAGTCTTCAGGATTGCTGTACTTTTGGTTTAGCATAGCTTAACACCTGGTGTGAAGATCTGACTCATTGGAAAAGACCCTGATGCTGGGAAAGATTGAAGGGGATGACCGAGGCTGAGATGGTTGGATGGCATCACCAACTCAATGGACATGAGTTTGAGCAAGCTCCAGGAGTTGGTGATGGACAGGGAAGCCTAGTGTGCTGCAGTCCATGGGGTCGCAAAGATTCAGACACGACTGAGTGACTGAACTGAACTGAAAAGTTAGAATAGCTTTGAAAAGTGTATTGAGTCAGGTGGATTCTTATTAATTTATGGATTATTATGTAATCAGGACTGGCCTTCTGAGCTCTGCCACCATACATCTACCATGGAAAATATTCTGGGAACTTGGATCAGTAGGAAACATCCAAGTATCCTAGATTGAGTTTTTTTTTTAAGTTGCTCAGTCGTGTCTGACTCTTCCTAGATTCATAGAAGCCATCAGTTTAAAGAGGCCTTGAAGTTTATGTAATATAACACAGTTTAAAAGGATTGAGGCCTGGAGTTGTTAGGAGATTAGTCCGGTTGTCAGAATAATTTGAAGAGATCTTTGATATTGATATATTCATATTGCTATCTTTGTTATTTCTCTGGTAGATTTAAAGTGGTGTGCTTATTTGCTATTTAGAATTTTGCCAGTCATTAAGAATAGACACTTACGTTGATGTATTGCAAAAACCATCACAATATTGTAATTATCCTACAATTAAAATAAGAACAGATGCCTGAAGAAGAGGACAAATGAAACAACATAAGCAGCTTTTTCATATTCCTAAACATTTTGATAATCATTATTTGCGTCTGACTATATATTTTCTGCTATCGGCTGCTATATGCTTTCCTAACTCTCTGTCCTTCCCCATCTCCTTGTCTTTTTTAAAAAACAAAGTAGAGTGCTTTTGGCCTGAAAACATATGCTACTTGATGGCAAAATGAAATCATAACTGGTTATTTACAGAGAAGAAATAACTGTAAAGAAATCTGAGCATATATTTTAATGAACAGTATATCTTTTAACCAGATATTAGAGAATTTTGTCTTAACCCCATGTTTATATTGTAAATTGCAAAATTATAGTAGTATTAGATAAGAATGGTGATTATGGTGTTTTGCATGTTGTGTTTGGTTCAGAATGCATATCCGTAATGAATGTGACTTTTGTCCATTCCTTTTCATTGTAATTTGTGGGAGAGATAAAGAAGAATCAGATTTTCTCATTTTTCAATTTCCTGCTACAATGTAAAAATGTCATTATTTCTGATGACCCACATATATATATGATGAAAACAAAATCTTTCTATAATTTTTACCATTAGATGTTATTCCTAATGTGATAAATGCAAACCTTTTATTCATACTCAGCATTTATAAGACCACATTTTACAGCAATGTATCAATTTCTTATTGCAGGTACATGCTGGGACTTGCAGCAATTCCAGCAGTTATACAGTTTTTTGGCTTTCTCTTTTTACCTGAAAGCCCTCGATGGCTTATTCAGAAAGGACAGACTCAAAAGGCCCGTAGAATTTTATCTCAGATGCGTGGTAACCAGACCATTGATGAGGAATATGATAGTATCAAAAACAACATTGAAGAAGAGGAAAAAGAGGTTGGCTCAGGTATGTGGATTTTATACATATATTAATTTTAAGACTACATAATGATTTTACTTATAAATCATACTCTTTTAATTTTATTTAATATATCTAAATGATGAAGTGGTTCTATATGTATAACTAAGCCAAAATAAATGTATTTTAATTTCAAAAGCAAATAATTGTGTTATAAAAGAACGAAGAAAAATTTCTCAGAATGCCACTGTCCTCACATAATTTTTATTTTTGTTATTTCTTTTAAGTCAGATATACTTGATATGGGTGTCATTTTGTATGGGGGAACATTTTTTGAGTATATTTTACATGTAAATATATAATATATAAAGATAAACTTGCATTATTGACCTTCTGTCTTAAATAAAAAGTCAGCGTGAACTGTTGTCAAAATAAAACACTTAAGTAAAATTAAACACCTTATTTACATGTGTTACATTAATTTCCATACTAATTTTTCCATACTAATAAATTTCCATACTAAGACTAAGCATATACCTTCGTATACTAGTTATGGAATAGTTTTGCATTTCCCTGTCTTCATTAAAATGTTTGATTGTCTAATCACAATTCCACTATGTCAGAAACCAAAAAAAAAAGCAAGTTTCTGGTTAATTTATGTTGATGAATATGATTTCAGAGAAGAAATCATATAGGGATTTAAAAATTCTCAGACAGGATCTATAATAAGACAGCCTGATTTGGGTCAGCAATTTGCCAGAGTTTTATGATGGGGAAAAAATAGATATTTTACAATGCCTGTTGGATTCACATTCCCCAAAATTGTTTTATTTTCTCTCAACTTTCCTTCTGCCACTACAATAATTGGTTGTTCATTGGAGATGCTAAACTTATATTAGTAAAATGGTTTTTCATACCTGAAAATATACCAAACACAAACACACCCCTTTCTTCATATATGTTTTACACAAGTCTTGGAAGGTCTGTTCACTCACCTGTCTTACTATTCTTTGGTAGAGCTGAAGAAAGAGCAGAATGAACGCTCTTCAGAAACTGGTCACTCTGGTAGCCACACACGTGTGCATGTGTGCTTAGTTGCTTGGTTGTGTCCAACTCTTTGCGACCTCGTGGGCTGTAGCCTGCCAGGCTCCTCTGTTCGTGGGATTTTCCAGGCAAGAATACTGGAGTGGATAGCCATGCCCTCCTCCAGGGGATCATCCCAACCCAGGGATCGAACCCAGGTCTCCTGCGTTGCAGGCAGATTGTTTACCAACTGAGCCACCAGGGAAGCCCAACGTGGCTTGACTTAGATATACACAGCACAACACTGTGGTCTTATTACTTGCTTGCTCAGACCAAAGCCTTTAGCTAATTGTAAGCCCAATCTAGGTGAAGGTCATTTTTAACAAAAAGTTTCTCAGTATATATACCACACGCCTGGCATTGTCAGCATTTCCAATACTCTGCGTGCATCTGTGCATGTGTGTGTAGTCACTTTATCCGACTCTTTGCAACCCTGGATTGTAGCCCGCCAGGCTCCTCTGTCCATGGTATTTTCCAGTCAAGAATACTGGAGTGGGTTGTCATGCCTTCCTCCAGGGGATCTTCCCAATCCAGAGATTGAATCCATGTCTCTAATGACTCCTGCATTGGCAGGCAGGTTCTTTACTGTAGTGCCAACCTGGGAAGCCCAAGTACTCTGCACATTAGTGCATATATTAAAGAGAATTTTGCTTCAACAAAATAATTCATTTTTATGAGTTCAGGATTGTATTAGGTTTTAAAATATAATTTAAAATGTTAATTTAAATTATAAATAGCTTATTTTATGCTTCTGACTAAATTCCTTTCATCAGTTACTTGAAGTAAATATGAGGTTGTTTCTGTAGTAATCAGTACACTTGAAACCCATGTGCTGATAATGCGTGAATGGAAATATTTGTTGAGTATTAGGTTATATTAAATACTCCTTAGAACATAAGTTTTTGTTAATTCATGTGAGGGATAGGACAACAACTTAATAAAAAAAAAAAACATGTTCTTGTTTTGGAGTGGGTATACCACAGAGTTTACTACACAGCTTTGAACGTGTAGCTTCATTTTGACTACTTAAGAATTTGTCTGACTGGTCTAGCCATGCAGTTGTTGACAATGCACATTGCCTCTCATGACTATTTGGAATGTATAGTCAAATGGGTTTTTATAGATACTTGAGGTACACAGGGTTGCAATTATCTGCATCTGCTTTGGTGGTGGTTGTGGTGGTTTAGTTGCTAAGTCATATTCAACTCTTGCGACCCCACGGACTGTAGCCTGCCAGGCTCCTCTGTCCATGGGATTCTCCAGGCAAGGATACTGGAGTGGGTTGCCATTTCCTTCTCCAGAGACTGAACCCAGGTCTCCTGCATTGCAGGCAGATTCTTTACCAAATGAGCTACAAGCGAAGCCCCACTTTAATTTTTATCACAAGTCTTTGGGAACTACTTACTAGTTTAAGCTATTTAAATATTAGCTATTTAATCATTTCCATTTAGCTATTTAATCATTTCCTCATTAAAACATTGCTTTATATGGACATTTGGCACAAATTTTCTTTTTAAATTATATACATAAATGTATTTGTTACGCATTACACATTCCTTGAAAATTTAGAGAAAAGGCAGCCTTCATTTCAAAGACAAAGTGGCAGAAATCTTAATACTATGTTATTCACTGAATCTCAATATGTGTTATGCTTGATTAAATGTTATAAACTTTATAACTAATAGGATTAATAATTTATCCATTTCTGGATTTGTATTATTTGAGTACTATCATCTTGCTTAATTTTAAAACTAATCCATTGTTCTTTTATAAAGGTAAAAAATTAATAGCATTATGGCATGAATACACACAGTTTTGCCCATGTTCTATGACACCAGTAACTTGGGGCTTCATTTTTGTTATTGAGGAATCTGACCACAATAAAACATGTTTGGCACAGTATCAATTTTACTGCATCATTTTCATGTCCAGGAGCAAAACTATGTCAGTTCAGCTGGAAAATAGAGAGCAGTGCTAGAGTTTGCCTTAACAACCAGGATGTCTTGCTCTCAGTCACTTTACATTTGAAGATAGGCTACATGGACTATTACGTATGAAGAAACAGCTAACTTTGAAATAAAAATGTTCTGGCTCAGAGAAGATTTCAGCCATTGTGTTCAAGGATTAGAGAGTGACGTACGTCAGTCAGTCCATGGATTCTGTTAAGGTGAATTTCAAGCCATGACTTGGAGCCCAGAAACTCCGAGCAGTGGAAGACAGTTGTTTGGAGGGAAGAACCCTTATCTAGGCACCGTATATGCCCTGATATTCCAGGAGGGTAGAAAATAGTTGTTTAATAAGACCACTTTTTCTTTTAGGCAGAAATATTTTATCATCAGACATGGTGGCTTAGTTTCCTGCTACCTGTGAGCTTGCTAAATCAGATTCCAGATCAGTAAACCACGTCCTTCTCTCAGAATTCCCAGTGGGTTTGTGACTTGTGACTGTTGTGCTACTTAGTGAAGTGAAAGTTGCTCAGTCGTGTCCGATGCTTTGTGACCCCGTGGAATTCTCCAGGCCAAAATACTGTAGTGGGTAGCCCTTCCCTTCTCTAGGGGATCTTCCCAATCCAGGGATTGAACCCAGGTCTCCTGCATTGCAGGTGTACCTTCTCTTTTTGTGAATTTTTTTTTTCCCTTGGTTACTTGAATTTAAATTTGACCTCTTTGAGGAAAATAGGGATAGTGGCTGAATTATGTATTAATTTTTTTGATGTGTGAAATGTTAGTGTATATGGGGCTTAATTACTTCTGGGTTCAAAACACACTTTATGACTTTATGCAGTGAATATTGTGGCTTCTCTGACCAGGTCAGCAGCAGAGATGAGGCTCATAGGCCATGCTTGGAATAGGATGGGATTATAATGGGATTTCATCTCTTCTTCACATGGCATGAAGGTTGACCTCAAATTAGATCCTATTTGCCTTAGGCAACAGATCCAAAAATATTGCTTTGATTTATGTCAAAGAGTATTCTCTGTTTTCTTTTGGAAGTTTTATGGTTTCCAGTTGTACATCAAAGTCTTTAATCCATTCTGAGTTTATTTTTAAATATGATGTGAGAAAATGTTCTAATTTTATTCTTTTATATGTAGTTATCTGGTTTTCCCAGCACCACTTATTAAAGATACTGTATTTTTCTCATTGTGTATGCTTGCCTCCTTGTCATAGATTGACCAACCATAAATGTGTGAGTTTTTTTCTGGGCTCTCTATTCTCTCTATTCTCTATTCATTTTTCTGAAAGTCTATTTTGTCGCCTGTACCATACTGTTTTGATGACTTTGTAGGAAGTCAGGAAGCATGATACCTCCAACTCTGTTATTTTTTTCAATATTGTTTCGGCTTTTCCACGTCTTTTCTGTTTCCATAAAAATCTTAAAATTACTTCTTGATTTCTGTGAAGTGTACCATTAGTAGTTTGATAGAGATTGCACTGAATCTGTAGACTGTCTTGGGTAGTGTGGTCATTTTAACAATGTTAATTCTTCCCATCCATCAACATGGTATATCTTTGCATCACTTTGTATCATCTTCCATTTCTTCCACAATGTTTTATAGTTTTCTGAGTACAGGTATTTTATCTCCATAGTTAAATTTATTCCCTAGGTAATTTTTAATGTGATGGCAAGTGGGATTTTAAAAAGTCTCATTTTGGCATTTTATTGTTAATGTGTAGAAATGCAGCAGATTTCTATATATTAAATTTGTATCCTGTAACTTTGTTGATTGATAAGCTCTAGTGTTATATCTACTACTGTGGGCTGGAATCCCTTAGAAGAAATGGAGTAGGCATCATGGTCAACAAAAGAGTCCAAAATGCAGTACTTGGATGCAATCTCAAAAACAACAGAATGATCTCTGTTTGTTTCCAAGGCAAACCATTCAATATCACGGTAATCCAAGCCTATGCCCCAGCCAGTAATGCTGAAGAAGCTGAAGTTGAACGGTTCTATGAAAACCTACAAGACCTTTTAGAACTAACACCCAAAAAAGATGTCCTTTTCATTATACGGGACTGGAATGCAAAAGTAGGAAGTCAAGAAACACCTGGAGTAAGAGGCAAATTTGGCCTTGGAGTACAGAATGAAGCAGGGCAAAGGCTAATAGAGTTTTGCCAAGAGAACCCACTGGTCATAGCAAACACCCTCTTCCAACAACACAAGAGAAGACTCTACACGTGGACATCACCAGATGGTCAACACAGAAATCAGATTGATTATACTCTTTGCAGCCAAGGATGGAGAAGCTCTATACAGTCAGCAAAAACAAGACCAGGAGCTGACTGTGGCTCAGATCATGAATGCCTCATTGCCAAATTCAGACTTAAATTGAAGAAAGTAGGGAAAACCACTAGCCCATTCAGGTATGACCTCAGTCAAATCCCTTATGATTATACAGTGGAAGTGAGAAATAGATTTAAGGGACTAGGTCTGATAGACAGACTGCCTGATGAAATATGGATGGAGGTTCATGACATTGTACAGGAGACAGCGATCAAGACCATCCCCATGGAAAGGAAATGTAAAAAAGCAAAATGGCTGTTTGAGGAGGCCTTACAAATAGCTGGGAAAAGAAGAGAAGTGAAAAGCAAAGGAGAAAAGGAAAGATTCCCAATTGAATGCAGAGTTCCAGGAATAGCAAGGAGAGATAAGAAAGCCTTCCTCAGTGATCGATGCAAAGAAATAGAGGAAAACAACAGAATGGGAAAGACTAGAGATCTCTTCAAGAAAATTAGAGATACCAAGGGAACATTTCATGCAAAGATGGGCTCGATAAAGCACAGAAATGGTATGGACCTAACAGAAGCAGAAGATATGAAGAAGGGGTGGCAAGAATACACAGAAGAACTGTACAAAAAAGATCCTCACAACTAAGATAACCATGATGGTGTGATCACTCACCTAGAACCAGACATTCTGGAATGTGAAGTCATTTGGGCCTTAGAAAGCATCACTATGAACAAAGCTAGTGGAGGTGATTGAATTCCAGTTGAGCTATTTCAAATCCTCAAAGATGATACTGTGAAAGTGCTGCACTCAACATGCCAGCAAATTTGGAAAACTCAGCAGTGTCCACAGGACTGGAAAAGGTCCGTTTTCATTCCAATCCCAAAGAAAGGTAATGCCAAAGAATGCTCGAACTACCGCACAATTGCACTCATCTCACATGCTAGTAAAGTAATGCTCAAAATTCTCCAAGCCAGGCTTCAGCAATACATGAACCGTGAACTTCCAGATGTTCAAGCTGGTTTTAGAAAAGGCAGAGGAACCAGAGATCAAATTGCCGACATCCACTGGGTCATCGAAAAAGCAAGAGAGTTCCAGAAAAACATCTATTTCTGCTTTATTGACTATGCCAAAGACTTTGTGTGGATCACAATAAACTGTGGACAATTCTGAAAGAGATGGGAATAGCAGACCACCTGACCTGCCTCTTGAGAAACCTATATGCAGGTCAGGAAACAACAGTTAGAACTGGACATGAAACAACAGACTGGCTCCAAATAGGAAAAGGAGTACATCAAGGCTGTATATTGTCACTGTGCTTATTTAACTTATATGCAGAGTACATCATGAGAAACGCTGGGCTGGAAGAAGCAGAAGCTGGAATCAAGATTATCGGGAGAAATATTAGTAATCTCAGATATGCAGATGACACCACCCTTATGGCATAAAGTGAAGAGGAACTAAAAAGCCTCTTGATGAAAGTGAAAGAGGAGAGTGAAAAAGTTGGCTTAAAGCTCAACATTCAGAAAACTAAGATCATGGCATCTGGTCCCATCACTTCATGGCAAACAGATGGGGAAACAGTAGAAACAGTATCAGACTTTATTTTTCTGGTCTCCAAAATCACTGCAGATGGTGACTGCAGCCATGAAATTAAAAGATGCTTACTTCTTGGAAGGAAAGTTATGAGCAACCTAGATAGCATATTAAAAAGCAGAGACATTACTTTGCCAACAAAGGTCTGTCTAGTCAAGGCTATGGTTTTTCGAGTGGTCATGTATGGATGTGAGATTTGGACTGTGAAGAAAGCTGCGTGCCGAAGAATTGATGCTTTTGAACTGTGGTGTTGGAGGAGCCTTTTGAGAATCCCTTGGACTGCAAGGAGATCCAACCAGTCCATCCTCAAGGAGATCAGTCCTTGGTGTTCATTGGAAAGACTGATGCTGAAGCTGAAACTCCAATATTTGGCCACCTCATGTGAAGAGTTGACTCATTGGAAAAGACCCTGATGCTGGGAAGGACTGAGGGCAGGAGGAGAAAGGGACGACAGAGGATTAGATGGCTGAATGGCATCACCGACTCGATGGACATGAGTTTGGGTAAACTCCAGGTGTTGGTGATGGACAAGGAGGCCTGGCATGCTGCGATTCATGAGGTCGCAAAGAGTCGGACACGACTGAGCAACTGAACTGAACTGAAGGTATATATATATGATTATTTTAAGTTGCTAATCTCTTCATTTCAAATGCAATTTAATAATCCTATGTTTTCTTCAGCCTTCCCAAGGATTACTTTTCTTGACATCGTATTTTACATATCTTTGTTTTGTGTATTCCTCAACTACTTGTAGCAGATACAGATGACTTTATACTTCTTTTGTCTTTTAACCTTTTTTACTAACTTTGTCCATGCTTGATTACTACCTTTACTGTGTTTTTACCTTTATTGTATTTTTGCCTTAACCAGTGATCTTTTTTCCTTTAGTAATTTTTATATTTTTAGTTGGGGCTTTTTTTTTTCTCACCTTTAACATTTATTGTAAAGGAGTTATTGTGGTGCTGAACTCTTTCAGTTTTTGCTTATCTATAAACCTTTTGATCTCATCATTAAATCTGAATGAAAGCCTAGCTGGGTAGGTAATTTTTGATGAAGGTTTTTCGCTTTCTCCACTTTAAGTATATTGTGACACTCTCTTCTGACCTCAGGGTTTGTGATGAAAAGTCAGCTGATAGACCTGGGAGTCCCAAGTCTAATGCCTGTGCACTCGTGTGTGGTCCTGAGTCCTAGGCCCTCAGTGAGTGTAGCCATCTCCAAGGATGGCTGTATGCTCAAGGGGTTTTACAGCAGCCTTCCTACTTTTGGGTGGCTGTGTCCTCTCCAGGTTAGTTACTTGGCTTGAGACATCCCAGTATAGGTGCTTATAGCCTTCTAGGCAGGGCCAGGTCCGTAGACTGATAAACTAGAGGGAGGGCTTGTTAGTACCACTGGCCACATGATAGAACAAGTTCCCAAAAATGGATAATGCCAGTGTCTGTGTTCCCAGGGTAAGTTCCAATTGCTTCTGGCTTCTTCTGGAGACTCTTTAAGATTGGCCTGCATCTGACCCAGGATCCTTTAAAATTACTGCTTGTGCCCTGGGTCCCTGAGCATGTGACATTTTGATGGCACTCTAAGAGTGGAGTCTCTCGTCTTCCACAGCTCTCCTGAATGTAAGCCCTTCTGACCTTCAAAGCCAGATACTCTAGGGGCTGGTCTTCCCAGTGAAGGGCTTCCTGCATTTCTAATTTTCCTCTCATTGTGGGTCACCGACCTAGAGGTATGGGTCTTGACTACGCCTCTGCTTCTCCTACCCATATCATTGTGGTTTCTTCTTTATATCTTTAGTTATATAATATTTTTTTCTGGTAGATTCTGGTCTTTCTCATCAATATTGCTCTGTAAATGGTTGTAATTTTTGTGTGCCCATGAGAGGAGGGGAGGTGAGGGTCTTTCTACTCCACCATTATGGCCAAACTTTCTTCATTTTCGTATTTTTAAAATTAAGATATAATAATTGACATATAACTTTGTATTGGTTTCAGGTGTACAATATAATGATTTGAAAGATGTTCATACTGTGAAGTGATCACCACACACAGTAAAAAACATTTTTTTCTTAACTTTTTCAATTTTGTATCCTTCACCAGAGAACAACAAGTATATTCATCAGGTGGTGTCATAGGAGAGTTAAAGGCTGTTACTGACATGCTTCTCAGAAGAAGCCTCTTAGACAGGACTCAGGGAAAGTCTGACATTAAGCATGCTTTCTGCCACTCCCTTCTAGGCCCTGAACTGCAGGATTAAAGCAGGATCATTGGAGTGAAAATGTGAACAAAGAAAGTTTTCTCTCCCTGGAGAAATATGCAGATGCTGATGCTTGAACCCTTGCAAAAAGACCAGGGAAAGTTTTTTGGGATCATCAAGGCAACTTCAGTGCTCTAGCAGGTTGATAACGGGAGCCAGGCAAGGGGGAGACTGAATACAGACCTGAGGTGGCAGGGGCAGCCTCCTGCAAATATGTTCATCTGTTTATAGCACATGGGCAATCTGAGGAATTTGAAAATGTAAGCGGACTTCTTTTTTTAAGGAAGAACTTCTTTGTATGTCCTATCTTTATATATATATATATATATATATATATATATATGTAAATCTTTTTACAGTTAATATTGCCTGAGTACAGTTCATTTCTGTTGCTCAGTCGTGTCCGACTCTTTGTGACCCCATGGACTGCAGCACTCCAAGCCTCCCTATCCATCACCAGCTTCCGGAGTTTACTCAAACTCATGTCCATTGAGTTGGTGATGCCATCCAACCATCTCATCCTCTGTCGTCCCATTCTCCTCCCGCCTTCAATCTTTCCCAGCATCAGGGTCTTTTCAAATGAGTCAGCTCTTCGCATCAGTTGGCCAAAGTGTTGGAGTTTCAGCTTCAGCATCAGTCCTTCCAATGAATATTCAGGATTGATTTCCTTTAGGATGGACTGGTTGAATCTCCTTGCAGTCCAAGGGACTCTCAAGAGTCTTCTCCGCTATCACAGTTCAAAAGCATCAATTCTTCGGTGTTCAGCTTTCTTTACAGTCCAATTCTCACATCCATACATGACTGCTGGAAAAACCATAGCCTTGACTAGATGGGCCTTTGTTGGCAACGTAGTGTCTTTGCTTTTTAATATGCTGTCTAGGTTGGTCATAACTTCCTCCAAGGAGTAAGCGTTTTTTAATTTCATGGCTGCAGTCACCATCTGCAGTGATTTTGGAGCCCAAAGCAGTAAAGTCTGCTGCTATTTCCACTTTTTTCCCGACTATTTACCATGAAGTGATGGGACCGGATGCCATGATCTTAGTTTTCTGAATGTTGAGCTTTAAGCCAACTTTTTCACTCTCCTCTTTTACTTTCGTCAAGAGGCTCTTTAGTTCTTCTTCAGTTTTTGCCATAAAGGTGGTATCATCTGCATATCTGAGGTTATTGATATGGCCTACGTTTACCTAAAACACAGATACTTCCAAAATAGATTTATTTCATGTAAGAATGTCACTGAGAAATTGCCCTACCCTTTGGGCACTAAAATCTTAATATTTGGGTGTATGTGAGAATAGCAGCCCAGAGGTACTAGTTAATGCAACTGAAATTAGATCCACACCTACTGGTTGCTAGTCACTGTTGTGGTACATTCAGGTTATCTATGCAGTGTATAATCTTTGCAGAAACATTTATGTCAGGAAGATTTGCATTGTTTAAAGTTGTATCAACAAATCAGCTCAGTAATCTGCAAGAATGTTGATTCTGTGTTTTACCTTCACTGGGTAGTTTAATCTCTAGCCAGAAAAGGAAAAATGTTGTAGGATGGAAAATTTATTCAAGACCCTCCTGTGAGTTCATTTTTTAAAAGCCTGGTATGATTTACCTCTAGCTGTGTGGAGGTCATACCTATGGTGTACAGGAGAGAATAGCTGCATCTCTTTCTCTTTTTTTTCTTCCAATGATTTTTCAGTTAGGTCATCAAGATTAATATCCTTATAAGTCAGTTTCCTTTTTTTTATGAATTGATATTGTCTGTGGCCATTTCAACAAATCATATTCTGCAGAGAGGTCAAAAATTGTAGGTATATATCATCTATTTTAATAGAAACCCTTCCAAAAGTTTCTGTAGATATCTAATTCCAGCCTGATGACATTGCAGTGGAATGCTGGTTGCAGTTGACATCTATTGCCCTTAGCTCAAAGTGTCATTTTTCCAAATATTTCTGGTAGTTTTGCTTATATTTTCTTTGTGTGATAGTAGTATTTCCTTACTGAAAGTAATGCATATGTGCTATTTACTGGGTGATTTTGAAATAGATATTAATAAATTGTTTCTCAGCAATATGGACAACCAATTTTCCATATGTAGGGAAAGAAAATGTTTCTATATCTAAGATTCTTGAAGTTGTTGCAAAATTGCCCAGATTGTCAACTGTGAGGCTGTTATATGTATCTCCTATGGTAAACGGTAGATTAAAATAAAAGGTTAGATGAAAAGCTACTTTAATTCTCTGTCTTTGTGTTAACTAGCTGTAAGCTGAAGAACTGTTAAAAGAATATATAATTTTTTCAGTTTTTAGTTAAACTTATTTTCTTAGGCATCATGACTTATTTAAAAGTTTAGTTCAACATGGCTTTAAATAAAAGTTGCTTTGACCCCAGAGAACTTTTAAAATCATAAGCAAAATTGGAGTAGTTCTTAGGTTTTACATTAAAATGTCATTGACTCTTCTCTTACAAAGAGATAAGGAACAACATTGAGAAGATTTTCTACTCTAAATCACTGAAAAGGGAAGTACTTTTCAGATTACCTATAGCCTTTCAAGCCATTTTTACTGGTTTATATTGAAAATTCAGATTGTTTCAGAAAGTTGATAGTTGATGGTTCAACTTAGCTTTCTTGCTAAGATGTACTTAAATCCATCTCATAGAAACATCCATGCTTAAGATGTTTTGCTTGTGTCAAATTTTTCTTTTTTATTCCAACACATTATAAAGTTTTTCAGTGTTTAATACAAATAGGAGGAGAAAACCCAACAAAGTACATTTCAAAAGGAATGTAGTTCTTGAGTTGCTGCTTCAGGGAAGTTCATTTCCTACTTAACACTAAATCCATCATTCAGCACAAATGATAGTCTGCTTTGTAAATAAAACCATGGTCTGGAGATTTTTTCCTTGAGCAAAGACAAACTGTTGTGCCCTTTAAAGGTTACCTAGTGTTTGGAGAAAGTTAGAGGAATATCCTGAAGAAAACACAGTTTTCTTCATCTGAAAAGGAAAGGCACATGAGCCACTCTTGAATGTTGGGACTTCTTAGTGATAACAGGACAGTTCCGTTGATGGGCTGTCGAATCAATCACAATATTAATAACCATGTTGTGTGCTACCTGAAGAAACTTGCCTATTTACAAATGTCAGAAGAGATCATCTCAAATGTTTCTCAAATATCCAAGGAATTACTCTTAAATTTTTCTAATGTTTTAAATTCAGTTTGCACTGGCAGATAGGGTGGTCACACAACATTAATTTTCTCCTTCTTTTACCACTTTACATCAAGCCTTATAGACACTCATGAGAGTGATTTTTAATATGTTAAATTTAACAAATTTAAAATTTTTAATTTAACAAATTATTTAATTTTTAGTCTTAGTGAACACTTACCATAGATACATACATTTCAGTTAACTTACTTATCTGCATTTATATTATTTGAAATGTATTCGATAAGGACATATGTGCTTGGTAGGATAGACTGAGGAGAAAAATACTACATTTATGAAGCTAGACCAATAATACATTGCTGTAGAACTGTCTTCACACTTTGATTATGGTGTTTTCCTCCCTGATTTTTTTCAAGGTATTTCCATAAAAATGATTCCACTGCATGTCTTAGAATAAAATAAATCTTCAAAATACCTTTTTTAAAAGGTAGAATCTAATAAATGCTCTTTTTAGGGGATGAAGGAGACCTAGAGACTTTTAAAACCAGGATTGTATAAAAGCAAAGATGAATTTTAATGCTATCTTATTCATTATTCATATTTAAACAATAATAGTGTGAAAATGATAGTAGCAATAACCATTTACTGAATGCTTAGTTCTGTAAATGTTTCATGCATGTGTGCGTGCGCACACACACCATTCTCTGATTTTAAAACAATCCTACAGTTTAGACATTATCATCCGTATTGTATTGAGAAAATGGACCGCTGTCGCAGTCAAACAGCTGGGAAGTGAATGAGGCAGGACCTGAGTTTTACCTCACCACCTCTCAAGCCTCTCCTTATTCCACTTGGCTGATTGTTCATCTCATGCCACCTCTGCACTATGCAGTTTGGATGTATATGCTGAAAAAAGAGATTAGGCCTTGTCCTTGCTCTTAAGAAGCTTAGAAGTTTTATAACTTCCTTAAGTTTGTCTTCCTTTTCTAAAGGAAAAAAACAGAAAACAACCTCAAAAATATGACTAAGACAACCCTCAGAGTCAGTTGGCAAATAATTTACTTGAGTTGCTTTCACTTTGAGAGCATATTTTCCTTCAGTTCCCTCATTTCCACTCTTGATGTCATTGCCTGAGTGGGTTTCTGTTGTTCATCTCTGGGTATCAGGTAACAGTGGCTTCTGGTGGTCGTCTTGCTTCTGGCATTCACTTTCATTTACTTTCTTCATTCACCCTCTTCATTCACTTTCCCAGAGGCCTCCAAGGGTTATCATCCCAACATACAGACAACAGCACATCCCTCGCCTCAGAAATAAATTCCATGATATGCTAATAAACTTTTTTTAAAATCTGGTTTTAGTTTATATTTCCAGTTTATTTCACTAGAGCCAAGACTTTGTCATCGTTAAAAGGAAGATGCCACCTTGGAAGATGCTACCTTCATTGACTGAGTGGAGCCTCCTGACTCTCAGGGTGGGGAGCTGATGACTAGAGGTGGGGAGACGGTCTGGGTGGAGTTCCTGAACTTCACTATTTGATCCAGCTAGTGCTTCCTGCAAAGAAAATGTAAATATTGCCTCACACTAAAAAGTATATTACATTTGAAAACTAGTAACATGGTGAAGATTTTCTATGCTAAGAAGGCCTTAACTAATCCATCTTCATTTACATTTGGAAAATTGTTGAGAAAGACTGAAATAGAAGTACTTAGATATTTCTTTCTGAGTAGTCTAGTAGATGCTGATATTGTTTTTATTGGGTTGTACAAGTGTAGAAAGTCTACAAATGAGATAAAATCATGTTTCATTTGAAAGAAATAAATTTAAAAAGGTAGTATAGGGATATTTTAATGTGTTTAATATGATAGGCTTGGCGCTGTTCTCATTGGTGGTAGAATGACTTTTATTTTGATGCCTTATTACAGGAGTCCCAAGCTTTCTGTGTAAGGGCCAGATAGTAAATGCTTGGCTTTGTGGCCACATCATTTCTGTCAAAACTACTCAACCTGCTATTGCAACATGAATGCAACTAGAGACAAACTGTGAAGGAATGAATGTGGCATGTGCAATAAAACACAAAAGCTTATTATTTTGTACCTGTTTTATTTTATTATTTACAGAAGTAGGGAGCTGCTCAAATTTGGCCTATGGGTTATAGTTTACTGACCCCTTCTTAATCAGTCATTAAAATTGTTTTATGATGATAAGAAAAGTGCTATTTTCATGCTTTGAGATTTGCTTTTAAAAGTATTTGTTGTATTATAATTTTATACACAGAGTGTATTTGTTTATAAAGAAACACAGGCTATTCAATTTCATTGACACTTTTTCTTGAACTGTAACATATTATCACACCATTTTAGTAGTTGGAACTGAACAAAATGAAACTCTTTTCTCCTAAAATGAGTTCCCAAAGATAATTGTTCAAACTTTTTCTGATCTTTTTTTTTAAGGTAACAGTTGACTAACCTTTTTTTATTGACTATCAACTATAATAGAAGTGTTAGTCGCTCATTTGCGTATGACTCTTTGCAATCCCATGGACTGTAGTCCACCAGGCTCCTCTGTCCACGAAATTCTCCGGGCAAGAATACTGGAGTGGGTTGTCATTTCCTTCAGAAATAATAGAAGAGAGGTAGTTTAAAAAGTCAAGAGTTTGGGGCTTCCCTGGTGACCCAATGGTTAAGAATCTGCCTTGCACTGCAAGGGACACAGGTTTGATCCCTGGTCTGGGAACATCCCACATGCCTCAGAGCAACTAAGCCCACACACCACAACTACTGAGTCCACACTTTAGAGCTGTTAAGCCACAGCTACTGATGTTCTCATGTCTAAAGCCTGTGCTCCACAACAAGAGAGAAGACACCACAGTGAGAAGCCTGGGAACTGCAATGAAGAGTAGGCCCTGTTTGCCACAAGCAGAGAAAGCTTGCATGCAGTAATGAAGACCCACCACAACCAAAAGAAAAAGAAGAGAAGAACTGAGAGGTGTCTAAGGCTAGAATAATTTGTTTATCCACAAGGCTTGTTTGACTGCTTATCATGTGTCAGGTTGTGCTAGGTGCCAGAATACGGGCTTTTATGATGCTGACTAATATTTCTTGAACACTTTCTATGTGCCAATCATTATAAGTCCATTATGTATCTAACCAGTATGATTATCACAGCAACAGAGGTAAATGCCAGTAGGATCTCCGTTTCACAGATGAAGAAACAGACTCAGTGGGATTAAGTAATTTGCTGAAGATCACAGGAAAGCCAAGAATGTTCTAAGTAATTGTCTCTCTTAACAGCCATACTCTGTAGCTTGTCATACTGAATAAAATAGACAAGGTCCCTATTGTGATGGACCTTATTTAGAACTAAAAGAAACAGTCACTTACAAAATACGTAGAGAAGAAACGGCCACCTATTGTCAATAATATTGAAATGTTCCGTAGAGGAATGGGGGACTATTCCAAAGAGAGATCACAAAAATACGACTAGAGATGGGGGCGATGACTGTGGGATTGCTGTGAACACAGTAATACACAGGAGAATCAGGTAAAATTCTTTTAAATCATATAAAGCTTTCAGTAATCTCATCTGTTAATATTACACTTATGTAGCCCTTTGAAGAACACAAAGTAAATGCATTGATTCAGAATGCAGTTTGCATGGTTTTCGGTTATACCCGTGAGGGTAGTCTATCATGTGATATATTTTTGTTTCTTTTAATGATCCTTTAAACAACGGAGAATATTTAGTCAACAAATGAGAAGGCTTTAAGTAAGTAAGAAAGGATGGTTTCTTTATTACATTTCATTATTCAAAATCTATTGTGTCCCTTGAAGACTTGAGAGAGGGGAGTTTAGGACATACAGTGATTTTGTGAAAGGAAGTACAGGTCCACAGATAGGCAACAATTATCTCACAAAATCCAGTTTACTAAAGTATATACGATGTGAAATTTCTGATGAATTTCTATAAAGAAGTGGTGAATCTTTCATACTTACTTTGCTTGTTGTTGTTATTTAGTCACTAAGTTGTGTCCAACTCTTGTGACCCCATGGACTGTAGCCCACCAGGCTCATCTGTCCATGGGGATTTTCCAGGCAAGAAGACTGGAGAGAGTTGCTCTTTCCTTCTCTAAGGGATCTTCCCAACTCAGGGATCGAACTGTGTCTCCTGCCTTGGCAGGCAGATTCTTTACTGCTGAGCCACCAGCGAAGCACACTTAACTTTGCTATTTCCTGTGTATTTTAAAGTTTGAAGATATGGTAAAATTAGAACAGGACCTATAGTAAGTGGCAAACTTGTATATCCATTGGCAGCAGAACTTTCATTACACTCATTAATGTGTTCATTTAACAAGAATTGGGCAATGTTCTGACTGCTAAGATTACAGCAGTGACCACAGCACAGACTCTGCCTTCATGGATCAACATTCTGGGAAGGAATGCAGACAATAAAGAAGTATATAATATACTATGGAGAGGTAACTGTGGTATGGAAATATAAACTCTATGGAGGAGACAGTGTTAGCAGCCTGTGGGTTAGAAAGGGGAAGAGTGGCCTCTTTGACGAGATGCCCTCTGAACAGAGTCCTGAAGAAGTGAAGGAGCCAGCCATACACCTGTCTTCAGGAAGAGTGGTCTGGGAGAGAGACCTACTGGTCATTGATCATTAAGAACATCCCTGGGGAGGGATGGAATTTGGTAAGTTTAAGGAAGTCAGTGCTGATGGTGTGGAGTGGGAAGAATAGTAGGAAATGAGTTTTGAAGGTGGTTGAGGGACGGATCATGGAAATGGTCTTAAATCATTATTCATCATATTATTTATAGAACTTAGGAAAAGTGCCTGCTGAGTAATTGTTTGAATGAGGCATTTAATTTTAGGAGGATACATTAATCAGGACACTTTTGGATTATGTTTTGGAAACACAGCTCAAAGTAGCTTAAAGTTATAAAGGAGGAGTAATATAACTTAATGTAGCTTAGGTTTAAACTTCCCTCTTGTGTGTGTGCATTAATAATACATTGGCTCTATTCCCAGCTCTGCTCTCCCCACCCATATGCTGGCAGAAATGGCTATTACAGATTTTAGTTTTGACCTTAAATGTTACTACTTAGCAACACTAATGTTCTCCTTCCCAATGTCTCCCACAAAAATTTCAGAGATGGCTCTTATTGCCCTGTCCTCTTCACATGTCCACCCCTGAACTAGTCACTGTGATTAGGATTTGTGGTGACTCATCAGACATACTCATTCCAAACAACATGGAATGAGAACCAGGGAGAAGTGATTCTCCAAATAGGCATTGAAAGGTAAAAATATGTGCCTGTAAAAGAATAAGAAATAGAAAGCTAAATTATATGGAAACTGGAAATATGATTGCCATTAGTTTTATTCTAAGGACAAATTGGTAATGAGCAGCTCTGCCTGTCAAGTGAAATAGTAAGCTGCCTAGGAACACTAGCCAGAGATCTCATTATTAAGATCTTGGTGTTAATGATTTGCTCTGAGAAGGGACTCCATTAGATAGGAGGATCTAATGTTGCAATCTTTTTTTTTTTTTATAAATTTATTTATTTTAGTTGGGGGGCTAATTACTTTAGAATATTCTAATAGTTTTTGCCATACATTGACATGAATCAGCCATGGGTTTCAGGAAGGGGAACACATGTAATGTTGCAATCTTAGCGGTGAGAATAGAGTTTGACATTTGGTAGGTACCCAATTTTGTTACATGAATGAGGATATAATTTTACAACAGAACTGGAAACAACTTTTAGGAAGATGCAGTTTTAAACATCAGCATCACCTCTGTTATTGAGAAAAAAGAAGGCAAAGAATGTATGTCACATGAGGACAGCTTTCTATCTTTCATTTTCTTTTAACAGCTTTGTGCTATAAATGAGGGCGCCAAGATTATTCAAGGGGGAAGGAACAGTCTTTTCAACAAATGGTACTGTTACAACTGTGTATCTACAGACAAAAGAATGAAGTTGGACAGTTACTTCATACCATGTACAAAAATGAGCTAAAAAAGAGATCAAAGACCTCTACTTAAGAGCAAAATGTAAGATTTTTAGAAGAAAGCACAGAGGAAAATCTAATCTTCAAGATACTGTGTGGAGCAATGATGTCTTAAATATGATACCACAAATACAGGTGGAAAAAAAAAATAGATGAATTAAGCATCACCAAAATTTAAAACATTTATGTGTCAGAGGACACTATTTAAAAAATAAAAAGACAATCTACAGAATAGAGAAAACATTTGCAAATCATAATATCTGGTAAGGCTCTGGTATCTAGAATGGCTAATGAATTGTTATTCAGTTGCTAAGTCATGTCTGACTCGTTGCAACCACATACACTGTAGCATGCCAGGCCCCTCTGTCCTCCACTCTCTCCCAGAATTTGCTCAGATTCATGTCCATTGAGTCACTGATGCTATCTAATTATCTTATCCTCTGCACCCCCTTCTCCTTTTGCCTTTAATCTTTCCCAGCATCAAGGTTTTTTCCAGTGAGTCGACTCTTTGCATCAAGGGGCCAAAGTACTGGAGCTTCAGCTTCAGCATCTGTCCTCCCAATGAATATTCAAGGTTGATTTCCTTTAGAATTGACTGGTTTGATCTCCTTGCAATCCAAGGGACTCTCAAGAGTCTTCTCCAACAGCACAATTTGAAAGCATCAGTTCTTCAGCACTCAGCCTTCTTTATGGACCAACTCTCACATCTATATGTGACTGCTGGAAAACTACAACTGACTATATGCACCTTTGTAGCCAAAATGATATATGATATCTCTGCTTTTTAATAGGATGTCTAGGGTTTGTCATAGTTTTTTGTTTTTTTTTTTTAAGAATCAAGTGTCTCTTAATTTCATGGCTACACTCATGGTCCACAGTGATTTTGGAGCCCAAGAAAATAAAATCTGTCACTGTTCCCACATTTTCCCCTTCTATTTGACATGAAGTGATGGGACTAGATGCCATGATCTTAAGTTTTTTTAATGTTGAGTTTCAAGCTAACCATTTCACTCTCCTCTTTCACCCTCATCAAGAGACTCTTGAGTTGCTTTTCACTTTCTGGCATTAGAATGGTATCATCTGCATATCTGAGGTTGTAGATATTTCTCCTAGCAATCTCGATTCCAGCTTGTGATTGATCCAACCTGGCATTTCCCATGATGTAGTCTGCATAGAAGTTAAATAAAGAGGGTGACACTATACAGCTTTGTTGTACTCCTTTCCCAATATTCAACCAGTCAGTTGTTCCATGTCCAGTTCTAACTGTTGCTTCTTGACCCTCATATAGGTTTCTTAGGAGACAGATAAGGTGATCTGGTACTCCCATCTCTAAGAATTTCCCAGTTTGTTGTCATCCACACAGACAAAGGCTTAAGCATAGTCAGTGAAACATGTTTTTCTGAAACTCCCTTGCTTTTTCCATGATCCAGCGAATGGTGGCAATTTGATTTCTGGTTCTTCTGCCTCTTTGAAACCCAGATCATACATCTGGAAGTTCTTGGTTTGCATACTCCTAAAGCCTAGCTTGAAGGATTTTGAGCATAACCTTGCTGTCATGTAAAATGAACACAATTGTACATGGTTTGAACATTCTTTGGCATTGCTTTTCTTTGGGGTTAGAATGAAAACTTACCTTTTACAATCCTGTGGTCACTGCTGAGTTTTCCAAACTTGGTGACATATTGAGTTCAGCACTTTAACAGCATCATCTTTTAGGATTTGAAATAGCTCAGCTGGAATTCCATCACCTCCACTAGCTTTGTTTGTAATAATGCTTCCTAAGGTTCACTTTACTTCACAGTCCAGGATGTCTGGCTTTAGGTGAATAACCACACCATCACGGTTATCTGGGTCATTAAGACCTTTTTTGTATAATTCTTCTGTGTATTCTTGCCACCTCTTCTTAATCTTTGGCCTCTTTGTGCTTCAGTTTCCTCTTTTGTATTGTGTAGATAGTTATAATTATTTTGAATATTGATTGTTTAATATGTAAAGCTATAATGATAGTGCTTGATATATTATAAATTCTGTAATAAAAGGGTTATTATTATTGAAGTTAGCACACCAACAAAGTAACCAGGGGTGTGCTAAAAAGTAGTTATGTTTGTACACCTCTTGCATTTCTAAAAGTAGGTTTCATATAGGGAATGAAAGTCGGAATCTAATCCAGTAAATGCCAATTTATTCTATTGTCTTTATTGAAAAGCACCTGTCTTATTTCTGTCATTGGAGGTGACAACTGATGTCATTCATTCGGTAAATTTTTTTTTTTTTTGAGTGCCTACAGCATTCTAGGCATGGAGAAGAGGGTGATAAACAAGATTCTCTGCTCTTAACATTAATCTTTCCCTTTGCTACTCTGTTATTAGTTTTAGAGCTCATTCAGCCTTTGTAGAAAATAGTTCATTTCTGCTCATTTTTTTCTCCCATCATTTAGAACTTGGTGATTTGTTCTACCCTCTGATTAAATAAAACTTCATATTTTGAGAAAAGACAAGAAAAAATTAAACATACATTTTTTCTCTGCCCATTTTTGCCTCCTCCCTGCCTGTTAGAGTACATTGTGCATCTACAGTATGCCTTAACCAGACCTCCCCAACAGCAAAAATACCTGCTGAAGCATAAAGGTCAGTATTTCTTCTTCTGGAGGCAGCTTGTAACTCCTCAGAAGATAGCATTCCTTTCTCAATCATGTAAAAGGTCATGATGACCCACCACTCACCTTGTACATGCAGAACTCTTTGGTGAACTTTATGTCCAATGCCAATATGTAATTCCCTTAAAGATAGTGGTTAATGTAGAACAGATTGGTCAGATGGCTTGGAGAGATACTGTGCTGGACCTAATGGAAGTTCTTAGTTTTAATACTTGCTTATGACCTACTATTTTTCCTAGCTATATTATTTATATTCTGCTTATTTTATAAGATTGTTGTTTCCTGTATTACCAAGTGTATGACTGAGTCTCAGATAAAATTAGTGATGGTTGTGTATGCTAAGTCACTTCAGTCGTGTCCGACTCTTTGTGACCCCATGGACTGTAGCCCTCCAGGCTCCTCTGTCCATGGAATTCTTCAGGCAAGAATATTGAAATGGGTTGCCATGCCCTCCTCCAGGGGATCTTCCTGATCCAGGGATTCAACCTGTGTCTCTTACATCTCCTTCATTGGCAGGCAGGTTCTTTATCACCAGTGCCACCTGGGAAGCTCTTAATGATGCTTAGGTGATTTGAAACGATTGATCAAATAAATAGTTCTATAAGATCAATAAATGTAATTGTGTAACTCTTGGAAAGGGAAGAAGCAATGAAAGGAAACCATTCCCTGGACCATAACGGATTAGTAAAGCAGGTGCTCCAGAGGCTTTTGGTTACAGTTAACAGAGTCTATTCCACTAATAGCACGTTGAGTGGCCTATCAGTGTAACACTTGATCTAGGGAAATTCCTAGAGAATTCCTAGCTGTGAGATAAGTTGGTCATAAAATGCCTCCCAAACCTTGGTCAAAATTAAGACTGAAAAAAAAAAAATTAGGACAGAAAGGGAAGGGATTGTTGACTACCAACTGGATTGTTGACTGCCATCCAGTTCTACAAGAATCAAGTCATTAATCACTGCAGTTGCTGACCTACAATATAACCTGCAAGGAATTCCAGGCTAAGATCAGGATGAGGCAAAAGTGATAGAACTGCCCCTCAGATGTTTTCAGGAGCGTTGTCATTCAAACAACATCTGGTTTCAGAGGTGCACTGTCTCTGGCGGAATGCGACTTCCTGTGTCACTTTCTGTTCAGGAGTGGTAAAATTTGATTTTGTTCACTTGTGCAAAAGACTATGATTTGTTGTTTTGAATGTTAGTGGACCAATGTACTAACGCGTTTCAGGAGCCACCTTATCCGTGGCAAAAGTACCTATGCCTTGTTTGCTTACATTGGGAAGAACATTTGATTGAACCCCGATTCTTGTGTCGCCCATACCTATAAAAGCACCCAAACCATTAACTTAGATGTCTATTCCTAGTGACTAGCAATGACCTTCTATAGAGATGTATGCTTGGTTGCATGGAACTCCTTCACCAAAATCACATGTACACTGCCCTCCTCCTTGCCTCTTCAAAACAGTTCCCAGAGCTCTCTGAGAGGCTGTCTTTCAGGTTACAATTCTCAGTTTGGCTCAAATAAAAATTTCCATTTCTTGATTAGATTAACTGTTAATTAATTTTTCATTGACACATTGTTGAGAATAGTTTCTAAATGTCATGTGTGTGTGTGTATATATATATATATATATATATATATATTTTGATTATACAGATTTTTAAAACTTTTTTTTTTCTGTAGCTACCACTATATATATATTTTAGTGTCTCCTTATGTCTGAAGGATCATAGAAATACCTTTAGAGGACATTTTTCTTCCCAACATCCTTGAACTTAGAAACTGGAAAGCACAGATTTAGAAGTGATATGTTCTGTCAGACGTTCCTAGCACTTGATTTTAACAGCATTGTCATTCAGTCCTGGTGTCAGAAGTACACTATCTCTGGCAGCTGAAATGTGACTTTCTATGTCACTTTCTATTCAGGAATGGTAACATTTGATTTCATTCACATGTTCGAGAGACTATGATTTGTTGTTTTGAACATTAGGGAACCAATGTACTAACCTGTGTTTCAAAAGCCACCTTGTCCATGGCAGAAATACCTTTGCCTTGTTTGTTTACATTTGGAAGAATATTTTAAAAAAGACAAAGGAAAGAAAAAGATAGTGTCAAGTATGTCCTAAAGTAAGGGCAAACTGATGATATTAAAGCTGGATTTTTAGGTTCATTGTGGTCATGCATATGCAATAGAAAAACATAAGCATCACATCTTTCATTAACACGTGTTCAGACATTTTATAGTAAGTGGTTATATCTCCCTTGATTATACTGGAAACACCCTTATTTCCACACTTGGAGTCAAAACACTAATCACTTAATTTAAAGAATGAATCCATTGCCAAAGATAAATTTTGAAGAAAGAGTATCTGTTCCCAAATGGCAAAAGAAGATCATTAATATTTTCTCTAGCTTTCAAAGACAAGAGACAGATGCTACTGATAAAATATTGTGAGCTCCTCATGGTTGTTTCCAATAAAACACAAATGGTTTCGTGGTCCTATAATTTGAACTGTCAATCTCATTTAGTATGTTTGTGTTAAAACATCTGATTCCTAAAAAAATTGAGACAAGAAGTGAATTTGCTATTATATTCAACGTATTTGTGAAATATGGGAAATATTAATGAAAAATGTGATAAAGGGAAATTAGAGACCTGAAATATCAAAACTCATTGAGATATAATAGATCTTAACATGACTCTGTTTAGTAAACAGAGCACCAGGAATCCCAGGTCATTACTCCTACCCTGCCTAGGAATAAGTCCCATCAGCAGGGCAAGCTTCCTGGATATGCTCCTTCTGCAGTTGCCTGGGGCCCTGCACTCAGATGGGCCCCATGCTTCGATTAATGGTCTGCTTATTCATTCGTGCCTTTGAAATTCTTAATAATGTTTGAACGAGGGACTCAAGTTTTCATTTTGCCTTTGACCTTACGAACACCTGATCCTGGCCATTGACAAGTTACTTCTCTGAATTTCAGAAAGGGCAACAAAGATCCTCAGTGTGGAGTTCAGAGTGCAAACAAAGTTGACTAGAAACTGAAAGCTCCACATTCACCCTGACCTCAGTGATTCTCAACCAGGGCAAGTTTGCCCCCTAGTGGACTTTAGCAATGTCTGAAGACAGTGTCAGTTGTCTCAGCTGGGGAAGATGCTCCTGGCATCTACTCATAGTAGGATGTTTAGTCTTCCAAATGCACAGGACAGTCCCACAACAAAAAATTGGGGGGCCCCAAATTGAGGTTGAAAAACCCTGCATAATTCATTATTTGTATCTCTAACAGTTGGTACTGCCCCAGGGAGGTTACTCAGTGGTGGTTGTCCAATCACTAAGTTGGATCTGACTCTGCAACCCCATGGACTGCAACACACCAGGCTTCTCTGTCCTTCACTGTCTCCCAGAGTTTGCTCAAACTCATGTCCTTTGAGCCAGTGATGCCGTCCAACCATCTCATCCTCTGCTGCTCCCTTCTCCTTCTGCCTTCAATCTTTCCCAGCATCAGGTTCTTCTCCGAGTCTGTTCATCACATCAGGTGGCCAAAGTACTGGAGCTTTAGCATCAGTCCTTCCAATAAATATTCAGGATTGATTTCCTTTAGAATTGACTGGTTTGATCTCCTTGTAGTCCATGGGACTCTCAAAGATTCTCCTCCAGCACTCTTGAGCAAGTGAGAATAGCCTGGGTCTTAGGGCTTCCCTAGTGGCTCAGATGGCAATGCAGGAGACACAGGTTCTATCCCTGGGTTGGGAAGATCCCTTGGAGAAGGGAATGGCTACCCACTCCAGTATTCTTGGCTAGAGAATTCCTTGGACAGAAGAACCTGGCAGGCTATAGTCCATGGGGTCGCAAAGAGATGGACATGACTAAGTGACTAACACACAACAGTAGGTTATTGTATTCCTTCCCATTACAGACTGAAGAGTGAATCTGGTGATTATTAAATGTAATCTAACATTTCCACAAAGTGTAGTACAGAGATACTATCTCCTAAACCATTTCCACTTCTCCTAAACCATTTCCACTTCTCATACTTACCCAGTTAACTGGCAGGCTCCTGACCACTTTAGACCTCTGAATCATACTACACTGACAGTCAGTGAATGACTTTCTAGGATGCCTTTTATTTCTGCTGCCACCTGTTGGGCTGTCAGTTTACCAAGTCCTTGGGTTTGTTCCCAAACTGATTTATGCCGCCGTGCTGATTGCTGTCATTATGTAATGTAATCAACTATTACATAAATTTCAGGAAAGAAAAATATTAAAGAGAGAGATTTCAGTGAAAATCTAAGTTGACACTTTCCAACTGTGGTGCTGGATAAGCCTCTTGAGAGTTCCTTGGACTACAGGGAAATCAAACCTGTCAATCCTAAAGGTAATCAACTCTGAATATTCATTGTAACTACTGATGTTGAAGCTGACACTCCAATACTTTGGCCACTTAATATGAAGCACCGACTTGTTGGAAAAACACCTGATGCTGGGAAAGACTTAAGGCAAAAGGAGAAGAGGGTGGCATAAGATGAGATGGTTAGATAGCATCACCAGAGTTGCTGTCTATGGGTTGCAATGGACATGAATTGGAGCAAACTCTGGGAGATAGTAGGGGACAGAGGAGCCTGGCATGCTGCAGTCCATGGGATTGGAAAGAGTCAGACGAGACTCAGCCACTGAACAACAAGATGGATCTAAAAGATTTGGGAGAGAATCATTAAAATCAGATTCTATAACTAACTTAAGTTTCCACTGTTCTTTATGGAAACTGTAGACAACTACATCTGTGGTTTTGCAAGACTAGCTAACTGACACATGCTCAGAAAAAGTCCTGACCCACGTCACAAGATTGAAGAATGACATTTATATGTTTTGTGATGATATGAATTGTTTTATTTAGTAATGTAATTTATGATGATTTTTCTGATAATCAGTGTATCAGACAGCATGGTTTCTACTGTATTTTCTGGTAGAAATAAAGAATATAGTTAGATATTCTACTTTTGTCACTTATAGTCACAAACTTCCTAGGTGACTCAGTGGTAAAGAATCTGCCTGCAAACTAGGAGATGCGGATTTGATCCCTGGGTCAGGAAGATCCCTGGAGAAGGAAATGGCAACCAACTCCAGTATTCTTGCCTTGGGAAATTCCATGGACACAGGAGCCTGGTGGGCTACATCCATTGGGTGTCAAAGAATTGGACATGACTTAGTGACTAAAAAGCAGCAGCAGCAGTAGACCCAAACAACTCTCAGCTCAGTGAAGTCTGTGAATTATTTTCCTTACTTCTTGTTGTTCAGTTGCCCAGTCATGTCCAACTCTTTGCGACCCCATGGACTGCAGCATGCCAGGCCTTGCTGTCCCACACCATCTCCTAGAATTTGCCCGAGTTCATGTTCATTGCATCGGTGATGCCATCCAGCCATCGCATCCTCTTATGCCCTCTTCTCCTTCTGCCCTCAATCTTTCCCAGCATCATTTCCTTACTTACCACCACCTTATATCTTAAGAAGATATTCCTTAAGTTTTTAATTCCGTAATCACCAACATAAGGTCTGTCTCTTGCCAGATTCAATATTGATGCGTTCAAGAGCTTCTTCCTTCCTTTTTTAATTTATGTATTCTATTTCTTGAACTTTCCACATGCCTGGATAGAGTGGAGGAAATGTATCACATTCTTTTAGAATTGAACAAGTATGAATAATATGAACAAAAGTGTAGTCAAATCAGTTAATTTCAAAATACTGTTTGAGTTGAAGTGAGAGACCATTTGTTTGTCAGTCAATGTGATTTTTCAGGATGCCTTTTAACTTGGTTTTATCTTGTTAGGACTCATGTCCCTAACTTGGAACAGAGTTCTGGGTTTCCTAATTCTGAACTTATTGAAAGAAAAATAGTGGACAACCTCTTTAATATAAATCAATCCTTGGTACATTTTGTTATACCCCCTATGACACATTCTTGCTACACAACATAACATTTTATCTACCATCAGTTGTCACAGTTTTGCAGTTATTGTTCAACAGCTTAGTCATAAACATCTTATTTGTCTGTTGAAACAAAGGACTTAACAGTTATGATCAACGACATCACAAACTACTTTTTAAAAAAGTAGTTTAATTTAACAAGTAATATACAAATATCGCCTCCTTTTAAAAGTTTAGAATTTTAGATATAAAGCTCAATTCCTCTTTGCCCATCTAATACATACTTAAATTGTATCCTTCCAGACAAGGACACAACTCCATGCTGTCATCTCCCCACATCCATACAAATTTTTTTTTTAGGGTTGTGGTATCATGCTGTATGTATTAATTAGTTACTTGACTGCTTTTTTTAGTCAAACTCAATTTGAGTCAAATCTGATATAAATCTTGTTCATTCTTTTTGGGTGCTATATGATAGTATGATTATACCTAATTTTATTTTTGTTTCTTTGTTATTGGACATTATATGTGTGATAATGAGCATCTTTTATATATTTTCTTTAGCACATGTATGTATATTTCGCTAAGGTGAATCCCAGAAAGTAGATCTGTGGACCATCTATATCAGAGCATATACAGTGTTGTCTTGATTCATTTGTTTCAGGGAAAGATTCTTTCTTACTATATAGTATATAGGACTAAAGTCATAGAATCTAGCCTTTTAGTAATTTAACACATCTTGGGTATCACCATATGATGTAATGGATTAGTCAGTTGTTTATCCTTACTCTTTTATTGTTTATACCCTGGAGCTTCCTTCTACTCCCCCTGCTTTTGATGTGTTAGTAAAATCCTTTTGGCTCTTCTGTCCTTTCTACTTTTACTAACACAAGTTTCAGTCGACAAAATGCATCATTGTAAGGAATCATTTTAGCAGACGTTTGATTATGTTCAGTCTATAATTTTTAAAAATAGTGAAATACTTTCATGAAATGTTTTGAGTGATTGATCCTTTCAGAATCATACCTACATTGGTTTAACACTTGGGATCTTCAGATATTGTTGAATTACCTCAGAAGTGGAAAATGCTTAGATTTAAAATCTAGTTTTTCCTTTAAAAATGCCTTGTATGTTATAAATGTATCATAAATAAGGCACACATGTATAGTATGAAAACTTGGGGCTGATTGCCTCCTATCTTATTTGAATAATGTTCTTTACCTGAATGATTATACCACTACTCGGTGTTTAATGTCTTCTACGTGTGAGGTGTTGTGCCTGTGTTTTTCCCTTTATTCTCACAGCAAGCCTATGAACATGGCATATTGTTCTCATTTTATAGTTGTAAAAATTGAGAAGGAGTTAAGTAACATTCCAAAGAGTTACTCTTTTAAGAAATAGTGAAGCTAAGAATTCAAAACAAAGTTTGTCTCATTAGAGCCATATTCACTTTTCGCTGTCTGTATAGGACTACTCCTTGTCCACCATCATTTACAGTCATGAGAGTCTAGTTTAGAGTTGTGCTTAATTTTAAAATACTAATGATTAAAAAAAAAATCTTTCAATTGCTTTCAAGGATAATTGTAGATAAAATGATTGTAGATAAAACAATCACAGTTAATTTTGTCTGCTTTTATTTTTTTTCAAGTTAAAAAACTTACCAAGGTTTAGAACGTTTATGTTGTTACTTTCATTCATTTATAAACTATTTATTGACTTTCTGTTGTAGATTAGGCTCTATGCTTAAATTTTTCATATGTTGAAAATAAGGCAGGTGTATGGAAAATTTGAAAAAATCCTAAACTATTAAAAAAATAAAAAATTTTGGTAATTGCATCAGCCCTATTTCTAACAAGCAAAAAGAACAAATGACTGTTACCCGCTGCAGCATGTGCCTGTGTGCTTGCACATTGATGGCTTCTCAGGCACGGGGTGGGATGGGTGGGATTCAGTAGTTTCAAGAAATTCTTATACTTGGTCAAGTTTAATGATAAAGAAAGAAAGTAAATGAATAATAGTACACATGTGTTTGCTGATTAGACTATCTGACCCATTTTTGTTATAAGGAAGAACTAATTAACGATTCACTGCTGCAAGCTGGAAAAATCAGCAGTAAATGTTCATCTACCGGCATTATAGATACTCAAATGGGATTTCCTTTTCATTATTAGTGGTTAACTTAATAAAGAAATTAAGGATATCATCGTAGCATTCACGAGAATAAGAACTCGTTATCCATATATGAACACTGTCGAGCACAACTGCAGGCATGCATTTTATAAGTCTTGTGAAGCACTTTTTTCCTAGAGAGACCTGAGTAAAGAGCTGGTTGTTTCCATTGACAGGAGGTAAGGAAGTTGAGTGCAATGTCCACAGCTGTGCTTGCTGCCTCCACATAAGATAGGGAGAACTTCCCTATAGATTTAGTATTGCTGTTGTTCTAGTACTTTTTTCTTAGCTTAGAATATCACAGAGATGTTTTACCAGAGTCTTAGAACTTACTAATTGTTTTGTTGCTATGGTTTCACTTTAGTATGATTTTCTTCTTACTTGTAAGCCTACACTTAGGGTAAATATGTTAATTATTATACTAAGTGCTTTACATGCTTTGTTTGTTCCTCATAACCTTGCTTTGATATATATTGACAAAATATATATATTTTACAGGGGAAGAGAAGTGGAATCATAGGAAAGAAAAATAAAATTAATCAAAATGTTACAGATGGATGACAGAGACAAAAACTTTTGCCTGGCACTTAAAGTAGTCTTTGATGGTAACATAACACAGTGTAGTTTAGAACAGTGGCTCTCAACTGTTGTACATCTGAATCACATGCAGATTGCCCAGCAATCTGAGTCAGTAGGTCTGCCCTGAGTTTTCAGGTGATGCTAATATTGCTCTTTAGTGCTGTCACTTGAGAACCACTGCAGGTCTAAGTATTGCTCTTTGAGGCAGATAGGGTTTCACTTTCTGACTTGTCCTTTTAGGTTACCATACACACCTTCTGGCTACATACCACACTGCCTTTGCAATCTATCATTCAGAATTACAAGGTGCTCCCATATGCCCTCTACCACCAGTCCCTTGGACTGCAAGGATATCCAACCAGTCCAACCCTAAAGGAAATCAGTCCTGAATATTCATTGGAAGGACTGATGATGAAGCTGAAACTCCAATACTTTGGCCACCTGATGTGAAGAGCTGACTCATTGGAAAAGACCCTGATGCTGGGAAAGATTGAGGGCAGGAGGAGAAGGGGATGACAGAGGATGAGATGGTTGGATGACATCACCGACTCAATGGACATGAGTTTGAGCAAACTCTGGGAGTTGGCTTTGGACAGGGACGCCTGGCATGCTGCAGTCCATGGGGTCACAAATAGTCAGACACGACTGAGCTGAATTGAACTGAATTTAGAAACACACTATTCGATTACACATATTTCTGGAAGAATTGAAATACATCTATAAAGAATGTCAAAAATATCACATTTATGCCTTTTTTGGATGGTTGTAGATATCAATTACTTTATCAGTAAATTCTGTATGTTGAAGAAGGGAAAGAATGGGGGAAGTTTTGTTAAAAGTAACAGATCTCTTTTCAGCAAGAAAATCTTTGATTTAAAAATTTTACAGTGGTATATAGTTATAACAATACCTGTTTTCTATATCACAGTGATTCTATTCTATTTTAATGACGTAGAAATATAAAGCATAAAGCGAAGGACTTCCAATACTGTGTTAAATAAAAGTGGAGAGAGTTGGTATTCTTGATTTGTTCCTAAATTTAGCAGGAAGACTTTCAGTTTTTCACCATTGAGTATTATATTGACTGTGCATTTGTTGTAAATTACCTAAATTATGTTGAAATATGTTTTTTCTGTACTCATTTTGATGAGTTTTTTTTTTTAATATATCATGAGACAATGTTGAAATTTGTCAAATGCTTTTCCTGTGTCTATTGAGGTGATCATGTGATTTTTTTTATCCTTTGTTTTGTTAATTTGATTAATTTGCACATGATGAACCATCCTTGTTACCCTGCAATAAATCCAACTTGATCACGGTATATGATCCTTTTCATATATTGTTGAATTCAATTTGCTAATGTTTTGCTGACGAATTTTGCATCTATATTCATTAAAGATATTGGCCTATAATTTTGTTTTCTTGTAGTGTCTTTGTCTGGTTTTGATATCAGGTTAATCGTGGCCTTGAAGAATGAATTTGGGAGTCTTATTTTCTTCAAGTTTTTGGAATAGTTTGAGGATAGGTATTAGTTTGGTAGACTTCCCCTGTGAAGCTGTCTAGTCTTGGATTTCGTTTGCTGGGTGCTTTTATTGTTATTGTTATTAATTTAGTTTCACTTCTAGTGATCAATATGTTCAAAGTATGTTTCTTCTTGACTCAGTCTTGGCAGGCTGTGTGTTTCTAGAAATTTGTCCATTTCTTCTGTGTTGTCCAATTTGTGTATAACCTTTCATAGTATTTTCTTAATGATTTTTTGTATATGTGTGGTATTTGTTGTTATTGCTCCTTTTTTATTTCTTATTTTGTTTATTAGGGCCTCTCTTTTTATACTTTCTATGTTTGACTACCAGGTTTGTCAATTTTTGTTATCTTTTCAAAAATCAGATCTTGATTTTATTGATCTTATTGTTTTTTATCTCTGTTTTATTTATTCTTCTCTGATCTTTATTATTTTCTTCTTTCTGCTGACTTTTAGTTTGTTTTTCTTCTTTGTGATTCTTTTAGTTGGTAGATTATATTGTTTATTTGAGATATTTCCTGCTTCTTGAGGAAGGCCTGTATCACTGTGAACTTTCCTATTAGAACTGTTTTTGCTGAACCCCATAGATTTTGGAAAGTTATGGTTCCATTTTTATTTATATCAAAGTATTTTCTGATTTCCCCTGTAATTTCATCATTATTAACATACTGTTTAGTGTACATGTGTTTTTTTCCTTTCCCTGTAGTTCTTTCTGTAGTTAATTTATAGTTTCATACTGCTGTGGTAGGAAAAAAAATGAATGGTATAATTTTTCTCTACATAAATATGTTGAGGCTTGTTTTATGGCTTCAATACAATGCAAATACTTCAATACAAGTACTTGGTCTAATATAAGTTTTGCTACACCTATTTTCTTGTTTCCACTTGCATGAAATGTCTTTTTCCATCCCCTTCACTTTCACTGTTTGTCTTTACCCTGAAATGAGTCTCTTGTAGGCAGCATTTTGAAGGTTTTTTTTTTTTTCATTTTTAAATCAATCGGCTGCCTTATGTCCTTTGATCAGACCATTTAGTCCATTGACAATTTAAAGTGATTGTTAATAGGTATGCACTTTTTGCTGGGCTTTCCTGGTGGCTCAGATGGTAAAGAATCCTCCTGCATTGCAGGAGACCTGGGTTTGATCCCTGGGTTGAGAAGATCCCCTGGGGAAGGGAATGGCTACCCACTCCAGTATTCTTACCTGGAGAATGCCATGAACAGAGGAGCCTGGTGGGCTACATACAGTCCATGGGGTCATAAAAAGTAGGACACAACTGAGCAACTGAACAACAACAACAATAATCCTTACTATATATTTAACTTTCTTATTAGAATTACCCCTTTCCTGTAGATTCTTACCACTTTTCCATTTAGAGAAGGCCCTTCAACATTTATTTTATGGTTAAGTTTAGCTGAATGCTTTCAGTTTTTCATCATTGGATAAGTTCTTTATCTCCTTCCATTCTAAATGATAATCTTGCTGTGTAGAGTAGGTTGCAGCTTTTTTCCTTTCATTACTTTGAATATATTATACCATGTCCTTATGGTCTGAAAAATATTTGCAGAGAAATCAGCTGATAACCTTTTGTGGATTCCATTGTATATGACTCTTTGTTTTTTTCTTGCTGCTTTTAGAATTCTATCTTTAACTTTTGATATTTTAATTATGATATATCTTTGTGTGTGTGTGGTTGGGTTCACCTTGTTTGGGACCCGGTGTGATTCCTTTACATGGATAATTTTCTTCTTTAGGTTTGGAAAGCTTCCAGCCATAATTTCTTCAAATACATTTTGATACCCTTCTTTCTTCTCCTTCTGGAACTCCTATCGTGACTTTTCGCACATTTGATGTTACCCCCAAGATCTCATATGTTGCACTTGCTTTTTCCTTTGTCTTTCTGTCTGCTTTTCTGATTGGGTGATTTTTGTTATTCTGTCTTCCAGATCAGTTGTGTGTTCCTCTGTGTCATTTAGTCTGCTGTTGTTTGCTTTTTAGAGTTTTCCTATTTCAGATATTGAATTATCTATTTTTGATTGTGTATTTTTTAGTTGTTTGTTGAAATGATCTGTGTTTAAAACAATTCTGTTCCCTAATTCATTTAGCATTTTTTATTACCAATGTTTTTGAATTCTTCATGTGGTAAATTGTTTCTGTTTCATAACTTCTGTTCTTAGGAATTTTCTCTTACCTTTTATTTGAGAGCAGTTTCTTTGTTAGTTTTTTTTAAACTTAAGTTTCTCTGTCTCTATGATTTTATTTCAAACAGTTACCTGTTGTGGCCTTGAGGGGTATTCATATGTGGGGACATCCCTATCAGACTGTATGTACTCACTGTCTTTGGTGAGGGACTGCATTTGATGTGGGCACAGTTATGTCTTTCCTCAGGGTATGCTGGCGGCTTTCACCCTGGTAGGTGGGGAGGCTGGAGATAGGAGAGCTAGATCTGCTCAGGCATGAGGCAGGACTTCCTATCTGCTCAATGGCCATCACAGCCCTATCAGGGTTGAGACTTGTCCATAAATTGCTGGAGTGGAAGCCCTGAATGTCAGACTCAAGCTGCTGTTTTCCCTTTAATTGTGTATTTTTCCTTCTCCCTACCCTGGGACTTTTGCATCAAAGAGAGGGAGTGCTGAAGCCAGTGGCACTTGTGTGCTTACAGAGGTCCGATTTCTGCCAGTGTAGAAGTCTGTGGTTTCATTCAGATGCAGCCCATGATTGTGTCTTTCCCCCTGTTGTGGCTGCCCCAGATCTAGTGCTAGGCTATGGCCTGGAGTGGGTGGAGTTGGAGCATTCACTAGGCTCAGATGGGGGAGCATAGTGGGATGGCAGCAATTTGGACAGATGCCCTGCCTGGGGCTAGCCAGCACTCCTCACAAGTGGAGTGTAGGCTTCCCCAGCCTTTCTATCTGTCCCAGCAGTTTTCCTAGCTGTCAAGGAAGTTTTGAAAGCATGTCCCTAACTTCACCACTCTGGGAGCTGAGGAATTATAGGCTTGGTGAATTTCTTCATGTAAAATCCCAATACATATTGAAGATTTCTTCTCTTTTGTGAAGATTCACTTTTTTATATCCAGTGTTAAGGCATATCAGGGGTTTAGAATGTTGTTTAACACCTTCAGAATTCATTTTAGTGGGAGTCTTAGAATTAGGTACCCTGCTGTGCAGTGTGCGCAAGGCTTAGACTAACGACTCAATAACTCTTGTAAGTATTTGCTTACAGGACAACTTTGACTTTCAAGTTTGGTTCTTGCTGTTAGCTCCCATTCATTATTTGGTTAAACGTTGTTTTTTTATCTCTTCCCTTCCTTGGTCCTAGAAGGTATCCATTACTTTCTTAGGAAGTTAGCACTGCACTAAAAATCATATGTGTTAAAATTCATCTAATATTCTAGTTGTTAGAGTAATTCGTATATTAGTCTGCTAGAAGCAGAAGTTAATTTATAAGCTCTCTCTTTAGTAGGTATTGCTTTTTAGAAACTCAGTTTTATTCCTAATTATATAACTTCTAATTTATAAAATTTTATATGATGAACTGTATGTAAGTTTCCATTTCTAGATTAGTGGTTTTCACACGTTTCTCTCTGTTGCACACCCATTCTGAGTCCACCATTCTTTACTGGAGAAGAGGATGAAGGTGGGGCACAGAGCAGGGCACTGAGCGTGTGACTGATGTGTCCATTTAGCGAGTGTCTCTTTCTCACCTACAAATCACAGATATAAATTATTGACCTATAGTTGGTGTAATGAATAATCATATTTTACACTGAAGATTGGAATCTCATATGTTATATTTTTTGCTCTGCTGAATTCCAGTTCAGAGGAATGACTTTTTTCCTCTGTTAAATCTTTGCATGGGTTTATAAATGTTCAAATGGTATGTTAACCACAGTTCTAGTTGATCTGATTTATGTTGAGGCTTGTAGTTTCTGGAAAAAGAGTCATTTTTTTTTCAAGGTTCTTTTTTATTTTATCCTTGATGACTACAGCCTTCAGAGTCTTAAGAATTAGACAGATATTGATATGAGAAATTGAAGAGTGAATGAAAATTGATTCTAACTTGTATCAAGTCTTGTGACCATCTTTGAAGATCAATTTCCAAATATCTGTAATATGAGACATACAAGACAGAAATATCTATAACCACAATATCCACCTTATAGAAAGCCATTTCATCTGATGATGTAACAGTGATTTTTGTTTTGATAGCCTGAAATTGTTCATTATAAAGCAGTCTTCTGAGATGATTTTTAGGTACAGTTAACTGTGTTTTCACCAAGAGAAGAATCTAAAAGATTGTCCGCTGGGAATTGTAATTCATTAGTAATGGCTCATTTTATGTTACTAATGGGTCACTATTGGTAAATAATAACATAGCATTTTAATAAAATCTTATTAGAATTGTCTGTTAGACTGATAGAAAAAGGTATTATTAACAGCATTCAGAATTTAGAGTTCTTTGAACTAGTATCAGTGATTCACTCATTAAAAAAAGCAGTAGAATTACAGTTGACTTTTGAACAACATGAGTTTGAACTGAGCAGGTGGACCTATAGGAAGATATTTTTCAATGGTAAATACTACAGTACTGCACAATTCATGGTTCATAGAATCCATGTATACAAAGGAACCAAGGATACATTGAGTTTGGTATTAGTTTTATGCAGATTAACTCCGGTGTTGTTCAAGGATCAATTGTATTTATTTTTAAAATATAATGCCTCCTTTGGGCAATTTTCAGATAAAATACTCTCATATATAAAATGGTAAAAGAGCAAATACTTAATGTTATTTGTAAGTCACAAATAAGTCCATTGATTCAGTGATGCCATCCAACCATTTCCTCTGTTGCCCCCTTCTTCTCTTGCCCTCAGTCTTTCCCAGCATCAGGGTCTTGTCCAGTGAATCAGCCATGCACATCAGGTGGCTCAAGTATTGGAACTTCAGCTTCAGTAACAGTCCTTCTGATGAATATTCAGGGTTGATTTTTTTTTTTAGGATTGACTGGTTTGATCTCCTTGCTGTCCAAGGGACTCTCAAGAGTCTTCTCCAACACCACAGTTCAAAAACATCAGTACTTCAGCACTCAGTCTTCTTTGTGGTCCGACACTCGCATACATGACTACTGGAAAAACCATGGCTTTGACTATACAGAGCTTTGTTGCCAAAGTGATGTCTCTGCTTTTTATTTGGCATAGTGAAATAAATTCTCAACAAAAATGCTGCTTCTAAAATCTAAGATGATTGATAATCTTTAAAATGTTTTATTTGTTGAAGAAGTGCTCAAAATTATTTTTATTTCAGACTGAATTCGTTTTATGATTATGTGCAAAATCTCAGCAAATCTAATTTTATTTATAGACCTTTACAGCCCAGTGATGCTAAATAAAGTAAAGTTTGCAAGATTGTAATTTCAGTGCCCTGAATGTCATTAAGTCCCAAGAATAAAGAGTGCTAACTTAGGAGTCAGAAGACCAGCATTTTTGTTCTGATTCCTTTGGCTATTAGTTTATGACCTTGGGCAAGTCATTTAATGTCACTTAGTTTCATTATCCTCATCTTTTCCTGTCTTCTTTCCTCACAGAGTCATTATGAGAGTGAAATGAGAAAATATTAGGGAATGGTAAAAACTATAGAAAGGTGAGGTATTTATTGTGTAAGGCCATGTTCTGTGATATTAATTTTTAGACGACATTAGTGCATAGGCTAAAACAGTGAAAATGTGTTTGTTATCTGACTTTTTATTCCAAAGAAATTTTTGAAATATTCATGAATTGTTTTTAATGATTTTTTTTTATGGCTCCCTTTGAAAGAAAAGTTGCAGAATCATCACATAATGGCTTGTCATTTGTGTTCCCGCCCCAGTGTTGACTGCCCGTTTGCATTTTAGAAGTGAGATACTTTCAGATACTTTCCGTAGAAGGCCCAGCCTAAGTAAATGCCAAAGTCAGCAGATAGAGTTTAGGAAACTTTCTGCAAACAGTTGAACATACCAGTGTTTATCCATACAGTTTGTGAGCCCAAGAGACTTCTATTTCCTCAGCCTTGCTGACATTTATATATGTTAACATAATTTCTCCTGAATGGCCATGCCCTCCTTGTTGTTTTCCTTCTTGATAAGGACCTGGAGCTTTGGGACAACAGGAAATGTTTTGCAGCCTCTGTCTGGAGTTGGTCATCTGTTTAGTGTTTCTTAGTGCTTAGTGTTCCACTGAGATCAAGTAGAAGTGGAATGTCATGGATTAAATTTGTGCCTCCCCAAAATTTATGACATCCTAAGCCCTAGTACCTTAGAAAGTGATTGTATTTTGGCAAAGGGCCTTTACAGAGATAAGTAAGATTAAATGAGGTCACATTAATGGGTCTTAATTCATTGTGGTGTCCTTATAAGAAGAAGAAGAGACACCAGGGGTACATGTGGAGGGAAGAAAGACCACATAAGGACACAGTGAAAGGGCAGCATCTACAGGCCAAGAGGAGAAGAATTCCAGAGAAACCAAACATGCTCAGGCCTTGATCTTGGATTCCCAGCCTCCAGAACTGTGAGGAAATACATTTCTCTTTTTAAAGCTGCTCAATCTCTGCTATTTTGTTGTGGCTGACTTGGCAAACTAATACAGAGTCTCGCAGATCCCAGGTGCTGAAATTCCCCATGTATATGTTGACCATGGGATTATAAAAAACACCCTGAAAAGAAGGCATAACCCACAAGTAAATTCAGTTTCAATTTGAATTTAGTAGAGGGTCACAGATTCTACAGCTTGTATGGTCATTCCCTTGAAGTTAGAAATGATGGCAAAGTTACTTTTAGCATGGAAAAGGCAAACAGGACATTATTTTAGATAGTTAATTCATTTTAATGAAAGCTTACTTTTATGTCTTTCATAGTTTGATATACTTTTCTACTTTGAAATTATAGAGGAATTAATGAAAATGACATAAAACCTTTTTAGAGACACGCATAAGGTAAATTATTTCTTGTGTTTTATTTTGTTTTGTTTTAAATCATTGCTTTCCCATATTAGTAAATCACACTAATTGTTTTGATGTTAGTATTCATGAAACAGTCTAATTTATGTGTGAAGTTTTGGAACGACAACCATACATCATCCATTAGTGATTTTTAATTGGCTTAATTTTGATTTTCAAATACTGATCCCATTCACATGCCTATTTACTGAATTGGCTGTTTTGTAAATAGTAATACTCCCTTTTCATGTATGGTGCTGTACAATTTTAAAGTGATTGCCAGTGCATCATTTCATCTCATCCTCCCCGAAACCTATTGAGACTGGCATTACGCTCTTAATTTTCTGGGAAATGATTCCCAGAGAAGTTAAGACACTTTTTCAGAGTTACATACTGAATTAGTGGATCTCATGTCCCACCTTACCATTCAAAGCTGTTTTATTTTTCCTTAGATCCAGGTAAACCAAGTCCCAAGGACTGAGAAATGCTTTTGATGTCTATATGTCAGCATGGGTGTGAGGTATACACATGTGTTTTTCCTTAAGTTGTTTCTCCCTTTTCTCCTTGGTTATTTTGGACCAGGTATTTTATTGTGGGAGTGGTGATATGTGTGCTTTTTTCCTTTTTCTTTTTCATTTCTTGTGTATCGTGTGTGCACACACAGTTGAATGTACATACACATATATAAGTGTAGCAGTATCAAAATACAGTGAAGCAGTGAAGAGATTAGTTCTTATCATCTGTAAGTTTGGAAAGCAGGATGGGGGCAACTTCTGGCTGAAGAAAGCATTTTAAGATATCTACAGCTGTTACTTCTTTTTTCAGGAGATACTAGAATCTGTTTAAAATAGTTAAAGGGTAGGACTCAAAGTCTGTTTCTCTCTAAAAACATCACTTGTAATCTTTAGTTTCCTAAAGTTATGCCATAGTTAATGAAGGTTATATGTTAGTGTATGGATAACTATTAAGCTAGGTCATTGTTCCCCAGACCTAATACTGAATCCCTCCTTGACGTTTCCTAGCAACTGACTCATGTGGAGGATGCAGAAGGAAAGACATCAGGGACTTGCTCTGCATTTCTCAAACAGAAACTGAGGAATGGTACCCAGATTATATTGTTTCTCTTCATGGTTCCTACTAAAAGCATGCCTCTCACATTGATTAGCTTCTAAAATGGATAGTCATAGAAGATGAGCATGAAAAATTAAGTAGTGATGATAAAATATCAGAGTCAAGTCATTGAAAAGTTTCATCAGTAGTAATATGTTTTAAATAGTCATTGCCATTTATGTAATCTTGAATTGATGGTTACTGGGATAAGGAGATAAAATCAATTCTGTTTTATACTTGAAAAGTAAAATCTTTACTGTTTTAAGGATATTCCTCTTAGATGCCTAATTACTTGTTCATATTTATAAAATAAGATGTATTCATCAGTTTTTTTCCTTGAAGGAAAGAAGAACAATGTGCTGTAAATATACATATATGTATATATATGTGTGTAACTGTTATACACACATCTGTGGATTTTTAACCTTTAAGTTGGCAATTTGAAAACTGCTTTGTGAGCTAGATGATGTTTTATTACTCTTAAGCAAAGAAAAATAACACCTAGAAAATAGGCCCAGTTTCTATTTTTGAGAAACTGATAGGAATTTGATATTGTCAGCTTTCACATATGTTTAGAATAGAAACTATGAATTTGAACTCTTATATATTTTATTGTCATTTAATCTTATTTAATTTTGGTGGTCTAAAATATAATGTTAATAATAAGACATCTCTATGAAAAAAGAATAGCTTTAAGATGAAAACAATCTGAATTAATATGTCTTCCTTTTTTAACTGTCACTCTACCATTTGCTGGGGCTTCCCTGCTGGCTCAGCAGTAAAGAATTCTGCAATGCAGGAGACGGGTTTGATTCCTGGGTCGGCAAGATCCCTTGGAGAAGGAAACGGCAAACTACTCCAGTATTTTTGCCTGGGACATCCCATGGACAGAGGAGCCTGACGGGCTATAGTCCATGGGGTTACAAAAGAGTCAGATGTGACTTAGCGACTAAACAACAACTGCCATTTGCTATAATTGACACTAACTAGGAAAGGAGATGAAAAGTGTGATGGCTGAAGATGGGAAAAGAGAGCAAGAGGAAAATGGAAGTAAGGTAAACATTAGTTAAAAAAAAAAGTGACTGCAGCCAATGTGAGATGGTGAGGTAGAATTCACATCTTTTCCCCTACTGTCTATAATAAAATAATATCCTATTATTCCCCTGCCCAGTATTGGGTATGCTAAAACCAGCTAGCCCCTACCAGGGAGAACTGGTGTTATCCACAACATATTCAGAGTGAAGAAAGGTTAAGTGTAGAAAGCCTAGTCACCTGCGTCCTTAAATGTGAGCTGAGCACCATTTTCCTCATTCTTGGATTAGAGCAAGTCTTGTGGGTCTTGTTGATCCATAGAGAGATTTTCCTTGCTTTGCAGCTAACTTAGAAAGCTAAGTATTTTATATCAGGTTCATTATATAGTCTTAACTTCAGAGATTTCTAACATAAAAATATTTCATTTTTCATTACTCATTGAGCCCAGCTGTGTTTTTCTAAAACTGCCTTTTTCGCATAGGTAAGCAGAATTCTAAAATTCTGTTCACCATTTTTATGTCTATTTGATTTAAAACTTCAATTTCCTATCTAAGTTAAAGCCTTTCCCTCTATCTCAAATGAGCTCTAAATATCACTGTTGTTCGGTCAGATGATAGTTGTTCAGGCTACTCCATTGTACTGCCCTCCTCCCTTTGCCCACTTACTACTTCTGCTGCCATTAATCTGCAAATCTCCCTCCTTCTTCTGAAATAGACACAGGAGAGAGATCAGCAAAGATACCTCATAAACATATGTCCAGCTAGGCAGTGAGATACTGTCTCTATCATTCATGCAGGTACTTCCTATCTTTATGAATGATTTTCTTGATCCCTTATATGTTGGATTGGGAGACAAAGACAACCCATCTCTTCTCATATGGGAGTCCTTTTTAGAATATGGGTTACTTAATTGCCCTTGGTCTACCAAAGCTTTCGACACTACTCACACATCAGTTCAGGGCAATTAAAATATATCCCACTCACCATGCTATAATTTTTTCATGTGTCTTGGAATAAGGTTGCCTAAGGATTCTTTCTTTGGAAGTACTTCAGTTCAGTTCAGTCACTCAGTCATGTCCAATTCTTTGCAACCCAATGGACTGCAGCACTCCAGGCTTCCCTGTCCATCACCAACTTCCGGAGCTTATTCAAACTCAGGTCCATCAAGTCAGTGATGCCATCCAACCATCTCATTCTCTGTTTTCCTGTTCTCCTCCTGCCTTCAATCTTTCCCAGCATCAAGGTCTTTTCAAATGAGTCAGGAGGCTGAAGTATTGAAGTATTCAAGCTTCAACATCAGTCCTGCCAATGAATATTCAGGACTGATTTCCTTTTGAATTGACTGGCTGGATCTCCTTGCAGTCCAAGGGACTCTCAGGAGTCTTCTCCAACACCATAGTTCAAAAGCATCAATTCTGCAGAGCTCAGCTTTCTATATAGTGCAACTGTCACATCCATACATGACTACTGGAAAAACCATAGCTTTCCCTGGTGGCTCAGACGGTAAAGCATCTGTCTACAATACGGGAGACCTAGGTTAGATCCCTGGGTTGGGAAGATTCCCTGGAGAAGGAAGTGGCAACCCACTCCAGTACTCTTGCCTAGAAAATCCCATGGACGAAGGAGCCTGGTGTCCATGGGGTTGCAAAGAGTCAGACATGACTGAGCAACTTCACTTTCACTTTCACTTTTCACTAGACAGACATTTGTTGGCAAAGTCATGTCTCTGCTTTTTAATATGCTGTCTAGGTTGGTTATAGCTTTTCTTCCAAGGAGCAGGTGTCTCTTAATTTCATGGGGCAGTCACCATCTGCAGTGATTTTGGAACCCAGAAAAATAAAGTCTCTCACTGTTTCCATGGTTTCCCCATCTATTTGACATGAAGTTTTTGGGCTCCAAAATCACTGCAGATGGTGATTGCAGCCATGAAATTAAAAGACGCTTACTCCTTGAAAGGAAAGTTATGACCAACCTAGATAGCATGTTAAAAAGCAGAGATATTCCTTTGCCAAGAAAGATCCGTCTAGTCAAGGCTATGGTTTTTCCCGTGGTCATGTGTGGATGTGAGAGTTGGACTGTGAAGAAAGCTGAATGCCAAAGAATTGATGCTTTTGAACTGTAGTGTTGGAGAAGCCTCTTGAGAATCCCTTGGACTGCAAGGAGATCCAACCAGTCCATCCTAAAAGAGATCAGCCCTGGGTGTTCATTGGAAGGACTGATGTTGAAGCTGAAACTCCAATACTTTGGCCGCCTCATGTGAAGAGTTGACTCATTGGAAAAGACCCTGATGCTGGTAAGGATTGGGGGCAGGAAGAGAAGGGGACGACAGAGGATGAGATGGCTGGATGGCATCACTGACTCAATGGACATGGGTTTGGGTAAACTCCGGGAGTTGGTGATGGACAGGGAGGCCTGGCGTGCTATGATTCATGAGGTCACAAAGAGTCAGACACGACTGAGTGACTGAACTGAACTGAACAGATGGGACCAGATGCCATGATCATAGTTTTCTGAATGTTGAGTTTTAAGCCAACTTTTTCACTCTCTTCTTTCACTGTCATTAAGAGGCTCTTTACTTCCTCTTTGCTTTCTGCCATAGGGTGGTGTCATCTGCATATATGAGATTACTGATATTTCTCCCTACAATCTTGATTCCGGCTTCTGCTTCTTCCAGCCCAGCATTTCACATGATGTACTCTGCATATAAGTTAAATAAGCAGGGTGACAATATACAGCCTTCACATACTCCTTTCCTGATTTGGAACCCATCTGTTATTCCATGTCCAGTTCTAACTGTTGCTTCTTGACCTGCATACTGATTTCTCAGGAGGCAGGTCAGGTGGTCTGGTATTCCCCATCTCTTTAAAAAATTTCCACAGTTTTTTGTGATCCACACAAAGGCTTTGGCGTACTCAATAAAGCAGAAGTAGATGTTTTTCTGAAACTCCCTTGCTTTTTCAATGATCCAGCGGATGCTGACAATTTGATCTCTGGTTCCTCTGCCTTTTCTACTCCATGTTGAACATCTGGAAGTTCATGGTTCATGTATTGTTGAAGTCTGACTTGGAGAATTTTGAACATTACTTCGCTAGCGTGTGAGATAAGTGCAATTGTGCAATAGTTTGAGCATTCTTTGGACTTGCCTTTCTTAGATATTGGAATGATAACTGACCTTTTCCAGTCCTGTGGCCACTCTGAGTTTTCCAAATTTGCAGGATTATTGAGTGCAGCACTTTCACAGCATCATTTTTTAGAATTTGAAATAGCTCAACTTGAATTTCATCACCTCCACTAGCTGTGCTCATAGTGATTGAAGTGTATGCATAGCAATATATTCAAGTGTCTCAAGCACAGCTTCTGCATAAGGGCAACAGAAAACCCCAAATGTTGCTTTTATGAAGCAGACACACCTAGTTGCAACCCCGAAACCAGAGTTGCAAGAATCCCTTTGCCTTCTTTGGCCATATTTGTCTAAGCAGTATATCATCAAAGCAACCATTTCCCAGACTATCCTTCTCTGATAGGTGCTGAGATAATATTCCCAGAGGTGGTAAAGCCAGAAATGCAAGTGTAGACACAATTCTACTTGTAGTTTTGATAATGTCATTAGGTTTGAAACTCTTACTTAGGAGAAAATGTGCTGCTAAAATACGTGGTGGCACTTAAAGTCTTAACTCGCTGTGTAAAATGTCATTTATTTATTATTTGAATTTTATTTATTAATTCATTGGACATTTATTGATTGCTCAGTGTGCTCAGCTCTTATCAGACCCTTGGGTACTGGGGGAAGGATAAGACAAGTCCCTGCTCTGTTAGAAGGTATTTACTTTCTAATGAGAAGCTAGGAAATAACTAAGAAAGTGAATAAATATGTGTAAGACAGTTTCAGATAGTAAAGTGAGGTCATATTTGAGAAATATGATTTCAGAGGGCATGGCCATAGGTGTCACTAGAATAGATTTTCCACAGGACCCTGAAGTTCTACATATTGGATATTTTTTCTTCTCCTTTGGTTTCCATTTTTAAAATCAGAGCTGTAGTACCATTTTGTAGGGAAAATTCTCAGAGAATAAAATTGAAATCTTACAGCAAAAAAAAAAAAAAAGGCGATTCAATAATAAACAGATTACTGGGAGTATGTTTATATTATTTAGGAGCTTAACTTATAGTAATTTCTTATCTGTAAAATTTCATGAGAACTGTGGTAATTTTCTTATTGTTAATCTGTACCCTCATTCTTTTCTGGATCATGGGGATTAATTTCTTTCCTGGGAGTTTTCTTAGCTAGAAAGTTAATAGTCTTTCCTACAATATATTCTTATGCTTCAAAATTTTGTGAAAAATTTGTGCATATGATAACGATATTTTTAGCTCTTTCTGCATCATGGAAGCTTGAATCTTTCAGGACTTATTTTCAGTGTGATCTAGTTTGAATAAATGTGTCCCTGATATTCCCCATAAACAACTGGAGCAGGATATCCAACCTTGATTATTCACTGATTCAGAAAATGTTTTTTGAATGACTGTTACATACCAGGTATAGTCATGGACACTGAAGATTTAGCAATGAACAAAAGAAAGCCTTCTTAAAGTTTTCTTTCTAGTGGGGAGAGGTGATCAATGAACATGTAGACATATGTATGACAAATGTTTAGCAATGGTGATAAAAATTAATGAGCAGATAAAGGCTGGTAAAGTGTGCTGCATATCCAACTCTTTTGCGACCTCATGGATTATACCCTGCCAGGCTCCTCTGTCCATGGGATTTCCCAGGCAAGAATACTGGAGTGGGTTGCCACTCCTTTCTCCAGGGGACCTTCCTACCCAGGGATTGAACCTGGGTCTCCTGCATTGCAGGCAGACTCTTTACCATCTGAGCCACCAGAGAAGCCTAGTAAAGGCTGGTAGATATTGGGCCAATGTAGTTGCACCTTTTTAATAGGTTGTTCCAGGAAGGTCAGAAAGGTCACATGTGTTCAAAAGACTAAAATAAGTGATCAGAGTGAGCCAGTCAGATATCTGGGCCAGCATGGCTAAGGCAGAATGATCTGGAAAGTTTTAGGAGGTAATGTCAGAAAGAAAAGCAAATTATGTAGGGACTAAAGGGCTTTAGACTTTTTCCCCTATGAGAAGGGAACCCGCTAGAGGGTTATGAGCAGAGAATTAATGAAAATGACTTGGGTTTAGAAAGGTTCACCTGGCTCATGTGCTCAAAATAGACAGTGGTGAGACAATGATTGAATCAGATGCCTTAAATTGGAGGCTACTAGAATAACCAGGAAGAGACTGGAATCAAGATTGTGGGGAGAAATTAAAATAACTTCAGATATGCAGATGACACCACCCTTATGAGAGAAAACAAAGAGGAGCAAAAGAGCCTCTTGATGAAGGTGAAAGAGGAGAGTGAAAAAGTGCAAAGTTAAAACTCAACATTCAAAAAACAAAGATCATGATATCTGGTCCCATCACTTCATGGCAAATAGATTGGGAAAGAATGGAAACAGTGACAGACTTCATTTTCTTGGGCTCCAAAATCACTGCATATGGTGACTGCAGCCATGAAATTAAAAGACGTTTGCTCCTTGGAAGAAAAGCTATGACCAACCTTCATAGCATATTAAAAAGCAGAGACATTATTTTGCCAACAAAGATCCGTCTAGTCAAGGCTATGGTTTTTCCGGTAGTCATGTATGGATGTGAAATTTGGACCATAAGGAAGGCTGAGCACTGAAGAATTGATGCTTTTGAACTGTCATGTTGGAGAAGATTCTTGAGAGTCCCTCGGACTTCAGGAAGATCAAACCAGTCAATCCAAAAGGAAATAAGTCCTGAATATTCATTGGAAGGACTGATGCTAAAGCTGAAGCTCCAAGATTTTGGCCTCCTGATGCAAAGAGCTGACTAATTGGAAAAGACTCTGATGCTGGGAAAAATTGAAGGCAGGAGAAGGGGATGACAGAGGATGACATGGTTGGATGGCATCAGTGTCGCAATGGACATGAGTTTGAGAAAGCTCTAGGAGATGGTGAAGGACAAGGAAGACTGGTGTGCTGCAGTCCAGGGGGCTGAAAAAAGTTGGACGGACTGAGCAACTGAACAACGACAAAATTACCTGGAAGCAGGAGGCCTGGGTGATTGCTCTGAGGGATGAGAAGTGGTGGAGTGTAGAACTGACAGTACTTGCTGATGCACTGGAAGTGGGTTATAAGAGAAACAGGAATTAAGATGACCTGAATTTTTTTGGCTTGAGCATTTTAAAAGATCAGGTACCCATTAATTAAGAGAGATGTGAAAGAAGCGAGTTATTATTATTATTTGGGAGAGGGGAATTAGGAATTTGTGTTGAACACACTTAGTTTGAAATACCTTTAGACATCCAAAGAAGAAATTTAGCAGACAGCTAGATGAGCAAATATTTGGTTAAGGATATTGGGTAAATTCGGGGATGTGAATTTGGGAATCATTGGTGTATAGCTAGTATTGAAACCATGATCTTTATAATGTCTCAATTATAGCACTTATTTCATTATTTTGTCATTGTCTTTTGACATGTCTGTCTATCTAGGTTAATATCCTTGTCTATGGAAGCTGCATCTTTTTGACATTTAAGTATTTTTTTCATGGAAGTCTGATGTGGTGTGAAGCTGTAGGTTTCTGTAAGTAGCAGCTTTAACCAAGACTGGGGCCTTAGAAGCCCTGAAGGAAATAAACTTAATGTAAATCTAGCCCTGTAACATGTTGGCAAGTACCATATATTTGCCTAAGGTTTATGCTCTTTGAAGTTGGTCAGATTGATGAGTGTAGCCTAAATTGAGGCCAATAAACTGGTGCCCATTGTTAATTCCCCACCCTCTTTTTTCTTCTGTTATTGGTTACATATGAAAATTGAGAATAAGCATTTAGAAACTTTTATAGCATTAGAGTAATTTTATGTCCATTGAATCTAATAAAATTGTTTATATTTTGTGTGTCTTTTTAAAATTTCATTTTCCTAGTAATTCATTTTTTAATTTATTTAACAAAATGTCAGTCTGCAGCAAATTGAAAATTTTTTTAAATTTGGTCCATCAAAGATTGGGAAGCAATATTCATTATGTAGAAGGCACTTGATTAACTGAAGACTCAGCCAAATCAGTAGTTCTCACTGGAAAAAAGGTAGATGGAAATGTAACCAACAAGCATGGTCAGTATCTCTGGAGAATACATGTACATTGAAAAATTCTTTATATTTCATGCAGTGACATTGATGCGGGGAGGTATGATTTTTGTAGCATGAAAAGTGGCAAAAGAACCACTCATCTGCAAGGAAACTAGAAGACTGAGGGATTTGTTTAATATTTTGTTGGTCAAGTTGCTTATAATCTTAAGTCTGACATTTTGGTGAGTGGATTATAGAACCACTGCTGGGTTTGTAAGCATTTCCTTTTAGCACCCAAACTTTAGATGTTTCTTCACATGTCAGCGTGTTGTTTTATGGTTTCCTAACAGTAATCTTCTGGTTACAACGCATCTGTGCATCAACCTTGTTTCTTAGCTGCTGGAACATTTTTACCCTTCTCATTCATCTTTTTGACATTTTAAAGGGATATTATCAAAAGACACACAGTGAATTAATAATCATTTTGGTCAGATCTTTAATATTTTCCTTAATTAATATTAACCATTATTACCTCCCATCAATAATTTTATTTCATTTTTATTAATAAGCAATGTTAATATACCTTGCAGAATGCAATTAACAACTAACTTGGTAATTTCAGAAAAAAGAAATAAGCAGATGTGATTTCAGGTGAGGCAGCAATAAGCGGCAGCTTAAGGCAAGCAGAAGTGAGCAGTAGCTGGAAGCAAGATCTTAGTTATCAGACTGGGAGTCCTAACCACCATACAACAGGGGCCAGCAGTTAGGGCCTGAGTCCCTAGTTCTTGCTTACCATTTTAAGAAAAAATTCAGGCAAGGAGGCAGAAGGTAAAGAGAGTAAAAAATTGATTGCAAAAGAAAAGAGCATGCAGAAAGACAAACAGGCAAACTCAGACAATCACATCTTTGGGAAGTTTAAACCCTTTATAAGGGAGCAGTCTTCCAGGTCTTGGTCTTCTTTTTGGCCAATTGTATTGTTTTGACTTCATGGCTAATTTGAACTCCCCTGGGTGTGCACGCACACCTCAATTAATATGGATCCCACTGCAAAGGCCTCTGGAAGGGGAGAGCTGGACTTACTATGGTCTGGGATTTCTTGTCTTTTTGACCCCATGAAGGCTTTCATGTGTGCATAATGTGTCCCTTTCCCAAGGATGGGAAGTGTGTGACTCTTGATCTTTTAACAGGGTTTAGTCCCACTCTGTCTCTATTGTTAAAGTGCTAGTTCAGTTCAGTTGCTCAGTTGTGTCCGACACTTCACGACCCCATGGACTGCAGCACGCCAGGCCTCCCTGCCCATCACCAACTCCCAGAGTTTACTGAAACACATGTCCATTGAGTTGGTGATGCCATCCAATCATCTCATCCTCTGTCGTCCCCTTCTCCTCCCGCCTTCAATCTTTCCCAGCATCAAGGTCTTTTCAGATGAGTCAGCTCTTCTCATCTGGTGGCCAAAGTATTGGAGTTTCACTTTCAACATCAGTCCTTCCAATGAACACCCAGGACTGATCTCCTTTGGGATGGACTGTTTGGATCTCCTTGCAGTACAAGGGGCTCTCAAGAGTCTTCTCCAATACCACTATTCAAAAGCATCAATTCTTCAGCACTCAGCTTTCTTTATAGTCCAGATTTCACATCCATACATGACTACTGGAAAAACCTTAGCCTTGACTAGATGGACCTATGTTGGCAAAGTAATGTCTCTGCTTTATAATAAGCTGTCTAGGTTGGTCATAACTTTTCTCACAAGGAGCAAGTGTCTTTTAATTTCATGGCTGCAATCACCAACTGCAGTGATTTTGGAGCCCCCAAAAATAAAGTCTGCCACTGTTTCCACTGTTTCTCCAACTATTTCCCATGAAGTGATGGGACCAGATGCCATGATCTTATGTTTCTGAATGTTGAGCTTTAAACCAACATTTTCACTTTCCTCTTTCACTTTCATCAAAAGGCTCTTTAGTTCTTCTTCATTTTCTGCCATAAGGGTGGTGTCATCTGCATATCTGAGGTTATTGATATTTCCCCCAGCAATCTTGATTCCAGCTTGGGCTTCTTCCAGCCCAGTGTTTCTCAAGATGTATTCTGCATATAAGTTAAATAAGCAGGTGACAATATACAGCCTTGACATACTCCTTTTCCTATTTGGAACCAGTTTGTTGTTCTATGTCCAGTTCTAAGTGTTGCTTCCTGATCTGCATACAGGTTTCTCAAGAGGCAGGTCAGGTGGTCTGGTATTCCCATCTCTTTCAGAATTTTCCACAGTTTGTTGTGATCCACACAGTCAAAGGCTTTGGCATAGTCAATAAAGCAGAAATAGATGTTTTTCTGGAACTCTCTTGATTTTTCGATGATCCAACGGATGTTGGAAATTTGATCTCTGGTTCCTCTGCCTTTTCTGAATCCAGCTTGAACATCTGGAAGTTCACAGTTCATGTATTGCTGAAGCCTGACTTGGAGAATTTTGAGCATTACTTTAGTAACATGTGAGATGAGTTCATTTGTGCAGTAGTTTGAACATTCTTGGGCATTGCCTTTCCTTGGGATTGGAATGAAAACTGACCTTTTGCAGTCCTGTGGCCACTGCTGAGTTTTCCAAACTGTTAAAATGCTAATGTGTGGTTATTTACCCTGTTCCTGTTACTGGTTTTTATATCCAGGTATAGATCATGAGATATAGACAAGAGTACATTCATAAATATGTCATCCTGGAGCCTGTTTGTCTCTTGCTTCAGGACATGTAAACACGGGGCTGATAATGAATCTCCAGCCTGGAGCTCATCTTTTTCTCACCCCAGGAAGTGTGAACAGAATACCAGTTGTAAATAGCTAATCTGGAGCCCATCTATCTTCTTCCTCAATGTAACAAATAGAAGTAAAGGGAAATTATGGGAATTCTATCAAGCCATCTGACAATAAGCAGCAAACAGTAGAAATGAGCACTATACACAATACAGCAGAAGAGAAGCAAAACTATATGAGTGGTTTCTTCTAGATTATAACTCTGGAGATTGTCTCCCCTGTTTCTCATTTTTGGGAATTTTCCATGTTATTGACCTTAATTATATTATTATTATTATAAAATTATTTCTACACAGCCCTCTTCAAAACATGTAAGTAACCTACCTTATATGTAGGTAGGTAACTTACATCTATGTAGGTAGGTAGGTAAGCTACCTACACGTGTAACCTACTTATATGTAGATGGGCAACCCACCTTACCTGCCTCCTGAGAAACCTATATGCAGATCAAGAAGCAACAGTTAGAACCAAACATGAAACAACAAACTGGTTCAAAATTGGGAAAGGAGTACATCAAGTCTGTGTATTGTCACCCTGCTTCTTTAACTTCTATTCAGAGTACATCATGTGAAATGCTGGGCTAGATGAAGCACAAGCTGGAATCAAGATTGCCGGGAGAAATATCAGTAACCTCAGATATATAGATGACATCATCCTTATGGCAGAAAGCGAAGAAGAACTAAAGAGTCTCTTGATGAGGGTGAAAATGGAGAGTGAAAAAGCTGGCTTAAAACTCAACATTCAGAAAACAAAGATCACAGCATCTTGTCCCATTACTTCATGACAAATAGATGGAAACAATGGAAAAAGTGACAGGCTTTATTTTGGGGGGGTTCCAAAAATCACTGCAGATTGTGACTGCAGCCATGAAATTAAAAGATGCCTGCTCCTTCGAAGAAAAGCTATGACACACCTAGACAGTGTATTAAAAAGAAGAGACATCACTTTATCGACAAAGGTCCATATAGTCAAAGCTATGGTTTTTCCAGTAGTCATGTATGGATGTGAGGATTGGACCATTAAGAAGGCTGATCACCGAAGAACTGATGCTTTTGAACTGTGTTGCTGGAGAAGACTCTTGAGAGTTCCTTGGACATCAAGGAGATCAAACCAGCCTATCCTAAAGGAAATCCTAAAGGAAATCAGTCCTGAATATTCATTGGAAGTACCAATGCTGAAGCTGAAGTTCCAATATTTTGGTCACCTGATGTGAAGAGCCAACTCACTGGAAAAGACTCTGATAGTGGGAAAGATTGAGGGCAGGAGGAGAAGGGGGTGACAGAGGATGAGATAGTTGGATGGCATCATGGACTCAATGACATGAGTTTGAGCAATCTCCCGGAGATAGTGAAGGACAGGGAAGCCTGGCATGCTGCAGTCCACGAGGTCTCAAATAGTCAGATGCAACTGAGTGACTGAACGACAACTGTAGGTTGAAGAAGCAATTTGATGGATTTGGCATTCTAATTTTGATGTTCTTGTTTTGAAGAGCTTAAAAATTATTTTAAACTTATTTGTTATTTCCCGAGTTACATTCTATAGATTACTTCCATCTTTGCAAAGTTATATGACGCCAAATGTCTGGCAGTTAATGAGCAGCTTGTGAAAATCTATTTGTCTATGAGCTGTTTGTTTTGCTACTTGCAAAGCCATAAAGATGTTAAACATCATCCATATAGAATACTCTCACTCTTTAGTCAACAAGGACATTATACACTTGAAAAATGAACTGAAAAAAACTATGGCTATTTTTTATTAAACATTATTAAAGAAATAAATGGTTTTGATTTTAAAATAAACACTTTAAAAATAGTAAGTGGGATTATTTAACTGGATGTTAATTATCTAGAATTTCTGCATTAAACCTTTATAATCAGTGATAGTAATGCTTTTCTAGTAATTTACGCATATATATATATATATAGTATAGCATATTGATTCACATTTTCTGTACCAGAAATTTATATTTATTTTGAGTATAAATAAAAGTTAAATCAAAAAACTATTCCTGTATCCATTTTCTTCATTGAACCCCGTGTTTATCAAATATTACATTTATTATTGCTTTATTATGTTACTTTTTTGAAGTTTATTCAAGACAGCATGTGACTCTAATAGTTTCTTAGTCAAGAAGAATTTACCTGTTCTCTCATTTTGAGGGAGAACTGTATTTTAGTGATACTGCCATTTGTTGCTCAGAAGACTTCTACTTTTATTAGAATTATCTTGAAAGCTAGTTCTTGAGTCACAAAACAGTGTGTTTCATTAACTCACTCATCAAACACTTACTGTATTCTTACATTATCAGTTCTCTTTAGGTGCCAGATATACTGTGGTGACAAAACCACATGGTTACTGAGCTCAAAAGCATATAATGGAGTAGGGGAGACAACGTTAATAAAAATACACACATTAAATGCTTTTAAAAGTAGTAATAAGAACTATTAATATAAAGAAAAGAAACATGCTTATAGAGATAATTTAGATAGAAGGGAGATGGGTATTTAAAGCAGGCAAAGATTATGGAATAACTTGGCATAGCTTGTTAATTTACTGGCACTTCTTTTCCATCTCAAATGCTTTTTTCTCAACTAAACAAGCCATCTTATCAATAAGGCCTGCCTTTGGAAGACACCACTCAAAAGCGAAATCCTTTTGCAAAGGATTGAAACCTTGAGACCCTGAAGATAACCAAAGTGTACCACTGGTGCTGAAGATGATTCTAAAAGATTTTCAGAAATACTTTGAGCTGTATTATCATCAATGAAATGACTGTGTAACTTCCTTCCCAAGATGACTTTGAAGGAAAAAATTTTGAAGTTCTAATATATTTCTTCAAAGATCATGCACATTACTTCATAACCATTTTTAATGTAATACAAATAGAAAAAGGCTGTACTTCTTTTTGAGAGCCTAGTCCACTGCTTTTTCTTTTAGGGAAAATGAAGACTGAGAAAAAAAAATCTCTATAATCATAAATGGGAAAAAAATATCTGTAACAATAAATGTTCTGTTTGGCTCAGTTGCTTGTTCAACGTCTGAAAGAAATAAGATTATGGATTTTTTTTGGGACTTTGAAGTCAGAGAGGCATTGGCCTTTGCGTTTACTAGCTGTTTAATATTGAAAAGTTGCTTCGTCTCTCTGAGCCTTTATTTTGTAATCTGCCAAATGAGGTAATATTACAACTATCTTAGGTAGCAGTGCATATTAATTTACATAGAGCTTGAACCTAGTAGAAATCGAATAAATATTAGCCCACACCAACCTTCATCTCTCTTATCCCTTCAGCCCCCTCTTTTACTGTAGATATCAAACCTAACAAAATCCAGTCATTAGCTTAAAATATATATGTTGCTTTTGTGTTTTCCTTTCTGATTTTTTTTAAATTTAATTTTTAGTAAAACATGTTACTGTATTACATAGATACCAATGGTAGGATTAGGGGTAGAGAAAGACAGCAGACTTGAGTTTTTCTATAAGTAGATTTTATTCTTCATCTAATGATAACCCCCAAAAGCTTCAAGAGATGTTAAGTGTGTAGAAATATGGGAGTTTGGGCTTTGGTAGGTGAAAAATATATAATAAAAAATTCTTATATGTAGTATTTGATAAGGTATGTCAGTTTGGTCCTCTATACTCAAATGGTGTATTTCTGACTTAAAACACTGTTGTAAGTTGGAAACACCGTAAATAACATTTATGAAAGTTACCGATTGTAACTTGAATCATGAAACTAATAAATAATCACTAGAAAATAATCAATGGAGTTATACATGTGTTCATTTATAGTCAACTTCAGTTAGAATATCTCTCTTCTGTTCTCAACTCTCAGGTCATTCATTCACCTTCTGTGGCTCTTAGCACATCCTGCTGTGATCAGTGCCGCCTCAAGTGTAAGTTTCTTGAGGGCAAGGAACATATTTAGTTTATCTTTGAGTCTAGCAGTTATTACAGTCCTGATGATGATGATAAATTGCAGTTGATGGTAACTAGAAAGAATTTACTTTGGTGTGGTCATAATGGGTACCTGAAACTATATTTTCAAGGGAGTGGTTATTTCAAGGTCTGTTTTCTGTCCTGTTAGAAGACGGGAAGATGAACTCCTGAGCAAGTGACACCTGTGACAATTGTGTCTCCTGTGTGTTTCACGTTTCTGAATGGTGTCATTGTTCCAGTGATGCATGAGTTGTTATATTTGGACACTTAACTTAGAAGGGAGCATTCCTAGTCTGCTGTTAGTACATATAATTTTTTAGAATGCTCAAATTTAAGAACATGGTTTGGTGTTTATTTATGACTCCGGATTTCTAAGAAATATACATTGTTGAAAATTTGTATACTTTGCCTCTTTAGGGTTGCTGTATCCATTTGTGATGCTTATTAATAGAAAATGAAATAACAACAGTTGTGTTTAAAGAGCTGCATCTGTTCTGTGCATAGGTTGTTTGAAGTTTGGAAAGCTGCTCTGATCATATAAGTAAATCTTGAGACATGTGGCTTACTTGAATACTTATCACTTATTTTCAGATTCCTCCTGGGAAATCTTACGTTTGGCTACAGTCTCCAAACTGTTTTATCTGCCAAGGATAAGCAGGGAATGGGAAGCTTCAATTAAAATTAATGGAATCTTAAATGGAGAAATTTAGAAAAAATTTCATTGCCTTTTAGTGACACAGATAGAGTAAAAATATAGGCACTCTCCAAGTAGTTACTTGAATAAAGCTTATAACATGGACTTATTTTAGTATGAGAATTCAAAATGTGGACAGAATGTGTGTAGTTAAAATGACTGTGTTGGTTTAATACTGTTGTCATTAAGTCATGTCCACCTCTTTGCAACCCCATGGACTGTAGCCCACTAGGCTCCTCTGTCCATGGGATTTTCCAGGCAGGAATACTGGAGTGGGTTGCCATTACCTTCTCCAGGGTGTCTTCCTGACCCAGGAATCGAAACCAGGTCTCCTGTATCACAGGCAGATTCTTTATCATCTGAGCCACCAGGAAAGGGAGTATAAAGCTTTCTTGGTCTCCTCCTTGGGGCATTATTTTCTTCCTATTCCATAGCAAATTAACAAAATGTAAGCCAGGGCTTTCCCAGTGGCTCAGTAGTAAAGAATACATCTGCAATGCAGGAGCAGCAGGAGATATGGGTTCGATCCCTGTGTCGGGAAGATCCCCTGCAGTAGGGCATGGCAGCCCACTCCAGTATTCTCACCTAGAGAATCCCATGGACAGAGGAGCCTGGTGGGCTACAGTCTATCTGGTCACAAAGAGTCAGGCATGACTGAAGCAACTTAGTGCACACACACACAAGCCAGGTGGAGGGAGTAATTGTTTTTCTCCTCTACCTTAATTTTTAAATGTTACTATTTAACAGAAAGTAAACAGTGTGCCTGGGGCTTCTCTGGTGACTCTAAAGAATCTGCCTGCAAAGCAAGAGACATGGGTTTGATTCCTGGGTCAAGAAGATCCCCTGGAGAAGGGAATGGCAACCCACTCCAGTATCCCTGCCTAGAGAATTCTACGGACAGAGGAGCCTGGCCAGCTACGATCCGTGGGGTCACAGACAGTCAGACATGACCGAGCAACAAATACACATGCAGTGTGCCTAAGTGAAATTTACTCTCCAAATCTGTCTGTTAAATGTATGCCTAAGCTGGAGATAACTGTAAATAGGATCACCATGGTGAGCGGCAATATAACCCCTTTCAGGCAGAGCAAAAGTATTTGGTCCTGTGATATAGGAGAAAAATCTTGGCAAGAAAGGATGCATGCTTTTTGTTGTTACTATGAACTTTATAATTAAGAAAATTTTTTTCCAAACTTTTTATTTTGTATTGGGATATAGCTGATAAACTATGTTGTGGTAGTTTCAGGTGAACAGCAAAGGAACTCAGCCATACATATACACATATCAATTCTCCCCCAAAGCCCCTTCCCATCCAAGTTGCCACATAACATTGAGCAGAGTTCCACGTGCTGTACAATAAGGCCTTGTTGGTTATCCATTTTAAATATAGCAGTGTGTGCATGACCTTCCCGAAGTCCCTAACTATCCCTTCACTCAGGCAACCATAAGTTTGTTTTCTAAGTCTGTGAGTCTCTGAACTTTACAATTTTTTAATATCAGAGTAAAATGGAGCTATAATTTGGTTATAACACATAAAACACTTGATCACTATAAGATTTGAACACAAAACATTTGATTAATTTGAGATTTAGGAAATGTCAACAACAGAAATGAATTTTGCCTCTAAGTTTTCTTTGAAAACTTATTTTAAAGTTCACAAAGAAAATTTATAGCATAATTTATCAAAATTCATAATATGAAACTTCTCAGATGGTTTAAAGGAAATGATTTTCAGTGATAATTCATCCTTGTTCCATGCCATTTTTCTAAAATTGCACAAATTGCTCTATAAATATGGTACTTTAATAAGTTTGAACATATCTTGTAAAATAATTTTGTAGCATTAACATTTAGATTCTCATTGAAGAAGTGTTTCAAAAATACTGGAAGTTTATAGAGGGACTAAAGAAAACTTTTGAAAAATAATGTGAAGCTTTTGAAAATGCAGTCTGGAACTGCAAAACTCAGGACAGACAGCTAGTGACTGTTTAGTGCTGACCTTGTCCAGGCAATGTGAGTACATCATCTTGGTTTGTGTCATCATCACTCTAGTCTATAGATGAGGACACTGAATATAGTAGCATGGTTAGTGTTGAGGTCAGATATGGCCTGAGTCCTTTCCGTGTCATTCATAACTGTGTGGGAAGCCTTGGGCAGTTTGTTAAGCTGGGTTGTAGGAGAATATATTGATTAAGAGAAGGAACTTTAGAATCAGATCCTCAACTACATTCTGGGTATCTGCTGCTGCTGCTGCTGCTAAGTCGCGTCAGTCGTATCCGATTCTGTGCGACGCCATAGACGGCAGCCCACCAGGCTCCCCCGTCCCTGGGATTCTCCAGGCAAGAATACTGGAGTGGGTTGCCATTTCCCCCTCCAGTGCATGAGTGAAAAGTGAAAGTGAAGTCGCTCAGTCGCGTCCGACTCTTCACGACCCCATGGGCTGCAGCCTACCAGGCTCCTCCGTCCATGGGGTTTCCCAGGCAAGAGTACTGGAGTAGGATGCCATTGCCTTCTCCGACATTCTGGGTATACCAGTTAGGATTTCTGTGATTTGGGAAGCAGAAATGAAGACACTTAACTCGTATATTTGTTGTTAGAATTAAATGATGTGTATAAAGAAGTTAACATAGTTTGTGGAATATAGTTAAGTGTTGAGTAAATGATGCCAATGATCTAGTGGGGGTGGGGTAGTAGAGCAGAGCTCATAGAAACTCAGGCATATCTATAATTCCAGAACACATGCTTTTTTCCCACTAACTCTGATACTAGAAAGATCAGGCAGGATAGTACGGAGATGTGCCTTGAATCAAAAACAGTTGCAGTTTTTGAAGCAAAAGAATTCTCCAACAAATATGCAAGGCATGAGCTGTTTGGGGATAGGCATTAGAGTTGAGTGCTCTACCCACATAGAAACTTGTCTGGTGAGAGAGATAAACAGTACACTAGAAAACAAATATACTGTGATATGGAGAACACTGCCAGGTGTGAGAGATAGCTGCCTCTAATTGTTTAAGCAGCTAGGTGAATGGAGGTTTTATTTTGTGGAAAGGGCAATGCTGAAGAAGTGAATTGCTGGGAAATGAAGAGTACTCTTTTGGCGAGTATCATGTGAGGCTGTGATTATATATTCAAATGCAGATATGGAGTAAAAAGTTGTATGTATGAGTCTGGAACAATGAAGTGAGGTTGGCGTGACACTGTTAATTTGAGAGTTATGAGATTGGAGGAGATCCATGGAGAATGCATACCTGGAGAGAAAATAAGGGATCTGGGCCAAAGTGTGGATCTAGTGAAGGGGACTGAGTAGAGTCATCCAGGTGATGGAGGAATAAATTCAGAAGAAAGTGGTTTCTGGAAATTAGTGACGGAAGTGTTTCAGGAAGGAAGGAAAAACTGTTTTCCATGTTCATAGTTTTAGGTTTGATCACTGAATTTGCAAAGTGGAGGTAACAGGAGACCTTTATAAGAACAACTTCAGTTGATTGGTGAGCATGAAAGCCTATTGAGAATGGGATTGAGAAGAGAACTGGAGGTAAGGAAGTGGAGATATGACTCTTGAGATTTGCTGTAAACTTGGACAGAAAAATTAGGTATGAACTGAAGGATGATGTGGATTTTCTGAAAGTTGATTTTTCAGTTTTGTTTCACGATGGATGTTACTATATCAAGATTATATTTTAGTGGAAAGGATCCAGCGGACAAGGAAAATTGATGTTTGGATAGAGGGAAGATAATTACTAAAGGAGCAGTATTCTCTGTGGGCTCAGAGAGATAGGATTCAGATCTAAAGTAGCAAGGTTAGCCTTGTACTGAGGAGATGGCCCAATATACATATGGGTAAAGATACAGGAAGATTGCCTTTGTGGTGGTGAGACGATGAATTAGTTCTCCTTTAATTGCTCCTCTTTTCTCAATGAAGTAACAGTCAAGGTCAATAGCAAGTGCAGTAATTATAATGGATGAATCATGTTCATTAACCAATATCTGCATAAACTGCATTCTTGGGTAGCAGGATCCTGGGAGACATGTTTCCCAGCAGAAGAGATTTGGGCTTTATGGACTGTGTTCTCTGTCCTACTTTATCCATAAATGCAGTTTCTGTGTTTCTACCATGTGATTCTTACAGCTTTCAGTTGACCAGTGAAGTGTGAATAAAAGATCCTGATGAATAACATATTTTATACCTTCAGTTTTACACTGTGTTTTTAATGCGATGATTTCCTAAGAAGTATGGCATCACAAGAGAAGTCTCTATACGTGAACATCACCAGATGGTCAACACTGAAATCAGATTGATTATATAATCAATGATTATATTCAGTTCAGTTCAGTCGCTCAGTCGTGTCCGACTCTTTGCGACCTCATGAATTGCAGCACGCCAGGCCTCTCTGTCCATCACCCACTCCTGGAGTCTACCCAAACCCATGACCATCGAGTCGGTTATGCCATCCAACCATCTCATCCTCTGTCGTCCCCTTCTCCTCCCGCCCCCAATCCTACCCAGCATTAGGGTCTTTTCCAATGATTTTATTATTTGCAGCCAAAGATGGAGAAGCTCTATACAGTCATTAAAAACAAGACTAGGTGCTGACTGTGGCTCAGATCATGAACTCTTTATGGCCAAATTCAGACTTAAATTGAAGAAAGTAAGGAAAACCACTGGACCATTCAGGTATGACCTTAATCAAATCCCTTACGATTTATTATACAGTGGAAGTGGCAAATAGATTCAAGGGATTAGATCTGATAGGCAGATGCCTTAAGAACTGTGGATGGAGGTTTGTGACATTGTGCAAGAGGCAGTGATCAAGACCATCCCCAAGAAAAAGAAATGCAAAAAGTCAAAATGGTTGTCTGAGGAGGCCTTACAAATAGCTGAGAAAAGAGAGAACTAAAGGCAAAGGAGAGAAGGAAAGATATACCCATTTGAATGCAGAGTTCCAAAGAATAGCAAGGAGAGATAAGAACACCTTCTTCAATGATCAATGCAAGGAAATAGAGGAAAATAATAGAATGGAAAAGATTAGAGATCTCTTCAAGAAAATTAGAGATACCAAGGAAACATTTCATGCAAAGATTGGCACAATAAAGGGCAGAAAAGGTATGGACCTAACAGAAGCAGAAGATATTGAGAAGAGGTGGAAAGAATGCGCAGAAGAACTATACAAGAACGATATTCATGACACAGATAACCACAATGGTATGATCAGTAGCGTAGAGCCAGACATCCTGGAATGCAAAGTTAAGTAGGCCTTAGATAGTTCACAACGAACAAAGCTAATGGAGGTGGTGGAATTACAGTTGAGCTCTTTCACATCCTAAAAGATGGTGCTGTGAAGTGCTGCACTCAGTATGCCAGCAAATTTGGAAAACTCAGCAGTGGCCACAGGACTGGAAAAGGTCAGATTTCATTCCAATCCCAAGGAAAGGGAATGCCAAAGAATGCTCAAACTACTGCACAATTGCACTCATCTCACATGCTAGCAAAGTAATGCTCAAAATTCTTCAAGCCAGGCTTCAACACTACGTGAACTGTGAACTTCCAAATATTCAAGCTGTATTTAGAAAAGGCAGAGGAACCAGAGATTAAATCACCAACATCCGCTGGATCATCGAAAAAGCAGGAGAATTCCAGAAAAAAACATCTATCTCTGCTTTATTGACTATGCCAAAGCTTTTGACTGTGTGGATCACAACAAACTATGAAAAATTCTGAAAGAAACGGGAATACCAGACCATCTGACCTGCCTCCTGAGAAATCTATATGCGGGTCAAGAAGCAACAGTTAGAACTGGACATGGAACAACAGACGGGTTCCAAATCAGGAAAAGAGTATGTCAAGGCTGCATATTGTCACCCTGCTTATTTAACTTACATGCAGAGTACATCATGTGAAATGCTGTGCTGGATGAAGCACAAGCTGGAATCAAGATTGCCGGAAGAAATATCAGTAATTTCAGATATGCAGATGACACCACCCTGTGGCAGAAAGCGAAGAAGAACTAAAGCACCTCTGGTGAAAATGGAAGAGGAGAGTGAAAAAGCTGGCTTAAAACTCAGCATTCGGGAAAACTAAGATCATCGCATCTGGTCCCACCCCTTCATGGCAAATCGATGGGGAAACAGTGGAAACAGTGAGAGACTTTATTTTTTGGGCTCTGGAATCACTGAAGATGGTGACTGCAGCCGTGAAATTAAAAGACACTTGCTCTTTGGAAGAAAAGCTATGACCAACCTAAACAGCTTATTAAAAAGTAGAGACAAAGATCTATCGCCTCAATGCTATGATTTTTCCAGCAGTCATGTCTGGATGCAAGACTTGGACCATAAAGAATGCTGAGTACCAAAGAATGGATGAACTGTGGTGTTGGAGAAGATTCTTGAGAGTCCCTTGGACTACAAGGAGATCCAACCAGTCCATCCTAAAGGAAATTAGTCCTGAATATTCATTGGTAAGACTGATGCTAAAGCTGAAACTCTAATACCTTGGCCACCTGGTGCAAAGAACTGACTCATTTGAAAAGACCCTGATTCTGGGAAAGATTGAAGGTGGGCGGAGAAGGGGACAACAGAGGATGAGATGGTTGAATGCCATTATCTACTCGATGGACATGAGTTTGAGTAAGCTTCGGGAGTTGTTGATGGACAGGGAAGTCTGGTGTGCTGCGATCCATGGGGTCACAAAGAGTTGGACACGACTGAATGACTGAACTGAATGGAAACAAACTGAGGGCATCACAGTCAATCTTATACATATTAGCTATCTTTATTTTTCATTGTCGACATATATATTGCTCCAACTCCTAATATAAATTATAATTTATATATAGTGTATTTTAGGCTTCCCAGGCAGCGCTAGTAGTAAGGAACCCACCTTCCAATGCAGGAAACATAAGAAATGTGGTTTGATCCCTGGGTCAGGAAATCTTTGAGGCAAGCATGGCAACCCACTCCAGTATTTTTGCCTGAAGAATCCCATGGGTAGAAGAGCCTGGCAGGTTACAGTGCATAGCGTCACAGAGAGTCAGAGAGAACTAAATGACTTAACACACATGCACACACACACACACACACGCACACAGTATTTGTAGTGAGTCATAAGGTAATGAGAGGAACCACATATTTATTTACTTATTGCCATAAAGAATCTATAACACAGAGATTTTCATCCATCCAGAGATATTGACATGATGGAAGCCAATTTTGAAATGATGGGGAAGCTTATGGTTAATAAACTTCTTATACCTTTTGACATTTAAAATTATGTGTTACTGTTAGACCTTAAAAAATAAATGTTTATTAGATGAATATCATTTAATGGAAATATTTTATATAAGCCATTTTCTTTTCAGTAATTCAGTTCAGTGATCTCTCAGTGAGCACTTGCTGTAAGCCACACTGAGGAGACAAATAAATCTGTAACACATGGACTAAACTGTTAAGGGCTTAAGCACCTATTGATAGATAAAGAAATGCATAAAAATGGTCACTGTATAAATAAAAGTATAAGTGATATGAGAGGAGAGTGAAAAATAGAAGCAAGCAAGTAATTCTGACATTTGAGTCAGATTAGACAAGGTCCCTTGGATAAGATACTATTTGAGCTGAACCTTGAGGGATGGGTAGAATTTGGGAGGAGGAAATTTGGTACTGGTTTAAGCACTCTGGAAATGTGAAGAACTTGGAATAAGGCATAGAGAGATGGCAATGTTACTGAATGATGACAAGTTCAGTGTGGTTATATTATGGGAGTTAAATTTGAAACTAGATTATTTTGAGCTCCATACTAAAGTGTCTCCAAGTGTTGGGGGGAAACAATGAAATTATATCTTAAAGAAGGGAGTGAAATGATTATGGCTGCTCACCAGTTTGATAATTGGTCACAAAGTATGAAATGGAAGTAGGGGATAGTTTGAGGTCATTGGAGAAGCATATTTGTTGATGAACCCAAAGTAGTATATTAGAAGCAGAGAAACTGAAATGAGGTGATATTTCTAGAAAGACATTTTTCCCCTAACTTTTACCTCCCTAAAGGGACACAGAGCAAGGATATAATATTTGTTTTTGTGTGTATGACTGTAAGTGTACGAATTTGATTTTGAATTTGAGTACTTACTGTATTTTATTTGTTTCCTTATTTTGTTATGTCTTATTTCCTAAATGATTTTGGGAAACTTAAGGAGGAACTTTGAGAAAATGAATGAAGCTAAAATAAAAATAAAAACATAATAATATGGGAAGTTGAAAATTAGAAGAGAAAGTCAATACCGGGGGACAATTTACGGTGTAGTTATATATTATTGACCATAAAGGCGTAAACAGTAATGTTTGGTTGCATACTTGATTCTAAGCCTCCTGTCGGCCTGAACAAGAATAATACTGTCGGTTACATGTTTCTCACTGACCATGAGGAAGAAACATGGAATACTACTTTCACTGGTATTTACATATTTGGTTGCCTGAGGCTTCATATGGGGGTTAGTGTGAGTAGGAGAAAATGTTCTTCAGGAGAGCAAATTCGGTAATGTTGTTTATATAAAGTTAGTTCTTAAAACATTAAGGCATTTGTTATATATTACTTTCGTGATCAAAAAGTACAGAGTTATAAGTAAAATATTTTGTGTGTGTGCATTTTTTTCAATTAAAAGATGAAGTCTTAGAAGTAAAAAATATTGGCTACAATAGTGTTTAAAGGACTTGGGGTAAAACCTTGGAGAATACCTACATGGACGTGGAGGATAAAAGAAGAACAGGATCCAGCAAGGGTCGGTGAAATAGAACAAAGAAATATTAGGGGAGAAACAAACTTCGGTACTATCAGAGAAAGCAAAGGAAAGGAGAGTTTTACAAAAGAATTGGACATAACATGAAATGTAAGGAGATCAAAGCGAATGACTACTTAATTATTAGTATTAGCAATTAGAATATCATTAATGACCTTTTGAGAGAGTTGTTTCACTAGGATGGTGGAGGGTGGGTTTGGGGGAATTACAGTGGCAAGGATTGAGAAATTATGTGTAGATATTCTTTCAGAAATGATAAGATCGTAGTTTGGCATAATTGGGATAGAGGAATTGATTGAACAGGAAGAAAGGGGAATAATGAATGTCCAGGATGCAAGAGGAGGAAGGAGACAGGACCATATGCATGGAGGTTCGGGGAGGAGAGGATTATTTTCACTGAGCTGGAAGGGGAAGAGAAACAGGTAGTGATATTGAGGAACTTTTTATTGGAAGGGAGCTAAGTAAGTTACAGGAATTTCCATCACAGGGCTCCTATATTGCTTGAAGTTTTGAGGTAATTTGCAGAGTGAGTTGAAAGTATGTGTGGATGGGTATTCTATTTAAGTCATGACTCACTTAAGTCAAAATATCATTTTAGAAGATATTTTTGAGGTTATGAAAATGCCATTTCCTCGTTGAATATGTCATTTTAAAAAAATCAGGAATAATTTAGTTTGCTCTGTCCCTTTAAAACCATTCAATTCCCACACAGATGTATTACTTTTCCCTTAAAAGACCAAATGGCTTTCTAACAGTAAAGTGAAAGCTTTATTCTAATAGGCTAAATAGAATATTTATGAGGAGTACTTTTTAGGAAAGTGCTGGAAAAATGACTTTTCACTGTTTTTCTAAAACATTTATAGTAACTTGATGAATAATGAATGGGAATAATTTATAATAGCTACAGATCTCACTCAAATGCAGCATTTGTTTATACTCCTACGCAACAATTATATCATGGCTATGTTTCACATAAAAAGTCATGTATTTTTAACATTAATGTTGGCTAAAATATTTTCATTTAACAGTCTTAGAATCTTTTTTTTTAAGGGACCTCAGAGGACAGGATGTTCTAGAACATCCCTGAAAAGCATTCAGCCACAAATTGCTTCACTTCTATTTAAATTTTGTATTCAAAGGATCATGAGCCATATCAGGATGTAGTCTAAGTAAGCCGTGAACGAGTAGCAAGATTAGAAACATTTCCACATCACTGACAACGAAATAATGCTATGTTTTTTATATATGCATAACTGAGAAATATATAGAAACTAGTTTTATTTTGTAATTGAATTTTGTGGTACAGTGAGCAGGTTGCATTTTTGAAACACTAAGTTTCAGCATTCAGAAGAAGAAAGATCAAAGCATTTCTAAGTAGAAAATCAAATTTCAGTCAGTATTTTAAATAGACACATCCTGACTCCCTTCACAGACTGCTATTGACCATATGGTAACTACAGACATGCCTCAAAATAAAATGCCCATATGTAGACTTTCAAATACTGACCTCATCCCTTGAGGGCCATATTTATTTAGAAGAGCATCTAAAACCATATCAAGTAAAATTATGGTGGTGTCATGTTAAAAGATTAGAAGAATCTGTCTAATGAAAAAAATCACAAGTTAAAAGTACCAAGGAAATAAGAATGGAGACCCACAGACATCTAAAAGCAAGGGCACCTGAAGAAATGTCTTTTGAATTCTCTTTGCCCAATCATTATACACAGTAGCTTAACTATAAAAGCAGAATTAAAAGCTGTCTTATGCTATGGCCATCAAAATGGCTTTAGTGAGAATGCTGAAGGGTTGCTCAGCAGAAATGTTCACCATGTGCATCTCTTCTCAGGTTAGCGGGCACTGGATGCAGATTGTTTTCTGCTAGCTGTGCTAGTTGAACACCAATTTTTTTTTTTTTTTTGGTCTGATTCTTATCATACCATTTCTAGAGTAGGATATGTGGAACTCACTTCTCCCATTTCCTGCTGCCCGTTGTTCTCTGTTGAAATTCTGCTATAGTTTTTCAGAACTTGTAGTCTTGTGGGCATGTGCCTATGAATTAAACAAAAGCATGGAAGAAGGAACAGGATTGTAGCAATTAGAAAAAAATTATTTCTATCTTTAATGATATCTCATTTTCCTCATCTAAGTAGGAGTGAAGAAGTAGTCAAAAAGAGGGATCAGGAACTAAATTTCCGCAAAGATTCTGTAATGGTGATCATATAACTACAAAACCTCTCTCTCTATGCGTGTGTGTGTGTGTGTGTGTGTGTGTAAATAAATAATACACACACTTGTATATATATACATATAAACATTTATTTATATACAAACCCACATATGTGTGTATGTGTATGTATGAGGAAAAAAGGAAGAGTTTAACAATTTTAACACCCTTGTAGTATACAGGAAAGCCCTGTTTCCCATAGGTGCTGTATTGTCTAGCATACCTCTCATGTCCAAGATTTGATTTAAACAAAACTCCTGGTGATCATCCCTTCAGCATTTTCACTAAATCCATTTTGATAACCATAGCACAGGATAGCTTTTCATGTTGCTTTTATGTGTTACACTGCTGTGTATTAACAACTGGGCAAAGAAAATTTAAAAGACATTTTTCCAGATGCCTAAGTAGCCTTTAGTACTCGGATTTGTTATGTGCCCACTGCAGATGGTGATTGCAGCCATGAAATTAAAAGACGCTTACTCCTTGGAAGAAAAGTTATGAGCAACCTAGACAGCATATTAAAAAGCAGAGACATTACTTTGCCAACAAAGGTCTGTCTAGTCAAGGCTATGGTTTTTCCAGTGGTCATGTATGGATGTGAGAGTTGGACTACAAAGAAAGCTGAGCGCCGAAGAACTGATGCTTTTGAACTGTGGTGTTGGAGAAGATTCTTGAGAGTCCCTTAGACTGCAAGGTGATCCAACTAGTCCATCCTAAAGAAAATCAATCCTGGGTGTTCATTGGAAGGACTGATGTTGAAGCTGAAACTCCAATACTTTGGCCACCTGATGCGAAGAGCTGACTCATTTGAAAAGACCCTGATGCTGGGAAGGATTGAGGGCGGGAGGAGAAGAGGACGGCAGCAGATGAGATGGCTGGATGGCATCACCAACTCTATGGACATGGGTTTGGGTGGCCTCCGGGAGTTGGTGATGGACAGGGAGGCCTGGCGTGCTGCGGTTCATGGGGTCGCAATGAGTCGGACACGACTGAGCAACTGAACTGAAGTTAATAAACTAAATTTTATTTGAGAGCTTTAGTTTTCCTTTGCTTTCCTTTGGATGTAGTAATATTTTATTGCATTTCATTGAGTAATGAGTTCTATTTCAGCTAGTAATATCATAGATTTATCTTAAAATTATCATCTTGAAGGAAATCACCCTTATAGACCATGAATTCTGAAAATTACATGCTGCTAAAAAAGGTCACTGAGATTTCTGAACCTAATACATGAATAAACCTAAACCATGTCTTTACAAAGCTGAGCCCCTTCATTTAGATAGATAGATGAATGGATGGATGGATAGATAGCTAGGGATATATATCACTGGATTTATAAATAGAAGTCTGTGAAAATTTATTTTTGAAATTTTTTTGTTTCTTGTTAATTTAGATTACTTCATTCTAATCTAGGTTTATAAGTGGTTTTTAAAAGTATTTTGAACTCACCCAGATTTATTAATCTTTCCCACCTTTTGCAGTTATCTCAATTTGTTCTTTCAGCTTTTCTTAAAGTAGCAAGATGAGTCATTAGCAGAGAAGCAATAAACAGATATGCAATTAAAAGAGCAATTCCTCACACAAATCCAATAGCTTTTTAAAAGTAAAACTAATATACCAGCTTGTTAATGTGCATAAACTTCCTTTTCAATATTCATTTGCCTTAAGTATTGATCGCATGAGCAGGAGATGTTTAGTTGATCGCTCTAGGTCACAAAGTAATTTGTGGAAAAGAACGTTAAAGTGATTATTGTGGTACTGTATTGTTTTTAGCATATCTTTTTGGGATAAATAAAACTGTATTTATGCCAGTTAACTGGTCTTATTGTTGTTTAAGTTGTGTTAGACCTGGGAAATACAATTTGTTCATTTGTATGGAACATTTTATTGGTGATTGTTTTCTTCTGAAATTTTGTAAACTGAGATGACTAAATATATCCTCTGCCCCTTTCTCTCACTTTCTCCTTCTGAGACCCCTGTAATGTGAATATTAGTACACTTGATGCTACCGCTGAGGTCTCTTAAACTGTCTTCATTTTCTATTTTTTTTTCTTCTCTCTTTTTTCTGTTCAGCTTCAGTAGATTTCCACAGCTCTGTCTTGTAGCTCACTGGTCTATTCCTCTGTATCATCTAATCCACTATTAATTCCTTCTAGTATAGTTTTTATTTCAGTTATTGTAGTCTCCATCAGTTTTTGGTTCTTAGTATTTTCTAAATCTATTAAAAAACTTGTAACCTCTTACTCTGTTCATCTGTTTTTCTCCTAAGTTCTTGGAACATCTTTATGATCATGACTGTAAACTCTTTATTGTGTAGATTCTTATTTTCACTTAGTTTTTCTTTTGGGATTTTATTTTGTTCATTCGTTTGGAACATATTTCGCTGTCACTTCATTTTGCCTAATTTCCTATTTTTATTTCTATGTATTTAGTAAGTTGATTATGTTTCACAGCCTTGGAAAAGTACCCTTTTGTAGGAGACATCCAGTGTGTCCCAGCAGCCTACTCCGCTCTGGTCACTAGAACTACATACTCTGTGGGTGCCCACCATGTGGGCTATGTGGGTTGTTCTGTTATGACAAGCTTACTATTGTAGGTGTTCAGTTAAGTATTTATGGCTTCTGGGTTGGTTAGTTGCCACACCCAGCCTTGTGTGGAGACTGGCCCAAGGGGTCTCAGAGTTGTTGGCATGCTGGTGGCTGGACCTAGGGCTTGAGTTCCCAGCACTGGTGCCAGCCTGCTGGTTTGTGGGTTGGATACTGACACAGTCTGTGGGCCTCTGGTGGTCCTGAGGCTCTTGTTCATTCACTGGTGGGTGGGATCAGAGCACAGGGGATTCTATAGCTGATGCATACCCATTGGTTGGTGAGACCTTGACCTGGGACTTGTGCTGGGTGGACAGAGCTCATCCTGGGGTCTCTGGTGCTAGGGCCCTGGGGATCCCAGAATTTATGGGACTGCTGGTAGGTGGGTCCTGGGTCTCTAGTATCCTGGGGCTGGTACCTGCCCACTGGTGGGTAAAGCTGGTCCCATGTCTGGTACAGGCCCATGGGCTGAACTGCATCCTGGGATGTCTGACCACAGGATCCTGTGTTTCCCAGGCCTAGTGTGTTGCCTGATGTGTAGGGCTGTGTCCTGGACCCTCTGGTGGACAAGGTCGTGTCCCAGGAAATTTGTGGGCTCCAGGGGTCTTAAGGCAGCAGGCCTGTTGGTGGTTGGGGCTGTGTCCTTGTCTGGGTAGATGCTTGGCCTGATGCATCCCAGTTCAGGGAATAACAGACTGGTAGGCAGCACCAGGTCCTGGATCTAATAAGCTGAGGGAGGATTCCAAAGTGGTACTTGTCTGCAGTAGCATCCTTGTGTTAGAATAAGTTCCAGAAATGGCTGCTGCTAGGGTCTGTGTCCCCAGAGTGAGCTCCGGTAGCCTCCTGCCTCCCTGGAATGCTCTCCAGGATTAGCAAATGGGTCTGGCTCAGGCTTCTATCAAATTATTGTTTCTGCCCTGGGCACCCAAAGCATGTGAGATTTTGTGTGTGCCCTTTAAGACTGGTGTCTCAATTTCCCACAACCCTCTCGCTCTCCCCAAATTAAACCCATTAAACCATGCTGGCCTTCAAAGTCAAACAGTTTAGGCATTCATCTTCTGAGTGTAGGAACCCCTGGCAGCAGAGCCCAATGAGGACCTCACACCCCCTCACTCCTTGGGGAAAACCTCTGTAATTGTAGTGATTCTCCCATTTGTGGGACATTCACCTTGGGGTATGTATCTTAACTACACCATGTCTCTGCCCCTCTTACCATCTTACTGTGGTTTCTTCTTCATATCTTTAATTGTAGACCATCTTTTCTTTTTTTTTTTTTTTTTTATAAATTTATTTATTTTACTTGGGGGCTAATTACTTTACAATATTGTAATAGTTTTTGCCATACATTGACAAGAATCAGCCATGGGTTTACATGTGTTCCCCTTCCCGAACCCCCCACCCACCTCCCTCCCCCTCCCATCCCTCTGGATCATCCCACTGCCCCGGCCCCGAGCCCTTGTCACATGCATCGAACATGGAATGGTGCTCTGTTTCACATATGACAATACACATGTCTCAATGCCATTCTCCCAGAACGTCCCACCCTCACCTTCTCCCTCAGAGTCCATAAAATTGTTCCATGCATCTGTGTCTCTCATTCTGTCCCGCATATAGGGTTATCGTTACCATCTTTCAGATTCCATATATATGCATTAGTATACTGTATTGTTGTTTTTCTTTCTGCCTTACTTCACTCTGTATAATGGGCTCCAGTTTCATCCATCTCAGTAGAACCGGTTCAAATGTATTTTTTTTAATGGCTGAGTAATATTCCATTGTGTATATGTACCACAGCTTCCTTATCCATTCATCTGCTGATGGACATCTAGGTTGCTTCCATGTCCTGGCTATTGTAAACAGTGCTGCGATGAACATTGGGGTACACGCGTCTCTTTCAATTCTGGTTTCCTCGGTGTATATGCCCAGCAGTGGGATTGCTGGGTCATATGGCAGTTCTATTCCCAGTTTTTTAAGGAATCTCCACACTGTTCTCCATAGTGGCTGTACTAGTTTGCATTCCCACCAACAGTGTAAGAGGGTTCCCTTTTCTCCACACCCTCTCCAGCATTTATTGCTTGTAGACTTTTGGATAGCAGCCATTCTGACTGGTGTGAAATGATACCTCATTGTGGTTTTGATTTGCATTTCTCTAATAATGAGTGATGTTGAGCATCTTTTCATGTGTTTGTTAGCCATCTGTATGTCTTCTTTGGAGAAATGTCTGTTCAGTTCTTTGGCCCATTTTTTGATTGGGTCATTTATTTTTCGGGAATTCAGCTGCAGAAGTTGCTTGTATATTTTTGAGATTAATTGTTTGTCTGTTGCTTCATTTGCTATTATTTTCTCCCATTCTGAAGGCTGTCTTTTCACCTTGCTTATAGTTTCCTTTGTTGTGCAAAAGCTTTTAATTTTAATTAGGTCCCATTTGTTTATTTTTGCTTTTATTTCCAATATTCTGGGAGGTGGGTCATGGAGGATCCTGCTGTGATTTATGTCGGAGAGTGTTTTGCCTATGTTTTCCTCTAGGAGTTTTATTGTTTCTGGTCTTACGTTTAGATCTTTAATCCATTTTGAGTTTATTTTTGTGTACGGTGTTAGGAAGTGTTCTAGTTTCATTCTTTTACAAGTGGTTGACCAGTTTTCCCAGCACCACTTGTTAAAGAGGTTGTCTTTTCTCCATTGTATATTCTTGCCTCCTTTGTCGAAGATAACGTGTCCATATGTGCGTGGGTTTATCTCTGGGCTTTCTATTTTGTTCCATTGATCTATATTTCTATCTTTGTGCCAGTACCATACTGTCTTGATGACTGTGGCTTTGTAGTAGAGTCTGAAGTCAGGCAGGTTGATTCCTCCAGTTCCATTCTTCTTCCTCAAGATTGCTTTGGCTATTCGAGGTTTCTTATATTTCCATACAAATTGTGAGATGATTTGTTCTAGTTCTGTGAAAAATACCATTGGTAGCTTGATAGGGATTGCATTGAATCTGTAGATTGCTTTGGGTAGAATACTCATTTTCACTATATTAATTCTTCCAATCCATGAACACGGTATATTTCTCCATCTGTGTGTGTCCTCTTTGATTTCTTTCATCAGTGTTTTATAGTTTTCTATATATAAGTCTTTTGTTTCTTTAGGTAGATATATTCCTAAGTATTTTATTCTTTTTGATGCAATGGTGAATGGTATTGTTTCCTTAATTTCTCTTTCTGTTTTCTCATTATTGGAGTATAGGAATGCAAGGGATTTCTGTGTGTTAATTTTATATCCTGCAACTTTACTATATTCATTGATCAACTCTAGTAATTTTCTAGTAGAGTCTTTAGGGTTTTCTATGTAGAGGATCATGTCATCTGCAAACAGTGAGAGTTTTACTTCTTCTTTTCCTATCTGTATTCCTTTTATTTCTTTTTCAGCTCTGATTGCTGTGGCCAAAACTTCCAAAACTATGTTGAATAGTAGTGGTGAAAGTGGGCATCCTTGCCTTGTTCCTGACTTTAGGGGAAATGCTTTCAATTTTTCACCATTGAGGATAATGTTTGCTGTGGGTTTGTCATATATAGCTTTTATTATGTTGAGATATGTTCCTTCTATTCCTGCTTTCTGGAGGGTTTTAATCATAAATGGATGCTGAATTTTGTCAAAGGCTTTTTCTGCATCTATTGAGATAACCATATGGTTTTTTTCTTTCAATTTGTTAATGTGGTGTATTACATTGATTGATTTGCGGATGTTAAAAAAACCTTGCATTCCTGGGATAAAGCCCACTTGGTCATGATGTATGATCTTTTTAATATGATGTTGGATTCTGTTTGCTAGAATTTTATTAAGGATTTTTGCATCTATGTTCATCAGTGATATTGGCCTGTAGTTTTCCTTTTTTGTGACATCTTTGTCTAGTTTTGGAATTAGGGTGATGGTGGCCTCATAGAATGAGTTTGGAAGTTTACCATCTTCTGCAATTTTCTGGAAGAGTTTGAGCAGGATAGGTGTTAGCTCTTCTCTAAATTTTTGGTAGAATTCCGCTGTGAAGCCGTCTGGTCCTGGGCTTTTGTTTGCTGGAAGATTTCTGATTACACTTTCGATTTCCGTGCTTGTGATGGGTCTGTTAAGATCTTCTATTTCTTCCTGGTTCAGTTTTGGAAAGTTATACTTTTCTAAGAATTTGTCCATTTCTTCCAAGTTGTCCATTTTATTGGCATATAGCTGTTGGTAGTAGTCTCTTATGATCCTTTGTATTTCTGTGGAATCTGTTGTGATCTCTCCATTTTCATTTCTAATTTTGTTGATCTGATTCTTCTCCCTTTGTTTCTTGATGAGTCTGGCTAATGGCTTATCAATTTTGTTTATCTTCTCGAAAAACCAGCTTTTAGTTTTGTTGATTTTTGCTATGGTCTCTTTTGTTTCTTTTGCATTTATTTCTGCCCTAATTTTTAAGATTTCTTTCCTTCTACTGACCCTGGGGTTTTTCATTTCTTCCTTCTCTAGTTGCTTTAGGTGTAGAGTTAGTTGATTTATTTGATTTTTTTCTTGTTTCTTGAGGTACGCCTGTATTGCTATGAACCTTCCCCTTAGTATTGCTTTTACAGTGTCCCATAGGTTTTGGGTTGTTGTGTTTTCATTTTCATTCGTTTCTATGCATAATTTTATTTCTGTTTTGATTTCTTCTGTGATTTGTTGGTTATTCAGAAGCGTGTTGTTTAGCCTCCATATGTTGGAACTTTTAATAGTTTTTCTCCTGTAATTGAGGTCTAATCTTACTGCATTGTGGTCAGAGAAGATGGCTGGGATGATTTCAATTTTTTTGAATTTACCAAGGCTAGATTTATGGCCCAGGATGTGATCTATCCTGGAGAAAGTTCCATGTGCACTTGAGAAAAAGGTAAAATTGATTGTTTTGGGGTGGAAACTCCTGTAAATATCAATTAAATCTAATTTGTCTATTGTATCATTTAAAGTTTGTGTTTCCTTGTTAATTTTCTGTTTAGTTGATCTATCCATATGCGTGAGTGGAGTATTAAAGTCTCCCACTATTATTGTGTTATTGTTAATTTCCCCTTTCATACTTGTTAGTATTTGCCTTATATATTGTGGTGCTCCTATGTTGGGTGCATATATATTTATGATTGTTACGTCTTCTTCTTGAATTGATCCTTTGATCTTTATGTAGTGTCCTTCTTTGTCCCTTTTCACATCCTTTATTTTAAAGTCTATTTTATCTGAAATGAGTATTGCGACTCCTGCTTTCTTTTGGTCTCCGTTTGCATGGAATATGTTTTTCCATCCTTTCACTTTCAGCCTGTGTGTGTCCCTAGTTTTGAGGTGGGTCTCTTGTAGACAGCATATATAGGGGTCTTGTTTTTGTATCCATTCAGCAACCCTTTGCCTTTTGGTTGGGGCATTCAACCCATTTACATTTAAGGTAATTATTGATAAGTATGATCCCGTTGCCATTTACTTTGTTGTTTTGAGTTCGTGTTGAAACATCCTTTCTGTGTTTCCTGTTTAGAGAAGATCCTTTAGCATTTGCTGGAGAGCTGGTTTGGTGGTGCTGAATTCCCTCAGCTCTTGCTTGTCTGTAAAGCTTTTGAATTCTCCTTCATATCTGAATGAGATCCTTGCTGGGTACAGTAATCTGGGTTGTAGATTATTCTCTTTCATTACTTTAAGTATGTCCTGCCATTCCCTTCTAGCCTGAAGGGTTTCTATTGAAAGATCAGCTGTTATCCTTATGGGGATCCCCTTGTGTGTTATTTGTTGTTTTTCCCTTGCTGCTTTTAATATTTGTTCTTTGTGTTTGATCTTTGTTAATTTGATTAATATGTGTCTTGGGGTGTTTCGCCTTGGGTTTATCCTGTTTGGAACTCTCTGGGTTTCTTTTTTTTTTTCGGTTTTTCCAGACTTTCTCATCAGTAGTTGCTCTGTATGTAGTTGTAATTTCAGTGTCCCCAGGGGAGGAGGGATTTCAGAGTTTACCTACTTTGCGATCTTGGCCATACCTCAGAACATCTTTATTTCTTACTCCATATTTAATAACTATCACATATTTTTTAACACAGGAAGGATACGATTATTTTTCTTTATCTTTTTTTCTTTTAGAAGAGGTAACTGAAAGTAGGAAAAGAGAGTTGTGGCAGGAAAACTGCTTTGGAATTAGAAAATAAGTACATTTACAAACTTATAGATATGGCTCCTTCTTGTTTCTTGTTCCGGGATATTTTTGGAATAAATATGATTTTCTGAGAATCATACTGACAGAAAACACTGTCTCTTTCCTTTAAAATGTTGTATTTCGAGGTACCACATATGTTTGCAGCAGTCATGGTTCCAGAATCTGGTGGAACAGTCATGATTTTAGATATTCTAACCACTGTAAGATCATGGGCCCTTTAATTTCGCCTGATTTTTATTTTTTTTTTGATATCTTTATTCATGGTAACTCTCACATGTAAAGCTAAATATAGCAAGAAAGAACAGTATGAAATATGTGAATCATGTTTTAGATTTTCATCTTTATTCTCAATAGTACTTATTTGTTGAATGCTTAAATCTAAAAAAACATATTAATAGAAATCTTTAAATATATAGAGAATTCAAATATCCATATGAACACATACTTTTTTAATCAAGCAAGTAATTAATGTTTAGAACCATAGTTCATCTATCTTAAAATGTTTAACTAATAGTAATGTAGAAATACATAGGTTCTAGAAAGGCTACCTGTGATTTAAAATGAAAGCATGGAAATAGGATCATTTCACTTTATCTGTGTTTGAATAGATAAATTCAATAGTTTGACAGTGTATATAATTGAGAAAAATGTCATTTATTACAGGAGCCTGTGATATAATTTCTATTGATTTATCACCTTGTGTTTATCAGTAATCTGTGTAGACGTGTACTGTTAATTTTAGAAGATATAGAATTTATAAGTATAGAATTCACCTATATTTTATGTTAACAAAACTCTTTGAATTATTTTACGGAATCTTAAAAAAGAAATCTCTTTGTTTGCCCTATGCAATTTACTGACAATATTTTATTTAAAACGTTCTAATTGTATTCAACTACAGATAAATTCTGTAGAACTGATGGATGAAATCATAGCATCATTATTTGAGTTTTGGTGCAATATATTCCACATGCATTATCACCTTTAATTATCAGAGCACAGTTATGAAGTATATGTTATCTCATATGAGCAATGTGAGACTCAGAAAGGGTAAGGAACCTGCCCAAGGTCACACAGTTTCTACAGAGCTGAGCTGGATTTAAATCTGGGTTTCCCTATATTTGGACACTCTTACTCTTGATACTTTGCTTCTATCACCAGTCACATCCACAGCTGGGTATTGTTTTTGCTTTGGCTCCATCCCATCATTCTTTCTGGAGTTATTTCTCCACTGATCTCCAGTAGCATATTGCGCACCTACCGACCTGGGGAGTTCATCTTTCAGTGTCCTATCTTTTTGCCTTTTCATACTGTTCATGGGATTCTCAAGATACGAACAAAGCTAGTGGAGGTGATGGAATTCCAGTTGAGCTATTTCAAATCCTGAAAGATGATGCTGTGAAAGTGGTACACTCAATATGCCAGCAAATCTGGAAAACTCAGCAGTGGCCACAGGACTGCAAAAGGTCAGTTTTCATTCCAATGCCAAAGAAAGGCAATGCCAAAGAATGCTCAAACTACTGCACAATTGCATTCATCTCACACGCTAGTAAAGTAATGCTCAAAATTCTCCAAGCCAGGCTTTAGCAATATGTGAACTGTGAACTTCCAGATGTTCAAGCTGGTTTTAGAAAAGGCAGAGGAACCAGAGATCAAATTGCCAATATCCGCTGGATCATCGAAAAAGCAAGAGAGTTACAGAAAAACATCTATTTCTACTTTATTGGCTATGCCAAAGCCTTTGACTATGTGGATCACAATAAACTTTGGAAAATTCTGAAAGAGATAGGAATACAAGACCATCTGACCTGCCTCTTGAGAAACCTGTATGCAGGTCAGGAAGCAACAGTTAGAACTGGACATGGAACAACAGACTGGTTCCAAATAGGAAAAGGAGTCCGTCAAGGCTGTATATTGTCACCCTGCTTATTGAACTCATATGCAGAGTACATCATGAGAAACACTGGGCTGGAAGAAACATAAGCTGGAATCAAGATTGTGGGGAGAAATATCAATAACCTCAGATATGCAGATGACACCACCCTTATGGCAGAAAGTGAAGAAGAACTAAAGAGCCTCTTGATGAAAGTGAAAGAGGAGATTGAAAAAGTTGGCTTAAAGCTCAACGTTCAGAAAACTAAGATCATGGCATCTGGTCCCATCACTTCATGGGAAATAGATGGGGAAACAGTGGAAACAGTGTCAGACTTTATTTTTTGGGGCTCCAAAATCACTGCTGATGGTGATTGCAGCCAGGAAATTAAAAGACGCTTACTCCTTGGAAGGAAGGTTATGACCAACCTAGATAGCATATTGAAAAGCAGAGACATTACTTTTCCAACAAATGTCTCTCTAGTCAAGGCTATGGTTTTTCCAGTAGTCATGTATGGATGTGAGAGTTGGATGGTGAAGAAAGCTGAGTGCCACAGAATTGATGCTTTTGAACTGTGGTGTTGGAGAAGACTCTTGAGAGTCCCTTGGACTGCAAGGAGATCCAACCAGTCCATCCTAAAGGAGATCAGTCCTGGGTGTTCATTGGAAGGACTGATGTTGAAGTTGAAACTCCAATACTTTGGCCACCTCATGTGAAGAGTTGACTCATTGGAAAAGACCCTAATGCTGGGAAGGATTGGGGGCAGGAGGAGAAGGGGACGACAGAGGATGAGATGGTTGGATGGCATCACTGACTCGATGGACACGGGTTTGGATAAACTCTGGGAGTTGGTGATGGACAGGGAGGCCTGGCATGCTGCGATTCATGGGATCACAAAGAGTCAGACACGACTGTGTGACTGAACTGAACTGAACTGAGGGATTAGGAGATATATATATCTTTTGAGGGGCCATTATTCAGCCTTCTACTATCTGGTTCAAAGTTTATCAATTTTATTGATATTTTCAATGAGCCAGATTTTGGTTTCATTTGACTGATTTTTTTCTCAGTTTTCTCCTTATCTACTCCATAGATTTCCATTCTGATCTTTATTATCATTTTATCTTGTGCTTTTGGGGGGTTTCTTTTGTCCCTATTCTGATTTTGTAAGGTGGAAGCCAAGATCATTGCTATAAATTTTCCTCTATTCTACTTTAGCTCCATTCCACAAATTTTTGTATGATGCATTTTCAGATTATTTTAGTTCAGAATACTTTCTCATTTCTCATTATTTCTTTGATCCATGGAAATTTGTTATTCAGGTTTTGATCTGGGGGGAATTTTCCAATTATCTTTTCATTTATTTACTTGTATGTTAATTTTATTACAATCAGAGAACATTCTCTGTATGACTTGAATCCTTTTAAATTAATTGAGACCAGTTTTGGAGCTCAGAATATAATCTATCTCAATAAATGTTCTAAGACATTTAACATGCATTTACTGTTGAACATTTGGTCTGTAGGATGTGGTCTGAATGTTAGGTCAAGTTTGTTTATAGTGCTGTTGATGTCTTCTGTATCTTTGCTGATTATCTTTGCTTAGCCTACTTTTACTATTACACAGAAAGAGGTAATGAAATATCTAAGTATAACTTTGGGTTTTTCTGTTTTCCCTTGCAGTTGTGTTTTTTGCTTCATATAATTTGAAGCTTTTATTAGGTGTAAAGATGTTTAGGGTTGTTATGTCCTCTTGCTAAATTAAGCTGTTTATCATTACAAGTTGTACTTTCCCACCTTTTTTGCATGCCTGGTAATTTTTTATGGTATGCCAGATCTATTAACTTTTATCTTACTGTTGAACTTGGTTCTGGGATGCTACTCACTTACTTGGAAGCATTTGAGTCTTTAAACTGTTTTAGATGGTGTCGAAACAATGTTTAATCTTGGACTAAATATATATATTACTGAATATTCTTCCTTATGCTAGGTTTTTCACTCTCAGTCCTGTGTAAATTGCTGGAGTTCATTACTTTAGTTCTTTCCTGCGACTCTTTCCACTGCCTAGGGTAGTTTCTTCACAAAACGTTTACTGATCAGTCTTCAACTGAAAATTCAAATTGTCCTACAGATCTCCAGTGTCCTCTCTGTGACTTTCTCTTCTCTCCAGCACTCTGCCCCGTGAACACTAGTCACCTGGGTCCTGAGCTGCATTGTTTCAACTCAAGGTGGCCATCAGTTTGCCTGGTTTCCCCTCCCCATACTGCAACCTCCTGTATTACTGCCTGAATACTTTATTCCAGATTTTAGCTGGGACATTTGTAGGGTTCATCTCATTTACTTCCTGAATCTCAGGGGTCGTATTCTTTGTCTCCTTATCATGTGAAGTATTGTTTCATCCGTTTTTGCGTGGCTTTTTAATTGTTGCATATTGGAGGTAAATCTGATAACTGTTACTTCATCTTCTCTGAAAGTGGAAGTCAGGACCTGGAATTTTATACAAAGTGTGGTCTAGTGCATTTTTTAATCATACCCAGAGAAACTTCTGTAGACTCAGCTTCTTCACAGTCAGCCTGTCCACAGGTATTGGCTGCACTTGTCAGACTGACCTTTACAGCCCTGCCACCAGAGCCCCTGCCACAACTGGATGATCATTGAGAAAGTTATTGATACTTAATATGAGGTGTTCAGAATGATGGAAAAGATAAACCCATTTGGAGTTTTTGCCTGTATTGTTTTATTATGTATTATATTTTGTATTCTACATTTCCATTTTGCTTTAGTTATCTAGAGGTTTTAGTTTTTGTGTGGGAATTTCTGTTTTTCAAAGACAAATGTTTTGTTAACAGTAAACTGTGAAATGTTTGTGTATATAAAATGTTTTTAATTACAAAACTCAAAAGAAATTTTATAAGTAGAGCATGACATTTAAAATTTTCACATTCTACCAATTAATATATTCGAATATTTCTTGCCTCATAGCTTGCATGAAATAAAGATTAATGGTTTGCATTCATGAAGTTAGTTTTACTGCCTAATAAAGCTCAGTTTATGATTTTAATGAAAGAAAATTCTTTAAATCTGTTTATGCATAATCAGATGTACAGCTGCTATGACCAAAATTTACCTTTAAAAAATATTTCAGTATAATAAAGGAACTACCATTGTTTATTATTAACAGGAATTCCAAACCAAAAGAAAGTCTAAAACCCAGATGTAACCATATTTTCTAGCTGTAACATTGTTTTTCATTTTTATTGGAGTATAGTTGATTTAAAGTATTTGTGTTAGTTTAGGCTGTTCAGCAAAGTGAATCAGGTATACATATACATATATCTACTCTTTATTAGATTCTTTTCCCATATAGGTCATTACAGAGTTTTGAGAACCTATATACACTAAGATCATGGCATCTGGTCCCATCAATTCATGGGAAATAGATGGGGAAACAGTGGAAACAGTGTCAGACTTTATTTTTTGGGGCTCCAAAATCACTGCTGATGGTGATTACAGCCATGAAATTGAAAGACGCTTACTCCTTGGAAGGAAGGTTATGGCCAACCTAGATAGCATATTTAAAAGCAGAGACATTACTTTGCCAACAAAAGTCCGTCTAGTCAAGGCTATGGTTTTTCCAGTGGTCATGTATGGTTGGGAGAGTTGGACGGTGAAGAAAGCTGAGCACCGAAGAATTGATGCTTTTGAACTGTAGTGTTGGAGAAGACTCTTGAGAGTACCTTGGACTGCAAGGAGATCCAATCAATCCATCCTAAGCGAGATCAATCCTGGGTGTTCATTGGAAGGACTGATGTTGAAGCTGAAACTCCAATACTTTGGGCACCTCATGCGAAGGGTTGACTCATTGGAAAAGACCCTAATGCTGGGTAGTATTGGGGGCGGGAGGAGAAGGGGACGACAGAGGATGAGATGGTTGGATGGGATCACCGACTCGATGGACATGGGTTTGGGTAGACTCTGGGAGTTGGTGATGGACAGAGAGGCCTGGCGTGCTGCAATTCATGGGGTCGCCAAGAGTCGGACACGACTGAGCGACTGAACTGAACTGACTGAACTGATATAGTAGGTCCTTATTAATTATCTATCTTATATATAGTAGTGTACATATGTTAATCCCAGTCTCCCAATTTATCCCTCCTCCTGTTTCCCCCTGGCAACCATAAGTTTGTTTTCTACATCTGTGACTCTGTTTTGTAAATAAGTTCATTTTGTAACATATTTTTTTAGATTCTACATGTAAACAAAGTCATATGATTTTTGTATTTCTCTGTCTTAATTCAGTGTGACACTCTCTAGGTCCATCCATGTTGCTGCAGATGACATTATTTCATTCTGCTTCATGGCTTAGTAATATTCCATTGTTTATATATATATATATATATATATATATATATATATATATACCAGATCGTTTTTATGCATTCCTCTGTTGGTGAATATTTAGGTTGCTTCCATGTCCTGGCTACCCAAATAGTGCTGTAATGAACACTGGGTGTATATATCTTTTCAAATTATGATTTTCTCCAGATGACAGGATCACATGGTAGCTCTACTTTTAGTTTTTTAAGGATCCTTCATACTTCTCTTCATATGTACCAATCTACATTCCCACCAACAGTGTAGGAGGGTTCACTTTTTTCCACATCCCCTCCAGCATTGATTGTTTGTAGATTTTTTTGATGGTGGCCATTCTGACCTGTGTGAGGATGATACCTCATTGTAGTTTTGATTTGCATTTCTCTAATAATTAGTGATCTTTTCATGTGTCCTTTGGGCATCTGAATGTCCTCTTGGAGAAATATGATCTTTCATCCATTTCTTGATTGGATTGTTTGTTGTTTTTAATTTTTTTATATTGAGCTGCATGAACTATTTGTATATTAGAGAGATTAATCCCTTGTCAACTGCTTTGTTTGCAAATATTTTCTCCCATTATGTGGTTGTCTATTCATTTAATTAACAGTTCTTTGCTGTGCAAAAGCTTTTAAGTTTAATTTGGCTCCTTTTGTTTATCTTTTTTTATTTTCTAAATAAAATAAAGGAGATTTATCAAAAAAGATCTTGATGCAATTTATGTCAAAGTGTTCCACCTGTGTTTTATTATAAGATTTCTATAGTATCTAGCCTTCATTTAGGTCTTTAATGAATTTTGAGTTTATTTTTGTGTGTGGTGCTAAGAAGTGTTCTAACTTTATTCTTTTACATGGAGCTGTCTAGTTCTCCTAGCACCACTTACTGAAGAACTGTCTTTCAGTTTAGTTCAGTTCAGTCACTAAGTCATGTCCGACTCTTTGTGACCCCATTGACTGCAGCCCACCAGGCTTCCCTGTCCATCAATGACTCCCAGAGATTGCTCATACTCATGTCCATCGAGTTGATGATACCATCCAACAATCTCATTCTCTGTCATCTGCTTCTCCTCCTGCCTTCAATCTTTCCCAGCATCAGGGTCGTCCCCACTGAGTCAGTTCTTCACATCAGGTGGCCAAAGTATTGGAGTTTCAGCTTCAGCATCAGTCCTTCCAATGAATATTCAAGACTGATTTCCTTTAGGACTGACTGGTTTGATCATGCAATCCAAAAAGTCTCTGCTTTTTAATAAGTTGTCTAGGTTAATCCTGGCTATTCACCCAAGGAGCAAATGTCTTTTTTTTCATGGCTGCAGTCAACATCTGCAGTGATTTTGGAGCCCAAGAAAATAAAGCCTGTCACTGTTTCCATTGTTTTCCATCTATTTGCCATGAAGTGATGGAACCAGATGGAATGGGAAACACTAGATATCACTTAAAAAAAATTAGAGATATCAAGGGAAGGTTTCATGCAAAGATGGGCACAATAAACGAAAGAAAATGTATGGACCTAATAGAAGCAGAAGATATTCGGAAGAGGTGGCAAGAATACACAGAAGAACTATACAAAAAAGATCTTCATGACCCAGATATTCATGATGGTGTGATCACTCACCTAGAACCAGACATCATGGATGGGAAGTCAAGTGGGCCTTAGAAAGCATCACTATGAACAAAGCTAGTGGAGGCAAAGGCATTCCAGTTGAGCTATTTCAAATCCTGAAAGATGATGCTGTGAAAGTGCTGCACTCAATATGCCAGCAAATTTGGAAAACTCAGCAGTGGCCACAGGACTGGAAAAAGTCAGGTTTCATTCCAATCCCAAAGAAAGGCAATGCCAAAGAATGCTCAAACTACCACACAATTGCACTCATCTCACATGCTAGCAAAGTAATGCTCAAAATTCTCCAAGCCAGGCTTCAACAGTACGTGAACTGTGAACTTCCAGATGTTCAAGCTGGTTTTAGAAAAGGCAGAGGAACCAGATATCAAATTGCCAGCATCCATTGGATTATTGAAAAAGCAAGAGAGTTCCAGAAAAACATCTATTTCTGCTTTATTGACTATGCCAAAGCCTTTGACTGTGTGGATCACAACAACCTGTGGAAAATTCTTAAAGAGAGGAGAATACCAGGCCACCTGACCTGCCTCTTGAGAAACCTGTATACATGTCAGGAAGCAATAGTTAGAACTGGGCATGGAACAGCAGACTGGTTCCAAATAGGAAAAGGAGTATGTCAAGGCTGTATATTGTCACCCTGCTTATTTAACTTATATGCAGAGTACATCATGAGAAACCCTGGGCTGGATGAACCCCAAGCTGGAATCAAGATTGCCGTGAGAAATATCAATAACCTCAGATATGCAGATGATATCACCCTTATGGCAGAAAGCGAAGAAGAACTAAAGAGCCTTTTGATGAAAGTGAAAGAGGAGAGTGAAAAAGTTGGCTTAAAGCTCAACGTTCAGAAAACTAAGATCATGGCCTCTGGTCCCATCACTTCATGGGAAATAGATGGGGAAACAGTGGAAACAGTGTCAGACTTTATTTTTGGGGGCTCCAAAATCACTGCAGATGGTGACTGCAACCATGAAAATAAAAGACGTTTGCTCATTGGAAGAAAAGTTATGACCAACCTAGACAGCTTATTAAAAAGCCGAGGCATTACTTTGCCAGCAAAGAGCCATCTAGTCAAAGCTATGGTTTTTCCAGTAGTTGTGTATGGATGTGAGAGTTGGACGGTGAACAAAGCTGAGCACTGAAGAATTGATGCTTTTGAACTGTGGTGTTGGAGAAGACTCTTGAGAGTCCCTTGGGGTGCAAGGAGATCCAATCAGTCCATCCTAAAAGAGATCAGTCCTGGTTGTTCTTTGGAAGGACTCTTGTTGAAGGTCAAACTCCAATCCTTTGGCCACCTGATGTGAAGAGCTGACTCATTTTAAAAGACCATAATGCTGGGAAAGATTGAAGGTGGGAGGAGAAGGGGACAACAGAGGATGAGATGGTTGGATGGCATCACCGACCCAATGGACATGAGTATGAGTAAATTCTTGGAGTTGGTGATGGACATGGAGGCCTGGGGTGCTGCAGCCCATGGGGTCACAAAGACTTGGACAGGAGTGAGCGACTGAAATGAATGAATTAATGAATGATGAAACCAGATACCATAATCTTTGTTTTTTGAATGCTGACTTTTAAGCCAGTGTTTCACTGTCTTCTTTCACTTTCATCAAGAGCCTCTTCAGTTCCTCTTCACTTTCTGTCATAAGGGTGGTGTTATCTGCATATCGGAGGTTATTGATATTTTCCCCAGCAATCTTCATTCCAACTTGTGTTTCATCCAGCCCAGCATTTGGTATGATGTACTCTGCATATAAGTTAGATAAGCAGGGTGACAATATACAGCTTTGATATACTCCTTTCCATATTTGTAACCAATCTGTTGTTCCATGTCCGTTTCTTGCCTCCTTTATCATAGATTAGATGACCATAGGTGCTTGTGTTTATCTCTGGACTTTCTACTATGTTCCATTGATCTATGTTTCTGATTTTGTGCCAGTACAAATGTGTTTTGATTCCTGTAGCTTTGGAGTATAGTATAAAGTCAAGGAACCTGATTACTCCAGCTCTGTTTTTCAAAACCCAGATTTTTTTAAAAAAAACAAGGAAATAAGTATGTGATGTTTTGTGATAATTTATCTCTTGATACTTTGGCAAATAAAACTTTAATATTAATTTGTCATCATTTTCTCTTTATTTTTATGCCCTCCCAAATCAATATTGCTTAAAGTGTCTATCAAGTCATGAAACAGGTTAATAGAGAAAATAGATACATCTATCCAAAGATTATGATAGATTTCTTGCAGAAGACCAGTTTCTCATCTATGGAGTTTCCTAAAAGCTGAAAAAGGGGTTTGGGTGTTTTTTGTTCTGTTCTGTTTTGTCACAACATCATAGTTGTTGTTTTTAAACTTTTTCATGGTATATGAAGTAAATTACAATATATTCCCCTTCATGGATCACAGTCTTGTCGTGGCAAAAGGGCTTGCATATCTCAATGAAGCTTTGAGCCTGCTGTACAAGGCCACCAAAGACGGGTGTGTCATAGTGAAGAGTTCTGACAAAACATGGTCCACTGGAGGAGGAAATGGCAACCCACTCTGTTGTTCTTGCTACAAGAACCCCATTAACAGTATGAAAAGGCACAAATATATGACACTGGAAGATGAGCCCCTCAGGTGGGAAGGTGTCCAGCATGCTACTGGGGAAGGATGGAAGGCAATCACTAAATACTCCCGAAAGAATTAAGTAATGGGCCAAAGTGTAAACATGCTCAACTGTGGATGTGTCTGGTGGTGAAAGTAACGTCCGATTCTGTAAAGACATAGGAGCCTGGGTGCTACAGTCCATGGGATAACAAACAATCATCTACAACTTAGCAACTGAATAGTCTTTTATTTGAATTTTTTGATTTATGGACATAGGTAGATATTTATGTGATGGTGTGCACAGTCCTTACTTTGTGGCTCATTGATAGATTTCTAAGTTAGCAGATGAGTCTGTTTTTCAAAGAACTAATCCAGATATATTTCTATATTGTCATAAAATCTACCTGTTTGAAACAACCTTCTTAAAACTTTACTTAAATATAAAACAACTTGACATTTATAATATTCTTAGCCTGGTTTCTAAATGGGTGTGTCCAGTCTTACCATCTCGAGACAAAATTGTTTGAAGTCAATCAAGTGTTCATGTGATTATAATTGTTCCTATGTAGAGATGAATATCTTCACCCAGTAATGTTCAATACTAATTAATACCCTGTATTGACATCCTGTATTAACTTTTATTGCTGAGACAATAGCACATTCTATTCCATTTCTGTGAACTAGAATATTAGATTTCCAGAAAATTCCAAAATAGTGAAATTTTGTCAGATTTTTACCTGACTTGGTTTCAGTATCAGCATCAGTTCAGTCACTCAGTCGTGTCCAACTCTTTGAGATCCCATGAACTGCAGCACGCCAGGCCTCCCTGTCCATCACCAACTGCTGGAGTCTACCCAACCCATGTCCATTGAGTCGGTGATGCCATCCAACCATTTCATCCTCTGTCGTCCCCTTCTCCTCCTGCCTTCAATCTTTCCCAGCATCAGAGTCTTTTCCAGTGAGTCAGCTCTTCGCATCAGGTGGCCAAAGTATTGGAGTTTCAACTTCAACATCAGTCCTTCCAATGAACACCCAGGACTGATCTCCTTTAGGATGGACTGGTTGGATCTCCTTGCAGTCCAAAGGACTCTCAAGAGTCTTCTCCAACAGCACAGTTCAAAAGCATCAATTCTTCGGCACTCAAATTCTTCGGCGCTCAGCTTTCTTTATAGGTTTAGGGTTTACTTAAAAATAAAAAAGCCTCCAGGAAAAATTCCTCTAATGAAGCAATTAATATCCTAGTGATCACAGGCTATTTCTTATACAGCAGGAATACCAAAGTTCCTTTTAGTCAACTCTGGCACCATAATGACACTATACAGCATGCCTCTGTGAAGTTGTAACAAACACTTCTGGGAATAGAAGGGACACTTTTGGTACTTATGTCCAAATGATAGGCCTCAATTTGTTAGTTACCTTACTTAAGGCCTAAGAGTTCAGATCTAGAGCTTTTCAGAATTGGTCTAGATTCTGATATGGAGACACCCATTTTGAAAGCCCATTTATATTTTGAAATTATCATTGAATACCACTAGGAGACTATTAAAAAATCTAGAAATATCATACATATACCTATATAAAATAGATTTTAAATTTTATCTCTTTATTATCTTTTGGTTATTTTTATTAATAATATTCATTTCAATCATAACTAAGTCTGATATCACAGTCAGATTCCTTAACTTTAGTTAAATACATTGGAATGAACTTTGTTACTTTAGTCAAATAAATTGTAATAAATTCTGTTCCTTGTTTAATTGTTTTTTAATGAATGCCATTTTTTCAGTTGATTAAAGCAATTTTTCCAGTGACTTTGTAAGTTGAGTGGATCTTGTAATTGAGTGGATTTTAAATAGTAATTAATTGCCTGGGAAGCAGAAGAACAGAGTGGTTATTACAGCTCATAGGATTTAAGGAAAAAGAATTTCTAACCGTTACAGTTATGTAGATCTTCCCCCTAGTATCCATAAAATGTTTTAACTTGAATTCTCTCTAGTTGATTTTATAGCTTCAACTCAAATATTTACTGTTTTCAAAAATATATTGTTCCCCTATTTCTATAAAAGTACACATGTTCTATTTTTAAATGCCAAGTTGTGTTGATTCTGTAGAGATTTGGGGAAATTTATCCTAATGGGAATAATTATGTGGGAGCTAAAAATAATAGATGTCTCCTTCTTTTTCCTTCTTTTTTTTTTAAAAAGCTGGACCTGTGATCTGCAGAATGCTGAGTTATCCCCCAACTCGCCGAGCATTAATTGTGGGTTGTGGTCTACAAATGTTCCAACAGCTCTCAGGCATTAACACCATCATGTATGTATTTCTTTCTGACTTTTTACTGAAAAGATTGTGAGGAATTATTTTATATGGAAAAAAAAATAGTACGACTCTTGGTGATTTGTTTTTATTAAATGTGTAGAATTCTCCTTTTGGGAGATACTTAACCATACCGTGTTTAAAAATCTTGCCAAATTTTAACTAGAAGGAAGTGACTTATTTTGTTCATTGTAATTATTGGCTTTATTTGATTTCTTACAATTTCTTTTTATGCCATCCGTTAGTTTCTTTTATTCTGAGCTACTATATGTATCATTTTTCATAAGCTATTTCTTGATTCTCATTAAAAAGTAAACCAAAGGGTAAACCTGGCATTTATTAGAGATCAGTGGACACATAACTAGTTCATTTCCTTTTAGGGCAGTCAGTCACAATGCAATGTGATAAGAACATTAATAGAAGTATGTCTTTTACAACTAGAGTACAGTGGACCAGGGATGGACTGGGAGCAAAGAAGTAAGGAATATGCAAAAGTTCCACGTTTTCTAGTTTTCACAGTAATTCTCAAAGTTGTATGTGTGTTGTGGGTGAAGCAGAGTGAATAGTGGGGGTTCTACCGTATTTCATTCATTCGATGTTAAACCCATTTTTGATGGTTGATTTTGTACTAGATACATAGCAGTGAATACAGGAGACACGGTCCTTGGCCTTACAGAGTATACAGGCTGGTGGAAGAAACAACACATTAAATAAATTAACAGTTCAATACAGAATTTCAGATTGTCGTAAGAGCTATATAAGATTGTTCCAAGAGGAGACTTTTAAGATCCTAGGTGACAGAATATGGGTTAGACAAAAGCCATGATTTTTGCTGAGAATCTGGTTATTGGTGAAAAGCTCCTATGTTCTTAGAAGCTTCCCCCTATACATACTGGTTAAAATTATTCATTAGAAATATACAAATTATGTAAAATTAGATTTTACCCAGTAAACCATTTGTTTTGGGGACTTTTTTTTTTTTTTTAAATTACTTGGGTTATAATGAATTATTCAGTGGTAATTTCAGAAGAGTGAATTAGTTAAAGTAGTAACTAGGGCCCAAGGACCCATTAAATTAAGTTGGAATTGACTAACAAACTCCAACTTGAATATATCCATACCCTTTGTGAATTTGACTTTAATGGTAATCCTTGTTAGCCATCAGCTTTCTGAACTACATTTTTAATACTGGTTCTCTCCTCCCCTCTAACATTTACTTTCCTTTTTTTCTCACCATTATCATATCTATTAAGCTTATCTGTCAGTATAGCACCTAACATTTTTGTTTCTGGACATGGCATACCATGACTTTTCTGAGGCACATCTGCTGTCCTTAGTGTGGTAATGGTATGCAATTGTAACAAGGCTAGCACCAATCTTTCAAACAATGCAATTCAGTAATAATCCTATGTACAAATCTAGTTCATCAACCTAATTTGACATATGTCCTATTTCTGAAAATCTTTTGTTTGTTCTACCCTTTTCTAGGCATTTAAATTTGACAAGTTTAAAGCATAGAAAGTGAATTTTTGTTGTGCTTTTTTGTATACCTATAAAACAAGGATCACAGACAGGGCCAATCTAATTGGTGGGTGAGGTGAAGCCAGTGTATTCCTAGTTGAAATGATTGTTATATAGTCCACTTGTGCTATCTAATGTAAAATGTGCTGATTCAGGTTTTCAAATTTTAATAAAGTGTTTATTTCTCCAAATTCTCAGTCTTTTCACAGTGAGATCAAGTGATATGACTATAAGGATCCTGATAGTCTTTAAAATGTATGATAGTCATTAATGTACTTTGCTTATCACAAGCTAATAGGTAATGTCTTCAATGCAGCTGTTGCTTGTAGTTGAGTATTAATCCTGGAAAGTAGAAATAATAAAATCAGATAAATGATGGTTAACTTTATACTGTATCTACATAATGCAGAATAGCTGGCAACTCCCTGCAGAATTTAATATAACCTTAGTATCGGAGGTTAGAAGGCTAGACACTTAAATGATGTTACCTATGCTAAATAACCATTGGTTTTTCATAGTACATAACTTCAGACATTCATATTTTAAGCCCATAAAACTGTAAATCAATTTCTTTAAAATATACCATACTATTTTTATTACTTGGATGGAAAATGACTAATTTAGGATTCTCATATAATGTGTTTTCTTCTACTTTATCTAGTCTGTATTCATGTGTATGCATGTATATGTGTTTCTTTTTTCATTTTCCCCCCATTATCCTTAAGATATAGTAAATACTGTCACAATTTTTGTTCCTTATAGTTTAAAATAATCTCTTAAATGCAGCTTAATAGCTTGCTTTTTGTTGCCTTTACTAGAAAATACCTATTACATTTTTTCATTTTAAAATGTTATTTAATTCAGAATTCTGTTTTTATGACTATTTTTTATGTATATTACACTTTATTCTTTTTCGCTTCTTCTCTTTCAAGTGGAAAATGAAGTAGGCAGTGCTCCTTTATATTTCCAACCCAAACTTAATAATCTGTAGAAGTTGAAATGTTTTTTATAAAATCCATTTTCCACCCCAGGTTTGAATTCTGTTTTTTACCAAGAACAGTTCATAAAAGATCATATGAAAAAATATTGAAACATAAATGATTCTTATAATTGTATTATATAATCTTACCATGTTTAGTTTTCTCTGGTCTCCCTCATAGGATCTTTATTTCTATATCCATGAATTAATGTTCTATATCAGTTAAGGAAATAGATTTATTTCTTAGAATATTTATCCTCTGCTATGAAAAAAATATATATATATATATATGTTGTGAGTGTATCCAAGTATCTTATATTTGTATAAGTCGTGTTTATATCCTAACCCATACCTTATTGTCCTCTTGTCATATCGAGTGTGGGACTTCTAAGGTCTTAAAACTGTTACCTACTTCAGACACTATATTTAACTTTTAGAAGAGGCAATTTTCTATTATGACTCTAATCAATAATTTCAAACATGCTGCTGAATAGGTTATCCTCTAATCACGAGAGAAGACAGAGCAAAGAGAGTTCTGTTTTCCTGATATATTCCTGCTATATTATTGCACTACCTCACAGACCAATAAAATATTTCCATGTGTCAAAATAAATGGAAGAGTAGTGATCTATGAAGAATATGATGATTAATGTGAAAACAACTCACTTAAGTAATTCTCATGTGATCTATTCTAAACTCTTGTTATAATGTCAATAATTTTCCAATTTCTAGCTAAAAGTTTTTATTTTATTAATAAAGGGGTCATTCCCACATTATTATTACCACAACCAAAACGTGTATGGGTGAGTAGTTAGGTGGTAGGGAGGGAGAGAGAGGAAAAAAAGAAAAAGAGAGAAAGTAAAAGAAAGAAAACACTTGGCTACATTTGGTTTGTTAGCATCTTGCTTCTTTTGAGGAACTTAAAATAAGCTATATTTTGATATGTCTTGATAAACATAAAATTAGTCCATCTTGGACAGGTGGAAGGTAACAGAGTTTTACCTGGGGAAACCAAGTGTTTAAATGGATCATTTTAAGGTTATGCAGAAAATCTGCAGTGAAGAGGAGAAGGAAATCCAGAATTTTAAGCTTTTGGGTAAACTCCGGGAGTTGGTGATGGACAGGGAGGCCTGGTGTGTTGCGATTCATGGGGTAGCAAAGAGTCGGACACGACTGAGCGACTGAACTGAACTGAACTAATGTCAGCTTCAGGTAAAAGGGATTATGGGTATATAAACTTCTTTTGGACACTCTAAATAGTCTGCTATTTTTAAGCTGCTCTTCTTATAGATTATTGCTCCCAGATTCATCTCTTCTTTCTCTTTTCTACTAACTTAAAGTAGGGGTGGGAAATAGGCAATTACATAGGATGGGCAGATCATTCCCACCTGCATTAGTGCTTTACTTTAATCCCTGGTGTATCACTACTCCTTTGTGTTTACTAGAGATAATAGAAGGCTTTGGAAAAAATGACCTTGCAGTACTAATCTTAATACCTATCATTTACTAAGCGTTACTATTGGGTTGGTGCAAAAGTAATTGCGGTTTTGCATTGTTAAACTTTGTTATTTGATATTGAAATCCATTTGTAAATAAACCTGATTATGTTATAATCATTTTCATGTGCATTTCTCGCTTCATTTTTTTTTTTTTTTGCTAATGCCTTATAACAAGCCTTATAAACAGCAAATATGCTGTTTATTTTATGTTTATTTTAGACTAGGGAAATAATGTTAGGCAAAAAAGCATATTCGAACGATTTTCTTATTTGAGTTCAAAATGGGCCATAAAGCAGCGGAGATAACTAACAACATCAGCAACACATTTGGCCCAGGGACTGCTTACAACTTAGCAGTGCAGTGGTGGTTAGCAAACAGCTAACAAATTCACAGTACAGAGGATCATGGAAGCTGATCCTCTTACAACTGCACGAGAAGTTGCTGAAGAACTCATCAACCATTCTATGGTCATTTGGCATTTGAAGCAAATTGGAAAGGTGAAAAAGCTCCATAAGTCAGTGCCTCATGAGCCTACCACATATCAAAAGCATCATCATTAAAGTGTCATCTTCTCTTATTCTTCACAATAACAATGAACCATTTCTCAATTGGATTGTGATGTGCTATGAAAAGTAAGTTTTATACGACAACTAGCGACAACCAGCTCAGTGGTTGGACTGAGAAGGAGCTCCAAAGCACTTCCCAAAGCCAAAATTGCACACAAAAAAGATCATGGTCACTGTTCAATGGTCTGCTACAAGTCTGATCCACTACAGCTTTCTGAATCCTAACGAAACCATTACATCTGAGAAAGTATGCTGAGCAAATTGATGAGATGCCCCGAAAACTGCAACACCTGCAGCCAGCATTGGTCAACAGAATGGACCCAATTCTTCTCCATGACAACGCCTGACTGCATATCATACAACCAATGCTTCAAATGTTGAATGAATTGGGCCACAAAGTTTTGCCTCATCTGCCATATTCTCCTGACCTCTTGCCAACTGACTATGACTTTTTCAAGCATCTTGACAATTTTTGCAGGGAAAACACTTCCACATCCAGCAGTAGGCAGAAAATGCTTTCCAAGAGTTTGTCAAATCCCAAAGCACAAGTTTTTATGCTACAGGAATAGACAGATTTACTTCTCACTTGCAAAAATGTGTTGATTGTAATGGTTAATATTTTGTTTAATAAAAATGTTTTTGGGTCTAGTTACAACGATTGGTAGGCTGCAATCCATGGGGTCGCTAAGAGTTGGACACGACTGAGCGACTTCACTTTCACTTTTCACTTTCATGCATGGGGGAAGGAAATGGCAACCCACTCCAGTGTTCTTGCCTGGAGAATCCCAGGGACGGGGGAGCCTGGTGGGCTGCCGTCTATGGGGTCGCCCAGAGTCGGACACGACTGAAGCAACTGAGCAGCAGCAGCAGCATAATGGTTTAAAGTTCACTGTCCAAAACCAGAATTACGTTTATGCTAACCTAATACCTGGTACTACTCTAGTATGTAAAATAAATATTAACAGAAAAAGAAAAATAGGACAACACTTTTAGCTTCTTCAGTGATATAATTATTTATTAATATCATGGTAAAAGCAAACATGTTTACTATTTTTTATATATAACACTGTAAAAATTTTCATAGACGTGACCTCTCTTGTTCTTTATAAATATCCTGATGAGTCAGCAAGGCAGTTCTTCTGTTTATTCTCAAACTAAGGAAGCAAAGGCTTAATGAGTTAAAGTGACTTGTCCACTGTAACACAAGTTTTAGAGCTGAGGGTTGTTGTTGTTCAATTGCTATGTCGTGCCTGACTCTTTCTGACCCCATGGATTACAGCAAGCCAGGCCACCCTATTCCTCACTGTCTCTCAGAGTATGCCAAAGTTCATGTTCATTGAACTGGTGATGCTCTCTGACCATCTCATCCTCTGCAACCCTCTTCTCCTTTTGTCTTCAATCTTTCCTAGTGTCAGGGTCTTTTCCAGTGAGTCAGCTGTTCGCATCAGGTGGCCAAAGTGCTGGAGCTTCAGCATCACTCCTTCCAGTGAGTATTCAGAGTTGATTTTCTTTAGAATTGACTGATTTGATCTCCTTGCTGACCAAGGGACTCTCAAGATTCTTCTCCAGCACCACCATTCGAAAATGTCAATTCTTTGGTGTTCAGCTTTCTCTATGATCCAATTCTCACATCCCCACATGACTACTGGAAAAACCATGGATTTGACAATACAGACGTTTAAGATGTCTCTGCTTTTTAATATGCTGTCTAGGTTTGTCATAGGCTTCCTTCCAAGGAGCAAGTGTCTTCTAATTTCACAGCTGCAGTCAACATCTGCAGTGATTTTGGGGACCAAGAAGAGAAAATCTGTCACTGCTTCCACTTTTTCCCCTTGACGTGAAGTGATGGGATAGCATGCCATGATCTTTATTTTTTGAATGTTGAGTTTTAAGCCAGTTTTTTAACTCTTCCTCTTTCACCTTCATCAAGAGGCTATTCAGATCCTCTTCACTTTTTGCCATTAGGGTGGTATCATCTGCATATCTAACACTGTTGATATTTCTACTGGCAGTCTTGATTCCAGCTTGTAACTCATCCAGCCCACATTTTTCATGATGAACTCTGCATATAAGTTAAATAAAGAGAGTGACAGTAGACAACCTCATCGTACTCCTTTCCCAATTTTGAACCAGTCAGTTTTTCCATGTAAGGTCATAACTGTTGCTTCTTGACCCACATACATCTTTCTCAGGAGACAGATAAAATAGTCTGATATTACCATCTCTAAGAATTTTCCACAGTTGGTTGTATTCTACATAGTCAAATACTTTAGCATAGTCAATGAAGCATAAGTAGATGTTTTTCTGAAATTCCCTTGCTTTCTCTGTGATCAAGTGGATGTCAACAATTTGATCTCTGGTTTCGCTGCCTTTTTGAAACCCAGTTAGTACTTCTGGAAGTTCTCAATTCAAGAAACTGAATTGAGCTTCTACTGAATAGGCTTCTTCTGCTGAAGCCTAGCTTGAAGGGTTTTGAACATAACCTTACTAGCATGGGGAATGAGCACAATTGTGTGGTAGTTTGAACATTCTTGAACACTGCCCTTCTTTGGGATTGGGGTGAAAACTGACTGAGGGCACAACGTGATTTTCTGATTCTGGGTCATCTGGGCTACCCTTTAGTGGTAGAACACCTTAAGTGCCTAGGGCTGTCACTTTAAAACTTGTTTGGGAGTGAAATGTAAACAAACCAAAGTTAGTGGGTGGTTAGTACCACCCAAGGATAAAAGTCCAAAATGACTATGAGCTAATAAACTTGCATCCATCTCAAGAATTATAAAATGCATCAGACTAAACTGCTGGTACCCAGTTGAGGCCTTTGCTTTATATGCTGATCTAGAGTTCCTAGACAGGCCAGCCTGATGGTATTATACTTGTTAATCATATTTAACAATTTAGTTTCATAAGTGCAATAGTTTTGAATTTGTTCCACTATCATATTTTATCCCCAACAAAGTCACCTAGTGTGAAAAATTACCATGCAATCAGGAAACATAGTACAACAAGCAAGCCAGATGGTGGTAAATATAGAGAAAAATAAAGGTGACAGGAAATAAGAAAAGAATGAAGATTTGCTCCCTCGTGTTGTAAGTCTGAACCAAATATGATGTTTTACTCTCTCTGAGGTTCTCAGCAGGTAGTATGAATGGAACAAAATGCTAACTGATTAATGTGAGCCTTCTCTTCTCTTTGCCTCCTCAGTAGTGCTCAGAATATAATCTAAAAAGCCTTTGAAAGATAATAGGCATATCTCATTGGAATGTTTCAAGATGAGTATATTTTAGCCATTTGTGTTCATTGGATGAAAGCTATTGAATGGATGAGAAAAAAGTTTCATCGTTCACTCTTTTGATTGATGAATTTAGTGTTCTGGGAAGAATATTGATCCAGGAATCAGGATAATTTGTTTCAAGATCTATCTCTACCATGGAAATTTGGGCATGCCTGTTAATTCCCTTCATTCTGATTACCTATAAAGTGAAGTGTCATGCTGTGCTAAATCTCTTCGGTCTTGTGCGACTCTTTGCCACGCTATAGACTATAGCCCACCAGGGTCCTCTGTCCATGGGATTCTCCAAGCAAGAATAGTGAAGTGAATTGCCATTTCCTTCTCCAGGGGATTTTCCCGACCAGGGTTCGAACTTGAGTCTCTTGTGTCTCCTGCATTGGCAGGCAGGTTCTTTACCACCAGCGCCACCTGTGTCGTTTATTTTTCTGGAATTGAGCTGCAGGAGTTGCTTGTATATTTTTGAGATTAATTCTTTTTCCATTGCTTCATTTGCTATTATTTTCTCCCATTCTGAAGGCTGTCTTTTCATCTTGCTTATAGTTTCCTTTGTTGTGCAAAAGCTTTTAAGTTTAATTAGGTCCCATTTGTTTATTTTTGCTTTTATTTCCAATATTCTGGGAGGTGGGTCATAGAGGATCCTGCTGTGATTATTGTCGGTAAAGTAAAACTCTCACTGTTTGCAGATGACATGATTCTCTACATAGAAAACCCTGAAGACTCTACCAGAAAATTACTAGAGCTAATCAATGAATATAGTAAAGTTGCAGGATATAAAATTAACACACAGAAATCCCTTGCATTCCTATACACTAACAATGAGAAAACAGAAAGAGAAATTAAGGAAACAATACCACTCACCATTGCAATGAAAAGAATAAGATACTTAGGAATATATCTACCTAAAGAAACAAAAGACCTATATATAGAAAACTATAAAACACTGATGAAAGAAATCAAAGAGGACACAAATAGATGAAGAAATATACCGTGTTCATGGATTGGAAGAATCAATATAGTGAAAATGAGTATACTACCCAAAGCAATGTATAGATTCAATGCAATCCCTATCAAGCTAACAACAGTATTTTTCACAGAACTAGAACAAATAATTACACAATTCGTATGGAAATAAAAAAACCTAGAATAGCCAAAGCAATCTTGAGAAAGAAGAATGGAACTGGAGGAATCAACCTGCCTGACTTCAGGCTCTACTACAAAGCCACAGTCATCAAGACAGTATTGTACTGGCACAAAGACAGAAATATAGATCAATGGAACAAAATAGAGAGCCCAGGGATAAATCCACACATCTATGGACACCTTATCTTCAACAAAGAAGGCAAGAATATCCAATGGAGAAAAGACAATCTCTTTAACAAGTGGTGCTGGGAAAACTGGTCAACCACTTGTAAAAGAATGAAACTAGAACACTTTCTAACACCACACACAAAAATAAACTCAAAATGGATTAAAGATCTAAATGTAAGACCAGAAACTATAAAACTCCTAGAGGAAAACATAGGCAAAACACTCATTTATTTATTTTTCATCCAGCATTTATTGTTAATAGAGTTTCAGATACTTGGAAACTAAAATTCTTGTCTTTAAGAAGTCTATATTCTTCCTAAGCAGATAGACCAAATAATTATTATGCATTATTAAAAAGCACAAATTAATATGCTATATGACCAATGAAAAATGAGTGACTTAATTCTATCTGGAAAATGAGGGCGCATATGAACAGTTGTTGTTATTTAAATGTTTTTCCTTATCTGGAGTCATTTTAGGGGCAGAAATATGGTACTGCAAATATTAACACCACCTACTGTGTTAGATCTGAATTTAAATTGAAACTCATTATTCAGATGTAAACTCTCCAAGCTTCTTAACTTCTCAGAGCCTCAGTGACCTGAAAATCAGGAATAATACCTCCTGTGGTTCTTGTAGTGTTTAAATGAGATATCCTGTATGGATCAGGCCCAAGGGAGGGACTGAGTCCATGTTAATTTCCCTTCTGCTCCCTGTGTATAGCAGCTTAGAAATGCCAGATCATTTGTGAAAAGCAGAGGCATTGCATAATTAACTTGTCTTCTCTGGCCCAAACCCATCCATCAGTGCAGCATTTGAAGCATCCCCTGTAAATACAAAATTGTTATCATACCCTTTTTTTTTTGATACTTGTCTCTAATTTTCAAAATATAGGAAAAGTGAAAATAGTATTTTTTTTTCTAACTAATAAATGTAATAGGAATGTTATCTGCTTCAGTGTTAGATACATTCTTTTCCTCTTATGTTTAGTCAGAGAGAAAAGACCTCAGTGACGTTTTTAAAGTTAACTTTTATTGGAGTATAGTTGCTTTACAATGTTGTGTTAATTTCTACCATACAGCAAAGTAAATCAGCTATATGAATACATATATCCACTCTTTTTTGGATTCCTGTCCGATTTAGGTCACCACAGGGCACTGAGTAGAGTTTCTAGTGCTATACAGTAGATTTACATTAGTTTTCTTCTTTATACATAGTAGTGTATATATGTCAATCTCAATTCATCCAACCTCCCCCTTACATCTTTGGTAACCATAAGTTTGTCATCTACATCTGTTATTCTATTTCTGCTTTGCAAATAAGTTCATTTCAACTGTTTTTCTAGATTCCATATATAAGCGAACCAGAAAAGACCTCAGTGACCTTTAAACAATAAGAACAAACAATGCCTCCCTAGGAAGTGTAGGAGCTGTGACTAAGTATACCCCGGGTGGCATGACTTGTGGTTTAAGTCAAAAGTTAGTCAAATCCTTTCTGCATGTTTTCTGAGTCAGGTATGAACTTAAAGGTTTGTGATAATTAATGGAAATTTGTTCCCCCCCACCAGTTTGTAAAGTACCCTAAGATTTGGGTTCCCCAGGACATCTTTGGTGATATGATGATATGGTTTCCTTGACTGACCTTTCTGTCACTCACATGTCTTGCTGAAAGGTAAGCAGAAGAAATGGAGATGCTGTCAATGAATTGAAATAATAGCACGAAACCCAGGGGTGTGCTCTAGGAAACAGGCCTGCTCTGTCCCTAAATAGTAGAACCTTGCTCCCCAAATCATATGTGAGTTTGAGAGTAACCAGTCCAGTTAGTTCCAGATGCGTGTGTGCTAAGTTGCTTCAGTTGTACCCAACTCTGTAAGACCCTGTGGACTGCAGCCTGGCAGGCTCCTCTGTCCATGGGATTCTCCAGGCAAGAATACTGGAGTGGGTTGCCATGTCCTCCTCAGGGACCCTCCCGAACCAGGGAGCAAACCTGTGTCTTTTACATCTACCTGCATTGTCAAGCAGATTCTCTACCCCTAGCACCACCTACAAAATTGTAGAAATGTTCATTCTTTAAACCAATAAGGGGAAGGCACTCCTCCATGGACTAGATACACAGAACATAATGTAGCCCATCCCCAGGGAACCTTGGTCTTTTCCTCTCATCTTTAAAAAGATGTAGTGCCACCTGTCTTGAAAGGTTGTTTTGAGGATGAAATGAGGTAAGGAAATGTCTGCGTCACAGAAGGTCCTCAGATGTTGGGGGGTTTAGTTCTCCTCTTCCCACACTCGCATTTGTTATCCTCTCAATAACTCAGCTATCTGGGCTGTCCTCACTTGGTCAGCATTCTTCTTAAGAAATTTCCCTTATTGGCACAGCATTTCATCTTGAGTCTCCGTCATGACTTTTTCTACTCAGTTTGCACTTTAATGCTAGTGCTCCCCGGGCCTTGGCTTACAACTCTGCTGGGAGATTTTCTTCCCTTCCATAGTTTCAGTGACCATCTATCTGTTAGAGATGGCCTAGCATACATTTCCATATCAGAACTGCTCTGAGATGCATAGTCATGTCCAACTGCTGGGCATTTTTATTTGGATATCCTATTCTCACCAACCTCTACATGCACAAGACTGACTCCCTATTGTTTCTCACCAATTCTGCCCTTCTTCCTCTTGTGAAGGATTTGACCAGTGGGAACCCAGGACTGTGGTTGGGGAACCAAGATGTCCAAATTCAACTAGTTGCAATTCCCTTCACTTTTACTCCCTTATCATCTGTAACTGAGCTTCCCAGGTGGCTCAGTGGTAAAGAATCTGCCTGCCAAAGGAAGAGCCACAGGAGACGCAGCTTTGATATTTGGGTCAGGAAGATCCCCTAGAGGAGGAAATGGCAACCCACTCCAGTGTTTCCACCTAGAGAATCCCATGGACAAAAGAGCCTGGAGGGCTACAGTCCATGGAATTGCAAAGAGTCAGATACGGCTGAGTGAGCACAAACACACAACATCTCTTATATTCTTCCTATTATCTTCATTTTCATTATCTGTCCAAGGTTAGGCCATGCTTTAGTTAGAGTTCATTGTATTTGCAAGTAACAGAATTTACTCAAACCTAACTTTAAAAAAAAAAAGAGTGGTTTGCAATAAGGGCACGGGGTTGAAGTCTAGAAATAAAACTGAAACTGCCAAAGGGCTTGTGAAAAAAATTAATCAATAGTCAATCTAAGAAAGAAATGGAAAATTTTATTTGGGCCAACCTGAAAATAACCTAAAGACAGTCTCTCAGAGAGCTCTGAGAACTGTTTTGAAGAGGCAAAGGGGGAGGGCAGTGTACATATGATTTTGGTGAAGAGGGTATGTGCAATCAGGCACACATCTCTTGTAGAAGGTTGTTGCTAGTCACTAGGAATAGACATCTAAGGTAATGGTTTTAGTGTTTTCATAGGTATGGGAAGACAAAAGAATCAGGTTCATAAAAATTTCTCCTGAAAATATCTGTCTGTCTGAGGAGCAGTTCTGTCAATTTTGCCTCATCTTGATCTTTACCCGGAATTCCTTTCAGGCTATATTGTTAATCAGCAACTGCAGCGATTAATGACTTGATTCTTATAGAATTGGATGGTTGGCAACGTTTGCCTCATCTTGATCTTTACCTGGAATTCCTTTCAGGCTATATTGTTAATCAGTAACTGCAGCAATTAATGACTTGATTCTTATAGAACTGGATGGTTGGCAACGTTCTGTATTGCACAATCCCTTCCCTTTCTATCTTAATTTTTTTTTTTTGTCTTAATTTTGACCAAGGTTTGGGAGACATTTCATGACCAACTTGTTTCATAGCACTAGGAATGCTCATGCCCAGATAAGGCAGGGATTTCCTTGATAGGCCACTCAATGTGCTATTACTGGACTAGGCTCTGTTAACAGTAGCCAGAAGCCTCTGGACCACCATAACACCTAATCTGTTATGGTCCAAGAAATGGTTCCCTCTCATTGCTTCTTCCCATACCTACAGTTACACTATTACAGCCATTGATCTTATAGAACTATTTATTTGATCAGTGGTTTCAAATCACCTAATCATGAATAATTTTATCTGAGGCTCCATCATACATTTGGTAATAAAGGAAACAACAGCCTTATAAAATAGAAAGAATATAAGTAATATAGCTGGTAGGTTATAAGTAGGTAGTTAAGCTAAGAACTTCTATTAGGTTTGACTCAGGATATTCTCAGGTTGTTTGATCAGTCTGTTTTGCATCAATTGCTATCTTTAAAGGAAATGATAAATAAGCATTGGACATACATAAAGTTCACCAACGATGTCTGCACCTACAAGGCAAATAGTGGATCATTAAGACCACTTACAGGGTTGAGAAAGCAATATTATCTTCTAAGGAGCTACATTGCTGATGCCAGAAGGAGAAAAATTGATGTATGTGGTTCAGTAGGTATTTCTCCTGTTGGGGAGATCTAGTTAAGGCATAATGCAGTTGCACACTAGAAGGAACAATGGAGGCCAAAATGGGCAGAGGAAAATATTACATTTTAATTTTTTTATGTCTTGCCTTAAAATATGAATTTTTATTTCATCAGAGCTGAAAGCAGAAACTGGAGAGTCATGTGCTCAGCCTCTGTGTCCATGTAACATTGTGGTCTTGTTTTTTCTAGCTGTATGCATTCTCTTCCTTCTTTCTCTTTGAGATCTTTCTGTGGTTTTTCTCATCTGTGATCACACTCTGCCACCATAACCTTGGATGTACTTCTAAATTCAAGCATCCACAAAAGATTAACTGGAATTGTACCAATTCCTAGTTCCTTCTAACAGCCTTTGTTTTAAAGTCTGTTTTGTCTGATATGAGTATCATTAGCTTCCCTGGTGGCTCAGAGGGTAAAGCGTCTGCCTGCAATGCAGGAGACCTAGGTTTGATCCCTGAGTTGGGAAGATCCCCTGGAGAAGGAAATGGTGACCCACTCCAGTACTCTTGCCTGGAAAATCCCATGGACAGAGAACCTGGTGTAGGCTACAGTCCATGGGGTCGCAAAGAGTCGAACACGACAACACTTTCACTTTTATTCCATCTTTCTCATGATTTCCATTTGTGTGAAGTATGTGCTCCTGTCCTCTTACTTTCAGTCTGTAAATGTCCGTAGGTCTGTGGTGGGTCTCTTGTAGACAATATATATATAGGTCTTGTCTTGTACCCATCCAGCCAGTCTACACCTTTTGGTTGGTGGATTTAATCCATTTAAATTTAAGGTAATTATTGATATGTATGATCCTATTACCATTTTGTTAATTGTTTTGGGTTTATTTTTTGTAGATCTTTTCCTTCTCTTGTGTTTCCTTCTCTTGTGTTTCCTTTAGCATTTGGTGTACAGCTGGTTTAGTAATGCTCAATTCTGTTTTAATTTCATGGCTGCAATCACCATCAGCAGTGATTTTGGAGCCCAAAAAATAAAGTCTGACACTGTTTCCACTGTTTCCCCATCTATTTCCCATGAAGTGATGGGACCAGATGCCATGATCTTAGTTTTCTGAACGTTGAGCTTTAAGCCAACTATTTCACTCTCCTCTTTCACTTTCATCAAGAGGCTCTTTAGTTCTTCTTCACTTTCTGCCATAAGGGTGGTGTCATCTGCATATCTGAGGTTATTGATATTTCTCCTGGCAATCTTGATTCCAGCTTGTGTTTCTTCCAGCCCAGCGTTTCTCATGATGTACTCTGCATATGAGTTCAATAAGCAGGGTGACAATATACAGCCTTGACGGACTCCTTTTCCTATTTGGAACCAGTCTGTTGTTCCATGTCCAGTTCTAACTGTTGCTTCCTGACCTGCATACAGGTTTCTCAAGAGACAGGTCAGATGGTCTGGTATTCCCATCTCTTTCAGAATTTTCCACAGTTTATTGTGATCCACACAGTCAAAGGCTTTGGCATAGTCAATAAAGCAGCAATAGATGTTTTTCTGGAACTCTCTTGCTTTTTGGATGATCCAGCGGATGTTGGCAATTTGATCTCTGGTTCCTCTGCCTTTTCTAAAACCAGTTTGAACATCTGGAAGTTCACGGTTCACGTATTGCTGAATCCTGGCTTGGAGAATTTTGAGCATTACTTTACCAGCATGTGAGATGAGTGCGATTGTGTGGTAGTTTGAGCATTCTTTGGCATTGCCTTTCTTTGGGATTGGAACAAAAACTGACCTTTTCCAGTCCTGTGGCCACCTTCCTTAAACCATTCTTTTTACCTTTTGCTTTTTTCTCAAACTCTCTTAAGTTTGTTCCCACTGTAGAGACTTGCAGTTGCTTTTCTTTCTGCCTAGGAAGATCTTCCTCTAGATCTTCACTGTGGCTGATTCCTTGTCACTTGGGTCTAAATTTAAATATCAACACCTCAGATAGGCCTTGACCCTGTTCCATTTCCTCCCTTCACTGTTATCGCTCCATTTATTTTCTTCATGGTATTTATCACTGTGTAAGTTATCCTGTTTGGTTGAATGCATGCTAAGTGACTTCAGTCATGTCCGACTCTTTGCAACCTTATGGACTGTAGCCCACCAGGCTCCCCTGTCCATGAGATTCTCCGGGCAAGAATACTGGAGTAGGTTGCCATGCCCTCCTTCAGGCGATTATCCTGACCCACGGATCTAACCTATGGCTCTTAGGTCTGCTGCGTTGGCATGTGAGTTCTTTACCACAAGCACCACCTGGGAAGCCCATCCTCTTTGTTTACTTGTTTGTTAATAAGCTCATGAGAGTAGAGCCCTCATCTGTATTGTTCGCCTTTAAATTTTGCTCAACATACAGTAGACACTCAGAGAATATTGGTGGCATTGGAAATGTGGACAAATGCTTGCTCTATTTCCTTTCTTCAGAACTAAATGATGTTATTGATGATCCTGTGCCCTTTGCTGTTTCTTTATAGTAAAGTCGTGCTGAAATTATGAAAGATGGGAAACTAAGTGTCTTGGGAGGTCAGATGTTAGATTATTTATTTATTCTGCCTTAATAGCACTCTGCCTTTATTTGAAATGCCTGACTTTTCCAAATCCTTAGTAAATTAATTAAACAGTTAATTAAACAACTGAGAAATAATTCCTTTTTCTATTTTTCTCATTACCCAAATATCCCTGAATTGGCAAAACTCAGTTGGAAAAGTACTGGAGTAATATATTGTAAAATCAAAATCACTCTTGTATATTCCTCATTCCATCGAAACATAGAACCATAAATAGCATGGAAGAAAGGCATCTATGTAGCCTTTGAGTTTATCCCAAATGAATGAAATGGATAGCCAGACTGTATTGCACAAGGTCAGTTTGCAGTTCAATGAGATGAATATTTGCAATAATCATTAAAGAATAACTTCATGAGTAACAAAATGAAGATTCCATGATTGACCTCAATAAAGCTGTAATACAGAATTATATATAATAAATTAAATTTATAATAATATTTTTATCATTAGCGCAAAATGTAAACAAGCAAATTTGTATAAGTACATACAGTTATAGGTATTTATATTCTAGCTATTTGTTTTCTTAACAGAGTGTACCTTGAACTTGTTTTTCAGTCACTAAGTTGTGTCCAGCACTTTGAGATACCATGGACTGTAGCCTGCCAGGCTCCTCTGTCCATGGAATTCTCCAGGCAAGAATACTGGAGTAGGTTGCCATTTCCTCCTCCAGGGGATCTTCCTGACCCAGGGATCGAACCCATTTCTCCTCCACTGAGAGAGGTGATTCTTTACCACTGAGCCACTAGGGAAACTTATGAATTTTTTCTAAGAATTTAAAATTTAGTTGGAAATTCCTGGTGGTAACAATCTGGCTATGTTAAACTGGTACACAGAATCTCCTATGCCTTCTCATATCTGAAGTACTGAAACAATCAAGTCAGTACTATTTAGGATAGCTTATAATTTACAGCTCAAGATTCCCAAGTGTATTTTCCTTCAGTCCTAGAATTCCTATAGTACCAGTTCCAGATGGAAGTAGAATGAGAGAACACAGATGTTCAGGAGGCCCAGGTATAGGTGTGGGTATAGGTAGGTGGCAGACTCTGTCAGCAGGAGAATGGGTGTGCAGGAGAGGGAGTGGCAATAGCAAAGGCCTTGGCAGGGTCAGCTTGTTGTAATGATGAATACTCCGGTTATCGTAGGGTGTTTGTCTTGCCCCTGGTAGGGGAGGAAGGAAGTAGATGATGCTTATAGTTGTTCTCACAGTGTTCAAAGTGAAAGGGGCACAAGATCAATCCTATGTATCAATTGTTTTAGTAAGTTTTATGTTTGTACATAAATGGTCATCTCTAATATGGTTATGTTATTTGATAATTCAAATGACTTCTAAAGCCAAAAAAGCAGAAATGACTATGGCTTCCCAGCATGAATTGTATAGTCATGTAGTGTTTGCTTCCACATGTTCATTAGAAAGCCAATTCATGAATTAATTTTGTTATTAAAATTATACTAGTAATTCAGGTTGCATGCATAGGATGCATTTTTCATCAACTAGGTGAAAAATATTGGTTAGCTGGTTATTTTGATAGTAGAATATGAATTGGATGACGATCTATTAAAGTACATTAAAACAAGTTTTCCTGTTTTGCTGATTTTAAAGTTTTTTCAGTAAACAGTATTGTTGGGTCATTTATGTAGTGGATTAAAAAAGTCACAGACTTGTTTTAACATTATTGATATTTTACATTTTCAGTTTAATTTTTACTGTAGTATTACAGATATAAGTCAAAGTAGTGTAAGATTTCCTATGAAAAGCGATTTTCCCTGTCCCTCATCCTCTACCTCAAGTTCTACTCTTTGAGGACAATTACTTTCACTTCTTTTAAATATTTCTTTCCATATTAACACCCTATATATTTCTAAAATAATATTTATATAATCTTTATTGATTTCAGTGTTTGAAATTCTATATTGATTTTGTATTACATAAGATACTTCTTCCAACCATCACCATTCACATTCACACAATTCCTCCCACCCTTATAATTGTATCTCAAGTTTGGGGGTTAACTAATGTTCACTGTTTTCATCCTTGTAACTACAAAAACATTGTTTCCAACTGAGCAACGCAGTGCACTGTGATTACGTGTGCTTCTCTTGTGCTGTACATCTTCTGTTTGCTACCCAGGTGACACCCCTGTCCTTCTCCACCTTACTATGCATGAAGCCAGGCCTGATGAACTGATTGATACATGTGCAGTAACATTTTTTCCTCCCCTATTGTAAATAACTGCCTCCTCCTTTAATTTGGGCTTCTTTTGTGGCTCAGCTGATAAAGAATCAGCCTGCAATGCAGGAGACCTGGGTTCCATCCTTGAGTTGGGAAGATCCCCTGGAGAAGGGAAAGGCTACCCACTCCAATACTCTGGCCTAGAGAATTCCATAGGCTGTATAGTCCATAGGGTCACAAAGAGTCAGACAGGATTGACTGATTTTCACTTTCACTTCCTTTAATTTGCTCAGTGTTCCCTGTAACTCTCGTTAATCCTTTCTGCGTACTCCTCAGTAACCTAATGACAAACATCAGGAAATCCATCCTTGTACTTCTGCTTCCCCACCTCTTGCCTTCCTTGCTTACCCTACTCCTGGAGCCTCCATTATTCTGCTCACTGTCTCCCCCCATCAGGATGCTGTCCAGGTGCAGCTGTAGAAATTCTCTTTACATCTCTTCTGGTTGGCTTCCCTGCTTCCTGGATCCCATTTCCTCTCTTTAAGCGTATGCCTTCCTTTTGGTGGCTCTTATTCAGCAGTAGTTGCCTGTGAAAAGCTTGGTGGAAGAGTAAGAAAAAAAAAAAGAGAGAGAGCGATACCATGAAAATCTTTATTCTGCCCCCAGACTTAATTATTGTTCTCCCCCAGAATCTTCAAGCGATAGACTTTGATTTTCAGACCATACCTTCCAGCTGTACTTCATTGTGCTTGCTTTCCTCCAGTCTGAAAGCTTGGTTGCTCACTGTCTCTAGACAGTAAACCTCTTGTTCCTTCTGAGTGTGGGTAGGGTGAGAGGTCTGGCAGGGAGACCAGGGGCAAAAACTGATAGTTATGATTGTTATAACTGATGTTATAAAGATTCTCAATTAGTCCTCTTGTATTCAATCTGAAATATCTGGTACCTCCAATCCTTGGACTTTTCCAGACTTCTGTTATATAACACATCCCTTACTCCCCCACCCTCATATGTTCTGGTATTTTAGCAAGTCGCCACATATATAATCTCTTTATCAGTCTGATGTTTTTTATCATCACATAGATTTTAAAAACTTAACTTATTTTATGGTAATTTTAGTAGAGAAGGTGAGAAAATAAAGGTGCTGAATTTTACTGGACAAAAGTATTTTAAAATACTAAGGCAAATTACAATCAAGTTGATAATTGAAATGCTTCTGTGAAGTAAGATACATGTTTTTTTAAAATATTACTTCTCTCCTAGATTATGTGACCATAGTTACATAGATTTATCTCTGGACTTTCTATCCTGTCCATTGATCTATATTTCTGCTTTTGTACCAGTTGCATACTATTTTGATTACTGTATCTTTGTAGTATAGTCTGAAGTCAAGGAGTCTGAGTCCCCCAGCTCAGTTTTTCTTTCTCAGGATTGCTTTGCCTATTTGAGGTCTTTTATGTTTCTAAACAAATTTTTAGCATTTTCATTCTAGTTCTGTGAAAAATGCCATTGGTAATTTGATAGGAATTGTATTGGATGATGTGGTCATTTAGACAGTCTTGATTCTTCCAATCCAAGAACATGCTATATCTTTTCATCTGTTTGTCAGCTTCTATTTCATTCATTAACATTTTATAGTTTTTGGAGTACAGATTTTTGCCTCCTTAGGTAGGTTTATTCCTACATTTTTAAAATTCTTTTTTATGCAGTGGTAAATGAGACTGTTCCCTAAATTACTCTTTCTGATCTTTCATTGTTAGTGTACAGAAATGCAACAAATTTCTGTGTGTTAATTTTGTCTCCTGCAGCTTTACCAGACTTATTAATGAGATCTGATAGTTTTCTGGTGGCATCTTTAGGATTTTCTGTATATAGTATTATGTCACCTACAAACAGTGACAGTTTTGCTTCTTCTTTTCAATATATATCCCTTTTATTTCCTCTTTGTCTCTGATTATCACTGCTAGGGCTTCCAAAATTATGTTGAATAAAAGTAGTGATAGTAGACATCCTTGTCTTGTTCCTGATCTCAATTAATATATGCCAAAAGAGGCAAAAATACACATTGGAGAAGAGACGGTGTCTTTAAGAAGTGGTGCTAGAAAAACTGGACAGCTCCATGTGAAAGAATGAAATTATAATATTCTCTAACACCATACACAAAAATAAACTCAGAATGGATTAAAGAGCTAAATAAGACAAGAGACTATAAAAATCCTGGAGGAAAATATAGGCAAGACACTTTCATATAAACTGCAGCAATATCTTTTTGGATCCATCTCCTGGAGTCAGTTAGTTCAGTCGCTCAGTCGTGTTCGACTCTTTTCGACCCCATGAATTGCAGCACGCCAGGCCTCCCTGTCCATAACCAACTCCTGGAGTTTACCCAAACTCATGTCCATTGAGTCAGTGATGCCATCCAGCCATCTGATCCTCTGTCGTCCCCTTCTCCTCCCACCTCCAATCCTTCCCAGCATTAGGGTCTTTTCCAGTGAGTCAACTCTTCGCATGAGGTGGCCAAAGTATTGGAGTTTCAGCTTCAGCATCAGTCCTTCCAGTGAACACCCAGGACTGATCTCCTTTAGGATGGACTGGTTGGATCTCCTTGCAGTCCAAGGGACTCTCAAGAGTCTTCTCCAACACCACAGTTCAAAAGCATCAATTCTTCTGCACTCAGCTTTCTTTAGAGTCCAACTGTCACATCCATACATGACTACTGGAAAAACCATAGCCTTGACTAGATGGACCTTTGTTGACAAAGTAATGTCTCTGCTTTTTAATATGCTATATAGGTTGGTCATAACTTTCCTTCCAAGGAGTAAGCATCTTCTAATTTCATGGCTGCAATCACCATCTGCAGTGATTCTGGAGCCCAAAAAAATAAAGTCTGACACTGTTTCCACTGTTTCCCCATCCATTTCCCATGAAGTGATGGGACCGGATGCCATGATCTTAGTTTTGTGAATGTTGAGCTTTGAGCCAACTTTTTCACTCTCCTCTTTCACTTTCATCAAGAGGCTTTTTAGTTCCTCTTCACTTTCTGCCATAAGGGTGGTGTCATCTGCATATCTGAGGTTGTTGATATTTCTCCTGGCAATCTTGATTCCAGCTTGTGCTGCTTCCAGCCCAGCGTTTCTCATGATGTACTCTGCATATAAGTTAAATAAGCAGGGTGACAATATACACCTTGACGTACTCCTTTTCCTATTTGGAACCAGTCTGTTGTTCCATGTCCAGTTCTAACTGTTGCTTCCTGACCTGCATACAGGTTTCTCAAGAGACAGGTCAGGTGGTCTGGTATTTCCATCTCTTTCAGAATTTTCCACAGTTTATTGTGATCCACATAGTCAAAGGCTTTGACATAGTTAATAAAGCAGAAATAGATGTTTTTCTGGAACTCTCTTGCTTTTTCAATGATCCAGCAGATGTTGGCATTTTGATCCCTGGTTCCTCTGCCTTTTCTATTTTCCAGGCAAGAGTACTGGAGTGGGGTGCCATTGCCTTCTCTTAAAACAAATCAGACCTAATTAAACATAAAAACTTTTGCTGCAAAGCAAAGGAAAGAATGAAAATGCACAAAATGGGAGAAAATATTTGCAAACAGTGTAACCAACAAGGGATTAATCTCCAAAATATAGCAACAGCTTATATAGCTCAGGTCAAAAAATAAAAACCCATCAAAAAAATGGGAGGAAGATCTAAATAGATGCTTCTCCAAAGAAGACATACAGATGGCTAAAAGGCAGTTGAAAATATGATCAGCATTGCTAATTATCAAAGAAATGCAAATCAAAACTACAATAAGGTATGTCCTCACACTGGTCAGAATAGTTACTATCAAAATATTTACAGACAATAAATGCTGGAGAAAGTGTGGAGAAAAGAAAGCCCTCCTACATTGTTGATGGGGACGTGAATTGATATAGCCACCATGGGAAACAGTAGGGGAGTTGCTTAAAAGACTAAAAGTAGAGCTACCATATACTATAATCATACTCCTTGGCATTTATCTGGGGAAAACCATAATTCAAAAACATGTGCACCCCAGTGTTCACTGTGTCACTATTTGCAGCAGCCAAGACTTGGAAGTAACCTACTAATAAATGTCCATTTATAAAATGAATTGATAAAGAAGATGTGATATATATGCATAGTGGAATACTACTCAGCCATAAAAAAGAATGAAATAATGACATTTGCAGCATCATGGATGGAGCTAGAGATTATCATACTAAGTGAAGTATCTTAGAGAAACAATTTATATCATACAGTATGGAATTTTAAAAAGAGAGGACTTCCATATAGGTCCAGTGGTTGAGAATCTGCCTTCCAATGAAGGGAATATAGGTTTGATCCATAGTCAGGGATGTAAAGTCCCACATACTATGGAGCAACTAAGGCTGCATGCTGCAACTCGAGAGGCCCATGCATCACAATTACTGAGTCCGCATACTCTGTAGCCCATGCTCCACAACAGGAGAAGCCTGCATGGCACACCAAAGAGCTAGCATAGCCAAAATAAAAGTAAAAATAAAAATTAAAACATGAAAAAGATACAAAGAAACTTATTTCCAAAACAGAAAGAGACTCACCAAGGTAAAGCAGATTTATGATTACCAAAGTGGGAAGGAGGATAGGAGAAGGAATAATTAGGAGGTTAGGATTAAAATATAGACACTCCTATTTATAACATAGACCTACTGTATAGCACAGGAAACTACACTTAAAATTTTGAATAACTTGGAAGAGAATATGAAGAAGAAAAAATATATATGGCTTCCCAAATGGCTCAGTAGTAAAGAATCTGCCTGCCAAGGCAGGAAACATGGGTTTGATCCCTAGGTCAGGAAGATCCACAGGAGAAAGAAATGGCAACTCACTCCAGTTTTCTTGCCTGGGAAATCCAATGGACAAAGAAGCCTGGCAGGTTATAGTTCATGAGGTTGAAAAAGGGTCAGACACAACTTAGTGACTAAACAACAACAACAAATATAAGTATGTACGTACTTATATACAGATATAAGTATGTATGTATAACTGAATCACCGTGCTGTATATCTGAAACTAAGGCGGTATTGTAAATCAACTATACTTCAATTTAAAAAGGAAAGTTATGTAAAAAAAAAGTAGTGACTACTTCACTGTAAAAATTAGTTCTGTACGTAATCTTCAAAATTTTTAAGATTTAAAACTTTTAATTCTCATTTTCTGTATAGTAGAAAATCTAGCATTTTGGCTCCATTTTATGTATTTCTCATTTGTTAGAAGGAGTGATCTTGGTCCCACCACTCACACAGAAAGTGCGGTCAGAGCCTGAATGATGAGGTGGCAGGCTCTGAAATTAAATCAGTAAACTTACATATTAGAAATAGTAGGCATTGTAAATCAGCTATACTTCAATATAAAAGAAAGAAATAGCATAGATTTATGTTATAGGCCTTTTCAGTCTCAGTAAGATTTTTCACTAGAATTAGTAACCAAAAACTGAGCAAAAGCATATAAAAAATTAGTGCTCTATGCAATTCAGTTTCTGATCTATGAAATATCTTTTATTGTTTGATCTTTGAAGTAGATGTTATTGTGATACAACATTTTTTACCTTTTAGAAATAATATTTCTATAGGAAAGTATTGAAATGATATAGAAATAAATTCTTTTTTTTGTTTGTTTTATTAAATAAATTTATTTATTTTAGTTGGGGGCTAATTACTTTACAATATTGTAGTAGTTTTTGCCATACATTGACATGAATCAGCCATGGGTTTACATGTGTTCCCCTTCTTGGACCCGCCTCCCACCTCCCTCCCCATCCCATCCCTCTGGGTCATCCCATTGCCCCAGCCCTGAGCATTTGTCTCATGCATCGAACATGGAATGGTGTTCTGTTTCACATATGATAATATACATGTTTCAATGCTATTCTCCCAGAACGTCCCACCCTCCCCTTCTCCCTCAGAGTCCATAAGACTGTTCTATGCATCTGTGTCTCTTATTCTGTCTTGCATATATGGTTATCGTTACCATCTTTCAAATTCCATATATATGCATTAGTATACTGTATTGGTGTTTTTCTTTCTGGCTTACTTCACTCTGTATAATGGGCTCCAGTTTCATCCATCTCAATAGAACCGATTCAAATGTATTTTTTTTAATGGCTGAGTAATATTCCATTGTGTATATGTACCACAGCTTCCTTATTCATTCGTCTGCTGATGGACATCTAGGTTGCTTCCATGTCCTGGCTATTGTAAACAGTGCTGCGATGAACATTGGGGTACACGCGTCTCTTTCAATTCTGGTTTCCTCGGTGTATATGCCCAGCAGTGGGATTGCTAGGTCATATGGCAGTTCTATTCCCAGTTTTTTAAGGAATCTCCACACTGTTCTCCATAGTGGCTGTACTAGTTTGCATTCCCACCAACAGTGTAAGAGGGTTCCCTTTTCTCCACACCCTCTCCAGCATTTATTGCTTGTAGACTTTTGGATAGCAGCCATTCTGACTGGTGTGAAATGATACCTCATTGTGGTTTTGATTTGCATTTCTCTAATAATGAGTGATGTTGAGCATCTTTTCATGTGTTTGTTAGCCATCTGTATTTCTTCTTTGGAGAAATGTCTGTTTAGTTCTTTGACCCATTTTTTGATTGGGTCGTTTATTTTTCTGGAATTCAGCTGCAGAAGTTGCTTGTATATTTTTGAGATTAATTGTTTGTCTGTTGCTTCGTTTGCTATTATTTTCTCCCATTCTGAAGGCTGTCTTTTCACCTTGCTTATAGTTTCCTTTGTTGTGCAAAAGCTTTTAATTTTAATTAGGTCCCATTTGTTTATTTTTGCTTTTATTTCCAATATTCTGGGAGGTGGGTCATGGAGGATCCTGCTGTGATTTATGTCGGAGAGTGTTTTGCCTATGTTTTCCTCTAGGAGTTTTATAGTTTCTGGTCTTACATTTAGATCTTTAATCCATTTTGAGTTTATTTTTGTGTATGGTGTTAGGAAGTGTTCTAGTTTCATTCTTTTACAAGTGGTTGACCAGTTTTCCCAGCACCACTTGTTAAAGAGATTGTCTTTTCTCCATTGTATATTCTTGCCTCCTTTGTCGAAGATAAGGTGTCCATAGGTGGGTGGGTTTATCTCTGGGCTTTCTATTTTGTTCCATTGATCTATATTTCTATCTTTGTGCCAGTACCATACTGTCTTGATGACTGTGGCTTTGTAGTAGAGCCTGAAGTCAGGCAGGTTGATTCCTCCAGTTCCATTCTTCTTCCTCAAGATTGCTTTGGCTATTCGAGGTTTCTTATATTTCCATACAAATTGTGAGATGATTTGTTCTAGTTCTGTGAAAAATACCATTGGTAGCTTGATAGGGATTGCATTGAATCTATAGATTGCTTTGGGTAGTATACTCATTTTCACTATATTAATTCTTCCAATCCATGAACACGATATATTTCTCCATCTGTTTGTGTCCTCTTTGATTTCTTTCATCAGTGTTTTATAGTTTTCTATATATAAGTCTTTTGTTTCTTTAGGTAGATATATTCCTAAGTATTTTCTTCTTTTTGTTGCAATGGTGAATGGTATTGTTTCCTTAATTTCTCTTTCTGTTTTCTCATTATTGGAGTATAGGAATGCAAGGGATTTCTGTGTGTTAATTTTATATCCTGCAACTTTACTATATTCATTGATTAACTCTAGTAATTTTCTAGTAGAGTCTTTAGGGTTTTCTATGTAGAGGATCATGTCATCTGCAAACAGTGAGAGTTTTACTTCTTCTTTTCCTATCTGTATTCCTTTTATTTCTTTTTCAGCTCTGATTGCTGTGGCCAAAACTTCCAAAACTATGTTGAATAGTAGTGGTGAAAGTGGGCATCCTTGCCTTGTTGCTGACTTTAGGGGAAATGCTTTCAATTTTTCACCATTGAGGATAATGTTTGCTGTGGGTTTGTCATATATAGCTTTTATTATGTTGAGATATGTTCCTTCTATTCCTGCTTTCTGGAGGGTTTTTATCATAAATGGATGCTGAATTTTGTCAAAGGCTTTTTCTGCATCTATTGAGATAACCATATGGTTTTTTTCTTTCAATTTGTTAATGTGGTGTATTACATTGATTGATTTGCGGATGTTAAAGAAACCTTGCATTCCTGGGATAAAGCCCACTTGGTCATGATGTATGATCTTTTTAATATGATGTTGGATTCTGTTTGCTAGAATTTTATTAAGGATTTTTGCATCTATGTTCATCAGTGATATTGGCCTGTAGTTTTCCTTTTTTGTGACATCTTTGTCTGGTTTTGGAATTAGGGTGATGGTGGCCTCATAGAATGAGTTTGGAAGTTTACCATCTTCTGCAATTTTCTGGAAGAGTTTGAGTAGGATAGGTGTTAGCTCTTCTCTAAATTTTTGGTAGAATTCCGCTGTGAAGCCGTCTGGTCCTGGGCTTTTGTTTGCTGGAAGATTTCTGATTACAGTTTCGATTTCTGTGCTTGTGATGGGTCTGTTAAGATCTTCTATTTCTTCCTGGTTCAGTTTTGGAAAGTTATAGAAATAAATTCTTAAATATATACTCTGGTCTTGTTACTGGAAAATTAATTCATTTTTCACCAATTTATGCATTTGATACTGAGGTTACAATTACGAATGTTTTAAATTTATACTTTAATGTTTTTGTATCCAATTAACTTGTTTAAGTTACTTATTTATTTATTTCAGTGACTTCAGTGGCATGTATTTTGTATCCCACACTTCCATAGGAACTCAATAAATGTTGAAACAAAATAGTCATATTTTGTGTCAGCAAGGAAATAGCTACTTGTTCCAGTATTCTAGAGAATTCCACAGACACAGAAGCCTGGCAGGCTACAGTCCATGGGATCACAAAGAGTCAGACACAACTGAGCGAGTAACACACACACACACACACACACAGCTTAGAACATACTGAAGCTGAATAAATTAATCAAAGCATATCCTTTAGCTTTCCTGAATATTTCTTAAAATAGAAGTTTCTGAATATAAACAATGTTTAGCCAACTTTCTATAGCATTGCATAGGGATTTTGAAAAGCAGCTTTGAGGTTAACAATAGCAAATACAATACTCTTTTCTTGTTTGATGTTTTATTCTTTTAGAAAAGACACATTCTAATTAGATGTGGCCGCATATAATGAATATGCTTTTTTGAAATATAAAATATTGATTAACTTTAATAGACCCTGGGTTCTTGAACTAGCTTGTTATATATTTAAGGTTTTATGTTTTAAATGACATTTGTGGGAGAAAAAGGCAAAGATATGCTTTGATTAGTATGTTTATGATCTTTCCAGGAAGCATTATAATTCATATGACTCACCAATGTTTAGTTAGTTTACTGTGTACATTGATCATTATTCTATACCTAGTAGAAACTATTAAACTCTCCAAGTGTTTTGGTATCATGTATCAAATGTAGAAGTAAACTTGTGAAGTTCAAGATTGTTAAAAAAATGCATAAAATGCACAAAATATAATGGAGTATTTTCATAAAGAGAAGGAGAGAGAAACATTATTACTGGACTCAGAAAGACCAGGGCATTTGATTTTGGTACATGAACTATAGATTTTGGGCTGACAAGAATCTTATTTTTTTAAAATGCTTAGTGCACAATCTACTACTGTTTCATTTGTAAGTGAACAAACTGAATGTGTTGGTTCTAAGGTACTATTAATTATGTATTGACACCTTGATAGACTGCTCTAGCCATTCTGCAGCTTTTCTCAATAAAATGGCATCAGGAAGAGATTTTTCTCTATCAGTGAAACCTATAAAAATTCTTCACATTTAAAGTTAGAGCTATATTCAGTTTATAAAATTATAAATGTTCATTAACTATTGAAATGATGATACGACTGTTAAAATACCAGAGAAAGATATGTCAAAATGCTAAAAAGCAGTTTACAAAACAATGTTACATGTCTTACCCATTTATTACAGAATACTGCCCATGCAATTCATCTCTCTGCTCCCTCTCATAAATATCAGAACCATATAAATATGAAATTTTTGAAATTCCTCATAATAAAAGTATAATGTTTCCTGAGAGCATTCATTGTAACATATGTCTTAGAAACTTCCCAGGCCTCTAAACCTAAGATTTACATATTCTTGATATTCTTGAAAACTGGTATATTCTTGAAAACTGACTAAAGGGATATTATTTCCTGAAAAAGGTTATCAGTCACTAGTAAAATATTCCTTGTCTTTGAGTGCACGAATTACTTAAACCAAAAGGATTGCTACTGTTCACATATTTTAATGATTTAGGATGAGTGTATTGTGTTTGAGGGACATTTTCTTTCTCACTGCTTTAATGTTCTGAACTTTATTTGAATTTTTTTCAAAAAGTTCCAAACAACCTTTATTTCAGTATTATAAATATTTAACCAACCAAATAAAGAAGTCCATCAGATCCATACATAGATGAAGCAATAGGCTTCATTTTTATTTTGGAATCTACCTTTCTGGAAGGATTATATAGGATATTGTAACAACTAGGTGAGAAAAAGAAATTAGTATGGTTAGCTTAGGTAAATTAGGAAAATTATTTTTTAATAAAATTATACTGCTGTGAAAGGTTGGTAAATATTGATAAGTGACTTAAATGTGCTATCACTTGGTTTGATTTTAAATAGTTTAGACATCTTTAATATTCTATTTGGTTTATCATGCATCCTGCCATGTGATAAAACTAAAGCATCTTATGAAGGAAAGGAATATGCATTTTATTTTATTAAATTATTGAATCCTCCATGATAAGGATATAATTAAAATTCAGCCTTTCTAAAGTAATGGTTGTTTTAGTTTTGTTCTCATTAATTAACATGTCATAGGCAACCCTAGAATTGCCCAGATGTTGGAGTCATTAGATAACAATTTTAAAGCATTTTTATAGCTGTGGCTAAAGAGATGTAAAATGAGATGTTTGTAATGAATGAAAAGATAGGAGATCTCAGGGAACTATGAAGAATAACCAAATGCAAATTTTACAGCTGAAAAATAAAGTATCAGAAGTAAAAAGTTTACTTTATGTGCGTTGCTCAATCACTCCATTGTGTCTGACTCTTCACAACCTCCTGGACTACATGTAGCCCGCCAGGCCTCTCTGTCCATGGAATTTTCCAGGCAAGAATACGGGAATGGGTTACCTTCCTACTCCAGAGGATCTTCCCGACCCAGGGATCGAACTTGTATCTCCTTCATTGGCAGCAGAATGCTTTACCACTGCTCCACCTGGGAAGATGAGTTTACTAGATGACCTTAATATCAGAATGAAGACAATAAAAATCTGAAGAGAGAAAGAAAAAAAAATTTTTGATAGCCTCAGGTTATATGAGGCAAGTTCAGAAGATAAATGGGGTCCTGGAAGGAGAAGAGTGAGGTAATGGAGCAGAAAAAAGAAATTGAAAAATACTGGGGACTTCCCTGGTGGTCCAGAGGTTAAAAATCTGCCTGCCAGTGCAGCGGACATGGTTTCAGTCTTTGGTCTGTGAAGATTCCACATGCCTTGGAACAACTAAGCTACAACTACCGAGCTCATGCTCTAGAGCCCGCAAGCCACAGTACTGTGCTACATAACAAGAGAAACCACCAAAATAAGAAGCCCATGCGCCACAATGAAGAGAAGCCCCTGCTCACCAAAACTGGAGAAAACCCCCACACAGCAATGAAGACCCAGTACAACCAAAAATTAAATAAATAAATAAGTAAAAGTTTAAAAAACAATACTTGCAGAAATCCTCTGGAATTTGGTAGGAGATATAAATTTACATATTTATGGATTCAGCAATCTGTTGTTCATTGTTTAGTTTTAAGAGTATTCTATATATTGTGGATATTTTGATAGCCTCAGATTATGTGAGGCAATTTCATGAGGAAATGGGGTCTTAGAATGAGAAGAGTGAGATAATGGAGCAGAAAAAAAAAATTGAAAAATACCGGGGACTCTCTTACAGGATATATTCTCAGATGCTCAGTCGTGTCCAACTCTTTGCAAACCCCATGGACTATAGTCTGCCAGACTCTTCTGTTCATGGAATTCTCCCAGCAAGAATATTGGAGTGGGGTGCCATTTTCTCCTTCAGGGGATCTTCCTGACCCAGGGATTGAACCTGCATCTCTTATGTCTCCTGATTTGGCAGACGAGCTCTTTACCGCTAGCGCCACCTGGGAAGTCCTTGTATGGTATATGATTTGCAAATTTTTCTTCCATTCTGTGGGCTACAGTTTTACTCTGTTGATATTGTCTTTCAGTGCATATAAATATTTTCTTCTAAGAGTTTTATTATAATTTTAGGGCTTACATTTAGGTCTTTGACTATATTAAGTTAATTTTTTAATGTGTTGTGTGGTAAGGATCCAATTCCATTCTTTTGCATTTAGATACCCAGTTTTCCCAGCACCATTTGTTAAAAAGACTCTCGATTCCATGTGAATTTTCTATATCTATTTCTGAAAAAAAAAATCACTGAGACTTTTGTAGGAACTGCATTGAATCTGTAGGTCACTTTGGATAGTATTGACATCTTAACAATATTGTCTTCCAATCCAAGAACATGAGATGTAGTTCCATGTAGTCCTGTCTTTCTTAATTTCTTTTAGAGAAAATTGTACTTTTCATTGTACAAGTCATTCATCTCCTTGCATAAGTTAATCTCCAAGTATTTTATTCTGTTTCATGCTGTTGTACATGAAATTTATTTTCTTAATTTCCTTTTTAAATTGCTCATTGTTATTGTATAGACTTGCAAATGATTTTTGTGTCTTGTCTTTATATCCTGCTACTTTGCTGAATTTGTTTATCACTTCTGGCAGAATTTTTTAGGAAAGTTGGGGGGTTTGGCATAAAAGATGATGTCATCTGCAAACAGAGATAATTTTACTTCTCCTTTTCCAGTTTGGATATCTTTCATTTATTTTTCTTGCCTAATTGCTCTGGCTAGAACTTCTAGTACTATGCTGAATTAAAATGGAAAGTGGGCATCCTTGTTTTGTTCCTGATCTTGTAGGAAAAGCTTTCAGTCTTTCACCATTGGGTAGCATTCCCTTCTCCAGGGGATCTTCCTGACCCAGGGATTGAACCTGGATATCCTACACTGCAAGCAGATTCTTTACCATCTGAGCATCAGGCTATTTTATTATTAGTTATTGTTGCTAATCTCTTACTGTGACAATTTGTAAATTAAACTTTACTATAGGTATGTTTGTATAGGAAAAAAACATAGTATATGTAGCAATTGATACCATCTGTGGTTTCAGGCATCTAATGAGGATCTTGGATCATATCCCCCATAGGTAAGGGGGAACTATTTTAACAGTATTGGGAGTATAGGAATATGAGCACAGTATTTGTGTGAGTGGTAGTAGGAATAGTAACTGGGTGCTAAATCCTGCGACAGGGAATAATTAATAGATAGGAACTGATAAAACTTTTTATGGAAAAAACACCAACATACAGACAAATACAGAAGTAAATACCAACTGAAAGTAATGTGACAATGACCTTAGAAATGAGTTAGAAGTAATGTAAGGAATTACTATTATTAGATACCTGTGTGACTTTTTAGTAAAAATCAGAATAATTTAACAGTAAATAAGTCATGAAAAATTTTAAAATTTATGAGCCATAACTTGTAGACTTTTGACTATTTCATTACCCTCAATTCAAAAATACTTTTCTTCTTTAATTTTCTTAAAATATGCATATAAGAAGTATTAATATACTGTCATTCTATTTGCTCAGCTGATATAAGTAAATGCAGTCATTGACATGTGTTTCTATGGCTACTTTTTCTTTAAAGATTGACATTCAGTAGTAAAAGATGAATGACAGAAGTTGATAGCTTGACTTAAAATACATTTATTCAGCTAACTTTTTTCTGACTTGTTTTAGGTTGATAACTGCAAATGCAAATCATATATCTGTATATAGGGGAAAGCTGATATCTTCATTCATGGGGTATATTACATATCATATTTCCTAATATGTATAGTGATATTAATAAATGTTGAAGAGTGGTTTTAAAGGAACAGTTCTTGGCAGTTTATCTGCAGTGTATTAACATAGACTAACGAAGAAACTTGTTCTTCATAATTAGTATCTCTGTGGAGTCAGGAAAAGATGAAGGCCTTCAACTTCTAAATGACTGATTCAGCTTCCCACATAACTTACTGAAATCAAAATGAAAACCTACATATCTCTTATGCTTGAATATTTGGTAAAGGTCTTAGTTTTAACAAGTTTAAGCATTGTGTTTTAAAGAATGTTATAGGTTTTCAGATAGTCAAAAACTGTAGGATGTTTTATGAAATATCAATTATTATTTGCTTAAGAGTTTCCATTATTAATCTGTTTGGAAGAGAAAGTCATTTTAACATAATACTCTTTCATTCTACTTTGTTTTTGTTATTTACCTTTTATACACTATATTCAATACATATAATTTTGGAGGTTTAAGTATAAAAATACTTCACAAAAAATAGAATCACTATAGAGTTAGTGGGGAAGTCAAAATAATAGCATGTTTTTGGTTTTAAATATTTTCCCAGTTTGTATACTTTACATATACTTATGTCTTTACAAAAAAGATGTGGATATGATAATTTTGCCCCATAAACAGGTAAAATTTGCTTTGAGGGAGACAATAGATATTGAGGTGCCAAGAGATTTGTATTTTTGATTTTGTAGTGTTTCTATTTTTGCTTCTTTTTTTAGTATATCTTTATTATGGTAAAATATAACAAAATTTGCCATCTTTACCATTTTTAAATATACAATTCAATGGCAATAATTACATTCGCAAGTTGTACAACCACTATTACTGCTATCTACTACCAGAAGTTTTCATAACCCCAAACAAAAAATATATACTCGTTAAGCAGTAATTCCCCATTCCTGTTTTCCCTCAGCCTTTGATAATGTCTAATTTATTTATTCATTTATTTCTAAAAAATGGTATAAATATATTTATAAAGAATATGATATGTTGTCAATAATATTTATTGTTATGTATAGGTTAAGTCTCTTCAACTTATTGAAAAGTTGATTTTAGTAGTACTTTATCTGTTACTTGAACTAGTACTGGAATTAGTCCATTGGCACATCAAATGCATTCTAATTATGATGTAGTAATTTAAAGTAATTTTCCTTTCCCATAGCTAGAATATTTAAGACCATACAAGGATTATTATCATATCCAATATGCTCAATCTGGGTTTCTTCAATTCAGGGTTTCTTCTTAAATGCTGCCTCATGGCCAAACCAGAATTATGAATTGCCAAATTAAAATAGAATACAAAAATATAATACTATGCCCTTCACTGATCACTTTGCAGAATGTTTGTTGATCATCAGTCATGGACTCCTAAGCAGTGATGTGTATCATGTGAAAACTCTTGACTCAGTATAAGCATCTAGAGGTGCTAGAAGCTCCCATGACTTTTCTGTGCAGGGATAGCTGGGATACATTCCTGCCTGGTTAAACACACTGAAGGCTCCTGAAATGGGGAATATGTGACGGCAGGGCAGGAGAGAGCTCTCTTCCTTTGCCAGTGGCTTCTTTCAAATAAAAAAAACCTCCTAGTTCAGAAAGACTCTCCAAAATGTTATTAATAACTGAAGGTCATAATTTTCCAGGAACAGAATAGAAAGAGGGAAATTCACGTACCTGAAAACAAGCTAATCTTCCAAAGCAAAACACCGGAGATTGATTGTACATACAACATACAACTCAGTTTTTCCACTTGAAAGTTACCGCTTTTGCAGTTCTTATATAGGCAATCCTGTTACCACTGTAATCACTGCCCTATGCACAGTGAAGCCAAGCAAAAGGAAACTTTGGAATTTAGAGCAGAGAAAAGTTTAATGTAAGATCATGCAAGGTGTCCGGTTAATTATGCCCCCCTAAACCCTGAACTCCCTGATGGTTTTCAGGGAAAAATTTTTATAGGCAAAATTTGGGATTAGAGCTGCAGGGTTTGTGACTTCCTTTGATTGTGATGAGTTAACAGTACAGAGTTCCAGGAATCTTGTGCTGGCTTGTAGTTACCATCCTTCACCTGGGTGGGGCCCTTAGTCTCTGCAGAAGAGCTCAAAGGTTAAACATTTTCCAGCAGGGGGAACTAGGACCCTGCCCTGAGGCTGTAGTAGTGTTTCTTGCCCACCCTTCCTTGTTTTCTTGCCCACCCTTCCTTGTTTTCTTGCATTACCTCCCACCTTCCTTAATTAGCAGCTGTTTGAATCTGCACTTTGGAACTCAGGGAAGGTCAAGGTGTCTGAGCATACTCTCAATTCAGTTCAGTAGCTCAGTGTGTCGACCCCATGGACTGCAGCACACCCGGCCTCCCTGTCCATCACCAACTCCCAGAGTTTACTCAAACTCATGTCCATTGAGTCGGTGATGCCATCCAACCGTCTCATCCTCTGTTGTCCCCTTCTCCCCGCCTTCAATCTTTCCCAGCATCAGGGTCTTTTTAAATGAGTCAGCTCTTCACATCAGATAGCCAAAGTATTGGAGTTTCAGCTTTAGCATCAGTCCTTCCAATGAATATTCAGGACTGATCTCCTTTAGGATGGACTGGTTGGATCTTCTTGCTGTCCAAGGGACTCTCAAGAAACTTCTTCAACACCACAGTTCAGAAGCATCAGTTCTTCAGCACTCACCTTTCTTTATAGTCCATTTCTCACGTCCATACATGAATATTGGGCAAACCAAAACTTTGAATAGGTGGACCTTTGTCAGCAAAGTAATGCATCTGCTCTTTAATAAGCTGTCTAGGTCATAGCTTTTCTTCCAGAGAGCAAGCATCTTTTAATTTCATGGCTGCACTCACCATCTGCAGTGATTTTGGAGCCCAAGAAAGTAAAGTCTCTCACTGTTTCCATTGTTTCCCCATCTACTCGCCATGAAGTGATGGGACCAGATGCCATGATCTTAGTTTTCTGAATGTTGAGTTTTAAGCCAACTTTTTCACTCTCCTCTTTCACTTTCATCAAGAGGCTCTTTAATTCTTCATTGCTTTCTGCCATAAGTGTGGTGTCATCTGCGTATAGCTATTGTAAATAGTGCTGCAAGAAACATCGGGATATGTGTGTCTTTTTCAATTATGGTTTTCTCAGAACATGAGCCCAGTAGTGATATTGCTGGGTCATATGGTGACCATGTTTCTTAATTCTAAGGGCTTTGCATAATAGGTACTCAATGAGTATTTACTTAATATTTTTATGCACATTTCTAATTGTCAAGGGATTTTTTGTGCTTAAGCTAATTTTTTCATCTTCAAAATAATTGAAATGGGAAACTGAAACTAGTGAAGAAAGAGAATTAAGATAAGCTGAATAATAGAGAAGAAGGGAAAGGAAGAGCAAAAGCCTGCTTTTCTTTCTAGCCCTATGGGCATTTGCGTTGTCAGAACCTTTGCCCATGCTGTGTCTTCTGAATAAATAGCCTTCCTTTACCTTTTTGTTTTTCCTGAGCTCACTCTTAAGAACTATTTAATCATCCCTTCATCAGGAAAGGATTTTGACCACTTGTTTTAGGTCATATTCTCAAAGGTCCATATGCTTCTCTGGAGTCATTATTGCATTCTAGCTTTAGATTTATTTGTACAAATTTGATTGATATGTGTATCCTACCCTAAGCTGGAACCTCAGGGAAGAGAGGAAACATGTTTAGTTTTTGCTACCAGCATAGTGGATGACCTGTAGCAGGTGTTTGATCATTGTTTGTTGATGCGTATGTGAAATGTGACATACTTTGCTTGTGTAATTAAGAAAGAGGATTCTTGAAATCTCATGAGATCATCTAGGGTGGAGAATGAATAAAGCTGTGTTTTCTCTGTCCTGTATGTTAGGGAAGAAGATGGAATTACTAGTACCTGTGTATACCCCCTGGAAAGAACTGTCTCTGTTTTCCACCTTGGTTATTTAAATCATACTCCTTCCCCAGAACATGTTTACAGAATTAGGAGACAGGAGATACTATTTTCATTAATAATTATATTACATTCATTAATTATGTAAACACATGAACTTAAAATTCTTGCAGAAGCCAAGTTAATGCTGTGCTCTTGATAGATGTTTTTAATATATAATGAATGTAACGATGGTGTGAGCCAAAGCTGACCCAGCTGCCTGATGAGGTCTGTGTTCCAAGGGAAGATTTGTGGAAAACATGATTAATTTTAAAAGTGTTTTTCTCCTCACATGAAAAAGGAAATAATTAACCTTTGTGGTTATTACCATTTAGTTTTAGAATGTCAATGTGTGTGATATTGGGATACAAATAGTATACACAATTAAAGTAGCAGCCGAGATTTCCATTTTTTGAATGAAGATTTTAGCAGTTGCAGGAAGAAATTAGTTTTGACACTCACTTTCACTTTCCTTAGCAGCAAACAGGGAGATCTGTGTTTTGTTTTTTTTTTTTTTTTAATTTTTGTAAAGAGAAACACTGCTGACCTGAATTTCTCAGAAAATTTCCTCCTGACAACTGAGAGCACAGGAAAACTTCTGTGTATTCTGACACCTGAGTATGCTCAGTTATGTTCTCTATTATGTGCTGCCCTACCTTAGATGTATCTGTGCATGTGCTCCATGTGCTAAGTCACTCAGTCATGTCTGACTCTCTGCGACCCTTTGGAATGTAACCCACCAAGCTCCTCTGTCCATGGGGATTCTCCAGGCAAGAATACTGGAGTGGGTTGCCATGCCCTCCTCCAGGGGATCTTCCAACCCCGGGATCGACCTCAAGTCTACCGAATTGCAGGCAGATTCTTTACTGTCTGAGCCACCAGGGAAGCCCATCTGTGCCATAATGGAACTTAAAAATCATACATAATTTATACCTCTTGCATTAATTCTCAGTGATAGTAGATCTTGTCCTTTGGGGATGGTTAGATTGTCGGAAATAGGCAGTAATAAAAGGCATTTAGAAGATATTGTATGTCTTTTGAATTAAGGTATGTGATTGAGCCTTCTTGATTATTTTTTTAAAATTTTCTTTAGAAAATGTTCTGTGAATCATAGTTGTCATGATGGAGTCAATCTTTGAGCTCTTTATGTCACATATACTCTTAAGCTTCAAAATTTCTTCATGATGACTGTGATTAATGTTTGGACATTTTGCATTCTGCAGTTATTTTTAAGTGCGCGATGTCCTCGGTTGTCAGGTTGTCATTTTGATGAACCAACTTGATCTTAATATTTTTAACCCAAGAATTGTGTGCTTTCTTTATACATATTACTCAAAAGCTCTGTTTCATCACTGGCTATTTTTAAGTTCCCTGTGAAAGATGACAATAAATGTTAAATCTTTTATTCACTGAAAATTGATGGGCTAGTTTTTATCAAAACTTCTTCTATGTTCAACTTTTCTTTCAGAAGGGATCCATATACTTTTAACTCCTCAGCCATAATTTGTCTTTTTGACTGAATCAGATATATGCCCTTCCCCTATGAGTATTTTACTTCCTCCTGGGAATGTTTGTACAACTGGCTTACGCATCACTGTTGTTTTCCAGTTACAACATTGCTCTTGCCGTTTCTTTGGTCATTGTTAATTCATTTGTCAATATGATTATCTTTACTGAAAGTTTTATATTAGATCTTACTGGCTTTTATGCCAATAAAAAACATAACCAAGGCCCTGTCGTAGTTTCTTTTTTGGTTTTTAATAATTATTCATTTGTATTTGGCTGAGCTGGCGCTTCGTTGCTGCTCACAGATTTTCTCTAGTTGCAGCAAGTGAGGGATACTATTTATTGCGGTGCACAGGCTTCTCTTTGTGTTGCTTCTCTTGTTTTTGAGCACAGGCTCTTCATGTGCAGGCTTCAGTAGTTGTTGCATGCGGGCTCAGTAGTTGTGGCTCATGGATTCTAGAGAGCAGGCTCAGTAGTTATAGGGCACGGATTCAGGTGCCTCACAGCATCTGGAATCTGCCCTGAACAAGGACTGAACCTGTGTCCCCTGCACTGACAGGTGGATTCTTAAGCACTAGCCACCAGGGTAGTTTGCTGACCTAGTTTATTAGTTTTTGCAGGTTATCATTGCCATTCTTCTTTTCTGTATTATTATTTCCTCCCCATCTTTCCTTCTCCATAGGAATTCAGTGTACATATTTAAGTGAATTTATATATATAAATATATATATATATATATATAGCTAGGATCCTTGTTCTCCTAATTTCCCCCAATATTGTTAGGTTGCTATATGCAGTTTTAATATTTCACCCTCTATATTTTATCCTAACAAATTTATGTAACACATTCAATGTTTCCATTTTCTTACTGATGGAGAATTTTGGTGCCTCCAGCTCTTAGCTTTTACAGACAGTTATGCAGTCAAGAAAATTAGAGATACCAAGGGAACATTTCATGCAAAGATGGGCTCGAAGGAGGACAGAAAGGTATGGACCTAACAGAAGCAGAAGATATTAAGACGAGGTGGCAAGAATACACAGAAGAGCTGTACAAAACAGATCTTCATGACCCAGATAATCACAATGGTATGATCACTCACCTAGAGCCAGACATCATGGATGGGAAGTCAAGTGGGCCTTAGGAAGCATCACTATGAACAAAGCTAGTAGAGGTGATAGAATTCCAGTTGAGCTATTTCAAATCCTCAAAGATGATGCTGTGAAAGTGCTGTACTCGATATGCCAGCAAAACTGGAAAACTCAGCAGTGGCCACAGGACTGGAAAAGGTCAGTTTTCGTTCCAATCCCAAAGAAAGGCAATGCCAAAGAATGCTCAAACTACCACACAATTGCACTCATCTCACATGCTAATAAAGTAATGCTCAAAATTCTCCAAGCCAGGCTTCAGCAATACGTGAACCGTGAACTTCCAGATGTTCAAGCTGTATTTAGAAAAGGCAGAGGAACCAGAGATCAAATTGCCAACATCCACCGGATCATAGAAAAAGCAAGAGAATTCCAGAAAAACATCTATTTCTGCTTTATTGACTATGCCAAAGCCTTTGGATCACAACAACCTGTGGAAAATTCTTAAAGAGATGGGAATACCAGACCACCTGACCTGCCTCTTGAGAAATCTGTATGCAGTTCAGGAAGCAACAGTTAGAAATGGACATGGAACAACAGACTGGTTCCAAATAGGAAAAGGAGTATGTCAAGGCTGTATATTGTCACCTTGCTTATTTAACTTATGTGCAGAATACATCATGAGAAACGCTGGCCTAGATTAAGCACAAGCTGGAATCAAGATTGCCGGGAGAAATATCAATAACCTCAGACATGCAGATGACACCACCCTTATGGCAGAAAGTGAAGAAGAACTAAAGAGCCTCTTGAGGAAAGTGAAAGAGGAGAGTGAAAAAGTTGGCTTAAAACTCAACATTCAGAAAACTAACATCATGGCATCCAGTCCCATCACTTCATCGCAAATAGATGGGGAAACAGTTGAAACAGTGACAGACTTTATTTTTTGGGGCTCCAAAATCACTGCAGATGGTGAGTGCAGCCATGAAATTAAAAGAGCTTGCTCCTTGGATGAAAAGTTCTGACTGACCTAGACAGCATATTAAAAAACAGAGACATTACTTTGCCAACAAAGGTCCGTGTAGTCAAGGCTATGGTTTTTCCAGTAGTTATGTATGGATGTGAGAATTGGATTATAAAGAAAGCTGAGAGCCAAAAAATTGATGCTTTTGAGCTGTGGTGTTGGAGAAGACTCTTGAAAGTCCCTTGGACTGCAAGGAGATCCGAACAGTCCATCCTAAAGGAGATTGGTCCTGAGTGTTCATTGGAAGGACTGATGTTGAAGCTGAAACCCCAATACTTTGGCCACCAGATGTGAAGAGCTGACTCATTTAAAAAGACCCTGATGCTGGGAAAGATTGAAGGCAGGAGGAGAAGTTTACGTCCAAGGATGAGATGGTTGGATGGCATCACTGACTCAATGGACATGAATTTGAGTAAACTTTGGGAGTTGGTGATGGACAGGGAGGCCTGGCTTGCTGCAGTCCATGGGGTCACGAAGAGTTGGACATGACTGAGCGACTGAACTGAACTGAACTGATGTGGTGAAATTCCTTTTATATGTCTCCATATTAATTTGTATAAATCTCCATATTAATTTCTGTATTTCTGAGGTACAATATATATCCAGGAATGGAGTTTATGTGTTCTATGATATTATTCTTAATTTACCAAGTCTATTCAAATTACTCTCAGATTTGGCTTTATTCATATTCATTGTAAGAATTTGCATATAGGGTTTCCATTCCCAACTTACACTCTTCCTAACAATTTATATTCTACAACTTCATAAATTTTTATAATCTTGTAGCTATATATTGTTATCTAATATTTTAGATATTCTGGTTATTAAAACTAGTATTACTTAATGAAAAATATTTTCCATGCATGACCATCCATATGATTTACCTATTTCTCTGTTGGTTTCTTGGCTTTTTCTGTCTGACTTGAAGGATTATCTTTTGTATTGCATATACCAGTTCCTAGAAGTCTTTTGTCTGTCATCAGCTTGTGTTGTCCTTTATCGATGTAGTCAATAATTTTTTGCTTCATAATTTTTTCATTTTAGATATGTATGATATTCTGGTTTTTAATTATGTCACAAAGGTATTTTCTTATATTTACTTCCATTGGTTTATACTTTTATATATTTAGTTCTTATATTCCTTTGGTTTTGTTTATAATGTAAGGTTGGGAATTTAATTCTATATATTGAGCCAATTTTTCATTCTCCACTTATATAGTCGGTCATTTCCTTCTGATTTGTTGTGCTATCTATATCATAAGTATGTATACACACAAAGGCATGATTATAACATGGAACTTTATTCTTCTACAACTTTTTTAGGATTTTAAAAGTATTACTATGAAGAACCAGTGTTTTGTTTTTTGTTATTCCCAGATGTTTTCCTTCTTATTTCAAATGTTATCTTGTTTTCTATTCCATGCTCAAATCATTTATTTTTGGTGTAGACAGATGTTAATAGAACATACAGGTTGATTTGATTAGCCAGAATTATGATAGTGCTGACTTAAAAGAAATTTATAAAGTTGCTTCCCTATGTATGATGTTTCCTGTAGAATTTGGTAGGTATTCTTTATTGAGTTGTTGAAGTTCTCTTTAATACCTTGTTTTCTGAGTTTTTATTACAGTTGTTTGTTAAATATTTGCAGGATATAAACATCTATAAGATAGTCCTAAAAGTGATTTGGGCATGAAACAAGTTTCAGTTGGGGAGTAGAGGAGGATAGTGGTGTACAGTTTTAGGTAACTGTTTCAATTTCTTAAATAATTACTGATTTCATTGTGTTTTCTATTTCTTTTTCTTTTTTTTTAGTGTTTCAGAATAGATCTACTTCATTTAGATATTCAAGTCATTGGCTTATAGTTGTTCATAATATTCTTCATCTAATCTGCATAACAGTTCATGATAGTAGTTAGACATATTTCATTGTATGCTTAATTTATATTTTCTCTCCGGTCTTTTTGATCTGTCTTGCCAGATATTTGTCTATCTTATAAAGCTTTTCAAAGAATCAATTTTTGGTTTTGCTAATCATTCCACTTAGAGGGAGGCTATTCAACTCTAGTGACATATGTTTCATGTAAAATAAAAATTATCATTTTAAGTGAATAAGTATATGAGTTTTGACAAATGTATACCACCATAATATATGTTCCCCCAAAAGCTATCTCATGATACTTTGGAGTCCATTTGTCCCCCTGTCCCTGACCGTTGACAGTTACTCCATTGATTTTATAACTGTAGGCTTGCCTTTTCTAAGGTTTCATATAAATAGAATCATACAATATAGAGTATTTTCTGTCTGGTTCATTCAGTTAGTGTAAGACTTTTGAGACTGACTTATGTTGTATATATCAGATATTCTTTCCTTATTATTACTAGATAATATTCCATCATAGATATGCTTTTAAGATTATTCATTTGTTAATGAATATTTGAACTGATTCTAGTTTCTGCCATTACAAATAAGGTTATTAGTGTATATATACAAATCATTGAGTAGACATGTATTTTTACTTCTCTTGGGTAAATAGTTAGAAATGCAATTGTTGGGTCATACATGTAATTTTAACATTTTAAGAAATTGCCAAATTGTTTTCCAAAGTGACTTCAAAATTTTACATTTCCATGAAAGTTCCAGTACTTCCATATACTGCCAGTATTTCGTATAGTCAGTCTTGGTAATTTTAGCCATACTAATGGAGGTAAACTGAAATCTCACTGTGGTTTTCGTTTGCATTTTCATAATGGCTAAATGTTGGGTACTCCTTTTTTTGTTTATTTGCTATCCATATATCTTTTTTCAACTTTATACAAGTATAATTGGGAAAGTTGTAATATATTTCAAGCATCTAACTTTAGGATTTGATATATGTATGCCCTGTGAAAGAGCTTTTCCTCCATCAAGTAATGCATCGATCACATCACATATTTATTCTTTTCTAAGAGTACTTAAGTTCTGCTCTTTTAGTAAATTTCACTTATACAATACAATATTATCAACTGTAGTCACCATATCCTCAGGCCCTCTTTATCTTAAACCTGAATATTTGTGTGCTTTCACCAACCTCTGTTTCACACACCCTCAACTCCTGGTAACCACATCTTACTCTCCATTTCTATGACTGACTTTTTTTTAATTCTACATATAAACTATACTGTGTAGTATTTGTCTTTCTCTAACTAATTTCACTTAGCATAATGCCTTCTAGGTTTCAGGTGGCAAGGTTTTCTGCTTTTTTAAGGCTGGAGAATATACTGTGTGTATATATCATATTTTCTTTATCTTTATATCCATAACTAGATACTCAAGTTGTTTTCATGTATTGGCTATTCCAAATAATTCTTCAGTGAACTTGGAAGTATAGATATCTCTTGGAGATAGAGATTTGTTTCCTTCATTTATATATCCAGAAATAGAATCACTTTATGACATAGTAGTTCTTTTTTTTATTCTTGAGACATGACCTCAATACCCAGGCAGGAATACTGTTTTCCATAGTGTCTGTACAAGTTTACATTCCTAAATCTGTACAGGGACTCTATTTTTTTCCACATCCTCCCTGAATTTGTTCTTGTCTTTTTGATAATAGCCATGCTAACAGGTGTGAAGTAACATCTCATTGTGATTTTGATCTGCATTTCCCTGAGAATTATTGACGTTGAGAATTTTTCATGTCCTGGTTGGTCAATTGTAAGTCTTAGAAAAACTGTCTATTCAGTTCCTTTGTCCATTTTTTAATTGGATTGCTTTTTGCTACAGCATTTTATCTTGCATATTTAGGAAATTACAAGTAGGATGTGTGGTTTGCAAAGATTTCTTCCTGTTCTATAGGTTGCCGTTTCATTTTGTTGATTCTTTCTTTTACTGTGAAGAAACTTTTTAGTTTATTGTAGTTCCACTTGTCTATTTTAGCTTCTGTTGGCTTGGTTTTAGTTTCAAATCCAAAAAAATCACTGCCAAGATCAAGGTCAGGAAGCTTCTTCCCTATGTTTTCTTCTAGGAGTTTAGCATTCAACAATATTATAGTCAAATCTTTTATCCATTTTGAGTTGATTTTTGTGTATATTATAAGATAGAGATCTAATTTTGTCTCTTTGTGTGGATATCTAGTTTCCCCAATGTTATTTACCCTTTCCTCACTGCATAATTTGGTTCCTTTGCTAAAAAATAGTTGTACATATATGCATTGATTTATTTCTGGACTCTGTTCTGTTCCATTGACCTATGTATTTATTTTTAATGCCACTGCAGTGTTATTTTGATTATTGCAACTTTGTAATATAGTTTGAAATTTGATAGCATGGTGCCTCCAGCTTTTGTTTTTGTTTTTCAAGGTTGATTTGACTATTTGAGGTCTTTTGTTGTTCCATACAAACATTTTAGAATTTTTTGTGTTCTACTTCAGTGAAAAATATCATTGGATTTTTGATAGGCATTGCATTTAATCTGTAGGTTGTTTTTGGTATATGGACATTTTAGCAATATTAGTTTTTTTAGTCCATGAGAATGGAACATCTTTCCATTTATTTGGGTCTTATCTTAATTAACCCATTATAGTAATAGGTGTACAGACCTTTCACCTTTTTGGCTGAATTTATTGCTAAACGTTTTCTTTCTTTTTGCTTCTATTTTAAATGTAATTGTTTTCTTAATTTCTCTTTCCAGTAGTTCAGTGCTAGTAAACAGAAACTCAACTGATTTTTGTGTATCAGTTTTATATCCCACAACTTTACTAAATTTCTTCATTAGTTCTAGCATTTTTTAACTGGAATCTGAGTTATTTTTTAAATGTGTCATCTGAAAATGGAAACAGTTTTATTTCTTTCCAATTTGGATGCCTTGAAAAATATTTTTTTTTTCTTGCTTGATATTCTGTCTGATCTTCAGTGCTATTTTCAATAAATACACAGAAGAACTGTACAAAAAAGATCTTCACAACCCAGATAATCACGATGGTGTGATCACTCACCTAGAGCCAGACATCCTGGAGTGTGAAGTCAAGTGGACCTCAGAAAGCATCACTACGAACAAAGCTAGTGGAGGTGATGGAATTCCAGTTGAGCTATTTCAAATCTTCAAAGGTGATGCTGTGAAAGTGCTGCACTCGATATGCCAGCAAATCTGGAAAACTCAGCAGTGGCCACAGGACTGGAAAAGGTCAGTTTTCGTTCCAATCCCAAAGAAAGGCAATGCCAAAGAATGCTCAAACTACCACACAATTGCACTCATCTCACATGCTAATAAAGTAATGCTCAAAATTCTCCAAGCCAGGCTTCAGCAATACGTGAACCGTGAACTTCCAGATGTTCAAGCTGGTTTTAGAAAAGGCAGAGGAACCAGAGATCAAATTGCCAATATCCGCTGGATCATCGAAAAAGCAAGAGAGTTCCAGAAAAACATCTATTTCTGCTTTATTGACTAGGCCAAAGCCTTTGACTGTGTGGATCACAATAAACTGTGGAAAATTCTGAAAGAAATGGGAATACCAGACCATCTGACCTGTCTCTTGAGAAACCTGTATGCAGGTCAGGAAGCAACAGTTCGAACTGGACATGGAACAACAGACTGGTTCCAAATAGGAAAAGGAGTCCGTCAAGGCTGTATATTGTCACCCTGCTTATTTAACTTATATGCAGAGTACATCATGAGAAATGCTGGGCTGGAAGAAACACAAGCTGGAGTCAACATTGCCAGGAGAAATATCAATAACCTCAGATATGCAGATGACACCACCCTTATGGCAGAGAGTGAAGAAGAACTAAAGAGCCTCTTGATGAAGGTGAAGGAGGAGAGTGAAAAAGTTGGCTTAAAGCTCAACATTCAGAAAACTAAGATCATGGCATCTGGTCCATCACTCCATGGGATATAGATGGGGAAACAGTGGAAACAGTGTCAGACTTTACTTTTTTGGGCTCCAGAATCACTGCTGATGGTGACTGCAGCCATGAAATTAAAAGACGCTTACTCCTTGGAAGGAAGGTTATGACCAACCTAGATAGCATATTTGAAAGCAGAGACATTACTTTGCCAACAAAAGTCCGTCTAGTAAAGGCTATGGTTTTTCCAGTGGTCATGTATGGATGTGAGGGTTGGACGGTGAAGAAAGCTGAGCGCCGAAGAATTGATGCTTTTGAACTATGGTGTTGGAGAAGACTCCTGAGAGTCCCTTGGACTGCAAGGAGATCCAATCAATCCATCCTAAAAGAGATCAATCCTGGGTGTTCATTGGAAGGACTGATGTTGAAGCTGAAACTCCAATACTTTGGCCACCTAATGCGAAGGGTTGACTCATTAGAAAAGACCCTGATGCTGGGTAGGATTGGGGGTGGGAGGAGAAGGGGACAACAGAGGATGAGATGGTTGGATGTCATCACCGACTCGATAAACATGGGTTTGGATAGACTCCGGGAGTTGGTGATGGACAGGGAGGCCTGGCGTGCTGCAATTCATGGGGTCGCAGAGAGTCGGACACGACTGATCGACTGAACTGAACTGATTTTACTGAGTTGTATGTCTTGTTATAACTGAGTTCTAAGAGTTTTTATATATTCTTTATCAGCTGTAAGGCCATTTCTCTGGGTGGCATTTGCAGTACACAGCCTTGAGAAAAAGATAATATCTCTCATCAGCGAAACACCAAACTTACTCCCACTTGCTTTAAAAGTGGCATGCTTTCCCAAGGTCTGCATTAATCACCTATAACTTAAGCTGTATATGTTGTATTTGCTACCAAGGGACTTCCCAGGCAAGGAAAAACCATTGCAAATAATATGATACTCATGCTGCTTACTCTTCCGTGTGTGATGAAATCCTTTGTCTTTAATCTAGTAGTCTGTGTCTTCTAGCATGTGTGAAACCAGAGCAGGTTTACTTTTAGCTTACAAATAGGGTAAAATAGACCTTTTACTGTTTCTGATAGGATGTAGTTCAGTTACTTGTAAATCACATGGTCTTTTCAAGTCTTGCTTTTAAGCGTTGTTGGGAAAGTTCCAGGACTGATTTCACTGTGCACACTACTGATTAAATGCCATGGTAAAGACTTTACTCAATGCCCTGTATGAGTATTGGGCTAGTATCCATTCTGGCTGGTGTGTACACAAATTATTCCTGACCCATGTGAGCTCTGGAGGGCTTTTTTCCCACCTGTTCATCTGGTAGTTCTTTGTATGTTGTTTCTCCACACACATGCACTGAGCATTACTTACCAGAGGCTTTGGAGAGCTGATGGCAGACCTCTGGAGTACTCTTTTTCTCTGTGCAACCCTCCTCTCCACTACTGAGCTCCTGTGTGCTACAAGCTGGAAGCTAGCTGTGGCATTTTAGAGTTTACTTCATTTTCCCTTCTCTCAGTGTTCTCTGTCCTGTGCTGACTACTTTCCAAAGTCTCAAAACTCTAGTTTCTTATATTTCACTTGATTTTCTGATTGCTTTGTGTAGTATGGTAATTTCAGGACCTGTTATTCCACCATTGTTGTAAGCAGACATTCCATTTCTTAATTTCTCAATTTCTTAAATAGAATGCATAGCTTCGTTGTTTCCACTCTTTTACTTTATGTGAAAAACTATTTAATTTCATCCTAGTGCTTTAGATGCATCTCACACAGCCTTTGACATGGTAAAGTTTCTCAGTCATTTAGCTCTTATGAGTTGTATAGTTTGTCATGTTACTTGCATGTCATTTAACTATGAGTTGATTTAACTATTTGGTTTCTTGACCTTTTTATATTAGCTTCCTTTTATTATTTAAAGTTTAGTTGAGATTTATATAGAAATCAAGGTGCATGCATTGATTTATTTTTAGAATTTGCTGAGAGATCCTTTTGGTCTTAGTGGAACATCAGGGGAGTCCATTTTGAAACAACCAGAATCTCTGCATCACCATTACTTTTTCTGGGAAGCCACTGTATCCTTTAGAAAATAAAAAGGCAGAAGAATTAGGTTACAATTGGTAGTAACTTTGATCCTGTTTATATAGAGTCAACACTTGGGTTGCCCTGTTTATAAAAATGGAACAAACCTAATTAGAAGTTGTTGAAAGAGTGATAATACATAAAACATTCATATATTCTTAAAAAAATAGCATTTAGCTTGTTGGGTAAAGTTTATATCTATATATTGAGATCAGACTTGTTAATGATGTAATTCACGTTAACCCTGCATTTGCTTCTTTTTTTATACATAATCTATGCATTTCTAAGAAAGTTGTATTAAAATTTTCAGTGAAAAATTATACCACTTCCATCTTAGTGGTTACATTTCAATTGGATATATATATATTTATTTGTATTATGTTTTATTAATGTACTACATTTATGAGTTTTATGTCTTATTACACTATATTTATGACCAAAGTGTTTCTTTTCTTCTTAAATTGTTTGCTCTAATATTTAATTTGCTATTTAATCTTTCATTTGATTAATATTTACCCTATATATTTCTTTCCTTCTTTAATTTGGTTAATATTTATTTTATGTAATTCTTTCCTTCTTCTTCATCAACGCTTCTTTGTCTTTTGTGGACAGTTTATTACTGGATTTTTTTATAAATCTGATCTGAGTCTTTTGATCACTGAATTTGAGATACATGGTCTTATCTTTTTAATGTATGGAGATTTTATTTCTTTCATCTAATTTTGTGTTTTTATTGTGTTTTCTTTTTCCTCCTTTTCTACCTTCCATTATGTTGACAGCTCAGACTTTATTTTTTTGTTTGAAAGCTTAAAATTATATTTTTCTTTTGTTATCTCATATCATTATTATCATCATACTTTTTTTCCCTTCTAATGTGTAGAATTTGTATCTCTGTCTTCTACCTCAACAAGAATCCTAGCTGTCCTCCAACAGACTTCTTTACTATGACCTTCCTTCCTTTCATGTTGGAACAATTTGGAGTTTTTGGAGTTTTTGTTCTTGTTTTGGAGTGTTTTATGCTTACTCGGTTAGCAGTAAATTTAGTAAGATATTCCTTGCCATTGATTCCCTTATCTCTTTGTCTCAAATTCATTTTTCTTCTTGTCATTCATCCTCTAAGATACTTCTCAGAGGATTTGTAACTATGTGATACATTTTATGAGGCTAGTACCTCTTCCTAGACTATGTATCTGTGGTCACATCTCAGACCACTCTTCTTGTTTTTTCCCCTACTCATTCAGCAGCTATCTAGTGGTTATTTGTTTTGTAACATGTATTATCCTGGTTCTGAGGAAGGAAACAAAGCTATTAGAAATATCTGCCCTGTGGAGTTTATACAAGGTACAGAAGAGAGCCATAGAGAACACTAGGGGCCTGGTCAGCAGTCAGTCCCCTGGTTAAAGCTCTGTACTTCAGCAGAGCTCCAGAGCTGCCTTGATGTTAACCTGCTGCTCCTGGGTAATGCTGAGCTGAAGGTTCCCTTTTCTTGACACATCAACATGACTGGGCATGTGATACTTTAACCAGGGAATTCCAGTAAGTGAAAAGGGGCCAGTTAGAGAGCTGCTCCCAGTCCAAGTCTATGGCTTTTGACTCTTCATCTTTAGATTGTATCTTTCCCTACCTGGGTTGGGAAGATCTCCTGGAGGAAGGCATGGCAACCCACTCCAGTATTCTTGCCTGGAGAATCCCCGTGGATAGAGGAGCCTGGTGGGCTACAGTGCATGGGGTCACAAAGAGTCAGACATGCTTGAGCGACTGCGCACAGCAGAGCACCATGTTAGAACAACTTCTTCCTATTCCCTAGGGTTTCTTGTTTGTAATTGTTTTTATTGTTATAGTTGGTGTTTTCTGTTCTAAGTAAGGTTCTGAAAACCACAAAGACTAGGTATTACCTGTGATAGCTCTGGGATTTGGCTGGGAAAGAAATTCATCAACCTGATAGCTTACGGCGGACAGTGTTGGATTTGTGATCTCCGAAGATGAAGATGTAGCTTTGGGGCCAAGGACCAGGCTTGATCACTCAGAGCTTTTGTGTGGCAGAAGTTTTATTACAGTGAAAAAGGAAGGAGAAAACTTCTGACATAGACAACAGAAGGGGGTGGGGGGTGAACAGTGCCTAGTCTTATCAAGGCCTTACATACTTTTTCCAGACCCACTTCCACAATATACATCTTAAATTAACAAGATTAGAACTAACAATAGAAAGCTCTTACCAGACCCACTCCCACAACATTAGATTAGTCAGAAGGTTCTTGTTAAGAAGGAGAAACATGTTTTCAAGCAAGATACATTGTTGTTATATAATCATTAATACAGAGCTTAAGAAAAAACATACCCTTGAGCAAGATGAGGTGTTTTGTTGTGTAATCATTAGCTCTGGGCTTAAAGAAAGTTAGTCTTAAAGATTGTTGTCATAACAACTCAGAGTTTAAGAAAAAACATCTTACAGGACTAAAACAAAGGAATGTAGAAAAAAAGTTTTTCCTTTTCTTGTCCTTGAGGGCCCTAGACCCCTTTCTCCTCCTCGGGGGCTTTGGACACTTTATCAACCTACCTAAGAATTAACTCTCTCAAGCCTGTGGTAGTTCATCTTGTCCAGAATTGGTAGTCCTGGTAGAATTTATTGTCACTTTTTATTATTATTACTATTTCAAATCCAAAAAGATGATGCTGTTAAAGGGCTGCATTCAATATGCCAGCAAATTTAGATACTCAGCAGTGGCCACAGGACTGGAAAAGGTCAGTTTTCATTCCAATCACAAAGAAAGGCAATGTCAAAGAATGTTCAAACTATCACACACTTGCCTTCATTTCACATGCTAGCAAAGTAATGCTCAAAATTCTCCAAGCTGGTCTTCAACAGTATATGAACTGAGAACTTCCAGATATAGAAGCTGGATTTTAAAAAGGTAAAGGAACCAGAGGTCAAATTGCCAACATCTGTTGGATCACAGAAAAAGCAAGAGAATTCCAGAAAAATGTCTACTTCTTCATTGACTACAGTAAAGCCTTTGACTGTATGGATCACAATAAATTGTGGAAAATTCTTAAAGAGATGGGAGTACCAGACCACCTTACCTGCCTCCTGAGAACCTTGTATGCAGCAATTGCTCTTAAAGAGCAGCAATATTGCCCATCTTCCATTATCCTGCCTGGCAGTGTGTCTTGCATACCTTTGATTCTCCACCATTCCCTACTCCTGTCTATGTAGTCCTGATTTTTGGATACATCCCCCACTGTCCTTGACTCTTTTAAATTTCCAGGTAAAGGACTTTGATATTAGATTTTGTCTTAGTTTACAGCTCAGTAATTTCCCTGGTACTCAGAAGCTTCTCAGACCCTATCTCAGGGAAGGGTGCCAACACTGCAGGAGGCAGTGGAAATGAAATGTATCTACTGGTAACAGGGAGAAAAAGGGAGGGGGGAGACTGTGAATTTAGGGTGCTGTTCTTACATTGAAACAGAATATAAATTGGAGGCTGAAAAAAATACCAAAATGAGTAAGGGCTATATTAAATGCCCTATTTAATAAGTCCTCTTGTTCTTTTTTCCTTTTATTTCCTCATTTCTATTAAACCTAATTATCACAAGGGAGGCAACACATTGAGGTAACAAGATCTTAAAACAACAACAAAACAGGTTATATATCTAAGGAGATATTTATATTAAATGACCAAGCATCAAAATAGGTGTCTTTAAAATAGTGTCAATAAATGAAAGAATCAGAACAACAGTGATGCTCTTAAGACAGGCCAGTAAATAAAAAGCAGACTAATGCAAATCCAAATTCTATTATTGTTTTAAGCTAAATTTAATCATATTTTTGCCAAGGCCAAAGTTTGAACATATTCGCTCTGCCATGTGATCTAAGTATCTAGTAAGAACACATGATAGAGAATATTGTTACCTTAAATATGTGAAAGATCAATGAAATACAGATTTGTATTAAAATGAATAAGATTGGGCATGTTGTTTTTCTTCCTTTAGCCAAACCTGCTCATCAAACTCATACACAACCACGCTCACACACACAGCCCCACCAGGTTGTAGTAATTTTTTTAAGTCAGTAAGTCTTAGAGAATGACAATTTGTTAAACAAAATTTGAGCCCTGCAGCTGCTAGATGTGTTCTTTGGGTTCCCAAGGTTATTGATTTCCTCTGCTGTAACAGATGGAGTGCAAAAGAACAGCAGAGAGTATCCATCTTACAGGAGGCAGGCTGTTAGTATTAGTATTCCAAATGTATTTTTGTATCGATGTCAGTCAGTAATTATATCTGAAAATATTATCTCAGACTTACAAAAATATCACCTGTAACACATTGGTGGCTTGATAATGGTTATATCCTTTAAAAAAAATCACTTGACATTTCTTCAGGTATTAACTATGCTATATGGGTGGTTAGAGCATAAATACATACTTTCTATTCACCTCAAAGAAATGGTTAAATTTTTAAAATATAGATGCTGCTGCAGCTTAGTTGCTCAGTCGTGTCCAACTCTTTGCGACCCCATGGACTGTAGCCCACCAGGCTCCTCTGTCCATGGGATTCTCAAAGCAAGAATACTTGAGGGGGTTGCCATTTCCTTCTCCAGGGGATCTTCCCAACCCAGGGATTGAACCCGAGTCTCCTGCACTGCAGGCAGATTCTTTACACTGAGCCACCAAGGAAGACCCTGAATATAGATATATTTATTTAAATACAGCAATTATTAAAATTGAATTACCCATGTAATAAATATCAGTTTCCAGAATTGCTAATGCGTTTGTGCATTAATTATTCAAGAAGGAAATGTGTTTTTATGTGACATAGTGGACAGTACCACACAGGGAGGCGGGTCTAGTTTCTCTTCTTCTAAGAGCTCTTGAGAAAGCCATTTAACTTTCATGGATCTAAGGGCCATTCTTAAAAGAGGGGAAATTGTAGTCCCCTAATTACCCCAGATAGAATAGTAGGCCAGAGCTCTTCCCCTACTCTCACATTTTGTGTATATGTGGTAAAATACCTGAGCTCCTTTTAATTGGCCTTTTATTTCAAACATCCATGGGCTTCCCTCATAGCTTACTTGGTAAAGAATCCACCTGCAGTGCAGGAAACCCAGGTTCGATTCCTCGGTTGGGAAAATCCGCTGAAGAAGGGATAGGCTACCCACTCCAGTGATTTATTTTTTACTGTAACCTGGAGTTGTGGCAATGGAGAATGGAGAGAGCTAAACATTTATGGATTCCCTATGTGTCGAGGGAGACATTCTCTATGTTTATTAACCTCAAAAAAAAAAAAAAAGTTAAATGAGAACTGGTCTTCATTGAGTACCCACACCATACAAATTACCTACATTTTCTCATTTAAATTTAAATGTAATTCAATAAGGATTTTTATTAGCACCATTTGAACAACTTGAATTCAGAAAGAAAAAAAGATGAAATAAATTTATTCATAGTCAACATTAATTTTTTTTATTTTTGTAGCTTTGGACATATCAGGCTTGTATGTATGTAATGAGTATTCAGCATTATTATATCGATAAATTGAAAGTTAAACATTCTTCTGAAATATTCATGGTAGGCAAAACAAAGCACCAAATGGAAAAAAATTGCTTGGCACATTTTTTTTTTGCCACGTTATTGACCAGATACAAGCTGTTTGTGTTTTTTTATTGGGTAAATTTGTTAGTCCTATTGTAAATGCCATTCCTCTCATTCTGTAAAGCTAATTTCAGAAAAGGAAAGCATATTTAAAGTAGAATTTAGAAATAAGAAGAAGTGACTTACAAAGGAATTATATGATTAAGAAACATTATACATTTAGACCTCACAGCAGTGTTTGATAGAAAAATCTTATTATAATCCTTTTATCTTTATTTGAAAATTGTGTAGTCAAAATATTAATTTTCTTCATGTTATTAATCTCTTTCCTAGAGGTTTCCAAACATGGAAAATGTATGTATATCAGTAGATGTAAGCATTACTTGTCTCTACCCTCATGAATTACTCCCTTTTCAATATAATAATTTTTTAAAAACTTCTTAATACTTATTAATTTTCATGCCTTATTTTAATATAATCCATCTCTGACTTGTCTGTATTCTTCACTTATAAATTTCAGGCCCTGTTATCAGCTACATACCTGTTCTGAATTGCCCCGTACAATTTCATTCCATCCTCTTCATACATACAAAGTCTGTTTTTCTTGTCCTCCCCGATAGCAAACCCTGTTTGCTTTTTGCCTTACCCCTGCAGTCAAGGCCTCTCAGCAGTTGTGGTCCAAGGAGAAGTACTTATCTATGTGTTAGGATGAAAGTGAAGTCAAAGAAGGGCTTCCCGGGTGGTGCTAGTGGTAAAGAACCTGTCTGCCAGTGCAGGAGACAGAAAAGATGCAGCTTCATTCCCTGTGTGAGAAGATCCCCTGGAGAAGGAAATGGCAAGCCCCTCCAGTATTCTTGCCTGGAGAATCCCATGGACAGAGCAGCCTAGCAAGTTACAGTCCTTGCAGTTGCAAAGAGTCGAACACAACTGAAGTGACTTAACACGCACATACGAAGTCAAGGAAACACTTCCTCACTCCCTTAAAACTCACCCCTAGCACCACCATCCCAACATGTTTACATCCCCAGCATCTCCCCCTTAACCTTTATCCCATTCTCCTCAGCCACACCCTGGTTTTCTTTCCCTTCTCTCCCTCTTGTCTTCTTTCTCCATTTCTCTGTTTTCCTCCATTAACACAGCCTGTTGTGTCAAATCTAGGTTTCTCTTCCTCCTTGAGTTTTGAGGAAAAGAATGCAGCCACATGGTTCTCCCATTACCTATAATCCCAAAGCAAGGACGTAAGTCTTTGTGGTTGTCTATGGGAGATGAGGGCAGAGGGGGGATTTACTATTAGAGTATCCAACAATGGGTAGGAATCACAAGAGAACATTTCAGGTTTCACCATTGGAATCTATATCACCTTCACCTTCATGCAACTTTATTCTGTTTTCCTCAATGTTGTTGAAATAAACTGAGAAAAGAAATTTAAGAAAAAAGATACCCCTCAGTCTCCTTCTTGTGATTCATAGATTTTGAAGTTCCTCCTTGCTTCCTTTGTGGTTCTCATTTAACTCTCACCATGGTTCCAATACACCAGAACTTTTGAAAATGTGGTTGTAAAGGTAGAATGATCAGGGAAAGAGAATGGGTAGATTAGGAGTGTAGAGTCTAAGGTTGCATTTTCTTTCTATTACTTAGGGAAAGAGAGAGAGCACTTGAGTTAAAGTAAAGTTAGAATCAGTGGATAAATAATTAAGTAGGCAAATACATGTAAAAGAGAAAGTACTCCCAGAATAAGAATCTAGTGGACCTTTAGAGCTTTCTGTTTCATAAACAGAGAGTTTTCTACACAAAAGTAGTAAAATTCTATTTCCAAGATAACATGTAGGGGATAGGTACTTTTAGCACTCAAAACTAGATCATTAAACACACCATCCCACCCACTAAAATATCACTCTATATTATGGATTGGTCCTATATTCTATCAGTATTATATATCAGGTACATTATGGATTTAGTAGGGGTTTTGTGAGAACCCAGGGCCTCTAACTTACTTTTATGAGAAAACTCATCCTCAGGGCCACACAAATAGATTTTTGAAATCTTGTAAGCCAGGGATTGGCTTGTAAACTCATTGAACAAATGACTTGTTTCTTAATTTAGAAAATTAAATAAGGAAATCAGCATAGTCAATTTAAATTTTTTCACTAGGTTATAAGCAATACAAATATGTTCTTTCATCATTTTATATCTTGATGAATTTTTATGAATATTTAGATATTTTAATGACTAAATACATACCCCTACTTGTTGCAGCCAATAAAATAGAATGACTTTCCTGTTTATATGATTCATATATTATTTTAATTACGAAGAAAATTATAAAGGGTTACTAAAATGGAATAACAACAACTAAATTAAGCATTAGTATGATAGCATATAAATATTGTAAGACTTCTATTTGTTTACTTTGACTTGTGTGTTATTAATAATTTACTTAGTTTCTGCTTATAAATAGTTCAATATATACAATGGAAGAAATCAAAGAGACAAAAAGCAAACCACTTGACTTTTTTATTTATAAAAAGAACCAAGTAAATATACATTTTCTCTTCCTAATGGACACTGCAAAACGAATTTTATCTTACCTACTTTGTCTTCCCTCATAATGATTTTACCTACTTTCATGCTTCAAGGAAAGAGGGGAAAAAAACATTAATGCAATCATCTCCACTTTATCAACTTTTAATTCAAAATAGTCACAGAAGACATATGAACTCTCTTTGTTTAAGTAGCTCTCACTTTAATGTGAATTTTAGTAATTGATTTAATATTTATTTGGCCTGAATAATGCAACTGACATCCTCTCTTCTACCACTTCATCCTCATCCTCTTGGTTGCCCAGCAACGTAGAACAGAGCAGAGACCAAGTAGAACAAAAACAGGTTTAACAATCATAGAAACTGATGAAATTAACTGTTTCTTCCAGGTCAGATAAAACACTGGGGAAAGTTATCTTACGATTTATGTATGTAATATGTGTGAGTATGCATGTATGCACATATAAGTTTAATCCTCATAAATAGTAGGAGTTAACAGTTACCCCTGTAGAAATTTAGTTAACAAGCTTACTTTTGTTATTTAAATAGAATTTCAGGTAATAATTTACCCACAGCCTCAACTTCTTTCCTTAAGATAAAAAAGGAGAATCGGCGTTATTGCCCTCAGAGACTGAGAGCTAGGGGAATAAAAGCCAATAGGAAGCTGTGCCTTCTAAAATGGTCTCCACTGAAAGCAAACCACAGTTCTTTCTATGCAAGAATTAGAGCTTATCTAACTAACATGAATTTTATCACAAACAGGTTGGTCTGTAGCAGGAAAGTTGAGGTGTTTTTATGATTTGGGATATTTTTCAGGTTATAAAAATCTTTTAAATCAGCTGTTTTCTTTTACTTGAGAAGTAAAGTTATAAATATGTTAAAATCAAGTCAAATATAATTTACCTAACAACAATTATTATTCACCACAGCCAGAGACATTTGATAAAAAATTTCAGTGAAGATCTCATCTATGAGAGATAATGGAATGGGTTACCCATGGAGGTACAGAAATTTTAGGGGGAGTATTTTAGTATAATGAAAGACTTGTGCCATATCAGCATCTGTTTGAATTTGGAACAAGACTTTCCTCTTTAGGTTAGGTCTGTAATTCTGCAGTATACTTTAGAATATTAATATTTATAGACATTAGGTATCTTAAAGATACCATTCTAAACTAAGATCAGCAAATTTGTAAGACTTAAACTGAGGAAAATTCACTCTTATGTGTTTACTGTACTTTGGTTCAAAATGCCTTATTTACCTAGAGATAGTATTGTAAATAAGAAAGGAATAGAAATGCCACAAATTGAAGCAACTCTTTTGTAAGCTTAATTAAAATCATGACGATACATTCAGCCTGGAATTTAGTTTTATTTTCAGCTAGTCATCTGCAGCCATGATTCCCACAGAGGGAGGTTGCCAGTCTCACAGCGCACTGTGCAGCTTGGATGAACAGTATTACAGGCTGCTTATGAGCATATTACATCTGGGATCTGTGGAGAGCAGCCAGGGCCGCAAGACAGCAATACTGAATGCAGGGCATTTATTTTCTAGGTAGATTTCCTAGCCACCAAAATGCTCACCACTTTTCTTCAGTACAGTGTTCAGAATATTGTAAAAAAATAAAATATATTTCCAATTCAGCTGTTGTTCCTGATAAGACCAGCAAGTTATTCTGATTTTAAAATTCTCATTTTAAAATTGTTCATATGAACTTAAGTCCTTTTCTATAGGCATATTTGTGTTCTTCAAGTTAATTTAATGACTTCTTAGCTGAAGTGGTAAAGTAGTTTTAGCTCCTGCAACTGAAACAGCCATTCTACTGCTGACACTTGGTTAGTTTGCCTATGTTCTATGTCTGTGTCACAAAGTACATGCCTTTTATGTGTATGCACACGTGTACATACATTTAAAGGACAACTTCACAACAAAAAGGCGGTATGGAGGGTTCTTTAGTTCAGGGACATGGCAGGTTTACATCTTGGGATGTAGATATTCATCTAAAAATATGTATTAAAGAAGTATGAGGGATTAAGAGGTCTGGATACGAAAATAAATAAATAGAGCATTTCCCTGATCCGCAGTGGTTTGTAGTCTGGTTTACTTGGCTGCAGTAGAGCAGGACATATAAAGAAAGGCTGGAGCTTGAAATGAGGTCATTCCTTTTATCAGAAGAGGGCAACTGGTAGGACTTTGAATTCTTCTGCAATATCTATAATGTCCAGTCTGGGAAACAAGAATAAGTCTCCACAGCATGTGGTGGGCAGCACTTGAAGGAGAGATTTTCCAACTTAAAGTCTTGAGGTATCCCAAAAGAAAGATCGCATGGGATTTCCTGATGGTCCAGTGGTTAAGAATTCACCTGCCAATGCAGGAGACACAGGTTCTATCCCTGATTCAGGAAGATTCAACATGCCGTGGGGCAGTTAACCCCTGTGCTCTAGAACCCACAAGTTGCAACTGCTGAGCCCATGCGCCACAGCTGCTGAAGCCCACATTTCCTAGAGCCTGTGCTCATGATAAGAGAAACCACCGCAATAAGAAGCCCTTGCACCACAACTAGAGAGCAGCCCCCACTCGCTGCAACTAGAGAAAGCACTCGCAGCAACAAAGACCCAGCACAGCCAAATAAATAAATAATTTAAAAAAAATAGTGTTGAGGAAAGAGTTAACATAGCAGGTCTAAGACTACTATCCTTAGGAACACTGGCTTTTATGGTTGGCCTCTGACTAGTGTTTGGGAACGTGAATGATAAACAATTTCCTATAGTGATTTAAAACTTTCTCAAAATGGCAAGAGTGACTCACTGTGTATATGTCTAAAACATTTTTATAAACAGTGTGTATTATACTGAATATCTGTTTTGCTTCAAACAGGCTTGAAACAGCTTCAGACATGCTACAAAAACATTTTTAAGCAAATAACTATTATTCATTTTTAAAGAACCAAGGAAATACAGAAAATATAAAAACACAAATAGCTGCAATTCAGGGAGTAAATGAAGCACTGACACAGTCCTTAAATCCAGAGCTATATGTGCTCCATCAGTGAGAGGACTCTCTTACTAGATCTTCTAGGACCCTCTAGCCTATAAGACTAGCCCCCATTATATACCATGGGCACTGATTTCTTTAATGAACTTCCTGGGGTAGACATTTCACAAGTGCTGTGACAACTCCTTACTGAAGGAATTAAGCATGTCATGTGTAACTTAACTGGTAGACTCTTGGAAGTTTGCACCTGTTTCCTAAAGACTTCACTCTAATAGGCTTTTTCCCTTGTTGATTTTAGTTTGAATCTTTTTGCTGTAATACATCATAATCATCATCAGGACTGAGAATGGTTGTAGGGACCCTCAACAAAGGCAAAATCTGAATTTCAAACTAATATGTAGTAGCAGGAGATCTGATGGACAGCAGTATTTTATTTATTGTTCGTAAATCCAAATATGAAACTCCAAAAGATACTGGTCCAGTTTGAAATGCTTTTCTTCACTTCTTCTGACAATATAAGAGGCATTTGGTCTAACCTGTTTTTCCTACCTCCATAGTTTTGAGTGATGGAAAACTTAAGTTGGAATTTATTGATTCTCATATCACTGGGACAAAATAGAAAGCCCAGAGATAAATCCATGCACCTATGGACACCTTATCTTTGACAAAGGAGGCAAGAATATACAATGGAGGAGAAAAGACAATCTCTTTAACAAGTGGTGCTGGGAAAACTGGTCAACCACTTGTAAAAGAATGAAACTAGAACAGTTTCTAACACCATACACAAAAATAAACTCAAAATGGATTAAAGATCTAATGTAAGACCAGAACCTATAAAACTCCTAGAGGAAAACAGGCAAAACACTCTCTGACATAAATTACAGCAGGATCCTCTGTGACCCACCTCCCAGAATATTGGAAATAAAAGCAAAAATAAACAAATGGGACCTAATTAAAATTAAAAGCTTTTGCACAACGAAGTAAACTATAAACAAGGTGAAAAGACAGCCTTCAGAATGGGAGAAAATGATAGCAAATGAGCAATGGACAAAGAATTAATCTCAAAAATATACAAGCAGCTCCTGCAGCTCAATTCCAGAAAAATAAAAAACCCAATCAACAAATGGGCCAAAGAACTAAACAGACATTTCTCCAAAGAAGACATACAGATGGCTAACAAACACATGAAAAGATGCTCAACATCACTCATTATCAGAGAAATGCAAATCAAAACCACAATGAGGTACCATCTCATGCCAGTCAGAATGGCTGCTATCCAAAGATCTACAAACAATAAATGCTGGAGAGGGTGGGGGGAAAAGAGAACCGTCTTATACTGTTGGTGGGAACGCAAATTAGTAGAACCATATGGAGAACAGTGTGGAGATTCCTTACAAAACTGGAAATAGAACTGCCATATGACCCTGCATTCCCACTGCTGGGCATACACATCGAGGAAACCAGAATTGAAAGAGACACATGTACCCCAGTGTTCATTGCAGCACTGTTTACAATAACCAGGACATGGAAGCAACCTAGATGTCCATCGGCAGATGAATGGATAAGAAAGTTATGGTACATATACACACTGCAATATTACTCAGTTATTTAAAAGAATGCATTTGAATCAGTTCTTATGAGGTGGACGAAACTGGAGCCTATTATACAGAGTGAAGTAAGTCAGAAAGAAAAACACCAATAGAGTATATTAACGCATATATATGGAATTTAGAAAGATGGTAATGATAACCCTATATGCGAGACAGCAAAAGAGACACAGGTGTAAAGAACAGTCTTTTGGACTCTGTGGGAGAAGGCTAGGGTGGGATGATTTGAGAGAATAGCATTGAAACATGTATATTAATATATGTGAAATAGATCACCAGTCCATGTTTGATGCATGAGACAGGGTGCTCAGGGCTGGTGCACTGGGATGACCCTGAGGGATGGGATGGGGAAGGAGGTGGGAAGGGGTTCAGGATGGGGAACACATGTACACCCATAGCTGATTCATGTGAATGTATGGCAAAAACCCCTACAATATTGTAAAGTAATTAGCCTCCAATTAAATTAAATAAATTAATTTTTAAAAAACAGATTAAATTCAAATATAGTATATAAAATATTATAAATAGAGTTAAATGTATATATAACCAAAAAATATTATCTTCACAACAGAATAATAGGTTACTTTCTCATGGACCTGAAATAAGTAAATAATAAGCTAATAATAAGCTGCCCACTTCAGTATTCTTGCCTAAAGAATTCCATGAACAGAGGAGCCTGGTGGGCTATAGTCTATGGGGTTCCAAAGAGTCAGACAGGACTGAAAGACCTTCACTTTCACTAAGCTACTGTTAAGTCATTAGAATAGAAGCAGTTCGAAGAAGAAAGTCTACCCTCTGGTGTTTGGGAAAAAAAAACAAAACAAAACACCTCTCTTTCAATATTTAATAGTTCTTGTGTCACCATCACCCTAATACAGGGTGTGAGGAACTCTGCTTCTTTTTCTCCTACATTTGTAAAGATGCTCTCTTTGATATTCCTTTCCCCCTGTAAGTCTGCTCTTTAAGTTTATTTTAATTGATTCTAGAGCTCCCAGTGGAGAGGAGGTTTTAGCTGCCTTTAGGCTCTGGAACAAGCTAGTGCTCTATATACCCCTTAAGGGGCAGCATATTTCTGGGACATCTCTTGTAATAAGCTGACTGCCCATCCATTGGCCCATCTGCGATGGTTTCTAACTAAGTATAATTTTATGATTTTTATATCTTGTGAATTTCACCATTAGCGACATCTTATTTGACAATACAAGAGACTTTAGCTATAGAAATGAAAATAGTTTCTATGCAGAAAAAAATATAAAGTGGTAATTGTGCATGAGGGTTTATGTTTTGGCCTGTGCATAGAGTGGTAAACTGAGTAAGAATTTCCATAACAGTTTCTTTGGGCTCCTGAGTATGTGTGAGAATGGAGAGCTTTTATGTTGAGTTAATTACACCCTGAAAATGTTTATCATCTACTCTTACCGAGTTTGTATTATCATAAAATGCTTGTGATGCTTGAATGATATGAGCAAACCACATCTGCCTAATATTCGGCATATAGGAAGTGCTCAATAGATGTTATTTCTCCTTTTCTACGTTTATCAGGTGATACATTCTGCCATGAACTCCAACTCTAAAATTGAGTTTTATAGACTCAAAAATTACTGATAAACATTAGCCATTATTACTGTTGTACTCATCTGTGCTTCTTATGAAGCAGCTTAGGTTTTCATCATAAAAAATAAAATGAAAAGGGTATTTATAGAACCAGTTCTACATGTTTAAAGAAAAATAGAGAATTAAGACAATCCAGTCAATTAAGATACACAGATATCTAACTCAAAGTATTTTCCTAATTTTCCTGGTTTTTCACAATTAGCAAGATGATTCAACGCTTTTCAAAGTTTTTCAATGCTTTTCAATGCTATTTTAAAATTAATATGAATGTCTTTCATGATGTAGCCCCTCAATAAATGTACATTGACTCACTGGTAATTGCTTTTCCTCTTAGGTCAAACTTCATATGTACGCGTAGGTATAATTTTTTCTGTCATTTTTGAAAGGTCCTGCACTTCACTAATAATTGAACAAGCATGTCCTGGTACTGGCTATATGCACTTGAAATGAACTAAGTGCAGTTTTAGGTCTTTCTTTGAACATCAAAGGGCACAGTGCTGTCAACATGCCTGTACCAAGTCAGCCTAATTTACTGTTTAATTATGCATTGGTGTGGGAGCCCTCTCTTTGCAGTGTTTTCTCCCCAGGGCTGTTAGAGCTCAGCTTGTTTCTCTGCTGTTAAAAAATTGATCAGTTTCCTTTCCATCAATGTTTGGACATGGAAAAATAAAATTTATTCATACTAATTCAGAAGTCTTTATTCTTTTTAATCCTTCCTTATTCCAGAAGAAGCTTAAGAGAACTTAATTAAACATCTAGAGAGGCAATAGGTACAATAAACTTTAAAGATAGTGATTTAGCAAAGAGGACAAAGTAGGACAAGATAAGATGATTTCTGTACAAGAAACTTACTGTAGAGTAGTGTCTGTACAAACTAATTCAGAAAGCCTGTCTTTTTCAAAGTGCCTTTGGAACCTCCTAAGTTAGAATTTCTTCAAATGAATCAATTCTGGGCAGAGGTGAGAGGGTAGGAATGAGCAAAGAGGATGAACAAATTGGAATCTTGTTTTTGCTACAATCTCCAGATTGATTTTTATTCACACTAAAGTTTGAGAATCATGTTGCTGTAAGTGTTTTAGCAGCCAATACAATATATACATGTTTCACAGTGTTCCTATGGTAGAAATAAATCAATTATCACAGAGAAACATAAGAACTCCTACTTACTAAAATCAGAGAAAATTTTCTCTCTGGGTGTCTTGTGGTAGCTATAGTATCCATTAATATTTATCTTTTCATGGAAAGTTTAATTATCTAAACTTATAGGTATTGGTTTTTATTTCTTGAACAGTTAAGTCACGCCATGCAATTCCTTCATCCATAGTATAGCAGGAACTAGGGAATAAAGAGAATTATCTCTACACTTTTTATATGTTAAATGATGGAATTCTCTGGCACCTAGTTCACAGAATTGCATTCTGCTTCCCCTTCCTGCTGTTGTTCTACAAGCCTACTCTTCCTCAGGAGATGAGCTCAGCATTTGGAGAGTTTAAGAGTAAGCATATTAGGGAATTTCAAGTACATCCAGTTGGTGTGTTGTTCTTACTCTTTGAGAACTGAGCAATCTTGTTGACCTTTATAGCATCCTTTCACTCCCATATACCTCTCCCTCCCTCAGCTCAACTCTTTGAGCACCAGTGGATGGAGCTCCTTCATTTATCATGGATTCCCTGAATCAAAGACACACCTTACATGTAGTCACATTTGGATCCTTGCCATCTCCTATGAAATCAAAATCAAGAATTTCCTTCATGGCTCTAACATCCATCTGTGCTACTACAGTTTTTCTAGTCAGTGGACCCAATAGGTATTTGTCATTCTAATTATGATTTATATTCTCTCAAGTCCTTTCTAGTTCTATCCGTGCATGACTCTTGCTTGAGCTGGTTTCAGATGCTCTTCCAGACTAAGTCTTGTAGTAACTATCATCCCAAATTCCTTGACCTTTTGTATTTTTTCAATCTTGGAACACGAGAAGTGGTAATTAGAATCACTAATGAACAATTTGGACTGTTGGCTAGAGTTAATCACTGCCCTTATCTTCAGATAGCACAGTAATCTTACTGTCCCCATAAAACATGGATGACAACAAACTGTAGAAAATTCTTTAAGAGATTGGAATCCCAGCCCACCTTAACCTGCCACCTAAGAAATCTGTATACATTCAGGAACCAACAGTTAGAACTGGACATGGAAAACGGACTGGTTCCAAATTGAGAAAGGAGTACATCAAGGCTGTTTATTGTCACCCTCCTTATTTAACTTATATGCAGAGTACATCATGCGAAAAGCCGGGCTGGATAAAGTGCAAACTGGAATCAAGATTGCCAGGAGAAATATCAATAACCTCAAATATGCAGATGACACCACCCTTAGGGCAGAAAGTGAAGAGGAACTAAAGAGCCTCTTGATGAAGGTGAAAGCTGCTAAGTTGCTTCAGTCGTGTCCGACTCTGTGTGACCCCATAGACGGCAGCCCACCAGGCTCCGCCGTCCCTGGGATTCTCCAGGCAAGAACACTGGAGTGGATTGCCATTTCCTTCTCCAATGCATGAAAGTGAAAAGTGAAAGTGAAGTCGCTCAGTCGTGTCCGACTCTTAGTGACCCCATGGACTGCAGCCTACCTATCAGGCTCATCCATCCATGAGATTTTCCAGGCAAGAGTACTGGAGTGGGTTGCCATTGCCGAAAGAGGAGAGTGAAAAAGCTGGCTTAAAACTCAGCATTCAAAAACCAAAGATCATGGCATCTGGTCCCATCACTTCCTGGCAAATAGAAGCAGAACAGTGGAAACAAGGACAGTCTTTATATTCTTGGACTCCAAATCACTGCAGATGGTGATTGCAGCCATGAAATTAAAAGACACCTGCTCCTTGGAAGAAAAGCTATGACCAGCCTAGACAGCATGTTAAAAAGCAGAGACATCACTTTGCCCACAAAGGTGGGCATGTAGTCAAGGGTATGGTTTTTCTAGTAGTCATTTATGAAAGTGAGAGTTGGACCATAAAAAAGCTGAGCACTAGAAAATCAATACTTTTGAACTGTGGTGATGGAGAAGACTCTTGAGAGTCCCTTGGACTGCAAGAAGATCAAACGAGTCACTCCTAAAGGAAATCAATCTTGAATATTCATTGGAAAGACTGATGCTGAAGCTGAAGCTCCAATACTTTGGCCACCTGATGTGAAGAGCCCACTCATTGGAAAAGACCTTGATGCTGGGAACGATTGAAGGCAGGAGGAGAAGGGGAGGACAGAAATTGAGATGGTTGCATGGCATCACTAACTCAATAGATGTGAGTTTTAGCAAGCTCTGGGAGATGGTAAAGGATAGGGAAGCCTGGTGTGCTGCAATCCATGGGGTCGTAAAGAGTCAGACACGACTTAGCAACTGAACAATAACAACAAAGAAAAGAATGATTATAATAGTGGTTTAAGGAGTAAGTTTTCAAAGCAGTGTCAGCATCACCTGGAAACTTCTTAGAAATTCAAATTCTTGGTCTTAGACCTACTAATCAGAAATTCAGAGTAGGGCCCAGCAATTTGTGTTTTAATAGGTCCTCCAGGTCATTCTGTAGTACACTACTGAATAAGAATTAATCATTCAGAAAATCTGCACTACTTAAGACTATAAGTACAGTTATAAGAAAGGAGGAAAAATGGGTGATGATGGATAACTGAAAAGAGATAGAATATATGATTTTAAGTCTCCGCAAGAGTTAATAATTGTGTGAGTGGAGGAATTCAAGTAAGTGAGTTGTAACCAGGTGGTGCTGGTCAGCAACTAGGATAACTGAAGGATTTTAGAAGTGAATCAGAAGAGACTAGGTATTTTATGGGTGGACCATGTTGATGCTGAAGATGGAGAAGCTCTATACAGTCAGCAAAAATAAGACCCGGAGCTGAATGTGGCTCAAATCATCAGCACCTTATTGCAGAATTCAAGTTTCAGTTGAAAAAAGTAGGGAAAATCACTAGGTCATTCAGGTGAGACCTAAATCAAATCCCTTATGATTATACAGTGGAGGTGACTAACAGATTCAAGGGATTAGATCTGGTAGACAGAGTGCCTGAAGAACTAGGGGCAGAGGTTTGTAACACTGTACAGGAGTCCATGATCAAAACCATCCCCAAGAAAAAGAAATGCAAGAATGCAAAGTGGTTATCCGAGGAAGCTTTACAAATAGCTGAGGAAAGAAGAGAAGCAAAAGGCAAGGTTGAAAGGGAGAGCTATAACAAACTGAATGCAGAGTGTCAGAGAACGACAAGGAGAAAAAAGAAGGCCTTCTTAAATGAACAATACAATAAAGTAGAAGAAAACAATAGAATGGGAAAGACTAGAGATCTCTTCAAGAAAATTGGAAATATCAAAGGAACATTTCATGCAAGGATGGGCACAATAAAGGACAGAAACAGTATGGACCTAACAGAAGAAGAAGAGATAAAGAAGAGGTGGCAAGAATATATAGAAGAACTATACAAACCATGTCTTAATGACCAGGATAACCACAATGGTGTGGTCACTCACCTAGAGCCAGACATCCTGGAGTGTGAAGTCAAGTGGGCCTTAGGAGGCATTACTGCAAACAAACCTATTGCAGGTGATGGAATTCCAGCTGAGCTATTTCAAATCCTACAAGATGATGCTGTTAAAGTGCTGCACTCAATATGTCAGCAAATTCGGTAAACTCAGCAGTGGCCCCAAGACTGGAAGAAATCAGTTTTCTTTCCAATCCCAAAGAAGGGCAGTGCCACAGAATGTTCAAACTGCCATACAGTTGCCCTCATTTCACATGCTAGTAAGATTATGCTTAAAATCCTTCAAGCTAGGCTTCAGCAGTATGAGAACTCTGGATATACAGGCTGGATTTAAAAGTGGCAGAGGACTAGCGATCAAACTGGCTACATTTATTGGATCATAGAGAAAGCAATGGTTCCAGAAAAACACCTGCTTCATTGATTATGTGAAAGCCTTTGACTGTGTAGATCACAACAAACTGGAAAATTCTTAAAGCGATGGGAATTCCAAACCACCTTACCTGTCTCCTGAGGTAAGGTGTATGTGGGTCAAGAAGCAACAGTTAGCAACAGACATGAAACAACAGACTGGTTCAAAATTGGGAAAGGAGTACATCGAGGGTGTGTATTGTCACTCTGTTTATTTAACTTACATGCAGAGTATATCATCCAAAATGCCAGGCTGGATGAATCACAAGCTGGAATCAAGATAGTTGGGAGAAATAGCAAAAATCTCAGACATGCAGATTATACCACTTTAATGGGAGAAACTGAACAGGAACTAAAGAGCCTTTTGATAAAGGTGAAAGAGGAGAGTGAAAAAGCTGGCTTAAAACTTAACCTTCGTAAAACTAAGATCATGGCATCTGGCCCCATCCCTTCATGGCAAATAGAAGGAGAAAAATTGGAAGCAAGGGCAGATTTTATTTTCTTGGTCTCCACAATCACTGCAGAGAGTGACTGCAGCCATGAAATTAAAAGACACTTGCTCCTTGGAAGGAAAGCTATGACAAACCTAGACAGTGTATTAAAAAGCCAAGACATCGCTTTTCTGACAATGGTCCATGAAGTTAAAGCTATGATTTTTCCAGTAGTCATGTCAGATGTGAGAGCAGGACCATAAAGCAGGCTAAGCGCCAAGGAATTGAGGCTTTTAAATTGTGTTGGAGAAGACTCATGACAGTCCCTTGGACAGCAAGGTTATCAAACCAGTCAATCCTAAAAGAAATCAGTCCTGAATATTCATTGGAAAGTCTGATACTGAAGCTGAGGCTTCTATACTTTGGCCAGGAGAAGTGAAGAGCCAACTCATTGGAAAAGACCCTGATGCTGGAAATGACTGAAGGCAAAAAGAGAAGAGGGCAGCAGAGGATGAGATGGTTGAATAACATCACCATCTGAAAGGACATGAATTTGATGAATTTGAGCAAGCTCTGAGAGGTATGAAGGACAGAGAAGCCGGGTGTGCTGCAGTCCTTGGGGTCACTAGAGTTGGACACGACTTAGTGACCGAAGGACAACAACATGTTGACACTTCTCTTACCAAGAATCATGACACAGATGTAAGAGTAGAGAAGAAATTGTGAGGAAAACACTGAAACTGCCATTGAATGAGAAGTGAGCAGAAAAGTAGACCAAGAATTTAAAAAGGAGGGCTAAGGATGCTTTAGTTCATTTATTTCCCTCACCATCCTCTGCCCATCCTCAGGTCTGAGGAAAAGACAGCCTGGACTGCAGATCCACTCTTGAGAGTCCCTTGGACTGCAAGGAGATCCAATCAATCCATCCTAAAAGAGATCAATCCTGGGTGTTCATTGGAAGGTCTGATGTTGAAGCTGAAGCTCCAATACTTTGGCCACCTCATGCGAAGGGTTGACTCATTGGAAAAGACCCTAATGCTGGGTAGGATTGGGGGCGGGAGGAGAAGGGGACGACAGAGGATGAGATGGTTGGATGGCATCACCGACTCGATGAACATGGGTTTGGGTAGACTCCGGGAGTTGGTGATGGACAGAGAGGCCTGGCGTGCTGCAATTCATGGGGTCGCAGAGAGTCGGACACGACTGAGCGACTGAACTGAACTGAACTCTTGTGACTAGAATAGTAAACAAGGCACAGGGAAAGAGTGTGAGAGGGCTGGGATGAGAGGAAGATTGAGGCAAATTATTACTCTACAGTTTAATATGAAAGTAAATGAGCAAGTATATAGGTGATCTAGAAGTCTTGGATCCCTGCTTGTTACGGAATAAGTAAGGTTGTGAGATATGGTGAGGAAAGGTGGAAGCCCTCTTAACTGACATGGTGAAGACTGGCTCTTGTTTAGGTAACTGAAAAAGACAGTTATGAGGAAATAATGCATATGTATCTTCAACATTTTTTAGTTGTACATTAATTCATCACATCTACTGCTTGTACTTCCACATTGTTTTTCTTGCATAAGCCACTCAATATTGTCATCTATGAATTCTAGACTTAGTTTCTCAAATGGAACAAGAACTGAAAGACACTTGAGAAGAGTCCTAAGGGCAGAATCTTTTTAGAATTTTATATCACATCCCCCATTTTTTAATGGTTGTGTTGCCCACAATTTTTTAAAAAATAATTTGCCTTTATTGACTTTTTCAAAATTATAAATTTTAATATAAAGCATCTTCTATTTAATTGATTTAGATATTATTATTTGATTAAATTACATAAGTACAGTGGCAGGCATAAACAGGTAGGAACAAACACATCTGATTTGATTCAGCAGTTGAATTGCATGGGCTTCCCTGGTAGCTCAGATGGTAAATAATCCACCTGCAATTCAGGAGACCCGGGCTTGATCCCTGGGTCGGGAAGATCCCCTGGAGAAGAAAATGGCAACCCACTCCAGTATTCTTGCCTGCAGATCCCATGAACAGACCATGGAGTCATCTAGAGTCGGACACAACTGAGCAACTAACACTTACTTACAATTCAGCAAATGGGAAATATGAGCTTTCATGAAGTCCTGAATGTTCAGTCTCCTGTGGGCATATATTTTGTAGAGAGAATTAATAGTTTAATCTGGCAAATTGAGAACCTACTTCTTGATGCTAAATTAACTATACTAGCAATAGTGAAAGTGACAGGTTATGACTTTAAGAAGCTGAAAAAAAAATAACTTTTTCAGAAATTACTAGAAAATGCTGTGTTCAATAAAATCATAATATGCATTTTTTTTCAGCATATGAGGTGCTCATGTTTATGCTTTTATTGTTAGTTAAAAGTCATTATTAGGCTGGATTGCCATTACCAAGGCCTACATGTTTTCTAGAGCTATTTTGTTTTTTCAAAACTGAAAGCTACCTTTCACATAATCTCTAAGATAACTATATACATATAATCTGGCTGTTATTGTTCTTCGACATTTACAGAGATTTGTGAAACTGGTCTTTGAGAACACACTGCTTTTAGGCCTTTCATTTTCACTCTGGGGAAGAGATGGTGTGTACGAGAAAACCAAAGGTTAACCAGGAAATCTTTGAAGAAGATGATAATTTGTCAGGTAGATATTATAAAATGCTTTTGAAAAGAGAAGGCATCCCTTCTTTGAACCTAAAAAGGAGTCTTTTTCAGCTCATATTCTCTTATAAAAAAAACTGTTATGCTTTGTGCAAATTTAAACTACTACATAAGAACTCAGACTAAGTATTAGTTCAGCTCAGTTGCTCAGTCGTGTCTGACTCTTTGCAACCCCATGGACTGCACCACGCCAGGCTTCCCTATCCATCAACAACTCCCGGAGCCTACTCAAACTCATGTTCATCGCATCGGTGGTACCATCCAACCATCTCATCCTCTGTTGTTCCCTTCTCCTCCCGCCCTCAATCTTTCCCAGCATCAGGGTCTTTTCAAATGAGTCAGTTCTTAGCATCAGGTGACCAAAGTATTAGAGTTTCAGCTTCAGCATCGGTCCCTTCCAATGAGTATTCAGGACTGATTTCCTTTAGGATGGACAGGTTGGGTCTCCTTGCAGTCCAAGGGACTCTCAAGAGTCTTCTCCAACACCACAGTTCAAAAGCATCACTTCTTCGGTGCTCAGCTTTCTTTATAGTCCAACTCTCACATCCATACTAAGTATATTGGTAGCCTATTACATAAATGGTTGGCTGATAGCATCATTTATAAAAACATTGGAATTCACACATTTTTAAATGTAAATTAGATGTGTCGTTTCATCAATACATGATCCGACTTTTGAAAACTAGGTTCGTGATTTATTCTGACCTGGGTATGTCATCCTCTGCCCTTGAAAGAGTCCTGTGAAAAGAAGTAGAGCTATTGTATGAATTCTGGAATTGATTATCCTTTAAGTAAATATTCTTACCTTCATTCCTCACCTTCTCATTCTAACTGTTGGGCTTTTCCATATTTTACTATTGATTAGTTGTTTTATGTAATAGAGTAATCCCCTCCAAACATGTACATGTCATAAACAACCTGTGAATATTTCTCATTAATGGGCAAAGGGAAATTAAGGTTGTAGGTCAAATTAAATCTGTTAATCAGTTTCTCCTAAAATGAGATTACCATATTTATCTGGATTGACCTAATGTAATCACAGAGGTCTTTATATGCAGGGGAAGCAGAAAGGAGTCTCAGAGTGAAGGGACCTGAAAGGCACTGCATGGACCCACCTTTGTGGGCTTTGAATCATGAGGAAGTGGGGTCCTCAAGCCACAGCATGTGGAAGACTTTAAAAGCAAAAAAAACAGCGAAGAAATCTATTTCCCCTGGAGATTCTAGAAAGGAATACCCAGATGATAACTTTGATTCTTGACACCCAATAAACTCTGTTTCAGATTTCTGACCTATAAACCTATTAGGCAATAAATTTATGTTGATTTAAGCCAGCATGATTGTAGTAATTTGTTATGGCAGCAATAAAATCTAATACATCTACCAGTGTTTGAGAAAGAAAAATGAGGATGAAAACTCAAGACAGTCCATACAAAGAAAGATTCAGTGCAGGTTGAAGTTGCAAGACTTGCTGACAGGAAGATAAAAGACCATCACTGAACTTCAGCCTTTGCTCTCAATGTTTCGCATTAATATAGAAAATCTACAGGGTACTATATCTAATGTAATGACCTGAAAAATACTTCAAAAAATTTACCCTTGTTTAGGTCTGCATCTAGTCTGTACAACTTTACTGTAGTTGGAGTGATCTAAAATTCTGATACTCACTAACTTACTTTGTTTCATACTACTCCTATTTCTAGCCATTAATTTAATGCCTGGAATTTCATGATTTTATTATGTCAAAATGAAAACAATGAATTATAGTTGTCCCTCCCTCAGTTATCCACAGGAGATTTGTTCAGGGACCCCCACAGATACTCAAATCAGCAGATCTTCATGTCCCTCATGTCCCTTGAGCATACATATCAATAATTACCTTAAATATACATGGATTAAATGCACCAAACAAAAGACATAGATTGGCTGAATGAATACAAAATCAAGACCCATATATATATACTGTCTATAAGAGAACCACTTCAGATCTAGGGACATATAAAGACTGAGAGTTAGGGGAGGGTAAAAAAGTATCCCATGCAAATGGAAGCCAAAAGAAAGCTGGAATGGTACTACTCATATCAGACAAAATGGACTTTAAAATACAGACTATTCTAAGAGATAGGAAAGGATACTGCATAATGACCAAAGGATGGATCCAAAAAAGAACAGATAACAATTGTAAATATGTTGTTTCTTCTTGATGTTCAGTCATTAAGCCATGTCCCACTCCTGGTGATCCCATGGACTGCAGCTTGCCAGGCTCCCCTGTCCTCCGCTATCTCCCAGAGTTTGAGCAAATCCATGTCCATTGAGTTGGTGATACTGTCTAACCATCTCATCTTCTGCCAACTGCTTCTCCTTTTAGCTTTCAATCATTCCTAGCATCAGGGTCTTTTCCAAGAGTCAGCTCTTTGCATCAGGTGACCAGAGTATTGGAGCTTCAGCTTCAGCAACAGTCCTTCCAATGAATATTCAGGGTTGATTTCTTTCAGGATTGATTAGTTTGATCTCCTTGCAGTCCACGGGACTCTGAAGAGTCTTCACTATCACCACTATTTGAAAGCATGAATTCTTCAACACTCAGCCTTCTTTATAGTCCAACTCTCACATCCATACATGACTGCTGGAAAAATTATACCTTTGACTATATGGACCTTTGTTGGTAAAGTGATGTCTGTTTTTTAATACTCTGTCTAGGTTTGTTATAGCTTTCCTTCCAAGGAGCAAAGTGTCTTGATTTCTTGATTCATTCACCATCTATAGTGATTTTTGGAGCCCAGGAAAAGAAAGTCTGTCAGTGCTTCCAATTTTTCCCTTCTATTTAGGGACCAGATGCCATAGTTTTCATTTTTTGAATGTTGAGTTTCAAACTAGCTTTTTCACTCTCCTCTTTCACTTTCATCAAGAGGCTGTTTAGTTCTTCTTCACTTTCTGCCATTAGAGTGATATCACGTTCATGTCTGAGTTTGTTGCTATTTCTCCCAGCTATCTTGATTCCAGCTTGTGATTCATCCAGCCTAGAGTCCATAGGGTTGCAAAGAGTCAGACACAACTGAGAGACTAAGCACAGCAGAGCACATGAAAACAATGACTACCATTGAGAAACTTTAGACTGTAACTATGGAAATATTTCAGTTTGTTGAATACATTGCTTAGATGCCCACTGTTGGATTTGGGTAAAGCTAACTTGTTTTGGAATGGCTTGAAAGCCAGTAAAAGGCGTGTTTCAGAATGTATCTTCAGAGTTTGAATTCTGTCACATTTCATTGATTATTTGCCAGGAATATTTTTGCTGCTTTTGTTTTAAGGGCCAGTTCAAAGTAATCTGGTATAGCTATGGATATTTTCCGCAAGAAAGAAATGTCCTGTGAGAAACCTATCATCTTAAACATACCAGATATATCTCCCATTGTGCATCAACAAGTTGGCATTATGATTTTTAGAGCCAGTCTCCAGTGTATGGGCTTCCCTGGTGCCTCAGATGGTAAAGCATCTGCTTGCAATGGAGGAGACCCGGATTCGATCCCTGGGTCGGGAAGATCCCCTGGAGAAGGAAATGGCAACCCACTCCAGTCCTCTTGCCTGGAAAATTCCATGGATGGAGCAGCCTGGTAGGCTACAGTCCATGGGGTTGCAAAAAGTCAGACATGACTGAGTAACTTCACTTTCTTTCTCTTTCTCCAGTGTATTCATTTAGAACAAAATGAGTCTATAGGACCTAATCATGCAGATTGTGCCAGAGACTTACCAAAGAGCATACCTTTCTAGGAACCACAAAGGCATTCTTTTTGTATATATCATGTAAGTTTCTCATCTCCTTAGTATACCAATCAGCCCATGTGCTCAATCATGTCTGACTCTCTGCAAACCCATGGACTGTAACCTGCCAGGCTCCTCTGTCCATGGGATTTCCCAGGCAAGAATACTGGAGTGGGTTGCCATTTCCTACTTCAGGGGCTCTTCCCAACTCAGGGATCAAGCCTGCAACCTCTCCTGTCTCCTGCCTCACAGGGAGATTCTTTACCACTTACTGGATGCCAGATAACTTGATATATTCCTTCTTCTTGTGTCTTTGAAGAAATTCTTGTACCAGATTTTTGCCATTATATTACACTTTTTTTAAGATTAAAATATGTAGCAGTTTTCTTTGTTCTTTTAAGTACATACATTTATAGTGTATGGTGACTTCTGATTGATTCCATGTATTTGGAGCTTCTCCTTGATAATTTTAGTGAAACTACAGCTGTCACTGTCCCTAGGTGTGGAGTACATGTAACTTTTAAAGGTTTCAGCCCTCTATTCACTTGCTTGAGTATCTCTTCTTAATGATACAAAGTTATAAATTTCATCTGGAAATAGTCACTGTATTGTGATCCTTTAAATGGTTTGCATGATTTCCATGTTAACTTGATGTTATTTTTCAGTTCTTCCAGGTATGTTTTAGTCAGATAGATACTTTTCTATATGAATAACTGTGTTTCTTTGAGTGACTAACAGCAACAACTGTTTTATTCTTGCCTCACAGGTACTACAGTGCAACCATTCTGCAGATGTCTGGTGTCGAAGATGATAGACTTGCAATATGGCTAGCTTCAGTTACAGCCTTCACAAATTTCATTTTCACGCTTGTGGGTGTCTGGCTTGTTGAGAAAGTGGGCCGCAGGAAACTTACATTTGGTAGTTTAGCAGGTAGGTGCTGAAGAATTCAGTTATAAACTTCTATAATGATGACAAATTAATCTTTTAAAATACAATACCATTACCACTTCTGATATAGTTTTTGTAGCCATATAATAGAGTTTTTCTATTCATATATTAGAGTTATAATAGAGGTCAAGAAGCAATAGTTAGAACTGGACGTGGAATGACAACAGACTGGTTCCAAATCAGGAAAGGCGTACGTCAAGGCTGTGTATTGTCACCCTGCTTATTTAACTTATATGCATAGTACACCATGAGAAATGTTGGGCTGGAGGAAGCACAAGCTGGAATCAAGATTGCTGGGAGAAATATCAATAACCTCAGATATGCAGATGACACCACCCTTATGGCAGAAAGTGAAGAAGAACTAAAGAGCCTCTTGATGAAGGTGAAAGAGGAGAGTGAAAAAGTTGGCTTAAAGCTCAACATTCAGAAAACTAAGATGATGGCATCGGTCCCATCACTTCATGGCAAATAGATGGGAAAACAGTGGAAACAGTGACAGACTTTATGTTTTTGGGCTCCAAAATCACTGCAGATGGTGACTGCAGCCATGATATTAAAAGATGCTTGCTCCTTGGAAGAAAAGTTATGACCGACCTAGAGAGCATATTAAAAAGCAGAGACATTACTTTGCCAATAAAGGTCTGTCTAGTCAAAGCTATGGTTTTTCCAGTAGTCATGTGTGGATGTGAGAGTTGGACTATAAAGAAAGCTGAGCGCCAAAGAATTGATGCTTTTGAACTGTGGTGTTGGAGAATACTCTTGAGAGTCCCTTGGAGAGCAAGGAGATCCAGTCTATCCTAAAGGAAATCAGTCCTGAATATTCATTGGAAGGACTGATGCTGAAGCTGAAACTCCAATACTTTGGCCACCTGATGCAAACAACTAACTCATTTGAAAAGACCCTGATGCTGGGAAAGATTGAGGGCGGGAGGAGAAGGGGACGACAGAGGATGAGATGGTTGGATGGCATCACCGACTCAATGGATGTGAGTTTGAGTAGGCTGCAGGAGTTGGTGATAGACAGGAAACCCTGGCATGCTGCAGTCCATGGAGTCACAAAGAGTGGGACACGACTGAGCAACTGAACTGTACTGAATAGAGTTTTTCTGAAAAAATTTTTTAAATAAAAACTTATTATGATATGTAACTAGAAATTAGAATTGTAGTAACAATTAGAGCCTTCTGAGGGTAGCATTTTGCTGTTATTTTAAGTGTTACTCAATGGTACAAAGTGAAAAGCAAAGTTATATGTTTTTTTTTAAGTTTGGGGTAATATGGAAATAAATTAGAGCTTTTTTTTTTCAAAGTTCTTTCAACAGCGGAACATTGGAACCATATAATTTCTTCACAAAGTTGGGACAGCCTCTTTTTGTGTTTGAACAAGGCCCAAATCCTAGGGTAAATTCTGATTGATTTGGTATGTTTCCTGTGATAACTTAATAAAAAAACCCTTCTCACTTTAAAGTATCTTTTGTCTTTAAATCTTGCCCATTTTATTTATTATTTCTATAATACATGGGCTTTTTTATTTGCCAAAATGATACCCTTTTCTGATACTGTCTTCACATGTTTGCATCAAAGAATTTTCTAATCTTTTTCAAATATACAAGCAGATTTCTACTTATCAATTAGCTATCTCCTAAGTATTTCTTTGTAAGTTTATTTAGAGTAAGAATACATTTTTCCATTAAAATATAAAGTTTCCAGGCCAGCGTTAATTAAATTCTATTTTAACTAAATATAACTAAAGCATTCATCCAGTAGAACTGCTTCAAGTCACTTGTCCCAAATTTTGATGAGAAAATGCATTTAGGGTTTCATACTCAGTTACCAAGAATACATACTCCCTCTCACCCTTAACTCCAGAAGGAAGAGTAGAATGCATCCACCCTCTGTTTTTGCCTTGAGTGGAAGCCTTGAGCTGAATAATGTAAGTTGAACTACAGTATCAGAACTGAGGAGAAGGCAGGGGGAAGATTGATTAAAAGGCAAAGGTAATTGCAATAGCCAATGTATACAGGGAAGCAGGAGGGTAAGTGAGAAACCATACATTTACAACCTATTCAAGGAACCAGAATTGTTCAGGCCTGGAGAAAAAGACTATAGAGACACCAAATAGATCTCTTATTCTTGTAGATGGTAGATGTTATGAGGACATAGATTTTTTACTTAATATAAGAAAAATATTCCTAATAATCAAACCTATGCAACAATAAATTGGGCTGCCTCATTAGGGTAGTAAGCTCTCAACAAAAGGATAGATGGCCATCATGTGCTAAAGACAGATTCCTGCAGTGGGTTGAAAACTAGATTTGCTGTATGACCAACCTAGATAGCATATTTAAAAGCAGAGACATTACTTTGCCAACAAAGGTCCGTCTAGTCAAGGCTATGGTTTTTCCAGTGGTCATGTATGGATGTGAGAGTTGGACGGTGAAGAAAGCTGAGCGCTGAAGAATTGATGCTTTTGAACTGTGGTGTTGGAGAGGACTCTTGAGAGTCCCTTGGACTGCAAGGAGATCCAACCAGTCCATCCTAAAGGAGATCAGTCCTGGGTTTTCATTGAAAGGACTGATGTTGAAGCTGAAACTCCAGTATTTTGGCCACCTCATGAGAAGAGTTGACTAATTGGAAAAGACCCTAATGCTGGGAGGGATTGGGAGCAGGAGGAGAAGGGGACGACAGAGGATGAGATGGTTGGTTGGCATCACCGACTTGAAGGACATGGGTTTGGGTAAACTCCGGGAGTTGGTGATGGACAGGGAGGCCTGGTGTACTGTGATTCATGGAGTCGCAAAGAGTCGGACACGACTGAGTGACTGAACTGAACTGAACTGAGGTTCAGGTAAACTCTAAGAAGTGGTAATGGCTGCTTTAAAAAGTTTTTAGTGGGCACACTTTCTTTTTGACAGGGCCTTAGTATACTGCTGCTTCAAGAGGTCTGTTTTTTAAATAGAATTTTAGGTCTTAGCTTTGGGATTTGGCTTTTGAGATTTTGAGATAGGGGAAAATAGTTTTTCTAGCTGCCTCTGTCCCTTCATTTGTTTTATTCCAGGATTTTGAGTCATTATAGATACAAAGCCAGACTGGGTTTGAATTTTGTGACAGTGAGCAAGGTTCTATTTTCTCATCTATGAACAGGGACTAATTATAGTCCCTACTTCATGGGTTTATAGTAAAGACTAAACACATTTACACATGTATAACATTTCAAACAGTACCTGACACAGACAGTAAAATGCTCAAAGAATTTTGCTATCACAGTATTATTACTGCCAAAGGGTGATTATTTGTTGTTTTAACCATAATCCAGGAGCGTTCCTGAACTCCTCTTGTGGATATGTTTCATCCCTCCATGTAAGTCCTCTTCCCCGGGGATTTCCAGAGCCCTTCCCTGACTATTAAGAGAAAGTGAAGTGAAGTGAAAGTCGCTCAGTCGTGTCTGACTCTTTGCGACCCCATGGACTATACAGTCCATGGAATTCTCCAGGCCAGAATATTGGAGTGGGTAGCCTTTCCCTTTGGGGTCTCCTGCATTGCAGGAGGATTCTTTACCCACTGAGCTATCAAAGAACTTGAAAAAAAAAAAAAGAAAGACTTAGGGGGAAAGACTAAGAGTTTCCAGGCACTGCCTTTATGAGCAACCTGGAGGCAGTTTTCTTTCCTGCCGAATGAAGAGATTGTCATTAAATTTGTAGTATTACAAGAAAGATCAGTTCTCTTAGCAAGCTTTGAAAATATTAAAAGTCAGGACACCACAAAATGTGCTACCTTTAAATTATTCATAGGTTATATATTTTGGATTTCTTTGTATAAAGAGTTTCTTTGGGTCTAGCTAAATACAGTTTATTTGTAGTACTTTTTAAAGACTGAGCACCTAAAAATTTTTTAAGAACTTGTTTATTGAGTTTTGGGTAGTTTTTTTTTTGGTTTTTTTTTTTTTTTTTTTTTTTTTTTTTATGTAGCACAGGGAACTCTACTCAGTGCTCTGTGGTTACCTAAATAGGAAGGAAATCCAAAAAATAAGGGACATATGTATGCATATGGCTGATTCACTTTGTTGTACAGCAGAAATTAATGTTACAGTATTGTAAAGCAACTATTGTTGTTGTTTAATCACTAAGTCGTGTCCAACTCTTTGTGACCCTATGGATTGTAGCCCACCAGGTCCCTCTGTGCATGAGATTTCCCAGTCAAGAATACTGGAATCATTTGCCATTTCCTTCTCCAAGGGATCTTGCCAACCCAGAGATCAAACCCATGTCTCCTGCGTCAGCAGGGAGATTCTTTTCATCTGAGCCACAGGGAAGCCGCAAAGCAACTATACTCCAATAAAAATTTATAAATAAAGAAAGAATAACATTCTTAAAGAAATTATTTTGATTTTTTTCACCATTTTTCACCTAATAAAATAAATCATAATATGTTTAATATTCTACCAGTGCTAGTATTAGAACACTGTTCTATTTAAAATTTCTTAAATTAGCCTGGAATTTTTAAATCTTTCATTCAGTTTTATTCCCTATTTTGTGTTTTATTGATTTTTTTTTAATTGGATGAAATTTAGTAAAAAAAAAAAAAATCAAAATAGCTTTTTGAAAAGGCACTTGTTCTTTAAAAATTACTATAAACAAACTGTATTTAGCTAGACCAGGACAAAGAAACTCTTTATACAAAGAAATATAAAATATATAGTCCATGAATAATTTTAAATGTAGGACATTTTGTGGTATTCTGACTTAATATTTTCAAAGCTTGCTAAGAGAACTGGTCTTTCTTGTAAATGTTACCAACTTAATGACAGCCTCTTGATCCTTTTAACAGAGGAAGGCTTACATCTATGTAACTTTGTTGCTTATAAATCAGAAAGCCAGAAACACTGTGTTATTTTCTGCCAGATATTTTGGTAGTGGAGTATTTCCTAAAACATCACTCACAGGTTGTCTTCATCAGAATTACCAAAGATACTTTAAATTGTGAATTCTTGGGGGCCCAACCCCCAATCTACTAAATTGGAATCTCTGAAGATGAAGTCTGGAGCATGTGCAGGTGATACTTAAGCACAGAAAGTGTGTTCTGTTTGAGTCTTGGGCAAGGAAAAAAAATTTTTTTTTAATATTTACTAGTAATACAGGCCCTTGTATCAGATAGTTAAGGTAACTTACTTCATCAGGTATTTTTGAGAATTCTATTTATCCAGCACACTACCTCCTATGGAGAACATTTTTATTAGGAAAATGATATCAGAAGTCCAAAATGCAACAGATAATTGGCTAAGGAGGGACTCTTTTCTTATAATATAAAGAATGTTCCCAAACTGCCCATTACACTGGAGGAGATCCTTTCATACAAGGCCTTCCTGCATTGGACTCAATGAACCATTGAGTGCATTGACAACCATGGAACCATTGAAAACTATAACAACTTTAAATGCCACTGAGTCACTGATAAAGCAGCTGTGGTTTGTTAAGGGAAAGGAAATAGGTAGTTCAGGTAGTTTTAAGCCTTAAAGAGACATGAGCATATGATAGGATGAGGTGACTATTTTAAAATTTACTCCATAAATTAAGTCATTTAAGACACCATTCCCTTACCTTAAGGAGTTTATCATCTCGTAAGATAAGAGTTTTTCCTCTATCGCCAGCTATCACAAATCACCTGTGAAATCATATTATCTGATCCCCATTTTATAGAGACTGATTCAGAGGTTGAGGTACATTCTAAACAGTTGTACTTTCAATAGGAAGCCAGGATTGAGAAACAAGACTATAATAAAGGTAAGATACTGACTTTTAAAATATTTCCATCCATAATAGGCCAAAATATATTTGTGTTTAAGAAAAGTAAACCTTCAACTAGGAATTTTGTATATCCAAAATGGTCTTTTCCCTAAATTTTGCAAGTTGGTTGGACTTTTTTGAGATGGATCCAAGAGATATAATATCTATACTGCAGAACTCTCATCTGGGATATTTCTCCCATACTAACCCACGACCTCAATTGACTAGTCTTAACATGTTTTGTTATTTTCTTAGAAAATAGCCAGCATTGCAAAAATCTGTAAGATTTTTCTGCAAAAATCTATGAGATCCGCTCTATGCCAGGCACTAGAATTGGATATTTGTTAATATGTGTTAGGTATACTATCTTAGAGTTTACAGGTTATCACAGAGACCAGTTACTTTAAGTAGTGCTATGAAAGAAGAGTGCCATGTTTCCTTCGCATCCTAAAATATCAACTTTTCCTGATTGAAGCAAATCTTACCTTCATCAGAGGTAATTTTGGAAAATACTTAGGACCCAGCTTCTTTGATAGACAGATTAACCGTAAAACTCTTGGTTTATTTTGCTCTGTTTGAGGAGAGAGGGATGACTTTTATTTACATGCCCAGTATGTCTTTTCTCTTTCTGAGAGATAGACTTGTTTTTTGTTTCCCAATTCAGGAATTGGTAGTTTTTTGAGAAAATAATACCTCAAACTAGTTCTGTTTCTAGTTTGAATTTTAAGCCAACAAGGGGAAAATGAACTGTGATTGTATATTCATAACCCTTCAGCCTGGTGTGGTAAAATAGGCTTCTGATTTTTTCTTCAAGCCATCTCCCTCCTTCTCAACTTTCTTCTAGATTTTGAAAGTATACTGCTGCTGCTGTATTTAATAATTATAGTACAATAATTAACATTTTTAGCTTTATAAAAATCTTTCAGATGTATTGTGATATTTAAAATTCACTGCAATTCTGCAAGATGAATATTGTCACTATGCCCCATTTTACAGCAAACAAAATTGAATTTTAAAAAGGTTATGTGCATTGTCCAAGATCATGGAGTCAAGAAACGGAAACAGCAGGGTGAGAACTTAACCACAGTATTTTACTTGACATATCACCTCTATATTAAACACAAACACTTCAACTATTATGTAATCCAGTTCCACTTTAATAGTGCTTCCCAAAGTTGTTCTTTTATCCATTTGAAAAATACTTTTCATCATTCTTAAATAACTTTCTCATTTATCTAATAGAAACTTTACTGCTACATAAATTACCACCCTGAATTCCATATTTTAAACATATTGCCTCATTCAAATAAATTATCCAAACAAATGCATCCATATTTTCTTCTTTCTTCCCGTGACCTTTTTTTTATCCTCACAATGGCTGGAACAATAGTCAGAAATTTGAAAACTTTCTTATTTCTTGTCAGTATTTCTATAAGGGATTCAAAAATGAGCTTTTTAAGTGATATATATGTGTGTGTGTGTGTACATATATATATATACACACACACACATATATATATATATCTTTTAAGTGATTTTATATATATATATATCTTTTTAAGTGATTTTATATAAAATCACATTCTGTACCTTAAAATCAAAGACAGATATTCCACTTCCAAATGCCAACAGGAAAAAAAATTGGATCTATGTGTTATGTCATTTCTGGGATTTTTAAGTCTTTACAAAATGTTACTCCTTTTTATGAGAAATTCTCTTTCACCTGTTTTTGAAATATTTAGTTTGTTACTTTTTAGTATATTATTTGGGTCATACTTTGCCAATATTACTTTGCCAACAAAATCCGTCTAGTCAAAGCTATGGTTTTTCCAGTTGTTATGTATGGATGTGAGAGTTGTACCATAAAGAAAGCTGAGCACCGAAGAATTGATGCTTTTGAACTGTGATGTCGGAGAAGACTCTTGAGAGTCCGTTGGACTTCAAAGACATCCAACCAATCAATCTTAAAGGAAATCAGTCCTGAATATTCACTGGAAGGACTGATGCTGAAGCTTCAATACTTTGACCACCTGATGCACAGAACTTACTCATTGGAAAAGACCCTGATGCTGGGAAAGATTGAGGGCAGAAGGAGAAGGGGACGACAGAGGATGTGGTGGTTGGATGGCATCACTGAGTCAATGGACATGAGTTTGAGCAAGCTCAGGGAATTGGTGATGGACAGGGAGGCCTGGTGTGTTGCGGTCCATGGGGTCACAAAGAGTCGGACACGATGGAGTGACTGAACTACTACTACCATTTGGGTCCTAGATGATTGAATAACATTGGAATAATTTTCTTGGTAATGAAAGGAGCACTTGATATAAATCTGTTGCCTTTTGTACTTCCTGACATGTTAGGCAATAATGTCGGTTATATTAATTCTTTTTGAGACTGTCAGCAATCCAAAATGGTGTTTGTTTAGAAAGTTATTACCAGTGCTTGGCTAACAAATGTATTTGATTTGAATTTTACCCTTGTCATTTCTCGCAGTGAACATGCTAGTGAGTTTTTATGACAATATTTATGTATGAGGATTTTTTTTTTTTAATCCAATAAAGATAGATCAAGGTATTTTTTTCAGAGAGATGTCTTGCTAAACCCAGTCTGCTTTGAAAGAATGTTGTCAACTCTTCTCTGATGTAAAACTTTTTTTTTTTTTTTTTTAGGTACCACTGTAGCCCTCATTATTCTTGCTTTGGGATTTCTGCTGTCAGCCCAGGTTTCTCCACCCATCACTTTTAAGCCAATATCTCCTTTAGGTCAGAACACTACTTGCACAAGATACAGGTGAGATTTTATAATGATCCCCTTCCTTAACCTAATTCTGGTAACTATTTCGTTTACTTATAACTTTCCTAAAATATGAGAGATGAGTAGGAGCTTGCTGGGCATCTAGACTTAATGGTGGAAATGCATGCTTCAGGAAAAGTGAGTTATTTGACACAATTTTGGTGATATTTCTCTGGAAATTGGGAGCATATATTGATACAGAACCTAAGCAGGAATACTGAGAAGCTATTTTATATCATACATGACTCAGTGACATCTACATTCTAAGTGAAATGAACTTTTCATCAGTAATTAAGCTTTTCCATGATGTACATATCTGATACAGTTGATTATCATTTGGATATTCTATCAATTAATCTTCACTGTAGTCCACAAGTATCCCCTCGTTCACTTAAGCAGAAAAGAATTTTTCCTCTCACTAGTAGAGTTCTTGAAGAGCAATAGAAAATGGGAAAAGGTGCTGGAAGAGTGTTTTAATCATCAGCTTCAGGTTTAATAACTTGTTAAGTTAAGCAGTATACACCCTATATGATAGATTAATAGAGAAATGGATGAATGGATACATTGGCTGACAGATGGGCTGAAGAATGCACAACTGAATTAATTAAAAATTGAATGACTGAACAGGTCAATTAATAAATTAATTAGTAGAGTTCCACATTCTTTTTGTGGTTGTGATTCCCTTTTAGGGCTTTTCAGGTGGCTCACTGTTAAAGAATATGCCAGCCAATGCAGGAGACGAGGGTTTATTTCCTGGGTCAGGAAGATCCCCTGAAGAAGGAATTGGCAACCATATCCAGTATTCTTGTCTGGGAAATCCCATGGATAGGGGAGCCTGGCGGGCTTTAGGCCATGGGGTCACAAAAGATTCGGACCTGACTTAGCAACTAAACAGCAACAAACAACAAAGAGTTTCAAAGTTTTTTACTTCATTTTAGTGGCTGGAAAGGCTAGCAACCCCTTTAAAATATATGGATTGAATAGCTTTAAAAACAAAAAATGATATTCCTTCAGCCTCAACTAAACAGATGTAAGTCTCAAATCAAAGGGTAAATCATTTATTAAGTCAAGTACTCCTATATGAAATTAAAACATTACATTGATACACTAAATTCCACTTGGGATCACTTGGAGCTTCTCATTTATGGTGCCTTCTTATTACAACAGTGAGGAAGACATATGTCATTATGTCTTTCTGGTTGCAAATTGTGATATCCACTTGCCTTTGGAAATGAATGTTGTATATGTTTATCACTTTACTATCTTTTAACAGTCTTTATGTTCTAAGGAAGATTTAAAGGTGTCTTAACTTAAAAGAAGTTAACCGTAACATAGACTATTTCTGGATATAGAGATTTTTACTTTCTTTGGCTATCTGACCTCAACTGCCAGAAAGATGATAGACCATTGCTAGAATTCGGCATGTTCTACTTTTGTTTTTCTTGAAAGATATTTTAAGTACAGTGTTTTTGGCTCAGTTACCTCTAACTAATTATTTAAAAACTACTATTGTTTGAGAAACATAGAATACTTTTTAGATTTGATGTCTGATTTAGATGCAGCAATTTAGATTGAGAATAAGATTGATACACTGTCAGGTCAACTAAAGGCAGAAATTCAGCTAGAGAATATGAATAAAAAAATTTTATGCAGTTCTGATACAGAAAAGAAATAACTAAGTTTTTAATGAATTACATAATTAAATAGGTTTCCTGATATCAACTTTTAAAATTTCAATAAAAATATGTATTGCTGTAGTATACTTCATTGCATGGCAATTTGTGATCATCAATCTATTAATCCTACCAATCCACCTAAATTATTATCATCTACCTATCAATATAGGTAGGTGACAATAAAATATTTTCTTTTACCTACCAATTTAAGATAAAATTGTAGTAGAGTGAGAGACGTGTAAAACATAATATTGTTCATATCACAAAGTGATAAGTTTTTAAAAACAGAACCAAATTTTGTATGTCTTCTGGGAGTCACTGAATATGCAAAGCAATTATTTCTCATGTAGTTTCTTTAAGAGAAACATATTAGGTTTTGTGAGCAGTTGACAGTATTTATAGTATGTATGTATAGTATGAATGATTTTATAAAATAGATCTGCAGTCCCCTTACTGATTTTGTTGTTGTTAAAAGTATCCATACACATTTAAATATGAAAAATACAGTATACAACATACATGAAAGTTATTAAGAGAGTAAATCCTGAGTTCTCATCACAAAAATGATTTGTTTCTTTAATTTTATATATGTATGAGATGATGGATGTTCACTAACCTTATTGTGGTAATCATATCATGATGTATATAAGTCAAATAATACTGTAAACCTTAAACTATACCAATCTTTATGCCAATTGCCTCTCAATTACACTGGAAAAAAAATAAAAATTAAAAAGAAGATAAAAATGAAAGTCATGTTTGCATGACTTTAAGATGAGTAATTCTTATGCAGTAAGTAAGTATAGGTGGTATACTTTCCTCTTGAAATGACCTATATAGGAAAACCGAGCAAAGAAAACAGATTTAAAGGGAGAGATGGCTTAATCTTAAGAACACTGTATATTATTGGTGGGAGTGTAAATTTTTCTTCACGTTCAAAATTGATATACTTTTGCCTAGTAAAGGTTAAATGCATAGACCGCTTGACTCAGCACTTCCACTTGAAGAAATCTATTGTGATGGGTATGTAATGCCCTCTGACTCTACTCTACTAGACTAGAGTAGAAGATTTATGAAAGTGAATGGTTCAAGAACAATGGTTGTTCTTTATTTTAATTCAAAAAGTGTTTATTGTGTGGCATCACTAGGTAGGTTAGAACCACAAACATTGTAGATTGGGACACACTAATGACTTTGGACTGAAGACAATGACTACCCTAAATAATTTCTAATAAGAACTTATGCTTTTTAGAATTTCTAATTGATGATATTCTTTCCAAGTCCTGGTTAGATTTTCTGAACCAAATGTATTAAACAACATCTTTCAGATCTACTTTCTGCAGTTAAAATTTTGATTTTACAGTCACAGAGTGCCAACTAAGGCTTAGGAGAAATAACTCTATTTGGATAATAACTCCAGTTATCTTAATCATTTATCTATATAAGAATACACATGCATACACCAAATATGGCTGTTAGTTCCATGCTCTCAAATTACTAATAACCATATTTTCTTACAAGAGCTATCCAAGCTTTAAGGACAGAGGAACCTGGCAGGCTGCAGTCCATCGGGTCACAAAGAGTCAGACACGACTGAAGCAACTGAGCACAGCACACAGCACGTGATCTCAGTATATTCAAATCACTATCACAAAACCCTCGAGTAAACAGATATTTCTTAAAGTATACAGCTGTAGAACTGCAGATACTCTCACCCTAGGGCTTTCATTCACGTTGCCATTCATTCTTCCAAGGGTGCATGCATGCGTTTAAAAAATATTTTGGAGCACATACTCCTAGGATTATATAAGCATGAGTTAATATATATAAAGCACCTAAAGCAGTTCTCAGCACATAATAAACACCCAATAAATATAACCGTTGTTATCATTAATAAAACCTATAATAAAATATGAGATTATGATGATGAGTAGAAGTCTTTCCCATATTTTGAAGAAGAGGTGTTTTAAGCAAGGTAGTGACTTGACCAAATTTTCTATTCTCAACTTTCTGGGGCACAGAGGGCACATGTTGATATGAGGAGACTAATTATTAAAACTGCCTATGAGAGAGATTAGTAGTTGCCTGGACTATGCTGGTGACGCTCAAGATAAACAGGTAAACTGATTCTAGATAAATCTAAGAGAAAAATAAACAGGAATCAAAAATAGGAAATTGATTAACTATCAGCAACCAGATAGAATAGATCATAGAAGTGAGTTGGGGTAATTAAGGAGAAATTTACAAGAAGGACTGTGCTTCTAATTCACGGCTCTTTTTCCTATCAGTAATTTTCAACTGAGAATCTTACCTAGAACCATGTGTTGTTGTTGTTCAGTCGCTCAGTTGTGACCAACTCTTTGTGACTCCATGGACTGCAGCACACCAGGCTTCCTGGTCCTTCATCATCTCCCAGAGCTTGCTCAAACTCATATCCATTGAGTCAGCGATGCCATCTAACCATCTCATTGTCTGTCCTCCCCTTCTCCTCCTGCCTTCAATCTTTCCTAGCATCAGGGTCATTTTTTAATGAGTCGGCTCTTATCAGGTAGTCAAAGTATTGGAGCTTTAGCTTCAGCATCAGTCCTTCCAATGAATATTCAGAGTTGATTTCCTTTAGGATTGACTGGTTTGATCTCCTTGCAAGCCAAGGGACTCACAAGAGTTTTCTCCAACACAATAGCTCAAAAGCCTCAATTCTTCGGCACTCAGCCTTCTTTATGGTCCAGCTCTCACATCTATACATGACTACTGGAAGAACCATAGCTTTGATTAGACAGACCTTTGTCAGCAAAGTAATGTCTCTGCTTTTTAATCTGCTGTCTAGGTTATTCATAGCTTTTATCCCAAGGAGCAAGAGTCTTTTAATTTCATGGCTGCAGTCACCATCTGCAGTGATTTTGGAGCCCCCAAAAATAAAGTCTCTCACTGTTTCCATTGTTTCCCCATCCATTTGCCATGAAGTGATAGGATTGGATTCCATGGTCTTTGTCTTTTGAATGTTGAGTTTTAAGACAGCTTTTTTACTCTCCTCTTTTACCTTCATTAAGAGGCTCTTTAGTTCCTCTTTTACTTTGTGCCATAAGGTGGTGTCATCTGCACATATCTGCGGTTATTGATATTTTTCCTGGCAATCTAGATTCCAGCTTGTGCTTCATTGAGCCCAGCATTTCACATGATGTACTCTGCATATAAGTTAAATAAGCAGGGTGACAATATAGTGCCTTGACGTAATCCTTTCCCAATTTTGAACCAGTCGGTTGCTTCATGTCTGGTTCTATCTGAGAAGGTACATTCCTCACCCCTACAGATCTACCTCACCAGGACAGTGGAGAGTAGGTGATTCAAGTACACTTTCCATTAAGAACCACTTCAGGTTCTTTTTTTTTTTTTAACTGCTTAACTGCCAGCTTTCTTTCATTCCTTTTTTTCTTTTTTTTTTCCCTTCTTGAACATTATTAAATGGAGAGTACAAAAATAATGTGGCTCTTTTTCTGTAGAGTAACATTTTCATGTTTCTCTGTCTAAATGAAGTTTCCAGACATCCAAGTTGACATAGTATTCCTTCATCTATAGACCTCCCTATGTTTGTGACGCTAGTTTTGATAAACTGTGTTATATCTAACTATAATTAGTTTGGCATAATAATTACTAATTATAATTAATGTCTTCAAAGTTCATTTACAATAAAAATAATTTTGTGTTCACTTCATTTTTTTCTCCATTAGCCAACCTTGAGTGATTGAGCACATGTCATTGGAATTAACACTGAGACTGTTAGATTCAATCATAAAACTTTCATGTGACCTTAGAAATGTATAGAAACCCTATTAGCCCCTATTTTTTTTCAGCATTTGGCATATCCCTCAGTGATAATGTGTTTGTTTCCAGTAGTTTTTAGCAACTTGACAATAAATATAGTGTTATACTGTGAATGAGACTTATTGTTTGTTGACTTTTATTTTCTAAACCTACTGATTTCCTTTAAAATTTGCATATTTTAATTTTTGGTCTGCTGATACAGCTTAATAGGCCTTGAGGTTAATATTAAATAAAACTACGGTAGAAAATATGCTATATCTGTTGAATAATAAGCACAGACTTATTTCAGATAAAGATAATTATAATTAAATTGATAGAAAAGGAAAATGAGATTTGAAACAAAAAGCCAAAATAACCTTATCATATATCTGTATCTCCAAATAATTGCACATGTCTTTTGCTAGCACTTAAATACCTAATATGGAATTTGACATCTGGATACAAGGATGCTAGAATAGATTCTTGGAGGAAGTTAACCACTTATGGGATGTAATCATTGAGTTCTTCATGACCTTTTTACCTTGAAGTCTGTATTTTCAGTCAAGGACCTGCAAAGCCGCCACAATGGCAAGATCCCCTACTTAAATCTTATTTGTTTTCCACAATCATGAAGTGCTTCTTGGGAAGCCTTGAAGACAAAAAAGCAAAGCCTTTTTATTTTAGGATTGCAAAGACTGAGAGAAGAGCATTCCAGGAAGAGGGAACATCATGTGTACAGGCCCTAAGCATGGAGTATGGCTTCTTCAAGGAACTTACCCATGAACAAGAGAACAGTACAAAAATAGACTGGATGGCAGGTCAGTGACAGACGATACTGGGACCCTCAAAAGCCATGAGAATTTTAGACATCATTTTAGAATACTGAGAAGCCTTTAAATATTGATAAGAATGACTTAATCAGACTTGTGTTTCTAAAAGATCACTCTGGCTGCTTAGGAGAATTGATTAGGGAAGGACAAAGGGTGATGAGTGGAGATCAGATGAAAGAAATTGGAAGCCTAGGCAAGAAATAATGCAACGTTGACAGTGGTAATGGAGACTCAAGAGATTTGGGGGCTGTGGGCACCAAACAGTGTAACAGTAAAACAGGCTGGATAATCAGATGGATGACATACAAGAACAAATGCTCTGCACATGGTTAGGATAGTACTCAGGGAACAGGAGTCTGGGGCTATAAAATCTCGCTGTAGCTCACTTCTTAGAACACAGTTTCAAGGATGCAAATCAGAAGAGCCTTTCCCTTGCTTTCCAGTTAAGTTCAGCAGTCCTGTAAAAAGAACAGTATTTACTATCAGTTACATTTTTGTTTGAAATGTCATTTTTCCTCCCTCTTGAACTCAAAAGACTTTTGAAAAAAGCTCTTTTGAATTTATCCATTTAGGTCTGAAGTAAAGGGGGAAGAAGTAAAGGGAAAAGAAGTAAAGGGGAAAACGTGTGTCTCTGAAACTTACAAGGATTTTTATTCTTATTCTAGAGCTCTGATCATTACAATGAATAAATAAAATCAACCTGGAATTCTGTTCACATTTCAAGTCAGTCCACTCTAGAATATTATCCTGATTTTGTCCTATATTTCAAAAGGGAATACATTATCCAGTACTGTGACAGTAATAGACCGTAGTCATAACCTCTGGTATATTTCCTTATAATAAAGACCAAGAAAACTACAGATAAAATAAGTGCTAGATAAGATTTATAAAAAGCTTAACTCTTCTCTAAATAAATAAGCTCAAGATCACCTTCTTGTAAATCATGATACTGAACAAATGATGAAAATTGTTTAGATATTAACATTTAAATATTAAATGTTATATTTAATATTTGTTGAATGGAGGTATTTTTCCATCATGTTGTGAAAGCATGTTACATAGCTCCTAATGTTTTCCCTGTCTGAGGTTGAAAAATACCTATTGCTCTGGACCAACCTTTTAATTTAATTTAATTTTTTAAACCAAGTATAGCAACCTGATTAAAAGAATCTCATCAGTGAGTGTAACTTTGGAGACTATTATTGTCGGTGGCTGGGTGACTAGGTGAATGAATGGGTGGATAGATAGTTTCAAAAGAAGGTAGATGATACTGACTAAAGGAAGATTTTTAGTATAATTTTTATTATAGAATTTAGATATATGTGCTAGAAATTTTGGCAACATTTTGTTGCTACCAGAGCGTTGATAGTTTAGGAAATTTTCTTCCAAATGCATCACCTTTACTTCTGCAGTGTGATCAGTAGTACCTCTTGCAACTATGCTAGCAGACACAGCAGCATAGACATGAAGATCTCTGGGCATACAGCAAGTCTTTGTTGTTCAGGTAATGTGTCCATGAAGTTTTTAGATTGTTACATGGTTGTAGTACCAAGAGAAGGTTTTCCTAATATAAGTAACTCAACTACAAAATAAGGCAGTATGCCACATGCATCTAGAAATATTAACATCTGCGTTATATGTTGAATAGGGCTACCCACTCCAGTATTCTTGCCTGGAAAATTCCATGGACAGAGAGAAGCCAGGTAGGCTACAGTCCAGGGGGTCGCAAAGAGGCGGACCCAGGGCGGGTCACAAAGAGCAGCTAACACTATATGGTGAATAAATTAGAAGACTAGAAAAAATGGTATCATGTATTCTAAACAATCTGGTTTTAGAAGCAGAGAAGCAGAAATGTATTCTTGTATAATTCTATACAGTTTAGCAAATCAAAGAATACAGCACTTTAGGACAATATGTGTACACATGTGTAATAAGTTTATTCATTTAAGAAACATTTTTGAGATCAGTAGGTCAGGGAATATTAAGATTAAAGGGAAAAAAAGAAACCTTTCTCCATATGGAGCTTGCAGCTAAGAGGGAGAAAGATACCAGTAAATAATTGCAAAGCAATATGATAAAAGTTGATACATGTATCAGCATGCCTGGTTGTGACATCACCTCTCCCAGGGCAGTCACAGAAGGCTTCACACATGAGAGCTCTGAACCATACATTATTCTGTATCCCTTCTTAGAGTTGTGCTTTTAACTGCATAAAATAAATTACATAGCAGTTCAAAGAAAATCAATAATATTGAAATATGTGTGCCAAATTATTTTCCAAATAAACTTATTATATAGTAATCCATGTACTTCTTTATTAATATGTTAAATAACAGATCTAATGCAGAGCTAATGCCATTGTTTCAAAACCATGGAGAATGTAAATGGTATTTTGAAATTTCTGCAACTACTATAGTAGGATATAAAAATGTATGTGATTTCTATTGTTCTCAGTGGTTTACTGCCTAATTTCATAATTGAAGGAAATGCTAAATTTCAGTTAAAGGTTAATGAATTACAGATACAGTTGTTTTTTTTTTCTCATCTGCTTTTAAAATCTCTATGTTAAGAACCCCTCATATAGGAGTGAGCTTGATCTAATTTTTCAAGGATGAGTAGGAGTGAGTAGGAGTGTCTCATACCAATAAAAGTGGAGAAGCCTCCAAGGGCATGAGAGCAACCTGTGAAAAGACATAGATGTGAAATAGATTTGCTTTTCAGGAATTTTTATAAAGTTTGATACCTCTGGAGAAAGGAGTACCAGTCACAAGATGAGGCAGAAGTAAAAGCAGGGCCTTATATACTAGGTGAAGACAGGTGGTAGAGGGAAACCATTCAACAGCACCACACAAGGGAGTAACATCATCAAATGCAAGTTTATGAAGAGTTTTCTGCACGGATTTTAAAGCACAGTAAATATGAACGAGTTCCACTCGAAAAATACATTCACAAGTCTTATTTGTACATGTAAGTCCTACAAAGTTAGCCTAGGTACCAAACTTACACAATCAGCTATATAGTACTGTACTATAATACATTTATAGACTTTTCACACAAATGATACATAAAAACAAATACACAAAAAAGCATTTTTAATCTTACAGACAGTACCTTGGAAAGTACAGTAGTGCAGTTTAGTACAATAGCTGACATACAGGAACTGGCATCAAGTGAAGAGGCAAGAAGAGTTACTGACTGCAGGAGGGAGAGGATGTGGGAGATGGTAGAGCTGAGGGATCATCAGCAATAGCAGGAGAGCAAGCTGCAGTTTCACTCACGCCTGATGTTAATGGGAATGGATGTTTATGTCTTTGAAATTTCCCAACTTGAAGGTTTGTATATAGGGGACTTGCTGAATGTATTGGAAGAAGGAGACTCTGGCAGCCCCAGAGAGAGATAACAGAGTCTGAAGTTACTCCATGATTGTTATCTTGAAGACAGAACTATCTGTGGAGATAGGATTAGGAGTAGACTGGTTTAATATTAAAGAGAAAAGGTTACAAAAAGGTGTTTGGACAGTTCAACTTTATAGATAACCAGTGTAGCTTAAGTGACCCCAGGTGATATACCAAGGGAGATAGATGGAGCATAATTCCAACAATAATAACTATTATTATTTTGAAATTATAATAGCTTCCATTAATTCTTTACTATATATAGACATCATTGCATATTCTTTTTGAATATTATCTCATGTTATCCTTAAACTTCCCTAAGAGAAAGATACTAGTGTCTAATTTTACAGATAAGAAAATAAGACTCCGAGTTTATGTAACCGGCCTTGAGTGATGTAACTGGTAGACTGCAGAGCCTCTTTGTTCCCTACATACTCTCTCTGTTTAGCCCACTCATGGCCTCATGGCATTTTCCTCCGTGTGCATCTGAATTGCATAGTTAACAGTGAATATGTTTGTGAAAACCTATTATTCCTTGGCAATTAACATTGATCATTATGTGAATTCTATGGTAATTTCATCATAGAAGAAAATCTTTGGAAATGATGTACATTATGACCAACTTGTAGGTGTATAATAAAGTCTCCACCCTTCACAGAGGTTAAAAATGTACTGCTCACTTTTATCATTATCAGTAAATCATAAAGACATTGCCAGTAGCCCAGATGAGAATTAGAATTTAATTTGTTAAGTTTCTTTTTCTTTCTTTAGTTTGATTTTGAGTTTTATATGGTAAGTCTATGCTGATAAGTCTTATTAAATCATGAATAAAAATTATTTCATTACAGAAGCTATTAACATTTCTAGTTCATTTTGAAAGCAAAGGAAACCTTTATCTAAATTGATTAGTATTTATATAAATGTTAAACTTTGTGGAACCTAAATATTTAGTTCTTTCTGACTTTTTGTCTTTATCAACATGAGATTGATTTGTGACTGTGTTGGTTAGGTATCTTCACAGAAGTTTAGTTAAAATAATAAACTTATGAAATTTAAGGTAGTAGTTTATACCTCAAAACAACAGATCCTTCAAGTCTTGGCCTGTGTAATCAAATTCAGCAAGAATGTATATTATTCTTATTCATATTTCATTTCAGTTCAGTTCACTTCAGTCGCTCAGTCATGTCTGGCTGTTTGCAACTCCATGAACCACAGCACGCCAGGCCTCCCTGTCCATCACCAACTCCCTGAGTCCACTCAAACCCATGTCCATCAAGTCGGCGATGCCATCCAGCCATCTCATCCCCTATCGTCCCCTTCTCCTACCATCAATCTTTCCCAGCATCAGGGTCTTTTCAAATGAGTCAGCTCTTCCCATCAGGTGGCCAAAGTATTGGAGTTTCAGCTTCAGTATCAGTCCTTTTAATGAACAACCAGGACTGATCTCCTTTAGGATGGACTGGTTGGATCTCCTTGCTGTCCAAGGGACTCTCAAGAGTCTTCTCCAACACCACAGTTCAAAAGCATCAATTCTTCAGCGCTCAGCTTTCTTTATAGTCCAGCTCTCACATTCATACATGACCACTGGAAAAACCATTGCCTTGACTAGACAGACCTTTGTTGGCAAAGTAATGTCTCTGCTTTTTAATATGCTGTCTAGGTCGGTCATAACTTTCCTTCTAAGGAGTAAGCGTCTTTTAATTTCATGGCTGCAGTCACCATCTGCAGTGATTCTGGAGCCCAGAAAAATAAAGTCAACCACTGTTTCCACTGTTTCCCCATCTATTTCCCATGAAGTGATGGGACCAGATGCCATGATCTTAGTTTTCTGAACGTTGAGCTTTAAGCCAACTTTTTCACTCTCCTCTTTCACTTTCATCAAGAGGCTCTTTAGTTCTTCTTCACTTTCTGCCATAAGGGTGGTGTCATCTGCATATCGGAGGTTATTGATATTTCTCCCGGCAATCTTGATTCCAGCTTGTGCTTCCTCCAGCCCAGCGTTTCTCATGATGTATTCTCCATATAAGTTAAATAAGCAGGGTGACAATATACAGCCTTGACAGACTCCTTTTCCTATTTGGAACCAGTCTGTTGTTCCATGTCCAGTTCTAACTGTTGCTTCCTGACCTGCATACAGGTCTCTCAAGAGGCAGGTCAGGTGGTCTGGTATTCCCATCTGTTTCAGAATTTCCCACTTTATTGTGATCCACACAGTCAAAGGCTTTGGCTTAGTCAGTAAAGCAGAAATAGATGTTTTTCTGGTACTCTCTTGCTTTTTTGATGATCCATCAGATGTTGGCAATTTGATCTCTGGTTCCTCTTTCTTTTCTAAAACCGGCTTGAACATCTGGAAGTTCACAATTCACATATTGCTGAAGCCTGGCTTGGAGAATGTTGAGCATTACTTTACTAGCATGTGAAATGCATGCTATTGTGCGGTAGTTTGAGCATTCTTTGGCATTGCCTTTCTTTGGGACTGTAATGAAAACTGACCTTTTCCAGTCCTGTGGCCACTGCTAAGTTTTCCAAATTTGCTGGCATATTGAGTGCAGCACTTTCACAGCGTCATCTTTCAGGATTTGAAATAGCTCAACTGGAATTCCATCACCTCCACTAGCTTTGTTCGTAGTGATGCTTTCTAAGGCCCACTTGACTTCACATTCCAGGATGTCTGGCTGTAGGTGAGTGATCACACCATCGTGATTGTCTAGGTTGTGAAGAAATTTTTCGTACAATTCCTCTGTATATTCTTGCCACCTCTTCTTAATATCTTCTGCTTCTGAAAGATGAAAATAAAAGTAAAGGATTATATCTGTGTAAACAATACATGCTAACTGCCAAGATTAAATGAACATATAAATTTTGGCAGTTAGCATGTACTGTTTACACAGATATAATCCTTTACCTTTATTTTCATCTTTCATGTCACATAAGTGTATGTGTGCATGTGTGATGGCTTGCTTTAAATTATAAAAGTAAACAAGAAATCTAAACAGGCTAAATTAATATTGCTTCTTTTTGTCTTGCAAATGTGTGTACCCACGTGGTCTTCCATTCTTATGCAAACTGAGAGTGCCATTTTCAGTTCAGCTACAGAAGAATTTCAAGAGAGGTTAAGAGTGTTGTACTTTTTTTAATGTCTATTCTACTAACATCTATAGGCCACCGTATTTTACTTAATACCTAGATTGTTGAAAAATATATCCTTGCAGTAGAGGAACTCACAATTTTAAAGAGCCATTTATATAATTATGTTTAAAGTAATAACTTTTTATTATAGAAGGCTTCCCAAAGCTGGGCAGTAAGGAACTGGTTGGAATTAGATGGGATAAGGAGAGGAAGACAGCATCCAGAGAATAATATGTGTGCAGAAACAGGAGGAAGCTTACTATTGTCCACCAACTACAAGTATAGTTATCTTCTAGTTTCAGATACTCAGTTTCACAGAATTCATATTTTCCACTTTGATGAACTATGTGCCTCATACAGCTAGTATTTTGGAGATGCTCTGAGGAATGATAGCATTAATTTCTAGTGTGAGGGTTCCAGCAGTAAGAGTAACTGCTTAACCCATGGAAGGGTTCTTAAAAGTGCTTATGTTAGGCTTAGCAGAGCTGCATCAATTCTCCAACTCAGACGGTATACAACTCTCTCCTGTCTCTTTCCCTTTCTTTTCCAAGCAGAGGGACTCACTTACCAGTCAAGATCAGCATCACCAGTGAGTGTCAGTTCCCAGGGCCTGGCCCAATCACCCTCCCATCCCCTGCTGTTATTAGACAGGCAGGCATGTGGAGAGCTTTACCAGCAGTCACCTGAGTTTGTAGAAAAGAACAGCCAAGACCCTGCCCGTGGTAATCTCTATTGTGGAGGCTGAGGAGCATAGAGACTCCCCAGCCCCCACCAGCCTTGACAGTGCCTGCTTCAGGTATCTGTCACAGACTAATTCAGAAGTTCAAAGAACCGGTGCTTTCCAACCATCTGTGGCAGAGGGCATTCCCCAGGGAAGGCTCTATGGTGGTAGTTGTGTCACAGATACCTCTCATGTTTTCAGCTATTTAATTTCAGAGAAATTTTCTGAAATGGGGTGCTGCCTATAATTTCACTCAGATTTTAAATTATAAGAAGTCATATTAGAGGTAATTAAGATTTTGGACTCTCTCATTAAAAAAAAAAATTATGTGACATTATTAAGAATATTATTATCAGATTTGTGTTCTACAGAGATCATCCTGGGCAGTAAGGTGGAGATGTACAAGAGCAAACTTTGGGTCTAAATTGAGACCTGAAATGAACGGAAAAGCTCTGGTCACGTATTGGTCACTGGAATGCCTTGTAATGTTATTTACAAGTCAATGTTGCTTAACTGCCCAGCTTTTGTGGCTTGTCTTCCCAAATGGAAATTTGTAACTTGAAACGAGGAATTATATTTTCTGTTTCTTTTTTTTTTTTTTTTCAGTTTTTTTGCTTTGTTTTATTTTTTTTATTGCCTCTCTACTTTCTTCCCTATATATCTAGCAACCATCATGTCTTATACAATGTATTTGTTAACTGATTTAACAAAAACCTGAAACTGATGTGTGCGTGACTGTGGTATTGATTTACATTTTTCCTATGTAACTGCAATAATTACATAAACTGGTATGAAATTCAGTAAGAATTTTCTCTGCTAGTGTTATGCCTAACTCAGCTAATTCAAGGTTTTCAAAAAAATCCCTTGTAGTACTCTGTAAACCGCTCTTCAGGCCTGGTGAGTTCAGTCAGTTCAGTTCAGTTCACTCGCGTCCGACTGTTTGCGACACCATGGACTGCAGCACGCCAGACCTCTCAGTCCATCGCCAACTCCCAGATTTATTCAAACTCATGTCCTTTGAGTCGGTGATGCCATCCAGCCATCTCATCCTCTGTCGTCTCCTTCTCCTCCTGCCTTCAGTCTTTCCCAGCCATCTGGGTTTTTTCCAAGGAGTCAGTTCTTCGCATCAGGTGGCCAAAGTATTGGAGTATCAGCTTCAGCATCAGTCCTTCGAGTGAATATTCAGGACTGATTTCTGTTAGAATGGACTGTTTGGATCTCCTTGCAGTCCAAGGGACTCTCAAGAGACTTCTCCAAACCACAGTTCAAAAGCATCAATTCTTCAGCGCTCAGCTTTTTTTATAGTCCAACTCTCACATCCATACATGACTACTGGAAAAACCATAGCTTTGACTAGACAGACCGTTGTTAGCAAAGTAATGTCTCTGCGTTTTAATGCTGTCTAGTTTGGTCATAACTTTTCTTCCAAGGACCAAGTGTCTTTTAATATCATGGCTGCAGTCACCATCTGCAGTGATTTGGGAGCCCCTCAAAATAAAGTCTGTCACTGTTTCCACTGTCTCCCCATCTATTTGCCATGAAGTGATGGGACCAGATGCCATGATCTTAGTTTTCTGAATGTTGAGTTTTAAGCCAACTTTTTCACTCTTCTCTTTCATTTTCATCAAGAGGCTCTTTAGTTCTTCTTTATTCTGCCATAAGGGTGGTGTCATCTGCATATCTGAGGTTATTGATATTTCTCGCAGCATTCTTGATTCCAGCTTGTGCTTCATCCAGCCCAGCGTTTCTGATGATATACTCTGCATATAAGTTAAATAAGCAGGGTGACAATATATAGCCTTGACGTACTCCTTTCCCTATTTGGAACCAGTCTGCTGTTCCATGTCCAGTTCTAACTGTTGTTTCCTGACTGGCATGCAGATTTATTAAGAGGCAGGTCAGGTGGTCTGGTATTCCCATCTCTTTAAGAATTTTCCACAGATTGTTGTGGTCCACACAATCAAAGGCTTTGGCATTGTCAATAAAGCAGAAATAGATGTTTTTCTGGAACTCTTCTGCTGTTTCAATGATCCACTGGACGTTGGCAATTTGATCTCTGGTTCCTCTTTCTTTTCTAAATCCAGATTGAACATCTGGAATTTCATGGTTCACGTAATGTTGAAGCCTAGCCTGGAGAATGTTGAGCATTACTTTACTAGCATGTGAGATAAGTGCAATTGTGCCATAGTTTGAACATTCTTTGGCGTTGCCTTTCTTTGAGATTGGAATGAAAACTGACCTTTTCCAGTCCTGTGACCATTGCTCAGTTTTCCACATTTGCAGGCGTATTGAGTGCAGCACTTTCACAGCATCACCTTTTAGGATTTGAAATAGCTCAACTGGAATTCCATCACCTCCACTGGCTTTGTTCATAGTGTTGCTTCCTAATGACCACTTGACTTCATATTCCAGGATGTCTGGCTCTAGATTGGTGATCACACCATCATTATTATCTGAGTCATGAAGATCTTTTTTGTATAGTTCTTCTCTGTATTCTTGCCACCTTTTTTAAATATCTTCTGCCTCTGTTAGGTCATACCATTTCTATCCTTTATTGTGCCCATCTTTGCATGAAATTTTCCCTTGGTTTGTCTAATTTTCTTGAAGAGACCTCTAGACTTTCCCATTGTATTGTTTTCCTGTATTTCTTTGCACTGATCACTGAGGAAGGCTTTCTTATTTCTCCTTGCTATTCTTTGGAACTCTGCATTCAATTGAGTAACACAGATATTCAAATGGATAACACAGATAATACTTCATTTCCATTTGATTTCATTCTTGCCCTGAGCTTTCAGCACTTGTTTGTTTGCTCAGGATAAAATCATTTTGAACTGAGTTATCAAGGAAAATGGAAGAACAAGAATCTAAATATTTTAAATGGAAGGGACTAAAGTGAATTTATATATATTAACTATCATATATGAGTGACTTATATATATGAATAACAAAACAGGAGTAAAATGCCCTTCTGAGAAAATATTTTTTTAAGTAATTAGAACTTTGAAATCTAACCAGGAAAGAGAAAAGGGTCATGGCCATATAATTCTGGGAGTAATTTAGAATCTACAAGATCTTTGAAGAATAAAGTATTAAAAGATAAAGGCAACAAATTGAACATACGCTGGAAAAAGGTAAGAAATTTACCTGTAAGTGAAACTCAAATAAATGAATCTTTGAGACTTCAAGAGAGACACACATGGTAATTATTCTGTCAGAGAGAAATCAGAGCAACAAAAATTTTAGCACTAAAAAAAGAAGCTTAATTGCTCTATTACCCTATAAGGAAGAATCACAAAAGAACAATTAGCCATCTCCATCAGAAAAGTGCTGAGGTAAAATATATGTGCTCATTCAGTTCAGTTCAGTCGCTCAGTCATGTCCGCCTCTTTGCGACCCCATGAATTGCAGTACGCCACGCCTCCCTATCCATCACTAACTCCCGGAGTCTACCCAAACCCATGTCCGTCGAGTCAGTGATGCCATCCAACCATCTCATCCTCTGTCGTCCCCTTCTCCTCCTGCCCTCAATCCTTCCCAGCATTAGGGTCTTTTCCAATGAGTCAACTCTTCACATGAGGTGGCCAAAGCATTGGAGTTTCAGCTTTAACATCAGTCCTTCCAATGAACACCCAGGATTGATATCCTTTAGGATGGATTGATTGAATCTCCTTGCAGTCCAAGGGACTCTCAAGAGTCTTCTCCAACACCACAGTTCAAAAGCATCAATTCTGCGGCGCTCAGCTTTCTTTATAGTCCAACTCTCATATCCATACATGACCACTGGAAAAACCATAGCCTTGACTAGACAGACTTTTGTTGGCAAAGTAATGTCTCTGCTTTTAAATATGATATCTAGGTTGGTCATAACCTTCCTTCCAAGGAGTAAGCGTCTTTTAATTTCATGGCTGCAATCACCCTCAGCAGTGATTTTGGAGCCCAGAAAAATAAAGTCTGACACTGTTTCCACTGTTTCCCCATCTGTTTCCCATGAAGTGATGGGACCAGATGCCATGATCTTAGTTTTCTGAACATTGAGCTTTAAGCCAACTTTTTCACTCTCCTCTTTCACTTTCATCAAGAGGCTCTTTAGTTCTTCACTTTCTACCATAAGAGTGGTATCATCTGCATATCTGAGGTTATTGATATTTCTCCCGGCAATCTTGATTCCACCTTGTGTTTCTTCCAGCCCAGCGTTTCTCATGATGTACGCTGCATATAAGTTAAATAAGCAGGGTGACAATATACCGCCTTGACATACTCCTTTTCCTGTTTGGAACCAGTCAGTTGTTCCATGTCCCATTCTAACTGTTGCTTCCTGACCTGCATACAGGTTTCTCAAGAGACAGATCAGATGGTCTGGTATTCCCATCTGTTTCAGAATTTTCCACAGTTTATTGTGATCCACACAGTCAAAGGCTTTGGCATAGTCAATAAAGCAGAAATAGATGTTTTTCTGAAACTCTCTTGCTTTTTCGATGATCCAGCGGATGTTGGCAATTTGATCTCTGGTTCCTCTGCCTTTTCTCAAATCAGCTTGAACATCTGGAATTTCACAATTCATGTATTGCTGCAGCTTGGCTTGGAGAATTTTGAGCATTACCTTACCAGCGTGTGAGATGAGTGCAATTGTGCAGTAGTTTGAGCATTCTTTGGCATTGCCTTTCTTTGGGACTGTAATGAAAACTGACCTTTTCCAGTCCTGTGGCCACTGCTAAGTTTTCCAGATTTGCTGGCATATTGAGTTCAGCACTGTCACAGCATCATCTTTCAGGATTTGAAATAGCTCAACTGGAATTCCATCACCTCCACTAGCTTTGTTCGTAGTGATGCTTTCTAAGGCCCACTTGACTTCACATTCCAGGATGTCTGGCTCTAGGTGAGTGATCACACCATCGTGATTATCTGGGTTGTGAAGATCTTTTTTGTACAGTTCTTCTGTGTATTCTTGCCACCTCTTCTTAATATCTTCTGCTTCTGTTAGGTCCATACCATTTCTGTCCTTTATCGAAAATATGGGATCACAAAACAAAATAACCTTTATCAAAAAATGGGATCACAAAACAAAATAACCAGGATAAGCTGGAGCCCTGAAAGTCATTGAACCCTAGTCTTACAGATAAGAGGCCAGCCATGGAGGCTCAGTCATTCTGGGGTGAGTGTCATTAACTGGGTGAAGCACTAACTCTTTGAGAATTTTAGGTCACCTTTCATGTCATTTTCAAGTTCCTTTCATGTTATTTTCAAGTTACTTTCAAGTTATTTAAATAACTTGAGGGAACCAACAGGCTTGGTAAATGCCCTATTCACCACTGGACATTGAGTGCCTCACCGAGGAGATCCAGAATTACAAATTTGCAATCAAAGGTACACAGAGACAGTACTAGGGATTTTTTTTTTCCCACTTCTTATTGTTCCATCTGGCCTCTATTACTGCCATTTACCAAGTGTTATGCCAGCTGTTATGGAAAAAAAAAAAAGTATAAGATATAGCCCCTTGTCAGAAATTGGCAATATCTTGAAATGACTTTTATTTTACTTACATTTTGAATCCATGCTACAGTTTCATATCTTCAGAGAGACTTGGGTAGAAACTGATATTTCAGAATATGTATGGAAATTAGCAAAAATATGTTTTAAGCATTTGAATAAATTTCTATCAGTTAAGAATTGTATTTGGCTGTGGATAACAGAAGAACCCAAAATAACTGTCTTAAACAAGAAAGGAGTTTCTTTCTTGCTCAAGTAAGATAAATTCAAAAGTAGGAAGTTTGTCATCAGGGATCCAGGCACCTATCTTTTTGCCGTACCCCTATAAGTATTCTTCACAATTTCGTGAGCAAGGTCCACTGTAGTTATGTCTGTGACACAGACCAGAAGAAGGAAATGTAGAAGGAGCAATGCTTCCTGGCTAAATCAGCTTGCTTTGAATTGACGTCTTCCTGGAATCCCATACAGTACTTCTCACAGATCAGAGTCAGTCCCATGAAACTATCTTAGCTAGTTTCAGTAAAGAGTGGGAAATTCCGTTCAGTGGTTGGGAGAAGAAGGGGTGGGGGCCACAGTGTTCCAGTTAAAAATCAGAATTTTCTTACAAAGGAGAAAGCAAAGAAGGAATCTAGGGGTAGAACACTAGCAATCTTTGACACAACAGTACTAGAGTTAACTTTATGGGATGTGTATAAGTGGTGTTGCTTGACAGCAGGGAGGATGAATTAATTGATTACATAGGGCTCTACCTACTCACTTTTTTTTTTATTTAGTTCTCTTTATACTGACTACAAGTGTAAGGTCAGCTTCTCAGGTAGCAAGAAATATGGCCATCTTAGATAATGTACCTCCAGCTTTGCAAGGGAGAAAGAATCAGTACAGTTTCTTCATTGATTATCATTCTTTTGGCCTTGTAAACCAGTAAAATAACTTCTCTTTGTTGTGTTTATTCAAAATTAGTGATTTGAATAAATGAGTGGTTTGCCTGTTTATTAAAAGGAGTATCATGGCAGCTACCATTTTTCATATAGTCACTATGCCAGCTACTGTGCCAAGAGGCTTACATGGATTCTATTTTATCCTTCAGCAAAACTGGGGTAGATGCTGTTGGCAACTTCAAAAGTACACAGTGTGAGAATCATGAATCAAGATTTATTTGGGGCAAAAGACCAGGAGACAGCATTTCAGATAGCTCTGAGAAAGTGCTCCAGAGAAGTAGGGCAGAAGGTCAGTATACATGTGATTTGATGGAGGCGGAGTACATGTACATCACTCACAGATGTTTTTGCAGAAGGTTTCTGCTAGTCACAAGGAGCAGTCGTCACCATGAAGGATTTTGGTGCCTTTCTAAATATGAGGAGGTAAAAGAATTGGGCTCATAAAATTGGCTCCTAAAAATGTCTATCTGAAGATCTATTCTACCAGTTTTTCCTCTGAGTACAGAGAGCCTTATTTCTGTTCTCAACCCTGAGCTCCTTTCAGGGGACTGTTGAAAGTCAGCAGCTGTAGCAGCACATGACTTAATCCTTGTAGAGGTAGATGACAAGTACCAGTGGCATGGGGAGTGCCAATTTATAGTTGACATTATTATTTCCCCCAATATACCAGTGACACTAAGGTTTAAATAAGTTAAGTGAAGAAGTTTTTGGCTTAGCAGACAGTAAAACTAGCTTTAACTAAGAACCCAGCTCTTAATCACTGCACTCTTCATTCTGAAGTTCACCAGTTAAACAGTGGGATGTTCCTACTGCCCAGACAAGTGTTACACACTCTTTGGGAAGTGGACAATAATTCCTGATGATCAAAAGCCAGTAAGTCTAAAAATACCTACGTTGATATATTTTCACTCAGACAGTGTAATTAAGATACTTACTCTAAGAAACCAGTTTTGTGAGAGGAAGTCTATTTGGAACTTACAGAAGTTTTATTTTTATCTTGTTCATCTATTTTCATTTACAGATATTTGCTCAACTCAGAGAATTCTTTTTCTGCTTTTTGAAGGATCATCATAGAATATCTTTGATATAAAAGCAAGTGCTTAAGATAAAGTAAAATCATTCTAAAGTGTTTTAAATGATTCACCACCTTTGATTTCCTTACAGCACAGTGGTCTTAACCACATAGTTTTTAATGTGAGTACCTGATGCAAGTTTAATTGTAGTTTTTACTTTGTTTTGTTGGTTTGGGGTACATGTTGTTTTTTTTAGACCTCTGTTACACAGATAAATGAATGAAAAAAAAAAAGAAGCAAAGAGATGAGATGCACTCAAAAAGAAATGCCCTTTGGGCAAATTGGACTATACGTATACACTTAGATGAGAGGGGAAAAAAGGACCATGAGAGCTATTCTCTTTTTATTTGCCTTCTTTAATTATGGAAATGTATGATATGTGTGAATCTGGATATTTTCATTAGAGAAGAATCACTGTGTGTTGGTATTAGTATTTTGACTCACCCCTGACATCACTTTACTAGTTCCTATTGCTTTCATCCACTTTGAATTCTTTGTATTTTGTAAAATGCTGTCAGTGAGGCATGGTCTAGTTTGAAAAGCACATGATCACAGAAAAGTTGCAGGCTTCAAAGGACGTAATGATGCCCAGGGAGATGACTTCCAGGCCACTTCATTTCATCTTCATCAAGCAGTGCAGCTTCCAAATCAAGCACTATTCTGGGGCTCCTGGGCAGATTGTTTCTCTCACTCTCCAAGTAAAACTCACTTTGTCCCTCACTTTCAAACATACCTATTTCCTATGAAAATCAAAACATCTTCCAAACCATCATGGAAGAGCTAGTGATAGTTCAGTCACTCTGTCGTGTCCGACTCTTTGCTACCCCATGGAACGCAGCACGCCAGGCTTCCCTGTCCATCACCAACTCCCGGAGCTTACTCAAACTCATGTCCATCGAGTCAGTGATGCCATCCAACCATCTCATCCTCTGTCATTCCTTTCCCCCGCCTTCAGTCTTTCTCAGCATCAGGGTCTTTTCCAAGAAGTCAGTTCTTCGCATCAGGGGGCCAAAGTATAAGCAAAGCCATATAAGCCAAAAAGAATTTGGCCTCTTAGTTTTATTTTCTCTGTGTGAGGCACTTCCAGTGTGATAAGCTTAGTGCCGGGTGTTGTAGGGTTTGATGAAAAATGTAACACAGACTTGGTCACCAAGTTTTTTTTTGCTGCATAAGGAAACACTTGGGTTATATGTAAAACAGAATTGTCAATTATCAAAGCAAATGAACAGACAAAAATGAGTCCCCCAAACAGGAGAATTTTTAAGAAGTGTTTGCACAGATGGGTAAAAAAAATATTATCAATTTAAAACAACATATTTTTTTGTGTTAACCTAAGGAAAATATGTGGCTTTCCTGGTGGCTCAGCGGTAAAGAATCTGCCTGCAATCCAGGAGACGTGGGTTTGATCCCTGGGTTGGGAACATCCCCCTGGAGAAGGAAATAACAACCAAGTCCAGTTTTCTTGCCTGGGAAATCCCATGGACAGGGGAGCCTGAGGTCACAAGATTTGGGGTCACAGTAGTTGGACACGACTTAGAGACTAAACCACCACCACCAAATAAAATATATGAAAATCAGTAAAACTGTTCACTCACAAAGAATTTGGGTACTATATACTCAAATTTCAAATTTTATATGCAAACAATAAAAGTTAATTAGCTCAGAATAAGAATTGATTCCCATTTCCAAATTTTTAATCTAGAAATTATTTATAACCATTTTTAGGTGTGTTGATTTAATTTTTCTTTTTGTTTCTAAAAATGATGAATTCATATAAGTGTATATTAAAAACCAACATATTCTTTTCAGTTCAGTTATTCTGAGGAGGAGTATTTCTAAAACATACTTTGTGGAAATAGACTTACAGCAATTCAAGGAAGAATTAACTAATTTAGAAAATAAGTAAAAATTTCCCGGCTATTTTCTTACCTTCATTTTACCCTGTAAAATGAGGAAAGAATGTAATTTCCCAAGTCCATGAAAGACTCAGACCCAGAACTGACTTTACACTTCGCTTGCCTCTCTCAGTACACTTGAAGAGTATCGAAAGCTGGGTGTATGACTGAGAGTCCACATGTGTTTACAAGTGCTTGGTCTTCATATAGACTGAATGCACGATACTTCAGTAACAGATCCCTTGCTTTTTTGATTACTTAATTATGTATATTTTATAGGTTAAACAGATGAATGTTATCTCTTCTGAACAGGATATGCTGTACTGCTTTTCAGCTTTTATTTTCTCATTCTGAAAATTTTCAGAATGGGATGTTTGTGGCTGTGGTTTCTATATCTTGGAATATACTTATGAGCTGCTCACTATTAAGAATTTTACTGTTACATTTAAAAATAGTACAACACTCATCAAACAAGTTGTCCTTCAGTGAACTGCCTAGTTAAACTCTGATTCCATAGTTAGCACCATGATCCAAACTAGGACGTTAACAAGGGACTCTACCTACCCTCAACCTTAGAATATTGGAAGCTTCTCAAGAAGTAGAAGAGCTAGTGTTAGGAACACTATGCAGAAATCAGCAACTTATATCTGGTGGTGTGATTAGTTAAATGCATATTGCATAGACACATGCTAAGTCTCCTCAGTCGTGTCCGACTCTTTTTGACCCTATGTACTGTAACCCGCCAGGCTCCTCTGTCCATGGGATTCTCCAGGCAAGAATACTGGAGTGGGTTGACACACTCTCCCCCAGGGGATCTTCTTGATACAGGGATTGAGGCCACATCTCTTGTGTCTCCTACACTGACAGGCGGGTTCTTTACCACTAGCACCAGGGGCATGTTATACAGCTTTTTAGGGACAGTGTTATACAAATACAATCACAATAATATAAAATAAGACTGTAAAAGAGTCTTCAAGTGGTGATGATGAAACCCAAACAAAACTTGTTCTTACATTTTTATTTATTATTATTTTGGTAAAACTTTGTGACCTACATATAAAGTATCTGTCAACAAGATAGTGATCAATTTGTAATTCTTCAATAAAAACATGTCAGTAATCATGTTACTATAGCTAGTAACCAGAATGATACATAAACAAGTGAAGTTGGTATGTAAGTCAGATTAAGAAAGGCATTACTAATAAGACAAGAACACAAACACACGAAAACAAAAACACCAGCAAATATTAGTGCTTTAAAGCAACAAAGATTCTGCTCATGTCTCAGGAACCTAGACAGGAAGTTCCAACATCTTGATACCACCTCTTACCTCAAGGCTTCAAGATTCATCACAGAGGTGAATAGTGACCTGTCACTATTACTTCCACTCACATTGTACGACCACAGCTATTCACTTGGCTGCTCCTAACTTCAACAGGGTATGGAATTATAATCCTCCATAAACCTTGAAATGGAGGGCAGCTAGACGTTAATGATCATTACCTTCCCACTGACTCAGTGGACATGGATTTGAGCAAACTCCAGAAGACAGTGGAGGACAAAGGAGCCTGGCATGCTGCAGTCTGTGGGGCCACAAAGAGTCAGACACAACTTGCAGAGGACCAACAACAACAATTTATTTGCTGTTTTTTATTGGCCCAAGTTTTCTTTCTGCAAAAGGGCATACAGAATTTTCATTCTGTTGAGTCGTAACTTTGTTGTCTTGAAAACATATTCTTTTTTAGTGATACCCATTAAAAATGATGAAATTCTTCAGTTGACCACTGCTTTGGAAAAATTGAAAGCTATACCTGTACCAATACAGTTGGTTGAAGATCAAATGTGAAAACATGAAACATGTTTGACATGCATGAAATGGTTTGTCACTTCTGTTTTAATATTCAAAATAGTTACCTACTGTAGGACCCAACAATTCCACTCTGAGACATAAACTCAAAAGAATTTTTTAAAATTTTCACACAAAATCTTGTACACAAGTGTTCTTAACAGTATTATTCATAATAGACAAAAAGTAGAAATAACCCAATTTTTGCATAAACTAATAAGTGAATAAATAAAATATTAATATGATATATACACATAAAGGAATATTACACACTTATAGAAAAGAATGAAGTACTAAAACTTGAATGAACTTTGAAAAAATCAAATGAAAGAAGGCAGAAAGAGAAGACCACATATTATATGATTCCACTTATATACAGAAACCTGTTGAGACATGCAGTAGATTAGTGATTGCCAAGAGATGGTAAGAGGTGAAATTGGGAGATACGGGGTTTATTTGGAGGTATTGGAAATTTTCTATAATTGGATAGTGGTGATGGTTGCACAACTCTGAATATATTAAAAATTATTTATAAGCTCTGAAATTATTAAAATAGTAAATTTTATAGTATGTGATTTTATTGAGATATAATTATCTCAATAAAAATTTTTAATTAAAAGTTTATATGATCACCAGTTTCCCAAATTTTGGGGGAAAGTGCCTTAATTTTCCTGGGAGTATAGCCACTGCTTCATATGCTGTCTACACAAGAAACCAGAGGATTCCAAATCATTTGTGCTCAATAAATATTTATTTTATCTATCAGAATGTCAATATCTTCAATATGCTAATTAATTTTCCACAAGCATAACTTTAAATTTCAACAAACCAAAGGCTAAGGAGAATAAAAATTGTGCTTAGTGTCAGAAAACCTGCAATAAAGACATTAACAAGTCTTGTTTATCTGAGCTTTGGTTTTCTCATTTCTAAAACAGGAATTCTAATACATGCCGCACCAACTTGTTGAAAAAACCAGATGGCACAGTGTATGTGAAAGTGCTTTGTAAATTTTACATGGCTATAGAAGCTGTAGCTATTCTTTTCTTTCCAATTTTAATTTTAACATATTTCCTTTAAAACTTTCAGGCTATTTCCCTTTAAATAAACTTAAAATCTGGGCATTTGGAGTGAATACATTTAGGTCTGAACTCCAGCTCTGCCACATTTTAGCTATGTGACCTAGACAGCTCTATCTCTCTAACTCAAGTTTCCATCTAGAAAAAAGGAAAGTAAAGCCGCTCTCATAAAGCCACTGTAGGATTAAATAAGTAAATGTAATTGTCTAGTACAGTGCTCTGCATGTGATGAGCTTTCTGAAGTGTCACAGAAGGAAAAAAAAAAATTCACCTGCCACAGTTCTCTTCAAATCTACAAATGCTAATCAACTTGGTTGGCTGGCAAACCTAAAATTCCAATCTCTTAATATTTCTTCTAATATATTTCTGTCTGTTCAAAAATGAATAATGTATACTATCAACAGAGAAGTTTAATGAAATGTTTTTTCCCTTTGAAGGTGGCATGTTGCACACTAATTAGATTGTATTTGAGTGCCTATACATTCATTACCAGATTATTTTGTAAAACCTAATTTTACTCTCAATTTTTAACTGGAAAAGTTTTGTATTTAAATGTGTATGCATATATATACATGCATATTTACTTACATAAATATACATATGTACATATATAAGTTCAGTTCAGTCTCTCAGTCGTGTCCAACTCTTTGCGATCCCATGGACTGCAGCATGCCAGGCTTCCATCACCAGTCCTGGAGCTTACTCAAACTTTGTCCATAGATCGGTGATGCCATCCAAACATCTCATCCTCTGTCATCCCAGATCCTCCTGCCTTCAATCTTTACCAGCATCAGAGTATTTCCAATGAGTCAGTGCTTTGCATTAGGTGGCAAAAGTATATTGGAGCTTCAGCTTCAACATCAATCCTTCCAATGAATATTCAGGACTAATTTCCTTTAGAATAGACTGTTTTGATCTCCTTGCTGTCCAAGGGGCTCTTGGGAGTCTTCTCCAGCACAACAGTTCAAAAGCATCAGTTCTTCAGTGCTCAGCTTTCTTTATGGTCCAACTCTCACGTCCATACATGACTACTGGAAAAACCGTATCTTTACCTAGACGATTCTTTGTTGGCAAAGTAACGTCTCTTCTTTTTTAATATGCTGTCTAGGTTGATCATCACTTCTCTTCCAAGGAGCAAGCATCTTTTAATTTCACGGCTGCAGTCACCATCTGCAGTGATTCTGGAGCCTAAGAAAATAAAGTCTGCTACTCTTTCCATTGTTCCCCCATCTATTTGCCATGAAGTGGTGGGACAGGATGCCATGATCTTTGTTTTTTGTATGTTGAGTTTTAAGTCAGCTTTTTCACTCTCCTCTTTCACTTTTGTCAAGAGGGTCTTTACTTTCTGTTCCCTTTCTGACATTACGATGGTATCATCTTCATATCTGAGGTTGTTGATATTTTTCCCAGCAATCTTGATTCCAGCTTGTGAGTCATCCAGTCTGGCATTTCTCATGATGTACGCTGAATATAAGTTAAATAAGCAGGGTGACAATATACTGCCTGATGTACTCCTCTCCCAGTTTTGAACCAGTCCTTTGTTCCCAGTCCACTTCTCACTGTTGCTTCTTGACCTATATACAGATTTCTCAGGAGGCAGGTAAGGTGGCCTTGTATTCCCATCTCTTTAAGAGTTTTCCACAATTTGTTGTAAATCCACACAAAGGTTTTAGCATACTCAATGAAGTAGAAATAGATGTTCTTCTGTAATTCTCTTGCTTTTTCTATGATCCAACAGATGTTGGCAATTTGATCTCTGGTTCCTCTGCCTTTTCTAAATACAACACGAACATCTGGAAGTTCCAAGTTCATGTACTGTTGAATCCTAGCTTGGAGAATTTTGAGCATTACTTTGCTAGCATGTGAGATGAGTGCAATTGTGCAGTAGTTTGAACATTCTTTGGCATTGCCTGTCTTTGGGATTGGATTGAAAACTGACCTTTTCCAGTCCTGTGGCCTCTGCTGAATTTTCCAAATTTGCTGGCATATTGAGTACAGCACTTTAACAGCATAATCTTATTGGATTTGAAATAGCTCAGCTGGAATTCCATCACTTCCTCTAGCTTTGTTCATAGTGATGCTTCCTAAGGACCACTTGACTTCGCACTCCAGGATGTCTGGCTTTAAGTGAGTGACACACCATTGTGGTTATCTGGCTCATTAAGATCTTTTTGTATACTTCTGTGTATTCTTGCCCCCTCTTCTTAATATCTTCTGCTCCTGTAGTTCCATGTTTCTATCTTTTATTGAGTCCATCTTTGCATGAAATATTCCTTTGGTATCTCTAATTTTCTTGAAGAGATGTCTAGTCTTTCCCATTCTGCTGTTTTCCTCTGTTTCTTTTCACTGATTACTTGGGAAGGCTATCATACCTCTCCTTGATATTCTTTGGAACTCTGCATTCAGATGGGTATATCTTTCCTTTTCTTTGCCTTTCACGTCTCTTCTTTTCTTTGCTATTTGTAAGGGCTCCTCGGACTATCATTTTGCCTTTGTGCATTTATTTCTCTTGGGGATGGTTTTGAAACTGTCTCCTGACAATGTTACGAACCTCCGTCCACAGTTCTTCGTGCACTCTGACAAAACGTGCTCCACAGGAGAAAGGAATGGCAAACCACTTCAGTATTCTTGGCTTGTGAACCCCATGAACTGTATGAAAAGGCAAAAAGATAAGACACTGAAAGATGAACTCCCCAGGTCAGTAGGTTCCCAGTGTGCTCCTGGAGAAGCATGGAGAAATAGCTTCAGAAAGAATGAAGAGGCTGAGCCAAAGCAAAAACTGTGCCCAGTTGTGGATGTGACTGGTGATGGAAGTAAAGTCTGATTCTATAAAGAACAATATTGCATAGGAACCTGGAATGTTAGGGCCATGAATCAAGGTAAATTTTAAGTGATCAAATAGGTGATGGCAAGAATGAAGATCAACATTTTAGGAATCAGTGAGCTAAAATGGACCAGAACGGGCAAATTTAATTCAGATGACCATTCTATCTACTACTGTGGGCAAGAATCCCTTGGAAGAAATGGAATAGCCCTCATAGTCAATGAAAGAATCCAAAATTCAGTTCTTGGGTGCAATCTCAAAAATGACGAATGATCTCTGTTCATTTCCAAGGCAAACCATTCAATATCACAGTAATCCAAGTCTATGCCTCAATCACTAATGCTGAAGAAGCTAAAGTTTAACAGTTCTGTGATGACCTACAAGACCTTCTGAACTAACACCAAAAAAAATATGTCCTTTTCATCATAGGGAACTGGAATTCAAAAGTAGGAAGTCAAGAGATACCTGGAGTAACAGGCAAGTTTGGCCTTGAAGTACAAAATGAAGCAAGACAAAGGCTAACAAGAGTTTTGCCAAAAGAATGCACAGATCATAACAAGCAACCTCTTCCAATAACACAAGAGACGACACTATGCATGGACATCACCAGATGGTCAATACTGAAAATAGATTGATTATATTCTTTGCAGCCAAACATGGAGAGGTTCTATACAGTTAGCAAAGCAAGACCTGGAGCTGACTGTGGCTCAGATCATGAACTCCTTATTGCAAAAATTCAAACTTAAATTGAAGAAAGTAGGGAAAACTACTATACCATTCAGGTATGACCTAAATCAAATCCCTTACAATTATACAATGAAAATGACAGATAGATTTAAGGGATTAGATCTGATGTACATATACATGTCATCTTATATTTGCAAAGTTGGAATTGAGGTTTTTGTTTTTAAGAGCATAGACCAAAGGTTCATATAGTATAATAGGAAAACACTTAGCCCTGTTGAAGGTAATGAGCTTGGCAGATAGAACTCTCTTCTACCTCTTTCCCCTTTAAAGAGTTTCTTAGTGTATTTTTCTGAGATAAAATGGGAGAACCAATCCAGGAATTCATAAAAGAAGGTTAAACAATCAGTGACTCAAAATTAAAGCCTAAAGTATTATTAAAAGTTTAAAAAAACACACACACACTCTGAAAAATAAGTTAAACTTTCCTTATTTAATAGCACCAAAGAACAAGAACCTGTACTTGCTTTTCATCAGCAAGCCTCACTGCTGTGAATGATTTTTTGCCTGTAGTTCCAGAATCCAGTACATTCTCAGCCTCAGTTTCTAAAGGGAAGCGATGAGAAATGTGTTACAGAAGGTTGCTGCCAATTATTTGTGGATTTGATCTGAGCGCCATGAATTGTAAGGAGCAATTCACCAGTTGATTTCAGGCTTCAGTCTTATGATCTCATGGACCAAGTACGATGAATGAGATGTAACTTCTCTAATGCAACTGCAGGGAGAACTACCAAATCTGCTGTCAATATAAATGATATTCATTTATCTCTTTATTTATACAACAGGTTTTTATTGAACAGGCTTCCCTAGTGGCTCAGTGGTAAAGAATCCTCCTGCAGTGCAAGAGACACAGGTTCGAACCCTGGGTCAAGAAGATTCCCTGGAGAAGGAAACGGCAACCCACTCCAGCATTCTTGCCTGAGAAATCCCACGGGACAGAGGAGCCTGGCGTGCTTCAGTTCACGGGGTCACGAAAGAGTTAGCCACTACTAGGCGCCTAAACAACAACAATTTATTGAACGCTTGTCTGTCAGGTAACATGGAAATCACTAGGAATAAAAGGTGTACAAGCCAATATTCTCTACCTTGAGAAGGTCCCAGTGCAGTAAGAGAAAGTAAATACATAACAAACCCTTAGAGAAATGGTGGGATGGGCAGTAATAATAGTAGATGTTTTTGATCTACTGATAGCTTGGTGATATATCTAGTTCTGCTGGGAACTGAGTTTCACAAAGGAGATGATGCCAAATATGAGTTTTTAGGCAAATGTGTAGGAAAGTAAAGGTGGAAAGTAATAGTCCACACAGAAAAAAAAAAAAAAAAAAAACGCGGAAAATCATAAGAACAGGTTATGTTCTGAATCCTGCAGTTTGTATGGACAACCATGGCATCTGTGGAGAAATAGCACAAATGATTGACAAGAAGAAGCTAAACATGCCATCATAGAATGATCTTCACCATGTAGGCAATAGAAAGCTTTTATAGGATTTAAACAGGAGAGAGTTCTGATCACATTAGATTTATGACAGTGTAGGAAATGGAGTGAAAGGAGTCTAGAAGTAGAAAGGCTCAATGTAAGACTATTGGAAGGGTTCAGGGAAGAGGTGGCCAATTCAAGTCAAAGACCAAATGAGGGATTGTAAGATGGAGAGCAGAGGAATTACATGTGCCTTGGAGATAGATATGATGGATGTAGCTATTTAAATGTGTGTGATCTCAAATCACGCTCAGGTTATTAAATTGTGAGACACAAAAACGAGAGAAACAGGTTGTGGAGTCTCTGTGTATCACGGATAATAATGGTTGTGTACCTCTGATGTTTCTCAGCAAAATTTATACAGAGTAATGAAAGAAGATTACCAAGAACAGAACCAGGGAGATAGAAAAGATGCATCAGTGTGAGAGGTGGAAGAAACAAACAGCATAGTGTCAAGTAATGAGAAAATTTTAGGAAAGAGGGAAGTTATTTAGGAAATTTTGCCATAGCATGATAAGTTTAGAAAGAAAAGCACTCAAAGTTAACAATAAGAAGATCATCAGCAATCTCTGTTAGAGCAGTTTTTATGGAGTGGTGAGGCATGACTTGCTCTATAAAATGACACCAGTAGTCCCTATCCTTTTAAATTAATTTCCAACCATTTAAAGTCCCCCAGAATTTCTTGTTTTTTAAAAAACTCTCATAAGTTCCCTACTTTCACAGTCAAAATTGAGAGAGGGAGTTCCCTGACATCCACTCTTAGGATGAGGAAGAAGGCAGATGTCCTGGAGTTCTCTTTGCAATACTCATGTAGAAATCTGGTCCTGCAGAGGGCTACAAACAGGGCAAGCTGTCCCTCCATAAGTGTAAACTGGGTTCCAAGTTTCCTACCTGAAGGTAGTGGGACCAGTTAGGAGTGAGGAGGGGATAGTAAAGAGCAAAGAAAGCTTAGAATAGCTGTTTGGGAAAGAGTGATATAATTACACAAAATGAACTGTTAAATTCATGCATGAGGAATGAATGAGTAAGCAGTTACACACAGAGAATGAAAGCTGACGTGTGGCAACAGATTATCCTAGCATTTGCATTTACCACGACTGATTTTTTTTTTTTTTTTTAATTTAGGCCATGCCAAGACAGGCATTTTAAGATAACTGTTCTTGGTGTTCTATTTCATTGGATTTAATGAGATATTCAGTTCAGTCACTAGATCATGTCCAACTCTTTGCGACCCCTTGGACTGCAGCATGCCAGGCCTCCCTGTCTATCACCAACTCCCGGAGTTTACCCAAACTCATGTCCATTGAGTTGGTGATGCCATCCAGCCATCCCATCCTCTGTCGTCCCCTTCTCCTGCCCTCAATCTTTCCCATCATCAGGGTCTTTTCAAATGAGTCAGCTCTTCCCATCAGGTGGCCAAAGTATTGGAGTTTCAGCTTCAACATCAATCCTTCCAATGAACACTCAGAACTGATTTCCTTTAGGACTCTTTACAGTCCAAGGGACTCAAGAGTCTTCCCTAACACCACAGTTCAAAAGCATCAATTCTTCTGTGCTCAACTTTCTTTAACTCTCACATCCATACATGACTACTGGAAAAACCATAGCTTTGACTAGGACGGACCTTGGTTGGCAAAGTTATGTCTCTGCTTTTTAATATGCTGTCTAGGTTGGTCATAGCTTTCCTTCCAAAGAGTAAGCATCTTTTAATTTCATGGCTGCAGTCACCACCTGCACTGATTTTGGAGCCCCAAAACATAAAGTCATCCATTGTTTCCACTGTTTCCCCATCTATTTGCCGTGAAGTGATGGGACCGGATGCCATGATGTTAGTTTTATGAATGATGAGTTTTAAGCCAACTTTTTCACTCTCCTCTTTCACTTTCATCAAGAGGCTCTTTAGTTCTTCTTCACATTCTGCCATAAGGGTGGTGTCATCTGCATATCTGAGGTTATTGATATTTTTCCCAGCAATCTTGATTCCAGCTTGTTCTTCCTCAGCCCAGCGTTTCTCATAATGTACTCTGCATATAAGTTAAATAAGCAGGGTGACAATATGCAGCCTTGACGTACTCCTTTTCCTATTTGGGACCAGTCTGTTTTTCCATGTCCAGTTCTAACTGTTGCTTCTGGACCTGCATGCAGATTTCTCAAGAGACAGGTCAGGTGGTCTGGTATTCCCATCTCTTTCAGGATTTTCCACAGTTTATTGTGATCCACACAGTCAAAGGCTTTGGCATAGTCAATAAAGCAGAAATAGATGCTTTTCTGGAACTCTGTTGCTTTTTTTGATGATCCAGCAGATGTTGGCAATTTGATCTCTTGGGATGGAAAACTTGAAGTCCAGAATTTAGGACTCACTCCAGGTAATACTGTGAAAGGGGACAAATAGGGCCTAAGATACAAGTCTGTTTTTTACAAAAAAAATTTAATCTATGCTTAGAATATTTTTATGACCACTGATTTTGTAACAATATATTTAAATTATAAGCTTTTATATTTAGGAAACTTCATGTAAATTTATCAGGTCATATTCAAGAAAGCATTAAAGAGCAAATCATGAATAAAAAATAGCCACTTCTAGAAATTGGCCCTTTTTTTCAATCCTATTTGTTAAAGTCACAGTTATGATATATGCTCTCTGTAAAAGGTGAATTAGCAGATTCCCCAGGATATTTAAAGTTTTGTGTTATCTTTCAAATGCCAAGTCTAAGTTAGAAATGTTACGTTTGGGAGAATTTTGCCATAAGATAGTCCATATGATGAAAAATATATATTCCAGGTCAAGGATAGACGAATGGTAGGAAATCATACTCTGTCTCCAGGAGTCTGAGAAACTCTACAGTCCAGATCATTCAGCCACATCAGTTCCCAAACAGTGGCCCACTCCCTAAGATTGTGATGAAATTGAACACTGATGGATGAAATTGATTGACCTCTATGAGCTGATGTGAAGTAGTACAGAAAGATAGTTTTCATGCTTTTTTAATATGGGAAAGCCTCAACCTGCATATAAACTATGGGGTAAGTTCTAGGAGAGGACTGAATGTATAAAGAGAAGAAAATAACCAATGGGATAAAGTGTTGGTCCTAGTAAACGCCAAGGGGAGTAAGATTAAAAGTTCTAGTAGAATGTGGACCTTCCAACAATTCTTTTTCAGAGCCTGGAGGAAAAGAGGTGAGGATAGCTGTGGCTATAGATACTTTGTTCAGTCTGAATTTAAAGTTGAAAAAGTTCATTCCTAATCCCTTCAGTTTTTACTGGGAAGCAAGAAAGACCTAAATCTAAAAGATTTATAAGAGGGAATAAGGATTAGGATTGGAGGAAAGTTGTGGGCATTTGGGATATCAGTTGTGGCATTGCGAGCAGGTAGACATTTCTGTGCAGCAGTGAAAATCCAGCTTCAGCTGAATACTGTGCATGTATAGTGCTACCAGTATTCCTGGTTGTGTTAATTCTCCACCAGTGCAGAGCAATTTAGATATAGAAAATAAGAACAAAGATGGTTAGAAAGAACCAGACATAAAAGTTTATAGGCAAGAGAACCTAAATACAAAAACATTCAGGGTCTGTCTGGCGGTTAACGTGGTTTAACATGAAAGTCTGACAAAGAAGGACTCAAAGCTGTGAAGTCAGTGAAGCGTCAGGAAGAAAGGAGTGTGGGAGATCTCTGAGACAAAGAACAGTTATTCTAGGAATAAGAAGGAGATGTTGAAGGAAAGGAATGAAAAAATCTGTATGTGTGTTTTAGATCAGGGATCAGCAAACTTCCTGTAAAGGGTAAGATAGTAAACATCTGTGCCTTTGCAGGCCATGTAGATTCTGTTATACTTCTCAGCTCTGCCCTTTAAGTTGTAGGCATTCATAGATAAGTAAACAAATGGGCATGGCTATATTTCAATAAAACTTTATTTTTAAAATGGGCTGATTTATATTTGTCTCATGGCCATAGTTTGCTGACTCCTGTTCCAGATAACAACCATTTCCAGGATGTGGGGGAAGTTAAGTGGTTAGAAACCAATGGGTTACAATGTTATAAGATTAGTATATTGACTATAAACCATCTAAATCTAGCAGACACTGAGCGAACACTTCCCCCAAGAATAAAATAACACATTCTTTGTAAGTGTACAAGAAGCATTTTCCAAGATATGTCAAATGCTAGGCTGCAAAAGGAGCCTAGGTAAATTTTAAAAGTATTAAAATCATACAGAATATCTTCTCTGATCACAGTTGTGTGAAATTAGAAATCACAAATAACTAACAAAGAAATCTAGGAAATTCACAAGCATGTGAAAATTAAATAACACACTCCTCAATTGCCAGTGGATCAAAGAAGAAATTACAAGGAAAATTACTAAATAATTTGAGATGGATGAAAATGAAGACATACCCCACCAAATATGGGATGCAGCTAAAGCAGTGCTTAGGGAGACATTTATAGCTATAAATGCCTACAGTTAAAAGGAGAAAGATGTCAAAATCAAAAATCTAATCCTCTATCTTAAGAGAAAGAAGGGACAATAATCAGGTCTGAGATGCCCTGAGGAGAGAGAATGGGATGAAAGCCCAGATAAGAGAGGTTGACCTTAGCTGAGAAGGACAGCTTCTCTTTGTAACTGGAGTATGTGCATGCCTTCTAAGTCGCTTCAGTTGTGTCTGACTCTTTGCAACCCTATGAACTATAACCCACCAGGCTCCTCTATCCGAGGGATTCTCCAGACAGGAATACTGGAATGAGTTGCCATGCTCTCCTCCAGGGGATCTTCTGACTTAACAATCAAAAACCTGAGTCTCTTGCTTCTCCTTTATTGGCAGATAGGTTCTTTACAAGTAGGAAAGTATTAATAGAATGGCTTTTATGTTTGCTATAAGATTATAAATTTCCCATTTTTACCACTTTCATCTGTTTTCTCTGTAAAACTTGAGTTGAGCTCCTTTTCAGAGAGTAAAGAGAAATGAAGCATTGGATATCTGAGGAATAGTTTTTGTGCCAAATGGTTGAAATAGTCCTTCAATGGAGGTGACTAGGAAAAACTAAGAATTTTAGGCTGTTGAGGATATTTTTGAGGCTGGTGGTAGCATGTTATAGAATAACTGCTGATCTGCCCTGCTGTGTAATTCCTTCAGTTGCATTGGGTATGTGGGTAAAGGCACAGAAAAGGCAAATGTTGACATTCATATAATAGTTAGATGGGTGAGATAAGAAGATAAATAGGCAGGGAAATTTAGGATATTGAAATGATGAGTCATGGGCAATAAGCTAGTTAAGGACAGAACTAAGGCAAAAAAGCTTGCTTCCAGTTCAAGATGGTGGAGTAGAAAGATGTGCATTTATCTCCTCCTGTAAGAGTACTAAAATCACAACTAGCTGTTGAATAACCATTGACAGGAAGACTCTGGAATCCACCAAAAAAAGATACCTCATATCCAAAGACAAAGAAGAAGCTGCAGTAAGATGGTAGGTGGGGCACAATCACGATAAAATCAAATCTCATACCTGCAGTGTGGGAAACCCACAAACTGGAGAACAATAATACCAAAGAATTTCTCCCACTCTTAGGAAGGTTCTGCACCCCACATCAGGGTTCCCAGCCTGGAGATCCAACAATAGGATTGGGAATCCCCAGTAAATCTGACCTTGAAGACCAGTAGGATTTGACTATAGGACTTCCACAGGACAGGGAGAAACAGTCTCCTCTCTTGGAGGGTACAAACAAAATCTTGTGTGCACCAAGAGGAAAGGAGCCAGAGGAAAGGAGCAGTGATCCCACAGGAGACTGAACCAAAACTGCCTTCACGTTTTGAAGGGTCTCCTGTGGAGGCATGGGTTGGCAAGGCCTCACCACAGGGACAGGGCCACTGGCAGCAACCGCCTGGGAATGTCTCCCTTGGTGTAAACCCTCTTGAAGTTCACTGTTAACGCTACCATAGAGCCCATAGACCCCAGAACTGGGTCCCCTCAAGCCAAACAAGTACCAGAAGGGAATGCAACCCCAGCCATCAACATATAACTGGATTAAAGTTTTACTGAGCAATGCCCTGCCCACTAGAGCAAGACCTAGTTTTTCCCTTTGCCAGTCCCTCCCATCAGGAAGCTTACACAGGCCTCTTAACCTCCTCCACCAGAGGACAGACAGAAGAAGCGAGAAGAACCACAGTCCCACAGCAGCTGGAACAAAAAAGACATTACAGAAAGTAAATCAGGATGAAAAAGCAGAAAGTTATGTCCTAGATGAAGGGAAAAGATAAAACCCTAGAAAAACAGCTAAATGAAATGGAGATAGGCAACCTTCTAGATAAAGAATTCAGAATAGTGACAGTGAAAGTGATCCAGGATCTTGGGAAACAATGGAGAAGGTACAAGAAATGTTTACCAAAAACCTACAAGAACTAAAGAATAAACAAAGAGAAGTGAATAATACATGAGATGGAATCAATAGCCCAGTAACTGAGGCAGAAGTCCGGATAAATGACCTGGAGGTCAGAATGGTGGAAATCACTACCACAGAACAGAATGTAGGTAAAGGACACATAGTAATCAAACTGACAAAAATTAAAGACAAGGATAAAATATTAAAAGTAACAACGGAAAAATGACAAATAACATAAAAGGGAATTTTCATCAGGCTACCAGCTGATTTCTCAACAAAAACTGTATATGCCAGAAGGGAATATGTATTTAAAGTGATGCAAGTGAAGAACAATGTATTTAAAGTGATGAAAGGGAAGAACTTACAATCAAGAATACTCTACCCAGCAAGACTCTCATGCAGATTTGATGGAGCAATCAAAAGTTTCCCAAACAAGCAAAAGTTAAGAGAATTCAGCACCACCAAACCAGCTTTACAACAAATGCTAAAGGCATTTCTCTAGGCAGGAAACACAAGAGAAGGAAAATACCAACAGAAAATAAACCCAAAACAATTAGGAAAATGGTAATAAGATCATAACTATTGATAATTTCCTGAAATTTAAATGGATTAAATATAGCAACCAAAAGACATAGACTGGCTGGGCAGATGAAAACATGTGTGTATGTATTTCCACTTACCACATCACTCTGCTTGACCCCCCAAACTGTATGTAATTATTTTTTATTGTTAGGTTAATCATGTTCCCATTATGGCTTGCAATTGTAATTATCTTATTTTTAGTCTGGCTGTTGATTGTGAAAACTGATAAACAACTTTTACTATTTTAAAAAATGGTATACATGTGAAAAATATTTTTTTAAATAAAATAAAATAAAAATCACCCCTCTCATAAGGGGAAAAGGGATAAATTGGGAGATTGGGGTTGACATATGCACACTACCGTATATAAAATAGATAATTAATAAAGGCCTACTTACAGCACAATGAACTCTATTCAGTACTCTGTAATGGCCTGTAGAATATATGTGTATGTATAACTGAGTCATTTTGCTATACACTGGAAACTCACACAAATTGTAAATCAACTATACACCAATAAACTTTTTTTTTTAATCAAAAAGAGAAAGGGAAAAGCTAATAAATAGGGAGCAAATCAATTAACTGGAGGTTGTCACGAGGTCTAATATACAAATCAACATCATTTTTGTTCACTAACAAGTCCCAGCTCCTGGAATAGTGCCTGGCACAGAATAAGTATAATATATTTGTATTTGTTGAATGAATGATCATGGCAGAGCAGAAATCATTTAGTAAGGAAGATAGAATAATAGGAGGTTGTGGTCAGAGTTGATGTCTGAACAGGTGATAGAGGAGGTGAAGCATTATGGATAATGCCTCATATATCTGACATGCACATGCAGTAGGTAACTGGTTTTTGGCCTTTTATAGGAAATAAGTATTTTTCAAAAAATTTAAATAGTCATTTCTCTACAAATGGGTGAATTGACATTTCCCAAATAATTATCATTTAAAGCCACTGAAACCATCAGGGTTTTTAATTCTACCTCATATGGGCAGAATAAACGAACAAAATACTAGTAGGAATGATCTTCCCTTCCAAATTAGCCTAGTCTAGTTCTTAAAGCCAGAAGCTCAGAGTACTTCTCATGATTTCTATTGTATTTTGTTTATCACAAGTGTGGACAATTTTAGGTTCACAATACTGTATCACCTTTCTAAAATATATTGATCTTTTGGTAGGCTTTGAATGACCTCTTTTTTTGCTTTTAGTATACAGCTAAAGTCTCATTAAAAATAGACTATTTGTAAAATAAAGATTTATAGACAGAATGGCAGTGGTCTAATTTTTAAACAATGCCAGTCTTTTCTATTTAGCTAAATGCATCAAAGAAGTATTTTGATTCTGATGATTCATGTCTTTTTCAGATAGCTTGCATTAGTTCTTACCCTGTTTCTCTCCCACACCCCACTGTGTAATTACTTGTACAAAGTAGATATTTAATAAGTCTGTGCTGACTTATCTTTAATTATGTAATAAGTTGTTCCCTGAAATGCTCTTCTCTCTACTTCTTTCCCTAGTAAATTTCTCTTGTGATCCAGCTCAAGTATCATCTCTGAAATTATCCCCCATTCTTACAGGCAAATAATCAGATCTCTGCCCTTAGAGTATTTCTGTGTTCTGTCAGATCATCATTATTAGCAGGTATAGCTATTTCTTATCCTTGCCTTTTATCTTGCAGAGCAGGGACTTTAACTTATTCATCTTAGGATCTCCATACCTTGTATGTGCCTACTGTGTATAAAGTGTTCCAGGTTTGTCTGGAAAATAGTATGACAGTGAAAAAACTCATTCTGCAAGCACACTGTTGGCTTATGTTGGAAAATCCTGCCCTCGAAAGGATTTTGCCTCTTTAAAATTTTCCTGAAGTTAGGATATTGCTGTTAGGTGAGCAATGATTAGTTGGTAATGGCTCTGTAATCCAACCAGTGTATGAGAAAAGTTAGTCTTTTCCCCTATACCAACCTTTTTTCTTTTCTCTTTTTCAGAAAAATTTATGCAGTTTTTAAAGGTTACAGCTTCTTTTAATTAAGCATACAACATAGTTGATTTTCAATATATATTTATTAAAAGTACAAGTATCCCCCAGGATGTTAACTCTGACCATTCTTAGGGTGATGGCATTTTTATTTTTTAACTTTTTCCTCTAGATGTAATTATTTTTCATTCTTTGAATTTTCTATTTCATGATCTATATTAGGAAAAAATTCCGTTTTTTTTTAAAAGATATGGTACATGATGGAAACATTTAAGAGAAGTAAATGCTTTGGTACAGTTTTGAACCAGGTAGCTGGTTCAAAATGGACCAGTCCGTGCTCTGGTAACAAATCTCAGTGGCTTAGGAAAGCAAAAGTATATTTGCTGCTGGCAGACTAGAGTTCTTCTACATCCAATATCGCACATCCAGTCCACCTGCATTTCAAAGTGGTTTCCAAAGTTGCTTCATCCAGAGTAGGGAGAGATGGAAGAAATCAGCCAGTTCTCACCTGTCTTATCACAAATTATTTGCCAGAGCCAAACCGAGTCACATGGCCCCAAGCTTACTGCAGAGTAGAGTGGAAAATGCAGGGGAGCACATAGAATACAGTGTGTGCCAAGCATCAGTTGTCTCTGTTAACATGACTACGACTCGTTTCATTTTACAGTTACTGTAACGAATGTATGTTGGATCCAGACTGCGGTTTCTGTTATCAGATGAATAAATCAACCGTCATTGACTCTTCCTGTGTTCCAGTTAATAAAGCATCCACAAATGAGGCAGCCTGGGGCAGGTATGTTGCTCATTACATACCATAAGAATATACAATAAAATTTCAGCTTGAGACTTACTTTTAAACTTACAGAATGACTGCACTTATACACTCTACTTCTTTTAAATTGGTCTTTTAAAGAATCTTTGTTCTTTCTAACTACATTACTTTGCAACATATTCTGATGAGAGTGGGTGGAAATATTGCACCTGTATGCTTCACAAACTTAGCGTATAAACTCAAGCCTAGACTTCAAGAAATCCAAATTCCAGGCCCAGCTCTGTTCTAATAAGCTACAAGTGTCTGGACCTTGAGGCAAGTATCTCTAAATATTGCTATGGTAGTTTCTCCCACTGGGTATTTTTTAATTATACCAGTAATTTCCAAACTCCCAAACTTAAGTGAAAGACAGAAAATTGTGAAGTCACAATGAATTACTATCATTTTAAATTCTTTATTGTACATTCCTGGAAGTCAGAGAAATTAAACAAAATAAGGATAAAGTTGGTAATTATGGGCATGTGTGAGAAACTGTGAACCTTTCTCTCTTTGACAGATCCCATTGGTTTAGAGTAGGCACATAAATGAAACATTTGTTTTTTGTTTGTTTGTTTGTTTGTTTAATAAATTTCTTTATTTTAGTTGGGGGCTAATTACTTTACAATATTGTAGTAGTTTTTGCCACACATCGACACGAATCAGCCATGGGTCCACACGTGTTCCCCCTCCCGAACCCCCCTCCCACCCCCCTCCCCATCCCACCCCTCTGGGCGAAACATTTGTGTAGAACAAATATCCCATATTTATGAACTAACATTCCTATTCATGAATACAGAAACATGTAAATATTATTTGACATGGCTTTTGCATTTTAAATTCTCCGAAAAAGATTACTATGCTCTCATGCTGTCTGCCTCCTAATCCTGGGGAAGGCAATGAAATCTGTAATAAAGTGCTTGTATCTCCTTGGAGCCAGAAAGTATAATGTATCATTATTAATAATTATGCTGTTGTCATTAATCATTTTATTATGGAATTATTCCAAAGTAGTAGTAGTAAATTATATGATATCGAGTGAAAAACCAGATCACATTTTAAATACACTGATTAAAAAGAAATATGTGAAAGAAATGCAATTATCCCTTAAAAGGAAAACTTGAAAGAGCTTCTTTTAAAAACACCTAGTATATGCTTATCATTACTCAAGCTTTATTAGGAAGTTAATTGATTAATTATTTCTGAATGTAATACTTTACATTTTGATTTTTTTCTATAGAAGAAGCCTGAAAGTTTCTAGTCAAGAATTATAAACAATTTGAAATCTGTGTATGTAGTTTCCTGTACTTCATAGAATTAATTTAAAAACTTATGGGGACACTAAAATTATGTTTATCTCTTTCTCACAAGAAGATATATAGGTCGGTGGTCTCAAAATAAGAGTTTTATTCTTTTCGCAACTAACAAATTTTACAACTTTTTAATAGAAATGTGTATTACTTCTTTTATTTACACCTATTTTAGATTTTATTTATATTTTTGTACCATTATTCCTGGGCTACACCCACTACTAGAGAAAAGTGAAAGTAGATAATACCCAAGTAGGAAAAATACAAAGAACTAAACAAAATATACAAGAAACTTTTATGCTTGTGGAATATTCTTATTAATAGAATAATAACCTAAAACTCTTTACCGCCAACCTTGGAAAGAAAACAGATTTTCTCACTCTTCTCTGTGCTGAGCAGCAATCTTCCTCTTAGCTTGGTCACCATGCTGGGTTGCCGCAATCTATCCTACAAAGAAAACAAAAAGTGCAGGATATGTTTACCATGAAAATTCCTACAACAGATTCTCCAATTGTAGATAAAATAGCATTCATTATATTTTTGTTTATTTTGTTGATAGGTTTTATGCAATTACCTAGAATGGAATTTTCAGGGAAAAATCTACCTTTACCTTGGATTCCTATTCGAGATATACTATTTATAGATGTTTTAGGGTCAAGTATTGAGGCAATTCAATGACATAATCACAGATCTCTGTTGTTATGCAGTTGCCAAGTCATGCCTGATGCTTTGCGAACCCATGGACTGCAGCACGCCAGGCTTCCTTGTCCTTCACTATCTTTCAGAGTTTGGTCAGACTCACGTCCATTGTGTTGATGATGCCATCAAACCATCTCATCCTCTGTTGCCCCCTTCTCCTGTTGTTTTCAATCTTTCCCAGCATCAGGGCCTTTTCCAGTGAGTCGGCTCTTCACATCAGGTGGCCAAAGTATTGGTGTTCTCAGTTCACGTACTTCAAGACTTCACATACTTCAAGACTAGCTTGAAGGATTTTGAGCATTACCTTGCTAGCATGTGAAATGAGCACAACTTTATAGTAATTTGAACATTCTTTGGCATTGCCCTTCTTTGGGGATGGAATGAAAACTGGCCTTTTCCAGTCTTATGGCCACTGCTGAGTTTTCCAAATTTACTGGCATACTGAGTGCAGCACTTTAATAGCATCATCCTTTAGGATTTGAAATAGCTCAGCTGGAATCCCATCACCTCCACTAGCTTTGTTCGTAGTAATCCTTATAAGGCCCACGTGACTTCACACTCCAGGTTGTCTGGCTGAGTAACCAAACTATCATGGTTATCTGAGCCATTAAGACCTTTTTTGGATAGTTCTTTTGTGTATTCTTGCCACCTCTTCTTAATCTTTTCTGCTTCTGTTAGATCCTTGCCTTTTTTGTCCTTTATTGTACCCATCCTTGCAAGAAATATTCCCTTGTTATCTTCAATTTTCTTGAAGAGATCTCTTTTCTTTTCCATTCTGTTGTTTTCCTCTATTTCTTTGCATTGTTCACATAAGAAGGCTTCTTGCATATTTTTTTTCTTGGGGATGGTTTTGGTCACTGCCTTCTGTACAATGTTACAAACCTCTATCCATAGTTTTTCAGTTATTCTGTCTACCACATCTAATCCCTGGAATCTGTTCATTATCTCCACTGTATAATCATAAGGGATTTGATTTAGGTCATACCTGAACTGCCTAATGGTTTTCCCTACTTTCTTCAGTTTAAGCCTGGATTTTGCAATAAGGAGCTGATCATCTGAGCCACAGTCAGCTCCAGGTCTTGTTTTTGCTGACTGTATAGAGCTTCTCCATCTTCAGTTGCAAAGAATCTCTAGTTGTAGCTGTTTCCTGAAAAACACCAAGTAGAAGGGTAATACCATTCATGATAAAGATAGTATGCTGATTTTTATCTCAACATAATGAAAAGCATTTGTCCATATAATTAACTACAGTTAATTTGAAATAAAATTTTGTCAATCAGTATGCTTTTCTATGTGAGCGTATGTGCTCAGTTGCTTCAGTCTTTTCGAAGTCTTTGCCACCCTATGGACTGTATGTAGCTTGCCAGGTTCCTCTTTGCATGAAATTCTCTAAGCAAGAATTCTGGCGTGAGTTGCCAGGCCCTCCTCTGGGGGATCTTCCCAACTCAGGGGTTGAATCCATGTCTCCTGCATCTCCTCGTTGCAGATGGATTCTTTACCACTGAGCCACCGGAAAAGCCTTTTATATTTTGATCAAAAAGTTTTCTGTTTATCCTTGTTCTCCGAAAAAGATATACAAATGACAAAGCTCATGAAAAACTGTTCAGCAGCACTAATTATTAGGGAAATGCAAGTCAAAACTACAATGAGGTATTACCTCAGATGCCTTAGGATAAAAAGCAATTAACAAAGAAAAATAAAACAATAATTGTTGTGGAAGATGTGGAAAAATTGAAAACTGTATGCACTGTAGATAGGAATATAAAATGGTGAAGCCACTAAGGAAAACAGTGTGGCAGTTTTTACATAATTTTAAGATAGAATTATATGTCATCTAATAATTCCACTCTTGAGCATCATCCAAGAGCATTGAAAATAAGATCTTGAAGTTTTATTTGAATACCATAGTCATAGCAGCATTGTTCACAATAGCCAGAAGTCAGAAGCGACTCAAATGCTACTTGACGGACAAATGGATAAGCACACTGTATATACGTATAATTATACATATTTAAAGAAAAGAAATTCTGGCTACTGCAACATGAATGAGCCTTGAATACGAGATGATGAGTGCAATGAGCAAATACCGTATGACTCCATTAACATGAGGTACCTAGAGTACTCAGGTTTATAGAGGAAGAATGAAGAACGGTAGTTGCCACAAGCAGAGGGAAGAAGGAAATAGGGGGTTGTTGTTTAATGGTTATGGGGTTTCAGTTTTGGAAAGTGGAATGAGTTTTGGAGATTGCTTGCACAAAAAGGTAAATATACTTACTGCTGAACTGTACAGTTTAAAATGATTAAAAATTTAGATGGTTAATTAAGATAGTAAATTTTGTGTAATGTGTATTTTACAACTAAAAATTTTTAAAAAGAAAAACCCGTGTTAAAATCATTTAACATACTTCTAGAAAATTCAGTACACTGAACTAATAGAAAATCTTTCCTCCTGTCCATCATCCTCTGCATCTCCCACATGCATCCCACACAGAGGCAAATATAGGTTTAATTCACAGCTGAACTTGAGAGAAATGCCCAAATGCTACCAGTGAGAGTGAGAGAAGCAAAAGCCAATATGGAAACCCAACAGCACACAAGAATATCAGAACAGAAGCCAGTCTAAAAGGTGAGAGGCTAGTGTTTTAGGTGCTGAGAAGACAAAACACCAAGTCTTGCCTCTAGAACTATGATGGGTCACCTAGGCTCTGAAACAGAGACAAGAACATCTGTTGGGCTGTGCTGGGCAAAATTCTCTGTGACCCACTTGGGACCTTGAGTTGAAACAGTGTCACACATGAGAAAGCAAAACCAGAAGCCTTTACTGTAGGGAAATATGGCTTCTAATTTCATATTGCCCTTGTGAAGGGGAACCATCAGTTGAGAAACATGAATAGTAAAAAATCAAAATGTGGGTCCCAAACTGGAGACATCCATAAAGCTAACTCAGCAAACATGCAGTTATCAGAATCCAGGACACATGAGACTTCCATCCAAAGCAAATATGAGATAGCAGTAAAAAATTTTAAACTATATCAATTTATGAAAGGAAGCTACCACGTGTGACAGAAGAATGAACACAAAAAGAACCTTACATTACCAAAAACATTTAAGAGACTTTAATATGTTTAAAAGAAAAAAAAAGGAAATAGTATAATTTTTTCAATTATACTGAAAGTTGCACTTATAATTTGCAAAGTGTATATGTATTTGTGTATGTATGTGTCTGTAGGAGAAGGGAATGGCAACCCACTCCAGTACTCTTGCCTGGAAAATCCCATGGACGGAGGAGCCTGGTGGGCTGCCATCTAAGGGGTCGCACAGAGTCGGTCATGACTGAAGTGACTTAGCAGCAGCAGCATGTGTCTGTATATTTATACATATTGATGTGCAAATACACACACACACACACACACACACACATATAACACATGTTATACTTAGGTGAATTTTGTAAAAAAAAAAAGCTTAGAAAGCTAAAATTCTAGATAAATAACATAGAATGTAGTATGGGAACCTTGGGGGAAAAGCCTTTTACATTCTTTTGTTTCCAGAAAGAAATGGAGATTATAATTAGTTTTGCAATGTGTCAAATATAGGTATTAAAAATATCAGTGTAATCTCTTAAAGATATATACAAGCACAGAATAAAAACCAAGAAAATCAAACTAATAAAACAAGAAAAGGGGGAAATTACAGGGAAAAAAAAACATAGTTAAGACAAAACACGAAGAAAAAAAGCAGCAAAATTAGTTACATATAAATGTATCTGTTATTACAGTAAAAATAACTCAATTAAACATGCCTATTGGACTTCCTTCATAGCTCAGTCAGTAAAGAATCTGCCAGCAATGCTGAAGACCCTGGTTCTATTCCTGGGTCAGGAAGATCGCCTGGAGAAGGAAATGGCTATCCTCTGCAGTATTCTTGCCTGGAAAATCCCATGGACAGAGGAGCCTGGCAGGCTACAGTCCATGGGGTCACAAGAGTTGGACATGATTTAGCGAGTAAATCACCACCAAACATAACTATTAAAGACAAAGGCTTCCCTGATAGCTCAGCTGGTAAAAAATCCGCCTGCAATGCAGGATACCCCAGTTCGATTCCTGGGTCGGAAAGTTCCCCTGGAGAAGGGATAGGCTACCCACTCCAGTATTCTTGGGCTTCCCTTGTGACTCGTGTGACTCGGCTGGCAAAGAATCCACCTGCAATGCAGGAGACCTGGGTTCAATCCTTAGGTTGGGAAGATCCCCTGGAGAAGGGAAAGGCTACCTACTCCAGTATTCTGGCCTGGAGAATTCCTTGGACTGTTTAGTCCATGGGGTTGCAAAGAGCTGGACACAACTAAGCAACTTTCACTTTCATTAAAGACAAAGCTCCTCACATTGGATTTTTTTTAATGCAGTTATATGCTGTTTACAAGAGGCAGTCACAGAAAGGTGGAAATAAAGGAGTAGAAAAAATTAGGTAAGTGGTCAATCGAGATGACAAAAAAATAGCAGAGATTATAGAATTTGGAAAGCTTAATATTAACAAGATTGATGTAAGAGTTAAATAATGAACCTAACACATAGAGAATTTCATTCTTTTCAAGCAAACATAGAGCACTTATGAAAATTTACCATTTTCAAACACAAAGAATAAATTTATGTAAATGTGAATTCCAATAAATTCTAAGTAAATCCAGATAATCAGTATTGTGCAAAATGTCTTTTCTAACCAAAATGCACTGGTAACACTGCAAAGCACTAGAAAAATTTATCACCCCTTCTAATTTAATCTGAAAACTTAAACAAAAAAAGTTTCAAATTAATGAATGAGTTAAGAAGAAATCATAATGGAAACCAAGACACTGAAATTAGTAACTGACAAGATCCTCAAGAAGAGCTAGAATACAAAGTGAGCTGGTAAAGTAAGCAGAGGATAGAAATTAAAAGAAGAAAAAGTAATGCAAAGCAAAAAAATACTAGAGAGGATCAAAAGTTGCTTCTTAGAGAAGACAAATTTAATGGAGAAACCTCTGGCAATACTTGTTAAGAACAAAGAGAAGGCACAGATAAAATTAAAATGAGAACAAAGGGCATTATAAAATAGTAAATGTTTAAAAATCTTAAGAGACTATTATCAATAATGTTGTCTAGTACATTTGAAAATAGATAAAATAGACAGTTTTCTGGGAAAAAAAAATATAAATTTCCAGAACCAACTTGATACCTCTATGAAGTGTGATTTTTGTTCCTGTTGTACTGATGAACTCAATGAGGCTTAAAGGGTCTGAATTACTTTATCAAAATCAAAAAGACAGTAAGTCCATTGCTTTTAGGGGAACAGCAACTGGGTAGGAGAAAGATGCACATTTTTTTAGTCAGTTTCATACATGAGCTTTTATCATTTATGTCATAAGTGGCACTGGAACAACCTGGGCCTTTCTGAGCCCCAGTCTTCATCTGTAAAATGGGAATAATATTATTGCTTTGTTGAACATATGGTGTTTGTTTGTTTTCATCAAAATATAGTTGATTTACAATACTGTATTCTTTCAAGATGTATAGCATAGTGATAGTTATTTTTTCAGATAATATTCCATTATGGGTTATTTAAGATATTGAATATTATTCACTGTGCTATACAGTAAATCCTTTGTCTATTTTGTGTATAGTAGGTTGTGTCTGTTAATTCCAATCTAATATACAGTGTAACATATCATTCCATTGTATATATACGTATGTGTGCATATATATATAAAACACTTCTCTATCCGTTCATCTGTTAATGGACATTTGGTTACTTCCATGTCTTTTAACTATTTTAAATAGTTCTGCTTTGAACACTAGGGTACATATATCTTTTTGAATTAGAGTTTTCATTTTTTCTGGACATATACCCAGGAATGGGATTGCTGGGTCATATGGTAATTCTATTTTTACTTTTTTGAGGCACCTCCATACAGTTTTCCATAGTGCCTGCACCAATTTACACATCCAACAACAGTGCTCAGGAGTTTCCTTTTTCCACAACAGTATGGTTTTTATGAACTTTAAATGAGTATTTCTGAAGAAACTTGTAAAAATGTAATGTTCTGCACACAAGTAAGTAGTAAATATCCTGCACTAATTTTATTTTTTCTTATATTTGTCAATAACACATTTTCTAGATTAGGATAAGCACTTCCTAACAGATAAGTACATTAGAATACTTTCTATTTATTTGTCTGTGTCTATTCATCCACCTCCTTCTCTCCTGGCTTTCTATACACAAAAATATAAATAATCTCTTCTGGAACTTCAAACATCCTGATTCTTTAAAAGTATTGCTAATTAGGGATACTTTCTAAATGTGCTGATTCATTGTTTGTTTCCTATAATATAACATGTTCGCTCTGTAATTAGATACATCAAAATAGCTAGAGAGATCCTTATTTGGCAATTCATTGTTCTAACTTGCACTGATTCCTGGTTTATTGTATTCATTCAGCAGATATTTTTATCAAAGCTGCACTCTAATACAACACCCAGCCTGTTCTCCCAGCCACTCACTTCTCTTCCATATAGAATTCTAGTCAGTCAAAAGCCCCTGCTATCACCCTAATATCCATTATGATTTCCCATCTCTTTGCCTTTCCTCATTCTGTGCTTTCTGCCTAGGATTTATCCTCCTCTCTCTTTTGAATCTCTGCCTCTCACTTCTACGGATTATTTTTTGCCCAGATGAGATATCACTTTTTTCCTTGCAGTCTCTTTGATTAGCCCCTGAGAACAACGCTTATTATATCCCCTGTTTTCCTCTAGCACTTAACTGTCTAACATGGGATAATTACATTGTCTTATATGATAGTGATTTGAGTTTGGATGTATCTTTTCTCTTAGATTATAAATTCCAGTGTTCAAATCCTGCACTATTTTAAATCCCTCAGTGCCTTACCAGACAATTCAGTCAATAATTATTAAAAAAAAAAAAGTGGAAAAGGCTGCCATCACCAGAAATTATCTAAGAGTTTGAAAGTACCAAAGTTCCAAATGAGAGGATACAATGTTCCCATCATTTTATTTCAGTGATATCGTCTACATTCTTACTTATTTCCAAGAAAGGAAACCTCTACAGGAAAAATGGGAGTGATATGGTTCTAATAAACAATGTTAAATGTTTACCTGGTACTCATTAAAACACTCAGAAAGTTGTAAAAAATAAAAATCATGTACTCCTGATACGCATACTACGCATTACTTGTAGTCATACTACATGAAAAAATACCTTTTTTTGAATTGGAGGGTATTTGCTTTACAATGTTGTGTTTTCTGCCATGCAGCAGCATGGATCAGCTGTAAGTATACATATATCCCCTTCATCGTCTGCCTTCCTCCCACCCGCACATCTCACACTCTAAGTCATCACAGAACATCAGGCTGAACTCCCTGCATTATATAGCAGCTTCCCATAAGCTATTTTACACATGATAATGTGTGTATTTGATCATCATTGGAAGAAATATTCAGCACATTTCCTTGAAACATTCATTCGTATACTAGGGAAGTGATATTTCTATGGTGACAGTATATAATATTATGGAAGTAAACCAAATAGCAAAAGGAAGTTTCCCCATTATCACCTTTTGTGTTTTAATTTGTAAAGACATTTATCAGTTTTGCCTTTAGAAACAGGAATTTATTTTATCATTAACAAAATATGTTGTTGTTAGTCACTAAGTCATGTCCAACTCTTTGTGACCCCATGGACACACCAGGCTCTCCTATCCTCCACTATCTCCTGGAGTTCACCCAGATTCATGTCCATTAAGTCAGTGATGTTATCTGACCAACTGCTGCCCCCTTCTCATTTTGCCTCCAGTCTTTCCTAGCGTCAGGGTCTTTTCCAATGAGTTGGCTCTTCGCATCAGTTGGCCAAAGTATTGGAGCTTCATCTTCAGCATCAGTCCTTCCATTGAATATTCAGGGTTGATTTCCTTTGAATTGACTGGTTGGATCTCCTTGCAGTCCAAGGGACTCTCAAGAGTCTTCTCCAGCACCACAGTTCAAAAGCATCAATTCTTCAGTGCTCAGCTTTCTTTATGGTCCAGCTCTCACAATCATACATGACTACTGGAAAAATCATAGCTTTGGCTATACATACCTTTGCGAGCAAAGTGATATCTCTGCTTTATAGGTTTATCATAGTTTTCCTTCCAAGGAGCAAGTATCTTTTAATTTCATGGCTGCAGGCACTGTCTGCAGTGATTTTGGAGCCCAAGAAAAGAAAATCTGTCACTGCTTCTGCTTTTTCCCCTTCTGTTTGCCATAAAGTGATGGGACTGGATGCCCTGATCTTAGTTTTTTAATGGTGAGTTTCAAGCCATTCTTTTCACTCTTCTCTTTTACCCTCATCAAGAGGCTCTTCAGTTCCTCTTCACTTTCTGCCATTAGAGTGATATCATCTGTATTTCTGACATTGTTGATATTTCTAGATTCCAGATTGTGATTCATCCAACCTGGCATTTCGCATGATGTACTCTGCAAAGAAGTTAAATAAGTAGGGTGACAATATGCAGCTTTAACGTACTCCTTTCCCAATTTGGAACCAGTCCATTGTTCCCTGTCCAGTACTAACTGTTGCTTCTTGACCCGCATACAGGTTTCTCAGGAAACGAGGTGGTCTGGTACTCCCGTCTCTTAGAGAGTTTTCCACAATTCGTTGTGATCCACACAGTCAAAGACTTCTGTGTAGTCAATGAAGCAGAAGTAGATGTTTTTCCTGGAATTCCCTTTATCTGTCTGCTCCAACAGATGTTGGCAATTTGATCTTTCTTTCTCTGCCTTTTCTAAACTCAGCTATACATCTGGAAGTTCTCGGTTCACATATTGCTAAAGCCTAGCTTGAAAGATTTTGAGCTTTACTGAACTGGCATATGAAATGAGCACAATCGTGTGGTAGTTTGAACATCCTTTGGCATTGCCCTTTTTGGGGATTGGAATGAAAACTGACTTTTCCAGTCCTGTGGCCACTGCTGAGTTTTCCAAGTATGCTAGCATATTGAGTGCAGCACTTTAACAGCTTCATATTTTAGGATTTTAAATAGCTCAGCTGGAATGTCACTACTTCCAATACCTTTGTTCACAGTAATGCTTCCCAAGGCCCACTTGACTTGACACTTCAGAATGTCCAATCTAGGTAAGTGACCACATCATCGCAGTTATTTGGGTCATTAAAACTTTTTTGAATAGTCTTCTATGTATTCTTGCCACTTCTTAATTTCTTCTGCTTCTGTTAGATCCTTACTCTTTCTGTCCTTTATAGGAAAAAACAATAGAATGGGAAGTACTAGAGATCTCTTCAAGAAAATCGGAGATATCAGGGGAATATTTCATGTAAGAATGGGCCCAATAAAGGACAGAAACAAGCTGTATCAGTATCTTATGTACAAGATTGATATTTGTATTAGTTATTCATAGTAAGGATTTAAAATATCTGCACTGTGCTCCTAAACTAATAACAATATAGTTCAATATTAATCTTTCCTAGCATTTATTTTGTATCAAGAGAAGTAACAAAGAATCTAATATAAAATTCTTTAGTCAATTTTGGTTTTTACAATTTTTAATTTTTAATCAAAATACCAGAAGCATTTTTCAAAGAATAGATCTTTCAGTGAGAGCTGTCAGCAGTATTTACAACTTCATGAAAGCTTTTTTTTTAATACATGTTTCAATAGATCAGTTTTAAGTATGGTTTTTACATGCCAATAGCCTATGGGAGTAAGGACTGTGAAAAGAAGGAAACAAACAAAAAAAAAACCAGAGGCACTAAGAACCTGAAAGAAAGAGTATAATGTGGGTGGCTGCTGCTGCCTGGAAAAACTCATCATTTATCCTGTGGCCCTCTTCACAATAGATGCAGAATCCTTCTTCCCTCCCCTTCTACTACCCTTGTTTCCCAGTACTGGCCTCTCTTCCCTGGGTTACTTCAGAAGCCTTTTGAACTCATCTCCCTGCTTTAGCCCTGGCCCCTCCACAACCACCCCTCTACTGTGTTCTCCGCAGAACTTCCACAGTAACCCTTTACAACTGGAAGCCAGACCACACTGCTATTCTATTCAGGACTCTCTCATGGCTTCCCATATCACTCGGAATAAAAACCACCCTTACAAAGTCCTATACACTCTGCTCATGTGAAACATACTTCTGTGACCTCGCCTTCCAATACTGTCTTCCTTGATCACTTTGCTGCAGCTTCTGTTCTGCAGATACTGAGCAGACTTCCAGCTTGACCTTTCACACTTGCCTGGAAAGCTCTCTCTTCAGATACCTACTGGGAGTGCTGCCTCCATCTCTGCTCAGTCATCGCTTTACATTAGAGTCCTTAACTGAGATCCCTATTAAAAAAAAAAACAAAAAAACTATCCCTGCTGGATTCATTGTACTTCTAACTCTCTTTTGTTTCTGTGTTTAGTAATAATGATACTATGTTTATATTTGTAAATATAAACATATTTGTATGTTTATCAGTTTTTTTCTATGTGGCCACTTAGAATGTAAGCTCCATGAGAGCAGCGATCTTTTCTGCTTAGTTCTGTGACACCACAGACTAGAAAAATACCTTGAGCCTAGGAATCATGTGGTAAATATTGTTGCATAAAGTAACCAATCTGTGTCCCCTTTGTGGTATATGACAGTTAGCAAAAGTGGCAGAACAACCTAAGAGCAGAGGAACCAGGGAACACTAAAGGAAGCATAAGTATATAACATGAGAAGAGTAAGTAAATTGGTTTTGACAGGTAATAATAATTATTAACTTAGCAGTTTTGAGAATGAATGTTAAATTCTATCCTCATGATTATGAAGTTGTCAGTTTTATTTGAAAACTGTGTTACTCTACATAGTGTTGCTCTGGTGTTGCTCTGCATAGCTTGAAGTATACTTAATCAGGTGTTTACAAGATTAGAGCTATTGTATTTTTCCAATGAAATGAACCTTTTATTATTATGAAACATTTATGCTTGATAACTACTTTTGCCTTAAAATCCATTATGTTTTTATTGTGTGGTTTCACCAGTTTTCTTTTCGTTAATTTTGTTTGTCACATCTTTTCATTATTGTTTCAGCTATCTGCATACATATACTTAGGCATGTCTTCTGAATAGCATGTGTGGTCATTTTCCCCTCCATTCTAACCAGTGCCTATTCATCAAATTACATCTTGTTTACGTTTATCCACATGCAAAACAGTTTTCTGCTCATAATTTCCTTCTCTTTTCTTGAAAAATAGTTGATATATATTTTTATGTTAGTTTCAGGTATGCTACATGATCTGACATTTGCATACATTATGAAATGATCACCGTAGTCATCTGCCCCATACAAATAAATTAAGAATAGTATTTACCATATTCCTTATGCTATATATTACATCCTGATGGCTTATTTATTTTATAACTGGAGGTTTGTACCTCTTAATTCCCTTCACCTGTTTTTCCCAACAATTCCTATCTGCCTTTCTTCTGAAAACCACCTGTTTGTTTTCTGTACCTATAAGTCTGTTTTTGTTCTGTTTTGTTTTGGATCTCACATATAAGTGAGTTCACATAGTATTTGTCTTTGTCTGACTTATTTCAATTAGCATAGTACCCTCCAAGTCCATCCGTGTTGTTGCAGAAAACAAGATTTCAACTTTTTGTGGATGAGTAACATTCCAGTGTGTGTGTGTGTGTGTGTGTGTGTGTAACAGCTGTTTTATCTATTCATCTGTCTATGGGCATTCATCTATCTAAGGTTGTTTCCGTATCTAGGCTGTTGTAAATAATGTTACAGTGAGCATAAGGGTACATTTATCTTTTTGAATTAATGGTTTTGTTTTTTGGGTAAATACCCAGAAGTGAAATTGATGGATAATATGGTAGGTCTATTCTATTATGAATTTTTTGAGGGACTTCCATACAGTTTTCCACAGCGGCAGCAACAGTTTGCATTCCCACCAACAGTGCACAGGTTTCCTGTTTCTTTACATCCTTGCCAATACTTGTTATTTATGGTCTTTTTAATAATAGTCTTTCTGACAGGTGTGAAGTTATATCTCATTGCAGCTTTGATTTGCATTTCCTTGATGGTTAGTGATTCCAAACATCTTTTTGTGTGCCTGCTGCCCATCTCTATGTCTTCTTTGGAAAAATATCTATGAAGATCATCTGGTCATATTTAGTTGTGTGAGTTTTTTATGTTGGGTTGTAAAAATTCTTTATATGTTTTTGGTATTAATCCATTATTGGGTATATCATTTGCATATATCTCCTGCCTTTCTGTATATGACTTTTTCATTTGGTTGATAGTTTTCTTCACTGTGCAAAAGCATTTTAGTAGGATATAATCCCATTTATGTATTTTTGCTTTTGTTTCCCTTGCCTGGAGGAGACAGGTCCAAAAAAATTATTCCTAAGACTGATGTCAAAGAACCCACTGCCTATGTTTTCTTCTAGGAGTTTAATGGTTTCAGTTCCTAATTTCAATTCTTTTATCTATTTTGAGTTTATTTTTGTGCATTGCCTGATAAAGTAATTTAGTTTGATTCTTTTGCATGTAGATGTCCAGTTTTCTCAACACTGTTTATTGAAGAGTGTCTTTTCCCCTTGTATATAATCTTATATTCTTTGTTGTTGATTAATTGACCATGTACATGTGGGTTTATTTCTGTGCTCTCAGTTCTGTTCTTTTTATGTATATGTTTATCCCTGTGCTAGTATCACAGTGTTTTGATTATTATAGCTTTTTAGTATAGTTTGAAATCAGGGAACATGATACTTCTAACGTTGTTCTTTCTCAAGATTTGTTTGGATATCGAGTCTTTGTGTTTTCATAAAAACTTTGTAATTATTTGTTCTAGGTCTGTGAAAAAAAAAAATGTACTTGGTATTTTGATCAGCATTGCATTGAATCTGTAGATTTACTGAGGTAGTATGGACATTTTAACAATTTTATTCTTCCAATTCATGAGCATGATTTATATATAGCCGTTTGTGTCTTTTAATTTCTTTCATTAATGTAATATAGTTTTCAGAGTACAAGTATTTAATATTGTATCCTGTAACATTACTAAATGTACTTATTAGTTCTAATAGCTTTTGATAGTGTCTTTTGAATTTTCTATGTAATGTATCATGTCACTTGCAAACAACGACGGTTTGATTTCTCCCTTTGTGATTTGGATTCCTTTTATTTTGTATTCTTTTATGATTGCTGTGGCTAGGAATCCCAACACTATGATGAATGATAGTGTCCAGAATGGACATGCTTATCATCACTTTGATCTTAGAGGAAATGCTTTCAGATTTTCACTGTTGAATATGAAGTTGGCTGTAGGTTTGTCGTATATATCCTTTATTATGTTTTGAGGTATGTTCCCTCTATACCACCTTTGTTAAAAGTTTGTATCATAAATAAATTTTGAATTTTTCCAAAAGCCTTTTTTGCATCTATTGAAATGATTTTTTTTTTCTTTTTGCTAATGTGGGGTTTCATATTGATGTATTTGCAGATATTGAACCATCCTTGCTTCCCTAGGATTAATCCCACTTAATCATGGTGCATAATCCTTTCAACATATTGTTGAATTAGGTTTCCTAAAACCTTGTTGAGGATTTTGATGTCTATTTTCATCAGTGATGTTGGCCTATAATTTTATTTTTTTGTAGGGCTTTGGTCTGGTATTATCAAGATGATGCTGGTCTTGTATAATGAGTTCAGAACTGTTTCTTCCTCTTCATTTTTTTGGAATAGTTTAAGAAGGATAGATGTTAGCTCCCTAAGTCTTTGTAGAATTCACCTCTGAAGTCATGTGGCTTGGACTTTTGTTTGTTGTGAGTAGTTTTGATTACGTATTCAATTTCTTTGCAGCTAATTAGTCTGTTCATATTTTTTATTTCTTCCTAAGTCAGTCTTGGGATCTATTCATTTCTAGACATTTAGCTATTTCCTCTGGGTTGTCCATTACATTGGCATATAATTGTTCATAGTAACCTTTTATGATCCTTTGTAATTCTGTTCTGTTGGTTATAACTTTTCCTTTTTCATGATTTTATTGATTTGAGCCCTTTTTTTTCTTAATGTATCTAGCTGAAGTTTTATCAATCTTGTTTATCTTTCCCAGAGACCAGCTCTTAGTTTCATTGGTCTCTTCTATTACGTTTTTCAGTGTCTATTTTATTTCTGCTCTGATCTTTCTTATTTCTTTCTTTCCATTAATATTAATATTGGATTTTTTTTGTTTTTGTTTTTCTTCTAGTCCTTTTGGTGAAAGATTAGATCATTTAGTTGTGATTTTTCTCATTTCCTGTGGTAGGCTTTTATCACTCTAAACTTAGAACTGCTTTTGCTGCACATTATATAATTCAGTGTGTTTTTATCCACTTTTACTTGTTTCTATATCTTTTATTTTTAATTTCTTCTTTGATTTTGTCAGTGACCCATTGGTTGTTTAGTATTGTTTACAGTCCACTTTTGTGCTTTTCATAGGTTTTTTTTTTTTCTTTTAGTTGATTCATAATCAAATACATTTGTGGTCAGAAAACATAATTAATTTTAATATTCTTAAATTTTGACTGTTTTCTATCCTGGAGAAAGTCCCTTATGCACTTTTTAAAAAATGTGTGTTTTGCCTGTTTTGCATGGAATGTTTTCTATATCTCTACTAAACCATCTGATCTAATGTGCTGTTTATTGCCAGTGTTTCTTTACTGATTTTCTGTCTGGATTGTCTTTCCATTGATTTATGTAGTATGTTAGTCCCCCCACTAGTATTGTCTTACTGTCAATTTTTTTCTCTTTATGTTTGTTTCTATTCAATTTATGTATTTAGGTGTTCCAGCATTGAGGGAATATATATTTGCAATTGTTGTATCTTCTTCTTGGATTGATCCTTTTGTCATCATGCAATGTTCTTCTTTGTCTCTTATTACAGTCTTTGTTTTAAAGTCTATTTTTTCTGTTAGAAGTGTTGATACTTCAGCTTTCTTTTGAATTACATTTCATGCAGTATCTTTTTCCATCTTTTCAATTTCAATCTGTGTGTACCTTTAGATCTGAAGTCAGTCTCTTGTAAGCAGCATATATGCAGATTTTGTTTTTGTATCTTTTCAGCCAGTCTATATATTTGGATTAGAGCATATTGTCGATTTAAAGTTAATTATTGATTGGCATGTACTTATTGCCCTTTTGTTCACTTTTTCTGGTTATTTTTTAGTTTGGTGGTTTTTGTTTGTTTGCTCCTTTTACTTGCTCTCTTCCTTTGTAATTTGACTAGCTTTGTGTTATGCTTGAACTCCATTCTTTTTTGTGTGTTTATCTGTTGTAAGTTTTTGGTTTTTATTACGGTGAAGTTCATATTTAACTATATATATGTAATACACATATATACATATAAATATATGATTATTTTAAGCTGATTATCGCTTGAGTTCAAACACATTCTAACCACCTTACATTTTAATACCCCCAATGTTTAATGTTTTGACATCATATTTTGCATCTTTTTGTTTTGTGTATCTCTTAAACTTTTATTGTAAATATAGATGATATTGATGCTTTTGTCTTTTAACATTCCTTCTAGCTTAATGAGGTTTTGTTTTGCTACCTTTAGTGTATATTTTCTTTTACCAATGAGATTTTCTCTTTTATGATTTTTATATTTGTAGTTGTGGCCTTCTTCTTTTCCACTTAGAGAAGTCTCAACATTTCTTGTAAAGCTGGTTTAGTGGTACTGAATTATTTTAGCTTTTGCTAGTCTGCAAAACTCTTTGTCTCTTCTTCAAATCAAGTGATAACCTAGCCAGACAAAGTATTGTTTTTGGAGGTTTTTTCCTTTCATTTGTTTGAATATATCATGCCACTCTCTTCTAGTTTCTGCTGTAAAGTCAGATAGTAGTCTTTTTAGAGTTTCCTTCTATATAGTTGCTTTTCTCTTGCTGTTTTCCTAATATTCTCTCTTTATCTTAATTTTTGCCTTTTTATTTATTGTGTCTTTGGATAGACCTCTTTGGATTAAGCTTGTTTGGGACTATCTTTGCTTCCAGGACTTATATGTCTGTTTCCTTGCCAGGTTAGGGAAAATTTAAGTTCTTCTTTCTTCAAATAATTTCTCTACTTCTTTCTCCCACTGTTCTCCTGTGGGATCCTTATATTATGAGTTTAGGTATAACACTTATTGTCTCTGAGTCTCTTAAACTTACTTTCATTTTTTTATTTTTATTTTTTTTTCTGTTCAGTTTGGATGATTTCCACTACTCTGTCTTCTCTAGATCATATATCTGTTTCTCTGTAATCTCTAATCTACAATGATTCTTTCTTGTGCACTTTTTAATTTCAGCTATTGCATTTTTTTGCTGTTTGGTTCTTCATATCTTGTAACTGTTGAAATTCTCACTGTGGTCATCCATTCTTCTCCTTTGTTTACTGAGCATCTTTATGATGATTACCTTGAATACTTTATCAGATAGATTGCTTATCTTCATTTTGTGTAGTTCATTGTCTGAGTTTATTTCTGTTCCTTCATTTGCAATATATTTCTTGGTCTCCTCATTTTGCTCAATTCTCTGTGTTGATTTCTTTGTTAGGCAGGTCATTACATTTCCCGATCTTGAAGAACTGACCTTATATAGAAGATCTCCTATGTGTCCAGGCAACACAGTGCCCCCTGTTCACTAGAACTATATGCTGTAGGGGTATCTTTTAAATGGGATATATATGCTCTTCTGATGTGGGGAGACTGACTGCTATGGGCATGTGGTAGGGTGGACTGGTTCCCAGCCCAGGTGGCTCATGTGGTGACTGCAGGTCTGCTGTTATATGAGGCCAAGTCCCTCCCAGTCTTTCTGCACTAGCACCGCAGGGTTGGTGCTAACACTGGGGCAAGTTCCCAGCACTACTAGGCTACAGCAAAGATTCCAAAATAGCACTTGCCAGAGCCAGTGTTCAGTTCAGTTCAGTCACTCAGTCATGTCCAACTTTTTGCGACCCCATGGACTGCAGCACACCAGGCCTCCCTGTCCATCACCAACTCCCAGAGTTTACTCAAACTCATGTCCATTGAGTCAGTGATGCCATCCAATCATCTCATCCTCTGTCGTCCCCTTCTTCTCCCACCTTCAGTCTTTCCCAGCGTCAGGGTCTTTACAATTGAGTCAGCTCTTCACATCAGGTGGCCAAAGTATTGGAGCCAGTGTTATCACAGTATAATTAGCTCTCCAGATTTGCTGTTGCCAGTACCTCCTTCCCACAGGAAGTCCCAATTGCCTCCTGCCTCTCCAGGTAACTCTCCAAGATCAGCAAGTGGGCCTGACACAAATCCCTCTGTGCTGGGAAGTCAGAGCATGTAAGATTTTGCATATGCCCTTAATAATAGAGTCTCTGTCTTGAAGTCCTTCAATCTCTTCTGAATGTAAGCTCCACTGGTTTTTAGAGCCAGACCTTCTGGGATTTTGTCTTCTTGGTGCAGGATTCCTAGGCTGGGGAGCCCATTGTGGGGCTCAGACCTATCACTGTCTGAGGACGATCTCTATAATTGTGATATTTCTCCCACTTTTGGGTCACCAACCTGGTAGTCCTGATTATACCCCACCTTTGGCCCTACTACCCATCTCATTGTGGTTCCTTATTTATGTTTTTAGTTATGCAAAATCTTACCTGGTAGTAGTCTTCAGGTTGTTCTTATAGATAATTGTTCTGTAAGTAGTTATAATTTTGGTGTGTCCGTGAGAGGAGATCCAACTAGTCCATCCTAAAGGAAGTCAGTCATGAATATTCATTGGAAGGACTGATGCTGAAGCTGAAACTCCAATACTTTGGCCACCTGATGCGAAGAACTGACTCATTGGAAAAGACCCTGATGCTGGGAATCATTGAAGGCAGGAGGAGAAGGGGACAACAAAGGGTGAGATGGTTGGATGGCATCACCGACTCAATGGACATGAGTTTAAGTAAGCTCTGGGAGTTGGTGATGGACAGGGAAGCCTAGTGTGCTGCAGTCCATGGGGTCACAAAGAATCGGACATGACTGAGCGACTGAACTGAACTAAGTGGAGGTTATTTCAGGGTCTTCCTCCTCTACTATTTTGGCCATCCCCTCATAATTTCTTGTTCCATATTTTTCCTTCTGTTTTTTTTCTAAGCTTATATTCATAAATATGTGACTATATGTAAGAAGAAATATGTGTGTGCTTAGTTGCTCAGTCATGCCTGACTCTTTGTGACCTGATGGACAAATTCTTACTCAAAAGATTCAGACAGGTTACAAATTATGCTGTTATAAATTTGATTCTCTGTGGACCAGTGAACTGAAAGGTCTACCAATTTTCTCTCTGGGTAATGTGAACTCATGGCTCAACAGATGCTTCTCAATAGTCAGACTTTAGTAGTGGGAAGATATTATATTCCTCTTTGTACATTTTTTTAATGATAGGCCTTTAAATGCACTTAGTTACTACATGTCACTGACATCCATCTCCACCTTTTGAATTGCTATTAGTTGTACAGACCAATTTGTATCCTTGATTTGTTCAATCTTTTTGACCCACGAACTCACTGTATCTCATTTTTTTTTTTTTTTTGAACTATCATACTTGTTTCCTTTATTTGCCTTGCTCGGCCAGTAGCAGTGAAAATGAAACTTATTTTTATTCTAATCTTGGAAATTACTCCACATAGGTCCCTGAAAAAGTATACATTGGGGGTGCTAATGTTCAAAATTAAGATAATTCTCCAGATGGTTGTACATTTCCTGAGGTGGGAATGGGGGGAAAGGGTGATGAGATTGCATATAGTTTGAAGACAGTTTGTTTCATTAGCTCGATTTATTTTGGGGACTATTTATAGAGTATTTGAGCTTCATTTAGTATAAAGGGATGTGAGAGATTTTTATGTTTATACAAAGGGACCATGGGAAATGTTCTAAAAGCTTAGGAAAACCTTCAGTTGAGGAAACGTGTCCCATAAGTCTTTCTGCTACCTTAGCACTAGCCTGGGGTATTCCTTGGAAGTAAATGCATGTACCTTGCAAAGAGGCTGAACTCAGAAGGCAAGGCTAGAGGACCTACTTAGGAGTGAAGCACTGACTCTACAGTTTGAAAAAATTAACAGGCTCTTATACATAATAGTATGTTGTAAATTTTTGATGAATTAAAAGTTACATGGGAATATAGATTTTAATTTACTGTAAAGGTTTCTTCTTTTGCCTTTCAATTTCTTATTAAGATTAATTGATCTTCATTTTATATTCAAAAGCCCCTATATTAGTAATCTATTTCTGTATTATAAACCCCCCGAATTTAGCAGCTTCACACAATAAACATTTATTGTGCCATATAGGTTATATATGACAGAATCCAGAAATGGCTTGAGAGATTCTAGCTCAGTGTTGTTCATAGACTGCTGTCATTTGAAGTCTTAACTGGAGCTGAAGAATTCACTTCCAAGGTGATTGAGTCATATGCCTGGCAAGTTAGTGCTAGTTGTTGTCAGTCATGCCTTAGATTCTCTAGTGCTGGTTGTTGTCAGTTATGCCTTAGATTCTCTTCGTATGTAGCTCCCCTTCAGGCTGCTTGAGTGTTCCCATGACATGGCATCTGGCTTCCCCAGAACAAGTGATCCAAGAGACAGACAGGCAGGAGTCAGAATATCTTTCAGGAACTAGCTTCAGAAGTCATACTCTATTATTCCACAATATTGTGAGTGAAAGTCGCTCAGTTGTGTCCAACTCTGCGACCCCACGGACTATAGCCTGCTAGGCTCCTCTGTCCATGGAATTCTCCAGGCAAGAATACTTGAGTGGATAGCCTATCTGTTCTAGAGGGAATCTTTCCAACCGAGGAATCAAACCAGGGTCTCCTGCATTGCAGGTGGATTCTTTACCATCTGAGCTACCAGGGAAGCCCATTAGTTACACACATTAACCCTATTCAGTGGAAACACTGGGGCATGAGTACCAGGAAGTGGAATCACTGGGGGACATCTTGCAGGCTGCTTCCCACAACTCCAAGTAAAAGTCATGTGTGAAGTAGACTTTAATCAAAAACAATAGCTTTTATATTTGTACAGACAGAATGTATACTTTTGAGTATGTGTCTATGTATGCCTGTATCTACCATAATTAGCATATAACATGTATCCATTAACTTTTTTACTTTAGAGCACACTTGTATTTGGGACTATGATTAAGTTATCTTTTTATGTTTATCATTCTCACAGAATAAAAGCTACCAATATGAGAAAACAAAAACTAGGCAATTGTCCTCATCATCTGTGTAAAACAAATTGAAGTATTTAGCTATAAGAGGAGATGGGTTATTGGACTAGTTCCTCATTTTGTGTCAAATCACCACTTATATATTTTTTACATATTACTGTTGTTTATGAAAACAGAAAATCATTTTCTGCTACATAACCATAATATAAATGAGAAAATATTGAGCTGAAATGGGAAAATAACATTATAGTTATAGCTCAGGAAATGCAAGTCAGAAATCCAAAATAAGTTCAGTGTATGCTGAAAATGTTGTCATTTTTTAATGTACTTAAAGATAATTATATTGCAAACATAATACAATTTTACCATTGTTTCCCAGTTGAAAGGCTTAGGGATGTTTGCATGCTTACTTTAAATTCCTTGAAGAGGTATATGTTGCTTTCTTAGCATCAGAACTTATACAAATAATAAAAATGAATAGTTTCTGCTATTCATTAGTTAGTTATATTTACCCTAAGCAAGGTATCAAATAAAATTTTTAGGTAATTTTTTAAGTTTTAAGTTTTAAAGAATGATCAAAAAGCAATCTACTGCACTGTCAAGAGTAAAACAAACCATCTTTCTAAATGGAAATTTGTCAATACTTATCAAGAGATTTAATAATGTTCTTAACCTATGATTAGCAACCCCATTTCTAGAAATGTGTTGTAAGGAAATAATTGGAGAGGAAGTCAAGGCTCATGGCAGCGTTATTATTATTTAAAATATTGTAGTAATATCCAGTAAACAAATGATAAAATAAAAGATGCTACATACTAATTATGTTATTTAGTGTACAGATTACACTATTGTAACCAAATGATCTATCTAAATAAAGTTTGTTTCAGTCAATTTCCATGTTCCAGAGGTACTTAATCTTGTAACTCTGCACCACAGCATGGTCAAGGGACATAGGTCTCTACTCTCTTTCTCTGTTAATGTGAAGAATAATACCTTCTACATAGTTTCAGCCAACTCACCATTACCATCACTTTGTGCCAGCCCATGGGAATGGAGAAAAAGGAACGGAGAGCAAGCAGCTGTCTTTTAAGAAAATGTCCTGGAAGTCATATACCTTATTTCTGCTCACATTCCAATGTCTAAAACTTAATAACTTTGTCACACTCAGATCAAGTTAGAATGTTAAGGTCTATACCCTGCGTTGTTAGAGTGGATGAAATATGAGAGCTGCCATGCATAACCTTGAAAACATTATTTTAAGTGAAAGAAGCCAGTTATAAAAGGTCACATACTATATGATTCCATGAAGTGTCCATAATGGGCAAATCTCTAGAGACAGAAAGTAGATTTAAGGTTGTCAGTGGCTAGAAGGAGGAAGGATTGAGGAGACTGTTAATGAGAGTGGGGTGATAATTCTTTTGGGGATATTCCAAAATTAGATAGTGATGATGGTGGCACAACTCTGAATATACTTTTAAAAAATGCTGAATTATATACTTGAAAATGATTAATTTTATGGCATGTTAATTATATTTCAACAAGGCTATTATAAAAGAAAAAACTGTTCCCATGCAGAAAAATACAAGGCAACTTTCCTTTCTCAACCCTTAGGTGGATAAAAGAGAAACCACTCCACCCCAAGAACCAGAAGTCAGCCCTTCAGGTGGCTTCAGCTTGAATACATGCTCCCTACGTCTGTAAAACCTCCAGCTAAGGTCTTAGTCTAAAGTGGGTCCCGGTTTTACAGCAGCCCCCTTGGGTCTAGCAGAAGTAAATGTGAATTCTCTTTGGAAATAACAACCTCAATAAAAACTTCAAATCATTCACATAGGTAAAATTCCAAGGAAAACAAACTGTTCACAGACTAAATCATAAAACATCTAAGGATACTAGCCACCTTAATGGGAATCAAAGAAATGCAGGACAGCAGCATTTACCTGCAGAGGTCTCAGGTATTAGGTTTGTTATTTTATATATATATATATATATATATATATATATATATATATATACACACATGTATATAATCTCAATTAAATGTTTTAAAAATAAAAGAGAATTGAAAATATGAGCAAGGAATAGACAGATTTTTAAAATAATTATAACATTCTAGAAAAGAAATATGATACATTAAGTTAAAATTTTGGTTATAGATTTATTAACAGATTTCACTTAGTAGAATTGATGAACTGGAAGACAGATATTAAAATGTATCCTTAACAAAGTCTAAAGAAACAAAAAAATGAAAAATATGAGAAGGAGATCAGGATATAAAATGGATTAGGATAAGAAGTCTGATAAATTTCAAAGTAGAGTTCTAGAAGGAGAAAATAAAGGGAATGGGGAAGAGACAGTATTTAAAAATATAACCAAGAATATTCCAGAATATTTGAATCCACAGATTTAAGAAAGTATCCCCAGCGGTATAAGTAAGATGCTATCCACACTAAAACATCTCAGTGTGAAACTGCTAAACAACAGGGGGAAAAAAGTCTTAAAAACAGCTAATGAAGGTAAAAAAAGAAATCATTTTTCAAGGCAAGAACAATTAGATTAACAGCTTATTTTTCAACAGAATCCAGAAGAGAATTGAATTATATTGCCAATATGCTGAGAGAAAATAAACATCAACTTATAATCCTTTGTTCATTGATAATATCTTTCAAGAGTCATAATAAAGGGATGTCAGTTTCTCAGAAATTCTTTGAATCTCAAAACAGACAGAAAAGGTACTTTATTCAAGCAGTTGCTGCAGGGAGAATAGCCAATGGAAGTTTCTCTCTGAAAATGAAGGTGAAGATTTTATACAGGAAAGAGACAAAAGCAGCCATGTGCCAACTGCAAGGTTGGTGGGTGTTGGTCAGGCAGGTGTCTTACAGAAAGGGGATGTCTTCCTTGCAATTTGACCATCACAGGCTGTTATGTCCTCTTTTAGGAATTGTTGGCTCAAAAAGAGGGACTTAGAGGGAGAGGGTTAGTTTCTCAGTACCAGAGAACGAGGAGGTGGTGTAAATCAGAGCAGAAAATGTTGACAGTTCCCCAAAGCCCGTCGCCTTAAATACAAGGAGGACAGAGTCTAGCATCTGCCAGCCTTAATGGGCCTTTTGAGATAAAAGTTATTAGAATGGGGGTCAATTTAAGGGTTAAAGTTTCCTTTTGCTTCTGTTCTGAGATAATGTTCTGGGATCATTTGTTTTGAAAGGATGTTGCTGCTTAGCTAAATGACCCTAGAAATTACATTTAATGAGAAGAGCAGATGAATGAACAGCATTTGGAGGAATGTTCAAAGCTGAATTTCTGACAGAAATGTCCAAGATGCCCAGGCCCATTTACCCAAGGCAAAGTCCATCCCAGAAGTCAGAACAAAGTTGCCTATACAGAGAACACTTTGTGTGACTTCATATCAAAAAGGTTCTGAGGGATGTACAAGTAGACATCATCTCCAAAGACTGTACCAGAACCCCACTCTGGAGACTAAGATGGAGGCAAAGATGACTTGGCAATTCCATATGAATGTTAGAATCAGCTTATTTATTACAAGAAGCCTGCTAAGATTTTAACTGGGTTTTGTGTTGACTCTTACAGATCAATTTGGGGAAAACTGCTATCTTTAATAATGAACAGAGTATATCTCTGCATTTATTTAGTCTTTAATTTTTCTGCAGTCTTTTGTAGTTGTTAGTATATACGCCTTACACATTTCTGTCAAATTTATTCCTAAATATTTCATATTTTGGATGCTGTCATTAATGGAATTGCTCTTAATTTCCAGTGGTTTGTTTTTGTATGTAGAAATATAATAGAATTTTATATGTTAATCTTAAAAAGATGACCTTGCTAAATACACATATTCTAGTAACTTTTTTTTGTTAATTCCATTGGATTTTCTATATATAATAGCCAGGTTCTTTGCAAACTTTAAAACTTTCAATAGAAAATATAGTTACATATCTTTATGACCCAGGAAACATGAAGGATTTTTTTAAACCAGTTCTAGAAAGTATAGACCATAATGGAGATTATAGATGTATTTCCAAACTTTGATTCATGAAAGAATACCTTAAAGAAAGTGAAAAAAGAAGCCCTACAGTGATAGAAAATATGTACAATATATATACTTGGCAAAGTCTTAGTATTTAGAATTGTGCTACCTAATAGGGTAGCCACAAGCCACTGTGGCTTTTTCACTTGAAATATGGCTCATCTTAACTGAGATGTGCTGTAAATGTAAAATGAAAACCAAATTTCAAAGACTTAGTCCAAAAATAAGAAGTATAATATCTTCTTAATAATTTTATATTGAATACATGTTGAAGTGAAAATATTTTCAGTTCAGTTCAGTCATTCAGTCATGTCCAATTCTTTGCGACCCCGTGGACTGCAGCACGCCAGGCTTCCCTGTCCATCACCAACTCCCAGAGCTTGCTCAAACTCATGTCCGTGGAGTCGGTGATGCTATCCAACCATCTCATCCTCTGATAAGATGAAAATATTTTAGATATATTCAGTTAAGTAAAATATATTACTAAAATTTATTTCATGTGTTTCCTTTTGCTTTTTAAATGTGGCTACTAGAAAATTTTTGGTTATATATGTGGCTCACATTATATTTCCATTGGGTAGCCCTAATCTACAATATACCTAGATGTTTCTGTCAACCAAAAAATAAGAAAAATGGGGAAGAACAGATACTTGACAAAAGTAGATACGCAAATGACCAATAAAAATATGGAAAAAGTGCTCTAGATTTTAAATAAATGCAAATTAAAATGTAACAGATTACCACTTTCATCTACCACAGAAGCAGATGATTAAAAAAAAAAAAAAAACCTGGTTAGGTTCAGTGCAGAGCTATCCCTTGTCTGCAGCTGGGGAGAATCTACATTTGGTGCAACTCCTTAGGAGTTATCCGTGAAGTTGACTGTGCATGTATCTATCATCCAACAATTTTACTTCCTCTAATAAATTCTTAGACACATGCACCAGGGAACATGTTAAAAATATGTTCATAGCAGCATTATATGCAGTTTTTTAAAACTGGGGGGGAAATGGTTGAATGGATAAATGGTATATTCATACAAGTATATACTATAGACCACTGAAAATGAACTATAAGCTAAAGGAATCAACATGGATGACTCTCAAAAGCTTAATATTAAAGAGTGAAGCAAGTCATAAAAGAAATCATGTGGTATCCCATTATATAAAATTCAAAATCAGGTACAACCAAGCTATTTATTTTTTAAGAATGCATGTATAGATACTGTTATTATAGAGAGAGACAGCATGATTATCACAGAATTAATGATAGTCACTATCTGTGGGCCAAGGGAGGGTATACAATCAGAAAGTGGTCAACAGACATCTTCTAAAGTCTACTACTGAAGTAGTTCTTAACCTGGTTGATCAGTATATCAGTGATTATCTTATTATTGTTTTTTAAAGTATACATAAATATTTTATAAGTTCTTTGTATGTATGACAGATTTTAATAAATTATGACAGGCTATAAAACAGTTATAACACTGAAACTAACTTTATTTGTACACACACACACACACACACACACAAACTAGATTTTTAAATATGTATGGGAAAAGAAAGGCTTCCCAGATGGCGCTAGTGGTCAAGAATCTGCCTGCCAATGTAGGAGACCTAAGAGATGTGGGTTCGATCCCTGAGCCTGGAAGACCCACTGGAGAAGGAAATGGCAACCACTCCAGTATTCTTGCCTAGAGAATCCCGTGGACAGAGGAGCCTTAGAGGGCTACAGTCCATGGGGTCACATGGGGTCGTGCACAAGGACATGTGGTCATGCACAATGGGAAAAGAACTCTAAGGAAGTAAACCAAAATATTTATTTAATGATGAGGATGCATGTAGATGAGTAATTCGAGGAAAAGTTTGAATATTTAGGCTGTAGGGCAGCTTTGATTGTTGAACTGCTTTCTAATAGATGTCAGCATTCTGCTAATTGTGCTTATTAAAAACATAAGCAGCATTATATCACTACAGACCTAAACAGGCAAGCTTGAGTATTTTTAGGAAAGTTCTAGATGCTTCCTAATTCTTTTGCACATATAGAAATTTATGACTTGTTCATTTGAATGTACATAAGTCTCCAAAAAGTGGAATACTTTTTATGAATATGCTCCAGCAAGAATTGTAATAGAATGTTATTTGATTGCTATGTAATTGTTCTTAGGATATATACTCATATTTTGGTCAAATTTCTATGATGAATGAACCCTATTACATGTAACAGTATCACATATTATCTTACCAGTAAAACTTGTACATTTAGTAAATAATAATACCTCTCCTCGCTTGGTGGACTCACGGCTAGCAAATGTCAGTTTTGCATCAATAAACTTGGTATCCTTTTTTATTTTTAGATGAAGGAAATATGAGCTAAGTCTCTCAACTATTTCCATTCACTCTGCAGCATGATTCATTTACTTATTCACAGGCCACCTTCTCTTGTCTCTTACCCTTGCTATTTTTTCATTTTCATCCTAAAATTTATGATAATGGTCTCAAAGACAATGCTTATGTTACTGTAAAGAAATACCAATAAGTTCATTCATGATTACATGAAAGGGAAGCTTGTTTCAATAAGGACTAAAGAGAAAGCTAAGGAAGTATAACAATTTACTAAGGAATAACAAAAAGATTGTGACTGGGATAAATAAATAAAATGAGCTGAAGGAAAAAATGATGCCCTAGGAATCCAGATGATGTTACTTCCCTCTCCTTTAGGAAGCCTGTCATATCCACAAGGAAATATTGCAATGTATAGAATTTTCTAGAAGAAAAAAAAATTCTTTTTTGTCTTTGGACCCCAGCCTGCCAAATACATGCATTTTATTATAGCAAGAATGATTACTGTTATTTTTATAAAAATAATAATTTTATTGCCTGATTTTAAAGGAAGGTAGCAAGCCCCAGGTTAAATAACTTGCTAAATGTCCTTGGTAGAAGCCAGTAAGTAGTTAAGCTAGAATTCAAGCCTAGGTCTGTCCTGTTGCGCAGTTTGTCCTGTTAACCTACAAAACTGGCCATATGCCCAAACCAATCTGCATTTCCTCTGTAGCTTTTAACCAGATCAAGTCATTCCTGATATATAGATCAGAGATTTATCTTAACATCTAGGTTGATTACATTGTTCTAGGACATTACAAGACCCTAATTTTAACTTTTTTAGAAGAAAAAATTTACAGAATAATTGTGGCTATGATTTGACTCCTGTAAAAATTCCTGCTATCAGAAGTACTAAGGCAAGAGCAAAGCCAGATGGGACCAAAAAGAAGCCCAGAGTAGCCTATTTACTGCAATCTCAAATTTAAGTAGCACTCACTTTCCAAAGAAAATAGTCTTTTACCTTTTATAGGAGAGAAAGGATTTGGATACTATGTTTAACCTCTTCAGCTACCTCCCACACTCCACATAGGGTATGTGAGGATAGTACAAAATGATTCACTCAACAAAGCTGAGCCTGTATTCTCTGTCTGAAGTCTCCCCAGCTCCTAAAACTTTGTGACACTTGGTTTTCTATGTTGTTATCAGGCAGCCACACTATTCTAACCATCCCTGAGGACACACCTCTGAATTTTGTGTTCTCTCTGTATATGCCAGTGTATGCTTAGAATGTATTTCAGATACTTTGGGACCTCCTTTACTTTAAGGAGGTCCTCCTTTACTTTACTTTAACTTTGAGACCTATTATCAACCACAAGGGTCCTTTTGGAAAAACTTCTACCCAAGGTAAAGTCAAGCTTTTCTCAATAGGAGACTACCTTTTACTTTTTAATAAAAGCATATCAGGCCTTCCTTTTTTAAGTATGTGCTTCTCACCCTAACATTTGTCTTTATCTAATGGACAAGAGTTTGAGTAAACTCTGGGAGTTGGTGATGGACAGGGAAGCCTGGTGTGCTGCAGTCCATGGGGTCGCAAAGAGTCGGACACGACTGAGCAACTGAACTGAACTAAGACTTTGGCCTTATTTCTAGGAATACTTCCATGATCGTTGTTATCCTAACTCCACAGAGTACAGGTTTACCTAGAATCCAAGATAGAACCCAGACATTTAGTAATTCCCAGGTCACATGTTCATGCGACACTCATAATCTCAGACTGTCCATTGCTTCTTCATTTGCCCACAATAGTCCCCATCACCAGGCACTAGAGATGATCTCCTAAACAATTCTGCAAATACAGGCAAATGTGCCAAAGTCTCCTCCTTCAAGATATGTCAGAGTCCTACCCAAACCCACCCTCCACTTTTGTCCATTGCTACCACACCCTTTTCTCTTTGTAAAGAAAAATACCACAGATTTCCACAAATATCTCTTCTGCAGTAGGGGGTTGGCAGGCGGGTAGGAAGCAGTGTAAAAACTCCCATCTCACTTCACCTGCCAATTTTTTTTTTGGCTCTGTTTCTAATGATTTCAGTTGGCACCTAGCTTGTAGTAAATGTTTGTTGAATGAGGGAATGATTTAACATTTAATTTCATCTATTCTAATGCTTATTCTCATGCCTAGAACACACGAGCATTTATTTGTTGAAATGCTAAATTAATCACTTGAGTAATTACTTGGAGTTAAAATATATGTGGCTTTAAATATAGGAAAATTCATACAAAGGTTAAAAGGTATATTACATTGCTAATTCATTCTATCCTTAACATAAAATTGCTTTGGACATAAAGTAATTTCAAAATTGTAAGACAGTGTTTTATTGTTAAATTGTCGAATGGTGAAAATAATTTATTCATTTGAAAATATTTTGTGAACCCTAACTGTGTGCCTGCCTTTAGAGTGGGCCTGGAGGCACAAAGGTGATGGTAGTGAGTAAAGTGGAGGAGGTGCCAGGTCAGGCTGTACAGGGGCCTCCCCCTAGTGTGAAGCCACATCTATTTTTAGGAAGATGAATGTGATGGTGAGTGTGACACAGTTTTCTTTGCACCAGTGCCAGGAACAGATCAGAAGGAAGAATTTTGTAGATTTCAGTGGATCTCTAGCTTAATATTCACCCATATGGTAGAAACACCATCTTTTACTTAGAAGAATTAAGATACATCTTTTCTGTTTTATAGTTCTGTCTCATTGCTAATAGAAAGGTGTTTCAGAAGTTTCTGTACAAATCAGGAAGTGAGAAAACGGGCAATTGTGGTTATAATGCTTAATTTGTGAAGCTATTACATTTTCACTTTAGCAGTAATATGAGGTAAAGTAATGTGAAACTGCCTTACAGTTTATAATTTTATGATAATGATTTCCATCTCATTGTTTATAAAGTTTTTATGTCAATAACAAATGGCACTATTTCTTTTTAAGCAATTGCTGAGATATTACATATGTATTTTCATCATACTCCAAGCAACTTCTAGGAATACTTTTTTTATTCCTTATAACTGCATCAGACAAAGTCATTAGGTAATTTCATGTTTTAGAATATGTGTTATTTAAAGATTGCTACACTGCCATCTTGGGGCTTCCCAGGTGGCTCTAGTGGTAAAGATCACACCTGCCATTGCAGGAGACATAAGTGATATGGGTTCGATCCCTGGGTTGGGAAGATCCCCTGGAGAAGAAAACGGCAACCCATTCCAGTATTCTTGCCTAGAGAATCCCATGGACAGAGGATCCTGGTGGGCTACAGTCCATAGAGTGGCAGAGTCAGACACAACTAAAGCAACAGCACCGCACGGCACAGTGCCATCTTATTATATTAAAACAACTGTTCTCCTTGTCATACATTTGTACTGTTAACATCACTGTCCTCAAATAAGTCAGTTATTGAGTTTTTTATGTGATTTTTTTAGTGTCCAGTTCATATAAGCATTCTTCTTGTTCTAATTATTGTTTTGTGGTTTGGAGAAAAATGGATAATGAATCAAAAAAGAATGTCCAAGACGCAGAAGCCCAGGTTGGCCATGATGCTGCTTATGTTAATTCCTAATGCTCTTTAGGAAACATTTTGTTCTACTCACTTTAGAAAGAGATTTAAATGACTGGCTTTACTACCAGCATTAAGGAAGAACACTGACTTACGGAAGATTTCAAGCACTTTTTATCTCAATTCATTTTCCATTTAAATTCCACAAAAAGTAAGTACCCCAAGAAAGAGAGGTTTTTGTGTATACGTTAACTGGTGGGATGGTTATGTTGAAGGTGAAGGAGACAGAGAACACTGAATTTTAAGTGTAATTTCAATTACACAGCAGAGGAAATCTTGGAAAAATCACTTAAAAGACTTAGATGCAAAATGCGAAGAATGATGCTATTGCTTTGGATTATTAGGAGAATTAAATGTGTTAATATATATTAAGGTGTTTTGTATATTTTGAAACTTTATACAAATACTAGACAATTTCATTAAATGAAGATTTACAGTTATTCAAAGATATTTCTGTTGGGAGCACAATTTTCATAATGAAGCCATAGAGCTCACACTTGATTGAAGGCAGCTGTAAAATGGATTGAAAAGAACCCAGGAACAAATTATACCATTGTTTGTATTAAGATAGCCTACAGCAGTAAATCAGCTACATTCATTCCCATGCACCTGCAAATAAAAACAAGAGAGGGGTCATGGGAGGCACTCTTGCAATGGAAAGAAAATCAGATCAGAGTCTTGGTGTGGTTTGAAATTCTTTAAGTTTGAAATGATACAGATGGGTTTTGCAGCGCCTATGATATGGAAATGTACTACCACAGGCAATAACTTTTTAAATTAAATAGAGATAATCTTCTTAGAGTTAAAATATTTTTAATGATAAATATATCTGTCTTCTCTAATGTTTACAATATAATGGAGAAATTGGTGTCAGATGATCAACAACCAGTTTAATGGGAACTGATTAAAGTATTTTATTTTTTTGTTTAACAAACATTTATTGAGCATTGCTTATGTGTAAAATGTTGTGCTAAGTACTAGCCTATGAAGCCCAGGGAAGGAAGAAGGAAAATAGAAGTACTGTGTGCTCACTGGAGAAAGGGTCCCCAAGTAAAACAGAGGCTGTAAAAGAAGTCAGGTAGGTTGGAGTAGGAAATAGCAATCTACTCCAGTATTGCTGCCCAGAAAATTCCATGGCCGGAGGAGCCTGGTGGGCTACAGTCCATAGGGATGCAAAGAGTTGGACACAACTGAGCACATACACACAGGGAACTAAGATCCTAGACACCTTGGAGCAGCTAAGCCCACACACCACAACTGCTGAACACACACACCGCAATTCAGTGCAGTGAAGGACACCACATGACACAAAGAAAAAACCCTGCATGCCGCAGATGGAACCTGACACAGGAAAATAAATGAATAAATAGATTTTTTTTTTTAAGTCAGGTAGGAGAAAGAATCTTTCAGTGTGGAAAAACCTCAAGTCTCTGGATTGAAACTTGAGAGGGATGATGTAACTCCCCATCATGGGATCCTCGTCACAGCATAGTCACATGAGGGCCAATACTAACCCTTTATATAATTGTATACCGATTTTACTTGCTTTAGTATTTTTTTTTGAAAATTTGTTTCATTATTATAAGATTATTAAATTATTAAGTAGTAACTAGCAGAATAACTCTACTGAATACATTAAGCCTTTTAATTCATTCATTTGACAAATAAATTGTGCCACATACCAGACATCATTTAAGATAGCACAAGGGGCTATCAGCTTATATACCAATGATTGGAGCAGTGTGCCTGCAGCAAACCCCATTTAGCATCATCCCTCTCATTTCTCGTCTTCCCCATGGCTCAGTGGTAAAGAACCTGCCTGCCAATGCAGGAGACATGGCTTCAATCCCTGGATCAGGAAGATCCCTTGGAGAAGGAAATGGCAACTTCAGTATTCTTGTCTGGGAAATACCATGAATAGAGGAGCCTGGCAGGCTACAATCCATGGGGTCACAAAAGAGTCAGAAATGACTTAGCCACGAAACAACAATCTCGTTACTCACTGTCCTGGAGCCCACAACACACAAATGAACGTTTTCTCTGTGTTTGCTGCTACTGTGTCCCTGACTCCATCTCATTTGGTTCAGTCTCTCCTTTCCACCCAGTACTTCAGAATTCCCCATATGATTGCCTCATAATAGCAAGAAATAAAAAAAAAAAAAGAAGAAAGGGAAGGAAAGGAAGAAAGCCTGAAATCAAAACTAAAAAAAATAATCAGAACGTTGATTTTCTTGACAAAGAAAGTGTTAGTCACTCAGTGGTGTCCAGCTCTTTGAAACTCCATGGACTGTAGCTGGTCAGGCTCTTCTGTCCAGGGAATTCTCCAGACAAGAATACTGGAGTGGGTTGCCATTCCCTTCTCCAGGGGATCTTCCCAGCCCAGAGATCGAACCCAGGTCTCCCACATTGTAGGCAGATTCTTTACATCTGAGCCACCAGGGAAGCGGGAAATTCTTAATATGATTCCTAAAGGAATTCTAGAAAATATTTAGTACAGAATAATTGGAATAAGCATAGTATCTCCCACAGTGACTACATAGGGAATATTTATCTTTTTATACCATATTTCAAATTTGAAAAAACCTTTTTGCAGGAATGGATCTGTGTGGCCATTCTGATACACTCTGTGCACTCTTTTGTGGACCTGTAAAATTTTATTTAGAATCAGACTCGGTACTCTATCATAGAATTTGGCCTTTATCTTGTTAGAACTTCTCACGTTGAGAGGAACAGAGACACACTTTGTTTCCTCGGTTACTGGAAGCTTTATGTTAAAGGTGCATAGAAAAGTAAATGGGGAAATGAGAAAAAGACTCAACTTCTATGCAGCCCTGCTTCATGGAGATCTAGGATACTAATCATCAGACTGGTAGCTCTTGGTCTCTCTCTTCTGCACTTCCCCCATCACTATCAACTACATAACTCTTCTTATGACTTCTGTTTATTCTTCTCTCTCTGAGTCTTTCCACTTCTGTATTGCTCTATCCTCTTCAGATATTTCATATTCTGCTTTCCTGAGAGAGGAAGAATATAGATTGTTTCTCAACATTCTCTGGTATAAAGCATCCACCCTATACCAAGGCTGTTGACGCCTTGGTGTCAAACATAGTTATATCCAGGCAGGCAGTTTATGGGACACAGTATTACTATTTGCATATAGGAGACCTCTCCCCCACTTCCCCAAGCTGTGGGTAGAGACGGGGCTTGTTATGGCCAACCTAGATAGCATATTTAAAAGCAGAGACATTACTTTGCCAACAAAAGTCCGTCTAGTCAAGGCTATGGTTTTTCCAGTGGTCATGTATGGATGTGAGAGTTGGATGGTGAAGAAAGCTGAGCGCCAAAGAATTGATGCTTTTGAACTGTGGTGTTGGAGAAGACTCTTGAGAGTCCCTTGGACTGCAAGAAGATCCAATCAATCCATCCTAAAGGAGATCAGTCCTGGGTGTTCATTGGAAGGACTGATGTTGAAGCTGAAACTCCAATACTTTGGCCACCTGATGCGAAGAGCTGACTCATTGGAAAAGACCCTGATGCTGGGTAGGATTAGGGGCAGGAGGAGAAGGGGACAACAGAGGATGAGATGGTTGGATGGCATCACCGACTAGATGGACATGGGTTTGGGTAGACTCCGGGAGTTGGTGATGGACATAGAGGCCTGGCGTGCTGCAATTCATAGGGTCGCAAAGAGTCAGACACGACTGAGCGACTGAACTGAACTGAACTGAACTGACCTCTCCCCCATTTCCCCAAGCTGTGGGTAGAGACGGGCCTTGTGAGATTCCTGAGAAGGGAAACAGTGTTAGCGATGACTATGATGTATAAATATGCCAACCAAAGCTTTTGAAGCCTTTTGCACAATATGAAGCAACAGCATGACGGAGAACATATGTAATTCAAAGGCAGGATTTCCCTTCCTTTCAGTGCCAGTCGAAGCAGGAGAATGGCTAATAACTTTAATGCCTGCCTTTAGTATGGGAAAAATTTTAGAGTGGAAAAAAATTGGAGAAAGAATCCCAGTATTAGTTGTCCTATGAGTCACTAAAGTTTTGAACTATAAATTCAAAAGTGAAAACAATCATCATCTTAGTAGATGTACTTCCCTTCAATTTTCCATTCTTCCCTTTAGTCTTACCCATGTAACCTTATATTCTAGATAATATTTTGAGTTTGATATCCCCACACTGCCAACTTCATGGCATTTTCCATGTTTCCAGTTAATCTTTACAAAGTAGACCACAACAAGGCTGGCTGTAGGTGTGATGATGCAGTAAGAAAAAGAATGATGAAGTATTTTCTTATTAAGTAATATAGTGAAAATTTTTTCTTACATGAAATGGGGTTGAACCTTGAAAGCTGATGAGAACTCTCTCCAAGGCAGAGTTCAGGGCTCCTCTGACTTGGAGATTCTTTACAGTCACTGAAGAACTTCAGAGACACATCTGGGAGGAACTAGAGAGGCAACCAAGGACCATGTCCTCTTATTTGTGTCCATAATTGTACTATACATTTGTACTGTTTGCCAGTTTGATACCAAAATGAGAGTAACTGAAGTTAAATCTAAGACATTTTGACCAGTCTTCAAACCCAGACCATCCCCTGTGTCTTGCCCCAGCTTATTTTATAACTATTATTTTAATGGCTCCTTTTTTCTATCCAGCTGTGGTACCCTAATTGACTTAACTATCCTCCATTGTAGTATATCTTCATTATTTCTAATTATTTAACTATGTTATGCCTGTGATAAATAAAAATACAATGACAGTATATCTTTCAGCATACAATATTTTTCCATTTAGATAATTTCCTAAGGATACATTTTAGGAATGAGACTTTGGGTCAGAAATAATTGGGTATGAATATTCTTAAGTAAAACTGCCAGATTTCATTCCAAAAGGAAGTTGAAGTGAAGTGAAGTCGCTCAGTCGTATCCAACTCTTTGTGACCCCATGGACTGTAGCCTACCGGGATCCTCCGTACATGGGATTTTCCAGGCAAGAACACTGGAGTGGGTTGCCATTTCCTTCTCCAGGAGATCTTCCCTACCAAGGGATTGAACCCGGGTCCCCCGCATTGTAGGCAGATGCTTTACCGTCTGAGCCACCAGGGAAGCCAAAGGAAGTTACACTAACTTAAACTCGTACCAGAATTAAAGACTATACCAATATCCCTGTATCTTCATCAGCTTTAAGTATTGCTATTATTTCCATTTGCTTGCTCACTCATATTCTGTCCATCTTTCCCCCATATTAGAGCATATAAGCTAGCCAACATACTGGTATGTGGCTTAGATTCAGTGTTATTGTTGTTATTCAGTCACAGTCATGTCTGACTCCCTGCAACCCACGGGCTGCTGCTCACTCATATTCTGTCCATCTTTCCCCCATATTAGAGCATATAAGCTAGCCAACATACTGGTATGTGGCTTAGATTCAGTGTTATTGTTGTTATTCAGTCACAGTCATGTCTGACTCCCTGCAACCCCACGGGCTGCAGCACTCCAGCTCTCCCTGTTCCTCACCATCTCCCAGAGTTTGCCCAAGTTCATGTTCATTCCATCGGTGATGCTGTCCAGCCATCTCATCTCATCCTCTGACGCCCTCTTCTCCTTCTGCCCTCAATCTTTCCTAGCATTAGGGACTTTTCCAATGAGTCATCTGTTTGCATCAGATGACCTAAATACTGGAGCTTCAGCTTTAGTATCAGTCCTTCCAGTGAATATTCAGGGTTGATCTCCCTTAAGATTGCCTGCTTTGATCTCCTTGCAGTCCAAGGGAATTTCAGGACTCTTCTCCAGCACCACAGTTCAAACGCATCAATTCTTTGGTGTTCTTCATTCTTTATGGTCCAGCTCTCACAACTGTACAGTGATTTATATATAAATAAAAAACTTTATTGATTCATTTTTAGAAATGGCTTTAGCTCCAAATTTCTAGTCCTTTTGAAATTTACCCATGTACATGTTTAATCATCTCAATAATTCTAAAGGTTTTATTTTTAAAAGAAAACAACAGTAACTAACAAAAGATAATAGATTTTTTTTTTTCAACTTGCCTTTATGTAGGAAAAATGTGAAACGTGAAAACAGGAGGAAAAGGCTTGACTATAGAGAATAATCCAAGACCAAGATGTTCACCATGGTCTGCATACTACATGCTCGGGAGCTATACTTTTCTAAAATTGTTGAACTCCACATATTTTACAGTTTAAACGCTGTGTTGCCAGACTTGGCAGAAGTTTGTTTCATGTTAGTTTATTATGTAGGAATTATACTTGTAAACAGAAGTTACACTGTCTGAGGAGTGATGATTCAAGTTTGTTAAAGTAATTTTTTCTGATTGGATGCCCCTAGATCAAAATTTCTCATGGCTAAGGGTACTTGTAAATTTATATCATCCTAGTCCTCTGATTGACTGACACTGTGTTTCTTTATTTCTTCTCAGACAAAAGTGAAAATGCCCTTTCCTGTGGAGGTACTCTGTCCTCTTCTAGGTACCTCTCTACCACCACCATTAGACTACAAACATATGTAATCAGACCATTAATTCCTATAAAGAACTATGAGATTTAACCCTTAGCAGTATCCATTTGGTTTTGAGGTGATAGCTTAATGGTCTTGTTTAAAGAAATCCCAGTTCTGCATCAGAAATTGGAGATGAAATTTTGCTTCCCTAACACATCTCAGTAATGAATTGACAAGTGAAGCCTGTGCAATAAGCCACTAGAAGAATGGTAGCTGTGTCACAAAATTGTAGTAAACTATTCCTTTCTTTCTCCAAAACCCCATCTTTTTTTAAAATTTATTTTTTCATTGAAGGATAATTGCTTTACAGAGTTTTGTTGTTTTCTGTCAAACCTCAACATGAATCAGCCATGGTGTACAAATATCCCCTCCCTTTTGAACCTCCCTCCCACCTCCCTCCCCATCCCACCCCTCTAGGTTGATACAGAGCCCCTGTCTGAGTTTCCTGAGCCATACAGCAAATCCAAAACCCCAAGTCTTTCATAAACTCTTCTGGGAAGGTGGCAAAGTTCTGTAGGTTTCTCAGCGATTAAGATTGGAAAGGTAAAATTTAAAGTTTTGTGCTACAAAAACAAGTCATATTTTCTTTCATCCACCATACATGACCATGAAGCACATAAATAATTTCATCATACTGAATAAAGGAACAATACAAAAAGCATGTACGATGTAGGAAGTAAGGAATAAGTTATGTATGGTTAATTGTGGCAAGAGCAAATTGCACCACTTAGTTCCTTTGGTTATTTCTTTGGTTTAAAACTGTTTAGAAACCTGATGGAGAAATAACACCAAAAAATAGGCAGAAATAGCTCTATGTATGACCTGATTTTGGAGTAGGTGTTGAGTAGGCAAGGGAGAATTGTTCTACCTTCAAAGAAAGCTGTTAATTTCTAGATGCATTATTAAGGGAAGCACTGTGGACTTCACGGCTGGAACAGTGAACTAATCTTTTTTTTTTTTTTGATCTACATAACAAGTCTTAGTCTAGTCTGCTAGTAAAGAGTAGTTCTCTCACTCCGCCAAAATGAGACCTATTTTGCTTGCTTGCATATGATTCTCCTTTGTTCACTGCAGCACTCTCTTCTCAGCTGCTATTATTGCAATTATTTTCTGTTTTTGCTCTGGGATGTGGTGAGAAGGTGCCTCATCAGAGAGCATGACTCTTTCTAATCCCAACCCACACACTTATGTCAAAGTACTTTTGTTCTTTCCCCAGAGCATTGTGTTCTTCCACCAGCAGTCACTAAGCCAGGAAAGCATGAGGGTATTTTGCAATAACACTTGGAATATACACTTTTATTTTTTAGTTGGAATTTCTAGTGTTTATATTTTGAAGGTCACGTGAGATGTCACATTCTTAGTCATTAGCTGTCTATGTATTGCTGGGTAAGTAACTCTGCCAGGTCCATGCCTGCAGCGCTTTCCTAAAATCAGCATGGGAATGAAGAGGAGTTAGCCTTTTAGTGTATAAATGTGTGTGTCCAGATGGTTGAAAGCTACATCACAGCAAGCAGAGAAGATCCTGCTTTCCATTGTTCAGCAAGCAATCATACAAGGAACTTTGATAATAATGAGTTGTAAATAGTGAATAGAATTTTTCAGTGAATTTTCGTGATCTGATTTTTTGTAAGCATTTCTGTCCTCAGCAATCTGTCTTTTCCCTTTCCTTCTCCTCCTTCCCTTTCTCCCATCATTCCCCTTCCCCTCCCACTTTTTATCCTATTCTCTCATTTTAAGATCTTCATAAGCCAAAATATTATTTGACTGGTGGGAAGTAAAAGTGGAGGATTACTGATCACAGGATTGCTAATGCTGTTTACTGCTCATCATTAAACAAACGTTAAGGCTTCATCAGTCAATGACCATTGTTCTCTATACAGAGTTCTACTATAGACTAGTGGTTGAGATTTTTAAAAGGGAGGGGAATACAAAAATGACTATTCTTTGGCAAACAGATAAATTGCTTTCTTTGTCAATTAATTTGAGCAATCAATTTTTGTAACAAGTCTATTATTAAGGACTCTTACTTTACAGATGGGTTCCCAGATGATACTAATGTAAAGAACCCACCTGCCAATGCAGGAGACATATGACTCAGGTTAGATCCCTGGGTTGGGAAGATCCCCTGGAGGAGGGCATGTTAACCCACTCCAGTATTTTTTGCCTAGAAAATCCCATGGACAGAAGAGCCTGATGGGCTGTAGCCCATAGAGTCAGAAAGAGTCAAACACGACTGAGTGACTTAGCACACACACATACATTTTATAGATTATAAAACCAAGGTAACTTTCCCAAAGTTAAACAATGGGTAAGTGGCAGAACTGAGATACTGAACTGTGCAGCCTGATGCTTTAGACCCTGTGTCCTTAACTTTTGTGCTGTACTGCCTTGGATGAGAGCTCAGGATGGTAGAAGAGGGAGTACATTCAGATAGCATAATACAAATAACTATGTAATAACAATATAGATGAGGAAAATGAAGAGGCATTGAGAGGAGGAAGAGAATATTTCAGACAGGTGAATGGGTGGCATCTGTACTAGCCTTGAGGGCTAGGTAGATTCTGATAGTAGAAATCAGGAGTGAAAATTTGCCTTCAGTTAGAAGAAATGGCATGAGTAGAAGATGCTGAGTCTGGAGGGTAGGTTAGTTGGAGAAAAGGATTGTGTGCAATAGTACAGAATAAAGGAAGGGAAGGGAGTCACCAGCTTCCCTGAGGTCATACTCTCCTCCTCTAATCATTCATCCCTCAAGGTTTGATGGTGGTGGTGGTGGTGGTTTAGTTGCTAGTTCATGTCTGACTCTTGCTACCCCAGGGACTGTAGCCTACCAGGCTCCTCTGTTCATGGGATTTCCCAGGCAAGAATACTAGAGTGGGTAGCCATTCCCTTCTTTAGGGGATCTTCCTGATCCAGCAATCAAACCCTAGTCTGCATCACAGGCAGAGTCTTTACCACTGAGCCACCAAGGAAGCCCTCACAGGATAAGGTAGGCTACAGCCAAATTTTGCAGGCCCCATTTCATGGGCATTTGGAATAAGGAGGATGATGTGTTTTGAGCTGTGAGGTGGCATGAACTCTAAAGAGCTCAGCTTGGTGGATTAGTAGTTTGAAGAAAATAATAATGAGAAGCGGGAAGAATAATTGAGACTGTATTTGTTTTCTATTGCTGAAAACAGTCTTACCACAATATTAGGTTAGCAGCTTAAAGCAACCCACGTGTATGATATCAGTTTCTGTGGATCAGGAGTCTAGGCATAGCTTAGCTAGGTCTTCTGCTTAGGGTCTCACAAGGTTACAATTAATGTTGGCTGGGTCTATAGTTTCATCTGAGGCTCAGTTAGGAAGGGTTAGCTCTTGTTAGCAGAATTCTGTAGCTTTTGTACTAATGACTCTGTTTCTTGCCAGCTGTTAACCAAAGGCTACCCTCAGCTCCTAAAGATTTCTTTCAGTTCCTGCCATGAGCATTTCAATACTGGCATTCTGTAACATGGCAGCTTTTTCAAAGCCAACAAGGAAATGAGAGACTTCAGCTAAATAGCACTATAATCTTAATCACATGTGTCCTGTCACTTTTACCACATTCTGTTGGTTTTTAGCCAACAAATCAAAGGTCACCCCACACTTAAGGGGAGAGGATGACCTAAGAGCATGAACATCAGGAAATACACAGGTAGAGACTCATAAAGGCCCTATACTAAGGTCTGCCACAGACAGATACAGTTGGTGAAACAAACACTCCAGAGTCTGAATTAAGTTGGTATGAATGAAAATAGAAAGGAAGAGTCAAATTCAAAAAATTATGTCTAGGAAAGATAATTATGGTTTCTTTCAAAATTCATTGCGTATATTAACTCACACATGCCTCAAAATATCTCTGACATAGCTGCCAGGAAAATGCTTATTTCACAAGTGAGGACACAGACTTTTAGAAGTTAAGTGCCTAGATCACATACATATGAGCTTCAAATCTGAGTGTCCTAATCTAGATTTTGAAAGTAGGATGTCAGTCCCAGAGTTCATTCTCTTAGCCACCCTTCTTTACTAGGGCTTCCCTGGACACAGCTAGTAAAATATCTGCCTGCAATTCGGGAGACCTGGGTTTGATCCCTCGGTTGGGAAGATGCCCTGGACAAAGGAAAGGCTACCACTCCAGTATTCTGACCTGGAGAAGTCCATGGACTATATAGTCCATTGGGTCGCAAAGAGTCAGACACAACTGAACAACTTGCACTTTCAAAAGCATAGAGAATTTAAAGAGAGATGGATAAGAAAGACTGATGATTTTAACTAATTTCAACTCTGTTTCAATTCAGAGAAGTGTCATGAGAGGCACAATTAAAATAATATGTATTATGCATTTACTATAAGCCAGGTAGTGTGGTTGGCACTCAATATGCATCATCACATTTAATGCTGCCAACAGCCTATGATAACAGTCTTTTCTCCTCTTTTACAGATCAGAAAACAGGACTGTGCCTGTACTCACTAAACTCTGGTTTCCACAAATACAAAGGGTTGTTATTTTGTTCATAACTATATCTCTACTGTCTGGCACATAAAAAAGTGTTCACTATATAAATTTTTGAATGAATGAGCATAGCTTATAAGTGGTAGATTGTGATATGAACTCAGAATAGCCTCACTCTACCTCCTGTAGAAGATAATGCATTCCACTGTAGTCTTGGTAGGAAATCTAGATATGGATGTTCAGCACATATGTAAATTTATTAATGGAGCTTGAGGAAAAGGTCAAGGCTAGGTTCCCTGTAAGGGAGCATCTATGTGGATATCAAAATCCCTAAAATTAGATGAAATGATTAAGGGAGAGGGTATAAGCCCCAAACCAGATCCTGAGAGAACATCTGTATTTAGAGGCTGAGGGGAGGAAGAGCCATTTTAAAAGGCAATGAAGACAAATACATCAGAGAGTTGAGATGGATATATTGATATAATAGTAAAGGGGAAAGAGAAGGGAGGAGGGCTTTCAGCAATATCAACTACCACAGGGTAATCAAAGCGCCTCAGAATTAAGGCAAGATAATTATAGTTGAGGATTAAGAGGCCATCAGTTTGGGGTGAACAATTCAGAGAAAATGGGCATGAGTAAGAATCAGGGGAGTGTCTGAGTGGATGCAGATGAGGGCCTCACTACTGTAAACTACTTTGTAATTTCAGATGAGCTAGTTGTAGTAATATGAAAGGGATGAAAGATTTTAGTAGGAGTAGTTTTTTTCTGTTGTAAATAGACGGGTAGGCTCAAGTAGGAAGAAACTAAAGATGGCACAAAGAGAATTGACTACTGACGGAACATAACACAGAGGAAACAGAAGCAAACGTAGGAGCACTAATAGGAAGGGCTGCCCTTAGAACAGGTGAGAGACATGTTACCATTCAAAGTAGGAGAAGAATCTGAAATAAAATACAGAAAAGTAAAGATCCAATAGAGAAAAATTGAGGGAATTCAAATTAAAAGTCTTCAATTTTTATGAAAATGGAGGCAAGTTCTTCATACCCAGGAAAGGTGGGAAAGATTTCAGGGCTAGAGGATACTAAGAAATATTTTAATTAACTGAGGCAACAGTTGACCAAAAGTTTATTCAATGTTTACTCTAAAATAAGCAGAAAATTCAACAGAGAAGACAGTAAAGAATAATAATAATCATTATTAGGAACCCAAGTGAGGAGAAATAGCATGAACTTTTAATAGATGTCAGCAGCATGGTTTCATAATTTTACCCAGCTTCTGAAAAATGGTTATTAAAGGAAGTTAATGGTCCTTCACAGAATTGGGAACTGAAACTATGAGAATGACAGGCAAGCATGGAAGAATGAAAGATGGATTCTATCCATGCGTCTGCTGATGGACATCTAGGTTGCTTCCATGTCCTGGCTATTGTAAACCGTGCTGCGATGAACATTGGGGTACACGCGTCTCTTTCAATTCTGGTTTCCTCGGTGGAAGCTGTGGTACATATACACAATGGACTATTACTCAGCCATTAAAAAAAATACATCTGAATCGGTTCTATTGAGATGGATGAAACTGGAGCCCATTATACAGAGTGAAGTAAGCCAGAAAGAAAAAACACCAATACAGTATACTAATGCATATATATGGAATTTGAAAGATGGTAACGATAACCCTATATGTGAGACAGAATAAGAGACACAGATGCATAGAACAGTCTTATGGACTCTGAGGGAGAAGGGGAGGGTGGGACGTTCTGGGAGAATAGCATTGAAACATGTATATTATCGTATGTGAAACAGAACACCATTCCAGGTTCGATGCATGAGACAAATGCTCAGGGCTGGGGCAATGGGATGACCCAGAGGGATGGGATGAGGAGGGAGGTGGGTGAGGGGTCCAGGAAGGGGAACACATGTAAACCCATGGCTGATTCATGTCAATGTATGGCAAAAACTATTACAATATTGTAAAGTAATTAGCCCCCAACTAAAATAAATAAATTTATTTAAAAAAAAAAAAAGAAAGATGGATTCTAGACACCAGTAAAGACAATATTGGCATGGTCTGAGTTGAACAATGATGTGACTGAATACTGAGAGGAATTGAGAGTCTAAAGATGTGATTTGAGTACTAGAAATAAAGAAATAACATGCTTATAATCAAAAAGAATGCTGTACATTTGAGACCCTGAAGTAAAACAGTCAATCTAATTATAATGCCCTTTCTGCAGTTTCAAAGGTTAAGTAAGGAACTATGAAGCCAAGGTATCAGATGGGCCAGAAATAAACGTAAATGAATGTGGCAGAGGATGAGAGGGGTGGAAAAGATAACTGATCAGACATCAAGACAGTTATGGTGTTATGATGGAGGTCATAAACACAGCAATAAGGACAGAGCTTAGATGTCAAGGTTCAAAAATAGAGGTTGATGGAGATAGAACAATAGCATAAGAAATAAAACTAGAAGAATGTTTTTCAGGTTGATCCTGTCTTCAAATGCAAAGGCAGCAGAGAGTGACTGCTAGAGAAGCAAGTACACGAAGCAGGAAGGTAAAGGGTTAGTTTAAATAAAATATAAGCATTGCTCCCTGCCCATACTACCTTATCACCCCTTTACAGGTGATCCTTATAATCCTTAAAATTACCTGTAAGGCATTTTTCCCCATTTTACAAATGAAATATTCTGGTTCTGGTATTTGAATTTTTGCCCTTATTTCAAAATCTAAAGCTTTACAACATACCGACTTTCAGTGGTTTTTAAACTGTTACTGCAGCCTTCAAAGACTAACTAGAAATCATGTCTGATATTTGAAATAGATATGAAACATAATGGTCTTTTTTAAGGTGTAATTTACATATATAACATTATTTTAGTTTCAGGAGTACAATATAATGATACAGTTTGGGTATACTGAGAAGTGATCACCACAATAAGTCTAGATAACATCCATCTCTACCCATATTCATAATTTTTTTCTTAAGAACTTTTAAGATCTACTCTGTGCAATACAGTATTATTAACTATGGCTACCATGCCACACTTTGGCCACCTGATACAAGAACCAAATCATTGGAAAGACCTTGATGCTGAGAAAGATTGAGGGCAAGAGGAGAGGGGGCAACAGAGGACGAGATGGTTGGATGGCATCGCTAACTGAATAGACATGAGTTTGAGGAAACTCGGGGAGATAGTGCAGGATGGGGAAGCCTGGAATGCTGCTATCCGTGGAGTTACAGAGTCAGACAGGACTTAATGACTGAACAATAATTACAACCATGCCAGACACTACATCCTCATTACTTTTTATTTTATAACTAGAAGTTTGTGTCTTTTGGCCCATTTCACCCCACACTACTCCCCACTCCTGACGACCACCAATCTGTTTTCTGTGTCTATGAGCTCCTTATTTTTTTTTAGATTACATATGCAAATGAGATCATATGGTATTTGTCTTTTTCTGGTTCATTTCACTAAGCATAATGTTCTCAAGGTCCTTCCATGTTGTCTTGAATGGAATGGAAAGACTGAGTATCACTTCATGGCAGATAGATGGGAAAACAATGGAAACAGTGACAGACTTTATTTTCTTGGGCTCAAAAATCACTGCAGATGGTGACTGCAGCCATGAAATTAAAAGATTCTCCCTCCTTGGAAGAAAAGCTATGACCAACCTAGACAGCATATTAAAAAGCAGAGACATTACTTTGCCGACAAAGGTCCATCTAGTCAAAGCTATGATTTTTCCAGTAGCCATGTATGGATGTGTGAGTTGGACCATAAACAAAGCTGCGCACCGAAGAATTGATGCTTTTTAACTGTGATATTGGAGAAGACTCTTGAGAGTCCCTTGGACAGCAAGGAGATCAAACTAGTCAATCCTAAAGGAAATCGACACTGACTATTCACTGGAAGGACTGATGCTGAAGCTGAAACTCCAATACTTTGGCCACCTGATGCAAAGAACTGATTCATTAAAAAGACCCTGATGCTGGGAAAGATTGAGAGCAGGAGGAGAAGGGGATAACGGGATGAGATGGATGGATGGCATCACCAACTTGATGGACATGAGTTTGAACAAGCTTTAGGAGTTGGTGATGGACAGGGAAGCCTGGCATACTGCAGCCCATGGGAATGCAAAGAGTTGGACACAACTGAGCAACTGAACTGACTATATATATGTATATACTATATGTATGTGTGTGTGTGTGTGTGTGTACCACATTTTTCTTTATCCATTCATCTATTGACAAACACTTAGGCTGTTTCCATATCTTGGCTATTGAAAATAATGCTTATGTGAACATGATGGAGCAGATATTTTTTTCAAGTTGGTGTTTTTGTTTACTCTGGATAAATACCCAGAAGTAGAATTGCTGGATTGTATGGTAGTTTCATTTTTAAGTTTTTGAAGAATCTCGATACTGTTACCATAGTGTTGCACCAATTTATATACACACCAACAATGCACAAGGGTTCTCTCTTGCCAACAGTTTTTATTTCTTGTCTTATTGATGATAGTCATTCTGCCAGATGTGAGGCAGTATCTCATTGTATTTTTGATTCACATATCCCAGATAAATAGTGATGCTGTGCATCTTTTCATGTACTTGTTGCCCATCTGTACCATCTGTACTGAAATCAGATTGATTACATTCTTTACTGCCAAAGATGGAGAAGCGCTATATAGTCAGCAAAAACAAGACCAGGAGCTGATTGTAGCTCAGATCATGAACACCTTAGTGCAAAATTTAGACTTTAATTGAATAAAGTAGGGAAAACCACTAGAATATTCAGGTATGACCTAAATCAAATCCCTTAGGATTATACAGTGGGAGTGACAAATAGATTGATAGAGTGCCTGCAGAACTATGGACGGAGGTTCATATCATTGTAGAGGAGGTGATAATCAAAATTATCCCCAAGAAGAAGAAATGCAAAAAGGCAAAATGGTTGTCTGAGGAGGCCCTACAAATAGCTGAGAAAAGAAGAAAAGTAAAAGGCAAAGGAGAAAAGGAAAGATATACCCATCTGAATACAGAGTTCCAAAGAATAACAAGGAGAGATAAGAAAGCCTTCCTCAGTGATCAGTGCAAAGAAATAGAGGAAAATAATAGAATGAGAAAGACTAGAGATCTCTTCAAGAAAATTAGAGATACCAAGGGAACATTTCATGCAAAGATGGGCACAATAAAGGACAGAAACAGAAGACATAACAGAAGCAGAAGGTATTAAGAAGAGGTGACAAGAATGCACAGAAGAACTACACAAAAATGATTTTATTGATCCAGATAACCATGGTGGTGTGATAACATAAGCCAGACATCCTGGAATGTGAAGTCAAGTGGGCCTTAGGAAGAATCACTATGAACAAAGCTAGTAGATGTGATGGAATTCCAGTTCAGCTATTTCAAATCCTAAAATATGATGCTGTGAAAGTGCTGCACTCAGTATGCCAGCAAATTTCGAAAACTCAGCAGTGGCCACAGGACTAGAAAAGGTCAGTTTTCATCCCAATCCCAAAGAAAGGCAATGCCAAAGAATTGTACTACTGCACAATTGTGCTCAGCTCACACGCTAGTAAAATAATGCTCAAAATTCTCCAAGCCAGGCTTAAGCAATAGGTGAACCATGAACTTCCCGATGTTCAAGTTGAATATAGGAAAGGCAGAAGAACCAGAGAACAAATTGCCAACATCTGTTGAATCATAGAAAAAGCAAGAGAATTCCAGAAAAACATCTGCTTTATTGACTTCACTAAAGTCTTGGACTGTGTGAATCACAACAAACTGTGGAAAATTGGTAAAGAGATGGGAATACTAGACCACCTTACCTGCCTCCTAAGAAATTTGTATGCCGGTCAAGAAGCAACAGTTGAACCAGACGTGGAACAATGGACTGGTTCCAAATTGGGAAAGGAGTACATCAAGGCTGTATAGTGTCACCTTGCTTATTTAACTTATATAGAGTACATCATGTGAAATGCTGGGCTGAATGAAGCATAAGCTGGAATCATGATTGCAGGGAGAAATGTCAATAATCTCAGATATGCAGATTACACCACCCATATGGCTGAAAGTGGAACTAAAGAGCCTCTTGATGAAGGTGAAAGAGGAGAGTGAAAAAGCTGGCTTAAAACTCAAATATTCAAAAAACAAAGATCATGGCATCCGGTCCCATCACTTCATGGCAAATAGATGGAGAAACAATGGAAGCAGTGACAGACTTTATTTTCTTGGGCTCCAAAATCACTGAAGATGGTGACTGCAGCCATAAAATTAAAAGACACGTGCTCCTTGGAAGAAAAGTTATGACCAACCTAGACGGCATATTAAAAAGCATTACTTTGCCAACAAAGGTCCGTCTAGTCAAAGCTATGGTTTTTCCAGTAGTCATGTATGGATGTGAGAGTTGGACCATAAAGAAAGCTGAGCACCAAAGGATTGATGCTTTTGAACTGTGGTGTTGGAGAAGACTCTTGAGAGTCCCTTGTACTGCAAGGAGATCCAGCCAGTTCATCCTAAAGGAAATCAGTCCTGAATATTCATTGGAAGGACTGATGCTGAAGCTGAAACTCCAATACTTCGGCCACCTGATGCAAAGAACTGACTCATTAAAAAGACCCTGATACTGGGAAGGATTGAGGGCAGGAGGAGAAGGGGAAGACAAGATGAGATGGATGGATGGCATCACTGACTCGTTAGACATGAGTTTGTACTAGCTCTGGGAGTTGGTAATGGACAGGGAAGCCTGGCATGCTGCAGGCCATGGGTTTGCAAAAAGTCAGACACACCTGAGTGGCTAAACTAACTAACTGACTGACTATCTGTATGTCTTCATTTTAAAAATGTCTATTCCGATCCTCTGCCCATTTTTCATTCAGATTATTTTTTTGTTATTGAGTTGTATGTACAATGTGTTGTTCTTGAATTATATTCAGCTCTAAAAAGTTTCATGTGAGCTTACATATATAATCCTCCTTTTTAAATTTTTTTCAAGAGAAACATCTTGGATTCTTTTCCCTAATGAAATTAAAGAACTTACAAATACATTCTAGATAATATATTGAATTTCTGAAACTATAACCTAAAACCTTAAATTAATATTTATCTTGCCTTTTCAGGTGTGAAAATGAAACCAAATTCAAAACAGAAGAAGTATTTTGGGCTTACAATTTCTGCCCTACTCCATATTCCTGGACTGCACTTCTGGGCCTTATTTTATATCTTATTTTCTTCGCACCTGGTAAACAAAGACTCTCTTGTTGTTATTTTATTAAATTGTCTCTATTTAGAGAAGACAAGCTACTCTTTTAAATTCCTTACATGCTACTTTACTGAAATTCTTCATTTTGTACTTCTCAGGAATGGGACCAATGCCTTGGACTGTGAATTCTGAAATATATCCCCTTTGGGCAAGAAGCACAGGAAATGCATGTTCATCTGGAATAAATTGGATTTTCAATGTTCTGGTTTCATTGACATTTTTACACACAGCAGAGTATCTTACATACTATGGTAAGAGAATATAGTTTCATTTTTATTTTCTACTCTATTTTTAGATTTGCTGTCATTTGTGACAGCAATGCTGCCTGCAATGATGGATACCTGGGTCGAAAAGATCCCCTGGAGAAGGCAATGGCAACCCACTCCGGTACTCTTGCCTGGAAAATCCCATGGACGGAGGAGCCTGGTAGGCTGCAGTCCAAGGGGTCGCTAAGAGTTGGACACGACTGAGCGGCTTCACTTTCACTTGCCACTTTCATACATTGGAGAAGGAAATGGAAAGCCACTCCAGTGTTCTTGCCTGGAGAATCCCAGGGACGGGGGAGCCTGGTGGGCTGCCGTCTATGGGGTCGCACAGAGTCGGACAGGACTGAAATGACTTAGCAGCAGTGATTGAAAAACTAAATGGTTATATTTTTGCTATTATAAATATCTCTGTAAGGCTTTCTTATTCCCCAGAGCCCTTGGAAATGTTTCTGGGAAAACATAAGAGGAACTGTCCTTTCCTAAGCAGTATTGCTTCTTGTCCCTCAGTGCTTTATAGCTTTCACTCACCCACCTACACTTCAAACCGAAACATCTCCCAGCTGTCCCTCAGTTGGAAGTCTTCACAACAAGCCTTTAGTTTAATGGAAAAAACATAAACAGCAGAGAATTGTAGAAAGATCCCAGAGTCTAGGGGTAATGCTTGAAAATGTCTCATAACAGGGATGGGGTTGTATCCAAGAGTAGAATCAAAGTAGGGTCAAAGTAGCTCCCCCAAATGTTGTGCTATGTGCTGTGCCTTCCACTCTATCATATCTGCTGTTCAGACCAAAGTATTTCAGGATCCACTGAGACCAGCACTTACCACTGCTGAAACTATAAGTGTAGCAGAGGTGTTCATGTGAAAAATGTAGAGAGACCATAACTCGAAGAAAACAATCTTGAGAAGTGACTGAGTTAGGAAAAAACTTTGGGAAGCTACTTCAGGTTTATCTTCACTAAAATGAAAAGGCATCTTTTTAGCAAGAGAATTTCTTTATTGTCTGTATGGGTTTATAGGTTGTGATTGGATTCTAAATGATGAAATAGGAGGTTTTCATGCTAATCTCCTGAGCCTCTGTGATTATATACTGAAATTCTGTTGCTTAGAATCCCCCCTTCACATCCTCCTTCTTGGATCACATATCCTGGGGAAGGGGCTTGCATGACTCAATGAAGGTATGAGCCATGATGTGCAGGGCCACCCAAGATGGATGGTTCATGGTGAAGAGTTCTTACAAAATGTAGTTCACTAGAGGAGGAGATGGCAAACCACTCCAGTAACCTTGCCTGGAGAACCGCATGTACAGTATGAAAAGGGAACAAGATATGACACCAGACGATGAGCCTGCCGGGTCAGAAGGTGTCCAGTATTCTACTGGGGAAGATCAGAGGATAATTACAAATAGCTCCAGGAAAAAAGAAGAGGATGGGCCAAAGTGGAAACACTCAGTTGTAAATGTGTCTACGGTAAAAGTAAAATTTGATGCTGTAAAGAACAATATTGCATAGGAACCTGGAATGTTAGGTCCATAAATCAAGGTGAATTGGACATGGTCCAGAAGGAGATGGCAAGATTGAACATCAAAATCTTAGGAATCAAGGAACTAAAAGGAAAGAGAATGGGCGAATTTAACTCAGATGAGCATTATATCTATTACTGTGGGCAAGAATCCCATAGAAGAAATGGAGTAGCCCTTGTAGTCAACAAAAGAGTCTGAAATGCAGTGCTTGGGTGCAGGCTCAAAAAACAACAGAATGATCTTGGTTTCTTTCCAAGGCAAACCATTGAACCTCAGAGTAATCCAAGTCTATGTCCCAACCACTGAGGCCAAAGAAGCTGAAGTTGGTGCTAGTGGTAAAGAACCTGCGTGCCAATGCAAGAGACATAAGAGACTTGGGTTTGATCCTTGGGTCAAGAAGATCCCCTGGAGGAGGAAATGGCAACCCACTCCAGTATTGTTGCCTGGAAAGTCCCATGGACAGAGGAGCCTGGCAGGCTATAATCCATGGGGTTGTAAAGAGTTAGACATGACTGAAGCAACATAGCATGCACACATGATTGCCCCAACCACTGATGCTGAAGAGGCTGACGTTGATGGGTTCTATGAAGACTTACAAGACTTTCTAGAACTAACACCAAAAAAAGATGTCCTTTTCATCTTAGGGGATTTGAATTTAAAAATAGGAAATCAAGAGATACCTGGAATAACAGGCAAATTTTGCCTTGGAGTACAAAATGAAGCAGGACAAAGGCTAATAGAGATTTGTTAAGAGAACACGCTGATTATATATAGCGAACACCCTTTTCCAACAACACAAGATACAACTCTACAAATGGACATCACCAGATGGTCAATACCTTAATCAGATTGATTATGTTCTTTGCAGCGAAAGATGGAGATGCTATATACAGTCAGCAAAAACAAGACTGGGAGCTGACTGTGGCTCAGATCATGAACTCCTTATTGCCAAATTCAGACTCAAATTGAAGAAAGTAGGGAAAACCAATAGGCCATTCTGGTTTGACCTAAATCAAATCCCTTATGATTTATACACTGGAAGTGATGAATATTTTCAGCGGATTAGATCTGGTAGAAGAACTATGGACAGAGGTCCATAACATTGTACAGGAGGTGTTGACCAAAACCATCCAAAAGATGGTAATACAAGCAGGCAAAGTAGCTGTCTGCAGAGGCTTTACAAATTGATAAGTAAAGAAGAGAAGTGAAAGGCAAAGGAGAAAAGGAAAGATATACTCAACTGAATGCAGAGTTCCAGAGAATAGCAAGGAGAGATAAGAAAGCCTCAAATGAACAATGCAAGGAGATAGAGGAAAACAATAGAATGGGAAAGACTAGAGATTCTCATCAAGAAAATTGGAGATATCAAGGGAACATTTCATGAAAGAATGGGCACAATAAAGGACAGGAATGGTAAGGACTTAACAGAAGCAGAAGATATTAAGAAGAGGTGGCAGGAGTACAAAGAACTATAGAAAAAAGTCTTAATACTGGGATAAACTCGATGACTGGTCACTCACCTAGAGCGAGACAACCTGGAGTGTGAAGGGAAGAGGGCCTTAGGAAACATTACTAGGAACAAAGCTAGTGGAGGTGATGGAATTCCAGCTGAGCAATTTAAAATCATAAAGATGATGCTGTTAAAGTACTACCCTCAGTATGTCAGCAAATTTGGAAAACTTAGCAGTAGCCACAGGACTAGAAAAGGTCAGTTTCACTCCAATCCCAAAGAAGGGCAGTGCAAAAGAATGTTCAAACTACCATACAATTGTGCTCCTTTTACATGCTAGCAAGATAATGCTCAAAATCCTTTTAGCTAGGCTTCAGCAAATCATTAATTGAGAACTTTCAGATGTACAAGCTGGGTTTCAGAGCAGCAGAGGAAACAGAGATCAAATTGCCAACATTTGTTGGATCATGGAGAAAGCAAAGAAGTTCCAGAAAAACATCTACTTCTGCTTCACTGACTATGCTAAAGTCTTTGACTATGTGGATGACAACAAACTGCAGAAAATTCTTAGAGATGGGAATACCAGACCACCTTACCTGTCTCTGAGAGAGAGGTCAAGAAGCAACAATTAGAACTTGATGTAGAACAACAGACTGGTTCAGATTTTTTGAAAAAAGTATTACAAGGCTGAATACTGTCACCCTGCTTATTTAACTTCTATGCAGAGTACAGCATGCAAAATGTACATGAATGAACATTGGGCTGGAAGAAGCACAAGTTGGAGTCAGGATTGCTGGGAGAAATATCAACCTCAGATACGCAGATGATACCACCCTTATGGCAGAAAGCAAAGAGGAACTAAAGAGCCTCTTGATGAAGGTGAAAGAGGATAGTGAAAAGACTGACTTGAAACTCAACATTCAAAAATCTAAGATCATAGCATCCAGTCCCATCACTTAATGGCAAATAAAAGGGGGAAAAGTGGAAGCAGTGACAGATTTTATTTTCTTGGGCTCCAAAATCACTGGGGATGGTGACTGCAGTCATGAAATTCAAAGACGCTTGACCCTGGAAGGAAAGCTATGACCTACCTAGACAGCATATTAAAGAGTAGAGACCTCACTTTGCCAGCAAAGGTCCATATACTCAAAGCCATGATTTTTCCAGTAGTCATGTAAGGATATGCGAGTTGGACCATAAAGAAGACTGAGCGCTGAAAAATTGATGCTTTCGAATTGTGATGATGGAAAAGACTCTTGAGAATCCCTTGGACTTCAAGAGATCAAACCAGTCAGCGCTAAAGGAAATGAACCCTGAATATTCGTTGGAAGGACTGATGCTAAAGCTGAAGCTTCAGTACCTTGGCCACCTGATGAAAAGAGCCAACTCATTGAAAAAGAGGCTGATGAGGGGAAAGATTGAAGGCAAGTGGAGAAGGGCGTGGCAGAGCATGAGATGGTTAGATAGTATCACTGACTCAGTGGACATGAATTCACGCAAACTGTGGGAGATATTGGGGAACCGAGGAGCCTGATGTGTTACAGTCCCTGAGGTCCCTAAGTTGGACAGGAGTTAGCAACTGAACAACAAGTGCTTAGACCATTCTAAGATCCCCTCCCCCATTCCTCACTGTGCCTCACCTCATCTCACCTTATCCTATATTCTGGTTACTTATAATTTCTTTTTGTAAGAACAAATGTGTCAGTTGCTCTATCTACCCTCTCACTGCTGGACCTTGAGCTTAGGCCAGGATTATACTTTGTTCACCAATATATTCTCCATGCCTTCCAGGGCATCCTGTTATGCACTCAGAAGTATTTGTCAAATGAATAAATACATAGCTGAACTTTTAAATGAATGATGAATATGTGGAAACATCATATGTCTGTTCCTCCTCTCTTATGAACATTCTGATTTGGTGTTTAGTTTTATTTAAAATTATTTATCTAATGCTTTTTTTTTTTTAATCTTTATGAAACTCCTCTCTCTCCCAATCACGAATTGAAACATTTAGAAATATTTATTTTCTTGGAAAGGAAGGGCACTGGCATTTTAAACTGGATATATATTTAGTATGTTTAGCTTTATCCCACTTGACAATTAGAATGTTTTACATAAATTTGTAAGCTTATCTTCCTAACAGCATAAATATAAACACAATAAATATTTACCCATATTTTCTGATCCTTGAGAATACTTAAATATTTAAATATGGACTTATTTCTTGAGAAAGCATTTTTTAATGGAAAATCATAGACCAACTGATAAAAGTCTACATGGTAAGACTTTTGATAGCAAAGCTCCTCCTCTTGAATCAGTTCTGTCAGGAAAACATGAGGCCACAGACATAAAATTTAAATAGGGCATAGCCAGGCTTCTTTCAAAAATATCTCAGTAGAAGAAGCTTTTTGTTTTGCATTAAGCCAGACTTCTTTCTTGTCAGCACACTGTCCAGTAGGTTTTCACTAGTGGAACAATATCTCAGCTCAGGTTAGATTTTTTCTGTTTATTGCTCTATATTTTAACCTAGAGATTACTGATTGATGTAAGTTAAATGTTTATATTCCTGACAACAAATAGGCACCATAATGATGTATTTCTCTAGAAATATTCATGTCTTCTTTTACTTCCTTTTTTATTGTTTCATAAGACCTCAAGTCTTGATTCCTTCCTAAACTATACTGCCTAGAAGGGCCCCATTCAGTAATGTTTATTACTAACAATTATCATTAAAATGTCACCAGTATATCATTTTATTTATACCACATGTGACTAAATAGATCCCTTGGTGAGCATTATTAAAGTGTCTGTGTTGAATCTTTAATTCTTCATTTTGTATAATTCAATTAAATATGTTTTAATATGAAACTTAATATAAGGGCTCTAATAAGATTTATTTCCTTTAGAATAAAATTGCACTGTTTAAAAAAAAATTGCACTGTTTAACAATCCTAACAGATTTGCTACAGACATTTTTTTCATTTTCATCCTAAAGGGGCATAATTAAGAAAATGAGTTACATAATTGACTTGTCCATTACATGAAGCAGGTCACAGCTTCCCAGGCCTGCCTGCACTTCTGTTGGCTTAACCACAGGTCACACCAGTGAAGCCTGTATACACAGTTGTAGCATTTGCCTTCTTTAGATTATTGAGATTTTTATGGAAGTATCTTGTTTTTTAATAGAATTTCCTTTATGTTATTTGGCTTTGGGAATCTTGTTCACACACACAAGAAACCGTATGGCCTAATTTAAGAATGTCAGTAATCCGTCTAATTGCTTTTAACTGTAAGAGTTTAGTATGAAGAGATTTGATTTGTTACTTCCAATCATGCCATTGTACTTAAATTGTGAAAGATGATGAATGTTTTTTCAATATTATATTTTATAAAGCCAGACTATATTTACTCCGTTATTTTACAGTTTAGCATCCCAGTTTAGTCTGAAACGTTTTATCATCTGCACCTATTGTTTTCTTACCTCCACAATTTTGCTTATCTATATTCAGAACACAAGACCTCACCTTCTGTCCTTGTTTTTCCCCCAAATTCCACATCCTCCAAGAACTAGCTTGACATAGCACCCCTTAGATGAAAAGATTCTTAGTTTACTAGCCATGCTGATCTTACTAGTCACTATTCTTCCCTAGTGATTTAGTATAATTTAATAATGTCTATCACTTTTTTGGGCAACTAACATCCAAAATTCTTTCATTCTTTGCAATTTATAGCAAGGGAGGATTTATTTTCCCTGTCAGATCAGAAAACTAAAATCAAGACAATTCAAGAAACTGCAGAAGGATTCAGCCTGTGTAAACTTTTGACTTTCAGACCCACAGTGTCTACAGAACCTTCCTCTCACTGTAACACTCAGATATGCATGCCAGATGACCTATTATTATTTTTTTATTTTTTATCAAGTATGACATAAAAATATATAACTTGTAGTATAAAGTAGACCAAACTGAAATGAAATAAAGGAGCCTTGTATTTGTCAATGATATTTAATTTTTATTAAAGAAAAAATTTGATTTATACAGGTCCAGCTCCTTAAGAATTATATAGCTTCTGATGATTTAAGCTAACAAACTATGTCTTGATTTAGTCAATCCTTTTATATATATGTTTTAATATCTCATAGTTTACCTCTGTTTACCTTTTATTTTCTCATGGCTGCTCCTTCAGTGGAGTAGATTCTTTGCGGTAGCCAGTTCAGCAACATTTTCCTCTGTAGTTTTACTTGAGTCTTCCCAAGAAGTGTTGCTATGGATAGTACTGAAATGGTTGCTTCTAGGCCTGTCTTTAAGAAAGTAGTCTTAATAATGTCTTTCCACATTCTGTAGTGACAACGAACTGAGAAATACTTTTCAGTTTTTTAACTGCTGTACTTTTCAGCTTCACGCTTGACTTTCAAATATATAGTCGTGTTGTCTGGATTAGGCCTTTATTTCAAATCTACTACCCAATGTATTCCATCTGGCAGTCAACAAGAGAATATTCATTCTCTAAACTCTCTAATGAATCAGCACTGTACTAGGAACCCAGAGACAAGCCATAGTCTCTGGCCTTGAGGAGACTACTTTTGCTGGTCTCCTCCTCAAGCATACCATTACCACCTCTCCTATACCTGGTCCTATTGGGTTGTAAAACTTACAGAATTACAGTTTAAACCATAAATTTAAATAGGAACTGAGAAATCATTTAAATCATCTTATTTTACTTAATGAGGAAACTGAGGTCCAAGGAGGAGGTTAAATGACTTTCTAGAAGTCACATGTTGTTTTCGTTGTTCAGTTGCTCAGTTGTGTCCAACTCTTTGTGACCCCATGGACTGCAGCATGCCAGGCTTCCCTGTCCTTCACCATTTCCCAGAGCATGCTCAAACTCATATCCATTGAGTAGGTGATGCCATCCAACCATCTCATCCTCTGTCATCCCTTTCTCCTGCCTTCAATCTTTCCCAGCATTGGGGGCTTTCCTAATGAGTCAGCTTTTTGCATCAGGTGGTCAAACCATTGGAGTTACAGCTTCAGCATTAGTCCTTCCAATGAATATTCAGGGTTGATTGCCTTTAGGATTGACTAGTTTGATCTCAAGAGTCTTATCCAACACCACAGTTCAAAAGCATCAATTATTTGGCTCTCAGCCTTCTTTATGGTCCAAGTCTCATATCCATACGTGACTACTGGAAAAACCATAGCTTTGATTACTAGAAGTACCTTTGTCAACAAATTAATGTCTCTGCTTTTTAATATGCTGTCTAGGTTTGTCACAGCTTTTCTTCCAAGGAGCAAGCATCTTTTAATTTCATGGCTTCAGTCACCACCTGCAGTGATTTTGGAGCCCAAGAAAGTAAAGTCTGTCACTGTTTCCATTGTTTCCCCATCTATTTGCCATGAAGTGATGGGACCAGATGCCATTATCTTAGTTTTTTGAATATTAAATTTTAAGCTAGCTTTTTCACTCTCCTCTTTCACCTTCATCAAGAAGGTGTTAGTTCTAGAAGGTCTTGTAGATCTACCCAGAACCATTCAACTTCGGCTCCTTCAGCATTAGTGGTTGGGGCATAGACTTGGATTAATGTGATGATATTGAATGGTTTGCCTTGGAAAGGAACTGAGATCATCCTGTTGTTTTGAGATTGCACCCAAGTACTACATATAAGACTCTTTTGTTGACTATGAGGGCTACTCCATTTCTTCTAAGGGATTCTTGCCCGCAGTAGTAGATATAATGGTCATCTGAATTAAATCCACCCATCCCTGTCCATTTTAGTTCACTGATTCCTAAAATGTCAATGTTTACTCTTGCCATCTCCTGTTTGACTACTTCCAATTTGCCTTGATTCATGGGCCTAACATTCCAGGCTCCTATGCAACATTGCTCTTTACAGCATCGGAATTTACTTTCACCACCTGATACATCACAACTGGGCGTTGTTTCCCCTTTGGCTCAGCCTTTTTATTTCTTCATTTCTTGAGCTATTTCTCAACTTTCTCCAGTAGCATACTGGACACATACTGACCTGGGAGGTTCATCTTTCATTGTCATACCTTTGGCCTTTTCATTACTATTCATGGGGTTCTCTAAGGCAAGAATGCTGAAATGGTTTGCGATTCCTTTCTCCAGTAGACCACATTTTGTTGTAACTCTCCACCATGACCCATTCATCTTGGGTGGCCCTATACAGCATGGTACATAGTTTCATTGAGTTAGAATGTAGCCCACCAGGTTCCTCTGTCCATGGAATTTTCCTGACAAGAATATTGGAGCGACATGCATTTCCTCCTACGAGGATCTTCCTCACCCAGGGACTGAACCCACGTCTTGCTTCTCCTCCATTAGCAGGAGGATTCTTTACCACTGAGAAGCCCCAAATGCTATGGACACACACACAAAAATGGACTGTAGGAGCCTCAGAGAAGGAATGGGACACTAGTTAGGAGACTCTTACAGTAATGCAGGTAAAGAGGAAGGCTTTTAAACCAGAGATGTCCAGAAATGGCAAAAAGTGGTCATCTTTGGCTTGTGTGTGAAGGCAGATCCAACAGGATTTTCTAAGAGTGGATATTGGGTGCGAGAGTAAGAGAAAACTCTGTTGACTCCTAGACTTTGAGGATTGATTCAAGAAATCAGCAGTGTCATCACTGAGTGTGGCTCTGGAAACACTACACTCAAGATATATGAGAAGAAAATTTCTTCCTGAAAGTGCCTCCAGTCTAGTGGCTAACACAAATATATTCACATAACTATAATGCCACTTTGTTGTTATATACCACTTTGCCTCAGTAAAGTGTTATGAAAGCACAACCCTAACCAGGGAAGTGGGGAAAGACTTTAAAGCAGAAGTTATTCTGAGCCTGGGCTATCATTCTTCTTGAGTTTGGTATTATATAACTTGAGTTTAGAAAGACAAACTGTATTATATTCACAGCATTAAAACAATTAGAGTAAACCAAATAAACCAAGCTGGAAGCAAATTTTTGGTTCCATTCCAGACCACAGTCATGCATTATTGACCAGAAAGAGAAGTTAAAATCAAGTCCCCTTTCCAATGTAAGCCTTTACATATATAGTATTTTCCATTGCAGGAGCCTTCTTCCTTTATGCTGGATTCGCTTCGGTGGGTCTCCTTTTCATCTACGGCTGTCTTCCTGAGACCAAAGGGAAAAAGTTAGAGGAAATTGAATCACTCTTTGACAACAGGCTATGTACATGTGGTGCTTCAGATTCTGATGAAGGGAGATATATTGAATATATTCGGGTAAAGGGAAGTAACTACCATCTTTCTGACAACGATGCTTCTGATGTGGAATAATTATCAGCTGCTATATATTTAGTCATTTAAACAAACTTGGGAGAGAAGAACAGCAATTGGTGACCTCACTACCCTGCTTTTAATCTGGTTCTTTCCACAGTCTAGTTTTGAATGACTTCATATCCTAGAGTATTTGATTCCAAGGAAGATACCATCACAATGATATTTTTTTCACACACAGAGATGTAAAAAAATTTACGGAGATTTTGAACTAATCATTATTGAACAAATGTGTGTAATTCCTTCCTGAGATAGTTTTAAATGAATATTGTACCCAGTGACTTCAGTGATATCCTTTTTTCCTAAGACTATATATAATTATTAGTGGCAATTGAGTCAGTGATAATCCAGCCAAATCATATATGTATGATATACTTACAACAAAGGATGCTAAAATATGGTCCAAAGGTATTTTCTGTCAAAGCATGGTCTGTTGGCCCTAATTTTTCCTAAGGATGAGGCACTTATCTGTGATCAGCTATTAGAAAAAAAATTCCATTTAAGCTTTCATCAACAAGTTCAAAAGTGTCTCCTACAAGGGCACAGCTGTCCTTATATCCTTTGTATTCTACATTTTTGTTTCTCTCTCCAACTCAAATCTTGAAAATTCTTCAGCAGCTGACTCTGTACAGAATCTTTTGAACATTATAAAAAGCAGGTCTTTTAAGGTTTATTTTCCTACATATTTTTTGCATCAGTTGAGAAGTATACATTTGCACAGATTAGCTAGCAAGTTTTGATAAGTATATTTTATTGCTAGAAAGAAAGAAAAGATTTTTATGGACCTTAAAGATTTTTAACCCTGAGTTAGTCACTTAAGTGTGCAGCTGTAAACACAAAATAGCACTAGATCTTCAACTGTATTTCAGGGTCAGTTTTTGTTCAAGCCAAAATCCCCTGTATTCACAACTTCACTCATCAACTCTGGATTTCTACTATTTGTGCCTTCATTTATGTTATATAAATAGCTTCTAGCAGACTATTTTTCCCCTCTTTTAATCAAATAATTTCTGAAACAAGAAAGGAAGGAAGAATATCAGCAACAGAAATAACCCTGCTGTTATTTATGTTTGTTTAATTAAGTATTGAGACTTCTATTTTTCTTAACTTTTTATTAACACTTCCTAAGGGAATTGTCACATTTTATTACATAATGGTACTTGTCTTTTTTTTTCATTTTTATTTCTAAGAGTATAAACTGGTTTTTATTTTGCACACCCTTTCTTATTTTCTCTGACATTCTGTATAAAAATAGATACATAGATTTGTCTGTGGGTGTACCCTTTTTCTCATGCTTGACTTGGATTTTTTTCCTTCTTGTCTAAAAACTGGGATTTTCCATTGGAACAGATTAATGGTTCTCATATGTGTCTTTAAGAAATGTTGACTTACTATATTTCTGCAGTATTTTTTCAAAGTATTCATTGATTTCTATGGCTCATTCATCAGTGAATTCCAATTTTTTCTTATATATTAAGAACTACATAATATGTACAAAATCACTCACAAAATTACTTAGTTCCAGTGAAAATATGAATGAGTCTTCTGAGGTCAGTTAAGAGTGCATACATTTGATGCATTTTAACATGGCTCTAAACATCTAATAAGTTATTCTTTGGAGGGAAAGAGTGACTCTAAATTCAGTATATTTCTGCCAGTCTCCAAGATGGTTTGGTCTCTCTCAAAGTCTGGCTTTAAGAATGTCATAAGAACATTATGACAATTATGACAGCTGAGAATGTAGCCAAGGAGGTTCATTCTCTAAAGCTAAAAATCCTTCCACCAAAAAAATAGTTTTCTCCCTTTGATCATTTCACGTAATTTAAAAAATATATTTTGAGAGCTTTTTCCTTGAATTAGGTGCTCTGACAATTGATTTCTAAGAGGATATTAATTTGATTTTCCCCAGAAAAGCTGATGTGCTTTAATAGAGAAAGTTAATATTCTATTGATATTTCTTATCCCATAAGAAATTTCTTATTTGTATAATATTTCACACAGGTAAAATGAAATGGAAAATGAGCTACTGTATGATAAAATCAGAATATAATGTGGAGAAAAAGTATTTAAACCCATAAAGTGATCTCTTTAGAAATTTGTTTTCCTGATTTATCTAAATAATTCCCACAATTCTTCTGTTTATTTTTATACATGGCCTTAACTATATGCTTATACTCAGCTGAGCTGAATGCACAGTAACTTTATTAAAGGAGCAACTGGGCTCATTCTTTCCTATAGCAGAACATGGCCTGTTCTCCCTGATATAAGTAAATGGTGTTTTCAACTTTATATCCATAAATGCACATAATAACAGGGAAAAATAGCCACAGTTCTTATCTTCTATTCTCAATTCCTTCTATAAAGGACTACTTGTTATTTATATAGTGATAAAGATAATATTCCATATCTTTGAAGTACAAGACAGAGAGGCACAGTATAAGAATTATTTATAATTTTTTAATGACAACTACTTGAAAAGGAACCTTATAAAATTAGGGTATTATTTTTAGATTCAGTGAACATTTATAGTATATTAAAAATTAAGTATTTGAATTTTGCAGGTTTTTTAATATTATGCACGTTCTAAGTTATCAGCATCTTTGGCTACCACTGTCAACTTGAAAACATTCCATTTGAAGTATCATCAAATACATATTTTATAGGAAGATTTATATATGGTATGATTTGATCTGTCATATTAAAACACATTAAGCATCACACTTTTAGCTGAAATATGTTTCCTTCTAAACATGCTACAAATTTAATAGAAGTATATTGTGATTTAGGAATATATAGGGAAGATGGTCATAACCTCTATTGAGGCCTAGCTGGATGGCTGGTAAGATATGCACTAGACTTTCAAGAGAGTATAACATTTCATTTGCATCTGAACACATAGGGCTGAATGTGTTAAAATCAGATAGATTTTAAAGATTAGGTATTAATATTTTTCTTAAATATAAAATTCCTAATAATTTTGATTGTTGCACCTTAGTCAATAATTACCCAAAACATGATTTTAATGTATATATAAAAGATCTAAACTAAAATTAGATTTAAAAGGTATTATTTCCTTTTGAAATTTATCACCAGTCATATGCAGGTTAGTTCCCCGATGGAAAATGCTGAGTAATGTTATCAAGTACTTTTCATATTTTTATTTTACCACTGAACCATTTTAGTGTGTAAGAGTCTTAATATTATTTCTTAAGTTATTCACTCTAAAATGGAAAATCTGTTAAAGTAGAGAATTTAGAAACTGTTTACTATAATTTCAAAATCAGTTATCCAAAGGAAGAATTAACAGGGAAAAATATAAGTTGACAACTTATCCTTTTGCCTTTATATCAAAAATTAGAATTGAAATGCATTATAATAATCCATAGATCTTGGGAGAAGGGTATTCTAGAAAATACTCTTCATGCCATCTAAGAAAATCTCATTAGTCTCATTAGCTTAATGACACTAATATATTTTATAAATGCTATAATACAGTAAGAGGGGTGGGAGGATTCTTTTGACTTTCTTTCATCAGTAATTAAGAACAATAAAATTAATAAGGTGTTTTGTTATAATTAATTTATTTTACTATTCTCCTAGTTATGAAATCACAAGTTACACTAAGCATCTACCAACTAACATTTATATAGTTGTTGTGTCAGTTTTAAGTTGCCACATTCAGACATTTTCAGTAACTACAAATAAAAGAATGACATACCATGCCAGAAGCAGAGAATTCATAATATGTACTTTATACCAAAATGTATTGAGTTTTGGATAAATTTTACAACTTATGTGTAGCTTCTGCTGATTAAGAGACGCAGAATTGTTCTCTGGATTAATTTTAGCATCCTGTTTTCTGTTGCTTTCTGTTTTCTTAGCCTCATGTACAATAATGTTAACCTAATTTGATGAAGTGATCCAGGTTGTAGCAGCATATCAGTTTCAGTATCTTCAGTCCTTCCAGGTGAGCAATATTGCTGCTATTTTCTAGAAACAGCAATCATTTTAAAACGCCAACACCTAACTGCTCCCAACTCTCTTAAATATCATCTCTTAAAGAAGGAGATTTTTATGTGCCAGTAATCATCAGAGAGAGATTTTTTTAAGTGTTAATGATGTTCAGAAATACATGAAAGAATTTTATCTCATAATTTGCTTGTGAGTAAAAAACAATAAAATTCTCATAAGTCTTTACTTTTTATGTATAAAACAGAGTCTGTTACACTTGAGTGATTTGGTCTGTGGAATGTTAAATATCTATTTTCATTTAGCAGTAATATTCAGGTTTTGATTTTATACAGTTAAGCCCATGCATTTGATTTTGTCATATCAATATAATGAGAAAAAGAAACATAGCTTACAAGTACTAAAAATTAAAAACCACAAATATTTTGTAAAATTTTAGCAAATTTACCATTATTCCATCTCATTTAAAGGTTAAAAAAATGAGACTCAACTCTCGCCAAAGTAGAAATTTATGTTCTACATGTCCAAACTGGTTCCTAACAGCTTTTGGACTATATTTCACGTGATGTTATAGTATCTTTTATTTGTACTAACTGTTCAAATTTCTATTTAAAAGCTCTGATATACATCTAGATTAAATGGAAACACAGTTTTGTGCTTTTAAAGTATGTTTTCAAAATGTATATTTTAATTTCCAAGAGTGCATGTCATATAGTGTTTAATTCACATCTTAACAAATCCAATATAAATATTTATTCCTTCATGTGACATGAGATATCTCTTAAAAATTTGAATATGTATCATTTCCTTCAAAGTCATTCTAGCTATAGTTGTATCAAAGTATTGTATATTTTATGGAGATTTAATGATGTATCTGTAAATGTTTTTTAAGTTATTTTATTGAAGTTCAATCTTTACATAAAATTAAACCTTTTTTTTAAAGTGTCAGTGCCAGAACTGTAAATGAAAATAATCAAATAAAAGTTAAGACAATTAACTACTCATTTATCTTCCTTGTAGGTTTATATTTTAACCAATTATCTTCTTTGGATTTTAGAATCTAGGTTACATAGTAAAAGCATTTTACAAAGATTACCTATATCTCTATATTTATGGAATGCTATTCATTTTAATGATATTTTATCTTTAAAAAATATTTTAATACGTAAAAATTATTGCAAGGAATTATTCTGAATAGTAAATATAAAGCTCTGATATGAAGTACTCAGAAATTCTTGAAGAAATTTCTTACTGTTGTCAGAACGAGACATTGACATGAACCATTGTGTCAAATGTTAATTTGAAGTTGTTGCTTTGTAAATGAAAAAAATACCTACTGGATGACCAGTTGACAGTTCTTTTTGGAATTATGTATGCCATTCTCCATTACCATTCTCCCCCTCTGAACCTTTTACTGGTAAGCATTATATTATTGTTTGATCTGTGTAGCCATTAGACTTACCTCTCTGTAGTTAGGGTGTGCCATCCTGAGTCCAACTGTAGAACAGGTCTGAGGAGATCCTCTGGAGACACTAGATCCACTGTCCCTCAATGGCTTACAGTGGAATTGCATCATAAGCAAGGATTCTGATGTCAACAGGTAAGACAAAACTCCTACAGTTAAAATGACCCTTGAAAAGCCCCTAAGTTATGCATAAAGTGTCCACACATCTGAACACCTGAATAGTGCATTTCATATCTGTATCAGTGATCAGCAAAGTCTTCTTTTAATTGTCCAGTCTTATTGGAATGAATGCTGTCATCCTTTTATGGGTACTAAAACAAGTTCAGAACGTTTTGTTGACTTGCCGAAGATCACACACAAGGAAGTATGTACAAAATTTTCTGTGCAGTGATTACTCTATAGCCTTTCTCTCTTGGTCATTTGGAATGTCTTCCTGTCAGATCAAGACAGAAAGACTGAAAAATAGACATCGTGTTTTTCCTGTATTAGAATTGAAAGGATGCGAAGGAAAAGAATCAGCTACCTCATTTTAACCTGGACTATTGACACAAATCTTGAAAACCTTTGATCTGGGGATTCTTTTCCAAATATGAAGCAGTATACAAATGGTCCCCAAGTTAAAGAGGTTCAAGTTAATTTTTCAACTATAAGATGATGTGAAAATGATTCATATTAAGTAAAAATTGTACTCTGAATTCTTAATTTTGATATTTTCCTGGGCCAGCCAGATCTGGTATGATGGTCTCTCCTTTGATGCTAGACCGGACAGCAGCCAGAGCTCCCAATCAGCCATGAAATCACCAGGGAAGAAAACTGATACACTTACAACCGTCACATAAGATCACATCAGACTCCACACAGAGCCATTTTGTTTTCACTTTCAAAATAGTATTCAATAAATCACATGAGATACTACTTTATTATAATATAGGCTTTGTGTTAAATGATTGTGCCCAAGTATAGACTAATGAGCCTAATTCTGAACACATTTCAGGTAGGCTGGGCTAAGCTACAATTTCACTAGGTTAGTATTAAGTACATTTTCAACTTAGAATTGGTTTGTCAGGGTGTAACCCCATCAGAAGTTGAGGAATATCTACATAGTACATTGTTTAAGAGGTCAGTCCCTTTAACATTTGTTGTAAAACTGGTTTGGTGGTGCTGAACTCTTTTAGCTTTTACTTGTCCGTAAAATTCGTTTTGGTGGACAATGAGTTTGAATGAAATCTGAATGAAAGCCTTGGTGGGTGTGTGTTGTAGCTTGGTTGTAGCTTTCTGCCTTTCGTGTCATTAAATATATAGTGCCACTCCCTTCTCACCCACATAACTTCTGCTTAAAAGTCAGCAGATAACCTTATGGTAATTTCCTTTCATACAACGTATTGCTTTTCCATTGCTGCTTTTTAGTACTCCCTCTTTTTTGTAATATTTATTTGGCTGAGTCAAGTCCCAGTTGTGGCACTCTGGATCTTCACTGCATCATGTGGGGTCTTTCATTGTGGTGCTAGTTGTGGCATGTGGGTAGGTTTAGTTGCCCTGTGGCATATGGGATCCTAGCTCCCCAATCAGGGATCAAACCCATATCCTCTGAACTGCAAAGCTGACTCTCAACCATTGGAGCACCAGGGAAGTCCCACTCCCTCTTTAATTTTTGACATTTTAACTACAATGTGTCTTCGTCTGTTACTCTTTTGGTTGATCTTTTTTGGGACACAGTTCTTCCTTAATCTGGATGTTTGCTTCCTGTTCCATCTTAGAGACATTTCCATCTTTCATGTCTTCAAATATGTTCTCTGCCCCTACTTTGTGTCTTCTCCTTCTGGGACCCTTCCCCTGTAATGTGAATCATAGTAAACTATCCTCATTTCTTTTTATTCATTCTTTTTTCAGGTCAGCTTTAGTCATTTCCACTATTCTGTCTTCCAGCTCACTGATTTGTTTCTCTGTATCATCTAATCCAATATTGATTCCTTCTAGTGTATTTTAAAATTGCAGTTATTGTTTTCTTCATCTCTGGTTCTTCTCTGCATTTTCTCTTTGTTGAAGACTTCTAACTTCTTATTCTATTCTTCCAATATTCTCCTGAGTTTTTGTACATCTTTACAGTCACTACTTTGAGCTGTTTATTGGGTAGATTGCTTATCTCCACTATACTTAGTTTCTCCTCTGGAGTTTTATCTTGTTACTTTTTTCAGGGAGGCAGGAGACTAATTCCTCTATCACCTTACTTGCTTTTTTTTTCAATGTATTTGGTAGGTTGGTTACATTTGCCAATCTTGGAGAAGTGACATTTTATAGGAGATATCCTATGCTTCCCAGCAGTGCACTCCCATCTAGTATCCAGAGCTATATGCTCTAGGGGTGTCCCCTATGTGGGCTATGTCCTATTGTTTTGGGCTGACTATTATGAACCATCTAGCACTCGTGACTGGCTCCCAGTCCAGATAGTGGCCAGAATCTACCTTGTGCAGAGTCTGCTTGCCACTGGTGAATGGGGCCAGGTCATGAGGTGGCTGGCTCTGGATCCTAAGAGGGGTCCCAGGGCAAGCATTGGCCTATTGGTAGATGGGTGGGTAGCTAGGTAGCTAGGCTCTGGGGTGGGTGATTGTGAGTCTGGGGTTCCTGAATCTAGTATCAGTCTGTTAGTAGGCAGGACTGGTTCCTGACATGGTTTACTTCAAAGTCCAGGGAATCCTAAAGCTGGTGTCAGTCCATTTGTAAGTGGGCCTGGATCCTGGTATGGATTTTGAGTAGTCCAATGTGTCTTGGAGCTGTTGTCAATTTGCTGGTAGGCAGGCCAGGGCCCAGGAGGTCCTGAAGGTTGTGCTGGCCTATTGGCAGGTGGACCCAAGACCCAGATCCAGGGGAGCATCATGTGACTTTCTCACTGACCGATGTTCATTTGCATCCACAAGAAACACTAGGTGAATGCACAAAACTGTATCCATTTGAACTGAGTCACACAGGTATACACAAAATGAACATACATCCATCAAAAACCCAGAAGTTGTCACATTTGTCGATATCTTATATAGATATCAACATTCAAAACCTAAGTATCTTGATTAAAAAAAGTCAAGCAGTACGTGTCAAAGCTGTCGTTGTTCAGTCGCTCAGTCATGCCCGACTCTTTGCGACCCCAAGGACTGCAGCATGCCAGGCTTTCCTGTCCTTCACAATCTCCCAGAGCTTGCTCAAACTCATGTCCATTGAGTCGGTGATGCCATCCAACCATCTCATCCTCTTTAGTCCCCTTCTCCTCCTGTCTTCAATCTTTCCCAGCATCAGGGTCTTTTCTAATGAGTCAGTTCTTCACATCAGATGCCAAAGTATTGGAGCTTCAGCATCAGTCCTTCCAATGAATACTCAGGATTGATTTCCTTTAGGACTGACTCGTTTGATCTTCATGCAGTTCAAGGGACTCTCAAGAGTCTTCTCCAACACCACAGTTCAAAAGCATCAATTCTTTGGCACTCGGCCTTCTTTATGGTTCAACTTTCACATCCATATATGACTACTGGAAAAACCACAGCTTTGACTATATGGACCTTTGTCGGCAAAGTGATGTCTCTGCTTTTTAATATGCTGTCTGCTAGGATGGTCATAGCTTTTCTTCCAAGGAGCAAGCATCTTTTAATTTCATGGCTGCAGTCACTGCAGTGATTTTAAAAATGAAAAGCCCAAGAAAATGAAGCCTGTCACTGTTTCTATTTTTTCCCATTTATTTGGCATGAAGTGATGGGAATGGATGCTATGAACTTAGTTTTTTGAATGTTGTTTTAAGCCAGCTTTTTCACTCTCCTCTTTCACCTTCATCAACAGGCTCTCCAATTCTTCTTCACTTTCTGCCATAAGGGTGGTGTCATCTGCATATCTGAGGTTATTGTTATCTCTCCCGGCAATCTTGATTCCAGCTGTGTTTCAAATAGCCCGGCAGGCATTTCACATCATGTATTCTGCATATAAGTTAAATTTATATTAAAGAGAATTTTAATACTACTAATAAAGTAATTTTAAAGAAATGAGAGAACGTGGTATCTCCTTAGCAACAAGCATAAAGGAATATACATCATAGACCATCAGAGACAGCACTGAAAAAAAAAAATAAACTCCTTCACTGGAACAACTTCAAGTGCTGCAAAGTTAATAAAAAAGAGGGCCTAAAAGAATAGAAGCAGTGGGAAAACTGAGCATATATGTTAAAGACCAAACAGTGAAAAAATTAGAAACTTTTTCCACTAAGAGAAAGCACTACTGTATATATTCAGAAAGCTTAAATAAAAATTGCCATAGCCTGTAAGTTTGGGTGCTTCATGCTAGTATTGGCTAGTTTGTTGTTTTGTTACTATGTGTCGTTGAACTCTTTTGTGACCCAATGGACTGCAACCCACCAAGTTCTCTGTCCATGGGATTTCCCAGGCAAGAATGTTGGAGTGGGGTTGCCATTTCCTTCTCCAGGGGATCTTCCCAACAAGGGATTCAACCCATGTCTCCTGCATTTCAGGCATATTTTTTACCACTGAGCCCTGGTATCAAATAGTGCTAGTTCTGTAGGGCTAGAAACACAATTCTAGAGTGACTGTTATTTTCCTATCAGGACTTGGATGGCATTTTTACACTGTCTTTTGGCATTCATTATTGCTTTTTAAAATAACAGTATTGTCTTCCTTCTAGGAAGCCAGTCTTTTTCTCTCCAGTTGCTTTCAAGAAATTCTGTGTCTTTGAGACTTCACCATTTCACCATGCTGAGTCTAGACATGGGTTTCATATTATTTATACTACTTGGAAATTGTTGGCCTTCTTAAATTTGTGGATTAGTATCATTGATGAATTCTGAAAAATTCTCAGTCATTATCTCTATCCCATTTCTCTCCTCTACTACTGATACTTCAATTAAACATATGTTGGAGTGTCTCATTATATTGTTGTTATTGTTTAACTTTCACATTTTCTTCTCTTCTGCACTTAGATAGCTTATTATGAATATTTCATTTCACTAATTCTCTCTTGTCTATATGCTTCTAGTCCCATTTATTGAGTTTTCAGCAGGTGGCAGAAATTAAAAACTAGTACAAGAGAACTGTAAAACCAGAAAGCTACCAATGTTAACATTTGAGTGACACCAATAAAGAAAATTCATTTAGTCATTTGTTATGGTCCCTTTATATAACTTGCCAGTATGGATTACCTCCTCTTCCCTGGTGGTTCAGACAGTAAAGAATCCTCCTGCAAAGCAGGGGATCTGGGTTTGATCCCTGGGTTGGGAAGATCCCCTGGAGAAGGGAACAGCTACTCACTCCAGTATTCTGGCACGGAGAATCCATGAACAGAGGAGCCTGGCAGGCTACAGTCCATGGGATTCTTTTTCATGGATTACCTCAGAAGCAAAGCATAAGCCAAGAATTTAAGTGCATGTAGTATGTTTGGGATGTGATCTCAAAAAACAGTTACGGAATTGAAGAAGTGAGAAAGGAAAGGAAGCATGCTAATAAAAGGCTTACTATTAATATCAAGTAAGTTACAACTGAAAGCAACTGAAGCTTAATACTTGTGAGGAACTCTGAAAGAACAGTGTTTCTACAACTTCAGAATGTATAAACATCTTATTTAAACAGAGATTCTTTTACCCCACTCCAAGAGATTTTGATACAGTAGTTCTGGAATGAATTCTAAGAATTTGCATTTCTAATCAACTCTCAAGCACTGGTAATATTTCCCTGATGGCTTAGTGGGGTAAAAAAATCCACCTGCAATGCCGGAGAAACAGGAGTCACTGGTTTGATCCCTGGGCCAGCAAGATCCCCTGGAGGAGGGCATGGCAACCACTCCAGTATTCTTGCTTGGACAATCCCATCAAGCGAGGAGCCTGGCAGGCTATGGTCCATGGGTTTGCAAAGAGTCAGACTGAGCAACTAAGCACTAGTTTTGGAGTGGATTCTAAGAATTTGCATTTCTAACCAACTCTCAAGCAATAGTGATGTTGATGTTACAAGTCAGTCAATCATACTTTGATTAAGCAGTATACGGTATAGAACACTCTTCTAAGGACATTATCCTGCTCAAAAGGCAAGGGAACTGCGGTGTTTATTCACCATCTACCATCAATCATTGTTCTAAAAGACTGCTTTCAGACAGTATTAATACCGTGGTATTTCCTGCCTGCACATTGGCAGAATAGGTATTTGCAGCCAGAAATACCTCAGGAATTTGCTCTAGCAGTTACAAATCAAGTTGAGATGTATTGAAATGGAAAGTGCCAAGGTAATGTGAGCAGAAATGGCATTTGCCATACTGCTATATACATGTGTCGTGAGGAAAGGTAAACATTAAACAAGAAATTACACAAATAACTTACAATTATGATAAGTGCTATACAAGCAAATTACATAGACTACCCCTAAATATAGCTTCATATTATTTCAAATGGCAACTTCTTTTTACAATTAGTTAAACACAAAGTCCAGATCAATATTGTATGCAATGGTCATTACTGCATATACAGTATTTTATTTGAAATTACTGTGATTGATAGTTTTATACTACAGGTGTACAGAGAATCATTGTTTTCCATTTTGCTTCATTTGGACAAATCTTAGCTAGAATTATTTTGTTTTATAAATCTTAAGTTGAAAATATGGGAGAAAATTGTTTACCTCAATTTTTTTCATTAAATTATTTCACCGAGAGAAAATCTAAAGTAGTACTGTCTTTTGAGACATATGTTAAAATGTATTGCTATATATGTCTTTTTTATTATATAAAGCTGTACTTACTTTCCTATCCAAATATATTTATCTCCTTAAAGAGTTAGTAACTGCAATGTTAGGGAACAGACTGTAAAACTTCAGGGGTTCCAAGAGCACCCTCATATTTGATAGTTTGCTGGTAGGACTCAGAACTCACTGAAAGCTGTTATATTCACAGTTATAGTTTATTATAGGGAAAGGAGATATTAAAACCAGCCCAGGTAAAAAGCACATAGGACAGAGTCTAAGAAAGTAATACATAGCTTCCAGTCTTCTACAAGTCATGGGGAGTGTTAATTTCCTGGTACCAATATGTGACAACACAAAGTACTGCCAACTGCGGATGCTCACGTGAGCCTTGGTGTCCAGAGTCTTTCTTTGGCTCCATCACAGTGGCATGATTGATTGCCCACATGGCTGACTTCAGTGTGATCTTAAATCACACTATCTGGCTTGGCTCAAGGTCCCCAGGCAAACAAAGATACTTCTATCAGGCATAACACTCTTCGAGCTTAGAGATTACCTTACAAAGCCAAAGGTAAAAAAATCCAGATCTTTTATGAGGCAAGTTTAAATCCTTTACTATACTGCATCTTACTTCCCTCTTACTGTGTGTAGTCATTACCCTGGAGAAGGCAATGGCACCCCACTCCAGTACTCTTGCCTGGAAAATCCCATGGACGGAGGAGCCTGGTAGGCTACAGTCCATGGGGTCGCTAAGAGTCGGACATGACTGAGCGACTTCACTTTCACTTTTCCCTTTCATGCACTGGAGGAGGAAATGGCAACCCACTCCAGTATTCTTGCCTGGAGAATCCCAGGGATGGTAGAGCCTGGTGGGCTGCCGTCTATGGGATCGCACAGAGTCGGACACGACTGAAGCGACTTAGCAGCAGCAGCAGCAGCAGTCATTACCCTATATTCTCCTTTATTTCACTAAGCGTAACTACCACATTATGATATTGATAAAAATGTAACTAAGCATGGACTTTTGTAATGAATGTGCTTTTAATAACTGGTAGACTTTCATTTGTACTGGAAAAAATCAATTTATTTGGTATTTGAAACCAAGCTGATTCAAAGCTCAATCTTACTCTAATATCACCAGTATAGTCTTCTTTTCCATATATAGGTCTTCTTTACTACAATCTATCATATTTTGCAAAATAATGCTCAGGATAATCAATCCACTATGGAATACCTTTTATTGAATATCAGGATATTCAATATCCTGGCCTTTTGAAAATCTGGCCTTTTGAAAACTATCAATGTACATCAGATAATTATATCCCCCTTTCATGAGAGGATTACTGTCCTTAAAATTACTTAGGAGTTCATTGTATTCTCTGAGGCCACAAAGAGAACTTCCTAAAACTAGCTAAAACCCTGAAGACTGCTACTGTTTAAATATTAGTTTAGTGTTTCTAAATTGTTGTTTCAGATCACTTCTGCAAAACAAACTGTTGAGTGATATGTATATGTATACATGTAAAAATGCATTATCTAATCACTTTAACAGAAATCCCTATTTTATTTTTGCTAGTTAGATATCAGAATGCCCCTTGTTGGTCACTTTGTAACATACAGATGTCCATTTTCTAAAGTGACTAGTGTCAACGTTTAAAATCTTGACAACAGAAATAAGTGTTATGTTGGAAACAAAGCCGGTACTTTACAAATGAGAGATTCTAATGTAGTATTTATGAAAATCTTATGTAATATTAAAATTAGTAAACATAAATAACTTTCCAATGTTGAATAATTCTTTTACAAAAGCGTTGAAACATTTTTTTTACTCTTGAAAAAACATTCCTTTGAATTAATATAAGCACCAACAAAAAAATTTTTCTCCAAATTAGAAAAATATTTTATCTAAAAATTAATGCCAGAATTTTTAACAACAGTATAATGTTTAAGATAAGTAGCTAAGGAAATCTTATAATTAGGCTATAAAACATATTTAATATTATTTAGTATTATTTTCTGTCTTAAATTCTTGGAAGAGAATATTTTTGCAAAAGATACAACTGCACTAAAGTTTAAAATAAATGTAACAAAGAATTGTCAACTAAAAAATACAGTCACAACCTGAAAGTAAAGTTATTTTATTTGGTGGGAATGTTTAGGACTCTGAGCCCAGGAGACAGCATCTTAGTAGCTCTGAGAAAATTGCTCCAAGAGGGCAAGAGGGGAAGTCAGGCTATATACAAGTGCAACAAAGGGAGCAGGTGGTCTGAACATCAAAGATCAGTATCAAGTTAAGGAATTTAGCATTCTATGTATGGGAAGATGCAAGTCTCTGGAATTGCTGAATTCATTCCTTTCACATGCATCTCAGCTACCTGGGGCCAATCCTGTTTCCTTGTTCATTTTGCTTCTTGCATTCCCCTAGCTCCTCAGCAATCACTATGGGGAGTGGCAGCATCCACTGGATCCCAGTTTTGGGAGCCTTCATTCACTTTTGGAGGCCAGAAAATGCTGATGACTGTGACATTTTTTGTTTATTAACATGTCAGGAGATATTTTCATTTCACAGAAGTAATAGTTAAACATTTTTAATCCATAAACAGCAGCATTTCATAATATAATAAATAATCAGCATAAGAATAATAGTAAATTTACATATATATTATTTTCTAAAAAATTTTAAGACACACTGAAGCTATTAAAAATACCTATGGGAAATTAAAGCATAAATTAGTAATACTAAAAAATAAATACATCTTCTGAATACTTTCATGTAGTTGCTTAGCTACAAAAATATTCTCATTCTTTATTATGTTAGTAAAATTCTAAACATTAAAATAAATGCAAAATCTCAGGTTAAGGTTTTAGAATATTAGTTGTTTTTAAGGATTTCCTGCCCTCCAGTGGTATCTGCCTTAACATTTTCATTGTACCTTCCAACATTACAAAAAGACACATCATTTCTACATTTACATTTGGAAATTATATCACATTGTATGGCAGCATCTAATTTTTCCTCCATTATAAGTTCACTCTCCGTTTGTACCCATGCATCGCACCTTGCAACCTGTAGAATGCAGTTATTACTGGTTTTGCTTTGCAATACGTGTGCTGAATTACACTGAGACTCTGGAAACTGATGTATATTATTATTCACTGAGAAATGGTTAAAATTCTCATTTTGTTTATGAAATTTGGCATTGTTATTAATAACCTTATCACATGGAAATTTTTCCATGTTTTCTAAATAAAAATTATTAGTTGTTTCTTTGGTTTTGATGGATCTATTTGAATCTTCAGTTTGATCTTCATCTTCAGATGGCTAAAAGAAATTAGTAATTTTGCTATAAATGATTCTTACATTAAAAAAAATTATTCAATCACTTTAAAGCAGACATTCTCAAAATTCACATTATAGAAACTTTCAAGAAAAGAAAAGACTTTGATAGGCAACAAATCCACTTAGTTTTTTGTTTTTTTTAATCAAGGTTATAGATTTTAAAATAGCATGACACAATATTAAGAATCCTTATATTAAAGGGCTTCCCTGGTAGCTCAGCTGGTAAAGAATCTGACTGCAATGCAGGAGACCTGGGTTCGATTCTTGGGTTGGGAAGGTCCCCTGGAGAAGGGATAGGCTACCCACTCTGGTATTCTTGGTCTTCCCTGGTAGCTCAGCTGGTAAAGAATCTGCCTGCAATGTGGGAGACCTGGGTTCCATCCCTGGCTTGGGAAGATTCTCTGGAGAAGGGAACACTACCCACTCCAGTATTCTGGCCTGGAGTCAATGGGGTTGCAAAGAGTCGGACACAACTGAACAACTTTCACTTTTTCACTTATATTAAAGATGGAAAAACACTAAAAAGAGAAGACTTTTGTCTCTTATTAGTCCCCATAATTATAGGTGACATTATCCTACCTTTTCACAGAGATGAAATGATATAGAACATACACTCTTCAACTACTTTAAGAGTGGAGTAGAAGCATAACTTTGAATTAAAAAGCTAACACATACAATTTAGTATTCACTCCTTGACTCTTTAAGTCAAAAAATATCTATATTGTACTTTCATGGACTCAGTCTCAAAAAGACTCATTAACAATAGCATCAGTTAACAAAAAATCAAATACACAAAAGAAAAGTTAAATAGTAATAAATATAACAATCACTATATAAAAAGTCAAATGTTAAGAATTTTTAATAGGTCTAGAATTCAATTTAGTAACTTTAATTTTTCAACTTCAAGAAAACTTTATCTTTTAATTACTAAACAAAATACTCTTTTTAATAAAAAATCCTATATAAAATATTTTAGCTAAAAATAAAAAGCAAAGTTAACATTAAAAAACCTAAAATGAAATATAAGCCTCAGCTGATTGGCACTAAAATAGGAAAAGTAAGCCCAATAAGTAGTATTAAAACTGGCTGGGCACAAATTATAGAAAATAAAGATCAATACACTTATTCAAGAAATAAATATTCAGTTAGCATCAGCAATGTGAGTGAAGCAGACATGATTGCTGCCCTCTACATCACACACATCAACAGAAGAATGTTGGATCCCATCAAAAAAAGATACCCCACATCCAGGGGCAAAGGAGAAACCACAGCAAGACGGTAGGAGGGGAAAATTCACATTTAGAATCACACCCCATGCCCACCAGAGACGTCAGAGGGCTCAAACAAACTTTGTGCACACCAGGACCCAGACACCCCACAGAGACTGAGCCAGAACTGTGTTTGAGTGTCTCCTGCAGAGGTGCGGGTCAGCAGTAGACTGTTGGAGGTGCAAGGGCTCTGGGTGCAGCAGACCTGGGTATAGCATAAGCCCTCTTGGAGGAGGTCACCATTAACCCCACCATAGACCCACCAGAACTTACAGAAGACTGGGAAACACAGTCTTGGAGGGCACAAACAAAAGCTTGTGCATACCAGGACCCAGGGGAAAGGAGCAGTGACCCCACAAGAGACTGACCCAGACTTGCCCATGAGTGTCCAGGAGCCTCCAGCGGAGGCAGGGGTCAGCGGTAGCCTAGCTGCAGGGCTGGGGGTACTGAGTGCAGCAGTGCCTGCATGGGACCTTTTGAAGAAGGTCCATTATCTTCATTACCTCCACCATAGTTTGTGCTCAGAACAAACAACAGGGAGGGAACACAGCCCCACCAGAAAACTGGATTAAAGATTTACTGAGCATAGCCCCACCCTTCAGAACAGGACCCAGTTTCCCTCTCAGTCAGTCTCTCCCATCAGGAAGCTTCCATAAGCCTCTTATCCTTTTCCATTAGAGGGCTGCTGCTGCTGCTAAGGCGCTTCAGTCATGTCCGACTCTGTGCGACCCCATAGACGGCAGCCCACCAGGCTCCGCCGTCCCTGGGATTCTCCAGGCAAGAACACTGGAGTGGGTTGCCGTTTCCTTCTCCAGTGCATGAAAGGGAAAAGTGAAAGTGAAGTCTCTCAGTCATCTGACTCTTAGCGACCCCATAGTCTGTAGCCTACCACCATTAGAGGGCAGACAGACTGAAAACCACAATCACAGAAAACTAACCAATCTGATCACATGGACTGCAGCTTGTCCAACTCAATGAAACTATGAGCCATGCTGTGTAGGGTCACCCAAGACAGACGGGTCATGGTGGAGAGTTCTGACAAAACATGGTCCACTGGAGAAGGGAATGGCAAACCACTTTAGTATTTTTGCCTTGAGAACCTCATGAATAGTATGAAAAGGCAAAAAGATAGGAAACTGAAAGATGAAGTCCCCAGGTCGATAGGTGCCAAATATGCTACTGGAGATCAATGGACAAATAACTCCAGAAAGAATGAAGAGATGAAGACAAAACAAAAACAACACCAGTTGTGGATGTGACTGGTGATGGAAGTAAGTCTGATGCTGTAAAGAGCAATATTGCACAGGAACCTGGAATGTTAGGTCCATGAATCAAGGCAAATTGGGAGTGGTCAAACAAGAGATGGCAAGAGTGAACATCGCAATTTTAGGAACCAGCAACTAAAATGGACTGGAATGGGTGAATTTAACTCAGATGACCATTATATCTACTACTGTGGGCAAGAATCTCTTAGAAGAAATTGAGTAGCTATCATACACAACAAGAGTCCAAAATGCAGTATTTGGATGTAGTCTCAGAAAAGACAGAATGATCTCTGTTCGTTTTCAAGGCAAACCATTCAATATCACATTAATCCAAGTCTATGCCCCAACAAGTAATGCTGAAGAAGTTGAAGTTGAACAGTTCTATGAAGACCTACAAGACCTTCTAGAACTAACACCCAAAAAGATGTCCTTTTCATTATATGGGACAGGAATGCAAAAGTATGAAGGCAAGAGATACCTGGAGTAAGAGGCAAATTTGGTCTGGGAGTACAAAACGAGGCAGGTCAAAGTCTAACAGAGTTCTGCCAAGAGAATGAACAGGTCATAGCAAACACCCTCATTCAACAATACAAGAGAAGACTCTACACACAGACATCACCAGATGGTCATTATTGAAATTAGATTGATTATATTCTTTGCAGCCAAAGATGGAGACGCTCTATACAGTCAGCAAAAACAAGACGGAGCTGACTACAGCTCAGATCATGAACTCCTTATTGCAAAATTCAGACTTAAATTGAAGAAAGTAGGGAAAACCACTAGACCATTCAGATATGACCTAAATCAAATCCCTTACGACTATACAGTGGAAGTGACAAACAGATTCAAGGGACTAGATCTGACAGAGAGTGCCTGAAGAACTATGGCTGAAGGTTTGTGACACTGTACAGGAGGCAGTGATCAAGATCATTTCCAAGAAAAAGAAATGCAAAAAAGCAAATGGTTGTCTCAGGAGGCCTTACAGGTAGCTGAGAAAAGAAGAGATGTGAAAGGCAAAGGAGAAAAGGAAAGATATACCCATTTGAAAGTAGAGTTCTAAAGAATAGCAAGGAGAGATAAGAAAGCCTTCCTCAGTGATCAATGTAAAGAAATAGAGGAAAACAACAGAAAAGGAAAGATTAGAGATCACTTCAAGAAAATTAGAGATACCAAGGGAAAATTTCATGCAAAGAAGGGCACAATAAAGGACAGAAATGGTATGGACCTAACAGAAGCAGAAGCTATTAAGAAGAGATGGAAGAATACACAGAAGAACTATACAAAAAGATCTTCGTGACCCAGATAACCACAATGGTGTTCTTTTGGTAAACTCTGTTAGCCTTTGACCTGCTTCATTTTGGGCTGCAAGGCCAAACTTGCCTATACCTCCAGGTGTCTCTTGACTTCCTGCTTTTGTATTCAAGTCCCCTATGATGAAAAGGACATCTTTTTTTGGTGTTAGTTCTAGAAGAATAGCAAGGAGAGATAAGAAAGCCTTCCTAAGTGATCAATGCAAAGAAATAGAGGAAAATAATAGAATGGGAAAGATTAGAGATCTCTTCAAGAAGATTAGAGATACCAAGGGAACATTTCATGCAAAGATGGGCTCAATAAAGGACAGAAATGGTATGGACCTAACATAAAAAGAAACTATTAAGAAGAGGTGGCAAGAATACACAGAAGAACTATACAAAAATTATCTGAATGACCCAGATAACCACAATGGTGTGATCACTCACTTAGAGCTACACATCCTGGACTGTGAAGTCAAGTGGGCCTTAGGAAGCATCACTATGAACAAAGCTAGTGGAGGTGATGGAATTCCAGTGGAGCTATTTCAAATCCTAAAAGATGATGCTGTGAAAGTGCTGCACTCAATATGCCAGCAAATTTGGAAAACTCAGCAGTGGCCAGAGGACTGGAAAAGGTCAGTTTTGATTCCAATCCCAAAGAAAGGCAATGCCAAAGAATGCTCAAACTACCACACAACTGCACTCATCTCACACACTAGCAAAGTAATGCTCAAAATTCTCCAAGCCAGGCTTCAGCAATATGTGAACTGTTAACTTCCAGATGTTCAAGCTGGATTTAGAAAAGGCAAAGGAACCAGAGATCAAATTGCTGAACATCTGCTGGATCATCAAAAAACCAAGAGTTCCAGAAAAACATCTACTTCTGCTATACTGACTATGCCAAAGCCTTTGACTGTGTGGATCACAACAAACTGTGGGAAATTTTTCAAGAGATGGGACTACCAGACCACCTGACCTGCCTCTTGAGAAACCTGTGTGAAGGTCAGGAAGCAACAGTTAGAACTGGACATGGAACAATGGACTGTTTCCAAATCAGGAAAGGAGTACATCAAGGCTGTATATTGTCACCCTACTTATTTAACTTATATGCAGAGTACATCATGTGAAATGCTGGGCTGGATGAAACACAAGCTGGAATCAAGATTTCCAGGAGAAATATCAATAACCTCAGATATGCAGATGACACCACCCTTATGGCAGAAACTGAAGAGAAACTAAAAAGCCTCTTGATGAAAGTGAAAGAGGAGAGTGAAAAAGTTGGCTAAAACTCAACATTCAGACAACTAAGGTCATGGATCCAGTCCCATCACTTCATGGCAAATAGATGGGGAAACAATGGAAACACTAAGAGACTTTTCTTGGGCTCCAAAATCACTGCAGATGGTGACTGCAGCCATGAAATTAAAAGATGCTTGCTCCTTGGAAGAAAAGCTATGACTAACCTAGACAGCATATTAAAAAGCAGAGACAGTATTTTGCCGACAAAAGTCCGTCTAGTCAAAGCTAAAGTTTTTCCAGTAGTCATGTATGGATGTGAGAGTTGGACTATAAAGAAAGCTGAGCACTGAAGAACTGATGCTTTTGAACTGTGGTGGTTTTGGAGAAGACTCTTGAGAGTCCCTTGGACTGCAAGGAGATCCAACCAATCCATCCTAAAGGAAATCAGTCATTAATACCCACTGGAAGGACTGATGCTGAAGCTGAAACTCCAGCCCTTTGGCCACCTGATGCGAAGAACTGACTCATTGGAAAAGACCCTGATGCTGGGAAATATTGAAGGCAGGAGGAGAATGGGACAACAGAGGATGAAATGGTTGGTTGGCATCACTGACTCGGACATGAGTTTGAGTAAGCTCTGGGAGTTGGTGATGGACAGGAAAGCCTGGCGTGTTGCAGTCCATGGGGTTACAAAGAGTTAGACACTACTGAGCGACTGAACTGACTGACAGCACACACTCTTATATGTGGAAAGAATGTTAATCACATAATTACAATCATAAGTTGAAAAAAACATTATGAAGAGCAAGTATGAAGTATTATAAGAACATATCTAGGGGCCTGATTTAGATTGAAATTCAAGGAGGGGCTTCAAAAGCACTGACATGTTTAAGCTGATGATTAACAGAATATATTAATATAAATGTCCTGAAGCAGAAAAGAGACCAGTCAGCTAAGGAAGTGGCATGTCAATGTGTGGTAAGAGAGGAACACTAGAAGTTGGAAAGGTAGTCATAAGCTAGATCACACAGGGCCTGAGGCCACCGTCAGTAGTTTAGATTCTAATGTAAAAGAGGAATCCACTGAATAATCAAACACAGGAATAACATCATTCGATTTAAGCTTTCAAAAGATCATAATGATTGCTAACTGGAAAAAAAAGTGGGACAAGAGTGGAAGTAGATCTCTTGGGCAACAACCATAATAATTTAAGAACAAATGATGATACCTTAGACTAGTATACTGACACTTAGCAGGTGAGAGAAGTAGATAAATATGCCATTTATGTTGGAGGTAGAATTGATTGGATGAAGTGATGAAATGAATATGGTTAGGAAGGCATGTGAGACTGAAATGCCAAACTAAAGTTTCTGGCCACAACTGAGTGGGTAGAAAACTACCCACTACTAATCTACTAATATGAGAACTATCAGGAAAACTGATATAAGGAGATCAGAGGGTGTTCAGCTTTTTTGTGAAATATCTAAGAAGATATCCAATAAGAAATTGGACACTTAATTAAGGATCTCAGCTGAATTCATAAAGTTGAGAATTATCATCAACCAGGCAATAGTATAAAAAGTCACTGGAATATATAACATCATCTAGAGTTTGGAGTATAGGTTAAGAGAAGAGAAGGCTCCTGAAGCAAACCCTAAACATGACAACATTTATATACAGGGAAAGGTGGAAGAGAAGTGGGCAAGGGCATAAAGTAGCATACAGAGAGGTATGAAGGAAACTAAGATAGTGTGCATCACAAAAGCAAAGAGAAGAAAATGTTTCAAGAAAAGAAAATAATTATTTCTATTAATATTGCTAGAAATTCTTGTAAAATAAAAACTGAAAACTTCCCAATGAATTTGGCACCATTAGAGGTCACTGGTGTCCTTCCATAACAAGAGCAGTTTGGATAGCAAGCTAGAGACAAAAGGTAGATGAAAGGAAGAAGGAAAAATTAATGGAGAACTCCATTTAAACATGTGATTTGTGAGAAATCCACTCAGAATATGATGCAACTCCAATTATTCAGATTATAGTTCCCACTCAGCATTAAACATTTCACTCCCATTATTCAGATTATATTTTATATTTTTCTTTATATAAGCCTTGAGACTTTCTTTTTGTATGTATTATTGGTTGTTTAAGGTTTTCAATTATTGTGAATGGGTTCTTCTAAAAACTCTTTTAAAAGAAACACGCATTTACCATATATATATATATATACACACACACATCTTAATATGAGTGTGTTTTGTAAATAACAATGAACATGTTATAAACATGAATGAATGATGCTTCATAAACATGAATGAATGATGCTAACATTTTAATTTACATTCTTAATATTTTTACATTTTTATTTACATTTATTTTCACTATTATATCAACTTTTTTTCAGAATGAAAAGGTAAACTATGAGAAATACAAATTATTCTAAATTAGTACAGCATATGTTAGCAAGCAAAAATGAGCATAACTTACCATCTCTGAACTAGAACTGAAACAACTATCTGTTGGCCTTGGAGAGTAACTGGAAGACTGACTACTCTGTAAAGAATCAAGATCTGAAAATAAAGATTTAATTTTCAAAGTTTATTAAGGTACCATATATTTGCTAATTTGTGAAGACGAGTATGTATTAATATATACACAGGCAGAAAATAGTTGCTGGTAAATAAGTTCAGTTAACATACTATGGAACATTTTAAAAGTTAAAATTTTGGATATGTGGCAGCTTGCATTTTTGACAGGGTATTTTGGATTTATTCTCCATGTATCTGCCTGCCAGTGCAAGACATGCAGGTTCTATTACTGAGTCAGGAAGATCCTCTAGAGAAGGAAATGACAGCCCACTCCAGGATTCTTGTTTGGGACATCCTATGGACAAAGGAACCTGGCAGTCTGTAGTCCATGGGGTCACAAGAGAGTTGGACACAACTTAGTGACTAAAACAACAACAATAAACAAAACGTGTATTTGCAAGTAAAACAAGGGGAGGAAACATAAGGGAAGAAATGAGAACAGAGAAATTGAACTGATTTTTTCCAATATAATGAACCTTTTTTTATGAACAAATAAAATGTCAGTCCATAGGAAGAAAGATAAGCCAAGGTACCATATATTTGCTAATTTAGTAAATGAAGCTTCATCATACAATTGAAATGATATTTAACCTATAATATGATTTCATAACTGTAGAATTTTAAAGCTATTCATGAATTCAAAATTAATATAAAAAGATATCTTTTGACATTTGATGACTGCAACACTGTTAAATTTATTTTTTTTTAAATTGTACTTGAAAAATTAACTCAAAGCACCTGGTATGTTATTCATTATCTGCTTAATATGTTCTCTTATGATTCCAAGAAAAGTTTAAAAATGGGCCTCATAAGTAGGTCATGACTCCCTAGAACGTATAAATACAATACTATATATAGATCAACAGTAGGCTCAACCATTCCTCTCCTTGCTTGTAAAAGTGAATTTGCTATTAAAAAAAAGCAAAAGGTAATGGAATGTGGTGCAACAACATAAATAAATCACATGCCCTCCTATATACAGCAGATCATGACTACAATTCATACCTCAGATTGGATTTGGTGCCTTCTGTAACAGAACCTGTCAGTCAGCTGAGAGGTAGAGAGAACTTAGGTAAATTCAGTTACCCTCAGTTCATCATTCTAGAAGGAATTTATATCCTCACAAAGGTTCTTCTTAACAGTGGAAAGCAGAGAACAGAATGAACAGTAGGATTTTACTAACAACATGAACTAAAGGTATTCCTCCACAATAAGGTCCATTCAATTCATAAGTACAGTAAACCCACAGTTATTAGTACAGAAGATAAATGTCTGTTAAATGAATGTAGATTAGAATGTAAATTCAAAACCTTATGTAAGGCACTGTAATAGTTTTTAGGAATACATGGCCATGATGCTCAAAGGATTGAGCATTTTGAGATGAGGAAAGACACATACAGTTTTTAAAAATAGTCACAAAGTTAGGTGCAAAAATAAAAGTGATAGAAGATACAAAAGCAGTAGAGACCTAAGTGTGATGAGTTCTAGGGAAACAGGCTAGTAAAGTAATGCTCAAAATTCTCCAAGCCAGGCTTCAACAATATGTGAACCGTGAAATTCCAGATGTTCAAGCTGGTTTTAGAAAAGGCAGAGGAACCAGAGATCAAATTGCCAACATCCGCTGGATCATCAAAAAGCAAGAGTTCCAGAAAAACATCTATTTCTGCTTTATTGACTATACCAAAGCCTTTGACTGTGTGGATCACAACAAACTGTGGAAAATTATTCAAGACATGGGACTACCAGACCACCTGACCTGCCTCTTAAGAAACCTGTATGCAGGTCAGGAAGCAACAGTTCGAACTGGACATGGAACAACAGACTGGTTCCAAATAGGAAAAGGAGTACATCAAGGCTGTATATTGTCACCCTGCTTATTTAACTTATATGCAGAGTACATCATGAGAAACGCTGGGCTGGAAGAAACACAAGCTGGAATCAAGACTGCCGGGAGAAATATCAATAACCTCAGATATGCAGATGCCACCACCCTTATGGCAGAAAGTGAAGAGGAACTAAAAAGCCTCTTGATGAAAGTGAGAAAGGAGAGTGAAAAAGTCGACTTAAAGCTCAACATTCAGAAAACTAAGGTCATGACATCTGGTCCCATCATTTCATGGGAAATGGATGGGGAAACAGTGTCAGACTTTATTTTGGGGGGCTCCAAAATCACTGCAGATGGTGACTGCAGCCATGAAATTAAAAGATGCTTACTCCTTGGAAGGAAAGTTATGACCAACCTAAATAGTATATTTAAAAGCAGAGACATTACTTTGCCAACAAAGGTCCGTCTAGTCAAGGCTATGGTTTTACCAGTAGTCATGTATGGATGTGAGAGCTGGACTGTGAAGAAAGCTGAGCGCTGAAGAACTGATGCTTTTGAACTGTGGTGTTGGAAAAGACTCTTGAGAGTCCCTTGGACTGCAAGGAGATCCAGTCCATCCTAAAGGAGATCAGTCCTAGGTGTTCATTGGAAGGACTGATGTTGAAGCCGAAACTCCAATACTACGGCCGCCTCATGCAAAGAGTTGACTCATTGGAAAAGACCCTGATGCTGGGAAGGATTGGGGGCAGGAGGAGAAGGGGACGACAGAGGATGAGATGGCTGGATGGCATCACCAACTTGATGGACATGAGTTTGGGTAAACTCCGGGAGTTGGTGATGGACAAGGAGGCCTGGCGTGCTGCGATTCATGGGGTTACAAAGAGTCGGACACGACTGAGCAACTGAACTGAATTGAACTGAATAAAGAAAGCACCAGATAAAGAATAGGTTTTATAAGATGAATAAACAAGTTCCCAAAAGACAAGATGAAAAATAGTGTATGTGATGGGAGAAAAGAAAGTGTAGATGTGCACTTTAATACTAAGGAAATTTTAGACTGTCTACCAAGGCATCTAATTGGGGATTAATTAAAGAAGGGTAAAATGTATGAAAACATAGATCATTGGGAGATTAACTCAACAATCAAGTCATGAGGTGATGAAGATCTACCTTAAAACAGTGAGATTGGTTGAAAAGGCAAGTGATTCAAATTTCAAGACAGTTTTTAAATACCCTCAATTTTTATTATAAACTTAAAAAAATTTTGGAAATCTGATTGAACATTAATTCCAAAATGTGAGAAAGATTACACATGCACATACACACACATATATTATATAGGCCAATCTAACCAATAGCATCAGTGCAAAAATTGTATATGAGTTAAAATTTCAAAATATAAAATTAGAAAATAAGAAGAGCAAACTTAATCATAAATCATCATGATTTGGTGGGATTTATTTTAGGAATGCTAGAATGGTCCATATCACAAAATCCTTTAGCAAAATTCACTATTTTAAAAGACCTAGACCACAATTATATATCACCTCACACCCATTAAAATGGCCACTTACTGAAACAAGTGAAAATAATAAGCATTGGTACAGATTTCGAGAAATTGGAACCCTGGTGCATTATTGCTGGGAGTGCACAATTGTATAGCTGATATGGAAAACAGTATGAACATTCTTCAAAAATTTTAAAATATGGACTTTCCTGATGGTCTAGTGGTGAAGAATCCATCTGCCAATTTAGGATTGAACTCCTGTCTGGGAAGATTCCACATGCTGTGGAGCAACTAAGCTTGTGTACCACAAGAACTGAAGCTCCCATGCCTAGAGACTGCACTCTACAACAAGAGAAGCCGTCATAATGAGAAGCCCGCACACTGCAACTAGAGAAGCTCCCACTTGCCACAACTAGAGAAAGCCCACACACAGCAGTGAAGATCAACTGCAGCCAAATAAATAAATAAAATTTTAGAGCAGAACTTCCATGTGACCCAGCAATTCCATTTCTTGGGATACATTCAAAAGAATTGAAAATGGAATCTTGAAGAGATATTTGTATACCTATGTTCACTGCAATATTACAATGACCAAGAGGTCAAAGCAACCTAAATGTCTATTAACAAATGAATGGATACACAAAACATGGTTTATACATACAATGGAATATTTTTCAGCATTATAAAAGAAGGAAATCTTGTTGTATGTTACAACATGGATGAACCTTAAAGACATTATACTAAGCGAAATAAATCACAAAAAGATAAATATTATATGATCACACTTATATAAGAAAAATAAAATATTCAAACTCATAGAAACAGAATTGTGGCTACCAAAGGCTGAAGGGAAGAGAGGTATACCTTACTCTTTGAAACTGCTGAAAGGGTGAATTTTATGGTATGTGTTTTGGGGTATAAAAAAAGATATATGAGGGAAAAATAATAATCATTTCCATAGATGCCAATACTCTTTCCCAAGTTACTGACTCAAAATCACCTCCTAAAAAGACCTTTCAGTAAAATAACACATATGTGCTTGTGTCCAAAATCCAGATTCAATGCAGAAACATGGGGTGTGCATTTACACTAAAGTAGCAACAAAAACAACAAAAGTACCTACAGCTGAATCTAAGAGACATTCAGAATCTACTTGAGAAAAACCTTAAAGTGCATAAAGGAATTTTAAACGGCTGTTATAGATACAAAATTAGACTGAATTAATAAAAAAAAATCCTTCTTCTTAGATAGTACTACTCAACATCATTAGGATGACAATTCACACTTAATTAATGCATATGCTTAGCTGTCAGCAAATTTGGAAAACCCAGCAGTGCCCACAGGACTGGAAAAGGTCAATCCTCATCTCAATCCCAAAGAACAGCAGTACTAAAGAATGTTCAAACTACTGGACAATTGTACTCATCTCCCATGCTGGTAAGGTTATGCTCAAAATCCTCCAACCTAGGCTGTGTGGATCATAACAAACTCTTAAAGAGATGGGGAGACCAGACCATCTTACCTGTCTCCTGAGAAAACTGCATGTGGGTCAAGAAGCAACAGTTAGAAGCCTGTATGGAAAAACTGACTGGTTCAGGACTGAGAAAGGAGCACAATAAGGCTGTTTATTGTCACCCTGTTTAACTTATAAGAAAAGCTTATCATGCAAAATGCTGGGCTGGATGAGTTACAAGCTGCAATCAAGACTGCTGGGAGAAATACCAACAACCTCAGATATGCAGATGATACCACTCTAATGGCAGAAAATGAGAGGAACTAAAGAGCCTCTTGATGAGGGTGAAGGGGAAGAGTGAAAAAGCTTAAAACTCAATATTAAAAAAAAAAAAAAAACTAAGATCATGGCATATGGTTCCATCACTTCATGGCAAATAGAAGGGGAAAAGGTAGAAGCAGTGACAGAGTTCCTCTTCTTGGGCTCTAAAATCACTGTAGATGGTGACAGCAGCCATGAAATTAGAAGACAACTGCTTATTGGCAGGAAAGCTATGACAAACCTAGACAGTATGTTAAGCAAAGACATCACTCTGCTGACAAAGGTCCGTATATTCAAAGCTATGGTTTTTCTAGTAGTCATGTATGAATGTGAGAGTTGAACCATAAAGAAAGCTAAGCACTGAAGAACTGATGCTTTAGAACTGTGGTGCTAGAGAAGGCTCTTGAAAGTCCTTTGGAAAGCAAAGAGATCAAGACAGTCAATCTTAAAGGAGATCAAACCTGAATACTTTTTGGAAGGACTGATGTTGAAGCTGAAGCTCCAACACTTTGGCCAGCTGACTCACTGGAAAAGACTCTGATGCTGGGAAAGATTGAAGGCAGAAGGAGAAAAGGGTAACAGAGATGAGATGGTTGGATGGCATCACCAATTCAACACACACGAACTTGGGCAAACTCCAGGAGTTGGTGAGGGACAGGGAAGTCTGGTGGGCTGCAGTCCATGGGGTCACAAAGAGTCAGACACAGTAACTGAACAAATAAAAATGAATACATTTCCTTGGCAGGACTTCCTTGGTGGTCCAGCAGTTAAGACTTCATGCTTCCAATGTAGAGGGCACAGGTTCAGTCCCCTGGTTGGGGAATTAAGATCCCACTTGCTACGTGGTCTCTTTTCCCCCCAAAAAACCCTTTTCCTTGGAGTTACACAGTTGATTTTAAAGTTATATATAAAAATAATCAAAACTAATCAGAAAAATCTTTAAAAAGTGCAAAGGGAGGTGTAACTCTTAGAAATTAAACATTGCTGTGGCTGTTTAATTGCTAAGTTGTGTCTGATTCTTTTGCAACCCCATGGACTGTAGCCCGCTAGGCTACTCTGTCTATGGGATTTCTCAGCAAGAATACTGGAGTGGGTTGCCATTTCCTTCACAGTATAAAGTAATTATAATAAAAATAATGTGATATTAGCACATGTGAAATAGGAAAGCTCAATGGAATGGTAAAGAAAGCCCCAGAACAGACTAAAGTATATATGGAAAATGGACACAAGAAGGTAGTATTACAAATACCTAGGGGAGAGATGCATTTTTAAAAACTTGAATCAGGATAAACTCCTAAATCAGGATAAATTCTCAGTGCAAAAAAAATACAAAATCATACCAATACTAGAAGAAAATATAAGTGAATTCATTTGTAATCAGGGAGTGTAATGAGCCTTTCTAATTAAATCCAAAAGTATAAAAGATAAGATTGATAATATTAACTACATAAAAAATATTCAGCCTTTTGCAAAGCAGGAGATACCCTAAGCAAAGTAAAAACAAACAAATCAAAAATTAGTAATAAACTAGGTGAAAATATTTGTGACACATCACAAAGACCTAAATCTCTTTAATATATAAAGAACTCTTAAATATCAAGAAAAACATGTAAAAACTCAATGCTCCTAAAGACACAAATGAAATTCACAGAAACAAAAAAATCACAAATAACCATTACACATTTTTAAAAGATGCTCAACTTCACTCAAGAAAAGGAAGTACAAATTGAAATTTCCACTCTCTATTTTTATAAGATTCACAAAAATTCCTAAGTTGGACTACAATCACTATTAGTGAGGCTGTGGAATAAAAATCACATTTATGATAGGATTGCAAAATGATGCAATGGGGAATTCAGCAATTTCTATAAAAAACAGATTTTGGCAATAACTATCGAAAAAAACAACATAAAAACTCCACAGTGTATCTCCTCTTTGATTCAGCAATCCCATTTCTAGAAATTAACCTGAAAATGCACCTCTACAATTAAGAAATATGTGCTCAAAGTTGTTCACTGAACATTGTAAAATGAGATACCAGAATCAATGCAAATGCCCACCAACAGGGAACTGTCTGAGTAAACTATAGATCATCCACATAATGGATTACTAAGTGGGTATAAATAAAGGATTAATAAATGTCTAATACTAATATAAGGAAACTTACAGAAAATTTATTAAATAAATCCATTTATGTATAAAATACACTATATTAAGATATCCTACATTACATTTAGAATGAGAAGGGCAGAGAAACAAGACACACATATATGTGCATTTATACACTTTTAGGCTTTATTTTGGGCTTCCCTGGTAGCTCAGCTGGTAAAGAATCCACCTGCAAAGCAGGAGACCCTGGTTCAATTCCTGGGTCGGAAGATCGCATTGAGAAAGGATAGGTTACCCACTCCAGTATTCTTGGGCTTCCCTGGTGGCTCAGACAGTAAAGAATCCCCCTGTAATGTGGGAGACCTGGGTTCAATCACTGAGTTGGGAAGATCCCCTGGAGGAGACATGGCAACCCACTCCAGTATTCTTGCCTGGAGAATCCCCATGGACATAAGAGCCTCACGGGCTACAGTCCATGGGATTGCAGAGAGCTGGACATGACTGAGTGACTAAGCACAGCACAGAAGAGTGCATATCATATGAACTAGCCAATTCTACTTCTAGAAATAAAATCCTAGAAGAAACTTTTATACATGTGTGCCAGGAAAGTGTCAAGATTTGCTAAAGTAGCATTGTTTATCATAGCAAAATATTCAAAACAACTTAAATAATCATTGCCAAAAGATGTATAAGTTGTGTTACATTCATACAATAGAAGGCTGTATAGAAGAAAATAAATGATGAAATGTATTCGAGTCACAAGTATCAGCGTGATTGACTCTCAAAACATATTTCTAGGTGAACACACACGCACAAAAGTAAGTTACAGAAAAATATAGAGATCTTGCCTCAATTTGTTGTAGAAAGCTCAAAACCAAGCAATCGGAAAAGTCTACATGTGCTATCAAAAACCAAATTCAGGATAATAGTTACCTCTAGAGGGCAGGATAGGAAATACAATGGAGAAGGTATTCAAAAGTATTGATTATGTATTATTCTTAAGCTACAAACAAGGGGATAAAAAGGTATCTTTTTTTTTTAATCATTCATTAAGCAGTACATATATATATATACTCATATAACATTTTATAAAAGATGAAATTAATTTTAAGGGGCCAATTATGCAATATATTCTAAGATACTTATAAAATACATTTGCCAGTAAAACTCTAAAAAAAAAAAATCCAAAACTTAAAATTTAACTGATTTCTGGAGATTTCTCCCTGGTGGTCTAGTGACTGAGTCCAGACTCACAGTGCAAGGGGGTCTGGGTTTGGTCAGGGAACTAGATTCCACATGTTACACTAAAAGATCCTGTGTGCTGCAACTAATTCTGGACCATCCAAATTAAAAAAAAAAAAAAAAAATCAAAATTTAACTGATTTCTGTTAAAATGTTATTTTTAAAAGAATAAAATTCACTTATAGTTACACTGACAGGTTTTCTTAGTAGATGTTGTCCCGCCTTTGAAAGAACACATTCCTCCTTCTTCTATCAGAATCTAGAAGAAAAACAAAATTTTAACAGCTCCCAAGTATATACAATAATATCTACTTATAGCTACCTTTTACCACCCCAATTCAACTTATAGCACTTGTCTTTCATATTACTTTAATTGAACAAAGAGGATTATAAAACCACAAAGAAAAATTTACCTGTGATGAACAGTAATTGAAACAAAATTTAAATTGGTTTAGAAACAGAAAACAATAGAACAGACATTTGCCAGGAAATAAATTACTGACAAAAAGGAGAGACTTTGGGTAATCTTAGTAAATGCAGTTGAAAAAAGACAAAGATATTAAAGCAATTTGGATATCTATTCCATTATTTTCTTTTAAATTTCTTAAGTTGGATATCAGTTCATTTAATTTCAGATTTTTTTAAATAATATAAGCTCTTAAAGGTATAAATTTTCTGTAGAATACACCACTGGTTTTGATTTTCATCAATTTCTATGTAATTTGCATTTTATTTTCATTTTTTTTCTTTTATTTGTTAAACCCACAGTATTTCTTAATTTCCAACAAGGTAAGGGAGGTTAGGGCTTCCCTGATGGCTCAGTAGTAAAAAATTCACCTTCAAGGCAGGAGACAAGGGTTTGACCCCTGGGTCAGGAAGATCCTCTGGAGAAGGAAATGGCAACCCACTCCAGTATTCTTGCCTGGGAAATTCCATGGACAGAGGAGCCTGGCAGGCTACAGTTCATGGGGTCACTAAAGAGTTGGACATGACTTAGTAACTGAATAGCAACAACAAGAAGGGAAGGTAAGCACCTATTGTTGTTGCTGTTCATTTCTACTTAAATTAATTTTTATTAGAGAATGTGGCTATGAATCTTTTCAAAGATGAGGATCTTACACTTTTTTATGGCTTACTATATGAATTATGTTATGGACTTATAGAAAATAAATATTCTCTGGTGGTAGGATATAGTTTTTTAGATAGATAGGTAGTATAAAAGAGAAACTGTCTAGCTGCTCACTGAACCTGTTTCTCCCAGGCATACAGCTAAACTTCATTTCTCAGCCTTCCTTGGAGTTGATTAGAATGAGCTATTTAAGTTCTGGTCATGGGCAAAAGTGGTGCAGACCACTACCAGTCTCGGCTATAAAATTTTTCTGCATAATCTTCCATTTTCTTTCCCCTCTGATATCAACATACAGTGCAAACATGGAAGCTTACAGCAGAGTCCCTACCAGCTCAGGGTCCTGAATAACTTTATAGAGCACAGCCTCTTCTATAACCCTATTATTCAACCATTTTAAAAAGTCTTGTATATTCAGTTCTTAAAACATTCAAGCTCAAAATGTGCACCAGAAACCCACAAGCTGAAAAAGCTACAGAGACCCAAGAGTAGGCATATACTCCTGTATAAACTTCAGATCTTTTGATAGAGAATAACAGAAAAAGAAGATAAGACCAAATAGGGAAAAAAAAACTTAATTATTCAAGGAATTTCCCCCATCCTCCAGTTCAGCAAGTGTTCACAGTATCTGCCCAGAAGGATTTCATAATTGGTATGGATCAATAAGTTTATGTCTCCTCTTCTCTTTTCTAAATGGGCATTTTAGTGCATTTATACTGTCCTTGCCCTGGTACAATTTCCTTCATATATATATCTTTTCCTGTCTTTTTATTTTCAACCTTTGTTATTATGTTCTACATGTTTCCTCAAAAATATGTAGATTTTTTCTTCTCAATTTGATATTCCTTGAATCTTGATAAGAAAAGTCAGCCTTTTTATAAAATTTAACATATTAATAGCTAAGCAGGATTCATTCCTTACATTTTATGTTTACTGTTTATGTAGAAGTGTTATTTCACTTTTTTCCCACCTTGTTCTACTGTGACATCCCCACTCTTTTATATTCTGACGCTCTCCCATCTCTCTCCATTTCTCTAGTGATTATCTTCCCATTTTAAACAAACTTATGTAAACTGTATTCCTCCACTATTTCAAAATTTCATAGGCTGCAGTTAAAGATGGCAATGTAGGAGGATTCTGAACTCACTTCCTTCCATGGACACACTAAATCTAAGCTATATACAGAACAATTTCTTCCAGCTGCACCCCATCATTCCCCCACCCCCCGCCAAAGAAACAACTATTTCAGTTCAGTTGCTTAGTTGTATTCGACTCTTTGTGACCCCATGGACTGCAGCACGCCAGGCATCCCTGCCCATCACCAATTCCCAGAGCTTACTCAAACTCATGTCCATCAAGTTTGTGATACCATCCAACCATCTCATCTTCTGTTATCCCCTTCTCCTCCTGCCTTCAATCTTTCCCAGCATCAGGGACTTTTCCAATGAGTCAGTTCTTCGTATCAGGTGGCCATGATATTGGAGTTTCCACTTCAGCATCAGTCACTCCAATGAATATTCAGGACTGATTTCCTTTAGGATTGACTGGTTTGATCTCTATACAGTCCAAGGGACTCTCAAGAGTCTTCTTCAACATGACAGTTCAAAAGCATCAATTCGTTGGTGCTCAGCTTTCTTTATAGTCCATCTCTCACATCCATACATGACTACTGTAAAATCCATAGCTTTGAATATACGGACCTTGGTCGGCAAAGCGAGTGAATGAGTAAAAGTTGTTCAGTCATGTCCGACTCTTTGCAATCCCATGGACTATACAGTCCATGGAATTCTCCAGGCTAGAATACTGGAGTGGGTAGCCTTTCCCTTCTCCAGGGGATCTTTCTAACCCAGGGATCGAACCCAGGTATCCCACATTGCAGGCAGATTCTTTACCAGCTCAGCCACAAGGGAAGCACAAGAATACTAGAGTGGGTAGCCTATCCCTTCTCCAGCGGATATTCCCGACCCAGGAATCGAACCAGGGTCTCCTGCATTGCAGGTGGATTCTTTACCAACTGAGCTATCAGGTATGCTCTGGCAAAGTGATGTCTCTGAATTTTATTTTCTTGGTCTCCAAAATCACTGATGGTGACTACAGCCATGAAATTAAAAGAAGCTTGCTCCTTGGATGAATATCTATGACCAATCTAGACAGCATATTTTCATCCAAGGAGCAAACCTCTTTTAAATTCATGGCTGCAGTCACCATCTGCAGTGATTTTGGAGCCCAACAAAATAAAATCTCACACTATTTCCATTGTTACCCCATCTTTTTGCTACAAAGTGATGGGACTGGATGCAATGATCTTCATTTTTTGAATGCTGTGTTTTAAGCCAACATTTTCATTCTCCTCTTTCACTTTCATCAAGAGGCTCTTTAGCTTTTCTTTGCTTTCTGCCGTAAGAGTGGTGTCATCTGTGTACCTGAGGTTACTGATATTCCTCCTGGAAATCTTGATTTCATCTTGTGCTTCACTCAGCCCAGCATTTCACATGATGTTCTCTGCAAATAAGTTAAATAATCAGAGTGACAATATACAAGCTGGATGTACTCCTTTCCCAATTTGGAAACAGTCCATTGTTCCATGTCCGGTTCTAACTGTTGCCTCTTGACCTGAATACAGATGTTTCAGGAAGCAGGTCAGGTGGTCTGGTATTCCCACCTCTTGAAGAATTTTCCACAGCTTGTTGTGATCCACATAGTCAAAGCCTTTGCTGTAGTCAATAAAACAGAAGTAGATGTTTTTCTGAAACTCGCTTGCTTTTTCGATGATCCAGCAGATGTTGGCAATTTGATCTCTGGTTCCTCTGCCTTTTCTAAATCAGCTTGAACATCTGGAAGTTCCTGATTCACATACTGTTGAAGCCTGGCTTGGAAAATTTTGAGCATTACTTTGCTAGCGCGTGAGATGAGTGCAATTGTGTGGTAGTCTGAGCATTCTTTGGCATCGCCTTTCTTTGGGATTGGAATCAAAACTGACCTTTTCCAGTTCTATGGCCACTGCTGAGTTTTCCAAACTTGTTGGCATATTGAGTGCAGCACTTTCACAGCATCATCTTTTAGGATTTGAAATAGCTCCACTGGAATTCCATCACCTCCACTAGCTCTGTTCATAGTGATGCTTCCTAAGGCCCACTTGACTTCGCATTCCAGGATGTGTAGCTCTAGGTGAATGATCAAACCATCATGGTTATCTGAGTCATTCAGATCATTTTTATATAGTTCTTCTGTGTATTCTTGCCACCTCTTCTTAATAGCTTCTGTTTATGTTAGGTCCATACCATTTCTGTCCTTTATTGAGCCCATCTTTGCATGAAATGTTCCCTTGGTATCTCTAATTTTCTTGCAGAGATCTCTAATTTTTCCCATTCTACTGTTTTCCTCTATTTATTTGCATTGATCACTTAGGAAGTCTTTCTTATCTCTCCTTGCTTTTCTTCTAGAACTAACACCAAAAACAGATGTCCTTTTCATCACAGGGACTAGAATACAAAAGTAGGAAGTCAAGAGCTACCTGGAGGTACAGGCAAGTTTGGCCTTGGAGTACAAAATGAAGCAGGTCAAAGGCTAACAGAGTTTTGCCAAAACAACATACGGGTCATAGCAAACACCCTCTTACAACAACACAAGAGATGACTCTACACATGGACATCACCAGATGGTGATAACCAAAATCAGATTGACTATATTCTTTGCTGCTAAAGATGGAGAAGCTCTATACAGTCAGCAAAAACAAGACAAAGAACTGATTGTGGCTCAGATCATCAACTCCTTTATTGCAAAATTCAGACTTAAATGAAGAAAGTAGGGAAAACCACTAGACCGTTAAGGTATGACCTTAATCAAATCCCTTATGATTATACATTGGAAGTGACAGAGTCAAGGGATCAGATCTGGTAGACCGAGTGCCTGAAGAAATATGGATGGAGGTTCGTGACATTGTACAGGAGGCAGTGATCAAGTCCATCCCCAAGAAAAAGAAGTGCAAAAAATGCATAATGGTTGTCTGAGTATGCCTTACAAATAGCTGAGAAAGGAAGAGACGTGAAAGGCAAAGGAGAAAAGGAAAGATATACCCATCTGAAAGAAACAACTAGCTAAGAGCCAAATTGAGGAAATGTAAACATATTGGCTAAATGAGAAAAAAAATTAAAAAAAAAAACAAAAAACCTCACATTGAGGCAGGTAGGACAGGCTGAGATCAATCTTAGATTACTCTGAGACACCATAAACCTCACCCCAGGTGCAGCAACCCACAATCAGGAAGGAACCTACAACTGAAAGTGTCTTGATTAAGAGCTAATGGTTTGAACCTTATATTTGTTTCCTGAACTTCTAAGACCTGTATCTGAGAGATAAGCATCCCAAATATCAAGCTTTGAAAGCCAGTAAAGTCTATGTCCATGAGATCCAGTTCTCAAAGGGTTTACACAAGCTCCCTGTGACTACTCTCCAGGGCTTAGATACAGGCAGCCCACTGACACACTCAATCTTTCTGTGCTGCTGCTGCTGCTAAGTCGCTTCAGTCGTGTCCGACTCTGTGCGACCCCATAGACAGCAGCCCACCAGGCTCCACCGTCCCTGGGATTCTCCAGGCAAGAATACTGGAGTGGGGTGCCATTGCCTTCTCCGAATCTTTCTGTGAAAGAAGCCTATTAGTTTACCTTCATATATGTGGCCTTAACAGAAGGCTTCTGATTAAACTCACATCTAAGGGCAGGCTATAATTCTCTTCAGGGACCTCAGAGTCTAGGCATTACCTTCATGCTCCTTCTGCTTTGATCTAGGTCACCAGCATCTCCCAGAGATGAGACTATACACACAGCTGGTACCCTAGCTTTTGTGGTTTCCATCCTTTGTCTGCTTGGCTCTGGTAGCCAATGCATCTTATACTCAGAGGTCCTGCAGCCCTATAACAAATGGAGAAATAGTTCTCAGATAGTCATTCCCCTCAGAGGCCAGCACAGAGGCAGCAGACTGAAACATACCCTCAATCTTTCTGTGAAAGAGGCCTACTTTTTTATCTTAAATCTTCAGCCTCAGGGACAGGATTCTTATTTGACACACTTTTAGAGGCATACTGAAATACTTTTCGAAGACCACAGAACTCAGCAGGTGCCATCTTTGTCCTTTCCTTCTGCCAGATTCTAAGCTGTCACAAAGAATGTTACCTGCCATATCAGTAAACAAAGGATGTTGCAGCCATCAAGACATCAGCTAGTGCAGCCTCCTCTGCCCCCTCCACGTATGGGTGCACCCTGAGGGGATTCAGGATGAGAGAAAACAGGATACTGGACTGGACATTTAAGGTATATATCAAAACAAATTATTTTAAGAAGTCCAGCACTTGCTTCTTCTCACACATAGAAAAGTGCTATATTCATTAACTTGAGATGTCTGGTTTTTCTTTAATTAACAGTAATCCTTTGATGCTCAGACTATTTTCTGCTTTTGTAAAAACACCTGTATGTCCTGGCTCCCCTCTTACCTTGAAGGAACAGTTCTCTGGAGCTATCTGAGAGACTGTCCTCTGGGCAAAAGACCCAGTATGCCTGCTCAAAAAGACCCCTCAAAAGCAAAAAACATAATTCTCAACTTTCAGGATGTGATTTTTTTTTCAGTTGACACTGGTATCTCCCAGAAAAGAGCTTGTACACACATCTGGTACCCTGACATTTGAGGCTGCTGCCCAAAGGACACGTCCCTTGATATCTTGGCTCTGGTGGCCAGTATGGCTTGTGTTCACAGGTTTAACAGGTTGTTATTGATGGTGTAGTCACTAAGTCGTGTCTGACTCTTGCGACCCCATGGACTGTAGTCTGCTAGCCTCCTCTGTCCATGGGATTTTCCAGGCAAGAATACTGCAGTGGGTTGCCATTTCCTTCTCCAGGGTTCAACAGGGTGTTTGAGAATTGTTTCTTTGTTCAACAGGGTGGTAGCAAACAAAGAAACAACTCTCAACTGGTTATCACACCAGGTCTCAGTATAGAGGGGGCATACAGAAATCCACATCTCAAATTCTTCTCATGAAAGAGGTATATTTGCATACCTTATAAGCTATTGGCTGAGGTCTAGCTTCAAATCAGACTAAATCTATATTTTGACTGGCAGGTTTTGGCACACCCACAACTAGGAGCCACTTAAAGTACACTAGGATGCTTGGACAATCACAAAGATTTGAGAGACAACCAAGACCTAGGGCAAGGTTGACACATAGTGATCATCACTTACATGAAGCCACTCCTTCAAGACTATGAGAGGCAACTTTCTTATCTAATGCATGAAAACCAACAGAGTGTTAGGAAAATGGAGAAACAGAAGAATATTTTCCAGATGAAAGAAAAAAGATAAAACCTTAGAAAAAGACCTTAATGAAATGGAGATAACTGCTTTACCTTATACCTTACAAAATAACAGTCAAAATAACTGATCACTGAGATCAGGAGATCAACATGTGAGCAAAGTAAGAATTTCAACAAAGAAACATAAAATAAAGGAAAATACCAAACAGAAATCAGAGCTTAAGAATACAATAACTGAACCTAAAAATATAATAGCAAAATACAAAAATAGTCTTAATGACCCGGATAACCATGATGGTAGTAAGACAACATGGAGCCAGACATCCTTGAGTGTGAATCAAGTGGGCCTTAGAAAGCATTACTATAAAACAGTTAGTGGAGGTGACAGAATTCCAGTTGAGCTATTTAAAATCCCAAAAGATGATGCTGTTAAAGTGTGGCACTCAATATGCCAGCAAATTTGGAAAACTCAGCAGTGGCCACAGGACTGGAAAAGGTCAGTTTTAATTCCAATCCCAAAGAAGGGCAATACCAAAGAATGTTCAAACTACTATATAATTGCACTCATTTCACATGCTAGCAAGGTAATACTCAAAATCCTTCAAGCTAGGCTTCAGCAGTACATAAGTGACAGCTTCCAGATGTCCAAGCTGGATTTAGAAAAGGCAGAGGAACCAGAGATCAAATTGCTAACATCTGCTGGGTCACAGAAAAAACAAGAGAATTTCAGAAAAACATTTACTTCTGCTTCACTGACTACACTAAAGGTTTTGATTGTGTGGATTACAACAAATTGTGGAAAATCCTTAAAGAGGTAGGAATAACAGACCACCTTACCTGATTGCTGCAAAACCTGTATGAAGGTCAAGAAGCAGCAGGTAGAACCAGACGTGGAACAACAGACTGGTTCAAAATTAGGAAAGGAGTACATTAAGGCTATATGCTGTTACACTGCTTATTTATGTATTTCTTATTTATTTATTTATGCACTCGTTTATGTACTTCTAGGCAGAGTACACCATGTAGAATTCTGAGCTGGATGAATCTCAAGCTGGAATCAAGATTTCCAGGAGAAATATCAATAACCTCAGATATCAATAACCCCACCCTTATGGCAGAAAGAAAAGAGGAACTGAAGAGCCTTTTGATGAAAGTGAAAGTGGAAAGTCAAAAAGCTGGCTTAAAATTTAACGTTCAAAAAACTAAGATCATGGCATCCAATCCCATCACTTCATGCCAAATAGATGGGAAAAAAATGGAAACAGTGACAGACTTCACTTTCTTGGGCTCTAAAATCACTGCAGACAGTGACTGCATCCATGATAATAAAAGACGCTTGCTTCTTGGAAGACAAGCTATGATTAATCTAGATAGCGTATTAAGAAGCAGAGACTTCACTGTTTCCCAGAGTTTTCTCAAACTCACCTCTATTGAGTTATGATGCCATTCAACCATCTCATTCTCAGTCACAAAGGATTTTCTGAGACATCACTTTGCCAACAAAGGTCTGTCTAGTCAAAGTTACAGTTTCTCCAGTAGTCATGTACAGATGTAAGAGCTGGATCATAAAGAAGGATGAGTGTCAAAGAATTGATGCTTTCAAGCTATGGTGCTAGAGAAGACTCCTGAGAGTCCCTTGGACTGCAGGGAGATCCAACCAGTCAATTCCTAAAGGAAATCAACCCTGAATATTCATTGGAAGGACTGTTGCTAGTGCTGAAGCTCCAATACTTTGGCAACCTAATGTGAAGAGTCAACTATTGGCAAAGATGCTGATGTTGGCAAAGATTGAGGGCAGAGGGAGAAGAGGATGACAGAATATGAGATGGTTGGATGGCATCACTGACTCAACAGACATGAGTTTGAGCAAATTGCGGGAGATAGTGAAGGACAGGAAGGCTTGGCATGCTGCAGTTCATGGGTTCACAGAGTGGGACACGACTGAGTGACTGAACAACTATGCAACAACAATGAACTATTTCTCAATTGGATTGTGATGTGCAATGAGAAGTGGATTTTTTACATCAACGGGTGACAAGCAGCTCAGTGATTGGTCTGAGAAGCTCCAAAGCACTTCCTAAAGCCAAACTTGCACCCAACAGTCATGGTCACTGTTTGGTGGTCTGATTCCCTACAACTTTCTGAATCCCAGAGAAACCATTACATCTGAAAAATATACTCAGCAAATTGATGAGATGCACAGAAAATTGCAACGTGACCTTTACCAGGAGAGACCTTTGACTTAGCCATGGAAAGCTTCAATCAAGTTAAAAGACTAAAAAAAACACAGAGGGTGACTGCAGAGAAGAAAGCATTTAAATGAGAAATTAATTCAAAGATACTTTTAAAACTCCATGTATTTGGAAATTAAATGTCCACTTATGATTGATGGGTGTATCTAAGAAGCCATAACAAGGAAAACTAGAAAATATCTGTAACAGAATAAACACGAAAAGAGAATTTTATAGAATTTGCTGCATGCAGCTGAAGCTGTTCAATGTAACTAAACACAAAAATTTCCTTAAATATAAATGGATTAAATGCACCAACCAAAAGACACTGAATGGCTGGGTGGATGAAAACATGTACGTGAATGCATTTCCATTTACTACATCACTCTATTTAACCCCCCAAATTATATGTAATTATTTTATATTGTTGGGTTAATCATGTTTCCATTATGGCTTGCAATCATAATAATTAACTTTTATTTTTTCTCTATTGACTGTGAAAAGTAATAAACATCTTTTATTATTGTGATTATGTAACTATTCATTTTAATACCATTATATCATGATTGATCAACAGAAAATAATAAACTCTATATCACTAAAATTATCATTTAACAGAAAAATCTGAAATCAGTTTTTAAAATTCACATGTACTTTAGAATTGTCTTAGAATTTTTTGAGAAATACAAATTCTAGAAAAACATCTAATTCTGCTTCATTAACTATGCTAAATCTTTGATTATGTGGATCACAACATGCTGTGGAAAATTCTTAAATAGATAGAATACCAGACCACCTTTCCTGCCTCCTGAGAAACCTGTATGCAGGTCAAGAAGCAGCAGTTAGAACTGGACATGGAAAAATAAACTGATTCAAAATTGGGGAAGGAGTAGGTCAAGGCTGTATGTTGTTACCCTGCCTATTTAACTTATACGCAGAATACATCATGCAAAATGCTGGACTGGATGAAGCACAAGCTGGAGTCAAGATTGCTGGGAGAAATTATCAACAACCTCAGATATGCAGATGAATTCTACTTTAATCACAGAAAGTGAAGAGGAACTACAGAACCTCTTGATGAGGGTGAAAGAGGAAAGTGAAAAAGCTGGATTAAAACTCAACATTCAAAAAGCAAAGATCATGGCATCTGGTCCCATCACTTCATGGCAAATAAGAGGGGAAAAAGTGGAAACGGTGAAAGACTTTATTTTCTTGGGTTCTCAAATCTGCGGATGGTGACTGCAGCCATGACACTAAAAGACACTTGTTCCTTGGAGGAAAGCTATAACAAACGTAGAGAGTACATTGAAAAGCAGAGACATCACTTTGTTAAGAAAGGTCTGTCTTGTCAGGCTATGGCTTTTCCAGTAGCCATGTACCAATATGAGAACTGGACCATAAAGAAGGCTGCGCACCAACGAATTGATGCTCTTGAGCTGTGGTGCTGGATAAGACTCTTGAGAGTCCCTTGGACAGCAAGGAAATCAAACCAGTCAACCCTAAAGGAAATCAACCTTGGATGACATTGGAAAGACTGTTGCTATAGTTGAAGCTCCAATACTTTGGCCACCTGATGCAAAGAGCCAACTCATTGGAAAAGACCCTGATGCTGGGAAAGACTGAGGGCAGGAGGAGAAGGGGGCAACAGAGATTGAGATGGTTGGATAGAATCACTGACTGAATGAACATGAATTTGAGCAAACTCTGGGAAACAGTGAAGGACAGGGAATCCTGGCCTGCTGAAGTCCATGGGTTTACAAACAGATGGACATGACTTAGCAAGAAAACAACAACAATATTTTTTTTCTTCTCCAAAGCTCCAGATGTGATTCTAATGAACAGCCATGTTTAAAAACAACTGGAGTATATGATGATCTTTGACTTTTATCTAGTTTGTCTCACTTTTTCTATGTCATATTCAGTAATCCCATTTAATTTAATGATTTCCCATTACTCCATCTCATTTTTTGTTGTTCTTTCTCATGCCTTTATCAAGTGTAGTAGAAAAATGATACATATATATATGTATATATATATACACTCTATAGTATGTATAATGTATATATATTTTAGAAAACTTATGAATTTTTGCCTAGCTAAAAATTTATGACATTTTGGTTCCAGTTGTTTAACTCTTTGCAACCCTGTGGACTGTAGCCTACCAGGTTCCTCTGTCCATGGGGATTCTCCAGGCAAGAATACTGGAGTGGGGTGCCACGTGCTCCTCTAGGGGATTTTCCAACCCAGGGATCGAACCCAGGTCTCCCACATTGCAGGCAGATTCTTTACCATCTGGGCCACCAGGGAAGCCCATGAAAACTGGAGTGGTAGCCTATCCCTTCTCCAGGAGATCTTCGCGACCCAGGAATCGAACCAGGGTCTCCTGCATTGCACGTGGATTCTTTACCAGCTGAGCTACTGGAGAAGTCCTATATATATATATAGGACTCCTATATATATATATATATATACACAGTCTATACTATGTACTATATATATTTTAGAAAACTTACAAATTTTTGCAAGGCTAAAAAAATTTATGACATTTTGGTTCCAGTTGTTTGACTAAGTATGAAAAGAATGCTAGATTTCTAGTTTATATTCACTTAAAGTTTTGATATAGTTCCATTCATTCTGGCATCTATTATTACTGTTAGAAGTCTAGAAAACTTATTATCTTAGCTATTTAAAAAAACACTGAATGATGCTTGAAACATCTAATCCAATTCTGAGACTCTAAGGAAATACTATGTTAAAAAAAAAATAGGAAATTAACATGTGATACCATATTATTAACTAAAGTACAGATTTTGTTCAAATACCACAAAATTTTATGCTACTGTCCATTATTTGTTTTCATACCTTATTCAAGACTGCACATTATAGATTTTTTGACGATAAGACATTCTGACAGATGTAAAGTGATATCTCATTGCTGTTTTGATGTTCATTTCTCTGATAATTAGTGATTTGATACTCATTAGTAATGAATATCTTTTCATGTGATCATTGCACATCTATATGTCTATTTTGAAAAAAGTCTATGCAAATACTTGATCATTTTTTATTGTGTATTTTTTTATCTTAAATTTGTATGAACTGTTTATGTATATTTTGATATTAATTCGTTGACTGCATCATTTACAAACATTTTCTCCCATTCTGTTGATTGGCTTTCCATTTTGTTGTTGGCTTTATCTGCTGTGGAAAAGCTATTAAATTTAACTAGGTCCCATTTATTTATTGTTGCTTTTATTTCTTCAGACTTAGGAGACAGATGCCCACCCCCCAACACTGCTACAGTTTATGTCAAAGGGAGAAGTTTTATGGTTTAATGTCTGTCATTTAGGTCTTTAAACCATTCTGAATTTATTTTTGGATAAGGTGTGAGGAAATATTCTAATCTCATTGTTTTACATGTAGCTGTCCAGTTTTCCCACTTGTTGGAGCACTACTTGTCAAAGAGGTTGTCTTCTCCCTTATATATTCTTGCCTCCTCTGTCATAGATTAATTTACCATAGGTCTGGGGGTTTCTCTCTGGGCTCTCTATTCTGTCCCATTGATTTGTGTGTCTGTTTGTGCAGATATCATGCTCCAAGCACATTTTAACAATGTTAGTTCCTCCAAGTCACGAAAATGTGATGTCTTTCCATTTCTTTGTATTATGTTCAATTTCCTTCATCAATGTTTTATAGCTTTCAGATTACAGGTCTCTCATCTCCTTAGGTTTATTTCCAGGTATTTTATTCTTTTTGGTATGCTTTTAAATGAGATTTTTTTTTAACTTTCTCTTGTATCCTGCAACCTTGTTGTATTTGTTTATTAGTTCTAATAGTTTCTATGTGGTGACTTAAAGGTTCTCTAGGTAAAGTATCATGTTATCTGCAACTAACAACAGTTTTACTTCTTTCCTTCAAGAGTGGACATCCTTATCTTGTTCCTGAATTTATGAGATGGCTTTCAGTTTTTCACCACTGAGTATGATGTTAACTGTAAGTCTGTCATAAAGGGGCTTTATATGTTGAAATATTTTCCCATCAATAGCCACTTTGATGAGAGCTTTTACCATGAATGATGTTAAATTTTGTCAAATTCTTTTTTTTTTTCCAACAGAATGAAGCTTATTTGTCATATACATGTCATGTTTGACAACAGAGAAAATGCTATTTACAAAAAATAACGGTAGATTAAAAATACATAGTATTTGTATTTTAATACAATAATAGGGTCCCAGGATACAAACAAAGAAGTCTGATTCCAAGTTTTCATTACAAAGTTATTTGCTATACTACAAAGAACTATAGCGGAGGTAAACTTTGTCAGTATATTTCTCAAGTCAACATTACTCAATTTCATATACTCGGTTTTACATCTGTAGAGGAAGAGACAACTTCTTCAGCACATGCACCACTGATTTCTGAGTCTTGTACTTCAGAATCCTCAGCAGTTTCCTCTTTAGAATCAAATTCCTGACTATCCAGTGATTCAAGGTTATCCAGAAGTTCATGACTCAGCCTCTATTATCTCTGCCATATACTGTACATGTTCTGCCAATTCCTTATTCTCCTTCCTCAAGCAGGCAATTTCATTATCCTTTTGTTCAATTTCTTTATGAAGTTTCTCATGTTCCTTAAGTGCCTCATAGAGACCCTTCCTCCATTTTTCCACCACTTCTTTCCACATTGAGAAGATTCTGTAATCATAAGATCAAATGCTTCTTGGGTGACTCCTCCAAGATTTTTATTTTCACTATGTTCTGGGTCAGTAACAACTCCAGAGCTGGAAATCTTATATATTAACTGGTTATGCCAATGTTTCCATTTGGACAAGCCTTTAACCAACTCATTTTCTCTTCCAACTAGAGATCCAGCCATAGAAGGCTGAGTCATCTTCAGAGTTCTTCTTGGAACAGGACTATTCTTTACATTCTCTTAGAGTCCTTCTTGTTTTTGCTTCATACTGTGACTCATTACACATCTGATGGAAGCATGCAGTCCTCCTAGCGAATGCAGGTAGTTGTGGCCTCTGTGCCTCACACCAGGTCCACAGCCAAACCATGTTTGGCTTGACAGCCACTGGAGATTGTTCTTTTTTAAAAGTAAATTTTAAACATTTACTTCTTTGACTGGTCAGGTCTTTGTTGTAGCACGTGGAATAGCCATTGTGTCATGTGGATCATGGTGCCTGTGTATCCTTCAATGCAGGTACAAGGACTCTTTAGCTATGGTGAATAGGCACAGTTGCCCTGTGGCTTGTAGGATCTTAGTTCCCCAACCAGGGATTGAATCTGTGTTTCCTGCACTGCAAGACAGAATCTTAACCACTAGACAACTAATGAAGTCCCTCAAATGCTTTTTCTTCACCTATTGAGATCATGTCACTTTTATCCTTCCTTTTGTTAATGTGATATAGCATATTGCTTGATTTGCAAATGGTGAACCATCCTTTTGACCCTGGAATGAATCCAACTTGATTAAGGTGTATGTTCCTGTTTACATACTGTTGGATTTGGTTTGCTAATATTGTGTTAAGGATTCTGCCATCTATATTCATCAAAGATATTGTCCTATAATTTTCTTTTTTGTACTGTCTTTGTCTTGTTTTGGTATCAGGGTAATGTTGGCCTTGTAGAATGAATTTGGAAGTGTTCCCTACTCTTACATTTTTTTGGAATAGTTTGAGAAGGATAGATACTAGTGCTTCTTTACATGTTTGGAAGAATTCCACATGAAACCATCTGGTCCTAGACTTTTGTTTGTAGGGAGTTTTTTAAATTACAGATTTGATTTCACTTCTAGTGACTGATCTATTATATTGTTTCTTCTTGTCTCAGTCTTAACAGGCTGTACGTTTTTAGAAATTTGTCCCTCCTTCAAAGTTGCCCAATTTGTTGGCATTAGCTGTTCAGAGAATTCTCCTATAATTTTTTTTGTATCTCTGTGGTATCAGTTTTTATTTCTCCTGTTTCATTTATTATTTTGCTTATTTCGGTCCTCTCTCATTTCTTCTCTGTGTACCCATCTAAAGGTTTATCAATTTTATTCTTTAGAAAATCAGCTCTTAGTTTATCCTTATCTTGTTTTTTAATCTCTAGTTTATGTTCTCTCTGATCTTTATTATTTCCCTCCATCTGTGGACTTTGAGCTCTGTTTCTCTCTCATTCTTTCAGGTGGTTGTTGTTGTGTCGCTCAGTCACGTCCGACTCTTTGTGACCTCATGGACTGCAGCATGCCAGGCTTCCTTGTCCTTCACCATCTCCCAGTTCCCCAAACTCATGTGCATTGAGTGGATGATGCCATCCAACCATTTCATCCTCTGTCGTACCCTTCTCCTGCCTTCAATTTTTTCCAGCATCAGGGTCTTTTCCAATGAGTCAGTTCTTTACATCAGGTAGCCAAAGTATTAGAGCTTCAGCATCAGTCCTTTCAATGAATATTCAGGGTTGATTTCCTTTAGGATTGACTTGTTTGATCTCCTTGCTGTCCAAGGGACTCTCAAGAGTTTTCACCAGCACCACAGTTTGAATGCATCAATTCTTTATCACTCATTGTCTAGCTCTCACATCCATCCATGACTACTGAAAAAAACATAGCTTTGACTATGCAGACCTTTGTAGGCAAAGTAATATTTCTACTTTTTAATACACTGTCTAGGTTTGTCATTGATTTCTTCCAAGGAAAGTGAAGTTGTTCAGTCGTGTCCGACTCTTTGCAACCCCATGGACTGTAGCTTACCAGGCATCTCTGTCCACGGGATTCTCCAGGCAAGAGTACTGGAGTGGGTTGCCATTTCTTTCTCCAGGGGATCTTCCTGACCCAGGGATCAAACCAGAGTCTCCCGCATTGCAGGCAGATGCTTTACGCTCTGAGCCACCAGGGAAGCCAAGGAGCAAGTATCTTTTAATTTCATGGCTGCAGTCACCATCCACAGTACTTTTGGAGCCCAAGAAAATAGTCTCTCACTATTTCCATTATTTCCCCATCTATTTGCTGTGAAGTTATGGACCAGATGCCATGATCTTCATTTTTTGAATGTTGAGTTTGAAGCCAGCTTTTTCAATCTCCTCTTTCACCTTCATCAAGGGGCTCTTTAGCTCTTCTTCGTTTTCTGTCATAAGGGTGGTATCATCTGCATATTTGAGGTTATTGATATTTCTCCCAGCAATTTTGATTCCAGCTTGTGCTTCATCCAGCCCAGCATTTCGCATGATATACTCTGCATATAAGTTAAATAAGCAGGGTGACAATATACAGCCTTGATGTGCTCCTTTCCAATTTGGAACCAGTCCATTGTTCCATGTCTGGCTCTAATTTTTGCTTCTTGACCCGCATACAGGTTTCCCAGAAGACAGATAAAATGGTCTGATATTCCCATCCCTTTAAGAATTTTCCACAGTTGATTGTGAACTACAGTCAAAGGCTTTAGTGTACTCAATGAAGGAGAAATAGATGTTTTTCTGGAATTCCCTTGCTTTCTCTGTGATCTAGCGAATGTTGGCAATTTGATCTCTGGTTCCTTTGCCTTTTCTAAATCCAGCTTGTACAACTGGAAGTTCTAAGTTCACATACTGCTGAAGCCTAGCTTGAAGGATTTTGAGCATTACTTTGCTAGCATGTGACATGAATGCAACCGTATGGTAGTGTGAACATTCTTTTAAGTGGTAGGTTGGGTTTTTTTTGAGATTTTTCTTGCTTCCTGATGAAGTCCTGTATTGCTGTAAACCTCCCTCTTAGAACTGACATTTTAATTATATGTCTTACTATGGGTCTGTTTGAATTCTTCTTATTTGGAATCCTCTTTGCTTCCTGTCCCTGAACATCTATTTCCTTCTTTAGTTTTGGAAATTTTTCAGCCGTAATATCTTCAAACACATTTTCATTAAACTTCTCTGTCTCCTCTCCTGGCAGCCCTATGATGTGAATGTTGACACCCTTAACATTATACTAGAGATCTCATAGATTGCATTCATTTTTCTTCATTTGTTTTTCTGTTGTTCTGATTTAGTGATTTCCATTATACTGAGTTCCAGATCATTTATTCATTTGCCATCACTTAGTCTGTTATTCATTCCTTCTAGCCTGCTCAGGGTTCTAGTGCCTGGACTTCCTCTCTGAAGCAGGACTTCCTCTCAGCTCAGTGGCCATCACTACCCTGTCAGGGGCAGGGTCTGATCCCAAGCTGCTACAGTAGAAGCTCTGGGGGTTATTTTTTCATTGTCATTTATGTCAAGGTAATTTCTTATTTTCTTTTTTATTTCACCATCAGTTCATTGGTTCTTTAGTAGCACATTTTTTTAAAATTTTTAATTGAAGGATAGTTGCTTTACAATGTTATGTTAATTTCTTTGGTGCAACCATGTAAATCAGCGATAAATATATATATATATATATATATAGAAATATATATATATATATATCTGCCCCCCCCACCAGAGTTTTCCTCCCACTCCCGCATCCCACCCCTCTAGGTCATCATAGAGCACCAGGCTCAACTCCCTGTATTATATAGAGCACATGTTTCAGTCTAAATGTAATCATTTTTTCTCATCATTCTTTCTGTGATTTCTCAATTTGTAATATTGTGTACTGAAAAGACGTTTGAAATAATAATAGCTACTATCCTGTTACATTTATTGAGGCTGGTTTCATGTCTTATTAGTATATGGTCTATCCTAGAGAATGTTCCATGCAATCTTGAATAGAACATGTATTCTTTCATAATTGAATGATTCATACACCCTTTTAATGAGCAGCTATTATGACTGAAATAACCAATGTTTATATAAGTTTCAGTATTCTTAAATATATAACTATATTCACCTTTAGCACAATTAAACCTGTAAAGAAATTTCATCTTGGAATAAATTTTATAGGACTTACAGAAAGAACTTTAAATGCATCTATATTGGTTTGAAATAAGGCACATTACAGTTTCTAAAATGTCGTTAATTTTATTTTTAGATCTAAGCAATAATTTTCCCAAAGTAAAAAAAATATAAATATATAAAAGGTTATCTTAAGCAGAAATTTTTCAGAAAGAGCTAACCAAAGTTAATTTCAAATACTAAGATATGACATGATAATACAACTCACTTAACTGGAAAGAAAATGTAAGATTGTACTTTACCTCACCAACTCCAAAGTCCCATGATTGCTCAAAATGCAATTCTTCCGAAGGGATATTACCCCTAAGGGTTAAAAATAAGACAGTATTAGAATGTGCTTTAATCCCTCTGAAATCATTGTTCTAAATTATGACTCCCAAAGTTGGCTAAAGGTCAGAATTATAAGGGAAGTTTTTAAAAATAAGGATTCATAAGCTCTATCTTAAGCAGTCTATATGTACATCAAACTTGATATTTTCTATTTTAAAAACACCCTCAAGTGATAAGTATCTGCACACAGGGTTGGGAGCCATGTTCTAAATCATTTTCATAAAGCATATTTTAAAATTCAAGTTTTAACATCCTATTTTTCATTCATGAGATTCTGAATATTTAGAAGTTTCATAATGAAGAACCTAAGTTGATTTTATTAAATAAATGGTGAAGCTCTTATTTAATTTAGTGCCAATCCCATAAAAATGGCATCTAATATTCTATGTATTAATATTTTACATATTTCTTAAGAAAGTATTCTCAAAAATCTATTCTAATTCATGATTTTCAATTACCAATACTGAAAATAAATAATAAATAAATAAATCATAATTATTACCAAGAAAGTTAAGCTTATTCTGAACCAAGTTTTAATTATCTATAAATTCAGTCCTATAAATTGTTGATATGCTTGTTTATGCTATTAACCTTTGATTTCTATTACTCCCTCATTCTGAGTCTATATTAACCAAGCAAATTTCCCATGGAGAGCTGCCAAAATGTAGAAAATATGCTAATCATGCCAGTCAGGATTCCTTTATGTTTCATCCTTCTATTTCTTATTATAAATTAATAAATTGACATTCTGGAGGGTAAATAAACTTGCTGAACACATAAGTCAGTTTTTTTCAAATCAACTAACACTACAAGGAGTTAACTAACACAACTAACACTAGAAGGAGATCCAACCAGTCTATCCTAAAGGAAATCAGTCCTGAATATTCATTGGAAGGACTGAAGCTGAAGCTGAAACTCCAATACTTTGGCCACCTGATGTGAAGAACTGACTCACTAGAAAAGACCCTGATGCTGGGAAAGATTGAAGGCAGGAGGAGAAGGGGATGACAGAGGATGGGATGGTTGGATGGCATCACTGACTCGATGGACATGAGTTTGAGTAAGCTCCGAGAGTTAGTGATGGACAGGGAAGCCTGGCGTGCTGTAGTCCATGGGGCTGCAAAGAGTCAGACATGACTGAGCGACTGAACTGAACTGAACACTATGACTTAGATATTTTTGCACTGGTTAATATGAGGACCAAATTATCAACTAGGGTGATATCACCAAGGTTCTGACAACTGATTTTTAAAAAATATTTATTTATTTGGCTGCACCAGGTCTTTAGTTGCAGCAAGCAAACTCTTAGTTGTTGTATGTGGGATCTAGTTCCCTGAGGAGGAATTGAATCCGGACCCCCTGCATTGGGAGCACTGAACCTTAGCCACTGGACCACCGGGGAAGTCCCTGACAATTGGTTTCTGAATCCAGTCTGCTCACCCTAAGATAGCAATATGTCTATTTCACTTTGTATCCTTCAAAATGCATTATTTTATACCCCAATTTGCATTCTTCAGATTCATCTAAAAACTTACATATGGTTCACTGAATATTTCTGTACTTTTTTCTGGTGTATCTTCTCTTGGTAATCACTTTCAAATTTTCCTTTAAAAATAAAAGTATGCAAAGAAATAAAACTTTAGCATGACCCATATGAAGGGATGCCACTGGTCTGCAATGTCATATAATGTCATTCTATTTTTAATTTCATATTCCTCCAAATGCACACACATACACACACATATATTCATTAAAACTAAAAACAAAAAAAAAATCCAACAGATAATTACATTTTTCATATATAACACCAACCTTTTTTATTAGAGCTGGCTGAATAAAAATCTTTCACAGAAGATGTACTAAAATTATTTCTTTCATTATTCTTGTACTCTTTCTGGCAAATCTTGTTTGGCTGACACTTTTCTGAACGATTTGATATTTTAAAAGTAGAATTACTAAAAGCCAACTCTGGCTCTGTAAAAATACTTTTAATGTGGCTATCAGTGAAACGGTTTTTATCAGAATCAATGATTGCGCACGTATCTCCTGTATTATCATAACCATACTTGTCAAAGGTTTCCTTTATCTTCTGTTGGTCTATGTTTAATAAATTGATCATATTTTCACTAATAAAAGAGTCACAATTATCTGATAGAAGGCTGGAGGTTTGCTGGTTCATATCTTCGTTTGAAAACTTTTTTCTATTTTCTTTCCAAATATGTTGTAACGAGTTATTTTCAGTAATGAAGTCTGACTGTCTTCTCTCATCCATGCTTCCACAATCTTCACCTACAACTACGGTAGGTGTCCTAGTAAGGAAATTTCTATTTCCTGGACTTTAGGATAAATAAAAACATATTTAGCAAGAAAAGAATAGGGCATTCTCATTCAGAAACACCTGAAGCTAAATTCTTACAGAATATATTGAGTAGCTATTAACATTTAAGCAGACCATGTTTACATTTTTAAAATTTAAATAAATGATATTGCCTTGGGTGGAAATTTGTTTAATATGCTATCTTAGTATCTTAGTGAGTATAAAAATAATCTACACTTAATTTTGTACTTCAACATGAAACACTAGTATTTAGTTCAATGTACATTATATTAACAAAACAAAAGATGACTAATCCCATAATAATGTCTATGGAATAACTTAGACAAACTGTGAACATAAATGCCACTTCATTTAAATAAAGAAAGACACTTTGAAGACTATGCAGGGAAGAAAATTATCCCTAGTGTTAAAATGTCAAATAAAATTGTTATAAGACCATTCTATCAGATATTTCTCAATCTAAAAACGACCTCAACCTAACAAAATCTCTCTCAAGTTCCCAAGGAAGAGCAATATACATACAAAATATATATAAGTATTGGTAATAAATCCAAGAGAAAAGATGAATTAGAAAAAAAGGTCAGACTAAGTACCTTGCAAATTCCCTTATAATACAGAAATCATAATTCTAAACAATGTCCAATTTATATAAATGAATCAAAACTATTGTGGAAAGTAACTGGAAATCAAGATATTCTGAATTTTGTTGCCTTGTGTATCTACAAATTTACATAGGGTTGGTTTTTTTCTGGAGATTAGAGATACCAACTAAAACTAGGATTGAGTTCCAATTTTATTTTTAACTAACGTACTACTCTGTTCTAGGCAGTGAGTGTGTCATGTACCGCGGACAGAGAGATAAAATATTTCAGTCTTAAGGTATTAAGGAGAGAGAGATGTTTTGTCCATGAATGCTCACAGGTCATGATCCTACATTATTTCTCAATATGGGTCTTACTGGTATTTGGGGTAGAATAATGTTATTCTGTTATACCAAAAGACATAATCTATAGTATGCAATAATATACACTATCAACATCAGAGAAAATTCTGTTACTCTAAATGAGAAAATAAATTTAAAGCACTGCATAAGTTAGAAAGCATACTACAAATGTAAATCATCATTCTAAACATTTGCAAAAATGTGGGCAATAGAAAAATGTATAGTAAACAGTTGTTGCTCACAAGAAATAGACTAGAAGATGCAAAAAAAAAATTAGAAAGTGAAAAGAGCTATTCTACAGCCAATTATTACCACAGTATATAGAGAGAAGAAATTATTTTGACTGAGAAAAATCAGGCAGGTGGCATTTGAGTTGGGGACCGAATGTTGGGAAGAATTGTTACTTATATAAATGGCAGAGAGAAATGATGGTAAACATATAACAGACGTATTAAGACAAATCAATCCAGTTTCTTTAACAATTTATTTTTCCTAGAGATAAATATAAAATTCATCAAAATTATACACCAAAATAGGGAAAGATTTATTATCTGAATAAACAGTATTCAACAGATAATTAATGTATTCCTGCTGTTGCTAAGTTGCTTCAGTTCAGCTCAGTTCAGTCGCTCAGTCATGTCCAACTCTTTGCGACCCCATGAACAGCACACAGCACGTCAGGCCTCCCTGTCCATCACCAACTCCCGGAGTCTACCCAAACTCATGTCCACTGAGTCGGTGATGCCATCTAACCATCTCAGTCTCTGTCATCCCCTTCTCCTCCAGCCTTCAATCTTTCCCAGCATCAGGGTCTTTTCAAATGAGTCAGCTCTTCACATCAGGTGGCCAAAATATTGGGAGTTTCAGCTTCAACATCAGTCCTTCCAATGAACACCCAGGACTGATCTCCTTTAGGATGGACTGGTTGGATCTCCTTGCAGTCCAAGGGACTCTCCAGAGTCTTCTCCAACATCACAATTCAAAAGCATCAATTCTTCGGCACTCAGCTTTCTTTATAGTCCAACTCTCACATCCATACATGACTACTGGAAAAACCATAGCCTTGACTAGATGGACAGTTGTTGACAAAGTAATGTCTCTGCTTTTTAATTTCATGGCTGCAATCAACATCAGCAGTGATTTTGCATCCCAAAAAAATAAAGTCTGACACTGTTTCCACTGTTTCTCCATCTATTTCCCATGAAGTAATGGGACCAGATGCCATGATGTTAGTTTTCTGAATGTTGAGCTTTAAGCCAACTTTTTCACTCTCCTCTTTCACTTTCATCAAGAGGCTCTTTAGTTCTTCTTCACTTTCTGCCATAAGGGTGGTGTCAGCTGCATATCTGAGGTTATTGATATTTCTCCCGGCAATCTTGATTCCAGCTTGTGCTTCTTCCAGCCCAGCGTTTCTCATGATGTACTCTGAATATAAGTTAAATAAGCAGGGTGACAGTATACAGCCTTGACATACTCCTTTTCCTATTTGGAACCAATCTGTTGTACCATGTCCAGTTCTAACTGTTGCTTCCTGATCTGCATACAGGTTTCTCAAGAGACAGGTCAGATGGTCTGGTATTCCCATCTCTTTCAGAATTTTCCACAGTTTATTGTGATCCACACAGTCAAAGGCTTTGGCATAGTCAATAAAGCAGAAATACATGTTTTTCTGGAACTCTCTTGCTTTTTCAATGATCCAGCGGATGTTGGCAATTTGATCTGTGGTTCCTCTGCCTTTTCTAAAACCAGCTTTAACCAAGTACTCACCAGCAAATGCATATGAAGTAATTACTCAAGACTGGGAAAAGAACTGAGAAAATGCAACAATTTCAGGAACTCAGACAAAGATAGGAAAATTTTGTGTTTCCATCAACCAGAGTGGAAAATCTTGTAATCCAAAGAAAACTAGAGAAGACTCAGAAGAGTATTGCCTCAGCAGAGGGAAAAGTAGCCACAGACTGAATGAAGGTGTACCTGGTGCTGTTTAACAAATTCTAAAGCAAGTCTCAAACGAATCATGTTACTTCCAAGTAACTAAACTGTATCCCAGAACAAAGCTTAGAATGATCTATAGGAATATGAGATTTCCAGAAACCAAAAAGATGATTTACAAGGTGTAGAATCTAAACAAAATTATCAAGACTTCATTGAAGCAGAAAGTTGCTGTCTCTAATAAAGAGGAAAATCAGTTGTTAAAAACAGACTGAGAAATGACACAAAATGATATACTTTACACACAAGGACATTAAAAGATTTATCCTAACTATATTCCCTATTTCAAGAAGCAAGACAAAAGATTAAGCATGTTGAATAGATACCTGGAAAATAAACAGAGCAGTTAAATCAAACTTCTAGAGATGAAAAATGCACTGAACAGATTTACCAGTATTTGATACCAAAGAAGATACAATTAGTAAATTTGAAGTTCTAACAAAATAATCTATATAAAATGAAAGGAGAGGAAAAAATTTTTAAATAAATAGAGCAGCAGTAAACTGTTAAACAACTTCAGTTGGACAACTTTACCTATTATTTAGATTCCCAAAGAAGAGGAGAGAGGAATCAGAAAAAATATTTGAAAAATTAATGACTGAATTTTTTTCAAATTTGGTAAAAACAATAAGTCCACAAATCCAAGAAACTCAATACACCCCAAACATAAGAAAGAGAAAACATACATTCTAATCCTAATGGAGAGAAATCTATAGTAGAAAATTTGTAGTAGAGAATCTGTGACAAAAAAACTTAAAAACAGAGAAAAATACATATTATATACACAGATATTTAGCTATTTAGCAAACTTCTAGTTGGAAACAATGCCACTCAAATGTCTTTGAAAAATGGCACTCATCCCTGACCGAATGTGAGGTCTTATACTCAAGGTGTTTAAAAACAACCTCCAACTCATCGATTGACCTCTGAGCATGGCTTTTCAGCAGTAAATACCTACATTAAAAGAGAAGAAAGATATCAAATCATTAAGTTAAACTTACATCTTAAGAAAACAGAAAAAAAGAAGAACAAACTAAACCCAAAGTAAGAAGAAAAAGGAAATCATAAATATCATTGGGAGCATGGAGTCTCGAACACTGGACCACGAAGTCCCCCTTTATATTTTAAACATGTAAGTTGTTTCATTTTCTTGAAGTGATATTCTTGCTATGTAAAATCTACCTGTGAATAATTTTAGAAGCCTTCCATAAAAATTTTAAAAAATTATTACCAGCTGATTTAGTGTATTTATGGAACACTCGCAATTTCAATAGATTATCACATTGATTTTTCCATATAACCCTGAAGGAAAGATGCTATCACTAGTCCAGATGAGGTAGACGAAATGCCAAAAGATATAAATAAGTTAGCTACAGTCTCATGACTAATAAGTAAGAGATCTACTTTTCAAAATAAGTTTGACACTAAGGTATAATATCTGTATTTTTAACAATTTATTTTAAAATCTATATTTGCAAACAAAACACAGCTCTTCTAAGCTGTCTCTAGTTGAGTAAGTCAGATGAAGGAGAGTCATCACCTTGTCAGTTCTGTTTCCTTTGACTGTCAAAATTTCTCTCTTAAATATTGACCAGGAATGTACTGTTTAACATTTCTCTAATTTCTCCAGAGTTATCTATAGAAGAACCCTGGACAAAATTGATCTTATGCCTCTTTTGTATCTAGTATTTGGAGATGATTTAGACGAAACTTCAGTCATTATCTTTAGACTAAAATTTAAATACCCAGTTCTGGATAATTTCTTCTTCCATGAGAACGTTTCTAGGCCCTTTCAATTCTCTAGCCACTGTCAGTTCAGTTCAGTTGCTCACTTGTGTCCGACTCTTTGCAACCCTGTGGACTGCAGCACACCAGGCTTCCCTGTCCATCACCAAATCCCAGAGCTTATTCAAACTCATGTCCATCAAGTCAGTGATGCCATCCAACCATCTCATCCTCTGGCATCCCCTTCTCCTCCTGCCTTCAATCTTTCCCAGCATCACAGTCTCTTCCAATGAGTCTGTTCTTCACATCAGGTGGCAGAAGTATTGGAGTTTCAGCTTCAGCATCAGTCCTTTCAATGAATATTCAGGACTGATTTCCTCTAGGATCAACTGGATGGATCTCCTTGCAGTCCAAGGGACTCTCAAGAGTCTTCTTCAACACCACAGTTCAAAAGCATCAACTCTTCGACACTCAGCTTTCTTTAAAGTCCAACTCTCACATCCATACATGACTACTGGAAAAACCATAGCTTTAAGTAGACGGACCTTTGTTGGCAAAGTAATGCCTCTGCTTTTTAGGCTCATGAATCAAGGTAAATTGGAAGTGCTCAAACAGGAAATGGAAAGAGTGAACATTGACATTTTAGGAATCAGCGAACTAAAATGGACTGGAATGGGCGAATTTAACTCAGATGACCATCGTATCTACTACTGAGGGCAAGAATCCCTTAGAAGAAATGGAGTAGCCCTCATAGTCAACAAAAGAGTCCAAAATGTAGTACTTAGGTGCAATCTCAAAAATGACAGAATGATCTCTGTTCGTTTACAAGACAAACCATTCAATATTACAGTAATCCAAGTCTATGCCCCACCAGTAATGAAGAAGCTGAAGTTGAACTGTTCTATGAAGACCTATAAGACCTTCTGGAACTTACACCCAAAAGATGTCCTTTTCATTATAGGGGACTGGAATGCAAAAGTAGGAAGGCAAGAGATACCTGGAGCAACAGGCAAATTTGGCCTTTGAGTACAAAATGAAGCAGAACAAAGGCTAACAGAGTTTTGCCAAGAAAATGCACTGGTCACAGCAAACACCCTCTTGTAACAACACAAGAGATGACTCTACACATGGAAATCACCAGATGGTCAATATCGAAATCATATGGATTATATTCTTTGCAGCCAAAGATGGAGACACTCTAAACAGTCAGCAAAAACAAGACCGGGAGCTGACTGTGGCTCAGATCACGAACTCCTTAATGCAAAATTTAGACTGAAATGGAAGAAAGTAGGGAAAACCACTAGAGCATTCAGATATGACCTAAATCAAATCCCTTACAATTATACAGTGGAAGTGACAAATAGATTCAAGGGATTAGATCTGATAGAGTGCCTGAAGAACTATGGATGGAAGTCCGTGACAGTGTACAGCAGGTGGTGATCAAAACCAACCCGAAGAAAAAGAAACGCAAAAGGGCAAAATGGTTGTCTGAGGAGGCCTTACAAATAGCGGAGATAAGAAGAGAAGCAAAAAGCAAAGGAGAAAAGGAAAGATATACCCATATGAATGCAGACTTCCAAAGAATAGCAAGGAGCGATAAGAAAGCCTTCTTCAGTGATCAATGCAAAGAAATAGAGGAAAACAATAGAATGGGAAAGACTAGAGGTCTCTTCAGGAAAATTATAGATACCAAGGGAACATTTCATGCAAAGATGGGCTCAATAAAGGACAGAAATGGTATGGACCTAATAGAAGCAGAGGATATTAAGAAGAGGTAGCAAGAATACATAGAAGAACCATACAAAAAAGATCTTCATGACCCAGAGAATCACGATGGTGTGATCACTTACCTACAACCAGACATTCTAGAATGCGAAGTCAAGTGGGCCTTAGGAAGCATCACTATAAACAAAGCTAGTGGAGGTGACGGAATTCCAGTTGATCCATTTCAAATCCTAAAAGATGATGCTGTGAATGTGCTGCACTCAATATGCCAGCAAATTTGGAAAACTCAGCAGTGGCCATAGGAGTGGAAAAGGTCCGTTCTCATTCCAATCTCAAAGAAAGGCCATGCCAAAGAATGTTCAAACTAGTCACTGTAACAACAACAATAATAGAAGCTCTATTTACACATTTTTGAGGCTTCCCAGGAGGCACTGGAAAAAAAAGATCTGTTTCCCTGACTACAGTAAAGCCTTTGACTGTGTGGATCTCAACAAACTGTGGAAAATTAATAAAGTGATAGGAATACCAGACACCACCTTACCTGACTCCTGAGAAACATGTATACAGGACAAGAGGCAACAATTAAAAGTGCACATGGAACAACAAACTGGTTCAAAATTGGGAAGGAGTATGTCAAGGTTGTATATTGTCACCATGTTTATTTAATTTACATGCATAGTACATCACATGAAATGCTGGGCTGGGGGACTCACAAGCTGGAAACAAGATTGCCTGGAGAAGTATCAACAATCTCAGATATGCAGATAAAAGCACTTTAATGGCAGAAAATGAAGAGGAACTAAAGAGCATCTTGACGAAGGTGAAAGAGGAAAGTGGAAATGCTGGCTTGAAAGTCAACATTCAAACATGAAGATCATGGCATCCAGTCCTATCACTTCATGGCAAATAGACATGGAAAAGGTAGAAACAGTGTCAGATTTCATTTTCCTAGGCTCCAAAATCAATGCGGACAGTGACTGCAGCCACGGAATTAAAAGATGCTTGCTCCTTGGAAAAAAACCTATGACAAAACTAGCAGTGTATTAAAAACCAGAGACATCACTTTGCCAAGAAAGGTCAGTCTAGTGAAAGCTATGGTTTTTCCAGTAGTCATGTATGAATGTGAGAACTGGACCATAAGGAAGGCTGAGTGCCAAAGAATTGATGCTTTCGAACTGTGGTGCTAGAGAGGACTCTTGAGAGTCCTTTGGTCTGTAAGGAGATTAAACCAGTCAGTTCTAAAGGAAATCAACCCTGAATATTTATTGGAAAGACTGGTGCTTAAACTGATGGTCCAATACTTTGGCCACCTGATGCAAGGAGCCAACTCATTGGAAAAGACCCTGATGCTGGCAAAGACTGAGGGCAAGAGGAAAAGGGTGCAGCAGAGAATGAGTTAATTTGATGGCATTACTGACTCAATGGATATGAGTTTGAGCGAACTCCGGGAGACAGTGAAGAACAAGGAAGCCTGGGGTGCTGCAGTTCATGGGGTCACAAATAGTCGGACACGACTTGGCAACTGAACAACAACAACAATAAGGTGGCGCTAGTGGTAAAGAACCCGCCCGCCAGTATAGGAGACATGAGAAATGTGGGTTCGGTCCCTGGGTGGGAGAGATCCCCTGGGGGAGGAAATGGCACCCCACTCCAGTACTTTTACTGGAAGAATCCCATGAACAGAGGAGACTGGCAGGCTACAGTCCATGGGGTCACAAAAGTCAGACGTGACTGAGTATCTGAGCAAACATCAGGGCAGAAATCAGTGAATAGAAAGCAAACAAAATCAATAATAGAGAAAATTGATGAAACTGAAAATTTAGCAAATAAAGTTAGCAAAAATTTAGGTATACTAATCAAGGAAAAAAGTAGAAAAGACACATATCTGGAATTTAAGAAGGGATATCAACACTTTAACAGAAATTAAAATGATTTCAAGGGAATACTGTGAACAACTATATAATAACAAATAATACAACTTAGATGAAATGGATGAAATAGTATAAAAACACACATTATGACAAAGAAATTAAGAGGAATTAAAAAATCTGAATAGATCTGTAACAAGTGAAAAATAAAAAAGAATTATTAGTTAAAAGTTTTCTAAGAAAAGCCCAGGTGCAGAAACATTTAAAGAAAAAATAACCAAACCCCAGTGGCTCAGTGGTAAATAATCTGCCTGCGATTCAGGAGATGCAGGAGACCTGGGTTGATCCCAGGGTTGGGAAGATTCCCTGGAGGAGGACATGGCAACCCACTCTGGTATTCTTTCCTGGAGAATCCCATAGACGAAGAGCCTGGCAGGCCACAGTCCATAGGTCATAAAGAGTCAGACACGACTGAAGTGACTTAGCATGCACACAACCAGCCTCCACAAATTCTTCCATTAGATAGAGGAAGAGACATTTTCCAACTTGTGCTATGAAGCCAGTATCATTATTCTGGTACCAAAGCTAGACAAAGACATTATAAGTAAAGAAAAATTCAGACCAATATTCCTCATGAAATAGATGCAAGCAGAACTGATATGTATACACTATCATGTATAAAACAGATAGCTAGTAGGAAGCTGCTGTACAGCACAAGAAGCTCAGCTTGGTGATCTGTGATAACCTAGAGGAGTGGGATGGTGGGAATGGGAAGGAGGCTACAGAGGGAGGAGATAATATGTATGCATAGAACTGATTCAGGCTGTTGTACAGGCGAAACTAATATACCATTGCAAAACAATTACACTCCAATTAAAAAAAATCGATTCAATATATATTTATAACTGAGTTACTGTGCAGTACAGTAGAATTAACTATAATAAAATAAATCTCTCTACATATTTTTAAAAATCATCAACAAAATATTACCAAAAAAAATCCAGCACTTTATGAAATGGGTTATAGAACATGACACAGTTCAGTTCAGTTCAGTCGCTCAGTCGTGTCTGACTCTTTGTGACCCCATGAATCACAGCACGCCAGACCTCCCTGTCCATCAACAACTCCCGGAGTATATCCAAACTCATGTACATCAAGTTGGTGATGCCATCCAACTATCTCATCCTCTGTCGTCCCCTTCTCCTCCTGCCCCCAATCCTTCCCAGCATTAGGGTCTTTTCCAATGAGTCAACTCTTTGCGTGAGGTGGCCAAAGTACTGGAGTTTCAGCTTCAACATCAGTCCTTCCAATGAACACCCTGGACTGATCTCCTTTAGGATGGACTGGTTGGATCTCCTTGCAGTCCAAGGGACTCTCAAGAGTCTTCTCCAGCACCACAGTTTAAAAGCATCAATTCTTCGGCGCTCAGCTTTCTTCACCGTCCAATTCTCACATCCATACATGACCACTGGAAAAACCATAGCCTTGACTAGACGGATCTTTGTTGGCAAAGTAATGTCTCTGCTTTTAAATATGCTATCTAGGTTGGCCATAACCTTCCTTCCAAGGAGTAAGTGTCTTTTAATTTCATGGCTGCAATCACCATTAGCAGTGATTTTGGAGCCAAAAAAAAGAAAGTCTGATACTGTTTCCACTGTTTCCCCATCTATTTCCCATGAAGTGATGGGACCGGATGCCATGATCTTAGTTTTCTGAATGTTGAGCTTTAAGCCAACTTTTTCACTCTTCTCTTTCACTTTCATCAAGAGGCTCTTTAGTTCTTCTTCACTTTCTGCCATAAGGGTGGTGTCATCCGCATATCTGAGGTTATTGATATTTTTCCCGGCAATCTTGATTCCAGCTTGTGCTTCTTCCAGCCCAGCGTTTCTCATGATGTACTCTGCATATAAGTTAAATAAGCAGGGTGACAATATACAGCCTTGAACATCTGGAAGTTCATGGTTCATGTATTGCTGAAGCTCGCTTGGAGAATTTTGAGCATTACTTTGCTAGCGTGTGAGATGAGTGCAACTGTGCGGTAGTTTGAGTATTCTTTGGCATTGCCTTTCTTTGGGATTGGAATAAAAACTGACCTTTTCTAGTCCTGTGGCCACTGCTGAGTTTTGCATATTTGCTGGCATATTGAGTGCAGCACTTTTGCAGCATCATCTTTCAGGATTTGAAATAGTTCAACTGGAATTCCATCACCTCCACTAGCTTTGTTCGTAGTGATGCTTTCTAAGGCCCACTTGACTTCACATTCCAGGATGTCTGGCTCTAGGTGAGTGATCACTCATTGTGATTCTCTGGGTCATGAAGATCTTTTTTGTACAGTTTTTCTGTGTATTCTTGATTTCACTACCGACCCACTATTTTTTTAGTAAGAAGAAAATTACAGGCCAATATCTTTGATGAACATAGATGTAGAAATTCTCAACAAAACATTAGAAATCAAATCCAGCAACACATAAAAAAGACCATACACCATTACCAAGTTGGAGTCATCCCACAGTTACAAGAATGGTTCACCATACACAAATCAATGTGATACATCAACAAAAGAAAAGATAAAAACCACATGATACGAAAGAAAACATTTGATAAAGTTCAACATCAATTCATAATAGAAACCCTTATGAAAGGGTAGAGATGGAATATATTTCAACATAATACACAATATTTATGTCAGACTCATAGCTATATAATACTCAATGGTGAAAAGCTAACATCCTTTCTGCTAAAATCTGGAACAAAACAAGGATACCCACTCTCATCACTTCACTTCAACATATTATTGGGAGTCCCAGCCACAGCAGTCAGAAAAGGAAAAGAAATAAAAGGTATCTGAATTGGTAGGGAAGTAGTAAAATTGTCAGTTTACCACTTTATGGTAAGATGACATGATAGTATATATAGAATTCACTAAAGACTCCATACAATAATTATTAGAACTAATAAATTCAGCAAAGTAGCAGGATACAAGATTAACATACAGAAATTGGTTCCATTTCTTTACATTAACAATAAAATATGAGAAAGGGAACATAAAAAAAATCAGTATCTTTCAAAACTGCATCAAAAAATGCTTGGGAATAAACCTAAGGAGGTGAAAGACATATCTGAAATCTACAAAACATTAACAGTAGAAATTGAAGATAATTCAAAGAAATGGAAAGATATCCCACTTTCTTGGGTTGGAAGAATCCATACTGTTACAATGGCCATACTATCCAAAGCAATCTACAGATTTAATGCAATCCCTATTAAATTACCCATGATGTTTTTTCACAGAACTAGAATGAATAATCCTAAAACTTATATGGAACTATAGAAGACCCAGAATTGCCAAAGCAATCCTGAGGAAAAGAACAGAGCAGGAGTCATAATTCTCCTAGACTTCAGATAATACTACACGGCTATAGTAATCAAAGCAGCATGTGATTGGCACAAAAACAGACATGTGGATCAATATAACAGAGTAGAGAGCCCAGAAATAAACCCATGCAACTACAGACAGTTAATCTTTGACAAAGCAGGCAAGAATACACAATGGGGAAAAGGTAGTTTCTTCAGCAAGTGGTATTGGGAAAGTTAGACAGCTACACAGAAATCAATGAAGTTAAGAGCACACCCTTCCAATTTACACAAAAATAAACTCAAAAGGGCCTAAAGACTTAAATATAAAACAAGACACTGTAAAATGTCTAGTAGAGAACACAGGCAACCATTCTTTGACATAAATTGTACCCATGTTTTCTAGGGTCAGTCTCCAAAGGCAACAGAAGTAAAAGCAAAGATAAACAAATGGGATCTAATCAAACTTGCAAGCTTTTCCACAGCAAAAGAAACCATAAGCAAAACGAAAAGACAACCTACAGACTGGGAGGAAATATTTGCAAATGATACAACTGACAAGGGATTAACTTCCCAAATATAGAAACAGCTCTTACAATTCAGTAACAAAGAAATAATTGAAAAATGGGCAGAAGAGCTAAATCGACAATTCTCCAAAGAAGACATATGTATGGCCAATAGGTGCATGAAAAGATTCTCTATTAGAGAAATGCAAATCAAAACTTCTGACCTCACACCAGTCAGAATGGCCACCATTAAAACATCTACAAATAAATGCTGGAGAGCATGTGGAGTAAAAGGAACCCTACTTTGCTACTGGCAGGAATGTAATTTGGTACAGCACTATGGAAAATAGTATGGAGGGGCTCCTTAAAAAGCTAAAAATAGAACTACCATATGATCCAGCAATCTCATTTCTGGGCATATACCCAGATAAAACTATAGTTCAAAAGATACATTCACCTCTATATTTGTAGCAGTACTATTTACAATAGCCAAGACATGGACATAACCTAAATGTCCACTGACAGAGGAATGGTTAAAAAGATATATATTAAATATATATGATGGAATATTACTAAGCCATAAAAAAGAATGAAATAATGCCATCTGCAGCAACATGGATGGACCTAGAGGTTATTACACTAAGCAAAGTCAGTCAGAAAGAGGAAGACAAATACCATATGACATCATTTATATGTAGAATCTAAAATATGACACAAACATACCTATCTATGAAACAGACTTGTGGACATAGAGAACAGACTTGTGGTTGCCAAGTAGGATTTTGGGGAGAAGAGGATTAGGAGTTTGGGATTAGTAGATACAAGTTATTATATATAGGATGGATAAACAACAAGGTCCTACTGTATAGCATAGGAAACTAAATTCAATAACCTGTGATAAACCATAGTGGAAAAGAATATGAAAAAGAAATATATATGTTTAATAGTGTCATTTGCTATACAGCAGAAATTAACAAATGTAAATCAACTATACCTCAAAAAATTCTAAAAATGAAAATAATCCATTCATAACAGCATAAAAAGAATAAAATTCCTATATAACAATATAAGCATGAGGCTTATCGAAAGCTACTGTAATTAATTTCATTACATAGAAAACTACTGTAATTATTGAGAAAAAATGAAAGGATGTTAAATAAGATGGAATATTATTCATCCCTAAAAATAAAAATTCTTCTATTTATGACAACATGAATGAACAGGGAGGATATTACGCTAAGTGAAATAACCAGACACAGAAACATACTGTAAGATCTCACTTAAATGTAGAATCCCAAATTAAAAAATGCAGAGGGTAGTACTGTGGTTGCCAGGGGCTGAGGAAGTGGGAGAAATGGAGAGATATTGGTCCCAGTGTACCAATTTCCAGTCACAAGATGAATAAGCTCTGGGGATCTAATGTATAACATGGTGACTATAGTGCTTAATGCTACATTTACTCTTGAAATTTGTTAACAGAATAGATCTTAAATGGTCTCGCCATACATATAATAATGGTAACTATGTGAGGTGATCGATGTGTCAATTAGCTTCATTATGATAATCATTTGAATATGTGTATGCATATTAAATCATCAGAGCAGACATCTTAAATACATACAATTTTCATTCATCAGATTATAGGTCAATAAAGCTCAAGAGAAAGAAAAGCTCACTTCAAGTACACTGGAAAGTTCTCTCATGCAAAGTTCACACCTCCAAAAAGTAACCACTATTTTGCTGACTGTCTGAAAGTCATATAAATTAAATTATACAATGATTCTCTTTTTGTGTTGAGATTTACGCATATTCTTGCTTGCTATGACATATATTAGCAGCTCACTTTTTTCATTTCTGTGTACTATTCCACTATATGAATATTATATAATATTCTATTCTTAATGGACATCTGGGTTAGTTCAAGTTTGGGGCTATTAAGAATAAAGCTGTTACGACATACATATGACAAACAACTGACTAGGAAAAACATTTCACGTTCATGGATTAGAAGAGCCACTATTGTTAAATGTTAAAATTTTCCCAAAATTGGACTATAGATTCAAAACAATCCCTATAAAAATCAAATTAAACTTCCTTTTCCCCAGAAATGGACAGGCTGGTCCTAAAATTCATATGAAAATGCAAAGGACTAAGACAAGGTAAAACATTTTTGAAAAAGAAGAATACATTGGAGGACTAATACAATTCCCAATTTCAAAACTTACAGTGAAGCTTTAGTAGTTGAGACAGTGTGACAAACATAAAAACAGACATGATTTTTCAATAGAACAGAACTGACATTACAGGGGAAAATAATTTATACTTTTGTCAATTAATTTTCAACAAATGTCTCAAAGCACTCAGTGGGGTAAAGATATTCTTTTCTTGCCATAAATGCAAATGATGAAATTAGATCCTTATCTCACACCATACATAAAAAATTAACTCAAAGAGGAAAATGTTATATTGAAAACCAAGTAAATATAAGAGAAAATCTTCATAACCTTGTCTCAGGCAAAGATTTGTTAGCTTTGACACCATATGCTTGATTCATAAATAAAAAATTAACCAACTGCATTTCATCAAAATTAAAACCTTTGTTAAAAAAGAAAAAAGGTTAGTGTCAAGAAGACACCATTAAGAAAATGAAAAGGCTAAGCATTTCACCAAAGATACATAAATGATTAGTAAGCACATGAAAAGATGCCAACATCATTAAGATACCACAGAGTCGGACACGACTGAAGCGACTTAGCAGCACATGTTGACTAAAGTAGCATAAATTTTAAAAGACTGACCATACCAAGTGTTATCAAGGATGTACTGCAAATGGAATTTTCATTCTTTGCTGATGGGAATGTAGAAATGACACAAATCACTTGGGAAACAAGTCTGCCAGTTTCTTAAAATTTTAAACACACACCAGCCATTCCATATGTAGATATTTGGTGGTGGTTTAGTCGCTAAGTTGTGTCTGACTCTTGGGCGACCCCATGGACTGTAGCCTGCCAAAGTCTTCGGTCCATGGGATTCTCCAGGCAAGAATACTGGAGTCGGTTGTCATTTCCTTCTCCACAGAATCTTCCCAACCCAGGAATCAAACCCAGGTCTCCTGCATTGCAGGCAGATTCTTTACCAACTGAGCTATGAGGGAAGCCCTGTAGATATCTACTCAACAGAAATGAAAGCATATATTCAAACAAGATTTCAACATCAATGTTCATAGTAGCTTTATTTTGGAATAGCCAAAACTGGGAGAAAAAAATCCAACTGTCCATCAACAGATGAATAAATTTTGCTATATTCATACAATGGAAAACTGCTGCTGCTGCTGCTAAGTCGCTTCAGTTGTGTCCGACTCTGTGCGACCCCACAGACGGCAGCCCACCAGGCTCCCCCGTCCCTGGGATTCTCCAGGCAAGAACACTGGAGTGGGTTGCCATTGCCTTCTCCAATACATGAAAGTGAAAAGAGAAAGTGAAGTCGCTCAGTCGTGTCCGACTCTTAGCGACCCCATGGACTGCAGCCTACCAGGCTCCTCTGTCCATGGGATTTTCCAGGCAAGAGTACTGGAGTGGGTTGCCATAAACTACTCAGCAATAAAAAGAAATGGACTTACTGATACACACAATAAACAACAAAGATGAATCTTAAAGTAATTATGCTGAGTGAAAAAAGATAAACCAAAAATGCGAAAACATACTGTATAATGCCACTTACAGACTAATCGATAGTAACAGAAATCAGATCAACAGTTGCCTTGGGATGGGAGTAAGCGACGTGAAGTGACCAGAAGAATGGATTTACAAAGGTGCCCAAGAAACTACAGGAGACGATGAATAAGTTCATTATTTTTAAAATACGTCAAAACTTACCTTAGTGCACATTTTAGGTAAGTTCAGTTTGTTATATGTTGATTATACATTAATAAAGTTGTTTAAAAAAAATCTCAGAACAAAGAGAAAAAAGAAGTGTTTTGTGGCTTTTACAATTCTCCAGGCAAGAAGCAGTGTTTGCTTGGACTGGGATGGAACCCTTAGAGACAAAAACGTAAATAAATAATATTAAGGTTTCTTAGAATGCAGAAATGACAATACTTTTTGGTGAAATATATATTGAGAGATGAAGAAAAGGAAGAAATCAAGGACAACTTTTATTTTGGCTTAAGCAACTGAGTGAATAGTGGTGATATTTACTAATATGAAGACTTGGACAGGATTACAGAGTCAAGGTTTCTCATCACAATTAACAAGAAATAATTCAAACTGGTTTGACAAGTTCAATGGATTTTTTAAAAAAAGAACTAGGGTTTATATACAGACATCTAGAAAATAAAAATAGAGCACTGATCAACTACCAGATATGAAAAAAGAAGTTAATACAATATGACACAGTAAAGGAAACTAATAATTCATGGAAATTATAAAACAGGTGCAAAACATCTTGGCCCCCAATTTTTTTTAAATAAATTAGTTAAAGGTCAATTATACAATAATTACTTAAAAGTGATTTAATGAAATACTATATTTTATTGACTGTTTTTTTTCTAGCAGTAATATTTAGGTCTGTTTACATCTCTAACTAAAAATAGTTGTGTCTGTTAAAAGCAAATTAATAATTTAAGAAATAAATGCTACAGGTTCTTTATTACCTTCAACATCTTTGCTTACCTGTTTAATCTCTCAAATAATGGCCCAGATTGCGCTGTTTCATATGATGGATTGAAAGTATCTTGATTTTTATTTAATTTAGAAACCAAGGAATGAGAATAATTAACATTACTGAGCTGAAAAAGAAAAGAAGAGCTGCCAAAATGGTAATGTACAAGTACACAATTTAAATTATTTACCATAAAATGCCATTTAAGTGAATACACAGATATTCAAAAAATGTATTATTTTAATCTAAAAGAAAATAATTGAATCCTAACTGAAAATAAAATAGTTTTTAACAATGAAAGCATATCAGTATTTGAGTGATTATTAAAATAATAGGGTTGATACTATGGTGAGCTAAATACTTTTTCACTGGTTAAAAAAAAGTTAAAAAATACCCAGAACACCAGGATCTTGAGTAAATAAAAGTTAAATTTCTCTCATAGAAATCACATAATCTCTCCCAAGAAAACAGCTGTACTTAACTCAGTTTTTTCATCTACTGAGTAAAATTTTACACTGCTGTTTTAATATTTCTGAATATCAATATCATTGAGTGCAAAATGCAGAAAGGATTGGAAAACTATTGAGAAAAGCAATTGAAATAATCCATTTATTAATGAGGAAAGTACCATAAGATATTTTATTGGCTCAACATTAATCTATCCAGCAATAATAATTTACATCTGCAGTATATATTTATCTGTAAGCCATGAAACATAGAGATAAGTCCAAAGAAAATCAATGACAGAAATAGAAAAAAAAGAGAGAGAGACAAAAAGAGATACTGAAAGGCTTCAAAAAAATATAAAGGTCTAAAGTAAGGGAAAGTTGAAAATAAAGTCTGATACTACATCTCACATCTCAGTCTCAGAGAGACGGTGACAGAGGCACAGAGACAAATTCATTCCTCAAAGTGAATAACAAACAAATCAAAAGATAAGGGAGTATTATACATTGGCTCAAGTATTAACTTCTCTAGTGCAGTGAGAAGTGAGTCCCAGACCAAATTTTTTTCTAACTTTTTTTTTCAATCAATTTTCCTTTGTATCTTATAATTTCATTTCAGTTCTCACTTTTCTTCAAATCCCTCCAAATAAACTATTAAATACTTCACTAAAACCTCACAATGTGACAGTATGCCTTCAGTTCAGTTCAGTTCAGTCACATCCGACTCTTTACGACCCCATGAATCACAGCACGCCAGGCCTCCCTGTCCATCACCAACTCCCGGAGTTTACCCAAACTCATGTCCATCGAGTCGGTGATGCCATCCAGCCATCTCATCCTCTGTCGCCCCCTTCTCCTCCTGCCCCCAATCCTTCCCAGCATCAGGGTCTTTGTCTTGGACAGTTACAAAAGACTCTTGTTGCTGTCTTCTGCTCTATTAAGTGTAGCATTATTTACCCTTCTGCAGATAATAACTAATCTATACTCTATAAGTAGGAGATTATTTAGATTACAGAGCATTTCATTCTCTAGCTTATAAATTATTTAAAAGAATAAGCATGAGTTTTAAGCAGATCTAGGATGCAAGCTTTAGTCTTGTAAAATACAACCGAAAGGGTAATTGAATATTTTTCACTGCATCCTTCAAAAATTATTGGGTTCTTAAATTAATAAGGCTAACATATATCACTGAAACATAATATCAGTACTTCAATTTTTCTTTTCTGAAAAACAGAAAACATATTTTAATAAAAGTGAATCATGATATATATTATCTAGCTATAAAATACCATAACTATAACTAATAAATTTATAATTATAAATTAATTTATACATAATACATAAATATGGCAGAAACCACTGCATGCTAAAATTGGGAGGAATTCAAAAATAAATATTCCTGCTAATAAGACACAGCATTTATATAACCATTTTCCTCACTATCATTATATATTAATACAATAATCCCTGATGGCTCAGCAGGTAAAGAATCTGCCAGGAATGCAGGAGACACAAGAGATGCAGGTTCAATCCCTGGTCAGGAAGATCTCCTGGAAGAAAAACGGCAACCCACTCCAGTATTCTTGCCTGGAAAATACCATGGGCAGAGAAGCCTGGCGGGCCACAGTTCATGGGGTCACAAAAAGTCAGACATGACTGAGGGACTAAGCACAAGCACACACACAGTAATCTTTAATAATTTCATTTTTAAAATCTATGTAAATTTAATCAAAAATCACTTCTCAGCATTTTCTATGGAAGATATATTTCAGAATTTTAAATTTTGAATTTTTAGTATTCTTAACCTTAGCATATAAAATAATTAAATATTTTAGCCTTACACATCTCTACATATTTGTGCAACTATAATTGAAATGCATATAACCAGTTGGCATCTGTCAAATCATGAAAAGAATCAAGTCATCACAATTCATACTTAATAGGCTACTATGACATCACTGAGGTTATATATTGCTATTCACAGGACCCTTTCTATAACACATCTACTGGGCCACCATGACATCACCAACTATTTATTTATTGTGATTACAATCATCATACTATTATGTAACACACCAAACAATTTTCAGTTTCACTATCAATTTTATTAAAAAATGATTTTTTTCAAAGATTTTTAAACAACATTTCAGTTTTTGAATTCATAATCTCCTACAGTGCAGAAAATTAAGTTTTTGACCTAAGAGGAACTTTATACCTAATTTATATCCAATTGTGACTATATCTACAGCAACTTACAACTAATATTTTAAAATCTATGAATGAGAAAAGAACATATCATAAAATATAATGGTATCAAAATGTTAAGAACCTTCAATTCAAAGACACTTGCTCATCCTGCCTCTTTTTATATGCAACTTTCTGAAGACTAGGTACTATTCTGGGAATGAAATTTTGTTTTGTAGTATTTCTACTGGAAGATACTTCTGCTGAAAAAGATACTGGAGTGAAAACGCACTTTTCTGTTCTGTTGAACTGAAGTTAAAATATTCCATATGAGCCCATGACTTGTGATAACTACAGGAAAGACACAAGCATTTGATTTGCCAAAATGTATAAACAAGAGATGAGAAAAGTGAAAAATAGAAGCAAAAAAGGTCATGAGCTGCAGAAAAAGTTCCAAGGAAAGAAAGGCAAGTCAATCAGCAATTGACAAGACTTATAAAGACCAGAGAGTTTATCAGCTAAGATTATACTGAAGAGCTCCTTTTCACTGGACTTTATCATTCTTGGTCCTCTCCACCCTCAAGTCCCATTCTACTACATGACATCTCCTAAAAATGGAAAGCCTCACTTTCATTAATACACAGCACAGCTGATAAGATTTTCAAGAGATTTTAGTATCACTTTTTTTACCTTTCTGTAGTTTAACTTTAACAATTTAAAGAAAAGAAAGGATAAACATTACTATAGCCTTAGATCTTCATATTTCAAGCTTTAATCACAATCTGTTCATTTTCTAATTGAATAGAATTTTATTTGCTAAAAGTAGCTCTAAGAGGGAAGTTTACAGTGATATAAGTTTACATCATGAAACAAGAAAAATCTCAAATGAACAATCTAATCTTATACTTAAAGCAACTAGAGAGAGAAGAATAAACAAAACCCCAAATCAGTAGAAAGAAAGAATTCATAAGTCTCAGAGAAAAAAATAAATGAAGCAGAGACTAAAAGACAACAGAAAATCAAAAAATTAAAAGTTAGTTATTTGAAAAGATAAACAAAGTTGATAAACCTTTACTCAGAAACATCAAGAAAAAAAGGGAAAGGGTGCAAATCAATAAAATGAAAGTGTTAGTCACTCAGCTGTGTTTGACTCTTTGTGACTTCATGGACTGTAGCTCGTCAGACTACTCTGTCCATAGAATTCTCCAGGCAAGTATACTGGAGTGGGTAGCCACTCCCTTCTCCAGGGGATCTTCCTGATCCAGGAATCGAACCAGAGTCTGCAGGCAGATTCTTTACTGTTTGAGCCACCAGGGAAGCCCAAAATCAATAAAATTAGCAATGAAAAAGAAGTTACAACCAACACCACAGAAATACAAAGGACCACAAGAGACTTCTGGGTTTTCCTGGTGGCTCAGACAGTAAAGAATTTGCCTACAAAGCAGGAGACCCAGCTTCGATTCCTGGGTTGGGAAGATCCCCTGGTGAAGGGAATGGCTACCCACTCCAGTATTTTTGCCTGGAGAATTCCAAGGACAGAGAAGCCTGGTGGGCTACAGTCCATGGTATTGCAAAGAGTCAGACATGATTGAGGGACTAATACTTTCACGAGAGACTGCTACAAGCAACTATAGGTCAAGAAAATGGACATTCTAGAAGAAATGTATAAATCCTTAAAAAGGTACAATCTCTCAAGACTGAACAAGGAAGAAATAGAAAATATGACAGACCAATTGTAAGTACTGAAATTGAACCTGTAACTTTAAAACTTTCAACAAACAAAAGTCCAGGACCAGATGACTTAACACATGAATTTTACCGAACATTTGGAGAAAAAACATCTATCCTTCTGAAACTATTTCAAAAAACTGCAGAGAAAGGTACACTTCCAAACTCATGGTATGAAGCCAGCATCACCCTAATACAGAAAACAGACAAAGGTACTCCCCAAAAGAAAATTACAGGCCAATATCACTGATGAAAAAATCCTCAACAGAATATTAGCAAACTGAATCCAACAATTCATTAAAAGGATCATATACCAGTAGTCATGTACGGATGTGAGAGCTGGACCATAAAGAAGGCTGAGTGCTGAAGAATTGATGCTTTTGGATTGTGGTCCTGGAGAAGACTCTTGAGAGTCTCTTGGACTGCAAGATCAAACCAGTCAATCCAAAAGGAAATGAACCCTGACTATTCATTGGAAGGACTGATGCTGAAGCTGAAGCTTCAATACTTAGGCCACCTGATGCAAAGAACTGACTGAAAAGACCATAATGCTGGGGAAGATTGAAGGCAGGAGGAGAAGGGGGCGACAGAGAATGAGATGGTTGGATGGCATCACAGTCTCAGTGGACATGAGTTTGAGCAAACTCCAGGAGATAGTGAAGGACAGGGAAGCATGGCATGTTGCAATTCATGGGATGCAGAGTCAAACACGACTTAGCGACTGAACAAATGCCATGATCAAGTGGTATTTATCCCAGTGATACAAAGATTTTTCAATATCCACAAATTACAGTCCATGTGGGTCACAAAGAATCAGACGGACGTGACTGAGTGACTGAGCACCCTTGCACTACTATATACAAAGTGAATAACCAATAAGAACCTACTGGATAGCCCAGAGAACTAGACTCAATACTTTGTAACAACCGGAACTTCCTTGGTGGTCCAGGGGTTAAGAACCCACCTTGCAATGCAGGAGATATGGATTTGATCCCTGGTCCAGGAACTAAGGTCGCATAAGCTGTGGAGCAACTAACCCTGCATGCTGCTGCTACTGAGTGCATGTGCTCCAGAGCTCATATGAAGAACACACAAGCCACAACCAGAGAGTCCATGGCCTCAACGAAAGATTCCACATGATTCAGTGAAGATCTTGTGTGCTGCAAGTAAGAGCGCTTCCAAACAAATATATAAACAACTACTTTAAAATATGTATTTTGTAATAACCTATAAAGAAAAACATGCAAAAAACTAATGCCATCACTTCATGCCAAATAGATGGGACAAAATTGGAAACAGTGACGGACTTCCTTTTCTTGAGCTCTAAAATCACCGTAGACAGTGACTGCAGCCATGAAATTAAAAGATGCTTGGATGGATGGCACCACCGACACAATGGACAAGAGTTTGAGCAAACTCTGGGAGATAGTGAAGGACAGGGAAGCCTGGCATGCTGCAGTTCATGGGGTCACAAAGAGTTGGAGACGACTGAGCTACTGAACACAATAATAAAGGAAAAACATTTAAATATATATACAATTAAACCACTATGCTGTATACCTGAAACTAACACAACATTGTAAATCAACTATACTTCAATTAAAAAATAATTAAATAAAATTTTTAAAAATTAAAATTTGCTAAAAAAAGAATCATTTGCAATACTTTGAAAAATAATCCTAGGATCAACAAGACTATCAAAAATCACAGTTTCATATGAAATCAAATAATCTGATCACTGTGTGAAGAGATGAATTACTTGATGATCACATGAGCCAAAAACAGGAATCTCCAAATGAACTATCCTTTACAGCTTGTCAGTAACAAGCAGAAGCAAATGTTACACACACATAAGCCTCATCTACATTATCAGAACTCCAAAATGTTTCTCATAAGCAATCAGTTAAAATATTCTTAAGGTGTAGGTTCCTTATATTAAAAACTTTTAAAAGAATAATTATAAATACTAAGTTTTTCCAGTATTTGAAAAATTTATATCATTTGTTGGCATGTCACAACTAACAAAATAATAAAATTTAATTTAAAAAACCTCACCTGAACTGGATCAAGTTCTTCCTTGGTGTATAGTCTTTGATAGTATACACTAATAAATATAAAATTTTAAGGTTAAAAATATAGCTGGCAATAAAATTGACCATCTTTATATATATATATTTAAAATTCATACTGTTATATACAAATTCATGAAAACAGATGGAACTCTAAGTAACTCTATTCATTCCAGATCATAATATTATTGAGTTTTCTAAAAATTATATTGTTATAAGAAAGATATTTTATGATAAAGAAAGTCAAACTATATGTACAAAAAACTTAGTATGGACATTTGGTCATTTGATAAACGTCTTAATAGTTTAAAGATATAACAGCCGAACAAACAAAAACTGGAGCTATTATAGAATAAATCCTTTGTATATCTTCCAGTGAGTAAAACGGCAAAACAATAATGACCATTTAAATAATACATAATAATATATGATGTTATAATATATATTAATGCAATATATACATCAGATAGATACATTAATATAACCTAGCTAAAACCTACTTGTTTTCTATATCATCAATGCAGAGGTTAGATGGTACACAGTTAGGTGACATTGGAAGTTCTATATCATGCTTTCTTAGGGGCATTTTTATGTCTTTATTCATATTCACATGCATTGGTTTTCTCACAGTTTCTAGAATGAAAAAAATATAATTTATAAAAACTAATAAGAAAAATAAAATCTTTTTAAAGCATCATTTGATATACTATGTTCATTAAATAAATGCACATTTTAGAAATTTACTGAAACCACCTGTATTCTATATATGCTAGAAGTCATTACAATACTATCTCAGATATTTTGAATCATTCTTTTTACTTTATCATCTTATATACTTCTCTTGAAAGGGGTTCTACTAAATCCCTTCTACTTTTTTCTTCCTTGAGTATTTCCTTGACCCCCAGACTATATCAGATGTTGTCTTACACATTCTCATAGCACTATATAAGTTCTCTATTATAACACTTACCATCCTTTGTTGTTCTTGATTAACTCTATTTCCCTCACTAGATTTTTAAAATTTATAGAAGCAGAATCTTTGTCTCTCTTTATAGAAAAAGTTTGTTTTGTCTGTTCAGTACTTGTAACAACTTTTCTTTTCTGGGAAATGCTTTTTACATATGCATCAACTATACAGTTCTAGTGGAGACTTTCCACCATCTTATAAAACCCTGCCTTTCAGTAAAAATAATTGGTGAAGGGGTAGACATCTAGCCCAAGAAGAATTAAGAACTGCTCCCTCTGGTTAGGAGTAATTGTTCCAGTGCTAAGACCTGGGGTAAGGCAACGCTCCTTCAGTGGAATTTTCAAAAGTTCAGGACAGGTGAAACATCTCTCAGTATTTCTCTAATGGCAAAACTAGGAGAAATGAGCAATGTTAGTTTTTTAAGGTAATGCTTTAAGCCCCAGTGATGAAAGCAGTCTGAGAGAATGAAGCTAATATCTGAAGTGAAAAGAATCTTGATTGAATTCAAAGCCTCTGATTCAAGCAGTTTCTGAAGCCCAGCTGCACCACTGCCCTTCCTTTTAGTTAAGTACCTTGGCCCATTCAAGGCTGCTGTAACTGGATACCATAGACTGGGTGGATTATGAACAACAGAAATTTATTTCTCAGTCTGGAGGCTGGGATGTCCAAGATCAAGGTGCTGGCAAATTTGGTGTCTGGTGAGGGCCTGCTTCTGTTTCTCAGACAACCATCTTCTCACTGTGCTCTCAGATGGTAGAAAGGGAGAAAGAGCTCTCTGGGGTTTCTTTGTTGTTGTTGTTCAGTCACTAAGTTGTGTTCAACTCTTTGCAACTCCACGGATTGCAGCATGCCAAGTTTCTCTGTCCTTCACTATCTCAGACTTTGCTCAGATTCATGTCCATTGAGTCAGTGATGCTATCTAACCATCTCATCAATCTTTCCCAGCATCAGTGTCTTTTCCAATGACTTGGTTCTTCACAAAGTATTGGAGCTTCAGCTTCAGCATCAGTCCTTCCAATGAATATTCAGGGTAGATTTCCTTTAGGATTGACTAATTTGAAAGTATCAATTCTCTGGCACTCAGCTCTCTTTACATCCAGCTCTCACATCAGCACATGACTACTGAAAAAACCATAGCTTTGACTATATACACACCTTTGTCGGCAAAGTGACACCTCTGCTTTTTAATATGCTGTCTAGGCTTCTCATAGCTTTCCTTCCAAGGAGCAAGTGTCTTTTAATTTCATGGCTGCAGTCACTGTCCACAGTGATCTTGGAGCCCAAGAAAAGAAAATCTGTCACCGCATCTACTTTCTGCCCTTCTATTTGCCATGAAGTGATGGAACTGGATGCAATGATCTTCATTTTTTGAATGCTGAGGTTTAAGCCAGATTTACACTCTCCTCTTTCACCCTCATCAAGAGAATCTTTAGTTTCTCTTCACCTTCTACCATTAGAGTGGTATCATCTGCATATCTGAGGTTGTTGGTATTTCTTTAACAAGGGTACAATTGTATTCATGACAGTTCCACCCTCATGACCTAATTGCCTCCTAAAAGTCCCTCCTGAACCATTACATTACAAGTTGGAATTTCAGTACATGAATTTGGACGAGGGACACAAACATTCTGTTCATAACATTATTTGAATGTCTGTTAGTTGAGCCTTACTTATAAAGTCTTGTTTTGAAGGAGAGTAAAAATACCTCTATCCTCTACAGTTCTAAACTCCCAACTGGGGCTCCTATGACAAAAGATGGATTAATAGGAGGAAAGCCTACAAACTTATTTAATATAAGTTTTACATAGAAAACTGCATAAGAAAATGAAGACCCAAAGAAGTGTTTAAACCTGAGTATTTTTACGTTAGGTTTGATGAAGAATGGAAAAGTTATGGAAAATATGATAGGACAAAAAAGGAGTATGAGCACAGTGTGTAGTAAATTGGGGAAAACAGCAGTCCTGTTCATTTAGATTCCTCTCAGTGTCCCTCTGTCTTTGAGATAAAGATATTCCCTGGTTGAGGAACTAAGATCCTGCATGCTGCACATGGCCCAAGTAAAAACTGTACGACTCAAAATTATAGAACTCTTAAAAAGAAAAGATAGCAAACATAAAGGGTAAGCTCTTTGTCCTCCATTTTGGTAATTTTCTGCATTTGACATCAAAACAAAGGCAACTAAAGCAAAAATAAACAAGTGAGACTACATTAAACTAAAAAGCTACTGCATAGCAGAAGAAACCATCAACAAAATGAAAAGACAACCTAAGGAACAGGAGAAAGTATTTGCAGATCACATCTGATAAGGGGTTAATATCCACAATATATAAAGAATTCACATAACTCATTAGCAAAAAAAAAAAAAAACTAATTTAAATATGGGCAGAGGACTTGAATAGATATTTTTCCAAAAAAGACATACAAATGGCAAGGGGTACTCAATATTACTAATCATCAGGAAAATGCAAAGCAAAACCACAATAAGACATCTTCTCAAACCTGTCAGAAGGAATTATCAAAAAGACAAGAGATAACAAGTGCCGACAAGAATGTGGAGAAAAGGAAACACTTGCACACTGTTGGTGGAAATATAAATTGGTTCAGCCACATGGAGAACAGAATGGAGGTTCATCAAAAAATTAAAAGTAGACTAACACAAGATTCAGCAATCCTCCTTCTGGGTATATATCCAAAAGAAATGAAAAAGGATCTTGAAGACAAATCTGCACTCTCATGTTCACTGAAGCATTATTCACAATAACCAAGATACGGAAACAACCTAAGTGTCTGTCAATGGATGAATGGAAAACAAAGATGTGGTGTATACATAAAACAAAATAGTCTTCAGCCTTGAGAAAGAAGAAAATCCTGCCAATTATGACAACATGGATGGACCCTGAAAATATTATGCTAAGTGAAATAAGCCAGACAGAAAAAGACATATACGGCATGGTATCACTTACATGTGGAACATCAGGAAAAAAAAAAAGTCAAACTCATAGAAACACAGATTAGAAAAGTGGTTTCCAGGGGCTGAGGATGAGAGAGAAGGGAAAATAGGCAGAGACTGGCAGAAGGGCACAAACTTTAAGCTGTATGATGATTAAGATCTAAAGATCTAATGTAAAATTGACTATAGTTGATAACAGTATTATATAAGTGAGGAAAGTAAAATCAGATTTACAACAAAAACTTTTATTCCTAAAGCCCATGAATTATGTATTTACTTTTACTATAATAGTTAAAAGTTTTTTACTTGTGTAAACTGCTCTGTGGAGGGAGAAACAAAAAATGACAGAGAAAGGAAAAGAGGGGATACTAAGAATACTATAATCAATTTCTATCTATCATTTATGAACTCTCTTAAGCTCTCATTTTAGCACTTGTTTTAAAAATTAAGTATCAGACAAAGGTCCCTTGAGATAGAAAAAAAATAGTCTGATTAAACTTTTTTATTTACTTAAAGAATCAAAGTGCAAGACAAAATGAACTTTATTTTGAAGTATTAAGACTACTATAGTTAACATCCCACGAATGCCTGAGAAATTATTTAAGTTGTGAGATAGGAAACTAATCATTGAGACAAAATCTTTTCAGCTCTTCTTTTTTAAACAGATTCTCTAAATAGTATAAGATAATAAATACATATATTTCCTACTCTTTAGCTGAACTTGGGTAACTAACTGCCAAGACAGAATAATGTAATAACTGAAACAGCTGCACTGTAGTAAGTCTAACCATGCCTTATAAAATTAATTTTATATAACATTTATACAACCTAAAAATAAAAATAAATGGATTAAGGAATAAGAGATTTTAGCAAAAATTAACAAATCTTATTCAAGCAGGCAACTAAGTTTTAAAAGTTTCCTTTCCACATCCTTTGAGTTCTAAAATTACACTTATTAGAAAACTAAATCTTATAATCACATTGAAACTTAAAAAAATGGTATTAGAAAAATTTACTTACCAGATGTTTTCTTCTGGCAAGATATCTGATTTACCATATACAGGTTGAGGAGGTCTAAACTGACAGTAGAATTTTTGACAGGGGATGAAACTCCCAGTAATTTCATTTTTGATTTTAACCTTTTCTTTTCAAAGTATTCCTAAAATAATTATAAATAGAAAGTTACTGCAGCAACTATATGGTTTCAGGCAGAATCATAAATAATAAAAAGCAATAATACAATCAAATAAATGATAATATTTTTATATTCTTGTGACACATTTTATATGTTTACATATGAATTAAAGTCAACCATGAAACTAGCAGTTTGCCTAAAGAGTCTAAATTTCACAGCCTCCTATAGAACTGGTGGTAGAAATGTAAGATAATTCTCATCTGATAGCTTCTATTTCCTTTGAAATATGAGACAAGGTCATCTAATTAGTATGAAGGAAAAAAGAACAGGGTTGGGGAAGAGAGGCTTGAGGAGACAAAGGATGGTATGAAATTTTCAAAGAGTAAGAAAGTGACATGACTAGAGATCAATCCTTTAGGAAAGTGCCATGAGTCTTTTCTTATAAATATCCAAAAGAATGATCCAAATAGTTTTTAGATTATTTTTTTAAAAATAGTCTGGAGACAGACTATATTCATAGATTATTTAATATCAAGTGCCTATGTTACACACAATTCTAGGCATAGGAGATACAGAATGATTAAAAGTGGTAAGATCCCTTTTTTATGAATATATATTAACAGGGGTGGGAGAAGAGAACAGAATCAATAAATTTATAAGAAAATACCAGACTTTGAAAAGAGTGATAAATAAAAGAGAATACTGAAGAAAGATTAACTAGAGGGTGGGGAGTTACTTAGATGTAGTGATCAGAGAAAGTCAATCTAACAGATAATTTAGCTGAGACCCAAATATTGACAAGCCAGACACAAAATATCTCAAGGGAGACTATTTCAGAGAAAGGGAAGAAGAGTGGCAAAAAGAAGGTCATTGTGGTTGAAATACAATGAACAACAGGGTGAGTAGTAAAACATAAGGTCAGAGAAGCAGGCAGGATGCAGATCCTTTACGTCCTTTTAGGCTATGGTTGCGTGCATGTTGTTCAGTAGTATCTGACTCTTTGTGACCCCATGTGTGGCCCACCTGGCTCCTGTATCCATGGAAGGACAAGAAAAAATTTCTCAGGTAAGAATAATGGAGTGAGTTGCCATTTCCTACTCCAGGGGATCTTCCCATCCCAGGGATTGAATCCACATCTAATGCATTGGCAGGCGGATTCTTTACCACTACACCACCTGGGATTGTCAAGATATGGTTATATCAGATTAATTCTAAAAGCAATGAAAAGCAATTGAGGTTTTTAATGAAATGATAAATCCTGGTTTGTGTTTTTCCAAAAAAAAATCATACTAACAATTGTGTGAAGAACAGAATACAAAAGAATAAAAGAAAGAGCAAAAAACTTTTTGATAAATTCAATGACATTAAAAATGAGAACTTTCCTTCAAAGCTATTATTAAGAAAGTAAAAATAAAAGCTACTGAGTACACATATAACTGACAAAGAATTCCTAAATATAAAAAACACAGTAAGAAAAAGACAAACAACCCAAATGAAAAATGAAAGAAATACCTGGAAATGTATCTCATGAAGCAGAAAGTCTGAATGAAAAGATAGTCAGCCTCAGTAGTAACCAAGAAAAAAAAAGGTTAAATTTACAATAAGGTATCATTTCACTGAGGAAACAAATATCCTACTTTCATCACAATCACTCCCTTAACTTTTCTTTAAATTTTACTACCTCTGAGGCTTCACTGGTAGCTCAGTTGGTAAAGAATCTGCCTGCAATGCAGCAGACCCCGGTACAATTCCTGGGTCGGGAAGATCCACTGGAGAAGGGATAGGCTTCCCACTCCAGTATTCTTGGGCTTCCCTGGTGGCTCAGCTGGTAAAGAATCCATCTGCAATGCGGGAGACCTGGGTTCCATCCCTAGGTTGGGAAGATCCCCTGGAGAAGGGAAAGGCTACCCACTCCAGCATTCTGCCTGGAGAATTCCATGGGCTATATAGTCCATGGGCTTGTAAAGAGTTGGACACTAGTGAGTGACTTTCACTTTCACCTCTGAACATATTTTTACCGTTTTAGGACATTTTGTAAATGAAATCTCACTGCTTGTATTTTTCTGTGAGTTTCCTCATTTGCTCAACATTCTGTTTTTGAGATTTATCTACAGTAATTACATGCAGATGATACATTTTCACTGCTATACCTTGGGTATACCGCAAGTTGCTTAACCATTCTACTGCTCCTAGACATTTATTTGGTGCTCCCTTTTCTCTCCCCTGTACCCTGTCCTTCTTCTTCCTCTCTTTCTTCTTCTCTCTCTCTCTCGTTTGCTATTTAACAACAACAAAGATCCAAAGAAGCATGTGCATATCTCAAGCTGCACATATGGAAGTTTCCTTGGGATATATATCACTCTTTTGCAAGATACACGCTCAACTTTACTATGTAATACAATCAATGTAATTATTTTTTAAAAACACTAAAAAAAGTAGGAGATAGGTTATAAGGTTATTATAGCACCCTGGGCAACAAATGATAATGATGTGGATAAGGGGGCTAATAGTACTAACTGTGAGAAGTGATCAGACTTGGGATATATTGGAACTAGATGACAACAAGAATCAACAATGCTCCATAATTCTGTGCCTGAGAAAAATGGGTAGCTAATTAAGCTATCTATAAGAATGAAGAAGACTAAGATGGTCTTCCAGTTTCACTCAGGTGAATTTATTAACCTTGGAAAAATGCTCCAAAATATCACTGTTCTTGTAACACCATGAGACACAATAAAAATATATTCTCTTTACCTTCTGCTTTCTCCTTTCCTGCTTGATCAGAACCCTGGTCCTGAAAAGGGAAGTAGGATTATTTTATAATGATTAAATGAATGTTCTCTAAAACAACTTCCATTTTATCTGAATTGAAGACTTGGAATTAAAACCTAAAAGTAGCAATAATTATTTTCTGAGAAGAAACTATAAAAATGTTTTCAAATTATTTATAAAGTATATACTGCTTCACAAAATCTTCCTTGGATAAAAAATCCAAGAACTAATAAAACAGACTCCAGACCTATGGTGAATAATTAAGCATAAAATAAAACAGTTATAAAAGTCAAGATAAGCGAGAAATTAGTGCATTGGAAAGAAAGTATCACTGAAACACTCTTATCTGATAGCAATATTCTAGGTCAACACTGGTATTTTCTTTACCTTTCCTTGTAATTCAATATTCTACTAAAATTAACACAGAATAGAGAGAAGATAAAAATCTATATAGGATCTAACGAAATGTTAGGTTTATAATTAGAGCAACTTCAGTTACATTAGCTACGTGTATCTGAAACCTCAGAACTTCTTTAAAACACTGATAGTCATTATGGATGTGCTTTAGACCACATAATCTTCGTGCCAAAAACTGCACTGAATCCCAATGATAGTGCAGCATTTAAGAGTTATAAAATATTTGCTTTACTAATAATAGTGAAATGATACAAAACATTTATTGATAATATAAGCAAATATGCACAATATATCTTTTGGACATACATGAAATTATGGTCTCAAATTCAATATTTAAGAATTATAAATAAAATAACAAAATGTATTCTAGTTTTATGATACTATGCAATAATATGAAAATAAAATTGCTAATGATGAGTACCATATATTTTGCATCATTCTAGATACTCCAGAATCTTTACATGTAAAAATTCATTCAATCTTCATAGCAACTCTATAAGGTAAGTTCTATTTTTACTCCCATTTTACTGATGAAGAAACTAGACACGGAGAGGTTAATTAATTTGTCCAAGGTCACACTGCTAATAAGTGATAGACCTAGGATTCAAATTCAAGAATTCTAGCTTTGAAATTTTAAATCAGTGCCTTCTACTTCCTTTCAAGCATGCTAACTGTGAATATACAGAGCTGTTCATTTTTCCAAATGATTTTCATAAACTACATGAAGGACAGTTACTGAATATCTCTAGACTCTGCTGTTTACTGAACTTATTATTTAACATATTTCCCAATAGATGTCTTAAATTGATCATTTTGAGGTCACTGAACAATAAATCTTGCCTGGAAAATCCTATGGACAGAGGAGCCTGGTAGGCTGCAGTCCATGGGTTTGCTAAGGGTCGGACATGACTGAGTGACTTCACTTTCACTTTTCACTTTCATGCACTGGAGAAGGAAATGGCAACCCACACCGGTGTTCTTGCCTGGAGAATATCAGGGACGGGGGAGCCTGGTGGGCTGCCCTCTGTGGGGTCGCACAGAGTCGGACACGACTGAAGTGACTTGGCAGTAGCAGAACAATAAATCAAATCTATCATGCTCCATGCTGCATCATAAGTATACTGTTGGCATTCAAACTTTAGGAAAAAAAGGAAATAAATCACATTTCATTAACTCATCAAATGCTAAGGCTAGAAAGGACCTTTGAGATTAGTTTATTCTCCATCATTTCAAAACTTAAAAAACTATGGCACAGAAAACGAAGTGACTTTTCAAAGTTCAGAAATATAAGAAGAGGCTGTAATAACACTTAACAATCCAGATTATAAAGAGAAAATAGAAACATCAGTTTTATAAGTAGTTGCACATTTTAAAGATCAATATAATTAGGGATAAGTCAAAAACTAAATATAGTCTTCATATATGTATAAAACAAACAAACTTATCCAGGCTGATTTTCCATTATCCAGGACATTATCTTATGGCTTTTACCAAATTCTATGTACTAGATAATCCCCATTTCTATTTGCCTAAGAAAAAATTAATTAGGAATTCAAGACCAGTTGCTAGATCAGCCTTCTATCATTAAACCACAATGAAAGTAAAAATGGATCCTGATGTATAAGTCAAAGGTAATTTCTTTTTTTTTTTGACAGTACCTATTTATTTTAATCATATCTTTCTTTTTTTTTTAATTTATTTATTTTAGTTGGGGGCTAATTACTTTACAATATTGTAGTGGTTTTTGCCATACATTGACATGAATCAGCCATGGGTTTACATGTTTTCCCCATCCTGAACCCCCCTCCCTCCTCCCTCCCCATTCCATCCCTCTGGGTCATCCCATTGCCCCAACCCTGAGCATTTGTCTCATGCATCGAACCTGGAATGGTGTTCTGTTTCACATATGATAATATACATGTTTCAATGCTATTCTCTCAGAACGTCCCACCTTCACCTTCTCCCTTAGAGTCCATAAGACTGTTCTATGCATCTGTGTCTCTTATTCTGTCTCGCATATAGGGTTATCATTACCATCTTTCAAATTCCATATATATGCATTAGTATACTGTATTGGTGTTTTTCTTTCTGGCTTACTTCACTCTGTATAATGGGCTCCAGTTTCATCCATCTCAATAGAACTGATTCAAATGTATTCTTTTTAATGGCTGAGTAATATTCCATTGTGTATATGTACCACAGCTTCCTTATCCATTCGTCTGCTGATGGACATCTAGGTTGCTTCCATGTCCTGGCTATTATAAACAGTGCGGCAAGGAACACTGGGGTACACGTGTCTCTTTCAATTCTGGTTTCCTCGGTGTGTATACCCAGCAGTGGGATTGCTGGGTCATATGGCAGTTCTATTCTCAGTTTTTTAAGGAATCTCCACACTGTTCTCCATAGTGGCTGTACTAGTTTGCATTCCCACAAAGGTAATTTCTTGAACTAAACATTTTATACTATTATTAAGGCAACAATGTTACTAAACAGTACTCTATGTGTAAATGTTTTACTGAATACAGTCACTTTCAACTACCTACATTAAAAAAGAATATCAGTTAGGATTCATAGTTACCAAAAAGGAAAACACCTTTGGTTAATTTAAATAGAAAATAAGTTAAAAGGAAATTGGATAACCAGTAGATCTGCCAAAGGGCTGAGGAAGCAGGTTTGGCAACTGGCAGGAACAAGGAAGACTAAGCAGCTGTGGTGTCACAGTCAAAATTACACCATGATTAGTCTCAAAAGGATACCACTGCTAGCACTTGTGAACACTGGACGCCACTGACTGCAGCATTTCTACTCCTGAACAATGAACAACCACCTCTTCTGGAATCTTCTAGCATTACTAACCCTGAAAATTCAATCCTGTTGCAGCTCCTGAAGCTGCCTGCAACTAGAGTAGTCACCCTGCAGGCCTTATTTCTTTGGGTTACTAACTTGATTCAAGGTAAAAGATAGGGGCATCAATCTGAGCTTAGATCATATGCCCATTCACTAATAGCAAAACAGGCTGAAACAGTTCTGTTTTGTTTTGTTTTTTCCTTCTAGATTCTACAGAGGTAGATAGGCTGTGCTGTGTGTGTGTGCTAAGTCACTTAAGTTGTGTCTGACTCTTTGTAACTCTATGGACCATAGCCTGTCAGACTACTCTGTTCTTGGGATTCCCCAGGCAAGAACACTGAGGTGGGCTGTGCCTACTATCAAAATTCATAAGGTGAGAAACACCTCAGAAGTAGACAAGCTCAGATACTGGGCTGTCAAAGAGTATAAATATCCACTAAAGGGAAAAAAAAAGTGAAAGTGAGAGTGGCTCAGTTGTGTTCGACTCTTTGTGACCACATGGACTATACTGTCCATGGAATTCTCCAGGCCAGAATGCTGGAGTGGGTAGAGCCATCCTTCTCCAGGGGATCTTCCCAACCCAGAGATCGAACTCAGATCTTCTGCACTGCAAGCAGATTCTTTACCTGCTGAGCCACCAAGGAAGCCCAAGAATACTGTAGTGGGAAGCCTATCCCTTCTCCAGTGGATCTTCCTGACCCAGGAATTGAACCGGGGTCTCCTGCATTGCAGGCAGATTCTTTACCAGATGAGCTACCATGGAAGCCTCATTAAAGAGATGTACAGTTAAAATAGTTAACAATCCAAAAGTGATTTTTTTATTTGGCTATGTCAGGTATTTATTTGTATGTATGTATTTATATGTGTGCATGTTGGGAGGGCTCTCCTTCTCTCTATATATATACACATATTCCTAACAGTTGCTTTAATGGTTTCACTTAGATCAACATTGAAATAAGACAACAAAGTTGTTTCTTCCTCCCAAGGATTAACCAAGATTGTGTCAGACAGAAAAAAACTTTCATCTGCCCTTCTACGTTCTTCTGACTGATCTAAGAATTAAGTTGACACGAGACACATTAACAGGAGAAAGCCACACAAAAGTTTAATAACATGTATGCATGAAAGTGGTGGTTTAGTCACTCCGTCGTGTCCGACTCTTTGCAACTCCATGGACTGCAGCCTGCCAGGCTACTCTGTCCATGGGATTTTCCAGGCAAGAATACTGGAGTGGGTTGCCATTTCCTTCTCCAGGGGATCTTCCCGACGCAGGGATTGAACCCTGGTCTCCTATACTTCAGGTAGTCTCCTCCATTGCAGGCAGATTCCTTACTGACTAAGCCACCAGGGACCCAGGGAAGCCCCTCCAAGTTAGTTCAGTCATGTTCAGTCCATGCTCAGTCATGTCTGAGACTTTGCAACTCCATGGACTATAACCCACCAGGCTCCTCTGTCCATGGAATTTTTCTGGCAAGAACACTAGAGCGGGTTGCCAATTCCTTCTCCACACATGAAAGAGACCAAGGAAAACTGAGTAATTAACCAAAATGGCTAAAGTCCTCACCTTAAATACCATCTTCACCTAAAGACAAAAAAGGATATTGGGAATAGCGGTTTGGGATTTTACAGGAGAGAAAGGCAATTCATATAGAGATGGAAAAGCAAATGCTTGGTACATAAATGTTTGATGGGCCACACAGACAATGGGACACAGATTGGAATCTGATCTGCAGGCCCTGCCAGGTTTCCCACACCCTACCCAGTCCATATGTGCAGATACTTCTGATGAGAACTCTGTTCTGGGAACAGACCCCCATATGAAATATTTGCATATCTTATATTGACAAGGAATCAATATCTAAAATATGTAAGGAATTCATATTACTCCATAGCAAAAATGCAAATAACCCAATTTACAAATTGGCAAAGGACCTAAATAGATATTTTTCCAAAAAAAGACATACCAATGGCCAACAGGCACATGAAAACATGCTCAACACAACTATCAGGTAAATTCAGATTAAAACCACAGTGTTTTATCATCATACACCAGTTAGGATTACTTTTATCAAAAAGAAAAAAGATAAATGCTAGAAGCATTTCCCTGGTGGTCTGGTGGTTAAGACTCCTATTCCCAATGCAGGGACCCCGGGTTCAATCTCTGGTCAGGTAAATGCACCAAGAGTTTGCATGCTGCAACTAAAGATTCTGCATGCTGCAGTGAAGATCAAAGATCCTGACTGCTGCAACTAAGGCAAGGTACAGCCAAATAAATAAATATAAAAATATATAAATAAATGTCTTTTTAAAAAGAAAGAAATGCTGGGAAGCAGAAAAGAGGGAACCGCTGTAAACTGTGGCTAGCAATGTAAATTGGTGCTGCCACTATGGAAAACAGTATGGAATTTCCTCAAGAAATTAAAAACAGAGCTACCACATACATGATTCAGCAATCCCACTTCTGGGTATGTATCCAAAAGAAATCAATATCTCAAAGAGATAGCTCTAGTCACATGTTCATAGCAGCATTATTCCATAGCCAAGATATAAAAACAAGTGTTCATCAACCACAGTTAGAGATGAACAGATCAAGAAAATGCTGTACATATATACACAATGGAATGTCAATGAGCTTTTAAAATGAATGAAATCAGGGACTTTCTTGGCAGTCCAGTGGTTAAGATTCTGTGCTTCCAATGCAAATGGTGGGAAACTAAGATCCCTCATGTGGTGTGATGTGGCCAAAAAAATTAAGAAGAAAATAAAAAGGTGTTTAACAAAATGAAATTATGTCAGTTGCAATAATACGGATGAACTTGGAGGGCATTATCATAATCAAAATAATCCAGGCAGAAAACGACAAATTCACATGGTAACAGTTATATGTGGAATCTGAAAAGAAAAAAAAAAAATCAAACTCAGATTCGGAGAACAGAAAAATGTTTCCTGAAGGGTGGGGAAAATAGGGAGGGAAAGCTCTGTAAAAAAGGATACAAATTTTCAGTTACAAGATGACTAAGGTCTGAGGATCTAATGTATACCATGGTAAGTAGAGTAGATAATGTTGTATTGTATAACTGAAATTTGCTAGGAGAGGAGAAAATAAATGTTCTCACCAAAAAATAAATCTGTGAGGTGATGGATATAGTAATTAACTTGATGAGAAGAATACTTTCAGAATATTCACATATATCAAATTATCATGTTGTATACTTAAATACCTTGTATTTATTGTCAATTATACCTCAATAAAGCTTGAGAGAAACAAAGTAAGATAGCAATCTTACTGTGTTTTCTAACACCCCTAAATAATAGGGGAAATGATGGATTTCATATCTGACAAAGAAGAAAGATGTCCACATAATTAAAACAGCTTTCCATTTTAAAAATATGAATCCCCAGAAGTCATCTGTCTAGTTTTGCTGTTGTCCAGTTGGTAAACCACGTCTGACTCTTTGCAACCCCATGGACTTCTCTGTCCTTCACTATCTCCTGGAGTTAGCGCAAACGCATGTCAATTGAGCCAATGATGCCATTCAACCATCTCATTCTCTGTTGCCCTCTTCTCCTGCTGCCCTCAATCTTCCCCAGCATCAGCATCATTTCCAATGAGTTGGCTCTTTGCATCAGGTGGCCAAAGTATTGGAGCTTCAGCTTCAGCATCAATCCTTCCAGTGAATATTCAGGGTTGATTTCCTTTAGGATTGACTGGTTTGATCTCCTTGCAGTCCAAGGGACTCTCAAGAGTCTTCTCCAGTACCACATATCGAAAGCATCAATTCTTCAGCACTCAGCCTTCTCTATGGCCCAACTCTGACATCTGCACGACTTCCAGAAAAACCGTAGCTTTGACTATATGGACCTTTGCTGGCAAAGTGATAGCATTGCTTTTTAATATGCTGTCCAGATTTGTCATAGTTTTCCTTCCAAGGAGCAAGTGTCTTCTAATTTCATGGCTGCGGTCACCATCTGCAATGATTTTGGAGTCCAAGGGAATAAAGATGTGTCACTGTTTCTACTTTTTTCATTTCTATTTGCCATGAAGTGATGGGACCAGATGCCATGATCTAATTTTTTTTGAATGTTGAGTTTTAAGTGAGTTTTTACACGCTCGTCTTTCACCCTAACCAAGAGGCTCTTTAGTTCCTCTTTGCTTTCTGCCATTGGGGTGGTATCATTTCCATATCCAAGGTTGTGGATATTGCTCCCAGAAATCTTGATTCCAGCTTGAAATTCATCCAGCCCAGTATTTAGCATGATGTACTCTGTATAGAAGTTAAATAAGTAGGGTGACAATATACACCCTTGACTTACTCTTTTCCAAATTTTGAACCAGTCCATTAATCCACATCTGGTTCAAACTGTTGCTTCTTGACCTACTAGTTTCATAGGAAACAGGTAAGAGAACTCTGGTATTCCCATCTCTTTTAAGAATTTTCCATAGTTTGCTGTGATCCACACAAAGGCTTTTTCATAGTCAATGAAGCAGAAGTAGATGTTGTCCTGGAACTTCTTTGCTATCTCTATGATTCAACGAATATTGGCAATTTGATCCCTGGCCCCTCTGTGTTTTCTAAACCCAGCTTGTACACCTGAAATTTCTCATTTCACGTACTTCCTAGTTTGACTACTGTGATATTAAATATGTAACTAACAGCCATGATTATATTTTAAAGTCTCCTCAAGTTTATGCAAATATTCTCCAATATATTTTACTACAAAGGTAAGTACACTAAAACACAGCACTGATTCTTAGGAATACTTAGGATCATGACTTCCATAGCCTGTCCATCATTCAGATTTCAACCTTGTTTTCCATCCCTTCACTTCATATATTCCAACACCCAACTAAATTAAAATATATGTTTCTCTTTTTCATATATAGATACTTCTGTCACCATATTTTTGTATTCAAAACTCTTAATACTTTATGACTTCGTTCAAATGACAGTTTTGTCATGAAATTTATATAAACTTTACATAAAATAACTTTAAGAGTATTTCTAATATTGTCTTGAAATTTTAACTACCAGAGAACTGAGAGTGGGAAAGTGGAAATAAGGCTCATTCTTTCAACAATTATTATGCTATTTGGGAAAATGGATTTTTAAAAACACATACTGCAACTATATATTTCAATAAAAGTTTGAATGAACACTATTGGTTGCCATTATAGCACATAATAAAAAGAAAATCAGTAGGTCATAATGTCTTCATAAAACACTACAAGTTATCAATTCTAAGAAGAAGGAATATAGATATTTGTTACATTATTTTTGTTAAGAAAAAAAGCAGAACAGGTGTAAAGAGGTTAACAGAGGGGAAGTGGGGAACGAAGGGGATAAAAGTAAGAGAGCAAGTGAGGGAGGGGCAGAGAGAGACAGAAGAAAAACTATGTTGAGTACAAAAATATATCAGGGCATTCTGCCCCTTGCTAGTCTTTCTTATAAGAAAATGTTTAAAGCAAAATGTTAAAGAAATATTTTCTTTAGGGAAAAAAGACACAAAGGTAATAAAATTGTCAAAGAAATATAAAACACAATACTAATGTACATTTTACATAGATATGCAGGAGATACTGGTACAATTGGGTTGGCCAAAATGTTCATTCTTTGTTAACCCAAATGAACTTTTTGGCCAACCCAATACATTAGGGGTTTAAAATTATAGGTGTCATATGACTTAATTATCAGTTAGTCTTGAATTACTCTTTTTTGTTTCTTTTGTTTTGTAATTTGCTTATTTTTTAGTGCCATGGTGCCAGGCAAAAGAAACTGTTTCCAGTTTGTTAAAATCATATAATAATACCTTAAGTGTAATTAAAAGTGAAAAATATAAATAAAACTAATAGACTAATAACTAACAAATGAAAGATAATATTTTATGGCTCATGTTACACTGAAATTAATATTAACCTAAAATATCAAAATCTAGCTCTGTCAGCTAGCAGACTTATTAAGATTCAGGGCAGTAACTAGCCTAGAAAAAGTACTTACATTGGCTTTCCTTAAAACTAAAGCCAGTCTACCTGATGTGTTAGGAATACTAATGATATATTTTAGAATATTATAATTTTAAATAAATTCTTCTAATACCAGAAAAAAGTTTTTACATGTGTATATACTATAAAAGGCAAAAAGTATTGTAAAACATTTGGGAAATCAATATGGCAGAAACACATCTATTAATAATACTCAGAATACAGAGCCTCATTAAAGTAAGTTATTAGATACTTAATTCTTAAGAGTAGTTTCACACAGAAAACAATTTTTACAGTCACAGGCTGTAATGATAAACTGAGCAGCCATCTCTTGAATCACACAGTGGAAGAGATTTTAGAATGTGAATGATACCCCAACATAGATGTATATTTCAGGCTATTCACAATTTATTTTTAAAAACATTATTTTCAATAATTATAATTCACTAAAACATTCAACAGCTGACATTTTTTCATTTCATTCAGGGAATATTTTGAGTAAAGATTTCCAACTGTTTTTGAACAAAATGTCATCAAAATTTAGAGGACATGCTTACAAAAATGTTCAATAACAATGCAGGACAAACAGACTGATTCATAAAGCAATTCTTTTCAGCTATTCAGTCACTCACATGTGTCTGACTCTTTGTTACCCCATGGACCACAGCATGCCTGGCTTCCCTGTCCCTCACCATCTCCTGGAGCTTGCTGAGACTCATGTCCATTGAGTCAGTGACACCATCCAACCACATCATAAGGACTTAAATGCTTGTAAAATTCAGTTAATGGAAGGCAGCAAAGACAGAAAGCTTATAATGACATGCGGAAGTATTTATTTGTATTCAACATTAGTATTATCTCAAAAACTTTGTAATGCAGATATATTAACTGTGCATCTATAAAATTATTTGAAATTTTGATAACTTCAGTTTTTCTGTGTGATAAAATATCAAGCCTCTTTGGATGGAACTATGAAATATCTGTAAACTACAACCAATTCCATACATATCTTGGTTATATAGGATACATAATTTAGTAAGAATCCTGTTTTACCTATAATGCCATGATCCACCAAATCTGTATTCATATTATCTTTGCAGAAATAATTTTATCTTTAATGTTCTGCAATTCCATGTATCAAATTACTGTCTGAAACTATAATTTCCTTAAAATAACTAACTTCTAAATCTGAAAGCAAATCCTATGCTTTTTCAGTAGATTCAGTAGTACTTTCAGATTGTCATGTGGTCAATGATAAAGCCATGAGAGGTGATAAATGCTGGCACACACCATGTACACAAGTTACAGACTCATATCAACTTTAATGAAAAACAAAATATTAGAATTTAATTTAGCATTTAGCATTAGTTTTTCTTTATTTGAGCTCCATGCTGCCAAAAAGTTCACAAAAGTTTTATCCAAAAATATAACCAAAGAAAGTAATTATTGACAGAAGCACTATGGCAACAACATTTCAACTACCCTTTGTATGTTCTCTGACAGGTCCGCTGCTGCTGCTGCTGCTGCTGCTAAGTCGCTTCAGTGGTGTCCAATTCTGTGCGACCCCATAGACGGCAACCCACCAGGCTCCCCTGTCCCTGGGATTCTCCAGGCAAGAACACTGGAGTGGGTTGCCATTTCCTTCTCCAATGCATGAAAGGGAAAAGTGAAAGTGAAGTCGCTCAGTTGTGTCCAACTCTTAGCAACCCCATGGACTGCAGCCTACCAGGCTCCTCTGTCCATGGGATTTTCCAGGCAAGAGTACTGACAGGTCTGATGACCTGTTCCTTGTAGATATTTCACTGACACCCAATCTAAAATCTTCCACGTTTCTTATTGGTCCCAACTCCAGGCACGGTGGCTGTACAAATCTCTCCAACCTTAGCATCAATGGTACAACTAGCTGTTAGAACAGCGGCCAGCAAGGATTGTTGTTGTTAGATTAGTCACTAAGTTGTGTCCAACTCCTTTGCAACCCATGGACTGTAGCCCACCAGGGTCCTCTGTCCATGGGATTTCCCAGGTAAGAATACTGAAGTGGGTTGCCATTTCCTTCTCCAAGGGATCTTCCTTAGCCGGGGATCAAACCCATGTCTCCTGCCTTGGCAAGCAGATTCTTTGCCACTGAGCCACCTTGCCCACCAGCAAGGATAGCAGCATTAAATACTTCATCTACTCTAACAAGTTAGGTGTCGTAAGCCACTCATATTCCAGCACACTTTAATAGCAGATGCCAATAAAATAAATAAACAGAAAGTCCTACTGTACAGCAGAGGGAATTATATTCAATATTCTTGTAATAAACCACAAAGAATATGAAAAATAGTATGTGTGTGTATGTATATATATATATGTGTGTAACTGAATCACTTTGTTGTATACCAGAAACTAAAACAACATTGTAAAGCATCTATATTTCATTTAAAAATAAAAATAAAGGACTTCTCTGGTGGTGCAGTGTTAAGTATCCACCTGCCAAAGCAGGTGAAACAGGCTCGATCCCTGCTCCTAGAAGATTCCACATGCCATGGGGCAACTTAGCCTGTGTGCCACCATTATTGAGACTGCACTCTAGAGTCTGTGAGCTACAACTACTGAAGCCTTCATGCCTAGAGCCCACGCTCCACAACAAGAGAAGCCACCACAATGAGAAACCCACGAAAGAATAGCTTCTGCTTTCTACAACTAGAGATTGAAAACTCAGTGCAACCAAAAATAAAATAAATAAATAAATTTAAAAATTTTTACAAAAAGAATAAAAATAAACCCCCCACACCCCAAAAACCTTCCAAGACAAAAGCTGAACTGGACGTGCTACTAGGACTACAAGCATAAACCATGACTGTCCCGAGCAACTGAGACAACCTTTACTGCATGGTGGTGGTGTAGTCACTAAGTCACATCCGACTCTTGTGACCCCATGGACCGTAGCCCACCAGGAACCTCTGTCCATGGGATTTTTCAGGCAAGAATACTGAAGTGGGTTGCCATTTCCTTCTCCAGGGGATCTTTCTGATCCAAGGATCAAACCCTGGTCTCCTGAATTGCAAGCAGATTCTTTACCAACTGAGATACCACGGAAGCCCTGTTCACTGTATATTTAAGTATTATCCCATTTAACAGATGAAGAAAGAGATGTAGAGAGATAGAGGCTAATTTCTTGTAAAGAGAATTTACCATAAAGCTTAAGTTTCAGGGCACTTCACTTCAATATGCATGCCCCTTCCAAGTCCTATATATAATTTTGTAATCACAATTTTGAATTTTTTACATAAAGTGGGCTCCTAACAACCTAGATCTTCCCTTGTACAGAGAGGTTTAATAATCAGCCCAAATTCACATAGCCTGAAATACCCAAAAGGAGTTAGCACTAGCACTGATTTCATTTAGAGAATATATAGTCATATCAGAAAATGAAAAAATAGTATTAGTTGTTTTTAGTTCCCCAAGCAGAATTCTAACTGTATATCTTGGGAGTCTTGCTGTATTCCAACCTACACACTACTAATCCCACAAATCGTCATAAAATGCCACTTTCATTATATTACATCTGAATTTGAATGAGTCCTCAATAACAGATCAAATTTCAACTTTTCTGTCTGTCTTTCACTTCACTAACAAGTAGACACCACATGCATTTTTAAATATTTAAATGTATAATCTTATCTCAAATTACTTATGTAGTATTTATTTTCTTGTTGTCTTTTTCCATATGAAGTTTCACTTTTGTTTCTAATTTGCCAAATCCTATCTAAAACTATCCTATGCTTTACTATTATTCACAGTATCTATTTTTAAAATTACTTATTTTAGCCTCTGATCTTAAACATTTTCAAGCTTAATGGCATGTCATATACCTCCTTCCCAATGAACTATTAACTATAGAGTCAAATCTATCATTGACTAAATTTCAATTATTTTGTACCCCCACCTGGCACAACACCTGATGCATAGCATTAAATAAATGTTTTGCACAGATGAACATTTTAGGCCTACATTTACAACTGCAAACCTCTCCATCATCTAAATATAAACAAGATTTTATAAGTGTCTTTCTTATAACACTGGTTACATTCTTTAATCTAAGTTATAAAAAGTTGATCTCATTCTGAATAGCATATTGTGGCCCAAAGACTGGTTACATCTTTATATTCTACCTCCTTTTCCTCTGTCCTACAACCTTCATTTCTGAGGTAACTATGAATTTGGTGAAAGAAATCACCAGTCAATAAACAAGGAAAATAAAAGAGAATATTTTCCAAATTTAAAGAATCAGTGCTTATACCTGATTTCTCTCAAATTTACACATTAACCTGAGTAGAAAAATACAGAGTCTTGATGGTGACTTGTAAAAAATACAAAACAATAATTAAGAGTTCTAGGTGAAAAATTCCCAGATAAGTAAAAATTTTTTTAATTGGTAACAGTGACAAATTACTAATATTTTAATTTCATCTGGAGAAGGCTGGAAAGCTGCTACTGCTGCTAAGTTGCTTCAGTCGTGTCCGACTCTTAGCGACCCCATGGACTGCAGCCTATCAGGCTCCTCCGTCCGTGGGATTTTCCAGGCAAGAGTACTGGAGTGGGGTGCCATTGCCTTCTCCATTCTGGAGAAGGGCACTTTATAATAAAAAAAAAATTAAGAGAAATATAATTTTAGGACAGTCTATTAAATTGAAAAATCTGACATTATCACTGATTAGCAAGTTTCAGGGACAGTAGATTGGGAACCACTATCAGAGATATATAAATTAGTTTCAACTTAGATAAAATATCTTTACCCTAAATGAGACTTTGCTTGAAATGAAATGTTATGGCATTTTACAAAGATCTCCAAGCCATAACACTAAAGAAAAAACAAGTAATTTAAAAAGGAATATAAGGGAAGCTTACTTCTTCCATAGCCCTTTCCCTAACAACAAAAGACATGTTATGTATAACTAACTGGTAGAGCCCTAAACTGAAGAGCAGCAAAAAGTCAAATGCCAAGTTTATTTTATGCCAAGGAAAACTGTAAATACCTTTGCAATTGTTAAGATCCTCCTATTAGATGATTCTGCAATTAAACTTAATACATGTCAGGTTCCTATAATATACAAGAATACTTTGCTTCTAATTTAATGCATGCAATCAAGTTGCTATGACCAAAACATAAACTTGCTATAGCTTGCTTCATTCATTCCCTTGACAAAAATGTATAGGTCCCTTAAGTGTTTCTTTGTCCTTATACAGACCCCCTTACTATCTGTCAAATAATTCTTCCAAGTTCTTTAATACCTCCCCTCTCAACCCAACTCTTATGGGAACTATTGCTAAAGATTAGGTCTCCAATTTGATTATTTATCTTACCTCCTTTTCAACTTTTAAGAACCTGTATCTCTTTGCTTCTTCATGGTGTTTGTTCTGTGCAGTACTGCTGTCCTTCAAGGCTTAATATAATTTCCTGCTTCTCAGTTCTATAAATATCCACAGCCCTTTATTTATTTATCCACAGGCCACTTTTACAAGACTCATGTTTAAGAACCTGCCTGCCGATGCAGGAGACATAAGAGATGATGGTTTGATCCCTGTGTTGGGAAGATTCCCTGGAGGAGGAAATGGCAACCCACTTCAGTAGTCTTGCATGGAGAATCTCATGGACAGAGGAGCCTGGTGGGCTACAGTTCACAGGGTCACAAAGAGTTGGACATGACTGAAGCAACTTAGCACGCACAGTGGTTAAGCACAGTGTTCTCAAGACCTAACTCTGCCACTGACTAGCTAGGTGATCTTGGGCAAGTCACTTAACATTAATGGTTTCCCCATTATTAAAATGAGGATACATTTGTATATACCTCATAAGGTTCTTATTAAGAAAAAAATGAGCTAATATATAAAAAGAACAGTGCTTGTTAAATATTAAGTGCTATTTATCTACTATTATAGTCATTTACCTAATTCTAATCTCACCATTCTACCATATATTCTTTTTGTGGGCCAAAATTATATCCTTTTATATCTGAACCCGGAGAAGGCAATGGCACCCCACTCCAGTACTCTTGCCTGGATAATCCCATGGACGGAGAAGCCTGGTAGGCTACAGTCCATGGGGTCGCTAAGAGTCGGACACGACGGAGCGACTTCACTTTCACTTTTCCCTTCCATGCACTGGAGAAGGAAATGGCAACCCACTCCAGTATTCTTGCCTGGAGAATCCCAGGGACGGCGGAGCCTGGTGGGCTCCGTCTATGGGGTCACACAGAGTCGGACACGACTGAAGCGACTTAGCAGCAGCAGCAGCAGCAGCAGCATATCTGAACCCCCCCCCATACAGACTAACAGTGCCCTAAATAGGACATATTTGTTGAATACTTATGTTGAATATTATGACAAAGCAGTTGTTCTGAGGGAACTCAGTAAATGCTCTCCAGTTAATTCCTTTGTCTATATTTTAAGTTCCTACTAGTTCTCAAAATTTTCAACTGCAGAACAATCCTAACATCAGAGGAGAATAAATAAGTACTCCAGGATGGTCTAGTAAAAGAATTAAAATTTCTCTTCTATAGTAGCACCAATCAGCTGTTAGAGATTACTAAGCCTTGTCTGGGACTCTGAGGCCCTTTAGGGTCTCAAGATCAGACACCATGATCAACTAATCTTGTCGATAGTATTAACAGAAAGTGGAAATACTCATTGTTTCATTACCAATCTGGGTTTGACCCTAAGGAGCCCACTCACCCCTTCCACCCTCACCATGCACAAGAAAATTTATTTTAAAATTGCATATTTTATCTTAAAATTTCACAAGAATTTTGCAATTTGCTCTATAATGTATCCAAGATAGTTTAAATTTTAAAATATTATTTTCCTCTTATCTCTGAGTAAAACTGATGCTCCAAGGAGATGTGTCTGTCATGTTTTCTCTGTGGTTTCTTAAGTGCCCTGGTAACTAACAACTCTAGGTACAGTACTATCTCACTCTAAGAAACACAATCTTTGACTACAAATTTCTTGTGGTATGCTCTCGTCAAATCCTCCCAATAGCAACTCCCCAAATACTACTCCCCGAATAATCAGAAATTTGAGATATATGACAGAGTAAGAACAGTACCAACATTTTCAGGCTTAAAATGTAATACATTTTTAAATGCTTCAGCATTTGTGAAATGACTTATTTAATAGTCACATTTTAAAGAATATTATAATCAAGTTGTATGAAATTATAATCACATATCAAGTAAATCTTGCAAAGCCTGTATGAGAATTTTCACTTTTCTCAAAGTGTAAGTTTGATGTTACAACACTAGCCAGAAATAATGGAGATAAGTTTCTAAAATAAAATGCTAACATATTCTTCAACAGGATAAATGCATCTGCTAAAATTATTGGGCACAGTTACAATATTTGGTGAATGCCAAAGATGTCTTTCCTCTTGTAAAATTCATTAGAATTTAAATGTGTTATATTACATCCATATACTACTCTCCTGGGTCTACTCGTAAAAAAAAAAAAAAAAATGTATTTAATGGCTCAGTTTCAATCAGAACAATTTTTTTCATCAAGGAATTTGATCAAATTAAATTCTAGGCCTACATAATTTCCATCCTGTGGACTTCAAGGTCAACAGTAATGAATAGGTTATACAAAACTAAATTTCCAACCTATTATGTTTTACTCCTAAATACAAAATACATTGTAAATTCTCTGTAAATTATTAAAGTAAAAATTGTTTATTCTACCTTCCTTGGAAACAAACTATACTGGATTTTTATGGTTGATGCTGCCGCCACCTCCCATCAAAGGATTTAAGGGCAGCAACTTCTTCCATAATATTTTTCAAGTTCATGCAAAGATTACATATTGACCCAAAGAAACCCCTCCCAAGAAAGAAGGGCAGGACAGAAAGAAGGCTGAAAAAAAGATCAGGTGCTGAGAGGCCTCATGAGAGCAGTATGCAGGACAGAGAGCACCCACAGTCCTCATGCAAAGTGGCTCCACGTGTGAAGCCTTGGGAAACACAGCAGGGAGAAACTGGATTGCTTCCGGTTTAGGAATAGAGACTTCGCACTATGCTGTCCCATCTTGGATAACGATTAAAAACCCACTCCTGGCAAGTTCTTTCCAGTTAAGTTTGTGCACTGCCCTCCAGGGCCTAGGAAAGAGGCGCCATTATGGGAATGAATATCCAGGGACTCAAGGGCTACAATCTTAAGAGCCAGCAACAACTTACCGGGAACCCCCAACCCAGTTCATCTCCTCAAAACTTTGAAGCGAGGAGACACTGGGATCCTGACTGCCGGTGCTCCGATGTCTTCGTTTTGCGCTGAGCGACAAGTTCCTTGGCCTCAGATGGCTCCTTCCCGCCTCCGGGCAATATGGCCCAGCCTCCCGACAGCCTCTGCGGCCTGGGGTAGGCGGCTTCCAGGCCTCCGTGCAGCCTCTGTTGTTTCTGCAGGGAACCTATCCAGACAGAACCGGAAGCGAAGCTGTGGGAAAGAAATTAGCCCACGTCAAGGAGGAAGAACACAACAGTTTTAACCGCTCAGACAGGGGAAGGCTAAGTAAATGAAATACCGGACTGTGGTCACAGGGTTAGTGTTTCAAACCACCTACACTGTAATTTTATTTAGTTCTCTATTGGTTTCAGACTTTCTTCAGGTCAAACACCAACCTTGCTGAAGAAAAAGAAAGCGAGGACAAAGTTATAGATGCATAATCCTAAAAATAGTTCCATTCCCACTTACCGATTCTCCAAATCCTTTAAAATTTTTCATTTTTAGTTCTAATATTCAGTAAACAGTTGTCTATTAGAAACATTGCACTGTAGTAATTGACAAGTCTGTATATTATGTAATTTTTTGATAACGCCACATCAAAACTTGATTTAGCTATAAAAGCCCAAAGACTTTAAACTCTTTACTGGAAAAAACTCAAAACAAAATTGAGTTTTACTGTTCATTTCTGTATTATATTTGAATATCCTTACAAAAATGTATCTTACAAACTGTTCTATTATATTTTGATTAGAAACTAGAAATCTCTTGTCCCAAACAAATGCACAAAGTACTTTCTTTCCCTCAAATGTCATGATCATTTTTCACATATTAACCTGGAGAATATCTCATAATTTCAAATATAATACATTTTCTGTTAAGTCATTAGGAAATAGTACCTAAAATAGGATTATGTCCCAGGGCAGGCATCTGTATAATCATGGGCTAAGTTGCTTCAGTTGTGTCCAACTCTGTGTGACCCCATGGACTGTAGCCTGCCAGGCTCACCTGTTCATGGGATTCTCCAGGCAAGAACACTGGAGTGGGTTGCCATGCCTTTCTCCATATATAACCATAAAATTACTGATTTTTATAACAAAAATTCAGTGAAGTACGTCTATCATTGGTTTGAATTAGACTAGATATTATTTGTAACAACTGAAATGTTGACCTAAGATTTCATTGTCAATGTTATGCCTCACATGAAAAGGGCTAGCACAACTGATAATGAGTCAAATACTGAGTGATTTTGGGCCAGAGGGCAATTAAGTAATCTCTTGGGTGAGGAAACAGTTCAAGAAAGAAATACCGCACTGCTAAAATATTATTTAGCATTTGTTGAAAAAAAATCCATCCGAAATTCTTAAACCTTATTACTAAAAATTATTTACTTTCTGGTGACTTACTGTCCAAAAATACAAACATGCATTATCTGCATGATATATTTTTATTTCTATACTAGTATATATATATCAGTTTATTATAAAAATTATTTCTGATGTTTTGCAGTTTATAAATCATATACTTTTTCTAATATATGTATATATTCTGTATCATTTATAAAGTGTATTTAATTCTGCTCTTCAATGAACATTGGTAGTGTCCACTTTGACATGGACATTGAGAGTATCGCACTTGAGAAGAGAGTAATTTAATAATTATTGCTTATTTTTAATTTTTCTTACTTTCAATATCTTTTTCTAAGATTATTCCTTCCCTCTTAAGAAAATTTTACTTTCCCACATAAAAACATGTAAACTCGACAAGCTATGTTTGCTATAGTAAGCAGTGATTTTTTTTTTCACCTCCCTTTTCTCTAGCTTCAAACACAAACTAAATTAACATTATTGTTGCTTTAAATGCATTATGAAAGAAGGACCTTGACATTCTTGGTTTCTTATTTAAATGGCATATGTTTCCAACTGGAATTACCTATCTGGTTTTCTACCATCTCTGCATTTCCTGAAGGCTTGAGTCTAGTCTCAGAAGCTCAAATCAATCCTAGCCTTTGGGAGCAGAGTGGGATTATAGGGGGGTTGTGGAATTTAAGTGATGATAGTTAGGTCTGTACTTTTGTGGTTTTACAACAGGTTAAATCTTATATTGACCTTTTCCCAGTTCTAGTAACTGAACTTCAACTTTCCTTGTACCACATTTCTGGTAACCAAATTTCTATCTTGATTATTTTCTTTATACCTATTTCCTCATTCTAATAAGTCTTTCACTCTAGGCTTTAAAAGCTTTTCCTGTACCTGAGTTTCATTTTCAGTTGGTAAACTGACCTGCCTACATATTTAGGTCTCTAATTTTCTTCGCTTCTAGATGTTCCACTCCCCTGTTTCTTCCCTGATCTTGCCCTACGCCAGTGATGCAAGCCACTTCCCTTGACTGCCAACTGCTTCCTGATCCGTGCATCCCTCTGTGTATCATGTTTTGCCAACTGAACGTCCTCCTATCACCCCAAGTTCAGTTTATCCTGATCCTCCACATGTCCTGTCATGGTCAGGAGATGTGACATAAAGAATTCAATTTTATAAATGTAAGGCAGCCTTATTTTGACACTGGAAAAGCATGGGATTAGGAACAAAATTTTTTTTGAAAATAAAAATGGCACTATGATCTCTGTACAGACTTAGAAAGTCTTAATGGAATGATAGATTATGCTGCTAATATGGCCAACTATCAGAGTCTTGCATGAATTTGCCACTTATGTATTAGTAAATCTGCTGAATTGAATGCAAACAAATGAAGAGACCTATGATGATTCTTGGAAGTCATATAAGTATTTGGAAAAGGAGGAATGTTGAAAGTTAAAAATATGGTTACTTATAAAAGCGACGATAGTTCTTCAGTCACAGTCAACTGAACAGTGAAGATCATTCGACAATGAGACAGGTTTAATATTCTAGCACAGGGACTAACAAACTTCCTTAGAGGGCCAGGTAATGATTATTTTGTGCTCTATTTCATCTACCTAATTCTGTCTCTGTCCTCTACTTCATCTACCTAACTGTCTGTCTCTATTGCCACAGACAATAAGTAAATATATGGGTGTGGCTATGTTCCAATAAATCTTTATTTATGGACACAAAACTTTCATATAATTTTCATGTCACAAAATATTATTCTTCTTTTGATGTATTTTCAGCCAGAGTTTACATGTAAAAACTATTCCCAGGTGGCGCTAGTGGTAAAGAACCTGCCTGCCAGGGCAGGAGAGGTGTGTTCAATCCCTGGATGGGGAAGATCCCCTGCAGGAGGGCACAGCAACCCACTCCAGTATTCTTACTTAGAGAATCCCAAAGACAGAGGAGCCTGGCTGGCTGCAGCCCATAGGGTCACACAGATTTGGACACAACTGAAGCTACTAAGCACGCATTCTTAGCTCATAGGCTACATAAAAATAGGTGGGACAGATGTGGCCCACTGGTTGGGTTGTAATTTGCCAACCTCTATTCTCATTTAATGGACATCTTCCCAGGATTCCAGTTGACTAGAAATGTGTGTGTGTATGTTGTGTGTGGGGCAGGGAGGTCGGTGAAGAGTGGTGAAGCAAAAATGTTTTTGCATTTTTGAGAATAACTCATCTTTGCCTAAAAAACATGTCTGTTACATTTTTTAAAATATGCACAATTTTGCTTGATTGTTTACAGTTTAGTCCTCCATTAGAGATGCAGAGAATATATTTGAACACTTGATTTTTATCAAATAATCAAAATGGAGATGGGAAGTAGATTACCTCTAAACCTAAACAAAACAAACAAAACATAAGCTTACAAAAGACAAGGGACTCTTGCAAAATGAAGTAAGATAGTGGAGAAGCTATTTCCATCATCTAATTCCCATTTGACTTCCAAATGGTTAACTTTTGAATATAAAGGCACATACCTCCAAGTACCAACTCTCTAGAGGACACAGGGGTGGTAGAAGTGAAACATTGCTCTCATTTATTTAATAGTCACTTTGTAAATAATCACCAGTGTATCAGATCTCCATTGTTAAGAATAGCAGTTATGGGGCTTGAAGATTTTTATTATAAGGACAAGTAAACTTTGGAATGAAGTCATAGCAAAGAATTATTTTCTATTATACTGAAGACTTACCTCCCATTTATTTACAAAACAATAGCCTCATACAACTTGTTTGATAGGTTCTGGGACTTCATGTGAAATCGCAGACACTAAAAAAAAAAAAAAAAAAAAATGGGGGAGGGGAGAGTGCTGAAAAACAGATCCGAATATTTGATACTTTGTTTTTTTTCCAGTGCCCCTCCCATATGCTACTTTCTTCTCCCTTTCAGATTCATTCCATACCCTGTATCTGTTGATCCTCTCCTCCGTCATCTCCATGGTTCCTTCTCCGTCACTGGAAATCGCCCGTTTTTAGCTCTTGGAAATCTCCCTTTCTTTTTGCTCTTCCTCTGTGGTATCTACTAAAACCTTAGAGAAATGATGTATTTTCTGAAACTTCTGTGGGTTTCTAAGTGACGCTGAGCATGCTCAGTCGCCTAGGCAGGTTTTGTCGCCAGCAGCTGCCCTGATTCGACCTCTCCAAAAATAGACATTTAACTCTCTGAACTGTTTAAGGATATAATTCGCTTTGCTCTCTCTTCATTTTCAAGGTTCAGAGGAAAGCAGCGAGGATTCCAAGGGTCCCTTCGTCCTTACAGCCAATGAGGGGCCTGAGAGGGAGGAGCTTGGGGCTGCTCCGTGCAGCTTGAGCTTCTTAGGGAATCATCCCCAGTAGATGCGGTGGAGCCTGAGCTCTGCTGCAACTGTCATAGAACACAATTTTTAAAAATAAAAACAAAAACAGGAGAGGAGAAACGCTGCAAACTATGGAACGCTGTAAAACTTTCTGAAACATTTGCTGGGGATTCCTGTGGAGCATGATATTTTAAAACCAATTCTTTTTGAAGCCGGTTTGGGTAACTGGGAAAATGATACATATGCTAAATGCAGCAGCTGATCGAGTGAAATGGACCAGATCAAGGGCTGCTAAAAGGGCTGCCTGTGTGGTTGCTGCAGCATATGCTCTGAAAACCCTCTATCCCATCATTGGCAAGCATTTAAAGCAATCTGGCCACAGGAAGAAAAAAGGCGCTTACCCGGCTGCGGAGAACAGAGAAATACTGCATTGCACCGAGGCCACTTGTAAAAAACCTTCACCTGGAGTGAATGCAGATTTTTTCAAACAGCTACTAGAACTTCGGAAAATTCTCTTTCCAAAACTTGTGACCACTGAAACAGGATGGCTCTGCCTCCACTCGGTAGCTCTAATTTCAAGAACCTTTCTGTCTATTTATGTAGCAGGTTTGGATGGAAAAATTGTGAAAAGCATTGTGGAAAAGAAGCCTCGGACTTTCATCATCAAGTTAATCAAGTGGCTTATGATTGCCATCCCTGCCACCTTTGTCAACAGTGCAATACGGTACTTGGAGGGCAAATTGGCCTTGGCCTTCAGAACTCGGCTAGTAGACCATGCCTATGAGACCTATTTTGCAAATCAGACTTATTATAAGGTGATCAATATGGATGGGAGGCTGGCAAACCCTGACCAGTCTCTTACTGAGGATATTATGATGTTTGCTCAGTCGGTGGCTCACTTGTACTCTAATCTGACCAAACCTATTTTAGATGTAATCCTGACCTCCTATACACTTATCCAGACTGCTACATCCAGAGGAGCAAGCCCAATTGGGCCCACTGTTTTAGCAGGGCTTGTGGTGTATGCCACTGCTAAAGTGTTAAAAGCCTGCTCTCCCAAATTTGGTAAATTGGTGGCTGAAGAAGCTCATAGAAAAGGCTATTTGCGGTACGTGCACTCCAGAATCATAGCCAATGTTGAAGAAATTGCCTTTTACAGAGGACATAAGGTAAGAAAGAAATTAAGATGATGGGTGAAATGTGAGATTGTTCAAACTGCCACTGCAGTACCGGATACCATCTGTTGTATTGTTTTTGTGCTCATTTCTTTAGCATTTTGGATTCTTATGACATTTAAACCTGTATTAAAATATATGGTTTGTTACCCTTTTTAATCATAAGCTGTTAAAGAATTATATGTTAAGTGCAAACTTTTCTAGAGTTTCATGAGAATAACATTTTCACCACTCTAAAAAAGTCTGCTTAGCGTCACTTATCCAAACATGCTCAGAATTATCTCCAAAGAATTTTCTTAAAACTAAAATCCTAACTAAGTAGATGGTCCTAGAACACTGAAGAAAAATATATGTTTAGAAGCTAAGTAAACATGCTTTCACTGAGATGGAAAATTTAGGATGGTATTGTTTGTTTGTTTATTTTTCAAGAGAAAAAAAGTGCTTTCATATGAGAAGACAAGTGTGACAATTTTGCCTGACTGACTGGTCAATGATGGAGTTCCTTAGTTCTAAGAAGTATAGGAGAGTGACTTACAAATGGCATTTTCATTGCTCATCATATTTTGAGGCAAATAAAAAAAGATAGTGAAATGAAATTTTGTCTTGCTTTGAGGGAAAAGTTAAGATTAGAGATGAAGAAGGAAAAAGGATTTCCAGAATATTTTTATATATTAAAGGTTTTCAACATTTAGCAGGTCCCTAGAATAGTTAACCTAATTACATAAACTTGCAGTCCATTTAAGATTATTAAATGTGATAGGAATCTTTAAGGTGATGCATCCGAAATCTTAATATGAATGACTTGGCAAATGAAACAGTAAATTATTCTAAAGTTGAAATGGCATTATGATTATGAAGCACATTTAATTTTCAAAAGCATCAGTTATTAAAAAAAATTTTATAATTGTACCATTCTGAAGAAGAAAATTTAAAGCAGATTTAGGACTTATATTCCCACTTGAAAATTGGCCTCATATGTTGTATAAATCATATTTATTTTGAATCATTGAACTCAGTGATATAAATTATAGCATGCTGTAGGCTTCTTGCATTTAGACAAAACACAGTAAATTGAGTGCTCAAAAGTGGAGTTAATTACACATATACATGTCATGTGTTTATTTTCACTTATTTTCGGTGTGATCAAGGACAAGGTTCTAACTGTTTATTTATGTTTTATGGATTATCATTTAGTGTTAACACTTATACAGATAAGTTTGAAACCATAAGTATAAATCACTTGTCTGTATTTATATTTAACATTATATATACTAAATATCTGATATTTAAAAAATAATTTAGATGTGATTACAACTGAAATAATGGCTAATTCTGACATAATCTGTATTTATTGGCTGTTAGAATCATAGATAAGAGTATACTAAGAAAGAGAAAATATGAAATTATCTTTAAAGAAAGTCCTCAAACATACATTTTATTTTTATAGTTCATAGTAGGTTAATTCTTATCTCTTTTTCTCTCCATAGGTAGAAATGAACCAACTCCAGAAAAGTTACAAAGCTTTAGCAAATCAGATGAACCTCATTTTATCCAAACGTTTATGGTACATCATGATAGAGCAGTTCTTGATGAAGTATGTTTGGAGCAGCAGTGGACTAATTATGGTGGCTGTACCTATTATCACTGCAACTGGCTTTGCAGATGGTGGTAATGACATTTACGCTTAATATTAAATATATGTTTCAGATTAATTCTTTTTAAAGTGTCACTGCTGGAGTTGTGTGAGTAAATTGTGTAGCCATCATTCTATAGTCCTTAATGGTCAGAAATAATGGGAAGCTTTGAAACATCCAATAATAAGACCAACTGTTTAAAAGAAGTGACTCAAAAGATCTTTCCAGCTCTGCAGTATTTCAGAAACCTCTGATATAGTGTTTTGGGGGGTTAATCTTGAGCAATTTCAGTTATGCTGACCAATAGAGAATGATTCTCTAGTTTGCATTTAAACTCAACACAAATTAATACCTTCAAAAAGAGTATAATAGTTCTCACCATGTATTGTAAATTTCAGTTCTGCACATAACATGCTTTTAGTATATAAATATTCTATAACTTGAACTGCCCTGATTGTAATTTGAAGAGTTGGTTGACTACCTTAAACAATCAATAATACTGTTTCAGGGAGTGCTTCATTCCATGGAACAGGGTTTCCTACTTGTAGGTAGCATATTAGATAACTTCCTATTTGGTGCTATTGAGAGGATAAGGGTTGTAAAGTTGCATGTGTCTAATTCTATCTTATCACTGTTTCAGTGGGGTTTTTTGTTGTTGTTGTTCAACATTTTTCATCCTTTGGGACAACTAGAAACATAAGGACAAGGAGGACAATATTAAAATGTTATGTGATATTTGAGATGGGAGTTTGGGTCTTAATTGGCAGGACAGATGTTATGAATTAAAAAAGAAGAATTTTCCTCTGTCTCTCCAAAGTAAAACATTCACCTTCCTCTTTAAAAACCAGTTGACCAAACTTGGTGTTACTATTGAAGGAGCTAGACAAAAACATTGGCTTTGTGGTGAGACAGAGCTTTGCTCAATTCTGCTTTTCCTCTTTTTGCCTGTATCCTCTTAGTCAAGTTAATTAACTGTCTAAACCTTAGTTTCCTCATCTGTAAAATGAGTATCAGAAAGACTACTTCAAAGTGCTGTTGTGAGGATTGAGGAGAATAATGTATCAAGAACATCAGTGTAATCTTGTAATTATTGCCTAGAAAACAAATGCCAACACTAAGAAAAATGTAACAGAATTCACACTATTTACAGTTATTTTTGGTATAGAATTAAGTATTAATAGTTGTTTGTTTGAAGTCATCCAATAAAAACAAAAAAATTACCATGTGCTTTAACATTTTAAAACAGTGTTTTAATGCTTTACCAATTCTTACAAAAACACTTGTCAAGTTTGAGTCATTCTCAACTAAACTTATTCATTTTGGTAAAGTAGAATTTGTCAGTCCCTTGTGATAAGTGATACATATGCCAAATGTACTCTACAGCTCAACTGTCTAACATACAATGTATTTAGACCGTGAGGAAAACTGAATTTTACCTGTTCATTTAATGCTTTCAAAATTTGTTTTAATCATTTAAAAAAGTTTATATTGAAAAAGGCATTATTAGTATTTTAGATTTAATCCTTCCATAATGAAATAAATTGCTTTTTCAAAAGAGTATTAGAGAAAAAAAGACACAAAACTGTATGGTTTTAAGATTAGTTCTACTAAAAAATTTAGCAAAATTGTCAGATATTTATAGTGAATATGTACAAGTTTATGGATATATTAAAGATTTTGTGTATAATGTATATTAGAAACTACCCCATAACAAAATTATGGTGGTGTTTTGTTAGTCTTTGGAAGAACCGATCTTGTTAGAAAACCTTGGAGAATTCAACATAGAGCAAAGAAAATGTAGCTATTAATGGTGACAAATTAACCCCACAGAGACCAGTAAGAAGTAAACAATGTATGCAAAAAATCTAACAGTCTTACTTCTGTAGGTGATGTAATAAGATATTTAAAAATAAATAGTATGAATCTAGAAAGAACCATAGTAACTTAAAAAACAGCATTAAAATTTTAGATTGAAATTGTGACAATAGTCCCGTTGATGCAAGTGAAACAAAATAATCCTTAAAACTTCTTTTCAAAAGAAAGCTTTACGAAAAGAAAAGCAATATAGTAAATTTATAGAAGAATAAAATGAATTCATATGATGATATTATTATGAAAGTGTGCTTCAATATCTGTAATTTCTAAGATTACTAAATGTATCCTTATAATGTTTGTGTGTATATATTTACTAAATATGTTTGACTTATAATGATAAAATACATGAAAATATTGTTATCATTTTACTCAGACAAAATAATTAATTTTTTAGATAATGACATTATTTTTGAGGCTTTGGGTCTTGGAATTAAATACTATCTATTCTAATCTAGTCTTCAATCTTAACTTATGCTTAGGCCTTGAGTTGTCTCTTGTATTAGAGAAAAATGAAGTGCATGATACTATATATTTTAATGCAAAATAGATGGGGAAAATGGGTGAATAAGAGAAGAATAGCAAAGAGAAAAAGGAGAAAAAGTAGAAAAGAGGAAAGAAAGAGAATAAAGGAAGAAACAGGCTACTGTTCAAATCTTGATTGCTATTTTATTCATCCTTGAGAAAGTTATAGAAACTTTATATGCCTAAATTTTCCTTTCTTAACTGTAGGAATAATAATGTATTTTAAGAATTGTTAAGAAATTATATATAATATATTTAATGTGCCTTGAAACAGTCCATGGCAAATAGTAAGAATTTAGGTGGGAACAATGGTTAATGTTTATTATATTCTTACTCTGTGGGCTCTGGTATCAGATTGCCTGTGTTCAAATCTGGCTTTTCTGCTTATTAGGTTGTGATATAGGACAACTCGTTTAACCTTTTTGTGCTTCAGTTTCCCCATTCTAAACTGGGAGAAATTATTGCAGAATTTGAAAATTAAAGAAGATCACATGTATAAAATTTAGAACAATGCCTGCATCATAGGAATTGTTCAATAGATGTTTGTTGGCCTGATTATTATTGATAAAGGGGCAAGACATTTGAAAGTGATTAGAAAGTTGGTGGTAAAGATGCAGATAGAAGGAATAGCCTACATAATTTTGTGGGGAGGAGAAAAGAAAAATAGTTGTGTAGTAGATTTATTATACTATATAGATACAACTGTTAAAATCTTGTGGTAAGAACAAGGTTACACTTATTAATATATTGAGGTTCACATTGCAAGATTGCATATGTTTTCATGTCATTTTCACATCAGAAGAGGAGTTTATAAGTGATCTAGTCTGGAGCCCCAAATCTGCCTAAGGTCACACAAATGGTTAGTGAAAGCACTAAGGATAGAAGGCTTTATCTAATTCCTTGTGCAATGCTTTTTTCTCCTTCACTGTGCTGTCTTTGTATTAACTATATTGGAACTTATTCTATAAGGGACTTACTTAAGACCAAGTAATCGTGGGAGCAAATCATTGAAAAAGAGGGATTGATTATTAATTATATATAATCTCTGTTATTTTTATAGAAGACAGTACCCCTTTATTTGCTTCTCATTAAGAGAAAGACTGAAATTACGTGAAGGAAATAGTTACCTGGGGGCTATGATCTCAATTGTTTTAATATTATTGACCACTTCTATTTATATCAAAAGCAGTTCTGGAAAAGGCTAGGAAAAGCTACTTATAAGTCTCTCCTGCCAGACCTTATTACAGGCACCTAACAAGCAAGGAAGAGAGCAGCTAAGCCACTGGTGCTGCCAATACTGGTAATCTGATAGTATAAGGTGCACATACCTTATACTATGAGTAGCAACTGAGAAGTATTGCTCTTAGGAATAGAACTAAAGTCTCCCCATCACCCTAGTAGGTGATGTTTTTACTGTCAAAAGTGTACCTGCAACAAGATTATATCTAGGCTCCTACTACATTAGTATGTCTCATATTCTAATGTCAAATTATTGAAATAAAATGTTATATTGTAGGTAAATTTAGATATGATAGGTGGCAAGAATACAAAGAAGAGCTATACAAAAAAGAGCTTAATGACCCAGATAACCACGATGGTGTGATCACTCATCTAGAGCCAGACATCCTCGAATGTGAAGTGAAGTGGGCCTTAGGAAGCATCACTATGAACAAAGCTAGTGGCAGTGATAAAATTCCAGCTGAGCTATTTCAAATCCTGAAAAATGATGCTATGGAAGTGCTGCACTTAATATGCCAGCAAATTTGGAAAACTCAGCAGTGGCCACAGGACTGGAAAAGGTCAGTTTTCATCCCAATCCCAAAGAAAGACAATGCCAAAGAATGCTCAAACTACCACACAATTGCACTCATCTCACATGCTAGCAAAGTAATGCTCAAAATTCTCCAAGTGAGGCTTCAGTAGTACATGAACAGAGAAATTCCAGATGTTCAAGCTGGATTTAGAAAAGGCAGAGGAACCAGAGATCAAATAGCCAACATCAGTTGGATCATCGAAAAAGCAAGAGAGTTCCAGAAAAAGTTCTTCTGCTTTATTGACTATGCCAAAGCCTTTGTGTGTACCTAAACAAGCTGTGGAAAATGCTTCAAGCGATGGGAACTCCAGACCTCCTTACTTGCCTCTTGAGTATTCTGCAGGTCAAGAAGCAACAGTTAGAACCAGACCTGGAACAACAGACTGGTTCCAAATTGGGAAAGGATTACATCAAGGCTATGTATTGTCACCCTGCTTATTTAACTTATATGCCTAGTATATCATGCGAAATGCCAGGCTGGATGAAGCACAAGCTGGAATCAAGATTGCTGGGAGAAATATCAATAACCTCAGATATGCAGATAACACCACCCTTATGGCAGAAAGTGAAAAGGAGAGCCTCATGATGAAAGTGAAAGAGGAGAGTGAAAAGGCTGGCTTAAAACTGAACATTCAAAACTAAGAACATGGTATCTGGTCCCATCACTTCATAGCAAATAGATAGGGAAACAATGGAAACAGTGACAGATTTTATTTTCATGGGCTCCAAATTCACCGTGGATAGTGATTGTAGCCATGAAATTAAAAGACGCTTGCTCCTTAGAAGAAAAGCTATGACCAACCTAGATAGCATGTTAAAAAGCAGGGACATTACTTTGCCAACAAAGGTCCATCTAGGCAAAGCTAAGATTTTTCCAGTAGTCATGTATGGATGTGAAAGTTGGACCATAAAGAAAGCTGAGCACCAAAGAATTGATGCTTTTGAACTGTGGTGTTGGAGAAGACTCTTGAGAGTCCCTTGGACTGCAAGGAGATCCAAACAGTCCATCCTAAAGGGAATCAATCCTGGGTGTTCACTGGAAGGACTGATGCTGAAGCTCCAATACTTTGGCCACCTGGTGTGAAGAACCCATTCATTGGAAAAGACCTTTAAGGTGGAAGGAGAAGGGGACGACAGAGGATGAGATGGTTGGACGGCATCATCAACTCGACGGACATGAGTTTGAGCAGGCTCCAGGAGTTGGTGATGGACAGGAAAGCATGGCGTGCTGCAGCCTATGGGGTCGCAAAGAGTCGGACACGACTGAGTGACTGAACTGAACTGAACTGTCCTGTCGACTAATTATCATAACAGTAGTTATCAATATATATCAGACATACTTTTAGCTGTAAGTAGCTATGCATGTAAGTAGTTACACTTATAAAGTATAATACATATGTCAACAGGACATAGACATTAGTGTACCACTCAATGACTTGTCATAAATTAATACATATACATAATCACCACTCAGAAGGAATAGAAGCTTACCTTCATCCCAGAAGCCCTCATACCCTTTCCCAGTCCTATCCTCATCCTGAAGCTCCCACCCCCATCCCTACTTACTCCTGCCCCTGCCATGCCATAGCAAAGGTAATTATTTTACTGACCATTTATTAGTAGTCAACCATTTATTAGTATTTGCTGATTTTGGAATCTTCCATAAATAACCTTGTATAGTATGTATAAGCATTCTAGTTGTTCCATTCTTTGTCAGTGTTTGATGTCACTCTTTTTCACTCAGGTATTTTTCATTTTAGGCATGTGGTAAGTTTGTAGTGATACTTCATCATGGTCTTAGTTTTCATTTCTTTGATGACAAATGAGATTAAGCACTTTTTTTCATTTGTTGGCCATTTGGATAGCCATTCTTATGAAGTGCTGATAATTTTTTTGATTAATTTTAGATTGTTTTTAAATACGTTTTTTCTCACTGATTTGTAAAAGCTGTTATGTGTTCTGTAGTAAGTCTTTTGTCAGACACACACACAAAATGTCCAATATTTTTCCCAGTTGATTCTTCCTTTTCAGTCTCTTAACAGCTTGTCTAAGAGAAGTAATCATTTTAATATAATTCAATTTGTCAATTAATTCTTTGTGGTTAATGTGGCTTATGTCCTGTTTAAGAAATATTTGTCTAACCCAAGGTCATAAGATATTGTCCAATTTTATCTCTTAGAAATTAATTGTTTTTCATTTCACATCAGTCTACTCAAAGTTGATATGTGGTATGAGGTTGGATAAGGCTGTAAGTTTTTGCTGAGATTTTTCAAGATGTCAAAGGTAAAATATAAATAAAAAGAAAGAAACTCAAATATAAATCAAAGAGTAAAAGTACAAAAGAAGAGCCTGTTTTTTCAACTTTTAAAAAATTAACAGACAATTTTCTTAGAACAGTTTTAGGTTTATGGGAGAATTTATCAGAAAGTAGAGTGTACCTACCAGAGTTTCCACTCTCGTGTTACTGTTGTACATTCGTTACAACAAATAAACCATTATTTATACATTGTTAATTGAAGTCCATATTTTACATTAGGGTTCACTCTTTGCATCATACAGTTCTATAGGATTTGAGAAATTATGACATAACCTTTGTTTTAAAATCCTCTTTCATCTTTTCAGTGAAATAGCAACTGATGTGACCATGTTTCAATATATACTTATTATTATCAGGCCTGAAAATACTAGTAAGAAGGCCTGAAAAGTACTAGTAAGATGAGAATATAATGCTAACTATTAACTCCTTAAATGCAGAACTTTTGAAAAAATATTGAAAATATTTTTATCTGAGGGAGAAGGTGAGGGTGGGACGTTATGGGAGAATAGCATTGAAACATGTATATTATCATATGTGAAAGAGAACACCATTCCATGTTCGATGCATGAGACAAGGGCTCAGGGCCGGGGCAATGGGATGACCCAGAGGGATGGGATGGGGAGGGAGGAGGGTGGGGGGTCTAGGAAGGGGAACACATGTAAACCCATGGCTGATTCATGTCAATGTATGGCAAAAACTATTACAATATTGTAAAGTAATTAGCCCCCAACTAAAATAAATAAATTTATAAAAAAAAAAAAATTGAAAATATTTGGTGAGGAAAAAGAAATGTGTCTACCTAGCATACAAAATATAAGTGAGGGCTTTAGGTTGTGAGTTTATATGTCTGACAGACAGTAAGAAATCTGACCCTGTCATAGAAGTCACATAGTTCCCTATTGTGTGTATGATAAAATACTCCTGCACTGCTCTTGAACCACCTGCTAAAGAACAATTAGTAGAATAAAAAGGTCAAATGAAGTCTTTCCAGAGCTATTTGTAATTATGTTACAAATTTGCAAGTTTAAAAGTTTGGAGAAAACCCAGTAGATATTAGTCTGCCAAAGTAGTATAGAAAGTACCATCCTATACCAAACGGCTGTCTGTCTATGCTAGTGTTCTCTTTTTAATGGAAACTGTCAGTGAAAGCTGTTATTCAAACCCCTTTTAACCCAAATTGATAAAATCCCATAATTATTTTAGCCAGATTCTCTGAGTCAAAACTATTCTTAGCACTTTAACTGATTTAGCAATCACTATTTTGGTAGCTTGCTGAGAATCCTGTTAATTTTTTGTGGCTGTCTAAATTTTGTCACACATTTAAATGTTCTCAAGTATATGAAGATTCTGTTCCTAGTTTATCCAATCACGTCTTTCTTTTCTTACTTATACTAACTCTTATAGCCTGTCTTTGTACAACTAACTTCAAAGGAAATAATAATTCTCTAAAGCAGTGCTCAACAGCCAAACCAGGAGGTTCCCATGAACTCATGGTTATTCTGATACTCAAAATAAAATCAGTGCTTGACACCAACCAATACTGTAACTTGACCAAGTTATTTATTCAACTGGCATTGCTTGAAATTTCTCTTCTCCGAGATATTGCTTATGCTATACTTGTGATCTTTTAAAATTGTATGCAGTCTTCAAGCCCTCACTCACAGTCTATTTCTCCATGAAGCATTTCCTGTCTCTTGCAGCAAGAAATTATTTTTGTCTGTTTCAAATGCATCACACTAACTCTCTTCATAGTTTGCCCTGCATTGTCATTTGGAAACTTGTCTTCTGTCCTTCCAAACTGTAAGCTCCCTAAGGAAAGAGTTTGAAAAGCACATTTAATCCTTCCATGTCCTGTAGCACCTTGCCTAATTTCTTGTAAATCTTGCTGTTCAGTAAATATCTGCTGAATGAATTTTATCTTCTATCATGCATGGATCCCTTTCAAACTCAGCTGAGCTATCTATGAGCAAGTAAAGGTGAAAGTATCTGGTAATTATATCTGGGCGCATGTTAAATATTTGCATTGTCAGGGAGGAAAAAAAAAGCCCTTTTTTGCTGAGATAAATCAGGGTGAAATAAATATCAAAGTAGCTATGATATATGGCTATATTATTCTAATTTCTTCATTAATTTATAGCTTTCAATTTTGAATTTTGGTGATAGTCTGTAGAAAGACTGGCCAGAGAATCAAATTGATGGCGAGATAAAAGTAATGACCTCAAGAGAATAATTTTGAAGAGCAAGACTAAACTGAGTAGATATAAAATAAGAACACTTACAGAAAATAATAATGCCTAACATTTAAGAGCAATTATTATAAGCTACGGATTAGGCTAGCACTGAATACTACGTTCTAAACACTCTGGTGAGTACTAGGAAGAGTGAATAAAATACAGTTTTGCCCCTTAAATAATTTATAGTCCACTGGAAAAACCAGATAAGGATTTTCAGGGAAACCTGTATTGAAGAGTTGACTCTAAGAAAGAGCTCGGCAAAAAGAAAGGTATATTAAAATCAGGAGAAATTATATATGCAAATACTAGAGAGTAAACAGAATTTTGCATAATTGGGTGTTGCTGAACTGTAGGGTGAAAGTTGAAACAAGTAGACAAAGGTAGATTATGATGGTCAGCTACTTTGCATTTCTTTTAAAAGAAATCACACTAGAAATATTTGCTTAGATTCCAGTTAGTGGTTTTTTACTGACTGAATCAGTAGCATTTTATTACCTAGTTGTAATAAGAGCAGGGAGTTGAATTTGGTAAGGGTTAAAAGAATGCTAAATGAAAATTGTCTTAATACCTATAGATTTATTCTTCTAACTCTCCTTCTAGAAGAATAAGACAAAGGAAGATTTGAATAAAATCTGGTACAAATGCTATATTTGTAATAATTCATTAATTCCGAGGAAATCCTGATACTAATGAAAAGTTCACATATGATTGTTTGAGTCACAGCTTGAATCAAAACTCAATAGAAAATAAAACATTTAGTTACTCAAAAAATTCAATAGTTTTTAATTTGCTTTTAGATCTAGAGGATGGTCAGAAACAAGCTATGGTTAGTGAACGGACAGAAGCCTTTACCACTGCTCGAAATTTATTGGCTTCTGGAGCTGATGCTATTGAAAGGATTATGTCTTCATACAAAGAGGTACTTGCATTTCTTGTCAGTTTGATTTAAATAAGATGTATGAAAATCAAGCAAAAATGTAAATTACTACATATGTTTATTATTTTGGAAACATCTATTCTGTAGCAAAAATTGCTAAGAGTATAATCAAGACAAAGGACAAGTCCCAAGTGTATTATCTTTCAGTTTTTACACTCTCAGTTGTAAACTCCTTTTTTTCTGTCTGTAGTATAACATATTTTTTTAAAATTTTACTGAGAGGTCTTTTGGTATGCATTCTGGAGTGAGAATGTCTAAATTTAAATTCTTGCTCCAGTGTTTACAAATTATTTGAACTCAACCTGTTTGTGTCTGTTCCTTCATCTGTAAAATAGAGATAATGAAAGTGATGACTTTGTAGAGTTATGATAGTAAGCACTTTTATAAATGTTAGCCAATAATATTACTTATATACCTTGCAAACTTTTACTTATCCTTCAAGTCAACCACATGTAAGAAACCCTTTTGTTATTCCACTTCCTTTTTGAAGCCTGGGTCTTCCTTCTGTTTGCTCATAGTACATCTGGTGCTTTACAACATTGTAATCGTTTATTTCCTGCTTGAGACCCTGAGTGGAAAGCAGGAACTATCTTATTCATCTTTACATTCTTAGTATCTATTTTAATGTTTGGAATATTGCATATGGTCAGTAAATGTTCCCTGAAAGAATGGTAGTAAGATCTACAGATAGACCTACAGATATCACTGGGCTAAGATTAAAAGTCGCTCTTTTCAATTCAGATATTAAATAATATTCCCATGGATAGTCATTCTCGCTATTAATGACTCCTGTGGCTTTTGTATCAATATAAATTGCCAGAGCATCGTTACAAATTTATCTGCCTGTTAAATTATCCTTGAATAAATTATATAAGATAGTTGCAAAGTTTGTGATTTGCTGACAAAACTTTTCAGTCTCTTTCAACGACTGATTTATTGATTTTTTTTTTAAAAAAGATAAAACCAGTTGTTTAGGGGCATAAAGCAAAACAGCTCAAAAATTTTTTTCAAATAGTAATTTTGATAATATGGATACATAGCTTTGAGGGTAGGTTTTTTGATCTAATAAATTACTTATAAAAATTAAATGACAAAATTTTATACAACTCACATTCAAATACTTTGCTAAGTCGCAGAGAGAATATCAATTTGTTTTTCTAGATTGTCTCCAACACAAGAAATGATTGCATTTTGTTTTATTTTGCCTGTTTGTGCATTGAATCATAGAATTTTCATTTCTAAAGAATCTTATTATTGCTGTGAAAGCACATGAAAGCATCATGGTTTTCCACTAGCTCTGAAGGGAACAAGATTTCTTTTTAGAGAAACCCCCTTTTCTTATATCTTGAAGTAATTTGTCAGCAATCATATTCTCTTTTTTCTTTTACACTCTCGGCCCATTCAACTCTGCATCCTGGTATACTAACTCAATGCCTCCTGCCTTTTTTAACTGACCTCCAAATATGTTTAGATTCGTTTTACACAAATATATTTTCCTAGGTTTCTTTTCGGAGAAGGCAATGGCAACCCACTCCGGTACTCTTGCCTGGAAAATCCCATGGCCGGAGGAGCCTGGTGGGCTTGCAGTCCATGGGGTCATTAAGAGTCGGACCCTACTGAGCGACTTCACTTTCACTTTTCACTTTCATGCATTGGAGAAGGAAATGGCAACCCACTCCAGTGTTCTTGCCTGGAGAATCCCAGGGACGGGGGAGCCTGGTGGGCTGCCGTCTATGGGGTCGCACAGAGTCAGACACGACTGAAGCGACTTAGCAGCAGCAGCAGCAGCAGATTTCTTTTGGATCCATATTTTGTTAATCCTTAGCCCTGTTTACCTTCTACTTGGGAACTCAAAGATTCTTCTAGGAAATGTTTAGAAACTATCTTACATAATAAGTGTAACATTAATATACAGAAATGAAATACTCATCTAATTATAGATCTCTCACATGGTAGAGACAAGTGGCGGAAGGCTTTTAACAATAATACCTGTTCATTCCCTGCTTTAGTTTTGTACTCACAAAAATCACACAAATATTGGTATTATATTAGTCCAGTTTACTGTTTAAGAGACATTTATTAGTGACATGCCTTGCTTATTGATACCAATATTCTACTAAACAATTCTATAAGGGAATGTTTTTTATTGCCTCCTTTACACTGAGAAAGATGGTCTTAACAGGACATGAATCACCTTTCACATGAGTCACCTTGATAACAAAGTGTTCTTTTAATAGAAAAGTAGCAGAGATTCAACTTAAATTGGACAACTGGCAGAATAGGAACAAGACATCATTTTATTGAGTCTTTGAACTAAAACAAAGATTTATCTCATAATCTCATCTAGAAAAAAGTCATATTTAATATTTCTCTTTGGGTATATACATCATGTTTGGCTTGAAAAGAAACTGAATCTTTGGATTTGGACTGAAAAGAATTTAAAGTTTTTCACTGAGCTGACTCAATGTTGATATCTTCTAGCAGGGGTAAACTTAGGAATTTTGCACCTAATTTAGGAATTTTGACAATCAGTTTGACTTAGAAACATTATTTCTTAACAAGAAAAAAATGCATTTTTCTTCTTAAAATCTTCTATTTTAAATTGAAAAAACATATCAAAATAATCATTATTTCATTGAATGAATTTAAGCTTTACACAAAACTTCTAATTTCTGAAAATCAAATACTCATGTAAATGGAGCCAAATCAAAACATCGATTGAAAGATTTTTGTCTCACTAATATTCTGAAATCTTTACATGTCACTCTGAATCCTGACTTGAATAAACAATTTTGATGAGTTTTATAATTCTAATCAAGCTTAAACTGTCAACTTGCTATGCTGCTTCTTGGTAAGCTTTTTAGTGCTACTAGTTTTAGTTATCAGATATACTTACCTATTTTTCACATATAATAAAATAAGATCTTTAACATTAAAGAATCCTATATGATTGCATATTTGTTTAAAAGTCTGTCTTGAATATATTAACGATTTTATATCACTGCGTTGGTTTTAGATAACTGAATTAGCAGGCTATACTGCTCGAGTATACAACATGTTTTGGGTTTTTGATGAAGTAAAAAGAGGCATTTATAAGAGAACTGCTGTCTTGCAAGAGTCTGAAAACCATAGCAAGAGTGGAACTAACATAGAATTACCCCTCAGTGAGACGTTGGAAATCAAAGGTATTAAACTCAAATGTTTTGTACTTCTATATTTTAAGTGTTTATCAACAGAACCAAAATATTTTAGAAGACAGCTAAGGAACCAACATTTAGTTATTTAAACAGTTATTCCTAAAGTTAGTGCTGTATTTTGAGGAGTAGTGACTAAAATTATCATAAAATATACTATGATACTTCTATTTAGGACAAAATGTCTAGAATAATTTCTGGAAACTCTACATATGGCAAAATGATTTTTTTTTTGCTTTTAAAATTCAAATAATATAATTAGAGTTAATGTTATATTGTTTTCCTTTATTCTATCATTTGATTTAGTTATTATAGTTTTAAAATTGTATTTTTCTATGTCTTTGTTTCCTTTCTGCAGCATTTTTTTTTCTGTAGGAAAGTTTAATTTAGAGAAATAAGTAGTTATAAACAATGTGGCTGATACCAGATACAGTTATCTTTGCTCTCATTTTGATGTTAGCGTCATATTATTGTAGAATAATATTTCTGGGAAAGATAGAATAAATACATCAAATAGATACATCGAAATGTGCAAGTTTACATTAAGCTTTGCTCTAGATATAGATATCTATATTTACATTTATTTCTATGACTTATTACTGTGAATTATCTTTATAGTAAATTTATCTGTTATGCTGCATTATACTTTAAGTTATTTAATTAGCAATAACACATGATACCTTCTGAAATGTAAACTGTTCCTTAACTTGTAGGAAAAGTTATTGATGTGGAGCATGGAATTATTTGTGAAAATGTTCCCATAATTACACCAACGGGAGAAGTGGTGGCTTCCAGACTAAACTTCAAAGTAAGATGATATTCAAGAATCTTCTGATTTTTGCCAACACACTAATACAAAAGAACTCAGAATTCTTGTACCTTATATTAAATACTTGGAGGAAGCATATGGAAAGGAGGGGAAATCAAGAAAGGTAGGCATAGTGACTCAATTACAGAAGCAGTTACTTCCTCAGAAAGCAGAAAGAAAGAAATTTAATTTCTACTGCTTTATTGCCTGGTTGAAAATAAAAATTAGAGTACCCTGAAAGCCTAACCAAGGTAACTTTAGGGAACAATAGGAAATTTCCTCAGAAATTAATATCCAGAAATAAATCTAATTTTTTCCTTACAGGCATTACTCAAGCAATACAAGCTTATATTGTTACATATTTACTAAAATATGAAAGAAGAGGTAATCAGCAAGTTTACATTAAATTTATAAGTTTAACTTCTATTTTCAATAACTACATCTTCTATTAAGAAAAAGTAATCAGAAGATTCACAAATTTGAATTTAGTTCTTAATTCTGTTGCGAATAATAGTTATTTATTGTTTAATACTCTGTCTTGATTATAAAAACTAAGGTGTAAAAATAGCTAATAAATCTGAGACCCTGATTTAAAGCATTGTAAAATTTAAATATGCATTTTGGAATTCAAATGCAAAATAATTTGCTGTGAAGTAGATTGAAGCTATCTGCACTTAGTTCAAACAATGACATGATTAGACCTAATAACAGAATTCGAAACATGACCATATATATACATTCAATGATTTTAATGTGGGCCTTAGTCTAGGTTTAATTATTTAAAGATGTATTTGCAAATTCATTAGGCTGCTGAAAGAGGATGAGAAGTACTAAACGGGGAAATTTTATGTTAATAAATGTGAGAGAAATTGTGTTTTAACTACAATTTGGTTGGGCTCTGTTTTTCAATTTACAAACCTGTAGAGCAGCAATAAGGGGCCTCCCTGTGGCTCAGTGGTAAAGAAACCTCCTGCATTGCAGGAGATGCAGGAGGTGGGAGTTCATTCTCTGGGTTGGGAAGATCCCCTGGAGTAAGGCAGGGTAACCTACTCCAGTATTCTTGCCTGGAGAATCCCATGGACAAGAGGAGCCTGATGGGCTATAGTCCATAGGGTTGCAAAGAGTCGGATATGACGGAAGCGCGTGAGTCACAGAGCAGTGATGAGTGCTAATGATACAGCATAGTCTAAAATAGATTTAAAATAAAGCCTTTGAAGAGTCCTACATTGCATATTCAACTATTTATCAATACTTTAGCAATTTATATTTTATGACTTTTGCATAGAGGTTTTCATCAGGTTAGGTTTCATAATATCAATTCTGGTTGCTCCATTTATTAAACAGAGGAAAAGTCTTGAATTCTGCCACCTACTAACTACTTTACTGTGGACACATCACACTCTTTCTGTGAAAAATTCAGAACTCAGTATGTTTTTATATGAAATGAAGTTTTAAATAATCTAGTGAAAGTGTCATGAATTTGGAGGTTGTGCAAAGGTATATATTAATATAGTATACTTTTATGATAATTGTTTATTTCTAAGTCAGGCGGTTTTATTTATAGTCTCAGGTCGCTAAAGTATAATATAAAATTCTTTTCCCTCTACATGGATTAATAGATTAACAGGTTTCTAGAGGAAAATGTACTCTTTCTTATGTTTGCCTTTTGGAATTGAAAAATCATTTGGAGAAGAAAATTTTGGTAAATGTAGGAATTCTTTTGCCTAACACTCACTGTTTACTAAACATTAAAAAACTTATGCCAAAAATAATATGAATGTAGAAAAGTCTTCTATTAAACTCAAAATGTGTTAAATTTCTGAGAATTCCCAGTACAGAATGATTCTATTAAATATTTTGCTTATATACCTTGTGTCATAGCACATACCTTTAAAAATCATTTAAAAAGTATTTTTGCTTCTACAAAGTTAAACTTTCTTAATCGTCTTTCTATTGAAAGAGCAGTGCAAATTACAAAAGTAATTCTTTTGGGGTTCTTTCCAGGATATTTTTTAAACTTTATTCTATCAAAATGGCATTTGATTGTAGGTTATTACAAGATATTGACTATAGTTCCCTCTGAAAAGAAAGTGAAAGTTGCTCAGTCTGGTCTGACTCTTTGCGACCCCGTGGCCTATACAGTCCATGGAATTCTTCAGGCCAGATACTGGAGTGGGTAGCCTTTCCGTTCTCCAGGAGAATCTTCCCAACCCAGGGATCGAACTCAGGTCTCCTGCATTGCAGGCAGATTCTTTACCAGCTGAGCCCCAAGGGAAGCCCAAGAATACTGGAGTGGGTAGCCTTCGCCAGCAGATCTTCCCAACCCAGAAATCTAACCAGGGTCTCCTGCATTGCAATTGGATTCTTAACCAACTGAGCTATGAGGGTAGCCCATACTATATAGTGGAGTTCCCTCTGCTATATGGTAAACCTTTGTTGCTTACTACATATCTACTTTTTTTAATTAGAAATCTAGCATTCTATACATACTAAGTCAAAGAAGTAGAATCAAAATGTTATAAATTTTTTAGTTAGGCAAAAATTTGTAAGTTTTTAAAAATATATATTTTATATGCATTATATATATATGTATATATAAAACCTTTTCTATTATGCTTAATAAAGGCTTCAGAAAAAGCATCAAGAAAAAAAGTAGACATGGAAAAGTGAAACACATAAACTAAATGAAATGGAAGCACTGAATATGAAATAGAAAAAATGAAACAAACTAGATAAAAGTAAAATATCATCATATAGTCCAGTTGGTTTTAAACATGACTGCTCATTAGAAACATATCTGGAGATCTGGATAAAAAAAGCAGTGCAGTACCTGGGCATTTGTAATTTTCAAAAGATTTTAAGATAATTCTGATATGCATCTGTTTTTTAAAAAGTGATTGCAGATTTTTCTGTTAAATCCTAATTTTGGTGATATAGAGTTCTATTATTTTTCTGTTGACCAATCATGATACAATAGTATTAAGTGAGTAATGGTTACATAGTCACAATAATAAAAGATAATTATCAGTTTTCACAATCAATATCCAGACAAAAAATAAAAGATAATTATGATTGCAAGTCATAATGGGAACATGAATAACTTAACAATATAAAAAAAATTTGTTCAAACTGGAGGGGGTCAAGCAGAGTGAGTGATAATTGGAAGTGCATACTTGCACATGTTTTCATCTGCCCAACCAGTATATGTCTTTTGGTTGGAGCGTTTAATCCATTTACAAAGGTAATTATGGATAGGTATGATCCTATTACCATTTTCTTAATTGTTTGGGGTTTGTTTTTGTTTTTTTTTTTCTGTAGGTCTTTTCCTTCTCTTGTTTCCTGCCTAGAGAGGTTCCTTTAGCATTCATTGCAAAGCTGGTTTCATGGTGCTGAATTCTCTTAAATTTGCTTGTCTGGAAAGCTTTTGATTTCTCCATCAGATCTGAATGAGAGTCTTGCTGGGTAGAGTATTCTGGTCTATAGGCTCTTCCCTTTCATCACTTTAAATATATCATGCCATTCCCTCCTGGCTTGTAGGGTTTTCACTGAGAAATCAGCTGATAGCGTGATGGGAGTTCTCTTGTATGTTATTTGTCATTTTTCCCTTGCTGGTTGTAATATTTTACCTTTGTCTTTAATACATTTTTGTCAGCTTGATTTCTGTGTGTCTCAGTGTGTTCCTCCTTGGATTTCTCCTTCCTGGGATTCTCTGTGCTTCCTGGACTTGGTTGACTATTTCCTTTCCCATATTAGGGAAATTTTCAGCTATTATCTCTTCAAATATTTTCTCAGATCCTGTCTCTCTCTCTTCTTCTGGGACCCCTATAATGTGAATCTTGGTCTGTTTAATGTTGTCCCAGAGTCTCTTAGGTTGCCTTCATTTCTTTTCATTCTTTTTTCTATATTCTGTTCTGCGGCAGTGATTTCTACCATTTGTCCTCCAGGTCATTTATCTGTTCTTCTGCCTATTATTCTGCTATTAATTCCTTCTTGTATATTATTCATCTTTGTTTGCTTGTTCTTCAGTTCTTGCAGGTCTTTGGTAAATATTTCTTGCATCTTCACCATTGTTTTCCTGAGATCTTAGATCGTCTTCACTATCATTATTCTGAATTCTTTTTCTGAAAGTTTGCTTATCCCAACTTAATTTAGTTGGTTTTCTGGGGCTTTTATCTTGTCCCTTCATCTGGGACGTAACTTTCTGCTTTTTCATCCTGATTAACTTTCTATAAAGTGGTTTTTGTTAAGCTGCTGTGGGACTGCTTCTTCTTGCTTCTTCTGTCTGCCTTCTGATGGATGAGGCTAAGAGGCTTGTGTAAGCTTCCTGATGGGAGGGACTGGCAGTGGGAAAACTGGGTCTTGCTCTGGTGGGCAGGGCCTTGCTCAGTAAAGCTTTAATCTAATCATCCTCCAATGGGAGGGCTTGGTCCCCCTCCCTAATAGTTGTTTGGCTCTAAGTGATCTAGCCCTGGGGTCTATGGTCTCTCTGATGGGTTAAACCCCAAGAGGGCCTACACCAAGGGAGACCTTCCTAGCCTGCTGCCACCAGTGCCCTTGGCCTTGTAGTGAGTCCCTGCTGCCCAGGCCTCTACAAGAGGCCCTTCTACTCTAGCAAGTAGTTTTGGTTCAGTCTCCTGTGAGGTCACTATTCCTTTTCTCTGGGTCTTGGTGTGCACAAGACTTTGTTTATGCCCTCTATTACTGGAGTCTTTGTTTCCCTCAGTCCTGTAGAAGTCCTATAATCAAATTCTACTGGCCTTCAAGGCCAGAAAACCTGAGGATTCCCAGTCCTGTTGTCAGATCCCCAGGCTGGCAAGCCTGATGTAGTATTCAGAACCTTCTTAACAGTTGGAGAGCTTCCTTGGTATTATTGCTCTCCAGTTTCTGGGTCACCCACCTGGCAGGTATGGCATTTGCTTTTATCATGATTGAGTCCCCCTCCTACTGTCTTGCTGTGGCTTCTTCTTTGTCTTTGGATGTGGGGTATCTTTTTTTTTGGTGAGTTCCAGCATCCTCCTCTTAATGGTTGTTCAACAGCTAGTTGCAATTTTGGTGCTCTCATGGGTGGAAATGAGCACATGCCTTTCTACTCTGCCATTTTGAACCAGAAGCATATAGTCATTTTTAAATTGCTGATTATAAAATATCATTTATTCTAAAAAGTAAATCAAATTTTTGAATGATGTTCCTTTTTCTTGATCTTCACAATACCTTTTAAATACCAGATTGATAACTTCTTGATTATATTGGGTGGAATGGGAGCTCATGAAATGTAGCTGTTTAAATTTAAATGATAAATAAGATGAAAGATTCTAAGAAAAGTATCCAATCAACATGGATATATTGTTTTTTTATGTGTGTGTGTGTATATATATATTTGTTTTAATTCATCCATGGGCATTAGACTATATTACAGTCCTCGTGCTTATTTCTGTCTTAATTTGGTATACCTATTTTCTCTCTCTGTGAATAAAGAAAAATTAGGTTCATTTTATATCTCTCATTATGTTCTTTTACAATTTCTATAACATTTCAGACTACTGAATTAAACAACCCAGCTAGCTCTTAGAATAACTAGATTGTAGCTAGTTAACTTCAACTTACAAATATTGTATTTTAATTAAAATAAATTTCATCAGATATTAATATTAAATAAATTTATTCTAATTTAAATTAAATTTTTTCAGTTTCTTATTCCCACATGATAATGTTCCTTCATATCTGTGTAGTATGTGATGACAAAACCTCAATGAAAATTTGGGGAAGTGAGTGCTCATTTCAAGGAGATCCATTATTTTTGGAACTGGACTGTTTTATGATGCTTTTAGCTTCAGAGCCAAATTTGATATTCTCAATCCTGATATATTTATCTTTGATTTATTTTCCTAGGTTATCATGTTTTTAAAAATCACTTTTAACTGCTGCCAGATGAAATAATTTTTAAATATTGCAATTCTTAATTTTATTTTTTATCATAGGTAGAAGAAGGAATGCATCTCTTGATAACTGGTCCCAATGGTTGTGGGAAAAGTTCTCTCTTCAGAATTTTAAGTGGGCTCTGGCCTGTATATGAAGGAGTCCTATATAAACCACCTCCACAACATATGTTCTATATTCCACAAAGGTGGGTAAGTTTTTTATATCACAAGGAAAACTTTTCTTTTGCTTTTGAATTATCTTGATTCCTTAAGCTCTTATGCAAGTAATCTTTTAAGCATTTTTTTGAGAGAAACTATTAAGGAATAAATATTATCCTAAAAAGTTTTATTACTGCTGTGACTACAATAATTTCCAGGAAAATACCAATTCTTTTCATTTTCACATCTCATTGTAATGAACACTCAAAAGACTATAGACGTTAGCCTCAAGAAATAGTAGGCTAGTCCAAAGAATAATTATATTGCTTTAGATTTAATCTCTATTATCTCTTCTCACAAAAATGAATAGTACTTGAATAGTATGCTAGTCTTTTCATAAAGCTGCATATATTTGTATGTTCTGAAATTGTTCAGTTATGTTTTAAGAGCCTCTGTATAGTAATCTTTATCACAGTTCTGTGTAATTAATTAATGATTTAGAACTACCTTAATTAAAAATATTTTACTTTAAGAATGAATGTAAAAGTAAACAGAAATATTTAAAAGTAACATTGTTTCATCTGAAGTTTTTAACCATCTTCCTTCATAAAAGTGTGCAGATGTCTAAACAGAAACTTATACTTGAAAATTTGGAATATTCACTGTGGATAAGACAGTTAAATTTAAAGGAGAAACAGATCTCATGCTCCTCTAATCCAGTAATTTTTCCTACCTGTCATCTCCCTGGGTTAGGTTGACATCACAAGAGTACTTCTACCATGCTAGAAGGCTCTTCTTGGGGCCTAATCAAGCACCTATGCTGGAATTATAGTACAAGAGCAAATATAAAAGTTCCATTAAATATGTGCTATCACGTCTCTTTCGTTACTTTTCCTTTGTCAGAAAGTGTTTGTACCATCTTGCCCACTGGACTAGTTTTTAGATTTTATATTACAGCTATGCAGATGAGTTTTTGTTGGACTTTTTCCCTAAAGTAAAACCTATCATAGTAGTATTAAGCTATCTGAAGTGTAGAATGATGAACTGTATTAGCAATAAGAAAATATTGGATGTGAGCAGTGCTGTGAATACTTGTGTCTTAACACAAAATAGATAACATCTGTGACGCCAGAATTATTGACTGTTTCTGTCTGTGCTTTAGATTTCTTTTGGGAAACCTTCTGGATCTGAACACTAAATAGTAGTGCCAAAGTTTTAAGTTTCAGGTATTAATACATTAAGTAGACTGATTTTGATTTTCTATTTATGTTATGAAACATAAAATCATGAGTAAAATATTCTGTTATAGCATAGAATCAACTGCTTTAATGCAAATAGAATTATATATATAAATTTTATATTTTGAGCTATTTTAGATTTCATTTATAATATAAAAACAGTTCTTGAATATAGCTATAACCTGAGCAACAAAAGACACTTCCAAGACTAAGAAAGTGCCTAATTAGCAAAGTCATCCTTCAGAAATGAAGGAAAAAGACTTTCCTAGACGAACAAAAAAGGAGGGAATTCATCTCCATTAGATCTGCCTTACAGAAAATGATAAAAGGAGTTTTTCAAATTGAAATGAAATTATGCTAATTAGTAGCATGAAAACACATGAAAATATACAATATTAGTAAATGTAAATATATACTCAAATTCATAATACTCTAATACTGTATTATGGTGGTGTGTTAACTATCTAACCTTAGTATGAATGTTAAAGGATACGAGTATTAAAATAACTATAACTAGTATAATTTATTAGTGAACACACAATATAAAAAGAGGCAAATTGTGACATTATAAAAGGGGGAGAGTAAAAGGGTAGAGGTTTTATATGCAACTGAAGCAGTTGATATCATAAAACTTGTAAGATGTTTTATAGGAACCATTTTAAGATGCCTCATAGGAACCACAAGGGTTTCCCCAATGGCTCAGCAGATAAAGAATCATTCTGCAATGCAGGGGACACAGGAGACTGGGTTCAGTCCCTGGATCAGGAAGATCCTCTGCAGGAAGAAATGGCAACCCACTCCAATATTCTTACCTGGAGAATCCCATGGACAGAGGAGCCTGGCAGGCTGCAAACCATTGGGTCACAGAGTGGGACATGAATGAGCATGCACAAATGCATAGGAACCACAAAGTAAAAACCTAAAGTAGATTCACAATAGATAAAGAGAAGGGAATTAGAGCATACCACTATAGAAATCACCAATTCACAAGAAAGGCTACATGAGAGGAAGAAAGGAACAAGGGACAAAGCAACCAGAAAGTAATAACATGGCATTATGGAGGAGCCTGGTGGGCTACAGTCCATGGGGTCGCTAAGAGTCAGACACGACTGAGCGACTTCACTTTCACTTTTCCCTTTCATGCACTGGAGAAGGAAATGGCAACCCACTCCAGTATTCTTGCCTGGAGAGTCCCAGGGACGGTGGAGCTTGGTGGGCTGCCGTCTATGGGGTCGCACAGAGTCGGACACGACTGAAGCGACTTAGCAGCAGCAGCAGTAAGTCCTTATCTGTCAATGATTAGTTTAAATGTAAATATACTGACTTATCTAACCAAAACACATAAATGGCTAGAAGATATACTTTACACTGGTTACAAGACAACCACTTCAGCTTTAAAGACACACATAGACTGAAAATGAAGGGATGGAAAAAAGGTATTCCATCTAAATAGAAACCAAAAGAGAACAAAGGTGGCTACACTTATATTAGAAAAATTAGATTTTAAGCCAAAATGCTAAAAAGACACAAAGAAGGTCATTATATAGTGACAGTGGAATCAATTCATCAAAAAGATATAACAGTTGTAATATATATGCACTCTATATCAGAACACCTTAATGTATTAAGCAAATACCAACATATCTGAAGGGAGATAGACAACAATACATTAATAGTTGGGAACATCAGTACCCCACTTTTGACAGTGGGTAAATCATCCAGACAGAAAATCAACAGGGAAATATTGAACTTGAACCATATTTTAGACCAAATGGACTTAGCAGACAGATATAGACATTCTATTCAACAGCAACAGAATACACTTCTCAGTCATGTACAGAACATTCTCTAGCATATTTTATGACATGATACAAAATAAATCTTAGCCTATTTAAGAAGTTTGAGGTCATACCAAGTATTTTTCCCATCATAATGGTATGAAACAAAACCTATAAGAGGAGGAGGGCTGAAATTTTTACAAATATGTGGAAATTAACACACTCCTGAGCAACCAGTGAGTCAAAGAAGGAATCAAAAGAGAACTTAAGAAGTATGTTGAAAAAAGTGAAAATGGAAACAATATATGAAAGTCTATGGAATGTAGCAATAGCAGTTCTAAGAAGGATGCTTATAGAAATAAATGCCTAAATTAAGAAAAAAAGAGATCTCAAGTAAACCTAACTTAACATTTCAAGGATCTATAAAAAGGGTAACAAATAAAGTCCAAAGTTTGAAAGAGGAAAAAAATAACAAAAATGGAAGAAATAAATGAAATAGAGACCAGAAAACCAATAGAAAAGATCAACAGAAACTAAGAAATAATTATTTGTAAAAATAATATTAATGAACCTTTAGCTGGACTAACAAAGAGGCAAAAAGAATAAATAAAATCAGAAAGAAAAGATGAGCGTATTACCAAAGAAATACATAGGATCATTAGATTACTATGAACAGTAGTATGCCACAAACTAGAAATGTAGAAGAAATGGATAAGTGCTTACAAACATAAAATTTACCAAAACTGAATCATGAAGAAGTAAAAAAATATCAGTAACAAGTATGGAAATTGAATCAGTAATCTAAAATCTCCCCAAAACAAAAACCAGTTGGTTTCTAATGGTTGTTGTTGTTCAGTTGTTAAGTCATGTCCGACTCTTTGCGACCCCATGGACTGTAGCATGCCAGGCTTCCCTGCCCTACACTATCTCCCAGAGTTTGCTCAAACTCATGTCCATTGAGTCAATGGTGCCATCCAACCATCTCATCCTCTGTCACCCCGTTCTCCTCTTGCCCTCAATCTTCCCCAGTGTGAGGGTCTCTTCCAGTGAGTCAGCTCTTGGCATCAGGTGGCCAAAGTATTGGAGCTTCAGCTTCAGCATCAGTTCTTCCAATAAATATTCAGGGTTGATTTCCTTTAGGATTGACTGGTTTGATCTCCTTGCAGTCCAAAGGACTCTCAAGAGTCTTCTCTTATCACCACAGATAGAAAGCCTCAGTACTTCTACACTCATCATTCTTTATGTTCCAACTCTCACATTGGTACATGACTACTGGAAAGACCATGGTTTTGACTATATGGATCTTTGTCAGCAAAGTGATGCCTCTGCTTTTTAATATGCTATCTAGATTTGTCATAGTTTTTCTTCAAAGGATCAAGCATCTTTTAATTTCATGGCTGCAGTCACCAACAGCAGTGATTTTGGAGCCCAAGAAAATGAAATCTGCCACTGTTTCCATTTTTTATCCATTTATTTGCCATGAAGTATGGTATTCTTAGTTTTTTGAATGTTGAGTTTTAAGTCAGCTTTTTCACTCTCCTCTTTCACCTCTATCAAGAGACTCTGGTTCCTCTTCACTTTTTGCCATTAGGGTGGTATCATCTGCATATCTGAGGTTGGTATTTCTCCCAGCAATCTTGATTCCAGCTTGTGATTCATGTGTCCTGGCATTTTGCATGATATATTCTGCATGTAAGTTAAATAAACAGGGTGACAATGTACAGCCTTGACATACTCCTCTCCAAATTTTGAACCAGTCCTTTGTTCCATGTCCAGTTATAACTGTTGTTTCTTGGCCTGCATGCAGGTTTCTCAGGAGACAAGTATGGTGGTCTGGTACTCCCATCTCTTTATGATTTTTCCACAGTTTGTTGTGATCCACACAGTGAAAGGCTTTAGCATGGTCAGTTAAGTAGGAATATATGCTTTTCTGGAATTCTCTTTCTTTTGCTATGAATGGAAAGATGTGGTATGTATTTATATACAATGGAATATCCATAGGCCATGAAAAAGGAAATCCGGCCATTTATGACAATGTAATGGCATAAGTCTGACAGAGAAAGATAAATACTATATTGACATCATCTATATATGGAATCTAAAACAGCTAAACTTGTAGAAACAGAGTAGAATGGTGGTTACCAGGGGCTGGAGAGTTTGAGGGATGGGGAGATATTGGTTCAAAGTACAGACTTACAGTTTAATAAGTTCAGGAAATTTGACTCACATCACTGTGATTAGAGTTAATAGTAACAAATTATATACTGGAAGTTGTTAAACAGTAGGCCTTTAATATTCTCACCACAAAAAGAAGTAGCAATTATGTGAGTAATAGATGTGTCAGGTAATGCTACAGTGATAATTATTTTGCTATATGTAAGTGTATGAAATCAACAGGTTTATTACTTGAACTTACATAAAGTTGTATGTCAATTTTGTCTCAGTAAACATGGAAAAATACCACTGAGCTGTATAATTAAAAATGGTTAATATGGTAAATTTTATTTTATGTATATTTTATTGCAGTTTTTAAAAGTGGAAAAAAAAGAGAAAATAGTACTTAAATTCCAGTTTTTGCTCTCGGGATAACTAACTATGTTATTGTGCAACAAACATGAATCACTAGGAAACTTTTTCTTAGTTATGAAATTTACTGTTCCCTAGGCAAAAAATCAACTACAACTTAGTTAAGAACAAATGAGAATGAAAGTCTATTTCTTAAGGTTAAAATTTTCAAATAATTAATGTTAAAATTAGTTTTATCTTGATTATAAAGTTTCTAGAAACTTGAGAATTTGTATTTATGTTTAGAATTCTATAGGACCAATATCTTGCAAAAGAGCACAGAATTTACTTAAATGTATATGTAAACTAAGAGGGCCTAAACGTAGTATTTACATCTAGTATTCTCAAAGCTACTGATTTTTAAAAAAGGGTTCAAAATAATCTTATGAGTCTTTATGATTTTAAAGAAAGCTGCTACAACCTATTTCAAAATATTAGTCAGTAGATAATCTTTTCTTGTTAGGATATTCTCATTAATGAATATTACCTAGTATCTTATTGCATAGACACTATATAATTTATAGCAATAGAATGTAGCTTAAGTACTAATTTGGTGGGAAAAAAACTGTAAATTAAACATAAAATTAAGTCTTATGTACCTACAGAACAAATTTCATAAGTCAGAAACAGACCTTTGTAATAATCCCCCTGTTTTCACTTTTGTGATTTAGACTTCTTGGTAGAGGATCAGTCTCCTTATACAACGATCAAACATAAATTAGTTGTTATTTTCATGCAGAAAAAGAGTGGGTTTTGTTAAAGTGGATTTCTAATAATGCCATGTAATGTACAGAAAAAAAAGTAAACAGGGTAAAAATGTTCTGAGTAAGTATATTAGGACTACTTATTTTTGTAATGAAATTTTCAGAGAATTTGAAGAGCTTCTGTGGGTCAGTTTACAAGTTGGGAGACCTGAATTCCTAAGAAACTGTGAAATCAGCTAAATATTTTCCCAATTAATGTCTTCTGATACTTCAGCAATGTTAATAATGAGAGCCAGATAAAAGAAAATCAGGGCCTTGGGTTCAAGAATCCAAGAAAAATATTTATACTAGGTAAATTAGTTTCAAAGCAGTTTCCTCTCATCCCATAATCGTCAATGACTGAATATGAAAACTGTTTGAGCATTTGATACATTTTAGCAAAGAACATTTCCTCTATAATGTAGATTTAGCCACTTTAAATCTGTGGAATGGTGGATAATAAAATGCTTAGTTTTGCTCAGATAGTACTTAAACTATTTTGGCAGTTTTAGGCTGTTTGAGGGGCTTTCTGGGTAGCTCAGCTGGTAAAGAATCCGCCTGCAATGCAGGAGACCCTAGTTCGACTCCTTGGTGGGGAAATTCCCATGAAGAAGGGATAGTCTACCCACTTCAATATTATTGGGCTTCCTGGTGGCGAAGATGGTAAAAAATCTGCCTGCAATTCAGGAGACCTGGGTTTGATCCGTGGGTTGGGAAGATTACCTGGAGGAGGGCATGGCAACCCACTCTAGTACTTTTGCCTGGAGAATCCCCATGGACAGAGGAGCCTGGCAGGCTACAGTCCATGGGTTGCAAAGAGTTGGACATGACTGAGCCACTAAGCACAGCACAGGCTGTTTGAGACTGAATTTCCTGAGCAATGTGACTGTCCTCTTTAAATTGATAATCGAAACTCATTGTTCCCCACTGTATTAGCCATCTGACCCCCAGGAAAATTCTTACACTTGAATACAGATCCTGAATTTCTTTTGTCAATTCTTGAAGCACTTTCAAATCCCTTATGATTATACAGTGGAAGTGACAAATAGATTTAAAGGACTAAATCTGATAGACAGAGTGCCTGATGAACTATGGACAGAGGTTCATGACATTGTACAGGAAACAGGGATCAAAACTATCCCCATGGAAAAGAAATGCAAAAAAGCAAAATGGCTGTCTGAGGAGGCCTTACAAATAGCTGGAAAAAGAAGAGAAGTGAAAAGCAAAGGAGAAAAGGAAAGATATTCCCATCTGAATGCAGAGTTCCAAAGAATAGCAAGGAGAGATAAGTAAGCCTTCCTCAGCGATCAATGCAAAGAAATAGAGGAAAACAACAAAATAGGAAAGACTAGAGATCTCTTCAAGAAAATTAGAGATACCAAGGGAACATTTCATGCAAAGATGGGCTCGATAAAGGATAGAAATGGTATGGACCTAACAGAAGCAGAAGATATTAAGAAGAGGTGGCAAGAATACCCAGAAGAACTGTACAAAAAAGATCTTCATGACCCAGATAATCACGATGGTGTGATCACTCACCTAGAGCCAGACATCCTGGAATGTGAAGTCAAATGGGCCTTAGAAAGCATCACTACGAACAAAGCTAGTGAAGGTGATGGCATTCCAGTTGAACTATGTCAAATCCTGAAAGATGATGCTGTGAAAGTGCTGCACTCAATATACCAGCAAATCTGGAAAACTCAGCAGCGGCCACAAGACTAGAAAAGGTCAGTTTTTATTCCAATCCCAAAGAAAGGCAATGCCAAAGAATGCTCAAACTACCGCACAATTGCACTCATCTCACATGCTAGTAAAGTAATGCTCAAAATTCTCCAAGCCAGGCTTCAGCAATACATGAACTGTGAACTTCCAGATGTTCAAGCTGGTTTTAGAAAAGGCAGAGGAACCAGAGATCAAATTGCCAATACCCGCTGGATAATCAAAAAAGCAAGAGAGTTCCAGAAAAACATCTGTTTCTGCTTTATTGACTATGCCAAAGCCTTTGACTGTGTGGATCACAATAAACTGTGGAAAATTCTGAAAGAGATGGGAATACCAGACCATCTGACCTGTCTCTTGAGAAACCTTTATGCAGGTCAGGAAGCAACAGTTCGAACTGGACATGGAACAACAGACTGGTTCCAAATAGGAAAAGGAGTACATCAAGGCTGTATATTGTCACTGTGGTTATTTAACTTATTGGCAGAGTACATCATGAGAAATGCTGGGCTGGAAGAAACACAAGCTGGAATCAAGATTGCCGGGAGAAATATCAATAACCTCAGATATGCAGCTGACACCACCCTTATGGCAGAAAGTTAAGAAGAACTAAAGAGCCTCTTGATGAAAGTGAAAGAGGAGAGTGAAAAATTTGGCTTAAAGCTCAACGTTCAGAAAACTAAGGTCACGGCATCTAGTCCCATCACTTCATGGGAAATAGATGGGGAAACAGTGTCAGACTTTGTTTTTTTGGGCTGCAAAATCACTGCAGATGGTGATTGCAGCCATGAAATTAAAAGATGCTTACTCCTTGGAAGGAAGGTTATGACCAACCTAGATAGCATATTGAAAAGCAGAGACATTACTCTGCCAACAAAGGTCTGTCTAGTCAAGACTATGGTTTTTCCAGTGGTCATGTATGGATGTGAGAATTGGACGGTGAAGAAAGCTGAGCGCCAAAGAACTGATGCTTTTGAACTGTGGTGTTGGAGAAGACTCTTTAGAGTTCCTTGGACTGCAAGAAGATCTAACCAGTCCATCCTAAAGGAGATCAGTCCTTGGTGTTCATTGGAAGGACTGATGTTGAAGCTGAAACTCCAATACTTTGGCCACCTCATGCGAAGAGTTGACTCATTGGAAAAGACCCTGATGCTGGGAAGGATTGAGGGCGGGAGGAGAAGGGGACGACAGAGGATGAGATGGCTGGATGGCATTGCCGACTCGATGGACATGGGTTTGGGTAAACTCCGGCAGTTGGTGATAGACAGGGAGGCCTGGCGTGCTGCGATTCATGGAGTCGGACACGACTGAGCAACAGAACTGAACTGAAACTGAGGCACTTTCACTGTCTTCTCACCACTTAAAAGCTGATTTATTATCTCTTTACCAGCTGAGTTATCAGAGAAGTCATCAGGGCTTCCCTAGTGGCCCAGTTGGTAAAGAATCTGCCTGCAATGACGGAGACCCAAGTTCGATCCCTGGGTTGGGAAGATCCCTTGGAGAAAGAAGTGCAGCCCATGGACTCGTGAAGAGTCGGACACGACTGAGCGACTTCACTTTCACTTTTCACTTTCATGCATTGGAGAAGGAAATGGCAACCCACTCCAGTGTTCTTGCCTGGAGAATCCCAGGGACATGGGAGCCTGGGGAGCTGCCGTCTATGGAGTCGCACAGAGTCAGACATGACTGAAGGGACTTAGCAGCAGCAGCAGCAGCAGCAGGCAAACAGTGAGTGAAGGAGAGGAAGGGAAGGAGGGAAGAAGGAAAGTAGGAAGACATAGATGGAGGTTGGAAGGGAGTGCAGGAAGCAAGAGAAAAAATAATAGATGTTTACTAACGAAAGACAGGAAAGCCTTGGGTTCCTTTGTACTACTTTTTTTTTTTCCCATTTCCCAGGGTATCAGTTGTATACATCACATATTTCTCCCCAGCAACAGTCTCCAGTTTGGCAACAACCCACCATGTAATTCTGTTCCCAAAGCTCCTGCTGTCACTACCCTTTCTTGTTAGAAGTATCCAGGGAGAGAAATGTTAACCACGATCTTCCTACTATTGTAAACTTTATGCAAAATACACACTAAAGCCAACAGATTTAAAATAGATTCAGACTTCCCACAATTTTGCATGAAATTTGTACAAATTTCTGCCCATGCTTCACTTTGGAGTCTAAAAAGTAACAGGTTAAGAAAGTGAAAGGATTATACGGATTGAATTAAATTTGACTAAACATTTTTTAAAAGAAAAGAGAAAAAGAAAAAATGAGGGTGGAATAGTAGGAATATCGTACTTCATATCTTAGGAAAATTATTGTGCTATATTCTTTGTCGATGCTATACTCTTTTTTTTTTTAATCAGCATTTATGAAAGCCCTGCTGTAAGAGGCTTTAGAGGTTAGTGGATCAAGAAAGGCACAGTCACTCTCAACACGCACTTGTGCCTAATTTGGTTATAAGGTAAAACATGCAACTAACTCCTATCAAAGCCAGAATAAATGCCTCAAGAAAGGCAAGAAATGCTATAGCAATATTCAGAAAAAAAAATATCATTGAACAGTGTATATTTTGACTTGGGTCTTCAAAGTTAGAATTTTATCAATTGTCATAAATTGATGTTTTACAAATGTCTAAGTAGATCAGGAATGCCACAAATTCAAATAAGCATGAGTTTTTTTGTTTCTTTGGTTTTTGGATACTTTCTAAGCAGAGCTGTCCTATCCACTGTCCTAATACACCAATCTGAAGAAAGCAAATATTTATTAGACTCATCCCTATTAATATTATGTTATTGGTACATACTGAAAATAATAGCATCCATCCCCTAGGTCCTTAACCATTGCTAACATGTTCTTTCCATTGAAGATCTCTGAAATACTTTTTAAAATTCTCTAGTGCTTTGGGTCTGCCATTTTCTTGATTTCCACCTAAGAAGATCATCTCCTCTTTTTAAATAAATGACATAGTGCTAACATTAGGTTAAATTTTAGTCTTTTAGTGCTTCCTGAAAACAGAAAAAGAAGTACCTTGTTTCCATACAACTATCATTTTTTTCGGTCAGAGATATTCTGAAATTATAAATAATATTATATATCCACTCAGTATTTGTTTACTAACTACTTCAATCACAATATAGTCTATTCAAGTATCATGTTACTTAATTCTTTAAATGGAAATGCGGCTTAATAAAGTAGTTATGAATCATAGTTTTAAATGTAATACACATTAAAATCCTAAATTTGGTTGTTCACAGGAACAATAGCATAACTAATTAGATTAATTAGATTGTGCAGAGAATTAAATATAGATAATGTTACTTCTATCTTTTAAGTATGAACAGTACCTATTGATCATGCTCTGCATAAATCATACTAAATAGAATATTTTAAATGATTAAAATTCAAAGGGATTATAAACCTTAATACTTAGAGTTGCATAGCAGTTTAAAGCCAGAGTCAGAATTCACCAAATCTTTGGATACAAATCCTCTGTATCCACTGCCTCTTATTTAGGATTAATAAAATAGTCAAATTAAAAACATCTACCTCTGATTGAAAAAGAAAAAACCTACTAGTTGATCTTAAATATTTTCCCAGAGAAAATGAATTAATTTTCTCTTAATAAAATAAAAAGCTTCTCTAGCACAGTCCCAAATTATGGGGAATAACAAACTATTATTCTTTTATAGTTTGCATTCACTTTAAAAAATTTCTATATTCTTCAACTGTTTTTCTTAGAAGAGCTTGAGACATGAAATTTCATCTTTTAGAAGTGCCAACATTTAATTCATGTTTTCCTTGATGGCATTTTCACTCATCCCTTTAATGATATAGTTTTGTATTTTTAAAATAAAGCAAATTAATATTGATTTTTGATAATCTAATGATCTCCTGAGATAATTGGTGGATTCTGGGGCATCTTGAGCAAGGGCTGATCATCTCTAGGCTATTACTATTAACACAGTCCATTACTATGTATTAGTCACTGTTCTACACATATTACATGTTTCTAATTTTTGTATATGACAACTCATAAAGTTGTTGTTAGTATCCCTATTTTATAGATGAGAAAACTTGAAGAGGTTGCAGTCATTCCATTGATAAATTTTGGAGCCAGCATTTGAACTTAGGCATGTCTGACTCTAAAGTCACTTTGTCCTGCTTATTGCCAGCAGCAGGGGACATGTTTCTGAAAAATTACTACTCTCCTGCCTGCCCTTGAAAGTGAGTATTGCCAGTTAAGGTTGTTTGCTCGGTATGCTGAAACTGTACTAATATCAAGCTACTGTTTGGAAGCAGAAGTCCTTATAATGCTTGGAATACAGGGCAATCCAAGTCAATTTTAGCATAAAGGTTAGCACAAATACTTGGCTATCATTTATGTTAATGTGAAAGAAGCTATATTCTTGTATAAAAGTGAAATTCATTTAAACTGTGTTCATATCACTTTCAAAATAGAATATGTTCTCTATTCTTTCCTATTCTTCTAAAATCCATTTCTTTATAAAATATAAGTTAATCTCTCAAAAATATGCTGTTAGTTTTAAATCAGACTTCTTGCAAAAGTATAAAATAAGCAAATCTTAATTTTCATGATGCATTATGGTATAAAAATTATTATTTACCCTGTATGTTGTCAAAAGAGGAGATTATCTTATACATCAGAGCAGACTGTGTTATGTTTTAGGAAACTCAGCAGAATAAACAAAATACTTAAATAATACCAATAATCTAATATAATGATAAATAAAACAAAGTTGACTTTTAAGAAATTTGCATTCTTCTTAGTTTGGGAGTACTTTGATTATTACACTAACAGTATTCTTATTACTACTTGAAAATAAACACTGTCCCTCCTCTTTAAAGGGTGTGCACATGTCTCCTGTAGTACCTAGAAGTATCTTTTCTTAGAAATATAATTTCAGTTAAGTATATCTTTTCAGTTGAATATTTCTTCTTTTTTGCTACATATTTATTTTAAGAATATTGTGAATGACATGCATTGAGGACTCAAACCTGGTTCTTGCTGTTCAAGAAAAAAGTCTGATGATATGATTGGTCCAAAAATGGACATTTATATGAATTATTAATAGCTAATTTTATGGCTTTCAGATTGCTAACTTATTACTATGGCAACACAGCAGTACTTGGCTGTACCTTATTCTTAAACTTATCATACTTTAAATACATGAGTTTTGCTATAAAATTTTGATCAGTATTGTTCACAATTAAATTCTAGATAGCTATCCCTGGTGGCTGAGACGGTAAAGAATCTACCTCCAATGCAGGAGACCCGGGTTTGATCCCTGGGTCAGGAAGATTCCTTGATGAAGGGAATGATAACCCACTCCAGTAATCTTACCTAGAGAATTCCATGGACAGAGGAGCCTGGAGGGCTACATTCCATGGGATTGCAAAGAGTAGGACATGACTGAGCAACTAACACACATGAAATATTTAACATTTTAGGTGATCATTCCAGAGACTTCAAGTTCAGAGCTAACATTTCTCAATCTTTCTTTTTCTTTCTACTTTGTCTTCTTTAAGGAGAAAAATAGGGAATGGTATAAAAATATAATGAGTATAAACCTTAATAAATGGCAATCAGTTCAGTTCAGTCATTCAGTCGTGTCTGACTCTTTGTGACCCCATGGACTGCAGCATGCCAAGCTTCTCTGTCCATCACCAACTCCCAGAGCTTGTTCAAACTCATGTTCATTGAGTCAGTGATGCCTACCAACCATCTCATCCTCTGTCCTCCCCTTCTCTTCCTGCCTTCAATCTTTCCCAGCATCAGGGTCTTTTCCAATGAGTCAGTGTCCAAACAACTTCAGCTTCAGAATCAGTCCTTCCAACAACTATTCAGGACTGGTTTCCTCAGTCCAAGGGACTCTCAAGAGTCTTCTCCAATACCACAGTCCAAAAGCATCACTTCTTCAGCCCTCAGCTTTCATTATGGCCCAACTCTCACATCCATACATGACTACTGGAAAAACCATAGCTTTGACTAGATGGATCCTTGTTAGCAAAGTAATGTCTCTGCTTTTTAATATGCTGTCTGGGTTGGTCATAGCTTTTCTTCCAAGGAGCAAGCCTCTTTTAATTTCATGGCTGGAGTCACCATCTGCAGTGATTTTGGAGCTCAAGAAAACAAAGTCTCTTACTGTTTCCATTGTTTCCCTATCTATTTGCCATGAAGTGATGGGATCAGATGCCATGATCTTAGTTTTTTGAATGCTGAGTTTTAAGTTAGCTTTTTCACTCTCCTCTTTCACTTTCAAGAAGCTCTAATTTAGTTCCTCTTCACTTTATGCCGTAAGGGTGGTGTCATCTGCATATATGAAGTTATTGGTATTTCTCCCGGCAATCTTGATTCCAGCCTGTGCTTTATCCAGCCCAGCATTTTGCATGATGTACTCTGCATATAAGTTAAATAAGCAGGGTGACAATATATAGCCTTGATGTACTCCTTTCCCAATTTGTAATCAGTCTGTTGTTCCATGTCTGGTTCTAACTATTGCTTCTTGACCTGCATACAGATTTCTCAGGAGGCAGGTAAGGTGGTCTGGTATTCCCATCTCTTGAAGAATTTCCCACAGTTTATTGTGATCCATACAGTCAAAGGCTTTGGCATAGTCAATAAAGCAGAAGTAGATGATTTTCTGGAATTCTCTTGCTTTTTCTATGATCCAACTGATGTTGGCAATTTGATCTCTGATTCTTCTACCATTTCTAAATCCAACTTGAACATCTGGAAGTTCATGGTTCAAGTTCACTGTTGAAGCCTGGCTTGGAGAATTTTGAGCATTACTTTGCTAGCATGTAAATAAATGTCAATACATTTTCCCAAAAGTCATGTATTGTCAAATATTTAATAGGAAAGTAGAGAGTATAATACAAATTTTAAAAGTACACTGAAACATTTGTAATATAATTATAAAAAGCCATAATCCCTGGACGTGGATTTGATCTCTATTAATTCTACTTTTAATTTACTATTATAATTAACAGTTTTAAATATAGATGCATTCCAAGTAATTTCAGATGACAAAGGAAATTTTGATAATTGCTTAATTCATGATAGTAATTTGAATTATATTGGTAGTAGTACTCCTAGGTGGCGCTAGTGGTAAAGAGCCCACCTGCCAATGCAGGAGACATAAGAGATGCGGGTTCAATTCCTGGGTTGGGAAGATCCCCTGGAAGAGGACATGGCAACCCACTCGAGTGTTCTTGCCTAGAGAATCCCATGGACAGAGCAGCCTAGCAGACTATGTATGGTCCATGTGGTCGCAAAAAGTGGAACACGACTGTAGCAACTTAGCACAGCACAGAACATAATCAGACAGTTCAGTCGCTCAGTCGTGTCTGACTGTTTGTGACCCCGTGAATCGCAGCACGCCAGGCCTCCCTGTCCATCACCAACTCCCGGAGTTTACCCAAGCCCATCTCCATCGAGTTGGTGATGCCATCCAGCCATCTCATCCTCTGTCGTCCCCTTCTCCTCCTGCCCCCACTAAAATCTTTCATTCTTTCTTTCTTTGTACACATACACACATACACACCTTATTATTATTTTAAGTAAGCTGCTGTAAATAAATCTTCACACATAACTTCTTTAGTGTATGCAATACAGACGTTAGAGGAGCTGACCCCCCGAGCATTTGAAAATCCATGTATAATTTATAGTTATTTAACTACAGATAATGAAGTACTGTAATACTTCCCATAGAAATTTATATATTTTTAAAAGCTGATATAATATTATCTGAACATACTTTTATTGGTTTTCGTACTGTCCCTCATACACAGAGGGCAAGAAGAGACCAAGGAAAGGCAGACCACTCTAGACTGGTGGGTGGCAGGTTTAATAAGCAAGGGAAGTTACATTTGAGGCTTGTGATGGGCAGCCTCAAGATGAGTAGATCTCTAATTCCATCTATCAGAATCTTAAAAATTTATATAGAGACTTTAATGGAATTCAGTCATGTGTACCATCCAGATGGTCTCAACACCACATTGTTCTCTCATCTGGCAGTGAAGTCCTCTTGATAACCTCCAACAACTTTCTACACTGAAATGTTGCCAATCAATACAATATTATTCTTTATAATAACTTATTTTTCTTAGTCCAGCATCATACATTGCATTTTAGTTGCCATGTTGCTCTAGTTTCTTTAAACCTGAATGAATTCCTCAGCATTTCTTTTATGACATTGATAGTTGTAATGAATGCAGAACTATTGTTGGTTATTCATAAAATCCCTCTGTTTGGGTTAATCAGATAGTTTCTTCATGATATTTTTGTTTAAAAAAATATGGATTCATGGTGATACTCTAAATCAAATTAAACATTACAGTTTTTTTTTTCTTTTTGCTTTTTCTCTCACATTTCATATTTATATCTTCCTTCTTCCATAGTGAGAACCCTACCTTGTGACATTATTAAAATTTACTTACTTGGTCTTTCCTACAACATAGTTTCAGAATTGCTACACCTGCAGCAATAAGAAACATGAACAGTTAGTTTCAAAGTTCCTTTGTGGTTCTTTTGGTTTTCAACTGAAATTATGTAGCCAAATTTGAAAGTTACTTGGATCAACCTCTCTTCCCCATTCAACCTGGTTATGTTATTCATTTGATATACTTACAGTTTATTTGTTTCTGTTTGTATTCAGTTTTAGGGTTTCTTCCTTCATCTTTATTAGTTAATTAAAATAATAACATTTGACATGAGTCTAAGAATAAAAATACATAGAAAGGATACTTAGAGAGGTCTCTCCCTTCCCTATCTATTCTGCTTTGTTCCTCCTATCTCCTATAGATAAGTGATTTCATTAGTTTCTGGTTTACTGTATTTCCTTTTGTAAATATCAGCAGATAAATTTATGTTTTCTTATTTTTCTTTCATTTTACATGAAAGTAGTATATTGCACATTGGTGGATCTATCAAATGGGGACGGTTTTGTCCCCTGGAGGATAATATTTGAAAACTTTTTTTTTTGTCTCTGCCACAGTGGATGCTACTAACATCTAGTCATCTAGTGGGTAGAGACCAAATGTGCTGTTAAACATCCTATAATACACAAGATATACTTCAGTAACAAAGAATTATCTGGTATCCATAATACCACTGTTGAGAAATTCTGCTATACATCTACTTTGTACTTTGCTTTTCAACTTAATATATTATAGCTGCTACTGCTGCTGCTAAGTCGCTTCAGTCGTGTCCGACTCTGTGTGACCCCATAGACGGCAGCCCACCAGGCTCCGCCGTCCCTGGGATTCTCCAGGCAAGAATACTGGAGTGGGTTGCCATTTCCTTCTCCAGTGCATGAAAGGGAAAAGTGAAAGTGAAGTCGCTCAGTCATGTCCGACTCTTAGCGACCCCACGGACTGTGGCCTACCAGGCTCCTCCATCCATGGGATTTTCCAGGCAAGAGTACTGGAGTGGGGTGCCATTGCCTTCTCCGGATATATTATAGAAATCACTCTATATCAATTCATAGGGATCTTCCACATCCGGTTTTATAGCTGCATGGTACAGGTGCTATTGTATCAGTCTCCTTTGTATGTGCATTTAGGTTTTCTCAATATTTTGCAATTTCAAATAATGCTGTAATGGATAACTTTACATACCTTTTTGTTGGTGGTGGTACACTTTTGAAAGTATATTTTTAGAATAAAGTCCTAGAAGTGGATCAAACACAAGATGGTATATTGGTTTGCCAAATCCTCTCCAAAGGGTTGTACCATTTTGCATTTTCATGATTGTATGAAAGTACCTGTCTCTCCATAGACTTGCCAATTGAGTGAATTGTCAAGTTTTTGAACTTCTACCAATCTGATAAGTAAGAAACTAAGTATATTGTTAATGTGCATTTCTCTTATTTTGAATGAAATCTTTAAAAAGTTTTGTTTGTTCATATTGTCAATGCCTCAAATTTTATAATTTTTAATCCAAATAGTTTTTATAAAATATAACAGAACACATGGATACTTACAATACCATATGTAAAATAGATAGCCAGTGGGAATTTGCTGTATGACCCAGGGAGCTCAAACAGGGGCTCTGTGACAATCTAGAAGGGTGGGATGGGGAGGGAGATGGGAGGGAGGTTAGGGAAGGAGGAGATATGGGTGTCCCTATGGCTGATTCTTGTTGATGTTTGATAGAAAATAACAAAACTCTCTAAAACAATTATCCTTCAATTAAAAAGTAATTAAAGTGGCAAATAATAATAATATATCTTATAGTATTACCCTACAGGTATGTCTTTATATGATATAGACATAAATCTTTTTTGGATGGAATAATCAAAGTGTTCTGGGCAACTGTTACCCAAGTTTTTCACTGATTGAATCAGATCCCCTAAACAGAATCCTTGTCCTCTTAGAAAGGACTTGCCTTTTCAAAGTATTTTGAAGAATTAAATTCAGAGTATAAAACTTAAAAAATATATATATAACAGAACAAGCATGTATTTCTGTGCTGAAAATATCCAAGTATTTTTAATAGAAACTTTTCTTGTGGCATGTCTCAATATGCTTTTTACATGAATATAACAGCATATTATCCTGCCACATCTGAAAGAGAAATACTTATCACCAGATAATTAATATAATCCTAGAAATAGAGTATTTAAAGTCTCCTCTAGTTTTCAGGCTACTAGGATGTCACAAAGTAAACTAAACTGATTTTGTCTCGGATTCTTGTGTTTTACAGACCATACATGTCTCTTGGAAGTCTTCGAGATCAAGTAATTTATCCAGATTCAGTGGATGACATGCATGATAAAGGCTATACAGACCATGATCTAGATTGTATTCTACACAGTGTTCATCTCTATCATATAGTTCAAAGAGAAGGAGGTAAAGTCTATAATTCATGGCTTTTTTTCATGTATTTAACATAACTTAAAAAAAATGAAGTTGGGTTTAATTTTGATGTATGCTGTTGTTGGAACATAAGCTCACAAGCAAAGATGGAGTTTATAGCTTTTGTTGCTTTTCCATGGTTAACTTGCTCTTTTCTGTTTATGCTATATTTCATGCAGCAAACTAAGCTTTTTCCTAAGTGCACAGCTAGCATTTGAAAATTTTTTTCATATTTGGATGAACATGTGTTTCTGAAGCCATAGTCAGTCTAAATGTATGTAAGGTTCATGACAGAAATATTCTCCTGTTAACCCCTCAGCTTACATTAAATGTAATAATTTGAGAAATAGGTATAACAGAGCTTTTTTATTTTCAGACCAACAGTCTTACCAGTACATTTTTTTCATCTACAGCAACACATAGAGAATTAGATAAAACATAGAAACTTCTGTTTGATAGTTTTTCAGCATAAAAGATACTTTGAAAAAGTAAGAATAAGAGTTATACATATTAGTTCAAGAGAGAATTACCTTCAGAACACAGAATTATTTTCAAATAACTTGATAACATATAATTTGATAGCCTAGAAAAACTACTGAAATAGCAAGCTAGAATTCTAGGTTTAATTTTGCATGTGTTTTATGTTTTATCTTTTTATCCCACTTACATGATCAAAAGAAGCAGGGTAGTACAGTAATTAAGAATGTAAGTTTTGAAATCAGAATTCTGGAATCAAATTGTTAATAACTCTGTTCTCTGTACCTTTGTATCTTCACCTGTAAAATGGAGATAAATACCTTATAAAGATGCTGTGAAGATTTAATATGACTTTATTTAAAGTATTTAGAACAGTGACACATAGTAAATGCACAATAATTAGTTGCTAAAGGTAATAGAGCTAGTTGTAATATTGATACAAAGATATTTTGTCTTTGTGTGATGGTACTTGATATTTTGCATAGTTCACATTTATTATTTCATTTGATACTTACAATAAGAAAACAAGGTAGGCAAAAGAGAAAATATTATATTATTATATTTATATCTATATATATAATTTTAGAATATAATACATATTCATAAATATCATTATAATATTTATATATATCTTATAATATCATAATTCATAAGTGCTATAAATATGGAAAGTAGGTTGTCTTTTTGTGTCATATGGTCAACTTCTTCCCAGTTTTAAAACAATGTGGCAAAATAGCAACTACCTATTAATTTGGGGTAAGTTATTTGGATAAGTTTGAAATCTAATAATCTGAATAGAAATTTATAATAATTTTTGACATATTCTATATTTTTAGAAGTTATCAAGAAATTCTAGAACTAGTTTTAAGAATTTTTCAACCTTAAGAATATATGATAGTAGTTGTTACAGTTTATTGAGTGCTTACTCTGCAGAATATAACATGTTACTCAGTTTACACTGTCATCTTCTTCAATATTTGTAGCTGCCCAATGATGTGGATTTTACTAACCCCCCTTTTACAGATGAAATTCAGAAGTTTAACAGTTTCCCCAGGGGCCCTCAGCAAGTTGTGGAACAAGGATTGCAACACAGATGAGACTTGAGTGTCAATGTTCTACATAAGATATGCCACTGCGCTATGCTATCTCAACATGTTAGATACTAATAAGGCTTGTTATATCCTTACACATAAAAATGCTAAGGAAATCCACTTTACTTGCCTAGTCCTTAAAACATGAAACATATTTTTGAGCAAAGCAAGAAAACAAATTTGCAAAGACATCACTCTGGAAGAAGCCTGCTGAAGTTCTAGTAAGACTAACTATTAATGATTTGAAGCAACACTAGTTCTAACACTTAAAGAAATTTGCTTAGAGAAATTCTTTACTTTAGTATAAGATAGATTTTAAAACTATGTTTTATTCCATCAAACAAATTGCAAAATAGAAAGGTGTAGAATTGTTAACAAATAGAATAGATGTGAGCTAAAGCAGTTTGTACATCTTCAGGAAGCAAGAAAACTTCACTTCTTAGCTGACTTAGTCTCACTGTTTCAGCATCAGAGGAAGTATCATGACTGAGAGTTTTGATTTGTATGTTCTGTGATCAAGAAAGATTGCCTGTTAAAGCTTTTGGGTTTAGTGAAACAATGAACATAATTTATTTAAATACATAAAATTTAAGGATTCTTTGACCCAAATACTTTTGTCTTGTGCGTTCTTATTTCAAGGGGGGAGATATTTTTTTAAGCCCAGAGTATTTCTCCACTGTGTAGCAATCTAAACCTATTTTTTCAAATCCTTACTTATGTTTCATAAATGCTATAAAAGTCATAGAGTAAATTTTATTTCAACAGTTTTTACTAGAAGCAAGAACTTTGAATCACATGGCATTTAGAGATTTTTTTTTCCCTAATATAAAATTATGTTTTTAAATAGATGGAAAATTCTTGGAAGTTTGCCCAGGAATGAACACTGGTCCCTTTTGGGGAGTATCATTGGGAAATAGGGAAAGTCTTTTCAATCCAGTGCACAAGAAACAATGAAGCTCTAGTTCTCATTTCCTTTCCCTTTGACCAAGTTTATGTAGAAATTTTAGTAAAGATGAAAATTCAGTTGAGAAATAATAAAGAAAGCAAAGGGCCTGGATTTTTTCCAAATGGGAAAATTAAGCCTGGACTATTTGGGATTTGGTAATGTCCTAAGTATGTATGTGTGTGTGTGTACATGTGTGTATTTGTGTGTGTGTGAGTATGTGTGAGAGAGTTTTTATAGTCATTTTCCTCTTTGAAAATCAGGATTTGCTTAGTCTGCTCTGCTTTCTGATATTCTCACTTTAGAAAAATATCTGATATGGCTGCCTTCCTCAGAGACCCAATAATTTTGTTTCTAAGTCACTTTATTTCTTATTACAAAATTAAGACAGGCCATAAAAATAATATAAAGTAGTAATTTTTCAAATATTATAAAAATGTACATCTTAGAAAGAGCCTCATAGTTCCATTCCCAGAGATGTATATGTTTATTTATAGAAATGCAATTATAATTTGTAGGGCTTCCCAGGTGGCGCTAGTGGTAAAGAACCCACCTATCAATACTGGAGACATAAGAGACACAAGTTTGATCCCTGGGTTGGGAAGATCCCCTGGAGTAGAAAATGGCAACCCACTACAATGCTCTTGCCTGGAAAATTCCATGGACCGATAGCCTGATTGGCTACAGTCCATGGGGTCACAAAGAATCAGACACAACTGACAACTGGGTACAATTATAATTTATATACATTTATGTGTTCTTGCTTCTAATAAAAACTGTTGCAAAAAATTTTTCTCTGTGACTTAATTTTATAACATTTGTGAAACATAAATGAGGTTTTGAAAAATAGGTTCAGATTGCTACACAGTGGAGAAATGTTCTGGGCTTAAAAATATTTCCCCTTACTAACTGAGAAGGCAAAAGAGAAATGAATTCAAGTCAAAGGCAGCTTTAATTTTACATATTTAAATAAACCATGTCCTTTTGTTCCATTGAACTCAAAAGTTTTAGCAAGCAATTGAAAATCTGCATTTAACTTATAGAAGGCCCTCATATGCATGGTTCTTCCATATCTGCTGTTCTGCAATCGTGGGTTAAACCAACCACAAACTGTATAGTACCATAGTATTTACTATTGAAAAAACATATGTAAGTATTTCACAGTTCAAATTTATGTTGTTTAAGGGTGATCTGTATACAAACACACAATTTTGCAATTTGGTTTTCCACATAAAAAATATTCTAGGTACATTTTATACCAATATGTATTTTTTAAAAACTTTTATTGAAGTATAGTTGCTTTGGACATCCCAAGTGGTGTGAGTTGTAAAGAACCCTCCTGCCAATCCAGGAGACATAAGAGACACGGGTTTGATCCCTGGATTGGGAGGATCCCCTGGAGGAGGGCATGGCAATCCATGCCAGTATTCTTGCCTAGACAATCCCCTGGGCAGAGGAGCCTGGTGGGCTACAATCCATAGGGTTGCAAAGAGTTGGATACAACTGAAGCAACTTAGCACGCATGCACTCATAGTTGCTTTACAATATTGTGTTAGTTTCTGCAAGGTGAATCATCTATATATATACATATATCCCCTGCTTTTTTAGATTTCCTTCCCATACCGGTCACCACAGAACATTGAGTACCCCGTGCTTCACCACAGAACATTGAGTACCCTGTGCTACACAGTAGGTGCTCATTTTATACATAGTAATGTGCATATGTCAGTCCCAGGCCCAATCTCCCAGTTTATCCCACCCTCCTTTCTCCCGCTGATATCCATAATGTTGTTCTCTACATCTGTGTCCCTATTTCTTCTTTGCAAATAAGTTCATCTGTACCATTTTTCTAGATTCCACATATAAGTGATATTACACAATATGTATTTTCTCTTTCCAACTTACTTCATTCTATATGACAGTCTCTAGGTCTCTTCACATCTCTGCAAATGGCACTACTTTGTTCCTTTTTATGACTAATATCCCATTGTAAATATGTACCACATCTTTATCCATTCCTCTGTTGATGGACATTTAGGTTCCTTCCATGTCTTGGCTATTGTAAATAGTGCTGCAATAAATACTGGGGTGCATGTATCAATTTGAATTATGGTTTCCTCCAGACATATGACTGGAGTGAGATTTCTGGGTCATACGGTAGTTCTATTTTTAATTAAAAAAAAAAAAAAAAACCTGGAGGTTTTTCTCCATATTGTTCTCCATAGTAGTTGTACCAATTTACTTTCCCACCAACAGTGTTGGAGGGTTTCCCTTTTTTCCACACTTTCTCCAGCATTTATTGTTTATAAATGTTTTCATGATGGTGTTTATGACAAGTAATTTTGATTTTCATTTCTCTAATAATTAGTGATGTTGAGCATCTTTTTTGTGTGCTTTTTGGCCATCTGTATGTCTTCTTTGGAAAAATGTCTATTTAGGTCTTCCACCCATTTTTTTCATTGGATTGTTTCTTTTATTATTGAGCTACATGAGCTGTTTGTATATATGGAGATTAATCCCTTGTTGGTTGTTTTGTTTGCAAATATTTTCTCCTATTCTGAGGGTTGTCTTTTTGTTTTGTTTATTGTTTCACTTACTGTGCAAAAGATTTTAAGCTTAATTAGATCTCATTTTGCTTATTTTTGTTTTTGTTTTCACTACTCTGGGATATGGGTCAAAAAAAGATCTTTCCATAATTTATGTCAGAGAGTGTTCTGCTTATGATTTTCTCTTAAGAGTTTTAGGTGCCCAGCCTTACATCTAAGTCTTTAATCTATTTTGAGTTTATTTTTGTGTATGGTATTAGGAAGTGTTCTAATTTCATTCTTTTACAGATAGCTGCCCGGTTTTCCCAGAACCACTTATTGAAGAGACTGTCTTTTCTCCATTGTATATTCTTGCCTCCTTTGTCATAGATTAGGTGAACATAGGTGTGTGGATTTATCTTTGGGCTTTTTATCCTGTTCCATTGATCCATATGTCTTTTTTTTTGCCCCAGTATCTTACTGTCTTGATTACTGTAGCTTTGGAGTATAGTCTGAAGTCAGAGAGCCTGATTCCTCCAGCTCTGTTTTTATTTTTCAAGGTTGCTTTGGCTACTGGGGGTCTTTTGTGTTTCCATACAAATTAAAAAATATTTTGACCTGATTCTGTGGAATAAAGTCATTGGTAATTTGATGGGGATTGCATTGAATCTGTGGGTTGCTTTGGGTAGTGTAATTATTTTTACAATATTGATTCTTCCAATCCAAGAACATGGTGTATCTCTCCATCCATTTGTGTCATCTTTGTTTTCTTTCATCAGTATCCTATAGTTTTCTGAATCAAGGTATTTTTCCTTCTTAGGTTGTTTTATTCCTAGATAGTTTCATCTTTGTGATGCAATGGTAAATGGAATTGTTTTCTTAATTTCTCTTTCTGATCTTCCATTAGTGTATTGGAATGAAAGTGATTCCTGTGTATTAATTTTGTCTGGTTTTGGTATCAGGGTGATAGTGGCCTAGTAAAATTAGCTTGAGGGTGTCCCTCCTTCTGCAATTTTTGGAAGAATTTGAGAAGGACATGTTAGCTGGTCTCTAAATGCTTTATAGAATTCACCTGTGAAGCCATCTAGTCCTGGACTTTTGTTTCTTGGAAGATTTTAATCACAGTTTCATTTCAATTACTCATGACTGGCCTGTTCATATCTTTGTTCAATTAAAAAAAAATTTTAATATATTTATTTACTTATTTGGCTGCATTGGGTCTTAGCTGTGGCATGTAGGTTCTTTGTTGTGGCACATGGGCTTCTCTCTAGTTGTGGCATGTGGACTTAGTTGACCTCTGGCTTGTGGGATCTTAGTTCTCCAAGGATCAATCCTGTATCCCCTGCTCTGGGAGACAGATTTTTAAGCAATTAGTCTCTTATGATCTTTTGTGTTTCTGTGGTGTCAGCTGTAACTTCTCCTTTTCCATTTCTAATTTTATTGATTTGAGTCCTCTCCCTTTTTTTTTTCTTAAGGAGTCTGGCTAATGGTTTTATCAATTTTGCTTATCTTCTCAAACAACCAATTTTTAGTTTCATTGGTCTTTGCTATTCTCTGTTTTATAATATTTCATTTATTTTTGCTCTCATTTTTATGATTTCTTTCCTTCTACTAATTTTTGGTTTTGTTTGTTCTTATTCTCTAGTTGCATTTGGTACAAGGTTGTGTTGTTTATTTGATATTTTTCTTTATTTCTTGAGATGGGATTGTATTGATATAAACTTCCCTCTTAGAACTATGCTGCTTTCCATAGGTTTTGGGTCATGATGTTTTAGTTTTCAATTGTTTCTAGATATTTTTCATTTCCTTTTTGATTTCTGCAGTTATCCATAGGTTGTTTAGTAGCATATTGTTTGGCCTCCAGGTGTTTTTTTTTTCATAGTTATTTTTTCCCCCTGTATTTGCTTTCTAATCTCATAGCATTGTTTCAGAAAAGATGCCTGATACATTTTCAGTTTTCTTAGCTTTACTGAAGCTTGATTTGTGACCCAAGGTGTGATCTATCCTGGGGAATGTTCCATGTGTACTTGAAAAGAATGTATATTCTGCTGTTTTCTGATGGAATGTCTTGTATATATCAATTAAGTCTATCTGGTCTAATGTTTCATTTAAGACTTGTGTTTTCTTGTTAATTTTTTGTCTGGATGATCTGTCCATTGGTACAAGTGGAGTGTTAAAGTCCCCCATTATTAATCATGTTCCTGTCAATTTCCCATTATATGGCTGTTAGCATTTGCTTTATGTATTGAGGTTCTCTTAGGTTGAGCGCATAAATATTTACAATTGCTATATCTTCTTCTTGGATTGATCCCTTGATTATCAGGTAGCATCTTTCTTGTCTTATTAACAGTCTTTGTTTTAAAGTCTATTTCATCTGATGTGAGTATTGCTACTCCAGCTTTTTTTTTTGCTTTCCATTTTGTATGGAATATTTTTTTCCATCTCCTCACTTTCAGTCTGTGTGTATCCCTAGGTCTGAAGTGGGTCTCTTGTAGACAGCATATATATGGGTCTTCTTTTTTTATCCATTCAGCCAGTCTGTTTCTTCTGGTTGGAACATTATTCCATTTACATTTAAGATGATTATCAATATATATGTTCCTATTGCCATTTTCTTAATTGTTTGGGATGTGGTTTTCTCTGTATGTCTTTTTCCTCTTTCCCTTCCTTTTTTGTTCTCTTTTCTAATGTTTTTGCCTATAGAAGTTCCTTTGGCAGTTGTAAAGCTGGTTTGGTGGTGCTGAATGCTCTTAGCTTTTGCATATCTGTAAAGCTTTTGATGGCTCTGTCAAATCTGAATGAGAGCCTCACTGGTTAGAGTATTCTTGGTTATAGGCTTTTCCTTTTCATCATTTTAAATATATCCTGCCACTCCCTTCTGACCTGCAGAGTTTCTGCTGAAAAATCAGCTGATAACCTTTTGGGGTTTCCCTTGTTTGTTATTTGTTGCTTTCCCCTTGTTGCTTTTAATATTTTTTTTACTTAATTTTTGTTAGTTTAATAACATGTGTTTCAGTGTGTTCCTCCTTGGGTCTATCCTTTATGCAACTCTCTTTGTTTTCTAGGCTTGGGTGATTATCTCATTTCCCATGTTAGAAAAGTTTTTTACTGTGATCTTTTGAAATATTTTCTCAGACCCTTTTTCTTCTTCTTCTGGGACCTCTATAATTCAAATGTTCATGCATTTAATGTTGTTCCAGATGTCTCTGAGTTATTCACATTTCTTTTCATTCTTTTTTTTTATTATTATTCTGTTCTACAGCAGAGATTTCTACCACTCTGTCTTCCAGGTCACTTATCCATTCTTCTGCCTCAGTTATTCTGTTATTTATTTCTTCTAATGTATTTTTATTTTCAGTTACTGTCTTGCTCATTTCTGTTTGTTTGTGTTTTAGTTCTTCTATGGCTTTGCTAAACTTTTCTTATATCTTTTCAATCCATGCCTCCAGTCTGTTTCTAAGATCTTGGATCATCTTTACTATCATACTCTGAATTCTCTTTCAGATAGATTGCTTATCTCCTCTTCATTTAATTGTTCTTGCAGGTTTTAATCTTGTTCCTTTGTCTGCAACATATCTCTTTGTCATCTCTTTTTTTTTTTCCCTCAAATTTTTGGGTTTGTGATCTGCTTTCCAGGCTTCAGGGTCGTAGTTCCTCTTGCCTCTGGTATCTGTCCCCTGGTAGGTGAGGTTGATCCAGAGGTTTGTGCTGTTATCCTCTTGATGAGAGTTAGACTATTGTTGTGGTGACCAGAGCCTGTCCTGGATATTGAGTGGGGCCTCCCCTTTTCTCTTTGATTGTCACTGCCCTGTCAGGGGTGGAGTCAACTTCCTAGCTGTTGTAGTAGAAGCCCCCAGATTTGCTTCTTAGCTGCGTTTCTGATCTGTGGTGCAAAGTAGGCAGGATTGGAGCATTCCTGCTGGGAGGGAAGCTACTGAGTATCCCTTCTTTGGAGCTATTCTCCCGTGGTGTACTCTTTTGTGTGATCTTTCATCCATTGTGCAGACCCTCAGACTACGCTGATGTTAGCATTGCCATGCCAGCATTTGACCCTGGTATCTCTTAGAGATTTCTTTCACCAGGCCATCAGAGTAGATCCACTGAAGTCCAGCCCCAGGATTGCAGTAATCATGGATCTGGACCAGTTGTGGGTATCAGGTGCTCAGTCGTGCTCAATGGCTCAGTCATGTCTCTCTCTTTGTGACCCAGTGGACTGTAGCCCACCAAGTTCTGCTGTCCATGGAATTTTCTGTGCAAGAATATGGGAGTAGGTTGCTATTTCCTACTCCAGGGATCTTCCTGAGCCAGGGACTGAACCCTCGTCTCTTGCATCCCCTGCATTGGTAGGTAGTTTCTTTACCAATGCATCATCTAGGAAGCTACCAGGTGTTATGGGGTAGCTCAGACTTTAGCCTGGCACAAGCCACCACGTGTACATGCATGCTAAGTCACTTCAGTTGTGCCTGACTCTTGCAACCCTATGGACTATAGCCTGCCAGGCTCCTTTGTCCATGGGATTCTCCAGACAAGACTACTAGAGTGGATTGCCCTGCCTCCAGAGGATCTTCTCAACCCAGGGATAGAACCCACATCTCTTATGTCTCCTGTATTGGCAGGTGGGTTCTTTACCACTAGTGCTCACCTACTAAAACTAGGTCTGTCTTGGCTGTGGGAGCACTTGTCTGTTCAGATGTTTTGTAGGTGCTGAGTTTTTACCAAGCTGTTTGTGAGGGTTTCAATTTATGCATTTGCAAGGGAAAATTTCAGCTTTTCTTCTTAAATTGAGTGGCCCCTGGGACTTAGCTGTGGTTTTAGCTACACCTCTGAATGTAAGTCACACACAGGATCTACTCCCAAGACTGCCCTGGAGCACTTTGGGCTGCCCCAGTGAGGTCAGGGCACGGAGGTGGCCCAGCTGCCAGTGTCATGGGAAGCAACAGGTGCACAAAGGGGTTGGAAGCTGTAAGAGATCTGGCCTAGTCACAGGTTCACAGGGAAACTGATGGCCATGATGTGGGAGATCCAGCCCTGATGGGAGCCTTTCCTAATTCCCAGCTACTGGCACAAGACGGCCAGCCCCAGTGGGAGCCTTTCCTACTACCTGGTGGCAGGCACATGAGGGTTAGCCCTGGGTGGTCTTTCCAAGCAATCAGCCACAGGTTCACAGAGCCAGCCCTGTCGGGGGCCTTTCATAGTTCCTAGCAGCAGGTGAGCTGGGGCCAGCCCTGGCAGGGGCTTTTCCTAGTGTTTGGCCACAGGTACAAAAGGGTTAGCACTGGCAGGAGCCTTTTCTAGTGCCTAGTGGCAGGCATGAGATAGCTAGCCCTGGCGGAAACCATTTTTACCACTTGGAGGGGTGTAAGTAGGGGCTGACAGTGTGGGGAGAGAGGCTGCAATGACAGCTCCACCCCCTACATGTCACTCAGTAATGGCTCCTTGCTTCTATGGTAATCCAGGTTTCCTCCACGAGTATTTCCAGTTGTGGATTTTCTCATTCCCATCCCTTCAAGCTGTCCTGTCTACTTGCATCCAGCAGCAGTCCTCTCCTCAGCTTTACTCTCCACTGCCTGTGTTCCAGCACCCAGTGCCCATGCACACTGACAGACACAAGTCCTAGGCTTGGATGTACAGGGCTGTGGCATAGACCATCTATGTAGGTCTCACTTTGTCCTGTCTGCCATAGACTGGCTGTTTCACTCACCTCCAACATGCCCAGATGATTTCCTTCTGTCCCGACCAATCTGCCCCTCCATGAGGGAGTTTCCCTGGATGCAGGACTTTCTCAGCTTCTTCAGATCCCCCACCTAGGAGCAGATCTCATCCCACTTCCTGTCTTTTTCTTTTTCCCTTCTTTCTTTGTCTTGTATGGTTCCACATGGATCTTTCTTGTCCTTTCCAGTGTCCAAGGTCTTCTAGTGTTCAGCCAATGTTCTGTGAGAACTGTTCCATCTGTAGATGTGTTCTTGATGTATCTGTGGGGAGAGATGAACTCCTTTTCCTCCTACTTCTCTGCCATCTTGCTTTTCCCTATACTAGTATGTATTGATCTAACTTTTTTTTTTGATCTAACATATTTTTTAAAAAATAGAAGACTTGCTTTTTAAATAAATAACCAACAGAAAGTTAGTATTTATGATGTTGTCAGAGATGGAATAGGTAAATTGTAAAACACGAAGATAGACCTACATATAAATCCTAGCTCTAATATATAGCTGTATAAATTTTGATATATCAATTTCTTCATGAATTTCAGTTTATCCACTTATAAAATAACACTAATAATAGACACCTCATAAGGTTGTGAAATATACAATGAAAAAACTCATATAAAGTGCCCAGTAGATGGAAGCCATTTAAATAAGCTCCTTTCATATCTTTTGTAGACTTTGAAATGTACATTTGTGCTCAGTCGCTTCAGTTATATCCTACTTTTTGAGACCCTATGGACTGTAGCCTGCTAAGCTCCTCTATCCATGGGATTCTCAGGCAAGAATACTGGAGTAGGTTGCCATGCCCTCCTCCAGGAGATCTTCCAGACCCAGGGACCAAACCTTTGTCTCTTGCATTGCAGGCAGATTCTTTACCCACTGAGCTACCTGGGAAGCCCAGACTTTGTAATAGGCCTGTGCAAATTTATTGGTCTTTTCTCCCACTCCCCCTGCAAAATAAGTCTTAAGTATACCAACTCTTTGGAGACATTAAAAAGTAAGCACCTTTTCAAAGTGTCAGTATTTAGAATTCTTAGAATATGTTCTGTCAATATAAGTAATTATTACCAGTAAAAAATATCAAATCTAAGACCAAGTGCTTAAATATAAGACACTCTGGTCTGTCTAGGCATATGTTTTGTGAAATATCAAGTTCTTTGTGTAATAGCTTAAACTTGCTAGGAATCACTCATCTAGGTAAAAACTGTAAAAGATGCTCTCTTTAGTTAAAAGATCCTTTAGAAAATATGTATTTTTATGTATTTTAAAGGATGGGATGCTATTATGGACTGGAAAGATGTCTTATCAGGAGGGGAAAAGCAAAGAATGGGCATGGCTCGCATGTTTTATCATAGGTAAGTATATTATACTCAAGTTACTATCGATACTATTCTATTGTTGTAATCAAAAAATGTTTGGATAGGCTCCCTTGTCCTCATTCAGTTTGAAAATATATTTCTGAAAGCTAGTGCTTAGAATTTATAGTATTTAAATTTCTTGGGTTATATTTTAATATGACAGAAATCTCCAAGTGTTTGCTCTATTTATTTTATGTTGAGTAATGTTAGATGACAAAATTAAATTTTTATGTGTCCTAAGTTTGAAAGTGGGATTATTACTAATTTTAAAACATGAAGAATAGATAACCACTATTATGCTGTTGTGAACACAGTAGGTAGATGTTCAGTGAAAGTGAAAGTTGTTCAGTTGTGTCCAACTCTTTGCAACCCCATGGGCTGTAGCCCTCCAGGCTCCTCTGTCCATGGAATTCTCCAGGCCAGAATACTGGAGTAGGTAACTGTTCCCTTCTCCAGGGGATCTTCCTAACCCAGAGATCAGACCCAGGTCTCCTGCATGGCAGGCAGATTCTTTACCATCTGAGCCACCAGGGAAGCCCAGATATTCAGTAATACTTCTCAATTAAATTACTAAATTAAAACTAGATTAACTTTCTAATCAGTCAGTGGCCTATAAAGCTTAGTAGTGTTCTCCTTGAGAGGAGGCATATCTAATGGTAAAAGGAACCAACCAGCATAAGTCTTAATGGACTCAGAAGTAAAGAGATGCAGGAAATAATTTCTCTTGATAAAACTTTTCTGTTTCTAACCAGCTTCATAACCTTTTGGTTCGAAGTATCAAGCATAAGACACTCAAAAGTAATATTGAAGCTATTATCATTTGTTCCTTTTTTTTATCCTATTCTTCTGTGAAAAATAAATTCCCATTTTAATGTTAGGCCTCTGGCAATAAGAACCTAAGTTATTACTTTCAATACTTATACCTTGGGCAATAAAGTTATGTACATGGATGGCTGAATGGAGCATAAGCTGGGGCACATACAATATTCTTGAAGAAGTTTCAGTGGAAACAATAAAACTTCTGTAGGGAACTTTTAAAAGCTGATAAAAACTGCCAAAAAAAAAAAATCAAGTAAGCCTCATTAAACGCTTAGCAACAAGTTGGCTATCAATTTTTTAAAAATCTTTTATTATGGAAAAATCATTAAAAGTTCATCAAAAAAGAGAATATTGTAAGATGAACCCTATATTCCCATAACACTGATTCAACAAGTCTAATATTTTATAGCACTTGATTTATCTATTTTTTAATATAAATCATTGTGAAGCAAATCCAAACTTATGGAATTTTTCATGAAATATTTTGACATCAATCTCTGAAATATTAGGTTGTTTTCTTACATTATATACCATAATCATCCTTAATACAATTGACAATAATCATTTAAAATTATTTCATACCTGGTTCATATCCAATTTCCCTAATTGTCTCAAAAATATCTTTTTATACTTGGTTTGTTCAAACCAAGATCCAAACAACTTTTATGTATTGAATTTTGTTGTTATATATCTCTTAATTATTTTTTAATTTAAAGAGTTGTTTCTTCTCCCTGTCTCTGTGCCCCTCCCATCTTTTATGCTATTGACTTGTTGAAGAAACTAGGTCAGTTGTCCTTTAAGAATGTTGTCTTTTCAAGATTGATCTGATTGCTTCCTCTTGAGATCCCTTTACCTCTTTCCTCAATCTACTATTTTTCTTATAAACTGGAAATTAGAGCTAAAAACTTGATTATATTTAGGTTCAGCCTTTTTGGTAAGAATATAACATGTAACATTTATTACTGAAAAAAGAATGTATAGCTTAAACAACTTTATTAAATATAATTATGTGTTTATATTATAGAAGTAGAAAATTTAGATGAGTAAAAAGAAAAAATTCTGTTTTAGTACTTGTAGCACATAAAATTTTAGTATAGTTTTTTCTCTATTTTAGTATACAAAAGTTGGTTGTTATTTTTAAATTTTTAATATGTAAGTATTTTCATAAATTATATTACAGTTTATATTCCTCTTTTTTTTTTTGGCCATACCACATGGCTAGTGGAATCTTACTTGCCTGACCAGGGACTGAATTCAGGCCCCAGCAGTGAAAGCACTGAGTCCTAACAACTGGACCACAAGGGAATTCCCCATATCCCTCTTTTCATTTTGTATCCTATTATGTGTATTACTATGTAATAGCTAGCCAAGCTTTGTTTATTATTATTATATTATTATAACATTTATGTACCAAATACATAAATGTATTTAAGTATTCAATTCAATGAATTCTGATAAATGTATATACAATATATAACCAATATCCCAATTAAGATAAAGAATGATTCTGTTGCCGTAGAAGTCCCTCATGCCCCTTTCCAGTCAAATCTTTCTGTAGACAATTTGTTTCCATTTCAAATGCATAAATTAGTTCTCCTGTTCTACAACTTCATATAAATTAATCGTGTGTGTTTGTGTTTATCACTCAGTTATGTCCAACTCTTTGTGACCCCATGGACTGTAGCTCACTAGGCTCCTCTCTCCATGGAATTCTCTAGGCAAGAATACTGGTGGGTTGCCATTCCATCCTTCAGGAGATCTTCTGGACCCAGGGATTGAACCCAGGTCTCCCACATTGTGGACAGATTCTTTACTGTTTGAGCCACCAGGGAAGCCCCAAAATTAAATCATACAATATGTATTATTTTGTGTTATAGCTGGAGTTTATAAATGAGAAAAATGTTGTGTAATAACATAGTATTTTAATAATATACACGGTTAGTTCAAGAATATGGCAAACTAAAAAATATAAACCAAAACTTACAAACTCTGAATTTTTAATGAAGTATATTTTGCAGTGACTTTTTTGAGATAATGTGGTGAGATTCAAGAGTAAACTTTGTAGTATGAAATTTATGACTAGCTGTTAACCACTATTACCTTGAATCTGTTTGCGCATTGTCCATAAATATTCAGTAATAGGATCCCCAGTATAGCTGGTGAAATATGATATGGTGGTGGTTTACTTGCTAAGTCATGTCCGACTCTTGCAATCCCATGGACTGTAACCTGCCAGGCTCCTCTGTCCATGGGATTCTCCAGGCAAGAATACTGGAGTGGGTTGCCATTTCCTTCTCCAGTTGGATCTTCCCAACCCAGGAATCGAACCCAGGTCTCCTGCATTGCAGGCAGGTTCTTTACCAACTGAACTACGATTGAAGCCCAAAATGTAGAATGATGGAACGTAATATGTGGCTGTAAATTTCTCATTATGTCAGTGTGTTAATAAGATAAAAAGCAAGTGGCATTAATAAAAGATGCTAACTTTAAGTACCTGTAACTTAAATATTTGATACTCATGTATCTGAAATATTTTAGGTATAAAATGATACTGAATAAAAATAAAGTTCTAAGTGTATTTGTGGAAAGAACTTAGTGATCCATGGGAAGATGAGCAAGTTGAAAAGCAGAATCTATTTAGAAAAAATAAAAGGAAATAGAAATACTAAAGCCAGTAAAGGACCTACACTGTTGGTGGGAATGTAAGTTGGTGAAGCTACTGTGGAAAACAGTGTGCAGGTTCCTTAGAAAACTAAAACTAAAATTACCATATGACCCAGCAATCCCACTCCTGGGCATATATCTATACAAAACTATAATTCAAAAAGATACACCAGGATTCATAGCAGTACTATTCACAATAGCCCAGACAAGGAAACAACCTAAATGTCCATCTACAGATGAAAGGATAAAGATGTGGTACATACATATAATGGAAAACTTCTCAGCCATAAAAAAAAATTAAACAATGCCATTTGCAGCAACACAGATGCAACTAGAGGTTATCATACTAAATGAAGTAAGTCAGAAAGAGAAAGCAAATACCATATGCGGTCATTCATATGTGGAATCTAAAATATGACACAAATAAACCTATCTATGAAGTAGAAATGTATTCATTAACAGAGAGAACAGATTAATGCTTGCTAGAAGAGAGGATTTGTGGGGACGGACTGAAGAGAAGGTGGGGGTTAGCAGATGTGAGCTCTTATATATATGATGGATAAACAGCAGAGTCCTTCTGTATAGCAAAAGGAAGTATGTTCACTATCCTATGATAAGCCATAATGGAAAAGAATATAAAAAAGAATATATGTATTATATTTTATTATAGTTGATTTACAATGTTATATTAATTACTCCTATACAACAAAGTGATTCAGATATATATGTATATATACATGTGTATGTATATATATATATATACACATACACATGTATATGGAAAAGGAAATGGCAACCCACTCTAGTATTCTTGCCTGGGAAATCCCATGGACAGAGGAGCCTGGTGGGCTACAGTCCATGGGGTCACAAAGAGTCAGACATGACTGAGCAACTAAATGCACATACATATATATATATATATATATATATATATATATATATATATATATATACACATACATATATATCTGAATCACCTTGCTATACAGGAGTAATTAATGTAACATTGTAAATCAACGTTTAAAAAAAAATTTTAAAACCCAGTGAAGGAAAAGTATAATAATGAGAAATTGCCTCCCCTCTTTCTCAAAGGATTAATAAGAAGATTTGAGTTGTAATGAGAAAGACTTGGGCTAACAACTAAAGTGGAGAACTTTAGCAAGGAGAATTATGCGTCAAGATCTTAGTCTTTTTGAGAAGATTTTAATTTTAATGTTTAAAAAGTATTGGAAAAGTCCCATCTTATAGGAAATAGATTAGGTCCTTCTTAAGCTTCACTCTTCTGATGATGCAACAAAAGAAAAATCTGAGAAGCTGTTATCTAATATTTTACTTAGTTATATCAGTTTCAGCTTACAGTCACTGCTTAATATATTTGCATGCATGTACATACGCGTGCATACACACACACACACAACACAAAACCAGTCCTACCAAGGAAACAAATTATCTTACATCTGCTAGGCTAGGAGTTGCTATGACAACAGAGTGTAACAAATACACGTTTTTTTCTAATTCTAAAATGGCATCTCGTCTGTTTACCTCAAAGCACTCTAAAAAAATAAGACACAAAACAGTAACTTATTACTAAAACTAGAGTTATACAAACAAAGAAAATTTTACCCCAAACCTCTCTGTTTTATACTTCTTTTTCTCCTCGATCATTTTCACCTAAGAAAATCATCCACAAGCAGAAATAAACTCTGAGACAAATAATTCTTAATACTTTAACCTGAACAATAACCAAAAGCTAACCAGTTAAACCACTTCTGTTGTCAAGGGGAAACTGCAGTGATCTTTATTTCTTTCTGTGGAGAGCCAATATTAAAATCAAACGTAGTGTTAAAGTTGGCTTTGACTCCTGTATCTATTATCCTTACATTTAGTTATTTTTGTCTATGCTGGGTCATTGGTCTGCACGAGGGCTTTCCCTAGTTGAGGTGAGCAGGAGCTACCCTTTGTTGCGGTGCGTGGACTTATTGTGATGGCTTCTCTTGTTGCAGAGCACAGGCTCTAGGCACATGGGCTTCTGGAGTGCAGGCTCAGCAGTTGTGGCTTAAGGGTTTGCTGCTCCACGGCATGTGGGAGCCTCCTGGACCAGGGATCAAACCAGTATCCCTTGCATTGCAAGGTGGACTGTTAACCACTGGAACACCAGGGAAGCCCTCTATTATCCTTGACAGTACCCCCCAATAGGAAACAGGATCCTATTAATAAACATATCCATCGAATTACTAGGAAAACAGTTTGCAGTGCCAAGTATTTTTGCTGAATGAGAAATTACTACTGGTTTCAATTTTTATCTTTTCATTGTCCTTTTATTTTATTCTTTTACAGTATATTTTTTCCTGAAGCATAGTTGATTTACAATGTTGTATTAATTATTCCTGTACATAAAAATGATTCAGTTATACATATATATATATGTATATATATATGTGTGTGTATATATGTATATGTTCTATTTTTAAAAATTATTCTCTATAGAACCTGGACTGGCGATTTGTTTCACATATGATAATTTACATGCTACTTTCACTTTTCCCTTTCATGCACTGGAGAAGGAAATGGCAACCCACTCCAGTGTTCTTGCCTGGAGAATCCCAGGGACGGCGGAGCATGGTGGGCTACCGTCTATGGGGTTGCACAGAGTCGGACACGACTGAAGCAACTTAGCAGCAGCAGCAGCAGCAGCAGCAGCAGCAGCAATGCCATTCTCCCATATCATCCCGCCCTTGAAACTGAAAAAAAAAAAGAAAAATACAATACAACAGCTGTGTATCCAACGCTCAGCTCAAGAAATAAAACATTGGAAACACTTAAAAAAAATTATTCTCCATTTTATTATTTATCATAGGATACTGAATATACTTCTCTGACTATACAGTAGAATCTTGTGTTTATCCTTTCCATGTATAACAGCTTACATCTGCTTAACCCCAACCTCTCATGCCTTCCCTTCCCCAATCCCTCCCCCTTAGCAACCATAAACATGTTCTCCATGTCCATGAGTCTGTTTGCATTTCACAGATAGGTTCATGTTCATATAAAACATGATAGTATATGGTATTTGTCTTTCTCTGGCTGTCTTCACTTAGTATGATAATCTCTGGTTGCATCCATGTTGCTGAAAATAGCATTATTTCATTATTTTTTATGGCTAAGTACTATTTCATTTTGTGGAACACACCAAATCTTCTTTATCCATTCATCTGTCCATATTCATCTAGGTGGCTTCCATGTCTTGGCTATTGTAAATAGTGCTGCTTTGATCATAGGAGTGCATGTATCTTCAAATTATAGCTTTATCTAAGTATATGCCCAGGATTGGGATTGCTGGATCATATGCGCTTCTCTGGTTGCTCAGACTGTAGAAAATCTGTCTGCAGTACAGGAGACCCGCGTTTGAGACCTGGGTCAGGAAGATCCCCTGGAGAACGGAATGGCAACCCACCCCAGTATTCTTGCCTGGAGAATTCCATGGACAGAAGAGCCTGGCAGGCTGCAGTCCATGAAATTGCAAAGAATCAAAAACGACTGAGCAACTAACACACACACACAGAAACTCTAATTTTTGCTTTTTGAGTAATCTTAATACTGTTTTCCATAGTCACTGTACCAATTTACATTCCTACCAACAGTATAAGTAAGATGTTTGCACTTTTCTTCACACCCTTTCCAGCATTTATTATTCGAAGACTTTTTCATGATAGCCTTTCTGACTGATGTAAGTTGGTACCTCATTGCAGTTTTGACTTGCATTTCTCTAAAAATTAGAGATAATGAGCCTCTTTCCATGTACCTATTGGCCATGGGTATGTCTTCTTTGGAGAATTATCTATTTATGTCTTCTGCCAATTTTTTGGTTGGGTTATTTTTTGTTGTTGTTATTGAATCATAGGAGTTGTTCATGTGTTTTAGAAATTAAGCTCTTGTCAGTCTTATCATTTACAGAGACTTTTCTCCCAGTCCATAGATGGTCTTTTAATTTTGCTTATGGTTTCCTTTGCTGTGCGAAAGCTTACAAGTTTGATTAGGTCTCATTTGTTTATTTTTGCTTTTATTTCACACATTACTTTAGCTTTATAGTATTGTCTGAAATCTGGAAAGGTTAAGATTCCTGCTCTGTTCTTGGATCAACAAAATTCCATCAATAGTGATTAGGTACTTACATTATTGATAAAATTATCTCTTAATAAATGTTTGCAAACAGAATTGTGACATGACTGATAACTAGCTACTAAAATGTATTTTTCATGTAGTTAGAACCTTGTCACCAAGAATGAGCTGTCTTTTGCAGCAAGGTTCTTTCAGTGACCTGTCATCTTTTTCTGCCTCGTAGTCATGATTACCAATCTGCAATAAAGCTTATTGTATTATAAGCAGATATAAAAAAAATCTATTTAAAATCTAAGAATAATATGAAATTCTGTTCCAAAGAAAGGAGAATGACTGCTTTTTTGCTTTATCATTTGTCACCTTAAACATGTCATTATTCTCTCTTCTCCTTTAAAGTTGTTAACATTGCAGTTTATATTGCCAAATAAAGATTTATAATTCAAAATGAAAATTATTAATTTATTTGTGCTTATTTTTAAGACCAAAATATGCATTGCTAGATGAATGCACCAGTGCTGTCAGCATTGATGTTGAAGGAAAGATATTTCAGGCTGCAAAAGAAGCTGGAATTTCCTTACTTTCTATAACACACAGGCCTTCACTTTGGTAAGTGTTTCCAATGCTCATTTATGATAAATGATTTTTCTTTTTGTTTCTTAAAGAATGACTTTGCTAAACTTTTTACTATAAACCAGTAGGACTGGTTTTGTGTTGTGTGCTTTTACTATAGAGCATAAGACATTTCAGTTATTTTCCGCCTGCACTTCTGTTAAGGTTAAACTATGCCTAAGAGAGTAAAATCAATCTTAGGCTAAAAGTTGAAGTTCCTGTACTTGATAACATATGACAGAAATTAGTGATCTTTTCCATATGCTTTTCAAAATTGTTATTTATTTTATTTTTGGCTGCACAAGGTCTTTGTTGTTGCACACGGGCTTTCCTTAGTGGAGGCAGGAACTGAGCAGGGGCTACTCTCTAGTTGTGGTATGCGGACTTCTCATTACGGTGGCTTCTGTTGTTGCAGAGCATGGGCTCCAAAGTGTGCAGGCTTCAGTAGCTGCTGCTCGCAAACTCAGTAGTTGTGTGCTTGGGATGTAGAGCACCACGGCCTCAGTAGTTTTTGCACACAGGTTTAATTATTTCACAGCATGTGAAATCTTTCTGGATCAGGAATTGAACCAGTGTGCCCTGCATTAGCAGGTGGATTCCTAACCACTAGACAACCAAACAAGTCCTTTCATATACTTTTGAGTAACTCTATTTAGGTTTTAAGTTTTCCAAAACTTTGACCTCCCAATGGGTGGGACCTTACCAATATTAAATTGAAAACTATGTCAAGGGAAAAATTAGAGTGTGCAAACAAAGCTTTTTTTTTTCCTTTGTTTTAAGAAAAAAATGAACAGACTTTTTATAAATAATATTTCATAAAACCTAGTGGAATTTTCTCTTTTTTAAAAAAAGATCACCATTTTTATCATCCTCTTACATTTTTATTGATTCATCATCATCAGAAGAGTCACTAATTCAGATTCAACACCTATTCTATTCCAGGCTTATTTTATTTAAGCTTAATAGCAACGTTATAGAGTATGGGTAGCCTAATTTTTCCCATTATACAGACGAAGAAACTGAGAGCTAGAAAATGAGGAACATAATTTTCTATGATCATATTCTTTATACCCTCCTCTATTGCACTACTTATTATAAGGAACTCAAAAGGTATCTCATGCACAAATCATAAAAAACTTTAATTCTCACTACATTCTGCTGTCTACATTTGCATTTCTGTTTCATCAATCAAAATCTTTTCCTTTGACATGTTAGTAAGTATATAGTGGACTCTACATGCTATGGCTTCCTATTTCCCAAGGGATAGGCAGGATTCCTCCTCTCTTTCTGACTGGAGCATTCTGTAGCACGTGGCTGATCACATTTGTGCCAAAGCTGTCATTATGTACATGACTTCAAACCTAGACTAAATAGCAAGCTTTAAGTTAATACCTAAAGCATTTCCAGCCCTTTACCTTATAGAGAATGTTTACTTTAAGACTGTGAGTAAGTTGAGTGTTCAGTTCAGATCAGATTTTAATTGTTCAAAGTTCTTTGACTCTGAATTCTACTTTTGAGAGGATAATCTATTTCACACTTTATTTAAACACTCAGAATTTTTATATTTTTCTTTCTCAAAGTTTACCTGAAAATAGAGAATTTCATGAAGTGATCTTTTCTATAGAATGTTGTAGTTTGTCTCTCTGTTGTTAAAAACAGTAATCAGCATCTGGAGTGATAAGACCCTGATTTGCCAATCTCCCCAGAGGCAGTCTGGATCTAGTCCAGGATGAGTTAGAGTCCATGTCGCTGAGTGATATCTATGACCTTCTCTTGGAGAGAACCAACAGGAACTGGTTTAAGACAATTATGACATATGCCTGTGGAGCCAGACTTGTAGAAATCTTGAGTCCTTTCTAACTCAGTCTTGGTGTTTTTCTAACCTCTATCAATGAGTTTATTATGCATTCTTGTCATTTAGTTCCTATTCAAGTAGCCTAAAGTGGCGTTGGAAGCATGTTTAGCTGGTTTTTTTTTTCTTCTTTTTAGAACAAAGAGGTTTTGTTGCTGTTTTTAACACTTTTCTTTAAATAAAAAGTTTTAGGTTCATAGCAAAATTGAACATACAGAAATATGCCCATACTCTCTGTCCCTATACATGTATAGCCTCCTCCATGATCGACATCCCCCTCCATAGTGGTATAATTGTTACAATTGATGAACCTATATTGACACATTCTTAGCGTCCAAAGTCCATAATTTTCATTAGGATTCACTTACTATTGTGCATTGTATGGGTTTGGACAGATTTATAATTACATGTTTCTACCATGATAGTCATACACGACTGAGCCTGCACACTTTCAGACTCAGTTCAGTTCATTTTCAGTTCAGTTCAGTTCAGTTCAGTTGCTCAGTCGCGTCCGACTCTTTGCAACCCCACGGATGCAGCTGCATGCCAGATTTCCCTGTCCATCACCAACTCCCAGAGCTTACTCAAATTCATGTCTATCCACTCAGTGGTGCCATCCAACCATCTATCCTCTGTCATCCCCTTTTCCTCCTGCCTTCAATCTTTCCCAGCATTAGGGTCTTTTCCAATGAGTCAGTTGTTTGCATCAGGTGGCCGAAGTATTGGAGTTTCAGCTTCAGCATCAGTTCAGTTCAGTTTAGTTACTCAGTCGTGTCCAACTCTGTAACTCCATGGACTGCAGCATGCCAGGCCTTCCTGTCCGTCATCAACTCCCAGAGTTTACTCAAACTCATGTCCAATGAGTCGGTGATGCCATCCAACCATCTCATCCTCTGTCGTCCCCTTTTCCCACCTTCAATCTTTCCCAGCACCAGGATCTTTTTCAATGAGTCAATTCTTTGCATCAGGTGGCCAAAGCATTGGAGTTTCAGCTTCAGCATCAGTCCTTCCAATGAATATTCAGGACTGATTTCCTTTAGGATGGACTGGTTGGATCTCCTTGCAGCTCAAGGGACTTGCAAGAGTCTTCTTCAATCCCATGGTTCAAAAGCATCAATTTTTCAGTGTTCACATTTCTTTATAGCCCAACTCACATCCATACATGACTACTGGAAAAAAAATAGCTTTGACTAGATGGACCTTTGTTGGAAAAGTTATGTCTCTGCTTTTTAATATGCTGTCTAGGTTGGTCATAGCTTTTCTTCCAAGAAGGAAGCATCTTTTAATTTCATGGCTGCAGTCACCATCTGCAGTGATTTTGGAGCCAAAATAAAAAAAATGTCTCTCACTGTTTTCATCGTATCCCCATCTATTTGCCATGAATTGATGGCACCAGATGCCATAATCTCCATATCCTGAATGCTGAGTTTTAAGCCAGCATTTTCACTCTCCTCATTCACTTTCATCAAGAGGCTCTTTAGTTCTTCTTCGCTTTCTACCATAAGGGTGGTATCATCTGCATATCTGAGGTTATTGATAGTTCCCCCGGCAATCTTGACTCCAGCTTGTGCTTCATCCAGACCAGTGTTTTGCATGATATACTCTGCATATATGTTAAATAAGCAGAGTAACAATATACAGCCTTGACATACTCCTTTCCCGATTTGGAACCAGTCTGTTGTTCCATGTCCAGTTCTAACTGTTGCTTCCTGACCTGCATACAGATTTCTCAGAAGCAGGTCAGGTGGTCTCGTATTCCCATCTCTTGAAGAATTTTCCACATTTTGTTGTGATCCACACAGTCAAAGGCTTTGGCATAGTCAATAAAGCAGAAGTAGATGTTTTTCTGAAATTCTCTTGCTTTTTCTATGATCCAACTGATGTTGGCAATTTGATATCTGGTTCCTCTGCCTTTTCTAAATCCAGCTTGAACATCTGGAAGTCACAGTTCATGTACTGTTGAAGCATGGTTTGAAGAATTTTGAGTATCACTTTGCTAGGATGTGAGATGAGTTCAATTGTGCGGTAGTTTGAGCATTCTTTGGCATTGCCTTTCTTTGGGATCGGGATGAAAACTGACATTTCCAGTCCTGTGGCCACTGCTGAGTTTTCCAAATTTGCTGTCATACTCAGTGCAGCATTTTCACAGCATCATCTTTTAGGATTTGAAATAGCTCATAGGGGACTGGAATGCAAAAGTAGAAAGTCAAGAGCTACTTGAGGTAGCAGTCCAGTTTGGCCTTGGAGTACAAAATGAAGCAGGGCAAAGGCTAACATGCCAAGAGAATGCACTGGTCATAGCAAACACCCTCTTCCAACAACACAAGAGAAGACTCTACACATGGACATCACCAGATGGTCAATACCAAAATCAGATTGATTATATTCTTTGCAGCCAAAGATGGAGAAGCTCTATACAGTCAGCAAAAACAATACCAGGAGTTGATGTGGCTCAGATCATGAACTTCTTATTGTCAAATTCAGACTTAAATTGAAGAAAGTAGGGAAAACCACTCTAGCAATCAGGTATGACCTAAATCAACTCCCTTACAATTATACAGTGGAAATGAGAAATAGATTCAAGGGATTAGACCTGATAGACAGAGTGCCTGAAGAACTATGGAGGTTCATGATATTGTACAGGAGGCAGGGATCAAGACCATCCCGAAGAAAAAGTAATACAAAAAGGTAACATGGTTGTCAGAGGGAACCTTACAAATAGCTGAGAAAAGAAGAGAAGCTAAAGGCAAAGGAGAAAATGAAAGACATACCCATTTGATTGCAGAGTTCCAAAGAAGAGCAAGGAGAGATAAGAAAGCCTTCTTCAGTGATCAATGCAAAGAAATAGAGGAAAACAATAGAATGGAAAAGACTAGAGGTCTGTTCAGGAAAATTAGAGATAACAAGGGAACATTTCATGCAAAGATGGGCACAATAAAGGACAGAAATGGTATGGACCTAACAGAAACAGAAGATCTTAAGAAGACGTGGCAAGAACACACAGAAGAACTATACAGAAAAGATCTTAATGACCAGATAATCATGATGGTGTGACCATTCACCTAGATCCAGATATCCTGGAATGTGAGGTCAAGTGGGCCTTAGGAAGCATCACTACGAACAAAGCTAGTGGAGATGATGGAATTCCAGTTGACTGTTTGAAGTCCTGAAAGGTGATGCTGTGAAAGTGCTGCACTCAATATGTCCTCAGATTTGGAAAACACATCCTTATTGTATTATACAAAGTATTTTGATTGCTCTAAAAATCCTCTGTGTTCTGCCATTTTATCCCTCTCCTCAACCCATGGATCATGAGTTCCAATCCCACAACTTCATGACAAATAGAAGGGGAAAAAGTAGAAGCAGAACAGATTTTATTTTCTTGGGCTCCAAATCACTGTAGACAGTGACTGCAACCATGAAATTAAAAGACGCTTGTTTCTTGGAAGGAAAGCTATTACAAACCTAGACAGTGTATTAAAAAGTAGAGGCATTACTTTGCCAACAAAGGTCCATCTTGTCAAAGCTCTGTTTTTTCCAGTAGTCATATATGGATGTGAGAGTTGGACCATAAAGAAGCCTGAGCACTGAAGAATTGATGCTTTGAATTGTGGTGGTGGAGAAGACTCTTGAGATTCCCTTAGGCTCAAAGTGATCAAACCAGTCAATCCTGAAGGAAATCAACCCTGAATATTCATTGGAAGGACTGAGGCTGAAACTGAAGTTCTAATATTTTGTTCACCTGTTGCGAAGAACCAACTCACTAGAAAAGACCCTGATGCTGGGAAAGATTGAGAGCAGGAGGAGAAGGGGACCACAAAGGATGAGATGGTTGGATAGCATCACTGACTCTATGGTCATGGGTTTGAGCAAACTCTGGAGATAGTGAAGGACGGTGAAGCCTGGTGCACTGCAGTCCATGGGGTTGCAAAGAGTTGGACACAACTTAGAGACTGAACAACAACAACATCAACCCCAGAAACCACTGATCTTTAATGTGTCCACAGTTTTTCCTTTCCCAGAATATCATGTACCTGGAACCATACAGTATGTAGCCTTTTCATATTTGTTTCTTTAACTTAGTGATAATCATTTGTTTCCTCCATGTATTTTCACAGCTTGATACCTCATTTATTTTTAGTGTTAAATAGTATTTCACTGTTTCAATGTACACAGTTTGTTTATCCATTCACCTACCAAAGATAGGCTTGGTTGCCTCCAAGTGTTAGCCATTATGAATAGAGATGTTACAAACATTCATATGCAGGTTTTTGTGTGGACATGCGTTTTCTCAAGTCATTTAGGTAAATATCAAGATTTGAAGTTACTGGATTGTACTGGTAAGAGTATGTTTAATTTGTTAGAAACTACAAAAGTGAAAGTGAAAATGAAGTCGCTCAGTCGTGTCCGACTCTTTGTGATCCCATGGACTGTAGCCACCAGACTCCTCCGTCCATGGGATTTTCCAGGCAAGAATATTGGAGTGGGTTGCCATTTCCTTCTCCAGGGGATCTTCCCGACCCAGGGATCGAACCCAAGTCTCCTGCATTGCAGGCAGACGCTTTACCCTCTGAGCCACCAGGGAAGTCTGTAAACTTCAAAACTGTATTCCAAATCAGCTATACCATTTTTCATTTCCACTAGCAATGGAAGCCCCTGGAGAAGGAAATGGCAACCCACTCCAGTATTCTTGCCTGGAGAATCCCATGTACGGAGGAGCCTAGCAGGCTACAGTCCGTGGGTTTGCAAGAGTTGGACACAACTTAGAGACTAAACCACCAAAAAACAGTGAAAGAGAGTTCCTGTTGGTCCACAGCTTTATCAGCTTTTGAAGATGTCAGTGTTCTGGATTTTGGCCATTTCAAAAATGTGTGTAGTAGACAAATTTTTAAATAAATAATAAAATCTAATTTCATATTTTCTAACCAAAAAACAAACAAACATGTTTTTAATTGTAGCTACCCATAGTATGTTTACCTGTAAACTAATAATCATGTTAATTCTGATTTATGAACTAGTTTAGTCATTTTAGGTTATAGAAATCTATCATTTCTGATTATCCTTTCTTCCTACCTGAAATTCTTATTTTCCCTGAAAAGATTTCAGAAGTGGAAAAATATGTATTATATTTTCCTCCATACAATAGATGGATAATTGTTGATTGTAAAGAGTAAAATCAATACTAGTATCTGAAGACATCAAAAATTATAGAAGCTTATTAAATTATGTGATTCCTGAATAGAATTACAATTTTATAATTGCCACTATCCAATGCTTTATCTTATTTGTACAGAAAGTCTGCAGATTATTTCCAATACTACTGCTGCTGCTACTGCTAAGTCGCTTCAGTCGTGTCCGACTCTGTGCAACCCCATAGATGGCAGCCCACCAGGCTCTTCCATCCCTGGGATTCTCCAGGCAGGAACACTGGAGTGGGTTGCCATTTCCTTCTCCATATTTCCAATAAGCCTCTGTTAAAACACTTTTTTAAAAAAATTCCTCGGACTAAAATAAACCCTGAAATAGTATTTTAGCACATAATATAAAACATAGGTCATGAAACACCGATATAGTTTCTTCCTCCGTGTAGAAACCAAATAATGTTGTAGGACTGGAATGATGAGCGAAACCTTCAATATACACTGAAAGTGTAAGTTGCTCAAGATCTGAACTACTGCATTCTGAAATGGCTCCTGGTTGAAGATTCACAATTAGGAAAGTCCAAGAGAAGTTGACAATGAAATAAACAAAATGATTTTTTTTTACTATTAATTCTCTTTCCTATACCACGATCCTTCTTTTGTTTTTCCATTACTTTTGTTTTAGTGCTCATATTTTAATAGCAATGTTGTCATTTAAAAAAAATTTCCCTTGATGTAGGAGCACATTGTTTTAAATTTAATTTTTGCAAGGTCCCACCTGTTGGGAGGTCAAAGTTTTGGAAAAATTGAAACCCTAGAGATAGTTACTCAAAAGCATATGGAAAAGATTCAGTTCAGTTCAGTCACTCACTCATGTCCGACTCTTTGCGACCCCATGAACCACAGCACTCCAGGCCTCCCTGTCCATCACCAACTCCTGAGTCCACCCAAACCCATATCCATCGAGTTGGTGATGCCATCCTGCCATCTCATCCTCTGTCGTCCCCTTCTCCTCCTGCCCTCAGTCTTTCCCAGCATCAGGGTCTTTTCCAATGAGTCAGCTCTTCGCATGAGGTGGCCAGAGTATTGGAGTTTCAGCTTCAATATCAGTCTTTCCAATGAACACCCAGGACTGATCTCCTTTAGGATGGACTGGTTGGATCTCCTTGCAGGCCAAGGGACTCTCAAGAGTCTTCTCCAACACCACAGTTCAAAAGCATCAATTCTTCAGCACTCAGCTTTCTTTATAGTCCAACTCTCACATCCATACATGACCACTGGAAAAACCATAGCCTTGACTAGACAGACCTTTGTTGGCAAAGTAATGTCTCTGCTTTTTAATATGCTATCTAGGTTGGTCATAACTTTCCTTCCAAGGAGTAAGCGTCTTTTAATTTCATGGCCGCAATCACCATCTGCAGTGATTTTGGAGCCCAGAAAAATAAAGTCAGCCACTGTTTCCACTGTTTCCCCATCTAATCGCCATGAAGTGATGGGACCGGATGCCATGATCTTAGTTTTCTGAATGTTGAGCTTTAAGCCAACTTTTTCACTCTCTTCTTTCACTTTCATCAAGAGGCTCTTTAGTTCTTCTTCACTTTCTGCCGTAAGGGTGGTGTCATCTGCATATCTGATGTTGTTGATATTTCTCCCAGCAGTCTTGATTCCAGCTTGTGCTTCCTCCAGCCCAGCATTTCTCATGATGTACTCTGCATAGAAGTTAAATAAAGATTAGTATCTGTCATATAATATCAAACATATGAACGTCAACCTTCAGCTTAAGAGTGATATTTACCCTTTTAGACATAGTTTAATTTAGTTTAGTTTCCCCATCGTAATGGTAAAACCATCCAATCAAAACATAGTGAAACCCAAATTTCTATCAGTTGATAAATAGACAAAGTATATAATACCATACAGTGAAATATTATTCAGCCATAAAAATGAAGTACTAATAGTACAATTAGATGAATTTTTAGATCATCTGTTGGATGGAAGAAGTCAGTAACAAAAAGCCACGTTTTGTGTGAGTCTGTATGTATGAAATATCCAGAACAGACAAACATGCAGAGAGGAGCTTGGTAGTAGGCAGGGACTGAGCAGAAGAAGAAATGGAGATGGGCTGCTAATGGGTATGAGGTTTCTTTTGGGAATGAAGAAAATATTCTGGAATTGGATAGTGCTGATGGTTGCATGAGGTTGTGACTATACCAAAAATCACTGAATTTTACATTTTAAAAGAATGAATTTATAATATATAAATCATATCTCAATTTTAGAAAGAAGAGTAAAGTGACCTGATATATCCACACTGATCATAGTAACTAATAACAATGAGAACTTAAAAGAAATCAAAAAGTGAGAAAATCTGTAAGGTAAAGGCATAAAAACTGAGGACACATAAGAACATGTGCCACTTCAGCACAGTGACAAGATGCAGTGGCTCAGCCATGGGAGGCCAGCTCTGCCAAGACTACCTTCTTTAAACATATACCCCACAATTCCCAAAGATTGGTAAACTTAGCTTTCACTTAGGGAAAGGTGATTTACCTCCTGTCTCATTAGTAAAATCATCTCTATACCTCTCTGAAATTCCTAGTTATGAACTTTAACCATGAGAAAAAGAGAGCTAATTATATGAAAGCATGAAACTAGCTTTAGAAGATTTTTATAAGTTCATTTTTAAAAAACATTTTAAAACTTTGATTTTTGAGAAATTTTTCTTATGTTGACTAACTCATTCCCAAAGGATAGTATACTAATGAATTGGGATTGTATTTCCTTTATTCTTCTTAGTTATTTCCTTAATAACCTTTAAAATTTGTACTTTCTTTCCTCTGCTTCCTGTTCTTATTCCCGTTCTAGTTCAGTTCAGTTCAGTCACTCAGTTGTGTCCGACTCTGTGACCCCGTGGATTGCAGCATGCCAGGCTTCCCTGTCCATCACCAAGTCCCAGAGTTTACTCAAACTCATGTCCATCAAGTTGGTGATGCCATCCAATCATCTCATCCTCTGTCGTTCCCTCCTCTTCCCACCTTCAATCTTTCCCAGCATTAGGGTCTTTTCCAGTGAGTCTGTTCTTCACATCAGGTGGCCAAAGGATTGGAGTTTCAGCTTCAATATCAGTCCTTCCAATGAATATTCAGGACTGATTTCCTTTAGGATGGACTGGTTTGATCTTCCTGCAGTCCAAGGGACTCTCAAGAGTCTTCTCCAACACCACAGTGCAAAAGCATCAATCCTTCAGTGCTCAGCTTTCTTTATAGTCCAACTCACTTTGTAGTCCAACTCTCACATCCATACATGACTATTGGAAAAACCATAGCTTTGACTAGGTGGACCTTTGTTGGCAAAGTAATGTCTCTGCTTTTTAATACGCTGTCTAGGTTGGTGATAACTTTTCTTCCAAGGAGCAAGCATCTTTTAATATCATGGCTGTAGTCACCATCTGCAGTGATTTTGGAGCTCCCCAAAATAAACTCTCTCACTGTTTCCATTGTTTCCCCGTCTATTTGCCACGAAGTGATGGGACTGGATGCCATGATCTTAGTTTTCTGAATGTTGAGTTTTAATCCAACTTTTTTACTCTCCTCTTTCACTTTCATCAAAAGGCTCTTTAGTTCTTCTTCACTTTCTAAGTATTCTTATATTCATTCAGGATCTATACTAGGTTATGAATATAAATAAATGCAATAGTATGTCTTCCTTTACAATTCACATATATTCAGAATATAAAATAAATGTAATACAAGCGGTAGAATTTCCTAGAGACTAATGATTTTGGGAGTGAAAACAATCACAATATTTTACCTCTTGAGGGATTCTTGAAAATCAAATGTAAAATAGACACCTTACTTAAAATTTGCCTTTGAATATCAATTAGAATGATAAATCTGTAAGTAAGATGGCTTTTTGTAATTATCGCTAATAATATGATTTCATTTTGATTATGCAGGAAATACCACACTCATTTATTACAGTTTGATGGTGAAGGAGGTTGGCGCTTTGAACAACTGGATAGTGCTATTCGTTTAACACTAAGTGAAGAAAAACAAAAGCTAGAATCTCAGCTAGCCGGAATTCCCAAAATGCAGCAGAGACTCAATGAACTATGTAAAATTTTGGGAGAAGACTCAGTGCTGAAAACAATAAAAAATGAAGATGAAACATCCTAATTTATTCTGATATGTTTTAAATGAAAATTTTTAGTTAAAGGCTCAGAGACATGGTTACAGTTCATGCATTGTGTTAAGCTAAGCACAGAGGGAAAAAAGGTAGCAAGAAATGTTTTATAAGATTTTAGCATCAAGGAAATATATGAGCTGACTTTTCAGAAGAAAATAAACAAATGCATTATATAAGATTAGTCATTATGGCTTATACTAATTCCTAATGAAAGACTAATTCACGTGTAAAGCAGAATTTTCTAGGTGAGTTAGCAAATTTGCTATGTGTATGTGATGTGTCTGAAATTCTTGACAAACATGAGACCTATCTTGAGGATGGACAGCTTAAGAGCAATGTTTGGGTTGAAACCGTGTGCATAAAATTAAAAGTTTGAGTGACATTTTTGTCCATTTATGGTTGTTAGATTTAACAGCTAGAATTTATGTTGCTTTATTGATAGTGGTCAACTAAACCTGTGTACACAATAGTTTGATAGATAATTTCAACATGAAAAAATTCTTTTAATGACAGTGGTTGAAAGAAAGAAGCATGGCTATGCTTCTTTTATATGTAAAAAAATCCTATTTTTAATTTTTAATTTTGAGCATCTCATTGTGGACACATAACAAGTTCGTTTTAATGAGAATCTTATGTATTTGTTAGTAAACTTTCTCATTTTAAAAAGAGAATTGCCAATCTAGAAAAGGAGTATCCAAACAATGTTTGTCTCAGCCTGTTACTTTACTTGAAAGGATTATTTATTGCAAATTCTGTCCAGAAATACTTAGCTTGTTTTTATGTTCAAAGGAGTCCACCACATTTTAAAAATAGCAGTGCTATAAGAATAGAGAGATTTTAAAAATCAGAGTAATAATATACACTGAAATAGTACTTTATAATTTGCAATTTATAATAATATAATTTACAATCCTCATTTACATCATTTCATTTTAATCCTATGGCAAACTTTTGAGGCAGATATCATTTTTCCTAGTTTGCTTTTGAGAAAATTGACGCTCATATTTTCCCTAATCATGCAAATTTATTTAAGGGCAAATCCCAGGCTCAAATAAAGTTTTCCTGTTTCCCTGGTCCAGTGCTGTTTTCACTATTATCCTTGAAATTCAACTGGGCTGTAATAGCAATAAAAGATGAGATGTTGTAAAGAGAATAAATTTATTAATGCTAATATTGTCATTATTTGATTATTGTCTATAAGATACGGAAATTAAGTATAAAATGGAAAGGTCATTGGTCTGTGGCTTAAAACGGGGCAGGAATGTTAGAAAAATCTTTCAACAACTATGCACCCTTACTCAATATTAATGTACCCCTACACCCAGCAATCAAAAGGGGAACTGTTATGTCAATTTAATATTTATTGAACATAATGAGAAATAATCTGTATGGAATAGTATTATAAGATAAATCTTACATATTCTATTGCCCTGGAGTTAGTATGAAAGCCAGGACTACCATTTTAATCTCCTACTGCCTGTGTTGCCATTGATAGGCCAGGAAAAATGGAAATACTCAGTTATTAGTGGTTTAGGATTTTATTTCCTTACTTAGACACAGCCATAATAGATGCTAAGTCAGTGACTCTCAGACTTTCTCAACTGGTAGAAGACCTAGATGTCATTCATGATGCCTGTAATAGAACACCATAACATTTCATATTTTCAATTCTTTGATGCTGACATTTTTAATTATCAATAAATATAACCACCTTACTTGAAAGAATGTAATATAAAAATCAAAACAGTACATCTAAGTTTTTCTGTTAGTATCATTAACTGCTCATTTACTCATTTGCCAGTTACTACTACTTCCTATTAGAAAAGTGAGGCAGGCATCAAAGGTTTTATAAAAAATGCATGGAACTAAAACTTGAGAAATATTATTCATTTATCTAAATTCTGTATTAGTAGTTATTCAGTTTATACCACTGTAGGGAAAAGTCTGGGGCGGTTATCTGAAGTTAATTTTTAAAAGTAGAAGAAGAAAATGAGAAGTTCTCATTTGAAACATGTGCATAATTTTTATGCCTTAATTTTCTCAATTTGAAAATAAAGCATTTAGGAAAAAATATATTGTGTTTGAAACTTTGAAAAGAACGCCAAAGCAAATATTAGATTTTCAATTAGCTCTTATTTAATATATCCTACCAACTGGCTGAAGTAAAGAACTCATAATTTATAATGTACAGGATTCAAGGATTTTTAAAATTCTGTATTAAAAGCTGAACACATTGCAGTTTAAATGTTAAGAGTTCTAAAAGAAACATATTTTTCATGCACATTTTTTGTCCATTTATTTTCTGAAGTTTCTTCCAGGACCAATATCCCCTAACTTGGAGGGAAAAAAACTATAATTTGAATTTGTATTTATGTTTCATTTAAGTGTTTACAAAATGGTCCAATGAGTACACCATGTTTTACTCTTCTTATAGTTAAATTTTGTGAAAAATGTGAGTAAGACTGAAAAATAAAATAGCCATCTTTGAATATAGCATCCTTGAATATAGCCATCTTTGACTTATAGGTGAGAAATGGGAAAAGAAGGATATTTCAATTTTCAAACAAATCTATTTGCCCAAATTATTTTGACATCTGTTTTATTTTGTTTTGGTCAAAAAAAACCTATGAGTTTATAGAGATTGATTTTTAAATGTGTTGTTTTTGGTTAACTTATAAACTTGGAAAGTAAGTTGCATTCTATGAAAATGGTGCATTATATTTCTACAGCATGTAACGTTATGCCAAGCATGAGTCTAAAATAGTGTGCATTCTTGTAAACAAGATCATGTGTGAAAATCTCTCTCCATTAATCTCAAGGAGAATGATATATCTTGAAATTCAACTGGAGTTTACTTTTGTTTCTGGTAGGAATGGTTTTCCCCTGATAATAGTTTAGTTTTTGTGTCAAATTTTGTTCTTCCAGTAAAGGTATAAATGACCACATTAATTTTGTTTTGAGACTTTGATTCCAAGTATAATTTCATATTTGGCAATAGTCTTAGCCTATTTTAAAAGATTTCACTTTTCCCTTTCATGCACTGGAGAAGGAAATGGCAACCCACTCCAGTGTTCTTGCCTGGAGAATCCCAGGGACGGCGGAGCCTGGTGGGCTGCCGTCTATGGGGTCGCACAGAGTCAGACACGACTGAAGCGACTTAGCAGCAGCAGCAGCAATCTATTTGGAATAGTTTTTTGACTCAATAAGCCTAGAAAAGTTTGTTACATATTGGAACCCCTATCCAGAGAGCATTACATATTTCTGAGATATGCATAAAGTGGTAATTACTTTTATTAAAAGAGATGTCTTTGATATAACTACTTTATGGCAAAATTATATTCATTTAGAAGTGTAAAATACTTTCACATAGCTCAGAGTATTTACAGGTCTGATGATGTAAGTATGATTAAGAGGTATGATTTAGGTATAATTAAGAGCTATACTTGCAGCGTTTGCCACGTGAGAGCTTTCAGATGGCTGTAGAGAATATTTTCATTAAAAGCAAATTCCTTCTTCAGAATTGCTGATGCCTTTCCTGATTACCAAGTACAAAAGGCTTTACTTTTTTGTTGTGAAATTTTCAAAACCAATTATCTACACTTATAAGCAAGCATTGTATATTAGGGGTTGTACTAATGAAAGCAAATGAGAAAAATTCCTTAATGGTAAAAATCACCATGTGGTTACTTAAAGCTACAATGTGGCTATGGTGTGAATACACTGTAATATAGTCTCCATCCGATACACAGTTATTTGAGCTCAACATTACTTGTGAGTTCCTAAATTATCATAGAAAATCTTGACTAATCAAAGGAATTACAGATCATTCTAGTAATAGAAAATATCCTATTTCTATACTGTAAATGACTCTGTTGAGTGTTTTCATACACTTCAGTTACAAGTTATATGATGTACCATGCGCAAGTCACCAGATAGTTGTTTAAATATTTATTTTCTTTATTAATTCAACACATATCTATTTATTAAGTACCAACCTATGCCAGACACTGTGCTAAGCTCTAGGAATAAATAAAATATGGTCCCTGTCCCAAGAAGCTTGCAATCCACTGAAAATTAGGAAAATGAGTACCATCATTCAGAGAAAAATTCAATAGATACTATTTATTATTTATCATGTAGGCACAAGTGCTTCCCAGATGGCTCAGTGGTAAAGAATCTGTCTACCAATGCACAAGATGCAGGAGATGAAGGTTCAACCCTTGGATCAGGAAGATCCCGTGGAGAAGGAAATAGCAACCCACTCCAGTATTCTTGCCTGGGATAATCCCATGGACAGAAGAGCCTGGCGGGCTACAGTCCATGGGGTTGCAGGGAGTCAGACACGACTGGGAACAAAGGCACTACATGTAGGCACAAAACACTGATATACATTGACTCATTAAATCTTTACAAAATTCTAATTTAATAAAAGAAGAAAGTGAGAACAGAAGTTAAGCAATTCATCCAACCAGATGCAGCTGTTAAACTGTAGAGCTGAAATTTGAGCCTAGCAATATTTGATTACCAAGCCTTTGCGACTCCCCATTACCTTCCTTTTAATTAGTTTAGGTCACTTTTCATTATTACAGTTTTTAACTCCAAAGTTGTAGTATATTTTTAACTGGCTCAGCGTTTCTGGCTAAGCAAAAAGAAGCATTTGTTTTCCTCTAAAAAGGAAATTGTCACACAAATTATATTTTTTCTTGTTTTTATTGTAAATGATAGATATATGGTCCTATAGAAGAAGGAGGACAAAAGGCAAGTTTTCAAATATTTTGAGGAAGAAATTCCAAACTGGTGAACATTTATTAATTCAGTAAACAATTAGTGAAAAAATCAGTAAACAAGAAGTGAAGGAGACAAACCTCATCTCAGCCCTCATGAAACCTTTTAGTATATCAACACTAAACAACTTATCCTTCTTAGATGTGTTTCCACCTAAATAGTATGTTTATTTTATAGAATTTTCTTAGTTCTTATATTTCTTGCCTAAGTCCACTCTCTTGCAATATTTAAGCAATAAGCATTTTTTGGCAGCAGAATTCCCTTGATTATACACTTAAGGGCTTCATAATCCTCATATTAAATTACAAGGTTCAATAAAACCAGTCTGTAGGACTATATCATCTTTCACCAGTAGGTGCTCCCATACATTGAACTTGTCTTGAAACCTGAGAAATAGTAGCTTCTCAAGTTCAGATTATGTAAAGTGAGCCAGTTTTGCACAATGAAAAGCATCTCTCTTGTGGTAACACAAAATGCAGGTAACTATAGCAAAAAAAGGTCTAAAAAGCAAAAAACAAAACAAAAACAACCAAAAAATTTCCAGTAATCATAAAAGTAAATAGGCAAGGACTCCAGAGTTAAACACATCTAGAATTATATGCTTTATCTCAGTACTCATGTCCTAATGCAGGTGATATAGTGATTAAGTATTTACTTTATTGTTATGTAATTTAATATCCGTAAAATAGAAAATGCATCAAGAAACAATGAAATATTAAACACTAAATAATATTCACTTGGCTCTATCATTTAATTGTAGTTTAATCTGTATGAAAGAGGAGACAATCACATATCCAAAATATTATTTAATTTTACATATTAAATATATTAAACTTAATAATTAAAATATATTGGGTCTAGAGATTATGCAAATATATGAAGCTAGAAAAGTTACACTAGAAAAGTGTCCAAGAGCTCACACAGGGATGGGGCAAATGAGGTCCTATAATCAGATGTCATCTTATTGGGGAACTAATGGGACCTTTTGCAACACGCAGATATCGATAAAACAAGAAGAATAAAGGCTGATGAAACAATAATCAACATCCCCTTGTTTAAGATAGCTTATTGATCAATATGGGAAAAATTTCCAAGATATATACAAATGGGATTTAGATGAATGAGGTTAATGTAGATCCAAGCAGATACGTATATTTTCCTGCCATGTAATATACACACACACACACGCACATGCACACGCACACATACACACACCCCTTAGAAGTTTAATACAAAAGCAGCATAACAATTTCGAGTACTTAACTGAGGGATTTTTTTTATTGTGATAAAAACATTTACTATCTTAGCCATTTTCAAATGTGCTTCTCAGTAGTGTTAACTACATTCACATTGCTGTTAAGTAGATTTCTAGGATTATTTTCATGTTATAAGTATGACATTTTATATCCTTGAAACAATAGCTCCTCTTTCTCCCTCCCCCTAACCCCTGGTAACTATCATTCTACTTTCATGAACTTGCCAATGTTAAATACATCATTTAAGTAGAATCACACAGAATTTGTCTTTTTTAAAATGGCTTATTTCATTTAGTATAACATCCTCAAGTTTCATCCACATTGTGGCATGTGAAAGGATTTCCTTCCTTTTGAAGGCTGAATAATACTCCATTGTAGGTATATACCACACTTCATTCATCTTTTCATCTAATGAAAGAGTAGATTGCTTACTTCTCTTGGTTATTGTGCATAGTACTGCTATGAACATAGGTGTGAAATATCTCAAGATCCTGCTTTTAAGTCTTTTGGATATATAGCCAGGAGTGAGATTGTTGTTTCATATGATAGCTCTGTTTTGAATTTTTGAGAAACCTCCATCATATATTCCATAGTGGCTGTACCCATTTTCATTCCCACCAATAATACACAGGGGTTCCCTTTTCTCCACACCCTAATCAGTACTTGCTATTGCTTGTCTTTTTGGTATACCTTTGAATTCTTCTGTAGGAACAAAGGCCCCACCCAGGTGGAAGATGATAATTTTAGGTTGAGCACAGGAGTCCTGAAACACTTCTCTCTTACCTCAGTTCAGTTCAGTCGCTTAATCGTGTCTGACTCTTTGCGGCCCCATGAACTGCAGCACACCAGGCTTCCCTGTCCATCACCAACTCCCAGAGCTTGCTCAAACTCATGTCCATCAAGTCGGTGATGCCATCCAATAATCTTATCCTCTGTCTTCCCCTTCTCCTCCTGCCTTCAATCTTTCCCAACATCAGGGTCATTTACAATGAGTCAATTCTTTGTATCCGGTGGCCAAAGTATTGGAGCTTCAGCTTAAGCATCAGTCCTTCCAATGAATATTCAGGGTTGATTTCATTTAGGATTGACTGGTTTGATCTCCTTGCAGTCCAAGGGGCTCTCAAGAGTCTTCTCCAACACCACAGTTCAAAAGCATCAATTCTTTGATGCTCAGCTTTCTTTATGATCCAACTCTCACATCCATACATGACTACTGGAAAATCCATAGCTTTGAATAGACAGACCTTTGTCAGCAAAGTAATGTTTCTACTTTTTAATATACTGTCTAGGTTGGTCATAGCTTTTCTTCCCTACTGTCTCAGCACCAACCAATCAGAAGGAAGTGTGCACACACAGAAGATAGCAATGACTCTGACCCACTTCCCAAATGATTCTTCCTTTAAAAACACTCAGAGTCAAGCAGAATATTTGGAGTTGGTTTGGGAAACGAGTTTACCTTCTTCTAAGATTGCTGCCCCCTGAATAAAGCAACTTTTCCTTTCCAAGCAGCATTCATCTCTTGAGTATTGGCTTCCAAGTGGTGAGCAGCTGAACCTGAGTTCAGCAACCTAAGGAAAACAGACTTTGGAGAAAGACTATTGTTCAGTCCTGACTCGGCCACCTTGCTGGTGAACATGTTAGTTAATGTCTCCACCCCTTGGGTTTCTCATTTTTAAAGTAGAGATAATAATAGTACTTATCTCATAGTGTGTTGTGAAGATAAAATATATTCATACTTATAAAATTTTAGGAGGAAATTTGGTATATGTTTAGTTACTACCATATATGTAAATATTGGTATGAGTTATTTAAATAAAATCTAATTAACATTCCTCAGGAAATGGTTGGTTTTGATTGCATCATAGAAAAGAGAGTTAATTGAGGAGAGAATCCAGGTCCTTTTGGATTAAGAGACTCCCCAAGTATGGCTTGTTAGGACACAACTAGCTTAGTGTCTGATGCATTATTATACATCAATAATTATTTAATATGTTTGTGGAATAAATGACTGAGCAACTGAATGAATAAATTAACTATTAGCAAAAGAAAGAGAAAGGGAGATAGGCACATGACAAAAACAAAAATGCTCTCTTTTGCAATTCTATCTAGTGCACAAATGCTAGTTGACGTATCACTGAAGTTGTATAGACTTTGCATTGGTCTTTGCAATGGGTCTCCTTGGTTACTAAAGCTTGAAATTATATATAAACTGATGTGTCCAAAAATCTAAAACACTAATCTTCCTCTCAATTTAGTTTCTCCATTCCCAAGTCTGTCAGGGTCCAAACATAATTTTTAGCAGGTACACTTCATTTATTTTTTCTATACAATCCCCTAAGGGGACTTGGAGAAAAAGATAAAGATAAGAAGGAAAAATGGTAATTTGTGATTGTGATTGCAATGACAATGGAAAGTATGTTTAGGAGTAGTGATTCTGAAAACCTATGACTTTTATCACACTGGCTTCCTTCAGTTACTGTCTTAACTGAATTTCCAGATTCCCAGGTGTTGCCAAAATCTCTGTTCACAGATGTTGAACAGAAATACAGAGACAGAGTTATGGAGGAGAAAGAAAGAGTGGCATTATTTCTTTGCCAGGCAAAGGGGGAACACAGTAGGCTAGCATCTCATGAACTGTGCCCCTGCCTCCCCAGGGAATAGGAAGAGGTTATGTAGTCAGGAAAGTGTTTGTGATAAAGAACAAGGCAGTAATAGTCTCGAATTCTTTCTTCTGCCAAGTTTCACAAGAGTGGGGTTGCTGACAAGATTAGGGTGTGTGCAGGGTCTTAGAAAGAAAGTGAAAGTGAAGTCACTCAGTCGTGTCCGACTCTTTGTGACCCCTTGGACTGTAGCCCACCAGGCTCCTCTGTCCATGGGATTTTCCAAGCAAGAATACTGGGGTGGGTTGCCATTTCCTTCTCCAGGAGATCTTCCCGACCCGGGGGTTGAACCCAGGCCTCCCGTATTGTAGACAGATGTTTTACTGTCTGAGCCACCTAGGTGGTCTCCTAATCTTCATTTTCTCTGGTCCCTTTAATCTTGCCTCAGGTGGTTTTGTGGCTGCTCCTCCCTTGATTAGTAACTGTTTAAATATGCTCTTTGGAACTCGGGAAAGGTCATGGAGGCTGAAGTCTTACCTACAAGAAATGGGTGACAGACAGGCCTCCATGCCCAGAAGCTCTACATGGTCCTGCTCATCATCACAGGAAACTCTTGAATAGGTGCCCATTGAGATCCTCTTTCAGTAGGATGAGGATGGAAGGTTGAAATTTACCCCAACTCTTATTGATCTATTTGACTTATTATATTACCCAAAAACTGTATTGATCACATCTGTCTGACAAAACTCCAAACATGTGTGATCCTAATCACTAGTTCTCTCTTGTCTGGGAAAGAGTAGCTGAGTCTTGCTCGAACAAGTCACTTTTCATGGTAAAATGTTCACTATAAATTCATAATGATCAACTTAAAAAATTTTTTTCAGTACCTTTCTGCAGTCCTATTATATTTCTTTAGTTCATTCACTCTCCACAACTCTGTCTCTGTTCTCTGAACAAATGCAACACTACCTCCTTCTCCTTTCCTCCATCTTCCCTGGTGGCTCAGACAGTAAAAGCATCTGCCTAAAATGCAAGAGACCCGGGTTTGATCCCGGGTCGGGAAGATCCCCTGGAGAAGGAAATGACAACCCATTCCAGTACTCTTGCCTGGAAAATCCCATGGAGAAGCCTGGTAGGCTACAATCCATGGAGTCACAAAGAGTCGGACACAACTGAGCGACTTCACTTTCTTTCTTGCTTTTCTCCTTTCCTCACAGCTCAGTCATTCTACCTCTTATCCCTTCTCACAAACAGAGGAATGCTTCTTTTGTTTCCTAAATCAGTTGCTCCAAGGAACATTCCGTGTTATTTCTTCATTCCTCATAGTCTATATCTAATTCACCACCAAATTCTGTTCATTTTGCCTCATAAATAATAGCTCTCGAGTAAGTCTTCTTTCCATATTCAATCAGCAAGTTTCAAGGAGAAGTCATTTCTCCCACTGGAACTACTGCCATTGCTTCCCAACCAATCTCATACAATCCATTTGTGCGTACTGCATACTAAGTCACTTAAGTCATCTGACTCTTCATAAACTTATGGACTATAGCCCACCAGGCTCTTCTGTCCATGGAATTCTCCAGGCAAGAATACTGGAGTGGGTAGCCATTCCATTCTCCAGGGGATCTTCCCAACCTAGGGATCAAACCCAGGTGTCCTGCATTGCTGGCAGATTCTTTACCATCTGAGCCACCAGGGAAGTCCCAGCATCCATTCAATAACTCCTAATAATACAACCTATTCTTTTAAAAAGTTTTAAAATGTTTTTCATTGTAATATTGTATCACTGTATACTGAAAACTGCACAAAGTGTGAGTATACAGTGAAATACATTATCACAAATCCAGTACCTCTTTAACCACCACCTAATAAATAGGACATTGACAACACTGAGGCCCACCTAATGCTCCCTTCTTACTTTTCCCTTTTTCTTCACTCGTAGTAAAACTACTATCCTAACATCTAACACAATACATTAGTCTTGCCTGCTTTTAACTTTATGCAAAGAGAATGATACTGTGTGTGTCTTTCCGGGTCTGGCTTCTTTTATTTATTTAACATTATGTGCTTGAAGTTCATCCATGTAGTAATGCTCAGTCATAGTCTGTTCATTCTCCTTTTATTTAGAAACTCATTGTATACTTAAGTGACAATTTAGTTATTCATTCTACTCTTGATGAACATTTGGTCTGTTTCTACATTAGGGCCATTAAGAACAGTAAACTACTGTTTATGTCTCATGCTACAAATGTACAAAATTTCTCTTGGGCCCATTCATTCTAGTCACAATAAAGTGACTTTTCCTAATGCAGCTCTAATTCTATTGTTCTTCTCTCGATGACTTTCAATAACTTTTAATTTGGCCTGCAAACTCCTGCATAATCTGGATTCTCTCCTTCCAGAGCCTCTTCTTGAATCATGCCTTCTTTGCTCCACGTTCTTTTTTATTTTCTGAGATGGGAAGCATACCTTCCTGTCATGGGTTCTTTTACAGATCCTTCTTCTTGACCACAGAGCTCCTCTTCTGTCTTCTTCCCTAGCTTAGTCAGTTTTTGTTGTGATCTCAATTCTGTCCTCAGCCCTACAGGGAAGCTGTCTCTAACATCCATCTCCAATTAAATTCCATAGCAGAACAATTTTCTTATTTTTGACCTCACTGCATGGAATGTGGGATTTTAGGTCTCCAACCCGAGGTCAAACTTCTGCCCTCTGAAGTAGAAGCGTGAAGTCTTAACCACAGGACTGCCAGGGAGGTCCTGAAACTGTCTTTCTTATCATTTTCTCACAACTGTAATTTAGTCCTCTTTGATTAATATCTATACTCCCCTCCCCAACACTAGATCATCAGTTTCAAGAGAACAAGGACTGTGGAATTTACTTCTGTTTGTTTTGGCTCTAGAGTTTATCATAGCCTTCTGCTTGGACCATAATAACAGCTCACTCAATCACTCAATGAATCAAATTAAAATTGAAACCAAGTATCACAGAACCAGTGTTAGAGTCAACTAAATCAATTTCTGAGAGGCTTATCAAAACAAGGACAACAATAACATAGAACTCTCCTCCTCATTTTTCTAATTTCAAGAATCTGTCACCATGCTCATTATATCACTTAAAATCAGGATTGGTTTGCTTCATATACATAATTTTTTTTATTGTGGTATAATTGACATATAGTAATTTCAAGTGTACAACATAATGATTGATATTTGTATACATGGTGAAATAATAACTACAATATGTAGCTAACATCTATTACCATACAATATTATAATATTGTTTTCTTGTGATGAGAACTTTTGAGATTTACTTTTAGGAACTTTCAAATATGCAATATAATGCTACTGACTATAGTCACAATGCTGTACATTATATCCCCATGATTTATTATTTTGTAACAGGATGTTTGTACTTCTTGACTCACTTTACCCATTTCACTCAACAATACCCCCACCCCCCAACAACCTCCCCTTGGGAAACCAACAATCTTTTCTATATGTGGGTGTTACTTTGTTTTGCTTGTTCATTTATCTTAATTTTTAGGCTTCACATATAAGTGAAATCATATGGTATTTGTGTATCTTTGTCTATTTAACATAACACAACCCCCTCAAGTTTCATCCATGCTGTTGAAAATAAGATTATTCTCTTTTGTGGTTGAGTAGTATTTCATTTTATATATAATCACATCTTCTTTATCTATACATTCATTGACAGTTAGGTTGTTTCCATATCCTAACTATTGCATATAAAACTGCAATGAACTTAAGGGTGCATATATCCTTTTGAATTAGTGTTTTTGTTTCCTTCAGATATATAACCAGAAGTGAAATTGCTGCATCATGTTGTCAGGAGCCGCGCTAGGCATTACTGACCAAATGGAGGCACGGCCCCAACCCCCTCTCCTCATCCCGCAGGCACAGTCTCGGGATGAAGCAGTTAGGTCTTGTGATTCTGACTTGCCCTTTCCTTCCTCCGGTTGAGTTGGCTGGAAAGAATGTTATAATCCATAAAGTTAACTATTGACGTTTGCTCAAGGATCTTTACAAAGAATGCTCCAGGATGAGCACATAGGCTGCAGCTTGAGACCATGGGAAACATTGTTATCTGAAACCTGCCTGTAAGGGGAATGTTTATGGCAAAAGAAGTTTGCTGAGTTTAGGGGTTAGGAATAATTAAGAATAGTTAGAAGCTAAAAGTTTAAGGTATGTTGTAGTGTTGGCATATTTTACTATAGCTTATGAAAACTAGGTATTTTAGAGATACTAATAGCTAAAAGCCTTTTTAGGAGATGATGAGCTTAAGTTACTAGGGGATAGCAGGATTTAGAGAGATAAGAAATAAACTGAGGAATGTAATATACAACCCAGAGACTAACTTAAGTTACAATGTTATCACAAGGACACTTAAGAGGGAACTCTGAAGGACAACAATGATTTATGGAGACAATAAATCTGGGTGAGGGGAAACTGAAGATGTCATACCTCTGACCTAATGCTTTTGTAAAAGTATAAAAGAAAACCTGATGCTTAAAATAAACATGCAGCCCAGTACTTTGAGCGAGAGACTGCATCATTTTCTCCGCCGAGATGCAGTCCAAATGAGTGAGAGGCTGCATCATTCGCCGACCCTGTTCATCCCTTCAGGGCGATTCCCTGGCTGCTGGAGCTGGACTCCAGCATCATGTGGTAGTTTTATTTTTAGTTTTTTTTTTGAAGAAACACCACAATGTTTTCTATAATGGCTGCACCCCAACAGGGCACAAAATTCCCTTTCCCTACTTCCTTGCTATTACTTTCTATTTCTTATCTATTTGATAATGACAATTCTGACAGGTGTGAGGTGATATTTCATTGTGGCTTTGATTTGCGTTTCCTTAATTATTAGTGATATTAAGCATTTTTTCATGAGCCTGACAATCATCTGTATATTTTCTTTAGAAATATGTCCACTCCTCTGTCCCTTTTAAATTGGATTGTTTGTTTTTTCATTGTTGAATAGTATGAATTTTTTATATGCTTTGGATATTAACCTCTTCTCAGATACATAATTGCAAAATTTTTCTCCCTTTCTGCTTTTTTGTTTTGTTGATGGTTTTATTTCCTCTACAGAAACATTAGCTTTATATAGTCACACTTGTTTACTTTTATTTTTGTTGCCTTTACATTTGGAGTCAGATTCCCCCCAGAAAACACTGCCGAGATTGATGTCAAAGAGCTTACCGCCTGTGTATTCCTCTAGGACTTTTACAGTTTCAGGTTTTGTATTCAAGTCCTTAATCAACTTTGAGTGAACTTTTGTGTATCGTGTAAGACATGTGTGCATGCATGCTCGGTCGCTCAGTCATGTCCGACTCTATGCTACCCCATGGACTGTAGCCTGCCAGGGTCCTCTGTCCATGGGATTTTCCAGGCAAGAATATTGGAGTGGGTTGCAATTTCCTACACCAAGGTGTCTTTCCAACCCGGAGACTGAACCAGGTGGAGTCTTTACCACTGCGCCATGGTAAGACAGTAGTCTATTTTATTCTTCATATGTAACTGTCCAGTTTTACCAGCACTATTTAGTGAAAAGACTATCCTTTCCCCATTATACAATCTGCACACATTTGTCATAAATTAATTGACCGTATATGCATGGGGTTTCTCTCTGTGAATATTAATTAGTCTATAAATGTGTTTTTATGTCAATGCCATATTGTTTGATGACTATAGCTTTGTAATGTCATGAAATCAAGAAGTATAAATGCCTCCATCTTTGTTCTTCCTCAATACTCCTTTGGCTATTCAGAGTCCTTTGCAGTTTCATACAAATTTTAGGAATGTTTTCTTTAATAGTTCTGTGAAAAAAGACATTGGAATTTTGATAGAGTTTGCATTGAATATGCAGATTTCTTTGAAAACTATGGTCCATTCAATGATATCAGTTCTTCCAATCCATAAGCACAGAATACCTTTCCATCTATTTTTGTCTTCTTCAATTCCCTTCATCAATGTCTTACAAGTTTTAGTGCACAAGCCTTTTATTTATTGGTTAAAATTTTGGGGTAATTTTTTATGCAGTTATAATTACTTATTTATTTGTTTGTTTATGACTTCACTGGGTCTTTGTTGCTTTGTTCTGGCTTTCTCCAGTTGCTAAGAGCTGGAGCTGCTCTTCACTGAGGTGCACCGGCTTCTCATTGTGGTGGCTTCTCCTGCTGTGGAGCACAGGCTCTACGTGCATGGGTTTCGGTAGCTGCGGCTCGCAGCCTTTTCAGTGCAGGTTCAGTAGTGGTGCACAGGCTTTCTGCCCCAAGGCATGTGGGGTCTTCTCAGATCAGGAATCAAACCCATGTCCCATGCTTTGGCGGGCAGATCCTTATCCACTGAGTCACCAGAAACATTCAAATGCAATTATAAATGGGGTTGTTTTCTTCATTCTCTTTTTGCTGGTTTGCTGTTAGTGTTAAGAAATGCAACAAATTTTTGTATATTGATTTTTCACTCTGAAATTTTACTGAGTTAGTTCATTAGTTCTAAATATTTTTTTTGGTAGGATCTTTAGTGTTTTCTATATATAAAGTAATGTCATTTGCAAATCTGACAGTGGAGTGTAAAAATCCACTACTATTATTGTATTGCCAGTTTCTCCCTTTAAATCTGTTAATATTTGCTTTATTTATATAGGTGCTCTTGTATTGGGTACATAACTATTTACAAATGTTGTATCTTTTTGTCATGATCCAGTTATCTTTACGTAATGCCCATCTTTATCTCTCATTAGAATCTTTTATTTTAGTCTGTTTTGTCTGTTCTCAGTATAACTACCCCAACTTTTTTTTTTTTTTTTTTTTGGTTTCCATTTGTAAGAGATACCTTTTCCCATCCCTTCACTTTCTATTTGTGTGTGGTCTTATATCTCAAGCAACTGTCTTGTAGACAGCATATAGATGGGTCTTCCCTGGTGGCTCAATGGTAAAGAATCTGCCTGCAATGCAGGAGACCGGAGTTCAATCCCTGGGTTAGGAAGATTCCCTGGAAAAGCAAATGGCAGCCCACTCCAGTATTCTTGCCTGGAGAATCCCATGGACAGAGGAGCCTGGTGGGCTACAGTACACGGGGACGCAAAGAGCTGGACATGGCTGAGCAACTAAGCAGCAGCATCTATTTTATGTCTTTTCATGGAAGAATTTATTACATTTGCATTTAAAAGAATTATTGATAGATATGTTCTTTCTGCCATTTTAACTGTTTAAAAAATGTTATTTAAATATTGCCAATTACACATGGTATTTTATGGGCAAATTTATGTGTCTTTTCTTAAAATACAACTGAAGCATGAGAATATATTTGTATACTTCCCTCTTGATGACATGATAATCTTGGAGCCTCCAATTATTTGGTCCTCTCCAGTGAAGTTCTAAGGTAGACACAGAATTCTCACTGCCAACAGTTTTCCTGTGGTAAAACTGTGCAGGGCTTAGATCGTCCTTCAAATTATCATAGCAATATTTTTCTAGTGAGAGAATAATGAAAAAATAATGAACAGAAATATAAATTACCATCCCAGAAATAAGGCTCTAGTGTATGTGTGAAAAGTAGATGAATAAATAGGAAATGTATCTTCTGGATTTGATATTTTACATGAATTTTTCATTTCTTTATTGTTTATATTTTTAGTTGATATTTTTAATCATATAGGGTATTTGTTGAAAGTTATTTTTCAATTATAGCATCATTAGCTTCTAGATAAATATAAATATTTTTGCATATTTTGCATATTTTTTAGAATGAATGGATGTTCAAAGTTAAGAAATTACTTTAATTCTTGGGTTACTTACATAGCTAAGTAGAGACACTAATTTTAATTATTAAATGTTAAACAAAGTAAAAGTTAAAACATAACTAAGATAAATCACATTTAGAGGTTATATTTTTTAATTTTTAATTTATATATATTTACCAAATCTTCTTTAAACGTTCTCTGTTTATGGACATTTAAGTTGCTTCCATGTCCTGGCTATTGTAAATAGTGCTGTAATAAACATTGAGGTGCATGTATTTTTTTTTTAATCATGGTTTTCTCTGGGCATATACCTAAAAGTGGGGTAGCTGGTTTATATGGTAGTTCTATTTTTAGTTTTTTAAGGAACTCCACACACTGTTCCCCCTAGTGGCTGTACCAATTTACATTCTCACAAAGTGTAGGAGGGTTCCCTTTTCTCCACATTCTCTCCCGCATTTATCCTTTGTAGATTTTTTTCATGATGGCCATTCTGACCAGTGTGAGGTAATACCTCACTGTAGTTTTGATTTGCATTTCTCTAATAATTAGTGATATTGAACATCTTTTCATGTGCTTTTTGGCCATCTATATGTCTTTGCTGAAGAAATGTCTGCTTAGATCTTCTAGTTTTTTATTCAGGTATTTGTTTTTTGATATTGAGTAACATGTATATTTTGGAGATTAATCATATTTTGGAGATTAATCTCTTGTCAGATGCTTCATTAGCAATTTTTCTCATTCTGAGGGTTGTCTTCCTGTTTTATTTATGATTTCCTTTATGATTTCCTTTGCTATGCAGTGTGGACTTCCCTGGTGGCTCAGAGGTTAAAGCGTCTGCCTCCAATGCGGGAGACCTGGGTTCGATCCCTGGGTCGGGAAGATCCCCTGGAGAAGGAAATGGCAAACCACTCCAGTATTCTTGCCTGGAGAATCCCATGGACGGAGGAGCCTGGTAGGTTACAGTCCACGGGGTCGCAAAGAGTCGGACACGACTGAGCGACTTCCCTTCCCTTGCTATGCAGTAGAGATTACACATAATTGAATACATTGATTTATTTTGAACTTTAAATGATTTGAGTTAAACAATCTACAAACTGGCTTTGTTGCTAAAGGTTTTTTGCCCTCACATGTGACTTTTGTCTTTAATTTTTCCAGAAAATGGTTTAAAAGGAAGCTTTCAAGGAAAATAAAATTTATTTTTTAACTTCATATATTGTAGAGATAATAATTTGAAAAATGTAAAGATTACATGGATAACAGGTAATCCATCATCTTTAATATTATTTGTTGTATTAGATATTTTCTAATACTCTTTAACATTTTATACTTATTTGATTCTTTTTTTATTTTTAGCCTCTGATCCCAATGAGATCAGGGTGAGTGGAATTGTATCTTACTATATATCCTTCTGGAGGAGGGGATGGCAGTATTCGTGCCTGAAGAATCCCCATGGAGAGAAGAGCCTGGCCGGCTGCAGTCTATGGGGTCGCAAAGGGTAGGACACGACTTTGCAACTAAGCACATATATCCCTCTAGTGGCTAGAATTTAAGTGCAATATTAAGAAAGAAAAAGAATCACAATTGTTCCAAAGAAAGAATATGTCTTTAGAGAAGGAAATGGACCAAGAAGAACAGAAAGTAAGTGAACTAGAGAGTGAGGGAAAAATTAGATAAGAAGTCATGTAGGCAGAATAGATAGATGAGAAAGATCTAAGGGTTCAGTCTTTTCAAAGCAGACATTGCACCAGCAACTTATCATGTATTTTCTCACTTAATGTTTACAAAAGCTCCACAAAGAGGATACAGGCAAAAAAGTTGAATCTTAGAGGGTAAAATAACATAATCAAATCATACTGTTAGAATAAACATTGATGATTAAGTGGATGGAAGTTTTCCTTTATTATTTATAAGGTGTCAATTTCCTGTTGGTTCAACAACTGGATAAGCAGGAGTATGATAAATGAATGTGACAGGGCCGCCACCCTAACACACACCTATCTACCTACTTATAGTTCTTGTAGAACTGGAAGTAAGGGGTGGAGTTCATTGATGACATCTAGGTTCTTTGCTCCAAACATGAAGCTTAAATAGGTGGATTGGAAAAAAAAAACCCCACAACCCAGCAACACCATGATGATTTGGGCTAAAAAAATAGTTTATATATACCAGTTCTATCAAATGCAGTATTCACATGCAGGAATTCTTCATGATCTTGGATTAAGAGAGATAACAGTTTCATCTATCACATATGCCTGCTGTTTCTTATTTTTCTTTAGCTATTTTCATGACCTGTAATACTGTATCTATAGCCAAAGGCTAGGGATGGGCTGTTTAGTAAAACAGTACACTGGTTCCAGGCAATATCTAGACACTGTGAATAGCTTCAAAGACATGTCTTAGGCAATGAAATAAGACATGTGCTATGGAGTGCTTTTTAAACTCTGAAAACTGCTTGTCAAAATCTAGAGCTTACCAACTCAATGGACATGAGTTTGAACAAGCTCTGGGAGCTGGTGACAGACAGGGAAGTCTGGCGTGCTGCAGTCCATGGGGTCGCGAAGAGTTGGATATGATTGAGTGACTGAACTGAACTGAAATAAATTGAATCATTGTGTTGCATACCCAAAAATAATATAATATTTTATGTTAAGTATAACTTAAAAAGCAGATTTTTAATAAGGTCCTACAGAATAGCTTCTCAAAAATGGGATGGTGAATTAATAGATATTTTCAAATATCTAATCAAAAGGAAAGTAGCATTCAGGAAAACATAAGAATATCTGTTTGCCTGTTTAGGCCCTTCTGCAAAACATCTTTTAATGTTTACCAAATTGATAAAAACAAAAAAACTAGTACCCTATTATTTTCTAATTTGCTCCTTCCAGAGTATTGAAGATGGCAAATATCTTTTCTCAGGTCCCTTTTTAAGTCTCGATGATCTTACCTAGTTTCCTCTTTGTCCCTAGTCCTACCATCATTCTGAATCTTTTCAATATACATGTGAATAAACCATCCCCAAACATGGCCATTGTGTTACTTAGCATCTTCCTCTTTAATGATATTCACTTCCACCCACATAAGCCATCCACTTCCATTTCTACAGATAAACTTGTTACCATATGGAACTACTTGAACTTTTAAATTAAATTTGGATGTCTTATTCAGATTATCACATTCTTTCTACTACTATATATCTCTTTCTCAGATACTCCTACAATACTTGTTAATCCACCTAATTGAGATTTTCAGTCCTGTCTCTTTATTCTCTGTAAGAAGATCATCCCATAAGCAAGTTCAGTTCAGTTCAGTCACTCAGTCCTGTCTGACTCTTTGCAACCCCATGGACTACAGCACACCAGACTTCCCCGTCCATCACCAACTCCGGGAGCTTGCTCAAACTCATGTCCATTGAGTCGGTGATACCATCCAACCATCTCATCCTCAGTTGTCCCCTTCTCCTCCTGCCTTCAATCTTTCCCAACATCAGTCTTTTCCAATGAGTCAGACCTTCTCATCTTGGTGGCAAAAGTTTTGGAGCTTCAGCTTCAGAATCAGTCCTTCCAACAAACATTAAAGGACTGATTTCCTTTAGAATTGAACAGTTTGATTTCCTTGCAGTCCAAGGGACTCTCAAGAGTCTTCTCCAACACCACAGTTCAAAAGCATCAATTCTTTGGTGCTCAGGTTTCTTTATGATCCAACTCTCACATCCATACATGACTACTGGAGAGACTATAGCTTTGAGTAGATAGATGGACCTTTGTCGGCAATAAGCAAGAACACTTCAAAAAATGAAGCATTTGGAAAACTATGCCTCTTACTCTTCTTTGGAATAATAATGTATCCACATAGAATAAAGAATCAACAAGAATACTAAACTTTCTTCTCCTCAAAATTAGGTAGAGGTTTTCTTCTGTCCTCAATTAGATAACTAGAAATTGCTTTTTATTCTAATATGGTTTAAGTTCCATTTACCAGGTCATCTCATTTTCACATACTTCCACTCCTTTGCTTCTATCATATTAGACCAGGCACCATTTCCCTAATTTGGAGTGTGATTTCACATTCTCTGTTTTTTTGTCATACTGTTTAATTTTTTTTTCACTCATTCTATCAGCAGAAGCACAGTCATCCTTCAAAACCCAACTTAACATTATGCTGTCCATAAATATTTTCCTGATTAACTATAATCAGAGTTATTTAGGGATTTTTCATTGCTACATTACAGAATTTTATCTCTTCTGTGGTTTTACTTAATTCTGTCCCATGTAGTTAATTATATATTTAATGTATGACTTTCACTAGATAGTAAACTTCTGGTGATCATATCTCTTTTTCATATTTGAGTCCATGTCTTACAGGACACAGTACCGTGTCTTGACTCCATCTAAAATACCTGCCTTTTAATTTTTTTAACAATACAATACTCATTTCCCCTTTGGAAATTATCACAGTCTGTAATTATTTGCTTTATTTATATACACATTCACTGCCTGAATCTTTCAATAGAATGTAAAGGGACCATGGAAAGTGACCATGCTTAACCTAGTTATCATTGTTTCTCCAAATAAGGAAGTATCTAATCAATAACTGCTTGTTTTTTCATAAATTCAGCCTCTAGATTGTCAGCGTTTTGATATTATGGAATATTGCGCATTTAAATTCAGATTATTCTCTAATATTTAGTAAGTAAATGCTAGTTAAAACCATACATGGAGAGACGAAGTGGTTAATATGATAGAGTAGGAAGACAGTAAACTCAGTCCTCCCATAGTCATGCCAAAGTTCCAAATACTTGCCCCTTCCCACAGAACACCCAAAACAAAAACAAAAAACAAATTACATTATTTAATGGAGCAACTAGCTATGAGAGTAACCTGAGAGCAACTAGCTATGAGTGTAAACTTTTATTCCAGTAAAAGATTTTCTACAAATAAAGATATGAAGAAGGAAACACAGTTAGATTAAGTAGGTGGGATAGAGGCACAGTATAATCAAGGCCCATATCCCTGGGTAGGCAATGCACAAACAGAAAAATAATGAAAACTGCAGAAACTCTCTCCAGGAAGCAAGGAGTTGAAGGCAGATCTAGGAAGCAGAGAGTTCCAAACAAGATGAACCCAAAGAGGTCCACACTAAGACACGTTATAATGAAAATGGCAAAAATTAAAAAGGAAAAGAAAGTCTTAAAGGGAGCAAGGAAAAAGAATCTTAAAAGAAGCACAAAGGAACTCTCATAAGAACATCAGCTGGCTTTTCAGGTGAAACTGCAGACCAGAAGGATACGGCGTAATATACTGAAAGCAATGAATTGGAAAAATTCTATGATCAAGAATACTCTACTAGGCATATTTAACATTCATATTTGAAGAGGAGAAAAAGTTTCACAGACGGAAAAATGTAAAAGAGTTTATCACCTGTATACCAGTTTTAAAAGAAATGTTAGAGTAATTTCTCTAAGCAGACGAGAAAAGATCACAATTACAAACATAAAAATTATGAAGGGAAAAAATCACCTTGGTAAATAAAAACATATAGTTAAGGTAACAGATCAATCGCTTATAAAACCAGTGGGAGGGTAATATAATCATCAATGTTTATAAAAAGTAGTTAAGGAATACACAAAACAGAAAGATATAAAAATGTAGAGTGATTTGAATGTGTTCAAAATGAAGAGATCATCAATTTAAAATATATAACAAATATAAAAATAAAGAATAGTCATCAAATTACAAGGATAGAAAGCAAAAGTAAAGAAGATGAAAGGAACAAAAGAGAACTACAAAACCAAAAACATGGCCGTAGTACATACCCATGGAAAAGAAATGCAAAAAAGCAAATTGGCTATGTGAGGAAGCCTTACAAATATCTGGGAAAAGAAGAGAAGCAAAAAAGCAAAGGAGAAAAGGAAAGATATTCGCATCTGAATGCAGAGTTCCAAAGAATAGCCAGGAGAGATAAGAAAGCCTTCCTCAGCGATCAATGCAAAGAAATAGAGGAAAACAACAGAATGGGAAAGACTAGAGATCTCTTCAAGAAAATTAGAGATACCAAGGGAACATTTCATGCAAAGATGGGCTCAATAAAGGACAGAAATGGTATGGACCTAACAGAAGCAGAAGATATTAAGAAGAGGTGGCAAGAATACACAGAAGAACTGTACAAAAAAGATCTTCACGACCCAGATAATCATGATGGTGTGATCACTCACCTAGAGCCAGACATCCTGGAATGTGAAGCCAAGTGGGCCTTAGAAAGCATCACTGTGAACAAAGCTAGTGGAGGTGATGGAATTCCAGTTGAGCTATTTCAAATCCTCAAAGATGATGCTGTGAGAGTGCTGCACTCAATATGCCACCAAATCTGGAAAACTCAGCAGTGGCCACAGGACTGGAAAGGTCAGTTTTCATTCCAATCCTAAAGAAAGGCAATGCCAAAGAATGCTCAAACTACCACACAATTGCACTCACCTCACACCCTAGTAAAGTAATGCTCAAAATTCTCCAAGCCAGGCTTCAGCAATAGGTGAAGTGTGAACTTCCAGATGTTCAAGCTGGATTTAGAAAAGGCAGAGGAACCAGAGATCAAATTGCCAATATCGGCTGGATCATCGAAAAAGCAAGAGAGTTTCAGAAAAGCATCTACTTCTGCTTTATTGACTATCCCAAAGCCTTTGACTATGTGGATCACCACAAACTGTAGAAAATTTTTCAAGAGTTGGGAATATCAGATCACCTTACTTGCCTCTTGAAAAATCTGTATTAAGGTCAAGAATCAACAGTTAGAACTGGACATGGAACAACAGACTGGTTCCAAATAGGAAAAGGAGTACGTCAAGCCTGTATATTGTCACACTGCTTATTTAACTTATATTTCTCTTATCATGAGAAATGTGGAATGGATGAAGCACAAGCTGGAATCAAGATTGCCAGGAGAAATATCAGTAACCTCAGATATGCAGATGACACCACCCTTATGGCAGAAAGCAAAGAAGAACTAAAGAGCCTCTTGATGAAAGTGAAAGAGAAGAGTGAAAAAGTTGGCTTAAAACTCAACATTCAGAAAACAAAGATCACGGCATCTAGTCCCATCACTTCATGGGAAATAGATGAGCAAACAGTGGAAACAGTGTCAGATTTTATTTTTATGGGCTCCAAAATCACTGATGATGTTGATTGCAGCCATGAAATTAAAAGACACTTACTCCTTGGAAGGAAGGTTATGACCAACCTAGATAGCATATTTAAAAGCAGAGACATTACTTTGCCAACAAAGGTCCGTCTAGTCAAGGCTATGGTTTTTCCAGTGGTCATGTATGAATGTGAGAGTTGGACTATAAAGAAAGCTGAGCACCAAAGAATTGATGCTTTTGAACTGTGGTGTTGGAGAAGACTCTTGAGAGTCTCTTGGACTGCAAGAAGATCCAACCAGTCCATCCTAAAGGAGATCAGTCCTGGGTGTTTATTGGAAGGACTGATGTTGAAGCTGAAACTCCAATACTTTGGCCACCTCATGTGAAGAGTTGACTTATTGGAAAAGACCCTGATGCTGGGTAGGATTGGGGGCAGGAGGAGAAGGGGACGACAAAGGATGAGATGGCTGGATGGCACCACCGACTCGATGGACATGGGTTTGGGTAAACTCCAGGAGTTGGTGATGGACAGGGAGGCCTGGCGTGCTGTGATTGATGGGGTCGCAAAGAGTCGGACATGACTGAGCGACTGAACTGAACTGAACTGATATTAAATGCTCCAATCAGAAGATGTAGGGTAGCTGAATGGCTTTTTTTTTAAAGAATAATATATATATACACATATAAATAGCTGATCTAAAGTCACACATAGACTGAAAGTGAAGAGGCAGAAAAATAAGTTCCATGCAAATGGAAATGAAAAAGCTAAGACAGCAATACTTAGATAAAACAAACTTAATAAACAGTTATCAAGAGACAAAGAAAGGCATTACATAATAATAAAGAGATCAAGTTTTAGCAGGAAGATGTGACAATTATAAACATAGATATTCCCATCGTAGGGACACCTAAATACATAAAACAAATATCAACAAATATAAAGGGAGAAATTTACAGTAATACAATAATAATAAGGAACTTTAACACCCTAGATACATCAAAGGACAGGTCACTCAGACAGAAAATCAGTTAAGGAAACACTAACCTTAAATAGCACATTAGCCCATGCAAAATTAATAGATTATATACAAAATATTTCACCAAAACCAGCAGAATATATTTTCAAGTACACATGGGCTATTCTTCAGCATAGATCTCACACTAGGTCACAAAAGAAGTATCAATATATTTAAAAAGATTGAAATCATATCAAAAATCTTTTCTAACCACAAAATATGAAATTAGAAATTACCTACATAAAAAAAAAATCTATTAAAAACACAAACACTTGGAGGCTACTCAACATTCTTCTACACAACCAAAATTGTCATTGAAGAAACTAAGAGGAAATTTTAAAATACCTGAAGATATGACAAAGGAAACACAATGTTCCAAAATCTATTGAATGCAGCAAAAGTGGTTCTAAGACAGAAAGTCATAACAATAAGCTTACATCAAGAAACAACACAATCTTAAAGAAACAATCTAAACCTTATAGCTAAATGAACTGTAAAAGAACAAACAAACCCGAAGTTAGTAGAAGGAAATAAACAATGAATATTAAAGCAAGTATAAATAAAATAAGACTAAAATTAAAGTAGAAAACATCAATGAAACTAAGATGTCATTCTTTGGAAAGATAACAAAATTGGTCAACTTTTAACCATACTTATGAAGAAAAAGGGAAGGCACAGATGAATAAAATCAGAAATGAAGCTGACACCACTGAAATACAAAGGATCATAAGAGATTACTATGAAGAGTTATACACCAATAAAATGGAAAACTTGGAAGAAATGGATAAATTTTTAGAAATTTAATCTCCCAAACTGAATGAGGGAGAAATAGAAAATATGAACAGACCAATCACTGATAATGTATTTGAGTCAGTGAAAAAAAAAAAAAATCCCATCACACAAAAATCCAGGATGAGACAAACTCACAAGTGAATTTTACCAAACTTTTAAAGAAGAGAAAACACTTGTTCTTCTCAAGAAGAGTTTTAAAAAATTGAAGGTAGAATTACCCTAATACCAAAACTAGACAAAGGCTATTTGGAAAAGAAAATTACAAGCAAATATCACTGATGAGTATAGATTCAAAAATCCTCAACAAAATATTAGCAAACCAATTATACAATATATTCAAAGAATCATATCTTGGGATTTATCCCAGGGATGCAAAGATGGTTTATTATCTACAAATCAAACAATGTGACTACCCACATTAACAACTTGATGAATATAATATACCATCTCAATAGTTGCAGAAAAAGCTTTTGACAAAATTCAACATTCATTTATGAGATAACCTCTCAACATAGTGGATATAGAAGGCTGTGACAAAGTCACAGCCCAAATCATATTTAATGGTGAAAAACTGAAAGCATTCCTTTTATGACTAGGAACAAAAATGTCCACTTTTGCCACTTTTATTCAGCATAGTATTGGAAGTCTAAGTCACAACAGTCAAAAGAGAAAAGGAAATAAAAGGTATCTAAATTAGAAAGAAAAAAGGTAAAGGGTCATTGTTTGCAGATGACATGATAATATATATGAAAATTCTAAAGATGTTACCAAAAATCTGTTAGAACCTATGAATGAAATCAGGGAAATTTCAAGATTCAAAATTAATGTACAGAAATATGTTGCACCACTAACAAACTATTTAAAAAATTAAGAAAACAATCTCATTTACAATTGCATTAAAAAGAATAAATCTGAAAAGCATAAAACTTTGATGAAAGAAATTGAAGGTGACAGAAACAAATGGCAAGACATACCATGGTCATGAATTAGGAGAAACAAATATCATTAAAATAATCATACTACTCAAAGTAATCTACAGATTCAGTGCAACTCCTATCAAAGACCCATGACATTTTCACAGAACTAGAACAAATAATCCTAACATTTGTATGGAACCACAAAGGACCCCAGAGCAAAGCAATCTTGAGAAAGAACAAAACTAGAGATACCATGCTCTATGATTTCAAACTAGATTACAAAACAACAGTAATCATAGCAGCAAAAAACTTGCATTAAACAAAAGATACATAGATCAATGAAAGAAATAGAGTATAGAAATATAGCCAAGTTTATATGGAAAGTTAATTTATGACTGAAGTGGCAAGGTTATATACAATGGGGAAAAGACAGCATTTTCAATAAATGGTTTTGGAAAAACTGGAAAGAATGCAAAAGAATGAAACCAGACTACTTTCTCACACTGTATACAACAACAACAACAAAAGCCACCTCAAAATGGATTAAAGACTTAACTGTAGTAGTTGTTCAGTCGCTAAGTGGCGTCCAACTCTTTGTGACACCACAGACTGCTGCACATCAGGCTTCCCTGTCCTTCACTATCTCCCAGAGTTTGCTCAGATTCATGTCCAGTGAGTCAGTGATGCTATCTAACCATCTCATCCTCTGCTGCCTTCAATCTTTCCCACCATCAGAGTCTTTTCCAATGAGTCGGCTCTTCACATCAGGTGACCAAAGTATTGGAACCTCAGCTTCAGCATCAGTCCTCCCAATGATATTCAGGGTTGATTTCCTTTAGGGCTGACAGGTTTGATCTCCTTGCAGTCAAAGGACCTCTCAAGAGAGTAACTGTAAGACCTCATGCTCTAAAACTCCTAGAAGAAAATATAAACAGTACAGCCTTTGACATTGATCTTACCAATATTTTTTGTATATGTCTTCTCAGGCAGACCTAAATCAAATGCTAAAATGACCTGAATCAAATCCCTTATATGGTACAGTGGAAGTGACAAACAGATTTAAGGGATTAGATCTGATAGAGTGTCTGAAGAACTATGGACAAAGATTTGTGACATTGTACAGGAGGCAGTGATCGAGACCATTCCCAAGAAAAAGGAATGCAAAAAAGGCAAAATGATTGTCTGACAAGGCCTTACAAATAGCTGTGAAAGGAAGAGAAGTGAAAGGCAAAGGAGAAAAGGAAAGATATTCTCATTTGAATGCAGAGTTCCAAAGAATAGCAAGGAAAGATAAGAAAGTCTTCCTCACTGATCAATGCAAAGAAATAGAGGAAAACAATAGAATGGGAAAGACTAGAGATCTCTTCAAAAAAATTAGAGATACCAAGGGAACATTTCATGCAAAGATGAGCACAATAAAGGACAGAAATGGTATGGACTTAACAGAAACAGAAGATATTAAGAAAAAGTGGCAAGAATAAACAGAAGAACTATGCAAAAAAGATGTTAATGACCCAAAAACCATGATGGTGCGATCACTCACCTAAAGGCAGACATCCTGGAGTCTGAAGTCAAGTGGGCTTTAAGAAGCATCACTAAGAACAAAGCTGGTGGAGGTGATGGAATTCAAGCTGATCTGTTTCAAATCCTAAAAGATGATGCTGTGAAAGTGCTGCACTCAATATGCCACCAAATTTGGAGAACTCAGCAGTGGCCACAGGACTGGAAAAGATCAGTTTTCCTTCCAAGCCCAAAGAAAGGCAATGCCAAAGAATGTTCAAACTACCACACAATTACACCATCTTACATGCTGGCAAAGTAATAATCAAAATTCTCCAAGAGAGGCTTCAACAGTATGTGAACCAAGAACTTCCAGATGTTCAAGCTGAATTCAGAAAATGCAGTAGAACCAGAAGCCAAATTGCCAACATCAGCTGGATCATAGAAAAAGCAAGAGAATTCCAGAGAAACATCTACTTTTACTTTATTAACTATGCCAAAGCCTTTGACTGTGTGGACCACAACAAACTGTGGAAAATTCTTTAAGAGATAGGGAATACCAGACCACCATACCTGCTTCCTGAAAAATCTGTATGCAGGTCAAGAAGCAACATTTAGCACCGGACATGGAACAATGGACTGGTTCTAAATTGGGAAAATGGTATGTCAAGGCTGTATATCGTCATCCTGCTTATTTAATCTATATGCAGAGTGCATCATGCGAAATGCCAGGCTGGATGAAGCACAAGCTGAAATCAAGATTGCTGGGAGAAATATCAATTACCTCAGATGTGCAGATGACACCATCCTTATGGCAAAAAGTGAAGAAGAACTGAAGAGCCTCTTGATGAAAGTGAAAGAGGTGAGTGAAAAAGTTGGCTTAAAACTCAATATTCAGAAAACGGAGATCATGGCATCCAGTCTCATCACTTCAAGGCAAATAGATGGGGAAACAATGCAGACAGTGAGAGAGGCTTTCTTGTCTCTGGCTTCAAAAACACTGCAGATGGTGACTGCAGCCATGAAATTAAAAGACACTTGCTCCTTGGAAGAAAAGCTATGACCAAACTAGACAGCATATTAAAAAGCAGAGACATTACTTTGCCAGCAAAGGTCCATCTAGTCAAAGCTATGGTTTTTCCAGTAGTCGTATATGGATGTGAGAGTTGGATTATAGAGAAAGCTGAGCACTGAAGAATTAATGCTTCTGTACTGTAGTGTTGGAGAAGACTCTTGCGAGTCCCTTGGACTGCAAGGATATCAAACCAGTCAATCCTCAAGGAAATCAGTCCTGAATATTCATTGGAAGGACTGATTCTGAAGCTGAAACTCCAATACTTTGGTTACCTGATGTGAAGCACTGATTTATTGGAAAAGACCCTGATGCTGGGAAAGATTGAAGACGGAAGGAGAAGGGGACAATGGAAGATGAGATAGTTGGATGGCATCACCAACTCAATGGACATGAGTTTGAACAAGCTTCAGGCTTTGGTGATGGACAGGGAGGCCTAGAGTGCTGCTGTCCATGGGATTGCAAAGAGGTGATGCAGCTGAGTGACTAAACTGAACTCTCAGGATAGGTAAACAAAAGCAAAAATAAACAATGGAACTACATCAAACAAAATAGCTTTTGCACAGTGAAGGAAACCACAAACAGAATGAAAAAGCTGCCTAATGACCTTGAGAAAATATTTGCTACTGATTTATCGAAATATCCAAAGAATTCATACTACTCAACATCAAGAAAAATATTGGCTCTTTGCAAATGCTCTGTGGAAGGCAATGAATTTGAAAAGGAGCACAAGGAAAGAGGCCAACTTCCTCTGCTCTGGTTACCACCAGCTAAAGAAAGTAATTTGGAAAAAGCATGGCAAGTTTTAAGATTTGTCATTTTTTGAGGCTTGATTTCTCTTTCTATGAAGTAGATAGTATTGTGACATGGTCAAGACACAGTTTCCACAGTCAAATGACCTGCATTCCAATCCCAGTTCTGCTCTTTATTACCTTCATAACCTTGAACTTCACTTTCCTCACCTGTAAAATGAGGAAAGTTGATATATTTGCCTCAAAGTGTTACTGTGAAAATCTAATGATTCAGTAACTAAACCTGGCACATAGCCACTGGTATGAGTATTCGCTATATTACTTTCTGTGAACTTGAAATCTCTCACAATCCTTCTCCAGGGGATCTCCCAGACCTGGGGATCGAAGCCGGGCCTCCCGCACTGTAGGCAGACACTTTACCATCTGCGCCACCAGGGAATCCCTTGAAAAATAAAAGGAAAGGAAATTGCATATGATGTTAAATTTTCTCCACTCATTTTGAAAATTGATGACAGAAGTTAAATTCTCTGAGAGTTTAAGTAAAGCATAGATTATTTTTAAAACTAAGGAGAATGATTTATGTCTTGCATCTAGAAAATGCACACTTCTACTAGAGGCTTATATACTATACAGCTAAATTGCATTCAAATTTAGCTGAAATGAAAGCTTCTTCTAAAAAGTCAAGGGAATTGCGGTGATTGCTTACTATTTTCTAATTAACTGTCATTTTCCTATGATTTTGTATCCCTTTCAGTTTTGATTTACTTCATGCCATTTTACCAAACACTCTATAATCACTAATTAGATAACTAGTTTCATTCTATGTATAAGTAAAATGAATAGAATAAACACGGTAGCTTTTGTTTTCCTAAACTTACATGGTGAAACTGGGCCTTAAATACCAGTTCTTTGAACTCCAACCCAGTGCACTTAAAGTATATACTGCTTCCTTTGGTTAGGTATCATAATCATAAAAGTTTGCTGGAGCTAAAGAAGTGTGCCAACAATGGAACAAAACCAAAACTGTTTTCCTGTAGCATTTACTTCAGATTAAGGAAACTGTTATTGCATATCTAGTTCATTTCTACAAGTATTTTTTTCATATCTCTCCTTCAGCTCCCAGTGATTTCCATTTAAAATGGTTATTAGTACATTCTGAGAGACTTTATGGATTACCCAGGATATGTATATGTGTGTGTATGTGTGTTTTCACCATCTAGCATAAGTGTACACACACACATTTGTATATGTATACATATCTTTTAGTGTAAATCTCGTTATTTTTTTCTATGCCTCTCCTTTATTCTTCTTCATACCTATCAGAAAAATAATGCATGGCTCTAGAATCATGACAGACAGCCTAATTAATATCCACCAAGTTTTTTAAATTAGTCATAAGAAGCAAGCTATAAATATTTTATAAATCATTTAATCAGAAATGATAATTCTAAAACATAAAGATAATATTCATACTACTTTGTAGGGAAGATGTTTGAACTATCTAATCAGTGATTATAGAGTATGATTATTATTGGATATGTCTCATTCAATGTAATTAATTCAATGAGAATTTATTATTACCCTTTTAATTTTAGAATTTTATTCTTCCTACAAGGAACTGCAATATGATTTCTGTGCTAAATATGGTAGCTTTCTTTTCCCAACCACCTGTTGAGAAAGAAATTTTGAAACCAATAAAATTTCTATGTGCACTCAGAAGATACTATGAAACACTAAGAACTGTGGTAAGAAGTTATCTCCTAGTTGAGAGTTCAATGAGTTAGTTCCTTGACTCAATCAGTAAAACCTCTGTAAAGGAACTGTGATACTTAATTTTAGGATCAACACTGAATATAGGCTAGTATTTATTTACTACATATGAATTGTTATTGTATAAACTTTTTACAATGAAAATATTAGACTTGGAATCATGAACATCATTTAGTCACTAGAACATTGAAACTAGAGATCCAATTCTAACAGTTAGTATCTATATATTTAAGGTAATTAATTCTTTAATATTGTTCTTTTTTCCTTTTCTTTTTGATTGCAGAAATTAAACTAATTATTAAATCAAGGGTTCTCAAAATTCAAAATATAAGACAGTATTTATTTGCAAAGCATTTTCTAAATTATAAAGTGTTATACAAATGTTACATTAGTGTTATTATTGTCTTGTCATTGATCCTCACTAAAAAGTGCTGCTGAAGGATCATTGTCTATTTCCCTATCTGTCTCCCAAAAGTCAAATTTATTCTTTTAAAATTATGTTTTTTCCTGACTGGTAAGCATGAATGTATTGCCATAGGTAATGTTCCTATGTAGAATATATCTCAGAACATGTGACTGACTTGAGTCCAGAGAATACAAATTATTCCAAAAGTGTCTAAAGTAAATGCATTGCATGAAGTCAAAACTGGAAGCAAATGCATGGACTTTGAGAAATCTTCACAGTCATTTTAAACAAATGAAGCAATTTCATTTGCTTTCTTTATTTTATAGTCAAGTAAACATCCATTGATAACTCAGAGTTTAGTCTTTTTTCCCCCATCTTTATTGAGTAATAGACATGTAATATTGTGTAGGAAGTCCTGATGGCTCAGCAGGTAAAGAATCTGCCAGCAATCCACAGGTTTGATCCCTGGGTCAGGAAGCTCTCCTGGAGGAAGGCATGGGAACCCATTCCAGTAGTCTTGCCTGGAGAATGCCATGGACATGGGAGCCTGGTGGGCTACAGTCCATAGGGTCGCAAAGAGTCAGACATGACTGAAGCGACTTACCACACACACACATCATAATTCTTTTTTTAGTTTTTGGAGAAACCTTCATACTATTTTCCATAGTAGCTGCACAAATTTACATTCTCACCAACAATGCACAAAGGTCCTTTTTCTCCACAACCTCACCAACACTTTTTATCCCCAGAGCTTGATCTTGTCCACTAAGGATGCAGAGAAGTGTCCATGGGTCCATTTTATCTATCAGAGCAGAGAACTATGGGGTCAGAATTACAGTTGCAGCTCCATGGTGACAGTGAGCTTTCTGGAATAGTGCTAGAAGACAACTATCAGGAATACAAAGGAAAATAGGGTTTGTATTTAATCTATACAAATTAAATAACACCGAGACCAAATGGTGGATCTAGGATTCAAACCTGATCTGTCCAGCTCCAGAGTTCTTGCTCTTTAATGCCCCTGCAGACTTGACTATGTGACTATTCAGCAGCTTGCTACCACCCTTCTTTTACTTCCATTTCCTCACTTAAGAAACATTAACTCAGCTTCTCCAAGCAATTTTGTAAACAGAAGACGCTTGTTGAAAACAATCTTTAAAATGCCTTCACCAAGAAAACTAACCAGAAAATCTTGAAAATAGATAGTTGTTGAGTTGACAAGATATATTTTACTTTATTTCATTATTTTCACTGTCGGCCTACTCCAAGTCGGAATTTTCAATGTACACATTTCCTCCATGTTTCCAAATGTAATTAATTGTTACATTAATTTGATGTGTATCTAAAAAGTCTCAAGGTATACACAATGCTTTCATTCTGCATATTGCAATGTTGATGCAAAAAAACCCAAAAAGCAAAAAACATTTTTGTTTATAAATGACACCAAAACTCAAATTCTTTTGTTATAGTACTATATAGTTATAGTAGAAGTGGCTAATACTATAAAAACTTAAATTATCACATTCATGATTAAAGTGCAAATGTTAGTCCATGATATTAATTAATCTGTTCTGTTGGGCCTTAGAAGACTTGAACCTAATATTAAAGACCCTTCCACTTAGCAAATTATAAGAAAAAGGTAATATGACAATTCCTAAATGATTAGCTTCATCTTTCAGAATGAAAAATAAAAATACTTTTTAGAAAGTAGGCACACACACACACTAATGCTTACAAAATAAATACTTTAAGTTTTCCTCCCTGTATAACATTTTAATGACTTGAATGTTTGGTTTTCATTATGGTCCTCCAATAGGTGAGATCAACAGAATTCTTGAAGCAGTGGTGCAGCAAGTTTGGCTGCTGTGTTTATAAGGCCTATGGAATTAATGAAAACTTCATGACTTTCAGTTCTCCTTACTAAGCCATTTATTCTTTTAGTTAAAAGTATTTCTTGATCTCTATGTACCAAGCATTACATTAAATTATACTTTTGTATTATCTATCAAATTAATTAGGTCAATACAAAAGTGAAAGCAACTTTGAAATTTTTATTTTGCCTTTAATGTTTAAAGATTGTAATGAATGAAAAGGAGTGTCATATTTAAATTTTAATCTACTAGTCTACATTTTAACTCTTACATTATTTCTTGTACACATGAACAGAATTCATTAATTAGTGTAAATTCAATAATACTATCTAACACTAGTAGAACAAATGATGAAAAAAGTAATCATTCCAACAAATGTCAAAAGGAAGAGTTGTCTTATGTGTCAAGGCTTTCATCCTAGTCTTCAGCAGTTCACCTTTAAGACCTCAAGCCAAATATCACTTATACAAATAACTAAAAGTTAATCACTGGTGACCTGCTGCAGGGTCAGAGGCACTGAGTGCAGTAGTGCCTGCATATGACCTTTTGAAGGAGGTCACCATTGTCTTCATTACCTCCACCATAGTTTGGCCTCAGGCCAAGCAACAGGGAGGGAACACAGCCCCACCCATCAACAGAAAATTGAATTAAAGATTTACTGAACATGGTCCCGCCCATCAGAACAAGACCCAATTTCCCCCTCAATCAGTTTCTCCCATCATGAAGCTTCCATCAGCCTTTTATCCTTATCCATCAGAGAGCAGGCAGAATGAAAACCACGATCACAGAAAAATAACCCAACTGATCACATGGACCACAGCCTTATCTAGTTCAATGAAAATACAAGCCATGCCCTGTAGGGCCACCCAAGACAGACGGGTCATAGCGGAGAGTTCTGACAAAACGTGGTCCAGAAGAGAAGGGAATAGCAAACCACTTCAGTATTCTTGCCTTGAGAACCTCAAGAACAGTAAGAAAAGGCAAAAAGGTATGACACTGAAAGATGAACTACCCAGGTCGGTAGCTGCCCAATATGCTACTGGAGAGGAGTGGAGAAATAACTCCAGAAAGAATGAAGAGATGGAGCCAAACCAAAAACAACACCCAGCTGTGGATGTGAAGGGTGATGAAAGTAAAGTCTGATGCTGTCAAGAGCAATATTTCATAGGAACCTAGAATGTTAGGTCCGTGAATCAAGGCAAATTGGAAGTGGTCAAACAGGAGATGGCAAGAGTGAACATCGACATTTTAGGAATCAGTAAACTAAAATGGACTGGAATGGGTGAATTTAACTCAGATGACCATTATGTGGGCAAGAATCCCTTAGAAGAAATCAAATAGTCCTCATAGTCAACAAAAGAGTCCAAAATGCAGTACTAGAATGCAATCTCAAAAACAACAGAATGATCTCTGTTCGTTAGTAATCCAAGTCTATATCCCAACCAGTAATGCTGAAGAAGCTGAAGTTGAACGGTTCTATGAAGACCTACAAGATCTTCTAGAACTAACACCCAAAATAGATGTCCTCTTCCTTATAGGGAACTGGAATGCAAAAGTAGGAAGTCAAGAGATACCTGGAGTAACAGGCAAATTTGGCCTTGGAGTACAAAATGAAGCAGGTCAAGGCTAACAGAATTTTGCCAAGAGAACACACTGGTCATAGCAAACCCTCTTCCAACAACACAAGAGAGGACTCTACACATGGACATCACAGGATGGTCAATACTGAAATCAGATTGATTATATTCTTTGCAGGCAAAGATGTAGAAGCTCTATGAAAGGGAAAGTGAAGTCACTCAGTCGTGTCTGACTCTTTGTGACCCCATGGACTGTAGCCTACCAGGCTCCTCTGTCCATGAGATTTTCCAGGCAAGGGTACTGGAGTGGGTTGCCATTCTCTTCTTGAGGGGATCTTCCCAACCCAGGGATCGAACCCAGGCCTCCTGCATTGTAGGCAGACGCTTTACCATCTGAGCTATATACAGTCAGCAAAAACAAGAGTAGGAGCTGACTGAGGCTCAGATCATGAACTCCTTATCGTCAATTTTGGACTTAAATTGAAGAAAGTAGGGAAAGCCACTATACCTTTCAGGTATGACCTAAATCAAATCCCTTACAATTATACAAAGGAAGTGAAAAATAGATTCAAGGGATTCGATCTGAGAGACAGAGAGCCTGAAGAACTATGGATGGAGTTTCATGCCATAGTACAGGAGGCAGTGATCAAGACCATCCCAAGAAAGAGAAATGCAAAAGGCAAAATGATTGTCTGATGAGGCCTTACAAATAGGTGTGAAAAGAAGAGAAGCTAAAGACAAAGGAGAAGTGGAAAGATATAGCTATTTGAATGCAGAATTCCAAAGAATAGCAAGGAGAGATAAGAAAGTCTTCCTCACTGATCAATGCAAAAAAAATAGAGGGAAACAATAAAATGGGAAAGACTAGAGATCTCTTCAAAAAAATTAGAGATACCAAGGGAACATTTCATGCAAAGATGAGCACAGTAAAGGACAGAAATGGTATAGACCTAACAAAAACAGAAGATATTAAGAAGAGGTGGCAAGAATACACAGAAGAACTATATGAAAAAGATCTTCATGACCCAGATAACCATAATGGGGTGATCACTCACCTAGAGCCAGACATCCTGGAATGTGAAGTCAAGTGGGCCTTAGGAAGCATCACTATGAATAAAGCTAGTGGAGGTGATGGAATTCCAGTAGAGCTATTTCAAATCCTAAAAGATGATGCTGTGAAAGTGCTGCACTCAATATGCCACCAAATCTGGAAAACTCAGCAGTGGCCACAGGACTGGAAAAGGTTAGTTTTCATCCCAATCCCAAAGAAAGGCAATGCCAAACAATGTTCAAACTACCACACAATTGCACTCATCTCACACACCTAGCAATAATGCTCAAAATTCTCCAAGCCATGCTTCAACAGTACATGAACCGAGAACTTTCCGATGTTCAAGCTGGTTTTAGAAAAGGCAGAGGATCCAGAGATCAGATTTCCAACATCTGTTGGTTCATCAAAAAAGCAAGAGTTCCAGAAAAACATCTACTTCTGCTTTATTGACTATGCCAAAGCCTTTGACTATGTGGATCACCACAAACTGTGAAAAATTCTTCAAGAGATTGGAATATCAGACCACCTGACCTGCCTCTTCAGAAATCTGTATGCAGGTCAAGAAGCAACAGTTAGAACTGGACATGGAACAACAGACTGGTTCCAAATAGGAAAAGGAGTACGTCAAGGCTGTATATTGTCACCCTGCTTATTTTGCTTATATGCAGAGCACATCACGCAAAATGCTGTGCTGGATGAAGCACAAGCTGGAATGAAGATTTCGGGAGAAATATCAATTACCTCAGATGTGCAAATGAAACCCCCCTTAGGCAGAAAGTGCAGAAGAACTAAAGAGCCTCTTGATGAAAGTGAAAGAGGTGAGTGAAAAATTTGGCTTAAAACTCAACATTCAGCAAACGGAGATCGTGGCATGCGGTCCCATCACTTCATGGTAAATAGATGAAGAAACAATGGAAACAGTGAGAGACTATTTTCTTGGGCTCCAAAATCACTGCAGAGAGTGACTGCAGCCATGAAATTAAAAGGCGTTTGCTCTTTGGAAGAAAAGCCATGACCAAACTAGACATCATATTAAAAAGCAGAGACATTACTTTACCAACAGATGTCCATCTAGTCAAAGCTATGGTTTTTCCACTAGTCATGTATGGATGAGAGAGTTGGACTATAAAGAAACCTGAGCACCGAAGAATTGATGCTTTTGAACTGTGGTGTAGGAGAAGACTCTCGCGAGTCTCTTGGAGTGCAAGGAGATCCAACCAGTCCATCCTAAAGGAAATCAATCCTGAATATTCATTGGAAGGACTGATATTGAAGCTGAAACTCCAATACTTTGGCCACCTGATATGAAGAACCAACTCATTGGAAAAGACCCTGATGCTGGGAAAGATTGAAGGTGGGAGGAGATGGGGACAACTGAGGATGAGATGATTGGATGGCATCACTGACGTGATGGAGATGAGTTTGAGTAGGCTCCAGGAGTTGGTGATGGACAGGGAAGCTTGGCCTGCTCCAGTCCATGGGGTCGCAAATAGCTGAACACAACTGAGCAACTGAACTGAACTGACTGAACTGATCCTTTGAAGAGGCAACAGATAAAATCATGACAGTTCACTGTAGTTTTCCCCCGATATCTTTTCTTTGATGAGAAGTTCTGAGCTGTATGGCAACAAAGAACATCTAAGAAAGGATGCATGAATTTGTGCAGAATAAAAAGTCATGAAAAATTTTGACTTCCCAAGTTGTTTGTAATCTTGGATTCAAGAAGGTAAAAAAAAAAAAGCACTACCTTATGTTATTTGGAAGGATATTATTGTATACTTATGTTATTTGGAAGAATATTTTTCTTTTGATCATTCAGCTGCTATGAATTTTTGATTTATGCAGATTAGTACCACTTCTGATAGGGATAGAATAGGATAAATGCACAGGTAGCTTTAGAAATCCCACTAGGGGATGATAGATAGAGGGGAAACATTAGGAGACCATTACATGTTTGATTGCTCAAGAAAACTACCAGAACATCATGGAACAAAGCACATTTGCTTAACTAAAGCCGTCAATAAAACCATGAGATATGCTCCCAGGGCATTAAGTGAAAAAATGAGGCCTGCATCTGCTGGCTGAGTCCAGCAAGACAATAATCCTCAGAACCAAGGACAAGAATACAAGGGAAAGTTGACATTCCAAAGTAGAATACCATCATTATACTAAAATCTGAGATGACTTGATATATTTATTATATGTTACCACCCTTCTGCTGATTTGAATAAGTTCCATGACAGTTTTGAGCTTATAGGATCAAACACTCTCCTGCCCAATACCGAGAAGGAGCTACTGATGTAAGCCTGACGTCTACTCAAAGAATGAGGAAGAATGTGGTCTTCTCCCCTTCCCCACTTTCTTTGATTATAAAAATATAGCTTGCTTAATTCTCAGGGCACAGCCCCCTTGCCTGCCAGCTTGTATCCCTCACAAGTGCCCTATATTAATAAATCTACATTTTGCCTCTTGCTGAATTCCATTTCCACTGAAACAAAGAACCTGAGCCTCAGTAAGTCCTGACACCAAGTGAGTGATTCCAATTAAAAGGCTGTGGGCTCATGTCCCAATCTGAATTTTGGCCGAGTTTGAGTCCCAGCATTTGGTTTCAAATCTCAACCTGAGGTGTATGGTTTCACTTTCATGACACAGAGCAAATATGAATAGTAGATACTAACAGAGAGTAAGATCTTAATGAGCTCTATGAGTTACCTTGACCCTATACTTCTAAATTTCTGTGACTATAAAAATTCTGTCCGTTACAACTGCTGAATGAGGCTCTGTGCAATATTTTAGTTTCCCCAGGGGAGCCAAAGGAAGCTAAAGATAGCCATAGAATGAATTGTCCCCTTTCATACTCTCATCTCCCTTTCTGCCTTCTTAAAAGCTTATCCAGTTCCCTTTCACAAATAACTCCACCACAATAAAAAACACACTTTATGAGAAAATCTAGTCTACACGTTCATGCTATAACAGTGAATTTCCAACTGATTGACCATGTCCTTCCATGAAGAATACATTTTGGGGACTTCCCTGGTGGTCCAGTGGTTAAGAATCTGCCTTGCAATGTAGGGCACACTGGTTTGATCCCTGGTTGGGGAACTAAGACCCCAAATGCCATGGAGCAACAAGCCTGTGCACCACAAAAAGCCCAAGCACTCTGGAGCCTGAGTGCCACAACTAGAGATGATGCTTGCTGCAACGAAGATGCTGTGTGCCACATCTAAGACCCAAAGCAGCCAAACAAATAAAAATAAATAAATAAACACTTAAAAAATGATTTCTAAAAAAAGAACACATTTTACCACAAGTCTCAATACACCCATAAATGACTGAAGTTTAAAAGTATCCTGAAATAATACCTTCCCTTATTAGGAAGGATAAACTCAAATATTTTCTATTATATTCCATTTAATTTATTTTGTATTCAAGCTAATATCTAATAAATTGATTTTATAGACATATCTTAAAAACAGTGGCCTCATGCATACAAACGCTTAGTGGAATGAATGTTTTGCCTTTTAGATATATTTTCAATGTAAATATTGAAAGATATCAAAAGATAGAACAAATTTAGAGTCTCTAAACTTAAATTTTAGACATCAGTAAGCTTACTGCAAAGGCAATTTTGAAGGCAAGGGAGAAATTTCATTAGTCTTGAATTCCCAACAAATAATTAGTCTCCTCATTTGCTTGTTCTATTTTTTAAAATTAATGCTTTAGTTACAAAATAATATATTTTCAAATCAGAAACCTAGGAAAATGCCAAAGAACCACAAAGTTATTAGGTAAAGTTTACTATCATCTTTACCACCCAAATATAACCACTGCTATCATTTTACTTTTATCCTTTGATGTTTTGTATGTGCATATTTACATATGTAATAAAATAAATAGCATGATTTTAAAAGAATATATGATAATCAGGTCTCATGTTAAATAATAATGTTACTATCCCTTTGCAACTTGATTTTTAGTTGAAGTTAGTCAATTGTATGGATGTATCATAATTTACTTAACCAGTGTCTAATGTATAACATTGCTAAGATTGTTTCTTATTTTTTATAAATAATGAGGAATCAGTGTAAGCACATTTCTGAATATTTCCTTAGGTGAAATTCCTAGAAATGAAACTCAGTAGTAAAGGATTTGCACATTTAAAATACTCAGCCATAGGTATTGCCCTTACTCTGCGTGGTCGGTGACACAGAACTCTCTGTAGCAGATGGACCATCTTGAGTAGGATCCAGATTTCAGAACAAACAGTGCATTTGCTGATATTTAAAATGTGATTAATAAATGAATACTAAAGGCTGTTTTAAAATGGAAAAGGGAAAAAAGTGAGAAGTCACTGATATGGGTGTGTGCAAAAGAGTGTGGTTGCTGCATAACCATCCATGATCCAGGGCTATTTGCAGGGGGTTAGGTTGAGGAAGATGTGAGTTGCCTTTGTGGTTGTATTTAGAAGCTCCCATCTATTTTAGCATCAGCTAGTATTACATCTCCTTTCTACTTTTCTTTCAGTTCTTTTCCTGAGTTCCAGTCTAGCTTCCCCAACTTCGAAATGGTGTGCCCCTTTTCAATGTTTAAGCTGCAGATAATCTGTTAATAAAGAATGTTAGCTTTGCATATAGATTGGAATTTTGATCATTTTCCCTAGTAAGTATCAAATAATTTATTGGGCCGTGAACTTATTTATCTTCATATATAGGATCAGCATCTTCTAAAAGCCTTGCAGTTCCCTATAATGTTGAACCACAGGAAAAAAGTGACAGTTCCTTTTGAGGAAGAGATGAAGAAAGGAAACTGCAGTAGGGAAAGGGCAAGGGAAAAATTATCACAGCAGAGAGAATTGGTCTTAGTTAATGTATAGTATCAATAGAATTATTTTTGTATGAGACTCGAAGTACATTCATTTTTTATTTATTCATTTATTGACACATCATTTATTAAATACCCATAAAACATCAGGCTTTAGATACTGGGAAGTCAAAGTTAAACACTTTATATTCTTTGTCCTTAGGGAACTTGCAGTCTGAGAGATGAGCATGCAATGTTTTAGTTGTATCTAAATTTCAAAGAAAAGAAAAATGATATCTCTAGTTTCCATTGTAAAGATCTAGTTGGGACTGAAGAAGCAGCATGATCCAGAGCACAAGCTGGAGCTAAGTATTATTTTGTGGTGCCAATTGGGTGCTCTGGATACTGGATAATCTGGATTTATGTATTGGAATTGCATTTGAGATGTACTCATCATATGTGCTTACAGAGCTAACACTTCATGGCCATCATGGATACATCCTTTTAACTGCTGCTGCTGCTGCTGCTGCTAAGTCTCCTCAGTCGTGTCCGACTCTGTGCAACCCCATAGATGGCAGCCCTCCAGGCTCCACCGTCCGTGAGATTCTCCAGGCAAGAACACTGGAGTGGGTTGCCGTTTCCTTCTCCTTTTAACTAAATGCTTATTATTAATTCTTGAACTAAATGCTTCAAAGTAAGAATAATTATGCCTTGACTTCATGAAGTCTACATCTAAATTATGGGAGCACCTAAGGAAGAGGAAAGAAAGAAAGTGAAATTCCCTCAGTCGTGTCCGACTCTTTGAGACCCCATGGACTATACAGTCCATGGAATTCTCCAAGCCAGAATACTGGTGTGGGTAGCCTTTCTCTTCTCCAGGGGATCTTCCCAACCCAGGGATCAAACCCAGGTCTCCTCTATTGCAGGCAGATTCTTTACCAGCCAAGCCTCAAGCAAAGCCAGAAGGTGTTTTGATGTTTGGCATGAGTGTGAAGTAAAGCTGATATAAGATCTCTTAATAAAGGTTATCAGAATGGATTTGGCCCAGTTGGTTTATTCCAAAAGCCATCAACCTGGGTCAAGAAGAAGAGCTACAAAAAACAGAGAGTTAAGAGGCAATTATCTTAGATTAGCAGGTAATCTTCATCAAGTTTCTCAGTAGTTCCTCTGGAGAAGATGTACCATCTCCTTTGAAAACAAGATATGTAATGTCAATACTGGGGGAAAAAAAATGTCAAATTAAGGGAAAATGCAACAGTTGAAATTGCATTGCAAAATTATGAAAAGAAACAGATTACCTAAAGGAGACACCAAAGGAAAAAATTCCGGCATCAGGGAAGCTTATGAATGAGTATAGCACAAAATTAAATTTTAAAAAATCTCAATTAAATCCTATGCTTCTCTTTGGCAGTGATCCCACCCCCAATTTTGTGATAACTCAGCTATCCCCAACTATCTTAAAAGATGTCATAAAATTTTGTCAACAAATTAATTTACTAAGATAAATAGTTAGGAAATACTCAACTACAATGCTAAATCCTTTTCTAGTTAGCCAGTAACTAGTGTGAATTTGAGCAAATGAATTCTCTAACTCTCAATTTCTTCACTTTCGAGTTAAGAAATCTGATTAAACCAATCTGTATAAACCATACAGTACTACATAATGGTATAATTTTGTCCTTTTGCACATCTTATGCCCCATATATGTGTGGAGATAGAGGGGAGTGGAGAATAGTATTAATTATTTGGAAATTAGTTTTCTACCTCTGTGAATCTGGGGATTCATTATTACATGCTAAAGAAACTCATACTTTCTTGGGATGAATGGGATGAAATATTGTCTTGGAGCTGGGAAGACCCATAGAATACTCAACAGAGCATACGGAGAAGGAAGAGTAACACCAGAGGGTTGAGTCTGGTAGTGAACACAGGAAATGGGCCAAAGAAACAAATAATGGGCGATTTTCCTACATATTTTATTATTTAGTAGGAACCTCTGTTATGTTTTTATATTTCACACTAATGTCTGACTCAGGAAAGTGCCAGATTGTTCCTTTCCTGGGATCTTGTAATTCCTGAAGTCATGTCCCTAGTAGCTTTACTTTAGCCTTGGCAGAGTAGCAGGTACTCTACCCCTGGTTTTACATGGTTTACAGCTAAACAAAGTCTTTTGTTTTCCTTTGCTCAGTTCTTAACAGGAAAGAACAATTGCTTTTATGTGTTTTGCTTTTCATTTGAAGGAATCATTCTGAGTTATAGCTAACACCCATTCCAGGCATGTAGAGTCAAGTGTTTCATCCAGTCAACACCTCCATGGATAGAGGAAGGTGACTTTTGGGTCAGATATTAACCATGGAGAGGCATACAGATATTTTACCTACTGGATTTTTCAAGAATTATTTGTGACGAAATACTTAAATCAGAGACATTGTAGCAAGAAGTGTGTAAATGTTTAGACTGCCACCACTTCAAGTGGTTGCTCACAACACAACCAAGGTGTGGCATTTGTACCATGCAGGTCTTATCTTGCTGATTCTTTATGGTAATTATAAAGAGGTAAGTACATAGAGCAAGCTGGAAAAAATAAAGACATTATGAGAGCTGAGGGGAGGAGAGAAGAGGAGAGGAGAGAGCAAGGGGTAGTGAATAAAAAGGGTAAGGTATATGTTCTGGTTCTGTAACCTTAATGTCTATTAATCATGAGATAGACATAAAGATTGCTGAAGCACTAAAACTGCTAGAAATCTTGTTTTAAGCTTTTATTCCAGCTAATGCTTTTACAAAACTCTCGTTAAGTATATATTAGACTTGTAAAGGAACTGTTTTCTAATTTAAAGCAAAATAAACTAACTTGCCATTTCTCTAATCTGAATCTTGTGCTTATCAGACATGTTGGTGTATATGGTAAAATCATTAGTTGATATTTAGACATTTTTATTATTCTCCTCCTATGCTGCTGAGTAGTTTTTTCAATAGGCATCTAATATTTAAAAAGCATACATTTCAAAAAGTTTCTTGTTTAGAAGATTTAAAAACCTTTTATTCACATTACTTTGATGTAAAAAAAACAGAAGAATACTTTATATTCTGCTTGTTTATGACTTGTATTGGTATCTATACTTTAGGTATAGTGTTTATTTGGGAATTTATTAAACTGTCCAAGCTTCAGTCTTCTCAGTAATAAAGTAGGATTTGAATAATTCTTAAAGACTGCTGGAAGGAGTAAATGAAATAATGTAGATAAATCATCTAGCACAAACTCTGGCAGTTGTTACTAAATTAATGATGTATATTGTTAGCGTGATAAACACAGTTGAATCTTCAAAATGTTTATTACATAGATATCAAATGGTCCAAAGGATGATTTTTAGATGTGAATTTAGAGACCTTGAGAATTACATTGTTCAAAATTCTGCATCTATTCTTATCATTTATTCCTTGTGGTCAAGGAAGGCTTCCTAGCATACCTGTGTTGTAAGATAAGAGCTGTAGGATGTGTAGGAGCTAGGCAGCTTGGCAAAGGCAGGAGAGGATAAACAAAGTAGGAATAGAGAGTGGGCCAGGGAGAGGAAGAAAACATAAGCAAAGATTTGCAGAAGCTTGCAAACTTGAATGCACATTGGAATCATTTGTAAGGTTTTAAAAGATGTATTGATGGAACTTCCCTGGAAGTCTAGTGGTTAAAAGTTTGCCTTCCAATGCAGGGGGTTGTGGGTTCAATGCCTAGTTGGGGAGCTAAGATCCCACATGCCTCGCAGCCAAAACACCAAAAGATGAAACAGAAGCAATAATGTAACAAATTATATGAATACAAACAAAATGGTCACATTAAAAAAAATATTAAAAAAAAAAACAAAACATATTGATCCCTGGCTGTCACCCCCAGAGGTTCTTATATACTTGGCCTGGATGACCTGGGTGGTAGGATTTTTTAAGGCTTTCAAGGTGAGCTTTTTAATGTGCTGTGAAGGATCAGAATCATTACTCTGGAGGCAAGAAATCAGGGAGCTGAAAGAAAATAGAGGAAAAGGGTAATAGGGAAAGAGAATAGAGGATAGAAAGGAAGAAGCGGACAATTCATGGAATGCCTAGCTGACTGAGCAATGCTACTCTTGAACTCCCAAGCTTTATTCTGAAGAGGGAATAGCTGCAAGTAAAGGTTATGATGTCGTTTGCTACAGGGTTGAGAACTCATTCTAGAGAGCATGACTGGAAGCAAGAGATGTTAGATGAGTTGTCCACACTAGAGAAGATGTAGCCTAAACCAGGGCAGTGATAGTGGACTGGAAAAAAGGAGTCATTTGAAAGGCCTTAAAGGAAGAACTGACAGGAGCTGGTGCCTGATTAGAAAGCAGAGTAAGGAAGAGTTGTCTGGAGATGCTATTAATTGAAATAAGCCAGAACAAGTAGACGTTTGTGAAAAAAAGATAAATTCAGTGTTAGAAATGCTGATTTAAAGTATCCATTACGTGTCTAGATGAAGGTTTTGGTAAGCAGTTGGACATGCAGATTGGGAGCTAGAAAAGGCAAGTTTGGTGGGGGCGGCAGGTGAGGGACTCTACCGGTCTCATTCAGGCTTCCTTTCCCATCTCTCACTGCTGCTCCACAGGACTGGTCTACTCTGAACCTGAATTTCAGGGCCTGTCACATAAATAATCTTTGAATTTAGCACATTGTATCAGTAAAACACTGAAGTAAAGGGGAAAAATCAAGGGAGAATAACTTATTATAGAGAGCTACCGTGTCACAATTCTTTCTACGGAGATGGTAAAAAGCACTGGATAAGCACCAAAAAGACAAAATCAAATAAGGAATAGGCTTTGTGTCTCACCTCAGGTATTGATTGTTGGCAGCCATTTTTTTTTTTTTTATTCTAAGTGACCCGGATTCCTTTATCGAACCTCATTGGACCAAATGTAGCACCTGACTTCAGCTAGATCAGCCCAGTACTCTCCAATGAATTTGACCTGAGGCATAATAATTACCAGAGAAGGCAATGGCACGCCACTCCAGTACTCTTTTGCCTGGAAAATCCCATGGATGGAGGAGCCTGGCAGGCTTCAGTCCATGGGGTCGCGAAGAGTCAGACACGACTGAGTGACTTCACTTTCACTTTTCACTTTCTCGCATTGGAGAAGGAAATGGCAACCCACTCCAGTGTTCTTGGCTGGAGAATCCCAGGGACAGCGGAGCCTGGTGGGCTGCCGTCTATGGGGTCGCACAGAGTCGGACACGACTGAAGCGACTTAGCAGCAGCAGTAGCAGCAGCAGCAGCAGCATAATAATTACACAGCTCTGGCTGTTGTTGTTTGTTGTATGCTTGTCAGTCTTGTCTGACAGAGTTTACAGGATGCTTGTGTGACTTTATCTTGAATTTTGCGTGTAATAGTTCCAGTATAATGGCCATAAAATCTTGTTTAAAACTTAAATATGCTATATGTCAAACTACATATTACAGCCATTACAAAATGAGGAATTTATCTAATTTACTTTTAAATAATGTCTTGGAAAGTTGTTCATTAAACGAAAAAAAATTGGAAGAGCAATTTTCATGTGAAGAAAAAAAATTTTTCTTGTAGATAGATATAAAATTCGTGAATATCCTAAGTCATATTTTTCTTTTTATTGAAGTATAGTTGACTTGCAGTGTTACCTTAATTTTAGATGTGCAACACAGTAATTTGACATTAAAAGACATTACATAATGTTGTTGTTGCTCAGTTGTGTCTGTCTCTTTGCAATCCTATGGACTGCAGCATGCCAGGCTTCCCTGCCCTTCACCACCTGAGTTTGCTCAGACTCATGTCCATTGAATCGGTGATGCCATCCAACCATCTCACCCTCTGTTGTCCTCTTCTCCTCCTGCCTTCAAATTTCCCAGCATCAGGGTCTTTTTCAATGACTCATTTCTTTGCATCAGGTGTCCAAAGTATTGGAGCTTTAGCTTCGGCATCAGTCCTTCCAATGAATATTCAGGGTTGATTTCCTTTAGGATTCACTCGTTTTATCTCCTTGCATAATGATGCCTATAAGTCTAACAAACATCTGTTACCATAAAAAGTTATTAATCCCTGTGACATTATAACTAGAAGTTTGTACCTCTTAATTCCCTTCACCCATTTTTCCCAAACCCCTAATACCCTTCCCTCTGGCAATCACCTATTTGTTCCTTGTCTCCATGAGTATGTTTCTGATTTGTTTGATTTGTTTTCTAGGTTCCACAAATAAGAGAAATAATATGGTATTTGTCTTTGACTTATTTCATTTCAGTTCAATTCAGTTGCTCAGTCATGTCCAACTCTTTGCAGCCCCGTGGACTGCAGCATGCCAGGCTTCCCTGTCCATCACCAACTCCTGGAGCCTACTCAAACTCATGCCCTTTGAGTCGGAGATGCCATCCAACCATCTCATCTTCTGTTGTCCCCTTCTCCTCTCGCCTTCAATCTTTCCCAATATCAGGGTCTTTTCAAATGAGTCAGCTCTTCGCATCACGTGGCCAAAGTATTGGAGTTTCAGCTTCAACATCAGTCCTTCCAATGAATATTCAGGTCTGATTTCCTTTAGGATAGACTGGTTGGATCTTCTTAAGTCCAAGGGGCTCGCAAGAGTCTTCTCCAACACCACAGTTCAAAAGCCTCAATTCTTCAGCACTCAGCTTTCTTTATAGTCCAACTCTCACATCCATACATGACTACTGAAAAAACCAGAGCCTTGACTAGATGGATCTTTGTTGGCAAAGTAATGTCTCTGCTTTTTAATATGCTGTCTAGGTTGGTCATAACTTTCCTTCCAAGGAGTAAGCCTCTTTTAATTTCATTGAGTTAGAATAATACTCTCTTGGTCCATCCATGTTGCTGAAAATGACACAATTTCAAACTTTTATGACTTAGTGATATTCCATTGTATATACATATATACACATCTTCTTTTTCCATTTATATATCAATAGACACTTAGGTTGATCCCATATTTTGGCCTTTATAAATAGTGCTGCAATGAACACAATGGTACATTTATCCTTTCTATTTACTGTTTTTGCTTTCTTCAGAAGCAGATTTTCTGGATCATATGATATCATAGTTCTATTTTTCAGTTTTTGAGGAATCTCCATACTGATTGCCATCATGGCTGTACCAATTAACATTCCCACCAACAGTACTCAGTGGTTCCTTTTTTTCCATGTCTTCATCATTTCTGTTATTTGTTGTCTTTTTGATAACAGCCATTCTGATAGGGATGGATGGTATCTCATTGTGGTTTTCACTTGAACCACCTTGAAAATTGATTAGTGATTTTGAGCTTCTTTTCATGTGTCTGTTGTACAACTGTATGTCTCCTGGAAAAATGTCTACTCAGGCCTTTCACCTAGTTTTTAATCGAATTTTTGATTGATTTTGAGTTGTATATATTTTTAAAATAAATTTTAGATATTTTTCCTTAACAGATATATTATTTGCAAATATCTTCTCCCATTCAGTAGGTTGCTTTTTTATTATGTTCATGGTTTCCTTCACTGTGTAAAAGCTTTTTAGTTTTTATTGTAAATGGATGTGAGTTTTATAGATACTTCTGTATATCGAGATGATCATACAATTTGTTATCTTTCATTTTAATGTGGTATATCACAGTGATTGATTTGCATATATTGAATCATCCTGTGTGGCAGAAATCCCACTTTACTATGGTGTATGCTATCTCTGAAATATTTTTGAATTTGGTTTGCTATCATTTTCTTGAGAATTTTTGCATCTGTGTTCATCAAGGATATTGACCTATAATTTTCCTTTTTCCTTTTGGATTTTGGATTCTGTAATATCTTTGTCTAGTTTAGGTATTAGGGGATATTGGCCTCATAGTATTCCCTTATTTTTAATTTAAAAAAAATTTTTTATTTCACATTGGGATATAGCTGATTAACAAAAACTGTTGTGACAGTTTCAGGTGTACAGCAAAATGATTCAATCTTACATATACATGTATCCATTCTCCCCCAAACTCCCCTCTCATCTAAGATGCCGCATAACATTGAGCAGAGTTCCATGCGTTATGCAGTATATCCTTGTAGGTTATCCATTTTAAATATAGCAGCATGTATATGTCAATTCCAAACTTCATAACTATTCTTTCCCCTATCCTTCTCCTCAGCAACCATAAATTCATTCTCTAAGTTTGTGAGTCTTTTTACTTTGTAAGTTAATTTGCATCATTTCCTTTGAATTCCATATATAAGGGATGTCATATGATATTTCTTTTCTGTCTGACTTACTTCACACAGTATGACAATATCTAGGTCCATCCATGTCACCACAAATGGAATTATTTCATTCTCTTTAATGGCTGAGTAATATTCCATTGTACATATGTACCGTTACTTCTTTATCCATTCCTTTGTCAATGGACATTTAGGTTGCTTTTATGTTTTGGTTATTGTAAAAAGTGCTGCAATGAATGCTGGGTGTATGTAACCTTTTGGATCATGCTTTTCTCCAAATATATGCCCAGGAGTTGGATTGCAGGGTCATAAAGTAACTCTAGTTTTAGCTTTTTAAGGAACCTCTATACTGTTCACCATAGAGGCTATACCAATTTACATTCCCACTAACAGTGTAGATGGGTTCTCTTCTCTCCACACACTCTCCAGCAGTTATTGATTGTGAATTCTATAATGATAACCATTCTGGCTTGTGTGAAGTGATATCTAATTGCAGCTTTGGTTTGCATTTCTGTAATAATTAGTGAATGGTCTAGTGGTTTTCCCTACTTTCTTCAATTTAAATTTGAATTTTGCAATAAGGGATTCATGATCTGAGCCACAGTCAGCTCCTGGTCTTGTTTTTGCTGACTGTATAGAGTTTCTCCATCTTTGGCTGCAAAGAATATAATCAATCTCATTTTGTATTGACCATCTGGTGATGTCTATATATAGAGTTGTCTCTTGTGTTGTTGGAAGAGGGTGTTTGCTATGATCAGTGCATTCTCTTGGCAAAACTCTGTTAGCCTTTGCCCTGTTTCATTTTGTACTCCAAGGCCAAATTTGCCTGTTACTCCTGGTATCTCTTGACTTCCTACTTTTGCATTCCAGTCCACTATGATGAAAAGGACACCTCTTTTTTTGGTGTAGGTCCTCATAGCATGGTTCAACTTCAGCTTCTTTAGCATTAGTGGTTGGGGCATAGACTTGGATTACTGTGATACTGAATGATTTGCCTTGGAAACAAACAGAGATCTTTCTATCATTTTTGAGATTGTACCCAAGTACTGCAGTTCAGACTCTTTTGTTGACTATGAGGGTTACTTCATGTCTTCAAATGGATTCCTGCCCACAGTAGTAGATATAATGATCATCTGAGTTAAATTTGCCCATTCCAGACCATTTTAGTTCACTGATTCCAAAAATGTCAATATTCACTCTTGCCATCGCCTGTTCGACCACTTCCAATTTAGCTTAATTCATGGACCAAACATTCCAGGTTCCTATGCAATGTTGTTCTTTACAGTATCAGACTTTACTTCCATCACCAGTCACATCCACAACTGGGTGTTGTTTTCACTTTGGCTCCGTCTCTTCAGTGTTTCCAGAGTTATTTCTCCACTCTTCTCTGATAGCTTATTGGGCACCTACCGACCTAGGGAGTTCATCTTTCAGTGTCATATCTTTTTGCCTTTTCATACTGTTCATGGGGTTCTCAAGGCAAGAATACTGAAGTGGTTTGCCATTCCTTTCTCCAGTGGAAGACATGTTGTCAGAACTTTCCACCATGCTCCATCCAATTTGAGTTGTTCTACATGGCATGGCTCATAGTTCCATTGAGTTACACAAGGCAGTGGTTCGTGTGCTCACTTTGGTTAGTTTTCTGTGATTGTGTTTTTCATTCTATCTGCCCTCTGATGAATAAGTATAAGAGGCTTATAGAAGCTTCCTGATGGGAGAGCCTGACTGAGGTAAGAATTGGCTCTTGTTCTGATGGGCGGGGCCATGTTAGGTAAATCTTTAACTCAATTTTCTGTTAATGGGTGGGGCTGTGTTCCCTCCCTACTGTTTGACTTGAGGCCAAACTGTGGAGGCTCCTGGACACTCACTGGCAAGTCTGACTCAGTCTCTTATGGGGACAATGCTCCTTTCTCCTGGCTCCTGGTGCACACAAGGGTTTTTTTGTGACCTCAAAGAGTCTGTTTCCCCAATCCTGTGGAAGTTCTGTAATCAAATCCCACTGGCCTCCAAAGTCAAATTCCCTGGAGGTTCTCAGTCCCTTTGTCGGATCCCCAGATTGGGAAATCAGTTGTGAGTCCTAGAACTTTCTTAACAGTGTAAGAACTTCTTTGGTATAATTGTTTTGCAGTTTGTGGGTCATCTGCTCAGTGGTTCTATGGTGGGTAATGCTCTGTGACCCAGGCATGCTGCAACCAGAGCCTCTGTCCCTACAGCAGGTTACTGCTGACCCGTGCCTCCACAGGAGACACTCAAACTCTCAATGGCAGGTCTGTGTCAGTCTATGTGGGGCCTCTGGATCCTGGTAAGCACAAAGTTTTGATTGAGCCCTCAGAGCATCTCTGGTGGGTATGGGGTTGTTTTCTAGATGCCATTTAGAAAGAAAAGCACTAGACCATTAGGGAAAACCTCTAGACCATTCCAATATGACCTAAATCTAATCCCTTATGATTATACAGTGGAAGTGACAAATATATTCAATGGATTCGATCTGATAGACAGAGTGCCTGAATAACTATCGACAGAGGTTCATGACATTGTACAGGAGGCAGTGATCAAGACCATTACCAAGAAAAAGTAATGCAAAAAGGCAAAATGGTTGTCTAAAGAGGCCTTACAAACAGAAGAGAAAAGAAGAGAAGCTAAAGACAAAGGAGAAAAGGAAGGATATACCCATCTGAATGCAGAGTTCCAAAGAACAGAAAGAAGAGATAAGAAAAACTTTTTTGGTGATCAATGCAAAGATATAGAGAAAAATACGCACATCTTCCTGACACAGGAATCTAACCAAGGTCTCCTGCATTGCCGGTGGATTCTTGACCAGTTGAGCTATCAGGGAAGCCCCAGAGGAAAACGACAGAATAGGAAAGACTAGAGATCTCTTCAAGAAGATTATAGTTACCAAAGGAATATTTCATGCAAAGGTGAATATTGTGAAAGGGTACAATAAAGGACAGAAACAGTATGGACCTAACAGAAACAGAAGATATTAAAAAAAGGTGGCAAGAATACACTGAACTATACAGAAAAGATCTTAATGACTCAGATAAACATGAGGGTGTGATCACTCACCTAGAGCCAGACATCCTGGAGTCTGAAGTCAAGTGGGCCTTAGGAAGCATCACTATGAACAAAGCTAGTGGAGGTGATGGAATTCCAGATGAGCTATTTCAAGTCCTAAAAGATGATGCTCTTAAAGTGCTGCACTCAATATACCAGCAAATTTGGAAAACTCAGCAGTGGCCACAAGACTGGTAAAGGTCAATTTTCATTCCAATCCCAAAGAAAGGCAATGCCAAAGAATTTTCCAACTGCCGCACAATTGCTGCTGCTCCTTCTAGGGGATCTGCCCCCTGTCTGGGATACGTTTGGCTGCAGCAAGGACTGTCTGATCTTCATTCTCTTTAAGCTGCCACAGATCAGCTGCTTCACTCTCAACCTTCAGTGTTTCTCCTCTGACCCAGACAATTGCCCTGATGTGGGAATCAGCCCCCTGCTTCAGTTCCCTCACCCGCCGAGGGCAGGTCCAGTCCTACTAACACTCCTGTTTTTCCCCTACTCCTGTTTTTCCTTTGTCCTATTGTTTCGTCTGGTTCTATATATTCTTTTCCCATGATCAGGTACTCCTGTCTGCTCTCAGCTGGTGCTATGTAAGCACTTCTGTGTCTGAAGTTGTATTCCTGATGTATCCGTGGAGAGAGATGTACTTCACATCCACCTACTCCTCTGCTATCTTGTCCCCCCACCCCATTTCCTTTTAGATAGCAAACCCCTTTCTTTAATTTTTTGAAATAGTTGGAGAAGATAAATAGTAACTTTTACAAATGTTTGGTATATTTCATTTATCTAGCTGTCCAGTCCTGAACTTTTGTTGTTGATAAATTTTAATTACTGATTCAGTTTTGTTACTAATGATTGATCTGTTCAGATTTTTTATTTCTTCCTGATTCAGTCTTCAGAGATTGTATGCTTCTAGGAATTTACCCATTTTTTCTAAGTTGTTTAATTTGTTTACATTTGATTATTCATAGCAATCCCTCATTATCTGTTATATTTCTGTGCCGTCAGTTGCAACTTCTCTTTCATTTCTGGATTTATTCATTTGGGCCCTCTCTTTTTTCTTAATGAACATAGCTAAAGGTTTCACAATATAGTTTGTATTGTCAAAGAAACAGATCTTAGTTTTATTGATCCTTTCTGTTGTTTTATATTCTTAATTTCACTCTTATCTTTAATAATTTCCTTTTTTCTACAAATGTTTAACTTTTTAGAAATTCCTTTAGATCTAAGTTTATATTGTTATTGAAGATGTTTCCTATTTTCTATGTTAGTCTTGTATTACATGAAGTTTCTTTTCAGAAAACTAGAAGTAGTGCTTTTGTTACATCCATAGATTTTGGAATATTGTGTTTCCATTTTAATTTGTCTCAAAGTATTTTTTTATTTCCTCGATGTGTTTAGTGGCCTATTGGTTGTTTACTAGCAAGTTGTTTATACTCCACATGATCATATTTTATCCTTTTTTCCCTGTATTTGATTTCTAATCTCATACTGTAGTGATAAGATAAGGTGATTGATATTATTTCAGTTTTTTCAAATGTATTAAGACTAGTTTTGTGACCTAACTTGTGATCTATTCTGGAGAAGGTTCCATATGCACTTGAAAAGAATGTGTATCCTTCTGCTTAGGGACCGAATGTTCTATACATTTAAATTAAGTCCATATGCTGCAGTGTGTTATAAAGGCCAGTGTTACCTTGTTGATTTTCTGTCTAAATAACCTATCAATTGATGTAAGTGAGGTGTTAAAGTCCCTTACTATTATTTTATTACTGCCATTTCTTCCTTTATGTCTGTTAGTATTCGCTTTATGTATTTAGGTGCTCTTAAGATCGGTGCATATGTATTTATAAGTATTATATCTTACCATTGAATTGATCCTTTTTATCATTGGAGAAGGAAATGGAAACCCACTCCAGTATTCTTGCTTGGAGAATTCCATGGACAGAGGAGCCTGGTAGGCTGAAGTCCATGGAGTCACAAAGAGTCAGACACGACTGAGTGACTTTCACTTATATCTTTCTATTGAGTTAATCCTTTTATCATTATGTACTATCCTTCTTTGTCTTTTGTTACAGTCTTTGTATCAAAGTCTATTTTATCTTAAATAACTATTATTAGTTACCCTAGCTTTACTTTTATCATTTGAATGAAATCTCTTTTCCCATCCCCCCATTCTCAGTCTGTGTGTGTCTTTAGCTCTGATGTGAATCTCTTCTAAGCAGCAAATAAGCGGGTCTTGTTTTCCAATCAGCATATCTATGTTCTTCAATTGGAGCATTTAGTCCATCACATTTAATTATGGAAAGATATGTATTTATTATCATTTTGCTACTTGATTTCTGGTAGTTTTTGTCATTCTTTGTTCTTTCTTTTTTTTCTTGCTCTCTACTCTTTCGATTTGATTCCTTTCGTTAGTGCTATGTTTGGATTCCTTTCTCTTTAATTTTTGCCTACCTAGTATTGATTTTTGGTTACCATGAAGTTCTTCTATAACAACCATGAACCTATATATTTTAAGTTCATGGAGTTTGAGTGAATTCTAAAGTATATTGTTACTTCTGCCATTATGTGTTATGTTTGTTATTTTATATTTTGCATATCCCTTAACTAATTATTGTGAATATAGATAATTGTACTAGTTTTGTACTTGTAGCTATATAGGCATTTGACCAATTGTTTTATTACATGTTTGCCTTTATCAGTGAGACTTTTCTCTTTCAAATTTTTATATATTTAGTTATGCCTTTTTCTTTTTTTTAAGAGGGAAAAAAAAGGATTTTCATTCAAACAAAGCTAAGGATTAAAACCCTGGAAGCAGATACTTAAAGCTCTGAGAACTGTTCTCCTGTTAGAAGTCAAAAGGACAGTTTTTTGAGACAAAAGGTAGTATATCAAAATGATGTAGATGGTTTACCAAGGATACATTTTTCAGATAAGCATTACAAAGCAAGCAGCAAATCACCATGATCCCTTACAGAGCTGTGAAAGAACATTATTCTTTTAAGATGTTTCACTGCTTCATTGCTAACATCAAAAGCAAGAAAAAAAATTGATCTTTATGGCTGAGCAGTCCCTCCCAAAGTTGAGGAGATCTGGTTAATGTATAATACACATTGTACATTAAAGAGGGAGAAGGCTCAAACATAGAGAATTTTATCTTTAATTTTTTCTTATTCTGCTTTAAATATAAATTTTATTTAATCATGTTCAATTTCTCACCATTAAGTATAATGTTATCTTCTTTAAAGAACAAAAAACATATTTATTGCATAATTTCCAAGTCAAAACTCAAAAATATTAAATTGGCAGACAGTTAAAGATGGCATTAAGATTCCAAAATTTGAAAGCAAAAATAGCCAAAATAAGAAATTCCAAATTGTTCTGAAGTGATGTAGCAGAACTTTTTTCAAACAGATCTTAATTTTACTTTGTTTTTGTAACAAAGATGAATAGTATTAATGATAAAAAGTACAATTCACAAAGAAGATAGACATCATAAACCATTAGACAACTAAAAACAAAGAAACAGATACATAAAGCAAAAATCAGAAGAAATATAAGGGAAAATAAAAAATATATAACATAGTGAGACATATTAATATTTCTCTGAGAATATTTTATCAAATACTGAAAAAATAAGAATAGGAGCATCTTGAATGATGTCATTAATAATTTAAATATAATAGAGGGTTTCTATTTATATTAACCTTATATCCTACACAAATATACTTAAAATTTTGTATCTCATACATTGTTATCAGATATCTATAGGACATTTAGAAAAACTGGCTAAAATATGAACATTACTAAATTTCAAAAAAGTAGAATTCTTTTTTTTTGTGATTGTTACACATATACATATATACTATTTTTGAAAAATATTTTCCATTATAGGTTATTGTAAGATATTGACTATAGTTCCCTTTGCTATGCAGTAAACCTTTCTAGCTTGTTGCATATCTATTTTTTTTTAACTAGAAATCTAGCATCCTATTCATACTAAGTCAAGCTTGTGGAATCAACTTTTTTTCTCATAATTTTTGCATATCTAGTTATGCCTTTATGGCAGAAAGTGAAGAAGAACTAAAGAGCCTCTTGATGAAGGTGAAGGAGGAGAGTGAAAAAGTTGGCTTAAAGCTCAACGTTCAGAAAACTAAGATCATGGCATCTGGTCCCATCACTCCATGGGAAATAGATGGGGAAACAGTGGAAACAGTGTCAGACTTTACTTTTTTGGGCTCCAGAATCACTGCTGATGGTGACTGCAGCCATGAAATTAAAAGATGCTTACTACTTGGAAGGAAGGTTATGGCCAACCTAGATAGCATGTTTAAAAGCAGAGACATTACTTTGCCAACAAAGTCCGTCTAGTCAAGACTATGGTTTTTCCAGTGGTCATGTATGGATGTGAGAGTTGGACGGTGAAGAAAGCTGAGTGCCGCAGAATTGATGCTTTTGAACTGTGGTGTTGGAGAAGACTCTTGAGAGTCCCTTGGACTGCAAGGAGATCCAATCAATCCATCCTAAAAGAGATCAATCCTGGGTGTTCATTGGAAGGTCTGATGTTGAAGCTGAAACTCCAATACTTTGGCCACCTCATGCGAAGGGTTGACTCATTGGAAAAGACCCTAATGCTGGGTAGGATTGGGGGCAGGAGGAGAAGGGGACGACAGAGGATGAGATGGTTGGATGGCATCACCGACTCGATGAACATGGGTTTGGGTAGACTCCGGGAGTTGGTGATGGACAGAGAGGCCTGGCGTGCTGCAATTCATGGTGTCGCAGAGAGTCGGACACGACTGAGCGACTGAACTGAACTGAACTGAGTTATGCCTTTTTCTTTTCAGTTTTAAGAAGTTCCTTTAACATTTCTTGTAGGTGGGGAGGGTTTGTGGTGATAAACATTTTTAGGCTTCTGCTCATCTGGGAAACACTTTAAACTCTCCTTTGGTTCTGAATGATAACCTTGCTGGATAGAGTATTTTCCTTTGTGATTTTTATTCAGCGCTTTGAATATGCTATGTTCTCCCTTCTGGTGTATAAATTTTTTGCTTAAAAATCAGCTGATAGTGTTTTGGTAGCTTCTCTTTACATAATTATGTTTTTTTTTCCTTTTAAGATATTCTATCTTTAACTTTTGACATTTTAATTATATGTCTTCGTATGGATCTCTTTGAGTTCACCTTGTTGGTGACTTCTGTGCTTCCTGATCTTGGATTTTTACTTCTTTCATCAGGTTAGGAACATTTTCAGCCATTATTTTTTCCAATAGGTTTTCTCTCCCTTTCTCTCTCTCTTCTTTTTGTGGGACCCCTATAATGTGAATGTTAGTTCACGTGATATTGTCCCAGCAGTCCCTTAAGCTAGTTTATTTTTCAAAAGTCTATTTTCTTTGTGCCATTCCACTTGGGTAATCTCCATTACCCTGTCTTCCAGATTACTAACATGTTTTTCTTCATCATCTAATCTGCAGTTGATTCCCTCTAGTATATTTTTTAAATTTTAGTTATTGTATCCTTCAACTGTCATTGGTTCTTTTTTATATTTTCTATCTCTTTGTTGAAGTTCTCATTGCTTTCCTCCATTCTCCTGAGTTCAGTCAGTGAGTATCCTATGATCATTTTAAACTTTTTCTGGTAGGTTGCTTATTTTTGTCTTGTTTATTTCTTTCTCTGAGGTTTTTAGCTTATTCTTTCTCTTGGAAATTATTTCTTTGCGTCCTTACTTTCCTTAACTCTTTTTTGTGTTTTTTTCTATATATTTGGTGCTTGTGCTTGTGCTCAGATGCTCAGTCATGTCTGACTCTTTGCAAGCCCATGGACTGTACCTTGACAGGCACATTTGTCCATGGTATTCTCCTGGCAAGAATGCCAAAGTAAGGTGTCATTTCTTCCTCCAGGGGATCTTCCTGACTCAAGTATCAAACCCTCATCTCTTACATCTCCTGCATTGGCAGACAGATTCTTTACCACTAGCGCAATCAGCTAAGTCTCCCAGTGGGGAAGAAGTAGCTTTATGTTGGACCCAATAGCATACTGTCCCTGGCCACTGGAGCCACCCACTCCTGATGAGTTCCCTATTTGTTCTTTTTGTGACTGGGCCACAAAAACTATACATATGCTAGTGTTCAGTGTTGGCCCCTCAGCATGACTAGCTGTATGGCCCAGCCACAACTGTTGCAGGACTTTTTATGTGTGGTCAAAAGCTCCCATGTGGGGTGGGAGACATATCTTCAAATTTTAATACTATTTACTTCTTATTTGGAATTGTACAGTAAGCATTTAATATCTTTTTTCAAAGTTGGTTTTTTAAAATTTACTTTTCTCCTAACCTAGCTTGAATTGATTTTTCACGTGCAACCAAAAGAATCTTCACATAACAGCTGAAGGCATGGAAATACAAAAGATCAAGTATTAATAGCTTAATATTCATCAACTCATAGTGGAAAGTGGGGAGGAGCAAGGAATTAAGTTGGAAAGGTAGTTACGCTCCAAATCCTGATGGTTCTCATATATCTCTTTGTTCATCTCCTCATACATAGCAACCTCAGGTTATAGGAATGCATGTGTACATGCTGAGCTGCTTCAGTTGTGTCCGACTCTTTGCAACTCTATGGACTGCAGCCCACCAGGCTCCTCTGTCCATGGGATTCTCCAGGCAAGAATACTGGAGTTGGTTGCCATGCCCTCCTCCAGGGGATCTTCTCGACCCAGGGATCAAACCTTTGTCTCTTAAGTCTCCTGCATTGGCAGGTGGGTTCTTTACCACTAGTGCCACCTGGAAAGCCCTTATAGGAATAACTGAGTGCAAATCATCTTTCCTGTTATACAATTGGGCTTCCCAGGTGGCGCTAGTGGTAAAGAACGCACCTGCCTATATAGGAGACACAAGAGTCGTGGCTTTGATTCCTGGATCAGGAAGATCCTCTGGAGGAGGACATGGCAACCCACTCCAGTATTCTTGCCTAGAGAGTCCCATAGACAGAGGAGCCTGGCAGACTCCAAACCATAGGTTCACAAAGAGTCAGATTCAACTGAAGAAACTTGGCACACACTCACATTGTACTATTATCTTAGGAAGAAGCCTCTAGAGGCTTATGTTATAGCACAAGAAATTGTTTTGAATATGTGAAGTATTTTCAACTGAAAATTTTGAGTCTAATCTGGACTTAGTGGTAGTAGGAGAATTGTTGTGATAACTTGTTCTTAATTAATGCTTCTACAATCAGTATCAACTTTTAAATTTATTAACACCACAATTAATCTTTTATTTGACATCTAGAAGAAAGCAACAGCAAGCTCAGTAGAGATATTTAAAACATTTAGGGACTTATAGAATAAAAATATGCCATCCAATTTATGTAAACCTCCAGGGAATAAGAAGTAACATCTGTTTAGCATCACCAAATCAATGGACATGAGTTTGAGAAAACTCTGGGAGATGGTGAAGGACAGTGAGGCCTGGCATGCTGCAGTCCATGGAAACACAAAGAGTTGGACACGACTTAGCAACTGAACAAAAACAACAACCATAATCTACCACCAACAATTTTTAAATGAAGGATTTTTTCTCATCACTAAAAAGTGACACTCTGTAAAATGTGTACATTCCCACATAGAATCCATACAGTTACAAATAATCACTCAGTGTATCAGCTAAAACTTATTTTATATCTTCAAAGTAGTAGGCAGATTCAACTAACTGTGACAGTGATTTTTAGCCTATTTTATGGCAAAATGTAACGCTTTTAAGAGACTTTATAGAAAATCACAGATGTTGCCACCACACAGGTTAGGAAATAAAACATCGCTGGCAACTTACAAGCCCAAACACTTATGCTTTCTAGAGTACATTCTCCTCCCTCTGCCATAGACATAATCATTATTATGAATTTATAATAATCACTGTCTTATTTTGCTAGTTATTTTTCCACCTATGTTTGCATCCCTCTTTCTGAACTTTATATAAAAGGTATCTTAAATCTTTTGTTCAGTGTTACAATTATAAGTTTTATCCATATTTCCCTATTTGTGTGTACCTATAATTAATTCATTTTCATTGGTGGGTAATATTCCAATGTAAAAACATCAGATTTTTTGTTTTTGTTCTATTTCTAACAGACAAAAAAGTATACATCTTAAGACCTAAGAGAAAATAAAGCTGATTGTGAATCTAATAATTTTATCCAAAACTCTATTTGAAACTGTATTTTTATAAAATAAGAATCTCTCCAGAACAATATTGTTCAATAGAACTTTGGATGATGCTTGAAATGGCTCAAAAATCACTTCCTTTCTCTGTTTTTCTTTCAGTTTTCCTGTAAGTTCTTTTATCATTCTATAAGATCTTTTATAAACTTATCCTATCTTTGGGAATCAGCTATACTTTATTGCTTTCCACAAATTAAAGACGAAAGATAGGAAAGAATTTCTCACAGAAAAATTCATTGAGGATATTGTTAGCCTGACCTGTTTGGATGTGAATTCTTAAAACAGCCAAGTATTTGCACCTCATGTTGAAGAAATAACTACTGAGCATACTCCCTGCATGCTTTGTCCCTGTTAGGCTGTCACTACAGCTGTGCAACAGGTATAGAAACTTTTTTCTTTTTTAAAAGCAATTTCAAATAGCCTTACTGTCTTCACCCAGTGAGTAGGTTATCTTGAGCCTTAAACAAAACAAGGAACTGAGGAAATAGTCTTCTTTCTTGTCACTGAATTCTACTTATTAGGTAGGAATGATTACTTTCCAGAATGATAGAAATGGCTATAGCCAAATTATTTCTATCAATAATATATAGCCAAATTAGCTATTTTCTATCATTGCAGAGTTGAAGCACATGATCTACTACTTGGCAAAAGTAAATGAATAAATGCTCAAAACTTGGAAAATATTTGTGTAATGTGTTATTGAGAGCATTAATCAAACACTGGAGCAGGAAAATCATACAAACTTAGTGACAATAAAATAAAACATGTTTGGTTACCTAAAAATGTTAAATCCCATATTAACATATGGTGAAAATATAACAATAAGCTACTCTCTAGCTTTTTGTGTAAGGAGGAATTTTTGTCATCAGTATATAAAAACACTAAATAATAAATGATCACAGAAAGTTCCCAAATTAGTGAATGCATCTAGTAAACAAATACCTCCTTACACAAAGTCTCTTTCCTGATTGAATTAGAAAAATCTTGGGTAAATCTTGCTGTTAGCCTGATTTGGTCCAATCACTACAACTAGAGGTGACTGAGTAGTAATTTCCAACTCCTACCACAAAAGGTGGACAGGGGAAATTTTTTACAGAAAAATATGGTACATTTACTAAAGGAAAGGAGGTTAGAATGTTGGGTGTACAAAGTAATTTATATAGCAAAATTTGAGAGTAAGTAAAATTTACATCAATTACTTTGCTTATTAACAACAGATTATATAGATAACATGATGGGGAAAATGGATTACTGACTGAAATATAACTTCCAAAACTTTGTGCCTCTACCATGTGAATTTCCTGTAACTATAAAATTTTGTTTCATCTTACTAGAAGAGAGTTCATGATTAATAGCATAAATTAAAATTTAAATTCAAAGTCAAAAGTTTTTTGGTATGAAGATACAAAGTATAAAAAAAGTAAAAGAACACAGAACATAAAAATGAAGAGGATCAATTTATAAAAGAGTGAAAACTTTTATATTTAGGTATCTAGTGAGTCTTACATCCTAAGCTTCAATTGCACTGAAATATTTGGAAGTCATTCTCACTGAGCTAGCCAATTCCCCTTGTAGAGGATGAATAGAACCATCTCAGCTCTGATTGACTGGGCACAGTGATTTCCAAAACAGGAAACAATCTGCCTGGGACATAAAAACCTCTGAAACAGCAATTTCCTTTTCTGAATGCATGTATTTGTATTAAACTGGAAAACATTTCTGAGCACGGCTTACAAGCTAGAAAACCATGCTCTTGGTAGAGTCTCACGGTTGGATAGCATTAAATGAGAGCAAACGTAAGTTATTCAAAACTCTATTTCAGAACAAATTTGTGGACACAGTGGGGGAAGGAAAAGGTAGGACAAACTGAAAAAATAGCATTGACATACATACACTATCACGAGTAAAACAGATAACCAGTGGGAAACTGCTATATAACACAGGGAACCCAGCCTGTTTAGAGGGGTAGGGTGGAAGAGACGAGGGAGCCTCAAGAGGCAAGGGATATACATGTAATTATGACTGTTGTACAGCAGAAACCAACACAACATTGTAAAGCAATTAAAAAGAAACTCTATTTCAACTTAATCCTTTTTTCTCACTCTCAATATTTATGAATACTCAAAAAATGTTTATAATACAATCTATCTTAAATTTTATCACAAAGAATAAAGAGCCACAGGAACTCAGCATATTTGTTATTAAATATGTATCAATATATGTTCATTGGAAGGACTGATGTTGAAGCTGAAACTCCAATACTTTGGCCACCTGATGCGATGAGCTGACGCATTTGAAAAGACCCTGATGCTGGGAAAGATTGAGGGCAGGAGGAGAAGGGGACAACAGAGGATAAGATGGTTGGATGGCATCACTGACTCAATGGATGTGGGTTTGGGTGGACTCCGGGAGTTGGTGATGGACAGGGAGGCCTGGCGTGCTGCGGTTCGTGGGGTCGCAAAGAGTCGGACATGACTGAGCGACTGAACTGAACTGAATATTATGAACTGAAATTGATTCTCTATTAGAATTGGTAATTCAGAACCTCCAAATCATTGAGCATGATTTTGAATTGGATTATTCTCAGGTTAAATTTCCTTATTCCAAACCTGAAGATAAACATTTTAGAATGATTGACAAATCATATAAAGCGAAAGTGTTCATCAAGCTGAAGATTTGTGGTAATAAATAGTGATGGTTGAACAGTACAATTTGGTTTATTTTTATATTTATTTCCTCCATTTAAAAAGTACATACTTAACAATAACTGAGTTTATACTGGGATAGAAAATATTTTTAATTATTGAGGAGCCCAAATTCTGAATATCAAGAAAATGATTTGTCAGTATAGTGCCTTCATAAGCAGTCTATATCATAGGATTAAATTTTGCTTTAATTCAAAATTTACCTCAGCAGTATACCTCAACAGTGTATTTTACATACATTTTGTTCAGTTCAGTTCAGTTCAGTTCAGTTCAGTCGCTCAGTCGTGTCCGACTCTTTGCGACCCCATGAATTGCAGCACGCCAGGCCTCTCTGTCCATCACCAACTCCCGGAGTCTACCCAAACCCCTGTTCATCGAGTCGGTGATGCCATCCAACCATCTCATCCTCTGTCGTCCCCTTCTCCTCCCGCCCCCAATCCTACCCAGCATTAGGGTCTTTTCCAATGAGACAACCCTTTGCGTGAGGTGGCCAAAGTATTGGAGTTTCAGCTTCGACATCAGACCTTCCAATGAACACCCAGGATTGATCTTTTAGGATGGATTGATTGGATCTCCTTGCAGTCCAAGAAACTCTCAAGAGTCTTCTCCAACACCACAGTTCAAAAGCATCAATTACCATAGCCTTGACTAGACGGACTTTTGTTGGCAAAGTAATGTCTCTGCTTTTAAATATGCTATCTAGGTTGACCGTAACCTTCCTTCCAAGTAGTAAGTGTCTTTTAATCTTATGGCTGCAGTCACCATCAGCAGTGATTCTGGAGCCCAAAAGAGTAGTCTGACACTGTTTCCACTGTTTCCCCATCTATTTCCCATAGAGCAATGGGACCAGATGCCATGATCTTAGTTTTCTGAATGTTGAGCTTTAAGCCAACTCTTTCACTCTCCTCCTTCACCTTCATCAAGAGGCTCTTTAGTTCTTGTTCACTTTCTGCCGTAAGGGTGGTGTCATCCACATATCTGAGGTTATTGATATTTCTCCCGGCAATCTTGATTCCAGCTTGTGTTTCTTCCAGCCCAGCGTTTCTCATGATGTACTCTGCATAGAAGTTAAATAAGCAGGGTGACTATATACAGCCTTGACGCACTCCCTTTCCTATTTGGAACCAGTCTTTTGTTCCATGTCCAGTTCGAACTGTTGCTTGCTGACCTGCATACAGGTTCTCAAGAGACAGGTCAGATGGTCTGGTATTCCCATCTCTTTCAGAATTTTCCACAGTTTATTGTGATCCACACAGTCAAAGGCTTTGGCATAGTCAATAAAGCAGAAATAGATGTTTTTCTGGAACTCTCTTTTTTTTCGATGATCCAGCGGATATTGGCAATTTGATCTCTGGTTCCTCTGCCTTTTCTAAAACCAGCTGGAACATCTGGAAGTTCACGGTTCACGTATTGCTGAAGCCTGGCTTGGAGAATTTTGAGCATTACTTTACACCTAAGTAATAATTATATATGTTATATAAATGTTACATTAGATAGTTTTGATAATTTTTCTCTATTCAAATAACTTCTTTATTACTCTGACTAAATACATTCAATTATTAAAACATTAAATTCATAATTTTATAGAGTATAAAGGATAATTCATTCTAGGCTTTGGCACAAAACTGTATTATAAAAGTGGATCATATAAGCAATTATCAATTAAAGGGTATTTTTTTTCTTCCTTTCAACATTCGTGAGGAAACAAACAAAAATCACTAAATACTGAAGATTATGGAGATATTTTCGTTTATGTGCCAAGGGGAAATATACTGAAATTAGAGCCAGATTATTTATTATGCTGATGATCTTGAAAATTAGACAAAATTAAGTTACCTAATAAAACTCAATTGGATTTGATAAATATTAGATAGTTATTCCCAAGCAGAAAAACCCACACCATAAATATTCAGTGGTTAAGTAATATAGACAAAGCGCTATTGCTATAGGAAAGCTAGGAGTAAGTGCAATTGTTCCTTAGATTGACTTGCCATTCTTAAGTAGAGTGCCTGGCTTCCTTTTTCTGCAGTTAAAGTCAATGCAGTATTATCTGTGAGTGTGCAGATGAATCATATCGAAGTATAGGAAGGTGCTCCTGTCTCTAGGCAGTTTCTCACTAAGGTATTGTTGAAACTCCACAGAAGAAGAAATCAGTCAATGGAAGTCTTTTTTCAGTGTCCCACAGACCTGGTACTCTAACTTGCTGGTATCCGCATCCAGATTTGCCCCAGATTTGCCGCTAAAACAGCTCTCAGTTGGGCTGTCTAAAATAAAGCCAGCTTTGGTGCAGAAATGGTATCAGGGTTTGTTTGTTTTAATTGAAATATAGTTCATTTGGGGCTTCCCAGGTGGCAGTAGTGGTAAAGAACCTGCCTGCCAATGCAGGAGACATAAGAGATCTGGGTTCGATCCCTGGGTTGGGAAGATCTCCTGGAGGAGGGCATGGCAACCCACTCCAGTATTCTTGCTTGGAAAATCCCATGGATGCAAGAGCCTGGCAGGCTATAGTACATGTGGTTACAAAGAGCTGGACATGACTGAAGTGACTTAGCAGTAACAGCAGGTAGTCTGAACCTCTTAATCCCCTTTACTTATTTCACCCAAAGTAAATGTACAGACATCAGTTGCATTTTTATACAATAATAACTATGAGAAAGAGAAATTAAGAAAAAAATCCACTTACAATTGCATCAAAAAGAATAAAATACCTAGGATAGATTTAACCAAGAAGGTGAAAGACCCATATCTTGAAAACTATAAGACATGGATGAGAGAAATTGAAGATGATACAAATAAATGGAAAGATATCCTGTGTTCTTGGATTGTAAGAATTAATATTGGGTAGATAATTTAATTTCTTAATTTTCCAAAGGAATTTACAGATTCAGTGCAACTCCTATCAAAATACCCTTTGGCATTTTCCATAGAACTAGAATAAGCAATTATACAATTTGTAATGGAACCACAAAAGACCTCAAAAGCAATCTTGAGAAAGAAGAAAAAAGCTGGAAGTATCACACTCTCTGACTTCAAGCTCTATTACAAAGCTATAGTCATCAGAATAGTATGGTGGTGGTACATAGACCAATGAAAAAGAGTATAGAGCTCAGAAATAAACCGAAGCCCACATTGTCAATTAACTTATGACAAAGGAAGTAAGTTTAACTAATCTTCTGAAGAAGCGCCAAAATTCTTGGCTATGTGGCTAAGAGAAAAGTATATAGTTTAGGCTTCTGGTCTTACAGAGAGAGAAAGCACTAGGCTAAAAACTCTAACCATAATGAGCACACGCCAGAAATGGGATACCTAAGTTTACATACAGAAATTTTAAAAAAGATAAAGTAGCCTAGAAAAAAATATTGAGAAAATTGAAGAAAAAATAGTTGAGAAAATATGGCCACCTAATTATGATCACATTAGTTTTGATCATTTAAAATGTAAGGATCCTTAAGTGTTTTCCTGGTGGCTCAGATGGTGAAGAACCCACCTGCAATGTGGGAGGCCTGAGTTCAATCCCTGGGTCAAGAAGATCTCCTGGAGAAGGGAATGGCTACCCACTCCATTATTCTTGCCTGGAGAAGTCCATGGACAGAGGAGCCTGGTGGCCTATAGTCCATAGGGTCACAAAGAGTTGGACACGACTGAGGGACTAAACACTTAAGTACCTGAAGATTTAGAGGCAGTGATGACTTGTTGTATAAAGGCCAATGATATAAGTAGTACCACTTATTCAGAACTAACTATATTTTAGACATTTTCTGGAGTCAGATAATACATATTACTTTATGTACATACACTATGAAAGGTAGGCATTATTGTCTTCCAAACACATTAGTAAACTGTGGCATTGCAAAATACCTTAATTTTCTAACAGTGACATAGCTATTTTAAGTGACAGAGTCAACATTTAAACGCAGAGCTGTTCTGACTCCAAACCGTAGAGTCATTACTCTAGGTTACAGGGGGTTGATGTAGGCTGGATCTTGATATTATTCTAAGGGGAGGACTTTTTGATAATGATAATAAAGGAAACAAAAATTCCCTGGTGCTTTAGTCAGTGAGATTTTTGTCTCTTGAGTTGAGGACTCAGACACTTTCATAAGGGAAAAGCCCTACAGAATTCTGAGAGAAATAGAGTCATTTCAGGGGCTGTGCTTCCTAAAGCAGTTAACAGCATATGACCCTCATGAATTTCATTCTATGAGAGTCACATGGAAAATATTTGACTCTATATAAACAATCTGAAGAATTTTAACAGCTAAGTCTTCACAGACCTGCATAAGAGAAATGAAATTATAATTTCAAATTATATTTGCATTGCTAGTATAGTCACTGGAAAAGAATGGGAGGTTAGTTTACTACACAATGTAATGGTTACCTGCGATGTTGTAAAAACATAGATATTCATCCATGTGCATATGTTTTACGCCTATTGTTGCTGTTTAGTCACTAAGTCATGTCCAGCTCTTTGCGACTCTATGGACTGCAACACGCCAGGTTCCTCTCTCCTCCACTATCTCCTGGTTGTTGCAGTTGTTCAGTTGCTAAGCTGTGTCTGACTCTGCGACCCCATGAACTGCAGCATGCCAGGTTTCTCTGTCCATCATTATCTCCCTGAGTTTGCGCAAACTCATGTCCATTGAGTCAGTGATACCATATAACCATCTCATCCTCTGTCGTCCCCTTCTCCTGCCTTCAGTCTTTCCCAGCATCAGGGTCTTTTCTCATGAATCGGATATTCACATCAGGTGGCCAAAGTATTGGAGTTTCAGCTTCAGTCCTTCTAATGAATATTCAGCATTGATTTCCTTTAGGATTTACTGATTTGTTCTCCTTGCTGTCCAAGGGACTCTCAAGCGTCTTCTCCGACACCACAGTTCAAAAGCGGCAATTCATGCTGCTCAGCCTCCTTAATGGTCCAACTCTCACATCCGTATGCAACTACTGGAAAAACCATAGCTGTGACTATACGGACGTTGGCAGGCAAAGTGATGTCTCTGCTTTTTAAAACACTGTCTAGGTTTGACGTAGCTATTCTTCCAAGAATCAAATGTCTTTTAATTTCATTGCTGCAGTCACCTCCACAATGATTTTGGAGCCCACGTTTTACACTTAAGTCTTGCTTTAAAATTTGGGTCCTAGGCTTCATCCCCAAATCAATAACTGACATTTCACTGAGTGGCACCAATTTGACTTAGTTTTTGTACTTAAAAAAATACTTAAACGTTATAAATTTTTATAAAATGACAACTTACCTGAAAGAGAAAAATTCCAATTTTTTACCTATTTTTAAAACTGAATAGATACTATAACATCAGAATATAAATATTAAATTGAACTTTTCATGTGAAAGCAATTGCTTGAAAAATATATCCTTAATTACTTTACAGAAGGAAAAGAAGTTCCTTATTTATTTATGGTAAAGAAACTCATGTATTTTTACATTAAATAAATAAGAATCAGTATCGGTCCAGTTCTTCCACAAACTAGACCCTGGATAAATTTCAAACACAAGACGGTTGGATTTGGTGATCTCAAATGTTTTGTGCAGCTCAAAGAGTCGATGTATCTCATTTTCCTAAGACCAAGATGAGTAGCTTACAAAATATTTTCTCAGGTAAGAGTAGAATCATTACTACTTGAGTCATTGAAACAAGCTAGTCCTGGAGTTACCATCTGGGAAGATTCTTTCTTGGCTCACAGTGTACAGCATGATGTAATGTTTTAACAGGCCCCACCTTAGTCTTGTGGAATCACTTTATCAGTTGAGTTCTGGGTTGACAGCTCTAAGAGTGAACTCAAAGTGGACTCTATATGAGATTTAAAATTCTTTCATTATGCTTCATAAGGAATTTGGGGTAATCAGTATCCCAATTGCGCTGAGAAGTTCAAAATATCACTATTCCCACTTATGACACTGAGTTTGTGCTGTGTAACGCATGCAATTGTGCAGCTAAAGGTTTATTTGGCAAGGAATTAACAATCAGTGAGTGGAGAAGAACTTCCAATGAAGCTGTAACTCTTATTATCATGCATTTACACAGTGAGTTTCTTTAAGGAAAGCTTCGTGAAACTTCTTCCAAGTAATGTGGAAAGATTGGCATCTAGCCATGGTGAAAGAATCACCATGTGATGGTTTTCTAGGTGGATGGGGAAAGTTGCTTTGCTACAAGGACACCTGGAATATTCCTTCAATGAAATAATAGGGTGAAATAAAATAAATAAAGACATTTCTCTGGCACTTCTTCCTCTCTCTTCCTGATCATCTCTTACTTTATCTGTATTACTTTTAAAATGAGGAAGAAAAGCATATCATAGATATGCAAGTATCCTTGCTTGGCTTTTGCTCAAATTTAAGTTTTCTCACTTTGAAATTATAAGCCAATTCCCCCAGTTTTAAAGAGTTTGGAATTTACCCTTTAGTTTAGAAATATGGATCAAGTAATAGGTTTCAATAGACCAAGTGTGTTGCTTCCTCCCTACAGTCCCCCATCTAAGAGATCAGGAAAAATGAAGAGTATTTATTCTCTATATTTCTCTCTGTAGATCATAGACACAGTTCAGTTCAATAAACATGTACCAAAAACTATGCTAGTATGAAGTTTAAAAAATAAATGATTGCTGTTATCATGGAGTTTATAGTTAACTAGATATATAACTATAATAGTAGTTATAATAATGATAATGTCTAACATTTATTGAGTGGTTCCTATAGTGTCAAGTTAGACTAAATGTTTTAGATGAATTATCTCATTTATCACCCCTTATAGCCTTTTGGGATAGAAATTACTGCTGTTCCCATTTTATAGATGAGGAAGTTAAACATTGGGAGAGGTTTAGTAACATGCTCTAAGTCACACTTGAGATGAATGAAAAGCTGTCTTCAAACTTTTTTCTATCAACTTTGGAACCTCATCCCCTTAATCAGTAGCTTAAAGCCCTCTAGGAGCACATCTAACAAGAAAGGGAAGAGAAGAAAAGACATTTCACAGAGGGACCCTGCAGTAATCCATGGCTCTGAAGATGTTCAGTTAATTCTATAGAAGAGGTGGTTAAAGAAAGTTAAAGGTAGTTTATGAATTCTAGGCCTTCAGACAGAATCAGACCGAGCTTTGACCAAAATATAATATATTCTTTTCCTTCACTTCATTTTCTAATTTAGATATTTACAAAGCTCTGGATGAAATGCTAGAAATTCAACAGGGGAGAATATTTACCCCATCCTCATAGATCTTAATTCTAGCAATTCATACATAATCCAAAAACTTCAGATTTCCAAAATTTGTAAAAGCAAAAACAAACCAATAAAATCCTGTAAATATCCAGGCAAAATAATCACTTTTTAGTGTATACTTTATTTATTTTCTTATTTGAGGTATAGTTGATTTATTGAGTTGGGGTTTTTTCTGTATATCATTCATTATTATTATTTTCTGCAACATTATTATTCATTTGGGTTTTTCTGTAACATCTTATATATATTAATATCTTATATATCTTCAGATTCTTTTCCATTACAGGTTATTACAAAATATTGAGTCTAGTTCCCTGTGCTATATAATAATTCCTTTTTGGTTATCCATTTTATTCACAGAATAGTGTATATATGTTAATCTTAATCTCTTAATTTATCCTTCTCTGCCTTTCTCTTTTGGTTTTCTATGTGTATGGATCTTTGTTTTCTATGTGTATGGATCTATCTCTGTTTTGTAAATAAGTTTATCTGTATATTTATTAGGTTCCATATATGTTAGATCATATGAGATTGGTCTTCCTTTGACTTATTTCACTTAGTATGATAATCTTGATGTCCATCTATGTTGCTGTAAATGGCATTATTTGATTGTTTTTTACGGTTGAATAATATTTCATTTTATATATATGTGTGTGTGTATGTCTGTGTGTGTGTGTGTATATATATATATATATATATATTCCACATCTTTTTTATCCTTTCATCTGTTAATGTACATTTAGGTTGCTTCTATGTCTTGGCTATTGTAAATTGTGCTGCAATAAACATTGTGGTGTTTATATATCTTTTTGAATTATAATTTTCTCCAGATATACACCTGGAGAGTGGGATTGCAGGATCATATGGTAACTCTATTTTTAGTTTTTGAAGGACCATCTATAGTGTTCTCCATAATGGTTGTGCCAATGTATATTCCCACTAAGAGTGTAGGAAGATTTCTTTTTCACTACACTCTTTCCAGTGTTTATTATTTGTAGACTTCTTGATTATGCCCATTCTGACTTGTGTGAGGTGATACCTCATTGCAGTTTTACATTTCTCTAATAATTAGCAATGTTGAGTATTTTTTTCATGGAGGCATAATAATTCTTGCTGCTAACTTTATTGGAGTGTTCAAGCTCTTTGGAGAAAAGAAACAGAGAATGTGGCTATATAGTGAAATGAAGATGTGAATTGCTATGTCTCGATACATCTTAACAGTTTCTATAGCATTTAAAAAGAATATGGAATTAAGGTAGACCCATTGGAATTTAGCCAAAGAATACATAGAAAAGACATGTGAAAGTTTTTTGGAAGATCCCCTGGAGAAGGAAATGGCAACCCACTCCAGTATTCTTGCCTGGAGAAACCTATGGACAGAGGAGCCTGGTGGGCTACAGTCCACAGTGTTGCAAAGAGTCAGACATGACTGAGCAACTACACACACTTGCAACAGAATAGATAGTTTTGTTTTTATGATAACTCCAAGTTAATTAGTGTTTCATAAAGACTAGGCAAGAAAATTCAATTTTAACTATAGTTGTGAAGTTCACTAAAATATTCTTTGATATTTGCTTTGAATTCAATTTGCTTTAATTTTTTATTATGCCCATAACCAAGTCTAACAGATCAACTGTCCTTTATTGTAGACAGACCACCTTGGGGTGTATAAACAGAACGTATATTCTTTTAAAATCTGTAAATAATGACGTATGGCTATAAGGTTTTTTTTTTTAAATGACCCTATCAAAACATAAACATTCTAGTATGTATTATTTTCTTTTATATGATCACTGTATATTATCAAGATTGATTAACCTGATCTATTGAGTTTGCTGTGACAAATAGTTTTAGAAATGCTCGTTTGAAAACAGCCTTCCAATTCTGAATTGCATTTTTCAAAATTTATTATTTGTCAAACTTCACATTTTGAAGGTGGGTTAATTTTGGAGTAAAGCTAAAATCATTGAGCCAAGTCTTATAAACAAGAAGGATTATTTGTAATCCAAAATGAGTTACATCTATCTTTAAAGTAAGAAGATTAATTCTGGTATGAGGCTATGGAAAGTAGAGGAATGATGATAGGAGAGGAATGTTGCAACAGTGATTTGCTTGGTTAACAATGTTAAGTCATTGATAAACTAGATTATCAACCAAGAGTATAAGAGATTTGAATAACATGTTCATGGTGAACTCAGCAGAACAAATAGAATACATAGTCGAGCTTTTATCTGAGGATATACTCACCTAGGTGGAGCAATCACTGCTTGTCTGGGCTGGACCAACCAAAATGACAAGTTTTATAGTGGAACAAAGAACAAACAGAAGTGTAAGGGATTATGGTAGTGAAGAGGAAAGTTCTTTGCATTTTTGATTAATTAATATGATATATTTCATTGCTGAAAAGTATGAGACCAAAAGCTTTCTATTAAAATTGAAATAGACAATTTACTTGATTATATATGATAAATGATGAGGAGAAGTAAAGGATGGCACTGTTTTTCCTCCTCCCTTTTTAACCTTGGCCATTATATTGAAAGTCACAAAATAAAAAACTAAAACAATTGTTCCTAAGCTTCATTCTTATATTTCCCTCATCTTTTCTTTTGAAACTGGCATTTCTGTCCAAAGTACTATTTACAGTGTCCTTGACAAGAATTTTACAGAAATATATATTTGCATTCATCAATTTAAAATACATATTTGAGATACATTTGAAGTGATAACACCTTGAGTTGGCATAATCATTTTCCTAATTCTGTGGCATATTACCAGAAAAGGTGTATCAGTCAGGGTTCTCCAGAGAAACAGACTAATATAGGGTAGATGATAGATAGATAGATTTTAAAGATCTGACTTACACAATTATGGGGACTGTCAAGCTTGAAATTTGTAGGACAGGCTTTTCATGTCTTGAGGTAAAATTCCTTCTTTTCAAGGAAACCTGGGTTTTCACTCTTAAGACTTCTAATTTAAGATTGGATAAGGCCCACCCAACATAACTAATGATATACCCTTTATTTAAAGACTACTAATTGTAAATGCTGATCACATCTACAAAATACCCTCTTGGGCTTTTTACTCATTTGCTATGTGAGGAAACCAAGGTTTGGTAAAGTTAAGTAACCCAAGTAAATCATATAGGTATTAACAGAAGCCACATTAAATTTCATGTACCACCTCCTAGGTTAGGGTTTCACCACTCCACTCCGTTCAGTTCAGTTGCTCAGTCACGCCCGACTCTTTGTGACCCCATGAACCGCAGCATAACAGGCCTCCCTGTCCATCACCAACTCCCGGAGTTTACTCAAACTCATGTCCTTTGAGTCAGTGATGCCATCCAGCCATCTCATCCTCTGTCGTCCCCTTCTCCTCCCACCTTCAATCTTTCCCAGCATTAAGGTCTTTTCAAAAGAGTCAGTTCTTCGCATCAGGTGGACAAAGTATTGGAGTTGCAGCTTCAGCATCAGTCCTTCCAATGAATATTCAGGACTAATTTCCTTTAGGATTGACTGGTTGGATCTCCTTGCAGTCCAAGCAACTCTCGAGTCTTCTCCAACACCACAGTTCAAAAGCATCAATTCTTCAGCACCCAGCTTTCTTTATATTCCAACTCTCACATCCATATATGACTACTGGAAAAAATATAGCCTTGACTAGTTTTTCCAGTGGTCATGTATGGATGTGACAGTTGGACGGTGAAGAAAGCTGAGCGCAGAAGAATTGATGCTTTTGAACTGTGGTGTTGGAGAAGAATCTTGAGAGTTCCTTGGACTGCAAGGAGGTCCAACCAGTCCATCCTAAGGGAAATCGGTCCTGGGTGTTCATTGGAAGGACTCATGTTAAAGCTGAAACTCCAGTATTTTGACCACCTGATGTGAAGAGCTGACTCATTTGAAAAGACCCTGATGTTGGGAAAGATTGAAGGCAGGAGGAGAAGGGGACAACAGAAGATGAGATGGTTAGATGGCATCACCGACTCAATAGACATGAGTTGGGGTAAACTCCAGGAGTTGGTGATGGATAGGGAGGCCTGGCGTGCTGCGGTTCATGGGGTCACAAACAGTAGGACACAGCTGAGCAACTGAACTGAACTGAACTGACTAGATGGACCTTTCTTGGCAAAGTAATGTCTCTGCTTTTTAATACACTGATAGGTTGGTCATAACTTTTCTTCCAAGGAGTAAGTGTCTTTTAATTTCATGGCTGCAATCACCATCTGCAGTAATTTTGGAGCCCCCCAAAATAAAGTCTGTCAGTGTTTCCACTGTTTTCCCCTCTATTTGCCATGAAGTGATAGATAGAACCAGATGCCATGATCTTAGTTTTCTGAATGTTGAATTTTAAGCCAACTTCTTCACTCTCTGCTTTCACTTTTATCAAGAGGCTCTTTAGTTATTCTTCACTTTCTGCCATAAGGGTAGTGTCATCTGCTTATCTGAGGTTGTTGCTATTTCTCCCTGGGAATCTTGATTCCAGCGTGTGCTTCACCCAGCCCAGTGTTTCTCATGATGTACTCTGCATATACGTTATATAAGCAAGGTGACAATATATAGCCTTGATGTACTCCTTTCCCTATTTGGAACCAGTCTGTTGTTCCTTGTCCATTTCTAACTGTTGCTTCTTGACCTGCATACAGATTTCTCAAGAGGCAGGTCAGGTGGTCTGGTATCTCCATCACTTTAAGAATTTTCCACAATTTGTTGTGGTCCACACAGTCAAAGGCTTTGGCATAGTCAATAAAGCAGAAGTAGATGTTTTTCTGGAACTCTTTCTTTTTTGATGATCCAATGGATGTTGCAGATTTGATCTCCAGTTCCTCTGCCTTTTCTAAATCCAGCTTGAACGTCTGGAAGTTCTTGATTCATGTACTGTTGAAGTCTGGCTTGGAGAATTTTGAGCATTACTTTGCTAGCGTGCGAGTTGAGTGCAATTGTGCAGTAGTTTGAGCATTCTTTGACATTGCCTTTCTTTGGGATTGGGATGAAAACTGACCTTTTCCAGGCCTATGGCCACTGCTGAGTTTTCCAAATTTGTTGGCATATTGAGTACAGCACTTTCACAGCATCATCTTTTAGGATTTGAAACAGATCAGCTTGAATTCCATCACCTCCACTAGCTTTGTTCATAGTGATACTTCCTAAGGCCCACTTGACTTTGCATTCCGGGATGTCTGGCTCTAGGTGAGTGATCACACCATCGTGATTATCTGGGTCATAAAGATCTTTTTTGTATAGTTCTTCTGTGTATACTTGCCACCTCTTCTTAATATCTTCTGCTTCTATTAGGTCCGTACCATTTCTGTCCTTTATTGTGCCCATTTTTGCATGAAATGTTCCTTTGGTATCTCTAATTGTCTGAAAAGAACTCTAGTCTTTCTCATTCTATTGTTTTCCTCTATTTCTTTGCATTGATCCACTCTATTACCTCACTTGAATGCCTTCAGCAAAGCTCATATCTAGTATCTAGAAAGGAACTTATTTCCTCAATCACAATGAATTTTTTTTACATTGAAGTATAGTTGATTTTCAATGTTGCCTTCATTTCAGGTGTACAATAAAGTGATTCAGTCATACCTATTTTTTTTTTGGATTCTTTTCCCTTACAGGTTATTATAAAATATTGAATATAGTTCCCAATGCTATATAGTAAGTCCTTGTTCATTGTTTTATATATAGTAGTGTATTTATGTTAATCTTAAACTCTTAAATCATCCTGTCCCCCACTTCCACTTTGGTAATCATAAGTTTATTTTCTATTTCTGTGGATCTACTTCTGTTTTTTATATAAGTTCATTTGTATCAATTTTTTTAGATTCCACATATAAGTGATATCATATGATATTTGTCTTTCTCTGGCTTATTTCACTTAGTATAGTAAACTTTAGGTCCATCATTTTGCTGTAATGGCATTATTTCTTTCTTTTTATAGCTGAATGATATTCCATTGTGTATATATACCACATCTTCTTTATCTATTCATCTGTCGATGGGCACTTAGGTTGCTTCCATGTCTTGGCTATTGTAAAAAAAAGTGCTGCAATAAATATGCATATATCTTTTTGAATTGTGGCTTTCTCTGGTTATATTCTCAGGAATGGAATTGCAGAATCATTGTAGCTCTATATTTAGCTTTTGAAGGACCCTACCTACTTTTCTCCACAGTAGTTGTACAAATGTATATTCCCACCAATGTTTAGGAGGGTTTTTTTCTCCACACCCTTGCCAGAATTCATTATTTGTAGACTTTTTGGTGATGGCCATTCTGACTGGTGTGAGGTAATACCTCACTGTAGTTTTGATTTGCATTTTTCTGATAATTAGCAATATAGAGCATCTTCTCATGTGCCTTTTGGCCATGTCTGTATCCTCTTTGGAGAAACGTGATTTTTTTTTATTGAGTTGTTTGGTTTTTTTGATATTGAGCTGTATAAGCTCTTCATATATTTTGGAGATTAATCCCTCACCAGTTGCATCATCTGCAAATATTTTCTCCCATTGTTTAGGCTGTTTTTTCATTCAACTTATAGGCCTTTTTTGCTGTACAAAAGCTTTTAAGTTAATTAGCTGTCATTTGTTTACTTTTGTTTTTATTTCACTTACTCTAGGAGATGAATTTGTAAAGATATTGCTGCAATTTATGTCAAAGAGAGTTCTGCCTATATCCTCTTCCAGGAGTTTTATAGTATCCAGTCATACATTTATGTCTTTAATCCATTTTATAAAGGTCATCTAAGAGAAATCCATAGCTAACATCATTCTGGATGATGAAAACCTGAAAGCATTTCCTCTAAGATCAGGAACAAGATAAGGATGTTCACTCTCACCACTATTGTCCAACACAGTTTTAGAAGTCCTAGCCATAGCAATTAGGCTTCCCAGGTGGCTCAGTGGGTGAAAAATCTGCCCACAGTGTGAGAGACACTGGAGACATGGGTTCAACTCCTGGGTTGGGAAGACCCCCTGGAGGACGGCATGGCAACCCACTCCAGTATTCTTGCCTGGAAAATCCCATGGACAGAGGAGGCTAGTAGGCTACATTCCATAGGGTTACAAAGAGTTGGACACATCTGAGTGACTGAGTACATGCACACACACAGCCACAGCAATCAGAAAAGAAAAAGAAATAAAAAGAGTCCAACTTGGAAGGAAAGAAGTAAAACTGTCACTGTTTGTAGGTGACATGACACTATACATAGAAACATTCTAAAAATGCTACCTGAAAACAACTGGAGCTCATCAATGAATTTGGTAAAGTTGCAAGATACAAAATTAATACACAGAATTCTGCTGCATTTCTATACTCTAACAATGGAAGATCAGAAAGAAAAATTAGGGAACAATTCCATTTACTGTTGTATGAAAAAGGAGAAATATCTAGGAATAAACTTACTGAAGAAAATAAAAGACATATATACCAAAAACTTTAAGACAATGATGAAAGAAGTCAAATATGACACAAATAGATGGAAAGATATCCTTCATTCTTACATTGATGAAATCAATATTGTCTAAATGACTGTGTTACCCAAGGCAGCTACAGATTCAATGCAATCCCCATCAAACGGCCAATGGCTTTTTTTCACAGAATTAGAACAAAAAATTTTCTAATTTGTATGGAAACACAAAAGACCTCAAAGAGCAAAAGCAGTGTTGAGGGGAAAAAAGAAAGCTGGAGGAATCAAGCATCTTGACTTCAGACTATACTACAAAGCTATAGTAATCAAAACAGTATGGTACTGGCACAAAAACAGAAATAAAGATCAATGGAACAGGGTAGAATGGTCAGAAATAAACCCACAATCTCTGACAAAGGAGCTAAGAATGTACAATGGAGAAAAGACAATCTCTTCAATAAGTAGTGCCAGGAAAATTGAAAAGCTATAAGTAAAAGAATGAAATGAGAACATTCCTTGACATCATACACAGTGACTTTTATTTAAAGGTTTCATGAATATTTAGCTAACATAAATGCTTTGTTCTTAATTGAAAAGATTATCTTCTTGGCTCATATATTTCCTCATTTACTCACTTCACCTGAAAAATGTAATTCCAAAGAATCCAGTAGAACCTACAATCTTATTTGTCATAGAGGAAATTGTTATTGTTCAGTCAATAAAGTGAAAGTGAAAACCACTCAGTCATGTCCAACTCTTTGCATACCCATGGACTATAGTCGTACAGTCATATAGTCATGACTATGACTATAGTCATATAGTCCATACCCATGGACTACAGTCCATGGAATTCTCCAGGCTAAAATACTGGAGTGGGTAGCCTTTATCTTCTCCAGGGGATCTTCCCAACCCAGGGATTGAACCCAGGTCTCCCACATTGCAGGTAGATTCTTTACCAGCTGAGCCACAAGGGAAGCCCCAATCAGTTACTAAGTTATGTCCAACTCTTCGTGACCCCATGGACTGCAACATGCCAGGCTTGCCTATCCTTCACTATCTCGTGGAGTTTACCCAAATTCATGTCCATTTAGTTGGTTATGCCATCCAACCATCTCATCCTCTGATGCCTCATTCTCCTCCTGTCCTCAGTTTTCCCAGCATCAGAGTATTTTCCAATGAGTTGGCTCTTCACATCAAGTGGCCAAAATATTGGAGCTTCAGTTTCAGCATCAGTCCTTCTGATGAATATTCAGGGTTGATCTCCTTTAAGACTGACTGGTTTGATCTCCTAGCTGTCCAACGGAACTCTCAAGAGTCTTGTCCAGCACCACAACTTGAAAGCATCAATTCTTTAGTGCTCAATCAACAGTAGCCCTCAAGTATACTACCAGACAAGCTATCTCAGTATTCAGAAAGGCCCCTGTGTCCCATGGAAGAGAAAGAGTCACAGAAAAAATAAGTTCAAGTTAAATTTAATTAAATAATTTTAAAATATTAGTGTGAAACCAGATAAAAGAGATGGACTATGTTAGCACACTTAGAAAATGCTACAAGGGGGAATACCACACTACATGAATCCCTTTTGCAAAGTTCTTATGTCTGCTCTCTCTCTCTTTGCTGCAGCAGGTCTCCCAGCTTAAGATACAATTATGAGAATCATAGCTGAGGTTTGAATAAAGGGCCCACAGATGAGAGATATCTGGGGCAATGATACACACTTGCTGTATCAGAAAATGCAGGTCAGTTAGCCTGATGAGTCACTACAGTTTTTATTTGTGTTTCTTGGGTTGAGAAGAAAAACAACTTAGGACCAGAATGAGACCATGCTGTGTGTTATCATTGCCCAGAGCAGTCATGTTCATTAATTGGTTTTTACACTTATTTATATTTTTTAAGTAACAATTTTTCCATCATCATATTCTCTATTGATTCTACCTATCTTTGGCATGATGTAGATTATTAATTTACTCTTGATAATTCACCTGTATATGAGTTTGCCTATATCAACATGCTATATTTAACATATCCTATACCACACTATCTGAATTTTTTATGCAATCCCTAGGTTCACATCATGTGAGCTTCAACTATATACTGTAAACTAATAATTTATTTACTACCTATGCTTGACACTTTTTATGAATTTCACAATTTTTCTTATCTTTTATAGAATAATTATATGTTTTTAAATAGTTTGCACATTACAATATCAGGAGAAATAATCACAACTTTTATAAACCCAAAGATCACTGAAGAGCCTTTAAAAATGTTGCTGTAAGAGTGGAGCTTTAATGTTCTCATCATAAAAACAACAACAAAATGGTAATTATGTGGGGTGAAGAATATGTTGGGCTTCCCTGGTGGCTCAATGGTAAAGAACCCACCTGTTAATACAGGAGATGTGGGTTCGATCCCTGGGCTGGGAAGATGCCCTGGAGAAGGAAATGGCAACCCACTCTAATATTCTTGCTTGGGAAATCCCATGGACAGAGGAGCCTCTCAGGTTATAGTCCATGGGGTTGCCAAAGAGTAGGACTCTAAGTGACTAAAAAACAACAACAAAGGATGTGTTAACTAACCTTATTGTGGTAAACATGTCACAATATATATGTGTATCAATTTGTCACATTGTACACATAAAAGTTCTGATGATTCTAACACCTAGTTCCAATGTCTGGGAGGAGGGATCCCACACAGCAAGTAATTCTTAAACAGCTGGGTGTCCTACAATTTAATGAAATTCAAACACTGTATAGCATCAGATTCTGCAGGTTAAGGGATCAGTCCTTCAACATTTCTCATCCCCTCTTCAAGAATCAGTTGCAAGTCCAGGTTGTCACCTGTGCTTCTGACTAACTAGCTGTAAGATCTGAGGTTCTAAAACCTCCCTCCTTGGGTTTGATTAATTTGTTAGACTGGTTCACAGAACTCAGAGAAACATTTCACTTAGCAGACCACCAGTTTATTATAAAAAAGGTTACAACTCAGGAACAGCTAGATGGATGACATGCATAGGGCAAAGTATGTGGGAAGAGGTTGTGCCACTTTCCCCAAACCTCCACATGTCCATCATCACAAAAGCTCTCTGAATACCATCCTTTCCAGTTTTTCTGGAGGTTTCATTACACAGGCATAATTGATTAAATCATCAGGCCATTGGCTATTGATTCAACTTCCAGTTCCTCTCCCCTCCCTGAAGTCAAAGGGGTGGGACTGAATGTCCCAGTCCTCTAATTGCAGAGTTGATTTTCCTAACAATGAGTCTCAATTTTTAACTGTGTTCTGAATTCACCTCATCAACATAACAAATGACATTTTTATGTTCTTGTTGCTTAGACAGTTCCAAGGATTTTATGAACTCTGTAAGAAACATAGACAGAGACCAAATATATATTTCTTATTATAACTCACAATGTCATAAATTCTTAAACTTATACAATGCTATAGATCAATTATAACTCAATAAAATTTGAAGATAGAATAAATAACATATTATAATTCCATTTTAGAATTTTTCCTTTAATATCACATCAAATTAGATTGTTATATTGAGGAGGGCTTGTACCATTAGACTAGCAGAAGACAGTCGGTCCTGCTTTTGAGACTTACCTTGGGAGAATCCAAGTTATAAATACAGCTTCTCATGTACTAATCCAATTTCTCAGATATTTGTTTTTTTAAAAGGGAATATTATAACTACTAATATAGACCTCTTTCTATCATATGACTTGGATCCAAAATCTATACAAATACAAACATAAATATGATGTGGTCTCTGAGTTTGAGTAGCTCTAAGTAGATGGGGAGGAAGGTCCATGAAAAGTAATTACTGGGACTTCCAGGGCTTCCTGGGAAAAATAATCCACTTTGCAATGCAGGGGACACCAGTTCAATCCCTGCTCTGGGAAGATCCCACATGCCTCAGGGAAACTAAGCCTGTGTGCCATGATACTGAGCCCATACACTAGAGTTCACTAGTTGAAACTACTGAGCCCACGTGCCACAGCTATTTAAGTCCACATGCCTGGAGCCTGTACTCTACAACAAGCGAAGCCACTGCATTCAGAAGCTCATGCACCACAATGGAGAGTAGCTTGTGCTCACCACAACTAGAGAAAGCCTGCGTGCAGCAAGAAGATCTAGGGTAGCCAAAAATAAGTGTACAAATAAATTTAAAAAAAATTTTTAAAGCATTACTACCAGAATGAACACTCTCACAAAATGATGGAAGAGGAAATGCTATCATAATAGCATAAACCTTCTAAGAGAAGCCATTAAAGTTGGATTTCATGAATAGAAGGTTGTAAAAATTGCCAAAATAAAAGCAGACACACAAACCATGCAGGAAAGACATGGAGGAATAAAAGAACATAGCATGGACAAGGCATGGAGCAAATATGGAATGAATGGAGTGCAGGTTTTCTTAGGATTAGAAGATAAATATAGTAAGGTTACTTGTTTCCATAGTATGAAGGACCTCATAGGATTTTTTATGGAGTTTGGAACTCATTATCAGACAGTGAGGAGTTATAAAAGAAATTTAAACTTGGGTTTGAAATAATTGTATTTGTCTTCCCAGATACCATCCAGTTTGGGTCAGACAGCTCAGATTCTGATTTTGGTTTTCACCTCAGGGCTTTGAGTAACAACCATTCTTTGCCTCCAGCCGCTATAGTTAGGCCTCCATGACCTGCCAACACCTTCATGTAATCCTGTCAGCCTTCCTCCTCCAAACACACAGAGAAGCACACTTTGTGCTTTCTGGTCACACATTGAACTGAAGCTTTCTCTTGTAGTTTTCCATGTGTGTAAGTTTCTAGTATCCTTTTACCTGCCCTAAATTCTGTTTTTCTATAAACCCCTCTTTTCTTTTCTGTGCTGCCAGACATGTGGGATCTTCCCTGATCAAGGATCAAGCCTGAACCCCCTGCAGTGAAAGCACAGAGGCTTCCACTTGCCAGGGAAATCCCTATAAAATTATCTTGATTAAAAAAAAAAATTCTACAGCATCAGATTAGAAATCATTCAGCTCAACCTCCTCATTCCATTCTATACTGATTTACTATAAAAATTTTGGAACTGTTTTGCCCTATTTAGCTTAGTTGTATAACCCATTATTATGCTCAGTTCCCTTATAGATTCATTTCCAAGTCTTATTGCCATGAAGATTTTTTTTATAACTATATGTCTTTAATACAGTTATTTAATTTTAGAAGCAAAACCATGAAAAATGGTATCACTAACTGCCTATAGAGTTAGAAATGGCATTATTAATAACCAAAAGGAAAACTGTATTTTTGTAAGAGTAATTTCAGGGTTTTGGATATATGATCAAGAGTACAGAAAAAATGGCTGTTGTTATTTGTGACACAATTTTGCAGATATGAAAGTGAAAGTCACTCAGTCATGTCCAACTCTTTGTAACCCCATGGACTATATGGTCCATGGAATTCTCTGGCCAGAATCCTGGAGTGGGTAGCCAGGCATTCTCTTCTTCCCAACCCAAGGGTTGAACCCAGGTCTCCCACTTGGCACGTGGATTCTTTACCAGCTGAGCCACAAGGGAAGCCTGTTGTAACAAAAAAACAGGAAAGAGACTTAGTAGAGTTCCAGTAATAGTTAAATTAATTGAACTCCAAATTGAAGACACTTCTGTTCACTACTAAAAAGTTTCTCCAGTTAATCTCTTGCCTGAATACATTGAAACTCTCTTTTTGCTGTGAATGACATATGTCTAGGTTTCACTCATTTTTGGGAAACACCCTTTTGACTGATGCCTAGGAACCTTTGAGGACTTCTGGAACTAAAGAGTTCTCTCCAAATATGAAGGTTCAAATGTCTATTGCTAACTCACAGCTGAGTTAAAGCACCAAAGCATTGATGCTTTTGAACCGTGGTGTTGGAGAAGACCCTTGAGAGTCCCTTGGGCTGCAAGGAAATCCAACTAGTCAATCCTAAAGGAAATCAGTCCTGAATATTCACTAGAAGGACTGAAGCTGAAGTTCTAGTACTTTGACCACCTGATGTGAAGAGTTGATTCATGTGAAAAGACTCTGATGCTGGAAAAGACTGAAGGCAGTAGGAGAAGGGGAGGACAGAGGATGAGATAGTTGAATGGCATCACTGACTCAACGGACATGAGTTTGAGCAAGCTCTGGGAGTTGATGATGGACAGGGAAGCCTGACATGCTGCAGTCAATGGGGTCACAGAGTAGGACATGACTGAGCAACTGAACTGAACTGATATGTGTATATATATATATATATATATATATATATATATATATATATATATATCACTAGAGATAATTTGGTAGTACTTCTCGGTATTTTAAGTGCAAACACTCTTTAAGCCAACACTGCTATAATTAGAAATACACTGCATGTACACATATGTATATAATAATATACACATTTTTAGGAATGTTTGTTCTACTAGCAATAAGTTGCAAAACACTAAAAGTCCATCAATGAAGAACTTGTTAATTATAGCCATAAAATGATAATCTGAAGTCATTAAAAATATATATTATAGACAAAGAGATAGATAGAGATGACAGGGAGGTAGAGAGATATGAAAAGATGCCCAAGAATTATGGAGACATAATGAGTTGAAGAATTATGAGTATACTATGGCTTTACTTGTGTGTTTTATTTTTAAGATAGTGCAAGCAATGAAAGAAAAAATAGAGACACAGAACTTCATCAAAATTAAGATTTTTTTTGTTTCAAAGTATATCATAAAGAAAGTAAAAAGGCAACACATAGAATGGGAGAAAAGATGTGAAAACTATCTATATAATAAGGGACTGGCATTCAAAATATATAAAGAACTCATATAAATAATAAAGGCAACCCAATTAAAAATGGGCAAAGGATCTAAATAGACATTTCTCCAAAGAATATATATAAATGTCTAATTAGCACATGAAAAGACATTCAACATCATTAGTCATCAGAGAAATGCAAATCAAAATCATAATGAGATACTATTTTGCCCCCCAATAGAATGCCAAAAATAAAAGATGAGCAACAAGTGTTTGGGAGAATGTGGAGAATTGAAATTCTCAAACACTCCTGATGAGGTTGTAAAATTATGCAGTCACATGAATTGTTAAAAATAGTTTACCTTACGTTACAGCAATTCCACTCTTAGGTGCATACCAAAGAGTATTAAAAGTAGATGTTCACACAAAACATTATGAATTGTTGATCACAGTGGCATTATTCGTAATGGCCAAAAAGTGGAAACAGAAATGTCTATCAGCAATAACTGTATATGGTATAGCCATACAATGGTATACTATATAGCCAGAGAAAGGATAGAACATGATGTATATTCTATAACACAGGTGAACCTTGAAAATACCTTACAAAGTAAAAGAAGCTAGACACACAAGGCCACATATTGCATGATTCTATTTATATGAAATGTCCAGAATAGACATTTTCCATAGAAATAGAATTTTCCATAGAATGGAAAATAGATTAGTGATTGCCACTGGTGGAATTGATAATTTCATAATGCCTTTTTGTGGAGAAGAAAATATTCTGGAATTAGATAATGATTATGACTTTATAACCTTGTGAATGTATTAAAAACCACTGATCATTTTATACTTTAAAAATTGAATATTAAATTATGTGAATCCTATCTCAGTAAAGCTATTATTTTAATAGGTAATAGGATAGTGATTTATGTATTATCTGAATTTGTCAGTTTATTGAACTTGGTAAACCGCAAGAAGGAAACAAACTTACTTATTCTCCCCACTAGACTTCATACAAGCACTGCAAGATCTTCCATTTTGGCCAATATCTCAGACAGAGCCCCTTAACTTTTCCCTGTCATTAGCATGAATTACCAAAAGCCTCACTTGTAAGCATTGTAAAGTCCAGGCCAATCTAATAACAAGAATAATCTTATCCAGTTCAAAGCTTCTCTCCTCTGCCTTCAATTCTTTACTCTTCTGCCTTATGCTTCTACTCTTTCATCTCTTCTCTCTTTACCACCTCTACCATCTGCTTTTGTGATGCAGTTGTCATCTGGCAGAAGTTCAGATGCTGGCTCTTCTCTCTTGGGCTGTTTTTGTGAGCTCTCTGGACACCTCTCCCTATTCCCACTGCCCAGTGCCCTCATTACATTGTCTTCCCTCAGACAAGCCACAGCTCAGATCCTACCCACTCATCCTCTTTCTGTTGGGGTTCCCTCACCTTGCATGGCTGTCCTCTTGGGTAGGGTTCTTTCAGGATAATTCAATCTTCTTTGGCACAGGCTTAACTCACAGAAAAGTTCTGGAAGTACAGATTTCTACTTCACTTCAAGGACCCTCTGTTCAGGGTCAACCTCTCTCTTTTAACCTTTTTAAAATTGATAAGTAAAACATACTGAGAAACACCATATATAATGTATATGTATAGTTCAGAGAACAGTAATAATAGTAATAAAATTGACAATCATATACACACCTCCCAGATGCTCTCTTAAGAAACAAAATATTGCTACAAGTTTTCACCACAAGGAAAAAAATTTCTTTTTTTTCCTTTTTTTTGTGTCTGTAAGAGATGATGTGTGTTATCCAAACTTATTGTGGTAATCATTTAAGTAACGTAAGTCAAGTGATCACACTGTATATGTTTAACAGTGTTGTTATGTCAATTGTACCTCAATAAAACTAGAGGTAGAAAAGGAAAGAGAACATTGACAACTTCCTTGAATCTCTTAGTGTTTTGTGTTAATCTTTCTTTTAACATTTTGAAATAGTCATATATATATATGTATATATTGTATATATACAATACTCTATTTAGCTGTATCTGCTTTTGAATTTTGCATGAATGGAATGATACTCTAGACCTTAGAACTACATTGCCCATTCCCATGACTAGATATGTGACACTGAGCAGTTACTTAACCTTTCTATGCCTCAGTTTCAGCATCTGTAAACTGAAGCCAACAATAACGGTTACATTGTTGAATTGTTTAGAGGATTAAATGAATCAATAATCATAAAATGCCTAGTCTAGCATGGTAATTACATGTTAAATGTTTGTTAAATAAAATAAAACTGTGTATATTTCATGATATTTAAAATATTTTATCTAACATCATTGCATTGAAACATTTATGCTATATCAAAGGTAAAGGTTAATTTTTAAATTTCCCTGTTTAACATCCTAGTGTACCACAATTTATCTATTGTGCTCTTCACTGATATTTGAAATGTTTCCAAACTAAGACTATTTCAGACATTCGTATCTTTTGATCATCTTTATATTTACCATGTTCTGGCTTAATATGCCACCAAATTTGGGAAACCCAGCAGTGGCCACAGGACTGGAAAGGTCAGTTTTCATTCCAAGCCCAAAGAAAGGCAATGCCAAAGAATGCTCAAACTACCGCACAGTTGCACTCATTGCACATGCTAGTAAAGTAATGCTCAAAATTCTCCAAGCCAGACTTCAACAGTATGTGAACCGTGAACTTCCAGATGTTCAAGCTGGATTTAGAAAAGGCAGAGGAACCAGAGATCAAATTGCCAATATCCGCTGGATCATCGAAAAAACAAGAGAGTTCCAGAAAAACATCTATTTCTGCTTTATTGACTATGCCAAAGCCTTTGACTGTGTGGATCAAAATAAACTGTGGAAAATTCTGAAAGAGATGGGAATACCAGATCATCTGACCTATCTCTTGAGAAACCTGTATGCAGGTCAGGAAGCAACAGTTAGAACTGGACATGGAACAAAAGACTGGTTCCAAATAGGAAAAGGAGTACGTCAAGGCTGTATATTGTCACCCTGCTTATCTAACTTATATGCAGAGTACATCATGAGAAACACTGGGCTGGAAGAAACACAAGCTGGAATCAAGATTACTGGGAGAAATATCAATAACCTCAGGTATGCAGATGACACCACCCTTATGGCAGAAGGTGAAGAAGAACTAAAGAGCCTCTTGATGAAGGTGAAAGAGGAGAGTGAAAAAGTTGGCTTAAAGCTCAACGTTCAGAAAACTAAGATCATGGCATCTGGTCCCATCACTCCATGGGAAATAGATGGGGAAACAGTGGAAACAGTGTCAGACTTTATTTTTTTGGGCTCCAAAATCACTGCTGATGGTGACTGCAGCCATGATATTAAAAGATGCTTACTCCTTGGAAGGAAGGTTATGGCCAACCTAGATAGCATATTTAAAAGCAGAGACATTACTTTGCCAACAAAAGTCCGTCTAGTCAAGGCTATGGTTTTTCCAGTGGTCATGTATGGATGTGAGAGTTGGACGGTGAAGAAAGCTGAGCGCCACAGAATTGATGCTTTTGAACTGTGGTGTTGGAAAAGACTCTTGAGAGTCCCTTGGACTGCAAGGAGATCCAACCAGTCAATCCTAAAGGAAATCAGTCCTGAATATTCATTGGAAGGACTGATGTTGAAGCTGAAACTCCAATACTTTGTCCACCTGATGCGAAGAACTGACTCATTTGAAAAGACCCTGATGCTGGGAAAGATGAAGGTGGGAGGAGACGGGGACTACGGAGGATGAGATGGTTGAATGGCATCACTGCTGTTAAGTCGCTTCAGTCATGTCCGACTCTGTGCGACCCCATAGATGGCAGCCCACCAGGCTCCCCCGTCCCTGGGATTCTCCAGGCAAGAATAATGAAGTGGGTTGCCATTTCCTTCTCCAATGCATGGAAGTGAAAAGGGAAAGTGAAGTCGCTCAGTCATGTCCAACTCTTAGAGACCCCATGGACGGCAGCATATCAGGCTCCTCCATCCATGGGATTTTCCGGGCAAGAGTACTGGAGTGGGTGCCATTGCCTTCTCTGAGGAATACCTTATGTATTCCTACTATTGGAATATAGCATCCTAATTCATTGTCAGCTTTATGTGAGCAAGTCACTCTTCCTAGGTTTTTGCTTATCTTTACTTTTTTGATAATGTGTTTGAATTTAACTAGGCAATTTTTTTAAAAACATTTTGAGACAACTACAGATTCACCGATTCTGTGTTTTGAAAGAGAAGTTCTATTTTTAATGTAGTCAAATTTATCAATATTTACCTTTATAGTTAGTGTGTTTTTTAATTCTTATTTAAGAAACTCTTCCCTGAAATCCTAAATACTGTCTCCTGTGTAACTTCTAAAATGTTTATAATTTTGCCTTTTATATTTAGATTTTACTGTGCCTAAATTTACTGTGTTTTTTAGTATTGAAGCTGGAGCCCACTTTCCTACTTTTCTTGTTCACATTTTTCCAAATGCCATCTATGTGAAAATTGGTCCTTTCTTCACTTTCCTCCAGTGCCATCTCTAGCACAGATTAAATATCTACAAATTGTGGAGTTTCCTCTCAGATCGGTAATCAAATCATTCTTTCTCTTTAATAAAACTGTATCTGTTACTCGTATGTGGAGATGTGATTGACTTCTCAATGATGATTTCTAGCTGACAGTCATGTTAATACTAATAATTTGTCCAAAGATTATTTTGTTTTCAATAATGAGAGTCATTTTCAAATAATAACAGTTTTATTTCTTTCTTGCCAACTTTGATACAGTTTATTTATTTTTCTGGCCAGATTGCAGCTGCTAGGATCTTTAGGACAATGTTGAAAAGAAGAGTCATTGGGAGGAATGGCCAAGATGGTGGAGTGTGAAGACCCTTCCCATGGGCACACCAAAATTTCACCTCCAGAGCAACTACTGATGAGAAAAACTGAAATACTAGTAGAAAAGGCCTTCTGCAAGTAAAGATTTTTAAAAAGGAGCCACAACAAGATGGTAGAAGGTGTGGAGGCATGGTACAGTTAAGATGCATACACTCAAGTGGGCAGCCCACAAATAGGAGGATAATTACAACTGCGAAGATTCTCCCCAAAGAGTGAGGAGTCCAAGCCCTACACTGGACTCCCCAGCCCTGGAGTCCTGCACTGAGGAAATGAAAACCGAGAATGTTTGTCTTTCAAGCCCATTAGGACTTATTTTTAGAAGAGCCAGAGAGCTTTGGGAAATAGAGACTCAGCTCTTAAAGGACACACACAAAATCTCACACACTTCAGGACTCAGGGCAGAAGAAGTCACTTGAAAGAAGTCTGGGTCAGACCCACTGCTGATCTTGGAAAGCCTCCTGGAGAGGTAAGAGGCAAAGGATACCGGCAGCAGCCATTTTGGGGAGCTTGTTCTACCACATGAACATTGGTGCTGCCAAGTGCCATTTGTGGAATTATTCCTCTAGTTTATTAGTGCCAGACCCTCTCACTAGCCTGTGGGGCACGAGAGCTGGGACATCTCAGGCCCACCTACCAGACTGGGTACTTTTAAGAGCTGTATTGAGACCTAGCCCTGCATACCAGTGACCCCAAGACCATACTCATCCACCAGTGACCTGGCACTCACCCTTAGACCCTTGGGACTCAGCTCCACCCACCAGTGGGCTAACACCAGCTCTAGGACCCACCAACTCTGGGACACCTGGGGACCCTCAGTCAGCCGTGCCAGAATCCAGCCTTATCCACTGGTTGGCTGACACCAGCTCCAGAACTCCCAGAGCCTTGCAGCAAGAGACCCTGGAACAGGGTTCCAATCACCAATGAGCCTACATTGGCTCCAGGACCTGCCAGAACCCAGCCCCACCAAAGAGCAGGTCAACACCAGGGTCAGGACCTTCTGGAGCTCCAGGTCCACCCACCAGCAGTCCAGCCCCAGCTCTGAGACACCCTGGGTTCTCAGCCCCACCCCAGTGTTCAATTTCAAAGGCCAACACCAGCTTTGGAACATAACAGACACCATAACCAGTGGCCTCAGGAACTAGCCCTAAGCACAAGCAGGCAGACATTATATCTGGGACCCCCAGCATTGCAACCACCCACACCGGAACCTGGGTCTGCCCACCAGTGGGCCAGCAATAACCCTGGGACCCCTGAAACTTCTCAGCCAGCAGTCTTGGGATCCTTCCCAGCCCATCAGTAACCAGCAGCTTTTACACAAGGCAGGGCCTGGCAACCAAAGGGACAAAGGCCAGCCATACCTAATGAACTGCCTACAGTAGTCAACCTGCCATGACAGACTCATGCAGGCCCAGTAGGGAGTACCCTTAGAGGTTATAGCTCTGGTGACCAGAAGGGAGTATGCTGTTGGGACACATAGGATGCCTCCTACAAAAAGGCCACTTCTCCAAGATCAGGAAATATAACCAACCTACCAAATATATAGGGGAGAAACCCAACAAATTAGGCAGAAGGAGGTGACAGAGGAATATGTCTCAAACGAAGGAACAAGATAAAACCCCAGAAAAAGAACTAATGACATGAAGTTAGGCAGTCTAGAAACCTTGGTAGATCAAGGTGGTGATTATGAAGATATTTTTAAAAAAACTTGGCAAAAGATTAGAACAGAGTGAGAAATTAGAAACTTTTAACAAAGAGTAAGGAAATATGAAGAAGAACAAAACAGATAAAAATACTATAACTGAAGTGGAAAATACAGTAGAAGGACTCAACAGTAGATTAGATGAAACAGAGGATCAAATCATCATGAAGAAAGAGAGAGAAGTGAAAATCACTGAAGCTGAAAAGAAAAGAGAATAAACAGGGAATATTCCTCAAAAAATTAAAAATAGAACTACATATGATCCAGCAATTCCATTCCCAGATATTTGTCCAGAGAAAACAAAACACAGTAATTTCAAAATAAATGTGCATCATTGTGTTCATTGCAGCTCTATTTAGGATAGCCAATATGAAATCAATCAATGTGTTTATTTACAGATGAATGGATATAGAAGAGGTGGTATACATATATAAAACAGAATATTACTGAGCCATAAGAAGAATTAATTTTTGCCATTTGTGATAACGTGAATGAACTAGAAGGCATTACACTAAATGAACTAAATCAGACAGAAAGACAAATTCTGCATGCTTTCACTTACAAGTGGAGCCTAAAAAAATAAAATAAATGGACAAACATAACAAAACAGAAACAGAATTATAGACACAGAGAATGAAACAGGTGGTTGCCTGAGGAGAGTGTGATAGGGGAGGAAAGAAATAGATGAGAGAGTTTAACAGGTACTTACTTCTCATTGCAAAATAAGTGAGTCACAGGTATGTAATGTACAGTGGGGAGAATATAGTCAATAACTATGTCATGTCTTTGTATGGTAACATATCTTATCTAGACTTACTGTGGTGATTAATTTGAAATGTACAGAGATACCAAGTCACTTTGTTGTGTAACAGGAACTAACACAGTGTTGCAGGTGACTATTTAAAAAATGAATGAACAAATAAACAAACTGATGAGAAAAGAGATCAGATTTGTGGTTACCAGAGTTAGGAGAGGTGAGATCAGGGTGAATTGAATGAAGGCAGTCAAAAGGTATAAACTTCCAGTCATGAGATAAATAAGTATTAAGGATGTCATGAACAAAAAGGTAAATACAATTAACTCTGATGTATGTTAGATATGAAAGTTGAGAGTAAACCCTAAGAGTTCTCATCAAGAGAGAAATTTTTTAATTTTTCTTTAATTTTGTAGCTATGTCAGATGATGGATTTCACTAAAATTATTGAATATGATAATCATATTATGATGTGTGTAAGTCAAATCATTATATTTTAAACTTGCACAGTGCTGTATGTCAACTATATCTCAATAAAACTGAAAGAAAAAAATAGATAAAGGAATCCCTTCTTGCTTCTGAGGCATCACTGTTAAGTAGGATACTTGCTACCTTTTGTGTGTTTGTATGTATGTGTGTAGATATCTTTCATAAAATTAAAGAAACTTCTTTCTATTTTACTAAGAGCTTTTATCAAGAATTGTGTTAACTGTTATACAATGCTTTTTTTCTGCATCTATTGCAATAATAGTTTTTCTATATCAAAATTTTAATACAGATGTTTAGATTCTAATTCTGAACAAACTTTCTATTCCTCTAATCAAACCAATTTCAATTTGATATATTGCCTTAATAGTATGCTAGAGGGCTAATCTGCTGATTTCTCAGTTAGAATTGATTCTTTAGTCAGGAGAGAGGTTCTACTATATCTTTTTTTGTGTTCTTGTCTGAATTTGATATAAAGCTCCTTTCATTTTTATTAAAGAAGTTGGCAAATGCTCCCCCTTTATACTTTCAGAAAATACATTAAAATCAAAATTATATGTTTCTTAAATTATTGGTGGGACTCATAAAACTATCTGGGCCTAGGGTTTTATTTATAGTACCATTTCGATCTAGTGGTTCAATTTTTTTTATTCCTAATGAGCATATAGATGCTCTATTTCTTGCTTTATAATGATACAGATTTCTATTTTAGATTGATAATTTCTATTTTTCTAGAACTTTGTCTATTTTACATATATTTTAATCTTTTGTGATAAGATTTTTAGAATATTTTAAATATTTGCTGTTTTTATTATTCATTTATTCATTCCTATTATTTTTAAATTGTGACATTTTTTGTTTTTCATTAGAGTTTGTCAATTGTATTAATCACTCCAATCTTTTGTTTATACTCTTTCTTTTGCTTTCTATTTTCGTGTATGTCTGCTCTTTCCTATATTATATAGTTTCTTTCACTTTGAGGTCATTGTGTTGTTCTTTTTCTAATTTGTTAAATAGAAATACTTATTGAAATGCTTATTTCATCAATTTTCAACTTTATTTTAATAATTTAAGGTTGTAAGTTTACCTCCACAGATTCTGACAGGCAACATTTATATTATTTTTCTGTTGTAATTATATTTCCACAGTTTTATAGAGCTGTCTTTTTCTCTTTCTAAAAGTTTGAAATAATTTTAGTTATATTTTATCATTATTTTCAACATAATTGTATCATAATTAGAGAATGGCACATAAGAATTTAGTTCTATCTTTGTTTTATGAAATGCCAAAAATTATTTGTTGTTGTTCAGCCACTTAGTCGTGTCCGAGACTTTGTGACCCTATGGAGTGCAGCACACCAGGCTTCCTTGTCCTTCACCATCTCATAGTGCTTGCTCAAACTCATGTCCATTGAGTCAGTGATGCCATTCAACCATCTCATTCACTGTACTCCCCTTCTCCTCCTGCCTTCAATCTTTCCCAACATCAGGGTCTTTTCACATGAATCGGCTATTCACATCAGATGGTCAAAGTATTAGAGTCTCAGCTTCAGTCCTTCTAATGACTATTCAGGATTGATTTCCTTTAGGATTGACTGATTTGATCTCCTTGCTCTCCAAGGGGCTCTCAAGAGTCTTCTCCAACAACATAGCACAAAGACATCAATTCATTGGCATTCAACCTTTTTTATGGTCCAACACTCACATTCAAACATGACTACTGGAAAAAATATAGCTTTGACTAGATGGACCTTTGCCAGCACAATAATGTCTCTGCTTTTCTAATACACTGTCTAGGTTTGTCAAAGCTTTTCCTCCCAGGATCAAGCATCTTTTAATTTCATTGTTGCAGTCACCATCTGCAGCGATCTTGGAGCCCAAGAAAATAAAGTCTGTCACTGTTTCCATTGTTTCCCCATCTATTTGCTATGAAGTGATGGGACCAGATGCCATGATCTTAGTTTTTCAAATGTTGAATTTTAAGCCAGCTTTTTCACTCTCTTCTTTTCCTTTCATCAAGAGGCTGTTTAGTTCCTCTTCACTTTATGCCATAAAGGGTGGTATCATCTGCATATCTGAGGTTATTGAAATTTCTCCCAGCAATATTGATTCCAGCTTGTGCTTCATCCAGCCTAGCATTTTGCATGATGTGCTCTGCATATAAGTTAAATAAACAGGGTGACAATGTACAGCCTTATTGTACTCCATTCCCACTTTTGAACCAGTACATTGTTCCATATCCAGTTTCTAACTATTGCTTCTTGACCTGCATACAGGTTTCTCAGGAGGCAGGTAAGGTGGTCTGATATTCCCAACTCTTTAAGGATTTTTTACAGTTTGTTGTGATCCACAGAGTCAAAGGCTTTGGTGTAGTCAATGAAGCAGAAGGAGATGTTTTTCTGAAATTCTTTTGCTTTTTCTATGACCCAACAGATGTTGCCAATTTGATCTCTGGTTCCTTTGCTTTTTCTAAATCCAGCTTGAAAATCTGGAAGTTCTAGGTTCATGTGCTGTTGAAACCTAGCTTGGAGAATTTTGAGCATTACTTTGCTAGTATATGAAATGAGTGAAATTTTGTGGTAGTTTGAACATTTTCTGGCATTGTCTTTCCTTGGAATTGGAATGAAAACTGACCTTTTCAAGTCCTGTAGCCACGGCTGGGTTTTCCAAATGTGCTGGCATATTGAATGCTGCACTTTAGCATCATCAACTTTTTGGATTTGAAAGAGCTCAGCTGGAATTTCATAACTTCCATGAGCTTTTTTCATAGTGATGCTTCCTAAGGCCAACTTGACTTTACACTCCAAGATGTCTGGCTCTAGGTGAGTGATCACACCATCAAGCTTATCTGGGTCGTGAAGATCTTTTTTGTATAATTCTTCTGTGTATTCTTGCCACCTCTTCTTAATATCTTCTGCTTCTGTTAGGTCCATACTGTTTCTGTTCTTTATTGAGCCCATCTTTGCATGAAATGTTCCCTTGGTATCTCTAATTTTTTTGAAGAGATCTCTAGTCTTTCCCATTCTATTGTTTTCCTCTATTTCTTTACATTGATCGCTAAGGAAGCTTTCTTAACTTTCCTTGCTGTTCTTTGGAACTCTGCATTCAGATGGGTATATCCTTCCTTTTCTCCTTTGTCTTTAGCTTCTCTTCTTTTCTCAACTATTTGTAAGGCCTCCTTAGAAAACCTTTTTGGCCTTTTTGCTTTTTTTTTCCTTGGGGATGGTTCTATTCATGTCCTTCCATACAATGCCACAAACTTCCATCCATAATTCTTCAGGCATTCTATCAAATCTAATTCCTTGAATCTATTGGTCACTTCCACTGTATAATCATAAAGGATTTGATTTAGGTCATATGTCTACGGTCTAGTGGTTTTCCCTACTTTCTCCAATTTAAGTCTGAATTTTGCAATAAGGAGTTCATGATCTGTGCCACAGTCAGCTCCCAGTCTTGTTTTTGCTGACTGTATAGAGCTTCTCCATTTCGGATGCAAAGAATATAATCAATCTGATTTTGGTATTGATTTGATGAGGTCCATGTGTAAAGTCTTCTCTTGTGTTGTTGGAAGAGGGTGTTTGCTATGACCAGTGCGTTCTCTTAGCAAAACTCTGTTAGCCTTTGCCCTGCTTCCTTTTGTACTCCAAGGCCAAACTTGCCTGTTACTCCAGGTCTTTCTTGACTTCCTACTTTTGCATTCCTGTTCCCTATAATGAAGAGGACATCTTTTTGTTTGGTGTTAGTTGTAGGAGGTCTTGCAGGTCTTCATAGAACCATTCAACTTCAGCTTCTTCAGCATTAGTGGTTGGGGCATAGACTTGAATTACTGTGATATTGAACGGTTTGTCTTGGAAATGAACAGAGATCATTCTGTCATTTTTGAGATTGCATCCAAGTACTGCATTTTGGACTCTTTTGTTTACTATGAGGGCTACTCTATTTCTTCTACAGGATTCTTGCACACAGTAGTAGACAAAATGTTCATCTGAATTAAATTCACCCATCTGGCTATTTTAGTTCACTGATTCCTAAAATGTCAATGTTCACTCTTGCCATCTCCTGTTTGACCACTTCCAATTTATCTTGATTCATGTACCTAACACTCCAAGTTCCTAAGCAAGCTCTGGCTATGGAGGCATCTGCCTGGCCCCTCTGCAAGAGTGGGGTTCATAGCATCTCCTGTCCTGTCTGCCAATAATTATTTGGTTCCTATGCCAATAATTATACATTTTATTATTTATTTAGTTTTAATTATATTTACTTTTTTTCTTTGTTCATCATTCCTCTTGCATCTCTGGGGTTTCTGGGGTTATTTTCCTTCCTTAAATTTCTTTACTGAGTTTCTGTAGAATACCAAACAGATGATATTAAAAGTACGGGAAAGAGAGATGGGTATGGAATTAACATCACAACGGCTGCCCAAGGAGAACCCCAAGTTCAGCTCAAGCTTGTATTGATTGGTGATGGTGGTACTGGAAGAACTACATTCATGAAACAGCATCAGACTGGTGAATTTGAGAAACTGTATGCAATAGCTACCTTAGGTACTGAAGTTCATCTCCTTGTGCTCCATTCCAACAGAAGACCTATTAACTTCAATATATGGGTTACAACTGGTCAGGAGAAATTTGGTGAACTGACAGATGGCTATTATATCTAAGCTCAGTATTCCATTATAATGTTTGATGTAACATTGAGAGTTACTTGCAAGAATGTGCCTAATTGGCATAGTGATGTGATAAGACTATGTGCAAACATCCTCACTGTGTTGTATGGAAGCAAAGTGGATATTAAGGATGGAAAGATAAAAGCAAAGTCAACTGTCTCCCGCTGAAAGAAGAATTTTCAGTACTATGACGTTTCTGCCAAAAGTAACTACCACTTTGAAAAGCCCTTCCTCTGGCTTGCTAGAAAACTGATCAGAGACACTAACTTGAAGTTCATCTCCATGTATGTTCTTGCCCCACCAGAGATGGTCATGGCCCCAGTCTTGGCAGCACATGAGCATGAGCTGGAGGTTGCTCAGAAAACAGCTCTCCCAAATGAAGATGATGACTTGTGAGAAAGTGAAGGTGGAGCCCAGAGTCAGAAGTTTAGTTTAATGGGCAGTCCAGCATTTGCCACATTATTGTATAGCTAAACAGAACATGTGCCTAACCTGTGGGATGCTGAAGGAGATGAATGGGCTTCAGAGTGAATGTGGCAGCTAAAATATCTTCATTTTTTAGACCTGCATATTGAGCTACTTTGGAATAATTGTTTCCTCCTTGCTACAGTCACATCACAGTATTCAGTAGTGGAGTCTTGTTTGTTACTGTTATTCCCATTCCTCTTCATTTAGAATCAAAATAAAGTTGTATTTCAAATATCTTTAAAAAATAGAGGAAATAAAATTCAAACATGCAGAGCTATAACCCATTAGATTGACAGCTGCTCCAAGAGCAACACTAGTTATGAAAAAATATTGAAATGACATTTTCAAAATGTTGAGAAGAAATAACTAGCAAATTTAAAATTCTCTAAATCAGTGAAACACTGTTTTAAAAGGAAGGAAAAATAGAAAAACATTTTAAGCAAATAAAAACTGAAAATATTTACTATCATTATACTGAAAGTTGCTCAGTCATGTCCGACTCTTTGTGATCCCATGGACTGCCAGACTCTTCTGTCCATGGAATTCTCCAGGCATAAATATTGGAGTGGGTAGCTGTCCCCTTCTCCAAGGGGTCTTCCCAACCCACGGATCAAATCCAGGTCTCCTTCATTGCAGGTGGATTCTTTACCAACTGAGCCACCAGGGAAGACCACTATCAACATAAGCAATATTTTAAAAGATGTAAAACATAATTTTCATGAATTATTGACAGTCATACATTATAAGATTCAGGAAGCTGAAAGGTTATAAGCAAGATAAGTAAAACTCAATCCATAACTTTCTCGTTCTCTTTAATCATTCTGGGCCTTAGAATGAAACATATAAAAGGTCTTTCCACCGTATCCTTCGCATATTTTTAAGATCTCTTTAACTTTGTTTCATCTTTTGTCTTTCTGTGTTACATTTGTATTCTTTTTTTAGATTTAATTTCCAGGTCCATCCTTTTTTATTCAGCTAGGTATAATTTACTATTTGATTTATTTATTGAGTTTTCAATTTAAATTATTAATATTTACATTTCTAGAGCTTTTATTTGGCTCATTTTCAAATCTGATTAGCCAGTTTCTGGCTTTTTCCCTGATCTCTTATTTTCATTTCCATTTACTATTTCTTAAAGTATACCCTAGTTGTTGAAGTATGAAGGTAGTTATTTTCTATTCTATTTCTCATAATTTCTGTACTGCAATCATTACATATCTGATTTTATAAATTGTTGAAGTTTGGAGTTTTATGGGCCATAGAGGTAGATCTCAGGCTTACAATTAGGAAATTTCAGGGTAGGTGTATTTTTTTCTCTTCTATCTAGATCCAGAAGCAAAACATGATCATATGGTCACAATCTTATGTTGTGTGGTAGAGTTTTCCCATTTACTCAGTGATGGTATTACTTTTTGTAGATCTTGGTTCAATGCACGTTTTCTTCTATCTGACATCTTGCTATACATACTGCTATTTTAGACTTTGTCTCTTGTTCCTGATCCACATGACTTATTATTAATAAAGCCCAGATTTGATCCACATTGATAAGCAAATCAGTTCAGTCACTCAGTCTTGTCCGACTCTTTGCAACCCCATTGACTACAGCACACCAGGCTTCCCTGTTCATTACCAACTCCCAGCACTTGCTCAAACTCATGTCCATTGAGTCGATGATGCCTTCCAACCATCTCATCCTCTGTTGTTCCCTTCTCCTCCTGCCTTCAATCTTTCCCAGCATCAGGGTCTTTTGGAATGAGTCAGTTCTTTGCATGCATGTGGCCAAAATATTGGAATTTCAGCTTCAGAATCAGTTAAGCAGATAGTCCCAGGTCAAATGCTATCTCCAATTCATTTTTACTGCTGTAGATTTATACCTCTTCGTTGTTTCCAGACGCAGCTCAGTCATACATTTAAATTTTTTATTTTATATATATTTTATAAAAAAAATACTATTTTTAGAGGAATTTTATATTCACAAATAAATTAAGAGGAAGGTACAGAGATTTCTCATATACTCCCTGCCTCCATATGTGAATGGTCTCCCCAACAAGAGTGGTGCATTTGTTACAGCTGATGAACTTATACATCATAATCTCCTAAAAGTGAAGTTGCTCTTTGCGAACCCATGGACTGTAGCCTAACAGGCTCCTCCATCCATAGAATTTTCCAGGCAAGAATACTGGAGTGGGTTGCCATTTCCTTCTCCAGGAGATCTTCCCAACCCAGGGATTGAACCCGGGTCTCCCGCATTGTAGGCAGACGCTTTACCATCTGAGCCACCAGGGAAGTGATGTAATCTCCTAAGGCCCATGATTTACATTAGCGCTCACTCTTGGTGGTATACATTCTATGGGTTTGAACAAATCTATAAAGTAAAATATATAATGCATAACATATAAAAAGTATGGTGACATATATCCACCATTACCGTGTTGTATAGGATCTCTTCATTGCCCTAAATATTCTCTGTGTTCCTTCTTCTCCATCTTTCATTCCCTCACCACACATACACTTAATCCCTGGCAACCACTGATCTTTTTATCATCTCCATACTTTTGCCATCTCCAGAATGTCACATAGTTGGAATCATAGAGTATGTAGCCTTTTCAAATTGAATTCTTTTCTTTAGTTATATGCATTTAAATTTCCTACTTGTCTTTTCATGGCTCACTTCTTTTTGCACTGAATAATATTCCATCATCTGGCTATACCATAGTTAATTATGCATATACCTACTGAAAAACATCTTTGTTGTTTCCAAGTTTTGGCAATTGTGAATAAAGCTGCTATAAACATCTCTGTGCAAATATTTGTGTGCGTATAAGTTTTCAGTTCCTTTAGTTAAATAACTAGGAGCAAAACTGCTGGATTGCATGGTTAGAGTGTATTCAGTTTTGTAACAAAACAAAACAAAACATTAAACCATCTTCCAAAGTGTCTGTTCCATTTTGCATTCCTACCAGCAATGTACAAGAATTCCTGATGCTCCACATTCTCGTTAGCATTTGGTGTTGCCAGTGTTCTGGATTTTGGCATTCTAAGAAGTATGTAGTAGTATCTTACTGTTGTTTTAATTTGTATTTTTCTGATAACATTGATGTGAAGCATCTTTTCATGTGTTTATTTACCACCTGTATATTTTCTTTGGTGATGTGTCTGCTAAACATCTAGGCCTATTTTTTGTTTTTTTTCTTATTGTTGAGTTTTAAGTGTCTTTTGTATTTTTTTTAATTGAAAACTTTTTATTTGATATTTTATTTTGGAAACATGTAACTTAGCAAGTTTGACAAGTTTACATTCCTTTCCAATACTATACAGAAACAATGTAACTGAAAAATAAGTTTTTTTAATTAGTTTATTTATCTATTTTTTAACTTTACAATATTGTATTTGTTTTGCCATACATTGACATGAATCCACCATGGGTGTACATGTTTTCCCCTTCCAGAACCCCTCTCCCACATCCCTCCCCATCCCATCCCTCTGGGTCATCCCGGTGCACCAGCCCTGAGCACCCCGTATCATGCATCGAACCTGGACTGGTGATTCGTTTCACATATGATAATTTACACGCTTCCATGCCATTCTCCCATATCATCCTGCCCTCGCCATCTCCTGTAGAGTCCATAATACTGTTCTACTTATCTGTGTCTCTTTTGATGTCTCGCATACAGGGTTGTCTTTACTGGTCACCTAAATACCATATATATGTGTTAATATACTGTATTGGTGTTTTTCTTTCTGGCTTACTTCACTCTGTATAATAGGCTCCAGTTTCATCCACCTCATTAGAACTGATTCGAATGTATTCTTTTTAATGGCTGAGTAATATTCCATTGTGTATATGTACCACAGCTTCCTTATCCATTCATCTGCTGATGGGCATCTAGGCTGCTTCCATGTCCTGGCTATTATAAACAGTGCTGCGATGAACATTGAGGTACGCGCGTCTCTTTCAATTCTGATTTCCTCAGTGTGTATGCCCAGCATAATGGGAATACGATTAACCTAACAATACAAAATAATTACATACAATTTTGGGGAAGGAGTCAAGCAGAGTGATGTGGTAAGTGGAAGTGCATACATGTACATGTTTTCATTTGCCTAGCCAGTCTATGTCTTTTGGTTGGTGCATTTAATCCATTTATATTTAAGTTAGTTATCCATATGTATGATCCTATTACCATTTTCTTAATTGTTTTGGGTTTATTTTCTGTAGGTCTTTTCCTGACTAGTGAAGTTCCTTTAACATGTGTTGTAAAGCTGGTTTGGTGGTGCTGAGTTCTCTTAACTTTTACTTGTCGGGAAAGCTTTTGATTTCTCTATCAAAAAATTTCTCCTTGGTTGTAGATTCTTCCCTTTCATCACTTTAAATATTTGTGCCATTCCCTTCAGCTGATAACCTTATGGGAGTTCCTTTGTACGTTATTTGTCATCGTCCCTTGTTGCTTTTAATATTTTATCTTTGTCTTTAATTTTTGTCAATTTGATTACTATGTATTTGATTACTGTGTGTTCCTCCTTGGGTTTATCTGTCTGGGACTCTGTGCTTCCTGGACTTGACTATTTCCTTTCTTATTGTAGGAAAGTTTTCAACTGTTACTTCTTCAAATATTTTCTCAGGTCCTTTCTCTCTCTTCTACTTCTGAGACCCCTATAATGCGAATCTTGGTGCATTTAATGTTGTCCCAGAGGTATCTTACTTCTCTTTTTTCATTCTTTTTTCTATATTTTGTTCTACAGCAGTAAATTCCACCATTATATCCTCCAGATCAGTTATCCATTCTTCTGCCTCAGTTATTCTTCTGTTGATAACTTCTTGTATGTCATTCATCTGTGTTCACTCGTTCTTTAGCTCTTCTAGGTCTTTGGTAAACACTTCTTGCATTTTCTTCATTGTTTCTCCAAGCTCCTGGATCATCTTCACTATCATTATTCTGAACTCCTTTTCTGAAATGTTGCCTCTCTCCACTTCATTTAGTTGTTTTTCTGGGGTTTTATCTTGTCGCTTCATCTAGGACATAACTTTCTGCTTTTTCATCCTGTTTAACTTTCTGTGATGTGGCTTTTGTTCTAACCACTGTGGGATTGTGGTTCTTTTTGCTTCTCTGTCTGCCCTCTGATGGATGAGGCTAAGGGGCTTGTGTAAGCTTCCCGAAGGGAGGGACTGGCAGCGGGAAAAACTGAGTCTTGCTCTGGTGGGCAGGGCCTTCCTCAGTAAAGCTTTAATGCAATTATCTGTTGATGGGTGGGTTGCACTCCCTGTAAGTTGTTTGGCCTGAGGCGACCCAGCCTTGGAGGCTACAGGCTCTATGGTAGGGTTAATGGCGGCCTCCAAGAGGGCCAACACAAAAGGAGTCGTTTTAGGACTGCTGCTGCTAGTCACTTTGTTGCTGTGGTGAGCCCTTGCTGACAGACGTTTCCACAGGAGACCCTCCAACACAATCAGTTTTTTTTTTTTATTCAATCTCCTATGGGGTCACTGCTCCATTCCTCTGGGTTTTGGTGTGAGCAAGATTTTGTTTGTGTCCTCCAAGACCAGAGTCTCTGTTTATTCCAGTCCTGTGGAAATCCTATAAGCAAATCCTGCTAGCCTTCAAGGTTAAATTCTCTGAGGATTCTCAGTCTGTTTGCCAAATCCCCAGGCTGGGAAGCTTGATGTGAGGTTCAGAAGCATCACAACCATGGGAGAACTTCTTTGGTACTATTGTTCTCCAGTTTGTGGGTCTCTGCCTGGTGGGTATGTGATTTGATTTTATCGTGACTGCACCCCTCCTACCATCTCACTGCAGCTTCTTCTTTGTCTTTGGACATGGGGTGCCTTTTTTTTGTAGTGGATTCTAATGTTCTCCTGTTGATTGTTCAACAGGTAGTTGTAATTTTGGTGCTCTCACAGGAGGATATGAGCACACATCCTTCCACTCTGCCATCTTAAACCAGAAGCCTAAAGTGTGACAAATTTTATAACAGCTTATGCACTGGAATCTAAATATAAATGAACAGGTGGAGCAATATAATTTTATTTTCTATATTATTCACCAAAATTCCAATTCTCATATTTAAATTTTGGCTGCTGGTGCTGTCATCACATTCTCAGATTCATTTGTTCCAGCATGTAAAGACTCCCATTCTAAATGAGAGTAGTATTTTGAAAAATATCATTTCTACTTTTTCTTTCTTAAAGCATATTTTAAGCACATTTCTTCTAGAACACATTTTTTGAAAGTACACTTTACTGAATCCCTATTTTATTTTTGAAGAGTGCTCATTCTTCTACTTTTATTTCTGACTACTCTTTGAAGCTAGAATTAATAGCATAGACACTTACTTTATGCCAGGGACTGTGTATAATAAGCATTTTACTTATGTTAAATAATCTTCACGATAACCCTTCCTTGTAGGTGGTGTGACTTCTATTTTAAGAAACTAAAGAGAACCAGATATGAATTAGGCCTTGTCTGACACCAAATAACCTTTTGCTTTCAAGAACTTTACTATAATTTTGTCTTACTTTAATGTTAACTCTGTTACATGTTGCTGTGCTATTTTATAAATGTTCATTCACAAAGGTGTATGTTAAGTAATCCTGAAGAAAAGACAAATTCTGAAGGGAAATCATTGTGAGTCCTTTTTCTCTGTTTGCCACTTCTTGTCTCAAGTGAATTCTCATGTTAGTATTCAGTTTTGAATAAATAATGATGACCAAGTTTCTTTTTTAATTAAGAAACTACAGGAATCATCAAATAGGGAAAAACTACTAGTTTTCCATGAAAATATTTTTATTCAGCAAATTGAAACACTCAAACACCAAGAAGAGATGCTTCCCTAAAGAACAAAAAATCAGTAAAATGATGAGAACATCTTACAATGTTTTCAGTTTGAAAACTGCTTTAATATACATTATGTACTTTGATTCTCACAACACATTTACATAGGAAAAGTTATATAACCATTTTAAAGATAAAAATTCAGGGACTCAAATATGTAAGCTGACTTGTTTAGTAATTAGTGGGGTTCAGATTCCAACCTAAGTTGGAATTTAATTTAAGTTGGAATTTAATTTAATTCTAGATCCCAGACTACTCAAGACTCAATAGTTTGTGTGTCCATTTAAAAATTTTCATTACAGCCAAACTGCCATCCAGAGAAACCACTACCAACTTATAGGCAGTCTAGTCTAATGGTTAAAAGTGTTGAATAGAGAGGCACTTAAAAACTGTGAGATCTTGGTATATGTCACTAAAATATGTTCCCTCAGGTAGATAGCATCACTGACTCAACAGACTTGAATTTGAGCACACTCTGGGAGATAGGAGAGGACAGAGCAGTCTGGCATGCTACAGTCCATGAGGTCACAAAGAGCCAGATACACTTAGCGACTGAAGAACAACATGCCCCTCAGTTCAACCGTAAAATGAAAATGATAATATGATGCTTACCCACAGGGTTTTTATGAGAATTAAATGTGTTGATATATGTAAAATACTAGAAAGAGAGCTTGGTACATTGTAAGAAGTCTGTAAGAGCACCAAACCTTTGCTGGCACTGGATATTCCACCAGAATGTCATTATTATTATTATTAACAAACTGAAGGATAAAAAATGCTATTGACTGACTGTTTTACTTTGCATTTTCCTAATTATTAGTAAGGGTATCTTCTTGAGTGTATTTTTTTGTTGTTGCTATTGTTGTTTTGTTTATTTGTTTTTTGGTATTATCTCATCTGAAGGGTTCATATCCTTTGATCACTTTATAAATTTTCTGTGTTTTTATAATGATTTATATGAGTTTCATAACAACCTGGATACTAATCCTTTGTAATATAGAGCAATATTTTCCCTTAGTTTTTATTTATGTTTTAAATTTGTTCAAGTTGTCTTTTTGTTCTAGTTTAAAATTTTTATGTACTCAAGTTTGTCAAGATTTTTCTTTATGGCTTTTATGTCACATGTTTTACATTTTCATCTAATATCTATACACTTTTGGTTTTTATATGTGGGTATTTAATACCCTAGAAGTTTATTTTTCTATATAGAATGAGAAATGGGCCTCCCTTTTTCTTCCCATAGGAATAGGAATCTTCACATGAATAATCTGGAATTTGGTCATCTGTCCAGGTTTTAGCACTTGCACTTCACATCCCCTCAAATTTGCCTCTTACCTGTACTGTGGTCTCTTAAAAAATAAGAGTAGATAATCTGATTAATTCTTTCTCAGTCTTAGTTTTCTACCCTGCATATGGAAGCTAACCATGGGGCAGTACATGGACATCCAGATGAGTACCATTTAGAGGCAGTGTGAGATGGAAGAGTGGTAATCCAGTAGGTAAGCAGGTCACCTTTTTATGAAAGTGGCTCAGCTGCCATAACAAAATGCCACAGACAGGGAGGCTTAAATAACAGCAATTTATTTCTCACATTTCTGAAGGCTGCAAAGTCCAAAATCAATGTGCTGGCTGACTTATGTGCCTGGTGAGAACTCTTCCTGGCTTCCTGTGGCTGCTTTCTTGTTGCTTGCTCATATGATCTCTTCTTTGTGCACACTGGAAAAGAGACTGCTTTCTGGTGTCTCTTTTTAAAAGTCACTAACTCCAATACTTTGGCCACCTGATGCAAAGAGCTGACTCATTTGAAAAGACCCTGATGCTGGGAAAGATTGAGGGCAGGAGGAGAAGGGGATGACAGAGAATGAAAAGGTTGGATGGCCTCACCAGCTCAATGGACATGGGTTTGGGTAGACTCCGGGAGTTGGTGATGGACAGGGAGGCCTGGTGTGCTGCGATTCATGGGATCGCAAAGAGTTGGACATGACTGAGCGACTGAACTGACTGAACTGAATCTCATCATGGGGATCCCAACTTTGTGAGCTCATGTAAACCCAAACATCTTCTAAAGCCCCATCTCTGAATACTGACACACTGAGGTCTAGGACTTCAGTATATAAATTGGAGGGGGACACAGTATTCATTCTATAACAGTCACTATTCCTGGGCATTAGGTCATATTTTCATCCTAAATAACCTTCAGAGCTGGGCTGACCAGAGATGGTGTCATCATCTGTCACTCTGAGGTTTGTTGTTTAGTCAGTAAGTAGTATCTGGCCACTCTGAGGTTAGCCCACAATAAAGCAGAAGCTGTGCCACTTCAGTGTGTCCACAGTGGTTGGCCCAATGCAAGCAGTAGCAGCCCAGTGTATTGGGGCATACCACCTGCCTACCCTTTTTAGAAGAATGATACATAGTATAATGCCAATTATGGCTGGGATGACAAGGAGCCTTATAGCCATTGTCATTCAAGGTTATCAACTGGATTCTTCCCTCAAAGTCTATGTCCTTCAGCATCTGATGCACGCTGGATACCACAACTCTGGTGATGGCAGCAAGGACTTCATGCACATGGTCTTGGTACTGCTGTCCTGTCCTCGGCCTCACCTTAGGCTTGGAGTTCCACATGGGAAGTGCAGAGCCTGGACTTGGAGAAACAAAACATTTTAAAAGCATTCCACCCATTAGGAAAAACCAAACAAAATAATTTGGTATTTAGATTAACTAAGAAATTAAAATTATTTTAAATAGTCGGATAATGTTATTATGTGTTAACAAATAAAAGCATCAAATATGTATTAATGAGGGGTATAAGAAAATATGAGAAGCAACAAAAAATACTAATGCACTATGGTACACATGTGAGTGCTTTTTTCCCATGAAAACTCGTAACATTTTATTTATATTTAGCATTTGCTTCTGAGTCCAAACTCTCAGTTCAGAATATGAGAGATAATTGGCATAATAAAACTTCCCACATCTTTTTTTGTATGTTATCCTGAGCTGTTTTTCAAAATAGCAGGATCAAAATAAAACCCTTGGGCATATCTGCATACCCGGACGTGCAGTAAAGGTGCTGCAACTTAATTGGTATACCTATGCTGCACGAATAGCAGTTTTTCCTTAACTAAAGTCTGTGTTAATGTTTGGGCTTGAAGAAAGGGGTGTTCATTTATTTTTTTATTCAGTAAATATTTCTTGAACATCTACCTTGTGCTATTGCACCATGGTAGACATTGGATGCAAAGGAGTGAACAAGACACATGCTTTGCTGGAAATTACAGTCAAGTGGAAGAATACTGGAGTGGGTATCCGTTCCTTTCTCCAGGGGATCTTCCCAACTCAGGGACTGAACCTGGGTCTCCTGCATTGCAAGCAGATTCTTTACTGTCTGAGCCACCAGGGGAGCCCCAAGTAGAGTTTTCAGTCAAGTGATAAGGAACAGAATACATCAAGAGGACAAAGATTTGATAGAGAACAAGTAATATGGATGTGATCAAGGTGGAAGTTTGAACAGGAGGCTTAAACTGTTAAGAGGATAGAGAACTCTGAAAAGGGCAGGGAAATCTCAGGTATGGAGAGAACAAATAATGTGTCTTAGAAACATGCATATAAAAATATTCTTTGATTTTATTTTATTTATGCATAGTTTTAACTGACTGATTTATTTATATGCCTGCATCAGGTTTTACTTGCAGAATGAGGAATTTTTGTGGCATCATGTGGCTCTTTTGTTGTGGTGCACAGACTCTCTCTAGTTGTGGCATACAGGCTTAGTTGCTCCAAAGCATGTGGGATCTTAGTTCCCTGACAGGGATAGAACCCTCGTTTCCTGTATTGCAAGGCAGATTCTTAACTGGGCCATGAGGAAAGTCCCCCAGACTATTCTTTGATCTTAATTTGGAAACCACACTATTCTATGGAATCTTTATCAGGTTCATAGAAATAGTAAAAAATGATTATTTGGGGAAGTATTCTTTTAGAAAAATGCATCTGTATATAGCACATTACAGTATTAATGTTTTGATATGCTATGTTCATTTTTTTTTAACTAAACACTCAAATATTTCCGAAATCTTAATGACATAAAATTGATTTGAAGATAATTTCACAGCTGTTCTGGTGTTTCAACACTGATGTGTGGAATGAATTGCTTGGGGTTGATTTTGTAGATCTTTTTCCTTCTCTTGTATTTCTTGACTATATAAGTCCCTTTAACATTTGTTGTAAAGCTGGTTTGGTGGTACTGAATTCTGTTAACTTTTGCTTGTCTGAAAAGCTTCTTATTTCATCATCAATTTTGAGTGAGATCCTTGCTGGGTACAATAATCTTGGTTGTAGATTTTCCCCATTCAGTACTTTAAATATATCCTGCCATTCCCTTCTGGCCTGCAGTTTCTGCTGAAAGATCAGCTGTTAAATGTATGTGGTTTGCCTTGTATGTTACTTGTTGCTTTTCTCTTGCTGCTTTTAATATACTTTCTTTGTGTTTAGTCTTTGTTAGTTTGAGTAGTATGTGTCTTGGAGTGTTTTTCCTTGGGTTTATCCTGTATGGGACTCTTTGCACCTCTTGGACTTGATTGACTATTTCCTTTTCCAAGTTGGGGAAATTTTCAACTATAATCTCCAAAAATTTTCTCATATCCTTTCTTTTTCTCTTCTTCTTCTGGGACCCCTATAATTTGAATGTTGGTGCATTTGATATTGTCCCAGACGTCTCTGAGACTATCCTCAGTTCTTTTCATTCTTTTTTCTTTATTCTGCTCTTTAGAAGTTACTTCCACCTTTTATCTTCCAGTTCACTGATTCAGTCTTCTGCTTCAGACATTCTGCTATTGATTCCTTCTAGAGTATTTTTAATTTCAGTAATTGTGTTGTTTGTCTCTGTGTGTTTATTCTCTAATTTTTCTAGGTCTTTGTCGATTGATTCTTGCATTTTCTTCATTTTGTTTTCAAGGCTTTATGTCATCTTTGCTATCATTATTCTGAATTCTTTTTCAGGTAGTTTGCCTATATCCTCTTCATTTATTTGGACTTCTGTGTTTCCAATTTGTTCCTTCATTTGTGTAGTATTTCTCTGTCTTTTTATTATTTTTTTAAACTTACTGTGTTTGAGGTCTCCTTTTCCCAGACTTCAAGGTTGAATTCTTACTTCCTTTTGGTTTCTGCCCTCCTAAAGTTGGTCCAGTGGTTTGTGCAAGCTTTTTGTGTAAGATTTGTGCTGAGATTTTGTTTTTTTGCTCATTTGTTTGTTTTTCCTCTGATGGGCAAGGCTGAGTGAGGTGGTAATCCTGCCTGCTGATGATTGGGTTTGTATTTTTGTTTTGTTTGTTGCTTAGTTGAGGCATCCTGCACAGGGTAATACTGGTGGTTGGGTGCTGCTGGGTCTTGCATTCAAGTAGTTTCCTTTGTGTGAGTTCTCACTATTTGATAATCCCTAGGGATTGTTCTCTGGTAGTCTAGGGTCTTGGAGTCAGTGCTCCCACTCCAAAGGTACAGGGCTTGATCTCTGGTCAAGAATGAAGATTCCACAAGTGATTTGTTATGGCATTAAGCGAGATTAAAACAAGTACCCAAAAATGAGAAACCAAAGATGAACCCCAGACAAATGGCAGTTACAAAATCAGGAAAACAATAATTAAAATAATGAAATATATACATATACATACATACCCATAAGCAAAGTCAAACAGTCCAACAAAAAGTACAGTAGATTGATCTGATGAACAAAGGAAATAGAAATTTATATTTACCAGTTAAGAATAAAACTAACTAAAGCACAAACTGGAAAACAAAACTAAAGCAAGGTGCCAACTGGGGAATAAGTCAATGAAAACAAAACTAACAAATATGTTGAGAGAAAAGGAAAGAAAGAAAACAAAGCAAGAATAGATATGCAAAGTTAAATAGAGGTAGATGAAGAAGACTTATATACATTAAAGATTAACTGCAAGGGGAAAAGAACAGGAAAGGCAAACAAAGGAATAAATGTAGAAAACATATAATAGGTTAAAAAATTTAAAAATTAAAATTATAAAAAAGAAAGAAAAAAAAAAAAGGAAAACTCCACAGAACTGCAAAGGCCCAAAATAGAGGCAGAGATTTATAACAACAATAAAAAATGTGACCAAATATACACATAAACATATACACCCATAAGCAAAATCAAAACAGTCCAACAAAAATAAAGTAAAATAGATTGACCTGGCTAACAAAGGATACCAAAAATTATATCTACCAGTTAAAAACAAAACTAACTAAAGCACAAACTAGAAAACAAAATTAAAGCAAGGTGCCAATTGAGGAATAAAGCAATGAAAATAAAACTAACAAATATGTTGAGAGGAGAGGAGAGAAAGAAAGAAAGAATAGACATGTAAAGTTAAATAGAGGTAGATAAAGAAGATTTATATACATTAAAGATTAGTTGCAAGGGGAAAAAAGAATAGTAGGAAAAGCAAACAAAGGAATAAATGAAGAAAAAATAATAATAGGTTTAAAAAATTAAAAAAAGAGAGGGAAAAAAAGGAAAATGCCACAGTACTGCAAAAGCCCAATGTAGAGAGAGAGGTTTATGACAATACAAAATGTGAATGGAAAAAAGAAAAAAAAGCTCAAAAGCTTAATTAGATTTCATAGTGCCAATAAAATCGACAACTACAACGGGGGTTGGGAGGTGAGGAAAAAAAATCGAAAAGAATCTACAGACCAAGTGAAAACATAAGAATGATAAATATTTTTCTTGAGTCACTGCTGTCAGAGTCCTTTCCCTCGCTGAGAATCACAGTACACCTCACCTTCCTAAGATGCCCTCCAACACTGTGCTGATATCTGGACCTGTTGTGGGGGCAGCTAAGTTTTAATTGGGTCCTACTCCTATCTGTTCTTGCCTCCAATGTCTACAGCTCTCAGAACTAGTGTGTTTTCTTTTGTGAGAGCTCTCAATGTCCTTTTATATATCCCATAGACACAGAGTCTGCCTAGTTGATCGTGTGGATTTAATCTGCTGCTTGTATATCTCGTGGGAAGGTTTTGGGTCTTCTTCCTTAGCCACACTGCCCTTGGGTTTCAATTGTGGTTTTATTTTCACCTTTGCATGTGGGTTGTCCAATGGGGTTTGCACCTGAGGCTGTCTTGGAGGGCTTGGGTTTGCCCCCATGAGGGCCAGGTGTGGAGGTGGTGAAGCTGCTTGGGTTGCAGAGGTTCTATCAGCTCCAGGTACTCAGGGGAGCTGGCTCTAGGGCAGCAGGAAATATACTGCTCTAGAAGGGTATGGCAACCAGTATTGTCCAATACACTCCAGTATTTTTGCCTGGAGAAGCCCCCCGACAGAGAAGCCTGCAGGCCACACTCTACAGGGTCCCATAGAATTGGGCATGATGGAAGTGACCCTGCACATATAAACCCAAGATTTTTTTTTTTTTTTTTTTGCCTGTGGCAGCTCTGCCCCAGCGAGAGTTGAGTGTGAAGTGGTGTGGCTGCTTGGCTTGTGGGGACCCTGGCTGTGCAAAGTGTGCGGGGACACGGACTGCCTTTGCCCCAGGAGTTATGGCCCTGTCTTTTTTTCAAGCCTCTTGTATCTGGCTACCGGAAGTCCTCTTTGGCCAGTCTTTCTCTGTAGCTCTGCTCATTCAGGTGGAGCTCCCTTAGAAGGTTCCCTTTCCTGAGGTCTTTCTCTGTTGTTCGGTTCATCAGGCACATAGAGGGCCCCCCCCCCCCCCCGGCCAACTGGGGTCCTACTCTGTAGATTGGCGTGTCAGGCAGTTAATGGGGTACCCTGACTAGGGTCCTACTCTGTAGTTCCACGCATCAGTTACTTAAAGGAGCACCCTTGGTTGTGTTCAGTGTGTCAGGTGTTGATGGGCCAGCCTCTCTATTGTTTAGCTGCCAATGCTGCTGTGTGGGGAGACAGAGGATATGGTGATGGTTCCACCCCCTACATGTGACTTAGCAGTAATACCTTTCGTCCATGGCTCCCCGGCTTTCCTCCACAGGCATTTCACACCACAATCTCCTCCCTCACATCCCCTCGATCTGTGTCTCCACAGTCAACAGCAGTCCTCTCCCTGGGATTCCTCCACAATCCCTAAATTCCAGCTCCTAGCTGCTGCGCCTTCCAGAGGACCTGCATCCCTGTTCAGGGTATATATGGCTGCAGCAAGGACTGTCTGATTCTCATTCCATTGAGGCTTACAGAGATCAGCTGTTTCACTCCCAGCCTTAAATGTTTCTCCTTTGACTCAGACAATTGCCCCAATGTGAGGATCGGACCCCTGCTTCAGTTCCCCCATCCGCTGAGGGCAGGCCCAATCCTACTAACACTCCTGTTTTCCTCCCTAGTTCCTTCATCCTACTGAGTTTTGCGTGGTTCTATATATTCGTTTCCACTGGTCAATTACTCCTGTCCGTTCTCAGCTGGTGTTCTGCATGCACTTCTGTGTCTGAAGGTGTATTTTTGATATATCCATGGAGAGAGATGTACTCCACGTCCACCGACTCCTCCGCCATCTTGTTCTCCCTAACTTATTTTAAAAAGACTATTTCCAGTATGTAACAATGTTGATACCCTGGTTTGATAATTATGGGACATTTATCAGTTCAGTTCAGTTGCTCAGTCATGTCCAATTCTTTGCGATCCCATGGACTGCAGCACGCCAGGCTTCTCTGTCTAACTCCAACTCCCGGAGTTTACTTAAACGGAGAAGGCAATGGCAGCCCACTCCAGTACTCTTGCCTGGAGAATCCCATGGACGGAGCAGCCTGGTAGGCTGCAGTCCATGGGGTCGCTGAGAGTCGGACACGACTGAGCGACTTCCCTTTCACTTTTCTCTTTCACGCATTGGAGAAGGAAATGGCAACCCACTCTAGTGTTCTTGCCTGGAGAATCCCAGGGACGGGGGAGCCTGGTGGGCTGCCATCTATGGCGTTGCACAGAGTCAGACACGACTGAAGTGGCTTAGCAGCAGCAGCAGCAGCAGCATGTCCATTGAGTCGGTGATGCCATCCAACCATCTCATCCTCTGTCATCCCCTTCTCCTCCTCCTCTTTCTCCTCCTGATCTACAGGGATATTTATATATGTTATTATATTAAGGGAGCTGAACATAAGGGAACTCTTTGTTCTACTTTTGCAACTCTTTTTAGGCCCAAAATTATTTCAAAATGAAAAACTATAAATGAAACACACATTCGTGTGTGTGTGTGTGTGTGTGTGTGTGTGTATATCTCCAGAATCTGACCAGTTCTCACTCCCTTTACTGGTACTGGTCAGACCATCTCCTGCTTAGATTACAGCAATAGCTACCTAAACATCTCCCACATTCTATTGCTAGCTTCTCTCAGTTTATTTTCAACCCACTGTTCATAGTGACTCTATTAGAACATAGTGAGTTATGTCATCGCTTAGCTCAGTGTGATGCAATGGCATTCTATCTCACTCCTTGATTTCAGTGGCAATACAAGATCTACCTTGCATGATAATTTGATGACACTTTGGCCTTTTCTACCTTGTACTATCACCCTCCTCCACTTCTGTAATCTCATTTCCCATTCTTCTTCCTGGCTCCAGTCATATTGGCCTCTTCATTGCTCCTTAAACAAACATCAGATGTGTTTTCACCTGCAGGTCTTTGCATTTACTGTTCCCTCGGAGAAGGCAATGGCATCCCACTCCAGTACTCTTGCCTGGAAAATCCCACGGACGGAGGAGCCTGGTAGGCTACAGTCCATGGGGTCGCTAAGAGTCGGACACGACTGAGCGACTTCACTTTCCTTTTTCCCTTTCATGCATTGGAGAAGGAAATGGCAACCCACTCCAGTATTCTTGCCTGGAGAATCCCAGGGACGGTGGAGCCTGGTGGGCTGCTGTCTATGGGGTCGCACAGAGTCGGACACGACTGAAGCGACTTAGCAGCAGCAGCTACCAGGGATGTTATTCTAGTTTCCTCATGGCTCATCCTTTCACTTCTTTTCAGGTCTTTACTCAATGTCATCCTTTTATTGAAATTCTTCCTGATTATTTTCCTTAAAATACAAAACATTACCATCACCCATGCGTTCTGTATACTCCTTTTTATGGTATAGCATTAACCATCATTAAATATGTATTATATTGTGTTTATATTGCTTATTGACTTTCTCTCTTCTAAAAATGCAAGCTGCATGAAGGCAAAACTTTTGCGCATTTTGTTTTATGTTGTACTTAAAACTTAAATACTTAAAGTTTAAAACTGGTTTACACACTATAGATACTCAAAACATAGTTACTGAATAAATGGTTGCATGAATGGGTAGTAATCACCATACAGATTGAATTTAAGCAGTGGAGTAAAGTATTAAAAGGAGAAGGCGATGGCACCCCACTCCAGTACTCGTGCCTGGAAAATCCCATGGATGGAGGAGCCTGGTAGGCTACAGTCCATGGGGTCGCTAAGAGTCGGACACGACTGAGCAACTTCACTTTCACTTTTCCCTTTCATGCATTGGAGAAGGAAATGGCAACCCACTCCAGCATTCTTGCCTGGAGAATCCTAGGGACGGCGGAGCCTGGTGAGCTGCCGTCCATGGGGTCGCACAGAGTCGGACACGACTGAAGCGACTTAGCAGCAGCAGCAGCAGCAGCAGCAAAGTATTAAAAGGAAAGAGAAAATGACCCTGGACCAAGACTTGCGAGTTTCAAACCTTACAAACTGGGAAGTGAAGGCCTGCAAAGAAGTCCCAAGTACAGTCACCTGAATTACTGGTTTAAATGTAGCAAGTATCTCAGGAATAAAAGAGCACAGTCAACTATTAATTGCTATTTGGAATTCAAGAACAATAAAGGAGGACTTTTAGTCATCTATGAACATTTACTAAGTATCAAATAATATTTATTGTTTGGAGATATAAATATAGTGAGCTTACAATCTAGTGGGAGAAACACTGTTAAACAGATAAATTCAGAGAAAATTAGTAACTTTAATAATGCCCATGTTCAATGTGAATATATACAAGGGGTCTCTTTGATCTAATTTAAGTGTGAAGGTATAAAGAAGAGCCTCAGAACACTTTCAAGATTGGGCAGAATTTGGCCAAAGACATAAGGGTTAAAACGGAGATAAGCTAATGAAAGTAGTTTTAAATATGATGTCAGTTAAGCACTAAAACACTTTTTCAATTGATTTAATGACTTATAAGTAGAAATAAAATTTAGTACAAATTCTTTTTTATCTTCATTACAAACTCCTCAAGGGAATAATTGTCCTCTTGCCTTCCTATCAATAATCCTTAGCTCCCTGGACACCTAGCTCTCCATTCCCCTGTCCTTCTAAAGCTACCCTCTATGTTTACAACTAGCTGTGTTGATCTGATGGATCCATTGATTGTTCCTCTGTTCTCTTTGCCTTTGTATCTCCATTGCCTTTATGCTTGTGTTCTACCCACCATTTAACATTGTCTCCACCTTTATTTTTGTCTTATTGCTTCATCCCAAGTCTTCTACTATTCACTTTTTCTTTCTGCTTTCTTCTGCCAGATGAGCTCTCTCTTCCTTCCACCCAATTATTAATAACACTGCAATTATTATCTCAGCTACCTAGGATGAAATAAAAACTCAAATATTAAGGCAAGGCAAGAAAAATTTAAACATAAAACATTGTCTTTGTCTTTTGTTCTTTCCCTCCCTTCTAATGTGCATTGTGATTCTGTATTATGTGTTAACCAGACCTCCCCAATGGCAGAAATACCTTCTCAACCATAAAGATAACTTTTTCTACTTCTGGTGCCAGCCATGTAATTCCTCAGAAGGTGACGTTCCTTTCTCAATGTTATAAAGGTGGGAGCCCGGCAGGCTACAGTCCATGGGATCGCAAAGAATAAGCATGCACACAATATGGCCTAGTCCAGGAATAGAACATTGAGTGTCCTATCAATGAAATTCTTCCCTGATTTGAGAATGAGCATTCTTAGTGCCTTCAGAGAAGGCGATGGCACCCCACTCCAGTACTCTTGCCTGGAAAATCCCATGGACGGAGGAGCCTGGTGGGCTGCAGTCCGTGGGTAGCTAAGAGTCGGACACGACTGAGCGACTTTACTTTCACCTTTCACTTTCATGCATTGGAGAAGGAAATGGCAACCCACTCCAGTGTTCTTGCCTGGAGAATCCCAGGGACGGGGGAGCCTGGTGGGCTGCTGTCTATGGGGTCGCACAGAGTCGGACACGACTGAAGCGACTTAGTAGTAGTAGTAGTAGTAGTAGCAGTAGTAGTAGTAGTAGCAGTAGTAGTAGTAGTAGTATTCTTAGTGCCTTGGGACAAATTGGTCGTGAGATGTCTCCTAAAGTTTGATCGAAATTAAGATAAAAAGGGAGGGGAATGTAAAGCAAAGAATGTTGCCCATCATCCAGTTCTACGAGAATCCAGTCATTAGCCACTGCAGTTGCTGACCTATAATACATCCTGAAAGGAATTCAGAGTGAAGATCAAGATGAGACACTCTGTGCTCTGTGAAAAATGACAGAACTGGCCCTCAGATAGATATTTTCCAGAGAAAAATTTTGATCGTGCCTCTTCCCAATACTTAGAAAAGCACTAAAACCATTAACTAACATGAATGTTCCTTTCAAATAAGAGTGACCTTCTACCAAGATATGTGCTTGACTGCACATTCAGTTCAGTTCATTTCAGTTGCTCAGTCGTGTATGACTCTTTGTGACTCCATGATTGCACATATTCCTTTCACAAAAATTACATATACACTGGCCTTTGCTTTACCTCTTCAGAACAATTCTCAGAGCTCTCTTCAAGACTGTCTCCTGAGTTATAATACTGAGGTTGGCTTAAATAAAATTTTCCATTTCTAAGACAATTAATTTTTCATTGACATCTGCATTTAATGATATTTTAAAACTACTTTATAAATTCACAGTATTTGATTGAAGGACTCTCTTGTTGTTCAGTCGCTCAGTCGTGTTCGACTCCGTGACCCCATGAACTGCAGCACGCCAGGCTTTCCTGTCCTTCACTCTCTCCTGGAGTTTGCTCAGACTCATGTCCATTGAGTCAATGATGCCATCCAACCATCTCATCCTCTGCATCCCCTTCTCCTCCTGCCTTCACTCTCTCCCAGCATCAGGGTCTTTTCCAATGAGTCGGCTCTTTGAATTAGGTGGCCAAAGTATTGGAGCTTCAACTTCAGCATCAGTCCTTCCAGTGAATATTTGGGGTGGATTTCCTTTAGGATTCACTGGATTGATCTCCTTGATATCCAAGGGACTCTCGAGTCTTCTCCAGCACCATAGTCTGAAAGCACCAGTTCTTCGGCGCTCAGCCTTTTTCATTGTCCAGCTCTCACATCTGTACATGACTACTGGAAAATTGACATATCTCCCTTGTTCTCTCCAGTTGATGCATCTTTTTGGTGGTCTCTTTATCCAGTCTTTTTCTTGCCTATGCTTGAAGTTTAATATCAAATTCCCTTTTATTTCTCAATATTGCTAATTCCTATTGATTCTTCCCTAAGGATGTCTTTCAATTCTAAGTATTACTTCTGCATTTTCACCATAGTTTATTAAGATGCCTAGTTTAGGCCCTTACCATATCATAATTTATTTAGTATGATATGGTTGCCTGAGTGAGCCTCCCAAATTCATCTCACAGACTTGGATCAGACTCATAATGATTTTTCAAATTTTATTTTATATATTTTAAATACTGCTTCTGTCTTATTCAGTGCAGTCAGTTCAGTTGCTCAGTCATGTTTGACTCTTTGCGACCCCATGGACTGTAGCATACGAGGCTTCCCTGTCCATCACCAACTCTCCGAGCTTGTGCAAACTCATGTACATTGAGTCGGTGATGCCATACAACCATCTCATCCTCTGTCATCTCCTTTTCCTCCTGCCTTTCAATCTTTCCCAGCAACAGGGTCTTTTCTAATGAGTCAGCTCTTCTCATCAGGCGGCCAAAGCTGAAGTTGCAGCTTCAGCATCAGTCCTCCCAATGAATATTCAGGACTGATCTTCAGGATTGACTAGTTTGATCTCCTTGCAGTCCAAAGGACTCTCAAAAGAGTCTTCTCCAACACCACAGTTCAAAAGCATCAATTCTTCGGCGCTCAGCTTTCTTTATAGTCCAACTCTCACATCCATACATGACTACTGGATAAACCACAGCTTTGAGTAGATGAACCTTTGTCAGCAAAGTAATGTCTCTGCTTTTTAACATGCTGTCTAGGTTTCTTATAGCTTTTCTTTCAAAGAGCAAGCATCTGTTAATTTTATGGCTGCAGTCACCATCTGCAGTGATTTTGGAGCCCAAGAAAATAAAGCCTGTTACTTTCTATTGTTTCCCCTTCTATTTGCCATGAAGTGATGGGACCAGATGCCATGATGTTAGTTTTCTGAATGTTGAGTTTTAAGCCAACTTTTTCACTCTCCTCTTTCACTTTCATCAAGAGGCTCTTTAGTTCTTCTTTGCTTTCTGGCATAAGGGTGGTTTCATCTGCATATCTGTGGTTATTGATATTTCTCCTGGCAATCTTGATTCCAACTTGTGCTTTGTCCAGCCTGGCATTTTGCATGATGTACTCTGCATATAAGTTAAATAAGCAGGGTGGCAATAAATTATATTAATAAGTATATAATTATATTAAATCTTGTCATACAAATTTAAATGTCATCTTATATTCTACTTTCATTAGTCTAAACTCCTCTGCTTTCCAGATCCTATCCATGTTATTTCTTTTGATATTGAAACAAACCTTTTTATGGTGTATACAAAAGCAAATATACTTAGGGGCTGACATTAACTTGCTGCTAATTTACTGTCCATTGACATCTTACTGTGTACATATCTCTGTTGCCAAAGTCAGAAGTAGAAAGAAGTCCTTTAAATTCTTACTTTTGGCTAAAAAGAAAGTTTAACAACAATTTTCCTAACTGAAATAATTTCTCCCTTTTGCACTTCTGCAAAAATTGAAGAGGTGGCTTGGGATCATAAAATAAATACAAATGTCACCAGTTTCTCCTGTCTGGGAGGCTTTTCTTGGTGGAGTCTACTGTGAAATAACTGATCAAATCGAGGAAATAAAAACAGAGTTGATATTGATTTAGGTAAAGTTTCTTGACATTTAACTTGTGTGTTTTCCCTTAAAAAGCACTGATTCTACCAAATGGATACTTTTATTGAGATAAATCTAAGCATATGTTTTTTGCAAAAGTTGATAAAATATTTACCATATAGCTATAAATTATAATTAACTTTAACTTCATATTTTTAATTGATCTAGGTCTTTTAAAAATAGATTAAGGACAAAAACCCAGAACTCCATTAATCTTTTGGTTTCAGGGTATTCAGAACCATGAGAATTTGAAAAATATCCATGTAGAGGTAACAAGAAAAGAAAATGTTTAGAAAAGAGAAAATAATCTACCAACAGTAAATGCTGGAGAGGGTATGTAGAAAAGGGAATGCTCCTGCATTGTTGGGAATGTAGACTGATACAGTCATTATGGAGAACAGTATTAGGGTTCCTTACAAAAACAGATTAATTAATTAAAAATAAATAAATAAATAAAAATAGAACTACCATATGACCCATGAAAATACCCTGGGAAAATGCTAATTCAAAAGACACAGCACCTCATAATGTTCATTGCAGCACTATTTACAACAGCCAGTGTATGGAAAAAAATCTAAATGTCCATTGACAGATGAATGGATAAAGAAGATGTGGTACCTATCTACAACAGAATATTACAGAGCTATAAAAAAGAACAGAACTGGGTCATTTGTGGAGACATGGATGGATCTACAGTCTGTCATATGGAATGGAGGAAGTCAGAAAAACAAGTATCATATATTAACGCATGTATGTGGAATCTAGAAAAATGATACAGAATAACCTGTTTGTAGGGCAGGAGGAGAGATGTGATCATAGAGAATAAACCTGTGGACAAGGGGGAAGGTGGGGGATGAACTGGGCGATTTGAGATTGATGTGCATGCCTGTCATGTGTAAAACAGAGCTAGTGGGAACCTGCTGTATTGTGCAGGGTTCTTGGTGCTCTGTGGCAACCTAGGTGGATGGGGTGGTGGTGGTGGAAGGAGGTTGAAGAGGGAGGGAGTATATAATACATATAGCTGATTCACTTCATTGTACAGCAGAAACTAACACAACATTGCAAAGCAACTGTACCCCAATAAAAGTTAAATGAAGGCAGTAATTTCAATCAACAGATATGGGGTTGGTGGTATTGATGAATAAGTAAAAAAGGATGGGCTAGTAAATAGTGGAATGTTTACAATTAAAAAAACTAATAAAATTATCTTTCGGTGATTGAGTTCTATATGTCCAAATTAAAAAACACACACACACACACAAAGAATGAGGTTTTAGTGAATGATGATCCAAATGGCTTATCAAGTTCTGTCCTGCACAGTTAGAAAAAACACACTCCTTTTACTAGCTTGGCACAAGATGTTGGCTCAAGATCAGCATGACTTAATAGCTGTAATCTGCATTTGAATGCAATTAACTGGGCCAGTACTTCGGGGTAATCAAGTTGCATGCAGTACACATATGCTGAAAACTCAACAGAAGTCCAAGCCCTGGAGAGACTGGAGAGAAGAGTCTTTATTCTTTGAATTTCTCTTAGATTTGGAATTCAGGTCCAAGACTTTAAATGCAACTTTAGGTTTCAAATTCTGATTTTAAGTGTAAACAATGAATTATAACCTCTATCTAATTGTTTATTCTTAATAAAGAGAAGTTTACCTACCTGCCATTTTTTTCTCTTAGAAGAAAAATTTCACTGTTTCTGAAAAAGTGATTTATCTTATTTTTAAATTTTCAAGCAAGATACAAAGAAAGAAAAAAATCACTCAAACCTTTGTTTTCCACCCAGAAATAATTCTCACCAATATTTAAAATAAACATAAATGAAAAAAGTGTATACAGGTAAAAGTTTGATCTTTTAGTGATGTTGTGAGTCATTAAAAATAAATTTACAAGATGTTAAACTGCTTTTATTATGAGAGAAACTACTATGATAGGTATTTAAGATCTCCTTGTGTCACTTTTCAATAATATATTCTTCATATGCAAACACTTGTAATTTAGGCTGAAATTTTCTAAGTCTCCAAAATAAAATGTATAATGAAACCAAGAGTGACGACCAAAGAGTCCAGAACAGAGAGTTCTTGGATGCTTGGATTTTCATTTAGCTCTGCTAGCAATTTACTGTGTAATATGTGTTTGGGTTGGGAACAGGGGGAACTGGTGTGGTGATAATTCTCTCAGGAACTGTTTCCTTATCTGTAAAATGAAAGAGGTGAACTAGAATTGTAAAGTGTCCTCTGTATCCAAAATTAACGAAATCTTGTTTACATTTTCTCGGCTCAGGTGCTCTGGTTTCCTTCCTGATAGATTGCATGCCACTTTTAATAGACACTATGGTCAGGGCACAGCCTCTCTGAGGACCATTACCAATGGGCAGCAGATGATCTACAGTGAAAACTTGTTCTGTACTGAAAGCATACATGTCCTTCTGGTAATCACTGATTTATACAAGGAAGCATTGGCTGCATTCTAGAATTTTCCACAAACTCCACCCATCAGGAATTTATGATTTAGTTGAGGAGTTAAAAAGTAATGATTACAACAACAACAAAGACATATATGAAGTACAAAGGAGATCTGGAAGAAGAAAAATAATATACATCTGGTCCAGAGGAGGAGTGAAATCAGGAAAAGTCTGAAGAAGGAGGTAATTTTTGAGTTGGGCCTGACACATGGACAAGATTTTAATAGAGGTTTTTGGGGAGGCTTCTGTTTACTCATATGCAAAATGGAAGTGATAATTGTACCCATCTACTAGAATCATTGAATCAAGTGAAATAATGTATGTCAGTCACTTAACACATTGCACTAGCATGGTGAAAAAGCGCTATACATGCTTAGCATTGTTATTAATAGGGACAATGTACAAAAAATTTAATCATTGAAGGAAAATTGGTATTTCTGATTATGGTGTTAAGGATTAGTCTTCTAAAGATTTTTTTCAAAAAAGATTTCTGAGGAGATATTTGTCTGGGCATGCTCTTCCAAAGCTAGCTGTTTGCACATAGAGTTGTAATCTGTAGTATTTCTTTTAATGTTTTTGCTAGAAGCAAAAAGGAAGAAGCAAATAACTTTCAATGACTGATTAGAATGTGGAAACCAAAAAAAAACAGAGTAGATAGTCTAGAAGGAAAAAACTGGTGATGGTTGTTCTTGTGCATGCTGTAGCTTTCTTTTGGATGCTTGTTTAGGGTGTGCTGAGCTTCTTTGCCAGCTCAGCTGGTAAAGAATCTGCCTGCAGTGTAGGAGACCTGGGTTCAATCCCTGGGTTGGGAAGATCCTCTGGAGAGGTGAATGGCTACCCACTCCAGTATTCTTGCCTGGAGAATTCCTTGGACAGAGGAGCCTGGTGAGTTACAGGATACTGGAGTGGGTTGCCATGCCCTCCTCCAGGGGATCTTCCCGACCCATAGTCTCCTGCGTCTCCTACATTGGCAGGCAGATTCTTTACCACTGCACCACCTGGGAAGCTCGAAGGTATCTTTCATCCAAATATACCTTAGGTGGGTGCAGCTAGAGCATAAGTACCTGCTTTGTAAAACAATTTGTATTTATAAATATATTTATATTGTATATTAAATATGTGTGTAGCTCTTTTTATAGCTAACTTTATCGTGCACTTATTGTGTTAGTGCTGTGATTAACATATGATATGCAAAGCTCTCAATCTACAAAACAACTTCATAAGGCCGAAAATACGTACAAGAAGCATCTTGCCCAAAGTCACATAGTCACTCAGCTAACATTTAATGACCTGTACTATATGTCAGACACTGTTGTAGGAGCTACAGATACATTAGTGAATAAAACAGAAAAGATCTCTGCCATCTTAGAGGAATTGTATAATTTATAATTCCACAAATGAGTTAAGTGCTTTTCTACTCATACTTAAAAGTTGGCATTAAACAATATAAAGATGAATAGTAAATTTTACCAATAATTAAAATTTTTAATTTTTCTTTATGGAAAATAACATTAAATACTAAGTTAAAAAAAAAAAGAAAAACCATGACAAGTTGAGTGGGAAAGCTCAGAAGAAAGGAAAAAGCTTTTATTTTTTACTAACATTAATAACATTATTACATTGCTTTTATAATAAGACACTCTGCATTTTCACTTTGCACTGGACCATGCAAATCATGTGAGCTGGCCTTGTGAGAGTGCTACTTTAGACTGAATTATCAGGAGGGGTCCTTCTGAAGAGATTGCATTTAAGCTGATATCTAAAAGACCAAAGGAAGCCAACCCATGGGAAGATTCAGGGAAAAAACTTTTCAGGAAGAGGGATCAATTAGCGCAAATGTACTAAGGCAAAAAAACTGTTTTCAAGAAACAGAAAAAAGACTAGTTTCACCAAAAAGTAGTTTTTAAAATTTGAAGTGGCAAAAGATAAGGTTAGAGTTTGGAGAGGCCAGAGTGTGAAGAGCTTTGCATCTAGAAGAATTCATTCTATTTGGGTTAGTTAGCTATTGGAATGTTTCAGACAGAGGAATAACATAGATGACTTATGTTTTTAGAGATCATTTTTTTTTGCAGTGCGGTTGCAATAGTGGACTCAGGGAGATCATCCTGAGTGGTTTATACATGAAGAACTCCTCATCCTTCCAGATGGAATTTATCATACTTTTGTCATGATTTCTATTATTGCACTTACAGCTTTTCAAATTTGTCATTCTGAACTAAACTGTTAGACAGCCTTAATTCTCTCCATATAACTAGCGCCCAGCATCACGTGCATATTGCAGTCACTTATTAAATATTTATTGAGTGAATAATTGGGAAAGGAATTTTTACTCTTACGGTAGTAGCTCTTTCTTCAGAATCTTCTTCAACTTAAGATAATTAATTAGAAGATCCAAAAGGAAAGGGGTTATAGCAGACATAAGGAATCTGAAGCAAATAAAAAATATACAGTTGATTTTAAAATGTTGAAATTTGGGAGAAAAATACTGACTCAATCACAATAGGAATTTGAATTTTTATGTTACCTCTTCCTGAATCCATATGCAACATGTATCCAAAGACACAGCTATTACTGGTGTTAATATTTTCGCTGCAAGTTCTAAACTGATGTGGGCTTCCCTGATAGCTCAGTTGGTAAAGAATCTGCCTGCAATGCAGGAGACTCTGGTTGGATTCTTCGGTTGGGAAGATCTGCTGGAGAAGGGATAGGCTACCCACTCCAGTATTCTTGCACTTCTCTTGGGCTCAGCTGGTAAAGAATCCACCTGTGAAGTGGGAGACCTGAGTTTGATCCCTGGGTTGAGGAGATCGCCTGGAGAAGGGAAAGGCTACCCACTTCAGTATCCTGGCCTGGAGAATTCCATGGACTATAGTGACTTTCGCTTTCACTTTTCCAAACTGATGGCCTGGGATTGAAGTTGGCTCCAGACCTATTTTGATTGATTTGCATAGTATGAAAATATAGTGCTGAATTAGTTATTGATGTTTAAAACTAAGGAATTTTCACATAAAAGTCTTACTTTTCTCTGTCTCTTGAGAAGTAACAAACATATAAGCAAACAAAAAGCTTGGCAGCATTGGGTCTGCATTCCAGTTGACCAGAGCCAAGGAGGGTCTTTGCCTTTGTAAGAAGCCCATGTTCTCTATTTTAGCACAGTTCTCACTCTGTTTGCTCCACTCACTTAAATTACTTGTCTGGTTCCTGGTGACACTTGTGTTTGTGATATGAATGTACTACTGCTATTTTAAATGAGAATTTTTTTTTTTAATAAAAAGGTTTTAAATTATACATTTCTTTTCAGTTTTCTTGCTACATTTGTTTGGCTTTACTTGCCTACCTTGTAGCTTTTATCAACCAAAGAAGCAAAGTGGCCAGACCAGATCCACCCAAATGTGGGACTGCCAGGGAAGGAGGAAATTGTGCTCTGATTTGTTGATAGACAAAACACTGAAGGAAAGGAGGCTCTCCAGAGGGCAGCCATTGGAGAGCTTTGCCACCAATTTGATCTGCACAAGATATTCACCATCTCTGCCCTCTTTACTTCCTACTTATATGTCTATTAGGACTCAGAAGAGTATTGAGGTTAAGGGATGGAATAAATTTAAAACTTCTATTATTACATATCACATAGACCTTCACTTAAGATCATTGAACACTTACTGTATGTCCCAATGTGTGCCACTGCCCCTGACCCATGCTGCTGTATCTCTGATATGGATGATTACATGTGCCATTGTTGGTACTTGGGTCAGTGTCTTTATTTGGATGGAGCCATTTAATGTATTATACTGTTTCAAATGAAGCCATATATATATATATATATATATATACATATGTATACATATGTATATATATATATATATATAGGGCAACCCACAAAAGATACTCTGTGGCAAAGTTAATAAAGGCTGTTTCCACAGAGCTATCTAAAGGCATGGGGAAGAACAATAGCCACAAGCAGAAATCACAATGGGTCAATGTTGATATAATCACGGGATTGGGAGGTGCTTTTTGAAGGCCAGAGGGAAAGAAAGTCAGTTGAGAAGGATGTACTACATAGCAGGTCTTGGTGGATATACAGTTCTGGGGACTCTTGGCAGTACCAGGGTGCAGTTCATTTACCAGTGTACAAATGATTTAACAGAAAGGCATTCAAGGGTCTCAAGAGTCAATTATTACCACATCCCACAGGCGATGGACTGCAGAACAACCCAGCTGCCCAGAGGCAGTGGCCAAAGCAGGGAGCTGGGTTTAGTATGAATGACTGACTCCTGGGAAGGAGGGCGTTCAGAGGGGTCTGGGGATAAGGGTCAGAGTCCAAGCTGGAGAGAGGACAATAAGCTAAGGGTGGAAACAAAGGCGAACCAGAGCGGCAGCGGGCAGATTGCAAGCTCTGCACTGGGGAATCAAGCTTTGCTTTTAGAAGGCGCAGGCTGCAGCAGGGCGGGCACTAGCCGCAGCGTTCTCACAGCCTGCAAGGGCGCCGGGCTCGTCACCCCCGGGCGTGGGCAACCCGCGGCCGGCATCCCTCCCCCCGCGCGCCTCCCGGCAAGCAGCGCCTGGCAGTGCCCACCGAGGGCAGGGCGGGGCGCAGGCCGGGCAGCGCTATAGGTGGGGCCGGCAGCTCGGCCGCCGCTGACGCAGTGCGGGACAGCAGCGGGAGAGTCCAGGCAGGCGTGGAGGGTTCAGCCCGGCCGCCCGCAGGCCGCGTTCCCATCGGAGGGGGCAGGGCGCACTCACACGGCCAGCAGGAGGCCGCCGGCGGCCTGCTGGCTCCGCCGCCACCGCCGAGCTCGCCATTCAGCGCGCCTCGTCTCCGCCCCAGTCCTGGGGGCTGAGCTGGGGAGAAGGGGCGGGCACCCGCGAGCAGTGAATCACCACCTCCTCCTCCTCCTCCTCCTGCCTCAGAGCCGCCGCCACCTTTCCATTCAGTCGCCCAACATGGCTGGAGTGCGGCGGAGGTGAGCCGACTGCCCCCTGCAGCTCCAGCCTCCTGAGCGCGAGCGCGGCGGCTCCAGCGGCGCTTCAGTTGTGCGGTGCAGAGGCCCAGGGACCCGGCTGTCGCTTGCCGCCGGAATGTGGGGCGCCCCGGACGAGAGCTCGGTGCGGGTGGCTGTCAGGTAAGGACGGACGCGGCGGAGGGCAGGCTGCGGGCTCCCTGAGAGGATCTGCCCTGATCCGGGGTACTGGTCGCCGCGCTGCGGCCACCTAAGGGGCCGCCCGGCGGGGATCCGGGGGCTCTGGAAACCTGGCGCGCGAGGCCGGGTGCTGGCCGGAAAACCTCGGCCCCCTGGCGTTTGCAGGTGACGGGCGGCTGCGCGGCGCCGGGTTCCGGGGGGCGTCCTGACTACTCACCGGGAGAAGCCGTCGCCGTCTGCCCCCTCCGGGTCGCGCACCCGAGGAACAGTTGCCTCAGGTTTGGCCGCCTTGGGCGATCGCCTGTCGGGCTTTGCCCAGAGGAGCTGCCTCTCTCCAGGGTTGTGGTGCGCTTCTTGTATTTGTAACGTGACTGTTTTTACGGGTACCTGCAACTCCGGCCTTCTTGGCAGGAGACAAAGCCTCAGCACAGCGCTGCCAACCGCGGGGGTCTAGATCTCTGTGCAAATAAATGGACGTCTTGTTAAGCACCGGCGGGGACTAGATAGCACCAGCGTGTGGGTGTTGAAGACATTTCTGGCGTTGCAAGGGATATTATATCTAAGGGGAAATTCATTGTTGATCAGTCTGTAGAAGCAAAAAGACTCTTCAGTAAGTGGAAGGGTTAAATGAGGGAGTGGTGAAAAAGAAACATCCTGAGGTTCAGCAGGGTGGTTACAAGATAAAATTACACATTCCCGAGTGTGAGTTTTCAAATACTAGATACATCAAAATTGTAATTTGGTCAAGGACAGATACATGAGAATCGAACGTAATTTGGATTGTTTTGATACGTATCGAGAAGCGGAGCTCTGACAGTTGCTCATGGAAAATTGCAACATCATCACTGAAATATTAATGAAGGCTTCATGGTAGAATAAGTGCGTTTCTTTTATAGCTCTGATACTTTACTGTGAATTCATTTCTCTTTATGTAGACATTATAGGATTATAAAAATGATCTGTTTTCTCTGAGAAATTATTTTTTAAAATTCTCCACCCTTGTAGCCTTTCTGAAAAGCTGTTCTTATCCTATCATGTCAGCATTTCAATAGTTATTTTAGTGACAAATCTTGTTATAGAAATGGTAGTTTTATATATACTTTGTATTTTAATCAATCTAAAGAATAAGATGAATTTCAAAGATATTTCTCATTTCCTTTACAGACCAGGAGATAACCACCCATGGAGGTGACATTTTTATGACTGTTTAGAATCACCTGTTATAAAACTTTTGAAGTTTTAATTTGGCCTCTCTGGTTATTTTAGGGCTATTTATTCAGTTGTTGGATTAGTTGTTTCTCCTGTTTGCTGTTGCTGTCTCTCTTTTGGCCTTTTAACACTTACTAGTGACTCTACCACCACCGATGAAGAGGAAGGAAAAAGAGAGGAAACTCAATAAGAAGCATTTTTGTTAATTAGAAGATCTGGTCAAAGAAGGTGAAGAAGGAGCATAAAATAGTAATGAAAATTAAAAAATTGGCTATCAGAGAAAAAAGCTGTTGTTACAGAGTTAATATTTTTATCTGTGAATTCTGTAGAATATCATAGGGTAGTTTATTGATCGTGCTGTTAAAACTGATGCTGCTTGCAATGGAGATGAACAGAGTAATGAATCACCCCAAAGTGATATTGACAGATAAATAACTTATATTTGCTTTTGATATGCATATTAGCTTTTTAAAAAGGAAATATGTGTGGGTCTGTTTGTTGGAGAAAGGCTTTATAAAAACACGTTGTGAAGTAAGCCGTATTTTGAGGGTTTATTTTATTTTTATTAAATACATTGAATAGATTCACTGGTTAAACTTACTTTACATAGGATAAGAAATAGCTTAGATAGCACTTCTGTATTTATAAAGTATATGGACATTTAATTCCATTTACAACAGATATTTATTGAAATTAAGTTCTATCTCTTTTGTCCTAATCTCTGGGCTAAAAAGAGAAATAATTATTGGACACACAGTATGTGCCAGGATCAGTGCTGTGTGTTAAGATGTTTTATATGCTGTGAAATTGCATTTATTTCTTATACCAATCTTTGACTTAGGTCTGTTATTATTATGGCCATTCTACAGGTGAGAAACAGAAGGATTAGGTGATCTTCCCCAGGTTAAACTGGTAGCAAGTGGCAGAAATAGCATTCTTACTCTAGACAGCTTGAATCTAGAGCTCAAATTCTTAACCATTAAATCTATACAGGCGAGAGGCAAGAACATCCTTTGCAAACCTTTACTTAGCTTAAGGTTTCTTGCCTCTTGCTGGTCCTGAACTAGTTTAATTAAAAATGAATGACTGACAGGATTTTTATGCCTTATATTTCTAGAAAAGATAGAGCTCAGAAAGGGGAAACCTGAACTTACCTAAACTGTTTTCCCCATTTTTAAATCTTTGCAGTGACCTCCAGTCTTACTTTCCAGTTTGTGATAGACTTTATCAGCAGGGTAAATAAATAAATCAATACACAGACACAAATGATCAGAACACTTGATTAACTTTTACCTTCAATGAATGTAATAACAAGTAATAGAAAGTTGGCTGTACTTGCATAAATGCACAGTGTCTTAGAAGTCTTTGTGTTTTATCAGATATGGAGATTTACCAATGTGTTAAAGTTGTGACTGTATTTTAGGTTTCTCAAAATAAGTGCGTGGGTCATATTATATGACCTTTGGAAAAAGAAGTTAAATAGAAAATTTCTTATTTCGGGAGAACATTTTAAATTCAATTTCTGAAAAATGCCTTTGGGTAGAGTATATCTGAGATGTTGGTGGCGTTGGTGATAAAGAGCCTTCCTGCCAATGCAGGAGACCTAAGAAATACAGGTTCAATCCCTGGGTCAGGAAGCTCCTCTGGAGAAGGAAATGGCAACCTACTCTAGTATTCTTGCCTGGGAAGTCCCATGGACAGGGGAGCCTGGCCGGCTACAATCCATGCAGTTGCACAGAGTCGGATACGACTGAAGTAACTTAGCCCTGCAGCATGGAGGTGTTCTGTAGGGTATCTTTCTTTCATTGTGTAGATGTGGATTTAGGACCCCCCTCCACCACTATGCAACCCCATGTGGCTGTTGGGCACTCAAATTATGATTAATGCTCTAACCAAACCAAACTTGGTTTCACTCCCATCACACAGCAAAGCCAATCTATTGACACCAGGTTTTGGTGAAGCAAAGGATAGCTTATTGAAGGGTACCCACTCTGAAGCCAAGCAAGGAGAATGGGGCAGTTCATGCTCAAAAGATGCAAATTCCCTGATGGCTTTCAGGGAAGGGTGTTTAAGGGCAAGGTGAGGGACAGGGTCACAGGGTGCCTAATCAGCTTTTGGTTATCTTTCTGATTGGTTGGTGGTGAGGTAACAGGAGTTAACATTTTGGTATTTCAGGAGTTAACATCATCAACCTTCTGGTTCCAACTGGTGTGGGGTCTACCTGCTTGTGGTCAGCATGAGGTTAACTTCTTCCACTTGGTGGGGGTTTTAGTATCTGTAAAACCACTCAGGCATGTGGCTCAGAATATTATCTACAGCCCTTGTGGAGGAACTAATGGCCTTCGAGTTAGTTTTAATACAAATAGAACTGTTAATACTTTGTCTTGCCTGACTGTTTTCCTTTCTGTCTGCATTACTCTGATTAAATATGCTCTTAAGAACTTGGGGACGGCTAAAACTTTTCTGCAAACAAGAGCCTGGTGACATAGGGTTGGGTATGTCTGTCCCCAGGAAGGCCCTGATGGGTTGCTTGGTTTCAACACAACTGAGAAGCTAAATTTTAAATTTTATTTAATGTTAATTAAATTTAAAAACTGCCCATTTAGGTTTTGGAAAGCTTGTAAGTATGCCTGGAACAATGTAATTATATGGACCTATTTTTTAACTGTAAAGTTTATCAAATTTAAATACTTTATAAAGTATTTCTGATGGAAATTTAGTCTCCAGATTGACATGTATTTTCTGTGTTTTATATATATATATATATATATATGTATTTGATTTAAAGACAGTTTGAGAAAATGAATGTAAATATATCAATGATCTTTATATTGATTACATATTAAAATGATAGTATTTTGAGATGTTGAGTTAAATAAAATATTAAAATTATAATAATTTCATCTACTTTTCCTTTTTTAAAACATGGCTACCAGAAATTTTAAAATTAAATGTAATGTTGTTGCCATGATATTTCCATTGAATAGTGCTGCTCTACAAGTTTTTAAAAATGTGAGAGAGTATAGAAAAAAAATTGTTCACAAATATTACTCAGCCATAAAACGGAATGAAATTGTGTCATTTGCAGAGACATAAATGGATTAGAGGCTGTCATACAGAGTGAAGTAAGTCAGAAAAGAGGAAAACAGATATCATATATTAATGCATATATGTGAAATCCAGAAAAATGGTATAGATAATCTTATTTGTAAAGCAGAAATAGAGACATAGATGTAGAGAACAAGTATATGGATACCAAGGAGGAATTAGGGGGTGGGATGAATTGGGAAATTGGGATTGACACATACACACTACTATGTATAAAATAGATAACTAGCATGGGGAACTGTACTCAGTGCTCTGTGGTGACCTAATTAGGGAAGGAAATCCCTGAAAGAGGGGATTTATGTGTATGGCTGATTGACTTTGCCATACAACAGAAACTGATACAGCAGTGTAAAGCAACCAGGCTCCAATAAAAAAGTGAAAAATGAAAAAACTGTCACAGTCACCACGTCATAGATCTGGTATTTTCTGTAGATTAAGAAAATACCAAAATATTGGGTGTCTGTTTTTAGAGTGGTTGTATATATAAACACACACACATATGTATCTATGCACATATATCCATGTAAGATTTGATTTAACAGTAACATTTTTCCCCTCTGAGTTGCATAGGTACAGAAAGTTATGGGTAATAGGTTGATGGTAACTGACTTCCTAGAAAATGTAGTAAGCTGATAGATGCCATCTACAAAAATGAGCAATGAGGTTTAGTGTATATCCTATTCTTATTACCTAAGTAGTATACTGAATTGAACCATTCAGTTAACATTTTAAACTCAAACATTTTGAATTCTAAATCTGGAACTTTATGAAATGATGTGAAGGAAAGTACAGTGTTTGCTGCAAGGCACCTACTGTGGGGCCAAGCAAGATGACTGGACAGTTCATAGTTTCCACGACTGATGCTGATATAATATTTGAAACTTTTTTCCCAAGAATTTTAGCTTGCAAAATACGAGAGGAACTGAAGGAAAATGGAGATACAGAAAGGACCGTTGTGTTTTCATGTCATTGTCTATGTGGTTGTGAGCTAAGGTTTTTTGCATAGCTTTTGCAAAGAACAGGACATATCCTTGACAGCAAGTTTGAATTAGTGTGTAATGTTGTTTAATTTGCTGTGTTTTTTACCTTACTACAGCATTTTTAAGAAGTGACATTGCTCAGCTAGCTTAAGCGCTGATTGGATTGTAAATTCTCTGTTTTGAGTCTGTCCCTGGCACTGATTTGCAATGTGACCTCCCTGAACTTTTCTTTTTCCTCATGCTGAGGTATTAAGGGTTGTAAGAACTTTGCGTATGCGGTATATTAAATGTATGGTTTTTTGCTGTTAGCCAAACTGTTGGCACTAGTGCTGCCTCTTTATTGATAGGAAGGAACTATTTTAACATTTTAAACTTGACTTTCCCACAATATATTTATTGTAGGTACTGCTGTTACTTAGGAGGAAACTTTTCGGCTTTTGTGGTCTCTTTGTCCAATTCTGGCTGTAATACAAATATGCAATATTTTATTTAATATACATTAAAGCTGTATGAGGTGGGTTGGACAGATATTATCCCTATCTTACAGATGGAAAAATGAATCTCAAAGATACCAGGTGACCTGTTCAAGGTTTCTCAGCCACTAAATACCAGAAATGGAACTCAAACTCAGCTTCTAGTAGCTGTTTCTTTGTTCTTAAAAATATTTCCAAATGTTTTCAAAATATTTCACATATTAATGTCAATGTAATAAGGATCTTTCAAGCTAAAACACAAATATACATGTAATGTAACTTATTTGAAACAATTTAATGTCTAAAGAATGTACAGGCAGATAAGCAAGGCTTTTAGAAATATTTTGTGGAAACATATGGTTATCTGCTGTTCGATCATTTATTTATTCCTCCCTTCATGCATCAAACATTTATTATGTGCCTACTATGTGCAGAACACTTTCCTACTACTGAGGATACAGAACATACATGACAGACGTGGTTCCCACTTTCATGGAGCTTAGACCTAGTAATCTGAGGCACTTTTAGTGCACAAACTACGTTGAATCTAACACAAAACATATCAGTAGCACAAACTAGAAATTAAAGAAAGTTGTTGCAGTTTAGTTTTTATCTGTTCCTTATTTTCTTCAATAGCATTTTTTTTAGTTCATAATTTCCTGAAGGGCAGTGACTTAAAAAACAGAAATTGTGCCCTGCTTACAAGCACATGTCATACAAAATTTGGACTCCAAAGCCTGTGCATTAGAAAGATATTTCTATTTTTGTATGTGTGATATGTGTACCCTACTTGTATGTCTTTGGATTTGGACCATAAAGTAAAGGAAATGAAACAGAAGAGACTAAAGAGCTTGTGGATGATGTGAGCTTAAAGTCAGTGAAATTATTTATTTAAATATGAGTTGATACTTTTTCTTCAGATAAGGTTTATTAAGTTTATAGTGTGGGAGGCCTGATTGTTATTTAGAACTCCACAGAAGTTCAGATTTCATGTCTAATTATTACTACCCCTTGAGCTCTTACCCTCTTACCTGCTAATTAGTTAATATTTTGATGCATAATTATGGGTTTGTAAATGATGCACTAGAAATTCCAGTTTAGTGAAGCCAAGAAAGCAGAAATTATCTTGGTAGTTAATTTCATAATGTGCCCAATCTTCTAGTTCTCATCCATTTCTCCCCAAAAAAATGAACATGAAATATCCATTGTTATGGATCGTTTCCCCCAAGATGTGTTATAGCTCACCTATGTGACCTTGACTTATAAATTGTTATTTTCTGTCAACATTAGGTATGCAACTGCCTTAAGTTTCAGATTTAAGAAGGAAGACACATCAGTGAAAATGCATGCTAGATGGTATCACTTGTATTCGGTGTATCATTAAAATGATTTTATTAAAAATAAAATGGATGTTTGTTATTTTTAATGCTTCTCTCTGGAGAGCAGATTTGTGAATTCTGTCTTTGAACTTGGTTTCCCAGTGGATTAACTATTTAATCTTCTCAGGGTGTTAAAATAGTTTTCTCGTGGCTCAGGCTTTGTTTGAAGCAAATGACACATAGCCAATGGGACCATTTTGATGAAATTCTACAGTTATTATGAGATAGTTCTTAATGTTTAAGAATTATATATGAAGAGTCCTTTGTTTTGAAATTATTAGACATTTATATATTGAATGTAACTTTTAGTACCTCTGTAATTACTGGATTTGAAATAGATTTTAAAACTGAAACGGACCATGAAGGAACTAGCTGTGTGAAGCCCCTTCAAGATAATTGATAACAGAGACCCAGAGCAATTGAGAGAATTGCTCGAGGTCCCACAGCTATCAGCTCAGGTCTTCTGTTGACTGTTGCTTTGGATTTTTTAGGATTTCATGTTTTGCTGGCAAACATCCCAGAAATATAATAAATTTGTATTTTGTAAACTACAGTTTTAATCCCTCAAGTGCCCTTTTAAAAGTTTAATTTAACATTTAAATGAGTGCCCCCAATCTCAGTGCCCTTTATTTTGGCTTTATGATTGCCTCAATTCTAGAAACTAGACCAATGATTCTAAGAAGGACCTCTCAAAAGTCAGAGAAAGAGAGGGATCCCTGGAGTAGAAATCCAGTTTATATTTTAAGGTTCCTATTATATTAAAGTGTGAAAAAATGCCAACACTAGGTTATAAAAATAAAACAGACTGATTTCAGCATATGCATGTACCACATTAATGCTTTAACAACCACAGAAATACAATATCTGTGTATCTTAATTTGGAAATAGTATTAATCATGTAAATAGAATTTTATGAATGCTAGGCCTGGGACATGTGGCCTTCTCCCTTTGCCGTCACCTTGGTTCTTAAGTTTTTTTTCCCTACCTGAATAGATTTGACGATTAGAGCACATTCCATTAATAGTGACACCCTCACTGTTGGGGGGATGACTGGAGAGTGGGGAAAGATGGAGATAGAGTAGGGTCAGTGTGGTATATTTACTGGGATCTGAAATTGGACCTGGAGGTAAACATCTGAGTGGTTTAAAAAATACACTTTGAGAATTACTTCACTAGAAAGGTGGTTCTTAAACTTTTAAATAACATCAGTCCCTTCTATCCTTGAGCTTCCCTGGTGGCTCAGACAGTAAAGCGTCTGCCTACAATGCGGGAGACCCAAGTTCATTCCCTGGGTCGGGAAGATCTCCTGCAGAAGGAAATGGCAACCCACTCCAGTATTCTTGCCTGGAAAATCCCATGGATGGAGGAACCTGGTAGGCTACAGTCCATGGGGTCGCAAAGAGTCGGACACAACTGAGCAACTTCACTTTTCTTTCTTCTATCCTTACTTTAGAAGGAGATAAAGGATACAACACATTTTGGCCATACATTTGGCCTTGCATCCAAAAAATACCCTAAATCCCACCTCTGCTTGAAGCCTCTCTAGACTTTATGCAGGGAAGTTTCTGCCTTCTGGGGCCTTATTTATTTATCTGATTCTCTCTCTCTCTAAAATTCCAGTGTGAGAGGTATACACAATATGATGATTTTCACTTTTTGACCTGAAATGTCCCCCAAACTGAGAGAATATTTGACATTTTTTTAAAAAAGATGCTAATATACTGTAATATAATACTGTAATATATACTGTCTAATAGTGACAGCACTGTTAGAACATTTGAAGGACATTGGATTTACTGAATTGAAACAAGGTGGTATTTGCATGTCCAGATTTGAAATGAAGGCCATTCAGGATTTAATCTTAGGGTCAACTTACTTGGGCACTGTACACTTTCATCTACTTCTTCAGTAAGAGCAAGAAAACCAAGAAGTTGTTCAAACTTGGGTGTAGAGAGGTGGGCATCATGAGCGCACCCAGGGGCTAAATCAAGGATAGTTTAAAGTTTATTCCCTACTCTTTGGATCTCTTAGTGTGTAGTAAAATTTTAGTTTTTGAGATTGGACTTTACCTTATTCTCAATTTTGGGGAGCTATGTCTGTCACTTAGGCATCACAATATCAGTTCTTCTGAGTAGGATGAATGAATTATATTTTTCACAGTAGATATTCACATTATTTGACATAGCTTCATAGAATAGAGACTTTTTCTTTCAGCAAACAGAAACAAGCAGCCTTGGAGAGGGTCAAGCTGTTATGTTTGACTGTTATGAAGTGGTATGTTGAACACATGGTATACCAAATAAGGCATGGGGCACCTCTACTCTCAGTTATATTCTTTATAATCTTATCTACTTTTTTGAGATCAAAATTCATTCATTTATTAGATAATTATTGAATGTCTGTTGTGCACTAGAATCACATAAGTTAGAGGCATTAAAGCTGTTGGAAGCAATATGATATAATAGAATGAACTTTGGATATTTAGAAAACTGTTTTGGTCTTAACCAATGATAAACTTGACTTTGTGTATAGATATCCACTTACTTCAGTGGACTTGGGAAAAGATCAGCAGAGACAACCATGTGAAAGCATTTGTAAAATAGTTTTTATACAAACACAGGCAATAATATTATTAGTGATGAGTTGGATGTATAACCAACAATGAATATATTGGTTATATTCCAAACTCTAGCAATTAGATTAGTCATTCTCTAATATGTAATCCATAACTTGAATTTGTGAAGTACATTATAGATGTTGTATCTGTTCTTTTGCTGTTTGAGTGCCTATTACTTATACCACTATGAATATAGCAGAAATGTATATAAATAGTTAAAAACCTTCCTTTACAACAGTCGCCTAGTTTTCATTTTGTTTTTAACATGTAAATCACATACCATCCTTCTCTAGTTTACCAAATTCCTTTTTATATAGTTTAGTATAATCCACCATTTTTATTCTTTCTTTTCCCACACAAGACTTTCAGTTGGCATAGTGTTTAGTGTTTGTAAAGTTACAATTAATACAATATACTTTGTGAGATTAACAATAATATTGTTGTATTTGCTGTTAGTTGCTTAACCTGATGTAAGACACTGATGACTAAAGTGGTTAATAATAATGTGAATTTCCCTTCTGAACTAGCTTGCACCAGATTTTTGAAAATGTTGCTAATGCTTGTCTTGCTTTCTCTCATCAACCTTGGCAACAATACACTAAACCAAGCTGTGGATTAAAGAGCATCTTAAGGAGTAAACTAAGCAAAAAGACCTGAAATAACATAGAATTTTGAAAATGAATTTAAATTTTCTATATTTTTTTCTCATACCTAGGGCTGATGGGCAATGCTCCTGCAGAGTTCATTGACAGATATATATGAAAATTTAGTTGAAAGCATTTTAAAAAAAGGCTGATACTTAGAAGCAGAAAATAGATCTTGCAGGCATAGTCTATCTTCAAAATCAGCTTTTAATTTCATAAGTTATTTTTACTTGATTTCTTTTCCTGTTAATGAAATAATGTAATCAAATTAGAAAAAAATACCTGAGAAAAGATGAGAAAAGCAATCAATTATAGGTTACCACCCTGTTATAATTACTACTAGCGTTTTGGTATATTTATTTTTACTGTGTTTTCTTATGTGCACTTACATATTTTTAAAAATTGCTGCAGTGTGTACACACTTTTATAGCTTGATATTTACCACTTCATAGAGTAAAACAAGAATTTTTCCACTCAAGTAAGTGAAATTATTGAAAGCCTCCTTTCTGTGATGGGGAAACAACTATTTTTGTTTTCTAACCGTGGTGTCCTTCGACTCACGTGGGCCGCTTAGGACTAGAAGCCATGACCAGGTGGAATCTAATTTTGTACATGTGCTGCCAGTGATCAAGCCTGGGTCACTCTGGACCTTACTTCACTTCCATGTCACCTAGGGCTCTGGCCAGGCTAGTTGTCCAACCTTCTTTCTCCCTTAATCCATGCCAACCTGGAGGCCCCAGTATGTTTTGAAACAGATTTTACCTGAAATCAACAAACTGATTTTGGTAGGGGATTGACATGAAACACATAAATACACAGACATACATACCCCTGTCCCCCCAAAAGGTAAAATCTACTAGAAGTTGATGAATCTGGCCAATATAGTATAAAATATATTTATGTTCATAAACAAAATTGATATTGGTTTTTTAATCTCAGTTGATGGAAAAGATTCTCAACTTGTCTTTATGATATTTTGGTCAAAAATGATACATTGGGATTGTTAGGAAACTGAAGTTTTGAGTCCTCATTTGTGGTTCTCTTGGCTGTCATTTTGAAATGGAAAATTTTAGTCACACCTGAACTGTACCTACCTTTACATCAATATGAAAATGTTTCTTGGCTTCTGCTGTGGCCATGTAACATATGTACACTGATGGACTGGCATTTCAATTTGGGTAAAGCTGTCCATGTGCTGAGCTAGGCCAGGCCACTTGTATGTACTCTGCAATTGCTCAGTATGGGACTAGCGAATCTAGGTGAATTTGCCATTGCTTTTTTTCATACCAGATTTGCTGACAATGAGCTAGGGTAGGCAAGAAGAATAATGTTGAAGGGATCAAAGGCACTGATTCTTGAAATCAAATAGCCATTCTGGCTTCTGACAGCCCTGCATTCTAGTTTAAAAGCATCATAGCTCTGCGACAGTAGTGCTCTGTCTTATCCCAGTATCCATCAAAGAACTTCTAAAAGCTGGTTTATCTCCAGTCTTTTTTCTGGATTTGCATTCTTTATTATCCCTTTACTCCATCCTTGCCTTAATTTTATTTTCCTTTACAGCATGGCTTATTGAAAAGAGTTTGGATTTTAGTCACAAAGATTGGAGTTCAATATTTTAGGACAGCCACTTAACCTTTATGACCCTTATTTTTTCATCTGTAAAATGGAGTTAATACCTTCTTGATCAGACTATTAAGATTATATGAATGTTATAAATGCTTTGCATTTAGAAGCGCTTGGGAGATATTAGATTCTTTATTCCTTTTTTAGTTATTGCTCCTTCCTCCACTTCCTGCTGCCTCTCATTTCTCTGTGTGTGTGTACACACACACACACACACACACCTTTAAATCTTGCTTTTTCCACTTATGGATAAGACTTACAGTGACCAACAACAATTTCTTTCTAATCATCTCAAGATATGGATAATTTCTTTGGTGAGCTCTTGTTCTCCTTAGTTTCTCAATGAAGTGGAGAAATAAGAATACTAATTTCATAAGGTAGTGAGAATTAATTGGCATATTTATAAAACACTCAGAATAATGCTTGTCATATAGTCATTTTGTGTGTGTGCTCACTTGGGTCTGACTCTTTGCAACCCCATGGACTGTAGCCCACTAGGCTCCTCTACCCATGGAATTTTCCAGGCATGAATACTGGAGTGGGTTGCCACTTCCTTCCCCAGTGGCATATAGTAGGCCTTGATAAATGTCAGTTGTAGTCATTAACTTGCAAAAATTTATTTCTTTAGCAGGGATTCTTTTGAGACTTTACTTGAGGCCCCTTTTTACAATGTATTATGTCTGTTTCTAAAGACAAAGCAAAGGGATAATGGGGTATGGAAGAAATAGGAAGATGTTGGTAAAAGGGCACAAACTTTGAGTTGTAAGATGAATAAGTCTTGAGACCTTAATATATAACATGGCAACTATAGTTGATAACATTGTGTTGCATAATTGAAATTTGCTGGCAGAACTTAAATGTTCTTTTTAAAAAAATGGCAAAATTTGAGGTAATGATTGTGTGAATTGATGGGAGGAACCCTTTCACATGTTTATATCAGGATCATTATAATGTAAACTTTAAATATCTTATGATTTTGTTAATAATATCTCACTAAGGGCTTCCCCGTGGCTCAGTGGTAAAGAATGCACCTGCAATGCAGGAAACACGGAGACTCGGGTTTGATTCCTGGGTTGGGAAGATCACCCAGCTTGGCGTTGGCAAGCCACGCCAGTAATCTTTCCCAGAAAATCCCATGGACAGAGAAAACCTGGCCGGGTACAGTCCAAGGGGTCTCAAAAGAGTCAGACATGACTGAGTGACTAAACAAAAGCAACAACAAAATATTTCAATAAAACTGTAAGAAAGGATGATAATAATACATTTATATTAAATAATATATGACTTCCATATTATCAGCTGATGTTATCAGCATTGTATTTATATGGTAGAATGAATACCATTGTTTGTCTTTATGAATGTATTGAGTTGTGAAAGTCAAGGCAGATCATTATGCTTTCTTGACCAGGTTGAATAAAATATTTTCTTAATAACTTTTGTTCTCTTTTATAAATAAGGAATTACATTTCTTTCCTGTTTATCTTTAAGGACTTGGGAATACTAATTGATTTCCAACTGCTCACCTGGTAAGATGAGCTGATTGACACCTTAATCCTTAAACTCTTAAGTATGTTGCTTGCTATATTGTTAATGTGAGCACATTCTACTTATTACAACAGAAGTTTTACTAAGACCGCAAAAGTGATCAGAAATACACACATGCTCATGTCCTCGGTTCACATGTACATAGGCACGCACACTCATACACATGGACATACACATGCATGCTCATACACGTATACACACATACATACACATTCACTTTATAAATGATCTCTAGGAAAACATCTCACTATTTCCATGCCTAACGTGAGGTAATTGAAAGATTTGAGGTGACAGAGTTCCCTTGCTAACTTAAAAAGACATTGGCTTAATTTTAGCCTTCCATATTTAGTAATTCATATTATGAGATGTTATTTTGCAAATTTTTAGTTGAATTACTGTGATTAAAGAAGAAATAAAATCAATTTGTGACTCTTTTTTTCTTAGGATCTTATTAAAAAACCAGGTCTTCCATTTTTATATAATACTAGCTGCTGAAACCTTTGACTAGATGGCTAGTTTGCTTTGCATTGAAAAACAGGTTTCTGAGTGATACAGGATCAACAAACCAAGTCAGAAACGTAAATGATCTTGAAAACAAGTTTCACTTTTAGGAACAAACCTATTAGAAAGCAAATTTGATTGAAATGGTAAAATAAATACCTTTTGTGTCCTTCACAATTTGGTTTACTGTGAAATAAAAGCTTCCCTGATAGCTCAGTTGGTAAAAAAAGATAAAACAGTGTGATGACAAACTGAATTTAAAAAATAAGTAATAGAAAGTTAAATGAACCATTGAAGATGACTTAAGACTGCCTTAGCACTTAAGACTAGTCCCACTTAATGTCTTTGACAAGCAGAAAAATGCTCCAAATATCAGTTATCAAAATAATAAACACAGCAGTAGAGATAATGTAACTGAGGATGAGTATTATGCAAAATCATCAGGTAGATTCCCTGCCCTTGCTTATATGTTTGCTCTCTGTACATTCTGATAAGAACAATGCTCTCTATTTTATGTGAAAAAAGAATGCAGTAACAAGAACTTCTGTTCCTAAAAGCAGTCATCTCTGTGCCTTTTTTGGACTATCAAACATGTTTATTTGCATATTACATAATTTTGCTTTTATGATTGAATCTTTTAAGATGAACTTTGGTGAGGAAAGTAATGCTTTTGGAGTTTATGTTCAGATCTCCTCTGTTGCACTGAGTCACTTTTAGGTGGCAGTAATATAAAAGTAATCCTGTGGAAAAATAATATGATGTCTCTCTATGACTCAATTTCATCTATGTATAAAGCGGATTATACTTCTGCTATGTACATTACAGCCTCTTTGTAAAGTATAGATAATAAAGCTGTAAATAGAGGGCTATTACTCTAAGCTCATTGTAAGTAGAACAGAAGTTACTTAAGTAAGTATATTTTGGTATCTAAAATGGAGGAATAAAAGTGTATTTGTGAGGGTAATTAATAGTTCCCATTCCTGACCATTCTAATTCAATTTGACCAAGTAAATTCAATGTATCTCAGTTTAGTCCTATTCATTTTATTAGTTATTGCACCCCTATAATTAAGTACACTCAAAACACTTTGCTAGGCACTGGGAAATGCAAGATGAATCAGATGTGAAATTTGCCCTTGAGAAACTCCGTCCAGTTCGGTTATAAGATGGCTTTCCCATGAAATGTGCCAACAATTAAGTTTAAACATATTACATGCAAGTTATTAACAGTGGTATACTTCTATAGACATTGTGATCACATTAGTACTCTCTAACACAGAAAAATGACTCTTTATTTTCCAAAATAGCAACGTAAGTCTTAATAATCTGTCCCATGACATCTAATCTTTCCACTCTCCTAATATTTAACATAGCCATGTTCATCTATTTGCTTATTTCCCCTGTTACTTATCCTTTCTCATCTTTCCTAATTTTCATGCTCATTCCATTAAAAAATCCCTTTCCATAAATTTCATCCTATTTTCATCAGATATTAATTGCAAAAATTTATTGACAATAGCTCATTTGCCCATAAAAAGACTTGGATACATGTACATCTATGCACACTCACACATAAACACACATTTTTTTTCCTGTATAATTAATAACTAATTCATTCAGAGTGGCTAGCTTGGATCTGAGTGAAGCAGGAAGCTTCTATGGAAAGTTTCCTAAAACATTTCACTTCTAAGGATAGTTTGAATATAATTTAAAAATCCCTTCGTTAACTATTAAACTTTTTGTTTTATCAATCCTAGTGTCCTGTGGGTGATAGGCTCTGTTTTTTTTCAGGGAACTGATGATCTGTTTTATATTTCAAGACTCAAGGACTCAAGCCCTTTGGGGATTTAATATTGGTGGAGTTATAGACTTCCAGATGTCCCTGACAAATATTTAGTCTTACTTCTGGTAGATGTATCTTTCGTAGTAGCCAGCTCTTATTATAAGGACATGACTGAAATAGTTTCCTATGAGAATGGGCTTTGACATCAAGAGGTGTGTTTGAACTTGACTTCTTTCCTAGTTGTTCTTTTTTCTAAATTAATTAATTTATTTTAATTGGAGACTAATTAAAGTATTGTAGTGGTAGTGTTGTCTTTCCTAATTATTAACTTTGAGTGAATTGCTTGAGCTGCCTGAACCTCAGTTTCCTCGTCTGTAAAATGATATATACTCATATTAATAGAATTATTTTTTCCTAAAGGTTCCTCTCTTGCCGATTTCTACTGTGTATACATATGTAAGTCTAACATATGGAACATGATAGTTTGCTTTGTAAATACAGTTGATCCTTGAACAACACCAAGGTTAGAGACGCTGACCTTCCCCTCCATGCAGTCAGAAATCCTCATATAACTTTACAGTCAGCCCTTTCACCTGTAATTCTGCATCCATGGATTCAAGTGATCTTGCATTGTTTAGTACAGTAGTACGTGTTTATTTAAAAAAAAAAAGTGAGTTGACAGACGTAGTTAAAACCTGTGTTATTCAAGAGTCAAGTTAGTATTTTAGTGACTTGGGTTAGTAGCTCTTCTTCCTTAAATGGATCTTGAATTATTTAAAAGCAAGGGTTCTTTTATTTTTTCTTTGTCCTTTTCTGTGAAATGCTTAACCCATCAGTAGACATGTCAGTGCATGCTCAGTTGTTCAGTATTTTCCGACTTGTGACTGCGTGGACTGTAGCCATCAGACTCCTCTGTCCATGGAATTTTCCAAGCCAGAATACTGGAGCAGGTTGCATTTCCTACTCCAGGGGACATTTCTGACCCCAGGCATGTCAGACCTGGCCCTCAATACCAGAGAAGAAGAATATAGTCTACTCCTGATTATTATGGAGACTTTAGTCAGTCTGTCAAGAAATAGTTGACCTCCATTGATGTTCCAGAAGGGGTGTCTGGGTGTGGAGGATATAGATATAATTCAAGTGTTTCTACTTTCAAGAAGTTAACATTGGGTGAGGCTAGAGACAATAACATAAAAAAAATAACTTCAGGTATTGCTAAGTGCTGTGGAGAAGATGAGACAGTATACTTGAGGGTAGTTAGTCATGACTGGGAAGGAGACATTTGAATTAAATGTGAATATAGAAAAGTGAGCCATGAGAAGATCAGAGAGAACATCATTTTATGCCAAAGCAAATACAGAAGCCATGAAAAATAAACTGACATGGTTAGTGGGATGGTAAGAAGAGCAGGATAGCCAGATACAGTAAATGAAAAAGAGGATGGAAATAATGACAGAGATATAGGCAGGAGCCAGATTGTTTAGGGCCTTGTAGTCTAGAATGGAAATTTTGGACTTAATTTTAGTGGCAAGGCTTTCAGTTCAGTTCAGTTCAGTCACTCAGTCTTGTCTGACTCTTTGCGACCCCATGAATCACAGCACGCCAGGCCTCTCTGTCCATTACCAACTCCCTGAGTCCACCCAAACCCATGTCCATCGAGTCGGTGATGCCATCCAACCATCTCATCCTCTGTCATCCCCTTCTCCTCCTGCCCTCAATCTTTGCCAGCATCAGGGTCTTTTCCAATGAGTCAGCTCTTCGCATCAGGTGGCCAAAGTATTGGAGTTTCAGCTTCAACATCAGTCCTTCCAATGAACAACCAGGACTGATCTCCTTTGGGATGGGCTGGTTGGATCTCCTTGCAGTCCAAGGGACTCTCAAGAGTCTTCTCCAACACCACAGTTCAAAAGCATCAATTCTTCGGTGCTCAGCTTTCTTTATAGTCCAACTCTCACATCCATACATGACCACTGGAAAAACCATAGCCTTGACTAGACGGACCTTTGTTGGCAAAGTAATGTCTCTGCTTTTGAATATGCTATCTAGGTTGGTCATAACTTTCCTTCCAAGGAGTAAGCGTTAATTGGAGATATGATTTACATTTTAGAAAGGTAACTGGTTGCTATATAGAAGATGGACTACGTTATAAGCGTTGAAAATAGAGGTGGAAGACCAGTGAGAATGCTGTTATTTTGTTCCAGCAGACAGATGGAAGCAGCTTGGACTAAACAAGAGCAGTACAGGTGGTAAACAGTAGATCTGAGGTATATTTTGGAGATAGAACTGTCAGAGTTTGCTGATAAAGAGTGCAAGAGAAAGAGAAAAATCAAGTAAATTGTTTAGATGCGTGGTTTAAGAAAAAGAGGAGATATCTGTAGGAGTGAAGTCCTTGGGAAGGAGACTAGGGATGAGATTGAGGAGAAAAAGTTGAGAGAGTGGCCTTAAATAGAAGCAGCGACATTTCTATTATAACAGAAAAATCTCCCAGAATTTGTGGGTATAGATGAAATATAGTTTGGATCTGGAAGCATGAAGATAAAGATGGAGTAAATCTCTTCTGACTGCATCATCATCATCATCATCTTCCTTTTTTTTTTTTTTTTTTAACAAAAATGAAACAGGTTTTAAGAAGGCCAAAGAATCGTGAGATAAAATTGTTGGGTGTATTACCTAAGGGATTTGAGGTTACTAAGAATGCTGAAATAAGTAGTGGTGATAGAGGTAGCTGATAGAGTGGCCCATAAGTGAGATCAATGGATGAGGCAGTGTGGCAAAGAGCAGCTTGTAGCAAGATCTGACTACAGGTGCTTCAAAGAAGATGGGATCTTTGGAAGAGGAACGATAGATTGGAAACTGCACTCAGGAGCAAGAAGAAACCTCACTTCCAGGCAGTGTCTTATACATACATGGTGTGAAAGAAAAAATAGCCTTACTTGGGAGCACTTCATTAAGAGCCACATCCTTGGGATGAATATGTAAGGGTTAGGTTGAGAGTACAGGTGAGTTTTCTAATAAAAATAAATGAATTATCAAACACTCATTATGTGGCAGAAGCAAATGTTCTAAACTCTAACTACACATTAACTCACATAAACCTAATGATAATCTTATAGGTACTATTATTGATTCTACTTTATGAATGAGGAAATTGAGAATTTAAGCAATTTACCTGTGGTCACATAGCTGTAGGTGAATTTGGGCTGGTGAATTTGGTTTCAGCCAGTGAAAGTGACAGTGAAAGTCACTCAGTGGTGTCCAACTCTTTGCAACCCTGTGGACTATACAGTCCATGGAATTCTCCAGGCCAGAATACAGAAGTGGGTAGCCTTTCCCTTCTCCAGGGGATCTTCCCAACCCAGGGATCAAACGTAGGTCTCCCTCATTGCAGGTGGATTCTTTACCATCTGAGCCCCAAGGGAAGCCCAAGAATACTGAGGTGGGTAGCCTATCCCTTCTCCAGTAGGTCTTCCTGACCCAGGAATCGAACTGGGATCTCTGCATTGCAGGCGGATTCTTTACCAGCTAAGCTATCTTGGAAGCCTTTGTTCCAGGCTTAATGACTGGTCTGTACTGTTGCTGATGGATCATAATTTCTAACACATAGCATTTAGAAAGGAAGTGAGGGATAGATGGTGGGACCAAATTAGAAGCTATGCAAAGTAGTATTGAACGAGCATTTTTATACTGAAGTATGATTTGGACAGCTTGGACTTCTGATGGCTAGTTTGGTGAACAGGGTTTGAAGAGCTTTTTCTATTTTGGACCAAAGAGCAGTTTGAAGATTTAGATGGCTGGTGTTCCTGCTGGCTGGTTTTCCTAATTGGTAGAAAGTGAATAATGAAAATTTTGAGTTAGCCGGTGACACCACTGAGAGGAGGTAGAAGGGCAATTGATTATATTCTGGTAGCAGTGGTCTGCCATGTTATTGTCTTATAGAGAGCTCATTTGACAATCTTGGGTGAACATAATATGGTCCAGTTTGTCTTCCTGGCCCTGAAATTCAAACATTGTTATATTTCTTATCATCTGATATTATTAAGGCAACTGCTTTTGGCTGCAAGATTCAGAACAGTACTAATGGCACTGAAAAGAAGATAGAAGTTGATTTTGAAGTAAATTTTTCACATTTTTTCCACAAAGTTACTTGCAAACATTTTTAATAGTGTATTTTTTTTCTGATTATAAAAAGTATTTTCTGTTCATTTTAGAAAATTTGAAAGAATTTCACTATCTTGATAAGAACATATGTCTGCTTATTATATTTTAATATGTGCCGTGCTTAGTCGCTCAGTCATGTCCGACTCTTTGCAACTGCATGGACTGTAGCCCCCCAGGTTCCTCTGTTCATTGGATTCTCCAGGCAGGAATACTGGTGTGTGTTGCCATGCCCTCCCTCAGGGGATCTTCCCAACTTGGCCATCCAACCCAGGTCTCCTGCATTGCAGGGAGCCACCTTTACCATCTAAGCCACCAGAGAAGCCCATATTTTTTAAATATAATCTCATATTATTTATATAAAATAATAAAATTATATCTTATTGCATATATAGTTTTTCATCTTTTTTTTTCACTTCACAGTTTTAAATTTCCTGAGTATTTTCCTAGGTCATTAAGTGATATTCTCAAATCTGATTCTTAAAGCCTATATACCTGGTTTGTTGAGTGGGGAACACAAGCTGGAAACAAGCTTGCTGGAGAAATATCAATATCTTCAGATATGCAGATGACACTACCCTTATGGCAGAAAGTGAAGAAGAACTAAAGAGCCTCTTGATGAAAGTGAAAGAGAGTGAAAAAGTTGGCTTAAAGCTCAACATTCAGAAAACTAAGATCATGGCATCCAGTTCCTGAATCAACGTAAATTGGACATGGTCAAGCAGAAGGTGACAAGATTGAACATTGACATCTTAGGAATCAGTAAACCTAAATGGATTGGAATTAATGTTCATCTAATTTAATTCAGATTAACATTATACCAAATTTCTCTTAGAGGAAATGGAATAGTCCTTATAGTCAATAAAGAGTCTGAAATGCAGTACAGGGGTGCAACTGCAAAAACAACAGAATGATCTTGGTTCATTTCCAAGGCAAACCGTTTAACACCACAGTAATCCAAGTCTGTGCCCCAACCACTGATGCCGTAGAAGCTGAATTTGACTGGTTTGATGAAGACAACAAGACATCCTAGAACTAACACGAAAAAAAGATGTCCTTTTCATCTAGAGGATTGGAATGCAAAAGTAAGAAGTCACGATATACCTGGAATAACAGGCAGGTTTGGCCTTGGGGTCCAAAATGAAGCAGGGAAAAGGCTAACAGAGTTTTGTCAAGAGAACACACTGATCATAGAAAACACCCTCTTCCAACAAAACATAAGATGACTACATATGGACATCACCAGATGATCAATACTGAAGTCACATGGATTATATTTTTTGTACCCAAGATGGAGAAGCTCTATACAGTAAGCAAAAACAAGATAGGGAGGTGACTGTGGCTCAGATCATGAGCTCCTTATTGCAAAATTCAGGCTTATAATGAAGAAAGTAGGGAAAAACCACTAGACCATTCAGGTATGACCTGAATCAAATATTTTATGATTATGGAGTGGAGGTGAAGAATAGATTCAAGGGATTAGATCTGGTGGACAGAATGCCTGAAGAACTATGGAAGGAGGATTGTAAAATTGTGCAGAAGGCAGTGGCCAAAACCATCCCAAAGAAAAAGAAATGCAAAAAGGCAAAGTGGTTGTCTGAGGAGCTTTACAAATAGCTGAGAAAAGAAGACCAATAAAAGGCAAGAATCAAATGGAAAGATATACTCAACTGAATGCAGAGCTCCACAGAATAGTAAAGAGAAATAAGAAGGCCTTCTTAAATGAACAGTGCATTGAAGTAGAGGAAAACAATAGAATGGGAAAATCTAGAGAGCTTGTCAAGAAAATTGGAGATATCAAGGCAAAATGTCGTGTAAGGATGGGCACGATGAAGGACAGAAATGGTAAGGACTTAATAGAAGCAAAAGAGATATCAAGAATACACAGAAGAATATACAAAAATGGTCTTAATGACAGAGATAACCACAGTGATATGGTCACTCACCTAGATCCAGACATGTTGAAATGTGGAGTCAAGTGGGACTTAGGAAGCATTACTGCAAACAAAGCTAGTAGAGGTGACGAATTCCAGCTGAGCTATTTAAAATCCTAAGAGTTTATGGTGTTAAATTTCGGCATTCAGTATTTAGTATTTCAGCAAATGGAAAAACTCCTCAGTGGCCACAGGACTGGAAGAGGTCAGTTTTCATTCCAAACCCAAACAAGAGCAATGCTAAGAAATGTTCAAACTGCCATACAGTGGTGCTGATTTCACATGATAGCAAGGTTATGCTCAAAATCCTTCAAGCTAGTTTCAACAGTGCATGAACCAAGAAATTCCAGATGCACAAGCTGAGTTTCAAAGAGGCAGAGGAACTAGAGATCAAATTGCCAGCATTTGTTCAATCATAGATAAAGCAAGAGAGTTCCAGGAAAAAACATCTGTTTCATGACTAAAGTCTTTGACTTTGTGGATCACAACAAATTGTGGAAAATCCGTAGAGAGATGGGGATACAAGACCACCTTGACTGTCTCCTGAGAAACCTGTATGTAAGTTAAGAAGCAACATTCAGAATCAGATGTGGAACAGCTGACTGATTCAAAATTGGGAAAGAAGTAAGACAAGGGTGTATATGTTCACCATTTTTATTTAACTTCTAAGCATAGTATATCATGTGAAATGCCGGGGTGGATGACTCACAAGCTGGAATCAAGATTGCTGTGAGAAATACCATCAACGTCAGATATGCAGATGATACTACTCTAATGGTAGAATGTGAAGAGGAACTAAAAAGCCTCTTGATGAGGGTGAAAGAGGAGAGTGAAAAAGCTGGCTTAATACTCAGCATTCAAATAGAAGGGGAAAAGATGGAAGCAGTGACAGATTTTATTTTCTTGGGCTTCCAAAATCACTGGATGGTGGCTGCAGCCACAAAATTAAAAGACACTTGCTCCTTGGAAGGAAAGCTATGACAAACCTAGACAGAGTATTAGTAAGCAGAGACATCACTTTGCTGACAAAGTTCATATGATTAAAGCTATGGTTTTTCCAATTGTCATGTGTGGATATGACAGTTGTACCATAAGGAAGGCTAAGTTCCTAATAACTGATGCTTTTGAGTTGTGGTATTTGGGAAGACTCTTTTGAATCCCCTGGGCTGTAAGGAGATCAAACTGGTCAATCCTAAAGGAAATCAATGCTGAATATTCATTGGAAGGACTGTTGCTGAAGCTGAAATTCCAATACTTTGGCTACCTGATGCAAAGAGCCTTCTCGTTAAAAACAACTCTGATGTTGGGAAAGATGGATGCAAAAAGGAAAAGTGCAAGGTAGAGGATGAGATGGTTAGATAGTATTACCAACTCAATGTATATGAATTTGAGCAAACTTTGTGAGACAGTGGAGCACTGAAGAGCCTGGCATGCTGCAGTCCATGGGGTTGCAAAGAGTTGGACATAACTTAGCGACTAAACAACAGCAATAAAATAGGAACATACATATCAATAATTACTTTAAATGTAAATTGATTAAATACTTTAACTAAAAGACCTGGACTGGCTGAATGGATACAAAAACAAGACCCAAATATATATATTGTCTATAAGAGACCCAGTTCAGACCCAGGGACACCTACAGATTGAAAGTGAGTGGTTGGAAAAAGATATTCCATGCAAATGGAAATGAAAAGAATGGGGAGTAGCAGTACTGATATTAGTCAGAATAGTCTTTAAAGTTAAGATTGCTAGAAGGGGACAAGGTAGGCCACTACATAATGATTAAGGGATCAATCCAAGAAGAATATATAACAATGGTAAATATTTATGCACCCTACATAGGAACACCTCAATACATAAGGCAAATGCTAATAGCCATAGAAAGGGAATTGACAGTAACACAATAATAGTGGGGTACTTTAACACTCCACTTACACCAACACCCAGACAGAAAATAAGAAGAAAGAAGCTTTAAATTACACACATTGGAACAGGTAGACTTAATTGGTATTTATAGGAAATTCCATTGGAAAGCAGCAGAACACACTTTCTTCTGAAGTACATGCGGGACATTCTCTAGGATAGATCACATCTTGGATCACAAATAAAGCCTCAGTAAATTTAGGAAAACTGAAATCATTTCAAGCATCTCTTCTGACCACAGTGCTATGAGATTAGAATCAATTACTGGGAAGAAAGTGTAAACAGCACAAATACAGGAGGCTAAACAATATGCTGGTAAATAAGAAATGACTGAAGAAATCAAAGAGGAAATAAAAAAATACCTAGAAACAAAGGAGAGTGAAAACATGACACTCCAAAACCTACAAAAGGCAGCAAAAGCAGTTCTAAATGTGACAGTTAGAGCAATACAATCTTACCTCAAGAAACAAGAAAAATCTCATATAGACAACCTAACCTTACTCCTAAACAACTAGAGAAAGAAGAACAAACAAAACCCAATGTTGGCAGATGAAAAATAATTATAATGATCGTAGCAGAAATAAATGAAATAGAGATGAAGAAAATAATTGTGAACACCAGTGCAACTAAAAGCTGGTTCTTTGAGAAGATAAACACAGTTGATAAGCCTTCAGCAAGACTCATCAAGAAAAAAAAGGAGAGAACTCAAGTTACTAAAATTAGAAATGAAACAGAAGTTACAACTAACACCATAGACATACAAGGGATCATAAAAAACTACTATCAGTAACTATATGCCAATAAAATGGACAATCTACGATAAATGATCTAATTCATAGAAAAGTACAACCTTCCAAGACTGAATCAGAAATAGAAAATATGAAGACAAGTTACAAGCACTGTGATCAAAAGTCTTCTGATGAACAATGGTTCAGAACCAGATGCCTTCACAGGTGAATTCTGTCAAACATTTAGAGAAGAGTTAACACTTACCCTTTTGAAACTCTTCCAAAAAACTTCAGAGAAAATAACACTCCCACTCATTCTAGAAGGCTACCATCACCCTGATACCAAAACAGACAATGAAAACACAAAAAAAGAAAATCTCAGGCCAGTATCACTAATGAACATAGATACAAAATTCTAAACAAAATACTGCTAAACAGAATCTAACAACACATTAAAAGGATCATACACCATGATCAAATAGGATTTATCCCAGGGATGCGAGGATGTTTCAGTATCTGCCAACCAATCAGTGTGATTGTTGTTATTGTTCAGTCATGTCCAACTGTTTGTGACCCCATGGACTGCAGCACGCCAGGCTTATACCACATCAACAAATTGAAGAATAAAAACCATATGATCATCTCCATAGATGCAGGAAAAACTTTGGACAAAATTCAACACCAATTTATGATAAGAACTCTATAGAAGGTGGGCAATGAGGGAACCTATCTCAACATAATAAAGGCCATGTATGACAAACCTATAGCAAACACTAATCTCAGTGGTGAAAAACTGAAAGTAGTTCCTGTAAAATCAAGAACAAGACAAAGGTGGTTACTCTTACCACTACTATTCAACATAGTTTTGGAAGTCCTAGCCATGACAATCAAAAATAGAGAAATAAAAGGAATACAGATTGGCAAAGAAATAAAACTGTCACTGTTTGCAGAGTGCCATGAAACTACACATAGAAAATCCTAAAGATGCCACCAAGAAAACTACTAAAGCTAATCAAAGAGTTTAGTATAGTCACAGGATACAAAATTAAACCACAGAAATCTCTTGTATTCATATATACTAACAATGAAAGATCAGTTAGTGAAAGTGAAATTAAGGAAATAATCCCTTTTACCATTGCAACAATAAAAATTACATACTTAGGAATAAATCTACCTAAGAAGATGAAAGACCAGTACATAGAAAACTATAAAATTATGCTGAAAGAAATGAAAGACAACACAAAGAGATAGATATACCATGTTCTTAGAATAGAAGAATCAATATTGTGTAAATGACAGTACCGCCCAAAGCAATATACAGATTCAAGGTAATCCCTATGAAATGATCAATGGCATTTTTCACAGAACTGCAACAAAAAAAAATTTAGTTAGTATGGAAACACAAAAGACCTTGAATATCAAGAGCAATCTTGAGGGAAAAAAAGCGGAGCTGGAAGAATCAGGCTCCCTGAATTCAGAGTATACTACAGGGCTACCGTAATCAATCCAATATGGTACTGTCACGAAAACAGAAATATAGATCAGTGGTGCAATATAGAAAGCCCAGAGATAAACCTATGCACTTATGGTCACCTAATCTATGACAAAGGAGTCTAGAATATACAACTGAGTAAAGATATCCTCTTCAATTAGTGGTCCTGGGAAACCAGACAGCTTTATGTAAAAGAATGGAATTTAAACACTCCCTAACACCTACATGAAAATCAAGTCAAAATGGATTAAAAACCTAAATGTAAAGGTGAGCACTGTAAAACTCTTAGAGGAAAACATAGGCAGAACAGTCTTTGACACAAATTGCAGCAAGATCTTTTTTGATCCTAGAGTAATGAGAATAACCGCTCCCCCCAAAAATAGGACCCTATTAAACTTAAAAGCTTTTGCACAGCAAAGGAAATCATAAAGAAGACAAAAAGACAAACCTCAGGAAGGGAGATGATATTTGCAAACAAAGCAACTGACAAAGGATTAATCTACAAAATACACAAAGAGCTCACGCAGCTCTCTCTCTATATATAAAAGTTAATCCAATCATAAAATGGACAGAAGACCTAAATAGACATTTCTCCAAAGGAGACATACAGATGGCCAAAAAAGACATGCAAAGATGCTCGCATCACTAATCATTAGAGAAGTGTAAATCAAAACTACAATGAGGTATCACCTCACAACTGTCAGCATGGCCATCATCAAAATCTATAAACAACAAATCCTGGATAGGGTGTGGAGAAAAGCGAACCCTCTTATGTGGTTGGTGGTACAGCCACTATGGAGAACAGTATGGAGGCTGCTTAAAAAATGAAAAATATAGTTTTATTTTTATATGAAAAATATGAAAACAAATTGAAAAAAGATGAAAAACATAAAAAAGATGAAAAACAGAACTGCTATTTGACTCAGCCGTCCTAGTACTGGGCATATACCCAGAGAAAACCATAACTCAGAAACACACATGCACTTGTGTTCATTGCACCGCTGTTTATAATAGCTGGAATATGGAAAACCATATGTGGAGTCACCTGTCCAAACCAGGATATGGAAGCAGCAAGGCCATGAGCAGAGGAATGGATAAAGAAGATGTGATATGTAATATAGGATAGTGCTCAGTCATAGAAAGAAACAGAATTGGGTCATTTGTGGAGGTGTGGATGGACCCAGAGTCTGTCATACAGAGTGAAGTAAGTCAGAAAGAGAAAAACAAATAGCATACATTAACTCATATATGTGGATTTGAACAAATTGGTTTATACGATCTTATTTACAAATCAGAAATAGAGACACAGATATAAAGAACAAACATGGATATCAAGGGGAAAGGGGGTTATGGGATGAATTGTGAGATTGGGATTAAGATAAATACACTATTGATACTATGAATAAAATAGATAACGAATGAGAATCTACTGTATGGCATAGGGAACTCTACTGAGTGCTCTGTGGTCACCTAAACGGGAAGGAAATCCAAAACCGAGGGGATATATGTATACGTATAGCTGATTCACTTTGCTGTACATTTGAATCTAACACAACATTTTATACTTCAATAAAAAATTTAAAAGGCCAGCTGATTCATTGATTGTTTCAACAAGCATTCATTGTTTGTTGTTTTGTAATATAATAAAAATAGGTCAAAATTTAGTAAGATTTGAAAAGCTACAGGTACTAGTATCATGATATTACAAAGTATAATCATGACTGAACAAAATTCTATCCACTTGAGAATTTTATGCCATCTTAACAGGATTCTGGGCTTCCCAGGTGGCGCTAGTGGTAAAGAACCAGCCTGCCAATGCTGGAGATGCAAGAGACCTGGAAGAGGAAATGGCAACCCACTCCAGTACTCTTGCCTGGGAAATCCTATGGACAGAGAGGCCTGGTGGGCTACAGTCCATGGGGTTGCAGAGAGTCGAACATGACTGGGCAGCTAAACACACACACATGGTTTTAGTATTATTAGATGTTATATTCATGTTTAATATTGTTTTCCACAATTTAATACTGTGATAGTTTTTCATTACTCTGCCCATTGTCATCGTGTCTTCTGATACTTACATTTTTAAAATTTCTCTTCTTTTCACCTATCTCTAGTTGTTGCCAAGTCTTGCTGCTTCTTTCTCATTGATGTATCTTATACTTTTTTCCTTGCCAGTCCTTAGTAATTCACATTGTGAATGCTCTAGTTCTGGTCTTCACTGCTTAGTGACTGACCTTTTGCTAGGGTTTTTTTCCCTAATGATTGTAGTAACTAACATTTGTATGACTCTTTGCAGATTGAGAGTAAATCCTCATTGCTGTACGTGTACTAAGCCACTTCAGTCGTGTTCAACTCTTTGCGACCCTGTGGACTGGAGCTTAACATATTCCTCTGTCCATGGGATTTTCCTGGCAAAGAATACTGAAGTGTGTTACTATGCCGTCCTCCAGAGGATCTTCCCAACCCAGGGATTGAACCAGTGTCTTTTCCATCTCCTGCATTGGCAAGCAGGTTCTTTACCACTAGTGCCAGCCAGGAAGCCCATTAGGCACCTTCTAATCAGCTTGTTGTTTTTCCTGTTTTAAAGATGACAAAACAAAGACTGTGAAAGTGTCAGAATAATAAAAGAACAGGGATTAGAGCCAGGTTTCCTTAGTTCAATCACATGCGCTTCCTTTTATGCCCTCTGCCTTATATTATGTCCCTCTCTAATCTGTTTCATTGCCATCAGATTATTCTTTCTTAAACCACTGCTTTGAACACATTTGTACTTTCTCTGTCTTCTTGCTCTTGTATATCTCGACTCTTAGAAATTGTTACTTAACACTTGCACATTATCATTACCTCAAACTCTAGGACAGATCTGTTCTTAAACACCAGGCCATCCTGAGCTCCAGTGGCTCAGAAGGTCAGTTTTGTCTTATCTTTCTTAGTTTTAATTTGTAATATTTAGTATAGACATAAATTTTTTTGGTGGATGAATTGAACCTTTATTACTAGGTTTTCAGTAGCTCGATTCCAGGAACTGAATGCTGCCCTGATCACTGCTTCAGTATTTTGTACTCTGTCTTGTTGATCCACATGTCTTCGTTACCGCCTTTGTTTACTGCTTAGTTCATCATTAAATTGTCTCTTGAACTAACTTCAACAAAGCAACACTTCTATTCACAGAATGTTTAGCACAGACTCCTGTAAGCAGTTGTTTTTGTTTTATTCATAACTGGATCACCAATGTCTAGGTAGTGGTGGTGGTGATGGAGCATGTTCTGTCGTGTCTGATTCTGTGACTCCACAGACTGTAGCTCCTCAGGCTTTTTAGTCCATGGAACAGTGATTAATTCAGAAGATATCCAGTGTATATTTGTTGACTGACTGTATAACTTTTTGTTATAAAATAAATGTGATTGAACCTCTGATTCCTGCCAACATACGTGGACTATATCTGCTTAGACTTCTGCCTATTTCTTGCCCTCGTTCTTGCTGTTATTCTCTGCCTCCTGCTAGGCTTACTTATGTATTTGCCTACATGCATGAATTTTTTTCCTGTTGGGTGGTGCTGCCTGCATCCCCCGATTATCAAGTCCTCATGGATCTATTTTGGTCTTTAAGTCTTATGTTTAGCTGTGTGTGTTAGTTGCTCAGTTGTGTCCGACTCTTTGTGACTCCATGGACTATAGCCCGCCATGCTCCTCTGTCCATGGAATTCTCCAGGCAAGAATACTGGAGTGGGTTGCCATGGCCCTTCTCCAGGAGATCTTCCCAACCCAGATATCAAACCCAGGTCTCCCGCATTGCAGGCTGATTCTTTACCATTTGAGCTACCTGGGAAGCCCTATGTTTAGCTGGATTAAATGTTTACCAAGCCTGTGTAGAATTCTTTAAGAGCTTTTTAATTGTTTTTCTAAAAGAATGATTTTCTGTGTTTAGAATATACAGTGTCAACCAAATATCAACTAGATCTTTTGATAATAAAGTCACCAGACAGTGTTGTAATAGCAATTAATGGCCTCATATGATGATTTTTAGTCTGCTAAAAGAATGATTTTCTGTGTTTAGAATATACAGTGTCAACCAAATATCAACTAGATCTTTTGATAATAAAGTCACCAGACAGTGTTGTAATAGCAATTAATGGCCTCATATGATGATTTTTAGTCTGCTAAAAGAATGATTTTCTGTGTTTAGAATATACAGTGTCAACCAAATATCAACTAGATCTTTTGATAATAAAGTCACCAGACAGTGTTGTAATAGCAATTAATGGCCTCATATGATGATTTTTGTCTGCATTCTGTATAGCTGTACTTCTCTCATTGAACAAACATGGGGGAAAAGAGAATAAAAAGGACAGTTGAATGAAATATAATCTTTATATTAGAGTTCCTAGCAATAGAAAGAATAATTATGTCTAAATCTTCAAGTAAAATATCTTAAGTCTATAGAAAGATTTAGAATGTATCTGCTATATGTAAAGAAAAAGAAAATATCAATTCAGATATCCCTGCTTTTTATTTTAAAGGTGGTTGAGCCATCCAAACCAGGCCCCTAAAGTTGTGCCAAATTTTAATTTACAATGATACAAAAGGGTAATCTTAAAAATTTTAGTCAATCTGTTATATATACCATGTTTTCTTTTAAGGTTCTTATAGAGTAGATATTTAGTTAAACTTGAGTACATCTGTACCCTTTATAAAATCAAGCATACAGTATATTTATGCCCAATTTGTGGGTATTGATGCAATAGTCTTACTAGCTTTAACAAATAGGTTTATTATTTTGTTGTATGACATTTTGTTGATTTTATCTGTCAGGACAGTCAAATTTCTTCCTATGGGAAAATAATTTTATGAAATACTTACATTTTAACATAGCCTTAATTCTCTATGTCACATTTAATGGCCTTAATTATTATTGTAATAATAAAAAGGACATAGTCCGAATATATTTTTGTGTTCTATGTTATGTGTATGAGTTTTTTAGTTTTGCCAACAGTTTTGAAGTAATCTAAATTAATTATTCCTTGTAGGACTTCAGAATTATGATCCATCAGAATTGACTTTTTTTGTCTTAGATCAAAGAGAGGTATGATAGTGGGCATCTGTCTGGACACACTTCTTCTTATCCCTGAATGACCTGCCTGGCCAAAGAGACTCTGGGATTAGATGTTGGTGTTTTGTTTAAGTGAAATAGCATTGAATAGGTAGGAGCAGGAGGGAAGGATTAAACAATTGTTTCCAAAACTGGAGTAAGAAACTGGGCATGCAATATAAACTACCAATTTATCTGTTTAAACTAGAAATGAGGATTTTTAGATACTACAGTGTCAAAATAATGAAATTTTACTTATTCTTTATGGTATATTTTCAGGTGCCATATTAATTTTTTTAAGAAGTTCAAAGAGGTCAAGACTGATGTTTTCCCTGCAAAATAGAGGAAGAATTCCTAAAAGATTTCCTGATCCTAAATTTATTGTGTGCTTTTTGTATGTTAAAGATGTAAAAGCATGTATATGTTTTTAGATCATTTTGAATTATATTTATTGAATTGCTTCTATATATAATTTATTGTGATGGTTAAAAATGTCTGCAGTGCGGGAAACTCAGGTTCAATCCCTGGGTTGGGAAGATCCCCTGGAGAAGGAAATGGCAAACCACTCCAGTATTCTTGCCTGGAGAATCTCATGTACAGAGGAACCTGGTGGGCTAGATAGAGTCCATGGGGTGGCAAAGAGTTGGACACAATTGAGCAACTAACAAATAAACTAACAACTAACTAAACTGAGCAATTAAGTTTCAGTTTTAGCTTTCAGAAAGAATGACTGTAAAGGATAGCATTTCAAATTTCAGCATTTCAGTCACTTGAGTTAAAATGCAGATTTTAATTTAATAGTGGCATGAGATCTGAGACTCTGCATTTCTAACAAGCTCTCCCAGCTGATGGTCATGTTGCTGGTGCCTGAGTAGCAAGTCAGAAGGTATAGATTATATCATTAAATAACTGACATTGTTATTGAAAAATTAGTGTTTATACATGTGAAATATTTTTAAAGTACTTCAAGATAAGAGGAGATTGAAGGCTAAAGGACAATATTTAGTTTAAAAGTGAGGGAAAGTTGAGATCATTAGGAACCGCTTCATGGTAAAGACAAGGTTAAAAGCTGGGCCATGAAGGCAGACAGGAATTGGTGAAAAGGCAAAGGGGAAGGCTTTATATAGAACAGAGCAGTGTTAAGGACAAAGATGAGTCTGAATGAGGGCGGTGACATTTGAGCAAGGAGAATCATTGTCCCTTTCTTTCTCTGTCCTTTCAAGCTTCTGATATACAAGAACTTGGTGCAAGGGGAAGGGGGAGAGGGAGCTCTGTAATTTAATTTTCCATATTTAGGAGTTTTAGAGTTTTATGTTGTTTGTTTCTAATTTAGTTCCATTGTGGTCAGAGAATATAATTCATGTGATTTCAGTTCTCTGAAATTTGTGGAGACCTGCTTTATGACCCAGCAGATGGCCTGTTTTGGTAAATGTTGCATGAATATTTTACAAGTGTGTATTCTACAATATTCGCCTTTGGTATTTTATAAATATCAAATAAGTCAAGATAACTAATAGCATTGCTTAAATCTTCTAATTCTTTGAGTGAGTGAGTGAGCGATAGTCACTCGGTCGTGTCCAACTGTTTGCAAACCCATGAACTATAGCCTGCCAAGCTCCTTTGTCCATGGAATTCTCCAGGCAAGAATACTGGAGTAGGTTGCCATTTCCTTCTCCAGGGGATCTTCCTGACCCAGGGATCGAACCGAGGCCTCCTGCATTGCAGGCAGATTCTTTAGCATCTGAGCCACCAGGGAAGCCTCTAATTCTTTACTATTTTTAAAAAATCTGCTTGTTTTACTAGTTACTAAGAAATGTGAACTAAGATTCTTCAACTGTGATAATAAATTTGTTGATTTTGCTTGTTCTGTCAATTTTTGCTTTTTATATTTAAAGTCATATTGGGTGGAGGCATTCAGGCTTATTTTATTTTCTTATTTTATAGAGCCTTTTATTAGTTTTCTACTACTGCTGTAACAAGTTGCAACAAACTTAGTAGCTTAAAACAATGCAAATTTATTATCTTCCTGTGCTTGGGATCAGAAATCCAAAATAAGTTTCACTGGGTAGAAACCAAGGTGCTCCAGAGGCACTAGAGGGGAATTCCTTTCCTTGCTTTTCCTAGCTTCTGCTGCTGTAATCCTTATATTCCTTGGCCCATTGCCCTTTCCCATCTCCAAAGCCCGCAGAATAGCGTCTTCAGTCTCTGTTATCATCTTCACATTGCCTTTTATCTTAAGACTTTTATGATTAAATTATGTCTACATGGTGTCTGATTCCTGGTAATGCAGGGAAATCTTTCATCTCAAGATCCTTAATTTGTTCACATTTGCAAAGTCCTTTTTTGCCACATAAGGTAACACTTTCACAAATTCCAGAAATTAGGGCATGGACATTTTGGGGTGGGCATTGTTCTATCACATTCCTGTAATTATTGTGAAATATTCTTCCATATATTTAGTGCTATTTCTTTCTATAAATTGTCCTTTATTTGATTAGGGTTCACTGAGTTCCTTGAATCTGAGCTTATGTCTTTTAATAGTTTTGGAAATTTTTTGGCCATTGTCTTCTCTAGTATTTCTATGGTCTCATTTTCTTGCTCTTCTCCTTCTGGGACTCCAGTTACATTTATGTGATATATTGAGTGGGTTCCATATCTTCGTGATGCTCTGTTCTCTTCTCACTCTTTTGTCTTTCTGTGCTTCAGATTGTATATTTTCTATTGATATGTTTTTGAGCTAGCCAAACATGTCTTCTTTGTCTTAGTTCAGTTCAGTCGCTCAGTTGTGTCCGACTCTTTGCAACCCCATAAACCACATCACACCAGGCCTCCCTGTCCATCACCAACTCCCTGAGTTTACCCAAACTCATGTCCATTGAGTTGGTGATGCCATCCAACCATCTCATCCTCTGCTATTAAACCTGTTTAATTAGTTTTTGATTTCAGATATTGTATTTTTTAGTTACAGATTATTCATCTATTTTTCTTTTTTTAAATGTTGATTTGTTTATTTAACTTATTTGTCTGCCCTGGGTCTTAGTTGTGGCATGTGGGATCTAGTTCCCTGGCCAGGGATCGAACTGGGGCCTCCTGCGTTGGGAGCGTGGAGTCTTAGCCCCTGGACCACAAGGGAAGCCCTCATCTATTTTTTAAAATTTGAGTTCTCCCTTGAAATTCTCTCTTTTAATCTATTTGGTAAATCTTTTCTTCTCTCTTTAAAATATATATATATATATATATATATTATATATATATAATAGTTATTTTAAGATGCTCCTAGCCTTTTATTAGTTTTCTACTACTGCTGTAACAAGTTGCCATAAACTTAGTAGCTTAAAACAATGCAAATTTATTATCTTCCTGTTCTTGGGATCAGAAGTCCAAAATAAGTTTCACTGGCTCCAACATCTTGATCATCTGTTGATTTGTTTCCATTATCCACTTTTTCTCTTGATTATTGGCTACATTTTCCTTCTTCTATTCATTTCTTGACATTATTGATTTCATGCTAGGTATCATGTGTAAAAGACTAGTAGAAGATTTTTCTTTGGAATGGGCATGGAATTAAGAAAGATTCAAAATCATTGTGAATAGTATAGTGTAGGGACACAAGGACACTGGCTTACTGCGTGTGAAGGAACTGAGTAGGGAATATTTATTAAAATAAATAGTAGAGACAAATTGAGGAGAGGGCAATGGCACCCCACCCCAGTACTCTTGCCTGGAAAATCCCATGGATGGAGGAGCCTGGTAGGCTGCAGTCCATGGAGTCGCCAAGAGTCAGACACGACTGAGCGACTTCACTTTTCACTTTTCACTTTCATGCATTGGAGAAGGAAATGGCAACCCACTCCAGTGTTCTTGCCTGGAGAATCCCAGGGACGGGGGAGCCTGGTGGGCTGCCGTCTGTGGGGTTGCACAGAGTCAGACACGACTGACGCGACTTAGCAGCAGCAACAGCAGAGACAAAATTGTGGGATTTTGTCTAAACTTGCTGAGAGATTGAGTAAACTGTGACCTTGAGTTAGTTACTCAACTTCATGGTGCTTTGGTTTCTTCATTAAAATGACATAATTACAGTATCTGTCCCACAGAGTTATTCTGAGGGTTAAATGAGCATGTCTGCAGGACAGTAAGTATTCAATTTGTTGTTGTTCAGTTGCTGTCATGTCCGACTCTTTGCAACCCCATGAACTGCAGCATGCCAAGCTTCTCTGTCCTTCACCATCTCCCAGAATCTACGCAAACTCGTGTCCATTGAGTCAGTGATGCCATCTCATCCTCTGTCACCTCCTTCTCATTTTTGTCAGCCTTTTCCAACATCAGGGTCTTTTCCAGTGAGTTGGCTCTTCACTTCAGGTGGCCAAAGTATTGGATCTTCAGCTTCAGAATCAGTCCTTCCAATGAATATTCAGTGTGGATTTCCTTTAGGATTGACTGGTTTAATCTCCTTGCTATCCAAGGGACTCTTAAGAGTCTTCTCCAGCACCACAGTTTGAGAGCATCAATTCTTCATCACTCAGCCTTCTTTATGGTCCAACTCTCACATCTGTACATGACTACTGGAAAAAGCATAGCTTTGACTATACAGACCTTTGTTGCAAAGTGATATCTCTGTTTTTTAACATGCTGTCTAGGTTTGTCGTAACTTTTCTTCCAAAGAGTAAGTGTCTTAATTTAATGGCTATAGTCACCATCCACAGTGATTTTGGAGCCCCCCCCACCTCCCGCCAAAAATAAAGTCTGTCATTTTTTCCATTTTTTCCATTATGTGTTGGCTATTATTTCCTTGAGAACCAAGTGTGGAATAATGGATTTGGTTACATGGTAGTCATTAGTGTATTTGTCAAGTGAGTTTTCAGTGCATGATGGTGACAAACGCCTGAATGGAGGAGGTTCAAGGGAGAATGAGGAATTAGAGACTAGAATTGGCTACTGTTTTGAGATGCTATAGTGGGAATTAGAAAAATGTGGTAGGCATAGGAAGGCATGAAGGTAAGGGATGAATTTAAGATATGATAATCATAATTATAATCATAGTAATCTTCACAGCAACTCTATAAGATAGGTACTATTTTTACTCCCATTTAATCTGAGGCATAAAGATAGGAATGCAATTATAAAATGTTTGTATGCTGAAAGTGATCTAGTAGGGAGGGAAGAATGCTGGAGTTGAAGGGATATTTCCAGGAATAAAGTTTTCAAGTAGGTGAGAAATGATGGAATGCAGCCTGTATGTGGAGAAATTGACCCTTGATAGGAACAAGGAATGTGCGTTCATTTTAACAGCAAAGTGTGTGTGTAGATTTGGGTGTGGAAAAATAAGACATATTCTGACAGCTTGTGTTTCTCATTGAAATAAGAAACAAGGGGATCAGCTTAGAGTAGGGTTGGATATGTTGGGGAAGAAATGGTAATTTTGTACAGTGCATGAGTGAATTAACTTGGGTATGGATGAGCATGCTGGTAGTGCTAAGGGCTCATTTGAAGATTGTGATCATACTTTAAAGTGGGGATTGTGGATACTGGAGAGAAAAGGGAGATAAGGAACTCAATATCTTTGAGAAGGAATAAAAGGTGAATGAAGCTGATGAATCCAAGAAAAGAATAAGACAGTCTTTTCCCTTGAAAGCTTAAAGTCTACCTGCCAAGTTAAGTGATGCATACCTAAAAGAACACATAAGCAAAAGATAAATGCCAGATAGATTACCTAGATCACAGGCTTTGTCCCTTCAAGGGCAGAAGTGAACACTTTGGGCAACACGGGTAGCTTTAGTGGGAAGTGATCATAGGGCATTAAGGTGTGTGTCGATGCCAACAGTATAAACATTTAGCATTTCTGGTTTCAGTGAAAGTGAAAGTTACTCAGTCCTGTCTGACTCTTTGTGACCCCATGGACTATATACAGTCCATGGAATTCTCCAGGCCAGAATACTGGAGTGGGTAGCCTTTCCCTTTTCCAGGGGATCTTCCAAATCCAGGGATCAAATCCAGGTCTTCTGCATTGCAGACGGATTCCTTACCAGCTGAGTCTCAAGGGAAGCCCAAGAATACTGGAGTGGGTAGCCTATCCCTTCTCCAGCGGATCTTCCCAACTGAGGAATTGAACTGGGGTCTCCTGTGTTGCAGGTGGATTCTTTACCAACTGGGATATTGGTTTCAGTACTGTGCTGTATTCACCGAGTCTTTGAATTCCTTGTCTGTGGATTGTACTTCCTGTGTAGTTGGGTAGACAGAAACATTGATTTGTACATTTCCTTCTGAAGAAAATACATTTCAGTCATGCTTAAAGGAAATATAATCATATTGTAATGACCTTGGATTATTTTCATGTTATATACCAAATATATTGCTTGGAAATTTGTTGAAATTAGGAAATATTTTTTAGTTTTTTTTTTTTTTTTTTTTAATTTTAGGAGGGCAGGATGATGTTAGGGAGTAAAAGAATAATCTTTTTAACAGGCTATATTCTGTAACTTCAGGTTTCTGTTAGAACTTTCAGGAGTGTGTTTTGAGTATTCTAAGCCTTCTTTGTCACTTGAACAAGAAGAGTGGCCAGGGAAGAAATATTTAGAAACGTACTTTATATATGAAATAAAGAAAATATCTTTGTATACAAAATGAAACATTAATTACAAAATTAAAATGATAAGGTTTGTACCAGTCTTGTTACTATTTTGTCCATTATTTGAGTAAATTTATTATTTTTCTAATTGCACATTTTTTTTCCCTTATGGCCTACTTAAGAATGACCAACTCCACGTTTTCAGTCATTTCAGTGAACAGGAGGCCCTGTGTTTCAAACAGAGAAACGTCTGTTAGTGAGAGACATGCAGAAGTAATATAGGGCTTTTCTTCATAGTTTGTTTTGGAACTTTATATACACTTTTATAAAGCAGCTGCAAGGAGAAGTGTGTATAGGTTTTTGTTTCTTGAAAGTTAATGTAAGGAATATCTTAAGAACTGTATGAGGCTTTTTAGCAGTGCTTTATTCAACTATTTAAATTTTTCTGCATTTCAGTTTTATTAGATGGATACAATTTTACATAAGATCTTACATAGTTTTACTATATAAATGTATGTTTTATACAGACATCCTTAAAAATGTTATAATTGTTTTGGTAAAGATATATTTTTTGGACAACAAATTCTATATATTTTTCTAATTAATCTTTCCACATTTAGAATAGCATTTAATATTAAGACAATTTAAAAAGTAAATTCACCACTATAATTTTATTACATAAACAGCTTTAAATTCTCTACTACATATTTGAATAGCATCTGCTACTTTTTACTTAAAGAAACATCTTTTGAAAAATTAGTTTACATAAGCAGGATTTCTTTAACATTGTGCATTTGAAATTTGTGTTGGTTCAGTAAAGAATGTATAATATTTGGAATAGTGAGTTTTCAGTGCATGATGGTGACAAATGCCTGAATGGAGGAGGTTCAAGGGAGAATGAGGAATTAGAAACTAGGAATTAGCCACTGTTTTGAGATTGCTATAGTGGGAATTAGAAAAATGTGGTAGGCATAGGAAGGCATGAAGGTAAGGGATGAATTTAAGATATGATAATCATAATTATAATCATAGTAATCTTCACAGCAACTCTATAAAATAGGTACCATTTTTACTTCAATAACAGTAGGTATTACTAATTTTATATTTAATGTTACTATTCCATTACTTTTTTTGTGTGTATAGAAAATTCAATTTAGAAACATGTAAGAATTATCATTTATCATTGAAATTATAGAAAGCATACTTGCAGAACTATTGACTACATAATTTTATCTTGTCATCTATATCATGAACCATGATGGTAGTGTGATATTGCAAGGAGTTGGTAGCATTTATGCTAAATTGTTTTCTTTCAACAGAAAAAAAGACTTTATATTAATGGCCCAAAATACTTATTGTATATTTCCCAATTGCTTTTGGATGTAGTTTTTATTTTTAGCACTATTTAAGTTGTGAAACTAATTTATTCTTAATGTTATTCTTACTTAAGCATATTATTTAACACGTTATTTTTTAAATAAAATATTTTTAAAGAAGCTGGAAAATGCAGCTGTATTTCTATGTGATGTTTTATTTTCTAATCAAAACACTTTTTTTCTTAATCTTATTGGCTAGTAAAGACAGAAGGATAAGGTGATCTTTCACCATAGGTTGCTGCTGCTGCTAAGTCGCGTCAGTCGTGTCCGACTCTGTGCGACCCCATAGACGGCAGCCCACCAGGCTCCTCCGTCCATGGGATTTTCCAGGCAAGAGGGAGTGGGGTGCCAGTGCCTTCTCCGCACCATAGGTTAGTGGCTCTTATATTTTAATGTGTGTAAATAATCTCCTGGGTACTTGATAAACTTGTAGATTCCCAAACTCAGCCCTCTAGAAATCAGATTTACAAGTCAATATGTTTAACAGGCTCCTAAGTGATTAGGATATATCTGCTTCTTTGAGAAACTTTGGCCAAGTGGTTGTTCTGTAGCATTAACTCAAATCATTACATCTTCAGCATTATTCTTCAAAGGAATTAAGACTTTGCTATTAAGCTGAGATTGCTTGAAAAACTTACATGATGGTATTAAGCAGTTTTAAAAGCTTTGGAAGTTGAAATAACAAGTTCACATATTTGCATTATAATACATTTTAAATTTGAATAGAGTTCTACAGTTTAATTTGTTGTTCTTGTTCAGTCGCTAAGTCATATGTGACTCTTTGTGACCCCATGGACTGGAGCATGCCAGGCTCCTCTGTCCACCACCATCTCCCAAAATTTGCTCAGATCCATTGAGTTGGTGATGCTATTTAACAATCTCAACCTCTCCTGCCCCCTTCTCCTTTTGCCTTCAGTCTTTTCCAGCATCAGGGTCTTTTCCCGTGAGTTGGCTCTTCACATCAGGTGGCCATAGTATTGGATCTTCAGTTTCAGGATCAGTCCTTCCAATGAATATTCAGGGTGGATTTCCTTTAGAATTTACTGGTTTGATCTCCTTACAGTCCAAGAGACTCTCAAGAGTCTTCTCCACCACCACAATTCAAAAGCATCATTCTTTGGCCCTCAGCCTTCTTTATGGTCCAACTCTCACATTCATACATGACTATAGAAAAAAACAATAAAACTACAATGAATATACACTGTTATATTTTTTCCTATTTAATCTTCATAGCAAGCCTGTGAAGTAGGTAAAACAAGTATAATTACTTTCATTTTATGTGTTGAGAAACAGGTTGGTAAAAGTTGTGACCTGCCCTAGGTCATGTAGCTAAGAAGCAGTTGAGCTGACTAGAATGTAGGTCTTGACTCCTAGAGCAGGGCTCCTCATATCATACCATATAAGCTATCTAGAATTGAAGATTTTTTTAAAAAGCGTATGTTAGTGTATGTGTGTGTGTGTGCACACATGTATACACACTTATGTATACAGGCATATAATTTTATTGCACTTTGCTTCATTGCATCTCAGATATTGTATTTTTTATAAACTGAAGATCTGTGGCCACTTTGCATCAAGCAAGTCTATCAGCACCATTTTTCCAACAGCTCACTTTGTGTTCCTGTGTCACATTTTGGTAATTTTTGCAGTATTTCAAACTTTTTCACTATTATATTTGTAATGATGGTCTGTGACCAGTCTGTGATCTTTTATGTTACTACTATAACAGTTGATGGTTAGCATTTTTAGAACTAAAATATTTTTTAATTATGATATTTACATTTTTTATCATAAATGCTATTGCAAACTTTAATAGACTGTAGTATAGTGTAAAAATAACTTTTAGATGCACTAGAAAACAAAAAAATCATGTGATGTGCTTTACTGACTTTATTTCAGTGGTCTGGAACAAAACCTCTAATATCTCTGAGGTATGCCTGTATATTTACTGCATATACACATACATAAACATAATCAAAAGTGGTTGAAGTTTTCTAATAATTAGAAAAGTTAACATACTGATTAGATTTTAGCACAGTTTTAGACAGTACATATGCTTTATCTTACAAGCTCTAGACTGGGCAGTATAAGGACATGGATTGTATATATCTTTGTTTATATCTTTGTATTCTAATTGCCTACCTTACTCATTTGCAGAGAGAATCCAGGTGTTCAACAAGTGTTTGATAAATGAATGGATGGATAAATGAAAGACCTTCAGGCATTTGTGTCAAGAGGGAGTGTTTGAAGAATTTTGGTGTATATTCTTGTCTTAAAATGGGAAAGGCTCACTATTGGGCTCTTGATTTTTAATTTCTGATGACACATATTGAGACATGAACACATATATTAAGCCAGTTCTCACAGGCAGATGCAAAATAGTGCTTAATGAAGAAACACAGCAATCATATAATGGTTGGGATTTTATTTTGTAATTCTTCATAGAATGTTTTGTAGATTTCAAGTCATATGCACACTTTTTTCAGTAATGCAATGTGTGTTACCAGGGTAGAACTAAATTTTCAGTAAATATGAAAAAGATTCCATTTATTTTTTAAAAAAATCTAGAACCCCTTAGAGAATATCTAAAGAAAATGTTTCTAAACCTAACAAACCTTTAAATTGCTATTATAATTTTCTCTTTGCCTTTCTTTCTAAAAAGAAATGACTGACCTCTTGCTCTATCCAAGTAGTTTTGGTAGTTCAGAAAGATTTCCGATATTCTGGTATATGTCTACTAGAGATTCTTTTGTGTTATATAAAATAAAATGTATTTGGCATTCCTTCCTAAGTGTGTAAAATTTCCTAAGAGATATAATTACCTTTCTTTTCCTAGAACCAGATTATTCCTTATGTCAACTATTTAGAATGTCCCAATACACAGTTTTTTTGTGCCACTAGTTTTGTTTGATTTTGTTTTTGTCTTACCAATACAGAAATAATTTTATTTTTATAGCTTAAATATGCTGCTTTCTTCTGGTCACGTTTGTGTATTTGCAATTCATAACTAGCTTGGCAAGAAAGTGTATTGACTCAGATGTTTGGAAGATGTTTTGGATCAACTGTGACTGACCCACATACGTTGATTTTCATGTGTCTATATAATTCTCTTTGTATTACATATAATTGATAAGTACATTCATTATTAATCCTGAAATTCCATTTCTAAAGGTAAATGTCTATCAAAATATTTTTCTTGAAAAATATTTGAGAAGAGTTTAAGAAGAGGAAACACTTTATACACTTCTTGTGAAGACATGTTTTGATTGATATTCTAGGCACTGTTTTGATTTACTGTTTGACACTTAGATAAGTGTTCCTCCACGAAACCCTCAAGTTCTCTGACTTGTCTTAGTATCTGTAGAATTATGGGAACTTGCCTTTTACCATTGTTGATAAATTTTATTATGAGCATCCTTTTAATACTTGGAATGCTGAATTTGCTTCTGAAGCATTTTTTTCAGTGTGAAAGTGTTAGTCATTTTTCAGTTGTGTCCAATTCTTAGCGACCCATGGATTGTAGCCTGCCGGGCTTCTCTGTCTATGGGATTCTCCAGGCAAGAATACTAGAGTGGGTAGCCACTCCCTTCTCCAGGGCATCCTCTCGACTCGGGGATTGAACCCAGGTCTCCTGCGTTGCAGGCAGATACTTTACCATCTGTGCTCTGGCTATGGTGGTAGTGGTTTAGTCGCTAAGTTGTGTCTGACTCTTGTGACCCCATGGACTGTAACCTGCCAGACTCCTCTGTCCATGGGATTCTCCAGCCAAGAGTACTAGAGTGGGTTGTCATTTCCTTCTCCAGGGGATCTTCCTAACACAGGAATCAGATTCGGGTCTCCTGCATGCAGGCAGGTTTTCTACCAACTGAGCTACAAGGGAAGCTATGCATTGCAGGCAGTTACTTTACCGTCTGTGCTCTGGCTATATTGCTTTGTAAAAACTCAGTTTCATTTTATCCTCATAACAAATGCAATAAGTAAGTTACTTTACAAATGAGGTAACTATAGTTCAGAATTTGGGTCACATTGCTAAATGTTTTTCAAATTTTATAAATAGAGCAACTTGGCAAAAAACTTGAAAAATTTGTTTTTTTGAACACTCTACTTTCCATCTATTGTTCTTATTTGTTTTAACCCAGAAACAAGTTTATTTTCCCATATTATTCTGATCTTTTGGCTCTTCTGAAAACTACAGCTTCCTTACTATAGCAAATATTCTTTACAAATGTTCTATTTTTCCTTTTGTACTGTACTGTAGTCTCTGACCTTTTTCTGATTTTCTCCCCACTCCCACCACTTTTATAGGTTAAAAAGTTTAGGTTTTTTAAAAGTATTTTTATTTATTTATTTTTTCATGAGATATAGTTGTTGTGCAATATTATATTAGTTTCAGCTTTACAACATAGTGATTCAAAAATTTTGTAGATTATACTTCTTTTAAAGTTATTATAAAATATTGGCTCCTGATTTCCTTTTAACAATAATTCCCCTTGATTCCTAGAACACATTTTTAATTCTCCTTTTCAGTACTTATTTTGTCTTTTTTTTTTTAAAGAACTGTGTCTGTGTTTTCTGAAATGCATGCTCTGTAAGAATGAACTCTTGTCTTACCTTTATTTCTCACCAGTGTCAAACATAGGACTTTTCAAAGGGTGGATGCTCAATAAATATTTATTCTCTTAGTTTAAATTAATCTTTTAGTTTGATTTCCATTAATATAATTCTATAAAGCCACTTGTTTCCATGAAACTTGATAAAACTAATACAAAAGATGTTTTACTCCTTTGGTATAATTAACCATTTTCTCTTTAGATTATTTTTGATTCTGGTTTCTGATGTACTGTCTTTCTGCATATCTTTGGTGGTGCATTTCTCATTTGTTTTCCTTTAGAGATAAGATATTCTTCAGAATTTTGGAGAATAATTATATTGCAGAGGCACTCCCACAGGAGTGAAAATTCTGAGCCCCACATCCAGCTCCCCTGCCCAAAGGTCTGTCATTGGGAAGAGGAGCCTTTAAAGCATTTAGCTTTGAAATGAGGCTTAATTGCAGGAGTTCCTCAGGACTGGGGAAAGCAATGACTTCACTCTTAAAAGGTACACACAAAATCTTACATGCACTGGAACCAAGAGCAAAAGCAGTAACTTCATAGGAGCCTGGGTCAGACCTACCTGCTGATCTTGGAGGGTCTGCTGGGGAGCTCTGGGGTAGTGGGGTACTGTGGCTCACCCTGGGGTCATAAAAACTGATGGTAGACATATTGGGGAAAATCTGTCTGCGTGAATTCTCCCAGAGTTGGATATTTTGCTTGGCTTATTAGGACCAAGATGTGGCCCCGCCCAACAGTTTGTAGGCTCCAGTGTTGGGATTCCTCAGGACAAGAAACTAACCAGGCAGGAACCCAGCCCCCCACCCATCAGCTGCCTAAAGACTTGCAGAGCCCACAGCCATGCCTGGACAAACTTCTAGCCATGGCCTTATCTACTAGAGGGCCAGGGCCCAGCTCTACCCACCAGGGAGCAGATACCAAAGCAAGAAACCTTCAGTCCGACTGGCCTGACACTGTCCTAGGACCAGATAGTCCCTGACCCTTGTATGATGAGAGGGAGGTGTACTGCTAGGACACATAGGACATCACCTACAGAGGGCCACTTCTCCAGGTTGAGAAACATAACTATCCCCAAAATACAAATACAAATTTAGACAAAATGAAGTGTTAGATGAATATATTTCAGATGAAGGAACAAGATAAAATCCCAGAAGAATGGTTTCATACTAAACCATCTTTTCTCTATTTCTGTACCCAGTGATAGTATGGGACACAGCAATTGCCTGTAGTTAGCAAGAAATTAGCAGAAGTTGAAGACCCTCCTGATCTAGTGTTTAAAAGATTCCCAAACTTTATTTTCCTATTCCATTACCTAAAGTAGATGCTGAACATCCAGCACTGTAAAGACAGTTGTGGATAGAGGAAAATCACAAAATTCAGGCTTAAATTGAAGAAAGTAGGGAAAATCACTAGACCTTTCAGATGTGACCTAAAACAAATCCCTTATGATTGTACAGTATAGGTGATGAATAGATTAAAGGGATTAGATTTAGCAGACAGAGTACCTGAAGAGCTATGGACAGAAGTTCATAACATTGTATAGGAAGTGGTGATCACAATCATCCCCAAGAAAAAGAAATGCAAGAAGGCAAAGTGGTTGTCTGAGGAGGCCTTCCAAGTAGCTGAGAAAAGAGAAGTGAAAGGGAAAGATGTACCCCACTGAATGCAGAGCTCCAGAGAGTAGCAAGGAGAGACAACAAAGCCTTCTTAAGTGAACAATGAAAGGAAATAGAGGAAAACAATAGAATGGGGAAGACTAGAGATCTCTTCAAGAAAATTGGAGATAACAAGGGAACATTTCATGCAAAGATGGTTGCAATAAAGGACAGAAACGGCAAGGACCTGACAGAAGCAGAAGAGATAAGAAGTGGTGGCAAGAATACACAAAAGAACTATGCATTAAGGTCTTAATGACCCGGATAATCATGATGATGTGGTCACTCACCTAGAGCCAGACATCTTGGAGTGTGAAGTGAAGTGGGCCTTAGGGAGCATTACTACAAACAAAGCTAGTGGAGGTGATGGAATTCCAGTTGAGCTATTTAAAATCATAGCAGATATTGCTGTTAAGGTGCTGCACTTAATATACCAGCAAATTTGGAAAACTCAGCAGTGGCTACAGGACTGGAAAAGGTCAATTTTCATTCCAATCCCAAAGAAGGCAGTGCCAAAGAATGTTCAAACTCCCAGGTAATTGCACTTATTTCACAGGCTAGCAAGTCAATGCTCAAAATCTTTCAGGCTAGTCTGCAGCAGTATGTGAACCAAGAACTTCCAGATGTCTAAGCTGGATTTAGAAAAGGCAGAGGAAGAGGAACCAGAGGTCAAATTGCCAACATCCATTGGATTCTAGAAAAACAAGAGAATTCCAAAAAAACCTCATCTACTTCTGCTTCATTGACTATGCTAAAGCCTTTGACTGTGTGGATAACAACAAACCATGAAAAACTCTTAATGAGATGGGAATACCAGACCACTTTACCTGCCTCCTGAAACCTGTGCAGCTCAAGAAGCAACAGTTAAAACTGGACATGTAGCAATGGACTGATTCAAAATTGGGAAAAGAATATGTCAATTGTATATTGTCACCCTGCTTATTTAACTTATATGCATAGTACAGCATGCAAAATGCAGGGCTGGATGACACAAACTGGAATCAAGATTGCGGGAAGAAATATCAATGACCTCAGATATGCAGATGTCAAAACCCCTATGGCAGAAAGCAAAGAGAAACTAAAGAGCCTCTTGATGCAGGTTAAAGCAGAGAGTGAAAAAGCTGGTGTAAAACTCAACATTTGCAAAACAAAAATCATGGCATTCAGTCCCATCATTTCATGGCAAATGTATGGGAAAAAAATGAAAACAGTGACAGATTTTATTTTCTTGGGCTCCAAAATCACTGTGGATGGTGATTACAGCCACAAAATTGAAAGACACTTGCTCCTTAGAAGAGAAGCTATTACAAACCTAGACAGCATCGTAAAAGCAGACACATCACTTTAGTGACAAAGGTTCGTATAGTCAGTGCTATGGTTTTTCCAGTAATCATGTATGGATGTGAGAGTTGGTCCATAAGGGAGACTGAGTGCCAAAGAACTGATCCTTTTGAATTGTGATGCTGGAGAAGACTCTTGAGAGTCCCTTGGGCAGCAAGGAGATCAAACCAGTCAATCCTAAAGGAGATCAACTCTGAACGTTCATTGGAAGGACTGATGCTGAAGCTGAAGCTCCAATACTTTGGCCAGCGGATGCGAAGAGCCAACTCATTGGAAAAGGCTGATGCGGGGAAAGATTGAGTGTGCAAGAGGAGAAGAGGGCAGCAGAGGATGAGATGGTTAGGTAACATCATTGACTCAATAAACATGAGTTTTAGCAAACTCTGGGAGATAGAGAAGAACAGAGACGCCGGGCGTGCTGCAGTCCATGGGGTTGCAAGGAGTCAGACATGACTTGGTGACTGAACAACAAGAAGAAGAAAGTCTAGGACCACATTTCTCTTAATCTTGAGATACACAGTTTTGTTATGTTTTTTCTCTCTGCTTTAACTGCAAAGAGGACCAGAATTGAAGTGAGGGAGAGGCCCAGCCTTGGTAGTACTGGTGCCATATGCTTGCTCTACAAGAGAGCCCCAGGGTCTAGTATGCCTGGCCTTAACTGTAGCTTGCCAATTAGATCACTAAGCAGCTGTTTTCTTTGTATTTCTCGGACAAAGAACATGTGGGATAACCAAATTAAGGCCTTGTACATAAAGAATACCTCATGTCTTATGATTATTTAGTATTCATGTATACTGTGAATGGATCAGAATCACATTATATCTAGAGCCTCTTGAATATTTAGTGCCTCGTGAATTTAGGTTTCTCTTGGTCCTTCATACATTCCTATCTCTGTTTAGGGGCACATGCTTTACTTAGTACTTCCTTTTGTGTATTCAAGTTGTTTTATGAATTCTAGCTGTGTCTTACAAGCTATTCACTAATTACTTTTCTGTGCTTGGCACACCTTTAAAGTTTACCTATGTCTTACAAACTATGCACTTTATTCATCTTTATATATTTTTAAAAGCAAGTGCTTATTAGAGGACTTTTACACTTGCTGTTCTCTTTTGTCTGTTAACACTCTTCCTCCAGATATCTACATGACTTCTCTTTCTTCAAGCCTTTGCTCAATTGTTACATCAAATATTATTTCACTAATCATGAGACCCTCTCTCACCACTATATATAAAAGAGTAACCTGCTTGCTTCCTCAGCCCTGATGCCCTACTCCCTTTTCTGCTGTAGTTTTTTCCTTTTCACTTATCACCATTGGGACATTATATTTGCTGACTTCCTCCTAACTAGAATCTAAGCTACTTGAGGTTAGATATTTTAATCGGTTTTATTCAGTGTTCTTTTTCCAGTGGTTGGCACATAGTAGTTATTTAATAAGTGTAGTTATTTAATAAGTATTTGTTTAGTAAATAAATGAGTATGGAGCCAAATGATTTTTGGAGCATTCACTTAAAAATAGTGGGATTCTTTTTCTTCTTTAAAAAAATCATATAACCATAAGGAAAAGTTGTGGTTATAAAGGCCATGAAATTACTAACCTGGCTGTCAAGCAACATTTTGCAATATGAGAGAGTTAACAATGTAATAAATATTAACTTTTAAATAATATACAATAACTTTCTTAAATTTATCTGATAGCATAAAGATGATTAACTTTATCATTTTTGAACCTATGTTTACATGATAAATCAACTAAAGAAAAATTTTGCAATAGTTACCATGTATTTCAACAAGTACTTAACGGAGTTTATGCTTTTTCCAAAACAAGTACAAATAGTGGATTTGGTGATTAAAGATTTTATATTCTATATGGGAAAAATTTATCATTAAAGAAATAGCAAAGGACAGTGTATGACAAGATAGAATTCAGAATAAAATGAATTAGAGAGCCAATAAATACATGATGTAGGAGTTCAGAGAAGGAAAAATTCAGTATGGGCTGCTAGGGTGGTCACTGTCTGGACTTTGGAGGATGGATTATATTTGTAGAAAGGGAAAAACATGCTGAAGTTGTACATAGCATAATAAAGAGTTTGAATTGAAGGTTTTAAAATAAGGAGTAACATAATCAGACAAATGTTTTAGAAATACATTGATGTCTGTTGTATGGGAATGTCTCTGAGGAGAGATGATGGCTCCAGCAAGAAAACAATTAAAGAAAATAAAGAAGGCTGTTGTAGCAATTTAAGAGAGATAACAGTGTTTTGTACTCAAATAATGTGGGATATTTTTGTTACCTTTCATTAACATTGTCTGTGAAATTTATAACTCTCCCTTTTTTAACAGGTTTATCATAACCTTCATATAGGTTTCTGTTATTCCCACACATTGTGCAATATTGCGATAATTCATTTTCATGCTTCTATCCTCTACTAGTGTATTGTCATCCTATGCCCCATGCATCTAACTCAGTGTTCAAAAAATGTAGGACAAAGAAATGAGCTTAATGAAATTCTAAGCTGTTTGTTTAACATGGCATGTATCTAAGCTGGTTTCTTTATGAAATTTATCTCTCAGGTTTTTTTAAGATTTCAGTCTTAAACTGAGGGATCATCAGTGACTAACATAAATATGTTAAAATATTTCAGGTGACTGGCACAAAATAAAAACATTAGCATCTTAATAGTGTCTGAAAAGGCATATTCCCCACATTTCAATTCCCTTAAGCAAGTCTGTTCTCCTTCTTATAGTTCATTTATGCATGATTCCATTTCCTTCATCTTGGTTGTAATAATGAGATGAAAACATTCGTGTAGAGAGAGTGCTAAAATCTACAAAACATAAGATTTATTTTTTAAATATAATGGAATAAAGATAAGCATCTTTCACTGAGGAAAAGACTTCTTAGTATTTTGTCTTAGCATTCTTATTCTACTAAAAATGTTTCTTTGATGGCACTGATATATGGAAACCCTTAGGCATAGTAGTTTGGTAAATGCTTAGCATTTCAGAGCAAAGATTAGAGTTGCTGTCTACAAGGAATCTGAGAGGAAGGATAAGAGAACAATGTAAAAAATGTATATTACAAGTGCAAAATATATACATATTTCTTTGGGCTCTTAAGTACCTTCTAATAATTTCATTTTAGTCTCACTGTAATCTGAGTAATAACCAGATTAGATACTACTTACTTTTGTTTGACAGATGAGGAATTGTGGTATTGTCTTCTATTAGAGGTCTGTTTTTCCTTATTTCTTTACATTTCTATGCATGGTCTCTGGTAAAAACTTATCCATGAGGTATCATTTTATCTTAAAAATGGCCAGTTCTTGGCTAACAAGAATCAATGACCCTTCCTCCTTAAGGTGGTTTCTTTAAACATAGATTGTAAATTTCCCAGAGTCTTCTACAGTGCATATTTTGAATAGTGTGTAAAATATTGTTGGCACCGTGGATAAATAAGAATCTGTCAGTTACTTTGAATTTACAGCTAAAATTCCAGTTACAAGAATCCTTTTTAGTTGTTAATTTGACTTGTGGCTAAATAAAAGCACCTTGGGATACAATTTAAAAATCCATCTAATAGTATTATGTTAGATTTGTGTGGGTGACTGCAGGCTGCAGTTGAGGCAGAACTTTGTATGTCATACTCCAAAACTGAGGAATTTCCTCACTTCACCTAACATTGTGTTAAGTCTATAAACTCAGTCTACAGCTATTTATATCATTGTGGGCAGTGTTTGCCGTTAGATTATTTTTCCCACCACTCAAGTTTCTATGGCCATGAGTAAAAGGCTGGGCTGCCCATGGGCCAGTAGATCCCAAATGTTAATTTGCCTTTTTTTTTTTTTTGAGAACTAGGGAAGGTGTACACTTCAGGACAGTCTACCTGGCAGATCTGCAGGAACCTAAATTTCACTTATTCAGCAAATATTTGAGTGACTATAACACAGATGGTCCCCAACTTACAGTGATTTGAATGATTTTTCTACTTTATGATGGGGTGAAATCAGTATGCAGTCAGCAGAAACTGTACTTTATTTTGATCTTTTCCTGGGCTAATAACATGCAGTAGGGTACACTCTTCTGATGTGAGGCAGTGGCATTGCTGCACAGCTCCCAGTCAACCATTTAATCAGAGGAGGGAACAGTTGTTATACTTAGAACAATTCTGTTTTTTACTTTCAGTATAGTATTCAATAATTTACATGAGCTTTTCAATAGTCTTCTATAAAATGGGCTTTGTGTTAGATGCTTTTGCCCAACTGTAGGCTAATATAAGGGCTTCCTAAGGTGGCACAGTGGTAAAGAATCTGCCTGTCAGCACAGAAGATGCAAGAGACATGGATTTGATTCCTGGGTCAGAAAGATCCCCTGGAGTAGGAAATGGTACCCTACTCCAGTATCCTTGCCTGGGAAATCACATGGTCAGAGGAGCCTGGTGGTCTTTAGTCACTGGGGTCCCAAAGGAGTTAGACATGACTTAACAACCAAACAACACCGTAATATGTTAGAGATTATTAAGTGCTATGAAAAAGAGTTGGTTAAAGTGGATTAGCTGTGTTGTTGTTTATTTAGTTGCTAAATCGTGTCTGACTCTTTGTGACTCCACAGACTGTAGCTTAACCAGTTGTCCATGAGATTTTGCAAGCAAAAATACTGGAGTGGGTTGCCATTTCCTTCTCCAGGGGATCTTCTCGACCTAGGGATGGAACCCACATCTCCTGCATTGATAGGTGGATTCTTTACCACCTAGACACCAGGGAAGCCTGTTCTGTCTCTATAGCTTTGCCTTTTCTAGAAATGTTTAATAAAAGGAATCATATCATATTTAGTCTTTTGAGGCTGAGGTGTTTCATTTGTAATATGTTTTTGAGTTTCATTCATTTTGTTGCATGTGTTAATAGTTCATTCCCTTTTATTATAGACTAATAATGTGTTTGCTGTCTATACTGTACTTTATCTCTTCACAATTTGGTTGGATATTTGGATTGTTCTTAAGTTTTAGGCTATTTTGAATAATCCTGCTGTGTATATTTGCACACATCTTTGTATAGACATATGTTTTCATTTTTGGTGGGTAGGTATGTAGGAGTAGAATTACTGGGTCTATGATTAGTGTTTGTTTAATTTTTAAAGGTATTTTCAGTTTTCCAGAGTAGTTTTAATATTTAATATTTCCATGAGCAATACATGAGGATTCCAGTTTTTCTAAATCCTTGTCAACACTTGGTATCCTCTCTTTTTTTAATCACAACTCATCCTGTTGGATATGTAATGGTATCTGTTTGTGGCTTTAATTTATATTTCCCTAGTAACCAAGGAGATGAAGCATCTTTTCATGTGCTTATTGATCATTTGTAGTTCTTCGGAGAAATATCTACTCAGATCCTTTGTCCATTTTTATTTTGGGTTATTTATTTTTGATTTGTAAGAGTTCTTTTTATATTCTGGATATTAGACCCTTATCTGATACATGATTTACAGATATTTTCTCCCATTCTCAAGGTTGTATTTTCACCTTCTTGGTAATTTTCTCTGATGCAAAATGTTTTAAATGTTGATCAAGTCCACTTTATCTACTCTTTTTTTCACTACTTATGCTTTTGGTGTCACATCTAGGACTACATTGCCAAATCTGAGGCTGTGTAGATTTACCTCTATGTGTTTATTGTTCATTCATATATATTCCCAAAGGATAAACTTCTAGAAAAGAAAAAAGCCAGATGACTAGTCTATATAAACAGTAGTTCCTACTTTTCAGTTATCTGATATCTCCAGTCTAGGATTGTCTTTCCTTGTCGTTGCACCACTCTATATCCTGAGTTTGAATTGAAAATTTTTCTCAGAACTCCTCTCAAATTTATTTTTTGCAGTTAACCAACTCTTAGGTTGATTTCAGTAGTTAAAATACATTGAAGTTAGATACTCCTCAGACAGCATGTTCTCAACTTTTCAGCTGCTAGACTTTTTGTCTCTTTTGAAGATTCAGCTAACTTTCTATATAGATTGATTTATCTAATGAGGAGAGGTCTTATCCTGTGGTTCCTCTGCTCAGACTTTCCTGCATCTGTATTTGCCGATATATATTTACAGATTATGTATACAGGTTGAAATCACTTAATATTCTTTTTCACCAATATTGTATCAGTAGAGGGTTTCCGTGGTGGCTCAGATGGTAAAGAATCCGCCTGCAATACGGGAGAGCTGGGTTCGATCCCTGAGTTGGGAAGATCCCTTGGAGGAGGGCATGGCAACCCTCTCCAGTATTCTTGCCAGGAGAATTCCATGAACAGAGGAGCCTGGCAGGCTACAGTCTATGGGATCGCAAAGAGTTGGACACAACTGAGTGACTAAGCACAACACTATCAGTAGATGGTTACTTGATGTGGAGTCATATCATATGATATCATTTGCCACGTTTCCTTTCATGGTAAGCAGAATAATATCAAGCCCCCTTCCCCAATCCAATCAAATGATTAAGTCTTAATCCCCAGAACTTGTGAATGTTGCATAGCATGGCAAAGGGAAATTAAAGTAGCAGATGGAATATTTAGGTTGCTAATCAGCTAATCTTAAAATGGGCAGGTTAAACTGTATTATTTGAATGGGCCCAATGGGTCCTTAAATAGGGAAAAGAGAGACAGAAGAAGTCAGGTGGTGTGATAAGAAGAAATTAACCTCTGCTGCTGGCTTTGAGCATGGAGGAAGATGACAATGAGTCAATGAATGTGAGTGGCCCTTGAATTTAAAAAGGCCAAGGTAACAGATTCTCCCCTAGAGCCACCAGAATGCCCTGTCCAGTGATACTGATTTTCGATTTTTGAATGATAAAACTATAAGATTATAATTTTTTATGTGCATGAACATGATCTTTTATTTTTTATTGGAATATAGTTGACTTACAATATTTGTTAGTTTAAGGTGTACAGCACAGTAATTCTGTTTTCCTTCAGAGATTATATTCCATACAGGTTATTACAAGATATTGGGTATATTTCACTGTGTTATGCAGTAAATCTTCTTGCTTATCTATTTTATGTATAGTAGTTTGTATCTGTTAATCTCGTATTCCCAATTTGTCCTTTCCCCTCTTCCTTCCCCCTTTGGTAACCATAAATTTGTTTTCTATGTCTGTGAGTCTATTTCTATTCTATCTATCTATCTATCTATCTATATATATATATAACTTCATTTTTATTACTTTTTAGTTTCCCCATGTAACTGATATCATATAATATTTGTCTTTCTCTAACTTATTTTTACTAAGCATTATATTCTCTAGGTCCATCCATATTGCTGCAAATGGCAAAATTTAATTCCTTTTTATGGCTGAGTAGTCGGACACGACTGAGCGACTAAACTGAACTGAATATTCCAGAGCATGTGTGTGAGTGTGAATGTGTGTCACGTCTTCTTAAGCATGTAGATTGCTTCCATGTCTTGGTTTTGGAAATTGTGCTGCAGTAACATTGACATGCATTTATCTTTGATCACATGATAGTTCTTTATTTAATTTTAATTTTTTAAATTATGAACATATGATAACACATTTACAGCAGACTTGGAAAGTACAGAGCAAACATATAGTTCCACTATATATTAAATTTTTTAAGTAGATAAACTAAGATTTTTAGTCAGAGTTTCAATATCAAACTCTAAAAAATTAATAGAATAAATATACAGAGAAGTAGAAGGATATAGTAGACCTAAAAATCATTGTGAGCTAATTCAACATAATTAAGATTTGTACAGTTTTCACACAACAGTAGGATACAAATTCTATTCAAGTGCCCAAAGACTGTAAACTAGGAGACACTGGGACATATCCAGGGACATAAAAACAAGGTGCAAAAATTTCATGATCTAAAGGTATTGAAATCATGCAGAGTCTGTTCTGTTATCACCGTGGAATTGTGTTAGAAATTAATATCAAAAGATATTTGAAAATAAGCCACATATTTTCACGTACAATGTGACATTTACCAATAGAGATCTTCAACTTAGCCATCAAAAACCTTAATAAAGTTAGACTGAAAAAAAAAAAAGAGAGAGTGCTTTCATAGAAGAAAGCATTTAAATGACCAATGAGTATCAAACTGAGAAATTAATATTAAAGATACCTTAAACAAAAGCTGGGGATTTGGAAATTAAATGTCCACTATTAAATGATAGGTGTGTCTAAGAAGCCATAACAAGGAAAATTAGAAAATAATTGTAATAGGATAAAAATGAAAAGAGAATTTACCAGAATTTGTTGCATGCAGCTGAAATTGCTCAGTGCAACTAAACACAATGTGAGGTCCTATGAAAACAAATAATGGACATAGCATAAAACGTTGTGAAATTTGAATAGTTAATAAATAATACTGTTGGTGTTCAGTTGCTCAGTTGTGCCTGGCTCTGTGCGACCCCATGGACTGAAGGATGCCGGGCTTCCCTGTCCTTCACTATCTCCCAGAGTTTGCTCAAACTCATGTCCATTGAGTCAATGATGTCATCCAACTGTCTCATCCTCTGTTGTCCCCTTCTTCTCCTGCCCTCAATCTTTCCCAGCATCAGTCTTTTCCAATGAGTTGGCTCTTCAAATTAGGTGGCCAAAGTATTGGATCTCCAGCATCAGTCCTTCCAATGAATATGCAGCATTGATTTCCTTTAGGATTTACTGGTTTTATCTCCTTGCAGTCCAAGGAACTCTCAAGAGTCTCCTCCTACACCACAGTTCGAAAGCATCACTTCCTTGGTGCTCAGCCTTCTTTATGGTCCAATTCATACATCTGTACATGAAAGTGAAAGAAAGTCAAAGTGAAGTCGCTCAATCGTATCCAACTCTTTGCGACCACATGGACTGTAGCCTACCAGGCTCCTTCATCCATGGGATTTTCCAGGCAAGAGTACTGGAGTGAGTTGCCATTTCCTTCTCCAGGGGATCTTCCCAACCTGGGGATCGAACCTGGGTCTCCCGCATCGCAGGCAGACGCTTTACCGTCTGAGCTACCAAGGAAGTACATGACTGCTCATCTCATAGCATTTACTATACGGACCTTTGTCAGCAAAGTGATGTATCTTCTTTTTAATATGCTGTCTAGGTTGGTCATAGCTTTTCTTCCAAGGAGCAAGTGTCTTTTAATTTCGTGGCCACAGTCACCATCTGCAGTGAGTTTGGAGCCCAAGAAAATAAAGTCTGTCACTGTTGCCATTGTTTCCCCATCTGTTTGCTGTGAAGTGTTCGGACTAGATGCCATGAACTCTGTTTTTTGAATGTTGAGTTTTAGGCCAGATTTCTCACTCTCTTCTTTCACTTTCATCAAGAAGCTCTTTAGTTCCTTTTCATTTCTGCCGTTAGGGTGGTGTCAACTGCGTATCCGAGATTATTGAGATTTCTCCCTACAATGTAGATTCCAGCTTGAGCTTCGTGCAGCCTGGCATTTTAATGATGTACTCTGCATATAAGTTAAATAAGCAGGGTGACAATTACAGCCCTGATGTACTCCTTTCCCAATTTTGAACCAAGTCTCATTCTAACAGTTGCTTCTTGACCTGCATACAAGTTCCTCAGGAGGCAGTTAAGGAGGTCTGGTATTCCCATCTCTTTAAAAATTTTCCGATTTGTTGTGGTCCACAAAGTCAGGCCAAAGCAATTTGATCTCTCGTTCCTGTGCCTTTTCTAAATCCAGCTTGAACATCTAGAAGTTCTCAGTTCATGTGCTGTTGAAGCCTAGCTTGAAGGATTTTGAGTATTACCTTGCTAGCATGTGAAATGAGCGCAACTGTATGGTACTTTGAACATTCTTTGGCATTGCCTTTCTTTGGGATTGGAATGAAAACTGATCTTTTCCAGTCCCATGGCCACAGCTGAGTTTTCCAAATTTGCTAGCATATTGAGTGTAGCACTTTGACAGCATCATCTTTTAGGATTTGAAATAGCTCAGCTTGAATTCTATCACCTCCACTAACTTTGTTCGCAGTAATGCTTCCTAAAGCCCACTTGATTTCACACTCCAGAATGTCTGACTTTAGATGAGTAATCATACCATTGTTGTTATCCATGTCATTAAGACCTTTTTTGTACAGTTATTCTGTGTATTCTTACCACCTCTTCTTAATCTCTTTTGCTTCTGTTAGGTTCATACCATTTCTGTCCTTTATTGTGCCCATCTTTGTGTGAAATGTTCCCTTGATATCTCTAATTTTCTTGAAGAGATCTCTAGTTTTTTCATTCGATTGTTTTCCTCTATTTCTTTGCATTGTTCACTTAAGAAGGCTTTCTCATTTCTCCTTGCTATTCTTTGGAACTCTGCATTCAGATGAGTATGTCTTTCATTTTCTCATTTGCCTTTTGCTTCGCTTCTTTTCTCAGCTGTTTGTAAGCCTCCTCTGGCAATCATTTTGGTTATTGCATTTCTTTTCTTAGGGATGGTTTTGGTCACTTGTTAATTAATTTTATTTTATTTTATTTTTACAATTTAGTATTTCTTTATAGTCTCAGAGTTGGATTCGAAATTTCAACCCTCATTCAATTTTTTTTTTAAATCACAAAGGTATTAATTTTCTAGTTTCTTTAGCAGTAACACTAGGTGTGAAAATACATGGAAGTATATCAAATTTTTTAGTGAATATAAATTAGAAATGTAGCATTCTATTCATACTAACTCAAACAGGTGGAATCAAAATGTCATAAAGTTTTTTAGCTAGGCAAACATTTATAAATTTTTTTACTATATATATATATATATTTATACACACACATATATATATAGAAAAGCTTTCTACAGGTTTGAGAAAAACTTGATTAGGAACAACAACAACAAAACAACAAAAAGAGATGGAGAAGTTAAAAATCATGAAGTAAATGAAATGGGAGCACTGATTATGAAATAGAAAAAAGGAAACAAACTAGATAAAAGTAAAAGATCATCATATAGTCCCATTGTTTTTAAACATGGCTGCTCATTAGAAACACATCTGGAACTCTGGAGAATTGTAGCAATATCTGGGCATTTCTGTTTTTCAAAAAATTCCAAGATAATTCTGTTTTGCCTCTGGATTTTTAAATAGTGACTACAATTTTTTAAATTAAATGATAGTTTTAATTAAATAATAGAGTTCTATTATTCTCCGTTGATCGTTCATGATAGAATGGTATTTAGTGAATAATAATTACATAATCACAGTAGTAAACGATGTTTATCAGTTTTCACAATCAGTTCAGTTCAGTTCAGTTCAGTAGCTCAGTCATGTCTGACTCTCTACGACCCCATGAATCGCAGCATGTCAGGCCTCCCTGTGCATCACCAACTCCCAGAGTTTACTCAAACAATAGCCAGACAAAAAATAAAAGATAATTACAATTGCAAGCCATAGTGGAAACATGGTTAACCTAACAATATAAAATAATTACATACAATTTGGGGGGTTCAGAGGAGATGCTGTGAGTAGAAGTGCAAACCTGCACATGTTCTCATCCATGCAACCAGTCTGTATATTTTGGTTGGTGCATTTGGTTCATTATAGTTAAGGTAATTATTGATATATATGATCCTGTTAACATTTTCTTAATTTTTTTGTGTATGTCTTTTCCTTCTCTGTGTTTCCTGCCTAGAGAAATTACTTAAGTATTCATTGTAAAGCTCATTTGGTGGTGCTAAATTCTCTTAACTTTTGCTTGTCTGGATAGCTTTTGATTTCTCCATCAAATCTGAATGAGAATCTTCCTGGGTAGAATATTCTTGAGTGTAGGTTCTTCCCTCTCATCACTTTAAATATATCATGCCATTCCCTGCTGGCTTGTAGAGTTTCTGTTGAAAAATCAGCTGATAACTTTATGGGAATTCCCTTGTATGTTATTTGTTGTTTTTCGCTTGTTGCTTTTAATATTTTATCTTTAATTTTCATCGTTTTGATTATTGTGTGTCTTGGTGTTTTCCTCTTTGGGTTTATGCTGCTTGGGACTCTCAGTGCTTCCTGGATTGGTTGAATATTTTCTTTGCCATGTTAGGGAACTTTTCAGCTATTATCTCATTAAATATTTTCTCAGGTCCTTTCTCTCTCTCTTCTCCTTCTGGGCCTCTATAGGGTGAATGCTGGTGTGTTTAATATTGTCCCAAAGGTCTCTTCATTTTTCTTTTCATTCTTTTTTCTAAATTCTGTTCTGTGGCAGTGATTTCCACTGTTCTGTCCTCCAGATCACTTTTCTGATCTTTTTAATCGGTTAATCTGCTATTGTTTCCTTCTAGTTTATTATTCATTTCTGTATGTTTGTTCTTTAGTTCTTCTAGATCTCTGGTAAACATTTCTTGCATCTTCTCTGTTCTTTTCTGAGATACTGAATCAACTTCACTATCATTATTCTGAATTCTTATTCTGAAAGATTATATATCTCCACTTCATTTAGTTGTTTTTCTGGGGTTTTATATTGTCCCTTCATCTGAGACATAATTCTCTGCTCTGTCATCCTGATTAACTTTCTGTGATGTAGCTTTTGTTCTAGCCACTGTGGAATTATTGTTCTTCTTACTTCTGTCTGCCCTCTGGAAGATGAGGCTAAAAGGCTTGTATAAGCCTCCTAATGGGGTGGGACTGGTGGTAGGAAAATCTAGGTCTTGTTCTGGTGGGCAGAGCTGTGCTCAGTAAAACTTTAACCCAATTTTCCACTGAAGGGTTAGGTTGTGCTCCTTCCTATTAGTTGTTTGGCCTGAGTTGACCCGGCCCTGGGGGCTACGGGCTCTATGGTAGTATTAATGATGACCTCCAAGAGAATTTATGCCAAGGAACCCCTTCTAGGACTGATGCTGCCAATGTCTTGATCCCCATGGTGAGCCATTGCCAACCCACACCTCCACAGGAGAACCTCCAACACTAGTAGGTAGGTCTGGTTCATTCTCCTGTAGGGTCACTGCTCCTTTCCCCTGGGTCTTTGCACACTCAAGATTTTGTTTGTGCCCTCCAATAGTGTAGTCTCTATTTCTCCCAGTCCTGCGTGAGTCCTGTAATCAAATCCCACTGGACTTCAAAGTCATATTCCTTGGGTATTCCCAGTCCGTTTGTCAGATCCCCAGGCTGAGAAGCCTGACATGAGGTTCAGAACCTTCACAGCTATGGGAGAACTTCTTTGGTATTATTGTTCTCCAGGTCATGGGTTGCCCACCCGCTGGGTATGTGATTTGATTTTATCATGTTTGTGCCTCTCCTTCCATCTTGTTGTGGCTTCTTCTTTGTCTTTGGACTTTGAGTATCTTTTTTTGGTGGATTCCAGCATCCTGCTGTTAATGATTGTTTAACAGCTAGTTGCAATTTATTGCTCTTGCAGGAGGGGATGAGCAATAGTTCTATTTTTACTTTTTTAAGGAAATTCCCAAGTATGTGAGAGTTTTCCTTTTCATCATAGGGGACTGGAATGCAAAAGTAGGAAGTCAAGAGATACCTGGAGTAACAGGCAAATTTGGTCTTGGAATGCAAAATGAAACAGGGCAAAGGCTAATAGAGTTTTGCTAAGAGAATGTGCTGGTCATAGCAAACATCCTCTTTCAACAACACAAGAGATGATTCTACACATGGATATCACCAGATGGTAAATAGCGAAATCAGATTGATTATATTCTTTGCAGCCAAAGATGGAGAAGCTCTATACAGTCAGCAAAAACAAGACCAGGAGCTGACTGTGGCTCAGATCATAAACTCCTTATTGCCAAATTCAGAGAAAGTAGGGAAACCCAATGTAGGCATTCAGGTGTGACCTAAATCAAGTCCTTTGTGATTATACAGTGGAAGTGACAAATAGATTCAAGGGATTAGATCTGATAGATTGCCTGTAGAACTATGGACAGAGGTTTATAACATTGTACAGGAGGCCATGATCAAAACCATCCCCAAGAAAAAGAAATGCAAAAAGGCAAAATGTTTGTCTGAGGAGGCCTTACAAATAGCTGAGAAAAGAAGAGAAGAAAAAGGCAAAGGAGAAAAGGAAAGATATACCTATCTGAATGCAGAGTTCCAAAGAATTCCAAGGAGAGATAAGAAGGCCTTCATAAGTTAACAATGCAAAGACATAGAGTAAAACAGTAGAATGGGAAAGACTAGAAATCTCTTCAAGAAAATTAGATACCAAAGGAACATTTCATGTGACAATGGGCCCAATAAAGGACAGAAGTGGTATGGACCTAACAGAAGCAGAGGATATTAAAAAGAGGTGGCAAGGATACACAGAGTGTGAAGTCGCGCAGTCGTGTCCAACTCTTGGCAACCGCATGGACTGTATAGCCTGCCAGGCTTCTCTGTCCATGGGAATTTCCAGGCAAGCAAATGGAGTGGCTTGCCATTTCCTTCTCCAGGATACACAGAAGGACTGTAAAATAATGATCTTAATGACCCAGATAACCATGATGGCGTGATCACTCACCTAGAGCCAGATATCTTGGAGTCAAATGGACCTTAGGAAATATCAGTACAAACAAAGTTAGTGAAGGTGATGGAATTCCAGCTGACCTATTTCAAATCCTAAAAGATGATGCTGTGAAAGTGCTGCAGTCAATATACCAGCAAATATGGAAAACTCAGCAGTGGCCACAGGACTGGAAAAGGTCAGTTTTCATCCCAATCTCAAAGAAAGGCAGTGCCAAACAATGCTCAAACTACCACACAGTTGCATTCTTCTCACACTCTAGCAAAGTAATTCTCAAAATTCTCCAAGCTACACTTCAACAGTACATGAACCAAGAACTTCCAGATTTCTAGCTGGATTTAGAAAAGGCAGAGGAACCAGAGATCAAATTGCCAACATCCATTGGATCATAGAAAAAGCAAGAGACTTCCAGAAAAACACCTACTTCCGCTTCATTGACTACGCTAATGCCTCTCACTGCATGGATCACAACAAACTTTGGAAAATTCTTAAAGATATGGGAATACCAGGCCACCTTATCTGCTCCTGAGAAATCTGTATGCAGGTCAATAAGCAACAGTTATAACTGGACATGGAACAATGGAATGGTTCAAAATTGGGAAAGGAGTATGTTAAGGCTGGATATTGTCACCCTGTCATTATTTAGCTTATATGCAGTGTGAAATGCCATGCTGGATGAAGCACAAGCTGGAATCATGACTGCTGGGAGAAACATCAATATTCTCAGATATGCCGATGACAGCACTGTTATGGCATAAAGTGAAGAGGAACTAAAGAGACTTTTGATGAAGGGGAAAGAGGAGAGTGAAAAATTTGGCTTAAAACTCAACATTCCAAACATGAAGATCATGGCATCCAGTCCAATCCCCTCATGGAAATTAGATGGGAAACAATAGAAACAGTGAGGGATTTTATTTTTAAGGTTCCAAAATCACTGCACATGGTGACTGCATCCATGAAATTAAACGACGTTTGCTCCTTGGAAGAGAAGCTATGACAAACCTAAGAAACATATTAAAAAGCAGAGACATTATTTTGCTAACAAAGGTCCTTATATTCAAAGCTATGGTTTTTCAGGTAGTCATGTATGGATATAAGAGTTGTACCATAAAGAAGGCTGAGCACCAAATAATTGATGCTTTTTAGTGTTGCAGAAGTCTCTTGAGAGTTCCTTGGATTGCAAGGAGATCAAACCAGTCAATCCCAAAGAAAATCAGTCCTGAATATTCATTGGAAGGACTGATGCTGAAGCTGAAGCTCCAATATTTTGGCCACCTCATGTGAAGCATAGACTGATTAGAAAAGACCCTGATTCTGGGAAAGATTGAAGGCAGGAGGAGAATGGATTGACAGAGGATGAAATGGTTGGATGGTATTACCGACTCAATACACATGAGTTTGAGCAAGCTCCGAGAGACAGTGAGGGACTGGGAAGCCTGGCATGCTGCAGTCCATGGCGTCGTGGAGTCAGACATGGCTGAGTGACTGAACAATAGCAAAGGAAATGCCATGCTTTTTCCACAGTGGCTACATAATTTTACCTTCCCACCAACATCCTCTCTAGCACTTATTATTTGTAACTTTTTGATGATAGACCATTCTGACTGTTGTGAAGTAATTCGTGGTTCTCATTTGCATTTATCTAGTAATAATGATATTGAGCATCTTTTCATATTCTTATTAGCCATCTATATGTCTTCTTTTGTAAAATATCTAGTCAAAAGTTCTGACCATTTTTTATTTAATTGTTTGTTTTTGGTATTAGTTTTATAAGCTCTTTGAATATTTTGTATATTAACCACTATTTTTTTCCATCATTTGCAAATATTTTATCCTATTACATAGGTTAACTGTTCATTATTTCCTTTGTTGTGTAAAAGTTTTTAAGTTTGATTAGGTCCCATTTGTTTATTTTGCTTTTATTTGTTTTGCCTTGTGAGACTGATGTAAGAAAATATTGCTACTGTTTATGTCAAAGATTGCTTTGCATATGTTCTCTTCTAGAATTAGGTCTTTAAACCATTTTGCATTTATTGTTGTATTTTATTATTTTATACATATCTCTCTAAATTTCTCAGCATCACTTATGGAGGAGACTTTTTTTCATTTTATATTCTTGCTTTTTTTTTCATAGATTATTTGATCATAGGTATGTGGACTTCTTTCTGGGCTTTTGTCTCTATTCTTTTGGTCTATGTGTCTGTTTTTGTGCCAGTACCACACTGTTTTGATTACTGTAGTTTTGTAGTATAATCTTGAGTTCTGGCAGTATTATAGTCCAGCTTTGTTCTGTTTTCTCAGGGTTGCTTTGACAATTCTGGGTCTGTAGTTATTCCATACCAACTTTAGGATTATTTTTTTTCTAGTTGTGTGAAAATTGTTATAGGTATTTTGATAGGAATTGCATTACATCTGTAGATTGCCTTGAATAGTATGGCCATTTTAACCATATTCCAGGCAAGGAGCCTGGGGTATGTTTTCAGTTTTTGTTATCATGTTCAATTTCCTTTATCAATATAACTTACAGGGTATAGTTATTTCACCTCCTTTGGTAAATTTATTCCTAGTTATTTTCATTTATATTTTGCTTAAATTTTAAACTTTTTTTTCTTTCTGATATTTAATTGTTAATGTATAGAAACACTACAGAGTTCTGTATATTAATCTTGCTATTTTGCTGAAGTCATTTATTCATTCTAGTATTTTTTGTGTATAAACTTTAAGGTTTTCTATATAAAGTGTCCTGTCATGTACAAGCAGTCACAGATTTACTTCTTCTCTTTCAATTTGGATATATTTTATTTTTCTTGTCTGAGTACTGTGGTCATTGTAGTACTCTGTCAAATAGTAGTGGTTTGAGTGGCCATCCTTATCTTGTTCCTGAATTTAGTGTGAAGGCTTTCAGCTTTTCACCACTGAGAGTAATGTTTGCTGTGTGTTTCTTGTAAATGGCATTTGTCATGTTGAGATATGTTCCCTCTGTCCCTGTTTTGAGGAGACTTTTTATCATGAATGAGTATTGAGTTTTGTCAAATGCAATTTCTACATATATTGAGAAAATCATGTGGTATTTTTTTCTTTCCTTTTGTTAATGTGGTGTCTCACATGGGTTGATTCGCATATTTAGAACCATCTTTGTGACCCTGGAATAAATTCAGCATGATCATAGTGTGTGATGCTTTTTATGTATTGTTGGATAACTTTTGCTAATATTTGTTGAGGATTTTTACATCTATAATCATCAAAGATATTGGTTTGTAATTTTCTCTTTTGTATTGTCTTAGTCTCTTGTTTACATCAGAATAATGCAGGCCTCATCAAATTAATTGGATGTGTTCCCTTATTTCATTCTCTGTGATAGTTTGAAAAAAACAACTTTATCCTTTTAAATGTGTTGAGGCTTGTGTTATGACCTAGGATGTAGTCTCTACTAGAGAATGTTCCATGTGAGCTTGAAAACAATTTGTATTTTCCTTTTGGAGGGATGTAGTGTCCTGTAGGTACCAAGTAAGTCCAGCTGCTCTGTTGTGTCATTTCAGACCCCTGCTGCCTTATGATTTTCTGTCTGGATGATACATCCATTGACATCACTGGGATGGTAAAGTTTCCTTCTATTATTGTATTATTGTCAATGTCTCTTTATGTTAGTATTTGTTTTACATATTTAGGTGCTCCTGTATTGGATGTATATATGTTAATGAATTTAATACCTACTTTTTGTATTGATTCCTTTATTATTATTATAAAATACCCTTCATTGTCTTTCTTTAAGGCCTGTGTTTTAAAGTATATTTTATCTGATATAGGTATTGCTACCCCCACTTTCTTGTCAATGTCTGTTTGCATAAAATATCTTTTTCCATCCCCTCACTTCCAGTGTTGTGTGTGTCTTTCACCCTGAGATGAGTCTCTTATAGGCAGCATATTACAGGATCTTTTTTTTTTTCCATCCAATTTGCCACCCTATGTCTTTTGATCAGAGCATTCAGTCCGTTGACATTGAAGTAATTATTGATATGTATGTACTTATTGCCATCATTTCCCTTGTTTTCCAGTTGATTTTGCAGTTCTCCTTTCTTCTTTTTGTTTTTCCTTTTGCAGTGTGATGATTTTCTTTTGTAGTATATTTGCGTTCCTTTCTTTTGGTTTTTGTGAATCTGTTGTAGGTTTTATTTATGGTTACCATGGGGGTTCATGTATATTGACCCATAACTATATCTACTTGCTTCAAAATGATAATCACTCAAATCCAAACAAATTCTAAAAGAGCTTCCCCCACATTTTGTGATTTTGATGTCTTAGTTTACATCTTCATGCCTGTCTTTTTACTGTCTATTGTAGTTATAATTGCTTTTATACTTTTTTGTTTTCTAATCTACAGACTGAATTATGCGATCTTTAATCATTGCTATATATTTGCCTTTCTTAATGAGATTTCCCACTTCCTATAGATTCTTGCTTCTTTTCCATTTAGAGAAAACCCTTCAACATTTCTTTTAGGGTAGGTTTAGTATTGCTGAATTCTTTTTGTTATTGCTTGTCTGAAAAATCCTTTATCTCTCTTATTCTAAATGATAATCCTGCTGGGTGGAATATCCTAGATTGCATTTTTTATTTTTCAGGATTTTGAATATATCATGCCACTGCCATGTGGCCTGCAAATTTTCTGCAGAGAAATCTGCTGTTAGCTTTAAAATGTTTCTTTTGTAAATGATTCTTTTTTTTTTTTCTTGCTGCCGTTAGAATCTTCTCTTTAAATTTTGCCAGTTTAATTATGATAAATTTTGATGTGGATTTGTTTGGGTTTATCTTGTTTAGGACCTTCTGTGCTTTGTATACCTGAAGCTGTTTCCATCTTTGGTTTTGAGAAGTTTTCAGCTAAAATTTCTCCAAATTCATTTTTATGTCCTTCTTGAACCCTTACGTATTTATGGGATTTTTATATTATCCCATAGACCTTGTATACTCGTTTCATTTTTCTTCATTTATCTTTCCCGCTGTGGCTCTGAAAAATTTCAAACTAATAATTTATTTATATCTAATTGTTTGCAAATTGGTTTGCCAATAACAGTTATGGAGATTGCTTGGATAGAACCACAGGTTGTTCCTTTAAAGACCGTGTTAAAGAAAATGAAGTTGAATTAGCTGAAGCTCAACAGATTCTGTCCTTAACAAAGGCAGGTAGACAAAGACTGTGACATTTGATATGATGATGGCATCTGTATTGCATGCTTTGCTGAACCTACAGAATTGGTTTAGTAAAAGTGCTACCTCTGAGCTTTGATTAGCATCTGAATAGTGAAATTAAAATGATGAAACCACACATTCAGTATGAGAAGAAAAAGAGGACTAAAGGATTTCCTGCAGTTTGGTTTAGCATTGCAGATTCTCAGCTTCTGGAATACACCTGGACTCATCTGAACACTGAACAGTGTTAGTCACTCAGTTCTGTCTGACTGTTTGCAACCCCATGAACTGTAGCTTGCTAGGCCCTTCTACCCATGGAATTCTCCATGCAAGAACACTGGAGTGGATAGCCATTCCTTCTTCAGGGGATCTTCCCAACCCAGGGATCAAACCCTGGTCTCCTGCATTGCAGGTGGATTCTTTACCATCTGAGCCACCAGAGCAGCTGGCTGACTACTATACTGAATCCAACCTGTGATGTCTGTACTGCTGTGCTGAACTCAGTATTATATACAAGTTAAAACCTTAACCTCTTTTCTTATATTTCCTTGTTTTCCAGTGATAAAGTTACATGGTATATTGTGAGGATTAAATGAGATTACATGAAATAACTTGAAAATCCATTATAGTTCCAGGTATATTGTAAATGTTCAACCTGTATTAATTCCTTTTCTCTTTACTCCACTGTATGCACAGTGGTAGTTAAAATGCTATTTCTTCCCTCTTGTTCCTTTGGGGAAAATATCAAAAAGATGCCTCAGTTAGTTTAATGCTGTTTATTTTACCCTGATTTCCTAGACAACAGAGCTGAGGCAGAGCCTAGTAGCATGCTGATGCTTTGCCAGGAGTACGATCTGAGGGTAACAAAACTGAGGGGAAAATTAAGCAAAGCTTTGAAAATGGGATAGTGAATACAAAGTATACATATTGAATTGAAAACACAGGCATGTGTTTAGAGATATCTCTGGATAAGCTGTGTGGAAACACTCATTTTACAGTAGTCTTTTGGAGGGAAGAAAGTGGAATAACTTATCTGCCTCTTCTTCCTCTCTCTTGTCATTTATTGATCAGTATTTGCCTCCTGTCTCCTGGGTTCTTCCACTCAGCCCTTTGGGCAGCTGTTGGGAAGCCAGATCCTGCAACCTATGGAGCAGTTCATCTTTTGAGTCTATAAGCAGCGGTAGGGGCCAGGGCCTCTGAGTTTTGTCAGACCATGTCTGGTGCCATGCTGCTGTGGTTCCAGGGCAGCACCAAGAGCCAAGCCCTCTTTCCAGGTAAGGCTGGCATAGGTAAAAGGATTAGGAGGTGATGCTAGTGCAGCTGAAACATCTGCAGAAGATCAAAAACAGAGTTTAGTATACAACAGATCTCTTTATTGCTATTTGTTTCTGAAACATTTTCTTTTGAAATGATAATCCTTGCATATATAACATCTAGTATAGTTCCTTTATAGTATATATTTTCTCATGATCTGAATTTTATTTTATGCTCTTTACCAATGAGAGCCAGCCCAACAGATGGTGGCGCATTGTTCCTTGAATGTGAGTACACTGTGCTGCAATTGGTTTCAGCTAATGAGAACACCAGCTGCCTCCTTGAGCTGAGGGAACTGTGCCAAGTGTCATGCACTTTACTTTGGCTGAACACTGCCATTTATTTCACTATCTGGCAAATACAAATAATTGATAAAAGGTGTACAAGTGCTGAGTTTTCCACAAAGAAACAATGGAATAACTGTTGGATTGGAATGCGAGTGTTCAGTGAGATTCTTCAAAGAAATGCTGAGCAAAACTAGGGTAACCTTCTTTATGTACAACAAAATGTACATCACTGCAAACTGAGAGGACTGGCCAACAGTTGTATGAACAGAAACTGGGAGAAATGATGATAAAAGCATGCTATGGCTGTAGGCACAAAATATTATATGTAAAGTGACTGGCATATATAGTGAACATGATAAATATTATCTCCATCAATATTGTTAATCATCTCATTAAATGCTTACAAATCATTTTCCCCTTCTTTAAGACAACCAGCCAGCTATTTATTGAATAACTTTCATGAAAATGTAGGAGGAATTAACTGAATACTCATACTGTATAAAGGTTGTACCGTGGGTGGATTACACAGCTGGGAGAGAGCTCATTTTTTGCCATTTGAATTGTTTCCATAGTCTTCCCTCTCCCACCCATCTAAGAACCTGTATGGTTGAAAGCATAATTCTAAATGGGAGAAGAGAGACACAACAAGATAAGAGAGAGCTTTTACAATTTTTAACATCCCCTAAAGCATAATTTGCCCTGGAGAAGAAAATGGCAACCCACTCCAATATTCCTGCCTGGGAAATCCCATGGACCATGGAGCCTGGCTGGCTATAGTCCATGAGGTTTCAGAGAATCGGACACAACTTAGCAGCTAAACAGCAGCAACAAAGCATATTTTGAAAAGTATAATTTGAGTGGAAATTTGTGTGGGATAAAAACAGATATACCACATGAAGGTAAGGTTGTGTGCTGGGGGTAGGTGGAATAAGGGAAGAAGAAAGTGTTAAGTCTTCAAATCGTAGATTGCATGATATCCCACAAGATCTAGGGACAGAGGGATAGACTGCGTGGTAGAAACTGGTTATAAATCTTTACAACATGTAATCATCAGTTGAAATGGAATTAAATTATATAAGCTTCTGTGAATTTAAAATTTGAAGGCTTTTCATCTTTGTAAAAGTAGATAGCTCAGAAAAAGTGCCTTGTACTTCAAGAAAGTAATGGTAAGGATATGCCAGAAGTCATTTGCTCATAGAAGGAGGTTGGTCAGTCTCCCAGTACCCCCAGAATCTCAGCATGCCCTAAAAACTAATGGAAGATACCCAATTATGGTAAATGTGTCTGCCCTAAATTTCTTTCATAGTTTAAATGCTTATTGGCTTATTATTTGGCTTATAAGGGTTCTGTTCAGGGGCTATGGCAAGCAGATCCAGTGAAAATAGATCTGTGGGGAGCATATATTTCAGTTGCCAATTAGGGCAGTCAGCTAGTGCACCATGAAACATAGTATCTGTCAATTTATATCACATGTTGCTCTTTTGAAAGCTGTGTTATAGATGATACAGTATTTTTTTATTGTTATATAACACTCAAGTTTACCTTGATTCATGGAACTAACATTCCAGGTTCCTATGCTCTTTACAGCATTGGACCTTGCTTCTATCACCAGTCACATCCACAACTGGGTATTGTTTTTGCTTTGGCTCCATCCCTTCATTCTTTCTGGAGTTATTTCTCCACTGATCTCCAGTAACATATTGGGCACCTACTGACCTGGGGAGTTCCTCTTTTAGTATCCTATCATTTTGCCTTTTCATACTGTTCATGGGGTTCTCAAGGCAGGACTACTGAAGTGGTTTGCCATTCCCTTCTCCAGTGGACCACATTCTGTCAGACCTCTCCACCATGCCCCGTCCGTCTTGGGTGGCCCCACATGGCATGGCTTAGTTTCATTGAATTAGACAAGGCTGTGATCCGTGTGATCAGATTGGCTAGTTTTCTGTGATTACGGTTTCAGTGTGTCTGCCTTCTGATGACCTCTCGCAACACCTACCATCTTATTTGGGTTTCTCTTACCTTGAACGTGGGGTATCTCTTCACTGCTGTTCCAGCAGAGCACAGCTGCTGCTCCTTACCTTGGACGAAGGGTATCTCCTCATGGTTGCCACTCTTGACCTTGAATGTTGAGAAGCTCCTCTCGGCCCTCCTGCGCCCGTGCATCTGCCGCTCCTTGGACGTGGGGTTGCTCCCCTCGGCCGCCGGCCCTGACCTCGGACATGGGGTAGCTCCCCAGGAATCAAGGCAAATTGAAAGTGGTCAAACAGGAGATGGCAAGAGTGAGTGTCAACATTCTAGGAATCAGCGAACTAAGATGGACTGGAATGGGTGAATTTAACTCAGATGAGCATTATATCTACTACTGTGGGCAGGAGTCCCTTAGAACAAATGGAGTAGCCATCATGGTCAACAAAAGAGTCTGAAATGCAGTACTTGGATGCAATCTCAAAAACGACAGAATGATTTCTGTTCATTTCCAAGGTAAACCATTCAATATCATGGTAATCCAAGCCTGTGCCCCAACCAGTAATGCTGAAGAAGCTGAAGTTGAATGGTTCTATGAAGACCTACAAGACATTTTAGAACTAACACCAAAAAAAGATGTCCTTTTCATCATAGGGGACTGGAATGCAAAAGTAGGAAGTCAAGAAACCTGGAGTAACAGGCAAATTAAGCCTTATAGTACAGAATGAAGCAGGGCAAAGACTAATAGAGTTTTTTCCTTTTTTTGCTATTAATTTTTTTAATTAGTTTATATTCTATTTTTTAACTTTACAATATTGTATTTGTTTTGCCATACATTGACATGAATCCACCATGGATGTACATGTTTTCCCCTTCCAGAACCCCCCTTCGACCTCCTTCCCCATCCCATCCCTCTAGGTCATCCCAGTACACCAGCCCCGAGCATCCTGTATCATGCATTGAACCTGGACTGACTAATAGAGTTTTGCCAAGAGAACACACTGGTCATAGCAAACACCCTCTTCCAACAACACAAGAGAAGACTCAACATATGGACATCACCAGATGGTCAACCTTGAAATCAGATTGATTATATTCTTTGTAGCCAACGATGGAGAAGCTCTATACAGTTAGCAAAAACAAGACCAGGAGCTGTTTGTGGCTCAGATCATGAACTCCTTATTGCCAAATTCAGACTTAAATTGAAGAAAGTAGGGAAAACCACTAGACCACTCAGGTATGACCTAAATCAAATCCCTTATGATTATACAGTGAAAGTGAGAAATAGATTTAAGGGACTAGAACTGACAGACAGAGTGCCTGAGGAATTATGGACGGAGGTTCATGACACTGTACAGGAGACAGGGATCAAGACCATCCCCATGGAAAAGAAATGCAAAAAGGTAAAATGGCTGTCTGAGGAGGCCTTCCAAATAGCTGTGAAAAGAAGAGAAGTGAAAAGCAAAGGAGAAAAGGAAAGATATTCCCATTTGAATGCAGAGTTCCAAAGAATAGCAAAGAGAGATAAGAAAGGCTTCCTCAGCAATCAGTGCAAAGAAATAGAGGAAAACAACAGAATGTGAAAGACTAGAGACCTCATCAAGATACTTAGAGATATCAAGGGAATATTTCATGCAAAGATGGGCTTGATAAAGAACAGAAATGGTATGGACCTAACAGAAGCAGAAGATATTAAGAAGAGGTGGCAAGAATACACAGAAGAACTGTACAAAAAAGATCTTCACAACCCAGATAATCATGATGGTGTGATCACTCACCTAGAGCCAGACATCCTGGAACGTGAAGTCAAGTGGGCTTAGGAAGCCTCACTACAAACAAAGCTAGTGGAGGTGATGGAATTCCAGTTGAGCTATTTCAAATCCTCAAAGATGATGCTGTGGAAGAGCTGCACTCAATATGCCAGCAAATTTGGAAAACTCAGCAGTGGCCACAGGACTGGAAAAGGTCAGTTTTCATTCCAATCCCAAAGAAAGGCAATGCCAAAGAATGCTCAAACTACCACACAATTGCACTCACCTCACACCCTAGTAAAGTAATGCTCAAAATTCTCCAAGCCAGGCTTCAGCAATACGTGAACCGTGAACTTCCAGATGTTCAAGCTTGTTTTAGAAAAGGCAGAGGAACCAGAGATCAAACTGCCAACATCTGCTGGATCATTGAAAAAGCAAGAGAGTTCCAGAAAAACATCTATTTCTGCTTTATCAACTATGCCAAAGCCTTTGACTGCGTGGATCACAATAAACTGTGGAAAATTCTGAAAGAGATGGGGCTACCAGACCATCTGACCTGTCTCTTGAGAAACCTGTATGCAGGTCAGGAAGCAACAGTTAGAACTGGACATGGAGCAACAAACTGGTTCCAAATAGGAAAAGGAGTACGTCAAGGCTGTATATTGTCACCCTGCTAATTTAACTTATATGCAGAGTACATCATGAGAATTGCTGGGCTGGAAGAAACACAAGCTGGAATCAAGATTGCTGGGAGAAATATCAGTAACCTCAAATATGCAGATGACACCACCCTTATGGCAGAAAGTTTAGAAGAACTAAAAAGCCTCTTGATGAAAGTGAAAGAGGAGAGTGAAAAAGTTGGCTTAAAGCTCAATGTTCAGAAAACTAAGATCATGACATCCAGTCCCATCACTTCATGGGAAATAGATGGGGAAACAATGGAAACAGTTGCTGACTTTATTTTAGGGGGCTCCAAAATCACTGCAGATGGTGATTGCTGCCATGAAATTAAAAGACGCTTCCTCCTTGGAAGGAAAGTTATGACCAACCTAGACAGCATATTAAAAAGCAGAGACATTACTTTGCCATCAAAGGTCTATCTAGTCAAGGCTATGGTTTTTCCAGTAGTCATATATGGATGTGAGAGTTGGAATGTGAAGAAAGCTGAGCACCAAAGAATTGATGCTTTTGAACTGTGGTGTTGGAGAAGACTCTTAAGAGTCTCTTGGACTGCAAGAAGATCCAACCAGTCCATCCTAAAGGAGATCAGTCCTGGGTGTTCATTGGAAGGACTGATGTTGAAGCTGAAACTCCAATACTTTGGCCACCTCATGCGAAGAGCTGACTCATTGGAAAAGACCGTTATGCTTGGAAGGATTGGGGGCAGGAGGAGAAAGTGACAACAGAGGATGAGATGACTGGATGGCATCACCAATGGATATGAGTTTGGGTAAACTCCGGGAGTTGGTGATGGACAGGAAGGCCTGGCGTGCTGCAATTGATGGCGTTGCAAAGAGTCAGACACGACTGAGCGACTGAACTGAACTGAACACTAAAATGAACAAATCAAATTTGTATATTTAAAAGATATAATAAAAGCATTATTTGTGCTGTGACACATAAACACATATGTTATTTTCCTAAGTATTTTCCTTTGTTTCTGGACTTTTAGGCAATGTCAATATGTATATAAGCTTTATTGAATACATATTAAGTGACTATATATAAGTAAATAAAAAGCTAGTATTAAATTTATATGACAGATATTTTTATTTTAAAGTTTTTTTGAATTGAGATGAACTGATGAAAAATTTCAGTTCTAATGACTCTAAAACACGTTTGTACTAATATAAAAATTATATATTAAGAAATGTCACCTTGACAAATTATTTCTTAAACTTTATAATTCAGGACATTCTTATTGTGCTTACCAGTTTCTATTAATGAATGTATTTCATTTCAGTGAGATTTTAGACTGTTTAGTGTTCTTAAAGTTTTAAAGCAAATGGTAATTTATCGATGTATTTTAGTCAGTATTATTATTTTGTAGCAAATTGTTTTAGAAAATACAGAATTACCATAGTGATAGCTTAAAATGAACAATGTCATATTCTTGTTCTCTGAAGAAGAAGATTTAGCTTCAGGACCACGGACCAGGCTTGGTCACTCAGAGCTTTTGTTTGGCAGAGGTTTTATTACAGTAAAAAGGACAGAGAAATCTTCTGAAATAGACATCAGAAGAAGGACGGAGAGTGCCCCACTGGTAGTCTTATCAAGGCCTTATGTCCTTTTACCAGACCCACTCCCACAACATACATCTTAAATCTTAAATTAATAAGATTAGAACTAACAATAGAAAGGTGTTACTAGACACACTCCCACAACATACATCTTAATATAACAAGATTAGTCTAAAGTTTCTTGTTAAGAAGAGGAAACATGTCCTTGACAAGATACATTGTTGTAATATAATCATTAGTACAGAGATTAAGAAAAAACACACCCTTGAGGAGATGAGCTTTTTTGTTAGCTCTGGGCTTAAAGAAAGTTAATCTTAAAGATTGTTGTAATAACAACTCAGAGTTTAAGAAAAAATGTCTTATCTTACTAAGATAAAGCAGTCTAGAAAAAAAGTGTCCTTTTCTCCTCCTTTCCTGGACCCCTTTCTCCTCCTTGAGAACCCTGGACCCCTTCCTCCTTGAGGGCTCCCGACTTCCTATAAATTTACAGAGTTAACTCTTTCAGTAGTGAGTCATGGTCTAAGTTACCCAACAGTTTAGCTGGAATAGGCTTTTAAATCTATTCTATGTGTCACTACATGTATCTATACAATGGGTTGAAAAGTTTCATGGTATAGTTTTATAAGCATGTATAAGGATACAGGCTTGGCTGCTATCAAGAGATCCAAAACCTCAGTTGTTTAGATATGATAGACGTTATTATGCTACTCCAAAATTAGCAGGGAATCTGCAGTAACAGTCCCCAAACTTTTTGACACCAGAGACAGGTTTTGTGGAAGACAATTTTTCCATGGACTGGGGAGGGCAGAATGGTTTTGGGATGATTCAAGTGTATTACATTTATTGTGTACTTTATTTCTATTATTATTACATCAGTTCCTCCTCAGATCATCAGGCATTAATTCCCAGAGGTTGGAACCCCTGGAGAAGACCCAGTCACCTTCCATATTTTCACTTTGCTGTCCCTTGGATGTTGATCTTGTTATGGCTGGAGACCACCATGGTTACCTCCCATCAAGAAACTAAAAAGGGAAGACTTTATCCTTTCTTCGAAGGAATTGAGCTAGAAGTAGCACACATCAATTTTCTTCCATTGTATTAGGCAGAATTTAGTCATATCACCATGTGTAGCAGCAAAGGAAGCTAGGCAGTGAAGGATGCTATATACCTAGCTAAAATTCTCATTACTGTGAAAAAAGAACATGGATTTGGGGAGACATCTAATAGTTTCTGCTGTGTGTTGTCTTATCTCCTGAGCATGAAACTTATCTACTCCGTCTCTAAGTCTCATTCTTCTCATAATCCATTATATCTGTGTAATGTGAGGTCTGTTCTTTTTCTCAACCCCTGATATTACTTCTTATGTTTGGCACATCTGATATGGAAGTCAATTTATCTGCCATCTGCTCACCCTTTCCCCTGCTCAAATACACATCCAATATACAGTGGTAGATACGAGGCAAGGTAACACATACAAAAGACAGAGGTAGAAGAGAAGCAGAATAAGACACTCCCATTTGGAAAAGAGGAAGATGGGAAACCTAATAGTCCCTTAGCTGTGGTTAAATTCTGTGTGTAGGAATCATGAAGGTTTTTATCCTTGTAGTAGAAAAGTTTCTTTGTTAGTCCTCTTGGCAAGCTTGTCCCTCTGCCTTGGGGGAAATCATTTTTCTCCATGGTTCCTGACCTTGTCCTTTAGGAAATTTTTATTGTCTGTTATTCTCCATGTGTAGATCTAAAGTGGGCCTTAAAAAAAGTATACCTTTTGTAGGGATTAGAAGGCTTTCAAAGTTGACTTCCTGCTAGTACAGGTAAGAGAGCCTAAAGGGTTGTCTTTGTGTTGAACAATTATAAGCTTTTATGGTGTGTGTGTGTGTATGTGCACGCGCGCGTGCACGTGTGCTCAGTTGCTCAGTCATATTCTTTGAGATCCCATGGACTTGAGACTGCCAGGTATCTCTGTCCATGGGATTTCTCAGGCAAGAATACTGGAGTGGGTTGCCATGCCCTCCTCCAGAGGATCTTCCCAACCCAGGGATGGAATTCATGTATCCAGCATTGGCAGGTGGATTCGTTACTATTGAGCCAACTGGGAAGCCAATGTGTGTAGTACATCCCCTTAAAAACTTACTGCATTTTCTGCTTATTTATACTGATTAATTTCAAGTGCAAGTAAATGTAGCCAAACATTAATCAATTCAGTTTTGTTTCCTAGATAAATAACTGGATTTTAATTGTTGGCCTTTGTGTTCAGCAAATCCCTCAGTTTCTAAATCAAGGTCAGTTATCTTGAGGCTTACATGAGAAGGAAGTTCTCTTAATATCTGGGCTGATTGCTGGACTGAATCCCACTGACTGTTGAACTCCTGGAATCTCAGGTTCATATCAGCTTAAGCAATACCTTTTGAACCTCTTGTTTTAACTATGTGTGATTGGAATATAGAAGAATTAGGTTTAAAACCCAGTGTAGCCACACACTCACTAGAGAGTCAGTCAATTTAGGTTTCAAACTACAGGTGGGGTGAGCAGTTCTGAATTATCTTCCATATCTGCTTAAGACTTCTTTATTTAGGCTGAGTTTATATCTTTTAAAAGCTGTTGTTGGAAGTATCAAAAAGGTGCATGCATACTACCATTCATACTTTTTCCATTCACTTTTCTCAAGCTGGAGGCTTAGTTATTATTTTTGAAGTACTAACGTTCAAGATGACAGTTCTACTAAACATTTTGCTGTGGCATAGCAAGAGTCAGCAAACTTATAATCTTGCTTTCTGTTCATCATCACCTACTGTTCAATCTCCAAGTCAGTACCACATATTGCAGGTTTGGATAGCATGTGTGTGCACGTTCAGTTGTGTCTGACCTTTTGTGATCCTATGGACTGTAACCTACCAGGCTCCTCTGTCCATGGGATTCTTCAGGCAAGAAGACTAGAGTGGGTTGTCATTTAGTCCTTCTGGGGATCTCCTAGACCCGGGGCTCAAACCCACGTCTCCTGCACTGGCAGGTTATTCTTTACCATTTAGCCACCTGGAAAGCCCAGGTTCCGATAGGGCAGCTATCAGATTCTGTGTTAGTTAGGAAATGGGTTCAGCTGCTCTAACAATGACCCTAAATTACAAAGGCTTAATCAAAATAGAGCCTTCCACCTTACAGCCTGGGCATACACAGCCCAGAGCTATGTTCCATTGTATTGGAGATCCAGGATACTTCTGTTTTGTTGCTCCACCATCCTTTGAGTGTTGCTCTTGTCCACATGAGTCAAGATGATACACCACCACCACTTCTGCATTTCAGGCACTGGGGAGAGGAAAAACAAAGAGAAGGCTGTCTCTTCTATTTAACTGTTCACATTAACACAAACTTAACCATATGGCCACATCTAGCTGCAAGGAGGCTTGAAATATGCAGGGTATTCAGATAAAAATCTTATTAATAGCAAAATGTTTTTAAAGAAAAATGAAAGAATAGACTTTGGACTATTGTTAAAAATTTATGCCACAAAACATAGGATATGCATTTGGATCTTCAAGAACAAAAACAAAACCAAAACCAACCAACCAGTGAACAAAAAGCTTTCAGTACAATGTCCAACATGGAACAACAAACTGGTTCCAAATGAGGAAAGGAGTGTGTCAATGCTGTATATTGTCACCCTGCTTCAGTTCAGTTCAGTTCAGTCACTCAGTAGTGTCTGACTCTTTGAGACCCCATGGACTTCAGCATGCCAGGCCTCCCTGTCCATCACCAACTCCCGGAGTTTACCCAAACTCATGTCCATTGAGTTGGTGATGCCATCCAACCATCTCATCCTCAATCGTCCCCTTCTCCTCCTGCCCTCAGTCTTTTCCAGCATCAAGGTCTTTTCAAATGAGTCAGCTCTTCTCATCAGGTGGCCAAAGTATTGGAGTTTCAGCTTCAACATCAGTCCTTCCAGTGAACACCCAGGACAGATCTCCTTTAGATGGACTGGTTGGATCTCCTTGCAGTCCAAGGGACTCTCAGGAGTCTTCTGCAATACCACAGTTCAAAAGCATCAATTCTTCGGCGCTCAGCTTTCTTTATAGTCCAACTCTCACATCCATACATGACCACTGGAAAAACCGTAGCCTTGACTAGATGGACCTTTGTTAGAAAAGTAATGTCTCTGCTTTTTAAGTAGCCACCCTGATTATTTAACTTATATGCAGAATACATCAGGTGAAGTGCCAGGCTGGATGAAGCACAAGCTGGAATCAAGATTGCTGGGAGAGATATCAATAACCTCAGATATGCAGATGACACCACCCTTATGGCAGAAAGCAAAGAACTAAAGAGCCTCTTGATGAAAGTGAAAGAGGAGAGTGAAAAAGCTGGCTTACAACTCGGCATTCAGAAAACTAAGATCATGGCATCTGGTCCCATCACTTCATGGCAAATAGATGGGGAAACAATGGAAACAGTGAGAGACTTTATTTTCTTGGGCTCCAAAAGCACTGCGGACAGTGACTGCAGCCATGAAATTAAAAGACACTTGCTCCTTGGAAGAAAAGCTATGACCAAACTAGACAGCATATTAAAAAGCAAAGACATTACTTTACCAACAAATATCCGTCTAGTCAAAGCTATGGTTTTTCCAGTAGTCATATATGGATGTGCGTGTTGGACTCTAAAGAAAGCTGAGCACCGAAGAATTGATGCTTTTGAACTGTGGTGTTGGAGAAGACTCTTGAGAGTCCATGGACTGCAAGGAGATCTAACCAGTCAATCCTAAAGGAAATCAGTCCTGAATATTCACTGGAAGCACTGATGCTGCAGCTAAAACTCCAATACTTTGGCCCCTGATGTGAAGAACCAACTCATTGGAAAAGACCCTGATGCTGGGAAAGATTGAAGGCAGGAGGAGAAGGGGATGACAGAAGATGAGATGGTAGGATGGCATCACCAACTCGATGGACATGAGTTTGAGCAAGCTCTGGTAGTTGGTGATGGACAGGGAAGCCCAGCATGCTGCAGTCCATGGGGTCTCAAAGAGTCGGACACGACTGTGAGACAGAACTGAACTGAACAATGCCCAAGACTCCAGTGCTGGGATGACTGCATGATATATAAATTTAAATGTCTTTTTAACAATTTAATCTGTAGCTTGCCCTGTAAAAACTTCAGTAAATGTGCTCATGTGTATTACATTTGAGATTATGTGCTGAAAAGTTTATTTCTTAAGATTTGTTATTTCCCCCATTAATATTTAATGTGGTTTGAAGTAGAGAGTAGAAGCAAAATAGCATTGAGTGTCAAACATTTCCACAAAGTTCCCCTAATTACAGAGAGAGAAAATGTGTAATACCCTCTCAAATTGGAAATTTCTTGTTGGGAGGCCTCAAGTTTTATCTCAAAAATTAGATTGTACTCCATTTCATATACTCATTCTACAAATATGTTTGTTTTTTAACAAGAGTACATTACTTTTTTTATAAAGTTGCCAGTCCAGGAAGACATACATTATTTTTTCTGTGTCTCTTACCTTAAAGCATACCTCTTGGGGTATGAAATTGTTGAGAACTTGAATAGTTGGATTTATAAAACTCACATTGTGTCTTTATTTGCATTCATTAGCACCAAGTAATGAAATGAAAAGCTAACTAATATGGCTATTGCTAGGGGTCATTTTCAGGTCTACCTCCTTCCTTATCCCATTTCCCCTTCCCTGTATTCCCAGTGGATGCCTCCTTAGCCCATTGCTTTCACATAGTTGAATCTTCATTCTTAAAGTGTCTAATCAAATATCACATTTTCTGAGAAAGAACTTTCTTGACCATGGCAGAGAAACTCTAAGGTGACATTCAGTGATCCTTGCCTGGATCATTGGATCAACATGAATGGGATGGTGTTCATGCCTTTCTGAAATTTCTTCTGCTTCAGTTTGGGCAGTATCTGTTACTTGCTTCTAATCAGTAGAATTTGTCAAGAGTGATGAGAAATCACTCCTACAATTATATTATATTATATAAGACTCAGCTTCAGATTGGAGCAGGAACTTTTTCTTGGTAGTTTTGAAGCAATAAGATGTCATGTTCTAAGAGGTCCATACAGCTAGAATCTGACAGTGGAATGTGGGAGTTGAGAGCTCCTCATGTGGCAGCAGGGAAAAAGGAACCTTAGTCCTACAACTGCAAGCAAATGAATTTTTTCACCAACTTGAATGCACTTGGAAGAGAATCCTGAGACTCTAAGAATGCTGCCCAGCTGTTGATTTGATTTGAGCCTGATAAGACTTTGACCAGAGGTCTCAGCCTGAATTTCTTATCTATAGAAAATGTGAGATAATATATCTGGATTGTCTTAGGCCCTAAGCTAATAGAAATTTGATACATAGCAATAGAAAATGAATTTAGATGTTAGGAATCCAGTGTTGTTTGAGGGGAAAAAACCCACATTCCACATCCTACCTTCTTTCCTCACGGTTGTGTCTGTCCATGTTTGGGGTAGTCTTGTCCAACAATAGTGGAGTGGGGAATGCAATCCAAAATCAGGTTTATAAACTTCAACTTCTGTCAACTTCTGTTGAGCTTTCTTGGCTGAACTCATCCTGCGAACCACTGATTATACTGCTATAGTGTGAGGAAGCTTAACTGCAATGACTAGAAACCAAAGTTACTAGGAATGGCACTTTAGTAGAGTTCTATCTAGTATATCTCTACATGTAATATAAGATCGCTATAAAATAATAGATCTAATAATCATTATTAGGCTTTATTTTAAGTGAAAAACTCTATTAGCAAAAAAGCAGGTTTCTGTTTTTTGTATGTGAAGTATAGTTAGCTAGTTGGCATACAATAGTATACTAGTTTCAGGTGTACAGCATACTGATTCAACATTTGAATGCATTATAAAATGATCACTATGATAAGCCTAGTTTGTTTGCCCTCAGACAAAGTTATTATAGTTTGTTTGTCCTCAAAGTTATTATAGTATTATTGACTATATTTTTTATGCTGTATATCCTTGTGATTTATTTATTTTATAATTGTAAGTTTGTTCCTCTTAATGCCCTTCATCTATTTTTCCCAGTCTCACTCTCCCTTCTGTCTGACAGCTGCCAGTTTATTCCTTGTATCTATGAATATCTTTTCATTTTGTTTTCTTTGTTTAGATACCGCATGCATATATTTGAGATCATATGGAATTTATCCTTTTCTGTCCAATTTATTTCACTTAGCATCATGCCCTCTGGATCCATCCATGTTGTTGCAGATGGCAAGATTTTATTCTTTTTTATGGCTAAAGGATTTTTTTTTTCTTTTAGGTGATTTCTAGTCACATACCATTGTGTCTGGAAAAGACACTTGATATGATTTCAGTCTTCTTAAAGTTATTGAGACTTGTTTTGTGGCCTAGCATGAGCTCTATCCTGGATAATGCTCAATATGCTCTTGAAAAGAATGTATTCTGCTGTTTTTGGATGAAATATTTTTTGTATATCTATTAATTCCCAGGCTGATCTAATGTGAAATTTAAGGCCTGTGTTTCCTTGTTGAGTTTCTGTCTGAGTGATCTGTCCATTGATGTAAGTGGGGTGCTAAAGTCCCCTACTTTTATTGTGTTACTGTGAATTTCCACTTTATACTTATTAACATTTGTTGTATGTATTTAGATGCTCCTATATTGAGTGCATACGTATTTTAATTGTTATATCTTTTAGTTGGATTGATACCTTTATTTTATAATATCTTTGCCTCTTAAAGTCTGATATCAGTATTGATATCAGTCTGATGTCAGCTACCTTCACTTTCTTTTGATTTCTATTTGTATGGGATACCTTTTTGTATCCCCTTACTTTCAGTTTCTGTATGCCTTTAGATATGAAGAGAGTCTTTTGTAGGCAGCATATAATAGGTCTTTTTAAAAAAAATCAAGTTAGCCATTCTGTCTCTTGATTGGAGCATTTAGTCCACTTACATATAAAGTAATTATTACTAGATATGTACTTATTGCCACTTTTAAACTTGTTTTCTGGTTGTTTTTGTAGTTATCCTCTGTTCATTTCCTCTTCTCTTGCTCTTTTCCCCTGTGATTTGATGGCTACCTTTAGAGTTTTATTTAGATTTTTTTCTCTTTATTTTTGTGTATCTTTATAGGTTTTTAATTTGTGGTTACCCTATGTATTACAACCTATGTACCTATGTATATAGTTGTCTATTTTAAGTTGATAATCTCTTAGTTTGACACATTATAACACGTCTTCATTTTTACTATCCCCTACCCATTTCAACATTTTATGTTTGTGACATCATATTTTATATCTTTTTGTTTTGTGAATCCCTTAACTACTGATTGTAGGTATTAATGATTTTACTTTTCAAGGTAGTACTTTTACTTCTTTTGTCTTTTAGCCTTCCTGCTAGCTTTATGTTTGCCTTTACCATTAGATTTTTCCTTTCATAACTGCTTTATTTCTAGTTGTGATTTTTTCTACTTAGAGAAGTTTCTTTAATATTTCTTATAAGAGCAGTTTATTGGTGACACAGTCTTACATTTTTGCTTGTCTGTAAAATCTTTATCTTCTTCAATTTTGAATGATAATCTTGTTGGGTAGAATAGTCTTATAATCTTGGTTGTATGTTTTTTCTTTTGTCACTCTGAATATATTGGGCTATTCTCTCCTGGCCTGCAAAATTTCTGTGGGAAATTCTGAAATACTGAAAATTCAAGTATCTTATAGGAGTTTCCTTGTTTATAATGACTTGCCTTTTTTTGTTGCTTTGCAGATTCTCTGTTTATCTTTAATTTTTGCCATTTACTTCTATCTTGGTGTGGACTTCTTTGGGTCCATCTTGTTTAAGACTCTGTGCTTCCTGGACCTGAATGTAAGTTTCTTTCCCCTATTATTTCTTCAAATAGGTTTTCTACCTCTTTCTCTTTCTTCTCCTTCTGGGACCTTAATAATGCAAATGTTAGTGTTCTTGATGTTGTCACAGAGGTTCCTTAAACTGTCCCTCATTTTTAAAATTTCCCCTTTTTACCCTTTCAGCTTGGCTGATTTTCACTACTTCGTCTTCAAGATTGCTGATCTGGTGTGTGTGTGTGTGTGTGTGTGTTTTAAGAATCAAATGGGAGACATTTCTTTCCCTACATTAAAGCTTATTTTCAATATGTAATGTAATAGATTTAATAAGGAACCTCTAGCATAACCACACTTAATGACATTCTTGATCCAGTGATGTTCTTGAAAATAGGCAAAGAATTTAAATGTTGAACAATTTGGAAACTACTTGGTATGCCAAGGTCATGTAACATGCTGTTGTTTCCCACTAGTGTATTTTTCACTTCAGTTATTATATTCATCAGCTCTGATTGCTTCTTTTTTATATTTTCTAACTCTTTGATGAAATTCTCACTGTGATCATCTGTTTCACCTTTTCTTCTCTCTAGTTCAGTGATCATCTTTATGATCATTATCTTGAACTCTTTCTCAGGTAGATTGCTTATCTCTATTTTCTTTAGTTCTTTTTCTGAGATCTTGTCTTGTTCCTTCATTTTAACATACTCCTCTGCCTCCTCATCTTTTTCTACTTTCTATTTTTTCTATTTTCTGAAAGTTTTTTTCTGCGTATTAAGCAGGTTGATTATGTTGCCTGATATAGGAGTAGTATATGTACTGTGCTTTAAGTATTTTAATTGAAAATCTATGTGTCTGAGCATATATTTTGGTGTTCCTAAGAACAAAACTTGAGTCAGCTGGACCAGAGAGAGATGAGGCAATAGGATACATAGCTAATCATACAGGTTAGGATAAGATTTCTGAGCAATTTTAAAAAGTGATTCATCATTAATGTATTAAAAAGTATGTTCTTCTCACCATCTCTGTTATTCACAGAAGTGTATACTTCCTGATCCCTGGTACACACTGCAGTTCTTATTGTTCTTAGGCTTTTTTAAAAATTAATCTCTTTAGTGGAATTACTAAGGTGTGCTTCTTTCATGAATGTCTTGAAGAAATATGTTGCTTCCCATCAACCATCACTGTAATTAAAGATCCACTTAGGAGAAGATTTTTGTGGATTTGTGTTACTTATGATTAAGGCAGTGCCTGTACTTTTAGGAGAATAAATCAGCAAGGCCACAAATGTTGTAGCAAGTTCCTCTTGTGAGTCAGAATGTCTCTTGTAGAATAGACGGTAGAGGGTTAAAGTAATGAAAATTCTTAGTGGTGTCTACTAACTGGGATGAGCTAGGAGAGAATCAAATAAGGGACAAAAAGTTCAGTCACTTAGTTGTGACAGAATGCCCTAACTTTTAAGAAATAGAACAGAGAAAATTAGTAGGATATAAATCACATTAAGATATCACATTGAATACTAATAAGTATTGTTCACTAATAATGATCATCTACTGACAAATGAGATAAAAAAGGCAAAAGATCTGTTCAGGGAACAGATTTATTGGTGTCCTGTAAGATGAACGAAGGTGTTCACAAGGTGCCAAATGGGCTAGTTACAGATAGCTGCAAGTAAAAGAGCCACACAAAATGGGAATCAGGTCAGATTATTGAGTAAGCTAGAAAACTACCAAAATCACATGGGGATGAGATCAGACTAACTCAAGCAAAAAAAGAAGAGACAGTTTATAAAGACATTTATGTAATGGAAAGTTTTGTCATGATTATGAAACAGTAGATTAGGGACTATGGCGTTTTCTAACAGGACAAGAGATTAACAATGGCCTATGGCAAAAAGGATGACATTTTGTGTGTTATTCCTTTTCTATTTGTAGGGAAAAATAAAAATAACTTGACCCACATGCTGCAACTAAGATCCAATGCTGCCGAATAAATAAAATAAAAATTAAAAAAAGACCTGTACAGAGTCTGGGATTTTATCCTATGTACAAGTAAACAAGCTAGTCTTTTCACTGCTTCATGTGTCATGACAGAAGACACAGGATTCCTGAGTTGGAGGCAAAGAATTTTTATTATTCACAACACACTAAGCATCAAAAGTTTCCTGGTGATTAGAACTAATTCCCCATCCCTGAACCCCTAATCCAAAAGAGGCAATGCAGGTAGACCTTTTACATGGATGCTGTGCAAACAGTGGGATATCAAGAAACAGCAACCTTCTCATCACAAGGCAAAAACATATTATTTTCTATTTCTTTAATATCTATATCTTTAGTACCTATATGAGATGATGAAAGTTCACTGAACTATTGTGGTAAGCATTTCATAATGTGTGTAGTGTAAGTCAAATCATTATACTGTGTACCTTAAATTTATATACAATGTGTGTGTGTGTGTGTGTTCAGTTGTGTCCAACTCTTTGCAACTCCATGGACTGTAGCCCGCCAGACTTCTCTGTCCATGGGATTTTCCAGGCAAGGCTACTGGAGTGGGTTACCATTTCCTCCTCCAGGGGATCTTCCCAACCTAGGGACTGAACTTGCATCTTTTGCATCTCCTGGATTGACAGGCGGATTCTTTATCATTAGCACCACCTGGAAAAACCTCAAATGCAATGCTATATGTCAGTTATTGTGCTTCCCAGGTGGTGCTAGTGGTAAAGAACCTGCTTACCAATGCAGGAGGCATAGGAGACACAGGTTCTATCCCTGGGTCTGAAAGATCCCCTGGAGAAGGGTATGGCAACCCCCTCCAGTATTCTTGCCTGGAGAATCCCATGGACAGAGGAGCTTGGCCAGCTGCAGTCCATAAGGTCGCAGAGTTGGACACGACTGAAGCAACTTGCATGCACGTACTCGTCAACTATATCTCAATGAAATAAGAAGGAAAAGAAACACTGAACTTGGGAATTCACTGTTTTTATTGTTTATTCATTTTCTCCATTGTTTTGCTGAAGCAAGCCAACTCTTTGTCAGAGGAAGACATTATCCCTAAAGGCTGCTTGCTGCAAATGCAGCCTTGAGAAGTGATCCATGAGAAGAGCTGCCAGGATTTTGCATTCTTTGCATATTGAGCAAGAATTTGCAGGGATTCAAGAGGGAGGGTACATATGTATATTTATGACTGATTTATGTTGTTGTATGGCAGAAACCAGCACAACATTGTAAAGCAACTACTCTCTAATTAAAAATTAAAAAAAATAATGTGTAGATATGCTAAGGTCTCATGGTAGGATGCTTCTTCCAAGAATATGTGGCAGAATTAGACCTTAAATATTACTGGGCTTTCCTGGTGGCTCAGATGGTGAAGAATCTGCCTGCAATGTGGGAGACCCAGGTTTGATCCCAGGGTCAGAAAGATCCCCTGGAGAAAGGAGAGGCTACCCACTCCATTATTCTTGCCTGGAGAATTCCGTGGGCAGAGGAGCCTGGCAGGCTACAATCCATGTGGCCACAAAAAATCACGTGACTGAGCACATTGTGTACAATGCTGCCAAATATGCTTGTCTTATTTTTCTGTCTTATCTAGGACATCTTGAACTAGTCCTCTTACCTTATTTGATAAATCCAGTTATGATTATTATTTAGGCAGAGAACAGAAAGCAAGGCCCAATTTAAGAAAACCTACTGGTCTTATTCTCAGTTCTCTTCTAGTCTTCACTAGATACTGCCACTGCAAAGAGCCATCATAATGTTTTTATGAAGGAAGTTCTTTGTCCCTATGGCCACAGTAGTAATTGCTATAAAAACTGGAGAGAATTATAGGAACTATAAAGAATATGGAATGAGTAATGTGACTAATGGTGGATATAAGGTGTGGCAGAAGAAAAAGGTTGTTTGCTGATACCTTTTAAAGGCAGCATTTTGCTTTTCGTAAGGGAATAATTAAAATAGAACTTGAAGTTAGAACTTTAGGAGTATTAAATACAGGCTCCTTATTCATCTTATAGATTAGAAAATTAAGACATAAATTTGTTAAATGATTGCTCAAAATCAAGTTTCTAGTAACAGAGTAGAGTGATAGGGAAAAAGTTAAGTTACTGTGATAATCACATGTCCAGTATTGGAATTTTCCTCCCCCATAACTAGAGCAGTTTATAGCAGTCAGTCAATCAACATTTGTTGAACTAATTTTATGATTGAATAAGATATATTCTCAGTTCTCAAATAATTCATTTGCTAGTGATCAATAAGAATTCAATTTGATATCTGTTATTCTAAAATCTCTTCCCAGTTGACTCAGTGGTAAAGAACTCGCCTGCCAACGCAGGAGACACAGGGGATGCGGGTTCGGTCCCTGCTTTGGGAAGATGCCCTGGAGAAGGGAACAGCAGTCCATTCCAGTATTCTTGCCTGGAGAATCCCATGGACAGAGGAGCCTAGCAGGCTACAGTCCATGGGGTCGCAAAGAGTTGGAGACGACTGAAGCGACTTGTCACATTCTAAAGTCTTGTATACACTGCATAGATTAATTCAAGTTTGGGAGGAAAGGGAAAGCTTTATAAATGTACTGATATTTGAGTTTGATCTTAAAGAATTACAAAGAAGTTGCTATGCAGAGACATAGAGGTCCAGCGTTCTAGGTAGAGAGAAAAGCACGTAGGTTGGCACAGTGAATGAAAGTATGTAGTTAGTTGATCAAAAAATGATGAGTGGTTTGATGTAGCTGAGTAATGTAACTAGATTTGAGAGTGGAATTGTAGGCAGAATTCAGATTAGGAAAATCTTAGAATAGATACCGTGCTAAATAATTGGGACACTTTGGTGGCAGGGAAAACACTGATATTTTAAGGCAACTTGGTATATGAGATACAAGAGGAAAAGATAAGTTCAGAAGGAATGTCACAAAAGCCAACTGCAGAGAAATATAGTGCTTGTAGGGGAGCAGAAAATGCCACCCCGTTGCATGCCAATTTGACATAAGAATTGTTTTGGGCTGAAGGCAATTAAAAGAAACAGATATTTGCCAAAAAGCAGGACATACCTTTTAAAAGGTTTTCTCCCTCTGCTCTGCTCCAAGAAGGACAAAAGTTAATTACCAAAGACTGCACCAAAGGATCCTACATAATAAAGTATACTTAATTAGCCTTTATCTTCCACTAGTTCCTACACATATTTATATTCTGACAGTTTGCTGTACAAGAAACTCAAAGTCCTTTTTCTTTTTGTTAAGATGCTATATAAATTCAAGTTGCAACCACGCTTTGATTAACTCATCACTGAATATTCCCATATATATGCACAATACAAAAGTTAATAAACTTGGTTGTTTTTATTTTGTTAATCTGTCTTGTCAAAAGGGTCCTAGTCAGGAGAATCTAGAAGGGTAGGGGAAAAAAGATTTTTTCCTCCCCTACTGGTTGTGAATAGGATCAAATGTGTCAGGTAAGATGAAGACTAAAAAGGATCCATTGTATTTGGAAATAAAAAGGTCATTGGTGCCTTCTGTCTAAGCAGTTTAAATAAAGTGTGAGAACAGAAACTAAAAAGCTGCTATATGCTGATGGAAAGATTCAGAACATGGATACATTTGTTCATGTCCTTTTATACTAAAACTGAATAATTGACAGCTTGTATCATATTTTGTTTCAAACCTTCAACCTTCAAAAACTAGTTATAACAAATTACATTTATTTCTGTATGGCTCTCCATGGATTTTCCCCTTTCAGATCCCACCCTATTGGTCAATAGCCCACAAAGGATAAAAGGTTCCATACCTCATGCTAAGAAACGGCATATTCTCTAGTGAAACTGTCACTATTTTCCATAATGGCCCCACCTTGCCTATATTCGTGTCCACTGTAACATTTGAAAAAACCCATCTCCGTTAGCAAATTACTGTTTTATATAGAACCCACATCGTTGTTGGCTTTTTAAATATTGCTGTGTAGTATTAGAATATCTTAAATATTTATGACATAAGTTTTATGCATAATTGTTTTTCTTTAAGAAGCAGTTTCAAATATTAATATATTTAGCTGTTTGATTACAAACATTTAAAAAAGCCTGCAAGGCTTTTTATTATTTCTTAGTGTTGGGATTAGATGAGTATGTTTAATGTTCTTATTTTTACATAAAAAACTAGGAAAGAAGGTATTTCAAAATATGTAAAGTAATAAATATCAGATTTTAGTTTTAGTCTTGTTTTTCCCAGAAGGGTGGTATATTTTGTCTGTATGTAACATCAAATTATAGTTTTTAAATGGAAGCTAGTTGCTATGCAAGTTTCAGATTCTACATTATTAAAGTAGGTTAATTGGTTTGGATTAAGACCATCTGAGAATTCCTGACTTGAGTATAAATTTAGGGATTTGGAGAGTTTATAATCTGAATTTTCAAAAGGGAATTGAGAAGGTGAATATGTCTCTGAACTTTGACGTGTAGTCAGCTTCCAATTATCTGCTTGTGCCAGAGACCATCCCCTCCTAGGTGGGAATTTCTCAGACTGCTGGGAAGCTGCCATTGCCTGTTTTGGGTAGAAAAGGGTTCCACCCATCTTTTTGGTTTTTAAAGTCACTCTCCCCACCCATGCAGATGGTATGATTGCATATCATCCATCTTTCAAATGCACTCCTCCTTGCCATTAGCAAGGATAATAAGCAGGTGAGTAGTTGTTAGGTAAATTCTGAGTGACACTGGCATTCTAAAATTGGCTGTAGTGTCTACAATTCAAATAGCGCTTATTCTTTATGTTGAAACTAAATTAAAAGTATTTTAATAGCCAAATAAGATGGCCTGTGGTTATAGTCATTTACTTAAAATTAATGAGGCACTGATTTCAAACAGTAGCCTAGTGCTCATTTTCATTTAGTTGTTTTTGTGTTTATATGTTTTATTACATGGAGTTTATTAAATTTCACAGTGCAGCTATAAATCAGGGAGAGAGCAGAATTTTGGGATAAATGGGGTAACTCTCAGGAGACACAGCCTCGGCTCAGATATGACTTTATGGTGGAATGCAGAATTAGTTGAGTGCTTCTGAAAGAAGTGAAATCTAAACAGAGATTGAAAACAAGATGTTCAGGCTGGAAAAGGAGTTGGGAATTGAGAAGGAAGAATGTCCAGGAGAGAAAACCATATTTGAAAGCATAGATGCTAGAGAGAGCATAATTTGTTAATGAAACTAGCTAAAAATAAACTGTCACCACAACTACCATCACTAACAAAAGTCCTTTGATGGGAAGATGAACCATGGCAAGAGGAGACTGCAGAGTGATTTAAGGGTATACTAGAGGGTCTTTGGGCTTCCCAGATGGAGCTAGTGGTAAAAGAACCCGCCTGCAAATACAGGAGACATAAGAGATGTGGGTTTGATCCCTGGGTCTAGAAAATCCCCTGGAGGAGGACATGGCATCCTGCTCCATTATTCTTGCCTGGAAAATCCCACAGACAGAGTAGACTGGTGGGCTATAATCCATAGGGTTGCAATGAGGCAGACATAACTGAAGCAACTTAGCACACACACAAAGAGTTTTAGGCAGCAGTGATCAACCATATCTTACAAATATCATATCAACTTCATATTTTACAAATTTATCAACTTCATATTTTATAAATATCTGTACCAATCTGTGGAACAGATTGATAGGGGGCAAAATTTGACAAAGGCTCTCTGGTGAGAAGACTTTTGCAATAATCCAAGTAAGAGATAACGGTGGCTTGATTAGGGTGATTTGATGAGGAAGGGAAGAAAATGGATGATCTATTTCTGAGATAATTAATAATTCTTAGAGATAGGTTAGATAGATGGAATGAGGAATAGGGAGTAATTGAAGCTGACTCTTCTAACTGGCCAACAGACAGGATGGTGATTCTTCCAAAGAGGATGGGGGATTTGTTTTTCTCCCTTTGACTCTCCTGAGGAGGATGGTATTTATCATTTTTATCCCCATGAATGGATGGAGTGAGACAGGAGAAGGGGGATTTGGAAAGAAGGGAATATTAACTTTGAGAAAGGCAACTCATCAAGAAAATGTGGAACCAGAAATTCAAAGCTGCCTACTACAATAGGCTGTTTTTATAGGCCATAGATATAGTTTCTTGTAAGAAACATTTGTTTTATTTCTTATAATATAATTTTATCTTTATAATAGTATATAAATATTATTCCTCTGTGTTCTTCAGACAAATAGTGTTGGATCTGAAAGGAATCTTGGAATGATAGTTTCTGTCAACTGGTGAGGAAATTGGAGCTCCAAGAGAAGATCACATGATACCTGTAGAGTGAGAGAAGTATTAGAATCCAGGTCTCCTAAAGACCACTTCATTACTCTTTCCACAGGACCTAGCCAGCTCCCCATTGATTATTGCATGCTATTAAAACAAATCATTGATGTTGAAGACTTTATGGAAGAAAAACATCATTATTACAGAAGAAGGGGAAATTGCATAAATAGATAAGATTCTTTACTTAACACTTTTTTGCTAGTACAGAATTCTGTTTAAGATAACCAGGGTTACAGGAATTCAGTCCCTTCTTAGTATTGCCAAGGATTAAAACTCAGGTGATCTGGACTTAGGCTTGGCTTTATTTCTAACAAATAGATGAACTCATTCCACTTCTATAGATCTCTATTTCTGTATCTCAGAAAATCAGATTTCTTTTAAATCCCTTCTATTTTCTGTCTGTATCATTTTATATTTTCTATTACTGGTTGCCTTTACTTTCTTCCTTAAATTGCTTCTCTTTCTCCATGGCAAATAGGAACCTCTTAAAAACCCAAGTAGAATAAATCAGTGACATGTATGTCCTGATGGTCCTGTTTATGGAGTGAATAAAACAGGGCCAGAGTTTGCTTTGTTCTGTTAGTAACATATCTCCATGTTTACTTTCCTTCTTTGAAAAATAGGCCTTGAAATCGGGATGCTAATGCATAAGAGGAAGGTCCTAGAATCTGAAGTATGAGAGTTGGGTGTAGGTCAAGTATAATGCTGAGATGTAAATGTGATGTAAATTTTCTCTTCAATAGTTTTGAAGAGAAAATATTTAGAACTTTTTTGTGTTTTTATTTTTAAATTCTTTCTTTTCAAAACTCTGCTTTTGTGTATATCATATGACAAATCAATATGGCACATGCATTTATTTATAAGTGAATACACAATGTAGGATTATATATTCTGGGGTTATGCTTAAATATGTTAAGCTAACAGAAGGTTATGGTCAAATAAATTAGTGAAGAGTTTGCAAAAAATGGTGAGTCACAGGTATCAAAATAAATGCTATGTTCTTAATTATTCATTTTTGGATATCATCCTCTCTGGAAGTAAAGAAAAGAAATCTAAAACAACACTCTCCGACATAAATCACAGCAGGATCCTCCATGACCCACCTCCCAGAATATTGGAAATAAAAGCAAAAATAAACAAATGGGACCTAATTAAAATTAAAAGCTTTTGCACAACAAAGGAAACTATAAGCAAGGTGAAAAGACAGCCTTCAGAATGGGAGAAAATAATAGTAAACGAAGCAACAGACAAACAATTAATCTCAAAAATATACAAGCAACTTCTGCAGCTGAATTCCAGAAAAATAAACGACCCAATCAAAAAATGGGCCAAAGAACTAAACAGACATTTCTCCAAAGAAGACATACAGATGGCTAACAAACACATGAAAAGATGCTCAACATCACTCATTATTAGAGAAATGCAAATCAAAACCACAATGAGGTATGATTTCACACCAGTCAGAATGGCTGCTATCCAAAAGTCTACAAGCAATAAATGCTGGAGAGGGTGTGGAGAAAAGGGAACCCTCTTACACTGTTGGTGGGAATGCAAACTAGTACAGCCACTATGGAGAACAGTGTGGAGATTCCTTAAAAAACTGGGAATAGAACTGCCATATGACCCAGCAATCCCACTGCTGGGCATATACACCGAGGAAACCAGAATTGAAAGAGACGCGTGTACCCCAATGTTCATCGCAGCACTGTTTACAATAGCCAGGACATGGAAGCAACCTAGATGTCCATCAGCAGACGAATGGATAAGGAAGCTGTGGTACATATACACAATGGAATATTACTCAGCCATTAAAAAGAATACATTTGAATCGGTTCTATTGAGATGGATGAAACTGGAGCCCAGTATACAGAGTGAAGTAAGCCAGAAAGAAAAACACCAATACAGTATACTAATGCATATATATATGGAATTTGAAAGATGGTAACGATAACCCTATATGCGAGACAGAATAAGAGACACAGATGCATAAACAGTCTTATGGACTCTGAGGAAGAAGGTGAGGGTGGGACGTTCTGAGAGAATAGCATTGAAACATATTTATTATCCTATGTGAAACAGAACCATTCCAGGTTCGATGCATGAGACAAATGCTCAGGGCTTGGGTTGGGGAGGGAGGTGGGAGGGGGGTTCAGGATGGGGAACACGTGTAAACCCATGGCTGATTCATGTCAATGTATGGCAAAAACCGCTACAATATTGTAAAGTAATTAGCCCCCAACTAAAATAAAATAAAATAAATAAATAAATAAATAGCATTTTGGTAGTTGAACTTACTTAACTGAGTCTTTACTTCTTACAGAGTTGAGAAAAGATATTCCCTCACAAAAGTATTTAATTTTAAGATTAATTTTACTCTTACTCATGATTTTTTTGGATTAAGTAACTCATATTGAAATTATCAGTATTATTTAACTTAAACTTTTCAGCTCAAGGCGTAAATACTAGATTACATTTGTGATTTAAAAAGATTTGGCTAGGATTTTCAAAATCCTACTTCTTCAGTTTTTTTCCATTTATTGTATCTTATTTTATTTTTTCCTGTTTTTTTCTCTCACAGAATAAGACCACAGCTTGCCAAAGAAAGGATTGAAGGATGCCATATTTGTACATCTGTAACACCTGGAGAACCTCAAGTCTTCCTGGGCAAGGATAAAGCTTTCACTTTTGATTATGTGTTTGACATTGACTCCCAGCAAGAGCAGATCTACACTCAATGTATAGAAAAACTAATTGAGGGTTGTTTTGAAGGATATAATGCTACAGTTTTTGCTTATGGACAAGTAAGTATCAAATTATTTTCCATAGAAGCTGTAACTTTTCAGAAGTGTTGGTTCAGTTCCACTTTTTGTTGCTTGAGATTATGTTATTAAGATCAAGCATCCATTTTTCTCCATTCTTTTATTCAGACTGGAGCTGGCAAAACGTACACAATGGGAACAGGATTTGATGTTAACATCATTGAGGAAGAACAGGGTATTATTTCTCGTGCTGTTAAACATCTTTTTAAGTGTATTGAAGAAAAAAAACACACTTCCATTAAAAACGGACTTCCTCCTCCAGATTTTAAAGTGAATGCCCAGTTCTTAGAGGTAATGGTTTAACCGTGTCATCAGTTTCCTTTAAATCTTATTCTTAAGACCACAGCCCTATGACTTTATAGTCCAGCTTCCATTTTAGTGCTTGGCATATGGTGTTCAATAAATGTTGTTTGAGTAAATTAACATAGGCACTAATATCAAGAGATAATAGGTAGTAAGTATTCCTTACTTATTGGCATTTAAGATTATAGATATTTGACCAGCATCCATAGAGTAAAACAATTAATATTGTTTACTTCAGATTTTTTGTTCTTTTCTGAGAATTACTTTTGTAATGTAGTTAGGTTCACAAAGTGCTGGGAATTCAGTAACTAAGACCGAAAGGAAGGGAGAGAAAATGAGGAATAATACAATTGATGCTGCAGCACTAGTCTGGCTGCAGAAGCTGGTATTACTACAAGGATATGCAGGTATTTTAATGCAGTATCTAAAGATTAGGGGGATTTGAATTAATTTAGGGCAGTCTAGGCTGGTACGAAGGTCATGCTAAGTAAGAAGACATTTAAGATTTGAGCAGTATTGCAATTGGGTGGACAGTGCCATTATAATTCTATATGCTTGGTCCAAAGAGCGTTCTAGTCTAATTGAGGTCTAGATCACCTAAGCAAATCATTTTGATAATTGATGAAACATTTTATTCAGCATTATATAGCACACAACAGAAAACAATTCAAATTAACATCAACAATCTTTCTAGCTAGTTTTAATGGACATTCCAATTTAGTAAAAACCAAGAAGAATATAATTATGTGTTTCTACCAACAGAAAGGTAACTAATGATGGAAAAAGAAAAGAAACAGTGTTCTTTTATCTTCCCTTTCACCCTGTAACTGTTATTAGGCATTATGACTTTAAGCATATTGATAAAAAAATTGGTGTATACATCCTCTTATAAGGTAATAGCACAATCTCATCAGAGTCTATTGATATATTGCTCATCTTGCAAAAATACTAAGTATTCATTTTTAGATACACTAAGAAGGGTTATAAGATCAAAGAAAATATACTTTAAGTTCAAACACTAAGAATTCTTAAAACCTTCCCTAAACTTTCAAGCTTAGAATTTGTCTACATTTGATACATATTTTTTTATAATTTACTTGTATTTATAAATATTTATCTCTTGCAGAGGGTTAGTGGATCATTTTAGCTAGTCCTTAACTCATTAGTCATGATTAAGTCTTTTACTCTTCTTACCCTTGTAAAGAAATCTGGCATTTGTTTTTATTTGTGGTCATTTTTCTGTGTTATTTTGAATAAATATGTCATTTAGAAGAACTTTTAAGATATGTTTCAAAGATATCATGCAATGTGTGTTATTACAGCCATGAGGCAATTTTGGCTAATGTTAAACTCACTTCTTTTGATAGCTATATAATGAAGAGGTTCTTGACTTATTTGATACTACTCGTGATATTGATGCAAAAACTAAAAAATCAAATATAAGGATTCATGAAGATTCAGCTGGAGGAATTTATACTGTGGGCGTCACAACACGTACAGTGAATACAGAATCCGAGGTGACATTTATGTTATAGTTAAAATAGAGCATGTTTGGGGAATTCCCTGGTGGTTCAAGGATTAGGGCTTTGCACTCCCAATGCAGAAGGCGTGGGTTCCATCCCTACAAGCTTCGAGGCATGGTCAAAGCAAAAAAATAGAGCACATTGGGCTTTATTTAATAGCTTTGCTGCTCACAATATGGCATTTGTATCCTAAAGAGTAGCATTGAGGTAAAATTTTATCTTCTTCATCATTTTTTTCCAGGATTTTATTATTAAAAATGTCACAGTTATAATAAAGTCAGTGCATTTGTCATAACATCTAAAGAATGTAAAGCATTGTATGTATAGTTTTTTTTCACACCTAGAAAAAAAGAGTTAGATAATTTAAAGTGAAGGATGAGACCACAGCCCTTTGTGCTTTTTGCTATAACACATGGAGGCTGTGGGCCTTCCCTGGTGGTTCAGTGGTAAAGAATCTACCTGCAACGCAAGAGACGCGGGTTCAGTCCCTGGGTCAGGAAGATCCCCTGGAGAAGGAAATGACAACCAGCTCCAGTATTCTTGTTTGGGAAATTCCATGGACAGAGGAGCAATCTGGCAGGCTACAGTTGATGGTTGCAAAAGAGTCAGACATGACAGTGACTAAACAACAACATCATGCTGTCCTGTATTATGGCTCCTAAAGAGAGACTGTTAAGAAAACTTACACTGGGGAGCTCTGTGGCAGTCCAGTGTTCTGGACTCACTGCTTTCCGTACCTTGGCCCTGAGTTCAATTCCAGGTGGGGAACAAAGATCTGCAAGTCTCATGGAATGGTCAAAAAAAAAGTTACAAATAGGAAAATACAGAAGAGCCTGAGTAATGCCAGTTATTGCTTAGTTTGTTCCAAAGTGTTCTACTGTAATAGTTTTGAAATAGAAGCTGCAGACATCAGCAAATGGCAAACAATGGAATCTCAGTGTTTTCTCCTATTTACAAAAACAAACACTATTATACTTTCTGGTCAAAAAGTGCCTGTAAATAAAATAATAAGACAATCTACCTCTTGTACTTTTAATACGATCATTTTTAACCAGTAGCTCAGACTTATGATTGTGTAGATTTAGTTTAAGTATTATTCAAGTAAAACCCCTCTTTCTTTCCCTTTTCTAGATGATGCAGTGTTTGAAGCTGGGTGCTTTATCTCGGACAACTGCTAGTACCCAAATGAATGTTCAGAGCTCTCGTTCACATGCCATTTTTACCATTCACTTGTGTCAAACCAGAATGTGTCCCCAAATAGATGCTGTGAGTTAGTTCTAATGTCTTAAACTTTCAGATTTCATTTCTATAAAATCACATGAGTATCAAAGAGAATATTTGTGTCAAATTTAGTTTGTTTAATCATTCATTTTCCTAATGAGATGTCCCTGGATTTATTTAAGCTAAAGCTGGCCAGCCATATAAGATTTTGAAATTAAAAATTGACTATATGTCTGCAGTAGCCAGAAAGTATGGTGATGGTTTAGTTACTTGAGACCCTTTGTTTTTGAGGACTGTATGCTACAAATTTCTCTCCAATATAAGCAAAGCCTCAGTTGATAGCTTTCTTTGATCTAACTTTGTCTAAGCTTCTAGTTGCAACAGGCATTTTTGTGCTTATATTTATTTGACTACAGGCCTATACTTGGCTGTATGAATAATGAAGGCAAGATGGGGCTGAAGGATATTTAGTGTCACATTAATAAGGTATTTTCAATTATTTTTCTCAATTACAGGAAAGCGCAACTGATAATAAAGTGATTTCTGAATCATCACAGATGAATGAATTTGAAACTTTGACTGCAAAGTTCCATTTTGTTGATCTGGCAGGTTCAGAGAGACTGAAGCGTACTGGAGCTACAGGCGAGAGAGCAAAAGAAGGCATTTCCATCAACTGTGGACTTGTAAGACTAACACTTTGTGCTGGGAATATATCAGGGTTATTTTATTATCCTTTTCCGTTTTATAATATATAATGCCCAAGTGGAAGTCCTTCATACACTGAGCTGAGAAATGAAAGTTACTGTAAACTTAGGAGTAATGCATTGAATTTTGATGTCAGGCTGTCAACTTTTTTTCTCCTTTTCACATTGTAGGTTTTCTTCAAGTGTGAAAAATTAGTTGGATTGAGTTTTATGATGTGTGCATAAGATATGTATATATATAGTAGAAGTGATTTTAAAATTCTTCTCAAATTTAAAAATATACTCAATATTAAATATTATATGGGATGACCTTTAAAGTAGTTTTATGCTAACATTTTTATGACAGACTTTATTTTGGAAATTATAATAACATGTTATTTAATAATGATTATTTCAAAATGATAACTTTTCTCACTTTAGGAATTAACTTTAATACCCTGCCATCTAGTGGTGTTTTTGATTGATTGACAAACATCTTGTGTTGGAGTTAGCCTTAAGTTTCTATTATCTGAAAGAAAATGTTTTGAACCAAATTTTTATGTAATAAATCTTTTTTTTTATTGATTTCATTATAAAAGTTCTTTGTTCCTGCTTAAAAGTAACGGCATTGTAAATTTCTGTGATGCTGACAGCATCAGGACAGGTGTTTTCTGCTTTGCCTCTATTCCTTTTTTCCTAGAGCAGGGGATCCAAGCATATGGTCCTTTTTTTGATCATTGCCAAATATTTGCTGTTACATGATTATAACCCTTCTGTGGGGGAATTATCAACTGAGACGGATTAGAGAGAGCTAGTCTTCCCAACCATGCATCCTGATGCTTCCACCATATGCTTAAATATTGTGGTCAGAGGAATGAGTGAGCAGAATCCTGGACTTTGTGTATTGTTTTGAATTTCTTGAGATATCAAATCATGGTATGGTATTTACGTTTGTGCTGTTTGGAAAAGACAAAAGCCATTGCTCAGTTTTCTTGTTCAGGCTATTGAAACATGTTCAGACTTGTGCTGGAGGTTCAGTGTGACCAGTGGCTAAAATTGCAGACTCTAGAAAAGAGGGACAAAGACACAGTGTGATGCTGATGCACTCTCTGCAGCATCCATTGGCTCTCACAAAAACATAGTTATAGGCGAGTATGGCAAGCGTTTAGGAAAATGCTTATACTGTAGGTGCTAGTTCAGTGACTAGGAAAAGTAGAAGCGGGTGGCAGGAGGAGGGACTAAAGAGTTCTACAGTTTGACTTAATTTCTTAAATATTGGATGCTTAGTACACAGATTCATTGAATTTCTAAGTGCTGCTGTACTTAATAATACTTTATGAAAAGATACCATACTGATATGTTTATTGTGGTTAAAAGAAATTTTGTTTTCATATAAGGAAGCTATAGTACAAGAAAGTTCCATGAAATTGTTAAACTAGCAATTTTTGCAACATGAATTGGCAGTTTTGTGAGACACCTCATGATGCTCTGATAATTCTAAGAATGGTTTAGAAGTCATCAATCTTACAACATTCCTATTTCTAAAGAAAATCCCTTCATAGATGTTTTAGTATTTGTGAATTACAGGTATTTATATAGCACTAAATTTTGATTGGTGTCAGTTTTTTAGTAGTTATATGGAAAGCTTCAAGTTTACTTCATATTTCAAAATACAAATGTAAAGTAAAACCAAACAGGAGTGGTCTCAATTCTGCCATGTCTTCATATTATTTTCTATAAGATTTCATTATTTAAAAATGTTATAATTAGTACATTTTTACCATTTTCCTCTCTCTCTTTCTACCTTTTAGTTGGCACTTGGCAACGTAATAAGTGCATTGGGAGACAAGAGCAAGAGGGCCACTCATGTTCCCTATAGAGATTCTAAGCTCACGAGACTACTACAGGATTCTCTTGGGGGCAATAGGTATGTAGAAGTGTTTATCCTCCATATTCCTGGATTTCAATCATTCATTATTTTTAAAATGTTTGAAAAGTGATTTATAAGACTTGTTTATCATAAAATAAATTAATGAGGAACTAGTAGTTATTCAGTGCCTCAAGTGCATGAGTGCTTTTGCATGTCATTTCACATATTTCTTGTAATATCTCTTGAGGTAGGTATTGTTATTCCTATTTTATAGATAAGAAAATTCAAATTCAGAGAGATTAAGTAATTTATTCAGTCACTTGGCATATGAAATCCTTGGCATATGTTCTCTCTACTATACAGAGTTTCAGTTTTGAGTGCTTGGCACATACTTGATGCCTAGTAAAGTTTTGTTGAAAAATGCTATCTTCTATGTAATTAAAAAACTAATTTAAATGTTATTAATTTTTTGCAAGTCTTCTAAAAATTAAACATTTTTTTACATTTTTAGAAAACTTTAAAAATATTAATTGAATGAAATATAGGGTGTTAGCTGGTTAATAATTTTGCCAGAATCGCTGATATTCCTCCTCTTCTGTACTTTGCATCATCCTGATACGTTTCATTAACTGAATGTATTCTTTTGGTAATGCATTCCTCTTTATAAACAGCAGCATGTTGGCTTTAAAAGTGAAAACATTTTTGGCATTTAAATTCAGTCTTCGCATAGTTCAACGTTACATACAAACTGATGCTGTAAAACAATCCAGTAATTTAACTTGCCAATTTTCTCTTTGAACAACTATTATTCAAAGAATTTTGATAATGTTGAATTTATTTGGGCTGAGGTTGGATGGATTTGGAAATAATATTTTGTTTTATATAATTTAACAATATCATTTTTATATCGCTTCTTTTATAATATTGGCATTGTCTTGACTCATCTCTCTTCTAGCATATCCTTTGTATTGCTTCCATTTGTCCGTATTTCTTCTGTTCTATATTTTCATTCAACTGTCAATATCAATCTGAATCTTATTGCAACTGGATAAAAATTTTTGTTTTTTATGCCAAATATAAATTATTAAAGTTTGCTAAATTGTAGCCTTTTCCTATATTTATTTCCTTACTTTACAGTATAGCTTTGTTTTGTAACAAAGAAGAGCTAGTAAACATCTTCACTTTACCAGTGTCAATACTTTTGAATACTTCAGTACTTCTGAGAGTTTGCTTGCCCTGTAGTAATCTAAGATATTTGCACTATGGATTTTGAATTCCTCTTGAGGTTTATCTAAGCTTCAGCTAAAGAATCTCAGATGTTTCTTACCCATTTCCTAAGTGGGTTGTAACTCCTTTCTTCTAATCCCATTCTCTTCTGTTCATGGAACTTTCCAGGCAAGAATATTGGAGTGGGTAGACATTCCCTTCTCTAGGGGATCTTCCTGACCCAGGGATTGATTCCAGGTCTCCTGCAGTGCAGGCAGATTCTTTACCATCTGACCACCAGTGAATAAACTGTGGAAAATTCTGAAAGAGATGGGAATACCAGACCATCTGACCTGTCTCTTGAGAAACCTGTATGCAGGTCAGGAAGCAACAGTTAGAACTGGACATGGAACAAAAGACTGGTTCCAAATAGGAAAAGGAGTACGTCAAGGCTGTATATTGTCACCCTGCTTATTTAACTTATATGCGGAGTACACCATGAGAAATGCTGGGCTGGAAGAAACACAAGCTGGAATCAAGATTGCGGGGAGAAATATCAATAACCTCAGATATGCGGATGACACTACCCTTATGGCAGAAAGTGAAGAAGAACTAAAGAGCCTCTTGATGAAGGTGAAAGAGGAGAGTGAAAAAGTTGGCTTAAAGCTCAACGTTCAGAAAACTAAGATCATGGCATCTGGTCCCATCACTCCATGGGAAATAGATGGGGAAACAGTGGAAACAGTGTCAGACTTTATTTTTTTGGGCTCCAGAACCACTGCTGATGGTGACTGCAGCCATGAAATTAAAAGACGCTTACTCCTTGGAAGGAAGGTTATGGCCAACCTAGATAGCATATTTAAAAGCAGAGACATCACTTTGCCAACAAAAGTCCGTCTAGTCAAGGCTATGGTTTTTCCAGTGGTCATGTATGGATGTGAGAGTTGGACGGTGAAGAAAGCTGAGCGCCGCAGAATTGATGCTTTTGAACTGTGGTGTTGGAGAAGACTGTTGAGAGTCCCTTGGACAGCAAGGAGATCCAATCAATCCATCGTGAAAGAGATCAATCCTGGGTGTTCATTGGAAGGTCTGATGTTGAAGCTGAAACTCCAATACTTTGGCCACCTCATGCGAAGGGTTGACTCATTAGAAAAGACCCTAATGCTGGGTAGGATTGGAGGCGGGAGGAGAAGGGGACGAGAGAGGATGAGATGGTTGGATGGCATCACCAACTCGATGGACATGGGTTTGGGTAGACTGCGGGAGTTGGTGATGGACAGAGAGGCCTGGCGTGCTGCAGTTCATGGGGTCGCAAAGAGTCGGACACGACTGAGCGACTGAACTGAACTGAACCAGTGAAGCCCAGTCCCATTTTCAGTCACCCTCTTAAAATTGTGAGATTAGTCTCCTCTTTCAAAAGCATCGTACTTCATATAAGCATTAGAGAACAAAACGCCTTCATTTTGTGATGTTTGTACAAATTACTCTTAAAGAAAAATTAGATCAAAGATAATTTGTGGAAACAAGTTGCATATATTTATATGAACAATTTGGTGACTTTATAAAAAAACCAACCTGGCTTTTATATGTTTATAATGTTTAATACTTTAAAAACTTTATAGCAAATACTCTGAAAAATATAAAATATGAATAAAAATTAGTTGTATATCTACTACCTGTAGGTAACTACTGTTAATATTGTGATATATTTCCTCCCTGATGAATAATATAACATGATATAGTAACATATAAGGTAAATAATTTTATTTATTTATGCCATACTGCATGGCTTACGGGATCTCAGTTCCCTGACAAAGGATTGAACCTGGGCCACATCAGTGAAAGCACTGAATCCTAACCATTAGACCACCAGGGAACTTCCTAATACTGGGTTGCCAAAAGGTTTGTTGATTTTTCCATAAGATGGCTCTAGTAGTGCTTGGTTGTCGTTACTTCATTCGAAATAATTGTTTAGACTGTATCATGATAGCTGTCATATTAGCTTGCATTAAAAAAACTTATCAAAATTAGTGAATTTTTGTGTAGTCATTTTAATATTGAAGATGGAAGGAAAAAAGCAACATTATTGGCATACTATGCTTTATTATTTCAAGAAAGTTAAAAATGCACCTGAAATGCAAAAAACAATTTGTGCAGTGTATGGAAAAGATACTGAGACTGATTGAATGTGTCGAAAGTGATTTGATAAGTTTTGTGCTGGAGATTTCTCTCAGGACGATGCTCTATGGTCAGGTAGACTAGCTGAAGTTGATAGTGATCAAATCAAGCTATTAAGTGAGAAAGATCCATGTTATACCATGCAGCAGATAGCTGACACACTCAAAATATCAAAATTGAGCACTGAAAATCATTTGTACCATCTTGGTTATATTAATTGCTTTGCTGTTTGGGTTGCACATAAGTTACGTGAAAAAACCTTCCTAACCACATTTCTGCATGCAATTCTCTACTTAAACATAATCAAAACATTGTTTTTAAAACAAATTGTAACAGGCAGTGAAAAGTGGATACTGTAAAATGATGTGAAATGGGAGAGACCATGAGGCAAGTGAAATGAACCACCACCAACCACACCAAAGGCCAGTCTTCATCCAAAGAAGGTGATGTGTATATAGTGGGATTGGAAGGGAGTCCTTTTTATGAGCTGGAAGACCAAGTGGTTAATACCAACAAGTACTGCTCCCAACTGAAAGCAGCACTCAAAGAAAAGCATCTGGAGTTAGACAACAGAAAATGCGTAATCTTCCACCAGGATAATGCAAGACCATATGTTTCTATGATGACCAGGCAAAAACTGTTATTGCTCATCTAGGAAGTTCTGATTCATCCACTGTATTCACCGAATATTGAATCTTCAGATTTCCATTTATTTCAATCTTTACAAAATTCTTTTAATGCAGAAAATTTCAGTTCCCTAGAAGGACTATACAAAGCACCTGGAACAGTTCTTGGCTCAAGAAGATAAAAAGTTTTGGGAAGGTGAAATTATGAAGTTACATGAAAAGTAGCAGAAGGTAGTGGAACAAAATGGTGAATATGTCGTTCAATAAAGTTCTTGGTGAAAATGAAAAATGTGTCTTTTAATTTTTACTTACAAACTGAAGGAACTTTCTGGCCAACCCAATATATTTAAGTTATATGACTTCCTTTAAGACAGTTATGATTTTATATAAAAATAAACCACTTTCATTTAAAAAACATTTTTCATAAAACTGTTCTTGAAATTTGTATATTTTGGGTTTTATTTAATATGTGACCTTTTTCCTATGTGATAGACATTAGCTCCTCTCATTCCTAATTTCACTGTTCTTAAGCACTTGAACCCAGTACTTTTTGTAAAAGAGAGTTCTCTACTTTTCCCACTTCACAGTTGTGGTGGATTGATATTGTACATGACTGTATTCAGCTTATCCCATTATGTGAGTTTGAAAACACTTGAACTGCTGTATACGCTATTCAATAAAATGAGTTCCTTGATTACAGCAAGTTCAAATGTTGTAAAAGTTTCTAAAAGGCTTACTCTCAATCTCTATACTTGTCATGAATTTCCCAGACTGGCACTGGACTCGAGACTACACTTTGAGTAGTACTGACTTCTAATTAGTATCCATAATCATCACTCTCATTGGATTACCTTATCTTCTTCATCAACAGAGGTGCATGAATTATCTTAACTTCTCACTTCAAATAAATAAATATACACATGATACACTAACAATTACTAGGGACCTAATATGTTCCAAATCCTAATATATTCCAAACAAATAACGATGACCTAATATGTTCCAAACAGATGGGCAAATACATGGGAAAACAATGGAAACAGTGACAGACTATTTTTGGGGGGCTCTAAAATCACTGAAGATGGTGACTGCAGCCATGAAATTAAAAGACTTGCTCCTTGAAAGAAAAGCTATGACCAACCTAGACAGCATATTAAAAAGCAGAGACATTACTTTGCCAACAAAGGTCCTAGTCTAGTCAAAGTGGTGGTTTTTCCAGTAGTCATGTATGGATGTGAGAGTTGGACTATAAGGAAAGCTGAGCTCCGAAGAATTGATGCTTTTGAACTATGGTGTTGGAGAAGACTCTTGAGAGTTCCATGAACTACAAAGAGATCAAACCAGTCATTCCTCAAGGAAATCAGTCCTGAATATTCATTGGAAGGACTGATGCTGAAGCTGAAACTCCAATGCTTTGGCCACCTGATGCGAAGAACTGATTCATTTGAAAAGACCTCGATGCTGGGAAAGATTGAAGGCGGGAGGAGAAGGGAATGACAGAGGATTAGATGGTTGGATGGCATCACCGACTTGATGGACATGAGTTTGAGTAAGCTCCGGGAGTTGGTGATGTAGAGGGAGGCCTGGCATCCTGCATTCGATGAGGTCTCAAGTAATTGGACACAACTGAGCGACTGAACTGAACTGAATATGTTCCAAATATCTTGTTGTATGAAGTAATCTGATGAATAAAAAATATTTGATGATCCTTTTCCTCTTGGAATTTAGTATCTAAGAATTTGGATCTATAAAATTTTAATATAGTCATAATCATTATCAATAAAGAAGAGGTATGCAGAGGGTATGAGGAAGCAGAGAGAAAAAAGTATAGCCAAGCTCAGGGTTGGATTCTTAGGCTAGAAGATCTCTAAGTTCAATCTTGAATAATAGTAAAACTAAGGGTAAGTAAGGATGAGCAAGAGTTCACAGAGGAATAAAGATAGATGGAATGGGACCCTTTTTAAAAGGGTAACTATGAAGGGCTTTCTGCTAAGTGAAATAAGAGACAAATAGTGTATGATATCACTTATATGTGGAATGTAAAACTACAACATTGGTGAATATAACAAAAAAGAAACAGACTTAACAGTTACAGACAACAAACTAGTGGTTACCAGTTGTGTGTAGGGAGAGGCAGTATAAAGATGGGGGAGTGGGAGGTACAAACTTTTGAGTATAAGATAGGCTCAAGGATATAGTAACTGTAAATGGAAAGTAACCTTTAAAAATTGTGTAAACATTTTTACAAATTAGGAAAAAACACAATGAGACATTACTACCTATTCTCTAAAATGAGTAAAAATAAAGCTTGAAAAAAAATAAAAGGGGTACTATGAATGCTTTGTTGAAATTTTTGGGAGAAGGCAGCAATGGAACAGGAGGGTAGGAGGCCATAGATTAGAACTGATAGGTGTAAATTGCAGAGCAGCCTGGGTAAATTACATCCTTAATTGTGAGTATGTAAGTGCCTATTAGAATTTCCACATCTGATTCATTAACAGAAATTTCTTAGGCATAATAAGAATTTTATTATCCTATTCTTTGGTTGGTAAAGCAATTCATCATGACTGTAAAATAATGTTTCACATTTTTCCTGTGTAATCTAACCAGAAATTCTGAAACTTCGATCACTCAATCACAAATGATGTTTCATATTGTGAAACATATTGGTATATTAAGTACTTTTTTCCAGCAGGTGATAGAATTTTGTGTGAAGTATTTTGCTAAGAAAAAGATCAGGATGCAAGTGATTAAAAAAAAGAAAACATTTAAATCCTGAAATATTAAGCAGATAATGAAAGCAGTGGGTTTTGAATTTCAATATTTCATAGGTAGATTAAATTTTAGAATTATTCTGTGTATATTGCTTCAAAAATTTTTTGTAAAGAGATGAGAAATAAATATATGCACTTTTGTTTTCTCAAGGTATTGGGTGTCAAAAAGGGACAATATAAAAAAAATCTTTTTCCTTAAGGTAGCATTGAGGCTTTAAAATTTGCTTTTATTTTTATGTTTGGTAATATCAATCTTTTGGTATCTTGAAGAGAAGATATTATTCAAAAGACAGGTATTTAAAATGATTATTTCAGTATTTTATTTGCTTTTATCTGTAAACCTAATTATTTTTTTTGTAACTTTCAGCCAAACAATCATGATAGCATGTGTCAGCCCTTCAGACAGAGATTTTATGGAAACTTTAAATACCCTGAAATATGCCAATCGAGCTAGAAATATCAAGAACAAAGTGATGGTCAATCAGGACAGAGCTAGTCAGCAAATCAGTGCACTCCGTAGTGAGATCACACGACTTCAGATGGAACTTATGGAGTATAAAACAGTAAGTTAATGATTTTGATTTTGCATTTTGTGTACACAGTGATAACTTTTTGTGATGGCTTTCACATATGTCTCTGGAGTCTCTGGTCATAATGGTGGCATCCTTCCTTTTAGGGGTAGAATTCTATAGTTTTCTTTGTGGGTAGCCTTTAATAATGTTCAGTCTAACAACTTGATCAGCCTCTTGTTTCAAAAGACTACTTTCTCAGTCAAATTCTTTAGTGACAAATGCTCAATGAAGTGATATAGTAGAGGGAAAAGGAACTCTTTTGCCTTGAGGCTGTTAAGGCAAAAGGGCTCTTGGTTGTAGAATTGCACAGTCCTGCAGTATCCTTTAACAAATCTCTCGTGTAGTTAGAACATCTCAACCAACAAGGAAATAACTTTTCTAGGGCAAAAGAATAATTGATGAAGAGGGTGTGGAAAGCATCAATGACATGTTTCATGAGAATGCTATGCTACAGACTGAAAATAACAACCTGCGTGTAAGAATTAAAGCCATGCAAGAGACGGTTGATGCACTGAGGACCAGAATCACACAGCTTGTTAGTGATCAGGCCAACCAAGTTCTTGTCAGAGCAGGTATGTGTGTAGGCTGTGGAATGAATGAGAGATTACTTTTGGAGGGCAGGAAATATTCTTCATGTTTGTTAATTTCATGGAATAGTTCAAGTAAAAATGTCAGTTTCTGTGATTTTAAGTTAATGTTTAATTTGTAAATAATACATTCTTATAGAAATGAAATGTGTCTTTGCTTCATCATATTATCTTGCTGCTCATGGAATTAAGGGCAGGAAATTTGTTGTTTAAATTATGTTTCAAAGCATTATTGTTTGTTTCCATAACCTTGTTTTTCTCTTACTCTTTTCTGTTGAATTTTAAAGGAAATTCTGTTTTTTTATTAACTTTTATTGGGGCATATAGTTGATTTACAATGTTGTGTTAGTTTCTGCTGTACAGCAAAGTGAATGTTACACATACACATATATTCACTCATTTTTAGATTCTTTCCTATATAGGTCATTGCAGAGAACTGAGTAGAGTTCCTTGTGCTATACAGTAGGTTCTTGTTATCTATTTTTAAATAGCAGTGTATGTATATATGTCAATGTCAGTCTCCCAGTTTATTCTTTCCCGCTTTCCTTATTTTTTCTTGCAGGTGAAGGGAATGAGGAGATTAGTAATATGATTCATAATTATATTAAAGAAATTGAAGATCTCAGGTATAGTTTATATTCTGCAATATATAATGCACATATTTGGGTTTTGCAATGAAGTATTATTGCTACTATTTATTTGTTGGGCTTATTTTGTGTAGGGCTTCCCAGGTGGTGCTAGTAATAACCCGCCTGCTACTGAAGGAGATGTGAGATGTGGGTTTGATCCCTGGATCGGGAAGATCCTTTGGAGAGGGCACGGCAACCCACTCCAGTATTCTTGCCTGGGGAATCCCATGGACAGAGGAGCCTGGCTGGCTACAGTCCATAGGGTTGTAACTATTCACAGTGATATTTCAGCTCTTTGGTCAGGTTAACTTTACGGGAATAGGTACTTGCCTATAATGAAACATATGGGAACATAATGTCACAAACTACTTTCTTCTTCTCACATTATCTTCCTGTGTTCTTCTACTACTCTAGTTGTTATACCCTTAATTGGAAGCCTACCAAACCTTATATAAGGATAGGCATAATTGATGTCAATGGAGTTGCCTCCTTGTGCTCCTCACCCTCCGTTTGGGAATGCTCAATAAGTCATCCCTAATTTTTAAAATCTCCCGTTACTCCTGTTCCTTTATACTTCCCCAGCTGTCTTTTATGAGTGAGTTATTGCAGCCCTATAATTTGCCTGCCCCTGGTACATATAAAGCTCATTCATCACTCACATTTCACACACATACAGCAAATACTCGCTGTAGGCCAAGCATCATGCCATGGATTGAACAAGTATGACATAAACAAGGAGTTCACAGTCTAGGTGGGTCAACTTACATAAATAGTCACATGTAGTAAATGGGATGACCAGAATTGGTAAGTGGAACACCCACACCTATTGTGGGAATGTGGAGGGGACCACTGAGCACAGACTGTGAGAATAAAGGTCAGAAAGATGATCAAGAACACTAATTATTTCTGTAATATTTTCAGGTTCCATGATTTGCCCTGTTTGCTGAGCTGCTTTCTCTTGAAGTAAAACTACAGACAGCTCCATCGGGAGCATCTAAATAACTCAGAACTCACTTCTGCTATCCATATGCAGAAAATAATCAAGTGAAAGATCATCTTTCACAGCTACCCTAACAATTCTCTATCTTGTGTTTGTGTTCTCTTTCCCTTTCTCTTCCTGTGGCTATTTTAGAGATACTTAAACAGAGATGAGGAGTTCTTCTACCGTTTCTGCCTCCATAAGGCACACCAGATCCCTTAAAGGCTTCAAAAAGTAAAAACTGATGAGAAAACATCTGATGTAGCAATAAAGATACTCAAATTGTTGTTGTTGTTCACTCTGTTATGTCTGACTCTGCGACCCTGTGGACTGCAGCATGCGAGGCTTCCCCATTCTTCACTATCTCTTGGAGTCTGCTCAAACTCATATCCATCGAGGTGATGATGCCATCCAATCATCTCATCCTCTGTTGCCACCTTCTCCTCTTGCCCTCAATCTTCCCAGCAGCAGGGTCCTTTGCAGTTTGTTGACTCTTCGCATCAGTTGGCCAAAGTATTAGAGCTTCAGCTGCAATCCTTCCAATGAATATTCAGCATTGATTGCCTTTAGGATTGACTGGTTTGATCTCCTTGCTGTCCCAGGGACTTTTAAGAGTCTTCTCCAGCACCACAGTTGGAAAGCATCAGTTCTTTGGCGCTCAGCCTTCTTTATGGCCAGACCCTCGCATCTATATACATGACTACTAGAAAAACCATAACACTGATTATATGGACCTTTGTCAGCAAAGTCATGTCTCTGCTAAATTTTAATAACACTGCTCATAGCTTTTCTTCTAAGAAGCAAGCGTATTTTAATTTCATGGCTGCAGTCACTGTCTGCAGTGATTTTGGAGCTCAAGAAAATAAAGTCTGTCACTGTTTCCATTTTTTCCCCCATCCATTTGCCATGAAGTGATGGGACTAGATGCCATGATCTTAGTTTTTAAATGTTGAGTTTGAATTTATTCTGTTTGTATATTTCCAAACTTTACCTTTTTGATGGAGAACTTTGGGGCCTTAGGTTATAGTTCTGGTCAGCAACCCAACCTGGGCTAGTAATTTCCATCTTGTATTGGCAAAGATCTTTCCTGCCCACTGCCAAAAACTTGTTCTCTGACCAGTCTCTAGTCCTTCATGATTCTTTAGAGTCCATCTTTACCATTCCTTCTGACAAAACTTATCTCTTTTAGTTGCTAAAGATTCTTTTTCTTCTCCTATTTGCTTCTTTTTATCTTTTTTTATTTTCTTGGCATTGGTCAATTTTTAAGGCTGATCCATGCTCTGGTTCTTGGGCTACATTTCCTCTCTTCCATCCTGCTATTCTAAGACTGTATCTAAGCTTGATCTCACTATTTGATGAATGGCTTGACTAGTGTCACTATTTCCTAGAAAACTGACTAAATCATTTCTGTTCCTTCTAGTAGCTAACAGAAGCATCTTATATCTTTTTTTTTCTTTAAGTTCTTGAGTTAAGACTATTCCCTAAGTCATCTAGAGAAAAATGATGACTTTTAGGCCTTGAGTTCAGTTGATGATCAAATCTTTTGTGATATGGGTTAAGAGTTTATTCCACTTTCCCAACTTTTATTTGATGGCTCTTTAATTCAGTTTGTCCCACTCATAAGGAGTGTTCTTCTATAATCTCAGTACTGTAATTTGTCATGTAAGTGTAACTTACGTATGGAATAAACTTAAATAAGCTTTGAATTTAAATTGAGTTACCTGGATTGAAAATTTTAAGCTTCTGTTTATTAAGTATATGAACTTGGACAAATTACCTAACATCTTTGATCTTTAGTGTTCCATCTGTAAAAATGAGATAATGCCCACTAGTGTCAAAGAATTTTTGTTGTTTTTGTTGTTCAGTCACTAGGTCATTTTCAACTCTTTTCGACCCCATCGACTACAGCTCACCAGGCTTCCCTGTCCTTCACTATCTCCCAGAGTTTGCTCAGATTCATGTCCTTTGAGTCGGTGATACTATCTAGCCATCTCATGTTCTGTTGCCTCCTTCTCCTTTACCTTCAATCTTTCCCAGTATCAGGGTCTTTTCCAGTTAGTCGGCTCTTTGAATCAGGTGGCCAAAGTATTGGAGCTTCAACTTCAGCAGCAGTCCTTCTAGTGAATAATCAGGGTTGCTTTCCTTTGGGATTGACTGCTCTGACCTCCTTGCAGTCCAAGTGATGCTCAAGGGTCTTCTCCAGCACTACAATTCAAAGACATCACTTTTTTAACTCTCAGCCTTCTTTATGGTCCAGCTCTCACATCCATACATGACTACTGGAAAGACTATAGCATTGACAATACGGAACTTTGCAACTTTGTTGGCAAAGTGATGTCTTTGCTTTCCAATATGCTGTCAAGATTTGTCATAGCTTTTCTTCCAAGGAGCAAGCATCTTTTAATTTCATGGCTGCAGTCACCATCCGCAGTGACTCTGGAGCCCAAGATAATAAAATCTGTCACTGCTTCCACATTTTCCTCTTCTGTTTGCCATGAAGTGATGGGACCGGATGCCATGATCTTAGTTTTTTGAATGTTGAGTTTTAAGCCAGCTTTTTCACTCTACTTTCTCACTTTCATAAAGAGGCTCTTTAGTTCCTCTTCCCTTTCTGCCATTAGAGTGGTATCATCTGCATATCTGAGTTTATTGATGTTTCTCCTGGCAGTCTTGATTCCAGCTTGTGATTCATCCAGCCAGGCACTTTGTATAGTTCTTCTATGTATTCTTGCCACCTCTTTTTAATCTATTCTGTTCTGTTAGGTCCTTGCCATTTTTGTCCTTTGTTTTACACATCTTTGTGTGAAATGTTCACTTGGTATCTCCCATTTTCTTGAAGATATATTTAGTCTTGCCCATTCTATTGTCTTCCTCTACTCCTTTACACTGTTTAGTTAAGAAGACATTTTTACCTCTCCTTGCTATGCTCGAGCTCTACATTCAGCTGTGTATATCTTTCCCTTTCTCCCTTGCTTTTTGCTTCTCTTCTTTCCTCAGCTATGTGTAAAGCTTCCTCAGATACCACTTTATTTTCTTGCATTTCTTTTTCTTTGAGATGGTTTTGGTTACCGCCTCCTATACAGTACTACAAACTGTAGTTCTCAGGCACTCAGTCTGTTGGATCTAATCCTTTGAATCTATTCATCACTTCCACTGTGTAATCATAATGGATTTGATTTAGGTCACACCTGAATGGCCTAGTGATTTTCCCTACTTTCTTCAATTTAAGCCTGAATTTTGCAATAAGGAGCTGATGATCTGAGCCACAGTCAGCTCCAGGCCTTGTTTTTGCTGACTATATAGAGCTTTTCCATCTTAGGCTGCAAAGAATAATTTCAGTCTGATTTCAGTATTGACCATTTGGTGAAGTCCATGTGTAGAGTTGTCTCTTGTGTTGTTGGAAGAGGATGTTTGCTATGACTAGCATGTTATCTTAACAAAACTCTGTTAGCCTTTGCCCTGCTTCGTTTTGTACTCCAAGGCTGAACCTGCCTGTTAATTCAGGTATCTCTTGACTTCCTACATTTGCATTCCTATCCTCTTTGATGAAAAGGACATCTCTTTTTTGTTTTAGTTATAGAAGGTCTTATAGGTCTTCATAGAACCATTCAACTGCTGCTTCTTCAGCATCAGTGGTTGGAGCACAGACCTGGATTATTGTGATTTTGAATGATTTGCCTTGGAAATGAACTGAGATCATTCTGTTGTTTTTGAAACTGCACCCAAGTACTGCATTTCAGATGCTTATGTTGACTATGAGGGGTACTGTATTTCTTCTGAGGAATTCTTGCCCACAGTATAAAGATAATGGTCATCTGAATTAAATTCATCCATTCCCATCCATATTAGTTCACTGATTCCTAAGATATTGGTGTTCACTCTTCGCATCTCCTGCTTGACCACATCCAATTTGCCTTGATTCATGGACCTAACATTCCTGGTTCCTATGCAATATTGTTCTTTGTAGCATTGGACTTTACTTTCACCACCAGACACATTCACAACTGTGCATCATTTCTACTTTGGCCTTGCCTCTTCATTCTTTCTGGAAATATTAGTAATTTCCCTCTGCTCTTCCCCAGTAGCTCACTGGACACCTTCTGACCTGGGAGGCTCATCTTCCAGTATGATATCTTTTTGCCTTATCACACTGTTTGTGGGGTTCCTGTGGCAAGAATATTGGAGTGGTTTGCCATTCTCTGGTGGCTCAGTTGGTAGAGAATCTCCCTGCAGTGTGGGAGACCCAGGTTTGATCCCTGGGTGGAGAAGACTCCTTGGAGAGGGAAACGGCAATCCACTCCAGTATTCTTGACCGGAAAATCCGATGGACAGAGTGGCCTGGTGAGCTACAGTCCATGGGGTCCAAAAGAGTCAGACACGACTTAGTGACTAAACCACCACTTGTCATTCCCTTCTCCAGTTGACCACATTGAACCATGAACTCTGTACCATGCCTCTTGGGTGGCCCTGCACAGCATGGCTCATTGCTTCATTGAGTTACACAAGCCCCTTTGCCATGGCAAAACTGTGATTCATGAAGAGGAAAGAATTATTATGGGGCTCCAATAAAAGGACAGGATGTATAAAATCTTAAATTGAAAAATGCTATAAAGGTCTAACATGTTATTATTAGTTATAAGTTCTCACATTGTGTTTTTATCTACCAAATTCTACTTTAATCCATATTTTAATCAATAATTTCTCTTAGGAAGGCATTCATTCACAGCTGCTTAATGCAAATTATGTCAATGTATTGCCCTACATGGGAATGTTTATATTTTAAGTCTTATCATTTTAACTATAAAATAATAACTAGTTATCTTTTAATAAACTTATACATCACATAATTTGTTGTGAAATGATAATAGTCACTAATTAATCCTAGTTTTCTGAGGTTTAAAGTTTTTGTAGAAATTTCTGAAAATATAGGAAAGTATTAAAAGTTAAAATCATCCAGAGTCATCATTCTAAGAACTGATGTTTACATTTTTGTACATCACTTCAATATTTTTTTCAGTGCATACTTTTGTAAAATTTTTATCACATTGTATTTATTGCTTTGCTATCTATTCTTTGAAATATGATAAGATATTAGGAGCATTTTAAAATGCTATTAAATATTTTTTCTAACATGAGTTTTGCAGGGCTCCATGAGTACTATCTCATGGTTGTAATTGATTTAACTAAACACCTACAATTAGATAATTATATTTTTTCAACTTTTTAAAATAGTTACTATCTGTTAAAATATTCCTAGATAAATTTTAAATTCATTGTGTATCATCCTCATAACTATGCTAGAGAAGTATATATTTTCATCTCTTTTATGGAAGAAAAAGTGGAAGCTTTCCAGCATCATCATTTAGGGTTCAGTGAGTGAAAAAGCTGAGATGGAACCGTCAGTTTTCCTGTGTGCTTCTCCTTGTGCCTCACTGATTGGTCTCCAATTTAATGAAATGCAGACAACAACAAATGTGTGGGTGGGTGAGTGGAAAGAGAAGAAATTGCAAAGAGAGAGATGTTATCTCTATAGCCCTCACAGAAAGCAGGAGTGTGGTGTGTGGTTAGTGGAGTTGGAGGTGAGCCCTAAGGGTTTCAGCCTTTATTAGCACCAGGACTGAAGCATTAAAAATATGCCCTTACTAAATGCAAACTGTTAAAATATGGTACTAATAAACACAGATAATCTGATTATTATATAAATGAGCCAATTAAAAACGGTCATTATTGATACCTAATTTGTATTTTCAATCATTCTTAGCATTCATTATTATGTACTCAGGCTCTAGCTAGATATTGAAAATATGAAAAAGTGTAAATTTTGATGTTGAGTTTTTGTCATTAAGCTGAGTTTTTATACTTAGGTTGACTTCTTATTAAAAAATAATAGCATTATATTTAGAATTTTCTTTAAATTGATTTTGAAATCATTTAACTTAGAAGTGTGTACATTTAACAATTTTAAACATTTAAATTTTAAACAATTTTAAACATTTAAACATTTAAATTTAAGCTATTTAACAATTTTAAAACATTGTAGCTGTTGTGACGCTGGATATAAAATAAAACAATTTCATTAAAGAATGTATAGGACACATAAAATATATTCACTGATTTGTGTATATTCTGTCTCTAGCCGATTTCAACAGTGTCAGGAATAATTTTGATACTGAAAAAACACAGAGCTGACTGTGTCTTCTAGAGCTCAGTAGCTGCAAATAATCTAGCATCTTCCTCTGAAACATTTGAACTTATGCAAAAGTACATAGTAATACAGTTTTGAGACAGAGATGAGTGTATGCTAGTAGTAATAGGTAGTACTAGTAGGTAACATTTTCTCCTTATAGCTCTGCCTCAATCACTCTTGGCCTTCCCAGGTGGTGCTAGTGGTAAAGAACCTGCCTGGCAATGCAGGAGACATAAGAGATGGGTTCAATCCCTGGGCTGGAAAGATCCCCTGGAGAAGGTCATGGCACCCACTCCAATATTCTTGCCTGAAGAATCCCCTGGACAGAGGAGCCTGATGGGCTATAGTCCATAGGGTCGCACAGAGTCAGACACGACTGAAGCAACTTAGCATGCACACAGTCACTCTTGTGCCAAATTGACCTGGGAAATGTATTATATTGAGGTAGATAATCATGTTCATGATGGTTTAAATTAAATGGACTTAAGGAACTGGCCCAGAGGAGTCTCTGAATGCCTTGTAATCTCAAGAAATCAAGGCCCTTTTAGGATCTCATCATTCAGTGTTTTTGGCTTTTACTAACAGCACATGTATTATTCTCCTGTCATTGTGAGGACCACGTGAGCAAACAAAAGAATGTTTTCAATTATCAGACTCCGGTTTTCTTGGTGATTTTGTCTTTCCCCTTACCATAGTCAAGGACCAGATATCTTTCAGCCAGTTGGGGGTATGTTTGACTAACTGTTTGGAAATGTTATTATAGCATGATGAATAAGGAATGGAAGGAAAGGAACCATGCTGCTTGTACATTTTAAGTTTAAATGATGGGCTTACAAAGCCAGAATAATGAGTGTCTATTGGCCAGAATGCAAGTAATCTAATTATCACTGGCACTTTTGAGCACTGAATGTTACTTCAAATTTATAACTATTTAATCAAGAAATTTTTTAAAATATCTCAAACACTAATGTTTGTGAACACATTTGTTAAAAAAAAGCTGTACCTTGTAGCAGTGTTGAAATACGTTTTGGGAAATGTTTTAGCTCGCAAAACAACTCATTTAATGTGTCTCCATTTATTCCTAGAGTTGTCCAGTTTGCAAAGATAAAAGGTGAATAGTAGTTGCTGGGGACTGGGAGGAGAGGGGAGTGAGAAGTTATAGTGTATTTTATAAGATGGGTACAGAGTTTCAGCTGGAGAAGATGGAAAAGTTCTGAAGGTAGATGGTCGCAGTGGTTGTACAACAGTATGGATGTACTTTGTGCTGTAGAACTGTACACTTAAGAGACAGTTAGGGAGGTAAATTTTATGTTATGTATTATGTACCACAGTAATAAAATGTTTACAACTGACGTATATTTTTATTCACTAGGGCAAAATTATTAGAAAGTGAAGCAGTGAATGAGAATCTTCGAAAAAACTTGACAAGAGCCACGTCAAGATCACCATATTTCAGCGGATCATCAGTTTTCTCCCCTACTATAGTATCCTCAGATAAAGAGACCATTGAAATTATAGACCTAGCTAAGAAAGATTTAGAGAAGCTGAAAAGAAAAGAAAAGAAGAAGAAAAAAAGGTAGTGTTATAAAATCACTTCTATATGAATCTATTCTTCTCACTTTTAAGGATATTTTAATTTGCAGTTGCAATGAGTATATATAACCTCATATTAAAAAATGAAATGTCATTTAACATAGATTATAATTATATACTTTTAAAGATTTATCTCTTTCTTATATGCAAAAAATTAATTTAATTACAATAATACAGTAGTGAATTTTATTTAGACTATGGCAAGGTAAAATTACTATTAGAAATTATTTTATTATTTCTTCAAATAGCTGCCTTTGCATTCCATTCATCTTTTCTGCAAAGCTTGTTCTATCATTACTCAATATTTTCATTTTTTTCCATTTTCTAATGCAGTTAAATAGTCTCATTGATATATTCTGCTTCCTGTCTAGATTAGTTCAACTAAAGGCTAAATTAATTCATCAGGCTGTCATTTAATGTCATTTGGTCTCTTTAGTAATTTCAGCAGAACTTCTGATTTGACTATGTCAAAGTTATTTATGTTATTTCAGACTTTCTGTCTCTTCCAACAAGGAGTTACTCAGCTTTTCACCACTGTTCTAAGCTTCCTTTTCCTTGCATCCTGCTAGTATCTCCCTCTGAAATCAACTGGATGCAAAGAAGAGGAGAAAAATTAAAATATAACCACTTGTAATGTGCGAGTGGCTAAGACCTCGTAAATTGTGTACATGTTTATATATTGATTCTATGGTGCAGTCAAATTACTTATATAGAATATATTTTAAACATGCTGGTCAAATTAATTTTAAGCATTTTTGGCTAGATATTCCAAAGGGGAATAGGATATCTTATTTGTTAAATAGCTTGTTAGGGAAGTGCACTTTGTAGAATTATTATTGACATTTAATCTAGTGAAGCTTTGCTCTGTTTATTTAGACATTTATTTTGGCAACCAGGCATATCTTCCTTGAATAGTCTGTTACTAAAGTTGTTAGAGGTTCAAACTCTCAGAATTAATTCTGCTGTGTGTCCTTGAGTTAAGAAGGGATTATTAGAATAATTAAAACCAGGAATTGCACATCTATGGTCTTAGGAGCATTGTAATTGCGATTGCATCCTTGTGATACTAATGTCTTAATATGTATTGCTCATGAGTGGTTGATTATGGCAGCATTAGAAATATATAATGATTAGTTTTTATGTAGGGCACTTAAAACTGTAATAGTGTTCACAGAATTATCAAAACTGGTGTGACTCAGCATACTGTGGAAATGAAAATGAGACCTTTGCATATAACTTATCATTTATTTGTAAAATTCAGCTGTGTAGTTGCTCAAAATGTGAAATGGTATGACTTGTTTTTAAAGGTATAGGTAGTTTGGGTTCATGAATAGTAAGCAAAGATATATTTCTCAAGGTCATGAGTTGATTCTGCTCTTTGCTTTTGAGGTAAATTTAGAGATGTTACCATAGTCACCTGTTGGGTATGAATAATAAATAATAGGGATCCCATTAGAAACCTAGGCTCTTTTGACATTTTTATAGTGATCATAGGTACCATAAATTAATACCTGTGTTGCAGGTTATTTTTGTAACAATGAAAAGTTGTAAGCTTTTTGATTGATAAAAATTACTATTTTAGTCAGTTTGATAAAACATTTACTTTATCACCAATAATTTTTAGCTGTATGTGTATGTAATATAAATTCTTATTTTAAAAATGTTAGTAAGCTCTCATTTTAGCTAAAGGGTCTTTTGTTACAGTTGAAACAAAAATAATAAACAAAGAGGTCCAGAAATGTTTAGAATGATAGCAACTTGACTGAAGTTAGTGATTAGTCTCTGTAGGAACTCTTTGGTGGCAGTAGGTCCTGTTTAGATGTATTGATTCTGGTTGAGTTGTCTTACGTGTTGCATATTTATTTATTTATCAAATAGAGCATTGTAAGTTTGGTTCTACCTCAACTTTGCATATACAGTGAGTTCAATTTAAAATTGTTTGCAACTTGGACTAATTTTTCTCTAGAAATTGTTATAAATGTATAATGTCCAGATTTCCTAACTCACACACATAAAATAATATTTATTCATTTTATAGTATAATACGAGCAATTCAAAAGGGAATAGGAAAAGGAAAGTAGTAGAGGGAAAAAATGAATTTCTGCCTTAGTCAGTCTCTCTTATTCCTACTTACTGACCTCCTGTGTCCCAGTGGTGCCTTGATTCATTCCTCCCTTATGAGGTCAGTTCTCATGTAATTCTTCCCTAGCCCAAAGCACTCCCAATTTCAAAATCATCTACTTCTCTCATCTCCTTAAATTCAAAGCTGGAAACAAAGCCATCTGACTAAAGGAACTCATGCCAGTGGAAATGACTTATAACTAATAAGATTCCTCTAAGGAGATTTGTAATTTTGAAAGAGAAAGCATTAATCCAACTATTGAAAATGTGGGCAGCAATCTCATGAGGAAAAAAAAAATTAAATGGTGTAGGGAAGATTTTTTTTTTTTACACCCCTTTTTGGCTGAGAGTTTCCAAAACCTATCTGGAGTTTGGCCTTTGGGTTCAGTTTTGCTCAGCTGTCCCAGTTCTCATAGCCGCTTTTGTTTCTCCCACTGAATCTGCAAATTTTTTAGAAGCTCCATGTCTTTTAATTTACTTTGTTTTGTGTTGTTAACATTTGGTTGTAGTTACTACAGGGCCTCTGACACTGTAAGTGTTGGTTGGGAGAATGGTAACTATACCATTTTTAAGTCAGAAGCTATGTTTGTTTTCAAGGAGTATGCTCTAAATCATATTTTATGTGAACGTTTCACCCTCTTCTGCATCAGTTTTTATCTAAACTACAACCAATTGTTAATATGTGTGGTTTAAAGGTTGGCTCTTCTGCCTTTCTGTGCTTATTTTCTGTTGAACTGTAAAATAATCCAAGTGTAGATAGTAAGCAGGTAAACAAGAACAATTGAATAGACAACATTGTCTATTTTTATTTTTATTTATACAAATGTTAGAATGGTTAGCAAGATTTGTCACATGCCCCCTACCCCATTTAACTTTGGAAGAAGCATAATAATGGAACTAAATGAAATAAAGATTGTACTCCTTTAAATTATGGAGAATTATCAGATTATTCATTTATATCTCTACCCCTCTACTATCTTTTGGCACTATTGATTGCAGTTTTTTTTAAAAAAGCAATCGGGAAGACATCTAAAGTTTACCTGTTTATTAGCTCACATCATCCATATGTTTTAATATAGCTCTCTTGTGTAAGGTAAACAAAATTTCATGTTGAAAATAGAAAATTAGGGCTGTTTGCCAGGGAACCATATTCTTCGAGCCATTATAGCTCACTATAATCAGTATAAGCCTAAATTAGACTTTTTTTTTTTTGCTTTTTTTGTGTATATGGATAAATAAAATTTGCCTTTCACACAGTAATCCCCATCTTTTGGATATCTAGCTTTAAATGATTAGCATTATATCAATAAAAAATTCACTCATTCATCAGACTGCATTATATTTGTATTTAGTGGTGTCAGGTTGAAACTCTAGAAACTCTAGAGATTTCTTAAGCAATTACTTTTCTTTCCTTTTTTTAGCCATTATACTGGACATTTTGATCCCTGATGAATATCACTCTGCAAATTTTTTTCTCAGAAAGATTGCTAGTCTCTTCTTGCAGTAGCAGTTTATAAGTTGATTATGAAAACAATCACAGACCTGCGAATTAAAATCACATTACAAAATTAAAATGAGAAATGCCTTGATGAAATGATGCATTACTAAGACTCCATCTCTTTATTTAAAAATATTGATGATTCTGAAAAGTATTTTTGGAATTGCAGGCAGAAGTGTACTATATAAAGATTGCTATATGCTTAATCAGAGCCTAGCACATCTATCTCTATCTTTTTTGTCTACATGGGAGATAATGGGTATTCAGTACATTCCATTGAGTAAAGATTCCCAATTCTGTGTACTGAATATTCTTTAAACTTCAAACTTTTAAATACATACTTATAGTTTTTCTCATAGTTTTCTGGTTAAAAAATAATCTTACTAATGAAAAGTACTACATTTCCCATTTTATTGCTGCCTTTGCCTTAGATATAACCTTTTGATAGTCTAGTAATTAGTACAGTAATATTAATTTCAGTTAATAAAATTATAATTTTCCACTGATATCATAACAACCATATTCATTTGACCATAATACCATTTCATATACAATTCTGAAATAGAGTTTTTAGTGATGTTCATGTGTAGTATATTAAAATATAAAATAAGTTTAAAAATTAGTATCCTAGTATACAGTATTAATGGTATTTTCATATTATGGTATAAAGGCATTACTTTTTGAAGCTCTTTAAATGATGCCATAAAAAAGTCTTTTGTAAAGGTTTAAAAGGAAGACATATCATTGAAAGTGAGCTTTTTTTTTTTCTGGAAGCTGAGAAAATTGATCCATTTCAGGTTAAGGAAAGCAATGGCATCCAAATGCTCGTACTATTTATCAGCTTCATAAATTGAGAATGTACATTTTATTGCTGAGTAATTCCAACTGATAGTCTTTATACTCTTCTTAGATATAATGCTGCTTGTTTTTCTACTTACTTTTTATTTATACAAAATGTATTGCCTTTTTACTGTGTATTGTCCTTTGATGATATCTTTTAAAATTTATTTTAAAATCTTCAAGCTCATGTATCATTTTTACCTTCTTATCACTTTCGCTTTTTACTGTCTGGTTTGTCCTTCATTGGCTTGGTCTTCCAATACTGTGCCTCGTGATTTTGAAGGCTACAGAAACTTGAGGAAAGCAATCGAGAAGAAAGAAGGTTGGAATATTTCCCAGGTTTTTTATTAAAATGTCATTTAAATACTTAGTTGCCATTCACAAGGATATGTGTTGTAGAATTATAGATTATTTCAGACTATATTACCTTGGTGTTCCTAAAAATAACGATGATCTTTTAAAATTAACAAAAACACTGAAAATATAAAAACTACTTTTTGAGAAAAAAAACCCATACCAGTTATATGAATCAAAATTCAGGTAATTTCATGTGAATTTAGTATAGACTATTATAATTTTGATGGTTAAAAATGACCCATGAACCCCACCATTAGACTTTTAGAACATATCTTTTGGAAACTTGTGAATAGGCAGAGGGTTATTAATTTGGTGGGAACTGACATTTGCAGCACATGCTAAGTTATGGGTGGACTCTTTCTCTTCACTTCCTTATTTAATGTATCTTTGTTGGGAAAACAACATTAAAATGGCAACAAGGCAAAAGGAAACTGTGGCCTTGCTACAGATAAGATTTATAAGGCATATTTAAGGTTGAATAAGAAAAACAAGTTTTGCTGTTTAAATGTATCTAAAGTGAACATCAAAAGCAGGATCTTTTCTTTTTTTTTCCGTTTGATATTTGAGCAAAATTTAGAAGCACACTTCTGAACTCGCAATATAATAAAAATTTGCAGTTTACTCATTCAGTACTATGATTATTTAACCATGTGGCAAGTACTATTTTACTTATTAGAAATTCTCTCTGTTGATTTTACTAAACATCTCCTGATTACATAATCAAAATGATTAACATAAACTGATTTCAAAATAATATTAAATATTTTAGAAGCACCACTTTATAAATTTTCTTACTTAAAATAAGCCTTTTGAGAACTTTTGTTTTGCAACAATTAGTTAAACTAATCTCTTGATTTAAGTAGCTGAAACCATAAAATTATATTTTCTTTAAGTTATTTAATAATCTACATTCCACAATTATATTCTACATATTGTATTCTAGTGAAAGTCACTCAGTCGTGTCCAACTCTTTGCGATCTCATGGCCTATACAGTCCATGGAATTCTCCAGGCCAGAATACAGGCGTGGCTAGCCTTTCCTTTCTCCAGGGGATCTTCCCAACCCAGGAATCAAACTCATCTCTCCTTCATTGCAGGCAGATTCTTTACCAGCTGAGCCACAAGGGAAACTTGTATTCTAAAGTTTCTATAACTTATTCTATATTTAGAATATAATTAGTATAATTAGTATAATTAGTATATTCTATAATTAGAATATAATTCTATCTGTAAGTCATCTTAGGACTCACATAATCAGTTTATGTTTAGGATATTATGTTTGTCATTGGGATTAAATTAGGGCAATAAAATGTGAAACGTTTTCTATTTTGAAAGGTCAAAATAAAATATATAGTTAAAGAAGTATAATAGAAACATTTTCCCACCTTCAAGTAGTTAAGTCCTTTAAATGTACTTAATGAACATGGTTTGCTTCTAATATTTATATGATCCCTAATGGATAACAAAAGCAGAATTATTTGGTGTTTTAGGACAAGGCTTCTTAGACATGAATGTGCATGTAGATAACCTGGGGAGTTTGATAAAATGAAGATTCTGACTCAGTAGGACTGAGGTGGAGCCTGAGATTCTACATATCTTACAAGCTCCTGGATGATGCTGATGCTTCTCTCTCTGTGAACCGAACTTTGAGGCAATGTTCTAGAATACTGGCCTTGGAGTCATGACACCTGGTTTTAAGTCCCCTTGAGTTGATAAACTTCCCCAGGGCAAAGTTTCTTTTTTTCATCGTCAACAGAGATGTTGACGTTGGTTGTCAAGATGTCAAAGGTTTTAAGTCATTTGATCACTAGTCTTCCAGCTCAAAGATTCTGATTCTATGTAAGGTGCAAATGTACATATTTTTCATTGCTGCTTAGACAGTTATTTTAGATATAAAATTTCCCCAGTTTATTGAGAAAAGTGTGAATATTTGCTGTATAATAATCATTAAGTATCAAATTGTACTTTAAAAGGTGAAGCTTTAAGTGATATAGGGTATACTAATAACGTAAACTTACTGCTGATTTTTCTGCATCAGAATTGGCACAAACAGCTTATAATGTGTGAAGTAATTTCATATATAAGTGAAACTAACATTTGTTGAGCTGGACTCTGGTGACTTGGAGGAAGTAGGAGGGTGTGTTAAGTCAAGTATCTAGAACAAGGTGGTTGTATGGCTATAAACCTGAATAAAAGGGAATTTGTGCTGGAACCTGAAGTAATGAAGGAACTGATAATAACAAAAATTGTATGTTGCAACAGTTGCAGGTGAGGAAAGGAAACTGCATAGAAGTGGGAGTAAGAAATATCTCCATACACATGCTCTTTTCCTAGCTCTAAGCCTTCGGTCTATCTCAAGTATAGCACTGCTTGAGTACATGGTGCTGGCCTTTGAGTCGGATGACTGGGTGAAGGGGAATTTCCATCTTGAAATGCATGATGATGGAAAATCAACATCCTAAATGATGTATGATAGGCATTCAAGTATGTTCAGCATTTTTCTCTAACAAGTGATTTAACGAGCTCATGGAACCTTGTTGCAGTTTACTTGATTCCTCTCCAGTTAATTGATATTCTTGCTAGTAGTTTCTACTCACTCTAGAGATGTGCTGTATTCCACGCATCTTTATGCATCTTTCAATCTGTACAATTTTACTCCAACATAATTAGTATGTAAGACTCAGGCAGAGGTGCCAAACAGATGCTCATGCACAGTCATAGAGATTAATATAGTTAATAAATCCTTCATGTGCATGTATTATGCACATACCATGGGTACTGGACATGTAATGCTGAGCCAAACAGACATGATCCCTACCCTCACGAGACTTAAACAGTCTAGTTGGGAAATAGAAATTAAAGAAATAACTACCTAAATAAACATAAATTAAGAATTATGAAAATTTTGAAAATTAAGAATTTTCAAAGGAAAAGTATTTATATTCATATTGTTCTGAGTTCAAAAATGTCTCTGAGAATTGGGACCTAGAGTTAAACATTAGAGATTAATAATAATAGCAGGGCCTACATAAGATTATTTTTTTAGCCTAGAAGCTAAAAATAAGTCCATATATTAGGGCAGTTATTTAATGTAGCAGTATATCTGAAAGAAATGATAGCTGTTATAAGGGTATTTTGATAAAAATTTTTAACTCTTTCTAAGGAAATTTTATTTTGAAACTATTGCTTTATTCAAGTATTCTTTTATTCTTAATGATTTAAAAAGTTTACTAAAGCACAAGAAGAAAATGTTCACATGTAGATTCATTTGAAATTCATTTTCTTAATATTATCTAGCTTGATAAAAATACATGAGTCTGATAAAAATATATGAATAGACAGAAGTATAACTTCTGTGCATAATTGATCATGGTTGCTAAACCAAGAAAGGTCAGAGTGATTTAACTATTTAAAATTTTTTCTTGCTGGGAGTCTTCTTTTTCTCATGGCCACTAGGGCTGAAGTAGTTTAGCTATAACATTATTTGACATCAGTATGCAGTTAGAGCTGTTGTACTGATACCTGAAAAGGAGACTTTTGTTTGGTTGGTGAATCTTGTAGCAGATCCTGGAATTTCCTACTCACTCAGTGGTCAGGCTGAACTTCAGACAGTTTTGATGTGTGGAGATCCATTCCTGTGAGAACATTATGAAAAATAGCCCTGTGCTACAGGGTTGACCTAGAAGAAAAGAGCCAGTGCTATTACCAGGGGAAATCTGAACACAATGACAGATGCACCCAGTGGAGACAAACCTACCATGGGCAGATTTATCCTTAAATGTATTAGGACATCAATAAAAATGAAGTTTCTATATATTTGTATTAAGATGAGAAAGAATTTATATATTTAGATGAGAAAACAAAACTATTTTTAATTTCCACTGAAATTAGTTTGCCTGCATTCTAGCTTATTGAATGTTACTGTGAGTAGTTCTTAGCTCTCTTATCAGGTGTCATGCTCCAGGGTATAATCTATTCCTCAGTGTTTCTAGAAAATAAGATTTTCTCCAATTATATAAATTCACTACACTGTGAGTTGAATGGCGGTTTCTATTTTCCTCTGAAGCATCAGACATGATAACTTTGCTCTTTGTTAAATGATGAACTCTTCTCATTTGTTTTCAGAAATAATTGATGGTTTTTAAAAATCTGCAAGGAGAAAGGTGAACAATTTTCCTCTTTAATATTATACACTTTTTTTCTTTTTTTTGAAGTGTGGCTGCTAAAGAGGATAATATAGACACTGACCAAGAGAAGAAAGAAGAAAAGAATATTTCAGAAAAAGAAAACATTGAATTAGAAGTTGTAAGTATGAAAGAATGAACCTGGAATTTTGAGTCCCTGGATTAGATTATTCTTGGTTGCTGATAACTATGCTAACTTATATGTAGAAAAGAGAATCAGTTACCATGCATCCATTTTAAACTGTTTCCTTGAGGACTTCTTTTCTTCAAAAATGTGAGCTATGAAATATGAGCAACTTATAGTCTTGTGCATTGTGAAAACATTTTCTATGGGATGATAGAGTACTAAGAGATAAAGTACTCTTTAAGACAAAGTTATTATAAAATAACCTTAAAATTGTATATTGATTTAACAAGAAGTGAAATTTTTATGCTCTTATACTTTATAATCACACAGTCTCTCTTTTTTGTATTTATTCAGTGAGACTTTATTGCAAATTTTAATATGTGAAGTATCATAATAGAGGCAGGGAAAAATTAAATCATATTGCTAGGCACACTCCATAACATTGAGGAAAAAAGAAAAATTCTAACTGATTTTGATTTTTTTGTTCTTTATTTTATTTTTTTTACTGAAATGTGGCTGCTTTACAATGTTGTTAATTTCTGCTGTACAGCAGAGGGAGTTATTTATATGTATCCATATATCCACTCTTTTTTAGATCTCTTTCCCATTTAGGTCACCATAGATCATTGAGTAGACTTCTATTTGGTATACAGTAGGTTCTCATTAGTTATCTGTTTTATACATAGTAGTATATGTATGTCTCTCCCTATCTTTCAAATCATCCCACCTCTCTTCACCTCCTTGGTAACTGTACATTTGTTCTCTTCATCTGTGATTCTATTTCTGCTTTACAAATAAATTCATCTGTATCATTTTTATAAATTCCATATACATGTACTAATATACTATATTTTTTCTTTCTGACTTACTTCACTCCGTATGACAATCTCTAGATCCACCCATATCTCTGCAAATGGTACTATTTTGTTCTTTTTTATGACTAATATTCCATTGTATATATGTACCACATTTTTTTAATCCATTCCTCTGCCAATGGACATTTAGATTGTTTCCATGTCCTGGCTATTAGGTATAGTGCTACAATGAACAGGGAGCGTGAATCTTTTTGAATTATGGTTTTCTCCAGATATATGCTTAGGAGTGGAATTGCTGGGTCATATGATAGCTCTATTGTTAGTTTTCTAAGGAACCTCCATACTGCATCTCCATAGTGGCTGTACCAATTTACATTCCTACCAATAGCATAAGAGAGTTCCCTTTCCTCCACACCTTCTCCAGCATTATTGTTTGTAGATTTTTTTCATGATGGCCACTCTGACCAGTGTGAGATTTTGCATTTCTCTGATAATTAGTGATGTTGAGCATTTTTTCATGTGTTTGTTGACCTTCTGTAGGTCTTCTTTGGTGAAATTTCTATTTAGGCCTTCCATTCATTTTTGATTGGATTGTTTGTTTTTTGATATTAATATTTAGCTTCATGAGCTCTTTGTGTATTTTGGAGATTAATCTTTTGTCAATTGCTTAATTTGCAAATATTTTCTCCCATTCTGAGGGCTGTCTTTTTGTCTATGGTTTCCTTTGCTGTGCAAAAGTTTTTAAGTTTAGTTAGGTTTCATTTGTTTATTTTTGTTTTTATTTTCATTAGTCTAGGCGGTTGATTGAAAAAGATCTTGCTGTGATTTATGTCAGAGTGTTTTGCCTATATTTTCCTCTAAGTGTTTTATAGTATCTGGCCTTGCATTTAGGTTTTTAATCCACTTTGAATTTATATTTGTGTATAGTGACAGAGAGTGTTCTAATTTCATTCTTTTACATGCAGCAGTTAAGTTTTCCCAGCACCATTTATTGAAGAAACTATCTTTTCCCCACTGTATATTCTTGCCTCCTTTGTCATAGATTAAATGGCTGTAGGTGTGTGGGTTTATTTCTGAACTTCCTATCCTGTTCCATTGATCTATATGTCTGTTTCTATGCCAGTACCATACTATTTTGATGTCTGTAGCTGTGTAGTATAGTCTGAAGTCAGGGAGCCTGATTCTTCCAGCTCTGTTCTTTTTTTTTTTTTCCAGCTCTGTTCTTTCTCAAGATTACTTTGGGTATTCGAGGTCTTGTGTTTCCATACAAATTATAAAATTTTTTGTTCTAATTCTGTTGCATAGTCTCTCTTAATGAGGTAATCAGTTTACTTTGCCAATATTGTGCTATTAATGGACACACATCACATTTTAGGAAGAAAGTCAAGAAGTGAGTGATCATGAAGATGAGGAAGAGGAAGAGGAGGAGGAAGAAGATGACATTGAAGGGGGTGAAAGCTCTGATGAATCAGATTCTGAATCAGATGAAAAAGGTATTTGTCATTTGGTGCAAGGACAAACATTTATTTTGAGAAATTGTTTAAACCATGACAGAAAATTCTTAGCACTCTCCATCTCATCTTTGTGTGCCCTTCAAGACTCATGTTCATCTCTTATTGTAGTTAGTCATTATGTGACTTCCATTTTTATTTGGTAGCAGTGGTATTTCTTGTCCTTGACCAATGTGAACACTCTTTATCTTATTGCAACTTTTTTAGTTTTTGGTATATTCAGGATATTTTCCTTACAGCTGTCAAGTGAATACTTGAATGTAGAGATGATTTTCATGCTTTGATTATAGCCTATCCAGTATTTTTATTTTTTTCTTTTATACTAGCCAATTATCAAGCAGACTTAGCAAACATTACTTGTGAAATTGCAATCAAGCAAAAGCTGATTGATGAACTAGAAAATAGCCAGAAAAGACTGCAGACGCTGAAAAAACAGTATGAAGAGAAGCTAATGATGCTACAACATAAAATTCGGGACACACAGCTTGAAAGAGACCAAGTACTTCAAAACTTAGGTAAGAATTATATTTAATTCAAATTAAAGTTGAGACTAAATTGTCACATTGGATTTTTATCTTCTCTTCCTTTACAGGAAGAAAATTATATTAGAAGTCACATTAAATGGTAATTTATCTTATTATGTTAAATATTATTGTTCATTTTTTTTTTTTCATGTTGGTATCTGTCTAGGCTATTTTTTTTTCCCAAAGTTGTGGCTAATTGTTTTAATGCCTTGATTTATGCTGGGAACTTTTTTTAAATTAGAAAGATAAAAATTCAATAGCTATTAAATAAGAATCAATATTAAAAGAGAGAGTAATTAAAAGATACCCTGGCCTCCTGAGGTTTGTATTTGGGAGGTAGTTCTTCTCTAAGGTCATGAATTATAAATCTGTAAAATCAACATCTGTATCTCACAAAAACAAATACAAATATTGTTTGATCATTTAGGCTCAGTGGAATCTTATTCAGAAGAAAAGGCAAAAAAAGTTAGGTCAGAATATGAAAAGAAACTACAAGCCATGAATAAAGAACTGCAGAGACTTCAGGCAGCTCAGAAAGAGCATGCAAGGTTGCTTAAAAATCAGTCCCAATATGAAAAACAATTGAAGAAATTACAGCAGGATGTGATGGAAATGAAGAAAACTAAGGTATTGATTATATTTTCGTTAATGTTTGATGGTAATACTTGTGTCATTTGGGACCAAAAAAATTACTGTGGTTCTTTCTGTATTCCATATTCTTTCTGTAACTTAGAAATGATGCACTTTCTTTTGGCAGTTAGTAGTTGTTTCCTATAGTCATCCATTATCAGAGTCTTTGAAATGGCTGAAAATCGTGTGGTCAATAGGGCTTCTCTGACTTTAATGGATATTTATCTTTATTTTCTTAAAACTCTTACACAGATTAGCAAAAATAAAAATATTTCAAACATGCAAAAATGGAGTGATAATAACAATGAACAATATATATAGTGTCTAGTTTAAAGTATTAAATATTATAGATATGTACAAAACCTCCTATATATCCTTTCCTGATCATAGTCTCCTTTCCCTTAGAGGTAACAACTATCTTGAATTTGGTGGTTATCGTTCCCATGCATAAAAAACTGCAAGTTTTCTTCCCTTGACCAAAGAGAGTATGTGAATTCTTATCTGCTATTGTTTTTTATTTAGAATAGATTATTCTTAACATTTTGCCATGAAAATCAATATAGTTTCCTTAAAATAGGAAGTGTGGAAGTGATTGAAAAAGTAGTTCGGTTATTATGTTGTATAGTTGCTGATGACAGCAAAAATAGCTAAAATAAGTGCTTACTATGTGCCAGGCACTGTTACAGGCACAGTGTGGGTATAAACTCATTGAATTCTCAAAGGAATCCAATCCCATAGAAATATTACCTCCATTTTATACATTAGAAAACCAAAGCCTGGAGTGGTTAAGTAACTAGTTCAAGGTCACACAGCTACTGATAATAAGTTAAATACCAAAAAATTATTCCAGTAATAAACACCTGGACATTGAATATAAAAAGCTTAGAACAGTAAGTAATTTGATAGAAGTATTAATATGTTAAAAAGGGCTTCCTTGGTAGCTCAGACGGTAAAGTGTCTACCTGCAATGTGGGAGACCTGGGTTTGATCCCTGGGTCGGGAAGATCCCCTGGAGAAGGAAATGGCAACCTACTCCAGTACTCTTGCCTGAAAAATTCCATGGATGGAGGCGCCTAGTAGGCTACAGTCCATGGGATCCCAAAGAGTCGAACACGACTGAGCAACTTCACTGGTTCACTGGATTAATATGTTAGCTGCTGCTGCTGCTAAGTCGCTTCAGTCGTGTCCGACTCTGTGCGACCACATAGACAGCAGCCCACCAGGCTCCGCCGTCCCTGGGATTCTCCAGGCAAGAACACTGGAGTGGGTTGCCATTTCCTTCTCCAATGCAGGAAAGTGAAAAGTGAAAGTGAAGTCGCTCAGTCATGTCCGACTCTTCACGACCCCATGGACTGCAGCCTACCAGGCTCCTCCGTCCATGGGATTTTCCAGGCAAGAGTACTGGAGTCGGTTGCCATTGCCTTCTCCGTAACATGTTGGAAGTGTATTCAAAATATAAATACATTAATCTTACAAAAATAAGAACTGACCATTTAACATGTTGCAAAACTCCACATTTTTTCTTGTTCAGTATTCAGAATCCTAAGAGTATACTTCCATATGTATGATTTATTTAATGAATATTCTAAAAGGATAATCACAGTAGATATATTTACCTAATATTTTAGGTTCGCTTAATGAAACAAATGAAAGAAGAACAAGAAAAAGCCCGATTGACAGAATCTAGAAGAAACAGAGAGATTGCTCAACTGAAAAAGGATCAACGTAAAAGAGATGTGAGTGGACTCAGTTATGTAAAAATACTGTAGGTCAATAATATTTTTCAATAAATGGAAGACATTTTTGATAACCTTATTAAAAAGAGGCACAATAAAGCATTTTTATATATGGCATTTATGATAGTATGTAGATTATAGTAATTCAATATAAAAGTTTATGAAAAACAGTATAATATTACTATAAGTTTTATTGGAGGCTTATTTCCTAGATGGTCAGATCGAAGAAAATGGCAAATCATAACTGGTTATTTCTAGGGAGACCAAGGAAGTAATTGCAGTAAAATGGTGATTTTCAAGGTGGTTCCAAAGACAGAGATTCTTATGAATGTACCTTAACTAATAACCAGACTTCACTAGAAGAGACTTTACTAAGGGCTATACAAATTTTTGTATTCTTTGACCCAAGAATTATGTTTCCATGAACTCAGACTAAGCAAATAATTTAAATTAAGAAAAACTACATTATAGTATGTTAAAATCTTCACTTTAGGTTATTTGTAATAATGAAAAATATAAAACCAACTAAGATGTGTGACGGTAGGGGTAACAGTTAAATAAATTATAATTCATTACATTTAATGGGTATTTTATTCATCTGTTAAAAATTAGGATTTGGAAACTGCATAGTAAAATGAAAAATGACTATGATTTAACATTAAGTGTAAAGTAACATTTTATATATGCATGCTTATTTACAATGACAGAAAAATTTGAAAGATGTATATCAATATGATAAATGTGGTTGTATTAAGATTATAGGTTATAGTTGATTGGATTTTTTTCTTTCCAAATTTTTGACAATATAGTTATTTATGACTATTTTTTTTTTAAATGGAGCCATCACCTTCTTTACCGCAATATCAATTAGGTTCCAGCCTTTGCTCCATTTTTCTCACCCAACCTTTTCTAAATTCTCCCTGAAAAAAACATGAATATACAGGATATTTTAGAAAATAAAAATGTTTTGTGAGCTCAAGATGAAATTAGGGAGCTAGAGAATGACTAATGAGGTAGAAAAATAGATATGTTAGTCAGATGACTCCCATATTTATAACTATATGTATTTATTAATTTTCCCGAGATATTAATGTATTTTAATAATCAATCTATTTTATCATTTTTAATACCTGGTGATTTTAGATCTTGTTTATGTCAGTACATTGTTACTGAAATCAGGTAGAAGCACACTCTAGCATATGGTCTGTTCTTCCTGCTTTTTAAAAAATTGATAAAACTCATATGCCATAAAATTCAGTTTTAAACTATACAATTCAAGTATTTAGTATGTTCACAAATTTGTACAACAATCACCATTCCATAACATTTTCATCACTCCGAAAAGAAACCCCAGACCCATTAGCAATTACTCCCATTCCTCTCTCTCCCTGGCTCCTGACAGCAACTAATCTACTTCCTGCCTATGTATTTGCCTATTCTAGACATTTTATATACGTGGAGTCATACAATAAGTAGCCTTTTGTGTCTGGCTTCTTTCATTTAGTATGATATTTTGAAGGTTTATCCATGTTATAGCATATATCAGTAGTACTTTTTCTTTTAATGACAATATGTATAGAGCACATTTTGCTAATCCATTCTTCAGTTGGTGGACATTTTGGTTGTTTTGAGTTTTAGGCTATTTATTTCATTTTTAAGGAAATTTTTGGATGATAGGCATGATTTCCTTACAGTGTATGCTACCTACTTCTTTATTACTAAGTTGTACACAACGATTAAACAACAACAGCATATGATGTATAAAGAGATCAATATTGAACAATTAATTCCCAGGACTGAACTTTTGAATTTTATCCACACATATGTCTCTCTTCTGGCTAATCACATAAAAAGCTACCATTTCAGACTTTTTCCTCCCTTTAATTTGTTGCTTTGTGTGCATATTCAACTCCCGTCTAAAATGTTTCTTGTAATATTCAATTTGAACCCTTAGAGAACCAAATATGTGGTGTACGTCATACAAAAATTATGAATGAGCTTGAGGTTTGGTTTTTAATATGAAGAAATTAAATTTAGTAACAAGCTTAAAACTATAGGTTAATTTTAGTTTTGGATAGTTCGTTAATTTAAAAAGATTTATTAGCTTTTCTTCCATTTTTATTATTGTATAGGCAAGATGTGGCAGTGATAAGGCAGAGTCCTTTTCTCAACGAATTTCTATCTGATAAGATAAGAATATGTATAAACTTGAGATGAATCATCTGTTTGAATTTGGGATGCACAACATAGGGAATTATTTGTTATACCACAGAGTTAAAGGCCTAGAAGAGATGTTTGTGATCAAGTCCAACTCCAAAGCTTTGCCCATGATCACAGAGTTAAATAAATGACAGAACCAGAACATGTTTTATTTTTAGTCCAAAATTATTTCCTAAATTATATCCCTATAAAATGGCTTAAAGTAATTAATAATTTTCTTTATCATATAGACTACCTAGAAGCAAACTGGTAGCCAGTTAATTTTATTGACCAACATAGTATTTCCAAAGTTATTATCAAGTGCTAATACGATTAATATATGTTCTCTCTATATTTAAACCAGAGTTTATAATTATTGTATACCTTGTAAGGTGCCTCTATTGAAAATATTCTAAGCTGTGTTTCTTCCTGTTCATGCCTCAGCCAGCAACCAAAACAAAAAGGAGATATTTGTGAAGTGTTTAGGAAGATACTTGCATATAGTAAGCCCTTTATTGCTGCTGTGTTGTGTTTAGTCACTCAGTTGTGTGTCCGACTCTTTGTGACCTCATGGACTGTAGCCCACCAGGCTCCTCTGTCCATGGGATTCTCCAGGCAAAAATACTGGAGTGTGTTGCCATGCCCTTTTCCGGGGATCTTCCTGACCCAAGGATAGAACTTGTGTCTCTTTATGTCTCCTGCAGTGGGAGGTGGGTTCTTTAACTCCAATGCCACCTGTGAAGTCCATAGTAATGGATGCAAGGTGATTATTAGCTCAGTGCTGCTGAGAATTCTTAACAGTTCCCAGTGAAATGGGACAGCGATAATGAAGAAGTAAGAAGTATTTTATCTTTCAGTTTACTATTTTAACGTATTCAATATTATTTTATAGCATCAACTTAGACTTCTCGAAGCCCAAAAAAGAAACCAAGAAGTGATTCTTCGTCGCAAAACGGAAGAGGCAAGTTGACCATTTGGAGGAAACATTCTGGCTTTGAAATAAATGATGTATTTCTATAGACTAAGAGAATGAGTCAGTCTCCATTGCTATTTCAGGTTACAGCTCTTCGTCGGCAAGTAAGGCCCATGTCAGATAGAGTGGCTGGGAAAGTCACTCGGAAGTTTAGCTCATCTGATACTCCTGTTCAGGACACGGGTCTCAGTGCAGCTGCTGTAGAAACAGAGGCATTCAGAGCTGGAGCCCAGCAAAAAATGAGAGTTCCTGTGGCAAGAGTCCAGGCCTTATCAACACCCACAGCAAATGGAACCAGGTAAGCATGTTCTTCTGTTCCTACTGATGTAGTCTTTACATTACTGAATGTTGGACTTAAATGAAAAACAGCTCATCATTTGGTGTCACATAATCAATCAAGCACATAAGTAACTATGTTTGTATGTTTTTATATGATTATAGAAAAAAATATCAAAGGAAAGGATTGACTGGCCGAGTGTTTACTTCTAAAACAGCTCGCATGAAGTGGCAGCTTCTTGAACGCAGGGTCACAGATATCATCATGCAGAAAATGACTATTTCCAATATGGAGGCTGATATGGATAGGCTGCTCAAGGTGTGAAAAGTAGAAAGTAGATGTGCTCTCTCTTAGCTGTTAATTTTTGTTTTCTACATTTGTTTGCTGGGTAAATTGAATACTTGCCAAGCTGTGTTTTTTGGGGGTGGTGGTGATTGCATTGTGTATGAATAGATGAACATCAGTTTTTTTTAATTGTAGTAAGAACAGATGCCATGAGATCTACCCTCTTAATACATTTTAAAATATATAGCACAGTGTTGTCAACTATACGCACAGTGTTGTAAAGAATTCTATAACTTACTCATCTTATATAACTGAAACTTCATATCCACTGAACAGCAACTCCCCACTTCCTCTTCCTCCAAATCGCTGGTAACCACCGTTCTATTTACTGCTTCTATGAGTTTGACTACTTTAGATGCTTCCCAGAAGTGGGATCCGGGAGTATTTCCCCTTCTGTAACTCACTTGTTTCATTTGGCATAATGTTCTCAAGATCCAAGATGAACATAATTTCTTAAAGTCTAATCTGTTTTCTCAATAGCAACGGGAAGAACTCACAAAAAGACGAGAGAAACTTTCAAAGAGAAGGGAAAGGATAGTCAAGGAGAATGGAGAAGGAGATAAAAATGTGATTAACATCAATGAGGAGATGGAGTCATTAACTGCTAATATAGATTATATCAATGACAGTATTTCTGATTGTCAAGCCAATATCATGCAGATGGAAGAAGCAAAGGTTTGTAACTAGGAAAAAAATGTTTAATGAGAAGTATTTTTGTATTTTTTGTCATTAAAAGCACTTTGAATTTTTATATGAAGGGATTTTTTTAATCTATGGTTTAATATAATTCTTAGGTTTTGCATGTATATCCTTCCTGCCTGCTTTCTAGATTTCTCTGCTGATTGTGTAATGTTATTTATCATTGATAAAATATTTATTAATCCATCTTGAATTCTTAACTGCTCAAATGTCTTATCATTTAAACTAGACCATATGTTTCTTAGAGTAGGGATTTTTTATGCTTTTCTGAGAAGTCTCATTAGCTAATCCAATAATATCAAATACATGCATGAAGCAATAGGGTTTGTCTTCTGTTAAATACATTCAGCTCAAGGTAATGATACATCATATGCTGGTTTGATGTAGGAAGAAGGAGAAACATTGGATGTCACTGCAGTCATTAATGCTTGCACACTTACAGAAGCCCGATACCTTCTAGATCACTTCCTGTCAATGGGCATCAATAAGGTAAGATCTAACTATGCTATTATTGAAAACCTAAGCTTTCGTTAATTCATTACAGTTTTGTTTATCTTTTTCTAATGACCCTTTCCTTTGTAATAAGGAGGAAGATTCTTTTACAATGGAAAGTGTTCCTTTTATCTTTCTTTAGAGTTAAGAAAAGTCAGCAGTATTTACATCAATTCCATTAGCTTCTCATCTATTGTGCTTGTGTATTAGAACAGGTAAACAACTTAAAGAATAATTTCTTTTTTGCTTTAACAAAGGAAAAGGTAAAAGAAAAATCTCTTAGTGTGCAAACAAACTCAGTGTTATAATTTTGATTTAATAATGATTCTTTACAGCTCAAAAAGTCAGAAAAAAATGCAGTTGCACTCTCCTTATCTTAAGCAATTTCTGCTTAAATGTTAAAGATGATAATGATTTCTGACTCACCTATTTTCTCCACATTGAGACTGTGCTATACCTTTAGTTTTGTTCTTTTGCTTAATCCTTATAATGTGCATGGAGTAAACATTATTTGTATTATTTTGAATATGAGGAAACTGAGAATCAGGAAGATTCTGATACTAATCAGGAAGATTCTTCCGATACTAATAGCTAGCCAGCACTTGCTCAGGGTCACTGAGTTTGCAAGCAGAAGAGCTAGGATGAATCAAGGTCTATCTAATGTCAAAGTCTGTACATCATATGCATTTGCCATGTGATACAGATCTTCATGTAGTTAATTCTGTTTTGTATGATCTTAAGATACATTTTTTTTCTGGGGGGGGATGTTATAGGGTCTTCAGGCTGCCCAGAAAGAGGCTCAAATTAAAGTACTTGAAGGTCGGCTTAAACAAACTGAAATAACCAGTGCTACACAAAACCAACTCTTATTCCATATGTTGAAAGAGAAAGCAGAATTAAATCCTGAGCTAGATGCTTTACTAGGCCATGCTTTACAAGGTAATTTGGATTAAATTTTAGTTAAATAAATTGCATGGTAACTTTGCTCTTTGAGTATGCTATACTCTACCTCTTTCCTCTATAGCTTGACTGAATAGATGCTGTATTTACTTATGCTTTTAATAATTATTCCTTTTTTAATTTGCATGTATAAATTTGGGGGATGTAATTACTGTCATTACAAGAAATGATTAGTAACTTAAAAATCCTTACTTAGCATTATTAAGCAAATAATTTTAATGAATTAAAAAAGATCAACAATGTTTCTGAGTTAGTTTAAATTATTAACCAAGTTTCATTACTTTATTCTGCATATCTAACTGTCTTAAAAATAAATTTATAAGTGTTTTCTATGGCATCTATTCTACATATCTTATAAATGGTACATAATCTTGTTTTATGTGAGAGTTCTTAACACTGGATCTGTTTTGATTGGAGTATTGCTTTTTGTTTCCTTTTTGCTGTTATTTATACAGATCTAGATAGCGTACCATTAGGTAAGTATGTTTAGCTTTCTGTGTACCCTACAGCTGCATGAATTACTAATTGTTCATGTACACTAATTGTGGTACATCTTATTTAAAACATTTTTATTGGCAGCCAGCTGGTTTTTGCATGATCTTTTTTGAAATGTATCTGTGACCACAAACATACTAAGTCTTTTGTCTTACACATTTCTTGATTTTTAAATTCTTAGATTTTTAAAGAAGTATAGTTTTCTATTTTATTACTTGAACTCCAGTTTTGGCTCTAGTTTCATAAGCCTCTCTTTCTGTTTCTTATAGGAAAAAATGGGATATATAATCCTTTTTAGTTTTTAAATCTATCTATTAATTTTGCATTTGTCATTTTACCCTCATAAATATCTTTCTGTGTTATATATCTTTTATATATAATGTCTTTGGTTTATTTTTGATAGCTTCTCAGCTAGTCTTAAATTTTATAGAATTAAGTACATATATTTTAATATTGTAAGTTGAATAAAGCTATCCAAAGAATTTTACATGAATGGATTGAAATAATATTTATAAGTATAACATGTTCGAGTTAGAAAGAGCTTAAGAGATGTTTGAGTTTTGAGATTTTCGACCTCTTGCCTCTGCAACATTCATGTGAACTATGCCCACCCATGAATAATATCTGAGCTTCTCCTGGAAGATATATACATATATATATATATATCAGGGTAATTTTATTGCTTGCAATTCCCCTGAATGATTATTTTTGAACAGTTTTTATTTAAAATTATTTCAAAATCTGATCCTAACTTTTTTTCCTAACCACACAGCTGTCAAAATTTTCTAAAATATTTTTCTCGAAGGAGAGGAATGTAGCTGAAAGATTAATGCAATTACCTCTCTGGGTCATTAAACAGTCTATGAATCTGAATTTATTTTAAACGGTAGAATGTTACACAAATAAAATACATGAGCTATTTGATATTCTTAGATCTTTCTTAGTTTGCCCTGTGTGTTAAATCTCAAAATAATATTTCCTTGAGATCAACTCAATAATATAGATGTGAACTTTTAGCCTGCTCAAGCTATGACAAAGACAGGCAGAAATAAATTTTGATTATATTAAAGAACCATGTTAAGGCTGCCAAAATTCCTGAAATATAATGAGAATTTTTGCCATTCCATGTGTTATTAAGCATATTTCCTCTCCTCTTCCTCTTCACTCTGCTTATTTTTGTTCTTCCCAACCCTTCCTCTGCCTTTTCTTTGTTCTTCTTCATCTTAGTGGCTCACTTGCAGTAATAAGTAAATTCTTATTTAAGTCTATTATCTCTTTTAACTTGGAAGAAAAAATGCAATGCCCTCTTTGATGCCGTTTTGAGCAGAAAATATTAAACTGTTATTTGATGAGTGTTGTTGCTTTTTCACAACTTTCAGTTATCTGTAGCTTAAAGAAGGGTCAAAACAGAGAAGAGGAACACATTCAGCTGATAACAACCTGTTACTCATGGCATAAATTTTCTCTAAGGCCATAATCTAGACCCAGAAGTGCTTGGAAGAAAAGCATGGAAGGAGAAAAACATGGAAGTAAATCCATACAAACTAGATTGTCATATGTACATTGCTTTAAAAAAAAAGAACACATTTGTTTAATTTCTATTTATCTCGAGCTTTGGGCTGGGTGCTGGGATTCAAAGATAAGTAAGATACAAAATCTTGCTCTCATGGACTATACCTTACTGAGCGTAACAGGGCAGAGACTTGAGATATGTACAGAGAGTTATGGGACCACAGAATGGGGCTACCTAACAAGAATGGAGGAGTTGATGAAGGCTTTCTGGAGCTGGTAAAATTTGAGCTGAAATGTAAAGGAAGAAAAAGTTTTAGGCAGGTAAGAGACAAGGTAGAAGGGGGTTAGACAGAAGAGTCACTCTTGGCAGTGAATAAGATAAAGCATGGACATTTAGCCACAACATTATATGTATGAGGACTTCAAGCAGATTGGTGGCCTAGAGTAGCAAGTATGTGACTTGGGATCATGAACTTAAGGTTAGAGGCCAGTACTCCATGCTAATAGGTTTGTATTGTTGTAGCCATTGAAGAACATCTTTATTTTCCCCTTCTTATTCCTCTACCTGTGTTTATGTTGTTGTTCCTAGTATCTTTCCCTACCTTTAGGGATTTACTAGAAGATTCAAGGGGCTAAGCATACAATTGTATTCATGACAAAGATTAATGAGAGCAATGTAGGAAGGATACACAACAGTATTATAAAGGAAAAGATGCAGATGGAGTAAGGAAGAATCCATATCCAGGCTTTCTTATGCTTATGCTTCTATAAGCTTATGCATATGCTTCCAGGAAACATCACACAAAGTATACATTTCTCTCTGGAATGAAAATGCAGCAACATGTGTGCATTGTTTACATCTAGGGAATTCCATTAGACACTCAGCACCTGAGGTTTTTACTGGGTACTAGTCACATACATTCCTTTTATATAGTAGTACCAGAATTCCAGATTCTGGAAGGAAAGCAGGAATTCTCAGCATAAACCATATTGTTTGCACAAATATTCTAGGTGTAATGAACTATATTAGTCAACTAGTGACTAGAGAAATTCTGAGAGCTAACTTTCCAGATAACAAAGTCCAACTTTGCAAGAACACCTTTCTAAGGCTAGTAGTCTTGGGCTGCTATTGTTACCCAGTCCAGACTCCCTCTGATCGCCGCAAAACAGACCAATTAACTAAGACATGAGATGTTGATGCAAGGAATACGACTTTACTTGGAAATCTGGCTGACTGAGGAGATGGCAGACTAATGTCTCAAAACAATCATCTTATCAGAATCTGGATGCCAGGTTCTTTTATAGAACAGAGGTGGGGAGAGGTGAGGAAATAAAGTAAAAAACCGTTAACCTTGCAAACATTACTTGGAATGGCCAGTCTTGGGGAGGAGATATATTAATTTCTTGCTTTCTATAGTCATCCACAGGTGGACAGGATCCTGAATAAAGGCATTTTGGTTTAACATTCAGGCACAGGGGCAGGGTTCCCTGAGGCAGGCCATTATGTATGGACAGTATCCTTTTAGTGAAAAAAATCAACAATAAACAAAGGTTAAGGTAAAAGAAACAGATCTAATGTGAGTCATAATTTACTCTTCCCTGCAACACTATGTCAACTCTTCTCCATATGTATTTATATTAATATAAGACTTTAATAATAACTGTTTGGTTAGCTTCTAGTGATGTGAGGTTATGCAACTATGTACTGATATGGATGCCTTTAAGACATTTTGGAGTTTTAAATCTCACTGCTTTTAGCTTTAATGATTAGTGATGAGAAAAGAACCTGACACTGGGCTGGAATTATATTCATAAGAGTTGAAAGTACAGCAATGAGATGATGGCATATCCTGCTGCCCAGATGGCTGTAGTGCCACAAAAGCTCAGTCCTGAAGAGGTGTGTGATTTGGTGAATGTCTAGGTGAAGGGCTCTATCTTCTGGCTAGGTTAGTTATGCCAAACTGTAATCATCTCTAAATAAAGCATACATGCATATGCAGGAGCTAAGTAGTTTTTACTAAGCACTTATATGATGTTTGATATTCTAACTGGTTTCATCATTCCCTACAAGAAAATTACTAGTCAATCTTAGCCTGCATTTATGTATGAGAAAATAAAGACTAGATTTGTCATTTCTTTCCATTTTCTATGTTATTGACTAATTCAGTTACGCTCAGTATCCTGTCTGTGAAGCACATCTTCCAGCCTCTAAATATGGGCTTTGAGATACACATTGCCCTCAAGACCACCATTTTCCTCATTTCAGAAAGTAAACTCCCTTTTTGTGGATCCTATTAGATGGCTACATTTTAGATAATGCTATCATTTATTACTGAATTTCTATCCAGTTGTCTGCTAAACAGTGAGGAAGAATGGGAGCATCTGAGAAGGGAATTAAGAATATGATTTATGAGCATAATACACCTGTATTATATAAAAGTAAAAGTTAAAAGGAGACTAATCCTACATATTTTAATTAACATATATTATTGAAAATACTGCCTTCAGTTTTGTGATGTAGCTTTATAATAAATTGTATAAGCTTTGGAAATTTCCACCTGTGTTAGGGGCTCACGGCCATTTTAAATAATTTACTTTAAGTGGATGTTTTATTTACTGACTTCCTGCTAGTTTTATATGTTTGCCTTTTCCTCTCTTTTCATTAGTGTCCTACTGTTCTGAAATAGCAGTGGTTTGTTTGTATTTATTTGTAAAACTATTGCATGGAAACCTATAGTTTTAGTCTTTTATGTACATGTGAATGAGCTGCATGCTGATGTGTAACTTCTGAATACCTTCACACACACATACTCTCTTTCTACTTGAACACAAAAATAAAAATAGAAGAAAATCTATAAGTACATTGGAATACTGATAAAACACAACAAATATGTTTACACTGATTTATTTTTTGATGTTGCCTCAGTAGATTAAAGGGAGCTTGTGCAGCATTTACTTTAATCTTTCATGTTTTACTCAATGGTTTTTCATACATGGAATAAATGGATGGTGTGGGATAAATACATACTCTGAAAATGTATTTAAAGAATTACACATACTCAGATAAATACATGATCTCATTTCCGTCCTGTGAATGCTGTTCTTCTTTATTTTATCATTCAACTCATGGTTTTCTTATCTTGAACTGGTTTTTCTCAGCCTAGGACATATAATCAAAAGAGTTTCGTAGAATTTTATTTTTACATTTCTATTTTGACTCAGTTACTGAAACCAAAGTGCCCATGTTGAGAGACCTCAGGCTGATGTTTATTATAGCATAGGCATTATAGTCATCATTCAAAGTGTGACATGGATAATACTTACATTTTGGACTTTTTTTTTTTTAGAAAATGTAGAGGACAGCACTGATGAGGATGTACCTTTAAACAGTCCAGGATCAGAAGGAAGGTAAGAGAATCTTTAGAAACTTAATGAGTTGACTTGTTTCTGTAATATTTTTAATACTTTTATCTTTTTTAATCAATTAACATAAAACAAATAATTTTAGATTTTATAGCTAAGTGAAGAACAGTAGAAATAGTAATATGGAAGCCAAACTAAGTAATGCTTAACCAGCAAAAATTTTAAAATACAAATACTGAGATATTTAAGGAAGGAAAATGAACTATTTTGATTAGTTTATTTTGATTTTAAATATTGTCTTTCTGTGTTTTCCATAGGCTTATAATTTTTTTCCATTCTTAAACTCATTAGAGTTCATATAGTTTTCTATATTGTTTCCTTTTATTCATATGATTAATTATTTATTTGCACACAGCTCACTGTCTTCAGACCTTATGAAGCTTTGTGGTGAAGTGAAACCAAAAAGCAAGGTAAGAATAGAAAATACCAGGTAAACATTTTTTCTGATGTTCTTTATTATCACTATTAAACGCATAGGCCTTGGGCATGGGCAAAGATTTCATATGATAGAAATTTAGTTCTTTACCATATTCTCCCTTGAAAAAAATTTATATTGACAAATTTCTCCTCTGTAGAACTTGTTATTTACTGTATCTTGTGCTTTTTCCTCTAGGTGAGATATGATTATGGAGAACAATGCTTAAATAATTTAGAATGACAGGAGATTTTTGAAATTTTAACATTCTAATATGTTTCTAAGTTTCTTATTTATTTTGTTTAACATATCTTGAGATAATTTGAATAGGCCAACTCTTAATCATCATATTTGTATTAAAAATTGAGACTATAATGAATGTTTGTAAAGCTTAAAAAAAATAAAGTATACATGCTATTACATGTGTGAGAAACAACATGGTATATTCAGGTTGCGTGTTGGTAGCATTTGATATTAGATGAGTTAACTATCCATTTTAAGATGTTTGAAAACAAAGAATTCTTGCAGTGTTTAGTAAATATTTGTTGGATGAATGGATGAAATCAAGACCTGAAAGAATAGTATTGTACTAATGCACGATAAGGCCCACAGTGGTTAGCCAGATAATATTAGCCAGATAAATAATTTGGCTAGATATAAGATAATTAACAGGAATCATTATGATTACCTGAGGTGGACATGGCCCATCTAAAGCAAATAGGCATCACTAACTAATGCTTATTTTTGCCATGATGGAATACGGGCCTAAGACTACCAGATCCTCAATTCTTTAAAGAGCAGCTTTAAATATGGATTTTAATGGAGAATTTCCTTCTCTTTAAAATACTGAGCTAGCCCATTGAAAAACGTCTCCAGACTTTATGTATGGTCCTTGAACTACCAGTTTGGTGATATGTGGTTTGTGTTTGATTATTCTAAGTGACCAGAAATTACCCAATCTCAAAGAAAACATTCTAGTATAGTTTGGATTGAGTCTTAACATGGAGGAGAGAATCTCTTAATGTAACTTGGTCTTTCAGGCCCTGTGAAATCCAGAGAGAGATGTGAAGTGGTAACCTGAAGGTCATCTCCTTAAAAAACCACTGTGCTTAGGAATTCCCATGAAAATGATTCAGTTGGCAATAGGGAAAACTGATAAGGTGAAAAGCTGGCCTGTATGGCTTCCTTTTTCCAAAAGTTTTCTGATAATATCTATCACTCCTTTGGTACTGCATGGATGCCTAGTGTTAGTCGCTAAGTCATGTCTGACTCTTTGCGACCCCATGGAGTGTAGCCCTCCAGGCTTCTCTGTCCATGAAATTCTCCAGGCAAGAACACTGGAGTGGGTTGCCACTTCCTTCTCCAGAGGATCTTCCTGATCCAGGGATCAAACCCTGGTCTCCTGCATTGCAGGCAGATTCTTTACTGTCTGAGCCACCAGGGAAGCCCATAGATGTCTAAAAGGATATAATATTATTTATTTTTCACTCATTGAAGAAATGAAATTGATTATATATCTTGAATAGACTTGTACTAGTACTACATTGAATGCAAGACATATAAAGTTGAATACAACAGGTTGTCTACCGTTTAGAGGCTTATAATCTTGTAAATACTTTTATTATCTTTTAATATATTAGTGATAATAGTCAGCTCTAAGTATTAACAACAAGGTAGTCTCTTTATTTTTTTAGGAGTATGGAAGGGAGTGCTTAAATAAATAAAATAACCTTCACCTGCCTTACCATCAGAGAAGGCAATGGCACCCCACTCCAATACTCTTGCCTGGAAAATCCCATGGACGGAGGAGCCTGGTAGGCAACGGTCCATGGGGTCGCTAAGAGTCGGACACGACTGAGAGATTTTACTTTCACCTTTCACTTTCATGCATTGGAGAAGGAAATGGCAACCCACTCCAGTGTTCTTGCCTGGAGAATCCCAGGGACAGAGGAGCCTGATGGGCTGCCATCTATGGGGTCGCACAGAGTCGGACACGACTGAAGCGACTTAGCAGCAGCAGCAGCAGCCTTACCATGCTGTCAAAAACTGGTATGGACTGGTGTTGGATATCCATCAGGGAGATTAAACACCCAGTTAGGGAATCAGGGGAGCAGGGTCATAAAAATGGAGAAACAGATGTAAAAATTTATATGTAAAATTTAAATTTATATTAAATAAATATATAATATATATTAAAATGTATATTAAATAAGTAATCTAAGCCTGGGAAAGATCAGAATTTAGTTGACTGCCACTGCAACTATCTTTTGGTTTAATTTCTTTATTCCTTCTTTCTTTTCTTCTAAAATGATATATCGAGAAAGCTGGCCATTAGTATCAGGATAGCATAATAATATTGGAGGCAGATTGTCTGGTTTTGAATCTGACTTTGCCACTTACTAGCTGTTTGACTTTGGACTGTTAGCTATCCTGTGCTTCAGTTCTCTTATTTTGTGAATTGGGATAATAATAGTATATACTAATATAGTAAATTATTTAGAATTTCTGGCATACAATATGTATAATACAAACATTGGCTATAATTATGACCTCTGAAGTTCTCAGCTGGCTGTATCTCTGGCTTGTCACTATCTTACATGTTGTGTTTGACACACTTGCTAGGAAAGACACGCTAAATGTTTTACCTATTTCAAACTAATATTAAATCTCTATTGCCTAATCATCTTCTCTGCAGAAGTTTGCATATGATTGCTTTTCCTTCCATTCTCTGACTAGGCCCGAAGGAGAACCACCACTCAAATGGAATTGCTGTATGCAGATAGCAGTGAACTAGCTTCAGACACTAGTACAGGAGATGCCTCCTTGCCTGGCCCTCTTACACCTGTTGCAGAAGGGCAAGAGATTGGAATGAATACAGAGACAAGTACTTCTGCTAGGGAAAAAGAGCTCCCTCCCCCATCTGGCTTCCCTTCTAAGATAGGCAGCATGTAAGTCTGGCCCAGCTACACTAACTTCCTTTCTTTTGGCTTTTCTTTTAAAAAAAAAAGAATATGCATGTTACTAATTTCTTATTTCTATTTTTAAAATTTTATGTAAAATAAGATCTCTAGTTTTCAAAGTAATTTCTGTTAGGTATTGTATCCCCTGATTTTTGCACATTCAAAATAATTTAAATGAGATGTTCTTTGTTGAATTGCTTTGTCTGATATTTAACTTTTAGAGTCTTTCTTAAAGATTATAATTTTTATAAAGGCTGAGTTATAAATGACAGGCAAAATTTATTTAGAAACACATAAATTAAAGTTATAACTATAAAACCACTATATAAAACAGAAGCTTTAAAAGACTCTTAAATTTGCTCTTAATTATGTTAAACCTTAGTTCTAAGAGCCTGGTCAGGATAATAAACCTTGGCTGAAACTCTTAAAGAAAAATACAAATACCAGCTAAAAACAATACATTTTGAAGTTTCCTAATTCTTTACCTTGAAGTACATTGCATGTCTGGGATGAGTATACACACAAAGTGTAAATATTGTATTATTAAAGATGTGAAAGAGGGACTATTTCCTCTCTCCTCTATGATAATCTTAACAAGAAACATTCCTTTCAAAACAAATCTTATTTAGAAATTTTTCATTATTATCTTGAGAACAAAGATTTCCCTACACAGGCCAGCGTGTGTTTGTGTATATGTCTTTTCTTAGTTATATTAAAATTACATCAATCGTTCACTGGTAAAGATTTTTAATGCCTTATTTCAAACTAATTCTCACATATGATCTTGCAAATGATCTATTGGATGAACGTATCAGTGCATTGAGAAATATTGCCAAAAAGTGGTACACACTATAGGACTCTGTAAATAATAAAATATAACAAACTCCCCACCTCAACCTGAATATCTGTTTCCCGTAACTTTCTTCATCCTATGAAGATATTTTCATTGTCTTCCACTCAGTAAGCCCATCTGCTACCTTTAGTTCCAAAATTAATGATGACAGAACTATCCTGCATGTGCTTGAGGTGACTTATGTAATTAATAATTGGATTTGCTATTAGAGATTGCTAACCAGTATAGCTTATGGCTTCAGTGCTTTTTTGATAACAGTAGAAAAAATGCTTTTGGTGAAGGTAGTGATATAGAACTGAGAACAGATTTTAGAGACTCCTATGTGTTCAGCATTTAGTCTATCAGATGAATAGAGACTTTTGGAACTTCAAGACTAAATCTATGACCTGGATTCCAGAATGCAGGTAATACCTCCTTGTTGCCTTTTTTTTTTTTTCCCCATTTTAAAAATGTATCATTCATGACAGGTTGTAGAAAATATCTTTTAGATACTGTCTCTTCACATAATTATCAAGTTTTCATAAATTAAGATGCTTGTATAGTTCTATACAAATTTAACAGTTGATCATATGCTTGGTACAGTAACTCTTATAGCTCATTAGTACATGACTTCCATTGCATGAAGTAAAATGATTTACTCAAGTGGGCCTTATGATTTAAATAATGCAGAACTTCTAAAATATGTTTTCCTCTAATTAAAAAAATCAGGCACATAAAGTTTAGTTATATTTAGTTTTCACTTTCAAATAGGAATCATTGTAAGCCCATTCTAGGGATCCCACTTGCTAATTCCTTAGTGTTTTTTTTTTTTCCTTACTAATATAACTAGTCAAAGATAGAAAAAGTTCATTTTTTCAATTAAAATTCATTACCACTATGCACCGAAATCGTAGTCTTAAATTGTTAATTACATAGCCACTACTCAACATTTAAAATCTATAATAAAACAATAGTATTATTAGTACTAAAATTTATATAGCTAATGCTTAAATACTAGTTAAGTAAAATAATTGTGGGTTCTTTGTGATTACCTGTAGTATTCTTTTCAGATTGTGTAAATATTAATTCATTAAATCTCATTGTTTCTCATACTCTGATATTCTAATATTTTTGTTCTTGCAAAACTGTAAAGACAATTTTCCCTCAACTGAAGCAATTCTAATCAAACTTATACACTTATGTTTTTAAACACTTGTATTTAAAGTAAAAAATATTATTTTAGCTATTTGGCAATATAGTGTTAATGTTTACATTCAAAGATAATGGTCATGTATATTTGACAAGATTACCAATTTAAAAATTAAAATATACAGTTGTCCCATTAATTAAAAATAATTTGTGATATTTTCCTATCCTAATTCTGCTTCATTTCCAAATAATCTTTCTCAAATTCCAGGTGTTAATCTATTAAAAATTTAGGTTGAATATATGCCAAAATTACGTGTATGTATTTAAAATTAGATAATTGAAGAATCTTCTTCTCTTAGTTCCAGGCAGTCATCCATGTCAGAAAAGAAGCTACCAGAGCCTTCCCCTGTAACAAGGAGAAAGGCATATGAGAAAGCAGAAAAATTAAAGGCAAAGGAACAAAAACAGTAAGCTATTCATACTTTTTATCTAGTAGATTGTGTGAAATGTCTGATGCCCTTAGATGCTAAGGGACAATGGTGAAATTATTTTCCATATTTAGGCTGACTCTGGGATTGTGACTTGGTCTTATAGAAAATTTTGAAATTAATTTTGACTGTTATCTTATAAAACTGACACTGATTTCACCTCTTTAAAGTGATTAACAAAAATCTAGTGTTAGACGATATGTGCCATTGTGCCATTTTATTTCTGTTCTTTTATGTTTAAATTGATACTATCCTCAATGTTTTTTGTTAAACTATGTTAATAGCTATTTGTATGTTTTGTAATGGTTAGTTTACTTAACAGTACACAATATAATCTGATGATCCACTTACCTGAACATTTGTAAATCACAATAACATAACAGACAGAAAGTTTTAAATGGGTTAGAACCACTGTCAGCTTTCTACTCTATGACATAGTGAGACCTCCCTTAGGCCACCTCAGGAGCTACATATGGTAGGTAGATCTCTGACATGGTCTTGAGTAGGAATATCAATGCTAATCTATATTTAAGAGTTGGTAAAGCAAATTTCTTTAACATAAAATAATTATAAAAAAGAAGCTTTCATATATTTTCTGTACCTGCGAAGATGATCTTATACCTTCCTCCTCCCTTGTCCCAATGTGCACACTCTGATCACTGGTTTAGCTGACTTCAGTATCACGGAAATTACTCTTCTAATCAGCCTTCTTCCTGTATTTAGAGATGGAATTTACCTGTTTCTACTGAATTGAATCTCTTAATTATAAGCAGAAGGTAGGGGATGGGATGAATATGTAACTTAAAAATAAATGAATAAATCAACTGAATAGACAAATTCTTCTTTAACTCTCAGGGTCTGTTTGCCCATCTGTAAAGTGAACAACTTGGTCTCAACTCTCAAATTGTATGATTTTTAATTTGGTTTGCTTTATTTATACTGACTTCAGATTTTAGCAGACATTTTCTTTAGTGCCATCTCGTGGCCAATGTGACAAAATTCAGTGGAAAAAAATTTCACTGAAATTGCTTGGAGTACATTTTATCTTTTATAAAAGGAAGAGAGGATGAAAGGAAGGAATTCTAAAATGAAAAGCTTTAAAAAAAAATAAAAGCATGTTTCTTATAACACTTCTAACAAATTAAAGCCAATTAAAGCCACCTATGTAATGTTCTTTTTTTCTTGTAGCTCAGATTCTGGAACCTCAGAGGCTAGTCTTTCACCTCCTCCTTCCCCACCAAGCCGGCCCCGTAATGAGCTGAATGTTTTTAATCGTCTTACGGTTTCTCAGGGAAACACATCAGTTCAGCAGGATAAGTAAGTCATTATGTAAAAGAGCCCCAATTATTCATTATAATATTCTGAACCTTTCAATACAGTCTGTAGAAAACATTTAGCCTCTCTCTGTGTGGGAGATGGAGTCTGACTTGGGAACTCTTCCCATATTTCATGTATTTTTCCAATGGAAAATGAATCATATAGACAAAATTAGAAAAATTTATTTTCCTGCTGAACATTATTCCCTGCTATGGATTTGCATTGCTGTACTTACACACTTGTCTTGCCTTTTTTTTTTTAAACAAGTAAATTAGAATTGAAAATCTTTGAGATCACTTGAAGTTTAAATTTCTTGGGATTCTTCAGCCTTATTGAGCCCATAAAAGCCTCTAACCCAGATAGCCTGCATTGAAAACAGGCAAATTATTTTACTTTTGGTGCATACATCATCTTCTAAAACCATTGTCATATGTGTATGGGTAAAAGAGTACTTTGATGGGTAGACAACGTAGACCTCTGGGTTGTTGGGGAAGAGAAGTGGAAAGGGATGGAAAATATAATTTTCATTAAATTTGAAGTGAAATATTCCCACATTGAGCCAGAATCTCTTTTGCAAGAATTTCATACTAACAGTGTTGCCGTAAGGTATTTATTAACTGACTTCTCTGCTTTGAGTTTGAATGATAACATTGTGGATAATATACATACTTGATATTCAGTATCCCACACCAGTTCTTTGTTTTTTATGCTATAATCTCCCTGTATATATCAGTTTCTGAAATTTATAAGGTATTCTTTAAGATCAGTCTGGCATGTTTAGATCATGCTAAATGGCTCTATATACATAGGCACATCATCATTTTGAAAGATTGTTTAATCTACTTAATTTATGGATACATTTTTATTAGATTTTAATATAGTTTTAGCAGTAGATACAGACATGTCCTTTAAAATGATCTAGATAGGTTTTTTTAAAAAAAATATTTAAAAGAGAATATTGTTAAATCCTATCTTGTATTTAATTGAGAAAGAGTAGAACAATAAGCATGTCTTTAGGAAGTCCGTTTTCACTAGCAATATGAAGAATTACTAAATTTTGTCTCCCTTGCATTCACAGTCATAAAATTTTTGTGTCAGTCTTTTGATAATCTTGACAATCTAATCATAGTTCCATATTTTTTCTGAAATTGCTTCTGAGCTACCAATCATTTGACTCTGTTGTCAACTCTATAAAGTAAAATTTAGAATAACTGACTACACTTTCAAAAATCTCACCTAACTTTTGAATCACTTTCTTTGGGCTCCTTTTTGAGACTAGCATATTTTACCAGATAGAAGTAGGTCCTACACATTGTTTCTGATTACATAATATGACAGCACTCACTTTATCCCCATTCTTCCCAAGTATTAGAATGAACAAAAAGTTTGTTTGGGAATTTTTCATAAGATGTTATGGGAAAGCTCAAATGAACTTGTTATTTAATAATACAAGCTAAATAGATTTTCATAATAACTAGACTTATTGTCAGTCCTGGAAGTTTCAGGTTAAGGCTGATAAGAGTAGCTCATCTATTTTTAAAATTCCAGTAAAACCTCCTAACTATTACTAAGGGACTGCCTAGTGAGAAGAACTCCATGTTTTTGAGATGAATTAAAATCCAAGGTTATTAAATTTTGAATGATTTGCTTTCCATGTATACATATGATATATTTGTGCAACTTCCACATGAAGAGTCTAAATATAAATTGACTATCAAGAGGAATAAAATTCATCAATGACTATTGAGACAGAAAAAGTTTTCTAGTACTAGTCAAATTAGAGTCTTGAAGTGATGTATTTCACTAGCTTGATGCTGTTCCTCTTCAGGGCCTGTATTTTAGAAAGTCAGAGTAGATTAGGTTCTGTGGATCAGTAATAGAAAGTTTTTCCCCCCAAATTTTGGAAGAAAAAATAAGCACAAAATTTTAACTAATTTGGCTATCAATAAATTTGCTGATATTGTGTGCAAATAGAAAAGGAATGCACTATAAAGGAAATGTTTGCTGTATTTCTATTATTCATAGTGAATCCGTTCAGTCTCAGTGTCTTTACCTGTTGACATCTGTTTTCTTTTTCCTCATAATTCTAACTCTTTCACTGTAGGTCTGATGAAAGTGATTCCTCTTTGTCGGAAGTACACAGGTACTTTCTATCTTTCCTACGTTCTGGCATTTCATTGATGTTCTAAAATGCCTTCCAAGAAACTTTAAACAAGTCTCATTTTTGTTGCACTCATAACTTGTAAGCCATATAAATGCACTAATAGTTTTAAACATTAATTTTAATATACTTTTGTGAGGTCATAGCTGTCAAGGTAATGGCAAACTTTTTTAATATAATAGTATAAAAACTTGTACCATTTGTATTCTGTCTATAATCTAAAACTTTTCTTTAAAAGAAATTAAGTTTTATGAAGATTAATGTCAAGGTTTGCTCTTCAACAGACATTTTTCCCACCTCAAAGTGTGGGAACTGAATAAGGTATTTTTTCATGTTGATTTATTGATTTTAAATAAAACTTTATGGCAGGCTCTGTGATTTTAAAACAAAAGGTATGCTAGGGGAAAAAAGTATACTGTGGTACATAAAATATAGAAAGTAAAGAATTTTTAAAACATAATATTTTAAGCATTTTAGATGCTGTTTTTAAAATAATGTTGCATTTTTTTCATGTTATGGATTTTTTTGACTCTTAATTTCTCTTTTTTTCCTTTCATTTTCTGTACTTACTAATCAATTTGTCTCCTTTCTTTCTCTTTGCACTATTTTCCCATGTTTCATGACCATTTTCCTGATCATCAGTAGATCCTCCAGAAGGTAGGCAGGGGAAGGGAGAGGAAATTAATATCATTCACAGTATTGCAAAACTTTACTGGTTTTTCATTGACCAAAAAGCATTTTTTTCCCTTTCACATCAGATCTGTTGTATAAGTTTGCAATATTAAAGTTGAGTTATGTATTTCAAAATGTGAATAGATTTTTAATACAGAAAGAAATACCGTTGATTTATGTTTCCAGTTTCTATATTTTTTCTATTAATATTATCTTTTGTATCAGGTAATAGCTATAAAATATTAACCCCAATATTCTGAATATATGAGAGTATTTTTCAGTATCTAATGAATATAATATTATATTTAATGTTGAAATTATTTTCTTCAGAAGTCTGAATAAATAAAATACATAAGAATGAAAAAGAGACATCCTGGTCTCTAAGGCGTGCCATACATAAGTTTTTGGAGGCAGATATTTACCTTTGTAATTTTACAACCTTTCACATGGCAGAATTGTGTTGAACATTATGTCATCAAGGGAACATTAGTAGATTTTTTAGGATAAAGATAGTAATTTGAAGGAAGGAAATCTTTGGAGACATAGTAGTAAATAACCAAGGGTACTGTTTTAACTTTTTTCTTAGGATGATTTGTGTCATTTGATCTGCATTTGTGCAGATCAAAGCAACTCTAAGTTTGTTAGAATGAATTCTTTTCTTTATAATCAGCTTGTTAAAATATACATACATATATATGTAGTGTTTTAGAAGTAAGTATTATAGCGATAAACTGTGCATTAGATCATAACTTTTCAACATTTGAAGCAGCAATTAAAATTTGACAGCTTCAGTTCATAACTATAAACTTCACATAATAGGATTTCAAAATGGCAATTTTAGACTTTTGAGGAGGTTTTGCTACCATTTCTGTTTCAATCTGTTTAAATTTTTAGATAACCCACAAATTACTGAGCATTAATTTCAAGAATCTCAAATTAATGTGTATATACAAATAATACTTTGGATTTTGTAGTTATTCATCCATGTGATGTATGATCCATGTGATCCATCCATATTCCTGGCCTTATTTCTGCTGATGAGGAACTCCCTTTACTTTTTGAAATCATTATAACTAAATCCTAAAAATAAATATTTCTTAATCCTGAGCCTAATTTATTACCTCTTTAAATTTTTGTTCATTGGTCTGTCATCAACCCTCTTGAGCTATACTAGCATTAATCCAGTACATCTTTTTTGCATGTGTATGACAGCTCTTTAAATATTTAGTACTTTTGTATGATCTCTCCAATGAAGGTTCTTTTATCAGCTCAATAGTTTTAGATTAATCTGTTTGTAATGCAGATCCTTCTTTTTGCTTCTACTGTTTTGGAAAATCTCCAGGTTTTCAAAGCTCTTTTTAAAATGTGGCCTCTAGAATTCCACTTCATTCCAGATGTAGCCTTGGCAGAGTATAGTAGTTCTATTGCTTTCTTTCTCCTGAAATATTTACTTATATTGCAGAAGTTATTGAAAATAGTGTTAGAGGAATCATAAATTGTTGATCCATTGATCTTGTATTCAATAAACAAATTTCTTTAGCTTTTAAAATAAAATTAAGCCCCTTTCCTACTTGGAGCATTCTGTTCTGTCTTCAGCTTAAATTTTATGTTTAAATTTTAGCCAGTGAATATTTTAGTGCTAAGTACATACTTAAACAGATTTTGGGGATAATTTTCTAGACAATATAGCTCTTCAATATGTCAATTTAGTAAGCATGCCATATCTGTCTTCAGTTCAGTGGAAAGACTGACTAGATATTGAAGACCTTTTTCCAGATTGAGAGGAACATTGACTCTAGGGGTAACTTTTCAGCCACTGATGGAACTACCTTACTACAACAATTTCAAACTTACCCACCATGTCTATAGGGATATCATTTGGAAAGCTTTTTGTAAGGACATTATTGGAGTCAATATACATTATGAATATGACATTACCCTAGTTCGCTGCCTATTAATTTTACAAAAAAACTCCCCATGAGATGTTATCACTTACTAATGAGCAGTTAGGTGTTTGTAATTTTTGTAATTATTTATTTAATAGTTCCCTCTATGAAACTCAACAAGTTTTACCCATCTGTAATTTCTGAAATCCACTTTTTTTTCTCCCTTCTGGAATATTGGATCTACATATTTTATCCCCTTTATTGATTCTCTTAGTGTACCAACAATGATTTTGGCTCCACAATGGTATATACTTTCAAAATCTTGTGAAAATAGAAATACTTGAACTCACTGAATGTCTTCATTGTCAGTTCTAACTTATGTTGGGCTCACATTTCTTCTGAATTATTTCTGTCCCTGGCATCTTAAAGGTTGTTCTTATTCATCAAGAATGTGGATACAGACAGCTTTATCTCTGAATCTGTCCTAATATTAGGCCATCTGTCTTATATAATGGACACACGTGCATGTGTGCTAAGTCACTTCAGCCATGTCCGACTCTCTGTGACCTTATGGGCTGTAGCCTTCCAGGGTCCTCTGTCTGTGGGATTATCCAGGCAAGAATATTGGAGTGGGTTGTCGTACCGTCCTCCAGGGGATCTTCCTGACCCAGGGATTGAACGCGCATCTCTCATGTCTCCTGCATTGGCAGACAGGTTCATTACTGCTGGTGCCTCCTGGGAAGCCCATAAAATGGACATATTTCAACATAACTTTTCTTCCTGCTCTGAGCAAAGATACGTCTAACTTATATATATATATTTATCATTCTTAATTCACTCTCATTTTTTATCTTCCCAATACAATTATTTCAATTCAGATTCTGTCTCAAACTCCTTTAGGATAGGGACAGTGTTTTGATAAACTTTACATTTCCACAGTTCATAGTTCAGTGGCATAAAGCAGAAATTCAAAAAATGTTAAACTTATGAGAAAGCACCAAAGAGCATCACTATTCTATTAATATCTTATTCTTTTTAAAAAAATCTTCTTTGAGATTGTTAGAATTTGAAAAGCTTTTGTTATTTTTGAGCCGTTCTCCCTTTAGATTTCTGTTTATGCAATCATTCTTGTATTTCTTCAAATTTGTTTGAAATTTGCTTTCTTAGTGTTTTAGGTGGTATGTATTATACCGTCTTTAAGATGTCTCTTTTTGACATAGAATTCCAGTCTGATAGTTACATCTTCCAGTTTTCCATCAGTAATACTTCTTATTTTTCATAATTTACTATATTAGAATAGCTCCCAATATTACTTCATTAAATTTTGAAGAGATAAAATTGTCAAGGAGAAAATTCAAATGTATTGCGGACTTTGCTCTTTGCAGAATACAGCTGCTGGCTGAGTCCCAAACAGTTGATGTACTTCATCACTACTATTATAATTTCACACTTTGTCCCTTTGCTTTAAAAAAGACAAGGAACAATCTGGTTTTTATATAGTACCAATTATTTAGAACAACTTCTTAATGTCAGAGAAATAAAAAAATAGTTTCATGATATAGCTACTGAAGTAAATCTTATTTTCCCCCCCACCTCAGGGGCGTAATCAACCCGTTTCCAGCTTCAAAAGGAATCAGAACTTCTCCACTTCAGTGTGTTCACATAGCTGAAGGGCATACAAAAGCTGTGCTCTGTGTGGATTCCACTGATGATCTTCTTTTCACTGGATCAAAAGGTGCTAATAGTTGTGTCATGTGAATATTTAACAGATCTTTTTAATGATTACATTTTAACAGATTTTGAAAAATTTCAAGCTGCTTAAGATTCGTAAGAATCTGAAAGATAATATTGTTCAACTGCTGAATTGTATAAAATATAAAATCATTGCATAGTTGAGAAGAAAGTAAAATCTCTTTTGATGTTATGTGAATAGAACGGTGAAGGAATACATCTCGATTTGGTAACTGAGCACCTAATACATGCAAAGCCCTGAGCTTAGTAACACAGGCTATATAAAAATCCATAAAAGGTCATTACAATGTACAGTGTGGTAAAAGAATAAGATGGGTAGCAACCACCATTTCTTGAGCACTTAGTAAGTGTCTGAAACTATACTAGACACTATGCAAATTTTATCTCATTTAATTCTCACAACAACGCCAATGTTGCATCCTCATTTTACTGATCAAGAAACTGAAGATTCCAGGAATTGAATTAAATAATTTTTCCAGATAAGCTTAGCTAGTGAATGGAAGAGCCAGGATTAGAAACCTAGGTCTGCGCATCACCAAACCTGCACTTGCGGGCAACTAGAAATTAACTATAAATGATTTGAAGAGTTATACATGAATATTTGGGGTTTCAGAAGAGAAAGAGATTATGCTAAATTGTGAAAAATAAGGAAGGCTTTGATGAGGAGGCACTTAGGATGAACCTTACTGGGTTGTTTGAATATTGGCAAATAAAAATTGGCAACCAAGATTAGAGAGCAGTGTAAGCAGAGACATGGAGGTAGAAGTGGTTTTGGAAACTAAATCCAGTTGGGTTGAAAAGTAGAATATATGTAGAAATGGTGGATAATGAGGCTGGAAAGATGAGAAGGAAGCATGTGTAGGAATTTGGGAAGCTAGTTCAAGTCTTTTAGCATTTAAAGATATTACAAGATAAAGGGAAGAATCTTGCCAGCACTTGTCAATAATGGCAAGCAATTCCCAATTTAAAAAAAATTTGCTCTGTTAAAAGTATAATTTTCTAATAACTCAAATTAAATTTATTTTTCCAGGATAATTAGATACTTACGTCAGAAAGGCAAAGTATTGAATAGAATGGTTTTATGATCATGTTTATGATTATGTTAATGAAGTCAATTAGTGACCTCTGGAAAACAAATGTGTGAGTAGTTCTGCATGTGGAGTGTTGTGAGTAGGTAAGAGAGTATCAAAACAAAATGTTTTGAAGAGGCTGATTTGGGATGGCCATTTTAAATTCAGGGGCAATTTGAAATAAGACTATCAATATGTCTATTTTAAAATTTTGTATAATTATTCTTTAATACCACTTGATACATACACCAGATAGCCTAGCTTTCATCTAATCCTTTATGCCTACTTTGCCCTTGAACCTGCTGCAAAGTGTCAAGGATAGAGTTAGGATGCTATTCCAAGTTAATTAAATAATTATCATTTTCTTATCTCATTTTTCTCATAGGAGAGAAATTGTTCTTGCTAAGAGAATCTAACTTAGTTCTTATTCACAATATTTTCTCTTTTTTATTTGTTTTTAGATCGTACTTGTAAAGTATGGAATCTGGTGACTGGGCAGGAGATAATGTCACTGGGAGGTCATCCCAACAATGTAGTATCTGTAAAATATTGCAATTATACAAGTTTGGTCTTCACTGTGTCAACATCTTATATTAAGGTGTGGGATATCAGAGATTCAGCAAAGTGTGTTCGAACGCTAACGTAAGTAACTTAGAGACAAATAGCATAAGGGGCAGTTAGTTCTTGTTTACAAAATGTAAGAAAAGATAGGTTTATGCATGCATTTTTGTTTATTTATACCTGTCCACTTGCAAAGAAGATTAAAATGTTTACAATAAGAATATATATAACATAAGGTGAAAAAATATTGAGAAAGTAAAATACAATAGTTCAATATTAAACAGAAAAGGAGAAGTCATATTTAATCTGTGACTCAATACACATTTCATATTTCCTTCCTCCCCAAAACTAAGGAGTTGAATTTTCATTATTACTTGACGTAGTAAAATGATTTGCATTACTTACTCCAAATGAATGCCACTCCTTGGAAAATGGCTGAAATCACCATTATAGACCATTAAGAAGTACTTGCAAAATTCAGTTAGCATCTATTGAATAACTGAATAATTGAGGAGTGTTTTTCTTAAGACTTACACTGCTTTGATGTTAGCCTGTGTTTCATAACTGTAGATAGGACAATTGGAGGATGAATTTGTTTTCTGCATCTGTTATTATATATGTCTTTAAAACATAGAGCAAATGATGATTCTTTTTCCCATAAGACTGATGAACTGTTTCACATAATTAAAATTTTAATTAAAAGATGAATTCTATTGGTTTAAATAAGAGAAAGGAGCATAAGGATGGTGAATTTTTACTAATTTGTAGAGTGAAGATTATTAATACTTAAGTGCTATTTTATATGTTGAGAACTACTAATTATTTACTGTGCTGAATACAGATCTCTTGAGGGAAATTTTATAGGAAAAACCACTATCTTAGAGATTTACCAATCCAGTTGTCTCATTAAAATCATTTGAAAATGTTGACTGTAACTTGATTTTTTTAGAAGTTAGCTAATAAAATGATTCAAAATTGAAAAATATATTTGCTATTTAGAATTAGGCTGAGGAAATAAATCATGTTTAAGTCTTTTCCACATAGTAAACAATTCATATATGATTGGGTTAAAGTATAAAAAACTTTAACTCAAAGGGTCATATCTTATATATGAAAGAAATATTGGTTTGTTCCTCAGTGGACTTCTGCAAGCTACAGGAAAATGAATTACCTTTGTGGCACTGTATCATTTGTTGAGCCTGGTGGGCTACAGTCTGTGGGGTCACAGAGAGTTGGACACAACTGAGTGACTGAGCACTTGCACACATCATTTGTTGAGTTTTGTTATCTTTGTCATCTAGTCTTTTCTGAATTATATTTAAGTCATCTCTTCAGTTCAGTTCAGTCGCTCAGTCGTGTCCAACTCTTTGCGACCCCATGAACCACAGCACCCCAGGCCCCACTGTCCATCACCAACTCCCAGAGTTTACCCAAACTCATGTCCATTGAGTCGGTGATGCCATCCAACCATCTCATACTCTGTCGTTCCCTTCTCCTCCTGCCCTCAATCTTTCCCAGCATCAGGGTCTTTTCAAATGAGTCAGCTCTTTGCACCAGGTGGCCAAAGTAGACCAAAGTATTGGAGTTTCAGCTTCAACATCAGTCCTTCCAATGAACCCCCAGGACTGATCTCCTTTAGGATGGACTGGTTGGATCTCCTTGCAGTCCAAGGGACTCTCAAGAGTCTTCTCCAATAGGCCCAAAGCCTGGATACCCAGGTGGCTTTGTGGTAAAGAGTCCACCTTTCAGTGCAGGAGATGCAGGAGATGTGGATTCGATCCCTGGGTTGGGAAGATCCCCTGGAGTAGGAAATGGCAACTCACTCCAGTATTCTTGCCTGGAAAATCCCTTGGACAGAGGTTCCTGGCAGGCTACCGTCCATGGGGTAGCAAAGAGTCAGACCTGACTGAGCATGGCACAGTGACTAACAGAGCCCCAAACTCCTAGTGTTATAACTTGCAAAGTAAGAGTTTTAAGCCATGTCATCTTGTTTTCTTCATTCATTTTGTTGCATTTATCTGTCAAAGTGTTCATTTATTAGTGCCACCTATGTGCATGTGAAGTGCTGCGCTAGATGTAGTATATACAGTGACCAAAGAACACAGATGTTGCCTACAGCCAGTTTCCTGGGAATTTAAGGAATTCTGTGACTAACTCTTTTCCAGAATTGTGACTTACTTTGTTTTGTCTCTGTTAAGGTCTTCAGGTCAGGTTACTTTTGGAGATGCTTGTTCTGCAAGTACTAGCCGAACAGTTGCTATTCCGTCTGGGGAAAACCAGATCAATCAAATTTCGCTAAACCCAACTGGAACTTTCCTCTATGCAGCCTCTGGAAATGCTGTCAGAATGTGGGACCTTAAAAGGTAGAATTTTAAAGAAAATGTACTTCCTGTATATGGCAAATACAATTTTCACACATTAATGTTAGTGCTGGTGCAATCTAATTTATATAACCCCAGAAGTTAACATAAAATACTAGATTTTTCTGTTTGATTCAGCACCCCTAAATGTCTCATCTATCCTCCTTAGCACACTCAAAATTTTTCTTTCTTTTAATCTCCATTGCTAGGGAAAATAGTATATGAAAGAAAATAGACTTTATTAATATTTGTCTAAAAGTTGTATTGTTTACTAGGAAGAGAACAAGATTCTCATGCTAGTTGCATCAGTACCTTTGAAAGAATTATTTTTTTGTAACATCACTTATGCATCTTATATTTAAAAATGTTCAGTTTATAAACCTTATAAGTTTGATCACAAATCTTCACAGGATTTTTGTGAATATAAAATTATATATGTATATATGATGAAGTATTAAGATGAAGTGAGTAAAAAGAGAATACCATGCATTACATCTTTGATTTGATTTTTATTTGCCATGAATTAGAAGCTTTCATCCTTCATTTGAGTGTTTATTTTAGATTCTTTTCTAGTTCTTAAAATGTTGGGAGCAAGGGAATATTTATTTATTAGTTAACAAATATTTATTCAGCATCAACTGTGGCAGGCATTATACCAATACTATGGTAGGTACTGGAGATATAGATTGCGCAAGACAAATTTGATGTCCACCTTCTTAGAACTCATCTTGTAATGGAGAATAAAGTCCACTAAACAGGCAATTACAAGGTTCTGAGTAAAGTTGATAATTCAGGTAATAATCCCATTTAGAAACTAGGTTTTGTCAGTGGTAAATCAACGGGAAATTTATTTTAGAAATTTTGAGGGTAACTATTTATTACTTGTAACATTTTAATGGTTGGCTGAAAAAGTATAATAAGCATAATTTATAGATAAATAAACGAGAAGAGGAAGAAGAAACACAGTCATGAGTACCATTTTAGAAATAAAAAGTAGAAAATTGAAAACAATGCTTGTTTAAGAAAATTTGGAATGTGATGAGATCCGGGTTTATTCTTAAAGATATTAAACTTAACTTGTATTCAGACTACCATGGAAGAAAATACTCAACATCATGACAGGAGGCAGAAAAGATACCAGCTTCTAAAAATTTTTACACTTTCTTGTCTGCTGAAAAGTTAGATCCTTTGAAACTTGCTTGATTTCAGCAACATAATTAAATACAGATTCATTTTAACAAATTAACTATGGAAAAGAGTTACAAGAAATAGTAATATTCTAGAAACCAAATATATCTCTGTATTCCAGCAGCTTGATTTGAGGTATGATTATGAAACAAAGGTTCATTGCCACCTCCTGACAATAGACATCACACGTTTTTCTACCAGTCATATATATTCCTGGCCACTTTCATATCTTTGTAATAACTAATGAAATGGACTATATTTTCTGATGTACACATATGCACACATATGTGCATATGTGTATGTGTATACATGTGTACATATGATGGGTGTACATATATGTGTATATATGAAAATATATGTGTGTGTAATAAAATAATACTACTTTCTCCAAATTGTTATTTTCTAATTATATTAGTGATATAGTTGTTTTAGTCAAATTTAAAATTGACCCTAATAAATCAATCATATGTCTATAACATGTTGAGACATTTAACAGATTAAGGTTTATCTGGACTTAAGTTGGAGTTAAAATTAGCCCTAGGAAAGTTTTTGGACTTTTGATGCTTTTTTTACTATCTTAATGACATCAGTCACTTTGGAATAACTTATTTATAATTCCTAAACTTCCATCAGAGAATCAATTTATTTGGCTAGTTTTTGACTCTTAATTTGAGGAGAGTTGCATAGAGGTGGAGTTAAATAAAAAAAGAAGAGTTTCAGCAAAGACTGTTATTTTTGTTGAGACTTAGCCTCAGCATACTAAGAAATATTTTCAAACAAAATTATTTTTCTTTCTTTTTAAAGGTTTCAGTCCACAGGAAAGTTAACAGGACATCTAGGTCCTGTTATGTGTCTTACTGTAGATCAGATTTCTAATGGACAAGATCTAATCATCACTGGCTCCAAGGATCATTACATCAAAGTGTGTATAATAAAGCTATTGAATTATATTCTCCTATTAAATGATAAGTTTGAAGTATTCAGATGTACCTAGGATGCTTTTCTCTTAATCAGTTTTCTTTTTTCTCATTTCCAGCCTTTACTTTTTCTTCCTGAACTTTTCCTCACTCAGTTCCTGATTTTGTTGTCTTATTTAAAAATGTATTCTCACTTTTTCATAGAAGATATGTTAGGAGGGATTTTAAAGACTTTTTTACCTTAGTCATTCAACTAATGCTTAAATCTCATCATCACCATCTTTTATACTGAGCATATATGGTCTTCATGTTTGTTTTATGCAAGTAGCAGATAAGATGAGAGATGAAAAGTTTGATTCTGGAGATGTTAAATTTGAACTATTATAGAGGACCTCTTCACGTAAGCCAATATGCCATTTGAAAGACAAGTACAGAGTTCAAGATAAGTTATGACTAGACATATATGTTTCAGAACCATTCACATAGAAGCAGATGTTTAAGGAGTAGTTGATATGGCCAAAGGAGAGAGGTTGATATGACTCAGCCTTGGGGAATCCTATAAGGACCAACAGGAACAAAAAGAGAATATAGTAATAAAGAGAGACAGAAAGAGTGTAAGTAATCTTTTTTTAGAAACTTTTGTTACCAGATGAGAAGTAGGTTAATGACTTGAAAATGGAATGGTTAATGCAAGAGGGTTTTTTATCGGTAGACTTGAGCATGTTTATATGGTTAGAATGGGCTTAGTGGAGAGGGAAAGTGTGAAGAGTGAAGTCGTAGCAATTAGTGAATCAGATCAAAAAAGAATCAGATCAAAGATGTGAACCTTGAGAAAAAGTAAGTACACTTTACTATCTTGGAAAGAAGGGAAGGGTAAGAGAATGTTTGAGAATAAAAGGAAACTTTTGTAACTATGAGGGGGAAGGTGGTCCAGAAAGTCTGTTTTTGGTCTTACTAGACTTTTTAGGAACTCACAAGTTCAGTAGTTAAGAGAAATGAGAGCAACTGAGGGGAGTAAAATTGAACAGCAGCTTTGGAGAATTTGTGATGATCACCAAGACTGCAGAGCTGCCTGATTGTGTTTAAATAACAATCATATCATTTATTTGAATTTCAACTGGATTGTTATATGTAACATTTTTATTATTTAACATATCATTTGTACACTTATACATGGAAAAATTGGTTGTCTTTCTTAAGAGCTTACAAACATGTAAGCACGTGACATGTGAAAATAAGGGCTCAGGTTCATCCTGAGTCACTCAAAGCAAGTTATTTTTGTTAGTAAAATATCATAACAAAACAAGTCACATCCGGTTAATATACATGTATACATGTCTCTATGAATGAATACCTAAGGTGCTTATTTGTAAGTTAAATAGGATGATTACTTTCATTTTGCTTTTATTTAGATGTTTGATGTAGCTGAAGGGGCCCTTGGAAGTGTGAGTCCCACCCACAATTTTGAGCCCCCTCATTATGATGGCATTGAAGCATTAACCATATATGGGGATAACCTATTTAGTGGGTCCAGAGATAATGGAATCAAGAAATGGGATTTAGCTCAAAAAGATCTTCTACAGGTAATTCAAAACCTTTTCATGGGATGGAGTGGGTACTTCAAAGTCATCAGTATTCTAATAAGAACATGAAGAGTCTCTATGTAGATTTTCATCATTTAGGGATGGTATCAATCAGGGCTTTCTCTTAAAGAGTGTTTCATTATCACCTACCAGAGTTACTAATTATGAAAAGGGCAACATTAGACACTTAATGATATCTCATAGATAAGAGGAGAATAGACTCTGGTAAGAATTGGAAGCTCTGGGATTGCCCTGTGCATGCGTTTACTAAATACAGTCTTGGAGTGATGAAGTCAGTTTCTCAGTTTGTTTTGTCTTTATGTACACATATTCCAAGGGCTTCCCTGGTGGCTGAGATGGTAAAGAATCTGCCTGCAATGCAGGAGATCCAAGTTTGATCCCTGGGTTGTGAAGATCCCCTGGAGAAGGGAATGGCAACCCACACCAGTATTCTTGCCTGGAGAACTCCATGAACGGAGGAGCCTGGTGGGCTACTGACTATAGGATTGCAAAGAGTCGGACATGACTGAGCAACTAATACTTCAATACTTTCACACATATTTCACAGAGTACCAAGTTTTGCTAAAGTCATAGCAGTCTAAATGATTCTTCATCTCATTTTCATACATCCAAGAATGGTGGTTCTCTCATTTCCTATAGAATGATAGTTGGGTTGAAGTGTTTTGTCAGGCTTTTTCCTATAAATGTATGAGTGTGTATGCATATATTGCAATTGCTCACACTTTCCTGCTTACAATCGGACGAAAAAAAAAACTGAACAAGTAGCATGAATGTTAATAGAAAAAACTGGCAACAGGCACATATATTGCACTCAAAAGCTTTTCTTTTATAGATATACATTCTAGAATGTCTTTTATATTATATATATGAATTTATATATGCATAAAATATGGTCATATAGTCTGAGCTTATAATTACTGTTTGTTGTTTAGTCGCTAAGTTGTGTCTGACTCTTGCGACCCCGTGGACTGTAGCCTGCCAGGCTCCTCTGTTCATGGGATTTCCCAGGCAAGAATACTGGAGTGGGTTGCCATTTCCTTCTCCAGAGAATCTCCCTAACCCAGGAATCAAACCTGAGTCTCCTGGATTGGCATGTGAATTCTTTACCATTGAGCCACCAGGGAAGCCCATAAGTATTGTTTACTCATCGTGAAGCATGTAGGTTAGCTCCAGCCTTCTCCAAAAAGTTTTAGACCTCTATGTTCTCTTCCAAAATTTAAGGCAGTGATTTTAGGAGACAGTCCTTATAGTCTACATACCAGGTTGTAGTTTTCAAACTTGTTGTGTGAGATACATTTTCTAGAAAGGTGAGATATTTACTCCTTTGAAGAGGAAGTGATGTTTGAAAAATTCAGTATACTTTCCATGTGTTTTAGATTCTATAGATTTTTTAACTTTGTGGGTCTTTAATACTGATAACACTGATAATAACTAGTGAATTAAATTGAGGAGCAAATTACAGATTTATCTGTTTAAATCACTTAGAGTGACTTCATAGAAAATAATTTTTATGGTTTCCAGACCAATTCAGTGTTCCAAAATTTGAATTTGTCAATAAAAACTTTGGTAACTTATTTTGGTGTGAAAATGTCAGTTTGAAAGGCTTCCCTTAAGCTGCTGATTTTTCTTTTTTCTCCCAGCAAGTTCCAAATGCACATAAGGATTGGGTCTGTGCCCTGGGAGTGGTACCAGGCCACCCAGTTTTGCTCAGTGGCTGCAGAGGGGGCATTTTGAAACTCTGGAACATAGATACCTTTGTGCCAGTTGGAGAGATGAAAGGTCATGAGAGTCCTATCAATGCCATATGTGTTAATTCCACCCACATTTTTACTGCAGCTGAGTAAGTTTTTCCTATTGGTTGCTTGTGTTCAGATTTAATAAATACTATAGGTTGTAAATATTTGGAAATGTAAAACATATGAAATCTTCCTTTTATTACAGCTATTCCAATGTCTATTCATGATGTTTTGTTTATATTTTCTGAGATGCACTGTGATCACTGAGTTTGGGCTCCCTAGTTTATATGATAATAGTGTTACTCCTGTATCAGCTCTCTGCTTAGACTAGGAAGTCTGCTACCAGATCTTACTGTAGCAGTTTTAATTTTTAAGAAATCATTCAGAAGTGATTAATTTCTAAATTGTCTTTCCAGAAAAGGCAGGAAACTTGCCTCATTCTTCACATTTAGATCAAATCCTAAAAAAAAAAAAAAAAACCTCTTTTATGCCTCTCCCACCTCCTTTAAAATCTAAGTACATAGTAATAATATATACTCCCTCCCTCTTAGAATGGCTGAATTGATTAATTTATTTGCTCATTTGCTCATTCATTATGAATCTCCTGTGTGCCAGGCACTGTTCCAGAATCTTGGGAATAGAGAATTGAACAAAACAGATATAAATCCTAATTTCATTCTAAGGAGAAAGAAAAGAAAATGAATAAGTAAAATATGTTACATGGTGAGAGGTACTCTGGAGAAATAAGCAAGCAGGGAAGGGAGACGAGAACATCACTAGGGAACAGGGGTTGCACAGTAGAGTGGACAATGAAGACCTTACTGAGAAAGTGACATTTAAGAAGATGCTTGAAGGAGGTGTAGAGATGTGACTGTAAAAATGACATAATATGTATTATATCATAATACATTATATATAAATACTTTTGGAAAGGATATCATATGTACTATAATGTGAGGTGTTCATCTCATTCAAATAAAATGTAATTTCTCATGAAAATCTCCTTATGTCATTTGTGTACCAATTATGTTACTTAATTTATTGAGCCATTTCTTGATTCATCAGTCCTAAATACACAATTACCCTGATTTTATTTTGAAACTTCTGCTAAATTTCTGTGGTATCTCTTTTTATTTGTGCTGTTTCCACTGAATCCCTCGTCTCATTTACTTTCTCTCATCTCTAAAATACATCAAAGCAGATTTCTTTCGTGTTTTTCTAAGATGCTTACCTTAAATGCTTCATTGATGCTATTTTTGAGATACATTACTTCCTTAAGTTTCATCACTTTTGTTTATTCCCGTAGAAGCTTGTTTGTCCTTGACAATTTATGGGAAATAATACCCCTCATAGCTGTGGGACACTATAAAATTATTACGACTCATTGAGGTCTGATAACTGAGGTATGATGTAATATTTTTCTTCCATGATACAGTTTTATTTTTGAGAAACTGAAAATGTCCTCAGTTTACCCATGGTGTATCAGATGCAGATGTATTTACCATGTAACATAAAATCAGGAAAATAACCAATAAAATCAGAAGGCCTATTTTCAAATTAGTTCTACTTATTCATTACCTAACAAACCGTTATATAGGGCTTAATATCTACCAGACATTGTTCTGAGTGTTTTCAGGCATTAACTCATTTAGTCTTCATAAGAACTCTAGAAAGTGAGTATTATTGTAATCCCTATATTATAGATGGGAAAACTGAGGTACTTTATAATTCACAGTCCTTGTATAAGTAATTCTGTCATATATGATTTCTGGATCTGTTGCATTGATTGATTTTTCTTATGATTATAGGTCTTATCTTTTCTCATTTTACGTCATGTAATATGAATGTTGAACATTGTAGTGTTGTGTTTTGAGTATCTGGATTTTGTTTTATTCCTTAAAAGACAGTTGGGTTTTATTTAAAGTCATGTAAGTTACTTGTGGTTCAGCTCATCGTTTTGAGACTTCAACTCTTGGGTTTTTACTGAATGTCTTGAATGTTTGATGCTATTCTCTACTGATCAGAGCTTGACTCTCACAGCTGTGTTTTGGTCTGGCCGTATAGTCTGACTCTACTCATGTGCAGCTTAGCCTTCGGTCAAAGACATTAGGGGACCCCTATGTATGTAGATTGATGGAATGTTTTTCCCTATAATTCCATAGTCCTTTTTGCATAGCTCTCCCCTCTTCTCTATTTGGTTTTACAAATTACAGCTATTTCACACTTCCCAGATTTTTATTACTGTCTTTTCAACTCTGATTCTGTAGTCTGTTTATTTCCCCTCTTCCTTGCTGTAGTGCGGCAAGTGCTTCCAGACTGAAGGCCAGGGCTGTCACAGAGCTCACCTTTTCTTGTTTCCCTTTTCTCAGGAATTACAGGCCTAATGTACCCATCCCCCAGTTTCTGAAAATAGTTTTGTTCCATATGTTTTGTCAAGTTTTCACTTTGTGTTAACTCACAGGAGCGTTAACCTGGCACAGGTTACTCTGTCATGACTAGTAGTGGAAGTTTGCTCATCTTAGATTTTGTATGTCCAAAACTGAACCCCCAGCCTTCCTAAGAAACCTGCTCATCCTATGCCCTTCTCCATGTCAGTTGATGGCTTCTCTTTTTTTTTCTGTTGCTCAGTACAGAAACCGTCATTCCTCCCTTTCTTTCAACTCCATATCCAATTCATAAGCAAACTATGTTGGTATTCTACCTTTACATTATATCTAGAATATGACTACTTCTCACCCTGCCTTTTGTTACCTCACTGACCCTAGTCACCATCAGCTCTTGGATTACTACAATAGCCTCCTAAACAAGGTGCCTTGCCCATATGTAGTCTATTCTCAAACAGACACCAGAGTAATTTTAAAAATTTTTAAAAATTATGATCATCTTGTTCTTTCTCTGCTCAAAAACTTGTATTGGTCATCCATTTTGTCTAAAGTAGAGGCTGTACTTGATCTAAACCCTTTGAGTATTTGTTATCTGTCATCTTAACCTTCTAAAACCCTCTGGCATGCTCCTTCTCTTACAGCACTGATAATATCTTTGCTGGTCTTGAACATATCAGGCTTACTCCAGCCTTAAGACATTTGCCCAAAGTGCCTTCAGAGATCCTGATCTTCTAACATCTTTCTTTCTCAGTAAGAATAACCCTGTGATTTTACTTAAAATTGTAATCTCTCCTATCACCTATCACTCCTGATCCTGATCCTCTTTGCTGTACTCTTTTAATTTTTCTGTCACATTTATTACTTTCTAATAAACTATATAATTTTTATCATGTTTTATTGTCTGTCTCCTTTTGCTAGAATATATAATCTACAAAGGCATAGGATTCTGTTATATATTTATTTTGAATTGATCCCAAGTACCTAGAATAATGCCTGGGACACTGCAAGTTCCCAACAAACATTTGTTGAATGGATGGTTGAATGAATAAATGGAATAGATAAATGGGTGGACAAGTGAACATATCCCCTTGCTGTTTTCAATTATCTGTGCTGTGTGTGCTGGTGAAAGATGATTATTTTCCCCTAGTTTTATTAAGATATAATGGACATATAACACTGTTTAAGGTATAACAGTATAATGACTTGACTTACATATATAATGAAATGATTACTGTGGTAAGCTTAGTTAATATCCATCATCTCATGTAGATTTAAAAAAGAGAAAAAAATGTGATTTTTTTCCCCATGTGGTAAGAGTTAGGGATGAGGAGATTATTGATTACAAACTAGAAAGCCTGGATTCTAGGCTCAGCTCTGTCTTCTGCAATGTTACAATGACAAGTCACTAAACTTTCTATATCCTCAAAATATGCTACATAATCTTTGAAATGCTTTTAAACTATCCAGTTTTATGGCAACTCTTTCTTTTGGCTTTGGGTTTATTAAGAAATCGGAGAAAAGCAACACTGTCTTTCTAGAGCCAGGAGAAATGTAACTGTCTAATGACTAGTACCCAGAGCCCACATGTTAGGTGAATAGAAATGCATCGAATTGTCTATGTTCTACGATAGGTAGAGTGTTTGTCTAATTCCTAGTAGCTGCCTGCTTTTTCTGTGGGCTTATGCTGATTTCACCTGAACATAATTCTTCCTGAATATTGACAGATTCACCAACTCTCTGGAATCCCTGCCCTGGCCTCCTCACTGTGATCTTACTCTGGGCTCTTACGCCTGAAGACCTCTGACCATATATACTGACTATGTCAATATAGCCTTAGGAGACGGGGCCTTGGAGCCAATCTGCCTGGTTTCAAATCTTGGTGCTGTCACTTACTTTGTGATCTTGGGCAGATTTTTATTTTTTTGGCTGCACTGTGCAACATGCATAGTGGAAGGGTGAAGTCTCAACTACTGGACCACCAGGGAAGCTTGATCTCAGGCAAATTAGTTAACTTCTTTGGGCCCCAATTTGCTCATCATAAATAGGGTATAATAGCATTATCTATATCTTATGGTAGGTAAAGAGAATAAAATGTGTTAATGTGTGTGAGGGGAACATAGTAATTGTATATTTTTCTCTATATCTATTAAAGACCTTTTCTGTAAATGTTTCTTGATAAGTATTTCTAAGAACTGTATCTTTCCACCTGTTTTCACATGTTCATTTTTAATTTATTATTTTGTAGTGATCGAACTGTGAGAATTTGGAAGACTCGAAATTTGCAAGATGGTCAAATCTCTGACACAGGAGATTTGGGGGAAGATATTGCCAGTAATTAAACATGAATGAAGATAGTCAGAAACTGAATACTGTGATAATACTTTATCTTCTTTATGGAAAATGTTGTCCTACATTTATTAGGCAAAAACTTGTGAATGGAGTTAACTGGAAAATATATATGAATCCAACTACTGAATATAAATGGTATTCTAATAAAATTGTGTACTCTATGTGCTAAATTTTAATATCTACCAATGCATATATAACCTCTAATTGATACACTGCTTGATTCACACTTTTATCGTGGCTGGATTTTTGTGCCTATCTATAAAAAACATCTTCAAATTATCTGAAATGCAAAATGTCTGCTTTTGTGACAGAAAATACACCTAGAATATAATGCCACCCACTGTTATCTCATTCATATAGTCTGTTCGGATGATTTACATATTTAAAGCATATGGGAATGTTAGTCAAACGTTGGTTTGTCTGGTATTTATGTCAGTCTACAGAGGGTTCCCAAATTTAAAAGCTCTTTTAATGTAATGAAAAAGATGTGAGAATATTATTGACGGTGATTTTTCATAAGATGGATTTGACTTTAATCTACTAACAAAGAATGTTAAACAGATTGTGTTAGATGTTGACATCTACTTGTATTGACCAAAGTTTTGCAGTGCTATTTTGTGTGCTCAGGACTAAAATGCTGTTAATTATTTTATTAGTGCTGTGCATACGTTCTGTGATGGGAAACATTTTTGATGTCCTAACAGAAATATATTTCAATCTATTTTCCTATGGAGTTGTTTTTATTATCCACCTTTTAATTTCATTTTTATTTAATAGTAGTATTTCTTTCCCTTTTAATCTAATTGTTATATGCTGCTAAATATATTTTAATTATACTGTGTTTGCAAACCTTGGTAGCTATGATGAGAACTTTATCATCTGCAGTGGGAAAAGCTATGTAAATAGGTAGACTGTAAAGAGAGAATGTCTTATGTTGTAACTATGAATTTTAAATGCTGTAGATTGGATTTTGCAAAAGGATGTATAATTTATGCCTGCTCAGAATATTAATTTGTAAATTCTGCAAGTTTAATTTTTCTGTGAGTGACATGACACTTGAAAATATTGTCTTGTGATCTTTTCCCCCCAAAATATTTGCTTGTAAATGAAAGCTTTGCTAGGGCTTAAATAAACATGTTGCTATGAATAATTTTTATTCTTTTGTTCTTTTCCTAATAGTATGAAAATGGGCAGTGTTTGTAAAAGTTTATTTTATCTGTGTGATTTAAAGAAAGGCATCTTTTTGTTATCCAGCATTACATATCCATTCCTTTTTTTTTTCTTTTCTCACTATTAAAGAATCCACCTGAAGTGCAGGAGACCTGGGTTTGATCTTTGGATCAGGAAAATCCCCTGAAGAAGGGAATGGTTACCCACTCCAGTATTCTTGCCTGGAGAATTCCATGGACAGAGGAGCCTCATGGGCTACAGTCCATGGGGTCACAAAGTGTCAGACATGACTGAATGACTAACACACACAAGACATGAGATATTCTTGAAAAGCGTAAACCATAACCTAATCTGGAGGAACCAAGGAAACTTACTATTTAAAGGAATTAAACTATATAGTTCAGGGATTTGAACATAGATGATTAAACAAATAAAAAGCATTCCCATAGTGATTAGGATAATAGCAACCTTGGTTACTTGGAGAGGAAATGGAAGGCAGTTATTGCAGGAGGTGAGCTGGGAGTGTAGACGGATATGGTGGTGGTGGTTCAGTTGTTAAATTATGTCCAACTTAATGGGTAGTTACCCACTACTAGTTATTGCCTCTCTTACTTTTTAGTAATAGAAGTCTGAGGATTTTTGCTGAGCACATGGCTGTGCAGACAGATTACATTTCCCCCTAACCTTGTAGTTCACCATGGCAATATGCTGTGTTTCTGGCCATGTGATTCAAGGGGGTGTGATACATGAAATGTCTGGTCTTATTTTTAAAAAGGAAGTGCTTGACATTTACTTTAACTGTACCCCTTGCAATGATTAGGATGTAGAAATAGTGGTAATGTACCAACCTTGACCATGCAGATGAAGATGACATCCTGGGTGAGGGATAGTAGAACAATGTGATAGAATAAGTCTGAGTCCTTGAGTGACCTTGTGGCACAGAGCTTCTTTCTTGCCTTGGAGCATCCAAGAGCCTTTATGCTAGGGGTCAGCAAATGTTTTTCTGTGGAAGGCCAAATAATAAATATTTCAGGTTTTGTAGGCCATATATTTCTCCTGTCATACATTTGATTTTTTATTGTTTCCTTACCATTTAAATATGTAAAATTCTTGGCTTGAGGACCATGCAAAAAGAGGTTGGGCACCAAATTTGGCTCATAGGCTATAATTTGCTAAACTGTTATATCAGAGAAAGATAACTTGTATCTTTTTTGAGTCGCTGAATTTTAAAATCCTTTGTTAAAGCAGTCCAACCAATAAAGCATATAGCTACACATATAGGTACACAGAGCTTTAAAAAAAATACGCTCTAGAAAAGGTTTTCTGCACAGAGGGAGTGTCTCAGGGCTACCAAACATGGTTGCACAGATTGTGCACTGCACAACTAAAGAGATACCATTCACTTTTAGACATGATCAATTTATACATTTGTTAAAAGTTTAGATGACATTAAGTCACTTGTTCTTAAAAGTAAAAGAATACAATGATAATTTCAGCATATGGAAGAAAAACTATGTTAAGGCATCTTTTTCTAATTTGAACAAGGGGTGCCTATGGCCTAGTGCCCTTTGATGTCCATTCCTTGTTATGTAAGGCCACTAAAAAATAATGAATTTCTTTCCTTAAAAATTATCAGTAGATCAGGAAATTCTGGCTTCATGTAATTTTTCATTAAAAATTCAAAATTTTAAGTACCACAATATTTTCTTTCACATACCTTTTTTAAAAATGTGTTAAAAATAGCTGTTTGAATGGAAAGATTTGAATGAGATGGCATATTAATAGTTTATCTATGACTAGTAACCAATTGTTCTGTGAATAATTGAAATTTTTTATCAGAATTTTATTTAATACAGATTTTCTTTTGTTGTCTCTGGATCCTACGTGGCGGCATGGCAGCCACTGGGCAGGACACTCTTGCTGCACGCACTTTCTGTCATCTCCACTGAGATGCTAAGAAGTCCGCAAATGTGCACATGGAACGTGTGTAACTTTTGTACTTGCTTGCCTCCTCCATACATACCTGAAGGCCAAAAGGAAAGTGAAAGCTGAGTATAAACACATAAAAGATCCTAAGTCTGGATCTAGTAGTTACCACTCTTGTTTTATTCTTGCAGTTTAACTGAGATATAATTGGCATTTAGCACTGTATAAGTTTAAGATGTACAGCATAATGATGTGAGTTTTATATATCATGGAGCGGTTATGACAGTAAGTTTAATGAACATCATCCATAATCTCTTACAGATACAGAATTAAATAAACAGAAAAAAATTTTTTTCCTTGTGATGAGAGCTCTTAGGATTTGCTCTCTTGACAATTTTCATACATAGCATATAGCAGTTTTAACTATCTTTTGTACATTACATCCCTAGTCCTTATTTATCTCATAAGTGGAAGTTTGTATATTTTGTACAAACTTTATCCAATTCCCCCTCTCCCTAACCCCACCTCTAATAATCACAAATCTGATCTCTTTTCTATTAAATTTGTTTGTTTCCTGGGGAATATAATTGACCTACAACACTATGGGTGTGCGCGTGCTAAGTCGCGTCAGTCATGTCCAGCTCTTTGTGACCCCATGGACTGTAGAGTCTGTCAGGCCCCTCCGTCCATGGAATTCTCCAGGCAAGAATATTGTAGTGGGTTGCCATGCCCTCCTCCAGGATATCTTCCAGACCCAGGGATCAAATCTGAGTCTCCTAAATATCCTACACTGACAGGTGGATTCTTTACCACTAGTACCACCAGGGAAGCCCCTACAATACTATACTAGTTCCTACTACACAGTATAGTGATTTCACATTTCTATACACTTCAGAATGATCACCGTGATATGTCTAGTTGCAATCTGTCATCATACTAAGATATTACATAATTATTGACTATATCCCCCCACATTATTATTTGAAATTATTAATTTCAAACTAATTTGAAATATGAATTATTAATATTATTTGAAATTGGAAGATTATATCTCCATCACCTATTTCTTTCCTCCCTGATCCACCTGCCCTCTGGCAACTACATATTTGTTCTATATATCTGCAACTGTTGCTGATTTGTTTTGCTTGTTCATTTGTTTTGTTTTTTAGGTATCCCATATAAGCAAAATCATACAGTACTTGTCTTTCTCTGTTTGACTTATTTCTCTTAGCATAATAACTTCTAGGTCCACCGAAGTTCTTTCAAGTGGCAAGATTTCATTCTTTTATATGGCGAGTGTATATGCATACACACACACATATGCCATGTTTTCTTTACTCATTCATTTATCAATGGGCACTATGGTTGCTTTCATATCTTGGCTACTGTATATAGTGCTGCAATGAACGCCAGGGTGCATATACATTTTCCAATCAATATTTTCATTATCTGGAAATGTACCCAGTGGAACTGTGGCATGATATGGTAGTCTTATTTTTAATTTTTTGAGCACCTTCCATACTATTTTCCATACCGGCTACACCAATTTACATTATGACCAAGCGTTCCCTTTTTGCCACATCCTCACCAACCAACACTTTCTACTTGTTATCTTTTTGATAATAACCATTCTGACAGGTGTGAGATATCATATTGCAGATTTTACTTTACATTTATTTGATGATTATTGATGCTGAGCATCTTTTCATGTGCCTGTTGGCCATCTGTATTTCTTCCTTGCAAAAATGTCTATTAGATCCTTTACCCATTACTCAGATTATTTGTTTTTGTGATATTGCATTTTTGGATAGCAACTCTTTTTGAGATATATTGTTTGTAAATATCTTCTTCCATTCAGTAAGAGGCCTTTTCATTTTGTTGATAGTTCCCTTTGCTATGAAAAACATTTTCTGTTTGATGTATTCCCATTTTTTTTACTTTAGTTTTTGCTTTCCTTGTCTGAGGAAACATCCAGGATTGATGTCAAAAATATACTTCCTGTCTTCTTCTAGAAGTTTTATAGTTTCAGGCCTTACATTTAAGTCTCATTTCATTCTGAATTTATTTTTGTGCATGGTGTGAGAGAGTGAGTAGTCCCGTCTGATTCTTTCGCATGTAGCAGTCCAGTTTTCCCAGCACCACTTACTGAAGAAACTTTTCCCCATTGCCAGCCAACCCCACCAGTGGTGCTAGTGGTAAAGAATCTGGCTGCCAGTGCAGGAGACATAAGAGACACTGGTCCCATCCCTGGGTCGGGAAGGTCCCCTGGAGAAGGAAATGGCAACCTACTCCAGTATTCTAGCCTGGAGAATCCCATGGACAAAGGAGGCCAGAGTGCTACAGTCCAGAGGGTCGCAAAGAGTCGGACATACTGAAGCAAATTAGCATGCATGCATTTTCCCATTGCATATTCCTGTCCTCTTTGTCATATACGAATTGCCTGCATAAGTGTGGGTTCATTTCTGAGTTCTCAATTCTCTTCCATTGATCTATGTGTCCATTTTTCAGCCGGTTGTTCAGTCGCCAAGTCATGTTTGACTCTTTGCCACCCCATAGATTGCAGTACCATATTGTGTTTTGTTTTTCTTAGTGTATCTTTGCAGTATAGTTTGAACTCAAGGAGTGTTATGCCTCCAGCTTTGTCCTTTCTCAAAATTGTTTTGGCTATTTGGGGGTCCTTTGTATTTTTATACAGTTTAGAACTGCTTCTTCTAGTCCTGTGAAAAAATGCTACTTGCAGTTTTGTAGGGATTGCATTGAATCTGTATCTTGCCTTGGGTAGTATGGTCGTTTTAACAATATTCTTCCAGCTGATAAACACAGTGTATCTTTTCATCTGTTTGTGTCATCTTCAATTTATTTCATAGTTTTCCAAGTACAGGTCTTTTACCTCCTTAGAATTATTCCTAGTTATTTTATTTTTGATGTGATTATGAATGGGGTTGTTTTCTTAATTTCTTTCTGATAGTTTGTTGCTAGTGTATAGAAATGCAGCAGATTTTTGTATATTAATTTTGTATCCTGCAACTTTACCAAATTCATTGCCAAGTTCAAATAGTTATTTGGTAGCATCTTTAAGATTTTCTATGTAAACTACTATGTCATCTAAAAACAGTGACTGTTTTGCTTTTTACTTTATAATTTGGATTCCTTTATTTCTTTTCCTTGTCTAACTGTTTTGGCTAGAACTTCCAATACTATGTTAAATAAAAGTGGCAAGAGTGGGTGTGCTTGCCTTGTTCCTGATCTTAAAGGAAATACATTCAGCTTTTCACTGTTGAGTATGATATTCACTGTAGGCTTGTCTTATATAGCTTTATTATGTCGAGGTGTGCTCTCTTTATACCCATTTTATGGGGAGTTATTAATAATAAATGAGTTTGTCAAAGTTTTTACTGCATGTAGTAACATGAGCATATGGTTTTTATTCTTCAATTTATAAATGTGGTATATCGCATTCAATGATACATGGACTTTGACTATTCTTGCATCCTTGGAGATAATCTTACTTGATACTGGTGTGCAATCCTTTCAATGTATTTTTAAAATTTATTATTATTTCTTATTGGAAAATAGTTGCTTTACAATGTTGTGTTAGTTTATGCTGTTAGTTTATGTGTTAGTAAATCAGCTATATGCATACATATATCCTCTCCTACTTGGCCCTCCCTCCCACCCCATCCAAATCCAACCCCTCTAGGTCATCACAGATCACCAAGCTGAGCTTTCTGTGCTTTATAGCAGCTTCCCTATCTATTTTACACATGGTGATATATATGTGTCAATCCCAATCTATCAAGTCATCCTTTGTTGAACTCACTTTGCTAATATTCTTTTTGTGGATTTTTTGCATCTATGCTCATCAGGGAGATTGACCTGTCATTTTCTTTTTTTGTGTTATCCTTGCCTTGTTTTGGTATCAGGGTGATGCTGGCTTTGTAGAATAAGTTTCAAATCACTCATCCATCTGCAATTTTTTGGAATAATTAGAGAATGAAAGATATTAACTGTTCTCTGAATATTTGCTAGAACTCAGTTGTATATCATGTGATCATTGCCTTTAATTTGTTGGGAGTTGTTTTATTAGTGATTCAATTTCATTTACTGGTAATCTGTTCACATTTTCTATTTCCTCCTGATTTAGTCTTGGGAGATTATACATTTCTGGGAATTTTTACATTTCTTCCATTTTGTCCATTTTATTGGAGTATAATTGTTCATAACAATCTGTTATGATCCTTTATATCTGATGTGTTGGTTATAATTTCTCTTTTTTATGATTTTATTCATTTTGTCCTTATCTCTTTTTCTCTTGATGAGTCTGGCTAAAAGTTTATCAATTTTGTTGATGTTTCAAAGAACCAGCTCCTAGGGTCATTGATCTTTTCTATTACTTCTTTAGTGCCTATTTTATTATTTCTGCTCCTAACTTATGATTTCTTTCCTTTCATTAATTTTGTTTTGATTACTCTTCTTATTCTAATTTATTTAGCTGCTAGATTCAATTCTTTTTGAAGTTTCTCTTGCCTCCCAAGTTAAGTTTGTATTACTATAAAAATCCCCTCTTAGAACTTCCCATGGATTTTGGATAGTTATTTTTCTTTTTATTTTTCTCCTGGTATTTTTTTTATCTTTTCTTTGCATTCTTTAGTAACCAACTGGATGTTTAGTAGCATATTCTTTAGTAGAATATTCATTCTTCCAATGAATAATCAGGAATGATTTCCTTTAGGATTGACAGGCTTGATCTCCTTGCATTCCAAGGGACTCTCAAGAGTCTTCTCCAACACCACAGTTCAAAAGTATCAATTCTTCGGTGCTCAGCTTTCTTTATAGTCCAACTCTCACATCCATACATGACTGCTGGAAAAACCACAGCCTTGACTAGATGGACCTTTGTTGGCAAAGTAATGTCTCTGCTTTTTAATATGCTGTCTAGGTTTGTCACAGCTTCTCTTCCAAGGAGTAAGAGTCTTTTAACTTCATGGCTGCAGTCACCATCTGCAGTGATTTTGGAGCCCAAGAAAATAAAGTCTCTCAGTGTTTCTGTTGTTTTCCCTTCTATTTGCCATGAAGTGATGGGACCAGATGCCATGATCTTAGTTTTTGAATGTTTTTATAGAAATAACAGTTCTATCTTCTTGGATTTATCTTTTGATGTTTATGTTATGGTCTTCTTTGTGGGTTTTGTTGCTGTTTTTGTTGCTGTTGTTGTTACAGTCTTTATTTTAAAGTCTATTTTGTCTGATATAACTAATACTACCCTGGATTTTTTTCATTTCCGTTTGAATGAAATAACTTTTCCCATCTCCTCATTTTCAGTCTCTTGTGTGTCTAAGTCTGAAGTGTGTCTTCTGTAGGCAGCATATGTATGGGTCTTTTTTTATATCATTTCAGCCATTCTGTGTCTTTTGATAGTAGCATTTTGTCCATTTAAATTTAAAGTAATTATTGATAAATGTATACTTACTGCCATTTTGTTCATTGTTTTTAGGTGGTTTTTATATTTCTTTTCTTTTTTTTTCTTCTTCTTTTGCTCTTGTGATTTGATGACTGTCTTTAGTGCTATGTTTGGATTCCTTTCTAATTTTTGTGCATGTTCTATAATCTACTGTAGTTTTTTGGTTTGTGGTTACCATGAGGTGTGTATGTATATATATTTCTTTAAGTTGTTGACCTCTTAAGCTCAAACACATTTTAACATTCCTGCATTTGTACTCCTCCCAACAGTTACTGTTTTGAGACATTTTTCATCTTTTTCTTTGTGTATCCCTCAACTATTTATTGTGAATATAGATAATTTAATTACTTTTGCCTTTTAACCTTCCTACTAGCTTTATACATGTTTGATTTACTATCTTTATTATATTATATATTTTCCTCTACAAATGAGATTTTTCCTTTCATAATTTTCATATTTATAGTAGTTTCCTTTATTTTTGGCTTGGAGAGGTCCCTTTAATATTTGTCATAGGGCTGGTTTGGTGTTGCTGACCTCTTTTAGCTTTTGCTTGTCTGTAAAACTTTTGATCTCCCTATCAAATCTGAATGTAAGCCTTGCCAAGTAGAGTACTCTTGGTTGTACGTTTTTCCCTTTCATCATTTAAATGTATCATACAGTACATTAAATGTATTATGCAGTACAACTCTTCTGGTCTGAATTGATTCTGCTGAAAAGTCAGCTGATTGCTTTGTGGGAGTTTTCTTTCATGTAACTTGTTGCTTTTCCCTTGCTGCTGTTAGGATTCTCTCTGTATCTTTAAGTTTTTCCATTTTAATTACAGTGTATCTTGGTGTGCTCTTTAGGTTTATCTTGTTTGGAACTCTCTGTGATACCTGGACCTGGATGTCTGTTTTCTTTTCCAGTTTAGGTAAGTGATCAGCTATTATTTATATTCAAATATTCAAATATAAATATTATATACAAATATACAAATATATACAAATTATATTTGTATATACAAATTATATACAAATATATATATTCAAATATAAATATTATTTATATTTATGTTCTCTGTCCTGTTCTGTCATTTCTTTTTGGAATCCCTATATTGTAATTGTTAGTACACTTGATGTTGTCCCACAGGTCTCTTAAACTGTCCTCATTTCTTTTAATTCATTTTTCTGTTCAGTTTAGTGATTTCCACTATGTCTTCCAGCTTGCTGAAGCTTGTATCATCTAATTTACTTTTTATTCCTTCCAGTGTATTTTTTATTTCATTTATTATATTCTTCCATTTTACTTGCTTCTTCTTTATATTTTCTAATTCTTTATTATAAACTTTAACATCACACTGTTCATCCAATCTTCTCCCTAGTTCTTTGAACATCCATGATTATTACCTTGAACACTTTATTGGGTTGATCACTTATCTCCCCTTCACTGAGGTTTTATCTTTTTCCTTCATTTGAGCCTATTTTTCTATTTACTCAGTTTGCCTAATTTGCTGTTTTTATTTCTATATATTTGGCAGCGTTGATTGTGTTTGCTGACCTTGGAGAAGCCTTCGTAAAAAAAGAAGCATTTTTTAAGAGTAGGAGACTTTCTATGTGCCAGCAGCACATTCTGCTCAGGTCACCAGAGCTATATATTCTTTGCATGCTCCTGTGGGCTGGGTGGGTCCTTCTCTTTTGCAGGCTAACTACTGTTGACCTTCTGGTAGGCATTGCTTGTTTCCAGTCTGAAACCTCCAATCTGGTTGTTTGCCGGGCCCTGCTTTGTACAGAGGCTTCTGGCCACTGGTTGGCAAGGCTTGGTCATAAGACGGCTTTCTGTAGAGCCATAGAAGGTCCTGTGTCTAGGACTACCACCAATGACCACCACTTGGCCATGTGGTGTCTGAAAACATGGTCTGGAGTGGTTGATTGCAGGCCTGGGTGTCCTGGGTCAGTGTCAGCCTCCTTGTGAGTGAGACCAGTTTCCAACTTACTGGGTGTAGAGTCTGGGGTATCTCAATGCTAGTTCTGGCTTGCTGGTGAGTGGGGCTGGATCCTGGGGCACCTGGTAGAGTCCATGATGTTTCAGAACTGGTGTTTGCCTGCTGGTGGGTGGGGTCAAGGCCTGGATGGGGTCTTGTCAGTTGATGTTGACACAGCGGTGGGCAGAGTCAGATCCTAGGAGAGCTGGCAGCAGGGCCTGGGATCAAACAGCGGCTGTAGGCCTTCTGGTGGGTGGGATGGATTCTTACATGGCAGGTGCAGGGCTGCAGGGGTCCTGGGGGCTGGTGTTTGCCTCGGTGGGCAGGATGAGGGCTCAGGGATTCATATGGCTGGTGCCTGCCCACTGGTGGGTAAAGCCAATCCAGGAGGTATTTCTGGACTTACTAGTGAGAGAAGCTATGTCCTGGGGTCTCTGTAAGCAATGCCCTGTGGGTTCTGAAGTTGGTTTCAGAATGTTGGTGGGTGGGGCAAAGTCTTAGGTCCTATGGAAGATAAGGTTGTGTCCCTGGGTGGCTGTGAGCATGGGAGGTCTCAAGGCAGCTGCCCTGTTGGTGAGTGGAGCTGTGTCCCTGACTGGCTACCCACTTGGTCTGAGGCCTTTAAGTACTGGTGCTGACAGTCTGGAAGGCATGGCTGGGTCCCAGCATTAATAAGATAGAGAAGGATTCCAAAATGGTGCTTACCAGTGCCAGTACCTACATGGTAGAACAAGGTCTCAAAAATGGCTGCCACCTATGTGTTTGTCCCCAGAATGAGCTCTAGTTGCCTCCTGCCTCTCTGGAAGGCTCTTCAAGATCAGAAGGTAGGTCTGACCCAGGCTTTTATCAAGTTACTGCTTTTGCCTTGGGCCCTGGAGTATGTGAAATTTTGTATGTCCTGTAAGAGTCTTCTGGCCCTCCTGAAAGTATATCCTGCTGGCTTTCAAAGCCAAATGTTCTGGGGACTCTTATTTCTGGCTCAAGACCCCCAGGCTGGGGAAACTGACATGAGGCTTAGACCATTTACTCCTTGGGGAGAACCTCTGCAATTGTAATTATCCTCCTGGGTTCACAGGTCACCCACCCAGGGGAATGGATCTTGACTGTACCACATCTCTGCCCCTCTTACTTGTCTCATTGTTGTTCCTTCTTCATGCCTTTAGTTGCAGATACTTTCTGCTAATCTTCTGGTCTTTCTCAATGGTCTCTCTGTAAATAGTTGCAATTTTGGTATGCCCATTGGAGAAGGGGATCTCAGGGTCTTGCTACTCCGACCACACTCCACCATTTGCCACTTTTTTGAATTTCTTAGCACTTTTGAAAAATTGTCTATGTTAAAGGTATTTCCATCTTATAAATTTTATTTCTTAATCTAGGTGACAATTACTCATTTTCCCCACCTCCTTCTATGACCAGAGTGGCATGTGACATAGACTTGGACTATGAGAGCTGCTAACCACAAACTTTGATTTAGAAATTAATGATGCACAGTGTTGACATGTCACTGAATCCCATAATGAAGGTACAGTTCAGTCACTCAGTCGTGTCCGACTCTTAGCGACCACAAGGACTGCAGCATCCCAGGCCTCCCAGTGCATTGCCAACTCCCGGAGTTTACTCAAACTCATGTCCATTGAGTCAGTGATGCCATCCAACCATCTCATCTTCAGTTGTCCCCTTCTCCTCCTGCCTTCAATCTTTCCCAGCATCAGGGTCTTTTCAAATGAGTCAGTCCTTCACAACAGGTGGCCAAAGTATTGGAGTATCAGCTTCAGCATCAGTCCTTCCAATGAATATTCAGGACTGATTTCCTTTAGGATGGACTGGTTGGATCTCCTTGCAGTCCAAGGGACTCTCAAGAGTTTTCTCCAACACCACGGTTCAAAAGCATCAATTCTTCTGTGCTCAGCTTTCTTTAAAGTCCAACTCTCACATCCATACATGACTCCTGGAAAAATGATACCTTTGATTACAAGGACTTTTGTTGGCAAAGAAATGTCTCTGCTTTTTAATATGCTGTCTAGGTTGGTCATAACTTTCCTGTTAAGGAGCAAGCGTCTTTTAAATTCATGGCTGCAATCACCATCTGCAGTAATTTTGGAGCCCAGAAAAATAAAATCAGCCACTGTTTCCACAGTTTGCCCATCTATTTGCCATGAAGTGATGGGACCAGATGCCATGATCTTAGTTTTCTGAATGTTGAGTTTTAAGCCAACTTTTTCTCTCTCCTCTTTCACTATCATCAAGAGGCTCTTTAGTTCTTTCCTTTCTGCCATAAGGGTGGTATCATCTGCATATCTGAGGTTATTGATATTTCTCCCAGCAATCTTGATTCCAGCTTGTGCTTCCTCCAGCCCAGGGTTTCTCATGATGTACTCTGCATACAAGTTAAAAAAGCAGGATGACAATATACAGCCTTGATGCACTCCTTTTCCTATTTGGAACCAGTCTGTAGTTCCATGTCCAGTTCTAACTGTTGCTTCCTGACATGCATACAGATTTCTCAAGAGGCAAGTCAGGTGGTCGGACATCTCTTTCAGATTTTTCCACAGTTTATTGTGATCCTCACAGTCAAAGGCTTTGGCATAGTCAATACAGCAGAAAGAGATGATTTTCTGGAACTCTCTTGCTTTTTCTATGATCCAGCAGATGTTGGCAATTTGTTCTCTGGTTCCTCTGCCTTTTCTAAAACCAGCTTGAACATCTGGAAGTTCACGATTCACATATTGCTGAAGCCTGGCTTGAAGAATTTTAAGGATTACTTTACTAGCTTGTGAGATGAGTGCAATTGTGCGGTAGTTTGAACATTCTTTGGCATTGCCTTTCTTTGGGATTGGAATGAAAACTGACCTTTTCCAGTCCTGTGGCCACTGCTGAGTTTTCCATATTTGCTGGCATATTGAGTGCAGCACTTTCACAGCATCATCTTTCAGGATTTAAAAAGCTCAACTGGAATTCCATCACCTCCACTAGCTTTGTTCGTAGTGAGGCTTCCTAAGGCCCACTTGACTTCACATTCCAGGATGTCTGGCTCAGGTGAGTGATCACACCATCGTGATTATCTGGGTCGTGAAGATCTTTTTTGTACAGTTCTCTGTATTCTTGCCACCTATTCTTAATATCTTCTGCTTCTGTTAGGTCCCTACAATTTCTGTCCTTTATTGAGCCCATCTTTGCATGAAATGTTCCCTTGGTATCTCTAATTTTATTGAGAAGATCTCTAGTCTTTCCCATTCTATTGTTTTCCTCTATTTCTTTGCAGTGATCACTGAGGAAGGCTTTCTTATCTCTCCTTGCTTTTCTTTGGAACTCTGCATTCAAATAGGACTATCTTTCCTTTTCTTCTTTGCTTTTCACTTCCCATCTTTTCACAGCTATTTGTAAGGCCTCCTCAGACAGCCATTTTGCTTTTTTGCATTTCTTTTTCTTGGAGATGGTCTTGATCCCTATCTCCTGTACAATGTCATGAACCTCCGTCCATAATTCATCAGGCACTCTGTCTATCAGATCTAGTCTCTTAAATCTATTTCTCACTTCCACTGTGTAGTCATAAGGGATTTGATTTAGGTCATACCTGAATGGTCTAGTGGTTTTCCCTACTTTCTTCAATTTAAGTCTGAATTTGGCAATAAGGAGTTCCTGGTCTGTGCCACAGTCAGCTCCCAGTCTTGTTTTTGCTGAGTGTATGGAGCTCTTCCATCTTTGACTGCAAAGAATGTAATCAGTCTGATTTCAGTATTGACCATCTGATGATGTCCATGTGTAGAGTCTTCTCTTGTTTTGTTGTAAGAAGGTGTTTGCTATGACCAATGTTGTCTCTTGGCAAAACTCTATTAGCCTTTGCCCTGCTTCATTCTGTACTCCAAGGCCAAATTTGCCTTGTTATTCCAGGTATTTCTTGACTTCCTACTTTTGCATTCCAGTCCTCTATAATGAACAGGACATCTTTTTTGGGTGTTAGTTCTAGAAGGTCTTGTAGGTCTTCACAGAACCGTTCAACTTCAGCTTCTTCAGCCTAGAAAAAGAAGGGGGCATAGACTTGGATTACTGTGATATTGAATGTCTGCCTTGGAAACAAAGAGAGGTCATTCTGTCATTTTTGAGATTGCATACAAGTACTGCATTTCAGACTCTTTTGTTGACTATGATGGCTACTCCATTTCTTCTAAGGGATTCTTGCCCATAGTAGTAGATATAGTGGTCATCTGAATTAAATTCACCCATTCCAGTCCATTTTAGTTTGCTGATTCCTAAAATGCCAATGTTCACTCTTGCCATCTCCTGTTTGACCTCTTCCAATTTGCCTTCATTCATGGACCTAACATTCCAGGTTCCTATGCAATATTGCTCTTTACAGCATCAGACTTTATCCATCACCTGTTACATCACAACTGGGTGTTGGTTTTGCTTTGGCTCCATCTCTTCATTCTTTCTGGAGTTATTTCTCTACTTATCTCCAGTAGCATATTTGGCACCTACCGACCTGGAGAGTTCATCTTTCAGTGTCCTATATTTTTGCCTTTTCATACTGTTTTCGGGGTTCTCAAGGCAAGAATACTGAAGTGGTTTGCCATTCCCTTCTCCAGTAGACCACATTTTGTCAGAATTCTCCACCATGATCTGTCTGTCTTGGGTGGCCCTACAGGGCATGGCTCATAGTTTCATTGAGTTAAACAAGGCTGTGGTCCATGTGATTAGATTGGTTAATTTCCTGTGATTGTGGTTTTCAGTCTGTCTGCCCTCTGATGGAGAAGGATGAGGCTTATGGAAGCTTCCTGATGGGAGAGACTGAGTGAGGGGGAAATTGGATCTTGTTCTGATGGGCAGGGCCATGTTCAGTAAATCTTTAATCTAATTTTCAGTTGATGGATGAGGCTGTGTTCCCTCCCTGTTATTTACCCTTCACTTTAATGTGATTGATTTCCTTCCTTTGCAGCTTAAGAAAAAATTTCATTTAAATTTTCAAATATATCTGAAAAATAGTTGCCATATAATGAGGTTATAATGTAAATTTTAAATTTTCATTGATTGAAAAGATTAATTACAGTATCAAAGACTGAACAAGGTATTTTTTAAAAAAATATTCTTTGGAAAGCTCTCTTCCTCCCATGTTCAAAAGAAACTAAGGTTGTGTTTTTCTAACAGTGGGTTCCAATACTTAGTGTGTTCTGAAATAAGTTCAGTGGCTTGAAACCAATTTACTGTTTTTTTAATGGATAACAAATAGTAGTATAGAAAACATGAGAACATCTTTATTGGTAAGGGTAATATTTTTAGTTAAGTACGTATTTGTTTTCTTGCCTCTGAGTCGAGGTGACATGTTAAAGGTATTTCTTACAGTGGGTCATGATCAAAATTTTTGTCAAACTCTGGGCAAGAGGATACTGTGAATAGAACTAAGACAGAGATCAAACTACCTGGGACAAGAGGAAACCTAATCAGAGAAATTACTGATGATACATCTGATGAAATTAAGTTTCTCAGCTGTCTGGCTTAGAGAGTTAGGATCCCTAGTCAAGGGTCACTTCCATATCTGTGGAGTTGAGTTGAGACTTCCTTCTCTTATAGAATTTTCCTACTATAATCTGCACCAATGATGATACAAACACAAAGTCATATAATATCTGTGCCACTGGGCAGTAAGGAAAACATTCTGATTAAACCAAAAATTTTAAATCATTTGTTAATTTACAATCTTGTCTTCTACAACAAGAAGCCTATTCAGAATTGAAAACAATAAAACTTTGATTCATGAAGTCTTCAAAATATTAAAATGTCACCATGCAAGGAAATTATCAATGTTATACTCTATTAATGTTGCCTAGATAACACTTGACATTCACCTGTGAATTTTGATATTCTTGACAATTGTCCAGCACAGAAAAGAATATATATTCCTATCAGTTTGTCATTTTATCAAAACCAAATAGCTCCATAGGAAAAGATACCAATTACATCTATTTTGTAGTTATTTAACACAAGAAAAAATGCTGGTTTTTGCTGCTGAATAAAGATTATGATGCAAGATAACTAGAGTGATACAATGGCATCTCCGTATAGAGGACAAACACTATTATTAATTTCGCGTTTGTGTATTCTCTTATTTATGTTATTATTTGAGAATACCCAGTATTTGTTTATTAAATTCTGCTGCTAAGATAATTTAGATTGTATTATCGTATCTGTGGGAACTATGACGAGCCACATTTATCAGAGCTAGTTAATCTATCTGAGGCATCTTTTCCCTTTTGTAGCCTTGCTACTTATATCAGATGATAACCTTAACTGTAAGTGTAAACATATTAGGAGAACCCTATAACACTGATGGGAAACTGAAACCAAATACTGATCTGACCTTAGAGGTATCCTGCTGGGTTAGAGTCAGGTGAGGAAGTACATGAAGTGTGAGCAGGGTTTCAACTCATTTATTTTATGGAGAATTCTTCTAAGCCAGTGTCTGATAGAAATATGATGTGAGCAACATACAGAATTTAAAAATTTTTAGCAGCTACATTAAAATAAAGTAAACAGGATAAGTGAAATTAATTTAAAAAATTTATTTATTTATTTGGCTCTGTTGGGTCTTAGTTGCAGCATGCAGGATCTTCATTGTGTCATGTGGGATCTTTCATCGTGGCACACCATCCCCCACACTGCAAGGCAGAGTCTTAACCACTGATTCACCAGGGAAGTCTTGGTAAAATTGTTTTTAATAATATATTTTATTTAGCACAATTTATCCAAAATATTATCTCAGCATATAATCAATATAAAAAATTGATGAGACATTTTATATTCTTTTTTCACTCTTTTTGTAAACCTAGGGTAATTTAACACTGATAGCACATGTCAATTCAGACACTAAATTTTCATTTTCAGACACTAAATTTTTATTTTCAGACACTAAATTTTCTTTTAGGGTCTTATTGTAGAGACCATTTGAAGATGAATTAATTAAGGTGACTGAGGCTAAATCAAGATAGATACAATGTTGATTCTCCAGGCAAGAATACCTGAAGTGATTGCCATGTCCTTCTCCAAGGGATCTTCCCAATGCAGGGATGGAACCCAGGTCACTCACATTGCAAGCCGATTCTTTACTGTCTGAGCCACATGGAAAACTCAAGAATATTGAAGTGGTAGCCTATCCCTACTCCAGGAGATCTTCCAAACCCAGGAATTGAACCAGGGTCTCTCCTGAGCAACTTGAAGGGCTGTAGTCCATGGGGCTGCAAAGAGTTGTACACGATTGAGGGACAATGCATAGCACAGAGGCTAAATGAGTAGTTGAGAGGTTAGTGACGGAAAAAAAGAAATCGAATAATAGTGACTAAGCTCCTATGACCTTTTTAACTTGTAGGTTTCTAAAGGGTTAGTTTTTTTTCCCTGCTGAGCTTGCAGAGTTTTTGTCCTTAGATTTGATCTTTATGAGAACAGTCTCAGAAACAAATTTTAGTTTTTCCACCAGGGGGCAGTGATGTCCTCTACAATTTGGTGATTATGGGTGAAGAGCAATATTTATTTATTTCTGACTTGAAGTTGGCGTGAGTGGGAAAAACTGATTAATTCTGACTGCCCATGAACATTAGGGTGGGTTTGGAACTGAATTCCGACAGAAGATAAGAGTGAGGAAGGTTAAATTGTGTCAGCTACAAACTGGCACTTGCTATCTATCTCTGTGCACGTGCACGCTAAGTCGCTTCATTCATCTCCAACTCTGTGTGACGCCATGTACTGTAGCCCACCCGACTCCACTGTCCTTGGGATTCTCCAGGCAAGAATGCTGCAGTGGGCTGCCATGCCCTTCTCCGAGGCATCTTCCCTACCCAGGGATGGAATTCTCGTCTCTAATGTCTCCTGCATTGGCAGGTGGGTTCTTTACCGCTAGCGCCACCTGGAAAGCGTGTGCTGCAGTTGCTGACCTTCAATACACCTTGAAGGGAGTTTAGGGTAGAGATGAGGAATGAGTCACACTGTGCTCTGGAAAACCAGCAGAACAGGTCTTCAGATAGTTAAGTATTTTCAGGAGCTGATTTTATTACATCAATTCTTGCTTGCCTCATAACTAGAAGAGCACTAAATTCCTTCGTGGTGACATCTGCTCCTTCTGATTAGCAGAAACCTGCAAAGACATATGCTTGATTGAATGAACTCCCCCTTCAAAATCACATATATATTGACCTCTCCCCCACCCAACCCCCACTTCTTTGGAGCAGTTTCTCAGAGCTATCTGAGGTGCTGTTTCCTGGGCTGCAATCCTCATTTTGCCCCAGATAAAACAACTCACAACTCTCATGTTGTGCTCTTTTTTTTTTAAGTTGACAATAACATTGGTAGAACTAGAGTCTTTTAAAATAGAATTACCAGTTGATTAAATCAGTTGCCTTGGTTAAATTGAGTAGCTATCTTAAGACCAAAAATTCATAATTTTTGAAGTTCCTATCTAGCAGCCATAGGAAATTTGAGGACTTTGATTTGGCAAGAATTATGTACCCTCATGTACTGGGCAGCCAGTGGCAGCAGTGAGAATGCAGTGCCCTCCCACTCATGGGCATCCTCAATATTGGATCCAGATTTTCCAGTCCCCCCTTCCCGGCAACTCCAGCAAGACTTCTACCTTGGCCCCAAAGAGGACCAGCAGTGGGACAACCAGGGCACTGGGCTTGTCATTCAGCTTTGTGGAGTGACTGACGGGTATGTCCCTGCTAGTCAGGGTCTGACAAAATGTGGTCAACTGGAGATGGGATTATCAAACCACTTCAGTATTTTTGCTTTTAGAAACCCATGAGCATTATGAAAAGGCAAAAAGATATCACATGGAAGATGACCCTCCAGGACAGTAGGTGTCCAATATACTACTGGGGAAGGGTGGAGAAATAGCTCCAGAAAGAATGAAGAGGCTGAGCCAAAGCAGAAACGGTACCCAGTTGTGGATGTGTCTGGTGGCTTCCCTGGTAGCTCAGACGGTAAAGAGCCTGCCTGCGATGCAGGAGACCTGGGTTCGATCCCTGGGTCAGAAAGATCCCCTGGAGAAGGAAACGGCAACCCACTCCAGTACTCTTGCCTGGAAAATTCCATGGATGGAAGAGGCTGGTAGGCTACAGTCCTTGGGATTGCAAAGAGTCAGACACGACTGAGCAACTTCACTGGTTCACTGGTGGTGAAAGTAAAGTCTTATAAGACTGTAAACAACAGCACTGCAAACGAACCTGAAATGTTAGAACCATGAATCAAGGTAAATTGGAAGTGGTCAAACAGGGTATTGCAAGAGTGAACATTGACATGTTAGGAATTAGTGAACTGAAATTGATGGGAATAAGCTAATTTAATTTAAATGACGATTATATCTACTACTGTGGGCAAGAATCGCTTAGAAGGAATGGGGTCAACATTCCTCATAGTCGACAAAAGAGTCCAAAATGCAATACTTTGGTGCAATCTCAAAAATAACAGAATAATCTCCGTTTGTTTCCAAGACAAACCATTCAACATCACAGTAATCCATGTCTATGCCCCAACCACTAATGCCAAAGAAGCTGAAGTTGAAGGATTCTATGAAGACCTACAAGGCCTCCTAGAACTAACACCAAAAAAAAATGTCCTTTTCATCACAGGGGACTGGAATGCAAAAGTAGGAAGTCAAGAGATACTTGGAGTAACAGGGAGGGTTTGCCTTGAAGACAATGAAGCTGGACAAAGGTTAGCAGAGTTTTGCCAAGAGAATACACTGGTCATAGCAAACACTCTCTTCCAACAACACAAGAGATGACTCTACACATGGACATCATCAGATGGCCAGTACCAAAATCAGATTGATTATACTCTTTATAGCCGAAGACGGAGAAGCTCTATACAGTCACCAAAAACAAGACCGGGAGCTGACTGTGGCTCAGATTATTAGTTTCTTATTGCAAAATTCAGCTCAAATTGAAGAAAGTAGGGAAAACCACTAGGCCATTCAGATATGACCTAAATCAAACCCCTTATGATTATACAGTGGAGGTGACAAATAGATTCAAGGGGCTAGATCTGGCAGACAGAGCACCTGAAGAAATATTGATGGAAGTTCATGCCTTTGTACAGAAGGTGGTGACTAAAACCATCCCCATGGAAAAGAAGTGCAAGAAGGAAAAGTAGTTGTTTGAGGAGGCCTTACAAATAGCTGAGAAAAGAAGAGAAGGGAAAGGCAAAGGACAAAGGGAAGGATATACCCAACTGAATGCAGAGTTCCAGAGGATAGCAAGGAGAGATAAGAAAACATTCCTCAGTGATCAATGCAAAGAGATAGAGGAAAACAATAGAATGGGAAAGACTAGATAAAGATCACTTCAAGAAAATTAGAGATACCAAGGGAACATTTCATGCAAAGATGGGCACAATAAAGGACAGAAACGGCAAGGACCTAACAGAAGTAGAAGATATTAAGGAGAGGTGGCAAGAATGCACAGAAGAACTGTACAAAAAAGGTCTTAATGAGTCAGATAACCACAATGTTGTGGTCACTCACCTAGAGCCTGACATCCTGGAATGTGAAGTCAAGTGGGCCTTAGAAAGCATTACTAGGAACAAAGCTAGTGGAGATGGTGGAATTCCAGCTGAGCTATTTAAAATCCTGTAAGATGATTCTGTTAAGTGCTGCACTCAATATGCCAGCAAATTTGGAAAACTCAGCAATGGCAACAGTACTGAAAAAGGTCAGTTTTCATTCTAGTTTCAAAGAAGGGCAATGCCAAAGGATGTTCAAACTATCTCACAATTGTGCTCATTTCACATGCTAGCAAGGTAATGCTCAAAATCCTTCAAGCTAGGCTTCAGGAGTCAGTGAACTGAGAATTTCCAGATATATAAGCTAGATTTTGAAAAGGCAGAAGAACCAGACACCAAATTGTCAACATCTGTTGGATCATAGAAAAAGCTAGGGAATTCAAAAGACACGTCTACTTCTGCTTCATTGACTAAGCTAAAGCCTTTGACTGTATAGATCACAATAAATTGTGGAAAATTTTGAAAGATATCGGAATACCAGACCACCCTACCTGCCTCCTGAGAATTCTGTATGCAAGTCAAGAAGCAACAGTTAGAACCTTATATGGAGCAACAGACTGCTTCGAAATTGAGAAAGGAGTACATCAATCTGTATATTGTCACCCTGCTTATTTAACTTATATGAAGAAATCATGAGAAAATGTCAGGCTGGATGAAGCACAAGCTGGAATAAAGACTGCTAGGAGAAATATTAACAACCTCAGATATGCAGATGATACCACTCTAATGTCAGAATGCAAAGAGGAACAGCCTCTTGATGAAGTTGAAAAGAGGAGAGTGAAAAAGCTGGCTTAAAACTGTACATTCAGAAAACAAAGATCATGGCATCCGGTCTCATCACTTCATGGCAAATAGATGGGAAAAAATTAGAAATAGTGACAGATATCATTTTCTTGGTCTCCAAAATCACTGAGAATGGTGACTGCAGCCACAAAATTAAAAGAATGTTGCTCTATGAAAGAAAAGCTATGACAAACATAGTGTGTTAAAAAGCAGAGACATCACTTTACCAACAAAGGTCTGTATAGTCAAAGCTGTGGTTTTTTCCAGTAGTCATGTGTGGATATATGAATTGGACCATAAAGAAGGCTGAGCACTGAAGAATTGATGCTTTTGAACTGTAGTACTGGAGAAGACTCTTGAGGTTTCCTTGGACAGCAAGGAGATCAAATCAGTCAGTCCTAAAAGAAATCAATCCCAAATAGTCTTTGGAAGGACTGCTGCTGAAGCAGAAGCTCCGATACTTTGGCTACCTGATGGGAAGAGCCGACTCTTTGGAAAAGATCTGATGTTGGGAAAGATTGAGGGCAAAAGAAAGAAGGGGCCGACAGAGAATGAGATGGTTAGATGGCATCACTGACTCAATGGACATGAGTTTGAGCAAACTCGGGGAGATAGTGAAGGACATGAAACCCTGGCACACTGCAGTTCATGAAGTCACAAAGAGTTGGACACGACTTAGGGACTTAACAACAACAACAACATGTTCCATGAAATCCTAAGGAGCAAAATTTGTAGAATAGATGGCAAGGGAGAATTACTTCTGAACTCGGTGAGTTCAGCCTGCATCTTGTCACTAATTCCATCTTAGCTAGTTAGGGTATTACTGAACACAAGTTCATGTGTTTGAAACACAGTGAGGCTAAACAAACTGGAACATTTGAGTTTGGAGCAGAGAAAGATTTGTTGCAGGGCCAAGTAAAGCAACAGGTGGCCTGTGCTCAAAACACCTGAACTCCCAAGTGGTTTTGGGGGGTGGGATGTTATAGACAAAATTTGGGGTGAGGACTGCCTGCTGTGTGACTTTCTTCTGAGTGATTGGTGGTGAGGTAACAGGGCAGTGCCCCTGGAATCTTGTGCTCAGCCTGAAGTTGCCATCCTCCTTCTGGATGGGAGCCTTAGTTCCAGCGCTGCTGCTGCTAAGTCACTTCAGTAGTGTCCAACTCTGTGCAACCCCATAGATGGCAACCCACCAGGCTCCCCCATCCCTGGGATTCTCCAGGCAAGAACACTGGAATGGGTTGCCATTTCCCTCTCCAATGCATGAAAGTGAAAAGTGAAAGTGAAGTCGCTTAGTCGTGTACGACCCTTAGTGACCCCATGGACTGCAGCCTACCAGGCTCCTCCGTTCAGGGGATTCTCCAGGCAAGAGTACTGGAGTGGGAATGCCATTGCCTTCTCCGTTAGTTCCAGCAGAAGAACACAAAGATATTGTTACATATATATCCCTTGAAGAAGAACTAAGATATTGCTTTCATCACTGTACTATTGTTTCTTGATTGCTCCTGTTTTGTTTCTGCCTTTCCTTACTTCCCTGATGAGCAATTGTTTAAACCTGCCCTTTGGTATTCAGGGAAAGTTGAGGAGTCTGAAGCTTTTTTTTTTTCCTACAGACGAAGTAAGGGATATGGCGAGGATTTGTTCTCAGGAGGCCTCACAAGGTCCTGCTTGGTTTCAAGGAGATATTTGGTTGCTGGAAGAATAAGTTATGTTTCTACTCGGGTAGGTTTAATTGGCAGGGCCCTTAGCAAGACTGTAGCCATGAAGATGTTACGGTAGAAAAAGGAGCAGACTCAGAATCAGAGGAAGATATTTAAATCCTGGTGTAGCCCTTTTAATGACAGAGAACCATCACTCAATTCTAATGGGTGTGGAGTAGGATCCCACAATCTGAGCCTTTTTCCTGGCTCTGCCACTAACTGTGTCATCTCGACTAAGTCATTTGAGCCCTCTGCTCTTTCATGGCTCTTAGCTGCAAAGTGAGTCACTTGGTCCAAATGAGCTTCTGGATTCATCACAATCATAAAATTCTTGACTATATGAAAACACAAATCATTCACACTGTATGATTTAGCTACCAGCTTAACAGCTCAGAGTAACTCTGGAAGAAGAGCTTCTTCAGCACTACATGGAGGGTGAATCCAACTAGTTTTATCTGGCAACACAGAATTTGAACTCAATTGTAAAAGAAGAAGGCTCCTTCCTGAGTTCAATGGGCCAAGAGCTCAGAGAAATGGATCATATAAAGTTTCATTTAGAAAGCTTTTGTACTTTTATTTCTTCGCCATTACTTTACAGATGAGGAAGAGGAGTCATGATGAAATTCTTCAAGATTCATTCAGGCAGATGCTGTTGTTAATGGAGATAGAGAAGTAGACAAAGGACATGAAGTCCCTCATCTCTTGAGTTTAAGTCTCATATGGAGGAGAACTTCCTGTATAGTGCTGTGGAGGATGGGAAAAGCGAAAGTTAAAAGTATAGTAAAGAGGAAAGGGAATGCTAGGTTTCCAATTCATTTATGTTGTCCAGGAAGGCCTCTCAATACATTTGAACAGAGCCCTGGGAATATGGGCTTCCCTGGTGGCTCAGACAGTAAAGAATCTGCCTGCTAATGCAGGACACGTGGGTTCAACCCCTGGGTCAGGAAGATCCCCTGGAGAAGGGAAAGGCAACCTGTTCCATTATTCCTGCCTGAAGAATCTCATGGACAGAGAAACCTGGTGGGCTACAGTCCATAGGATCACAGAGTCAGACATGACTGAGCAACTAACACTTAATTACTTATTAGGGAATACATCTGGGGAAAGATGGTTTCAGGTAGAGAGGACAGTGAGTGCAAAGGATTGGTGGCAACCCAAGAATAATAACCAGAGCCAGGATTTGCCTATTCACTTGTCCATTCATTTCAACAGTGCCTATTCCGGACTATGCACTGTTTCAGTTCCAAGTCTGGAAACATGTTTAATTCTAAGGCATTTGTATTCAACTACTTCAAATGTTGCCTGCCTGCAGAGTACCCTTTTTCTGAGCACCCACACTTTCAGTTCAGTTCAGTCGCTCAGTCATGTCCGACTCTTTGCTACCCCATGAATCGCAGCACGCCAGACCTCCCTGTCCATCACCAACTCCCGTAGTTTACACAAACTCATGTCCATCGAGTCGGTGATGCCATCCAGCCATCTCATCCTCTGTCGTCCCCTTCTCCTCCTGCCCCCAATCCTTCCCAGCATCAGGGTCTTTTCCAGTGAGTCAAATCTTCGCATGAGGTGGCCAAAGTATTGGAGTTTCAGCTTCAACATCAGTCTTTCCAATGAACACCCAGGGCTGATCTCCTTTAGGATGGACTGGTTGGATCTCCTTGCAGTCCAAGGGACTCTCAAGAGTCTTCTCCAACATTACAAAGATGTATAAAGTATGAGGTCACAAAAAGAGTTACATTGGAATTGATAAATCTTCTAAGCGTTAGGGTGAACTCTAAGAGAATGAGCAAAGTGCCATTGATCTGAGTAAAGATCTGAGTCTTCCTGGGGAAGTCACGAAAAGCTTTATAAATTAAGGAAGACTTGGGCAGGAAAATGAAGTTGTTGTGCCAGGGGATCATGAACACACACCGTGATCACCACATGGAGCAGATATTTTAAAGGGAGATATTGGGAGGAATCTTAAAAAGCAGAACATTAGTGGAGAACATGCAAACTTCTGACTTCTCGCTGACCCACAGTTCAGGCCAAAGCTCTGCTGCATATGTGATAGTGAACATTCCAACTGAAAGAGGTTCCAGCCCTATAACTCTATGTATTTATAGGGTCAGAGGAGTAGCCTGCCACTATGTAACAATTTATAACATTGTTAGAAAGGCAGAACCTCTGAATATTAGCAGCTGGTATCATCCAGGAGTTTTTTATTTTGCTAATTCAGACCTACTGACTCAACTCTTTGCTAACCTAACCAAGGCAGAAGACATGAGCCTGCAGGCCCATCAGGACCTGTCTCTTCTTGGATGGATGAGTAGGAGTTTCAGGGTGCTCAAAGGCATTCTAGATCCAGCATGTGGAGCTGGAGGGAAACCAGAGATCATGGTGTGTTTGGAGAACTGCATACATTTTGTCTTGATTAAAGTATGCAGTATGAGGTCAGTTGGAGATGGGCATCAGAAGGTGAGGGGGCATCTGGAAGAGGATGATTCCAGAAAGGTTGCCCAAAAGATGCATACTTGTTAGATGACTTTGTATGCCACATTAAAGTATTCAAATTTTGCTTTTTATAAAAAGTAAAACAACCAGTTATATAACCTAAGTGAGTGACACAGGCTGGGGCTGGAGCTTAGGACATTCCCAGTCTACAGGAAGTAGGTGGTGTTCAGTTCCATGTGGTGGCTATGTGGAAATTTGTGTCCAGTGTTACAAGACACTTGAATTTTTCAAGTGGAGTCATAACTTTTGTACACCAAATATTCCAATTTTAAATGTTGAAAACAGTTTCAAATTTACTTAACAAATGTACGGGGCTGACTAAACATCAACTGAATTGATCTTTCATTTTTGATTGCTCCAATGGGAAGCGAAAGGGCATGTGAAACATTAGAAGGCATGTTAATGTTATCAGATTTGCTTAGTGGAAGGGTTATTCTGAATATGATGAGCAGAATAAATTGAAGGAGGCTAGAATAGAGTTAAGAAGAGTAATTATGAGCCTTTTGAAATAAAAATTGAGAAGCTAAACTAAAGCAAAGCAGCAGGGATAAAGCTAGGATATATTTAGAATTGGAAGGATAGGTAACCAGTGGGATATAGGTAGTTAAGAAAATTGAATGCAAGATGACTTTTAGATTTATGATCTGGATGGCTAAGTAAACGATCATTCCAGTTATTTCACAGGAAATGAGGGACCATGTTGTTTTACAAAGCAATATTAATAGTTCTTTTTGTGTATATTGAGTTTGAGGAATCTGCAGTACATCTAAATGAAAATCTCATAGCCATTATGGTGAATCCAGAAGCTTAGGAAAGAAATCACATTGGGATAATATACTGAGGAGTCATCAGTGAATGGTTAATATTTATTCTTTCAACAAATATAAATATTTTATCATCATCTGACATTTTATTATCATCTTTCACTGAAACCTACTTCATCTGAGTCTTCTCCATCTCAGCAAATGACAACACCATTCTTCCAATCGCTTAGGCTAAAAAGCAATAAGCCCTGTCAGTTCTACCTAAAAAGTACATCCAGAATCTAATTACTTCTTATCACTTCACTGCTACCACCTTGATTGAAAACTACTAATATTAATCATCTGGAATATGGCAATTCAAACTAAACTGATCTTCTTCCTTCAACCCATGAACTCCTTCATTCTATTCTAAAAGAGCAGCTAGAGTTATCCTGTTAAAATATGCCTTATGTCACTTCTCTGCTAAAATATCCCAAAGAGTTATTGCCTCAGTTGGAGTAAAAGAGAGATAGTCATGTCTGACTCTTTGCGACACAATGGACTATACAGTCAATGGAATTCTCTAGGCCAGAATACTGGAGAGGGTATCTTACCAACTCAGGGATTGAACCCAGGTCTCCCACATTGCAGGCAGATTCTTTACGAACTCAGCTATCAGGGAAGCACTCCAAAGGCCCTTATACAAGGCCTTACACAGTCTATTCCCAAATAGCTCTCTTCACTCAATTTCTATTTCTCTGCCCTGTGTTTGCTTGGCACCAACCACACAGGTCTTGAAGTTCTTCTAATATACCCCACACATTGCTGCCTCAGGGCTTTGAAATTATGTTTTCTCTGCCTGGATTGATCTTCCCCCAGAAATCTACATGGTTTACTCCCTAACTTCTTTCAGGTTTTTAGTCAGTATCAAATATCACATTTTCTGGCTACTTTCTTTAAAATTACAACTCCAAACTGCTTGAACTCTTTATCCCAATTTCTCCATTTTATTTTTCTTATTCTTAGCAGTTCTCGTTTTGTAGTATACTAAGTATTTTACTTATTTCTCTGTGTCCCTCTTTATAATGAAAATTCCATGAGATTAAGGATTGACTGTTTAATTTACTATTGTATTCACAGAATTTGTAAGTGTCTGGCACATAATAGGATCTCAATAATTATTTTTCAAATGAAAGAACACAGAGTTAGGGAACCAGCAAAAGAGAAACCCTTTCAAGGAAAATTCATTTTCAAGGAAATAGTGGAATAATAATCCCCAAAGTACAGAAACAGTAAGAACTGAAAGATAGACTATATATTTGGCCAATGAGAGGCCACTAGTAACTTAAGTGAGAAAGAGTAGAGGAAGTAGAGATTGTTAGAGTGCTACAAAGAACCAAACCAGAAAGAGTGGTGAGGAAGCAGCAGCAAAGTATGCAGACCTTGCTCTTGAATCAGGCTGGGAAATTAGGGCAATAGCTAGAGAATTGTTGAATAGAACAAGAGGACAGAGAGACTTGAGGTCTTAGTGTTTCTTTATAGTAGTGAGATGTGGTCTCTCAGATTTGATTGTGCTAGACTTTGTAATTTCCCACGTTCTACAAATTTTTACCTGTGGTAAAATGAGGTGAGGTGGAATTGTTAAGTGCTTTCAAGGGCCCATCTCACTGTTATCTCTTCTTGAATATTTCAGAAATAGTTTCAAATGTCCCAGATATTTTGAGGCTTGCTTGTGTTTAATTAGTAGTTAATCTCTGATTATCTTCCAATTTTGTCAACATACAAGTATCTTTTCGATAATGTTGTTAGCCACTTATGTTATTTTGGTGTTTTCCCTGGTCAAAGCTTGTGTGAATTGCCCCTAGACTTCTTTGTTGATTTGAAGGACCTGGCTTGGTTTGATTAAAAACCTAATTAAAAAAATAAAATCCGTTATTTACTGACAATTGTTTTTTAATCTCTTGTGCCAGAGTATACTTTCTTCATCCTAGATCATTCATTAAAAGCCATTTTCTAAACTTTGATGTATTAAGATACATACAAAAATAAGATCAGACTACTTTTACAGTCTATATTATTAATATTATAAAATATTTTATATTATAAATATAAAATATATTGTAAAATATTTTCTGTCAGAAAAGTCAGAATTTAACTGACTTTTATCTTTTTTTTGGGCTTCCCTGGTGGCTCAGACAGTAAAGTGTCTGCCTTCAATGTGGGAGACATGGGTTAGACCCCTGGGTTGGGAAGATCCCCTGGAGAAGGAAATGGCAACCCATTCCAGTACTCTTGCCTGGAAAATCCCATGGACAAAGGATCCTGGTAGGCTATACTCCATAGGGTCATAAAGAGTCGGACACGACTGAGTGACTTCACTTCACTATCTTTTTTGCTTTCTCTTTTATTTTTTTGCATGTTTAAGACCCTATCCATGAGGGCTGTGCTGTACTGCTTATTAATGTGGCTCAAGGTAACAGAAACCCATTACATTTCTCAAAAAAGAAAAAAGAAAAGCTTCTTTCTAAGGAGTAGAGGTGAACCCAAGTAGAAATTCAATTTCTGACTAAGAGTCAGCATGTATTTTTTTAAGGAAGAAGAAGAAAATAAAAAGATAGAAAATTAGACCTCAGAATTGCAATTTCATGCTGCTGTATAAAATGAAACCTTTATGTTAGAAGACAGGTTGTCAATAATTCTATGGAACAGATGGATTTGTTCTTTCAAGTGACAAAAGAACCTACATCTTTATTCTTAAAATATCATGAAGTGGAAGAAAGTAAGATTTATTTTCATCATCATTTTCCATTTCACTGATATTTTTTAAAAAATCACTAGGAATCAGCAGGAAACTCTTAAATAAATTAGCATTAAAATGCAAAACTGTTGCATCATCCATTTTATAGGAAACACTGATATTTTTTAAAGTGCATTTACTCTTGGTTTGCTTTTTTATTTCTTCAATTCATTTCCATTTTCTTTTCTCCTTTTTACTAATTTAAAATTTTAAATTTAATTCCATAAACAATGAAAAGCAATAAACTTTTGTTTACCGTTACCTATTCTTTAAACACATACTTTAGAAGTAAACTCTGGTAATTTCTGTTTTTGCCTTTTGGTGATTACTTCAGTGAACCAGAAAAAATGACTATCTTTCTATTTTTACTTCACCAATAAATAATTACCAATTTAGATAGAAGTATAAAATAGATAACATTGATAGAAGTTCTGTTGTGAAAGATGAGGCTTTGGTTTCACTGACTGCTGTTTCCTTCTACTTCTTCCTGTCTATGTCTAATGGTTATGTTACTCTTATATTACTCAGTTACTTAACTTGGTAATTTTAAATAGAAACTTTGATTCTCTGTTTCTTACTTTCTTTATTTCCATTAGGTGTTTTCACATCCCATTGTGTAAGATATATATATTGGCATCTTTCTCCTTTTGTCTGATCTTCCTCACTTCTATATCATCTACTATAAGGTAGATGATACAGCAAAATCAATTAAGATTTTTCTTTATGTTATATAGGTTATTAGGAGAAGGAAATGGCAACCCACTTCAGTATTCTTGCCCGGAAAATTCCATGGACTGAGGAGCCTGGTGAACTACAGTCCCTGGGGTTGCAAAAAGTAGGCCATGACTGAGAGACTGAGCACATTAAAGGTTATTAAAATTTGTTTTCTGTTCAGAAACGACACTCAAACCTTCCAAGTTTTTTCCATATGTTAAATCAAACACTGGACAATTGCATAGAAAATGATATTACTATAACAAAATGCATAAAATTTTATTTGTGACCAGAGGATTCATTGATTACAATTTTTCTCTTCTATTGCAAAGACATGGTTCCAATTATTTAAAATGATACTGCATTTAATTTTGTTTTATACTTGGACCTTGATTTTTGTAGTGCCTTTTTTGTTCCCCTTTGTTCTCTATTTTAGGGACTTTCTTTAATCAGTGTTCAGAACTTATTGCCAAATCCTGTATCTTTTTCCTTCATATTATCTGTCACTTCTTTTTTGCTACATATCTTGGAAAATTTATTGGACTCTATTTTACAGTATTTAAAAAAATTTTTTTTTAATTTACTTCGTACAATTTGTGGTACCAGGACTCATAATCATATGGATGTCTAAGAAGATACTGAGACAGTATGAGAGAATGAGGGACCACACTCTCATTCTTATTGCTTCCCAAAGTGAGCTATGTAAGTCCTCCCAAAACTAGAAGCCATTTTGGGAAGCAGGGGTATGAGGGAAATTCTTTGAGAGAAAAGACAAAAATCTTGTGAGAAATTTTAAACTTTCACAGTTTTTAGAATTTCTTCAGAAGAGAAAACATTCTCCCCCACTCATAGACATTATTTAAAGCCAGAAGAAACACTGTGTCAGGTTAATTTTTCAGTAGAAATTAGGCTCTAGAACAAAATGAAATCAAGTTTAGAAACAAACGTAACTACTTGATTTTGCACATCTGAGATTCATGAATAAATTTGACTCCTATATTATAATTTCTTTGAGTATTCAGTTCAGTTCAGTTCTTCAGTCGTGTCTGATTCTTCACGACACCATGAACCACAGCACACCAGGCATCCCTGTCCATCACCAACTCCCGGAGTTTACTCAAACTCATCTCCATCGAGTCAGTGATGCCATCCAACCATCTCATCCTCAGTCATCCCCTTCTCCTCCTGCCTTCAATCTTTCCCAGCATCAGGGTCTTTTCAAATGAGTCAGCTCTTCGCATCAGGTGGCCAAAGTATTGGAGTTTAAGCTTCAACATCAGTCCTTCCAAAGAACACCCAGGACTGATCTCCTTAGGACTGACTGGTTAGATTGCCTTGCAGTCCAAGGGATGCTTAAGAGTCTTCTTCTCAAACACCACAGTTCAAAAGCATCAATTCTTCAGTGCTCAGCTTTCTTTATAGTCCAACTCTCACATCCATACATGACTACTGGAAAAACCATAGCCTTAATAGATGGACATTTGTTGGAAAAGTAATGTCCCTGCTTTTAAATATGCTGTCTAGGTTGGTCATAACTTTCCTTTCAAGGAGTAAACGTCTTTTAATTTCATGGCTGCAGTCACCATCTGCAGTGATTTTGGAGCCCCAAAAAATAAAGTCTGACACTGTTTCCCCATTTATTTGCCATGAAGTGATGAGACCAGATGCCATGATCTTAGTTTTTTGAATGTTGAGCTTTAAGTCAACTTTTTCACTCTCCTCTTGTACTTTCGTCAAGAGGCTCTTTAGTTCGTCTTTTCTTTCTGCTATAAGCGTGGTGTCACCTGCATATCTGAGGTTATTGATATTTCTCCCAGCAATCTTGATTCTAGCTTGTGCTTTATCCAGCCCAGCATTTCTCATGATGTGCTCTGCATATAAGTTAAATAAGCAGGATGACAATATACAGTCTTGACATATTTCTTTTCCTATTTGGAACCAGTCTGTTGTTCTATGTCCAGTTCTAACTGTTGCTTCCTGACCTGCATACAGGTTTCTCAAGAGGGAGGTCAGGTGGTCTGGTATTCCCATCTCTTTCAGAATTTTCCACAGTTTATTGTGATCCACACAGTCAAAGGCTTTGGCATAGTCAATAAAGAAGAAATAGATGTTTTTCTGGAACTCTCTTGCTCTTTTGATGATCCAGTGGATGTTGGCAATTTGATCTCTGGTTCCTCTGCCTTTTATAAAAACAGCTTGAACATCTAGAAGTTCACGGTTCACATATTACTTTACTAGCATGTGAGAGGAGTGCAATTGTGCGGTAGTTTGAACATTCTTTGGCATTTCCTTACTTTGGGATTGGAATGAAAATTGACCTCTTCCAGTCCTGTGGCCACTGATGAGTTTTCCAAATTTTCTGGCATAGTGAGTACACTTTCACAGTGTCATCTTTTAGGATTTGAAATAGCTCAACTGGAATTCCATCACATCCACTAGCTTTGTTCTTAGTGATGCTTTCTAAGGCCCACTTGACTTCACATTCCAGGATGTCTGGCTTTAGGTGAGTGATCACATCATCGTGATTATCTGTGTCATGAAGATCTTTTTTGTACAGTTCTTCTGTGTATTCTTGCCACCTCTTCTTAATATCTTCTGCTTCTGTTAGGTCCCTACCATTTCTGTCTTTTATTGAGCCCATCTTTGTATGAAATATTCCCTTGGTATCTCTAATTTTCTTGAAGAGATCTCTAGTCTTTCCCGTTCTATTGTTTTCCTCTATTTCTTTGCGGTGATCACTGAGGAAGGCTTTCTTATCTCTCCTTGCTATTCTTTCGAACTCTGTATTCACATGGGTATATCTTTCCTTTTCTCCTTTGCTTTTTCTTCCTTTCTTTTCACAGCTATTTGTAAGGCCTCCTCAGACAGCCATTTTGCTTTTTTGGATTACTTTTTCTTGGGGATGGTCTTGATTCCTGTCTCCTGTCCAATGTCACAAACCTCCGTCCATTGTCTATCAGATTTAGTCCCATAAATCTATTTCTCACTTCCACTGTATAGTCATAAGGGATTTGATTTAGGTCATACCTGAATGGTCTAGTGGTTTTCTCCACTGTCTTCAATTTAAGTCTGAATTTGCAAATAAAGTGTTCATGATCTGAGCCACAGTCAGCTCCCGGTCTTGTTTTTGCTGACTGTATAGAGCTTCTCCATCTTTGGCTACAAAGAATATAACCAATCTGATTTTGGTGTTGACCATCTGGTGATGTCCATGTGTAGTGTCTTCTCTTGAGTTGTTGGAAGCGGTTGTTTGCTATGACCAGTGCGTTCTCTTGGCAAAACTCTATTAGCCTTTTCCCTGCTTCATTCTGTTGGGCTAGAGACTAAAGATAATGGAAAATTTCCTCATGTTTTTGGTCTGTTTTCCTGTTACAATTAATTCATATAACTTTTATAATAACAAAAATTTAAAATAACATATGTTCAAGTGGAAGAGTTAAAGGTAAAATCAAGCTATGATATGTATCAGAGTCTAAATGTGATTTGGAAGATAGACTATAATGTAAAAATTTCCTAGTAGATTTCTAGAAACAATAGACCATCCAAAGTGAAGAAAATGGTTGGACAGTTAGGGTGATGGAGTTTAAGAGAGACTTGAAAAGGAATACTTTAGAGAGTGTTGCACAGGGTAGTGGCTTCCCACGTGGCTCAGTGGTAAAGAATCTGCCTGCCAATGCAGGAGATGCAAGAGATGCAAGTTTGATCCCTGGGTCAGGAAGACTCCCTGGAGCAGGGCATGGCAACCCACTCCAGTATTCATTCTTTCCTGGAAAATTCCATGGACAGAGGAGCCTGGTGGGACATAGTCCATGGGATTGCAGAGTTGGACAAGAGTGAGCACGGGGTCATAGAGAATGACTAGTCCTGCAAACAAGCCTAGTAGGGAATGGAGGCTTCAGTGGAAACCTGAAGAGCTTCATGTGTGACTTTCCTTTCCTCCCTCCCATTTTTCAGGGCTCCTTTGCTGTTGTCTGATTTGTGCCTGGAGAATCTCATGGAAGAAAGAAATTCGCTTTGCTTCCCTGGTGGCTCAGACAGTAAAGCATCTCCCTACAATGTGGGAGACCTGGGTTCGATCCCTGGGTCGGGAAGATCCCCTGGAGAAGGAAATGGCAACCCACTCCCATACGCTTGCCTGGAAAATCGCATGGACAGAGGAGCCTGGCAGGCTGCAGTCCATGGGGTCGCTAAGAGTCGGACACGACTGAGCGACTTCACTTTCACTTTTCACTTTCATACATTGGAGAAGGAAATGGCAACCCACTCCAGTGTTCTTGCCTGGAGAATCCCAGGGATGGAGGAGCCTGGTGGGTTGCCGTCTATGGGGTCGCACAGAGTCGGACACGACTGACGTGACTTAGCAGCAGCAGCAGCAGCATCACACGCTAGCAAAGTAAAGCTCAAAATTCTCCAAGCCAGGCTTCAATAGTACCTGAACCATGAACTTCCAGATGTTCAAGGTGGATTTAGGAAAGACAGAAGAACCAGAAATCAAACTGCCAACATCCATTGGATCATAGAAAAAGCAAGAGAATTCCAGAAAAACATCTACTTCTTATTTATTGACTATGTCAAAACCTTTGACTGTTTGGGTCACAACAAACTGTGGAAAATTCTGAAAGAGATGAGAATACCAGACCACTTTACCTGCCTCGTGAGACACTTGTATGCAGGTCAAGAAGCAATAGTTAAAGCTGGACATGGGACAATGGACTGGGTCCAAATTGGGAAAGGAGTACATCAAGGCTGTATATTGTCACCCTGCTTATTTAACTTATATGCAGAGTACATTGTGCAAAATGCTGGACTGGATGAAGCACAGGCTGGAATCAAGATTGCCAGGAGAAATATCAACAACCTCAGATACACAGATGACACCACCCTTATGGCAGAAAGTGAAGAAGAACTAAAGAGGAGAGTGAAAAAACTGGCCTAAAACTCAACATTCAAAAAACAAAGATCTTGGCATCCAGTCCCATCACTTCATGTCAAATAGATGGGGAAACAATGGAAACAGTGACAGACTATTTTTGGGGGCTCCAAAATCACTGCAGATGGTGACTGCAGCCATGAAATTAAAAGATGCTTGCTCCTTGGAAGAAAAGCTATCACCAACCTAGACAGCATACTATAAAGCAGAGACAATACTTTACCAACAGAACTAGTTGGTAAAGTCAAAGCTATCTAGTCAAAGCTATGGTTTTTCTAGTAGTCACTTATAGATGTGAGATTTGGACTACAAATAAAGTTGAGCAGGAAGAACTGATGCTTTTGAACTGTGGTGTTGGAGAAGACTCTTGAGAGTCCTTTGAACTGCAAGGAGATCCAACCAGTCAATCCTAAAGGAAATCAGTCCTGAATATTCATTGGAAGGACTGACGCTGAGTCTGAAGCTCCAATACTTTGGCTACCTGATGCGAAGAACTGACTCATTGGAAAAGATCCTGATGCTGGGAAAGACTGAAGGCAGGAGAAGAAGGGGATAACAGAGGATAAGTTGGTTGGATGGCATCACCAACTCGATGGACATGAGTTTGAGCAAGCTCTGGGAGTTGGTAATGGGCAGGGAAACCTGGCGTTCCACAGTCCATGGGGTCACAAAGAGTTGGACAAGACTGAGCAACTGAACTGAACTGTTACTTTTCAAGCCCAGTTTTGTTGGTCTGTTTTGTCTTTATGGTAGTATTTGAAAGCCTCCTGAAGCTAAAATATTATTTATCACTTTTCTGAAACTGTTAAGCCAGCAAATAAGACTAAGTAGAGAATAAGACAATGGTGAAAACATCTGTTAATTATCTCTTAATCATTTTCTACTCCTCTTGTGTTTAATCTCTAATTATGAGATATGCTTATTACACTTTAGTAGCTTTTTTTAGTCATGTAGAAAAATATTTTAATTAAAAGAATAAATTTATGTTTCTATAATTATATACAATGTAAATATTTTAGATTATTTCAAGTGAGATCACTGGCCATGTTCTATTGTTACTTATATCAGTTCTTCTCAAACCTTAATTTTCATAGGAGTCATCTCAGAATCTTATTAAAATGCAGATTCTGCATTTCTAATAAATTTCCAGGTGTTACTGATGTCATTAATTCATGGAGCGCACTTTGAGTAGCATAGATTCAGGTAAAATAGACTAAATTAAAATGCATCAATTCAATAGAAATGCATCAATTCAAAAAATATCCTATTTTGGAACTATTTAAAATAATGAGGTTAAAAATGGAGAAATCTGAAAGGTGTACTGTTTAAATGAAAAAAATAAAGTGAAGAACTCAGTGTGATTTTTTCCCATCTAAATATTTATAAGTTCATTGGTTTCACAAAATTTATTTTTATACTTAGCACAATTCTAGGAGGTACACCCTCTGATAATCATGTTTCATCAGAATTAAAATTTCATCAATTATAACATGCATCTTTATTTTTATGTACCATTAGCAGCAAAACCAATGTGTCAATTAAACCCTATCACAATGCCTTCTTATTTATTAGAACTAGCACTTTGTACTTATTGAAATTATATTTTCTAGGCTTATTTAGACTCTTTTGGTCATACATTACTGTTGTGCAACAGAAATGGAAAACATGAATGAAATAAATTGATATTCCTAAAATTTTTTCAGAGTTAGAGTCCATTTCTTCTGAATTATTGGCCTAATTGCTTACCATCAGAGGCCCTAGTCTTGCATTCTAGGTCCTACGCAAACAAGTTACTGCTGTAATTTAGAGTGGTGTAACTCCAATCTTGAGGTTATAGCCATTATCTGCTAATTTTTCAAGAAAAAATTCCAAATGCTTTATTTGTACTTCAGTTGGTTTATTCATGGTGGGCATGCCCCAATACATATCTTTCAGCAAGGAATTATTCTCTTTTTAGAGAGGTGAATAAGACAAGGCCAACCAAGGCCTAGTCCAGAGCTGTAAACCTTTATTAATATTTCCAATGAATTCTAAAAATCTACACCTGGGTGAGCCACAGACTATTCTATCACAGTGATTTTCAAATTTGGGGTGCTTCAGCATTATGTGTATTGCTTGTTATTAAAAAAACAGAATGATAGGCTCATCAGAGTTTCTGATTCAGTTTCTGATCTTCAGAGTTTCTGATTCAGCAAGTCCTGAGAATCTGCTTCTAAGAGGATAGAGGATATATTACAGATGACTCTGAGATTATTAAGCTTTCTTGATAAGCTATCAGGCCTCTTAAGCTTCTTATTTCTCCAAATTTTGCTTTTTTCACAACTAATCAAATTCAATGATAGTTACTGTAATGTATAAAAAGTTGTGGTCATCAAATAGAATAATAAACATTTTTATGCAAATAAAGATTTCTCCTTGTGAAATTGTTTTTCGCCATTTCTTTTGAGTGATTATAGCTCTTTGCTTACATTTCCTAAGCAATTACAGAAATTCACAAGTGCTGTGATTCAGTTCCCCCTGAATCATGATTAAAAAAGAAAGCAAAACTGAAAGAACAAAACTATAATTCTAAAAATGATGTTACCATATTTCTCTCAGGCTTTTGGAGATAAAAGGATCTTCATCTCTCCTCATCAGATGATACAAAGAAACAGGAAATGGGATATGAAATCTACCCTGTGCTTTCCTCAATAGAGTGCTGAGCACAGGAAGTGAGGATCAAGAGAGAGGGAAAGTCAGCTCAGCCATCTAAAGCAATGTGTTTAAAGCTACTGGGAGCTGGGAGCTGAAGAATACTCACTAGATCACTCACCAGTGATCTCCAATCATTCTTCTAAGAGGGAACTTCTAGTAAGAGGGTGAAAGCAGGCTCTTGATGCCATCAAGATGATATTTATAGTGGTAATGTGGAATAAGGGGAAAAGCACAGGTTTTGGAGACAAACATACTTGGATTGGGTTTTTGTCTCAGTCACTTGTCAGGTGTTTAAGGTAGAATAGACTTCAAAAGGCTTTTCATACTGACATGCTGAGAATAAAAACTCAGGGATACAATAAATGTTTCCAGATTCTCAAGGCTATTTTTCACTGTCACAAAAATGACAAGGCCAATTCCAATTTTTGCAGGGGGTGGAACATTAATACAAAATGTCCAGATTACTCTGCCATTATTTTCCACTTCTATGCACATCCTTCAAGTGGTTTTAACTTGAGTTGAAGATTTCATGACCAAATGAAAATTTTAGTCAAGAAGATATACATGGTAATGTGTTAAAGAGCTGTTTAATACATAAAAATTTAACCCTTTCATTATATTTTGTTTTTATTTTTATTTTTTGAGAGGACAATTTTGAAAACTAACTGACAATAGGTCAAATTTAAAATTTTCAGAATTAACTTCTAAAAATCTTAGAGTAACTCATTTTCTTCATAAATAATCAAGTAGAATTAATGTTTTTTCACTTTATTCCTGCTTTTCTAAGTAGTTCAGAGCAATTTTGCATAAATGGGATGATTTACCTTCAAAACTTACTTAGAATACAACTATGGAAATGCCATCATTATCTCAAGTTTGAATATATATAATAAAAGAGAGAAAATTTACCCTGGCAGCAGATTCCGGACTAGACTTAGATGCCCTAGATCTTTCTAGTTATCTTGCTCTACTGCCAATGAAGGCTATTGGTATAGCTAAAAATGAGATATTTTCTTTCCCTGAAAGACATTAACTGCCTTGATTCTGCAAGAAGGTCAAAATGGTAAATTAAGTAATTAAAAAAATTAAACAAGTTTTTCCTTTGTGGCAGGAATTATGAACGATATTGGGATAAAATGAAGAGCAGCAAACCAACATGCTGCACATCCTCATGAAATCTATAGTCTAGAAGGACAAAAGAGATGTCAACTAATTTTAGATCAGGAGATTAGAGGCAAGGCTGGACCAAAGATCTAGTTTTGGACTCAGTGTAAATAGTAACTGAAGCTCTAGATATGAATGAGATTGGCTGGATGAGTATTCCTCAACACTTAATTGCACATTAGAGTAATTTAGGGAGTTTAAGAAAAAAATTCTGAAGCTCAGATTCTATCCTAGACCAATTAACTCAGGCCATCTCCTGGGTTTGCACTCCTATACTGGTATTTTAAAAGTTTCCCAGGTAATTGCTAATATGCAGCCAGAATTGAGAACCACTTGTCTAGAGAGGACAAAAGAGACAGATAAAAAAGAATCTGTGGGAATGCATACATTCCAGTTACTAATTAAATTCTTTAAAAAAATCTATTTTAAAGAGGAGTTGGCATATCAAGTTCCTAAGTGCTGAGGAAAATGATTTGATCTGCATATGTGTGTAATTTGGAATTTTGATGACTTTCCTAAAGCATCAGCATGATAAACCAGTCTCACAGATTCCCAGAATCAGCATCGTTTTGACAGCTGTGGAAGTGGCACTGGGTGTGAACTTTGATCAATGAAAGAGTCAAAATAGACCTGGAAATAACATTTCTATGCTTGAACATTTCTGTTCTTCTACTACATAAAGATTTCTGGATCTTCCCTGGTGTGTTTCCTCCTACTTCACAATTCAGATTTTATACCCACCCACAAAAGGCTTTGGTAGGTCTTTATTTCAGGATTAATAGGTATTATTACCTATGTACAAAATACACAGTGGAACATAATTCATGTCTGAATTTAAATAATTCCATGTCCAACTTGGTAAGTATCTTTTATTTTGAGTGTTTACCACTGTAATAAGTTCAGGAAGTGGAGAGGGAAAGAAGGGGAATCTGACTCTGCACTCTCAAGGAGCTTACCAAAATGATTAAACAGCAAATAAGTGCCACATGTTATAATAAATGTGTTAGAAGAGTTATAATGTATATGAAGAAGGTATTTTTCCCTGTGCTGTGGTAATAACTCTATTCAGAGAAGGGCAGAGATGGTATGTCTATCTTTTACTTTGGACTTGACAGAGGGCTTAAAATATTTCATCTCTTAAAACAGTATGACTTCCTTCCTTCTGCTGTGTGCCCATTTTGCTTCATCCAATTACAGAGAACTCTGACTATTGCCATCTAGGATCCCATCATTTTGATAAAGTGTTTCTTCAAAATATTCCTTCAAAAACAGACTGACTTCCTAACTTGGGATTCTACCTCACGGAAGTACCAACACACTGTGTAGTTTACATGTTTTTCTAGATCACTTTTCTCTCAATAGTAGGTCTTGACATTTTTCTAACTAAATGAGATCACCACCTTTGCTTTGAGATGTGAGTGGGCAGGATCCAGGGTGTCAGGCAAACTGAAGGACAAAGCCAGAGCCCTAATAGAAGGGTGAGCCTGGCATTCATAGTATAAATTGGGCAGGAAAATCCATCTCTTTGTCGACCTTACCAGGCATCATGCTCAGTGCTTTATATATATTGTACCATCAAATACTCTCATGATTCCTACTGAAAAGGTCCTCTTAAACTCCATCTTAAGCATGAGAAGTAAAATGTCATAAAGAATAAGGCCCCATAAATTCTTCATGGCAAAGCTTAAATTTAAATCCAAGTCTGAGTCCAGAGTACCTCATACATCCTACAGACAAAATATGTGTCAACTCAGTATCTAGAAATCTAATAATCTTGATTCCAGCTTGTGTTTCTTCCAGCCCAGTGTTTCTCATGATGTACTCTGCATATAAGTTAAATAAGCAGGGTGACAATATACAGCCTTGACGTACTCCTTTTCCTGTTTGGAACCAGTCTGTTGTTCCATGTCCAGTTCTAACTGTTGCTTCCTGACCTGCATACAGGTTTCTCAAGAGACAGGTCAAATGGTCTGGTATTCCCATCTCTTTCAGAATTTTCCACAGTTTATTGTGACCCACACAGTCAAAGGCTTTGGCATAGTCAATAAAGCAGAAATAGATGTTTTTCTGGAACTCTCTTGCTTTTTCGATGATCCATTGGATGTTGGCAATTTGATCTCTGGTTCCTCTGCCTTTTCTAAAACCAGCTTGAACATCTGGAAGTTCATGGTTCACGTATCGCTGAAGCCCGTCTTGGAGAATTTTGAGTATTACTTTACTAGCATGTGAGATGAGTGCAATTGTGCGGTAGTTTGAACATTCTTTGACATTGCCTTTCTTTGGGATTGGAATGAAAACTGACCTTTTCCAGTCCTGTAGCCACTACTGAGTTTTCCAAATTTGCTGGCATATTGAGTGCAGCACTTTCACAGCATCATCTTTCAGCAGATGACACCACCCTTATGGCAGAAAGTGAAGAAGAACTAAAGAGCCTCTTGATGAAAGTGAAAGAGAAGAGTGAAAAAGTTGGCTTAAAGCTCAACGTTCAGAAAACTAAGATCATGGCATCTGGTCCCATCACTTCATGGGAAATAGATAGCGAAACAGTGGAAACAGTGTCAGACTTTATTTTGGGGGGCTCTAAAATCACTGCTGATGGTGATTGCAGCCATGAAATTAAAAGATGCTTACTCCTTGGAAGGAAGGTTATGACCAACCTAGGTAGCATATTTAAAAGCAGAGACATTACTTTGCCAACAAAAGTCCGTCTAGTCAAGGCTATGGTTTTTCCAGTGGTGATGTATGGATGTGAGACTTGGACGTTGAAGAAAGCTGAGCACCGCGGAATTGATGCTTTTGAACCGTGGTGTTGGAGAAGACTCTTGAGAGTCCCTTGGACTGCAAGGAGATCCAAATAATCCATCTTAAAGGAGATCAGCCCTGGGTGTTCATTGGAAGGACTGATGTTGAAGCTGAAACTCCAATACTTTGGCCACCTCATGAGAAGAGTTGACTCATTGGAAAAGACCCTGATGCTGGGTAGGATTGGGGGCAGGAAGAGAAGGGGGCGACAGAGGATGAGATGGTTGGATGGCATCACTGACTCGATGGACATGGGTTTGGGTAGACTCCGGGAGTTGGTGATGGACAGAGAGGCCTGGCGTGCTGCGATTCATGGGGTCGCAAAGAGTCGGACACGACTGAGCGACTGAACTGAACTGAATCTGGTGATAGGAAACAGGATCCATAGCTGGAATTTGCGTTGCACTCTCAGCAAAATGTGGGTGTTGTAAAATCCAACAGATATGGGCAGACAACTCCATACAATTAGAGTATGCCTATCTTCTATTTAACACACAAATATATTTTCCCCCTGACAAATGAAAAACTTCTTTTTAATATTATCCTTTCACTCAAATATTTCAGGAAAAAAAATGACAAACACATGTATCCTAGACATATAACACTTGGTAAACATGGTACACTTGGCTTAGCACTAGGTATAACATAACATCAGGCACAGAAAAAAGAAATTTTCAAAAAATAATGACACATCTCTAAAGTTGAATGAAGTATGATAAAAAGTTTTCCTAAATAATTATTTTTGTGGTAACTCAAGGAGCCAACTTATAGGAAAATTGTCTTTATAGTAATCAGTCATTATTTTGCTACTCTTCAGATCTTGAGCATTTCAGTGACTATTTTAGCTTTGTTTGAAACACTAAATCATATATTGACATTTTCCGTGGTGGTGACTAGAGTATATATCGTCATCAATAAACACAGCCTAGATAAGTTTCAAAATTCTGGGACCTATTAGGTCTAATGTAGACAGAATGATTTGGGCTATATCAGCCTTCAAAATCATGTCCTTGTTAGTGAGGAATGCATTGAGTTCTATGTGAATATTCTTCAGAATATGTGTGTTAGTCGCTTAGTCATATCCAACTTTTTGCAAACCCATGGACTGTAGTCTTCCAGGCCTCTCTGTCCATGGAATTCTCCAGGCAAGAATACCATTTGTATTTGTAGGTTGCCATTCCCTTCTCCAGGGGGTCTTCCCCACCCAGGGATTGAACCTGGGTCTCCTGAATTGCAGGCAGATTCTTTACCATCTGAGCCACTAGGGAAGCCCAGAGTAGGATTTTATTTGAGAAAAAGAAATTCTATAGTCAAAAAACCCCTCTGAAACTCACTAATATAAATTATACTGACATTTCCTCAGATCATGACAGTATTTCATTGTAGTATTTCATATAGTATTTTATATTTATATAGCATTTCATGTGTCACTTACATGCATGATGTACTCTGCATAAAAGTTAAATAAGGAAGGTGACATTATACAACCTTGACATACTCCTTTCCCAATTTGGAAACAGTCTGTTGTTCCATGTCCGGTTCTAACTGTTGCTTCTTGACCTGCATGCAGATTTCTCAGGAGGCAGGTAAGGTGGTCTGGTATTTCCATCTCTTTAAGAATTTTCCACAGTTTGTTGTAATCCACACAGTCAAAGACTTTAGCATAGTCAATGAAGGGGAAGTAGATATTTTTCTGGAATTCTCTTGCTTTTTCTATGATCCAGCAGATGTTGGCAATCTGATCCCTGGTTCTTCTGCCTTTTCTAAAATCCAGCTTGAACATCTGGAAATTCTCGGTTCACATACAGTTGAAACCTAGCTTGGAGAATTTTGAGCATTATTTTGCTAGCATGTGAGATGAGTTCAATTGTGCGGTAGTTTGAACATTCTTTGGCTTTGCCTTTCTTTGGGATTGAATGAAAACTCATCTTTTCCCGTCCTGTGGCCTCTGCTAAGTTTTCCGAATTTGCTGGCATATTGATTGCAGTACTTTCACAGCAACATCTTTTAGGGTTTGAAATAGCTCAGCTGAAATTCCATCACCTCCATTAGCTTTCTTCATAGTGATGCTTCCTAAGGCCCACTTGACTTTGCACTCCAGGCTGTCTGGCTCTAGGTGAGTGATCACATCATCATGGTTATCTGGGTCAATAAGATCTTTTTTTGTATAGTTCTTTTGTGTATTCTTGCCAACTCTTCTTAATATCTGCTGCTTCTCTCAGGTCCAAACCATTTCTGTCCTTTATTGTGCCCATCTTTACATGAAATGTTCCCTTGGTATGTCTAATTTTCTTGAAGAGATCTCTAGTTTTTCCGTTCTGTTGTTTTCCTCTATCTGTTTGCACTGATCACTTAAGAAGGCTTTCTTATCTCTCCTTGCTATTCTTTGGAACTCTGTATTCAGATTGGTATATCTTTCCTTTTCTCCTTTGCTTTTTGCTTCTCCTCTTTTCTCAGCTCTTTGTAAGGCTTCCTCAGAGAGCCATTTTTCCTTTTTTACATTTCTTCTTCTTGGGGATGATGGTTTTGATGACGGCCTCCTGTACAATGTTACAAATCTCCATCCATATTTCTTCAGGCATTCTATCTATCCTTTAGGTTTCCTTTTTCTCCTTCTTAAGAGCAAAGTACCAGAAAATACAATGAAAGATCTATGATCTACAAGTGGGCTTCATTGCAGGATGGTCAAGCAACTTGCCAGCCTTGGGGGACTAGTACATATCTGAGGTAGTTCAGTTTCTGAAAGAGAGAATGAATCCGGCTCATGCACACGTTTACAGTTTTCTGGGAACAGGTGTGAGAAGGAGGCTGAAATACTCACTGTTTATGATAGAAATACTCATTCCATTTATTTGCTTTCATCTTGCCACCTCATTTGAGTCATAAATGCTGCCTGGAGTCCCTGGGCATGGTGATAAATTTCTAATCTCCTGTAAGGAATATGGGGATCAAATGGGGGAAAAGGAAGTTTCTCTAGCTGGGTACAATAACATGGTTGATATGTGGTTGATGGATTCAGATATTTTCATTTTCATAGGGAAGAACTACAAATATTGGTCCTGGGGCCATATTAGTTAGTTGTAGTAATTAAGATGAAAGTGACTTTGGGGCATACAAATTAGAATTCATTATTCTATAGTCATGACTTTTGTATATAATCATTATCAAGAGCTATATGTTTGGAGAACTTCATAAATTTATTTTTTGTAATCAAAATGAAAGAGAAATAGAGCTTGGAACATGATTAAGGAAACTGATGCTGCTTTTCCACCATTAAATTCTTGAACAGTGTTGCATTTTAATTTTTCATTTATTTGCCTTTGATTTATCTGGAAAGAATGATCGCAAACCTTGACTAAATGTTCATACTAATAAAAACAAAAATGCTACACAAAGAAACAGACTTGTCAACTTTATTTTTAGGGTGAAATGATTTTAGGTATTTTAAAGTTTACCACATGGAAATAATTTAATACTTTCTACTACACCATAAAAGACAAAAAAGCTATGTTTCTCATAATTATTTCAAGACTTTTCCATGAATATACTGTCTCTAGTTTCGCAATAAAAATGCAAGAATCCTATTCCTATTTCCAACTCAGCATTAAGAAGCCTCCCTTTTAGACACCACTGCTTGCATATATGCTTTCCAAGTGAAGGAGGAGACAGACATAACAGGCTCCATCTTGAAAGCAAGACTCTATCTAGGGTGACACTGTGGGCTTTGAGCTATGTGCCCAGTATCTATGGAAACGACATACCAACTGGAAAACCAGACCCCCTAGCTGGAAGAGCCCCAGGGCTCATACCTGGACTCTCCTTCACCTAAAAGAATACCCTAATTATCTGTGTAACCAAATAGACTCATAAATTCTATTATGCTTATTGGGGTATGACCACAGGCCTATTGATAACTGTCCACTGTTAACTACCGAGGCTTAAGGCATACGAATCATGGATTTAAGGCATATGAAACACAGGTTAACTTTGATTGTATCTTTCTTTTCCTTTGCTCAGACTAGTTTCAGAGAATTTGGGGAGGTGGGTTTGAGCACGTACACGTAGGGTATATAAGGTTTTCACAAAAACTGGTTGTGGTCCTTGGCTAAGAGGAGACTCTGCCTTGGGCCCTCTAGTGTAATAAACTGCGCTCCACTATCTGCATTGTCCTTCTGAGTCAGTTTGTTTCCCAAAAAGCGTGGCTACAACATTTGGTGCATTGGCAGGGAAACTCCTCACTTTGAGGAGACAAGTCCCATTTGGGACTACTCTGAGGCCTTGCGGCTTGAATCTTCTAAAGGGGGGAAGGTCCTCGCCCTTCTGGAAGGATTCTGCTTCTCAACGCCTGGACCTTTCACATTAGCAGGTAGTGGATGGCAGCAGGGGAACTGAGCGCTCAAGTGAGGAGGAACCCACCTGGCAGGGTGGAAGAGGGGGCCTGATCACCCCCCTGGGAGGGACTAGAAGGGGCACGGACCCACAGGAGCCTGGAATAGGCAGGTGGCAGTGATTGCTTGGTACACAGGTCGACGAGCGTTTTAGGGCTTAAAAAGGAAATTTGTGAAGGTCATTTAGGAGGTGTGTCCACACAGTCTTGGGGGAAATTACTACCAAGCAATCACCAGGGAATTTTTAGGAAACTTGGTCTTTGTGTGCTCGTATTCTACCCTCCCCTAAATGGTGATAAATGCAACCTTTGTGTTTCAAGCCTACCCCGAAATTGTCAGACGGGGGAACACCAAGTGACACATGAATTTTTATACATCCCTGAATGCCCAGTACCTTTGTCGGGAAGAGACTTGCTGTCTAAATTGGGGGCACAAGTGACCTTTCCCCCCACGAAAGACCACTTTTTGAGTGGGCTCAGCCACTTATTTACTCTTCCTCTCAGTAACCCCTCAAGATGAGGAGGTTGCACGATCTCCTGGAAGGGAAACCGGACAGGCTAAACAGTCGAGAGACAGAGTTAACTCAACAATTCCCTCAGGTCTGGGCAGAAGACAACCCTCCCAGGCTTGCAAAACAAGTCCCAGTGGTGAGTCAGTCAGTCAGTCAGTTCAGTCGCTCAGTCATGTCCGACTCTTTGCTACCCCATGAATCGCAGCACGCCAGACCTCCTTGTCCATCACCAACTCCCGTAGTTTACACAAACTCATGTCCATCGAGTCGGTGATGCCATCCAGCCATCTCATCCTCTGTCGTCCCCTTCTCCTCCTGCCCCCAATCCTTCCCAGCATCAGGGTCTTTTCCAGTGAGTCAAATCTTCGCATGAGGTGGCCAAAGTATTGGAGTTTCAGCTTCAACATCAGCCCTTCCAATGAAAACCCAGGGCTGATCTCCTTTAGGATGGACTGGTTGGATCTCCTTGCAGTCCAAGGGACTTTCAAGAGTCTTCTCACTCAAACCCGGTACAATTATGTCAGCACCTGCCTTGGGCCTGCCAGACCTTGCTAAGCCATTTACTCTTTACGTGACTGAAAAGGACAAGGTGGCTATGGGAGTGTTGTCCCAGACTATGGGGACATGGGACAGACCCGTGGCTTATCTCCTGAAATGGCTGGGAAATGTTGCCACTGGGTGGCTGGGATGCTTATGGGCAGTTGCTGCGGTTGCCTTACTGGTCTGGGAGGCAAGCAAGCTGACTTTGGGCCAAGATTTGATTATAAAAGTCCTGCATGAGGTCAACACTCTCCTGCGAGGAGACCCCCATAAATGGCTGTCGACATCCCAGATTACTCAATACTAGGGACTCTTATGTGAGAACCCCCATGTTACTATTGAGCCTTGTCAGGCCCTGAATCCGGCCACTCTCCTTCCCATGGGAGAAGGTGAGCCCTCACATGATTGCAAGGAAATCTTAGAAGAAGTTTATGCCAGCAGACCTGACTTGAGACACCAGCCAATCCCAGACCCAGGTTGGGTCCTGTACAATGGCACCAGCCTGGTGAAAGAAGGACAATGACTGTCGGGCTATGCAGTAGTCATGGAAGAAACCATTGTTGAGGCTAACTCTGCCATCATACTGGTCTCCTCAACAGGTCAAACTATATGCTCTAATCTGGGCCCTCCAGCTGTCAAAAGGTAAGAAGACAAACATTTACACAGACTCCAGGTATGCTTTTGCTACTTTACATGTACTTGGGGCTTTATATAAAGAGAGAGGTCTTCTAACAGCCAACAGAAAGGACATTAAAAATAAAGAAGAAATTCTGACCCTATTAGATGCTGTCTGGGAACCAGAAAGTGTTGCAGTCACACACTGCTGAGGACATCTAAAAAAGGATACCCCCCAGGCTTGGGGAAACAGACTGACAGATAAGACTGCTAAACAAGCAGCCCAGGGCTTGGGGGTGACAAGTGAAAAACCCTTATTAAAGTTCTCATATTGGCGGAGCTGCCTGAGCTAATGCTGGAATCTCCAAAATACACTGAAGCCCAAAACCAACTAGCCAAAGTGGAAGGGGTCATCAAGACTAAAAAAGGATGGTGGGAATTGCTAAGTGACAAATTATTGGTCCCAGGGGAGCTGGCACCCACTCTGGTAAGCCAAACACACCAAGCGACCCACCTAGGCAATGATAAACTGGAAGAGCTAATTCGAAAATATTTCTTGGTTCCCTGCCTCCCTTCCCTATACAAGACAGAATCTCAGAACTGCTCTGCCTGCTCACAGGTTAATGCTGGCTCTCAGCACGGACAAAAACCTCCGGGGATTCAGATGAAAGGCACGCTGCCCTTTGAACACCTGGAAGTGGACTTCACTGAAATGAAACCTCCCGAACACTACCGTTTAAACATTAAATGGAAACTGCACATTGCATATAGGCCCCAGAGTTCTGGGATGGTGGAACGAACCAACCGGACACTTAAAGAGACACTCTCCAAGTGGATCATAAAGACTGACTGCTCCTGGGTGGACTTGTTTCCGACGGCTCTGCTCAGACTCAGAATGACCCCACGGTCCCAAGGCTATTCTCCATATGAAATTGTGCATGGGAGGTCCCCTCCCATAATAAAACAGGTGTCAACAAATTTGCCTCAGGTAAGGGGAGAGAGGATTTCACAGCAGATGGAACTGGGTAAGGTAATAATCAGGTAACTAAGTTTGTACAAGAAAGGTTGCTGTTCCCCCTTGGGGAACAGATTCATGAGTTTACACCTGGTGACCAAGTATGGGTCAAAGATTGGAAACATGATTCACTAGCCCCTTGGTGGAAGGGCCCTTATACTGTTATTCTAACTACCCCTACTGCAGTTAAAGTTGCAGGTATTGCCCCTTGGATCCATCATATGAGGGTGAAGAGAGCATACCACGCAGACCCAGAAAACGCTGAGTGGACTGCACAGAGGGACCCCACTGACCCTCAAGAGACTAAGATCATCCTTAAGAAGAAGAAGGAAAAGAAGATCCCGGACGAGCCCCTTCAGGATGAAGCCGCATAATCAACTCCTGCTGCTTGACCTCATTGACATACACACTCCTACGCCAACTTCCACAACACCTCCAAATGTTGGGTATATGGTATATATATCTCTCTGTGATGGATGGACTTTCCTGGCAAGTGTCATCACTCTGCCAAGGAGATTTTAAACCACTCTGCTCTTCTCTGGGACAACAAAAAGAGACTTTCCTTTCTCTTGTCAATCATAATCTCTTCCTGCTCTCTTGGTGTAAGCCAGACCTACAGTCAATAGACTTGGGTCATGGGGTTACATATTATATAAACACCAGTTTCATAGAAGTAACAAAAGCAGTAATTCGAAATAGAATGGTTTTGGACATGCTCACAGCTGCTCAAGGAGGGACCAGTGCTATAATTAAGGTTGAATTTTGTGTATATGTTCCTGATTTATCTGGCAATGTATCAGCTACTTTAGATGCCATGTAAAAGCAATGTCAAATGAAAACATTCCTTTATGGACTTCAGTACTAGCTTGGGTGAAGGGTGATTGGTGGAAAACTACATTTACCATTGTTATAGTTGCCTTGATAGTTCTGCTCTGTGGACCGTGCATTTTACAATGTATTATGAACTTTGTAACCCAAAGGTTGGTGTTGTTCTCCTAAATTGGTGATCGGAGAGCCAGGGTGCAATATATCCTTATGAATGATGCTCATACTATGAGTTAAGAGCATCAAGAGGGGGGAATGAAGAAGGAAACAGAACAAGCTCTCTCTTGAGGGCTGGACTCCATCTTGGGCCGGACGGTGGACTTTGAGCTATATGCCCAGTATCTATGGAAATGACATACTAACTGGAAAACCAGGCCCTCAGAAGGAAGAGCCCCAGGGCTCTCCATTGCCTAAAAGAATACCCTATTTATCTGTGTAACTGAATAGAATCATACATTCTATTATGTTTATTGGGGTATGACCACAGGCCTATTGATAATTGTCCACTGTTAACTACTTAGGCTTAAGGCATATGATCATGAGTTAACTTTGATTGTATCTTTCTTTTTCCTTTGTTGAGACTAGTTTCAGGGAAACTTATACACTTAGGGTATATAAGGTTTTCACAAAAACTGGTCAGGGTCCTTCACTAAGAGGAGACTTTTCCTTGGGCCCGCTGGTGTAATATACTGCATTCTACTATCTGCATTGTCTTTCTGAGTGAGTTTGTTTCCCAGAACGTGCGCTACAACACATCAGCAAGCTAAGTGATGCACCCACAAGTAGATGGTGTCCCAATTCAATGTAAAGAAACTTCTCCAGATATTCTACAACTTGATAGTTAAAATTGTGCTGAAATAAGCTGTGCTGAAAGGTTTGTGGAAAATGGGCCACCAAAAGGATTTTTGTACGTGATCGGTCAGGATTTACTAAGACTAAAATAAGTTTCAATTAGATTACGGCTAGTTATACTGATCATTGTTTAATTTGTTCTTTGCTTTCAAACTGTGCTTTGTGTCTCCCTGCTGCAGTATGTCATTGTCTGCATTATTTATATCCTGTTTAATTTATAAACAAGATTTTGGTCTCTTGCAATAGCTAATGTGTAATTAGGCCTCCAACAAAACTTCTATCGCTGAATGTTTTGAGAAAATCGCATTTGTAACATAAAATAATTGTGGTAGTGTGATTCTAAGTATGGAAAGAAGCAACAAGGGAAAATGTCTTCTGGATTTTAGTTAAAATACAGAGAATTTTAATTATTGATGGGGCCTGGTCGAAAAATTAACACTTGGCGTGCCATATCAAGAATGTTTGACTAAAATGGGATGAGCCTCCCAGCGCTGCTGACAAAAGTTGATCATGAAATGTCTCCCAGATAATGGTCATTCATAACCAAAAAGGGAAAACATGAGGAATGGAATCAGTGATTGCAGCCCTTCAATGTGAACCAGTGAGCCCCGAGGAAGGGGGATACCTGCCACCTGGCAGTCAGCCCACTCCAGCCACTCCCTATGGTGAACCCCGAGGAAACTCAGCATGCGGGATTACAGGCCCCAGATGGCTGAGGTTCACACCAAGGAAATAATTTTAGTGAACTCTGACTCTTGCATCTTTCCATATGTAGAAAAGTGCTAAATTTCTTAACTTGAGATCTTGTCTCATGGATTTGAAGTTCAGTGTTCCTAAGTCCACAGGTGTAAAATAGACACTTTCCAAAAGAGGAACAAAAAGAAGACAAATCTCAAGGATTGAAGCACTGGCGAAGATGGTGGACACTCCCAGAAAGATCCATCTGACTAAGCAGAAAGGTCATCACTCCCTTTTCCCACCAGATTGTGGAATGGACTTTGACAGTGGGGAATTGTTGCAGGGTGGAAGCCAATTCTGACTCCACGTTGTAAACTGTTTCTTTGACTTGTTTTTATTACTGTAATCATACTCAGTGGCTTGCCTGGAGGACCCTGCCCTCTGCTTGACTGTAAATTAAGTGCCTTTGTTCAGCTCATGGAGAGATTGTTTGTTCCTGCTCACCTGTGAAGTGAAGAGATGAACACACCCCTTCTGAAAGCTGGACATTCCCTTGGAGACGTTTTATAAGACTGAAGACCTTTTCACTTTACTTCTCCACTGCATCTCCCTCTATGTACAGCCTTTTGAATTTAGTTCCTCATTGCTTCTTTCTCTCTGATCTATTAAAGAACCTGGCATCCAGACCCTAATAAGATGGTTATTTTGAGGTGCCTGGCTACCATCTTCTCTGTCTGCCGGCTTCCCAATTAAAGTCTCTTCCTTGCCTCAACACCTTGTCTCTCAGATTCATTGGCCTATCGTGTGGTGAGCAGAGTGAGCTTGGACTCAGTAACATGAGCATCAGATTATTATTAATTAAGGAAAATCAAATGTCTCAAGGGATTTAGCTCTCTTCTATGTATAGGAAGATGCAAGCATCTGGACTCACTGAATCCATTCCTTTTATGTGCATCTCAGCTATCTGGGGCCATATCCTGCTTTAGGTCTTTCATCCCTCATTTATTATAGGGAGTGCTGGATGTGGTGGATGATTGCCTCTTGTGCTTTCTTGCATGCCTCTGAGCTCCTCACCTGGGAAGCACTTACTGGGAAAGTGGCTGCTGGCTGCTGGATAGCCATTATTGTTTTCTTGGCTCAGAAATTTTCATTTAAAAGGCTGGAATCCCTGATGACATCCTTGTGATCTCTGTGTTTACCAATATGGCAGGAAATATTCCATTTCACACCACACTGATAAGTTGATGTTCTTAAAATATTTTTCTGGAGGAACCACAGAATAACATACATTCAACTCATTGCTATAAGTGTGTCTTGGGGTTTGTTATAACTTTATTAAATTAACATTTGTTAAATGGAACACAGGAAGCCAGATGGTGAATCATGGCTCAACAACTGACAATAGAAATTCAAATAGAGAAATTTATTACTTATGGGTCCTGGAGGAAATACACAGCATACATGGTGGGCATCAACTCATCAGTATAATGTGAAATGGAATATTTCCTGCCATATTGGTAAACACGGCGGTCACAAGGATGTTACCAGGGATTCCAGCAGCCATCAGCCACTCCCCCAGTAAATACTCCCCAGCTGAGCCCTGAGGAGCTTAGAGACATGCAAGAAAGCATAGGAAGGTACAGAGAGAGAGTACAGAGAGTACGGAGAGATCCAGGACCTGGAGCCTTTGCCTTTATTAGGTCTACAGGTAGAGTGCTTTGGTGTCCCTGGGCTAGGGTTGAACTGATCTATTCAAACTAAAATAACAAGGCTTTGATAAAACCACAGAGGTCTTATCTAAGGAGAGCACAAGGCATACAGGTGGTGGGAGGCAGAGGAAACTGTAATCATGAGGGCTGTTGCAGAAATCATATTGTTATAGCAGGCAGGTAGCTAGGTATGAGCAGAGAAATGGGGGCAAGCCCAGGTGCTTGTATCTTCACAACTATATTTTTTCACGTGAGAAATTTCGCTTTTAACAGCAGTCTTTTAACGTTCAGATTGCCTGCTCCTCTTTGCAAAACTTGTATATAGCCTAGCTCCTCTTCTGCCTCCTTGGAGTCAGCTTTCTCAGGGTCACCAGAGACGCTGGCTTCCGGGTTCAAGTCCTAACATTGCCACCAAATAAAACCTCACTCTCAGCTTTTAGGTTGTGCGTATTTTTCCCCAGCCAACAATTTGGTGACTACAAAGGGACACAGAGCAGACTTGCTTTTTTTCACCTGAACTCTGGAGGAGCCAGAGCCCTGACACCTCTTGCACCTGTCTCCTCCCTAGTTGGGAAACCTGTCTCCTTCCTAGTTGGGATGAATTGAGTAAGTCTTTCCTGGTCTTTGGATCTTTGAATCTAAGCTAGGTAAGGACATCAACAATACTGGTACTGTAGGGGGACACCTGGTGGGAAACACCCACCTGGGGTCTAGATACTGGGTGGGGCTCAGTTGGAAGATACTGAGGGGAATTCCCACCAAGTTGAAAGACACTGGTGGGGAAGTCAGTTAATGACACCCAGAGTTCGGTTGTGTGGGGGGCAGCCTGAGAACAAACAGGATCTGCTTTGGGAGCTGCCTTGTTGACTCAAGGGTCTAATTCCAGACATAGCTCTCTGTCCCGCCACCCCTTATTATTCATTAACCTTAAGGAAACATCTTGCAGCCCCTGGAGCGCATCTGACGCAGGACAAATGGCTTTTACGACCTAAGTCCTGAAAAACAAAGTCTTAAGATCTTGATTGATTGCTTTATGTTCCTTATGTGATCTTTGGTGCAAAGAATGTATTGTATAAGAATTTCCTGGTAGAAGGGTATAAAATCTGTGCGTAAAAATAAACAGTCATCACTGACTGCAGTGATCCTCTCAACCCCGCTGCGTCTCTATCTACTCATTTCTCAGCGGAGGAATCCCGCGTTTGTGCCTACGTTGACTCGTCGGCCGGTCCCGACAGGTTGGAAGAAACTGAGGTTACTTGGTGCAGAACACTGAGTGGTCTGTGCTGGATAGTTAGATAAGAGGCTCATCTGAATCTTCCTCAACCCAGATGCATTAATAGAAATTGTTGGGATAAAAGTGAAGCTATAAATATTTACATGAGAGTCTTGCTCTGAAGAAAAGGTACAAAATTACTCCCAGCCATAAAACATTACACATAAGAACTGGCCATTCAGTGACCTGAGCACCCACAGCAGTCTTAGACTGCTGGAGGGAGAATCTGATGCACCTAAGATGAGACGAATAGAGTCCGGGGTGACTCCTAGAGGAGTTAAGCTCACAAGAGACCCACCACATGAGTTCACTAGTAAATTTTATTCCCGACAAATTCAACTTAAGATGGGAAATAGTTCAGTTCAATTCAATCACTCATTCGTGTCTGACTCTTTGTGACCTCATGGACAGCAGCACACCAGGCTTCCCAGTCCATCACCAAATCTTGGAGCTTACTCAAACTCATCTCCATCGAATTGGTGATGCCATCTAACCATCTCATCCTCTGTCATCCCCTTCTCCTGCCTTCAATCTTTCCCAGCATCAAGGTCTTTTCAAATGAGTCAGTTCTTCACATCAGGTGGCCAAAGTATTGGACCAGTCCTTCCAAAGAATATTCAGGACTTCAGCACCAGTCCTTCCAATGAATATTCAGGACTGATTTCCTTTGGGATTGACATGTTGGATCTCCTTGCAGTCCAGGACTCTCAAGAGTCTTCAATAACACCACAGTTCAAAAGCATCAATTCTTTGGTGCTCAGCTTTCTTTATGGTCCAACTCTCACATCCATACATGACTACTGGAAAATCTATAGCTTTGAATATACGGACCTTTGTTGGCAAAGTGAGTGAATGAGAGAAAGTCGTTCAGTCATGTCCAACTCTTTGCAACCCCAAGGACCATACAGACCATGGAATTCTCCAGGCCAGGATACTGGAGTGGGTAGCCTTTCCCTTCTCCAGGGGATCTTTCTAACCCGGGGATCAAACCCAGGTATCCCACATTGCAGGTAGATTCTTTACCAGCTGAGCCACAAGGGAAGCCCAAGAATACTGGAGTGGGTAGCCTATCCCTTCTCCAGAGGATCTTCCTGACCCAGGAATCAAACTGGGGTCTCCTGCATTGCAAGCAGATTCTTTACCAACTGAGCTATGAGGGAAGTCCCCCAGCATTTATAGTTTTTATATTTTTTGATCATGGGCATTCTGACCATATATGATTCACTTTGCTATACAGCAGAAACTAACACAATATTGCAAATCAATTATACTCCAATAAAAATTAATTAATTAAAAATACATGAGAAAATTTAAAAGTGCAGAAATAAAATTTATGGTATTCATATATCAGTCTCAGAAATATTGTTCTTTAAGACAATATTTCTTCCCATTATGGGTAACAATGGAATGAAAGAAAGGAATCTGTTCAGATGTATCCTGTTTTAGCTTGATAAGATTAAGTCCCCAACGAGCCTACCATATGGAGTTTCTGGAAGAAGCAGTCCTCTGACTTTTGACATTGTCTTCCCAGCAGACATATTATTAAATTATCTCCTTATGTCATCACCAATTCAGTTTCCCATTCATCACAACCTTCTCCAAAGTTGCTATGACAACAGTATGGTACTTATAACAAAGAGGTTGGTTGAGTCTAAGCCTATAGACAGTATGAAAGTGCTAGTTACTCAGTGGTGTCAGACTCTTTGTGACCCCATGGACTGTAGCTCACAAGGCTCCTTCATCCAAGGGATTCTCCAGGCAAGAATACTGGAATGGGTTGCCATTTCCTTCTCCAACAGACAGTATGAAACACTTGTAAGATATCATCATCTATTGAATTTCAAGAGCTTCTGGCTGCTTTAATAATTTTAATGAAGTTTACTGAAATCCAGATTGCTTCTAGGATTGAATTATTTGAGACAAGGATGTACATATCACAGTGTAGAGAAAGCTTAGTATTCAAATTCCTTATTGTGCTTAGAACCCAGTACTTTCATGGCACAGGCTATTGTATGGTTTCACTGCAGTGAATAAGGGAGAAAAAGGCAAAACAAATGATAATATTTTAAACTTCCCAAGAAGGTGATCAGGTTTTTCAGATAAATAACCCTATCCAAAGTTTTCTGTCCATAATTCATTCTCCAAAATAAATTATGATCCTTCTCTTTCCATCTCAATGTGTCCATCTCTCACTTTAAGTAGCACAGAGGATAATTCCTGGAGCCAATGATGAATAAACACACCTCTCTTTACTCAAGAATATATAAAGTATTAGTAAAACTTGAAAATACAATGGTAATCAAGTTATGATTTTGTCCTTTGAGAGCTTTGGTTCAGTTATTAATTGAAATAAAGCAGAAAAAATAGAGAAGACTGAAGGCTTTGTGTCAAAGACCAGGAATCTTTTCTAGCTTCTCAGATGAAGAGCCTGATTCTAAGTGAAGTTTTTAAGTTTCTGAAAGATTAAATCATTCATCTCAAAGATACGGCCATACAAGTGCTTCCTGAAACTTTAGAAAATCACTTTGTACTGGAGAAGATTTACAACTAATGTTAAGGAAAATGAACTTGTGAGGATGTGTTCCAAGTTCCAAGGGAAAAAGAAAATATAAGAAAGACATCTTCGTAGTGGTGGTCTTGCTAGCTTATAAATGGTACAAACTAGTTCAAATCCCAAAGAAAGGCAACACCAAAGAATGTTAAAACTATCGCACAATTGCACTCATATCACACGCTAGCAAAGTAATGCTCAAAATTCTCCAAGCTAGGCTTCAACAATATGTGAGCTGAGAACTTCCAGATGTTCAGGCTGGATTTAGAAAAGGCAGAGAAACCTGAGATCAAATTGCCAACCTCCATTGGATCATAGAAAAAGCAAGAGAGTTCCAGAAAAACATCTACTTCTCATTTATTGACTATGCCAAAGCCTTTGACTGTGTGGATCACAACAAATTGTGGAATATTCTGAAAGAGATGGGAATACCAGAGCACCTTACCTGCCTCTTGAGAAACCTGTATGCAGGTCAAGAAACAACAGTTAAAACCGAACATGAAACAACAAACTGGTTCCCAATTGGGAAAGAAGTAAATCAAGGCTGTATATTGTCACCCAGTTTATAAAACTTATATGCAGAGTACTTCATGAGAAATGCCAGACTGGATGAAACACAAGCTGAAATCAAGAGTGCCAGGAGAAATATCAATAACCTCAGATAATCAGATGCCACCACCCTTATGGCAGAAAGTGAGGAGGAACTAAAGAGCCTCTTGATGAAAGTAAAAGAGGAGAGTGGAAAACTTGGTTTAAAACTCAACATTAAAAAAAAAAAGAGAGAGAGATCACGGCATCCAGTCCCATCACTTCAAGGCAAATAGATGGGGAAACAATGGAACAGTGACACACTTTATTTTCTTGGGCTCCAAAATGACTGCAGATGGTGATTGCAGCCATGAAATTAAAAGATGCTTCCTCCTTGTAAGAAAAACTATGACAAACCTAGATAGCATATTACAAAGCAGAGACATTACTTTGCCGGCAAATGTTCCTTTAGTCAAAGCTATGATTTTTCCTGTAGTCATGTATGGATGTGAGAGTTGGACCATAAAGAAAGCTGAGTGCCAAAGAATTGATGCTTTTGAACTGTGGTGTTGGAGAAGACTCTTGAGAGTCCCTTGGACTGCAAGGAAATCCAACATGTCAACCCCAAAAGAAATCAGTCCTGAATATCCATTGTAAGGACGGATGCTGAAGCTGAAGATCCAATACTTTGGTCACCTGATGTGAAGAACTGACTCACTGGGAAAGACCCTGATGCTTGTAAAGATTGAAGGTAGGAGGAGAAGGGGACAACAGAGGATGAGATTGTTGGATGGCATTGCTGACTCGATGGACATGAGTCTGAGCAAGTTCTGCAAGTTGGGTTTGGACAGGGAAGCTTGGTGTGCTATAGTCCATGGAGTTGCAAAGAGTCAGACAAGACTGAGGGACTGAACTGAACTGATTTAATTTGAGAATAACTGATACCAAGAACAAGGGCACAGCTAAAGCAGTGCTGTATACACTCTTTCATTAGAAATCACTGAAGTCCAAATCAAATTAGTTTTATCAAAAGTGGAAAATTTGTTAGAATACTGGAATTCCTTATAAAGTTGAAGGAAGAATCACTGGAACATGACAATACCGAAAACCTCAGGATTTTAACATCAGAGTGGCCTCCAGGATTCTCCACATTTTGTCCTCCATTTGTGCCATTTCATGGATGGGATTATTATAGCCAGGAGCTACGTTATCACATTTGTATCCCTAGAAGGGAAGAAGGCTCTACTATTTCCACATAGAAAAAGGCCATAGATTATCTTCAACTTGGCCAAATTGTTGGCAACATGCTTGAGCCAATCATTGTTGTTAAAAAAAACAGATGGAACATTTAACCTCAACACATGTTCACTTATGCAAGTGATGTGTGTGTGTCAGTTGCTCAGTCGTGTCTGACTCTATGTGATCCCTGGACTATAGCCCACCAGGAGGGTTCTGTTACAATCTGTGCAAGAGATTCAACTGCACTGGGTAGACAATACCGTAATTGGCAGATTGTTATTTAGTTGCTAAGTTGTGTCCGACTCTTTTGTGACCCATGGACTGTAGACTACCAGGCTGCTCTGTCCGTGGGATTTCCCAGGCAAGAATACTGAAGTGGATTGCCATTTCCTTCTCAAGGGGATCTTCCTGTTCCAGGGGTTGAATCTGCATCTCCTGCATTAGCAGGCAAATTCTTTCCCACTGAGCCACCTGAGACGCTCCAATTGGCAGAGTAGTCCTATTTAAATTGAGGATATCTATTCTTAGATTATGTTTATTAATGGCTTGAATAAAACTATTTTTAAATATGGTGACTAATTTTTTGTAGGAAATGTGAAGGTTTAATTTTTAATGGGGTACATGTAGCTTTTCTGCTTTGCATTCAAAACTGGGCAAGTTGGTATAAGCTTTTTTATGATGTATGTCAAAATGATCATTGTCAAATCATAATATCCTTATTTGCCTTCTTGGCTCCATCTCTTTTTGCAAAGAGAATCTTGTTCATATTAAAATAGATCATTTCTTGAGACTCTAATTATGTACAACAGAACACACAGCTGTGAATTCATCATTGTTATTGAAACTTCCATGTATTACTTTATAAGTGCACATTTACAGTGTTAGCTGCCACACAGACAAAATAATTGTCAGTAATCTTGCCACTGGCAAGGATAAATTTGTAGGTGACTTAGAGATACGCATATATAGATAAATTTAAGTTCATTTGAGAATGATGGTGATAATTCCAGAATCTTATACATACATCATTGGTCAGAAGAAACCCTTGGTAACAGATTTAGCCTAGGAATGATTTGCCCATGAAGATTTTATAAGGAATTCAAAGGATAAAAAAATAATGCTAAAGAATTAAGCAAAAGAACAAAAAATGTTATCTGGAAATGTACTTTATTTAAAAAAAAAATAAGTAAATTAATAAATAATTTCTAATTTCCCACAACTGAAATTCATTTCATATGGACAGAATTTGGAGGACTTTTCACTGCTCTATGCAAATTATCATACAAAAATATGGTCTCTGCTTTTTCAAAAAAATTTGTAACATTACTTTAAATAATATTTGCAATTATTAAAGAAATCAATTAAGGGAGAAAAGGTAAACAAATCAATTTTTTTAACAATTCCTATATGCCACGCATTCTGTCAAATACTTAGATTTCTTATTCTAACCTCTCATGTATCTGAAAAGTATATAATCATTCCCCTTTCAAGAATATGGGAATTAAGATTCCAGAGATCAAGAAATTAATCAAAGGAATACACCTATTAATAACCAATATTCAAATCTTATCTGCAAATTCTCTGTTCATTTATTGAACCAATATTTACTGAGTATCAACCAGAGCTAGGAGTACAACAGGATAAACAACAAAAGACTGGAACCACTTCCCAGTGGAGCCTAACTGAGAATGCCATGAATAGGGCCTCAGCTGTGATGACTGTCCAGTGTGGACACACATCAACCAGTGTGCCTGGTCCTTTATAGATTAGCCTCTTGATTGTCATTGGATTTTTCTGAAATGGAGAAAGCCTAGTCCCACGTCTTATCCTGCAATTCTATCTCACTTTATTGATCTCTACCATAAGCCCCAGTAAGAAGTGAGAGTGAAAATCGTCAACCACCTATTTGATCAGATTATATTCCTGTTTAGTATCTGATTCTTGATTCTGGTTTTTGGTTTTTTGTTTTTTTTTCTTTTGGTCCTAATTACTATATCAGTGAGTTCTGTTATAGTAATGTTAGCTATGATGAGTATATAAATCATGTTTAGTTTAATTTCACAGATTAAACCTAAGAGGCATTTAATCTATTTTAAGAAGAGGCTGACCTTTCCTAAGGCAAATTGTGTGAAGAGGCCTTTTTAATTCTAGTGTAGAGTTTTCCCTTAATTTTAATGAAATCATACAGATGTGACCAAACCTCTGAACAGAATATGGATGTGGATGAAATCTGAGATTGTCGGCCAATTCTGCCTTGGGGAGGAGGAAATCTTTCCTAGTGACAAATCTTAATGACTGAGCAGGTTTCTGACCATGGAGAAGGGTTAAGGGCATTCAGGCCAAGATGCTGAGGAGACCCAGAGGCTCTGAACACTGAGGCTGGGTGGGGAGGCGGGGGGGAGGGGCAAATTGGCTGATTTGCGAAACTAAATTTAGAGAGGTTAAATTACCTGACAGAAGCCACTTGTTACAACCCAGTTTTTTAATTTAAATTTAAGTTTTTTTCTGATAATGCATCCCTTTTTATGTTTTAAAAAGTATTTTAATGTATGTTATTCAATAGTGCTGTATTTTAATAGGAATATAGTGCTTTTATTACCTGTTGCCTGTCTCAGGTGCCTTCCTGAGAAACATGTATATCTTCTGAGAAACCTCTATGCTGGTCAACAAGCAGCAGTTAGAACTGAACATGAACAACAGACTGGTTCAAAATTGAAAAAGGAGTCCATCAAGGCTGTATATTGTCACCCTGCTTATTTAACTTATATGCAGAGCACAGAATGCAAAATGCCATGTTAAATGAATCCAAGCTGGAATCAAAATTGCTAGGAGAAAAACCAACAACCTCATATATGCAGATGATAACACTCTAGTGACAGAAAGTAAAGAGGAGCTCAAGAGCCTCTTGATAAGGGTGAAAGAGGAGAATGAAAAAGCTGGCTTAAAACTCAACATTCAAAAAACTAAGATCATAGCATCTGATGCCATCATTTCATGGCAATTAGAAGGGGAAAAATTGGGAGCAGTGACAGATTTTATTTTGGGGGGCTCCAAAATCACTGTGGATGCTGACTGCAGCCATGACATTAAAAGACGCTTGCTGCTTGGAAGGAAAGGTGTGACAATCTAGACAGCACATTAAAAAGCGGAGACATCACTTTGCCAACAAAGGTCCATACAGTCAAAGCTGTGGTTTTTCCATTAGTCATGTACCGATGTGAGTGTTAGACAATCGAGAAGGCTGAGTGCTGAAGAATTGATGCTTTCAAATTGTGGTGATGCAAAAGACTCTTGAGAGTTGCCTGGACAGCAAGGAGATCAAATCAGTCAATCTTAAAGGAAATCAACCCTGAATATTCATTGGAAGGACAGGTACTGAAGCTGAAATTCCAATACTTTGACCATCTGATGTGAAGAACTGACTCATTGGAAAAGACCCTAATGTTGGAAAGATTGAGGGCAAAAGGAGAACAGGCGGCAGAGGAAAAGATGGTTAGATAGCATCACTGACTCAACAGACATGAGTTTTTAAAAATTATTTATTTTAGTTGAAAGATAATTACTTTCTAATACTGTGACGGTTTTTGCCATACATCGACGTGAATCAGCCACAGGCATACTTGTGTCCCCCATTCTGAACTCCCTCCCACCTCCCTCCTCACCATATCCCTCTGGGCTGTCCCACAGCACTGGCTTTGGGTGGAATGCTTCATGCATCAAACTTACACTGGTCATCTATTTTACATATGGTAGTATACATGTTTCAATACTATTCTCTCAAATCATCCCACCCTTGCCTTCTCTTACAGAGTTCAAAAGTCTGTTCTTTGCATCTGTGTCTCTTTTGCTGCCCTGCATGTAGGATCGTTGTTACTGTCATTCTAAATCCCATATATATGTGTTAATGCATAGTATATGTGTTTCTCATTCTGACTTACTTCACTCTGTATAATAGGCTCCAGTTTCATCCAGCTCATTAGAACTGACTCAAATGTGCTCCTTAAATGAGCTGAATAATATGCCATTGTGTATATGTACTACAACTTCCTTATCCATTCATCTGCTGATGGACATCTAGTTTGCTTCCGTGTCCTAGCTTTTGTGAATAGTGATGCAATGAACATTGGGGTTTGTGTGTCTCTTTCAATTCTGGTTTCCTCAGGGTGTATGCACAGCAATGGTATTGCTGGGTCATATGGCAGTTCTATTCCCGACTTTTTAAAGGAATCTCCACACTGTTCTCCATAGTGGCTGTATCAGTTTGCATTCCCACCAACAGTGTAAGAGGGTTCCCTTTTCTTCACATCCTCTCTGGCATTATTGTTTATAGACTTTTTGATGATGGCCATTCTGACCGACATGAGATGATACCTCATTGTGGTTTTGATTTGCATTTCTCTAATAATGAGTGGTGTTGAATATCTTTTCATGTGTTTATTAGCCATCTGTACTGGGAAACCCCAAGGACGGAGGAGCCTGGTAGGCTGTAGCCCATGGGGTCGCGAAGAGTCGGACACGACTGAGCAACTTCACTTTCACTTTTCATTTTCATGCACTGGAGGAGGAAATGGCAACCCACTCCAGTATTCTTGCCTGGAGAATCCCAGGGACGGAGGAGCCTGGTGGGCTGCCGTTTATGGGGTTGCACTGAGTCGGACACGACTGAACACGACTTAGCAGCAGCAGCAGCAGCATGTCTTCTTTGGAGGAATGTCTGTTTAGTTCTTTTGCCCAATTTTTGATTGGGTTGTTCATTTTTCTGGCATTGAGCTGTATGTGCTGCTTGTATATTTTGGAAATTAATCCTTTGCAGTTGTTTTGTTTGCTATTATTTTCTCCTATTCTGATGGTTGTCTTTTCATCTTGTTCATAGTTTCCTTCATTGTGCAAAATCATTTAAATTTAATTAGTTTCCATTTGTTTATTTTTGTTTTTAATTCCATTACTCTGGGAAGTGGGTCATAGAGGATCTTGCCGTGATTTATGTCAGAGAGTGTTCTGCCTATGTTTTCCTCTAAGAATTTTATAGTTTCTGGTCTTACATTTAGATCTTTAATTCATTTTGAGTTTATTTTTGTGTATGATGTTAGAAAGTGTTCTAATTTCATTCTTTCGTGTGTGGTTGACCAGTTTTGTCAGCATCACTCGTTGAAGAGACTGTCTTTTCTCCATTGTATATTTTTGCCTCCTTTGTCAAAGATAATGTGCAGTGGACATGAATTTGAGCAAACTCTGGGAGATAGCGGAGGACAGCTGAGCCTGTTGTACTGCAGTCCGCAGTATCGCAAAGAGTTGGACATGACTTAGTGACCGAACAACAGCAACAACAAATGCTTTGATTTGGCATCTTTAATGAGTTTGTTTTGAAACAATTCTGTATTATACCAGATTTGGTAATTATTGATCCCATTTCTTTGGGTAACTCTGCCAACAGGGGACAAGTTCCATTTTATTCCCATTTGTGTTGCTGTATATATTCATAGAGCAACCTGAAGAGTGGGTGTGTGCTCAGTCACTCAGTTGTATCCGACTCTGTGATCCTTTGGATTGTAGCCTACCAGGCTCTTCTGTTCATGGGATTTTTCAGGCAAGAATACTAGAGCAGTTTGCCATTTCCTCCTCCAGGTAATCTTTCTGACCCAGGGATCACCAGCTCATATAGCATTATCATATTTGTCACGAGAATCAGTTGCTGGTGTCTCTGCTGTGTCATTATTTGCTGAATACTTTAAACTTGGAGATGACTTAGTGTGCTTTTTGTCAAGGGAAATATCAAGAAGTTGAAGATAGAGCTGCAACAACTGTAGCTGGTTTTGTGCAACACTTTTTCAGGTAAAATTGCGTGTATTTTTAAAAATTTTAATAAACACATAATGAAATCTACCCTCTTAACAACATTATTAACTATAATCACAGGGTCATACAGCAGAGCTTTAGAACTTTTTCAGTGTTATGTTTGGTTTGCTTTGTATGTGTGTGTGTATCTATTATAGATTTTTTGTTACCTTGAGGTTTCTATACAGCAATATATATCTATTTCTCTATATCTATTTATCTACATGATTGTTTTAAGTTGCTGATCTCTTCATTTCATACGCATTTTAAAAACCCTGCGTTTGTACTCTACTCTCCTCATGACTATTGCTTTCACTATCATATTTTACATCTAATTGTTCTTTTTTTTAAAATTTTTTTTAATAAATTTATTTATTTTAGTTGGGGGCTAATTACTTTACAATATTGTAGTGGTTTTTGCCATACATTGACATGAATCAGCCATGGGTTTACATGTGTTCCCCATCCTGAACCCCCCTCCCACCTCCCTCCCCATCCCATCCCTCTAGGTCATCCCATTGCCCCAGCCCTGAGCACTTGTCTCATGCATCGAACATGGAATGGTGTTCTGTTTCACATATGATAATATACATGTTTCAATGCTATTGTCCCAGAACGTCCCACCCTCACCTTCTCCCTCAGAGTCCTTAAGACTGTTCTATGCATCTGTGTCTCTTATTCTGTCTCGCATGTAGGGTTATCATTACCATCTTTCAAATTCCATATATATGCATTAGTATACTGTATTGGTGTTTTTCTTTCTGGCTTACTTCATTCTGTATAATGGGCTCCAGTTTCATCCATCTCAATAGAACCGATTCAAATGCATTTTTTTTAATGGCTGAGTAATATTCCATTGTGTATATGTACCACAGCTTCCTTATCCATTCGTCTGCTGATGGACATCTAGGTTGCTTCCATGTCCTGGCTATTGTAAACAGTGCTGCGATGAACATTGGGGTACACGCGTCTCTTTCAATTCTGGTTTCCTCAGTGTGTATGCCCAGCAGTGGGATTACTGGGTCATATGGCAGTTCTATTCCCAGTTTTTTAAGGAATCTCCACACTGTTCTCCATAGTGGCTGTACTAGTTTGCATTCCCACCAACAGTGTAAGAGGGTTCCCTTTTCTCCACACCCTCTCCAGCATTTATTGCTTGTAGACTTTTGGATAGCAGCCATTCTGACTGGTGTGAAATGATACCTCATTGTGGTTTTGATTTGCATTTCTCTAATAATGAGTGATGTTGAGCATCTTTTCATGTGTTTGTTAGCCATCTGTATGTCTTCTTTGGAGAAATGTCTGTTTAGTTCTTTGGCCCATGTTTTGATTGCGTCATTTATTTTTCTGGAATTCAGCTGCAGGAGTTGCTTGTATATTTTTGAGATTAATTGTTTGTCTGTTGCTTCGTTTGTTCTGTATACCCTTTAACTGATTATTGTAGATATAGAATATTTACTACTTTTTGTCTGGAACATATTTTTCTGCTACCTCATTTTGTCTTAGTTTTAGTTTGTATTTTTATGTATGTAGTAGGTTAGTCATGTTTCTCAACCTTGGAGGCTTTCTGTAGCAGACCTCTTATGCATCCCAGCAGTACATTCTCCTCTCATGACCTAAGCTATATGCTCTAATGGTACCCCCTAATAAGGTTGTGTGGATCCTTCTGTTGTGACAGGCATACTGTGTGGGCAGTCTGCTAGACTTCGTTGGCCCCTAGCCTGTTCATTGCCAAACCCTCCTTGGGTGGCTGCTGGTTAGTGGGGCCTGGTGTCAAGATGGCTAACTGCAGAACCCCAGGGGTCTCTGGCTCAACGGTGGGTAGAGTCAGGATCCAGAATATGCTGAAGCTCTTGCCCATCCACTGGTAGGTGAAGCCAAGCCTTGTTGGTAGTGCTGGAATACTGGCAGGCAGAGCTGGGTCTTAGAGTCTTGTTGCTGGGCCAAGGGATCCAAAAACTGACGTCAGATTGCTGGTGGGGGAAGGCAGTTTTTTACATAGTTGGGTATGGAGTTTGGAGTATTCTGAAGATTATGTTGGGCTGCTAAGGGGGCAGTTCTGGGGCCCACTAGTCCCAGGGTAGGCTCAGGCCTGCGATAGATGGGCTGGGTCCACAGGCTTTGAAATCGTGATTTTCTTGCACTGAGTATCTGGACTGTGGCTGGGGAGATTGGTCTAGAGGCTGTGCAGGCTTCCTGGAAGGCAAGGCTAATCTCTGTCTACTAGCAGGTGGAGCTGTGTCCTGGCCCTCTGTTGGGCAGGGCCATGTCTAGAGGCAGCTGTGGGCTCAGGAAATCTTTAGGTAACCTGTCTGCTAATGAGTGAGGCTGTATCCCTGCCCAGTTAGTTATTTGGCTTGAGGTGTCACAGTACTGGTGCCTGTAGGTTTGGGTAAGGTCAAGCCTTTAGTGACAGTGAGCTTGAGGATGGGCCCCATGATGGCATCTGCCCACAGAAGAGCCCATTCAGGAGGAAGCTTCCAAATATAGCTGCTGCCAGTGTCCATGTTCCTAGAGAGAGCTGCAGCTGCCTCTGCCTCTCCCAGAGAAGCACCAAGACCAGCAGGTAGGTACGGCCCAGGCTCCTATCGAATTACTGCTTTTGCTGGGTCCTGGTGCTCATGAGATTTTGTGTGTGTCCTTTAAGAATGAAGTTTGTATTTCACCCAGTCCTTTGGAATTCCCCAAATTAAGCCTTGCTGACCTTCAAAACCAAATGCTTTTGAGGTTTATCTTCCCTGTGCAGGTCCCCCAGGCTGAGGAGACTGACATGAGGCTCAGAACTCTCCTGTGGCAGAACCTCTGCAATATAATTATTCTCTAGTTTGTGGGTCACCCACTAGGGGGCATGGGACTTGATTATATTACTAGTCTGCCCCTCCTACCTCTGTTGATAGTTGTATTTCCTTCTTTATGTCTTTATTTGTAGATCTTTTCTGATACCTTCTGGTCTTTTTTGTTGATGATTGTTCTGCAGATATTTCAGTGTGCTCATGAGAGGAGGTGAGTTCAGGGTCTTTCCACTTTGTTATTTTGGCCAATCTCAATCTACTAGGGAAGCTTTCTGTGGAAAGAACCTTTCATGGTCTTGAGTTCCAATGAGGTGCAGACTTTATCTTGCAAAAGAGCTGCTTTTCCACAGGCCCCAGTCTTTCTCTGTAGTCAACTAACTGAACTGAGAGCTAAAGAAACTCATAGTCTTCAACAGAATACTTCTGAAATTCTAATCAGGTTATTATTATCATTATTATTATTATTATATTTTATATATTATTATTATTATATATCATTATTATTATTGTCATTAGGTTATTATTATTATTATTACTGCTATTATTTGTTACTATTGAGTTGTATGAGCTTCTTATATATTTTAGATATTAACCCCTTATTAGATAGATGGTTTACAATAATTTTCTCCCATCCCATAGGTTGCTTTTTACTCTGTTGATTTTTCCTTTGTTGTGTAAAAGCATTTAACTTGGTATTATCCCACTAATCTATTTTTTCTTTTGTTTCCTGTGCTCTTGGTGGTATCCAAGAAATAGTTGCCCAGATATAGCTCTTTCAGTATTTTTCTTCTAGTCTTACAGTTTCAGGTCTTGTGTTTAAGCCTTTAATCTATCTTGAGTAGTATAAGACAGAGGTTCAATTTTATTCTTTTGCCTATGGATGTCTGGTTTTCTGAGTATCATTTATTGAAGAGAATATTATTTCTTCATTGTATAGCTCTTCTAGCTGTAGCAAGCTGCCCCCAACTCATGTTAGTTCTCAATGGCCCCTAGGTTTCCAAACTATGCTAGGTCTGAATATACTGCTCTGAATATACTGCTAGTGTTATATGAGGCAGAAAGAAACCCTTAGGTAGCCTGTCAAAAAGCTATAATATTGGATGTAAGCTCCTCTCTTTATTTTCCCCTCTGAGTGAGAAGAGGGGGAATTCTCTCCTGGTGCTAAGCTATGGCAGGTTTGGGAAAGGTCTGTATGGGGAGAGAGCAAATTAGCCAAGATGACGTGTTCAGGCTCCCTCACGCCATGGTTTGTAAATAATGACTATGTAACAGCTGAGATCATTTATAGCACTGCACATGTGCATCACTAGGTACTCTCTTGATCACAGGTTTGTGTGTGGTACACCTGTATAAATGGGCTTCCATGGTGGCTCAGCAATGAAGAGTCTGCTTGCAGTGTAAGAGACATGGAAGATGTAGGTTCGATTTCTGGGTGGGGAAGATCCCCTGGAGGAAGAAATGGCAACCCACTCCAGTATTCTTGCATGGAAACTCTCATGGACACAAGTGGTCGGTGGGCTACAGTCCATGGGGTCTCAGAGTCGGACAAGACTGGGCAACTGAGCACAGCACACCCATATAAGCTTCACCTGGAAAAGACCTGAAGGGTTGTATGTGATTATGTTGTGTTACGTATGTCTGCTGCAACAACTGCTATGCCAGCCATGAGAGAATAAATGTGTCTGCAGTTCCTATGGCTCCTCCCATCTTCTTCCAGCCTCTCAGCTCAAGCCTTACCTACTCTGGGTTCAGTGAACACTGCACACAGTGAGATATAGTGAGACAATTGGCATCACAAACAGGATCGGCAATACAATTGGCATAGTTGGCAGGATACCCAGCAGGTAGAAAAGCCTGAGGCTCCATTGGATGGAGAAAGTCAGTGGCCACCATACAGCATGTGGTACCATGTGGCCACGGTCCTCTCAGGGTGGACTCCAGTGGAAGACTGGAAGGCAATGGACAGGTCACCAGATAGCATTGAAAAGGTGTTATAGGTGGTGAGTTACCATTTGCTGAACAAAGTGGCACAGACTGCTGCTGTCACCATGGGGTGGATTTTTCTGAATGCCCTGAAGGCAAATATGGATAGTGCTCTCCATGATGCCACACCAGCGTGTAATGTGCAGAAATGCTTGGAAGAACGAGAGCAATGAATATTGACATAAGAGCAAGAACCCCATGGCCCTGAAGAAGCCAGCATCTCTGACGGTGAGGTGGTAAGTGATGGTGAAAATGAACATTATGAGACTGTGTTTATCTGCTTGACAGCAAGACCCATTGTAGAGAAGAAAGTGAAAAATGAGCAGCCTATGGCGGAGGTGGGGGGCATCCTCAAGGAGCCCCAATGTGACTGAGTTCACGGTGTATCAACCATATACTCAGGAGGAGTTGGTTGACTTGTCCTTTGTTGTAGATTTAGTAGAACAGTATACTGTAAACACTATGTCCTATGATGTAGGTTTAGGACAGTATACTGTAAAGGTTGTGTCCTGTGACATAGGCTTGAACAGTGTACTGTAAAGGCTGTGTCCTGTGATGTAGATTTAGTAGAACAGCATATCTATGATGTACTACTAACCTCTGATTCTCTTGCATATTTAGAACAGTGTGAAAGCATTTGGAATCTTGTGGGTAGGCTGCAAATGCCGCAAAAATCCCCTCCTTGAAGGGGTGAGCTCAGCACCTGTGGGGGGTTTTGCAAAGTCCTTAATAAAAAACTCCCAGAGGGATGGGATGGGGAGGGAGGTGGGTGGGGGGTCCAGGAAGGGGAACACATGTAAACCCATGGCTGATTCATGTCAATGTATGGCAAAAACTATTACAATATTGTAAAGTAATTAGCCCCCAACTAAAATAAATAAATTTATTAAAAAAAAAAAAGAATGTATAGGAGGTAGGCATGCAAAACAGTTGAAGCTGTGAAGTCAAATTGCTCACAGTCTTTGGTATATGCAATAAATATCCAGTAAATAAAAAAAAAAAAAACTCCAAGGAGGAGGAGTTGCCTCTCTGGAGGCTTTCCTGCAATTTCACAACAACAGATGGTAGACTGGACTTGGCCGTGGAAGATAAAGGTACTCCACGTGCAGTGGGTGGCTCTTCTAGCCCCATAAGGGCAAGGAGTACAACATGAGTTCCAGGTGATAACTGGCATTGGGTTTTACTACGTATTGGGGTTGTAACTGTTTGCTGTTGTAGCTACTGCTGTTGCAAAATATAAATACAAGGGTCAGTGTTACTCACCAAGGGAGTGTCACAGAAGATGAACTATGCAGAATGTGAGGTGAGAGACCCTGAAGGGGTGGAGTGTGGGGAGAGGAAATTAGCCAAGATAGTGTGTTCAGGCTCTCTTGATCCACATTTTGTAAATAATGACTATGTAACAGCTGAAATCATTTATAGCACTGTGCATGGACATCATGAGGTACTTGCTTGATCATAGGTTTGTGTGTGGTATGCCTGTATATGTCTCACCTGGAAAAGCCCTGAAGGGTTGTGTGCAGTAATGTTGTGTTATGTCTGTTGCTACGCTGTTGCACCAGCAAAGAGAGAATAAATGTGCCTGCAGTTCCTTTGGCTCCTCCCGCCTTCTTCCAGCCTCTCAGCTGGAGCCTTGCCTACCCTGGGTTCAGTGAACAATGCGGACAGTGTGAACAGCAAGACAATTGGAGCTCTGAGCAGGATGAACAGCGAGACAGTTGGTGTCACGAACAGGATCAGCAACACAGGCTGGTATCGGTGAAGTGCAGTTCCTATTCTTACCCATTTCAATCTGAGTGTTCTTGATTTTTGCTCCTGTGGGATACTACAACTTCTTAACTGGATTCTAGAGATCTCATAAGGTATTTCAGCAGGTCTGTCTTTGGTAAATCAGTGGTTCCAGGAGGAAACAAAGGCTGAGACTTTCTATTCTGCTGTCTTGCTGATATTTGTTTTATGAGTTAACAACTGTCTTAATGTTTAAGGCATTTTTAGTAGGTTTTCTGTTACTTGACACTGAAAATTTACTCAAGAATAAAGGGAGAAAGGAGTATGTGTGTTGTGTGTTTAGTCACTCAGTTGTGTCCAACTCTTGGTGACCCAAAGGACTGTAGCCCACCCGTCTCCTCTGTCCATGGGATTTCCCCGGCAAGAATACTGGAGTGGGTTGCCATTTCCTCCTCCAAGGGATCTTCCCAACCCAGGGACTGAACCCAAGTATCCTACATCTCCTGTGCTGCATCTCCAGGTGGCTGGATTCTTTGCCCTTGAGCCACCTGGGAAGCCCCATGAATGGAGTATGCTGCTGATAAGTCGCTTCAGTCGTGTCCGACTCTGTGCGACCCCATAGACGGCAGCCTATCAGGCTCCCCCATCGCTGGGATTCTCCAGGCAAGAACACTAGAGTAGGTTGTCATTTCCTTCTCCAATGCGTGAAAGTGAAAAGTGAAAGTGAAGTCGCTCAGTCGTCTCCCACTCTTAGCTATCCCATGGACTGCAGCCTACTAGGCTCCTCCATCCATGGGATTTTCCAGGCATGAGTACTGGAGTGGGTTGCCATTGCCTTCTCCGTGAATGGAGTATATCTGCGTGTAATAAACAGAGAACGTAGTCTTCACCTACTAACAGAAGAAAACTTGTCATAATTGAGAAAGAAAATTTCTCACCTTTATAAACTAAATGGGGTTTGTGTTGAAAAGAAGCAACAAAACAACCACAAGCCTTTTCAGGATCTTCTTGGTGGAAAATCTGTAGCTTTTATTATATAGTACAGTCTTCAATACTATGGGAGCATGCACTGAAACCTTGGTTAGAAATAGTGACTATACTACTTACCTGCTGTATCAGTTCAGTTTAGTTCAGTCACGCAGTTATGTCCGACTCTTTGCGACCCCATGAACCGCAGCATGCCAGGCCTCCCTGTGCATCACCAATTCCCGGAGTCCACCCAAACCCATGTCCACTGAGTCGGTGATACCATCCAACCATCTCATCCTCTATTGTCCCCTTCTCCTCCTGCCCTCAATCTTTCCCAGCATCAGGGTCTTTTCCAATGAGTCAGCTCTTTGCATCAGGTGGCCAAAGTATTGGAGTTTCAGCTTCAACATCAGTCCTTCCAATGAGCACCCAGGGCTGATCTCCTTTAGGATGAACTGGTTGGATCTCCTTGGAGTCCAAGGGACTCTCAAGAGTCTTCTCCAACACCACAGTTCAAAAGCATCAATTCTTCGGTGCTCAGCTTTCCTTATAGTCCAACTCTCACATCCATACATGACTACTGGAAAAACCATAGCTTTGACTAGACGGACTTTTGTCAGCATAGTAATGTCTCTGCTTTTTAAAATGCTGTCTAGGTTTGTCGTAGCTTTTCTTCCAAGGAGTAAGTGTCTTTTAATTTCATAGCTGAAATCACCATCTGCAGTGATTTGGGCAAGCAAACAAAAGTTTAGTTTGCTATAAACTGGATCTATTAATTAGCCTGCTTTTTAAATTTTCCTTTCAAAGCAGATTTTAAGTAAAAATATTTTTTAAAGTAGTGCCCTTATCCTGAAATGCTAAAGTGGGAGCCCCAAATAGACATTATTGAATAGATTAGCAGCAAAGTGCCAGTGACATTTTATAATCAGAGCTTGCCAATATTTTTGAAATTCAAAGTGGGAGAAGAGGGAAGGATTAGAAAACTCTAATTTAGCAACACGCCTTTGCCCATCTCTAATAAGCTGCTTCCTTTCTTGCCTAGGAGTTTCCTAGGAAATAAGCTTCCTGTGACATAGTCAGGGCAACTTCAGTGGCTTTATTTTTTTGTCTCCTGCTTCAGTGAACAGGCAGTACACAAACCTGTGAAGCTAGTCAATAATTTAATTTTGTTATCTAGACTGGGGAGTTTACCCCGTGAAACTAAACTAAATCCTTTAAAATGATCATATCATTAATCAGCTACAGACACTGCAGAACAACCAAGTGTATGGCCATGGGAAAATCAGGTTTAGAGAAAATTCAGTGATAAAGCAGGAAGAGTACCTCTTTTTTTTTTTTTTTTTAAGAGTACCTCTTGTTTCAGTTTTTACAGGTGAGTTACCAGGGAGGTGATTTAATAGTGTCTTCTTGCTCAGCTGTTGGAAGATATATTTTTATTATTCTTTCTCTGAACTAAAGGGCTTCCCTGGTGACTCAGACAGTAAAGAATCCACCCACAATGTAAGAGATCTGGGTTCCATCCCTGGGTCAGGATGATCCCCTGGAGAAGGGAATGGCTACCCACTCCAGTATTCTTGCCTGGAGAATTCCTTGGCCAGTGGAGTCTGGCAGGCTATAGTCCATGGGGCTGCAAAGATATATTTTTACTATTCTTTCTCTCAACAAAAGTTACCACTGGATTTAACAGTGCAGCATCATTACTATATATAATAATAGTTATTGTGAATGGATGGGAAAATGATGCTACCCAAAGTGGAGAGAGCCATCCAGAAGGACTTTGTATTTTTGGTCACTATTTAATCATTTTCTAATATTAAGCAAGATGATTAAACCTTAGATATGATTAATCATTCAGTCCATACAAAGACATAAAGTAAGGTTTCCATATGAGTGTATATTAAAAGATATATTTTCATCAAATCACTCTGAGGAATTTACTCAGAGGGAATGGGCTAGAGTCCCACCTCTGTCTTTTACTTGTAGCAGGAACTTGGCTCTGTCTCTTAATCCTTGTTGGGTTTAGACTTCCCATATGCAGACGGGGATAATGATATCAGGCCTACCTTGTCACAACTTTCTGTGATCAACTCCTAAGAAAATAAATTTTAAAATCTTCTGGAAAGCACTGGGATACCACTGAATATGAGACAGTAGTACTAATAATTTTATACTTTTGTCTTAAAACTTGACAGCTAACAGTGTGTTAATTCTGTGTCAGATAAGCTATTCTCCTTTGCAGCATAAGCTGGTTGATCTGTTAGTTACTTCAGCTGAAACTGAACATAGATGTTTGTAAGAAATTGATTCTCTAATCCAAATGTCTTCCATCATTTATCAGTTGATTTCATAAGCTTCACAGAGTTGGGAAATATTTAATAATAAAATTCTGATATTGGTAAGGGTTGAGTTCTTTGATTACATCATATTTTAATTTGAAAAATCTTGATTATCTGCATATGATTTTTTTCTTATAGACAATTTTCTGGCTCAGAGGAAATTACAAACTTATTTTCTGTCTTCTACCCAAATTCTGGTCCTCTTTTGATTTGACTCCAGCAGTTTGAACTTGTGAAGCTATAGTTTACATTATATGGTGAGAAAGCGATAAGCCTTGTATTATCTGCTCTGTCCAGTTCTAACAAATGTGTAGTGTTGCATCAAGCTTCTCTGTAATTTAGGTTTCCTGTGACTAACCAAAACCATTATTATAGCTAATTTTAAAACATTTCTCCTAATTAGCTTTTTATAGCTCCCTCCTACATTTGTTACTAAGAAAAAATTTAGGCAAATATCATAACAGCGGCTTCCCAGGTGGTATTAGTGGTAAAGAACTTGCCTGCCAATCCAGGAGATGTAAGAGAGGCAGGTTCAATCTCTGGGTCAGGAAGATCCTCTGAAGGAGGAAAAAGCAATCCAGTCCAGTATTCTTCCCTGGAGAATCCCATGGACAGAGGAGCCTGAGGGGCTATAGTCTATAGGGTTGCAAAGAATTGGACACATCTGAAGTGACTTAACACACATCATAACATCTTGAGTCATGAGTTATGTAATTCATTTGAAGTCCTTGAATTTCAAAGGAAACTTCAGAGTAAATCTGTACGTACAATCCTCCCTGAAGCTTCTCAGGCTAAAAAAGGTGAAAACCACTTACTCAGCTTTTGAGCTTTGCATTTCGTTTCCAGAGTCTACACACAGTTGGTATGAGGCTCGCTGTAGCCAATCATAGAGGAAAGAAGAGACTCCTATCCAGCCCCTTTACTGATGAAATGAGAAGGTGGAGCTCGGGAGAGAGAAAATGGCCTGCTTAGAGTTACACAGCTGCCCGTGAGTACAGAGCTGGAGTCAGGATGCAGGTCTTCAGTACAGAGAAATGCCTTTTCCACTACTCCACTACTTCATGGAGCCTATCTAAATTCTTTACTGCCTCATGTGCCTTTCTATAAGAAAGCTCAGAAATGCAAGAATTTTGCCTGTTTGAATACTTTATTTCCTGACAAAGTTTGACTACTATGGAAGTGTTGATCAGTGGAGATGCAACTGAATTTTACAGCTTCCTGCTGTAAAGTATAGGCTTTCTTTGAAGTACAAACACAAATGGGAAAAGATAATCAAAACTTTTAAATTGTTGTCAAATCAAATTATAGGAAAAGAAACTTTCCCACCTCAATGAACAACAATTCAGAGAAGCATCAACTTGAAAATACATCTGTTGATATATAAAAAGCAAATTAAAAGGGGGGAATGAGAGAGTCATTTCCTAGGCAGGTTGATAAGAAGTCTAGGGGTCCCCAAGGAGAGAGGGGTCTGGAATTCTCAAGGAGGAAGAAAGGACAAACTTTTTCTTTTCTCTCTACTTTCCTTAGGATTATATAACAATGTATCCCACCTGAGGACAGTCTCTGGATTAAACTCTCTGGATTCTAATTCTGTTATCTTAAAATGTAAATTATGGGAGTAGGTCTGTCTTTACAAGGATTATAACAATAATGTATCCTGCCTGAAGGACAGTCTCTGGGTTAAACCTTCTGGCTAATCCTGTTATCTTAGAGTATATAACTCCACTGCTAACACTAGCAAAGGGGTCCTCTTTCTGCCCCCTTCTGATGCCTATGTCAGAAGCTTTCTCTATCTCCTTTATATTTTAATAAAACTTTATTACACACACACACAAAAAAAGCAAATTAATTCTTCCTACTTCTCAGAACTGATTTCTTTAACCTTTGTAAGTGCATCTAATTGACTTTGGGTAGAAAAAATAATCTGATAATTTATTTAAGAATAAGGAGAATTACCCATGTCCTCACTTGCGACTCAAGTTCTTGTTTAGTACTAATGAGATTTTTGGTTAACAAGCATGTTTTACCTTTCTAGTTAATATATTCACATTTATGAGAGCAAAATAGTCAGTATTAGAATATGATGAATAATTCCCGAGCACTTAAATCTTTAACAGTCCTCAGCTTTTTATTTACCTTTTAGTTATGGATCAGGCCCACAGAAATTTGGGCATAAGAATTTTTCTAAACATACTGAAGGATTATTTGGAAGATTATTTTTTCTTCTACTTCTCTAGAAAGCATATATTAATAATGTGGGGATGTTTTTCTAGTTTAAAGATTAAGAAGTTACTTGAAGTCAATTTTCAATAAATTTGAAATCACAGAATAATCTCATGTGATGAAACCATCATAGTGCAGTGGAAAGAGTAATGAATTTAGAATAAAAGCAGCTGATTCAATACCTCATTGATTGAGAGATCAAGGGAAAGTTGTTAAGGTTCTCATTTGTTCAAATTGAGGTAAAAATTCTTATCATTCAGAGTTGTTCAGATAATTACATGAGAGGATTTTTTTTTGAAAAGAAATAACAGGACCTGGTGCACAGGGAATCCATAAATGAAAAATTACTCAATATAAAAAATTTAATTCAATGTAAAATAAAGTAAGAAAAGATAAGGCATTAGGATAAAGCAGGTAGTGATGACAAGCTTTCAACTTTATGTTTTATTCCTCAGAATATTTTAACATTTTGTTTTAGTGAAGTTCTATTGTTAGAAGTTATAATGGGATTAGTTTTCATTAGCCAAACTAGTGTCTGTTAAATTTTGTCTTTAATTAATGTCTTGGCCTGTAAGAGTGCTATGAGTGCTGACTCAAGCAGATCAAAAGGACAATGTTCAGAGCTGGAGTAAGAAGTGAGGTCATTTAAGGTATATCATGTTCAGTTACACATAATTAGTAACAATGATCAAATGTCTAAAATCTTTCTTCAAAACAAAACTAAAATAGTTATTTAGAAATAAAATGTCAAAAAAGCTTCTGTGACAATGTCCAAGCTTTCTCTGCTCACCACATGACAGGTCAATGAATACAAGAGATGAGGTGTTGAGGTAAGGAAGAGACTTTAATCAGGGAGCCAGCAGACCAAGAAGATGGCAGACTAGCACCTCAAAATAAGCATGTTATTGGGGTATCCAATATTCTTTCCTGGAGAACCCCACTGACAGAGAAGCCTGGCAGGGCACAGTCTACAGGGTCGCAAAGAGTTGGACACAACCAAAGTGTCCCCACATGCATAGAAACAAGATTTTTTTTTAACCGGTGGCAGCTCTGCCCCAGTGAAGGTTGAGCATGAAGGTGGTGCAGCTGCTTGGGTTGTGGGGACCCTAGTGGCACCAGATGTGCAGGGACACGGACTGACTCAGCCACAGGAGTTATGGCCCTATCAGAGTCTTTTTTTGAGCCTCTGGTAGTTGGTGATCAGAAGGCCTCTTTGGCTAGTCTTTCTCTGTAACTCTGCCTATTCAAGCATTTAGAGAGCTCCCTTGCCGGGGACCCTTCTCTGTTGTTTAGTGAGTGAGGCACATAGCGGGGTTTCCCTGGCTAGGGTCCAACTCTGTAGATCAGTGTGTCGGGCACTTAAAGGGGCACCCTGGGTGGGGTCCTACTCTATAGTTTGATGCATCAGGCACTTAATGGGCCAGCCTCTGTACTGTTCAGCTAAAAATTCTGGCTTGTGAGGAGAGAGAGTCTATGGTGATGGCTCCACCCTCTACGCATGACTCAGCAGTATCTTCTTGCTTCCATGGCTGACTGGCTTTCCTCCACAGGCATTTCTCGCCACAATCTCCTCCCTCATGTCTCCTCAGTCCATCTCTCTGCAGTCAACAAAAGCCCTTGCCCTGGGACTGCTCCATAATCCATACACTACAGCTCCCAATTGCCATACCTTCTATGGGACCTGCATCCCTGTCCAGGGTATGTATGGCTGTGGCAAGGACTGTCTGATTCTCATTCCATTTAGGTTGCCATAGATCAGTTGTTTCACTCTCAGCCTTGAATGTTTCTCCTCTGACTCAGAAAATTGCCCCAATATGGGGATCGGCCTGTGCTTCAGTTCCTGAAGCCGCCAAGGGCAGGTCCAGTCGTACACACACTCCTGTTTTTCCCTCTAGTTCCTTTGCCCTACAGAGTTTTGTGTGGTTCCGTATATTCTTTCCCCATGGTCAGATACTCCTGTCCATTCTCAGGTGGTGTTCTGCAAGGACTTCTGTGTCTGAATGTATCCGAAGAGAGATATGTACCCCGTGTTCACTTACTCCTCCTCCATCTTGTTGTCCAGATGTCTTTGCTTTTGAATACACATCTAAGGTTTTTATAGCTTTCTGTAAAAGGAGCAAGAGTCTTTTAATTTCATGGCTGCAGTCACTGTATGCAGTGAATTTGGGGGCCAAGAAAATAAAATGTGTCACTGCTTCCATTTTTTCCCCATTTTTGCCATGAAGTGATGGGACCGGATGCCATGATCTTTGTTTTTTGCATGTTGAGTTTTAAGCCAGCTTTATCACTCTCCTCTTTCACTTCAAGAGGCTCTTTAGTTCCTCTTCACTTTCTGCCATAAGGATGATGTCATCTGCACATCTGAGGTTACTGATATTTCTCCCAGCAATCTTGAATCCAGCTTGTGCCTCTTCCAGCCTGGCATTTTGCATGATGTACTCTGCGATATAAGTTTATATAAGTTAAATAAACAGAGTGACAATATACAGCCTTGACTTACTCCATTCCTAATTAGGAACCAATCTGTTGTTCCATATCTGTTTCTAACTGTTGTTTCTTGACCTGCATACAGGTTTCTCAAGAGGCAGGTAAGGTGCTCTGGCATTCCTATCTCTTGAAGAATTTTCCACAGTTTGTTATGATTCAAACAGTCAAAGGCTTTAGTATAGTCAATGAAGCAGAAGTAGATGTTTTTCTGGAATTTTCTTGTTTTTTCTATTATCCATTAGATGTTGGCAATATGATCTCTGGTTCCTCTGCCTTTTATAAATCCAGCTTGAACATCTGAAAGTTCTTGATCCACATACTGTTGAAGCCTAGCTTGGAGAAATTTGAGCATGGCTTTGCTAGTGTGTGAGATGGGTGCAATTGTGTGGTAGTTTGAGCCTTCTTTGGCATTGCTCTTCTCTGGAATTAGAATGAAAACTCACCTTTTCCAGTCCTGTGGCCACTACTGAGGTTTCCAAAATTGCTGGCATATTGAGTGCAGCACTCTCACCGCATCATCTCTAAGGCCCACTTGACTTCATATTCCAGGATGTCTCTCTCTAGGTAAGTGATCACAACATCGTGGTTATCTGGGTCATTAAGATTTTTTTTTTGTATAGTTATTCAGTGTATTCTTGCCACCTCTTAATATCTTCTGCTTCTGTTAGGCCCATACCATTTCTGTCCTTTATTGCACCCATCTTTGCATGAAATATTCCCTTTGTATCTCTAATTTTCTAGAAGAGATCCCTAGTCTTTTCATTCTATTGTTTTCCTCTGTTTCTTTGCATTGGTTACTTAGGTATGCTGTCTTTTCTCTCCTTGCTGTTGTTTGGAACTCTGCATTTAGATGGATATATCTTTCTTTTCTCCTTTGGCTTTCACTTCTCTTCTTTTCTCAGCTATTTGTAAGGCCTCCTCAGATAACCATTTTGCCTTTTTGCATTTCTTTTTCTTGGGCATGGTTTTGATCACCAGCTCCTGTACAATGTTCTGAACCTCTGGCCATAGTTCTTCAGGCACTCTGTCTATCAGATTGAATCCCTTGAATCTATTTGTCATTTCCATTGTATAGTCATAGGGATTTGATTTAGGTCATACCTGAATGGTCTAGTGGTTTTCCCTACTTTCTTCAGTTTAAGCCTGAATTTTGCAATAAGGAGTTCATGATCTGAGCCACAGTCAATTCCTAGTCTTGTTTTTACTGACTGTATAGAGCTTCTCCATCTTCATTTGCAAAGAATATAATCAAGCTGGTTTCGGTATGACCATCTGTTGATGTCCATATGTAGAGTCATCTCTTGTGCTGTTGAAGAGGGTATTTGCTATTACTAATGTATTCTCTTGGCAAAACTCCATTAGCCTTTGCCATGCTTCATTTTGTACTCCAAGGCCAAACTTGCTTGTTGCTCCAGTGATCTCTTGACTTTCTACTATAGTGAATAACCACTTTTCTAAAATATTGCTGTATATAATCTCAATAATATTTTTATATTATTTTCTAAAATATTATATTTTATTTATAGTCATTATGAAATAATGGCTATATTCTCTATGTTTTACACATATATGTTTGCATATATAATACATCCTTGCCGTTTATTTATTTTATATGTAGTAGTTTGTACCTCTTAATCTATTTTTCACTTCCCTTCCCTTTCCCCATTGGTAACCACCAGTTCATTGTCTATATTTGTGAGTCTTGGGTTTGTTTTTTTTCTTTGTATTCACTCATTTCAATTTTTAGATTTCACATATAAGTAATATCATACAGCATTTCTTCCTCTGACTTATTTCACTTAGCTAACATATTACTTTCCAAGTCCATCTATGTTGTTACAAATGGCAAAACTGCACACTTTTTAAAGTGAGGTAGTATTCCGTTGTATATACATACCACTTCTTTATTCTTCAATCTGTTGATGGACGATTAAGTTGCTTCCTTATCTTGGCTACTGTAAATAACGCTACTGTGAACACTGGAGGGCATGTATCTCTCCAAATTACTGTTTCTGTTTCCTTCATGTATATACCCAGTGGGCTTTCCTCATAACTCAGTTGGTAAAGAATCTGCCTGCAATGCAGAAGACCCTAGTTCAATTCCTGAGTCCGGAAGATCCCCTGGAGAAGGGATAGGCTGCCCACTCCAGTATCTTGGATTTCTCTTGTGGCTCAGCTGGTAAAGAATCTGGCTGCAATGCAGGAGACCCGGTTTCGACCCCTGGGTTGGGAAGATCCCCTGGAGAAGGGAAAGGCTACCCACTCCAGTATTCTGGTCTGGAGAATTCTATGGACCGTATAGTCCATTGGGGCACAAAGAGTCAGACACGACTGAGCGACTTTCACTCATATACCCAGAGCGGAATGGAGGTATTATATGGTAATTCTGCTTTTAGTTTTCTGGGGAAGCTCAACTGTTTTACATGGTGGCTTCACAAATTTATATTCTCATCAACAGTGTACTAGATTTGCCTTTTCTTCACATCTTCATCCACAGTTGTTATTCATGGTCTTTATGATAATAACCATTTTAATAGGTGTGCATTGATACCTCATTGAGGTTTTGATTTCCTTTTATGTGATGATAAACAATGTTGATTAACTTTTCATGTACCTATGGGGCACCTATATGTCTTCTTTGGGAAAATGTCTATTCAAATCTGCTCAATTTTTAATTGGGTGCTTTGTTTGGCACTGAGTTGTAGGAGTTTTTACATATTTTGAATATTAACTCTTTATTGATCATATCATTTGCAAATATTTTTTCCTTCTGTTTTGTCAATGGTTTTCCTTGCTGTACAAAAGGTTTTAGGTTTAATTAGGTCTCATTTATTTTTGCTTTTGTTTCCTTTCCCTTGGGAGACAAATCCAAATAAATGTTGCTGAAATTTATGTCAAAGACTGTTTTTTTCTAAGAGCTTTGTGGTTTGAGGTTTTACAAATTTGATCTTTAATCCATTTTGTGTTTATTTTTTCTATGGTGTTATAGAATTTCATTTCTTTATGTGTAGCTTGCCAACTTTCCCAGCATCATTTATTGAAGAGATTATCTTTTCTGTGGTGAATATTCTGGCCTCTTTTATTTTAGATTAACTGATCATAAATGCATAGGTTTATTTCTGAATTCTCTCTTTTGTTCATTGATACATAGATACTGTATGTTTTTATTTTGTGCTGTACTATTTTGATGATCAGTTTTGTATTATAGTATGAAGTCAGGTAGCGTAATGCCTCCACCTCTGTGTTTCTTAAGATTATTTTAGCTATTCAGCATCATTTGTGTCTCCATACAAATTTTAAAATTATTTGTTCTACTTCAGTGAAAAATGTCATTGGTATTTTGATAGGAAATTCATTGAATCTGTAGATTACTTGAGTAGTAGTATTTTAACAATATTTAATTCTTCAAATCTATGAAGATTGGAATGTGTTAATATTTCTATCTATTTGTGTAATCTTCAGTATATTTCATCAGTGTCTTATAGCTTTTCCAGTACAGATCTTTAACTTCCTTAGGTAGGTTTATATTACGTATTTTATTCTTTTTGATGTGATTGTAAATAGGATTGCTTTCTTAATCCTGTTTCTGATAGTTTGTTAGCAGTGTATACGGTGCAACTGATTTCTGTATGTTAATTTTACATCTTGCAAATTTATCAAATTCATTGACGAGCTCTAGTAGTTTTTTTTTTTTTTTTGTCATTTCCTTAGGATTTTCTGTGTAGAGCACTATGTCATCTGTACACCTGTACACAGTGACAGCTTTACTTATAGCTTTTATATTTGATTCCTTTTTTTTCTCCTTGTCTAAGTTCTGTGGCTAGGGCTTCCTATGTTATTGTTGTTGTTTAGTCGCTAAGTTGCATCAGACTCTTTTGCAACTCCATGGACCATATACTGCCAGGCTTCTCAGTCCATGGGATTTACCAGGCAAGAATACTGGAGTGGGCTGCTATTTCCTTCTCCAGGGGATCTTCTTGACCCAGGGATCAAACCTGCAACTCCTGCATTGCAGGTAGATTCTTAAGAAAAGTGGTGAGTTGGTATCCTTATCTTGTTCTTGATCTTAGAAAAATGATTTCAACTTTCACCATTGAGTATGATGTTAGCTGTGAATCTGTCACATCTGGTCTATGGTAAGTTATACTCCCTCTTTCCTCACTTTCTGAAGAGTTTTTGTCATAAACAAATGCCAAATTTTGTCAAAAACTTTTTTTGCATCTTTTGACATGATCATATGGTTTTTATTCTTCAATTTGTTACTTCAATTTCTTACGCTTTGATTACACTTTGATCGATTTGCAGATATTGAAAAATTCATGCCTCCCTCAATAATAAATACCACTTGATCGCGGTGTATTACCCTTCTGATGTATTGTTAAGTTTGATTTGCTCTTTTATTAAGGATTTTTGCATCTCTGTTCACTGGTGATACGGATATGTAATTATTTTTTGTGATATCTTTGTCCGATTTTGGTATCAGGGTGATGCTGGCCTTACAGAATGGGTTTGGAAGTACTCCTTCCCCTATAATTTCTTGGCAGTTTGAGGAAATTAAGTGTTAATTCTTTTCTAAATGTTTGGTAGAACTCACTTACAAAGCCATCTGATCTTAGACATTTGTTTATTGAGAGTTTTTCTATTACTGTTTCAATTTTATTACTGGTAGAGTGTTCATATTTTCTCTTTCTTTGTTTCAGTATTGGGAGGTTGTATATTTCTAGGAAACTGACCATTTTTTCTAGTTTCTCCATTTTATTTGCATATAGTTGTTTGTAGTAGTCTTTTATGATCCTCTATATATTTGTGTTTGCTATAACTTTTCATTTTTGACCTTATTAATTTGGGCCCTCACCCTTTTTTTTTAGAGATAAATTTGGCTCAAAGTTTGTTTTGTTTGTCCTTTCAAAGAACCAGCTCTTAGCTTCATTGATCTTTTCTTTTCTTTCTTTCCTTTTTTTTAAGTCTCTGTTTCACATTTTCATGCTCTGATCTTTATAATTTTTTTTCCTTGCTGTAACACTTGGTTTTGTTTTTTCTTTTTCTAGTTCCTTCAAGTAAAGATTTAAGTTTTTATTTGAGTTTTTCCTTGTTTCCTGAGGTAAGCTTTCATCACTCTAAACTTCCCTCTTAAAACTACTTTTGATGCATTCCATAAATTTTTGCCTCATTGTCTTTTTGTTTTCCTTTGCCTTCAAGTGTTGTTGTTTTTTTTTTTTAATTTCCTGCCTAATTTCAGTAGCAATTTGTTGGTTTTTTAGCAGCATGTTGTCTAGCCTTCATGTTGTGTGTTATTGCACCTTTTTCCTTGTAGTAAATCTAGAAAATTTCCAGTCTCATATCATTGTGGTTGGAAAAGATACTTGATATGATTTTTGTCTTCTTAAATGTATGAAGGAAGGTTCCTTTTGTGGCCTATATATATATTTTAGAAATGCATATATGTAAGAAAATATATTTGTTCTATGTAATAAAATAAATGTTGAGAAAAGAATATATATATGCAAATTCCTTCTAATCTAATGTCATTTATGGGCTTCCTTATTAATTTTATGTCTGGAAGATCTATTGTTTTATGTAAATGGAGTGCTAAGGTCCCCTACTATTATTATGCTGCTGTTGACTTATTCTTTTATATCTGTTGATATTTGCTTTATATATTGGGGTGCTTCTATGTTGAGTGCATATTTGTTAACGATTGTTATGTTTTCTTCTTGGATTGATCACTTGATCATTGGGTAATATCCTTCATTTCTCTTGTAACAGTCTTTAAAGACTGTTTTATCTATATAAATGTTGATAGCCTAGATTTCCTTTGATTTTCATTCGAATGGAATACATTTTTTTTCATCTTTTCACTTTCCATCTGTGTATATCTTTATATATGAGGTGATTTTCTTGTAGACTGCATATATATGGGTCTTGTTTTTGTATTAGTTTTGCCACTCTGTTTTTTGATTGGAGTTTTATCCACTTACATTTAAAATAATTATTGCTATGTGTGTTCCTATTGCCATTTTGTTCATCGTTTTGCATTTTATCTGTCATTTTTGTTCCTTTCTTCTGGTTTAAAGGTTCTCAGTAGGGTTATGTTAGAATTCCTTTGTGTGTTTGTGTATCTGTTATAGATTTTTGGTTTGTGGCTATCATGGAATATGTATATATATCTTATTTTCAAGTGTATTTAAAAACCTTGCATTTGTATTCTTCCCCCTTCACAGCTACTGTTTTTGAGAACATATCTTATATCAGAATTTTTTGTGTATCTTTTAACTGCTTATTTTGGATATAGATGATTTTACCACTTATTTCTTTTAACTTTTCTACCAGATTTGTGTGTGGATAATTTCCTAACTTTACTATATGTTTTCCTTTGTTATTGTTCAGTCACTCAGGCTTGTCCAACCCTTTGTGACTCCACGGACTGCAGAATGCCAGGCTTCCTTGTCCTTCACCATCTCTGTATTTGTTATTGTTCAGTCACTCAGTCTTGTCCAACCCTTTGTGACTCCACGGACTGCAGAATGCCAGGCTTCCTTGTCCTTCACCATCTCTGTAGCTTGCTCAAACTCATGTGCATTGAATCAGTGATGCCATCCAACCATCTCATCCTCTCTCATCCCCTCTTCCTCTTGCCTTCAATCTTTCCCAGAATCAGTGTCTTTTCTAATGAATTGGCTCTTTGTATCAGGTGCCCCAAGTATTGGAGCTTGTTTCAGCATCAGTCCTTCCAAAGAATACTCAGGATTGATTTCCTTTAGAATTGACTAGTTTGATCTCTTTGCAGTCCGGGGGACTCTCAAGAGTCTTCTCCAACACCATAGTTCAAAAGCATCAATTCTTCAGCACTCAGTCTTCTTTATGGTCCAACTCATATCCATACATGACTAAAGGGAGAATCATAGCATTGACTATATGAACTTTTGTTGGCAAGGTAATGTCTCTGCTTTGCCTTTACTGATACACTTTTTACTTTCATAATTTTCATATTTCTAGTTGTGTTCTTTCTTTTTCACTTAGAGAATTCCCTGAAAGGTTCTTGTAAAGGTGGTTTGTTGGTGCTGAACTCTTTCAGCTTTTGCTTTTGTATAAATTTTTATCTCCCCATCAAATCTGAATGAGAGTCTTTCCAGGTAGATTACGCTTGGTTGTAGGTTTTCCCTTCATCACTTTAAATATATTGTGTCACTCCCTTCTGGCCTACAATGTTTCTGCTGAAAAATCAGAGAATAGACTTATTGGCATTCCTTGTATGTAACTTGATTTTCTCTTGCTTCTTCTAAGATTCTTTATCTTTAATTTTTGCCATTTCAATTACAATTGCAAGATGTCCGTTGTGTTCCTTTAAGGGTTTTTCTTGTACAAGGTTCTCTGCACTTTCTGAGCTTGACAGTCCATTTCCTTTCCCAAGTTAAAGTTTTCAGCTATTATATCTTCAAGTATGTTCCAAGAGCCTTTCTCAGTCCTCCTTCTGCAACCCATATAATGTGAATATTAGTGTCTTTGATGGTGTTACAGTTTTTGTTGTTCAGTCACCAAGTAATGTCCAACTCTCTGCAAGCCCATGAGATGCAGCACACCAGGCTTCCCTGTCCTTCACTATTGCCCAGAGTTTGCTCAAACTCATGTCCCCTGAGTCAGTAATGTCATCCAAACATTTTATCCTCTATTATCCCTTTCTCCTCTTGTTCTCAGTCTTTCCCAGCATCAGAGTCTTTTCCAATGAATCAGCTCTTCATATCTGGTGACCAAAGTATTGGGGCTTCAGCATCAGTCCTTCCAATGAATATTCAGGGTTGAATATTTAGTGTTGACTGGTTTGATCTCCTTGCTGTCCAAGGGTTTCTCAAGAGTCTTCTCTAGTATCACAGCTTAGAAGCATTATTCAGCACTAACCTTCTTTATGGTCCAACTCTCGTATCTGTACACAACTACTAGAAAAACCATAGCTGTTTAACTATATGGACCTTTGTTGGTAAAGTGATGTCTGCTTTTTAATATGCTGTCTGGATTTGTCATAGCTTTTCTTCCAAGGAGAATTAGTAAGTTTCATGGTGTCCCTAATGTCTCTTAAAAAAAAAAAAAAAACCTTCATTTCTTGGTCTTTTTTTTCTGTTCAAATCAGTAATTTCCACTACTCTGTTCCAGCTCACCAATCTGTTCCTCTGTTTCATTTAGTCCAGTGTTGATTCCTTCTAGTGTATTTCTCATTTTGCTACTGTATTCTTCATCTATATTTGGTTCTTCTTTATATTTCCTTACTCTTTGAGAAAAAATTTTAACTTCTTTAAAATTTGTTGAACTTGTTGGGCTTTGTTGACCCCCAGTTCAGTTTGTTGTCATGTCATGCTTTATGTGGAGACTGCCAGCTACTGGTTGCAGGAGCAGAGTCATGAGACAGTTGACTGTGGAACCCTTGGAGTCCCTCAGCCTAGAGCTAGATCACTGGTTGATGGTATCAAGTCCAGGAGACCCTGGGGCTATTATCCACCCACAGAATCCAGGTCCTGTTTCTAGTGCCAACCTACAGTTGGGCAGAGCTAGGTCCTGTGCTCTTTTTGCAGGGCCCAGGGATCCTAGAGTTCATGTCAGATTGCTTATGGATAGAGCTAATCACTGACATAGTTGTCACTGGGGCCATGTTGTCTTGAAGCTTGTGTTGACCTGCTAATGTGTGGGACCATGGCTCAACTAGGATCTAGCCTACTGTTGGTGGGCTAGTATCATAGGCTGTGGCATTGTCGATTTCTTGTGTCTGGTATCTGCCCCTTGGTGGGTAAATCTCATCCAGAATATAGAGAAGCCTCACTAAGTGAATGGGGCTGGAGTCTAAGAAGTCCCATGGTCTGATCTGCTGTTAGGCAAGCCAGTTCCTCAGGCTGTGGGATTACAGTTTTCTTGCAACTGGATTCTATCTGCTGGTAGGTGAAGCTGGGCCTGAGGTTAGAGCAGGCTTAGGTAAATGAGGCTGGGGCCCAGTCAGTCCCAGTGCACCATCTGGCCTGCTGTTTGATGGACTAGATCTGTACACTATGTATCTGTAGTTTTCTTGTATTTGGTTCCCTTCTCCTGATAGTTGGGACTGGACCAAATGCTAGAGCAGTCTCTGGATGGGAAAGTCAGGGCCTAGGGGATTCGGAGGCGGGTGCCTACCCACTGTTGGGTACAGCTGGGTTCCAGCATTTTCAACTGCATGGCCCTGAGGGTCTCAAGTCTAATGCCTGCATATAAAGGTAGCCTGTCTGTTGGTAAATGAGATTGTGTCCCACCCCAGTTAGTTGCCTAGCCTGAGGCATCTGAGCACTGGCACTTACAGACTGTTGGGCCAGTGAAAGAAAGGGTCATGGGGCTGATAACCTAGAGAGAGGATTGCAAAACAGGGTGTGCTAGCACCAGTGCCCATGTGATGTGTCATATTCATTGATTTGCATATGTTGAATCACCCTTCTGACACTGGGATAAATCCAACCTCATCACAATATATGATCTTCTTTATGTATTGTTGGATTCAATTTGCTAATGTTTTGTTCATAATTTGCATCTAAATTCATTAAAGATATTGACCTATAATTTTTTTATAGTGTTTTTGTGTGGTTCTTATATCCATGTGATGGTTGCTTCATAGAATGAATTTGGAAGTGTTCACTCTTTTTGGTATTTTGGAAGAATTGGAAAGGTATCAGTATAAGTTCTTATGTTTGGTAGAATTGATCAGTGAATTTATCTGATCCTGGACTTCTGTTTGCAGAGAGTTTCAAAAATTATTATTACAGATTCTATTTGACTTCTAGTGAATGGTCTGTTCAAATTATCTATTTATTCTGTATTCCATTTTGGTGTGCTGTATGTTTCTAAAATATTATCCATTTCTTCTAGGTTGTCCAACTTGTTGCCATATAATTGTTTTTCAGATTCTCCTATGGTTTCTTTTACTTCTGTTTGTTATTTCTCCCCTTTTGTTTCTTGTTTATTTGTATCCTTTCTTTTATACTTGGTGAGGCTGGTCAGAAGTTTGTCAATTTTGTTTGACTTTTCAAAGAACCAAAGTTTGGTTAATTTTTGTATTTTTTTTTAATCTCTGTTTTATTAATTTACTCACTAATCTTTATTATATGCCAGCAAATTTGGAAAACTCAGCAATGGCCACAGGACTGGAAAAGGTCAGTTTTCGTTCCAATCCCAAAGAAAGGCAATGCCAAAGAATACTCAAACTACCGCACAATTGCACTCATCTCACATGCTAGTAAAGTAATGCTCAAAATTCTCCAAGCCAGGCTTCAGCAATACGTGAACCGTGAACTTCCAGATGTTCAAGCTGGTTTTAGAAAAGGTAGACGAACCAGAGATCAAATTGCCAATATCCGCTGGATCATTGAAAAAGCAAGAGAGTTCCAGAAAAGCATCTATTTCTGCTTTATTGACTATGCCAAAGCCTTTGACTGTGTGGATCACAGTAAACTGTGGAAAATTCTGAAAGAGATGGGAATACCAGACCATCTGACCTGTCTCTTGAGAAACCTGTATGCAGGTCAGGAAGCAACAGTTAGAGCTGGACATGGAACAACAGACTGGTTCCAAATAGGAAAAGGAGTACGTCAAGGCTGTATATTGTCACCCTGCTTATTTAACTTATATGTAGAGTACATCATGAGAAACACTGGGCTGGAAGAAACACAGGCTGGAATCAAGATTGCTGGGAGAAATATCAATAACCTCAGGTATGCAGATGACACCACCCTTATGGCAGAAGGTGAAGAAGAACTAAAGAGCCTCTTGATGAAGGTGAAAGAGGAGAGTGAAAAAGTTGGCTTAAAGCTCAACGTTCAGAAAACTAAGATCATGGCATCTGGTCCCATCACTTCATGGGAAATAGATGGGGAAACAGTGGAAACAGTGTTAGACTTTATTTTGGGGGGCTCCAGAATCACTGCTGATGGTGATTGCAGCCATGAAATTAAATGACGCTTACTCCTTGAAAGGAAGGTTATGGCCAACCTAGATAGCATATTTAAAAGCAGAGACATTACTTTGCCAACAAAAGTACGTCTAGTCAAGGCTATGGTTTTTCCAGTGGTCATGTATGGATGTGAGAGTTGGACGGTGAAGAAAGCTGAGCGCCACAGAATTGATGCTTTTGAACTGTGGTGTTGGAGAAGACTCTTGAGAGTCCCTTGGACTGCAAGGAGATCCAATCAATCCATCCTAAAAGAGATCAACCCTGGGTGTTCATTGGAAGGTCTGATGTTGAAGCTGAAACTCCAATACTTTGGCCACCTCATGTGAAGTGTTGACTCATTGGAAAAGACCCTAATGCTGGGTATGATTGGGGGCAGGAGGAGAAGGGGACAACAGAGGATGAGATGGTTGGATGGCACCACCAACTCGATGGACATGGGTTTGGGTAGACTCCGGGAGTTGGTGATGGACAGAGAGGCCTGGCATGCTGCAATTCATGGGGTCGCAAAGAGTTGGACGCGACTAAGTGACTGAACTGAACTGAACTGATTATTATTTCCTCCCTTCCACTAAATTTAGGCTTTATTTGATCTTTTTCTAATTTATTTCAATGGTTGGTTAGGTTGTTTATTTGATTTATTTTTTTTTTCTTTGAGGAAGGATTTTATGGCTATGAATTTCCCTCCTAGGACTGCTTTTGTAGGCACCCTGCAGATTTTGTATTGTGTTTTCATTATCTTTCATTTCAAGGTGTTTTTTTTTTTTCATTTCCTCTCTGATTTCATCATTGACCATTGGTTTTGTAGTAACATGTTGTTTCGCCTCCAAGTAATCTTTTTTTTTTTCTCTCATTCATCTCTCTGTTTTAATTGCTAGTTTCACAACTTTGTGGTCAGAAAAAGTGCTTGAAATCATTTCTATCTTCTTAAATTTGTTGAGGTTTGTTTTTGACCTGGTGTGTCATCTATTCTAGATAATGTTCCATGTGCACTTGAAAAGAATGTGTATACTGGTTGCTTTGAATGTAACATCCTGAAAATATCAGTTAAATATAACTGTTCTATTATGCCACTTTGGAAAAGACTATGATGCTGGGAAAGATTGAGGGCAGGAGGATAAGAGGGCAACAGAGGATGAGATGGTTGGATGGCATCACCAACTCAGTGGACATGAGTTTGAGCAAACTCCGGGAGATAATGAAGGACAGGGAAGCCTGGTGTGCTGCAGTCCATGGGGTCTCAAAGAGTCGGACACAACTTAGTGACTGAACAACAACATTATATCACTTAGAATCTCTTTTACTTTATTTATTTTCTGTCTGGAAGATCTGTTCATTGATGTCAGTGGGGTGTTAAAATGACCTATTAGTATTATATCCCCTTTATATTTGTCAGTATTTGTTTGAGGTTATTGAGTGCTTCTATATTTTGAAACTAGAGAAAGCAATGGCACCCCACTCCAGTACTCTTGCCTGGAAAATCCCATGGACAGAGGAGCCTGGTAGGCTACACAGTCCATGGGGTCACTAAGAGTCGGAGACGACTGAGCGACTTCCCTTTCACTTTTCACTTTCACGCATTGGAGAAGGAAATGGCAACCCACTCTAGTGTTCTTGCCTGGATAATCCCAGGGACGGAGAAGCCTGGTGGGCTGCCGTCTATGGGGTTGCACAGAGTCGGACACGACTGAAGCGACTTAGCAGCAGCAGCAGGGATACAAAGGGGAAAGACATTATCTCAGAACTTTGGTCTATTATATTTACATCCTCTTTAATAAAACATGTCAGGGTCAACTGGAAAAGAGAGTGCAAAGATCAAGCATATTGCCAAATCCTTTAAAGGTCTCAGATGCTGATATTGACTCAAGATCCCCAGATAAAAAAATGTCTTAGGGCAGAATAAAATTTCCCCAAATCCTAGCAAGGACTCCTGTAGGTCAGGAGAGACAATGGGAGATTTTAAAAAGCTATTCTGGCTTTGATGAACAAGGGGAAAACATCAAATATTTATCACTGTTGAGGAACATCTTACCCTATAAATTTACCCCCAGAGACATTTTAAAGTTTCAAGAAGAAGTTTTAAAGAACTACATAAAACAAATATTTCTTTTCAGAAGATACAGGCCATACCACTGACAGCATGTCACATTCCATCAAAACATCACATCATGATTATCTCCCTGAACAAGCTTTCTGCTGTAAGAATCTTTCAAGTGACTCCATTGAATTCTTAGCAACATCATCAAATTTCTCTCATGCTACTCTTTTCAAAACAAATGTGGTTTTAAAAAGAGAAAAAATTGAAACATATTGAAATGAATCACTTGATTATCACCTTTAAAATGGCTTTTGAACTGTTCTCTGCCACTTTGTTAAATCAATCTCCTTGCACTTTTAAAAATCTTAGATCACATAGAGCTGTCACAAAATCCTTTATGCAACATCCATTAATAAAGGCTTTTATGGTTTCTTTGTTTTTATTTCTACATTATATATAATATTAATGTATTTTACTAGAACCAAGCATTAAACAAAAATAAAAGTCAATGAAAATATTATGATTGTCAAGCCTAACTCTACCAGGAAGCATGGTATTAATTTTTTTTCAAATATATTCTAAGGACTAATTACTGTTTGTATTGTTTTGATAGCACATATCAAAATAACATTACCAAGGTCCAATTTCAACCCCAGAACATGTTATCACATGGGGTGAGGCAGATGGAGGCTGTATCACAAAGTGTAATTCACATATTGATTATGAATCAAATTTCTTTATTTGCTAGCAAAACAGGGCTCTCTGCTTATTTTCCTCAGTGAATTTACACAGAAGGCAAACTCACTCTGCTTTTCTACACCAAGGAAAACAAACGATACTGCAATTGGAAGGAAATTGGTACCAATTAAGACAATTGTGCAGCTGTGAAAGAGGGCATGTTTATGATTAGACTACTGCCATTATGGTATGCTTAATAATGGCAAGCCTAACAATATGATATATAAATCAGGCTTATAATTTCCCACAAAGTTTTCACTTTTATTTACCAAATGGTTCTATTTTTATTCTGGCTCACAAATTGGAACAAATTTGTGTAAATTATTTAAAACTCATGCTGTAGTGTTCATTGTGTTGTCACATTTTTCCATTTGCATTCTCCATTCTGTCATTTTTTTTCCTCAGAGAATTCTGTACATGTTAAAATAGATCACTTGTTGAGTTGTTAATTATATATACGAGAAGACCCAGCTGTGAATAGATTGGCATCATCAAGGGTTTTACAGTTTTAGCCTTAAATATTTTCTTATATGTGGCAGTATTCAGCGCTAGGTGGACACAAAATAATATCAGTAGCACATCCTGCATTCTCAGATATTTTGTAAATGGATTTGTGGGCAACTTACAGACATACAAGAGAAAGGATTCCAAATACAGAACTTATATGTATATCATTAAATGTTGCTGTTGTTCAGTTGCTCAGTTGTGTTCGACTGTTTGCAACCCCATGGACTGCAGCACACCAGGTCTCCCTATCCTTCACCATCTCCCAGAGCCTGCTCAAACTGAAGTATTTATGATTAAATACTCATATATGTGTGTATATATATATATATATTTATCAGTTCAGTTCAGTTCAGTCGCTCAGTCGTGTCCGACTCTTTGCGACCCCATGAATTGCAGCATGTCAGGCCTCTCTGCCCATCACCAACTCCCGGAGTCTACCCAAACCCATGTCCATCGAGTCAGTGATGCCATCCAACCATCTCATTCTCTGTCGTCCCCTTCTCCTCCTGCCCCCAGTCCTACCCAGCATCAGGGTCTTTTCCAATGAGTCAACTCTTCGCATGAGGTGGCCAAAGTATTGCAGTTTCAGCTTCAACATTAGTCCTTCCAATGAACAACCAGGACTGATTTCCTTTAGGATGGACTGGTTGGATCGCCTTGCAGTCCAAGGGACTCTCAAGAGTCTTCTCCAACACCACAGTTCAAAAGCATCAATTCTGTGGTGCTCGGCTTTCTTCACCGTCCAACTCTCACATCCATACATGACCACTGAAAAACCATAGGCTTGACTAGACGGACTTTTGTTGGCAAAGTAATGTCTCTGCTTTTAAATATGCTATCTAGGTTGGCCATAATCTTTCTTCCAAGGAGTAAGCATCTTTTAATTTCATGGCTGCAATCACCATCAGCAGTGATTTTGGAGCCCAAAAAAATAAAGTCTGCCACTGTTTCCACTGTTTCCCCATCTATTTCCCATGAAGTGATGGGACCAGATGCCATGATCTTAGTTTTCTGAACGTTGAGCTTTAAGCCAACTTTTTCACTCTCCTCTTTCACCTTCATCAAGAGGCTCTTTAGTTCTTCTTCACTGTCTTCCATAAGGGTGGTGTCATCCACATATCTGAGGTTATTGATATTTCTCCCGGCAACCTTGATTCCAGCTTGCGTTTCTTCCAGCCTAGCGTTTCTCATGATGTACTCTACATATAAGTTAAATAAGCAGGGTGACAATATACAGCCTTGACGTACTCCTTTTCCTATTTGGAACCAGTCTGTTGTTCCATGTCCAGTTCTAACTGTTGCTTCCTGACCTGCATACAGGTTTCTCAAGAGACAGGTCAGATGGTCTGGTATTCCCATCTCTTTCAGAATTTTCCACAGTTTACTGTGATCCACACAGTCAAAGACTTTGGCATAGTCAATAAAGAAGAAATAGATGTTTTTCTGGAACTCTCTTGCTTTTTCGATGATCCAGCGGATATTGGCAATTTGATCTCTGGTTCGTCTACCTTTTCTAAAACCAGCTTGAACATCTGGAATTTCACGTTTCATGTATTGCTGAAACCTGGCTTGGAGAATTTTGAGCATTACTTTACTAGCATGTGAGATGAGTGCAATTGTGCGGTAGTTTGAGTATTCTTTGGCATTGCCTTTCTTCGGGATTGGAATGAAAACTGACCTTTTCCAGTCCTGTGGCCACTGCTGAGTTTCCCAAATTTGCTGGCGTATTGAGTGCAGCACTTTCACAGCATCATCTTTCAGGATTTGAAATAGCTCAACTGGAATTCCATCACCTCCACTAGCTTTGTTCATAGTGATGCTTTCTAAGGCCCACTTGACTTCACATTCCAGGATGTATGGTTCTAGGTAAGTGATCACACCATTGTGATCATCTGGGTCGTGAAGATCTTTTTTGTACAGTTCTTCTGTGTATTCTTGCCACCTCTTCTGAATATCTTCTGCTTCTGTTTGGTCCATATCATTTCTGCCCTTTATCGAGCCTATCTTTGCATGAAATGTTCCTTTGGTATCTCTAATTTTCTTGAAGAGATCTCTAGTCTTTCCCAATCTGTTGTTTTCCTCTATTTCTTTGCATTATATATGTATATATAATTAAATACGTATACATGTTTAAATACTCATATTGCATAGAAGCATAGTACAAGCTAGTTTTTTTTAAGTAAGCATGATAGCATTAAGATAAAGTAACTGGCTTCTCTGATTGTTAAAATTTTTGTACATGAGAAAGAATTCAGGTTTCAAATGAATTTTTAAAAGTTATCTTATTGGATCTAAGGAAGGCAATTGGAGGGATCACAAAGTATAAGACAGAAAGCTCTTTCAAAGTAGAAAATGTTGCAAAGCTTTCTAAAAGGATCGAAAAGTAGCTTATAATGTTGCCTCTGAGAAGTTCATTCTGAATCAGATTACAGTTGCACTGAAGGCATTCCTCTCTGTTGAAAGTGAAATAAAAATAAGACTGTGTGCTTTTGGACATAAGACATTAGTGGCTTTACTCTCCCATATTTAATAACTGATAAAAACAAAATGTATGAAACATTTTGCAAGCAGTGGAAAACAGGCAGTTCAGGACAGTAATCCTTGAGACAGAAAACAAAGGAGATAAGTTTTAGGAGTACTCCAGAGTTGACTTAAAAAATGCACAACTTGAAAGTTGCGAGTTAAGTTTTATTTGGAGCAAAATGGGAGCTGTAACCTGGGAGATAGAAACTCAGATAGTTCTGAGAAACTGCTCTAAAGAGATAGGGGGAGGACAGTATATATGTGATTTTGATGAAGGAAGAGTACATGCAATCACAGCACATATTCCAGGTTTCTACTAGTTTAATGAAACTTTCTTCTAGTCACAAGGAACAGTTGTCACCCTGAAGGATATAAAGAGATACAAGAGTTGGACACATAAAATCAGCTCTTGAAAATATCTAACTATCTGTAGACCTGTCCTGAGCACCGAGTGCCTCATTCTGCTCTTCACCTTGAACTCCTTTCAAGGAGTGTTGAAAATGAGCAGCTGCAACAGTACTTGTTTTAATCCTTGTAGAGGTATATGGCAAGTGCCAATCTGTAGTTAACATCAGCTTCCTGCCAGGACAGCGTTTCCAGGCCATGGCTCACAGAAGGAACTCAGATACAGCACAGCTGACTGCCCAACTCAGGAGACAGAGGTTTGGAATCCAGATGCCGAGGCAGCTAGAATTTGTAGGGCAGAGAACCAGAGAGGAGAGAGCTGCTTTATACTTCCATGAAAGGAGTCTAAGATTGTCAAATAAATCAAATATCATTTTTTAAATTGTGTTCTAACCTATTAATCTAAAAATCTAATACACTAATGAAAGTGAAACTGAAACAGTCCTGACATAAATCCATTTGAAGGACCTACCATAATTTGATCTCAGGCCAACATACAGGCAGGGAACACAGCCCCACCCACCAACAGAAAATTAAATTAAAGATTTACTGAGCATGGCCTCTCCCATGAGAGCAAGACCCATATTCCCCCACACCCAATCCCTCCCGTCAGGTAGTTTCCACAAGCCTCTTATCTTTATCCCTCAGAGGGCAGAGGGAATGAAAACAACAGTCACAGAAAACTAACCAAACTGATCACATGGACCACAGCCTTGTCTAACTCAATGAAACTATGAGCCATGCTGTGTAGGGCCACCCAATATGGATGGTCATGGTGGAGAGTTTTGACAGCATGTGGTCCACTCGAGAAGGGAATGGAAAACCACTTTAGTGTTCTTGCCTTGAGAATCCCATGAAAAATATGAAAAGGCAAAAATATGTGACACTGAAAGATAAACTCTCCAGGTCAGTAGGTGCCCAATATGCTACTGGAGAACAGTGGAGAAATAACTCCAGGAGGAATGAAGAGATGAAACCAAAGTGAAAAAAACACAGTTGTGATGTAAGGGGCGATGGAAGTACAGTCCAATGCTGTAAAGAACAATATTGCATACGAACCTGGAATGTATCAAGGTCCATGAATTAAGGTAAATTGGAAGTGGTCAAACAGGAGATGGCAAGAGTGAACATTGGCGTTTTCAGAATCAGTGAACTAAAATGGACCATAATGGGTGAATTTAATTCAGATGACCACTACATGTACTACTGTGAGCAAGAATCCCTAAGAAGAAATGGAGTAGCCCTCACAGTCAACAAAAGAGCTTGAAATGCTCTTTTGGATGCAGTCTCTCTTGGATGCAGTCTCAAAAATGACAGAATGATCTCTGTTCGTTTCCAAGGCAAACTGTTCAATATTACTGTAATCCAAGTCTATGCCCCAACCACTAATGCTGAAGAAGCTGAAGTCAAATGGTTCTATAATACCTACAAGACCGTCTAGAACTAACACCAAAAAAAGATGTCCTTTTCATCATAGGGGACTGGAATGTAAAAGTAGGAAGTCAAGAAACACCTGGAGAAACAGGCAAGTTTGGCCTTGGAGTAAAAAATGAAGCAGGGCAAAGGCTAACAGAGTTTTGCCAAGAGAATGCACTGGTCATAGCAAACACCCTCTTCCAACACAAAAGAAGACTCTACACATGGACATCACCAAATGGTCAATACCGAAATCAAATTGATTATATTCATTGCAGCTGAAGATGGAGAAGTTCTACAGAGTCAGCAAAACGAGACAGGGAGCTAACCGTGGCTCACATCATGAACTCCCTATTGCAAAATTCAGACTTAAATTAAGAAAGTAGGGAAACCCACTAGCTATTCAGGTATGACCTAAATCAAATCCATTACAGTGGAAGTGACAAAGAGTTCCAGGGATTAGATCTGATATATAGAGTGCCTGAAGAATTATGGATGGAGGTTTGTGACATTGTACAGGAGGCAGTGATCAAGATCATCCTCAAGGAAAAGAAATGCAAAAAGGCAAAATGATTGCCTGAGGAGGCCTTTAAAAAGTTGAGAAAAGAGCAGCAAAGGGCAAAGGGGAAAATGAAGGATATATCCATCTGAAAGAAGAACTCCAAAAAATAACAAGGAGAGATGGAAAGCCTTCCTAAGTGATCAAGGCAAAGAAATAGAGGAAAACAATAGAATGGGCAAGACTAGAGATCTCTTGAAGAAAATTAGAGATACCAAGGGAACATTTAATGCAAAGATGGGCACAGTAAAGAGCAGAAACTGTATCTATCTCACGGAAGATATTAAGAAGAGGTGACAAGAATACACAGAAGAACTATACAAAAAAGATCTTAATGACCCAGATAACCATGATGGTGTGATCACTCACTTAGACCCAGATATCCTGAAGTGTGAAGTCAAGTGGGCCTTAGGAAACATCACTATGAGCAAAACTAGTGGAGGTGATGGAATACCAGCTGAGCTATTTCAAATCCTAAAAGATGATACTGTGAAAGTGCTGCACTCAATATGTCAGCAAATTTGATAAACTCAGCCATGGCCACGGGGCTGGAAAAATTCAGTTTTCATTCCAACCCCAAAGAAAGGCAATGCCAAAGAATATTCAAACTACCACACAATTGCACTCATCTCAGTTCAGTTCAGTTCAGTCGCTCAGTTGTGTCTGACTCTTTGCGACGCCATGAACCACAGCATGCCAGGCCTCCCTGTCCATCACCAACTCTTGGAGTTTACCCAAACCCATGTCCAATGAGTCGGTGATGCCATCCAACCATCTCATCCTTTGTCGTCCCTTTCTCCTCCTGCCCTCAATCTTTCCCAGCATCAAGGTCTTTTCCAGTGAGTCAGCTCTTCACATCAGGTGGCCAAAGTATTGCAGTTTCAGTTTCAACGTCAGTCCTTCCAATAAACACCCAGGACTGATCTTTAGGATGGACTGGTTGGATCTCCTTGCAGCCCAAGGGACTCTCAAGAGTCTTCTCCATCACCACAGTTCAAAAGCATCAATTCTTCAGTGCTCAGCTTTCTTTATAGTCCAACTCTCACATCCATACATGACCACTGGAAAAATCATAGCCTTGACTAGACGGACCTTTGTTGGCAAAGTAATGTCTCTGTTTTTTAATATGCTGTCTAGGTTGGTCATAACTTTCCTCCCAAGGAGTAAGCGTGTTTTACTTTTATAGCTGCAGTCACCATCTGCAGTGATTATGGAGACCCCCAAAATAAAGTCTGTCACTGTTTCCATTGTTTCCCCATCTTCTTGCCATGAGGTGATGAAACTGACTGCCATGATCTTAGTTTTCTGAATGTTGAGTTTTAAGCCATCTTTTTCACTTTCCTCTTGTACTTTCATCAAGAGACTCTTTAGTCTTTGCTTTCTGATATAAGGATGGTGTCATCTGTGTAGCTGAGTTTATTGATATTTCTCCCAGCAATCTTGATTCCAAATTCTGCTTCATCCAGCCAGGCATTTCTCATCATGTACTCTGTGTGTAAGTTAAATAAGCAGGGTGATATAGCCTTGATGTACTCCTTTCCCAGTTTGGAGCCAGTCTGTTGTTCCACATTCGGTTTGAACTGTTGCTTCTTGACCGTCATACAGATTTCTCAGGAGGCAGGTCAGGTGGTCTGGTATTCCCATCTCTTTCACAATTTTCCACAATTTGTTGTGATCCACACAGTCAAAGGCTTTGGCATAGTTAATAAAGCAGAAGTAGATGTTTTTCTGGAACTCTCTTGCTTTTTCGATGATCCAGCGGATGTTGGCAATTTGATCTCTGATTCCTTTGCCTTTTCTAAATCCAGCTTGAACATCTGGCAGTTCATGTTCACGTACTGTTCAAGCATGGCTTGGAGAATTTTGAGCATTACTTTGTTAGCATGTGAGATGAGTGCAATTGTGCAGTAGTTTGAGCATTCTTTGTCATTGCCTTTCTTTGGGATTGGGATGAAAACTGACCTTTTCCAGTCCTGTGGCCACTGTTGAGTGCTCCAAATTTGCTGACATATGAGTGCAGCACTTTAATAGCATCATCTTTTAGGATTTTAAATAGCTCAACTGGAATTCCATCTTAAACTTTAGCATCCTAAATTCCTGCTGCTATATTGCATTGAATTTATACAGTAATTTCATAAATTTGGCTTTAATTTATTGACAAAAATAAAATACATCTATTTAATTGAAGCTTCTTTTATACTATTCAATCAAATTCAATAGTTTTATTCCCAGCACTTTTAGATAATTTTCATGTTTATTCTAGCTCTGGAACAAGGAAATGTAAAAGATGAACATAAATCTTATCTTTTCATACCACCAAGCAAGAAGCTATCAAATAATCATGTCCAAAAAGCTTAGGATTGAAGTTGAATAGGCTCTTAGGCTAAAGATGAGAAAAAATGGTTGCCAACCAAAGGTATCTTCAATGACTTTAGACAAGAATATGTTCAAATTGATATGTTCATAATAGTAGTAGAAAGTCATTTGTTAATTTTGAGATTGCTAATGAAAGCATTATTTGGAAAGCTAAGAGACAAAAGGAAAAAATAAGTTGTCATGTCTTTCTTATACACACTGTACCTCAGATAACCAAATATTTAATGAGGGATGTATTAATATTAATATTTAAAGAGACAAAGAGCCACTAGATCTTCCAATTTCTAAGAAATATAGAGGGTAGAAGAATATGTTAATATATAAAGCACAGATATACTCAGCAAAATAATGACTGCAATAAAATCTGCAGGACAAACAACACAATTGTTTAAAACACAATAAAACCTCTCCAGAAAAAAAGAAAAATCACAAGAAAAAATATGGAGGGGAAAACTTGAGAATAAAAGAGATGTAAAAGATTAATCAAACAACTAAAATGTATGTGTGTTTTGTTTCCTAGTCTAAACACTAAAAGACAATGTAAACCAGCTAAATATAAAATAATGAAAGAAATTTGTTTCTTTTTAAATAGTATAGCAAAATTGAAGTTATGTTTTAAACTTTATCCTGAACAAATATTGACCTTGCAGTCAATAATGTAATCTAGCTACATTTATATTGCTATATGTCCATTTGCTAAAGTTTTAATACTTTATCACTTTTTACATTTCCACACTCATTTTTCTGAGTTCAGTTCAGTCGCTCAGTTGTGTCTGACTTTTTGTGACCCCATGGACTGCAGCACGCCAGGCTTCCCTGTCCATCACCAACTCCCAGAACTTGCTCAAACTCATGTCCATCGAGTTGGTGATGCCACCCAACCATCTCATCCTGTGTCATCTCCTTCTCCTCCAAGTGCCTTCAATCTTTCCCAGCATCAAGGTCTTTTCCAATGAGTCAGTTCTTCACATTAGGTGGTCAAATTATTGGAGTTTCAGCTTCAGCATCAGTCCTTCCAATGAATATTTGGGAATGATTTCCTTTTGGATTGACTGGTTTAATCTCCTTGCAGTCCAAGGGACTCTCAGCACCACAGTTCAGAAGCATCAGTTCTTTGGCGCTCAGGTTTCTTTAAATCCAGTAATATGCTGTGAATATAATAGGTTTTAAATTTTCTTTCAGTACATTATTTTTAGCTTAATGTGTTTTAATGTAGTATTCTACCCATTCTTCCCTCCCCCTCAAACATTAGTCATTTTATTGACTTAGTTCAGTGATTCTCTTTCACAATGTTGATTTTCCCTAAATTATTACAACTCTTTTTTAAAGTCTTAATATTTTAAATATGTGCAATTTCTAAGGTGAAATCTGACATGCAGGTGAGAATTAGCTAGGTAAGACAGAGAGAAGAGCAGAAAGAGTGATAAAATGAGGAAAAACTCAGGATGAGTATAAAAATGTACATTGTTCCGTACAGCTGAGATTAAACTTTTAAAGGGGTGTGATTATTATTTTTTTTTTGGTAGGTGGAAATTTTTAATAAACAAGGGAACTTACGTACAAGTCTTTCCTTGGATAGCTACGGATAAGTAGATTTCTGCACCCACCAGACAGAATCTCAATGTTTTTATAGAGATCTTAATGGGGTACCCGGTCAGGTAGAAATACTACATTTCTTTCTCAAAGCTGTATCCTCAGAACACTTCTGGAAGTGGAGAAGGCAAGCAGAAGGCACATTCCAAGCAAGGGAGAAGGTGATAAGCTGCCAATTGTTGGGGTAAATGTGTGTGATTATGATAGAGTAGACTAGAGAGTTAAAAAAAAAAAAAAAAAGGAAAGGCTTTATGTGTAATGCTAAGACATTTTGGACTGTATTATACAATTTATGCAGAGTAACAATTATGGCTTACAAAAATTACTTAGAATAAGTGGTTTTCAAGGAAATGTAAAGCATTTTTTTATTTTTAAGAGAATGAGATTTGAAGACATAAGCTTGGTTTGATAGCTGGCTTCACAACTTGCAAACTTCACAGTGTAAGGCAAGTTATATTACCACGCCTTACTAAATTTCAATGTCTTTCAAAAATTTCAGCTAATAATACTCATTTCATGTGTCCTGTAAGAATTAAGTTAGTCTTACATGGCACTTACAAAAATAATATATTAAATTCTCAAGGAATTATAGGCTTCCTGGGCGGTGCTAGTGGTAAAAACCCATCTGCCAATGCAAGAGACATAAGAAATTCAGGTTCAATCCCTGGGACAGGAACATCCACTGGAGGAGGGCATGGCAACCCACTCCAGTATTCTTGCCTGGAGAATTAAATGGACAAAGGAGCCTGGTGGAGTATAGTCCATAGGGTTGCAAAGAGTTGGACACAACTGAAGGGACTTGGCATGGCATGGCAAGAAATTATAGCTATTATGATTATTATCATGCTGGTAAATCTTTCTGTAGATACCTTGAGTTGGAGTTGCTGTAGGTTATTACATTAGTCCCCTACTTACAAACCTTCAAGCTGTGTACTTTCAAAGATGTGGATGTGCCTTCACATGTGCAATCACATAAATTAGTTCACACATCTGGCATACATTGCATGCACATACATCCTCTACAAGTGGTTGTCTTTTGTGTACTTTACAATATTATATAGAGTACATAGCAGAGTATCTTTATTTCAAGCCCAGGATGTCCAGAAGCAGGTATAAAATCAGCAGTGATATAAGTGGTACTGCTGAGAAGTGCAGAGCAATAACAATGGAAACAAAATTAAAAATAATTGAAAGAGTGAAACCAGGCAAAAGACGGTAGACATCACTCATTCTTACAACATGAATAGTTCAACCATCAGCACAATTCTAAAAAATAAGGACAAGATCATGGAACATGGGAATTTTGCTGTCAATATGACATTGACAATAATATTGAAGAAGTGTGGAAAAGTAATGGAGGAGATGGAGAAAGTTCTCAGTACATGGATGTAGGATCAGTATCAGCTTCGAGTCCCACTCAGCTTAGTGCTGATTCAAGAGAAAGCTAAAATCTTTTATGAAGACTTAAAGAAGAAACACAGCAAAGAACCAGAAGACATATCTTTTAATGCTACCTATGGCTGGTTTCATTGGTTCAGGCTAGAACCAACCTTCACAACCTAAAAGTAAGTGGTAAGGCAGTGAGTGCAGATATTAACTGCACAGCAATGTCCTGATATGCTCTGAGAAACTATTGATGAAGGCATTCATTTACCTGAGGAAGTTTTTAATGTGGATGAGACAGGGCTGGTACTGGAAGAGAATGCCAGGCTGAAGTTACCTCAATAAGAAGGAAAAGTTGATGCCAGGCTATAATATGAATAAGCAGCAAAGGATAGGCTAACTCTTTTTTTTGGTGGCAGTGCTTCCGGCAATATGAAGCTGAAGCCTCTCTTAGTTTATCATTCAGAGGACCCAAAAGCCATTAAAAACAAAGCCAAGGGCTCTCTTCCGTTTGTGTGGAAGAGTAACCCCAAAGCCTGGGTTACACAGGCCATTTTCCGGGACTAGTTTATCCCAGTTTATCCCACTAGTTTATCCCAGAGGTAAAGAAATATTGTTTGGAGAAAGACATCTCATTCAACATTCTTTTGCTCCCCGTCAATACTCTGAACCACCCAGCCATTCATGGATAACTTTCATCCCAACGTCAAAGCAAGGCATTTGCCACTGAATACTACCTTGCTCCTTGTTCATCCAACCTATGGGCCAGGGAGTTACAGCAACTTTCAAGAAATATTACTTATGTCACACTTTTTGTTAAACAGAAAAGGCAAGTAATGAATCAGGAATGACTTTGTGATAATTGGAAGGACTATACGACTACAAAGTTATATAAAAAAAAAATAATTGACTTTGCTTGGCTTGAGATTATGGCTATCTCCATGAATGGGGTTTGGAAAAACCTTTGCCTGCAGTTTTTTCAGTTTTCATGGAATTGAGAAGGTGGATGAGGAGTCCGAAGAGATCTTCAGCAAGATGAAACTAGATCTACAAGAGGGCAACTTCACTGAACTCCTTGCTGTGCAACATGAGGAGCTCACTAATGAAGACCTGATAGAATTGAAGGCCCAGAGAAAGAATGAAGAAAGACAGAGGAAGAGGCAGTAACTGAAGAACTGAAGAGATTAATTATACAAGGAATGACAAGGGGATTTTCTTCATTTGAGGAGATACTGTTACTTTTTGAGGCACAAGACCAGAATATAGAATGGCACACAAAGGTCACAGCAGCTGTTCAGAATGCAATCTAGTGCTACCATGTCATCTATGATAAGAAATAAAAAGCTACTACCCAGACATCACTGCATAATTTTTTCATGAGTGTAGATAGAATTGAATCGAGTAAGGAACAAGAACCTATGCCATCATCATCAGGTGTGAGTGAAATTGCAGCTAACCCTTTGTCTCCCATTGCTGATGATCCTTCAGCTCTACCATCTCCCATATCTCCTCCCTCCTCCAGCCAGTAACTCTTCTGGCCTGTTCACTTGATGCCAGCCCCTGAGGATCAGGTGTTGTACTTTCTACTGTACTTTTCAAGGTACTATACTGTAAGATTAAAAATGTTTCTGTTATTTTTTTAATGCATTATTTGTGGGAAAGTATGAAATCTATTGCAGTACAGTACTATATAGCCAATTGTGTTAGTTGGGTACTTAGGCTAACTTTGTTGGATTTATGAACAAATTGGACTTAACAAACATGCTCTCAGATCAGAACTTAGTGATATGCAGGACACTTACCACATTAAAATTCAAGGAGTTGACATTTTAATTTGGGCAGAGATTCTTAGTGCAAGCAAAATGTTCCATATTTCCTTGTGTCTCTTTCAGTAAATTTGGGGCCATTTAATTAATTATAGCTACTGAAATCTGAGATATGATATATGTCCATACCATAAAGAACTTGTAACAGTGAGAGAACTTCTTTGGTATTATTGTTCTCCAGTATGTGGGTTGCCCACCCACCCAGTGGGTAAGGGATTTGATTTTATTATGATTGCACCTGCCCCCCTGCCACCCACCATCTCATTGTGTCTTCTCTCCTTTGTCTTTAGACATGGAGTATCTTCTTCTGGTAGGTTCCAGTGTCCTCCTATGATGGTTGTTCAAAAGCTAGGTGTGATTTCAGTGCTTTCACGGGAGGAGGTTAGCACACATCCTTCTACTTTGCTCAACGAGGTCCTACTGTATGGCATAGGGAACTTGGCTCAATGTATTATGCCAGCCTGGAAGGGAGGGGAGTTTGGGGAAGAATGGATATCTGTATAGGTATGGCTGAGTCCCTGTGCTGTCTACCTGAAACTATCACGGCATTATTAATTGGCTATACTCCAATATGAAATACAAAGTTCAAAATACACACACACACACACACACACACACACACAAAGACCTTATAGGTCATATGTTGCATACGGCATGGCTAAAATATAGAAGTGAGATACATGATTTACACAGGTGTGTGATATTGTTGTAGCCATGCGTTCCGGGGACCAAACTTACTCAGAAGGACAATGCAGATGGTGGAGTGCAGTTTATTACACCAACGGGCCCAAGGCAGAGTCTCCTCTTAGCCAAGGACCCCGACCAGTTTTTGTGAAAACTTTATATACCCTAAGTATACGTGTCCAAACCCACCTCCCCAAATTCCCTGAAACTAGTTTGAATAAAGGAAAAGAAAGATACAATCAAAGTTAACCCGTGATTCATATGCCTTAAGCCTAGGTAGTTAACAGTGGACAATATTCAATAGGCCTGAAGTCATACCCCAATAAGCATAATAGAATTTATGATTTAATTCAGTTACACACGTAACTAGGGTATTCTTTTAGGCAATGGAGAGTCTAGGTATGAGCCCTGGAGCTCTTCCATCCGGGGGGTCTGGTTTTCCAGTTGGTATGTCGTTTCCACAGATACTGGGCATATAGCTCAAAGTCCACAGTCCAGCCCAAGATGGAGTCCTGCTTTCAAGATGGAGCCTGTTCTGTTTGTTTCCTCTTTCAATATAAAGGAGAAATAAAACTTTGTTTTGTTAAGTTTTGTTGTTTTGTTAAGTCACTCAGGTTGAATGTTTATTTGTTACTGAAACCTATTTGATATTACTAATAGTAAAATGTGATCAAATTATAAATAGTAGAATGGGGGACCTATGAAAATTTTCTAAAATACTGGAATATAGCCAAAATGTTTTACAAGAGAGTTTGTGACTTGGCTGTGAGTAAAGAGGGAAATTTGGGGGACACCAAGGGAGTAAAGCTTAGAACATAGCAAACATGTTGAAAGGGAAGACTCCAAGGCCCCAGCACAGACCTTCTGATTGAGAATTTATTTAAGTGATAACTTGAATCTTTCACAAGTGACTAAGATGAAATTTAATCTGTACTGTAAACTTTGATAGTCCCTGATCTGAAATACAGCTTTAAGATATTCAAATTACTAGAAGAAAGAATGCATGTGTTGACTTTAAAAAATAGTCAAAACCTAAAAGTTGAGAGAAATTTTTATTTGGTGAGGTTTTTTAGGTTCAAGCCCGGAGATAGCATCTCAGGTGACCCTGAGAGAAGTATTCTGTGGAGGTGGGGGAAGGAATCGAGTTATATAGAAGTTTGCAGCAAGGTGCAGGTAGTCTGAACATCAAAAGATTGTTAATTAAGGAAAACCATATATCCCAAGTTAAGGACTTTAGTGCTTCTATATGCAGAAGCACTCAGAAGAAGCAAGAGTCTGGGCTTGTTGAAATCATTCCTATCATATGCATATCAGCTTTCTGGGGCCAGTTATTACCATGAGGAGTGGCTAATGGTGATGCCTGAGCTTTTTCGTATCCCTGATGGCTGCTGGATATTCAGTAGTGCTCTTCCTGGGCACAGAAATTCACATTGCAGGGCCAGAATTGCTGACTGCTGTGACATCCTTGTTTATTGATATAGCAGGAAATACTTCATTTCATACATGATAATTATGAGAGATATAAAAGTAAAATCGTAGAAGAGCTGTTGACCTAAAAAATAGTCACAACCTAAAAGTTGAGAGTTATGTTTTATTCTGTGGAAATTTTTAGGACTTAAGTATGGGTGGCAGCATCTCAAGTAGCCCTGAGAGAACTGTTCCAAGGAGGCAAGGGAAGGAGCCAGGTTACATAGAAGTCTTACAGCGAAGGGCAGGTAGTCAGAACATCAAAATATTATTGTTAATTAAGGAAAACCAGATATCCCAAGTAAAGAAATTTAGTGCTTTTCTAGGTACGGAAATATGCAAGAGTCCGGGCTCACTGAAATCACTCCTTTTGCATGCATCTCAACTATCCTGGAGCCAGTATCCTGTGTTTTTCACATCCTGAGTTTCTTGGGTTCAGCAGAGGGAGTGGCTGCAATCTGATGGCTATTAGATAGTGGGTATTTTTCTCATTCTTGAGTGCCCAGAGAGCTGGAGTTGCTGATGACTGTAACATCCTTGTTTACCGATATGGCAGGAAATACTTCATTTCTCACATCTGAGTGTACATTTCTAAGATGTTTTGTGTTTAGTTCTGTTTTAGACACTGGGGAAGATGTGGAGGTGGTTGTATTTGAGATGGGAGATAAAACTGCCGGGTGAGTGTAATCTCCTCAGTTCTGTCTCATCACAACAAAGATTTGAAGCAACGGACATTAAAGCCCTCGGTGCATCACAGCTCTTGGACAGACCGTGTTAGAGCTCTCGGGTCTCGAACAGACCGTGTTAGAGCTCTTAGACAGATCAGTGTTACAGCTCCGCGTTACAGTTCAGTTTTATTTTAAAAATAGCAGGAAAATACATCCTCGAGGCATGAGGGAATGCTGACCCAAAGACGCGAAGAGAAGAGAGAGCCCCGGCCCTTTGGCTCCTCTTTTTATATGTTTTCTTCTCCCCCTGGGCCTGCCCTATGTAAACTGAGCTAGCTGGGAGTGCTGTTTGTTCTACCTGGGGTCCTCACTCCTGTCCTCGGACCTTCCTTTGTTCTATTTTCGCAGGATTTTTTCCTTCCTTGTCTTTTAGCCACCACCATTTTGGACTCCTGTTTCCTACTCTAACTACCTAACAAAACCATGATAAAATTTTGATAGATGAACATAGGCAATTCAAGTAAAGGAAATGATATAGCCAAAGGACAGTAGGCAGCTCAGGTGGTAAAGGATCACCTGCAATGCAGGAGACCAGGGTTCAATCCCTGGATCAGGAAGATCCCCTGGAGAAGGGCATGGCTACCCACTGCAGCTTCTTCCCTGGAGAGTTCCATGGACAGAGGAATCTGGCGGGCTATAGTCAATTGGTTCACAGAGTGGGACATGACTGAGCAACTAACACTTTGACTTTCACTTTTATTTTCAAAGGAGAGTAGAGGTAGATAGATATTGAACTTGCACCAAAGGCAATCTAATAGCTAATCTTTGTAAACTGCTTACAAATTTTAAGTTGAAGATTCTTAAATATAGCTCTCCAACTTTGATTTCTCTCCTTATGTTATAGCAGGATGGTAGCTAGGTATGGGGAGAAAAATGGGGGCAGGGGCCAGGTGGCAGGAAATTACACATCTTGCAAACAGCTGGGGCCCATAGGCAGAAAAAGGAAAGCAGGAACCTCCACACTGACAGGAAACCACACATTTTGGGTGATAAGGGTCTAGGTAGCAGACAGAGAAAGGTGGCAAAGGGCAGGAATCTGCTGCATCCAAATGTAACTTGTTGATCACTGTTTGTTAGGGCCCATAAGTGGCTCATAGTGTATTGTTTAAAAATGGCCCATTGTGGTGACCTGACAAACAAGGGATGAAGTGACAGTGGCCACGTGGCCCTGGTGGCATTCCGTTTTTTCTTTAAGGCGACATCATGTTTTTCCCTGCTGGTGCCAGTTTCTCAAGACTATGTGACCACCCAACTATGAGACCCCTCTGACTACGTGATCGTAAGACCCCAGCTGTGGGCTGAAGATAAACTAAGGCCCCCTCCCTTTGGGGCACAACTTCCCATCAATAGAGTATAAGAAGTGTGACTGTGAAGGGAGAGCACTGGTTTTTCACTAAGCCAGTCACTTTCTCTCTTCCTATAATAAATCCTTCTCTGCCTGACTGCCCGGCTTGCTCTCTTTTTCTCTTTTTCTCTGCTTAATAATGTTCTCATTACAATAGAAATAACCTTACAGATAAGAAGTACTCATCATGCACCAACATCATGACACTCTCTGATCTGAGCTAAATAAGGACAAAAATCCCTCCTCCCCTCGGGAAATTGGAGTTGGGATGAGAATCCTGGGAAGATGACCCCCAAACTCCTCCTTCCTTAGTGAATATTCTGCCCCTGCATTTGTACATCCCTCATAACCAGCTTCAAAAAAACCTAGAGCATCAACTTCTCACTGGTCTGCCTGCTCTCCCTCAGAGAGCACACAGCATATCCTTGCTTAAGTAAATTTTACTTTACTTTCTTAACTTCTCTGTTTCTTCTCTGAATTCTTTCATGATGAAGAACCTTAAATTCACTGGCAACATCGACATCCTGTTGCAAAGACAAAGGTTAGAGTTTCTGGTTTCATGTAGATATTTGAATTTACCTATAATACCTTAGAAATACCTTTTAAAATTGATAATTTCATAATTAAAGAAGTAATAATTTTCTGCTAATATTGTAGGCTGATTTTTATTATAAATTTATAATGCTATAATAGCAAGACTTAAATTTATTACTTGTTTAGATTTTTTCCATAAATGGATGGATTACTAATCCTTCTTGCTATGACAATTGTTAAATTTTCCTAGCCCTTCAACTAAATAACAGTTTTTAGAACTCTCCTTAGATTCTGAGTCATGGAAGATCTCCAAGATGTGTTAATTAATGACTTCCAATGGAAACAAAGATTGTGGAGGAGTGATTGATATTTATATCCTGTGGTACTTCAGTTCAATTATACGATTGAAACCTAGAACAATGCAATACTTTAAAGACCAGTTTCTTGCATTCTTAAATGTTCTATGCCTACTTATTCTGGAGAATTGTAGGTTATTTACAGGCTCTAGAGGGGAAGGCCTTTGTGTTTTAAGCTAGGTGAGAACTCATTACTTGGTGTCTATTATTTTTTATGACACCTCATCATCAACGACTACTGCTATGGCATTTACACAACATTACTCTAACTCCTGTTTAGTGCGTTACTATAGAAACACATGTTCATGTAAAGCTTTCTCTTTTGACTTGAAAATTAAGTTTTAGCTCAATTTCCTGCTTACTTGTTACATTCCTTGAGTCGAATGCATGGAATCCTTTGGAACAAGTGTCATAATGTGAAATATAATAGGAAATATCTTTTTCTAAAGATGAATTCTCCATGTAAACCATTCTGTGTTAACATTTCCTAACTTTCAGCTAGAGAAAATGACTTGTGTTATTTCCTACAATTATTAGTAGGAACTATATAAAAGCACACAATGAATAAAACTCTTCAAGGCACCATCTTGCAAGAAAAGCAAGTCTTGGAACAAGGCTCTTTCTAATCAAATTTTAAGTATAGTAACATAGTGCTATTTAATACCCAAAATCAAAGTAGGAAGTAAGGAAAACATGAAGTAAGTGGTCCCTGGTGTCAGCATTTATGGATCACTTGGGTAACAATTCAGAATACTGATCTTGTGATATTAGCTTTTTCTGCCAAGTGGCAGATAGGGTTGCATTTTCTGGTCTAAATTCCAAACTTAGAATGAGTAGCTTAGAAGCTGAGGAGAAAGGATGCCTGCTAATTTCTAGTTTAATTTTAGAAACGTTTTTAATTGTAGTCAGCTTAATTTTTACTAAGGGTACGCATATAAAATAATGGAGGAAATGGATCAGTTCATTACTGTTGACACTGCAGAACTAACAGAATCAACCTGCTAATGTGTTTCTTCCTTAATTTATTTATTCAATCATTAAGCACTTTTGAGTATTTATTTCTATGCTAAGATTACTATCAAAGTTGCTGAGAAGAAATAGACACGAATAAGACCTGGCTCCTGGCTTCCAGAAATCAATACAGGCTAGTGAGAGTTTAATATTGCCCTTGCATGTATGGGGAGATTTTAAACTGTTGATCATTTACATTAAAATTTGGCATTTGCAACTGACTAAAAACTGAAGAGCACAACTGCAGGAAGTGTATTAAGAAGATATCATTCTAAATCACTAATGCAGAGAAGGAAAAGATTTCTCATTCTATGAGACTCATATCCCCCTCAAACTGAGGTTACTCACAATCTTAAATCCCTATTCTAATCAGTAGTGGAAGCCTGTTCTTGAGTTTACTCTTTAAGTATGCTCAATCAATGTTTGGTATTCTCCTGTTCTCTCTCCCTTGGTAAGCATTTAATTTTCTTGAGGCTCACATAGCATCATGAGAGCATAAGCTGGAGATACAAAAGTTTGAATTCACTCATGTTTGATTCCTGTCCCTGTGTTCTATCCTCTACTTCATAATAATGAAGATACATTCCTTGGCTAGAAGTATTTTATATGGCATGCCATGACAGTGATTAATGTTTGGCTGTATGAGAACTTAATGCAGAATGCTTTCAACTAGTTCACACAGTAATGGTTCTGTTGAATTAGAGCTGTGTCTGCCAGCTGGGCAGATGATTATTATCTTGCTTTCTGAGGTTATTCAGTCAATCAGTATTCATGAGATACATATTTGTGGTACAGTGAGCTGATTTGCATGGGTTTTCCTGGGTTTGCCATATACCCTAACATTGAGAGGGTTTCCCTGGTAGCTCAGCTGGTAAAGAATCTGCCTGCAATGCAGGAGACTTGGGTTTGATTCCCGGGTAGAGAAGATCCACTGGAGAAGGAATAGGCTACCCATTCCAGTATTCTTGGGCTTCCCTTGTGGCTCAGCTGGTAAAGAATCCGCCTGCAAGGTGGGAGACCTGGGTTCAATCCCTGAGTTGGGAAGATCCCCTGGAGAAGGGAATGGCTAGCCATTCCTGTATTCTGGCCTGAAGAATTCCATGGACTGTATACTCCATGGGGTCGCAAAGAGCCAGACACAACTGAACAAGTTTCACTTTCACTACCACTGAGAAGCAGTTTGTCTTATAAAAGAGTAGAAAAGTCAGGAACAGCTGGGAGTCAAATTCCTGTGAGGTTGTGAAGTGTTAGTCACTCAGCTCAGTTGTGTCCAACTCTGTGATCCCATGGACTGAGGCTCACCAGGCTCATCTGTCTATGGGATTCCCCAGGCAAGAATACTGGATTGATTGCCATTTTCTTCTCCAGGGACTCTTCCCCACTCAAGGATAGAATCCATGTCTCTTGTGACTCCTACATTGGCCGGTGAATTCTGTACCACTAATGCCACCTGGAAAGCTCCACTTTAAAGATTATTGAGACAAAATTATGTTGGAATAAGAAAAGCCACGAGCATTCTCTAGATAGGATCTTGAAACAGGTTATAGTAACTAATATGTCTTTGTGGTGGTAATGAGTGTCCATTTGATGTGCAAGGCATAGTTACTGTGTGTTCTATGTAATCATACAAGTGGGTGTATGCATCCAAATACATATTTAGAAAATTTTTATTTAGAAATTCAGTGAAATTTGTATTTAGAAATTCAATGAAATACAAAGAAATTTGTATTTAGAAATGGCCTCAACATGATCTATCTGATGGTTAAAAATGCCCCCCTGAGGACTCACTTAATTATAATACCATCCTCCAACTAGACCTCTTTTGTAGATGAGAAGGAAAATGGTCAGAAGTCCCATATATACAGGTTATCTTTGTTTGGAGATTTAAAAAAAAAAAACCTCTTATGCAGGAGTTGTGGGCTTGTTCTTTCTATGCTGCCTATAATTTCCCCCAAACCTTCAGGTTCAAACTGTCCCCCTTATCCAGAACTGCCAAAACCTAGCCCACAGGAGCCTCCACAATCTCTGGTAATGCCTCCATCACGAGCAGTAGCTCCTACCCCAGTGGATCCTAACCCAACTCCGATGACCTCTAGGCTATATCCTTCTGTCCTTCCAGTACAGAAAGTTCCTAATGGGGACTTGGGACCCACGTGGGTCCATGTCCCTTTCCCCCTCCAAGATTTAAGACAAATTAAAAATGCCCAGGAATGGGGAGATCTGATAGTCAATCAGCCTGTTTACCTACAGGATTCCAGGCAGTGCCCATAGATGACCCTAACTGGTCACATGACAAAAACAGTGATGACTGGAAGAGACTTCACTCTATTACTTGCATTAAGAAAGGCTTAAAAAAAAATCATGAGTTAAGCACTTAAACTACTCCAGATAGTTTAAGTATCTATCTTAAACTGGGTATATATCTGGAGAGACTCAAGAAAAGGAGGAAAATCCCACAGCTTTTCTGGAAAGGCTCAGGGAGGCATTGAGAAAGCACACTTATTTGGACACAGATTCCCCAGAGGGCCAACTTATTCTTAAAGATGAAGTTATTACTCAGTTGGTTCCAGATATTTGGAAGAAACTCCAAAAATTGGCTTTTGGTCCTGAAATGGATTTAGAGTGCCTCCTGAGAGCTGCCACATCAGTATTCTTTAATAGAGATTAGGAGGAACATAAGGAAAAGGAGAGAAGCAATAAGACAAAAGACAAAGCTCTCATTATGGCCCTACAGGGAGTTAACTTTAGGGCTCCAAAGATGAAAGGACAAAAGCAAAAACCTGGAGCCCATTTCTGTTGTAGCAAGGATGGGCACTTTAAGGGACAATGCCCCCAAGGCAAGCAGAGGCCACCACCCAGGCCTTGCCACACTTGCAAAGGAGATCACTGGAAGAGTAACTGTCCTCAGGGAAGTAGGTTTAAAGGGTCAGAAACTCAGACCCAGGATCAAGACTGACAGGGCCAGGGGCTTCCCACTTTGGCTCCTGTCCTGATCACCACACAGAAACCTCGAGTGACTCCAACTGTAGGAGGCCATCCTGTTAACTTCCTACTTGATACAGGAGCTACTTTTTCAGCCCTCCTCTCTAATCCAGGTCCTTCTTCTACTAATTCAGCTACTATAAGTGGCATTTCTGGAAAGTCAATTACAAAATTCTTTACACAACAGTTGAGCTGTAACTGGGATTCCATTCTTTTTTCCTCTTGCCTTTCTGATAATACCAGAAAGCCCAACCCCCAGCCTAGGAAGAGATATTCTATCTAAAATGCAAGCTTCGATTCATATGGAAATGGAATCTACAGAAAACTTATGCTTACCCCTGACAGAAGTAGAAATTAACCCCAAAGTGTAGGCAACTGGAGGAAAGACAGGAAGAGCCATCTCAGCTCAACCAGTACAGATAACTCTTAAAAATCCTAATAACTTTCCACACAAAGTTACACACACTTTGTGTGACTTCCACACAAAGAAACAATACCCTCTAAATCCAGAGGCAAAACAGGGATTCATTCCCTTGATTGAGAACCTCAAAGGGCAGGGGCTCATAACTCAATGTAACAGCCCTTGTAACACACCTATTCTGGGAGTCCAAAAGTCTAATGGGGAAAAGCATCTAGTTCAGGACTTCTGCCTCATTAATGAAGCTATAATTCCATTACATCCTGTCTCGCCTAACCGCTATACTCTACTCTCCCAAATCCCAGAAATAGCCACTTATTTTACTGTTTTAGATTTGAAGGATGCCCTTTTTGCATACCTTTAGCTAAAAGTTCACAATTTTTGTTTGTTTTTGCAGATCCATCTGATTCCTCTACTCAATTAACTTGGATAGTGTTGCCTCAAAGATTTAGAGATAGCCCTCACTTGTTCAGGCAGGCTTTAGCCAAAGACCTAGCTGCCTTTCAGGCAACTGAATCTATATGAATGAATATAGATGAATCTACATTCAATATGTAGATGATATTCTCCTTTGTGGTGACACAGAGAAGAAATGTAACCAAGCCACCTGTGATCTTATCATCAGCTCAATGTGGCTATAAGATATCAAAATCAAAAGCTCAAATGAGCCAACAGTCAAATATTTAGGACTCAAACTCTCCCATGGAGTTCAAACCTGGGAAAGGAAATAATGGAACCCATTTTACAACACCCTCTCCCTAATACTTTAAGATAACTCCTTGGTTTCCTCACCATCACTGGCTACTGCCGGATTTGGATTCCAAGATATGGAGAGCTGGCTCGACCTTTGTATAAGTTACTAAAAGAGACTCAACAATTAGGACAAAGGTATTACAATGGGAATCTGGAGAAATACATGTGTTTAAGACTTTAAAACAGGTTCCTACTCTCAGCCTGCCTACAGGAGACCAATTTAATCTTTTCGTAACAGAGAGATCAAGGATAGCACTGGGAGTTCTAACTCAGCCCAAAGGAAGCTTACAATAACCTGTTTCTTATTTAAGAAAAGAGCTCAATTCTGTAGCCAGAGGATGGCCACATTGTCTATGAATAGTGGCCTCAGTAGCTCTATTAATTCCTGAAGTTACCAAGTTAATTATAGGCTGAAATCTTACAGCCTATACTTCACGTGATATCTCTGGAATTTTAAACTGGATCTCACATAGGGAGGGCTATGGCTATCTGACAATTGACTTCTCAGATACCAATCCCTGCCTCTTAGAAGGACCCATAATTCAGTTAAAAACTTGCTCAGCCTTAAACCCAGCAACATTCCTTCCTGAGTCATTAGATAAGAAGCTAGAATATGATTGACGTCAAGTCCTAGCTTTAAATTACTCAGCCAGGGAGGACTTAAAAGATAAGCCTTTAGAAAATCCTGATGAAACTGTGTTTACAAATGGTAGCTCCTCCAAGGAAAAAGGAGAAAAAAGGAGAACATAAGGCAGGATGCACAGTGGTCACATTATCTAAAATTTTAGAAAGCAATCCCCTACCCCCTGGAACTAGCACTCAATTAGCTGAATTGATTGCTTTAACCAGAGCCTTAGAGCTGGGGACTGACAAGAGAGTGAACATCTATACTGCCTCTAAATATGCTTACTTAGTCCTTCATGTGGAGAAGGCAATGGCACCCCACTCCAGTACTCTTGCCTGGAAAATCCCATGGATGGAGGAGCCTGGTAGGCTACAGTCCATGGGGTCACTAACAGTTGGACACGACTGAGCGACTTCACTTTCACTTTTCCCTTTCATGCACTGGAGAAGGAAATGGCAACCCACTCCGGTATTCTTGCCTGGAGAATCCTAGGGATGGCAGAGCCTGGTGAGCTGCTGTCTATGGGGTCGCACAGAGTCGGACACGACTGAAGCGACTTAGCAGTAGCAGTAGCAGCAGTCCTTCATGATCACACAGCTATCTGGAAAGAAAGAAACCTTAAAACCTCAGATGGCAGTCCCATTAAATACTACCCAGAAATTATGCACCTCTTCGATGCAATTAAACTACCCAAAGATGTGGCAGTAATACACTGCTGGGGCCATCAAAAAGATGATTCTGACATGACAGAGGGAAATAGGAGTGCCAACCAACAAACAATAAAGGCAGCCCTTCAGCCTTTTAATACTCAGGCTCCTCTCATCTGGGATAAGATTCCCACAGATATAAAACCCCAGTATTCTCTGGAGGAACTTCAACACTTTCTTTCTCATGGAGACACTCTACTCCCCTCTGGATGGGTTCTATCAGAAGATGAAAAACTTGTATTGCCCTTTTGCACCCAATGGAAAATTCTTAAAACGCTACATCAAACTTTCCATTTGGGAATTGAAAATACTTACCAACTTGCTAAGAGTCTCTTCAAGGGAAAAGGATTAATAAAAAGTATAAGCCAGATTGTTAAAGGATGTGAAGTCTGTCAAAAGAATAATCCCCATAACAACCAGAAAGCTCTCCCAGGCTTACAACGAACAGGAAGATATCCTGGAGAGGACTGGCAGATAGACTTCACTCATATGCCAAAAGCCAAGAGACATCAATACTTACTGGTTTGGATTGATACCTTTACTGGGTGGATACAGGCTTTCCCATGTAGAACAGAACAAGCCAAAGAAGTTGTTAAAATTTTAATACACTAGCTCATTCCTCGATTTGGCCTGCCATGAGGATTTCAAAGTGACAATGGCCCTGCCTTTAAGGATGCAATAACACAGGGCATCTCCCAGGCCCTAGGAATTGATTTTCATTTACATTGTGCCTGGAGACCTCAGTCTTCTGGGAAGTAGAAAAAGCTAGTGATATGATTAAGAGACATTTATGAAAACTCTCAGAAGAGACTCACCTTTCCTGGACTTCATTACTTCCTTTAGCTCTAGTGAGAATAAGAAATACTTCACAGTCACTGGGACTTAGCCCTTTTGAAATGTTATATGGGAGGCCATTTCTCAAAAATGATTTATTTCTAGACCAAGAAACAGCTAAACTAACAAAATATGTCACTAACTTAACTTCTTTTCAAAAACAGTTACAATCCCTAGAAAATGGGATCTCACAACCAGAAGAATATAAAAAGTCCTTATATAATCCTGGGGAGCTGGTATTAGTAAAGGCTATTCCTTACAATAGTCCCACCTTAACTCCCACATGGGAGGGACCGTATTCTGTTATTCCCTCTTCACCCACAGCTATTAAAGTTACAGGTATTGATGGTGATGGACAGGGAAGCCTGACATGCTGCAGTCCATGGGGTCAAAAAGAGTCAGACATGACTAAACAACTGAACTGAACTGAACAGACATAAAACACCTTGCTAAAAACTAGCAAGCAGACATTCTTTCTGCCCTCTTCTGATGTCTATGTCAGAAGCTTTCCCTATCTCTTTTACACTTTAATAAAATTCTGTTACACAGAAACCTCTGAGTGGTCAAGCCTGGTCTTTGGCCCCAGATCAAAATCCTCTCCTCCAGAGGTCACAAATCCTGGCATAGCACAGCTTGCAACTGCCAACTTTCATCTCTAATGCTTTGAATTCTTTATCTGGTAAATTCTCTACTTTTGTTTCATTCATTGTTAATTTTCTTTCTTTTCTCTTTTCTGGGATTTTCTCTTGCTTTTTCAATTGAGACCAGTTCTTCTCTGTCTTTTCATTTTACTCAAAACTCTGTCTCTATGGATATAAGTGAAATGGTTATCAATTGTGTTTTCTAAACATGTACTTATATTTGAGTGTTCTTATCAGTCACCTTGTACCCATATCTTTTTGATATGAGAGCCAGAGTTGATATGAATAAGAGTCATGTCTTTCCTCAGGGCATATTTGCAGCTATCATCTTTGTAGGTGGTGGGCCTGGAAATGAAGGGCCTAGGTCCAGTCAGATGTAAGCTGAGGCTTCCAGTCTATTCAGTGACCATTACCACCCTATCAAGGGCAGGTTTGGATTCCAAGTATCCTTGCACCAGAGGGTAGCAACGGTGCAGTAAGAGAAGTCCATGTGAGCTTTTGGCTTGTGACAGGGCATGAGCTGTGATGCGCTGGCCTCAGACAGAGGTCTGGTCTACCTCTGTTGTGCGGTCTGTGTAAGCACCAGCAATATCAGACCCACTGTATCTGAGTCTCCTTTATATCTTACAGCTGTTGACCCCACCTTCCACTGATCCCACTCCTTTGTGGCGTTGTTCTCTAGGGCATGCAGGGTATGTGTGGGTTCTCAGAATGTATGTGGTATGGGCCCTGGCTGTCTGGATGCTGTCAAAGTTTGGGACCATCTATAAATTCTATCTGTGCAAGCAACTGCAATGGCCGCCTGCAGTGTGTTCAGATACTACCCCTGGTCCAATTCACCTCTGTGTCCCATAGTTGAACTCTCACTCAGTTTAACTTTAGGCACACATAGGGAAGTCATGGGAAACTAGGCAGTCACTGAAACAGTCCTCAGTCTGCCCTCTCTGCTCTGCCTCAGTGGTAAGCCAGTGCTCACATGCTCTTTGTGAGCCGAGTTCAGGATTCCCAAAGCCCTCCTGTTAGTCTAAGCTGCCCTCCAACAAGCCACGGGGCTCCTCTTCCCTGTGTCTGACTTCAGGGCTGGCACACCTGCTACATGGCTTATAGCTCATCACCAAGGGCAGATCTCCACTAGTTATTTCCCCCTTTACTCTGAGTCCTCTCCCAAGGACAAAAGTCCCAAGCTGATCACATTTATTCCCTTTCTATTCAATCCTGTATGGGTATTTCTTACAGCTTTGGTTATAAAGGAGTCTTTCTGCCAGTTTCCAGTTAGTTTTCAGTGACATTTATTCTACACATAGACGTATTTTTGATGTGTTCACAGAAGTAATTGAGTTCTATGTACTTTTACACTACCATCTTGATCAACTTCTCTATGTTGAACTTTTAAGGAACTACCAAACTGTTTCCCAAAGTTGTTATATCATTTTATGTTCCCACTAGTGGTATATGAGAGTTCCAGGTGTTCTAGACCCTTGTCAATGTTATGTATGGTAAATCTCTAACTTCAACATTCTAACAAATGTGTAGTGGTATCTCATTGTGGTTTTAATTTATAGTTTTCTAATCAATAATGTTGAGCATTTTTTCATGTTCTTATTTGCTATTTGTAATCTTTGGTGAAGTTGTTAGTTCTTATAGATTTTGAGTGTTCTTTATATATTCTGGGTGTATGTTATTGATCATATATATATTTTGTTAAATGTTCCCCCAGTGGGTGCTTTGTCTTTTTATTTTCTTCATAATATCTTTCAAAGAAAAGGAAAATTTCAATTTGAAGTTCATTGTAATAGTGTGTTCTCTTATGGATCATGATTTTTGTATTGTATCTATGAAATCTTTGCCTAACTCAAGCTCATAAAATTTTTCTTCTATATCTTTTTCTAAAAATTTTATAATATTAGGTTTTATGTTGAGATATATGATATATTTTGGGTAATTTTTGTATATGGTATAGGGTATGTATTAAAGTTTATTATTTTTTCAAATAGATATCCAATTAAACCATTTTTAACTTGGATAACTATTATCACATTGTTCTCTTTAAAGGTCATACAATTTAAACTTCTAACAAAAATGTATGAAGGTGTCTCTCAGTCTGACAATAGTTGTATACTAGGAAAGAGTAGTATCTTCATCTATTGTTGAGTTGCTTTTTAAAATTGTGAGGTTAAGCATCATTTTATATATTTTAGAGCTATTTCATTTCCTTTCTGTGAACTAATTATTTCTGTCCTCTGCTCATTATTTTCTATGGGGATGTTGGTCATTTTTTTTCTGTTTTAGGAAATTAATTTAAAATATTGAATTCTATTTGATTGCTTTTGTAAAAATAAAATAACTTTCAGAGTATAACACATGAACACTGAGTTTGTAAAAAGTATTTGAACTTTTAACACTCTAAAATAGTGTTTTTAAAAGGCATCTCAAACTGTTTCATTAGAAAACTATTGCTGAGTGAAATGTAGGATTTTTTAAGATTCAGATCTCTTCATTCACCAAGATAATTTTCAGTAACATGGACTGATCAGAACAGCATTTGAAAAGTCCAGAGACACTGTGAGGCCATCTAAATAAGCTGTTTTGACTTAAATGGGCTATTGCTTTACTTTATTTTACTGTCTATATTTGCAAAACAAGACCTCAAAATAAAAAAGCTTGACTCCAGTCAATAAGATGTGTGGGTCTCAACAGACTGATTTCCTACTATGAATCTCTTTAACAGCGTCAATATTATTTGGCAAATATATCTATGGGGCTTTGGTCCCTCAACATCCATAGGCAAAAACAGGACTATGTTACGATGTTAAAATGTTAAGATTCCTTGGACAGCTGTTGATGGATGAATTTTAACTAAAGAGGAGCTTAATAAATGCCATAAATTATCTTTCATTAAAGCGGAAACTAAACTGCAACACATTTTCATAGAATAAATAACTCAGCTTCTTCTTTTTAAAACAAAATCATCATTCTCAATGTCTATGTGAACTTTTCCTGAGCATCTAAAAACTAAAACCCATGTTTATTTCTATTAACTTACAACATTCTAAGAGACTCACTTGAGAAACACAGTGATTTAATTATTTGAATTTGAATAGAAAATACCCCATTTACTGTGACAAATCATGGTAAATTTAATAGCAATTGTTATTAACAGGTATGAAACAGTTTTGTGAATTACAGAATTTTGCCCAAATCTCTTGGGCAGTTAGGGAAAGTTCCATTGAAATAACTATTTTAAAACATATCAAAAAAGACGCTAAGTGTTAATTTCACTAAATTATTAAATATATAAGATTTATATACTTATCTTGTATGCTTCTCTAGTTTCCAACAAAACTTTCATTTTAATGTACCTTCTAATTGTCCAAGTAGGTAACAAACCAGAGTATACTCTGACCATATACTAATTCATGCTTATCTGCCCTGCTCTAAGAAAGGTCTAAATAAGGTTTGAAAATTAGGCATTAGTTCCTTACACATTATGGTCATAAAATGCCACAGAGCTTGTTTCTGTGTGAAGTCCTCAGCAATGCAATTACTTACTCGATACCTAGTTTTTGCACTAATGACTTCTGGAATAGGGTGGGCTTCATGCTCAAGGCAGTAAAATGGGGCTAGAGGTGAGCTTCCAGAAGCATTTCAGCAGAAGAATCTGAAAATAGACCTGGAATAATAACTGAAAATCTTTAGTATTCTGTAATATCGGTAATTGTTCAAATAAGAGAATGAGGCAAGTGCAGCATCAGAAAATAACAAGGCAGTAATGTGACCTCGCAGGATCTGCTACAATGATCCTGTTGGTCTTTTCCCCTTGAAAGCCTCTTCTTCCTTTTCCTTAGTATCTTTGTCTTGTTTTTTTTTTTCGTTCTTATTTGTTCAAGTGCTTCTTCCCTACCCATTTCTTTGGTGGGATCCTCCTTTGTCTTTCGTCCAGGGCAGATACTCGTCCTACTTGATTCTTATTTTTATATTTCTTTCTCCTTTTTCCCTGGAGTGTTCACCCATATCCTTGGATTCAACTTTAACTCTAAGCCATTGACTCCAACCTCAGAAATCCTATTTCTTCACCATAGCTTCAAAAGCCTCTTGTACTTTCCACCTGAGAGTTCAGTTCTCACATGAACTCAATGTATCAAAGCAATTTTGACACATTCAACAGCTGCTGGCCACACAGCACCTGAATCACATCTTCTTAACTCCATTATTCAGTTCAGTTCAGTCTCTCAATTGTGTCCAACTACTTGCGACCCCATGGACTGCACCATGCCAGACCTCCCTGTCCATCACCAACTCCCGGAGTTTACCCAAACTCATGTCCATTGAGTTGGTGATGCCATCCAAACATCTCATCCTCTCTCATCCCCTTCTCCTCCTGCCCACAATCTTTCCCAGCATCAGGGTCTTTTCAAATGAGTCAGCTCTTCACATCAGGTGGCCAAAGTATTGGAGTTTCAGCTTCAACATCAGTCCTTCCAATGAACACCCAGGACTGATTTCCTTTAGGATGGACTGGTTGGATCTCCTGGCAGTCCAAGGGACTCTCAAGAGTCTTCTCTAACACCACAGTTCAAAAGCATCAATTCTTCAGTGCTCAGCTTTCTTTATAGTCCAACTCTCACATCCATACATGACTACTGGAAAAACCATAGCCTTGACTAGATGGACCTTTGTTGGCAAACTAATGTCTCTGCTTTTTAATATGCCATCTAGGTTGATCATAAGTTTCCTCCAAGGAGTAAGCATCTTTTAATTTCATGGCTGCAATCACCATCTGCCGTGATTTTGAAGCCCCAGAAAATAAAGTCTGCCACTGTTTCCACTGTTTCCCCATCTATTTCCCATGAAGTGATGGGACTGGATGCCATGATCTTAGTTTTCTGAATGTTGAGCTTTAAGCCAACTTTTTCACTCTCCTCTTTCATTTTCATCAAGAGGTTCTTTAGTTCTTCTTCACTTTCTGCCATAAGAGTGGTGTCATCTGCATATCTGAGGTTATTGATATTTCTCTCAGCAATCTTGATTCCAGCTTGTGCTTCATCCAACCTTGCATTTCTCATGATGTACTCTGCATATAAGTTAAATAAGCAGGGTGACAATATACAGCCTTGACATACTCCTTTCCCGATTTGCAACCAGTCTGTTGTTCCATGTTCAGTTCTAACTGTTGCTTCCTGACCTGCATACAGGTTTCTCAAGAGGGAGGTCAGGTGATCTGTTATTCCCATCTCTTTCAGAATTTTCCACAGTTTCTTGTGATCCACACAGTCAAAGTCTTTGGCAAAATCAATAAAGCAGAATTAGATGTTTTTCTGGAATTCTCTTGCTTTTTCGACGATCCAATGGATGTTGGCAATTTGATATCTGGTTTCTCTGCCTTTTCTAGAACCAGCTTGAACATCTGGAAGTTCACAGTTCACTGTTGAAGTCTGGCTTGGAGAATTTTGAGCATTACTTTACTAGCATGTGAGATGAGTGCAATTGTGCAGTAGTTTGTGCATTCTTTGGCATTGCCTTTCTTTGGGATTGGGATCAAAACTGACCTTTTCCAGTCCTGTGGCCACTGCTGAGTTTTCCAAATTTGCTGGCATATTGAGTGCAGCACATTCACAGCATCATCTTCTAGGATTTGTAATAGCTCAACTGGAATGCCATCACATCCACGAGCTTTGTTCGTAGTGATGCTTCCAAAGGCCCACTTGACTTCACATTCCAGGATATCTGGCTCTAGGTGAGTGATCCCACCATAGTGATTATCTGGGTCACGAAGATCTTTCTTGTATAGTTCTTCTGTGTATTCTTGCCACCTGTTCTTAATATCTTCTGCTTCTGCTAGGTCCATGCAATTTCTGTCCTTTATTGAGTCCATCTTTGCATGAAATGTTCCCTTGGTATTTCTAATTTTCTTGAAGAGATCTCTAGTCTTTCCCATTCTATTATTTTCCTCTATTTCTTTGCACTGATCACTGAGGAAGGCTTTCTTATCTCTCCTTGCTATTCTTTGGAACTCTGCATTCAAATAGGTATATCTTTCCTTTTCTCCTGTGTCTTTCGCGTCTCTTCTTGTCACAGCTATTTGTAAGGCATCCTCAGACAGCCATTTTGCTTTTTTGCATTTCTTTTTCTTGGGGATGGTCTTGATCCCTGTCTCCTGTACAGTGTCACGAATCTCCATCCATAGTTCATCAGGCACTCTGTCTATCAGATCTAATCCCTTGAATCTATTTCTCACTTCCACTGTATAATCTAAAGGGATTTGATTTAGGTCATACCTGAATGGTCTGGTGGTTTTCCCTACTTTCTTCAATTTAAGTCTGAATTTGGCAATAAGGAGTTCATGATCTGAGCCAGAGTCAGCTCCAAGTCTTGTTTTTGTTGACTGTGTAGAGCTTCTCCATCTTTGGCTCCATCATTACTTAGTCAAATTCCAATCATCCCTTATGGCCTGTATGTGTCCAATAAATACCTTTGCATTGTTTTTAAATAACTAATCTAACAGGACAACTTTATGCATAGAGAAGAATCAAAGATGAAATTTGATGATTCTTTTATCTAACAACAATAATGGCAGTTTACATTTCTTCTAGAATTCTAGATATTCATCTGAATATGATTATCTAGTGATAACTAGCCAACTTTAAGAACTTTCACAGAATAAACCCTACATTTCTTGAAATACTTAAAATGTCTTTAAAAGATGATTTTATTAAGAATTTTACAATAACATATTTTCATGATTACTAAACACAGAATAGGTCTTACTTTTATTTCTTTCATAGGCTTCTATAAAAGTATGGTTAGCTTAAAAAATATACTTAAGTCTCTTCCCCCAAACTAATTTTGGTTAGCATAATGGAAATGTCTAGAGTTTTAGGGCGTCTCCAAACAGGGAAAGGGAAAGAACAGAGAACTCTAAACTAAACTAAAGGGTGACAAGCGGTGGGGGCGAGGGGGGGTGTTAAGGAAAGGAAACCAAGAATGAAACGTGGGAAGGATTCTTGGCAGCATAAAGCCTCAAGACTGCACCCACACATCCTCCTCTGCAACTCTATAGATTCTCTAGGCAGGTGGCTCCCAGTGTATTAAAATATTACAACGTAGGGCAGGTCCTCAACCATGAAAACGGTTTGCTCCCTGAGTCAGTCTTGCCAGCTGGCAACTCAGTTATTGGTGCTATAAAGGAAGATGGATATGTCCTCACTCACCGTCCCCCCTCCAGTCCCTGCCCCTCTCCTGCTTTTGCAATACTGAGTGCTGATCTCTGTCTCCCCCTGGTGGCAACCGGCCAGGGACAAGCGGGCGCTCGGGCGAGGCAGGAGGGAACATGCCTGTAATAAAGGTCGCGGCAAAGGAGCGGGGTGGCGGATACCTTCTGTGGCTTTTGCAGCTTCTGCATGCTGGTACAAGTCTGGCCTTCCCAGAAAACAGTTTTCCAAACGTGGCGCTCACTCCAGCTTAGTTCTGTTTTTATCTGTCCAGCTTTATTCAGGTCTTACCGGTTGGGAGTCCTATTTTGTTGTGACTTTCAGGTTTTAGGGCGTAACTTCCACGCATTTGGAAGCGAGGGGGCGCAGGAGAGTCCAGACGGTGAAAGGATTGTAGACATCAGCCCTCCCCGCCCCCCACCCCCGCGCCCTTATTCCGAAGAACTGAGGGAAGAGGGAAACCAGATTGCTCCCTTAAATCCCAAATAGATCCCCCCCCGCCCCCCGCTCCACCGTAGGTTTCCCCTGCTCTCGCCTTGTTCCATATATTGATCTGTTACTTTACCACTGCTTAGAGAAGGTTGGAGATCGTCCCGAAGTCCGTCTCATTGTCCCCAACCCTTAAGTGGCCGAGAGTGGGCAGTCCAGAAGCGAGGATTCGGCTCATCTGCTGTAGGGCACAGTGTAGGGGGGACCTCCGTGGACTCCGAGGGCGAGATGAGGATCACTGGTAAATGGAAAGGGGTGGGCTTATGATTTAGGAACAGGCGTGGGTGTAAAGAGGGGGAAATAAAACACAAACCGCTTGCCAAGCCGGCCAGGGTTTGTTCTGCTAGACGGTTGGCGTCTGTGTCTGATGCTCCCAACCCCGCTAGGCTGCCCAGTGGCTCCGCCGAGCCTGAAGCCTAGAGCGAGTAAAGGATCGGGAGTGTCCTCAGCTCGGGCTGAGGGGGCAGGGAAGCCGAAAGCCCCGTGCGCCACTTCCTCAGCAGCTTCGGCTTCTGCGGGCCTGTTCCCTCGCGTCTTTGCACTGAGATCCGCCTCTTCTCTGCCTCCCCCTTTCCGCGACCTGCCTCCGCCTCCTTCCTCTGCCTCCACCCTCAATCCCCAACCCTGTTTGTCTAGAGCTGGGCTAGGAGCCCTCGGTCGGCCGGAGCTCTGGATGTGGGTGCCAGACAATTCCACGGCGCCTCTCAAGATGGACAGCCGCTACACTAGCTCCGCGGGCCTCGGGGATTTAAACCAGCTGAGCGCGGCCATCCCGGCCACGCGAGTGGAGGTGTCCGTGTCTTGCAGGTGAGGACGCAGCCCTTCCCCTCCGTCCTTTGCCCCTACATCTACTGGGTCGGTAGCGTTTGGCAAGCGCGCAGGATACGCCGAGGCTCTGCGAGGGAGAGAAGTTGCGCCATGAGTGGGAAATAGCTCAGTTGTGGGTCTCGAGTCACCGCCGGGTCGAGTGGCAGAGCGAAGAGCCAGAACTAGGAGCGAGTGGTGGGCTATGGGACTGAGGCTTTATTTCTTTCTGGGAAATGCTGTAAAAGTTGGCTGGGCTGTGACTCAGGGGCGGGAAACCCTGGCCGCCGCCCACTTTACGAGCCCTTTTTCACGTCCCAAACTCGAGCTGTAGGGTTGGATGATGACAGGTTGGATGATGACAGGGCACAACATTGCCAAAAGCGCTTGTGACCAATGCGCGCAGTGGCCCAGGACTCCCTCTGCTAGGCTATGCAAACCTGAGGTTGGCTCCAAACCAGGCAGCTTCCTCCCCACCCACTTCCTGGAGCCATCCAGCTTGCTTCCCCGCCTCCTCGCCCCCACCTCCCCCGGGGGAGCCTTTTTGCCTTTGACCTACTATGTAGAAATTTCGACCGCAGCCTTACCTAAGCTGTGGAAAGTCACGACTTTCTGCCTGCAAGTGGATACATTTGAGTGCCTATAAAAACCTACACTCTGCTGTACATTTCAAACTGCTTTGGCTAACGTTCTTTGGGTCAGTTTCCTTGTAAAGTAGCGTAATTGCTATATCGCAGATAATTTTAAGATGACAACACTGACTGGAGCCCCCTCCCATGTTTGCAGACTTTGATCTTTCTCGGTGGAAAACTCTTAACCTGTACACTTTTCACTTGTTTTTAAAGCCCTCAAATCCTTTCCTTCCTTTTTTTTAAGAAAAAAAAAAGGAAGAAATCTTGAAGAAATCTAATAAACATGGTTAAGTATCGATGTAAATAAGCCCCTAGGCTTAAAATACTATCAATCTAGTGATATTTAATTTTGCATTGTCACAAGACTAAACCTGAAAGCCAGAATGGTTTCTTAAGGCTGACTTCAGACCATTAAACACTAATACTGATAGTGATAGCTAAATGATGCCTGAGATTTCTGTCACTTGAACAAGTGAAACTGTATGGAAAATTCTTCTTAGACATTAATTTCTAGACCTTTTTCTCTTTTCTGAAGCTGGCTTTGGATGCTAGAGGGAGGTTATCAGTATTTAACAGGTAATGCATAGCCTGAAGTCCTACAATAATAGCATTTTCTAGAGTTTTATTTTCTGCTGAAATCCTGTAAATCTGAATGGCATGTGGCCTGTATGAGGAATGAATACAAATGTTAAGTCTGAATTTCCCATAAACTTTTTAAGGGTTGTGGGGAAATTATACTTTAGCTAGTCTTCCTGCCAATAAGGTCCATATTTAACCACCCCCCCCACCCCCCCCCACCCCCCCCCACCCCCCACCCCCCCCCCCCCCCCACCCCCGCCGCCGCTTGTTTGCTTTGGGTGTGGTGCTGGGAATCCTGGTCAATTGGCTTTAGTCCAGTTCAGTTTCTTTCAGCTTGCTGCCTCAGAACCTGGAGATCCCCTTGTTTCACCCTTTTCTTTTTTTTGATACCATTGATTTCATGTATTGTTTTTAATTTTTAATGTTCAAATAGAAAAGTTCTGGAAGAGAACCCAAGTACTTGTAGTACTTATATTGTTGATAATTGAATCCTGTGATGATAGATGATGGTGTCCCTGGGGCTTTGGCGTAAGAGATCTGGTTATACATTCTGACTTTATACATATTCTGATGTCTAAAATGAAGATAATTTTGGCATTTATCTTATATAGTGTGTTATCAAAGTTTAATAAAATGATATCTGAAAAATACTAACACAAAGTAGACATGAAAATGTTACAGTGTTAAAAATATTCGCTATTATTATGATATTGGAAATAGTATTTATTGAATCAGTGTATTGCATATGGTTCAGCTATGGTATTCTATAAATAGTCCTTCTCTTTTGAACTTCAATAAATTGGTTAAAGAAGACAGGGATAGAGACAGCCTCAGGATATCTGTTTTTTCCTTCTCTTTCTTCTTTGATATACATAAAGAACATATTTCCTAGATTGTCCATGGGGATTTTATCTAGCAGCAAGACACAACTGTAGGTCCCTTAGCCTCACTATAGGTAAGCAGAGCAAGGAATCACCTTGCTGTTTCATATTGAAGACTTCTGATGATTTGCTGATGACCCTTTTGATAACCTCCTTTCATTGTGCCCAGTTTAAGATTTTTTAAAAGCTTTATGATGTTTGCATCTTCATTTTGAGTGAGGTGAGAAAATCAACAGTTGAAGCTTGAAGTTAAATATAATTCGTGGAAATCATTTAGTCTATTCACTTGAAGTGTTTGAGTGTCTTTTATATTTAGCACTATGCCATGTTCCATGAGAAATGCATACGTTCTCTAAGTAAAATCTTGTTGGGAGATAAGTATAATATTATATAACACATAATAATATAGGACTAAATCCAAAGATGAGGTTCATGAAGAGGAATGGAAGAGATCATTGTGGAGCAGAGTACTTGGAATGTGCTACAAAGAGGAGATGGGGCATGAGCGGAGACAAGACAGATTGGTATGGTTAGTATGAGAGAAAGAGCAGTGGAGTTTCTGTAGTAGCTACAGAGTTGGTGTGTTAAAGTGACAAATATTTTTTAGCAATATTTATGCAGAGATAAAGCTCTTACTCTTTGACTTACCTTCTACTCATTATTCAGCTCTTCTTGCATTCATTTTTAATGTTTATGCTAATTTGTAAGTTTTAAGATTTTTAAGTTATTGGGTTACCAATTAAAATGTCTATAGGTGAAATGACACAACCTTAGAAACCTAAAATAACATTCCTGTTTTATTCTGAAAACAGATTAATATAAAATAAAGGTAAAAACAGTGGGAAAAGTAATACTCAGTAATTAACTGTTTTCCCTGAGACCTTGGTTTGTTGCACTGTTTCTCACACATTATTTTGATGCTTTTGTTATTGTCATGTCATTTTGATAAGCCAATGAGAAACTGGCTTATCAAGTATAAAAGCAGGGATAACAGTCTATATTTCTAGACTTTGTAGATTGGATATCACAAGTGAATCTTATTGAAGCAATAATCCTATAATGGTAATAAAATTAATTTTAAAATCTAGTGTGGAAGGAAGAATACAAAGTGGAAAGTAAATGAGTGCCTATTTTGTTCTAGGAATTCTAAAAAGCACTTCCTGACCTGGCTTTAACTGTCTTGCCTAATCTCCCACTACTCCTCACATAAGCTCTGTGACTGAACATAGTGTTGACTTAAAAAATAGTCACAACCTACAAGTTGAGAGTTATGTTTTATTTGGTAGGAATTTTTAGGACTTCAAGCCCAGGAGACAGCTTCTCAGGTGACTCTGAGAAAACTGCTCCTAGGAGGCACAGGGAGGAGTCAGGTTATATGGAAGTTTGCAACAAGGGGAAGATAGTCTGAACGTCAAAAGATTAGTGTTAATTACAGAAAACCAGATATCCCAAGTTAAGGAATTTAGCTCTTTTCTATGTATGGGAAGATGCAAGAGGCTGGGCTTACTGAAATTATTCCTTTCATATGCATCCCAGCTATCTGGGACAAGGTGCTCACCAGTGGGACTGGCTGGTGGCTGCCGGATTGTTTTACTTGGGTGCCCTCAGGGCTCAGAAATTCACAATTGGAGGGCCAGAATCACGGATTGCTGTGATAACCTTATTAGTTGATACAGCAGGAAATACTCCATTTCACAATAGCCTAACAACTATGTGCTTAGTATATGCAAAAGTTGGTGCCAGATAAAAGTTGACTACAGAGCAGTACTAAGAGGTAGAGTCCCAAAGCATGTTCTGTTATCCTGTTGAACCAAACTTTCTTTGCGTGTGTGGCTGTGCACATGCTTTTCTCTGCCCTGAATGTCCCTTCCTCCATTCCCTTCTTTTCTTGATTAGTATGGTCTCCTTCTTCCAGACTCATATATAACATAATTTTCTATCATGATCCTCTCCCAAGCTGTATTTTGCTATATTCTCAGAGCAGCTGGAAATGGCAGCCTACTCCAGTATTCTTACCTGGGAAATCTCATGGACAGAGGAGCCTGGCAGGTCTCTGTAGTCTTCTTGAGGACAAGTTTTGTCTCTTTCATTCTGAACTTGGCACAGAATAAGTAGTCAATAAATGCTAGATGCTGTAATTCTCTGTATGAATCATCTGGCATGGGATAGAGGTTTGCTTGTTAAAATATAGACTCTTAGGTTCCAAACTAGATCTACTGAATGAAAATGTCTGGAACTAAGGCCCAGGAACTGTGACGTTGGAGAAGACTCTTGAGAGTCCCTTGGACTGCAAGGGGATCCAACCAGTCTATCCTAAGGGAGATCAGTCCTGGGTGTTCATTGGAAGGACTGATGTTGAAGCTGAAACTCCAATACTTTGGCCACCTCATGCGAAGAGTTGACTCATTGGAAAAGACCCTGATACTGGGAAGGATTGGGGGCAGGAGGAGAAGGGGACGACAGAGGATGAGATGGCTGGATGGCATCACCAACTCGATGGACATGAGTTTGGGTTAGCTCCGGGAGTTGGTGCTGGACAGGGAGGCCTGGCATTCTGTGATTCATGGGGTCACAAAGAGTCGGACACGACTGAGCAACTTAACTGAACTGAACTGAAGGCCCAGGAATCTGTACCTTTAGCATGTTTACCATGTGCTGGTTACATAGAACTGAACTAAAAAAAAAATTGGTGAAATGAACAAATCTGTGAATAAATCAACACTGAACCTAGTAGTCAGAAATTTGTTTGCTTTGTATAATGTCATTAGTGATTCATTCTCAACTTGTACCACCCACCCCAGCAAGCTGACAAGATGTCAGGCTCTCTAGGCACTGCAGTCTTCTCAGACACTCATATATATATATGTTTTAATTGGAGGATAATTGCTTTACAATGTTATGTTGGTTTCTGTTATACCACAACGTGAATCACCAGAGAGCATGGAACTTAGTTCCCTATGTTATACAGCTGCTTCCCTCTAACTATTTCACACACGCTAGTATATTTGTCAGTGCTATTCTCTCAGTTCGTCCCACTGTCTCCTTTCCCCAGTGTGTCCACAAGTCTGTTCTTTACATCTGTGTCTCTATTCCTGCCGTGCAACACGTTCATCAGTACCATTTTTCTAGATTCCACATATATGTGTTAATGTATATTTGTTTTTCTCTTTCTGATTTACTTCACTCTGTACAACAGGCTGTAGGTTCATCCACCTCACTACCACTGACTCAAATTTGTTCCTCTAATGACTGTGTGATATTCCATTGTGTAGATGTACCACAACTTTTTTATCCATTCATCTGTTGATGGATATATAGGTTGCTTCCATGTCCTGGCTATTGTAAATAGTGCTGCTATGAACATTGGGGTACATGTATCTTTTTGAATTATAGTTTTCTCTGTGTATATGCTCAGGAGTGGGATTGCTGGGTCATATGGTAGTTTTATTCCTAGTTTTTTAAGAAATCCATATTGTACTCCATAGTGGCTGTATCAGTTTACCTTCTTACCAGCAGTGCAAAAGAATTCCCTTTTCTTCATCCTCTCCAGCATTTATTGTTTGTAGATTTTTTGATGATGGCCATTCTGACTGGTAAGAGGTGATACCTTGTTGTAATTTTGATTTGCATTTCTCTAATACGTGATGTTGAGCATATTTTCATCTATTTGTTGGTCATCTGTATGTCTTCTTTGTTAGACACCTCATATGACATACGGCTTATAGATTGCCTTTTGGAAATTTTTTACGAGACTTTTTTTTTTTTTACCATTTCTCTATACACCAAAAGTTTTAATTTACTAGTTTGATGAATTTATGTCTTTATGACTATAGTTACTTGGCTTGGATTAACAATAATGTCATGGCACCCCACTCCATTACTCTTGCCTGGAAAATCCCATGCATGGAGGAGCCTGGTGGGCTACAGTCCATGGGGTCGCTAAGAGTAGGACACGACTGAGCGACTTCACTTTCAGTTTTCCCTTTCATGCACTGGAGAAGGAAATGACAACCCACTCCAGTATTCTTGCCTGGAGAATCCCAGGGACAGTGGAGCCTGGTGGGCTGCTGTCTATGGGGTCGCACAGAGTCGGACACGACTGAAGTGACTTAACAGCAGCAGCAGCAATAAAAAAAAAAACACATGCAACCTAAAAGTTAAGAGTTAGGTTTTATTCGGTGAGAATGCCAGGGCTCGAGCCTGGAGACAGTATCTCAGGTGACCCTGACTGAGTATCTCAGGTGACCCATAGAGACACTGACTCAGAGGAAGCAGGGGAGGAGCCAAGGTATATACATGTTTGCAAGAGGGGCAGGTAATATCAATATTAAAATATTACTGTTAATTAAGAGAAAGTTAAATCTCTCAAGAGATTTAGAGGTTAAATCTAAAGAGATTTAGTGATCTAAAGAGATAAAGTGATCTTCTATGTATGGGAAGAGATTTAGTGATCTTCTATATATGGGAAGCTACAAGCATCCAGGCTTGTGAAATCATTTCATTCATATGCATCTAGCTCTCTGGGGCCAGTCCTGCTTTCTTTATTATTCACATACTAGTTCCTTGTGTACTGTAAGAGATGGTGAATGTGGCAGATGGCCGCCTACCTCTCACTTACCCCTAGCTCCTCTGTGCTTACTGGGGAGGAAGTAGCTGATGGCTTTCAAATAACTGGCTTTCTTTCACCTGAGCTCAGAAATTTGCATTTGGAAAAGACTTATTTACTGGTAGAGCATAGATCAGTTCAGTTGCTCAGTTGTGTCCAACTCTTTGCGACCCCATGAATCGCAACACGCCAGGCCTCCCTGTCCATCCCCAACTCCTGGAGTTTACCCAAATCCATGTCCATAGAGTTGGTGATGCCATCCAGCCATCGCATCCTCTGTCGTCCCCTTCTCCTCCTGCCCCCAATCCTTCCCAGCATTAGGGTCTTTTCCAGTGAGTCAACTCTTTGCATGAGGTGGCCAAAGTATTGGAGTTTCAGCTTCAACATCAGTCCTTCCAATGAACACCCTGGACTGATCTTCTTTAGGATGGACTGGTTGGATCTGCTTGCAGTCCAAGGGACTCTCAAGAGTCTTCTCCAACACCACAGTTCAAAAGCATCAATTCTTCAGCACTCAGCTTTCTTCACTGTCCAACTCTCACATCCATACATGACCACTGGAAAAACCATAGCCTTGACTAGACAGACCTTTGTTGGCAAAGTAATGTCTCTGCTTTTAAATATGCTATCTAGGTTGGTCATAACCTTCCTTCCAAGGAGTAAGTGTCTTTTAATTTCATGGCTGCAATCACCATCTCAGTGATTTTGGAGCCCCCAAAAATAAATTCTGCCACTGTTTCCACTGTTTCCCCATCTACTTCCCATGAAGTGATGGGACCAGATGCAGTGATCTTAGTTTTCTGAACGTTGAGCTTTAAGCCAACTTTTTCACTCTCCTCTTTCACCTTCATCAAGAGGCTCTTTAGTTCTTCTTCACTTTCTTCCATAAGGGTGGTGTCATCTGCGTATCTGAGGTTATTGATATGTCTCCTGACAATCTTGATTCCAGCTTATGTTTCTTCCAGCCCAGCGTTTCTCATGATGTATTCTGCATACAAGTTAAATAAGCAGGGTGACAATATACAGCCTTGACGTTCTCCTTTTCCTATTTGCAACCAGTCTGTTGTTCCATGTCCAGTTCTAACTGTTGCTTCCTGATCTGCATACAGGTTTCTCAAGAGACAGATCAGATGGTCTGGTATTCCCATCTCTTAGAGGAGAAAACATTTCATTTCATAGTCTCTCCCCATGGTTGGAAATTCGACCATATTGGGAGATATTTCATAACCATTGTTTCTTTTTTGTCCCATGGTGCTGGGAGACTGATCCTAGGTCAGGTGGAAATTTTTTCTTCATAAGTCATTACAGGTGCTAATTTCTGGATTAGGCCCATTGATGGATAATAAAAAGATTCTCTGAATCCTCTATCTTCTAACCTAATCTGTTCCATATCAATCACTGTCTTGAAGAGATATGGTACACTGGCAGTTTTCATAAGATACCCAGCCTAATTTCTAGTGTTATTAAGTTGATTTTCTTTGGTATGATTTAATTGTTCTAAGCACAGGGAGTCCTTTAGGCTTAGATGACCATAGTCTAGTAGCGATTCCCCGGTGGCTCAAATGGTAAAGTGTCTGCCTACAGTGCCGGAGACCTGGGTTCGATCCCCAGGTCAGGAAGATCCCCTGGAGAAAGAAATGGCAACCCACTCCAGTAATCTTGCCTGGAAAATCCCATGGACGGAGGAGCCTGGTAGGCTTCAGTCCATGGGCTCGCGAAGAGTCGGACACGACTGAGCGACTTCACTTTCACTTTTCACTTTTGTGCATTGGAGAAGGAAATGGCAACCCACTCCAGTATTCTTGCCCGGAGAATCCCAGGGACGGGGGAGCCTGGTGGGCTGCTGTCTGTGGGGTCGCACAGAGTCGGACACGACTGAAGCGACTTAGCAGCAGCAGCATTTGGTAGAATAGGTACAGTCAGCCTCTCAGAAGCAGACATGTGGCCTGCTGTGAGTTCGTTGTTTAACAGCCAGATGGACTCTAATAGTAGTCAAGATAGCCTTTTAAAGACTCATCTGGAAAAAGCTTCTTCAACAACTCTTTCAGTTCTTTCTACCAACCCTGCAGCTGTTGGGTTATATGGCAGATGGAAGGTCTATAAAACCTCATGGGCTTCAGCCCATTCCTTTACATCATGCCCAGTGATATGGGTCCCTTGGTTGCTATCTATATAAATGGAGACCTAGTACATACTTTCTAACTTGGTCAAGCCCCTAATAGTGGCTTTTTGATTTGCTCGTTTACTGGGAACAGCTTGTATCAGTCAGGTCTCTGTATCTGCACAGGTCAATCACACTTGTGTCCTTCTGATAAAGGCAGGGGGTTGGTATAGTCCACTTATCATCTGGTCATTGGGCTAGTGGCTAATCTGATGTGACCAGGAATATGTCTCAAGAGTTGTCACCACAAGCTACAGTGGGGCAGTCCCTGTCAAATGCCTGCCCGTCAGTGTATTTGATGTAGAGGTGTAACAACTTGGCTATCTCCCAGGTGGTTTTGGGGCCTCAGTGTCTGTCGGTTTTCAGTGAAGCCACTGTGTCATATCCAAGGAAGTCTTTAAGTCTTCCAGGAGAACAGCTCCCGCCTTGGCTAAGGTATCTGCTTTGTGGTTCCCAGGTAGTGTAATTGGAGAATACACAGAGATGCGTCTTACCTTGATGGCAGCACTGGGTCGTGTGCACACATCCCGTATGTCCCTTCATAGGTCAGCTCCCCACAGGGACTGTCCCAAGATAGTCTAAATTTTCTGATGTGTTGTGGCATCAACATGGTCAGACCCTTCACGCAGTCCACCATCTGTGGTTATGTAGAAGGGCATGGATTCCTGAGTTACCACGGTCCTTACTACCCTCAGTTTAGCCCATTGACTGCTGTGCTTAATGTTGTCTTTAAACCAAGTGACATTGAAATCCAGAAGAACTGCTGAAGTGGGCCAAGTGCAGGTATTGCCTTGACTGCTGCCGTTGTGAAGCATGTCTCAGGATGGAGGGAGTCCTAATTCTCTTTTTGACTTGCTGAGAAGGGGAGAGATGGGTGGTGTCTGAGGGGCCATGTCTGGATGCATGTAAGACACTGGCCCGAAAACAGAATGTAATTCCATAGATGGCAGACTAGAATTCTGCACATTACCTTGTTGCAGATATGGGTGCCACTTTTGCAGTGTGCTTACTTGGGCACAGGTACTTTTTGGTTTAAGAAGCATGTTCTTAATCCATTTACTTACTGGCAGTAAAGTTTGAACATATACTCATAAGTTGATGGTGAGGCCTGTTTGCTGCAGGGCCAGGACGACTATCAGGAGCTGTTTTCCAATAGAATTTTACTTCACTTGGGGTCCCTTCCACAACTGAGACTGAAATCCTAGTGGGATGCATTTCCATTCCTGCCTTTTTCACAGACCCTAGCCAAAACCTTCTAGGTACAAGTTTACATCTAATTCACAGGCAGCATTCCATATACATATGCCCAGAGCTTGAATTTGTTTTACTACAGTTTTGGCCTATTCAAAGTCTTCCTGATGGTGGATGCCCTAATCCCATTTTTGTCCCTTTCTATCCAGAGAGTACTATGTGAAGAGAATGTTGCTCAGTCGTGCCCAACTCTTTGTGACCCCATGGACTATACAGACCATGGAATTCTCCAGGTCAGAATACTGGAGTGGGTAGCCTTTCCCTTCTCTAGCGGATCTTCGCGACCCAGGAATCGAACCGTAGTCTCCTGCACTGCAGGCAGATTCTTTACCAACTGAGCTATCAGGGAATCCCAGAGAGTACTGTAGGAGCCAAATTATTTGTGCCAAATACAGTATATGAAAGGATCACATTCCAGTGTTCCCGGAAAGGATTGTAATTCCTTGACTGGCTGGTGTGGCTAAGGCTTGGATTTTATTGATAACCGAGGCTGGGATAACTTTTGTCTTACCTGACCAAATAACTCCCCTAAACTTTACTTACTACCTGGGTCCCTGGATCTTGTCAGTGTTTACTTCCCATCTTTGGTTCTGTAAATGTGTCTATAAAGAGGCAGCAGTTTGGGAGAGAAGGGACACGTCATCACAGGTTAACGTAGTGTCATCAATCTAATGAAATAATTTCACCTCAGGGTGGGACATTCACCAGATTTCTAGGTCCTGACTGACCAAACTATAACAAATTACAGAACTGTAAATAATCCTGAGGCAACGCCTGAAAGGTTCATTGCCTCCCATCCCAGATGAAGACAAATTGATCTTGAAAGCTAGCACCCAAAGGAATGTTGAAAAAAGAGATTATACAATGGAAAGGTCACAAAAAGGTCAAGCACACAATGGAAAGTTTTCAGTTCAGAGAAGAGCTGTTGTAAGATAGCAGCAATATTGGAGACCTCCACATGAATGAAACAACATTGGTCAAGAATCAGCAGTTAGAACCCTGTATGAAACAGGGTTCAGGATTGAGAAAGGAGTACAGCAAGGCTGTTTGTTGTCACCCTGTTTATTTAACTTATATGCAGAGTGCATCATGTGAAATGCCGGGCTGGAAGAGTTAGAAGCTGGAATCAAGATTGTCAGGAGAAATATCAACAACCTCAGGTATGTGTATGATACCACTCTAAGGCAGAAATCAAGGAGAAACTAAAGAGCCTCTTGATGAGGGTGAAGGAGAAGAGTGAAAAAGCTGACTTAAAACTCAATATTAAACTAAGATCATGGCATCTGGTCCTGTCACTTCATGGCAAATAAAAGGGGAAAAGGTGGCGGCAGTGATAGATTTCCTCTCCTTGTGCTCTAAAGTCACTGCAGTTGGTGACTGCAGCCGAGAAATCAGAAGATGATTACTTTTTGGCCGGAAAACTATGGCAAACCAAGACAGTGTATTAAAAAGCAGAGACATCACTTTGTCGACAAAGGTCCATATAGTCAAGGTTGTGGTCTTTCCAGTAGTCATGTACAGATGTGAGAGCTGGACAATAAAGAAGGCAGAGCACTGAAGAACTGATGCTTTTGAACTGTGGTGCTGAAGAAGACACTTGAGAGTCCCTTAGAAAGCAAGGAGATCAACTCAGTCAATCTTAAAGGAAATCAACCCTGAATACTCTTTGAAAGGACTGATGCTGAAGCTGAAGCTCCAAATACTTTGGCCACCTGATGCGAAGAACTGTCTCATTGGAAAAGACCCTGATGCTGGTAAAGATTGAAGGTAGGAAGAGAAGGGGAGGGTAGGAACAGAAGATGAGGTGGTTGTACGACATCACTGACTCAATGGACATGAGTTTGAGCAAGCTCTGGGAGTTGGTGATAGACAAGGAGGCCTGGTGTGCTACAGTCCATGGGGTTGCAAAGAGTGGGACATGACTGAGTGGCTGAACTGAACTGAACTGAAGGTGCCCTCAGCTGTGATGTCTACAGCACTAGATTTTTTGTTTCTGCTCAGTAAATCAGTCAATAAATCATCTTTTCCACATGGGGCCTCCAGTCACTTCCCACCACACAAAGTAGAGTGTAACATTGTCCCAACTCCTGGTTACTCTGCATGTAGGGAATCTACTCTGGGGTTCTACTTCCAGTGATGGAACTCTGGGACACATTGCTGCACATTTATGGTCAGTAGACACAGGAGTGAACTGTCTTTTGCTAGGGCTTTTTGCAAAGATAACAGGAATGAATTATGTGGTTTATCAGTGTCTTCTTTGGAGTCCTTGCTACTAATAATCCTACCAAATTTGTTCCCATGTCAGCTGGATTGGTCCTGTCTATGTTTTTCTCCATCCTTGGTTTGTTTCACCTTTATTTCTTTATTTTTGTTTGATTTTCTGTTTCCCTGGTGGTGGACTCTCTCTGTTTCACTGAAATCTACTATAATTGCAGCTATCAGAGCTACTGCTCTACTAACCATCAGTGCCAGGACTGATAATAAGGCGCCACACCAAACACCAGGAGCAAGACTGTAAGTTGCAATCCTTCGTGTGTGTGCTTAGTCGCTCAGTTGTGTCTGACTCTTTGCGACCCTGTGGACTGTAGCCCACCAGGCTCCTCTTACCATGAGGATTCTCCAGGCAAGAATACTGGAGTGGGTTGCCATGCCCTCCTCCAGGGAATCTTCCCAACCCAGGGATTGAACCCAGGTCTCTTTTATTGTAGGCAGATTCTTTACCATCTGAGCCACCAAGGAAGCCCAGGAATACTGAAATGGGTAGCCTATCCCTTCTCCCGGAGATCTTCCTGACCCAGAAATCGAACCAGGGTTTCCTGCATTGCTGGTGGACTCTTTACCAGCTGAGCTTCCAAAGAATCCTGAAATCCTTCATACCTGCTGTAGATAGCTATTTATCTGGCCCCTAAAGTTTTCTGCATATATAGTGTGTCTCATTCCCAATTCTCCAATGAAGTCATAATTCTTCTATTGGACTTTTACCTGAGTCCTAATTCAAGTAACCAATTCAGCTACCCATCCTTGGTTTGTCTCATTCCAGCAGCATATGACCTTTATCTCAGGACTGGCTATTCTTTCACTGAGGCTATTTGGACATCTCTAGGTCATTTAATATGATATTGTCTCCATCCTTGTCCCATAGGCAGAGTTGCCATGCAACTACTCCCTGCCTGGCGTCTTTTTGAACCTAATGTCAACTCAACTACTTCTGCAGAGGAGTATTTCCTCATAGTTACCTTTTGGCTAGTTATTATCTCTTCTTGATTCACAAGTTACCTTAGTCTTTGTTTAAATGAGGGAGTGAACTCTTAGGTCATTTTTTTCTTCAACAATTTTATCTTCCTACTCAGAGGAATCATTATACCTTGGATCCACTATTTGGGATTCCGGTCTTCCTGTGCTCACTTTCTTGGTGAATACAGGTGCTGTATGCGTGCTTAGTTTCTCAGTGGTGTCCAACTCTTGGCAACCCCATGGACTGTAGCCTGCCATGCTCCTCTGTCCATGGGATTCACCAGGCAAGGATACTGGAGTGGGTAACCATTCCCTTCTCCAGGGGATCTTCCCAACCCAGGGGTTGAACCTGGGTCTCCTGCATTTCTGGAGGATTCTTTACCATCTGAGCCACCAGGGAAGCCCAAATACAGGTGCTACCCTTGCATTGTTAGCATGGCTTCCAGGTGTTCTTGTTGTTATACCTTTTTGGCTAGTAGATCCCAACTAGAGGAACAAGCCACTTGTAGATCTTATTCTCATGCCAGAGCTTCTTTAGATTTCTCTAGTTCCTACCTAAGCTGGAGGCCATTTTCTCTATCAGTCTCAGGACCCAAAGCAGAGAGCTTAACATACCTACTTTCACATCTTAGATTCTTTTTCCCTATTATTTTGGTTAGAATGTCTAGTAACTCTTTTGGTGTTTTCAGGATGTCCTCAAACTCATGTACCTATCTGGAGCATTCCAAACTTGGCAAGATCTCCTTACATGGAGGAGGTTGGCCATCCTGGGATTTCCACCACTGACAATGGGCTTTCCCTCAAAACAGTTTCTTTACCCATGCCTGTTTCATTTTTGGTCTCTGGCTGGCTTGCCAGTTGTTGGGAGGCTGAGATATTGAATAATATCTCCCAAAACGAGAAGGAACTTTGAGACCAAAAAACAAAGCAGGCAACTCCATAAAGTTCAGTGGATGGAAGGGAAGGGAGTAGGCCTGGGGGCTTAAGATGGAGCTGACAAAATGGAGCCAGTGTGGTTCAACCACATACTGTCATTTATAGTATCACATTTGTACTCTCTCCCTCTGTATGTGTAATTATGTGTATGTTCACACACATTGTATAGTGGGATGATACTATAACTCTATACAGTTTATCTTTTGCACTTTTCTATTAATTTTATGTCATGAAGATGTTATTCATTTTTTTGCAAATACAACCCTTTATACTTGTGCTGTAGTTTGTTATTTGGGTATACTGTATTTATTTAACTTATCTCTTATTTTACCAAAGTTACTGTTCAAAATATCCTTCAGATGAGCATTCTTAGTTATAAACACATGAGTACATTCTTTTTTCTAGGGAATAATTTTCTAGAGCTGAAGTTATTGATAAGCTATCTTCTCAGGGGGATTTTAATAGCTTATTTTGGTTATTTCTCCCTATTCCTCTTTAAATAAACAGAGCCAAGTATAAGCTTCTTGCTGTACCTTTCTAAATGCTTTCATTCCCTTGAGTAAGTTACACTTAAAAATTAATAAGAATTTGGGGCAGCAGAGTGAAACCGCAAGAAAATGGATTTAGGGGTCAGAAGATGTCTTTACATCTCATTTTTATCACTTTTTGTAGAGTTATTTTAGATAACATTTCAACTTCTGGAATCTTATTTCCTAATCAGTAAAATGGAAATGCTTAAAAACCAAATTAGTAGGATTATTGGGGAAGTAAATGAAGTAAAATCTATAAAATGCCTAGCACTTTATAGTCACTAAAAGGAACTCAATAACTGTTAGTCTTATCTCAGTTTCTCATCAACATATTGCCATGTGACATACAGGCAATAGGGCTTCCCTAGTAGCTCAGACAGTAAAGAATCTGCCTGCAATGTGGGAGACCCAGGTTCAATCCCTGGGTCAGGAAGATCCCCTGGAGAAGGGAATGGCAACCCACTCCAGTCTTCTTGCCTGGAGAATTTCATCGACAGAGGAACCTGGCAAGCTACAGTCCATGGGGTCGCAAAGAGTCAGGCACAACTGAGTGACTTTCACTAGTGTATTTTTCATTTCAGCTATTGTGTTCTTTATCTCTGTTTGGTTGTCTTTTGTATTTTCTAATTCTTTGTTGAAAATCTCTAACTTCTTGCTTTATGCCTCTACTCTCAAGTTTTTCAAACATTTTTATGATCATTACTCTGAACTCTTTCTCAGGTAGATTGACTTATTTCCATTTCATTTAGTTATTATTCTGAAATTTTATCTTGTTTCTTCATCTGGACTTTGTCTCTCTGCTGCCCATTTTGCCTAAGTTGTTATTTTTATTTTTGTATCTGTGGTACGTTAGTTATGTTTCTTGACCTTGAAGAAGTGGCCCTCTCTAGGCGACATCCAATGTATCCCAGTGATCTACTGTCTTATTGCCCAAGCTATATGTTCTAGGGAGAATGCTGCATAGGTTCTTCTGTTATGGCAGGCTATTAGGGAAATTAGATGGGGGTAGTCTTGTTCAGACTTCAGAGACAAAGAAAGTAGAGCATGCCTCTGACCTTGCTTCTGACCTGCCTGGATACTGCCCTGACTGAGTGCCTGCTGTGAGTACAAGCAACATGGCACCATGGAGAAGATAGGGGAAGGATCTTGAGATTGTTGAGACCCTGGAGGGGGTCTGGCCAGCCATTCAAGAGGCTTAACAACACTCCAAGATTTACAAAGCAAAGCAAACAGCATTAACATGAAGCCAGAGCTGCAATTTGCTCACGAGTTAATGAGGATATCATTTTGAGGCCTGGGATTATAAATGAGAATCCTCAAACTGCAATTTTGAGGTCTCACTTGTGGAGTGGATGTGCTGCCTAGTACCTTTTCCCAATTAGAATTCCAGAGTGCTGTGACACAGGGATTTCCCAGTGCTGTTTGAGTTCTAGATGTTGGTCAAAATACAGTTAGGTGATGTTATCTGCTGTTCTATTTCTCTTTCCTTTTAATGATTGTTTATTGAAAGTAAGTTAGATAATTCTGTATTAAATATTAGAATTATTTATTTGTGTATAACAGATGTATTTTCTTATGTATTTTCTTAACAGATCCTTCAAACCTGAGATGAAAGTTAATAAAACTTTGGAGAGGACATAGGCTATGGGGGTAGTCTGATAGGCTTGGTTGGTCCCTAGTCTGATTGGTTGCCAGATCCTGCCTTGTGCAGGCGCTGCTGGCTGCTGTGGTCACAGAGTGACTGGGTTGTAGAACCCTTGGAGGTCCTAGGGCTACTGCTGGCTCACTGATGGGTGGAGTCATGGTCCCACAAACTCTGGGGCCCACCACTGGCAGGTGAAGCCAGATTACGGGGTTAGTGCTAACAGGCAAGGCCACTTCCTGGAGTCTGACTTCAGGGCCCAGGGAATCCCAGAGATCATTTCAGGTCATTGATTGGGGAGGGTCAGTTCTTTACACAGCTGGGTATGTGGTCTTGGGTGTACTAAAGGTCGTGTTGGTCTGCTATTGGGCAGGGTCAGGGACCAGCTGGTTCTAGGGTAGGGTCTGGCTTGTGTTATGGGATCATAGTTTTCTTTATTCTTGCATCTGCCCCTTGGTGAGTGAGGCTGATCTAGAGGCTTGTGCGGGTTTTCTTGAAAGAGGGACAGTGCCTGCACATCAGTGGGTGGAGCTAGGTCTTGGCCCTCATGTAGGCAGAGTGGTATCTAGGGGCATGTCTGTAGGCAGCTGTGGGCTCAGGAGGCCTTTAGATATCCTGTCTGTTGATGGGTGGGGCTATGTTCCTACCCAATTAATTGTTTCACTTGAGGTTTCTCTGCACTGGAGCCTATAAGCTCTTGGATTAGGCCAGGTCATCTTGCTAATGATCTAATAGGTCAGCCTCCAGAAGTATTCATCTGGTTGAATGTTCCCCAATATGTGTGCCACCCGTGTCTGTCTCCCATTTAGCCACGGCTGTCCACTGCCTCTCCAGGAGACTCCTCAAGACCAGCAAGTAGGTCTGGTCCAGTGTCTTATCAAGATACTGCTTATACTCTTATATGTGTCCCAATGCAAGTGAGATTTTGTGTTTGCCCTTTAAAAGTGAGATCTCTGTTCTCCCATTCCCACGGGACTAATGAAATAAAAACCCTACTGACCTTCATAGCCAAATGCACTGGGAGCTCATTTTCCTAGTGCTGGAGCCCCACACCAGGTGCTCAGAACTCTCATTCCTTTGGGAGACCCCCTGCAATATAATTATTCTCCAGTTTGTGGATTGTGCATCCATGGGGTATGGCATTTGATTATATCACAAGTCTGCCCCTCATGCCTATCTCGCTGTAGTTCCTTCTTTATGTCTTTAGCTCTAGAAAGTCTTTTCTGCTAGGCTCCAGTCTTTTTTTCTTCTTTTTTTAAATCAATATTCGTTTTACAGATAGTTGTGATTTTGGTATGCTTATGTGCTTTGATGAGCTCAGGGTCTTTCTACTTCACTATCTTGGTCACTCTCCCCTTTGATTTTAGCTTGACTTTTCATTTAAAAAGTATGTCTACAATATCTTTATTTTAGGATTTAAGTGTAGATGTGCTTCCTATCAGAATTTAGATGTTGGTGACTGAAGAGAAACCACAAAGCTGGGAGAAATCGTTATAGTAGATGATTATCAATACTATCACAAAAGGGTGTATGGAATTCTTTTGTATTTCTTCCATAATCACTTGGTGAAACTATGGGGAGAACAATTCAAATGAGTGACAAACTTTGACAATTTGAGTTTTATTTTCCAAGTATTGATTCTTACCTTTTTTTACTGCTGAGTGAAGGTATGAGAAATTAAGTAAAGAGAGGACTATTTAACTAGAAACCAAAAGGCAGGGTGAGATGAAAGCTAAAGACTAGAAAAGGTGATGGAGAGGGAAAATGAAAAGTGTAGGAATATTAATTGAATTATTCTTCAGAATTCAATGTAAATAAAATAATTACTTAGATTTTGAAAATGTCACTATCGTATTATGACTGAGCTGTGACATGAGTTTATAAAGTCAGTATTTTCTACTTTGCTAATTAGCTGCATTCTTTCTTTGTGTCTATATATGTGTGCTCTCTATATATATATATGCACACATACACTATATATATATATATTTCTAATATGTATATAATAAGTACAGATTTTATTTTCTTGGGCTCAAAAATAACTTTGGATGGTGATTGCAGCCATGAATTTAAAAGATGCCTGCTCCTTGGAAGAAAAGCTATAAGAAACTTAATGTATTGAAAAGCAGAGACATCACTTTGCCAACAGAGGTCCGTCTAGTCAAATCTATGATGTTTCCAGTAGTCATGTATGGATGTGAGAGTTGGACCCCAAAGAAGGCTGAGTGCTGAACTATTGATGCATTCGTACTATGGCTCTGGAGAAGACACTTTAGAGTCCTTTGGACTGGAAGGAGATCAAATCAGTCAATACTAAAGGAATTCAACCCTGAATATTTATTGGAAGGACTGATGCTAAAGCCCCAGTACTTTGTCCACCTGATGCATAGCCAACTCCTTGGAAAAGACCCTGATGCTGGGAAAGATGGAGGGCAGGAAGAGAAGGAGGCAACCGAGAATGAGATGGTTGGATGGCATCATTTACTTAATGGACATGAGTTTGAGCAAACTCTGGGAGATAGTGAAGGACAGGGAAGCCTGGTGTGCTCCAGTCCATGGGGTCACAAAGAGTCAGACATGACTGAAAGATTGAACAACAACAACAAATATAATAAATAACAAGTGATGCATTAGTTTTGTTAAGGTGGTAGTGGTGGTTTAGTTGCTCAGTCATATCCAACTCTTGTGACCCCATGGACTGTAGCCCACCAGACTCCTCTGTCCATGGGATTTACCATTCAAGAATACTGCAGTGGGTTTCCATTTTCTTCTCCAGTTTTATTAAGAATGATCTTAAATGTTATTAGAGAATGTAATGAACCAGATATGTTTATAATTGTCATAACTGGTTAAAAACAACACATTTCTCAGCCTTAGCATAATAGTGATTTTAGAATCATTTTGAGGAATTTGTTCCTCAATGTATATTACTCTATGAGCATTCTTACAAACTTTTTTTTTTAAATCTAAATGAACTCCCATAAAGGGAGTATCATATTATTTATGGTTTTCTGGGTAATTGAAAGCTCAATTGTTCCTATTTAATGTCTTCTGTCAGTTTTCATGTTTCTCTGCTATAAAGCAAAGAATATAAAAGCCAGAGCGAGAGCTAGTAGAGTGAGAGCTACCGAGACTGATACTTCAGAATTGTATCAGAATAATACATTTATTTGCTAAGCACTTCTAAATGACCTAGAGCTATTTTGGACATAGCTTATTTTCTGATTTTCCTTGATGTCTCAACTTTCAAATTAATTGTGAAAGCAGAAATATTAAGAAAATTGATTGCGGTTGATTTTTATGCTAGCGGTTTCATCTAATGGGTTTTGATAGGCACTGGGAGATGATACATCATCAATATTAAGTTATTAGTGAAAGCTTTTCTTAATGGTAAGTTCAGTTAGTAAATTGAAAAATATATTTGAGGATTTCTCTGGGTTACAAGTGGTTAGGACTCTGCCCTCCCAATGCAGTGGGCATTGGATCAACCCCTGGTCGAGGAGCTAAGATCCAATAGACCTCACAGCATGGCCAAAAATTAACTAAATAAAGTACAAAGTCACACAATATATTTTTAAAAATAAAAATATATTTGTAGTGAAGCTTGAAATATACTTTTAGCTAAAAGATTGATTTTCAACTTGATATTTGCATCATGGAGTTCTCAAGGCAAGAATGCTGAAGTGGTTTACCATTCCTTTCTAATTGAGAAAGAAGTACGTCAAGGCTGTATATTGTCATCCTATTTATTTAGCTTGTATGCAGAATACATCATGCAAAATGCCAGGCTGGATGAAGCACAAGCAGGAATCAAGATGGCTGGGAGAAACATCAATAACCTCAGATATGCAGATGACAACATCCTTATGGCAGAAAGCAAAGAGGAACCAAAAAGCCTCTTGATGAAAGTGAAAGAGGAGAGTGAAAAAGCTGGCATAAACTTCAACATTAAAAAAAAAAACAAAATCGTGGCATCTGGTCCCATCACTTTATGGCAAATAGATGGGGAAACAATGGAAACAGTGAGAGACTTTATTTTCCTGGGCTCAAAAAATCACTGTGGGTGGTGACTGCAGCCATGAAATTAAGATGCTTGCTCCTTGTAAGAAAAGCTATGATCAACCTAGACAGCTTATTAAAAAGCAGAGACATTACTTTGCCAACAAACGTCTGCCTAGTCAAAGCTGTGGTTTTTCCAGTAGTCATGTATGAATGTGAGAGTTGGACCATAAATAAGGCTGAGTGCTGAACAATTGATGCTTTTGAATTGTGGTGTTGCAGAAGACTCTTGAGAGTCCCTTGGACTGCAAGGAGATCAAACCAGTCAATCCCAAAGGAAATCAGTCAAGAATATTCTTTAGGAGGACTGATGCTGAAGCTCCAATACTTCGACCACCTCATGCGAAGAGCTGACTCATCATAAAGACCTTGATGCTGGGAAAGATTGAAGGAAGGAGGAAAAGGGGACGACAGAGGACAAGATAGTTTGATGGCATCACTGACTCAACGGATATGAGTTTGAGCAAGCTCCAGGACATGGTGAAAGACAAGGAAGCCTGGCGTGCTGCAGTCCATGGGGTCGCAAATAGTCGGACATGACTAATCGACTGAACAACTGAACAGCAACCACAAAATTTGCCTCATAATTTAAATTAAATGGTTTCAGTTTCTTTGTTTCACTTAAGTTATTTTTCCATTTTAATTTCCTTTATATGACTTTGTTTCCTCACAGAATATGTCAGCAAGTACAGTAGAAATCCCTGAGTTTTTATTATGTTTCTGACACTGGTTTTATGACCTTGGACAATCTCACCACTTCTTGGGCATTTGTTCCTACGGAAGGTTGAATTCTTTTTCTAGTTGATTTGATATGTTACCTGAAACTTAATAATTATTAATAATAATGTCACATGCTTAATAATAATAGCATCTATGATTTTAGAAGTGGGAAGTTGTGTGTTTTAGTCACTCAATTCTGTCTGACTGTTTGTGATCCCATGGACTGTAGCTCACCGGGCTACTCTGTCCATGGAATTCTCCAGACCAGAATACTGGAGTGGGTAGCCTTTTACTCCTCCAGGGGATCTTCCCTATCCAGGGATTGAACCCAAGTCTCCTGCATTGCAGGCGGATTCTTTACAGTGTGAGCCACCTGGGGGCATCAGCCAGAAGAGAACCTTGAAATAAAGTGTAAACTGCTCTGTTTTAAGGAAGTGTTGTGATCATCAATGCACATTTGAAAACTTAGGCTCTAATTCTAGTGTCTCAGTTTTTAGAGGAATATTTTGGTAGACTTAGAATAATGTTAACTACTTTCTACTTCAGAGCCCTCATTTTACTTAATATTCTCCCTCAGGGATGCCAAGTTCTGTTGTTGCTGTTCTAGTTTTTCCTCTCAGTAGGGATCTACAGCTAGCTTGCTTCATCCAGAAAATGAATGTTTGATATTAATAGATATCTGTACCTTTTTGCAATTTACTTTTGTAATATGTTACCATTTTCTCTCTCCCCTCACCACTTATATCTCTGTGGCAAATCTAGGGCTTATGGTGGAGAAGACAAATGGATTCAATCTTGTGTTAACTGGTTAGTAAATGCTGTCTCCCTGAAGTTGCACCTAGAAGGGCTTTTGAGGGAGTATCTGGGATTTGTGGGAAAAAATGCAATAGTTGACTTTTGAAGTAAAGTAAATGTGGCTTGTAAACGATTACTTTTTTATTGTTAACCTTTGATTTAGTGACTGATCAGTCACTGAAACTTGTCTATTCAGCAGTTCAGAGTATCTGTTGCTTCCCTTTCTATTTCTGCTGCCACCATTCTTGTTCAGAAAGTTGTCACCTTACCCCAGACTGTTAAAATGTTTTCTGAATTATTCTCTGTGACAACAGAATTCATGTCTTTGATCTATTTTTCACATGTTGTGTAGTTAGCTTCTCAAGCAAACATTGAATTGTGTGATTTTTCTTTACAGAAACTTTCAAGTGTTTCCACTTTGCTTACAGAATGGGATCCAAGCACCTTAACATGCTGTTCAGAATCTTTCCTCATCCTGACCACATATCCCCTTCCAGTATGTCTCAGACATGAGGTCTAGCAAAAGAGTATTTGCTAAATGCCAAATCTCTTGTGTGTACTCTCACTTCCCACTATTGTTGGTACTTTCCTTTGGGGTGAAACTTCACCTTCTCCCTGGCAATTTCTGTACCTATCCTTGGTTATCAAGGTTAACTCATGATGTTTTATTGGATTTCTGAAACTGGAAATAATTTTCCTTCTTTGCGTTCTCACACTGCCTTTCCTATAAGTTCAGTTCAGTCACTCAGTTGTGTCCGACTGTTTGAGACCCCATGGACTGCAGCACGCCACGGTTCCCCGTCCATTACCAACTCCCAGAGCTACTCAAACTCATGTCCATCACATCAGTGATGCCATCAAACCATCTCATCCTCTGTCGTCATCTTCTCCTCCTGCCTTCAATCTTTCACAGCATCAGGGTCTTTTCCAATGAGACAGTTCTTCGCATCAGGTGACCAAAGTATTGGAGTTTCAGCTTCAGCATCAGTCCTTCCAATGAATATTCAGGACTGATTTCTTTTAGGATTCACTGGTTGGATCTCCTTGCAAAGGGACTCTCAAGAGTCTTCTCTAACACCACAGTTCAAAAGCATCAGTTCTTCGGTGCTCAGCTTTCTTTACAGTCCAACTCTCACATCCATCCATGACTACTGGAAAAACCATAGCCTTGACTGGACGGACCTTTGTTGGCAAACTAATGTCTCTGCTTTTTAATACACTGTCTAGGTTGGTCATAGCTTTTCTTCCAAGAAGCAAGCATCTTTTTATTTCATGGCTGCAGTCACCATCTGCAGTGATTTGGGAGCCCAAGAAAATAAAGTCTCTCACTGTTTCCATTGTTTCCCAATCTGTTTGCCATGAAATGATGGGACCAGATGCCATGTTCTGAATGTTGAGTTTTAAGCCAACTTTTTCACTCTCTTCTTTCACTTTCATCAAGAGGCTCTTTAGTTCTTCTTCACTTTCTGCCATAAGGGTGGTGTCATCTGCATTTCTGAGGTTATTGATATTTCTCCTGGCAATCTTGATTCCAGCTTGTGCTTCATCCAGCCCAGCATTTCTCATGATGTACTCTGCGTGTAAGTTAAATAAACATGGTGACAATATACAGCCTTGACGTACTCCTTCCCCTATTTGGAACCAGTCTATTGTTCCATGTCCAGTTCTAACTGTTGCTTCCTAACCTGCATACAGATTTCTCAAGAGGCAGGTCAGTGGTCTGGTAGTCCCAAAATTCTCTTGAAGAATTTTCCACAGTTTGTGGTGATCCACACAAAGGGACTCAGGCATACATATACATGCATTCATTCTCTTCCAAATCCCCTTCCCATCCAGGCTAGCACATAAATTTGAGGAGAGTTCCATGTCCTATACTATAGGTCTTTGTTGTTTATCTGTTTTGTATATAGCAGTGTGTATTGACCTTCCTGAAGTCCCTAACTATCCCTTTCCCCCAGGCAACCATAAGTTTGTTTTCTAAGTCTGTGAGTCACTTTCCCTTTTGTAAGTAAGTTCATTTGTATCATTTTCTTTTGGATTCCTCATATAAGGGATGTCATATGATATTTGCCTCTGTCTGATTTACTTCACTCTGTGACACTCTCTAGGTCCATCCATGTTGCTGCAAATACATTATTTCATTTATTTTAATGGCTGAGTAATGTTCCATTGTAATTAAATACCACATCTTCTGTCGATGTACATCTAGGTTGCTTCCATGTTTTCGCTCTTGTAAACAGTACTGAAATGAACACTGAGGTGCATGTGTATTTTGGGCCATGTTTTTCTATAGATATATGCCCAGAAGAGGGATTGCAGGGTCATATGAAACCTATATAATTAGTTTTTTAAGGAACTTCCATACTTTTCTCCATAGTCGCTGTACCAGTTTACATTCCCACCAACAGTGCAAGAGAGTTCCCGTCCATCCACATCTTCTATAGCATTTGTTGTTTGTGGATTTTTTGATGATGGCCATTTTTACCAATGTGAGGTGAAAATCACTGTAGTTTTGACTTACATTTCTGTAATAACTAGTGATGTTAAACATATTTTCATGTGCCTTTTGGCCATCTGTATGTCCTCTTTGGAGAAATGTCTATTCTGGTCTTCTGCCCATTTTCTGAGTGGGTTGTTTGTTTTGATGCTATCATCATAAGCTTTTTGTAAATTTTGGAGACTAATCCCTTACCGGTCACATCTTTTGCAAATATTTTCTCCTAATCTATGGGCTGTCATTTCCTTTTGTTTATTGTTTCCTTTGCTGTGCAAAAGTTTTTGAGTTTAACTAGATTCTTTTTTTTTTTTAATTTTTGCTTTCATTTCCGTTATTATGGGAGATGGATCAAAAAAGATATTGTTGTGATTTATGTCAGAGATTGTTCTGCCTCTCTTTTCCTCTAGGAATTTTGTAGTGTTCACTCTCACATTTAGGTCTTTTGTCCATTTTGAGCTTATTTTTGTGTGTAGAGTTAAGGAATGATTTGATTTCATTTTTTCACATGTGCACTATATGTGCACTATATTTTTTCCCCTGCACTATATGTTAAAGAGACTGTTTTTCCAACATTGTCTTGCTTCCTTTGTCATAGATTAATTGACCATAGATGCATGGGCTTATTTCTGGGTTTTCTATCCTGTTCCATTCATCTATATTTCTGTTTTTGTGCCAGTATCATGCTGTTGTGATGACTGTGTCTGTATAGTATAGTCTGAAGTCAGGGAGCCTGAGTAGAACTGCTTTTTCCGCACCCCATAAATTTTGGACTGTTGTGCTTTCATTTTCATTTGTCTCTAGGTAATTTTTTTTTATTTCTTTTTCGATTTCTTCAGTGATCCACTGGTTGTTTAGTATCATATTGTGTAGCTGCCACGTGTTTGTGTTTTTTAGAGGTTTTTTTTTGTAATTTATTTCTAATCTCATAAAATTGTGATCAGAAAACATGCTTGATATGATTTTGATATTCTAAAATTTACCGAAGCTTGCCCTGTGGCCGAGCTTGTGGTCAGTCTTGGAGAATGCTCCAGGAACACTTGAGAAGACTGTGTATTCTGCTGCTTTTGGATGGAATGCTCTATAAATATCAGTTAAGTCCAACTCATCTAAAGTGTTATTTAAGGCCTGTGTTTTCTTACTGATTTTCTTTCTGAATTATCTGTCCATTGATGAAAGTGGTAAAGTATCCCACTATTATTGTGTTATTGTTGATTTTCTCCTTTATGTTTATTAGTATTTACCTTACATATTGAGGTGCTCCTATATTGGGTGAATTTGGATTTATAATTGTTATATCTTCTTCTTGGATTGAACCCTTGATCATTATGTAATGTCCTTCTTTGTCTTTTATAACAGTCTTTGTTTTAAAGTATATTTTGTCTGATATGAGTATTGTTACTCCAGCTTTCTTATGATTTCCATTCGAATGAAGTACCTTCTCCCATCCCCTTACTTTTAATCTGTAAGTGTCCACAGGCCTGAGGTGGGTCTATTGTAGACAATATACGTATAGGTTTTGTTTTTATATCGACCCATCCAGTCTATGATTTTTGATTGGTACATTTAATCCATTTACATTTAAGATAATTATCAATATGTATGAACCAATTTCAATTCTGTTAATTGTTTTGGATTTGTTTTTGTAGGTATTTTCCTTCTCTTGTGTTTCCTGCCTATAGAAGTTCCTTTAGCATTTGTTGAAAAGCTGGTTTAGTGGCATTGAATTCTTTTAACTTTTGCTAGTCTTGAAAATGTTTAATTTCTCCATGAAATCTGAACAAGAGTCTTATTAGGTAGAGAATTCTTGGTTGTAGATTCTTCCCTTTCACCACTTGGAATATATCATGCTTCTGGCTTGTAGTTTCTGTTGAGAAATTATCTGATAACCTTATGGCGTTTCCCTTGTATGTTGTCTTTTTGTCCCTTGTTGGTTTTAATATTTTATGTTTGTCTTTAATTTTTTCAGTTTGATTACTGTGTATCTGGATTTGTCCCTCCTTGATTTTATCTTGCTTTGAACTCTGCCTTCCTAGACTTAGTTGGCTATTTCCTTTCTTATGTTGGGGAAGTGTTCAGCTGTTATCTCTTCAAATATTTTCTTGGGTCCTTTCTCTCTTCTCCCTCTGGAACCTCTATATTGTGAATGTGCATTTAATGTCATCCCAGAGGTCTCTTAGGCTGTCTTCATTTCTTTTCACTTTTTTTTTTCTATATTCAGTTTTGCAGCAGATGCTTCCACCATTCTGTCTTCCAGGTCACTTATCCATTTTTTTGCCTCAGTTATTCTGCTATTGATTCGTTCTAGTGTATTGTTCATTTCTGTTTGTTTGTTCTTTAGTTCTACTAGATCTTTGGTAAACATTTCTGTAAACATTTCTGACATATTCTCCATCCTGGATCATCTACATTATCATTATTCTGACTTCTTTTTCTGGAAGGTTGCCTATCTCCACTTCATTTAATTGTTTTTCTGGGAATTTATCTTGTTCCTTCATCTGGAACATAATCTTATTTCTTTTCATTTCTGCTAGGTTTCTGTGATTGTGTTATTACTGCTGGAGGCTGCTTGGATTGTAGCTCTTGTTTCTTCTGCCATCTCTGGGTGAGGATAAGTGACTTGTTCAGGCTTCCTGATGGGAGGTACTTGCTGTGGGGAGACTTGTGGGCAGGGCTATGCTCAGTAAAACTTTAATCCAATTATCTGCTGATGGGTAGGGCTGTGTTTCCTCCCTGTTAGTTGTTTGCCCTGAGGCAACCCAGTCCTGGAGTTGCTAAGTCCAAGAGGACTTAGGCCTGATAGGTACCTCCCAGGACTGTTGCTGCCAGTGCCCCGTCTCCATGGTGGGTCACTGCCAATCCATACCTTTGCAGGACACCTTCAAACACTCATAGGTAGGTCTGGTTCAGTCTCTTGTGGGGTCAGTGTTCCTTTCCCCTTGGTCCTGGTGCACATAAGATTTTGATTGTGCCTTCTAGATTGGAGTTTCTTTTTCCCCCAGTACTGAGGAAGTCATATAATCAAATCCCACTGGCCTTCAAAGTCAGATTCCTTGGGGATTCCCGGTCACTTGGCTGGATCAGTAGACTGTGGAGCCTGATGTGGGGCCTAGAACCTTCATAACAGTGCAAGAACTTCTTTGGTATTATTATTCTCCAGTTTGTTGGTCACCCATTTGGTGAGTATAGGATTTAATTTTATTGTTTTTGTCCTTCCTACCATTTTGTTGTGGCTTCTCCTTTTTCCTTGATTTGGAATATCTTTTTTGTGTGTGTGTGCATTCGACTGTGGTGGGAGAAATATCAATAACCTCAGATCTGCAGATGACACCACCCTTATGGCAGAAAGTGAAGAAGAACTAAAGAGCCTCTTGATGAAAGTGAAAGAGGAGAGTGAAAAAGTTGGCTTAAAGCTCAATGTTCAGAAAACTAAGATCATGGCATCTGGTCCCATCACTTCATGGGAAATAGATGGGGAAACAGTGGAAACAGTGGCTGACTTTATTTTTTTGGGCTCCAAAATCACTGCTGATGGTGATTGCAGCCATGAAATTAAAAGACGCTTACTGTTTGGAAGGAGAGTTATGACCAACCTAGACAGCATATTAAAAAGCAAAGACATTACTTTGTCAACAAAGATCCGTTTAGTCAAGGCTATGGTTTTTCCAGTGGTCATGTATGGATGTGAGAGTTGAATTATAAAGAAAGCTGAGCACCGAAGAATTGATGCTTTTGAACTGTGGTGTTGGAGAAGACTCTTGAGAGTCCCTTGGACTGCAAGCAGATCCAACCAGTCCATCCTAAAGGAGATCAGTCCTGGGTGTTCATTGGAAGGACTGATGTTGAAGCTGAAACCCCAATACTTTGATCACTTGATGTGAAGAACTGACTCATTTGAAAAGACCCTGATGTTGGGAAAGATTGAAGGCAGGAGGAGAAGGGGATGAAAGAGGATGAGATGGTTGGATGGCATCACTGACTCAATGGACATGGGTTTGGGTTAACTCCAGGAGTTGGTGACAGACAGGGAGGCCTGGTGTGCTGCAGTCTATGGGGTTGCAAAGAGTTGGACACGACTGAGTGACTGAACTGAACTGACTGTCTTCCTGTCGATGGTTGTTCAACAGCTATTTGCGATTTTGGTGCTCTGGCAGGAGAAGATGCCTAACTGATTTTTATCTTGATCTCTCCACTGATGTCAGTAGGGTGTTGAAGTCTCCTACTTTTATTGTATTATTGTTGATTTCTCCCTTTATGTCTGTCAGTATTGGCTTTATCTATTTAGACGCTTCTCTCTTGGGTGTACATATGTCAGTAAGTATCTTTTTCTCTTCTTTTAGCAATCTTTTTATCATTATACAATGCTCGTCTTTTTCTTTACAGTATTAATTTCAAAGTCTTCTTTGGTTGATACAAGTATTGTTTAGTACAAGTATCCCTGCTTTCTTGTTATTACCATTTCATGAAATATCTTTTCATTCTATTTCTTTCACACTGAAGTGAGTTTATTGTAGGTAGCATGTTGAAGTTTTTTTTTTTTAATCTAATAAGACACTCTATGTGTTTTGATTGGTGCATTTAGTTCATTGATATTTAAAGTAACTATTGATAGTTTGTATTTATTACTATTTTTATTCCTTATTTTGCAGATTTTTTTAGTTCCTTGGTTATTTCTTCTTTGTTTTTTTCACCCATTGTAGTTTCATGATTTTCTGTGGTAGTATGATTGAGTTCCTTTCTTTTTAGTTTTCTTGAATATTGTAGGCTTTTGATTTGTGGTTACCATGGAGTTCATGTAGCTTGACCTATAATGATATGTACTTCTTTAAACTGATTATCACTGATGTTCAACACATTCTTAAAGTTCTACATTTATTACTCCACTTCTCCATGTTTTGTGTTTGATGTCATGTTTTCATCTTCATGCTTATCCTTTTACTGTTTATTGTAGCTGTCGTTGCTTTTACAATCTTTTTTTTAAAAAAATCTGTGTACTGGCTTATTTTGCTCTTCCCCCATGGCTCTATGTAAAGAATCTGCCTCTAATGCAGGAGACTCGGGATTGAACACTGTCTTGGGTGGATCCCTTGAGAAGGAAATGTCAACCCACTCCAGTATTCTTGCTTGGGAAATTCCATGGACAGAGTAGGCTTGCTACAGTACGTGGGGTCACAAAGAATTGGATATGACTTAGCAACTAAACAACAACAATTCAAACTGGCTTATTTAAGTGCTCTTCAATTCTTACCGTATGCTTGGCCTTCCTGTTGTGGATTCCTATTGGGATTCTTTCTAGTTAGAGAAGACTCTTCAGGATTTATTTTAAGGTAGGTTTGAAATTGCTGAATTCTTTTAGTTATTGCTTGCCTAAGAATTCTTTTCCTTTCCTTGTATTCTAAATGATAAAATTTTGCGGTAGAGTATTCTAGGTTGAAGGCTTTTCGTTTTCAGGACTTTGACTATATTCTGTGACTCCCATTTGGCCTGAAAAGTTTCTATAGATAAATTAGCTGGTAGTCTTATCCTTTCATATAGAGAATGCCCTATATGAGCGGTTTTCTCATGCTTCCTTTAGAATTCTCTACATTTAGCTTTTGCAATTTTAATTACTTGTCGTGGTGTGGGGTTTTTTGTTGTTGTTGTTGTTCTGGTTTGGAAGCCTCTATGCTTCCTGGACTTGGATATCTGTTTCCTTCTTTAGGTATGAGAAGTTTTCAGCCATGCTTAATTCACATACATTTTATTCCTTTGTCTCTCTTTCTGGAATCTCTGTTATATGTAGTTTGGTATGTTTTATATTATTCCATAGATCTTGGATGTTGTTTTGTTTTTATTTTTCTATTTGCTGTTCTGTTTGGGTGATTTCCATTATTCTGTCTTGCAAATCACTTTTGAAAACTTTTGTGTCATTTATTTATAGTTGGCTATTCATTGCTTCCTATCTTAGAAATTGAAGTATCTATTTTTATGTCACCTTTATAATTTTTAATTGCTTGTTAAAATTGCCTTTCTTTATATCAATAAGCTTTCTCAATTCATTTAGAATTTTTATTACTGACGTTTTGAACTCTTTGTCTGGTAGACTGATTATCTCTGTTCAATATTTTTTCAGGGGTTTTCTTTTGCTGTTTCAGTTGAGAATAGTTTCTCTGCCTTTTTATTTTATTTAACTTTCTCTTTCTCTGTGAATTCAGAAGAAACAGTTATCTTTTGTGGTCTTAAAGTGTGTTTTTATGTAGCAGCATCCCTGAGTAGGCTGTGTGTGTTCAGTGTCTTTCATATGATGGGTGGTTTTGATATGGATGCCTGTCATGTCTTTCCTTAGGATGTGCTGGCCAGTGTCTGTCACTGCCCTGTCAGAGGGGGGTTGTTCTCTGTAGTTGTTTGACTAAAAGCCCTGAGGGTGAGGGTGATCAGGTATTATTAATCTTTAGTGCCTGTCCTGTACCAACAGAAAGGATTGCTGAGGCAAGTCCCATGCACTCACCAAGGTCTAATGTGCTACTTATCTAGGCATCTGAAGCTCTTCATCCTTGATCTAGTACAAGTCTATGGCATGGAGTGGATGAGTCTAGAGCATTTGCTGGACTGGAATTGAAGGTTGGGGCATTTGGGCTGCAGAAATTGAGGTGGCTGGCTGCTGCTGGAGATCTGGGCTGCCTCTGTGGCATTCTTCTCCCAGAACTTTTCTGTTAAAAATCCAGCAGAAGTGTGCAGTGGAATGGGTAGGACTGGAGCACTGCCTTAGATGGAAGAAGGAACATATTGTGAGTGTCATGTTACCTCAGGAAGTACTGACAAAGGCTGCTGCCACCCACCAGGACCTTATGCTAGGTTTCTGGGCTCTCCCTGCAATAAAGACCGAGTCTTTTTCTAGGTGTGGATCAGATCTCATGCCACACTTGTGAAGAATAAGCCAAGCTGGAGTATTAACCTCACTTGAATTGGGAGTATGGCAAGGCAGTGGCCACCAGTGTAAAGCCCTGATCACTGAAGAGTCAGCATAGGCACAATCTTTGCAAGTAGATTCTAGGTTTTTCCATATATTCTGTCTATCCCATTGTTTCTTCCAGCAACACTAGGGTCTTATCTCCTCCCTGAAGTATCTCAGGAATAGGATAGCCAATTTTTTGGCTTGACCTGCTTGCTCTCCAGGTTGAGATTCCTTTTTGTTTGTTTTTATTAAAACAATTTTTGTTCTTACTAAAATTTAAGTAGAACAATTTCATTCAGTTCTGCTGGCCATAAGTAACAGTGTTTGTGGAACTCACTTAATGCTTTAAATTTGAAGATTTATTCCCTAGAACAAATATATTGCATGTGTATATATATATATATATATATATATATATATATATATATATGTATGTATGTATTTTTTAAATTGAAGGTTAATTTCTTTATAGAATTTTGTTATTTTCTGTCAAACATCCAAGAGTCAGCCATAGGTTCACCCATGTCCCCTCCCTCCTGTTATCTACCTTCCATCTCCCTCCCCATCCCATCACTCTAGGTTGTTACAGAGCCCCTGTTTGAGTTACCTGACTCATACAGCAAATTCCCATTGGCTATCTATTTTACATATGGTATTGTAAGATTCCATGTTACTCTCTCCATACATGTCACTCTCTCCTTCTTCCCCTCCCCCCATAACCATGAGTCTGTTCTCTATGTCTGTTTTTCCATTGCTGCCCTGCAAATAAATCCATCCAGTACCATCCTTCTAGATCCCATATGTATGCATTCAGTTCAGTTCAGTTCAATCGCTCAGTGGTGTCCGACTCTTTGCGACCCCATGAATTGCAGCACGCCAGGCCTCTCTGTCCATCACCAACTCCCAGAGTTTACCCAAACTCATGTCCATCGAGTCGGTGATGCCATCCAGCCATCTCACCCTATGTAGTCCCCTTTTCCTCCTGCCCCCAATCCTTCCCAGGATCAGGGTCTTTTCGAATGACTCAACTCTTCGCAGGAGGTGACCAAAGTATTGGAGTTTCATCTTCAACATCAGTCCTTCCAATGAACACCCAGGACTGATCTCCTTTAGGATGGACTGGTTGGACCTCCTTGCAGTCCAAGGGACTCTCAAGAGTCTTCTCCAACACCACAGTTCAAAAGCATCAATTCTTCGACACTCAGCCCTCTTTATAGTCCAACTCTCACATCGATACATGACTACTGGATAAACCATAACCTTGACTAGATGGACCTTTGTTGGCAAAGTAATGTCTCTGATTTTTAATATGCTATCTAGGTTGGTCATAACTTTCCTTCCAAGGAGTAAGTTCTTTTAATTTCATGGCTGCAATCACCATCTGCAGTGATTTTGGAGCCCCCCAAAATAGTCTGACACTGTTTCCACTGTTTCTCCATCTATTTTCCGTGAAGTGATGGGACCAGATGCCATGATCTTAGTTTTCTGAATGTTGAGCTTTAAGCCAACTTTTTCACTCTCCTCTTTCACTTTCATCAAGAGGCTTTTTAGCTCCTCTTCACTTTCTGCCATAAGGGTGGTGTCATCTGCCTATCTGAGGTTATTGATATTTCTCCCAGTAACCTTGATTCCAGCTTGTGCTTTTTCCAGCCCAGCATTTCTCATGATGTACTCTGCATATAAGTTGAATAAGCACAGTGACAATATACAGCCTTGACATACTCCTTATGTGTATGATACTTATCTTTCTCTTTCTGACTTACTTCACTCTGTTTAATTGGCTCTACATTCGTCCACCTCATTAGAACTGACTCAAATGCATTCTTTCTAATGGCGGAGTAATAGTCCATCGTATATATGTATCACAGCTTCTTTTTCCATTCATCTGTCGATGGGCATCTAGGCTGCTTTCATATTCTAGCTATTGTAAACACTGCTGCAATGAACACTGGGGTACATGTGTCTTTTTCAATGTTGGTTTCCTCAGGGTATATGCCTAATAGTGGGATTGCTGTGTAATATGGTGGTTTTATTCCTAATTTTTTAAGGAATCTCCATACCGTTTTCCATAGTGGCTGTATCAGTTTACATTCCCACCAGCAATGCAAGAGGGTTCCATTTTCTCCACACGCTCTCCAGCATTTATTGTTTATAGACTTTTTGATGGTAGCCATTCTGACTGGTGTGAGGTGATACCTCACTGTAGTTTTGATTTACATTTCTCTAATAATGAGCGATTTTAGGTCTTTTTCCCACGTTTTGATTGGGTTGTTTGTTTTTCTGTTATTGGCTTGTATGAGTTGCTTTTATATTTTGGAAATTAATTCTTTGTCAGTTGTTTCCTTTGCTATTATTTTCTGCCATTCTGAAGGTAGTCTTTTCACCTTGTTTGTTGTTTCCTTTGCTGTGCAAAAGCTTTTGTGTTTATTTAGGTCCCACTTGTCTATTTTTGTTTTTATTTCCATTACTCTGGGAGGTGGGTCATAGAGGATCTTGCTTTGATTTATGTCCTTGATTGTTCTGCCTATGTTTTCCCCTAAGAGTTTTATAATTTCTGTTTCAAAGGAAACAACTGACAGATAATTAATTAGGTCTTTAATCCATTTTGAGTTTATCTTTGTGTATGGCATTAGGAAGTGTTCTTATTTCATTCTTTTACATGTAACTGTTCAGTTTTCTCAGCACCATTATTGAAGAGTATATTTTGCCCCATTGTATATTCTTGCCTCCTTTGTAAAAAATAAGGTTCTATATGTGTGTGGGCTTATCTCTGGGCTCTGTTTTGTTTCATTGGCCTATATTTCTGTTTCTGTGTGAGTACCATACTGTCTTGATGACTGTAGCTTTGTACTATAGTCTGAAGTCAGGCAGTTTGATTCCTCCAGCTCCATTCTTGTTTCTCAAGACTGCTTTGGCTATTCAGGGTCTTTTGTGTTTCCATATGAATTTGAGATTTTTTGTTCTAGTTCTGAAAAAAATGCCATTGATAATTTGATAGGAATCGCATTGAATCTGTGGATTGCACTTGGTAGTATAGTCATTTTTACAATATTGATTCTTCCTACTCAGGCAATGGAATGTCTCTCCTTCTGTTTATGTCATCTTTGATTTCTTTCATCAGTGTCTTATAATTTTGCATATAGAGTTCTTTTGTCTGCGTAGGTAGGTTTATTCCTAGATGTTTTATTCTTTTTGTTGCAATGGTGACTGGGATTGATTCTTTAATTTTTTTGTTTTTAATGATTTTCATTGTTAGTATATAGGAATGCAGGTGATTTCTGTGTATTGATCTTCTATCCCACCACTTTGTTAAATTCACTGATTAGCTCTAGTAATTTTCTGATAGTTTCTTTCGGGTTTTCTATGTATAGTATCATGTTATCTGCAAACAGTGAGAGTTTTACTTCTTTTCCAATCTGGAATCCTTTTATTTTTTTTGCTTCGCTAATTGCCATAGCTAGGACTTCCAAATCTATGTTGAATAATAGTGGTTAGAGTGGACACCTTTGTTTTTTTTCTGATCTTATTGGGAATTTTTTAATTTTTTCCAAGTTCCTATGCAATATTGCTCTTTACAGCATTAGACCTTGCTTCTATCACCAGTCACATCCACAACTGGGTGTTGTTTTTGCTTTGGCTCTGTCTTCATTCTTTCTGGAGTTATTTCTCCACTGATCTCCAGTAACATATTGGGCACCTACCGACCTGGGGAGTTCATCTTTTTTTTTTTTTAATAAATTTATTTATTTTAGTTGGGGGCTAATTACAATATTGTAGTGGTTTTTGCCATACATTGACATGAATCAGCCATGGGTTTACATATGTTCCCCATCCTGAACCCCCCTCCCACCTCCCTCCTCATCCCATCCTTCTGGGTCATCCCATTGCCCCAGCCGTGAGCATTTGTCTCATGCATTGAACCTGGAATGGTGTTCTGTTTCACATATGATAATATACATGTTTCAATGCTATTCTCCCAGAACGTCCCACCCTCACCTCCCTCAGAGTCCATAAGACTGTTCTATGCATCTGTGTCTCTTATTCTGTCTCGCATATAGGGTTATCATTACCATCTTTCAAATTCCATATATATGCATTAGTATACTGTATTGGTGTTTTTCTTTCTGGCTTACTTCACTCTGTATAATGGGCTCCAGTTTCATCCATCTCAATAGAACCGATTCAAATGCATTTTTTTTTAATGGCTGAGTAATATTCCATTGTGTATATGTACCACAGCTTCCTTATCCATTCATCGGCTGATGGACATCTAGGTTGCTTCCATGTCCTGGCTATTGTAAACAGTGCTGCGATGAACATTGGGGTACAGGCGTCTCTTTCAATTCTGGTTTCCTCAGTGTGTATGCCCAGCAGTGGGATTGCTGGGTCATATGGCAATTCTATTCCCAGTTTTTTGAGGAATCTCCACACTGTTCTCCATAGTGGCTGTACTAGTTTGCATTCCCACCAACAGTGTGTAAGAGGGTTCCCTTTTCTCCACACCCTCTCCAGCATTTATTGCTTGTAGACTTTTGGATAGCAGCCATTCTGACTGGTGTGAAATGGTACCTCATTGTGGTTTTGATTTGAATTTCTCTAATAATGAGTGATGTTGAGCATCTTTTCATGTGTTTGTTAGCCATCTGCATGTCTTCTTTGGAGAAATGTCTGTTTAGTTCTTTGGCCGATTTTTTGATTGGGTCGTTTATTTTTCTGGAATTCAGCTGCAGGAGTTGCTTGTATATTTTTGAGATTAATTGTTTGTCTGTTGCTTCGTTTGCTATTATTTTCTCCCATTCTGAAGGCTGTCTTTTCACCTTACTTATAGTTTCCTTTGTTGTGCAAAAGCTTTTCATTTTAATTAGGTCCCTTCAGTGTCCTATCTTTTTGCCTTTTCATAGTGTTCATGGGATTCTCAAGGCAAGAATACTGAAGTGGCTTTCCATTCCCTTCTCCAGTGGACCACATTTTGTCAGAACTCTCCACCATGACCTGGCCGTCTTGAGTGGTCCTACACGACATGGCTTAGTTTCATTGAATTAGACAAGGCTGTGGTCCATGTGATCAGATTGGCTAGTTTTCTTTGATCGTGGTTTCAGTCTGTCTGCCCTCTGATGCCCTCTCTCAGCGCCTACTGTCTTACTGGGGTTTCTCTTACCTTGGACGTGGGGTATGCCTTCATGGCTGCTCCAACAAAGGGCAGTTGCTGCTCCTTACTTTGGACGTGGGGTATCTCCTCACGGTCTCCGCTCCTGACCTTGGACGTGGGGTATCTCCTCTCGGCTGCTCGCCACTTCAGGGTCGCACAGCCATTGCATAAATTAATCTTTGGGGAATTAAATCTCGTCAGAAATAGTCTTTTCTGTGTTGTTCATATAATCAAAGTATAGCTGAAATTTATTATCAAAGAGCAATGAGAAATTTAAATTGCAAAGTTTAGGGACTAAGATATGGAGAGTTTATGGAGGTTTTTTTCTCATATTATAAAAGGTCTAAATTTTTAGTTTTTGACCTTACCACTATATGTTATGGATCCTAATGGCTAGAAGAAATAATGTGCAAGTAAAGTCTATGATTAAGAGTATTTATCTTTAATGTTGATAGAAATCCATTATTTTCTGTTTGTGGCTAAAGATTGTATTTTTTTTTTTTAAGATAAGTAAGGTACTAGAATCACATTATTTTCATTTATATATGTATAACACGATGCAATCTCAAAAATGACAGAATAATCTCTGTTCGTTTCCAAGGCAAACCATTCAATATCACGGTAATCCAAGTATATGCCCTGACCAGTAATGCTGAAGAAACTGAACTTGAACAGTTCTATGAAGACCTACAAGACCTTTTAGAACTAACACCCAAAAAAGATGTCCTCTTCATTATAGGGGATTGGAATGCAAAAGTAAGAAGTCAGTTAACACCTGGTGTAACAGGCAAATTTGGCCTTGGAGTACAGAATGAAGCAGGGCAAAGGCTAATAGAGTTTTGCCAAGAGAACGCACTGTCATAGCAAAAACCCTCTTCCAACAACACAAGAGAAGACTCTGCACATGAACATCACCAGATGGTCAACATCGAAATCAGATTGATTATATTCTTTACAGCCAAAGATGGAGAAGCTCTATACAGTCAGCAAAAACAAGACTGGGAGCAGACTGTGGCTCAGATCATGAACTGTTTATTGCCAAATTCAGACTTAAATTGAAGAAAGTAGGGAAAACCACTAGACCATTCAGGTATGACCTAAATCAAATCCCTTATGATTATACAGTGGAAGTGAGAAATAGATTTAAGGGACTAGATCTGATAGACAGAGTGCCTGATGAACTATGGACGGAGGTTCGTGACATTGTACAGGAGACAGGGATCAAGACCATCCCCACGGAAAAGAAATGCAAAAAGGCAAAATGGCTGTCTGAGGAGGCCTTACAAATAGCTGGGAAAAGAAGAGAAGCGAAAAGCAAAGGAGAAAAGGAAAGATATTCTCATCTGAATGCAGAGTTCCAAAGAATAGCAAGGAGAGATAAGAAAGCCTTCCTCAGCGATCAATGCAAAGAAATAGAGGAAAACAACAGATTGGGAAAGACTAGAGATCTCTTCAAGAAAATTATAGATACCAAGGGAATATTTCATGCAAAGATGGGCTCAATAAAGGACAGAAATGGTATGGACCTAACAGAAGCAGAAGATATTAAGAGGAGGTGGCAAGAATACACAGAAGAACTGTACAAAAAAGATCTTATGACCCAGATAATCACGATGGTGTGATCACTCACCTAGAGCCAGACATCCTGGAATGTGAAGTCAAGTGGGCCTTAGAAAGGATCACTATGAACAAAGCTAGTGGAGGTGATGGAATTCCAGTTGAGCTATTTCAAATCCTCAAAGGTGATGCTGTGAAAGTGCTGCACTCAATATGCCAGCAAATTTGGAAAACTCAGCAGTGGCCACAGGACTGGAAAAGGTCAGTTTTCATTCCAATCCCAAAGAAAGGCAATGCCAAAGAATGCTCAAACTACCGCACAATTGCACTCATCTCACATGCTAGTAAAGTAATGCTCAAAATTCTCCAAGCCAGGCTTCAGCAATATGTGAACCGTGAACTTCCAGATGTTCAAGCTGGTTTTAGAAAAGACAGAGGAACCAGAGATCACATTGCCAACATCCACTGGCTCATCGAAAAAGCAAGAGAGTTCCAGAAAAGCATCTATTTCTGCTTTATTGACTACGCCAAAGCCTTTGACTGTGTAGATCACAATAAACTGTGGAAAATTCTGAAAGAGAAGGGAATACCAGACCATCTGATCTGTCTCTTGAGAAACCTGTATGCAGGTCAGGAAGCAACAGTTAGAACTGGACATGGAACAACAGACTGGTTCCAAATAGGAAAAGGAGTACGTCAAGGCTGTATATTGTCACCCTGCTTATTTAACTTATATGCAGAGTGCATCATGAGAAACGCTGGGCTGGAAGAAGCACAAGCTTGAATCAAGATTGCTGGGAGAAATACCAATAACCTCAGATATGCAGATGACACCACTCTTACGGCAGAAAGTGAAGAAGAACTAAGGAGCCTCTTGATGAAAGTGAAAGAGGAGTGTGAAAAAGTTGGCTTAAAGCTCAACGTTCAGAAAACTAAGATCATGACATCTGGTCCCATCACTTCATGGGAAATAGATGGGGAAACAGTGGGAACAGTGAGAGACTTTATTTTTGGGGGGTCCAAAATCACTGCTGATGGTGATTGCAGCCATGAAATTAAAAGACGCTTACTCCTTGGAAGGAAGTTTATGACCAACCTAGATAGCATATTTAAAAGCAGAGACATTACTTTGCCAACAAATGTCTGTCTAGTCAAGGCTATGGTTTTTCCAGTAGTCATGTATGGATGTGAGAGTTGGACGATGAAGAAAGCTGAGCGCCAAAGAATTGATGCTTTTGAACTGTGGTGTTGAAGACTCTTGAGAGTCCCTTGGACTGCAAGGAAGTCCAACCAGTCCATCCTAAAGGAGATCAGTCCTGGGTGTTCATTGGAAGGACTGATGTTGAAGCTGAAACTCCAGTACTTTGGCCACCTCATGTGAAGAGTTGACTCATTGGAAAAGACCCTGATGCTGGGAACGATTGGGGGCAGGAGGAGAAGGGGACGACAGAGGATGAGATGGTTGGATGGCATCACTGACTCGATGGATGTGGGTTTGTGTAAACTCCGAGAGTTGGTGATGGACAGGGAGGCCTGGCGTGCTGCGATTCATGGAGTCGCAAAGAGTCAGACACGACTGAGCGACTGAACTGAACTGATATATAACACAGTTTTTAAGCTGCAAGCATACTGTGATATTTGTACTGTCTCTCCTTGGTTTTTATGAACTCTGAAAGAAAGAATTGAATTACATTTTTTAAGGACACTTAATGAGCAAAACTAGACACATTGGAAAAACTGGAAAATTTCCACTTAAGTGGAGTACTTCCTTTATAAATATATAATACAGTAGATTCTCAAATGGAAATGTTTTAAGAATTTACTGTTTGTTTTTTTTTTAATCATTTCTGGAGTCATAGTGTCTGCTTAAAGGACAAATGGATTATTTTAATTTGATTTCTGGCTAGTAATCTTTGAAACTGACAGTTCCAAATATAAACATGTCTGACATTTTCTTTTCTTTTCAGAAATATTTGAAGATGTAGTCTGATTTTCTTTTCTTTTTTTTTTTTTTGATGTGTGCTGTTCTGTTGACTATATTTGTATTTTCTCAGTGTATCATGATTCCATGGAAAGAGTAATTTTTAAGAACCTGGAATATGAAAGTGTATCAAGTTTATATGAAAAAAGCATTTCAAATATTAAGCATGGTACTGATAAATGCACATGGGTGGTACTCTTGGTAGAAAACTAGGACAGGGTAAACATGAGGTTTTTATTATAAGTATTAAATATAAAAATGTAATATAGCTTTTATAATTATTACCAGTTAGTGGAGGATGAATATGCAGCACAAATTTAAATTTTAGAACTTCTAAGTCATTGTTAATTTAATGTATATATTACATTTATATGTTTACACATTTATATAAATATTTTAGTATTATATTTATCTAGCATTTTCTTTTTTCGTCAACAGAAATCTTCTTGACAGAGACACGTTTTCTAAATCTGATCCAGGTAAGTATTAAACTTGCTTTTTGAAATAGTCTATTCAGGAGGAGAAGGGGGCAACAGAGGATGAGATGATTCAATGGCATCGTTGACACAATGGACATGAGTTTTAGCAAACTCATGGATGATATTGAAAAAAAAGGGAAGCTTGGTGTGCTGTGGTTCATGGGGTCACAGAGAGTTGGACATGACTTAGCAACTGAACAACAACAACTTATTTTACTTACTTGATTTTGTAAAAAGTTGCATGAAAATTATTATTTTTACTTAAATATTGTCCTAAAGACTAGAAAGCAAGGAGGAATATGGTCTCAGCCCTTCATTCTTATCTACCTGGGCAGTACTCTGGCTAAAGAGAGGGAATTGCTCAGCATTTTGAGACTTAAGAAGAAAATACAAATGACTCCAATGCAGGAAAATTCATTCAGAGGGATGGGATGGGGAGGGAGGTGGGAGGGGGGTCCAGGAAGGGGAACACATGTAAACCCATGGCTGATTCATGTCAATGTATGGCAAAAACTACTACAGTATTGTAAAGTAATTAGCCCCCAACTAAAATAAATAAATTTATTAAAAAAAAAACCCACCTCATTGTAAAGCTATATGATAGAAATTATATTTGAAAGACAGCTGTAATGGGCCATAATTCTAAGTGATCAAGTCACAGAGTAACAATTTTCCTCTTTTTGTGAATAAAGGAAGTATATAAAGTCATGTATAACCAAATGAATTATATAACATCTTGAATGAGCTGAATTTTTTGATTACTAATTATGTATATATTGAAAGCTGGAGATAAATTGCACAATGAAAGCCAATTTTAATTAGAAAACGATAGAAATCATGTATAAATCAAGAATAGAAGTTGATATCTGGTTACTTTCCATCTCTACAAATGTATGAACCTATGTGGTTTAATGACCTGAGAGGGGTTTTTTAAGTTGATGATTAATTCTTGAGATTGTCACAGGAGAAAAGGCATTACAATTTGTAGGTATTCAAAGTTCCCAGGACTCATCAGTAAGTGAGTGGGATATTTTTATCCCTAAATCTTTACTTTAGACTTTTAATCTATCTTTTTTGGACTTCCTTTTGTTGTTGGCAGGATTTCTTGTTTACAAACATTGAGGATACAAGTTGTAGATATCAAATTTAACATTTGATTTGGTGCAGATTGTCCTTCCTATGATGCTTTTGAAGATTATAAATATCCTAGGAAGAGCGTGACTTATGACTAGTAACATACTGAAATATTTCAAAACTGTTTGTGTGTGTGTTAGTTGCTCAGTTGTGTCGCCTCTTTGAGACCCCATGGACTGTGTCCCACCAGGCTCCTCCATCCATGGAATTTTGCAGGCCAGAGAACTAGAGTGAGTCACCAATCCTTTCAATAGGGGATTTTCCTAACCTAGGAACTGAACCCTGGTCTCCTGCATTGCAGGCAGATTCTTTACCAGCTGAGCCACCAGAGAATTCACAAAACTATTTAACCTTAGTTAAAAAAAAAAAAATCTACATTTGTAGCATAATGTAATTCAAGATGTTAGCAAATAATTATTATATTTTTGTGCCAAGACCTACACATGTTAAGGTCTAAAGACCTGTTATCATTTTTTTGCTTATTTACAAAAATATTTAATCATGTGATGATTTATTAGCAATTTTCCTGCCAGAGTAAAATGAGGTATTAAGAACTAATTTTAATATACCTTTTGAACAGCTGAAAAATAAATTGTGTTTGTTCACTTGATATTTATAAAAAATGTTTAGATATATTTATTTTTTCCATCTTTTTGTAGTTTGTGTCTTATATATACAAGGAGTTGGAAATAAAGAATGGAGAGAGGTAAGAATTGAAATTTTAAAAATGTGATTTTTATGCTGCGAGGCATGGTATAAGTTACAATGTAATCAAGATGATACTCTCCTATTTTTAGTTATTTTAAGTCATCTTCAACCCAAAGATTGAATTTCTTTTTAATTTTATTTCATTTTAATTTGATGAAAGCAATTTTTGTGTTTTGTTTTTAATAGTCTTCAATGTTTAGCTCATTTATGATCTTTCTGTGAAATAATCTAGCCTTGATTTTTGTTTTCCTCAGTCTTACATAAATTTAGTATGATCCAATTCTTACACAGTTGAAGTGTAGATTCAGTCTCACTTTTTGAGGTCAACTACTGATTTTATAAAATATTGTTTTAAAGGATTTTAAGTGTGGTGATTGATATCAATTATCTGGTTTTTGACAGGTAGTAACTTGTTATTTGAAAATAAAGTAAAAACTAAGTTTCCTATTATTAAGTTGGTGCAAAAGTAATTGCAGTTTTGTATTGTTGAAATTGGCCATTTGATATTGGAATACATTCAAAATAAAGAAGGTTATGCATCTATTTATTTTTTTTGCTAATGACTTAATTGCTTGCTGTAATATTATTACTTGTTTATTGTATATTTATTTTAGACTATGTAAATAATGTTAGGCAAATTGTAAATTTGGGCAGTTTTCTTATTTGAGTACAAAATGGGTTGTAAAGCAGCTCACAACATGAACAATGCATTTGGCGTGGGAATTGTTAACAAATACAGTGCAGTGGTGGTTCAAGAAGATTTGCAAAGGAGGCAAGAGTCTTGAAGTTGAGAAGTGTAATCACTGGCCATCGGAAGTTGAGAACAACCAACTGAGAGCCATCATTGAAGTAGATCCTCTTACAACTAAATGAGAAGTTGCCCAAGAACTTAACATCAACCATTCTATGGTCATTTGGCATTTGAAGCAAATTGGAAAGGTGAAAAAGCTCTATACATTTATCATGCCTCATGTTCAGTTCAATTCAGTTCAGTCAATCAGTTGTGTCTGACTCTTTGCAACCCCATGAATTGCAGCACGCCAGGCCTCTCCGTCCATCACCAACTCCCGGAGTCTACCCAAACCCATGTCCATCGAGTCAGTGATGCCATCCAACCATCTCATCCTCTGTCGTCCCCTTCTCCTCTTGCCCCCAATCCTACCCAGCATTAGGGTCTTTTCCAATGAGTCAACTCTTCGCATGAGGTGGCCAAAGTATTGGAGTTTCAGCTTCAACATCAGTCCTTCCAATGAACACCCAGGATTGATCTCCTTTAGGATGGATTGATTGGATCTCTTTGCTGTCCAAGGGACTCTCAAGAGTCTTCTCCAACACCACAGTTCAAAAGCATCAATTCTGCAGTCCTCAGCTTTCTTCACCGTCCAACTCTCACATCCATACATGACCACTGGAAAAACCATAGCCTTGACTAGACGGACTTTTGTTGGCAAAGTAATGTCTCTGCTTTTAAATATGCTACAAGAAATCAAAACATGCATTTTTGAAGTGACGTCTTATTCTACACAATAATAATGAGGCATTTCTTAATTGGATTGTGATGTGTGACAAAAAGTGGCTATTTTTATGATGACTCTCAATGACCAGCTCAGTGGTTGGACAGAGAAGAGCTCTAAAGCACTTTCCAAAACCAAACTTATAACAAAAAAGCTCATGGTCTGCTGCTGATCTCATTCACTGCAGCTTTCTGAATCCCAGTGAAATTGCATCTAAGAAGTATGCTCAGGAAATTGATGAAATGCATTAAAATCTATAACGCCTGCAACTGGCATTGGTCAACAGAAAAGACCCAATTCTTCTCCATGACAACACCTGATGGCATGTTGCACAACCAAAGCTTCAAAATTTGAACAAATTAGGATATGAAGTTTTCCCTCATCCTCCATATTCACCTGACATCTCACCAACCACCACTTCTTCAAGCATCTCTATAATATTTTGCAGAGAAAACACTTCCACAACCAGCAGGATTGGAAAATTCTTTCCAAGAATTTGTCAAATCCCGAAGCATGGATTTTTATGCTACAGGGATAAGCAAACTTATTTCTCATTTGCAAAAAATGTGTAGATTGTAATGGCTCCTATTTTCATTAATAAAGGTATGCTTGAGCTTAGTTATAATGATTTAAAATTCACAGCCTGAAAGCATAATTACATTTGCACCAACCTAAATACAAATACTTTGTTTAATGGAGTAAAAGCAAGGAGGCAGAATTATACTTTTTCATGGTTAATGATTTTATTATTTTTATATCAGTATAGTTGATTTGTAATATTATAAAAGTCACAGGTGTACAATATACTGATTTGTAGATTTTAAAGGTTGTACTCCATTTATAGTTATTATAAAGTATTGACTAAATTCTCTATGTTATATAGAATATCTTTATAGCTTATTCCATACATAATGGTTTATACCTTAGTCTTTAGTCTTAAGGACCTTTTCACCTTAGTCTTGGTCTCTACCCCTGAATTGCCCCTCCCGCTTTTTTCTCTCTCCCTACTGGTAACTGCTAGTTTCTTCTTTCTATCTCTGAATCTTTTTCTTTTTGTTATATTCACTAGTTTGTTGTATTTTTTTATATTCCACATATAAAGTAGCTTATTTCACTTAGCAAAATATTCTCCAAGTCCATTCATGTTGTTGCAAATGTAAAATTTCATCATTTTTATATGGTTAATATGCCATTTATGTATGTGTATATATATATATATATAGAGAGAGAGAGAGATATAGATACAGGTAGAGATATATCTATATCATGTCTTCCAGTTCAAGAACATGGTGTATTTCTCCATCTGTTTCATCTTCAGTTTCTTTCAAAAGCATCTTATAGTTTTCTGTGGATAGTATCATTTCAACTACAAACAGTGACAGTCTTACTTCTTCTTCCTTACCAATTTAGATTTCTTTTATTATTTTTAATTGTTTAATTAAAATTAAATTTAATTGCTGTTTAATTGCTGTGGTTAAGATTTCCAATACTGTGTTGAGCAAAACTGGTGAGAGTGGGCAACATTTTCTTGTCCCTGACCTTAGAGGTAATTCTTTTAAATTTATACTGTAGAGTATGATATTAGCTGTTGGTTCTTCAAATATGGCCTTTATTATGTTGTGGTATATTTCCTCTATGCTCACTTGCTAAAGAGTTCTTATAATAAGTGGATATTGAATTTTGTCAAAAGCTTTTTTCTGCATTTATTGAGATGATCATATGGTTTTTAATCTTCAATTTATTAACGTGGTGTATCACATTGATTTATTGTGGATAATGAAAAATCCTTGCACTCTTGTCATAAATCTCATTGGTCATGGTGTATTGTCCTTTAATTTATCATTGGAGTCAGTTTGCTGGTATTCTCTTCAGGACTTTTGAATCTTTATCAGTGATATTGGCCTGTACTTTTCTTTTTTTCCTCTTTTTTTTGTCTAATATTAGTATAAGGGTGATGTGAGGTTAATAGAATGATTTTAGAAATATTCCTTTCTTTGCAATTTTTGTATATATTTTTAGAAGAATAGGTGTTAACTCTTCTGTAAATGTTTGGTAGAATACACCTGTGATGTCATGTTCCCTTGGACTTTTGCTCATTGGGAGTGTTTTAATTACTGATTCAATTTCAGTACTGGTAATTGTTCTGCTAATATTTTGCATTTCTTCTTGGTTCAGTCTTGGGAGGTTATATATTTTTAAGTATTTGTCTGTTTTTTCTAAGTTTCTGTTTTATTGGCATGTAACTGTTTGTAGTAGTCTTCTTGTGATATTTTTTAGTAACATTTCTCTGGTATTGGTTGTAACTTCTTGATTGTAGTGATTTTATTCCTCTCCTTCCTTTTCTTTTCTTGTTAGGTCAGGCTAAAGGTTTATCAATTTTGTTCATTTTCTCAAAGAATCAACTTGTAGTTTAACTGATTTTTTTCTATGGTTTTTCATACTCTATGTCATTTATTTCTTCTCTGATCTATGATTTCTCTCCTAATAATTTTGTTTTATTTGTTCTTTCTCCAAGTTCTTTAGGTGTAAGGTAAATTGTCTATTTGAACTTATTCTTAAATCCTGATGTAAGCATGTATTGCTGTAGACTTCTCTCTTAGAACTGCTTTTACCGTGTCCCATAGGTTTTGGATCATCATGTTTTGTGTTCATTTGTCTCTAGGTATTTTTTTTAATTTCCTCTTTGATTACTTCAGTGATCTGTTGGTTGTTTAGTAGCATTTTGTTTAGCATCCATGTGTTTGTGGCTTTTTGCAGTTCTTTTCTTGTAGCTGATTTCTAATCTCAATCATTATGGTTGGAAAGATGTTTGATATTATTTCAATTTTTCTTAAATTTTGTAAGGTTTGCTTTGTGGCCTACTAGGTGATCTGTCTGAGAGAATGCTCCATGTGCACTTAAAAAGGATGTATATTCTGTTGCTTTCAGGTGGAAGATCATATATATAAATATAAATATATATATATATATATATATATATATGATTCATCTGGTCTAATGTGTCATTTAAGGAAAGTGTTTCCTTATTGATTTTATGGATGATCTGTCCATTGATATAAATGGAGTTTAAAGTCCCTTATTATTGTGTTACTGCTGTCAACTTCCTCTTCTATGCCTGTTAACATTTGCCTTATGTAATTTATTAATAGGTTCAGCACATATATATATATATATATATATGGTCCGTTCATATATACACTTACGGTTGTTATATCCTCTTGGATCTATTGCTTCATCATTATGTAGTGTTTCTCTTTGTCTTTTGAGCAGTAATTATTTTATAGTCTATTTTACTAAGTATTGCTAACTCTTTGTTTAAAGGTTCTAATTTCTCATTATTCTTCTGAATTCTGTGACCATCTATACCATTAGTACCTGAACTCTTTCTTGAGTAGGTTGCCTATCTCCATCTCACTTATTTCTTCTAGAGTTTTATCTTTACTTTTGTTCCTTCATCTCATACATATTCCTCTATTGCCTCAGTTTTCCTAAGGTGCTATTTGTATTTTCATGTTCTTAAAGTTCTGTTATGTTTCCTGACCTTAGAGAAGAGACCTTATGTTGCTGTTGTTGTTGTTGTTCAGTTGCTAAGTCGTGTCCAACTCTTTGCGACCCCATGGAGTGCAGCACTCCAGGCTCCCCTGTCCTTCACTGTCTTCTGGAGTTTGCTAAAGCTCATGTCCATTGAGTCGATGATGCTATCCAACCCTCTCAACCTCTGTGGCCCTTTGCTGCTCCTGCCATCAATCTTTCCCAGCATCATGGACTTTTTTAATGAGCTGGCTGTTCAGATCAAGTGGCCAGAATATTGGAGCTTAAGCTTCAGCATCAGTTCTTCCAATGAATATTCAGGGTTGATTTCGTTTAAGATTGACTGGTGTGATCTCCCTGCCGTCCAAGGGACTCTCAAGAGTCTTCTCCAGCACCACACTTTGGAAGTATCAGTTCGTTGGCACTCTGTCTTTTTTATGAACTAGCCCTGACATCCATACATGACTACTGGAAAAACAATAGCTTTGACTATATGGACCTTTGTCACCAAAGTAATGTCTCTGCTTTTTAATACTGTCTAGGTTTGTCATAGCTTTTCTTCCAAGGAGAAAGCGTCTTTTAATTTTGTGGCTGCAGTCACCATCTGCAGTGATTTTGGAGCCCAAGAAAATAAAATCTGTCACTGTTTCCACTTTTTCCACTTCTATTTCCCATGAAGTGATGAGACTGGAGGCCATGATCTTAGATTTTGTACTGTTGAGATTTAAGCCAGCTTTTTTCCCACTCTTCTTGCACCTCATCAAGAGGCTTTTAGTTCCTCTTCAATTTCTGCCATTAGAGTGGTATCATCTGCATATCTGAGGCTGTTGATATTTCTCCCAGCAATCTTGATTCCACCTTGGGATTCATCCAGCCCAACATTTTGCATGATGTACTCTGCATATAAGTTAAATAAGAGGGTGACAGCATATAGTATTTTTGTATTATTTTCCCAATTTTGAACCAGTCCATTGTTCAATGTCTGGCTTAACTCTTGCTTCTTGACTGCATACAGTTTGCTCAGAAGTCAGGTAAGGAGGTCTACCATCTTAAAGGTCCTATCTCTTTAAGAGATTTTCAGTTTGTTGTGATCCACACAGTCAAAGGTCTTAACATAGTCAATGAAGCAGAAGTAGGTGTTTCTCTGGAACTGCTTAGCTTTCTCAATAATGCAGCAGATGTTAGCAGTTTGATCTCTGCTTCCTCTGCCTTTTCTAAACCCAGCTTGTATATCTGGAAATTCTTGGTTGATGTGCTGCTGAAGCTTAGCTTGAAGGGTTTTGAGCATTACCTTGCCAGCATGTGAAATGAGCACAATTTCACGGTAGTTTGAACATTCTTTGGCATTGCCCTTCTTTATATGGGATGAAAACTGACCTTTTCCAGTCCTTTGGCCACCACTGAGTTTTCCAAATTTGCTGACATATTGAATGTAATACTTTAACTGGATCATATTTTAGGCCTTACGTAGCAGATGGCATCCTTGCCCCAGCAGCGCATTCCTTTTTTGTCACCCAACATGTTTGCTCTAGGGGATTCCTCTAAGAAAGCTGTGTGCATCCTTTTTTGGTTAACTGACTATGTGTGACCTCATGGACTGCAGCACTCCAGGCTTCCCTGCCCATCAACAAATCCCGGAGCTTGTTGAAACTCATGTTCATTGAGTTGGTGATGCCATCAAAACATCTCACCCTCTGTTGTCCCCTTCTCCTGCCTTAAATCTTTCCCAGCATCAGGGTCTTTTCTAATGAGTCAGTTCTTTGCACCAGGTGGCCAAAGTACTGGAGATTCAGCTTCAGCATCAGTCATTCCAGTGAATATTCAGGACTGATTTGCTTTAGGATTGACTGGTTGGTTTGCCTTGCAGTCCAAGGAACACTCAAGAGTCTTCTCTAACACAGCAGTTCAAAAGGATCAATTCTTCAGCACTCAGCTTTCTTTATGGTCCAACTCTGACATCCATACACAGTTCCTGGAAAAACCATAACTTTGACTAGAAGGACCTTTGTTGGCAAAGTAATGTCTATGCTTTTTAATAAGCTCTCTAGGTTAGTCATAGATTTTCTTCCAAGGAGCAAGTGTCTTTTAATTTCATGGCTGCAGTCACCATCTGCAGTGATTTTGGAGCCCAAGAAGATAAAGTCTGTCACTGTTTCCATTGTTTCCCAATCTATTTGCCATGAAGTGATTTTTCCAGTAGTCATGTTTGCATGTGAGAGTTGGATTATAAAGAAAGTTGAGCTCTGAAGAATTGATGCTTTTGAACTGTAGTGTTGGAGAAGACTCTTGAGAGTCCCTTGGACTGTAAGGAGATCCAACCAGTCCATCCTAAAGGAGATCAATCCTGAATATTCATTGGAAAGACTGATGCTGAAGCTGAAACTCCAATACTCTGGCCACCTGATGTGAAGAACTGACTCATTTGAAAAGACCCTGATGCTGGGAAAGATTGGAGGTGGGACGAGAAGAGGACAACAGAGGATGAGATGGTTGGATGGCATCACCCACTCAATGGACATGATTTTGAGTAAACGCCAAGAGTTGGTGATGGACCGGGAAGTCTGATATACTGCAGTCCATGGGGTTGCAAATAGTCGGACATGACTGAGCGACTGAACTGAACTGATGAAACCAAATGTTTTCTAAATGTTGAGTTTTAAGCCAACTTTTTCGCTCTCCTCTTTCACTTTCTTCAAGAGGCTCTGTAGTTCTTTGCTTTCTGCCATAATGGTGGTATCATCAGGATATATGAGATTATTGATATTTCTCCTGGCAATCTTGATTCCAGCTTGTGCTTCATCTAGCCCAGCATCTCACATGATGCATGTAAGTTAAATAAACAAGGTGAAAATATACAAACTTGACGCCCTCCTTTCCTAATTTGCAATTGGTCCATTGTTTCATGTCCGGTTCTAACTGTTCCTTCTTGACCTGAATACAGGTTTCTCAGGAGTCAGGTGGTCTGGTATTCCCATCTTTTGAAGAATTTTCCACAGTTTGTTGTGATCCACACAATCAAGGCTTTGGCATAGTCAATAAAGCAGAAGTAGATGTTTTTCTGGAACTCTCTTGCTTTTTCTATGATCCAACGGATATTGGCCATTTGATCTCTGATTCCTATGCCTTTTCTAAATCCAGATGGAACATCTGGAAGTTCTCAGTTTGTATACTCTAAAGCCTCACTTGGAGAATTTTGAGAATTACTTTGCTAGCGTGGGAGATGAGTATAATAGTGGGGTAGTTTGAACATTCTTTGGCTTTGCCTTTCTTTGGAATTGGAATGAAGACTAACATTTTCCAGTCCTGTGACCTTGCTGAGTGTTCCAAATTTGCTGACATATTGAGTGCAGCACTTTGACAGCACCATCTTCTAGAACTTGAAATAGCTCAGCTGGAATTCTATCTCCTCCACTAGCTTTGTATGTAGTGATGCTTCTAATGCCCACCTGACTTCAGACTTCAGGATGTCTGGCTCTAGATGAGTGATTGCAACATCATGGTTACCTAGGTCATTAAGTTATTTTCTGTATAGTTCTTCTGTGTATTCTTGCCACCTCTTCTTAATATCTTCTGCTTCTGTTAGGTCCATTCTGCTTCTGTCCTTTATGGTACCCATCTTTGCATGAAATATTCCCTTGGTATCTCTAATTTTCCTGAAGAGATCTCTAGTCTTCCCCATTCTATTTTTTCCCTCTATTTCTTTGCATTGATCACTGAGGTAGGCTTTCTCATCTCTCTTTGCTATTTTTTGGAACTCTGCATTCAAATGGGTATATCTTTCCTTTTCTCCTTTGCCTTTAGTATCTAATCTTTTCTCAGCTATTTGTAAGGTCTCCTCAGACAACCATTTTGCCTTTTTGCATTTCTTCTTCTTGGGGATGGTCTGGATCACTGCCTCCTGTACAATGTCATGAACCTCCATCCATAGGTCTTCAGGCATTCTATATATCAGATCTAATCCCTTGAATCTATTTGTCTCTCCACTGTATAATCATAAGGGATTTGATTTAGGTCATACCTGAATGGTCTAGTGGTTTTCCCTACTTTCTTCAATGTAAGTCTTAATTTTGCAACAAGGAGTTCATGATATGAGCCACAGTCAGTTCCCGGTCTTGCTTTTGCTGACTGTATTGAGCTTCTTCTACTTCGGTTGCAAAGAATATAATCAATCTGATTTCAGTATTGACCATCTGGTGATGTCCATGTGTAGAGTGATCTTTTGTGTTATTGGAAGAGGGGGTTTGCTATGAGCAGTGTGTTACTCTATTGTATTCTCCTAGAAAGTCATAATGTTATAATAAAAAAATTAGCATTGACATATTTTTACGATTTAATCTTAAGACTCCACTCAATTTCACTAATTGTCTAAATAATATCTTTTAGCAAATGGGTCCCATTCAGAATTGAATATAACCATCGCCTCATTATTGTTGTTTTTTATTGTTGTTGTTGTTGTTTTCTACTTGATCTGAAATAGTTTCTCAGTTTTTGTTAACTTGTTATTTTTGACACTTTTGTAGATGGAATACCAGCTACTTTTAAGAATTTCTCCTTTTACTTTTACTTTGTGTGTTTTTTTCCCCCCCATGACGAATTTTTGAGTAGTGTACTACAGAAGTGGTACTGTGCTCTTCTTATTGTATGTTATCTGGTGGCATAAAATTTTGATTTGTCCCATTTCTGATTAGATTAATTTTCATCACTTGATCAAAGTGTTTTCTGCTATTTTCCTTATCAAAAATTACTTTCTCATTTTCTAGTTAATATTAGTTTGGGGAGAGCATTCTAAGAGTTATATATGGTTGGTAGTTGATGAATATTTGGGTAGATTTTTTGATCATATAAATGTCTCCTTCCTCATTAAACTTAAAACTTTAAATTATTTTATAAGTGTGGACTTATGGTTTCTTTTGTTATTCTCTAGTTTTTCACATGATACTATCATTTTATTTGGTGCTTAAATTGTTCCAAATTTCCCCAGCTGGAACACCTTCGAGCTAGCTTTGGTGTCTGTTAAAAGTTACCCTGTCATTCTTTTAGCTTGTCCTTATTTCCTGAGAAAAGTTTTTCAGGGTTTTTATTCTTTTCTGGAAATGCTTCTTGCCTTAATTTCTATTTTGCTTATTAAATGAATAATTAAAACTGTTTGCATTTGTATAATGTTTATATCATTTATCTTACCTCATGGATTTGCTTTTGACTTTTTCATGTTTTGTATTTGACATGTATCTCAAAAACAGTAGATAGTTTGGCTTAAATATAAACTGAAATTCATAATCTTTGTCATGTATTGGGAGTGTTTAGATCATTTATAATTATCAGTATATCTGGTAAAACATCATTTTACTATTTCTTTTTATTTTATTCACATATCTTAAATTCTTTATCTTTCCTTTCTTTCCTCCTGTGGGTTTGAATATTTATCTATCATCTGTCCTCTTTTCTTCGTATCTACCTATCCATCTCATTATATATTTTCCATTATTACCTTGTTAGTTTTACTTTCTTTTACTATCATCTTAATAGTTGCCCTAAAGATTTCAACATACATAATGGATATTTTAGAATCTGTTATAAACTAGTTTTGTAACAAAGTCTCAGAAAGTGCTTGGTCCTCAAAACATTTTAACTCATTATCTCAACTCCTATTCTCTGGTATCATTGTTAGTTTTGTATATAATATGAACACACAAGGCATTTTAGTATTTTTTTTTATCATCAATAGCTTTTGAGATTTTACATATATTTTCTTGTGTTTCCTATCAGGTACTCTTCATTTCTTCATGTATTTGTATGTTTCCTTCAAGGATCATTTTTCATCCCGTATGAAGAAATCCCCTTAAAATATATGTTTGTACAATTTTGCAGTTAGACTATCAGTGAATTTTCTTAATTGTTTTTAAGTGAGGAAATCATTATTTTGTCTTTTTTTCTCTTTTATTTTTAAAAATAGAGAAAACAAGACAAAAAGTAGAAAACACAATGAATTATCATAAGTCAAACATCTTTGTAACCATTAGCAAGGTCAAAAATGCACCTTTACCAGCCACCCAGAGTTTCCTTCCATGTGCCCTCATAATCAGAGCACTCAGTTTTCAAAGAATAATGACATGTGTGTGCATGCATGCACCTTTATGGTTTATCATCCAAGTTTGTACCCCTTGACATAATAATTTAGTTTTGCACACTTAAAAACAATTGGCATGCATTTTCTTTTTGTTTTAACCTATGGCTTTCTATCCATCCTTTAGTTTTTCTTGAAATTTTTCTCTTAGAGAGTTCAGACCATTTTACCTGTAGTGTCATAGTCAAGATCTTACTGACCATATGCTTACGATTCAGTGCATCATGTTTTCCTGTTCTTTGTATATCTTCAATTTGACAAACTGACTCAAAAGGGTGATCAGACACAGGTTCAGTTCTTTTAGCAAATCTGTTTTTGGTGGTGTGAATGGTCCCTAGGAGGCACTTTTTTTTTTTTTTTTTTGCTGTTAGTATCCTTTGATGTTTATTACCTAAATAATCAGGAATTTTCACTTGCTAGTTGGAATTATCCTATTTTATATCAACATTGTCAAATCATATTACCATTGCATACTCTCATTTAGACCTAATTAAACCTTAATTCTATAAGTAATTCTCACAACTAATCCTACTTAGAATGATTTGACTTATGATTTTGTGATTTTTTTTTATACTAGTGTTAATCTGTATCCAGTAGAAACTGCTACTTAGAACTTTGAATTTGGAACTCTTCTTGAGCTGAAAATGCTCTCTTCTCATGCTGAGTGTGAGATCAAAAGAAAGCAGGAGTAGCAATATTCATATCAGGCAAAATAGACCTTAAAGACCATTACAAGAGACAAAGGAGAACACTAAGTAATGATCAAGGGATCATTCCAAGAAGAAGATATAAAAATTATAAATATATATGCACTCACCATAGAAGCACCTCAATACATACGGAAAATGCTAACAATTATAAAAGGTGAAATTGAGAGTGATGCCGTAATAGTGGGGGAATTTAACACCACTTTCACACCAAAGGACAGATCATGTGGACAGAAAGTTAGTAAGTAAACAGTAGCCTTAAATTACATATTGCAGAAGATGGACTTAATTGATATCTATGGGACATTCCATCCAAAATCAGTATAAATATACCTTTTTTTTTTTTGCTCAAGTGCACAGGGAACATTCTCCAGGATAGATCACATCTTGGATTATAAATCATATCTTGATAAATTTAAGAATACCAAAACTGTATCAAGAACCTTTTCTGACAACAGTGACATAAGATTAGATATCAACTACATGAAACAAAACTGTAAAAAATACAGACAACTGGATGCTAAACTATATGCTTCTAAATAACCAAGAAATTACAAAAAAAAATCAAAGAGGAAATAAAAAAAGTACCTAGAAACGAATGACAGCAAAACACAACAACTGAAAACATGTAGGATGCAGTAAAAAACAGTGCAAAGAGGGAAGGTTATAGCAATACAAGTCTACCTCAAATGAGAAAAATCTCAAACAAACAACCTAATCTTATACATAAAACAACTAAAAAAAGAAGAAAAAGAACAGCAACAAAAAACAAACTTATTAGGAGGAAAGTTATCATAAAGATCAGAGCAGAAATAAGTGAAAAAAAAATGAAGGAAACAATAGCAACAATCAGTAAAACTAAAAGCTGGTTCTTTGTGAAGATAAAAAAATTGAGACACCATTAGCCAGACTCATCAAGAAAAAAAGCAGCTCATACAATTCAATATCAGAAAACAAACATCTCAATCAAAAAATGGGCATAACACCTGAGCATACCTTTATCTAAAGAAGACATAGAGATGTCCAATAAACACGTGAAAAGATGCTCAACATTGCTCATTAGTAGAGAAATGCAAATCAAAACTTTATTGAGGTATCTCCCACCAGTCAGAATGGCCATCATCAAAAAATGTACAAACAATAAATGCTGGAGAGGATGTGGGGAAAAAAAGGGATCCCCCTTGCACTGCTGGTGGGAATGTAAACTGATACAGTGATTATGGAGAACAATATGGAGATTCTTTAAAATCTAGGAATAAATCTACCATATACCCCAACAATCCCACTACTCTCCGTATAACCGGCTGCTGCTGCTGCTAAGTCGCTTCAGTCGTGTCCGACTCTGCGCAACCCCATAGATGGCAGCCCACCAGGCTCCACCGTCCCTGGGATTCTCCAGGCAAGAATGCTGGAGTGGGTTGCCATTTCCTTCTCCAGTGCATGAAAGGGAAAAGTGAAAGCGAAGTTGCTCAGTCGTGTCCGACTCTTAGCCACCCCATGGACTGTAGCCCACCAGGCTCCACCGTCCCTGGGATTCTCCAGGCAAGAATGCTGGAGTGGGTTGCCATTTCCTTCTCCAGTGCATGAAAGGGAAAAGTGAAAGCGAAGTTGCTCAGTCGTGTCCGACTCTTAGCCACCCCATGGACTGTAGCCCACCAGGCTCCTCCGTCCATGGGATTTTCCAGGCAAAAGTACTGGAGTGGGGTGCCATTGCCTTCTCCGCCATATAACCTGAGAAAACCACAAATCAAAAAGGCATATATAGCCAATATTCAGAACAACTCTATTTTCGATAGCCATGACATTGAAGCAACCTAGATGTCCATCAGCAGTTGAATGGATAAAGAAGATATTTTATATATATGCAAGAGAATACTTCTCAATCATAATAGGAATGAATTTGAATCAGTTGTTAGTGAAGTGGATGAACCTAGAGCCTGTTATACAGAGTGAAGTAAGTCAGAAAGAGAATAGAAAATATTGTATATTAACACATGTGTATGGGATCTAGGAAAATGGTACTGATTTTGTTGAGAAGGAATGGAGACTCAGACACAGAGAACAGACTTGTGGACACAGCAGGAGAAGGAGGAGGTGGGATGAATTGAGAAAGTAGCACTGACATATATACACTATTATGTGTATCATAGATAGCTAGTAGGAAGCTGCTGTGTAACACAGGGAGCCCAACCTGGATAAAACATGTCACTAGTCACAGAATTAATAGCCAGCAATTACATGGTTAAAGTAGTTCCTTAAACTATTGTTATTTTTGTAATTATGATTTAATTATTAAATGTTTTAATTAAGGTGTGGAATGACTATAATCTAATTTTTTAAATTGATGGAGTTTAGTCTTGTCTATATTTTATGTGTGATAATTACAGAGATATAATCAACGTGTTCTTTTTTATGGCAATTAATTTAGGTTCATCCTAAAAATAAAAGATCCCCCCCCAAATGAATGAAATCCCCTTATATGAAATACTCTGTCTTAACCAAGAATATTGGAAGTCAATTTACTTCTCTTTGTGGTGTGTGTGTTTGTGTGTACATCTATAACCATCTGATTCATATCTAATGATATAAGATCTAGGACAAAATCTTCAGTTTTTCTATGTGTCTTTTTATAATTAAGTGATTTTGAAATCATTGATTTGGAAAAAAAAAGTCTTATATAATGAGTTATATGACAGTACTCTTATCTTTTACCCTCAGAGGAAAAGATCCATGGATTCTCTGGTAATCCCATTGTTTAACTCCCAGCAGGAGTTGTTTACCAATGTAAATCTGTAATTTTGGCTGTGTGTGTGTGTGTGTGTATGTGAGCGGGTGTATTTGCGTGTGTTTGCATGTGCGAGCCAATGCATGTGTGCATACTTACACTTGGCATCCTTTATGCAGGTTAAATATGTATCTTTCTAAATTGAAACTTTTTTTTACCTAAGTTTGTCTTAATATTATGTCTGCAATATTCAGTTTATCTAATCTTCTTGTCTAATCTCTGGAGACTGTCCTCTGTATATCACTACTATTTAGGTTTAATTCTAATTTAATAACTGATATAAAGAATGTGCTGTAGTACACATGAGCTCTTTTTCTTCATGGCTTTCATTTAGACAAATGAATGTGAGATAGAGTGATTGTTCTGGCCTTCCACCATATATTAAACCTTCGTGAACATTTTTCTCATAACAGAGTTCATTTGCTTGGTGCAATCAATAGATGAATGTTCTTTCCAGTATAGCTCTTATGGAGCAGTTTAACAATTAGTTGATTTAAAAATCAGGAGTATTTCCATTCTGTTATTTTCAGCAAGATTTGTTCCTACATGGAAAAACAGGTATTTATCCAATTAGCTCAAGTATAAAAGAAAGGAAAACTTTCAATGACTTGATTGTGCATTGTATTTTATTTTTTTGTGTAAAGTTTTACAACAAACGGAGAAGGCAATGGCACCCCACTCCAGTACTCTTACCTGGAAAATCCCATGGATGGAGGAGCCTGGTATGCTACGGTCCATGGGGTCGCTAAGAGTCGGACACGACTGAGCGACTTCAATTTCACTTTTCCCTTTCATGCACTGGCGAAGGAAATGGCAACCCACTCCAGTATCTTGCCTGGAGAATCCTAGGGACGGCGGAGCCTGGTGAGCTGCCGTCCATGGGGTCGCACAGAGTCGGACACGACTGAAGCGACTTAGCAGCAGCAGCAGCAGTTACAACAAACAGTGTTTTGTTTTCTAATAAAATTAACAGTTTATGTACTTTTTCAAATAACTTAAAACTTTCACATTTGTGGAGAAAAAAAATTTTTCCTAACAGTTTTCTATTTATGAGATAAGGAAATTTAATGCTATATAATTATGTTAAAGATTCTCTTGTCCACATATTTATATATGTTCCTTGTGCCAGAGATTATTGTAATCAGATTTGTAGGTACTTCTAAAAATTAAGTATTGTTGATATTCAGAAAAAGATGTTTTAGGATACTGCTTGCAGTTTTTTGCAATAAAGTAGCTGTTTCTGGGTGTATACAATTAACAAATATTAATAATTCTCTTTCCTCAAAATTGTAACTCTTTTTGGCCTGCACAGAATAATATGCAACTGTGCATTTTCCAAGGAATTAGAAAAATTTTATTTTGTGATTTAAGGTATCAGCTAAGACCTAAACATGAGTTTGAGCAAACTCCAGGAGATAGTGAAGGTCAGAGAAGCCTGGTACACTGCAGTCCATGAGGGTTGCAAAGAGACAGACGTGACTTAGCAACTAGACAAAAACAACAACAACAACACAAACTTATTTAAGTCAAGAAGATTAATCACTTGGTTGATAGTTAATAATTCCACCCTCTGGGTAGAAATTAGCATTTTTTTCTGTGAGATGAACTGTCATAATTTATCTGTAAATTTCTTACTATGACAGTTTGCACTTATTATGAGGAAGCTTCCACCAACCTCTTATCCTTATTCCTTAGAGGGCAGACAGAATGAAAACCATAATCACGGAAAACGAACTAAACTGATCACATGGATCACAGCCATGTCTAACTCAAATGAAACTATGACCCATGCCATGTAGGGCCACCCAAGATGGTTGGGTCATGCTGGAGAGTTCTGACAAATTGTGGTCCACCTCAGAAGGGAATGACAAACCACTTCAGTATTCTTGCCTTGAGAACCTCATGAATAGTATGAAAAGGCAAAAAGATATCACCCTGAAAGATGAGCTCCCCAGGTTGGAAGGTGCCAAATATGCTACTGGGAAAGAGTGGAGAAGTAACTCCAGAAAGAATGAAGAGACCGAGCCAAAGTGAAAACAATGCCCAGTTGTGGATGTGATTGGAGATGGAAGTAAAGTCCAATGCAGTAAAGAACAATATTGCATAGGAAAATGGAATGTTAGGTCCATGAATCAAGGTAAACTGGAAGTGGTCAAACAGGAGATGGCAAGAGTGAGCACTGACATTTTAGGAATCAGTGAATTAAAATGTACTGGAATGGGTGAATTTAATTTGGATGACCATTACATCTACTACTGTGGACAAGAATCACTTAGAAGAAAACAAGTAGCACTCATAGTAAAAAAAAAAGAATTCAAAATCCAGTACTTGGGTACAGTCTCAAAAATGACAGAATGATCTCTGTTCCAAGGCAAACAATTCAATACCACAGTAACCCAAGTCTATGCCCCAAACATTAATGCCGAAGAAGCTCAAGTCTAATGGTTCCATGATGACCTATAATATCTTCTAGATCTAACATCAAAAAAAAAAAAAAAAAGATGTTCTTTTCATCATCAGAGACTGGAAAGCAAAAGTAGGAAGTCAAAAGTTACCTGGAGTAACAGGTAAATTTGGCCTTGGAGTACAGAATGAAGCAGGGCAAAGGCTAACAGAGTTTTGCCAAGAGAACACACTGGTCATAGCAAACACCCTCTTTCAAAAACACAAGAGAAGACTCTACACGTGGACATCACCAGATGGTCAACACTGAAATCAGATTGATTATATTCTTTGCAGCCAAAAATGGAGAAGCTCTATACATTCAGCAAAAACAAGACCAGGATCTGACTGTGGTTCAGGTCATGAACTCCTTATTGCCAAATTCAGACCTAAATTGAAGAAAATAGAGAAAACCACTAGGCCATTCAGGTATGACCTGAATCAAATCCCTTACAATTACACAGTGGAAGTGACAAATAGATTCAAGGGATTACATCTGATAGACAGAGTGCCTGAAGAACTATGGACAGAAGTTCATGACATTTAACAGGAGGTGGTCATCAAAATCATCCCCAAGAGGAAGAAAGACAAAAAGGCAAAACGGTTGTCTGAGGAGGCCTTTCAAATAGCTGAGAAAAGAAGAGAAGTGAAAGGCAAGAGAGAAAAGGAAAGGTATATACATCTGATGAGGAATTCTGAAGAATAGAAAGAAGAGTAAAGAAGCCTTCCTAAGTGAACAATGCAAAGAAATAGAGGAAAACAACAGAATGGGAAAGACAAGAGATCTCTTCAAGAATATTAGAGATACCAAGGGAACATTTCATGGAAAAATGGGCACAATAAAGGACAGAAATGAGATGGATCTAACAGAAGCAGAAGATACTAAGAAGAGGTGGCAAGAATAAACAGAAGAACTATACAAAAAAGATCATAATGACCCAGATAACCACGATGGTGTGATCACTCACCTAGTGCCAGACATCAGGGGTCAAGTGGGCCTTAGGAAGCATCACTATGAACAAAGCTACTGCAGGTGATGATATTCCAGCTGAGCTGTTTCTGATCCTAAAAAATAAACTGTGAGAGTGCTGCACTCAATATACCAGCAAATGTGGAAAACTCTGCAGTGGCCACAGGACAATTAAAGGGCAGTTTTCATTCCAATCCCAAAGAAAGGCAATTCCAAAGAATGCTCAAACTACCACACAATTGCACTCATCTCACATGCTATCAAAGTAATGCTCAAAATTCTCTAAGCTGGCTTCTACAGTATGTGAACTGAGAACTTCCAGATGTTCAAGCTGGATTTAGAAAAGGCAGAGAAACCAGAGGTCAAATTGCCAACATATGTTAGATCATAGAAAAAGCAAGAGAATTCCAGAAAAAAAATCTATTTCTGCTTTATTGACTACAAAAGAGCCTTAGACTGTGTAGTCACAGCAAACTGGAAAATTCTTCAGTTCAGTTCAGTCACTCAGTCATGTCTGACTCTTTACGACACCATAGACTGAAGCATGCCAGCTTCCCTGTCCATCATCACTCCCAGCGCTTGCTCAAACTCATGTCCATCAAGTCAGTAATGCCAACCAACCATCTCATCCTCTGTCATCCCCTTCCTCTCCCACCTGCAGTCTCTCCCAACATCAGGGTCTTTTCCAATGAGTCAGTTCTTTGCATCAGGTGGTCAAAGTATTGGAGTTTCAGCTTCAACATCAGTCCTTCCAATGAATATTCAAGATTGATTTCCTTTAGGATGGACTGGCTGGATCTTCTTGTGGTCCAAGGGACTCTCAAGAGTCTTTTCCAACATAATAATTCAAAAGCATCAACTCTTCAGAACTCAGCTTTCTTTATAGTCCAGCTCTCACATCCATATATGACTACTGGAAAAACCATAGCTTTGACTAGACAGACCTTTGTTGGTAAAGTAATGTCTTTGCTTTTTAATATGCTGTCTAGGTTGGTCATAGCTTTTTTCCCAAGGAACAAGCACCTTTTAATTTCATGGTTGCAGTCACCATCTGCAGTGATTTGGGAGACCCAAAAATAAAGTCTGTCACTGTTTCCAATATTTCCCCATCTATTTGCCATGAAGTCATGGGACCAGATGCCATGATCTTAGTTTTCTGAATGTTGAGTTTTAAGCCAATTTTTTCACTTTCCTCTTTCATTTTCATCAAGATGCTCTTTAGTTCTTCTTCACTTTCCGCCATAAGGGTAGTGTCATAATTTTCCACAGTTTGCTGTGATCCACACAGTCAAAGTCTTTGGCGTAATCAATAAAGCAGATGTAGATTTTTCCTGGAACTCTCTTTCTTTTTCAATGATCCAGCACATGTTGGTGATTTGGTCTCTGGTTCCTCTGCCTTTTCTAAATCCAGAGTGAACATCTGGAAGTTCACAGTTCAGAAACTGTTGAAGCCTGGCTTGAAGAATTTTAAGAATTACTGTGCTAGTGTGTGAGATGAGTGCAATTGTGCAGTAGTTTGAACATTCTTTGGCATTGCCTTTCTTTGGGATTGGAATTGTAAAACATTCTTTGGCAAGAATGGCATTGCCTTTCTTTGGGATTGGAATGCCAAGTGTTCTTTGTCATTGCCTTTCTTTGGGATTGTATTAGAAAATTCTTAAAGAGATGGGAATACCAGACTACCTTACCTGCCTCCTGAGAAATCTGTATTCAGGTCAACACGCAACAGTTAGAACAGGACATGGAACAATGAACTGGTTCCAAATTGGGAAAGGAGTATGTCAAGGCTGTATATTGTCACCCTGCTTATTTAACTTATATGCAGAGTACATTATGCAAAATGCCGGGCTGCATGAAGCTCAAGCTGGAATCAAGAATGACGGGAGAAATATCAGTAACCTCAGATATACCGATGACACCACCCTATGTCAGAAAGCACTGGGATGGTAGCTGTGGTATAAAATAAATATTTAAGTTTAAATGTTAATTCTGAGGACCCCACAAGAAAACCACATGTATAAGTCAACAAGATAGTTGTATGCATGAGTCTTTTGTTGTTGTTGATCAGCCACCATGTCATGTCTGACTCTTCGTGACCCCATGGACTGCAGCATGCCGGCTTCCCTGTCCCTCACCACCTCCTGGAGTTTGCCCAAGTTCATGTCCATTGAATCTGCGATTCCATCCAACCGTCTCATCCTCTGTCACCCTCTTCTCTTTCTGCCTTCAATCTTTCCCAGCATCACGGTCTTTTCTAATAAGTCTGCTGTTCACATAAGGTGGCCAAAGTATTGGAGCTTCAGCTTCAACATCAGTTCTAAGAAAGAGTATTCAGGGTTGCTTTCCTTTAGGATTAACTTGTTTGATCTCCTTGCTTTCCAAGGGATTCTCGAAAGTCTTTTCCAGAACCACAGTTCGAAAGCATCAGTTCTTCAGTGCTCTGCCGTCTTTGGCTTCCCTGATAGTGCAGTTGGTAAAGAATCCACCTGCAGTGCAGGAGACCCCAGCTTGATTCCTGGGCAGAGAAGATCTGCTGGAGAAGGGATAGGGTACCACTCCAGTATTCTTGTCCTTACCTTGTGGCTCAGCTGTTAAAAAATCTGCCTATACTGCGGGAAACCTGAGTTTGATCCCTGGGTTGGGAAGATCCCCTGGAGAAGGGAAAGACTATCCACTCCAGTATTCTGGCCTGGAGAATTCCATGGACTATATAGTATATGAGGTCACAGGGTCGGACACACCTGAGTGACTTTCACTTCACTGCCTTCTTTATTTTCCAGCTGTCACAGCTGTACATGACTATTGGAAAGACCATAGATTTGACTATATGGACCTTTGTCAACAAAGTGATGTCTCTGCTTTTAAACACAGTGTCTAGGTTTGTCATAGCTTTCCTGCCAAGAAGCAGTCTTCTAATTTCCTGGCTGCAAGTCACCATCCACATTGATTTTAGAGCCCAAGAAGAGGAAATTTGTTACTGCTTCCACCTTTTTCCCTTCTATTTGCGATGAAGTGATAAGACCAGATGACATGATCTTAGTTTTTTTTAATATTGAGTTTTAAGCCAGCTTTTTCACTCTTCTCCTTCACCTTCATAAAGAGGCTCTTTAAGTCCTCTTTGCTTTCTGCCATTAGAGTGGTATCATCTGTCTGTCTGAGTTTGTTGACATTTCTCCCTGCAATATTGATTCCAGCTTCTGCTTCATCCAGCCTGGCATTTTGCATGATGTGCTTTGTATATAAGTTATATAAACAAAGTGACAATAAACAGCCTTGTCATACTCCTTTCTCAATCCTGAGACAGTCAGTTGTTCCATACAGGGTTCTAACTGTTGCTTCTTTAACAAGTTTCTCCAGAAGGGAGATAAGATCGTCTGATATTCCCATCTCTTTAGGAGTTTTCCACAGTTTGTTATGATCCACACGGTCAAAGGCTTTAGTGTAGTCAGTGAAACAGAGGTAGATGTTTTTCTGGAATTCTCTTGCTTTGTATGATTCAGCAAATGTTAGCAATTTGCTCTCTAGTTTCTCTGCTTTTTCTAAACCCAGCTTGAACGTCTGGAAGTTCTCAGTTCACGTAATGCTGAAGCCTAGCTTGGAGGATTTTGAACATAACCTTAGTAGCCTTGTAGATAAATGCAGTTGTCCAGTGGTTTGGACATTCTTTAGTACTGCCCTTCTTGGGAATTGGTATGAGGATTGAACTTTTCCACTCCTGTGACCACTGCTGGGCTTTCCAAATTTGCTGACATATTGAGTGCAGTGCTTTAATAGCATCATCTTTTAAGATTTTAAATAGCTCACCTGGAGTTCCATCACCTCCACTAGCTTTATTGGCAGCAGTGCTTCCTCACACCCACTTGACTTCACACTCCAGAATGTCTGGCTCTGAGTGAGAGATCACCATCGTGGTTATCCAGATCATTAAGATCCTTTTTGTACAGTTCTTCTGTGTATCCTTTCCATCTCTTCTTGATCTCTTCTTCTTCTATTAGGTCTTTACTGTTTCTGTCCTTTATTGTGCCCATCTCTGCATGAAATATTCCTTAGATTTTTCTAATTTGTTTGAAGATATCACTAGTCTTACCCTTTCTTTAGTTTTCCTCTGTTTCTTTGCATAGTTCATTGAAGAAGGTATTCTTGTCTCTCTTCGCTATTCTCTGGAACTCTGCATTTAGTGGGTGTACCTTTCCCTTTCTCCTTTGCTTTTTGCTTCTCTTATTTTCTCTGCTCTTTATAAATACAACTAGTTTGCCTTCTTTGTCAGACAACCACTTTGTCTTCTTGCATTTCTTTTTCTTTGGGATGGTGGTGTTCGCTGCCTCCTCTACAATATGATGGACCTCTGTCCTTAGTTCTTCAAGCACTCTGTTTACTAGATCTAATCCCTTGATTCTATTCGTCACCTCCACTGTATATTTATAGGGGATTTTATTTAAGTCATATCTGACTGGCCTAGTGATTTCCCCTGCTTTCTTTAGTTTCAGCCTGATTTTTGCTGAGATGATGATCTGACCCACAGTCAGCTCCAGGTCTTGTTTCTGCTGACTGTATACGTCTTCTCCATCTTTGTCTACAAAGAATGTAATCAATCTGATTTCGGTATGACCATTTGGTGAAGTCCATGTGTAAAGTCATCTCTTGTATTGTTGAAAAAAGATGTTTGCTATGACCAGCATGTTCTCTTGGCAGAATTCTGTTAGCTTTTGCCCTGCTTCATTTTGTCCTTTGAGGCGAAGCTTGCCTGTTACTCCAGGAATCTCTTGACTTCCTACTTTTGCCTTCCAATCCCCTATGATGAGTAGGACATGGTTTTTTTTTTTTTTTTTTTTTCGCTATTAGTTTTAGGAGATCTTCTAGGTCTTCATAGAACTTACCAACTTCAGCTTCTTCTACATCCATGGTTAGAACATAGAGTTGTATTACTGTGATGCTGAATGGGTTGCTCTGGAAACGAACTGAAATCATTCTGTCATTTTTAAGGTTGCACACAAGTACTGCATTTCAGATTCTTTTGTTGATTATGAGAGCTACTCCATTTCTTCTAAGGGATTCTTGCCCACAGTAGTAGATATAATGGTCATCTGAATTAAATTCACCTATTCCCATCTATTTTAGTTCACTGATTCCTAATATGTTGATGTTTATTTGCTCTTGCCATCTCCTGCTTAATCACATCCAATTTACCTTGATTCATGATCCTAACGTTCCAAGTTCCTATAGAATACTCTTCTTTTCAGCATTGGATTTTACTTTCATCACTAATCACATCCACAACTGAGCATCATTTCTGCTTTGGCCTTGCCACTTCATTCTTTCTGGAACTATTAGTTGTTCTCCGCTCTTTCCCAGCAGCATATTGGACACCTTCCAACCTGGGGGACCCATCTTTCAGTGTCATATCTTTTTGCCTTTGTATACAGTTCATGGGGTTCTCATGGTTAGTATACTGGAGTGGTTTGCCATTCCCTCCTCCAATGGACCACGTTTTGTCAGAGCTCCCTGCCATGACCCATCCGTCTTTACTTAGAGGCAAATCTGAGGTGATGATATACGTTTAGAACTTATCATCATGTAGATGGGATTTAAAGTCAAAGAACAGAGTAAATAATCTAATAGAAGTGTGAAGATAGACAGATGAAAAAGACCTGGAATTGTGCTGACAAGAGATTGCATATCTGAGGATCTAAGAAGAGAAAAATGGGGGAATGTGGTGTCAAAAAATCAGAAGAGGCTGCTTCAAAAAGGAGGAAATGGGCAATTTTGTTCAATGTTACTGAGAGGTCTGATATGATGAAAGCTGAAATGTGACCACTTGATTTAGCAATATGAAGGTCACTGGAGACATTGTTAAAAGCAATTTCAGGGCTTTGTGTCAGAAGGCATATTAGATGGTCATATTTAATAAATGCTTAACTAAAATTTTAATGGCTTCATGTTAATCTTCAGTTGAGATAGCAGAGTATATACTCAGCCACCCATTTTGCTGAAAAGCCATTGTCCCTTAAGACAAACTTGCTTTAATGTTTCAGAGGCCCTTCTTCCAGATACTTAAGCTGAATTTAGAAAAGGCACAGGAACCAGAAATCAAATTGCCAACATCCATTGGATCATCGAAAAAACAAGAGAGTCCCAGAAAAATATCTATTTCTGCTTTATTGACCATGCCAAAGTCTTTGAGTGTGTGGATAACAACAAACTGGAAAATTCTTCAAGAGATGGGCATACCAGACCACCTTACCTGCTCCTGAGAAATCTGTATGCAGGTCAAGAAGCAACAGTTAGAACCAGACATTGAGCAAGACTGGTTCCATATTGGGAAAGGAGTACGTCTAGGCTGTATATTGTCACCTTGTTTATTTAACTTATATGCATAAACTTATATAAGTTTAACTTATATAACTTAACTTTCATCATGTGAATGCTGGGCTGGATGAAGCACAAGCTGGAATCAAGATTGATGAGAGAAATATCAATAACCTCAGATATGCAGATGATACTGCCCTTATTTCAGAAAGCAAAGAGAAACTGAAGAGCCTCTTGATGAAAGTGAAAGAGGAGAGTGAAAAAGTTGACTTAAAACTCAACATTCATAAAACTAAGATCATGGCATCCGGTCTCATCACTTCATGGCAAATAGATGGGGAAACAATGGAAACAGTGACAGACTTTATTTTCTTGGGCTCCAGAATCACTGCAGAAGGTGACTGCAGCCATGAAATTAAAAGAGGATTGCTCTGTGGAAGAAAAGCTATGACCAACTTAGACAAGATATTAAAAAGCAGAAGCAGAGACTTTACTTTGGCAACAAAAGTCTGTCTAGTCCAAGCTATGGTTTTTCCAGTAGTCATGTATGGATGTGAGAGTTGGACCATAAAGAAAGCTGAGCACTGAAGAATTAATGCTTTTGAACTGTGGTGTTGAAGAAGACTCTTGAGAGTCCCTTGGACTGCCAGCAGATGAAACTAGTCAATCCTAAGGGAAACCAGTCCTGAATATTCATTGGAAGGACTGATGCTGAAGCTGAAGCTGAAGCTCCAATACTTTGGCCACCTGATGCAAAGAACTGTCTCATTGGAAAAGACCCTGATGCTGGGAAAGATTGAAGGTGGGAGGAGAAGGGGATGCCAGAGGAAGAGATGGTTGGATGCCATTACCAACTTGATGGCCATTGTTTGAGCAAGCTCTGGGAGTTGGTGATGGACAGAGTAGCCTCGTGTGCTGTGGTCCATGGGTCGCAGATTCAGACACAACTGAGTGACCGAACTGAACTGAGGCCCAAGTTGCTGGCTTACATTCCACTCAGTAAACCTTACCATGAGAATTCCACTGTTATCTTCTTCCTTCTGAGTGAGGGTTTGTGTTAAAATCCACAAGAGGGATTGGAGTGCTGAGGAATATGGGTACTGGCTGAGTTTCTCTCTGAGAGTGTTATACACTTGCTCATTTGATACTCTTTGCTCTGATCTGAGAAACATTTTGCCTCCTGGCAGGACAAAGGCTTGGAGGCCCCTGATTCTCTCTGATTCAGATTTTTACTTCTTGACCTCTGCACTACTTTTGTTGGGTGCTTGGGTTCCCCTGGGTTATTTGGTACATGTCCCTATTCCCATTTCTTTAAAATTAAAGACCAAGGATAGGCTTATTTTTGAATGTTCCCAGGGCCTAATATATTCTATGCTGAAATAGAGAAGAGTCCTAGAAAGAATGAAAGTAGATTTTGTAACCAAAGTGGATTAGGTTGGGACACTATACATCAATTTTCTCATCTTAAAACAAGAATACTAATACCTACCTTGTGGAGTTATGATAAAGATTTAAAGTAATGTGTGAAAGGTGCTTAGAACAAAGTAAGTGAAAGTGAAAGTGTTAGTCTTTCAATTGTGTCTGACTCTTTGTGACCCCATGGACTGTAGTCTGTCAGTGGGAATTCCAGGCAAGAAAACTGGAAGGGGTTGCTGTGGGGAGAGAGCAAATTAGCCAAGATGGTGTGTTCAGGCTCACTCACCTCAAGTTTTGTAAATACTGTGTAACTGCTAACGTCATTTGTAGCACTGCCCATGTGCAACATGAGGTACTTGCTTGGTCACAGGCTACTTTGTGCAGTATGGATGTATGAGCTCCACCTAAAAAGCAGCAGGCATTACTGCTGCATCACAGCTGTGTCCATTGGATCAGCCACGAGAAGAGAGAATATAGTGTGTCTACTGCTACAGCTGCTGCATCAGCCAGGAATGAATACAGTTACGGCCTCTGTGCCAGCCAGCAGAGAGGTTGTGTTGTGTTAGGCTATGCTATAGCTGCTGCTTTGTCTGTTGTGTCAGCCAGGAGAGAATAAATGTGTCTGCAGTTCTTACCTCTCCTCGAGTCTTCTTCCAGCCTCTTACTTTGTGCTTTGCCTACCATGGGTTCAGCAAACAGTACAGACAGTGTGAACAGCAAGACAATCGGCACTGTGAGTAGCATCAGCAATACAGTTGCCATTCCCTTATCCAGGGGATCTTCCCAAACCAGGGATCGAACCCATGTCTCTTGAATCTCTCACATTGGCAGGCAAATTACCATCTGAGCCACCAGGGAAGAACAAAGTAAAGTACTCAATAAATGGTGACTGTAATTACTATTATTGTTCAAATAAATGTTTAATATTTTTGAAATGCTGAATTGTTACCTGGGTTATGATTTGCCTTTATGATTTTGGTCCAAGATATAAAACATTGCCCAATGCATAAGCTTCTGCAACCTAGTTCTTTTTTGGATAGTTAGTAATAGCCATAATGAATCTTCATCATCAATATTTTCTATCTTAGTTTTATTATCACAATTTATGTGATAAACTTATGACCTTTACTTTATGGTGGATTAATAATTTTCTTGTTGTTCTTTAGTTGCTAAGTTGTGCTGGACTCTTTTGTGATCCTATGGACTATAGCCTACCAGGGTCCTCCATCCATGGGATTTCCCAGAAAGTATTCTACTGGAATGAGTTGCCATTTTCTTCTCCAGGGGATTGAACCTGGGATTCAGTCTTCTTTCTGGGATTTCCGGCCCAGGGATTGAACCTGCATCTTCTGCATTCACAGGCGGATTCTAGTTGTTTTCTTATTCCTAATAAAAAGATCATTTTTCTTTGAACTTTAGTAAGTTAGTTCTCTGATAAGACAGCATGCATAATATTTTCATGGGGTTCTCAAGATGAGAATAAATGACTCATTGGAAAAGACCCTGATGCTGGGAAAGATTGAAGGCAGGAGGAGAAGGGGATGACAGAGGATGAGATGGTTGGATGGCATCACCGACTGGATGGATATGAGTTTGAGCAAGCTTTGGGAATTGGTGATAGACGGAGAAGTCTGGTGTGCTGCAGTCCGTGGGGTAGCAAAGTTTCAGACATGACTAAGCCACTGAACTGAACTGAAGTGAACTGATAATATTGTTCAAAACTAAAGGTTAAGATTCTCTGTTTAGAATTCCATGTCAGTAGGATGGGAAAAAGGAAAGCCAAATACAAAAAAAGAGATATGAGATTTGTATTTTTGTTCATCTTTGAAAGTAGTGCGGATGACCTTCCTTCACATTGCAAGGAAAGAGTACTAGATATGGAGTTTTGTTTATTGGTTTCCACTTGCCCTAAAATGGAAAAACTTATTTTTTTAAGCAAACGTGTAATAGAGTAGCTTAAAAACATACAAGAATCATAGGTCTCATTTTGACTATCTAGATACTTTAAGAATTAATAGAGAAGGAGACAAACAAAAAAAATGACTGAAGTGTGTAATATTTTATAAGAAAGGTCTTCCCAGAACATAGCTAAGAAGCTATTCTATGTAGAAAACTGCTTGATTATGAACTGAATATGAACACATATTCTTACATCTGTGCCCTGCAGTTGTAAGAATATGCATTGGTTGGCTTAGTTATGCACTAGGTTAAGAAGAATATTTGTGATAAACTAAAGGTAGAAATAACTTCTTTTGAATGGAGAAGGATTTGGCTTTCAAGTGGGGAGAAAAGTGGGGAAAGTATTACAATTGTTACATGAATTTTCAGAAGCTGCTTTTCTAATAAATTTGCATGAACCCAGGGCTCATTTTCTGAATTCCCTGAGTGTTGAAGAGGGACAATTTGATCTTTAAAACCTTTTCTGAAGGGCTTTATCAAGCATTTGAATATTTATTGTGTTTTCAAGGAAATATATTAATAATAAGTTCTATACTGCAATAAGTAACCATACAAAGCTTGATTTTAACCTCTCTTTTTTTTGTCTCAACAGTTTGGAAGGACTGAAGTAATTGATAATACTTTAAATCCTGATTTTGTAAGAAAATTTATTCTGGACTACTTTTTTGAAGAAAGAGAGAATCTTCGTTTTGATTTGTAAGTTCCAGGAAAACTCGTATTTGAAAAAAAAAAAAGTTTTAAAGACTACATTCGTAACATGATTCTGGGTGCTATGGTTGCACTAAATATATTATATTAGCAGGAAATCAGATTAAATCTGTTTAGAGTATGGCATGAGCACTGTCCCCAGCACTGCTTTGCATATTATAGATTATTTGCTATTTATTAAAAATAAAGTGGTTACTTTACCTTGTTGAAATGCTGGATGAAATATATGGGCATTCTTTCAAATCCTCCTGTGGAATAGGTGTCTTACAAATTCTGAATATACTCCAGGGGGATCCTCATGTATTTCCATGCCTACCTTCTCAGATCTTTAGATTTCTGTCAGTTGTTTCTTTGTATAGTATGTGGTGTGTGTGTGTGTACATTTGTGTGTGCATGCTCAGTCGTGTCTTGACTATTTGCAACCCCATGGACTGTAGCTTGCCAGGCTCCTCTCTCCATCAGATTTCCTAGTCAATAATACTGGCGCAGGTTGACATTTCCTCCTCCAGAGGATCTTCCCAACCTAGGGATTGAACCCGTATCTCCTACATCTCCTGCATTGGCAGGTGGATTCTTTACAACTGAGCCACCTGGGAAGCCCCATATTACATGGATCTTTACCTAATTATGGCTCCCTTTATTTGTTCATGGACTCATATTTCTAAGCTTAGGCTGCCAAAGCTAGAATTTTTAATATTTGTGTTATTTTGATACTGAATCAGGCATATTAAAATATTATCTTTAAATTCAACTCCCTGTCCATGGAGAATCTGGAGTCAGTCTATAACTGAGTTATTACACTTTTGTTCCCCAGAGGTGAACTGTGGTGATTGTTGAAGGAAATCTATTGAGAGGGAAAATTATAACATGTATTACAGTATGTGCTTTATATATAAAAATAACCAAAGACTATATGAACATCACAAGTATTTAAAAAGAAAAATGTCTTAAATAGCTGAAAACAATACAATATACATGCTGTAACAGTTTATAGATATTTTTGATAACAAAAGCTATCAGTATCTTATTTGAAAACGCTATAATTTTCCTCCTAATGTAAAAACAAAAGTTCTCTGCTGTTAGTAGTCTTTTTCATTTTCCTCTAAAATGGGTACAATAAAATAACCTGTAGTGTTTCTGTTTAAAAAAGGAGAATCCTAAACCACTCCCTTTTCTCATGAGCTATAGGATTTCTAAGTGTTTATTATTTTATCAAACAAAATTTATTACGCCCCATTTGTTTTTTATTTCCTTGAAACACTTTTCCAAATAATAAAAATTAGGTTCCTGAGAAAAAACTTAAAAGTAGAATGTAATGAGTAGAATGAAAAGAAGGAAAATGTTTGTCTCAAAAGGATGATAGCAATCAAACGCTAGTCAGTAGAGTAGGAAGCAAAATTTAAGAGCTGGGCAGGTCATTCTGGAAAGAAGTAGGTAAAGAATGATTTACCTGAACACAGGTGATGATCACATGCTCATCTCTACTGAACGTGAGATGAAGGAAGCTAATGGATTTTAAGGAGTTTCCAGTAAGAAAATAAATTTCACTGAATTCAGTGTTGGTTAGTCATTTAAATATTGTATCTGTTATACTAAATATCATTTCAAGAGTTACTTTCACAAATTAATGACTCAAATGAGAATATATTAGGTTTAGGAAGCACCAGATACTTGTACCATGTTTGTCAGGCTTACCTAGGCATCCATAGCATGCACAAGGAAGTCTTAAAGGTAGGAAGGAAGTTAGGGCATTGATAGAACTTAATATACATCTCTAGTATTTTGTCATAAATCAGTAATATTGTTTAACTTGACTGTACATGATTCAGGGAATTTAAAAAAAAAGAAAAGAAAACTTCAACACACTCACTGATGGAAATATAGAAGAAAAGAATGATTGGATGGATTAATATGTTTGTTACTAATATCTTCCAGTTATTTTTAAGCTAAAATAATTATAGAAACTCATGTAGTTTGAGGGTTAATACTTAAGTTCTGTAAGTACCAGACAAAAGGATGTGGTGTGTGATAGTAATACTACTGCTATTATTAATAGAATCATTAATATATGTAAATAGATTTAACCAACCCAATAAATTTCTGAGACAGAGTTATCCCATTGTTAGAAAAGAGAATACCAAGGCCTGAATAAGGGTTTAACTTGACATGCTCAAGGGTCTGTTCCAGTATAGAGTCAAATTTTGCATAAAAATAGTTAATTTTTTTTATCTCCTTTGTAAATTGTCAGAATCAACCATCTTTCTTATTTACTTTTGGTTGTCTTGGGTCATTTTCTGCATGAGGGTTTGCTTCTCATGTGTTGCTCCTAGGAAAAAATATTCATTGCAGAAAATGTGGAAAATGAGAAAAGGATAAAGTAGCCAATAAAATGACATGTAATCCCAACCTGGGGCTTCCCTGGTGGCTCAGTGGTAAAGAATCCACTTGCCAGTGCAGGAAACGTGGGGTTGATCCCTGGGTTGGGAAGATGCCCTGGAGATGGAAATGGCAACCTACTCCCAGTATTCATGGACAGAGGACCCTGGTAGGCTACAGTCCATGGTGTCACAAAGAGTCGGACATGACTTAGCAGCTAAACAACAACAGCAACAACAATCTCAACCTACATCACTCAGAGCACTAATAGAGATACCGTAACATACTTACAATAGCATGGCCTTTTGAAGGAGCAACAGTGTTGAATAATACAATAGTCTAAATTGGCCAACAAAGATGTAAATGGTTTTCAGAACTGTTTTTTATTTAGTTGAAAGTGAAAGTGAAGTCGCTCAGTCGTGTCCAACTCTTTGCGACCCCATGGACTGTAGCCCACCAGGCTCCTCCATCCATGGAATTTTCTAGGCAAGAGTACTGGCGTGGGTTGCCATTTCCTTCTCCAGGGGATCTTCCTGACCCAGGGATGGAACCCAGGTCTCCCACATTGCAGGCAGACACTTTACCGTCTGAGCCACCAGGGAATCTCTTTTATTTAGTTAAACTTTATATTAATTTTACAAATTTCTATTATTTTTTATTGAAAAGAAGCTTCTTAATTGCATATTATGGAAGATTTGAAAATGGCTTTCAGGAGATTTTTTTAGTTAACTTTCAATGCTGATGGAAAATTGTTATCAGAGAGAGAGAGAAAATGAATGAATATGTATTTCTGGCAGCACTGGCCCAAATTCCTGCAAGTTCTGATTAATCCAAAATTATTTTTATTGTGATTTGGTTGAGATATTTTTAAGGTTAGTTTGTCAGCTATGAGTTGTAAAATTCTCCTGCCTGTTTGATTTGATGTATACTTACTCATTCAAGAGACCTGGTTTCTATTATTATGCTATGTTTTATCACAGTGCTATGCTTTATCACAGATAAAGTCATAAACTTTAGCATTCATTTATTTTGTTATAATTGTTATAAGTATAATAGTATAGATAATTTATAATTCTCTTTGTTGTCATAATTGAAAACTTTATTATTGGTAGAATGGTTGTCATTGAGCAAGTAGTGTGGGTAGCTGTTTCAGTATGTAGTATGTTCTGAAGAATACGAGAAATCATAAATAACTACTTATGCTCTAATTTTTCCATTTGGGTATACCAACAGAGGAGTTACAGGTCTAAATTTGACTTAGGTAGTAGATGATTTCCCTCCTTCATAAATGAAATAGTGACAATTATGGAATGCATATTGTTATTGCAATCTATTTTTGAAGATTCTCAACACTTTGAGGGAAAATACGTTCCTTTATTTCTTCCAATAATTGCCCCAACACTGCCAATTTCAGTTTCTCCAATTGGTTAAGGGTCGTCTTAACAATGCCAAGGTCTAACTGCATGACTTTTCAGTCACTGTGTATATTAGAACTATCTCATTTTGTTCATAGTTATATGCTATTCATTTTAAAACTTGAATCTCAAACTTAATCCAAAACTCTTTGCTTTCTCTCCCCTCAGTTGGAGATACTGTCATAGCTACTTACAAGAGAGAAGGGGGTTGGAATAGCAGAAAGATAGGGGAGTTGGGAAGCAGATAATTGTGTCTTTCTCCTATGTTCTGTAAAACCTAGGCCTTAGAGTGTACTGGCCTCAGGGGATACATACGAAACACTCTGTCCTCCTCATTGTGGAGGAGGAACCAAAAAGCTGTGCACCAGTGCTAAATCAAATCTCAGAGATATAGTTTTGGGTGAAGTAGAAAAAAAAGTGGCTTTATTGCTTTGCCTGGTAAAGGGGGACATAGCAGGCTCCTGTTCTTGAAAACTTGTGTCCCATCCTGGGAAAATTTGGTGAGGAGTTTTATAGCAATGGTTCAAAGGTGGTTTTGCTAATGAGATCAGGGTGTGTAAAGGGCCTGTACTCTTCAAAATCTGATCTCAGGTAATCTCTTGATTTGCTTCTCTAGTTCCTTTAGTCGGGCCTTGGGTGGCCTTCTCTGGGAAAAACAATGCTGACATCTTCCATTTGTTGAGAGTTTTACTTCTTCAGTTCGATTCAGTCATTCAGTTGTGTCCAACTCTTTGCGACCCCATGAACAGCAGCACACCAGGTCTCCCTGTCCATCACCAACTCCCGGAGTCCACCCAAACCCATATCCACTGAGTCAGTGATGCCATCCAGCCATCTCATCCTCTGTCATCCCCTTCTACTCCTGCCCTCAATCTTTCCCAGCATCAGGGTCTTTTCAAATGAGTCAGCTCTTCGCATCAGGTGGCCAAATCATTGGAGTTTCAGCTTCAGCATCAGTCCTTCCAATGAATATTCAGGACTGATTTCCTTTAGGACGGACTGGATGGATCTCCTTGCAGTCCAAGGGACTCTCAAGAGTCTTCTCTAACACACCACAGTTCAAAAGCATCAATTCTTTGGTGCTCAACTTTCTTTATAGTCCAACTCTCATATCCATACATGACCACTGGAAAAACCATAGCCTTGACTAGGTGGACCTTTGTTGACAAAGTAGTGTCTCTGCTTTTCAATATGCTGTCTAGGTTGGTCATAACTTTCCTTCCAAAGAGTAAGCGTCTTTTAATTTCACGGCTGCAATCACCATCTCAGTGATTTTGGAGCCCAGAAAAATAAAGTCAGCCACTGTTTCCACTGTTTCCCCATCTATTTGCCATGAAGTGATGGGACCGGATGCCATGATCTTAGTTTTCTGAACGTTGAGCTTTAAGCCAACTTTTTCACTCTCCTCTTTCACTTTCATCAAGAGACTCTTTAGTTCTTCACTTTCTGCCATAAGGGTGGTGTCACCTGCATATCTAAGGTTATTAATTTTTCTCCCAGCAATCTTGATTCTAGCTTGTGCTTCATCCAGAACAGCATTTCTCATGATGTACTCTGCATATATGTTAAATAAGCATGGTGACAATATGCAGCCTTGACGTACTCTTTTTCCTATTTGGAACCAGTCTGTTGTTCCATGTCCAGTTCTAACTGTTGCTTCCTGACCTGCATACAGGTTTCTCAAGAGGCAGGTCAGGTGGTCTGGTATTCCCATCTCTTTCAGAATTTTCCACAGTTTCTTGTGATCCACACAGTCAAAGGCTTTGGCATAGTCAATAAAGCAGAAATAGATGTTTTTCTGGAACTTTCTTGCTTTTTTCGATGATCCATCAGATGTTGGCAATTTGATCTCTGGTTCCTCTGCCTTTTCCAAAACCAGCTTGAACATCTGGAAGTTCACGGTTCACGTATTGCTGAAGCCTGGCTTGGAGAATTTTGAGCATTACCTAACTAGTGTGTGAGATGAGTGCAATTGTGCGGTAGTTTGAGCATTCTTTGGCATTGCCTTTCTTTGGAATTGAAATAAAAACTGACCTTTTCCAGTCCTGTGGCCACTGCCAAGCTTTCCAAATTTGCTGGCCTATTGAGTGCAGCACTTTCACAGCATCATCTTTCAGGATTTGAAATAGCTCAACTAGAATTCCATCACCTCCAATAGCTCTGTTCATAGTGATGCTTCCTAAGACCCATTTGACTTCACATTCCAGGATATCTTGCCATTTTACTTCTATAAAGAGCTTAATGATATTGTTAAGTGGAATCAGTTCCATGCTCCAAGGCTTCACTATTGTTTCTTGGCTGCTCCTCCTTTGTGTTTGCATCCTTTCACTTCACTGATTAGCAACTGTGAAATCTGCAGTTTGGAACTCAGGAAAGGTCATGGAGGTGGGAGTCTGTTCCTTACAAACAAGAAATGGGAGACATGGAAGACTTCCATACCCAGGAGCCCCACAGGTCCTGCTTGATTTCAAAAAGATGTCATTCTTTGTACCTCAGCTTTCAGAAAGCACTTCCCAGCATTGTCAGCTGACATTTGCTTCCACTGGCAGCCAAGGATGGACCTATTGTTGTTATTGTTCAATTGCTAAGTCGTGTTCAACTCTTTGCAACTCCATGACAGAGGACTAGATGCTATCCTCCCCTTCTTACAATCATCCTAGATTTTGGAGCTCCCCTTCACCTTGCTTTGGGGAATGGAAAGAACCTCCTCCTGCCCCTCCCAACCCTGCAGAGATAGTGAATAGCCTGTCACTTCATGAATAAGCTTTTTAGAGAAGGGTTTGACCCTAATGAGATTGACTTACTGGCAGCTCTGAGCTAAGCATGAGGAGGAACTTAGCATATCTTATTTTCAGCCTTGGGCCTTAGTTGGAATTTCAGAAATACAGGAAAAATTCCAGTCAACATCTGTTACCCTCTATTAAAAAACATAATCATTAGGAGTCACCCAAATCTGCAGCTGCAATTACTGCCAGTTCAATATTTTACCAATAAGATTTCAACAGCAGGATGAAGTGGTTTACAAAATTCCTATTAGTAAATTTAGCCACGAGTGTACAATTCTGGGGGTAAATTACTGAACTTCTGCTTTGCAATGTATTCTTTCTTATTTAAAGGGATTATGGCATTCATAAACATAGACACACACCCACACTCACACTCTCCAGCCCCATGCACACAGGTATATTTTTACCATTTAGGATGTAGTGTTTGTGTTCAGACTTATGAGAATTAATACCAGTGATATTTTTAGAAAGTTAGAAGGAAAATCTCATAAAAGAAAAATCATGGTAATTTTGAAAGCATTATAATCCAGCATATTATCTAAAGCCTTCGGAGGTATGCTGTAAATTACCTATTTTTGAGATGATAGCATTAAAAAGCTTTGTTAAAGACAATGAAAGAGGATTGTATTTGAAGATACTTAAATTCTTTGTGATGAAAACACAAACACTTTCATTTTTGCTTTTTGAATTGAACTGAATATACCATGTTCAGTTCAGTCACTCAGTCGTGTCCGACTCTTTGAGAAACCATGGACTGCAGCACAACAGGCCTCTCTGTCCATCACCAACCCTCGAGTTTATTCAAACTCATGTCCATTGAGTCCGTGATGCCATCGAACCATCTCATCCTCTGTCATCCCCTTCCCCTCCCACCTTGAATCTATCCCAGCATCAGAGTCTTTTCCAATGAGTCAGTTCTTTGCATCAGGTGGCCAAAGTATTGGAGTTTCATCTTCAACATCAGTCCTTCCAATGAATATTCAGTACTTATTTCCTGTAGGATTGACTGGTTGGATCTCCTTGCAGTCCAAGGGACTCTCAAGAGTCTTCTCCAACACCACAGTTCAAAAGCATCAATTCTTCAGCACTCACATCCATACATGACCACTGGAAAAACCATAGCCTTGCTAGACACACCTTTGTTGACAAAGTAATCTTTCTGCTTTTTAATATGCTGTCTAGGTTCGTCATAACTTTTCTTCCAAGGAGTAAGCATCTTTTAATTTCATGGCTGCAGTCACCATCTGCAGTGATTTTGGAGCCCCCCAAAATAAAGACTCTCACTGTTTCCCTATCTGTTTGCCATGAAGTGATGCAAGAGAGTACCAGAAAATCATCTATTTCTGCTTTATTGACTATGCCAAGGCCTTTGGCTGTGTGGATCACAATAAACTGTGGAAAATTCTGACAGATTTGGGAATACCAGACCATTTGACCTGCCTCTTGAGAAACCTGTATTCAGGTCAGGAAGCAACAGTTAGAACTGAACATGGAACATCAGACTGGTTCCAAATAGGAAAAGGAGTACGTCAAGGCTGTATATTGTCACCGTGCTTATTTAACGTATATGCAGAGTACATCAGGAGAAACACTGGACTGGAGGAAGCACAAGCTGGAATCAAGTTGCCGGGAGAAATAACAATAACCTCAGATATGCAGGTGACACCACCCTTATGGCAGAAAGTGAAGAGGAACTAAAGAGCCTCTTGATGAAAGTGAAAGAGGAGTGTGAAAAAGTTGGCTTAAAGCTCAACATTCAGAAAACTAAGATCATGGCATCTGGTCCCATCACTTTATGGCAGATAGATGGGGAAACAGTGGAAACAGTGGCTGACTTTATTTTTCTGGGCTCCAGAATCACTGCAGATGGTGATTGCAGCCATGAAATTAAATGATGCTTCCTCCTTGAAAAGAAAAGTTATGACCAACCTAGACAGCATATTGAAAAGCAGAGACACTACTTTGTCAACAAAGGTCCACCTAGTCAAGGCTATGATTTTTCCAGTGGTCATGTATGGATGTGAGAGTTGGACTATAAAGAAAGCTGAGCACGGAAGAATTGATGCTTTTGAACTGTGGTGTTGGAGAAGACTCTTGAGGGTCCCTTGGACTGCAAGGAGATCCAACCAGTCCATCCTAAAGGAGATCAGTCCTGAGTGTTCACTGGAAGGGCTGTTGTTGAAACGGAAACGCCAATACTTTGGGCACCTGATGCAAATGACTGACTCATTGGAGAAGACCCTGATGCTGGGAGAGGTTGAGGGCAGGAGGAGAAGGGGACGACAGAGAATGAGATGGTTGGACGGTAGCATCGACTCGATGGACCTGGGTTTGGGTGGACTCCGGGATTTGGTGATGGACAGGGAGGCCTGGAGTGCTACGGTTCATGGGGTCGCAAAGAGTTGGACACGACTGAGTGACTGAACTGAACTGAACTGATGGGACCGGATGCTATGATCTTAGTTTTTTAGTGTTGAGCTTTAAGCCAACTTTTTCACTCTCCTCTTTCACTTTCATGAAGAGGTTCTTTAGTTCTTTGCTTTCTGCTATAAGGGTGGTGTCATCTGCATATCTGAGGTTATTGATATATCTCCTGGCAATCTTGTTCCCAGCTTGTGCTTCATCCAGCCCCACACTTCTCATGATGTACTCTGCATATAAGTTAAATAAGCAGGGTGACAGTATACAACCTTACTGTAATCCTTTTCCTGTTTGGAACCAGTCTGTTGTTCCATGTCCAGTTTTAACTGTTGCTTCTTGACCTGCATACAGATTTCTCAAGGTCAGATGGTCTGGTATTCCCATGTCTTTCAGAATTTTCCAGTTTGTGGTGATCCACACAGTCAAAGGTTTGGCATAGTCAATAAGCAGAAATAGATGGTTTTATGGAACTCTCTTGCTTTTTCGATGATCCATCGGATGTTGGCAATTTGATCTCTGGTTCCTCTGCCTTTTCTAAAACCAGCTTGAACATCTGATAGTTTACAGTTCATGTATTGTTGAAGCTGTCTTGGATAATATACCATGTTATTTCTCCCCAATCCACACTAAACCCTTTATAGAAAACAGTTTCCAGGGATGATACTTGAGAAGGAGCCAGGAGAGTTATACTTTACCTATGATATTGCTACGGTTGCTAATTTTGATCTTACCCTCAAAAATTGTCTTGAATAAGAATTTTTTCTTTTTTTACTAATATTTGTAGGCCTTTAGTAGATGTTGGCAATTTGCTGATTCAGAACTCTTGTTTACAGCTGTTGAGAGTGATCAAACTGCCCTGATATAAAGGAAAGTAACTTGTAACTCTTCAGTTCAGTTCAGTTCGGTCGCTCAGTCGTGTCCGACTCTTTGCGAGCCCATGAATTGCAACATGCCAGGCCTCTCTGTCCATCACCAACTCGCGGAGTCTACCCAAACCCATGTCCATCGATTCGGTGATGCCATCCAACCATCTCATCCTCTGTCGTCCCCTTCTCCTCCCACCCCCAATCCTACCCAGCATTAGGGTCTTTTCCAATGAGTCAACCCTTCGCATGAGGTGCCCAAAGTATTGGAGTTTCAGCTTCAACATCAGACCTTCCAATGAACACCCAGGATTGATCTCTTTTAGGATGGACTGATTGATCTCCTTGCAGTCCAAGGGACTCTCAGGAGTCTTCTCCAACACCACAGTTCAAAAGCATCAATTCTTCGGCGCTCAGCTTTCTTCACCGTCCAACTCTCACATCCATACATGACTACTGGAAACCATAGCCTTGACTAGACATACTTTTGTTGGCAAAGTAAGGTCTCTGCTTTTAAATATGCTATCTAGGTTGGCCATAACCTTCCTTCCAAGGAGTAAGCGTCTTTTAATTTCATGGCTGCAATCACCATTAGCAGTGATTTTGGAGCCCAAAAAATAAAGTCTGACACTGTTTCCACTGTTTCCCCATCTATTTCCCATGGAGTGATGGGACCAGATGCCATGATCTTAGTTTTCTGAATGTTGAGCTTTAAGCCAACGTTTTCACTCCCCTCTTTCACTTTCATCAAGAGGCTCTTTAGTTCTTCTTTACTTTCTGCCATAAGGGTGGTGTCATCCGCATATCTGAGGTTATTGATATTTCTCCCAGCAATCTTGATTCCAGCTTGTGTTTCTTCCAGCCCAGCATTTCTCATGATGTTCTCTGCATATACGTTAAATAAGCAGGGTGACAATATACAGCCTTGACGTACTCCTTTTCCTGTTTGGAACCAGTCTGTTGTTCCATTGTAACTCTTCAGAGATGGTCATTTGCATCACACAAATTTAAAGCCAGTTTGTGGCAAACATTCTTTACTAGGGAGTAAGTGTACCTATGCCCAGAATCAGTACACACAGTGAACTCTGTTTCTATGCTTTTTTCGACTGAGATGCTTTTCTTTCTCTGGGAAAACATTCTTGTTATGTGAGAGGGAAAATCTTAATGAGCCATAAAAAAAAAGTTATTTATTGTAGGTAGCTATGCACAGGAATGTGAACAGAATATGATTTGAGAGAAAGACTGGAGCCAGTACAAATATTTTCCTATTCAAGATTTCAGGAAATTGAGGTTGTTTTAAATGTTAGCAACCTTTCTCTTTTTGAAAAAAAATAAAATAAAGCGAGGGACTAAGTGTTAGTGAGTGTTATTTTCCCAGGATCTCTTCAAAAAATCATTTGCTTCCAGTACCAACTGATCAAAAATAGGAATATATTGGTCCTATATAAACACATTTTTCTTTCTATAAAATACATGTTTTCCCTAAATCCTATGATTGGAGAAAATTAATCTCTCATTACTTTTGCCAATTTCAAAGTTAATAAGAGTATTTATGATATTAAATAAGAATTATTATATATACAAATGACAGCCTGTTATCAGCAGTTTTAAAAGAGGAATTTCAGTTTTTAGGGAGGATTATGAATCTATTGATTCACAGAAAAGGGAAATTTTAAAATTTTCTTATCAAAAAGAAGAGTTGATGACTGTGAAAGTATTAAAATTAAGACTTCTACTTAAGTGGTAGAAATAAAAGGACCCAGCATTTATGAATTCTGCCTTTAGTATGTAGGCCAGAGTTCATGAGAAATTTCTAAATTTGCTAAGTTTTTCTCCCCATTCATATACTTTTGATTCATTTTTTATATCATTTGTATTTTGGGGAAAATACTGATTTTTTCTCTAGCTTCACTTGTGGAAATAATTTTAAGTGTATATTTTAATTTTTTAGGTATGATGTTGATTCGAAGAGTCCCAACTTGTCCAAACACGTAAGTTCACATCTTTATGTTTTTAAGATGATTAAAAATTAAATTAGTGTATCATGATTTCACTGGTATTTATGTTAGTTGATTCATATTAAAGTTGTATGTCCACAACTTACCTAATAATTACATTGAAAATAAATAACATTTTATTTACATTTAATTTTTTAAATTAGAGTATAGTTATTTTGCAATATTGTGATGGTTTTTGCCATACATCAACATGAATCAGCATTAACTATACATATATTCCATCCGAATTGAACACCCCCTCCCACTTCTTTCCCCATTCCACCCCTAAGGTCACAGAGCACTGGCTTTGGGTTCCCTGTCCCATACAATGAACTCTCATTGGCTATCTATTTTACATATGGTGATATATATATTTCAATGCTATTATCATATATCATGCCACTCTCTCCTTCCCTCACTGTGTCCAAAATGTCTGTGTCTCCTTTGTGCTCTGCAAGTAAGATTTTCAGTACTGTCTTTCTAGATTCCACATACGTGTGTTAATATATGATATTTGTCTTTCTTTTTCTAACTTACTTTTCTCTGTATAATAGCCTCTAGGTTCATTCACCTCATTAGAACTGACTTAAATGCATTCCTTTTTATAGCTGAGTAATATTCCATTGTGTATACACTATAACTTCCTTATCCATTCATCTGTCTATGGACATCAAGGTTGCTTCCAAGTCCTAGTTATTGTAAATAGTGCTGCAGTGAACATTGGGGTGTGTGTATCTTGTTCATTTATGGTTTCCTCCAGATATATGCTGAGCAGTGAGATTGCTAGGTCATATGGTGGTTTTATTCCTAGTTTTTTAATGAAATATCCATGCTATTCTACATAGTGGCCATATCCGTTTTTATTCCCACCAATGGTATAAGAGGGTTCCCTTTTCTCCACAACCTCTCTAGCACTTATTATTTGTAGACTTTTTGATGATGGCCATTCTGACCCATGTGAGATGTTTCCTCATTATAGTTTTGATTTGTATTTCTCTAATATTAAGCAATATTTAGCATCTTTTCATGTATTTATTAGCCATCTGCATGTCTCCTTTGGAGAAATGTCTGTTTATGTCTTCTATCTACTTTTTGATTGGGTTGTTCATTTTTCTGACATTGAGCTGCTGAACTGCTTTTTCATTTATTTTGTTTGTTATTTTCTCCCATTCAAGGGTTGTCTTTTCACTTTACGTATAGTATAATTTGTTGTGCAAAAGCTCTTAGATTTAATTAGGTCCCATTTATTTATTTTTGTATTTATTTCCATTACTCTAGGAGGTGGATTATAGAAGATCTTGTGATTTATATCAGAGACTGTTCTGCCTATGTTTTCCTCTAAGAGTTTTATAGTTTCTGGTCTTCTGTTTGGGTCTTTAATGCATTTTGACTATATTTTTGTGTATGGTGTTAGGAAGTGTTCTAATTTCATTCCTTTATAAGTAGCTGACCAGTTTTCCCAGCACTGCTTGTTGAAGAGTGTATCTTTTCTCCATTATACACTTTTTGCCTCCTTTTTTAAAGATAAAATGTGCATAAATGCATGGGTTTATCTCTGGGCTTTCTATCTTGCTCAATTAGTCTATATTTCTATTTTTGTGCCAGTACCATACTGTCTTGAGGACTGTAGCTTTGTAGTATAGTCTTAAGTCAGGAAGGTTGATTCCTCAAGTTTCATTCTTGTTTCTCAAGATTGCTTTGGCTATTCTGTGTCTTTTGTGCTTTCACACATATTGTGAAATTATTTGTTTTAGTTTTGCGAAAAATAACTTTGGTAATTTGATAGGGATTGCATTATATCTGTAGATTGCTTTTGGTAGTATAGTTGTTTTCACTATATTGATTCCTCCAGTCCAAGAACATGGTATATCTCTCCATCTGTTTGTGACATTTCTGATTTCTTCCATCAGCATCTTACAGTTTTTTGGATGCAGATGTTTTGCCTATTTAAGTAAACTTATACCTAAGTATTTTATCTTTTTGTTGCTGTTGTGAATAGGATGGTTTTCTTAATTTCTCTTTCTGATTTTTCATTGTTAATGTCTAGGAATACAAAAGGATTTCTGTATATTAACTTTATATACTGCAAGTTTACTATATTCATTGATTAATCTAGTATTTTTCTGGTGGCATCTTTAGGATTTTGTTTGTAGATATTCATGTTTTCTGCAAACAGAGTTTTTACTTCTTCTTTTCCAGTCTTGATTCATTTTATTTCTTTTTCGTCTGTGATTGCTGTGCTTGGACTTCCAAAACTATTTTGAATAATAGTGGTGAGACTGGGCACCCATGTCTTGTTCCTGATTTTAGAGGAAATGCTTTTCAGTTTTTCACCATTGAGTATAATGTTTTCTGTGGGTTTGTTGTGCATGGCCTTTACTGTGTTGACGTATGTTTCTTCTTTGCCTACTTTCTGAATTGTTTTTATCATAAATGATATTGAATTTTGTCAAAGTCTTTGTCAACATTTAATGAGATGATCATATGCTTTTATCTTTGAATCTGTTAGTATGGTGTTTCACATTGATTGATTTGTGGATATTGAAGAATCTTTGCATCCCTGGTATAATGCCCATTTGATGTTCACTTCAGTTCAATTCAGTCACTCAGTCGTGTCCAACTCTTTGTGACCCCATGAACCACAGCACACCAGGCCTCCCTGTCCCTCATCAACTCCCATAGTTCACCCAAAACCACGTCCATTGAGTTTGTGATCCCATCCAACCATCTCATCCTCTGTCGTCCCCTTCTTCACCTGCCCTCAATCTTTCCCAGCATCAGGGTCTTTTCCAGTGAGTCAGCTTTTTGCATCAGGTGGCCAAAGTATTGGCGCTTCAGTTTCAACAACAGTCCTTCCAGTGAACACCGAGGACTGATCTCCTTTAGGATGGACTAGTTGGATCTCCTTGCAGTCCAAGGGACCCTCAAGAGTCTTCTCCAACACCACAGTTCAAAGTATCAATTCTTCAGCACTCAGCTTTCTTTATAGTCCAACTCTCACATCCATACATGACCACAGGAAAAACCATAGCCTTGACTAGATGGAGCTTTGTTGACAAAGTAATGTCTCTGCTTTTTAATATGCTGTCTAGGTTGGTCATAACTTTTCTTCCACGGAGTAAGCGTCTTTTAATTTCGTGGCTACACTCACCATCTGCAGTGATTTTGCAGCCCAAAAAAATAAAGTCTGACACTGTTTCCCCATCTATTTGCCATGAAGTGATGGGACTGGATGCCATGATCTTTAGTTTTCTGAATGTTGAGCTTTAAGCCAACTTTTTCACTCTCCTCTTTCACTTTCATCAAGAGGCTCTTTAGTTCTTCTTCACTTTCTGCCATAAGGGTGGTGTCATCTGCATATCTGAGGTTATTGATATTTCTCCCAGCAATCTTGATTCCAGCTTGTGCTTCCTCCAGCCCAGCATTTCTTATGATGTACTCCACATATATGTTAAATAAGCAAGGTGACAATATATGGCCTTGATGTACTCCTTTTCCTATTTGGAACCAGTCTGTTGTTCCATGTCCAGTTCTAACTGTTGCTTCCTGACCTGCATACAGATTTCTCAAGAGGCAGGTCAAGTGGTCTGGGATTCCCATCTCTTTCAGAATTTTCCACAGTTTATTGTGATCCACACAGTCAAAGGCTTTGGCATAGTCAATAAAGCAGAAATAGATGTTTTTCTGGAACTCTCTTGCTTTTTCGATGATCCAGTGGATGTTGGCAATTTGATCTCTGGTTCCTCTGCCTTTTCTAAAACCAGCTTGAACATCTGGAAGTTCTTGGTTCACATATTGCTGAAGTCTGGCGTGGAGAATTTTGAGCATTACCTTCGTAGCATGTGAGATGAGTGCAGTTGTGCAGTAGTTTGAGCATTCTTTGTCATTGCCTTTTTTTGGGATTGGAATGAAAACTGACCTTTTGTGGTCCTATGGCCTATGCTGAGTTTTCCAAAATTACTGACATACTGAGTGCAACACTTTTACAGCATCATCATTTAGGATTTGAAATAGCTCAACTGGAATTCCATCAGCTCCACTAGCTTTGTTTGTGGTGATGGTTTCTAAGGCCCACCTGAATTCACATTCCAGGATGTGTGGCTCTAGGTGAGTGATCACAGCATCATGATTATCTGTGTCATGTACAGTTCTTCTGTGTTTTCTTGCCACCTCTTCTTAATATCTTCTGCTTCTGTTAGGTCCATTCCATTTCTGTCCTTTATTGAGCCCACTTTGCATGAAATGTTCCCTTGGTATCTCTGATTTTCTTGAAGAGACCTCTCATCTTTCCCATTCTCTTTTTTTCCTCTATTTCTTTGCATTGATCACTGAGGAAGGCTTTCTTATCTCTTCTTGCTGTTCTTTGGAACTCTACATTCAGATGCTTATATCTTTCCTTTTCTCCTTTGCTTTTCACTTCTCTTCTTTTCACAGCCATTTGTATGGCCTCCTCAGACAGCCATTTTGCCTTTTTGCATTTCTTTTTCTTGAGGATGGTCTTGATCCTTGTCTCCTGTACAATGTCATGAACCTCCATCCATAGTTCATCAGCCACTCTGTCTATCAGATCTAGTCCCTTAAATCTATTTCTCACTTCCACTGTATAATCGTAAGGGATTTGATTTAGGTCATACCTGAATGGTCTAGTGGTTTTCCCCACTTTCTTCATTTTCAGCCTGAATTTTGCCACAAGGAGTTCATGTTCTGAGCCACAGTCAGCTCCTGGTATTTTTTTTGCTGACTGTATAGAGCTTCTCCATCTTTGGCTGCAAAGAATATAATCAATCTGATTTCGGTGTTGGTCATCTGGTGAGGTCCATGTGTAGAGTCTTCTCTTGTGTTGTTGGAAGAGGGTGTTTGCTATGACCAGTGCATTCTCTTGGCAAAACTCTATTAGCCTTTGACCTGCTTCATTCTCTACTCCAAGGCCAAATTTGCCTGTTATTCCAGGTGTTTCTTGACTTACTACTTTTGCATTCCAGTACCCTATAATGTAGAGGATATCTTTTTTTGGGTTTTAATTCTAAAAGTTCTTGTAGGTCTTCACAGAACCGTTCAACTTCAGCTTCTTCAGCATTACTGGGTGGGGCATAGACTTGGATTACGAACAGAGATCATTCTGTCGTTTTTGAGGTTGCATCCAAGTACTGCATTTCGGATTCTTTTGTTGACTCTAATAGCTCCTCCTTTTTTTCTAAGGGGTTCCTGCCTACGGTAGTAGATATAATGGTCATCTGAGTTAAATTCACCCATTCAAGTCCATCTTAGTTTGCTGATTCCTAGAATGTCAACGTTCACTCTTGACATCTCCTGTTTGACCACTTCCAATTTGCCTTGATTCATGGACCTAACATTCCAATTTCTTATGTAATATTGCTCTTTACAGCATCAGACCTTGCTTCTATCACCAGTCACATCCACAACTGGTGTTGTTTTTGCTTTGGCTCCATCCCTTCATTTTTTCTGGAGTTATTTCTCTACTGGTCTCCAGTAGCATTTTGGGGACCTACCGACCTGGGAAGTTCATCTTTCAGTGTCCTATTGTTCTGCTTTTTCATACTGTTCATGGGGTTCTCAAGGCAAGAATACTGAAGTGGTTTGCCTTTCCCTTCTCCATTGGACCACATTCTGTCAGACCTCTTCACCATGACCCATCTATCTTGGGTGGCCCCACACAGCATGGCTTAGTTTCACTGAGTTAGACAAGGCTGTGGTCCATGTGATCAGATTAGCTAGTTGTCTGTGATTGTGGTTTCAGTCTGTCTGCCCTCTGATGCCCTCTCTCAGAGCCTACCATCTTACTTGGGTCTCTTACCCTGGACATGGAGTATCTCCTCTCGGCTGCTGCCCCTGACGTTGGACGTGGGGTAGCTCTTCTCAGCTTCTCCTGCTCCACCACTGCTGCACTGCGATCATGATGTATGATCTTTTTAAGGTGTTGTTGGATTCTGTTTGCTAGAATTTTGTTGAGGATTTTTGCATATATGTTCATCAGTTATACTAGCCTGTAATTTTCTTATTTTGTGGCATCTTTGTCTGGTTTTGGTATTATTGTGATACCAGGGTATAGAATGAGTTCAAGAATTTTCCTTCCTCTGTGATTTCCTGGAAGAGTTTGACTAGGATAGGTGTTAACTCTTCTCTAAGCTTTTGGTAGAATTTGCCTAGGTGGTCATCTGCATGCGTCCCAAGTTGCTTCAGTCATGTCCAGCTCTTTGCAACCACATGGACTGCAGCCTGCCAGGCCCCTCTGTCCATGGGATTCTCTAAGCTAGAATACTTGAGTGGGTCACCATGCTGTCCTCCAAGGGATCTTCCTGACCCAGGGATGGAACCCGTGTCTCTTATATCTCTTACATTGGCAGGCAGATTCTTTACCACTAGTGCTACATGGGAAGCCCATGTAGCCATCTACCCCTGCCATTTGTTTGTTGGAAGATTTTTTTATTATAGTTTTGATTTCTGTGCTTGTGATTGGTCTGTTCATATTTTCTATTTCTTCCTGGTTTAATTTTGGAAGATTATACATTTCTAATAATTTGTCAATTTCTTCCAGGTCATCCAATTTTATTGGCATATAGTTGCTCATGGTAGTCTCATGACCCTTTGTATTTCTGTATTGTCTGTTGTAACTTCTTTTTCATTTGTTATTTTATTGATTTGTGTCTTTTCCCTTTTTTTCTTGATGAGTCTGGCTAGTGGCTTTGCAATTTTGTTTATCTTCTTGAAGAATCAACTTTTAGTTTTATTGATCTTTGCTCTAGTCTCTTTCATTTCTTTTGCACTTCTTTTGCTATGATCGTTGTGATTTCTTTCCTTCTACTAATTTTGGATTTTTGTTGTTGTTGTTCTTCTTCTTTTTTTAGTTGCTTTAGGTGCAGTGTTACATTTATGATGCCTCTTGTTTCTTGATTTGGAATTGTATTGCTATAAACTTCCCTCTTAGCACTACTTTCCCTGCATCCCACAGATTTTAAGTTGTCTTTCTTGTCATTTGTTTTTAGCCATATTTTGATTTCTTCTTGATTCTTCAGTGATCTGTTGGTTCTTTGTAAGTGTATTGTTTAACCTCCATGTGCTTGTGTTTTTCATAGTTCTTTTTTTCTATAATTGATATCTAATCTTACAAAGCTGTGATCAGAAAAGATACTTGAAATGATTTCAATTTTTAGAAATTTACCAGGCTTGATTTGTGGCCCAGGATATGATCTATCCTAGAGAATATTCCATGTGCATCTGAGAAAAAAGTGAAATTTATTTTTTGGGAATGAAATGCCAATAGATATCAATTAGGTCCAACTTGTCCTATGTATCATTTATAGCTTGTGTTTCATTACTAATTTTCTGTCTGGATGATTTGTCCATTGATGTGACTGTGATATTAAAGTCTCCCACTATTATTGTGTTACTGTCAATTTCCTCTTTAATAGTTGTTAGCATATGTCTTACGTTTTGAGGTGCTCCTATGTTGGGTGTATGTATACTTATAATTTTTATGTCTTCTTGGAATGGTCCCTTGATCATTATGTAGTGTCCTTTGTCTCTTGTAACAATCTTTGTATTAAAGTCTATTTTATCTAATATGAATATTGCTACTCCTGCTTTCTTTTGATCTCTCTTTGCATGGAGTATCTTTCCAGCTACTCACTTTCAGACTATATGTGTCCTTAGGTTTGAAGTGTTTCTCTTGAAGACAGCATATATAGGGATCTTGCTTTTGTATCCATTCAGCCAATCTATGTCTTTGAGTTGGAGAATCTAGGCCATTTACATTTAAGGTAATCATTGATAAGTATGATCCTGTGAACATTTGATTTATTGTTTTGAATTTGTTTTTATAGGCCTTTTCTGTCTTTCTTGTCTGGAGACATCCTTTAGCATTTGTTAAAGAGCTGATATGGTGGTGTTGGATTCTCTTAGATTTTGATTGTCTGTAAAACTTTGGATTTCTCTTCTGAATCTGATAGAGATCGTTGCTGGGTAGTTGGTTGTATGTTGTTTTCTTTCATCACTTTAAATATATCCTGCCATTCTCTTCTTGCCTGCAGAGTTTTTGTTGAAAGATCAGCTGTTAGCATTATGGAAATCCCCTTGTATGTCATTTGTTGTTTTCCTTGCTACTTTTAATATTTGTTCTTTCTGTTTAATTTTTGTTAGTTTGATTTTTTGGCATACTTCCCCTTGGGTTTATCATGGATGGGACTCTCTGGGCTTCCTGGACTTGGGTGGCTATTTCCCTCCCATTTTAGGGAAGTTTTCTACTATAATCTCCTTGCATATTTTCTCATGCCCTTTCCTTTCGTCTTCTTCTTCTGGGACTCCTATGATTTGAATGTTGGAGCTCTTAGTGTTGTCTCAGAGGTCTCTGAGGCTGTCCTCATTTCTTTAATATGTAAGGTGAGACACTTTTGGATTTATAATGACACTCAAAATGAGCATTTGTACTGACCAAGAATATAAAGCAGTTTGGAAAAGAAAATATATTATTTTATTCAGATATTTATAATACCTCCAGTACTGTAATCTAGTGGCTAGTGGAAAGTTTTGAGTATATAGTATTATTCTTTAATTCCAGGAAAGTAGGGGAAGAGAGAGGAGGTATATTTTTATTGAACACTTACTATGTTCCAGGTATTTATTCTAAGTGTTTTGAATATGTTATCTTGCTTAGATCTCCCAACAATTTAATTTGTAAGTATTATTTATAAAGTTTATTTTATAGATTAGAATTCTGAAGTGTAAAGGCTTTAGTAAATCTTTCAGTCAAAATACAAACACAGGTGGTCTAGATTTGTTCAATATGGTTTATAGACATTTAAACAGACTTCAAAACTAAGTTCTATTTGTATATTATTTAGACTGTAAAATAATAGTGAATACATTTAACAGGTATTTGTTGACCTCCTGGCCAGTTTTTCAAAAGCCCTGTAGTTAATATGACGAAATTATTTGAAGCATTTTCAATTGCTAGCCATTCTAAAGTGGATTTGGTCCTTGTGTTTGTTAGAGTTCTAGAAAAGTACTTAGATTTATTACTGGAAATTCTATTATGATCTAATTATAGTGGCTCATTAACTGGAAAGCAACACTATAATAAGAAACAATAAAGCAGTTTCTATTTTAGCTAGTCTTTATTTTTCTCTCTAACTACAGAAGAAATATCTAAAAATATCCATTAAGGGACACTAATGTACTATTACTTACTTAGAGATCATTATATCTACTACCCATTATATCTACTACTGTGGGCAAGAATCCCTTAGAAGAAATGGAGTAGCCCTCAGAGTCAACAAAAGAGTCTGAAATGCAGTATTTGGGTGCAATCTCAAGAATGACAAAATGATCTCTGTTTGTTTCCAAGGTAAAGCTTTCAATACAACAGTAATCCAAGTATATGCCCCAACCACTAATGCTGAAGAAGCTGCAGTTGAATGGTTCTATGAAGATTTACAAGACCTTCTAGAACTTACACCTAAAAAAGTTATCCTTTTCATCATAAGGGACTGGAATGCAAAAGAAGGAAGTCAAGAGATACCTGGAGTAACAGGCAAATTTGTCCTGGGAGTACAAAATGAAGCAAGGCAAAGGCTAACATAGTTTTACCAAGAGAATGCACTGGTCATAGCAAATAACCCTCTTCCAATAACACAAGAGATGACTCTACACATGGACATCACCAGATTGTCAATACCTAAATCAGGTTGATTACATTCTTGGCAGCAAAAGATGGAGAAGCTCTATACATACAGCAAAAACAAGACCAGGATCTGACTGTGGCTCAGATCATGAACTACTTATTGCCAAATTCAGATTTAAATTGAAGAAAGTAGGGAAAACCATTAGACCATTTCAGGTATGACCTAAATCCAATCCCTTATGAATATACAGTGATATTGACAAACAGATTCAAGAGATTAGATCTGATAGACAGTGCCTGGAGAACTTCTATGGACGGAGGTTTGTGACATTGTACAGGAGGCAGTGATCCAGACGATTCCCAAGAAAAAGAAATGCAAAAAGGCAAAATGGTTGTCTGAGGAGGGCTTGCAAATAGCTGAGAAAAGAAGAGAAGCAAAAGGCAAGGGAGAAAAGGAAAGATATACTCATCTGAATGCAGAGTTCCAAAGAATACCAAAGAGAGATAAGAAAGCCTTCCTCAGTGAACAATGCAAAGAAATAGAGGAAAACAATAGAATGGGAAAGGATAGAGATCTCTTCAGGAAAATTAGAGATACCAAGGGAACATTTCATGCAAAGATGGGTTCAATAAAGGACAGAAATGGTATGGACCTAACAGAAGCAGAAAATATTAAGAAGAGGTGGCAAGAATACACAGAAGAACTATACAGAAAAGATCTTCATGACCCAGATACCACGATGGTGTGACCACTCACCTAGAGCCAGACATCCTGGAATGCAAAGTCAAGTGGGCCTTAGAAAGCATCACTAGGAGCAAAACTAGTGGAGGTGATGGAATTCCAGTTGAGCTATTTCAAATCCTAAACGATGATGCTGTGAAAGTGCTGCACTCAGTATGCCAGCAAATTTGGAAAACTCAGCAGTTGCCACAGGACTGGAAAGGTCAGTTTTCATTCCAATCCCAAAGAAAAGCAATGCCAAAGAATGTTCAAACTACCACATTTTGCACTCATCTCACACTCTGGCAACGTAGTGCTCAAAATTCTCGAAGCCAGAACTTCAGCAATACGTGAACCGTGAAATTCCAGATGTTCAAGCTGGATAGAGAAAAGGCAGAAGAACCAGAGGTCAAATTGCCAACTTCTATTAGATCATCGAAAAAGAAAGAAAGTTCCAGAAAAATATCTGCTTCTGCTTTATTGACTGCACCAAAGCCTTTGATTATGTGGATCACAGCAAACTGTGGAAAATTCTTCAAGAGATGGGAGTACCAGGCCAACTTACCTCCCTCCTGAGAAATCTGTATGCAGATCAAGAAGCAACAGTTAGAACCAGATATGGAACAACGGACTGGTTCCAAATTGGGAAATGAGTACGTCAAGGCTGTACATTGTCACCCTGTTTATTTAATTTACATGCAGAGTACATCATGTGAAATGTGGGGCTGGATGAATTACTGGCTGGAATCAAGATGGCTAGGAGAAATATCAATAACCTCAGATATGCAGATGACACTACCCTTATGGCAGAAAGTAAAGAAGAACTAGAGAGCCTCTTTATGAAAGTGAAAGAGGAAAGTGAAAAATTTGGCTTAAAACTAAACATTCAAAAAATGAAGATCATGGCATCTGGTCCCATCACTTCATGACAAATGGCTGGGAAAACAATGGAAACAGTGAGAGACTCTTTTGGGGGGGCTCCAAAATCACCTCAGATGGTGACTGCAGCCATGAAATTAAAAGACATTTGCTCCTTGTAAGAAAAGCTATGACCAACCTAGACAGCATATTAAAAAGCAGAGACATTACTTTGCCAACAAAGTCCATCTAGTCAAGGCTATGATTTTTCCAGTAGTCATGTATGAATATGAGATTTTGACTGTAAAGAAAGCTGCGTGTTTAAGAATTGATGGTTTTGAACTGTAGTTTTGGCAAAGACTCTTATTGAGGGTCTCTTGGACTGCAAGGAGATCCAGCCAGTCCATCCTAAAGGAAATCATTCCTGAATAGTCACTGAAAGGACTGATGCTGAAGCTGAAACTGCAATGCTTTGGCCACCTGATGCGAAGAACTAACTCACCGGAAAAGACCCTGATGCTGGGAAATGGCACCCCACTCCAGTACTCTTGCCTGGAAGATCCCATGGACGGAGGAGCCTGGTAGGCTACAGTCCGTGGGGTCGCTAAGAGTCGGACACGACTGAGCGACTTCACTTTCACTTTTCCCTTTCATGCACTGGAGAAGGAAATGGCAACCCACTCCAGTATTCTTGCCTGGAGAATCCTAGGGACGGCGGAGCCTGGTGGGCTGCCGTCTATGGGATCGCACAGAGTCGGACACGACTGAAGCGACTTAGCAGCAGCAGCAGCTGGGAAAGATTGAAGGCAGGGGGAAAAGGGGTCGACAGAGGATAAGATGGTTTAATGGCATCAGTGTCTCAATGGACATGAGTTTGAGCAAGCTCTGGGTGTTGGTGATGGGGTCACAAAGAGTCAGACACCACTGTGACAGTAAGCTGAACTGCCTGCATGAATTACTAGTATTGTGTAAAATGCATAGGGAATGTAGACCATTGAGCTGACTGAAAAATGGATTCAGTACAGCTTTTCTAACACAAGGAGTAGTTGACAAATATTAAATATTATGTGCTGATTTTTGTGTTGTGAATGTCACATGGGTTGTTTAATCATGACTGCACAAACATGGGCAGATGTAAAACAATTACATAAGTACCACAAATATTTAGGGGCAGAGATTGCAGTAGCAATAAAGTGTTTCAATGTATACTACATCTTTTTGGTGCTCATTTTATTGACTTTATTATTTTTATTTCCTTTTAGTTCAGTTACGATGATATGTGTGTGTTCTGCGCTAATATATGTGGACTCTAACATGGAATGTTCAATATATCTGTTCTGTTTTCTTGAGTTATTATACAATGAACAGCTTTTAGTGAGACTTGTTCTTTTATTGACCAATTCCATTTAATATGCAGAATGAGCAGCTGCCGATCAATATTAGTATCCTTAGAAAACAGTTCTCGAATCCCCATGTATTTTTTTTCTGCTGACTTAGAAGACCAATGACATATTTCAAATCTTTAGTATCAAACTCTCATGTCCAGTGTAACTTAGAAAAAGTTATGTTTGTTTTTAAAGATCCATAGACGCATTTGTAAAGTCTGTTATGAAGTTGGCAAAGACATGTTATTTTTAAGTATATTTAATTTAAATATGTCAAGGCTTTACCTGAAGTACATTTTACTTACTTGAAAGCAAAATTTAAAATGCATTGCAGTTTAATGAACGTATTGCCATTCTGTCAGCAATCAAGATCCAAATCCAGATTTATTTTCTTTCTCTCCCTCTCTTCATTGCCCCACCCCCAGTTTGTGCAAGTATCAGTGTGCTAAGTCACTTCAGTCCTGTCTGACTCTTAGCAACCTGCTGGGCTGTATCCCTCCAGGCTCCTCTGTCCATGGCAAGAATGCTGAAGTGGGTTCTCACTCCCTTCTCCAGGGAATCTTCTCAATCCAGGGATCAAATCTGCATTTCTTATGTCTCAGTGCATTGGCAGGCAGGTTCTTTACCCGTATTGCCACTTGGGAAGTCCATGTCAAGTACAGTTTACACCAAATCCTGACATTTTTCTGCACACTCCCCAAGTGTTTCCTACAACTTTAGCTTGAGACTTAACACTTTGCTTCTTAACTACTGTAGCCTTTCGATTGATCTGACTTTCAGATTTTTCTTCACTCAGTCCATTCTGCAAATTGGTAGCTGAGTAATCTTCTGAATCCATTGTTCTAATGGTGTCCCAGCTTTGCTGAAAGGTTGCTGAAAAAGGCTGCCAGTTGCTTCTGATTCTAAGGCTTTTTTTTTTTTTTTTTTTGGCTTGGCCAAGAGGACTCTCCACAGTGTTGGTTCTTCATCTCTGTTTCTGCCCTTTATTTAAGGTCTGCTCTTTTTTCATTGCACTCTTGCCTATTTTGATTTGTTCTCTAGGACTGGAATGCTCCAACTCTCTCCTATTTGTTGTCTGATTCCTACATGGCTCTCAAGGCTTACGTACTTTGGGAAAATATTCCCTTGACTGTCCTAGTCTACAGTGGCCTTTTTTTCTCTCATGAGATTTAGGGCAGCTTCCTGTGAATAACACAGTTTTTACTTTTGTGGATTGTTAGGTATTTAATATTTTTATTTAGTAAAACTTAAAAACAGCATTTTGTTTGCTATCATTCTTTCTTAGGGATTTTTCTGGGCCAGTTTACAGTACAGTTTAGAGAGATCTACCACTTTCTCCTTTAAGGCAGCTTGGGATCATACACAGGCTATGTGCTAGAGAGAGTGCCTCTCCCTGAACCACCTCTATGTTTTCTTGACCTACATATCTGGATAGTGTTGGAACTCTTATTTTACTAACATGAAGAGTTGCATTGTATTTATGATATTTAAATCTTTAGGCAGTATTTCAACCTTGAATCAGAATATCTGGGCTAGTTTTATCTCTGCTATTCATTGGCTGCTTAAAACATGAAGAAAAACCTCTTAGATGATTAGTTTCTTTATATGTGAAATTTATTAATAGTATTAGTAACAAACCTCTCATTTTGCAGGGTTATTCTGAGTCTTGAACATAAGAATCATTTAGTGGTACATTAATAACTTTATAATGTTTTATAATACATTACTTAATATTATACTTAACCCATTTGGGGGCACTTAATATTATCTCATTCAATAACTCATTGAACCCTCACAATAACTCTATAAGGGGACAACTCCGTGCTTGAGGAAACTGGACAGCATAATAACCGCCAGATCATAAATGGTCAGTGGTTGTGCTGGAGTAGACATCTGGCAGTGTGACTTGGGATCCTAGTTGTAGCCATGCTATCACACTGCTTTTCTGTAAGTAGCACTGTTAGTTTAGCCACCACTGCCCTGTGCCTTTATGATTTGCCTTCTCAGCCAAAAGTTTAGTAATTTCAGGGACATCTCAAGTCAAGTCAATTGTGAATTCAAATCCTGGAACTTTTTTTCCATTTTCATTTTAGTTTAAAAAACAGGAAGAAAGCAAATACAATGTCTGAACACTCACAATAACAAACCAACTTAGTGATTAAAAGAACAGAAGGCTGTGTAAATTAGGGGACAATCATATGCTAAAATTCATGCATTTTGAGCTTATTTTATTTATTATTGGAAGTTAGAGAATTCAATATCTTAACAATGAAAACAATGTAGATATGATGTACAAACTATATAAAGACAGTTTGGGAACTTAAGAGCCTTAATCTTTTTATCTATTTTAGGACTTTCTGGGACAAGTGTTTTGTACATTGGGGGAGATTGTTGGTTCACAGGGAAGTCGCCTGGAAAAGTCCATAGTGTAAGTATTTTTTTTAATTTTATACAATGAAATGTTAACTTTTCATTTTCTATTTTGAAAGTTTTGAATTGATGAATATGTGGTTATAGACTGAAACTGTGTTTTAAAATCTTGAGTTTTTTACTTCCAACAAATCATTTTGACATTTTTGTAAAGGATAATTTGTATTTCAGCCGTCATATGCCATCCTACAAAATGTTCACAAAATGAAATGAGAAAATTTAAGCAAGAAAATATGTTGTCTTCCTTTTGGTTTTAGTATTATTTCTTAGATACAGTACTTTTTGAAGAAGAGATTTTACTTCTTTGGGCCAGTGAGTATATGTAGTACTACTTTTTATATTTAATAAATGCATGTTTAGTGATTGAGATTTTAATAATAATTTTTACCGAAAAATTTGCCTGAAAAGAAGGCAATGTATAAATGTTAAGAAAAGGTAGTCACTAAGAATTATATTTTTTGTATTCACCTTCAATTATGGAAATAATCTTTAATTTCCAGATTAATTGCATAGGCTGATCTATTTTCTCTAGTTCCATATAAGACAATAAACAAACTATAGACATTCCCCCTAATCTTTTCCTCTCCTCTTCATCCTTCTTCTCCCGTCCCCAAATTTTGATGTTTTGGATTCAGTTAACTTTTTAAACATCAAAAATCTAGGAAGATCTAAGGCAACTGCAGACTGAGCCACAATGTCTAAAAGTTTGGCGAGTTTTGAAGTCTCTGTCTTCACCAATCTTTTAAGAATCTCAAACTCATAAAATAATTATGTCAAAACCCCTGAAATCTATTCACCTTTGACATCAAAATGATTGAAACGATTAAAGCATCATTCTCACATTTCCTATATATAATGAAACTTCATATTTAGTGTGTTTTTCTTGCGTTAATAAGAAGTCTATAAATTCTAATTTCTTTTATTTAACTTGATTTTCTTTGAAAATTATTGTGGAATATCAGTAGGAAAGCTTTTGCATACCAACTGCCTTTTAAACATTCTTTTCACATGTAATTTGTTTTTATATCATTGTGGGACTTGGAAGGATTATAGGATTTGGTTCAAATATATTTAAGCTCACTTTAATAAACCAATGATAAATAATCTATAAAGAAAATATAAATATTTTTATTAAGCATATATAATTCTTATTGCATTGTTTAGGCTAGTGAGGTAGGCCCATAAGCATTCTCAGAAAATTACTAAAACACCCTTTCTTTTGTTAAAAAAAATAATCAGCATTATCTATTCATGCCACCTTAACTATGCATTTAATATTCTTTGAGAGAAAACAAAAGAAGTAAAAATGTAGAGTTTTTATTTCAGAGTAATAGAACAGAGATTTTTAAGGAAATTTCACTAATATTTTTAAATTGCTAATTTTATTAAACAGTTTTATTTCATTTTATTTTTTCCATAAAAGGAAATCATAACTCATTTTAGAAAACTCTTAAATACCATAGAATTTTTCTCAGTGGAAAATCAGCTTTATATTAGTCTTCAGTACAGTTCAGTCACTCAGTTGTGTCCAACTCTTTGCGACCCCATGGACTGCAGCACACCAGGCTTCCCTGTCTATCACCAACTCCTAGAGCTTGATCAAACTCATGTTCACCGAGTCAGTGATGCCATCCAACCATCTTATCCTCTGTCATCCCTTTTTCCTCCTGCCTTCAATCTTTCCTAGCATCAGGGTCTTTTCCAGTGAGTCAGTTCTTCTCATCAGGTGGCCAAAGTATTGGAGTTTCAGCTTCAGCATCAACCCTTCCAATGAATATTCAGGCCTGATTTCCATTAGGACTGACTGGTTGGATCTCCTTGCAGTCCAAGGGACTCTCAAGAGTCTTCTCCAACACCAAAAGTTCGAAAGCATCAATTCTTCAGTGCTCAGCTTTCTTTATAATCCAACTCTCACATCCATACATGACTACTGGAAAAATCATAGCTTTGACTATATGGAAACATGCAAAATATTAGTCGTGACAGATAAATAAATACTAAAAAATATTAGTCTTGAAACATGCAAAAAGTTGTTATTATATTGACCAGTATGTGGTAAATAGAATGTAGTGTAAGATGTGGTCCTTATTCAACTAATTCAGTAAGTTCTACTACACAAGACCAACAGAAGCAAATTCATTCTATGGAGTGAAGATTCCTAGGGTAGTGACTGACAGAATATGCCAAATGTAGGGAGTACTTGCCCACAATTGAGTCATAATGATTTTACATAATCAGTAAGGATAAAATGCTCTTTAGATTTTTCTAAGCTTCTACTGAAGCTGGGGTAGCACAAATGAAGCAAAACCTTGGAAACCTTTTCAGACAACATGGATCATTATAACTACATGTTTTGCTTCATCTGTAGGATAGACCTCCCTGTAGCTCAAATGGTAAAGAATCTGCCTGCGAATCAGGAGACCAGGGTTCAATCCCTGTGTTGGGAAGTTCCTCTGGAGAAAGGAATGGCAATCCACTCCAGTATTCTTGCCTGGAGAATTCCATGGACAGAGAAGCCTGGCAGGCTACAGTCTGTGGGGTTGCAAAGAGTCGGACACGACTGAGTGACTAACACACATAGGATATTTTGTAATTTAGGCAAGTTTATCATAAGTGTTAATATTATACCTTATTGAGAAAGATATAATTCATTCATTTTTTAAGTATGTGTGCTGCTAAGTCACTTCAGTCATGTCCGATTCTGTGCGACCCCATAGACGGCAGCCCACCAGGCTCCCCCGTCCCTGGGATTCTCCAGGCAAGAACACTGGAGTGGGTTGCCATTTCCTTCTCCAGTGCATGAAAGTGAAAAGTGAAAGTGAAGTCGCTCAGTCGTGTCCGACCCTTAGCGACCCCATGGACTGCAGCCTACCAGGCTCCTCTGTCCATAGGATTTTCCAGGCAAGAGTACTGGAGTGGGTTGTGCTAATCTTATATTCAAAGTCTCCCTTTGGCTCTATTGGGTAACCTTACCAGATACATTCACATTAAGGAAAGGGCTTAAAGGTGGGCTTATTGTTAAAATTGTGGAAGATGTTTTGATTTTCTAAGTAAGTTTAGCTAGGCAAGTGTTAGTACTAAATGGGTAATGAAGTGTAGAGTTTGAGTATAGCAAATAAATTGACTACAAAAAGAACCAAAGAAGAAACTGTAAGAATTATAGAATGGTGGCCTATTACATAAAGGAATTAAATTAGATACTTGAGATAAAGAGAACAGAGGAAAGAGATGAGAGGGTTCTCAGGAGATTAATCAGAGGTAGGACAGTACAACAGTACAAGCGAATACATTTAGCTTGCTAGTAGAAGGATATTTTGGACTTATTCATCAAAGCATCAGTAACATGTTCTCTCACCTGAGCAGTTACTCCAACCCAGGTGGATATTGGATTAGATAAAACACACAAACAAATATTTTGTAGTCACCCACCCTCTTGCTAGAGAAAATACTGGCTTTTATTAAAAACTCTGTGTGTGTGTGTATCTGTGCTCAGTCATGTATGACTCTTTGTAACCCTGTGGAGTATAGCACACCAGGCTCCTCTGTCCATGGAATTTTCCAGGCAAGAGTACTGGAGTGAGCTGCCATTTCCTACTTCAGGGGATCTTCCTGACAGGAATCAAACCCATGTCTCTTGTGGCTCCTGCATTGGCGGGTGGATTCTTTTCCACTGTGCCACCTGGGAAACTTTAAAAACTCTAGCTATGAGAAAGGTATTTGTCTAGAGAAAGGGGAACATGTGAATTAAAGAACCAAGTCCACTGGCTAAGCATTCTGTCTTGGGGTCTTGGAAGTTCAAGTGCTTTGAGAAAAGATACAGCTTCTATTCAAATGGCATGCCACCTCCTTGCCTCACCTTCAAACGAAAAGCAATCTAAACTATTCATAGTTTTTGTCTGAAGGAGCATGGTTTGGTGGAGGACAAAAGTGAAATATTGCTTGCATGGAAGCTGTATTGCTCATAGTGTCTAAGTAAGGCTTCATAGCAACTGGTGTACTCCATCTATGTGTTCAGATTCCACACTTATTCCTGCTATCTCCTGATCAGTGCCACCTTTTTTCCATGTATTTGACTCTTTTGAACAAATCTAATGCACAGATGGTAGGGAGAGATGGGAAGATTGGAAGATATGGCATTTCAGTGGAAGAGGGAATGGCTTTGGAAGAAAGGATAGAGCCAGGTTGGGTACTGGAGTTGATGCAAAGTCAGGGAACTGTTTTCCCTGACAACTTCTAAAGATTTCATGTTTTAACACATGATATATAAAAATAGTGGAATAAATGAAAGCCTGGTAGAAATGATGAAGTTCATATTGGACAAATAGTATAATATACATTTAACATGCAGATCTTACATATATTTCTCATAGTCCATTTTGCTTTCTCCCATCTTTCACCTCCCTATGAACAGCTCTAGCCAGACTTAGCTATCTAGGGCAAAGATAATATTGTAGGATCATCATTAAAGATGTTTTCATGGTCTGTTTCTCACGGCTGGAGATAGAGATTTGTAAACTCTTCTGCAGCTATTACCTTTGGCAGTTTTGTTCAAGAGTTAGGCAATTTTTTCTGTGTGGTTAGGTATAGGCTTAAGAATAGTAGCACAAGACACCTCCTGAGGCAGATAATCTACCTGCAATTAACACAAATGGCTCATTGTGAACTTTAGAAGTCTTGTGTCCCATAGATTATTTATCTTAAATAACATCATCCAGAGATTTAGTGTTTTAGATTAGAGTTTTGTTTTCCAAATAGTATCTCATTTATGTTCTAAGTTATTAAAAATATTCCCTTGTTTTCTTCTCTATAAATGGCCTAGTTTAAATTATTTTTGGCTAAGATATTGAGAAGAATGTGTGTCACTTCTTAGTTGCAATTGTGTTGTAATATATCCTCAGAGATGGCCTTTTTAAAAATGATGTTAAATATTAAATCTGGAATTTTAGTATGACCAGTGCCAAGGGACTGGAATTTTAGTGTGACCAGTGCCAAGGGACTGCCAAATTGCCAAGGGAACACACTGGGTATAGCAAACACCCTCTTCCAACGACACAAGAGAAAACTCTACACATGGACATCACTAGAGGGTCAATGCTGAAATCAAGTTGTCTATACTCTTTGCAGTTGAAGATGGAGAACCTGTTGTTTTGGTCAGCAAAAACAAGACCAGGCGCTGACAGTGGCTCAGATCATGAACTCCTTATGGCAAAATTCACACTTAAATTGAATTCAGTAGGGAAAATCACTAGGCCAATCAGTATGACCTAAATCAAATCCCTTATGATTATACAATGGAAGTAACAAACAGATTCAAGGGATTAGATCTGATAGAGTGCCTGAAGAACTATGGAGGGAGGTTCAGGGCATTGTACAGAAGGTGGTGTTCAAAACCATCCACAAGAAAAAGAAATACAAAAAGGCAAAATGCCTGTCTCAGGTGACCTTACAAATGGCTGAAAAGAAGTTCAAGGCAAAGAAATAGAGGAAAACAATAGAATGGGAAAGAATAGAGATCTCTTCAAGAAAATTAGAGATACCAAGGAAATGTTTCATGCAATGATGAGCACAATAAAGGACAGAAATGGTATGGACCTAACAGAAGCAGAAGATGTTAAGAAGAGGTGACAGGAATACACAGAAGAACTATACAAAAAGATCTTCATGACCTAGATAATCATGATGGTGTGATCACTCACCTAGAGCCAGACATCCTGGAGTATGAAGTCAAGTGGGCCTTAGGAAGCATAACCACGAACAAAGGTAGTAGAGGTGATGGAATTCCAACTGACTTATTTCAAATTTGAAAAGATGATGCTGTGAAAGTGCTGCACTCAGTATGCCAGCAAATTTGGAAAACTCAGCAGTGGCCATAGGACTGGAAAACTCAGTATTCATTCCAGTCCCAAAGAAGGACAATGCCAAATAGTGTTCAAACTACCACACAATTGCACTCATTTCACATACTAGCAAAGTAATGCTCAAAATTTGCCAAGCCAGGCTTCAAAAGTACATGAACGAAGAACTTCCAGATGTTTAAGCTGGATTTAGAAAAGGCAGAAGAACCAGAATCAAATTGCCAATGTCCGTTGGATCATAGAAAAAGCAAGTTAATTCCAGAAAGACACATGCTTCTTCTTCATCGACTACTCCAAATTCTTTGACTGTGTGGATGACAACAAACTGTGGAAAATTCTTAAAGAGATGGGCATATCAGACTACCTTATCTGCCTCCTGAGAAACCTGTATGCAGGTTAAGAAGCAACGGTTAGAACTGGACATGGAACAATGGACTGGTTCCAAAGTGGAAAAGGAGTACGTCTAGACTGTATATTGTCACCCTGATTATTTAACTTATATGCAGAGTACATCATGTGAAATGCCAGGCTTTATGAAGCACAAGCTGAAATCAGGGTTACTGGGAGAAACACCAGTAGCCTCAGATATGCAGATGACACCACCTTTATCACAGAAAGTGAAGAGGAGCCAAAGAGCCTCTTGATGAAAGTGAAAGAAGAGAGTGAAAAAGCTGTCTTACAACTCAACATTCAAAAAATGAAGATCATGTTATCTCGTCCCATCACTTCATGTCAAATAGACGGGGAAACAATGAAAACAGTGACAGACTTTATTTTCTTGGGTTCCAAAATCACTGCAGATGGTGACTCCAGCCACAAAATTAAAAGATGCATGCTCCTTGGAATAAAAGCTAAGACTAACCTAGGCAGCATATTAAAAAGCAGAGACATCAGTTTGTTGATGAAGGTCCATATAGAGTTGGACCATAAAGAAGACTGAGTGCTGAAAAATTGATGCTTTTGACCTGCAGTTTTGGAGAAGACTCTTGAGAGTCCCTTGTATAGCAAAGAGCTCAAATCAGTCAATCCTGAATATTCATTAGAAGGACTAATGCTGAAGCTGAAACTCTAGTACTTTGGCCTCCAATGTGAAGAGCTGACTCATTAGAAAAGACCCTGATGCTGGGAAAGATTAAAAGCAGGAGGAGAAGAGGTTGACAGAGGATGAGATGGTTGGATGGCGTCATTGACTCAGTGGACATGAGTTTTGAGCAAGCTCTGAGAGATGGCGAGGGACAGGGAACCCTGGAATGCTGCAGTCCATGGGGTGGCTAACAGTAGGACATGACCGAGTGACTGAACAATGCTAGAGCTTTAAATTATTTATTATTAATCAAGACTTTGAAAACTTTTATGTTGACTGCAAAGGAAAAATGGTTTCTTGGACATAGCTTGATAACCTATTAAATAATCAGAATTTGAATATAAACTTATCTTTTCATTTTCTGTGCTTTAGTTACTGCTGTCACTTTTAAAAGTGGATTTTTCTCATTTTTATGAGAATAAAATTAATTTTTAGTATTTTATAGGAAATTTTGTGTGGAATTTTTTAAATTCATGTTGAAGAATTCATAGTATCACAATTTTCATAATTTCCAGCAGTGTTTTCTGTTGGATTCATGTTTGAGCAAACACATTTTTTACAGTTCTTGTATTCCATCCTACACTTTAATCTTTTCCATGAACTCCTGCAGTGAATCTTGTGCTGCTTAATTTATCTGCAACATTTACTGTGTCTTCCTATGACTCATCAACTTCTCTCTTTACGTCATCCCTTTATTATGTACCATTAAACCCACTCAGCAGTGTTCTTTCTCATGCTGTGAGATTATAGCCAGTTTTCTTCAGAGAAATCTGTCAGAGAATCTCTATCTTTAGAGATCTCATTCATGGTACTGCAAAACCTTCCAAAATACTAGAATCAGCACCAGTTTAATAATGATTGCCATTGTCTCCTCTGGAAGGAAAGCATTTATTATATTCATAGTATAATATATCTGTTTGTTCCTGTTACTCACATCCAGACTTGACTGATTCCAAATAAAAGAATCAAGTAAAAAGGTAGGGACGAGTTGTGGTTAGAAAGAAGATTCTTACTCTATGGAAGACTGGAAATTCCAGGGGTTATGGAATCAAGAGCTCTTTTGGCTACAGGGAAAGGTTATGTTCTTTGTAGGTTGACTGTAGCAGCTTGTGATCTGGCAATGAGTAGAGAATAAAGGAGGGATCCAAGAGGGATTCATGAGTGTCCTAAGAGGTGTGAAGAGTACAGAGATAGGAACTTGAAGGCAGGTGATAATTGGAAGAGTAGCTTTTAGTTGTCTGATTGATATGGGAATCTCAGTTCTAACATAGAGTTCAAGGGTAGAGCCCATTATATGCTTAAGTTCAACAGGAGAAATCTGGGAAGAAGAATAAACCAGAAAGAGAGCTTGGAAGTAAGGCAGAAGATTCAAATAAAAGAATAGGGCTTGAGGGAGACCTCAGAACCTTAAAGCATTGGCTTAGAGATCTGTCTCAAATGTAGCCTTGCCCTGAATGCTATGCTGAGGCTGTGAATGTATGTAAAGATCAAAAATCAACATGAGGAAGAAGAGGAGTACAAAGAAGGATAGAAGAATGGTTAGTCTTAAAGGTGAGCCACATACAAATTTACAATAAAGCAGTGCATGTCTTTTTGTGTAACTTTTGCATGTGAAAACGTAGTCAACTTGGGATGAAATTTTGACTTTCAAAGTCTTCTTGACTTTATTAAGTTCTCTAAAAATTAGATTGATACAGTTACTCTGTCTGGTTTATTTTGTTAGAAAGAATATGGGGCTGGGAATCAGATGATATTTTAAGTCCCAACTCTTCTACTAAGTTGTTATGTAATATTACAAAACTGATACATCTGTGTTTTATATATATATATATATATATATATACACACACACACATACACATATATATATGTCACATTTTTAATATGAAGAATTTAGTCTACAGATAAGTAAATAGCCACCATAGTGAAGTTGATAATACATGAACTTTGGGGGCAATCAGACCTGGGTTTCATAATTTATTAGGTATATAATTTGAACAAATTACTTAAAATTCCTGAGCTCCAGTTTCCTCATCTGAAACATATGAATAATACACTTTCAAAAGGATTGTTGTAAGCAGTAGCAATACTTAATATAATACATTTGTCATGGAGAACACTGGAATTTAATAAACACTTAATAGTGGTTATTATTAATGTTTTTGTCATTATTAAATATAGTCAATATCTTTTAAGAAAAGTCTCTTAAATTGACTCACTCAATAATCTTCCTTTCTTGCTCCCTCATGGAGTTTGCCATTTAGTCATTAAAGAATAATGACAAATAAGCATACTTACATATTGATATAAGCTATGAAATAGAGAAGAGCATGGCAGTCCATTCCAGTATTCTTGCCTGGAGAATTCCATGAACAGAGGAACCTGATGGGCTTTCAGTCCATGGGGTCACAAAGAGTGAGACATGACTGAAAGGCTGTAGCATGCACTTAAGCTATGAAAATTAGGGTACAGACTAAAAAATAGGCTGTTTTTAATAATTTGAATTTTATCGTAGATGAAGTTGGAAATTCATGATTTTTATTCAAAGATGTTCATTCACTTCTTTGTGGAAAAAGGTTGTGGGTGATTAAGAGAATTATCAGCTATTTAATTATTGATGAAATAATCTGGTTTGGAGGAGGCAAGTACTTCAGACTAAGAAGATAAGGAGAAATGAACAGATTAAAAACATACTTTGAAGGCTGATTTTTTTTTTGGTCATGCAGGTTGTGTTTAAGAATGGGCTCTGTTTCTGAAAAAATGATGGAAAGAATATCATGTATGAAAAGTTAAAAATATTGGAGAATTATGCATTCCAAGGAACATTTTTTGCAACTTTTTTATTGTGGTGAAAAACTATTTTTCAAATTGTGAAACATGAGAATGGCTTAAGACTTTTCCACAAAAGTAATTTGTGACTGTATTCTGACCAGGTCTGAGCTATTCTTTTTATAAGTGTTATTTGAGTTCTCCATTGATTACTCATTATATCATCATAGCCTTGATTGTTGATAAGTTGATAGTCTTGGTTGAAGAGGGAGATTTCAAGGGTGATTTTCAGATTACTTATACAAGTAACTGAGTGGATGGATGTACCATATTCTGGTAAAGAAAGAATCATCCATTCCAGGTTGAGTGGATGGGTGTACCATATTCTGACAAAAAGAAAATCATTCATTTCCAGGTTAATCACTGATCAGTAAGCTTTAGGAGTGATGGGTCATTTCAGTCTTCTGTTGTAGATGCTTTTGTTCACCTAGAGTGTAATCATCTGCAAAGCTTTGCTTCTGTTTTGTATTTGCCTAACCTTACTGGGTTGGACTGAAAAAACTGGTGGAAAATCCTAATGGAAGGAAAGAAATGATGAGACATGATCTGTGTTATTTTGAAAGTGTGTGTTAGTCTCTCAGTCATGTCCGACTCTTTGTAACTCCATGGACTGTACCCAGCCAGGCTCCTCCATCCATGGGATTTTCCAGGCAAGAATACTGGAGTGGGTTGCCATTTCTTTCTCCATTATTTTGAAAGATGGGTTCTAAATTATATAGTACCTGCCTTTATTGAATAAACATTCTTAGTTTCACTTAATTTTAATATTGGGTGAGTTTATAAAGGGTAACTACAATGACAGTGTTTAGATACCACATTGGTGTAAAATCTTTCAAAGAAATCAGTTTCTTCTGCTGTGAAATTCATTGCTCCTTTCTTCCTACTTCCCTTTTGAATATGGTCTTAATTTGCTGGTTCTGAGGGTGAAAAATGCAGGCTTGGAATATTAGTTCTACAGTTAAGCAAGGTAACTGGTGCCCTGCCCATAAGCATCTTGGTCTAAATTCTAACATACTGATGAAATAAATGTTTGGAACAAACATTTGGGGATTACCTCGGCTCCTGTGCTTAGACTCAATAGGTTCTTTATCATGAAAGCAAGTGAGATGGAGTGGTGAATTGTTTTATTTTAAATAATATCAGGTTCTAACTTGATTGAGTTCATATTTCAGTTCAGTTCAGTTCAGTCGCTCAGTCCTGTCCAACTCTTTGCGACCCCATGGACTGCAGCACACCAGGCCTCCCTGTCCATCACCAAGTCCCGGAGTTTACTCAAACTCATGTCCATTGAGTCGGTGATGCCATCCAACCATCTCATCCTCTGTCATCCCCTTTTCCTCCCACCTTCAATCTTTCCCAGCAACAGGGTCTTTTCAAATGAGTCAGCTCTTTGCATCAGGTGGCCAAGGTATTGGAGTTTCATCTTCAGCATCAGTCCTTCCAACAAATATTCAAGGCTGATTTCCTTTAGGATTTGTTTCTTTAGGTAGGTTTATTGCTAGGTATTTTATTATTTTAGTTGCATTGGTGAATGGGAGTGTTCCCTTAATTTTTGTTTCTGATTTGTCTTTGTTAGTGTATAGGAGTCCTAGGGATTTCTATGTATTAATTTTATATCCTTCAGCTCTACTATACTCCTTGATTAGCTCTAGTATTTTTCTTGTGACATCATTAAGCTTTTCTATGTATAGTATCATGTCATATGCAAATAGCAAAGAGTTTTACTTCTTTTCTAATCTGGATTCCTTTTATTTCTTTTTCTTCTCTGATTACTGTGACTAGAACTTCCAAAAGTGTGTTGAATAATAGTTGTAAAATTGGGTATCCTTGTCTTGCTCCTGATCTTAGAGGAAATGCTTTCAGTTTTCCACCATTTTAGAATAATGTTTCTGGAAGGTTGTTGTGTATGACCTTTTACTATTTTGAGGTATGCTTCTTCTATGCCTACTTTCCAAAGAGTTTCTATCATAAATGGGTGTTGAACTTTGTTGAAAGCTTTCTCTGCATCTATCGGGATGGGATCTATGGTTTTCATTCTTCAGTTTGTTAATATGTGGTATCACATTGATTGATATGCATATATTGAAGAATATTTGCATCCCTGAGATAAAGCCCCACTTGATCATGATGTAGGGTACCATTAATGTGTTTTTGGATTCTGTTTGCTAGAATTTTGTTCAAAATTTTTACATCTATGCTCATCATTTAATTGGCTCTTTTTTTTCTTTTTTGGTGGCATCCATGTCTAGTTTTGTATCAGGGTGATGGTGACCTCATGGAATGGGTTTGTGAGTTTTCTTTCCTCTTCAGCTTTCTGGAAGACTTTGAGAAAGATAGTTATTATCTCTTCTCTAAACTTTTGGTAGAATTTGCCTGTGAATCCATCTGGCCCTGGGCTTTTGTTTGTTGGAAAATTTTGATTAGATTTCCATTTTCGATGCTCATAATTGATCTGATTGTATTTTCTATTTCTTCCTGATTCAGTTTTGGAAGGTTATACATTGCTAAGAATTCTATCATTTCTACCAGGTTGTCCATTTTGTTGGCATATATTTGCTCATAGTAGTCTATCATGATTCTTTGCATTTCTGTGCTGTCAGTTGTAATTTCTCCTTTTTCATTTCTAATTTTATTGATTTGTGTCTTCTCCCTTTTTTTTCTTGATGAGTCTGTCAATTTTGTTTATCTTCTCAAAGTGTCAGGTTTTAATTCATTTTTGCTATTGTCTCCTTCATTTCTTTTTTCACATATTATTAATTCTCTCTGATCATTGTAGTTTATTCCCTCCTACTAACTTTGAGGTTTTATTTTGTTCTTTTTCTGTTTTTTTTTTTTTTCAACTTTTTTCTAGTTGCTTTAGGGTATTTATTTGATTTTTTCTCTTGTTCTTGTATTGCTGTAAACCTCTCTCTTAGCTCTACTTTTACTGCATCCCTTTGGTTTTGATTTGTCATGTTCTCCTTCTCATTGTTTCTAGGTATCTTCTGATTCCCTATTTAATTTCTTCAGTGACCTCTTGATTATTCAGAAGCATAGTGTTTAGCCTCCATGTGTTTGTGTTTTTCTTAGTTTTAATTTTTGTTTTTCCTGGTAGTTGATATCTAATCTTATAGCGTTGTGGCCAGAAAAGATACTTGAAATTATTTAATTTTTTAAAATTTTGCCAAGGCTTGATTTGTGACCCAAGATGTCACATGGAGAATGTTCCATGTGCACTTGAGCAAAAAGTGAAATCTACCATTTTTGGATGAAATGCCTTGTAGGTATCAGTTAGTTCCAAATGGTCCAATGTATAATTTAATGTTTGTGTTTCCTTATTAATTTTGTCTTGATGATATGTCCATTGGTGTGAGTGATGTATTGAAGTCCTCTAGTATTATTATATTAATGTTGATTTCCCCTCTAATAGTTATTAGCATTTGCCTTATGTGTTGAGGTGCCTCTCTGTTGGGTGCATATATATTTATATCTCTCTTCTTGGATTGCTCCCTTAATCATTATGTAGTATCCTTCCTTGTCTCTTATATTAGTCTTTATTTTAAAGTCTATGTTATCTTATGAGTATTGCTACTCTTGCTTTTCTTTGATTTACATTTGCATAAAATGTCTTTTTCCAGACTCTCACTTTCAGTTTTTATGTGTCCCTACATGTGATGTGGGTCTCTTGTAGACAGCATATATAGGGATCTTGTTTTTTTATCCATTCAGCCAATCTGTGTCTTTTGCTTGGAGCATTTAGTCCATTTTCATTTAAGGTAATTATTGATATGTATAATCCAATTACCATTTACTTTATTGTTTTGAGTTTCATTTTTTAGGACTTTCTCTCATTTTTTCTGTCTATAGAAGTTTCTTTTGCATTTGTTGTAAAGTGGTTGGTGGTGCTGAATTGTCTTAAGTTTTGCTTGTCTGTAAAATTTTTTATTTCTCCTTCTAATCTTAATGATATCCTTGCTGGATAGATAGTTTTTTCCTTTCACTTTAAGTATATCCTGACACTCCGTTCTGGCCTGCAGTTTCTGTTGAAAGATCAGCTATTAGTCTTATGAGGATCCCCTGTATATTATTTGTTGCTTTTCCCTTGCTGTTTTTAATACTTGTTTTTTGTGTTTAATTTTCATTAGTTTGATAAATATGTGTCTTGGCATGTTTCCTCTTGTGTTTATCCTTTTGGGATTCTGGACTTTACTGGTTTGAGTGGTTATTTCCTTTTTCATGTTAGGGAAATTTTCTACTATAATCTCCTCAAGTATTTTCTCATACCTTACTATTTTTCTTCTTCTAATAGGACCACTTTAATTGTAATGTTGTTGTGTTTAATATTGTCACAGATGTCTCTGAGAGTGTCATCATTTCTTTTCATTCTATTTTCTTTATTCTGCACTGCTTCAGTTATTTCCACTATTCTGTCTTCCACCTCATTTACTTGTTCTATTTATCTGTCTCTCCACTTATTTCTGAGATTGTGGATGCTCTTTACTATCATTACTCTGAATGATTTTTAAGGTAGGTTGCTTATTTCCTCTTATTTAGGCTTATGGATTTCTACCATGTTCCTTCATCTGCTGTGAGTTTCTCTGCCTTTTCATTGTGTTTAATTTACTGTGTTTGAGGTCTTCTTTTGTGGGCCGGAAGGTCATAGTTCCTCTTTTCTGTGGAATCTGCTCTCTGTGTGTGGGGTTGGACCAGTGCTTTGTGAGGTTTCCTGGTTGGGGGGACTTCTGCCTGTGCTCTGGTGGGTGGATCTGGGTCTTGTCTCTCTGAAGGTCATTGTGTTGTACCGTAATGTGTTTTGGGGGTCTATGGGACTGGCATGGCTTTATGCAGACTTTCTGCTAATTGGTAACATTGTGTTCCTCTTTGGCTAAAGGTTTGGTATAAGGCATCTTGTATTGGAGCTTTCTGGCCTTTTGGTTGGGCTTGGTGTTAGTTTTGATATCAAGGACTTTGGGAAAATTCTCATCAATTAATGTTCCATGTTGTTGTTGTTGTTGTTGTTCAGTCACTAAGTCACATAAACTCTTTGCTACCTCATGAACTGCAACACGCCAGGCTTCCCTGCCATTCACTATATCCTGGAGTTTGCTCAAACACATGCCCTATGTATTTGAGTCAGTGATACCATCCAACCATCTCATCCTCCGTTGGTCTTTTCTCCTTTTGCATTCAATCTTTCCCAGCATCAGGGTATTTTCCAGTGAGTCGGCTCTATGTATCAGGTGGTCAAAATGTTGGACCTTCAGCATCAGCATGTTTCATGGGGTCAAGAGTTCTCTGGTGGTCCAAAGTCCTGGGCTCAGGCCCACCTCAGAAGTTCAGGCTTGATCCCTTATAGTATTACCAAGACTTCACAGGCCACACAGCGCAGTAGACAAATCCCCAAGATAATGGTGAGCGCAACACTCAACAGCCAAGAGTGCCCAAAGAAACTCACACACAAAAAGAAAAGAAGAGAAAAAGAAAAGGATTAAAACCAAAGGCAAAAAGGAAGAGAGCATTCAATCCAATAAATGAACCCCTAAGTGAAAATGAAATACCAAAAATACCTAAAAGAAAATTAGAGATACCAAAGGAACATTTCATGCAAAGATAGGCTCGATAAAGGACAGAAATGGTATGGACCTAACAGAAGCAGAAGATATTAAGAGGAGGTGGCAAGAATACACAGAAGAACTGTACAAAAAAGATCTTCACGACCCAGATAATCACGATGGTGTGATCACTCACCTAGAGCCAGACATCCTGGAATGTGAAGTCAAGTGGGCCTTAGAAAGCATCACTATGAACAAAGCTAGTGGAGGTGATGGAATTCCAGTTGAGCTATTTCAAATCCTCAAAGGTGATGCTGTGAAAGTGCTGCACTCGATATGCCAGCAAATTTGGAAAACTCAGCAGTGGCCACAGGACTGGAAAAGGTCAGTTTTCGTTCCAATCCCAAAGAAAGGCAATGCCAAAGAATGCTCAAACTACCGCACAATTGCACTCATCTCACATGCTAGTAAAGTAATGCTCAAAATTCTTCAAGCCAGGCTTCAGCAATATGTGAACCGTGAACTTCCAGATGTTCAAGCTGGTTTTAGAAAAGGCAGAGGAACCAGAGATCAAATTGCCAATTTCCGCTGGATCATCGAAAAAGCAAGAGAGTTCCAGAAAAACATATATTTCTGCTTTATTGACTATGCGAAAGCCTTTGACTGTGTGGATCACAATAAACTGTGGAAAATTCTGAAAGAGATGGGAATACCAGACCATCTGACCTGTCTCTTGAGAAACCTGTATGCAGGTCAGGAAGCAACCGTTAGAACTGGACATGGAACAACAGACTGGTTCCAAATAGGAAAAGGAGTACGTCAAGGCTGTATATTGTCACCCTGCTTATTGAACTTATATGCAGAGTACATCATGAGAAACGCTGGGCTGGAAGAAACACAAGCTGGAATCAAGATTGCCAGGAGAAATATCAATAACCTCAGATATGCGGATGACACCACCCTTATGGCAGAAAGTGAAGAAGAACTAAAGAGCCTCTTGATGAAGGTGAAGGAGGAGAGGGAAAAAGTTGGCTTAAAGCTCAACGTTCAGAAAACTAAGATCATGGCATCTGGTCCCATCACTCCATGGGAAATAGATGGGGAAACAGTGGAAACAGTGTCAGACTTTACTTTTTTGGGCTCCAGATTCACTGCAGATGGTGACTACAGCCATGAAATTAAAAGACGCTTACTCCTTGGAAGGAAGGTTATGGCCATCCTAGATGGCATGTTTAAAAGCAGAGACATTACTTTGCCAACAAAAGTCCATCTAGTCAAGGCTATGGTTTTTCCAGTGGTCATGTATGTATGTGAGAGTTGGACGGTTTAGAAAGCTGAGCGCCGCAGAATTGATGCTTTTGAACTGTGGTGTTGGAGAAGACTCTTGAGAGTCCCTTGGACTGCAAGGAGATCCAATCAATCCATCCTAAAAGAGATCAATCCTGGGTGTTCATTGGAAGGTCTGATGTGAAGCTGAAACTCCAATACTTTGGCCACCTCATGCGAAGAGTTGACTCATTGGAAAAGACCCTAATGCTGGGTAGGATTGGGGGTGGGAGGAGAAGGGGACGACAGAGGATGAGATGGTTGGATGGCATCACCGACTCGGTGAACATGGGTTTGGGTAGACTCCGGGAGCTGGTGATGGACAGGGAGGCCTGGCGTGCTGCAGTTCATGGGGTCGCGGATAGTCGGACACGACTGGGCGATTGAACTGAACTGAACTGAAGTGAAAATGAATACTAAAAACTAGGACTAGCAGAATATAAAATCAAAAGTATGAAAATAATGCAATATAACTAAATAGTACTGTAGAAATAGAAGAAAAAATAAAATGAATTTATTTTAAAAAGATGCTTTAAAAATGGAAAAAGTAGGTGAGTAGGTTCTGAAAAATAAAAATGGAAAGAATAATGAAGAACAACATGAGAACAATATTAAAAAGAAAAAAGTAGGGCGGGGCTAAGATGGCGGAGGAATAGGACGGAGAGACCACTCTCTCCTCTACAAATTTATCGAAAGAACATCTGAACGCTGACCAAACTTCACAAAACTACTTCTGAAGGCTGGCTGAGGACGTCAGGCTTTCACAAAAACTGCGCATTATCTTCAAAAGAGGTAGGAGAAATTATAAAAGATAAAAAGAGAGACAAAAGAGTTAGGGACGGAGACCCGTCCCGGGGAGGGAGTCGTAAAAGAGGAGGAATTTCCAAGCACCAGGAAACCCTCTCACCGGCGGGTGTGGGGGAGGATTTTTTATCTCGGAGGGCAACGTAACTGGGAGGAAAAAATAAATAAAATCCACAGATTACGTGCCTAAAGCAACTCCCAGCAAAGAACCCCAGACGCTCGCATCATCCGCCACCAGCAAGTGGGGGCTGAACGGAGAGGAGCGGGCGGCATTGCCTAGGGTAAGGACCGGGCCCGAGTGCCCCGAGGGCGATCTGAGGGAGCTAACGTGAGATAGTAACCTAAACTGTGGGACAGCGAGAGAGAGAGAACTATCCCGCGAAAAGCCCAACTCTAAGGCACTGCCGGCCCGCTCACAGAACAAAGGACTGAGCGATACCAGAGGAGAGCTAGCCGGCTGCGGACCGCCCCATCCCCCGCCGGACACAGCGGGCAGGCGGGGCCCGCCAGAGCCGGAAAGGGGCAAACTCGGCTCCAGAGAGGGCACCCCCTACCAAACTGCAAACAGGCTCCCAGTTTCTAAGCAAAGACTGCCTGAGATCCCGGAGGGTCGACAGCCGCCGGGAGGGTAGCAGCCAGAGACCAGCTCCCCAGAACCGACACAAAGCACACTGGAGCCGGGCGCGCCCGTAAACCGAGGCGGGGACCAGGGTGGTGATAAGCCGCACCGCCCCAACAGGGGACAGCGCCCTCGCCAAACTTCTGGCCGCCTGGGCAGCTCCGACCGGGAACGGCACAAGCCGCGGGCGAAACCGAGTCTGCGCCTTTGTGGAGTAACCGGGAGCCTGAACCTGAGCGGCTTAGACCTGGGAAGTGCACGCAGCTCAGGGCCCGCTCCCCGGCCGAGTAACCTGAAGCCTGAGCAGGGTAGACGGGGAAAGCACACACGCCGTGAGCGGGGGCGAACCCAGTGCGGCCGAGACACTGCGAGCTTACCACACACACGGCAGAATTGCAGTGTTCCTTCCTCCCCACAGCACGATTGAACAAGCGAACCTAAAGAGATCACCTCCACCGCTTTGTTGCAGGGCGGAAATTAGATACTGAAGAGATCTCCAAACAGAAGCCAAATAAACAGAGGGAAGCGCTTTGGAAGGGACAGGCCAACAGATTAAGATCCCTGTAGTTAATACCGATTGCATTAAAAAGGTCCTATAGATCTTGAAAAGTATAAGCAGGAATAAGGATCTATCTAAAACTGAGCAGATCCCACACTGCTCACAACAGCTTCAGAGAAAGTCCAGGATATATATATTTTTTACTATTATTTTTTTTTTTTTAATTTTTTTTAAAATTTTTTTTTAATTAAAAAAACAATTTTTTTTTCTCTTCTTTCCTTTTTCTTCAAGTCCTCTATTACACCTTTAACTTTCATTTTCATAACCCACTATTAACTTGCAAAAAAAAAAAAACAACCCTATTTTTGAAGCAAACTACATACATATATCTTATACCTTTTGTGTTTTCTTTTTTTTAATGTTTTTTTTTCCTGTTCTACATTTTTTTACTGTTTCTTTTTTTACTGTTTTACTGTTTTTTTTCTTTTTACACTGTTTCCTTTTTTCTTTTTTTTTTTAGATTGTAAGTTTTATAAGAGTCTAACCTCTACTCTAGATTTTTAATCTTTGTTTTACATATTTGATATCAACTTTGTACATTTAAGAACCCAATCTTTAGGACCCATTTTTACTCAGGAGTGTGATCACTGGCCTGATCACTCTCCCCCCCTATTAATGCTCTTTCTTCTCCCCCAGGGAACCTCTATCTCCCACCCTCCTCCTTCTCTTCTCAACCCAATTCTGTGAATCTCTGAGGGTGTTCTGGGTACCGGAGAACACTTCAGGAACAGGATACTGCCCAGATCTCTCTCTCCCCTCTTAATTCCTCCCTTTCTACTCATGCTCACCTCTATTACCTTCCTCCCCCCTCTCTATGTATCTCTGTGAATCACTCTGAGGGTTCCAAACTGTGGAAAGCACAGAGGGAAGTGCTTACTGGCTAGATTGCTCTCTCCACATTTGAATTCCCCTCTTCCCCTCCTGGTCACCTCAACCCACTCCCCCCACCTCATCTCTCCATGTAACTCAGTGAACCTTTCTGGGTATCCCTCACTGTGGAGAATCTTTTCACCATTAACCTAAAAGTTTTATTATTGAGGCTGTATGGAAGGAGAAGTCTTGAGGCTACTGCAAGAATAAGACTGAAAGCCAGGGGAAACATTAATTAATAAGAGACCATCCAATAGCTTCCATAAATTCACTGAAACCAAGCTCCACCCAAGAGACAATAAGTTCCAGAGCAAGACATACCACACAGATTCTCCAGCAACGAAGGAACATAGACCTGAGCATCAATATACAGGCTGCCCAGAGGCACACCAAATCCATAGACATCTCAAAAATTAATACTGGTCACTCCATTACACTCTAGAGAGCAGAAATCCAGCTCCACCCACCAGAACACCGACACAAGCTCCCCCAACCAGGAAACCTTGACAAGCCACCTGTCCAACCCCAGCCGCAGTGAGGAACCTCCACAACAAAGAGGAACTTCATACTACCAGAATACAGAAGGGCCACGCCTAACACAGCAATCTAAACAAGATGAAAAGGCAGAGAAATACTCAGCAAGTAAAGGAAAATGAGAAATGCCCACAAAGCCAAACAAAAGAGGAGGAGATAGGGAATCTATCTGAAAAAGAATTTAGAATAAGGATAATAAAAATGATCCAAAATCTTGAAAGCAAAATGGAGTTACAGATAAATAGCCTGGAGACAAAGATTGAGAAGATGCAAGAAATGTTTATCAAGGACTTAGAAGAAATAAAAAGGAATCAATATAGAATGAATAATGAAATAAAGGAGATAAAAGACACTCTGGAGGGAACCAACAGTAGAATAATGGAGGCAGAAGATAGGATAAGTGAGGTAGAAGATAGAATGATGGAAATAAACGAAGCAGAGAGGAAAAAAGAAAAAAGAATCAAAAGAAATGAGGAAAACCTCCGGGACCTCTGGGACAATATGAAACGCCCCAACATTCGAATCATAGGAGTCCCAGAAGAAGAAGATAAAAGGAAAGGCCATGAAAAAATACTCGAGGAGATAATAGTTGAGAATTTCCCTAAATTGAGGAAAGAAATAGTCACAGAAGTCCAAGAAACCCAGAGAGTTCCAAACAGGATAAACCCAAGGCGAAACACCCCAAGACACATATTAATCAAATTAACAAAGATCAAACACAAAGAACAAATATTAAAAGCAGCAAGGGAAAAACAACAAATAACACACAAGGGGATCCCCATAAGGATAACAGCTGATCTTTCAATAGAAACCCTTCAGGCTAGAAGGGAATGGCAGGACATACTTAAAGTAATGAAAGAGAATAATCTACAACCCAGATTACTGTACCCAGCAAGGATCTCATTCAGATATGAAGGAGAATTCAAAAGCTTTACAGACAAGCAAGAGCTGAGGGAATTCAGCACCACCAAACCAGCTCTCCAGCAAATGCTAAAGGATCTTCTCTAAACAGGAAACACAGAAAGGATGTTTCAACACGAACTCAAAACAACAAAGTAAATGGCAACAGGATCATACTTATCAATAATTACCTTAAATGTAAATGGGTTGAATGCCCCAACCAAAAGACAAAGGGTTGCTGAATGGATACAAAAACAAGACCCCTATATATGCTGTCTACAAGAGACCCACCTCAAAACTAGGGACACACACAGGCTGAAAGTGAAAGGATGGAAAAACATATTCCATGCAAACGGAGACCAAAAGAAAGCAGGAGTCGCAATACTCATTTCAGATAAAATAGACTTTAAAATAAAGGATGTGAAAAGGGACAAAGAAGGACACTACATAAAGATCAAAGGATCAATTCAAGAAGAAGACGTAACAATCATAAATATATATGCACCCAACATAGGAGCACCACAATATATAAGGCAAATACTAACAAGTATGAAAGGAGAAATTAACAACAACACAATAATAGTGGGAGATTTTAATACTCCACTCACGCATATGGATAGATCAACTAAACAGAAAATTAACAAGGAAACACAAACTTTAAATGATACAATAGACAAATTAGATTTAATTGATATTTACAGGAGTTTCCACCCCAAAACAATCAATTTTACCTTTTTCTCAAGTGCACATGGAACTTTCTCCAGGATAGATCACATCCTGGGCCATAAATCTAGCCTTGGTAAATTCAAAAAAATTGAAATCATCCCAGCCATCTTCTCTGACCACAATGCAGTAAGATTAGACCTCAATTACAGGAAAAAAACTATTAAAAGTTCCAACATATGGAGGCTAAACAACACGCTTCTGAATAACCAACAAATCACAGAAGAAATCAAAAAAGAAATAAAATTATGCATAGAAACGAATAAAAATGAAAGCACAACAACCCAAAACCTATGGGACACTGTAAAAGCAATACTAAGGGGAAGGTTCATAGCAATACAGGTGTACCTCAAGAAACAAGAAAAAAATCAAATAAATCAACTAACTCTACACCTAAAGCAACTAGAAAAGGAAGAAATGAAAAACCCCAGGGTCAGTAGAAGGAAAGAAATCTTAAAAATTAGGGCAGAAATAAATGCAAAAGAAACAAAAGAGACCATAGCAAAAATCAACAAAACTAAAAGCTGGTTTTTCGAGAAGATAAACAAAATTGATAAGCCATTAGCCAGACTCATCAAGAAACAAAGGGAGAAGAATCAGATCAACAAAATTAGAAATGAAAATGGAGAGATCACAACAGACTCCACAGAAATACAAAGGATCATAAGAGACTACTACCAACAGCTATATGCCAATAAAATGGACAACTTGGAAGAAATGGACAAATTCTTAGAAAAGTATAACTTTCCAAAACTGAACCAGGAAGAAATAGAAGATCTTAACAGACCCATCACAAGCACGGAAATCGAAACTGTAATCAGAAATCTTCCAGCAAACAAAAGCCCAGGACCAGACGGCTTCACAGCGGAATTCTACCAAAAATTTAGAGAAGAGCTAACACCTATCCTACTCAAACTCTTCCAGAAAATTGCAGAAGATGGTAAACTTCCAAACTCATTCTATGAGGCCACCATCACCCTAATTCCAAAACCGGACAAAGATGTCACAAAAAAGGAAAACTACAGGCCAATATCACTGATGAACATAGATGCAAAAATCCTTAATAAAATTCTAGCAAACAGAATCCAACATCATATTAAAAAGATCATACATCATGACCAAGTGGGCTTTATCCCAGGAATGCAAGGTTTTTTTAACATCCGCAAATCAATCAATGTAATACACCACATTAACAAATTGAAAGAAAAAAACCATATGGTTATCTCAATAGATGCAGAAAAAGCCTCTGACAAAATTCAGCATCCATTTATGATTAAAACCCTCCAGAAAGCAGGAATAGAAGGAACATATCTCAACATAATAAAAGCTATATATGACAAACCCACAGCAAACATTATCCTCAATGGTGAAAAATTGAAAGCATTTCCCCTAAAGTCAGGAACAAGGCAAGGATGCCCACTTTCACCACTACTATTCAACATAGTTTTGGAAGTTTTGGCCACAGCAATCAGAGCGGAAAAAGAAATAAAAGGAATACAGATAGGAAAAGAAGAAGTAAAACTCTCACTGTTTGCAGATGACATGATCCTCTACATAGAAAACCCTAAAGACTCTACTAGAAAATTACTAGAGTTGATCAATGAATATAGTAAAGTTGCAGGATATAAAATTAACACACAGAAATCCCTTGCATTCCTATACTCCAATATTGAGAAAACAGAAAGAGAAATTAAGGAAACAATACCATTCACCACTGCATCAAAAAGAATAAAATACTTAGGAATATATCTACCTAAAGAAACAAAAGACTTATATATAGAAAACTATAAAACACTGATGAAAGAAATCAAAGAGGACACAAACAGATGGAGAAATATACCGTGTTCATGGATTGGAAGAATTAATATAGTGAAAATGAGTATTCTACCCAAAGCAATCTACAGATTCAATGCAATCCCTATCAAGCTACCAATGGTATTTTTCACAGAACTAGAACAAATCATCTCACAATTTGTATGGAAATATAAGAAACCTCGAATAGCCAAAGCAATCTTGAGGAAGAAGAATGGAACTGGAGGAATCAACCTGCCTGACTTCAGGCTCTACTACAAAGCCACAGTCATCAAGACAGTATGGTATTGGCACAAAGATAGAAATATAGATCAATGGAACAAAATAGAAAGCCCAGAGATAAACCCACGCACATATGGACACCTTATCTTCGACAAAGGAGGCAAGAATATACAATGGAGAAAAGACAATCTCTTTAACAAGTGGTGCTGGGAAAACTGGTCAACCACTTGTAAAAGAATGAAACTAGAACACTTCCTAACACCGTACACAAAAATAAACTCAAAATGGATTAAAGATCTAAACGTAAGACCAGAAACAATAAAACTCCTAGAGGAAAACATAGGCAAAACACTCTCCGACATAAATCACAGCAGGATCCTCCATGACCCACCTCCCAGAATATTGGAAATAAAAGCAAAAATAAACAAATGGGACCTAATTAAAATTAAAAGCTTTTGCACAACAAAGGAAACTATAAACAAGGTGAAAAGACAGCCTTCAGAATGGGAGAAAATAATAGCAAATGAAGCAACAGACAAACAATTAATCTCTAAAATATACAAGCAACTTCTGCAGCTGTATTCCCGAAAAATAAACGACCCGATCAAAAAATGGGCCAAAGAACTAAACAGACATTTCTCCAAAGAAGACATACAGATGGCTAACAAACACATGAAAAGATGCTCAACATCACTCATTATTAGAGAAATGCAAATCAAAACCACAATGAGGTATCATTTCACACCAGTCAGAATGGCTGCTATCCAAAAGTCTACAAGCAATAAATGCTGGAGAGGGTGTGGAGAAAAGGGAACCCTCTTACACTGTTGGTGGGAATGCAAACTAGTACAGCCACTATGGAGAACAGTGTGGAGATTCCTTAAAAAACTGGGAATAGAACTGCCATATGACCCAGCAATCCCACTGCTGGGCATATACACCGAGGAAACCAGAATTGAAAGAGACGCGTGTACCCCAATGTTCATCGCAGCACTGTTTACAATAGCCAGGACATGGAAGCAACCTAGATGTCCATCAGCAGACAAATGGATAAGGAAGCTGTGGTACATATACACAATGGAATATTACTCAGCCATTAAAAAAAATACATTTGAATCGGTTCTACTGAGATGGATGAAACTGGAGCCCATTATACAGAGTGAAGTAAGCCAGAAAGAAAAACAACAATACAGTATACTAATGCATATATATGGAATTTGAAAGATGGTAACGATAACCCTATATGCGAGACAGAATAAGAGACACAGATGCATGGAACAATTTTATGGACTCTGAGGGAGAAGGTGAGGGTGGGACGTTCTGGGAGAATGGCATTGAGACATGTGTATTGTCATATGTGAAACAGAGCACCATTCCATGTTCGATGCATGTGACAAGGGCTCAGGGCCGGGGCAATGGGATGATCCAGAAGGATGGGATGGGGAGGGAGGTGGGTGGGGGATCCGGGAAGGGGAACACATGTAAACCCATGGCTGATTCATGTCAATGTATGGCAAAAACTATTACAATATTGTAAAGTAATTAGCCCCCAACTAAAATAAATAAATTTATAAAAAAAAAAAAAAAAAAAAAGTAGAAAGTCTCTGCTAAGATTTTTTACACAGTATCATGTCATCTACAAAGAGGAACAGTTTTAATTGTTCCTTTCCAATTTGGATTCCTTTATTTGTTTTCTTGTCTGATTATTTTTTTCTCTTCTATTATCTCTGAGTTTTGCTTGTTCTTTATTTTATAGTTGCTTTACATGTAAACTTAGATTCTTTACTTAAGTTTTTTTTCTTGTTTTACAAGATAGGCTTGTATCACTATAAACTTCCTTCTTACAGCTGCTTTTATTATGTCAATAGATTTTGGAGTATTGTGTTTCCATTTATATTCATCTCCAGCTATTTTTTGATGAACTTTTTATTTCTTCAGTCAACCATTGGTTGTTTAGTATATAGTTTAGACTCCATATGTTTGTGTTTTTTTCTTTCTTTCTTTCTTTCTTTTTGTAGTTGATTAACATCTTAGGAATCAGTGAACTAAAATGGACAGGAATTGGTGAATTTAATTCAGATGACCATTATGTCTACCACTGTGGACAAGAATCCCTTAGTAGAAATGGAGTAGCCCTCATAGTGAACAGAGGAGTCCAAAATGCAGCACTTCAGTGCAGTCTCAATAACAATATAATGATCTTGGTTTGTATCCAAGGCAATCCATTCAGCATCACAGTACTCTAAGTCTATGCCCCAATCACTAATGCTGAACAAGCTGAGATTGACCAGTTATAGGAAGACCTACAGGACCTTCTAGAACTATCATCAAAAAGAAAAAGAAAAAGATGTCCTTTTCATTATAGGGGATTGGAATGCAAAAGTAGGTAGTCAGGTGATACCTGGAGTAACAGGGAAGTTTGGCCTTGGAGTACAAAATGATTTGTACTTGGATTTGTCATTGGAGTATAAAATAAATTTCTAAATTTAGTGAATAAACTATGTTCAACTTATCATAGCATTAATATTTTCAAAGATATCAATCAAAATCCCTCTATTAACAATTCCTATTTAAATAGGATACCTACAAACCTGGCTGACCTGAAACTGGCTTGTAATAAGAAAAACTTACAAGTTATTTTTCTAAGGCCTATAGGTGATCAAATTAAATGGTACAAAGTCTGTTTACTAAAACATGTATAATTAAAGGACAAGTTTTCATCTTTCACTTAGAACTCAAGAATTAACAGAAGCAGAAGAGATTAAGAAAAGGTGAAAAGAATACATAGAAGAACTGTACAGAAAAGATCTTTAATGACCTGGATAACCAGGCATCCTGAAGTGTGAAGTCAACTGACACCTTAGGAAGATTACTTTAAACAAAGCTAGTTGAGGTGATGGAATTCCAGCTGAGCTATTTAAAATCCTAACAGGTGATGCTGCTAAAGTGCTGCCCTCAATATGTCAGCCAATTTGGAAAACTCAGCAGTGGCCACAGGACTGGAAAAGCTCAGTATTCATTCTAGTCCCAGAGAAAGGAAATGCCAAAGATGTTCAAAGTATCATTCAATTACACTCATTTCATATGCTAGTAAGGCCATGTTCAAAGTTTTCCAAGCAAGGCTTTACCAATACATGAATTGAGAACTTTGAGATGTACAAGCTGGCTTTAGAAGAGGTAGAGGAACTGGAGATCAAATTACCAACATTCGTCGTATCATAGAGAAACAAGGGAGTTCTAGAAAATCATCTACTTCTGCTTCATTGACTATGTTAGAGACTTTGACTGTGTGGATCACAAAAAACTGAAAAATCTTAAAGAAATGGGAATACCAGACCACCATACCTGTCTCCTGAGAAACCTGTGTGAGTCAGTTAGATCTGGACATGAAACAACTGACTAGTTTAAAATTGGGAAAGGAGAATGTCAAGGCTAATATATTGTCATCCTGGTTATTTAACTTCTATGCAGAGTACATCATGTGAAATAGTGAGCTGAATATGTCACATGCTGAAATCAAGATTCTGGGAGAAATATCAACAACCTCAGATATGCAGATGATACCACTATAATGGCAGAAAGTAAAGAGGAACTAAAGAGCCTCTTGATCAGGGTGAAAGAGGAGAATGAAAAAGCTGGCTTAAAACTCAACATTAAGGAAATTAAGATCATGGTATCTCATCCCATCACTTCATGGCAAATAGAAGGGGGAAAAGTGGAAACAGTGACAGATTTTATTTTCTTGGGCTCCAAAATCACTGTAGATAGTGTCTACAGTCATGAAGTTAAAAGTCACTTGCTCCTTGGAAAGAAAGCTATGAAAAACCTAGACAGCATATTAAAAAGCAGAGACCTTTTTTTGCTGACAAAGTCTGTATAGTCAAAGCTATGGTTCAGTAGTCATGTACAAATTTAAGAGTTGGACCATAAAGAAGACTAAGTGTTGAAGAATTGATGCTTTCTAATTTTTGTGCTGGAGAAGACTCTTGAGATTCCCTTTCATTGCAAGGGGATCACACCAGTCAATCCTAAAGGAAATCAACCCTGAATATTTATTGGAGTAACTGATGCTGAAGCTGAATTTCCAATTCTTTGGCCACCTGATATCAAGAGCCAACTCACTGGAAAAGACTCTGATGCTGGGAAATATTGAAGGCAAAAGGAGAAGGGACCAGCAGAAGTTGAGATGTTTAGATAGCACCATCAACTCAATGGACATGAATCTGAGGAAATTCTTGGAGATAGTGAAAGATAGGGAAACCTGGTGGCTGCAGTCCATGGGGTCACAGAGTCAGACACGACTTAGTGACAGAACAGCGTTCCGATTGATGTGAGGTAATACCTCATTGTAATTTTGATTTGTGTTTATCTGATAATAAGTGGAGAAGGAAATGAAGAAGGAAATGGCAACCCACTACAGTACTCTTGCCTGGAAAATCCCATGGACGGATGGAGGAGCCTGGTAGGTTACAGTCCATGGGGTTGCAAAGAGTCAGACACGACTGGGGGACTTCACTTTCACTTTCACTTTGAATAATTAGTGATGTTGAGCATCTTTTCATGACATTTTTGACTATCTCTATGTGTTGGAGAAATATCTATTTAGATCCTTTGCCCTATTTTGTTTGGGTTGTTTATTTATTTGATATTGAGCTGTTTGAGCTATTTGTGTATTTTGGAGATTAATGCCTTGTCAGTCACTTTGTTTGCATATATTTTATTTTTTGATTCACCTCCTAGAATAATAATAATAAAAATTAAAAAATGGGACCTAATTAAATTTAAAAGGTTTTGAACCTCAAAGGAAACAGCAAACAAAATGAATGTGTATTTCTTATAAGCATGTTCTCTTATAGAATCACAATTCAATAATCAAAATCAGGAAACTTTGCAAGAAAATAATGAAGTTATATACTCCACATTCCATATTCAAATTACACCAGTTGTCCCAATTTTTATAGCTATCATTCTCTAGTCAAGAATTTTAGTCAAAAATTGTACATTGAGTTTAGTTGTCCTAATTTTTGTCACTTTTAACCTAGAATACTCAGCCTGATTTTCTTTTTTTACCTTGCCTTGTTTTTAATAAGAACTTAAGCTTTACAAAAATGTTGAGAAAATACTGCAGAGAATTTTGCATATTCCTCACCCACTTTCCCTTAATATTCATATTTTGCATTGTGTGTGTGTGTGTGTGTATGTGTGTATTCCTCGCTTAGTCGTGTCTGATTCTTTGCAACCCCATATACTTGTCACAAACCAGGCTCCTGTGTCCATGGAATTCTCCATGCGAGAATACTGGAGTGGGTAACCATTACCATCTCTAGGGGAATCTTCCCAACCTAGGGATCAAACCCAGGTCTCCTGCATTGCAGGCAATTTCTTTACCCTCTGAACCACCAGGGAACTCCATATTTTACATTACTGTGTTATGTTTGTCACAATATACCAATGTTGCTACACTTCCCTCATAGGCCAGTTGATAAAGAATCTGCCTGCAATGCAGGAGACTGGGGTTCCATTCCTGAGTCAGGAACATCCTCTGGAGAAGGAAATGGCAACCCACTCCAGTATTTTTGCCTGGAGAATCCCATGGACAGAGAAGCCTGGCAGTCTACAGTCCATGGGGTTGCAAGAGTTGGACGTGACTTAGCGACTAAACAAAGCTACAGGCTTTATTAGAGTTTTACTTGTTTTTCCATGAATGTCATTTTTCTATATCAGAATTCACTTCAGAATTCCTTTTTCCATGTAGTCATCCTCTCTCCTACTATTCTCTGTTATGTGACAATTTCTTAGTCTTTCCATGATTTGGATATCTTTGGCAGTTTGAGGAGTACTAGTCAGATATTTTGTAGAATGTTTTTCAAATTGGGATTGTCTAATATTTTATGTCTATAATGTGGTTATAAACTTGAAGGGCAAGATTACAGTGGTGTAATGCCCTTCTTATTACATACGATCAGTGGTACATGATATCAACGTGGCTTATCACTGGTGATTGTTAGCACTGATCACTGACGGATGTGGTGCATACCAGGGTAAAATTGCTCAACATAATGGTGTATCTGCCCTTTTGTTTGTATGGTCAGTTCTTAATGTATTTTGTACAGATGCATGCAATACTGAGATTATTGTATCTCCCTAATCAATTGAACCTTTTATTATTGTACAGTGATGATTTTCAGATATGTTTACCATTAATGTAGATACACTGGTTTGCATTAGTTATTTTAGTTTCCTTTAGTGTAACTTTCCATTTTTTGAATTTTCTAAATTTTAATGTCTGTTTTAAATAGCTATGTATGAATTTTCTTCTTTATATAGAAGGACAGTTTTTGTTTTTGAGCTGTAGCTTTTAGTTCACCAGCTCCCCTGGTGGCTCAGTGGTAAAGAATCCACCTGCAATGCAGGAGTTGTGAGTTTGATACCTGTTGGGATCATCTTGTCAGGAAGATCCCGTGAAGAAGGAAATGGCAACTCACTCAAGTATTCCTGCCTGGGAAGTCCCATCAACAGAGGAGGCTGGCGGGCTACAGTCCCATGAACAGAGGAGCCTGGCAGTCACAAAAGAGTCAGACATGACTTAGCAGCTAAGCAACAGAAACAACAACAACATTTAGTTTATTAATGTGTACTTTTGTTAAGTGTTTCTCTGGATTTAATTTGATCACTTATTTAGTGCTTTTCATGTGCTCCACTGTTTTTTCTTCAGTGTCTTTGGAATTGTTTATATTTTTAAAACATCATTCCACAATATTCCTTACCTTTTAGATATAAAGTCCTTAAGAATTGTAGTTTCCTAGGAATTTTTAAATATTTTTATTTAAAAATAAAAATCAAATTATCAAATTCTATTTACTTTAAAGTATCTTGTAGTTTCTTCCTGAATAATAAAAGTACATCAGGGGACTTTAACCTAAATTCTCAGTTTCCCGATCAATGTTATCATCATTTGCATTTGTTATTTAAGATTTTTAATATTACTATTATTGATTTATTAATAATATTAAGATTTTAAGTAAATATTTATTATATCTTTTCATATTTACAACTTCCTTTATTATTTCTTCATTCATCTTATGTTTGGTTATTCTCCTCCATCTTTCAAAAATTCCTGAACAAATGTGCTTGGCTATGTTTTTGTTGGTTTTTAGTTGCTAAGTCGTGTGTGAGTCTTTTGTGACCCCATGGACTGTAGCCCCCAAGATTCCTCTGTTCATGGGATATCCTAGGCAAGAGTTCTAGAGTGGGTTGCCATTTCCTTCTCCAAGAGATCTTCCCAACCCAGGGATTGAACTTATATCTCCTGCATAGTGAGGTGGATTCTTTACCACTGAGCCACCACGGAAGCCCGTTCTTGGCTATAAATTCACTCAATTATATTTTGTTTAAAAATATCTGAGGTTCATATTTGTTCATATAAGAGATATATACAGTCCTAGGGTAACAATTATTTTCTTTCAAAACCATTCAAGAAATTTTTTCAATTGCCTTTTATCTTCCAATGCTCTTTCTCAGTAGTCAGCTCTAATAGTCCTACTTTTTCTCTGTATATTCTTGATTATTTTTATAGTTCTTTGGTAATTCCTCATATTTCCATTCTTCTCTTTACTTTTTAGGTATAGTATACATACTTACAAGCTTACCAGGTGGTGCTAGAGGTAAAGAACCTGCCTGCCAATGCAGGAGACGTAAGAGACCCAGGTTCCATCCCTGGGTTGGGAAGATCCCCTGGAGGAGGGCATGGCAACCCACTCGAGTATTCTTGCCTACAGAATCCCATGCACAGAGGAGCCTGGTAGGCTACAGTCCATAGGGTCACAAAGTCTGACAGGACTGAATGTCATGTATATTATGCATAGTATTTTTAGTGTTTAAGTCTGTGTTAGATTCTGTAGCTTGCTTTCTCTGGAGACTCTAAAACATGGTACATTTTTTCTTTACAGTTTTGAGATATTTTTAAATGAGCTCACATATATTTTAACACTTTAATGTCATAGTATTTTGAGATGTAGTTTGAGGGCAAACACTTCCACAGAGATTTTTCATTTGCCAAGTAACTGTGATCACTTGAATTAAGCCGAATTCTTAGTTTGAAGTTTGTCACTACTCTTGTAGTGAAAATTAAGATGGCAAGCCTGATTGAGGTCTGAATTATTAGGAGACATTTTTTTCTATTTCATTAATCACCGCATTTTAAGGCATGGATTTATTTTGTAGATCCCGCCAAAGAGAATGTTTATGTCTAATTCATGCTACATTCAGGCAATATAGTCATTGTGATCAAGCTTTATGCTGTGAAATTGTTTATTTATGGAATTTCCCACCTTGTGAGTCCTTCCTCACCTTTTCACAGGGAGGAGGGTTCTCATTTTTATGTCCTAAAGAGCCATAAAAAACAAGCTTAAGAGTAAACACTCTAGGGTTTACTTCTGTTCGTCTTTCTGGCTTTACATCTTCAGTTTCTGATTGCTCCTTACTTATTTTGATAGGTTTTCAGAGCATTTATAAACACTATTTGCAAATTTTATTCAGCATTTTAAATTATTTTCAGGTAGATGTTCAGTCAAGATGCTTTGGTTTGCCATAATATTGAAAGTATAAATCTTGTGATTCACAAACAGAGAAAGGAACTGAAAAAAAAAACAATTCAGCTGTGTTACAAAAATTAACTGATTACTGATGATGGAAGGATACTAAAAATGATGTTTTTAATATTCTAAGAAAAAATGTGCAAGAATAAAGTAACATCTCTTGGTCATAAAGATCTGGAGAAAATGTCATACAAGTTGGCATATATTATTAGAGATGAATCATATTTTTGAAGACAAAAACACTCATTTTATTCTAATTCCATAATCTGTAGTTCCCTAGAAAAGCAGAAGAGTCTGGACTATGATTTGTGATAGGAAAAAAGAAGCATGAAATATACCTTTAGATCATTAGGATTAGTCTTTGAAAGATTCCCTCAGGTGAAGCAGGGAACTATGAACATACCTTGCATTCTCCTAGTGCACTTTGCTTTTGGTGTCAGAAAGAAGTTTTTGAGCATAAATATTATATGCCATAGACATGTAGAAAGAAAATTGGGTGGAAGTGTTGCTTTGCATAATTTTACTTATATATTTTCCTAAAACAATGAGTGCCTGTTATGAACAGATATTTAAATCTGTTGGTTTACAAGAGGTTTATAGGATGAATTTTGCTCTTATAGTTTATAATCAACTTGAGAAAAGAAGGGTTAAAAACATGTGATTGTAATAATTTAGGAAAAAATTAAATGCTAAACTTATGGAACTGGCTTTAAGTGCAATAGAAATGTAGAGAAGGCCAAATTTTGGGTGAGGTTGACTGGGATAAAGTTTCCTGGAAGAAGTAAAACTTCATCTGGGGGTGTATGGAGTTTGAGGCAGAATAGGGAAGAGTTTATTCTTACCATCTTCTGCTTGACTATGTTCAATTTACTTTGATTCATGGACCTAACGTTCCAGGTTCCTATGCAATACTGTTTTGCGTAGCATCAGATTTTACTTTCATCTCCAGGACACATCCACGACTGGGAGTTGTTTCTGCTTTGGCCCAGCCGCTTCATTCTTTCTGGGGCTATTTGTAGTTCTCCTCTTCTCTTCCCCAGTAGCATATTAGACACATTAAGACCTGGGGGACTCATCTTTTGGTGTGATATCTTAGCAACAGTTAGAACCCTGCTATGGAACAACTGGTTCAAGATCGAGAAAGGAGTATGACAGGGCTGTCTGCTGTCACCCTGTTTGTTTAATCTATATGCTGAGCACATCATGAGAAATGCCAGGCTGGATGAATTACAAGCTAGAATCAAGATAGGCAGGAGAAACATCAACATCCTCAGATATGCAGATGATACCACTCTAATGGCAGAAAGCGAAGAGGAACTAAAGAGCCTCTTGATGAGGGTGAAGGAGGAGGGTGAAAGAGTCAGCTTAAAACTGAATATTAAAAAAAAAACCAAGATCATGGCATCCAGCCCCATTACTTCATGGCAAATAAAAGGAGAAAATGTGGAAGTAGTGACAGATTTCCTCTTCTTGGGCTCTCAAATCACTGCAGATGGTGACTGCAGCCATGAAATCAGAAGATATTTGCTTCTTGGCAGGAAGGAGATGACAAACCTAGACAGTGTGTTGAAAAGCAGAGGCATTACTCTGCCAACAAAGGGCTGTATAGTCAAGGCTGTGGTATTCCCAGTGGTCGTGTATGGTTGTGAGAGCTGGACGGTAAAGAAAGTGGAGCACAGAAGAATTCATGCCTTCAAACTGTGGTGCTGGAGAAGATACCTTCGAGTCCCTTGGACAGCAAGATCAAACCAGTCTTAAGGGAAATCAACCTTGAATACTAATTGGAAGGACTGATGCTGGGGCTGAAGCTCCAGTATTTTGGTCATCTGGTTGGAACAGCTGACTCATTGGTAAAGTCCCTGATGCTAGGAAAGATTGAGGGCAAAGGAGAAGAGGGCATCAGAGGATGAGATGGCTGGATGGCATCACTGAAGCAATAGACTTGAAGATGGGCAAACTTCAGGAGATGGTAGGGGACAGGGAGGCCTAGCATGTTGCAGTCCATGGGGTCACAAAGAGTCGGACATGACTAGATGACTGAACAACAACAACAGGAAGAATTTTAACACACTATAGTATGCAAAGTTGTAGGAATTGGCACAAAGGAAAAATAAGGCCAAATAAATAACCATATTGAAAGAAGAAAGAAATATTGAAAACCAAATTAGGAATACATTGTAATCACATAATAGAAATTTTAGAAGTCATGGGAGAATATTTCTCATATTATAGATATTGCATTAAATTGTCTATTATAAACAGTATGAAGCTATTGGAGATTCTTGGGCAAAGTGCTGACATGTTGAAAAGATTTATTAGTAAGTGTAGATCTGTAGGATAAACTCAAGTTTGAAACTGGGGATATATTTTATTAGAGCACAATTATTAGTAGTATGCCTTTTTTGGTTATATAAGAATAGCATATATATTTAACATTAATTTATTTGTTATATAATAGAAATATCATTGTGTTTAAATATGCTTTTTGTTGTTTTAGAGGAATTCCAGGGAAGAAATGTGGTACAATCATACTTACAGCAGAGGAATTAAACTGTTGCAGAGTAAGTAAATATTTCTTTGGATTAGACAGTAGTTCTAAAACTTCTTTGAAATGGTATTTCTCAAACTATATTTAAACGATTTTTCTTCAGTAATTTTAGCAAAAATAATTAAAACTAAATTATATAATTCTATGATTCATAAAAATATTATTTTAGGTAGTTCTTTAGCTAGACAGGCTATATTCCATAGTCCAGTTTTAACAGTCTTTTTAATGAATAGAAATTATTAAAATAAGACTTAATATCATTTTGAGGTGGCATTAATAAGGAATTGTGAATTGTATTAATTTTATATGTGAGCCTGAAGAAATATTTCTAGTCACTTGTCTGTAACCATTTTGTGTAACATACTTGTTTTTCTGTGTTTCTGACTGAATTAATTCAGTATTTATATATGATGTCATATGTTCTTACCTTGGGAAGTCCACATTTATAGAGATAACCAGCTACCACTCAAACTGAGTGTAATGACATAGAGTGTACATTTATTAATCTTAGAAAATGACTAGTTTTAATTGTGATTTTTGGACCTAATCAGCTTTCATACTTCTTGTCTCTGAATTTGTATATGTGTATGATAATCTGTGTTTATATGATGGAGGATACATATTTTTTACTGTGACATTAAAATGCTAGTTTGACAAAATCTTGATATTATTTTGTATAACTGTGCTAATGAACAAACTATTTTAAGTTCTGTTTTGAAATATATGTAACATATCAAGGGCATAGATTGAGTGTTGCCAGTCTGCATCTTAAACATATTTTGCTTTCAATTCTGTTGTTTAGCTTGGAGGAACAGAAAATTATAAAGCTTCCATGCAAATTAAGTGGAATATGTTATTTAGTGATCTAGAGGCATTTTCACCACTCTTTACAAAAATAAAGCTTTTAAAACATCTGAAATTTCCTTTTAATATATTTATTAATAATACTAATTATTTTTTACATATTTCCCATACTTAGAAATTATAGATCTAGAATTTTTAAATTTTTAGGAATCTTGACCTAACTTCACATATGCATCCTACATTCTGATTCTTAGCTAAAGACATTGATAATCAGCATCATTGAAATAATATGGCTGTGCTAGTAGAGTAGAAGAGACAAGTGTGTTCAAAGCAATGATCATAGTTAGCTTCAGAAGTGAGAATATGTTTTATTTTTTTAACTTTTTATTTTATTTTGAAGTATAGCCAATTAACAATGTTGTCATAGTTTTAGTGGACAGCAAAGGGACTCAGCTACATATATGCTGCTGCTGCTGCTAAGTCGCTTCTGCTGCTGCTGCTGCTGCTGCTAAGTCGCTTCAGTCGTGTCCGACTCTGTGTGACCCCATAGACGGCAGCCCACCAGGCTCCGCCATCCCTGGGTTTCTCCAGGCAAGAACACTGGAGTGGGTTGCCATTTCCTTCTCCAATGCAGGAAAGGGAAAAGTGAAAGTGAAACCGCTCAGTCGTGTCCGACTCTTAGTGACCCCATGGACTGCAGCCCACCAGGCTCCTCTGCCCAGTGGATTTTCCGGGCAAGAGTACCGGAGTGGGGTGCCATCGCCTTCTCCAGCCACATATATGAATGTCGCCCTTCTCCTCCGGACTCCCCTGCCATTCATACTGCCACATAACATTGAGCAGAGTTCCCTGTGCTACATAGTACGACCTTGTTGATTTTCCATTTTAAATACAGCAGTGTGTACCTGTTGATCCTCAAATTCCTAAGTGTCCCTTCCCCCCACCTATCCCCCTAGCAATTATGAGTTAAGTCTGTAAGTCTGTTTCTATTTTGTAGATAAGTTCATTTGTATCATTTCCTTTTAGATTCCACATATAAGGGATGTCATAGAATGTTTCTCTGTCTCGGTCGGACTTAGTTCACTCAGCATGACAGTTTCTAAATTCATCCAAGTTTTAAGTGTGCATTTTATGGTACTTTAAAAATATCAGGCATTATCACTTAGAATTTGTAATGAAATAATTTTATTTCATATTAGAAATTATCAAATTGACAGTTCCTTTCTTGAAAACACATTGCCAGTTATTAGCTTGAGCGTACAACGTAGAATCAGAACACCTAAATTTCAGTATGTCTCTTTCACTATTTGGCTGAGTGAAAAGTTTTGGAGCTTTAATTTCTACATTTGTAAACTGCTACAAGTCTTCATACAGGTGCACTTCATTTTATTGTGCTTCACTTTATTGCATAGTGCATATATTGTATTTTTTGCAAATTGAAGGCCTGTCACAGACCTGTGGTGAAAAAGTCTTTTGGCACCATTTTTCCAGTAATATTGCTCACTCTAGTCTCTGTGTCACATTTTACTAGTTTTTCCAAAATATGAAAAATTTTCATTATTATTACCTTTGTTATAGTGATCTGTGATCAGTGGTCTTTGATGTTAAAATTGTAATTGTTTTTGGGCACCAAGGAATTAATAAAAGTGTGTGTGCTGACTGCACCACAAACTGGCCATTCCCCCATCTCTCTCCCTCTTGCCAGGCATCCTTATTCTCTGAGATACAACAATAAGTAATTAAGACAGTTAATATCCCTATAATGGCTGCTAAGGGTTGAAGTGAAAGGGAGGTTCACACATCTCTCACTTTTTAAAAAAATTAATTAATTTATTTTAGTTGGAGGCTAATTACTTTACAATATTGTACTGGTTTTTGCCATACATTGATATGAATCACTTTAAATCAAAAGCTAGAAATGATTTAGCTTACTGAGGAATGGCTGTCTAAAGCCAAGCTGAGATAGGCTGAAAGCTAGTCCTTTTGGGCCAAATGACCCAAGCAAAATTTCTTGAAGGCAATTTCTTGTGCTACTCCAGTGAATATATGCGTGGTAAGAAAGCAGAACATTCTTACTGCTGATATGGAGAAAGTTGTAGTTGTCTGGATAGAAGATCAAGCTAGCCACAACATTTCCTTAAGCCAAAGTCTAATCCAGAGGAAGGCGCTAGTGCTCTTAAATTCTGTGAAGGCTAAGAGAGTTGAGAAAGCTGCAGGAGAAAAGTTTGAAGCTAGCAGAGGTTGTTTCATGGGATTTAAGGAAAGAAACTCTGTCCGTAAGATGAAAGTACAGGTGAAGCAGCAGGAGCTCATATAGAAAGAAGCTGCAATAAGATATCCAGATGTTCTAGCTAAGATAATTAATGATGGTTGCTACACTAGATAAAAGATTTTCAATGTAGATGAAACAACCTTATATTGGAAGAAGATGCAATTTAGGACTTTCATAGATAGAGAAGAGAAATAAGTGCCTGGTTTCAAAGCTTCAGAAGACAGACTGACCCTCTTGTCTTGCAGATGGTAACTACAAGGTGGTTTCTATTTAGAAAGGTGCTCATGTGACTCAGTGGTAAAGAATCTGTCTGCCAATGAAGGAGATGAAAGATGCAGGTTTGATATCTGGGTCAGGAAAATCCCATGGAGGAGGAAGTGGCAACCCTCTCCAGTATTCTTGCCCGGAAAATCCCATGGACAGAAGGAGCCTGGTGGACTACAGTCTGTGGGGTCGTAAAGAGTCAGACACGACTTAGTGACTGACCACACATGCAGCATGTCATTTAGACAATTCTTGGGCCCTTAAGAAATATGCTCAATTTGCTCTGCTTATGCTCTATAAGGAGAAGGCAATGGCACCCCGCTCCAGTACTCTTTCCTGGAAAATTTCATGGATGGAGGAGCCTGGTAGCCTACAGTCCATGGGGTCGCTAAGAGTCAGACACGACTGAGCGACTTCACTTTCACTTTTCCCTTTCATGCACTGGAGAAGGAAATGGCTACCCATAAATGAAACAATAAGGCCAGATTGACAGCATATCTGTTTACAACGTGGTTTACTGATTTTTTTAAATTAATTAATTTTAATTGGAGGATAATTACTTCACAATATTATGACAATTTCTGCCAAAGACACCAGTTTCAGCCATTTGTCTCCCCATCCTGAATCCCTCACCAACCTCCCTCCCCACCCCTATCCCTCTGGGTTGTCCCAGAGCACTGGCTCTGGGTGACTTGCTTCATGCATCAAACTTACACTGGTCATCTATTTTACATATGGTAATGTAAATGTTTCAATGCTATTCTCTCAAATCATCCTACCCTTGCCTTCTCCCACAGAGTCCAAAAGTCTGTTCTTTACATCTGTGTCTCTTTTTGTGCCCTGCATGTCGGATCATCACTACCGACTTTCTAAATTCCATATATATGTGCTAATACACAGTATTTGTCTTTTTCTTTCTGACTTTCTTCACTCTGTATAATAGGCTCTAGGTTCATCCACCTCATTAGAACTGACTCAAATGTGTTCCTTTTTATAGCTGGGTATTTGAGCCCATGGGCTTCCCAGGTGGTGCTAGTGGTAAAGAACCCACCTGACAATGCAGGACACATAAGAGATCCAGGTTCGATCCCTTGGTTGGGAAGATCCCCTGGAGAAGTGCGTGGCAACCCACTCCAGTATTCTTGCCTGGAGAATCCAGTGGACAGAGGAGCCTGGCAGGCTACGATTCATAGGGTCACACAGAGTCGGACATGACTGAAGTGACTTAGCACAGCCAGCACGTGTAAGCCCACTGTTGTTACCTATTGCTCAGAAAAAAAAAAGGTTTCTTTCAAAATAATACTGCTTATTTACAATGCACCTGGCCACACAAGAGTTCTGATGGAGATGTATGAGTTTGATGTTATTTTCATGCTTACTAACACACTAATTCTGCAAACCATGGCTCAGAGGAGTAAGTTCGACTTTCAATTCCTGTTACTTAAGAAATAATGCATTTCATAAAGTCATAGTGATTCCTCTAATAGATCTGGGCAAAGTCAACTGAAAATCTTGTAAAAAGGATTCACCATTCTAGATGCCATTAAGAACATTCATAATTCATGGGGAGAGGCCTAGATATCAATATTAACAGGAGTTTGTAAGAAATTGATTCCAACCCTCACAAGAGGATGACTTTGAGGGGTTTAAGACTTCAGTGGAGGAAGTAACTGATGATATTGTGAAAATGGCAAGAAAGTTAGAATAGAAAGTTGAGCCTAAAGATATGACTGAATAGCTGTAATCTCGTGATAAGACTTGAATGGATGACAAGTTGCATCTTATGGATGAGCAATGAAAGTGGGTTCTTCAGATGGAATCTACTGGTAAAGATGCTGTGAAGGTTGTTGAAAGGACAACAAAGGTTGTAGAATATTATATGTACTTAGTTGACAAAGCAGCAGCATTATTTGTGTGGATTGACTTTGATTTTGAAAGAAGTTCCAACTACGGGGAAAATGCTAGCAAATAGCATTGCATGCTACATAAGAGATCCAGGTTCGATCCCTTGGTTGGGAAGATCCCCTGGAGAAGTGCGTGGCACTTCTCCAGTATTTTTGATTAGATTCTTTGCTTAGATGATGTTAAGCCTCATGTGCTATTTGTAAATCTTAGAGACTAATCTCTTGTGGGTCATTTCATTTGCAAATATTTTCTCCCAATTGTGGGTTATCTTTTCATTTTGTTTACTGTCTTCTTTGCTGTGTAAAAGCTTTTGAATAATCAAGAATACTCCAGTATTCTTGCCTGGAGAATCCAGTGGACAGAGGAGCCTGGCAGGCTACGATTCATAGGGTCACACAGAGTCAGACATGACTGAAGTGACTTAGCACAGCCAGCACATGTAAGCCCACTGTTGTTACCTATTGCTCAGAAAAAAAAAAAAGGTTTCTTTCAAAATAATACTGCTTATTTACAATGCACCTGGCCACACAAGAGTTCTGATGGAGATGTATGAGAAATCAATCCTGAAAGGAAGAGTCAATTGATGGGGCAAATTTCATTGTTGTCTTATTCTAAGCAATCGCCACAGCCACCCCAAACTTCGACAGCCATCACCCTGATCAGCCAGCATCTGTCAATATCAAGTCCAGGCCCTCCACCAGCAAAAAGATTGTGACTTGCTGAAGACTCAGATGATAGTTAGCATTTTTAGCAATGAAGTATTTTTAAATCAAGGCATGTGCATTGTTTCCTTAGACATATGCTATTGAACACTTACTAGACAAAGTATAGTGTGAGAAATAACTTTTATGTGCACTGGGAAACTGAAAAATTGATGTGACTTGCTTTATTGTGATAGTCACTGTATTGTGGCGGTCTGGAACAGAATCCACAATATCTTCGAGATGTGTGTGTATCTCCCCCAAGTGGTTCTTTGCAGAATTAAAAAGGGACTGTATTTCTTTCTTGAGAGAGGAAAAGAGCTGGAGGAATCAGGCTCCCCAACTTCAGACTATGCTACCAAGCTGTAATCATCAAAACATATGGTACTGGGACAGAAATAGAAATATAGATCAATGGAACAGGATAGAAAACTCAAAGACAAACCCACACACCTGTGGCCAATTAATGTATGATAAAGGAGGCAAGACTATGCAATATTGGAAAGACAATCTCTTCAATAAATGGTGCTGGGAAAACTGGACACCTACATGTAAAAAAATGAAATTAGATCATTCCATACACAAAAATAAACTCAAAATGGATCAAAGACCTAAATGTGAGACCAAATACTATAAAATTCCTAGAGGAAAACACAGGCAGAACACTCACTGACATAAATTGCAGCAGTATCTTTGTCTGTCTCCCAGAGTAATGGGGAAAAAAACAAAGATAAACAGATGGGGCCTACTTATATTCAAAAGCTTTTACACAGCAAAGAAGACAATAAACAAAATGAAAAGATAACCCACAATTGGGAGAAAATATTTGCAAATGAAATGACCCACAAGAGATTAGTCTCTAAGATTTACAAATAGCACATGAGGCTTAACATCATCTAAGCAAAGAACCTAATCAAAAAACACACAGAAGACCTAGATAGCCAACAGGCAAATGAACAGATGTACAACCTTGCTAATTAGTGGAGAAATGTAAATCAAACCTAGAATCAAAATGGATATCTTAAAAAAATCCACCAACAGTAAGTGCTAGAGAGGGTGTTTCCAGAAGGGAACCCTCCTACACAGTTGGTGGAAATGTAAATTGCTATAGCCATTATGGATAACAGTATGGAGATTCCTTAAAAAACTAAATATAGAGCTACCATATAACCCTGCAATTCCATTCCTGGGCATATGTCCAGAGAAAAACATGATCTGAAAGGGTAGATACACTCCAAAGTTCATCGAAAATGTTTATAATAGCCAAGACAAGGAAGCAACCTAAATGGCCATCAATGGAGAAATGGATAGAAAAGATACGGTACATATAAACAATGAAATATCACTCAGCCATTAAAAAGAATGAAATAATGCCATTTACAGCAACATGGATGGATCTAGAGAGTGACATACTGAGTGAAGTCAGTCAGAGAAGGAGAAATATTGTATGACACCCCTTATATGCAGAATCGAAAAAGAAATGATACTAATGAACTTATTTACAACACAGAAACAGACTCACAGACTTAGAGAACTAACTTATGGTTGCTAGGGGAGAAGGATGGAGGGAAGCAATAGAGAGTTGCAGATCAACATGTACACACTGCTATATTTGAAATGGGTAACCAACAATATCCTACTATATTAAAAAAGGGGGCATATTAGAGAAATGGATAAATTATAAATTTATACAAATGTTTATTTGTAGTGTGGTAATCCTAATTATCTCAATTTAGTATTCCATAGTTTACTTCAAATGCAACTTTTGTGATATATCTTATCAAATTCTAGGATAGAAATTAAAGTAATTTTGAAGTCATATTGGAAATGTTTCCTCACTCAGTATTTTTAAATAGCTTCAAATTGTCCACAAATAATATTTTTCATTCTGATTGGCTTCACAAATTGTATAATGTGCTATTCCCTGGTAAGGAAGCTTGGAATAGAATGGCGAGAAAAATAACAAGCAACCTCTGTCCTTTTATTTAACACACATGTATTTTTTGAAAACAATATAGATTAATCAGATGATTCTGTAGGCAAATATTGATTCTCCCGTGGAGAATCTAATTTATATTGGGTGGAGGTAACCAGGACTCTTTGAGAAAATTCCTTTTTAGCTTAGCCCCAAGTAATGATTAAGATTTCCAGCAGGGCATGCAGCTTATATGGGGCCCAAAGAGGGAAAGAGTGTATCTGGTGTGTGTCAGCAAGGGGATGGGAGTTGGGGAATGATTGAAATCAAACTTTTGTCATATGAATATGGAAAAGGTTGCTCAGAGTTTTTTTGGTGTTGAGCTTTTGTAGACTGTGTTAAAGATTCTGTGTTTCTCCAAGGGAAAGGCTTGAATAATTTTAAGTTATAAACAAAATTATTTATTTGATGTTTTAAGTCTATTACTCTCCCTGCTGAATGGAGAATCGATTGGATAGGTCCGAGAGCAGAAGAGGGAGAAGTGAACAAATGCCACTGTGCATATCCAGGTGATTGAAGATTTGATAAATGTTTTAGAGATAGCATCTTGCAACTTGGAAATGAACTGGGTAAGAGGTCAGGAAAGGGAATAGTCAAGGACAACTTCCTTGAGCACTTTGGGTGGATGACCAGTCACTCATTGAATCTGGAAAAGTTACAGAACAAGTTTGGTTTGAATGTGTTAGAACTTGTTAGAAGTGTGAGACATTTAAGTGCATTTCTTCATTAGGAAGTTTGTTACATTGTTGTGGAGTATTAAAGAAAGTCTTAAAATTCTCTCAGGGTGCTTTAAGCATAAAAGTTTAAAAAATGCAATGATGCTCTTATATTTCTAAAAGTAAGTGAATGCTTGTGTTTTTCCCAGAAATTAGATTTCTTTTGTGTTTGATATAGATGGAATCTCTTCTAAGTCATTATCCTGAGTAATTACAAAAATATTTTCCACAAGTTTATATCACTTGGTGCATTGAAAGTAATATTTTATTTTGAGTTATTCATTTTCCAAGCCTTATGAAATATAATTTGAAAAACTACAATTTGATATTACATTTACCAATGATCGGACTTCCCAGGTGGTGCTAACGGTAAAGAAACCGCCTGCCAATGCAGGAGATATAAGAGATGCGGGTTGGATCCCTTGGTTGGGAAGATCACTTGGAGAAGGAAATGTCAACCCACTCCAGTATTCTTGCCTGGAGAATCCCATGGACAGAGGAGCCTGGTGGGCTACGGTCCATGGGGTTGCAAAGAGTTGGACATGACTGAAGTGACTTAACACGCATGCACACATTAACAGTGATCATGTGAAAATTCATTTTACTCTTTGAAGTGTAATTCGCCATCCATTTGAAATATACACAGTTCAGAATTCTCCTGTGTATTTTAAGTGCATCAGAATTTTTTTTGGTAATTTATGTTTTGTTTTAGGTGCTTTGGAAGAATGTCTTAGAGGAGTCATTTATTTCTGTGGCAAGACTAATGTCTTTGTCTCATGTTCTTGGAAAACCACTCTCTCCTAAGGGCATTTTAATATATGTGAAGATGAAAGGGAAAGCAAAGAAACAGAAAAGTAAAACCAATCCTTCCTGTTCAATTTGCCTTGGTTTTATTGTTTTATTTTCAGGGTGACTCTGTCACTACTTCCTTAAAAGAAATCTTTGGTTTTTTAACCTCACATTGATCATGGTTGCAAAGTTTGAGTTCATGGTGCTATCCATATTTTTATTTTCTCTGTTCTTTCAGTTTTCTTTAAAATATTTATTGTTACTATGCCAGCTTAGGCATATATTTCCTGCTCTATTATGAGTGTTCAACTGGTAAAGTTATGACTTCTATATGTTAAATAACGAAGTAAAATAATACCCCACCAATGCTTTTGAAATCCAGAAATCTGGAGTTATAAACTTCTCTGAAACCATCTCTTTATTCCCAGATTCCAGCCTAAGTATTCCTTGAGAAATGTTTGCTGAATAAGTATATGAATGAATTAATCAATGAAAAAGACAGATAGCATCACCTCTTGAATGGAGTTCTAAAATTACTGAAAGAAAATAAGGGGAGTTAGGTGGATGCTTAGTAATTTTTTCTGAATTCTGCAAAATGAAGCAGTGAATGAGAGAGTGCCTTTTTAATCTTTGTCAACATTTTCACCAAGCAGTATTTAAAAATGTGACCTCTTGATTTAATATGAATTACTTTGACTCTTCCATCTTCAAAAAGTAACATCTGCTTTCAGTTAAAGAAAAGCAAATCCAGAATATCGATTTTAATTTTTAAATTACTATATAATTTATACCTTTTAAATATGTTTATCATCATTGAATAATGTTTAACTTCCTTGATTTACGATACCTCATCTTGTTTAAGTTAGTTATGAGGATTGTGAGTGCTTGAGTATATAAATTGTTAAAAAATAATTGGTTTGGTATAATAATTAGCATACAAATAAGTGATTTAAATTGCGAGTGAAAATGAAAGTGCTTCACTTCAAGCCCAATATAATACAAATTATTTTTAAATGTAGCTATTGAGAAATCATGGTACATTTTTGCTTAATTAAGAAGGAACCTTATCCCCATTTAGATAGCAAACTATGTTGTCGGTCTGGATCTGTCTTATGCTTCATCTAATCATCTAATACATCTCAACATCTAATACATGGTAGATGCATAGTAGATACTTAACAAATATTTCCTGAGGAAATTAAAAAAAAAAACACCCCTAAAAATGTGTACCTGAATAACTGAAGATGTGAATAAAGATTTTATAATATTGGTACACAGAGTTATCTAGCTTACTAGCAATTTTCCAGGGCAGGAAAGTTTAAAGGGTTTTAACAAATATTTCTGTGACTAGAACAAGAACTTCCAAGAGTCAATTTTTTGGTCTCATAGTCCTTTAAAATGTAATTTGATGTTGTCTGGAATTTTCCCACACTTGGCCATTTGTATGAAAATGGAAAATTTGTTTTCTTGTCTGGTCTTGCTTGTGATCTGCAGTTTCTAGTTACTTATAACCCAGGTTTTGAGCTTTTATATTAATTTTGTTTGTAGGATGCTGTTCTAATGCAATTTTGTGCAAATAAATTGGACAAGAAGGACTTCTTTGGAAAATCAGATCCTTTTCTTGTATTTTATCGAAGTAACGAAGATGGCAGGTAGATTTATCTTTTATGCATTTTAAGTCTATGATAAGTATGCTATTTAAATTATCATTTTTTCTAGAGAAGCTTATTAAATTCATAAACAGTACAATATTTTGGTATTCACAAAATTGATAGGATTTTTTTCATTTCAATAATTATGTATAACTTTACAAGCATTTTATATGTTTTATTTGATATTTATAATGAGTGATTTTTCAGCTTCATAGAAGTATTTCCTCTTCTATTGCATTAATAGTATGGAAGCTTTATTTTTTTGTGGAAATCTGAAATGCTGAAACTAATGTATTTTGTTCATAGAACTGAACTCTTAAGCAGATTTCTTGGAGAGGAACATGGATTTTTATTGGTTGCTTTTTATACTACATGGTTTTTTCAATAATGTATAGCATTCAAGAAAATTTTTCATTATATTCTAGTAATTTGAATATTTTGCCAGTTATGATTAGACTGGTTTCTATGTGATTTGAAAATATATTATGGAGTATAATTTATTTTTTTATTGCAGTATTGTTGATATGTAATATTATATGTTATAGGTGTGCAATATAGTGATTCACAATTTTTAAATGTTGCACTTCATTTATAATGATTATAAAATATTGGCTGTATTCCCTGCATTATACAACATATCCTTGTAGCTTATTTTATATGAAATAGTTTGTACCTGTTAATCCCTCCAAGTATTTCTCCTCCTTTGTCCTATCTCCTATCTCCTTACTGATAACCAGTAGTTTGTTCTCTGTATCTGTGAGATATTTTGTATCTGTATCTGTGCTTCTTTTTGTTATGTTCACTAGTTTGTTGTATTTTTTAAATTCCACATATGAGTGATATCGTATAGTATTTGTCTTTTTCTGTCTGACTTACTTCACTTAGTATAATACCCTCCAAGTCTATCTATGTTGTTGCAAATGGCAAAGTTTTATTTCTTTTTCATGATTGAGTAGTATTCCATTGTACAGAGTATAATTTAATATGTATGACTTTACCATGAAATACATTTTTATTAGTTTCTGTGATTCTTACTGCATTGTCAATATTAATAAGAAAGTTTAATTGTTAAAATTATGAGCTAAAAAAGGTCCTACTGCCTAGGTGTAAACTGTGATCCTGCTACTTAATAGTTATGGGACCATAGGCAAGTTTTAAAACTCATATGGGGCTCATTTTCCTCATGTGTAAAATGGGTTAATAATCATAGTCACCTCCCATGGCTGCTGAGAGTATTAAATGCATTACTACACAAAAATCATTTAGAGCTTACTAAAACATAAGAATTATGTTAGCTGTTATTATTTTATTATCTTATGGTATAATGTTTCCTGTTTTCATTAACTATGCAAATAAAGTAGTAGCTAAAAAGAAAATGTCTTTGGGAGATTAAAGTGAGAGGAATTGACTGTTTTAAAAAAAAGGTAACCTTCTATACTTGTAAATGAAATTATACATGTTAATGTTATGTAATAAGTATAAAATAGTACATAAAAATAGAAAGTTTGCTAATAAAAGTGAATACACAGAAATATAAAATGTTGCTTTACATAGTGTAGAATTTTTGTTGATGCAGTCACTGGGCAACTATTGATTATTTTTGTTATGGTATCATATTGTTAGATTTTGCATACTTCTTTTGTATTTCAGTGGTAAAAATGTTAGAGTAGCATTTGCATCTGAACACTAATTTTACCCATGTGAAAAATATTGGACAGTGAAGAAAATAATCATATTTTCCAGTTTTTTGCAGAGTTAAAAAAAAAAACTAACTAAAAAATGGTTCAAAATTTCTTGAATAACAAAGAATAAAGTTCATGTTTACTCCTGTCTGAACAACTTATTTCCTGAATTTTCTCTTTTATTCTTACTTCTTTACTTACAAAAATTAGTTGCACAATTATAGAATTTCAGTCCACCACACGTATACTGTCACTGGTAAGAGAATATTACAAAATTTTATTATGCTTGTAAAAATGGTATTAACTTATTCATTAAATAAAATATGAATATTGAGTGCAACTAATCTAAAAATCTAAGATCATTTAAAAAAATCTCACTTAATGTATTTTAATACAGGTTATTCAACAAAAATATTTTCCTTATAACACTATTTGTAATAAATATATACACACACTTATATGTATATAGCAGTACTCCTGAATATTAGTGCTGCAGCAGACTCCTGTCAGAGTTTGCACTAGTGGCACTAGTGCTGAAATTATTAGTGAGTTTTTGCTGTCTATATAGCATATAGTGCTTTACAAATGAGAATGACAGATGAGTACCTAGTTTATAAGTAGCTCACTAAGAAAGTGAGTCGCTTTATTAAGAGAAGTTTCAGAGTAATTTTGATTAATCTTTTAGAGTTTTCTCTATCATTTATGTTTCTTTTAATTATTTTTGCCCTGGGTGATTCCTATACTGCTTTGGGTGATTCAACTTTGAGAGCATTTGACCACATTATACAAACACATATTCTTTTGAGCTCTGTCAATTTAGTAACATGAGTTTCTTTAGATAGGTGAGGCTACTACCAGGAAGAGTGTAGTGCTAATGCCGTAAGTCTTAAAATGGATACATGATCCATTCATATTATGTTTCTGGATCTCTTAATGAAGAGAGATCCTTTCTTGACTGTGAAGAGGAAAATGGACTCAATGCCCTTTCAAAATGGGATTATTTTCTTAATAAATAGGTTTAGGGTTTAGTTGCAATATGTTCACTATGGTGGAGTTATATAATACTCTCATGTTCATGACTATAAGACGTATCCCTGCATTTAGAACACTACATGACTAAGGGTTTAGTAAAAGTTGAATTTAGGTATTGTTCTAACCAAGATCATTTAAAACATTTTATAGCTCATGAACTGCTGCATAAATTTGCATTAGGCAAGAATATTACCAGGACCTGATAGATGTCCAGAGATTAAATGACTTGCTGAAAACAATACTGGAATTTGAATCGGAAAACTAGTTTAAGGCTTCATGGATTCTACCCCTTATTATATATTCTTTAATTGCTATCTTTCTTCCCTGTAGGAATAATCAACAGTTTAGATTAAAAAAAAAAGAAGAACCACATACTGAATGATCTCTACTATAAATCCATTATGTTAATCTTAAATAAGCCTTTGATCCTCCTCAGAAATCTTATTCCTTTTCCTTAATCCATCAATGTTCCTCTCTCCCAGACACTTATGCACTTTTTCCCTCTTTCTTATTTACTGTTTATCTTGTTTCCTGTTTAATAAGAAAATGGAAGCAATTGGAGAAATTCCTTAAGATCCCATCACAGCATCTACCCCAAATGCTCCGCAAAATGACTATCCATGGTTCCAAGGCCAACTCCTCCATATTGATGCCCACTATCCCATCCACTTCCATCTACTTCGGTACATTACTCTAGCCTTCTTCCCCTTTCTCTCATACATCACAAATAGTCTTTTCTCTAATGGATTTTTCCTTTAGCATACACCCTTGCTGTTCTTAATTTCATCTTGAAAAAAAAATTAAAAAGTGACAAAAAACAAACCTTTCACTTGAGTAATCTTTCCTCTTTAAGTTATCCTCAATTTCTCTTTTTTCTTATTACAGCTAAACTGCTCAAAAATGTTTACACATTCTGCCTCAGTTTCTCATCTCTTTCTTAGATTCATTCTAACCAGATTTTTGTGCCCAGCATTCCAACAAAACTTCTCAAGGTTACTGATAACCTTCATCTTTAGTGACCAATAGATACTTTTCACTGTAGCAATATGTCACTACAATTTTTATAGAGATTATTTACAAAGAAGCTTTAGGATTTATTGAATGTTCAGGTCATTTTTAGTAAACTCATTGCAAAATTGCATTTTTTTTTAAATTTATTCATTTATTTTTGGCTGTGCTGGGTCTTTGTTGCTGCATGTGGGCGTTTTCTAGTTGCAGAGACCAGGGGCAGCTCTCCAGTTGTGGTGTACAGACTTCTCATTGTGGAGCACAGGCTCTAGGGCATGCAGAATTCAGTAGTTGCTGCACATGGGCCCAGTAGTTACGGTTCACAGGCACCAGAGTGCAGGCTCAGTAGTTGTGGTGCATGGACTTAGTTGGCCCATGGCAATGTGAGATCTTCCCAGACCAGGGATAGAATTGGTGTCCCCTACGTTGCAAGGCAGATTCCTAACCACTGGGCCACCAGGAAAGTCCCTCATTGCTTTATGTTATGATGAGCTAATCTTTAAAGCTTTGAAACAACAAATCTCTTTTTATTGACTGATATGAACAGTAACAGAGGGACAGACAACCTGTATTCTGCACAAAATATAAAGAAAGAAATGATTACTAAGGCTTATATTAGAACTAAGTCATGAAAATAACTGGAAAACATTTTATTTTTTTACAGTTTTACAATCTGTCATAAAACAGAAGTTGTCAAAAACACTCTAAATCCTGTATGGCAAGCATTCAAGATCTCAGTAAGAGCTTTATGTAATGGCGATTATGACAGGTAAAATAAGTGTCAGCTTGTCTGAGAGTTTTAAATACTCACTGTAGATTTTGTATCCAATAATCTAAGTTGAATTTTTAAAATTAAGATGGCTTCTTGGCCAATGTAAATGTGTATTTATAAAAGCATATCTGACTTACTAAGAATTTTTTAAGTAGCATTTTTCACCCACAATGACATGGGCAAGAGGAATAATTTGCCTAATTAAAATTTGATTTAACTGAATTTTCAAAAACAAAAATGTGCAAAGTGCTAAAAATATATTGAATATTTGTTTATTTTAACATATTCAAAAGTATCCCATTATTTTTATAGCCTCAAGGTTTTCATTTGGTATTATCTTTCTAGAAAGGAATAAGTAAATATACAAAAGATGTAAAATTATAATTATGTATGTTATCAACCCTGTTCATTCCTGAGAATCCTATGTGACATCATCGTTCTCATGGTCACTGAATTATAAAAGGTCTGTAGATCTAGAACAGGGAGATTCTGGTGTTTTACAAATAAGAAGGTGATGTGGCCCTGAAGATCTTCCCATAATATACCTGAAGATTTATTAATATCACAGTTTTTTCTCTCTCTTATGAAGATGGATTATAAGATTACTATATAAAAACCCCTACTCACCCCAAAACATATTTTATCTTACTACTTGTATATTATAAAAATAAGAATTTATTCTATTAACAAAAATCATAGGAAAACTATCCATTACCAGTATGTCATTAGATTTTCTTTAAAATGTATTCAGCTACTTGCCTGTCACTTCGTTTGTTTAATAATGTCACAACTTTATTTAATTGGACTCATTCTTTCTAAGACTGTGATTTGTATAATACGGTTCTAGCTATACTGTATAATATAGTAAGCAGCATTAGCATCACCTGAGGAAACTTGTAAAAATTCAAGTGCTTGGGCCCACCCCTGGGACTACTGAACCAGAAACGCTTGGGCATGAAGTCGAGTAATTCACATTTTTACAAGCCTTTCATATGATCCTGATCTATGCTGAGTTGAGAAATACAAACTCAATGTCAAAATACGAAGACAATGGTTTTGAAGAGTGGAAAAGTAGCTCTATGCTCCTCACTGAAGAGCTGTGTCAAACTATAAATGGTTTTCCTGTATAATTTCCTACTCTGTTTAAAGAATTTGATTTTAAAAACCAATTTTAAAGTAAAAATTAAAGACTAGTATTAAAATTAGAAAATCAACTTTATTTTGTAAAACTTGAAAGTATACAATATTTTATGTAAGAAAATCTATAACTTATTTTTTAACTTTCAATCATATGTTAATTTAATCTTCCTAAGTAACTTTACCTTATGTGTATGTTTTCACCATGGACAGAACAGTCAAAGTAGAGGTGTATGACTGGAATCGAGATGGAAGGTAAGACATTGTCTTTTGTTTTGTTTTTGCTTTTACAAATTAATATGCTTTAAAAAGCAAACATACTGAAATGACGACATTTTAAATTTTGAATTGAGTATTTTTGTCTTGTTTTTCTGTTTTCTTCCAATCCAAGAACCTAATATATATTCTGTTTACATCTGTCTGTCATCTTCAGTTTCTTTCATCAGCATCTTACAGTTTTCATTGTACAAGTCTTTTGTCTCTTTAGGTAGGTTTACAACTAGGTGTATCATTCTTTTTGATGTGATGGTAAATGGCCACTTTGTCTGACTTACTTCACAATGGTATTTTCCTTAACTTCTCTTTCTGATGGTTCATTTTTACTGTATAGAAACACAAGAGATTTCTTTGTATTTTAACTTTGTATCCTGCATCTTTACCACATTCATTGGTGAATTCTGTTAGATTTCTGGTTTTCTTTAGGGTTCTCTATGTATAGTATCATGTCTTCTGCAAATAGTGACAGATTTGCTTCTTCTTTTCCAATTTGGATTTTTTTTTTCTTGTCTCATTGCTAACACTTCCAAATTATGTTGAATAAAAGTGAAGGAAGTGGACATCCTATATGGTTCCTGATCTTAGAAGAAATGCTTTCAGCTTTTCACCATTGAGTATAATGTTAGCTGTAGATTTGTCATATATGGCCTATATTATGTTGAGCTATGTTCCCTCTTATGCTCACATTCTGTACAGGTTTTTATCATAAATGTATGCTGAATTTTGTCAAAACCTTTTTCTGTATTTATCAAGATAATCATATGGCTTTTATTCTTCAATTATTTAATGTGGTGTATCACACTGCTTAACTTGTGGAAAAATGAAAAATCCTTGCATCCCTGGGGTAAATCCCACTTAATCATGGTGAATACTCCATTTAATGTATTATTAGATTTAAATTGCTAGTATTTTGTTGAGCACCTTTATGTATATTCAAAAGGGATATTGGCCTGTTATTTTCTTTTTGTGATATCACTGTCTATTTTTTGTATGAGAGTGATAGTGATCTCACAGAATGCATGCAGCCATGTACACATGTATCCATTCTCTCCCAATCTCCTTTCCCATCCAGACTACTACATAACATTGAGCAGAGTTCCATGTGCTATACAGTAGGTCCTTTTTGATTATCAATTTTAAATATAGCAGTGTGTATATGTCCATCCCAAAGTCCCTAACTGTCTCTTTTTTAAATCACACTTTCAAATTCAGTACTGGTGGTTGGCCTGTTTATATTTTCCAAGTCTTCCTGGTTTAGTCTTGGGAGATTTTTATAATGTCCTTCTAAAAATTTGTCCACTTCTTCAAGTTTGTCCATTTTATTGGCATATAGTTGCTTGTAGTAGTTTCTTATGATCCTTTGCATGTCTGTGGTGCTCACTGTAACTTCTCCTTTTTCACTTCTAATTTTATTGATTTGAACATTCTCCCTTTTTTCCTGGTCAAAGGTTTATCAATTTTGTTTGTGTTTTGAATGAACCAGCTTTTACTTTCATTTATCTTTTCTATTGTTTTCTTCATGTCTATTTTATTTATTTCTTCTCTGATCTTTATGATTTATTTCCTTCTACTAACTTTCTACTTTGTTTGTTCTTCTTTCTTTAGTTACTTTAGGTGTAAGTTTAGGTTATAGGCAATTTTTCTTGTTTCTTGTTATAAGATTATATTGATATAAACTTTCCTCTTAGAACTGCTTTTGCTGTGCTCCATAGGTTTTGGATTGTCATGCTGTCATTTTCACCTGTCTCTGTGTATAGTTTGATTTCCTCTTTGATCTCTTCAGTGATCCATTGGTTCTTTATAAGCATATTGGTTTAGCTTCCGTATGTTTGAGTTTCTTACAGATTTTTTTCTTACAGTTGATTTCTAATCTCAGCATTGTGGTAGGGTAAAAAATTTGATTTCGGTTTTCTTAAATTTACTGAGGCTTGCTTTGTGGCCCAGTATTTGATTAATCCTGCAGAATGTTCCATGTGCACTTGAGAAGAAGGAGTATTCTGCTGCTTTCAGATGAAATGCTCTATCAATATCAATTAAGTCCATCTAATCTAATGTATCATTTAAGGCCTGTGTTTCCTTTATGATTTTCTGTCTGGACCATGTGTCTATCGATACATGTGAAGGAGGTTTAAATTGCCACACTATTACTGAGTTACTTTTGATTTCTCCTTTTATGATTGCTAGTGTTTACCTTATATATTGAGGTGCTCCTCATGTGAGTGCTCCTATAAATTGCTATATCTCCTTGGATGATTTATTGATCATTATGCAAAGTACTTCCTTGTCCCTTGTCTATTTTGTCTAATATATGTATTGCTACTCTAGGCTTCTTTTGATTTCCATTTGTATGAAATTTCCTTTTCCATCCTCCCACTTTCAGTCTGTATGTGTCCCTGTATCTGAAGTGGTTCACCTGTAGGCAATATGTATGTGAGGTGTTTTTTTTTTTTTAATCCATTCAGTCAGTCTATGTCTTTTGGTTGAAGCATTTAATCTGTCTTCACTTAAGGTTATTATTGTATGTATGTTCCGATTGCCATTTTGTTAATTGTTTTGTTAGTCTTTTTTCTTCACTTCCTCTTTTGTTCACTTCTCTTATGATTTGATGACTAATTTTTGTGTTGTGCTTGGATTTCTTTTTCTTTTTTGTGTATGTATCTCTTATAGGTTTTCAATGTGTGCTTACCCTGAGGTTTTGTTATAGAGGTCAATATACAAACAAAATTGTTTTAAATTTCTGTTCTTTTAATTTCAAATGTATTCTCAATATCCTGCATTTGTGCTGTCCTCAAAATTGCTGGTTTTGATATCCTATTTGTGTGCAGATGATTTTCTACCTTTACTGTGCATTTATCTTTACACAATTTTTCATTCATAATTCACTTTTTTCAGGTAGTAGCTTTTTCTTTTCCATTTAGAGAAGTTCCTTCAGCATTTGTTGTGAAGCTGGTCTGGTGGTGATGAATTCTCTTCGCTTTTGCTTGTATGCCAAGCTTTTGATTTCTCCATTGAACCTGAACAAGAGCCATGCTTAGTAGAGTACTTTTGGTTGTAGGTTCTTGCCTTTCATCACGTTAAATATATCATGCCACTCTTTTCAGGTCTGCAGATTTTGTGCTGAGAAATCAATTGATAACCTTACCTGAATTCTTTTGTATGTTATTTGTTGCTTTACCCTTGTTTCTTAATATTTTTTTCTTTCCTTTTAATGTTTGTCAGTTTGATTACTCTTTGTCTCTGCATGTTATTCCTTGGGTTTAACCTGCCCGAGTCTCTCTGTTCTTCCTGGACTTGCATGGCTGTTTCTTTTCCCATGTTAAGGAAGTTTTAGCTATCATCTCTTCAAATATTTTCTCAGGTCCTTTCTCTCCCTATTCTCCTTCTGGGACCCATATAATGCAAATGTTGTGAGCATTTAATGTCCCAGAGGTCTCATATATTGTCTTCATTTCTTTTCATTCTTTTTTCTTTATTCTCTTCTGCAGCAGTGATTTCCTTCATTTTGTCCTCCAGCTTACTTAACCATTCTTCTGACTTAGTCATTCTGCTATCAACTCCTTCTAGTGTAGTTTTCATTTCAGTTATTGTATTATTCGTCTGTATTTGCTTGTTTTTTTTAGTTCTTCTAGGTCTTTATTAATCATTTCTATCTTTTCAATCTGTGCTTTCCTTCTTTTTCTGAGATCTTGGATCATCTTTATTATCCTTACTCTGAATTCTTTTTCGAGTAGATTGCCTATCTCCATTTCATCTAGCTGTTCCTCAGATTTTTATGTTGTTCCTTCATCTAGGACATATTCGTCTGCTGTCTCATTTCTGCAGGCTGCAGGATTGTAGTTTTTCTTGCTTACGCTGTCTGCCTTCTGGTGGATGAGAGTGAGCAAGAGGCTTGGGAATGCTTCCTGGTGGGAGGGACTGGTTCCTTCCCACTGTTGGGTGGAGCTGATTCTTCTGTCTCTGGTGGTCAGGGGCATGATCAGGAAAAACCTAAGCAGCCTTTCTGCTGATGGGTTGGGCTGTGTTCCCACCCTCTTGGTTGGTTGTCTGAGATATCTCAGTACTGGAGCCTACAGGCTGATGACTTGGTCTAGGTCTTGGGGAAGAGACTGTGACCTCCAATAGGACTCCCACCAATGGATACTCCCCCCAAAGTACCTCTATTCATTCTTTGTCCCTGGAGTGAGGCACAGCCACCTTCCACCAACAGGAGACCATCCAGTACTGGGAAGTTGTTGTTCAGTTGCTGTCATGTCCCACTCTGCAGCCACATGAACTGCAGCATGCCAGGCTTTACTGTCCTTCACTACCTCCCAGAATTTGTTCAAACTCATATCCATTGAGTCAGTGATGCCATCCAACCATCTCATCATCTGTTGCCCCCTTATACTCCTGCCCTCAATCTTTCCCAGTTTCAAGGTCTTTTCCAGTGAGTCAGCTCTTCGCATCAGGTGGCCAAAGTATTGGAGCTTCAGCTTCAGCCTCAGTCCTTCCAATGAATATTCAGGGTTGATTTCCTTTAGGATTGACTGGTTTGATCTCCTTGGCTGTCCAAGGGACTCTCAAAAGCTTTCTCCAGCACCACAGTTGGAAAGCGTCAATTCCTGTGGAATATCTATAATTAAACCCCACTGCCTTTCAAATCTAGATTCTCCTGGGGCTCCTCCACCCATGCCATACCCCCATGCTGGATAGTCTGACATGGGACTCAGGACTTTCACTCTTGTGGAATAACTTCTGTGGTATAATTATTTTCCAGTTTGTCCATCGCCTACCTGGCTGATAGGGTTTGTTTTATCACAGTTGCACCCCTATTACCATCTCATTGTGAATTCTTCTTTGTCTTTGGATGTAGGGTATCTCTTTTTTTTGATATGTTCCAGCATATTTTGTCAGTGGTTGTTCAGCAATTAGTTGTGATTTTTATATTTTGTAAGAACAGATAAGCACATGAGCTTGTACACTGCCATCTTGAGCTACCATTTAAATTACAGTGTATCTTCTTGTGGACCTCTTTGGGTTCATCTTGTTTCAGAGGCTGTGCTTTTAGGTCCTGGATGTATGTTTCCTTTTCCAGGTTGGGGAAGTTTGGAGCTTATTTCTTCAATGAATTTCTCTGCCTGGTTATCTCTCCTTTTTTCTTCTTGTATAATTGGTAAACTTGGTGTTGTCCCAGTAGTCCTCTGTTTTAAAAAAATCTTTTTTTTTCCTTTTGTTCTGTTCATCATGGATGTTTTTCACTACCAGTCTTCTGATTTGTTGATTTGTTCCTCTTTATCATCTAATCTACCAATAAGTCCTTCTAGTGAGTTTTAAATTTCAATTATTATATTCTTCAGATTTGTTTGGTTCTTATTTATATTTCTCTGTCTTTATAAACTTCTCACTGTGTTCATACGTTCTTTTCCTGAAGAGCATTGGTTGAGCACTTTTATGATCATTGGTATTCTCGAATTCTCCTTGGTAATGTTCTTTATTCCAGTTCTTTTTTTTGTCCTGAGGTTTTGTCTTACTGCTTCATGTGGAATAGATTCCTCTCTTTATTTTGTTTAATTCTCTGTGTTTGGTTTTATGTTTAGGTAGATTTGTTATGTTTCTCAGTCTTGGAGAAGTGACTTTATGTTGGAGACATCCTATGGACCCTGGTTGCCTACCTCCCTCTGGTCACCATAGCATTCTTGCAGAGCCCCCGTGTGAGCAGTGTAGGCCTTTCTGTTGTGTCATTGCCAACTGCTGTAGCATATTGGTAAACAGGGCTGACTCCTATCCTGGCTGCCTGCTAGGCCCTGCTTTGTGCCTTGATTAGTGGCCTGCTGGCGGGTAAAGTTGAGTTCGAGTACTGGTGGTTATCTGGCCTGGGAGTTCTCAGGATTGGTGCTAACTGCTGGTGGTTGGGACTGGGTTCTGGTCTTAAGAAAAGATGTCAGCCAAATGTATAAAAATATCAACATTATAAATAAATCAGTTTGGCATACCAACTCACCACTTCCACAGTGTCACTGGATAGCTCAATTCCTAAACCAGTTCATACCTTTTAATATGTGGAATTAAGAGACGGATGATCAAGTCAGTAAGCAGAGATTTTCCTTCTGGGACAGATACACAGTGGAGGGTATGTAACAAAGGATGCTATCTAGAAAATCTTTGGCAATAGATGCAAATTTAAGTAATAGTAGTATGATTAACTGTTATTAGAAAATGTGGTGTCTTTTTACTGAGTTATAATCTATTATTCTCTTTCAATTAAGTCCAGAAAAATCTAGCTGCTTCAGATGAGCATGGGAAGATCCAATAGATGGAATTCTATATTCCAAAAATAAATACTTAGGCTTCCCTGATAGCTCAGTTGGTAAAGAACCTGCCCGCAATGCAGGAGACCCTGGTTCGATTCCTGGGTCAGGAAGATCCACTGCAGAATGGATAGGCTACCCACTCCAGTATTCTTGGGCTTCCCTTGTGCAGCTGGTAAAGAATCCACCTGCAATGAGGGAGACTTAGGTTCAATCCCTGAGTTGGGAAGATCCACTGGAGAAGGGACAGGTTACCCACTCTAGTATTCTGGCCTGGAGAATTCCATGGACTGTATAGTCCATGGGGTTGCAAAGAATCAGACATGACTGAGCGACTTTCACTTCACTTCCCTAAGTGTAAATGACTGGCAAAAGTTAACCTAGCTCCCAGATCACCCATTTGTTCCAAATTTCAAATTCATCTTTATAGAAACTATGAATTAATTTTTTCTCACTCATTTAACTGATACACGTTGTGCTTTCATCTTACTGGTTCAAGTGACAAAAACATCAAAAGCATATTTAAATTCAATCTGTATTTTCCCTGTATAGGAGTCCGGCTCTTGTTTTAAAGTTGAACAATAACAGAGGAAATTTTCTTTAGCACTTTATTCCCCATAAAACATAAAGTAACACTTGTTTTACTACTGATCATTTTGATATCATTTCCTCTGAATCTTAGGATCTCTATGGATCCTTATTGTTTGTCCTTAAACTGAAAACCTTTATGTTTCTATTTTATTCAAAATATTGAAGAATAATTTATTTAAGGAGACTTTTGGCCTTCTGGAAGGAACATTCTCCCAATGAAATAAAGCAGAGTTCTCAACGGCATTTTAAGAAACTGATATTTGCAAACAACTTTGAAACAACTCATTTTTTTTTGTCATTTTTGTTATTTCATGGTGTCTTTAACCTATCTTATAGTTTGCAATTTTGTAAAATATCAGTGTGAGAAAAATACAGCTTATTTATATTATAGTATACATGAGAAATGTGTTAAGGTTTCCAGTGAAGAAAAGGCAAAAAAGCCTTACCTTTTTTCCTAGTTCATGATAACCATTTTTAACCTCAAATTTACTGGATAAAATATTGCATTGATTTATATATTTGTGACTTTAGCTAACTTTACCATCTACATCCACAAAGATTTTGATTCATATTCAAACGTTTACCTTTTGCTTAAATTGAAGAATATTTTCCACATCTTTGTAATGACCTTAAGTGATATCTTCATTCTGTGAAGTAGAAAACTTTGATTTTTTTCTCTAGTCAGGATCAAAATATGTTGAAATTTTCCTATTACCAGAAACATTTTGGACCATTTACACTAGTGGTCTCAACTGCAGGTTTGAATGAGAATACTCTGGAGAGCTTTTCTCAAAATAGAACCTCTCCAGATCCTGTTTCAGGAGGCTTGGGATGCAATCTAAATGTTTGTTATTTGAAACTACTATTTTTTCTGAGATTTGGAACAGAAAATCAATACAATTAAACCATGTTTATGGATATAATGGACTTGGTTTTGGACTTGGTGAATTTAAAATTCTAATACTAGCTTTTGCTTAGTGTTTTCTAGTATTATTAATTTATTATTATTCTAATATTTTTAATTTCTAAATTTTATATTATTAATTTTCTAATATTTTCTAATAGTTAATTCTAATATTAGCTTTTGCTTAGTTTCAATCAGATAATACTAAATCTTTCCTGATGACCTGATGCCAGAAAAATGAAAACATTTTAGATAACATCAACCTAATTCTGTTGTGCTTTCTTTACCTGGCCAAACTCTCTCTTCCTAACAGATTCAGTTATTTCCAAGTTCTAACTACGTGGGCTTCCCTGATTGCTCAGTTGGTAAAGAACCTGCTTGAAATGCAGGAGACCCCAGTTCAATTCCTGGGTCATGAAGATCCACTGGAGAAGGAATAGGCTACCCATTCCAGTATTCTTGGGCTCCCCTTGGGGCTCAACTGGTAAAGAAGCCACCTGCAATGTGGGAGACCTGGGTTCAATCTCTGGGTTGGGAAGATCCCCTGGAGAAGGGAAAGGCTATCCACTCCAGTATTCTGGCCTGGAGAATTCCATGGACTATATAGTTCATGGGGTCGCAAAGAGTCGGCACAACTGAGTGACCTTCACTACCACTACAGTAACTACGTTTTACCCTGCTTCTCTTTATCTCTCTCAAAAATGTATTGCTTAACACACAGATTTTGGCATTCAATGTATTTCTTTTTCTCTTTCCAACCCCCAATTCCTCTTTTCAAAATTATGTATCACAGTGGAGAAATGCAACAGGCTATTAGAAATATGAGACTAGGGAATTGTAGAGATGTTGAAATATAAATTAAAGGTATAAACTGGAGAACTTTATACTTTAAAAATTTGTTTGAAGCAGTGTAAATATGTGTGATTGCCTCATGAAAGTTTTGGGAGAAAATTTAAAGCCAGATCCTTTTTGGCTATAAAGGACTTTCAGTTAAATGAAACTTCTAGTTGTATGTGATGAAGACTTTTTGTTAATAATGATGCTGGTCCTTTATACAATATGATGATTATTGGTATGTAATGGCTACCCACTATTTTCTCTGTGATTCTAAACACCAAAATAATTTGAGATTATGTGTTAACAACATGTGTTGTGTAGCTCTGATGGTCAATGATCAATTAGTGTTCCAAATATACATGAAATTAAACAGCGGTAAGTAAGTCCTGTAAAAATAGTTTATTAAAATTCAGCCAGTGAGAAGTTCACTATATGGATTTGCCAAGGACATTTATTTTGTAATAATTTTAATATTCCATTGAAACTGGTTAGTCAGAAAGAGAGATAAAGAAAATAGAGACAGAGTAAGAATGAGAAAGAAAGAATATTGTGGTGTGGTCTTTTTGTTGTATAAATTTCTCTGACAGAATAGTTTGATAATCCCAGTTCATTATTATTCAATTATAAGAGTTTTAAATTTTGAAATTCCAAGCAATTGTACATAGCCATCTCAATTGTTTTACTAACTGTATAGAATAAGATATTTAATAGGTAGAAAGAGTTGGCCATATATGTATTACTACTTTAGATTACATGCTAATATATTTGTATATATTTTAGCACAGTTTAAACAAACAAACAAATGGATTGTGGGTATTATAAATTTATATTTAACCTCAAATTAATTTTAACATATATTGAGACTGTGCAGGTATGGCTATTTTTTAAGATAATACCTTTCTTCCAAGAACCAAAAATATTTCTGGTGTTCTGTTCAAAACAACTCTAGTTAATCAATTCAACTTTTTTTAATGTGGATGAGAAAATATATTTTACAATTTTGAGTGGTGAAAAAATTTTGCTAGGAAGCTTAATGATTTACCCAGAGTCAGTAGAACTCAAAGGTAAAACCGATAGGCAAGCACTATTCTTTTTTAGCTCCATGGATAGTTCTTTGCTTTCCACTAAGAAATTCACAGATTTTTAGGATAGGTTCCAAGGACAAGGTTCCTACTGTGCTTATTGCTAAAGAAGAAGGGCTTCTATAAATGGATAATATATGTAAGCATAAGTACACTTGGTACTTTTTATGTTGCTTAATATCTTAGATCTGTATCTCTTGAAAACTCAGATATTCTCATATTTTGCTTCATAGTCTTCTGGAGCCTTATATGGTTAAAAATATATTAACTTATTCAAGCATCTAGCCAAAGAATTTTGATGAGATATGTCATTTCCATATTTGAATATTTTGAAGGTATTTACACTGTGGGAGGGGAGTTCTGGAAGGGGAACACATGTACACCCATGGTGGATTCATATCAATGTATGGCAAAACCAATACAATATTGTAAAGTAAAGAAAATAGATTAAAAAAACATCATCATAAAATGACACTGCTCCAAACATATAAAGAATTATTAAAGTCACCTGAAATACCTAGCTTGTTTCTCCATAAGTAGTGTAAGAAAATAATATAGATATAAAAATAAGCACATGACTTTCTGAAGCTGAAACTCTTTCAAATGTGCAAGTTCTGAGCTGCCATATGAGATCTGTGTTAAGGATTACAGTAAACTTTGTCAGTTGAAGCATGAAATTTCATCAAAGTGGGATGATCATTTTTTTAATTTATAACATGTACATTTTTTTTTTTGCTGACAATGCCTGACCTACACAGCACAAAATAAAAGTAACTTTTGTAAATTGCTTGGTTTTATTTGAGATAAATATTCTAGGCAGTTTGGATGACCACTTTCAGATTTGAATTATCTGAATTATATATACATATTTATTAAAAACTGCATCAATAATTCATAGTTTTCTACTGACTAAACACTTTTAGCTTATGTCTTTTAAATGTATGTATATATATATATATACAGTATTTATATCTTTTAAAAATTCTGTCTGTATTAGAAATGAATTAAGGAAAAGGTGTGAGTCAGACTGATAAAATTAGTCTATTTCTCCTGTGAATTGTTAACATTTGAGAGTAATTATATCACTTTCTTTCTTGGAGGCTCAGAAATGTAGTTGTAATCTACATAGGGGCAAAGAAAATGTAAACTTTTTGAAATTACTTAAAATTTCAGTAAAAATAGAGATAAACGATAACTTCTGCATTAAACACATTCATTTATATGTTATATATGATAATTTCTACCAGTAAAAGCAAACCAGGAAAAAAAATTAGTTTTTCAGAATGTGCTTACAGTCTCTATTACTTCAGGGAAGTAAAGAACCATGATAGTTCTATAAATTTAAATTTAGACCAACTCATAATTGAATAGTATTTAAAACCATATTTATGGACTTTTTAAAGGAAACTAACTTTTCTGTCAGGACTTAAGGAAATTACAAGGATAAAAAAGACTTGATTTTATTGACATTTTAAGAATAAAGGAAGGGTAGTGTTATGGCATGAATAAAAACATTCCTAAATGCTGAAAAGTTATGTTAAAGTCAAAAGTTTTGTCTGGAAAAAAGGAAAGAAATAAAAGCAAAATCAAGGACAACTGGTACATTGTTAGCTGGATTTTTGTGATGATCATGGGAAATCAAAATTCGTATGATACATTTTACCTACAATTATAGAATTAATGTCTTGACTTCAGTCACCTCTGGAAAAAAAAAACTGCTGCTCTTCTCCTACAGTAAAAATAATATAACTTATTCTTAAATGTAGCTATTGAGAAATTGTGGTGCACTTTTGCATAATTAACAAGGAACCTTAAAAAAGAAAAAAAAAGGAAACTTATCCCCCATTTAGATAGCAAACATGTTGTCAGTCTGGATCTGTCTTATGCTTCATCTTATCATCTAATACATCTCAACATCTAATACATGGTAGATACATAGTAGATGCTTAATAAATATTTCCTGAGGAAATTTTAAAAAAGCACTCTTAAAAATGTGTACCTCAATAATTGAAGATATGAATAGAGATCTTATAATACTGGCTTCCAAATATCAACTCATAAGCCTGTTACATCTTCAGGTATTATTTTGATTAAAGCTTCTTTAAGACACATATAGGTATCTAGAGTCATATCACTTAAAAATCAGAAAAAAAATGTATTTTAGTAATGACTTGTATAAGGAATTATATGACTTTTACAGAAAAAATTCAAATGAATTATCTAGGTTAATTTTCAAAATAGTAAATAAGCATTGCCTCCAATTTTTAGATGAATACATAAAGATCCCAAAGTAACTTACTCAAGACAATATGATGATAGAAAAAAGGATAAGATAGATTCAGTATATATTTGCTGTTTGTACACATATGCAATGTTAATTTAATGATTGCAAGGAAAATAGGCATCATCCATGGTGCCTACAGCAGGATGACCTTCAGGAAAACCATTGGAAATGCCTAGAAAAGGCAATATTCTGTCTCTTTTGTTATATCTTTTGTGTGATAATGTGGGTGCATTTTTATGGGAAAATAACAGTTATCAGCATTACCCTCAGAGAGAGTTGTTTCAAAGGAATAGAGTAGGAGTGGCTAATATGCTTAACACTTGTCCCATTCTTTTGTACTAAAGGTAATTCATGTGAAGCAAAATTGTTAATATTACTGGTAAAGTAAGATTACAGCATAATTGTGATATTAATTTGAATATATTTGCAGCATTCAATAATGCCTATTGGTTACCAGGCACTGAAGTAGATACTGAGAATATGGAGATGAAATTAACATCTTTCCTTTTCTTTTTATTTATTTGGCTGTGTTGGGATCCTTGATCTTCATTGTGGCATTTGGGATCTTTTTTTTTGTATTTGCAACATGTGGGATCTTTAGTTGTGACACTGGAATCTTTGTGGCATGTGTGATCTAATTCCTCAACCAGGGATCAAACCAGGGCCCCCTATACTGGGAACAGAAAGTCTTAGCTACAAGACCACCAGGGAAAGTGATTCAGCTTTACTACCTTTGAGTATGTTATAAAAACTAAAAGGGGAGAAATATAAACAACAGCTATTATACAATATAGGAGGTGTGATGATAGAATTGTTTTTAAAAACAAAGAGAAAGCACATAAAGGAGAAAAGATTTCTTAGAGGAGATAATAGTTAAGCAGTAGGGTAAAAGATAAGTGAAAGAAGATGTTAAAAATGGGAAAGATGGACACTGTTAAGTAGGGGCTGTCTTACAAGTTTCAGATGTAAATATAAATATGCAAAATACTCATTTTCCACTATTAATAGAGTATAGAAATAATTATAATATTCAAAAATTCAATCAGCTTACTCTAGGCATTTTGAGAGCCGACTTACTACCTATAATATTAATCAATTTGTTCTCAATATCTGTTTATTTCTTTCAGATTTTAAATAACATATTTCAATTATAAAAAAATTTGAAAAAAATTAGAAATGTAAATGGACACAAATCAGATCAACCACCTGGAGTAAACTTTATTTTGTAAATGCGAGAGCTTTGAGACTTATAACACAGAATAATTATTTTAGTTAGAACTAAACTAACAAGAAATATCAAAGCAGTATTATTGAATCTCAAGGAAATTGTTAGTTGTAACTTATTATCAGAGTACTTTTCATCATATTCCTCTGTGTAGTGAGAATTGTTTCAATATTTTAGTATTGACAGCTGTGAACAGATAAAATATTAAAATAAATTACTTTTCTTTCTTTTAATCTTAGTAAAATCTAGTAATAATTGATGATAGGGGAAAAGATAAGAATAAATCATTGAAGAGCACCTTCAATACATTTTTAAAGTAATTACTTATGATTTAATATACAGTATTTGAATTACAGAAGTTCACAAAGGAAACTAAATATTCTCATTCATTTCAAGAGATCTGTAACAAAACTGACCTGAGAATTATTCACTTATCCACCTAGATTCTTGAGATGTATTTTTGAGACAAAGCACCTTATGTCTAGGCTTGACTATTATATTGCTATCGCCACTCACTGCCTTGTGTTTATGACTAGAGTGGTGAGCTCTGGTATATGTAGCTTGTCCACACTTAACCAACATAAAAGTATTGTGTTTGAAGTGCTTTAATAGAACCTTTTCTTGCTGACCTTTACTTAAGATATCAAAACACACATAACAATGGAGAGAATAGATTCTAAGCAGAGTCTCAGAGATTTCTATAAAAGATATCATGGTTATAAGCTTGCACTTCTGAAACTCAAAGAGATTTATTTTACTTATAAGAAATATGTAGCATGAAATTACCATTTTGTAATTTTCCCCATATAAATTGTAAGAGAGAATGCTAGGGGTTTTGGATTCACAAATACAGATATATTTTAATTACGGTCTTCAATCCTCTTTTCATTTACTAATTTCATGTGTGTATATCTGCTTTTAAAACTTAACTGTAGAAGAGGTCAATGCGATACTGGGATAAAGAGAATTGCCCTATATAAATTATTGTCAAAAATGTACAAGATCTTTAAAATATGGGAGAACTGGGAAACTGGATATCCAAATGAGTTGTATCTTATATCTTAATTTTAAAAACATTATTGCAAAAACACTACTTAAATTAATGACAACTAGTTTTTTTCTTTGAAACCACAACTTTAGAAATCAATTGTGGTTGGCTAGCCACAATTTGTTTATTGCTTGTTACTGGTTATCAGATCTATGAATTTTATTGACTCAGAGTCAAGCAAAAACCTGCCTGGAGTTTGGGGGAAATATCTGTTTTTATGGTAACACCTCATATTTGCAAGCAAATGGGCCAAGCTTAAATTCTATCATACAAATAACAACAGCAATACCCCTTTTTGTTATACTAATTCAGCTCCTACAATCTTTTATCTTCCTCCTCTAAAGTATTACGTTTCAGCATTGAACCAAATACCAGCATTTTATGTTTATGTCTCAGTGTGTGTTCTGTGTGTGTTCAACCTAGTTTGGACCATAAAATTAGTGTGTGTGTGTGTTAGTTGCTCAGTTGTGTCTGACTCTTTGCAAACCTACAAATCCTCTCTAATCTGCTGAATGCATAACACTTGTTTTACAGTTGCATAAATCGAGCTCATTATTTACATTGTGAAGTATTTTATAGTGAAAACAAACATATGCTTTCTCAATCTTTAACCTTCCATGTCTAAATTGAGAAGGCACTTGTAGAAATTCTACTTTCTGAGAAGGCAGTGATGATTGCTTTATGGTTAAAGTTCAGAATAACCATGCTTGGTATTATCAAAGTACTTTAAAATTATTAGTATAAAACTTAGTGACTATTTTCTGATGGGGGAGTGTGTAATTTCCTCGGTTCTGTCTCCTCACAACAAAAACTTGAAGCGATGGACCAGTGTTACAACCCTCAGATGGACCAGTGTTACAGCTCAGTTTTATTTAGAAAGTAAAGGAAAATACATCCTCAAGATGTGAGGACATGCCAACCCAAAAGATACGAAGAGAAAAGAGACTCCCAGCCCAATTTTTGCTCCTCTTGTTATATGTTTTTTCTCCTCCCCCTGGGCCTGCTCTATGTAAACTGGGCTAGCCAGAAGTCCTGTTTGTTTAACCTGAGCTCCTCACCCTGGTCCTCAGACCTTCCTTTGTTCTATTTTTGCCGACTTTTCCCTTCCTTGTCTTTTAGCCACTGCCATTCTGGACTCATTTTTCCTATTCTACCTACCTAACATTTCCATGTCAACGTGGGATTCCCTTTTAAAAATAGTGATCTATTACATACTGGTCATTGGAAGGTTTGAAGATTTTGTATATTTGTGATTATTGATATGTATGGTAATAAAACTTGTGTGTCTTAAAATTTCATCCAATTTAATAGTTAATCATTTGGATAGCATAGATGAAATGCTTTTGAAATATGTGTTATTGACACTAATAAACCTATTTGAAATATTAACATTGGTGGGATAAATGAAATATTTTTGAATACTAACAAAATGTAATTGGGCATATACATAACAAAGTATCAGTGTGTTTTAAATTATCATATTATTATATTTTCATAGTAATATCAAGAATTTTTTCATGATAGGAATATATATTTAAAATTTTAAGATATAATTAACAAATGTCTGAAAGCTAATACTATATGTCTTTTTCTCCTTAATTATAGTCATGATTTCATTGGAGAATTTACAACAAGCTATAGGGAACTTTCTAGAGGGCAATCACAGTTCAATGTATATGAGGTAAGAGGAATTTTACTTTATGTTTTTCTGGAATAAGTACATTTATGCTTTTAAAATATAGATTTTTACAAAAGATAATTGCCAAAGGTTACCAATATAAAGAAGAATCTTTAAACTTATTGAGAAGATTGGTTTTTGAGATTAAATAATGTTTCTCTTCAAATCACATGGTCATTTGAATCTACTTTGTTGATTTAAAATTCTTGCCTATGAAACATTTTCTTATTTAAAAAACATCCAATATGGATATGTTTATGTTTCCTTGAGCTTCAGCCTTTATGTTTTGCCTTACTACTAACATTCTCCTCAATCCTTTTTTTGAAATTAATTTATTTTTTATTGAAGGATAATTGCTTTACAGAACTTTATTGTTTTCTGTCAAACCTCAACATGAATCAGCCATAGGTATACATATTATCCCCTCCCTTTTGAACCTCCCTCCCATCTCCCTCCCCATCCCACCCCTCTAGGTTGATACAGAGTCCCTGTTTGAGTTTCCTGAGCCATACAGCAAATTCCTGTTGGTTATCTATTCTACATATGGTAATATAAGTTTCCATGTTACTCTGTCCATACAGCTAACCCTCTCCTCCCCTCTCCCCATGTCCATAAGTCTATTCTCTATGTCTCTTTCTCCACTGTTGCCCTGTAAATAAATTCTTCAGTACCATTTTTCTACATTCCATATATATGCATTATAATACAATATTTATCTTTCTATTTCTGACTTACTTCACTCTGTATAATAGGTTCTAGGTTCATCCACCTCATTAGAACTGACTCAAATGGGTTCCTTTTTATGGCTGAATAATATTCCATTGTGTATATGTACCACAACTTCTTTATCCATTCGTCTGTTGGTGGACATCTAGGTTGCTTCCATGTTCTAGCTATTGTACATAGTGCTGCAATGAACAATGGGATACATGTGTCTTCTTCAATTTTGGTTTCCTCAGAGTATATGCCTAGGAGTGGGATTGCTGGGTCCTATGGTGGTTTTATTACTAGTTTTTTAAGGACTCTCCATACCATCTTCCATAGTGGTTGTATCAATTTACATTTCCATAAGAGCATTCCCTTTTATCCACACCCTCTCCAACATTTATTGTTTGAAGACTTTTTGATGATGGCCATTCTGACCAGTGTGAGGTGATATCTCATTGTATATCTCTAATAAAGAGCAATGTTGAGCATCCTAGGTCTGAAGTGGGTTTCTTGTAGACAGCATATATATGGGTCTTGTTTTTGTATCCCTTCAGCCAATCTGTGTCTTTTGGTTGGAACATTTAATCCATTTACATTTAAAGTAATTATTGATATATATATGTTTCTATTGCCATTTTCTTAATTATTTGGGGTTGATTTTGTAGATCTTTTTTCTTCTCTTGTATTTTTTGACTATATAAGTCCCTTTAACATTTGTTGTAAAGCTGGTTTGGTGATACTGAATTCTCTTAACTTTTGCTTGTCTGAAAAGCTTTTTATTTCTCCATCAATTTTGAATAAGATCCTTGCCAGGTACAGTAACCTTGGCTGTAGATTTTTCCCTTTCAATACTTTAAATATATCCTGCCATTCCCTTCAGTCCTGCAGAGTTTCTGCTGAAAGATCAGCTGTTAAGTGTATTGGGTTTCCCTTGTATGTTACTTGTTGCTTCTCCCTTCCTGCTTTTAATATTCTTTCTTTGTATTTAGTCTTTGTTTTTTTGATTACTGTGTGTCTTGGCATGTTTCTCCTTGGGTTTATCCTATATGGGACTCTTTGTGCCTCTTGGACTCAATTGACTATTTCCTTTACCATGTTGGGGAAATTTTCAACTATAATCTCTTCAAAAATTTTCTCATACCCTTTCTTTTTCTCTTCTTCTTCTGGGACCCCTATAATTTGAATGATGGTGAATTTGATATTGTCCCAGAGGTCTCTGAGACTGTCCTCAGTTCTTTTCATTCTTTTTACTTTATTCTGCTCTTCAGAAGTTATTTCCACCATTTTATCTTCCAGCTCACTGATTTGTTCTTCTGCTTCAGATATTCTGCTATTGATTCCTGGTTGACCATGTGGATTTAATCTGCAGCTTGTACATCTGGTGGGAAGGTTTTGGGTCTTCTTCCTTAGCCACACGGAGAAGGCACTGGCACCCCACTCCAGTACTCTTGCCTGGAAAATCCCATGGACGGAGGAGCCTGATAGGCTGCAGTCCATGGGGTCGCGAAGAGTCGGACATGACTGAGCGACTTCACTTTCACTTTCCACTTTCATGCATTGGAGGAGGAAATGGCAACCCACTCCAGTGTTCTTGCCTGGAGAATCCCAGGGACGGCGGCGGCCGTCTATTGTGTCTCACAGAGTCGGACACGACTGAAGCGACTTAGCAGCAGCAGCCGCCTTAGCCATACTGCCCCTGGGTTTCATTTGTAGTTTTAGTTCCACCTCTACATGTAGGTCGTCTACTGGGATTTGCTCCTGAGGCTGCCCTGGAAGGCTTGGGTTTGCCCCTGTGAGGGCCAGGTATGGAGGTGGTGCAGCTGCTTGGGTTTCAGGGGTTCTGGCAGCACCAGGTACTCAGGGGAGTTGGTGGCTAGGGCAGTAGGAAATATAGTGCTCTAGAAGGGTATGGCAACCAGTATTGGCCAATACAATTCCAGTATTCTTGCCTGGAGAACCGCCTCCCTGATGGAGAAAGCTAGCAGGACACAGTCTACAGGTTGCAAAATGTCGGACATAACCAAAGCGACCCTGCATGCATAGGCACAAGACTTTTTGCCTGTGGCAGCTCTGCCCCAGTGAGAGTTGAGCATGAAGATGGCATAGCTGCTTGGCTTGCGGGGACCCTGGTGGTGCCAAGTGTGCAGAGACTGGACTGCCTCTGCCGCAGGAGTTATGGCCCTATCAGAGTCTTTTTTTATAAGCCTTTTGTAGTTGGCGATTAGAAGGCCTCTTTGGCCAGTCTTTCTCCATAGCTCTGCCCATTCAGGCGCTTAGAGGGCTCCCTTGCCTGGGGTCCTTCTCTGTGTTCGGTGCATCAGGTACATAGAGGGACACCCCCCACCCCCCACCCCGGCGGGGGTCCTACCCTGTAGATCGGCACATCAGGCACTTAAAGGGGCACCCTGGGTGGGGTCCTACTCTGTAATTTGCATATCAATCACTTAAAGGAGCATCCTGGGTGGGGTCCTACACTGTAGTTCAGTGCATCAATCGTTTAATGGGCCAACCTCTCTATCATTCAGCTGCTGATGCTGGTGTGTGGGGAGCGAGAGGCTATGGTGATGGCTCCACCCCCTACACATGACTCAGCAGTATCGCCTTGCTTCCATGACTGTCTAGCATTCCTCCTCTGGCATTTCCCACCACAATCTCCTCCCTCACATCCCCTCACAGTCTCTCCACAGTCAACAGCAGCCTTTGCACTGGGAGTGTTCCACAATCCCTAAACTCCAGCTCCCAGCCGCTGCGCCTTCCAGGGGACCAGCGTCCCTGTCTGGGGTATGTATGGCTGTGGCAAGGAGTGTCTGAATCTCATCCCATTTAGGCTGCCACGGATCAGCTGTTTCACTCTCAGCCATGAATGTTTCTCCTCTAGAGAAATCTCCTCCTGTTGCGTTACTAGGCTAAAGCAGTTGTATTTCACACATTCATTCGTTTATTAGTTTATGAATAAGATATTTATCACTTGACTTCTATATTCTGCACTCTATATTAGACCCAAAGGATGGAGAGATAAATAAAAACGTCACTGTCTAATGGGAGAAACACACATAAAATATGTTTACATTACCTTGATAGGTGCTATATATAGCTAGCACACAATGAGATATCTAGAGGGGAGTGCAGCAAATTTATCCCAAGAAACCTTCCCAGGCAAAGACAAAGTTGGAGTAATGGAGCAATTTTTCTATCTGAGTCTTTTAGAAACCCATATTAAGGCTTGAAACAGACAGTGAAATTAATATGACAGGTTGTACTTATATAGATATCTGTTCTTTCTCCATACCCGCAAGGTTGAAGAGGAACAGCGCAAGCATATTCGTCCTTTTGTACTTAGAACACAGGTACTGCCTGTGTTCAGTAATAATGCTCCAGAGATCAATTACATTGAATTGCCTTATCTTTAAAATGTATTCTTCTCTTTGGGTCTCTCTTATCCAACAAAGTTTGCTTAATGAGATTTGTGTCATATCTAATGACAAAGAAGCTTAGTAACAATTGTTCCTTATTAAATACCCTGCATGAATATTTGTGCCATAATTTCAGGTAACAATGTGGTCTTATTCTGTATGTTATCAGTAGAAGAGATTAGTCTGAATAATATCTGGAAGAAATTTGTAGGTTATATGTAACATATATATAGATCTTGGTCCTATATACATTGGAAACTTCATTTTTTGCACACATGTAAGGGGATTCAGTTTTGTTGAGGCAACTAGGGAAATTTGCAATCACTATTCCTTCAGATAGTCTTTTGCCCCTTTCTTTCTCTCTTTTCCTTCTGGTACTCCCAGTACTTTCTATCTATCTATCTATCTATGTTTTTATGTTTGATCATATCCCACATGTCTCTTATTTTTCATTTTTGTTTCTTATACTAGAAAATCTCAGTTGACCCACCTTCAAGATCACTTATTATTTCTTATGCCAACTCAAATGTTCTATTAAGTCCCTCTAGCAAATTTTTCATTTGTTACTGTACTTTTAAAGTTGAGAATTTCTATTTGGTTCTTTTTAATAATTTTGATCTTATTGATTTTTCTGTTTGGTGAAATGTTATTTCATGGTTTATTTTACACTTTATTTATTCTTTATTTTGTAAATGTATTAATAGTGACTGATTTGTAGAATTTATTAAATAAATTCCATATCTACAAGTTACCAAAGATATAGTCTATTGATTGCTTTTTTCTATGTATGGACCATACTTTCTTGTTTCTTTGCATATCTTATAATTTTGGTTGTTGTTGAATGCTGGAAATTTTTTAAAATATAATATAGTTACACTGGAAATCAGATCCTCTGCTTTTTCCAGAGGTTGCTGTTGTTGCTGTTTATGGGTTTAGTGACTTTCTCGGAGTAATTCTGTAAAGGCTCTTTTTCTTTTCTGTGTGGGTCACTGCAGTCTGTGCCTTGTTAACTAGTGGTCAGCACATCATTTGACTGAGATTTGTGTATGTTGGTACACTTCTTATATGTTCCAAGTGTAATATTCTGCCTTGGCTTTCACTTGATGCTTAAACAGAGACTCAGAGTCAGCCATAGATGAAGAATTATGGTTTCCTCAAGGTATTCCTTGGCCATTCACACAGTTCTACACAGGCACGTGGCCTTCTAGATCCCCAGTAATATGCCTGAGCTTTTGAAAGCCCTCCTATTTGACACTAGATCAAGATGGTGGAAGAATAGGATATGGAGCTCATTTTCTCCTATAAATACATAAAAAAAATACATCTGCAAATGGAAGAGTTCTCATAGAACATCTATTGAACATGGGCAGAAGACCCCCAACTTCCAAAAAGGCAAGAAAATCTCTGGGCAGGGCAAAAGAAAAAACTTTAAGAAAAAAAAAAGGAGAGGGGGAGAAAGGAATCAAGATGGGACCTGTGTCCTTGGGAAGGAGCTGTGAAAGGGAAAATTTTTCTACATGAAGCTGTGAAAGGGAAAATTTTTCTCCGTTCACTGGCAGGCAGGTCAGCAGGGACAGAGAGGGAGCTTTGGAGCCTCAGAGGAGAGTATAGTAACTGGTTCAATGAGGCCAAAGCAGAGAAAGACTTGCACAGTCAGTGCTGCCCAGCACTCCCAAGCTTGAGGTACTCATTACTGAAGTACTGAGGGGCTTGTGCTTTGGAGGTCAGACCCAAGGAAGAGGACTGGGGTTGGCTGCATGGAGATAGCCTGAGGGGGCTAGGGTGTGGTGTGAGAGGAGGCCTGGGCCCAGCAGGGAGGGAGGGCAATATTGTTGGGCAGGTGTGGGAGGAGAGGGGTGGACCCACCACAGGAGCTTCTTTTTCTGCACTCACTCTGAGGTGGCAAGGCACCACCAAAACAAGCTCCAGGGGTAGGTACCAGCTACTGCTATCATCTCAGACTCCAGAGATAGGATCAGACTGCTGGTGAGGGTCTGTGACTAGGAGCTAACCACTGCTTCTCTCTTTCTGGGAGCGTGCTTGAGCTGTGCACCTGTACACCCCTTATCAAGGGGATAATGGCCAGCACTCACTAAGGAAAGAGACAGCAAGCATCCAAACCAAAAATAGCCTTCATACCAAAAAAACATTAAATCATTCAAGCTACACTGAGAAGCTCCTGCATATAAATAGCCTTTAAGACTACAGTAGATGATTGTTTCTGCTAAACTCACAAGAGAAATATAAGCAAAATGACAAAGTAGAGGAACCACTCTCAGTTAATAGACCAAGAGAATTCCCCTGAAGGAACAAACAATGAAACAGACCATTTGAATCTAACAGACACTTAGTTCCAAATGGAGGTAATGAAAATACTGAAGACATTAGGAAAGAATATCGACAGAAATGCAGATTACAGTAAAAAGGACTAGAAACTATAAGGAGGAGCCAAGAAAACTCAGAATATTCATTTGCTGAGATGAAAACTGAGCTAAAAAAGCAAAATGAATAATGCAGAAGAAAGAATAAGTGATATGAAAGATAGAATAATGGACAGTAACCAATCAGAATAGCAGACAGAAAGCCAAATGGGAAAAAAAATTGAAAGCAATATAAGAGACCTATGGGATACTATAAAGTGTGCCAGTCTAAACATAATCAAGGTTCTAGAAGGAGAAGAAAGAGAAAGGAGGACTGAAAATGTATTTGAAAAAATTGTGGCTGAAAACTTCCCAAATGTAATCAAGGAAACATATATTCAGATAAAGGAAGCACAGAGGGTTCTAAACAAGACGAACCCAAACAGACCTACCCTAAGACATGTTAAGTGTCAAATATTAAAGAGAGGATTCTAAGGGCAGCAAGAGAAAAACAAAGAGTTCATTGCAAGGAAATTCCCAGGAGGCTATCAGCTGATTTCTCTACAGAAACACTGCAGACCAGAAGGGAGTGGCAGAATATATTTAAACTCTTGAAAGGGAAAATCTGCAACCTAGAATACTCTATCCAAATGTTTATCATTTAGAAAAGGAGGAGAAACAAAGAATTTCTCAGACAAGTAAGAGCTAAAAAAAATATGGCAACACTAAATCTATCCTACAATAAATATTGAAACATCTCCTGTAAGTGGAAAAGAAGCAAGAAGATATGGGAAGAAGAAAATCATAATTTGAAAGTAAATCACTTAAATTAGCCAGTACACAGATCAAACAGAGATAGAGTAAAAAAAAAAAAAAAAACTGTATTTTTGAAATCAATGATAATCACAAAGAACAGCACAAGGATAAAGATAAAGGTGTAAAAAACAACATCAAAATCATAAAATATAAGGAAAGAGTAAGAAAATGCAGATTCTTTTTTTTTTACAGTGTGTTTTAGCCTATATTGCTATCAGATATAGGAAGGTGTTAACATACTTGAAAAATAGGGAAACCACAAATCAAAAACATACAATAGATTCACAAAAAATCAAGAGAACACAAGCATAAAATAAATCACCAAACCACAGAAAGAAAGAAACAAGGAAAAAACAAAAAATCAATCAGAAAGCAAGGTTTAATAGGTCAATAAATATTTGCTTATCAGTAATTGGGCAAAGTTAGTTACTTAGTCATGATGAACTCTTTGCCACCCCATGGACTGTAGCCTGCCACACTCCTCTGTCCATGTGGTTTCCCAGGCAGAATTTTTGAATGGGTTGCCCAGTCTTTCTCAAGAAGATCTTCCCAACCCAGGGATAGAAACCACATCTCTGCATTGCAGACAAATTCTTTACCACTGAGTAGACACCCTTCTTATTCACAGTCTCAATAAAATGTTTTGTTTTTATTAATATTTATTGGCGTATCAGTTCAGTCTCTCAGTCGTGTCTGACTCGTTGTGACCCCATGGACTGTAGCAGGCTTCTTTGTTCATCACCAACTCCCAGAGCTTACTCAAACTCATGTCCATTGAGTCAGTGATGCCATCCAACCATAGTTCCTTTCAAATGCTGTTAGTTTCTTGCTATAAAGTAAAGTAAATCAATCACACAAATACATTTATCCACTCTTTTAGATTTCCTTCTGATTTAAATCACAGCAGAGCAATGAGTAGAGATCCCTGTGCTAAACAAGAAGTTCTTATTAGTTGTCTATTTTATACATAGTAGTGTAGATATTTCAGTCCCAATTTCCCAATTCACCAATCCCCTTTTCTTCCCTTGGTAACCATATGTTTGATCTCTACATCCGTAACTCTATTTCTGCTTTGCAAATAAGTTCATCTCTACCATTTTTCGAGATTCCACATATAAGCCATATCATGCGATATTTGTTCTTCTCTTTCTGACTTACTACACTCTGTATGACAACCTCTAGCTGCATCCATGTCTCTGCAAAAGACACTCTTTCATTCCTTTTTATGACTGAGTAATACCCCATTGTGGACTTCCCTGATGGATCAGCAGTAAGGAATCCCCCTGCAATGAAGAAGAGACAGCTTCAATCCTTGGGTCAGGAAGGTCCTCTGGAGAAGAAAATTGCAACCCACTTGAGAATTCTTGCCTGGGCAATCCCATGGGCAGAGGAATCTGGTGAGCTACAGTCCATGAGGTCACAAAAGAGTCAGGCACAACGAGATTACAACATGCTGTCTATAAAAGACCCACTTAAGGGCAAAAGACGTACATAGATTGAAAGTGAGGGGATGGAATGCTTGTATATTTTGGAGATTAATCATTTATCAGTTGCTTCCTTTGCAGTTATTTTCTCCCATTCTGAGGGTTGTCTTTCCACCTTGTTCATAGTTTCTTTTGCTGTGCAAAAGCTTTTAAGTTTAATTATGATCCATTTGTTTACTTTTGTTTTCATTTTCATTACTCTAGAAGGTAGGTCAAAGAAGATCTTGCTGTGATTTATGTCATAGAGTGTTCTATCTATCTTTTAGTGTTCCTCTAAAAGTTTCATTGTTTCTGGCCTTATATTTAGGTCTTTATTCTATTTTGAATTTCTTTTTATGTATGCTATTAAGAAGTGTTCTAATCTTATTCTTATACATGTAGCTATCCAGTATTCCCAGCACCACTTACTAAAGAGGCTATCTTTTCTCTATTGTATATTCTTGCCTCCTTTGTCAAAGATGCCAATAGGTGCACAGGTTCATCTCTGGGCTTTCTATGTTCTTCCTTTGGTCTATATTTCTGTTTTTGTGCCAGCACCATACACTCTTGACTGTAGCTTTGTAGTATAGTATGAAATCAGAAAGTTTGACTGATCCAGCTTCATTTTTCTTTCTCAAGTATTCTTTGTCTGTTCAGGGTCTTTTGTATTTCTGCACAAACTATATAATTTTCATTCTAGTTCTGTGAAGAATGCTGTTGGTAATTTGATGAGGCTTGCATTGACTCTGTTGGAGAAGGCAATGGCACCCCACTCCAGTACTCTTGCCTAGAAAATCCCATGGATGGAGGAGCCTCGTAGGCTACAGTCCATGGGGTCGCTACGAGTCGGACACAACTGAGCAACTTCACTTTCACTTTTCCCTTTCATGCACTGGAGAAGGAAATGGCAACGCACTCCAGTATTCTTGCCTGGAGAATCCTAGGGATGGCGGAGCCTGGTGAGCTGCCGTCCATGGGGTCGCACAGAGTCGGACACGACTGAAGCGACTTAGCAGCAGCAGCATTGACTCTGTAGATTGCTTTGGGTAGTATAGTTATTTTCACAGTATTGATTCTTGTGATCCTAGAACAGGCTGTATCTCTTCATCTGTCTGTGTTGTCTTTGATTTCTTTCATCAGCATCTTACAGTTTTCTGCAACAGATCTTTTCTCTTTTTAAGTAGGTTTATCCCTAGTTATTTTATTCTTTTTGTTGCAGCTTATGCAGCTCAATTTCAGAAAAAAAAAAAGAAAGAAAAACAATCAGAAAATGGGTAGAAGACCTAAACAGACATTTCTGCAAAGAAGACACACAGGTGGCCACCAAACATATGAAAAACTGCTCAGTATTGCTCACTATTAGATAAATGCAAGTCAAAACTACAGTGAGTTATCACTTCACACTGGTCAGAATGGCCATCATTAAAAAATCTACAAACTATAAATGCTGAAGAAAGTGTGGAGAAAATGGAGTCCTCTTTCACTGTTGGTGAGAATGTACACTGATACAACCACAATGGAAAACAGTAGGAGATTCCTTCAAAAACTAGGAATAAAACTACTATATGACCCAGCAATCCCACTTCTGGGCATATATCCTGAGAAAACCATAATTCAAAAAGACCTATGTGCTCCATTGTTCATTTTGCACTCTTACAATCACCAGGATATGGAAGCAATATAGATGTCCATTGACAGATGAATTGATAAAGAAGTTGTAGCACATATATACAATGGAATATTACTCAGCCATAAAAATAAATGAATTTGAGTCCATTGAAATGAGGTTGATGAACTTCGAGTCTGATATACAGTGAAGTAAGTCAGAAAGAGAAAACAGATATCATATGCTAATGCAGATATATGGAATCTAGAAAAATGGTGCTGGTGAACCTATTTGCAGGGCATTTCTAGAGACAAAGATGTAGAAGACAGTCTTGTGGACACAGTGGGGGAAGGAGAAGGTGAGATGAATTGAGATAGTACCATTGACATGTACACACCACCATGTGTAAAACAAGTAATGAGAAGCTGCTCTGTAACTCAGGCTGCTGCTCTGTGACAACCTAGAGGGATCAGATGAGGGGGTGAGAGGGAGGCTCAAGAGGGAGAGAATATATATACTCATGGCTGATTTGTATTTTTGTACAGCAGAAACCAACACAACATTGTAAAGCAGTTATCTTCCAATTAAAAATAAAAAGTGAGGGGCTGGAAAAATATTTTATGCAAATGGAAATGAAAAGAAAGTGGCAGTTGCAATACTCATATCAGATGAAATAGACTGTAAAGCAAAGACTATATAAATAAGGTAAAAAGTTATATAGAAGAAGATATAAAAAGAAGATACTTAATGAAAAAAGAGTCAATACGCAAAAAGGATTTTACAGTCATCAGCATATATGCATCTACTATAGAAGCACCCAAATACATAAAATAAATACTAACAAGCATAAATGGAGAAATCAACAGGATTGTAGTAACAGTAGGAGACTTTAACACCCCACTCACATCAATGGAAGGATCTTCTGGACAGAAAATCAATAAGCAACAGAGATCCTGAATGATGCAATAGAGCAGTTAGAGTTAACTGGTATTTTCAAGATGTTACATAAAAAAATCATAATACACATTCTTGTCAAGTGCACATCAAACATTCTCTAGGATGGACCACATATTGGGGCACAACAAACCTCAACAAATTTAAGAGTATAGCAATTATTTCAAGCATATTCTCTGACCACAAGAGCATAAAACTAGAAATCAACCACAGGAAAAGATATGAAAAAAAAAAAAAGATTACATGGAGACTAAAGGACAAGCTACCAAAAAATGAATGGATTAAAGAGAAAATCAAAAGGAAATTTAAAAATACCTTGCAACAAATGACAAAACACAGCCAACAAAATCTATGAGGCTCTGAAAAAGCAGTTCTTGGAGAGAAGCTCATAGCAATACAGATCTTTATCAAAAATCAAGAAAATCTCAAGCAACCTAATCTATCACCTAAAAGAATTAGAAAAAAAGAACTAGCAAAACCTAAAGTCAGGAGAAGGGAATATTAAAGACCAAGGAGGAAATAAATAAAAGAGACTAAAAAATAAAACAAAAATTCAAGAAAGCCAAGGTCTAGTACTTTGAAAGGATAAAGAAAATTGAATGCTTCTGGCCAGGCTCACCAAACAGAAAAGTAAAAGAATCCAAATAAAATAAGAAATTAAAAAAGAGAGTATAAGAAATCTGATACTGCAGAAAGCCAAAAAACAATAAAAGAATACTATGAACAATATATACCAACAAATTTGACAACCTAGAAGAAATGAACAACTTTCTAGAAAGATACAGCTCACCAAAATTGAATCAAGCAGAAATAGATAATTGAACAGAGCCATCACTTGAAATGAAATAGAATGTGTAATTTTTTAAAAAAGAAAACTACCTTTAAAAAGCACCCTATAAACAAAAGTCCAGGACCAGATGGTTTCACAGGCAAATGTGATCACACACACAAAGAAAAACTATTTCTCTTCAGACTCTTCCAAAAGAGAGCAGTGAACACTCCCAAGACATTCTGTGAAGCCACAATCACCCTATACCAAAACCAGATAAGACAGCACCAATAAAGCAAATTACAGGTCAATGTCTTTTATGAATATAGATTCAAAAATTTTCAACAAACTATTAGCAAATCGAATCCAACAACACATAGAAAAAGTTCCAAAGTTCACAAGGATGGTTTAACATGCACAAATCAATCAATGCAATACAGCACATAGAAAAAGAAAAAAACCACATGATCAACTCAATAGATGCAAAAAAAAGCATTTAAAAAATTCAATATTCATTTATGATAAAAAAAAACTCTTACCAAAGTGAAAATAGAAGGAACATAGCTCAACATAATAAAAGTCATTTATGGCAAACTCACAGCCAATATAATACAGGTGAAAAGCTAAAAGCCTTCTCACTAACCTAGAACAAAACAAAGATGCCCACTCTCACCACTTCTAGTCAGCATAGTATTGGAAGTTCTAACCTGAGAAATCAGACAAGAAAAAGAAATAAAAGATATCAAAACTGGAAGGGAAGAGCTAAAATTGTCACTGTGTGTAGATGACATGATAGTGTATATAAGAGACTTCCCAGCTGGCCCAGTGGTAAATAATCTACCTGCCAACGGAGAAGGCATAGGTTTGATCCCTGTGTCAGGAAGATTCCCTAGAGTAGGAAATGGCAACCTATTCCACTATTCTGGCCTGGAAAATTCCATGGACATAGGAGCCTGGAGTGCTATAGTCCAGTGGGTTGCAAAGAGTCAGACACAACTGAGTGACTGAGAATACGGCACACAAGGACTCCATACAAATTTGCTAGATCTAAAACATGAATTTAGCAAAGTAGCACCATATAAGATTAACATCCAGTTGTTTTGGTGCTATTATTTTCTCCCAGTCTGAGGGCTGTCTTTTCACCTTGCTTATAGTTTCCATCATTGTGCAAAAGCTTTTAAGTTTAACTAGGTCACTTCTGTTTATTTTTGTTTTTATTTGCATTTCTCTTGGAGGTGGGTCATAGAGGATCTTGCTGTGATTTATTTGGAGAGTGTTCTGCCTGTTTTCCTCTTCAAGTTTTATAGTTTCTGGTCTTACATTTAGGTCTTTAATCCATTTTTGAGTTTATTTTTGTGTATGGTGTTATAGTGTTCTAGTTTCAGTCTTTTACACATAGTTGATCAGTTTTCCCAGCACCACTTGTTGAAGAGGCTGTCTTTTCTCCATTGCAAATTTTTGCCTCCTTTGCCAAAGATAAGGTGTCCATAGGTACATGGATTCATCTCTGGACTTTCTATTTTGTTCCAGTGGTTTTGCACGACAAAGGAAACTGTAAGCAAGGTAAAAAGACAGCCATCAGAATGGAAGAAAATAATAGCAAATGAAGCAACTGATAAAGAATTAATCTCGAAAATATACAAGCAACTCATGCAGCTCAATACCAGAAAAATGAACAGTCAAAAAGTGGGCAAAAGACCTAAACAGACATTTCTCCAAAGAGGACATACAGATGGTTAATAAACACAAGAAAAGATGCTCAACATCACTCATTATTAGAGAAAGGCAAATCAAAACCACAATGAGGTACCATCTCACCCTGGTCAGAATGTCCATCATCAAAAGTCTACAAACAATAAATGTTGGAGAGGGTATGGAGAAAGGGGAACCCTCTCACACTGTTGGTGGGATTGCAAACTGGTACAGCCACTACAGAGAACAGTGTGGAGATCGCTTAAAAAACTGGTAATAGAACTTTCATACTACCCAACAATCCCACTGCTGGGCATACACCCCAAGGAAGCCAGAATTGAAAGAAATGCATGTACCCCATTGTTAATTGAAGCACTATTAGCTAGGAAATGGAAGCAACCTAGATGTCCATCAGCAGGTGAATGGATAAGGAAGTTGTGGTACATATACATAATGGAATATTACTCAGCTATAAAAAGGAGTGGGCTTCCCTTATAGCTCAGTTGGTGAAAAATCTGCCTGCAATGCAGGAGACCCTGTTTGATTCCTGGGTCAAGAAGATCCACTGGAGAAGGGAAAGGCTACCCACTCCAGTATTCTGGCCTGGAGAATTCCATGGACTGTATAGTCTGTGGAGTCGCAAAGAGTCGGACACAACTGAGTGACTGTCACTAAAATGGAATGCATTTGAGTCAGTTCTAATGAGGTGGTTGAACCTGGAACCTATTATACAGAGTGAAGTCAGAAACAGATCTATACTGTATATTAACACACATATATATATGGAATTTAGAAAGATGGTACAGACAATCCTACATGCAGGGCAGCAAAGGAGACACAGATGTACGGAACAGACTTTTGGACTATGTGGGAGAAGGCAAGGGTGGGATAATTTAAGAAAATAGCACTGAGACATGTTTATTACCATATGTAAAATAGATGACCAGTGCAAGTTTGATACATGAAGCAGGATACCCAAAGCTGGTGCTCTGGGACAACCCAGAGGGATAGCGTGGGTAGGGAGGTGGGAGGGGGATTCAGGGTGAGGGGAACACATGTATACCTGTGGCCAATTCATGTTGATGTATGGCACAAAACCATCACAATATTGTAAAACAACTATCCTCCAATTAAGATTAATTAATTAATTTAAAAGAAAAAAAACCTTATCTTGGAAGTAGATGGAAAAAGCTGCCACTGTCACCCTGCCATGCTTTTGGACCCATCTCTGTCTTGTACAAGTTCAACAGTTTCTGCTCCACTTAAGTGGCTTTTTCTTATTTGCCTGCAGCCTTCTAAAAGCCTCCACATGCTTCTAGGGCTTTTGATATAAGGAGAGCAGAGTCCAAACCTTCAAGGTGCTATTCCTTCCTCCCCCCAACCCCTGCCAATTGAATTGCAGATAGAAAAAAACAACCTTAGAAGCAGAGGCTTTTGAGCTGGACATGACCTGCTGATGGTCTCATTCAGCCATTTTTCAAACTAGTGTTTCAAGGAGGGCTTTGATAGTTTTGCATATGTTACCTAGCTTCAAATTCCATTTATAACTGTAATTTCAAAATACACATTGGATAACAGTTTTTAAGGTGTTGGAGATAATTAACATAGGATTCTCCTGTCATCTTCATTTAACTTACAGGGGAGGGGAGCCCTTGAAAAAAAAAAAAAAAAAGCTACTCTTTGCCTCTATGTCTCTGTGAGTCAGGGGTTTACCCAATGCAGAAATAAGATTTCTCTGCAACTTCTGGCTTAAAATGTGTATGTCCATCACAACAGCCTCAGTGAGAATCAATTGCTTTGCATGTAAACACTAATTAGACCACAGGAAAATGTTTTACTAATAAAATGCTACTTGAAATTGCTGCTTAAAAGAAAAATGAGATTAACTTCTAGAAATAAGTTGCATTTCTTTGCACTAACAATGAAATAACAGAAAGGGAAAGTTTTATATATGTGTGTGTGTGTGTGTGTCTGTGTGTGTATACCTTTCAAAATTGCATAAAAATAAAATACCTATGAATAAACCTGACCAATGAGGTGAAAGACTTATATGCTGAGAACTATAAAACATTAATTGAGGAAATTAAAGAAGATCCAAAGAGATGGAAAGATACCCCATGCTCTTGAATTAGAAGAATTAATATTGTTAAAATGTCAAAACTACCCAAAGCAGTCTGTAGATTTAATGTGATCCCTATCAAACTGCCCATTACATTTTCATAAAACTAGAAGAGATAACCCAAAAATAAATATGGAATCAAAAATATCTGTGTGTATTATGTGTATTCAATCGCTTAGTACTGTCCAACTCTTTATGAACCCATGGACTGTAGCCCACCAAGCTCCTCTGTCCATGGGATTTTCTGCCAATAAACTAGAGTGGGTTGCCATTTCTTATTCCAGGGTATCTTCCCAACCCAGGGATTGAACCCATATATCTTGTGTCTCCTGCATTAGCAGGCAGAATCTTTGCCACTGTGCCACCTGAGAAAAAGGAAGGAAATTTGAACACGTGCTGTAACAGGGATGATGGCTCAGATGGTAAAGAATCTGCCTGCAATGAGGGGGACCTGGTTTTGATCCCTGGGTTAGGAAGATCCCTTAGAGAAGGTAATGGCAACCCCCTCCAGTGTTCTTGCCTGGAGAATCCCATGGACACAGGAGCCTGGCAGGCTACAGAGCATACAGCAATTCTGAGGAACAAAAACAAAGCAGGAAGTGTAACGCTCCCAGACTTCAGACAGTACTACAAAGCTACAGTTATCAAAATTGTGATATTGATTCAAAAGTAGACATACAGATCAATGGAACAGAATAGGGAGTCCAGAAATAAATCTACACACCTATGATCAATAAATCTTTGACAAAGGAGACAAGAATATAAAATGAGAAAAGGACAGTCTCTTCATCAAGTGGTGCAGGGAAAGTTGGCTGGGTGCATGTAAATCAATGAAGTTAGCACACACCCTCACACCATGCACAAAATGAAACAAAATTACTTAAAGACTTTAACATAAGACAGGGCACCATAAAACTCCTAGAAGAGAGTATAGGCAAAACATTCTCTGACATAAATCAAACAAATGTTTTCTTAGGTCAGTCTCCCAAAGCAATAGAAATAAAATCTAAAATAAGTTGCACCTAATCAAACTTACAAGCTTTTGCATAGTAAAGGAAACCATTAAAAAAAAAAAAAAACACGAAAAGGCAACCTGCAGAAGGGGAGAAAATATTTGCAAATGATGCAACTGACAAGACTTAATCTCCAAAATATACAAACAGGTCATACAACTTAACAACAAAAAACAAACAACCCATTCGGAAAATGGGCAGAAGCCCTTAACAGACATGTCTTTAAAGACATCTGGCCAGTAGGCACGTGAAAAGATGCTCACCATCGCTAATTAGTAGACAAATGCAAGTCAAAACTGTAATGAAGTAGCGTTTCACACCAGTCAGAATGGTCATCATTAAAAAGTCTACAAATAACACATGCTAGATAGGGTATGCGGAGAAGGCAATGGCACCCCACTCCAGTACTCTTGCCTGGAAAATCCCATGGACGGAGGAGCCTGGTAGGCTGCAGTCCATGAGGTCGCTAAGAGTCGGACACGACTGAGCGACTTCACTTTCACTTTTCCCTTTCATGCACTGGAGAAGGAAATGGCAACCCACTCCAGTATTCTTGCCTGGAGAATCCCAGGGACGGCGGAACCTGGTGGGCTGCCGTCTATAGGGTCGCACAGAGTCGGACACGACTGAAGCGACTTAGCAGCAGCAGCAGCAGATAGGGTATGGAGAAAAGGGAATCCTCCTACAGCATTGGTGGCAATGTAAGTTGGTGCAGTCACTATGGAAAACAGCATGGAGGTTCCTTAGAAAATTAAATATAAAATTACCATATGATCCAGCAATCCTATTCTTGGGCATATACCCAGACAAAACTGTAATTCAAAAGGTATACAGACACCTATGTTCATAACAGCACTGTTCACAGTAGTCAAAATATGCAAGCAACCTAAATGTCTATTGACAGATAAAGAATAGGTACTACAAATATACAATGGAATACTACTCAGTCATAAAAAAATAATGCCATTTGCAGTGTCATGGATGCAACTGTAGATTATTATACTAAGTGAAGTAAGTCAGAAAGAGAAAGACAAATACCATATGATACCACTTATATGTGGAATATAAAATATGGCACAAATGAACCTATCTACAAAATAGAAACAGACTCACAAACATAGAGATCAGACTTGTGGTTGCCAAGAGGAAGGGTGACTAGGATTTAGGGTTTGTAAATGCAAACTATACATTTAGAGTAGATACACAACAAGGTCCTACTGTTTAGCACAGGGAACTATATCCAATGTCCTGGGATAAACCATAATGGAGAAGAATATTTTAAAAGATTGTATTTATATATGTATAAAACTGAGTCACTTTGCTGTACAGCAGAGATTGGCACTACATTGTAAATCAACTATACTTCAATAAAAAATATAAAAAGAAAAATTTTAAAATATAAAGCAAAACAAAATGTTAGAAAAAAATAAGAAACAACTCAATCAGCAGGAGCATTAAGAAACACATTCAAGCAATTAGCAACTCTACAAGCTGGCATTTAACCCAGTGTTTGACTTGTTGTTGTTTTTGACTCCAGTAATGGTTAAAATCTTTTTCTGCATTTATGCTTTTAAAGGCTGTGTAGAAAAAAAAAAACATAAATCACACAGATTACTTTTCTCTTATATTCTTGTTAAGAGTCTATAACTACCAATAAGAAGATAAGACAAAGAGGAATAGGTCCCTATGGATGGCTGCTTATCTTGCCTACCTTGTAGGGTATGATTCTCAGCCAGGTAGAATTAAATGGGACAATGAAAAGCCCATCATATCATTTAAAACCCAATTGAGAACTAAATAAAATTCCTAAAGTGAAAATAAATAAGTAGATAAATAAATGCTGCCTGCTGGTTTATAGACTTGTTTTGTCAGGTAAAGACCTTCTCCTGGTGGTTCTCCACGCTTATGGGGCTACCTTCAAAACTGCAGATGTGGAGATTTAGAGCTGGCATTGAAGCGATTGCTAGGTATACAGTAGGATCTACTGATGGTATGCTTGTTAATAGGGGCTTAGGTGAGTGTGAGTTAGGTTTGCTGCTGGGTGGATGAGACTGGCTCCAGTACCTTTGTTCAGTAGGGTGGCCCTGGGCCAAGGTTCCTTGTCAGAATGCACAGTTGAGACCTCAATTGGTCAGCCTATTTCTAGGTTTGTGAATCCGTGTGACTCCCACCAGGACTCCCACAAGGACTCCAAACTTTCACACATTATTATGTGTCTGATGGAAATTACTGTCATTATTAAGCAATAAGTAGAACCCTTAAGTGCCTTTCCAGGTGATGTTACGAGGGACTTCCCTCCTAGCCCAGATGGTAAAGAATCTGCCTGCAATGCAGGAGACCTGGTTTCGATCCCTGGGTTGGGAACATCCCCTGGAGGAGGAAATGGTAACCCACTCCAGTATTCTTGCGTGGAGAATCCCATGGACAGAGGAGCCTGGCAGGAGCCTGTGTCCATGGGGTCACAAGAGTCAGACACGACTTAACGACTATACCACCACCACCACCACCAGGTGATGCTAATGGTAAAGAACCCACCTGCCAGTGCAGGAGACATAAGAGACATGAGTTTAATCCCTGGGTAGGGAAGATCCCCTGGAGGAAGACATGGCAACCCACTCCAGTATTCTTGCCTGGAGAATTCCATGGACAAAGGAGTCTGGAATGCTATGCTCCATAGGGTCAGAAAGAGTCAGACACAATTGAAGTGACTTAGCACGCATGCACAGAGACCTTAAAGAGTCAGATATTTGAGTGATTTGTCATTAGTGTATATAATCAAATTAGAACTGTTATGTCTTAAATATATTTTGTTCATCTGAGAAATCTATAGTTTTTCTACGAATCAGTCACTAATATTTGAGACCTCACAGCAGGAAGATGTATATGGGTAGGGTAATCAATACATAAGGTAATTGAGAAGAATATTACTAAAAAAAAGATTTTTTAAAGAAGATAATCACTAGTAATTTTGCAGAGACGTTTTGGCTGATAGACTATCAAGGAGTTGTACTAAAGATATTAGTAAGTAAATAAATCCATAAGATGTGAAGACACCAGGTTGGACTACACATTTTTAAAATATTTCAGTATAAATCCTAACATTGTAATTGTTTTATCTGCTCTTTAAGGTGATAAATCCCAAAAAGAAAGAAAAAAAGAAGAAATACACTAATTCAGGAACAGTAAGTCAAATTTTATGTTATTCATTAAGGATTCAAATAGATGAATTAAAAAAATATATTTATATGTATATATAACATTTGGTATCAAATAGAAGCAACTCTTTCATTAGGGTTTTAATATGAAGGTATATAATAAAAAATTAACTTTCTATGGGAATGATTGTAATAGAGAACATCTCATAAGACATAGCAACCCAGATTCCTGCAAGTTGTTTAGGGGTTGAATTGTGTCTGAGGGAAGAAGTTTTATTATGAATTCTTCATTTAATGAAATCACCCGAGAAAATCAAGCAGACCTGAAAAAGTGAAGTAACCCTGTGTCCTTGTAGATAATTTGCATGTTGTTCTTCAATGGAAGTAAATTGGTCATAGAAAGGAGTTACTTAATTTTTACCCCTTTTCTTCTGATAATTTTAAATGTAAGAACAATCAGTCCTAGCAAAGTTTAAAATAGAATATCTTTATTGATTTACAAAATGCTAGGATATATAATTTTCTCTCTAACACTTAGAAAAAAGTCCGGTTAGGGTTACAATTAGTACTAGTATATAATTCTCTTGTTTTTGTTTTCTTTCTTCAGGTCACCTTGCTGTCTTTCTTGGTAGAAACAGAAGTTTCATTCCTTGACTATATTAAGGGAGGGTAAGTCATTTTCTGAAATTGTTTCATTGCTTAAGCAGTGCTGAGAGCAAGTTTGAACGTATTTAGAAACTTCATGACAACAGCAGTCAGAGACATCACTTCTGTAAACCTCTTCCAAATGATTAAGAGGGTTTTGGTGTTGTTATTTTTTGTTTGTTTTTGCCAATACTGATTTATTGCTAGAGTGTTGTCAAGCCAAAGAAATGGGGACAAAGGAACGAACACAGTTTCCCCCAAAACAGAGAGCTTAACCCCTATTGCTATTTGTTAAGAAAACAAAACAAAAGCTATACTAGCCCCAATGGGCAATCTTTGCTATATATGGGCATCTTGAAACCTGCCACTTGGACATAGACTAAGACTACAGGGTGATTGTTTCAATAAAGTCAAAGGAAAACATATTAAGAAGGAAAAATGTTTGCCAACTCTCCTTAGTATTCCAATATCTGTGAATATTTTTGTCTTTTGAAGATGGGAAAATAGAAAGTTGAATTTGTCATAAAAAATATATTCCTATTTGAATAAACTTCTTAGTAGCTGTAGGTAAAAAGATAAAAAAGATGAACTCTCTTAGCATGCTCTTTATAAACTTAAAAAAAAAAAAGCGCTTCATAGATCTGGCTATAATTTGCAGGTTGAAGTTTTAAAATTAAAAATTCCTTTCAAGTTTGTTTTCTTGGCTTTGCTTTGTGATCTTTAAGTGGGTGGTGTGTGTGTGTGCGAGAAAGAAATACCCAATATGTATTGTCAGCAGTATAAATCTAGTAATATTTTCATGTGAATCTATCATTAAAGATATTTTAAGAATCTGTTATGAATAAATCAATTTTATTGGGTATTCATATTCTCCTTTTGAAGATTCCTAGGGCTAATTAGAACAAATGGGTTTCAACAATACCTAAGCAATAAACTTCTTGACCACTGTCATTTTTATACTGCTTACCACCTCCAAGATTTTATTTTATTTTATTTATTTTTGGCTTACATGTGTCCAACTTATAGCACTGTCTGTGCTGGAAGAAATGTGACCTTTTCTGCAAGATTGTTGTTTTTCAATAGCTACATTGTATTTGACTCCTTGCAACCCTATGAACTTTAGCATGGCAGGCTCTTTTGTCTTCCATTATTACCTGGAGTTTGCACAAATTCATGTTCATTGAATCCATGATGTCATCCAACCATCTCATCTTCTGCCACCCCCTGCTACTTTTGCCTTCAATCTTTCCCAACATGAGGTATTTTTCATCTCTTCGCGTCAGGTGGCCAAAGTATTGGAGATCCAACTTCAACAATAGTCCTTCCAATGAACATTCAGAGTTGATTTCCTTTAGAATTGACTGGTTCGGTCTCCTTGCAGTCCAAGAGACTCTCAGGAGTCTTCCGGCATCACAGTTTGAGAGCATCAGTTCTTTGGCACTCAGCCTTCTTTATGGTGCAACACTCATATTAGTATATGAATACTGGAAAAACCATAGCTTTGACTATTCAGACGTTTGTTGACAAAGTGATGTCTCTTGCTTTTAAATACAATGTCTCAGTTTGTCATAGCTCTTTCCAAGGAACAAGCATCTTTTAATTTCATGACTAGTCATTGTCTGCAGTGATTTTGGAGCCCAAGAAAAGAAAATCTGTCACTATTTCCACTTTTTCCCTTCTATTTGCCATGAGGTGATGAGACCAGATGCCATGATCTTAGCTTTTCATTTGTTTGTTTTTTAATGTTGAGTTTCAAGCCAGTTTTTTTCACTCTCCTCTTTCCCCCTCATCAAAAGGCTCTTTGATTTCTCTTCACCTTCTGCCATTATAGTGATATCATCTGCATATCTGAGGTTGCTGATATTTCTCCTGACAGGCTTGATTCCAGCTTACAATTCATCCAGCATGGAATTTCGCATGATATACTCTACATAAAAGTTAAATAAACAAAGTGACGATATACAGCCTTGCACTCCTTATCCAATTTTGAACCAGTCAGTTGTTCCATGTCTGGCTTTGTTGCTTCTTGACCCATAGGTTTCTCAGGCAACAGATAAGGTGGTCTGGTACTCCCCTCTCTTTGAGAATTTTCCACAGTTTTTTGTGTTCCACATAGTCAAAGGCTTTAGCATAGTCAATGAAGCAGATGTAGATATTTTTCTGGAAATCTCTTGCTTTCTCTATGTTACAATGAATGTTGGCAGTTTGATCTCTGGCTCCTCTGCCTCTTCAAAACTCAGCTTGGAAGTTCTGGAAGTTCTCATTTCAGGTACTGCTGAAATCTAGCTTGAAGGATTTTGAGCATAACCTTGCTAGCATGTGAAATAAGCACAATTGTACAGTGGTTTGCACATTATTTGGCATTGCCCTTCTTTGGGATTGGAATGAAAACTGAACTTTTCCAGTCCTGTGGCCATTGCTGAGTTTTCCAAATTTGCTGGCATATTGACTGCAGCACTTTCATAGCATAATCTTTTAGGATTTTAAATAGCTCAGCTGGAAGTCTATCACCTCTAATAGCTTTGTTCGTAGTAATGCTTCCTAAGGCCCACTTGACTTCACACTCTAGGATGTCTGACTCTAGGTGAGTAACCACGCCATCCTGGTTATCCAGATCATTAAGACCTTTCTTATTTAGTTCTTCTGCATATTCTTTCCACCTCTTCTTAATCTCTTCTGTTTCTGTTATATCCTTACTATTTCTCTCCTTTATCATGCCCATCCTTGCATGAAATGTTCCCTTGATATCGCCAATTTTCTTGAAGAGATCTCTAGTCTTTCCTATTCTATTGTTTTCCTCTATTTCTTTCCACTGATTGTGTAGGAAGGCCTTCTAATCTCTCCTTGCTATTCTCTGGGACTCTGCATTCAATTGAGTATTTCTTTCGCTTTCTCCCTTACCTTTCACGTCTCTTCTTTCTTCAGATATCTGAAAAACTTCCTCAGACTACCACTTTGCCTTCTTGCATTTATTTATCTTTGGGATGGTTTTGGTCACTGCCTCCTGTGCAATGTTATGAACCTCTGTTCATAGTTCTTCAAGCACTGATTTAGTCCCTTGAATCCATTCATCACCTCCCCTGTTTGATTAAAAGGGATTTGATTTAGGTCATACCTGAATGGCCTAGTGGTTTTCCCTACTTTCTTCTATTTCAACCTGAATTTTGCAATAAGGAGCTCATGATCTGAGCCACAGTCAGCTCCAGATCTTGTTTTTAATGACTGTATAGGGCTTCTTCTTTGGCTGAACAGAACATAATCTTATTTTGATATTGAACAATCTGTGATTTCCATGTTTAGAGACATCTCTTGGGTTGTTGGAAAAGGGTGTTTGCTGTGACCAGCAAGTTCTTTTGACAAAACTCTGTTAGCTTTTGCCCTGCTTCACTTTGTACTCAAAGGCCAAACTTGCCTGTTTTTCTGGGTATCTCTTGACTTCCTCCTTTTGCATTCCAATCTGCTATGATGAAAAGAGCATCTTTTGTGTGTGTGTGTGTTAGTTCTAGAAGATGTTGTAGGTCTTCATAGAATGGGTCAGCTTAAGCATCTTAAGCATCAGTGGTTTGGGCATAAACTTGGAACACTATGATATTGAATGGTTTGACTTGGAACTGAACCAAGATCATTCTGTCATTTTGGAGACTGCACCAAAGTACTGTGTCTCAGACTCTTTTGTTGACTATGAGGGCTGCTCCTTTTCTTCTAAGGGATTCTTGCCCAAAGTAGTAGATATAATGGTCATCTGAATTAAATTCACCACTCCTGTCCATTCTAGTTCACTGATTCTGTGGATGTTGATGTTCAATCTTGCCATCTCCTGCTTGACCTTCTCCCATTTACCTTGATTCAGGGACCTAACATTCCAGTTCCTATGCAGTATTTTTCTTTATAGCATAAGATCAGATTTTACTTTCACCAGTTGATATGTCCACAGCTGAGCATCATTTCAGCTTTTGTGAAGCTGATTCATTCTTATTGGATCTGTTAATAATTGCCCTCTGCTCTTCCTCAGTAGCATATTGGACAGCTTTTGACTTCAGCTGCTGATGATCTTCTGGCACCATATCTTGTTGCCTTTTCATATTGTCCATGGGGTTCTCCAAGCAGGAATAGTGGAGTGGGTTGCCATTTCCTCCTCTAATGGACCACATTTTATCAGAATGCTTCACCATGACCCATCCATCTTGGTGGCCCTGCGCACATGGCTTCAATGAGTTATGCAATCCCCTTCACCATGATAAGGCTGTGATCAGTGAAGGGGTTTCTAATAGAAGTCATGTATAAATGGAGCCCCAACCCATGAGATATACTTTGTTCCAATCCTGGCTTCCCAACTTTTACAGGAACCTATTTTTTACTTACAAATGGATCATGGAGAAATATCATTTGAAATTTACTACATAATTAATGTAACTGTACTTACATTTATACCTAAAAAGGACATGAAAAATATCTTCATACAATTCATTTTTATATAAAGATTTATATAATAAATGCATGATCTTTTACATATACTACAATTACACATTTACCTATTGTTCATCACTGTTTCTAATACTTAGTATACAGATATCGTCCCTTTTGGTGATGGAATCCAAATAAGGAATGCAAGATAATTATTGAATTATGTATATTTATGTGTCTTTGCTCTTCAGGACTTTTTATAATCAACTGGGTATGAAATTTAAATTCTAATTTTTATTAATAATACAGTGAGGAGATCTGGTTTTATCATGACACTCCTGTCACTTCAGTTTCCTGTAGCTTACATGAGTTGCCTTCGTTTCTTTCATGACCTTAATTTACCTTACTTATTTTCCTTCATTCTGAAGTTCTTGTTTATATTCCTACAGAAAACTTACTCTCACCTATCAACTTATTATACATAATTTGCATATAGTAAAATTGCTAATAATACCTGATAGTAAGTGCCTCAAAGTAATTAACTTTACCCATCTCTCCATTGGCTCCTTTTCATTTCTGCTCACCTCCTTTCTCCTTCTCCCTCTTTCTCTCATGAGTAATATTCATGTTGATAATTTCTTATTTTTCTAAAAAAAAAATAATGAACTTTATTTAGTTGATGTACTATTAACTTGCAATCCTTTTTGGAACTAATGTTTTCTATCTCATTGCTGCTAGTGAAAAATACAGTTTAATTAACATAGCCTAAGGGAGAGTGATGCTTTGGCATGCAGAATATCTAAAAATTTTACTGTCAAATATATTGATATTTTATTCACAAATATACTTATTCACCAATATATTGATATTTGTGAAGATTTAAGCTTTATTTAACTGTGAGTTATGGGGATTTATTAGGGTGGTTACTTCATGGATTTCCTGATAGACTCTAATTATAAGAAATGAGGAATAGAGTTTTATATTGTCATTTTCAAAACCTCTACTGGTATGAAAATAATAAATTGTAGCCATTTGAAATGGAGAACATGAAAACCAATGCAGAAATGTAGCTACATGTATTTCAAATATTTCAACAGATTACTTTTATTTTTTTAATATATTTCCTATTGATTTTTTTTTTGACGTTGTGAGAGACTTCCCTGGCAGTCAGTGGTTAAGACTTTGTGCTTCCACTGCAGGGAGCATGGGTTAAATCCTGGGTAGAAAACTAAGATCTTACATGCTGTGCAGTGCAACCAGAAAAAGACAGATATTATTTTCTCCTCTTGCTATTAAGAAATCTCATCCTCTTAGTAGATAAATGCACTGCAATGTTGGAAAGTCGTATTGAGCAGATACATAATTACGTAAACTTTCTAAATAACAGCAAAACAAAATATGAACTACATTCATTTCAAACTAGAATTAAGTATAATAATTGACAGTTATTATATTTTCAATAATTACTATTGACTATTTTGTGTATAACCTTGGTCTGGATTTCTAGTTTTTTGCAACTAAAAAAATTCTGTAAACTGGTAAACGGCTCAGTACTATTTAGTACTATTCATAATAATTTTTTTTCTGAAACCACAGAAACTTTTATTTTATCAGTATTTTATTTTCAGATTTGGGAAAAGAAGTATTATGTCTCCTGAATTTTAAATATAAATATCCATATTTGTGTTTCACATTGTAAACATGAAATGTGAATTGGTAAAAATAAAATGACGTAAAATGAAAATAATCTATTATGAAACTAGAATCCTATGTAATCATACTCTCTTGATAATCACTATTAGATATTTATTTATTCCCAAACACACATCATTATTTTAATGAATGGGATCACACTGTGTACAATATTCAGTTTTGTTTTTATAAAAAATTGTAGTAACTACTTACTTTTAACTTAAAATATCAAGATATCAGCATTTGCTACTGGTATTTGTGGATTTTTTTGTTGCTAACTTGGGTAAGCATCATTATGCTAATTTGGTTGGCATCAATTCAGAAATTTACTCACCCTACTCTAGTTCAGGAGAAATTATTGTTATGTTTTGCTTATGTTAAATCTTAATTGACAAATAAAAACAGAGGTCTTCAAAAAAGGTGAAAAATCATCATATAAAATATGAGTAACTACAATTATATTGGTACTCTGACTAGCTGTGGCTTATTCAAAATAACATTAGTTTAGGTTTTCCTGTTTTCATTTTGTTCTCTACATGAATTTAGTATAAACTATTTTTCTTACCCTGGACAGCATGTGGGAGCATAAGAATAGACAAAGAGGGCGAAACAGGTGACTGGTGTGGAACATGTAGGACTAACAGATTGTGATTAAACTCTCAGAAGGAAATTCTTGAATTGCACTTTAAGATGTAATCCCTGTTTTTCATCTCACAAAAAATAGTTGACTAGACAATTGTGAAAATCCTGTTTTTGCATTAAGAAAGAACACATTTAAATATTAAACAAAATTGTTTTCATAATCCTTTAATATTTTCCCCTTCAAAGGAACTCCTTTATAGGTCTAATTCTTAATATTGGATATTCTAGGTTTCCATTACTTTAGTAGTTATTGATATAGATATTTACCTGATTGATTGTGAAATCATGTTGTTAGCATGTTACTTTTCATTCATTATCTCAGTTACTAACACCTTTTGTTTACCTGCAGTAGACAGGTGTATGGTTGGAAGTACATAGTGAGCAGATGAGACAGATGCATTCTCAATTAGTCAAAGTCCAACTTTTATGGAAATGTGTGAAATAAAAATTTAATTTTTAGCCCTTTTTTCCCTTTAGGTTTTTGTTTGTTTCCTTTTTTGTTTTTTTTCTAAGTAGCACCATGCTTTCCCTGGAGCATAAGATAAAATTAGATAGAATTTATAACTTGTGGTAGTAAAGAGTTTTATTTTCTAAATAGAATAATATCCACAAAGGAGACCTTACTGTAGAGTAAAAAAAAAAAAAAGAAGATGGAAAATTGGCTCTTCTGGTTTGTTGACCTTGTAGTTATTATTTTTAATCATACTCTATATTTTTCCCTCTGATTATTTTATTTCTTATTAAAAATAATTTTAATTCCAAAAGTCTGGTATAATTGGCAACCAAAGATGTTTACTTAGTAATCCTTAATGTATGACATTGAATATCCCAATTATCATTGGTAAGAACAACGTCAGATTCATTTAAAATCAGAGACAGTTCTGAAATCTAAATACTCCTTTCAGATACCATTACCATTTTTGTTATAATAATTATTATTTGTGAAGTGGGTTTATTGACCTCTACAGACAAAAGCTCACAATATAAGTATCTGAAGACAGAATCATAAATTTCAACTTTGTTTTGTCTACCTTTCAGTCATCTGTGTCTCTCAAGTCTTCATGAAACTCCACTCTACCACTAATATGACCAAGGAAAAAATTACCTATAAAGTTTTTCACATTTCTTTGACAGGCAGATGAATGGGTAAAACAGATCTCAAGTTCTCATGCACACTGCGTACTCCTAAGCAACCATCATGTCAATCTGAAACCCTAGTCTACATTTTTATCAGAAAATTCAGTGTGTTAGAATCCTGTAGGCCTACAGACCGTCATTTACTTCCTCTAACTAAAGCCCCAAATGTCATCTACCTGGTCCCAAATGAACCTCACAATCACTTATATACAATGGTTGCTAGTTTCTCTGAGTGTCATTTTAGTTGTTCATTCGTATCACTTTTCTCCTCAAGTGTTAGTCACTTAGTTGTGTCCAACTCTCTGTGACACTCTGGACTGTAGTCAGCCAGGCTCCTCTGTCCATGGGTTTCTCCCAGGCAAAAATACTGGAGCAAGTTGCCATTCCTTTCTCTAAGGGATCTTACCGACCCAGGGATCCAAACAAGGTCTTCTGCATTGCAGTCAGATTCTTTACCATCTGAGTCACCAGGGAAGCCCTTTTTCTGTAAGGAGACTGGCAATCTAAAAATATTTTTATAGAGCAGAACATACAGTACACCCTGAATAAATACAGATTAATTAGAAAGCCACTTTAAGCCTGACTTCCCTCTCTTTTCCCGAGATCTCTTAGCATAATGAAACATTAGAAACAAGCACGAACTTTAAGCAAAGAGTGTGACAATTTATTTTACCGGATTACAAACCTCCATGTCTGTAGCTCAGATTTTATCATCTGTGACGTTCCTCTTTCTATGGCTCATATCACAAGCACCAAAAAACATAACAGATAGACTAACTTTCCAGAAAAAGAAAAAAATGCTTTTGTGTTGGCTCTGCCAGAAATTATCTCAACTCTATATCTGGTTTTAGTGATTTAGAGGAAGGCACGATCAAGGTTAGGAGCATGAACTGCTTATTTTCCTTACATACTAAGCGAAAGTAGGCATGAGAGGAGGTAATAGGAGAGATACCAAGTGGGCAAGTTCCAGGAAAGAATCAAAATAAGAGATAAATGTTTGGAAAAACATTAAGTCAATTAAATAAATGGTTGCTGATGGCAGTGCCAGACTAGCTTACTTGCCTCCTGAAAAATCTGTATGCAGGTCAAGAACAACAGTTAGAACCAGACAAGGAACAACAGACTGGTTCCAAGTTGGGAAAGGAGTACATCAAGGCTGTATATTGTCACCGTGCTTATTTAACTTATATGTAGAGTACATCATGCGAAATGCCAGGCTGGATGAAGCACAAGCTGGAATGAAGATTGCCGGGAGAAATATCAACAACCTTAGATGTGTAGATGACACCACCCTTATGGCAGAAAGAGGAACTAAACAGCCTGTTGATGAAAGTGAAAGAGGAGAGTGAAAAAGTTGGCTTAAAACTCAGCATTCAAAAAACAAAGATCATGGCATCCGGTCCCATCACTTCATGGCAAACAGATGGGGAAACAATGGAAAGGGACAATAGTAACAGACTATTTTCTTGGGCTCCAAAATCACTGCAGATGGTGACTGCAGCCATGAAATTAAAAGCTTGCTCCTTGAAAGAAAAGCTATGACCAACATAGACAGCATATTAAAAAGCAGAGACATCACTTTGCCAACAAAGGTCCATCTAGTTAAAGCTGTGGTTTTTTCAGTAGTCATGTGTTGATGTGAGAGTTGAACCCTAAATAAAACTGAAAGTAAAAGTTGCTCAGTCATGTCTTACTCTTTGCCACCCCATGGACTATACAGTTCATGGAATTCTCCAGGCCAGAATACTAGAGTGGGTAGCCGTCCCCCTCTCCAGGGGATCTTCCTGACCCAGGAATCAAATCGGGGTCTCCTGCATTGCAGGAGGATTCTTTACCAGCTGAGCTACCAGGGAAGCCCTAAAGAAAGCTGATACTGAAGAACTGATGCTTTTAAACTGTAGTGTTGGAGAAGACTCTTGAGAATCCCTTGGACTGCAAGAAGATCAAACCAGTCAATCCTAAAGGAAATTAGTCCTAAATATTCATTGGAAGGACTGATGCTGAAGCTGAAGTTCCAATACTTTGGCCACCTGATGGGAAGAACTGACTAATTGGAAAAGACCCTGATGGTGGGAAAGATTGAAGGCAGGAGGAAAAGAGGACAGAGGATGAGACCGTTGGAGGGCATCACTGACTCAGTGGACATGAGTTTGAGCAAGCTCCAGGAGATAGTGACGGACAGAGAAACCTGGCGTGCTGTATTCCATGGAGTCTCAGAGTCAGACATGACTGAGTGACTGAACTGAACCAAATTCTAAAATACTCACATTTTTCAATGCTCTTAAAAAGTACAATTTCTAATCCATAATAGTTTATCCTAAAATCCAATTCTGTCATATCCTTCAGCTGAACCGGGGTTGTAATTTGTTGAATTCTGAATTGAACTGATGACAGTGCATTATAATGACCAAGAATTTGGGTCTGGAACTAACTGCCTGGTTCAAATCTTAGATCTTTCCTTGCTAGCAAAACCTGTTTATGTTTCTATGAACTGGGAACAAAAATAAAAATAATAATACCTATCTCATAGGCTGATTATGTGGATTAAATGGCAAATAGCTATCATTTTTCTGAATAATCTGAATTTGTTTAAAGTTCTAATATGTCTTTACTCATTTGATCATCATAATATTGGTGGTGGCAAATGTCCTAATTATCAGAGACAGGGAGAGAAAAAGACATATTCAACTGTATAAAGTCAGTAAAAGTCTCTTTTAAAGTTCAGTTCTCTTTGAAGGATAATGCCAGGTTATTCCTTCCATTGCAATCGCCTAGACTCTTGACACTGAATCTAAAACTTGTCTGAAATTATACATAAAAGATTTATATTCCACTCTAATTAAAAAGTCTTAGAAGAACAGTTAAAGCTACCTTCCTATCTATTATAAGTTCATTGTAGAGGCTCAAAGCCAGTTTCTTAATATGCCATTTTAAAGGTGAGTTGAATATCAGTAAGTACCATTATTAACAAGCCCCATAAGGATTTTTTGAAAACTACTTGAAGCAAGTGCATGATGCTGTAAAATGTTTGTCTTAGTTTTATAAAATTGGTGGCATTGTATTGGATATGTTATCTCAGGAACCACATCTTGCCAGAACATTCAGCACTTCAAGTGTTTTTTAGAAAAATGAATATACATATCTAGAGTTTTTAGAGTGCTTTACAGTGCTTCTTGTGGTACCTAGGTGTTTTACATTCATCAAATAAGTTAAGAGCTAAACCCTGCAGTGCTGAATGGGGACAAATATAATAAAAAAAAATAAAGCCATTCTGCCTTCTAGAAATGCATTCACATAAAATATTATTATATCCAAACTAAAATCATCTAAAATGTGATTTGGAAAAGAAACTTTTGGAAGTATTAAGATTCATAAACAGTGTTTTGGCTAATGCTCGATTCTAATTTTTGTATATACAAATGCAGGCTTGAGAACTCTAGAGATGTCCAGTTAGAGCCTTTAAGATTGCGATTTAATTGCCAACTTACGCTATTTTTTCAAGCGATTCTTTTCAAAACTATAGATTTCAAAGTCAAAGAAAATTGCATATACGTTTCATCGTCAGAACCAATGCTAATTTAGCCAAAATATTGACAGTCTATTTCGTACTAAGAAGTTTCTTAGTTGTGTTTCATTATCAGAGTGTGCACTACTAGCCACAGTATGTCTAAAATAGTCTCTTTCTGGTGAGCAATTGAAACCTTGGGAGCCAGCAGAAAGGGAATCAGTAAAGGTGGCTTACCAAGGGCAGGCTGTGAAAGGGTAGGAAGTTATCACTGACATTGCTTAGAACTGTTAAGAGTACGGGCTTCCCAGGTGGCACTATTGGTAAAGAACCTGCCTGTCAATGCAGGAGACCAGAAGTCATGATTTTGATCTTTGGGTCGGGAAAATCTCCTGGCAGAGGGCATGGCAACCCACTCCAGTATTCTTGCCTGGAAAATCCCATGGACAGAGGAGCCTGGTGGGCTGTAGTCCACTGGGTTGTAAAGAGTTTGACACGACTGAAGCAACTTTTCCTACACATGCATGTTCAGAGTATGGTGATATGAAGATGTATATAGTCTGTATATTTGTAGATTACATTATTGTTTTTAAGTTATCTGCAGATTGTGTACCTCTTACTGCCTACACCCCTGGGGGTTCATTATACCAGTTGTGATACACCACTTACCAACTCTATGGGAAGAATTAATTGAAAAAGAAATACCTATATCTTTTTTTTTTTTTTTTGAAATACCTATATCTTAATGGAATGGGAGAACTGTCTGTTCTGACTTAACAGAGGAAAAGATTAATATGAATAAGGAAAGGGCAACTTGGATTGCTCAAGAGATTTGTCATCCAGCATGCAGAACATTTATTATGTTCCAGTTCTTCAGGATGTATTTCTAATAACCAGATAACTTCTTCAAAGCAGCTGTTACCTACCTATCATATGAGAAAATTGAGATTCAGAGATGTGGTAATTTTGCAAATGAGTTACAACTCCAATCTGTAACCTAAAAGTTCATCGGTTTTCTGCTAGGCATCATTCACCTCTTCAGCAACTACTTCATTTCAGATGAGATACTAGGGAATTCCTTGGTGGTCTGGTGGTTAGGATTCAGTGCTTTCACTACTTGGGCTGGATTCAATCCCTTTTGGGAAACTAAAAGTCTGCCAGCCACAGCGTGATCACATATAAAATAAAAATGGGATTCTATCGGATAGAGCTTCTATTTTTGGCTAGGTGTAATATGATTTATTTTGTTTGTTTTGATTATGCCACTTATGAGCTATTTCCTAAACTAGATTTGAGAAAAGTTTGACCATCTTGCATACCTTCTTTGATAAAGAGTTCTTGAACTACAGGATTATGAGCTTATCTGCTTGCAAAGTTGTATTTTGGAGCACTTGGTGTTAAAAATAACACTGAAATCAAGCTTCAAAGCCTGGAGAGTGTACAAAAGTTTGTTAATTTATGAAAGCTAAGGAAGCAACAGTTAGAACTGGGCATGGAAGAACAGACTGGTTCCAAATAGGAAAAGGAGTATGTCAAGGCTGTATATTGTCACCCTGCTTATTTAACTTATATGCAGAGTACATCATAAGAAACACTGAGCTGGAGGAAGCACAAGCTGGAATCAAGATTGCTGGGAGAAATATCAATAACCTCAGATATGCAGATGCCACCACCCTTATGGCAGAAAGTGAAGAAGAACTAAAGAGCCTCTTGATGAAAGTGAAAGAGGAGAGTGAAAAAGTTGGCTTAAAGCTCAACATTCAGAAAACTAAGATCATGGCATCTGGTCCCATCACTTCATGGCAAATAGATGGGGAAACAGTAGAAACAGTGGCTGACTTTATTTTTCTGGACTCCAAAATCACTGCAGATGGTGACTGCAGCCATGAAATTAAAAGACGCTTACTCCTCAGAAGAAAAGTTATGACCAACCTAGACAGCATATTAAAAAGTAGAGACATTACTTTGCCAACAAAGGTCCGTCTAGTCAAGGCTATGGTTTTTCCAGTGGTCATGTATGGATGTGAGAGTTGGACTATAAGGAAAGCTGAGCGCTGAAGAATTGATGCTTTTGAACTGTGGTGTTGGAGAAGACTCTCGAGAGTCCCTTGGACTGCAAGGAGATCCAACCAGTCCATCCTAGAGGAGATCAGTCCTGGGTGTTCATTGGAATGACTGATGTTGAAGCTGAAACTCCAATACTTTGGCCACCTCATGCGAAGAGCTGACTCATTGGGAAAGACCCTGATGCTGGAAAGGATTGGGGGCGATTGGGGGCAGGAGGAGAAGGGGATGACAGAGGATGAAATGGCTGGATGGCATCACCAACTTGACAGACATGGGTTTGGGTGGACTCCAGGAGTTGGTGATGGACAGGGAGGCCTGGCGTGCTGCGGTTCATGGTGTTGCAAAGAGTCGGACATGACTGAGCGACTGAACTGAACTGAAATTTAATAAGGATAAAAATATTAGCATAAACAGTTCAGGAATCATATCACTTGTCTCCAGTTTCTTTTTATTCTTACTTTTTACATTTCATTGATCCCACGGAAATCCAAAATTTTAGGAAGGAAAATAAAGTCATAATAAAAGCTTATAGTTACTTCCTGGAGGGCAGTTTTGTTTAAAAAAGTACTCAGATGACATCTTCTAACAAAATTAGATCACTTATAGCTCTATTTTGGGTTGAATAGATTGGGACCTTAGAAGTCAGTGTGAAGAAAAGGAAATCTGACATGGGAGGATCAGGTTCTAGAAAAAACCTGAAATTCTGGTAGATCCAGAAATTTGATAAAGTCCACACACTTCAGTTTTCAAAGAAATATGCTAAACTTGGATTCTAAAGGTGATAATAATCATAACAATTCTTAAGTGCCTGCTATAAAGAACAGGTACTGTTCTTGTCCTTACAGCAACAATCCAAGAAAGATTTTGTTAATCTTATTACAAAGGAGGTGTAGGGAGGTTAAATAGCTTTTCTAAGATCGCATTTCAAGTAGGTGAAAGTGTTTATATTTTAAGTTGCATTTTGTGTCTCAAAGCATCTTATTCTAGCAGATCTAACTTGTCAAGGGCAAATAATGCTGTCAGTATTTTAATGGCCCCAGGAAGCAGGAATTTTGAAAGTGAAAGTCACACAGTCGTGTATGACTCTTTGCAACCCCACAGACTGTCCATGGAATTCTCCAGGTCAGAATACTGGAGTAGGTAGCCTTTCCCTTCTCCAGGGAATCTTCCCAACCAGACAGCTCTAAATTTGTTATTCAGGCAGTTGTCATTCAGGTAGTCAAACTGCTTTTAAGAAAGAGGGAAAAGGTAAGACAGAAAAGTTCAAAGTTTAGGCCATGGTGATCTAGGCACAAGAAGGATTAGGCTGGACAATAGTTCCTGAGGAAGTGAACCTGAGTTCAGGGCAGGTCCCAGAACCCAAGAGTGAACTACAGTGCATATCAGTAAATCAAGGCAGAAGCATAGTCTTGGTACTGGCATGGCAAGAATAAAAATACTAGAGGTGTGTGGGCATCTCAACTTCATTTATGGGTTCTAGATTTCAACAGCTAGTTGGTATGCATCTGCCTTTGTCAAGATGATAAACTGCTATGCTGTTTTGTTGTTTAATTGTAGAAAGTTGAAGTGGAGCTCTATGAGTTCAAGGATAGTTGCTTTGCGCCCACTTTGTCTTTTTCACTTAGCACAGTCCTTGACAATCAGAAGATGCTGAATAAATAATTGTTGATTTTTGGATGGAAAAATCCAAATGGCGTGATAATAAGTTAAAAAATCACCACAACCACAAAATTATTTATGAGCCATCATATTTACCTTTCTGATTAGAATACTGCTGATTCAAAACAATAAAGGAGAGAGATTCTTCCTGATACACAGAATGAGGCAAGGAAGTAATCAGATCTTGAAAGCAACTAAACACCAAATGGTTGTTTTTACTTGTTGACTTTCTCTGTGGCACCATTATTATCAAATGGTCTTAGTTATCATTTAGTGCTAAATGCACTTATCTTTTATATTGTCTTGGAATGCCCCACCCTTCAAAGTTTCATAAGTACTCTTGGTACAACCTGGCTCCCCTTCTTCTCCCCCCTTTTCCTCCTCCTTTCTTTTTTCCTTCCTTCCTCCCTCTCTCCCTCCCTTCCTCCCTCCTTATCTCCCCTCCTTCTTTCTTTCCTTCCTTTCTTTTCATTTCTTTTTAAATTTTCTCTCTTTTTTTCACATTTTTTGTTGTACCTAATCTACTTGGTTTTATAATTTAGTTTGTTTACCTAGCTAAACTTTTCAGTAAATACTTTCCTCTCTTTTTTTATCCTTATGTACAGTACAGTTCTTTAGTTAGTAGCTTGTCTTTTCCTTGAAGTTTATGAATATGGTCTTGGAGGTTACATGTGAATTTGAATTCTAGAACTTGCATTTGTAACTTATGTGGAAAGTTAAGTGTTATAATGATTAATTTCCTCATCTGTAAAAAGAAGAGACAGACAGATAATATTTCATGTAGTTTTTCTGTCAGTCTTTGCTTTATTGTTATTTGCCAAGCGCCTGCCCTCTGAGAGTTTTTAGACTTGGCTAATGTCAGCAACTGGGTTGCTGGAATTCAAACCCAGTTCGTTCAGACTTAAAATCTAATAAACTCTTTCTAATACACCATACTATACCCTGTATTATAGTTACTTTCTCACTAGCAGCAGAATGACAAAGCAATGTGCTGATGGTGACTGTTTTTTCCAATTCCTCAAAGGGATTTATTATCTAAAAATATTCTCCCAAATGTTTCACTGATTCTTTTTCTAAATGTTTTATGTGTTTTAAACTATTATGCTCCAAATTAGCCTATATTCTTAGCCTATAAACCTAATTTCTACTCTGAGAAAAAAATTACCATCTAGCTATAAAGAGGATCCATATTAGTTTTCATTAATGTAAAGCACAAACTTATTTATTCCCTAGGGAGAAGAAGTGAACCTTTTTCAACAACTGAATAATACTAAGGATTTTTCAGGCTGAATTGTTATAGAAAGAAAGAAATAGTATACTATACTTTTTACTAACAGAACTACAAGGAACTGTATACTGTCACACCCATCATCATCACCATCATCATTATCATCACCACCGCCATTTAAACAACAGCTCCAAATTTGATGTGTTAAATAAATTGTGCAGTGTATCAAAAGTAACTTGTTGTTAAAGCACACAAACATAGACTACATACTCATATTTTCAAATTATTTACTTTTTAAATTAAAAGTTATTTTGTGAATTAGATTTGATCGCAGATTTTCCCATATCATTGTCATTTATTTGTGTTTTATGACTTCTTTGGTGAGAAAGAAGTGGAATTACATATAGAATCAGAGGTATATCCAAAAAAGTGAATTTTCACTGTGAATGCCAGTTCCTTGGTTCTAATCCAGCAAAGTAATTTTGGGTAATTACCATGTGCTGAAAATTTTAAGTATATATAACCAATCTCATCTATGTAGATATTTGTATAATCTATAAATACACATGAACACAAGAAAACTTTGAGCACTGAGGGATAGATCAGTACTTGAAACACTTGAGTTCTGAAACAAGCAAAAGAAAACCCTGTTTTTCAGGATTGTTGGAAAGAATTAGTTTAAGGAAACATATTATTAAACATGATTTTAGCAATGCTATGCTTTTAAGGGTATAATAATTTCACATTGACTAAAGAATAGTCTTAAAGTAAATTAATAACAAATGTTGACATTGGATACTGGCAAATTATTATTTACAGTTTGACTTCATTATGAGCTCCTCACTTAATCGTTGTGCTCTCAAATAGGATCTATATTTATTCCTGGTGCTTTATTTTGTATTTTATAGTTGCATGATTGTAAAAGTGTTTTGCCAAGTTCTTAGCTTATAAAACTGCCTATCTGATACCGTTCAGTGTATGCTGTAACATACACTGTAATACTGTTTAAGAAAATTAATGATATTAAAAATATAGCAAAAATAGAAATCAAACTCCTTTTTATGAGGTTATTCAATTATTAATGATTCTTATTCATTTATATTTTAGAACACAAATCAATTTCACAGTGGCTATTGATTTTACTGCATCAAATGGTGAGTATTATGACTATCTTATAATAAGAATTATCACCTATTACATTAAAAATAAATATTTTCATGAGGTTTAGATGTTTTAAGTGCTTCATAAAAAATTCAGATAATTTTTCTTTTTATAATGTTATGAAATAGTTTAGGTATATAAGACTATAAGAAATACAACAAAAGTGCATAATAGTCTCATTCAAATTTGTTAACTATTTAAATACTGTCTCTTTTGTTTTACATATTTTTAAAAGGAAAACTTTAAATTTAGTTAAGCTCATTGTGTACCCTTCCCTTTTTCTCCATACATAGCTATAATTCTGAAGCATATCTAACTATAATCCTCATTTTTATAGTACTTTTTTGTACATTACTTTATATAAATATAATTCAAGTACATGAACCTTCACAGCTTGCTTTTCTTTTATTTGACTGTTTTTAATAATTACTTATGCTAGCACATTTATATTTAATTAATTCAGAGGGACCATCAACTAAATCCCATGCTAAGTTTAGAAAAGAAAGAGAAACTAGAGATCAAATTGCCAATATTCGCTGGATTATAGAGAAAGCAAGAGAATTTCAGAAAAACATCTATCTCCATTTCATTGACTATGCTAAAGCCTTTGAGTGTATAGATCATGACATATTGGAAAGTTCTTAGAGAGATGGAAACACCAGACCATCTTACCTGTCTCCTGAGAAACCTGTATGTGAGTCAGGAAGCAACAGTTAGAACCCCATATGGAAAAACTGATGGGTTCAAGATCAAGAAAGGTGTACAACAGGGCTGTCTGCTGTCACCCTGTTTATTTAACCTATATGCTGAGCATATAATGAGAAATGTGGGCTGGATAAGTTACCAGCTGGAATCAAGATAGACAAGAGAAACATCAACAACCTCAGACATATGGATGATACAACTGTAATGGTGGAAAGCGAAGTGGAACTAAAGAGCTGCTTGATTAGGGTGAAGGAGGAGAGTGAAAGAACTGGCTTACGACTAAATATTTTTAAAACTAAGATCATAGCATCCGCCCCCATTACTGCATGGCAAATAGAAGGGCAAAAGGTGGAAGTAGGAACCGATTTCCTCTTCTTGGGTGCCAAAATCACTGCAGATGGTTGACTACAGCCACAAAATCAGAAGATGATTGTTTCTCAGCAGGAAAGCGATAACAAACGTAGACAGTGTGTTGAAAAGCAGAGACATTACTCTGCCAACAAAGGTCCATATAGTCAAGGCTATGGTCTTCCCAGTGGTCATATACAGTTTTGAAAGCTGGACTGCAAAGAAGGCAGAATGCCAAAGAATTTATGCCTTCAAAATGTGATGCTGGAGAAGACTCCTGAAAGTCCCTTGGACAGCAAGGAGATCAAACCAGTCAATCTTAAGGGAGATCAACCCTGAATATTCACTGGAAGGACTGATGCTGAAGCTGAAGCTCCAGTATTTAGGTCATCTGATGAAAACAGAGGACTTTCCTGATGCTGGGAAGATTGGTGGCAGAAAGAGAAGAGAGTATCAGAGGATGAGGTGGCTGGACAGCATCACTGATGCAATGAACATGAACTTGGGGAGATGGTGAAGGTCAGGGACACCTGGCGTGCTGCAGTCCATGGGGTCACAAAGAGTTGGACACGACTGGGTGACTGAACAACAACATGGATAATTTGTATATCAAACATTTTAAGAAAGGAAAGACAGTGAGTGGACTTTCAATCTTATTTCAAAGTGACTTTATTTCAACAGTTATTATGTACCATAAAAAAAGAATATCATTATTTAACTTTTACCAAAAGTTGCCATCAGTTTATATATTTACCTAGTTTTTTTCAAATTGGTTATTGTGCTGTAACTCTCACATTAAATTCCCTTTTCTTCACATTTCTCTCACATTCACTCACGTTTCACAAAATAATTGAATTTTTAAGTAAGAAAGCATCTTAGAGGTCATTTACTCCAGCCGTCATTCTCTTAGGGCTTCCCTAGTGATTCATTCAGTAAAGAATCTGCCCCCAGTGCAAGAGACAGTCTGTAATGCAGGAGACCCAGGTTCTATCCTTGGGTTGGGGAGATCCCCTGGAGAAGGAAATGGCAACCCACTTCAGTATTCTTCCCTGGGAAATCCAATGGACAGAGGAGCTTGGCAGGCTACAGTCCCTAGGGTCTCAAGAGTTGGACATGACTTAATGACTAAACTACTACCACCATCACCCTCATGTGCAGAGAAGGAAATTCAGATCTAGAAAATCTTTTACTAATAAAATCCCTGCTTTGTTAGCAGAGGTGAGGAGACCAAACTCTAATATAGCCTTTGACTACATGGTAAATTTATTCTTCAACATCGTGGCTTCAAGTTGATGATATTTACACATGTGTTTTATTCAGTAAAATATGAAACATATATACCTAAAGTCCAACTGGATTAAAATGTTAGCTTTTGTTTACCAATGAACATTATTAGCACAACAGCTAGAAGAACAAGACTATATTCAATGGAGCAATACAAACTACTGAAACTGTCTTAAGAAAATAGACAATCTGAAAAACCTCTAGTAGAGATTGAATTAGTAATTTAAAAACTATCCACAAAGGTTTTGTGAGCCTAGGTTTAGATAGCTTAACTGATGAACTCTATTTAAAGAGGAAATCAATACCAGTTCTTCACAAATTCTTCTAAAAAATAGAAGAGGAAGGAATATTCCTAACTCAATCCAAGAGGCATTACCTTGATACCAAAACCAGATAAAAACATAAGAAAAATCAGAAAACAATACCTTTTATGGATATAAACATTCTCAGCAAAATACTAGCAAATTGAATCCAGCAGTAGGTAAAAAGAATTATATATCATGATTAACTAAAATTTATCTCAGTAATGCAAGGTTGGCTTAATATTCAAAAGTCAAATGATGTAACACACCATACCAATCGATAATGTAAAGCACGCATGACCACCTCAAAGTTTGACCTACTTTTATAATGTGTGTGTATGTGTGCATGTGCGTGTGTGTGTGTGCTCAGTTGCTCAGTCATGTCTGACTCTTTGCAACCCCATGGGCTATAGCCTGCAAGGCTCCTCTGTCCATGGAATTTTTCAGGCAAGAATACTGAAACTGGTTACCATTTCCTGCTCCAGGGGATCTTCCTGACCTGGAGATTGAATCCATGTCTCTTGCATCTCCTGCATTGGCAGGTGGATTCTTAAGGCTGTGCCAAATAAAAACATACAAACTAGGAACAGAATGTGACTTATTAACCTCATGAAGGGAAAATATGGAAAATCTATAGCAAACATCATTCTGAAGAGTGAAAATCTGGATGCTTTCAACTTAAGATGAGGAAAAGAACAAGAATGTAAGCTCTCTCTTCTTCTATTTTACATTGTACTAGAGGCCAGGGCAATTAGGCAAGAAAAAAATAAAAGATATCCAGATCGGAAAGGAAGAAGTAAAATTACTTTTATTTGCAGATGACATAATCTTGTATGTAATACATACAAAATCCTAAGGAATTCACCACTAAAAATCAATTAAAACTAATAAATGAGTTTGGCAAGATTGAAGGATGAATGATCAATATATAAAAATCAGTTCTTTTCTAATAACAATCTGAAAATCAAATTAAGAAAACAATTCCATTTTTTAATAATATCAAAAGGAATACAGTACTTAGAAATAAATTTAACAAAAGATTCTTTACCATCTGAGTCACCAGAATAGTGACTGCAAAACTTATACCCTGAAATTATATGCTGAAAACTTTTGAAAGAAATTAAACATGAAAATAATATGAAAAACATGCCATGTTCATTGATTAGGAAATTCAGCATTGTTAAGACGGCAGTATTTTCCACAGAGATTATCAGATTCACTGTAATCTCTATCAGAATCTGAAAGAGTCTTCAAATTTTTTGAAGAAGTGGATAACTGACCCAGAAATTATATGGAATTTAAAGAGATTCAGAAGAACCAAAGCAGATTTGGAAGAAAATAAAAAGAATAAAGCAGGAAGATTCATACTCCTCATTTTCAAGACTTACAATAGTAATTTCAAGGCAGTGTGGGGCTGGCATAAAAATGTTAATAGATACATAGATCAATGAAATAGAATTGATATTCCAAAAGTAAACCCAGGCATCTTAAGTTAACTGATTTTGAGAAGAGTACCAAGACAATTCAGTGGGAGGAAGAATATTGTCTTCAGCAAATGGTCCTGGCACAATTGAATGCCCATATGCAAAAAAAAAAAAAAAAAAATGAGGTTTTTGGACCCTAGCATCATATACAAAACTAATAGAAAATAGACCAAGAATCTAAATGTAAGGGTTAAAATTTTAAAGCTATTAAAAGAAAACAGCGATATATTTTCATGAGCTTGGATTTGACAATTGATTCTCAGGTATGACACCAAACACATGAGCAACAGAGCAAAAAATAAATAAATTGAACTTCATCAAAATTAAAACTTTTTATGCTCCGTGAAGCATAATTAGCAAAGTCAAAAGACAAACCCCAGAATGAAGTAAAATGTTAGCAAATCAGATATTTCATAGAGGATTTGTATCTAGAAAGTATAAAGAACTCTTATAACTCAAAAAAAAGACAAATAGTGCAATTAAAAATGATATTCCAGTTATTCAAAAGAGCTATATAAATGACCAGTAAGCCCATGAAATGGTACTTGGCAACTTATGTTGCCAAGGAAATGCAAATCAAAATCATAATTAGATACAACTGAGTTGGCCAAAATGTTCGTTCATTTTTTGTGTTGTTTTTCCTGTTAGATGTTTCTAATAGAGTTTAGTTGTCTTTAACTTCAGTTGAAACAATTTTGCTAGACTGAATTGTAACAGCTGTCATATCAGTGTGCATTAAAAAAAAATCAAGATTGGTGGATTTTTGTGTGCCATTTGAATACTGAAGATGGAAGAACAAAGCAATATTTTCAGCATATTTTGCTTTATTTTTAATGTTTCAAGAAAGGTAAAAAAAGCAACTGAAACACAAAAATAAGACAGAGAGAGATTTGTGCAATTTACAAAGAATGTGTTGTGATTGAACGAACATGTCAAAAGTGGTTTGCAAAGTTTCATGCTGGAGATTTCTTACTGGATGATACTCCACCGTCTGGCAGACTGGTTGAAACTGATGACAATGACATCAAAACTTTAATTGAGAACAATCAGTGTTATACCACATGGGAGATAGCCAACATACTCAACATTTCCAAATTAAGCTTTGAAAATCATTTGTACCAGTTAGGTTATGTTCATCACTTTGATCTTTGAGTTCCACATAAGTTATGCAAAAATAAAACCTTCTTGATCATATTTCTGCATGTGATTCTCTACTTAAATATCATGAAAGCATTCCATTTTTAGAACAAATTGTAACAGGTGATGAAAAGTGGACACGCTAAAATAATGTGAAATGGAAGAAATCATGGGAAACGTGAAGTGAAGCACCATCAACCACATCAAAGGCTGGTCTTAATCCAAAGAAAGTAATGCTGTGTATGTGGTGGGATAGGAAGGGAGCCCACTATTATGAACATCTTCTGGAAAGCCAAATTAATTAACTCGTTGGGTTAATTGCAACAAGTATCACTCCCAATTAGAGCAACTGATAGCTGCACTTAATGAAAAGCATCCAGAATTAGTCAACAGAAAACACATACTCTTCCAGCAGGATACTGCCAGACCACATGCCTCTTTGATGACCAGGTAAAAACTGTTACAGCTTGGCTGGGAAGTGCTGATTCATCCACCATATTCACCAGACATTTCACCTCCCATTGTCCATTTATTTCAGTCTTTACAAAATTACCTTCATAGAAGAAATATCAATTTCCTGGAAAACTGTAAAAGGCACCTGAAACAGCTCTTTGCTTAAATGATAAAAAAAATTGGGGGAAGATGAAATTATAAAGTTGTCTGGAAAATGACATAAGATAATGCAGAAGGCAATGTCACCCCACTCCAGTATTCTTGCCTGGAAAATCCCATGGACGGAGGAGCCTGGCAGTCTGCAGTCCATGAGGTCGTGACGAGTCGGACACGACTGAGCCACTTCACTTTTGCTATTCACTTTCATGCATTGGAGAAGGAAATGGCAACCCACTCCAGTGTTCTTGCCTGGAGAATCCCAGGGACGGCAGAGCCTGGTGGGCTGCCGTCTATGGGGTCGCACAGAGTCGGACACGACTGAAGCGACTTAGCAGCAGCAGAAGCAGTGGAACAAAACAACGAACATGTTGTTCAATAAAGTTCCTGGTGAAAATGAAAGATGTGTATTTTATCTTTTTTAATTTATTTATTTTTTAATTGAAGGATAATTGCTTTACAGAATTTTGTTGTTTTCTGTCAAACCTCAACATGAATCAGCCATAGGTATACACATATCCCCTCCCTTTTGAACCTCCCTCCCGTCTCCCTCCCCATCCCACCCCTCTAGATTGGTACAGAACCCCTGTTTGAGTTTCCTGAGCCATACAGCAAATTCCCGTTGGCTGTCTAGTTTACATATGGTAATGTAAGTTTCCATGTTACTCTTTGTATTTTATTTTTATAGAAAAACTGAAGAAACTTTCTGGCCAACCCAATATTTCATACCCACTAGGATGACTATAATCCAAAAGTCAGAAAACAGCAAGTGTTGGCAAATATGTGAAGCAATCGGAACCCACCCTCACATACTGCTGATGAGAATGTAGAATAGTGCAGCCACTTTGGAAAACTCTGTGGCAGTTCTCCAAGTTGTTACACATAGTTACCATATGAACTAGCAATTCCACTCTTGGATATATATACAAATGAGATGAAAACATATGTCCAGTTAAAAGAGCTTATTCAAGCGTTATTCTTTTATGAAGGCATAGTGTACCTCTAAAACAAAAATCATATATCTTTGATAATATTCAAAGTTTAAAATATTGCAAAATCTTTAAGCAAAGAGTTATAACTAACAGTAAGGGCTATGAAATATACCTAGATTCTTATTCTAGTTTGACTAATTATTACAGTGTAATTAGGGCAAGTTACTTAATCTGAAAGTTATTTGATATGAAAAACAAGTGTAATAGGCTTGTTGGAAAGGGACTAAGTGAAACATGAAGTAAGTTCATACATGTTGTAATAGCATGTATGTTACTAACGTTCTATGCTATTATAATTATTATTGTTATTAGCTGATAACTCAATGTTATTAACTTACTACAAGTTCACTTTTCCATGTGCATTGCTGCTGATATGGAGGTGGTACAACTATGGTCCCAGTTTCAAGAAGTTGCCAGATTCTGTGGTGGAGAGCACAAAAGCATAAGAGTAGAAGAGGAAAGACAATAAAGGCTAGAATAAATAAGGAAGGTCATCTCATGTGTGTGAGACATAAACTGTAGGAGGAGAAAGTGAATTTCAGGATTGGGTGGCAAACTGAGTGGTAGAGATGGAAAGAAAGATAGCATTAGTGATACAGTGAAGAGATTGGTCTGGGTGAAGATGCTAGAAAGATATAGGGAACATCTTTGAATGAGTACAATTGGGCTCTGCTATGCATGATAGGCCAAAGTGTTTAGATATGCTGGGGTATTAGTAGTGCTTTTAAGTTGTGGTTCTCTTAGAGAAATAGAATTAGTTGTGTATTGCAACCGTTGGGTAACAACTCTTATTATATTTGAGAGTTGGGTTAAATAATCCCTTAGGCAAGTAGAGGCATTATTTATCTGTGGTTCCAGTACGTCTTTGAAGAAGAGACAAAAATCTCTGCTTTAGAAAGAGCTGTCAAAAATTGCACTAGGTAAGTTAAACAGACAGGGAAGACTGCTCAGGATTTTTGCAATAGAGACCAAAGCTACAGCAATGGAAGAAATAAATTGAACTCTTTTCCTCCAAAACAAAAGATGAAAAGTGCTGTTGTGAACTAGTGGAAAGGTATTGAGAGATACTGGAGGCGAAACTAGTCTGTTTGATTAAGCCATCTGTGTTTACTGCATGCTCAGTCGCAACCAGCTCTTTGCAACCCTTTGGACTGTAACCTGCCAGGTTCTCTGCCCATGGGATTTTTCAGGCAAGAATTCTGGAATCAGTTGCCATTTCCTCTTCCAGGGGATTTTTCTGACCCAAGGATCCAGGGATCAAACCCCAGTCTCCTGGTTTCTTGCTTTGCAGGCAGATTCCTTACCACTAAGCCATGGGGAAGCCTTCTGTGTTTACTAATTAGCAGGTATTGAAGTTAGTCTCCTACTCTCCCATAGAGACTAAGCAACAGAGGTGATATTTTTCTTGATTATTACATTTCAAAGGAATGACTCTCAGGTCCCTGAGAAAGACATTCCTGAACTGTAGAAGATTTATACTTCAAAGGAACAGAGAAAGAATTCACAATTCCAGGTTTTCTAAAGTAACTGCTCTAAGAAGAGGTCAAGGGCCTATAGTCAGGAGATATCTTTCTAAAGTTAGTCAAGCTGAAGGAAACATTAGGGCCCATCTTGATCATAAGACACTTTTAAAACAATAATTTTGTCATGTGGCCCTTGAATGCTGATAACCCTTGTAAATATATATGCACTTACACGATGAATTATCTTTAAACCAAAAATGTTCTGGGTATTGTTATATGCATTATAAAATAAAGAGCTTTACTTTGTTTCTCTCTGGATCTCAAGTGCTTGCTATTACTTTTTCCTTAACAAAAAAGAACTATGCTTTGCTGGTTTCCTTCTTTGGGCAATGTTTTAATGTAGAAGGGAGCTTTATGAACTGCTACAAGTCCCATTTAATTTCCATTTTCACTTAAGAAACCAAAGGGACTTTCAGGCTGCCTTTGTGCTGGTAATTAGGGCAACTGAATCTGAATCTCTGTGTTTGAGTCGTGACGCATATATTGCTTTCTTTGTCAAATTCATCTTTATTCAAGTGAGACATCCTACGTTTGTGGATGACTCAGACAATAATAACAGGAGTAGTTAAACTTTACATTTCTATTTGTTTAGTCACGACTCTTTGAGACCGCATGTGCTATAGCCCACCAGGCTCCTCTGTCCATGGAATTTTCCAGGCAAGAATTCTGGAATGGGTTGCCATTTCCTTCTCTTACATTTCTATGGTGCTTTATAATTTTTAATCACTTTCACACATATAATCTTAGTTTGTCTTCTCAGTAAACATTGTAGTAGGATTTCTAACAGGAATTTTATAGTTAGTTGTCCTACAGATGGAAAGACTTGACTTTGGGCCTTTTTACTCCTAATTTAATGTCTAGTTAGAAACTGAATAATTTTTCAGATTCAGATTTTTAGCATAAATTTGAAAATCACCATGTTCTTCTCTTTTCAAGTGATTAAATTGGGATAGGTCTCACATATTCAATTTATGTTTGTGATACAACTTTAAGAAGGCTTATAATTGTTGAAGCCTATTAACATCAGTTGGGTCCTTTGATTACAGGCATAAGGAGTCAAGCTAAAGGCACATAGTTTGTTTCTTTTAAATAAAGATTACAATAAAATATGATCAACAAAATTATTTTTATGCTTCTGGGGCTAAAACTCAAGAATAGCCTATGGCATTGACAATGAAAAATAATTTTTGAAAAAAGTCTGAATATCTTTGGGAAATTTCCTACCTGTCTGATCTAATTTAATAAATATCTCTATGTCATTGTCTGTCCAAAAGAAACTATTGGGTTGACCAAAGGTCTGCTTGATTTTTCCATAAAATGTTATGTAAAAACCTGAATAAACTTTTTGGCCAACCCACTATTTAACACATTATGAATGTAGGCAGAAAAACATTATTGATATTTCAATCTGAAATAGATATCAAGAAAAATGTCTAAAAATTATACCTTTAGCTTGATCTCTCATGTTTTAATTTTTTTTCTGTCATCAGGCAACCCTGCCCAGCCCACTTCTCTCCACTACATGAATCCTTATCAGCTGAATGCCTATGGTATGGCACTGAAAGCAGTGGGAGAAATTGTTCAAGATTATGACAGTGATAAAATGTTCCCAGCTTTAGGTTTTGGTGCAAAACTGCCTCCAGATGGAAGGATATCTCATGAGTTTGCTTTGGTAAGAATACATAGAAATAATTGATATTTTTAAAAAAAATAATATTTTGGATCTTTTCAAAGGTTCACTGCTTATGCTTTAATTACTCATGTAGCAACTTCTTATGACTATACAGTCAGCTCAGTTTTAGTGAATGATTGATTTTAAGAGTGTGATATTAATGGGAAAAAAGACATAGATTAGCAACAAATCTACCTAAAGTGCATATGATTTAAAACCTATTCTGGTTTTCTGTTGCTACATAACACCTTCCATTATATTCATGATTTGTGGGTCAAGAATTTGAGCATGATACAAGGAGAATGGTACGTTTGTTCAAGATACCTGGGGCCACACCTGGGATGCCTTGATTGGCTAGAGATGGCTGGAATTGTTCTACTGCAGCCATATATCTGTTCCATTCTGACTGTTGGTTGGATTCCTCAGTTTTCTTCATGTCATATCTCCTGGAACTAGTACATATCTCTTGTACTAGTAGTACATCCGCTAAGATGTCTCATTTGCTCATATCTAATGCCTACAGCTAGGATGGCTGAAATACCTGGATTCTCTAGGCATCTTTCCTTCTTTCTACATACAGTTTGTCCATGTGGTTTCGTGGGTTTCATCACAGTGTAGTGGTCTCAAGGTAGTCATATTTCTTACACAGCAATCAGCTTTCTCAGAGTGGGTATTCTAAAAGGCTAGGGAAGAAACTTCAAGGACTTAGAAGTCTCAGAAAGTTATTTCTCCTACATTCTCTTTTGTCAAGCAAGTCACTAAGTTCAGCCCAGTTTCAAGGTAGTGGAAGTAACCTTCACCTCTCAAGGGGAGGGGTATCAAAGAATGAGTAACTATCCTTATTCTTCCATCTTCCAAAATGTCATTTCTTTTCAAATATAAAGGATCAGTTATTGGTAGAATTATTATTTTTCAAATGTAAAGCAATAATTATAGGTATAATTAACTATGGTTTCAATATAATGGAGTAGATGTGACTCAAATATTTATCTATTTAATGTTTAATTTACATGAATCCACTCCTATTGTATGATTACAAATAAGCAATGTACTGTATTCTACCTTTAAAACAAACTTCACACAGATAGTACTTATAGGCCCAATCAGCCTTATTCTCACTTGCATTTTTTTGATAAAAATAATGGGAAAAACTGTGGGAATGGTTAGATATCATTTTGGAAAGAGTTTAAATTTTCCTATTAGAAATGCCTCCCTGCTGTACCCTATATATTGTGAAATTAAAGTCTTCTGTCCCCAAAAATATTGTGCCCAATATTTTTGTAGGTATTTTTTGTTGCTTTTATTCTTGTTACAAAAATAATGTGTGGGATTTCTTTTTGAGTTCTGCAAGAAGAATAGAAAAATAAACAATAATTCAATTATTTACTAAGTAATTACTGAGTATCAAGCCAGGTACTTTATGGTCATTTCTTGTACAATCTTCATAAAATTCTTGTCTGATAGGTATGTCATGAGATGAGTGACACATCACACTACTATCAAGAGCCACTCATATTAAATACAGTGAAAAGGGTACCCCCAGGGGTTGTATAATTTAGCCCAGAGTCACAGAATTTAATCAGGTTTCCAGAAGACAGGACTTGAGCCCAGGTCAGTCTTATTACAGAATCTTTGTTCTTAACCACTACTAAACCATATTTTATAAAAGCATCTATAATAATACCACCTCTTAGATATGCAATGGCACCCCACTCCAGTACTCTTGCCTGGAAAATCCCATGGACGGAGGAGCCAGGTAGGCTACAGCCCATGGGGTCGCTAAGAGTCGGACATGACTGAGTGACTTCACTTTCACTTAGATATGACCTTTATAAACCCCATTATGTACACACACACACGCTTACACACACACGCTTACACACACACTTCCAGAAGCTCCTATATGATTAGACTTTATCTTCTTTAATATATTTTAAAAGTTGTATTTTAATTTTTTTCCCATATGTATTCTTGATTTTTCTGTTCCATCACCCCCATTTTGGGAAAGGTTACTGGAGGTTTTAATTTTCTTCTGTGAAATAGCCCATATGCCACCACCCCCAATGTCATATAAAAAACGAATATCTGTTGGGATCTTGTTGTGTCCTAGAGGATTAAATTTTCCCAGAAACTTATAAGACCACGAAAATCACTCATGTGATCCTATGTCTTGTGTGCCTCAGGAAAAAGGTCCTGACTATTTTAAAGCTTAAGAAAGGAATAATAAAAAAAATAATTATGCTAAACTAAATGATATTAATTTTCCTTCCACAAGTTTTTCCTCGCCTTTTTGTATGATTTTTTTCCTTTTGTTCTCTAACTCTCTCCTTTTCTACTTTTCCTGACCCCATATTCATTCCTTACAATCAAACCTATGCAAAGGAGAGACTTTTTATTATTTGCATCTTAAATGATTCTTTGAACCGAACTCAAATATTTATAGAAGGTCACACTCTAAATTTATGAAAAATAGTTTCTAAAATTGGTGAAAGTGATGATGATAATGCCTCGTCTTTAATTTTACTTAATAATTATATGACTTTAACTTTTTTCAAAGCACTTTTTTCTTGAATAAAACAGACAAAGATTAAGTAAGTCTTCAGAGAGATAGTACTCCATTTAATTTTCGTGTTAACTTCATCCTAAATAACTGCAGTATAAAACTGTAGATGCTGAAAATGGCAAATAGAAAAACTTCAGTCCATGTCAATCTGGCAATTAGTGTACTACCTAATGTTACCAAACCCTCATATTTCCATGGTAAGAATATGCGATATATATATTAACAATTATTAATATGTTTATCACACTGAAGTCAAATAATCTTTCAGATAGCAAGATTCACACTGTTCACTAAACCCAGGGTAGGTAAGGTGCAAATGAGGAAGCTGGAAAAAGATTCAAGGAGCCATAGGAACTGCAGACATGTTTATTCTCTAATGGCTGGCGCGGCAGCCATAATGCAGCCATGCTGTGTTCTCTGATGACTGACCAGCAGACAGAGCCATAACACAGCTGCAAGGGCTTTTCAGGTGGAGCTTATATACGTTTACAGAAAAAAAGTGGCCCATGACCAAACGAGTACATCATGACACGCAGGCACAGTGCTATAAGTGATCTCAGATGTTACATGACCATGGAAAGTCATTGTTTATGAAATATGAGGCAAGAGCAAGAGGTCCTGGGGCAAAAGAGCCTGACCATTGCCATCATAGCCAATTTCTCTTTCCCTACAGGAGCTCTTTAACAAAAATTTTAAATCCCTAATTGGTGAGTTTGAGGCTGGCACAAATGTTGAAATTGAGCTTTAATCAATCAAAAGGATCTAAGGTAAACCCCAGCTTTTTATTTGAAATATGTTTAGGAATAGGTATTGTGGAAAAAGATAGGGAAAATATCCCCATATTACCACTTTAGCACTTTTGATTGTGGAATGCCATGGCTCACAATGATACTTGATGACTCATTACACTGTACCTGAAGATACAAATACTCATTACACTGTACCTGGAGATACTGAAGTTTTCAACAGTATGTGAACCAGAAACTTCTGGATGTTCAAGCTGGATTTAGAAAAGGCAGAGGAACCAGAGATCAAATTGCCAACATCCATTGGATCATCGAAAAAGCAAGAGAGTTCCAGAAAAAACATCTACTTCTGCTTTATTGACTACACCAAAGCTTTTGACTGTGTGGATCACAACAAACTGTGGAAAATTCTTAAAGAGAGGAGAATACCAGATCACCTTACCTGCCTCCTGAGAAACCTGTATGCAGGTCAAGAAGCAACAGTTAAAACTGGACATAGAACAACAGACTGGTTCCAAATCAGGAAAGGAGTATGTGAATGCTGTATATTGTCACCCTGCTTATTTAACTTATATGCAGAGTACATCATGAGAAATGCCAGGCTGGATGAAGCACAAGTTGGAATCAAGGTTGCTGGGAGAAATATCAATAACCTCAACATATGCAGATGACACCACCCTTAAGGCAGAAAGTGAAGAAGAACTAAAGAGCCTCTTAATGAAAGTTAAAGAAGAGAGTGAAAAAGTTGGCTTTAAGCTCAGCATTCAGAAAACTAAGATCATGGCATCTGATCCCATCACTTCATGGCAAATAGATGGGGAAACAATGGAAACAGTGATCATTGAGACTTTATTATTTTGGGCTCCAAAATCACTGCAGATGGTGACTGCAGCCATGAATTCAAAAGATGCTTGCTCCTTGGAAGAAAAGCTATGACCAACCTAGACAGCATATTAAAAAGCAGAGACATTACTTTGCCAACAAAGGTCCGTCTAGTCAAGGCTATGGTTTTTCCAGTAGTCATATATGGATGTGTGAGTTGGACTATAAAGAAAGCTGAGTGCTGAAGACTTGATGCTTTTGGATGTGGTGCTGGAGAAAACTCTTGAGAGTCCCTTGAACGGCAAGGAGATCCAAGCAGTCAATTCTCAAGGAAATCAGTCCTAAATATTCATGGAAGGACTGATGCTGAAGCTGAAACTCCAATCCTTTGGCCACCTGATGCGAAGAACTGACTCATTGGAAAAGACCCTGATGCTGGGAAAGATTGAAGGCGAGAGGAGAAGAGGAAGACAGAGGATGAGATGGTTGGATGGCATCACTGACTCAATGGACATGAGTATGAGTAAGCTCTGGAAGTAGGTGGACAGGGACGCCTGGCGTGCTTCAGTCCATGGGGTCACAAAGAGTCGGACACGACTGAGTGACTGAACTGAACTGAACTAAAGATACAATAGTGTAAAGGAAATATTAGGAGGAAATATTTCTAATAAGCACATGGCCACAGACCTTAAAAGAAAATCTTCTGCCCTCTTCCTTAATAAACAATTCCCCATGTAATTATTTTAAGAAATAAATTTTTTAAAGATTTAGAAAATCATTCTATCAGCATAAATAAAATGGTGGGGAAAATGGTACCTTGTTATTTCCAGAGGAATAAAGGAAATACATAGTTTTACAGGAATATAAATCCTGTCCCAGTCAAGATGTTCAAATGCTGATCAAAAAGTAACTCAGAACTATCCTGGTTTGTAATTGTTCCCTTAAGGCAGATAAATAATATATTTTATATACCCAAAATCAGTACTGAGTTTTAATTTTAACTAGCTTTATACTTTATCAAGCAGAAGAACAACCTAAACTTATATTTAAAGGAAGTTAATTAAAGGTCAGCTCAGATTAACATCAAAACCAACCAATTACTGTTTTGTGCTAAATATTAAACCTTCATGTTTTAATTTCATTTGTATAGTCAATTTTATAATATAAATAGTTGTTTTATTACTTTTATGTTTTAAAAGTTACATGAGGGTTAATTAATAAATTTTGAAGGAGAAGACAAAATTTAAAGGACAAGGTGGTTATAAATTATTCTTTCACAGGTGACAAAATTGAAGTCATTTTGGTAACATTTGGCTTAGTTCACTAAGATCCTCAGTCTTTCAAAATGCTTAGGATTTTGTAATATCGTTACATAGTGGTGGTTTCCTGATGGCTCAGATGGTAAAAACTGTGCCTGCAATGCAGGAAACCTGTGTTCAGCCCCTGGGTTGGAAAGATGCTCTTGAGAAGGAAATGGCAACCCACTCCAGTATTCTTGCCTGGAGAATTCCATGGACAGAAGCTACAGTCCATGGGGTCACAAAGAGTCAGACATGACCGAGCAGCTAACACTTTCACACTTTGATTGTTCAGATAAAAAATATACATGCCCAAAATTATGTTTAAGCATAGAGACTATGTTTAGTTGGGCTTCCCTGATAGCTCAGTTGGTAAAGAATCCACCTGCAATGTGGGATACCTGGGTTCGATACCTGGGTTGAAAAGATCCCTTAGAGAAGGGAAAGGTTATCCACTCCAGTATCCTGGCCTAGAGAATTCCATGGACTGTATATTCCATGGGGTTGCAAAGAGCCAGACACAACTGAGTGACTTTGGTTACTGTCCCTAGTGTTTTAAAAACATAACTACATTTTTTTTTTTTATTACCCCCTTCCAGAGGTGGAGCTGAATTCTTCCTCCCTTGAATGTAGGCTACACTTAGTGACTCATTTCTAAAAAGTAGATGAAAGTAAAAGTAATGGTCTGCAACTTATAAGATTAGTTTTTGGGCTTATTGGAGCTTCCTCCTTACTCTCTCTCATTTTGGAGAAGTTAGCCACCATGTTGTTGGGATACTCAAGCAGGCCTATGCAAAGTTCCTTTAGCTTATTACCAGCAAACCATACAGGTGAGCATTCTTAGAAGCAGATTGTCCAACTCTGGTCATGCTTTCAAATGACTGCAGCCCAGGTCAGCTTCTTGACCGTAAGCTCTTGAGAGATCCAGAGCAAAAATCACCTGTCTAAAAAATATATGGGATAATAAATGCCTACTGTTTTAAGCCACTACCTTTTGGAATGGTATGCTAAATAGCAATAGATAACAATACCTTATTTGTGTTATTTGTGGAATCTGGATTCAGAGAATTAAGCCTAATAACAGAGCATTCAGAGTGTGAGAAAGCTGGACTAAGTCTCCAGCTGCCCTTCTAGATTCTATTTGCTGAATAAGAGCTCCTGTGTTGTGCTATGCATGCTAAGTCACTTCAGTCATGTCCGACGCTTTGCAACCCCATGGACTGTAGCCTGCCAGGCTCCTATGTCTATGGGATTCTTCAGGCAAGAATACTGAAGGAGGTTGCCATGCCCTCCTCCAGGGGATCTTCCCGACCCAGAGATCAACCCGCTTCTCTTACATCTCCTGCATTGCAGAAGGATTCTTTATCGCTGACCACTAAGAAAGCCCAAGAACTCCTGTGGCAAGCTCCAATTCCACTGAACAATATGAACAAGTTTCTCTGATTCTTTTCACGTTACCTTGTCTTGATGCTACTCTCACCAAATTACATTCCCTTTGATCCCTTCTTTATTTCGGCTTATCAGTTTTGGCCTGAAAATGTGCAAGTGGCAGATATTTTACATTTTTACTTCCATATAGTAAAACTATTTGAATTGATAGTATTTTTCCTGATTTTGATACACATCATTGCAGAGAGCTTGGAAAATACGGAATAATCTAAACAATGAAATAAAAATTAACAATTATATAACCACTCAGAGGTAGCCACTATTAATATTTTGTTTCCTTCTTTTCAGATTTTTATATGTTCTCTATATGTTCATAGGTCTGTGTATAAGACAATATTAATCATAAAATGTTGTAATATTCAACTTCTCAAGATTATTTAGAATTTTCTCCTGCCATTTAGTTGAAAAGTATCCATTTTTAATGATTGCACATTACCGCATATCACAATCTATTTAATATTGATATAATCTATTGTTGATTACTCAGTTTATTATTATTATTTGCTGTTATAAATATATAACTGAGTTTTCTTTGAAAAAAGCTTTATGGATATCAACTTGTATTCTTCTCTATTTTAATTGATTTTTATAGACATTATTCATTCTTTGCCTGTTTTTGCTGTAACTTTCTACAGAATGGGAACCCTCAAAACCCCTACTGTGATGGCATTGATGGTGTCATGGAAGCTTATTATAGGAGTCTGAAATCTGTGCAACTGTATGGGCCAACCAATTTTGCTCCTGTAATTAATCACGTAGCAAGGTAAGTGGAGTAAATAATTTGTTTATTTTAGTGTGCTGGACCGGAATGAAATCATAATTTTATTGTTGACATGGCTCCACAAATGAAAGTTGTTTTCTAATAATTTACCTCCAAGAAAGTGAAGGAAAAGATGTACAGTAAAAAGAATCTCCATTGAGGTATCGTGATACTTCAATAAAAACTTTATATCAAAATAGCAAAGGAAAACTATACACTGGCTTATGTTAGTACCTATATTTGTTCAACCAAGGAAAAAATATTTTTTATTTGAATAAACATCCATGAGAGCAATATCAATCACAATTTAATTGTGAAATCACTCATATCTAAGATTATATTTCATAGCAACTTAGAAGTAATAAGAGATTGAATTCTCTTATTTTAACCTCCCTGATAATAATATATAGTATATGATATTGAGATTAGAATATAATTGCTTATGATTCCAAATACATGTTCTAGAAAATATTTTAATGTAAAATTTTATATACATTTGCTTTTCACTTTTACTAATACATAGTAAATTAGACACTACCTTTAAATACCTAAAAAATTTTACTGACACAGTTTTAAATCCTATAAAACCCTGCCTAATTTTTAGGTAATCAAAAAGGAACAACTCTCATGGCTTTCCCAATATGTAACCAAAACGAAAAAAGTACTGCATTTGAATTACTGAAGTTCTCTATTTGAAGGTTCTGGTACTTTACCATCTCCCTGTTAGATATGGTCAGGCTTCCCTAGTGGCAGTGGTAAAAGAATCTGCCTGCCAATGCAGGAGATGCAGTTTCAACCCCTGCATCAGCATAATCCCCAAGAGGAGGAAATGGCAACCCCCTCCAGTATTCTTGCCTGAGAATCCCTTGGACAGAGGAGTCTTGGTGGCGTACAGTCCATAGGATTGCAGAGTCAGACATGACTGAGCACACACGGGTGCATTAGACATGATCAGCAACTTAAATATGTTCTACTTTTCATTACCTGGGACATAGACAAGATAATAAAATATCCCTGCACCCAGGGCTGAACCCAGTGGACCCTCCTGTGGAATTCCATCTCAGGTTTACACTGATACATTGACAACGTCTTTTTCTGAGTGTGACTCTTTAGATCTGGTTTTTCAAGCATTTTCAGCTACAATTTGTATTCTTATCAATTTTATGGGCGTTCCTGGTCGCTCAGTGGTAAAGAATCTGCCTGCCAATGCAGGAGATGTGGGCCTGATCCCTGGGTCAGAAAGATCCCCTGGAGAAGGAAATAGCAACCCACTACAGTATTCTTGCCTGGGAAATCCCATGGACAGAGGAGCGAGGCAGGCTTACAGTCTATGGAGTCACAAAAAGTCAGACATAACTTAGCAACTGAACAACAACAATGAACTTTATATCTCAACTCTGGACACACATAATTAAAATAAAATAATATGAAATAATACTTATTCCTAGCTCATATTTTCTTTTTTATTACTATGGTTTTATCTTTTTTATTACTTTTTTAATGCAGATCTTGACCTACGAAATTGATTTCAAAATTCACTGAGTCATTACTTGTAATTTGAAAAATACTTCCTAGCTCATTGTGTTAGCATAGATAAGTAATATTATCTATACTTTCTTTGCCTAATTCTTTGATGGCTGTCAAATAAAGCAGAATGAAAAATTATATTAACGCAAGATAAATTATAGTTGATTCTTACTCTCTTACACACTATCATACCCATCACTCTTTTATGAAAAGATAAGAAAAGTGATAGAACCTCTTTTGTGTGAACTCATGCTATTTATTATAAATTGCATTTATAATAACTTATTATCAGTGTTTACCAATTAATTTCATAGATTTTATGCTGGTATATCTTTACTGTAAAAGTTTAACTTTTAGATATAAAATTCCTAGGTGCACTTTTATATACCACCTAAAACTACAGGCTCCATGATGTAATATTGCCATTTTTTAATATTTTGTCCAGCATTTAAAAAATTCTCAAATTATAGAGGTAGTTGCCAGTTAATACTTTAAGAATCTTTTAAAATAACCTGGGATCTAAGAATTCTTTATTGTTATTTTTATTAATAATAAAATAAGAAATATAAAAAGATATGACTTCGGGGGAATCATCTTTTCCTTCTAATACAATTTGAAATTGCATGTATCTATCTCTTGAAGTGAAGTGAAGTGGCTCAGTCATGTCTGACTCTTTGCAATCCCATGGACTGTCGCCTACCAGGCTTCTCCATCCATGGACTTTTCCAGGCAAACATACTGCAGTGGGTTGCCATTTCCTACTCCAGGGACTCTTCCCAACCCAAGGATCAAACCCAGGTCTCTCGCATTGCAGGCAAACACTTTACCGTCTGAGCCACCAGGGAAGCTATCTATCTCTTATTATCAATCTATCTTAGAAATACTTTTCTCCTGTTTTTCTAATCTTTGAGAGTTGTGTTTAATTTTATTTTTAATCTTGCATTAAGACAGACAATTTCTGTCTTAACAATTATCGTCTGTAAAATTTGTCAGCTAAAACAGAAACTACTTTCAAGAATAAATCACTTTACAACAAATAGTTCAAGACAACTGTCTGTTTCTAAATCAGGAGATGGTGCCGTTATGCCCATGTATATGGCCTTTATTTATTTAAAGCTCCTTGTGCTTTAAATTTCGTCACTATTACATACAGTTCAAAGATGCTTCAACATGTACTCAACAGGTATCTAGTAAGTGAATTCTGGATATTTGTCTATAAAAATAATTTTTGTAAAGTCAAAAGTAAATATATACCCATATTTTTTCTATTTCCTTAAATTTTCCTCTTAAAAACGTATGTTTTTGATATTGGTAAAAAGCTTAGTTATTTGTAGTAGTTTTCTATAAACATTAAGAATTCTTATTGTTATTCTTTTTAAGAATAATCATTTAAAGCACATGCTCATTTAACTAATATCTGTATGATAAGACTTTTGAAATAATATTGAGATTACTGATATTTTGAAATAGTCAAGACCCAAGGCATCAACTTTGCAAAATTTGAAGTCTTTATATGCTGTTCTGAGGTTTTCCAACCCCTAACTCTAATTTCCTGTCTTCCCAGTTCTCATTTCATAGAGCTGTCCAGATAACAGCATTTCAAAGGATGTAAAAGTCCTGCTCAACAGTTATTCATGGCTTGTCACAAATTTAAGTTTCAACACTCTAGTTTGGTATTCAAGAACTTCCAGTATCCGGCTACCACCATCCATCCTATCTCATTTCCCTCCACATTCTCCAAAGTGTACTGCACTTCAGTCATAGAGGATCACTACTTCTGGCCTGTGATGTCATTCCATGTATACTTTTATCACAGCACTGACTAATTTGATTCTGCTCCATTGTTACATGTATATCTTTTCCACACTGAAGAAAAGAATGTTTCATTGTTTTATTCACCTGATTAAAATAATATTTATTGTTTCCTAGGAATTATTCATGTTTCTTATGCCTAACCAGTCACTTGTCTTGCTGCTAAGTCGCTTCAGTTGTGTCCGACTCTGTGCCACCCCATAGATGGCAGCCCATCAGGTTGAGGCTGTCACATTTCAGTTGTTAAGAGAGATCTATCAATTTCTATTAGCTGTGCATGCTTTAATCACTCAGTTATGTCCAACTCTTTGCAACTCTTTGGACTGTAGCCCACCAGGCTCCTCTGTCCATGGGATTTTTAAGGCTCAAGAATACTGGAATGGGTTGCCATTTTCCTCCTCCAGGGGGTCTTTCCAACCCAAGGACTGAGCCCTTGTCTCTGCATTGCAGGCAGATTCTTCACCCATTAAGCCATTGGGAAAGCCTAACTGTTAGCTAGATTATTGTATTTTTTTTCTTTTCTTTTTTCGAGTGTTATTTTCAGGATCCAGATAACCAGCTAAAATTAATTTTCATTTTTCAAGAAATAATATTTATTTGGGAATTTTCATAACATTTTCAAATCACTCTAAAGAATGTATTGTTTTGTCTCTTTCATCCATATGATCAATAATAAAATACTAAAATCAAAACAACCATTATTGAATTCATAATCCCTTTGAGACAATATGTTCAGTGCTATAATGTGGATTATTACATTTCAGAAGTGACAATAGCATTATTATTGATATTTTACTGATGACAAAAGGGATATGTACAGTGACCATCAGTGAAAGAAAGTGAAAGTCACTCAGTTGTGTCCAACTCTTTGCAACCCCATGGATTGCAGCCTGCCAGGCTTCTCTGTCCATGGGATTCCCCAGGCAAGAATACTGGAGTGTGTTGCCATTTCCTTCTCCAGCTAGAGTGGGTAGCTGTTCCCATCTCCAGGGAATCTTCCCAACCCAGGGATTGAACCTACGTCTCCCACATTGCAAGTGGATTCTTAACCAACTGAGCTACCAGGGAAGCCCTATTTGTGATGGAGCTAAAATTTCAAACAAAATAATCTGATTCTAATGCACTGTGTTATATCTTGCATGCATTTTATCTCTGCTACAGAGGTAAAGACTCACAACAGAAAGTGCAACAAAGTGATCTATTATTGTGAATGCTGTTGGTCTCTTCAGTACACTACCAAAAGTAGTTTGGGTAACAACTGAGAAACATAAAAATTGCTGTGTTATTTGTATTGAAATATTTAAATGTATGCCATTTTAAGAAGAATTAATTCATAGTGTAGATCAAAATTTACTTAAAGAAAACATTTCTGAGTCAGTTTTTCTTTTCTTGTTGCCCTCTCTATTCCTATAAACTATTTAATACTGAGCTGAAAGAATATTCAAAAAATCTGAACCAATCATTTATGAAATTTTGTAAAAAACAATCCCAGAACTTGACCTGACAGAGACGCCACGGAAATGTGTTTGAATTCTGAAACCCTGGCAAAGTTGACCTCTCCCTAAAATTTGTCATAGTAATATTAAAATATAAATTATAGATTCCCTAATTTGAAAAAAGACAGGAGAAGCAACTTTCTTTAACACCTTTAAAATATAATTTGATTCTTCAGGTCTATATATCAATGTTACCTCCTTGAAGAACAATTATGATGTTGATCAGCCTCTATTTTCTATTTAATACACTTCTGTAGTTTAATTATGTTATCATAAATAAACATATAGCACTTTTTAAAAAGCTAAGTTAAAAGAAATCTTAGTACAAAATATTTTGTTTGAAATTTAGATTTCCCTGAAAAGTGCAAAAATATGTCAATGTACAGAGCAAATACCATAGAAATAAATGTAGTAAAGGATTAATTTATGCTGCTGATGGTGACAAGACTAAAATGGATTGAATAATTCTTAGGTAAAATGTAGCTTATTTTCAAATTAGTGTACATAGCAGTAGTGAGAGCCACACAATCAACTTACTATTTTTTGTGCAACATTGATTTTCCTCAAAGTTAAGACATCAAGCATTAATACAGGCACATCTTTGTTATAAAGTAAACTGCAAACTTTCTATGAATTTTTAAGATAAAACAACAAACAAAGCTATTTCAAATTTTATATCTGTTTTAGGCTCTATCTTTAACTGTCTTGATAGTATGACTATATTCTTCCCTTCTCTTACATATATTTTATGTTGAATCAAAAAAAATCAAAATAGAAATGGATTAAATTCACCAATCAGAAGATATAAAGTGGCTGAATGGATAAAAAGGTCCAGTAATATGCTGTCTATGAGAGATTCAACTTAGATTTAAGGACATAAATAGGATGAAAATGAAGGAATGGATAAGAAGATACTGCATACAAATGGTAATCAAAAGACAGAAGGCAAGGATGGTTATGTTTAGACAAAATAAAGTTTAAATAAAAAGTGTCACAACAGACAAAGAAAGTCATTACATAATAAAGGATCAATTTATGTGATATATATCATTATATGTATCTATAGATATAGATATATAGCCTGCCATTTGCAACAACATGGATGAACCTGAAAGATGTTATACTAGGTGAAATAAGCCAGACACAGAAAGAAAAAACTACATGGTCTCACTTATATGTAGAACTTTAAAAGCCCAATACATAGAAGCTGAGAGTTAAAACAATGGTTAACAGAGGTGGTATGGTAAATGAAATGGAATGATATTGGTCACAGGGTACAAAGTTGCATTACATAGTATGAATAAGTCTAGAGATTTTGTGTATTGCATGATGATGATTGTCAATACTGTATTGAATGCTGGAAATTTGCTAAAAGAGTAAACTCCAAGTGCATTGATTGCACCCCCAACATGTGGTAACTATGTGATATCATGATATCATGCTTGACCGATTATTTCACTGTGTATATGTGTACCAAATCACCATGCTGTACACCTTAAGTACAATTTTTATTTAAAAAAGAGAAATTTTGAAAAGGTCAACTCAGGATGACATACTTATAAATATGTATATATCCAGCATCAAAGCACCTAATATATTTTTAATTAACATATCTGAAGGGAGAAATAGACATCAATTCAATAGTGTTAGAAGGCTTTACTACCCCACTTTCAACACTGAATAGGTCTCGAACGCAGAAAATATATAAGGAAACAGCAAACTTGAGCAATGTTCTAGACCAAATGGAAGCTAACTGACTTAAAGATAATTCCATTCAATAGCAACAGAATACATATTCTTTTAAAGCACACATGGAACATTCTCTAGAAAAGATCACAAACCAAATATTAATTGTAAGAAGATTGAAATCATTATGAATAGCTTTTCTGAACACAATAAAAAAAATCAGAAGTCAATAACAAAAAGAAACCACAAAATTCACAAACAAATGGAAATGAACACACTCTTCAATAATCATTGGGTCAAAGAAATCAAACAAGAAACTAGAAAATACAATGAGAAAAATTAAAGCAAATATACCAAAATTTATGGGGTATAGTAAAAGCAGTACTAATGGGGAAATTTATAATGATAATACCACATTTTTAAAAAGAAGAAAAATCTCAAATGACCTGGGTTTACACCTCAATGAACTAGAAAAAAGAAAGGACAACAAACTAAGCACAAGTTAGCAAAGTAAAGAAAATAATAATTACAGTTAAATAATAATTAGAACAGAAATAAATAGAATAGAGACTAAAAAATCAATAGAAAGAAATTGACAAAATTAAGAGTTGTTTTTTTTTAAAAATGAAACTTACAAACTTTTACCTAAACTAAAAGAAAAGTGACTCAAATAAAATGAGAAATGAAAGAGGAGGCACTACAACTGAAGTCACAGAAATAAAAAATATTATGAGGGACTATTATTGATAATTGGACTTCAACAAATTGGAAAACTTAGAATAAATGAATAAATTCCTAGTAAGTTATAACTTACCAAGAATGAATCAAGAAGAAATAGAAAGTCTGCAGAGACTGATAACAAATAAGGAGATTGAATTACATACACAAACACACACACACACATACACACACACATACATACAGGGACACAAAGAAATGGGGCTAGTGGATACATTTATTACGTTGATTATTTTGATGATAACATGAGTACATAAATATTTTGAAGTTCATCAAATTGTTTATATTAAGTATGTGCAGTTTTTTGTATACCAATATACCTCAAGAAAGTTGGGTGGGTAAAAGACATAGTAATAACAACTGAGACTTTCTCCATAGGTTGAGAATGTTGAAAGAGAAATAAAAAGTAAATCCCACCAGGTAGAAGGCTCACTTCTGTACCTACTCAGAGGTACAGTGGAGTGGCATCTTGCCCCAGAGGCTAACCAAGAGGCTAGAGGCTTACTTTCAGCAAAGTGGGGTTCTGGAGCTGAAACTGGGGACTCAATCTGCCAAGATGGTGGAGAAGTAGGAGGATGTGGTGTTTATCTCTCCTAGCTGAAGGAGAGGAGAGGCTCCTGCATCCAGGGAAACCCCCTCACTGGCAGGGAGATCGGTATAGAAGGAAAATTTCAGGGGTTAAAGAGGAGAGGGCAGCAACTGATCTGTGGCAAGCAGGACAGAGTGAAACCTACACAGATAGATAGTTCCCTAGACTGATACCTGCGTTCGCTGGTGTGGACAGGGGCTGGGTGCTGGAATGTGGGGTTGAGAGAAGTAGACAGTTGCTGGCTGTAAGTAGACAACCTGAGTGGATGGGAGTGAGGAAATTTGCAACTGAAAAATGCTTGTGGAGGAAACACAGACCACCGTAGACGTCAAGCACCACTGTTGAGTGATGCACAAGTGGTGGGGCTGCCATTCATCCTCCCTTTCTGTGGCCTGACCCCTACCTCCCCAAGCACTAGGAAGGGCTCTGCCAAGGCTGTCTCTCTTGCACTGCTGTCCACTGGCTCCCTCACAAAACCCCTTCCCACTGGGGTCAGCTCTGTCACACTTGCGACTGCCAGTTCTCTCACACCCTCATTTGCTGGTTCCCCTGCATGATCTGTTCCCACCTGGGCTACTGACACTCCACTGTTCCCACCTGGGCTCCTGAGACTCCACTGTTCCCACTTGGGCTCCCGAGACTCCATCTACTACCTTTTCTCTGCACCTCCTCCTCTCCAGGTGGACTCTTGTGCTCAGGAGCAGACCCTTGTGCAGTAATCCACACAAAGAGATGGATTCAAAACCACAGCTGAGCCCCAAGGGCCATGGCACTAAAGAAGAAAGGAGGAAATCTTTCTTCATAGCTGCACAAACCATTAATTGACACTACTTTGTAAATTCAGTGCCTACAGAAAACCTGAACAGACAATGAGTGTTCCTGCAGCCAAGATGGATCTAGCTTTAGCAGCTGTTGATTCTATGGGAACATCTATGTCCCATTTGGCCAGTATTGAGTCTGAGCTGGCACCATTGCACCCACAGAGTATAGGTCCATGATTACTACAATCCTGGGGCCTGACTTCAGTGGACCTATACTGGTGGACTGTTGAAAACAACGCCTGAGAGACACCAGGGCTAATTACCATGGTTAAGTTGGGGCTGAGAGCGGTGCCAACAACAGTATAATCTGAGACCCTACACAACAGGTGAAACGTGACACAACAGAGTACACCCAATAGGTGAACAGTTCCAGAGGAGGAATGCACAGTAGCTTTTCTCTCCGTGGGAGTGCTCTAATTCTGCCTGCCTCCCACCACAGATCAGAAATACAGCAAAGAAACAAATCTGGGGACCACTACTCCATCAACTAGGGAGCAAATACTACCTCTGACAGGGCATTGCCAGCCACAGAGCAAAGACAAGGCCTTACTCAATATCGAGTGCAGTCTCTGGTCACCACAACATCAATCACATCAACATAATGGCCAGCATACACTAAGGAAAGAGATGACAGACATCTATACTAAAAACAGCCCTTGCACTAAAAATATTAAAGCTACACAGACTAGACAAAGATGTTCCCACATAAAAGTAACCCTGTAAGACACTCTGAGAGTCTGGAATCAAGAGGAAGAATCACCAGGATATTTAGCCTTGGAGGCCAGAAGAACTTGAGAATAAAAACTCCAAAGGGCTGGGGACTCCACTCTTGGAGGGTGCACAAGGTCTCACATGCACTAGACCCAGCACAAAGCAAACCTCCATAGGAACCTGGGCTAGACCTGCCTAGGGGTTTTGTATGGTCTGCTAGGGAGGTGGGGGCTGGCTGTGGCTAACCATTGGGTCAAAGACATGGAGAAGACACCAGAAGTAACAGGAACTACAATCTTACACCTGTAAAAAGAGACCACAAACACAGTAAGTTAGACAAAATGAGATGACAGAAAAACTGATGCAAATGAAGGAACAAGATAAAAACACATAAGAACAACTAAATGAAGGTGAGATAGGGAATCTACCTGGAAAAGAACTGAGCTCTCAGAAAAAGAATGAAGGCACAAATCAAGATGATACAAGAAATGTTTAACAAAGAGAAGATTTAAAGAAAAGACAGAGATGAACAATACAATATCTGAAATGAAAAATACACTAAAAGGAATCAATATAAGAATAAATGAAGTTCTGGTTCAAGATGGTGGAGTAGAAGGACATGCACTCATCTCCTGTGAGAGCACCAAAATTGCAACTAGCTGTTGAACAACCATTGACAGGAGGATGCTGGAATCCACCAAAAAAAGATACTCCACATCCAAAGACAAAGAAGAAGCTGTAGCAAGACAGTAGGAGGGGTGCAACCATGATAAAATCAAATCCCATACCTGCTGGGTGAGTGACCCAGAGACTGGAGAACAATAATACCAAACAAGTTCTGTGCCTTCCTTCTTTTTTTGAGATCTCAGTTCTATTCCAGGTAGATTGCCTATCTCATCTTCATTTAGTTGTTCTTATATGTTTTTATCTTGTTCCTTCATTTGCATCAATTTCTCTGATGTCTCATTTTGTCTGACTTACTGTGTAAGACCCATGGGGTGAACCCCATGTCAGGCTTCCCAGCCTGGGGATCTGACAAAGAGATTGGGAATTGCCAAAGAATCTGGCCTTGAGAGCCAGCAGGATTTGATTATAGGACTTACAGGGAACAGAGACCCAGTCTTGGAGGGCACAAACAAAATTCTGCATGCACCAAGATCCAGAGGAAGGAGCAGTGACCCCACAGGAGACTGAACCAAAACTAGCTGGTAGTGTTGGAGGGCCTTCTGTGGAGGCATGGGTTGACAGGAGCTCACCAGAGGAACAGGGGCATTGGAAGTGCCCCCTAGGTGTAAACCCTCTTGGAGTTCACCGTTAACCCTACCTTAGAGCCCATAGACCACATGTTATTTGTCATGGCCAAACAACTACCAGGGAGGGAGTCCAACCCCACCCATCAGCAGATAATCAGGTAAAAGCTCTACTGAGCAAGGCCCTTCCCACCAGAGCAAGACCCAGTTTTTCCCTTCACCAGTCCCTCCCATCAAGAAGTTTACACAAGCCTCTTTACCTCATCCATCAGAGGGCAGACAAAAGAAGCAAGAAGAAGCACAGTCTCACAGTGGCTAAAACAAAAATCATATTACAGAAAGTTAATCATGATGAAAAATCACAAAGTTATGTCACAAATGAAGAGACAAGTAAAATCCCAGAAAAACAACTAAATGAAATGGAGATAGGCAACCTTCCAGAAAAAGAATTCAGAATAATGATAGTGAAGATGATACAGGATGTCGGGAAAAGAATGGAGGCAAAGACTGAGAAGATGCAAGAAATGTTTACCAAAGGCCTACAAGAACTAAAAGGACAAACAGAGATGAATAATACACTAGAAGAAATCAATAGCAGAATAACTGAGGCAGAAGAATGAATAAATGAGCTGGGGGACAGAAAGGTGGAAATCACTGCTGCAGAACAGAATATACAGAAAAGAATGAAAAGAAATGAAGACAGCCTAAGACACTTCTGGGACAACATTAAATGCACCAACATTGACATTATAGGGGTCCCAGAAGGAGAAGAGAGAGAGGAGGGACCTGAGAAAACATTTGAAGAGATAATAGCTGAAAACTTCCCAAACATGAGAAAGGAAATAGTCAACCAAGTCCAGAGAGTCCCAAGCAGGATAAACCCAAGGAGGAACACTCCAGGACACATAGTAATCAAACTAACAAAAAATAAAGACAGATAAAATATTAAAAGCAACAAGGGAAAAACAACAAATAACATACAAGGGAATTCCCATCAGACTATCAGCTGATTTCTCAACAAAAAGTCTACAATGCAAAAGTTGTATATTTACAGTGATGAAAGGGAAGAACCTACAACCAAGAATAATCTATTGAGCAAGACTCTTCTTCAGATTTGATGGAGAAATCAAAAGCTTTCCAGACAAACAAAAGCTAAGAGAATTCAGCACCACCCAACCAGGTTGGCACCATATGCTAAGGGAACTTCTCTAGGCAGGAAACACAAGACAAGAAAAAAACCTAAAGAAAGTAAACCCAAAACAATTAAGAAACAGCAATGGATCATGCATGCATGCATGCTGGATCACATCAGTCATGTTTGACTCTTTGGAATCTGGTGGAACTGTGGCCAGCTAGGCTCCTCTGTCCATGGGATTCCCCAGGCAAGAGTACTGGGTCAAGAATGCTAAAGTGGGTTGCCATGCTCTCCTCTGGAAGATCTTCCTGACCGAGGGATCAAACCCACGTTGCTTGTATCTCCTTCATTTGAAGGCAGATTCTTTGCCACTGAGCCACCTGGGAAGCCCAATAGGATCATTTTTTGCTGTTCAGTCACTCATTCATGTCTGACTATTTGTGACCCCATGGACTGCAGCACACCAGGCCACTCTGTCCATCGCCAGCCCCCAGAGTTTACTCAAACTCACGTCCATTGAGTCAGTGATGCCATCCATGCATCTCATCCTCTGTCGTCCCCTCCTTCCTCCTGTCTTCAATCTTTCCCAGCATTGGGGTCTTTTCTAATGAGTCAGCTCTTCACATCAGGTGGCCAAAATATTGGAGCTTCAGTTTCAGCATCAGTCCTTCTGATGAATATTCAGGATTGATTTCCTTTAGGATTGACTGATTTGATCTCCTTGCCATCCACAAGACTCAAAAGTTTTCTCCAAAAAATCAAATCAGTAAAATTAGAAATGAAAAAGAAATTACAACAGAAAACACAGAAATACAAAGGATCATAAGAGAATATTATGAGCAACTATATGTTAATAAAATGGACAACCTGAAGGAAATGGACAGATTCTTAGAAAAGGTCAACCTTCTCAGACTGAACCAGGAAGAAATACAAATTATGAATAACCCAATTACAAACACTGAAATAGAAACATGATCAAAAAAATCTCCCAAAGTACAAAAGCCCAGGGCCAGATGGCTTCTCAGGGGAATTCTATCAAACATTTAGAGAAGTGCTAATACCTATTTTTATGAAACTCTTCCAAAAACTTGCAGAGGAAGGAACACTTCCAAACTCATTCTACAAGACCACAATCACCTTGATACCAAAACCAGGGTCTCGATATAAATCAAAGGAAGATCTTCTATGGTCCACCCCCTAGAGTAATGGAAATAAAAACAAAAATAAAAATAAACTAATTAAACTTAAAAGCTTTTGTACAGCAAAAGAAACTACAAACAAGATGAAAAAATACCCCTCAGAATGGGAGAAAATAATAGCAAAGGAAATAACTAACAAAAAATTAATTTCCAAGATACACAAGCAGCTCATACAACCCAACACCAGAAAAGCAAACAACCCAATCAAAAAGTATGAAAAAAACCTGAAGAGAAATTTCTCCAAAGAAGATATACAGATGACTAACAAGCACATGAAAAGATGCTCAACTTCTCTCATTATTAGAAAAATGCAAATCAAAACTACAATGAGATACTACCTCATACCAATCAGAATGGCCATCATTAAAAAGTCTACAAACAATAAATGCTGGTGAGGGCTTGGAGAAAAGGAAACACTCTCGCATTGCTGGTGGGAATATAAACTGATACAGCCACTATGAAAGATGGTATGGAAATTCCTTAAAAAACTAGGAATAAAACTACCCTAGTTTTTATTCAAAACCCAGCAATCCCACTCCTACACATATACCTTCAGGAAACAAAAATTGAAAAAGGCACATGTACCCCAATGAGAGAAAAGATTTTCAAATTATACAACTGATGAGGGATTTGTTTCCAGAAAATATATATATAATACATATATAAAGAATTCTTGCAACTCAGCAATAAAAACCAAATGTCAAATTTTAAAATGGAGTGGAGAAAAGGGAACCCTCTTACACTGTTGATGGCAATGCAAACTAGTACAGCCACTATGGAGAACAGTGTGGAGATTCCTCAAAAAGCTGGAAATAGAACTGCCATATGACCCAGCAATCCCACTGCTGGGCATACCCACTGAGGAAACCAGACTTGAAAGAGACACGTGTACCCCAATGTTCATCGCAGCTCTGTTTATAATAGCCAGGACATGGAAGCAGCCTAGATGCCCATCAGCAGACGAATGGATAAGGAAGCTGTGGTAGATATACACAATGGAATGTTACTCAGCCATTAAAAAGAATACATTCGAATCAGTTCTAATGAGGTGGATGAAACTAGAGCCTATTATACAGAGTGAAGTAAGCCAGAAAGAAAAACACCAGTACAGTATACTAACACATATATATGGTATTTAGTTAATCAGTAAAGATAACCCTTTAGGCGAGACATCAAAAGAGACACAGATAAATACAACAGTATTATGGACTCTATGGAAGAGGGCGAGGGCGGGATGATATGGGAGAATGGCATTGAAGCATGTAAATTATCATATGTGAAACGAATTGCCAGTCCAGTTTCGATGCATGATACAGGATGCTCAGGGCTGGTGCACTGGGATGACCCAGAAGGATGGGATGGGGAGGGAGGTGGGAGGGGGATTCTGGAAGGGGAACACATGTACACCCATGGTGGATTCATGTCAATGTATGGCAAAACAAATACAATATTGTAAAGTTAAAAAATAGATAAATAAACTAATTTAAAATTTAAAAAAAAAAAGAAAAAAAATTTTTAATGGAAAACGGTTTGAATATATCGTCTTTCTCCAGAGAAGATATATGAATGACCAATAAGCAAATGGAAAGGTGCTCAGCATCATTAGTCATTTGGGAAATGCAAATCAATAACATAATGAGATACCAGTTCAAAGACATATAATCGTTAAGTGTTGGCAAGGAGGTGAAGAAACTGAAACTCTCATACGTTGCTAATGGGAATATAAAATGATACCAACACTCTCAAAACAGTTTGGCAGTACCTCAAAATATGAGACATAGAGTTACTATGTAACCTAGTAATTTCACTCCTAGCTATCTACATGTGAAACTTATGAAAAATTATGTCCCCATAAAAACCTATACACAAGGAGCAGAAACCCAAATATCCACCAACTGATGAGAAGACAGACAAAACATGGTCTGTCCAGTGGAATACTATTTGGCAATAGGATCAAGTACTGACACACGCAATAAGGATGAATATTGAAAACAATGTGTTAAATGAAGGAAGTCAAACACAAAAGGCCACATATTATATGATTCTATTTACATGAAATGTCCAGAATAGGCAAATCTATAGAAACAGCAAGTAAACTGATTAGTTATTTCCAGGGACTGAGGGAAAAGTGAGGTGGGGGTGGGGAGTGACTGTCAATAGGTACAGGGTTTCTAAAATGATGAAATGGTCTAAAATTAGATTTTGGTAAGACTGTAACAATTTTATAAATATAATAAAAGCCACTGAACTGTAAAAAAAAAAAAAAAGTTTTCTCCAACACCACAGTTCAAAAGCATCAATTCTTCAGCACTCAGCCTTTTGTATGATCCAAATCTCACATTCATAACGTGACTACCAGAAAAACCATACCTTTGACTATGTGGACCTTTATCAGGCAAGTGATAGCTCTGCTTTTTAATATGTTATGTAGGTTGGTAAGATCCCCTGGAGAAGGGAAGGGCTACCCACTCCAGTATCCTGGCCTGGAGAATTCCATGGACTTTATAGTCCATGAGGTTCAGAAGAGTCAGACATGACTGAGCGACTTTCACTTGGTTGGTTATAGCTTTTCTTCCAAGCAATAAGCTTTTAATTTCATGGCTGTAAATCACCATCTGCAGTGATTTTGGAGCCCAAGAAAGTAAAGTTTCTCACTGTTTCCCCATCTATTTGCCATGAAGTGATGGAACTGGATGCCATGATCTTCATTTTTTGAATGTTGAGTTTTATGCCAGCTTTTTCACTCTCCTCTTTCACCTTTATCAAGAGTCTCTTTAGTTCCTCTTCACTTTCTGCCATAAGGGTGGTGTTATCTGCATATGTGAGGTTATGATATTTCTCCTGGCAATCTTGATTCCAGCTTGTGCTTTATTCAGCCTGGCATTTTGCATGATGTAACAATACACATCGATAGTTACCTTAAATGTAAATGGATTAAATGCACCAACAAAAAAACATGGACTGGCTGGGTAGATGAAAACATATGCATGTATGCACTTCAACTTACCACATCACTCTGTTTAACCCCCTCAAATTGTATGTAATTATTTTATATTGTTAAGTTAACCATGTTCCCATTATGGTTTGCAATTGTAATTAGCTTTTCTTTTTTGTCTGGCTATTGATTGTGAAAACTGATAAGCATCTTTTACTATTGTGAGTATGTTACTATTACTGAGTTAATACCATTGTATCATGATTGGTCAACAGAAAAATAATGTAACTCTATACTGCCAAAACTAGGATTTAATAGAAAAACCTGTAATCACTCTAAAAAATCCAGATGCATATCAGAATTATCTTGAAATTTTTTGAAAAATGCAAATGCTCAGATATTACTTTTTTTTTCTCTAGAGGTCCAGATATGTTTCTAATGAGCAACTATGCTTAAAAACAACTGAACTATATGATGATCTTTTACTTTAATCTAGTTTGTTTCACTTTTTCTGTTTCATATTCAGTGCTCCCATTTCATTTAGTTTATGTTCTCCAATTTCTCCATCTCTTTCTTTATGTTCTTTCTCAAGCTTTTATCAAGTGTAGTAGAAAAGCTTTTGTATACATATATATAAATATGTATAATATATAGACTTTAGAAAACTTATGAATTTTTGCCTAACTAAAAAGATTATGACATTTTGATTCCACTTGTTTGACTTGGCATGAACAGAATGCTAGATTTTTAAAATTTTATTTACTTTTTAATTGAAGCATAATTGCTTTACAGAATTTTGTTGTTTTCTTTCAAACATCAACAAGAATCAGCCACAGGTGTCCCCATGTCCCCTCCCTCCTGAATCTTCCTCCCATCTCCCTCCCCATCCCACCTTTCTAGATTGTTACAGAGCCCCTGATTTAGTTCCCTGAGTCATACAGCAAATTCCCATTGGTTATCTATTTTGCATATGGTTTGTAAGTTTCCATGTTACTCTCTCCATACATCTCAACCTCTCCCTCCACGCCTCCTCCCAAGTCCATAAGTCTGTTCTCTATGTCTGATTTTCCATTGCTGCCCTGCATAAATTCATCAGTGCCATCTTTCTAGATTCCATATATAAGTATATATGATAGTTATATTTCTCTTTCTGACTTACTTCACTCTGTATAATAGGCTCTAGGTTCATCCACCTCATTAGAACTGACTCAAATGTGTTCCTTTTTATGGATGAGTAATATTCCATTATATATACGTACTGGGCTTCCCTGGTAGCCCAGTTGATAAATAATCTGCCTGAAGTGCAGGAGACCCAGATTCGATCCCTGGGTCGGGAAATCCCCTGAAGAAGGAAATGGCAAACCACTCCAGTATCCTTGCCTGGAAAATCCCATGGACAGAGGAGCCTGGTGGGCTGCAGTCCATGGGGTCACAAAGAGTTGGGCACGACTAAGCGACTAACCCTTCTATATATGTACCACACCCTCTTTATCTATTCATCTGTTGATGGATATCTAGGTTGCTTCCATGTTCTACCTATTTTAAATAGTGCTGCAATAAATGTTGGGGTACATGTATCTTTTTCACTTTTAGTTTCCTGAGGGTATATGTGTAGGAGTGGGATTGCTGGGTCATAGGGTAGTTTTATTCCTAGTTTTTTAAGGAATCGCCATACCATCTTCCATAGTGGCTGTATCAGTTTACATTCCCACCAGCAATGCAAGAGAGTTCCCTTTTCTCCACACCCTCTCCAGCATTTATTGTCTGTAGACTTTTTGATGATGGCCATTCTAACTGGAGTGAAGTGGCATCTCATTGTAGTTTTGATTTGCATTTATCTAATAATGAGCGATGTTGAACATCTTTTCACGTGTCTGTTAGCCATCTGTATGCCTTCTTTGGAGAAATGTCTCTTCAGGTCTTCTTCATACTTTTTGATTGGGTTGTTTGCTTTTCTGGTATTGAGTTGTATGAGCTGCTTGTATATTTTGGAAATTAATTATTTGTCATTGTTTCCTTTGCTATTATTTTCTCCCATTCTGAGTGTTGTCTTTTCACCTTGTTTGTAGTTTCCTTTGCTGTTCAAAAGCTTTTAAGTTTAATTAGGTCCCACTTGTTTATTTTTGTTTTTATTTCCATTACTCTAGGAGGTGGATCATAAAGGATCTTGCTTTGATTTATGTCGATTGTTCTGCCAGTGTTTTCCTCTAAAAGTTTTATACTTTCCAGTCTTACATTTAGGTCTTTAATGCATTTTGAGTTTATCTTTGTGTATGGTGGTAAGAAGTGTTCTAATTTCATTCTTTTACATGTAGCTGTCCAGTTTTGACAGCACCACTTATTTAAGAGGCTATCTTTGTCCCATTGTATATTCTTGCCTCCTTTGTCAAAAATAAGGTACCCATAGGTGTATGGGTTTATCTCTGGGCTCTCTATCCTGTACCATTGGTCTATATTTCTGTTTTTGTGTCAGTACCATACTGTCTTGATTACTGTAGCTTTGTAGTGTAGTCTGAGGTCAGGAAGATTTATTCCTCCAGCTCCATTCTTCTTTCTCAAGACTGCTTTGGCTAGTCAGGATCTTTTGTGTTTCCACATGAATTATGAAAATTTTATTCTAGTTCTGTGAAAAATACCATTGGTAATTTATAGGGATTGTGTTGAATCTGTAGATTGCATTTGGTATCATAGTCATTTTCACAATATTGATTCTTCCTACCCAGGAACATAGAATATCTCTCCATCTTTTTTTGTCACCTTTTTTTCTTTCATCAGTGTCTTATAATTTTGTGTATACAATTATTTTGTCTCTTTAGGTAGGTTTATTCTTAGATAATTTATTCTTTTTGTTGCAGTGGTGTTGCAGTGGTGAATGGTATTGATTCCTTAATTTTTCTTTCTGATTTTTCATTGTTACTCTTTAGGAATGCAAGTGATTTCTGTGTATTGACCTTGTATCCCTTTTGTATACATGCATATAAATATGTATAATGTATATTATAGGACAGTATCACTGATGAACATAGATGCAAAAATATTCAACAAAATACTAGCAAACCAAATCCAACAACATATTAAAAGAATCATTCACCAGGATCAAGTGGAATTTATGCAGAGATGCAAGAATTCTTCTATATGCACAAATCAATGTGATACACCACGTGAACAAAATGAAGAATCTAATCCATATGATTATCTCAATAGATAGTCAGAAAAAACTTTTAACAAAATTCCACACTAGTTTTTTTATAAAAACTCTCCAGAAAGTGAGCATACAGGGAACAAGTTGTTGCTGCTGTTTAGTCACCCAGTCATGTCTGACTCTTTGCAACCCCACATGCTGCACCACACTAGGCCTCTCTATTTCTCACCCTCTCCCAAAGTTTGCCCAAGTTCATGTCCATTTCATCAGTGCCATCCAGCCATCTCATCCTCTGACACCCTCTTCTCCTTCTGCTCTCATCTTTCCCTGCATCAGGAACTTTTCCAATGAGCCAGCTGTTCGCATCAGATGACTAAAATACTGGCGTTTCAGCTTCAGCATCAGTTCTTCCAAAAAGTATTGCTTTGTCTTTTAGGGATATTTTGTGTTCCCAAACAGTCGTAAATGTTTTTGTTCTAATTCTGTGAAAAATGCTCTTGGTAATTTGGCAGGAATTGAATCTATAGATTACTCTGGGGTAATATAGTCTTAAGACTGACTGGTTTGATCTCCTTGCTGTCCAAGGGGCTCTCAGGAGTCTTCTCCAGCACCACTGTCCAAAAGCATCAATTCTTTGGCACTCCACCTTCCTTATGCTCCTACTTTCACAACTGTACGTGATCACTGGGAAGACCATAGGGAACATATCTCAACATAATAAAGGCCATGTATGACAAACCCACAACAAACATCATTCTCAACAGTGACAAACGGAAAGCATTTCCTCTAAGATCAGGAACAAGACAAGGATGTACATCTTGCCACTTTCATTAAACATAGTTTTGGAAGTCCTAGCCAAGACAATCATATAAGAAAAAGAAACGAAAGAAACCCAAATTGGAAAAATAAGAATTAAAACTGTCACTGTTTGCAGATGACATGATACTATACATAGAAAATCCTAAAGATGCTATCAAAAAGCTACCAAAGCTCGTCAATGAATTTGGTACAGTTGCAGGATACAGAATTCATACATGGAAATGCCTTGTATTTCCATGTAGTAGCAATGAAAGATCAAAAAGAGAAATTAAGGAAACAATCCTATTTACCATCTCATCAAAAAGAATAAAATACCTCAGAATAAACCTACTGAAAGACCTGTGTCAGAAAACTGTAAGATACCAATGAAAGAAATTAACAGATGACACAAACAGATGGAGAGCTATACCACATACTTGGACTGGAAGAATCAGTGTTGTCAAAATGACTACATTACCCCAGAGTAATCTATAGATTCAATTCCTGCCAAATTACCAAGAGCATTTTTCACAGAATTAGAACAAAAACATTTACAATTGTTTGGGAACACAAAATATCCCTAAAAGACAAAGCAATATTGAGAAAGATGGAGCTGAAGGAATCAGGCTTCTTGACTTCAGATTAAACTAGAAAGCTACAATAATCAAGACATATGGTACTAGCACAAAAACAGAAATATAGATCAGTGAAACAGAATAGAAAGTCCATAGATAAACCCATGCTCCTATAGTCAACTAATCTATGACAAAGGAGGCAAGAAAATACAATGGAAAAGACAGTCTCTTCGATAAGTGGTGCTGTCCAATGGAAAACTGGACAGCTACATGCAAAACAATGAAATTAGAACATTCTCTAACACTATATGAAAAAATAAATTCAAAATGGATTAAAGACCTAAACATAAGACTGGATATTATAAAACTCTTAGAGGAAAATATAGGCAGAACACTCTTTGACATGTTGCAGAAAGATATTTTGATCCACTTCCCAGAGTAATGAAAATAAAAACCAAAATAAACAGATAGGACCCAATTAAACTTACAAGTTTTTGCACAGTGGAGGAAACCTTAAACAAAATTAAAAGACAACCCCACAGAATGGATTAAATATTTGCAAAAGAAACAACTGACCAAGGATTAATCTCCAAAATATATAAACAACTCATGTAGCTCAATACAAAAAAAATTTTTTTTAATTGAGCAAAAGATCTAAATAGACATTTCTCCAAAGAAGTCCTACAGATGACCAAAAAGTACATGAAAAGATGTTCAACATCTGTAATTATTAGATAAATGCAAGTCAAACTACAATGAGGTATCACCTTACATCAGTCAGAACGTCATCATCAAAAAAAAAATCTACAAACAATAAATGCTAAAGAGAGTGTGGAGAAAAGAGAACCCTCCTACCCTGTTGGTGGGAATGTAAATTGGTATAGCCACTATGCAGAACAGTATAGAGGTTCCTTAAAAAACCTGAAAATAGTCAGTTATCAGTTCTGTCACTCAGTCATATCTGACTCTTTGTGACCCCATGGACTGCAGCATGCCAGGCTTCCCTGTCCATCACCAATGTGATCCAGCAATCACACTCCTGAGCATATAATCCAAGAAAACTGTAGTTCAAAAAAATACATGCATCCCAGTGTTTGTGGTAGCCAGGACGTGGTAGGAACCAAAATATCCATTGATGGAGAAATGGATAAAGAAGATTTGGAACATATGTATAATGGGATATTAGTCACGAAAAAGAATGAAATAATACCATTTGCAGCAATGTGGTTGGACCTAGAGATTGTCATACTGAGTGAAGTAAATTAGACAGAGAAAGACAAATACTGTATGATATTGCTTATATGTGGAATCTAGAAATAAAAAATGGTACAAGTGAACTTATTTAAAAAAAAAATAGAAATAGTCACAGATGTAGAAAACACATTTATGTTTGCCAAGGGGGAAAGGTGAGGGAGGGATAAATTAGGATATCTGGATTAATACGTACATACTACTATATATAAGGTAGATAACTGATAATAACCTACTGTATAGCACAGGGAACTCTACTCCATACTCTTCAATGTCTTATGTGGGGAAATCTACAAAATAGTGAATATATGTATAACTGATTCATCTTGCTGTACAGCAGAAAGAAACTAACACAACCTTGTAAATCAACTACACTCCAGTGAAAATTAATTTTCAAAAGGTAAACAATCCTCCCCCACCAAAAAGAGATCAATTAAGCCACCTAAAGTGATATTTATATTGCATAATACTCAATATTCTATAATCCATCTTGCCATTTTTAAAGCATAATTTGGTATGAAAATCATAAAAGCCATACTGTTGAACTCATAGAAGCTTTTCTCACTACCTTTTATTGTTGTTATTGTTGTTCAGTCACTAACTCGTGTCCCACTCTTTGAGACACCATAGACTACAGGGTGCCAGGCTTCCCTATCCTTCACTATCTCCCAGAGTTTGCTCAGACTCATGCCCTTTGAGTCAGTGATGCTATCCAAACATCTCATCTTTTGACCCTTCTATTCCTGCCAGCATCAGGGTGTTTTTCAGTGAGTCAGCTCTTAGCATCAGGTGGCCAAAGAATTGGAACTTCAGCTTCAGCATCAGTCCTTCTAATAAATATTAAGAGTTGATTTCCTTTAGGATTGACTGGTTTGATTTCCTTGCAATCCAAGGGACTCTCAAGAGTCTTATCCAGCACCACAATTCAAAAGTATCAACTCTTCAGCGCTTGGCCTTCTTTACGGTCCAACTCTCATATCTGTACATGATTACTGGAAAAACCACACCTTTGACTATACAGACCTTTGTCGGCAGTGATGTCTCTGCTTTTGATATGTTGTCCAGGTTTGTGATAGCTTCTCTTCCAAGTAGTATCTTTTAATTTCATGACTGCAGTTACTGCCCACAGTAATTTTATAGCCCAAGAAAAGAAAATATGTCATTGTTTCCACTTTTTCCCCTTCTATTTGCAATGAAGTAATGGGACTGGATGTTGTGATCTTTCTTTTTTGAATGTTGATTTTTAAGCCAATTTTTTCACTTTTAACTTTCACCCTCATCAAGAGTCTCTTTAATTCTTTTTCACTTTCTGCATTAGAGTGGTATCATCTTCACATCTGAGGTTGTTGATATTTCTCCCTTCAATCTTGATTCCAGCTTGTCCTTCATCTAGCCCTGCATTTCTCATGATGTACACTGCATATAAGTTAAATAAGCAGGGTGACAATATACAGCTTTATTGTACTTCCTTTCTAATTTTGAATCAGTTCATTGTCCTATGTTTGGTTCTGACTGTTGATTCTTGACCTGCACACAGGTTTCTCAGGACACAGGTAAGGTGGTCTGGTATTCTCATCTCTTTAAGAATTTTCCACAGTTTGTTGTGATCCACACAGTCGAAGGCTTTAGCATAGTCAATGAAGCAGAAGCAGATGTTTTTCTGAAATTCTCTTGGTTTCTTTATGATCCAGTGAAAGTTGGCATTTGATCTCTGTTTCCTCTGCCTTTTCTAAGTCAAACTTATACACCTGAAAGCTCTTGGTTCACATATTATTGAAGCCTGCTTGAAAGATTTCGAGCATTACCTTGCTAGTATGTGAAATGAGCACAATAGTACGGTAGTTTGAACATTTTTTGTCATTGCCCTTCTTTGGGATTGGAATGAAAACTGACCTTTTCCAATCCTTTGGCCACTGCTGAGTTTTCCAAATTTACTGATATATTGAGTGCAGCACTTTAACAGCATCACCTTTTAGGATTTGAAATAGCTCAGCTGGAATTCCATCATCTCCACTAGCTTTGTTTGCAGTAATGCTTCCTAAGGCCCACTTGACTTCACACTTCAGGATGTCTGGCTCTACATGAGTGACCACACCATCGTGGTACTGCTGTTACACCATCAGTACTGATATCACCAGATAACCATGATGACCTTAAAGGTCATTAAGACCTTTCTTGTATAGTTCTGTGTATTCTTGCCACCTCTTCTTAATCTCTTCTGCTTCTGTTAGGTGATTACTGTTTCTGTCCTTTATCATGCCCATCCTTGCATGAAATATCTCCTTGATATCACCAATTTTCTTGAAGAGGTCTCTAGTCTTTCCCATTCTGTTGTTTTCTTCTGTTTCTTTGCATTGTTCATGTAAGAAGGCTTTCTTATCTCTCCTTGCTATTCTCTGGAACTCTGCATTCAGTTGGGTATATCTTTCCCTTTCTCACTTGCCTTTTGCTTCTCTTCTTTTCTCAGCTATTTGTAAAGCCTCCTCAGACAACCACTTTGCCTTCTTGCATTTCTTCTTCTTTTCAATGCTTTTGGTCACCACCTCCTTACAATGTTATGAACCTCTGTCCATAGTTCTTCAGGCGTTCTCTCCACCAGATCTAATCCTTTGTATCTATTTGTCACCTCTACCATATAATCATAAGGGATTTGAGTTAGGTCATTCCTGAATGGCCTAGTGGTTTTCCCTACTTTCTTCAATTTAAGCCTGAATTTTGCAGTAAGGAGTTCATGATCTGAGCCACAGTCAGCTCCCGTTCTTGTTTTTGCTACTGTATAGAGCTTCCTCCTGTTAATCACATGAAATATAAACCTTTTGTATTTGAGGAATGGTCAGTAAAAAATGCTTTTTAAAAATAATGAGTACTTAAAAAAATTTTTTTAATTAATTCCTAAGGTACATTATCCTGCTTCTTAAGAAAACAAATTTTAATGTAAAACAGGAGAGTAGGTTCATACTTTGGATTTTCTATTGCTTATACTATCCCATTAATACAAATGTCTTAGTGCCAAGATCAGTTGTTGAACATTGTGGGAGCATTTTTAACTATATGTTGTAGAACTGGTTCCATAGTGTATGAAGCTGTCACTTAGACTGTATTATCTTCATAAGTCTATAAAATTACCATGCATTTTATTAACAGATGTGTAATTATTAGTTTCTCTTGCCTGTGGCAAAGTTGTAGTATTTCTTGTTTATATAGTTATTAATTCTGCTTTACAAGAAATAAATTTTGCCCTGATCTATTAGGCCATTGGTTTGTCCACAACTTATTCAAACTTTATTATTATAGAGTCCATCAGGTACTGATTTTCATTGATAATCAACAGATATTTTCTTGAAATAATTTTTCTGTGATTAACATGATGATTTTTTACAAACTGTCCTCTATGAGCACCATAATGCTTCCTCATTACTAGATATGACCATTATACTAGTTATGTACTGAAAATCATAAAACGTATTCTATTGAGAATATCATCAAGATACTCAGAATGGTAGAACACAATGGAAAAAAGGAGAGAAAATATAGTAATAAAATTCTTCTCTATATTTCTAGTATTATTTGGTGAGAATTCTGCAGTATAATACAGAAGATAAGTACTAGAATATGTTCTCATTAAATGCCTAATTTTTGTCTTTGTTTTTTATATTTTCCTTCTCATTTTTCACCAATTTAACATGTATTAAAGACCTAGAACTATCACTTTGTCAAAAAGTATTTCTTCCTTTGCATTTTTTTAATTAAGGTGAAACTCACATGACATAAAACCAACCATTTTAAAGTTTACAGTTCAATGACAGTCAGCATTTTCACAATGTTATGCAATCATCACTGCTACTTCCAAAACAAGAATAATAATCATTTATATAATTTAACATATATAAAAATCTACCACTGTATAACAGTATAAATATTTACTACCATACATGAAATCTCCTTATTAACAATAGAAAGTTGCATTATCTTGATTTTAAAGATAAGAAAATAAAGTTCAGATAGCTTATGTAATTTGTGCAGAAGATCATACACATTATGTGTTGCTTAGGCAAGATGTCTGTTTCCAAAAGCTGTAGCCATTCCTCTGTGGTAACGTGCCTTCCAGCTCACCTTTTATTAGTGAATGAATTTCTAAGGCTGCCCAGCATTTCTGTGTGCCAGTATGCAATATGCTGTTATTCTCGTGTGATATCTTGTGTGCTGTTATTCTAGCAGCATGCTGTTATTCTAGTGTGCTATTTCAGAGAAAAAAATTGTATATTTGAGAATTTGCATAATATAGGCTCTTAACAAATGTTTAAACATTTTCTTGAGATTAACAGATGTGTTGACTATTCCTAATTATATTTAGCAGCTCTCATGTGAGAGAAACTGTTTTATTTGGGGTATTGTTTACCTTTTATTTGCCTTTCAGATATGCTGCTTCCGTAAAGGATGGCTCCCAGTATTTTGTGCTCCTGATTGTGACAGATGGTGTTATCTCAGATATGGCTCAAACTAAAGAGTCCATAGTTAACGTAAGTAGGAGTTATTCTGTCTTGGGCTGGCTAAACGAAAGCATGGTGCTACTTAGGTTAACTAACTGAAGTCTTCTTAGTTGACTTAACAGAGAAACAAAATGCCCATGCCTTTGCAGCCAGTGCATTATCTAGACAACTCACACACATTTGCACCATTCATCCATGAGGACTTAGCTAAGAAGTGTGAATAATTGTGTTTTAACAAATTATTTCAAAAAATTTAAAATAAAAATAAATAATATCATCAACTTCATGTGCATGAGTGTGTTTATTAGTTTGATGTATATATAGTCTTACAATTTGTACAGAATATTTCTTAATATTTGCATTTCAGTTACAGGAGAACTGTGCTAATTTCTATGTTTATAAAACTGTATTTCTATATAGAACTAGTTTCTAATTATGTGCTACATTTATGATGAATTGATTGTCTCCTTTATTAGACTATAATCTATAAAATCTATATTTACTAGATTGCAATCTATAAAATTATATCTGGTTTTACTTACCTTTCTATATTCAGGTTGAACAGTATTTGAACACAAAGTAGACATTAGTAAAAATAGGTGGTGTGAAAGATTGTTTATCATATTTCATAATTATTAATGGCATATTAATGACATAATTATTAATAGCATATAATTAGCTGTCTGTGTAAGAAAAACTAGTTACATGTGGGAAAAAATCAAATTTTTATAGACATATACTTAGCAAAACCAAACACAAAATGAAAGAGAGGTAAAAGCTTGCACATTATGTGGCACACTATCTTGCATAATATGTGGGAGCTTGGATGGAAGGGAAGTGTGTGAAAGAGTGGATATATGTATATGTATGGCTGAGTCCCTTCACTGTTCACCTGAAACTAGCCCATTGTTAATTGGCTATATTGGGCTTCCCTGGTGGCTCAGATGGTAAAGAATCTACCAGCAATGCAAGAGATCTTGGTTTGATCCCTGGGTCAGGAAGATTCTCTGGAGAAGAGAGTGGCAATCCACTCTAGTATTCTTGCCTGGAGAATTCCATGGACAGAAGAGCCTGGTGGTCTACAGTCCATGGGGTCGCAAAGAGTCAGACATGAGTGAGCAAATAACACTTTCACTTTCACTCCTGTACAAAATAAAAAGTTAAAAAAAAAAAAAAAACTTGAAAGGTGTTTCTCCAAAGAAGATACACAAATGATCAACAAGCTAAAAGATCCTCAACATCACTAATATTTGGAAAATGCAAACCCAAACCATAATTAGATATCACTTCACACGTGTTATGGTGGCCAATATTAAAATTGAAAAAAAAAACTTAAAAAATAAACTAATAAGACATGTACTGAAGAACAGTTATTCATATTTCAATGACCTGATGATGAGGTTGCTATATTGTTCCACCTTTCTGTTGGTGGATCTCATAGTCTTACCATAAAATTATTTAATCATACTAATAATAACTTTATATAATTATCATTTGTAGTCACGCATTTACTATAAAAATTGCTTTTCCTAACCATAACTATAAATGAAATAGAGTACTACTTTTTCTTCCCAGGTGACCCTATTGGTAAAGAACCTGCATGCCAATGCAAGAGTGGCATGGGTTTGATCCCTGAGTTGGGAAGATCCCCTGGAGGAGGGCATGGCAACCCAGTCCAGTATTCTTGCCTGGAGAATCCCACAGACAGAGCAGGCCGGCAGGCTACCGTCCATAGGGTTGCACAGAGTCAAACATAACTGAAGCAACTTCTCATGCATGCACGCACTACTTTTTCATAAATATGGTATCTTTTTTCACCTTTCAGTAACAAAAAGATCTTCAAATAGAGAGAAAAATGAAAAAAGAGACTGCTGCTGCTGCTAAGTCGCGTCAGTCATGTCCGACTCTGTGCGACCCCATAGACGGCAGCCTACCAGGCTCCGCCATCCCTGGAATTCTCCAGGCAAGAACACTGGAGTGGGTTGCCATTTCCTTCTCCAGCGCACGAAAGTGAAATTGCTCGGTCATGTCCAACTCTTCGCGACCCCATGGACTGCAGCCCACCAGGCTCCTCCATCCATGGGATTCTCCAGGCAAAAGTACTGGAGTGGATTGCCATTGCCTTCTCCAGAAAAAAAGAGACTAAAGATACCCAAAGTCAGCTTAGGAAGATTTTGTCTGAGAATAGCAAGTGTAAGCAAATGCTCAGTACTGAAGAAAATCCAAGTGAGTTAGCATATGTACGGAGTTCAGAAAGGATAAGAGTGGAGTCAAGTATATTATTCTGTGTTAATATTAAATATGTCCAAAAGTATTTTAATGAACTTCTGTGAAAAAGTGTCAAGACTTAGGATATTATTTTCTTCCTAATTCTTAGTTGTTTTCCTAATTCAGTTTCTTAATTGTGAACAAATTGTGTATTCTCTTTGAAGGCCTCAAAACTTCCAATGTCGATAATTATAGTAGGTGTTGGACCAGCAGAATTTGATGGTGAGTAATAAAATTTCAATAGCATTCATTGGGAATTTTTTAACTGTAACTCATCATATACTTACATATCTATCACTCCTTTTTTTGCATATAGGGATATGAGTGTGCATGTGGATTTGTATACTATGTCCATGTACATACAGACATAGATATCACATGATGGAGTCTATTGAAGTGAGCAAATTAAAAGAATGTCTTCTGAATAGTTCATTATCTCTCTAGGATAGGTTAATTCAACATGTAGCTTTCTGTTTTATCAGAGATGAATTGTACCTCAAAATATTTCTTAATATTGAGTGATAAACTGAGTTTTTGTTCCTAAAGCAAAACACACTCTGGGTTCCCTAAAAACTTTTAAGGGTGAGCACTAAATTAATAAACCACTATGTTGTGAAGCATAATAATGGATTTTCAGACTTTGGCTAGTTGATAGACATTATGTTTATAAATATTTATGTTCTGTCATATGAAAGAGCAAAGTAAAATGAAAATGGATCTGACCATCTGAAACTTAATGAGACTATATAATTATGCTAAATTCACTTGTTGGGTAGTTTTCTGTTTCTGTTGGCTCAAGCCATCTTCAAATGCCAATTAGTGATGGGTGTTCATGTAACTAGTAATCTGGGTAAACTCTCAAGTTAGTCTGTTTCTTGTCACCTGATGGATTCCTTTAAGAGAATGCTATGCTAGATAGCAACTGCATAACCACATAATATTCACCTGGTTCATGTGTTTTTACATTGATAATGAGAGTATTTAGCTGAAACTTTAGAAATTAGAATAATTTTAAAATATTTGAAACAACTTTTGGTATGTTACAGGTAAATTTAGGCACATAGGTGGCTAATCATAATATGATCATCACTAAGATGATTCTTGCTTAACCACCAGTGCCTCCCCAATACGGACAGTATAGATCTGTCAGTCTCAGGTAAAACAACACAGCAGTTATATTGCTGATCTTGGAGATTCTTTCCTTTGATTCCACACTTGGCAGGTCACACTTTGCATCATTATAATCTTCCAGTTTCTAAAGCAAAATCAGTTTAGCCCTGTCTGCTGTTGCTCCTGCTAATATTTTCTTTGTCTTTGAATATTTACATCTGTTTTCATTGTCCACATCTTTCTTGTTAATATTTTGTGTACTTGATCATCTGCATTGAGCAGTGATAGGCTACAATTCACAAACTTTACCAACTGCTAGGTTAAAGTAATTCATGATTTCCTTTTCAGTTACTAATTTGCTTTTGACTCTCAAGTATGCACTTTTCATTGGGTACATCCCAGGTCTCCTAGAGTCCTGTGGAAGGCCATTGTTAGGTGTAGGACCTCAGTCACTTGTTCCTCAACCTCCCACACATAACGTGTGAATACAGAGCAACTGACATTTCCTGGTGAATATTTCTGGTCATATGTTTCTATTCAAAGCAGCAGGCACAGCTATTTGGGTACTACCCTCATACAATAGCCACACTTATTTATTTTCTTCAATTCTTTTGTTCCCAATGAATTATTTATCAGAGTTTTGAGGTATGAAAATTTATTATTTCCCCCTCTGACTTCTTGAACTAAAAAAAATATGCAAGAGTCACTCAAATAGAAATCAAAATGTAAGTTTTATTAATAGTAGTTCAGAATTGGAGAATCTGAGTTACCCTGTGCACAAACTCAGACTTCTTGTTTCTTTTCTGCCCCCAAATTAAATGACCTCACCTTTATCTCAAGGCCTCCTCTGAATAGGAGCAGAGCCTTGCTAATTTATCATGTCACAGGGAGAAATTGCCTTCAGCTTGAGGATAGAGTGCTCCAAAAAGAGATTCAAGGTCAGTTCCATCTCCCAATCTTAGTTATCCTATGAATCACTCTTCTTCTGAGGAAGAGTAAGCAAAGACTATAGACATAGGGAAGTTGCCTTCCCATAGAATTCTGTCCTGGGAATTAAAGTGAAATTTTCCTCTGGCAAGCCTATAAATAGGGAATTAAGGTCCTGAAACACCTGATTTTTGTTTTCACCCTGATGGAAGAAAATTTCTAAATTACATTCAAGTTGGTACTATCTTGTCAGAGGAGCCTTTTTCTAGGCACTTCCAAATCTACTATAAGTAAATTTATATAGTATGCATATAAATTAGTAGGAAAAGACTGAAGTAAAACTTGCATTTTTTCTCAGTTAGCAACATAAGTCCAACATCTACATGTATTTCAACCAAGAGGTTTACATAGGCAAGAAATACAACATATTGCCATCCATTCTGTGAAAGTAGAGGAAATATGAATAAACTGTTAGATTAATGAGTATTTAAATGTCTTATTTCTGAATTTCAATGAGAATAATTTAAAACTTTCTGTATAATTTCTCAAAGCAGAATTTCTTTATCCTTAAAATGCAACAAGTCAATGTAGTATCCATTTAATTGCCTTGATCCAAGTTTAGGAAAGTGGGGAAAATATAAGGGGTTCTAACGTTATTTTGTCTCCCAAGGCTAGAGAGAAATACAGGTCTGTTTCTTATACATCTTTTTTCCAGAGAGGGGATCAGGTGGGGAACTGGGGCTTACAATTTCAGGCTCCTTGAGGACCAGATGATCTGAAAAATTAAAGGGTGAACATTTCCCTTCCACCATTTACATGCCGTTTCTTTTCTTCTTGCTCTCAAATGTGTAGTTCCAATTCTGCTACCTGCAGCCTTTTAACCTAAAGGACATACTGAAAAGTGGGTGATGTTTTTATAGCATCTCATCCTAATACATTATTGCCTGAATAACTGCCATTTTCTTTAACTGAAATGAAACACGCACAAAGACCAGTGGAGATTGTAGAGGACTGTGGAAGGTGAGGCCCAGAACATAATCTAATTTTTGTTTTCTATTTTAGAGTGAGTATAGGGTAATCATTATGAGTTATTAGCAAATTAGATAATATAGGAGAAAATTCTCTGATCGCTGACATGTCACCATCAATGTTCATTTATGTCTCAAAGTAATATGAAAATTTTGAAAACAAACCTAGAAGGAAAAAGAAATTAATTATTGAAAATATTTGAGTATAATGAATTTTCCTATTTAGATCCCTAATAAATAGAAGAGAAAAAATATTTCTTTTGTATTTTAAATAATTTAATTGCCTTGTTATTGGAAATTTATACAATTTACTAAATATTGACATATATATCTAAGCAGATTACTGCATGATGGTTTAGTATCAATTATGTGTACTAGCAATGTTTCACCCCAGAAATTAATTCCTGAAAATAGGTAGAAAAGTAAAACTTAAAACATGTTTTTGTTTTTTTTTTAAAAAAAAAAAGCTTAACGATATAAAGAACGGTTTGATGGTTGCCAGAGGCTTGCCAGGGTTGGAGGTGGGTGAAATGGATGAAAGAAGTCAAAAGGCACAAACTTCTAGTTATAAAATCAGTAAGTCACCAGATGTAATGTACAGTGTGGTGAGTATAATTAATATCATGTTGCATATATGAAGGCTGCCAAAAGAATAGACCTTAAAGTTTTTATCAGAAGAAAAAAAATTTGTAATCATGTATGGTCAATTAGATTCATTATGGTGATCATTTCACAGTATACACAAATAGTGAATCATTACATCTTACTGCTAAAAATAATATAATGTTATTTTTCAGTTATACCTCAATCAAAAAAAAAAAAAATAGGAAAAACAGTAAAATGTCTTTAACTGAAATGCATTATCCAAGCACTGAAGAAAACAGTGAAAAGGTGAGGACTGTATTCTAGTGTTTTTTAGAGGGCAAAAAGCAAACAATTGCAAATGGCTCTCTGGATTCTGGTGAATATCATGTGTGTACAAAATGAGTTATTAGTAAGAGAATTATACTTTAAGTACAAATTAGCATTCCTCATTTAATTAGTTATTTACAGAATTCTCACCAAAAAACATTAAACTCTGGAAAATGTTCTCAGTTGCAGCATACCACTACTTTATACCAGCAATCCTGTTATATTGCAGCATTCCCAAATAACAGTTGACTTATGTAATGTCAAAATTATTTTTAACCTATGAAAAAAATCATACCTCAGAAAAACCATGATTTATCCAGTCACTAAAAGATGCCTTTTTGTTTTAAAATCTATTCACGAAAAGATTACAGACAATATGATTGCATAGTTTGTTGTAATTTCAAAGAGAATAAAGTTCAAATTGTTATTGGAAATTCTATAATGATTAGTACCAAGTTTCTTAAGTTAGAAAAAAAAAACATTAAAACTGAATGAATTAGCCTCATTTGATGAATCCATCATGTAAGCATGTAACCCAGAGTTGAGAATTTTTAGGATGGGAGATGTACCTAAAGACTTCTACACTGCATAGGCTCTCCTCACCTTTCAAAGCATCACATGAGGTCTTCGCTAGCTTTCTTCATTTGTAAAATTGGCATTCAGTTAAGTTTTGTGGAAGAAATCACTGCAGAGATGAAAGGATCAACAACCTTTCCGCCTTTACCTAGGACATATTGTTACTTCAGGCATCTTGATTTCCTTATTGCCTACATTGTTAGAGTATATGGCTAAAATGCATTGGATAAATTATCCTATTTTATTTTCAAGCAATGGTTGAATTGGATGGAGATGATGTAAGAGTTTCCTCAAGAGGAAAATATGCTGAAAGAGACATTGTGCAGGTAAGAAATTTGATGAAAATTATTTATTTTGTTCACTGTGAAGAGTCCATGTCAGTTCTGATTTGTAAATGAACAGCTTACATTGAAATCAAATTTCAGGTTCTATTTAATTTAGGCAGATGATTATGAGATGCATGTTAAGTAACAGGGCCTAAAATAAGCACCCAATTACTTTCCCCTGTACTTCATGTTCACCACATATAAAATAGAATTGTTAATAAATATCTTCCCTTAGTTTATTATTACCAGAAAATATCATTGAGGTCTTTAGTAAAATTAAAATTCAGAAACACAACAGACTTTTAATGATGCTTATTTATTTTTGATCCTCAATAAAGATTAAAAATATTTTAAGATAGCTGATACATATTCAGCATAACTAAACTTAGTAGAAACAAACCAAAAATGTAAAATTTTTTATTTTTCTCATAGATTATTGCTAGAAAAGTAAAAAAATAGATCTTATAATTATATATAAATATAAAAATTATATAAAGGGTATGTGTTAATATAACAATATATAATAACATGATAATTTGTATAATAATATAACAAAATATAGCATAATAGTAGATTATATATTTCTATATATAAATATATATATATACACATGATTCATAATTCTGTTAGAATCAAGAAAAATACTTAACTAAAGTCTACTAATCTGAGAGAGAATAGAAAGAAAAGAACCAGTTTGACCAAATTTTAACCAATACAGTAAGTTTATGATTGAAGCAAAGGAGTTAAATCAATTAAATTCCTGCATACTTTAGACTGTTCATATGTTTTAGGATGTCAGAAACAAAAAAGACTGTGAAGTACACCTTTTAAATAGGAAATGGAAGTCCCCGTTACAATTTGAGCACATGATTTAAAAGTTTTGAAAGTACAAATAATGAAACTCAATATTATCTCCTAAATAATAACTTATATATTCACCCATAATATAGTCATTAAGAGAATCTATTTGGAATCTAACAGAATTTGGTTCAAATCCTGGATTGTCCTCTGTGATAATTTGGACAAGCATTCTAAATTTCAGTGTTCTGGCATTATTGTAAAGATTTAATCATTAATGTATATAAAATACATTACTTAAATAACACTCAATAAAATACAACAAAAATAATTTTTAAAATTAGGGGAATAATATAAAATAATCCATAAATATAATAAAAAATATTAATCTTGACAAATACAAATGCATTGTTCTGTATCAGTCAGAAAAATGGTTTTAAGATAGAAACATCTGTATAACAATTTTTTAAGGAGACAATTAAATATGATTTAAACTTTTAACCTAATGTTCTTGATATAGTAAAAAGCACACACACATGAATAATTTGTTTAAAAGCATCTGACAAAGGGAACATGGTGATATGGTCATCAATTTAAGAATGCCACAATGTTTTGTTTTTATAATCAGACACTTTATTCACCTTAACCTGGTTAGCATAATTATAGATCCAGGTAATTGCACTTTTTTCTAAAAGTCTCTCCATAATATTTGGTTCACAATTTCCAAAAAATCAAATTACTACAAGGAAGTATAAATTTGAAGTACCTTAAAATGTGTTATGTTGCTGTTTTAATGCATTTTTACAAAGTTAAAAGAGGCAACTTCATCTTTCATAGTATCATCTAAATGATGTTTAAAGGAAATTGGCATTACTCTCTCCCTTAGAAGGTAGCTGCTTCCCAGGTGGCTCCAGTGGTAAAGCATCTGCCTGCCAACACAGGAGACACAAGAGATGTAGGTTTGATCCCTAGGTGGGGAAGATCCCCTGAAGGAGGAAATGGCAACCCACTCCAGTATTCTTGCCTGGAAAATTCCATGGACAGAGGAGCCTACAGGCTGCAGTCCATGGTGTTGCAAAGAGTCAGACACAACTGAGCGCACACACACATTAGAGGGTGGTTAAGATTGCTCATATCATTAAGATTTCCTTTAAGATGACTAATATGTTACATTAGTGACAACCAAGTTTTTTAGTTATTTTATTTATAAAACAAAAGTTCCCTTGATCATGAAAGTCTTTCATCTCTAATTGGATTTGCTACATTGGACAGAATATTAAGATAGGACTCAGGTCTATTAAATTATAATGTTGTCATTCTGATCTTGAACAAGTCAATAAATTTCCCTAGAGCCTTTCTTTCATTATCTCCAGACTCCACCTCCATATATATATATATAATATATATAATGCATAAATGCATTACAACAGCAACACAACACATTTTTTAACGACTATATATATATTTAAAGTTATATATTTGTATACACAAATATATATTTATATATATTCTCATTAAAAAGTCAGAATCTTGAGACTTATCTATCATCATAAAGTGACACTGAGGTCACCAAAGATTTTGAAGACACCTGATGATATATAGCTAAAGACTCAAGGAATTGGCTCAAGCTATTCTACCATATAAAGCTGAACTAAAAAATCATGAGATGTTACAGATACTGAACAAAAAACTAAAATCTTACCAGAGAATTAGTAACCTCCTGAATGACAATGGCATCTTGACTTACACGTCTATATTTATTTAAAGATATTTGATGCATCCTTTTCTAATTTCATGGAAAAGTTCCTAAATGCCGATTGTCTTTTAAAAATAGTTTGCAGGGTAATCATTTACATATCACATTGTATTCAAGAAGAATTAGCATTTTTTCTCTCACCTTAATTAAAATCTCATAACATTGCACAATTACAGGTTTCCTGGTTCTACCATTCACTAAAACATTTTTACATGAGTTATTTTTAAGAATAGTAATATTCTTGAATATATATAATATTGAGGTTGCAAAGACACACCAAGAATAATATTGTCAATCTTCCTACCATCAGAAAATATCTAAGTCATCATAATCAATGCTGTAAACACTGGTGGTTAAAATAATGTCAGAAAATAACATCTTTTTAGGCTGTCTTAACTTTTTGCTACTTTCGACTTCTTACACATTGCTAATCAAGTTAACACACTCCAAATGATACCCCAAATTTCTTAAGTGGACAAACAAAAGCCTAACTGTAAATAGTAGAAGGTAGCTGAGTTCCACAAAGTTGGGAGTGGTATATGGGATTTTTATTATTATGTCAAATATTAAGTGGCATCCAACTTCTCCATTGTTGTTGCTGTTCAGTTGCTCAGTCATGTCAGACTTTTTGCAACCCCATGGACTGCAGTACACCAGGCTTCCCTGTTCTTCACCATCTCCCAGAGACTGCTCAAACTCATGTCCGTTAAGTGGATGATGCCATCCAACATCTCATCCTCTGTCATCGCCTTCTCCTTCTGCCTCCTATCTTTCCCAGCATCAGGGTCTTTTCCAATGATTGACTCTTTGATTCAGGTGGCCAATGCATTGGTGCTTCAACATAAATCCTTCCAATGAACATTCAGGGTGGATTTCCTTTAGGATTGACTGGTTTGATCTCCTTGCTGTCCAAGGGAACTCTCAAGAGTCTTCTCTAGCACAACAGTTTGAAAGCATCAGTTCTTTGGCACTCAGCCTTCTTTATGGTCCAACTCTCACATCCATACATGACTACTGGAAAAACCATAGCTTTGACTACACAGAACTTTGTTGGCAAAGCATGTCTCTGCTTTTTTAATATGCAGTCTTGGTTTATCATAACTTTTCTTCCAGGGACCAAGCATCTTTAAATTTCATGGTTATAGTCACCATCCACAGTGATTTTGGAGCCCAAGAAAATAAAATCAGTCACTGTCTCCACATTTTCCCCATCTATTTGCCATGAAGTGATGGGACCAGATACCATGATCTTAGTTTTTTTAATGTTGAGTTTTAAGCCAGCTTTTTCATCAAGAGGCTATTTTCATTCCTCTTCACTTTCTGGCGTAAGGGTGGTGTCGTCTGCATATCTGAGGTTATTGATATTTCTCCCAGCAGTCTTGATCCCAACTTGTGATTTATCCAACCTGGCATTCTGTATGATGTACTCTGCATGTAAGTTAAATAAGCAGGGTGACATTATACAACCTTGACATATTCCTTTCCCAATTTGGAACCAGTCCATTGTTCCATATCCAGGTCTAATGTTGCTTCTTGACCTGCCTACAGGTTTCTCAGGAGGCAGATAAGGTGGTCTAGTATTCCCGAATTTAAGAATTTTCCACAGTTTTTTGTGATCCACACAGTCAGAGGCTTTAGCATAGTCAATGAAGCAGAAGTAGGTGTTTTTCCGGAATTCCCTTACTTTTTCTATGATCCAACAGATGTTGGCAATTCAATCTCTGGTTCCTCTACCATTTTTAAATCCAGCTTGTACATCTGGAAATTCTTGGTTCACATACTGTTTGAAGCCTAGCTTGAAGGATTTTGAGCATTACCTTCCCACTATGTAAAATGAATGCACTTGTGTGGTAGCTGGAACATTTTTTTGCATTGCCCTTCTTTGCAATCAGAACGAAAACTGACCTTTTCCTTTACGTCAAATCTTAAGTGGCATCTATCTTCTTCATATAATACTTAGTCATCTATTAAGTCTTTCATATGCTAATCAGGCTAAGAGCTATAACATTACTTCACCTTGACCTTATGAGACAAGTACTTTGATTACCATATTTTATAAAAGAAAAAATGAAGTTTTCTGTCTCTTGTCCATAGTCACATAGCTAGTAAAAAGTAGTGAAATGAAAGTGTTAGTTGCTCAGTTGTGTCCAACTCTTTGTGATGCCATTGACTCCAGCCTCCCAGGCTCCTCTGTCCATGGAATTCTCCACGCAGAGATACTGGAGTGGGTAGCCATTCCCTTCTCCAGCAGATCTTCCCAACCCAGAAATCAAACACAGTTCTCCTGCATTGTAGGCAAATTTGTTACCATCTCAGCCACCTGGAAAGCCCAGTAAGAAGTAGAGTCACAATGTAATCTTGAAATTTCTTATTCTAAAATATTTAAGAAGTATTTTGTATATCTTTGATTCTAAAACCTAAACATAGCATTTAAGAGAATACATGGCCTGACTCTAATCTTCCTTTTTAGCTACACACAAACACAAGCAAACACACATGCCCACTCTGCCCAGGCAAATAGGACAATTAATTGTCTTTGAATCACCCATTTCTGTAGTTCTGCTCTTATTTTCTCTTGTCATTTTACCTGGAATACTCTTCCCCCTTATTGGGCTGATTCACTTCAGTTCAGTCGCTCAGTCGTGTCCGACTCTTTGCGACCCCATGAATTGCAGCGTGCCAGGCCTCCCTGTCCATCACCAACTCCTGGAGTTTACCCAAACCCATGTCCATTGAGTTAGTGATGCCATCCAACCATCTCATCCTCTGTCGTCCCCTTCTCCTCCTGCCCCCAATCCTTCCCAGCATTAGGGTCTTTTCCAATGAGTCAACTCTTCGCATGAGGTGGCCAAAGTATTGGAGTTTCAGCTTCAACATCAGTCCTTCCAATAAACACCCAGGACTAATCTCCTTTAGGATGGACTGGTTGGATCTCCTTGCAGGGACTCTCAAGAGTCTTCTCCAACACCACAGTTCAAAAGCATCAATTCTTTGGTGCTCAGCTTTCTTCACTGTCCAACTGTCACATCCATACATGACCACTGGAAAAACCATAGCCTTGACTAGGCGGACCTTTGTTGGCAAAGTAATGTCTCTGCTTTTAAATATGCTACCTAGGTTGGCCATAACCTTCCTTCCAAGGAGTAAGCGTCTCTTAATTTCATGGCTGCAATCACCATCAGCAGTGCTTTTGGAGCCCAAAAAAATAAAGTCTGACACTGTTTCCACTGTTTCCCCATCTATTTCCCATGAAGTGATGGGACCAGATGCCATGATCTTAGTTTTCTGAATGTTGAGCTTTAAGCCAACTTTTTCACTCTCCTCTTTCACTTTCATCAAGAGGCTCTTTAGTTCTTCTTCGCTTTCTGCCATAAGGGTGGTGTCATCTGCATATCTGAGGTGATTGATATTTCTCCCGGCAATCTTGATTCCAGCTTGTGTTTCTTCCAGCCCAGCGTTTCTCATGATGTACTCTGCATGTAAGTTAAATAAGCAGAGTGACAATATACAGCCTTGACGTACTCCTTTTCCTATTTGGAACCAGTCTGTTGTTCCATGTCCAGTTCTAACTGTTGCTTCTTAACCTGCATACGGGTTTCTCAAGAGACAGGTCAGATGGTCTGGTATTCCCATCTCTTTCAGAATTTTCCACAGTTTATTGTGATCCACACAGTCAAAGGCTTTGGCATAGTCAATAAAGCAGAAATAGATTAAAACCCTGCATTTTGAAATTTCCCAGTGTACACAACCTTTTACAAAGCTCTCCCCCTGAACACTTGAATAAATTTCCCCATTCTTTCACTTTGTTAACATATTACTTTATATCTTCCTCAAAGTACCGGCCACTTTGCCTATTAATGTTTAGAAATAGGACACTGAAGCCCAAGATGGAATATTAACCAACTTACAAGAAGTTATTTAGATCACAAGTCTGTAGATCCAAAAAGCCAACAGAGTTCTGATTCCAAAATCTTTTCTGTTATAATGCATCCACTATCCTAAAAGGCCAAATTATAATTAAGATTAGGAAGATCTATTCCCCTTTTCATATCACTGTAGTAGTTAATGTATAAGAGACCAATTTAAATTTAATTAATATCTCTGATACATACAACTATCTGATCATGGGGTAAGTTAATTAAACTTAAAGTTTTTATTTTCTTCTTTGTAAGTTCATAAGATACTTATAAAAACTAAATAGATATTGTACTAAATCACTCAGCAGAAGGCCTCCCAACTTCCAGTTGCTCAAAAAATTAATATCATTATCAGTTATTATTGATAGTATATTAGCATAGTCCAGTGGGAAGGCATTTTTATATCATTGTTTCCTAGCAGCTGTACCTTGACCTATGACATTGTAGTCAGCCTTATGTGTGATTATATTCATTGTCTCAAGATTCACTCTCATATGGCTATAATATAAACAGCATGCAGGATGAGATTCTATTGTTGTTATTATAAAACTTAAGTGAGTTATTTTCTAAATCAATATATGTAAAGGTTTTCCATTTGTTTGTTTACTTGCTTATGCTATGAATTGGCCATTGAATATAATGCAGTATCATTTATCCTGGCTTCATTCAGCTGCTATCCAGCCTATCATTCCCTTAAAAAAATATATTTAAATCATATCTTCCATTAAAAGGTGAATAATAACCTTGAAGGCTTAGACATGAAAAGCACTAATGGAGCTCTGCAAAGTAGGAACAAATAAATTGAACAGAACTGCAACTAAAAGCTCATTTGCCCAAACTGATTCAAACTTTTTTCACAAAGTTAGGCAAATAGGCAAAGCTAGCTGTTAGAGCAACTCTGTAGAACATTTTCCTTATACTGGATATAAGGATGAAATAAAGATGCAGAGTGTCAATGATATGGTATATTTCCACTGAATAGAATGCATTTATTGGTATTCTTCGTATGAATGTGATAAATTAGTTCAAAGTAAAAATTGATTTGTTCCTCTAACCTGAACAGTTTAAGGGTCCAAGTTAATTTATGGTACTAGTCAGTGACCAACATACATTCATAAATGTGTGGGTGTTATTTTGAACAGGAGGTCCCTAGGTACAGTTTTCAGAAATGAGTGATTAAAAGGGACAATAAACAGAAGGGTCTGATAAGTTGAGTGGAAAATTGTTACTGTAGAAGGATATGAACAATAGTCCAAGAAGAAAGAGAGTATATTTTTGTCATAAATAGTGTGAGGTTCAACATTGATAAGAGGTAAAGGAAACAGAGTCACTTGTCATTTTCATGTCTCACTTAGGGAAGTGCTTCTTGACTTACTGAAGAGTTGAATGTTCCTTTGGAAAGGATGAGATAATTTAGGTTAGTGAGTAGAACATTCTCAGCATCTTTTTCTCCACTCCCAACACACATATGGGATGAGGCATACTCCTGTTGATAATATCACCTGCTATAACAGGTACTCTTAACTCAGGGACAAGGTCCATGCTTAAGGGGCATATCAGAATCTGTGCCCACATTTAGTAAACATAAATTAAGTGAGATATATACCTCCCTGCTTGGTTGAAAACTAAGATTTCTTTCTTAACCATTATTTATGAACATGTTTTAAGGATAAGTAGAACTGTATGTGTTGTGAGAACAATGATTGTGAATCTTAGTTTTAACATTCCAGAGTGTCATAACATTATTAAAAATAAATTTATATTTACTTCAATAAAAATTTCACACATCTTACAGCATTTGCTGGAAAAGTGGAAAAAACAGATGTTTTAAAATAACAAATAGGTCAGGAATTACATTTTTAGATTATAGGGCTAGTACCTAAATTTGAAAGAGATAAAAACTTGATAAAAAAATATTTCTTGTAAGATTTGATATGAGTATAAACAAAAGACTAGTAAGAAAATAGTCCAGTATTTATATTGCATATATAAATGTATAAATTAGTGAGTAGTAATAATAATGACTCTTGAGAGTCCCTTGGACTGCAAGGAGATCCAACCAATCCATCTTAAAGGAGATCAGCCCTGAGTGTTCATTAGAAGGACTGATGGTGAAGCTGAAACTCCAATACTTTGGCCACCTCATAAGAAGAGTTGACTCATTGAAAAAGACCCTAATGCTGGGAAGGATTGGGGGCAGGAGGAGAAGGGATGACAGAGGATGAGATGGCTGGATGGCATCACCAACTCGATGGACATGGGTTTGGGTGGACTCCAGGAGTTGGTGATGGACAGGGAGGCCTGGCGTGCTGTGGTTCATGGGATCGCAAAGAGTTGAACACGACTAAGCGACTGAACTGAACTGAACTGAATGAATAATAATGACTATCATACTTATACATATTATGAGTTTAAAACTGCTTTAAGTACTTATTTGTTGATTTTTTAATATAACAACCAAATAAAGAAGTTATCAGTATTATTATCTTCATTTTATAGAAGAGGAAGCTGAGTGACAGTAGAAAATAACTTGTCCAAGATCACACAGCTAATAGGCAGCAGGACCAGCCTCTGAACCTGGGAAGTCTAATTCCAGAGTTTGTGAGTTGAGGGAATAAAAAGATAACTAAATTTAGCTTCCATGGTCTAGGAAAAAACTCAAAACCAAAATAAAAGTAAATATAAGAGCAAAGTTGAGGTAAAGGAAAGACACAAGCAGGTAAGATCTCCCTCTTCCCTAGAGAAGTGTCAACTATTTGCCAGAGTGTTGCCATTTCCCTGAAATATAGGTATTAGCTATAGATTGTTCAAAAACTGATCTCCTATAAGGTAGTTTAAAAGGCTTCCCAGGTGGTGCTAGTGGTAAAGAACCTGCCTGCCAGTGCAGGAGACAAAAGAGACACGGGTTAGATCCCTAAGTCAAGAAGATGCCCTAGAGGAGGTCATAGAAATCCACTCCAGTATTCTTGCCTGAAGAATCCCATGGGCAGAGAAGCCTGGTGGGCTACAGTCCATGGGGTTGCAAAAGTCAGACACAACTGAAGTGACTTAGCATGCACACAGGCAACCAAACCATTACTAAATGTTTATTTTTAAAATAATATGCCTTTTAAAATAAGATTGAAATAAACTATAGCAGAAATTAGATATTTTTTCTCATAAGTCCTTCACTGTGTTCACCTTATAGTGTCAGAGAGAAAATAAACTTAACTTTGCACCTCTTTGCTTTTTTGTTAAAAATGTCATCTTGTCCAAGTTAGATAATAACTTTACAAACATTCATATATGCATATTTCTTTTCTCAACTGAAGATTATATTCACTCTGTTAGTGTTTTTCTTATCCTTACTTAGCTACTTTAAGGAAAAGATTTGTCACCTTCTATCACATTTCTAAAAGTTGTGCTGTTTTCCTCTTGGTATCATAACAGGGTAAAATTATGATCATATAAGTATGCTTCTGTCTGTAGTATACCTTATAGTAAAAAGAAAGAATACTTTACTGATCTTCCTTAAAAGATATTGCTTTCACCATATACATGGTATTACATTTGCTATTTAATTTAACATTTTAACTTGCTTTATCTATCACAAGTATCTGACTGGTTTAAAGTCTGCTTCCTAATAGTTGTTTTCTGAAAGCACATCTTGAATAACTCCTTAAATCAAAAGTAAATTTCTCAAAATAAACTTAAAGTCGTTATGTATGAAATGAGAGTATGCTCACTCCCTGATTCTCTGTGAAAAAAATGATTTAATTTAAACTTCAAAATATTATATTTAAAAGTTGTTCAACCTCCTGAAATGTCTTCACTGTGCCTTTTCTCCAAAACCTAAAATTACTGCATGCCCAAACTATCACAACATTACCAGTTCTCAAGTTGCTTTCAAGAATTATCATGTCTCTAAGGGGAAATTGAAGTACTGCTCTCTAACAGCACAGTATTTTATTAAGTAACCTTTATAACAGAGAACAGAATCAAGCAATCTATTGTCAGAGTATTCAGTGATACGGATTCTCACATTATTGCTTATATAAAGATGGAGCAATCATTTTTATGTATTGTAAAAATAATATTGATATTTGATATTTCGTATACGTCAATAAAAAGTATACCAAAATCTATGCTAAAGTTTTCCAATTGTTTATTGTTTGCCTTTCCAAATAACATATAAAAATCAAACATATTTCAAGTCCATACTAATGTGAACTGTATACATTTTTTATTCATTGTCCATGTGATTTGATGATCTGGTAATATAATTTAAAATACTTTACATGTGTTCAGGAATCTTTAACAATGTACACTATTTTTTAACCCTGAATTGAGTAATAGTTCTACATTGAAAGCTGAGTTAAGCAGGCATCAACTTCATTTGAGAAGAAACTGAACCCTGAAGAGGGCAGTGCTCCATTCAATTGGGAGTCAGGGTAGGTGTAGAACTCAGAACTGTGTAATGCATGTAGCAACATGATGGATGTGTCAGGACCAGGAGACAAGAGTTACTGTGGGGAAAAAACATAAATAACAATTACATCTCATTTTAGAAAAATTATGAGAAAGGTGTGGTCACTGAGCTATTTATAATGAATCAAATCTCTTTAAAATCATAGTAATTATTATTCATCTTGCCACTACTCCAGCTTCTCTGATTCTCCTACAACCAAATGTTTATATATGTTGGTTTTGTGTCTATTTTTTTATTTATTTAAATAGCATGGTACGGTCTATTAAATAACTTACTTTCAACTCTGTTTCAGTTTGTGCCATTCAGAGATTATATTGACAAAAGTGGAAACCACATTCTGAGCATGGCTAGATTAGCTAAAGATGTCCTAGCAGAGATCCCTGAGCAGTTTCTCTCCTACATGAGGGCCAGAGGAATCAAGCCATCACCTGCACCTCCTCCGTACACCCCATCTACACATGTGTTACAGACTCAAATATAACTCTGCTCTGAAATGCTAATTTAACTACACTTTGGTTAGAACTGCTGAGTCCATGCTTTTCTCCTGGTGCTCTATAATGAACCAGGGAATAAAATACTCATCTCAGTTTGGTTTCAGCAGAATTGGTTAGTATGCTATTTTGTATCCAAAATTTATTATCTTCCTAAACCAAAACTGTAAATACGGTTGTTGCATGAGCAACAGAAAAATTGTTTATATGCTTGACGCAAAATATGATGTCTTGTATGAATCTTTAAAAGTTTTTGGACAGAGCAGCTAATTTCCAATGAATTGTTGGGGAAAAGCACAACCTATGTTTTTAACTCAGATATTGTCTTGGACTGCTATGTGTATAGGAAAGCAGTCTCTCTGTATCAATGTTTACATGTTACTACTTTTTAAATTACAATACTTTTATAACTATTCTTAAGAATACAAGTTTTGAATATTGAACACTTTGTCTTCTAAACTGCAATAGCTATAATCACAAGAGCAATATCTCTTTGAATGACTGATCAAATGCAATTGAAAAAAAGGGAAGGTAAAAATAAGTTCACATTTTTCAGTGAGTTGTCTTATGAAGCTGCATCTGTTTAGTAAACAGTTTCTCTATGCTATTTGTCGAGTATGGGAATTTACACTTAGCAGATGTGTATCTTGAAAGAACATGCATTTTTTTCATCAAGTTTGGATTCTAAATTTAAACTGCAGTTTGTTTATGTTTTGTAATGCTAAGTAAAAATAATAAAAAGTCAAACATCATGTACTGTAAATGCACAGAAAATACTTTGTGTAAAAAGTAATGTCTTTATATTACAATACTATGTAGAAAGACTAAAATTCATAATACTTAACTGTGCAGCAGGTGTTTTAAACACTTTTTTCATTATACCTTGCTTAGATATTATTTTAATTCAAAGGGATACTGGCTCTTTTGATTTGGATTCCTTTCCAAGTTGCCACACAGCATGTACAGGCTAGAAGTTCTTTGTGAAATTCCCAATTAAATATATACAACTGTGTGACTTAATACTCAACACATTGTGAAAAAAACCTGCTCCTATGTACTGATCTGATAGTCCACAATTAAAAATTGTAAAGTGCTTTTGCATGTACAATTTTTACGAGGATTACAGTTTTATGACAAGAATGACAGTTGTGTCTAAATTAAAGTATTTCTCTAGAAAAAATGGCCTTAAATTCTTAAAGAATTCCTGGAAATGATTGTGAATTTCCTATAAGTAATAGAAAAGTATGTTTATTTTTTTCTTTTGTGTCAAGAGTGTACCTGCTTTATAATATTTTCCTTCCTTATATCCTATTTATTATTTGGTTTATTTCTACTGTGCGTATTCTCTTTGTCCCAAGTTGACTAAGGGTGACTTTTATAAGCATGAAATTATTTTACAGAAAAGAAATATATGTATATATATATATATTCACTTATATAACAGTATCAATGTTATATAATTATGCAATCTTTAATTGTTCATTTTGGAGTATAAATTAAAATCTTTCAAAAGATAACTGTTTTCTCTATAAATTTTATGTATAAATGGCATAGAATCTGATGATTTCCTTTACTGGTCCTAAATGTTTATGAAAGCATAGTTTATTACCCTGCAATTTTATTATTATTTGCCTTCATTCTTCAGTTCAAAAATAAAAATAAATAAAATCAATATTCTTTCTCTCTTGTAAAACATCAGTTGTTTCTTTTTGAATTGATCAGAAAAAAATGAAAGATGTGTGCTTCTTTGTCTAAATAACAGTGTGCCCAAATCTTGAGGGGGCAAAGGGTTAAGAAACAGCCTCAGTTACAAGCTTTATCCTTTGCATGGTTGAGAACAATAACCAGAAATGTATGTGATATTAGTAACAAATGTAAGATTAGAAAATACCTAGACTTGTCTCTTTGTTGCATAAATGAAGAAACCAGAACTGAAAGGGTTAAGTGATTTATCTAAAACTCTGTAAAAATAGAATGTGAAAGACTAGAGATCTCTTCAAGAAAATTAGAGATACCAAGGAAATATTTCATGCAAAAATGGGCAAAATAAAAAATAGAAACAGTATGGACCTAACAGAAGCAGAAGATATTAAGAAAATGTGGCAAGAATACACTGAAGAATTACACAAAAAGATCTTAATGACCTGGATAACCACTATGGTGTGATCACTCACCTAGAGCCAGACATCTTGGAGTACAAAGTCAAGTGGGCCTTAGCACCACTACAAACAAAGCTAGTGGAGTTGTGGAATTCCAGCTGAGCTATTTCAAATCCTAAAAGATGATGCTGTGAAAGTGCTGCACTCAATACACCAGCAAATATGGAAAACTCAGCAGTGGCTACAGGACTGGAAAGGTCACTTTTCATTCCAATCCCAAAGAAAGGCAATGGCAAAGAATGTTCAAACTACCACACAATTGCACTCATCTCACATGCTAGCAAAGTAATGTTCAAAATTATCCAAGCTAGACTTCTACTGCTGCTACTGCTGCTAAGTCGCTTCAGTCGTGTCCGACTCTGTGCGACCCTATAGACGGCAGCCCACCAGGCTCCGCCGTCCCTGGGATTCTCCAGGCAAGAATACTGGAGTGGGTTGCCGTTTCCTTCTCCGCTGCATGAAAGGGAAAAGTGAAAGTGAAGTCGCTCAGTCGTCTGACTCTTAGCGACCCCATGGACTGTAGCCTACCAGGCTCCTCCGTCCATGGGATTTTCCAGGCAAGAGTACTGGAGTGGGGTGCCATGGCCTTCTCCGAGAGTACATGAAATAACAATGTTCAAGATCTTCCTGATGTTCAAGCTGGATTTAGAAAAGGCAGGGGAACCAGAGATCAAATTGCCAACATCCATTGGACCATAGAAAAAGCAAGAGAATTCAAGAAAAACATCTGCTTCTGCTTCATTGACTATAGGTGAACTATACCAAAAATTTAGAGAAGAGTTAACAGCTATTCTACACAAACTCTTTCAGAAAACTGCAGAGGAAGGCAAGTCCCAAATTCATTCTATAAGGCAAATTCCCAAACTCTATCCATCACACTGATACCAAAACCACACAGTGATGCTACCAAAAAAGAAAATTACAGACCAATATCACTGATGAACATAGATGCAAAAATCCTCAACAACCTTCCAGCAAATAGAATTGAACAACATATTTAAAAGATCATACATCATGACCAAGTAGGCTTTATTACAGGGATGCAAGGATTCGTCAATATTCACAATTCAATCAATATGACGTGGCAAGAATACGTGCACGAACTATACAAAAAAGATCTTAATGACCCAGATAACCATGATGGTGTGATCACTTACCTAGAGCCAGACATCCTGGAATCTGAAGACAAGTGGGCCTTGGGAAGCATCACTAGGAACAAAGCTAGTCGAGGTGATGGAATTCCAGCTGAGCTGTGTCAAAACCTAAAATGTGATGCTGTGAAAGTACTTCACTCAAAATGCAGGCAAATTTAGAAAACTCAGCAGTGGCCACAGAACTGGAAAAGGTCAGTTTTCATTCCAATCCCAAAGAAAGGCAATCCCAAAGAATGTTCAAACTACCTCACAATTGCACTCATCTCACATGCTAGCAAAATAATGCTGAAAAATCTCCAAGCTAGGCTGCAACAATACATGAACCGAGAACTTCCAGATTTTCAAGCTGGATTTAGAAAAGGCAAAGGCACCAGATATCAAACTGCCAACATCCGATGGACCATAGAAAAAGCAAGAGAATTCAAGGAAAACATCTACTTCTGCTTTATTGACTACACCAAAACTTTGACTATGTGGATCGCAACAAACTGTGTAAAATTCTTCAAGGGAAGGGAATACCAGAACACCTCACCTGCCTCCTGAGAAATCTGTATGCAGTTCAAGAAGCAACAGTTAGAACCAGATGTCGAACAACAGAGTGGTTCCAAATTGGGAAAGGAGTACATCAAGGCTGTATATTATCACCCAGCTTATTTAACTTATATGCATATTACATTATGTGAAATGCTGGGCTGGATGAAGCACAAGCTTGAATCAAGATTGCCAGGAGAAATAGCAATAACCTCAGATAGGCAAATGACACCAACTTTATGGCAGAAAGTGAAGAGGAAATAAAGAGACTCTTGATGAAAGTGAAAGACAGTGAGAAAGCTGGCTTAAAACTCAACTTTCAAAGAACAAATATCAGGGCATCTGGTCCCATCACTTCATGGCAAATAGATTGGGAAACAATGGAAACAGTGACTGACTTTATTTTCTTATGCTCCAAAATCATTGCAGAAGGTGACTGCAGGCATGAAATTAAAAGATGTTTCCTCTTTGGAAGAAAAGTTATGACAAACCTAGACAGCATATTAAAAAGCAGAGACATTACTTTGCCACCAAAGGTCCAGCTATTGAAAGCTTTGGTTTTTCCAGTAGTTGTGTCTGGTTGTGAGAATTTGGACCATAAATAAAGCTGACTACCGAAGAATTGGTGCTTTTGAACTGTGGTGTTGGAGAAGACTCTTGAGAGTCCCTTGGACTGCAAGGGGATCAAACCAGCCAATCCTAAAGGAAATCAGTCCTGAATATTCATTGGAAGGACTGATGCTGAAGCTGAAGCTCCAATACTTTGTCCACCTGATGGGAAGAACTGACTCTTTAGAAAAGACCCTGATGCTGGGAAAGATTGAAGAGAGGAGGAGAAGGGGATGACAGAGGATGAGATGGTTGGATGGTATCACCAACTGGATAGATATGGGTTTGAGCAAGCTCCAGGAGTTGGTGATTGACAGGGAAGTCTGGCATCCTGCAGTCCATACAGTCACAAACAGTTGGACATGACTGAGCGACTGAACTGAACTGAATCAATGAATATAGTAAAGTTACAGTATATAAAATGAATACACAGAAATCCCTTGCATTCCTATGGAATAAGAATGAAAAAAGAGGAATTAAGGAAATAATCCCAGTCACTACTGCAACAAAAAGAATAGAATAATTAGGAATAAATTTACCTAAAGAAACAAAAGACCTACATATACAAAAGTATAAAATACTGAAGAAAGAAATGAAAAATGAAACAAATAGATGGAGAAATATATCATGTTCATGAATTGGAAGAATCAGTATAGTGAAAATGAGTATACCACCCAAAGTAATCTATAGATTCAATGCAATCCCTATCAAGCTACCAAGGGGTTTTTTTTTCACAGAGCTAGAACAATTAATTTCACAATTTGCATGGAAACAGAGAAAACCTTGAATAGCCAAAGCAATCTTGAGAAAAAAAGAATGGAACTGGAAGGATAAACCTTCCTGACTTCAGACCATACTACAAAGCTACAGTCATCAAAACAGTATGATACTGGCACAAAGACAGAAATATATAGAGCAGTGAGACAAAATAGAAAGCCCAGAGATAAATCCACACACCTATGTACTCCTTATCTTTAACAGAAGGGGCAAAAATATACAATGGAGAAAAGACAATCTCTTTAACAAGCAATGCTGGGAAAATTGGTCAACTATGTGTAAAAGAATGAAATTAGAACACTTCCTAACAGCTTACACAAAAATAAACTCAAAATTGATTAAAGATCTAAACATAATATCAGAAACTATAAAACTCTTAGAGGAAAACATAAGCAGAACATTTTCTGACATAAATCACAGCAAGATCCTCTGTGACCCACCTCCCAGAGTAGTGGAAATAAAAACAAAAATGAATAAATGGGACCTAATTAAACTTAAAAGCTTTTGTACAATGAAGGAAACTATAAGCAAGGTGAAAAGGCAGCCTTCAGAATGGGAGAAAATAATAGCAAATGCAACAACTGACAAAGATTTAATCTGCAAAATATAAAAGCAACTCATACAACTCAATAGCAGAAAAATGAACAACTCAATCAAAAAGTAAGCCAAAAAACTAAACAGACATTTCTCCAAAGAAGACATACAGATGGCTAATAAACACATGGAAAGATGCTCAACATCACTCATTATTAGAGAAATGCAAATCAAAACCACAATGAGGTATCATCTCACACCAGTCAGAATGACCACCATCAAAATGTCCACAAACAATAAATGCTGGAGAATGTATAGAGAAAAGGGAACCCTCTTACACTGCTGGTGGGAATGCAAACCAGTACAGCCACTATGGAGAACAGTGTGGATATTCCTTAAAACCTGGAAATAGAACTGCCATACTACCCACCAATCCCATGGCTGGGCATACACCCCAAGGAAACCAGAATTGAAAGAGACACATATACTCCAATGTTCATTACAACACTGTTTATGATAGCTGGGACATGGAAGCAACCTAGATGTCCATCAACAGATAAATGCATAAGGAAGCTATGGTACATATACACAATGGAATATTACTCAGCTATAAAAAGGAATGCATTTGAGTCAGTTCTAATGAGGTGGACAAAACTGGAGCTTATTTTATAGAGCTAAGTCAGAAAGAGAAACACCAATACAGTATATTGGGCTTCCCTGATAGCTCAGTTGGTAAAGAATCTATCTGCAATGCAGGAGACCTTGGTTTGATTCCGGGGTTGGGAAGATCGGCTGGGTTGGGAAGGTCGGACAGAGGTTCGTGACATTGTACAGGAAACAGAAATCAAGGCCATCCCCAAGAAAAAGAAATGCAAAAACCCAAAATGGCTGTCTGAGGAGGCCTTACAAATAGCTGAGAAAAGAAGAGAAGCAAAAAGCAAAGGAGAAAAGGAATGATATAACCACTTGAATGCAGAGTTCCAAAGAATAGCAAGGAGAGATAAGGAAGCCTTCCTCAGTGATCAATGAAAAGAAATAGAGGAAAACAATAGAATGGGAAAGACTACAGATCTCTTCAAGAAAATTAGAGATACCAAGGGAACATTTCATGCAAAGATGGGCTCAATAAAGGACAGAAATTGTATAGACCTGACAGAAGCAGAAGATACTAAGAAGAGGTGGCAAGAATACACAGAAGAACTGTACAAAAAAACATCTTCACTACCCAGATAATCACGATAGTGTGATCACTCACACTCACCTAGAGCCAGACATCCTGGAATGTGAAGTCAAGTTGGCCTCAGGAAGCATCATTGCGAACAAAGTTAGTGGAGGTGGTGGAATTCCAGTTGAGCTATTTCAAATCCCAAAAGATGATGCTGTGAAAGTGCTGCACTCAATATGTCAGCAAATTTGGAAAATTCAGTGCTTTTGAACTGTGGTGTTGGAGAAAAGTCTTGACAGTCCCTTGGACTGCAGGGAGATCCAACCAGTCCATCCTAAAGGAAATCAGTCCTGAATATTCATTGGAAGGACTGATGCTGAAGTTGAAGCTCCAATACTGTGGCCACCTGATGTGAAGGGCTGACTCATTAGAAAAGATCCTGATGCTGGGAAAGATTGAAGGCAGGAAGAGAAGGGGATGACAGAGGATGAGATGGTTGGATGGCATCACCCATTCAATAGATATGAGTTTGAGCAAACTCTGGGAGACGGTGAAGGAAAGGGAAGCCTGGTGTGCTGTAGTCCATGGGGTTGCAAAAAGTCAGTCGTGACTGATTGCACAGCAACGACAAAGTTAATGAGCCATGAGGGACCCCTTACTGGCCTCTAACATTAAAAGCTAAACAAACTTGTTTTATTTACCCCAGTTTCATCTATTTAAGGGACTAGAAAACTTTACACTGAGATATCCGACGAATTATTTTGGGACAGTTAGGCCAAAGGGCCTGACTTCTGGGGCTTTAACTGACTCTGGGGATAGGATATCCTTCTACATAAAAGTAGGTAAAATAGACAGGGGACAACAACAGCAGCAAAGCCTTGTAAACTCTCTCCTATCTCGTATCTTCTATCTCCAATCAAAGCTTGTTGACTGGACCCTTATGAAAACAAAAGCTAAAGGTACAGAATTTGGTGGAATTACGATAGAAGTATATAAATTGGTATATTTAAATAGGCTTTATATAAGGTGGTTACAGCTCTTAACTAATTATATTTTGGGAAAGACAAGGCATATAGATTGCCACTAAGGAAATATTAACTAAAGGTGCTGAGGATACCAATAGTTCCCTGAGTCACACAAAATAAGTAAACTGGGAATTAACATGCAAAGGTTAAAAAAAAAAATAGTGGTTTTGCTTTGGTTTAATTTATAAACTTGGAAAAGTCTTTGCTAAATGCCTTATACAAACCTTTGAAGACATGATAAATTAAAACTCTTAAGTTATGAAGCAGAATTTCATAAATTAAATTTCAGTTTTATTAAAAATCTTGCCACTGATTTTAATAACTTTAGGTGACAGAACTGTTCTTTCAAAAGCTAAACTGTCTTTGTCTTGCAAGTTTGTAAACCAGAATATGAATACAAGCCTCTAGGAGCTGAGACAAGCCAAATTAAGCAGGCAAGTCCTGAGAAACCAAGAAAAAAAATGGCAGCTTTAAATCAAAACTGCTGAGAATGTTCCCTCAGCCAAACCTTACAGACAGTAAGTCTTAACCATCTGAACAAGCAACTTGAAACTATTTCAACTGTTTGTTAACTAGTAAGTTTATATCAATATTGTAATACCTGGTTCATATCTAAGCTTTTAGTAAGTCATGAGATCTGTCTGGTAAATCTCTGCAAATTGTAGCTCATGTAAATCAAAGCTACCATATAAAGAACACAATGATGGAGGGAAATAACAGTAGGTAAGGTATTATTTTGGGGTTTCCCAGGTGGCACAAGTGGTAAAGGACCCACCTGCCCAAACAGGAGACAAGAGATTCTATTTTGATCCCTGGGTCGTGAAGATTCCTGGATCCCACTACTAAGCACACAGTACAGCATTTTGGTTTGTAACACTAGGAAAATCCTGTGTTAATTACACAAGTCTCTGAGCTTCCGTCTCACCCTCTAGAAAACGTGATTAATAGTGTCTACATCATAGATAAGAAATTTGAACGGGAGAACTACACAGAAAGCACACCGTGCTGTCTGGGAAGAGTGTATGCTCACTAATGCTAGTGCTAAGTTGCTTCAGTCATGCCTGACTCTCCGCAACCCTACAGGCTATAGGCCACCAGGCTCCTCTGTCCATGGAATTGTCCGGGCAAGAATACTGGAGTGGGTAGCCATTCCTTTCTCCAGGGGATCTTCCTGACCCAGGGATTGAACCTGTGTTTCTTAAGTCTCTGGCATTGGCAGGCAGGTTCTTTACCACTATCGCCACCTGGGAAGCCCAGATGCCCACTAAGTCATAGTATAATTTGGATTCAGCTTTTTTTTTTTTTCCAGGAGCAAGAAAACATATTGAACCACTATTTCTAATAGATGGCGCACAAGTTCATTTTTAAAAACTTAAGGAAGTTCAAGAGCCTGCCTTTGTCATCATTTTTATTTTTCACTCAGAAATCATGTTATTTCTTACCAATGGGATCAATACAGTAGCAGCACCATAACTAGAAGCACAGTGGAGTGCCCCATTTCCACAATGGCCATATTGACCCCCTAAGCTCAGGGCCACCAGGAAAAGCATGCCAAAGGGGGTGGGGTGGGTTGCTTGGGCAGAGAGAACTCTGACTGGGGCCTCCAGTCCTGTCTGGTTTATATTAGTATTCTTCAGACACATCATCATTTTCTGTAAGCCTTCTGTGGAAGAGAATGAAAGATGAGAATTTCCATTGCAATTCTGCCTTTGACCAGTGGGATATTATATGCATATTTGGAGAGAGAAGCCAGGATAGACTGATTATGAGGAATTGACTCACACAAGTATGAAGGCTTAGAAATACCATGATGGGCCCTCTGATTCTGGAGAGCCAGGGAACTATAGGAGCTGACAATGTAAATCCCAGTCTGAGAACAGAAGATGACGTGAGATGACCCAGCTCATCAGAAGAGGGAATCCTCCTTCTTCCATCTTGTTATAGTCAAGCCCTCAACTGACTGAACCATCCCCACCCACAAGGGGTGAGGGAGGTTTACCAAGTTCACCAACTCAAACACCAATCTCCTTTGGAAGCACATCGAAATAAAGTTCATTCTGGGTAACCCATGGCCATCAGTTCAGTTCAGTTCAGTCGCTCAGTCGTGTCCGACTCTTTGTGACCCCATGAATTGCAGCACGCCAGGCCTCTCTGTCCATCACCAACTCCCGGTGTCTACCCAAACCCATGTCCATCGAGTTGGTGATGCCATCCAACTATCTCATCCTCTATCATCCCCTTCTCCTCCTGCCCCCAATCCCACCCAGCATCAGGGTCTTTTCCAATGAGTCAACTCTTCACATGAGGTGGCTAAAGTATTGGAGTTTCAGCTTCAACATCAGTCCTTCCAATGAATACCCAGGATTGATCTCCTTTAGGATGGATTGATTGGATCTCCTTGCAGTCCAAGGGACTCTCAAGAGTCTTCTCCAACACCACAGTTCAAAAGCATCAATTCGGCGGCGCTCAGCTTTCTGCACCGTCCAACTCTCACATCCATACATGACCGCTGGAAAAACCATAGCCTTGACTAGATGGACTTTTGTTGGCAAAGTAATGTCTCTGCTTTTAAATATGCTGTCTAGGTTGGCCATAACCTTCCTTCCAAGGAGTAAGCGTCTTTTAATTTCATGGCTGCAATCACCATCAGCAGTGATTTTGGAGCCCAAAAAAATAAAGTCTGACACTGTTTCCTCTGTTCCCCCATCTATTTCCCATGAAGTGATGGGACCAGATGCCATGATCTTAGTTTTCTGAATATTGAGCTTTAAGCCAACTTTTTCACTCTCCTCTTTCACTTTCATCAAGAGGCCCTTTAGTTCTTCTTCACTTTCTGTTGCCCCATAACATGGACCATCACAACTGCACATTATTGGTGGAAGTGTAAAAGGGTACAATCACTCGGAACATTTGTTCTGCAGTTTGTCATAAGACAGGCTCAGCAACCCTACTCTTAGATATGTCCTCAAGGCGTGTGAAAATATAAGTCCATAAAAAGACTATTACAAGAGTTTTTGTTTCATAACACTTCAAACTGTTCAAAACAGTGCAAATAGTTCAAAACTGGGAACAATTCCAATTCCATCGAATAGTGAGCGTATCCACAAAGTGTGATACACAGTAAAACACTGTGTGTGTAACAAAAAGTAACAGTAACAAGAAGGAATAAACTGCACTCAGTAGCTGAGATGAACCTCAAAACCATTGCACTGCATGAAAAAAAAAACAACAAAAAACAGACCTGGAGCAAACTCTCTGCCCCAAACTGTGTCACTCTCTACCTAAATGTCTGCAGGTGCATTCCCTCAGCCCAGGACCCAGGGCCTGGACCAGAAAAGCTGGTGGCGGAAGGGGTCCCAGCACCTGTGCCCTGATACAGGATCTCCTCCCTCACTGTCACACTCATCTTTCAAGGGCTTGCCTAAAGCATCTCTACTTCCCACCTGTCAGGGAATGTTTAATTTTAGGAATCCTGTATGTTGTTTTCTGTTTCTCAAGAGCCCTCTGTTCCTTATCAGTTCCTGGAAAACAGAAACGAGCAGAGCTGCACGTAGTTCTCAGACCTGAGGTCATGAGACAGAACGCATACACGGATTCCCTTCTGTAACCTTTTACTACTACCACTACTAAGTCACTTCAGTCGTGTCCGACTCTGTGCGACCCCATAGATGGCAGCCCATCAGGCTCCACCGTCCCTGGGATTCTCCAGGCAAGAATACTGGAGTGGGTTGCCATTTCCTTCTCCAGTGGATGAAAGGGAAAAGTGAAAGTGAAGTCGCTCAGCCGTGTCCGACTCTTAGCGACCCCATGGACTGCAGCCTACCAGGCTCCTCCATCCATGGGATTTTCCAGGCAAGAGTACTGGAGTGGGGTGCCATTGCCTTCTCCACTGTAACCTTTTACTTTACTGTAAAACTGTTTAGTCACGTCCCTCTTACTCAAGATATGGATTATTCTCTGGCCTTGCGACGATTGTTATTCCCCTAGTAACGGTTGTTATGCGTTTAGTTTTTGGTTTTGCTTAATTTTTTGCCTAAAGCTTCCTTGTATAACAATATATAAGCTCACACTGCCATGAATAAAGCACCCTTGTTTCACTCGAGACTTGGGTCCCCCGCGTCCTTCTTTCCGTCTCCTTCTTTTCACCGACTCCAGTTCCCGCATCCTGGTCTGTAAAGACCATAACACCCACCCTGCCCCCACCCACATCCCCTGTGATGGCTGACAGGCCAAGGGGACACTTCAGGGGGTGAGTGGGGGAAGCAAAATTCAGGAAGCAGAGAGGAGGCAGAGGAACCCAGGGAGATAAGTGAGGTAGGGTCACGCAGCGCTGGCAGTCACTGGAATCTGGAGGGGGAAAAGGAAGCATTGTTCCAGGCAGGAATTTCAGACTCTTTTGTTCCCAGAATGCTTGCAACAGGGACTAAGCTGCTTTCTTGCTTTGCTCTGTCTTCAGTGAGGGGAGGTGAAGGGCAGGGCTCTGGGCAGGGAAGGCGGCTCGGACCAGCCTTGCAGATTTGGAGGCGCGGGGGACGGAGAGGGTGGCGGCTGGAGAAGGCCCTCCATCTCAACTCTTCAGGGTCACACACAGGCTCCTAGGGGCCAGCAGGTGACACCCTAAGGTGTGAGGGCCCCTGGGGGTGGGGTGGTCTGTGCACTTCCCTCCCTCCTTCCCCTTCCCCTCCTCTCCTTTAGCAGAACAGTTCAAAATTTGGGGCTCTCGAACTGGGAAGGATTGTCAAAGAAGGGACAGAGAAAGAGGGACGGGTGTTTCAAAAGTTTCTTTCTTGCTCTCCAAGTCCTGGTCCTGCCCAGAACAAGCTCTGATTCTTGGCAGGGCAGGTGCAGGGGTCATCGGTACCTAGCAGATATGTAGTCTGGAAGATGCCATGGCTCAAGGAGCCCCAGGAAATGGCCAGTACCCCACTCCTGTGTGTAGGTACATCACTTCTTCTGTCACTGTGGCCTGAGGTTCTCTGCAGCAGCAGCAGCATCCCCCGCCCCGCCTCCCCATCCTGTAAGAGGCCAGCACACCTCAGAATTGGGCAGTCAACACCTTCACCTTGTCATCCGGGGACCCACTAGAAAGATCGGGGTGGGGTGGGCAGGGAGGGTCGGATATGGTCTCTGGGAACTCTATGCGGAGCCATCTGAGCAGCAGAGGAGAGGGAGGAGCCTGCAGTGGACAGAGGGGCTCAGACCACCCAGCAGCATTCCCTGCTTCAGCTCCCCTGCGGCTTCTGGAGCGGTGACCCCACACCCCCTTGCCAGGATGTTTCCTTTGCCCAAGGTCATTTCCACCTACTCAGGGAAGATTGCAACCCTGACCAATCCATTGGGCTGTTCCCCCACCCCTCACCGCTGCCTTTCCCTCTCAGCAGGACGCTGATTCCCACCTTATCTAGAACTGCGGAAGTGGGGTGACCTCCCAGTGTCCACTTCCATCCACACCAGAAGGATGTGAATGCCTTTCTGGGAACGAAGAGCCCCCGCTCCTACCCAGGGCCACCTTGGCTACTTTGTAGTCTCTGCTGCCACAACCCGCAGACCCACCTCCCTGACTTCCAGACCCTCGACAGGGCGCCTGCAGGCCGCCACCACTGCTCCTGGGACCCTTCAAGCGAATTTTGCACAAATTCTGGTCTGTGTCTGCAGAACTCCAGCTGAGATGTGCTAGCGTCCACTTCCCAGCACCTGTTTGCCACCCCTCTCCCACCTGGCTGTGGTCACGCAGCTGTGACCCAGGGGATAGAAGTGTATCTGCTCCAGGGCCTGCCCCAGAATCCCTCAATCCCGTGGGGTTTCCTTGGTGCTGGGAGCGCGTTTGTTCTAATGAAGTGGCTTCAGGACGGGGTGGGGGGGCTCCAAAATTACTGAGCTGGGATTAGAGGCTTGGAACTTCCAGCTCCACCCACCTCCCCCAGGAAGGAAAGAGGCTGGAGACTGAGTTCGTGAACGATTGTGACTGTGCCTACATGATGAAGCCTCCATCAAAACTCCAAAACTATGGGGTTCAGAGAGCTTCCAGGAGCGTGTGCTTAGCCCCAGCTCCTCCGGTGGAAGCTCCTGTCCCTCCTCCCCACCCCCTAGACACTCCCAGATCTTACCCTCTGTGCCTCTTCATCTGACTGTCTGTATCCTTTAACCTCATCCTTTCCCGTATTAGATAACAAACCGGTAAACATAAGTAGTGTTCCCTAAGTTCCACGGTTCCATGAGCAAATTACTGAACCCAGGGAAGGGAGGAGCCAAGGTCAGAAGTAGCAGAGGTCTGGGCTAGTGTGTGGAGCTGGGCGTCTGCGGGACCCAGCTCTTAACCACAGTGTCCCTCTCTTCATCCTAATTGTAATCCTCCAAGAATGACCCTAGTCTTTATTTAAAAGGAGATGTTTGCTCTCGAGAATAAGGTGGTGAATTCTGACAACGCCAAGTGCTAGCAAGGCTGGGGTGGGGTCAGTGACTGGAATTCTCATGTTGATTTTGGAGGTGCAGATAGAATATTTTCTCAGGAGCATCATCTGTATTCTCATAAATTAAGCGTGTAAATTCCATCTGATCCAGCAATTCCACTAGGTATTTATCCTGACTACATAAAAACGTGCATCTACAAGACTTGTACAAGGAGTGTTCTAGGCAGCTTTATTCAAACCAGTGCCTATGGAGAGACACCCCAACAGCAGGTAGTTAAATAAACAAATCCTGTTACATCTATGCAGTGGAACACTGTTGCTGCTGTTTAATCGTTCAGTTGTGTCTGACTGTTGCAACCCCATGGACTGTAGCCTGCCAGGCTCCTCTGTCCATAGGATTTCCCAGGCAAGAATACTGGAGTGGGTTACCATGCCTTCCTCTGCTACTCAGTATTTTAAAAAGAATAATGTTGATAAATCTGAAAGAAATAAAATATCTAGATTCTCTATTCCCATGTATGTAAAGCTCTTGAACAGGCAAAAATAATCTTCAGTGAAGCCTAGGATGAGACGCTAGGCCTGGGCGGAGACCTGAGGTCATTTGGCTGTTGGAGATATTGGCTAGCCAGCTGGTAATAGGAGCGTTTGTGTTTTTCTAAACTCATCTCACTGTGCATTTAAAAGGGGCCCATTAATTTGATAGTATGCATATTGTCCCTCAAGAGAGTTTTATTTTTTCCCCAAGGGAGTTGGATATCAAGGTAAAGAAGCAGAATTTGAAGTAAGTTTTGACGTAATCAAAAAATACTGTAAATGTTCAAGTCCATCATTCCTTTGGGTTCTTTCAGACTCTCAAGTCTCTCCTTCTGTCTTCTTAATTAAACTTACTTGTGGGGGGCAGCAACAGTTAATATAAAATTTAAATAATTTTATGTTTAGTTCTACTATTCTCAATTATTTTCACTTTGGTTTACTTGTGTGTATAGAAACAGTGTGTTTCATATTATAGTTCCAAATGCATGATATTATAGCTGTGTTAGGTTTTGTGAGCTTGCCTGGGTAGAGGGCAACAATCAGAGCAATACTGTCACAGATATTAACTTCATGTAAGGCTCGGGATGTGAAGTTCTGTGTCAGGAGCCACTCTCAGGTTAGGGGCACTTAGTCCATCAGATTCTCCTCCATAAGGTGCCAGTCCTCTGGCAAGCCCTTAGTAGCAATAGATTCAGTTTTCCTCCTACATCCAAAATCAGACCTTTAATTGGCTTTTATCACCTTTTACCTTTTTGGATTTCACTTAATTATCCCCAAATTTAATCTGACTGAATTATTCAACAAGCAGACAACAAAGAATCTATTCTCAAAAACAAAGAGCCCCGCCACTTCTATCTCCTGGCCCCTAGTGGGTCGACTCCAGCCAAGATTTGAAAGCATTTGTGGAAAAGCTATGATTCAGTGTGTGCTCTCTATATTGTTGTTTTCCTGTTTCCTTCCCAAGTAAAACTTGGGACAAGACTGTGTTGAAGAAGATGAATAAAATGAACACACTAATTTGAGGTGGGGAAACGGTACCACTTGCTAAACTCTCTGAAACATTTCTTCCCTTTATTCCCTGCTCTTTAGTACTTGTATCACTATTGATTGCTTGTAGCACTATTATTTTCACCCAGGACTTGCTGAGAGATTCCGTTTCGCCAGACACTGCAGCAAAGCGAAGAAGATTCCTATTTCATTTCTGCTGAAACTGGCCTCCAGTCCACTTCCCCAGTTTGCTCCCTTCTCCCTCCATGAAGCCTCAGTTTCTAGAACGTCCAGCCCTTCTCCCTAAATCCACACTTATGGAGTCTCTCCCCTATACAAGGTTCATCGCTGTCCTTGTTGCAGTCCACAAAGTGGAAGTACAGTGCTTGGTGAGTGGAGCTCTTGAATTTCAGCTGCCACAATTCCCTTGTGTAGTCAACAATCTGCACATCCATACAGACCAGACATGTGCCCTCAGGGTTCCCACCTAACTCTAGAATTAAGTCATATCTGATTTGTAGCCCCCAGAGCCTGGCGGTTTCTTCTTCCTCGAAACTCCTTTGAGTCAGGTTGCTTACTTATGTGACACTCTAAAAAACATTTTAAACTTGGAGTTTTAAGGCCACTTTTGTTCCTGAGATTCTGATCCTCGGAAATGCTGGCTGTCACTTTAAAATAAGAGATTAAGTCCAGATATACTAACTCATTCAGTACTCCTCTCGGGTTGGATTATAAAGAAAGCTGAGCACCGAAGAATTGATGCTTTTGAACTGGGGTGTTGGAGAAGGCTCTTGAGAGTACCTTGGACTACAAGGAGATCCCACTAGTTCATCCTAAAGGAAATCAGTCCTGAATATTCATTGGAAGGACTGATGCTGAAGCTGAAACTCTAATACTTTGGCCACCTGATGCAAAGACCTGACTCATTGGAGAAGACCCTGATGCTGGGAAAATTTGAAGGCAGGAGAAGGGGATGACAGAGGATGAGATGGTTGGATTGCTTCACCGACTGGATGGACATGAGTTTGAGCAAGCTCTGGGAGTTGGTGATGGACAGGGAAGCCTGGCTTGTTGCAGTACATAGGGTCGCAAGGAGTCCTACACTAATGAGGGACTGAACTGAACTCCTCGGAGGCGTTGCTCCGGGTTGCCATAGAAGAAGGCAGGCAGGAGACAGTCTGTTCCCTTACAGAGCCAGTTAGTAGTGAGGCCAGGTCTTAACCTTGCAATTCAACGTCTCTTGGTGGCTCTAGTCCCTTGATCCTCCTTGAGGGGCTCAGCTGCCTGGTTTGGGGTGAGACTGTTAAGCCTGGATAGGATCACTGACCCTTTAGCTGGGTCTGCATAGACCTGGAGACCTTGTGATGTTTGGAGGTCTGGAGCTTAGCTGCTCCTGTGCACAAGAACCACTAGGCACCTCTTTACAGTTGGGATTCCGGCCCTCCCCCGGCTACCTACGCCCCCCAGGTTCCCCACGTCCCCCAGGTTCCCTTCGCCACCGAGGTTCCCCACGCCCTCCCAGGTTCCCCATGCCCCCTAGATTCCCCACGCCCCGAGTCCCCAACCCCACGCCCTGCCTTCCCACATCCATGCTCCCCACACTCTGCGGTCCCCTCGTCTACGCCCCCACGTCCTATGTTCCCGTGTCCACACCCCCACGCCCCGCGTTCCCGCGTCCACGCACTGACGCCCTGCATCCCCCAAGCCCTGCATCCCCCGGGCCACGCCCCACACGCCCTGCGTTCTCACATCCACGCCCCCCTGCCTCGCGTTTCCCCGTCCACACAGCCCTTGTCAGCTGTCAGCCACGTGTTTCCGGTCAGTCCTTGGGCTTCGCTGAGGTGTTTTGAAAGCCTGGCATCCTTTCTCGTCGTCCAGCTGTGAATAGCTCCTTTCCGTGCTTCGCTTGTTTGCTTTGTTGCTTCGCGAACGAAACTAACTTGGTGATTATTTTGGTGATGAATTTGGAAGCGGGCTGAGAAGGAGGGGGTACAGGGGACCTCGGGAGAGGACTTGGCCCCTCACGGGGTCCGAGAGGCCTAGCCTGAGCCTTGAGTTTCTCTGCTCGAGGGCTGCCCCTCAGATCCCTACCTGACATCCTGTGCTCATTTTCGTCTTGTGGCAGAAAAGCAGTTTTGGGGTTCGGGTAGGAAGACGTCTTCTGGATGTGTAGCCTTGTTAAAGAGACGCTCCTGTGCCAAGCCATCGGATGGTCCTGACAGGGGCGGGGCTGGAGGCCGCCTGGAGGGGTTCGGGGACAACTTGGGAAAGTCCGGAGGCTGAGGGACCTCCAGGGTGGCTCAAGGGTAAAGAACCCCGTCTGCTAATGCAGGAGAGGCAAGAGACCCAGGTTCGATCCCTGGGTCGGGAAGATCCCCTGGAGAAGGAAACGGCAACTCACTCCAGTATCCTTGCCTGGAGAATCCCCAGGCACAGAGGAGCCTGGCTGGCTACAGTCCATGGGGTCGCGAAGAGCCGGACACGACTGAGCAAGCACTCCGCTGCTGAGGCGCCGGGGCTGCAGGCCCAGGCACTGGTGTTTGGTCTCCTGTGTTCACATCTATGTCTGATGTCTTAACTGCTGAGAATTGGCTGCTGGGTTATTGGTGATAAAAAATGGCCCCAGATACTGGTTCTGTGCAAGAAACAGTTATCCAAAATGGTAAATAAATTAAATATGCCCCTCAACTCTGAAAGAGTTTAAGCTTAGTCAGGCAGTCCAAGGCCCTTTAAGGCGGAGGTGAACGTTCTGGCTTATGCTTTCCTTAAGCCTTGTGTACCAATGTATCTTGCCAGAGAACTGGCCTTTCTTTAGGAGCTAGTGATCATACAGCTCAATATCTTACTCGTGAAAATGCTTTTCTTAGGCTCTATAATAATTATAATTAATAATTGGTACAAATCTTGCCTAGGAATCTCTTTCTCAAGACTTATCACATGATTACACAACAGTATATCTTGCCCAGAGACGTTGCCTGGAACCGTTCTCCCTGGCTAATGTGCCAAAGTTATCTCAGGATGTGTATCTTGGGAAAGGATCTGGTGGAACACTTACAGCCTTGAGGTATTCTTTTTATCTATTCTCAGCAGCCAGTTGAGAAATATATAATGCCCTGCTTAACTAGTGAGGGTGGATACCCTCCTACCCACTTCTGATGTCTATGTCATAAGCTTTTCTGTCGCTTTCACTTTAAATAAAAATCCGCACAAAGCTCTGAGTGACTGAGATCGGACTTTGGTCCTGGAGTTAAACCTTCTCCTTTGAAGACCACAAATCCGGTGGCACCAAACACCTTAAGCCATCAACTCTAAGAAAATTATACAAATTAAGAAAATACACTTTAATCTGGGTGAGGTTGTCTAAAGTTTAGAAGTGTGTGGATGAAAGGGCTGATGTGGAGAACTTCTTTATATATATATATTTTTTCTTTTTTTCTTTGTATTTGTGGATAACTGTTGAAATTGAACAGTTGAAATAATACAGAGATCCTGTATGCCCTTTACCCAATTTCCCTCATAATAACACCCATGAAAATCTGTAGTTAAACATAGTAACTAGCATATTGACCCTATTATAGTCACATGCTGTTGCTTCAGTCATGTCCGACTCTTTGTGACCCCATAGACTGCAGTCCGCCAGGCTCCTCTGTCCTTGGGGTTATCCAGGCAAGAATACTGGAATAGGTTGCCATGCACTTCTGCGGATCTTCCTGACACAGGGATCGAACTGTGTCTTTTATATCTCCGGCACTGGCAGGCAGGTTCTTTACCACTAGCACTACCATACAGTCACATTCAGAACATTTCAGTGCCCGCAAAGGCCTTGTTTCTTGCCTGCCTTTTAACAGCTACATTTGCTTTCCTCCTGTCCCTCATACTACCTCATTCATCCTTATCTCCATTTCTGTAATTTCCCCATTTCACCAATGCTGTTTAAAGGCAATCATACGGTATGTAACCTTTGGCTTTTTTCACTCAGAATAATTCTTTGGCTGCTAAGCTAAGTCGCTTCAGTCGTGTCCGACTCTGTGCAACCCAATAGACGGCAGCCCACCAGGCTCCGCCGTCCCTGGGATTCTCCAGGCAAGAATACTGGAGTGGGTTGCCATTTCCTTCTCCAGTGCATGAAAGGGAAAAGTGAAAGTGAAGTTGCTCAGTCGTATCCGACTCTTAGCAACCCCATGGACTGCAGCCTACCAGGCTCCTCCGTCCATGGGATTTTCTAGGCAAGAGTACTGGAGTGGGGTGCCATTGCCTTCTCCGATAATTCTTTGGAGATTCATACAAATTGAGGGCTTCATTAGCCTTTTTGTTTTCATTGCCAAGTAGCATATCACTGTATGGATGCATTACAGTTTATTTGCCTGATGAATGACATCTGCATTGTTTCCTGTTTTGTGCTATAATAAGTAAAGCTTCTGTAAGAAAAACAAGATTTGATATTGGGGACTGAGCTTCTTGGTGACTGCTGCAAGGACCCTTAAATTTCATTGCTGTGACCACTGGAAACAAAGCTTTGCAAGGTTCCCCCTTGTGATTCCCTTACACACACACACACACATACACACACACACACACACACACACACACACACACACACCATCCTTTAGACTCCAATAGCCTGGAAATGGATTCTTAAGTTACAATACAACTTTTCAACCAGGTTTATGTTGTAAACGGGAAGGTGAAATGCTTTTTTACAGTCTCCTATGTTATATCAGAATAAACCTGTGCCAGGAAGATGTAAAGTCCCATGGGGAAGGAAAGAAACCTATTTCGCTTGGTCCTAATGAAAAAGAGAACGACTTGCTCTCAGTCAAACCCACCTGGGCACCCAACTGGGCCAGAAAGCTACCCAAACTCAGGTGGAGCAATATCTATTAAAGCAGGTTCCTCTTGGGGGTGTGAATGCGAGGTGGATGGGATGGATCTGAGTCCACACTTCTATAACTTTGGATTTATTTGGAAGAACAGTATGCCAACTTACAGAGATGACCCCAAGGGAATAGAAAACATTTTTTCGATCTTTTTTTTACCTCTTGCAACCTGCAACTTGACCTGGGCACTTGTTCAAAGTGTATTAAACACCTTTCTCACTTCAGAAGAATAGTGCAGGATGAAGCTCAAAAGGAGGCAGATGGGCTTCTTACAGAAATGCCTGGTGACCCAGCTTAGGCTGCAGCAAGTGTAGCTGTGTTAACAGCAGATCCCAGTTGGGATATGAATGCTGGGGACAGCCTGAAATGTGAACATTATAGAGATTGCATTCTTGCAGGGCTGTGAAGAGGGGGGCAAAACAAAGAAGCCTTAATGAAGTACAGATGGTAAAACAGAAACCGAATGAGGAGCCTTCATAATTTCTGGGCAGGGTCCGTAAAGCCTACTGGCAGTACAGATACAGACAATGAGGACCCAGAGAATTTGAAATGGTCCCTATGATTCTCATTGGTCTGAACAACTCTGACAAACAGAAGAAGCTGCGAAAGATGGGAGGAACTTTAAGGATGTCGGTGTCCCAACTTGTTGGAATGGCCCTAAGTTTGTAATTGCAGGGACCGGTTTCAGGAGAAAAGGAAACCATGGAGGATAAAACAGGCCATTGTGCTAGTGGCTGCCTGAACCCAGGGAAGAGTAGACAAAATCAAGGCCCCAATGAGGGACTTGGCAAAAGGTAGGAAGCCTCAAACCCCAACTCAAATGGGGCACCTGATAGTGGGACCACACTAATGTGCATACTGCAAGCAGGAGGGACCCTGGAATAGTGTCCCACACTGAGACTCTTAAAGACAGTAAGCAGGCAGCATATCCAGTGTCCCAGGTAACTAATAATGACAGTGACCAAGGATGATGCTGCCTAGTCATCACTGCTTCCCACATGGAGCCCTGGGTGACTTGGCAGAGGGACATCACTACTTGGGAGTTGGGGAACTTGATTTTAAGTACCCAGCTTTCTAAACTTCTTTTTGAGACTGTTAGCACCACGGGCTGTCAGAGGACCCCAGGGAAGCTTTTCTCCAGTAGGGGAAGAGCCGTTGATGGCTTTCTCTCTATGCCTGAGGCCTCACTTCCCCTCTGAGATGAGATTGACTGAACTAAGTGCCAGGGTAGCCTCTGCCCCTGGATGCTGGTTGGACGTTAAAGTACCACCAGAGCAGTCCTGCGAGTTGCAGGCTCTACCGCAGCAGTTCTGGGAGAGAAACCCCAGAGGGTGAATCTCGGGGATGGGTGAATGGGAGTACTGGGAAGAGGGGAAATGACCAAGGCTGTACAGGTCAGGCTCTGCGGGGGGCAGGCATCCAGATTTTATGCAGTATCCATGAAAAGGAGGAAGAAAAGCTGGGGGTGGACTCCTAACAGCCTTCCTTCAGTATGACCCATATGCTCCCACTGGTCACTTTGTGATTAGCTGGTCCACAGCTAAGTGTTTGTACCTGACTGAAGAGCACTCAGTAGGTTGTAGGAATACTTTGCTGTCCCTAACCAATTATCTGCTCACAACTTTGTCCAGGGAATCCTATTGGGTGACCGTTTTGGACTTGAAGGAGGTCTTTTCTGCACACTCTTGAGTTTTGAATCCCAAGTCTGCTTTCAAGTAGGAAGATGGAGATAAAGGAGTTAGACTACATTACTGCCGGACAGCGCTTCCTTGGGGACTTACACCTTCACAATACTTGAAGAAGTCCTGGCCAGACTCAGGAGACCTTGAACTAAACAGGGAGGCCCTGCTCCAGGACGCGGATGATGCTGTGATCACCAGTGAGACAGAGGACACCTGAGACCAGGGTATAGTTTTGACTTCAGACTTCATGGCTGAATGAAACTGTAAGGTGTCTAGGAAGAAGGCAGACTCTCAGCCCTTATTAAGTATTTGGGGTTTTGAACTCAAGGACAGAGAGCTGCCCACTGACCAAGGAGGTGGAGCTCTAACCAGGATTGCAGTTGCCACCAGAAGACACTGTGGGGGTCCTGGGAGTGACTGGGCTCTACGACATCTGAACCCCCAACTTTGGACTCACAGAAAACCCTTCTAGTGATGCTTTTAAAGGAGGAGACAGGGAACCTCTAGGCTGGAATCTTGGAAGATGACCATCCAGAAGACTGGCTCTATCCCTGCTCGGTCCTCAGGAGAACTGGAATGGGAAATGGAAACCATGCTGCGGAAGGAGAACCTCGACCAAGGTCGCCCAAACCTTCCTGGCTCCAGCCCCACCCCTGACACTAGCTGCTCCCAGGGCAGGGCAGCTCTGACAGATCTCAGGTTGCTTTTCAGAAGCTACAAGAGGAAAAAAAAAAAAAAAAGCTGCAAGAAAGAAACCGAAGTGAGTGGGTGTGCTGCAGTGGTGCTTTGTTCAAGTCAGACCCTTCAGACGGCAATGTAATGACTTGCTAGGTTATGAGGAGGAGGTGTTATTTTGGGAGTCCTTTGTTTCTAACCTCCCAGACTTGGTCCTGCTTTGGTAGAAATAGGGAATGATGAGGATTTCTGCTACTTTGGTAGAAGAGGGTAATCTCTCTGGCAATGGTTCTGTCTTCTAAAACCTGTTTCTGGACCAGATCGTGGTGACCCCTTGGTTGTGCTGGTCAACTTTCTGACCACAGCTAACTTCACTGACTTATGTAACCTATCAATTGGTCTGATCACCTGTTTCCTCCTTTCCCTGGATAAAACCCCTAAACATCCTGAACATTAGCAATGGCTGGCAGTCTGTGTGCCCCTTGAGGGTATGTCTTTGCAGTTTCAGTTACCAGCTTTGGGCCTGTGGCCTCCTTGACAGCTGGTGAACAGGAAGTATTTGTTTGTTGCGGTCAGTTTTAACGTGAAACCAGAAGTAAGAAAATACACTCAGAAGAGTGCTGAGCAGTTTGACTCTTCAAACCCTTGTTGGGTCTACTCCCCTTACAGCAGAAAGTAGCTGGAGCTGTCCTTACCCCTCTCCCCCAGACTGAGGCATGATCACAGGATGAGGGGGGAAGACTGAACCCATTCTACCTGCCGTCCCTAATCAAGGTTGTGAAGGCTTGCATGTCCCCCAAGCAGTTTGGAGTCTAATAAATAAGCTGTTTACCTGAGTTGTCCTGTAGGAACTTGGAGGCAGCTCTGTGGAGTTTGGGCTGAGCTGGTTGAGATGGGATAGGACCATCAACCCCTCACCTGGATCTGCATGTGTGCTGGTGACCTTATGAACATGCAGAGGCCTGGAGCCTAGTCATGCCTGTACACAAGGATGGTTAGGCACCTTTTTAAATCACGGTGCCCATGGGGCCCTGTTCACCATCCCATCAATACCCCAGCCCTGTGCCTCCTGGGATGCAGACCTGAGATTTGTTTTCCAGTCTCCTCGCTTGGCTGCCTCATGAATAAGCCCTCTTTGCTGGCAACCTTGGCATCTCAGCGTCTTGGCTGGCTGTGCACAAGGAAGAACACACCTGGTCTACTAACAGTGACAGTACTTCACTTGTGATGTGTTGTCTAGGAGGGAACCTGCATGCTCCATCCCTAGAAAGCCTCTGATGGGCAACCCGGTGCAGCTGGGCTCAGCATCCTCAGACGTCAGGCCTTGCCAATCGGTTCTGAAGACCATGTAACTCATTATCAGAAGTGGCTATCCTTCCGGTTGTTCAGAACTTGGAGGCAGGTCTGTCTTCCCTCCTGGCTGGAGCACTTCCTGAGTGGGAGTAGAAGGTCAGGGAAGCCCAGGGCAGCAGGAATTCTGTGTCCAGGATCCAGGGAGTGTGGACAGGCATCAGTAACGCTTTTCCAGACCCAGCTGTACAGAGATGGTGGGATCTGAACTTGAAGGACAAGGGCCGAGTCCTCTGACCACTGTGGGAAATGCCCACAGTGTTTGAGGGGCCAAGGGGTGAGGGGTTGTCCTGCATTGAGAGTGGATGCTCCTCAGGGGACCCTGGGTCAGTGAGCAAATGTCTCTCCCGGGCAGCTGCTGCCCACACAGGGGGTTTTCCATGGACATAGACACCATCTGCTCTGTGCTCTGCAGATGCTGCGTTTCTTACTAATTGAAGGATTGTGGCAAGCCTGCATTGAGCAAATATGGTGCCAGTTTTCCAACAGCATTTGCTCATTTTGTCATATTTTAGTTACATCTTGGGGTATTTCAGACTTCCATTATTTGATTTGTGATCAGTGATCTTACTGTTCTGACTTGGAAAGCTCAGGTGCTGGTTAGCATTTTTTAGCAGTGAGGTATTAAGGTGTGTGCACTGTTCAGACAGAAGTCTATACACATAACAGACTGAAATGTAGTGTCAGCAAGCTTTATATGCACTGGACACCAACCAGGTCACATGACTCACATTGTGTGATCAAGTCCTGGTGATAGACGTGAACCCGAGTTCTCTCCCATGTTTGCCTGTCACTCTCCTCAGGGGGAGCCTGGGGAGTTCTGCGAGCAGGACTGGGGGTTCAGGCATACTGTGGAGCCCCCTGCACTGTGCAGAATTGACAGTCTGGGCCAGTGTGACGGTGACAAATGGGCTGGAGCAGAGGAGGATCATAGTCTCTCGTGGACCAGACTGTAGTCGGGCTCCTCTGAGTGGCTCCCAGCGAGGTCCTGACTCCTCGGGCTTCAGGGTCTGTCTCTTTATTGTCCAATTTTAGCAAGATTCCTGTGGAGTCAAATTAGCCAGAGCTCCCCAGCCTCAACACTGACCATGCTGCTCATCCACCTTCCCCCATTAATGAGGTCTGATCCCCCGCCTTCCCTCAGCACGAATCCTGCACATCGGTTTAGTGGGGTCTTTCTGTTACAGTCTGAGGGTGTATCTCCCCAAAACTCAGGTTGAATCCAAATGCCCAGGGTGATGGTGTTGGCCTTGGGGGGGGCAATGAGATCATGAGGGTGGAACCCCCCATGAATGGGATCAGAGTTCCTCCAGCCCTTCAGCCACTTGTGGACACGGGGAGATGCCACCATATGTGAGCTGGGAAGGGGTCTCACCAGACATCGAGTCTGTGGTGCATTGATTCCGGACGTCTGTTCTCCAGACTGTCAGGACTCAGCTTATGGTTCTGTTGTTACAGGAGCCCAACAGACACCCCTGCACCTGCTATTTCCTCTCATCAACTTCCTGTTGGGGGCCCCACACTGCTCCTGACTGTCACCCCCAGAGTGGGAGGTGAGCCTGACCTCACCTCCACTTCAAAGTCCAAGGCAAGAATAAATCCCTTTTGTCTGGATCTTCTATTGTCCTGACAAGCATTGGAGGGTGGACAAGGATAGGATGCAAGGATGGAGGGGCGGCTGCCACGCATCCGTTCCGGCAGCGTCCTCACGTGTCTGCTGTCAGACCGGTTGCCTCCTGACTTCACAGAGGAGAGTGTGGGGCTGAGATTTGCTGGGCTGTGTCCATGCTTGTCTTGGTTTTCACTTGTAGTAACCATTAAAATATAGTAAACCCATTATATTTTGGCATAACATTTCCTGTCTTATGAGAACTGCTTTCTAAAACCAACTGTTCACTGACCGTTCCTCTGCTTCAATCTGTTGATGTCCTCTACTGGATTGATTTCAGTTATATTCTTCACCTCTGGTGGGTTTTTAGTATTTTCTAACTGTTTAAAACTTCTGTCTTCTTACTCAGTTAATCCATTCTTCTCCTTAGTTCTTCAGTCAGCTTTACGATCATCATCCTCAGGTAGATTCCCTGTCTTCACGTCACTTCTAAGAAGAAGGAAAACTGATTTCTTCATTTGGAACACATTCCTCTGTCTCCTCATGTTGCCTAAATTGCTGCACTTTATGTCTGTGATGTTTGGTTCAGTTTCCTGAACTTGGACAAGTGGCCCCTGTAGGAAACACCCTACACGTCCAAGAAGCACACTCCCTTCTTGTGGCCAGAGCTGTCTGCTCTAGGGTTCCCCCTGAAGCTGCATTGGTCCTATGCATAGTATTCACAGGCTGAATACTATGGGTGGTCTGGTAGACGTGGCTGGCCCACCCATCCATTTGGTTGCCAGGCCCTGCCTTGCACAGAGGTTGCTAGATTCTGGTTGGAGGGGGAGGTCCTGAGAAAATGGCTGCAAAATCACAAGGGGCCCCCGGGGCTAGTGCTGGCTCAACAGGTGAGATGAGTCGGGGTCCAGGTGGTGACACCAGGTCCTGAAGCTAGTGCTGGCCCACTGGCAGAAAGAGCCAATCCTGAGGTCTGGCTGAGGGCCCGTGGGTCCAGCGGCTGGTGTCAGACTGCTCTTGGGTGAAGAACAGGCATCCTGAAGCTTGTGTTGGCCTGCTGGGGAGTGGGCTGGGTCCTGTCACAGCTGGCTGTGGTTGTCCTGGGGCTGGTGTCTGGTCCACTGTTGGTGAGGATGGATTCAAGGCTAGAGCAGGCTTGTTGATGGGCAGGACTTGGTCTGGGGTCTCTGGATACAGGGCCCTGGGTGTTTGTGGTCTAGGGACTGTGCACTGCATGTGTATGGGGCCAGGTCCTGGGGCCTGTGGTTGGCAGGGCCAGGGCCATCTGTGGGTGGGGATCAGCTTGTCTGGTGGGTGGGGCTTGTCCCTGCTCAGTTGGTTGCAGAGCCTGAGGATACCAGTCATGGTGCCCACAGGCTGTTGGATAGGGGCAGGGCTAGGTCCTGAGGCTGACCAGCTAGAGGGAGGATCCCACAGTGGTGCTGGCCAGCATGCATCCATGTGGTACAGTGAGATCCCAAATGGCTACTGCCAGTGGCTATAAATCCAGGGCAACCAGTCTCCTGAAAGTAAGCCCCACTGGCCTTCAAAACCAAATTGTCTAGGGTCTTGTATCCCTGTTACAAGACCCCTATTTTGGGGAGCCTGATGGGGACCCAGACCTCTTGCTCCTTGGGGAGAACCTCTGCAAGTGTAACTATTCTCCCATGTGTGGGTGACCCACTTTGGGTTGAGTTCAGTAGCTCAGTAGCTCCTCTCTGGCTCTTTGCAACACTATAGACTGCAGCACACCAGTCACTGTCTCCCAGAGTTTTCTTAAACTCATACCTATTGAATGGGTGATGCCATCCAACCATCTCATTCTCTGTTGCCCTCTTCTCCTCATGCTTTCAATCTTTCCCAGCATCAGGATCTTTTCTAATGAATCAGCCCTTTGCATCAGGTGGCTACAGCAATTGGAATTTCAACTTCAGCATCAGTCCTTCCAATGAATATTTAAGACTGATTTCCTTTAAGATCCACTGGCTTGATCTCCTTGCAGTTCAAGGGACTCTCAAGAGTCTTCTCCAACACCACAGTTCCAAAGCATCAATTCTTCAATGCTCAGCTTTCTTTATGCTCCAACTCTTATATCCATACATGACTGCTGGAAAAACCATAGCATTGACTAGACAGACCTTTGTCGGTAAAATGATGTTTCTGACTCATAAACCTGCTGTGAGGGGACACGGAGACAGGTCATCTTTGTCGTCGCCATCACTGTCATGATGTCTTACTGAGCAATACTATGTCTTCTGTGTATTAAAATATCTAAGTGTAATTGTTCTTTGTGTGCTAACATTCATCTCTTTTTCCCCTATAGTTCCTTCGGATGTGTTTTTCATCCTTTCAGTGTGGAAGGGATATTATGAATATTTAGGGAAAAGACAACCTGCGACTCTAACTCTCGACTGTTTCATCTCAACGAGTAACAAAGTGAGCCTGACCTTCATCAAAGCCTTCCAGAGGGAGCTGAAGTTGACAGGTCGGCACCCAGCGGTCTCCCTCACCAGACCCTCCCTCAGTCTTCTGAGCAAGAGGGCGCCAACGCCGGGCCAGGTGCTGGCTGACGTCACTTGGGCTTTACACCTGCTCCCTCTCACTAGGTCATCTCAGTGACCGGAGCAGGACAGCGCTGTTTCCTCACTTTGAAGGTTACAAAACCAGTACAGAAAAGTGAATTAATTTGTTCCAGATCACACACAAATCATGTTACATAATGTAAGATTTTTGTCCATATATTCACATCTCCAAAATTCAGTTTTGATATCTTCTGTCATTCTTTAAAGCTTGTTTGCTCCTGGTGAGATTTTATTGATGTGTCTCAATTTAGAAAAGCAACTTAAAAAAAAGCACCAGCTCTAGTTTATTTTTAAGTAACAGACACTATTTTAAGTGCTTTATATGTATTGTCCTTTTCCTTCTTACATCAATCTTATGATTTAAGTATTATTATTAACCATATCTTTTTTACTGGTTAAAAAAGAGAGACACCCAGGAAAACTAAGCAGCCTTCCTAAGTAACAGGACAGGAGTAGGATTTGAGCTCTGGGGTCAGAATCTTGGCAATTAGAATCTCGAACTCACAGTCTCAACTGGGCTCTCAAGAGTCCAGGACTCTTCCCATCCCTCAGGTCTCACTTTCCTGCTTCCCTGGCTGGGGAAACATCTAAAAATATTGTGCATACTCTAGATTTAGGAAAATAAAAATAATTCATACTCAGTTTTTTAACAGATCTTTATTTATGAATTCTTGCTCTAGGGTCCCCAAAATTGCTTTGCACCTTGACCCTGTGAATGTGTAAATGAGACAGATCAGGTGCTCAGATATAATCCTGTGTCAGAATAAGTTGAGACTTTATAAAATATTCAGATTTCTTAAGCTTACCCAGGTCCTTTGTATAATATTTCTCTTCATGGAGTTTGTATTTTTTTCCCCCAAAGAAAATGCTCTCCAGTGTGACTCTGATGCAATTAGGTTTGGATTTGGGAAAGAGGTTGGATCAAGAGTTGTTCACACTGAGTCCCAGTGGACAGAAGTCCCCCTGCCGTGTACAGTCTGATTGAGAAGGACCATAGAGGAGGAAGAGGAAGTCCTGCTCATGGAGGACCAGCCAGGACCTGGGGTCCTGTCGGGTGCTGAAATTTAATCACCATAAAAATCTCCTGAATACATGTATCTTATCTCCTATGATACACACCCTGACCCCCTGGACAAAACCATTCAGCAGTCATTCTGAGCACGTTTGTCCACCATGCCATTCATTTCATCTTAATAAGTGCAGCTCATCTGTATAAGGAGCTATATTTGGGGCTATTTTTATGATCTCTTTCTTTTTTTATATTGAGAAATATTTGTTTTAAATTTTATAAGAATTTTGTACAAACTCTCCACATTTTTGACATAGCTGTCTTTATCGAGACTTTTTTTTAGTTAATATTTTTATAGATTATTCTCCATTTAATATTATCGTAAAATATTTGGTATATTCCCTGTGCTGTATAATATATCCTTGTAGCTTGTTTATTTCATACACAGTAGTTTAATCCCATAGGCTATGTCTCTTTTTCTTTCCTACAGTACATACCCCTGTCCTCAGAAGTGAGTAGAAACTGAATAAAAATGCTGGACTTAAAAAATTAATATAACTGAATGTATATTACTTTTGTTCCTTCTGTAGAATAAAAATGTTGAATTGAATGAAGTTGATGATACTTACTTGAGACAAATGAGGACTTTGGTAAAAGGTGATTTTTAGGAAAAAAGGACTGCAACTAAACTTTAAAAATAAAAACATTAATCTCTGCTATTGAAAACACTATCCTCTCTGTATCATATTCCACAAAATGGTCCAAGTGCCTACTTTCCTGATCATGAGCATTCCTATGATGTAAGATCCTCTCTTACGTGTTTACAAGAAGGAAGAGGCCCACTCACTTCTGAAAGCTTTTCAGATTAAAGGCTCAGTGGATATCTTTGTCAGCAACTTTGAGACCAACAACTGGGAACTGTATGGTTATGTGAGTACTTCCTGGAGGGTTATCTAATCATCATGTCTGCACAGAGGTGGGGGCACCAACAGAGGGATTCCTTCTAAAGCAACCTGGGTCCTGTCTGCACCGTGAAAACTCAGGGCCCTTGTCCTGGCCTCGCAGCCACGCCACCCCTTCATCATCTGATGAAAGAAAGCCATTTCTGAGACAAGGAAGAAACTGTCCAGGAACGACAGACTGTTCCTCCCAGACACATGAGAGCTTAGGGGCAGACCACACCGCCCTCTAAGAGTGGGGCCAGACTCTTCACAAGGCCATGGTAACCACCCTGCATACACTGAGAAAGAGAGATTCCAGATGTCCCTTCATAGCCTCTTTGCAAGTTAACCCTTTGCTTCTGTGCTAATTCATCAAACTTGAGCGTAAAGGGCCTCACATGATACACAAGACAGTAGCTGTGACACAGTGAGTTTTACATAATGTAGGCTCTTAAGTAATTCATATGTGTGTTCCCCCTTTACAAAGGATACTCAACCTATAAATCTAGTGTTAAATTTACTACTGTTTTTCAGATCAAAATGAGACAGAGTTTGTTAGTTGAAGTTCATGTCTGTATTTTTCAATTTTAACTGTAAATGGGAAACTTCAAAGAATGACAAATTTTTAAAAGAATTAACCATTAAAGTCTGGGGCTTCCCAAGTGGCACTAGTGGTAAAGAACCCACCTGCCACTGCAGGAGTCATAAGATACGTGGGTTCGATCCTGGGTCAGGAAGATCCCCCGGAGGAGGGCATGGCAATCCACTCCAGTGTTCTTGCCTAGAGAATCCCCATGGACAGAGGAGCCTGGCAGGCTAGAGTCCACAGGGTCGCAAAGAGTCGGAGACAACTGAGGAAAGCTAGCATTAATGTCTTACTAGGAGAAATAATATTTATATTATGATAAAGGAAGAGGTTATGATTAATCCTTATTGTTTTCTTCCTTTTCCTGTGTATCAGGTATCATCCGGACTTGAAAGGGGAAGGTTTACTTTTCAAGGTGACATACATGGAAAAGACTTTGGGAAATTCAAACTGGAAAGGTATAGTACGCTGCACTTACATGATTTTTCAAAGCAAATATCAGGCTGGTCTGCAGAAAACTGAGCTGAGCATGATGGAAATGATGTGACATGAAAGAAACAAACAAAAATATGAGAGAGACTCGTGTATTTTACAACTGGCTGAAAAAAATCCCCTTCACTGGCAAGCAAAATAGAAAATATCAGCTGGCGTAAATGCAATAAATATGCCAGACACAGAATTAATATCCTTAATTTACAAAGAGATATTGTGAAAAACAGGGAAAAAAACCAAAGTGGAAACTCAAAGAATAAACTACATTACCCTAAGAACATCATTAATTATAAGTAATTAAAAATGGGCCAATAAATTATGAAAATATCTTAACTTGAAAAATATGTATTATGACAACAAAGATCATTTTAAGCTATGAGAATATTGAAGTTTCTCAAAAATGATTTGAGGTGGATTAGAAAAAGGCACCTGAGTGTTCATTTTTGGTGAGTGTGTGAGTAGATGTGTACAATTTGACAATAGTCTTTTATCAATAATTGTACCTCTAAAATGTTTAACCAGACAAGTGTGATCATTATTTTTTGCATATTCAGGTATGTGTATAGCAGGACTATTTTCAACAGTTGAAATTAGAAATAACCTGGGTATCTTTCACATCTATCATAAATGAATTGCTTCTTATATCAATCTTATACAGTGTGTTACATTAAATAGAAGACAGTTAATTCAGTATATGTCATTAGAGAACAAAGATTACATAATGATGTAGAAAGGTCTTCATGCCTTATATATGAGAAAGAAGTTTGTTCTAGATAGAAGAGACAAATATGTTTGCCTGCCTTCTTTATGTCTTTCTCAAGTACTAGACAAGAAAAATGTTTGAAAAAAAACACTAGATGTGACGTTTACCTCATCCACTTGCTAGTTTTGTGATCCAGGAGGAATTAAAACATTCTTGAGCCTAGTTTTTCATCTGAAATTTCAGTAGAGATTTGCTGGTTGCTGTGAAGATTGAGAGTCAGTGTGAGGGTTTGCTTCATGCTAAAGCTCTTCTCTTTACTCATGTTGGTACTAACACAGATGAGAAGAGGCATCTCTCATGGAGATGAGATAATGAGCACCACGTTTTGTAATGAGACGAGCACCACATTTCTCCTGAATAGTATTGGCTACTTCCTACTGCTACTAACATATTAATTGTACACAAAGGAGAACTGCTATGTACAATTTAACACTGAGCAGCCTTTCGTGAGTGTAATACTTGGTGATGGTTGTCACTGATGCACTCATTTCACAAAACCTTTATCAATATCCTGAGGGATTCCAAAGGAAATATATACCAACCTGTATAATAATCACACTTGAAAAACAAAAAACTTGACCAAAAAGGACAATTAATCATAAAATATTCTAAACCCATCTTCCCAAGCTAAGACCTTTTACATAGAAGAGTTTTAAATTACAACATCAACATGGCCGAGAGGGTGCTTTCAATGGGGTTGTATTATTTTGAGATAATGAAAACAGGCCAGATCTAAAGTTGGTGAAGTTTTCTCTTGCTCTGAGCCAAATCCTGTGGCTATCTGCCCTCCTTTCTCTGACGCACACACTCTAGTAATTCCGTCTAAGGACACCCCAGCCAGCCTTGCACTGTACTCTGTGGATGTTGGAGTTTACTGATCCAGTCAGCCTGACTGGAACCATCACTTTGCTGTTGAGAATTTTCTTTGCACTGCCCCATTTCTTTTTAATCTAACAAAATAACAGCTTGCTTTAACAAGTAGTCTTTCTTCTCATGTGATAATGAGCTTACTGTCAGGGAAAACAATCTGCCTCACAAAATAATTTGAATCACAAGCAAGTCTCCCATTCAACTAAGGAGAAAAGGCTATGTGTAAGTAATGCTTCAACAACAGCCATTCATTTCTGAGTCATGGCTACATTCTGTTTTTATGGATATAAATAAACAACCTCTTAATTGTCTCCAATCAGTAAACAAACTGTAAAAAACAAACAAACAAAAAAAACAGTCAATAGATCAATAGAAACTTTGTGCTCCAGGTTCCCAGGCTGAAAGAGGGAAAAGTTCCTATTTCAGGCCAGCAACTCTGCTGGCTGAAAGGTGAACACTGGTTCATTTCACATTATACTATTCCTGAAAACTGTACTTCTTCCAGGAAAATTTATGTACATATTCTCATCTAAGTCAAGGTTGTCAGAAACATAGAGGAAACTGCCATAAGAAACCACATTTAAGTTCCATCTAAAATAAGACACAAATGGACTTACCTATGAAACAGGAAGAGACTCACAAATCCAGAAACTAACAGATGCCTGTGGGGATTTGGTTGTGGGTGTTGCCAGGTTGAAGTAGAAATCAAGAAATGAAAATCACTGTGTATAATGTAAGAAAAGTAATAGGATATTGTATGCAGCAGTGAGAAATACAGCCAAGATTTTGCAATATCTTTAAATGGTATATATTCCACGGAAATACTGAATCACTCTGTTGTATCCCAAAGCAAATAGAGTAATGTGAATCAACTGTAGCTCAACTGAAAAAGAAAGAGTGGATGGATGGCTACAAACACAAGAAATAATCAAGAATGAAGGCTCGCAAAATAAAAATGGGAAAAGTTTAGGAATAGAAACTCCCATCAAGAAATTAATTTGGATGGGATTACTCAAAATCTCCATTGGTTCATCCACTAGAAAGCAGAATATGGAGGATCTTTAGCAAACGAAACGTGGAAGTGCCGGACGAGCAGCAACCACGTGCCTGGGCACAGTCAGGGAAAAGAAAAGGGTACCCATGCCATCCCTGCCCGACCAGCTTCCAAAGGAAGGGCACTGCTGCAACCTAAGTGCACGAGAACACAGAAATGAATAAAGAAAATGGGTTCTATGTACACAACGGTAAATGAATCAGCCGTAAGGAAGAATGAAACAATGCCATGTTCAGGCACAGGCAAGAAGGCAGAGATGATCATAGCAAGTGAAGTAAGAGAGACAGGGAGCAATAAATAGAATATGATGTCACTTGTAGGTGGAATCTAATAATGGTTACATAGGAGTTCTCTGAGCCAAGATAAACAGTTCACAGGCTTAGAAGAAACTTGTCCCCCTTACTGTTGGCAGAGAAGAAAGGTGTTGGGCACATAGAAATAAGGTACTTGTGTAACATGTGCACACGATTGTTTAGAAAATAAGCCCCAAGGACCTACTGGGTAACACTAGGAATGATACTCCACTTTCTGTCGTGATCTGTACAGGAGCAGTTCCTGAAATACAGCATATACACATCAATGTGTGAGGGAATCAAGTGACTATGAATTACAAAACAAAAACAAAAAAACATCCACTGCCGTGTAATTCACCTATATACTCAAGTTCAAATAACTGGGTAAACACAGTAAATACAGAAACATGCTGACTCTAGTGGGGGGGGGGGAGGGGGGAACTTGTGGTGCTGGGTAATGTTGCCGCCTTGTGGCCATTTTCTGTAACAACAGCTTGAAAAGGCCAAAGGGTCTGGAAGTCAAAAACTGCTGATCTGAACAAACGTCCTAGGGATGTGAAGGAGTCCTTGGGCCTAGAAAAGAAAACAACGGTCTCAAAGGCCCTTGCTGAATCATCTAACTTCGGAGAAAACAAAACCGAACTTTAAGTCCCGCCCTGGTGCTCCCGGCCTGCTACATCTACCTGGGACTTATCACCACCTGCCCGGAAACCTCCCACCCCCTACATCTGGCCGGGACTTATCACCCCCTGCCCAAAACCTCCCACCCCATGTTCAACTACAAATGCCATCTCAAATAAAGTTTACCCAAAACGTCCCGCCTGACTAATGTTTCCCTTATCGCTTCCACAAACCTCCCTTTAAATATGAAGCTTCTCTGATCCCTCTTGGGCTCAGCCTGGTTGTTAGGCCGACTGTCGCCCCTCCTTGCCTGAATAAAGGTAACCTACCTCCGTTGAGGTTGTCTCTCCTTCTTTTCTGCCTCAGCCTGAACTATACCTTACAGGGTGGTTATCAGAAAAGAATTTAAAACAGGGCCAAGTTACAGGAAGCTACATTGAGAGGTAACATGAACCCACCCTTGAAAGGAAAGACATGAAAAGAGGTCAGTTTCGCTAAATAAGAGAAATGCAAATCGAAAGAAACCACAGGAAGGAATCATCTCACAGCCCTCAGAATGGCCATTGTCAGAACTTGACAAACACTAAAGAATGAAGAAGGTGTGAATGAAAGGGAATATTCCTCCCCTGATGCCAGCAATAGACATTGGTAAGAGACACTATGAAGGATCATGGGAGGCTAATTAAAACAAAGAAAACAAGAATGAGGTTAGATAACTCTTTATCACCATACACGAAATGAACTTCAAATCATAAATATCTAAGGGTTAGGAGAGATTCTATGAAACTCTTAGGGAAAACATAGACAGGACACGTGATGATATAAACTACAAGGTCTTTTTGGGTTTGGTTGATTTCATTGCAAGGTCTTTTGGAATCCATCTCTTAGAGCAATGAGAAATAAAATCAGGAAAATGCAACCTACTTCAATTTCAAAGCAGGTGTCCAAAAATGGAAACCTTCAGGAATGAAGAAGACAATCGGAATGCAAAGAAATATTTGCAAACCAAGATAACCACATGCAATTCATCTCCAAAACGAAAAAAAGCTCACAATGTCATAATGTTTCAATAAAGTGAGTTCCATAAAAGTATTGCTTCCTTCTGTTGTTTAGTTCAGTTCAGTTGCTCAGTCTTCTCTGACTCCTTATGACGTCCTGGACCGCAGCACGCACTGCTTCCCTGTCCATCACCATCTCCTGGAGCTTGCTCAAACTCATGTCCATAGTGTCGGTGGTGCCATCCAACCATCTCATCCTTTGTCGTCCCCTTCTACTCCTGCCTTCAATCTTTCCCAGCATCAGAGTCTTTTCTAAGGAGTCAGTTCCTCGCATCAGGTGGTCAAGGTATTGGAGATTCAGCATCAGTCCTTGCAATGAATATTCAGGGTTGATTGCCTTTAGCATTGATTGGTTTGATTTCCTTGCAGTCCAAGGGACTCTCAAGAGTCTTCTCAGACACCACATACAGTTCAAAAGCATCAATTCTTTAGTGTTCAACTTTCTTTATAGTCCAACTCTCACATCCATACATGACTGCTGGAAAAACCACAGCTTTAACTAGATGGGCCATTATCAGCAAAGTAACATCTCTGCTTTATAATATGCTGTCTAGGTTGGTCATAGCTTTTCTTCTAAGAAGTAAGCATCTTTTAATTTCATGGCTGCAGTCACCATCTGCAGTGATTTGGGAGCCCAAGAAAATAAAGTCTTTCACTGTTTCCATTGTTTCTCCATGTATTTGCCATGAAATGATGGGACTGGATGCCATGATCTCTGTTTTTTGAATGTTGAGTTTTAAGCCAGCTTTTTCACTCTCCTCTTTCACTTTCACTAAGAGACTCTTTAGTTCCTATTTGCTTTTTGCCATAAGAGTGGTGTCATCTACATATCTGAGGTTATAGATATTTCTCCCAGCAATCTTGATTCCAACTTGAGCTTCATCCAGCCTGGCATTTTGCATGATGTACTCTGCATAGAAGTTAAATAAGCAGGGTGACAGTATACAACCTTGCCGTACTCTTTTCCCAATTTGGAACCAGTCCATTGTTCCATGTCTGGCTTTAACTGTTGCTTCTTGATCTGCATACAGATTTCTCTGGAGCCAGGTAAGGTGGTATGGTATTCCCTTTCTCTTTAAGAATTTTCCACAGTTTGTTGTGATTCTCTCAGTCAGAGGTTTTGGTGTAGTCGATAAAGCAGAAGTAGATGTTTTTCTGGAGCTCTATTGCTGTTTTTATGATCCAGTGGATGCTGGCAATTTGATCTCTGATTCCTCTGCCTTTTCTCAATCCAGCTTGAGCATCTGGAAGTTCTCGGTTCATGTACTGTTAAAGCCTCGCTTGGAGAATTTTGAGTATTACTTTGCTAGCGTGTGAGAGGAGTGCAATTGTCTGATAGTTTGAACATACTTTGGAATTGCCTTTCTTTTTTTTTTTTTTTTTGCTTTCTGGATTGCTTTTTTTTTTTTTTATAAATTTATTTATTTTAGTTGGGGGCTAATTACTTTACAATATTGTAATAGTTTTTGCCATCCAGGAAGGGGAACACATGTAAACCCATGGCTGATTCATGTCAATGTATGGCATTGCCTTTCATTGGGATTGAAATGAAAACTGATATTTTCCAGTCCTGTAGCCACTGCTGAGTTTTCCAAATTTGCTGGCTTATTGAGTGCAGCACTTTCACAGCATCATCTTTAGGGCATGAAATAGCTCAGCTGGAGTTTCATCACCTCAACTAGCTTTGCTCGTAGTGATGCTTCCTAAGGCCCACTTAACTTCAGACTCCAGGGTGTCTGACTCTAGGTGAGTAATCACATCATCGTGGTTATCTGGGTCATTAGGATCTTTTTTGTATAGTTCCTCTGTGTATTCCTGCTACCTCTTCTTAATATCCTCTGCTTCTGTTAGGTCCATACCATTTCTGTCTTTTATTGTGCCCATCTTTGAATGAAATGCTCCCTTGGTATCTCCAATTTTCTTGAGATCTCTAGTCTTTCCCATTCTGTTGTTTTCTTCTATTTCTTTGCATTGATCACCGAGGAAGGCCTTCTTATTTCTCCTTGATATTCTTTGGAATGTTGCATTCAGAGAAAGTCTCTACTTCCCTTTTCTCCTTTGCCTTTTGCTTCTCTTCTTTCTCAGCTATTTGTAAGGCCTCCTCAGATAACCATTTTGCCTTTTTGCATTTCTTTTTCTTGAGGATGGTCTTGGTCACTGCCTCCTGTACAATGTCACAAACCTCCATCCATATTTCTTCAGGCACTCTGACTATCAGATCTAGTACCTTGAATCCGTTTGTCACTTCCACCATATAATCATTAGGGATTTGATTTAGGTCATACTTTAATGGTCTAGTGGCTTTCCCTACTTTCTTCAATTTACGCCTGAATTTGGCAATAAGGAATTTAAGTCTGACTTTGGCAATAAGGAGTTCATGATCTGAGCCACAGTCAGCTCCTGGTCTTGTTTTTGCTGACTATATAGAGCTTCTCCATCTTTGGATGAAAATAATATAATCAATCTGATTTTGGTGTTGACCATCTGGTGATGTCCATATGTAGAATCATCTCTTGTGTTGTTGGAAGAGAGTGTTTGCTATGACCAGTGCGTTCTCTTGGCAAAGCTCTGTTAGCCTTTGCCCTGCTTCATTCTGTACTCCAAGGCCAAATTTGCCTGTTACTCCAAGTATCTTCACTTCCTACTTTAGCATTCTGGTCCCCTATGATGAAAAGGGCATTGTTTTTTGGTGTTAGTTCTAGAAGGTCTTGTAGGTCATCACAGAACTGTCAAGTTCAGCTTCTTTGGCATTAGTAGTTGGGGCATAGACTTGGATTACTGTGATATTGAATGGTTGCCTTGGAAATGAATAGAGATCATTCAGTCATTTTTGAGATTGCACCCAGGTACTGCATTTGGAATTCTTTTATTGACTATGAGAATTACTCCATTTCTTCTAAGGGGTTCTTGTCCACAGTAGTAGATATACGGTCATTTGGATTTAATTCACTCATTCCAGTCCATTTTACTTCACTGATTCCTATAACGTCGATGTTCACTCTTGCCATCTCCTGTTTGACCACTTCCAATTTATCTTGATTCATGGACCTTACATTCCAGGTTCCTATGCAATATTGTTCTTTACAGATAGGACTTCACTTCCATCACCAGTCACATCTACAACTGGGTGTTGTTTTTGCCATGATCTTAGTTTTTTTTAATAATTAATTTTAAGCCGGTTCTTTCACTCTCCTCCTTCACCCTCATCAAGAGGTTCTTTAGTTCCTCTTCACTTTCTGCCATTAGAGTGGTTTCATCTGCATATCATAGGCTATTGATGTTTCTCCCATCTATATTGATTCTAGCTTGTAACTCATCCAGCCTGGCATTTTTCATGATGTGCTCAGAGTATAGATTAAACCAACAGAGTGACAGCAGGCAGCCTTGTTGTACTCCTTTCTCAGTCTTGAACCAATCAGTTGTTCCATACAGGGTTCTAACTGTTGCTTCTGGACCCACATACAGGTTTCTCAAGAGACAGTTAAGATGGTCTGGTATTCCCATCTCTTTAAGAGCTTGCCACAGTTTAACATGGTCCACACAGTCAATGGCTTTGATATAGTTGATGAAACAGAGGTAAGTGTTTTTCTGTAATTCCCTAGCTTTCTCTATAATCCAGTGAATGTTGGCAATTTGACCTTTGGTTCCTCTTCCTTGTCTAAATCCAGCTTGGACATCTGGAATTTCTTGGTTCACATAATTCTGAAGCCTAGCATGCAAGATTTTAAGCATGATCATACTAGCATGAGAGATGAGTGCAACTGTCCGATGGATAGCACATTCTTTAGTATTACCCTTCTTGGGAATTGGGATGAGAATTGATCTTTTCCAGTCCTGTGGCCATTGCTGGGTCTTCCAGATTTGCTGACATATTGAAAGCAACACCTTGATGGCATCATTCTTTAGAGTTTTTAATAGTTCTACTGGAATTCCATCACATCCACTAGCTCTCTACCATTTATGTCCTTTATTGTGCCCATCTTTGGGCAAAATGTTCCCTTAATATCTCCACTTTTCCTGAAGAGATCTCTGGTCTTTCCACTTCTGTTGTTTTCTCCTAGTTTTATACACTGTTCATTGAAGAAGGCCTTCTTGTCTCTCTGTGCTGTTCTTTGGAAATCTGTGTTTAGTTGTATATACCTTTCCCTTTCTCCCTTGCTTTTCACTTCTCTTCCATCTTTAGCTGTTTGTAAGTCCTCCTCAGATAACTACTTTGCCTTCTTGCTTTTCTTTTTCTTTGGGTTGGTTTTGTTTGCTGCCGCCTGTACGGTGTTATGGACCTCCATCCATAGTTCTTCAGGCACCCTGTTAACTAGATCTAATCCTTTGAATCTATTTGGGACCTCTACTGGATATTCATAGGGGATTTGATTTAAGTCAGACATGGATGGCCTAGTGGTTTTCTCCACTTTCTTTAGTTTAAGCCTGAATTTTGATATGAGAAGCTGATGATTTGAGTCACAGTCAACTCCAGGTCTTGTTTTTCTTGACTGTGTACTGCTTCTCCATCTTCAGCTACAAAGAATGTAATCGGTTTGATTTTGGTATTGGCCATTTGGTGATGTTCCATGTGTCTGGTGTTAGAAGTAAAGTATGATGCTGTAAAGAACAATACTGCATAGGGACCTGGAATATTAGGTCCACGAATCAAGGCAAACTGTGTCAACTACAAACTGGCACTTACCCAGAGCATTGCCAACGAGTGAACAATAAAGGCATTTGCCATCTGCCTCTACAGAGATTGAACCCCCTGCTGCTATAGCTGTTGACCTTCAACAACCCAAGAGGGTGTTCAGGGTGGAGTGAGGCACTCTGTGCTCCGGGGAATCTGGTGGGGCAGGTCTTTAGATGGTTGGATGTTTTTGGGAACAGATTTTATGATCTCCATCCCTGTATCTCCTCATATCTAGAGAAGCACTAAATCCCTTCATGGTGACATCAGGTCCTCATGATTAACAAAAAATCTTTTATAAAATGAGTGCTTCACAGTATTAAACTTCCCCTTCACCAAAACCTTATATATTGACCTTCCCCCACTGCTGCTTTGGCGTAGTCTCTCAAAGCTATCTGAGATGCTGCCTCCTGGTCTGCAGTCCTCATTTTGCCCCAAATAAAACTTAACTCACAACTCTGAAGTTGTACATCTTTTTTAGTCAACAACTGTAAAGTGGTCAAACAGGAGATGGCAAGAGTGAAAGTTGACATTTTAGGAATCAGTGAACTAAAATGGACCAGAATGGGTGAATTTAATTCAGAAGACAATTATGTCTACTCAAACTACTGCACAATTGCACTCATCTCACATGCTAGTAAAGTAATGCTCAAAATTCTCCAAGCCAGGCTTCAGCAATATGTGAACCGTGAACTTCCAGATGTTCAAGCTGGTTTTAGAAAAGGCAGAGGAACCAGAGATCAAATTGCCAATATCCGCTGGATCATCGAAAAAGCAAGAGAGTTCCAGAAAAACGTCTATTTCTGCTTTATTGACTATGCCAAAGCCTTTGACTGTGTGGATCACAATAAACTGTGGAAAATTCTGAAAGAGATGGGAATACCAGACCATCTGACCTGTCTCTTGAGAAACCTGTATGCAGGTCAGGAAGCAACAGTTAGAACTGGACATGGAACAACAGACTGGTTCCAAATAGGAAAAGGAGTATGTCAAGGCTGTATATTGTCACCCTGCTTATTTAACTTATATGCAGAGTACATCATGAGAAACGCTGGGCTGGAAGAAACACAAGCTGGAATCAAGATTGCCGGGAGAAATATCAATAACCTCAGATATGCGGATGACACCACCCTTGTGGCAGAGAGTGAAGAAGAACTAAAGAGCCTCTTGATGAAGGTGAAAGAGGAGAGTGAAAAAGTTGGCTTAAAGCTCAACGTTCGGAAAACTAAGATCATGGCATCTGGTCCCATCACTTCATGGGAAATAGATGGAGAAACAGTGGAAATAGTGGCTGACTATTTTTTTGGGCCTCCAAAATCACTGCAGATGGCGACTGCAGCCATGAAATTAAAAGACGCTTACTCCTTGGAAGAAAAGTTATGATCAAGCTAGACAGCGTATTAAAAAGCAGAGACATTACTTTGCCAACAAAGGCCCGTCTAGTCAAGGCTATGGTTTTTCCAGTGGTCATGTATGGATGTGAGAGTTGGACTATGATGAAAGCTGAGCGCCGAAGAATCGATGCTTTTGAACTGTGGTGTTGGAGAAGACTCTTGAGAGTTCCTTGGACTGCAAGGAGATCCAACCAGTTCATCCTCAAGGAAATCGGTCCTAAATATTCACTGGAAGAACTGATGTTGAAACTGAAACTCCAATACTTTGGCCACCTGATGCGAAGAACTGACTCATTTGAAAAGTTTTTTCTATGTATACACAGAAAAGTATAACTGAGATAGATAATTTAGAAGGACCTGATGTTCAGCACTCTTCTTATCCTTCTATGGCAAAAAAAAAGAGATATGCCACACCATAAATACTTATGCCTGAGTCAGGAGGCTGTACACTGACAACAACCACAAGATTTCAAATTCAGTGTACTGCACTGCAGCATCGACAAGATGGTAAGAAAAGGAGAGAAAAGCAGTGCCTACTCTCTTATCTCTGACCTCCCTGGCTTGGGATACTATCATGTCCCTAGAGCCTGGACAGGCTTGCGTCCCACTGCTAAACTGGAGGTGATTGACACAACCCATCAGGGTGCCCTTGGTTGACCCTTTTAAAGGTCTACTGTCTCCTATGTTCTGGCTGGGACCAGAGTCCCGCATGGCATCAAGGCCTCAAGGGATTTGAAGGCACATTTCAGCTAGCCTTGACCTCTCCTAATGCTGGGGATCCCAGCTCAAGCTTCATTCCTAAGAGTGCAGCCTCCTAGCACTAGCACCTAAGCACCATCAGCAGCATACTGTGGTCCTGGAAAGATTAGCCAGGGCGGGCGGTTTGTGTGATGCTTTAGGGGGAAAGTTTACTGAGACTCAAGCCCTTTCAGGTTAGCTCATGCGCATGCATCCCTATTTCATTGCCAAGAAGTACACTTTCCCTAAAGTTTTGGTTACCCCAGGAACCAAAGGTAGGCCTGAATAATGCTGCTGCCTTGTGGACATTTTCTGTAACTACAACATTTTCTCCAGTGTTCACTGGCAACTCAACTCACAAGGGCTGGATTTCTGTTGATGGCAGAAATTAACATTACCCGCCTCAGGAAATGTCCTAGGGCGGGTAATGGAGAAAGAAATTCCAAACACAGCTGACTTTCAGTAACCCAATTGTCAAAGGCAAATTCTCCTGACAATCTTTCAGGGAAAAAAGAAAAAAAAAAAAGCCAAAACAAAATCAAACCTCCACAAGAGGACAAGATGCTAAGAATCCCTAATTGCTGGAGGAATGTCATTCAAAACGACAATGGGAAATCAAATCCCACCAGTCACAGTGGCCATCATCACCGATCTACAACCGATAAATGTGGGAGGGAGCCTGGAGGTAAAAGAATCCCCCTAAGCCGTCTCTGGGAATATACACTGGCAACAGTCAGTATAATGGATGGTTTCCGAATGCCTGAAAAAAGACTCTCAGATTAAAACTAGGGTCTGACATTCCCACACCTTGCCCTATATCCTGAGAAAACCATTGATCAAAAGGCATGGACACCCCAACAAAGCTTCAGCCCTGCTTCTGATAGCTGAGACACACTACCAGCAAAATCTCCAATGAGGGATTAAAGCTGAAACAAGGTCTGGTACATATATATAGTAGACTATTTCTCACTCATAAAAAACCATCACTGAAATTAGGTAATTATGACAGTAGTAGCCACAGGGATGGTCCTTGAAGGATCACACACTAGGGAAGTCTTTCAGGCAGAGGAAGACCATGGTATATGAGGTAACTTCCAGGCAAAATAGAAGAAGACATACAAGGCAACAAACTTACAACCCAAAATGAGACTCTGAGAATTCAAAGTCAAAGGAAGGGTTCCAGAGAAACATAAGTGACGGCCTGGGAATGAATTAGGATGTCCATGCCTACATACACAAGAAATCTGTATTGTAATATATAATCTACAGTGATTATCCCCTTCCATCATTTCTATCTTTCATATATAGACAGCAATCTGTATCTCTAAAGACAGAAATCTGTATCTCTAAGAGATAATCCACAAAAATTATCTCCTAAGTTCCTTTCTTTATGTATACAGAAAAGTGTATCTGAGATATATGATTCACAAGGACCTGATGCTTGGCACTCTTCTCGACCTTCTATGGTAAAAAGTTAGAAAATGCAGTAGAGACACACCATGAATATGTTATATCTGAGTCCAGCGGCTGTACATTGAGGACAAGCACAACACTGCAAACCTACTATCCTCCAGCATAGCATCGGCATGATGTTAAAGAAAAGCAATGCCTGCTTTATTCCCTCCCATCTCCCTGACTTGGGGTGTGATCCATCCTGGAGCCTGTGCAGGCTTGGGTCTGCAGGCTAGACTGCTATGTTTTTGAGACAGCCTGGCAGGGTGTTCGTTGAGCCCTTTTTAAGCCTAAATAGTCTGCTGTGCTCTGGCTGGGACCAGAGACCCGAGTGGGATCAAGTCCTCGGAGACCTAGGGGGCAATAGTCACCTAACCTCCACGTCTCCTGATGCTGGAGTTCCCAGCTCAAGCTTCCTTTCTGAGAGTGCAGACTCCTAGGCACTGAAGCACAGTCAGCTGTGGCTCCGGTTGGGACTAGTCTGGAAGCTGTGTGTGTGTGTGTGTGTGTGTGTGTGATGCTTTAGGGGAAATAAGTAGTTCGACACAAGCCCTTAAATGTTCGCTCAGGTACATTCCACTCTATTTCACAACCCTGGAAGCCGACTTTCCCTTATGCTCTGTTTGAACCAGAGTGGGCATCGAAGGTGCTGCCACCTTGTGGACATTTTCCGTAACTACAACTTGACCAAAGGCGTTTACTGGCACCTTCAATTCACAAGGCTGCGGGGGTGTTGTCAGTGACAGCTTGCCTCAAGAAAGGTCCTGAGGTAAATATTAGAGAAATAATTGCAAACACGCCCAACTTGCAAGATGCCAATAGAAACGTAAATTTTCCACATATGCCTCAAAGAAAAAAAAAAGAAAGAAAAAATACTCTAACCATCATAAGATAAGATGCTCAGCATTCTTAATTATTGCAGGAGGAATGCTAATCAAAACGACAACAAGAAATCAAACCCCACCAGTCAGAATGGCCATTCTCACAAGTCTACAAGTGATATATGTGGGAGAGAGCAGTGAGGAACAGGAAACCCCCACATGGTTGTCGGCCACTAGAATTGACAGCCTCTGCACAGCAGGAACCCTAGGATCTGACATTCCCACATCTCGGCCTATATCCTGAGAAAACAATTATTCAAAAATTCACATCACCCCAACATTCACTTCAGCACTACTTACCAGAGTCAAGACAAAGACGCAGCAAAATGTCCACTGATAGATTAAAGCTTGAAAAAGACCTGGTACTTATAGACAATGGACGATTATTCAGCCATGAAAAACTGGCAATGAAATTATGAAATTATTCCACTTGTAGCAATAGAAACGGATGCTGAAGGATCACATACTAACTGAAATCAGCCAGACAGAGGAAGACAAGAGCATATAATGTCCCTTCTAAGCAAAATTTAAAAAGAGATATAAAGGAACTAAATTACAACCCAAAAACTGACTCTGAGAATTCAAACACAAGAATTTTTATTTTGTTTTATTTTATTTATTTATTTTTTACAAGAATTTTTAAAAAATAAAAAAGGAAAGGCCAAGGAATTAATTAGGATGTTGGGAATAACACACACACAGAAATTTGTGTCTATACTAGATACTCCACAGGGACCTGATGATCAGCGCGGGGGACTATGCTGACCTGCAAAAACCTCTATGGCAAAAGAATACAAATAGAACAGATGTGCTGTATGTATATGTCATAAATGAATCAGGCAACTGTACACTGACGACAAACAGAAAACCACAAAATTAATATACTCCAACATAGCATAGGCATGAAATTAAAGAAAATAAAAGCATTGCTTTGTTTATTCCCTCCAACCTTCCTGACTGGCACTGCTATTCCATCCCTGGAGCCTGAGTAAGCTTGGGTCCCATTCCTGGATTGGAGTGGAGTCTAGACAGCCGAGGAATGAGCCCTTAATTGAGACTCCTCTTAAACCTCTTCTGTCTGGTTTTCTTGACTGAGATCAGAGTCCCTAGTGCTCCCAAAGAATGGGGACCCAGACCTCTATCTTCCAGGACCTTGGAAATATTACCTAGCCCCCAGGACCTTTGGTGCTGGGGTCCCCAGCTCAAGCTTCCTTTTTGAGAGTGCAGCCTCCTAGGCCCCTCAGCAGGGTGCTGTGGCCCCGACTGGAATGAGTCTGGAGGAGAGGGGTGAAGCTTTAGGGGCAAGAAGTGAGACAGAATCCCTTAATTTGTTGCTCAGGCACATTCCACTCCAATTCACAGCCCAGGAAGCCAAGTTGCCCTGACTCTGGTTGCCTAAGGAACCAGAGGTGGCCCGGGGAAAGTGCTGCCATCTTGTGGACACTTTCTGTAACTACAACTGCACCTCCAACGCTTACTGGCGCCTATATTTCTCAAGCGTCTGTGTCTGTTAACGACAGCTGTCCTCAGGACATGCCCTGGGACAGGAATTGCAGAAATAAATTCCAAACACAACCAGCTTTCAGGAAGCCAACTGCCACAGGTAAATTTCCCTCACACCGTTCAGGGAAAAAAGCAAAGACCCAAACCTCCACCACAGGACAAGATGCTCAGCATCCCTAATTACTGCAGGAATGCCAATCAAAATGAAAACAAGAAATCAAGTCCCATCAGTCCCATCAGAGCAGCCTCAGGCAGGAGGATGCAGGAGAGCCCGAGGAAAGGGAATGCTCCTACACAGTAGGTGGGAAGGCACCCTGACAACACCCAGGATATTGGACAGTCTCCGAATGCCTAAAAATACACTATCAAGAGAGGCTAGGTCTAGGATCTGACATTCCCACATCTGGGCCTAGATCCCAAGAAATCCATCATTCAAAGAGGCACATGCACCCCAATTAGCACTGCAGCACCACTCACAATAGCCCACACAGAGAGACGGCAAAATCTTTATCGACAGATTAAGCTTAAACAAGATGCACTACATATATACAATGGACTATTAGCCATAAAAACCAAAACTGAAGTAAGGAAATTATGTCACTGGTAGCCACAGGGATAGATCTAGAAGGATCATACCCTAAAGGAACTCAGCCAGAAAAAGGAAGGCAATAACACAAAATGTCCCTTCTAGGCAAAATTTAAAAAGTGAAACAAAAGAAAGAGTTTACAACCTGAAGACAGGCTGAGAATTCAAGTTCAGACCAAGAGTTCAAGAAAAAAGTGAAGGGCCTGGGATGAATTAGGAGGTTGGGACTATTAGACACAGAAACCTGTATCTGTAATAGTAATACACAAGGATTATCAGCTTCCTTCCTTCCTTCCTCCCTTCCACATACACGCAGAAATCTCTATCTCTCACCTATAAAGAGAAACGTGCATCTCTAAGGAATACTACACATAGACTATTTTCTTCCTTCCTTCCTCATGTACACAGAACACTGTATGTGAGATAGATAACCCACAAGGACCAGATGCTCAGCACATTTCTTGACTTTCTACAATAAATTCTATGGCAAAAGAACCCAGAGAAGATTAGATATACTCTGTGGATATATCATACCTGAATCAGCCACGTGTACACTGACAGCAAGCACTAGGTGGCAGATTGACTCTCCTGCTACACACCACTGGCATGAAGTCAGAGCAAAGGAGAGACAATCAACCCAACTTTATTCCTTCCAACCTCCCTCATTTGGGCTTCTGTGGCATCCTTGGAGCCTGAGGAGGCTTGAGTCCCAGGCTGAACTGGGGTAGGGTCCAGACAGCCTGGCAGAGTGCCCTTCATTGAGCCCCTTTTTAGTTATTATTATTATTATTATTATTATTTCTGAGCCCCTTTAAAAATCACTGTCTGCTTGTCTCAGCTGGGACCAGAGTCCCAAGTGGGATCAAAGCCTGGAGGATTGTGGAGGCAATAGTCATCTAGCCTGCACATCTCCTGGTGCTGGGGCTCCCAGCTCAAGCCTCCTTCCTGGGAGTGCAGCCTCCTAGCAACTAAGTACCCTCAGCTGGGTGCTGTGGCCTCGGTTGGGATTAGTCTGGGGGTACGGTGTGTGAAGCTTTAGGGGGAAGAAGCAGTGAGACCCAGGGCTGCAGGTATTTTGCTCTGGCACATTCCACTCCAATTCACAGCTCAGGAAGCCCACTTTCCCTAAGGCTCTGGATGTCTGAGAAACCAGAGGCGGGCAGGAGAAAGTGCTGCTACCGCCTTATGGAGACAAGGCGCACCGCCTGTGCTTACTGGCACTTCTACTTCAAACATCCTCGTTGTTCAGTTGCTCAGTCATGCTTGACTCTTTGGGACCCCATGGACTGCAGCACGTCAGGCTTCCCTGTCCTTCACCATCTCCCAGAGCTTGCACAAACTTGCGTCCATTGAGTCAGTGATGCCATCCAACCATCTCATCCTCTGTTGTCCCTTTCTCTTCCTGCCTTCAATCTTCCACAGCATCAGAATCTTTTCCAATGAGTCCGTTCTTCACATCAGGTGGCCAAAGGATTGGGGCATCAGCTTCAGCATCAGTCCTTCCAATGAATATTCAGGACTAATTTCCTTTAGGATGGACCGGTTGGCTCTCCTTGCAGTCCAAGGGACTCTCAAGAGTCTTCAGCACCACAGTTCAAAAACATCAATTCTTTGACACTCAGCTTTCTTTATAGTCCAACTCTCACATCCATACGTGACCGTTGGAAAAACCATAGCTTTGACTAGATGGGCCTTTGTTGGCAAAGTAATGTCTCTGCTTTTTAATACACTGTCTAGGTTTGTCATAGCTTTTCTTCCAAAGAGCAAATGTCTTTTAACTTCGTGCCTGCAGTCCCCAGCTACAGTGATTTAGGAGCCCAAGAAAGTAAAGTCTATCACTGTTTCCATTGTTTCCCCATCTATTTGTCGTGAACTGATGGGACCAGATGCCGTGATCTTCGTTCATTGAATGTTGAGTTTTAAGCCAACATTCAAATGTCCTAGGGGGTTGTTAATGACAACTACTTTCAGGCCATTTCCTGGGATGGGCTTTGCAGAAAGAAATTCCAAACACAACGGACTTTCAGGAAGCCAACAGAAAAGGGAAATTTTCTGCACACCCTTTAAAGAATAAACAAAACAATACAAAACCCAAATCTCCACCACAGGCCAAGATGCTCTGCATCCCTGATTACTGCAGGAATGCCAATCAAAAATGACAACCAGAAATCAAACCCCACCCTTCGGGTTGGGCATCATCACCAATCTACAAACAATAAATGTGGGAGAGAGCCTTGAATAAAGAGAACCCCCTATACAGTCGGTGGGAAGGTAGTCTGGCAACACGAAGCATAATTGACAGTCTCCGAATGCCTGAAAGCAAACTATCAAGAGAGGTTAAGCCTAGGATCTAACATTCTCCCATCTGGCCCTAGATCCTGAGAAATCTATCGTTCAAAAGACAAGTGCACTCCAAGAAGCTCTGCAGCACCCCCTACAGGAAGCAACACTGATAAACACCAAAATCTTCACTGACAGATTAAAGCTTCAATGAGATGTGCTCTGTATGTCTGATGGACTATCACTTGGTCATATCAAAGCAACACTAAATGAGGAAATTGTGCCCCTGGAAGCTGATCGGGCCTATTTGGGGGCTCATGGTAGAAATGGCTCATTATGTTGACCTCACAAACAAAGCATAAAATCACAATGACCCTTGAGACTGATCAAAATACCCAAACGACATTCTGTTTTCCCGCGGGCACCTACCTTAAGGCTTTGAAACCACCAGATTCCAGCTACATGACCACAGGTCTCAGCTACAGACAAAAAATTAACTATCCCTTCAGAGAATTTTTCATTGGCAGGTTAAAAGAAAGACCCCATCAGAAATGGAGGACATTGGTTCTCCTTAAGGGCCAGTCACCCTCTCATTTCCCTCTAATAAATTTCCTTTTCTTTGCCTGACTGCCAGGCTTGCTCTCTTTTCTCTGTCCGTACTCACCTTGCAGTAGCCACAGGGATAGATGTAGAATACTCATACACAAAGGGAGCTCAGCCAGACAGAGCAAGGCAATAACTCAAGGTGTCCCTTCTAGGCAAAATGAAAAGAAAGTGAAAACCCAAAGAGATTTTGTTGAGTCCCAGCTTGCTCTGCTCACCACAAAGTGATGTCTCTAGGTTAGTCAAAGAGTGAGCATCTTTTAATTTCATGGTTGCACTCACCATCTGCAGTGATTTGGGAACCCAAGAAAATAAAATCTGTTACTGCTTCCACTTTTCCCCCTTCTATTTGCCATGAAGTGATGGGACCAGATGCCATGATCCTGGTTTTTTGAATGTTGAGTTTTAAGCCAGCTTTTTCACTCTCCTCTTTCACCTTCATCAAGAGGCTCTTTAGTTCCTCTTCACTTTCTGCAAGTGAGTGGCTTATCTTTAGGAGTGCAACCAGTGCGATTTATCACATGAAAGATCAGAGGGGGAAACCACTGCAATTTCTATTAAGAATTACGCTCGTATTGTATTATACATATTGTATTTATTATAATTATATGTATTGTATATAATACTATGGTGTCAAAAATCCAAACAATTTTTAAAATAAATTTGAATTTAAGATGATCACTGGTCATAGGTCAGTGATCCATTGTGTTCCTTTATAAAAATAAAAGGAAACTGAAAACAAAAGAAATTTAAATATGATTTACCAAAAATGCATAAAAGACCAAATACTTGGGAATAAATCTAGTACAAGTTAGACTGCAAACTACAAATACTATTGAAGAAAATTAAAGGGGAAACATTTAAAGACATAAATAGAGGATATATCAGATTTGCAGATTAAAATTTTCAATATTGTAAAGCTATCAGCTCTCCCCAGATTGATCCATAGATTTAATCTTAATTAAAATCCCTGTAGAATACTCCAATAATTTTTTTTTTTAATTCCAGTAGTAGTTGTTGTGGAAATTATCAAGATGGCTATAAAATCATATGGCAAGTCAAAGGGTTTAGCACGTTCAAGCAAGAAGAACAAACCTGGAGAATTTGCATCATCATCTATGGAGAATTTTTATTATAAAGTAATTAACACAGTAGGAAATTGGGAGAGAAAGCCCAACTAAGGCAACAGAATTGAGAATTTAGAAGGAAATACACACAGAGAGAGAATTACCTGATTTATGATAATAGAGACAGTGTAATGGAAAGAGTGACTTTTTAATGATGGTTCTGGGTTGATTGGCTCACTATAGGGGAACAAAATGCCTTGAAACCCAGCATAAAAAAATATCAATGTCCAATGTATTCCAGGTGTAAAAGTGAAACATGGAATCATATGACTAACAGCCTGGGAGTATTAAATATGCCATAAGCATTGTTGTATTACATTGCTTCTCCATTTCTGTTTATGATGTGTGCATAGGTGCTCAGTCGTGTGTGTCTCTTTGAAGTAGTTACTAACTACTTGTTAACTGAATGAAACAGTGGTTTAACTCAAAGTATGAATTGAAGGATCACATTCTTTCTTTGTAGAAAATATCTATAACTCCAACTATAACATTATTAGTCTTTTTGCTGTAGACGTCTTTTCTTTGTGGTATTTAATGAGCATTCTACTTTAAATTACATACTAATCGCCTTAGATTGGTTTAAGAGAAAAACGTCAATGCCTTTACAAATGTTGCCATCTTTATGCATTTCTGTACAGAGGGATTCAGGAATGCTGTATTTTCTCCGTCTAGAAAGATCTGCATTCTCTTATCTCTGTACAGTATCCAAGAAATCTATCATGGTTATCCTTTCCTGAATAACATCAAGGATATGATTTTTGCTTCCTTCCTGAACTTCTGTTCTCTCTGTACTTGTTGGTCACTTCTCAAACACTGCCTTTTTTTGTTAGAAAATTAAAGTGTTAGTCACTCAGTCATGGCCAAGTATTTGCGACCCCATGGACTGTACTGCCCATGAGATTTTCCAGGCAAGAATACTGGAGAAGCTTGCCATTCCCTTCTCCAGGAGATCTTCCCAACCCAGGGATCAAACCTGGATCTCCCACACTGCACACAGATTCTTTACCAACTGAGACACCAAGTGTAGTATAAAGCTGTGTGGATCCAGATGAATTTTAAACCCTTTTTCTGGAGATAGAAATCACACCTATTTACCAATAATCTAACATAGCGTAATTTAATTGACTAGTTACAAAGACTGATCAAGATTGAGCTCTCTAAGATCTAATATATGAAACAAATTTTCAAATATTAAGAATAATATCTCTTGAAGATATAGTAAAAGTTATAATTAACTTCCAAGCAATGGAAGGAGGTCTGGGGTTGAAGAACAAAAATAAAACCTATTCAAAAGCAAATGTCTTGTAGGTCTACAAGGTCTTGTAGGTCTTCATAGAATCGCTGAACTTCAGCTTCTTTGGCATTTGTGGTTGGGGTATAAATAAAACTGCTTATAAACCTTTATAAAGCTTATAAACCTACAGAGATGGTAGAATGCTAAAATATTGTGAAAAATCAAACCTACTCCATTTAGTTCCTGACATATTCCGAAAAGGCAAAGAGGATATCCAATAGGTATCATCAACCAGTCAGTTGCTAAGCAACTCATCACTAAGATGGACGTAAAGTGCCTTGATAATGATAATGGGCATCAGGGGATGTCCTTGCAGTAGTCCAGTGGCACAGTCATAGGGAAATACAGAAATAAAGAAGGATAAAGCCAGGTAGTCCTCAGATGCTAACCTCAAACCACTGACCTTTGAAAAGGTCTCATGTCTTAGCACAAACATAAGTACTGAACACTTGACCATTTCACAGCAGATATTCTTCATTACAGAAGTACTTCATGAGTCACAAGAGTGCTATGAAAACAATCCTAGTAATGATGTGCTTAAAATAAAACAAAAATCTTCATTTCCATCTCCATTTTCCTATTTTCAATTTATGTTGTAAAGTAGTATGCTTAAAATTAAATCCCAAGTTCTCAAGTTATTATCACTGTCATTTTCACTGCCGATGAGTAAAAACTTCATTTATGATTTTAAAAAAAGTTCTAAAAATTGTACTAGTTGGATGGGAAGGTTTTTGAAAATGCACCAGGTACCTTTTATTGACTAGTGGCAATTACATTTTTTATAATTATACAGTCATGCAGAGGAATAAGAGCATACTGAAATTAAAGAGAATAATAAAATAGCAGAGGTAAAATGAAGTCCTAAATGTTAAAAATCTCAAAAATGACAGAATGATTTCTGTTCATTTCCAAGGCACACCATTCAATATCACAGTAATCCAAGTCTATGCCCCAACCACTAATGCCAAAGAAGCTGAACTTGAACAGCTCTATGAAGACCTACAAGAACTTATAGAACTAACACACACAAAAAAGATGCCCTTTTCATTATAAGAAACTGGAATGCCAAAGTAGAAAGTCAAGGGATACCTGGAGTAAGAGGCAAATTTAGCCTTGGAGTACAAAACAAAGCAAGTCAAAGGCTAACAGAGTTTTTCTGAGAGAGCACACTGTTCATAGCAAACATCCTCTTCCAACAACACAAGAGAAGACTCTATACACGGACATTACCAGATGATTAATACTAAAATCAGGTGATTATAAATTTTGCAGCCATAGATGGAGAAGCTCTATACAGTCAGCAAAAACAAGACCAGGAGATGACTGTGGCTCAGATCATAAACTCCTTATTGCCAAATTCAGACTTAAATTGAAGAAAGTAGGGAAAACCACTAGACCATTCAAGTATGACCTAAATCAAATTGCTTATGATTATACAGTGGAAGTGACAAATAGATTCAAGGGATTAGATCTGATAGACAGAGTGCCTGAAGAACTAAGGGCAGAGGTTTGTGACATTGTACAGGAGGCAATGATCAAGACCATCCCCAAGAAAAAGAAGTGCAAAAAGGCAAAATGGTTGTCTGAGGAGGCCTTACAAATAGCTGAGAAAAGAAGAGAAGCAAAAAGCAAAGGAGAAAAGGAAAGATATACCCGTTTGAATACAGAGTTCCAAAGAGTAGCAAGGAGAGATAAGAAAGCCTTCCTCAGTGATCAATGCAAATAAATAGAGGAAAACAATAGAATGGAAAAGACTAGAGATCTCTTCAAGAAAATTAGAGCTACCAAGGGAACATTTCATGCAAAGATGGGCTCGATAAAGGACAGAAATGGTATGGACCTAACTGAAGCGGAAGAAATTAAGAAGAGATGGCAAGAATACATCGAACAACTATACGAAAAAGCTCTTCACGACCCAGATAATCATGATGGTGTGATCACTCTCCTAGAGCCAGACATCCTGGAATGCAAAGTCAAGTGGGCCTTAGTAAGCATCACTATGAACAAAGCTAGTGGAGATGATGGAATTCCAGTTGAACTATTTCAAATCCTAAAAGATGATGCTGTGAAAGTGTTACACTCAATATGCCAGCAAATTTGGAAAACTCATCAGTGGCCCCAGGACTGGAAAAGGTCAGTTTTCATTCCAGTCCCAAGGAAAGGCAACGTCAAAGAATGTTCAAACTACTGCACAATTGCACTCATCTCACACACTAACAAAATAATGCTCAAAATCCTCTAAGCCAGGCTTCAACAGGACATGAACTGTAAACTTCCAGATGTTCAAGCTGGATTTAGAAAAGGCAGACAAACCAGAGATCAAATTGCCAACATCTATCGGATCATTGAGAAAGCCAGAGAGTTCCAGAAAAACATCTACTTCTGCTTTATTGACTATGCCAAAGCCTTTGACTGTGTGGATCACAACAAACTGTGGAAAATTCTTCAAGAGATGGAATAACAGACCACCTGATCTGCCTCCTGAGAAATCTGTATGCAGGTCAAGAAACAACAGTTAGAACTGGACATGGAACAACAGACTGGTTCCAAATTGGGAAAAGAGTAAGTCAACACTGTATATCATCATGCTGCTTATTTAACTTATATGCAGAGTACATCATGAGAAATGCCTGGCTGGATGAACCACAAGGTGGAATCAAGATATAGATCAATCAATTATAGATATTGCTGGGAGAAATATCTATAACCTCAGAAATGCATATGACACCACCCTTATATCAGAAAGCAAAGAAGAACTCAAAAGCCTCTTGATGAGAGTGAAAGAGGAGAGTGAAAAAGTTGGCTTAAAGCTCAACATTCAGAACACTAAGATCATGGCATCCAGTCCCATCACTTCATGGCAAATAGATGGGGAAACAATGGAAACAGTGAGAGATTTTATTTTCTTGGGCTCCCAAATCACTGCAGATGGTGACTGCAGCCATGAAATTAAAAGATGCTTGCTTCTTGGAGGAAAAGTTATGACCGACCTAGACAGTGTATTAAAAAGCAGGGATATTACTTTGCCAACAAAGGTCCGTGTAGTCAAAGCTATGGTTTTTCCAATAGTCATGTATGGATGTGAGAGTTGGGCTATAAAGAAAGCTGAGTGCTGAAGAATTGATGCTTTTGAACTGTGGTGTTGGATAAGGCTCTTGAGAGTCCCTTGAACTGCAAGGAGATCCAACCAGTCCATCCTAAAGGAGATCAGTCCTGGGTGTTCATTGGAAGGACTGAAGTTGAAACTGAAACTCCAATACTTTGGCACCTGTTGCAAAGAGTGGGCTCATTGGAAAAGACCCTGATGCTGGGAAAGATTAAGGCAGGAGGAAAAGGGGACAACAGAGGATGAGATTGTTGGCTGGCATCACCACCTTGATGGACATGAGTTTGAGCAAGCTCCATGAGCTGTATGGGTCTTTCCCCTTGATCATAAATTCTCAGGAGATACAGATGGCAACCCTCTACAAATTGACGTCAGTAGATAATCTTGTGGTTTTCCTGTTGGCTCAGACAGTAAAGAATCTGCTGCAGTGCAGGAGACCCAGGTTCAATCCCTGGGCTGAGAAGATCCCGTTGAGAAGCATATGGTCACTTGCACCAGTGATCTTGCCTTGAGAATCCCATGGACAGAGGAGCCTACTGGGCTACAGTCCATAATCTGGTTGTGTGAGCACACAGCCGTTGATGTCATGAGTTGTTTCTGCTTTCAGGTTCACCCCAGAGCATTCTACACATGAGTGTCTTATATATAACAGAGCAGACTTCAAAGGAAAATGAACGATACTCTTCAATTTTCCTCCTCTCAGGGTAGTTTTAAAATTGTCTTCCCTCTGATTCATTTATGTCCTCAAAGTAAGTTAGACCGTCTTACTACTGATAAGAGTTGCCAAGAGCTACACAAACCAGGTTGAAAAAAGTTGGGACTAAAAGAAAGTGCTATATTTTTGACAATAAGTATGTAATCTTTCACGGAAAGTTTTCTAAAAGTTTACATTTGTATCTCAATTTCTAAAGATAAATTTTTATAATTTAACAAGAAACGAAATTAAAAGTGAAATGTCTTTGATAGATTAACTATGTGAACCCTTGAAATGCATCAAAATGATAAGCTAGTTCATGGTGTTGATTGAATTCACACGGCAACCTCAGGTACAGTGTGAGTGCCTCTGAGCTGAGAGCTCTCTGCTGTTGTTCGGTCGTTCAGTCATGTTCGACTCTTTGTGACCCCATGGACTGTAGCCCACCAGGTCCTCTGTCCATGGGGTTCTCTAGGCAAGAATACTGGAGCGGGTTGCCATTCTCTTTTCCAGGGTATCTTCCCCACCCAGGGATTAAACCCACATCTCCTACATTGGCAGGCAGGTTCTTTACCACTGAGCTACCTGGGAAGCACCCTCCCCCCAACTCCTTTAAGCCAAGGTTACTGGCCTGCTCCCTGTTTATTCTGTGGAAGCTGAAATAGAAACCACAGCCAGCTCCCTGCCCCTCCTCAGCTCGCAGACCAAGTGGGCAGCTCACCCCTCCGCCCATCATACCTCACCGAGCATCCTCTGGCCAGCATTTTTCCACTGCAACCGCTGAACAGGCCATTTTCATGTATTCTGTGCAGATTAAGTACGAAGAGCATTGTGTACCTTCATTAAAATAGAAACCTAATTGTTCTGACTTGACAAACATAAATCAAGTGTTATTATTAACAAATAAAAAGACCAACACCTTTGGGAGTTGCCAAGGGTTTTCACAGATGTCTACCTTCAAAGAGTCAGTTCTTTCTCCTTTTCCACTCCATTTAATCAATTAGAAAAGGCAGGTCTGCTTATTTTCAAAAGCCACATTTCCCAACAGGAAATCAAAAGCCCAGGAAACAGTTATGGAAAACGGGGCAGACAAAATGCAACAGCCATCCATGGTGTTTAGTTTTCCTGAACATCCGTTTTCTGTCGCTTCTTTCTCTCCTAAATGGGTTATACCTAATGCTCTCAAAAAGCTAGAGTCTGGAATATGAAGAACTGTTTTGGCTAATATAGAAAGTACTTTCTTACAATATCAGAACTAAAGGTACAGAGTCTTAAAAAGTAGGTAAAAACATCCTTTCTCTTTTGGTCTACTAATTTCTTCAATCTGATGAAGAATGATCTGATTTCTTCAAGCTGATTCGATCCAAATCAAAAATAGAGCTAATGTACATAGTTTTGAATTTGAAGTATTAATAAATCAATTTAAGCTCATAGTTACTGTTTTATGTATCTCACAAGAACTTTCCCCAACTGATCCATAAATAGGATGACTAAATAGAGTTTTGTAATGTATGTTTTTGAAAAAAAATTCATCTTCTTCAGGTGATTGTTTTATGACTTTATTTTGAGAAGTATTAGTTTAGATTATTTTAAATCAGGACACAGTTGAGAAAGGCCGTAATAATGCCTTTCAGAGAAGTAAGAAGAACTATGGGCTCTCATGCGCTGTCTGCCCAGCACTGTGGAGACAGGGCTCAGCACTAGAAAGAACCCTCTGCTGAAGAGCTAGATCTTATCTGTGGGCAGCATTAGCAAGAGCCCCAAGGCAACAACGAAGATGCTGTCAAAGTGTAGCTGAGAATCTGCTGGGTTAGGGTTGAAGGCAGTTTTACAGTCATCACTTTGAAACTTGTAAGCCAGCGTTTTGGTCCGAGTGCACGCTTTCTGCAGATGTATGAAGAAACGCTTTGTGCTCTGTGCTGTGTGTGTCTAAAACCTGTTGAAATAACTGTGTGACTTGGCAAATGCACTCAACTGTACATTTAGTTATCACCACAAATCAGGGAACTAGACCCCACATGATGCAATGAAGACCTGGCACAGCTAAATAAGTAAGTATTTTTGGACTTCTTTGGTGGCTCAGATGGTAAAAGCGTCTGCCTACAATGCGGGAGACCTGGGTTCGATTCCTGGGTCGGGAAGATCCCCCTGGAGAAGGAAATGGCAACCCACTCCAGTACTCTTGCCTGGAAAATCCCATGGACGGACTGAGGAGCCTGGCAGTCTATAGTCCATGGGGTCACAAAGAGTCTGACACGACTGAGCGACTTCACTTTCACTTTCACAAATCAAACTGGTTATCTCAGGTTTTAACAGTGAAATTTTCAGGGACTTTCCTGGTGGTCCAGTTGTTAAGAATCCACCTTGCAATGCACGGAGACTCAGGTTCAGTCGCTGAGCGGAGAACTAAAATCCCACATACCAAAGGGCAACTGAGCTTCCATGCCTAGCTACCGAGCCACAGAGCCACAACTAGAGTTTGCACAGCGACTCAAAATATCCCGCATAAGGCAGCAAAGATCCCGAGTGCCCCAACTAAGACTTGATGCAGCCAAATAAACACACAATAAATAAATACAGTCTTTAAAAAGGTGAAAATTTTCAGTCATTTCGAAGAATAATACATTTGAAATCTGTGTGAGTTAATACATTTCTGAAAGAGCCGATTTCCTTGCACCAGATAAGGGGGCTTTTAAAAGCCCCGAGAGACTGGGAGTTATGGGAAACACATGGGGTTAAGAGAAGGCCACTGTGGCCAGGAGACAGGGGTGGGGTGGCCGGACCAGACCGCAGAGAGGAGCGCCTGAGGATAGAAGCTCAGCTGTGAGGATGCTACCATCATCACCGTCTGCCTCCTGATAGAATTTAGAAGCTTAGGAAAGAGTTTTCTCACTCTCTCTCTTAATGAGACGCTTGGGGCAGGTTATCTGGGAGCTCGGCGTCCGCAGGGTGCAGGCGGAGTGTCATGAGCGCTGCGGCCATCGGCAGGCTTGGCTGGAGCTGGGACATCTGCCTATGTGTGGTCCAGCCGCACAGGTGAGGGCGGGAGGGAGGCCCCACTTCCGGATCACCTGTGCCTTTCCAGAGCTGCTGTGTCCCCCCTCAAGCGGCAGCCACTTCCCCCCAAGAGCCCCAGGGGGAGGCGGAGGAAGCCACCGGTTCCATATCCGGAAAAGAGTACCTCAAGGCTGTATATTGTCGTCCTGCTTATTTAATTTCTATGCAGAGTTCATCCGCGAAATGCTGGGCTGGATGAAGCATTAGCTGGAATCAAGATAATAACCTCAGATATGCAGATGACAGCACCCTTATGGCAGAAAGAGAAGAGGAACTAAGGAGCCTCTTGATAACGGTGAAACAGAGCAGTGAAAAAGCTGGCTTAAAACTCAACATTCAAAAAACGAAGATTATGACATCTGGTCTCATCACTTCATGGCAAATAGATGGGGAAATACTGGAAACAGTGAGACACTTTATTTTCTCGGGCCCCAGAATCACCGCAGATGGTGACTGCAGCCATAAAATTAAAAGACACTTGCTCCTTGGAAGAAAAGCTATGACTACCTAGACAACATATTCAAAAGTAGAGACATTACTTTGCTGACAAAGGTCTGTCTAGTCAAAGCTCTGGTTTTTCCAATAGTCATGTATGGATGTGAGAGTTGGACCATAAGAAGGCTGAGCACCAAAGAATTGATGCTTTTCAACTGTGGTGCTGGAGAAGACTCTTGAGAGTCCTTCGGACTGCAAGGAGATCCAACCAGACAATCCTAAAGGAAATTAGGCCTGAATATTCATTGGAAGGACTGATGCTGGAAGCTGAAGCTCCAATCCTTTGGCCACCTGATGCGAAGAGCAGACTCATTTGAAAAGACCCTGATGCTGGAAAAGATTGAGGGCAGGAGGTGAAGAGGGAGACAGAGGATGAGATGGTTGGATTGCATCACTGACTCAATGGACATGAACTTCAGCAAACTCTGGGAGATGATGAAGGACAGGGAAGCACGGTGTGCTGCAGTCCATGGGGTTGCAAAGAGTCAGACACAACCGAGCGACTGAACAACAACAAATCTACAGAAAACTGTACAAGTCCATATTCATTGTGAGCTGCTCTTATGTCTAAATTAAAATATTCCTACTGGGATAACAATGCATTTTCACTTGTTCTTTTTTGGATGAAGAATAATGCCTGTCCACTGCCTCCCAATGATTTTGGCAAAGGTGAGCAATGAGCAGAGAAAAGTGAAAGAGGTGAAAAGGCAGGACTGGAAAGGGAAGAGAAGAGCCCGTAGTCAGTTATTGGACCAGACCTTCTGCTCTGTGGGCTATTGTCACCATCAGTCACAGTGCTGGAGGAAGTTCAGGGGGAGGAAGTGCAAGGGGACAGAATTCATTAAAGTAAGGAGCTCAGAATCTGCCTGCAATGCAGGAGACCCCAGTTCAATTCCTGGGTCAGGAAGATTCCCTGGAGAAGGGATAGGCTGCCCACTCCACTATTCTTTAGCTTCCCTGGTGGCTCAGGTGGTAAAGAATCTTCCCGCAGTGTGGGAGACCTGGGTTCCATCCCTGGTTTGGGAAGATCCCCTGGAGAAGGGAATGGCTACCCACTCCAGTATTCTGCCCTGGAGAATTCCATGGACTGTATAGTCCATGGGGTCACAAAGAGTCGGACAAGACTGAGCTACTTCCACTTTCAAGGAGCTCAGGAAGTCACAGAGATTCAGAGTCAGTGGAAGGCGAGAGGTTCCTGTCACAGCTCAGCTCCTGAAGCCCTTGGTTTCTGGTTGATAGAAGATTATGCTCAATGACATGTATGTATATCAGTGACCCTTCCATATTTGTGAGGTGTATTACGCGTCAGCAGCAGTGAGCTCAAGCCTCGCAGTTTCTTGTGAGACAAATCACTTACCAAACTGTCTTAGGACATCTGAGGTGTCTCATTTTTTTTTTTTCATTCCCTTTTATCAAACTGCTTGAACCTAATGGGCAAAAGCACTGTGTGGTTTAGTTTCTCAGAGAAGAGTTCAAAATAAATGGAAAGAATGTTTCAAATACCTCTGCTATTTTAACACAGAAATGCAAGATCGACCAAAGTTTGAGTTATTTCAAAATCGTTCTTCAAAAAGAAAGACCTAACTACTTCCAAATAATTTGGAGCATGTTATTTCATAATCAGATTTCCAACTTTGGTGGTATTATTTTTGTTCTAATGCAGATGAGGGGTTTCCTCAGTGGCTTAGACGGTAAATTAAAAAGAAACGGAAGTTATGTCTCTAGAATTTAATCAGAGTACAATGGTGAGAAAGCAGAAATAACATAACAGCAAAATAGAAAATATATTCAGTTCACCTGCCACCAACAGGACGCTGTGTATCAATGTTACTATAATATGGAATAAAGGTTAACTTAAAAAAGAATACTCAGGAAAAACACAAAAACTTTTGGGTGTTTTGTTCAGGTACATTCAACATTAAATTACAGCCCTGAATTAAAACTTTCAAAAGCTTTCATTTCCCAGATAATCATAATTGGGCTTGAGAAAAGTCTGCCGCCTTGTGGCCATTTCCTGCAATAGCAACCGTAAAAGTTTTGCTTGTGAGTCCTCGTTCAGTTGCCCAGTGGTGTCCGACGTTATGACCCAAATTATTCAAGGCACATATAGCTCACTGTGGGGCTTCAGCATAGTGGTTCTCCAGGCTGGGCCAGGCTCCAGGGCAGGGAAAGCAGGTCCAGGGTCCAGAAGAAGAAAGTCTTTCAGGGGAGATGCTCAAGTGCGCTCCCTGAATAGGATTCAATTTAGAGAAGTTAACACTCCGGTTACCTCTTAGAGGATATTGGGAGTTTTCCAGGCAATCAGACAAAGCAACGTGCGCAGAGGTGATGAACAGAAATAATCACAAATGACTCTGCATATCTAAGATGGAGAAGTGGTTGGGTATAAGAGAAGGTGAGGGCAATTTACAAGGCTCAGATTTGGAGCACTTCTGTGTACCATTTCAGAGACTTCGAATTTTGCACATAGGAACTGAGGAAGCACTGAAAGTTCAGAAGGGGAGGTTGGGGTTTGGAGACAATGAAAAGATCTGTGGTTGCCAGGGATGAATGAAGAGGGAATGATGAATAGGTGGAGTACAGAGGATATTTAGGGAGTGAAACTACTTTGTACGATACTATAACAGTGAATACGTGCTGTTATAAATTTGTCCAAATCGATGAAATGTAAAGCACCAAGAGTGAACCCTAATATAAACTATGATTTTTAGGTGATCATGATATACCAGTGTAAGATTATCAGTAGTAACAAATGCACTACTCTGGAGAGAGTTGTTATAAGGCGGAACCATCTATGACTGTTTGAGGGCAGGAGTGTATGGAAATCTCTGTATTTGCCACTAAATTTTGGTGTGAGTTTAAAACTAAAAAAGTCTATTAAACAAGTCTAAAAAAAAATCTATTAAAAAAAAGTCAATAACCTGGCCAACTTTCATTTTTCCCATATGCTTTTTCAATATCTTCTACATGGAAAACTCTATATACACCAATCACATTTAAAATCATGGAATTAAAAAATGTCTGTTACAGTTATTTCAGTGTACTTTTGCTTGAAGGACAGTTATTCAGATGGTGGTCAAAAAGTAAAGTGAAGTAGAGATCAACAGTCAGAGCTCTAAAGATTCCATTTTAATCAAATGATCTGGAAAATTTATTGGGCAAGTAAGTAGTGACATTGAAATTTTAGATAAAGTGGATCTTAAATTTGAGGGTCCCATTTCCCTAGTTACAGCAACAATTAGACTTGTTTTCCCTAAAACAACTTGCTAAGGTAATCTGAATTTTGCATGACCATATGGGCATTAGTTGAAAGGATCTCGTTACATACCTGTGATCTATTTCGGTTAAGATAAACATGAAAGTTTTCATATTTGCTAAGATTCTTAAATTCTTTGGGGAATTCCAAGTCATATAGCATTTAATATCAAGTATTGTTCAACGAAAAATGATCTAATGCCAAGGATACTTAGAAAAGCTTTCATAAATACATTAAAGTAGACGAGCTGTAAAACAGAAGTAAATGTATTATCAAAAGAATAAAAAGAATAAATCACAAGAATTTTGGAAGGGAGATTACACAGGTAGCTTCTAAGTTGGTCTTCAAAAAAGAACCTGGCTAAACAACAAGGACATACTGTATAGCACACAGAACTCTGCTCAGTATTATGTAGCCTTGGGAAAAGAATTTGAAAAAGAATAGATACAACTGAAACTCACACAGTGTTGTTAATCAACTATGCCAATATAAGATAAAAAAGTTTTTTGAAAAGGAACATGATAGATCAGTTTACAACAAAGCTGGTAATCCGGGAATACTTGGATAAAAATGGAAAATATAAATATACATATCAGCAACTCCAGATGACATGGTTTTGAAGATTAACTGATAGCTAAGGGAATAAAAACAACGGGTCAAATGACAAGCTAAGTGACGTCTAATAATTGCTAATGCTTCAGAAGTCAAACAAAAACCAGGGGATGTGGAAAACACAGGTTCAAAAAAAGAATCAATGTGGCAAAATAGAAAACAAGTTTATGGTTACCAGAGAATGGGGAGGGACAGACCAATAAATTGGGAGACTGGGATGACATATACACACTATTGTATATAAAACAGATAACTAATATGAGCTTGTTGTATGACACAGGAAACTCTACTCAATACTCTGTAATGGCCTATATTGGAAATTTTTTTTTTAAAACAGAGTGGGTATATGTATACAAACAGCTGATTCAATTTGCTATATACCCAAAACTAGCACAACATTGTAAACCAACTGTACTCTGTTGAAAAGTTTTTAAAAAAGGAAATGTGTACTTTTGGAATGACTATTAAATGTTTCGCCCCAAAAGCAAACAAGAAATCCTGATACACCTCTTCGAATAACTTGAAAAAGAAGCAAATAAACAATGAAGACCCAAGGGCCTTTAAGTATGTTCAGCTATGTAACTTGTACATAAGGAATCTTACAGTTAATACTATTCACATATTAAGGCACTTAATATAATGGACAACATTGCTAATCTATCGATGTATATAATTATTGGGTGTTAGAAATTGGTCATATCAAAGTTTCTTGAAAAAATTGAAATGACCTTTTTTCTTGAGGAAGAAAATAATTTATAGATTTTTAATGTCTGGAACCTCATGGGAAATAAACAAGATACATGTTTAAAGAATGTCACTCCAGATAATTACCAATGCCTTTCTTTTAAAAAAAATGTTCTATCATAAAATGATGATATGAAACCTTTACTAATTGAGTATTGTATTCTACTGAAAATTAGGCAGCTCAGGTCACTTGCTGCTCATTATTATGCAAATTGTGCAAGTAACTTAACCTCAGTGAACCTCAATTTCCTCATCTATAAATGGGGATGATAAAAGTATTTACTCCATAGTGCTACATCAGAGAATAGCATTGGCAGAGTGCCTAGCTCATGTCTAGTTAGCATGAAACACTGGGTAAAGACAAACTTCATACAGTTTGGTGTTGTGGTTTTAAATATTGGCTAAAATATTGAAATGAGACTATTATAACATCAATAGTTATCAGGGAAGTTATAGAATCTGACCCAAGATACTAGGAAGACTTCTTTTACCTAGTGGGAAGGTTAGGTTCAGTATAGGATAGTGGAGGACAGCTACTAGAACAAAGAAATCTATTTCATCATAATACTTCAATGGACTTGAATTCTTCAGTCAACTCATTACAAATCTGTTAAATTAATAAATGCTTTAAATAATAGCAACTTATCAAGTTATTCAATATCCCAAAGAATAAGAATTTTGAAACATGAATACAATCTCATAGGAGAATAAAACAGGTGCCTTAGAGAAAACTAAAACTGTTCTTTAAAAAAATACGTTCCGATTATACTTTATATGTTTCTGTTGTTAAAAAAGAGATGCTTAATTTTTTTATCTAGAGCATTGCATAATGACAGATGGGCATTTTTTTCTGTAATTATTCTGATACAGTATGAATAACCAACAGGTACAGAAATTAGTTTCACTCAAAGGGAAGAAATTTAAATTGTGGGAAGAAGAATGAAAATTTTGTTAATTTCCATTTTCTATTGAAAATAAGAACAAAAGAATGAAAGCATCAAAAAAATTGCCATTGTGTCTTCTGCCACAGAGATAATTCTTTGAAAATTCTGTCTTGATAGCATTTATTCAACAGCATTCTCAGAGCTTTGCATAGTGAATTCTCTGGAATACGGAAGCAAGGGAATGACAGTAATTTGCTGTACCATTATGTAAGACTCCCACTGTTAGCAACTGCTTCTCTTCCCTTTCTTACTGGCAGAGAGAATATTATGAGTTTTACTCACAATCCCAGTAATGCTTAGCCCACACAACCCTATTTCTTTGTAAACTCTGAGGAATAAACACCCTATTGACCCCTCACATCAAGACTTCCTGCAAGAAAAATCTAATGAAAAATAAACCATCTATTATTCTTTTAGTGTTATGCCAGTATCTCTGGTTATCTGTTTACAAAGTACATTGGCTAGTGGATTATGTCTTTCAGACTGTTTTTCTGAATGGCTTAATGGTTCAATCTGGCCTCTTTGAGGTGGATTCAAATCAAAGAAAATGTGAATTCAGATTACCATCTTCGTCAGTTTTCACATTTGCAGGAAATCAACTTTAAGTTAGTGCTGATAGCATGTCTCATCACAGGGCAGTTTCATGCATTCAGAACAAATTCTTAACCTTTGTCATAAAAATATGAAGGGCTATGTACAAAACACTTTAGCTTCGCTTAAGATCCTAAAGCTGGGATGAAACCGTAATCAACCAGTCCTCAGAACTGATCTGAAAAAGCTAAGATCCTGATGGACAATAATTTTGTTAAGCTTCTAGGAATAAGAGATGGGGAAATCTTTGACGCCACAGGAGCTTCTCAGTCTTAAGAAATCTAGATTTAAAAACATGGAACAAAATCTGGTATCTGGTATCCGTTAGTAAGTAAAGCATTCTAGGATGAAGTCTAGCCTAGATTAGGAACAGAATAGATACACATTAGTGATGCATGCATGCACGCTAAGTTGCTTCAGTTGTGTCCAACTCTGTGCGACCCTATGGACTACAGCTTGCCAGGCTCCTCTGTCCATGGAATTCTCCAGACAAGAATACTGGAGTGGGTTGCCATGCCCTCCTCCAGGGGATCTTCCTGACCCAGAGGGCAAACCTGCATCCCTTACATCTAACCTGCATTGGCAGGCAAATTCTTTACCACTAGCACCACTTGGGAAACCCATGCATTAGTGAATGAGATAGCAATTCTACGTGTTATGCATAGATTACATACACAGAGTGGCATGCATTCAGTTAGTCATTCATTCAACAAATATTCATTGACTTTTTATCAAATGCCTTTCTCTCCATGCTGCATTAGGGCAATGCCAAGATATTCACCTTTGCACAATGCCTGTACTTAAGAACATAATGGCTGAGGAAAATAAAGACTCTGATGTACCTGATTTTAGTGTATCATTAAGTGCTGAAAAAAGAGTTACACAAAAAGAACTCTGGGGTAAACCATCTTGTGGGTCTCCATTCATAGTAGCAATGGATTGAGTCAGATAATCTCATTTCTTTCAGCTCTCAAAATTCCATGGTTTTGTTTTACATATACAAATAATCTGTAAGGCTGCAAACCCATTTTAAGTCATAAAAATTCTTTGTTCCAGTTTGTTAATCATAGAATATATCTTGTTTTTTTTTCAATGTCATAAAGATAATGCTTTGTAAAGCATTCCTCAATATCTTGTTATAAAGTCTGTTTGTATTCTTAATTTTAATTTACTGCTTTATGTAAGACTGTTTATTTTAATTCTGATATATGGCTGATATGACTTCCCTCATAACTCAGTTGGTAAAGAATCTGACTGCAATGCTGGAGATCCAGATTAAATTCCTGTGTTGGGAAGATCCCCTGGAGAAGGAAATGGCAACCCACTCCAGTATTCTTGTCTGGAGAATTCCATGGACAGAGGAGCCTGGTGCTTATATTGTTATCACTTTTAAAACTGATTGGTCCCTTTAAAAATTGAAACTGAGAAATGTGTAGATATCACTGATCTTCCACAATTTTGGTCGAGCTTCCAGAGGGTGGGGTGGGCAGGGTGGGGAGGCAGCATTGGAGGGCTCTTTCATTTCAGTTCAGTTCAGAGAATACCTAGTCTGGGTACTATAATAGGACTTGATATACAGTGATAATCTGAAAGATAATTATTTCGAAGGGATAAGATACCTGTATGGCTAGTTCAGTTCAGTTCAGTTCAGTCGCTCAGTCGTGTCCGACTCTTTGCGATCCCATGAACCATAGGACGCCAGGCCTCCCTGTCCATCACTAACTCCCAGAGTCTACCTAAACCCACGTCCATTGAGTTGGTGATGCTATCCAACCATCTCAACCTCTGTCGTTCCCTTTTCCTCCTGCCCTCAATCTTTCCCAGCATCAGGGTCTTTTCAAATGAGTCAGCTCTTCACATCAGGTAGGCAAAGTATTCGAGTTTCAGCTTCAACATCAGTCCTTCCAATGAATATTCAGGACTGATCTCCTTTAGGATGGACTGGTTGGTATGGCTAGTAAGTCATTCTAAAAAAAATTACCTGCTCTTAGAAATTCTTGGTTCTAAGTTGAATCATTGCCTATGGACACGTAGGTAAATAGACAAGAATCCGCCTGCCAATGCAGGACACACGGGAGATGTGGGTTTGATCCCTGAGTTGGGAAGATCCCCTGGAGTATGAAATGGCAACTCACTCCAGTATTCTTTCCTGGAAAATTCCATGGACAGAGGAGCCTGGTAGGCTGCAGTCCTTGGCGTCATAAAGAGTCGGACACGACTGAGCATGCACATAGGTAACAATCACACACTCTGTTGAGACCCTTCTGTGTGCCAGATAATTTCTCTGCTGTGGATCGTCAGGCTAGCTATGAGTAAACAAACTGCCAAGAGTGCTGAAGCATTCCACCACGGGTTTTTCAGCTTCCTCCAGGATTGATCCTGATTGATACCGATTTGCCTGTTCTGTCCTCCTGCTATTTGCACTCATCTGTGTAGTTCTGATTCCCATTTGGCCTTAGATGTTGGCTTCTCATGATTGGCAAGATCTCCTGCTACTTTTAGACAAATTTCTGGCTCAAAATTTGCTGGTCATTTCCTCTCAAAGATAATTCTGGTATTTGTTTGTGACCTAAGTATTGGGAGCCAGGGATAAAAAGCACTATTGACATCTGCTGTTGTGCCAGGAAACAGAGAACCCTGGAGAAAGCCCTCCGGAAGGAACTAGACTCCAGACATATTTGAATCACTTTTTTATACAAAGTGGGTCCCTGTTATCTTCCCACAGACATTCTCCTACTCAACACAGCATGTTTGCAATGAAACACTGATTGTTATCCTCCTCATCTCCTATCTACTCTTGTACTTCTGAGTCTTGGTATATTAAAATGTTTTCAATACTGTCTTCTCAGTCTAGGGGTTTGTGCATGTCTTTCAAAGTCAGCTCGTCATTTCCTCTTGGAAGCATTCTGACTTCGCCACTCCAAGTGTGAGGTGATCCTCAATGGTGACCCTGCATCAGTTAAGTCCCTGTTCAGTAACTGTTTGACCTCCTTGTCTGTTTTCCAAAAATACTAAGAGTGCTGTCACCTTATGCAGCATCATGTTCACCTCTGAATCCTGGGTGCCCAGGACAGGGACTGGAACAAAATACATACTTCATTAAGTGTGGGTTGCGTGTGTGAATGCATTCTTAACAATGGCTCCTTGATTGCTAAATGTCACCTTCTTGGGATAGTATCACCTGTGGGATAGTGTCAGGTTCAGAAAGGTTTCATCTTTTCCATTTAAAATTAAATTATATTTTCCTGCTACTGCCTGCTTTTTTCAGGTTTTCATTAAGAATAACTAGTGAATATTTGGATTTTTCCCTCATGGTGCTTTGGGGATGTTTCTTTGTTATAAACCCTTGTTTTGGCATTTGTCTCTTCTAGTGGGTTACCAGCATTCATCCAGTCAGTATGTTTTTATATGAGAAAGTATTTTTCAAAGTATTCAAGGACTGTATCATGATTGTTTACCCATTATTTTGACAATACCTTCTTTCTACCAACTAACTTTATGATATCTTCCACTGGAGTCCTTCAAACTCAACGTACTCCATTATTGCTGGAGATTTATAGTTTACTCTTAAAATCAGCCATCCTCATGCATTAGCTTGGGGTTTCTCAATTTTGTTCAGGTGGCAAAACGCCTGGAAAAATGACGCATGTTGATGTAATGAACTCTCACTTAAAGGAGAAGCACTTTTAGTTACAGAAAATGTGGCTATATTCTATGTACATGAAGTAAAAGCCACAACACTGAATGCACATATCCTTGGAAAAGAATGATGTTGGTGAACTAGACATAATTATTGCAGTAATTTATTTTTTATTTCTTTCTTTCTTGTGAAAAAAATAAATGCAAATATTCTACATTTTTCTATGTGAAGACTTAATACTTATGGCAGACCAGAATTTCTCCCTGGATGGAAGGTATTTCGTATCTTTCAGGGTGCATTAATTACTCTATATCTTATGAAGTGCCTTTTAAAACTGTGTTTCTATAAAACACATATTTCTCCACTAAATTGAGTAGAGACTAGATGTATAGAATATATAGATATAGAATATATATTTTTCTAATATTTTTTCTAATTTATAAATAAAGTTAATGAGTATTATTTAGTCCATTCTTTGTTTTTCCCTCATTATTATTCTTTACTTCAAAAATTTTTTTATTGGAGTATAGTTGCTTTACAATGTTGTATTAGTTTTTTCTCTACAGCAAAGTGAATCATCTATATGTGTACATATAGCCCCTCTTTTTCGGATGTCCTTCTCATTTAGGCCATCACAGAGCACTGAGTTCCCTGTGCTACACAACAGGTTTTCATTAATTATCTATTTTATACATAGTATCAATAACGTATACATGTCAGTCCCAATCTCCCAATTCATCCCACCTTCCATCCTTCCTTGGTGCCATATGCCTGTTCTCTACGTTTGTGTATGTATTTCTGCTTTGTAAATAAAATCATCTGTACCAGTTTTTTCAGATTGCACATATACATTAATAGGATTATTTGTTTTTTTCTTTCTGACTTACTTCACTATGTATGGCAGTTTCTAGGTCCATCTACATCTTTACAAATAACCCAATTTTGTTCCTTTTTATAGCTGAGTAATATTCCATTGTATATATAAATATATACATCTTGATTACTCATTCCCCTATTGATGGACCTTTAGGTTGTTTCCATGTCCTTCACTTTTTGATTCTTTGCATGTGACCTGCTAGTAAATGACAAAATGAATTTACAAGTAGTGAATCAGTGTAAATTCAAACTCAATAATAATAATAATAATAATAATCCTGTAACCACTCTTGATCATCTATTCTATATAAATTAAGCTGTATATTGAATTTTATTTATATTCATTATATAATGTAGTTCTCCTACTAACAATAGAGAATTCCACTTTTCAGATGAGGAAACTGAGGTTATAGAGAATAAATAACTCATCTAATGCCTGTTGAAGTTTCTGCTTCTTCTTTATCGTTCTCTTGCCCTGAATTTCACACATTCTTTGGGAATTATATTGCAGTGAACAGAGGAGGATATTCTAATCAAATCTTTTTATGATAGTGGTGTGATGGAAAAAATTAACTCAGAATGTTAGGCGGTGTTTCATAAAGCTTTTGTTTTGTTTCTGTTTTGATGGGGAGGGGCTCATTCTTACTTTTACAAGGTAGCAAGATATAAATTGAATACCTTTAACAATGGTAGGTTGCAACCAGGATTCTGTAGCATTAGAAGGTTTTCTCTGTGAATTTTCATTTGACCTGTCTTCTCTCAAACTCTGAATCCATCACTGGTGTGGTGCTGACTTGAGTGGCTTTGTTCTAACATACAAAGCCTGAATAAAAAGCGAATACATTCAGAAATATATAAATTGGAACTCAGTTCATGGAATAATATATTTTCCCCCTTTGAAAGAAAAATACAGTTCTCTGGATTTAGAGCCACCAAAGAGTTTTATTGACATGTTAATTTCTGAACATCATTTAGATAAATCACTGAGTCTTGCCAGTCCCGTCATACAATTTGTGATGCTTTCCAGTGTGTCTGAGTCCAGAAATCAATGACTGCCTTGTGCTTATCAACATATGCCATTCTTCATCTATGACAGACAGAGCATGGGAAATAGATTCCTGTTAATTTTTAATAAGATTCACAGATAATATCCCTTTGGGGGCACAGAAAAGAGTATGGCTGTGCAGAGACTTTAAGATACATTAAAAACTCACATCAAATATACATCAAGACACAGTATTAAGGTCCTCACAGGTATAGTCAAAACAGCCATCCCCAAGAGCATCAGTTTGCTTAAAATGTCTCAAGGAGAGTACGTCCATCACGTACAGCTCACCATCTGTGACTTTCCATTAACTCTGCGATGGCATGACCTCTTTGGTAAGTGTACCTCCACAGGCCTGCTCTCTGCTTTCCCAGCATGACTGGGAAGGTTGCAGTTGTGAACAAATGCTCCTACTTCTCCTTCATTTTGTGATGCCTTATGATTTAGTGCACCCTTAGTGACTTATGGACAGTCTCATTTTTATAAAGCTATTTATGAGAAATAGGAACTGTGTGATGGCAATGTACACCAGGAAGTGAAAGTGAAAGTTGCTTAGTCATATCCGACTCTTTGTGACCCCATGGACCATATAGTCCCTGGAATTCTCCAGGCCAGAATACTGGAATGGGTGGCCTTTCCCTTCTCCAGGGGATCTTCACAGCCCAGGGATTGAACCCAGGTCTCCCACATTGCAGGTGGATTCTTTACCAGCTGAGCCACAAGGGAAACCCAAGAATACTGAAGTGGGTAGCCTATCCCTTCTCCAGCAGATCTTCCTGACCCAGGAATCAAACCAGGGTCTCCTGCATTGCAGGAAGATTCTTTACCAACTGAGCTATGAGGGAATCCCAGGTATAACAGAGAAATACCACAAATGCTCACATTGAGGAACAAAATCTTACTGCCTGGTGATGTTGTCATTGTTGTTTAGTCTCTACATCATGTCCAACCCCATGGACTGTGACTTCCTGGTGATATTGGTTATCGTTAATGATGCTGTCTAAGACTTAACATTCATCTTACATTCATGCCAGGTAACGTTTCCCTCATCAACTCTCTTCTCCTTAATATTGATGTTACTCAGACTTCATTGTCTTAACGCATTGCTTTTTGGTCTTCACATACTGCTCATCAGTTACCTGATTCAGTCTGATGTCTTTATCTTTTACCTGTATGCTTTCAGCTTTAGCTTCTTCCCTGTGACTCAGTCATAGAAGTCTAAATATAGGCTGTACACTTGCCCTTGACAGGACCCATTATCTCTGCTCTCTCTATGCTGATTTTCCTGGTGGGTGCTCTGATCCTCTCCAGGAACACAGAAGTCATTTTTGACTCATCTCTCTCCTATATATCTGTCCTTCAATCCATCATCAGGTGCTGCCAATTATATCTTCAGATGTTTCTAGAACGTACACCCTTTCTGTTCCACTGTATACCTACTTCTACTAACCAAGTAGAGGCTCTTTTCATCTCTTCTTATACAATTTAAGTGGCTTCCTGTTTTCTTTTACTCCAGACGTGCTCCAACTCCTTAATCAATCCCTCTCACAATCAAAGCGATGTCCTTACAGTGTACACCTTAGCACATCGCTCCAGCCCTCAAGACATTTACAAGCTCTCCATTGACTGTGGGATGAAGTTTAAGTTCCTTAGTATGTACATGCTCAGTGGCTTAGTCATGTTCAACTCTCTGTGACCCCCATGGACTGTAACCTGCCAGGCAATTCCATGGACTGTAGCCCACCAGGCTCCTCTGTCCATGGAATTTTCCAGGCAAGAACAGTGGCGTGAGTTGCCATTTCCTCCTCCAGAGGATCTTCCTGACCCAGAGATTGAACCCAAGCCTTTTGTGTCTCCTGCATAGGCAGGCGGATTCTTTACCACTGCACCATCTGGTTAGAGTGGCATGTAAATAATTTTATGTCTTGATCCAATCTTCCTCTACATGCAATTTCTTTTCACTTTTAAGCTCATATTTCACACTCTAATTAATAAGCTTTATATTCCTTTAACATTTTGTGTGTTCATTTGCTTTGATCCATTTAAGAAGGATGTCCTTCTTTCTTTTCTTGGCTACTACTTACTCATCTTTCAAGGTATTATTTTCTTCTGGGAGTCATACATTAACCCAAGGTTGGAATAAGTGGTCCTCCATGCTCACAAAATATCAAGTATACATCTGTATTATCCTTAGTACAATATCCTATGTGTTGTCTTACCCTAATATAAGCTTCTTAGGAGCTACCTGCTTATTTTATTCTTTGACTTCATTCTTCTAGCCAAGTGACTAGCATAGCGCCTGACAAGTGTTAAGAGCTCAGTGTTTCCTGATGTGAACTGAGAGGTGTTTTGAACATCATTATGGACACATGAATCAAGACTTAAATTCTGAGGTTTTTCATAATTAGATGTCATTATTCAATTTTCGAAGTGTTTAGTGAATTTATTTCTGATACTTTTTAGGGTAAGGGTACAGGAGGAGGGTAACGTATGGTTCTTAATCTGAAGGAATGTACTAGTGCAACCAGTATACCAGGGGTAGAAGATATTTCATAATCATTATTTAATTGCATATATTGCATGTTTCACAAAATTCACATATATACTTTGTGAATTTGTATACATTAATATCATGTATAATGTATACATTCAGAAGATAGGTGTGATTATTCATTGTATACCAGGCATTAGGACAGGCACTGAGAATTTTACAGCTATAAGACATGATCCTTACCCTCAAAGAGTTTACAGTCTAGTTTGGGATTAAACTGAGGAGCGACCACAGATTCACAATGCAGTGTGATGAGTGTTTTATGTGCACCAGGAACATGCATGAATAAAAGAGTGCACTTGCCCTTGATTTGAGGGGTTCACACAAGAACTAGTGTAGTGAATGGTGTATGCAGTTCACGGGGGATCAAAAAGAATTAAGGAAGGAAGGGGTGAGTGTACGTTGAGAAGTGGGTAAAGATTTCACGCATGATATGGAAACTGAGTTAGATGTTAAGAGATTGGTTAGGTGGTACTATGATCTGACTCATCAGACACCATTAAAATTACTCAGCATAGATAGGGTATAATTGTAATCAAATTGCGATATATATTTTTCTTTCCTCTCTTGAGAAGGGAAAAACCCAAATAATTTCTTGTTATGCTATGCCTATCATATGGTTATTTCCTTTCACTCACAGTCAAGTTTCATAAATGAAATTCATCTATGAAAATCATGCATGATATTTAAAGAATAGTTGAAACAATATTTCAAAGTTCATTATGGGGAAATACTGTAACCTGCCTCTGGCAAATTCTGTGCAGTAATCCATCTTATATACGAGAATTTCAGGAAGAGATTATCTTTATGATCCTTTAACAATAGGTGGGATAGGATGGAGAAATAAAGAAAACACCCAACACATCAGCGATGGAACACCAGCACCTACTTGTATTTCTACTTCTTGGTTAGACTTTTCCTGGGTTGTGGTTTTTTAGAACTTTGTAAAACATCACATCGGCAAATCTCAAAGAATCATAGGACATGAGTTCATTTTCCATCTGATCAGTGAAAATAGCATTTTAATCATGAAATTTACAAAGCATTGAGGATCTCCAGTTTTAAGAATTTGAAAAATCAGTCCCTAGAGCATTAATCCAAATATCAAAATGTTAAATGGTCCTTCTACTCATTTAAAACATTTTTTAACCAAAACTCAAGATAAAACTTTCCTCAGAAACCTTCCTCAAGTAATGTGTAGTGTAACACCCAGCAAATGCCTACTTGTGAAGTGTTCCCAAATGACCAGTAGATTATTGCATTACACACTGAAGATCACAGTGGCTGCCAATGGTCAGGTACATTAACCTCAAGGCAAGGCGCCTGCTACTCTTTTTTCTTCCAGCTTTATTGAGATATAATTGACCTTCAGCACTATGTAATTTTAAGGTACACAGTATAATTACTAGACTTACATACATCATGAAATGATTATCACAATAAATTGTTAAACATCCATCATCTCATATAGATACAAAAATTAAAGGAATAGAAAAAAATTTCCTTATGATTAAAAACTCTTAGGATTTACTCTCTTAACCACTTTCCTATATTAACACACAGCAGGATTAATCGTATTGTACACTACATCACTAGTACTTATTTATTTTATAACTGGAGGTTTGTACCATTTACCTGCCTTCATTCACTTCCCCCTCCTCCCTACTTCCCACAGGTAGAAACCACAAATCATATCTTATTTTTTGTCAGTTTGTTTATTTGTTTATGAAGTCCACTTGAATTACATCCCTATGTTAGCTTATATTACACAACATAGTGGTTCAACATTTCTATACATTTCAAAGTGATCGCCATGATAAGTCTAATTGCCACCTGTCAACATATAAAGATATTATATTAAATAAATATAACTACTGACTATAATCCCCACACTGTACATTTCATATATGTGGCTCTTTTATTTAAAAACCTGAAGTTTGTATCTCTTTATATCTTTATATAGAGATACCTCTATATCTTTTCTTCTCTTACTCTCTGCCCTTCTGATAAATACCTGTTTTTTCTCTGCATCTATAATTCTATTCCTGTTTTGTCCTGTTTCTTCATTTTTTTGTTTTTAGATTCCACATATAAGTGAAATTATACAGTGTTTATTTTTCTCTGTCTGACTTATTTTACTTAGCCTAACAGGTCCATCCATGTTTTATCACAAATGACAAGATTTCATTCTTTTTTATGGCTGAATAGTGTTCCATTATATACACCACATCTTTTTCCATTCATCTACTGATAGACACTTAGATTGCTTCCATATCTTGGCTATTGTGAATGATGCTGCAGTGAACACTGGGATGCATATATCTTTTTGGATTAGTGTTTTTGTTTTCTTTGTATAAATATCCAGAAATAGGATTGCTAAATCATATGGTATTGCTATTTTTTAACTTTTTGAGGAATCTCCATATGTTTTACATAACAGTGGTACCAAATTTACATTTCCACCAACAGTGCATGAAGGTTCTTTTTCTTTTCTCTGTTGTTTCACCAACACTTTATTTGTTGTCTTCTTGATAATAGCCATTCTTACAGATGTGAGGTGATGTCTTATTGTGGTTTTGATTTGCGTACCTCTGATGATTAATGATGTTGAACATCTTTTCATGTTCCTGTTGGCCATCTGTATGTCTTCTTTGGAAAAATGTCTGTTCAGGTCCCCTGCTCATATTTAAATCCATTTTTTAATTTATTTTGAGTTGTATGAATTCTTTGTATATTTTGGATATTAACCCCTTATTGGATATACTTTTTATGTAAGGTGATTACCCTGCTTTGAAAGTTCTCTTCTGAGAACAGAGTGACATTTTGTTGATCCATGTCTTCTTGCGTATTTGGTCTCCCAGTGACAAGAAACACACATATTTATGATATAGCTGACAAAGGCAAATGATGTGCTTGTGGTGATAGAACAGAGAGAAACAAACTGGCAAGCACAGACAGTGTGTAGAGCATCAGAAAATCAAGTCCTGATTCACCAAAAGTGAGATCAGCATTTTGGTACATTTTATAGACATGGAATTTCACTCTTTTTGGTAAAACAGGAATGGTAAAATTATGGAAGAAATACAGTTTAGTATTGAGCATTTCCATCCCCCAAATAAACATTCCCAGTTATGTGCTCTAGATTTTGAAAAGGTCTTTGGCCTCTTTTAGCCAAACACACATAACTATGATTGCGTGCGTGCTAACTCGCTTCAGTCATGTCTGACTCTTTGCAACCCTATGGGCTGTAGCCCACCAGGCTCCTCTGTCCATGGGATTCTCCAGGCAAGAATACTGGAGTGGGTTGCCACGCCCTCCTCCCTGGAATCTTCCCCACCCAGGGATCGAATCCAAGTCTCTCGAGTCTTCTGCATTGGCAGAAGACAGTAGCGCCACCTAGGAAGCCCACTATGATTGCAGTTATAACTAATTTTTAGAAGCCATTTCAGGCCTCCTAAATAAGCAGAAGGCAATGATTAACTGAATTCACTTTTATATACTTGTTCAGTGTATTTAGAGTTGTTGAGGATAGTTCAAGAAGAGAAACAGTTCCTGATTCAGCTGCCTAATACGGAATGAACTGTGTCTGATTTCATGCTAGTACTTATGTAACAATGCACGGCTGATGACATGAACTAGCGGTAAACCGTGGTGATTGCACTGAGCTGTACCTTATATGTTGCACTTTTGTAAAAGAGCATTTAGATAGAGGCAAAGATTTTTGTTTTAGTAGAAGCTATAATCACTAACATCATCATTATTACATTTTCTACCAAGTTACAATGCTTATTATGACAAATATATATGTGCATATATATATATTTATATACATATATGTATAGTGCTTCTGCTTTATAAGATATCTTTAAGATATCTGCTTTATCAGATAAAAGACAAAGATCATGTTCTCATTCTGACAGAATGATTGATTAAACTAACTTCTCCCTTCTGTTAGAAAATGCCTGGAAGTGATGAAAAAATTGTGACAAATAAATTTAAAGTACTGCCAAATTTAAAATAAAGAAAGAAGTGTCCCCAAAGAACAAAACTCAATGGGGAAATGGAAGTCAAGGTACTAAGCACAACTTGACATTGGGAGAGAAGTTTAGAATGATGGAGGATATGGTGGTATGGAGTAGAGGGAGATTAGAAGGGTTATCATATTCTGCAGTTGGGGTTTAATTCCCAGTATAGACAAATAATAAACCTTGAGTAAGACAATGAGTTAAAAAGTGAGAGATTTCTACATGTATTTGGAACCACTGAAAGACTATCATAAATACATAATGTAAAGATTCTGAGTTATACTTCTGGTTTGATCCAGGTGTTACTGGACCACTGCTCTCACAGGTACTATTAACAGTGAAATAAGATGCAAAAGAAGATGAACTTACAGCCATGAAGAGAAGATAAAACTAGGTATATTGTGGAGGAGAGGTGACATTTTGAAGAGAATGGCATAAACAGCGTAAACTACTCATTTTTGTGGCAGTTAGCAAAGAGGGCATCATGAACTCCATTAAGAAACATTCAGTTCTTCTGGAACAAAGAACTAGGGAGTGGAGTTTGCTGCTATAAAATTATAGTAGAAAAACAGATACAATCTGAAGAACTGAGAGAAAAAAAAATATGAGCAGAACTTCAGGGAAAGTGAAAGTCGCTCAGTCGTACCCAACTCTTTGTGACCCCGTGGACTAAACAGTCCATGGAATTCTCCAGGCCAGAATAATGGAGTGTGTAGCTGTTCCCTTCTCCAAGGGATCTTCCCAACCCAGGGATCAAACTCAGGTCTCTGGCATTGCAGGAGGATTCTTTACCAGCTGATTCTTTATCAGGTGGATTCTTTGTCAGGGAAATGTGGGTCAAAATCAAAAGTACTAATATTCATATAATTGGAATCACAGAAAGAGAGAAAATGGGTACAGAAAATGTATATTAAGAAATAATGGCTAAATTTTTCCTAAATGTTGACAAAATTATAAATTTATAGACTCAATAAGCTCACTATCTCCAAATATTATAAACTAAAACAAATGACACCACCTTTATGACAGAAAGTGAAGAAGAACTAAAGAGCCTCTTGATGAAGGTGAAAGAGGAGAGTGAAAAAGTTGGCTTAAAGCTCAACGTTCAGAAAACTAAGATCAGGGCATCTGGTCCCATCACTTCATGGGAAATAGATGGGGAAACAGTGGAAACAGTGTCAGACTTTATTTTTTTGGGCTCCAGAATCACTGCTGATGGTGACTGCAGCCATGAAATTAAAAGACGCTTATTCCTTGGAAGGAAGATTATGGCCAACCTAGATAGCATATTTGAAAGCAGAAACATTACTTTGCCAACAAAAGCCCATCTAGTCAAGACTATGGTTTTTCCAGTGGTCATGTATGGATGTTGAGAGTTGGATGGTGAAGAAAGCTGAGCGCCGCAGAATTGATGCTTTTGAACTGTGGTGTTGGAGAAGACTCTTGAGAGTCCCTTGGACTGCAAGGAGATCCAATCAATCCATCCTAAAAGAGATCAATCCTGGGTGTTCATTGGAAGGTCTGATGTTGAAGCTGAAACTCCAATACTTTGGCCACCTCATGCGAAGGGTTGACTCATTGGAAAAGACCCTAATGCTGGGTAGGATTGGGGGCGGGAGGAGAAGGGGACGACAGAGGATGAGATGGTTGGATGGCATCACCGACTCTATGGACATGGGTTTGGGTAGACTCCAGGAGTTGGTGATGGACAGAGAGGCCTGGCGTGCTGCAATTCATGGGGTCGCAAAGAGTCGGACACGACTGAGCAACTGAACTGAACTGAACTGAAAACAAATGAAAAAACCTTTGCCAAGACACATCACTGCTGAAATTCAAAAGTAAAGAAAATAATCTTGAAAGCAAGAAAAAAAACTCACATTACTTAGAAGATTAACCATGAGCAGTTTTTTGTACACCAATTAAACATCTGTAAAAGCAGGATAAATGGTATGTATCTGGGTAAAAAAAAAGGATTATGTTCTTTAAGATCTTTAAAACATGTATTACTGTTAAAAGCAAAAATTATCATGTTTATAATGGGTTTCAATGTATATAAAAGCAATATATATGAGAATTAGAAGGGCAGGTCCAAGGAACCTATATGAGTATAAATCTTCTTCTTTACTTAAAATAGCAGCAGAATAATAACTCTAAGTAGGTTGTGAATGGAAGGTATGTGCATTTTACTACCTAGAGCAACTATTGAAGAAATGATACAAAGAGAGTTAGCCAAAAGGCCAGTGCTGTTGTTGAATTGCTAAGTCATGTCCGACTCTTTGTGACCCTATAGACTGTAGCCCACCAGACTCCTCTGTCCATGGGATTTCCCAGACAAGAATACTGGAGTGGGTTGCCATTTCCTTCTCCAGGGGATCTTCTCGACCCAGGGATTAAACCCATGTCTCCTGCATTGTGGATTCTTTAACGTTGAGTCACCAGGGAAACTCTAAAAGGCCAATAGGTAAATTTAAAAGGAATTTAAATTTTTAAAAAATTGTTTAAATTTTTTGAAAATTTAAATAGAATATTAAAAACGGTTCAATAATCCAAAAGGAAGAAGGGAAAAAGGCTTAGAGAAACATAAAAAGAGGGGACAAACAAAAAATGAATAATAAAAGGGTAGTGCTAACTGCCAAGAAAAGATGCTTTAAAAATGAGATACTATTTAATATGTATTGATTTGGTAAAATAATAGGTAAGTATGACACTTATGTGTCATACTTATGTGTGGGTATAGCAAAATTGTGGCTATAGCAAAATTGATTCTCATACATTGCTGTTGTGAATGCAAATTACTATCAACACTACAAAGTGATAGCCTATACGTGAGCAATTTAACTTTTATGTGTGTGCCTTAGAGAAACTATGGTAACATGCTTGAAAAACATGTGCAAAGATTTACTGAAACATTTTTTAAAAACTCATTTTTAATAGAGGGAAAAATGCAAAAAAATTAGCTTTATAGAATTTAATTCTGACAAAATATTCAATATAATTCTGACAGAGTATAGTTCTGACAAAACATAATCCACTGGAGAAGGTAATGGCAAACCACTTCAGTATTCTTGCCTCAAGAACTCCATGAACAGTATAGAATATAATGCCAGTTCCTTAACATTAAATTTAAAAAATGTTGCATGTTGTTTATGGATACTACAGTAAGTTTAGAGCTCTGATTAGGAACTACAAAATCATGAGCGTCATCACATTTGAGCAGGAAGGTAATAAGCATGAGAAGGTAGCTATACTGTTAAGATTTTAAAAAGAAACCAGAAGCAAAAATAATATTTTTTAAAAGAAAGGAAATACACAATTACTTATAGCTCCTATTTATACAATTCACTTTACAGGACATTTTACCCCATAGTACTTTTTGTGATGATAATTTCAGTGTCAGTTGATTGAGTTATCCAGGGATAATGAAAAAAGGAACAAATACTGCTTATTCATCTCCTGCTTTATTCATCACTCTTAGGAAAGGCAGTAGTCTGATTGGAATGTACACATTTCGATTCTTCCTAATTTGCTAGGGGTTGAGGTAGGACTCACAATCTGTGATGTCCCATTCCTGACACCTGGTTTTGACACTTTAGAATTTCCTTTTTTACTGGGGCAGTGGCTTCAGCAGTGCTAGAACTGCCATGGCTATGTTAGAAGTATTATAACTTTCAATCTCCTGTACATGTTTTCAAATATTTTACAGGTTAAGCAAGTATCATTTCTTACTCTCTAAAGCAGCTCGCAATAATTGAGGAAGAACTCTAAAAACTGAGAAGTCAAAAATGAAATGTCATAGTGCAATGCTATCCAACAATTAAAAATAATGATGTGGTAATATGCTCCCACAATACTATTAGGGAAAAAACAGTGTCCAAATCCATAGTTTGATGCTACTGACATAGAAATTTTGTTAAACTTAGTAATAATTATAAACACATGGATACATAGACTCATATTTCCCCAGGGTGGGAGTGGAAGGGAACTCTATGTACCAAAATGTTAACTCTATTTATCACTACTTAATGGAATACATGACTACACCTTTTTCTTTCTTTCTGTATTGTCTATTGTTCAATGGATGCTTTTACTTTCATAATTTAGAATGCCCAACTCTAAAGACAATTAATGTAAACTTTATTTAAATTTAAATAAATTTCAGAAATTTGGCAATTTCAGAAATTTGGTAAATTTCAGAAATATGGCAACTGTTTTTGCACACTTCCCACAAATAGTGCGTTAAAGTTACAGTGCTATCTAATTATGGCTAATTCAAAGATAAATTTAGTTTTATTTTCATGTTTGTTACTGAGGGCTTCCCAGGTGGCACCAGCAGAAAAGAATCCACCTGCCAATACAAGAGACACAAGAAATGCAAGTTCACACCCTGGGTCAGGAAGATCCTCTGGGGGAGGAGGAAATGGCACCCCATCCCAGTATTCTTGCTTGGAGAATCCCATGGACAGAGGAGACTGGCAGGGTACAGTCATGGGGTCGCAAAGAGTCAGACACAACTGAGCGCCTGACCACAGCACATCTGTTATTGAATTTGGTTTTGAAAGGAGTATAGTTTTCAATCTTTTTGATTATCAGTTTAGAACAGATCAAATATAAAATTTGATTTAACTTCTGCAATCAAAATCTAGGCTAGATTATTTACTTTCTTTTCTAAAGCAGAGTACTTCTAAGATCAGAGGATCCAGATGACTTCTTTCAAGAGAGGTTATTTATATTTTTCTCCTTTTGTAATGACCACGAAGTAGTATTTGAATGAGCCCTTGTCGTATGGACTTGAATGAAAAAGATATTTTATTAAAATGTAAAGTGAGGTTACTTCTATTCTATCCTCAAACAACAAAAAATCAAAATTAAGCTACTCTAACAAACAGGCATTTGCAAAATCTTTATTCTCCAGCATTTGGATAGTATTTAGCTCAAGTATTTTGATACCATTTGCCAAGGAAGAAGCTGAGAACACAAAAATGCTTGCTAGGGTATTTTTCTCCTTCTTTTTCTGCTTAGATTTCTCATCCATAATATATTGGAATGATTCTTTTGTTGGTAGCTTAATATAAGGGTAGTTCACAAATTTGTTTCTCTAACTAAGTCTCTTAGGATAAATAAAGTATCAACATATGCACCCACATTTCTAATTAATAAGACGTTTATTTTACACTAATAGCATGAAATAAAGAGTGGAATTTCATATGATTATGTCCACTGGGTAGTTGTAGTCTCTTGAGTTTTTGTTATTTGCAGAGTTATATTACTGTAATTTGAAATCAATGCAACTAGAATTAATTTAAAAATTCTTATGGAGAAATTTTCATTAACTTTAATTTTGCATTTTTCTTACTGTATTTCTCTTTACATACATAGTATATTTAAAGGTATGCTGGAAAGTTTTTTTGACACAGTGTGGTTTTCCAGGTTGGTTAAGATATCTATGGAATTACAAGAACCTTTCTCTGGTCCCTCCTTCTGGAAAGTTCTTTAACCAGGTATCTGTTTTGATAACTCTTTCACCAACTTCAAGTCTCTAATCTTTGCTCTGCTTCACCATGTGGCTTATCTTGAATATCCTATTAATTTGGTAAACTCCTTGTATTCATTTTGACCCCCCCCACTCTCCTAATTTCCCACACTTCAGTCTACATTTTCCTTTCCCAGAAGCACTTATCAACTTTCACCATGTTATATAGTTGACTTCTTTCTTATATTTACTGTTAAATGTGTAATTCTTCCTTCTAGAATGCAAGCATCTTGAGGGCAGGAATCTTTTGTCTTTGGGGCTTAATAATACATCCTAAGAACTAAAAACACCTCCTGGATCATCACAGGTACTCAATGTGTGTTTTCTTTAAATTATTTGAAGTCAAATGAGGTATCAATGAAATATCAGCAGATTATTTCACTGTTTGGGGAATGACTGTGATGTAGCCTATCCCATTGTAACTTGACTTCAAATACTGTTTCCTAGTGTATTCACTGAGCAATGATGCTAGTGTTGTCCTGGCACACTTGGATTTTGTTGAATAAGTCAAAATCGTGACCATGGACAGATGACTGACTGCTTAGTTATTTGAGGACGCTAGTGGTCATATTAGAGTCATTTTTACTAAGCTTGCCTCTAATTCTCCCCTCCATGTGTGGAGGTGTAGGTTTTTTACAAAGGAATATTTTAATCTAAAAATGTTTCTCAACACTAAATCTTAGACTGATAAATTATTATCTTCTCATCTGTAGACATACAGCTGCAAGAATGAGGGGAATAAGGAACTATAAGACAGAGAGAACCATGGCTTTTCATTTCTAAGAGTGAGCAATCAATGAGAAAGGCATGGAGGCCCACATTTGGGAGATATTCTTTCACATCATCTTACAGTTATGGGAGAAAATGATTAACAGGAATGGAGTCAGATTAAATGATCTAACCAAGCCATAGCTACATTCCTTCAATCTTAGTGTCTTGGGCTTTTGGGTGAATGAATTGTTCCAAAATGGCCTCATTCAGGGAAGTCTTAAAGAATGATCAAACAATGTAGAAAATGTATTTGACTGGCCCCAAGTCGCTGGTCTAAGCTGTAACTGGGGGTTCTCACATCTGTGTGCTGCTCAGGATGATGGATGGAGTAAGCGCATCCTGGTTAGTGTCTTGGGATGGACAGAGAGCTAATGCAGAGAGTCAGCAGTTTATAAATCTATTGCCGACATCTTGGCTGAATCTGACCTTTGCAGTGCCAGAGTAGATGACAGTACAATACACTGGTACCAAGGGCTAGCTCCCAGGAAAGCTTATATTTCATCTTGAATAAAATTTTAATGATGAACCAATAGCAGAATCTGTCAGTACTTATAGCCTTTCTACTGCGATATTTTGTATTATACTGGAGTGGGTAGCCATTCCCTCCTCCAGGGGAATCTTCCCAACCCAGGGATCAAACTCAGGTCTCCCGCATTGCAGGCCGATTCTTTACCAGCTGCGCCACAAGGGAAGCCCGTATTATACTAAGAGAGCTATAGAAGAGTATATATCTTATTTTGGGTATCTAATTTTTTCTTAGACTACATATTGCTGTCTTTATGTATTTGTGTGTGTGTGTGTGTGTGTGTGTATGTGTGTGTATCAAACACTTGAAATAGCTAAAACTCAAAAAAACTAGAGCTCTGTTACGTTGTCAAATTTAATTGTCATTAATCCTCTTGATGAAGTCTGTTTCTTGAGATGTTCCCAACTCAAGGATCAAACCCAAGTCTCCTGTATTACAAGCAGATTCTTTACCATCTGAGCCACCAGGGAAACCCCTTGAAAACACTACATTTTTCCATTTAAGTCTTGAAGTTAATTCTTTCCGTTAATCAGGGAATCAGTACAACAGAGTTGTACTAGCCTGGTACTAGGGTCACCAGTCCTGAATTTTAATCCCAGCCATGTCACTCACTAGCTGGATGACCATTGCCAAACTACTAGCCTTACTGAGTTTTAGTTTCTTCTTTTCTCAAAAAGGAGAATAACACCTCCCAGAGCTCTTGTGAGAGTGTGAAAACATATATTTTGTAAATTTTAGTCATTTAGTCTTCATTCCTGGTGCCCTTTCTATCTCGCTATTTTCTTCACTGTGTGCTTACACAGAAGGGTAGATTGTTCTGCTTTTTCATAGTTGGAAAACTATTTTTAAAAATTAATGGTGAAGCCACTCATCTGAATGTACCTTTGCCCCAAATTTTCTACTTCCTTCTCTTGGATTCTGAGCCTTTCTACTCTGAATACAGCTTAATTCACTTCAGTCCTTTAATTTGTAGAAAGAAATTATTACTCTTCTTTTCCCCTCTCATCTATAGATATCTTTCAGGCAAAGGAAAGGAACTTTGTGACTGATAAAATGACTGTAAGGCATGGGGCAGGGTAAACACATTACAGATCTCAATAAAGTGTTGGTCATTGTCACCTGCTGCTCCTGTACACATTCAGAAGTTCCTTGAATTCATTTCTCTCTTTCACGTCTCTTTTCTTGGCTCACACAATCCCACAACCTCTCTCTTCGCATAGGATGGTTAGAACTTATTTATCCAGTGAGACTCGGCTCATTTATTGTTTTCCACTAATAGTTTCTTGCCTGCTACACATCCCTGCCTCCACTTCCACCCTTCAAGAAGACATAATCTCTCTCCTTCTCTACTTTACTGTAAGGATACTTCTTACAAGTTCTTCTAAGCATGACTGTATGTGTTGTCTATCTTTGTTCACTAGATGCTAGACCTTAGAGTCTGCTGCCACAGCATTGCCTCATCCTTTTGTAGACAATCTCCTACGGGTGTTTCTCGCTACAGAGCTTTACTGCCAGGTCTAGGATCAGTGTCTTCTGCTCTGGCCCTGATCTAATTCTAATGAGTTGACTACAACTGTCACTATTCACATTGATTATATGTGAAGTAGTATATCATAGTGGTTTGGTAACAAATTATCTGACTGTACATCCTAACTCTACCAATTTGTCTTTTGGTTGATTACCTGCTACTTTAGTTTGGGCAAGTTGCTTCTCTGATGTTTGTCTATGTGTGCTCAGTCGTGTCTGATTCTTTGCAACCCCATGGACTGTAGCTCGCCAGGCTCCTCTGTCCATGGAATTTCCCAGGCAAGAATACTGGAGTGGTTGCCATTTCCTACTCCAGGGGATCTTCCCAACCCAGGGGTCAAACCCATGTCTCCTGAATTGACAGGTGTGTTCTTTACCACTGAGCCACCAGCGAAGCCCTACCATCTCTAAATTGAGATGATGATAATACCTCCTTGTGGGGATATTGTAAAGTTTCAGTGGGAAATCCATATGCTTAGAATGCAGCCTGGCACATAGAAGCACTCATCAAGGTTAACTCTCATATTTAAATAATAATCATAATCTAAATAATTTAAAGAAGAAACTTTTACAGTCAGTAGATCCAATTTCTTTAAAGTGTCCTAGGGAAAGATGGCCAGTATGAATGGTTTTCATTCATTTATAGACATGTTAATGTGAAGGCTCATGGTGGTTATATTTAGTTTGAGGGCATGTTCTGAAAGGCTTCTTTCCTGTATAAATTCTTCCTGACTCACACCTCATAGGAAACAGAGATGATGCATTTTCTGGTGAAAAAATTTCACATGATAGTAATTTTCTGTTTCTCTTTCAAAATGTAAACGATTTCCTTTAGGACACAGCTCTGTAATCCAGTATTATTAATAATTTGCCTGGCTCTCTCATAGTAATTTCCATACTTCTTTAAATTGGAGCTAATTTTCTGAAACTGGGTGTAGTTTACTAACAGAGACTCTTCTCTAAAACACCAAATTGCCTTTGCTGGTGTTAGATCACCGAGTCAAGGGAAAGCAGCATCTGTGAACTCACAGAGAATCTGTCTCCAAGAATTAAGGGGTTGACTTTTCATTGATTGGCTGATTCACTTATTATACTCTGACTTCACAAGTCACAGTATCAAATCTCTTGAAAGGATATTAGGTCAACTCACCATGGAATATGAAATTTTTTCTCCTTTATCTTTTTCAAGTGAATTAATAATTACTGTCCAGTCACCAAAATTACATCTCACTTGAGGTTATTTTTACTGTACTGAACTATTCTAGTAGTATATCTTGAATTAGAAACTGGAAATTTTGTTGTGAAGGGTATTTTCATGCACAGTTTAATAATTCAACTATCTCCACCCCTGGGCAAAATAAATAGCTAGCTGAATGCTTGTTGGCAAAGTCACAGCGAATTATATTATTTGAAACTCTAAATATCCCCCCACATAAATGTTGGAATTATCTCTGGGAAAGGAAGGGATTCAGGGCATTACAGTAACATTGCTTCCTTACCATATGTGCATTTTCTTCTTGGAGACCTATGGAGTTTGGTAATTTTTTTATTAGGAAAAATAGAAGTACACTCATTGTACTTGGGCTGCAATTACTTCCCCTGACTCTCAGCCCTGCAGCAATTCTAGGACTCGATGTTAGATGAGAAGTGTTACTCCTCTGATTTTTAAACATAGATAAATAAGTTATATCAACTATCTAGTGAGAATTCCAAACAGTTGGGATAACTGTCACTATTGACTTTTATCAACTAGTTGCTTTTAATTAATTAATTTTTGAGCATTTATTTTGTGTGAGGCACTGTTAGAGTCAGTTGGCATACATTAGTGAATGCAATTGTCAAAGAAACCTGCCATTGTAGAGGTTGGATTCCATTGCGGGAACGGGGTGGAGTTAAGGAAAGAGATAATGAATGATAGATGCCATTAGTAATTCTTTTGGTATGTTAGAAACCGACATATGCTATGGGAAAAGGAGACTGGGGAAAAGTGAATCCAGAGTAGGGAAAGAAGTTGCAGCTTAGAGAGGTTTGGGGTGAAACGGTTATGCCACAGAAATGGTACATAACATATCCACGTGGGGAAGTGGTGGAGTGGGGAGAGTAAAGCTGCATTGATCTCTATATTCAGCACAGAAGTCCTGACAAGGTATCAAAAATACATTTCATTCTCTGCTTTTTTGCAACTAGTGGAGTGCAGTTCCTGGCCTTGTCTCTCAGTGCTAGAGATGAAATAAATTATAAAGGAAATGATACTGCCCAGGCTCAGATCCTGTGACATCCTGTCTAACTGAAACTCTTGTGGGTAACATGTTTCCCATTAGTTGTCCCAGTTTACAGGGGATGGAGGAAGAAAGCATTGAAGAGATATGCAATTCAATTCAACAAGCACTTATTCATACCTCTTATTTACTCAGAATGACTTTATTCAATTTCAGTGATACAAAGATGCAGACATTCTTAAGGCCCCTCAGCTGCATTGTAAGATGAACCACAGATGAATGAATATAGAAGAAAAATATGTGATGTTGCTAAGCAAAGATTGTGTATACATTCACATGTGGAAGAGAAATACTGTAATCTGGAGTTAGCCCAGGGCTTTCTGGAAAAATGAGATCAAGGTTAGACCTTTGTAAGCTTGAGTGTGGTAGTGAAGCAAGCGAGAGTAATCTGGGAAGGGCCACAGTATTCCACCAAGACACAGAGGTAGAAAAGTCAGAGCTCCTGGGTTAGTTAAGGGAGAGAAATCTGGCTAAGGGACTTCATGACCGGAGTAATGAGCCCTTACACTCAATGTCCCTGATGAGGGAGATCAACACCTATATTAGACAGACTGCTACAGCCTTCCTAGGGACTCAGACTTGGACAGGAGGAGCCCAGTTACAGGGGCGATTCCATTACATTTTACCTTAGTAAAATGGAGACAAAGGATAATTATCTCCAAAAAACAAAAAGACGTCTTCTTCTCTTCTGTTACATGGTTATATCCTACCAGTCTCTAAGTATGGCCTGACTTAGGTCACTACGGTCATAGGCTTTAAGCTTGAGTCTGGAGAAAGTTTAAAAACAGGGACCCCACTGAAGACACGGGAGAGGGGGATCGTGTTAGAAAGAAGGCACTCCCAGGATTCGTGCTCACTGCTTATACTCAGCAGGCTGCCCCATGACCTCTCCCCCTGGCAACCCTGCTCAGCAGAAGACACCTGGACTCTGTTCCCATGGGCAGCCTGGAGAGGTTGGCACTCGGAGGCCCAAAGAACATCAGCTCCCATCTATGAGCACTGTCCACGTGTAAACCAAGATTTGGGGAAGGGACAGGGTGAGTTGGGGGGTTGACACTTTCTGAGGCCGTCTCCTCTGGTTCCTCAGGTCAGGCCCTCATCTGGCCCCACTCCCAGGTTTTGGACAGATACTGGATCCCTGATGACAGCCTCAACATGCTTCCCCCACAACCCCCCGCCGTGGAGCCTGCTCCCCTCGCAGCCGCCGCTAAGACCCGGAGGAGTGGAATTTCACTTTGAAACTCTGTGCGTGCGGCGCGAGGGCCAGCACCGGGCATGCTCAGTCGCCGCGGCGCGGCGGGGCTGCTGCTCGCACAGCTCTGGCCCCGGGCTCCAGGGCTGGCTCCCGCCACCTCCGCCTCCACCCTCCCACCCCGCCCCACGCGGCTGCGGAGCTTCCAGAAGGCCGAGCTGTAGCGGCTCCCTGCGATCTCGGCCCCCGCCCGGCGCCGCCCGGGTTGCCGCCTCCTCCCACTCCTCTTTCTCCCCTCCTCTCTTAAGGTGGCGAAGCTGGTGCTTGCTTCTGTTCGCGCCACCCACCGCTCTGCCAGCCCCAGCCCAGGACCTGCGAATGCCTCCCGGAGACCAGAGGACTCTCGGCGGGGGCTCTTTCCAACAGCACTTTGCCTGAAGTGGGGTCGTGGCGGAGTTGCTCCTCCGCCGCTCAATGCAAAGCACTATGCGGAGAGCGGTCGGCTTCCCTGCGCTGTGCCTGCTTCTTAGTCTTCACGCTGCAGGTAAGGGGTTGCCCGGCAGAGCTGTGGATGCGCTGGGAGACTGCACATGCTCCAGGACTCTAGGGAAAGCTGGCTTCGCTAGGGAACCCTTAGAAAGGCAAAGCAGGACAGTGCTGACACGGTACGGGTAAGGGAGTTCTGCACCTGTTGGAAGACTGAGGCCGAAAACTTAAGCTAAAATCAGCCCTTGATTTTTCCTGACCTCGTATGAACATTTTCAGTGCGAATACAGGTTTGCTTCCTCCACCCCTCCCCTCCATCTAGACTCCCAGATTTTGTTTCTAAGCTCCGCACTTGACTGCCCGTTTTTCAGGAGGCAGACAAGACTCCCTACTGGATGTAATATTTTCTACTGCAGCGGCTACTTCCGTAAGGTCTCTTGGTTTAGCGAGGGCTCACAGGGATCCACTGGCTGTAACCTGATGGACCACATCTCTGCCCCAAAGATCGAAATACACGGTTCACATTAACGATGCCGCTCCAGGCTCCTTTGGCCCCAGCTCCTGTCAGTCGAATTTTCTAAACCAATAAGACGGACGAAAGCTTCAAAATAGGACCCTCTCATCTCTTTCAGCATCATGGTCAGGTTCCGAGGGCACCAGACAGAAAACCAATCACAGTTTCAAAGCTGACAACCGCAGGGTAGGCACTGTCCCTGGGACGGGTTTGATGAGGTCTAGCAAGGAATTACAGTGAGACTGGTTCCCAAATATAAATATAGTTGATATCAGAGCCAGTATCAGGTTTCGTTTGGAAGCAAACCTTAGGAACTACCTGGGGAATTTTACATAAAATGTCGCCATAGACCCTGCTTTTTGGATACATGCAGCCTCGATGTGATGCAGGGACTTACTGGACTGAATTCTTTATCATTTTTACACACACGTGAACCAAAATAAAATATGGCAGAGAGATTTTAGGAGCCCTACTGCGACAGCAGTTGTCCGTGCAGTATCCCTGTAGCAATCAAAGACCAGGTATTTTCCCCGAGTTTGCCTGTCATCCAATCACACGTATTCATTCATTTTTCCAAGCAATATTTTATTGAGTATATACTACAGTCCGGAGATAGTGCATAAAGATAATGGATGCAAAATTGCAATTTTGGGGTATCTTTTAAAAAGAGTGTGTGGGGGGTCCTTTTCTGTGTAGGCAATAGTGAGAATGAAAGATGGTACTTCCTTGTTTCTAGCTAATGCTATTTTAATGTATTGTGAATCTCTTGAACAAGTAATGTATAGGAACATTCAGGCTATAATTAAGTACTCATGTTAATTGTTATAATTATGATGTTATATTGTGGAATTTTCAGTAGTTCTTTGGCACTTTGAAAACTAGGATGTAGCTATGACGTGGTCATTAAATTATTTGCAAACAGTTGTAGTAAATCCTTTTGTTACTGCATACAATTCTTTAATGTTGAAATATGAGATGAAAACATACACATTGGGTTGACTTTTATTTACATTATTGTTTTATTATAGCCCTGAGACAAATAGCTATTACCAAAAAAATCCTCAGTTCCTATCAAATTTAAGAATGATTTGAATTGATCTATGAAAAATATTAGTGTTATTTTTAAAACTAATATATAACATTTCTAAAGATAACATTTAATGTATCTTGAGTAATTATAGCTTAAAAGCTATAAATAACCTTAAAACTAAGCAGGTGGGAAAAATTTATAAATTTGTTGTAGATGAACATTTGGGATGAGGAAACAGAGGACTTTTGTTCATCAAAAGAGAAACCTAGAAGTCTGTAGCCCTAGATTGTACCTGGAGCTCTGCCAAAGGGTGTATTACCAAGACAAACCAATCCAACTCTACTTTGACTTCTTAATTTGAAAAAAAAGAAAAAAAAAGGAAGATGATTAATCAATTGAATTTAGTCACAAGGCATTGAAGGCTATCTCCAGATTTCAGTTGCAAGATGCCATATAAAAATTAGTTACATTCATATTTTTAATGTAGTGCTTATGATAGGTGTTTTTTCCACAGCAGATTGCAAGTTTAATATTGTGGTTGTCTTGCCAGTTTCATTTTGAATGCATTTTAATTTAAACAGCAAGTTGTGGGTCACAAGCTGTCATCAGATTAAAATTCATCACAGTTATCTAAATAACATTGTTAGGACTTTTCATTAGAACTGAGACGAATCAGCTTTCTTGATCTCAGCTCCTGTAGATTTGGGTAATAAAAAAGTGACTGAGTGGAAGGACAAAGATCAAGAAGTCAGTGATAGTCTCTACTTGTTGAATGTCTCATTTGGCTTCTCTTACAGAAGGCTCTCCTCTCAGAAGGAAAGTGGGCTTTATAAAGAAGGAGAATGAATTCTATGTAGTCAAGCTTCTTCGGCTGAAAAGCTAATTGATCTGTTTTGGTTGTGCCCAGGGTACCAGCCGCTACTTTATGCTGGCAGAACTGATGATAGGTTAGACCTCTTTCAGGATGGGAGATATTGGCTGCCAGGATGTGAGTGCTCTTTGTAGCTATACTAGAAACTGTTAAATTCCATAGTCATTCTCCTAATGGTAAAGTAGCAAACTGTTTTCACCTTGAATACCCTCTCCAACTGTTTGGTCATGATCGCCTGAGTCACAACGCAAAAAAACAAAAAAAATTCTGACCAACCCTGAATTCTGATGACTTAACAGGGAAAAGTATTGTGATCTGTTTGCAATGTCTATGGGAGCAAAAAGAGGAAGAGGGGTACAATGCTGTGTAATTAACATCCCTAGGTAAGATAACTGTAATGAATTACTGAGCATGGAGTTTGTCAGAGAACCTGGACTCAACTCTATCCATGGCAGCTGATTTTCGTAGACCTTCTTAACAGAAAAAGTGATAGTTATTGTTCATCCAACTGCTTACTATACAAGTGAGAAAACTATGATTCAGTAAATAGTAGATATTATTACTTTAAAGTGCCAGTTAACAATATAGTCAGGGTAAAAACCCCATGGTTCCAGGCCTGTGATTGCACTCTATATAAAATCCTACACTCTTTGGGAGGCTACCACTGAGATAGTGGTGCCAGATTATTTTTCCCTAATCGTCCTCATTCCTTATGCCTCTGTGAAGCAACATAACGTATCAACTTCACTAGAAAAGACCACTTCAGGAATATCCAAGAAGGCAACTAAAAGCTACCCAATGATATGGATGGTAAAATAATTATGTGGAAGAGCCACAGACAGCTTATTTTCTTCAGTGTTTCTTCTCTTTCTTTGCCCAAAGAACTATGGGAGATGGTATTTATTGATAATATTTTAGTTACAAAAGTAAATGTCTTGGGGTATCTTGAAGATTCTCATGGGAAAGCTTTCATTTTCCTGGTGAATGTCTTGCTGAAAAAAAAACAAGTTGATGTCAATGCATTACTTTCTCTTCAAGCTCTGGAAATGGTCCTTTCAAATTTCTGTATGGTTCTTACTACCTACTTCTCTGGATGGCACAGAGACTACCTTCAGTGTATATTCTGACGATGCTTCTTCATTCTCAGAGAAGTGCCCAGTCAGTTTCTCTAGTCTTTGAGAAGTAAGAGTTCCTGTGATGGAGCTAAGAGGATCAGGGAAGTCATTGGCAGAAACACCATCCTCAAAAGAGAGGGTAGGAACTTCCCTGGTGGTCCAGGGGTTAAAAATCTGCCTTGCAACACAGTGAACATGGGTTTGATCCCTGGTTGGGGAACTGAGATCCCACATGCCATGAAGCAACTAAGTCACGCACCACAACTACTGAAGCCTGTGCTCTCCAGAGCCCCCGTGCTACAGCTAAGACCCGATGCAGCCAAAATAAATAAATAAAATATTTTTTAAAAAGAAAGGATAGACAGATAGGAAAATGATATTTTAAGATATCTTTTCTCAATGAAGAGTCCCTTAGAGTTCCAGAATCAGTTTTTCACTCAACATAGTTCTTACACTGGCCAGGGGTCTGCTCTATTTTCTCCCACATTACATCTCTGATATCTCTCTGCTTTCCTCTTTTTTGTCTCTCTCCAGCTACAATGGTCTCCTCCCTATTCCAAGAAGACACCAAGTGCTTGCCCATCCCCCCGAAGAGTTTTATTTATTTCTTTGCCTGAACTATCCTTTCTCCATATTTCCATGGCTTAATCCCTCAATTTTCAGTCTTTGTTCAAAGATTACTTTTTCAGTGAAGCCCTCATTGACTATCCTAATTAATATTTCATCACCCCTCAAATCTTCCAATACTTTTCCTTGATTTATTTTTATTATTAATTTTATTGAAGTATAGTTGATTTACAATGGTGTGTTAATTTCTGCTGTACAGCAAAGTTACTCAGTAACTCATACAGTTATTCTTTTTTATATTCTTTTCCATTCTGGTTTATCACAGGATATTTAATATATATAGTTATAGTTCCCTGTGCTATATAGCAGGAACTTGTTGTTTCTCCATTCTATACATACTAGTTTGCATCTGCTAATTCCAAGTTCTCAATCCTCTCCCCCACAGTCCCTCGCCCTTGGCAACCACAGATCTATTCTCTATGTCTGTTTCTGTTTCCTAGATATGTTCATCTGTGTCCTATTTTAGATTCCACATATAACCTCTGGTAGCTCAGTTGGTAAAGAATCTGCCTGCAATGCAGGAGACTCAGGTTTAATTCCTGGGTCAGGAAGATGTGCTAGAGAAGGGATAGGCTACCCACTCCAGTATTCCTGGGCTTACCTTGTGGCTCAGCTGGTAAACAATCTGCCTGCTATGTGGGAGACCTGGGTTCGATCCCTGGGTTGGGAAGATCCCCTGGAGAAGGGAAAGGCTACCCACTCCAGTATTCTGGCCTGGAGAATTCCATGGACTGTATAGTTCATGGGGCCACAACGAGTGGACACAACTGAGCGACTTTCACTTTCACTTTTCATAAGTGCTATCAGGTATTTGTCTATTTTGTTTACTGCTATTTCTATAACAGATCCTGCCCATCCTGGCACTGGGAGAGGAGCAGTGCCTGGCATAAAAGCTACTAAAGATTAGATAAATACATTGAATAAATAAAAACAACACAGTAATATTTCTAGTCTCCTCTTTTTGCATTTGATTTCTTCTTGGCACTCATGCAAGGCACCTAGGCAGCTTAGCCACTTCCAGAATGGATTTCAGCAGAGCTCATTTACCCCAAAATTAAGTTGCTCCCCAGAAGTCTCACATACCCAGGGGACATACAATCTCAAGCAGACTTTGCTACTTTGGGAAATGAAGAGCAACTGAGGATGGGCCTTAACTATCGATGAACTCAGTGGCAAAGTCCTTCCAACTGATTGCCAGATGCTGTAAGAGCCCAAATGCCTTGCTGGTTGGCTATATTTTTAATTCTTTGTAAAGTGCTTTATACTTGTGGGAATGATTATGGTAATGTCTGCATCTTTAGCATTTAAGAAGATGGATGTATGTATATTTGAGACCACACATTCCTAGAACAATGGAGCTTGCTTATTCTATTGGAAATCACACCCTGACTAGCACCTTGTAAAAATTCTGGGTTGTATTATCCACAAGCCAGATAATGATGAATGTATTATGCATCATTCAGACTTCTCTGTTTCTCATCTACTTTTCTACCAACTCTAATCTTTTTTTCTTAATTTTAAATTTATTTATTTTTTAATTGAAGGATAATTGCTTTACAAGATTGTGTTGGTTTCAGCTAAACATCAACATGAATAAGTCATAGATAAACATATATCCCCTCCCTCCTGCCCATCTTCCCTATCCCACCCCTCTAGGTTGTTACAGAGCCCTAGTTTGAGTCCCCTGAGTCATACAGCAAATTCCCCAATTCTAATTATGGTTCAACATAATTAAGGTGGTCATTTATCTTTTCCTTATCAATGAATATTGAGATTAGATTAAATCTAATTTTGAAAATTCTTCTCATTGATTCCCATGGATAGCCACTGGTTTCCTCAATAGCTTCTCTCTTATCTAACTAGTCATTTCTCAGTTGCACTTTTAGGTCTTCCTCTGAGCATTGTTTAATAGGTTAGTGCTCTGTAGAATTTATGTGTCCTAGGTCTTTTTTTCTCTCTTATCTTTGTATACTTTCTCTGTGATGTTTATATTCAGGCCTACATAGCAAAGCTGAAATCCATATTTCTATCTCAGATATTTCTCCTGCTCTCCAGTCCTATCACTACAATTACCTAGGAATCATTGGAGATCCCACAACTATCAGGAATCTGACTGTTAATGCTCAGCACTTCCCATAACAACTGCTTTTATTTCTATATATTCTATCATTGTGAATAAAATGAGAGTCCCCCACAGTCACCCAAGCCTGGAATTAATTGCTCATCTTGTACCCTACCTTTGCTGTTTTCATCCGAAAAGTTACCAGATCTTCTCACCACCTCTTCTCCACTTTTCATGCCCACATCACTGCCTTGGGATAAGTCCTTATTTCTCATATAGTATCTTACAATAACCTACCATCAAATTCGTCCTTCATAATAATGTCGGAGGTAAAACTGGAAAAAAGCATACTCGATCACATTCTTACTTTGTATTCTCTAATACAGCCATTTCCTTTTCTCTTAGGGTAAACTCAAACTCATTAGCATGGGGAAGTCTTTTACTATCAGGTATTTCCCAACTTCATCCTTATTTCCTATCATCATGTTCTGCTTTGCCCATTGTTACCATACTAAAAGCAAATTTCATTGGTTTGCCATTCCTCTCATCTTTTTCACATACTGTTCTATTTATCTTAAGTATCCAACTCTGCTTCGTTTTCTAGATAATGTTTCTCCAACTTTAAATCGTAGTTGAGCATTGCCTACTTTGAGAACCCTTCCTTGAACCCCATCTCATCCAAGTTGCTTTCCTGGGTTTTCCATTGAGGCCCTACATATTTCACTATTAATGTTCTTAACCTGAGTTTTTTTTTGAGGACAATAAGAGAATTGTAGCTTTTATCTTTGTATACTAATAACATATTAATAGAACTGTGCTTGTTATCCAGTATACCATCAATAAATGTTACATTCAATAAATATATTCAGGATGTACTTGGCAAAACAAATTTTGATTACTTTATATTTGCAAAGAGATTATATCTCACTTTCATGATCATAAAAAGTAGAATTGACTTTACTACTTCCCTTTCAATCCAATGTATATTTATTGGTTACAAAGCAGTGGAAATGGGACTGAATAGCTTTCATTTAAACATATTCTCTTTAAGATAAGTTTGTGTGCTGTGAGCATGATGCTTATTCTAATGGTGTTGTGTGTTGAACTCCTCCTAGATGGATAGACATTCCTATATGATTTTCTAGTACCACTTTAGGATGGGAGTGAGATGAATGTGTTTATTTTAAAGAGATAAAAGAATTAGACAAGATGCATAACATGATAGCTGTGCATTAAAGAGTGGACCCAGAACCCCTAACTCTGATTACTGATCAGCTATCTTGAAATAACAAACATGAGCCACCTACACATTTAAAATCAGGTGGGAGTTTGAGGCGGTGGGTTCAATAAGCAGAAATAAAAAATAATCCAACCTTCCTTTGCTCCCCCTGCCAAAATCCAAACCATCACAGAAAATTTCTGAGTATTTGGATGGTTTTATACAATTTTTCTCTTTTTTATGTATAGATAAAGTCTTTATTAAACCTTTATGGGAGCCATGCTTTTACTTGAAGAATGGAGAGTGGTTGATGAATAATAAAAAGTCACTTCTGAGATGATGGGGTCACACATCAAAAACTCATTTATTGCCATTATTATTAGTGATAACATGGATGTTATGTTTCATGGTAAGTATATTGTTAAATCTCTTAAAAGCTGTTTGTATAGTCTAGTTCAAAAGGTAGAGAAAGCCATTTTTCCCTTTAAAGGATGATTTTGAAAGATCCTACTTGGCCATAAGTGCATTCTTCATCTTCAAAGCACTTACAAATGCTGACACACTTAGAGTAGCTTTGATATTTCTCAACACAAAGAATTTTAATAGCTTGAAACATTTTAATGGTAAAATATTATTTTAAGATCAGGTTTCCTAATGCCTGCTCACCAAATAATGTAGCTATAAGTGTCTACTATTGAGATATTTGCCACAGAATGACAATTAGCAAATTTATGTTGTGAATAGTAGCACTTTCCACTTAGATAATTTTCTACTTATAATGACAATCTAGACTTTTCTCATAATCAAATATCATTTGATTTCATTTTATTAAGATGTTGATATCCATGAAAATTTCAACCACAGGGACCAACAACAACAAAAAACTGTTTACCTAAAACAGCAGTCTAGATCAATATGTCTAATTACACTGAAGTAGATGCTAAGTTCCGTAGGGGCATGAACTATTTTCTGTCTTAGTTCGCACCTGAAGCAACGTCCATTTGCTGACTTAAATGTGCAGAAGGGCTTAAGACAACCTAAACTACTGTTTCTTTGAAAAAGAGCAGTGAATGAGCACAGAGTAAGAGTATCTCACAGTGATTTACTGGCCTATACAGCAACATGTACAGAGTAAGACTCTTCTGCTATTTCACTACGGTAGTGATTCAATTCCTGAAGGAGACTGGAGGGGAAATGAGGGGATGTGCATAACTACACAGTCAGCTCCCAGTACTGGGGTACTTTCACTTACCTGGGGAAGAGGCTCAATACAAACTATGCCAAACATTATATCATGATGAGTTAGTCCGCAAGGCCATCAGTCTATAAATATAAATTTATAGATTGTGATTTTAAAGTAATTTGATTTCTTGGTCTCTTATTGATTCAAGATAGTATTTTTATTCTCCCTGGAAGAAAATGAAATAGCTTAAGCAGAAAAGTAAAGAGAACATTGAAATAATGGAGAAAATGCCATATTTTTAGATAATGCTTAGCAGAGGACTGTAGCAGTTACGAGCATGTATATGGCGGTCAGTTTCAAATCCAGGCATGGTCACTTACTGTCTATGGTGGTTTAGTCCCTAAGTTGTGTCTGACTCTTGCAACTCCATGGACTACAGTTCACAAGGCTCTGTCCATGAGATTTCCCAGGCAAAAATACGAAGTGGATTGCCATTTCCTTCTTCAGGGAGGATCTTCCTGACCCAGGAATTGAGCCTGGGTCTCCTGCATTGCAGGCAGATTCTTTACCAACTGAGCTATGAGGGAATCCCTACTCTCTATAACTTGGAATAAATTGCTGATCTTTCCACATCTCAATTCCTTCTTTTAAAAATGAAGACCATGTATTATAGAGTTGTTGTTGTGTGTTAAATAGGATAATGTAATGTAAAATAGACTGTGCTGTCTTAGTAAGTGCCAGGTAAGTGTTAGGTATTATTTGACTAGGGGTAGGAGAGGTCAGATGCTAAATGATCAACCAGTATCTTGGAGCAATTTCTCATTCTTTTTGTATTTGAGCCAATGCTAGAGAAGCATACATGCCCAAGAGAGATTCTGGATTCCAACCTCTTTTTCAGTTGGATCTTATCTGCATAATTCCTCTCTCTTTGGTCTGAGCCTTACTAATGGGCAGGTTTGTGATGGATTTTGAAGCTTCAAAGCATCCACCTATTTCTTCTGGCCACTGAGAGGCTGAAGAGAGCCTGGCCAGGCCCAGGATGTCAGATTTCATTCTCCTAGTCCCTCTTCAACACCCCACACCAAACCTCTCAATAAAATAGTTTAACATGCTTCTTCTCCTCCAAATTCACCTCTTCCCTAAGTCTCTCTCCTAATGCCTTACCTACAAGCATCTAAATGTGTTATCTATCTATCATGTCTTCAGCAAATCTGTATTTAAGTGGATATATTAGTAAAATGCAAATTTTTCTTGGGCTTACCCCCACTCCAGTACTCTTGCCTGGAAAATCCCATGGACAGAGGAGCCTGGTAGGCTGCAGTCCATGAGGTCGCTAAGAGTCGGACATGACTGAGCGTCCTTGTTTTCACTTTTCACTTTCATGCATTGGAGAAGGAAATGGCAACCCACTCCAGTGTTCTTGCCTGGAGAATCCCAGGGATGGGGGAGCCTGGAGGGCTGCCATCTATGGGGTCACACAGAGTCAGACATGACTGAAGCGACTTAGCAGCATGGTAATTGAAAATAGATAACCTTTTCGCCTTTTCCTAAACACCATAGATCTGAAATATCTAGTTCTTATTGCACTGTGTTGCTTAGCAGACAGCCCAGACTTGTCCTAGGAGCTGCCTCCCTAACTAGTCTCACGAGGCACAGAGGCAGCGTGAGAAGTTCAGACAGGTGACCAAGGCTGCAACTCATAGTTCTAGAACCTCTTTTAGGACTGCTGCTCTAGTAAGCCTTTTCCTATACTGACTGACTTGCTTGCTATTTGTAGCCTGTGGAACTTCTAGATCATTGGGCTCCAGATCCACCTGGAAGGCTGCCCATGGTTCTGTGGGCACTGGAGAAGATAGGAGTGTTTGAACGTAAAGGGAAAGCAAGGAGGGACATGGAGATGGGAAGACCTTTTATTGGGGATTGTCAAGCACAGCCTTAGCCTGTTCAAGGGACGACTCATCACCCCCTGATACCCAGATCTTGCTACCCAGCCCCACTTGATCTGAGGATTCTATCCTGCTGATTTTATCTCAGGTGACCTACCATGTATAGCTCCAGTCTGGCCCCCTGGGAGAGCTGCAACCCATCAGAAAAATCAGAATTCAACTATGGAAACTTTTTCATGGTGCTAACCTCTGATATGCAAAGTTATATTAATGGTGGGTTGGCTGTTTCAGTGCCTCTGAACACTCCATGGCAGTTAAGAAGCTCCCCAGGGGAATTCTCATAGGTGTTCACAGGTCTGGTCCAGTTGGGCAGGGCTCTTGGCATTCCTGGGTCCCTCTGTATCTCCAGAGCAGCAAGATTCCCCATCAGGTGTCCAGTGGTCTTTTCTGAGTGACTTATTTCTTCAAAATGGGAGTGCCTGATTCTTAGAGAGCTTGGATTATAAAATCATTTATCAGGCTGTTTGTAATTCCTAAATCTGAACATCAACTGAAGCTATGAAAATATAATAAAAGGGTCTCCTCTCTAGATAAACATTGGATTTATAGGGAAGAGACAACTAGATTTCATTATAAGAAAAGAAGGAAAATACAGATGACTATTTCCTAAATCCCTGTGATGTGCTCAGTCATATCTGACTCCGTGTGGCCTCATAGACTGCAGCCCAGCAGGATCCTTTGTCCGTGGAATTCTCCAGGCAAGAATACTGGAGTGGGTAGCCATTCCCTTCTATTGAAACCAGGTCTCCTGAACTTCAGGTAGATTCTTTACTATCTGAGCCACCAGGTCTATTTAATCCCTATGACATACTAATCTCTATCCCAAATGCTTTCTATAATATAATCATCTCACCCTTTAGGATTGAAAGTTTGTCTGAAATGGTATGCTTGTACTACAGAAACAGCAAAAATATACTCTAACTCATGTAGCAGAGTACAAATTAAAAAGTTAAGCTCCAGAATCTGACTTCCTGGGCTTGAATCCCCCCTCTGCTATTTACTGTTTAAATTATCTGTGCTTCCCTTTTCTTATCAGAATAAAAGGCTAATACCTTGGTAACTACCTCGTAGGGTGGTTTAAGGATTTAAAGAGCTAATTCATAAGACCCACAGCATGGGGCTGGAACATTGCATATATTCAATGGCAATAATTGTGAGAATTATCATATTACAATGTGAAAACTTACATTGGTCCTGTATTTCAGGTTCCATACTTGAAAAGGAAAAAGTGTGCACATTGACTATCGCCCATTAAAAAGAAATTCACTCTGAAGCCTTCTTTTGTGAAGAGTCCCTGCCCTAAAAATCTAATTTTTGTACCTCTATTAAAAAGAAAATACTAGTAGAACTTTTGCCTTATGAATTAAAAATTGCTCATAATTAGTAAGCTTGTGTTGGAAGCAATGAATGCTGTTTTCCAAACTGGAGAACATAAGAGAAAAATAACTCCATAGCCACCAGAGGTGCTGCAATTATGGGCAACCTCCATTCTGGTAAAGACCTTCGGTCTTAGGTTTGGGGTAGAATTTGTAGTATCACCCCTCCTGCTGTCTCACTCTGCAAACAATCTGAATTTACAACATCCAACAGGAGCCAAAATATCCCACTTCTGATGTTGAACCTTCTGCATGTCCATGGACACCTTGCAAACTCTGTGCATTGCATAGTTTGCGTACTCCACTGTGAGAGCCTTGCCCATATACCTTTGGGGTGTGTATGTGGGAGGGGAGAGAGTGGGCTTCATGAAATCAGAGTTGCCATATATGCATTCTGTGGATCAGGCAGCCCACCTACCCTGAGTTAAGTTCTGCTGAGTCGACCATAAATTCACCATGGGTACAGAGTCCGTGCCTCCAAACCAGTCCTGCCCTGAGCCTGAAGCAAAAGTGCTACTGGTCTCCCATACTTCGGCCTAAGGCATCAGCCCCCACTGCTGGCCACCCCTTCCTCGCTCCCCCCACCCTGCCCTTGACGTCTTGAAGTTCACTCCCTGGAGCTCTGTTCTCAGGCTGAATCTCAACCTCCTGCCTTCTCCTTCCTCTCCACCCCAATTAAAGTATGTTGTTCTTACTTCCCGTTGCAAGAGAGGTCTCTCCTCTACTAGCGCTATTTTAGTAAAGATGTGACACAGTGATCTACCCCTGATAAAAATAGCTGTTAACTGTATGGTCTTTCCCTAGCAAATGTTCATTTTTTTCAAAGAACAGTGAAAAAAAAAGCAGTGTCTTCTGAGAAAGCAGTATCTTCGACCAGTGGTGTTAATTTCAAGTGATGGATGAAGGGACCAGGACAGAATGGAGTAGAGGTGTTGACCTGAAGGACCTACCAAGTGCCCTGTGCTCCTCAAATCCCTAAATACAGACGGAGGAGACCAGGACAAGATTTCTTCAAGTGGCCACCATGGACCTCCTTCCTTACTCTCTGTAGTGTCATTACTGGGGCTTCCCAGGTGCTCCTAGTGGTAAAGAACCTGCCTGCCAGTGCAGGAGACTTAAGAGACACAGATTTGATTCCTGAGTCAGAAGATCTTCTGGAGGAAGGCATGGCAACCCACTCCAGATTCTTCCCTGGAGAATCCCATGGACAGAGGAGCCTGGTGGGCTATAGTCAGTGGGGTCACAAAGAGTTGGACATGACTGAGCACAGCACAGCACAGTATCATTACTAGGAAAATATTGTAATTTTTTATATGTTCTAATATTCATTTTGCTATTTTTTAATATAATTCCTAATCTACTGTGAAAATTATTCTTAAAACAGATATGTTTCTTTTTCTTGCAAGTGAAGTACAGCTTTCAAGTCATTTGGAGGATTCTACTATAAAAAAGATGATAATAGTTTATAATCTCTATATTTATAAATAGTAATATTTTAAATGCTTGCATAACAATAAGGCATAAAAATTACATTTTACAAGTGTACTTAGAGCTTTGTCACTCCATAAATGTATATGGAACTCAATTTCTGTGATTTCTGCAGAGGCTAGTGTTACTTAGCTTTCTAGCTGTATGATCATTTCCTCACTTCTGCATTTCCCAAGAGGGCATATCTTGATGAAGATCTTCTCTTAACTGCTGTGTAGAGTTGAAGAGATAGTAGCTTTCACTCTTGTCAACCTCTCCTCCAAGCATCTTTCAACTCAGTTCTTCAGGAACTGGGGAGCATCTGACTGCTTCTGTTGAGCTAACATAAATCTCGCTTCCTCCAGCAGAGTCCCAGGCCATGGTCTTAATCTCACTTCTTTATGACTTCTGTCTAGTCACACTGCCCCAAAGGATGCTGTCCTAATTGTGTTAAATTTCACTCTGTAATACTAATTTATCAGATGAAACATATGGCTACTAAAGCTGGGCAAAAACCAGGAAACATGAAATCCTTTCATTATAATTTTACCATCGGCACAAGGCACATAGTGGATATTTTCTCAAATGACTGTCCGTTTCTGTGGCTCCCAGATAGAGTTCTCTGTCGTGCAGCTCAACTTCGGATGGAAGAGATAAATAGGAAGAATAGAGGGACACCCAGAGTAGTTACAGTGGGCTCTAAGTGGGAGTAGGAACCACGTCAGTTCTAACAGGATATTTGAGGAAATATGAAGGAGTGTTTACATCAAAGAACATGCAGGAAAAGTTGACCAGATGCCTTAATAAAAATCTGTCCTTATTGTTGTACGATTCAGGCTCTTTCCTACATAGAAAAAAAAATAGAAGCAGTTTTATAAAAATAAGATTAGTTACTGTGGTGGTGTTTTTTTTTAATTTTTATTATTGATATACTAGATATATAACTGGTAAAACACTTGAAGCATTTAAATAATATTAGAAGAAGACATAGAACTTCCTCATGGAATTATGTTTTTATATCCTAGAGACTAGGGCATAGACTAGATTTTAGGAAAAAATATTTTTGGAAGGGAGTGTTCTTTCGGTAACAAGCTCTTTTACGGAGGGCTCATGATTGTTTAGAATTTTTATATATATAATTCAATTAAAATTTATAATTGTTATCTTTTAGAAACACTGGCTCAGTGGGTAAAGAATCTGCATGCAATACAGGAGACTCAGTATACACAAGTTTCCATCCCTGAATCAGGAAAATCGCCTGCAAAAGGAAATGGCAATTCACTCCAGTATTCTCGCCTGGGAAATCCCACGGACAGAGGAGTCTGGAGGGCTCCTCCACGGTGCCACAAAGAGTCAGACATGGCTAAGTATCTAAGGACGCACGCACACATTATTTTACTTTTTATGATTCATTTACTGGTCTGAAGATGAAAATTTTTTTATCGGGTTGCTTATTTGGTATCAGGATACAAAACAAGTGTGTGCACATATAAATATATGCATACATAATATAACACATGTTGTAAGAACATAACTAAGACACACAAACTGAATTTTGCAAAATTAACTTTATGTTAATATATATAGACAGAGCCATAATGGAATTTTCAAAACACTAATGTACCTTGCTAATAAGATTAGTACGAGTGAGTGTCTGTTATACCTGGAAGGTTATCCTAACACACCTCAGTTGCTGCATCTTGGGAAGGCTGTATTGTTCACCAGAAAGATTCAGTATTGATATTATAGGTGCTTCTAACTGGAGATTAGTGCCATGGTGACCTCATGGGTTAGCATTAACAGTAGTAAGTAGTATTATAGAGCAACTGGAAGAGTTGTTTTAATGTTAGACTCCTTACATCCAAGGAAAATCCTCCTTTAAGTTCTGAAAACTTAACTTCTGAAAATCCTCCTTTAAGTTCCCAAAGAGTCCTATATTGTTCTTATGGAAAAGCTTATCTTTTTAGAGAAAAATCAACACCATGTGAAATCTAACTGAATTGAGGCTCTCTTTAAAGAATGTACTGTACTCTCTTGTAAAGTTCATTTCTAATCTGGTTGTAGACCTGTAATACAAGAACCACCTTCATTTTCTGATGAGAAAACTGAGGCTCAGAGAGGTTGAGGACCCATACTCAAATTCTGATAGACAGGGTGTGGCAGGTATTAAAGATACAATCTAGGTCTCTTATCTCTTAAACCATTGCTTTTTTTTTTTTTAAAGCATGTTTCTTTCCTTTCCCAGTTCTATTAATTGGCATTTTCTAAGTAAACTTTTACTGGTACTTATATATTTTTAACTTTTCCTGAGAGGCATTTACAAATCAAACGAGAACCTTGTCATATTTCATGTAGAAATTCCCAAGGGACTTCCTTGATGTTATCCATTTGCATCTCCTTTCTAGAGAAGAAAGTGCTGGCAATCCTTGAAAAACAATGATTGTCCTTTTACAAAATGATCAGAAAACAAAATTGCCCTTTTTTGATTGTTCACTTTTTCAGGTCTCTTTGGTGACCACTGTTTCATCCTTGGTTCCTTTCCCAAGTCACTGACACTGATTTAAATAGCTGCAATACAAGGGTTTATTCTGAGAGGGTGTATGTGAGGCCATTCTACCTTATGCATCTAGAGTTACCAAAGTTGAATTTGAAATAATGAATCATAATGTACATAATCATAAAATCACATTGTGATTTTACATATTTTCTCTTTCCTTTGTTATGGATCTCTTCAGAGATTATCAAGGTCATATCCAGAATGAAATTTCAATTGTGGAATTTTATGACCATCAAAACTGGTCACTGTCCTGTAAATGTTGTTCCTATGATAAATGTACTTTTATTTTAAATGCAGTTAAGTATCTTTGACAAGCTATTCACTATTCTGTGAGGGAGCTCTGTCCCTTAGAAATTGAAAAAATTGTCACTGAGCTCTCAATGCATATGAGGAATCCTACCACTCATCTCATATCTACTTTCTTTTTCATTCCTTACAAGAAGTTTTTCAGTCCTTCTCAATTCTCCTGGAATCTCCCATCTTTGCTTTCTCGTCCTCTCTCTCTTATGAGATAGCTTCATCTCCTTCACGGAGAAAATAGAAGCTGTCAGAAGAAAATTTGCTCAGCTTCCACTGCCAAACCCATTAACATCCTTCATCTTCCTGCCTCTCCTGTAGCCCCATATTATAATGGAAGAAATACCACCCTCCAATCCGAGGCTCATCCCCCTGACTGTACTCTGGATCCCAACTCCTCCAGTCTTCTGGGGATGCTCAGTCTATTGATTATTCCATCTGTTTTTTCTTTTAGTGATATTTCCAACCACTCCTTCTCAATTAGCTCTTTCCCTCTAAGAATTTAATGTACTCAGACCTCTCCTATAGTGGAAAAAAAAAAAATCCCTCAACCCTACTTTCCCTTCCTGTTAATACACTGCTACTCTCTTATCACGCTGAAGTTTGTTGCAAGAGCTGTTATACACGTTATTTCTCATTTATCTCCCACTTGATCCTCAATCCAGTTAAATCTATCTTTCTTCCCCCACCAACTCTGAAATTACTTTCTGTACATTTATCAATCATTGTTAATGAGATAGATAAACATTTAGTGATGAGAAAAGATGTTTTGATACAGTATTGAGTGAAAAAGGTAGCTTACAAAGCATAATATAACATAATCTATTGCCTTTATTTGGAGTGTAGTGCAATGAATTTTAACTTTTCTATAGATTCATGTAATCATATTGTATACAGAAAAGTTCAGTCACTCCAAAGAACTCCTTCATGCTACTCTCCCTGCATCTCAACTGATAACCTAATAACCATTGATCTAGTTTTTTCTTTTCATCACTAGTTTTTGCTTTTCAAGAATGTTCTATAAATGGACTTTCTGCAACTGTCTTCCTTTCCTCAGACTAATGCCTTTGAGAATTATCCAAATTGTTTTGCAGATCAATAATTCATTTTTTTAAAATTGATGACCGATGTTCCATTTTATAGATGTATCAGTTTGCTTTCCGTTCATCAATTGAAGGACATTTGAGTTGTTTCCACTTTAGAGCAATTATGCATAGAGTTGCTGCAAACGTTTGTTTACTATCGGAGTATTGTTAGTATTTTTCATTTTAGCAATTCTAAGAGGTAGGTAGTGTTATCATATCACAATTTTAATATGCATTTCATTACTGGGGTAATATTCATGTGCCTCTTTGCCATTCATGTATCTTTGATTTTGTGTCTGTTCAAATCTTTAGCCTGGTTTTAAATTGGTTTTATTTTGTTTTCCTACTGTTAAATTTCTTGAGTTCTTTATTTTTTCTCATTAGGAGTTGGATATGTAATTTGCAATTATTTTTTGCCACTCTTTAGCTTGCTGTTTCATTCTCTTAACAGTGTCTTAAACAGAGAAAAAGATTTTTTGTTTCAATCCAGTCCAATTGATCAATTCTTTTTCTCTTATAGATTGTGATTTTGGTGACATCTGTAAGAATTTTCTGCCTAACCCTAGTTATAAAGATTTTCTCCTGTATTTTCTTCTAGAAGTTTTATAGTTGTACATTATGTATTTGGATCTGTGATCTTTTTTAAGTTCATTTCTATGAAGTGTGTATAGAGATTCATTTTGTTACAAATGGATGTCCGATTGTTCCAATATGATTTTGAAAAAACTATCCTTTATTGTTTTTACATCTTTATAAAAAAAATCAAATGGTGACATTTTCTCTGGATCTGTTTTAATTAATTAATTAATTTTAATTGGAGTCTAATTACTTTACACTATTGCGGTGGTTTCTGCCATGCATCAATCTGTTTTTGAACTCTGTTTTGTCTCATTGATTTATCTACCTCTTTCTTTGCTAATACTCCACTATATTGATTATTGTAGCTTTATCGTAAGTCCTAGAATTGGACAGTAGTATTCTGTCACCTTTATTCTTCAATTTAAAATTGTTTATTCTACTTTAGAATCAATCTATTATATGTGTAGAATTTTGCTTGAATTTTTATTGTCATTGGGGATAATTAAATCTTCATTATATAAAGCCTTCCAATTCACGAACACAGTATGTCTATTCAGTTCTTCTTGTTTTACTTTCTCAGCATTTTGTTAGAATTATACCTAAATATTTTATTTTTTGTAACTATTGTAAATATTTTTTAAAATTCAGTTTTCAGTTGTACATTGCTAGCTTATGGAGATGCCATTGATTTCATAGGTTAATATTACAGTCTATTAACTTGCTAAACTCACCTGTTCTACCAAAATGTTGATGAGTTCCTTAGGATTTTATACACAATCATCCTTTCCACAAATAGAACAATTTTATTTTTTCTTCTCCACTGTGTGTGCCTTTCACTTCTTTTCTTTGTTTACTGTCAATAAATAGGACTTTCATTCAGTATAGTATTGTATAGAAGTGATGAGTGTCGTCTTGTTCTCTGTTCTTAAGAGAGGGAAGGTAAACCTATTGTTAGCTGTGGGTTTTTGTGTAGGTGTCTTTTATAAGTTTGAAGAAGTTCCCTTCTATTTCTGGTTTGCTTATTTTTTTTTTCACTGTAAGTTGATACGAATTTTGTCAAATGCTCTTTCTGTATCAGTTGGTATGATAATATGGTTTTCCTTCATTAGACTGTCAACATGATGGATTAGGTTGATTGCTTTTTAAATATTAAAGCAGCCTTACATTCCCAGGATAAGCCTTACTTGGTTATGTATTACCCTTTATATTTCTGCATTCAATTTGCTAATATGCTCTTGAGGATTTTTACATCTATATTCATGAGCAATATTTGGTCTTTAGTTTTCTTTTTTAGTAGGGTCTTTTTCTGGTTTTGTTATCAGAGTAATTTTGGCCTCATAAAGTGCTTTGAGGAGTGTTCCTTTCTCTTCTGTTTTCTGGGAGAGGTTATGTATAAATGAAGTTAATTTTTTCTTTAAGTGTTTCAATTTGCCAGTGAAACCATTTGATCCTGAAGATTTCTTTTTCAGAAGAAAACTTAAGTAGAAATTCAATTTCTTTTATAATTTTAGGACAGTTTAGGTAACGTGTTTCATCTTGGGTGAGTTCCATTATTTTCTAGGATTTGAGTTGGTCATTTTATCTAAGTTGTTAAATATAGATGCAAAGAGTTGTACACAGTTATTTTCTCATTATCTTTTCCATGTCTACTGGGAATGTAGTGATATTCTTTCTTTCATCTGATGTTGGCAATCTGTGTCTTCTCTATTTGTCAGTCTTGCTAGAGCTTATCAATTTATTGACGTTTTCAAAGAATAAACTTTTGTTTCATTGATTTTCTTTATTGTTTCCTATTTTCAATATAATTATTTCTCATTTTAACTTTTTAATTTCTTTTCCTCTGCATACTTTACATTTATTTTGCTCTTTTTTTTTTTCTGATTTCCTAAAGTAGAGGCTTAGATTATTGATTTGAGACCTCTCTTTTTTTGTAATACAAACATTTATGCTATAAGCTTTCCTCTAAGCACTGCTTCAACTGCGTCTCACAAATTATGGTGTTGTATTTTCTCCTGGAGCTATCCTTGTCTATACTCTGCTGTACACTGTGGGCTGGCTAGAGAATACTGGAGGCAGGGAGAGATGGTAAACTTACTGCTGGTGTTGTGCAATTTTGAATTCTGTTCTTTATACCTAATCACTCTGCTACTGTTTACTTCCCAGAGTCCTCAGAAAGCTGTTTTATGCATTTTTTTTAGATTGTATAGCTCTGTTTATTGTAGTTAACAAGGCAGAGTGTGTTTGCTCCATCTTACCCAGGCTCAGAATCTTCCTTAGCCTTTTAAGTCCTTAAAAATTACTTTATTTTCGTTCAAAGACTCAACAGCGGAGGATGGTTAGCTTTGTATTTCTAATGCTATACCCAGAGCTTGTCCATGTTGAGTCTGGTGCTCTGAATATCCAGGGTCAGCTGTCCATTGATGAATTTTATGTCAGTAAGGAGTTGGTGATGGACAGGGAGGCCTGGCGTGCTGCGGTTCATGGGGTCGCAAAGAGTCAGACACAACTGAGCTACTGAACTGAACTGAACTGAAATCCTATGATTTCGGTTGTTTCAACTCTCAGACTGTCAGTGACACTGGACACTTCCAATCACAGACTCCTTGGTACACTCTTCCCACGGCTTCCATACTTCCTCAATCTCTAATTTTTCTTCTTCTCCTGCCAAACATTCCTTTAATGTGACCTCTTCTGGATCTTTGCTGGAGACTCAGTTTTTCTCATTCCACAAGGCTGTCTCATCATTTTGACACTCACTTTTCCTTGAGTATGCTTATGGTTTTTCAGTATTTATCTTTAGTCCAGCACTTTCTCCTGGGTTCCATATAAATGTAATTTCTTTCTAGATGTTTCTGCTTCTATATATTGTAGGCACTACAGAATCACATTTTCCTGTCACAATAAAGGACACCCCTATACGTTGAATTGCCACTAGAAATAGAATTATTCTTAAATATCCATTGTTAGTTCCTTCTACAATATTAACTCAATTACTGAATTTATTCCCTTTTATTTTTACATCAATTCCCATGTCTTAAGGCTTCTGGAATTCACCTCTGCTTTGTCCTCCTACCGCCTGCCACCTTGTCTGGGCTGTTCTCCTCTCATCTAAAATATTTTACCCAGTGCATTTGCACTTTTGCTTCCTCCCAATCCATTTTATTGTACAGCCGGAGTGATCTCTGAGAAATATGAATTTTACATTATCACTTCCCTCTTTAAATTTTATAAAATGTTCAATTTCCTAATGTTTCATTTCTTAAATACTATTAAAGATATTTTGCAATGTATCATGTTACTCTCAAAAATCACTCAGTCTCTTGGCATTAGTTCCCTATCACTGCATAACAAATTGCTATAAAATTTAGCAAATTAAAACAATACATATTTAGTATTTCTCAGTTTCTGTGAGGCAGAAATTTGGCCATGGCTTACTGGAGACTTCTGCTTCAAGGTCTCTCATTAGGCTTCAGTTAAAGTGTTGGCCTGAGCTAGGCTCCTAGGTGAAGGCTCACCTGAGGACAGATTTGCTTCCAAGCTTATTTACATGATTGCTGACAGGATTCAGTTCCTTAATCGTTGTTGCAACTGAGAGCCTCAGTTCTTCCTTGGATTTTGGCCAGAAGCCTCCTTCTTCACATGGACCTTTCCAACAACTTGCTTCATCAAAGTCAACAGGAGTCTCCTAGCAGCACAGAAGTCATCTTTTTTTAGCCGAATCACAGAAAGGACATCCCATCACAAGCGAGGTCGAACTCACTCTTAATGAGCATGAATGCCAGTAGGTATGGGACTTAAAGTCCCAAAGGAACCTTCTTTTTCTTATTTCCTCTCTTAATTTCTCTGTGCTACTTTCTGAATTATTACTTAAACTTTTCCAACTTACCAATTCTCTATTCATTGGTGTCTAGTCTACTGTTTCACCCACGTATTGCATGTCTTCAATTATGATATTCTTAATTTCTATGATTTTCACTTGAATTGAAGCATGCCAGTTCTCTTTCCCTCAAATCTCTTATTTTTATTTTCTCTTCTATTTGGATGTTTTAATTAACTTATTTTGAAGCCCCCTTCAATTTTCTCTTTCATTTTTTCTTTCTTAGTTAAGAATCTACCCACTTCTCCATCTTCTAACCATCTCTCATGGCAGTAATCTCTATGTGCTTTGTAATTTTTTTAAGTCTACAAGTATGTCTTCAGTGGAACTTACCTTACTTGGAAACACATGGAAATTCCATTTATATTCAAGTTTCTAGAGACATCGCTATAAGACTGATTTTTCAGTTGCTTCTAAGACCTTATAATACATACAGGTTCTAAAACATTTTCTTTCTTAATCTTCTAGGAACTACTCTTCCTTGGTTTTCCTCCTTCGTTACTACCATTCCTTCTCATTTGTCATTGTTGGCTCTATTTCATTCAGCTTCTTGACTCTAAATGTTGTAATTCTACCATGAGCTCTATCCTATATACTCTTCTCTTTTCAAGAAATCTCCAGTCACTTGGCTTTAAATTTTATCCATACTGGATGATTCATAAATCTGTCTCTCTCCAACCATGAAGTATACACTTATTAAATTTCTAATTCAACATCTACAGTTTGATCCTTAATAGGCATCTGAATCTTAAGATTTCCAAAATGTTTACCTGAATATATTCATAATGTTGAAGTGAAGGAGGTGATAGAGAGGTAACATTTGAAGACAAAGAAATAAAACTTATCCCAAATACTAGCTCAGTGATCCTCAAATTCAGAGTTGGAATGTGAGAAAACTTTGATTAGAAATTCAGATTTGTAAGCTACCTTTCCAGAGAGTCTGCTATGGTAGTTCTAGGCTAAGATATGGGGATCTGAGTCTTAATATCCCAGCTAATTTTGATGCAGGGATATAAGCACAAACTTTGAAAAACTTTTTCTTTCCTAATGTCTTCGGTGGGGTTCCTAATAGTGATGCCAACTTGGTTCTCATTACTCAGGGACAAGGCAGGACTGAGTCTTTTCACATATACAACTGGATAGGACTGGAAGATTCTAGTTGTGTTTCAGTTGCACTTAAAATTAGGGGTTTTTCACCTTTCTCTGTAGGCCTATTTTTGTACAAGAGACCTTATTAGTTGGACTCACATATTCTATTTTTTTGTGATATCATATGTTGTGTGTTTAGCTGCTCAGTCATGTCCAACTCGTTGCGATCCTTTGAACCATAGCCAGCCAGGCTCCTCTGTCCATGGGATTTTTCAGGCAAGAATACTGGAGTGAGTTGCCATTTCATTCTCTGGATCAAACCTGCATCTCCTGTGTCTCATGCATTGCAGATGGATTCTTTACCCACTGAGTCATCAGGGAAGCCTGATATCATATAAATAGAAAGATTGAAGATAAATTTCTCAGCTCTTCATTAATTTTTCCCCTTCTCATAAATCTGCGTTTTCTGATCTTTTGAGCTATTTCTTTCTCTTAGTGAAACTTTTCGCCATCAGCTGCCACATTTTGTTTTTTTTTTCTTTTTTTCTCTTCCCAAATCTTGCAAGGACTTCCAGTCGTTTTGCCTGTTAATCTTTTAATTAACATGCCTATTTCTATAGCACTATCTTGTAAGATAGGGTTATAATTCCTCTTTTTGGTAGGAGAACCAATCCCTCAGGTGAGACACCTAAATTCATTCAATGTGCAATATGCCTTTTCTGAAACAAGGGACCATCTTTAAGTGAGGCATGCTTAAAAAGTCAGCTAAGATAAAAATAGCATCTCCATTCTGTTTCTTAACCTTAAGGTGACCACTCCGTTGTTGCTCTTTACAATGTCAGACTCAGTCCTCTAACGGGAGGGAGGGAACTGTTCACCCATAGTATAGAAACACTGTAGGATAGTGGCCCCAGCCTTACTGGCACCAGGGCTCAGTTTTGTGCAAGAGAGTTTGTCCGTGGACAGGCCTGGTGGGGGATGGTTTGGGGATGATTCAAGTGCATTCCATTTATTGTGTACTTTATTTCTGTTATTGTTACATCAGCTCCAGTTTATATCATCAGGTATTAGATCCTGGAGGCTGGGGACCTCTACTGTAGGACACTACAATATAATTTATTAAATCACTTTTAGTAAAATTTAAACAAACATTTGTGGTCAGAAAGTTAATATATCTCTAAAACATTTTATCACCATCATCCATTAATAAAACACAGCAAGAATATTAACAGTGAAGGACCATATTCATTTATATACGTTCCTAATGACAGTGTCATCTCCAAATCTGAGGAATTCCTACTTCATTCAGAGAAACAACGTTTAAAGTTATTTCAAGGTCATACTGTCTAATCATCATTGTTGCTGAGTTATGGTAACTTGATTTCTTTTTCTAAAAAGTTACAGTCTATTCAGCATGTTGAGAATTGAAGACATGAGAACTAGTTTCTATTACTGTCTCAGAATTCACATGGAATTTAATTGTGATTTGAATGATCTAAAAGCCTAAAGGCACAGGACCCAATGGTTTCCAAACAATTACATCATGGTGAATGCAGTTGAGCTTCCTGAAAAAAAAATAACTTGTCTTCTTATCCCTAAGTGAGGGTTGAGAGCATATTGGTAAAATAACATTACTGAAAGTGCTGTAAATATATTCTGGTCACAGAGCCTCGATGGGGGGAAAAGCTATAAAAACTAGCAATTTCTCTACTATAAATATTTGGTAAGAATTCAAGGCACCCCAGAATTCTTATAAAAAGAAGGAAGTCATCTTCTGGGGATAGCATTTTTACAGCTTATTGTTGCCATAGGAATCCTGAGGAAAAATCTGTGGTGCCTAGGTTGCTAGGCACAACGTGGATGGCATTACTATGTTATGATCTGTTCAATCTGCTTGTCATCTTATATAGAAGATCTTAAGTTTGCTTTTCTAATTGGTATGTGACCTAGTGATACACTTTTGACTTACATGTATATGTTATCTGTTTCCTTCTATGGCCAATGATAAAAAGAATAAAGAGCTATTCAAGTCAATGGATATTTACCTAACAGACGAAATAAAACAGAATGTATTACTTTATCTGGATGGCCATATTACTAAGTAAGAAGGAGAGAATGGATATTATTATACAACTGGGAGTTGCTTCCACAATGAGTATACTCAGACTTCTGCCCTTAGTCAGCTTCAGATAGTCTACAAGTATTAAAAATTACACATAGTTGATTATAAAATATCAGCAGGATAAAAGAAGTATGAAATAAGAATTGTATGAAATGCTATTGATTAAAGGGAGGAAAGCTTGAGTATAATATAAAGGGTTGTCATTTGAGGAATAGATAGGACATCCAGGAAGAGTTGCTCAACAAGGTGTTAGAACCATGCACTTAGATAAAGGAGGAAATTCCTGACTAAAAGATGCATTAGAATATCTGAAATATGGACTTTTTCAAACTATACCCACTTCTGTGCCCCTAAAACCTCTGACATGCCTCCCTACCACCAAGTGTGTTCTCTTTAGGGGATAATGGAGTCGGGATGAAAATGGAGAGTAACTGACCTAAATCCTTCACAAGTCTTAAAGCTTTCTAAGAACAGGTAATTCTCTTTATCAGATAATCTATTCAGCTCCGTGAAGAAGGTCTTTGATTTTTGCTTCTGCTTCTTCCCCCTTTCAGGATGCCTTTCAAGAAGTAATGATCACTTTTTGGCAATTCGTCAGAAGAAGAGTGGGAAGCCAGCATTCATTTATCACCACTCACAAGACATTGAGAAGAGCCTGGATATAGCGCCACAAAAGATACACAAACATAACTACCATTCCTCTTCTGAAGCTCAAATAGGCAAACACCACCAAATTGTTAATTCAGCATTTCCTAAACCCGCATATGACCCATCTCTTAATCTGTTGGCCATGGCTGGTCAAGACCTTGAAGTGGAAAACCGCCCAGTCCCAGCAGCAAATGTGATTGTGGTGGTAAGTATTGCATTTAAGTGATGCTGATGCTTTCCTCTGTGGTTGATGCTTTCAAACAAATGAAATCTAATGGTGACGAGTTATCATTGGATCTCAATGACTATTTACCATAGCATTTCTTATTCTCTGGTGTTTCCCTTTTGTTAATTGATTATTATCTGTTGGCTTCCTCTTGAATGTAGGCCCACAAAATAAGAAACTCTGTCCGTATCTTCTCTGCACAGCCCAATGCAAAGTGCATAGTAAGCGCTTAATAATTTGAACAAAAAATTGTATTAGGAAGTCTTTACCTACGTTGGTCCATATCCTGCAGTTTTGGATAATATCCTGCACTAAGCCTCTTGCCTTCTGTGATAATTTGCTCTAAGTAGATTGGCTTGAGTCTCAGTTTATATATATAAATTGTTGTTGTTGTTGCTTAGTCGTTAAGTCACGTCTGACTCTTTTGCGACCCCATGGACTGTAGCCCACCAGGCTCCTCTGTCCATGGGATTTTCCAAGCAATACTGGAGTGGGTTGCTGTTTCCTTCTCCAGGAGGTCTTCCCAACGTAGGGATCAAATCTGCACCTCATGCATTGGCAGGTGGATTCCACCACCGAGCCACCAGGAAAGCCCATATGTATATACATAGTATTTATTAAAGATCTTCTGGTCATTTGACTCAAATGTTAAGAAATGAAGGGACCCTGAAAGGGAGGAAGTGATGTTGAAGGAGGGGAGTTTTCTAATTGGAGTAGATAAAATAGTTGGGAAGTAACTGATGGATAATATTCCTAATATCACTGAACAAACATCACCTTTTATTAATCTAGGTGATGTAGTGGGTCCATTGTTTGCATTCTTAGGGTTTGTAACCTAGACCAGAGGTTCCCAGTTTCTGGAAGTATCACAAACTTATGCTAAGGCTGACAGCATTTGGACTACAGTCCCTCTCAAGTTTAAAATTACTATAGGAGGATTCACATTAAAACTACAAAGCAGTAGCTAAATGAGCATTAATTGCATTTCTGTCTCCAAACGTAACCAAATATGTTGACTTTTAAGGCAAGATGATTCAATGAAACCACCTTTGCATTTTGGCAACCTCTCTATAAGCCTAATGTAATGAAAATTAATAAGCTTTTTTCCTTTTCTTTACTTTTTTATCTACCACATATATGACAACTTAGTATGGAGGATCAAAGATCCATTCATTGATGTTTTCAACTAGCGTGCACTTAATGTTTATTATGATCCAGCCATCATTTTGAGTATCTAGAAATGCCCATCATTTGGGGTATCTACAAGTGAAATGGAGTCTTTTGTTTTGCTTGGGAAATGTCTGGGAGGAATGTTGGTAACCAAAAAAATCATAAACTGAGAACATAATATGAGCTTTTGTTAAGAAAAAAATGTAGGTCATTTTGCTGCCTGAAAAACTCAGACAAATTTTCTGCATTTACATGAGTAACAGATGTTCTGAGGTAAAAGCCATGCACTGTGTCTACTGAGTGAAGACAAATGATGTTAATGATGTTGCTGTATCTCTATATGCCTGTGCTAATGCTTGGACTTGGGAGAGATATTTCCTCTGGTGACCATCATACACTCATCATTATCAACTCTTAAAGTCACTATGAATTACAGATCAAGAGGTTTGTTCTATCTTCTGATGTCATGTACTGTCGAGTTAATTTAATATTATGGAGGATAAAAGGCATCAATGAGGAATTCTGGCAGGTCATTGCACTTTTAGCTCATCTATGGTTTAGAGATTCATGAAGAAGCTGTGCTTTTTCTTTGGGGTGATGATGACATGGAGGCAATAGGCAATTTTGCTACATTAGCCTTCACTAACCTCTCTTGGTCTAGACTCTAACCATGCTGTGGCTCTGGTAGCCGGCAACAACAATTGCTAGAGCTAATGTTTCCTGTAATCCACTTACATTACTTATGCACATGATGATTTACTAGGAAAACGAGGGAAGTAGGGTTATTTTTAAATGAATCAATAATTTTCAGCTTGCTCAAAAAGCAGAATGTCAACATTTAATCAAATATCAGCTGGTTTGACGGTTCATTCTATACAGAAAGGAGAGTTAGGAATGGAACATACGTAGTGAAAGGGAGATATTTCAGCTGCTAAATAACTTTGGTGGAGTAATTGGTATGTGTTTGCATACGTGTGTGTGTGTATACATACATATATATTGCAGTGATACCAAAGAACTATTTTGTGGCTTAATTTATACCAAAATGAATAGTATCAATGAGTATTCATTTCCTGAATTGGGGAAAATTATTGCAGTCTTTTTCAGCCAGGGTAAAAACCTACTCCCAACTTCCAAAATATACATGTAGATAACTTTTAAGCCTTCCTAGCTCAGAGGAGAGATCACTTGTTTCTTTCTCTCTCATTTATTCCTGACATCCTTAAGACCATAAATTTTAAAACAAAAAATTCAATAAGGACTTGAAAGTTGCATGTATCCTTCTTACTTTCCCGATTCTGGGTTGTTGGCACAAAGCATTTCGGAAGAACATTTGTCCCCAAATGATTTTTTTCCTTTTTTTTTCTTTCTTTTATAATCAGAAAAATCTGTAGTTTATTTATTCCAGGGAGAGGACAGCACAGCTAAAATGTTTATCCCAAAGCATGCTAACTATGTTCCAGAAGCTCAGTTAAGAAGCTGTTCAGATTTTTGTTCAAAGAGGAAATATGAATATCCTCAAGGTCAAAGCTGCGGTAGGAGTAGAAAAAAAAAAGGCTCTAACCAAACATGTGCTGAGAATTCCATCAATATACATCAGGTCACAAGGCTACCACATTAAGAAAGAGGGAAGTCGGAGTGTGAGGGAAAATGGAAGCGTAGAAGAAGATGCAGGCTTTTCCAGTTCAGCAAGTTCAGCGTAGATTGCTGAGTGAAGAACGTTTTAGCTTGGGCAAAGTGTCAGAAGACTGGGGAATAGGAAGGTTTTGGAATATAAAGGGTGAGGATTATATAGTAAGATTATGGTTTACTCCACAGAATGGATTTGAGGGAAGGAAATGGGATAGGAGGAGGAGGAAGAGAAGGGGATGAAGAAGGAAAAGGGAGGAGAGAGGGCAGGAGAGGAAGGAACCGAGAGTGACAGGAAAGAAAGGAGGGGAGAAAAGGAGGGAAGAAAGTAGAGGAGGGAGGGAAAGGAGAAGGAGAAGAAAGGAGAAGATACAGCGGCAGTTCTTGGGGCAGTGGGAAGACTTCTGTGAGCACAAAAGATGATGGAGAGTCTCCAGGAGCCCAAGATGGTCTCTATGGGATTCCTAGAATCCTGAAGCTTCTTGTCTCACTCACCACTCACCCAGACCATTACCCAGAGTATAGACTAAACTAAGTTACTTACTTACTTCATCCCTGAACAGTTTGTGGCCAGGTAATAAAATAAGGCACATTATCTCAAACTAAAACCATATGCCTCACCCATAGAGCATCCCTAAAAACCCACCATCTGTTTACAAGAGGAGAGGTTACCTGAATAAAAATTGAGACACTATTAACAAGTAAAGGCAGAATAGATGGCAGATAGCAGCTAAATGTATGAGAAAGCAGAAAATCTGGACTTCAGTTTTTATTAAGATATGATAGTGCCTTCAAGAAATAATGAGGATATGACAGCTTACAACTTGTCCTCAAGAATATGATTCTGGTACCAAAAAATATATGACTAAAGTCACACTGACAGTAGCCCAAACAAGCAGCAAATACACTCTGATATAGAATAAAATTAAATTAAGGTGCTTGGGCTATGTCCTAACACTCAGACATTTTGCCTGTGAGGACTATGATTTAACATAATCTTTTGGACCCAGGATATTTTATCCCAGGAAGGTTCTGAACTTATGAAAACCACTCTAGCCTGTATACTTCTTGATGTGTGCATGCATGCTTGGTCCCTCAGTGGTGTCCAGCTCTTTTGCGACCCCATGAACTGTAGCCTGTCAGGCTTCTCTGTCCATGGAAGAGGAGAAAGAGAAGGGGATGAAGAAGGAAAGGGGAGGAGAGAGGGCAGGAGAGGAAGGAACCAAGAGTGACAGGAAAGAAAGGAGGGGAGAAAAGGAGGGAAGAAAGTAGAGGAGGGAGGGAAAGGAGTCTTTCCAGGCAAGAATACTGGAGTGGGTTGCCATTTCCCCCGCCAGGGGATCTTCCTGACCCAGGGATCGAACCCGTGTCTCTTGTGTCTCTTGGGTTGGCAGTTAGATTCCTTACCACTAGCACCATTTGAGAAGCCCATACTTCTTGATAGTGACTGCTTATATGGTGGGGACCAAGATGGCTGCATTCATGCGCAGGCTAAGTGATTGCAGTGGATCACTCCACTGAGTGATGGTCATAGTGGGCAAGCTCACAGAAGGTGAGAAGCAAATGCAGGCTTTGGGAAAATTATGAATTATTGTGTGTCAAGCATATTCAGGGTCTGATAGTAAGTACCAAGTCCAAAATATTAAATGGATGCAAGACATAAGCATAATGCAATGTAGTGTCTCCCAATGCAGTCCTGAGACACCAGTCCCAAGTTCCTAAAGAAAATGAATATAACAAACCTCAGAGAAAAATCTCTACCATGTTTTTTTCTTTTGAATGTTGAGCTTTTTTACCTTAATTTTTAATTGAAGGATAATTGCTTTACAATATTATGTTGGTTTCTGCCATACATCAACATGAATCAGCCATAGATATACATATGTCCCCTCCATCTTGAATCCCCCTCCCACCTCGCACCCCATCCCGCTCCTCTAGTTTGTTACAGAGCCCTAGTTTGAGTTCCTTGAGTCATACAGCATATTTCTACCGACTATTTTATACATGGTAGTGCTGTGTGTGGTCAGTGGTGTCCAACTCTTTGCAACCCCATGGACCGTAGCTCACCAGGCTCCTTTGTCCATGGAATTTTCCAGGCAAGAATACTGGAGTGGGTTGCCGTTTCCTTCTCCAGGTGATCTTCCCAGACAACGGATAGAACCCACGTATCCTACATCTCCTGCATTGGCAGGCAGATTCTTTACCAAGGAGCCACTGGAAAGTCCAAAATGTAGTTAAATATGGTTAAAATAGTGTCTTTATATTATGTGACTTCTAATGAAATAAAATATTTTTGAAAAAATGGGTTGCTAGGTCTCATCTGCCTTCTCATGGATGAAACTGCAGAGGGCTTGAAATCACTGGGGACTCTCTTGGAGCTTGGGTGCTACAATCTTCAAAGCAAAATTGGAGAATCTCTTTATTACACTATTGCTTGTTTGTACTTCTACCTGTAAACTTCCGGGAACATGACATATAAACTTCAGGAAAGGTAGCTGTATGCTAAAATCATATCACTGCAGAAACTGCATCATATATTGTAAAAGGGGAAGAAACGGTGTCAGTAAAGAATTTTGAGACTTAAAAAAGCCTTCATGATTGGTGGCAATTTACAGGCAAAAAAAATCAAAACCCTAAATCAATATTTCTCCAGGTTATACAATTAAAAAAAGATGCTAGATGCAAAACTTAAATTTGTATGACTTTAAAACTCAAACATTTTCATTTTTAACAGAAGTTATTTGATTTGCTTTGGGAAAGTACTGAAAATTTTCCTAATAGAGAATGTGACTTCATGAATTACATTTTATTTAAGCTAATGATAATGTTAATGTTTATACTCTGAAAATACATTCATTGATAGCTAGATGTTCATGTTGGAGCCGGAGGTTAAAAGGTAAAAGATCCACTCTACAGATAATAATATAAAATGAATTATAATGTAACATTAGATTTTAAGAAAGTCTAGAAAAAAGAAATTCTGCAGTCTACTTCAGATATTTAGTTAACTTTTTACTCTTTTCTGAAACAAAAGCCTTCATATTAAACCATAAGATCTTCTTACATAATCACCTTTCTTTTAAAATCCCAAACATTTACATTTTGGAAAGCTTTGTGCCTAGATTCTCCAGATATTATTGTACCCCTGCAAAATTATCTTGAAGTAGAAATTCCATTCTCAAGGTTGGCACCCTGACAGTCACAGCTGTCACCATCTGTTGCTTTTCTCCATTTCTAGCTACTAAAGCAGCAAGGAGAATGCTGGAACACACTTTGGAAATGATAGAGGTCAAGCTTAGGCAACGTCTATGTGAAGTTTCAACACTGGGCCACTCAGTACATCTGTTTGTTTTGGATCATTTAGACTCAACATTAGAACGATGGGAAGTCTTAAGAGAACTGATTTAATTATCATACTAATTGGACATTGGATATTTAGTAATGTTTTTGTTTTAATTCCAGAACTAATATATTTTCCTAGTGTTTCAGAATATTTAGAAACGTAGAGAAGGAAAAAAGAAGAAGTAAAAATAATCCTTAGCAGATAACAGTGTTGTCTTAATATATGTATCTATTTATATGATCTTTTCAGTATATATGGATATTGATTTTTTTTTTACCAAATATGCAGTCAGGATATGTAAGATTTTGTCATTTTTTTGCTTAGTTTATATTGCATAAACTATGAAATTCCATCATACATCTTCATATTATTAACTATACAGCATTATTTTTGTTGTTGTTATTGTTCAGTCACTCGGTTATGTCTGACTCTTTGCAACTCCATGGACTGCAGCACGCCAGGCTTCCCTGTCCTTCACTATCTCCCGGAGATTACTAACCTCTTGTCCATTGAGTTGATGATGCCATCCAATCATCTCATCCTCTGTCATCCCCTTCTCCTCCTGCCCTCAATCTTTCCCAGCATCAGGGCCTGCTAAAAATTCCATTGTGTAATAGATTTCACAGTTTTTATGTACTGATGTATATCCCCAATACATTCAATAAGTTAAGACAAAAGGAGAACTAAATGTTGAGTATATCAAATATAGTACTTGTTTCCATTGCAACTGCCTCCTTAATAATCTTGAGAGAATTTTGAAAGTTTATCTTAAGGGAAATTGCTTTCTTTATGAACTCTCTATATAATTGTAATATAGGATCTATTTTTTTCCACTTGGCCAAATTATGTGTTCTATAGACCTTAAATCTTAAGCAAGGGAAATATTTAAAGGAGTCAAAGAAGTTAGCAGGACAAAAAAAAGGATGTCCTGTTAAGAGCATATTAAAAAATATTCTATTTCAGGACTTTTCATTGAAGAAGATGGAAAGTGCTGTGTCTCATTGTGTTGAAACCTAAAAACTCTTTTTTTCAGTCCAAAATTTTTAGTAGTGTAAAAGCAAATAGAATCTGCAGATGAAAAAGAGGATATATTTTCTTTTGAGCAAACATTTACTTGTCAGTTCTCTCTCTAAAACTTGCCCTTTGGTTTTCCAGTTGTTAAGAATTGTGCTCTTGTGCTCTCTGGGAGTGACCTAGTCCCTTTTTCTTTCTTTCTTTGTTTCTCTCTAATTATATATCATGCTTATTTGTGTGTTTGTTTGTTTTACTGTACAGTGCTTTATTTAAAATCTAACTGCTGATGGATAATTCAACTGAGCTTTCTGGGCATCTGGCCTTGCCAGTGAATAATGAGATTGGCCCCATTTAGCAAATGACTTATTTCTTTCACCATGATCCCTGTAACTCAGACAGTAGAAGCAAATTTTTCCTTTCTCTTGTTTTAAGAAAACATAAGAGTTAAAATTCTCTGGAAGGTTGTCTCCTTGAGCAACGTTATGAAGCTTACTCATTGCTAACTTTTATCTTTAGCAGCTGAGCACAGCACAGCTGCTGCTTCATTCTGTAGGTGACCACATGGCCACCAGGGAGTCAACGGTCATTGTCCCCTGTCCTTTGATCGATTCTCCACCCCCCTCCCCATACCACGTTTTCATGAACTGGGACTGAAATGAAAAATCCCACTTTTTTTTAGATTTTTTTTAAACGTGGACCATTTCCAAAGTCTTTATTGAATTTGTTATAATATTGCTTCTGTTGCTTATGTTCTGGTTTTTCGGCCAAAAGGCACATGTGATCCTAGCTCCCCAACCAAGGATTGAACCCCCCAACACACTGTCAGGAAAGTCTCGTAAATCCCACTTTTAACACCAAAATGCAAAGGAAAAAATCCTCCTCTGTTACTCCTCGACTCTCCACATTCTCAGTACTCTGGTTATGACATTTCTGGCCATGATATCTGAGGAGAGGGCAGGTTTTCCACACCAAGCAACTCTGCAACACCAGCTGGGTGTCCTCCAATTTAATTCAGTTCAGACACTCTCTACTTGGAGAGAGCATCAGATCCCACAGGCTAAGGGCTTAGTCCTATAAAAGTTCAGGTGCCAATCACAAATCCAGGTTGTTACCTGTGCTTTTGATCACCTGTCTGTGAATTGGAGTTCCTTTGAACCCTTTATTGGGTTTGATCAGTTTGCTGGACAGAGCTCAGTATGATATTTTACTCAGCAGATTACCAGTTTATTATAAAAAGATATAACTCACGAAAAGGCAACTGGAAAGAGGCAAAGGGCAAGGTATGTGGGAAGAAATGCGGAGCTTCCCTGCCCTCTCTGGGTGCACTGTTCTCCAAGCACCAATCTCTCTGAACCCTTCTTCGGGGTTTCTATAGAGGCTTCGTTATGTAAGCATGATTGACTAATTCATTGGTCATGGGTAATTGATTGAACCTCCTAGCCCCTCTCCCTGCCCCAGAGGTTTGGGGATTGGACTGAAAGTTCTATCCTTCTCTCCCTGAGGTTATTTCTTCTGGCAACCTGCCTTCATCTTTGGAGAGATGGGTGGTCCAAAAGTCACCTCACTATTGTAAATCCAGGAGTGGTTTAGATGAATAACAAAATATACCCATTTCACCTTTATAACTTGAGTTAGTTCAAGAACTAGAGATAAAACTAAATAGTGTAACAAAAGATGTTTCTGCTGCTCTTATATAGGAAACTGTAACGGTGCCAGGAACTGTGGATGAAGACCAAAATATTTTTTCTTATTATAAATCACAATATCATATCACCTTAGCCATTTATCATTGCGTTTTCATCTTGTAGTTTATATATTTTTCCAAATTTTCTTTTTGAAGAGTGAAAATACAACCCAGCCAGTATTCATGTCCAAGTTGCTCTTTCCTTACCAATCTGCTGTATTTGGACCATATGAATCCAGAAAAATAAACCAAGAGGAAATCATCAACTTTACATCTTTCAATTTAGCCTGTGTTTTCATATGATTTAGTCATTTAACTGAAACTGTAAGTTAGCAACAGAAATTTCAATGAAATAAGAAGACAAAGACCCACTTTTGAGGGCTAGGACAGATGTTCACAGTTCCTAAGACTGCAGGAAAGACATGATTGTGAGATTTGTCTGCCCTTTTTTTTCCTGGGAATGGCAGTCACATGATACAAATTCCAAGAGAGCTGGAGAGAACACTGAGATATACATCAAGATAATCAGGGCTAAGAGTCTTAATCCCAGATTTCCTGGATTGCATTTATGAATGTCATTCAATTATTTTGAATATCTTGAGGTTCTGTATGTTTGTGTATCTGTAGTTCAAAAAGGCCTCTGATTTTCTCATGCTTTCATTATTGGCCTAGTGAAGCTGCACAATTTAAGAATTTGTCTATTTTTCCTTCCTGAAAGCATGGCAACTAGAATTAGGTCTTTAACCAGAACAAGTTATTATAACATGATGGTTTATTGTGCTTTAAGCCATCAAGTTGCTTAGAGCTAGTCTGTATTTTAAATAGAAAGTATTGAGCAACAAATGGCAAAATTTGTATGAAATGGGCCTCTATGCAAATTCTTTGAATTTAGACTTTTAGAAATCAGCAGTCTTCTTTTTATTGGCAAATGAATGTTTCAAAATTTCTTCATGTATGACAGGTGATGCTATTATCTTTATACTTATATGTAATTTTTAAAATTACAATATCAAATTAATTAAATCAAATCTCTGATAAGCTGGATTATAAAAAACAGCCAGTTACAGAAAGCAATATATTTCTCATAACTGTTTTAGTATAGGTAAGTCATGGAGACGAGAGAAGAGTATGCAGTATCTGGAAGGAAATGAGAATAAATAGGGGCAACTGGATCCTCAGACATGCAGAAGGTTTGAATGAACACCTAATACTTGCTCGCTCCTTGAAATATTCATTCATTCAAAAATAGCATTGAGTACCTCCTATGTCCTAGGCAGTATAGTACTGGCTCTGGTAATGCAAGAGTTGACAAGGTAAACAGTATCATTACAGCTGTGTAGCTCACATTCTGATAGGAGAAAAACGATAAAAACAAGTGAGCAACTGAACATATTTCAGATGGTGATAAATGCAATGAATAAAACAAAATGAAGTTATGTGGCAGGGAGCGTGGTGGGACTAGACTAGACTGGATATTGAAGGAGTCTATTGTATATCCAGAAATACTTAGGGATTGGATCAAAGTATAGCTCCCAGATGGAAGCTGCATGTTAGAAGCATAACTTTGGAGTCGGCAGAATGGGGTTGGAATCCCACGTTAGGTACTTATTAATTGTATTTCCTTTGGTGACTTAATATCTCTGTGTTTCACTTTCCTCATCTGTGAAAAATCGATACTAATAATACCCATCTTATGGAATTCATGTGGGAGTTGAATGAGATAAAACATTCAAAGCACTTTACATCATGTCTGACACATAGTAAAATGCTTCACTCACCTACAGCCAGACATTTTGGAGTGTGAAGTCAAGGGGGCCTTAGGAAGCATCACTACAAACAAAGCTAGTATAAGTGATGGAATTCCAGCTAAGCTATTTCAAATCCTAAAAGATGATGCTCTTAAGGTGCTGCACTCAGTATGCCAGAAAATCTGGAAAACTCAGCAGTGGACGCAAGACTGGAAAAGGTTTTTGGGATTTCATTCCAATCCCAAAGAAGGGCAATGCCAAAGAATGTTCAAGTACCAAACAATTGCACTCATTTCACATGCTAGCAGAGTAATGTTCAAAATTCTCCAAGCGAGGCTTGAACAGTATGTGAACTGAGAACTTCTAGATGTTCAAGCTGGATTTAGAAAAGGCAGAAGAACCAGAGATCCATTGCCAACATCTGTTGGATCATAGGAAAAGCAAAATAATTCCAGAAAAACACCCACTTCTGTTTCATTGACTATGCCAAAGCCTTTGACTGTGAGAATTACAAGAAACTGTGGAAAATTCTTAGAGAGATGGGAAGACCAGACCACCTTACCTGTCTCCTGCAAAACCTGTATGCAGGTCAAGAAGCAACAGTTAATACTGGACATGGAACAACAGACTGGTTCCAAATTGGGGAAAAGAGTATGTCAAGGCTGTATATTGTCACCCTGCTTATTTAACTGATATGTAGAATACATCATGCGAGATGCCAGGCTGGATGAAGCATAAACTGGAATCAAGATTGCCAGGAGAAATACCAGTACTCTCAGATATACAGATAACACCACCCATTATGGCAGAAAGTGAAGCGGAACTAGAGCCTCTTGATGAAGGTGAAAGAGAAGAATGAAAAAGCTGGCTAAAAACTCAACATTCAAAGATCATGCCATCTGGTCCCATTACTTCATGGCAAATACATGGGAAGACAATAGAAACAGTGAGACTCTTTATTTTCTTGGGCTCCAAAATCACTGCAGATGGTGACTGAAGCCATGAAGTTAAAAGACACTTGGAAGAAAGCATTGACAAATCTAGACAGCATATTAGAAAGCAGAGACGTTGCTTTGCCAATAACAGTCCATCTAGTCAAAGCTATGGTTTTTCCAGTAGTCATGTATGGATGTGAAAGTTGGACCATAAAGAAGGCTGAACACTGAAGAATTGATGCTTTTAACTGTGGTGTTAGAGAAGATTCTTGAGAGTCCCTTGGACTGGAAGGAGATCAAACCAGTCAACCCTAAAGGAAATCAACCCTGAATAGTCATTGCAGAGACTAATGCTGAGGCTGAAACCCCAATACTTTGGCCCCCTGATTGATGTGAAAATCTGACTCATTAGAAATGACCCTGATGCTGGGAAAGATTGAAGGCAGTAGGAGAAGGGGATGACAGAGGATGAGATGGTTGGATGGTATCACCGACTCAATGGACATGAGTTTGAGCAAGCTCTCAGAGACTGTGAAGGACAGGGAAGTCTGGCGCTCTGTAGTCCATGGGGTTGCAAAGAGTCAGACACGACTGAGTGACTGAGCAGCAACAACAACAACAAATTGTTAGCATTGGGCTTCTCAGGTGGTGCTAGTGGTAAAGAACCCACCTGCCAATGAAGGAGACATGAGACATAAGGGATCGCAGGTTCAATCCCTTGATTGGGAAGATACCTTGAAGGAGGGCATGGCAAACCACTCCAGTATTCTTGCCTGGAGAATCCCAAGGACAGAGGAGCCTAGTGGGCTACAGTCCATAGGGTCGCAAAGAGTCAGACATGACTGAAGTGACAACATACATGCATTATTAGCATTATATGAAACAGTGGAAAATATAGTTTTCTAGTCAGTACCAATGGAGAAGGCAATGGCACCCCACTCCAGTACTCTTGCCTGGAAAATCCCATGGATGGAGGAGCCTGGTAGGCTACAGTCCATGGGGTCGCTAAGAGTCGGACACGACTGAGCGACTTCACTTTCACTTTTCCCTTTCATGCACTGGAGAAGGAAATGGTACCCCACTCCAGTGTTCTTGCCTGGAGAATCCCAGGGACAGCGGAGCCTGGTGGGCTGCCGTCTAAGGGGTCGCACAGAGTCGGACACGACTGAAGCGACTTAGCAGCAGCAGCATCAGTCAGTACCAAGAACACTTGTATTTCTCCTGAGCCCTTGGTTGGCTTATATCATTTAACTACTGTGAATCATGTTTCCCTCTTTCTCTTGACAGCTGGAAAGCTGAGAGCCAAATTTGTGGTCCACCCCTAGCAAATAGAACTTTATTGAGTGCCTTATTTATTTTGTGAACTAACCTCATTCTTGGCTGGATGTTTACTTTTCTTCACTCGTTTTCTAATTCAATTTCTTCATTTCCTTAGTTTTTATTCAATTTTATTTTGTATTATTTGTGTTTTTGTAAGCTGCCATAAATCCTTTGTGTAATATGTTCTCTCTAAACAAATAGTCACTACAAGGAAATAGCCAATCAGTATGGACAAGTTGAGTCTGAATGTTACATGTTCTCCCCTACAGGGAGAATTTGTTTAATGCTTGGGGTTGAAAATATAAGGAAGTATAATTTATTTTAAAAATTACAGTGTGCATAATGGTCTGTTTGGCTCACTGCTCAGCAGGCCCTTAGCCTCAGCCTAATCCAATGTCATGGGCCAAGATTCATTCTTATCATGAGTGGTTTGAGCCAGTGGGAACAGAATGGTTTTATTTTTTTATTTTTTTAACTTTTCATTTTATACTAGAATATAGTTGATTAACAATGTTGTGTTTATTTTTAATATGTACAACAAAGTGATTCAGTTATATATATGTGTATCTATTCTTTTTCACATTCCTTATTTAGTTTGTTACATAATACTGAGCAGAGTTCCCTGGGCTATACTGTACCTCCTTGTTGGTTATACATTTTAAATATAGCATGACATGTGTACATGCCAATCCCAAACTCCCTAACTATCCCTTCATCCCTTAGAAGGAGATGTCCTATGTTCACATGACTGTTCTGCCACTGACTACCTTTGAGATCTTGGGCAAGTCAATGAACATTTCTGAGTCTTTGATTTTTCATTTTAATGGCAATTTTAATATCTGACCTGGCTACCTTCTTTGGCTCTTTTCCAGGACCAGTGAATGTATTGTGTAAAGCATAACACATTGTCATAATGTCTGCTGTTGCAATCATGGTGATGGTAGTGATGGTGATGATGATAATCAGTAGGTTGTCAGTTTTGTTGCTGACCTACTCTGATCTTGGGGTAAAATCCCAGTACTGTAATGGGCTTCTTGCCTTGCTGTACATACCTAGAAGGTATCCCTCACACAGTAGTTTAAGCCAACAGCATCATCCAAAGTTGTGCATCACACAGCGCACCCAGCCACATGTGGTCACCCTGACTAAAGCCCTCCTTAACTTCCATTGCTAGTTACCGAAGTTCTTGACATCATCTTCCCTCCCTGAGTGTCTGCTTTGTTCAGTCAACCGGCACTTCAGTTCCTCTGAACCTGGAAACCTGTCTTATTACTAGGTTTGTCTTTCAATTCCAGTCTCACAGCCAGCCCACATCTCTTTCCTGCTGGTAGCTTTTCATGTTGCTGTGGGCCATGTCTTATGAAACTCCTACCTTCTATTCTTATCTGCAGAAAGCCTAACCATCTTTTCTGTCAGCCAGAATGTGCTAACACCTGCTCCACGTTCACCTCTTATCACCTGCTCCCAGATGCAGTGACTTCTTTTTGCCTAGAATTTTCTGAAGAAAATAATGTATTAATTGCCTTCAGGATCTTAACATTTGCTGTATTTTCAGTAGTTTCTGTTACAGAAAAGATTTTTTTTAAAGGTGTTATTAATCCAAATGCAGAATAATTTATTGACAAACTAACAATTTATTAATAACCTCATAATTTATTCCCAATTTATTAGGGAAGATCAGGTAATAAGGACTCCATACATATAAATACATACTCTAGGTAATTGAAAGTTACCTTTGTATTATTAAGGGTGTGAATTTTTAAAATTTATATTATGCATTTCTCTATTTTAAATGGGTATATAGTGCTTTTAATTATATTTTTAAAAACTGGGTCATACTCTACAATCTGCTTTTCTTAATAGTAGCAGGTCATAGATATACCTCAAAGCCTTTAGATATAAATTGGACTAATTAGAATAAATATTCTAACTAGAAGAAAAATTCTAAATAATTCTAAATTTTGAAGGTTGCATCTACCATATTTTCTTAAACTATGCCTCAGATTCAGTGTACAACCAGTTGTTCTTTATATTTTTTGTATTTGCTACAACAAAATTGCTGTAATAAATGTCTTTAATATACACTCTTAGAGAAAAAAGAATATACAATATGTATGTGTGTATATATTTATTATAATATGTATATAATACACACGTGTGTGCTTATATATATAGCATGTATTTAAATATATTTTGTTCATTTATATATATATATATATGTATGAGATTTTCAAAAGAGAGATTGTTTGTTCCAAGACTATTTTAGTTAATACATTATCAAATTATTATTTTCTGAATAATTGTAGCAATTTACCCTCTGACTAGTAATGTATCTGACTGATTCAAAATCTCTCCAGTAGCAGTTGGTTGCTGATTTTTTTTTTTTTTGGTTGCTGATTTTTTTTAATTTTTGCTGACCAGTAGGGGAAAGAATTGCACCTCATGGTTGCTTTGCTTACATTAGCATTTCCATGACAGCGTAAAATATTGAGCGTCTCTCATGTGTATTGATCATTTGGATTGCCTCTCATGCAATTGCTTATTTGTAATTTGTGTATCAAGTTAATTATCTTTTTCTTAACAATTTGTAGAAGCTCTGTTTATTGGGATATAATCCCTTTGTCTGCCATATAGGTTGCGCAGATTTCCTTCTAGACTCTCATTTCTCTTTTTTATGGTGTCTTTTGCTGTACAAATTTTTAATTGTTTTGCATTCAAACATTTATGTTGGCCTTCTTTGAAAATAACTTTCTTGTGGCTCTTTCTTTTCTGCTTAACAATATATCATGGTCATTTTTACAAGGCAGGTTTAACTTGTTCATTTATCTTTCCCTAGTTTCTTTGTATGGGATAAACTTATTCATGCATAGTTCTGTCTAAATGAGAAATCATTCCATTTTTAATTGTAATCATTTTTATTTAGTATTTTTTGTGTCTTCCTTCCCCTCTCCTTTTTTTCACTCACTTCATCTCCTGTTGAACCCTCTTACTCTCCTGGTCATTCATACTAAGAACTTAGTGGGTGTCCTCTTATTTATTTTTTATACTCATAGAATTCAAACACACATACATATGCATGCACATACACAGTCACACACATATATGTATATATAGACATATACTTATGTTGAAATTTTTGTCATTTTATGTTCCACAAAAATGGTATAATGTTATAAGTATTTCTTTGCTCTTTTTTCCTTTCTTTACCCCTGATAACTCATGAAAAACTTTTCTACTCCATGATCATACTACTTCATGATGTGGTTATACCATAATTTATTCAGTCCTTCCTCTATTCATAGTAATTCACATTGTTTCCACCTTTATTTTTGGCCCTATGAATAATGTTATAAAAAGATATTTGTACATATGCTTCTACATGCTAGCCCTTTTATTTCTACAGACTAGATTCCGAAAAGTGATATTGCCAGGCTGAAGTAATATATAGCAAGATTTGTTTCCCAAAAGACAATAGTAATTTGCATTTCAACCCATAAGTACCACCTTTCATCCTATCAACAACAATGTTATCAGTCTTAATTATTGTGACTGAGAGGTATAAATTTATATCTCGTTATTACTTCTGGTTTCTTAAAGAAGCTATCAAGTATAACTTGCCCTTTCTGGATGACTCCAGACCCTTTGACTTCCTTTATTACACGGTGTGGTATGTTAGCTTTGTGAGTTTCCTGATTCCTCTCTGAATGTCTCAGTCACTGCCTGTGCTTGCTTCTAGGTGTCATGCCTCCACCCCACCTACTGGGTTGTCTCTGATATGTTTGAAAAGTTTGGACTTTAAAACCAGTGGACAGTATTTGCCCAGTATTTGCCCATATTTAAACATCAGTCAATAAACTCTCAGTGAAGACCCAAAGAGTACCGTTTATGAATTTAGTTTGACACTTCATAATCATTCAATTCTTAAGAAAAATTCATCTTCCAAAAAGTTAGCTACTGAGGGTCAATTAAAAAGCTTGGATTCCATGATTTAAAATTGCTGGACACCATTATTAATCTACTTAGAGTATTAATAAACTCAGAACCTGCTTATCACATAGCAAGAAAAATGTATAACCTCAGGTCATCAGCTTAGAAAAGGGTGATCATCTCCATCATGACATACTGACAGCTTTTTTAATGACAAATTCTGTTTGTCACTCACTCTTCCTGCCTCCTGCCACTGCATCACTGAAATTTATAGACTCTGGTCTTTATATGTTCTGAATGTTCCTGTCTGGGAGCATTTATTTTCTTTCCTACCATGTCCCTGGGATAGTCTCATGGTAAAATTTTAGCCTAGACAAATGACCCCAGTGGAAGATAGCAAAGATGGCTCACAAAAGGAGAGAGAAAGCATGCTGGGTGTGGTCCTATACACCCAACAGTCTCCCACCGAATGGAGTCTTTGTCAAAAGATTCCAAATATTTTGGTTCCATAGGTTCATTCATAGTTAGAAAATCCTTCAGCTATCTTAAAGACTTTTCTTTTTCCATTGATCATTTCAATTCTTTTTGCTTTGATTTTAGAGTCAACAAAACTGACTTCTGTTCAAGACTAGGCCTCTCATCCAGCTTAACTACAGGATGAGATTACTCCAAAGAAAATGGTTTTAAGAATTCTGTTTCCCAAGAAATTTATTTAAAAACAACAACAACAACAACAAAAAGGATTCTGGTTCCTATGCAATCAGCAATCACTTCTCTTTCTAAATGAAATCACTAGACACCCAGCTGTCCCAGGCTTCTTGATTGGCATGCATTTGCTCATGGTTCCATCACATCTAGACACTAGCAAGAGGGAATGAAATCTCAAAACTCCACAAGTTGGCAGCCTGATCAGTTTACTACCCAGTGAAGTCTGAGTTATTTCAACCACTTGATCTTTAAATTTACACAAGTACTAGTAGAGGAAGTAGTCTTACACACCTCCTACCTGTCTAACTCACTTATTTCACAGATAGGCCAGAAATATGAGATGTCTTGCTGGAGACTTAAAGCTTATCAAGGACTAAAGCATCTTGAACCAGATCATCTGAATCTCAATTTCTTTCATGAAAAATTATGATATTAATGTCTGTTCTGTTTCCTTCACAAGGATTTTGGTGATGAGCAAATGAATCAATGCATATGAAAACACTTTGAAATAATTGTGTTATGCACAAATGTCAGATATCAAAAATTGTTTTATTTTTATTTTTTATTGATTAATTTTTTGGCCACATCATGCGGCATGTGGGATCTTCATTTCTTGACCAGGGATCAAACTCACATCTCCTGCAGTGAAAGCAGAGTCTTAACCACTGTGTTGCCGGGAAAATTCCCATAAAATTGTTTTAAAGTTGAGTGCTGAATTCCTTGTAGTAGGAATTCCTAGATGGATTATAATAGCCACCATTTATTGAGATGCTATCTATGAACGGGCCTTCTACCAAACTTATTTTGAGATTTTTATTGTCACACCTCTAGGGCTCCCCAGGTTGTGCTAGCAGTAAAGAATCTGCCTACCAGTGCAGGACAAGCAAGAGACACCGGTTCAATCCCTAGGTTGGGAAGATCCCCTGGAGTAGCAGTATTCTTGCCTGGAAAATTCCATGGGTAGAGGAACCTGGCAGGCTACAGTTCATTGGGCTGCAAAGAATTGGACACAAATGAAACCCCCTCCCCCCACACACACATTGTCACACCTCTACCCTTGCCCAGAAGGAATGGAGTAGTTGATTTGTTAAGCATCAGGATGTTTCTGCCATCATTTTTTCTGAAAGACATTTAAGATGGGCAATATATCATGGAGAAAAGAGTCAAATTCAGGCAGATCTTTTTCAGTTATGCACTGAACCCACCTGTCTTCATGAAGCCTATTTTATGTGCCACTATATGACTTTCTATAGAAATGAGAGTAAATATTTTACAAATATGAAATAAAAATGTTTATGTCTGAACGTAAAGTTTTACTTACACCCACATTTTAAACAACCTTAAAAAAATAAATCTAACTTAAAAAAATTTAAATATCACTCCAGTCAATTCTGTTTATGGTCCTTATGAAATAGCTATAAGAATTCAAAGTTAAAAAAAATCATATTATTCAATTTATACCCATTGTTTTTTGTTCAGAAAGATGAAGTCTGTGTTTTCAAAAATAAGTTCAAAAGTGCCACTCTGGAAGCTCTGTTGGCACCTCTCTGAACTCTTTCAGGCTTCTCTACTGACCATTATTATTGTCTTTATGAAAATGAAGCCAAGGTAGTGATAGGAGGTGATAAAATAATCCCTGCTTCAAAATATATACACTAGCATTCATCACAGTCTACACTTCCACCAGTAGAAAATAATTTTCTCTAATAATGGCACTGAATTCCCAGGATATCTGGAGTGAATAAAGTTTTGATATTTTAGCAATACCTAGGTACTGAGATCAGAGAAGGCAATGGCACCCTACTCCAGTACTCTTGCCTGGAGAATCCCATGGATGGAGGAGCCTGGTAGGCTGCAGTCCATGGGGTCACTAGGAGTCGGACATGACTGAGCGACTTCACTTTCACTTTTCACTTTCATGCACTGGAGAAGGAAATGGCAACCCACTCCAGTGTTCTTGCCTGGAGAATCCTAGGGACGGCGGAGCCTGGTGGGCTGCCGTCTATGGGGTCGCACAGAGTCGGACACGACTGAAGCGACTTAGCAGCAGCAACAGGTACTGAGATATTCCCCATATACATTTTCTAGATAGCACCACCAAATAATTTATTTATGCAGCATGCCTTATGATCCTGACCTGATGATGTATACTGTTGTACATGTGGGGCTGTGGATTCCTAGCCTTGTCCTCGAGGAATAAATGAGGCTTCGGATACATAATCTTGTCCACAAAGAGAGTGACCTAGGCTTGGAATATTCTTTCATTGTTGTTCAGTCACTCACTCGTGTCTGACTCTTTGTGACCCCATGGACTGCACCACAGTTAGGCTAAAACGGGCCTTGGGTTGGGGAGGTCTGAGGAATCAGAATGGGAAGTACAGGGTGTGGACACCTAAGAGGAGTGATGGTGATTTGTCGTAGGAGTGACTCTGAAAACAAATAGCTTCCATAGCCTTCTTTTCCTTTAGACTGAGTTTGTTGCTGTTGACTTTTTAGGCAAGCATCCCTTAGCCAGAGGGGTCACATGCTCCAAGTCTGTGAACTGAAGTCAGCCTACAGAGGAGTCTGTTGGTTCCAGGGTTTTGATGAAAACCCCAGGGCAGAGCTTTCAAGCAGGACCTGCTGCTCAGTCTGCACTGAGTCCTACACACGGCCGGTCCCTCATCTTTTACACCTTGGGTTTCATGCTTGCCTTCTAAAATCTTTTGAGTTTGTAACATTGGTTTTGGATTTCAATATCTGCTGAACCTCTGTATCCCAAGTGTTGGTTGTATTTTTAATCTGTTCCAAAATTTGTTCATGTCCTTTGCCTGTGTTTTTTCAGCATCAAATCTGTGAATGCACCCTGCTTTACATATCCTCTGCTCAGTTAATGCAATAAAACTGTGAAAACCTTGCTGGAAATGTCACTGTGAATCTTTGCAAAGCCTAAAGGCTGCTGAATGCCATAAGCATGTAGTCTGAGGCTGCAATAATTAAATCCTTCTTTAACAAGCGCTAGTAACACACTATGTGTATTGGACACAATGGTTGTCAGGATGGCTTAAGGACAGTGGACTTTTCTAGAAGCCTCTCATTCTTCTAATATTCTAGTGACAGGAGCTTGTACTGTAAATGTACTATGTTCACAGTGATGGCAGTATCTGTTATCCCTGTCTTTGAGGGAATAGAATATGAAGACCAGAATTAAAGTTTTTTTTGTTGTTTCTATTGAACTCCTAGTTGACTAAGGATATGTGGAAAACTCAACGTTGTGATCATGGTGAATCTAGAGAATATAGGGTAACAATAAAGGAATAACCATGTATTGGGCTCCTACTATTCGTAAGGCCATGGTAGAGGCTTTTCATCCCTCTAGTTTCTAATTCTGTGTCATATTATTATTCTCATTTTACAGATCATGAGATTGAGGCTCGCAGAGGTTGTCACATAAAACGTATCTTGTTCTTTCCACCATGTGGCTCTGGCTTTCCTCTCATCTGTAGGCTTTGGGAAAGGTCTGGTCAGGATTGGAAATGACTGGTAACTATCTTCCTTGGGCTCTAGCAAGAGAATTATTTGTGCAAGGAAAATCTAGGGCTTTCTAACAGATAGTAGGTTCCCTTAGTGCTAGGAAGCTCTGAAATTCATGGCCTGGATCTGTGAAAAATTCCATCTCTAACTCTCCCACAGCATTCTCTTTGGTCCAGAAGAGAATGCCTGACTCCTTGGGAAGTTCCATGTTGCTGTATTAGCTGCCTACGGGTACTGCAATAAATCGCCAAAAACATAGTGGCTTAGAACAACATACTTGTATCATCATGTAATTCTGGAGGTCAGAAGTCTAAAATTAGTCTTACTGGGGTAAAGTTAAGGAGTCTACAGGGCTGGTTCCTTCTAGAGGAGGCTCTAGGGGAGAAGTAGTTCCTTGCCTTTTCCAGCTTCTAGTGGCCACTTGCATTCCTTGACTGATGACCTTCTAGCAATGGCATCTTTCTGACCCAGCCATCCATCATCTCATCTCCTTCACTTTCCTGCCTTTCTCTCAGAGAGCTCTTGTGATTACACTGATCTCATCTGGAAAATCCAGAATAATTTCCCATCTCAAAATATTCAACTTAATCATATCTGCAAAGACCCTTTTGCCCTTTAAAGTCACATTCATAGGATGAAGACGTTGGCATCACCAGGGGCCCATTATTCAGCACACCACAGCCACTGTTGCTGGTGATTGCTCCACTGGTAATGATATTCCACTTTGGGCAGCTCAGGACTGCCTCAGCATCTCCCAAGACATAGAATTCAGAGTTGCCCTCATGCGTACTTCCTCAAGGCAAGAGTGTGAGTGGCGAAGCCAATTTGGGCTTCTTGCTGTCAAACAGGACTTGCAATTTGGTAACCTCAATCTGGATGCAGCTCGTAGACAAATTTTGAATGTGCATTTTTTTCTTAAGTTGGGTGTTCTATACAAAAATTGGCATTTCAAGTATTTAAAAATTGGGAGATCTGGCATCACAGTGCCATGTTTTCAAATGGCTACATAATGGCTTCCACTTTTCCACTTTAGACAGAGTATGTCTCTCCCATTCATCTTAGTCCCTGTCACTGTCTGATGATGAATTACACTGGCCTTTTCACTCATTTATTTTAACCACTTGGACTGTGCAGTTTGAGTATCTGAATGTACAATCACTCTTCTCAAATCACAGCATTAGCATGCATATCAGAGAACTTCTGTTCAGTCATTTAGGGAAGGGAAGTAACTTTATTTGTACTAGAACACTTTGTGTTAATCCCCAGGTATCCATGCAAGGTAGAGAACGATCCTTGTCCTACAGCAGCATCCTGACATTTGCAGATTGGTTGGATCTTCCCTATGGATGTTTATTTTTTCATTCTAACATGCAGCCTTTGATCCACCAATACCTGGGCCAAGCATTCCTAATCATCAGTTTAATATTTCCATTTCACTGGAGGCAAAGTTTTCTACCTGTTATTGGGAAAAGTGACCCTCATTTTCTTCTTCCTAAGACTGATTCATAAATATATCAGTTTCTTAAAATTTAGAATCTACTTTATTCCACAAAAAGACTGTCATTCTGTTTATGTCCACAGTCTCAGAGAATGGCTGGTATATAATGAGTGATTTATAAATATTTACTGACTGAATGAATAAATGATGATAATGAGTGACATTGGTAATGATAGCTAACATTTATGTGAACTTAGTTATGAATGAATGTTACATCTTTAAATGAGTTAGCAATTGCAGTCCTGATAGAGACAAGTTCACTGTGAGTGCATGCCCTCCCACAGGCCCTGGAAAGGCTACCTTATTTATCATATAATGCTCCGTTCCTGGCTACAGATGATGGGACCACAGAAAGATTTCTAAGCCAAGGATTCCCTATCCTTAACCTGACCAGGAACTTATAACATGGCCAATTGCAAAGAGCATTCCCAAGAAATCAACCTAGCCCTTTAGGGTGTTTTTGTTTTGAGAACTCAAATCAAGAGAAACAGTCTCTCTACAGTTGGCAGCAGATGCTGGAGCAAATGGATCATACTGGGATTAGGGACAGACTCCCAGTCAGGCTACGTGCAAGAAGATTAGGCAGAAATAATGCAGCCACTGAGAGATGGAGGAGAATCTCAGTGTCTGATTTTCCAGCTCCCAGTTAACATTTTACTGAGGCTTGGCTATTTCGGGAGGACTCTGAAATTACCTGTTGTACCCTTACAACTTTGCTTCATCTGTCTTTAACTCAGAGACTATCATTAAAACACTTGCCCACAACGTTGCCTTAGTCTGGGATCCTAGCATGACAGCAGAATTTAATGAAGGAGGGATTGTCGAATAGCAGTGTGGCCAAAGTGAAGATCAAAGGAAACCAAGAATTCTGACAGCTTCAGGTACTACAAATTCCCAGCGAACAGAACTGGGACTCAACAGTTTTTAGCATTGAATGTTTTTCAGTATGTGAGTGTGCCTGAATCCTTCTATTCTAAATGGGAAAAAAAGTAATAAAAACACCTGGAGATACTTCATCCTATTATAAAACAAAAAGAAATGGTAGCAATTGGTTCATTAGATTCATTGGACTGAAAAGGATGTCAAATAAAAAGAAAATGTTAATATTTAATTGGACATTTTAGAAATCAGCTTGCTAAATTTGTAAAGATTGCATTCTTGATTTTTTAATATGCTTCCTGGAATAACTACCTTTAAGTGGGTATAATCTTTATGCAGTTGCCTTGGCATTAAATTTTTACGAATTAAAAAGCATGCTAGGGGATTAAAGTAGAATAATAGATGTAACATTACATGAAAGTAGGACACTCATATATCATTTATGACTTCCTTGCTCATCAGGACTTGACTTTTTGAATCTTAATTGAAAACTGGCATGGATTTGTTGTTGAAAAAAAGTAAATTGGTAATTCTGATAGCAGACAACTTTCATTAGGGAGTTAATTAATTTTAGAAGGCTGAGAGCCTGGTTTTTTAAACATACACAGTCATGTTGAGTCGTGGGACTTTATTTAATTACAGTCATCTTCTGGTCAGTGCACATTGTTTATCTTTTATTTTCATTCTGATCAATGCTAGTAAAATACAGCATAAGTTATTGTGAGCTATAATTGTATAGCAAAGCAAAAAAATAGTGTAGTGTTAGGCCTCAAGTAGTCTTAGGTGTGCACGTGTGCTCCGTTGTGTCCAACTCTTTACGACCCGCCAGCTCCCCTTTTCATGGAGTTTTCTAGGCAAGAATGCTGGAGTGGGTTGCCATTTCATGCCCCAGGGGATCTTCCCAACCCAGGGATTGAACCCATGTCTCTTGCACCTCCTACATTGGCAGGCAGATTCTTTACCACTAGTACCACCAGGAAGCCCAGGCCCCAAGTAGGGCATAGGTCAACTGGTTGACAAGAAGACATATTCTGTAGCAATCTTAACACTCAACCACTCCTCAGGCCATCATGTTTCCATCTTCCTTTTATGTTTACTTACTCATCAATTGCTGTGATAAACTTGAACATATTTTAGATCCCAAATGAGATACTTTTATAAAAGATCAATTAGTTGCTCTTTTAATTAATTGATTAATTAAAATTAATTTTATTAAGAAATAATAAAATTCTTTGATAAATTAAGCAACAGACAGACTGGCTGGTATACTTTATTCTGAAGTTAATTATATAATTTCTTTAGTTTTTACCCTTTGAATTCACTAGCCATCTTAGTTCCCTTCTTTAATACAAATGATTATTCTACTAGTTATTGTACACTGAACAACACTAGTTGTAATACCTCTACATCTGCAAAAGAGGCATCATTCTCTTCATTTTACAGATGAAGAAAGCGAGGCTCATGTATGTCACCAAAACGTAACTTTTCCAGGGCTGCAAAGTTCTGAAAAAGACTGCTTTTTAAGTAAGCCCTGGAGAATTTTCAAGTGCTTATAAATTTTTGCACACTGCTTCACCTCTCCCACAGGGACTGGACAATCACACTACTTTCTCCGTCACTAATCATGAACTTTGTCATGCTGACTGGATTGGTGTGGGAAAGAAAGGTCTGATCATGAGCAATCCTGATTTATTTGCCTTGTGCCCCCACCCTCTGGCCAGGTGTCATTCTGTTTAAAATCCTTCCTTAAAAGAGCATGACAGTCTGAGCATCACCCTATTCTGCATTTAAGTTACAGCCTGGTTTTGAAATCCAAATTTTATTCCTCAAGAACTAGATTTGGAAGGCAGTAGCCAATTAAAGCTACCTGTTTATGGGCACAGTGATGTGTTTGGAGGAGTTCTTTTACAATGAAAGAGATTGATGGCCCTTCAACAGGATCATAACTCCTATAGGCAGAGGACCATAATTTGCTTACCCAACCCCAGACTAAACAAAGGTCTCTGTGTGACCTAAAGAGGTTCAGTGTAACCCAGAACACAGCCCAGGCTGAGATCAATCCCAGTGATTCCACTAGGCCTTGGGAGATCTGCATGGATGCCATTGGAATTCAATCTCTACAAGGATATTTGGAGCAGAGCCACCCAGCCTTACGGTTTTACAGCCGTATGGTTTTATAGATTTCACAACCTGACTGATGACACCTGACTGATGACCTCTACAAAAGCGTATCCTATTTTCTATTTGCCAGGCAGTTTCTCAAGCTCAGCTTTAAAGACACCATATGAAAACATTTGGGAATTTCAAAATTAAATACTAATTAACTCTAGGAATGGGAAAGACCACTTATGAAAATAATTTTACAGAAACCCATGGCAAGGAAATGGTTTAATGGTAATGTTAACAAATGCCCTCAGAGACTGCCATGAGATCTCTTTCAGTCTTTCTTTCTAGCTGGCATTTTCTCCTCATGTGGATATCTCTCCTTTCATTTCCTACTAGGCCAAGAGGAGCTTCTTGTATGGAACTTTCTTAGTTTGCTGTAGTCTTGTCCTAAATCCTACTGCATCAGAGTCTCATTTATTCGATGAATATTTATTAAGCATTTTTATGTGCCAAGATGAATACACTGACCCCTCTGTCTTGTCCCCCTGAAAGCAGGAAATAAATCTCTCCTGTAAAAGGTACTCTTCCTCACTAGGAAGTAGAAATACATTCTTATCACCAGACAGATAGAGCGTTCAAGGTCCAGAAGGCTGTGAATGAACTTCACTTAGATTCTTCATTAATGAGTACCCAAGCCTAAGTTTCTTTATCTTGTCAGTTCTTGACAAATGTATTATTTCTTTGCCTTAAAGGTATAAAAGCTATCTGTTTTGGCCATTTCTCTGTGTCTCATAGTTCTACATATGAAATTAAAGTGTGATTTTTCTCTTATTAATCTGCCTTATGGCAATTTAATCACTAGACTAGCCAGAAGAACCTAGAGGGATAGAGGAAACATTTTTCCCCAACAAGGTTCTAATACAGAATGGAAAGCAATCATGACAGATGAAGAGATTAAGACTGAATCAAGAGAAAGGGGCTAGCGCAGCATTTCTGAGAAGCCAGTGCTCTCAGGCAGAGTGTTTATTCCTCTGTAGAAGAAAGAACATGATTTTGATTAGAACCACTGTAAAAGACCAAGGAGAGCCCAGGATGGATGATAGGGCACCAGTGTGGTAGGATAGTGGGATTCTAGGCAAGTTCTGTCTGATTTAATACCACTGATGGGAAGAGAACTTTTGAGAACAATAAAAGAATTTTAGAAATAGTCTTTGTGGAAAATTGGAGTGAGAATTAACTAGGAAACTAGAGTAAAAGAACAGAGCAGTTTGTAGGACCACTCTGTGAAATGAGAGAGGGAGATAAGGCAGGATTGGCTAAGAAGAGCCTCAGATTGAAGTGCAGCTCTGAGAAAGGCTCAGCCAGGCTGATGGGGAATGAGCACCCATAGGAAAGATTGTCTAGAGAGTCCCGTGTTGGGCAGGAAGGGCCTGGCTTTTTTGCTCCTGCTGAGCTCAGTGGTTGATTGGAGTGGTAAGGCGAGAAGATAACCTCAGCATGAACCTCTGGTGAAAGCGCAGCAGCAACAGGTTTTCTCTTGAAGGGAGATCTTAGCAGCACATCCCGCAGCTGCCGTGAGGTAAGTAAATGCCACCAACCTCTGGCTCCTTCTGGTTCCTCTTCTGTGCCCCACAGGCTTTTGTCTAGCAGCCTATTGTCAAAAAACAGTGTTCTTCCTTTCTAGGTTTTGAGTAGATTTTTTCCTGTCTCCCTAATTTAAGTCTTATCAACTAAACTAGACTTTTATGTGTTCCCAAACTTCTGATGACTCAGACGGAAAAGAATCTGCCTGCAATGCAGGAGACATGGGCTCGATCTCTGGGTTGGGAAGATCCCCTGGAGGAGGTCATGGCAACCAACTCCAGTATTCTTGCCTGGAGAATCCAGTGGACAGAGAATCCTGGTGGGCTACTGTCCATAGGATTGCAAAGAGTCAGACATGACTGAGGCAACTTAATACACACGCATATCTCTCTATTCATTTTCACTCAAGATGTATGGGTGTGTATGTGTGTGTTCAGTCACTCAGTCTGGATAGAGTTTCAGTAGGAAGGTGAAAAATTTGGGAGATGGATGATGGTGAGAGTTGCTCGACATTATATCTGTACATAGAGCCACTGGAAATGTACAGTTTGTTTAGTCGCTGAGTTATGTCTAACTCTTTTGTGACCCCGTGGACTGTAGCCCACCAGGCTCCTCTGTCCATGGGATTTCCAGTGCAAGAATAGTGGAGTGGGTTGTCATTTCCTTCTCCATGGGATCTTCCTGACCCAGAGGTCAAACCTGTGTCTCCTGTGTTGGCAGGCAGATTCTTTACCACTGTGCCACCTAGGGAAAGCCAAGATATCAAATACCTATTTGCTAATGGCTCTCCAAATGTATGTCTTCACAACAGATTCTTCTGTACAGCCCCCAGAATGAACTACCACTTACAATTATTTGATCATTCGACTCCTTCATCGAAATCTCCCTTCAGATGTTACAGAAGTACCTCAAAGGTAGTCATATCCCATGTATTTCTAAAATCATATCCCTGTATTTCTTCCATTTTCCTGATTATTATTCCCTGTTTTGGTTAAAAAAAAAAAAAAATCCACTCAGTTGCCCAAAACATAACTATAGAATGACACTAGATTCTTTCTCTCTCCTCCCCACCTTGCCTGCCAACTCCATCTCACAATGAACACCAGCCCTAAGTAATTCTAATCCATATACGCTTTGCCATCCTAACTGCAATTTTAATAGTTAAGACTTATAATTTCCTGCTCATTTAGCGCTATAACCTTCGAACTGGCATTCCTGACTTCAGATGTGATCTCTGTTATTGCTGAAGAGATTATTCTCATGGGCAATATGTTCATATTACTCAAAAGTTTTCGGTAGTTCACCATCAAATACTGCTTATATACCACATGTAGCCTTCCACCATTTTGGCTCTGAAAATGTATCCAATTCCATCCCCTCTAAGTCTCACGTTCCTGTGCTTTACTTGAACTGAACTACTCATGGGGAGAAGCCACCACACTCCTTCTTACCTGCCCTTTTGTATATATGGCTGCATCTACCAACCTGGAAAATGCCTTCTCACTCTTCATACCCCAGGCTGATTGGATGTCCTTTCTCTGTGCTCCTATTCTTTCTTTCATGCACCTTCACTGTAGCCATTGCAATTGGCCTGCCATTGTTGGCAAGGCCAACAATGTCTCCTCACCATAAACGACACTAATTACACGCAAAGGTTGTATCTTTTAATCAATATATTCCCAGAGCCTGGGCCTTTAAAGTGACTCATGATACTTGAGTTTCAATGAGCACATGAATATGAATGAATTCAAAAAATTGAGTCTTGAAAATAATTTTTAAAAGTATGTCCGCTCCTAAATTGTTTTAAAATAGTTGCCTGAAGAGATCGCAGAGAAAAAATATTGGGAGTGAAAAATACTATGCCTTATGGATGAAAATTTTCCTCTGTTTACTAAAGTACACAGATTTCATTCTATTACAAGCAACTTCAGAGGATTATCTCCAACTGCCTGTGATAGCTTCAATTGTATCAAGTATTCCCAGTACAAGTAGGACATGGCGGTGTCTTAAAACACATTGTTATATGGTTTCCACAGGCAGTGCTTTGTTGTTTAAATGGAATTTGGCCTGAAATCCTTAAAAAAAAAAAAACTATATTCATACAGTACTTAACAGTTGCCAAACCATTTTCACACCCTGATTTTACTTGATATTTAAAGTATCTCAATGAAGTAGTCAGGACAACACTGATCATCTTTTTATAGACAACAGAAGCTCTGAGAGGCAATGAGGCTTACTCAAGACTGACCGTTACTGGAGCTGGAATGCAAGACTTCTGGTTGCTAAACCCATGTTCCTCCTCTCCAGCCTTGCAGCCTTCTTGGTGGTTTCTGCCTGCAGAGCAGATAGAGCTGTGGGCTTAGTCACTGCCCAGATCAGTTTGCATTCCTACAGTGTTTCTCATGGCCCCAAGGTTACTGGTCACTGTCGACTGTGGATGTTATAGAAGTTACTTCATTTCAAAAGTGCTTTTCTTCAACAGCTTTCCCAGCTGCCCTAGTTAAGGTTGGAGCTGCCAGCTCGAGTTATTGACACTAGGAAACCCCTTTACTGATCTTACATAATGATTACTGCTCTTGGGTTGGTGTCTAAACTGCAGTCCTACATTTCATGGTTTTATAGTTTCATCTTCCTGGATGTAAAAACAATCATCACAACAATTTTTTTTTAAAGTTTAAACTGAAATTCTTTAATTCTGCAGAGGGCTAGAATATTTCTTTGTAGCCCTCATGGAAGAATTTCTTAGCCCACATTTCTCTACACAAGGCTAACTTTAACAGCAGATGTGTTTTGTTTGGATTTTACAGTGCTTTAAAATACGGTTAGAATTTGGAAGATTTTAGGTAGAGTGTGTACCCTTCAGTTTTTCCCTGGGCCCCCATCCTAAGTCATTTATTTTAAGTTTCTGGCCTCAGAACTAGTCTGAGTTTGCACCCCATCTGTATTAATACACAGATGGTTTAAAAATAATACGGTCATGGTTTAAGAATAACAGCTAATATTTATCAAGCACCATCTATGTACTGTTTTTTTCAATATTTCACAAATATTAGTTTAATTTTCACAACAGACTCTTCACAGGTAGATAACTCTTAGTTGTAGGTGCCATCTCACCATCTGCATTTTATAAATGAGAGGAGAGAGGCACCAAGAGTTAAGTAACTTGCCCAGTCATACGCTCATCAAGTGGCAGGGCTGAAATTCAGACCAGGCGCTCTGGATCCAGAGGCAAGCTCTACACTCAAGTCCCAGATACAATGTCAGCTTTTGTATGATTCATATAAGGAAACAGAAAACAAATCATTGGTTGGTAGTCCTTACCAAAGAAATGTGAGCTAAGGAGCTTGCATAAATGAGCTGAGAGTGCTTTGTCTGCGTATGCAGCAGTGAGCATATGCTTGCTTCTGTGGACGTTGAAGACTCTGAGGGTCTCGTGAAGATGCATCTACTACTTCAGCCAAAAAAGATGTAAAGGGCACTTGGCACAGAGCGGACCCATGAAATCAGAATGCGGTGTGTGTCCTTATACTACTCTGATTTTGTATAAATGTAGATTGTCAGATTATATTGGTAGAAGCAGCTGGTTTTGCTCTGCATTTTCCTTCTTAGTAATTCCACTTCTCTTTGCAAGCTTGTAATATCACTCAGTCTCACATAGAGGTTGAATGAGATTCCTAAGAAATCGTTACCAGTCAAGCTGGGGAATTGTATGTAATCAAGGCAAGGGAAGGGGAGGGTAAGTAATCCCTTTTCAACATATGGCTACAAAATAATTATCACTAATCACCAGTATGCGATTTTATTAATAGAACGGAAAAGAACAGAAACGATTCAGATGTCTCCAAGTTTTAAGATTTGATAGCACTCTAACTCCGATAGTAATAATAATGACATTTTAGCTACTGGAATTTTAGAGGTTTGCTGTTGAATCACTCTGAAAAGACAGAGATGGAGAGAGAGAGAGTGAGCACTATATTTTACTTTCTGATATACAAAAGTGAAGGATAGAAACACTTGTAAACTTGGAATGTTATGCTCATTATCATTCCCCCTTGTTGGTCTATAGTAAATTTTGTTCATAAGCCTATGTGATCAATATGTTTCATGTTGGGTAAGGGCATTGCTGGCTGACTTGACTTTGGTCCTATGGCAAGCCTGATAGCCAAGAACTGTCATGCTATGTTAGAAACAGAAGCCAGGGATAGGATAGAATGCCATCTTATTCTGGGGTGAGCACAAAAGGACAGCAGAGTCCTATACAAGAAGCAAAAGCATAATTGGGTTTAGTGCAATGTCATAAGTCAGGTCAGACACCAAAACTGAGTAAAGGTGGGTGAGAAGCCCAGTGTATGTGCTTAGTTGCCCAGTGATGTCCAGCTCTTTGTGACCCTATGGACTGTAACCCTGCAGGCTCCTCTGTCCATGGGGCTCTCCAGGCAACACTACTGGAGTGGGTAGCCATTCCCTTCTCTAGAAGATCTTCCCAACCCGGGGAGTGAACCTAGGTCTCCTGAATTGCTGGTGGATTCTTTCCTGTCTGAGCTACCAGGGAATTTATATGGGAAGGCCAGAGACACAGACAAACTAGAAGGAGAAGAATGTGGTCTGGCAAGGAGACAAGGAAATATTGCTTAATAGAAGTTAAAAGTCTATGTTTTGGAGTCAATTCTGAATTCCTACTTTTCTTATCGTGTGTGTTAGTCGCTCAGTTGTGTCCAACTCTTTGAGACCCCATAGACTGTAGCCCGCCAGGCTCCTCTGTCCATGAGACTCTCCAGGCAAGAATACTGGAGTGGGTTGCCATTTCCTTCTCCTGGGGATCTTTCCAACCCAGGGATCAAACCCAGGTCTCCTGCACTGCAGGCAGATTCTTTACCATCTGAACCACAGGCTTCCCTACTTTTTAAATTAGTTTTCTGCCTATTTGTAAGCAGAATGTGCAGTGGGTAGGTACTAGATTTTGCAATTGTATTGCTGAAGTTTGAATCCTGTTTCTTTACTACCAACTATGTGACATTGTTACCAACCCAGGTTCTTGGACTCTTTATGCAGCAGAAATTGGTAAGAGGCCAGATGAGAAATTCAGGCAAGGCTTTACTGGAACTCGTGCTATAGCATGAGGGAGGAGAATCAAATAACAGGTGCCCTTGCTCACTCCCTGACAGGGGGCAAACAAGACCCTTAAAGGGGTTGGGGGTAGGGATGATAGGCGGTCAGACAGGAGTGTTGGCTTAAGTGGTCTGCCCACCACCTTCCTGCTACTATGTACAGCAATTATGCATGGTACCAGACTTTTGCTCCTGGCACCTAAGAAGAGGCAGGTGGATTTTAGCCCTTTTGTATCTTATTGTTCATACTTTGCCCCCACTGTACATGCAAGCAGTTGTTTTCAGTCCCTTATAGTTTCTTTGTATTTTGTTGCTCCAAGAGATGTTTGTCCAGGCCTCAGCGATTCAGTAAAGGGTGCCAGGTCCCAGGTCCCAGCCTGTCTCAAATGAGTAGGTTATTTAATCACTGTATGTTTCAGCTGTGAATCTGGAAATTGGAGAAGACCCTTCTTCTTCAGAGGCTTCTCTGGTGGCTCAGATGGTAAAGAGTCTGCTTGCAGTGCAGGAGACCTGGGTTTGATCCCTGAGTCAGGAAGATCACCTGGAGAAGGAAATGGCAACCCACTCCAGTATCCTTGCCTGGAAAACCCCATGGACGGAGGAGCCTAGCAGGCTACAGTCCACGGGGTCACAAAGAGTCAGACACGACTGGGCGACTCCACTTTTCTTCCTCATAAGGTGGATGTGAGGATGGGGTGAGTTAATAATGTACAAAAAATCTTTAGCAGAGTCATTGCAGATAGTAAGCACAAATAATTGTTACTATCATTATTAATAATCTTTTTGTGTTTCTGTGCCTCATTTATAAAATGAAAGTCATAACACACACCACAGAGGGCTGTAGCAAGGAATAAATGAGATAAGGCATGGAGGTCGCAGGCTCCAGAACAGTAGTCAGGAATTGTTATCAGGTCCATAGAGGATGTGTTTGCCAAGGTAATATCCCATGAGGACAGACCTTCTTTTAAGAGCCCTAAGATCCTACCAATAAATCAGATAAATCATAAAGCATGTACTCCAAGCCTAACATCTGACAGCAGCCACTTTCCTGCCTCTCTAATCCTGTAAAACATAATATCAGAAAATTGAAGAGTGCGAGATGGAAGGGAATTTAAAGTCCTAAATTCAGGCTGTGCTTTGTATGAACAAGGGGACAGAAGCCCAGAAAGATAAGGTAATTTGCAGTGACACACAACAAGCTTGTTATAAAGCTGCTCCTTGAATTTACTTATAATACTTAGACTCCTAGTCTAATATCTATTCCACTCCACCACGCTGACTCTGTCTCTTCTTAATTCTCACAACCTAACTGGCGCCTCCTCTGGGGCTGACTTGAGTTCCATGAAGGACCTTAGCTTAACTTCAATATGGAGTGAGCCTCTCCTGAGTAGGTCCCCAATTTCTGCTTGATGAGTGCTAAGTATTTCTGATAGTAGTCACAGTATAAAAGGAAATAATATACTATCAATCAGGAAAGCATTATGCTAGCAACAGGAAAGCTATGTTATGGTCACAGTTAACTATGCTATTTTTAAACACACTTTTAATTTCAAATTTCTCTTAGGTATTTTTTCTTCCTGTAATTGATAATGTCTTGTTTGTTTGTTTGTTCTTTTTATATCCTTCACATGGCACATAAAACATCTTGTGTTCACATTGGTTAACGTAATATCTGTTGAATGAATAATTTGATTAATGGGTTTGTCTTAAGTCTGACAACTCATTTTGATACCTGGTTGAATTTTTCAACCCCTTACATTTTTCTGATTCTCATGTTTGCCAGGTAGTTTTGGATACCGATTTGAAAAACCTAAGTATTTGCACACTCTTCACCTCTTTACCCCTTCACATTCACACACTCAGACATTGTCTATGATTCTTCTAGAGCCTTCTATCTTTCTTCAGAGGATTGAGTACAGCAAGTAATTTTGGCGGGGAGCTGGGGGCGGGTGGGTGGGGTGCACCACAAAGCATGGAGGATCTTACTTCCCAGACCAGGGATTGAACCTGTGCCCCCTGCAGTGTAAGCTCGAAGTCTTAACCACTGGACCAGCAACTAACTTTTAAATCTAAACAAAAGTAGTATTCCCACAACAATGAGACTAAAAGCTGATGATCAGGCACAAAATATTTGAAAAAATAATGAAGAGAAAGTAAAAATTACTATTAAAAAAAGAGAAAGTGTTAATGTACTCAAACATTTAATTCTCTCAAATGGCTTCTTTTTTCTTTTCTATTCTGTCTATAATAATAAAATGGTGCTTCATCAATTTTAAGACATACTTTTTTAAAAAACATTTCAACATATCTAAGCCAGTCCATCCTAAAGGAGATCAGTCCTGGGTGTTCATTGGAAGGACTGATGCTGAAGCTGAAACTCCAATACTTTGGCCACCTCATGCGAAGAGTTGACTCATTGGAAAAGACCCTGATGTTGGGAAAGATTGAAGGCAGGAGGAAAAGGGGACGACAGAGGATGAGATGGTTGGATGGCATGACCGACTCGATGGACATGAGTTTGGGTAAACTCCGGGAGTTGGTGATGGACAAGGAGGCCTGTTGTGCTGCGATTCATGGGGTCACAAAGAGTCAGACATGACTGAGCAACTGAACTAAACTGAACTGAACATCATGATGTGTTTCCAACGTGATGGCATCTTGCATTTTATAATAAACACTTTTTCTATCAGACTAACGCAAAAAATATGTCATTGTATGATGGGGGGTATTTTCAACATGATGAAATACAGCAATAACAGTATTAGTGCTATTTTGTGCTGGTCATCTTCTGAGTATTTGATACATGTTAACTCCTTTAATTCTCACAAATACTTCCAGAGTGGGTTCTCTTATCCTTCCTCTTTTCAGATTAAAGAAACAAGGGCAGATTAGCAGTTAAGTAGTTGCCTATAAAGTTCCACATCTAGTCAGTAATGGATCTGGAATGTGAACCCAGACTCCTTCCCAAGGCTGCATTCCTAACCTCTACCTGCTACATTTTTCTGGCTTTTCTTATAGGACTTTGAATGCTCTTCTTGTTTCCATCTCCTGGATTGTCTTTTAGAATACTTACATATTTTTGTAAAATAACTATACTATCCATTTTCATTCTCACTGGTATTTAAAATTAATTAATTAATTTGTATTTTTGTGTCTTCCTGGTTTTCCAAAGGGCCATTAATAGAGTTATGATAAATGCAGTAGTTAAAAGAGCCATCTCTAGGACTGGAAACTACCTGAGTTCAAATACTGGCTTGGTCACCTACCAGCTCGCTTACCTTGGACAAATTACCTAACCTCTGATTCCTCATTTAAAAAAAAAGTATTTAATGTTTTTAGAAATTCTGCTTTATAAGGTTACTTTGAATGTTAAATCAAATGACTTATATGTATTTAGGACAGTGACTGACCATAATGAATGCCCAACAAATGTTAAATGATTTTTATAACTTTTATGAAATCAGTATATGAGACTGAAATAAAAGGGAAGGGATGAGGTTAAAATATGTTAGGAAGAAATACTCAGAAAAGTTAGTAATTTACTAACTTATTCATGTATTCTACAAAATACGTTTGAGGTTGTATTTTGTCCAAAGCAACAGAGAGACCATATCTTCCTTCTTATACAAGGAAGATACCTTGCAAAATACATTTGTGTTCTGCACAGAGCCTGGCACTGAAAGTGAACGAATGAATGAGTAAGTGAATGAATGGATGGGAAGGAGAGGTACATCAATTCTTATTCCCCATAAAAGTATAGAGTCATAGAGCTCTGAATGCTCAGGGAACAGTGAAATCACTCCCAGCTAAGACGGATTTGAAGAGATTCACTGACCATATATTAAAGTGCCTTCAGTATTCTCTCTTGTGAATACAGAGAATAGAATGCCAGGGGCTTCCCAGGTGGTGCTAGTGGTAAAGAACCTGCCTGCCGATGCAGGAGACATAAGAGACAGGGGTTCAATCCCTAGGTCAGGAAGATCCCCTGGAGGAGGGCATGGCAACCCACTCAGTATTCTTGCCTGGAGAATCCCATGGACAGAGGAGTCTGGTAGGCTATAGTCCGTGAGGACACAAAGATCCAGACAACTTAGCACATAGCACACAGCTCTCAAGAGTGATGCTCCTAGCACTTCCTTATTTATGTGTATATATTAATGATGAAAAATCTTGCTGAGGAATTGGGTAGTCGTTTTAGTCAATAGAATTGGATTCATTTTATTAATTCAGGCAAGCTGCCTCTAAATTGCTGCTATCTTGTCCTTTCTTGAACAGATACAAAATTACCTTATTCCCATAGAGAAATGTACTACTCTATTTGAATACTTAAATTAATTTCAAATTTATGAGAGCAAAAATATCACATGAATATCTCGGTAAAGACAAATAAAACAGTTGTATTTATAGTTTAGACAATTGGGTATTTTCTGTTTGTGTGCCGTTTCTTCTGCTGAATGCCTGAGCTTAAAAGAAAAACATCTTAATTGGTAGCCAAGAAGATTACATGCTTATGTTTTACAAGAACAAGCGAACTCATCCTCAAAGAGCCTAATATGAATTGATGAAAGAAAAATTACTAAAAAGGCATTAATTTGATAAATATTAAAGGACTAGATGAAACAATTATCTTACCCAAATCACCTGATTATAAATAGTTATTGCTACAAAGGAAATCAGTCCTGAATATTCATTGGAAAGACTGATGTTGAAGCTGAAACTCCAATACTTTGGCCACCTGATGCGAAGAACTGACTCATCTGAAAAGACCCTGATGCTGGAAAAGATTGAAGGGAGCAGATGCTGGGAGAAGGGGATGACAGAGGATGAGATGGTTGGATGGCATCACCGACTCAATGGACATGAATTTGAGTAGACTCCGGGAGTTGGTGATGGACAGGGAGGCCTGGCATGCTGCAGTCTATGGGGTCACAAAGACATGACTGAGCGACTGAACTGAACTGAATTTGTCAACTATATATTTATATAGATAGATTGATAATTTTTTTCCATGGAAAAAAATCAATGGAAATGTCAAAAACAGTTAAAATATGAATATGAAGCTAAAACCCCTTTTCTTTTGCTTATGTCATCCACCAGATGTCCCTCTTCTCAAATGTGGTGATGTGTTACTACACAAATAAGTGTCAACTCTATGTTAATGAAAATAACTGGTAGTTGAGTTGAATAAAATCCACAGACAATCCCAAAGGCTTATTCTGGCAACTGCAAAATGGCAAAGCCTTAGCAACTAAGTCTAAATGCTCTTTCCAGACAGAGTTTCTCTCTATACTGTCATTGCTAAGAGGCTATCTGGCCAGTTCTTAAGAATCTACTTCAATGGGAGAGCCGCTCCTATCCAAAGCAGTGGGTCGAACTCTGGTCAGCTCTGCCTGTTGGGAAATTCTTCCTTACTTTGATCAAAAATTAATTTCTTATACCTAAAAACTAGTGTCTGAATTTCTACCTTTGGAAATGTTATAAGTCATAACTAATACATGTATTCCAATAGTTCAGTTCAGTTAAGTCTCTCAGTCATGTCCGAATCATTGCAACCACATGAATTGCAGCACACCAGGCCTCCCTGTCCATCACCAACTCCCAGAGTCCACTCAAATTCATGTCCATCGAGTCGGTGATGCCATCCAGCCATCTCATCCTCTGTCGTCCCCTTTTCCTCATGCCCCCAATCCTTCCCAGCATCAGGGTCTTTTCCAATGAGTCAACTCTTTGCATGAGGTGGTCAAAGTATTGGAGTTTCAGCTTCAACATCAATCCTTCCAATGAACACCCAGGGCTGATCTCCTTTAGGATGGACTGGTTGAATTTCCTTGCAGTCCAAGGGACTCTCAAGAGTCTTCTCCAACACCACAGTTCAAAAGCATCAATTCTTCAGCGCTCAGCTTTCTTCACAGTCCAACTCTCACATCCATACATGACTACTGGAAAAACCATAGCCTTGACTAGATAGACCTTTGTTGGCAAAGTAATGTCTCTGCTTTTAAATATGCTATCTAGGTTGGTCATAACTTTCCTTCCAAGGAGTAAGCATCTTTTAATTTCATGGCTGCAATCACCATCAGCAGTGATTTTGGAGCCCAAAAAAATAAAGTCTGACACTGTTTCCACTGTTTCCCCATCTATTTCCCATGAAGTGATGGGACCAGATGCCATGATCTTAGTTTTCTGAATGTTGAGCTTTAAGCCAACTTTTTCACTTTCCTCTTTCACTTTCATCAAGAGGTTCTTTAGTGTCTCTTCACTTTCTGCCATAAGGGTGGTATCATCTGCATATCTGAGGTTATTGATATTTCTCCCAGCAATCTTGATTCCAGCTTGTGCTTCCTCTAGCCCAGCATTTCTCATGATGTACTCTGCATCTAAGTTAAATAAGCAGGGTGACAATAGACAGGCTTGATGAAATCATTTTCCTATTTGGAACCAGTCTGTTGTTCTATGTCCAGTTCTATCTGTTGCTTCCTGACCTGCATACAGGTTTCTCAAGAGACAGGTCAGATGGTATGGTATTCCTATCTCTTTCAGAATTTTCCACAGTTTATTGTGATCCACACAGTCAAAGGCTTTGGCATAGTCAATAAAGCAGAAATAGATGTTTTTCTGGAACTCTCTTGCTTTTTCAATGATCCAGTGGATGTTGGCAATTCGATCTCTGGTTCCTCTGCCTTTTCTAAAACCAGCTTGAACATCTGGAAGTTCACAGTTCATGTATTGCTGAAGCCTGGCTTGGAGAATTTTGAGCATTACTTTACTAGTGTGTGAGATGAGTGCAATTGTGTGGTAGTTTGAGCATTTTTTGGCATTGCCTTTCTTTGGGATTGTAATGAAAACTGACCTTTTCCAGTCCTATGGCCACTGCTGAGTTTTCCAAATTTGCTGACATATTGAGTGCAGCACTTTCACAGCATCATCTTTTAGGATTTGAAATAGCTCAACTGGAATTCCATCACCTCCACTAGCTTTGTTCGTAGTGATGCTTCCTAAGGCCCACTTGACTTCACATTCCAGGATGTCTGGCTCTAGGTGAGTGATCACACCATTGTGATTATCTGGGTTGTGAAAATCTTTTTTGTACAGTTCTTCTGTGTATTCTTGCCATCTCTTCTTAATATCTTCTGCTTCTGTTAGGTCCATACCATTTCTCTCCTTTATTGAGCCCATCTTTGCATGAAATGTTCCCTTGGTATCTCTAATTTTCTTGAAGAGATCTCTAGTCTTTCCCATTCTATTGTTTTCCTCTATTTCTTTGTGCTGATCACTGAGAAAGTCTTTCTTACCTCTCCTTGCTATTCTTTGGAACTCTGCATTCAAATGGGTATATCTTTCCTTCTCCTTTGCTTTTCACTTCTCTTCTTTTCACAGCTATTTGTAAGACCTCCTCAGACAGCTATTTTGCTCTTTTGCATTTCTTTTTCCTGCGGATGGTCTTGATTCCTGTCTCCTATACAATGTCACGAACCGCTGTCCATAGTTCATCAGGCACTCTGTCTATCAGATCTAGTCCCTTAAATCTATTTGTCACTTCCACTGTATAATTGTAAGGGATTTGATTTAGGTCATACCTGAATGGTTTAGTGGTTTTCCTCACTTTCTTCAATTTAAGTCTGAATTTGGCAATAAGGAGTTCATGATCTGAGCCACAGTCAGCTCCTGGTCTTGTTTTTGCTGACTGTATAGAGCTTCTCCATCTTTGGCTGCAAAGAATATAATCAATCTGATTTTGGTGTTGACCATCTGGTGATGTCCATGTGTAGAGTCTTCTCTTGTGTTGTTGGAGGAGGGTGTTTGCTATGACCAGTGTGTTCCCTTGGCACAACTCTATTAGCCTTTGCCCTGCTTCATTCTGTACTCCAAGGCCAAATATGCCTGTTACTCAAGGTGTTTCCTGACTTCCTACTTTTGCATTCCAGTCCCCATAATGAAAAGGACATCTTTTATGGGTGTTAATTCTCAATGTCTTGTAGGTCTTCATAGAACCGTTCAACTTCAGCTTCTTCAATGTTAGTGGTTGGGCCATAGACTTTAATTACTGTGATATTGAATGGTTTGCCTTTGAAACGAAGAGAGATCATTCTGTCATTTTTGAGATTGCATCCAAGTACTGCATTTCAGACTCTTTTGTTGACTATGATGGCTACTCCAATAACACACATCTAAATAATTAAGTAGCTATTAAATAATATCTGTGTATTCTTTTCTTCAGGTTAAGTATATTTTGTCCCCAAAATTCATTGATGAGTCAGTTATTTAGAATTACAGGCATTGTTTCATAGAAGCACAAAATTATGGATGGTGATTATGGTTGTGGACTAGGTCACAAAATTTTATTTAACTTATACCAGGATGAAATAATAAGAAGTTACATTTATTCAGTAAATATTTGAGAAATATCTAATTAAGAATTCCCAATGAAGGTTATTTAATGTTAATTGTATTTGGTTGAATGGACACTACACAAAAATGTATTTGAAAATTATTTTCTCAGATTCAAATCATAATTCTAAGCATCTATCACATATTCTGTCCCAGTGTTTTGATGTAGCTGTAAATAATCTGAATTGTAAATGATTATTTTACATTATTCAAACTCTTAAGAGTAAATAGCATTCAAAGTACATTTCCATTCTTAAATTATCAGACAAGTCTCTAATCTGATCATTACAATTTAATATCCATTAATCTGCATGAACACAGATGAGTATATAAATATCCAGAGGGAATAGTACTGAGAGAAGGAAATTTGATCACAGAACCGGGTAATTATTGCAAATGGAGATTACTCAGCGCCAGTACAGCTGTCTACAAACTAAATCATTATATTTTATTTTTAAGAGTTGTTTGGTGGTTGCTCTAGAGAAGGAAATGGCAACCCACTCCAGTACTCTTGCCTGGAGAATCCCATGGACAGAGAAGCCTGGTAGGCTACAGTCCACGGGGTCGCAAAGAGTCGGACACGACTGAGTGACTTCACTAGTCAGCATCTGAACTCTGTTAATTTTAAAGACATTGTTTTCCCATTATATATAATATGAGTGGACATTTCTTGTAACTCATTGTAATGACCCCATGACACATATACATTTTTAGTTCTAGGTAATAATAGTTTATGATCACACTCATTTGAAATAATTTTCTCTTCAGAATCAGTGAAAGGATGGAGTACTCCAAAAATCAACTGACTGCAAATTATCTTCACTGAAAATCATTATGTTTATGCAAATCAAGTAACACAAATTACATGTTCCCACTATTTCTAAACTGTTCTTGACAAAAAAAAAAAAATAGTAGAACAAATACTTCTTAAAATGAAAATCCAGCCAAATTTCCCAGTTCTGCTGAGTCTTTCCAGGCTCTTGAGATGTCCATCTGGTACTTGAAGCCACAGAGTTTGAAGTGCAGAAATTCTCTGCTTCCAAGCATTACCGTTGTGGGAGGATTAGATCTAAAGCCCATTATTGACAAATCTTGTTAATTGGTGTTTCATCTCTTGGTGAGGCAGGAACAGGGAGGCAGATTCATAAGCTTATTCTAGAAAATCATAGAAAAGATAGGCCACCAGAAAGTTCATCAGTGATGTTGACTCCACAGGGCAAGATGCTAAGATTAAGTGAATTGCTTTCTTTTCTTTCTATACTTTCCATTTTTCTTTTAGCTCCCTAGGCTCTATTCATGTGGTCGTTTATAGAACTACTAAGCACCAAGCACAGCACTGGATTTCAAACTTTTCTTGGGCATTTTAGCCAGTGAAGACCTAAGATTCATGGTGTGGTTGGGGTAGTGCTTAAAGGAAATAGTGAACTTTTAAGGTTAATGGAAAAATATTAGCATTGTGTGTGTGTGTGTGTTAAAGATAATTAAAGAAGAACACAGGTCATCCTCAAGGGATACAGAAAAGCATGCTAAATGTCATTGCTCTAAGCCCATAGACCAATCCTTTCTAAATTGTCCTGCTGTGATTCTGACTTTTCAGTCTCCTCTCTTAGATGATGTATTATAAATATATATTCAGATTCTGTCCAGTGCAATCCCTATGACTCAGTTTTGTTTCTTTCCTTTTTTTCACCTTTGACTTGTTTTTCTAACCAAGATAAGTGCTTCCAATGTTTCCGCTCATTTTTATTATGAGCTTCGTGTTTTGGGGGAAATTTCCTGTGCACACCTACAAGTTGCTTTCTCTCTGCACTTTTCTATTTCTTCAACTCTCACCTCCCAGTGAAGTCTTTCTAGAAGAAGGAAATGAGTTTCATGAGCTTTCATGATATGCTTTCATGATTTTCAGAACTTTAATGAGAGCCTGAACCAAATGCACTCATTCCAGCTGGCCCCTTACTGCTCTTTCAGATACTATCCTCACTTTTATGGGGGGCCACGCCATGCAGCACGTTGGGGATTGAACCTGTACTCCCTGCATTGGCAGTGTGGAGTCTTAGCCACTGGGCCACCAGGGAAGTCTCTAATATCCTCACGTTTACCTCTCAACCTTTGCTTTTCCAATTCCCTCCAGCTGTCTTCCCTAACTTCCCCAGTCTTCCTTCTTCACTGTCCAATTCAGATACAATCTCCTTTTTGAAACTTTGTCTGATTTCAGTAGCCCACAAAGTCTTCTGTTTTTTTCTTCTTTTTATTATGCTTGGAAAAATGTAACTCAGACTTTTGTCCTCTATGTATTGATTGTTGTTCTTTTTTATGTCATTGTTGTGGTCTTACCCTCAACTAAATTCTACTTCCCTAAAAGTGTACAACATGATTTATACTTCTCTGGTATTTTCCTACCATGGCTAGTAGGAAACATTGTACATATAAACTGTATTTATTTTTTATTTTGAGTAAATATTTGTCTACTAGTTACTCTTTCCACAGGATTTGAATGAAAAATTTAAAAATCAACTAAAATTATCATGTAATTCAAGTCCAAATCTAGTATGAACCTTCTTATATAATGTAATCAAAACTGATAATTGGTTAACTAATTTAATTCAATTGCAGTAGGGAATGATAAAAATGATGTACCTTTTAGTCTTATTTTATTTTATTTAGTTTCAACTATATAACCTTAGACCATTTTTGATTGTGAATGCACTGATTAGTGTATGATGTTATCTTATAAAAACCATGCTCAAATTTTATATCTAATTTCCAATTTTAGTGTTTTTCAAAATGGGATGAGAACCCCATTTGCAAAAATAAACTCCAAATGGATTAAACACCTAAATGTAAGACCGGATACTATAATAGAACTCCTAGAGAAAAACATAGGCAGAATATTCTTTGACATAAATCACAACAATACTTTTTTGGCTCCATCTCCTAGAGTAGTGTAACTAAAAGCAAAAATAAACAAATGGGGCTGAATTAAAGTTAAAAGCTTTTGCACAGTGAAGGAAACCATAAACAAAATGAGAAGACAACCTACAGAATGAGAGAAAATATTTGCAAATAATGTGACCAACAAGGGCTTAATTTCCAAAATACAAACAGCTTACACAGCTTAATATCAGAAAAACAAACAACCCCCAAAATGGGCAGAAGACCAAAATAGACATTTCTCCAAAAAAAGATACATGGATAGCCAATAGGCACATGAAAAGATGCTCAACAACACTAATTAGAGAGATGCAAATCAAAACGACAATGAGGTACAACTTCACATTGGTCAGAATGGCCATCATCACAAAGTCTACAAATAATAAATGCTGGAGTGGGTGTGGGGAAAAGGAAACTCTCATACTATTGGTGACAATGTAAATTGGTGCAACTACTATGCAAACGAGTATTGAGATTCCTTAAAAAACTTTTTAAAAAGTTACCATGTGATCCAGCAACCCCACTCCTGGGCATATATCCAGAAAAGAAGAAAACTTTAATTCAGAGGGATACATGTACTTCTATGCTCATAGCAGCTCTATTTACAATAGCCAAGACATGGAGCAACCTAAATGTCCATCAACAGGTGAATGGATAAAGAAGATGTGGTACATATATACAGTGGGATATAAGTCATTGAGAAAAAAGAAATAATGCCATTTGCAGCAACATGGATGGACCTAGAGATTATCATAGTAAATAAAGTAAGCCAGAGAAAGACAAATACCGTATGATATCACTTATATATGTAATCTTAAAAAATTATATAAATGAACTTTTTTACAAAACAGAAATAGACTCACAGATACAGACAACAAAGTTGTGTTTACTAAAGGGGAAAGAAAGCGAAGGGATAAATTGAAAATTTGAGGTTAAGGATACACACCACTGTATTTACTATTATATATAAAATAGATAAACAAGGACTTACTGTATAGTACAGGGGACTATATTCAATATCCTGTAATAGCCTATAATGGAAAACAATCTGAAAAAGATCATATCTCTCTATCTGCCTATTAACTATCTGTGACTGAATCACTTTGCTGTACACCTGAAATGTTATAAATCAATTATGCTTCAAATGAAAAGGAGTGAGAACCTGAAAGATACGATGTGAGTACAGAATCCTACTAGAATTCTATAATTTTTCCCAGCCTAGTACAATTGTCTAACCTAAACCTAATTCGACAGGGATTCTTTTCAGCAACATATGTGTCTTGAATATTTCAAAGATTTCAGCATAGTTTTCATAGAAGTAACAGCTATCTGGATTTCAGTACTCATTTTAACCATCCTACATAAGAGTTCCTAAATTACAGCAGTAACAATAATAAATACATTTGACATATACAGGTTTGGAAACACACCCGACTGACTTTTAGTGAGCAGACAATGATTTAGTGCAATATCACAAAGATCTGCTAGAACTGAATCCACTTATCACCAACATCTAGTAGACCTTGAGATTTGCTCCATATATTTTACAGAGGAATTGGGGAGTTCCTTGAAGAGCACTTAATTATGGAGATAATGTTTGAGAGCTTCTGTGAACACATAATATTCACATTGCCTTTTTAGACATTCATGTTCACCTCCAGAGAGTCCTAGCACACAATTAACGTTCAATAAATATTAGCCATTCCATGTTTCATGAGAAAGTTAAATATTTTTAAATGTTTTAAATCCATAAAAACTTTTACAGACTGTTTCAGTTCAGTTCAGTTGCTCAGTCATGTCCGACTCCTTGCGACCCCTGGACTGCAGCACTCCAGGCTTCCCTGTCCATCACCAACTCCCGGAGCTTGCTCAAACTCATGTCCATCGAGTCAGTGATGCCATCCAACCATCTCATCCTCTGTCATCCCCTTTTCCTCCTGCCTTCAGTATTTCTCAGCATCAGTGTCTTTTCCAGTGAATCAGTTCTTTGCATCAGGTGGCCAAAGTATTGAAGTTTCAGCTTCAGCATCAGTCCTTCCAATGAATATTCAGGATTGATTTCCTTTAGGATGGACTGGTTGGATCTCCTTGCAGTCCAAAGGACTCTCACGAGTCCTCTCCAACACCACAGTATGAAAGCATCAATTCTTCGGCACTCAGCTTTCTTTATAGTCCAACTCTCACATCTATACGTGACTACTGGAAAAACCATAGCTTTGACTATATGGACCTTTGTCAGTAAAGTAATGTCTCTGCTTTTTAATATGCTGTCTAGTTTTGTTATAGCTTTTCTTCCAAGGAGCAAGTGTCTTTTAATTTCATGGCTGCAGTCACCATCTCCAGTGATTTTGGAGCCCAAGAAAATAGACTGTTTAGCTTGCAATATACATTTCTGGGGTAAGATAACCATAACTGAAGAGCATTAAGACTAACAGTAGTGAGACTGCAGAACACATAAAGGCCTAGTTCATTCCTTATATTCCTTAATTCAACAATCAAGACAGTATTTTTTTAAATAATTCAAACACATTAATTTTTTTGCCAGCCTCTGCCCTCAGTATAACAGTCAATTATACAAAGACAGAAAATTGTCATATTTTAGTACAAGTATTTCATCTTTTTTCATTAATTTTGTGAGTGATTTCTTTTAACTCCTGGAGTAAAATATGTTTTCCAAACTTAATCAAACAAATTTCTTTACATATTTAAGTAGAGTATATATACAAAACTTTTTCTAGGATTAGTTCTAGTTCTTTAAACAAACTGAAAGAACAGTAGAATTATAAAGTAGAAGAATTAGAATATTTCAAGCAAAATAGTTTTAAATATCTGCCATCGAAGGCTAAATAATAGCCCTCCAAAAGATATGTACACCAAATCTCTGAAATCTGTGAATGCTAGCATATTTAGAAAAGTGGTCTTTTCAGATGTGATTAAGTTAAGAATCTCAACTTGAGATAATCCTGGACTACCCTGATAGGCCTAAATCCAATGATAAGTGTTCTTGTAACAGAAAGACAGAGGTAGATTTGAGCCAGACAGAAGAAAAGACACAGAGAAGAGAAAGCAGTGTGACCAGAGAGGCAAATATGAGTGATCCGGCTACAAGTCAAGGAATGCATACAGCTGCCAGAAGCTGGAGGAGGCAAAGAATAGATCATTGCATAGAACTTTTGGAGGGAGTGCAGTCAGACCAATACCTTAATTTCAGAATCCTGAACTCCAAAACTGTGTGAGAATACATTTCTGTTGTCTTAAGCTACCAAGTTTGTGGTTCCTTGTTACAATAGCCACAGGAAATTAATATTCATAAAATAAATCCGGTAAGCATGTCATCTACTCCAATACTGGGAACAACTCAAGATTAAATAGATACTAAGGTCTTCATCAGACGAAGATTTCCTAAAGAATGGTATTTGAGCAATTCAATGATTTTATGAATCTGGTTATGTTCATTGTAATCTGTTGTGCTCCTTATAGAGAATTATGGGGTAAAGGTAAAATATATTCATATAAAAAAGCAAAATTCAGAAGTCTTACATAAAAAGTGGTAGCAGTTGTTTACAAATACAACATATTTTCATTTCCGTAGGAATTTCTTTATTGTGCTTTTAAAGAGGAAGTTTGGTTCTAAGTTCCTTCAGGGGAAATATTAACATTGTATTTTGTTTTTGAAAACTTGTAAAATTAAATTTGAAGCTATGAGACTTGAGTATTGATAAAGAAAATTGCAGTGCTAGTACTAATAGAGCACCAGGGGAATGTTAACAGAAAGGCTTATCCACAGAGTATTAGTAAATTGTTTTATAAGTACTATGTGCCCATACATATACTCTCATTAATAAAATGTTAATTGGATTTTGAATTTATGGTGAAAACTAATGCCGTGAGCAATTAAATGAGTAAGTAGTAATCTGGTATCAGAAATTTTTATTAAATTGGGAGGAAGGTTGTCGTTACTTTTATTCAGCTTACATGAAACATTTGGAATGTGAATATTTTACATTTGAATATTTTAAGATATTATTGTGCTGTGTAAAAATCAGAATTATTGTACACTTTCAATCCTTACCGTATTTTCAACAGGCTTTCAACTCCATGACAAAGGTTTTCTTGCTTTACCCAATTTTAAGCATCACTTCATGCAATTATGTCCTAGTTTTCAGCTTTTCCTATGAACTCTGGTACTCAGAATCAGAGTCATGTACCTTGTAGAGATACTAGTAATTTGGGGGAGATCACCCAAGTCATGGTTGAGAGAATCAGCCAAGGGGTGAGGGATATTCAGTTTGTGATGCAAATGGAGATAAATAAGAAATATGGAAAATTATGTGATACCTCTACAGAAAATTGAATTACCCGTATCATATTAATAAGTTTAAGATTAGATCTTCTTGTCATCTAGCATATTGAGGCACTGCATCTTAACTCTACTGCTGATTCACAGGTGGTTCAGGTGAAGGGTGGCTGTAGCTGTTTATGCATTATGATATTTTGCTGGTACATTGGAGTCTGAGTCCAATTGAGCTGAGACAGAATTTCCACTGAGTGGCTCTTCTGTGCCAGAGAAAAGGCTCAGTGCAGGGATTTCTCTAAAACCAACTAAAGAAGGCTTAGTTACTGAGAGTACAAAAGAAGTTGATTGTAAGGGTCTCTTATCTCTGAGGTAAAGCCAATTAAAAAAACAAAGCTTTGTAAAAATTCGAGATAAGAAGATAATCTGACCATGTTGATCATAGTATGCTGCTGCTGCTGGTGCTGCTAAGTTGCTTCAATCATGTTTGACTCTGTGCGACCCCGTAGACGGCAGCCCACCAGGCTCCACCGTTCCTGGGATTCTCCAGGCAAGAACACTGGAGTGGGTTGCCATTTCCTGCCGGAGTCCAGCTCCAGCAGGTCCAGGGGTTCCCTCAGGATGGACGGCGTCGGCAATGCGAATGAGAAGACACAGCGAGTCTCGGTGTTTCCAAGTGTCTTCCGACTTTATTGTTTTTAAGACAGCTTTTATATTTTTAGTGGTACATAGAAACAAATGTAAAGTGTAGAGTCATACCAATTCAGCTTAGTGGGCATACCAATTTAGCTTAATGGGCATATGAATTCAGCTTAATGGGCCTATCAATTCAGCTTAATAGGCCAGCAGTTTTGACCTTCATCGAAACCGTTTGCATGTTTTTAGTTACCAAAAGCCTCATTTTGTTTACATCATCTTCTGGCCTGGGGGCCTGCTAACATCTTGTGACTCTCCATTGATAAGGGTTGATCAGTCAGAACACTTTTGTATCAGGCACAGCAGGAAAGAATTCATCAATAGAAAGTTTCAAAGTAAAGCCTGTTTTTGGTAATTTACTCTAAGCCTTGAGCTTAACAGAAAAGAATGTGGTCCCATAAAGTCATGGAAAGCAAGCTGAAGGTCAGCTCTAAGTAAGAATCATCAGTTAAATCAACAATTGTCTTATTATTTGTATTAAAGCTAAACTTTTATTTATATAAATTTTTAACTATTATGCTTTCATTATATAGGCTAAATACGTGAAGAGTAAAAACATAGTGAGTAAATATAGACTAAGTAACAGTTCCATAAAGCAATATTTCTTATATTTCCTAACAAGCCTTTTTTCCTGCGAAGGGTTTTGTGCCCATAGGGGCATTCTGTGCGGAGGCTCTCAATGTTGTTTTATTATTAAGGAACAGTCATGCACATTAGCTCCAAAGGCACAGGTACATTTATTAAACAAACCAATATGTTAGCAAAAGGAATTTAGATCAGCATACTCTATATCCCAGATAATTTTATTTAGGGTGCTACCGTTCAGGGGCCTTGTTGATTGAGTTTTCAGATTGATCTATTTTACAAGAGAATCAGGAAAAGCCTTTTTTCTAAGTCACAGAAAATAAGAAGAGGTTTATTGTAGCAAACATCAGAAAGACAGATACCATCTTTAAGGTGAGTGCTGAGGCAGCCTTCCGAGAATCCCTGAGGCCTGAGAAGCCGTGCTCAATCATTCCTCTTTCTCATGACTCTGTCATGGGTAGGATCTCATGAGCTGGCTCCCGGCAATTTCCTTCTCCAGATCATAGTATATTTGTATGCATAGTGACTTCGTGGTATCTCTGTTAAATCTAACCCCTGTTCTGATAATTCTGGTGGAAGAATTAGGCTGGAATTCGATTAACCTTAATCTCCTGCTATGTAGCAGAAGTGAAAAGTGAAAGTGTTGGTCGGTTAGTTGCTCAGTCATATCCAACTCTTTGGGACCCCATGGACTGTAGTCCATCAGGCCCCTCTGTCCATGGAATTCTTCAGGCAAGAATACTAGGGTAGCCATTCCCTTCTCCAGAGGATCTTCCCAACCAAGGATCAAACCCGTTCTCTACATTGCAGGCAGATTCTTTACCATCTGAGCCACCAGGGAAGATATGTGGTGAAGGATATTCAAATGAAGACATAAGGACAACTCCTGCCTCTCCCACAAGGCCTCAGCCATTCTTAAAGGGGGAGGAATTTGCAGTGGGTTCTCCCCACAGTTTTCAACGATGATCCATGTTTCACTGTCCTGTGTGCTTTCACACCAATTGTTCAGAATCATGTAAATCTCTATTCCATGTTGGAAAGACTCCAGTGGAAGAAACAGCTGGCCACAGTCAAAGACTCAGAAATTAATCCATTTAATTCATAAATGCTTATGGTAGACAGAATAATACCTCAAAAATGTCCATGTCCTAATTCCTGGAAACTGTGAATGTATTACTTTACATGACAAAGGGGAAATAAAGTTGCAGATGGAATCAAGTTTGCTAATGAACTGACCCCAAGATGAGGAGACTATCCTGGCCAATGAAATCACAAGTGTCCTTAAAAATGGAGGAGAAGCAATGTGAGAGTGTTACAGTGTGAGGAGGACTCAGTGTGGCATTGGCAACTTTGAAAATGAAAGGAGGAAACCGCAAGACAAGGAACATGATGTCCTCTAGAAATGGGAGAAGGCAAAGAAATGAATTCATCCCAGCCCTAGCACCTGCAGAAAAGAATGTGGTCTGGTAGACACATTTTAGCCCAGTGAAACCCATGTCAGACCTCTGACCTACAAAGCTATATGATAAATTTGTATTATTTCAGGCATTAAATTTCAGTAATTTGTTATGGCAACAATATTAAATGAATACAGTGGCATTCAGGAACAAACAGAAAATCAGAATCCAGTGACTATAGTCACTTAATTCACATTTCAGAATCCAAAGACTCGATCACTTTTTATGGGAAGCCAATAAGAGGGCATTAATATTCCAGGATGGCATAGGCACATTGGTTTTGAACTGGTAGTGGTTTATATCTGCTTCTAGGAAAGATATTTTAAGTACCAATAAGAGTACCAACCAGTGTCCCAGTGGAGGGAAGCCAAACTCTATACTTTGCTCACATGAGCACAATCAATCAGTCATCAAGTGGGTAAGCTCAGAACCATATCATAACCAGGTTCTTTCTACCTATCACAAGGTTGATAATTCAATAATCACTTCTTTTACTTGCTGTCTATGGTACTCTAATATCATTAAAAGAAAGGAGTTTGCAGACCATAAAATGATACCTCATGGAATGTTTTATCCCCCTGACTTAGATACCCCAAATCAATATCGATATAATTACACTAGATTATAATATTAAAGATAGCCTGTATAGCTTCACAGATTAAGCATATGTTGCAATTACATATTCCTAAGATTTTTTCCCTTAATCTTTAGCAATTTAAGCCATCTGACTTATGGTAACCATGTTCAATGATCAATGATGTATCAAATGTCTGTTAGACATATATGTTCACACACACAGAAAAAAGAGGAGTAAAAAAAGATTGAGTGAATTAGGATATCAGTTCAGTGGTTTTACTTTTCTTTCCTATAGAAATCTAGCCTGATAGGTATATCAATTGGGCAGAAAAGTTCTGATCTATGAGCTCATCTGAAAAATTGATGCTTTTGAACTGTGGTGCTGGAGAAGACTCTTGAGAGTCCCTTGGACTGAAAGGAGATCAAACCAGTCAATCCTAAAGGAAATCAACCCTGAATATTCATCAGAAGGACTGATGCTGAAGCTGAAGCTCCAATACTTGGCCCCCTGATGTGAAGACCCAGTGCATTAGAAAAGACCCTGATGCTTGGAAAGATTGAGGACAAGAGGAGAAGGGGAAGACAGAGGATGAGATGGTTGGATGGCATCTTCAACTCAATGGACATGAGTTTGAGCAAACTCTGGGAGATGGTGAAAGACAGGGAAGCCCAGCATGCTGCAGTCCATGGGGTCCCAAAGAGTTGGACATGACTTAGCAATTGAATAACAATAACAAATGAACTTATCTGAGACCCATGTTGTGTCTTTCATGCCATCCCACCCTACTTTAGGAGATAATTCTATAACATTCACATCACAGTGTCACAGCATCTTCAGCATCACAATATCCACATTCTGGCCCATACGTGGGGAATGAAGCAGAGGACAGACAGCTTCCGTTCAAAGGTATGCAGAAAGGTGCACACTCTATACTGACTTCTCATTAGCTAGAGTCGAGTCACATAGCAAAGCTGCAAGAGAGGCTGGGAAATGTAATCTGTAGACAGATGGCTACATGTTCAGCTAAAATTTGGAGGATCCTATTAGTTAAGGCAAATGGAGAGTCTAAATTTTAGGGGAGTAATTAGCAGTCTCAGTGCAGAGAGCTTGAACAATCCCTACCAGTCAAACCAGATTTGGCCCAAACCTTTGTATGTGTATCTTCACCTTATTCCTACAGTAATGTGCCTGGTTTTGATCTATTTCTGGTTGCCTATTTCTCCTTTTGTATTTCTTTATGTATTTCTGTTTGCGCATTGTCACTTCATTTGCCTTTGCTACCAGTTTACAGTCTTTTCCCACTATATTCTTGGGATATCATTTTTGGTTATGGTTATCTGTCACTCCTACATTCTGTCTTTAAGTGGTCGCCTTCCTGGCCAACCAAATAATCTGGGATCTCAAATAGCCCAGAGTTCTTCTCTTTCACTCCCAGATAATCTCAACCAACAATGTGTGACATAAATCATCTTTATGCAGACAGCATCCAACAGCTTTATCCTTTGCCAAAATGCATTAAGAAAGAATGACGTCAACAGGTTTTATGTTTTATTGACCTTTAGCGTAGATAAAACTTGTGCTAAATAGTTAGTAGCTCTACTCAAACAAATTAGATTGATTTGAGACCAAGTCTGCATTAGGTAGTCAATATGCAACCTCATTTACAATAACACATCAATCATAACGTAGGATTAGCAGTCATGTGGAGGAACCTCTGAAGCTACTATCTTCCATGGATTACTTATTCTTGATATTTTTAGATGCTTTGCTGGCATCTTGAAATTTTTTGTTTCTTTTTTAAAGGAATTCTGAGAAAATGAGGCCCAGACTCTAGGAACATAGTTAAGAAGAGGCATTTCCAAGTCAATAGCTGTCTTTGTAATAGTCAGCGAAAGAAATATATAAATTGAACTTATAATGGATAAATCATAATATTCCATCAAAATAAGGCATATAAAGTAACTGATCATTGCTTATGAAGGCAGCCAATGACTTCAGCAATGTAAAAGATAAAAAATAGAACACTCAGAGATTACATAGCCCAGCATCTTTTGTCTTACTGATTGAAAGACATATCAAAGTGGGGGGATTTTCTCTTGAGAAAGCAGAACTGGAATCAGCTATAAATGCTCTGGCAAAATACAGTATCTTGGATTTATGACTGACCTATATTTAGAGCTACATCTCTTTTTATCTCTTCTTACCTTTTTCTTTCTTTCTTTCTTTTTTTTTTTTTTTTTACTAACAAAGTTGCTTTACTTTGGAAAATGCTGAAGGAAATAAATTAAATACTCTGGTCATTTGGCTAACCAGTTCTACAAATTCCACATACAAGATGAGTTTGTACCAAGTCAGAGGAAACAAGAATACATGCATATTCATATACAAGAGTGGGCTTCTCTGGTCACTCATAATCTGCCTGCAATGCAGGAGACCTGGGTTCAATCCCTGGCTCAGGAAGATCTCCTGAAGAAGGGAATAGCAACTCACTCCAGTATTCCTGCCTGGAGAATTCCGTAGACAGAGGAGCCTGATGGGCTGCAGTCCATTGGGGTTGCAAAGAGTTAGACACGACTGAGTGACTAACACACATACAAGAGTAGAAAGAGAATTTTTAAACTTTTAAGACTTTCAGAAGTTCACAGTTTGAAAGTCCTTTAGTAGTATAAAATTAAATGAACACCAAAATGTTTTTTAAAGGTAGTGAAAAAAAATAGTTGCAAGTCAATCTACTGACACCAGGTTGTGGTGAAGGAAAGTGCAGTGTTTATTACAGGGCACCATGCAAGGAATTTGGGCCTGTTAAGCACTAGTTACCTGGACTCCTTGCTTGGTGTGCTGCAATAAATGCTGTGCTTTTCTTCACCATAACCCAGTGTCAGTAGATTGGCTTTAGTGCACACAGGCAAGCAGACCCAAGTTTGATGTGGTAACAGTATCACCAGCTTTTGTTCTACCACTGATCAAACTTACATATGAGCTTTTAGAAGGTGAATTGGATCTAATTCTTGGAAAATTTACTTTTCTGAATGAAAGAGGCCTGAAAGCAATAGAATTTCCTAAGTGAGTGGAGAAAAATAGTGCAAAGAAGCCCCTCATATCTTCACTCAGGCTCCTCCTCTCTGTCTCCAGATTCACAGTGGACAGAGCTCCCAGTTTCTGGCTTGTTTACCCAGGAGTAGTTAGCAAGATTCATAGGCTACTTCAGCCAAGGGTCTGTGGCCAGCTTCTCCAGGATGGTGCACAGTTCAGGGACAGCCTTGTCTTTGACTACAGGCCAATGCTGTTTTCTCTAAGTCATCCCTGCAACTAACTGTTGACATATGTTTGACTGTAAATTAACTTTTAGCATCAATTACTTCCAGTAAGAGATGCTAAAGAAATATTTTCTAGCCAGGAAGCAAGTAATCAGGATAGATACCTTGTATGCAGAATGACAAATGTAATTTTCTTCCTTTAAAAATGTTCTTTTTCTATGGTTTACTTTTAAGGATTACCTGGGAGTTAATTCATTCTATTAGTCAACAACTGTACATCAAGGACATGCTGGGTCCTAGGCATGATTCCAAACATTGAGGAAGCAGCAATGAATAAAAGAAAGGAAAACCCTGCCCTGATCAGTCTTACATTCCCATCACTTGAGTTCTTGTGGTTTGAATCACTCAAATAGTTTCTCTACTAGGTGCCAACACCAAACTAATTTGAGAAAATGAGCTAATTCTGTACTTTGCACTACCCATGTGATTTGGTCAGTTGAAAAGACTGAACAAAGATCTTCATGTATCAAAACTTTCAGTTAGGTAGCCTGAGAGGTTTGAGGATACGCAGAGAGAGATGGTTCAGAATATCATCATTCAGTGGGGCTTTGCTCCATACATATATAAGCTTGTCACCATAAAAATGAGGCAAAAGCCTGCAGCCCTACAAAACATTAAAACATTTTTTTTTTTATAAATTTATTTATTTTAGTTGGGGGCCAACTACTCTACAATATTGTAATAGTTTTCGCCATACATTGACATGAATCAGCCATGGGTTTACATGTGTTCGCCTTCCTGGACCCCCCACCCACCTCCCTCCCCATCCCATCCCTCTGGGTCATCCCATTGCCCCGGCCCTGAGCCCTTGTCTCATGCATCGAACATGGAATGGTGTTCTGTTTCACATATGATAATATACATGTTTCAATGCTATTCTCCCAGAACGTCCCACCCTCACCTTCTCCCTCAGAGTCCATAAAATTGTTCATTTTTTAAATAAAATAAATTTTAAAAAATTTTTTAAATAAAATAAATTTTAAAAAATTGTAAAAGATAATATCAGCAAATATAAACCTTTTTTAAACAAAATCAGTTCAGTTCAGTTGCTAAGTCATGTCCGACTCTTTGCGACCCCATGAATTGCAGCATGCCAGGCCTCTCTGTCCATCACCAACTCCTGGAGTCTACCCAAACCCATGTCCATCGAGTCAGTGATACCATCCAACCATCTCATCCTCTGTCGTCCCCTTCTCCTTCTGCCCCCAATCCTACCCAGCATTAGGGTCTTTTCCAATGAGTCAACCCTTCACATGAGGTGGCCAAAGTGTTGGAGTTTCAGCTTCAACATCAGTCCTTCCAATGAACACCCAGGGCTGATCTACTTTAGGATGGATTGATTGGATCTCCTTGCAGTCCAAGGGACTCTCAAGAGTCTTCTCCAACACCACAGTTCAAAAGCATCAATTCTTCAGCGCTCAGCTTTCTTCACCGTCCAACTCTCACATCCATACATGACCACTGGAAAAACCATAGCCTTGACTAGGCAGACCTTTGTTGGCAAAGTAATGTCTCTGCTTTTAAATATGCTATCTAGGTTGGCCATAACCTTCCTTCCTAGGAGTAAGCGTCTTTTAATTTCATGGCTGCAATCACCATCAGCAGTGATTTTGGAGCCCAAAAAAATAAAGTCTGACACTGTTTCCACTGTTTCCCCATCTATTTCCCATGAAGTGATGGGACCAGATGCCATGATCTTAGTTTTCTGAATGTTGAGCTTTAAGCCAACTTTTTCACTCTCCTCTTTCACTTTCATCAAGAGGTTCTTCTGTTCTTCTTCACTTTCTGCCATAAGGGTGGTGTCATCTGCATATCTGAGGTTATTGATATTTCTCCCGGCAATCTTGATTCCAGCTTGTGCTTCCTCCAGCCCAGCGTTTCTCATGATGTACTCTGCATGAAAGTTAAATAAGCAGGGTGACAATATACAGCCTTGACGTACTCCTTTTCCTATTTGGAACCAGTCTGTTGTTCCATGTCCAGTTCTAACTGTTGCTTCCTGACCTGCATACAGGTTTCTCAAGAGACAGGTCAGATGGTCTGGTATTCCCATCTCTTTCAGAATTTTCCACAGTTTATTGTGATCCACACAGGCAAAGGCTTTGGCATAGTCGATAAAGCAGAAATAGATGTTTTTCTGGAACTCTCTTGCTTTTTTGATGATCCAGTGGATATTGGCAATTTGATCTCTGGTTTCTCTGCCTTTTCTAAAACCATTTCAAAAATAGTTACCATATTCTAAAGGCCACCAAGGGGCTATGAAACTACTGGAGTCCCACAGTAATAGCACAGGTATGTCTGGTGCCCAAGTGTCAGGTGATATTTTGCAGTTAACTTTAGCCCATGCCCCATAAGGCTGACATCTGTGACAGAAGGCAAGGTTTCTGTTCCCCACAATGTGCCCACAGTTTCTGAATGCAGATTCAAAAGTCAATAACTGCCTGAATCTCTAGAAAACCTGCTGATGGAGTCAAAGCCAAAATCATTGTACATCCTTTTCCCAGTGTGATAACATTTGTAGCTGCAGTGACTGTTTGAAGAAGAAATGCACGAGAGGGATTGAGCAGTCTCAGGAAAGCTTCTTCCATGTATTCAGTCTGTCTTGTCTGGGGCCTTTTCAGGGACCATTCTAGATGTCACATTTGTTCCATCAGGGGTTTTCCATTGGATTGCTGCATGCAAAGGGAACTCGCCACTTGTCAGCTTAGATATCCAAACCACTGCAATATGTAGGAGCAGGGAAGCATTGTTTTTTCCTGCCTACTGAGGCTTTTTGGTTATAGGATCCAAGTCTCCAAGAGTACATGTGATGGAAGTAAGAGTATTGTCTTCATTGACTGTCTTCCTTAAACCCCTAAGACATCATCCTCGACTCCCCACCTTAAAGGCTGTTGTGCTCCAGCTTCCGATCCCAAGGTATTTCCTATCTTACCCTCCACTCCCAGGACTTCAAGCACAGTCTTTATACTGATGTCTCCCCAGAAATTGTCTCCAGCCCCTGAATACCTCACAGCATATTATACAGAACTTGTCAAAACCTGAACTTATTACCTCCACTTCCCCACACCATGAGTCCACCATTCCTAGTCTTGTCCCCATATTTCCAGCCTCAGGGAATGACAGGAGTCACTCCGTACTCATTTTTCCAACCAAGAAACCCGATTGGCAGCCTGTGTCCTTGCTTCTCCCTCATTACCACTCTGACCCCATCACCACTTCCTGTTGCTTCTCTTCCTACGAATTCTTAAGTCCGTATGTCCTCTGCATCCCTGTGTATGTTAGATCCTTGACATGTCCCCCAGAACTGATGTGGCATCCTTTTGACTTCTGCTCCAACCCCAGTTTTCTCTTTGACTCATCCTCTTAACCACTCAAATATAAAGGTGAATCTGCACCACTAACATCCTTTCATAGACTCTCATCACCTGCAGGATAAAATCCACATGACTTCCCAGCCCACTTTCCGTTATTGCCTCACATGCACTATACCCTAGTACATGAAATTGCTTTAATTTCAGATGTACCACATTCTCTCACATTCTCTCTCCTTGTAAAGTCCTTTCTCCATAATATTTTTCAACTTCAGGTAACATTGAAAAATCAGAGGCTTTCCAGACTCACAGACTTAGAGGATGAACTTATGGTTACCATTAGGGTGGGGATAGTTAAAGGGTTTGGGACCGACATGTACACACTGCTATATTAAAATGGATAACCAACAAGGTCCTACTGTATAGCACAGGGAACTCGGCTCAATGTTATGTGGCAGACTGGATGGGTGGGAAGTTTGGGGGAGAATGGATACATGTATTTGTATGGCTAGGTCACTCTACTCTTCACCTGAAACTATCACTACACTGTTAATTGGCTATAATATAAAATAAAAACTTTAACAACAAAAATTTTGAAAAAAAAATTAAAATAAAAATCAGAGATTTTCACAGTTTTAAAAATCTGAGTTTTAAACTTCTCTAGAAAAATCATCTCTGGCTGCATGGAGTCTGCTTTTGTACACAGGGACAATTGGCCATAGCTCCAGGCTTCTGGCCCTGTAGCCAGAACCTCAACTGTTTCTGACTACTATTCTCCAGCCCTGCTCACTTTATTCATTGTCGTTACTTGTCTGCTCACTGTTGGCATTTGAATTTGCAACCCCTGATCTACAGAAATGCAAAAGCTTATGAATTCATTTACCAATGAATCATAAAGCTTCCAGCATATGGGACAGTTGCATTGCCATGACTTAAATAAACAGTGTTGCTGTAGTGAGCAAGACATTCTGCCCTCTTATTCTATTCCAGGCATTGAGAATAGCAAATTTGGTAAGATAAGGTTATACTGGCACGCCTATTACATTTTGTTTTATTGCACTTTGCAGATACTCATTTTTTTTTTTTTTACAAATTGAAAGTTTGTCGCAATCCAGCATTAAGCAAGTCTGTCAGTGCCAGTTTTCCAACAGCATTGGCTCATTTTGTGTCTCTGTGTCACATTTTGGTAATTTTCACAATACTTCAAACCCTCCACCAGCAAAATGATTGAGACTTGTTAAAGGTTCAGATGATGGTTAGCATTTTTAGCAATAAAGTATTTTATTCATTGAGGTAGGCACATTGTTTTTTTTAAAAACATAATGCTATTGCACACTTAATAGGCTACAGTATAGCTTAAATACAACTTTTATATGCACTGGGAAACCAAAAATTCCATGGGACTCATTGCATTTCAATGCTTATTTTATCGTGGTGGCCTCAAACCAAACCCAGAATATCTCTGAGATCTGCCTGTATCTATTTAGGTCTTGGAGGAGACGCTAAATTTGGGCAAGAAAGATTTTGTTTCAGAATGTGAGCATTAAAACTAAACATGTTGGTGAGAAAGAACAGGCAGAATCAGGTTTGAATGGAATTAGGGTGCTACTAGAAGAAATGTTGTTGGGATTTAAGTGGGAAGATCCACGTTGGAAGACTTCCTGATCCTTAAGACTTTAAGAGATCTACGAAGAGCAATGAGGTGTCAGGGACTATAAATATGACCTGAGAAAAGAAATGCTTTCTTAAGAAACAGAAAGCTTCATGTGGCTACATGCAGGTGAGCCAAAAAGCAGGCCTGAAGTGACAGCTTGCCATCTGTCCTCCCAGAGCCAGCTTTGCAGAACACCAGCCAAAACGAAAATGGTACCACTTGTGTGGGTTGCTCTATTTTGTAGCATTTGTAACAACAGAATTCTTCACCCAGAGTGAAGCCAGAGCATTCCACAGCTGAAGGGAGGGTTGGGAAACCCTCATTTCCTCTGATTCTATCTTCTCCATGGGTGGGCTCAAAGAATCTCCTTTCACTTTTCTCTTCAGTCTGGCTCCTTGTTACAGAGAATGCCAAAATAATATCTGAAAGAGCTCAATTGAGACTTTACCTAGGCTATTGATTGATGATTATGACTATTAGCCCATTATTAGCCCATTAAGCGGAGAAGGCAATGGCAACCCACTCCAGTACTCTTGCCTGGAAAATCCTGTGGATGGAGGAGCCTGGTGGGCTGCCATCTATGGGATCGCACAGAGTCGGACACGACTGAAGCGACTTGGCAGCAGCAGCAGCAGCAGCAGCAGCAGCAGCCCATTAAGTCTACTGGGTCCAAAAAAGTGAGGTAGTGCCTTCTGGTGAATTGCCAACAAAACACTTTTAAACCTAGTCCTATCCCCCAATTCACAAATTTTAAATGAAGACTTAATTAATATAGTTAACATTTATCATTTTCAGCTTTACACAGTGGGGTTAAAAGTGTGGGCTTTCTTGATTCAAATCACTGCTCATTAGGGGAACTCAAGGTTAAAGTTGTTTAATCTCTCTGTGCCAGTCACCTTTTCCTTATGTGTAAAGTGGGGATAATAGCAGTAACTTTTTCTTAGAGTTGTGAGAATTTAAAAAAACTAAAACAGTTTAAAAAAACTAAAACAGGTAAAATCTTTAAAAAGAGGCTAGGTGTGGATTAGCTATTATCAACACTGTATATATTAGACACTGTGCTAGGTACTGAATATCTTTCACAGAGCTTAGCCTAGTGGCTGGCTACGTGTAAAATGTTTCATAGCTACTTTGATTCAGCCATTCCAGACAGCTCATTTGGATACAAAAAAGACCTCAGAACCCCTGATGGCAGCTTTTTTTCTCTGGCAAAGTGATCATATCCCTGCACAAAGATGACTTCTGGCAGAAGCACAGAATGTTGACAGCCTGGTCAGGTGAGAGATCAGTGATTGCCTTTCAGATTCAGAGGTGCCAGTTTGGCAAAGTTGCTATCCATAGATGTTACAGTTTTAAAAGATAACAGAAGCTGCTCAAGCAGCTGTGGTAGCCTGTACTACCCATCAGGAGATTCCTTGCTCTTCCCTGGGAGAGTATTGGTGGCAGACTTGGCCATGTGACTTGCTTTAGTCGATATAATCCACTTCTGCTCTAAAGCAGAAGCTTTAGAGCCTTTGTACTGTAAACTGTGCTCTTTTTCTTGCTTATGGAAAGAAAAAGATTCTGGAAGCATGTCATGTGAAGCCTCCTTCAGCCTGGGCCTCTGAAATATTATAATGAGCATCCTTTGTACATGGGGTGCATCTTTTGTACATGAGGTGCATGAGTGAGAATAATTATCAATAAAGCTCCTGAACATGTGGAACCCTTTGTTACTGAATCATCACCTATCCTATTTTAACTAATACATCATCCACAGTTACATCCAGTTGTTATGATGGCCAGAATACCCTACTGCATAGATCTTTTAACCTCAGGACCTCATGCTCTTCTTTTTTTTCATTTTATGTCTTTGGTGGCTCCATTGGTACTCCCAGTCTTGCTGTTCCCTTGGAGGGAACACAGAGTGGGACAGTGAGCACTAGACCTGAACTCAAATCCTGATACCAATGTCCAGCTCCCCTACTGTCTAACTTTGTGATCTTCAGCAAATTAACTCATCAATCTGAGCCTCAATTTTATTTGCTTAAGTAGGAGGAATAAAATATCTGCTAAATGTAACACAACTTTGTTCTCCAGGAGCACATTATAAGTTTTATGATAATATAAAAATCATTTTTAGTTCTTAAGAAGTCATGGGTGTGACTTCTCTAGTGGTCCAGTGGTTAGGACTTGCCACTTCCATGGCAGGTGACATAGGTTTGATCCCTGATCAGGAAGCAAAATTCCCGCATGCACATGATGCAGCTGGAAAAAATAAAATAAAGCTCACACCAATTTTATACAATTTTTTTTAGTTAAAGAAAAGAAATCACGGATAGGCCTGATCACCATCAACCCGTGAAACTCTCAGTCAACACCAATTGACTGATAAGGGTGACCACAGAAGGCAGGGCACCTTAGAAGATTGGTTTATGAGTGAGAGGTCAAGGTCCTCATCTGTGTCCTTACTCAAAACACACTTCTCAGTCCAAAAGTGCCATTCAGAAAGGGGAGACTTGATGACAACTTTTCTTAGTTTTTCAAGACACATTTTCTTATGCCAAATAATACTGCAATTGTCTTTAAAATGCAATATGTGAGGGAGAAAAGCTTAGACTCAACCATTGATATACACAGAATTCAGATTTAAAGAGAATGTAAATAAATGTGTACATACCCAAGTTGTTCTCATAGATGCTTACGTCACCACACACAGTGGTTCATAATAGCTTGAGGGTTTCCCCCAGCCCTGAATGACTCAGAGCAAAGTAGGAGCAGGGGAAGTTAAAATGTTCTTGCCTATCATTCTTTCTCAAGAAGACTCCTTCTCAATCTTCCTTCTAAGTAATCTTACTTGACTGCACAATCTGATTTAGATTAATTCATTCATTCACTCCTTTATCAAGTTTTGAGTAACTATAATGTACCAGTTCTAGACACTATATACAGAATAGACAAGTCCCTGCCTGCACGGAACTTCCACGTTCTGTATTTCTATAGCTCCTGACACTTGTCTCCATCTGTCTCCATGTGCGATAGTCATTGTTTGGACTACAAGATCCTCGATGATATGGGGAACACATATCTCATTAGACTTTGTGTCCTCAGTGTCCCCAGCCCTGGTGCCTGGAATACAGAAGGAATCCAAAAATGTTTCTTTCAAATGAGCAAATATCAGGAGTTAGAAGAGCTGGCTTTCAAGTTCCCAAAAAATATGAAAAATAAAGGATTTCGTCGCAGTACACAATCAATAGTTATCCTTAACTGGTTCATTTTGTGAAAATTTATAACAAGATTAATGTTACTTTTGATGCCACTGTGCATTTGTTGACAGACTTAGAGGAGATCAGAGTGAATAAATGCAGAAAGCTAGCTACATTCTTCTAGCTTATAAAAATTGTTATGAAGTACTTTGCAAACAGTAAGTGTCAGAAAGTACTACAGACTAAGAAATAACACCAACGTGGTCAAAGCTAAGCATGGGAATGCAACCATGTGAGCAATCTGTCCTATGGTGGTGTATGAGTGTTATGCAGAGAGAAAAAGAAAACCAAAGTGCATATTTGAAAGCATTTTCTTCTCCTGAGAGAGAGTCACTTAGAGCTAAGCTTTGAGTACTGCAGCAGTTATACAGCAAACTCTGTGGGCTTAAGAAATGTTTTCCCAAAAGGGCACTATTAGTTCAAAGGTTGAGAAACTGTAAACACTAGAGGAAAAAGGGGAGGGACTTCCCTGGTGGTCCGGTGACTAAGACTTCATGGTCCCAAAGCAGGGACTGGGGTTCGATCCCTGGCTAGGGATCTAAATCCCACATGCCATAACTAAGAGTTCTCATGCTGCAACTAAAGATCCTACATGTCGCAACTAAGACCCAGCACAGCCAGATAAATAAATAAAAATTTTTTTAAAAGAGTAAGAAGGGGAGAAATGAATAGGCAAAGATGTGGAGACAGAAATGAGCTTGTTAGTGATAGTCACATGCTAGGCTACTCTTACCCTCTTCATTTATTTCTGTGACATATTATGTACCTTGCAATGTGTTTAATTACCAAAGGAGAAGAGATACACCTTTGTTTAGTCATTTATCATGAAAATATGTATTAGTATCTGCTCTTTTATCTTTGTTTCTTAGGTACCTATTTTGAATCAGATACTATCTTAGATGCTGGATAGAAAAGGACCCTGCCCTACTGAAACTAACATTGTGATAGGGAAAACAGGTAATCAACAACTAGCTGTATAAATAAGATGATCATAGGTCATGATAAGGGCCATGGAGGTGATATTAGAGGGCCATACCCAAGAAGGTATCTGGAGTGGGGTGGGTTAGTGCTAGTTTAGAAACGGCTACAGAGGAAGACATCTTAAAGAGCTGACTTTGAATCAAGCTCTGAACCATAAGAAGCTCAACATGAAAAGCTTCAAATAGAAAAACATTCTAGCCAGAGGAGAGAACAAGTGCCAAAGCCATGAGGCAGGAATAAGCTTGGCAAGTTCACAGAATAAAAAAGCAGACCAATATGACTATAAGGTGGTGATGAAACGGTAGAGGAGGTAGAGATCAGATCCTACCCGGCCTTGAGAGGTGTGGCAAGGATTTTAAGATTTTCTTTTGGACCCAATGAGAGTCATTGGAGAGTGTTTGGCAGAGAATTGAACATGATCTGAAGCAAAGAACTAGTGAACTCAAAATGTTACACAAACCAAATAACACTACCTTCACTGCTTTAAGGCAGCTCCAGGCCTCTTCTCTCCATTAGCACTAAACCAAGGCCCATGCACCCACACTTTAGATGGTGACTGAGTCTGACCCTGTAGAATTATGAGGCATATATTTGAAATTGGGTGCAATTTTGTTAGTAACAAGATAATGCTTATTTCTTTAAGCATTCATGTGATCAGTCTATGTTACTGTATTTTTTCTCAAATCAAAAATTTCGGCACATGAATTGACAAGTTGAAAGTGTGCTTTTTTTTTCAATAGCTGAATAATATTCCATTGTATATATGTACCATATCTTCTTTATCCATTCATCTGTTGAAGGATATCTAGGTTACTTCCAAGTGCCAGCTATTGTGAATAGTGCTGCCGTGAACATTGGGGTACATGTGTCTTTTTCAATTATTATACACAGTGAAGTAAGTCAGAAAGAGCAAAACAAATATCATACATGAATGTGTTTATATGGAATCTAGAAAGATGGTACTGATGAACCTACCTGCAGGGCAGCAAAGGAGACACAGACATAAAGAACAGACTTGTGGACACAGTGGGGGAAGAAGAGGGTGGGACCACTTGAGAGCAGAACATTGAAACATATATGTTACCATATGTAAAACAGATAGTCATTGAGAATTGGCTTTATGATGCAGGGAACTCAAATCCGGGGCTCTTTGACAACCTAGAGGAGTTAGATGGAGTGGGAGGTGCAAGGGAGGTTCAAGACGGAGGGGACATATGTCTGTATATCTATATCTATTGCTGATTCATGTTGATGTATGGCAGAAACCAACACAATATTGTAAAGTAATTATCCTCCAATTAAAAAAATGATGTAAGTTTTGGAGACACTGCATTGGGAAGGATCCCCAGTGTTCTCCCTACTTGCTACAAGTAAAAATAAAGCCTTCCTTCTCCCGCAAAAAAAAAAAAAAAAAAATTAAATTAAAAAATAAAATAAAACGTGCTTTTGAGGTCAAGAGGACAGAATATGTTAAATCGGAATCGTTGGTGGAAAACTTATTGTGCTAGCAATATAGATCTTGTTATGTGAAATAAAAAGACTGGATTCTTAGCTCTGTGTGATTTGTGGAAGGTGTTTCTCAAGTGTTATTAAGCAGAAATTTCAAGGAGTTCCCAAGCAGGAGTCAGGGAGCAGATGACACAGCAGGGCTCTTTAGTGCCAGTTGTTCTTGATGTTAGTACCACTTCTATGCTGGTGTGAGAGGAGGGGGGTGAGTGCCCAGCCCTTCCCACCCTCTTCTCACCTTCTCCTTTATCACTGTTCCATTTGCACCTCACTCCTTCTCTTCCACACCCTATTAGCACTGCTATTCCATTTTGAGATGAATTGATAGAAAGGTGTTACCAAAATTTCATCCTTTTTCTCAGTAGTAACCTAATATTTTTGTACCACTGACAGTTTCTCTCTCCTGCCAATTCCTTCTCTCCTTCCTTTATCACCTCTTTCCTCTTCTTTTCGCCTCGTCTCTCCCACTCTTTCTTTTCTGGTAGGGATTCAGCCAGGACTTCAGAAAGTCCCAGATGAAAAAATATTTAAAATCCTTTCTGGTAGAAAAATAGTTTTTGAAAAAGAAGATTGATCATTAATGTTTTTAAATCAAGGGATATATACTTATAAAATCTTATTATTTAAGAAAAAGAAATGTATGATATCTTTTCTATATTGAAAAAGAGCTGGGATTGCTTAAGTATCAACTATAAGGGTTATTTCGGGGGGACCTTTTGTGTGCCAAACGCAGTGTGAGATGATGAGGGAGATATACACACACTCCCTGCCTTCCAGAACAAATATCCAACAGGGCAATGGGACCCCACAAGGGACCACAGGGCAAGAAAGGCCATAACAAGGTCTTTTACAGAGATGTGGTTTTCCACGGTAGGACCAAGAATAAATGGGAGATTTATTCTAATGGAGGCTGATAGGGAAGGGATTTGATGAAAAACCAAATAACACTACCTTCCACTGCTTTATGGAGAAAAGTGACAACCCATTCCAGTATTCTTGCCTGGAGAATCCCACGGGCAGAGGAGCCTGGCAGGCTACAGTTCATGTGATCGCAAGAGTCGGACATGACTTAGTGACTAAACCAACCACTGCTTTAAGGCGATACCAGGCCTCTTCTCTCCATTAGCACTGAACCAAGGCCCACGCATCCACATTTTAGATGGTCAGTGGCTGATTCTGACTCTGTAGAATTATGAGGCATATGTTTGGTACTGGGTACAATTTTGTTAGCAACAGTATAATACAGTGATTTGTGAGTGAGCACTCTTAAGCCAGGCTGTCTAGAGTGGACTGGCTATCTGGAGTGGAGTGCTGCCTCCATCATTTACTGTTTAGGTGAATTTAACCAAGTAACTTAGTCTTTCTGTTCCGTTTCCTTGACTGTAAAATGGAGTAATAATGTTGTTCATATTGCGTGCTAAGTCACTTCAGTTGTGTCTGATTCTTTGCAACCCTGTGATTTGCGGCCTGCCAGACTCCTCTGTCCATTGAATGCTCCTGGCAAGAATGCTTGAGTGGGTTGCCATGCCCTCCTCCAGGGGATCTTCCCAACCCAGGGATCGAACCTGCATCTCTTATGTCTCCTGCGTTAGCAGGCGGGTTCTTTGCCATCAGTACCACCTGGGAAGCCCATTGTTCATATAAATTCCATGAGAGGACTTATTACAATATTTGAAACACCATTAGTCCTTGATGGATCTTGTATATATGAGAACTAAATGCATATAAAGCACTTAGAATAGTTTAAGAAAACTTAATAAACACTGAATGATGCTAGTGAGTGTTAATTCTAGTGGCCTACTGTTAGGGCTTTGAGTGAGAGCCATCTTTGGTCCTGAGGAAGTGGTGTTTTTTTATCTTTACTTGTGCACAGATGCCCCCTCGTGGAGGCAGAGCCAAATATTTGCAGCCAGTTCCTCTCTCCAGTTCTAGGAGGACATGAAAACAGTAAGACTCAGCAGCTGACGTCACCAGCCACATTGCCACCCTGTGGTTTCTCTCAGGCCAGGCCACCGCTGAGATCAGGCCTACCCCAGGGGAGAGCAATCCATTTGGGAACCAAGCATTGTGTGGAAACCAGGCTCAATCATATTCATGGGAGAGTACTTAAAACAGTATGATCATATTTTGAGATGAAAGAAAGTGAAAGTGTTAGTAGCTCAGTCATGTCTGACTCTGTGACCCCATGAACCATAGCCCGCAAGGCCCCTCTATCCATGAAATTTTCCAGGCAAGAATACTGGTGTGGATAGCCATTCCCTTCTCCAGGGGGTCTTCCTGACCCAGGGATCATTTTTTTGAGATTATCAAATACAGTTTTATGTAATACCTTTCATGGATGCTTTTAGCCATGAGAGTTTCCCAATGCAAACATTAAAGTTTATTATATGATCATCCCTTACCTTTTTAAAAGATTTAAATTACTCAAAGGTATGTATTCCTTCAAATGAAAAAAATCTTTTCTGAGTGACTACTATATGCCAGGCACAGGTGAGACCTTGGGGCACCAGAGAGAATAAAATACAGCCCCTGGCTCAAGAGACTCATCATCAGACAGTACAACAGAGAATGCTGAGCATTGAGTTAGGACTAAGCTGCAAAACATATTGTAGCTCAGTTGGTGAAGAATCTGCCTGCAATGCAGGAGACCCAGGTTTGATTTCTAGGTCAGGAAGATCCCCTGGAGAAGGAAATGGCAACCCACTTCAGTGTTCTTGCCTGGAGAATCCCATGGACAGAGGAGCCTGGCAGGCTACCGTCCATGGGATCGTAAGAGTCGGACACGACTTAGTGACTAAACCACCACCAGGGACACTATGAGGATGCAGGGGAAGGACATGGAACCGAGGAGTTGCTTGCCAAGGGCAGTTCTGTCTGGTATTAGAAGCTCCAGGGATGCTAAGGGTTACCGAGGACACTTGTGGAGGGAGGTGGTGTTAGCTTCTCACCGGTAGAGGAGTTGCCTCCACTGCTGTGTTGCTGCCACTGCTTGTCTCTCCACAGAGCCCTGCCCCTCATCCACATTGCCACCTAGACGGTGGAACTGGGGCCCACAGGCTGACTACTACATCCAACTCCTGACAGGACAGCAGGGACAGCCCCTTTCTGACTAGCCCTGCCCTCACTGGCCCTCTCAGAGGCTGCTGGCCTGGCCTGCTGGCCTCTGAGACCTCTGAGTGGTATTATCTGTGCGGCGCAAGGCCCTGGCCCTGGACAGGCAGCCGCCACCTCCCTTAGGTGGGGTCAGGCCTCTCTGGTCCTCTCCGGGAGATCCTGGCCTTCACCGTTGCCAGTGGGAACCAGAGGGAGGGAGAGTAAGCTTCAATCCAAACAGAGCTAGGAGGAAAGTATGGTAAGTGTAAGTTGTAAAAAAAAAAAAAAAAATACTACTAATATAAAATAAATATGGGATGCTGTGGGAGTATGAGGGGAGGAGCTGATTACTCTGCCACTGGGTCAGAACTAGATCAGGGCAGTTTTCCTGCAAATCCCTTTTTCTATTTTCTTTGAGATACTGTGGTCTGTGAGCTGTGCTGTGCTCAGTCGCTAAGCTGTGTCCCAACTCTTTGCGACCCCCATGGACCTCTTTGAGCCTGACAGGCTCCTCTTTCCTTGGAATTATCTAGATAAGAATACTGGATTGAGTTGCCATTCCCTCCTCCAGGGGATCTTCCTGACCTGGGATCGAACCCTCATCTCCTGCATCTATTGCATCTAAGGCGGATTCTTTACCACTAGTGCCACATGCCCACTCCAGTTTTCTTGCCTAGAGAATCCTGTGGACAGAGGAGCCTAGTGGGCTGCTGTCCATAGCGTCACACAGAGTCAGACACAACTGAAGCGACTTAGCATGCATGCATGCATTGGAGAAGGAAATGGCAGCCCACTCCAGTATTCTTGCCTGGAGAATCCCAGGGATGGAGGAGCCTGGTGGGCTGCTGTCTATGGGGTCGCACAGAGCTGGACATGACTGAAGCGACTTAGCAGCAGCAGCAGCAGCTCCACTTGGGAAACCCTGTGGCCTTATGAGGCTGGAGGCTTTAACTTGAGTGACAAGTGACAGCAGGGTCCAGGTTTCCAGATAGTTGTTTGCATCCCTGATCTGCCGTGTCTGTGGGTTGGTTTTAGAATGGGTTTCAGTACCTCACTATCCTTTTCTTTCATTGCTGTAACTGCAGAAGTGTCATATGCAATTACAACATCACCTCTGCTGTTTCATTCTTTTTCTAGCTTAACAAATAGTCTTAAACGCTGGGTAATTCTATAGCATCAGCCATGTTATTTCAAAAACAAAACAACACCAACTCTGTATGTGTGTGTGTGTATGTTGCTTTGCCAGTGGTATAGGCAAAGGGAGGGAAAATTAGGGTAAAAAGGAAGTGAGCTCAAAACGTTTTACTTTATTTATTTTTTTGAATTGGGCTTTAGGGGAAATACTTTAAACCCAATGATAAAAAAAACACACACCCACAAAATTGGTCTAAAGAAGGATCAAGCCCCATGACCTTAATTTTATTGGCATTATGCTCTAATCAGCCAATGAATTAAGAGATGAGAGGACATTTCAGTCAATTACAGTCACATGAAGTCAGTGCCTTTTTCTATGGTGGCAGTTTTCTAAAGGCCAAAAGAGCATTTTTAAAGTGCTTTTTTTTCAGAGACTATTTATTGGCAATCCTGCCTTGGTATTGATGGAGGAAGTCATTAAATTTCCTTCCTCTGTGTTCATTCAGATGGGCTCTGAAAGGAGGGAGGAGGTATTTATATAAATGTGAACTGGAAGGAAAGAGGCACCACACTTGGCTTCTAATTGCATGCAGAATCCTGGCATCTCTTGCTTCATCCTCAGTTACATCCCACCATGTGTCTGATACCAGAGACACGAAATTATGAATTGGCTCAGCCTTTACAGTACATGACACATGTTTTTCATGAGCATTAAAATTCATTTTTTTTTTAACTGAAAGAAAATTAAACCTAGGTTCTGGCACTAATCTCCACTTGTCTTTCTCCTGGCAGCATGAATTGTTTATTTCTGTGGTGTAAAAAAGCAAAACTCTTGTTTGTTTGTTTTGCAAACTCCATCCATTTTCTAGGGAAACATTTGCTGTCTTCACCACTCACTTGTATGGATACCAATGGATAATTCAAGTCTGTTCAAGTTTTATGCCACTTCCTGGGCTCCAGGGTTAAATTGTCACCTTGTCAAAAGCAGCCTTACCTTTGTATTTCCTGCAGTGCTCAGCACCATGCCTTGTATAGAGTGATGCTCAATGAATGCTTATTAAATAAGTGAGCGCTTCCTGGAATGTAAATATTTTTCTATTAATTTTTGATACGTTAATCACAGAAATCAGATATGTCAATAAATATTTTGCTCAGTAAATCTACAGATTTTCCCTTACTATTCTCCCCTCATCAAGTAAGCTCCAGCCTCACTAGTCTTCATGATCATTCCTAAGTATGCCAAATTTATTCTTGTGTCAGGATTAAGGCATTGAAAGAAGCAGTGATCTCTTTCAACATATTCTTCATGTATAGGAGCAATGTTGACAAATATTGAAATGTCTCTTTAAAGATAAAAATCTCCTCCTTTGGCGGAAATAGTCTAGTATGGATAATGCCTGGTATCTTGCTTAATCTTTTTGAACTGACATTTTTTTGGGAGGACTGTTAAAGAAAAAATTCTTCTGACACTTGTTAGAGCAGTTAAGGAAGACTTTATTTGGGACTACTGTGATACATGGCAAGACTATTGCCATACAGGAGAGAAGCCAGGCTCAACTCCACATACAACCAACACAACTGAGGATTTATGGCCACAGAGCGCAATGAGGAGTCAGTGGATAGAATGTTACTAATGGGAGACATCAAAGATAGAGCAACTTGGGCTAAACCTATTTAACAGGATTCTTGCTGAAGATGGTGTGGGGGTGAAAAAATGGATCAGATACTGAGGATGATGATGCATCAAGCACGGGAATTCTCTCTAAACTGACACAACAGGATTCTTGCTAAAACTGGATGTGGCAGGCTAAAGGCCCAAGGACACAGAGGAGCTATGATGGAGAAAGGGTACACATTTATGTTCTTGGGCTGTTTAATGCCACTGCACAATCTGACAGAAAGCAGACTATGAAGAGGCCGCGTGTACTCTCAGCCATCCTTTCCTCTCTGGATCTCTGAACTCTGTTTACCCCAGGACTCCACCCAGTTCTTCCATCCTATTCGCTTAAGTGACCTGCACCCCCCCATCAAACTGCCTTTGCCTTAAAATTCTCTTCTAAGATCATAAAGAGGAAAAGACTTGAATGTTCTTACCAGGGAATGATGACTTAAAGGTCTACATCCTATAAAACATTTGCATTATGTAGTAGAAACCTCGAGCAATGTGAAATAAATTGAAGTGACATTTTTGAACAATTGAAGTTTTCCAGGAACCCCTCTTATCACAGATCATTGGTGTATCTGCTTGCATGGTGACACTACTTGTGACCTTGACCATAAATACTTCACAAAAATTATTGAAAATACTTTTAAAAAAGTATTGGCCAATGCCAATTTTTTTTCCTCCTTATTCTTTGTCCTATTTTATTCTTCCTTTTCTGTGGAAGACTGTGATCTCCTTGAAGTCAGGATTCATGCCTCTTCATTTGTGTATTCACTACATAAAGGAGATCTTGTTCAATATATGTTTGCACAATTAAATTAAGATACAAGCTTGGATAAAGCCCTATCACGTCCCATGTTCAAAAGTGGAGAATAGGCAACTAATCTAAAATTGGTCTTTGTTTTACCAATCAGATCAACGAGGTATTATATTATTATTATTTTATTTTTATGAAAATGTCTTTATTACACATATATTAAATTCATTTAATATGTTACTTTTAGGGTGGGGCTTCCCAGGTGGCGATAGTGGTAGAGAACCCTCCTGCCAATGCAGGAAACCAAAGAGACTCAGATTCGATCCCTGGGTCAGGAAGATCCCCTGAAGGATGGCATGGCATCCCACTCTGGTATCCTTGCCTGGAGAATCCCATGTACAGAGGAGCCTAACGAGCTACAACCCATAGGGCTACAAAGGGTCAAACACAACTAAAGCAACTTAGCATGCAAGCACACCCACACTTTTGGGGTGACGACATAGATTCTTAGTAAAGTGTTCCAAAGATAAGATGAAACAGGCCTTAGGGCAGCATGAGGGCTATGAAGCAACTATAACTCCAATCACTGTAAGATGTAAGTAGAGAAACTTCAAAATCTTAAATCACAGCAACCCCATTATGTATCAGTCCCTCCTAGAAGATCAGTTTCAGCCTTATGTAATTATTCATTGACAATAACTTCAGATTTCTTGAAAAGTAGAACAGTTCTCTCGCATATCCTTCACTTAGTTTCCCCTGTTGTTAACATTTACATTGACTTTATTATGCTCTCTCTCCCTTTTCTTTCTCTCTCTCTCTCCCCCTTACCCTCTCCTTTCTCTTTCTAGGTAGATAAAGATATGTGTGTGATTCAAATATATCCTTTGAATCTATCTCCTTTTTTAGAGGATATAGTATTCTATGAACAGCCTGGCTTCCTTTAAATCAATCTGGCATTTGAACTGGCGTTTCCTTTGAAATCCCCCTCAGTCTTTCCTCAGTCTAGCAAGCATCACTGTGTACCAAAATAATAGAAGAATGATGTCTGATGGTTATTTCTTTGAGCAAACAATTCATGCAAGTTTAAGTTGTAGATATCAACTTTAAAATGTATTAAACTTTTGGGAACCATTTTAGAATATACTGCAGTCATGTTGAGCTCTCTAACCCTAAGTAGTTCAGTATATGGTCTCTAAGAACATTATCTTTCTTAATCATAGAATAATTATTAAAAGCAGGGAAAATAACATTAATACTATTACTTAATATATCATCTTATTCATTGCTAAATAGCTCTGTAATGTTCTTTGTAGCAAAGAAAGAAAGATAAAAGGAGGAAAGAAAGGGAGGAGGGAAGGAAGGAAAGGAGGTGGAAAGGAAGAAAGAAAGGAAGGAAAAGAAAGAAAGAAAAGAGGAAAGAAAGAGAAAGGAAGGAATCTTCAGACTAGTGGGCTTTTTATTGCTTTCCGTGGAAAACTAGGGCAGAGGGTCAACAAATCTTTCATTTTTGCTTTTTTCATATATTTTAAGCTTTTAAAATAAATTTTAAAATATTTTTAAAGACAGTACATATGCTAAATTTTGACACTTTGCAGCCCACAAACACATTAACATGTGCGGCCTGCTGGCCTCATTTTTGTGTAGATGTTAAGGTTTCTCCTGCTAACTCTGTTGAATTAAAGACATCCCGACATTCATTCATTTGTTCATCCACCCACTTAGCATTGCTAGTAGTACTGAGGATCTACCAAAGACCTCTGCTGGATGAGATAAGCTGTTAGTCTGTGATCATTCATAGCTACTTGTCTATGAGTACTGCAAAATCCATAGAAATAAATCCAGAAGCTGAGACTGATAAAATGCTACAACTATCCATAGTCCTTCACTTCAAATCAAATAGCTCCATCCATTTCTCGATTGATTTTGTAAAAATCAAATGTTAGAATTTTTAAGTTGGAAAATAAACAGTTTTTATTTTAATATGTTTAAAAATATTTATATTATCCTTACCTTTTTATTTTGGGGGGTTAAATATGCATTTGTATGGGAAAAAAAGGGTAATGTTTCTAATAATATTTAAACATAACTTGTCTAGACCTGAGTTTCCAAATATTTTTTGTCACACCCCCTTAAGTTTAAGGATTCTCTGGTGTATGTTTATTTATATAATAGAGCTTTCCTGGTGACTCAGCAGTAAAGAATCCACCTGCAATGCAGGAGATTTGGGTTCAATCTGGATCGGGAAGACCACCTGGAGGAAGACATGACAATCCACTCCAATATTCTTGCCTGGAGAATCCCATGAACAGAGGAGCCTGGTGGGCTACAGTCCGTGGGGTCACAAAGTCAGACACAACTGAAGCAACTTTCACACTGGCACATTTACATAATAAGTGTATACTAGTGTAGTAGTGTTTTATATATATTATACAACTTACCAAAAAAAGAAAACTCTAAAAAAAACCAAGTAAAATGAATATAAATAAAATTTCTAATTGGCTCATCTTGTTGGTCCAATTGACTCCATCGGACCCCTCGCTCATCCTTGTACCGTACTTTTCAGTACTTTGAGGCTGGACTCTTTCCTGCTTTATTATCTATTTTTGACTTTCGTTTTATGGTGATGACTAGTACTGCACTGTATAAGTCTGTTTAAAGGTCATTTTTCTTGAGGAATGCTAATTCATTGGAGAAGGCAATGGCACCCCACTCCAGTACTCTTGCCTGGGAAACCCCATGGACAGAGGAGCCTGGTAGGCTGCAGCCCATGGGGTCGCGGAGAGTCGGACACGACTGAGCGACTTCACTTTCACTTTTCACTGTCATGCACTGGAGGAGGAAATGGCAACCCACTCCAGTATTCTTGCCTGGAGAATCCCAGGGACGGGGGAGCCTGGAGGGCTGCCGTCTATGGGGTCGCACAGAGTCGGACACAACTGACGCGACTAAGCAGCAGCAGCAGCAGCTAATTCATTTTCACATTGTATGTCACCTCTATAAAGGTCATTTTTTTTAGGGTATGCTCATTCATGTCGTACTTGTTTGTAAATATTTGTTCTCTCCCACATGACTGTTACATTTTTACTTGTAATAAAATTTTAGATAAGAAGCTTCAGGAAGCATTTGTGCTAGAGATAAAGAATGATGAAGAAGTGACTGAGCAGAAAACTATTTTTACCACAAGCAATACCACCCACCTCATGCGCCTAGAGAATGATTTCACACATTAAGAAGATATAGATAACTCAGGAAAAGAGCACTTCTTCTAAATTAGCAATAATTTCGTGTTCAGTGCAATATGTGATAAGGAAATGAGGAAGAAACAGCTAAAATTGACATGTGTGTCTGCCAAACAATTTTAAAATTGTTTCAGCCATAACACTTGGAAGGAAATTAGATTACTAGGTCTCTGAGGGCAGGGCTAGTGTTCATTTTTATGTGTGCTTAATGTGCTTTTGCAAAAACAGAGCTCAAATGTTTGTTGAATGAATGTTAGTGGATTAATAAGCGACAATGTTTTCCCAGCTTCAGTACCAATAATTTTGGTCAGAATTAGCAACCTGAACTGCTTAGCTCATAGAAATTACCAGAAGTTCTATGTTCCCCTTGAAGTCTTAATTTTCATGATGCTAAATCTGTATAAAATATACAGCTGCTAAGTCACTTCAGTCGTGTCCGACTCTGTGCGGCCCCATAGACAGCAGCCCACCAGGCTCCCCCGTCCCTGGGATTCTCCAGGCAAGAACACTGGAGTGGGTTGCCATTTCCTTCTCCAATGCATGAAAGTGAAAAGTGAAAGTGAAGTCGCTCAGTTGTGTCCGACCCTTAGCGAACCCATGGACTGCAGCCTACCAGGCTCCTCTGTCCATAGGATTTTCCAGGCAAGAGTACTGGAGTGGATTGCCATTTCCTTCTCCGAAATGAATGGAGAATGGGATTAAAAGCAAATTAGACCAGGCAGAAGAATAGATTAGTGGACTTAAGGCCGTAGCAATAGAAACTATCCAAAATGCAACACACAGAGAAAAAATTGAAAAAAAAAATTAATAGAGCCTCAGTTAGGTGTGGGACACCTACAGGTGGTTTGATATTTAATTATTGGTTTGATACTTATTTATTGGAGTCCCTAAGGGGAGTCAGAAAAATATTCAAGGAATACATATATTTTACACCAGACACTGTAATTTCTATCTCTAGATGTGAGATTTGTCTCTTTTTTATACCTTCAGTATCTGTCCTTAGAATGTTCATGCTGTCCTCTACCTCACTGTTGTTGTTGAGTCGCTAAGTCATGCCTGATTCTTTGCAAGTCTGTGAACTATAACTCGCCAAGCTCTTCTGTCCATGGTGTTTTCCAGTCAAGGATATTGGAGAGCACCTCCTAAAATCATCACACTGAGGGCTATGAATATGGGGAGGAAGGGGCCGAAATATTCAGTCCATAGCACTGCACACTAAACAGACCTTTCCTCTCAGGCTAGTGTTTTCATCCTAAGAATGTCTCCAGCAGATGGCAACTAGACATAAAGCATGCCTACCACATGGGATGGCCCATCTTGGTCAAATAGGGAGTGCAGTGAGGATTTTTGTCTCTTGTTATGTAAGGATGTACAAAATATATTTGGTTTTGCCTCTTTGTCTATGAAGTCTAAAATATTTACTATGTTAACTTTCATAGGAAAAGTTTGTGGACCTTGATCCAAGACTAATCTTGCCCCACTGCTGAGGCAATACCATTCTAAATACTCTGTCCAGTACTCAGTGTATGTTAAGGTTTTGGTGCTCTAGCTGGTGGAAATAGGAACTATTCCCATCCCGTGTGAGCTCTGAAAACTATTCCTCCCATGTTTTTCTGGTGGTTTTTCCTTCTGCCTCAGGGAGTTTCATCCTTTCTGAGGTTCCACAAAAAATTAAAAATGGAGCTATCATATGATCCACCAATTCCACTTCTGAATCGGAAAAAAACGAAAACACTAATTTGCAAAGATATATGCACCCCATGTTTACTGAATCATTATTTGTGATAGCTAAACCATGGAAACAACTTATGTGAGTATTAGTAGTTATATGAGTAAAGAAATTGTAACATATGTATGTATTATTCGACCATAAACCAGAATGAAATCTTGTCATTTGCAACAACATGGATGGATCTCAAGGGCTTCACGCTAAATGAAATAAGTCAGACAAAGAAAGAAAATACTCTATAATCTCTCATATATGAAACTTAAAAAAAAAGAAAATAATAAAACACTAAGATTGTCGATACAGAGAACAGACTGATGGTTGCCAGAGATGAGAGGATGGGGTGGAATAAATGGGTGAATTGAGTGTGTGTGTGTTTTAGTTTAAATAAATAGAGTAAAAATTTAAGTGCAACAAATTATGTCAAAGAATAGGCTGAAATTCTTTCTCCTAGATTCTAAAATTTAAAATTAATTTGTACCCAAATAACGACTTTTAGAAAGAAGAACATCTAAATAATGAAGCAATTAAACTAGGGGTTGATTTATATATGTATAACTGGATTGCTTTGCTATACAGCAGAAATTAACAAAATATTGTAAATCAACAATACTCAATAAAATATTTAAAAAAAAAAACAACTAAGGGCTGATTTTATAGATCCAAAAAGTAGGTGGTGTTAACTTTCTCATTGCTGACTCTATTCAGTGAATTTTTTAATCTGTCCATGATCTATGAAAATGCATCTGCAATAATAATGGAGAAGCTATTTAGCTCTAGTTTCATCCATGAGAAGGGCACTTTCTGAAGAGTATGCTTTTCTTACCCCTAACATAATATCCTTTGGACATATACACACACCAAACTGCTTCTCAAGCTGCCAACTCATTGTGATAGACTGCCAAGAGAAAGCTTATTTTCTTCTTGTCATTAATAGTTAATAGTGCGGTTTCTCAGATGGGAGATGTGGGTTACAGAAATCATATCCATCCTTTCTAAAAGTGCTGCAATATTATTAGAGGTGATCATGTGGCAGAAAATAAACCTGTTCCTTGGAGGATTAAATGGAGTGGACTTGCGGATTTTTCTTTCTCCTCTCCTCTGAAGCACTTTAGAGAGACTCATTTTCACAAGTAGTCTGCCTGGGATACTAAATCAATGTTAATGTTCCATGAAAGCTCTCCTGTTCTGGAATGATTTGCATTGGTATATATCTAGAGCTTGCCTTTTGAGGGGTAACATGTGTACTCATAGTAATGCTTCATGCATTACTGAAGCATTTCATTTACCCTTTCTACTGCCAGGGTCTCTTGTACAATTATACTGGCATTTGGAACATCATTTTACAATACTGTGAGCCAACTTTTCTAATATATCACCTCAGGGATTTTGTGGCTTCCCTAATTGGGGAAAAGAATAGAAGAAAAAGTGACCAAAAAGGTCAACCAATGAAGAGAAGGAGAATTTTAAACTATCCTTAAAACACAGTAGAGAGATCACTTTGATGATCCCTCATTGGACAATGTATCTTATTAGTGGATCTTGATTAAAATAAATTGAGCTGAAAAGCTAAAATGAAGTAATGCCTAAAATAGGAAAATCTTGATGTAAATACTAGTCAATGCTAAATGAACCCATTGAAATTTTGCTATATATATGCTGCTTTGCAATGAAGCAAACACAGGTTTAAAAAAAAAATCAGCTTAAATCTCTGTAGGGCAATGTAATGGATAATGCTCTAGAAGCAGAGTCGGGCCCTATGTCCACTACTTATAGCTATCTGACCTCAGGCAAGTCATTCACCTCTCTGCACTTCATCTGTAGTTTCCTCATTGGCAGGGTGGACATGGTAATGAAACATGTTGAATAGGAGTGTTGAGAAACGTCAGTGAACTATTGGCTGCAAAAGTGAAAGTGAAAGTCACTGTCATGTCCAATTCTTTGAACCCCATGAACTGTAGCCCACCAGGCTCCTCTGTCCATGGAATTCTCCAGGCAGGAATTCTGCAGTGGATAGCTGCTCCCAACTCAAGGGAATCTTCCCAACCCAGAGATAGAACCCATGTCTCCCGCATTGCAGGCGGATTCTTTACCATCTGAGCCATCAGGGAAGCAATGCCTGCAAAGGGTTCCATGAAAGCTAATATTGTTATTAATAATCAAAAATATCCAGCACAATCTACATTTGCTTCAATTATCTGGAAATATACAATGAAAGTAGCTTGGAGACAAGAATTACCTGGGTTAACAAGCTAAGATTTCTGTCATGTTTTGCATGGAGGCCAACCTCTACCTGAATCTTGCAATAATTTGCAGAAAGCAAAGAGGAACTAAAGAGCCTCTTGATGAAAGTGAAAAAGGAGAGTGAAAAAGCTGTCTTAAAACTCAGCATTCAAAAAACGAAGATCATGGCATCTGGTCCCATCACTTCATGGCAAATAGATGGGGAAACAATGGAAACAGTGACAATCTTTATTTTCTTGGGTTCCAAAATCACTGCAGATGGTGACTGCAGCCATGAAATTAAAAGACACTTGCTCCTTGGAAGAAAAGCTATGACAAACCTAGACAGCATATTAAAAAGCAGAGACATTACTTTGCCAACAAAGGTCTGTCTAGTCAAGGCTATGGTTTTTCCAGTAGTCATGTATGGATGTGAGAGTTGGACTATAACGAAAGCTGAATGCCAAGAAGAATTGATGCTTTTGAACTGTGGTGTTGGAGAAGACTCTTGAGAGTCCCTTGGACTGCAAGGAGATCCAACCAGTCCATCCTAAAGGAAATCAGTCCTGAATATTCATTGGAAGGACTGATGCTGAAGCTGAAACTCCAATACTTTGGCCACCTGATGTGAAGAACTGACTCATTAGAAAAGACCCTGATGCTGGGAAAGATTGAAGGCAGGAAGAGAAGGGGATGGCAGAGGATGAGATGGTTGGATGGCATCACCGACTCGATGGACATGAGTTTGAGCAAGCTCTGGGAGTTAGTGATGGACAGGGAAGCCTGGCATGCTGCAATCCATGGGGTCGCAAAGAGTTGGGCACGACTGAACGACTGAACTGAACTGAACCTCTGCCTAACAATGTTGTTCAAAATGAGAGCACTTTATAACAGCATAGCATGTGATTTTGAATATTTTGTAGGCAGATTCCACCCCGCCAAAAAAAACCACAGAAGTATATTAGAAAATGCATACTTTCAGTTATTCAGTCACTCAAACTATATATATGTGTGTATATATATATATATGTATATATATATGTGTGTGTGTATATATATATATATATATATATATATATATATATATATGTATATATATATATATATATATAAAATTTCTGTTTTCATTTTCCCTTTAAAGCTGCCTGAAGAATTTCACATATGGCACATATGGGGACATGTTCACTGAACTTCTGACATAAAATGCAACCAAAATGAAGTTGAAGATATCATATTTTGTAGGCACTTGTCAGTTTACAATAATGTCCCATGAAATTATTATTTCAGAGTAGAGCTTCTCATTGACAATTTTGCATCAGTTCCAAAACAGTAGTTATGTCCATCAAATGCAAATGTCTTCCATGTATGCTGAATATACCCTTTTCATCTCGTGCTTTTATTGATGGGAGGTTTAAATACAGTGCATCTTCATCTCCCCATCCCCACTGTCTCTGACATATCTCAGTAATATCAGACACAATGACTTTTTTAAAGATGCCTCATTGCACATTCACTAACATGCATTACCCTTTAGAAGAATAATACTAGTTAATACTGACAAGATATGCAGTCATAGAATTTCCAGAGTGCATTTCAATTAGGTTTGATTTTCTTACCCACAAGGTCTTAAATCTAATTGGCTCAGAGAGCTTTTGTCTTTCTGTGAAAGACAGACACATAATTATGCTATTTGTTAAGGGAAAAGAAATATGCCTGGCACTGAGATTTCCATTGTCATTTAAATGATAAGTACTTTGTAACCACAAGACATTCTCATTCGACTTGAGAAACTACTTAAATCCCAAACACATTGATCAGAGAAATGTTTTCTCAGCAACCATTTCCAGACAACATTAGTTTTTGGTATAGAGTTCATATTCATTCTACATAAGAACAGCATTGTTGCATTAAGTCAACATTCAAGAAAACAATCCATTAAAACTTATACTCAAGTAATTGTTGAAAAGTTAGATGATTATTCTAAAAGATGTTTATGTATTTTACCACTAATTTCTGTGCATACTTGGAAATAAAGGAAAAAGACCTCCATGGAAGTAATGATATTATATCCCTAATGACTAAATTTTTTAGTATTACTACTCAAAATTAGAAAATATACTGGGCAGTTCCACCCTTTGAAACTTAAAAACTGTTACAAAATAAATTCTAGGGACAGTGTGTGCTTTGAATCATCCCATTCAACCACAGAAATTGTTCATTAATTTTAGATGATGTTTTTACTGGGACGGAATCTGAAAATAACTTCAGCATGGATCCTTGGGGTTTAATGAACACAGCAGATGCTTACCTGGATGTATGTACAGGGGAATACTGCAAACAAGAAGGAATTCCATTAGGAATGCCTCAGCAGCAAAAAACAAAACATTCAGCTTTACAGAGGCTCACACAATAAATCATTTTAGTTTCTAGCATGTAAGAAGTTTATGGATAAGCAGTCTTGGTCAGACACAATAGTTGAACAATGTCCCATCCCTTCACTTTGCCTTCCATGGCATATGTTCTGGCCTTGTGCTTCCCACCTCATGATTATAAGGTAACTGCCCCATCTCTGAGTATCACGTCAATGTTTAGAGCATGAGGAGGACAGAGAGAGTTCCCCTCTGGTGCCTCACTCTTTTATAAGGAAGCATAAGGTTACTTGTTATGCAACCTGATTGTATATCAGAAATATGCCATGTAACCTCACTTAGCTGTACAGAAGGCTCAGATATGAGCACTTTTTCCAATCCCTCTGTGGGAAGTGGTAGGGGAGAAAGAAGAGACTTGAGAATTGCTGCTGGGTCAGTCTCCCTATAATATCCTCACAAAGACCAACTAGACAAGGCAGACAGAAATCAGCTATAAAGTGAAGAAAAGAGCAATTTCTGATTTGGAGTAAGGATATCATGAAAGTAGTACCCAGACCGGGACTTTTAGGATAAATAAGACTTGGTAAAGGAGTTGCAGGCTACAGAACAATTCAAAATAGAGTAAACAAAGGAAAGGGAAGAAGTACAAAATGACATGACAGGTATGGGCATTGAGCAAAAAAGTTGTATGCTAAGGATTTACAAAGGGATTTTGAGATTCATTTATAAACTGCCAAATAGTTTAACTTTCAGTTGTTTCCCAAAACTACAAAATCAAAATCACTCAAACTGCATAGCCTGGCAGTAAGGCTCTCAGTGATTTGGACCTAACCTGCTTAGCTAGTGCATTCTTTCATTCCACTATACTTGCATATATGAAGATATCTTTGGTCAAACTGGATTTCTTATCACATCCACCCCCTGTCCCCAAACAACATGCTCTTTCTATAGCCATTAGTTCCCTGCTATGGATTCTACTGAAATCTGCTCACCCATTTCCAGACTGAAGTTCTGCCCCTCGAGTCCCCTCCCATCAAGAGATGTAGTGGGATCATCTCCAGTCACCTTAACTATATTAAGTCCCTCTTTTGCACTACCGTGTGTGTGTGTGTTAGTCACTCAGTTGTGTCCGACTCTTTGCAACCTCATGGACTGTAGCCTGTCAGGCTCCTTTGTCCATAGAATTCTCCAGGCAAAAATATTGGAGTGGGTAGCCATTTCCTCCTCCAGGAGATCTTCCCTATCCCGGGAATAAACCTGGGTCTCCTGTATTGCAAGCAGATTCTTTACCATCTGAGCCCACTATCTGAGGCAAGCCCACTATTTTAAATGTTATTGTCCTATATGGGGAAGGATGAGGTAAGAGAGACCCAATCTCCTAGCCTACATGCAAAGACTGGCAAGAATGATGACTTCAACTCGGCTCTGATTTGCTTTCATTTCAGAGGACTCCCAAGCAGGCACTCAAGCAGGTCATGGATAGACACAGGATCGGAAGCAAGTGAGTGGCCATAGCTCTCCAGTTTCTCCCTAAACCTTCATGAAATCATGTGTGTAGTTGTTGGTCAACTCAAGCCTATCAGGGTAAGAAACCTATCAGATCTGAGGAGGCCAGAACTACAGGTTCAGTGCCTTTTATATGCTTAGCCAGGGGAGGGACCACAACAGCATCAGGATCTATCTATTATGTAAACAAAGTTTGGCTTCAGCCCAGTTACAGTCCACATTCTATTTCTGGCCAGAACCTACACACACTATCTTACCACATATTTTTCTAACATTGGAGTTACTGTGTATATCTGTTACACTTTGTATGTGTATATCTATTACACGTGTTTACTTGTTGTTGTTCACTCATTTGTGCCCGGCTCTTTGTGACCCCATGGACTGGAGCAAGCCAGACTTCCCTGTCCTTCATTATCTCTTGGAGTTTGCTCAAATTCATGTCCATTGAGTGGATGATGCCATCCAACCATCTCGTATTCTGTCGCCCCTTTCTTCTGCCTTCAGTCTTTCCCATCATCAGGGTCTTTTCCAATGAGTCAGCTCTTCTCATGAGGTGGCCAAAGCTGAGCTTCAGATTCAGCATCAGTCCTTCCAATGAATATTCGAGGCTGATTTCCTTTACAATTGACTGCCTTGATATCCTTGCAGTCCAAGGGACTCTCAAGAGTCTTCTCCAACACCACGTTTGAAAGCATCAATTCTTTGGCACTCAGTCTTCTTTATGGTCCGACTCTCACATCGTTACATGACTACTGGAAAAACCATAGCCTTGACTAGACAGACCTTTGTCAGCAAAGCAATATCTCTGCTTTTTAATACGCTGTCTAGGTTTGTCATAGCTTTTCTTCCAAGGAGCAAGTGTCTCATTTCATGCCTGCAGTCACCATCCGCAGTGATTTTGGAGCCCAAGAAAATAAAGTCTCACTGTTTCCATTTTTTTCCCTTCTAGTTGCCATTTATTACTCATATCTATATCCATTACAGGGGATGCCTGGTGTGCTGCAGTCCATGGGGTCACAAAGAGCTGGACACGACTTAGTAACTGAACAACAAAAAATATCTACTACACATGGAGAAGGAAATGGCAACCCACTCCAGTATTCTTGCCTGGGAAATTCCATGGACAGAGGAGCCTGGCGGGCTACAGTCCATGGGGTTGCAAAAGAGTCAGACATGACTTAACCACTAAACAGCAGTTATACACTGTAACATGATGGTTAAGAGCACAAGCTCTAGAGTCAAATTACCAGAATTTAAATCTCACTCTTAGTTGCTTTATTTTAGGGAAAATATGAATGATCTTCATTTTTTTTCTTTATACTAATTTTTAATCATTTTACAATGACAAAAAAGCTTTCTTCTTGTGAAAGCAATCATCTTTAAACGTCAGTCTTTACAAACACCAGTGCAATGGCTTGTGGTTCCCAGCCTGTTCAAACATTCATCAGAGCTGTCAACAGTCTGTCTTCGGATATGAAGGCAGTGGGTGGTGTGGTAAAAGCAAAGACCCAAAAAGCAGACTGATTCTAATCCCATTTCTGTTGTTAATTTTCCATGTGGCCTTGGGCAAACTTTCTTTAACTGTCAAGACATACAGATAATCATATCATATTGCTATTAAGTGTAGGTAAATTTACTTGTTTTCTAAGTAGCTAGCATCAAGGGTCTTCAGATGCTAAAATAAAATAGCTCTAACCCACCCAACTGTAAAGAGCCTGCTGCTAATTACAGACCCAAATTTTGAGTTAGGGGACACACACACACACACACACACACACACACACACACATACAGTGCCAGGCCCAGGGGCAGGCAAGTAAGGCACTCTAAGGCACAAAATATAAGGATACGCTCATTCTCGGGGTCATGCAAGCTGACTGTCTGATTCTAAACCCATTTCTAATCCCCAAAATGCCCAATGCTTGACCTCAACTCAGCCCTGACTGTGAATGCCTTCTTATATTTTGTACCTTAAGTGCCTCTTACCCTAGTCTTGGCCATGCATGTAAGTGTACACACACACACACACACACACACACTTTAATAGTAGTCAGAAAGAAGGATGAAAAATATTTCTCTAGAATGCTTGTCAGTTCTATAAAGTTTATCAAATATGTAGAAACAACTTAATCGCACTTAGAAAGAAGAAATTACCCTGTTTTCTGATAGATGATAAGGAACGGTAGAAAAATCTCTCTTTACTCAGACAGTATCCTGTCCTTTTTTTCCTTCCACGTGATTCTCATTCTGTTTCTTCACAGCCATTATTGTCTTCTTGGCATAGCTCCAGAATTCCCACATTAGAATCCATAGGAATAGTATTTTGTTTGTTTGTTTTTTCTTTCTGGCCACACTGCACAGCATGCAGGCTCTTAGATCCCTGACAAGGGATCAAATCCATGGTCCCTACAGTAGAAACATTAATCACTGGACCACAAAGGAAGTCCCCACAGGAATTGGATTAAAAGTGTCTATCCAGTCATCCAGTGAATCTTCCAGATATCTTCTTACCATGAGGTTCAAGCTTCACATGTGTGGAAAGAAATACATGTTGGCCTCTGTCTACTTTAATTTATATACTGCCTTTTCTTGGGGCTTCCATTTAGATTTAGTCTCCAACTCTGGACATTTGAACTTGCTATTGACCTGGCAACTTCAACGAATGCTTCTTTTGGTTATTGCTTCACTATTCTTATCTCTGTGATCTGAAACTGCTAACTCCCCATGCCCTGAGTAATTACTTGAATTCTGTTTGTCGGAAGGTGTTGAAGTGATAACATTTGCAGGATACTGAGTGACTGTAAGGACAAAACAGCAGTTTAACATGACCATACTCCTTGGCACATAGGCAGATAGCAAGTGCTTCTGTGACAAAATTTCAACATGACCCCAAATCAAAAATTTACTTTTATAAGATATGATAGATATTCTTTCTAAATTTTTAGTTTGGAGACAAAATTGACAGTTTAGCCTTATGAAATTAGATTTTACTCTGTGTAGCTAAGTAACATAAACCAAATCTGCATGATGCTAATTCACCCAAATATTAATTCATTCACATGAGTTGAAGTAGGTCATTTTGCCATATGTAGTTACATTTATATTTCTATTTCAGGCCTATTTTTTTGTAAAATAAGACATTTCCATGCCTTATTTCTCAACTATTATCTAACAGGTATTTACAAAAGGTATAACAGTACATGTGAAACTAATTGCAAATTCACTGCCCAGTCATTGCTGTTAACATGCAAATCCACTTTAAGTGTTGTGTCATATACCTAATTCCTATAACTATACATCAGTTAACATCTCACAAAATATGGCTTATTCTACACAACTCTTCAGTATAATTTGCTTATCATTGCCTAATAGAGTAAATGAAACAATATTTTGCCAATCATGAAGAGACATCTATGAGAATATTATTCTTGGTAAAATTGTATCAATTTAACAAATAATGTTTGCAAAGAGAGCTGTTTTAGGTTGGTGTTGCTTGTATTTTGTGAGTAATTCAATAGTTGTTCAGTATTATTTAGTTCATTTCAGAGAGAAGCCCATGTAACCTAATATTTTTTCTTTGCTGTCAGACAAAAAAGCTAAAGTAAAGGGTGGCAGTTATTTTGGTTGTATAAGTATTCTGTTCAGCATTATGGGTTAAAGACAAAATGACTCTTACAGGCTTTTGATAAATATTCTCTCAGTTTGGTAACCACAATCTACTTTGCTACACCCCCACACCATCTGTTTTTATCCTCATAGTCTATAGGATGACAGCCAGAACTTTCTACAAACTCCAGGAGGATGTGCGAGAAAAAGTTCAATCACAAGAAATTTGAAAAAAACTGTTTTTTATCATTGAGTGTCATTGTTATTATATGGATGTGTTAGTGGTGGGTTCTCCGGAAACAAACAGAACCAACAGGAGGCATATCTATATTTATTATAAAGAATTATCTCACACGGTTATGAAGGCCAGGAAGTTCAAAAATCTGAAGTCAGCAATCTGAGACCTAGCGGAGTTGATGGTAGTTCCAGAATGAATTCCAAGTCCTGAGAACCAGGAAAACCAAAGGTGTAAGTTCTAAATGTCCAAGTTCAAGTCCTAAAGCAGGAGATGACCAATGTCCCAGCTTGAAGCTTATAAGCTTATAAGCTTACTCAGCCTTTCTGTTATATTCAGGACAGCAGTGGATTAGATGAGGCCCATCCATGTGGGAAAGAGCAATCTGCTTTGCTCAGTCCACAGATGCGATGTTAATCTCATCCAGAAACATCCTTACAGACATACCCAAGGTAACAATCAACCAAATATCTGGGTACCTTGTGACCAAATCAAATTAACATGTAAAATTAACCATGGGCAATCTAAGAGTGTAGAGTCAACTCTATCCATTTAAACCTAAGAAAACTGAACTCCAGAGGTATAAAGTGACAAAGTAACTACCCAACTCATATAATTAGTGGAAGATCCAGGATTATAACCTAAATCTTTATATTTTATAATATATAATATGCATCAACTATATATCTATATTCATTCAACTCTCATTCTACTGTACCGCAGTAGTTCTTTTTAAAAATTGCCATTCAAGTTAATTTAAATACAGTCTACGTTAATGAATCCATCTATGTGTGGGTGGGGGTGTGTGTGTGTTGTGTGCATTGTATGTGTGGAGAGGGAGAATATGCATGACTTAATAACTATGTGATCTTTGGGAAATCATTAACACTCTTGAGCCTCAGTTTCCTCATTAGTAAATGAGGACAATAATTGTACCTACCTCATGAGTTTGTTGCAAAGATTAGCTAGGTCACTGTATTAAGAGTAAGCACTTCTAGTTACTGGGACATAGCAAGTACCACCTAACCATTAGCTATTATCGGTAATGTTGATATAAAACCTTACATAGTCAAGTTTTGCCTTATCCCTCCCCTTAGCACCATCCTTCTCGGCCCTAATCACTAGGCCTAGTATGTCAGCTAGTTTCTATATCTCCATGATACTGTATCTCATTCTGTAAGCACTCAAGGATTTCACAATCAAACTAGACAACCATAGCACAGAAAGAATAGTATGTCTGAAAAGTACCGGGCAAGGGGAAAACCAGTTTAGACAAGTTTGAAGAGGGAGGCAGTGTTCAGGTATTTTATTATTCCTATTCTTCTGTTGCTGAAGCTGAAGCTCCAATACTTTGGCCACCTGATGAGAAGAGCTAACTCACTGGAAAAGACCCTGACACTGGAAAAGATTGAAGGGGAAGGAGAAAGGGGGCAGTAGAGGATGAGATGGAGAAGGCAATGGCACCCCACTCCAGTACTCTTGCCTGGAAAATCCCATGGACTGAGGAGCCTGGTGGGCTATAATCCATGGGGTCGCTAAGAGTCGGACACGACTGAGCGACTTTACTTTCACTTTTCCCATTCATGCACTGGAGAAGGAAACGGCAACCCACTCCAGTATTCTTGCCTGGAGAACCCCAGGGATGGTGGAGCCTGGTGGGCTGCCGTCTATGGGGTCGCACAGAGTCGGACACAACTGAAGCGACTTAGCAGCAGAGGATGAGATGGTTAGATAGTATCACCGACTCAATGGACATGAATTTGAGCAAACTCTGGGAGATAGTGGAGCACAGAGGAGCCTAGCATGCTACAGTCCATTGGGGTTACAAAGAATCGGACACAACTTACTGACTGAACAATAACAACAGCAATTCTTTGTTAGGTTTTGGATTTTTGCTTTGGCAAAAACAGCCAAACCAATGTGTGTAACCATATTCACTGAAGTTTCCAATTGTGCAGTTCAGCAGCATATTCCAACCTGGGCATCATTTTCCAGATACTTGCTATACCTCCAAGTGAGTAGGTAACCTGGGCATTTAGAGAAACAAGAACTTATTAGGCTTTCCTTTATTTTATTTTTATCATTGTGACCCTCAGCTTCTTCTTAATCACCTGTTACAATGTTATTTACAATGAGCTGCTAGTTAAAAGGACTGACGGAGTGATCTGATGAACTGCTCTCTGAGATTTTGCCTCATGACAAAGTGCTCGTGACCTGTGTTATTTGGGGTGCTGTAAATTTACATACCAGGGCTTGAACTGGGCTTATTTTATGAAAACCCACCTCTTTTTTGAAATGACTTAACGTCAAATATTTGAACATTTTTTTCTCGTCAACAAAGATATTTTCCGATGTTTATTTCTGAGAAAGAGTTGACTTCTTGTTACTTAGCAAAATGTTAAGATACTTATGAAACCTATACATATCCAGGAGAACATGTGTCAATATATACATGGTATGAAAAAATTAGTGCTATAACATCCCTAATGACAAAGAAATATAAATATCACACCTGGGCATTGTTTATTATAAGAAATGAATATTTAATTTCTTCAATGGTTCTCAACTTCTTTCATACATGATCTTACTGAGATTCAATATATGAAGATAAACTTTTATTTTAAGTGAAGTTGCTCAGTCATGTCCGACTCTTTGCGACCCCATGGACTGTAGCCTACCAGGTTCCACTGTCCATGGGATTTTCCAGGCAAGAATACTGGAGTGGATTGCCATTTCCTTCTCCAGGAGATCTTCCCGGCTCAGGGATTGAACCCAGGTCTCCCGCATTGTAGGCAGATGCTTTTACCGTCTGAGCCACCAGGGAAGTCCCAAACTTTTATTTTAGAGGAACTAAATTTATGATGCTTGGACCTCAGTCACAATCTTTAACTTCTGATGAGGAATTAAGAACAACAATTATAAAATAATACCTGGTGTGTTGTGTCTAGATTTGTGTGTGTTTTATTTAATGCAGGTGCATATCACATGGGCTTCCCAGATGGCTCAGTGATGGAGAATCTACCTGTAAATGCAGCAGACACAGGAGACATGAATCTAGGTTAGGAATATCCCCTAGAGGAGGAAATGGCAACCCGTATTCTTGCCTGGAAAATTCCATGAACAAAGGAGCCTAGTGGGCTACAGTCCCTAGGGTCACAAAGAGTCAGACACAATTGAGTGACTGAGCACGCATGCATGCACATATAACACATATGATTTGCATAATATTCACTACATATAGACACAGACTACATGGCTAAGTTGTGTAATCGGGTCTATAAGTACACTGGAGTGCTCTTTGAACATAAGATTAGTGTTCAGGTGTGGTTAGAATGATATGTGGACCCTACACTTCTCTTCTCCTGATTGAAAGGTTAGGTGCCCTTAAAAGATGCTGTTGGAGCCCCTTATGCTTTCTTTACCAAGGTCTTTAGGCAACTGTTTGCTATTTTCTGTTTCCTTTCACTCTTTGGTATCTACTGTTTGCTTCCATTTGTCTGCTTAACAAAAAATTTGTTGAGTGTCTACTTATGTTCCAGGAAGTATGATGGACACTGGGTGAACACAGCCAATCTGACTTACTCCTCAAATTGCTAATGTTGAGACAAATATATAAAGTGAATACATAAGTGTACTCATTACAGATTAGAATAAGACCTATGAAAGAAACGCAGAGACTGTGTTGAGGATGAGAATGAAGGGCTTCTCTAGATAAGATGATGAAAATAGCCACTATGAGGATGGACACTTGAACCAGACCTGAAAGAGAGTAAAGCAGAATTTCAAGATTTGGCAGAACAGCATTATAAACAGAAGAAAGAGCCAGTAAAAGACATTTGCAAAGCAGATAGAATGCCAGTGTGGTGGGAGCGTTGAAAAAAGAGGAAGATGAGGTTAGTGAAGAGAGTTGAAGACAGTGTAGGGCTTTGTAGGCCAGGGTATGAAGTTGGAACTTTCTTCTAAAAGGAATGGGAAAGAAGCCTTAAAGAACTTTTGCATGGAATAGATGTGATCTTATTTAGAGTTTTAAAGATCTTTCTTGATGCTCTGTGAAGAATGAATTGGAAAGAAGCAAGAATGGGAACAGGGATATTATCTCAGTGTACTAAGATACAGATAATGGAAGCTTAAACTTGGTGTTGACAATAGAGACAGATCAAAATGGGAAGATTTCTTGTGTATGTGGGGGCAGAATGGAGAGATCCTGAGGACAGTGTGTGTGGTGGGTAAGAAAGTATTCATGGGTGCTTCAGGTTGTTATCTTGTGCAATTGGGTGGTTAGTAGTTCCAGTTACTAAGATGGGAAAGTTCAAAGAATAACAGGCTTAAGAACAGACAGAAACTCAAATTCGGAATATTAAGTTTCAGATTCCTTTTGGATATGCAGATGGAGATACTGGGTAGCAGTTAGATATCAGAGTCTGTAGAACTCAGGGTAACGAGCTGGGCTGGAGATAGACGTTTGGTAAACATCAGCACATCAAGAGTGTGCAAAGCCTAGGACTAGGTAATAGTTCCTAAAGGAAGAGTAAGATAGACAATAGCAGGTGTCCAGGAAGGAACTCGAAGGTTCATCAGCATTTAGAAGCTGGGCAGAAGAAAAGTCAGCAAAGAAAATGAGAAGGAAAATCATTGATGTCGAAGAAAAGTTGAGAGAATACGATGCCACAGAAGCTAAGAGAAGAAAGTTTCCAGAAGGAAAGAATAGTCAACTGTGCCAAAGAGCTTCTGAAAATTAGATTAGGATATATAAGTGTCTATTAGACCTGGCAATGTGGAGGTCGTTGATGATCTTAACAAGACTAGTTTCTTTCAGTTGTTGGGGTCAGTGTTAGATGAGAATGTTTGAAGAGTGAAATAGAGATAATAATGGGGCAAAGACTACAGAAGATTTGCTCGAAAGTATTGGGTTGGCTGAAAGATTCATTCAGGTTTTTCCATAAGATCTTATAGAAAAACCCAAAGAAACCTTCTAGCTAACCAATATTTCATGTGATGGGGAACAGAGAAATGGGACAATCAGTAGAGAAAGATATGGACTCTATGAAGGTTTAATTTTCAAGATACATATTTATATGTTTATAGGAACAGTCCAGTACTGAGAAAGGAACTGATAATGCAGAAGACAGAAGAGGAAAAAAATTCTCAAGAACGCAGCAGGGGATGAGAACATAAGTGGAGGGATTTGCCTTTGGAGCAGGGAAGGACTGTGGGGGCAGAGATGGAGCCTTCATAACCACTGTATGTCCGACGTATCTAGTGCTTGGCATGTGTTAAAATTCAATAAATATTTACTGAGTGAGTCAAGTAAACATCTGCTCTAAGACTGGGAAACCCAACAGGCAGCAGACTCAAAGAAAAAGTGAAGAGAAAGAAAGCAAAGAGAAGGACATGGCACTTTCCTACTCCTTCATTAGTTATCGCTTATTTTATAATATGTTCTTTGTGATTCTGGTTAGACATCTTAGCCAAAATTTTTAAGAATCAAACTAGATTTTTAAAATGTAGAGACTCAGCCTATGTAGTGTTTAGCTACTTTAGTTGTTAGTTTACTTAGTGCCTAGTATGATCCCCTAACAATGTGAATTCTCAAATGCAAGAGGTGTGTTCTACCTCAGTAATTCATTTCCAGATGCATGGCAAGAGTCTAACAAATTTGTTGTTCTACATATAATTTCCCTTAGTCTTCATGATTGTCCTCAGCACTGATAAAATTACTGATCATATTAAGCCAAAGCATATTCATAAATCACATAACCATTTTTACTTTGGAGGTACAAATTGGCACTTCGTAAGATCTAATTCATAGTCACAGAGTCGATGTTTTTCACAAACGTAAGAAAACTGTCATAAAAAAATCTGTATACTCTGATGAGGTTCAAATAAACACACTTTTATTGTGCTTATGTCAGGATGTTCAGATGAACTAGAAGACAGATCATTTGTTGTTAAAATTTTTCTAAACACATTTTGAAATACAGGACTCAATAAAATATTTTTGGATATTTTTTGTTTAGCAATTGCCATCCTCAAAATACATGGCAACCAGCAACACTCAAAAACAACACTGTAAAGAAAGCACATCAAATAAGATACATTTAATACTTCAGATTTTTGTTTTCTTTTTATATGAGGAATGATTCTATTGATGTTAATAAGTCATGAAACTTTGTCAATGCATTTGGGGTAAAGGAAATAATAAATTTTGAGGTTCTCATTTTAGTTCTCTAATTTAACATAATACAAACAAATTATATATACACTCTAATGAAGTGTATGGATAATAAATGATGTGGCTATAGTTTTATCACATGATAAAAACAAAATTGAAAAATAATATAGTCAGAAGAATTCTGATGAGTTAATCACAAATGTCAGGCTTCCCTCATAGCACAGTTGGTAAAGAAATCTGCTTGCAATCCAGGAAACCTGGGTTGGAAAGATACCCTGGAGAAGGAAATGGCTACCCATTTCAGTATTCTTGCCTGAAGAATCCCATGGACAGAGAACCTGGCAGGCTACAGTCCATGGAATTGCAAGAGTTGGATACAACTTGGCAACTAAACTTACCACCAATCACAAATGTGTATTTATTCTCATACATTCAGTGGATGAGAATTTATTTTAATTTATTCTGGAGTTACTGTGAAATTTTCATTTGTGGTTTGTTAGAAAATCATAAAAGATTTATCTCATCTCTTATTATTCTGTTGGAAGCTATTCCAACTTACTGATTATTTGCTTGAACTTTCTAGAGACTTTGAGTGGTACATTATAATTGTTGTCATATTTAGAAACAATTTCAGCCTAGAAAATAAGAAGTTTAATTTAATTTATATTTGGGGAGTGTAACAAAAGAACCCTTGAGGAAGTATCATTTAAACTGGGATCCAAATGATGAAAAAGAGTGAAGTAGTTGAAAAGTGACAGAGAATTGCATGTTGGAGTTTGTGACAAACCAAAAAAGTCTGAAGAAACCTGTATTGCCCTCGCCTTACCAGCACAGTGATAAGACCTGCATTATAACAGTGATAACAGAGATTACGGATATTGTACTTGCTGCCTGCCCCACCTTACACCTAAACTCTGACTACCACCTTGACTCCAACTTCTTCAATTCCCCCACTTTCATATTTATTGAGACTCCCTGGAAGACATCAACCTTTTCTCATAAGTACAGTTCTTTTGGTTTTGCATAACACATGCAGGACAGATGTCTGCTGCCCTCACTCCTGGGGTCACGTGCTCTGGGGTTTCCTGTGCCTCCAAGTAGCCATAGCTGTTGGCAGCGGTGATATCTGCCTGTGTCTACATCGAGACTTCCTCTACTGAGCTGATGCCATTGATAGCTGCACTGAGAACGCTGTTGTCTGATTGTTACTGATACTGAAGGCCCCGTGTCTCTTGACTGAGGATGCATGTGACCTGATTTGCCGCATGAGCCCTCCGTGGGCTGAAGCTCTGTTCTGTGTGACACCAAAGGAAGGGGATTTCTATACTGCCTTTCTTCTACCATGCTTGTGTGTTCCTTGGTAATGTATGTGCTCAAAATGATGTTCTGTTTTTGTTGTTCAGTTGCTAAGTCGTGTCTGACTCTTTGTGACTCCATGGACTGCAGCACACCAGGCTTCCCTGTCCTTCACCATCTCCCAGAGCTTGCTCAGACTCATGTCCATTGAGTCAGTGATGCCATCCAACCATTTCATTTTTTCAAGCTTAACTTCCCCAGAGTTCTGGAACAAATCTAAACCTAAATTCCTCTCTCCTCCTCTTCCATTTCATCCAAGTCCATTGTCCTTAAATCCCTCTCTTGAGACCCAACCCCCACTTCCCCTACTACAGGTTTTTTTCCCAAGAAGCTTCTTAAGCTCTCGTGTAAATAGAAAAGACACGCAGTTATTTCTAACTCATTGGTTTCCTCATTAAGCCAGATTTTCCTGAATCTTCAGATGCACACATCATTATTTGAAGCTGTGGTTCCTCTCACATTAGTTCTATATTTTTGGCAACTAAGTTCCTTGACCAACATCTTCTAGAAAAGGTTTTTCAATAATATGATTACATGTGGATTTTTTAAATTACATGTATGCTTCCAGAATCCTCATTTGGTGCCTATGAATTGATCTAAAGACAACATATCTGGTTGAATTAGTCACCCTCTCCTCCCTCATCTCTCCACTATTAAATATTTCATTAGTAAGGAAATGTGATTATCTTGTGAGATATTAGAGGAGTTAGTATGTGTATAAAACCCAGTATAAATTATAATCTTAATAAGAGATACAGCAGGAAAGTTAATAGAGAGACAAAGCATCATTTTCCCTAAGCAGAATTGGTCTACCTTTGCTTGAGTCCTGCAGAACAGCCCCATGACATAATAATAGAACAATTGAGGTTAGAGTAGGAAGAAGTCCTGGCTATGAGGTCTGGTTCTGCTACTTTTTGTTCATCATTTAATTTTTTTGAGTTTTAGTATCCTTACCTGTGAAATAAAGGCAAAAATATCTGCTCAGCTTAAAAATAGCAAAGTAATTAATGTAATATTTGTTGAATGCCTACTAGGTTCCAGACAACATAATAAACATCATAGAAGCTTTATCTCAATCAGTCCCCTTAACAGCCTTCTAGGATGGGTACATGGAACACAAAAAGCTGCATATGGATGTTTATAGCAACTTTATTCATATTTGCCGAAACTTGGAAGCTAACTTGGAAGATATCCTTCAGTAAGTGAATGGATAAATAAAATTTGGTACATCCAGACAATTAAATATCATTCAAGCCTCCCCTAAATATTATTGCATACAATGCAGGAGTCCCTGGTTCAATTCCTGGGTCGGGAAGATCCCCTGGAGAAGAGATAGGCTACCCACTCTAGTATTCTTGGGCCTCCCTGGTAGCTCAGATGGTAACGAATGAGCCTGCAATGTGGGAGACCTGGTATTGATCCCTGGGTTGAGAAGATCCCCTGAAAGAGGGCATGGCAACCCATTCCAGTATTCTTGCCTGGAGAATCCCCATGGACAGAGGGGTCTCGTGGGCTACAGTCCATGGGGTCACAAAGCGTCAGACACAACTGAACAACTAAGCACACACACGCAGCACAGTGCTAAAAAGAAATGAACCAGCAAGTCATGAAGAGACATGGAGGAAATTTAAATTCATGTTACTAAATGAAATAAGCTAATCTGAAAAGGCTACAGACCATGATTCTAACTATATGAGATTCTGGAAAAGGGAAAATATGGAGACAGTAAAAAGATCAGTGCTTAGGAATATGAGAGGGATGAATGGATGAAGCACAGAGTATTTTTACAGCAGTAAAAATACTCTGTGATACTGTAACAGTGATTTTGTGTCATTATTCATTTGTCAAAACTCATAGAATGTACAACACCAAGAATGAACCCTAATGTAAACTATGGACTTTAGATGATAGTGATGTGTCAATGACCTGCCTGACCTGCCTCCTGAGAAATCTGTCACGAAGCAACAGTTAGAACTGGACGTGAAACAACAGACTGGTCCCAAATCGGGAAAAGGAGTATGTCAAGGCTGTATATTGTCACCCTGCTTATTTAACTTCTATGCAGAGTACATCATGCAAAATGCCAGCCTGGATGAAGCACAAGCTGGAATCAAGATTGCCGGGAGAAATATGAATAACCTCAGATACACAGATGGCACCACCCTTACGGCAGAAAGTGAAGAAAAACTAAAGACCCTCTTGATGAAAGTGAAAGAGGAGAGTGAAAAAGTTGGCTTAAAACTCAACATTCAGAAAACTAAGATCATGGCATCTGGTCCCATCACTTCCTGGCAGATGGGGAAACAATGGAAACAGTGAGAGACTTGATTTTGGGGGGCTCCAAAATCACTGCAGATGGTGACTGCTGCCATGAAATTAAAAGACGCTTGCTCCTTGGAAGAAAAGCTATGACCAAACTAGACAGCATGTTTAAAAGCAGAGACATTACTTTGCCAACAAAGGTCCATCTAGTCAAAGCTATGGTCTTTCCAGTAGTCATGTATGGATGAGAGAGTTGGACTATAAAGAAAGCTGAACCCCAAAGAATTGATGCTTTTGAACTGTGGTGTTGGAGAAGACTCTTGAGAGTCCCTTGGACTGCAAGGAGATCCAACCAGTCAATCCTGAAGGAAATCAGTCCTGAATATTCATTGGAAGAAATGATGCTGAAGCTGAAACTCCAATCCTTTGGCCACCTGATGGGAAGAACCGACTCACTGAAAAAGACCCTGATCCTGGGAAAGATTGAAGGCTGGAGGAGAGGGGAAGAAGGGGAAGACAGAGGATGAGATGGTTGGATGGCATCACCGACTCGATGGACATGAGTTTGAGCAAGCTCTGGGAGTTGGTGATGGACAGGGAAGCCTGGCGTGCTGCAGTCCATGGGGTCACAAAGAGTCAGACATGACTGAGCGACTGAGCTGAACTCAACTGATGTGTTGATATAGGTTTATCAGTTGACAATCAATGTACCATTCTGGGGTTCAGGTTCCGGGGAGAAATGTTAATTGGGGAAGCTAGGGATGTGTGCGGGAGTAGGAGATATATGGAAAATTTTCCACTCAATTTTGCTACATACCTAAAACTGCTCTGAAAAATAGTCTTAAAAAGTACTGACCTTGATAGTGGTTAAGACACTAAAGCAAAGTCATCTGGTTATTAAGTGGAAGAGCTATGCTTCAGATCCAGACTCTCTGACTCTGAATTGCTGAACTTATCTGGTGTGCTGTGCAGTATAGGAGATAATGTTCAAATGTGCATGAATGATATTAACTCTGAAATCCCTGTGGTTTTTTCCCTCTGAGATATGTGGCTGAAGCTAGTCATTTCTCAAAAAGAGCAACTGCATTTTCTATAACTGTTACTGACATCATTTTCCAAATACACATGGTGATTTTATATTTTAAAAATCTTGGGGATTAAGGATTTCAGTGGGTTCAGGGGAGGGAAGGTCTATTAAAAAAATCTTGGGAATTAGTACAACATTATAATTTTTTGTTCAAAAACCGTTACTCACAATTATTTTAATGTCTTTGTATCACTTTACAAATCTTAACATACTTGTGTAGTTCTAAAGCATACATACTTTGCATTTAGGGCTTCCCTGGTGGCTCAGTGGTAAAGAATCCACCTCCAATGCTGGAGATGCGGGTTCGATCCCTGGGTTGGGAAGATCTCCTGGAGAAGGAAATGTCAACCCACTCTGGTATTCTTGCCTGGGAAATCCCTTAGACCAGAGGAGCCTGGTCCTTTGGTCCACAGGGTTGCAAAGGAGTTGAACACGACTTAACGACTAAACAACAAGAACATTTTGCATTTATGCTTATCTAATCTTAAATTATGAATCTGGTTTATTCATTCAAAAGATATTTATTGAGCTTCTGCCATAAGCTAGGCATTGTCTAGACTGTGTGGTTAATCAGAAAGCAAAATAGCTATTTTGATTAATATTTCCTAGTTGGGAGAGAGTATTATATATCAACGATGAAAAGTGTTGCAAAATAAAAAGCAAGGCAGGGTAAGGAGGCACAAGTAACAGGCAAGATGATATTTTAAAATAGTCTGATTTAGGGAAGGCATCTCCGAAAAGGTAGTGTTTGAGTAGAGACTTGAGTAAAATGAGGGTGTGAGTCCTACATATATCTCAGGAAAAGAGTTTTCTAACTGTGAGACAGCAATGCAAAAGCTCTGAGTGGAGGAGGAGTTCGCTGTGTTGGGAAATCAGCAAGGAGATAAGAATGTCTGGGGTAAAATAAGAGGAAGAGTAGTAGAAGATGGTAGCTGGGATGGAACAGATGGGGATGGAGGAAGGGAGGAAGGATGCTATTAGGGAGATCAAGAAGGAACTCTGGACGGTTTTTATTTTTATTATCTTTATTTTTCCTCACAAATTTTTGGAGGTATAATTGAAAAACAGTACTGCATAAGTTTAAGGTGTGCAACTTGATAATTTGACTTACATACATCATGAAATGCTTGCCATAAGTTTAGTGAACACCCATCATTTCATATAGGTACAAAATGAAAGAAATAGGGAAAAAATGTCTTCTTTGCAATGAGAACTAAGATTTACTCTCTTAACTTTTGCATATAACATACAACACTGTTAATTATATTTACTATGTTGTATATTACACCCCTATATTATCTTATAACTGGAAGTTTGTACCTTTTGACTACCTTTATTGAATTTCCCCTCCCCCTGCCCTCACCTCTGGTAACCACAAACTCAATCTCTTTTTTCATGAGTTTGTTTGTTTTTAAAGTGTAGTTGACCAACAACACTATGAGAGTTCCCGGTACACAGTATAGTGAAAGTCGCTCAGTTGTGTCTGACTCTTTGCGACCCCATGGATTGTAACCTGCCAGCCTCCTCTGTCCATGAAATTCTCCAGGCCAGAGTACTGGAATGGATAGCCGTTCCCTTTTCCAGAGGATCTTCCCAACCCAGGAGTCAAACCCAGGTCTCTGGCATTGCAGGAGAATTGAGGACTGGGCCCTCCAGTATAGAGAGGTCAGGAAGATGAAGAGAAGTGAGCAAAGGAGACTTGAAAAGGAGAGGTGGTGAATGAGATACAAAACTAAGAAAATGTGGCATCGTGGAAGCCTGGTGAGGAAAGAACATCAGGGAGGAAGAAGGAATCATCTGTGTCAAAGTCTGCTCATAGGTCAAGCAAGATGGAGATTGAGAACTGACCACTGGATATGGCAATCCTGGCTTAATGTAGCAGGAGCCAATATAGAAATAAAGGAGGTAGAATAGAGGAACCGAAAACAATAAACATGGACAATTCTTTTTAGAAGTTTATTTGAAAAGAGCATAATGAAAGGGGGTGATAGCTGGATAAGGAGATCTTTAAATTGGACTTGTTTCACTATAAGAAATGTAGCCCCTTCGAAGGCAAATTAGAAAGACACAAAAGAGAGGGTGAGCTAATGATGCAGGAATGAGAAAGAGAATTATGCAATAATTACCTCCCATTGATGTACTATAATATATTTATCCTTTTGCACCAATGTTCATTTAAGTTGCTTCTGATTTTTTACTATAATACTGCAAAGAGGGCTTTGCCAGTGGTTCAGTAGTCAAGTATCTGCCTGCAGTGCAGGAGTTCCAAGAGACATGGTTTCAATCCCCGGGTTGCAAAGATCCCCTGAAGCAGAAAATGGCAACCCATTCCAGTGTTCTTGCCTGGAAAATCCCAGGACAGAGGAGCCTGGAGGGCCCCACTCTATGGGGCTGCAAAGAGTTAAACACAACTGAGGACACACACACACATACTGCAAAGAAAATCTTTGTGTCTATTTCTTTTTTATTCATTGAAATCATTTCCTTAAGATAAATATGCAGGTAGGGAATTACTGGATCAAAGATCATGAGCATTTTTAAGAACCTTGATGGTGCCCCATTGCTTTAAAAAATCAATTTCCTTTTCTACTCATAATGTATAAATGGTTAAGATTTATTTCCATCTTGCTCGCATTATCTGTGGCCATAGCTCATGGAATCGCATACTGTTTCAACAGCGTTTTTTCTTTAAGAAGCGCTAGCTTCTTAAATGGAGAAGGCAATGGCACCCCACTCCAGTTCTCTTGCCTGGAAAATCCCATGAACGGAGGAGCCTGGCGGGCTGCAGTCCATGGGGTCACTGAGTCGGACACGACTGAGCGACTCCACTTTCACTTTTCGCTTTCATGCCCTGGAGAAGGAAATGGCAACCCACTCCAGTACTCTTGCCTGGAGAATCCCAGGGATGGGGGAGCCTGGTGGGCTGCCGTCTATGGGGTCGCACAGAGTCGGACACGACTGACGTGACTTAGCAGCAGCAGCAGCAGCAGCAGCCTCTTAAAGACAGAGATCATACCTTAAAATTATCTTCATTCCCTCCTATTTTTTAAACCAAATATTTCACTTGTAATAATAAAAACAATCATTTATCTGATACCCCTCTGTGTTAAAGCATAAAGGTGTGCATGTGATATAATGGGAAAAAATAATCATCAGTTATGGAATCAGACCAACCTATATTTGAATACCACATTCATTATTTGGGTTTTTTTAAATCACTTTAATTTCCCTATCAATTAAAAGATTAATAACAATGCTTGCTCTCTAAGTCATGATGAGAGCTGAAATGAGATATCTATAAAGTCCCTCGCATGAGTAGGAAATTTTACAGAAAACAGTGGAATTTTAGAAGAAATTTCTCATGAAAATACCTTGTGAACATATATTTTTTTTAAGGGCAGAAAAAAAATAAAAACCTTCATATAGCTTGTCTATAGTCCATAGAGTTCTCATATTATAGTTTTGCTAATGGTCATGAAAAAAAAATCCCTATGCATTTCAGTTCTTATAAACTGCCGAAACAGAAAGCACCTGAGGTATCTCTTGGGAGCGTACAGGCTGCTACAGTAGGCCTGGGATCTGCAACGTCTCGAAATAGCGCCAGGCAGTTACCTCCAGGTGGCTAAATGGGGCTTCCTCTCAGTACACCAGGTTAGAAAGCTTTCTGATTAGTCCAGCTCTCCGAGGTGAGGAAGTAACACAAAGAGGAGTACAAATGGAAACCGAACTTAACACAGCCTCCAGCCAATTTCCAAACAGGTAAGAGAATCTTTCGTGATACTAACAGTGCTAGGTTAAGAGGTTGAATATTGAGATTTCTGTTTGTAGCTGTTCTTGTGCAAGCATATGAGTGAGTCAGCAGAGAATCTTGGTGATACCTAGGGAAATAGCTTTAGCCTCAAAGTTTGAAATTAAAAGAAAATCCTATGCAATTATTCAATGTCTCTGAACAGTAAAAACCTTACCACCATTAGAAGAAGTTTCTTATAAAAAAATTTGTATCCAGACCAACAAGGTCCTACTGTATAGTACAGGGAACTCTGCTCAATGTTATGTGGCAGCCTGGATGGGAGGCGAATTTGGGGGAGAATGGATACATGTATACGTATGGCTGAGTCCCTTTGCTGTCTACCTGAAAATCTCACAACGTTGTTAATTGGCGATACTCCAGTATCAAATAAAAAGTTAAAAAAATTATTAAACTAAAAGGCCTTTCCCCCAGTTTTAGAAAATATTCTATGGGAAATACATGTTTTCTTTATACGCAGTGATATAAAAAATACAGATGTGTGTTTCCCCAAAAATATTGTGTCCATCATAAAAAGAATGGAATTACAAATACATCCACTTGGACAGATCTAAAAATTTTCATAAAAGGTGTTGAGTGGGGCAGCTATTTCCTTGGTTTTGCTTGGTGTAATTCCCACACTGACACTGGGGAAAAAGATGACCCCTTGCATTTATGATAACTAGAAAAGGAAAGGTGAGCTTACAGTGGGTTTAGTCACTAAATCTAGACATTTTATCATACTGCATCCTGGAGACCCTGCCTTTGCGTGCAGACTTCACGAAAAGACTAGTCAGTATCTCCCATTGTAATCGGATGTGGGGGACCAATAAACGACAGTTGGTGACAGGAGATATCCTCTGTCTAATTCCCAACCGGGGACCTCAGCTTTGTTGTTTTCTACCAGTAAACCAAGAACCTTATTATGAAAGCTGGGCTGTCCTCATAAGAATTAGGGCTCTCATTAAAAATTATTTATGAATTCATTAGCTAATCTGTACAGAAAGTGCTATCCTCAGGTGAAAAGACTCACAAAATATTTAGTTCACTTAAGTTTATTTCAAAAAAATATGTATCAAGTTCCCATTATATTCTAAGCATTGTACAAAGTTCTGGGTGTACAAGGATTAAAAATAAGAATTTAGGTTGAATGTTTAAAGATAATAGAGTGATTTTGGTGTTGGTACAAAATTATGGATTATTCTGATTTTATCTGTGGTCTGTGATGATGAATAACAATGTCAGAAAACAGTACATCTGGTGTTTCCATCTATCTTAATCATAAAATTGGATTAACTTCCTGTCTGATTCAATGTTGCAGAAAACAATCATCAAGACACCCCAAATATATCATTTGATTCAAGAAATCAATCTTTATTTGCCACAAAATATAGGGCTGTCAGATTTTTTTAAAGTATGTTTCTAGTGTGAAACATGAGGAGATTATAATGCCAAACGATGGTTTGGCAATCATTTCAAAGAAGGATTTAGGGTTTAGCAGTAAGATTTTAGACTAAAGAGCAATACAAGTTTTTAGTGATTTTCTTTTAATGTCTTTTAATACGAGGAAGATAACCTGTTTAAATCTGCCATTTAATAGAAATTAAAGCTTTAAAGGAGACATGGCTTCTTAATTCTGCACACCAAAATATCTTTCCTTACAGCTTCCACAGTCCTAAATTTATATTTTAAATTGCCAGCATGAATTATCCAGTTGATAATTGAAGCTAGATTGTGTTGTATGAAATCAGCCATTTCTATATTTAGCTGTAACAAGGAGGAATAAGATATATATAGTTTCCTTTGTTTTTCTGAACAATCCATGTACTTCTATCTAGCAGTTTAATAATTAGTTCAGAGATATAGCAATCCTAATAAATATCATGACCCCAATTATGCTTAAAGGAAAAAAAAAGTATCACTAGGAAGATTGAGAAGTAATAACAGGATGAAATTGGCACAGTCATGCTGTGCATTAAAGTTATGCTGCAGACAACATCACTCAGAACCTTTATTTTCCAGAAATGAAATGATTCTCAGCATTCTAATCACCAAAATAACACATTGTGGGAAATTATATGCTTATTATTTTGCCATCTCCTTCTGCAGATGAAAAAAGCCACAAGAACATTGACTAAAACTTATTCCACCTTCTCTCTTTATTTATTTTTAGTTATTCAGAAAATTGTTACTTCCCACTGTGTCAGAAAAATCAAGATTCCCAAGAATAAAAGTTGAAAGGACACTAAATCATTGAGTTTTTATTTGCATCCCCAGAACACATGCCAATAAACCTCGTTTTATTTTACCATACTTCTTGGGAAATTGGGTGGTTCACTAGAAGAGTGAAAAACAGAACCCTATTACAGTCATTGAAGTGAAACATAAACTACTTCATGGAGGGAATGGAAATAAAAGTAAATTTATAACATCCTTCCAGAAATGTTAGACCACAAACCACCCTGTTGATCAGACTGATATTTCAGAGCCTGTGTGGTCCTCCCTGCCACTCACAGCTCAAGATTTCACATGTGAAAAAAGTCAAATGTCCCAAAAGAATATGTTCCTATTGATTGCACATAAGCCCATAAAAATAAAAGGGGACAATCTCCCTATTTAACCCACAGATGGATAAAGCACTCGGGGTCTATAATGATTGATAGTTTCTTCATTTTTTAAGGTAGTATTTATATGCTTGGTGGCTTGGGAAGCATCACTTTCTGACTGGGAAGCAAAGTGCTTGAGGAGGTAAAGGATTATTACTTTGCCTTGGAATGTCTATTTCCAAGCATCCCTAAATGCCACTTAGAAGTCAGCCTGATCACAATTTTTACTGCATTCGGTGGTCAGATGTCCCCTCTGTCTTTCAGAAAAGCTGTATGAATGGAGCAGTCATGGCTGTGATGATTAGAGTTTTGTCATCCTGACGGGGTTGAATGTGGAAACCTGAATTAGTCTGACCTTGTTTTTCAGGCAACATTCATCTGAGCACTGGGCTTTTGTCTGTAGAGTTTCTGCCTGGCCTTGATTCTAGCCATTTTCCATTCAAGCTTTTGGTTACTGTGCCTGCCTGCAGCATAAGAGATGCTGAAGTACAGGGAGGGGGTGTAACAACAGAGGGGAGATTGAAAGAGAACACAGGAATAAGAATAATGGAGAAGAAATAATAATCAGTACAAGGTAGAAAACATAATCAGGGGAGTTGAATGTGGAAATTTCTGTTGACTGGAGCATATAATAATGAGACTTGAAAATTCTGTTGAAAGCAAGTAACTTGCTATTATATTTGTTTACTGTACTCAGAGTAATATCTATTTGTGGGTAAATCATGATTTTTCTCCTGTCACCAAAAAACTTTGTGTTAAAACTGTATTTTCTTCTATCTTACCCACAGATATGTCTGTGACTTTTATTAAAATATTTTTCTAAGTGTAAATGGACACCAAGTCACAAAGTATAGGAATGATAGTATCATAAAAGTATATGAAGTGTTATTTGGTGATTTTTGGAAGCCTCATATCCTCCATTGACTCAGGAAAGTCAAGACCTTCACCATTTCATGATTTTTTAAAATAGCTCATTATAAAGATGGGGGCTTACTCCAAATTAAATAGAATTTAAAGTTTTAAGAACAATGTATTAAAATTCTTAACTTTATTGCTAAATTATAGGAGGCTTTTTTTTTTGGCCACAAGGCATATGAAATGAAGGATCTTAGTTCCCCAACTAGTCATTGAACCTGCGCCCCCTGCAGTGAAAGCTCAGAGTCGTAACCACTGGACCATCAGGGAAGTTCCAACAGGAGAGTCTTTAAAGGCAAAAGAAAAGATTTTTTTATAAGAGTGTTATTAGAAGATGTGAAAAGGAACACTAATTAAAAGGTAATATTAAAATAGAAAAGGGAGATTAATGAAATGAAGAGAAAATTGATTATAAAAATTGGTTACTCATTTTCAAATGAGTAGGATAGGGATTCCAATCTAAATCAATAGATTTGACTGTTTCAATATTAATATTTAAGGCAAATTCTGAAAGAGATGGGAATACCAGACCATCTGACCTGTCTCTTGAGAAACCTGTATGCAGGTCAGGAAGCAACAGTTAGAACTGGACATGGAACAACAGACTGGTTCCAAATAGGAAAAGGAGTACGTCAAGGCTGTATATTGTCACCCTGCTTATTTAACTTATATGCAGAGTACATCATGAGAAACACTGGGCTGGAAGAAACACAAGCTGGAATCAAGATTGCCGGGAGAAATATCAATGACCTCAGATATGCAGATGACACCACCCTTATGGCAGAAAGTGAAGAAGAACTAAAGAGTCTCTTGATGAAGGTGAAAGAGGAGAGTGAAAAAATTGGCTTAAAGCTCAACGTTCAGAAAACTAAGATCATGGCATCTGGTCCCATCACTTCATGGGAAATAGATGGGGAAACAGTGGAAACAGTGTCAGACTTTATTTTTTGGGGCTCCAGAATCACTGCAGATGGTGACTGCAGCCATGAAATTAAAAGACACTTACTCCTTGGAAGGAAGGTTATGGCCAACCTAGATAGCATATTTAAAAGCAGAGACATTACTTTGCCAACAAAAGTACGTCTAGTCAAGGCTATGGTTTTTCCAGTAGTCATGTATGGATATGAGAGTTGAACGGTGAAGAAAGCTGAGCGCCGAAGAATTGATGCTTTTGAACTGTGGTGTTAGAGAAGACTCTTGAGAGTCCCTTGGACTGCAAGGAGATCCAATCAATCCATCCTAAAAGAGATCAATCCTGGGTGTTCATTGGAAGGTCTGATGTTGAAGCTGAAACTCCAATACTTTGGCCACCTCATGCGAAGGGTTGACTCATTGGAAAAGACCCTAATGCTGGGTAGGATTGGGGGCGGGAGGAGAAGGGGACGACAGAGGATGAGATGGTTGGATGGCATCACTGAGTTGATGGACATGGGTTTGGGTAAACTCCGGGAGTTGGTGATGGACAGAGAGGCCTGGCGTGCTGCAATTCATGGGGTCGCAGAGAGTCGGACACGACTGAGCGACTGAACTGAACTGAACTGAACTGTTTTAGCAGCCCATAGCTCTAACAGAGTCTAGGATATAAGAAACTCATGAAGTTGGCATTGCAATTGTTTTCAAAATGTCACAAAACATTACTCTGCCTAAAAGTAGTATTGGCATGTCGTGTGTTAAAAGAGGTAGCTCATCACAGTGTACAGATCTTAAAAAGAAAGATTAAATCTCATGAGGCATGATTGCTGTAGTATAAAGGTCAAAATTCTTACCACCTGAAGGGAAAAGATTTTTCTATTTACCATCTTGTCTTCTTTGGAAAAGGAGTACATCAAGGCTGTATATTGTCACCCTGCTTATTTAACTTATATGCAGAGTACATCATGAGAAACGCTGGGCTCGAGGAAGCACAAGCTGGAATCAAGATTGCCGTGAGAAATATCAATGACCTCAGATATGCAGATGACACCACCCTTATGGCAGAAAGTGAAGAAGAACTAAAGAGCCTCTTGATGAAAGTGAAAGAGGAGAGTGAAAAAGTTGGCTTAAAGCTCAACATTCATAAAACTAAGATCATGGCATCCGGTCCCATCACTTCATGGCAGATAGATGGGGAAACAGTGGAAACAGTGACAGACTATTTTTCTGGGCTCCAAAATCACTGCAGATGGTGACTGCAGCCATGAAATTAAAAGACGATTACTCCTTGGAAGGAAAGTTATGACCAACCTAGACAGCATATTAAAAAGCAGAGACATTACTTTGCCAACAAAGGTCCACCTAGTCAAGGCTATGGTTTTTCCAGTGGTCATGTATGGATGTGAGAGTTGGACGGTGAAGAAAGCTGAGCGCCGAAGAATTGATGCTTTTGAACTGTGGTGTTGGAGAAGACTCTTGAGAGTCCCTTGGACTGCAACGAGAGCCAACCATCCTAAAGGAAATCAGTCTTGGGTGTTCATTGGAAGGACTGATGTTAAAACTGAAACTCCAATACTTTGGCCACCTGATGCGAAGAGCTGACTCATTTGAAAAGACCCTGATGCTGGGAAAGATTGAGGGTAGGAGGAGAAGGGGATGACAGAGGATGAGATGGCTGGATGGCATCACGGACTCGATGGACATGGGTTTGGGTGGACTCAGGAAGTTGGTGATGGACAGAGAGGCCTGGCGTGCTGCATTTCATGGGGTCGCAAAGAGTCGGACACGACTGAGCTACTGAACTGAACTGAACTGAACTTCTTTGTTCTCAGAAAAAACTGGCCTTGGTGTTCTGCCTGTTTATTCAGTATCCAATCACATCTTAACACCCCACCTTCCCTACCAAAGTCTCAATATACATTCATAACACACCAACTTTAGTTTATGAGTATCAAATTGTACTAACCCTTTAAAACTCATTAAGGGGCCCTTTAGGACAAAAGAGGGCTTCCCTGATGGCTCAGCAGTAAAGAATCTGCCCGCAATTCAGGAGTTGCAGGAGACTCGGGTTTCATCCCTGAGTCAGGAAGATCCCCTGGAGGAGAAAATGGCAACGCACTCCAGTATTCTTGCCTGAAAATCCCATGGACAGAGGAGCCTGGTGGGCTATAGTCCAAAGGATTGCAAAGAGTTGGATACAACTGAGCAACTGAACACGCATACCCAGGACAAAAGAAAGTCTGTGGGGTTGTACCCCAGGCACCCATATATCTACACAGTGAGCCCGCACTTTCAAAAAAGTTCCAGTGAGGACTCACTTGGCCTCCCAATGGACCATGGACCACATTTTGAGATTCATTACTTGAAGGTCACCAGTTACTTCTCATCAACAAATCCAAGAACCTTTTCTTGGTCTGCATTTTTCTTAACCTTCAGCAGCATCCAGCAGTATTGACAAACCTGTTTCACAAACTGCTCCTGACTCCACAGCACCATATACTTGATTTTCCTTGAACCCTGCTACCCCTGTAAATATCCATGCTGAAATCAAGGCCAACTAACAAAAATAGTTGTAGAGCCTTTTTGCCTTTTGGTGGGATGGGCAATGGGGTGCAATGTAATGTCTAGCTTTGTTGCACCAGGTATTGGTGTTTGAGGGGGACAAGAAATAGCATCTCTCTTCTCCTGCCTGAGGAAGACCTGTGAAGATAAAAAATGTAACTTTATTGCTGATGGAGCTGCTGGACTGTGACTTAGGAGCATGACAGTATACTTCAGTGGCTGCCTCTCCTTCTTTAGCAAATTCACCCACCAGTCACAAGAGCACTGGCAACTGGGGCCTCACTGAAAGGGACAGAGCCTTCATAACTTACTTTAGTGTTTGCAAAGAGTATACCTTGTTGTATTGTCTTTACAGGTAAGCAAACCCCAAAAGGAAGTACAGAGCTACATATACCCCAGTGTCTCATTCCAAGTGCACCAATTACATGTCACTTACCCTCCCCTGGGGAGATTGAGGAGGGGAGGATCCAGGAATATTACTATATTTGAGATGCCACCACACAGAATAAAACATCAAGGTTGGGGAACAGTGTTTCCTCCTAACATTATGGGAAGAGAAAAGGCATAGAGATGTGGCAGTTATAGCATCACATTAAAATGGATACATATTTGTATGATTATATATTAGATATATAATATATATTAGATATATATTAGATTATATATTAGATATATATGCACATAATGTGCACATTACATTATATTACCTACATATTAGAAAAAAGCTAACACTAAAACACCACAAGCTTTATTTCAGGGTGATGGAATAAACTATTATGAATAATATTTATTTCTTTTTCCTAATTCTTTGAAGTTTCTAAATCTCCTATCATGAGCATATTTAGTTTTTATAATTAGAAAGATAAAATTTAAAACTCTCCAAATTAGTCACTAGAAATATACACACTGATTAAGTGCCATTTACAAACAGTATAACATACAACTCAGGAAGCTGATATTGATTTTGTGCATTAGAAACAAGTTTCAAAGAATTGGTTAGATGAAATAAACTGATTTTTTCCCCCTTCTGAATGGTGCAGTAGTCAAAGTGTGTGTGTGTGTGTGTGTGTGTGTGTGTGTGTGCGTGCACGCGCACACTCAGTTGTGAAGACCAAAGCCCACCAGGCTCCGCTCTCCATGGGATTCTCCATTCAAGATTACTGGAGTGGGTTGCTTTCCTACCCCAGGGGATCTTACTGATCCAGGGATTGATTCTGTGTCTCTAATGTCTCCTGCTTTGGCAGGTGGGTTCTTTACCACTAGAACCACCTGGGAAGCCCCAACATTGAATCCCCACCCAATTACAATTTTTGACCATTGAACAATGCGAAGATTAGCTGAACCGACCCCATGTTCAGTTGTAAATCCAAATGTAACTTTACAGTCGGCCCTCCATATCTGAGGTTCTGCATCCTTGGATTCAACCAACCCTTGCTTTGTGTAGTGCTGTAGTGCATATCCAGTGAAAGAAACAAGTGTATAAGTGGACCCACAACTTTCAACCGTGTGCTACTCATGGGTGAAGCATAGTAACTACACAATGTTGAGTGTGATGATTTACATATTCCTTCACTTCACAAAGATTTATTAAACACCTACCAAGTGCCAGGCACTATTCCAGGTCCTGAGGATATAACAGAACCAGAAAGGCAGGTTTCTGTAATGGCGGCGCTCACATTTTAGTGAATGCATGCATACTAGGTTGCTTCAGTCATGTCCGACTCTTTGCGACTTTATGGACTGTAGCCCGTCAAGCTCCTCTGTTCATGGGATTCTCCAGGCAAGATTACTGAAGTGAGTTGCCATGCCATCCTCTAGGCACATTTTAGTGAAGGGAGGTATATAATCAGCAAACAAACAAACAAAAAAAGAAGCAAGAAACTAAAAGATAGGCGGAAAATAAAGCAGGGTGATGTGATAGGGATTGGCCAGGCTGGGACAACCCCTCTGAGGAGACGACACTTAAACTAAGAGCAGAAAGATCAGAAGGACCCACCATATAGTGATGTTGAATGACTAGCCAGTGGGCAGGCAGATGCCATGGCCATGATGTGGGAATGAGCACAGCTTGTTTGAGGAACTGGAAAAAAGGGTGGAGTGACTTGAGGGAGAGATATGAAATGAAATTTAGGAGGAACAGGAGCCAAATAAAGTAAAGCCTGCTAAGCCATGTAATTGAATTTAATTCTAAATGTAATAGAAAGTCATTGGAGGATGTTAAAAGAGAAAGGAAGCTGAACTCTTTGGGGGAAAATAGATTTTAAAATGGGTAGAGAAGATTAGGAAGCTATAAACAAAAGTTTTGTGCCATTTCCTGTCTGAAACAGTTAAGAGAGAGCGTATCTTATCTGAAGCATCGCAAAGAATACACTGACAGAACTCAGAAGATAAATGAAGATAATAATAAAGCATACTTTTCAAAATTAAAATCACACTAGAAACCAAAGAATTAGATTAGATTCTATTGAAAACATATAAGAAAACAGAGTAGACCTGAGAAAATTTTGATGAAATATAGATAAAGAAGTGGTAAGAGAAAACAAGTACATAAAGTGGTTAAAAAGAAAGAATATAAAATTGCATAATTAGTATCCTTAAAGATGAACCAAAAAATATTTAGAAGAGAGATCATTCAGATGTATAATAGGAAGAAATACTTCTGAAATAAAACATCTGGGATGTGTAGACATCAAGACCATACTATGTTGCAAAAACTATCAAATCAGGAAATATCCTGGTGAAACTTTTTAACTTTAAAAAATAAAGACTCCTATGAGATTGCAGGCAGAAAAACAAGTTATCTACAAGACAGGCTGGCCTCAGGCCATGGCATTTTTCACAGCAATTTTCAATGTCAAGAGGCATTGGAATAATAGCAGCAGAGTTCAAAGGCAAAAAATAAAAATGAGGATTGAATCAAGAATTTAATATTCAGCCAAGTTGTAATTTATTGTTAAAGGCACCATAAATACATTTTCAAACACATAACATGGGAGGAAACATAGTGCTTATGAAGCCTGCTTGAAAGAATCTACTTGATAATGAAATACTGCTGAATAAGAGATACATCAAAATAAAGAATTCAGGAATGGTTATGCCCTTCTAAAAAAGAGCTGATCATGATCCTGACTATGAATATGTAACTAACACTGTAGAGCCTTAAAAATTTTAATTACAGAATACATTCGTTGGTGTAAATAATGCTAACACAATCCCAGTATTTTAGTGACTTAATGCAATAAAAGTTTATTTTTAACTTATGTCGCTGTTTAACAAGTGCTGGATGGGACCTCTGCTTCATGCAGTGATCAGGTTCTATGCATCTTCTTTTGTATGGCTCCATCATTTTATTACAGTCTTCAGAGTCAAGCTGGACCCATACAGCTTATAGACAGAGGGAAGAGAGAGGGTAGAGAAGACTGCCTCAGACTGAAAATGTCACTTCACTTTAATTTACATTAATTGGTGAGCACTATTACATGGCTCCAGCGAGGTATAAATGGGCTAAGATACCAGGAGGAAACAATAGGTTTAGTGAGTAGTCTCTATTACATAAAAACATAAATATCATCAAATATAACAACACAAAAATAATAATGTAATTATAAAAACTGGAAGATGATCATGATAATTGATGGGAAGAGATGTACATTTCCTCACTTTTCATAGCAGCAATTAATAAATATTTTCTGAAGTTTTCAACTCAAGAAATAAAGATTTAAATATATTATCGTGCAATATGTATATTGTGACCATAGGCACCTGAAGAAAAAATAATTAGAATGACCAAAAAAAAAAAAAAGATCACTTAGCAAAAGACAGAAAACTAAGGAGGTATAGAAACAAATTTTAAAAGATAGCATAACATAAAGCACATTTAGATCTACTAAGATAATAAAAGTCAATGGGATCAGCTAAAATATAATAAGAAATTATTAGGTGAGATTCAAAATATGATATTCAATGACAGTATATATTGTAAATACAGAAATATATCTAGGATATATTTAATAAATTAAAAGCAAGCTATGGACAATATGTGTAGTTTAGTCATATTTGTATTTAATAATAAGAAACATGTATAATAACTATACATTATTTTACATTCTATATGCATAGAAAATATTTGCAAGGGTACACAAGACATAGCAGTGTTGTGTCTGAGGACTGGAATGAAAAGTTAGGAGAAGGCAAGCATGCTTCCATTTTTTACGATATATCTTAAAGTTTTGTAATATGAATTTTTATTATTAAAATTTAAACAAAAATAACTAAAGTTCAACATGGAATACTATCAGAGAACTGAAAGATGCAAGCAAAGGGAAGGGAAAGAGAGGTCATGGAAATCTGACAGCATTATATTTTATTAAATATAGAAACAGAAGTAAATTTGGTCGTGGATGAGGAGAGGGAAAAAGGTAAGTTCAGTTTGAGTCATATTGTGTTTGAAGTATAAATGGAACGATCAGGTGGAAGGCTGCACGTGTAGGACTCTAAGAAAGGTGGGAGCATGAAATATGGAAACAAAAATGATTAGTATGTAAGTGACAGTAGAGGACAGCGCAGGGAGTTAGAAGAAGGGATTGAGTGACGGTATAAAATTCCTGCAATAGGTCAGGGTTTTCTTCTCTGTTCAGAGACAGAGAAACTTTTGCTTTTGTTCTTGGGAATCACTTGACATTCCAACTGGTGGCCAAAAAGGGGAAACTTGCCAAGAATGAGCTTAGAGATCCTGGGTAGCAGTGAGCACACATTAAAGTTAGAAAGAGGTGAGTGGAGTCTTCCTGACAGGCTTGGTCCTAAAGGAAGCTGGGATCATTTGTGGCTGTTGGGAATTGAAATTGGACTTCTTTGAGGGCTTTGAGGACATCTCTTTGGCCTTCCTCCCCCTATTAGGGTCACTAGGTGTGGTCCTGACTCGTATTGGGGGTGATCAGATGACAGGCCAAGCTGCCTAATAGCTTCAAGAGGTGCCTAACATTTAGAAAACTGACCCCCACAGGCAAAAATAATTCGATTGTCCTTTAAGTATAAATAACTAAAAGCCAGCCACATACTTACAATTTAAACATAATGCTGGTACATAAATTCAGGTGCTACATTTTAATCAGTTTCCTCAAATTGATTTATATCTAAGACTCATAGGCTTCGAATGCTTTAGTAGACCGTCTAGTGACCAAAGAAGGAAAGTCCTATTACACAGGGGTATTTCCTTTGTGGGAAGAAGTGGACCTGGGGGAGGGGACATGGGTCCCAGATCAAAGGAACTGACTCAGGAATCTCTTTGCAAGGCAGAAGCGCAATATATTTAAATACAGATAGAGCTTGAAATCTTTGAATTTTTACCATGTTTAATTTTTTATATGTTTAGATATTGGTAATATCAATAATAATACTTAGTTGTTTGGGATAGTAACTCTATTTGCATCATTCATTACTGTGAAATGGCTTAGCATTTGTACTTGGAAAGAGCATTGTAATTTCTTTTAAACTTAAAACTTTCAATCATTTGTATGTTAAATACTAGAAATGACCAAATGGGTTTAGAATAAGACTGAAATATATCTTGCACTGTTATATTGTAACTTTGAAGTTGTGACACTGTTATTGCCATGGAAATTTATATTCTGTCATAGCTGTTATGATCTAACATAATAGGATGAGAAAAAGCTGTGTGTTTCTAGCATCTCTCCAGGAGGAAGAAGGTAACATACAGTCTCTTATTATAGGAAGTCATATTTATTTTCCCTGAAATAGAATTTTCATTTTGTCTAGAACCCTTTCTTTTTCTCAAATTGTAATCGTATATAACGTTTGGCATGTATTAGGCCTTCCAGTACACATTTTTTTTGTTTGTACTGTATTTTAGCATTATTGTTTTATGGTGAATAGTCAGAAATACATGCATGTGCTCTGAGATCAATTCAGCTTTTCACAGGCAAGCAGAGAACTGAGGTAAATTATTTAAATATTTGATGCAATGAACCAGATGATTGGAGTTTTAAACCAATTACTTCAACTCACTTTATTTTAGTTAGGGAGTCTAAAATTTCTGTTTCAAAGGCACAGTTTTACCTTCTTGGAACGTTGCCATTTTGAGTGATTTTAAATCTTGAGTTCCCATTTCACATCCATTTGCCATTTCAATCTGAGAAACTTAGACTTTAATACTGTTTCCACAGTTACAAGCTTCAAGTTAATCATGGCCCTGGGAATTGAGCCCTCAAGTGTGTACACAACCCCCTTGGCTCACAGTTCTCAGCATAGACTGTTGGCTCCAAATCGTGCCCATGGGAATCAAGGGCTGTGCCTGCTTGCTCACCCTGCCTGACAAACACCGCTGGTGAGCCAGAAGTCAGTGGTTCCTCATCAGTGTTTGCAGTAATAGAGGAACCCATCTCTGGGCTTTCCAAAGGAAGGCGAATAAACAGTCTCCAATACAAGGTCCAATATCTATTGGCAGCTTCCACAGCTTTGCGGAGCTGAAAGTAAGCTGTTAGATAAAAGGAAGTCTCTGTTTCTCAGAGCCACCAGATGGATTTAGTTTTTCTAATCTTTTGGATTTTCCATAAAGGATGTTTTCATAAAATATAAAGTGTGCTTAAAAGTATTAGGTTTTTTTCATTACTGCATTTCCATATCCTACTCATCCTTCAATTTTACTTTCTGCATCAAAGTGTGTGTATTCAGTCACTCAGTCATGTCCAACTCTTTGTGACCCCATGGACTGTAGCCTGCCAGGCTTCTCTGTCCATAGGATTCTCCAGGCAAGAATACCGGAGTGGGTTGCCATTTCCTCCTCCAAGGGATCTTTCCCACCCAGGGATCAAACCTGCATCTCTTGTGTCTCCTACATTGGCAGGTGGATTCTTTACTACTGTGCCACCTGGGAAGTCACTACATCAAAGTATATTTTTGTATATAGGAAACCATGGAAAAGCACAGAGAATAATATAACAAACAATTGTGAATCATTAAATGGTTTTCGTTTGATTTTTTTAAAAAGTGTTACTGATGGCATTAATGTAGCTTTTCTACATATTCCCAGCAAAATTCTTCTTTTCCCCTCTCCAGAAGCAAGTTGTACCTTATAGTTTGGCTTTTGGGTAGAGTTTTTCAATAGTTCTCCCCTTTTCTGGATCTCTGTTTTTTTGCCAGGAGTCTTCCAGCTACCTAACATGACCAAGCTCTATGGCCCCTGCCCCTATGCAAGTATTAAAAGACTCTAAGGTGCAAAAGCAGTATAGACTTCAGCTGGATGTACGTTTTGATTGGAAACCGTTATACTTCTTTTGACCTCCCCCACTCCCTTTGATTTCTGTGTTGTGTGTGTGTGCATGCTCAGCTGTGTCTGACTATTTGCAACCCCGTAGATTATAACCCACCAGGCTCCTCTGTCCATGGAATTCTCTAGGCAAAAATACTAGAATGGGTTGCCATTTCCCCCTCCAAGGATCTTACTGACCCAGGGATTGAACCCACATCTCCTGCATCTCCTGCATTGGGCAGGCACGGTCTTTACCACTGCGCCACCTGTAGCAATGAGTATTTGGTCCAGTTTCCAATCACTTATTTTGTACCAACTTTATGTATAGAGAAGTTACTATTTCCTAACAGAGCTATAAATTATTGAAGCAGTATTAATTCTTCTTTCACAGAAAACTGGGAGAAGGTCCTCTAAGAGTTCTTACACTCTAGTAGATTACACTTAAAGCCAATCGCTTAATCACAAAAGTGTGTACATAGACCTGCACCTCATTTATAGAACAGATGGTATGGCAGCCATCTAACAATTACTGATAATCTTCTATGGTCAAGTTAGGGAATTAAGCGTTACAAAATAAGAAATGCCCAAAGGTTTTGTTTCTCCACGTTGCAAAGCATCCATTTCAAGTGATTATGATGTATTTTTGAAAATACATAATTAACTAATTTTGAATGTAATAACCACACCCATGGCTTAAATTAAGGATGTAGTATTAGTTGCATACCTTGCTTTATATTTTAGGAATTTTTAAATACTTAGTTGTCTTTTTCCAAAGCTATTTGAAAATTAAGAGTGCTTGCCCAAGCAATTGAGTAAGAATTATTTACCTTAGACTCAATTATCAGTTCCATTGATTTCTTTACCAGAGTTTGAAAATGTGTCACTGCAGCTCATTCTTTTGCCTTGCACTGGCAGCAAATTGCTCTATAGAGAAACTGCCAAGTCTGGTGTTATGGAACTTACACAGAATCTTCCTCTCAGTGACTGTGTGTGAACACAAATTAAAGATGTCCTCTGGCTTGGATTACTGAAATGTACTTGGCTGCATGTTCCATTCTATCATCTGGACTTAAGGCAAAATAAATCAGTACACATTTCAGTGAAATTCTTTGTGAATTGATCATTCATATGAATTCTTGATTATAACTAGACAAATCGCATTATTATACAATGTACCATCTTCTTAAGTAACATAATTTAAAATTTCACATAAAATGTCCCTATAATTTTATCTCCATTAAAAATGCAACAAAGCACCATGACTGTGAATTTCTCAGAGTCACAGAAATTGTTGTGGTCAGTCATCCATCAGGAACTGAATGCTGAAAATCAAAGATTTACTATAATTTTAATTTTTTATTTTGCAGACACTGCAAATGGATGTAAACAGGCTGAACGTAACCTTGCTTCGGATATTTCGCCAAGGAGTAGCCACAGCTTTAGGACTCTTACCCCAGCAAGTGCACATCAATCGCCTCATTGTAAGATGCCTTTGTAAGATACATTTCACATTTCCAGAGTGCAAGCTTTGATCTTTATTGCAAGGCTCAAGAATAATGAACAATAATAAAGAACACCCATGCTGTACTTTTATGGCCCATAAACCAAATCTGGCATAACACCTGTTTTTGTCAAAGAAGTTTTATTGTAACAAACCATACCCATTTGTTTACATATTGTCTAAGGCTTCTTTCATGCTACAATGGCAGAGTTGAGTAATTGTAACAGATTGTCTGTCTAAATTGAAAGTTAAAATATTTGTTATCTGGTCCATTACAGAAAATGTTTGTCAACTTTCTCATAGTTCAAGACTAGCTACCCTGGTAAGTATAAATAGAAAGGCCCCGAATACCTGTCTCACCAACCTGACACTCCTCCCAAAATATTCTCCCTAAGAGAGAAATGTTTTGTATCAGGTGAGACTCTGTCTCCATACAGCATCTATTAAAATCCCTTCAGGTATAGGAGGATGAAGGATAGTGAACACACAGGCAGAGGATTTTGAATCAAGAGTGAAGAAGAACCAACCTTAAGGACAGCAGTCCAAGGAGAATGCAAGAATACTCTCGAAAAGTCAAGAGAAAACTTGGATGGGTAATTGAAGTGGGATGAAGTAAGCCCAAAGGATCTTTTCTATTAGGCCCACTTTAGACCTATCAATCACCCATATCCTTTTTTTCCTCCTCTCCTCAGTATTTAGGGACCTCGATATCATCCAACTACATGTTCCCATCTGTACTTGAAGGTGGGTGTGAGCAAAGACAAAGAAAGGCAGATTAAAATATTATGATTGTCTCTTTGTAAAAAGCATATTATCAAAGCTTCCTGTGAAAAGGGACTTTGGAATAATCTTTTACAGTTTTAAAATTGTTCTTAATTTCCACTGCCTTAGAAACTCAAGCAAGGACTTCTCGTTCTCCTTGCCCTAAATTCTTGGCTCCTGCTCGAGCTCAGTTTTATGCTGCATCAATACCTGCATTTCCACATATGGAGAAGAATTTGCTTTTAATTTTGGTTTAGAATTGTTATTTCTTTTCCTTTTTCCTGTGTGGCGGGTGAATTACTTTCATCCCCATAATAACTTTTATTCTGTGAGTCACCTAATCTCTAGGACTAAAGAAGATTTTTTAAAAAACAAACTGTTTAACAATACCATAGAGGAAGAAATATAGCATTTCCCATTATCTTGAAAAAAGTTATTTATATCCAGAGTGTACCTTACTCAAGTGAGAAGTGATGTATTATAGATGTCTTAGATCTAGATTTTTTTATATATATGTACTTAAATATCTTAGATTTACTTTTATGTGTGTAGATTTAAAGAGTATAATGGCTCTTTGAGAGGATAAAAGAGGGGTTTGCCACACTCAGAGAGGGATATGCATATCCTCAGAGAATGTTAGCAGCATTTGCGCATGTCTGTTTCTGAGAGTAGTTCTTGTAATAGTTTGAGTTATGATGACCCCTGAGGAAGCACAGTCTAGTGATTAAGAGTAAGAGCTGTGGAGACAGACCCAGAATTCTGTTTCATTTCCTGTTTGGCCGCGTCCCAGCTCTATGACCTAAGGCAGGTTACTTCGGTTCTTTCATTTACAAAATGAAATGACTACAATACCTCTGTCCTGGAGGTAACAGGTTTAAGGTACAGGGGAGCATGACAAGTACAAAACAAGTGTCTCTCCCTACTGTTGTTGCTATTAGATCATAAACTATTTGAATTAGTATCAACATCTTTCACATCAGCATTATGTGATATCCAGTTGTTGTCTGTTGTTTGCTGCAAACACAGAAACATTTTTTCCTGGATTGCTAGCCGTCCTCCATTTTATACCTGACTGAACTTCTGATAAATTACATTCAAAGAAAATATTCTTAAAAAAAAGAGAGAAGGTTTTCTAGCAGGATAGAACCCTGTGTATTGAAAAGAGAAGCTAACTACAATTTTCTTTATAGGTGTTTTGTGTAAGTTGAGAAAGAGAATCTATCAATGACAGCCTCATTTTGTGTAGTGTTTGTTTTTTATGGGTGTGTGTCACATTAGCCATTTATGGTAAGAAGTCCTCTCACCCTGTCTCAGCAAATGAGGTCAGACTAATAGGAAAGTAACATGATGTCATTGCATAACACATGCATTTCTACCAAACAATAGATCTTAAGAGTGTGACATATTTAAGGTGAAAAACAGGATCAAGGAAGTAAGTTCAAAGACAGCATTGCCTTCCTTAGTTAGTCCAGTCTTCACATTAATGCAAGTTATAAGGTGGGGTGATGATGTCTAATAATTGTACTGTTAAATCAGATTTTGCTTAGTTCATTTGATTTTAAAATACTTCTTTAAACACAATTTCTCAGGAAACATCTGAACAGTATATCTCAAAAATCATAGTATCGAATAGAAAATAAACCAGCCTCTAGTGAAATATAAAATTAGAAAACTAGACATGTTAACTAATTGAAAGAGGCCATTTGAAGATTTGGAACTTTGGGCTGGTAATTTTAAGTGTATGAAAGAATGCTTAATAAAAGTGATCTCCAAGATGCCATTTAGGAATCTAAGGTTCTGGTTTTCTTTAATATTTCTAGAGGAAAAGCAAAAAATATTTCCCAAACTTGCTTCACATGTCTACTTACAAATACAAATAATGTGCTTTTACTAGGAAAAGAAGAACAGTGTTGAACTCTTTGTGTCTCCCATAAATCGAAAAGCAGGATTTTCTGATGCTCTGCCGTCTGAAGAAGTGCTGCGTTCACTCAATATCAATGTTTTGCATCAGAGTTTATCCCAGTTTGGAATTACAGACATCTCCCCTGAGGTAGGTTTTTGCGTGGAATATTTCATTTAAAATTTTGCATAGTTAGTGTGACACAACCCAATTCTAGGAGACTTTGAGATGAAAGCTATCGATTGTGTGTTAACTGATAACATAAAAACCTCCCTAAAGGGTCAAAATCCTCTGATTTCACTCTGTATATTTTTATTCCTTAAGGAAGTTCATTTTCATATCAAAGTTTCACTTTTTGACACTTTCTTCTCCAATCTTTATGGCCTTATAATTTATTTTGACTTATCCAACAAATTGTCCAGAGGAAAAGTCATTTAGATATATTTGTCAATTGATTGCTTGTTACTGAGCTGTTCCAAAAAACACCCTGATATCTTTCCTCCTCAACAGTTTTGCTTCTCATTGCTTTTGTGGTCAAAATGATTGTTTTTTTTCCACTAATATGTGAAAGTCACTCAGTTGTGTCTGACTGTTTGCAACCCCTTGGAATTCTAAATAAAGTACATTAATTTATTTTCGGCTGTGCTGGGTCTTTGTTGCTGGGCATGAGCTTTCTCTAGTTGCAATGCCTGGACCTGTCATTGCAGTGGCTTCTCTTGTTGCGGAACTCGGGCTCTATGGTGCATGGGCTTCAGTACTTGTGGCTTGTATGTGCAGTTGTGGCTCTAGAGTGCAGGCTCAGTGGTTGCAATGCACAGGCTTAGTTGCCCCACAGTATATGGAATCTTCTCAGACCAGGCATCAAACCTTTGTCCCTTGCACTGGCAGTCAGATTCTTGACTACTGAACTACCAGGGAGGTTCACGTGTATGTGAAAGTGAAGTGAAAGTCGTTCAGTCGTGTCCGACTCTTTGCGACCCCATGGACTGTATAGTCCATGGAATTCTCTAGACTGGAATACTGGCGTGGGTAGCCTTTCCCTTCTCCAGGGGATCTTCCCAACCCAGGGCTTGAACCCAGGTCTCTTGCATTGCAGGCAGAGTCTTTATCAGCTGAGTCACAAGGGAAGCCCAAGAATACAGGAGTGGGTGGCCTATCCCTTCTCCAGCCGATCTTCCCGACCCAGGAATCGAACTGGGGTCTCCTGCATTGCAGGCGGATTTTTTTACCAACTGAGCTATCAGGGAAGCCTACCTTGGGATTAATATGAAATGTGGTTTTTCAATTGGTGAGAAACCCAGTCTTTAGAACTATGAATATTTCCTTTATAGTGTTTTCTAAATTTGGCACTTTTCAGATTTCCCCTACCACCTCCACCATTTTCATTCCTAAATAAATCCAGTCTCATTTTTGCTTCAACTTTCTCTGTCCCACTCTTAAAAAACTTGCTAGAATGAACATCATCCCAAATAAACGTAATTAAATTCACAGAATCATAGAATTAGACCTTGAGAGAACACATATGGACATTTCAAAGATACAGAGAGTAAGGCCCATAGAAATTAAATGATTTCATCAAGGTGAAAAAGCAAGTGAAGTATTAAACAGTATTTAGCATCTAGACATCTTATTTCTAATCTATTTCCCTTTGCAGTGAAGCACACCGCCTCTCATTATAGCAAATGTCAGGTATGGTATAAAAAGCTTTGTTACAAGACAGAGTTTGAATCCCAAAGCCAGCATTTAAAACGTGTGTGTGACCTTGGGTGATTTAGTCTCTGTGAAATTCAGCCTGTCTTTACCTAGCATCAGCCTCTCTGAGACTCAGATTCTTCATATCCTACATGAGTATAGACAAAGAAAAGAGGAAGAAAGAAAGAAAGGAGGGAGGAAAAGGAAACAAAAGAAAAAATTGGGTATAGTCCTCATCTTATAAACTTGAAATAAGAATAAAATTTTAAAACTTAAGAAAATGCATGGAAGTCATCACAGAGCAGACACTGAACAAATATAATTTGAATGCAGAATGAAAATGTATTTCATCACTGAACCATGACTGTAACAACAACCTCCAGCTGGTCTCCCTGCATTTAGTGTTGTTTTCTTCCCTGTTCTCTCCACCACTAACCCCAACACATACACACATACACACACACACACACATGCACACACATGCATACACACATGCACACTCACACACGCTCACATGCACACACACACAGTGTTTTCTTTCTTGCCACCAGAGTAATCATTCTAAAAGCAAACCCAGCCATGCTCTCCTAATATCCTGATTTTCCTTTGGCTTCCTAAATCCTGCAGAATCAAGTCTGAATTTCTTACTGTGATATATGGTTCTTTGTGTACAGAGCTTTATTATTGTTGAATAACGCTTGCTTTATGCTTCAGCAAATCTGAACTTAATAGGCACCAGGACACCGCACACCATTTCCTCTCTCCATGGGCTTGTGTGTATGTTCATACGTCTACACACCTTTCATGTTTCAAGATCAGGCTACTGTATAGTGAAGCCTTCCCTTGTGCCTCCACAGACATGGCTGCTGGCTTTGTGTCCTCATTGAGTTTAGTACAAAGACGTATCCCCTGTTGGCCTTCAGGCCCATCTCTACACTGTTGTTCCTTGAGAGCATGTGCCATTTCATTTTGTGTGTGTACTCGGTGCCTTCATTCAGGGCCTGGCATACAGTGGGTGTAAAAATAGCCAAGAGCTGGGCTAGGTGGTGTCCAAAGTCAGAAAAAGAAATGCATAAGCAAACAAACACAAATAAAATATGATTTTTGCTTTCGATGAGTTCTATTCATAGCAGGGCAACAAGAAACAAGCAGATAAGGAGAATACAGGGCTACGAAAACATAACCGTACTGTGCTGTGGGGGTTTGAGAAAGAAGAGGACACTTCATACTTCAGAGAGACCAGGAGAAGGAGTCAACATGAGCTCGAACACCCAGACCCCTCGCTGGCCCTTGCACGTGACCCTGAAGAAGCTCCCTTTTATACATCAAACCAAACTCCATGCCCATAGTCCAGGCCCCTCACATTTTTCTCTGAACAACTCATCTCTAAAATTTAAAAAAGACCATTAGATTAATTTATACCGCTACCCATCCTGGGTTGGGAAGATCCCCTAGAGTAGGACATGGCATCCTGCTCCAGTGTTCTTGCCTGGAGAATCCCATGGACAGAGGAGCCTGGCGGGCTACAGTCCATGGGGTTGCAAAGAGTCAGACACGACTGAGCACACACACATACACACACACACACACCCATAAGCTTTCAGTGAATAAGTGTTTCTTCCTGGTGCTTTATTCTGCATTTAAATGACATTCTGAAGGCTTTAGGAATATGGCAGCTTAGTGAGTCATCTAGATTTGCGAACCAAGGGAAGCTCACCATACCAAAAATTAGTTTAAATCAAATATTTGAGGTGCAACACACCTCAGCCTGGTGAAGGCAAGCAGTCTAGCCTGAATGCCTGTCACAGAACTGTTAGCTGTCAGTAGACCTCAAGCCTGTACTGCATTTGAATAATAAAAGTGTAGCTGATGATCAAAATATGTTATTTTCTGAAAGAATTTTGGGAGTCTAACAATCTAGGAAATCTAGAATCTGGGAACTTTTATATTATAGGAGACTAGGATGTGTTTTAATTGGATATAAGGAATATTTCATCAAGGACTGGTGGATTGTTGCAGCCTTTTCTTCTGGCACTTCTAGAATGGGCCCAGTAATACCCTCTGACCAGAAGCTCTAACTGCAGCCAGGAGAGAGCCATCTTCAGTGTTCACAGGCCCTTGCTGGGAGCTTCAGACACGAACAGTCCAAGAGGCTACGCAAGAGCACTTGTTGATAGTTTTTTAAGCTGATAGGTATTCTGCAAGTTTCCCCACTTCTTTATTCATTGTTGTGGTTCATGTGTAATAAACAGCTTAAGCCTCAACCCATTCTTTCACGTTTCTAATCCCCAAATTATAGCCCTGTTATGGTAACATGGTTATTACCAGAACAAAAAAAAGGAATACTGGTATTTGGGGCTTTCATCCTTTACATGGATTACAGAACATGATGAATGCTGTCTTGAAGCATCCATTTCTACACTTTTATTAATTACTTCCAGGGAAGGGTGTGTTTTTTTGTTGTTGCCATTTATTTATTTGTCTGATTTTATTTAAATCAGAAACGACCCTTGGGAAACATAGACAAATACCAAACAGAGAATTCCTTTCACTTACTCATCTGTGTTTATTTCGAATTTAAGTTTCTTGAGCGACAAAGACATTTTTTCTTTTATATATTTTCATATGATACCTAGAACATGGTAGGACCTCAAGTATTGTTTAAAGATGCTCATAAAGATTGAAAACTAGACTTCCTCTTACCTAATAAGTTAAATCTCAGGGAAATAAAATTAAATTCATTATTTTAGTTTCTATTTTTAAATGTGTTTACAAAATTAATTAAATATGTATTGAAGCAGTACATTCTGCATTGATAGTGAAAAAAATGATTTAAGATTTCATTGTTGTTCAGTTGCAAATTACCCTAGTTTCACAGGTGTTATATTTCAAAGGAGAATGTTACCTTCTTTAAATAACAGATCAAGGTAATGACTGATAGCTTCTTGCAATGTTTACAAAGAGAAAAAGCTATGTTATATGATATATCTCATTAATCTGCCTAAGTCAATTAATTAACCAGCTAATTTGTAACATTTCCATTTTATTCTTACTCTGTGTGCTTCACCTTTCTAAAATGATGTAGCTCTTAAAATCTCTGTATTATCTCTCCTAGCATTGGAGATATTTACCAGAATTTGGGGTCAGAATTTTTTTTTTAAAAGGAAATTATAATGCATCAAATTATTAAACAGGATGTAGAGAAGTCATTGCTGTCAGTATAGGAAACCACCCACTTTTTAAATAATCAGACAAAACAAAACCCAGCAGCTTCTTCCACTGCCACAGAGTTAAAAGGAAAGTGATATGGTTGTGAAATAAGATGTAAAGATAACACAGTACATTGGTGTGACCTGGCCATGGAGCCTCTGACTCACCGAACCCTCGGTCCCCTGTCAAAATGTAAAAGGCATCACGGTAACCTTATACAAAGGTTAGACTGGAGATTTTGTGAATTACAATCTTATGACTTGTGGGATCTTAACTACAAACTTTTTCATTTACTACCCTGACCTTATCAAGGTTTTTAGATCTCTGTACAAATATAGTAGTGCTCAGTAGGACCAGCATGACTCAAAGGAAATCTGTTTACCAAGAAAGTGCAGTGACTAAGTTCTAGGAGTTCAAAACATGAGTCTTTCTAACTGGGGGTAGGGAGATGGGAGGTGGGAAGTTCATTCCTCCATCATTACTGCTTTGGTTAAAAGAGAAATCATAATTGATTTGTCTTAAGCAGAAAGGAACATGTTGATGTTCCAGGAGGTGTTGAAGTATAGCAGGAAGAAAATGAACCAAATCAGGTTAGGAACACAAAATCTCTTTCCACCCACCTAACCACTCCTTTTTAATCCAAATTTTATATGAACTAAAGCTCAGATCCTCACACTTAAATTTGACAAGTTTATGCTGCCTACTTGAAGGCTTAAGTGCTTTGCTTTTATAGCAAGCAATAGATGCTATTTAGTTGCCTGCAAAAAAAAAAAAAAAAAGCTCATTTCCATATTTATACTTGATTTCTACAAGAGTTTTCTTTTCTATTAGTTTCTAGCTATGTTTACAAAGACATTGGAATAAAATATGGTCTGGCTAAGACAAGTTGTCACTTGAACCCAAGATTTCCTTTTCAGGAGGACATAAGAGTTTCTACTTATTTCTCAAGCAAGTATTTTCAGATTCTCTATCAACTTACCATTCATGTATTTTAAAAACATGCATTAATCATTTCTTGCATCTACAAATTTGTCTCTGTCTTAAAGAAGGCAAGGTATTACAGTGAACTTAAGTACATTTTACAAGCAAAAGAAATGGAAATTCAACTACTTCAAGCAATAGAAGTCTTCCTCACATAGTTATAACCACAATTGAACTCAAAGATCCTTTCTGTTCTGTTTTGTTCAACTCGCCACCAAGACTCACTTGAGTTTCAGGATAGAAGTTTTTCACAAAATATTTTTCAAAAGGCAAATATTTCTTTTTGTCTAATTTACAAACGTGGAATGCATTTTTTAAGTCTTGAAAAATAATTAACAATGATTTCAAAATTCAGACACCTACAAGAATAGGTTTGGCTGAAGACTTTTTTTTTTTGAGACAATTACTATTTATTTCTCAGGATTCTACAGGTTGACTAGGATCAGCTGGGTGGTTTTTCTTTTCCACATAGTATAGGCTGAAGTCATCCCAGCAGTTACATTAAGTTGGGAATTCATCTGCCTCTGGAATGCTCAAGATGACCTCTCATTCTCCAGAGCCACTCTCTTTGTGGCTTTTCATCATTCACTGTCCTATTGTTCAAGGCTTTGTTAATCACTGGAGACAGCTTAACTAAAGGGAAAAAAAATCAGACTTCAACAAAATGTAATTTTAGATGAGTGGGAGCATTCGACTTGATTTAGCCTTTTATGTTTTTCCTATTTGTGGACCATTTGGTTTCCAGCTAAATTTTCTTTAACCTAAATCTGTAAATTTCACTGAATTATAAAACTTATATAAACTTATATAAAATTATGATTTATATAAATTATAAAACTCCATTGCATTATAAGATGTGATTTTAGTAGATCTGTTTTTTTAAAAGAGTAGGTAAAATTAAACTAAATCATTCACTGACATTTTATTCATGCTATTTCTCTACCCTTTTACCCCTCAAATAGTAAGCTAATAAACAAACAAACAAATAAATAAAACTATTTTCCTTTTATTATCTACCAAAAAAATTTAGACATTTTGATGCTGCCTGTTGATTTCAGTAAAGTATAAAGTCCTAACAACTTATATGGCTAAAGTGGTACATTCATCAGATTTTGACAAAATAGACTGGATTTTTAAAAAAAGGTTTCATAAAAAGAAGGAAGGAAATGATCTCGACATTGTTGCTCTGTTTATTAATGCATCATGAGACTTTGCACCTGTTTCACTTTTGTTTAAAAGTTGAGAGCAGTATTACAGCACGTAAATCAGGGTGTTGGTGTTGTGGGAGGAGTCTGAAAACAGAGTAAGCAAAGCTTCAGAAACAATTTCCTCAACACAGAAAAGAGCAGAACTCTCTCACCTACGAACCAGGTAGTTTCTGAGAGAGAGCTCAAGGGACATTAACAAAGCCTGGGGCCCAGTATGCCATGTCGGGCATGCTTGCTCCTATACAGGAGATAAAATAGTCTTAATGTATGAGAACAGCAATCCGATGTCTCAGATCAGTTTGAGAAGCAGCTCTGGCAGCGGGGGATGTAGGTGTGTTCTACTACACTGGATGGAATCAAGCTAAAAATATGTTTAGTGTCTGATAAGAACGCCAGTCTCCTCAAGCTCTCATTTCACGTCGGACTTTCTGTTTTGCTTTCAAAGAAAAACGTGTTACAAGGGCAGCATGAAGCGGACAAAATCTGGAGCAAAGAAGGATTTTATGCTGTTGTCATTTTTCTCAGCATCTTTGTTATTATAGTAACGTGTTTGATGGTAAGTTTGTTTCTTTATATATTTTATCTTTTACTGAGCCCATCATTTGATATTATTGGATGCACTGCCATTCAAAAGAATGTTGGAAAGACTGGGAACAGAAGCGAAGCTCTAATCCTGCTGGTTGGGAATATTTCACATCTAACAGCAGAGTGATAGCTAAAGGAAAACCTATGAACTTATGGATTCTGACCTGCAGAATGAGGCTATAATTGCACTGAGGCTTTTAGTAACTTGATCAACCCTGAGAATGAAGCTTCAGAAACTGATTTACCAAGGTCACTGAAACCCTCAGAGTTGTTTAAATCTCATGGGTGCACTTTGGGCTTACTTTATTTCTTTATATCATCTTTATGCAACTTGGGAAAAAATTTAAAAAGAAATATGTCTTAGGGGTAAGTTTACTTCTTAATGAGTAAAAATAAGGTTTTCTTATTTTTAATGGGCCTTGAAAGCACTCTATGAAATTCCAGGCATGAAAAGGAGATGATTATAGGCTAAAAGGCTAAACAATCCATAATCAACTAATTCTTAGGTGAAAGAATAATGTAAAGGTATAAAAGCATGCACTACAAATATCTCTATAAATGACAAGTTATAGATATGAAGCCTTTGAGTATATTTCAAATTTAAAAAAATAGAACTCCAAATAAACTTAAACACACTAAAATAGGCAGTGCTTCTTGGTGTTGAATGAATTAACAGTTACCTTTCCAATAGAATGATAAAATTTTCTATTCTTTGAAAATTCTGTGATATAACTGAAAATATTTGAAGTTTATAAATGAGTTTTGATATCTTTTTTTCCTGTGTGCTATGTTCTTCTTAATTTTGCACATTTGTAAAAGCATTCCTTCTTTAGTTTTTAAATGCCCCCTGCAAAAGACATCACTCCAGTTATGCTTGCGGCAGTCAACAGTGTTGCTGAGTGTCTTAATGGGTTTTGTTTATTTGTGTTCCTTGTCCTGGGAAGAGATTTCTATTAGAAAGATTAGGGCTCAGTTTGGAAAGATAGAGGCTGAGTAGGTCTAAACTTGAAGGATATAAAACAATTAAGGCCTTAAATAGGCTAAAGATTGGCATATTTCCTAGAATCTAAACTTCAGAAAGTAGCAAGTTTCCAGTCACCCTAAAGTTCCCATCATCATGAATTCAGAGGCATCTCCTCTGGGTCAGGCATTCAGAAAGAAGATTTCTAAAAATTGTGACATGATCAACAAAAGAATAATTTAAGAGTAAGAAAGCAGATTTTTATAGCTAAATAGTGGAGTTTAAGGGTAAAAAAATTAATGAAATTTGGAGGTTTTATGGAAATTTTGACAGACACCTCTGGACATTTTTTAGGTAGTATAGGGTATGGTTTCTTGTTATGGCTAATTGTGTTTTAAAATATGTGGTTCTTTTTTTCTTTTTTTAATAGAGGGAATTTCAAATGTCCTCTATCATATAAGTCACAATTACAGAATTTTTCTGCTCAGAACATTGGAAGGAAGAGGAAAATAGAAAGGGATACAGAGAGATTCAAGTAGAGATTGTTTCGTGTCTGACTCTTTGTGACCCCATGGACTGTAGCCCTGATAGCTCAGCTGGTAAAGAATCCTCCTGCAATGCAGGAGACCCCAGTTCAATTCCTGGGTCAGGAAGAACCCCTGGAGAAGGGATAAGCTACCCACTCCAGTATTCTTGGGCTTCCCTTGTGGCTCAGCTGGTAAAGAATCTCCCTGCAATGCAAGAGACCTGGGTTCGATTCCTGCGTTGGGAAGATCCCTTGGAGAAGGGAAAGGCCACCCACTCTAGTATTTTGGCCTGGAGAATTCCGTGGGGTCACAAAGAGTCAGACACAACTGAGTGACTCAATTCACTTTACTTTGGACTGTAGCTCATCGGATTCCTCTGTCCATGGCATAGTTAAGGCAAGAATACTGGAGTGGGTTGCCATTTCCTTCTCCAGGATCTTCCCCACCCTGAGATCGAACCCACATCTCCTGCACTGGCAGGCAGATTCTTTACCACTGTGCCATCTGGGAAGCTGCCTTGCTCAGGTAGTAAATACTTAAGATCCAGAAGAGCAAAGGCAAAGATGAAAGGAAGAAAGTGGGAAAGCAGATTCCTGAGCAGCTCATGAGCACTAGAGAGCTGAGGGAGTTTGAGCAGAGGTTGCTATTAACTTGTTAGATATGCTCCAAATTCTGTATCTCGAGCTCAGGGTGGATCCCCATTTATCCAACATGATTGGATAAATTCCCACCCTACATATTGATCTCCATTAGCAACAGAACCTGTAGTCACCACACGTTAAACTACCTGGGGCCAGGGAACAACTGACCCTTCTTTTCCCAATACCTGCAAAGCGTCCATGTAAATTTCAAAAAAAAAAAAAAAAAAAATCTAAGTCTGCTCCAACGTTGCTAGAAGAAACCCAGAATGAAATGTTTCAAAAGTGTGTAGGCGATTGCTCCCTTCAGGTAGGTAGGTAGATTCATCAGTTCATTCAATCCAGGAATTCCTGCAATGGGTTCACTGTGAGCCTTTTGTTGGCCCTTTGGGCGAAGGAAGGAACAAGACAGATAAGGTCCCTGTGCTCATGGTGCCTATTCTCCAGAAGAAGACAGAGACAATAATTAAGTTACTGTTCTAAAAAATCAAATAGTGTTCATATTCTATGATTCCTAGTATATGACATTTTGGCAGAGGCAAAACTATAGAGACAGTAAAAAGATCAGTAGTTGTCAGAAGTTGTGGGGGAGAGACGAGTAGTTAAGACTTTTAGGGCAGTGAAATTTTTCTGTGCGATATTGTAAAGGTGCATACATGACATTATGGCTTTGTCAAAACCCATGGAACATACAGCATCAAGAGTGAGTGAGCCCTAATCTATGTCCTAGACTTCAGTTAATGATAATATATCAATGTTGACTTAATTAGTAACAAGTATGCCACATGAGTGCAAGATGTTAGTAATAAGAGAAGTTGTTGAGGGAGGTGGGGGTGGGTCAACATGAGATCTCTGCTCTCTGCTCAATTTCTAATAAACTTAACACTGCTCCTAAAAAATAAAAGTTTGCTTATTTTGTAAAGAATCAAAAGCATTAAGTGCCATGAAGAGCTTATGGTGAGATAATAGTGAGTGAGTGGAGCAGAGGAATCAAAGACAACTGAGATATCTGAAAAAGTAGTGACAGGGCCTCCCTGGCAAAGGATGTGACAGGTGCAGCATGGAATGGAGCGGGTGAAGCTGAGGCAGGAGTCCTCTCTGGCTCCCAGGAGAAGGGTGTAAGCTGTTTCAGACAGAGCTTTGATATGATCTGATTTGTAAATTTAAAAGATCAGAGTCTCTGCTGGTGGAGAGTGGTTGGGGACAGAACTTGGGGTGAAGTGTTGTAGCGCGAAGACCCTTCCAGAAGCTATTGTATTAGCCTGATGAGAAATATGATGGTGGCCGTGAGTAGGGGATGGGGGTGGAGATGGAGAGGAGTGAAGGATTGGGATTTATTTGTAGGTGAAATTGAAAAGACTTGCTGTGTACTGATTCTCTGGGAGGAAGAAAGAGAAAGATGAAGGATGACTCCCAGGTTATTTGACTGACAATCCGGATGGCTGTGTTTCCATTTCCTGGGAGAGGAACCCATTCAAGATGGGGAGTAGTAAGACAAAAGAAACACTTTTGATTTGTATTCCAATAGATTTTAAATAAATGAAAGAAAGTAGTAGAATGATATGTTTCAAACAGAATCTTCCATTTTCATGTGAAAGGGTCAGCAGTATAGAAAGGAATTAATATTGATAGAAAAATAAATACCACCTGTTAGACAGGAATAAGATGAAGTTAAGTTTATCTAATACAACTTAACCACTGACAAGTTCACATGTAGGACTGGTCAAATGTAATTCTCTAAAATAAGCTTATCTTTGCACATGTTCAAGTGTTTTTGATAATGATCTTGATTTAAAGTAAGTTTTTCCTTGGCTCTCTCTGTAATAGTTACACTATCACTCTTGTGACTTTCAAACAAATATATTCTGGTTTCTGTTTCCCATAATTTTGTTGATTCCATGGCAAAGGAAAAGATATAACTCAGAAATTTCCCTCTGGCATTAATTATATTTATGAAAGATCAAATGCCATTATTTGTATCCAAGCCTTCTTCATATCATAGAAATGAAAAGCATGTGGTTTTATTATGAAATTATATAGGTAAATTGCTGTCACGGAGGATTACCTGCTCTGTAACAATAACATACGGCTTGGAAAAATTTTTGAAATACGGCATATTGTTTACTTTCCTTAAAATTAAAAAAAAATATATGTTGCCAGGCATAAAATTAGACACGCATGACATTTTCAAATGTGCGACTTATTTAGCACCTCTCATATGTGAATGCAGAGTGGGTGGTGCAGCAAATAGACAAATACAATTTTCCAAGGAAAAACGTGTGGGCGACTTCCAATCCATTCAGTCTGTTTTAGGTGGAAGAATATATTACTGAGAGGAATTAGTTCTTAAACTGGAATAAATAATAGAAAGAATGCGGTTTATCACTGCATTACATCTCCAGTGCACTTTGAAGTTTATTAACAAGTGCAGAAGTATTCATGGAATTAGGTAGAGCTGTCTACAGACCAGATTGCTACTAGAAAGCAATTTTATTTTGTTTTTGGCTGAGCTGGATCTTCTTTGCTGCATGAAGGCTTTCTCTAGTTGTGGTGAGCTAGGGCTGCTCTTCATTTTGGTGCACTGGCTTCTCATTGCAATGGCTTCTCTTGTTGCAGAGCACAGCCTCTAGGTGCTCGGGCTTCAGTAGTTACAGCATGTACACTCAGTAGTTGTGGCACACGGACTTAGCTGCTCTGCAGCATGTGGGATCATCCCAGACCAGAGATTGAACCCATGTCCCCTGTGTTGGCAGGTGGATTCCTGTCCACTGAGCCACCAGGGAAGTCCTGCAAAGCAATTTTAGAAAACACATAAAAAGTAGATGTTTGGGTCAATAAAATCTCTGCCTTGTTAGCCCCATAGAAGAGCCATCCATATGTCATTCAAAATGTTTTTCTAGTCATGGTCTTGGTAGTGGACAAAGGAAATTCTCTATTGGACTACCTAATATAGCCTGAGCATCACAAAGAAAATACATGTCAAATGTGAACATACATAGCCACACTTTTCTAATATGTTATATGTAATTCCTAGTGGTTCAGGAAGTGGGACTAGATTCGGAGCTGGAATGCTCTGGTTACAGAATCATTTTCGAAAGTAGGCATATCTCTCAAACTAGTTTTCTGTTTTTTTCTGTATTAATAGAAACCATTCAGCTCAAAATAATACAACCCTCTCAATAATAACAAAAATAATATAACAACTATAATAACTAGTTTCTTCCAGGCAGTACTAAATGTACTGCCTGGTACTAAACAATATATTTTTAACACACTTCATTGACATAAAAAAAAGCTGTACATGTTTAATGTAAACAATTTGATGAGTTTGGAGATAAGCATACATGGGTGAAACCATCATCATAATCTATGTCATAAATATATCTATCACCTTCAGTAGTTTCTCTTTTCCTCTTTATTTATTATTATTTGTGTTGTGATAAGCACACTTAACACAATATCTATCCTCTTAGCAAATTTTTAAGTATACAATGCAATAATTTATTAATTATAGACTCCATGTATCAACACAATGTATTTTAGTTTCCTAATTTTACTGACAATGAAACCAAGATTCAGAGAAGTGACTTGACCAAGAACAAGCAGTATGTGGGTATATGTGTGTGGGTGTCTGAGAGGAGAGGTTGGAATTCAAATCCAAGTCTATCTGGATTAAAAGTCTGGGTTCTTTCCCATGATTTTATATGTAATGGAGTCACACCTTAGTTTCTTCCAATCCTGTCACTCTGTCTTGTGAACATCTATTTCTGGCCACAAAGGAGTCTAGAAATCAATGACAATGCCTGTGTTAATTAGAGACTTTCAACTCAGGCAGATGTAATAAATGTGTACTACCATACCTGCTGTCGACACAGCTCTATTTTTACACCTAGTATCTGGTACTGGACATCATTTTTACACATCTGTCTCTTCTGGAAGCCTGTGAATTCCCAGAAGCGAGGATTGTGTGCTATCTTTGCGCCCACAGTGCTGTTCCTGCAATGTAATAACAATTGATTCACATTTTATTCAACTAAAAGAAATGAATGAACTGTTTCAGAACTAACTGTAAACTACTGCAAAGGAGAAATGCTGTGACTGTTAGTTGGTGGCATCCTCTTGAGATCTGAACATATTTTAATCCAAACAGATGTTTTGTGTGTTAGTCACCTATGTGTTTTTTATTGAAATATATTTGACGTCTTAACATTGCATAAGTTTAAGCTGTACACCTGAATAAAATTTTTAAAATGAAAATTATAAGCTGCAAAATATAGGATTTTTTTAAGTTTCTTCTCATTTGTTTCTCTGGTTTCTCTGGTTCTCTTCCTACTGTTATTTTTTTTCTCCTGCAATAGTTTTGACTTTTACAGATTCTTTCATTCAATATTCCATTCTCTTTCTTTTTTCAAATGATCAAATGAGTGTGTTGATAATTCTAAGATTTAAACAGCAAGTTCTTAATGGGAAAGTTTTATTGACTTGCCATTCTTATGGCAAGCTTTTAGGTGGAGTTTGGAAACAAAGTGCATTCATGTAGAGAAACATGCATACGGTATATTCCAGATCTCGATCTGCGCAGAGAAAAATTTCTGACAACACTTTTTCAGAGGCTTTGGGAAAGAGACGGGGAAGAAGATCTGTGGGGATTTAGAAGACACTGTAGTGGAGAATGATTATAGGCATACGTCAGGAAGCCTGGATTCTAAACTTCATTTCTAACTTGCCATAAGTCACTCAACCAGTCTGGATTTAAATGGGAAGCGACTTACTATCCCAGGTGATTCTTAAGGTCCCTTATACCAGTTTCTCGACAGCAGCACTGCTGACATATTGGCCTGGATAATTCTATCAGGAGTGGGGGGCTGTCCTGTTCATTGTCAGGTACTTAGCATTCTCTCCAGCCTCTGCCCACTGGAGGCCAGTGGCACCCTGCACACACCCCAATGCACGTTGCACGTGTGTGCATGCTAAGTCGCTTCAGCTGTGTCTGACTTTTTGCAACCCCCTTGACTGCAGCCCGCCTGGTTCCTCTGTCCATGGGATTCTCCAGGCAAGAATACTGGAGTGGGTTGCCATGCCCTCCTCCAGGGGATCTTTCTGACCCAAGGATCGAACCCGTGTCTCATGTCTCCTGCATTGGCAGGCAGGTTCTCTATCACTAGCGCCATCTGGGAAGGCCCAGTACTATGACCAAAAGAGGTTTCCAGATGTGGCCAAATCTCCCAGGAGGGCAAAATTTCTGCTGGTTGAGAAACACTTCTGTAGAGCTTAATTCCATGACAACTGCTCTATTGCCAAGTACCAACCTCTCCAATTCTCTTCACATTTTGTCAGACAGACCAGCTCTCTCTGCTGAATATTTAAACAGTGTCTTGGGAGTATTGTATATTCTCCAAGTTCTGCTTCCCCAAATTAAAGATGTAGAAATCAGTTTTGACACATACTATATAGATATAGATTTAAAAAGTGACCTCTAACTGGAGATGAAGAGATGACTGTAAAATATGTGGCAAGGTTCACCATCAAGAACATAAGCTCGTAAATGGTATAGAAGGACTTTGAACCAGAGCTCGTTTCCCACTAACACCTGTCAGTTGAACTAGGGAGAAGGCTGACATTTTCTTGGCTTTCTCATTTCGATTTTTTAAAATATTTATTTATTTATTTATTTGCCTGTGCTGAGTCTTTGTTGCAGCACGTGGGATCTTTAGTTGTGGCATATGAGATCTAGTTCCCTGACCAGGAGGAGGAGACTAGCAGGTTCCTCCGTCCATGGGATTTTCCAGGCAAGAGTACTGGAGTGAGTTGCCATTTCCTTCTCCAATATGTACTATAGTTGACGGTGAAAAAGCTTAGAATATACAGTATATGCATTATCCTTGATTAAATAGATTTTTGTAAATATATGTCTGTTTCTTTTCTCATTCAGGAAAATAACTTACTATTAAAAAATAAAATCTATCTCAAATTCTAATTTCCTCATCTTTTAGTAATTATGTGTTTATCTTAATACATACATGTCATCTAATTGATATTGTTCTATCGTGGGTTTTGTTTGTGCAGAATGTTGACAAAGTGCTTTTTGAAGGTTACAGAAACTGAAAAGAAGCAGCAAGTCGAAAAACATCTCCCCATCCTTAGGCATTCTCTTCAGTATTTTCTATCCTACAGAAAGTAGTTACACGCCACTTAATACTGGACATCTTTTTTCCTTATGCAGTAATATTTGTCACAGGAATATTTAGAACCCATTGTTTCAAAAATTCAAGGTTTAGCTTTACCGTTCCATAGTCAACTTTTATACCACCAGTATAAAAGTTACCAGGTTATACAAAAGTGAACTGACATAAAAGGCAAGAAGGACTCTCCTTAATTTCATGGCAGTTCAATTTTAATACGCATTTCTAGTTATACCGCATCTGTGCACAGTCCTTTTCCTTAAAAGAACTTTCTTTTTTAATATTTATTTTTATTTATTTGTTTATTTGGCTGTACAGGGTCTTCACTGCGGGATGCGGGATCTTTAGCTGCAGCTTGTGAACTCTTAAGTGCAGCATGTGGAATCTAGTTCCCTGACTAAGGGTCGAACCTAGGTCCCTGGCATTGTGAGTGTGGAGTCTTAGTGACTGGACCACCAGGGAAGTCCCAGAGAGACTGTTCAGTGTACAAAGATGTACTCTTAGATTTGGTAATGTTCAAACCCATTGCTAGAATCACATGGGCAGCAGATGTGATTTCAGAGTCGATCTTTAAGAAGGATGGTGTGGCTAAGAGCATGCACATAAGGGGTGGGAAGTGATCAGTCCTTCGAAGCAGAGGCGCCTTGAGTTTGGCTCTCCCGCAACTAACTGCTGACTTTGGAGCAGCCACATTAGTTAGCTAAACTTCAATTTCTTTCATGTATAATTAGGTTGGAAGGACCTCTATTTTTTTTTATATATATAAAACCTGTATATATGTTATTGAACACACTGATAAAGTTGCATTTATTAAGAGCTGAGCATCATGAACATGTAAATTATCTCATTTAATATTCACCAAATCTCTATGGGATGCTATTATTATCCTCACTTTATTAGTGAGTAATAACCCTAAGGTTGGGAGGGGTCAAGAAATGAATGTGCCCAATGACACACAGCTGCAAGATACAACAGAGAGAGAAACATCAGGAATAAAGAGTTTAAGTAAATCTTCCAAATTAATGTTGTGACTTGGGAGTAAAATGTTTGCGTCCCAATTTCTCAGGTTCTGATATCATAGAGGTCTTCTCTAGATGTGAATCTCTACCTTAATTTTGTGCAGGGAGGCTGGGATGGTGGTAACCTTTTCTTCCTTTTGCCCCAAGCACACAGGTGGGTGGGACAGCTGAGGTTCTGGACTCTTGGAGGAGCCTGTAGCCAGAGAAAGAAGGAGGTCCTTCTTTCCTAACCTCCTAAGGTCCTAACCTCCAACCCCTCTGTATCCCTAACTAAAAAGTTACATAACGTATATTCATCCATATTTTTTTATTTCTTTGCCCTCTTTCAACTTATTTCTTGTTATTACAATCTGAGATGTTGGAACTAAATAAATTTATTTTTCACTCTACATTTAAATAATTCCAGGGCTCCCTTTCATATTACAATTTCTATTTCTTCAGTTCTTCATTTGGAGTCATCTCTCTCAGGACCCTGAGTAAAGTTTTTTCAGGAAGGGTAGCCAGGTAATATATCTTATGAAAACTGTGTATTTGAAAAATTGCTTCTGCTGGCTTTGTTCACATGAATATCAGTTTATCTAGGTATGGGATTCATATATCCTCTGTAATATGCATTTTTTCTTAAAGTCATAAAAGTTGCTCCATTTTCTTCTCACATTTACTCTTCTTTCAATCGATATACTTAAAAAAAAAAAAAAAACTAAGAACTTTTTTCATTCCATATCCCTGAATTCCATAGAAACAGGATACAGTCTGTTTTGTTCACGACAGAATACTTTGTACTTCACACAAGGCACTGAAAAATAGTTTTGGATGGCTTGCTTCTCTCTTTTATTCTGGTTTATCATTTACCATAACTCTTCTCTGATGTCCATATCCCATCTTTTCTCTTGTTTTCATCTTCATTTGTTTCTCCTTTGCTATAGATTCCAGGCAGACTCTCAGCTTTGTTATATCTACCACTGATTGTATTTTCTGCATTGTCAGTTCTGTTCTTTATTGCTTAAAAGAAGATTTACACCCTGCTGCTGAGTTTTCAGTGCTTTGAATTCTTTTCTTCTTAATCTCAATCTAATACATTCTCATCTTAGATTGTTGTGTTTTTGTTTCATCCTGATTCTTTTTTTATAATCGAAGTAGAGGAGTTATCATCAAGAAAGGAGAAAAAACTATGAAGCCATTATACTGTACATCTTAAACTTTAAACATATACAATGTTATATGTCAATTATATCTCGGTAAAACTGAAAAAAACTATATTAAAATATATAAAATATAAAAATTAATATTTTTAAAAGAAAAGAAAAAAAGGGGGAAAGGGGCTTATAAAAAGGAAAGTCTAAGGACAGGAAGGACAAACCTTGCTCACGTCACAATTTGGTCCACTGGAGTGTCCCAGCAAAGTCAGTCCCATTCTTTTAAAAGTTTTAAAACTTTCTGAATTGAGTGAGCCATTCCAGAAAGAACTCTGAGAATGAAGGAACATGATACTTTGGCTTTTTTTAACACACATTAAAAATTTAAAGGAGCAAGAAGTAAAAAAGAAAATTCTGATTGTCCAAATTATTCTTTAACATGTGCCCTAAAATTTAATTGTTTCAAGTATTTACTACATACTCAAATTAATATGTGACTAATGCAGACATTTACCTACATTAAGAACTTGTGGCTTATAGCATTGCTATGCTTTAATGAATACTTGGCGAGACTGTCTTCTTACACATTGTAGTGGTTGCAGATCTCTGTTTCTATAAATGTCGTAAGTCTCTATATCATGACTATTCTTTCTATAAGTTTTCCATGTCAGTCATTTTAAATTAGAGCTTACATGTGATCATACTGACATCTGACACTTTTATAAAATTAGCCATATTTGTGTTTGAGTTCTATTTGAAAAGCAGACTCATGTACATATATGTTTAATATGTTTGTACTCCTTGTGAGTGCATGTTTGCTCAGTCACTTCAGTTGTGTCTAACACTTTGCAACCCTATGGACTGTAGTCCGCCAGGCTCCACTGTCCATAGGATTCTCCAGGGAAGAATACTGGCGTGGGCTGCCATTTCTTCCTCCAGGGGATCTTTCTGACCCAGGGGTTGAACTCAAGTCTTCTGCATTGCAGGTGGATTTTTAAACACAGAGCCACCGGAGAAGCCCTTTGCATTCCATAACTGGAAACAAACAGTGTATCTTTATGAGGAAAATCCTCAATAGTATAAAACTGAGAAATCATCCTAGGAAGCTTTGTTCACTTACTTTGGTTTGTCTTCTAAGTTGGGATGGAGAAGATCATATTCTGTTGTTGCACATGAAAAACTGTGACAGAAATTCTTTGTATCTCCTTCCATAGATTCTTTACAGATTAAAAGAAAAATTTCAGCTTTCCCTGAGACAAAATAAAGAGAAAAATCAGGAGATCCACCTATCACCCATTGTGTTACAGCCTGCACATTCTGAGGACAAGACAGCCAACAGCATGGTCCAGCCTGAACAGGCTCCAAAGGTACTGAGTGTGGTTGTGGACCCTCAAGGCCAATACACTCCTGAGATCAAAGCTACCACCTCTGTCTGCCCTTCTCCTTTCAAAATGAAGCCCATAGGACTTCAGGAGAGGTAAGAACTTTTTCTAGATTCCCCCGACAGGTTGCCATTTTTTTTTTTTTTTAGAGTATTCCTAACTGAGGGGAATAGAACTAGAGATGATTGGCATACTGGGTAGAATCGTTCACCACCAAATGATCACTGGGAGGAAGTGGTTTTTCTTGTCCCCTAAAAGAGTCTAGCTGTGTTATCAATAATCTTTTAGTCACATCTGATTTTGATAAGACTTGAGTCTGGTGTAGACCCAAGTCGAGTCTTCTTCAACTACAGGACAGCTTCTATAATCATTGATTGAGTGCTTTTGAAGGCCACTGTTCACACATAACACTATCATGTTAAATTGTCATCAAAACTCTGGTAGATAGAAGGTATGGGAATAAGAATATTTATTAGATACAGTAGAGTATTTCCCACCAAAGACCACATTCTTGTAGGAAGGTAGAAAGAGTCTATACCACAAATTAATTTTTATAAAGTTTCCCTCTGCTTCCTTTGAGCCAAACAAACAGTAAATATCTCAAGCTTCATGACATTATTTTTGTTGTTTACCTGCCTTTGTAATATATTTGTACTGGTACATTCCCATTTAAAGCAAATTTAAATAGGAAAACTAGAATATGCAAAATATTTAAATGATGGGCTAATTCTTTGCTTCCTCAAAATATTAAGTAAAGCTTTCCCGTGGTATGTCTTAAAATAAGAAGCTTTGTGCTTACATTTGAAATATGATTGATATTATGTCCAACCCTGCACATCGGGGTAGTGGGGAACTAAGAGCTTCTCAAGATTCATTCTTCCAGGTTCATCCTCCACTTGTTTCCCTGGGTCTCCATTTTCTATCACTGTCCTTGTTGTTGCCTTAGTTTTTTAGATCATGTATGTAAATTTTGATCATATTTTTTTTTATCACATGTGCACACATACACCCCATATTTCAGAAAATATAGTTTGGGGCTTTAAGAACTGCAAAAGACCAAGTGGGTAATTCAAATGTCTTTGAAAGCATTATCAAAGAGCAATGAATGAAGTGAAAAGAAAGGGGTTTGTTGCAGTGATCTTCAAAGTTCTATAAAAGAATACTTTGACTCCATCATGGAAGGGAAATGGAGAACAATCAAGTCATTCTTCCTACCTCCTCCCCCAGAAGACTTGATTTCCTTATGAATCTACTTGGGTCTACATGGGCCATTCTCTTACTTAGATGCCACCAAATTGCTATCTGGGCTGCAATCTTAAAGGGCAGACAAGATGAACTTTCTCCCTAAGGCCAACCGGAAGAATGACTCCAGACCCAGCTCTGCCATTTCTAGATTGAGTGATTTCAGATGAATCATTTCACCTATCTGGGTCTTGCTTTCTTCTTATGAAATATGAAGGAGCTAAACTTGACTTCTTCACTTCCTTCAGGCTCTTTTATGCTTGTTATCTAAATTAGTTTCATGCCTTTATGTTTGCTTCAAAGAGAAACTTTGAAGCAGGTGTCTGAGCAGCAGTGGTGTAGCAAGGGCAGGGTGGCAGAAAAGATCTGGTCAGATGAAAGTGCTAAGGGGGTCACAAAGATGATTTAAAGTTGATAATAAAACTGACTGAAAATCAGACTAATTTTTATTAGCATCATGCACCACCAGTTCTGAGCAAGGTCAGCAGTTTAGTCCTCTGGGGAGAATCTATTTCCAGCATCCTGCCCTTTGTAGGCTACTGCTGGGCATGTTTGAAGTTCGAGGGGCAGAAGGTTAAGTATCCATTAATTCATTTAAATGAAGTGAATGTTTAAGAAAGGATTGCACAGGGATGGTGTCTTTCTCCTCTTTGTGGTCTACATGGGGGACTCTGGAGAGTAAGTGTGTGATCAGTGTTAAGTGGATTCCCTGCCTCCTGGTCTACAGACTTCCCTGCATCCCCATCCATTGCCTTCCACTTCCTGCCTTGAGCAGGAAAAAGCTCTTCTCTCCACAAGGGCTCCAGCTCCTCCCTCCCCACCCTGATAACTTACTCTATCAAATTTATTCATCTATGTTCAACTGCAACCTTTTTGCTGATACAATACCCTCAGCATGAAAATGGTTCTCTTCTGTATCAAAGAAACTCCCTTCATCCAGTCCCTCCTCTGATTTTTATCTTTTCATCCTTTCTCAGATGTGTCTTAAATAAGCAGTTTATTTGGTGCCTCTATGATCTTCTTTAAGCCTCCATCCTTGCTGTTTCTCTCACATCTTCTTGCCAAGTATGTCAGTGGTCTAACCACCAAAGTCAAAGCACATGTTTTGTTTCTTTTTACATCCAACATTAACACCCACTTCCTGTTTGAAACTCTGTCTTCCTTTGGCTTCCAAGACATTAGTTTTCCAGTTCTTGAGTGGCTACTTTTAGGCAGTGATGAACTTTCTCCCCATAACTTCAGAGTTTCATCAGAGAAATAGATTGAGCTGAAGATACTTCTTTAGGAATCAACCATGTAAAAGGTAGTAAGAGAAGAAGAGGAAAATGGTCTTGGATTACCTACGTGTGGTTGGACTACCCAGAAAAGAGAGAAGTGGTCCTGGGGTGAGGAGTGGAGGTGAGGAATAGGCAAGGAATGTGGAGAAGGCAATTCAAGCATCACTTTCTCTTGAAAGTCATTACCTCCTTCTTCTTCTTCCTCTCACCTACCTTCCAACCCGGATTCAGTTCCCTCTCCCCCATGCCCCTCTATCCTGGTCCCATAATCTTGTGTGCATACAGTATTTATAAACTTCTTAGGTAAACTTTTTCATTTAATAATCTGTCTTACCCCATAAACTCTAAGCTTCTTTAGGGCACATATATGATTTATTTGTCTCTTCCAGATAGACCATAATCCCTAAAAAGCAAGAGGTCCTGTATATAAATGCTGTAATGAATGTATGAATGTTATATTGAATAATTCTCAGATTAACAGCCAGTTCTTGTAGGGAAACACCTTATTTATTCCATCATCCCTATTCTCATCCTGTTTTTCTACCATAATTCCCTTGCCAAGATGTCACAGTGATGAGGGTTTTAAGAGTGGCAAAAGATGAGAGATATACTGTGTTCCGTATAGTGGAAACTTTCCTGAGAGTTTTAAGCCTTAAAACATAATTTATGTTTATATGTTCTAATGGCGCCTTTAAAACAGCCTTGTGTTTTATAGCCTTCCATCTCCTGATCCCAGAGTGAAATAATAATCCTCTGTTTATTGCATGAAAGTCTGGCTTCATTAAAATCACCGTGAGGTCATAAACGCTGCATCATGAGTCATTTGTCCCCAAAAATCTTTTGGGTCATGCCTTTATAAATCTCTCATCCCTGAGGGGGAGAATCTATTCCTCTGACATAATTGATAATAGACTATAATTTTAAATTAAAAATAAATAAAGGAAAATATAGAGACTAATTGAATATGCTTGACTGAGTACAAAGGGTATACCCTGAAAATTATGCAGATTAAAGAATTATAAGGGGAGGGACAGAGCAGTCCCCTTGTTTTCCTCTATTTCCAACTAGTCACCGGGTCATATTGATTCTTGCTGCTTGGATTTCCTCATTTTCAATTCCACTGTTTGTAGCCATCACCCTGGACCTAGCTCTCATTACTTTATATTTGCATTATTATGTCCTATGATTATAAAAATGGCATTAGGACTAGTGGGATTATATATTTCACGTATATGACTTGATTTCATCATTTCTGTCTGATCTAATTCTCTCAGTTCATACTATACACTCTTCAGATTTATCTTGCTGTATCTTGCGTTATGTTACATTGCTGTGTATGAATCCTCAATAGCTCCCCTTTGCCTGCAGGATAAGGCACAGACCACCTTGGTGAGCCTTAGAGGTCCTGTACTATCTGGCTCTGAATGTTCTGTTTACCACAATGCCCCCAAATAAACCCAGCAGTCTGCTCTCAGTGGGCCGTGTCCCTGTCTATGTGTGCACCTTTGTTCACCTGGTTCCTCCTCATCCTCCTTACAGCTATCTCTAGTCTCCAGGTCCCAACATGAAACTTACTTTTTACCTTTGGCCATGACCCCTACTGAAGCCCACAGTGTTTTTTAACACCTCTGCATTCTCACATGTACCACACTTCTAGCAGTGATTTTAATTAAAGAATCATTTAGAAAGAGGCTGAAATGGGTTTTTGATAGATTGTCCTGTCCCTTCACCAGCTTGTGAGAGTCTTAACGACAGGTACAGGCTCAAGATATTTCTGTGTGTTTCATATTCCTGTGTGTTCCATGGTTCCTGTAAGCACGACGTATTGTAAACACTTGAAAATTATTATGGGGTTAATTAATTAAGTAATGCTCCTTTACATAAGAGGATCTCAAATATTTATTTTAAAAATTCCATAAAAACAGATAGTCTAATGATAAACTACTGAGCTGGGTCTCTGCGCTAATACTACTTGACATTTACTAAATAAGTGACTCAAAAGGTTAATTAAGTCCTTTTGGCACAGTTTTCCCAATCTACAAAATAGGTATGAAAGTATCTTTTCCACCTTTTTTCTGTGATTCATAAAATTCCATTTTCTTTTTTTATTATTATTATTTTTTTGTTTGTTTGTTTTGCCATACATTGACATGAATCCACCATGGGTGTACATGTTTTCCCCTTCCAGAACCCCCCTTCCACCTCTCTCCCCATCCCATCCCTCCAGGTCATCCCGGTGCACCAGCCCTGAGCACCCTGTATCATGCATTGAACCTGGACTGGCGATTTGTTTCACATATGATAATTTACATGCTTCCATGCCATTCTCCCATATCATCCCGCCCTCGCTCTCTCCCATAGAGTCCATAATACTGTTCTATTTATCTGTGTCTCTTTTGATGTCTCGCATACAGGGTTATCTTTACCAATTGACTAAATACCATATATATGTGTTAGTATACTGTACTGGTGTTTTTCTTTCTGGCTTACTTCACTCTGTATGATAGGCTTCAGTTTCATCCACCTCATTAGAACTGATTTGAATGTATTGTTTTTAATGGCTGAGTAATAGTCCATTGTGTAAATGTACCACAGCTTCCTTATCCATTCGTGTGCTGATGGGCATCTAGGTTGTTTCCATGTCCTGGCTATTATAAACAGTGCTGCGATGAACATTGGGGTACACGTGTCTCTTTCAATTCTGGTTTCCTTGGTGTGTATGCCCAGCAATGGGATTGCTGGGTCATATGGCAGTTCTATTTCCAGTTTTTTAAGGAATCTCCACACTGTTCTCCATAGTGGCTGTACTAGTTTGCATTCCCACCAACAGTGTAAGAGGGTTCCCTTTTCTCCACACCCTCTCCAGCATTTATTGCTTGTAGTCTTTTGGATAGCAGCTATTCTGACAGGCGTAAAATGGTACCTCATTGTGGTTTTGATTTGCATTTCTCTGATAATGAGTGATGTTGAGCATCTTTTCATGTGTTTGTTAGCCATCTGTATGTCTTCTTTGGAGAAGTGTCTGTTTAGTTCTTCGGCCTACTTTTTGATTGGGTCATTTATTTTTCTGAAATTGACCTGCAGGAGTTGCTTGTATATTTTTGAGATTGTTTGTCCGTTGCTTCATTTGCTATTATTTTCTCCCATTCCAAAGGCTGTCTTTTCACCTTGCTTATAGTTTCCTTTGTTGTGCAGAAGCTTTTAATTTTAATTAGGTCCCATTTGTTTATTTTTGCTTTTATTTCCAATATTCTGGGAGGTGGGTCATAGAGGATCCTGCTGTGGTTTATGTCAGAGAGTGTTTTGCCTATGTTTTCCTCTAGGAGTTTTATAGTTTCTTGTCTTACGTTTAGATCTTTAATCTATTTTGAGATTATTTTTGTGTATGGTGTTAGAAAGTGTTCTAGTTTCATTCTTTTACAAGTGGTTGACCAGTTTTCCCAGCACCACGTGTTAAAGAGATTGTCTTTTCTCCATTGTATGTTCTTGCCTCCTTTGTCAAAGATAAAGTGTCCATAGGTGCATGGATTTATCTCTGGGCTTTCTATTTTGTTCCATTGATCTATATTTCTGTCCTTGTGCCAGTACCATATTGTCTTGATGACTGTGGCTTTGTAGGATAGCCTGAAGTCAGGCAGGTTGATTCCTCCAGTTCCATTCTTCTTTCTCAAGATTGCTTTGGCTATTCGAGGTTTTTTTTATTTCCATACAAATTGTGAAATTATTTGTTCTAGTTCTCTGAAGAATACCGTTGGAAGCTTGATAGGGATTGCATTGAATCTATAGATTGCTTTGGGTAGTATACTCATTTTCACTGTGTTGATTCTTCCGATCCATGAACACGGTATACTTCTCCATCTATTTGTGTCCTCTTTGATTTCTTTCACCAGTCCACCTTTTTTCAAAGGATACCATAAAATTAACAGTCAATATAGGGACCTTCCCTGGTGGTCCAGCAGTTAAACTGTGCTTCCACTGCAGAGGCCATGAGTTCAATCCCTGGTTGGGGAACTAAAATCCCATGTGCAATATAGTGCAGACAATTTTTTTTTCTAATTTTTAAAAAATTTTTGAATAAAATTTAAAAAACCCAATCAATACAAAATGATATTTTTCTTTTAAGAAGGAAAATTAAATCTAGTACTGTTTTCATTTTTCATTCTCTGATCTCATTCCATAAGCCTGTACTAAGTTAGTTATATTTTTGAATTTAAGAATGTTGAAACTTCTTTTAAACTGAATTGATACAGTTGAACCTGCTATGTGACATCATAAATATTTTTAACTGTTTCTTGACTTACAGGTTTTCTCATCCTGTTTATAAATTTGGTTATTTAATACTATTTAATAATTATTAATATCAAATTAAATCAATTCTCATCTAACAAAGAAATCCATTTCCCACATGAGTCCATGAATTTGACAGCTACATTCAGGTGCTTGCTCCACAGCTTCTACATGTATAACTTGCTTGTTCACTAGTAATGAGGAGAATAGCACATGCGTGCAAAGGTCTTGTGACAGTTAAGCCAGACAACCAACGTCACATGGCTGGCACAGCAGGAGGCCACAGTTAGCTCCTATTCCTTCTTCCTTTGTCCCATTCCTGTCCTCCTCAAATTCTTCTCTTGTCTCTCTCGAGGAAACTGTATTTTATAGCTGGTTTTTGCCAGCTTCCAAATGCCCAGTAAACAAGAGATCACACTCAGACCTTAGAATGGTACACTTTCTTCTGTATGAAGACAGAGAACTTGTAAATAGAAGTTTCTGCAGATTTCCCCTTCAGGCTATTGTGTGAATAATGGAGCCAATTTTATGGGAAGGAAATCAACAGGTAGAGTCACATTATTTCCTCATTTTTCTCATCTGATTTTCTATTAGAAATAAAAAACGAGCAAAGACAATTAGAAAACTGTCCAGAAAGGAAGGATGGACCCATTATAACAGGGCACTCTCACCCCTGACTTAAATTTGCCTCAGAAATGAGTGAATGGGCCAGTAGGTATATGGCGTTAATGGAGGTTTTCTTCCTATCATAATCAAAGTCTCCCCAGACCCCCTAGGGTCGCTGATACCCAATGACATTCATTCTCTAACTTTTCTTACACTGTACCACAGCATGGTTTGTTCTGGTGTCCATAAATACTGTGCAAATGATGAAAAAGAACCTGGGTATGTGAGTTTAAAGGTTTTGTTAGGGGTTGCAACCTGGCTGAGCCTGGGAGATTTCTTTCAGAGCTAGAAAGATGTCTGCAGTGGAGGAAGCAATGAAAACGCAGGCATCAACAAGAGAATGCTGAGTATTCTACACCTAAACTCAAAGTCTTTGTTTACTGTCATTTCCTTGAGGCAAGGGAAATGTCTTGACTTCCACCCTCTGCCCTCCCTTACAGAGAGACATTTCAGTGCTCAAAAATGTTAACTTAGGAGTGCTGTGCAGTGCTTAGTTGCTCAGCCGACTCTTTGTGACCAGTCCATAACGACTATAACCTGCCAGTTTCCTGTCCATGGGGATTCTCCAGGCCAAGAATACTGGAGTGGATTGCCATGCCCTCCCTTCAGAGGTTCTGCCCAACCCAGGGATTGAACCCAGGTCTCCAGCATTGCAGGCAGATTCTTTACCAGTTGAGCCACAAGGGAAGCCCTAGAATACTGGAGTGGCTAGCCTATCCCTTCTCCATCAGATCTTCCCGACCCAGGAATCAAACCTCGGTCTTCTGCATTGCCAGAGGTTTTTTTACCAGCTGAGCTACTAGGGAAGCCCTTAACTTAGGAGATACATACTTAATTGTTCCTCTACTGATCTCCCTTTGGAGATTATGAAGTAAAGGAAAAAGTGTAGAATGTATACAACTGAGCATCAGGGTACAAAGCATAAAAAATACTCTAGAAATTAAAATCTATATTCACCAAATGGACCCATGAGTGAAAGAGGGATTGAACGCCCTCATTTTCTGTTCAGTGAAGGTGATACCCAGAATCTCCTTTCTTAGGTGTTTCTTAGGTGTTAGATGAGGTTCCTTCCCAAACAGTGTTAGTGGTAAAGAACCCGCTTACCCAGTGCAGGAGACATAAGGACGCAAGTTCAATACCTTGGTTGGGAAGATCCCCTGGAGGAGGGCATGGCAACCCACTCCAGTATTCTTGCCTGGAGAATCCCCATGGATGGAGGATCCTAGAAAGCTTTATGGTCCATAGGGTCGCAAAGAGTCAGACATGACTGAAGTGACTTAGCTACGCCCTAAAAGCAGCCTGAGACAAGGATTCTTGTCCCAAGTGATTTAGAGAAAGCATCTGGGAGAAGCCTAAAGGAAAGTAGGGGAAGCAAAGAGATGATTTCCGTTGACGTCTGGCCTCAGCCTGATCACACAGGGAGAGCTGGAACGTGAGACATTCCACCTTGAGGGCATCTGTACCCCATGTCGGTCAGCCACTGACTTCAGGCCACCTGCGGACAATGGAGGCATTACTCCCCAGGTACTGCTGGACTAGGCCACTGCCACTCCCATCAGCCGGAAGTGATTCTCCAGAGAAGTGGCAGCCGTGTACCATCCTCGGTCAGTACTCCCAGCGGCTGGGGAGGAGAAGGTGCGGGCACTGGTCTAGTAAAGGTGATCTGGGTGGGGAACCAAGAGCATTACTCCACTCACCAAAGGTGATGACACCAGTTATAACAGAGCCAAGTTTATGTTCCAGGTTTCCTTGATCTTTCCAGACTGTCGTGCACGTACCATAAAGCCTCCTTCAAATAAACACTGTTTGTTCTAGTGGAATTTAGAACCTGGCACCATGGAACACAGTCTATCAGCCGCAGCTCATTGGCTCAGCCTGACAATATGAGGATCATAACATAACAAACAACCATTTAGAGATCAATCCTACTGAACTCCAAATAACGTCAATGAAATTAACAACTCAGTGATATGTAGTGACCCTTTATGTGCACTTTCTCATTTAATCTTCACAAGGGACTTATTATCCCCTCCTTACAGTCAGGAAACAGAGTTTACATTATTGCCAAAATAGCGGAATAGTAAATTTCTGGGGATGAGAAAATGACAAACAGAATTCAAACCCATGCAGTCTGGCTCCAGAGAATGTTCTTCTAACTGGTACTATATTGTGTGTGTGTGGAGGAGTGGGGGGGAGGAGGGGCGCCGGGGGTGGATAAGTGTGTGTGGTGTGGCACATCCGTATCTTTTATGGAAAGTAAGTGAAAAATATATTATAAATCAGTATGTTTATGGAGTGTCATGCTGTTATTCCTCTTAACAAATTTCATGCTCGGCTTTTGGAATGCTTTTTGGTTTCTAAATCAAGTAGAATTCAGCTTTATGGTGTATGTATGTATTGGCTGTGCCTTGGCAGTTTGAACATGGGACCTAATCACTGGACCACCAGGGAATTCATCTAGAATTCAGTTTTATGAGATTAAGTTTCAAAATGTTCAAGGCAGATAATGATTTCATGGCCAGTCTAGAAACTCACTGTCAGCCGCAGTTTTTTCTTGCATCTGGTTGCTCCCATTCCAGAAGCCTGGTGGTAATCCAACATGAAGGACCAAGATGGTGGCAAACACGAATATAGTAAAGAAGGCAGTCTGAAAGGGAGACATGAGGCAGTAACTCAGAAAACTCAAGTCAAAAACTGCTCTCAAAGGTTGTGGCACGGAGGTCTCTACTGTTCAAACAGCCTGAATAATAACTAAGTCCATGTCACCAGCCACTGTGTCTGCCTGGGAAGAGAAGTCGAATAATGAAAGGCAGCATATTGACCACTCACCTACCACGTGCTGCCTACCACCAGGCTAATGTATTGATTTTATCTCCTCCACTCTTCACAGCATCCCGTGAGGCAGGTACTATTTTTATTCCTTCTTGCAGATGAGCTAACAGAGAGAGATTGAATATCAAGCACAATGTCACAAAGAAATAAAGATGGAGTGGAAGGGTTAAATCTGAACAGTCTGGCTCCAAAATCTGCACATATCCATTCTGTTCTACATCCTCCTAGATGATGCAGATGATAACATTTTAAACTTGTCTTATTTTATAATCATATCCTTATAAAATGTTTTTATGAGGATGTCCATATTTGGGGAGGCTTTGGAAACATGCTGCAGCCCTTCATTAGCGGGGAACATCAAGCAGGTTTTTTTCTTTATTTGTAGGACAGGCACAATCACATTTTTCTAACAGGGGAATGAGGTTCTGAAGGGTTAGAAAAAAGCTTTATATGATTCTTTATTATTTTTTTAAAAAAACACTGGAATTGAAAGGATGGAGGTGAAAGTTTTTAAATCTGCCTTAAATTTTTTATCGCAAATGAGGCAAAAGTTAATAGTGGTAAATGAAAGAAATGACAGTGGCTACAACCCAGGAAGAGTAGAACAGAAATCAAGATATATTTTTAAGGAATTAAGCGTAGCAGCATTCTGCCTAAAAAGGTAAAAATTGGCTATCACTTATTGCAAGCACAGATCTAGCTTCTCTCCAAGCAGACTGAAATGTTTGAGCCTGTGTGAATAAGTCCCAAGAGTGCAGACGTGGAAGTAGCTCTACTAGCAATCACTATAATAGCTCCTTTCCCCTCTCCACCTTCCTTTCTTCCCGCTCATGACCCTTGACAGAGTAACAGAGTAAGTCCCACTGGGTCCTCTTACTGCTGTTTCTTCCACCAGACCACCCTTGCCACAGGCTGCCTCATCCTGAGATTCAAGTAAAAAGGGCTTCTCAGAACACCATCCACCCCATGCTTCAACATCTATCAACTTGAAACCTGATCCTGACACTGGCTTCCAGCTTTACTAGGTGATCTCTGTGTCCACTCACACTGTGGGGTACAAATTCCAGTAGGCTTCTGGGAAGCCTTAAAGCCATTCTGTAGCGGTCTGACCTATTTTTAGAGAGAATTATGTGCTTCCCCCAAGCAGCATGATGATAGCATTTCAACAGAGTTCTTGTCCTGACCCTCAAGAAGAGGTTGTGTGGTATAATTGGTTGAAGCTCATATTGACCAATTCCTCTTTCCATGATTAAATTAGAGTTTCACTGTGGAGTGTTCTAAATGCACTCCTTTTTTTGAAAAATTTATTTTGTATTGGAGTATAGTGGATTAACAACGTTGGCTAGTTTCAGGTGTACAGCAAAGTGATTCAGTTATACATATACATGTATCTATTCTTTTTAACTCTCTTTAGAGCTTCCTTTTGAGGAAGGCAATGGCACCCCACTCCAGTACTCTTGCCTGGAGAGTCCCAGGGAAGGAGGAGCCTGGTGGGCTGCAGTCCATGGGGTCGCTAAGAGTCGGACACGACTGAGCGACTTCACTTTCACTTTTCCCTTTCATGCACTGGAGAAGGAAATGGCAACCCACTCCAGTGTTCTTGCCTGGAGAATCCTAGGGACGGCGGAGCCTGGTGGGCTGCCGTCTATGGGGTCGCACAGAGTCGGACGCGACTGAAGCCACTTAGCAGCAGCAGCAGCAGCAGGGCTTCCTTTATGATTCAATTGGTAAAGAATCTGCCTGCAATGCAGGAGACATGGGTCCCATGTTTGAGTCAGGAAGATCCCCTGGAGAAGGAAATGGCAACCTATTCCAGTATTCTTTGCTGGAGTAGTCCATGGACAGAGTAGCCTGGCAGGCTGTAGCATGGGGTCGCAGGAGTCAGACATGACTGAGTGACTAAACCACCACCACTACTTTTCAAATTGCTTTCCATTGAGGTGATTATAGAATACTGAGCAGAGATCCCTGTCCTATACAGTAGGACTTTGTTGCTTCTCTACTTATGTATAGAGAACTCTCTATCTACCCCTTTCCGCTACCTCAATCTATCCCTTTCCCCTACCTTAAACTCTCAATCAATCCCTTTCCCCTACCTTTCTCCTTTGGTAACTGTAAGTTTGTTCTCTAAGCCTGTGAGTCTGCTTCTGATTTGTAAATAAGTTCGTCTTATTTTTTTTAGATTCCCCATACAAGTGATAACATGAAATTTGTCTTTCTCTAAAGTCAGACTTCTAGTCTTTGCTAGCAGACTATGTAACAGATCTTGGTGTACAAGTTGACAGAATTAGGTAAAATAGCCCTTTTTGGAGAAGTGTTTTAATCAGGGCAGGCACAGACAATTCCCAGAGTATTTGGCTTCCTATTTTGAGAGAGTCCAGGTCTGAATCTCAGTTACTGTGTCAGGAGGTTTTAGCTTGTAGGCAAAGTCGTTTGCTTCTGGAGTTACTTGAAATGTGTCATAAAGCTACAGCTCGGGGTCCTACTCTCTGCGTTTAAAGGACTATATAAATATTTGTTTTCCTGTAAGGTGATGTTCTACTCTGTTCTCATCAGATTTTCCCAGCTCTTGATACATGACCTCTTTTAGAAGCACACTGAAAAATCACAGATCACTCACAGGAGATGACTTTAGCAAAATTATTTTTCAACCGATGGATTGGTTTGGTTTTTCACCTATACGTATATTACAGACATTAAAGTGTCATTTCCATTTAGCAATTCATCATGATTTGTTGTTCAATCCCTCAGTCATATCCAACTCTTTGCCACCCCATGGACTGCAGCATGCCAGGCCTCCCTGTTCTGTATCACTTCCCAGAGCTTGGTCAAACTAATGTCCATCGAGTTGGTGATGCCATCCAACCATCTCATCCTCTGTCATCCCCTTCTCCTCCTGCCTTCAATCTTTCCCAGCATCAGGATCTTTTCCAATGAGTGAGCTCTTTGCATCAGGTGGCCAAGGTATTAGAGCTTCAGCTTCAGCATCAGTCCTTTCAATGAATATTCAGGGTTGATTTATTTAGGATTGACTGGTTTGATCCCCTTGTAATCCAAGGGACTCTCAAGAGTCTTCTCCAACGTCATAGTTCAAAAGCATCAGTTCTTCGGTTCTCAGCCTTCTTTATGGTCCAGCTCTCACACCCACACATGATTACTGGATTATCTGGGTGTAATTTAAACAGGGTGGCAGGGCTTTGTTTTTGGATAGGTTCTGAAGTCAGCCCAGTCCATCTGATTGTATTGATAGTACTATGGGGAAATATTGCCCTCCAGTGGATAACTGCATGTTGAAGCAATTATTAGCTAGTCTCATCTAGGGAAAAGGAAGCTGGCTCTTGTTTTTGTAAAAAAAAAAAAAAAAAATCCATAATGACTTTAATGTCCTCTCTGTCAGACGAAGCCTAATCTATTTTGGCAGATACTTTAGAAAAAGGTATCAGCCTAGTGAGAAAGAGTTGTAACTTGAGAAATAACAAATTAGTGTGAACGTTCTCAAATATGATGTGCTTTCTAAAAATGCTTAGCTTCTAATCATTTTCATTTCTCATTAAATCCATAAGTAATTCTGAAGACAATGTGTCAAATGGAATTATTATTGCCTACTATGTCTTATAATGCATGAATTCTTATATTTAAGAGCCATTTCCCTCCCCTAAATCAGAGGTTTGAACACAAGCCTCAGTATTTCTTCCCTTTTCCAGCCTTTTCGCCCTGCCTGCCTCCCTCCTCATTTCCCTCCCTTTCTCCTCTGGATTCTGATTTCCCCACTTGGTGGTGTCGATAGCACAATGCCTGATACATACTACATGTTCCTTAAATATTTGTTAAGTCTCAATATGGAAAGGGCTTCCCTGGTGGCTCAGCTGGTAAAGAACCCACCTGCCAATACAGGAGACGCAAGAGACTCGGGTTCAGTCCTTGGGTCGGGAGGATTTGCTGGAGAAGGGAATGACTATCCACTTCAGTGTTCTTGCCTGGAAAATTCCATGGACAGAGGAGCCTGGCAGACTACAGTCCACAGGGTGGCAAAGAGTCTGACACAACTGAGCACGCATGCACAATGTGGAAAAAGAAACAATTTCTTAAAATTAGGTTTATTCTGTGGAAAGAAATAACTTCAAAAAAAAAAACCCAGATGATCCCCAGCATTGCTCCATTGCCTCCAGACAGAAGTCCTCTGTGATTTCTAGCCTCATGAACCACCACGAGGAGCTGAGAGACTCCTGGATCTCACCCTGCATCACGGGGCACTAAAAGACACTTATAAAAACCCTCATTCTCCTGCTCTGAGTATGGTTTCCTGACTCATTAGTTTTACTCTTGTTATGTTTTATTTGCTATTGAATTTTGGTCCCTAAGTTAGCATCTTGTTACTAAATATTCAAAATAATATTCTTCTCCCAATAGAATCTTTAGTCTACCTACAGATTCTAAAAGACAAATTGGAATTTTAAACCCACTTGAAGCAATAACGTGAGTAGAAATGATTAAGTGCTAAAGGACCTATGAGAGTGAATACATTTAAAGTACAGCAAAGATATGCTATATAGCTTGAAGGAATAGACCTCAAACATGTATTCTTGGCCACATTAGTCTCTGACAGACACTCAACACTGCATCCTTTTTCCAGTCTGTCCTCTTTTCAATCATTCTCTTTCTCATTGCTCAGGGCACCTTTTATAGATCTGTACTGTCCTCCCTAAATTCCCTTCCTTCTTCCCCCACTCTATCCATGGAAAAAAAATAAAGACCTCTGGGAATAAAATATCTTTAAACACACCACACACACACAGAGGCACACACTGAATCTCCTAAGAGCTCATTCATCTGTTTCCTTACTTTCTAGTTTCACACACATAGTAGGGGTTCTTTAAATATTGGTTACATGATCCAATGTTAGCATTATTCATGTTTCAGCTGTGAAATGTCCCTTTAGTTCTAGAAAGCCCCAGCACAGACAGTTTTCTCACTTGCCATTTCATTCCTGGGTGCTTACTTTCCCCAACCACTTATGGTGACCAATGAACTTTTTCCTTTTTTTTTTTTTTTTTTAGGCCTATCTGCTCCTGTTAATGAAGAGTCTTGTAAAATTAAAGCAATTCTGTCCCAAACCTGTTATTGTAGCACAAATATGCATCAAAACACTTGAACAAGAAGTATCATGCAGTTGAATGAGTCCACATTTGTGAAGTAATGGTTTAGAAATCTATGAGGGCTCAGATCATGAGATTGAAAGTTTTTCCAGGAGAGGCAAGATGTGTTCATCTTTGAATATTCTGTAGAGCTTGGATGGGTGACTATCCTTATCCTTGTCTTTACTTTCTTATTACACATTTTAAAATGTCAGCCTTCTTTTTTAAAAGTAATCATAGACATTTTGCAGAAGGAAGATACTTTCAGCCAACTTCTTGTTCCAGGTAACCCTTATGATCTCAACCATGGTGATAATGGCTTGATTTGCCATCACTGTTTTGTAGAAGAAGATTTATTTCTTGAACCAGCCTTTAAAGTGTATTATCTTTAAAAGTGTTTTATTGCCCACTCCATCCTCATAATTCATGGAGGGTTAAATATATCATGGGCAGAAACTAATAGGAAAAAGCTCTTATTTTAGCCAAAATTTGTACAAGAGAAGGACTTAGGGTCTGGAGCAGTTTAGAATAGAGTAAATTTCCTTCCAGTTGAATGGGTGAGAATTCAAGAATGCAAGTGATAAAGCCTTATGCATATGTAAGGTATGGGGGCAGATTTTATGTATTTTGTGATTTGGGCAGTTTGAGTCCAAGAGCTTGGTTGATAAGTATTCTGGAAGAATGTACGCAGAGATATTATTAGAGCGATTGGTTCTTCCGTCAAATATGAAATCCTTGAGAGCCATGCTCTCAGCAAATGTGTGAGTAATGCCCCCAAGATTTCCAATTTCTGTTTTAAAAATCCTTCCGTATATGACCTGTAGGGGGAGCACTGAAACAACAGTATACTTAGAAAGTGAAAATGTACTCCTCTGTGTATGACAGAAATTCCCAAGCAATATTCTGCAGCTATGCCAGTAAGATCAAGGTGGGGAGGGTGTCTCATGAAATCTTGAATATGGTGTCAATAAGAGTCTTTCTGAAATACGTTTGTTATGGGTTATCCTGCCCTGAGGTGGGAGTATATGCACAAAGTCAAGTGGCATTAGAACGTCAGAGCCTAAAAATATTAATAATAAGTAAAATAATAAAACATGGCTTAAACATGATTATATGACCCCACACATTATCATCCTTCAAAATACTACACTGTGTCATTTAGTGAATGAAACTGTAGGCTCCTTGGGATAAGGATGATCTCTTACACCATTAATACTCGCATTGCTTATCAAGGTACCTGGGGCACATCAGACCTTAATAAGTGCTGACTGCCCCCTCTCAGGTGACGCAGTTCGTAAAAATCTCCCTGCCAATGTGGGAGATGTAAGAGATGTGGGTTCGATCCCTGGTTGGGGAAGATCACCTGGAGAAGGAAATGGCAACCCACTCCTGTATTCTTGCCTGGGAAATTCCATGGACAGAGGAGCCTGGTGGGCTACAGTCCATGTGGTTGCAGAATCAGACACGAATAAGCACACATGCGCTGCGCTGCACTGTACTGTACCCCTCTCTCACCTCCACTCGCTGTTGGTGGCAGTAGTCATGTGGTAGGCATGGTGATAGTCTGGAAGTAGGTGGTGATAATAGTAGAACTAGGGCATTCTTGAAAAGTCAAAAATACCTCATTTTAGAGTTGAGAGAAACCCCAGAACAGTTCAGTTCAGTTCAGTCGCTCAGTCGTGTCCGACTCTTTGTGACCCCATGAATTGCAGCACGCCAGGCTTCTCTGTCCATCACCAACTCCCGGAGTCTACCCAAACCCATGTCCATCGAGTCGGTGATGCCATCCAACCATCTCATCCTCTGTCGTCCCCTTCTCCTCCCGCCCTCAATCCTACCCAGCATTAGGGTCTTTTCCAATGAGACAACCCTTTGCATGAGGTGCCCCAAGTATTGGAGTTTCAGCTTCAACATCAGACCTTCCAATGAACACCCAGGACTGATCTCTTTTAGGATGGATTGATTGGATCTCCTTGCAGTCCAAGGGACTCTCAAGAGTCTTCTCCAACACCACAGTTCAAAAGCATCAATTCTTTGGCGCTCAGCTTTCTTCACCGTCCAACTCTCACATCCATACATGACCACTGGAAAAACCATTGCCTTGACTAGACAGACTTTTGTTGGCAAAGTAATGTCTCTGCTTTTAAATATGCTATCTAGGTTGGCCATAACCTTCCTTCCAAGGAGTAAGCGTCTTTTAATTTCATGGCTGCAATCACCATCAGCAGTGATTTTGGAGCCCAAAAAAATAAAGTCTGACACTGTTTCCACGGTTTCCCCATCTATTTCCCATGACATGATGGGACCAGATGCCATGATCTTAGTTTTCTGAACGTTGAGCTTTAAGCCAACTTTTTCACTCTCCTCTTTCACCTTCATCAAGAGGCTCTTTAGTTCTTCTTCACTTTCTGCCATAAGGGTGGTGTCATCCGCATATCTGAGGTTATTGATATTTCTCCCAGCAATCTTGATTCCAGCTTGTGTTTCTTCCAGCCCAGCGTTTCTCATGATGTACTCTGCATATAAGTTAAATAAGTTAAATAACCACCTCAGAACAGTGGTTCCCAAATATAATTTTACATCATATTCCCCTAAGGGCTTGCCAGGGGGCACTAGTGGTAAAAACCTGCCTCTCGATACAGAGGACATAGAGATATGGGTCGGGAAGATCCCCTGGAGGAGGGTATGGCAAAGCACTCCAGTATTCTCGCCTGGAGAATTCCTTGGACAGAGGAGCTGGCAGGCTACAGTCCATGGGGTCACAAAGAGTCAGACACAACTGAAGCGACTGAGCATGCGGCATACACACAGAGCTGTTTATAATGAATATAAATCCAAAAATAACTTCTAGAAAAGCTGTTGCTTACTCTCAGATACATTTTTCATTGGCCACTAAGAAACCTGATTGCAGTAAAAAAAAAAAAAAAAAAAAAAAAGTGATAATTTCTCTTAGAAGTTCTTTTGTGAAGTTTTCTTTTATACTTCTGTATGATTAATTTTAATATATTATGTATCACTTATGCTTAGAAGTTAAATATTCTGATTTTTTATCCTTATAAACCCATTCTAAAGTTGACATTTTATCTCATCATTATAATTAAAGCCTTTAATCACCTTTTCTCAAAAGTAATTCAGTTTTTTAATGTTCATCAAAAACTCCTCTCCAGGAGGACTTTTGTATCAATAAATGTCTGAGTGTTTTAATATTCCGAGAAAGAAAAAATTAGGACCGGGACCCAGAACTCAGTATCATCCAGCATGGGGCCTTTACAAGTTTATGAGACAATTTCAAGATTTCTTCTTTACTATATTGCCATCTGAAGCCTTTTGTATTATCAAATATACCACAGTAAACATGTGGCATCTTTAACACTAGGTAGGAATTTTAATATATATATATTATTTCTACCAAAAACCAATCCCACCCCGCCAACTCTTCCCCATCATCTTCCCTATATGTACCAAAATTTTGGAAAAAAATTTGAAAAGATGAAATGGAAATAAGTAGGAAAAAAACCTTATTTTTTAAATGCAAGCTATCCTATGATCACAACAGTAATAACAATTAACATTATATTGAGTGTTTACTACATTCCAGGCACTGTTCCAAATACTTTACGTGAATAGCTCAAATACAAAACAGTCCTACATTTATTATTCCTGTTTAACAGGAGGAACATGGCCCCAAGAAGTTTTGTCACTTGTTCAAGCGGGTCATGGGAACCATAAAAAGAATATAGGTGATCTGGCTTCAGACTCCAAGCTGTCAACTGTACATACATTTCTAGGGCATTAAATTTCTAGCCAAATTTGAAGCCTGATTTTTGTGTTATATTGTCTTGCTCACAAAAGACACAACAAATAGATATTTGTTGCATCGAATTGGATTTCTGATGAAATGTTCCTGAATACAATTGACCAAAATATTTTGCTTCAAAATACAATTGAAGCAAAAAGAGAGAGTAGACTTTTAAAAAAGAAGTAGAAGGATGAGGAGGGGGAGAGGGAAGGGAGAATGGGTAGGGGGCTGGGGAAGGAGAGAGGTAAGAGGAGGAGGAAGAGTGGGGGGCATCAGTCCTTGCTGGGCTTCAGCGTGGGTCCCCCGGACAATGTCTAAAAGTTATGTTGAAAACATCACCTGTCTTCATGATTAGTCTCTGATATGAGTCTACACAAGGAGCAATACTATTTAATTATGATTTTCTCATTTAGGCTTGGACAGGTCCTAGAAGACCCTCCCTTAGCAAAGAGAGATAAACTCATTGAATTTGCCTTCAACCAGAGTTTTGTTGGCGTCCTGAATAGTGAATCCATTCATCCTAGAACTTAGCAGATAGTCCAGAAACAAAGTCACCATTTGGCTCATCTGTCTCAAAGTCAGATGTTTAACCATTTAATACTTAAAGTTTCAGGACAGTTGGTAAGGGAAACAATAAATAAATTAAGTATTGCTATGTCATTATTCTAAAAAAAATCACTTTGTTCTGAATGTTTTCCATTCTTTCCCACCATTTTTTCTATTCTATTAAAAATGGTTTGTACCACAAGGATAATTGTCAGTTTATATAAACTCACTCAACTTGGCTACTGGTACATTTTTTTTTTTTTACCAGTATTCAGTTCCCAAATCAAGAACTGAGGAATCCGAAAATATTTCGTGACAGAAGCATAAAAACATAATACATTGAAAAGATTTACATTTCCTGACTAAAATATAGATGCTTTTCCCAGATTTAGTGGATAATTTTACTCCATTGTGCTTTATTTATTCTTAGTATAACTTGAGGGGATTGTTTTCAGGATAATGTCAGGATAATTGTTCAAAACTGAGCTATGGGGCCAACCCAAGGGCATTCTCCTGGGGACAGTTAAGCTAAAACATACAAAAGATCTCTCCTCTTATCAAAATTATCTCTTCTTAAAGATAAATGAGGAAAAGTTTGACATGAGATAAAGATAAAAGCAAAATAAATCAGTGACTAAAAGTCTATGTGATCTTAGAACATAGTTAGATGGCAAATACATTATGTCTCCCAATCTCTTCATGCTGACTTTGTAACGGGATAATATATAAGATGCCTTTTGTACACAGTTGACACCCTTCCTTTCTCAGAAAGGTAGTATTTACCATGAGGCTGTGCAAAATATTGGTAGATATGAGACTTCAATGTTTCTCCAACTCATTAATTTTTTTTTCAATTTTTAATGTACTATACAGATAATATGTTCTTACTGCAGAAATGTTGAAAGCATATTTAAGCCAAAACAAAAGCACAGAAGTTACTTCATGGTAACCACCAGAGGGAACCACCGTTAACACTTTTCGTATATCCCTCTAGACTTGCATGCACACACATACCCATCCTCACACACACCAGACCTCTAGTAATCGCTGTAACTGTGACAGCAGAGGTTGCGTCAGGAATAAGAACAAGCATCAACAGTAGTTTTAACAGTAGCAGTAGCAGTGTTAGCTACCAAAGGTAAGCCAGCAATATCAGTGACAAGAGAATCCATAACCACAGTAGTTGCAACTGCAGAGAAAGCTGTGATGATTGTAGCCGCTGTCTTTGCAACAGAAGTGGCATTAGTAGCAATGTAGTAGCAGTAACAATATTAATAATACCAGTTAAGAGTTACATAGCACTTACCATGTACTGAGCACTCTTCTAAGTGTTTCACATAGATTGTCTCAATTTCCACAACAACCTGATGAAGTAAATGTATTCGCTGTAGCCCCATTTTACAGATGAGAAAACTGATGTACATTCCAGTTAGTAACTTGGCCATGATCACACAGTCTTCATTTAATCTTAGCCAGAAGGCCGAGAAGTGATCAAGATCACGCAGTCTTGAGAGACAGAAACTGAATTTGATCCCCAGCCAGTCTGACTCTGTAACCCACTTTAACCAGGATGCTGGTAGTAATAACACAAATTCTAAGATATAGTGTGAGAAGTATTTTACAATTTACCTATATATTTATATAATGAATGGATGAATTTTGAGAATGATCCTGAAATTGGAAAAGTAGAAGAGGAAGATATGAACTAACTTCCCAAAAAACATCTCTTTCAACTAAAATGATCATTTCTTACAATTTTCAAAGTAAAGTGCCTTTCAAAGATAATATATTTTGCAAACATTTCTGCTCCCTTTTTCATTAACCCTCAACAATCTGTCCCTATCCTTTTGGGTACTTGTCTAACACTTCAGAGTCTCTGACTGCAATTTCTTAAAAATAGAAAGCAAATGAACTATACTGCCTAATTTGTCATCAGTTCAGTTCAGTTCAGTCGCTCAGTCATGTCCGACTCTTTGCGACCCCATGAATCGCAGCACGCCAGGCCTCCCTGTCTGTCACCAACTCTCGGAGTTTACCCAAACCCATGTCCATCGAGTTAGTGATGCCATCGAACCATCTCATCCTCTGTCATCCCCTTCTCCTCCTGCCCCCAATCCTTCCCAGCATTAGGGTCTTTTCCAATGAGTCAACTCTTCACATGAGGTGGCCAAAGTATTGCAGTTTCAGCTTCAACATCAGTCCTTCCAATGAACACCCAGGATTGATCTCCTTTAGGATGGACTGGTTGGATCTCCTTGCAGTCCAAGGGACTCTCAAGAGTCTTCTCCAACACCACAGTTCAAAAGCATCAATTCTTCAGCTCTCAGCTTTCTTTATAGTCCAACTCTCACATCCATACATGACCACTGGAAAAACCATAGCCTTGACTAGACGGACTTTTGTTGGCAAAGTAATGTCTCTGCTTTTAAATATGCTATCTAGGTTGGTCATAACCTTCCTTCCAAGGAGTAAGCGTCTTTTAATTTCATGGCTGCGATCACCATCAGCAGTGATTTTGGAGCCCCCAAAAATAAAGTCTGACACTGTTTCCACTGTTTCCCCATCTATTTGCCATGAAGTGATGGAACCAGATGCCATGATCTTAGTTTTCTGAACATTGAGCTTTAAGCCAACTTTTTCACTCTCCTCTTTCACTTTCATCAAGAGGCTCTTTAGTTCTTCTTCACTTTCTGCCATAAGTGTGGTGTCATCTGCATATCATAGCCTCAGTTTATAGATGAGTCTCCATGTATTTAGATATATGGAGTATTTATTTTTAATAAGTATTTGTGAGTGAATGAATAAAGCAATAAGAAATAAAATTTTAGAATCCACACTAAAGGCAAATAGAACCTTATTGTACCAAATGCATACAACTGCAGTAAGAATGCTATTTAATGCTGATGGCAATAGCAGACAAGGGAATAAGAAAAACTTACACACAAGCAGAAAAGGTGAATGACGTTGATGCTTTGGTTCTATTCTGTTTCACCTTCCATAATTTCAGATTTTGAACATTTAAGTTACAAATAATATTAATATTTAATCTGCCTGTACACTTGGACTGTCCTTATAGAAAAGATTTCCTCTGCTCCCTGAAAGCTATAAATATAATTCAAGATAGAGTAAAAACTGAAACAAAAATTTACTTTGGTGCATTAGTAAAATTTTGTCTTTTGTATGATGAGAAATATATGATCTTGGGCAAAATATATGGCCCCTAACATAAGTTTTAATTTTTGTGTGCTTTTTAATAGTTTCAGGCTGCCAGAAATGGCAAAATTGGAAGTCAATGTAATTTAAATATAAAGTAACTCAAAAAAAAAAAAAAAAATCCCCTCAAAAGTCATCTTAGGACTTTTCTGCTCAGAGTTTCAAGCTGAAGTTTCAGTGATATGACTTGATTTAATTTCCAAGGCTCTTATCTATAGTTTATTCTTGTTACTGCAGTTGCTACTGGTTTTTAACTTTGTACACAGGAAACCAGTGCCAATCAATTTTGTTCCCAAGGTGACAGGAAACCCTGGTTGGTCAGATGTTGATTGTGCTTGCTGTTCATGCTCCACCCATCATATTTTCTTCCCTTTTGGCTGAACTTAAGACAAATTAATCAGCGGTCAACATCTGGCAGACAGTTTTGGTGTCTTCTCAGTGATTTGTTGACCTGCATGGTTAAAAAGTAAAAATCCAGTGCATAAAACTTGCAGACTCAAAAGATAAATGCTGCCAAGAATCCCTTGTAAGGACTTGCATAGAAGGCCCTTCTTTTGGCTTTTTCATTGAAAATGTGAATTTTCTCGAGTAATGAAACATCTGCTGAATAAATATGTCACCTTTCTTGTGATGGTCAGCTGCTTACCTCACCCTATTGTAAATTCCAGAGATGAAATGTGGAACAGGGAACAAGAAAGGACTCGGAGAATGGTAAGCTTTTTAGCAGGTCTCCGTTGTTGGTGATTAACTTGAGCCACCTGCATCTTTTCTCCATAGTAAGTCCTGTTCCACGTAAACATACCCCTTATCACTAAGTACACTGAAAGCAAATGTTGGTACCCAGAACATGACAAATAACAGTACTCACAATTAGAAGCTAGGTAAAATCAAGCCCAATGACCTTCCCATCACTCAAAGCCAGTCTTCTTTGCAACTTTTTCTTTCAAACTCACAGTTTATGAAGCTATAAAAAGAAAAACTGTCAACTGTCTACTTGTTTTGCAAACCATTTTTTAGAAATCATTAAAGCTGGTGATACTAAAATGGATGTCAGACATTATCATGTCTAGTGATAGTAAAGATTTCTCATGAGAAATGTACAAGAAATCCTTTTTTTTTTTCCTGTGCAGGAAAATGAAGGAAGGTAAAATGCAGGAAGGTGAGATTAAGATAAACCTAAAAAGGGCAGGTATGTTGGACCGGATAGGCTTTTCCTGTTCCTAAAATGTCTTGTGTTCTTACACAGGAAAAGCATTCTTATCCACCCGAAGCATTTGCAAGTCCTAGGCACAAGACCTAAAAGTACCCTGGCTTGTGGTGGTAAGCAAGCAGGAAAGAAGTGGGTGGGAGAGGAAGTGTCCGTGGTAGGTCCATAACCAGGACTAGTTTCCCAAAAGGTAGAAATACATCCACGTCTCCTTTGAGAACAAACTCTGCTATTTCTTAATACTTCCATACCAGAAATTGGATACCTTTAAAACTGGGGTTGATTCAGGCAATTGAGTCACCACAGAATTGGTAAGCATGCCCGTTGTGAGTTCACTCCCCTTCCTAACCCTGCCACTTCTATGTCCTCCAACTCCCCTCCCAAAGATTACTTTCCTGATGCATTAGCAGAAGAAGTTTTGATCCACTTGTTTTACTTTTTCACTAAAATATCTTCCTTAGAGAGGGTAGGTCTATGAAATAACGTTGAAGGGCTAGAAATATTTTGCAGTGTTTTGACTCCTAACCATTTTGCAGAGCCATAATCCTGGGTTTTTTTTTTTACCAATAACCAAGTAGAAGGAAAACTCAAGAAGTTAATTAAGTATTTTTAAGCACTTGCCAAGGTCCTGTAAGAAAGCTGGTTTTTGTTGTTTAATTGGTAAGTCATGTCGACTCTTTGTGACCCCATGGACTGTAGCCTGCCTGGCTCCTCTGTCCTTGGGATTTTCCAGGCAAAAATACTGGAGTAGGTTGCCATTTCCTTCTCCAGGGGATCAAACCAGGTCTCCTGCATTGGCAGGTGGATTTTTTTTTTAACCACTGAGCCACCAGGAAAGCCCTAGATGGTAGCGACCCCTAATAGAATCCTGTGGCAAACCTAAAATGCATTTGAAAAGCATTTGCAATTCTCTTCCCTGCCCCTCATATTAGTTCCCTTTTGATTTGCATGACAGTCTAGTTGAACAGGAGCAATCTGCTGTGTACCTGGTCTTCTTTCCATCTGCATTTCCATCAGCAGTGGAAAGGAGTGTGCCCAAGGGTGGAGGGTGGCTGCCCACAATAGCGTCGGGTGCCCCTCCTCAGATGCTACATCAGGATAGAAGAGCGTCTATTCCTGAGCAGCAGTATCACCGTGTACAGTGCCAGCTGACTCTGACCATAATCGAAACTGTGCCCTTGACTCTTTAGCATCATTTCGAACCTACTAAGCTGGGAGCTTTAGGACGTTTGGCGTAGTGTGCATAAGTACGAGCTTTTGTAGGATATCCAAACAACAGAGATAGTGATGAGTAAATATCTGCAAATGCATGATTTTGGGAACTTATGGCAAGTGTGTTTTTCTGGATGATACTGTTTACATAACACATGCATTTTAAGTAACGAAACCTCTCTTGGCTTGCTTAGAATAGAAGTCCTATTGTGGAGTGGCTCTCTGTATAGGCAAACCCTATCTAGTGAAGAACGCTACCTGAGCTTTCATCTGAACCAAGATAGAAAAAGTTGTTGTGGCAAAGGTAAGGGGGTGGGGGAAGGAAGATCACTTATTGGGCACATTTATATATAGGATAACATTCATGGTCTAATGTTAATATCAATTTAAAAAATGTCCCAGAAACTAGAAAAGCCTAGATATGGCTCTGTCAATACCTCAGATTTGTTGAGCAGCTGCTACGTACTATGTATGTACAGGATGCCTCTCAACCATGTAATATCATTTCCTCCTCATGACTGTCTTAGAGAGGTGGGTTTTATGGTCTCAGTTTTAACTGAGACATGTGCATGTGTATGCTAAGTCACTTCAGTCATGTCCGACTCTTTGTGACCCTATGGTCTGTAGCCCTCCAGGCTCCTCTGTCCATGGGATTCTCCAGACAAGAATACTGGAGTGGGTTGCCGTGCCTTCCTCCAGGGGATCTTCCTGACCTAGCGATCAAACCTGCATCTCTTGCATCTCCCACATTGGCATGTGGGTTCTTTACCACACATGACACTTGGAAAGTCCTGAGATGCAGACACATAATAAATGTCATAGAGCCCACAAGCTGCAGAAATGGGACTGAGGCCAGGTCTGTGCACCACCAAAGCTCATGCTCTCTTTTATCACCTACCTCCTCTGATGCTCCAGGTATCCCATAATTCTTCTGTTTTTGCCTTTTCTGTATTCATGGTTGGACTGTATTCAGTTTTGTCAGTGGAGAGATATAAACATTCTAAATCATTTTTTCCGCCCAGCCCTCATAAAAAGAGCCGGTAGTGCCTCTTTCCACCCCTAGGTGGCACCTGTGTGCCACCAACAGACAGAAGAATATTCTGGGTCAATAGCAGGTTGACCTGCTCTTGCTTTTGTTCAAAGGACATTTAAGCAGATCATTTCTCTGTCTTCAAAAATCCTGCTTAAGGCATTTTTTATGCTTGTATTTTATTTTATTAAAGTATAGTTTATTTACAATATATGTTGCCATTTTAAGATTTAAAGCCAAATCAAACAAACAAGGAGAGGACCAGATCCTCTCTTTAGGATCATCCAATCCTAAAGCTCATGGAGTCTCAGCAGTCTTCCTTCCCAGAGATACCTTATCACCTACTGTAGAAGGCAGTCCCTGAATTTGTTCAGACAGCAGATGCACTCAATAGGGTTGCCCAGCTACAGTGTCCATGACCTTTAAAAGATTTTGGTTTGGAATTAACTGGAAGGGATTTTGTTTCTTCTTCATTAGCAACGATAAAGATGTATGTTGTATGGAAGCAATAGAACATGGGTGCCTGTGCCTTTGAATTTTCAATTTTAAAAAAGAGAGGATGTGTTGTTCTCTCACGTAACCCATCCAACGAAACAGTAATGTGATTAAATCTGGGAGATTTTCATGATTCATTAGGATTTGCATTTAGAAGAGATTTCTGTGATAAAAGCACAATTTCATCATAGAAATGATCTGCAGGAAAAGATGGGGGTGGGGAGCCTTGAGAAGTTTGCATTTGTGAACCCTGGATTCCCGTAATGCAACAGGCCTTATCGAGGGCAGCCCAGGAGTGAATTGGCAGTACATTAGAAAGCATGATTATAACAGGGAAAGCTGAAATGGCCTTCATGTCAGCTGTTTTCCTCCACAGGATACTGAGTGATTCCTGTCCTAACCAGATACTGATTACTTAAAGCTTAGCCCAAGAGTTCTTGTCACAAATGATTTCCGTAGTGTATTTTGACTTGCTGAGGTCTGAAGAACTTTTGGAATTTGTTAGGTGTGGACCTGAACTCCAGGAACAGATTGTCTTAAGTGCCTCATTTTTATCTCACGACTGGTTTTCTGTCCTCATTTGACATGGAGAATTATTGGTGGAAAATGCATGCATTGATAATTCAGACAAATTACGGTTAAAATAAAAAGTTCAAAGGACTTCACGTTTTTTAACAATATATCAAACAAATGCAAACTGCTTATAAATGTTTTAATCTACAAAGTTATATATTCTTCTATTTCCCCATTATAATTGCATTTCTTACGTTTCATAAATATTTCACTTCATCTATCATATTGAAGTTCAAACTCAAAACATTTAAATTGCTGAAGACTATTTTTAGAGTGAATAAATTTTCTTTTCATGAAGTATAAAGAATTAATGTGCCATCCAACTTTTCAAAATATGCTACCAAATATTTAACCCAAAATGGTAAGATACAAAAAGGGTGTATGTTTGTATATAAACCAGTGGACTATTTGTCTTTTTTTATATAACTCTTCCTTAGCAATATAACTACCAGTGTTAAGGCTTACAGTACTTTATAGTTCCAAATGTCCAACAGTCAAGAATTCCAAATACTACAAATAATATAAATTCGAGTCAAAATAACAGCTTTTCTAGAATTCATTCTATTCTGAGTCAGATAATTTGCAAGACCTTTCAAGTACTTGCAGCTGTGTGGGATTTTTAAAAAGAAGATTTTATTTTTCATTTCTTAGCATGGATCCCTATTCATATCAGAAATGAAGAAGCTTTATTACAGGTAAATCAAGTTTTGTATTATTAGGTTATAAGTTTTGTATTACCATTTTTACATTTTATATTATAATTGTTTAGAATACCAGTAAAAGCAAATACTACTTTTTTCCCTTTGGAATCAATGAAAAACATTATGATAAGTACAAGAAACAATTTGTTTCTAGCCAGTCCTGAAAATCTCCCAGTACTTAATTCTTATTTCCCTTCTCACATCTATAGATCTGATGTTCACAGAAGAGATCAATGGATGCAGACAAGGAACAGAAATTGGGTCAATTATGTTCTGCCCTGGTAGTGTAGGCAGGCATTCTATATATATATGTCCTATATTGTAATGTTTTTGTTCTGGGATCTTGTATTAACTTTGTCAGGACACCCTAAATGTCAGTATTCAATTTTTTTTCATTAAACTACAAAAATTTGACAGTGAAAGCTATTTTTCCAAATCTAATGGGCATCCTGTGTTTTCTTATTTGCTGAATCTGGTGACTCTGAATCTGGTGACTCTATACCTTGTTATCTCTTGTTAAGCATCTTTTAATAAGTAGACTCATTCATATGTTTCTTAAGTCCTCTCTAACCATTAGAAATGACCATTTTCAGAATAAAGTGTCACTGGTCTAGCTTAGGACCATTTATCATGCTCAGGTGACAGAGTTAGTTGGTATTTAAAGTCATTCTAGTCTTTTGCCATACTTGATCTATAGCAGACACATATTATACCTCTCATAATTTTTCCTACAAACACATTTGCACAAATAAACAAACATATAGTTCAAGACTGTCCACTGTAATATTGTTATTAATAGCAAAAAGAATTGGAGATAAATATCTATTATTAGATGTTCATCAGTAAATCTATACCATTATATATTTATTATTTGTGAAATCCACATTGTTACTCTAGTCGGATAAGCTTTCTAATATATAATGGAAAATGGAAGAAAAGTTGAAAAACTATATGGACTTTAAGGATCCAATTTATATTAAAAACCATACATGTGTTTATCTTTGTAAATGCATTGATAATTTCAGAAATTGTGTATAAGAACCTGAATAGGTGTGAGCTCTGCAAAGTAGATCCAAAAATTAGGAGAGGGGAGGAACCAAGAAGGAAGGGACTTTTTTTCTCTTTTCTTATTTGAAAACTTTACTGTAAGTACACATTCATATTATTAATGTTTTAAAAATTAAAACAAATAAGTTATTACTTTCTTTGATTTAATAGATATGTAAAGCATAGATATGTCTGTGCATGCTAAGTTGTTTCAGTCGTGTCTGACTCTGTGCAACCCCATGGACTGCAGCCTGACAGACTCCTGTCCATGGAGATTCTCCCTGCAGGAATCTAATTCAACATAAAATGAAGTGTGAGTAGAACAGTAACCACATTATTTGAATAATAATGTAAGTAGACACAGCCTTGAAGACCAAGAAAATAGCTTTGAGTGTCTACCTAAGAATAACCAAGCAATGTCAAAATAAATTTCAATCTATGCCACGTAGTGCTCGTGGCTCAGACGCCCAGTTGTGTCCAACTCTTTGAGACCCATGGACTATAGCCAGCCAGGCTCCTTTGTCCCTGGGTTTCTTCTGCAAAAATACTGAAGTGGGTTGCCATTTCCTCCTCCAGGGGATTTTCCCGAACCAGGGATCAAACCGATGTCTCTTATGTCTCCAGCATTGGCAAGTGGATTCTTTATCACTACTGCCACCTGAGAAGCCCCATGCCATGTAGACATAGTTGTAAGTTAGCATCCCTCATGTGATTCTTGATATTACACTGGCTTCTTTATTAGGATATATTTCATTTACAGATATACACAGTATTACAATATGAACACCTATGAACATCAAACTTAGTTAATAAATCATTGTATTATAAATATCTAGGAATGCTGGTTGCTTTTAACTTATCTAATTCCTCTCTGTATCCCTCAAAGACAATCAGTATTCTAGACTTGGTGTTTAATCATTCCTGTAGCTATTCTTATGCTTTTACTTAATATATATTTATTTCCTATAAAGCATAATGTATATTATATATTATAGACAATATGTAAATATATATACAATGTGTAGTATAATTTTGCATAAACTCCATCTATAAAATGGTGCCAAAGTATATATTCTTTTGCTTTACTGCATCTCAAATACCTAAACGTAAGAACTAAAACTATAAAGCTCCTAGAAGAAAACATAGGTGTAAATCTTTGTTACCTTGAATTAAGCAATGATTTCTCAGTTATGACGCCAAAAACACAACAACCAAAGGAAAAAATATGTAGTTTGAACTTCATCGAAATAAAAATGTTTGTTTCAAAGGAGACTTTATAAGTCAGGGTTCTCCAGAGAAACAGAACCAATAGGATGTGTGTGTGTATATGTGTGTGTGTATACACATACATGTGGGCTTCCCAGGTGGTGCTAGGGGTAAAGAACTCGCTTGACAATGCAGGAGACATAAGAGATGAGAGTTTGATCCCTGGGTTGGGCAGATCCCCTGGAGGAGGGCAACCCACTCAGTACTCTTGCCTGGAGAATCCCATGGACAGAGGCGCCTGGCAGGCTACAGTCCATGGGGTCTCAAAGAGTCGGACACGAGTGAAGCGACTTAGCACACAGGCATGCATACGTACACATGTATTTATATAAAGAGATTTATTGTAAAGACTTGGCTCATGTGATTATAGAAGCTGCCAAGTCCCAAGATCTGTGGGGTGAGCTGGCACACTGCAGACCCAGAGAGCTGACGTAGTTCCAGTATGTAGGCTGGCAGATTTGCAACCCAGGAAGTGTCAGGGTTTCAGTTCAAGTTCGCAGGCAGGAAAACATTGATGTTCTAGTGCAAGGGCTGTCAGACAAGAAGAATTCTCTATTAACTGGGGAAGATAACTGTTTGTTTTATTCATACGTTCAGTTGACTAGATGAGGCCCACTTACATTATGGAGGACAATTTGCTTTACTTGGTCAACTGATTTAAATGTTAGTCTTACCCTAGAACACTTAAAATGGTGATTGACCAAATATCTGGACATTCCCTGGCACAGTCAAGCTGACACATGAAATTAACCAGCACGGATACTGTCATGCAAGTGAAAAGACAATTCAAAAAATAGAAGAAAATATTTGCAAATCATATATCTGATAAGGGTCTCATATCTAAATTACATAAACAGCTTTTCAACCCAAAACTAAAAAAATAATCATATTTAAAATGGGCAAAGGATTTGAATAGACATTTCTCCATAGAAGATATGCAAATCACCAATAAGCACATAAGTAGATACTCAGTATCATTAGTCTTTAAGGAAATGCAGTTAAAACCAAATGAGAGACCACTACATACCCACTTCAGTTCAGTTCAGTTACTCAGTCATGTCCAACTCTTTGCAAACCCATGAACCTCAGCATAACAGGCTTCCCTGTCCATCACAAACTCTTGGAGTCTACCCAAACTCATGTCCATTGAGTCGGTGATACCATCTAACTATCTGATCCTCTGTTGTCCACTTCTCCTCCCGCCCTCAATCTTTCCCAGCATCAGGGTCTTTTCAAATGAGTCAGCTCTTCTCATCAGGTGGCCAAAGTATTGGAGTTTCAGCTTCAACATCAGTCCTTCCAATGAACACCCAGGACTGATCTCCCTTAGGAAGGACTGGTTGGATCTCCTTGCAGTCCAAGGGACTCTCAAGAGTCTTCTCCAACACCACAGTTCAAAAGCATCAATTCTTTGCCTGCTCAGCTTTCTTTATAGTCCAACTCTCACATGCATACATGACTACTGGAAAAACCATAGCCGTGACTAGACGGACCTTTGTTGACAAAGTAATGTCTCCGCTTTTTAATATGCTGTTTAGGTTGGTCTTTTTCAGCTACTTTGTCTTTTTATCATCTGCTCTGGAGAAAGAAATGGCAACCCACTACAGTTCTCTTGCCTGGAAAATCCCATGGACGGAGGAACCTGGTAGGCTACAGTCCATGGGGTCACAAAGAGTCGGACACGACTGAGTGACTTCACTTTCACTTTCTTAGGTTTGTCATAACTTTTCTTCCAAGCAGTAAGCGTCTTTTTATTTCATGGTTGCAGTCACCATCTGCAGTGATTTTGGAGCCCAAAAAAATAAAGTCAGCCACCGTTTCCACTGTTTCCCCATCTATTTGCCATGAAGTGATGGGACCAGATGCCATGAACTTAGTTTTCTGAATGTTGAGCTGTAAGCCAACTTTTTCACTCTCCTCTTTCATTTTCATCAAGAGGCTCTTTAGTTCTTCTTCACTTTCTGCCATAAGGGTGATGTCATCTGCATATCTGAGGTTATTGATATTTCTCCTGGCAATCTTGATTCCAGCTTGTGCTTCTTCCAGCCCAGCGTTTCTCATGATGTACTCTGCATGTAAGTTAAACAAGCAGGGTGACAATATACAGCCTTGACGTACTCCTTTTCCTATTTGGAACCAGTCTGTTGTTCCATGTCCAGTTCTAACTGTTGCTAACTTACCCACTGCTGCTGCTGCTAAGTCGCTTCAGTCGTGTCCGACTCTGTGCGACCCCATAGACGGCAGCCCACCAGGCTCCGCCGTCCCTGGGATTCTCCAGGCAAGAATATTGGAGTGAACTTACCCACTAGGATGGCTTTAATCAAAACTATAGACAGTAACAAGTATTGGAAAGAATGTGGGCAAATTAGAACCCTCATATATTGCTGGTGGAACTGTAAAATGATGCAGTCCCTTTGAAAAAACATTTGACAGTTTCTCAGAAAGTTAAACCTAGAGTTACCATATGACCAAGAAATCCCACTCCTGCATGTATACCCAGGAGAAATGAAAACATATGGCCACACACCAAAAGAAAATCTGAATGTGCCTAGCAGAATTATCCAAAATAGCCAGAAGTGGAAACAATCCAAATGTCCATCAACTGATAAATAAATAAATGCCATGTAGCCATACAATAGAATATACTGTACCATAAAAAGTAATGAAGTATTGATAGTTACTATCAATACAGCATGGATGAACCTTGAAAACATTTTGCTAAGTGAAAAAAGTCAGATACAAAAGTCCATATGTTGTATGATTCCATTTATAAGAAATGTCCAAAATAGGCAAATTTCAAAGACACAGAAAGTAGATTAGTGGTTTCCAAGGACTTCGAAAAAGGAGGAATGGGGAGTAACTGCTAGTGCATAGAGGTCTTTTTGTGGCGGAGGAAAACATTATACACTTGACCATTGAACAACACAGATTTCAATTGCACAGGTCCACTTACACATGGATTTTATTTTCAAGAAATACACGAATTCTCCTGTGTTGTTCAAGGGGGACAGCTGAAAAATTGATTATTGTGCTATTTACACAACACACAAACTATACTAAAAACTACTGAACTGTGCACTAAACAAGTGAGCTTTCATACTTGAAATTTGTAAAGTATATACCTCAATAAAAAAGAAGAAAATATATAACTTTAATTTTATATCAAAGTGTTGGTTATTTCTAGAAAATTAGTTGGATGGTGCTTCTGACATTTTTTCACTTTATTTGAATTGGTTGAAATGTGCTAATTTAGAACACTTTTATTTATGGAAAAGGAAAGGGATGTATTTCCTACCACAAGTATAAAAGTATCCTTTACATGACAAATTTCAGTTCACTCTTAAAAATGTGTATGGCATTTTGCATTCCAGAAATATTTATTTTTTACCAGTCCATCTGCTCCTTGAACATCATAAAGATAATAAAGCACAGTATCCAAAGAACTCTACTTTGTCTGATATGCGTGATATCTCTTCTTGGGTGAATGGCTATTCTGTTTTTAGGCTTATCTTGCACTTACTCCATCTGACAGTAGATAAGAGAAGGCCCAGAAATAAAAATGAATTATTATGAGTGGCATCAGATCAACAAATCCCAGTTACTTGAGGGGCAACCACTTATTTTAAGTTTTAGCAGCATTGTTCCATCACTGTTTTTCAGTTGCTCAGTCGTGTTTGACTCTTTGAGACCCCATGTCTGCAGCACACCAGGCTTCCCTGGCCTTCACCAAATCCCGGAGCCCGCTCATACTCATGTGCATTGAGTTGGTGATGCCATCAACCATCTCATCCTCTGTCATCCCCTTCTCCTCCTGCCTTCAATCTTTTCCATCATCAGGATCTTTTCCAATGAGTCAGTTCTTCATATCAGGTGGCCATAGTATTGGAGCTTCAGCTTCAGCATCAGTCCTTCCAATGAATATTTAGGACTGATTTCCTTTAAGATTGACTGGCTTGATCTCCATGCAGTCCAAGGGACTCTCAAGAGTCTTCTCCAACACCACAGTTCAAAAGCATCAATTCTTTGGCTCTCAGCCTTCTTTATGGTGCAACTCTCACATCCATATATGACTATTGGAAAAACCACAGCTTTAACTAGACAGGCCTTTGTCAGCGAAGTAATGTCTCTGCTTTTAAATATGCTCTAAGTTTGCAATAGCTTTTCTTCCAAGGAGCCAGCGTCTTTTAATTTCATGGCTGCAGTCACCATCTGCAATGATTTTGGAGCCCCCCCAAAATAAACTCTGTCACTGTTTCCATTGTTTCCCCATCTATTTGCCATGAAGTGATGCCATGATCTTCATTTTTCGAATGTTGAGTTTTAAGTCAGCTTTTTCACTCTCCTCTTTCACTTTCATCAAGAAGCTCTTCAGTTACTCCTCACCTTCTGCCATAAGGGTGGTGTCATCTGCATATCTGAGGTTATTGATATTTCTCCCAGCAGTCTTGATTCCATCTTGTGCTTCATCCAGTGCAGAATTTTGCATGATATAGTCTACATATAAGTTAAATATGCAGGGTGACAATATACAGCCTTGACATACTCCTTTCCCAATTTGGAACCAGTCCATTGTTCCATGTCCGGGTCTAACTGTTGCTTCTTGACCTGCACATGGATTTCTCAGGAGGCAGGTAAGGTGGTCTGGTATTTCCATCTCGTTAAGAATTTTCCACAGTTTGTTGTGATCCACACAGTCAAAGGCTTTGGTGTAGTCAATAAGGCAGAAGTAGATGTTTTTCTGGAATTCTCTTGCTTTTTCTGTGATCCAGCAGATGTTGGCAATTTGATCTCTGAGTCTTCTTCCTTCTCTAAATCCAGTTTGAACATCTCAGTTCACATACTCTTGAAGCTCAGCTTGGGGAATTTTGAGCATTACTTTGTTAGTGTGTAAAATGAGTGCAAATTGTGTGGTAGTTTACACATTCTTTGGCATTGCCCTTCTCTGGGATTGGAATGAAAACTCACCTTTTCTGGTCCTGTGACCACTGCTGAGTTTTCCAAATTTGCTGGCATATTGAGTGCAGCACTTTAACAGCATCCTCTTTTAAGATTTTAAATAGCTTATTGGAATTCCATCACCTCCACTAGCTTTATTCATATTGATGCTTCCTAAGGCCCATTTGACTTCTCACTCAAGATGTCTGGCTTTAGGTGAGTGATCACACCATCATGGTTATCTGGATCGTTAAGGTCTTTTTTGTATAGTTTTTTATTGAGCAATTAGCAACATTGTTCAATAATTTACTTTATTTTTGGAGGTTTTTTTTAGATTTTTTTTTGATGTGGACCATTTTTAAAGTCTTTATCGAATTCGTTACAATGCTGCTTCTCTTGTTTATGTTCTGGTTTTTTGGCCATGAGGCCTGCAGGATCTTAATTAACTCCCCGATCAGGGATCCAACCTCCACCCCCAGCACTGGAAGGCAAAGTCTTAACCACTGAATTACCAGGGAAATCCCAGTTCAGTAGTTTATATTGAAACATCTATCCTTATACTAGGCATGCCTGATACCATGACTGTGTATTCCCAGTTCAATAATTTACATTGAAACATCTATCCTTATACTAGGCATGACTGATACCATGACTGTGTATTTACATTGGCAAGAATGAGACCATCGTGGCCAAGTGCCACTCCTCTTCATTTCTCGCTAACACAATGCTTCCAGGTAATTGAGGTGTTCCTTCCACCTGAGAAGTGGTGACACTTTAGATACAGTCCACGGCCCCAGAGTAACCCTGCAAAGTCATTTACTCTTCTCTGGCCAAGGGGAAGCAACTCCCTACTCCGAAATTCCAAGGTGAAAGGCCAGTGATTTTAGATGGCCACCGTCATCCTGGTTTATTCCTAGAACATTTGAACTGTCCAAAGCCCATGACTGCATTCCTGGGTGGTGCACGTTAAAATGAACACTGCACAGACACAGGAATGTATGTTTAAATAAATTACTGTTCCTGGATAAACATTTGGGGAAGCTCTGGAGGCAGCAGATTTTCATAATTTTGACCGAGTTCATTTTAGGTAAAAAGAGACCATGATGGGCTACAGTGAATGGTTTAAAACATCTGCTTCTTACATCAAATAACTGAGAAGGACTTCTGGAAGCTTTCAGATAGGCTTTAAATTTAATTACTTTTTCAAAATATCTAATTCCTTCCATTAAATGTGAAATTTTCTTTGTGAAATTTCAATTTTACAAACGTTCTCCTCCAGTGATTAAAAAGAATTTCAAGGGTTTGGTATAAAGTAATGTGCTCTTAAAAATAAATAAATATTTTCTGCCCCTAAAACTTCCTATGCATGATTCTATTCCATAACAGACAGCAAAATATTTAAATATTCTATGTAAGTTTCTTTCCTGGGATGTATTATCAACATTCACTCTAGGGGACTTCCATGGCAGCTCAGTGGTAAAGAATTCGCCTGCCAATGCAGGAGACGTGGGTTCAATCCCTGGTCCAGGAAGATCCCACATGCCACTGTGCAACTAAGCCCATGTGCCACAACTGCTGAGCCCATGTGCCACAACTACTGAGCCCATGTGCCACAACTACTGAGCCCATGTGCCACAACTACTGAGCCCATGTGCCACAACTACTGAGCCCATGTGCCACAACTGCTGAAGCACAAGTGCCCTAGAGCCCATGCTCCACAAGAGAAGCCACTGCGATGAGAAGCCAGGATGCTGCAACTAAAGAGCAGCCCTCACTCTCACAACTAGAGAAAAGCCCATGCAGCAACAAAGACCCAGAACAGCCAAAATAAATAAATTAATTTATTTTTTTAATTAAAAAAAAGCATTCACTGTAGCTGTAGTCAGAGGTAAAAATATAGTTTTACTACATTTTTGCGGTTAGATTCTCTTACATACAGACTTAGCAGTGTCAGATATGTTGGCTTATAGTTTTATTTCATAGTGCACACTGAGGTATAAAATTATGACTTCATTGCTAGTTAAAACTTAAAAAGCAATCTTAAACAAGAAAGCAACTAATTTCCATCAGGACTGAAGAGTTTGGTTTTTAAAACTAAGGTTGAACCACCAGATGTTGTTTAAAAAAAGAGCTGAAGATACTGAGAAGTTGTATATTTTTTGATGATTGGCATTTCAGCTGGGCTGTATGGATCACTGTAATCATGTGTGCCATTTCAGATCTTGAAAGTAAGTGAATGTATTTAATTCAGTTGTAACATTCATTACTGAAAGAGTTCTTTGGTAATTGGTTGCTTTAAAGTGACACAGAGTTATTAATTGTACTATGTTATTTAGAAACCATCATTGTGTGAGTGTGTTGTGTGTGTATGTTTTTGTATATAAATCTGCTAAAATTCAAAGAAAGATATTTTATTTCAAAAAGGATGGTTTATTCATTGAGGCTTATTAATGTTTCCTCAGCATTATCTTTTTCTTAATGTATGAGCTTGGAAAAACTAAACTTGGGAACTAAAATTAGAGCTACCATCATTTTATTCTTTTGTTAAAAGGGAAACAGCCTCCTCACCATGAGTGACAGTCAAAACAATAACAAATGCCAAAAAAAAAAGAGTAAAAAAAAATTAATCATACTTGGATACAAGACAAAGCACTACTTTTTTTTTCTTTTCTACCAACAAAATCACCATAGCACATTAGGATTTTAATGCTCAGACTTCATTAATACTCATTAAGACTCAAACTAAATATCTACTGTAACATTTACTGTACCTAGATAAGCTTGGCTTCTCCATTCTAAATTTTCAAGCTCCTGTCTAACATGATTCCCCACTTCCTTTGTTTTCAGGGAGTTGGAAAAGCCAGCAGAGCACAGTAACTGCATATAGCATTACCCTCACCAATTCACTTGCAACTGTTTATACATGAATATGACAAACATGTTGCTTTCCATGTGTTTAAGACTAGATACAGAGGGAAGAGTAAAGTCAAATTCTTTGCCCTCAAGGAATTCACACTTTAGGGTAAATCCTTTCTAGTGAATACATATTACTAGAGACATTTGGGGGGAAAAAAAATGTTAAGAGGATTCCAAGGAATGAGACCATAGCATTTGGGCAATTGGATCTGAAAGAGCTGGGGCAAACCCAGTTCAGGCATAGAAAGTAGAGTTGTAGGTTGATTGACCTGCCTGGATCAATCGAGATAATAACAGATCTAGATAAGGATTTGAGAGGAGATAAGGCTGGGGCAATGCACAGGGAATAAATGAGAACGCATTTTATGTCCAAGGGCAGCTATGTGTGGGTTTTATTATCATATTTTCAGTGTGTCAAACATCATTTTGATGAAATCTGGAAGAAAATGTATTGGACTAGGAGCTTGTAGAGTTAGGAAAGTTTGCTAGGAATCTACTACATAGATCAGAGCAAGATATGAAGAAGGTCTGAACTAATTCAATGTCAATGAGCATAAGTCAGTCTTCACACTTCTTCCACGCTCCTTCTATCCAGTGATTTATCCAAACTCAGAGATTTTGAGTTAGTTTTTAAGATTTCTTGACTTAAAAAATAATCACGAAGTGAAGTGAAGTGAAAGTTGCTCAGTCGTGTCCAACTCTTTGTGACCCCATGGACTGTATAGTCTATGGGATTCTCCAGGCCAAAAGACTGGAGTGGGTAGCCATTCCCTTCTCCAGGAGATCTTCCCAACCTAGGGATCGAACCCAGGTCTCCCACCTTGCAGGTGGATTCTTCCACCAGGGAAGCCCATGGAAATACACAAACATTAGATTTAAGGATGTTCATTTGCAGTCCAGTCTATAATGGTGAAAAACTGAAAACAACTTCTTGTCCAAAAACAAGGTATTGATTAGAGAGAAAGAAGTCGCTCAGTCATGTCTGACTCTTTGCAACCCCATGGACTGTAGCCTACCAGGCTCTTCTGTCCATGGGATTTTTCAGGCAAGAGTACTGAAGTGGGTTGCCATTTCCTTCTCTAGGGGATCTTCCCGACCCAGGGATCAAACCCAGGTCTCCCACACTGCAGGCAGACACTTTACCGTCTGAGCCACCAGGGAAGCCTCTGGTATTGGTTAAGTAAACTATGATACATCCATCCAGTGGAGTGTTTGCAATTAGTGTTCAAGTAAATTTGAAGACACAATACATTCAAAATATGTTTAGTTAATAAAAAGCAAGTCATAATGAATATGTAGACAAAAAAATCTAGATTTTGTCATGCATGTATACATGTATAAAACTTAAAGGACAGATACTTAAAATGTTATTAACAATTACTCTTACTGTTGGTATTATAGGATAGTTTTCTTTTTGTTATCTATATTTTTAATTTTTATAGTGATGATGCATTATTTCTGAATCTGAAAAAAGTTATTAATTTTAATTTTAAGGATAAGAGGTAAGAGTTTTAAAGGCTTGCAGAATGAAAAATGGTCCCAACTTCGGTGACCACTGACTTCGCATATGTAGTGCTGCTACTGACTCTCCATCACTAACCAGCTTCCTGAGCTTACCTTCTTCAAACGTTTATCAGTGTATGCCGTTTAGCTCCCAGGCAGCCACGGCATGGAGTGCAATAAAAATTACCATATTACCATTATTAAGTATTATAGTCATTCATATATTATGTGCCAGTTAGTAGGCTAGGAATGTTTGTATATTTTTGCTTCTTTACCTTTTATCTTGTGAATCAATCCCATGTGTTTTATTATTATCCCCATTTGCAAATGAAGGAGTCTGAGGCTGAAAAAGCTAAAATGAAGTGCAGAGCACTGATTGAAACTCAAATTCCAAGGTCAATGCTCAAAGAACAATGTAACATGTTCAATTTATTTTCTTTTTACTGATTGTTTTGATTTTTACTTTTTATAATAATAAAAAAGGGTGTAGTAAACTTTGACTCATGCTGTACATATGTAAAAGGTCAGATATCACTGTATGAATTAAAAATATTTATTTAACCCCTCAAAAGGAACAAGAATGTTCTACCTAGTGAAATAGGTGCTTTCAAGTAGGGAAATCAATCATTTCTCACATCAAAAAATATTTTCTACATTATAAGATTTTTCTTCTTACTTCAGAGCAAAATTGATTTGTCATCTTCCTGGGTCTGGTGTCTTTCATACTTAACATATGTCTTTCCTGTGGGGAATTTTATTATAGACGGTCACAATACCTAGTCATTCATTTCAGCTTCTAAGTATTAGTAATACTGTATTTATGTCACCATTTAACTTTCCAAGAGCTTTGAATTTAATTCACAGTTTAACTTAGCATTCCATATCCTCTTCTGTTTTTAATTGCCTTCGCGATCCAGGATGGGGGTTACCACTATATATAATGTATTTGAAGGTAAAGAGATGGAGGGAAACAGCAAACTATCCATTTAATATTATAACCCTTGGAACTTAAAAATCATAGAATCTGGAGTTTCAGAAACTGTGGAGGCCAGTCAATCTAAAGGAATTCTATTTCTCTATTTCCATGTTTTCCCTTTGTTATTCAAATGAGTTAAAACTTCTTTTTCTTTCATCTTTATTAGAAATCTTCTTGAAAACTAAGTATGTGGACAAATTTGATGAGCAAGATGAACTAAGAAATATCAAGTTGGTGATCATGGATCTTAAGATCACCTTTACAATCAAGCACAGTTTATCAGATTTGTGATCATTGTGATTATAACACACCATGAACAGGTTGGCCTGAAGGTCTCAGACTCGAAACATTTCAGCTTTGGAGAAGACGTCAGTGTTCAACTTGCTTCTCACCAAGTTGAATTAGATGTGTATACTGATAAAGACAGCTCTGAAAAAATCGTGCTTATTTTTGACAGGACCAAGAAAAAAAATAAGATTGAAAAAGCTCTCAAAGAGCTGTTTGCCTTCATTCTGTACTAAATTCTTATAATCTTTTGATGCATATTTTTCCGTTCCCATTTCAAGTACTTTGAGATAAGCAGCTGCCACCAGTTCCCACTGAAACATAATTTCATAATCTAGTAGTTTCAGAAGTACATCTTCCTGGACTCCAGGCAAAAGGATCACTGCCTCGTTTTGTTCTCTTACTCCCATTTCCATTCTTTCCTGGGTATGAAATGAGGGACCATGCTTGAAAGTGTTCTTGGTAGTCGCAATACTGCAAAATTAGCAGCCATATGTGAGGGTTAGAGTCATGGTCACAATACTGGAAACTAGCTTTTCTGCCTAAATCCAACTTCTAAAATCCAGCATATTGCCCCAACTACCAGGAGAATAAATGCCTAGTTTCTGAGTTATTCCAACACTCAACTTCTTGTATTTTTAGCTCGTATTTTCTTTTCACCTCTTGGTCATTAGGAGCAGCAAGGCAAAAATTGAAAAATCTCAACAGAGTTGTTTATATTTTCTTGTTGAAATGAACATGTAGCTCTGGTCCATAATATTTATACAAGTTTTCCTTTTTACTTAATTGTAATTAACATGCTGTTTATTGCATTCCTTTTACCTTTCCTTAAGAATTTGCTTTTTCCTTCAATTGTTTGCATCGGTATCTTTTGAATTTCCTCCTTCTTATTTATTTTTTGGCATAAATAAAAATTGGTGCTACAGTGGGAGCTTGATAAAGCTTTTTATTATGTTCCCTTTTGTCCAAGAGCAATCATGAGACATAAAAAAGTTCTAAACAGTTTGTCCAGAGTTATGTTACAAAAAAAGAGACCAAGTTTTTAATAAGACTTTGTGTTCTTAGTTTTCCGCATCAGTTTTTATTAAAGGGCCAGATTTCCTTCAGTTATTTCTGTTGTCTGTTGATTTTTTTTCTCTAAACCATTTAGACTTTTTTCCTATCCCTTAATTTAAATTTTCTCTTAATTTCTTATATCTATTTTGTCTTCTTTTTAAAATGTCTTTCTGATTCTGGCCTCGTGTCTTACCATTTGGCTTATGGATCCTGTGGAACAGATGTACATTCTCTAGTTGAGTAAAGTGGTATTTTCTCTCTCCCCCAGACCATTAGTCAGGGATAGCTATTTAAAAGGCTTCCCAGGTGGCTCAGTGGTAAGGAATCCACCTGCCAGTGTAGGAGATACAAGAGACATGGGTTCAATCTTTGGGTCAGAAAGATCCTGTGGGGAAGATGACAACCCACTCCAGTACTCTCACCTGGGAAATCCCATGGACAGAGGAGCCTGACAGGCTACTGTCCATGGAGTTGCAAAACAGCTGGACACGACTTACGGACTCAGCACACAACTGGGTAAAAACCTAATATTCGCATATTTATAAAACACACCCTTTCTCAGATTGTTTAGTAAATTTTGTTAGAAACATTGGTAACCTATTTGAGGGGCAGAGGGGCGGAATCCTAGGTTATTCTCACCTTTACCACACTTCAAAATCAATTAAAAATAGATTAAAAGATTAACTTTTTAAAAAACAATCCAAACTCCTAGGAGAAGAATTTTTATGGATTTTAAATCAGTGCAAGAAAATACAAAAGAAAAGAGTAACATCTTTTCCTCTTTAATTTGTTTTAATATTTAACTTATAAAATTTAATGTTTGACTAGATGTAAACGTACTTTTAAAAAATCCTTTGTAGTTTATGGTAACAATAAGCTATGTATATGCAGCAGATATGTCTGAGAAATAATTAATATCTTATATCGTAGAAATCTATAAGTACATTAATGCCACAATATAAATTTAAAAAGAGCATGAATGGACAATTGTCCAAGATAAGGTCCAATAAATGAACAATAGTCATATGAAAATGTGTTTATCCTCATCTCTAACCAAGGAAATAAAAATTAAAACAATGTCACTGCCCATACTGCCTATAAAATTGCAAAATTGAAACATTCAGTTTAAATATGAGTGACATTTATGTGACTGAGTCGTTTAAGTTTCTTTTTTTAAAACCCCTAAGTTTTAAATTTTCTACAATGAACATGTGTTACTTTTATAATAGAAAAATTAAAACTTTAAAATAGATATGTATGCATATTTAATCTCTTCTCTCCAACCCAAGACATGACTAAGAAGTATACACATTTTTAAGTTAATTCTACTGATTTTATTTCCTAATTCTTCTGTATTTCAGTTGACCTAAATATTGTTTATGCCTCAAAAATAAGAATTAACAAAAGTGGAGATTTTTCCAAGCTCATGACATCCTCTGGCAGTATTTTATGGCCAGGGTACAAGAGCCCTCATATGGCTTGTGTTTTGTGGAGAGTGTTTTCTATAAGGTCAACAGCCTGTGCCAGTTTGATTCCATAATTAAACTTTGAGACATGTCTGAGGTGTTGAGGTGAAGTGCTCTGGAACTGCTTGCGGTTCAGGGAAAACGGATTTGCCATAATAAAATGAAAAAGAGAAACAGGTTATCAAAAAGGATGTATTTTGCTTTAGTGATGAAGTATAGATTCTATCCATTGGTTTCAAAATGTTAAAGTTAACCTCAGTAAAACAATTCTTGAGTTTTTGTGGTGATCTCTTAAAATGAATCCCTTAGAGAAGTATTAAAAGGTAAGAGTTATATAGAAATTTATTCATTATGACCCAAATTAAACACTGGCCAAGCATCTCTTTTTATAAGCAGTTTACTTAAACTATCTGATCAACCCTTATATTAATCTTCTGAAGTTGGTACACTGAATTGTTTATTTCACAAAAGAGAAGAAAATTGAGATATACAAAGTCTAGCCAGACCAAAAGCCCACCACGACCAAAAGTCCACCACAAGCTCACGGGAGAGGCAGGATTTGAGCCCAGACAAGCATGACTGTAAAGATTGAATTTGTGACTTGAAAATTATACTGTTTCCACATTATACTTCAATAATCCTAACTTTGGGCTTCCCCCAGTGGCTCAGTAGTAAAGAATCCACCAGCAATGCAAGAGCCGTAGGAGATGTGGGTTTGATCCCCGGGTCAGGAAGATCCCCTGGAGGAGGGCAGGGCAACCCACTCCAGTATTTTTGCCTGGAGAATCCCACGGACAGAGGAGTCTGGCTGGCCACAGTCCTTAAGGTCACAAAGAGTCGGACACCACTAAAGCGACTTAGCAGCAGCAATCCTAACTTTACTCCCAACAGCTGACCCCAACTCTACATAGGGCACTGCACAGACTAGCATAATCTGCCCACCTTACCTTGCTTTTGTGTAGCAAAGCAGAAAGAGCTTGGGTTCTATGTTCTAACGTGGATTGAATCTTTAGTCTGCTATTGTGTTCCTATTACTTATTTCTTCACCTGTGAAATGAGGGAAAATAAGACCTCAGAGAGCTGATCTGAAAGTTGAGATATCATATGTGAAAGTGCTTAGAACAGTGCTTGGCAAGTAGTAGATGTTTAATAAATAGTATTTGTTTCCTTTCTTCCTTTCCTTGCCAAACAAAAGTCATTCTTCCTGACCAAGTCAGTTTGCATGAAAATGCTTTCTTGGCTCTCAGTTTATCACAGAATCCTTACAAAAAATTTTTTTAATTTATTTATTTTTAATAGAAGGATGATTGGTTTACAATATTGTGTTGGTTTCTGCCATAAATTAGCATGAATCAGCCGTAGTACACAAATTTTACACATTAGATCAAAAGGACCTAAGACAAAGATCCCAAAGACTTTTAATCCTCCAGGTTTGGACAGAGTATGCCGCGAGAAGCCAAAATAGAAGCTGGTATAACTTGATGCTCTGAATTCTTTCTTTTCTGGATTCGGGCAGTCTTTTTATACTCTTGTTCCTATGACTCTTGCTTCTCTTTTCAGCTCTCCTACATGACCCTGCCCCCCAGTTCCAAAATACATCTTACACAACAGAACTCTAGCTCAGACTGCTGATATGTGATTTCTCAAAGATGCCTTATCATTTCCTGCTCCCACAGTTTTGTTTTCCTGCCAGACTCTGTCTCTGAAATAACCATCTACTCAAAATTTATCTTTATTTTCAAGACCCAACTCAATTCATTCTCATTCATACATCTGCTCTGATCACTCTTGATGGAAGAGACCTTGCTTTCTACTAAACCATCATCTAATAGCACTGAGTGTCCCTCAGTTGGCAGGTTGCAGATACTTCTGTGTTTTAGGGCTGAAAATGGACTGAACAGAATAGTGGTTTTAAATAACGTCTGATTAGAAGTCCTTAAGCCACCTCTCCCAGCTCCTTACTCAACTATCTATGTAACCAGCAAAGTCAAATTCTTACAAATATAGTAAAATCTAAGGCCAATAGGCAAACTATTATCAGAATTAGGAATTTCTGCAATTTAAAGGCCAAAAGAACTGGACTGAGAAACTTTAAAAACCACTTTCCCATTAGAAATAGATTAAAATTCTTGGCCTGAATGTAGAATCACCCTTTGCTCCTCCTCAAATACTTATCTCTTACCTAGAAACACAGGAGCTCTGTCAGTCACCACTGACAGGCACCGAAAAGGCAAACCTGGTGGGAGCAGCCACCCTCTTCTCAGGTAGGTGATTATTTTATGGGGTGGCCATTATGCTATCCCCTAATCCCTAATACAATGATTCAGAAGAGTTAAAAATAATAACAGGAACTAGAAAAGATTTTTTAGGAACATGCTCAAAAAAGGCAGGTAGTCAATATTAAATTTTGAAGTCAGATGTGGGGGTTGGGGGAGTGTGAATTGGATCAGTTCAGTTCAGTCTCTCAGTCATGTCCAACTCTTTACGACCCCATGGACTGCAGCACACCAGGCTTCCCTGTCAATCACCAACTCCCAGAGCTTGTTCAAACTCATGTCCATTGAGTCAGTGATGCCATCCAACCACCTCATCCTCTGTCGTCTCCTTCTCCTTTCAGTTATAACATAAACATGTACTAGGGATATGATGTGAAATATGATGACTATTAACACTGGTCTATGGTATATTTGAAAGCTTTTAAGAAAGTAGATCCAAGAGTTCCCATCACCAGGAAAAAACTTTTTTTGGTGTCTATTCGAGATAATGGATGTTAACTAAGCTTATTGTTAATCATTTTATAATATATGTAAGTCAAATCATTATGCAATATGCCTTAAACTTATATTAATACAATGCTATGTATCAATTGTGTCTCAATAAAACTGGAGGAAAAAGTCAGATGTGAGGCTAGACATAAAATTACTGAGAAATTATTTATTTAATTTTGATAAACTTACAGTGAAACTATATTTATGAATCTCTTCAAACAACATAATAGCTGAAACATATAAAGTAAAAATTATTAGAAATATAATGAGAAATAACAAACACAATTCTGTGGAAGACTCACATATCTATTTCAGGCTATGAGAAATCCAGTAGGAAAAAAGTAAGAAAGAAAATAGATTGGAATAGTATTTTTAATAATTTATCAGAATATAATATATAAGGTGATAGATATGTATATATGTATATATATATGATATGTAGACATATTTATCAATAGATCCATGAATAGTAGCCAAACCAGCTGCCAGCAAAAGCATGTATGAAATATTTAGAAAATTTTATTATAGTTTTTGTCTCAAAGAAAACATCAAGAAATTCCAATAATTAGAAATCTAGTCCATCCTGATTTCTATGTACATTTCAGGTACTAGATATTAATAAGGAAAATGAGTGGGCAAACAGCTAAATTACCCTCCAGTTAAAGCAAGAATTAAAACTACAACTACAAACCATTTAGAAATTAATGAAAATGACAGCATTATATATCAAAATGTAGAATGACACCAAAGCTGCAACTAGAAGTAGATTCATAAGAGGAAAGAACTGATATATTTTTGTTTAATGAATTTTGTGTTTTCTAATAATTTTCTATTTCTTAAAATTAAGCTCTAACCACTTCAGCTTTTCTTGATGTAGTACTTCATACATGTTAAACATCATTTAAAGGAAGTAATAGGCTAGACTGAGCCAGACTTGCCTGTGAGTGTCCAGGAGTCTCTGGCGGAGGCGTGGGTCAACAGTGGCCTACTGCAGGGTCAGGGGCACTGAATACAATGGTACGACTGAGCAACTGAACCTGAACTGAGCTATCTGCTTGTATTCTCTTTACTTGGGTTTATTTGGGCTCGTATATGCCAGCTCTCCATTTTCCTGGGACAATAACCACTTGGCACCAAATTTGATCACCTGACACACACCTCAGTCCCCTTTAAATTTAAAAATTCTTTAAATACACTCTCTGGCCTTGACCCTCAGTCAGTTCAGTTGCTCATTCGTGTCTGATTCTTTGTGATCCTGTGGACTGCAGCATGCAAGCCTTCTCTGTCCATCACCAGTCCCCAGAACTTGCTCATACTCACATCCATCAAGTCGGTGATGCCATCCAACCATCTCATCCTCTGTCGTTCCCTCTCCTCCTGCCTTCAATCTTTCCCAGCATCAAGGTCTTTCCCAAAGAGTCAGTTCTTCACATCAGAAGGCCAAAGTATTGGAGCTTCAGCTTCAGCATCAGTCCTTGCAATGAATATTCCGGATTAATTTCCTTTAGGATTGACTGGTGTGATCTCTTTGCAGTCCAAGGGACTCTCAAGAGTCATCTCCAACAACACAGTTCAAAAGCATCACTTCTTCAGTGCTCAGCTTTCTTTATTGTCTACCTCTTATATCCATACATGACTACTGGAAAAACCATAGCTTGGACTAGATGGACCTTTGTCGGGAAAGTAATGTCTTTGCTTTTTAATATGCTATCTAGGTTGGTCATAGCTTTTATTCCAAAGAGCAGGCATCTTTTAATTTCATGGCTGCAGTCACCATCTGCAGTGATTTTGGAGCCCAAGAAAATAAAGTCTGTCACTGCTTCCATTGTTTCCTTATCTATTTGCCATGAAATGATGGGACCGGATGCCATGATCTTCATTTTTTGAATGTTGAGATTTAAGCCAGCTCTTTCACCTTCATCAAGAGGCTCGTTAGTTCCTCTTCACTTTCTGCCATAAGGGTGGTATAATCTGCATATCTGAGGTTATTGGTATTTCTCCTGGCAATCTTGATTCCAGCCTTTGCTTCATCCAGCCCAGCATTTCTCATGATGTAGTCTACATATAAGTTAAATAAGCAGGGTGACAATATACAGCCTTGACAATATACCTCCTTTCCCAATTTGGAACCAGTCCATTGTTCCATGTCTGGTTCTAACTGTTGTTTCTTGACCTGCATACAGATTTCTCAGGAGGCAGGTAAGGTGGTCTAGTATTTGCATCTCTTTAAGAATTTTCGACAGTTTGTTGTGATACACACAGTCAAAGGCTTTGGCATAGTCAATAAAGCAGAAGTAGATGTTTTTCTGGAATTTTCTTGCTTTTTCTATGTTCCAACAGATGTGGCAATTTGATCTCTGGTCCCTCTACCTTTTCTAAATCCAGCTTGAACATCTGGAAGTTCTCAGTTCACATACTATTGAAGCCTGGCTTAGAGAATTTTGAGCATTACTTTGCCACCGTCTGAGATAAGTGCAATTGTGCAGTGGTTTGAACATTCTTTGGCATTGCCTTTCTTTAGGATTGGAATAAAAACTGACCTTTTCCAGTCATGTGGCCACTGTTGAGTTTTCCAAATTTGCTGGCATATTGAATGCAGCACTTTGATGTGCTATTTGATGCTCAACACATGCTATTTGAAAGTTACTCCTTGATTCCATACAGCTAATGTTATTAGTAAGAAGCACTCACACCTTCTGTTCAGGACACAGGGAGCCTCTATATGTTGGAAGAACCACACCTTGCCTCCCAACAAGAAGGAAATCACAGAGAGAGGTTCAATTGTAATTTAGTGTGTCTGTGGTCTTCCTGTTGTAAGTTTATCACAGAATTAAATACATACATATGCAAGTACATACATATATGCATACATACATATACAGGACAAAATATATACATATGTATACAAGATGAAAGTTATAAAAAAATATAAAAAGTTATCTTTTAGGAATTTACCAGAAACTATAAAAAAATATACATTTTGAACTTTTAAATTATATTTCAATGGCAATCGTTTGAACTAAAATATAAAGATTGTTTTTCTCCTCTGAGTTTCCTGTGTTTAGTAAAATCATAAGCATAGTATATTGATGTCAAAAATATTAGCTGGGGTGGATACAGAATTTTTATACTGGACTCTCATATATACAGATAAAGTAGGTTTGTGTTACATCTTATTCCTCAATTCAAATGCTATGTTTACTTTTCCTAAATTTTTCACTTAACTTATTAACCATCTTATTCATTTATTAGCCATCTTATTATTTCCATAGCAACTATATCCCTTAATAAACTATAGTTCATTTTCTCAGTTCATAGTGGTTTCTCCAACAACAAAAATGTCAGTTTGCTGTAGAGAAACTACAAGTAATTGCTATTATCAATTATGGTACCCTAAAAGAAGGTCCTTATTTCTATCACAGTTCTCGCTGAATTATGTGTATATACAGGAAGACAAACTGATCTGCTGAAAACAATCCATACAGTGTTTAAACCTAATAGCATTTTCCTCCAATGTAGGCGAGGGTCCAATGTATCTCTTACATTGGACATGAGTAGCTTGGGCAATGTTGAACCCTTTGTGGCCATACCAACCCCACGGGAGAAGGTAGCCATGGAGTACCTACAGTCAGCCAGCCGAATTCTCACAAGGTCACAGCTGAGGGACGTCGTGGCAAGTTCACATTTACTCCAAAGTGAATTTATGGTAAGCCTGCTGTTTGTTATTCACTCTTCAGGAGGCATTTTGATATTCTAGCCACTAGAGGCACATTCTAAAATGACACTGTCAGCTCATAGTAAAATGGTTACAGCTCTAAAGTTTAAGTGCAAAGATTTCAAGTCCACCCTGCATCTCATCAACTAGTGGTGAGTGTTCAAACTAGGACGTGATACCTAAATTAAGGCAGAGGGTATAGAAGCTGGCCAGGCAAAGAAGTGGCAAGAAGAAGCTGACCATTCCAGGATGACAGAGGAGGCTTGCTTGTCACTATTCAGGGAATTAAATTGTTCAATTTGACAGGAGCATTAAAATTAAGGTGGGAAGTAACAAAAATTGAGCCTCAGATATGTAAAACAAATCTAAGACTTAATATGTTATTAGGGGTTTGGATTTATCTTGTGTCTAAAAAAGATTACTATCTAGTTAGGGAGTTTGGGATCAAGAGGTACACACTGCTGTATTTTAAATGGAGAACAAACAAGGACCTACTGCATAGCACAGGGAACTCTGCTCAATGTTACGTGGCAGCCTGGATGGGAGGGAGCTTAGGGGAGAATAGGTACATGTATATGTATGGCTGAGTCCCTTTGCTGTCCACCTGAAACTATCACAACATTGTTAATAGGCTATACTCCAATATAAAATAAAAAGTTTTAAAAAATTATTATCGGCAGTGGAGTCTGCATTAGAAAGAGGTATTTTGGAGACTCTAGAGATTATCCTGTGAAGCTATGATAAGTCAAAGCTAGAGAAGTAGCAGTGAAAATTGGAAGGGTCTATAAAGAGTCTACAAGAAGTAGCCTTAATGAGGTAAGTCAGCCAAGAAAAAGGGAGGTTAGGAATGACACCCCCATTTTTAGACTTAGCAACGGGGGGCATATAGTGCCTTTTAATGAAATAAACATAAAAGGAAGACTAAATGTAGACTAAAAATAATGGTGTGTTTCATTCAGCTAAAAATGATGATGACCCATCGTTGTTGCTGGTGATAATGCATAAAACACATTTTATCCAGAGAGCATGGAGACACATTAAGCCTTCTTAGGTCCAGCTGTTTCCCAAGGGGAATATCCATCTATAGAACCACTTGCATCTTAAAGCAGTTGTACATTTTAAGCCATATCCGTTGGGTATAATAAATTGAACACTCAAGGGTTAGTCAGGTGTTTGCAACCACCCTTTCATGAGCCAGCCATAGGTTTGATCTATTACTTTCATCAACTATTAAGTGTCCAAAGTAAAATACCAAGCATGCAGTTTTAAAAATTAGACTTTGTAGCATGTCATCTCTTTATGTATGAAAAAAATGAAACCCGGGGGGATAAACAAACCAATCAGTGATCATGTAAGTGGCCAAAAGTATGTTTCTCGAACTGCAGATAGCTCTTTGTTCAATGAGGTAAGTCTTTAACATAGACTACTTCCCTGAAAGGGAAGATGAGGCCAACAAGGAATAGAGAGAGAGAATGCTGGAAGATGATAAATTGTCAGTGTGTGTCAGAAAACAAGAAAGAATGGGAGGAAAAAAGCTAATCATGGCTTTGTCAAAACAGAATAACCTTTTTGAAATTACTAAGCATGAACATGTGGTTTCTATTGCACAGTCAACAATTTTGCTTACTTTGGTAACTTGAAACTGTGAACTTATAACATTTAGTTGGAGCAAAGAACAGGAATAAATTATAAATATCTAAAATAATGCAAGTTTCAGAAATGATGTTTTTAAAGTAAGCTACTCCTGTCTATGGACTGAGTCTTAAATTCATAGTATAGTCAGGCTTCTCTTGAATTTTCAGATCGCCTGAAAACGAGGACAATTTGGATAAATATGTAGATAAGTTTTTTCATTTCAATGAATACTAGGCTGTCAAGTTTTATTTTCTTTTGAAGAAAGTGTAGGTAACAAAAATATTATTTTATGTGATCCAGGGATAAAAGGTATTTTAATTCACATTTATCTAAGCAATCCTTTGCAGAATTTTAAGTTAGAGAACATACCATTTTGTATAATCAACTCTTTAAATATTTGTTTAGGACATTTTGAAAACTTTGGCTTATTGTTTCCTTTGTTCCAGTCAACACCAGATGCTCACCTTTTAGGTCTAACATATAGAGTGGCTCCTGCTCTAATTGCTTTCTCCTCCATCATTTGGCGTATATTCTGACTTAATAAATATATTTGTATTCTTGTTAATTGCTAGAAGACAGTGTCTAAATGCCCTTCACTACAAATACTGCATTTACAACCAGAAATGGAACAGTAAAATTAAAAACCATTTCTTAATACAAAAATGCATGATATCATTATTATTTAACTCAACAAAAATGCCCTTTATATTTACCATTTGAGGGGAAGTTTTTCATATTCCTAAAAGAGTCACAATTAATGTTAAGACAGAATCTATAATAATAAAAAACTTTAGTATTAAATCTACACAAAGATTGGAAGAAATCTAAATACAGTGTTAAAAAAATTTTCAGCCACCTGTTTATAAATTCCCAGCAATTATGTCAGAACAGGATTCTTAAAACCTAACCAAACTTTTCTATGTCTCTTTAAAAACTACGTATTGAATAATACTATCTAACACACAAAGCCATCTCTTAGAGTCAGCTTGTCAGGCTGCAGCTGATATGTTTAGGAAGGGAAGGGTGTTGGCAAACCAGAGGTGGTAGTCTGTTGTTTTATAAATGACTTTGAAGTACAATAGAGCTTTGGATCAGATGGCCCCCCATGAAGATTTTCTTTGTGGCAGCATTAGATACAGTATTTGATATCACTTATTTTTGCAGGAAATACCAATGAACTTTGTGGATCCCAAAGAAATTGACATTCCACGTCATGGAACCAAAAATCGCTATAAGACCATTTTGCCAAGTAAGTTTCTTGAATTAAACAGTTTGCGTTGTACCCCTCTCTGAACATTTCCCATCCTCACAACTTCCACATACACACCAAATTTGGAATTGCAAACACAGCTCAAGACTAATAATCATTAAAGTGGAATTCCCTGGCGGCGGAATGGTTAAGAGTCAGTGCTTTCACTGCTAAGGCCAGGTTCAATCCCTGGTTGGGGAACTAAGATCCTTCAAGTGGTGCAGCCAAAAAAAGAAAAAAAAACTAATAATCATTAGAGTGGGCTAAGGTTAATAATTTTATCTTGTATTACTCTTATTACAATGATCTGCTCACAATTCCAGTAGATACATGGTTCTAAACTTTACTGTAGCACGCATTATGGTCAATTAATTTTCACTAATGGTGTCAAATAATTCGGGGGAAAAGAATAGTCTTTTCAATAAATGATGCCGAGACAACTGGATAGCCACATGCCAAAAAATAAAATAAAATGCCTCACACAACATACAAAAATTAATTCAAAATAAAATCAAAATGGATATTTTAAATGTAAGAACCAAAACTATAAAACTTTTCACATAAAACAGATACAAATCCTCATGACCTTGAATTTGTCAATGGTTTCTTAGATACTACACCAAAAGTATAAGCAACAAAAGAAAAAAATAAATTGAACTTGATCAAAATTAAGAAGTTTTGTGCTTCTAAGGGTACCATCAAAAAACTAAAAAGATGACACTGACACAAAATGGGAGGAAAATTTATAAATTATACACCTAATAAAGGATTTGTATCTATAATATATAAAGAACTCATAAGTCAATTATAAAAAGACAAATAACTCAATTTTAAAATGAGCAAAGGACTTGATTAGACAGTTCTCCATAAAAGATATACAAATAGCCAATAAACATGAAAAGATGCTCGACACCATTAGGCATCAGGGAAATCAAAACCACGGTAAGATACCACTTCATAGCCACATGATTATAATTAAAAAAAAGACAGTAGAAAGCATTGGCAAAGATGTAGAGAAATTGGAAACTTCATACTTTGATGGTAGGGATATAATATGGTACAGCTACTGAAGAGCAATCTGATAATTCCTCAAAAGGTAAAACCTAAAGTTACTATATGATTCAGATATTTTACTCCTAGGTATATATGTAAAAAAACTAAAAACATTTGTCCACACAAAAGCTGTACACAAATGTTTGTAACAGTATTACTCATAACAGCTCGAAGGGTAGAAACAACCAAAATATTCATTACCTAATGAATGGATAAATAAAATGTTGTATGTTCACATTATATAGTATTATTCAGCAATAAAAAGCAATGAGGTACTGATGCATGCTACGACATGGATGAACCCTGAACACATTATGCTAAGTGAAAGAAGCCATCACAACCTCATATTGCATGAGGCCATTCATGTGAAGTGTCCAGTTAGGCAAATCTGTAGAGATAGAAACTATAGTTGCTGTCAAGTGTTGGGAGGCATGAGAAAAGAAAAGAATAGGGTATGGAGTTTGTTTGAAGGGTATGGAGTTTGTTTGGATATTGAAAATGTTGCCCTTGCTAGAAATATTTATCCCTCATCCTTACAGAAGAGTCTATAGGGCTGCCTACAGAGCCAAACTGCTGGGGTTCATATCCAGCTGCAGCATTTACTCTATTGGGTAAATTCCTTAACTTCATCTGAGAGATAGAAGTAGTAGTATCCACTTCACAGGGCTGTTGTAAAGCCCAGTGCTTTGCACATGATAAAGTGCTCAGTGTTACTCTCATAACTCGGAAAGATATTATTGTTCCTTTCTTACAGAGGAGGAAAACTGAGATTTATAGATATTAAAGAAGCAAGATCCAAACCCAAACATGTCTGCCCACATGCCTTTCACCACTGATGGGTGTACAACTCTGTGAATTAAACAAATAAAAATAAACTCTGTGATGGTACACTTCACACAAGTGAACTGTATGGTATATGAATTATGTCTCAAAAAAATGCTTTTACAGAAAGACTTCATTATGCGTAGCAATCACCCGAGTCCTTGCTAAAAATGTGGCATCCTGTGCTCGACCATGGGGATTCTGTTTAAGTGGGTTCTGTTGGGCCCAGGAATCTGTACTTCTAGCAAACAGGTGATTCTGATGTAGATGATACCAGGACCACACTTTGAGAAACACTGCTTAGACTATTTTAAAATTAAATTTAACTCTGTGAAATTTATCAATGTCAAGCAGTGAGCTAAATGCCAGAAACCAGGAAAGAATAAGGAAGATCATATAATATCAAAGAGGCCATGGACTAGAGAAGATACATGTAAATGAGTAATTATGTCCAATGTAAGAGTTCATGGGGTTGCAAAGGACATGACTTAGCAACTAAACAACAACAACAACAGCCAGAATAGAAATGTTGCTCGAGTGCTGTAGGAGGACAGAGTAATTAATTCTGTCTAGAAAGGCAAAAATACTTTGGAGAGGAAGCAATATTGTCAATCACTAAACAAACTGATGTAGTTGGGATCTTGATAAAACCCATAAACATCTCAGGGCAATAACTCTGGAAAGATGGAGCCACAGAAGTTTGTTTCAAAGTATTAACATTGAAATAGTAGAGTCTTCATAATTCAGTTCATTATTTCATTCATAAACCTCCAAATTCTCCATATTTATGCTAATAGAGCAAGAATTACTATTAATAGTGTTCATGGGCTTCCCCTTCTGTTGGAGTTGGAAACACATTATAATAGTTACTTCACAGTAACATATTTTTAACTGGTCTTTATAGTTAAACCTGTTTACCTAAGATACAGCTTTTGTTGAAAGATATTTTGTAACTATAACTGGCTGAAGGGAATCAAAGTGCTGTGTGTTACATCTGGTATCTCTCTCTCTCTCAGGCTTTTTCATCTCAAATTTACCAAACGCAAGTAAGTAGGGCATAAACATGCATTGCAATTATTATACTCAACCACCTAATCTCAGAAGGATTTGGAAATTATTAGGACTATTTTAAAGTTCAGCCTTCTCTGTTTCCTGCCCAGATGCTATCAGACAACTGCTTCATAGCCCTGTGTCAGCTTTTCCATTCCCAGAACTGGGTGGGTCACTTGAACCAGGGCACCTGTGCTGACAAATGATGTTGCAAATGACGGATTTTCTTTTGAAAATGTCTGTAGCCTGAATACCCCACCCAACCCCCTGTCATGCAAGATATAATCTAGTAAATATAGCATGGACAAGTCACATCATTGGTTGGAAAATCATCAGAAAAGATGGGAATGAATATGAAAATCTGCTGTTTATGGTTTATTTTAGACTGTATGATGGGATAAGTTTGAAACATTGCATAAAATAATTTTTAAATGAATAAGCTTTTAAATATTATAATTGTTTTTATTTTTTACCTACAATAAACTCTTAAGTTTAAAAGCTTCCAGCTTGTGCATATTGGTGAGACTGTATAATTTGGAGGATGTTTTGCAGCAGAAATATAGATGGCCAAGAACTAATTAAATCGTAGCTTTCTTTTTTTCTATGTACTATGTCAGCTTGGCTCTGAACATTCTTAAGTGGCAGATTAAAGTGCTTATGTCAAATTTATATCAAATTATTTTATAATATAAACAAATATTAGTGATGAGAATATCTTTATGTCTTAAATGCAAGAGCAATGGGAAAAAACTGATATCAGTGTGAAATTATTATAACAAAGAATTTTTATGTACATTTCTTCCATGCAGTTTATTTATACAACTATAAAACAATATAAATCAAATTTTAAAATCCTAGTTACTCTGGTCATCACTTTTTATTTAAAAATATAAAGTCTAGCAATGTTTCCTACTTACATTATGTTTTCTGTTTTATTATATTATGTGCTTAGAACAGAGTAGATGTGCAAATCAGTGAACCACTCATTAAGGCAACAAGTTGTATGACTCAAGCAGAATATTGGAGTTAGACTTGATTTCCTATCCTGGCGAAAATATTTACAAGTTATGGCAGGCTACTTCATCTTTCTGTGCCAGCCTTTCTTTGCCCTTAAAAATAGTAATAGTCATACTACCCTATAAAGCTGTTGAAAGAATTACATAATCATATGTGAAAAATGGCTTGGAAAGTTCCAACAAATAGTAAACCCTTAGCAAATGTTAGTTTCTCCTTTCTTTATCTTCCTAGTGAATTCATCATCAATCCCAGGAACAATTCCAGAAAATAAGAACACTAACTATGGGAACATTTACAGTTTCAGAAACAGAGTACTGAAGAGCCCTGTTTTCACGTAAAAACCATCACTGCACTGGCAAAATCACCACTGTCCACAAAAGCTCCCTACAATGAGGGAAACGTTCTCTATCTCCCATGTGTGCTGAGTGCTCAGTCACTTCAGTCATCTGACTCTTTTGTGGCTCTATGGACTGTAGCCTGCGAGGCTCCTCTGTCCGTGGGATTCTCCAGGCAAGAATACTGGAGTGGGTTGCCATTTCCTTCTCCAGGGGATCCTCCTGACCCAGGGATCGAATCTGTCTCTTAGGTCTCCTGCACTGGCAGGTGGGTTCTTTACCACTAGCGCCACCTGGGAAGCCCATATCTCCCATGAGATAGTCATTAGCTGCATGTGGCAATAAGCACTTGAAGTAAAGTGAGTGCACCCAAGGAACTGACTTTTTTTTTAAAAGAAAGCAGCTTATTTTTATTTTTTTAATATTTATTTATTTTATTTGACTGTGCTGCGTCTTAGTTGCGGCACGTGGGATCTTGGGTTGCGACACGTGAGCTCTTTAGTTGCGGTATGTGGGATCTAGTTCCCTGATCAAGGATAGAACCTGGGCAGCCTGAGTTGGGAGCATGGAGTCTTAGCCACTGGAGCACCAGGGAAGTCCCAAGGAACTGACTTTTAAATTTTGCCTTGTTTTAATTAATTTAAATTTACCTACATGTGGCTAATGGCTACCATATTGGACAAAGCAGGCCTAGATTCTTCTCTCTCTTCCACAACAAATTTGAAGATGATTCCCAATCACCTTGAAGGTGTGACCAGTCCCTGCCCTTCCTTCCATTTCGCACTTCTCCTGACTTCATCTGTGAGAACTATCCTATTCCTCTCATCTCTGCCTTTGTCCATCACTAGTAGTGATACGCTTTTTCCTTATCTAATAGCTTCCTCTCTGACTTCACACCTTAAACACATTTATTCCTGAAGAGGAAATCTTCAGACCCGTATGTTGTTGTTCAGTTGCTGTCGTGTCCAACTCTTTGCAACCCCAAGGACTGCAGCACGCCAGGCGCCTCTGTCGTCTGTCTCCTTGAGTTTGCTCAAATTCATGTGCACTGAGTTAGCCCAGTATAACCTTTGACAAACTCTGATATGATTCTAATCAAAATATCAGGATACAGGTATCATTTTGTCTATTAAATAGAAGACTTAAGATTTCCAGAGGTATTTTAAAGAGATGGAGAAGAGGGCAGACTTTCATGTGTTCTGTACACCAGACCTATGTGTGTGTAATACTTTGTATTGAGGAAAAAAGAAACAAGAAGGAAAGAAGAAAGAAGAGATGGAAGGAGGGAGGAAGGAAAAGGATGTAAGGAAGAAGGGAAGGGGAAAAAAATGAAAGGAAGAAAGCAAAAGAAATAAAAAGAGAAGAGCAGGAGAGAGAAGCAAATGTGATCAGTGTCCAACGTAATATTCAATTCATGCACTGCATGAATAAAATTATAACAGTAAAGATGAAACAATACATGATGACAATAATGACAAAATTTTGTTTTTTAATACTTGGCTTTTTATTAGACTAAACTAGCTTTAAAATGGCCTCAATTCATTTTCATTTTCTCCTACTCCATCATATATTGTATTCTTGGGTTTTTTTTAAGTATTTCAAAATCTCCAAATATTTGGAAATACTATAAATTACCAATTTTCAACATAAATTTAGTTTAGCTTGAAAAGGTACCTGCTTCTAAGCAATTTGGGGGTTGAGTTCCGAGTAAATCATATACATCATAGGCATTATAAAAACTGAAGGAAGTGGGCCTCTTTTCAAGTGTGAGTGGTTTAGGCCATTTGTGGAAACTTTTAATAATCAGTGGATACTGAAAAGAAATGGAAGTTTTCTCATCCCTTTTGCTATGAAATGAGAAAAATCTAGAAGAAAAGCATTATTTTAACTCTTTCTAATTGAAATTAATTCTGATATTAAACCCACTCTGAGCCACATATCAAGTAGAAATCACAAAAGATATAAAAGTTAATTAAAGACAGCCTTTGTTCTCAAGGGGCTCATCGCAATCCATTGAGGGCAAGCAAGAATTGAAGCACTTAAAATACAAGATGTTAAACACTAAAATAAAATTCAAGCAGCCTGAGCAAAAAAGGGAATGCCTAATTCTGCTGGGAAGACAAGGGAGGGCTTCAGGAAAGAAGTATCTCTTGAACTGAGCCCTGAAGAATAAGGACGACTTGCCCATGCAGAGATGGCAGGGAAACAATATATGCAAAAGCATAGAATCTGCAAGAATGTGGAGTATTGAGGAGATTGCCCTCAGCCCTTGTGACTAGAGTATGTACACACAGAAAAGTGATGATAGATACATGCGTGCTCAGTCATGTCTGACTCTTTGTAACCCTATGGACTCTACCCTGCCAGGCTCCTCTGTCCATGGGATTATCCAGGCAAGAATACTGGAGTGGGTTGCCCTTCCCTTCTCCAGGGGATCTTCCTGACCCAAGGGTGGAACCTAGGTCTCCTGCATTGCAGGTAGATTCTTTACCATCTGAGCCACCAGGGAAGCCCCACTGACATTCTAAGAAACTAAAAAGAGTAAATCTGGTTAACCTATTCTTTCTTGTTTTCTTCATTAGATCCCCTCAGTAGAGTATGTTTAAGACCAAAAAATGTAACTGACTCTTTGAGCACTTACATCAATGCTAATTATATTAGGGTAAGTAAATAAACCTAAATTTCTTTCTGATAAGCATGTTGATTTACTATCTGGAATTGTTGGGGTTCCCCACCCCCACCCCTGCCCTCAGAATAGATTAATTTTGATTTAACTTGGTTACTAGCAAGTTTTGTTTTGCTCGCTTGGTCATAATCAATGTTGGTAGGTCTTCCTTTCCTGTGTGTCTGTGGCCACAGCACTCCCTCTGAGGTGCTCTGGGGAGGACTGCGCTTCTCAACCCTCAGTACCACGTGCTATGCTCGACTTGTTGAGAGAACAACCACAAGAATGGTGATGCTAGAATCAATGAAGCTTCGAAAGTCTGTGTAGCTTTTGGACCTGCAGAGTTGTTTCGTTTTGAAGATCTTTCACCTAAACTTTCAGTGCAAGGCATGGACTTCAAAGCCAGCATTTTTTCTTTTTTTCTCAAACTAGGGCTACAGTGGCAAAGAGAAAGCATTCATCGCCACACAGGGCCCCATGATCAACACCGTGAACGATTTCTGGCAGATGGTTTGGCAGGAGGACAGTCCCGTGATTGTTATGATCACAAAACTCAAGGAAAAAAATGAGGTATGACCTTTACCCAAGTACAGAACATTATATTTTTTCTGTTGCTCTAGAACAGAAATTGTTTAAGGAAAATTACCATATACTTCCTAACAAATTTAAGATGTTAAGACATTTAAAACCTAGGTCAGTTTATGCTCCCAAAAAATGGTAATTGGTGTCCTATGAATGATAGCTTTCTTTCAGTGAAATCAATGTGCTTGGCATACACGATTCACATTTGTACCTATATATCTATGTAAGGAAATGAGGGGCCCTGAAACATCACTCTGATTTATAACGAGAAATAAAAAATTGTTTATTTACATCATGAGCAATTTTTGAGCACCTACTAAGTGACAGATACTATTTTATTTACTTATTTATTTATGGCTGTGCTGGGTCTTCATTGCTGTGCAGGCTTTTCTCTGGCTGTGGAGAGTGGAGGCTACTCTCTAGTTGCGGTTTGCAGGCTTCTCACTGTGGTGGCTCTCTTGTGGTGGAGCATGGGCTCTAGGGTGCACAGGCGTCAGTAGTTGCAACTCATTGGCCCTAGAGCGCAGACTCAATAGTTGTGGTACACCAGCTTAGTTGCTTCACAGCAAGTGGGATCTCCCTGGACCAGGGATTGAACCCACATCTCCTACATTGGCAGGTGAGTTCTTTACCACTTAGCCACCAGGAAAGCCCCAGATGCTATTTTAGTTGCTGGCAGTTCATTAGTAAACAAACACAAAGATTCCTGCCCTTGGTAGATTTTAACTTTCTAGTGAGGGGGAGACAGACAAAAGCAAGAAGCAGAATTTCGTAAGAATATAGCATATTAGAAGGGATAAATGCCGTAGGAAAAAACAGTAGAGCAGGATAAGGGCACTGGGTGTCTGAGCTGTAGGGAGCAGTAGGAGAAGAGTAAGCTACAGTATTATACAGTGGGTGGGGATACACCTCACTGAGAAAGTGAAATTTGGAGAAAGATTTGAAGTTAACCAAACCAAACAACTTTCTCAATATTTTCATAAAATGAAATCCAAGAAAAAGACAAAATTAGATGCCACATCCATACTAGTAAACTTTTCTAAGGATCTACCTTATAGAATATGCTTTCTGTATTTTGCATCATAAAAATAAAACTGTGTAATTCCCAAAGAGTGCTATCCTGGGTACTGCCTACATTTCATGACATCTTATTGAGATAATTTACTGTCTGATTTTAGCCAGCATTTGTGTTTGTTTTCTGATCAAAATTACTACGCCCATGTCTCACCCTGACAATAAGAATTTAAGAAAATGAAAATTTCCCTTTTACTCCTTTGGTGAGTTGCAACCACTGACCGTAGTATAACCATGCTGCTAATGCAGAAAACTCAGGTCCACAAACAGCAACTTAAAGTTTTTTTAAAGTTTTGTTATTTTCTTCCATTTTTGCTACAATAGACAAAGAATCTTTTTCTGAAATTTATCCTGGGAAAAAAGTGTATTTTTGGCTAATAGATGAAGTTATATACTACATTAGCCGTATGCTTACTAAATAAATGCATTTCTATGAATCTTACATAAAAGCCTAAAGTGGCATAATAAAATAATCCCTAATATTCTCAGCTATTTCACCCAATATCAACTTGCCAACATAATAAGCCACTGACAAGTCCTGAACAGTTGTTTAATATTTGTGACAATTTACCTTCATGGCAGGAAAAAAATTCTTCAAGTTTTAAAGGTATATTCTCTGTGTATTTATAACCATGCATATATACATAGAACTTATGTAATATGGCAAGCTAGATAATCTGAAAAACCAGTCATACTGAGTGAAATATGATATGGCATGCATAGCAGAGCTTGGGGGAGAAAGTAAATTCTAGTAGTCAAAAACTGAATAAAATGCATAAAACCAGAGAATTGCAGGTTACTTGTGTTTTCTTGACCATATAAGAACTGGAGACAAAGCCTTGGGCTTGCAGGAGCCAGGACTTAGGACTGAGACCTTCCATGAAGTGAGCAGCTACAAGGGCTATACCTTCAGTGAAAGGTGAACCACAAAAATAAACCTGCCTACCAAAATACGACTATAATGGGAAATTAATCTATAAAGGTCTAGCCTTCTCATGGGATCAGTAATAAGGTACTCTTGAGTATTCAGAATTCAAAAACCAGGAAGCACCAAATGGTAAATAATTAATATAAAGTAGTAATTTTTTAATGTATATAAATCATTTATAAACTAGTTTATATTCATTTAATTAAAAAAATGAAAAGTAATACTGCATTGGCATGGCACTTTACAAAAACAAAGTCTTCAGCTATCTGCACAGCAAGCACTACACAGAATTTCAAAAGAGAAAACCCAGCAAATATAAGCTCCGAAGTCAAACTTCTGAGACACACATGTAAATAACCAACATAAGTAAAAAGCAGAAACAACAAATAGTAGAAATAGACCTATGAGAAATTGAAACAATAGAAACTATAAATATAGGCTTTTTTTATAATTAAACATACAAAATATAAAATTAAAAAACTTGACAAAAGAACAATTTACTATCAAAAAAGATGAGGAAGATTTAAAAACAAACCAAAGAGGCCTAGAAATAAATATTATACAGACATTAAAATGAAAAGCTGGACACAGTTGAATAAATAATTACTGGATTAAAAAGCAGAGCTAAGGAAATTACCTAGAAGAGCAAAATGACCAAAAATGCGAATAGAGTTTCAGAGCACAGTATTTAGATGTCCAATGTACATCTAATGGATATTTTAGAAGAAAAAGAAGAATATAAAAAAGAAGTAATATTTGAGGAAATAATGGCTAGATATTTTCCAAAACTGGGAAAGACTTGATCTCTCACAGTAAATCCTACACTGGATAAATAAAATAAATCCACAACTAGACACATCTGTGGAACTGAAAAACACTGCAGAGATTGTTTTAACAACCAGAATGACTAACAACTGGCTTCTCAATATTAACAGAAGCCAAAAATCAGTAGAATAATACCCAGAAAGGAATGAGAGGAAATCACAGACACCTTAGAACTCACACAAGATTTAGCAATGCTTCCTAGATCTGAATAGACTGAACTACTCCTGCCCACTTTGGTTGGAATTACCATTTTCTGAATAGATTGTCGTGATGTGTTTTCTCAAAGAACGTTCATCCGTTTATTAATTCTAGTTCTTTTATTAAAAATAAAATCATACAAAACTGACAGAGAAAAAGCCCTGTGATTTATGCAATTACATAAATATAAGGATGTAAATGTTTTGAAACAAATGTTTTTTCCACTGAAAACATTATTTGTTGCATAATTATTAAGGATTAATACTTGGAAAAGCATATATCCCACAAGGATTAGAGAATAGGTTTAGTAACTGTGTAAGATAAATTATAATTTTTGGTGTCCTGAGCATTTCATTCCTCAAATGTTATGTATATTTGTTTCCTTAGGCAAAAAGACAGAGATATGCCAATGGTGCTTTAACCTGTTCTTGAGTCAGGTTTCATCAGGACAGGACAGAAGAAGCCAAGATTGTTGGTTAGTGAGTAAGAATTCCCTAGAAGTTAAGTAGGATGTGACATATTTTAAAGGCGAACAGAGATAATATGAATACTTGGCGAATATGCCAAAGCCCTAACAGACAGTTATATTCTTCCCTTCTATCCCTAAGACCAAAGTTTGTCATTCTAAGAGAACTGCTGTATGAGATAAATATGTATTTCAAAGTGACACTGAGTTGGTTAACTGACAATGCTCAGACATCTCCATTCTGAATGTGAATGTGCAAAGAAATAGAGCCCATCTTGTTCTTTCCGTTTCAAGTGCATTAAACTGGAAGCTAACCTGTGGGCTTCCCAGGTGGCACCATTGGTAAAGAACCCACCTGCCAATGCAGGAGATAGACAGGGTTGGATTCCTGGGTCAGGAAGATTCCCTCAGTTGAGAAGATCCCTTGGAAAAGGAAATGGCAACCCACTCCAGTATTCTTGCCTGGAGAACCCCATGGACAGAGGAGCCTGGTGGGCTACAGTCCATAGGGTCACAAAGAGTCAGACACAACTGAAGCAACTTAGCATGCAAACCTGTTGGTACCATTCTCAGAATTCTTGTTCTCCATAGGAGAGTCAAGTAGATCTGTTGAAAGCCAGAATTTTTGAAAAAAATAATGGCCACATAAAGGATGACTGAGGTTTTTATTTTTCACTTTGGCTGCATAATTCAGAAATTGAAGAGGTATTATATTTTCTTACCATTTTTAGCCTCTTGCCTTTTTAAATGTCTGAGATATATCTTCTGGAAATATCAAAGTAAATATTGATACATTATGTTACACTTCTGTGTGCAATTTGCTACATGTATTTTCCCATGGCCAGTCATAATTCTAAATATTGCAATAAAGATTTTGACTTCTGTTATTATTGATTACTCATTAAATTAAAATTAAAATTCCTTTCCATCCAGATTCTGTAAAGATGTACAAAGAATACTATGGAAGACACTTTGATGTTTTACAAATCAAAATGATACTGAAAAGTCTGGCTCAAAAGAAATAGGCAGTAGACTTCACACTGCCAGGAAGATGCTGTTTACCAAAAATGTGCCAACTTTCAATTGTGTTAAGCGTCATTGTTTGAAATAGACAAAAATCATTTCCTTCAAAAATATGTGAGGGTGGAGTTATCTTTAGAAATTCCCAGGCTTTGTATTTTCATGAACCTTTCTACTTTCTAATAAATAAATAAAAGAATAAAAGAATAATTCCCAGGTCTTATTCAATAATCACAATATTCTCATAGTTACTTTATTAAATAAGAATAGACAAAAATTTTAAAATAGAGCTGACAAATCAGTTCTTATCTATGGTGAGAAAGGAGAAGCAATTTTTATTGCTGCTAAGTTTGATTTCTTCATTTAGGTAAATCTCAAGAAGGGAATTCCTCTTGAAAGAAATAAAACGTTGAAAACACAGTGTTCAAACTTTTAACATGAACTATTGCTTAACTAGAGAAGACACAGCAGCTAAAACCTGAAAAGCTAGAGTTAGATCAGTCTAAACAGGACAAGAAGCATTTCTATATTTCCAAAGTCCTCAGACTAGCTCAGACTTTCCTCTAGGAAAGAAGTGGCTATGAATGTTGGTCATATTATGTGTACGGTGGAAGATATTTTCCACCGATTGCCATTTGTTGAATGTATGTAGTAAGCACAGTTCATATGTTAATTCAGCTCATTTTCACTCTATCTCTACAAAGCAAGATTTACTATCCCTATGTTATGAATGAGAAATGAAGGTCAGAGATTAAATCATTTGCCTATAGTCTCAAAGCTAGTAAGTGATGGAGTACCAATTTTAGCCCAGGTTTGATTCCAAAGCTCATGTACTCATCATGCCCCAACATAATAAATGGGCTGAGGAAGGATGTAAAGTAAAGTGTTAGTTGCTCAGTCATGTCTGACTCATTGGGATTCCATGGACTGTAATCCACCAGGCTCCTCTGTCCATGGGACTCTCCAGGCAGGAATACTGGCGTGTGTTGCCATGCCCTTCTCCAGGGGACCTTCCCAACACAGGGATCAAATCCAGGTCTCCCACATTGCAGGCAGATACTTTACCATCTGAGCCACCTGGGAAGCCCATAAATAAGGATGCAAAACATTAAAAGACAAAGTACCCACGGTTGGCTTCAAGGAGGTAGACACCGAATTATCTTTCATGAAGTGAGGGCATTACTTGGTGATCTGGCCTAACAAAATACTTCTCTCAAATACTTAACACTGCCATATTCTCTTAATATTTACATCTTTCATCTGAGTTCAGCTATGTGACTTAAATACTTAAAAACCCCATTTTGCCCATTGTCCTATTCAGCACTTTGCAAGCGGTTTAATGTCAAAAAGCGAAATAAAGAAATCGTATTTTAAGTATTCCCCAATTTCATTCTCTTCCTTTCTCTAACTGATAAAATTATGGATAAGATTTATTTTAATTACATTTCTTTGTCCAAATAGCTCTTACGGTGCCTTACAGTTTTTCAGTAGTGACCTGCAGAGTAAGTAGATGCACAGGGAACATAAACCTGGCAAAGCAAGAGCACACAGAGGCAGACAAACCACCACAGAGCATGTTGAGCAGTTTGGTGTGGTTTGAGCATAGTAGGGAGTGAAGGGAGATGAGCCTGGAATGTTACATTTTGCTGAAGAATACAGATAATGAAAGAGGGTTCTGTATTCTTTGTATATTCTGCTTTTAACATTATGAGTGTTCTCCATATCATTAATAACTCATCAAAAACATGACTTTAAATGACTGCTAGAATTTCACTGTATGGATGCTAAAATGTATGTAATCATTTCCTTATTAATAGATACTTAAGTCATTTCTAATCTTTTTATCCACATCTTTCATTATTAGTTTATATTTTTAGATGTGAAATGACCTGACTAAATGATAAGAACTTTTGAAAAGATATATTCCCAATGTGTTTCCCAGAAATATATCTAACTGTATCATCATCTTTGGGCTTCCCTGTGGCTCAGGTGGTAAAGAATATGCCTGCAAGGAGGAGACCCAGGTTTGATCCCTGGATTGGGAAGATCCCTTGGAGAAGGGAATGGCAACCCACTGCAGTGTTATTGCTTGGAGAATCCCATGGATGGAGGAGCCTGGCGGGCTAAGTTCCATAAGGTCGTAAGGAGTCGGACACGACTAAAGTAACTAAAGTGGAGTCACTCAGTCGTGTCCGACTCTTTGCGACCCCATGGATCCTCCGTCCATGAAATTATCTAGGCAAGAATACTGGAGTGGGTTGCCATTTCCTTCTCCAGGGGATCTTCCCGACGCAGGGATTGAACCTGGGTCTCCCGCATTGAGGGCTTTACCGTCAGACCGCTTTACAGTCTGAGCCACCAGGGAAGCCTTAAACTGGAGTGACTAAGCAGTCCAGTATTTTTGCTTGGAGATTCCATGGACAGAGGAGCCTGGAGGGCTATAGTCCATGGAGTCGCAAAGAGTCGGACACGACTGAGTAACACTACACCACTACCATTACCTTTAGCATCTAGAATTCTCCAGCTAACCTTGATGACTTTCAGTACTTAGTTCTTCTTTATAAAATATCCAGTGGTGTGTTTGTATACATTCATTCAACAGATATTTATCAACTATCAACCATTAAGCACAAGTGTATGCACTTGCATTATATCTTTTTTTTTCTTTCCTTTTCTTTTCTTTTTTTTTTATGAAGCATTTTATTTTATTTTATTTTATTATTTTTATTGACAAAATAGTCAAAGATCCCTCCTTTCGTGGAGTTACAATCTAAAAGAGGAGACACAGTAAACAAGAAACAAAAATTTAAAATATTAGATTTAGGTACAGTGTTAGGTGTTATGAGGGGTAGAGAAAACATATGGTAGAGTAAGAGAGATGGAAGACAGTTTACACCAAGATCAGATCATTTTAAAATTTATATATGGCAGCCTATAAGAATCTTATGAATTTATAGAAGTTAAGTAATGACTTAAGTCAAATCACAGCTACTATAGATGACTTTATTTAATTAAATACATCCAAAACAGGTTTTCTTTTACAACATAAATATTAATCAAGTATATCCCATGTTAAGTTTCATTATGAAATCTGATGGGTATTCAGATGGAAATGACTGATTTGTAAGTAAATTATAGTTAAAAATAAAGTAGCTCTTTTTAAGCTGTACATTTAAAGAGAAAATAAATTTTCCTGATAAAACACTAGTAATTAAATGTTAATTATACTACATTATATTCTAAATTCATGAAATAAAAGTACATCTTCTCAACTATTTAAAATTAGCTAAAAAGATTAGAGTTTAAGTTAGATAATCTAGAAAGTTCATCAAATATACCTAGAAAGTCTAGAAACTGGGCTGTTTGATCTTCCAAATAACTAATGTTTATTGAACACTAACAGTGTGCTTAGAAATCAATATTTACAATAAGCTTATTTGTAAAACTCAATGAAAGAAGACACTAAGGTCCACGACAGTTAAGCAACCTGCCCAGGCTAAACAGCCAGCAACCTGACTCCCAACTCCTCCTTCTGACCTCTCTACATACCCTCCTCAAGTCTTCCTCCTAGTTAGGGTGGGAAGGGAGAAAGTTCTAGTCCAAGCAGTGATTGCGGCCAGAGAGCAGTATGTGGGATTGCTTACAGTCCTGGTTTAAAATCTCTAAGCATTCTAAGAAGGAAAGAGGAGAAGGATAAAGCATCTTGACTTAGTTTAAAGAAAAAGTGTCAAGTCTGGTTCATTCAAAGTAGTGGACAATTTGAAAGTGTGGATTGGAACTGTGATGGGGGAGTCAGGCTCAAGTTAGAGGTCAGTCTATGAAGTGTGGGGTGGACAAGAGGATTCACTCTTTGTACCAAGCATGAAAATAAATGACCAAAGTCCCACAGTCAGAGTGTCAACAAGGTCAGGGAAGGTCACGTTGAAGGAGAGTGGAGACCCATTGACTGGAATTCAGCTGTTCTGGAAGATCAGAATTAGATATTTGGTTTCTAGAGAAGCAGCCTGACCCAGCACTGCCCAGCAGCCTCAGCTCATTTCCTGAATGACCGGGGGCTGGACAGTTATGCTGCACAAGCAATTAAGAGTAGCCAGGAATTCTGAGGCTGACAGTTCCTAAGAAAAATTACTCACCTGTTCTTTCAAACATGCTTACATTCCAGATATAACTTGGCACCCTAATTTTTAATTCAGCTGTTCTCCATTCAATTGCTGTAACTTTCTTTATTTCTAACTATAGTTAGAAGCCCTCTTATTTGACACATATAATCCAAAAAAGTCAGAGTGGAGACTCAAACACAGCAAAAAGCTCTTTTATTTTGTCTTAAAACAGGTACATTTGTTCCTATTCAGATTTGTTCATTATTTTATTATGGGACAGTCTTTTATTATTTTTAACAGTGGTTCCAGGTCATGTAGTTTTTGTAATTACTGCCCTTTATATATCATTAAAATGTCCCGTTTCAGTTTCTTTAAAATGAGAGAACATAGAAAAGTTTATAAAACCATATGAATTCAGAATTCTGTCTATATTTCCAAACTTTGCCCTTTTAGAAGTCTCACCTCTACCTGATTTGCATGCAGTTTTCTTTACTGATACACTCCCCCCGCTCCAATGAAAACCTAATTAACTCACATAATTATTTCATGGAACAATTCTTTTTTTTCTTCTTACTGTCATGTTTCATGAATTTATATAAAGTTTCTTTAAATGAATGTAGCTGTCCTTAAGAGGTTTGGATACAAATACCACTTACTAACATACAGCTCAGCAGACAGTCACAGAAGTACTGGACTTAGTAAGAGAGTGGATGGAGAGCATTCAGTGTTCCATTGAGTATCAGCATATTTCACAGAGGGAAGGGAGAGCATTGGTTAATGGTATAGAAGAGTTGGTTATTGGCTCCAAGAGGATGTTCTCAGAGACCCCTACCAAAACACCTGAGCTTCAGTATTCTCAGCTGTAAAATTATAAAAAATAATAATAATAATAATATCTACTCTCTGTTCTACTTAACACAAATAATCATGGAAGGGATTCAATGATAATTTTGGTGAAGATGCTTTTAATATTAAATTGCTGCATCTATGTTAGTAATATTAGGTGGAATACTAAGAATTAGAGTAACTAAACCATAATAATTTTAGACAATCTGATACTTTCTCTTTCATGCAAATATAACCCAACTGCAACTAAGTATCTCTTTGTTTATTTAGAGCCACTTCCTATGTGATGATACAGTTTTAGCTCATAAAGCAAAAATCTCTTTGATTTTAAATGCATAGAATTTAAAAAGAAAGTAACTTAAAAATAGATTTTCTTTTCAGACAGCTAATGTACTAGCTAGACTTGCTTCTTCTTTATACACAAATAACCCCAATGTGGTGAGAGTGAGAGGGATGGTCAAATAAAAAAAATAGATTATAAAAACATGGGTTTCCATTGCTTTGCACTGCATTCTACTTTTGCTGTAAGCCACTGATGATGAAAAATTGGTTGATGTCCAGGATCTTTACAGTCAAGGTTCACTAATTACTTGTTTGTACAAGAGACCCATAACCTTCTGGAAACCTCTTTGTCCTCCAAATTATGAATTCTTGGAATTAATACATAATTTTACTGAAAGAATCGGCCCAGCTAACAGAATAGTGATGATTTGGGGTTATATTCTGCTACATAGCATGCTATTTCGAGTTACCCACAATTAGTGTGATTTCACAATATTATCTTTAAGAGAGCACTTTCCTTCCTTGCATTTTCCTTTTTCATATCATTGTTAACACCACAATGAAGAAACCCTGAAAAGCTGCTCACAAAAATAATTCAAATGTGAACTGATGCCCTTAGAAACAACCACATTTGCAGCTCTCGCTCACCTCATATTCAAAAGCACCCACACTTATCTGGTCTCTTTTTCTACATCCTCCTTAAAGAGGGGGAAAATGTATTCAGTGTGTAAAAATAAGCTATTGTATCTCAGAAAGGAGATGGGATGCTAATTAAGGGTTGTTTGAATGAACAAGTCACATTACATTGTCTACTGGGAGCCGGCTGCCAATTGCATTTTTGGTAAAGAGTCAAGAAAAACATTCGAGAGGGCCCCGGCAAGCTCAGGAGAGAAGCAAGCAGTGCTTCCATTTATCAAGTAGGTGCACAAGCCTGGATTGTATTGTTAAGAGTCAGGGTGCAAGCTGAGAGCTGCTGCCTGGCAGTTTTTCTTACCAGTTTCAAGAGCCACCTTCTCATTGAGGGGCCTGCTACTCAGGCCCGATCCTGGACAATGGGGCACATATGCCTGACTGCTGGGCCACTGAATGCCTCTTTCTTTGTTCAATACCTTTTGCAAGATTCTTTGTCACTCTTCTTGGATTCATCCAGGAGGCATGGGTTTTAAGTCACACAATAGCTCAAGTCTTGCAGCGAAATAATTGATGCTCCATTGAAAGCAACCAGGCAATTTGGTTAGTATGATTATCTTTAACAAATCGGGGAAATTTCAGACATTTGGCAATTTGTAAACGAGGAGGGAAATAAATTGCTTTATTTTTTAAAGATTGCTATTTTTTTAAAAAAAATTTATTGAAATATAGTTAATTTACAGTGCTGTGTTAGTTTCAGGTATACAGTAAGGTGATTCAGTTATACAGATATATGTATGATTCTTTTTTAGATTCTTTTCCATTAGAGGGTATTACAAGATTTTGAGTATAATTCCCTGTGCTGAAGGTTTCTCTTTTTTTAAATGTTAATGTTATATTAGCCAGACTAAGCCTGATAGCCTGATTGCTTGATAGTCTTGGGGGTGGAATGGCATGGAAATAGAGGTGAAAATTATTTACTTTGTTTGGAAAAGGACCAGAATGTAGAGGAGGCAAATGTGTTTTTATTGTAGTGGATGAAAAACAGTGATTCCACTAGATGAAGTGACTTCCTTGTGGCTCTGTCACATAGAGCATTTGGTACTTAGCATGATAGAGCCCCAGAGATGTGTTTCTGATATGTTACATGTCTTTTCCTTTAGTTCTGTAATTCTGTAATTTTCTTGCTGTTGCTCTTTTAAATCTATAAGAATTTAATTATTTTGAAGTATGGTCATATGCCTTTGACATAGACATAAAGAAACAAGTGTCCTGAGCAATCAAAGATCCCTACCGAAGGCAATAAGTAAAAGAATTCCTTTATCAATATGCTTGTGTGTTTGAAAGAAAATGATGAATTCTATTTAAACAATATTTCTAAAATTAAATTACTTCCCTGGGCACTGAAGATAAAGCATTAGCTTTCACACTTTTATTCTTAGACATTAAAATATGTGGTAAAAAAGTAGTAGTTCTTTTGTGGGTGTTTAAAAGGCAAAAGAATAAATAATATGAATTTATATATATGTTTGAAACTCATTTTGTAGTTTTTTAAATAATGTGACAATGTCATAAAAATAATATAATATTTGATGCATGATCTAATGCATATTTAAGTAATGATCTAATCACTTTAGATCAAAAACCCATCCCATAATCCAGTAGTGGTAAAATATAATAACAATAATAATAATATCAAGTTTTGAATGCTTACTGTATGCCTGGCTTTGTTCTAAGTGCTTTCCATGTATTAAATCTTGAGGAAACTGAGGCCAGAGAGAGTTTATGTTTCTTATTTATGGACTCACAGATAAATGGTAGCACTAAAATTTGGTCCGAGGCTCTTTGACTCCAAAGCTTGCATCTTAACCATCGTATTATGTTTTCTTGCTTGCAATATAATTGTTATTACTGCTATTAAACCCTTCAAAGAAGATCCTTCATAAAAATTTTAAAAATAATTTTGCTACACATTTATTTCAACGGATCCCATAGGTGAAAAGGCAATTGGTCCTGGAAAATACAGTACCACAGATATATTAATGGCCATTATGTCTACTTTACATACAGGGGAGACTGCATTCTGTGGCATCTAACACATTACAGATACTCTTACTAGAGACTTTAGTTTGATGAAGGAGGAAATGTGTGAAAAAGTGAAAGTGTTAATCATTCAGTTGTGTCCCACTCATTGCGACCCCATGGACTGTAGCCCGCCAGGCTTCTCTGTCCATGGAATTCTCCAGGTAAGAATACTGGAGTGGGTAGCCAGTCCCTTCTTCAGGGGGTCTTCTCAATCCAGGGATTGAACCCTTGTCTTCTGCACTGCAGGCAGATTCTTTACCATCTGAGCCACCAGGGAAGCCCCAAGGAAATGTGACTTGCCTCAGTCATAGTGGGAGAACATTTTTTTTTCACCTTGTTCATCGAATGATAAACTCTAATATTTGGATCTTAATTTCCTAATTCTTAATTCAGTTCTGAATTAGCCCTTAATTTCTCTGTGGGGATTTGAGAAATTTTGCGTTAATTATTTTTTTGTATAGGATTAACAGCAGTAGTGTTGGTTTAAAAAAATACTTGATTGACGTATAATTTATACTATACATACTGTGGGCTTCCCAGGTGGCACTAGTGGTAAAAAAAAAAAAAAAAACCTTCCTGCCAATGAAGGAGACACAAGAAACGTGGGTTCTATCCCTGGATCAGGAAGATCCCCTGGAGGAGGAAATGGCAACCCACTTCAGTATTCTTGCCTGGAAAATCCCATGGACAGAGAAGCCTAGTGGGTAACAGTCCATAGGGCTGCAAAGAGTTGAACATAAATGAGCACCACATGCATACATATATACTATAAAGTTTACCCATTTAAAATGTATAGTTCAGTGGTTTTAGCTCATTTACAGAATGTTTAAAATTGATACTTGATTTATTTTAATTAACTAAATAGAAACTTTTGAGAGGCTTGAATGAAAAATGCCCCAAGGCCAATGAAAACTGTTAATATATGCCATGTTCTTCTTTCCCCTCCTCCAGAAATGTGTGCTTTATTGGCCAGAAAAGAGAGGAATATATGGAAAAGTTGAGGTTCTGGTTATCAGTGTAAATGAATGCGATAACTATACTGTTCGAAACCTTGTCTTAAAGGTAAGAATATGGAGCTGTAGCTGTCTACAAAGTGGAAGGTGTTAGAGGATTGCATTTTTATTTTGAACTTTTTTGTCCTACGAACTGCAAATTTCATTTAAACAAGTTAAATGATGTCAAGATCAAGCAGAAATTATAATCACTCCCTTATGCATTTTGTTGTCAGCTACTATTACTCTGTGGAATAATTAATTTAAGTAGACATTAAAGAAATCCAGTAGGTAGGGTGCTGTGGTCTTCTAATTTGCATACATATAACACCTCTGATTTAACCTTTTGAACACCTTTAACTAAAGGACTAAAGGCTTGTGCTGGAGATGTTACCATGATTTCTTTTTTTAATGTCACTTCGTCTCAGCAGATTTAAGTAAGGCCTGGAAACTGTGAAAGGGAAAATCTGCACTCGTGGGTGGTTGTGGGAGGCAAGAAAAGCCTGAAGTGTTGTTGAGATCTTCCAAAACTTGGAGTTACAGTCATTTATAGGGACTTTCCCAGACCAGATTATGTCATAGAAAATTTATCTTATTTAAATTTTGGGCAGCTAATGCTGAGGGATGTTGCCATGGTATTGTTGGTATTGTTTTTACTTCTAGAGAGCAATCATCCCAAAGATTCCAGTTCCATCTAGAACCTCACTGCTGGGACAGAATCATCACAAAGAAGAAAGTAGATAGAGCTGCACTGATGGGTTTTAAAGGGAAATTCGTGATAGGAAGGCACTTAGAGAAACCTGTTCTTCAACACGTATTCTCTAGTGCCTAGTCTACGCCAGGCCCCAACTTGGTTTTGAGATGATATGCGTGGACCCTCCTTTGTCACTCCTTTACTACAGGGATTCCTCACTGCTGTTAAAAACTGGTATTTAGGGTGAGTGTAGAATCATTAGAGTGACTGAATATAAAATTAAGCATTCTTATGCTGGTCAATATGTTTATAATAACCTGTCAGGAGCATTCAAAGAACAGGAAACACACTATATCCCAATTCTTTCTTGACCATTTATTCATCTACCATTATGTTCATGATCATGAATTACAAACATATCTAGCATTTTTTTGTTTTCTATATTAAATATATATCATATATATATATATTTCTCATTTAATTGAAGCAAGACTGTCAGATTTTGACATCAGCATATATACAGTAAATTTTTCTCAGGTTGAAAGAATATTCTTCAAAAGTCTCCTAGATTTTATTACCACCTAGAAGTGAGGAGCAAGCAAGATGGCAGTGATAGAAAGCATTTAGTATTGTGGTTTGGATGACTTTTAGTTCCACAAGTAAATGAAGCGTTTGGTGGCTATTTCTATTTTCAGCAAGGAAGTCACACCCAATGTGTGAAACATTACTGGTACACCTCATGGCCCGATCACAAGACTCCAGACAGTGCTCAGCCCCTTCTGCAGCTCATGCTGGATGTGGAAGAAGACAGACTTGCCTCCGCGGGCCGAGGGCCTGTGGTGGTCCACTGCAGGTAAGGGACGAGCTGTCCTTTCTGCCTCAGCAACGGTCTATTCTTTGTAAATTCATACAGCAGGTGGAGGTTGGGTTTGACTTCCTGGTTCTGAGTTTGCTAGTAAATTGAATGGATATTGAAACTAATTAGCCTCCCCCTTGATTCTTGACCACAATGATACTTGTCAGAAATGAAGTGCCATTATTAGCGTATTTTTAGCAGTTGTACAGTGGAGAAAATTTCTCTTACGAATCACTCAGGGAACAGGAGATCTTATTCATTCATCTACCTTGAAATGTAGGTGGATTCTTTTAGTCTCATCAGTCTCATGCGTGCTAGGAAGGACATACGATTTCTTAATTATCAACAGCTTTTTTCTTGTTTTGAGATGCCCCTGAACTTTACTCGGATTGTATCTTGATAACATTTGTTATTATTATGCCGAATTTGTTGAAAACCAGTCGACTGTTCTAAAAGTTACCTCATGAAAAACAGAAGGAAATAAGTTTATAAAATGGTAAATGGCAAGTGGTAATTCACCAACAGGCAAACAAAGTGCTGTTACCAGAATATGGGGTCCTGGAGGTTGGGCTGACAAGAGGCACCAATGTTTAGGGGTTCCCTTGACTCATGTCCAGTTTAAAGGTCTTATCCTTTAACTTATACCTTTTCCCCCTGTTTTCCTGTTAGTGTGCCCAAAGCAAAGTATAAATTTTCAAGTTATTTATATAACTGGTCATTTATTCTCCATACTTTCTCAAAACAATTTGTATTACTTCATTGATCCCCTTACGTCTTGTAAGATAGATTTTGGTGATATTTTTAATAAACAAAGTATATTGCTTTAAATTATGATTTTAGCCTTCTTCTGAACCTTTGGAGTTTAATTAAGAGTAAAATCTACTGTATGTCTATTTGCCCAACGTGTCATTATATAGTTTCTAACATTAGACCTTATCCTAAACTTAACTTGGGTCTGAAGACAAATATCTAACTGACCACACTTTAGAGCTGGAACCGTCCCCCACCCAAAATCATAAAACAGTCAGGATATCTAAAATGAACTAACCATTTCCCCTCTAAAACCAACTCCCCTTCTGATTGCTATTTCTAAGAATGAGACCGTCTTTTTTCCAGCCACTCAACATCAAATGTTGACAGTTATCTTTGGCCCTTTTCTCAATTCCAGCCTCAGTATCTAATCAGTCACCAGATTGGCTTTCCCTTCAAAGCTTCTCCCATAATCATCACTTCCTGCCCAACCACCCAAGTTCAGGCCCTTATGACCTCATCCATGTATTTTAGAAGTCAGCTAATTGCACATACACACCCCACTTCCCCATGCTCCACCCCCACTACAGTCTATTCTGTGCACTTCTCTTGGATGATGTGCCTAAAACCCTCTTTCATCGCATGGAGTCTCTGCTCAAAGCTTCACACAGGCTTCCCATTGCCTAGAGCAAAATTTCTTAACCTTGGATTTGTGGGTTGGCCAGTGAACTTGAAATGACTTGAACAGATTTGAGTACATTAAGTAAAGTGAATTTTCTGCAGAGTAAAAACTCATTGTTTTTAACATATTCTCAAAAAAAAAAAAAAAAGAGTACCATTCTTTTAGAGGATGAAGTCCAAAGTTCTTAGCTTTCCATTATCCTTTATAGACCCCACTGTACTTTCCCAGCCTTCTTTCCCACTATTCATCTAATGTAAATTTCTCTTTCTAGCCAAACTAGTCTACTCATTGTCACACATCTTATGTTCTGTTCTGCTGCAAATTTTTCCCTATACCAGTCTCATCTATGGAACATTCTCTCACACTGATGATAACCAAAATGCATGCCGTTCGCAGGGTACAGTTTAAGTACTATCTCTTTATTGACACAAACTCTTTATTGACACCTGCACTAAAAGGGATGCATTGCTCCTCTGAATTCCTCTGCACTCGTATTCAACAGGGAACAACTGCCAAGTCCAAGAAATAAGTGCTATTTGAGTGCTGCTGTTGTTCAGTCGCTAAGTTGTGTCCAACTCTTTGTGACCCCGTAGACTGTAGCCCACCAGGCTCCTCTGTCATGAGATTTCCCAGGCAAGAACACTGGAGTGGGTTGCCATTTCCTTCTCCAGGCCATCTCCCCAACCTGGGAATCAAACCCACATCTCCTGCATTGGCAGGAGGATTCGTTATCACTGAGTCATCAGGGAAGCCCATATTTGAGTGCTGAAAGGAGAGCTATTCACTCGAACTGTTGCAGGAAGGGGGACCCCTCCCAGGGCCCGAAACTGGGCTCTTGTCTAACACTCGGAAATGAATTGTCTGAGGAGACACATGTGCTGACAAAGCAAGAGATTTTATTGGGAAAGGGCACCCGGGTGGAGAGCAGGAGGGTAAGGGAACCCAGGAGAACAGCTCTGCTACATGGCTTGCAATCTCGGGTTTTATGGTGATGGGATTAGTTTCTGGATTGTCCTTAGCAAATCATTCTGACTCAGAGTCCTTCCTGGTGGTGCACGCCTTGTTCAGCCAAGATGGATGCCAGAGAGAAGCATTCTGGGAGATGGTCGGACATGTGGTGTCTCCTTTTGACCTTTCCCAAACTCTTCCAGTTGGTGATGGCTTATTAGTTTCATGTTCCTTAGCAGGACCTCCTGTTGTAAAACAACTCATGCAAATGGTTACTATGGTGCCTGGCCAGGGTGGGCGGATTCAATCAGTGTGCTTCCCGTAACAAAACTGTGAGATTTGAAGAAAGTTTCTAAAAGTTGGAATAATGCTGAACAGGATCTTGAAAAAAGGACCAATGTTTGTGGTTTTAAAAGGTGGTAGGGTGGGCATTTCTGACTGGAGAAATATCATTAACTCAAAAAGGAAAATTAAAAAATAAAAGGTTTTTTTGCAAAGATTCAAATGAAAACAATGACACCAAGGTACAAAGTCAACAGCAGAAAGACGAACAGCTTGAAAGTTCGTCCAGTCGTATTACGTAAGGCCTGAATACCATGGAAGCGCGCTTAGACATTGTACTGTGACCCTCTGCAGTGTTTGCTGGTGCTTGTGCATGTTCAGTCATGTCCAGCTCATTGTGACCCTTTGGGCTATAGCCCACCAGACTCCCCTGTCCATGGACTTTTCCAGGCAAGAATACTGGAGTGGATTGCCATTTCCTGCTCCAGATGATCTTCCTGACCCAGGGATCGAAACTGTGTCTACTGCATCACCTGCATTAGCAGGTGGATTCTTTACCACCGAGCCATCTGGGAAGCCCCTACGGTTTTTGACTAGCGAGTAATATAATCAGGTTCCTATTTCAGAAAGATGAACCTAGCAACTGTGTATATCATGAATTAGCCCAGGAAGAGTCTTGAGACTTGGAAACCATGATGAGATCATCGTTAATCATGAAGTAAGATTTCAAAAACGTGAGCACAGTTTATAGAAAGAAAAGCATGGATCCCAAAAGCTCAGTGGAGGTGGAAAACATAAGAATTGGTAACAGACTGGATGTGGGAAGTGAGAGAGGGGGAGATGTTGAAGATGGCTCCAAGATTTCTAGGCTGGAAAACTTGTGGCTGCTTGGTAATGCCATTGAGGAAAAAGATAATTAATTCTGTTTTAGATACATTGAATTTAGAGACACTGAACTGCTGCAAGTGTAAAATAGCAACAGCAGAAGTGCCAGCTAGGAGGTGGAATGCTAATCTAGAGTTTAGGAGGAACTTGGGGAACTTAAGTGTAGATTTGGGAGAAATTTACATAAAGATGGTTGAAATTGCTGAAAGAGAGAAAGAGACAGACAGAGAAAGTTTGTAAAGTTGACAACTTGCCATCTAAAGAGATTCATGAGTAAACCTTCCATGACAGGTAATATTTCTGTTCAGCTGTTACCTTGATTAAGAAAAAAAAAAAGACTTGGAAATATGTGCCTTTAGCCACATCCTCTCTCCTAAGCTGAACTGAATCTTCAGCTATTCACTAACATCTTTCACATCAGTATGTGTATGTGCTAGTTGCTCAGTCTTTTCCAACTCTTTGTGACCCCATGGACTATAGCTCACCAGCCTCCTCTGTGGAATTCACCAGGCAAGAATACTGGTGTGGGTTACCATTCTCTTTTCCAGGGGATCTTCCTGACCCAGGGATCGAACCCGGATCTCCCTCATTGCAGGAGGATTCTTTACCATCTGAGGCACCAGGGAAGCCCCAGCCACATTATTATATCCAGGACCAAAGCCCCCACTCTCTTCCTCAAATCAGACCTCATTCCAGAACTCCCACTGCATCTCAGTGACACTGCCATTCTTCCAGTCCTCCGGGCGAGTCACCTTTGACTTTTTGCTTTTCTCACTGTTCAGCTCCACTCCTCCATGCTCACTTTTGTGTTGTATGTAGGTCTTTCCCCTCCTTGCTACTGCCCATACCTCACTGAATTTCAGGCCTTAATTCTTCTTTGTAGAACAGCTGGTACCTTTTTCACTATTCTTTCCACCCACCACCTCCCTCCATCCCATTCATCCTACTTCTTAGACCTAAAAGGAAGAATTCTGTTGCAGCTCTTAGCAGAGGGCCAGGTTTGTACACTCAGTACACGGGAGCTGCTGCTGTTATCATAATTGTTATTATTGATCCTAATGGTTGTTTTCCATGTTAAAAGAATATATTTTATCTCTGCTATTTTCCCTGCACCTTTTAATTCATTGTCTGTTCTTTTCAGTGCAGGGATAGGCAGGACGGGGTGTTTTATCGCTACATCCATTGGCTGTCGACAGTTGAGAGAAGAAGGAGTTGTGGATGCGCTGAGCATCGTCTGCCAGCTGCGTGTGGACAGGTGAGTGTTGGCAGCATGCAACAAGAGACACTTCAGAGCAGCAGCAGCATCATAACCTGATTTAACCACACTCCTGACTCTATAAATATTTGTGTAAAATGCTTAAGAATGTACAGTATATTAAAAAGTCATCAAAGAAAGTGTTATTTGTAACACTGACCCTCAGGAACCCAAAACCAAGAGCTTGTGCTTAACCCTCCTTGTCTCTGATGCAGGTTGTTTATAGTGGTAGCTCTTAGAGTTCTACCTCTGTTCCTTCACAGGGACTTTGCATTTTCATTTGAATTCACTGAGTCCTTCACTGTAGGATCTTGCTCCTTTAGAATGAGGCATATGCCATACTACCAAGAGTCATCTTTTTTCTCCACTCATCCTTTTTTAATTGTGAAAATGCACATGGCAAAATTTACTATCTTAACCATTTTTAATAGTACAGTTCAGAGTGTTAAGTATATTCATATTGTTGTGCAACCAATCTCCAAACTCTTTTCATCTTGCAAAGCTCTGTACCCATTTTCTTGGCAACTACCATTCACCTTCTGACTCTTTGAATTTGACTACTCTAGGGGCTTCATATAAGTGGAATCATACGGTATTTGTGTGTTTGTTACTGGCTTATTTCACTTAGCATGGTATCTCCAAGATTCATCTATATTGTAGCATGTGTCATAATTTCCTTCCTTTTTAAGGCTGAATAATATTCCACTGTATGTATATACCATATTTTGTTTATCCAGCCATCTGTTGATGGACTCTTAAGTTGCTGCCACCTTTTGGCTGCTGTGAATAATGCTGCTATGAACATGGGTGTACAAATAGCTACTTGAGATTCTTTAGGGTATATACTCATAAATGAGATGGCTAGAGCATACAGTAATATTTTTAATTTTTCAAGGAATGCCACACTGGTTTCCATAGCAGCTGCACCATTTACATTCTCATCAACAGTATACAGGGACTCCAACTTGTTTGTTTGTTTGTTGTTTTGTAGTAGTAGTCATCCTAATGGGAGTGTGGTGAAAGAGTCATTTTCAGGTATAGATGGTTTGATAACCTTTGTGATGATCTCTGTTTATGCACTGAAAACAGAACAAACAAGCAATTTCTTTTCTTGCTTGCTCCAAAACTAAACCTGGGGAAATGAACAGTTGAGTGAATGACAGGTGAGTGACAGAGGAAGTGAACAGATGCTCACTGAAAACAGGCACAAAGAGGAAGATGCTTGCAATCACATGAGCAGAGGACCTGCTTGCTCTGCAGTTCACTGTGCTCTTGTGGGAGAAGAGTTGTCCCAAAAGCTCAGCTGTGGGTTCTCTTCATTCATATGGCAAGTGTGTATCAACCACCTTCTAACTGCAAGATGTTGTTCTGGATGCTGCAAGTACTGAAACAACATGAGTGAGATTCTGCTCTCCTAGAGTTTACATGCTAACAGTGAGAGAGAAGAGATAATAAACAGCAAAGAAATAAACAGGATAACTTCAGACAGATAAATGCTGTGAGGTAATAAAACATGAAAGTCACAGAAGCTGAGCCTCCTAGAATTTAGCCCTATGACCTAGAGTTTCCTAAAAGTGAAACCACAAAAGTCACATTTTAAGAGTCACACAATAAATATTTATTGAGCTGCTACTCTGTACTAGGTCCTGCAATTTCAATACAGACAAAAGAATTATTCTGAAAATTCAATGAGAAAATAGATATAAAGGCACATAGGAAGCCTTCCAATAAATGTTCACTTTGTTACTGTCATCTTCATTATTACTAAAATCATCAGTAAAGCCTCTTTGATCTCTAAAAATTAAACATTCAAATTCCCTTTTGGGATGAGGTTTTCCCTCCTCGTCGCTATCCTTCTTTCTTTCCTTTCAAATAATCATTTCTCCATCTTTGTATCTTCCCTCTGTTTTTCTCTTAACTCTGACTGGCTTATTAGAGACTGTTACCCATGGTGATTACAATTATGGACTCTGTAAACAGACTGCCTGATTTTGCATCCCGGCTCCCACCATTGCCTGGTTGTGTGGCCTTGGGCAAGTTACAGGACTTCTCCTTGCCTTGATTTTCTCATCTGGAAAATGGAAGTAATAATAATAACTAATTCCTATTTTTTTTATAAGGATTAAGAGGTAATCTGTAAAGTGTCTGGCACATAAGCATGTAACCAAGGTTAGCCACAGTTATTATCGATAGATATAGCAGGAACCTGAGCATGCATCTGTAAAATGGAAATAATAATATATACCCCACAGGGTTATGGTAACAGTAAGGTGAGATTACACCTGTGATGTACTAAGTAGAACACTTAGTCTAGGTTTCTTTCTTTTTTGAATTCTTACTGAATTTGTTACAATATTGTTTCTGTTATTTATGTGCTGGTTTTTTGGCTGTGAGGCATGTGGGATCTTAACTCCCTGACCAGGGATCGAACCCACACACCCTGCATTGGAAGGTGAAGTCTTAACCAGCAGACCACCAGGGAAGTCCCCCAGTCAGGTTTCTTACCCTCTCTCTACTCTCTTCCCCACTTCTGCCTTTCCATGTGTGCTAAGTTGCTTCAGTCGTGTCCGACTCTTTGTGGCCCCATGGACTGTAGCCCACCAGGCTCCTCTGTCCATGGGATTCAGGCAAGAATACTGGATTGAGTTGCCATGCCCTCCTCCAGGAGATCTTCCCAACGCAGAGATAGAACCCGAGTCTCTTGTCTCCTGCATTGGCAGGCAGGTTCTTTACCACTAGCGCCACCTGGGAAGCCCCACGTGTAACTGCTTCTAAAAATGTTTTTGTGCGTAAGATCAGCTCCAATTCTCTGTCCCCTCCTCTTATATTTACTGTCTCAGTTTCCTGAAACCGCCTTGTTTCTATCCACTACTACCCACCCCAACTGGAATAGAATTCATTTGCTTCACTTCAGACTCTGGGACCTACCTTCACCAAGAACAGGGACCCTACATTAGAGAGTGAGGGACAGCACCCACTCAGCCTTGAGCTGCTCCTGCGGTGACCTTAATCTCTTCTGCTTTCTGCTTCTGTAAACAAGGCTCCTTCATGGGACCCACAGATCCCTAGGGACTCCAGTTCATATCCGTGCACGCTCTTTCTTGTAAGACCCTGATGCTGGGTAAGATTGAGGGCAGGAGGAGAAGGGGAGGATAGAGGATGAGATGGTTGGATAGCATCACTGACTCAATGGACATGAGTTTGGGTGGACTCAGGGAGCTGGTGTTGGACAGGGAGGCCTAGAGTGCTGCAGCTCATGGGTTGCAAAGAGTCAGACATGATTGAGCGACTGAACTGTACTGAACTGAATGCCGGAACTCCGTGAATGCCTAATTCGCAGATCTAAATGGACTCCAAGTTGATGTACAACGCTTGATCTGACTCTGTTTGAAACAACACCTTGAAAAAAAGGGGCTTGGTTTGTTCATTGTTTAGGCTCTTGTGCCGCTTAGATCTTGTCTATTCACCCACCCCTATATCCTTCCTCCCCTATCTGCTACTATAGCCTGACATCCACCTTGGTCTCTAATTCCCAGTCACTTTACTCTGTCAAGTCTACCAAATTGTCCTCTAACTTCGAAGAAAATCACAAATACATTTTTTAAACCATATCACAATGCCTCCTCTCGTCAACTCCTTCCTTCCTAAAGCAAATAGGCAGAACATTTAGCCTTGGCCTGCCATCAATACCAAGGTCTTCCCACAAGGCTTGTCATTTTGCTCTGGATAGGAGTTTCAAAACATTCCACTTCTCTGCTGACCTAAACTCTATAGGTTCCCTACCCCCTGGATTTGAATTACTGCCAATACATATCTCGAAATCATGCTAACTGATTTATTTATCGAGATCCATTCTACATAAATACTAAGCAGCTGCTTCTGTTGTCTATGAAGCAGAACATCTCCTTGAAATTTTCCTTGGAAAGTCTTCTCTTTGCCTTCCTTTCTTCGCAGGATTAACATTAGTTGGTTCAGTCACTCAGTCCTGTCCAACTCTTTGCGACCTCATGAATGCCAGGCTTCCCTGTCCATCACCAACTCCCGGAGCTTGCCCAAACTCCTGTCCATTGAGTTGGCGAAGACATCCAACCATCTCATCCTCTGTTGTTCCCTTCTCTTCTTGCTTTCAATTTTTTGCCAGCATCAGGGCCTTTTCCCGTGAGTCAGTTCTTCACATCAGGTAGCCAAAGTATTGGAGCTTCAGTCTCACCATCAGTCCTTCCAATGAATATTCAGGACTGATCTCCTTTAGGATGGACTGGTTGGATCTCCTTAGAGTTCAAGGGACTCTCAAAGTCTCCTCCAACAGCATAGTTCAAAAGCATCAATTCTTCAGTGCTCAGCCTTCTTTATAGTCCAACTCTCACATCCATACATGACTACTGGAAAAACCATAGCTTTGACTAGATGGACCTTTGTTGGCCGAGTAATGTCTCTGCTTTTTAACATGCTGTCTAGGTTTGTCATAGCTTTTCTTCCAAGGAACAAGCGTCTTTTAATTTCATAGCTGCAATCACCATCTGCAGTGATTTTGGAGCCCAAGAAAATGAAGTCCTCACTGTTTCCATTGTTTTCCCATCTATTTACCATGAAGTGATGGGACCAGATGTCCCGATATTACTTTTTTGAATGTTGAGTTTTAAGCCAGTTTTTTCATTCTCCTTTCACTTTCATCAGGACTTCCCTGGTGGCTCAGACAGTAAAGTGTCTGCCCACAATGCAGGAGACCTGGGTTCAATCCCTGGGTCGGGAGGATCCCCTGGAGAAGGAAATGGCAACCTACTCCAGTACTCTTGCCTGGAAAATCCCATGGACGGAGGATTCTGGTAGGCTACAGTCCATGGGGTTGAAAAGAGTTGGACACGACTGAGCAACTTCACTTTCACTTTCATCACGAGGCTGTTTAGTTCCTCTTCACTTTCTGCCATAAGGGTGGTATCATCTGCATATCTAAGGTTATTGATATTTCTCCCAGCAATCTTGATTCCAGCTTGTGCTTCATCCAGCCCAGCATTTCACATGATGTACTCTGCATATAAGTTAAATAAGCAGGGTGACAATATATAAGCTTGACATACTCCTTTTCCAATTTGGAACCAGTCTGTTGTTCCATGTCCAGTTCTAACTGTTGCTTCTTGACCTGCATACAGGTTTCTCAGGAGGCAAGTAAGGTAGTCAGATATTCCCATCTCCTGAAGAATTTTTTACAGTTCGTTGTGATCCACACAATCAAAGGCTTTAGTGAAGTCAATGAAGCAGAAGTAGATGTTTTTCTGGAATTCTCTTACTTTTTCTATGATTCATTGAATGTTGGCAATTTGATCTCTGGTTCTCTGCCTTTTCTAAATCCAGCTTGAACATCTGGAAGTTCTCGGATTCACATACTGTTGAAGCCTAGCTTGGAGAATTTTGAGCATTACTTTGCTAGCATGTGAAAAATTTTAGCATTACTTTGCTAGCATGTGAAATGAGTACAATTTGCACTTCCTTAGTTATTATAAAAAGCAAAACGGAAAACCTCACTCCCTTCTTTGACCCCATCCAACTTCTTCCAGTACTTCTTGTGTCTTGCTTCATTATTTCATCCATTTATTGTCATATTTCATTTTCAAAATTCCCAATTTGTAGGTGACTGCTGCTGTTGACCATGTTTTAACTTATGCCGGTAAATGGAAAACTGGCTTTAGAAAATCTGAATGTCTGCCCTCCTGCTCTTGCAGCTTATTGTTCTTCATCAGTTCTTCAAACCTGTCTGCAATCCTGGTCTCTGTGGTCATCCTTACCTTCAGTTTTGGATGAGTCTTCAGACATTCCCAAATGTGCTATTAATTACAGAGATTTATTTAAGCATGGCCATTCCACCATGGTCTTCAAAGCACATCTCATTTAACTCCAAAAATGAACCCAAGAGTCAGAAAAGAGATATTCTTTAGCCTCATTTTTTAAAAGTAAGTAAACAAACAATTCAAGATATCAAATATCTTGTCTGATAACATTTAGCTAAGAAAACTGGAAAAGTAGACCTCTTTGGCATCTGGGACTTCTGATTTCTAACTCAAGGTATGACTCTTGATTAAAAATAAATAAGTTTTTGGAATATGTTTATTGCAAAATTGCTAGACAAAAACATAGCTCTTTGAAAATTCTTTGTCAATGAAAAATGCAGTGACACCACAATTTTTAAAACAATGGTTAACCTGAAGGACAGCTGTTTCATGAATAGAGTGATATTGTCAACAATTGTCTTAAGAATATAATTTGAGGAACATAGAGATGCTGTTGCCTCATTTCAAAATATCTATCTATAAAGGGTGCCTAAAATATCTCTGTGTGGTGAGTGTCTGCTGCTGCTGCTAAGTTGCTTCAGTTGTGTCCGACTCTGTGCGACCCCATAGACGGCAGCCCATCAGGCTCCCCCATCCCTGGGATTCTCCAGGCAAGAACACTGGAGTGGGTTGCCATTTCCTTCTCCAATGCATGAAAGTGAAAAGTGAAAGTGAAGTCACTCAGTCATGTTCGACTCTTCGAGACCCCATGGACTGCGGCCTACCAGGCTCCTCTGTCCATGGGATTTTCCAGGCAAGAGTACTGGAGTGGGGTGCCATCGCCTTCTCTGGTGGCAAGTGTCTAAAACACTACTATTAGAGAGCTAATCTTCTTGTTTAAAGACCTATTCTTTTAAAGTTTTTTGAGCCTAGAGTTGAGAGGTGAGAAGTGTGTATGTCTTAGTCACTCAGTCATGTTCAACTCTCTGAGACCCCATGGACTATAGCCCGCCAGCCTCCTCTGTCCATGGGATTCTCCAGACAAGAATACTGAAGTGAGTATCCATTCCCTTCTCCAAGGGATATTCCCAATCCAAGGATTGAACCTGTGTCTCCTGCATTGCAGGCAGATTCTTTACTGTCTGAGCCACCAGGGGAACGCCTACATCTTCCTGGCTATTAACACATTAAACAGGGTGACCTAGCCTTTTCCGGCTGAGGGTATGTTAGCTAGAGAGTGTAAGTCCACACATCAGCAAGGCATTCAGAACTGAGGTTTTGATGAAGGAGAATTGAAGAGAGGGCTCCAGAAGAGGTTCTGACATTGAGGAGACTGCCAGACAGCTTTGTGCACAGCGAAGGTGAGAGGCAGAAGATACCTCTGGCAAGATCAGCTACCTGATTTGCAGGGACCAGTAAAAATGAAAATGTGGAGCCCCATTTTAAAAAATAATTAACTCTTTCAAGATGGTGACAACAGAGCATGAAACCAATACAGGGTCTTCTTCAGCACAGGGAGAGAGGCTGGTGTGACTGAGCAAGTCAAACTGATGGAGTTGTCCCTGTCAAGGGATACTTCAGGGTGGGTGTTTGTAAGTGTGTGTGAATCCTGTGTGCTGTGGAACAGTCACCCAAGATCTCTCCTCCGAGCAGTCCCCCTGAATCACACATGCGTTCACGTATTTGACAAAGGTTTACTGAACATTACTACTGAACATGCATCAGGTGCCTGGGGAGCATGCGTGCATGCTGAGTCACCTCGGTTGTGTCCAACTCTTTGTGACCCTGTGAACTGTAGCCCACCAGGCTCCACTTGCCTGTCCATGGGATTCTCCCAGCAAAAATACTGGAGTGGGTTGCCATTTCCTTCTCCAGGAGATCTTCCCCACCCAGGGGTCAAATCTGTATCTCTTACATCTCCTGCATTGGCAGATGGATTCTTTACCACTAGCACCACCTGGGAAGCCCCCACTTTGAGTAGAGCAAAATGGATTTCTTAACAGACTTTTCCAGACTGTTTCTCATATGTTTCAAACCTTTTAGGTAAAGGTTTTTAAAGCTTATTTATTTATTTATTTTATTTTTGGCTGTACTTGGTCTTCATTGCTGCTCCAGGACTCTCTCTAGTTGTGGTGCTTGGGCTTCTCATTGTGGTGACTTCTCTTCGTGCAGAGCACAGGCATTAGGTGTGCAGACTTGAGTAGCTGCGGCATGCAGGCTCAGTAATTGTGGTACACAGGCTTCATTGCCCCGAGGCATGTGGAATCTTTCTGGACCAGAGATCGAACCATGTCCCCTGTATTGGCAAGCAGATTCTTAACCACTGGACTACCAGGGAAGTCCCTCAGGACACATTTTAATGATTAGTTAAACTCTGAGAACCTGCTACATGTCAGATTAGCTACAGTACGGATTAGCCTATACTCAGGCAAAAAAAAAAAAAAAAATTAAAAAGTTTCTCAATTTTGAGAAAAAAATCTGTATGCTATGTTTCTTAGAACTTGTCTCCACCTGGATAGTCACAAAAAGTATTAAAGTGTTAAAGGATACGAAGCATCGCCCAGCATGGTAATCCGCTTCACTTACTTGAAGCACTCTTTCACATTTATTTGACCACATAACACTTTCCTCCGAGACTATCTAAATGAAAGGGAAAGAAGTTATAAAATAATAAATATAAGCTGTTCTTTCCAAAGCTTGGTGCCAAAGAGAAAACTAGAGATGGCAGAGGATCGTGAGCCTGGGAGGAGACCATTAAAAAGGTGAAAGGAAAGGGCAGGACTGACTAATTGGAGCGTCTAGCTTAGTATAATAAGGGCTATGAAAGATGGAGTCAATATATCATAAGGCTAATATTTTGAACTCTTTAGAGTTCAAGCTCCACCAGATTTTTCCTATCCTCTCATACCTTTTTAAACAACAGCCTCTATCCACTAGTGATCCAAAGTTGGACACTACATCTTCTTTACAGATTATCCCCCACCACTTTTACCTGCCTCCTCTGAGAAGTCCAAGGCCTGGCTAACAGCAAAGAAAAAAAGTGATTTGGATACTGGAAATGGATTACATGACTGATAAATCAAGAATCTGAGCATCGAGTAGAATCAAAAACCTAATCAAGAGAAAACAAAAAGCAAATGACAATGCTGGATCATTGTTATTCAACATAACATAAACAGGCAATTTGTACTCAGATCACAAGTCTGCATTTTAGCAACAAATTCAAATGGTCTGATTTAGAGATGAGTGTGTTATGCTGAATGGATGCTTCCATTGTAACAACAATGACGAAGCCATTTGGTGGATTCCTCATTCTCTGGCAAGACATTATTTTTATTGGCTTTTGGGCAACATCTATTAATAGATGCTATAGTTCTCCCTGAAGTTTCATGAGTCTGTGATTCTCCTATTAATAATACTTTTGAGCATATTTTGAACTAAAATAGGATTTCTGTTTTTCCAAATGAGAGTTCAAATTCAGTGCTGGGCACCCACAGGTGTTTTATTTAGAAGTGCATTCATGAAAAAAAAAAAGTGCATTCATGGATCATTCCTTCATTGCCACTGTGTTCATTTTTAATTAAAAGATGAAGTCAGTAACAGGCAATTGGGACAGAGCACTGGCTGGTGCATCTCAGGGCTTCTCAGGTAGCACAGTGGTAAAGAATCTGCCTGCCAGTGCAGGAAGAAACAAGAGACAGGGGTTCCATCCCTGATTTGGGAAGATCCCCCGCAGTAGGAAGTGGCAACCCGCTCTAGTAATCTTGCCTGGGAAATTCCAAGGACAGGAGAGGCTAATGGGCTACAGTCCGCAGGGTTGCAAAGAGTCAGGCACAACTGAGGGACTGAGCATGTGTGTGCGCGCGCACACACACACATACACATACACACCAGTGAGACTGGGAAGCAGGCAACAACTAGAGAAAGCGGTGGCAGGGATCGCTGGAGCAGATGTCAAGGACCCTGAAGCTTGTCCTAGCTCTGCCCCTAAATTCCTGTGTGACCACTTGTCACTCTAGGCCTCTGAGTCTCCATATGTAGGAGAAGTGGTACTTATCAGAGGTCTCCAACCTGTTTCTGGTCCGAAGATCTCTTTTTAAGAGTAGAATATTTCCTGGACCTCAACCTGATGGTTATACTTTGCATCCCATAGTGCTTGTAAATGATCCTGTTTTATTACTTAGAAAGCCCTTATTATCTTATTTAAATATCCCTAAATTGTTGTGATGATACTACCACCTAATTAAGAATTCCAGTTGGTATTAAAGCTAAACCAACCAGATTTCACCATATTTAGAGCCTGCTATAAGAGATTCATTTAGGCTTCCCTGGTAGCTCAGCTGGTAAAGAATCCTCCTGCAATGCAAGAGACCCCAGTTCAGTTCCTGGGTTGGGAAGATTCCCTGGCAAAGAGATAGGCTACCCACTCCAGTATTCTTGGACTTCCCTTGTGGCTCAGCTGGTAAAGAATTTGCCTGCAATGCAGGAGACCTGGGTTCTATTCCTGGGGCGGGAAGATCCTGTGGAGAAGGGAGGAGCTGCCCACTCCAGTATTCTGGACTGGAGAATTCCATGGACTATATAGTCCATGGGGTCACAAAGAGTCAGATACGACTGAGCGGCTTTCACTTCATACGATGTTTTTCTGGTGTGAGATAGTGATGAAGGTCGTTTACACATTGAGTATGAAAGATACTTGTCCTTTAAAAGAAATAATAATATATAGTAATAAAATGGCCCAGGATACTCAGAGACTGCCTCATATGCATATGGAGAATGATTAAGGAGCCATATGTGACCATCAAAAGACATCTAGGCAGGGAGGGAAGGAATGTGCTCCATTGCAGGCTGACGTCAGGCAATTTTTTCCTCATTATATTTCTTTTCATCCCACTTGGCACCTCTGAACTCTGGAAGAACTTGAAAACAGAGTTTGGGAAGTGAAACACATAAAATAATTTGTGATCCCAAAGCCTTTTTTTTTTCTTCTCCCCCCTCCCCCCCTTTTTTCCTTCCCCGGAAACAGGAAACAATCTGTCTAATCCTCCCTTTTGAGAGTCAATAGTGAAATCTGCAGTTGTCTTTGTACATCCTTACCTTGGGGACCTTAAATTGGAATGACATCCAAAGTCCTTACTTGTGGCTTCCCAGACAGGATAGAAAAATGCTTCCAGTGTGCGTCATATCATTGTTTAAATGTTTTGATTAATCACTTTAGTTTGATGGGTTTTTTTAAACTATAACAACCTAAGAGGAGGAATACATATGCCATCAGTTTTCTTAGCTAACATGTGTCCCCAGAAAATTCTCTGTTTCCAAAACTTGGTTAAAATAATTCCAAAGCTAAAATTTCCACCTCTTGGTATATTTTTTATTAACTTTTGTCTTGCATTGAGCCATATCCTTTTGCAGTCCTGACTCATCACAGAGATCCCCTTAATTAGTGAATTTCAACAATCTCATTGGAAGATCGGGAATTCAACACTTTAGTTTACTTATTTTAAGAATACTTGATGATAAAGCTTAGAAATTGGTTTGGATTTCCTTGACATCATAGTTCCTAGGCCGTAACAAGATGTTCTCTTGTAAAACAGATTATGCTAACCGAATCTTCCAAGTGGTTATCAGGACAACCTTTTCATTCTTCTCAGCTAGGATTCAATTGAGTGTTAACCTGGATGTTCAGAAGAAAATTGACCAGCTTTAAGGAAAAAAAAAATATGGGGAACTCAAGATCTGCTAGGGCATTAAATTATCATTTGACTTGTGTTGGCTTTTATGCCCTACAAATACTCTGTAGAGAAAATGTCCACATTCAAAATACCTGGTGAGAATCAATCAAAACATTAAGTTTACATTCTCAGTCCTTGAAATGACATGATGTTTAGACATGGAGAAAACATCTGTCCAAGATACCCCAAGTTCAGCTCCAAACGTTAGCTGTGTTTGACTCATGCCCAAGCTGTCGGAGCTTTACCCAGGAGGCACATTATCATCCACACCTTTTGTTCTAAATTTACTGTACCAAACTTTACCAAAAGAATTCCAGATTTGAAAATAATAAAAAGCCAAGGAGCGTCAGTTCCATTGTTAGCCCAGGAATGAGTCACCGCTGCAGAATTTCTTCTGTCTACTGATTAGACCGGATACGCGCTGGGCGGTGCAGCAGGAAAGGCTTGTTGCTCTTTGTATGTGTGAGTTAATAGTCACAAAAGGTCACAATTTTAACATGTTAAAAACCAAACCTCTCTCCTGGGCATCTGGCAGGGTTTTTTTTTTTTCAACACACCCTCCCAGGAGCAAAGGGGAAAAAAAATATAGTTTTTTCCTTTCTAACCTGAGATTACTCTCTGCTGACATGGCTACGTGCTTTTGTGCATGCAGACCAAGATGACATGGATTTTTGTGTTTGGCGGGGCTGATGTGACTTGAGCTATCTGACATTTCTGAAAGGACAGTTGGCCTGATTTCTTTCTGGCCTGGCCAAGCACAATGTTCATATTCTGTGGCCACAAAGAAATTAGAGCCTTGCACCCAACACCATTTTTGCAATAGAAGAAGTGACTTTCTTCCAAAGCGTGAAATGGGGCATAATTAGGGTGAAAAGATAGTTTGTCTAAACCAATGCACTTCTGAGGGTGAAAAGGAGGCTTTATTAATAATTAGACAAGGACAGCAGGAGTAAAGCGGGTCTGTCCCAAGCAAACCAGGCACATGATCACCCTTAGGGTTTGTGTTAACCAAGCATTTACCAAAAGAATAAGAAATAGAATATGTGACATTTATCTAATACTCGCTAGGTGACAGCCACTGTGTCCACTAAAAAATATAGTCACAACCTGAAAGTAGAGAGTTATTTTATTTGGTGGGAATGTTTAGGACTCCCAGCGCCCCAGAGACAGCATCTCAGTAGCTCTGAGAAAACTGTTCCAAGGTGGTGGAAGGGGGAGTCAGGCTATATACAAGTTTACAACAAAGGGAGCAAGTGGTCCAAACATCAAAGATCAGATATCAAGTTAAGGAATTTAGCAATCTATGTATGAGAAGATGCAAGCCTCTGCTGCTAAGTTACTTCAGTCATGTCTGACTCTTTGTGACCCTGGGGACCGTAACCCACCAGGCTCCTCTGTCCATGGGATTCTCCAGGTAAGAATACTGGAGTGGGTTGCCATGCCCTCCAGTGGATCTTCCTGACCCAGGGATAGAACCCACATCTCTTACACCTACCTGCAAGCCTCTGGGCTCACTGAATTCATTCCTTTCTTATGCACCTCAGCTATCTGGGGCCAAACCCTGTTTCCTTGTTCATCTTAAGGAGTGGTAGATAGCTGCTTCTTGCATTCCCCCCAGCTCCTCAGTGGGGCAGGGAGCGAGGTGGGGGGGATTTGCTAGGTCACAGTTTTAGGAGCCCTCATTCACATTTGGCTTCCTTGGTGGCTCAAAAGGTAAAGAATCTGGTTCAATCCCTGGTTTGGGAAGATCTCTGGAGAAGGGAATGCAAGCTACTCCGGTATTCTGGCCTGGAAAATTCCATGGACAGAGGAGCCTGGTGGACTACAGTCCATGAGGTCGACTAACACTTTCACTTTGATTCACATTTGGAGGCCAGAAATTGCTGTTGGCTCTGATCTTTCTTGTTTATTGATATGGCAGGAGATATTTTCATTTCACAACTGTGCTAAGCATTCTATGGATTATCTCATTTAAACCTGGCAAATTTTGAAGCCTATTAGGTAAACACTCTTTGCCAGGCCGGTGGTTTTTAAACTTTTGTGGGGGGGGGGACAAAACATTGGGAAGACAAAATCTTCCAGAAAACACTGATATGGAAAACCGTAACAATAATGTTAAAAAGAAAAGAAGAAAGAGTAAAGAGAAATGCCTTGGTCAAAACTGGGATTAGGAACCAGTCTAAGGACACCCTCCTTCCCCACACAGACACTGTGGTAGAACCCTGGGTTCCTGGGAATTCTGTGAATAGCCTTTGGCTAGACGTTGACAGGCTCTGACTCATTTGATCCTCACAATCTTGATGAGGTTTGTCATTAACGTCACTTTACAGGTCAGGATAATTCAGCTGGGATAGAATAAGTGATTTGTTCAAAAGCCTGTAGCTGGTAGGTTCAAAAGCAAGGATTCAAACTTGAATCTGTCTGACTCCAAGCTTCCTTCTTTTCACTAGGTCATCTACCTCCACTGTAGGTGACTCTTCACTAGTAGGTTCATATTTAAAAACATATCTGAATTTTTCCATCTAGGCTTACCCACTCCAGTACTCTTGCTGGAAAAATCCCATGGACGGACTGGGTGGGCTACAGTCCAAAGGATCACAAAGAATTGGACATGACTGAGCAAATAAGCACATCTAGGCTTGCCCAGCCTGAGCAGTATGGCAGAGCAGTCTTCTGCCAGATGTGCTCTTAGTTCTGTAAGGTCCTCTGAGGACTCATTCCAGAGCCTGCCATCCAGCCCTGTTTGACCAGATAGCACCAAAGAATAGCTAACACTATGGTATTGCAAGTGTTTAGCTGTGTAGTAATAAATATTTTTAAATGGAGTATTCATTTATAGCTCACGACAGTGCTGTAAAGCAGGTATGGTTAGATGAATACATCATCATTTTGCAGAAGAGAAAAACAGCATGGCAAAGATTATATAATAAGGGTAAAGCAGCTAATAAGTGGTGGAGACACAATTTGTCTTGACAGCAGTGTATGATGTCTTTTTACCTCTTAACACTCTTTGGTCCCTACTGGTAATGAACCTGATCCTTTGACAGCTCAAGTTTTTTCAAACTCACAATGACTCTCATGGTTAACTGGGTTGCCTTGCCCTGCTTTTATATGGACTTACTCATTTTTGATAATCTAATTCCCATTTGGCAACAAGTATTGTACCTTAATGTATTATACCCCCAGGAAAAGATTTGTATCTAAACAGGATTCTCCAAGGAGAGATAGTGCTTTAAATACAGTATGTTGGGTAATGGTGCTGATTTTGGCATGCTGCCTGACTGATGACAGCCTTTCTCTACTGAAGCATCATCTTAACTCTTAAAATCTTAAGCTTGGTTAAGTTTTTAACTATGATCTGTTGGAGATAAAGGATTATTTAGTGCCTTGATAATTGAGTTGGCTTATGCCTTTTATGTGGTGTTGGAGAAGACTCTTGAGAGTCCCTTGGACTGCAAGGAGATTCAACCAGTCCATCCTAAAGGAACTCAGTCCTGAATATTCATTGGAAGGACTGATGCTGAAGCTGAAACTCCAATACTTTGGCCACCTGATGCAAAGAACCGACTCACTGGAAAAGACCCTGATGCTGGGAAAGATTGCAGGCGGGAGGAGAAGGGCACAACAGAGGATGGGATGGTTGGATGGCATCACCAACACGATGGACATGAGTTTGAGTAGGCTCCAGGAGTTGGTGGTAGACAGGGAAGCCTGGTGTGCTGCAGTCCATGGGGTCACAGAATCAGACATGACTGAGCGACTGAACTGACTGATGCCTTTTAAAGTAATAAAAAGAGAATTCCTGATTCTTACCTTTAAAGACCAGCTTGCTCAGAAACTTTACATCAGTAATATAGATCCAGACCTCAGCAAGTCCTTGGAGCCCTGTCTGACCCGAAAGGTACCTGCAATCCGAGTCAGAGTTCTCCTGGAGGCTGAATTAGTACGGGGCTCTCTTGAGGGTTCATGATTAATCTTGCTATGTTCATTTAGTCCATAAATATATTTTGTTTTAGGTACTACATTAGCTTCTTGAGTATTTTTCACTATGGTCCCCCTATAAGAGACTGTATTTGTCCCATAACAGGATAAATAAAATCTGCAGGCTAAATTATTAGAATTTAAGTTCTTACAAAGATCAGCAGTGTTCTACATACCAATATATGTAATTGGAAATAATATTTTAAAAGATGATTGTAATGAGTTCCTAATTTTGAGTCAACTTCCAGTTAATGCATTCTGTGATGCCCTTTCCCTTCTTGTAGCCTAGAGCTTGTATGTTTTCATACTACATGAGACAGCCTGGCCTCAGTAACCTCCTTAACAATTATTTACTTCAGACTGGTAAATGTTTTCCACTTTTGCAAATACACATAAACTGTAACATCATGCCTGTTCTTAAAGGACTTAAACCTAGTTAGAAATAATTTTGAAATGGAATTAGACAGTATATCACATGATATCAAATTACTTGTAGTCAAGACCCTGTCTTAGCCCTGTCTTCTTCTACTCCTTTATAAATGACAGATAAAAGGACACAGGCATGCTTGTTAACTATCTGGGAGACACCAATCTGGGGGTGAAAAATAAAGGCTAATATACTGAATGATAGAAATAGTGATGTCAGTAAATAAGAACTTTGTGCTGAAACCAACAAGTTGAATAGGAATAAACAGAAAGTTCTGCACTTAGTTTGAAAAAAATAAGCACAGAATGGAAGAGAGCTGTGATTTTCACATTCAAAAACAATCCTGTGGACTCTTTCTTTAACCCAAACCTTCACTCAATATCCTAAAATACTTGCCGAGCACCAGGCATTCGGTAGGCACTGCAGGATCTTTCCACCCACTGCACCTGCAAAAGCAGACTCTTTGGCTTATAACATGCAGCTAGAGAGGGAAATATTCCCACTGACATGATCTCCTCAGGAGTAGACACAACACTCTAAGAAGGTCATACTTGATAAAACAGCCTATAGAAAGAGGAGGCTAGACTGGGGAGTGACAGGGAAACCAGGCTGCATAGAAATATTGAGTGACCACAGGATGTTTAGTCTAGAGAAGAAAAGATTATGGGACTTTGATGGTTGTTTTCCAACACTTAGACAGCTATTGTGTGACTCTTAAGAGGAACCTTAAGGCTTTTAGGGTTATTTCAGTTTGACCAATGGGGAGGGTGAAAGTTAAAGAGGAGCAGATTCATTCTGACGTCTTCAAAAGTTTTCCTGCCAACCTTGGCAAAGGCTAACTACCCCCCGGCAGAAACTAGCTGACCGTCTACCGTGTAGAACTCTCCCTCCTAGAAAGGCAACGTTTTGTTGGCAGTTGGAATGCGTGACCTCTGAGGATCCCTCAGATGCCGAATCTTTCCCTTTTATTTTTCAAAACAAGTGAGAAGTAACCTCACTTTTCATACACCTCCCTTAAGCCTTGATATCCACAAGAGTTTTGCTAGCCTGCAACTAGTGAGTTTGTTTCTGCATCTTGTCCACCTTCACTGGCAGAAACAACATGTGACTTAGTTAACAGAATGTCGTAGTAGGTATACTCCAAGCATTAAAACTACACTGCTGACCTTTCTGGGGTAAGATGGTGATTGAACCTGGACTGCACCTTCATTCATTCAACAGTTGGACATGTAAATACCAATGTTCACCAGGACATATAAGAAGGGGAAAATCTGGTCTCAAAGTGAAGCAAATGGTGAGAGGAAATTCACAGACAAGAGTCCAGGAGACTGAGCACTTGTAAGGCTCCACAGACTGCCTGCAGCTTAAGGAGGGAGCCTAGTGAGCTGTGCAGATGCCAAAGGAAGGGAGGTACCTCTCAGCTCCCTAGAGCGGCCTCAATATTTCCTGTGGCTGGCTCTCCCAAGCCTCACAGTCAAAGCCAGCATCTTCCGGACACCTGCTGTTTTTAGGTGTGCCCAGATGTCATCATCCAGCTGAGAAAAGTCATCACCTCAGCTGGCCACTCCTGTTGTCGACTTAGGATCAAGGAACACTTTGACCAGAGAGCTGCCTTTAGTACAACAAAATGTGCAGTTCTATAAAAAAGGAACGATGATATATTTCTGCCAATAAGTTGCAGTCACCAAAAAAATCATGTATTTGCCTCTCTATTACCAAGTACATCATTTGGGCATCCCATTGACCTGTTTAGTGTAGTTCTGAAGGATGAAGTGTTTCCAACTTAACACCACTGTTTAAGAGGATGAAATCTTACTGCTTTGATACCTTGTAAGCTTATATTTATATATAAGGGCAAAGGCTAATAGAGTTTTGCCAAGAGAACGCACTGGTAATAACAAACACCCTATTCCAACAACACAAGAGAAGACTCTACACGTGGACATCACCAGATGGTCAACACCGAAATCAGATTGATTATATTCTTTGCAGCCAAAGATGGAGAAGCTCTATACAGTCAGCAAAAACAAGACCGGGAGCAGACTGTGGCTCAGATCATGAACTGCTTATTACCAAATTCAGACTTAAATTGAAGAAAGTAGGGAAAACCACTAGACCATTCAGGTATGACCTAGATCAAATCCCTTATGAGTATACAGTAGAAGTGACAAATAGATTTAAGGGGCTAGATCTGATAGACAGAGTGCCTGATGAACTACGGACAGAGGTTCGTGACGTTGTAGAGCAGACAGGGATCAAGACCATCCCCATGGAAAAGAAATGCAAAAAAGCAAAATGGCTGTCTGAGGAGGCCTTACAGATAGCTGGGAAGAGAAGAGAAGTGAAAAGCAAAGGAGAAAAGGAAAGATATTCCCATCTGAATGCAGAGTTCCAAAGAATAGCAAGGAGAGATAAGAAAGCCTTCCTCAGTGATCAGTGCAAAGAAATAGAGGAAAACAACAGATTGGGAAAGACTAGAAATCTCTTCAAGAAAATTAGAGATACCAAAGGAACATTTCATGCAAAGATAGGCTCGATAAAGGACAGAAATGGTATGGACCTAACAGAAGCAGAAGATGTCGAGAAGAGGTGGCAAGAATACACAGAAGAACTGTACAAAAAAGATCTTCACGACCCAGATAATCACGATGGTGTGATCACTCACCTAGGGCCAGACATCCTGGAATGTGAAGTCAAGTGGGCCTTAGAAAGCATCACTACGAACAAAGCTAGTGGAGGTGATGGAATTCCAGTTGAGCTATTTCAAATCCTCAGAGGTGATGCTGTGAAAAGTGCTGCACTCAATATGCCAGCAAATTTGGAAAACTCAGCAATGGCCACAAGACTGGAAAAGGTCAGTTTTCGTTCCAATCCCAAAGAAAGGCAATGCCAAAGAACGCTCAAACTGCCACACAATTGCACTCATCTCACATGCTAGTAAAGTAATGCTCAAAATTCTCCAAGCCAGGCTTCAGCAATACGTGAACCGTGAACTTCCAGATGTTCAAGCTGGTTTTAGAAAAGGCAGAGGAACCAGAGATCAAATTGCCAATATCCGCTGGATCATCGAAAAAGCAAGAGAGTTCCAGGAAAACATCTATTTCTGCTTTATTGACTATGCCAAAGCCTTTGACTGTGTGGATCACAATAAACTGTGGAAAATTCTGAAAGAGATGGGAATACCAGACCATCTGACCTGTCTCTTGAGAAACCTGTATGCAGGTCAGGAAGCAGCAGTTAGAACTGGACATGGAACAACAGACTGGCTCCAAATAGGAAAAGAAGTACGTCAAGGCTGTATATTGTCACCCTGCTTATTTAACTTATATGCAGAGCACATCATGAGAAACGCTGGGCTGGAAGAAACACAAGCTGGAATCAAGATTGCCAGGAGAGATATCAATAACCTCAGATATGTAGATGACACCACCCTTATGACAGAAAGTGAAGAAGAACTAAAGAGCCTCTTGATGAAAGTGAAAGAGGAGAGTGAAAAAGTTGGCTTAAAGCTCAACGTTCAGAAAACTAAGATCATGGCATCTGGTCCCATCACTTCATGGGAAATAGATGGGGAAACAGTGGAAGCAGTGTCAGACTTTATTTTTTTGGGCTCCAAAATCACTGCTGATGGTGATTGCAGCCATGAAATTAAAAGACGCTTACTCCTTGGAAGGAAGGTTATGGCCAACCTAGATAGCATATTTAAAAGCAGAGACATTACTTTGCCAACAAAAGTCTGTCTAGTCAAGGCTATGGTTTTTCCAGTGGTCATGTATGGATGTGAGAGTTGGACGGTGAAGAAAGCTGAGTGCCACAGAATTGATGCTTTTGAACTGTGGTGTTGGAGAAGACTCTTGAGAGTCCCTTGGACTGCAAGGAGATCCAATCAATCCATCCTAAAAGAGATCAATCCTGGGTATTCATTGGAAGGACTGATGTTGAAGCTGAAACTCCAATACTTTGGCCACCTCATGTGAAGAGTTGACTCATTGGAAAAGACCCTAATGCTGAGTAGGATTGGGGGCAGGAGGAGAAGGGGATGACAGAGGATGAGATGGTTGAATGGCATCATCAACTCGATGGACATGGGTTTGGGTAGACTCTGGGAGTTGGTGATGGACAGAGAGGCCTGGCGTGCTGCAGTCATGGGGTCGCAAAGAGTCAGACACGACTGAGCGACTGAACTGAACTGATGCTTGTATTTAATAGAAGTGGGCAAGTAAACCTAGATATAAGCCCAATTTTAGTTATTACCATTAAATAGAAGTCACGTTATAGTGAGGCAATATATCTCATTTCTAAAGTTGAAGTGCTGAAAGTCCTAAAAACAATTATTTTGAATGGCAGCAACAACCACTAGGAAGAACTAATAAGTTTACAATTGGTTGTAGTATTGGTTATAGAGTTATGAAGACTTTATGAGACTTCACATAGTTACTAATAGGGATGCAGTTACTCAGTGAGCAGGAAAAATAACATTTATACAACTGTAGTAGCTTTGCTAGGTAAAGGAACCATTATCAAAAAAAATTCAATATACCTCCTTTATGTATAAACGTATAATGAGCAGTATTATTACTTCTCATGAAGTTAGGTACCTTCCACTAATCTAAAACATATGGTACACGGAATAACTAGTGATGATAGCGACATTAACTAAGGAGGGAAAAGCAAGAAGCAATTCTCTTTTTCCAACTCATTGAAGGATCTCCTGCTACTGTGTTTAAATACCCAGCACACCACACCCAAAAGTTGTTCCCCCATAACATACTCAAGTAAACCATTGCAAGGTAGTTCTTTTAACTTTTAGAAAGAGCAACATTTTACAGTTGAGTTTTGTTTAGTAAACCTACATCAATCAAATCCAAGTGCATAAATCCATATAACATAAGAAGAATGATAAGGCACCCTAGAAGTAATACTAACACTCCAAATAGAAGTGAATTTACTTAACTCTAGCAATAATCCTGTGAGAATAATCCCGTTATTCTCCTACTTTAATAGCAGATGAAACTGAGACAAAAGCATTTTAAGGAACTTGCCCAAGATCAATTTGCCCTTGCTAAGGCTAGGCATCGGAGGGATTTGAACTCAGACAGTCTGGTTCCAAAGTCCAAGTACTTAACCATAAGGCTGTGCTGCCTCCCCAATAATGATGTTGGTTAAATTAATCAAATGCCTACTGTGTAGCAGACACTGTGTTAATCCCTTCATATATATTAGTATATTAAAATCACCTATCAGGTCATCTGGACATAGGAAAGAGGGACAACAAAAGAATTACCATGCCAACTGTTCTGTCTTTGGCACAGCACCTTCACTTCAGTGTGGTCTCTGCATTACTTGAGATGGTGGGATGTTAGCAATAAGTTATATTATCTCTTCCTTGCAGGGGTGGAATGGTCCAAACCAGTGAGCAGTATGAATTTGTGCATCACGCTCTGTGCCTGTACGAGAGCAGACTTTCAGCAGAAACTGTCCAGTGATTCTCTGAAGACTTACCAGACCTTTGATCTCTAGGGGTGATTAGCTGATTACCCACTCAAGGCTTCTGGAAGGAGCTTCCTGCAGTGGAAGGGAAGAGAAGCCATGAAGCCAAGTAGGGGCATGGATTGTGGAAGATGGCAACATATTCAAGTCCTCCAGCCTCTTGTGTATATGAATGCACTTGTAAGCATCCCCTAAATTATTTTGAGGGTCCTCTACTGATGGAGGTATGGTCGATTTCTCACTCCGCTAAGGAGGAATTTGTTTTGTCTGTATTGACTATCTGCCACACAGAATATATGTATGAAATATATGTCATCAGATGATACCTTGAAGAGCTGCTGAAGAAATTATTATTGTGTGTTTAGATGCTTTAATGTTTGCAAAATCTGTCTTGTGAATGGACTGTCAGTTGTTAAACTGTTCCTGTTTTAAGTGCTAATTCCTTCTGTTACCAGAATCTTGCCGCTAAAGTTGCAAGTGATTGATGATGGATTTTTAACAAATAAGTCTGTGTTTTTGAAAAAAAAATCAAAAGCAGTAACTATTTTATATGGAAATGTGTCTTGAAAATATTATCTATTAAATGTGTACTTATCAGTACCTCCTATCAAACAATTACAGAGCACAATGCTTGTCATTGGGTATATATGTATTTACTCTCCACTATTGAGCATAGAGGTGGTTTCTGCTCCAGAATTCTATCCACTGTATTTCTACATTGTGAGTCATTTTACTTTCAAAGGGAAAAACAAATTTGTAGCAACTATGATGTATTAAGAATTTTAAATACTTGTCTCTCTTTTACTAAGAAAGAATTTTTGAATATAATGTCTACCTGAAATCTCTCTCCTAGTAAAAGACAGATGCCTTTGAAATTGATGTAACCTGTCCCATTTCCAGTGGTTCTTTAAAAGGATGCTGCCATGGATATCCTTAAATCTCTGAAACGATTTAATCCTCAAGAGACAAAGTTAAAAAAAAAAATCTACACTCAGCAAACACTAGATGTTCTGCTCACATATGAATTTTTAATGCAGCTGTGTTGACTTTGTTTCCTACTGCCAATAAACTACTCTTAATACTAAATGTTGAGTAAGGCATGTACTTCTTTTTCTTATCTGGAGAGAGACCATTATCTTTTGGGGAAAGCCTGAAGTCAACAGTGTGACGGGTGTAATTTTAGTCTGCCTCTCCCCAGTAGAGATGACGATTTCAAAATGTAGTATTGTCATCACTTGAGTGATAATGATCTAGAAGCATCATCATTATGTGGTTTTCCTCGATAGACTTCCAGCTACCATTATACACACAGTACATGTTTATGTCTTCATATCACTTGTCATAGGCCCTCATAAATTACATGGTTGGTGTTTGTTTGGCAGAATCACATCACCTGAAGAGATGTAATGCTGTAGCAACATTGAATTACCTAAAATTACAATTCTTTTCTTCCCTCTTGAGCTTAGTCGTGTGGCAAAGGGATGGTAGAAGAAAACTTACACATTTTATTCTGCTCCTGGGGGTTGGAATTTTTTTGACATTAAAAAAAGAGAGAAGTAATCATAATCCCTTCTTTCTAAGGAAACAGACAAAAGGACAACTGGTGTAAAACTTCCCCCAAACAATTCAATAGGAGGAAGTGCTCGTCACTGACTTTTCCCCCCACCATGAAGGCACATTTCCTTCCTAGTCTTTGCTTCTCTTATCTGGGAGAATTTTTTTTTTCCCCCAAGCAAAGCATGAACAGTCGTTAAGTGGAAAATGGAGGCTGAATTTTACATGGCGATTCTTACCTGCTTCATCTTCGTGAACTCAGGTGAGTGGGTCTGCCTCAAGTTTCCTGAGGCATTTCGTCAGTAGCCAGCAGAGGAGTCTCTGTCCTTTGAAAATTATGTGAAACAAAGCGGAAAGGGAGCCAGGTCTCCATGGCAGTTTAGCCAGAGACGATGAGGAGGGGGAATAAAAGGAGTCTGTGATGCCCACACTGTTGAGATTTCTCCCCAGAAGGAAATAAATGGTCTCCTCTGGTGTCCTCCAAATGCCTCAGGCAGCTCCTGAAATGGCATCTGAACAGCAGAGACTAAAGCAACCCCAAGGTGGGGAAAACGTATTATTATGTAACTGTCTGTGGCATCTTTCTGCTTTTTCTCTGTCAAGTTATAGTTTGGTTTCCTTTGTGTTAAAGAAAGAAAATATAAGAAATATAATTAAAGGGAGTTGAGGAACTGTGGTGGGTTTTATTTGGAAGTTGTTATTTGGAACGTCTGAATATTTTCATGAAATAGCTGAGAAAATTAAGTAAAAGCACCTTGAAGATGGTTTCTGAGCCTGAATATTTCACTTTCTAATCTAATGTTTAACAATTCAGTTTTCTTTCTATTAGCATTTGAGGGAAGACTGTAGATACTGTCACAAAATAGAAAAATACTTCTCTATAGTATAATAAAAATCTAATTTGTGATAATCAATACTTTAATTGGTTACTGTTAGCTAGGAGACTGTGCTTAGAAGAATGGAAAATTTTGTTTTATTTTGGGATAAACATACCTAATTTTCAAAAATTGTGTTCAAACTCATCCATTTGTATACAAACACTTATTGCAATGGTAACTTAAGAATTGGAAAATGTAGTGTTTCTTTAGAGTGGAGAATGGGGGTGAGGTGGAAGGAGTGAAATGGTTAAAATGGGAATTGGATTTTATATAACTTTAGCATATTAAATATTGGGGCTAAAATATCTCACCGTATTCTTTGGTTGGTTTAGTTTCTTTTCCAAGCTTCCTTTCATTATTTCAATGGGGGTGTATTTTCTTCACTAAACCATGTGAAAGGAAAAGAAAAGAAGCTAAATGTGACATTTTCGCATTGTCTGTTTTGGGATTTTTAAATCACATGTGTTGAATCTGGAACTATTCGCTTAAAATGTTAGCAATTGCAAAAGATAAGTAAACCTTGTATTTTGACCAGGCTGATTTGTGGGTGGGTTGCTTTGTTTTCTGGTGGGCTTTATGGTTTGTTGCATAGCACTTGATGAGCTTCTCATCTTCCAGAGGGGTTTCAGATTGTCCATGTCCAGAAACAACAGTGTCTTTTCAAAAATGAGAGAGTGGTCATGGACTTGTGCAATAGGACAAACCAGAACCAGCAGTGGATGTGGACTGAGGATGGAAAGCTCCTTCATGTTAAATCTTCTCTGTGCATGAGCATCTCCAATTCCTCTGGCGGCCCTGGCCGAGCCGCCATCTTTGCCCCCTGCTCCCAGGCTCCTCGATGGACTTGCTATGAGAAGGAAGGGTTCCTTGAGGTGGAAAATGCCTCTCTCTTTCTCAAGAAACAAGGCTTCAGGGTAGTGGTCAAGAAGGGCAGGAAGTACCTCCATAGCTGGATGAAAATAGATGTCAACGAGGAGGGAAAACCAATCAATGAAAGCCTCTGCTCTAAAAAAGGTGAGTTCTTCCTTTCAGAATTGATTTTGAAAGTTCTGTTAAATATCTTGCTGTTTTGCATTCAAGGGAAGTCCACATGCCCCAACAAAATTCCAATGGAAGATTCATAAGCTAATGGAACTGGATTGTGTGGTACACACCAACTTGGAAAACTTCATTATCTTCATTAAAATAAGCTCAACTTACATTTTTCTGTCTATCTCTCATGCTTCATTCATTTTTTTTCTTGCTTCTTTTATTAATTCAACAAATATTTCTTGAGCTTCTCTTTTGTGTCAAACATTAAGTACTTTGGCTAAATACTACTAGATGTGGCAATGTAAATCTGTGTATAGCATACACATGTAATGATTAAAGGCAATGATAAGGAAATTAATAATTTTGCTGATGTAGACACTTCTGTTCTCTGATTATGAGGAGCTATTAGAACATCAAAATGGTGCTTGATAAGACTGGGAAGATAATAAGTTACGCTTTTGCAATTCTCTTGTACTAATGTTTATGGGTAGATTTTTTTTGAAGGTAGTATCTTTGAAATGTTAAGAACCAATGTGCAGCCACAGAATTTTATAATTTGTTGATCATTGATGAATATAACCTAGATGATGGACATATAAAAACTTGTGTACACATGCATAAATTTCTGGTACAACATATAGTTCAGTCCTAGACTAGGAATTTTTATTTGTCGATACAGCTTAATTTTCTATTTTACTTAATCATCTTATGCTTATTTACTCCTTTATTAGAGGTTTGCTTTAGGAAGTCATGAAGGATAAAAGAATTGCTACATACTAGCTATAAATAACTGGAGAATTATCTAGAAATGAAGCCCTTCCTTAAGATTAAAATTTGTCAAAGTAAGGTGAATTGTCCCAAGTAATTAAATAGCAGAGGTATAGATTAGAACCCATGTTTATTTTTTTTTTACTTTTTTTGTATTAGAGTATAGCCAATTAAAAAACAGCATTGTGATAGTTTCGGCAGAACAACTAAAGGGACTCAGCCATAGATACACATGTATCCATTCTCCCCCAAACTCCCCTCCACCCAGACTGCCACATAACATTGAGCAGAGTTCCACATGCTATATAGTACGACTTTGTTGAGAACCCAAGTGTCTTGATTCCTTGCCCAATATATGTTCCATTTTATAGTAGTTTCCACATGCTTATCCATAGGATTCTTGCCCAGTTGGCTACATTCAGAATCACCTGGTGGAGAGAAGGAATAAAATGAGTCATTGCCATCATTTCTTCCTTTACTGTTGTTTACAAGATTTGAGTCCAAGAAATCTATATTTAGGCGTGATACTGGATGCTTTTTAAAAAGTTCCCCAAATAATTTTGATTCATAGCCTCATTTCAGGATCAGCATCCACTGTACATTTAAATCTTTTTATTAGGTCTTGATTTTTGAGACTTACATGAGTTTTTTCACCACACTGATCTTTGAACAGTTTTAAGTCACTCATTCAGTTGATAAATTAAACATCTAAGTAGGTGCCAATTAAATGGGCTCTTCTAAAGCACAAGAAGAGTCTCTGTTCTTTAAAAACTTCTGATGTGAGAAGATAAAAAATATAAAATTTAATTATGAAATTCAACTTTATCAGGGAGAATACATCACATAGCACCATCCATACAGTTCCTTTCCTGTAGTTCATCTAGCTAGGCCTGTCCTAAACAACACAGGAACACTGTAAATATTTCAGTTGTATGGTGTATGGTTATACCCAAGCAGTGAGATTCCTCCCCAACTCCCAATCAAACCTTAGAAGGATATTCTTTCATTAGAACTTTTAAAAAGCACATATGAATTCAATAAATATAGATTGTTCAAGATAGAAGATAATTCATGGAAAAACTATTTCTTTTAACCTTCACACAAAACATGTCTAATGATATACTTCATTTCAAAAGTAAAGTAGATATAATAGACCACTTGCAGTTAACCACTGAACATGCCATATCCAAAATGCCTGATAATGTGTGTTGGGGGAAAAAATGGACCTCTAGAAAAAGCAAAGTTAAAATTTGAACAATTCTAATACAAAAAATGTATCTTACATTTGAATATACATAGGTGCAACGTATACTTTTGCTTTCTGTTAGAAACCAACAGATTTTTTTCTTCTCCAACTGTACAGAATGATATTGGTTGACCCATAGCATAAACACTCTCTGATTTTCTAGAGAGTTCATTGTGAAATGTTAAATTTCATGTAGATGTTTGTAATGAATGAATTCCAAATGCCTTTTCTTAAGAGTGAATAAATACTATACTTTTAAGTAGCACAAATATGCATGTTGTTCATTCAGATAATGTATTTTTTTTTATTAGGCTCATCAGTAAAAGCATACTTGTGAAGGTCAAAACCTGAGCTATATATTTCATATTTGTTTCATAGACGAAACAGTCATAATGCCATTCAAGTATTTAAGTAATATTTCTCTACTACCTACTAGGTGCCAGAGCTTGTGCTAGTAACTGAAGTACCCTACACTAGTGATTCTCAACCCAAGCTTTACATCAGAATACAGTGGGAATGTGAAATAGTGTTAATATCCTGGCTTCATCCTCTAGGTCAACTAACTCAGGAATTATATTTTTAAATACTTCCAATATGCAGCCAAACCTGAGAATCACTAAATATGTCTTGTTCCTTAGGATAATGGGAAGGCAAATAAGTAAACAGTTTGTTATAATAGACTGTGAGTAGAAAAAAATATCCCTTCCTCCAATATATATTCTTGCCAGTGTGTCACATTAAAAGACAGTGTTTTTTTTTAACTCGATACTTCTTAAATTTTTTAAACATTCCTTTGAATGCCCACTGAATTTTGTCATAATATAGCTGTGCTTCATTCTCACTAAGATGTCTTTTTTTGTCTTCCTCTCCTTTACTCAAGTCCCTCTATAATAGGATGAATCAAATAGGTTTCCAAAGTGGGTCAAAATTCAATTCAAAAGTTAATAAGAAGGTTTTTAAGAGAAGAATCTGTACTAGAGTCAGATTTCCTCAAATAATCAGTGCTACTGCAATGATTTTTACTAGAAGAATGTAAAACTGACCTATCTTTTCAAATTTTCATATAATTTATATTTCTTTAAAACCCCTTAAAACAACCGTTTAATGGAACAAATAAAATAGAGTTTGTGAGTGAAAGTCGCTCAGTCGTGTCTGACTTTTTGCAACCCCATGGACTATAGAGTCCACGGAATTCTCTAGGCCAGAATACTGGAGTGGGTAGCCTTTCCCTTCTCCAGAGTATCTTCCCAGCCCAGGGATTGAACCCCGGTCTCCCACATTGCAGGCAGATTCTTTACCAGCTGAGCCACAAGGGAAGCCCAGAATAGAGTTAATGGAAACTAATTCATGGGAATCCAATTGAAAAGAATATATAGATTATGTAGAACCAGGATCACCAGTACATAGTAGATTACCAAGTTAAAGAAAAGGTGGATTTAGATTTTTTACCATTCCCTTTGAATTTTAAGTTTACTCTTAAAGAATATACTACACAAATTCATTTTGGATCCCCCCCAAAAAATAATGTATATAGTAGACAGACTCTTATTAAAAAAAATAACTTTTAAGATCAATTTTTAAAATTAGAGCCTTATAGCTATTATTCTGAGTAGGGAGTAATAAAAAACATTACTTCCAAAATGCCAGTATATCTGGCTGAAATGACAAAATTTCCTTTTTCCTATATATTCTTTTGCTAGTCATTTGCTCTAGATATCCAGCTATCTGGAAACCATCCTACCTTTAGCAATGTGTCAATAAAACAAGTGATTGACAGATTCAAATTTTTCCTCCATATGGCTACATCTTTGGAGTCACTGTATTGAGTATAGTTTTTAGAAATATTTTGTGTATTGTTTCTCAGTCTCTCTAAATTCACACAAGGCAGTCATCTACAAGGCAATAAGGAAAAACCAAATTTTGTTCTACTCAAGCGTATAGCAATTTTATATAATCACACATTTGATTTTTTTAAAAGATTATTATTGCTTTAAGAGTAAAAATGCATTCTGAGGTCCAAATCTCTAATTTACAAACTCTTGAAACATAGCACTCCTAAGGGCTTCCTGCATAGCAAAAATCTTATAAGCTAAAGGGAAAATTATATCCACCTACAGTTTGGGGGAGGGGTACTTGTACATTTCTAGGAAAGTTCACTTAAAATTCAGTTAAAATTTTTTTTCTCCATGACTAAGTCGTTTGTGTATACAAGAGATGCAAAAGAAAAAAAGTTAGAAAGACTCAACTATTACGCTATAAACCTCTTCAGAGCAGGAATCATAACTTAGAGATCTTTTTCTCCTTGAAAGGTAATCTTGGTTCCCATGGTCAACAAATGCTGGCTAAATGTGTTTCAACTTCTAAAAGGTGTTAAATATCAGAATTACAGTGATTCCCAGGTGGCTCTTCAGTGGTAGAGAATCCAGGAGACAAGGGTTCGATCCCTGGGTTGGGAAGATCTCCTGGAGGAGGAAATGGCAACCCACTCCAGTATTCAAACCCCATGGACAGAGGAAAACCATGTCCATGGAAAACCCCATGGACAGAGGAGGCTGGCGGGCTACAGTCCATGGGGTTGCAAAGAGCTGGACACAACTGAGCGACTGAGCATGCATATCAGAATAACAGGGAACAATTAAGGAAAGCTAAGGACTATTTTTATGCCACTACTGAAGTACTGATTATCGGTTTTCTCTTCTTCCCAAATCAAGCAGAATTTTTAAACCCATCAAGCCATTAACAGTTACAGTATCATCTATTCCAACAGAAAAAGTCTTAGCCCCACAAGTAGACAACATAGGTTACGGGGACTGAATCATTGAAGTTTTATGGACCTACACAATATGGAAAATAACTCATTCATTGGGCCCCCTCTTCTACATGAGAAACAGAGAAATCTTCTCAAAGGATATTACATATTTGCAAGCATATCTAAATAAATAATCCTTGAGACAGGAAAATAAAAAGATTCTAAACTTGAAAAGGGGTTCCACAACACCAGCACCAGTCTATTGACGGTAGACCATACTCAAATAGTTCTAGGACTTCCAAATGAAGAATACAAAATTCCATCTATGGTTTGGACACCTATTCCAAGGAATTCCAAGTCTCCTTACAAGTATAAACACGCAGGATGACTGTCTAAAATTGTTACTTTCACTAGGATGTTTCATATTGTATGAAGAGTAACATTGTATATGTCAGCCAACCAATCAACATTTATTCCACATCTGCTACAGATTCATTCATTCAGGTCTCATTTTTGTCTGAGGACAAGCAAATTTTTCCAGACGTATTTTCAAGTGTCCCTGATATGGCTGAGTTAATAAAATCACTATGAGATCTCACTGCTGAAGTAAATCATATTGTTGGCTGGCTTGATATACCTGCTGTTTAAAGTAATTGTTTCATTGTAGTCATATGGGTGAGGGAATAAAATGCATAAGCATTGTAATAGGTAAGCAATCATATATGCTCTTGGGGGACTGGGTTTTAGTGGCTATTTCCTCTAGTGATTGGAAGTAGTGCTTGTAAATACAGAGAGCTTGATGGGAAATGAACAAAGCAAAACAGAAAGTATCTTTGTACACACACACTCTGACCAAATTGGCTGTCACAAACATTTAGGAGTTTCCTCCTTGCATCATTGTAACAACATGGACTTTGCAATTAACCATTTATTTACATGATCATTGAAAATCATCTGGTCATTGAGTACTAATATATGCTTTCTATGATCATTGAAAAACATCTAACATAGCATCCGGAGTTGCTCAATGATTTTCAGCCTGTGACACATCATTGAACTTATCAGGGCACACCCAAGGCTGCATATGACTTTCATGAGCCCTGTGCTCTTATATCTTTGTGAGTTTCTTCCTCCACTGGGAAAAAAAATTAAATAAATTAATAGAGTATCACGGGTGATTTATTCTCATTCATGTCTCCCCCAAAGCCTCGTAGCCATGAACTTATAAACTACTCTTCTCCCTCCATCCTGCTACACCACCAATTTCATCCTTTTCCAATGTTTGTGTGTGCATTTTCCCAAAAGAAAATGTGGGACATTAGGATAAACAAGGCTCATCGTCATATAACAAACCATAGTACAGTAGTTGAGTAGTAATTGGCTATTGAAGAGTATTTCTTTGATTGGCTAAACTTTCATTTTTTAATCTAAATTTTTTACTATGCAATGCTTTGATGTTTTACTATCCTATGTCTTGGTATCAATTTCCATTTATTAATTTTACTTTTTCCTAATCTTGCATCTTTTTTAACCTTCTTAAGCAAAATTAACCCCTGATTATGCCTTCTTGATTGTTATGCCTCCTATTGTTTGTAAATTCTCCATTTTTGGTACTATTTTCAAAAATTTTTCACTTCCTAACTCATTTTTTCAAATTTTAGGCATGTGTATTTTTAAATGTATTCTTAATTTCATTGACTACATTTTCTGAAATTTTAATTATTCATTTTAACATTTCTAATGATTATTCAGAATATTATAATAATGCCAAGAACTTTCAATTTATAAGACTCTAGTCAAATCTTATTTAATATATCTTGTATATTAATTTAAATATTTATGTATAAATACATATATATACAAATCATCATTTTTCTAAGGTATCTTCTGTTTCATTTATCTTTTTTCCAGATTGCTTTCCCACTTTTAAAGGGCACAATACATTTGGCATCTTCCTACAGAATAGAAAGTATCAATACACTTTAGTTTAAATTTTATATCTCCAAAATGAGTTTTATTCAAGTTCTTGCTTTCAATATGCTTGAACATTTTTTTAATCATTTAAAAGAGGGAAACTAACAAATTGTGTATTGTCTCCACTATCATTATACAAAAATTCCATTTCTATTATTATTTCTGAGGCAATCATAGATGAATTAATAAACTAAAATGCATATTGTTTTTTAAAGAAATGTATTTGAAATATGGTCTTTATATGACACAGTCATTGCAAATCATCTTATAGGTGAGCTCTAAGTGCTAAGCTTTATTTTTTCTACATTAAGTACTAAACTTCTTAGATTGGACCTAGGATGGTCCGCCTTATTTTGAATTGTGTTCTAAGAGGAATTGTGTATAATGTGGAAACAATGTAATAGCAATGGTACAATAAAGCTTTTTAAAAATAGCTTCAACATATTGTTCCATTGTGTAGGAACTTTTCCTTGCATTTGTCAAAACACATCTTGTTCTTTCGTGAACTGTAAAATGTATATACCTTTTAAAAGAACATCAGAAGAATTATAGAACCCAAAACACACAGAGCTCTACTATTTTTAGTATAATTTCATAGCACCCATTTCAACAAAATGTTCAGGCAATGGAAAGGTGAAATTATTTTAATTACCTTATATATTTCCATGATGGATCTTTCTTTCTTTTCATCTACTTCATAATTCTTCAATTCCCACAAAGACATGATTAGAATTCAGCTTTGGCTCATATTGTACATATGGATAAAATTATATATTTAGATGTATATTACACCTGAAAAATGTATTAGAAATGCAGGTGCTAGATCCCACCCCAGATATACTGGATCATAATTTGGGGGTAGGGAGTAGGGCAGTAAGGCTTCAGTATTCCAACAAGCTCCAAAGGAGATTGTGATGCCTAACAAAGTTTGTTTTGAAATTCACAAAATTTGGAAATTAAATGTTAAGACTAAAGTTTCCTTCCTGTTTCTTAAATAGAACCAGTTAAAACATAGACACAAAATGAAGGGGTACCAGACTTGAATATTCTGTAGGTTCTTTCCTTGGAAAAAAGGTGGTGTCCTAAACTGGAAAATGAACTTGTTTGGTTTGGAATGTTTTAAAAATACATTTAGAAGGTTAATTAAAGACAGTTACAGAAGAGTAGAATTTTTTTCCATAAGATATCCCAAAGCTACTTGCAATGGTGATAAGCTATGTTATTTGCAAAAGAAATTTCAAGAGTGCTTTGATCATTTACCTAACTTGGGGAAAGTCTTGTTTCATCCATTGAATTAATTCTATAAACTGACTAAAAAAAATAGTTCTCAAGAGGAGAACTTACCAACTGCTCCTTAGTGAACAAGAGTAAACATAGGTTGGCATGCGAAGACACATAATTACATGCTAGGTATATGGAAGCTTGTCTCTGCCCTCACCTCACCATTAAATCTTTTTTTTTTCTGAGGGTATGAGAGCTAAAATTGTCTTAGGTAGTAATCAACTCAGGGTATTGACATTGGCCAAAGCTCAAAATAGCCAAAATACTAATCTCCATGTATAGAATTTTTTGCATCCCAACAATAGATTAGTCTCTGTGTAAAAGGACATTCTAACATCTAAATCAATTAAGAGTTCAGAATTAAGACTGCTTCTTAGAGTCTGTTGTAAAGGCATATTACTAATAGTACAGTTGAATCTGTCCTATAGAAGACATCCCAGGAATGAGTACATCTCTAGATATTCCAGGCACAATGGCAGTGATAGTGGCACAGAATTCAGGAAGATAAAAGCAAACAGAAACTAGGGAGAATGTCCAAACATTTATCAAAGCCTTAGTAGATGTACAGGTAGGGTTGCCGGATAAAATATACCACACCCAGTTGTGTTTGAATTTCAGATAAATGACAATTTTTAGTATAAGCATATTCCTAACGTACAATATAATATAATCTTTGTAATGTATATTGGGGATATATTAAATACACTGAGTCTTTGGTTATTTATATGAAATAGTAATTTAACTGGGCATCACATATTTTTATTTGCTACATTTGGCAATTGCATATACAGGGTACCCTGAACAATCCTCCACATCTCAAGGAAAAGATGCTTAATGGTCATGGTTATTTTATTAACATTTAAGAGAACAGCTGATATTTACATCTTGCTAAATTATAAAAAGACCTTTTCCATCTTGAGCCTCTTTTTGTGCTTATCCCTGATAGCACAGTTTCCATAATTCTCCCTGCACCTTGTAAATTGGATAGATGGATAAAAGATGGGTGAAACAGACAGGGCAAATGAGTATGGTCACACTCAAACTATCTTCTATTTTTCGTGTAACTGAAACTTATCTACATGCCCATTGTTAAAGCAGTCTTTTTCTAAGAAAAACTGTTTTTATGTGAAGACTGTATAGAACACGAGGGTAATTTTAACACCTGTCCTTTCTTTACCTCAGCTGGCCCGGGAACTGAAGTCTCAGTAAGGAGCATTAGAAACACAGCTCCTCCTCAGATCCCCACTACTTTTAATGCACTTCCATATAGCCTGGGACACCTTATTAGAAATACCACCGAGGCCTTCACCAGAAGTACCCCAGAAAACTACAGCCAGAACAGCAGCCAGAGGCAACACCCTAATCTATGGGTGGCTGGAATGACATCTTGGGTTCCCTGGACTACTCCACCCTTCTCCAGCACCACGGAAGAGGTAAGTGAAGAGAAAGGAATGTATGGAGTGTGTCTTGGGGAGGCCTCAGAAAGCCCATTGCTTGAAAAGCCTGGCTTTGCTGGAAATAATGCTACTCAAGTGGATGACAAGGCACTCTGTGTCTTTGCTGTTAATTGTACATGAAGGCATTTTGCATAATGAGAAAATCTTGAAGGTAGAATTTAAATGGCTACACCTTTATAAGCTGAAGATAATTATAACTCCTGTAGACTGGCCACATTTCTGAACTGAAGTCAGGGTTCATTGTCTTACAAGAATTAAAATCAGGAAATAAAAATTACAGTCAGTAACTTGTAGGTCCCTCTGCATATAGGTCACAATCATTTATGCTTATAAGGGAGGGGAGAGAATCACAAAGCAATGGAAGATTCAGGAATCATTATAACAGATTTGTGAAGATGGACAAGGATAAGCTGAGTCATATAGCAATTCTACATCAGCACCCACAAGAGGACAGGTAAATGGCTGAGAAGCAGCCAGGACACAGCTATAGAATCTGTTCACATAGCGTTTCCGTTTCAAGTGTTCGCCTCTTTGGTTTTGCTTTCCACTCAGGGTTTTAGGCCATCATTTTAGACAATAGCTGTAATTAAAGCACATTTTAAAAGCTAAGGTTTCATTTAGCAGTATTTAGCTGTTTCATAATAAGCAACCTGAGGGCTTCCCAGGTAGTGCAACAGTAAATAATCCACCTGCCAATGCAAGAGATGCAGAGACCGTGGGTTCGATCCCTGGGTCGGGAAGATACTCTAGAGGAGGAAATGGCAACCCATTCTAGTATTCTTGCCTGGAAAACTCCATAGACAGAGGAGGCTGGATGCCAATAGTCTGTGGCGTCACAAAGAGTCAGACATGACTGAGCACAGGCACACACACAAAAGCAACCCAAGTAATTTAAAGAAAGTAAAAGCTCAACACTATGCATGTGACTTAACCATTTTAGTGCTCTGTTTTCTTTTGCATTGTGCAGAAATTAAAATTGCACATGACTCCTGGCTAGTGAACCCATACCTCATTATTGATTGCAAAACAAATAGAGCCAGTGCCATAAATCTGCCCTCCAACCTATTTCTTGCCTTGTCTCTGAAGAGTTCAGAAAGCCTCATGACTTTTCTGGACACTCTTAAATTAGTTTAAGGCTCAATACTCACTGTCAGCCTACTAGCAAAAATACTATTTCAAGAAATAACCCAAACTCTAAATTCAGTTGAAATGTTAGCTTCTCCCTTCCATCACCCCACCAAGCTTGGTCTTGAGATAGGGGAAAGGGGGTATGTTCAAATTCTCTCACATCTCACCAGCTATATTCCCACCTCTCCAAGCTTGATCTTCATGGTTTCAGGTGTATCTGGGCTTGAAAAGTGGGAAGGAAAGACAGGAAAAAGGAGCAGGAGAGCTGTTGCTTAAGGATCCCATCATGAACTGTCCTTGTGGTCTCCCTAAATCTCCAAGCCCTGAGCCCTTTCAACCACTGATGTCAGTGAGAGTTTCACCATTTGTTTGTGAAATTGAACACTTCTTGGTGGAACACCTTCTCATTCTAGCTGAATGTGCCTTGACTAAAACTGCATTCTAACACCAGTTTATAAGAGGATTCTTATAGCTGAGCTTAAATATTTATATTTACCTTTTTCTGTACTGATGTGTGTATTTTGTGTATATATTGCTGTTGTTCAGTCCCTAAGTCATGTCTGACTCTTTTGAGACCCCATGGACTGTGGCACTCCAGGCTTCCCTGTCCTTCTCCATCTCCCAGAGTTTATTCAAACTCATGCCCACTGAGTCAGTGATGCTATCCAACCATCTCATCATCTGCCACCGACTTCTTTTTTTGCCTTCAGTCTTTCCTAGCATCAGGGTTTTTTCCAATGAGTCAGCTCTTCACATCAGGTGGCTAAAGTATTGGAGCTTCAGCTTCAGCATCAGTCATTCCAATGGAGAGTCAGGGTTGATTTCCTTTAGGACTGACTAGTTTGATCTCTTTGCAGTTCAAGGGACTCTCTAGAGTCTTCTTCAGAACCACAATTCGAAAACATCAATTCTTCAGTGGTTACCTTTCTTTATGGTACAACTCTCACATCCATACATGACTACTGGAAAAACCATAGCTTTGACTATATGAACATTTGTCAGTAAAGTGATGTCTTTGCTTTTTAATACACTGTCTAGGTTTGTCATAGCTTTTGTTCCAAGGAACAGCGTCTTTTAATTTCATGGCTGCAGTCACTGTCCACAGTGATTTTGGAGCCCAAGACAATAAAATCTGTCACTGCTTCCACATTTTTCCCTTTCTATATGTCATGAAATGATGGGACCAGATGCCATGGTCTTAGTTTTTTTAATGTTGAGTTTTAAGCCAGCTTTTTCACTCTCCTCTTTCACCCTCATAAAGAGGCTCTGTGTGTGTTTGTATTGATATTAGTATATATGTACTAATTTTTATCAGTATATATATAGGCTTTTTCCAGGAGTCGTCTATGGATGTGAGAGTTGGACTATAAATAAAGCTGAGCGCCAAAGAATTGATGCTTTTGAACTGTGGCTTTGAAGACTCTTGAGAGTCCCTTGGACTGCAAGGAGATCAAACCAGTCAATCCTAAAGAAAATCAGTCCTGAATATTCATTGGAAGGACTGATGTTGAGATTGAAACTCCAATACTTTGGCCACCTGATGCAAAGAAGTGGCTCATTGGAAAAGACCCTGATTCTGGGAAAGATGGAAGGCAGGAGGAGAAGGGAACAACAGAGATGGTTGGATGGCATCACTGACTCTATGGACATGAGTTTGAGTAAGCTCCTGGAGTTGGTGATGGACAGGGAAGCCTGGCGTGCTGCAGTCCATGAGGTCTCAAAGAGTCAGACATGACTGTGCGACTGAACTTACTTAGAACTTACAGGCTTCCCAGGTGGCTCAAATGGTAAAGAATCTGCCTGCAGTACAGGAGACGCAGGTTAGATTCCTGGGTCAGGAAGAACCCCTGGTGAAGGGAATGGCAACCTAATCCAGTATTCCTGACTGGAGAATTCCATGGACAAAGGAGCCTAGAGGGCTAAGTTCATGGGATTACAAACGAGTCAGACACAACTTAGTGGCTAGACAACAACAACAGCAAGTATATATATATATACACACACACACACATACATATATATATATACATAGAGAGAGAGAGAGAGAGATCAGTACCAAAAAAAAAAAAAACTGCATCAAATAAAAAACATGCCAAATAAAAACTATAATCAATAGAAACATTTCCACCTGAACACTGTAAGGCTGTATTTTAGCAAGAGAATACTGCCTCATTTTTGCTCAAGTTTTACCATTGTGAAACAAACATATAGGAAGCTCCTAGATGTGGCTGGGCTCTACTGGGATGAGTCAAGGACAGCCAGCTCTAGAGTTCCAGGAGCAACCCAGTCCTGTGTTATAGAGCTCATGTGATCCAACCCTGAGCTGGGTTTGCAGCCTTGGATTGTGATAAATACTCTGTTGGGTTTTTTTTGTCTTCTGAGTTTTAATTTTTTCTAAGGGGAAATTCATACTAAGGTTTATATGAGCTCCCAGATGAAGCACCAAGTGTTGGAAGTTTGTGTGTATGTAGTGTTCAATATGTTTCTATTATTGAATATATATATATATATATATATATATATATATATAGAAAGAGAGAGAGAATTTTATTCAGGGAGTAATTATACACACATACACATTTTCTCCTTTGTAATTTCTCCTGTCTCATCTCTTAATCACTCTTCAACTCCCCACCCTCACCCACCAAAAAAAAATATAACTGTCCAGTGACTTTGGAAAATGTTCATACATTCAACAAACAATAATATTTCTTGAGAACTTAACTAGTATCAAAACACAGTGGTTAAGAACTCAGGCTTTGAAGTCAAAGGCCTGAATTCCTCTTACTAGCTAGTGACCAGCTTCAGTTTCCTCATCTATTAAAATGAACCTCTACCTCTTAGCGGAGAAGGCAATGGCACCCCACTCCAGTACTCTTGCCTGGAAAATCCCATAGACGGAGGAGCCTGGTGGGCTGCAGTCCATGGGGTCGCTAAGAGTCGAACACGACTGAGCGACTTCACTTTCACTTTTCCCTTTCATGCATTGGAGAAGGAAATGGCAACCCACTCCAGTATTCTTGCCTGGAGAATCCCAGGGACGGCGGAGCCTGGTGGGCTGCCGTCTATGGGGTCGCACAGAGTCGGACACGACTGAAGCGACTTAGCAGCAGCAGCAGCAGCAGCTACCTCTTAGGGCTGTTATGAGGACTGGGAGAGACAAGGCCTATAAAATGCTTAACACAGTACCTGATCCTTAGTAAGCACTTAAGAAGTAATAGCTGTGGTTGTTGTATTTACTGGGACTCAAAGGTGAATGACAGGTTGTTGCCCTGAAGAGACTCACCATCTGCTGAGGTGCTGAGGGAGATGGAGATTACCTGAGCTTGGGTGGAATACAAAAGAGAGGTCCCTGACCTTGTGGAGGTTTTAAGTAATGTCTTCTGGTAGACAGAATATCTGATTTGAGCTTCATGGAGTATAGGAATTAACCCAATAACAGGTGGGGAGGAGGGAAGGAGGGATGGACATGGAAGAGCTGAGATGGGACAGGATGGAAAGTTGGACATGATTTCAACTTTCACCCCAAATTAGTATTTTAAAGAAACTTGGGAATTATTATCACTTCAATCCAATCATGGATTCCATACTGATTCACTGAGCATCTACTATCTGCCAGACTTTGTGGGGAGTATGAAAACAAAGACAGTGTTACAGAGGCGTATAGAGAGCATGATGTAGTCAAAATCATTGAGTATAGGATCAGTACTCTGTTTGTTGTTGTCGTTCAGTCGCTAAGCTGTGTCTGACTCTTTGTGACCCCATGGACTGTAGCACACCAGGCTTCCCTGCCCTTCACTATCTGCTGGAGCTTGCTCAGACTCATGTCCGTCCTGAGTTGGTTATGCTGCCCCCTAATGAATAAATGACTTAGTATGCTACTGCTGCTGCTGCTAAGTCACTTCAGTCGTGTCCAACTCTGTGCGACCCCATAGACGGCAGCCCACCAGGCTCCCCCGTCCCTGGGATTCTCCAGGCAAGAACACTGGAGTGGGTTGCCATTTCCTTCTCCAATGCATGAAAGTGAAAAGTGACAGTGAAGTTGCTCAGTTGTGTCCGACTCTTCGCAGCCCCACGGACTGCAGCCTACCAGGCTCTTCCGTCCATGGGATTTTCCAGGCAAGAGTACTGGAGTGAGGTGCCATTGCCTTCTCCGTAGAGAGTATAAAAGCCCTGTAATAATTTTCACATGTTTGGAAGTTGGATATATATTGATGAACATCTCATATTTTTAATGCAATCTTCATCCAGAAACAGACACTAGTTCCTACTTGTTATTTTAATTAGTGACATGCTTAGATTATCCGTCATTCCTTTTGTTCCCATACATATGTAGCCACCAGGTAGCAGTTAGCACACTTGACCTGAAAGAGATCTAGCGAAGAAAGAACAAGAACTGAAATAGTAAGATTTTTTGCTTGGAAAGGCAATGACATCACTACCTACTCCTAGTTATGAAGTGACCATATGTTCTAGATCTACAAGAAAGGATGAGTTGGGATTAGAACACAGGACTGGGAATGAAAGGTGGGGTGTCACAGAAAACTTAAAATGAGAAAATGGGATGTTTTTGTGTTTTGTCTTCCATCAAGAGTTCCTTTGAGTAATGAGGAAGGAAACATGAAGGATGCTACACTATCTACAAAGAAGAGAGTCTAGGGGATAACAAGTAATAGCTAAAATTTGTGTGCCAGCAACTATACTAAGCACTTTCATATATTCTGGGAGGTGGGTACTTGTATCTATTTTCCATCACTGTGAAACAAACAACCCCAAAACTTAGTAGTTTAAAACAATGAGAGCTTACTATTTCTCATGGTTTTGTTAATTGGAGGGTGGGGGTGGGGGCGTCCTCTGTTGGTTTCACCCAGGCTCACTCTTGCAGTTGCCTTCAGCATGGGGGCTCAGATGAGCTGGAAGCTTCACTGTAGCCTCTTCCATGGCTAGCATTTGAGCTGGCTGCATGCTTGGTTCTCTACCTGGCCTCTCAGCCTCCATTAGATGATACCAGCTTCTTTACGTGATGGTTTTGGAAATCTTTGCAAGAGAGGAAAGGTGGAAGCTACAAGCCTACTGAGGCCTAGGCTCTGTGACCACACATTACTTCTGCCACATTCAATCAGTGAATGGAATCCTGAGCCAGGCCAGACTGAGGAGGTAGATAGGTAGAAACTACTTCTTAATGGGAAAGAGCTGCAAAGTCTCCTTGAATGGGGGCATATGTATTGGGTGAGATGAATCTGTGGTCATTAAACATCTACCATAGTATTTATTGGGCTTCCCTGGTGGCTCAGATGGTAAAGAATCTGCCTGTAATGAGGGAGACCCGGGTTCAATCCCCAGGTTGGGAAGACCCCCTGGAAAAGGTAATGGCAACCCATTTCATATTCTTTCCTGGAGAATTCTATGGACAGCGGAGCCTGGTGGGCTATGGTCCATGGGATTGCAGAGAGTCAGACAGGACTGAGCGACTTCACTTTCACGCATTGGAGAAGGAAATGACAACCCACTCCAGAGTTCTTGCCTGGAGAGTCCCAGGGACGGGGGAGCCTGGTGGGCTGCCATCTATGGGGTTGCACAGAATCGGACACGACTTAGCAGCAGCAGCAGCAGCTTAAAGAGGCAAGGACTCACCCAAGGTCACATGGTTAGACAGTAGCAGAGCAAAGAGGAGAGTAGACACACACACATACACTACTGCCTATCTAGTCACCTTATTCGCTTGTATAGAGCTCCTATTAATGAAGATAAAGGCCAAGAAAGAAATGATTTGGAACCCAACATCACTCACTGAGGCTCCTGCAAAGCTGTCCTAAGTTGGATCTTTTCGGAGCAGATTTTTCCCTACCTTTGTCCTTTTCCTTCCCTTTCCTCACATCCTCTTATGTCAATTTGGAGGATTGTGAACCTGAGCCAGTACTTAGCTTCAAGACTCTCTTTCTCTCACCCTGGACACGAATTAAGAGAATCAACCTGTATTATGTGCCTACAGTATTGCCTGGAAAATAGTGTTTAATTAATATTAGCTAATGCTGCTATTATTGTTACCATTACAGTATTATGTGATTGTGTGTATGTGTGTTTGTGTGTGTCTTTACAAGGACAAAGTTGGTGGAATAAGAAGCTTGCCTATGGAATGAGTTAAGAAATATCTAGCTCAGTGGTACTCAAAGTACAGACCCCAGATCCAGAAATTGTTAGGCATGTAACCACTATGGTCCTACCACAGACCAACTGAATCAGAATCTCTGAGTCTATGGCCCAGCAATCTTTGTTTTAACAAACCCTCCAAGTCACATGGATGTACTTTTAAATTCCAGAAAAACTCATCTAGATAAATCTCATCCTTCATCCACTATATCTCGCTCATGAACTCACTAAATGCCTTAGTTTCCCACCACTGATGGCACTTTTGTGCATGTGTTATGAGCGGGTGAGAGGAAAGTGAAAGTAAAGTGTTAGTTGTTCAGTTATGTCCAACCCTTTGCGACCGTATGGACTGTAGCCCGCCAGGCTCCTCTGTCTACAGGATTCTCCAGGCAAGAATACTGGAGTGGGTAGCCATTCCCTTCTCCAGGGAATCTTCCCAACCCAGGGATCAAACCCAACCCAGGGATTGAACCTGGGTCTCCTGCATTGCAGGCATATTGTTAACCATCTGAGCCACCTGGGAAGTCAGTGGGTGGGAGGGGATGGTGCCATAAAAGCTAAATAATCAAGTAGCAGAATTAATGCATCTAATTCCAGTCTTCTGCTGTGACTTAGTAAAGTGTACAATCTTGAAGGAAGGGGGCCCAGAGTGGGTAAGTGGAGCCTGAGAAGACACTGAACTGCTGCTGGACTCCAGATTCTTTGTGTTCATTAGAAAAAAAGGCATTTCCAGGCACATGGTTCTAGCAGGCATGCACAAGGTTCCGTATTGGAACACTGGCTGGATTTTAGCCCCTGCACATACCCTCATCCAGGCACCCCTGTGTGCCACATTCACAGAGATATACTCTGTCCTGGTACACAAGCCCAGGTGTAGATCAGGCCAGAGGTGGGTGTCAGAGGTTCACCCTTCATGTATTAGCCATTTCCTATGGGCAAGGAGAAACAGGCAGGACTGGAGGTAGCGGGAAGTCAATCTTTTGGGGCCCTGAGCATGGGGTGGAGGAGGAAATTACATGTGCAGAAATGGCCTCCAAAGGAAGAGAAGACAGGCCACGGAATTGTGGTTCTCTTCAAACTCTGAGCAGAGTTCATTTATCATTTGAGTCGTGGGCTCTCAAGAAAGGACTGATCTGGATCATCTCTCAGCCATGTGACCTTGGGGGAGATGGTTTGATAAAACAGTAAAGAGCCAGGGCTTTCGTGTCAGAGAAACCTGGTTTAAATCCAAGTGGTATCAACTAGTAGTTACTCAAGTCATACTTGCCTCCTCTTTAAAATAAGGATAATTAAGGTACTCTATCTGCCACATAAAACAGCTGTGAAGATTACAGTCTGATTAAGAAAAGTGCTTAGTGCATTGTCTATACACAATAAGTATTCAGTAATGTTGACTACTTTAGAAGTTAACACTAGCTTCTTGTTTTTGTCTCATTTTTGCTACCCTGCCTATGTCACAGGGTTGTTGTAAGAACTAGATGAGCCAGCATTATCACGTGACAATGCTTTCAAAAGAATGAACTATTGAACATGCATTAAAACTGTTACTGGCTGGTTCTACTAAATACCCATCAGTTTTGTTTGGAGACACACCCCCTTCTTCCCCCCACCGCCATCCTGCCCTGGCCCAGGCCTACGAGAGGGACCACATTTCCTCAGTTCATGAATAGCCATTGTGGTGCTGGTGCAGGTTTAATGGCTCTGTGCTTCCTTGCATTTGGCCCTCAGAGACATCACCGCCCAACAGGAGTCTCCAAATAATTGAGGAGACAAATGCAAAAAAAAAAAATCCCTACCCCCAGCAAGTCTGGGGTCAACTCCTTTATCATGTTACATAAACACAGGGACATCTCCCCACTGCACCACTGTTCTGTGGCCAGAACTAAAAATGGAACATTCTCCTTTTCTGAGACAAGCACCTAGAAGCAGAAGTGCAAACATACAGTAAAAAGAAACATTCCAAACCATCCCCTAACGATTCCTTGTGATCTAGAGAAGATTCTTAGATTGTCTAGAGTGAATAAGATAAAAGATAAACAGATGCTGAGACTGCTCATAGCACAGGGAGCTCATGCCAGGGGATACAATATTGCGGGAGGGATGTGTCCCTGATGACCCTAATTTATAATTGGCATCATTTATCTAATTCTGACAAAGGGCTGTAGTTCTCTCAGATTGCCACTAACGTGGACTATTATGTGCCAATAGCATAATATGGCTTACGATTCACTCGACCCTCTCTGGCTTTAAAATCTCTAGGATTTTTCTTTTCTTTCATTTTCTTTTAATTATGGGGGATTTGCCGGACTCTCCATTTGGTGCACCAAAAGGCTGTGTTCATATATTGTCACAATATGAGTCACATGCACATAAAATGCAGCCCATAAAACAGAGCATGTGCATTGACATGGGCTCTTTAACCTCCTAGTATTTGTCTAGCACATGGGTTCCCTTTGGCAGATGAGGTGGAGCCCAGGTGAGGGTTGATGCAGAGGGGAGAGAATGTAGCAAATAAAGGAAAATGAGATTGAAGGAGAAGCCAGGATGTGCAAATTGAGATAGGAAGTCTGTGGCTCTCAGTCCTGGTCTTACACACAACAGAATCACCTAGGAATCTTTTTTAAATATACAGATTCTCAAATTCTCCCTCAGACCTATTGAATTAGAATTTACCAACATAGGACCTCAGCATCAGAGTGTAAAAATCTTCCCATGGATTTTAATGTGCAGTTATATTTGTGATCCATTGGGAAATAATTGAATAATTAATCTGTTAGAGAAAAAACACTGAACCCAAGAGAAGAGGAACAGTTCTGTTGACAAGGTACCTATAACTTGAATCTAATCATAAGGAAACATCAAACAATTGCAAATGGAGGGAAATATGTACCATAGAGATAACTGACTTATATCATTCAATAAGGTCAGTGTCATAAGGATGGTTTTAAAGACAGGAAATGCTCCAGACTATGGAAGATTAAGAGACTTGACAACTAAATATAACACAGAATCCTGGGTGGGATCCTTCTTAGAGAAAAAACAGCAACAACAAATGCCAAAAAGAATGCTTGAGTCAATTGATGAAATTGAAATATGGATTATGGATTAAAGCATTTTGCATTTCTTAAATTTGATATCTTTACTGATATTAAACAATTCATTCAGGAGATATGCAGTCTACTCTGAAATTGTGGCAGAATGTTAGAAAAAGATTAATGGGTCTTGGTAAGGACATGTCATAGCACTCACTCTTATAATTCTTAAAACTTATCCATAAGTTTGAAATTATTTCAAAACAAAAAAAAAGTTTAAAAAATAAAAAGAGTGATTTGCTTAAGAGCTTGTATAGGGCAGAATTCAAGGGATGCTCTTGAGTTAGGGGTAGACCAGTCGCTCAGACCTAAGAAGACCTGTCTATCTTCTTCAAGGACCAGAAGGAGAGAGGGTTGGGTGGGGGGAGAGGATAGCAAACACCGTGAGAAATGATGATGAATTTGCAAGAAAGAACAGTAAATCCAGCGGCCAGAACTGGTGGGTGAGCCAGCTGATAAGTATGAAGATAAAGAAACTCTGGAAAAGACTGCTAAGTTCTTTAAATCTCTGTAATTTATCCCAGTTACATACTGGTTTTACTCACATAGTCCACTCACAGGATAACAGCTTTGAAAAACAGTTATGATGAAATATGGTGAAAAGTCACTAAAAGGGGAAACTATGAATTCTAGGGAATGTCTCTGAAGGAAAAATTTTTTTCATTTTTCCCACTCTTTGGGTGAGCTGGCAACAGAATCCTACCACTGCTAAATCCAGATGAGGTCACCACTGGGGTACTGTCTCTTTGGGAAGTACGCAGGAGGTACCTGTTTTCTCATCAGAGCTCTCTCATCTGGATCTCAAGTAGACCTGGGCCAATGAGCACACATTGCCAGTGCAGCTTTATCAGGTGCTTGCCCTTCATCTGTATCTATGTACATTTACATTTGCACCTCTTTGCACAAGGCTGTTATTCCAGCCCAGGACAGCAGAGTTGACGAGAGAATGCCACAATAGATGATTTGCTACGAGTTTTGATCTTGGTGGTCTGAAACCAATGACCTTTGGATAATTTCAGAAGCATTAAATCTTCTGTGGAGTCAAAGGTTGCTTTGGCACTAGTTTATCTGAAGGCTTAGGTACTAGGTATTCTTGAATTCTATCATGCTGAGGGTTCCACAAAACCGCAATCAAAGAGTCCAAAATGCAGTACTTGGATGCAATCTCAAAAACGACAGAATGATCTCTGTTCATTTCCAAGGCAAACCATTGAATGTCACAGTAATCCAAGTCTATGCGCCTACCAGTAATGCTGAAGAAGGTGAAGTTGAACAGTTCTATGAAGACCTACAAGACCTTCTAGAACTAACATCCAAAAAAAGATGTCCTTTTCATTATAGGGGACTGGAATGCAAAAGTAGGGAGTCAAGAAATACCTGGAGTAACAGGCAAATTTGGCCTTGGAGTACAGAATGAAGCAGGGTAAAGGCTAATAGTTTTGCCAAGAGAAAGCACTAGTCATAGCAACACTTCCAACAACACAAGAGAAAACTCTACACAGTTACATCACCAGATGGTCAACACCGAAATCAGATTGATTATATTCTTTGCAGTCAAAGATGGAGAAGCTCTATACAGTCAGCAAAAACAAGCCCGGGAGCTGACTGTGGCTCAGATCATGAACTCCTTATTGGCAAATTCAGACTTAAATTGAAGAAAGTGGCGAAAAGCACTAGACCATTCAGTTATGACCTAAATCAAATCCCTTACAATTATACAATTATATTTGTGGAAGTGACAAATAGATTCAAGGGACTACATCTGATAGACAGAGTGCCTGAAGAACTATGGACAGAGGTTCGTGACATTGTACAGGAGGCAGGGATCAAGACCATCCCCAAGAAAAAGAAATGCAGGAAGTCAAAATGGTTATCTGAGGAGGCCTTACAAATAGCTGTGAAAAGAAGAGAAGCAAAAGGCAAAGGAGAAAAGAAAGATACACCCATTTGAATGCAGAGTTCCAAAGAATAACAAGGAGAGATAAGAAAGCCCTTCTCAGTGATCAGTACAAAGAAATAGAGGAAAACAATAGAATGGGAAAGACTAGAGATCTCTTCAAGAAAATTAGAGATACCAAGGGAATATTTCATGCAAAGATGGGCTCAATAAAGGACAGAAATGGTATGGACCTAACAGAAGCAGAAGATATTAAGAAGCAGTGGCAAGAACACACAGAAAGTGAAGTTGTTCAGTCGTGTCCAACTCTTTGAGACCCCATGGACTGTAGGCTACCACGCTCCTCCATCCATGGGATTTTCCAGGCAAGAGTACTGGAGTGGGTTGCCATTTCCTTCTCCAGAGGATCTTCCCAACCCAGGGATCGAACCTGGGTCTCCCACATTGTAGGCAGACGCTTTACCATCTGAGTCACCACACAGAAGAACTATACAAAAAAGATCTTCACGACCCAGATAATCATGATGGTGTGATCACTTACCTAGAGCCAGACATCCTGGAATGCGAATTCAAGTGGGCCTTAGGAAGCATCATTATGAACAAAACTAGTGGAGGTGATGGAATTCCAGTTGAGCTATTTTAAATCCTAAAATATGATGGTGTGAAAGTGTTGCACTCAATATGTCAACAAATTTGGAAAACTCAGCAGTGGCCACAGGACTGGAAAAGATCAGTTTTCATTCCAATCCCAAAGAAAGGCAATGCCAAAGAATGCTCAAACTACGGCACAATTGCCCTCATCTCACATGCTAGCAAAGTGATACTCAAAATTCTCCAAGCCAGGCTTCAGTAATAAGTGAACCATGAACTTCCAGATGTTCAAGGTGGATTTAGAAATGGCAGAGGAACCAGAGATCAAATTGCCAACATCTGTTGGATCATCAAAAAAGCAAGAGAGTTCCAGAAAAACATCTACTTCTGCTTTATTGACTATGCCAAAGCCTTTGACTGTGTGGATCACAACAAATGGTGGAAAATTCTTCAAGAGATGGGAATACCAGAATACCTAACCTGCCTCCTGAGAAATCTGTTTGCAGATCAAGAAGCAACAGTTAGAAATGGACATGGAACAACAGACTCATTCCAAATTGGGAAAGGAGTATGTCAAGACTGTCTATTGTCACCCTGCTTATTTAATTTATATGCAGAGTACACCACGAGAAACACTGGGCTGGATGAAGCACAAGCTGGAATCAAGATTGCTGGGAGAAATATCAATAACCTCAGATATGCAGATGACACCACCCTTATGGCAGAAAGTGAAGAAGAACTAAAAAGCCTCTTGAAGGTGAAAGAGGAGAATGAAAAGGCTGGCTTAAAACTCAACATTCAAAAAATGAAGATCATGGCATCCGGTTCTATCACTTCATGGAAAATAGATGAGGAAACAATGGAAATAGTGACAGACTCTTTTTTGAGGGGGGGAGTCTCCAAAATCACTGCAGATGGTGACTGCAGCCAGGAAATCAAAAGACGCTTACTCCTTGGAAGAAAAGTTATGACCAACCTAGATAGCATATTAAAAAGCAGAGACATTACTTTGCAAACAAAGGTCTGTCTAGTCAAGGCTATGGTTTTTCCAGTAGTCATGTATGGATGTGAGAGTTGGACTACAAAGAAAGCTGAGCACCAAAGAATTAATGCTTTTGGACTGCAAGGAGATCCAACCAGTCCATCCTAAGGAAATCAGCCCTGAATATTCACTGTAAGGACTGATGCTGAAGCTGAAACTCCAATACTTTGGCCACCTGATGCGAACAACTGACTCATTTGAAGAGACCCTGATACTGGGAAAAATTGAAGGCAGGAGGAGAAGGGGACGACAGAGGATGAGATGGTTGGATGGCATCACTGACTCAATGGACATGAGTTTGAGTAAACTCTGGAAGTTGGTGATGCAGTCCATGGGGTCAAAAAGAGTCGGACACAACTGAGCAACTAACTGAACTGAGGGTTCCACATCTGCATTGGAACAACTGAAGAATACAATTATTTTAAGATTCCCTAATACTTCGCTGTATCCTTGTTGCGAGGTGAGGTATGAATATTTACTGTGTTAGACAGATGAACAGGCATTGGGTCTCTACAACATGGGCATGGAGAGATAACAAAGAGCCAAGACTTCTTCCTTCAAGAGTTTTCTAATGTAGCTGATGGTTTTATCATTGTATTTTTAAAAAACATGGTAAGACCTCTTTGATTTTTCACTTTGGTCACTGTCAGCTCCAACATTCAGAGGACTCTGAGATGCCCTGTGCCTATCTCATCCAATAGAGAAGGGTGGAATGGGAAAGCTATATGGAAGAGGTTGGCAGGATGGGGGCCCAGCAAGCCTCCATTTTTTAACTTTTTTAAATGCAAAGTCAAAATTGAGACTTTTTACCATGAAAAATCTCTTATTTTTCTCAAAATTACCTGCTTATTCCATTAAAGAAAAAACAACATTAAGATCACACTATAAAAGCCAGAAAAGGAACATGTGCTGACCAAATAGAGTCCTCTGTTTACAACCTCCAGAGAATTCTTGGGAAATAATGTTCTAACATGATATGTGTTCAGTTGCTCAGTTGTGTCCAACTCTTTGCAACCCCAAGGACTGCAGCCCACCAGGCTTCTCTGTCCATGTAGTTTTTCAGGTAAGAATATTTGAGCAAGTTGACATTTCCTACTCCAGGGGAGCTTCCCGACCCAGGGGTCAAACCTGCATCTCTTGCATCTCCTGTATTGGCAGGCAGAATTTTTACCACTGTGCCACCTGGGAAGCCCCCATACTACACTTGATCTTAGTCAAAAGTGTAATATGATACATAGAAAAAAAGAATCTTTACTCTCCAATCATCTCTTTCTAAGGGAGACGAGATGTGTGATTTTTGTTTTTGTTCTCCTTTTCCTTAAAGCCAATGATAGCCATGTTGTGTTTATTTACTATCCTAGAGCTTGGATAGTTGTGAGACTCATGACCTAGCTCCTGACACCAGAATGTATAGCAATCACGCCCATATAGACATCCCCACTGGCCACATTAACCTCTTGATTTGGTGCATATGTGAGCCAACTCATTTCCGTGGGTGGGGTGACAGCACGTGAAACATGGGAATGAAGATGCAACAGAATCGCCTGAGTTTGGAAAAGTGATTCGTTTACAGTCACATCTGGTTTTAAGTCATTCTGTGTACAGTTATAAAGCTCTGACAAAAGCTATACAAAGCCCATTTCCTCTAGATTAAAATAAAGTGGGGGAAGGGAAGAGGGTGAGAAATTTATGTAGAAAAAAAAAATACCAGGAAACCTTAGAGATGTGTCTGGGAGAGATGGTGAGGCTGCTGCTAGAGACACATCCGGCACTCCCACCCCTCCCTTCCAGGATTTAAAAAAAATCTTGGCACGGCCAACAGTCAGAGCAGCCAGTGAATGTCTTTTGTGCCGATCTACTGAAGAATTCCTCTTGGGTATGGGATTGACCGAGAGGGTAGTTTATTATTATTTGGATGTGCTCAGGAAGACATTCTCATTCGTGGACTTTGTCATTCTCTAGCATTGCTGGGTGCTCAGCATCCATGATTTATTGCTTTCATATACTGTTATTACTACTCACACTGTCTAACACTTGTGCCCTTTAGCCAGGGAAGTGCTGTTCATATAACATGTACCTTCTCATTTAGTCCACCCCCTCATTAAATCACTCCCAAATGTTTGTATTTGTTTCCATTTTCCTGGAGACCTATGACCTAGTAAGGTTACCATCTAGGAAGCTAGAAAGCTTCCTTGAAATGTAAGTATCCCAAAATAGTATCTCTAAACACAAAAGTCATGATCCTTTTTAGAAAACTGCTTATCAAAATTATCTTACCTTAAATTTTAATAAATCCCTTTTTAAATGCAGGACACCTGTGGCAGGTTAAAATTGTATTCATTTCTGCTGTTATTTACTTATAGAGCCAGTTCAAATTTAAACAGAGAAAAGGATTTGCCATCTTGTAATTGTTTTTAATTGATACATTCCCTAATTGCTAGGCTTTCTTCTTTTTAAAAATCTCTGAGGAAACAGACATGAGAGCTGCATAAAAAAGGCATCAGAATTGGCCTGTCATCTGTTGTTTGCTGCATGTTGATTATTTTCCCTTTAGCATGTGTACTTTATGGAGAAGTGTTAAATATCAAAATGTGCATATAATATATATTGTAAATATACTATATAAAATATATACTATATTATATAATATGTCACCACTTTACTTGACACCTTCTAAAACTATTCAAGACCTTTTAAATCGCCAATATATTTCTTGTAACCAGAGAGCTCAGTGAAATTTAAAAGAATGAAGTATCATTAACTTTCTTTAATATAAAATGATCAGGTTCAGGATTCAGAGTTCGGGGCTGACAATCTAAGACTTTTTTTTTTTTATCTATTTATTGTATTGGTTTTGCCATACATTGACATGAATCCGCCATGGGTGTACATGTGTTCCCCTTCTGGAACCCCCCTCCCACCTCCCTCCTCATCCCATCCCTCTGGGTCACCCCGGTGCACCAGCCCCGAGCACCCTGTATCATGCATCAAACCTGGACTGGCGCTTTGTTTCACATATGATAATTTACATGCTTCAATGCCATTCTCCCATATCATCTTCTCCCATATCATCTCACCCTCGCCTTCTCCCACAGAGTCCAAAATACTGCTCTATACATCTGTGTCTCTTTTGCTGTCTCGCATACGGGGTTATCTTTACCGATTTACTAAATTCCATATATATGCGTTAGTATACTGTATTGGTGTTTTTCTTTCTGGCTTACTTCACTCCGTATAATAGGCTCCAGTTTCATCCACCTCATTAGAACTGATTCGAATGAAGTATTCTTTTTAATGGCTGAGTAATATTCCACTGTGTATATGTACCACCGCTTCTTTATCCATTTGTCTGCTGATGGGCATCTAGGCTGCTTCCATGTCCTGGCTATTATAAACAGAGCTGTGATGAACATTGGGGTACACATGTCTCTTTCAAGTCTGGTTTCCTCCGTGTGTATGCCCAGTAGTGGGATTGCTGGGTCATATGGCAGTTCTATTTCCAGTTTTTTGAGGAATCTCCACACTGTTCTCCATAGTGGCTGTACTACTTTGCATTGCCACCAACAGTGTAAGAGGGTTCCCTTTTCTCCACACCCTCTCCAGCATTTATTGCTTGTAGACTTTTGGATAGCAGCCATTCTGACTGGCGTGAAATGGTATGTCATTGTGGTTTTGATTTGCATTTCTCTGATAATGAGTGATGTTGAGCATTTTTTCATGTGTTTGTTAGCCATCTGTATGTCTTCTTTGGAGAAATGTCTGTTTAGTTCCTTGGCCCACTTTTTGATTGGGTCATTTATTTTTCTGGAATTGACCTGCAGGAGTTGCTTGTATATTTTTGAGAGTAATTCTTTGTCAGTTGCTTTGTTTGCTATTGTTTTCTCCCATTCTGAAGGCTGTCTTTTCACCTTGCTTATAGTCTCCTTCGTTGTGCAAAAGCTTTTAATTTTAATTAGGTCCCATTTGTTTATTTTTGCTTTTATTTCCAATATTCTGGGAGGTGGGTCATAGAGGATCCTGCTGTGGTTTATGTCAGAGAGTGTTTTGCCTATGTTTTCCTCTAGGAGTTTTATAGTTTCTGGTCTTACATTTAGATCTTTAATCCATTTTGAATTTATTTTTGTGTATGGTGTTAGAAAGTGTTCTAGTTTCATTCTTTTACAAGTGGTTGACCAGTTTTCCCAGCACCACTTGTTAAAGAGATTGTCTTTTCTCCATTGTATATTCTTGCCTCCTTCGTCAAAGATAAGGTGTCCATAGGTGCATGGATTTATCTCTGGGCTTTATATTTTGTTCCATTGATCTATATTTCTGCCAGCGTTCGGGGCTGACAATCTAAGACTTTTGATTGGAATTTGGATAGCTCTTTCTCACCAACTAACGCAGGAAAGCTTGTTAAATACCACACACACATTATTGAGCTCCACTAGAACATTTCAAACTCCACAGGTTGTGGTAGGGCCCTAAGATTTTATGTGTCTAGCAAGTTCTCAGATGATGCTGATTCTAGCCTCCGAGAACCACTGTCCTAAAGATTACTCCTTCCCTCTCCTTTCTTCCGGAGAAGGCAATGGCACCCCACTCCAGTACTCTTGCCTGGAAAATCCCATGGACGGAGGAGCCTGGTAGGCTACAGTCCATGGGGTCGCTAAGAGTCGGACACGACTGAGCGACTTCATTTTCACTTTTCCTTTTCATGCACTGGAGAAGGAAATGGCAACCCACTCCAGTATTCTTGCCTGGAGAATCCCAGGGACGGCGGAGCCTGGTGGGCTGCCGTCTATGGGGTCGCACAGAGTCGGACATGACTGAAGCGACTTAGCAGCAGCAGCAGCAGCAGCAGCCCCTTTCTTCTTTTTCTCCCTTCATCTTCCCTCCCACTCATCTTTTCCCACCTCTTTCTCTTCAAAATCAATCTTCTCTTCTTCTCTCTTGTCTCACCCTCCCTCCCTTTCAAGATGATCTTTGAAGTATACAGCAGGAACATGTCTAGAAGGGCTTAGTTAAAGTATTTATTCAGATGACAATATTTATTGAGTAGCTACAAAGACTCACTCATTCATTCATTCATCTACTTGTTCAAAAAATACTTGTTGAAGCTCCACCATACTGCCAAGTTCTGTGCAGAGAGCAAGATAGACAAAGACTCTGCCCACAAGGAATTCTCTTCATGGCCAGGGAAGACAGGTAGTATACAAATGTATAAATAATTAGATTATTACCAAGTGTCATTAATGTGCAGAATTAAATAAATGGGTTGCTGAGATGAAGATTGATAATGGCACACTTAACCCCAGGAGGTGTGTTTAGACTAAGATCTAAAGATTGAGAAGATAGCTAAGCAGAGCCTGTGGGCAGGAGTGGTCCAAGAGAAAACTGCAAGCACACAGGCCCCGGGGCAGAAAAGAGTCAGCTCCTTAGGGTGTCTCCATAACTTAAACCAACTTAAACTTACTGGCACACAGTAGGTGCTCAGTCAGTATTTGCTAAATGAATGAGTAAATGGATTATTAGACCCAGGGTGCTGGAGCATAGGAGGCAAGCAAGAGAGAGGCATGTGGTGAGCAGAGGCCAGGTCACGAAAGACCTTTTAGGTCATAAGTGAGAAGTTTGAATTAACCAATCAGATTTACCAATCCACTCTCCCTGCATCCCCTCAAACTTCTCCACACCCTGCTCAAACTTGGATGTAAAGTAACAATTCTCAAAACGTGGCCCCAGGACTCCTGATGATCAGTTGTATCATTCAACATGTATGTTCATAACGTGAAAAGAATCATACTATCATCTATGAATTCATAATTAATGAATGTCACTTAGAGCAATTATTCATTAATTGTTATGACTATTTGTTGAAAAGCCAGCTGTTTAACCAACAGTTTGATTTTAGACACATATCTAATGAAAAAACAGCCCCACCCTTCCCATGCAGTCTGGGAAGATTTCACAGTGGCAAAGAGAAGTTATCCCCTGAAAAGTTACAGAGAGGCTGACTCCTGACTCCAAATTTCTGGAATGCAGTAACTTATAAAGCAAATGCAGTGGCATTAAACAGGATTTGTTGTTGTTTAGTCTCTAAGTCGTGTCTGATTCTTTGTGACCCTATGGACTTCAGCATGCCAGGCTCTGTCCTTCACTAATTAAACAGGATAAATAGGTTCAAAAGAAGTTGAGGAATTCCAAACAAAGATGAGAACAAAGAATAAAATGAATTATTTTATTTATACTTTGTACAGTAGTTTCAAATAAACTCCTTTTGTACAAGATGTTATCTGGCAGATTTTCCCAGTCCCTTACTGCCTTGAATCTACTACACATCTAATTTTTCATATTCATATAAGTGCTTCTAAAAGGAAAATCAGCTTTTAAAATGTAATCAGTAAAAACCTGAGTTTAAACTTTCTCTCCTTGTTTCATAATATATTCATTCTTATGGGTTATTTAGGAATCACTAATTAGTCGGGGGCTTTGCCATGAACCTTAAGATTCTCCAAAAAACAAAACAAAATGGCAATTTTATATCTTTGGAAAAGAAATATCTCTGACTCCTAGTCCTTTCCTTCATAGATTGCTGTAATTCTTCATACACATTGGTATCAAAATCGATAAAAGACATGCAGTCTTAAATGTACAATGTCTCTCTTTGCTAGATCAATAATAAAATCATTGTACTTAAAGAAATTGCTCTTCCTTTTCCTAATTCCTATCCCCAGGGTTATTATTAGCAGGTCACTATTAATTATAGAATTTAGAAGCATTTGAAGAGTGTGATGGGGATATTTTGTTATTGCCTTGTTTGACTAGTCCTCTTCACTTTTTTTTTGTATAGTTGCCTCTATTATAAGGCAGTATATTGCATTATATTCAGACAGTATATTATATATAAAAAATACAAGTTTGAAATTAACTGACAGGGTACAGTAGGTTGATAATGTAATATTTAAAAAAAAAAAGAATGTTTGAGAAAGCTTGGAGAACTTAGAAGACATAAGATTTAGCGAAGTTTTGTGCAAAGGAAAGAGGGGTATTTAGTAAATTGGAGTAGAAAGATTCTAAACTTGGGGGCCAATCTATGTGAAAAAAAATGCAAAAACCTCACTGGAAAAGACAAAGAAGGATGGGCAGCAGAAGTTAGGTAAGCGGATCCTACGCGATGGATGAACTTAAAAAAGAGTGAAGTGTGTGATTTGGATGCAGTCTATTACTAGGTTAACTGGCACTTGGACAACACATTAAAGTTTGCAAAGGTGCTTTAACATATGTAATCTTATTCTTCATAATATCTCCGGGAAGTATTTAGAGTAGGCATTATTCCAGTTTTACAGACAAGGAAATCACATTGCTTTCTGAATACACCAGAAAGGGAAATGGTGATGTTAAAAAGGAATAAAACTGAAAAAGACTCCTGTAAAGGCCAAAGGCAGCTTGTAGGTTTACAGTATCTAATGTGGAGAGAAGAGGAGTGTCTCAGATGATGCTGAAAGGCATGCTAGGCTGTGAATAGCCATTGAATTTGAGGAGCAAAATATGGAGGCTAAAGGTTCTTTATTAAGACCAGTGACCTGGGCAAAGAAATAAGAAAGATTCCATTTTCCCAAAAATACACACATATTTTAGGTATTTGTGACTTGAAAAGGAGATTTGAGATCTCTAGTCTAGCTGCTGGAGAAGGCAATGGCAACCCACTCCAGTACTCTTGCCTGGAAAATCCCACGGATGGAGGAGCCTGGTAGGCTACAGTCCATGGGGTCCCGAAGAGTTGGACATGACTGAGCAACTTCACTTTCACTTTTCACTTTCATGCATTGGAGAAGGAAATGGCAACCCACTCCAGTGTTCTTGCCTGGAGAATCCCGGGGACGAAGGAGCCTGGTGGGCTGCTGTCTATGGGGTCACATAGAGTCAGACACGACTGAAGTGACTTAGCAGCAGCAGCAGCAGTCTAGCTGCAGAGTAACAACCCATAGAATCTTCCAAGCAGTAGAAACTTCATTTTTTCATTAATTAAAAAAACAACACAAAATTTCTGAAAGAATTGAAATTTCACTTTTTTCCTTTTTTCTCTCAAAGTAGATATATTTGATATAGTAGTCAATAATATACCTTTATGTATAATCTATTTGATAAAGAAAAGAATGTCATCTTTCCCATTAATGTAGCTCTACCATTCTGTTTTGAAAATCTCTGCTAGCAATTATCAGAGATGGCACCCAAAGAAAAGTAACCAATACTTTGCAGTACTTTGCTACTATCACTTGTGTTTAGTCCCTCAGTCCTGTCCGATTCTTTGGGACCCCATGGACTGTAAATCCCCAGGTTCCTCTGTCCACGGGATTTTCTAGGCAAGAATACTGGAGTGAACTGCCATTTGCTCTTTGTTTATTGGGAACTTTTAAAATTTTCAGATATATGATCACTCAGGTACTGAGGCAACTGCTATAAGTTAGCACAAAGTTAGTGCTTGAAACTAAGTGAATTTTGCTTTTTTGTAATATGTGGGGAGCTGGGCCATTAAAGGTATTTCCCTCAAGCCAGAGTTCATATTGCTTTCTTACATTCAATTATAGATGAAAACGACTTTAACTACTGAACCGTCAGTAATGAAACTGCTTTGCTTGTGGGCTGAACAAATGGTGGTGATTATATATGTTCTTGGTTAGCACTATTTGCATAACATTTGGGGAGGGCACAGACTTCTACACAAGAGAAAGGGGAAAGTGAATGGCAGGAAAAAATGAAGGCCAAGTCGACAATGGACACCACCATTTTAGCGTCTTTTTCTCTTGGTGGTGTCAGGGGGATGCGCGTTGAGACAAATGAACGCTTTGAGGTGAGAAAGGCAATAGCACTCTAATAAAAAGGCTTTAGGAAAGAGTGAGGCGACCTAGGAAAATCTGCTGTGGTCAAGTTTAATCCTGGGAAAAGAGACCCTGGAGAAAGCAGATGCGGAAGATAGGAAGGAAGACAGGGAGGGGGAGGCGCAGGGCGTGGGGGGAGGAAGAGGGCGGGGTGGGGAGCTGGAAAGTGAGAGGGGGCGAGTCCAGACTGTGGTGAAGATGGTGGGGCTGAGGACCACAGAGTGGGAAAAAAGTGAAAGTCGGGCGGAGAGGTGGAGAAGGAGGCAGACCTCCGCGGACTCTGCCGGGACCCCTGGAGGGGGAGGCGGCGGCGCGGAGCGGCGGGGGCAGCTTGGCCCGCCTGGTTCCCCCTTGGCAGCCTCAAGCCTTGGCTCCTCGGGGCTCCCTCCCTCGCCGGCGCATTGTTTCTTTGCCGGGAGACGAGGAAATTGCCTTTTGATTGCGGAAGTCCGCGGCCGGGGCTCGGGGCGAGGCAGCGCGGGTCAGAATGGCAGCGTGGGAAGGGCGGCGCGCTGCCGGCCCCCGCCGCCTCTCGAGTCCGCAGCCCGCCCAGGGCGGCAGCAGCAGCAGCGGCGGCGGCGGCCCCCGCGCATCCCCAGCCCGGAGGCCCGCGCTCTGCGCCCACGGGGCGCGCTAAGCGCGCACAACAAGTGGTCCCGGCTCCGGCGGCCGTCGGGCCGCGCCGCGCGTCCCAGCCCCTCAGTAGAGTTTGGGGGAACCGCCGAGCGCCATGCGGAGCCATGGAGCCGGGCTGGCCCTGTGGACCGCGCTGAGCCTGCTGCAGGTGAGGGGCCGAGAAGAGGTCCCCGCGGGCGGACGCGCCCCTCCCCGCCGAGGACCAGATTCTCACTCCGCTCTCTGGTCTCCTGGGTTGCGTTTTGGAGAGGGAGGTGGCAGAATTTCTTCCGCTCCTTGGGGAATGGTGATCCTCTTCTGAGTCCACAGCCAGACTGACAACTCGTGCCACAGAAGGCAAAAAGCCACCTTCTCTCTCCAGCTGCTCGGGAGAAAAAGCAGTTAGGGAGAAGGTGGCCACCCACTTCTTTCTCTTGACTGGAGGGCAAAAGGATGCATGGGCTGAGGCTGGGGCCAGGGGTGAGTGGAGGCAGCTTGGGGAGCTTGCTACAGACTCATCCCTGGGCAGGTATAGATGGTGGGCTTCAGCTATTGTTCTGGTTCCTTTGCAGACTGGACTGGGGGAGCCAGTGAGATGCAACTTCACCTTGACAGAGTCCAGGGTCTCCAGCCGGTCCGTGTCTCTCCAGTGGAGAACTTTGGCGTTCCCCTGTAACTTTAACCTCACCTACAGCAGTGACACGTCGGGGGTCGCGTGGTGCCACCCTGTGCGGATAGACAACACCACCTATGGATGTAACTCCAAGGATTTACAAGCGGGAACCATCTATAATTTCACTATTATGTCTCTGGATGGAGAAAAGAAAACTGTGGTCTTGCAAACAGGTAAAAAGTGACAGGTGCAGCTGGAAGTCCAGGCCACTCCTGGCTGAGACCTGCCTTTTCAAGCCAATGCTTCCTTTGAGTTCCAGGCATACAAAATAATGATAATAAAGGTAAAAACATCTGTAAGACAACTATTGACAAAGATTTCAAGTCTCCTCAGATCTGGCAAGAAACAGCTTGGCTGACTTTCAGAGATGTCCCTAGTGCTGAAAGCTGACTAGCCACTTAAACAGGGAGAGCAGCAGAGAGAATAAGTGGGCTGTGGAGGGAGTCTGTTAAAGTGATGGGGTTTGAGCTTCCAACACATTGAAGTGTCCAGCCCTGAAATAATTTTAAGTCAATGTTTTTAGAATAAATAACGGAAGTGCAATGATTAGGGCTATGACTTTCCTCAACTTAGTTTTATTTTTGGAACCAGGGAATAAAATCATCAGGGATAGAATTATTCTTAGGGGGAAATTAGAAAAAGCCCCTTGAAATGAGGATATGAAAATTATTTTTTTTTTTATCACTTGAGTAACTAAAACCATACAATATCAAAGAACATCTTTTGGTTACTCTGCAACTTAAATCAATCATTTTCCGTTCACTTTTGGTAAAACCTTCCGTGCATGGTAAGAGTGTCTTTCCTGTCTCAGTTTTCTTATCTGTAAAATAAGAGTGTTAGACTTGGTCATTGAGGTTCAGGTTCCAACCAAGAGCTTCCTTAGGCGGGGGCTAAGTAAGTGCATGTTGCCTCATTAATCCCGAGAGTCACCCTCAGATATGCTGTAAATCCGCTAACAACTTCGATGTTTTATGACCTTATTAGTCTTCCTTTTAACATTATCTTTATTTGTTGCCATAGAGAAGCCTGCCTTTCATCCAGAAAGTCAAATTTAAATGAAAAATTCCAGAAATTAAATTTAGAAATGTGTTGTCCTCGCTAGTCTTTCACTTTCAGCCTGAACAAAGGTCACTTCTTTAACTATAGTTCTTTGAGAGGTGTGAGAATGGTGAGTTATCAGGGCTGTTACAAGAGTCAGGAAATGTAAACAGATTCGTATGATAAGCCAATTAATTATTCTCTTATTAAGAATGCCCAGTTACTTCAGATGAAAGATAACTTCTGAGATTTGCAGGAACTTGAATTGGAAAGAGACACCACTTGTTAAGAACATGGTTGTGTTTTTATATAGAATCAAAGAGAGTCCAAAATCATTGGCATAATAAGAACATTTTACAGAAGTTTAACTGGCTGGGTTTTTTAGTTATAAAGTTCTTAATTTCTCGGTATATGAAGGTAGTTTCATGAACACTCAGATTGCTAATACTGTGAAATTTATGACAGAACTTCTAGATGTGTTGTGTGCATTTGATAAGGTGTCTGTATTGAATGCAGTAGAATGATTTTTAGAAACAGATGAGCCTTCAGAAGCTTAAGGGAGAAAAGATGAAGACATTAATCAAGAATACATTGATTTAACCCAGAGGTTTTACTTTTTTGGAAAAACAAAATTGATGAAAATGAACTCACTGTGGTGTCACTAGTTAGAATACGTTTAGAGCTTAATTAGTGCGTGTGTTTCAAGTCCAGAGACATTTGTGAAATGTAAGAAATATTTGCATTTTATTGACTATGTTGAATTAAAAAAAGACAATCAGCATTCACAATTGTTAGCATTCAGTGTCTCATCATTTGCCTTAAGGATTCACCTTTTACAGTGCCACAAATAGATTTTTCACCACAAATTTTATGAGCTCCATGCCAAATGTGAAGAATGAAATTTGATCAATGGTGATGTTTGTATAATGATAATTTTTTCATAGTTATTTGTATGATGGTATAACCTGACTTATGATTCTCTATATTTAAAAATAATTTACTTAACTAAAAAGTTTTTAATTAAGGTATTTTTACAAATGTTTCAGAGAGAATTCTTTGGTTGATTTTTTTTATTTTTTGTCAGCACTATTTGTGCTTCCTATATTTTAAGAACATATGTGAGTTTTTATTCTAAGTTCAGAGAAAGTACTAGTATCCCTCTAGTATTAATTGGTAAGCTACAGAGATGAATGCCACAAATCCTATTTTATTGTTATGAAAGCAGGATCAACTAGTCGCATAATATTGAGTCTGAGATATAACTTCAGACAAAAAAAGTCATCCAGATATGTTGTTCTTTTCTTATTCCATTATGCCTGTCTTATCATTATAGAGTGAAATAGAGTGAGAGCAAGGCATGATGTGGCTGGAGATATAGCAGTTGCTTAGATTATCTCTGTGTCATTCCAAGTGGAATTTGTCTGGTTATTTTTCCTGGTAAATTTTCTAAAAATAGTTATTTTAGTAATGTAGACATGACCTTAAAATAAAATTGAACTAAATAGGAACTATTTCAGCAACAGTCAGTTTTCACTCCAGATTTAAAATCAGAATTGGAAAACCTATGTGGATTCAAATTCAGTTCAACAAACATTTATCAGGCATGGATACTATAGGGAACTAGGCCAGGTAGTGATTGATAAAGATGACAAAGCATGGTTTCTGTCCTTGTAGTCTTCTAAAGAGGTGAGAGAAGTTCAGGATAAGCGTGGTGACAGAGCTTTACCACTTCTTCCCGTTGAAGACCCCGCTCTGCTTCTCTTGGGTGTATTTGGTCATAAACGATCAATGCAAGAACTGTAATAATTTGAAAGCCAAACTATCTAGTTGTAAATTTATTAGAGACAGATTATAAATTTGAAAACCTCAACACTTCTGTTAATACTCTGTCCTCGGAATATGGATCAGAAGCTGCAAACTGGCAGCCCCTGGGGTGTCGAAACATTACATGAGCCAGGCAAAATCTATGTATTATTTAGGAACCTCGACACCCCCAGGGGCTACCAGTTCACAGCCTCTGATCTAGACTCTGAGGACCCAGTGTTCACAAAAGTGTGGAGTTTTTCAATATTTGTTATCTGCATGATTTATTTCGTTAGGTTTTGTTTGGGTCATGTAATGTTTGTGAAAAATTCAGATTATTTCACCAGCATTTAGCTGAAAATTCATATAAATACCAGACATATTGATTACCTTAAAATATTGGAAGATTTGGCAAAACTTGATCATTCTGCCTGGAACTCTCTAAAGCTGAATTGTGGCTTTTCTCCTTTCAGATACCAGTTCCCCCAAATCCCCTGGACTGGGGATTATTTATTTCCTTACCTTAAAGTATCCTAAGGACATTTGTGTTTGCTAATATGAAACTGTAGAGTTTTCATTTAGAAATTTGGGGGAATTTTTGTCTTTCCACAAATAAGAAGTAGTTCTTCAGGACCTAAAATGGTATCTAGCTCATGGTAGGTGTTCAGTAAATATTGATTAACTGGATGGATAGATGGATTGATGAATGGAGAGATGAACGGGTGGACCTATGAATGAATAAGTAGATGATAGACAAATATTAATAAATGAAATTAATACTTTAGGGGAGAATGTATGTAAAGAAAGTGAAAGTGAAGTTGCTCAGTTGCATCCGACTCTTTGTGACCCCATGGACTATAGCCTACCAGGCCCTTCTGTCCATGGGATTTTCCAGGCAAGGGTACTGGAGTGGGTTGCCGTTTCCTTCTCCAGGGGATCTTCCCGACCCAGGGATTGAACCCAGGTCTCCCACATTGCAAGTAGAGGCTTTACCATCTGAGCCACCAGGGAAGCTGAATGTATGTAAAAATATGGTCTATTCTCCTTGGGTTATGGGTAAGTTATGGAGCCCAGGGAAGTAATCTGATGGTAGGCAACTTTACCTATAGGAAGAATATCTTTGTGGCATATACTCTCTTGTTCGTCACTGTCAGGTTCTTATCAATCAGCCTAGTGTGCTTTAGTCCTGTCCAACTCTTTGCGACCCTATGGACTGTAGCCCACCAGGCTCCTCTGTCCGTGGGATTCTCCTGGCAAGAATACTGGAGTGGGTTTCCATGCCCTCCTGCAGGGAATCTTCCTGACCCAAGGACTGAACCTGAGTCTCTTACATCTCTTGCATTGGCAGGTGGATTCTTTACCACTAACGCCACCTGGGAAGCCCTGCTAATCAGCCTAGAACAAAAAGGCGAAAATATTAGCTCTTTAAAATTAGCTCCTGTGTTTTTAACTTTTAAAAAAGCTTTAATTACCAAATTACTATATCAGTTATTATTTCCACCTCAACATGTTGTATTAGTTTACTAGGGCTTCCATAACAAAATACCACAGACTGGGTGGCTTTAATAGCAAATTTATTTTCTCATGGTTCTAGAGCCTAGAAGTCCCAGATCAAGTTGTTAGCAGGTTTCTTCTAAGGCACCTCTGACTGTCTTGCAGATGATCACCTCACTATGTCCTTACTTGGTCCTTCATCTGTGTTGTCTATGATCTAATCTCCTCTTCTTATAAGGACACCGGTCATATTAGAGTAGGAAGCACCTTAAAGACCCCATTTTAACTCAGTTACCCCTTTAGAGATCTTATCTGCAAATACAGTAACATTATGAAGTATTGGTAGTTAGGGCTTTAACATATGAATTTCAGAGAGATGCAATTCAGTTCATAACACTCACGTGGCTTTAAACACGGGTCATTATTTCTCAGCACTGTCTGTAACCAATGGCATCAAAATCTGTTGCAAGGTTTGTTGTGAAAGCATATTGTTGGCTTCTACCTCATATATAATGAATTTAAAAGTAAAGCCTAGGGTATCTGATTTTAAACAAATATCAAAGTGAATCATTGCATACTGAAGTTCAAGAGATAATGATATAGTTTTTCAATTATTCATTGGCATTAAGATTTTGGTAACCATTTCTTTTTATGCCTGGTTAATTCTATAATGCTTAGAAATATTTATTGTCTTTCCCAAGAAGAAAATAATACTCTAATATTTGTCTTGTACTCATGTAGTATTTAAAATACTTTCATCTACCTTGTTTCATAAGTAAAAGTATAAAATATATATATTTAACCGACCATATATTGTTTAATTATATCCCCATGGCAATCCTGTGGAGGGAATGTCATGAGGCACAGGTTACATAGTGGTTAAGAGATGAGTTCTGAAAGCAGCTGCCTCCATTACTTACTAACCAAGTTGCCTTGGGCAAGTTATTAACCTTTTCTAATCTCTAAAATGGGGACAATAATAAAAATAATGCTCCCTTCATAGGATTGTTTTGAGGTTTTGATTTAGACATAAATTCTACAACCGTTTTTGTCACATACTAAGTGTGAAATGTTTCCTGTTATTACTTTCAGGTTGGAGATGAGATTGATATTCATAAGAATTAACTAATCACAAATCCATACTGTTAACAAACATAGACCTTGAACCTTGACTTACTGACCTAACTCCTACTCCTATTCTTTCTATTACTTTGTAGAACAGATATAATTTTTAAGTTGGCTTTTGTTCTTTCAAATTACCTGTGATAGTTTGTTGTTACTTTTCAACTCAACTTTTAAAGAGAAGAAAATATATTACAAAATACTTTAAATCTATACATACTTAAAGGTATCTATACTCAAGGGTAGAATAATGATTAAAACTGTGTTAGTGTGATGAAATAATATTGATTTTGATTGTGTTTTACTTCTAGTGATGGTCTTCAGTATTTAGGAATCAGCCATTTGTAATGTATTTATTTCAGGAATTTTAAGGTCAAGTTGAGTTCCATATATGAAACGGACTAACCTAGTTCTCTGAACGTGACTTTTTGTGTGTTTGGAAGCTTCTGCCATTAGTCTGACTTCTGTAGGTGGGCATGGCATTCTGCACATTACCAAGAAATAAAATCTAATTTGTCCAGACAAAATGGAAGAAAATTTATTATGTCTTCCATTCCCAGACACCAATTCCCTGGAATCCCCCTGGGGGATAGAGGATAATGCTGACTACTTTCTAACATTGTAGGAGAAGTCAAGGCCATTCTGTATATAGGAATGTATATAAACAAAGATGAATCTATGCAACTGAAATTAACATGGTAGATATACATACAGATTTCCAGGGACTGGGGGTTTTGATTTTGTTCTTCTTCCTTCTAGACGGAAGAACCCAAATACATAAAAAGTAAGCAGAATAGTATTATGAACGACCATGTACTTACACATCACCTACTGTCAACAGTTACCAAATGACAGATAATCTTGTTTCATCTATATCCTCACTCACTCCCTAACCGTGTGTCATATCAACACAGCCCAAGGCATTGTTTATTTCATTTATAAATATTTCAGTATGCGTTTCTGAATGATAAGCATTATTTTTAACATAACCACAGTATCAATATTGTACCTAACATTAACAGTAATTCCTTAGTACTGAGATGTCCAAGTTCAGAAGCACACATCAAGAGACAGCTCATGAATTTCTACATAAGAGAGACTTCTGGGCAGCAATCTGTTTGGAAGAAGAGGCCAAAGGACTTCCCTTTATACTACATTTATATAATATTGAGAAAATCTCAATTGGTTTTGCTTTTCGGCCACACTGCGTGGCATGCGGGATCTTAGTTCCCTGACCAGGGATCAAAGCCGGGGCCCCAGCAATGAGAATACTGACTCTTAACCACTGGACCAGCAGGGACTTCCCAAGAAAACCTCCACTGTTAATATCAAAGAGAAGAGTGGGACAGCTGAAGGATATCCTGGGCCTGAGGGTATGAAAGTCTCTATCAGCTGTCAGGGTCCCCTCAGTGTTGACGCGATTCTCTAATACTCAGTGGAAGTGAGCTTTTCAGCGCTGTAGCTTAAACTGCCCTCTCACTGTGCAATGGCCTCTCTTCTCTCTGATTTCTAAGTCCTGCTTGACCTTCCAACTTGCTCAAGTTCATTTCCCTCATGGAGCCCACCTCTGAGATCTTCATCCTTGAATGTCATTCCCCTTTTGCATTTCCAGCATTGACACTGACCTGTGTTACCCTGAACAGCAAGAACAGTAGCAGTAATCACACCAAGTGCCATTTTCTGAGGCCTCACCACATGCCTGGGCTGTACTTAAAATTTTGCCTCCATTACCTCTTAACACTGCAACTCTGTAAAGCAGGTGTCCCATTTTACAGATGAGGAAACTTAGCCTCGGTGCAGTTAAGTGACTTGCCTAAAGTCACTGTTTGAAGTGACATTGTTGGGATTTGAACACAGGTGTAGAGTGACATCAAAGTCAGCCTCCCTGATAAGTCACCTTTGTGTTTAGCTTTTTCACATGTCCTATATGCCTGAGTAAACTGTAGACTCTCAGAGGCCAAATATGATGACCTGTAAAATAATATGGTATTCCTCACTGTTGTTAATCATGATGCAATGATTGTCTAACCTGATTTAATTTCAAGGCTGTTAAAACTTTAAAAGTTCTTTGCTACTTGAACTTTATGTCTAATGTAAAAGTTGATAAATGAAATGTATTATTAGCATAATATGGAATACATCATCTTATAAGTCAGAAAGCTGACTATAGCCAAACTGCAACAAAGTAAAATAAAATTGTTGTTGTTGTTTAGTCACTAAGTCTTGTCCGACTCTTTTGCAACCCCATGTGCTGTAGCCCAGCAGGCTCCCATGTCCATGGGATTTCCCAGGCAAGAACACTGGAGTGGGTTTCCATTTCCTTCTCCAGGGGATCTTCCCGATCCAGGGATCGAACCCATGTTGCCTGCACTGGCAGGCGGATTCTTTACCACAAAGCTACCAAGGAAGCCTTTTGAAAGAGATTTTCCTCTCTATGCATGCGTGCTAAGTCACTTCGGTCGTGTCAGACTGTTTGTGACCCTGTGGATTGTAGCCCGCCAGGCTCCTTTGACCACGGGATTCTCCAGGCAAGAATACTGGAGTGGGTTGCCAGGCCCTCCTCCAGGGGATCTTCCTGACCCAGGGATCAAACCTGAGTCTCTTATGTCTCCTGCATTGGAACGTGGGTTCTTTACCACTAGTGCCACCTGGGAAGCTCTTCCTCTTTATAAATGTATTTAATTAACCACAGATTGTGAGAGCAGTTGCTTTCTCATTTTCTTCTTCTGCCCATTTTCAAAAACCTGTAGCAAGGAATGGTTTGTGGCTTTTGCCTCACCCTTACTCTGTTTCCATGATAAAATTCCCAGTTTATATGAATAGTTGATGTTCATACCGTTTTATGTAGAGGGCTACTAAACACAGCTTCTGGTCTCCTAGCCACTCTGCTTTTAACTAGAATAGTATCATAATTCCCGTAAAGGTACAGAAGTTGACTCTGTAATCACATAAAATCACATAGATCTCTTGGACTGGAGTTAGTGCAGAAACATAAGGTGTGTGTTGGAGAGGTGGGTGGAGGATAGTATCCTGCTTGAGGAGACCTTGAGTTTCTGTGGAGAAATCCAGACTTCATCTCATGAAGAATTCTTGGTGCTTCCTAGGAGATTAGGATGGCAGATGGGAGAGATATACAAAGCAATTATTTGGCAATAGTGGGGAGAAAGATGGAAAATAAGAAAGACACTTGGAGGAATCTGACGCAACACAAGGAACACCAGGTTAAGGCAGTAGGAGAGAAAAAGGAATAGACAAGAAAAATATTTTTAAAAAATCAATAGAATATTCCTGGATGCAGAATTAGATTTAGCTTTTATTAATGTTGTTGTTCGTTTATCTGTATTACAGTATCCAAATCATCATCAAAGCTTCATCAAATGAAGCTTCTGTAAATTTATCTATTATTTTTCTTAGACATCTGGTTTGATTTTTTGTTATACTGACCATGAGACTCATGACTTCATTTTCCACCCTGGGACAACTAAGGTGTGATGGAAAAGAACTCACGGAGAGCCAGATGTCAGAAGCTCAGCTGAGTTACCTGTGTAATGTACATGAGTCACTTAATGCCTCTTGCCTCTTCTCCAAAGCACATTGTAAATGACCAGATCCTATATATGTATACTCTGTGCTATATGATTTCAAAAAAAGCTTTTAGACACTAACTTATGAATTGTCTGCTCTCTTGTTATAAGGCTAAATTTATTTCCAAAATAAATACTAACATTTTGAATTCTAAGCACCCTTCAAATTCTTATAGCAGTAGATAATAATACTTTAATGGCCATACAAAAGAATTTTTAAAATATCACTTCTATTTTATACATATGGGTTTTTCTCTCTCCTTAAGTCAATGTTTAAGAAAAAAGGGAAAAAAGGAAGAATTTGTTTTGGTTCAGGAATCTGGCTAAACTTTATCAGAAAAAGCAGATCGACAGCAAACCTACTTATGAAATTCTAGGGCTTCCTGATAATGAAATTCACTGAAATTGAGCAGCTGAATACTGCAGAATTTTGCTTTCGGCACTCCACATTTCAGGTCTGTCCAGAACCAAGAAATACAAAGATGTCTTAATTTTATGGCTAATGATAAATTTTGATACATTGATTGAGATTAAATTATTGATTTATGGTTTCCAATAGTTCTCATGGCTCAATAATACTTCACTGGTTACTGTATATACGAGAGCTGTGGATGGAAAAACCAGAAAGGCTATAAATGCACACCTGTGTACATTGATAACCTTTAGCCATCAGCATAAATTATATAAGTCAAGTAGGGTTTTCTAATTACATATGATCTTCATATGATAAGATTACAGACATATGACTAAATTTTCAAATAGCATTAAAACTCTCTTTCATATCTAGATAGAGATCTATCTATATAGGTAGATGATGTATAGATGGATAGGTAGATAGATGGACAGAGAGATAGATGAAATTAGCAGCCTGATAGAAGTATCTAATTTGTTTCTAATAAAATATTGAAAACTTTAAAAAATTTAATACAGCAGAGTTTTCCTTGGTCTTAGATTGAAAAGTCTGAAAACTATTGCACTCCTGCTGCATGCATAGCAATAGTGGACCTCTGCCAGCAAAGGCCTTTATCACAGCATAAATGGGGTTGTAAGTGTTTGTTTCCAGTGCAGGTTCTTGCAGCCCAGGCACTTCCCAATCTCATTGTTCCTTTGTTCTAGCGGATGTACAAAGGGTTGGCTGTTTTGTTTTCTGGCTCAGAGAGATTAGATAAAGCCTGCATTTCTGAACTTCACCCTCTAGGCACGCAACCTTAAAATTCATTTTTTACAGCTTTTATTTTGCAAATTATATATGTTTAGATCATAACGATCATAACATCATTTTTTTTAACCTTTACCTGGCTGGGCTGTGCATGTAGGTGACAGTATTGATCCCATTTGAACAATCACTGGAAAGCATCTCTTTCTCTCGTTCTTGTCCTTAAAATGCCTCTTCAGCAAAAACGCATCACCTCAATTGGCTATGACAAGGTTGCTCTTGGGTTTCTCAGGCTATGAGAATCTCATGATAACAAGAAAACTTTTTGTGAGGGGAAATTACGTTCTTTCCTTTTATTATGGCGTCTTTAATTCTAGACTGTTATGTGGGATAGAAAATTTAAATAATATTGCCACACATACACACAGACACAAACCCATACTGTTTTTCCTCAAGAACCCATAAATGAGAATCATCTTGGGAATTTTTTTTTTAATTTTATCTTAAGGGTTAGAAAGTTAGTTCATGGGAATAAATTGATAAGATTTTTCCAAGTTTTTTTTTTTTTCTTAAGAAAAGCGATTAATGCTATTATCAGTTTAGTCTCTAAAAAATATGGTATTCCAGTTTTGCCTCCATTCTGTCAGTGATTCGGAGGAAATTTCTCTTTATGATCTCACAGACAGAATACGTTGTATACCAGGTAAAGTCTCTGGTATATCTTGTTACTCCTCCAAACATTTAAGAATATAGGTACTGTTATTATGCTGCCCAGATGGAGGGAGAAACGGAGGTTAGAAGGTTAAGTAACTTCCCCAGGGTCTCATGACTGATACATGAGGGAGCCAAAATTTGAATTGAGTTCTGACTCCAAAGCCCACTCTCTCTGCCACTATTTCTATGACAAGATTGTCCCAACTAGAAGAGGAATAATAGTAATAGTAATAATAGCAAACGTTGAACACTATGTGCCAGACACTTTTTTAAGTGCTCTAGATAAAATACTCAATTTCATCTTCATAACAGATCTACTGAAAAGATAGTATTGTTATCAGCATTGCATAGAGGACACAGCTGAGGCACAGGGAGGTTAAGGAATTGCTACACAGCTACAAAGCGGGAGACCCGATTCAAGACTCTAGAGTCTACACTCTTTAGGTGAACCTGGGCTGCTAGGGTATAAACCACAGAACCTTGTCCTCCTAGCTCACCTGTGCTGTGGAATTCCAAAGTTTGCTGCCTTGACTTGACTGTATTTAGCCTATGTGTGGCGTCTATGGGTGACCCATAGTCTACTGAGCTGTCTGGCTACAAATGCCTTTTGAATATAGAGTAAGATTACCTTGTTCCTATTTGTATTAATGCTAATAACAAGTGAAGACTTTCTTAAAACATATACTGTTCTAGGAAGATGCTAGAATTTCTTATTTCGTGAGTAAAATATAATTTACCAGGCGGTAGATAAGAACTGCTGTGCCATGCCACTAAAACAGTTAACCTGACTCTTGAAATTTAGTCTCCAGTATCTTGAGCTCATTTCCGAAAACAAAAACCAGATAGGATTTCTGAAAACTTTGTATACGTCACTGTCAATGTTTCTTCTCCCCATATTCAGGGTGTGGAGAGCCTCATTGCTCAGATGGTCCCACAGCATCATCTGCTCTCTAAATCTTATTGACTTGGTTCCTAACCTGGAGATGTACTGGTCATCCTATTTCAAGTTCTGCAGTGAAGATTCAGTACACAAGATACAGGACTCCTCAGACTGACCCAGGGCTCTGAGAATTGAAACTAAGTGCACAGCCGGGTGCAGGACTAACCCATTCCCGTCTGCTCTAAGAGTTTTGGCAGCTCCAAAATGTCCCAGAACTCAAGTTTAAAAAAATCTAGGGACATAAGGAATCCCAATTTCTAAAAATATTTATTTGGCTGAGTTGGGTCTTAATTATAGCACACAGGATCTTCACTGCATAATGCGGGATCTTTCCTTGCGGTACACAGACTCTCTAGTTGTGGTGCATGGGTTAGTTGGTCCAGGACATGTGGGATCTTAGTTCCCCGAGCAGAGATTAAACCCACATCCCCTGCATACAAGCAAATTCTTAACCACTGGACTACCAGGGAAGTCCTAGGGAATCCCTCTTGTTGGGAGTATTCATTTTGGTGAACATACCTAGCCTTGGCTTCATTATCAGGTTTGTATCTTTTGTGGTTTTCTGATATTTAAGAACAACCCAAAGTTTTGTAAATGTAACCCCCTAAGCCCCACAACCTAAAAAGAGAACATTTAGCAGAAATTTTAAAATTATTTCTTAATATCTGTATTTTCTGTTGAGATTTTCAGTATTTATCCAGGAAGAGCCTGGATGTTTGTCAATGTTTGAAAAATGCAAAACCTGCAAGCCAAAGAAACTGTACCCTTGCTTGGATCTCCAAGCTCAGAACTGTCGTAACAAAAAAGTTTTATTAGAAAAAAAAGTTTATATGACTAATAGCTAAGGTAGATTCCTTTTTTAAGTACAGTGGTTTGGAAGTAGTGTAAAATGCCCATTCATATCATGGGCAGCAGAGTTCTGAAAGTGTTGAAGGAAACTGAGTCTGGATTGTAGCAAGGTAAGAGTGCATCTGCAAAAGTCCTCAAGCCACCTTCTCGTTTTTTGGTTTTTGCCCCATAGATCCTTTACCTCCTGCTAGGTTTGAAGTCAGTAAAGAGAAAACTACTTCCACCAGTTTGCATGTTTGGTGGACTCCTTCCTCGGGAAAAGTCACCTGGTATGAGGTACAGTTACTTGATGATAACCAAAAGATACAGATGGCCCAAATTCAAGAAAGAGCTTCACGGAATGAATACACATTTTTCAACCTCACTGCTGGTAATAAATATAATATTGCCATCACAGCTGTTTCTGGGGATAAACGTTCCTCTACAATGTATGCCAATGGATCAACAGGTAAGATTTGTTTACGTGTAGTTGGGTATTTAATAGTCTATACTCCTTTTGAAGTTATATTAGATTCAGGAAACAGGAGTAAGAATACTGTGAGATCAACAATAGATAGATAGATAGACAGACAGACAACAAAACTGTTTGATACAGAGGAAAGACTGGACTGGGAACAAGGAGGTGGGATTGGGCTGCCACCGTGCCGGGTGATTTTGAACAAGTCATGGAACTTCTCTGGGACCGGAACTTTCTCCAAAATGAAGATGTTTCCTAGCAAGTCTTTGCTTGTACCCATGCATCCCAGTATCAGTGGCACATTACCATTTCCTTCCATAACACACTGTCTTATCCTTCACTCTCCACTCATTTTCTCTCCTGCTTTATTGCTCTCTTTCAATTTTTCATCTTCTTTAGTTCTTTCTTTTCTCTTTTCCTTTTACTGCTATGCCACATCATACTTCATTGGCAAAATCTACCTTGATACCTGTTAAATGGGGGAGATAGACAGGTAAACTATGATGTAGCTTTAGGCTGTGAGATTTGAAAAGAGCGTTAATCCAGATCCCAGTAAAATGTCAAGGGTGCTATTTTCATTAGTTATTACACAAATTACAGAGAAGCAAAAATAAATGTGTGGTTTCAGATTAAATGTGTTTATATATTTTATAAGGAAATTATGAATAACATTTTGGAAATGCATTTTATCCCACTAGTGCCATCCCCAGTGAAAGATATTAGTGTTTTGGCGAAAACTAATTCACTCCTGATTTCCTGGTCGCGTGGCTCTGGGAATGTGGAACGATACCAGCTGATTCTAATGGATAAAGGGATTCTAGTTCATAGTAATGCTGTGGACACTACTTTCTACACTTTTCATGGACTGACACCTGGTCACCTCTATAATGTCACCATTGTTAGTGAGGCTGCAGGGCTGCAAAACTACAGATGGAAATCAGCCAGGACAAGTAAGTTTCCCTAGCTTTTCCGTATGGTAATAAGCTCAATTCAAGGAAATGTTTAATAAACAAGGTTTATTATTTGAATAGTGGCAGTATAGGACAAATTAAAATCCATATATTATAAAAGACCTTAATATGTATCCATATTTCTACTTAGAGAAAGAGGGATTCCCTTTTATTCTAAAGTTTAGGCTAGCCCTTGGCGGTGTTATGAATGGATATAGTCTCAGCTTCTCTTTTTATTTAAGGATTGTTACTTCCTTCTCTTAAGCCAGCATCCACTGCTTTTGTGACATCACTCACAATGAACCAGGATTACTCTTCTCAGTGCTATACAAACACCTACTCTTGTGAACCAGCCATTTCCCAAACCTTCTCTTCTATGAAGCATCTACTGAGACCCAATTCTATAGTTGTTCTCATAGGCTGACATAGCAAGAAAGCTAATCTGTGGTATGCTAAGTTTTAATGAATCGTGTACATACACACATACTTATTCATTTGTTCTTTTAATCAGTATTTGTAAGGTGCAAACAATATACTCGACATTGTAGATTCAACAGTGTCCAGGAAAGACAATGTCTTTGCCTTCATGGAGCTTCCATTCAAGTGGATTCTAATGCTTCTAGTTGGTCTACTGTGTTAATAAATCCCCTCCTTTGGGAAGCTATGTAAGTTTAAGAGAAACTCTAAAATATGTAGTACCTTAGACATTATTCTAGTGGGGAGAGTTCCTAAAACTATAGGAGGTTGGTTGGAAAGATATTTGAAGACACCTATATATTTACATATTTTTATATCACGCTTAAAAAAATATGTATATATATATAGTAGCAAAAAAATGTACCATATATCTTATTATTTATGTAAATCAAGAGCAATTACATTACTAATTGGCCTGTGCAAAACCAGTGTGCTATACCCATTATTTTATTGAGACATTATTAATTTATATTATGCCATTAGTGAGGCCCAAAATTATAGCATAGGCAAAAGTTAGAAAAAATATTCACCAAAGTGTCTCTTCTTTGTAATCATTTCCTTTGATGAAATAATAGCACAACTCTTAAGCTTCAGCTTTATCATGATTTAATATGAAAAGGAAAGTACTTTTAGCACAAAAATTTATGATACCCAATCAATCAACCAATCTATTTATTATGTACTTGTTATTAAATACATAAAAAGATGAGTAGAAATTAGGCAGATGACCGACTTCTTTGAGGAGTCCACTTAAAGAATTTCAGAAATGGAAAAGACCATTTTAAGTTTTTTTGACCCAAGCCATCCTTAAGCTAAGGGCCCCTAGGTTTAGTGAGATAGACAGAACTGTCCAGGGTTGCCCAGCCAACCCATGGCCAAATTTGAGCCAGAATCTAGGCTCCTGACTGCCATGTTTGTGCTCTCTCCACTAGCCAGACAATCTTCCTTTGGTTTTGTAGTATCTTTTTTTTAATGTCGTGAAGTCAGAGCAGAGACTGTGGCTTGTAGAGATTAAAATACAGGTCAGAATTTGGCCGTAAGAGTGGTATGACATCTTGAATTAAAATCTCTTTCCTGTTCTTCCTAATTAGCCCCCATGGAAGTCTCAAATCTGAAGGTGACGAATGAAGGCACTATGACTTCTCTAAAAGTCAAGTGGCAAAGGCCTTTCGGAAATGTGGATTTCTACAACGTTACCCTGTCTTACCAAGGGACCATCAAACAATCCAGAACATTAGCATCCCAGATTACTGAAAGTCAATTTAAAGACTTGGCCCCTGGACGACTTTATCAAGTCACCGTCAGTTGTGTGTCTGGTGAATTATCTGCTCACAAGACAGCAGTGGGCAGAACAGGTGAGTCTAAGGCTCCATAAATTCCTTAGTTGCTCAAATCACTCTCTGATCCATCTTAGAATGGGATAAAATAGTTCAGTTCAGTTCAGTCGCTCAGTCGTGAGCACGCCAGGCCTCCCTGTCCATCACCAACTCCCGAAGTCTACTCAAACTCATGTCCATTGAGTCGGTGATGCCATCCAACCATCGCATCATCTGTCATCCCCTTCTCCTCTCGCCTTCAATCTTTCCCAGCATCAGGGTCTTTTCAAATGAGTGAGCTCTTCACATCGGGTGGCCAAAGTATTGGAGTTTCAGCTTCAACATCAGTCCTTCCAATGAACATTCAGGACTTATTTCCTTTAGGATGGACTGGTTGGATCTCCTTGCAGTCCAAGGGACTCTCAAGAGTCTTCTCCAACACCACAGTTCAAAAGCATCAATTCTTCAGCACTCAGCTTTCTTTATAGTCCAACTCTCACATCCATACATGACTACTGGAAAAACCATAGCCTTGACTAGATGGACCTTTGTTGGCAAAGTAATGTCTCTGCTTTTTAATATGCTGTCTAGGTTGGTCATAACTTTTCTTCTAAGGAGTAAGCGTCTTTTTATTTCATGGCTGCAGTCACCATCTGCAGTGATTTTGAAGCCCCCCAAAATAAAGTCTGTCACTGTTTCCACTGTTTCCCCATCTATTTGCCATGAAGTGATGGGACTGGATGCCATGATCTTAATTTTCTGAATGTTCAGCTTTAAGCCAACTTTTTCACTCTCCTCTTTCACTTTCATCAAGAGGCTCTTTAGTTCTTCTTCACTTTCTGCCATAAGGGTGGTGTCATCTGCATATCTGAGGTTATTGATATTTCTCCCGGCAATCTTGATTCCAGCTTGTGCTTCCTCCAGCTCAGCGTTTCTCATGATGTACTCTGCATATAAGTTAAACAAGCATGGTGACAACATACAGCCTTGACGTACTCCTTTTCCTATTTGGAACCAGTCTGTTGTTCCATATCCAGTTCTAACTGTTGCTTCCTGACCTGCATATAGATTTCTCAAAATAAGTTGGAAGGAAAAATTTTTCCCACCCTGGGAAGTATAGTCTACATAATTCCTACATAGACTGAGAGTGTCTGTGAGTGAGGACTCCCTGTGCAGAGTCAAGCAGAGGGTTAATTGCATTCATATGAGTTTTTTAAGCAAATGGATTTGGATTGATTTCTGAACGATCTGTATTATTGGCTCTGCCCTGTGCTCTTTCATGTTACACTACTTAAGTAGCATAAATGAATTAGAACTGATGCTAATCAATAAAACATTTCTGATCAACTCTTATAATGAGGGCTTTGTTGTTGCTTGTTGTTCAGTCACTCAGTTGTGTCCAACTCTTTGTGACCCCATGCATACCAGGCTTCCCTGTCCTTCGCTATATCCTGGAGCTTGCTCAAACTCATGTCCATTGAGCTGGTGATACCATCCAACCATCTTGTCCTCTGTCGTCCCCTTTTCCTCCTGCCTTCAATCTTTCCCAGCATCAGGGTCTTAACCATGTTTTCCATGAATTATTTTATTTTGCCACCAAACATTTATTCAGTACCTTCCTTGTATAAATTATAGTATCATGTGCTTTCAGAGTTATTAAGATGGTAGGGTTCAGCAAACTACACCCTTCAGCCAAATATGGTCTGTGACCTGTTTTTGTGTAACCCCAAACTGAGTGGTTCTTACATTTTAAAGAGGCTTTAGAAAGAAAGAAAACAAAAGAAAAATATAAGAGCAATATATGGCCTGAAAATTCTGAAATATCAATATTTACTTTGCTAACTCTTGTTTTTAGGGAAGTTACATTTTAATCACACAAATGTAGAATACCCACACAATTTTTTTTAAATATTAAATTTTAATAATGTAATTATATTGCTGTTTCCATGGATCAGACACTGACTGAACACTTTACAGCATTATTTCATTCAGGTTTCACCAAAATCACTAGAGGTCTTATTGTTATCACCAGTTTATAGATAATTCACAGAGGTCAAATAACTTGTCCATAGTCATTCAACCAGTAAGTGGTGGGGTTTAAACCAGGCTGTCTGATTCCAGGGTCCATCGTCTGTGTTATTGGAGATGCCAGGTAAGAGCCATAAATATGGTCAGAGAGAAATGAGAAGCTCTCTTTCAGAAGATCAGTAAAGATTTTGGGGAAGCAGTGGCCTTTAACTGGGATTTTTAAAATATGAAGTTCTTGGCAAGTTAAGAGGGAAAGAGGGAAGGGCATTTGACGTATAGGGAATAATAAAAACAAAGACACAGTGGCAGAGGAGCCCAGGAGATCTAAGGTCTAAGAATGAGAAACTGCAGGCCAGCATTCAAGAGTGGGAAATGAGGGAGGGGCCCTGCAGGGAGAAGTCAGAGTGAAGACTGCCAGGATCTGGGCTCTCATTTGGGAGAGCTACAAACTCCACATCAAAGACTTGATGTTTTATTCTGTAGTTAATGGGGAAACCTTGAGTGTTTTTGAGCAAAGAAATAATAAGATCAGAGTTATATTGTAAGAAGATTAATCTTTTCAATTGGAAAAGAAAGAAATGTTTTGTGACCACTGTCTTCCAAAAGATGCCACAACCGTCAATGTCACTGTCATTAGAAGCAACATCAATATTGTCTCTAGGGCTGGTGTGCAATTAAAAAAACACAGCATTCGTAGCACCAGGTTATTAATAGCGTTACAGAAGATCGTATTACTGATATATTGCTAAAATTATTTTAGCAAACATTTCTCACATGTCAGATGACTCCAAATTACTCATTTGCAATTCACAAACATCAGGAGGAGATAGAAATGTTTTGAATTGCTACTATTAGATTTCTCATCTACTGTTGCCCATTAAAAGTGAATGAGTATCCTTACCTTTGGATTTTAGTATCTCCTTGTGACATCATTTCACTGTTTAGTTCCACAGAAAGTTGGGGACCTGGAGGCAAACAGCAATGGTTCTACGAAGTCCCTGGTAGTAAGCTGGTCGCCCCCTGCTGGAGACTGGGAGCAGTATCGTATCCTGCTCTGGAATGGTTCTTCTGTGCTGCTCAACATCACCGTGGGAAAGGAGGAAACACACTATGTCATAGATGACGTGGGGCTTATACCGGGAAGGCAGTATGAGGTAGAAGTCACCGTTGAGAGCGGAAATCTGAAGAATTCTATGCGTTGCCAAGGCAGGACAGGTATGCTAACATAATGGTGTTAATGATTGACAGAACCTTAATGTGGACCTTCGTCCAAGTAACCCAGGTAACTAACCATCAATGTCTTACCCCAGCATTCCCTGGATTTGAGACATTTTAGACGGATAGACTGAAATAGGTTGGTAATGTTTCATTTTGTCAAATTAGAACAATAGAAATCACTTCCTCTAGTAAGTCCATTGTTGTATAAAAGACCTTTTTAACACCAAAAGAATAAGGAAACAATCTGGGCAAATCCTCCCCACAAAGTAGATATTTGATAACTATTTCTTGGTAGTTAGTGTTAGAGAACCACTGCCTTGACCCACTGCTGACTAATGGGGGAGTTTCAGTTACCAAAAAAGAGTTGTTAAAGCAATGAGGGGTATTTCAGACTTTAGGGCAGAGGAGAGTGAGGTTTCTGAGACATGGATTTCGGCATTCTTGCTGTCACCATTACACTGTAATTCCATGGCAAGTCACAACCTCTCTGAGTCCATTTCCTCAATTTTCATATAAGAGAGTTGACCTCTAAGCTCAACATTTCTACGACAATCCCTGTGACATGGAATACGCCACACTTAGAGTGAAATTCAAATATATTCTCTCTTAGTCTTGCCTGATAATAAGGAAATAACTACACTGATGCAGTGTTCTTAGAAAACTGTCAAAGAAAAGGACCAAGACATGTCTTTAGCTTGCCAACTGTGTCTTCCAGTCATCTCTTCATTTTCCAGATGTTAGTATCTCCTGGATGATGATCAAAAATAAATGACCCAGTAGTTTCCAAGAGTATTCTTTCGAATCCTTATTTCTGGTTATGTTACACCAAGTTTTTTGTGATTCGCTTTTTTTTGTTGCTAAATGCTCATAAGCATTCAGAAAAGAAATGTTCGACTAGAACACTCCTGTGGATGGAAGGGAGCAGACCTCTAAAGAACACTCAAATGTATCCGAGTAAATCAATGACCCAGACGTTGTTGTTCAGTTGCTCAGTCGCGTCTGACTCTTTTCTACCCCACGGACTGCAGCGCACCATGCGCTGTCCTTCACCATCTCCCACAGCTTGCTCAGACTCATGTCCATTGAGTCAGTGATGCCATCTAACCGTCTCATCCTCTGTCGTCCCCTTCTCCTCCTGCCTTCAATCTTTCCCAGCATCAGGGTCTTTTCTAATGAGTCAGTTCTTCACATAAGGTGGCCAAACTATTGGAGCTTCAGCACCAGTCCCTCCAATGAATATTCAGGATTGATTTCCTTTAGAATTGACTGGTTTGATCTCCTTGCAGTTTAAGGGACTCTCAAGAGTCTTCTCCAACATCCAAATGACCCAAATGTCTACTGCTTTTTCCTCAGTCCCCCTGGCTGTCCTTCATCTTCGTGTCAAACATGCCAATGAAACCTCACTGAGCGTCATGTGGCAGACCCCTGCAGCAGAATGGGAGAAATACATCATTTCACTCATCGACAGAGACCTCTTACTCATCCATAAGTTGCTTCCCAGAGATGCCAAAGAATTCACTTTTACTGACCTGGTGCCTGGACGAAAATACATAGCTACAGTCGCCAGTATTAGTGGAGACCTCAAAAATTCATCTTTAACAAAAGGAAGAACAGGTAATATTTTTAAATAAATTTTAGACTTTAAAACTATCCTGTCTGCTGAATTATGTAACATTCATCTTATAAATGTTCATTAAGAGCCTATTCAGTACTGGGCATTGTATATATATACACATTCATGTTTCATGTTTTCCATATATTTGCTCTCTGGGCTATCATCTGGATAATTTCCTCAGATCTTAGTTTTAGTTTATTAATTCTTCTTTTAGTTTTATCTGATCTGTTTGAAAGTCCACCCATTGAGTTTTAAGATTTAATTGTTATGTTCTTCACTTTTAAATATTTTCTTTGGTTGTCTCAAATCTGGTTTGTATTCTGTTGCTCTTTCCATTCTCCTCCCTCTGTTAATATAAGTAAATTCATGACTTCTATTTTCAATCTATGTCTGATCAGTGCAGTATCTGAAATCATCAGGAGTTCAGTCCTGTTGTTTACTGAGTTGTCTGCCTTTGCCCATGGTGCTTTACTTCCTCAAATGTTTGTGATGCTTTACTTTAAACTCATATATCTTGGATTTTTATTTTGTGGGAATTCTTTGAGATAGGTTTCAGAAGGAATTTTCTTTTCTGGAGATTCTTTCAGGTGTACAGGATTTCTAGCAACTCAGACATTTAATCTAAATTATCAACTTGAGGTTTTTGATCACCCAGGTTTTATGAATTTGACTTGGCAAACTCACTGAAAATGTGATGAATTCTCAGTGGAAGATTTTTTCTCCCAATACTAAGGAGGCTGAAGTATGTGGGGAGCAGGGAGGAAATATTTACTTCCCTTACATTTAGAATGTAAGCTTTCAGGATTCAGTATTATGCAGAGTCACCTATGAGGTTCCTCACCCTGGGAATGTCCTATTCATAGTTCCAGCAAGGCTATAAAATCAAAGCTTAGATTTATATTTGAAAGGTGCCCTCATGGTGAAAGTCTGCTTCAGCTATCCAGTTACCTCTCTCACTTTATTATAGGTTTCTGAGAATTCATTACATTCCTGACAACTCATTCATAGATCTACATTTTTATGTTTTGTCCAGCATGTGCAGTTGTGTTTATTGAGGGGATTTTCATTGTTTGTGCCAGAAATCAAAATGTTTTTGTAGTGATTTCCCTTGTTGTGCAAAAGCTTTAAGTTTAATCATGTCTCATCTGTTTTTACTTTTATTTCTCTTGCATTTAGGGGACAAATCCAGAAAAATTATTATTACAATTTATGTCAAGAGTGTTCTGCCTATGTTCTCTTCTAGAAGTTTTATGATTTCCAATCTTACATTTAGGTCTTTAATCAATTTTGAGTTTATTTCTGTGTATAGTGTGATGAAATGTTCTAATCTCATTTTTGTACATGTAGCTGTCTAGTTATCCCAGCACCACTTGTTGAAAAGAATATCTTTTCTTCATTGTATATTCTTGCTTCCTTTGCCATAGATTAAATAGCCATAAGTGTGTGGATTTATTTCTGGGCTCTCTGTTCTGTTCTATTGATCTGTGTGTCTCTTTTTGTGCCGGTATCATATTGCTTTGATTACTGTACCTTTGTAGTATAATCTGAACTCTGGGAGCTTGATATCTCCAGCTTTGTTCTTTTTTTCTCAGGATTGCTTTGATAATTCATGGTTTTTGTGATTCCATGTGAATTTTAGGATTATTTTTTCTAGCTTTGTAAAAAATGTCATGGATATTTTGGTAGTGATTGCATTAAATCTATAGATTACTTTGGGTAGTATGGTGATTTTAAACAATATTAATTCTTCTAATCCAAGAGCATGGGATATCTTTCCATTTCTTTGTATCATCTTCAGTTTCCTTCATCAGTGTTTTTATAGTTTTCAGATTTTATATTTCACCTCCTTGATTAAGTTTATTCTTTGATATTTTATCCTTTTTGATTTGTGGTTGTTATGGGATTCACAATGCTGACCTATAATTATATCTACTTGGTTTAGACTGGTAGTCATTTAAGTTCACATGCATTCTGAAAGACCTATGTTTTTTACCTTCCTACCCTACATTTTGTGGGTTTGATGCCATATTTTACATCTTTTGCTTATCCCTCAATTGTATATTGTTATTACAGTCACATTTACAATTTTTTGTCTTTTAATGTACATACTAGCTTATTTAAGTGGTTGATCTAGTGGGATTTTTTCATTTCCTATAGATTCTTCTTTTCTAATTAGAGAAGACCCCTCAACTTTTCTTTTAGGGTATATGTAGTATTGATGAACTTTTAGTTTTTGCTTGTCTTTAGTTTTTGCTTATCTCTACTTCTATTTTAACTGATAATCTTGCTGGGTATTTTAACTGATAATCATCCAATCTTAGGTTGGATGTTTTTCCCTTTCAGCACTTTGAATGTATCATGCCACTGCCTTCTGGCCTGGAATATTTCTGCACAGAAATCAGCTGACAGCCTTACAGGGATTCCATTGTGTATGAGTCTTTGTTTTTCTCTTGTTGCCTTTAGAATTTTCTCTTTAGCTTTTGCCATTTTAATTATGCTATATCTTGGAGTGGCTCTATTTGGGTTCATCTTATTTGGGACCCTCTGTGCTTCCTGAACTTGCATATCTGTTTCTTTCTTCATGCTTGAGAAGTCTTCAGATGTAATTTCATCAAATACATTTTCAATCCTCTTTTCTCTCTCTTCACCTCTGGGACCCCTCTAATGCAAGTATTGGAACACTTAATGTTATCCCAGACATCTCTTAAATTGCTTTCATTTTTTTAAATTTGTTTTTCTTTCTTTCTTTGTTCTGATTGAGTAGTTTACATTATTCTGTCTTCTAGATCACTTATGTGTTACACTAAGTCTGCTCCTCATTCCTTCTTAGTGTGTTTTTTTTTTTCTTTTATTTCAGCTATTGAGTTATTCATTTCTGGTTGGGTCTATTTTATATTTTCTGGTTCCTTGTTAAAATGTTCACTGTTTAGATAAATTTTTTCCCTAATTCAGTTAACATTTTTATTACCAATGTTTATAATTCTTTGCCTGGTAAATTGTTTATTTCTGTTTCATTCATTTTTTTAGGGATTTACTTTTTCTTTTCAATTGAGAGTAGTTCCTCTGCTTTTTCATTGTGCTCTCTGTCCTCTTGATCCACCATCTTGATTTCCTCCTCTGGCTTGTCTTTTCCTTAATTTATTAGTGTGTCTTGCAAAACAGAAGTTTTTAGTTTTAACGTCCAATTTATCAATTTTTTCTTTCATGAATATGCTTTTGGTGTCATATCTAAGAAGTCTTTGTCTAACACAAGGTCATCAAAATTTTCTCCTAGCAGTTTCATAGTTTTAGGTTATAAATTTAGGTGTATTACCAATTTTGAATTTTTGTATGTATATGAGATATGAAGCAAGGTTTCTTTCTTTGCACATAGACAGCCAGTAGTTCTAATCCTATTTATTGAAAAGACTCTCCTTTCTTTACTGAATGGCCCTTGCATCTTTAAAAAACATCAGTCTCCTATAACGTGTTGGTCTATTTCTGGATCCTCAATTTTTTTCCGTTAGTCTGTCTGTCTACTTTTTTTCCAACATCACACTGTCTTCATTACTGTAGCTTTCTAGAAGTCTTGAAATCAGATGATGTTAGTCCTTCAACTTTATTTTTGTTTTTCAAAATTATTTTGGCATATAATTTGCTTTCCACATGTAATTTAGAATTAGAATTGAATCTTTCAATCCATGTACAGTAAAATATTTTAATGAATATGTTTATATCTTAATCCAAAAGTCAGTGATTTCTGAGAAAGATTGTGCCAAGGCTCTAATCCCTTTGATTATCTATCATAATTCTGGGAAGAGGTACAAAGGAAATGTTGATCAAGTGCCAACTTCAAGATCTGTGTGAAAAGATTTGTTAATGGACAGGTTAAAAATCACAATGATTGTTAATTAGGTAAAGGGCACAGGCTCACAGGTGAGACAGATCAGGCCTTGGACCCCAGAACGACTCTTTTCTAGCACTGTTGTGTAGGCCAATTACATTTTTTGATAATTGATTCAGTTGTTATCATTAATATTATTATTATTTAATACTATAACTTATATTATTGTAGCATTTTCATGTATAACAGGGCTTCCCTTGTGGCTCAGCTGGGAAAGAATCTACCTGTAATGTGGGAGACCTGGGTTCAATCCCTGGGTTGCTAAGATCCCCTGGAGAAGGGAAAGGCTACCCACTCCAGTATTCTGGCCTGGAGAATTCCATGGACTGTACAGTCCATGGGGTCGCAGAGTCAGACACGACTGAGCGACTTTCACTCACTCACACATGTACAATAAGAATAGGCCTCTTGAGAATGTGCCAGTAAAGAATTACCAGTTTCCTAGACTACAATCTAATCATCAAGTTGAAGGGATTTCCCAATACCACCCCGTAACAACCATCCAGTAAATAATGTGACTTTCAGTTCTCATTGAGTAGGGACAGGTGAAATCCCATTAGGTAAGCAATTGTCAAAAATAGCACCCTTTTATTATTTAAAATTTAAAATAAAAAATACTTAATAGGCATACATCTTATCCTTGGATATGAAATAATTTTGATTTTCCACATAAGCAGCTCTTTCAGAATGGTAGAGTCTCTGTAGGGGACTCACTCTCCGTATGTCACAGGAAATAAAGCTAACTGTCTATGTCAAAGTATATGTATATATTTTAGCATTTTCGAGACTGCCTCCATTTTTTACTCATTTTTGTCACACTTCCTTAGGGTAATGAAGTGTCATCTGTGTTTCCTTCCCTCTCTGCTCTGTTTTAGTGCCTGCCCAAGTGACTGGTTTGCATGTGGCCAACCAAGGGACAACAAACAGTCTGTTTACTAACTGGACCCACGCCCTGGGGGACATAGAGTTCTACCAAGTCTTACTGATCCATGAAAATGTGGTCATCAAAAATGAAAGTGTCTCCAGTGAGACTAGCAGATACAGCTTCCACTCCCTCAAATCAGGCAGCCTCTACTCCGTGGTGGTAACAACAGTAAGCGGAGGGATCTCTTCCCGACAAGTGGTGGTGGAGGGAAGGACAGGTAAGAAGAGTGTGACCTACAGACACCTGAGCACGTGGAGCCTCCGGAGTGTATCCTAGAAGGCTTGAAACATCCTAAAGACAGACCCAACTCAGACCTTCCTAAAAGCCAAGTCTCAATACCATTTAGACGGTACATGGTGATCTCCCAGGAATGGAAATTGGAGGATGAGTGAGAGAGGAGAGAGTGAACACTAAATTTTCTAAAATTTCCAATACTTATTGTGTCAGAACTCTTAGAAAACCTTAATGATGACACAATAGTCATTTGTTGCCTAAGTTTATTCCTTCATCCAGCTAATATTCTTTGAAATTTTTATGTTAATCTGACATAAATCTTAGGACATGTTAATCCTAAGACATGTTAATCTTACCCTAAGGTAAGCAAGTCATAAACTTTTTAAAAAAAAACATATCTTCCATTCTCTTTTCTTATTCTTAGTTTCAAGACAGAAAAAACAATGATCTCCAACTTCTATGGTTGAAAGTTAATAAAATTCCCCAATCCCATATATTTTCATGGGCAACATTAAACAGTGTTTAATACTGTATGCCACCTAAACAGTGTTCCTTGACCTTAAAGAGCTCATAGTCAAATAGGGCAGAGAGCTAAGTAAGCAAATAAATATCTTATGGCAATATGTGTCAGATAGAGGTGCAGCACCAAAGAAAGGAATATAATTTTCTACACAACACAAAGAAAGAATGTAAATACAATATAAAATGTATGTTCCAGTTTCTTAGAAAGGAAAACAGTTAAATAAATCCAATAGAAGCTTTAATAATTATTAGTGACCTCAGAATCAACTCAGTGACTTTGCCTGTTTAATTTCATATGATTATAAGAAGTTGGATGTCAGGCTCATCTCTTCATATTTCCAGTGCTCAGATTCTGAGTATCAGTAGCCTATATCCACAGTTATGTCCTCTTCTAAAATCATGAATCTCATCTGCTTATTGAATCCAAGGACCATTAACTTCATTAACTCTCCCAAAAGATCAACCAAGTCGCTGAAAAGATATTTCTTGTCTAGGTAGAAATTCACTGATGTCTGCTCATTTCTGTCATTCTGTGGCAACTGATGCTGTTCTTCCTGATATCTTCCTTCTTCTCTTTTAGTGATTCTTGGCACTATCCATCAGTGTAGCATAATTGGATTGGGGAACCCAAAAGCTTAGTTTGGGGTCAAGAGGCCTAGATTCTGGCCCTAGCTCTCCATTAACTTATCTCTCTAAGCTTTCATTTTCTCTTCTATGCCCAGTAATTCATGCCAACACCAGGTATCAGAGTGGGGAAGGAGAAATAAGTTAAGGAGAAGATTTGAGAAGGAACTTGCATCCATTTCCCATTGAGTTGCAGTTGCATTAGTCAGATTACATTGACTTATTTCCTGCTTATTCAACTGTACAATGTAGGTGTTCCTGCTTGGACAACTCTATTGGTTGGTTCTTCTCCAGGCAGTAATTTAGGGACCCAGGGTCCTACCATCTGTGGTTCTTCCTTCCTCTAGGTCCTCGGAGGTCTCTTCATTTCTCCAGAGGATGAAGGTTATAGGGAGGAGAGAGACTACCAAAGCTGGAAGTAAACACATCACTTCCACCCACATTCCTTTAACGGGAACAGTTGTATGACTACACTCCTCTGCAGGAGTAGCTGGGCAATATAGTCTAGCTGTGTGTCTAACAGGAAAAGGAAATGGTTTGGTGAGCAAGTAGTCAGACTCTGCTACATAGGTTAATTCCCATCTTAAAATACACCAAGGGCTACCCAGCTTATTGTGCTGTGCTAAAATAGTTTGGTGTCTGAGATCACTTGATAAATGAGACTTGTAATTATTTTATACTATATTTTAATGGCAACAGAGGTATCAGTATTTGGCCAACATTATATAATAGAAGTATGCAAAAAATAGATGAGAAATTCTTTGAAGAATGATTGTAAAGTTTTGAGGAGAGGACAAGATACGAATAAATATTAGCATCAGTTATTTTATTCAAACACATTGAGTGCAGACATTATAATGAAAAAGGAGAAAAATGGAATATTACTATAGAAACACAATAATGAGAATTTTGAAAGGTGCTTTCGTTAGTATATTTTGTACATGGTAGATTGTAAAAATAATTCGATGGCTGAAGCCTTAATAATCATTACCATCTACTCAAATTGCTGAAGTATTAGTCAAGGTTGAAATAATTCATTTATACTTCTACAGATTTTAAACATATATATAAAACCTCCCAGCTTAGATAAGGTGGCAAAATATTTAAAATTTAAAATATCAAATGTGCTTAACAAATCTAGTTATGACCTGAAAAAATGCTAATTCTAAAGGAAAATAAATTTTATATCTGTCTTTTAATTTTTTTATATCTGTCTTTTTAAACATGAATTTATATTTTTGGTAATATTTTTGATAATTATATCTTTTCTAATAAAATGTTAGTAGTTGCAAATATTTCCAGCAGTTTTGAAAAACACGCATAGTTATTTTGAGAGCTACCAAGGGATGTAATATACAGATACTAGGAAGGACAGAAAATAAAAGAAGGAAGGGAAGAAGGAGGGAAGTCATCAATACACAAATAATATGGCTAAAAGTTCAATGTTATATCTAGGAAATGTCCATATACATAGAACAGCATCAGCAGAATTATTCAATAGAGTGCTGTTTATATCTTTGGTGATGGATAAGTGCTTATAGACATAAAAAAGACTTTGGGGCTTAAATCACAAAGTCAGAGCATATTAGATAAGAAGGATTCTCAGAGGTCATCTAGCCAAATCCCATCAATTATATGTGATGTATGGATTTTGACAGTTATATGAAAATGTTTACCTGAAGTCAGTCAACCAATGATGAAAACGGCAGTGGAGGTCATATATACTGTAATATTTTATTCTGATACTCACTACTGACAGTGCTATTTGTTGTGCACTTATTTCTAATACAGGGAATAACTATTATTCATCATCACAATGATTAATTTGCAGATTAACTTGTACTAGTAGCTGGGGAACTCCTGGAAGGCATCCGCATCTTTTCTATTTTTGTACGATTGTGGTGGACACCAGAAAAGTCCTTATCTCCACAACAGGTCTTTGTGCCTGCAAGTCTGGTCTCCTGACTAGTTGCTTACGGAATAGATGTTCAAGTTTATTTCTCACCACTAGAGGGCAGGAAATGCTTTTCAAAGGGAAATACAACCCCTTCACCTGTGTTCATGATTAGACATCCCAGAAATAAATAACTTAATCACAAGAAGATTGAAGCTACCCAATGTCTAAGACTTTTAGAAAAGCCATTGTATCTTGAATACCTTTCCCCTCAAACTTCTATTCTTTATCAATGGGTTTGGATTCAAGCTCATACATTTACGATGTTAATGTTTGTTCCCTGTCCTACAAAGGGAACCTCTTGACACACTCACATAAAAATGCCTCCACTTAAAATACTCTGCAAACAGTCACACCATGAAAATTCAATAGCAGCATCCTTATATTGCTGAGGCATCCAAAAGACTTCTTGCATTTTCATTTTGGTTAGCCTTCTGAGGTAACATGAAATCCTTACACTCCCTTGACACTTCCTAGGTAATCAGATCTTCTGAGTCCACGCCGTTTGTGCTGACTGCAGTAAATGACTCACAATTTGACTGTGCTTTTCTTTTTAAATATTCTCCCCCTCTTTAAAATCCTAGTCCCTTCCAGTGTGAGTGGAGTAACGGTAAACAACTCTGGCCGCAGTGACTACCTCAGCATATCCTGGCTGCCGGCTCCTGGAGACGTGGACAACTACGTGGTGACACTCTCCCATGACGGCAGGGTGGTTCAGTCCCTCGTGATTGCCAAGTCTGTCGGTGAATGTTCCTTCAGCTCCCTCACCCCAGGCCGCCTCTACAACGTGACCATAACTACGAGGAGTGGCAAATATGAAAGTCATTCCTTCAGCCAAGAGCGGACAGGTGAGGCTTTCATGAGATACAGACTCTCTAAGAACCAGCTGCCGTCGTGGTTCAGGGCATCAGGCATGCATGTGTGTGTGCTAAGTCGCTTCAGTCACGTCCAACTCTTTGTGAGTCCATTGACTGTAGCCCACCAGGCTCCTCTGTCCATGGGATTCTCCAGACAAGAATACTGGCGTGGATTGACATGCCCTCTTCCAGGGGATCTTCCCTACCCAGGGATTGAACCCACATCTCTTATGTCTCCTGCACTGGCAGGTGGGTTCTTTACCACTAGCGCCACCTGGGAAGCTCCTCAGGACATCACAGATCTGCAGCAATTCTGTAAGGACGGGATTAAAGACTGCTGAGATCACAATGCTGTTATAGAGTCCTCATATTTTGACCCAACAAGTTCCTTATGTGAGCAGATGTTACCTTCAGAATAAGATGAACACAATTTTTGTGGCTAGAGTTCATAGTATATTTAAATATAGTAGCAAGTATTTCTGTTTAGGGAGTACTTTTCGGTTGCTAGACCCTGGCTTTATATATATTTACTAATTTAATCCTTATAAAGTCCTTATTGAGGTAGTTGTTATTATTCCCATCTTACAGGTTGTGATAAGTGTTGAACCAAAGTCCAAGGTAACTTGCCCAGTTGTTTAACTTGTTAAACAGCCAGGGCATTTCACATCTGGATTTTAAACTTCGTTCTGAATGACTCAAGAGCCTATAATGTTCTCTGTCCTGAAATTCTTCCTGAAATGTCTGTTGGTCAAGACCACTGTTCATCCTTTTTTAGATAAGGTGAAATCGTGAAACCTTATAGTTCCGAGGCTAGGAGCAAAATCTTAGCAAAGGCACTGAAGGCCTGGTCTTTAATGTGCTATAAAGAACTAAATTTAGACAGCTACCATTTTCCCAATTTACTTATACCTCCTGGGGCTTACATCTGTGATTACTGCTTAAGATGCTGTTAATGTTTTGTCAAATCTTTCCTGCTGAGCTATGGGTTGATATTTACATTTTAAAATGTCAATTTTCCATGAGTATCTGGGACAACTAATATCATTTAATGCCCCAGCACAAGATCTGGAGCCTAGTAGTAGGCACTCAGTGAATGTTTGATGAATGAGTAATCAGAAATCACTTAGACTGGAGGGTTTTACCCAGTGCTTCATTAGGTAGACTTTTGGAAAGTAGTACCCCCAAAATTTTCTGTGAAGTTGTTGGGGACAGGGGAAGTATATGCATTTCTTTGGAAAGAGAGTGGATGGCTTTTCATCAGAGTCTCACAATTTCTGTAACCTCAAAAAGTTAAGAACCACCAATTCACATTGTTGCAGCATGCTAGCATTGAAAGTGTCCGTAGAGTGGTCTAATTCCATGTCATTTGAGATAAAGCCCCAGAAAGAAACTGTGGCTTCCTAAAGGTCACATGGCTAACCAGTACCCAAGCTCAACCATACTCAAGGGCTATTTTCATTACATCATGTTCCCTCTGAAAGCACTAGTCAGGGATATAAAGAGATAGTCCTTACCCTCAAATGATTTAAAGTTTAATTATGCTGATAAGCACAATACTGTCTTAGGTCTGAAAAGCAGATTTCTATTTACAAAGCAGCCTCAGGTCAGCGTTTTATGTTGATTTAACTTGGAGCCTAAAAATTGCCAGAAATTAAAGGATATGTCATCCAGTCACTAACCCTTTTCTCTCCTTTGGTGTCCGTCCATGACTGTTCCCTGTCCACATGACTTTCATTTTGCAAGGTCTTGTGCTCAGATTGTTTTTAAATGCAAGAAAAGTGAGCCTTTATTCAAAGCACCCTTTTGATTCTTTACCAGCATGAACTTGGATTTGGCGCATGACTAATCAATGCAGACCATTGCCCCTGACAAATCAGTTTAACTGGAGTGTCGTGTCTGAGTTGTTGCCTTGTTGATTTTGGCTGATTGTCTCAAAGCCCTTTTCCTTTTCTAATGCTCTTGTTCTACATTTCTGGTCGTAATATCAGTATTTCTAATTCTGTACCATATCATCTCACCGTGCATCAAGGCAAGTCTCACAAATTACCCTCAGTTCCACCTGGAGAGCCCCTTATTGACTTAGCGTGGTATTCAGCCTAGTTTTTCTCCCTGGAAGAGTTGCTTTGTCTTCAGTAAATTGCCTGGATTATCAACCTTTCTTAGCCCATACAAACAGCGTCACTCTGGAATGTATTGTCTGTAAGTCTGTGATGACTAAATTCTAGCAACATGCTGATTGGTTCCAGGTAAACATCTTAGGGGAAAAAGCATACCTGCTCTTGCTGCATATCTGGAGTGTGATGTATTCCAATATAAAGCCCAGCACACATAAGCCAACAAAGGATAGTAGTGCAACTTGTAGGTGTGAGAAGCATCATGAAAACTATAGCTTAGATAGTAAAATATTAAAGTTTCTGGATCATTTCATGCTTGGGGAAACGTGGGAGAGAAAACCTGGACATAGACTTGGCATGTGATCAGAGCAGAAATCCCTTGACATACACCAAACACAGAGATTGCCCAGATCCAGAGAACATGGTGGCACTGAGATAGTTTAGCACCCTGGATCTGACTGAGTTCATATCTCTTCTCGATGCTCCTTCTCATTAATATTTATAAAATCCAGTTTTGCCAAATAGTAATTAATCTGGGACCTATTTTGAATTAAAATACAGTCCCAAATAAAATAATAGAATATCTGTGATATCATGCTCTAAATACAGAATTGGCTTATTTTACAGTGCTCCTGTTAACAAGCATTCATAGATTGATTGATCAATTGAGAGGAAAACTATAGGTTCATAGAATTGTTTATTTGTATAATTATGGGGAACGTCAGGTGAACAAAATTGAATTAATAATAATTCTTGGCTCAGGGTCCTATATGTCAGTTGCCACTTTGCCAGTTTTGTTTTTTAGGCATTTAATTTAACATAGACATTTAATTAATAATTTTTAATAATTATATATATACATCAGAAAGCACTACCCAGAACAAAAACTAGGGGCTTAATAATCCACATCAGATCATGAGATTCCCTCCTGACTAATCCATCCCACAATAGCCATCATCTTGACTCCTGTTTTTCTCTCTTGCCTTCCATGTTACAATTTTATTATTTATATAATCCTAAAATTATATTTTTTAAAATTTTCGGTTGTTTTGATATAAAATAAGTATTTTCATGCAATATGTAATCTTCTGGGACTTAAATTTTTTTCACTTAATATTAAATTCATCCATATTTTGTGTTTTGCTGTTAAGGACAAGAAATCCGGATTTTTGTGTTTTGAGTTAAGAAAAATTAATTATGACTTCCATATACTGTTTCACTGTGTTTATTTACCAGTTCATTCATTCAGTCTTCTGTGAATGAGCACCCTCTCTCACACTGGATTTTATCAGGTTTCTAAATTTTGTCAACCACATGAATGTAAAATGGTATTTTACCATGGCCCTAACTAGCATTTCCTTGATCACCAATGATGCTGAACATATTTTCATGTATCAATTACCACATGTCCTTCCTCTTCTTCCATTTTCTTTTGGATTGTTTATACTCATGTTGGTAACTTATTGTCATATATTGAGTTTCCCCTTGGAATTATTAACGTCATCGCCGTCATTCATATTAATCATCAGTTATTACATTTAATGTTCCATCTTGTACATGACACTTTGTATAGGCTAACAATAGGATTGGAATTCATTCATCAGGTTCTGTAAAAAAAGATCTATTTAATGACTCCAAATAGTGTAACCATCTTTCCTCTCCAGAAATTTGTTATCTGAAGGTCTAAGATTTTTTTCTTTTAAATGCACACAGTAAAAATCTACTCACTTTCCTTTATCATCTGAGACTGTCATCTGTGATCAATGGCTCCCTCAGAATCATTCTATATCTAGCTGTTATCTGTTCTCTTTTTTCAGTGCCTAACAAGGTCCAGGGAGTCAGTATCAGCAACTCGGCCAGGAGTGACTATTTAAAGGTATCCTGGGTACATGCCTCTGGAGACTTTGATCACTATGAAGTCACCATTAAAAACAAAAACAACTTCATTCAAACAAAAAGCATTCCCAAGTCTGAAAATGAGTGTATATTTGTTAAGCTAGTCCCTGGACGGTTGTACAGTGTTACTGTTAGTACAAAAAGTGGACAATATGAAGCCAGTGAACAAGGGAATGGAAGAACAAGTAAGTGGAAAGATTGCAAAATTTGATGGTTGGTTGGGACTTTAAAGGTCATTGAGTATATAATTTATCTGAACCTTGAATTTTATCTACTTACTGATCAGTAAATTATATTCCCAGTTAGTCTCACTTTGGAACTAACATCATTCAGCCAAGCCAGGACCTTGTAATCACAGAATATTTATTGACAGATAAAAGCAAGCATAGCGGACAAGCAGGAAGGCCAAATTTTGCATTTTTCTTCCCTGTCCTCCTGCATCATGCATTTAAAGTTCTAGACATCTTGTTTTATCTCATGATTGAGATCATAACTCATTTTATAATTATATTCTACCAACACTTAGCATATAAGATTTATGTAAGGAAAAAAAAATCACAATTTTAATAGTGGCTTCCAATTTTTCTTGTTTAATTATGTGTGAAGTTGCTGACGTGGTTTATTTGGGGAAGAGAGATGTTTGCCAGTTCTGTGAATGTGATTCATAAATTATTGTGGAGTAAACTCTAATCAGTCACTTTCTCAAAATGTCCTCTTGTAGTCCCAGAGGCTGTTAAGGATCTCACACTGCAGAACAGGAGCACCGAGGACCTTTGGGTGACATGGACACGAGCTGATGGGGATGTCGACCAGTACGAGATCCAGCTGCTCTTCAACGATATGAAAGTATTTCCTCCTTTTCACCTTGTCAGTACTGCAACTGAGTATCGATTCACCTCCCTCACACCAGGGCGCAAATATAAAATTCTTGTCTTGACGATTAGTGGAGATGTCCAGCAGTCAGCCTTCATTGAGGGCTTCACAGGTAATTGGAAATCTGGCTCTCGAACCTGACTAGATAGAGCGGTGTATTTAGCATGTTGGGTAGCCAAGCATTTTGGTTGAGGATTTGAAGGGTGAAGGGGTGAGGAAGGAGTGGCAAAAAAGGAGAAGTTTATCTCGATAGTGACAATGATGTTGTCCAAGCTGGTTTAACAAAACTGAAGTATGACGTAGGGAAGAAGAAAAAGTTTCTGAAAAAAAGCATTGAATTGATGTGAATAGCTGTTGCCTGCGAGTCATACAAATTAAGTAGAAATAACTGGGTGGGTTGGTTGGTCAGTCGGTTGGTTGCTTTTGTGTTCCTTCTTTGGAACTCTGTTGGGAGTGTTGCTATAACAGCTAACATTTATTAAGAGTTTACTGTGAACTGGACCCACAGAAAAGAACTTTATGTGTAAATTTTGTTCAGTCCTGACAATTTCATGGACTGGTTACTATTATTGTCACTGCTGTTTTTCTGATGAGGAAATGGAAACTTACAGGAGTTGAGTGATTTGCCTATAGTCCCACAGCTAGTAAATGAGGAAAGCAAGAATTGGACCAAGACAGTCTCACTAGCACCCTCTGTATAACTGGCATTCTTCATTTCCACTCACTGGCCTTAATGTCCCTCTAAATTTCCCCTATCAACTTCAGCTCAAGCAGAAAAGTAGGAGAAAAATGGTAGACTGATACCAATTTTTTCATATGTATTCTTTCAGTAGATGCCAAAAGGTAGGAAACATGAAAATTTGAGTTGAAAATTTCCACAACTCATTCTCTAAGTGATATTTTTTTAATTTACTGTCTTTTCTTAGTTCCTAGTGCGGTCAAAAATATTCACATTTCTCCCAGTGGGGCAACAGATAGCCTGACAGTGAACTGGACTCCTGGTGGGGGTGATGTGGATTCCTACGTGGTGTCAGCATTCAGGCAGAATCAAATGGTCGAGTCTCAGACTGTTCTCAAGCACGTCTCGGAGCACACGTTCCAGAGGCTGGAGGCTGGCGAGCAGTACCGGATCGTGATCGCTTCTGTCAGCGGGTCCCAGAAGAACCAGATCGATGCGCTTGGGCGGACAAGTAAGCATCCACCTGGAAAAGGGCCAGATAGTTCTCCAGGGCCATTCACAAATGGAAAATATCCAAATTCAAAACCACTAAATTTATACAATTCAATGTGGTTTCAAGAGTTTTTCTCATATTTTTTTCTTTGCATTTTCCTTTTTCAATAGAGATGTTCAAAGCAAATGAAAGGCAATTAGAAACCAAATCATATGAATAGATTTTTTCTCACTCAAGGAATATAAATAGCTGATTTTCTAACCTATGCATTTTTCAAAAGTTTAGTCCTTTCTATAAATTCTTTAAAGAAAAATACACTTATGTCATCTATTTCATTTGTGATAAATTAATAATATTCTGTCTATTTACATTAATGTATGATAAGTCACTTCAGTCATGTCCAACTCTTTGCAACTCCATGAACCATAGCCCGCCAGGCTCCTCTGTCCATGGGATTCTCAGGCAAGAATACTGGCGTGGGTTGCCATGTCCTCCTCCAGGGCATCTTCCTGACCCAGGAATTGAACCCATGTCTCTTACATCTCTTGCCTTGGCAGGCAGGTTCTTTACCACCTGGGAAGCCCATTTATTTATATATTCAGTTCAGTCACTCAGTCGTGTCCAACTCTTTGTGACTCCATGGGCTGCAGCACACCAGGCCTCCCTGTCATCACCAACTCCCAGAGCTTGCTCAAATTCATGTCCATTGAGTTGGTGATGCCATCCAACCATCTCATTCTCTGTCATCCCCTTCTCCTCCTGCCTTCAGTCTTTCCCAGCATCAGGGTTTTTCACATGAGTCAGTTCTTTGCATCAGGTGGCCAAAGTATTAGAGTTTCAGCTTCAGCATCAGTCTTTCCAATGAATATTCAGGACTGATTTCCTTTAGGATTGACTGGTTTGATCTCCCTGCAGTCCAGGGGACTCTCAAGAGTCTTCTCTAACACCACAGTTCAAAAGCATCAATTCTTTGGCACTCAGCTTTCTTTATAGTCCAACTCTCACATCCATACATAACTACTGGCAAAACCATAGCTTTGACCAGGCGGACCTTTGTCGGCAAAGTAATGTTTCTGCTTTTTAATATGCTGTCTAGGTTTATCATAGCTTTTCTTCCAAAGAGTAAGCATCTTTTAATTTCATGGTTGCAGTCACCATCTGCATTTATATTAATAACACTATTCATATAGTGCTTTCAAAACAAAAATAAGCTAGAAGCACCCTGTAAATACCAGGCATCTAAAATGATCCTTAGGGACTTTCCTGGTGGTCCGGTGTTTAAGACTTCACCTTCCAATGCAGGGGTGGAGATTTGATCCCTGGTCAGGGAACTAAGATCCCACATACTTCAGAGCCAAAAAACCAAAACATAAAACAGAAGCAATATTGTAACAAATTCAACAAAGACTTTTAAAATGGTCCTGCTGCTGCTAAGTCACTTCAGTCGTGTCCAACTCTGTGCAGCCCCACAGACGGCAGCCCACCAGTCCACAACAACAAAAAAAAATCTTAAAAAAAAATCATAAAATGATCTTTAGCCACACTACAAGGTAGAGATCATTATCTTCATTTTACAGATGAGGAAAGTAAGGCTTAGAAAGTTTATGAAACATTATCAAGGATACATGTAATAAGACCTAGAACTATAATTCAAATCTAAGTGTCTCTGACTCCAAACCTCATGGTCTCTCTACCATGACACAGTATGTGCTAGATATCTTCTACCCTCATGACCATTTATTTAGTTGTGGGGCCTGGGCCTCTGTACTGTGCCCTGCCTGTCTCTATTTCATATGTATCTCCAACTATATGTCAAGCACTATGTTAGAAAATGGGAACTTAACAGCAAGATAGAGCCCTTGACCAAAGAAGTCTACAATCTAGAGAAGGAAACAGAGAAGTGAAAAGGCAATTACAGTACAACACAATATTTGTTAAAATAAAAGTAAAAATGGGATATTATAGAAGCAAACAAAAAGAGTCAGGGGGACTTGCCTGGTGGTCCAATGGGTAAGACTCCATGCTCCCAACACAGAGGGCCTGGGTTCAATTCCTGGTCAGGGAACTAGATCCTACATGCCACTGCATGCCACAGCTAAAGATCCTGCATACTGCAACTAAGACCTGGCACAGCCAAATAAATAAATAAATGTTTAGGGAAAAAAAGAGTCAGGGAAGGCTTCCAGGAGACAGTAATATTTAAAAAGACACTAGGAAATCATCCTGGTGAAGTATATGTTGATATGGTTCAAGCAGAAAAGCGAAGGCCTGGAGGGAAGAGGATGCATGGCACATTTGAGGAGCTACACACCATTATTTCTAGAATAAAGATGTGAGCCATGTGGCCAAGTAGGCAGATGGACCTCATTGCCAAGGGCCTCACTGTTAAGGTTATAGAATTACAGAGAGCCATGAAGGGCCGTCAGCATTGTGTGCTATGAGAATCTGCCAAACACTGCAGTTTGGAGCAGTGGGTCATGAGGAAACTCTGGTCAAGAGACACTTGCAGAGCTGTGGGTGAGAAATGACAGTGTCCTAGGCTAGTGCAGTAGAGAAGGAGAGAAGTAGAGAGACCCAAGAGATGTAAGATTTAAGATGCAGGAAGGACAGGACTCATGCTTGACTATGTCGAAGGGTGAGGGGGACAAATCAAGTTTCTGACTTGGACCAAGAGATAGAAACAAAGAGCACCCAGGAGGTGGTGGAAGGGAGATGAGGAGTTCGATTTGGGCATCTTGAGGGCTGGGAGCCTGTGGAACATCCAGAGAGGAATGTCATTTGCAAAACTAGAAGAGAGACCTGAACTGAGTTTAAATCTGGGAGTCATCACCACATGGGTGACAATTCAAATCATGGAAGTGGATGAGATCTCTTGAGGAGATTGCGTAGAATGAGAAAAAATATAAGCATAGAGCCCTAAATATTATTAACAAACAATACTATCTGGCCTTTCACATCAGGAGCCGTAGGACAAAGACTGTTATATGCTAGTGCTTAGGTCAAGGCTTGAAGCTTTGACCTGAGTTAGTCTTGGGAAGGAAATCCCAAACTATATTCATTGAATGTAAGTTTGTTCAGCATTCTTCCACTTTGTAAATACTTAGATACATATCACTCTGCATATCTATTAGTGTCACTCTCACTAATTTTTCTACTTGTTTAACTTCAAGATCCTTTCTAAATCAGAGGGGGAAAAATAGAGAATCTAAGCAGTGTTCATTGGAAGGACTGATGTTGAAGCTGAAACTCTAATACTTTGGCCACCTCATGCGAAGAGTTAATTCATTGGAAAAGACCCTGATGCTGGGAAGGATTGGGGGCAGGAGGAGAAGGGGACAACAGAGGATGAGATGGTTGGATGGCATCACCAACTCTATGGACATGGGTTTGGGTAAACTCGGGGAGTTGGTGATGGACAGGGAGGCCTGGCGTGCTGCGATTCAGGGGGTTGCAAAGAGTCGGACACGACTGAGCGACTGAACTGAACCGAAGTGAACTGAAGCAGTTATATGGATAATTCAGGTCAAGAAATACTGGGTTGGCCCCAAAAGTCCATTCCATAGGGTGTTACAGAAAAATCGGAACAAGCTTTTTGGCCAGACCAATACTTTCTCCGAAGGGCACATGAAGAGTGTCAATGCAGCCATGAGGCATTATCTTCCATCTGCAGTTGATTTAGGGAAGTTTTTCTCAATTGATTACTTTGTCCTAAGTGATGGAACCTGCTTCTCTCTTTTTTTTTTTTTGCAGTCCCAGCGTCTGTCCAGGGAATAACTGCAGACAATGCATACAGTAGTCATTCCTTAATAGTAAGTTGGCAAAAAGCTGTTGGCGTGGCAGAAAGATATGATATCCTACTTCTGAGTGAAAATGGGATCCTCCTAAGTAACACATCAGAGGCAGCCACCACGAAGCAGCACAAGTTTGAAGACCTAACGCCAGGAAAGAAATACAAGATACAGATCTTAACCGTCAGCGGAGGCCTCTTTAGCAAGGAAGCCCAAACAGAAGGCCGAACAGGTAATTCGCCCTGCTTACTGTTTTGTGCAAGATACATCCTTGTCTGCCATTCCTTAAGAACCGCAGACTCAAAGGGGTGAAGTAACATTGGGAGATGAAGTCTATTTCTTGACACAGCAGGAACATTCACGGTGACCTGCCACTTCCACGCCAGCTGGCCTGTTCACCCAGCTCCCCACACTCCGATTCAAGATTCTTCATCCAAACTGACTCTGTTCATTTCTTGTTGTTGCTGTAGTATATTGTCATTAACTTTGTAGCTCAAACAACACAAATTTATCATCTTACAGTTCTGTAGATGAAAATCGGAAAATAAACCTCATGGCATTAAAATCAAGGTGTCAGGTCACAGAAGGGCTGTGTTTCTATTCTAGAGACTTTATGGGGAGAATCTATTCCTTGCCTTTTCAGTTCTAGAGGTCACTCACATTTCTTCCAGGAGTGACTTCACTCCAACTTCTCTGCTCTTCCACCTCCTTCTTCCAACTTTTATGGACTCTTGTGATTCCGTTGGTCACCACCTGGACAATCCTGAATAATCTTGTCACCTCAAGATCCTTGACTCAATCACACTTGCAAAGTCCATTTTGCCACAGAAAGTAACATATTCACAGGTTCTGGAGATCAGGACGTGGATGTCTTTGGGGGCCATTATTCAGACAGCACCACTGGTCTAATGATTATTTATTAAGTACGTAGGTCTGAAAGGACTTTCCTGGTAGCTCAGAGGGTAAAGAACCTGCCTGCAATGCAGGAGAGCTGGGTTCGATCCCTGAGTTGGGAAGATCCCCTGGAGAAGGGAACGGCTACCCACTCTAGTATCCTTACCTGAAGAATCCCATGGATAGAGGACCCTGGTGGGCTACAGTCCATGGGTTCACAAAGAGTCGAACATGACTGAGCAGCTGTATGTGTTGCTAAGTCACTTCAGTCATGTCCGACTCTTTGCGCCCCCTTGGGATGTAGCCTACCAGGGTCCTCTGTCCATGGGATTCACCAGCCAAGAATACTGGAATGGGTTGCCATATTCCTCTCCAGGGGATCTTCCCAATCCAGAGATCAAACCCACATCTCTTAAGTTTCCTGCATTGGCAGGCGGGTTCTTTACCACTAACGCCACCTGGGAAGACAGGCGACTGAACAGCTAACACACACTTTCACTAGGTCTGAAAGGGTTTGATGTTGATAGCAACATAAATTAGGTATGCTTCTCATCCTGAAAGAGGTGACTGACACTTGGGAGAGACAGACATGTGGACAAATAATGACAATACGTTGTGATAAAGTCTGTATATGAGACAGGAAGGTCCAGCACCAATGGGAACATGGAGGAGATGGCATTGGGAAGTCTTAAAAGTGACTTTTCAGTACTGTCATGAAGGATGAAACGATTATCCACATGGAGAAAAGCCAGAAGGACACCGGCCTAGACAGATGACTGTGTGCCAACACAGGGAGGTGTGAGAGGAGCAGTGAGGTTTTGTGATAACTGAAGTGTGTCTTATATGGTGGAGACATGAAGCTGGAAAGGTAGGCTGGGGCCAGATTAGAGAGTGCCTGGTGTGCCTCCCTCAGGAATTTATGTTTCATCTTATAAAATAAAGAAGATAATAAAAGTTTTTCAGCGAGAGAGTGAATGTTTTGTAGTAAAAACGTGTACTTTAAAAAAAAGATAAATCAAATGGCAGTGGGGAATAGCTTGAATGGAGGAGAGACCAGAGGTGAGAAGACCAGTTCATTAATGCATTTGTTATGAAGCACTTACTGTGTGTGTGAGGCACTATTTAAATGTTGGATACACAGAAATGAATAAAACAAAACCTCATGGTCATGAAGCTTATATTCTAGCAGAGGAGAAAGGCAATAAACAAAGAGGTAAGAAATAGAATAGGATACTTGTGGACACAGCGGGGGAAGGAGAGGGTAGGACAAATTGAGAAAGTAGCATTGACATATATATACTATCATGTGTATATATATCATGATATATATACACTATCAGGTGTAAAACAGATAGCTAGTGGGAAGCTGCTGTATAACACAGGGAGTCCAGCTTGGTGCTCCGTGATGACTTAGAAGAGCGAAATGAGAAGGGAAGGGAGACTCAAGGGGAGGGTATATTACTTATAATTATATATATATATATGTATATAATTTGCATTGTTGTATGGCAGAAACCAACACAACATTATAAAGTAATTATCCTCTAAAAACTAAAAGAAAAATATATAGTAGGTTTGATGGTAATGAATACTTAGGAGAGAACTACCCTGGTAGCTCAGCTGGTAAAGAATCCACCTGCAATGCAGGAGACCCCAGTTCGATTCCTGGGTTGGGAAGATCCCCTGGAGAAGGGATAGGCTACCCACTCCAGTATTCTTGGGCTTCCCTGGTGGCTCAGCTGATAAAGAATCCACCTGCAATGCAGGAGACCTGGGTTCGATCCCTGAGTTGGGAAGACCCCCTGGAGAAGGAAATGGCTACCCACTCCAGTATTCTGGCCTGGAGAATTCCATACTCTGAATAGTCCATGGGGTCACAAAGAGTCGGACATGACTAAGCGACTTTCACTTTTCACTGAGGAGAAAATTAAAGCAGGAAAGTGGGTTAGCAAGTGTTAGAAGCTTAACATTTTAGATAGTACAGTCCTGAAAGGTTTTGTTGAAAGGGTAACAGTTGAGTAAAAATTAAAAAAAAAAAAAAATTTGAGAAAGAGGATGATATAGACATTTGGGGAAGAGTATCCCCAAGTAGCGCCACCTGGGCTTCCCAAGTGGTGCTAGAGGTAAAGAACCCACCTGCCAATGCAAGTTAGATGTAAGAGACACCGGTTTGATCCCTTAGTTGGGAAGATCCCCTGGAGAAGGGAATGGTAATCCACTCCAGAAAAGTGAGCTGGGGATAAAGACTGGGATAAAAATTCTATTTAAATTCTCCATGTTTTAGTCTGTTCAGGATTCTGTACTGAGAATACCATAAACCAAATGGTTTAAACAACAGACATTAATGCTCACAGTTCTGGAGGCTGGAAGGTCGGTGTCTGGTGAGGGCCCAGTTCCTGGCTTACGGAGGACACCTCCTCACTGTGTCCTCACGTGGCGGGCAGGACAAGAGCACCCTCTGTGGTCTCTTTCATAAGGCACTGATCCCACTCACAAGGTCTCCACCCTTAAGATCTAATTATCTCCCACTGGCTACACCTGCTAGGTTTCAACGTATGAATTTGGTGGGGGGAGGGAGGAGCACAAACTTGCAGACCATAGCAATCTATAAAGTGACTGGGATTGATTGCTGAGCTAATATTAGGGATTATGAAGGGGTCAGAGGATGATACCATGGGAAATACCAACTTTTAAGGATCTGGCATAAGGACAGGGGAAAAGCAAAAGAGCTGGAGAAAGTGTTCGGAGTGGAGAACCCAAGAGAAACTGAGACAGATGTCCTGTCTTATCTCCACTGGCATCTTAAGACTTCTTGGGTATCAGGCAGCATCTGTGCCAACAGTCTGGAAGCAGCTGTGTCTGGTGGCACTTGGTCACCTTGCCAGCAGGTAGCATGGAAGGGCAAAGGGGTTGCAAAATCCTAATGTAAATCTTTTTTTTATATATATAGTTTTGGCTTTTCCTCTTCCTTCTCTTTCCCATTGTTGTTCAGTCACGTCCAACTCTTTGTGACCTCATGGACTGTAGCACACCAGGCTCCTCTGTCCTCCACTATCTCTATATCTCTGATCTAGCTCTTAGTATTGGAAAAACATTTAGTTACACAGGTCAGACTAACATTTATTTTATATGCAAAAAATGTCTTTGAATATAGTATTCCATTAGTGGTTTTTTTCCTGTTCTCTTGAGGTTTTGTTTTTTAACATTAACAGTTCCAACATCAATAATTCACAATATTCAGATTTATTTGCTTTGCGGTCTCCATGAAGTCAAGTACTTTCAAAAGCAGGGACCACATGTTTTGAACTTCTTGTTGGAGTGTGGTCATCCAGGCATCAATCTGGGGCTGTGTCAGAAATGTGCCAAAACTCAGTCTCACTCTCTTGCTTCCTGATTTTTCCAGTCCCAGCAGCTGTCACCAATCTGAGGATCACAGAGAACTCCACCCGACACCTGTCCTTTAGCTGGACCCCCTCAGAAGGGGAGCTCAACTCCTACAACATCTTTCTGTACAACCCAGATCGAACTCTTAAGGATCGAGCTCAAGTTGACCCGCAAGTCCAGAGCTTCTCCTTCCAGAACTTGCTACAAGGTCGAATGTACAGAATGGTGATTGTAACTCACAGTGGGGAGCTGTCGAATGAGTCTTTCATATTTGGGAGAACGGGTAAGACCTGGACTCAAACTGTAATGAACAGCAGGGAAATTGTCACAGTACTCACTGGCTTTTCCTTGATTTGATTTTAGTTTCCTACTCTACCCAGGGTGTAGCTTTATATGAAATTTGTGACCTTTATATGAAATTCCTGACCCTAAAGCAGACATTTGATTTATATGTCAAAATAGTTCCTGCATTTGTTTCTGCTTTGTTTCCACTGTGTGTTTACCTGATAAGAGTTTGGTAGAAAAATGAATCTGGCTCCTCCACTTGCCAGCAAACCACTACAAGTGGGTTATAACACATTGGGTTCAATTCAAACTGTGCCTTTCAGCTTTGTACAAGAAACAGATGGAGTGGAGAGCAGGTGCAAAGGAGGGCAGCTACAAATGGGACAAAAAGCAATGACCTCTGGGAATCAGAAACACAGCACTAGATGCAGTGAACACAAGAGTTCCAGGAAAATGCAAAACAAGCATCTCTGGGTTTCACATAAGAAGCTGAATCTACTATTTCTCCATTGTTGTCGTTTAGTTACTCAGTCATGTCCGACTCTTTGTGACTCCATGGACCGCAGCATACCTGGCTTCCCTGTCCTTCACCATCTCCTGGAGCTTGTTCAAACTCATGTCCATCGAGTTGGTGATGCCATCCAGCCATCTCATCCTCTGTTGTCCCCCTTCTCCTCCTTCCTTCAATCTTTCCCAGCATCGGGGTCTTTTCTAATGACTTGGCTGTTTGCATCAGGTGGCCAAAGTACTGGAGCTTCAGCTTCAGCATCAGTCCTTCCAAAGAATATTCAGGATTGGTTTCCTTTACGATTGACTGGTTGGATCTCCTTGCAGTCCAAGGGACTCTCAAGTGTCTTCTCCAACACCACAGTTCAAAAGCATCAATTCTTCCATGCTCAGCCTTCTTTATGGTCCAACTCACATCCATACATGACTACTGGAAAAACCGCAGCTTTGACTATACTGATCTTTGTCAGCAAAGTAATGTATCTACTTTTTAATATGCTGTCTAGGTTTGTCACAGCTTTTCTTCAAAGAAGCAAGCATCTTTTAATTTTATGGATGCAGGCACCATCTGCAGTGATTTTGGAGCCCAAGAAAATAAAGTCACTGTCACTGTTTCCATTGTTTCCACATCTATTTGCCATGAAGTGATGGGACCGGATGCCATGATCTTAGTTTTTTGAATGCTGAGTTTTAAACCAGCTTTTTCACTCTCCTCTTTCACCTTCATGAAGAGGCTCTTTCGTTCCTCTTCATTTTCTGTCATAAGGGTGGTGTCATCTGCATAGCTGAGATTATTGATATTTCTCCCAGCAATCTTGATTCCAGCTTGTGCTTCATCCAGCCTGGCATTTCACATGAAGTACTCTGCATAGAAGTTAAATAAGCAAGGTGACAATATACAGCCTTGACATACTCCTTTCCCAATTTGGAACCAGTCCATTGTCCCATGTCTGGTTCTAACTGTTGCTTCTTAACCTGCATACGGGTTTCACTGGAGGCACGTAAGGTTGTCTGGTATTCCTATCTCTTTAAGAATTTTCCACAGTTTGTTGTGATCCACATAGTCAAAGGCTTTAGCGTAATCAATGAAGCAGCAGTAGATTTTCTGGAATTCTCTTGCTTTTTCTATGATCTAGTAGATGTTGGCAATTTGATCTCTGGTTCCTCTGCCTTTTCTAAATCCACCTTGAACATGTGGAAGTTCACGGTTCACATATTGTTGAATGTTGAAGCCTAGCTTGGAGAATTTTGAGCATTACTTTGTTGGCATGTGAAATGAGTGCAATTGTGCGATAGTTTGAACATTCTTTGGCATTGCTCTTTTGGGGATTGGAATGAAAACTGACCTTTTCCAGTCCTGTGGCCACTGATGAATTTTCCAAATTTGCTGACATATTGAGTGCAGCACTTTCACAGCATCATCTTTTAGGATTTGAAATAGCTCAGCTGGAACTCCATCACCTCCACTAGCTTTGTTCATAGTGATGATTCGTAAGGCCCACTTGACTTTGCACTCCAAGATGTTTGGCTGTAGGTGAGTGATCACACCATCATGGTTATCTGAGTCATTAAGATCTTTTTTGTATAGTTCTTGCTACCTCTTTTGAGTCTATTATCTGATTTTTCTAGTCAACTCTCATTCTCAATTGATAATCGTTTTTCAGCACTCTTGTGTGCCAGGCACTGAGCTCACTTCTGGACTAGGACAGCGGACAAGACTTACATGGGTCCCTGACTTCACAGGGGTCTTCATTACCAAAGAGGGAGAAGGGGCAGGGTGGAAGATTTTAAAGGAAGATGATTTTGGAATGCCTTCAATCCTCTGAAGGAAATATGCAGGACATTGTGATGGAGAGTGACTTGGCAAGACTAGACTTAGAGACCACTTTACACAGAGAAGGCTTCCAGCTGAGACCTCAAGGTGGGAGGAACCATAGGAAGAGCACATTCTAGGCACTCAACAGGATTTCTCAGTTTGTCTTCTGAGGGAATGAAGAAGAGCAGCAGGAACTTCCTGGTGGTCCAGTGGTTAGCAATCTTCCTGCCCGTGAAGAGGACATAGGTTCGATCCCTGGTCTGGGAAGATTCCACATGCCACGGGCCAACTGAACCCATGCACCACAACTACTGAGCCCACACACCCTAGAGCCAGTGCTCTGCAACAAGAGAAGCCGCTGCCATGAGAAACCCAAGCACTGCAGAGAAAGTACATGTATAGCGACAAAGACCCACCATAGCCAAAAATAAATAAACAAATAAAGAATTGTTAAAAAATAGCAGCAGATGAGCCATAAGTAGAATTGCCTTAGGTGTTACTGTTTTCAGGGCCATCTGCCTATGCACATGTTCCCTGATCTGCCCATTAATGTTTAAAGATCCTCCAAAAAGGAACAACAGTCTTCACTCTCCAAGGAATCATGAAACTTACATACCCATGGGACAGGTACCAGTCTGACTAACTTATACTGTGGTAGAAATGACTGTCGACACTTCTTTTCCCAATTGAGGTTCTGTCAGTGTAGGTTTTTGGGAAGAAAGAACTAAGAGCCTAAAAGAGGATGGAGAGGAAGTAAAGTGGCCCAGAGAAGGGTATTGGGATGGTGGCCATGAGTAAGATAAGTCAGACTAGAAGAGGCAGGAACCTTTTATGAATACTTTCAGGGTTTTTGGTAAGCTAAGTTATAAACTATTTGACCTGTCTTAATTAATCATTTCTGAAAATTTCACTTTATATGTTTATCAGAGGACATGTAGCAAGCATATATTAATAGAAGTCATCTCCTATTTTGCTTTTTTTAATTTGATTTTAATTTGTGCCAGGTCTCTAGACCACATGCTCTTACACTCAGGTGACCTGAAATAGAAGCAAGATCTGACTCTACAATAGGTGCTGCTCATCCATACGCCCAGCATAGCTCATGTGTTCATCTGTGGGGCCAGATGCTTTTGTTTCCATCTGTTTTGTTTTCAGTAAAGGTTTTCTCTCTGTTTAAGTCCCAGCCACTGTGAGTAACCTCAAGGGATCCAATCAAAACATGACAGACAGCCTCTGGTTCAGCTGGAGTCCAGCCTCTGGGGACTTCGACTTTTATGAACTGATTCTCTATAACCCCAATGGCACAAAGAAGGAAAACTGGAAAGACAAGGACCTGACAGAGTGGCGTTTCCATGGCCTCGTTCCCGGCAGGAAGTACACGCTATGTGTGGTAACTCACAGTGGAGATCTCAGCAACAGGGCCACGGGGGAGAGCAGAACAGGTAAGAAGCCCAGTTACCAGGGGCCAAGCACTGGCGGGAAGTAGCTTCCACAGGCATGTTTTAATTGTGATCTTATTAATAAGAAATGAAATCAGTGGTGTGCCATGTGCTCACCCCTGAACTTGAGAAGGGTCTATGGTAGAGTAGATAAAGGAGATAGACTTTGGGTAAAAAACAGCTGGGTAGTTGACATAGCTCCTCCACTTACCTATGTGAAACTGGGCAGGTCACTGAGCACCTCTAAGCCTCAGCTTTCTTATCTGTAAATTGGGGATGGTCATATATATCATCATTAAATTACTATGAGCAGTGGGTTGTTTTTTTTTTTTTTTTGGCTGTGCTAGGTCTTTGTTGGTGCACTCGGGTTTTCTCTAGTTGTGGTGTGAAGGCTTCTCAGCTTTTCATTGCAGGGGCTTCTCTTGTTGCAGAGCACTGACTCTGGAGCCCACCGGCTTCAGGGCTTAGTTGCTTCTCAGCATGTGGGATCTTTGCTGACCAGAGATTGAAGCTGTGTCCCCCTGCATTGGCAGGTGGATTCTTAATAACCAGGGAAGTCCAGCAGAGCTTTCTAAATATTTCTTGGGCACACACGGATAACATTGATATCTGTGTGCCACCCTGGAGTCAATGAACAAGGCTCTCTGAATTCAATGTAATTGTTAACTCCAGCCTTCACTTTCACTTTCACACTTATAATCTATTCAGGGCACACTCATGCTCCATAGCACCCTGGTTAAAAAAAACAAAACTCTGATTATAAAAATTAAACAAAATGTACATAAAACATTTGAGGACAGTGTCTTACACATAGTAAAGACCATAAATGGAAGCTCTTATTATTATGTTATCATATTACCTCTTCCTACAAAGTACATTAAAAGTATGTCGATGTCATTCAGCTATCTCACTTGTGTATGGCGCAGAAATAATTGCATGATTTTTTTCACTTTCTCATACATATAGCCCCAAGTCCTCCCAGTCTTATGTCATTTGCTGATGTTACAAACACATCATTGGCCATCACCTGGAAAGGGCCACCAGACTGGACAGACTATGATGACTTTGAGCTGCAGTGGTTCCCCAGAGATGCCATCACAGTCTTCAACCCCTACAGCAACAGAAAATCAGAAGGACGCATCGTGCATGGTCTTCGTCCAGGGAGATCTTATCAATTCAGCGTCAAGACTGTCAGTGGTGATTCCTGGAAAACCTACAGCAAACCAATTTTTGGATCTGTGAGGACAAGTATGACATATTTTGCGACTCTTGGTTCTCAGATGAAATGGGGAGGAAGTATGTGTTACAACATCTTATTGCATTAGGGCTTGGTTTAAATCCACATTTTTATCTGGAATTGGTTAGATTTGAATTCAGACAGAAGTTCTACATAGATTTACTCATTTATTCAGCTTTAACAAGAAGAAATCATCTCTGCCTTCATGGAGCTTACAACTCAGTGGGAGCTTACAACTCAGTGGGAGATACTATCATTAAAAAGACATTTTGGGTGTGATGAAGTATTTGGCACTAGAGAAACACATGGCAAAGACATCTGACCCAATACAAGGGAACTTCCTAGAAGGAGAAGCATCCAAATGAAAACTTAAGGAAAGAGTAAGACATGCAGGTGGAGAAGTAAAGAATATTCCAGGTAGAGAGAATAAAAGGTTCTAAAACCAGTCAGGAGACAGAAATAGAAAGGAGTTAAGTTGACCAGAAGATAAAAGGTGAGGATTAGGAAAATCAGGTCATGAAATGTCTTGTGCGCCATGGTAATGACTTTGAACCTCAATCCATTGGAGCCACTGAAGGCTTTTTGGCCGAGATATAATAGATTTGCATTTTATAAAAGTCACTGTGGGGGTGGTACAGAGAATGGATTGAAAGGGGCAAACTAGAAGCAGACGGACTGGTTAGAACATAATGCTATAAATTCTAAGGATGAAAATACCTCAATGATAAAATATATATCAGTTTCTTCCCCACGGCATTTTGAGATAAGTACCACAAATCTCAAAGAAACAGAAGTTTTTGGTATAGGAACCTCAATCCAAATATTTATTGCTCAATAATACCCAGTAAATGTAGATTCGGAGATCAGGCCAGATAGTTATTGGTTATAGATAAAATACAAAGCTGAAAATTAGAAATTTAAGCCAGTAGCTATTTTGTTAATTCAACAAACATTAATGCTACAATAGTTTTAACTAGTGTTTTCTGTTTTATCCAAAGAGTAGTTTGGGATCAGATAACTGCGTGTCGAGAGAAACATGTGAAAAAGAACTAAGACTTTTCATTTATAGCAAGATCAGGAGGAGTTTTCAGTGGCTTACTGTAGGCTGTGGAATTGAATCCCAGGTGTTCAATCTAAGAACTCAGTTGAGGCTGGGCTGGTCAGATCACATTTGGAGAGTTATATTCAGTCCTAGATGCTAGAATGTAAGAGAGGTATTTACCAAATGGGGCTTCCTCAAGAGGAGAGCAGCCAACACCAAGAGGGACTTGATAATGAGTTTTATGGGGAATGGCAGAGTGAACTTTGAGGATTGCATTAGTTAGGATCAAGTTTGGCTGTGGGTAACAGAAAACAGAAGATAACAGAGGATTAAACAAAACAGATATTGAGAATTTTCATGTAAAATTTTTCCAGTGCCCCATTTCTTGCAAAAACATTCCAGCCGTGATAAACACGGTGCATGGCTCCACCAGCCATGCCTCCTAACCCCACCCTTGATGCCCGAGTTCATGGTTGTCTCTGCCTAAAATGCCTCTTTCCCAGTATCTTGGTGAAGTGTCATCTCTACCAGAAAGCCTTTGCTAAGTTCTGCCCAGCAGTAACGCCAGCAACAGGAAGTTATCTCTTACTCCATGGAGCATCCTCTTCCCCATCTTGTTTCTACCTTGTATTATGTTTAGGACTCATCTCACTTTCCGAGAGGTTACAGCTAATATCTCATTCATTTCTATACTGTTCACAGACCCTAGAAGGGCACTTGGTATGCAGTAGATGCTCATTTCTTAGTGAATTGGAGACCTGACCTGAGTCTTGGTAGACAAGCAGGATTTAGAGGTAAAAAGGAGAGAGAAGGAGCTGAAGGAAGAGATCGAATTGAAGCAAATTTCCATATGCTTCCATACTTTGTGTAAATTATCAGAATGATGGATTAGGCAGGATGTTTTAAAAGACTTCTTCAAAGCTTAAAGGGGAGATGTCTTTAGATCTCAGCTGTGACTTGGTTTGAAGGGAGTTCAAAATTGTTTGCCTCAAAGGCCAATTCTTCCTCTATTCTGAAAAATTCTCGGTTTGATTGTTTTTTCCCTAAATCATCCTCATCTGACCTGATGTGACTCAGCTCACATTTGTAGACCTTGATCGTTGTCGTTCAGCCTCTAAGTTGTGTCCAACTCTTTGTGATCCCATGGACTGCAGCACGCTAAGCTCTTCTGTCCTTCACTATCTCTCAGAGTTTGCTCAGACTCACATCCATTGAGTCGGTAATATTGTCTAATCATCTTATCCTCTGCTGCCCCCTTCTCTTGCCCTCAACATTTCCCAACATCAGGGTCTTTTCCAATGAGTCAGCTCTTTGCATCAGGTGGCCAAAGTATTGGAGCTTCAGCATCAGTGAATATTCAGGGTTGATTTCCTTTAGGATTGACTGGTTTGATCTCCTTGCTGTCCAAGGGATTCTTAAGAGTCTTCTCCAGCACCACAATTCAAAAGCATCAATAGATAGGCCCTGATATGAAACAGGACTTCACTCAGTGGCACACCAATGCTGTGTGTTTATTGAGGACAAGAACTTCTATAACAAATTAGGGGTCAGGAGAAGGTGGGCTGTGCTCCAAATCACAGCAGTGGGTGTGGCTCTGGGAGCGCCAAATATGTCTACACATAGTTCCCAGAAGATCTTATGTAATGGGGTAGCCTTTGTTAATAACAGTTTGGTTATTAACCTGTACAGTCACATGACTCGTTTTCTTACAGACTGAATCTTTCATTAATGGGTGTGTCACTCACAAGAACAAATAAAATCAGCTGCCATTCAAGTCCCCACTGAGTCAGGCATTGTGTCAGGCAGAAGAAAGTGAATGACTGTAAGCACAGGGCTGTGAAACAGGGGCATGAGAGAGTCTGGTGTATGTGGGGAACCACAGGTGTTTCAGTGCCTGGAGTACAGCATGTGAGTGGGGAAGGGCAGGCAAAAATGGAAGAGAGGGACAGAAGCCAGACAGAGAAGGTAACAAGGCAGCAATGCCATTTCTTACTGTCCTTATTGTAAGAACTGACATTTGGACTTCCCTGGTGGTCCAGTGGTTGGGAGTCCACCTGCCAACACAGGACACATGGGTTTGATCCCTGATCTGGGAAGACCCCACACAACGTGGGGTCTAAGCCTCTGTACCATAACTACTGACCCAGTGCAAAGAAGCCACCACAATGAGAAGCCTGTGCAACTAGAAAGTAGCCCTCACTTGCTTCAAGTAGAGAAAGCCTGTGTGCAGCAAAGAAAACCCAGTGCAGCCAAAATAAAACAAATTTTTAAAAAAGAAGTAAAATTTATTGAACAATTACCACGCAAGCCCCTGTGCTGGATGACTGTGCATGTTTCAACTCATTGAGTCATTCCAATAAGCCCATGAAGTGTTTGTTGTTTAGTTGCTAAGCCACGTCTGACTCTTTTGTGACCCTACGGCCTGTAGCCCACCAGGCTCCTCCATCCATGGGATTTCCCAAGTAAGAATATTGGAGTGGTTGCCATTTCCTTCTCCAGGGGATCTTCCTGACTCAGGCATTGAACTTGTATCTCCTGCATTGGCAAGCAGATTCTTTACCACTGAGCCATGAGGGAAGCTCAACCACATGAAGTAGATATTCTTAACTTCCCCACTTTACAGATGGGCCGCAGATATGTTAGATCACTTGCCCAGGATTGCATAGCTGATAAACAGAATTTGAATTCAGGCAGATCAAGCTGCACTGTTAACCTCTAGGCTACTCTGCCCCACCTTCTATCTGATTCCTGCCACTTGGTTTCAGTGTCCCTGTTTACATCTGTGTTTGCAATCACATTGGCACTTGGTGGTTTTTCCTAAAGGGACAGCATTTTAACTTTGTTTCTCAAAGTGAGGTCTAATAGGCAGAAATTCCCTTGGAAACCTATGAAAAGCAGTTCACATGAAGATCGAGAATTATTTATTTAGATCTCTGAGCTAGCTGGAGTCAAAGGAACTAAAAAGGTGTCTCCCAGAGTTGTGAAGTGTCTCTTCCTCTCTCTTATTTAGAGCCAGACAAGATACAGAACCTGCATTGCCGGCCTCAGAACTCTACAGCCATTGCCTGTTCTTGGATCCCTCCTGATTCTGACTTTGATGGGTATAGCATTGAGTGCCGGAAAATGGACACTAAAGAAGTTGAGTTCTCCAGAACACTGGAGAAAGAAAAATCTCTGCTTAACATCATGATGTTGGTGCCTCATAAGAGGTACCTGGTGTCTATCAAGGTGCAGTCGGCCGGCATGACCAGTGAGGTAGTTGAAGACAGCACCATCACCATGATAGACCGTAAGTGTCCCTGGAGGCGTGTGCCTTGCTCTGTGCCCCCATCACCCTTGTTCACACGTGTATGGCTCATTTCCACACTAGCGAGTCCTGCTGTCACTAGGAGAGGACTAAATGGCTCTGAGAAGTATCAACATTTCTCTTGTGTAAAGCATCCCGGCAGCAAACAAGTTAAATGATCTTAAAGAACCTGAATGAATTAGTGTTTAAATACATCTCTTTGCCTGATGTAGAAAGAGCCATAATAGAGCTTTTAAGCAATTTGATGCTAAAACTTCAGGAAATCCTGCTGAGGAGCTGCCTCTTTCATTATGTTTAATGTGCTACCGGCAAGTCACTTCCTCTGCCGGCTTCCTTTCAGGAGAGGAGGAGGTTTTCTTGATTCTAAGCATTAGACACACACACACACACACACACACACACACACACACACACACACACACGATACACATGCAGCCTGATGTAGGTGAGTGAAGACCTTCATCTCACTAATATTTTATATTCAAAAGCATAATTGTGACCCTTCTTGGTTCCTTTCCCATCCTTCTTCCAGGCCCCCCTCCTCCACCTCCACATATTCGTGTGAATAAAAAGGATGTGCTAATTAGCAAATCTTCCATCAACTTTACTTTCAACTGCAGCTGGTTCAGCGACACCAATGGAGCTGTGAAATACTTCACAGTGGTGGTGAGAGAGGCTGATGGTAAGTGATCATGAGTTAACTCCAAGACACAGGATTACTTTCTCGAAAGTCAACTGTGGGGGCTCCTTCTGTGACAAGTTTTTAAAAGAAGAAAACTTAATTTTTATATCATTTCACTGTATCTCTGCTGGATGCAGCAAGATGTAACAAGAAAAAGAAAACCTACTGAAAGCCTATTATTTGCAGGATTTAATTATTAAATGGGTAATAATAGCAACTATATCAATAATCACAGTAACTATCATTTACTTGTTGCTATTGCAGGCACTGTTGGAAATGCATTGCGTTTGCTGACTCATTCAGTCTTTACTACTCATTCAGTCCCATTCAGCTCCATGATTCTGCCATTAAGCAGCAACATGCTTTGTCTGTCTTCCCCACCCCCTGTCTCAAATACCTCTACCAATCATATATTCCCAAACCACTCACCAATTCACAAAAATGCTCAAACGCTTGAAAGAGGGAAAAAATGATCATGAAAAGCATCCTTCCTTTCTCTACTGAATTTTCAACATATTTCAATTATCTAGTCTACTAAATTATCCAGTGTTACCTAACTCTTATGTAACAGGCAAATTCTAGGTGATTCTTATAATAACATTCCATTCAACCAAGTAAGATTTCTAGTGCTTATGACATCAGCATCTATCAGATCATCCTCAGGAGTTTCTATCTGGGGACACACATGTCCATATGTGTTTTTGCCACTGAGGTTCTGTGTGTTATTTCTCCACAACAGATGTTTGTGTCTGGAATGATATATCCTGCATGTCATATATTTTTCAAAATTGTTTAAGATGCTGCACTGGAGTTTCTCAAGCATCCCTGACTATTTTAACTCATTGGTGGGCAATGTAGGGAAGGTTTAAACCTGCCATGACAAATGTTGGAGCTAAATGGTATTTTACTCTCACTAGGTACTTTTAGGGCTTCTCAGGTGGCACTAGTGGTAAAGAACTCACCTGCCAATACAGGAGATGTAAGAGATCTGGGTTTGATCCCTGGGTCAGGAAAATCCCCTGGAGGAGGGCATGGCAACCCACTCCAGTCTAGAGAATCCCATGAACAGAGGAGCTTGGGCAGGCTACAGTCCATAGGGTTGCAGAGAGTGAGACATGACTAAAGTGATTCAGCACATATGTACTTTTATATTTTATTTAATTGTACTAAAGCGGGTTATACATAATTAATTCAATGATTTCAAGGGTCAGTATTGCATCCCAGATTTCCTTACACATAGTAGCTGGAGATAAATAGGTGAAATGTGAAGAGACTTTAAATTTAAGTAGGCTGCAAGGAAGATAGTGTTTTGCTACCTAAATATGTCAGCAGCCAAAAAAAATAACACCCCAGAATTTAGCCTTGTGTTCTCCAGCCAGGTAGGTTTCAATGACTGATGTCCATGGAGATGGGCTGTACTCCCCTGGTGATCTAAGATAACAAGCCGGCTCACATAAACATCATTTATAGCATATATACTCTTCCTCAAGGCAACCTTCCTTTTAACTACAGCCAACAAGATAATATTTCCAAGAGCCACTCATTTTGAGGAAATTTTATCAAACAGGAGTCCAGGACGCAAAGAACCCCCACCATATCACTCCTTAAAGTTCACTGTACATGGTATCCAATCTCTATAATATTTTTCATCCTAATTATGCTTTCCTCTGGCCAACATCAAAGTGAGTTTGCCCTGCCAAAACACACAGCAGCTGGGTGGACAGGAGAAGAGTTCTGGGAAGTGTTCTGCACAAGGGCCCAGATTTGAGCCAGGATTAAATTGTACTCAAGATAACAGAGCAGGACAAGGAGTAGTTATCAGACTGGGCGTGGTGCAGGAAGCATGCATGTAGGGCAACTGCTCTGACCTCAGACCTGATTTCTCTTATCTTTTCCCCATTTCCCAGGTCACAGGGATTTCCTTATTCGCTCAGCTACAATGGTTATTGGCAAGTAGAAAGCTGGTTGAGTGGGTTGACTTTCACGATGGGGAGTACCCAACTTTCTGGAGTTGTGGCAGGTTACCATCTGATACATGAGCCACCCTTTCATATATGCATATTTTATTTCCTATAAAAATGATAGCGTGTGTGTGTGTATGTGTTGGTGTAGCTCCCACTGCTGCTGCTGTTTAGTTACTCAGTTGTGTCTGACTCTTTTGTTACCCCATGGACTGTAGCCCGTCAGGCTCCTCTGTCCATGGGATTTTTCAGGCAAGAATACTGGAGTAGGTTGCCATTTCCTTCTTCAGGGGATCTTCCTGACCCAGGAATTGAACCTGTGTCTCCTGCACTGCAGTCGTATTCTTTACCACCGAGCCACCCAGGAAGCCCCTGTGTTTGGCATATGCATATATAAAATGTTGTATATGCACTATTTATGTTTAATTTTTTATTTATTTTAGAAAAAGTGAATTAGATTAACTTCACTGGGAGAATTTCACAACATCTCTTGCACTCCAGGGATGACTAGGGATAGTGGGTGGGGAAGGTAACCTCAGAAACCTATTTGGAAATCCCTGAAGTCACAAGAAAGTCAGTCCCTCACTGTGGGTTTTCTTCCTCCAGGCAATGATGAGCTGAAGCCAGATCCACAGCACCCCCTGCCCTCCTACCTGGAATATAGGCACAACGCCTCCATTCGGGTGTATCAGACCGATTACTTTGCCAGCAAATGTGCCGAAAGTCCTGACAGCAACTCTAAGAGTTTCAACATTAAGCTTGGAGCAGAGATGGAGAGCCTGGGTGGAAAATGTGATCCCAATCAGCAAAAATTTTGTGACGGGCCACTGAAGCCGCGCACAGCCTACAGGTTAGATGTATTACCATCATTTCACCGGGCGCACAGCTGTCGGGGCATCTGATGCACATGAGTTCCTGTAGATTAATAACCTACATTACAAGAGTGCTCTGCATTTTACTGGCTAATTTATAAAGGTTGTATTTCTGCCTCCATTCACAGGGAATGGGTAAAGAGGGCCTTTGGCCTTGTGCAAAAGCTCTAGTTCATTATGTGAAGAATTGAAGATTCTTAATAGGTTGTTTTCTCTCCTAAAGCTTCTCTAGTATGAATCAGGTGATTTATTTACCACGTTAACACCTGTGAAAATGTCCAAGTAGAAGGATTAAGTTTAGGGAGACTCAAGAAATATGAGATTTTTTTTCCAACTTTTAGTGAGGACTGGAATTATACTTATTTATTTGCCTTCTAAGGCATAACAAGATGAATGTTCTTTTTGTCCAGATAGAACTGTTGAAAGGAAAGGCCTCTTAATGATTGGAAGCACTCTCTCCTCCCAGTAAGATGGCAGATGAAAAGGAGCAGCTATTTGGTTTGGCCCCAGGGAGTACTACTATGGCCAACAGGCCCTTCCAGCTGTAGGAACTGGCCATGCCCTTCACGTACACCGTGTTCCCGGAAAGCGGAATAAGTATACACAGCATCCCAAACCAGGGTCCCCAAGAGATAGAGAACCTAGGCTGCCATCTTGGAAACAAGGCTGCAGGAATCCAAGATTAGTGCCTTTGTAGAGGATGTGCCTTCTGTTACGTGTTGGCAGAGCTGATGTCCAGCCAGATGGCAGCCAATCAGGTTCTCTATGGGCCAGTGTCCATTCTGGTTGGTCAGTGCCTAGGTCTTATTAACCCTTACACATTCTGCATATTACCCCTGAATTTCAGCGGAAACCTTTCTGCCAGCGCCAAAAGGGGACAGTGACATGGCATCATACCTGAGAGCATTCTTAACCCCTCCCTTGCATCAACACAGTCAAGCCGACAGCTTCCCTAAAACAGATGGCTCCCTTTGGACAGGAATTCTGCATAGATATCTCCACCCAGGACTCACCACAAAAGTGCTGCTGCCCCTCAACCAAGGTTGGCACCTCCAGAATGAACACACACACAAACTCATTAGTGATGTTTGCTTCAAAAAGAAGCTATATGAGCCTACCTGAAGGAGACGAGATCGCAGAGCAAAGGAGAAATACAAAAGAGATCAAAAAGCCAAGATCCTTTAGTTCTTATTAGAATCAAGAAATGCCTCAGCCCCTTGGTCACTTGGGCTCCAGGAAATGTGAGGAAAAGTCTCCCAAGGGCTATTTTCTCTTTGTGAGTTGAAAAGCTGAGCTGTTTTTGTTTGCTTCTTGAGAGAGGAGAGAAGATGAGTGATTACCACTTTTAAGAAAGAGAATAAGAAGCTAGAGAGAGTTCACACATGGACCAGGGCCCCAGTCACCCAACACACTCTTTCCTGTCCATCACAGCAGCCAGGGTCCTAGGAAGAGCCCCTGTATTCAGGTTCCAGTGTGGCCACTGTTTAGCTGTGTCACCTTGTAAATAGCATTTCAGTTCTCTGATCCTCACTTTTCTCATCTGCAAAACATCACAGAACTGTCCTGAGGAGTCACATAGATGACAGATCAAACCTAGTCATGTCCCTTCTAGATTAAGGTCCTTCAGTGGTTCCCAATCACTTCTAGGAGCAAGTGAAGATTCCAGAGTAGGGCACACAAAGCCCCAGCCTTCTCTCTCCCACCTGCCCACCAGCTTTGCCCCCCACCATTCACTCCAAGTATTGATACACTCCACCCATTTACTTACTCCTCCCTCCTCAGAGTTCCCTGAAATCTGACATGTCTCTCTCATACCTCTCAGCCTTTACACATTCTTTTCACTCTGTTTGGGAAGCTTTCCACTCTCTTGTCTGACTAATGAATTCCTTCATACACTTCAAAAGCCAGATCAACCCACAACTAGCCCTGAGCCACCCCTGTTAACCCATACCTGGGCAGTGGGGCCCTCAGTTCCACTTCCGCTGCGCCCAGTCTCTGTGTCTGCGTGCTATGTCGCTTCAGTCATGTCCGACTCTGTGCGATCCCATGGACTATAGCCCACCAGACTCCTCCATCCATGGGATTCTTCAGGCAAGAATACTGGAGTGGGTTGCCATGCCATCCTCCAGGGGATCTTCCCAACCCAGGGATGGTATGCACATCTCTTGCATCTCCTGCAATGACAGGTGGCTCAGATGGTAAAGAAATCACCTGCGATTCCTAGGTTGGGAAGATCTGCTGGAGAAGAGAATGGCAACCCACTCTAGTATTCTTGTCTGGAGAATCCCATGGACAGAGGAACCTAACAGGTTACAGTCCATGGGGTCGCAAAGAGCTGGACACTACTGTGTGAGTAACACTTTCACTTTCATCTTCTTCACTGGATTGCAAAAGCTCACAGACTAAATTGTGGAGACAGACATGACATTGGTTACAAAACGACATGGCAAGTACCTGGCACAAAAGAGATGCCACTAAACGTTTATGAGCAAATAAGGGAATGAGCCAAGATGTTCTATGAAAAGTTAAACATTCTGATTATAGCTTAATCAACTCCTGCTGCATTAATGTGTTTTCTAGGATTAGGATACGGCTTTCCTCTATTTCTCTGTATTTAGTTCACTCCTGTGAAAAGCATGCCAGGCAGAAAATACCTGATATGAGCATGGAGAACCACATGCCAAGTGGCCACCTGTGTGGTAGCTGCTGAACCCAGGCTCCGTGCAGGCAGAATTATGCCTGTCTCATAGTGATAATCACCATAGTGACCCTCAGTGCTATCAGACATCTTTTTCCCAGAGAGAATAGGTAGACAGGAAGGAACATGGAAAAAGAAAAATTAGGATTGCCAAGAAGTGGAAAATGCTAGGTTTAGCTGATATGCAAGTTTATTATACCAACAAATGTTTAACGTGTTCCTGTTCATTGTTGGGTTCCTGTTATCTGGGTATATAATTAGTGTTGTTCCATATGGGAAGAGAATGGGCAGATCATGATGGGTGAGAAACAGTGCAGAGGTTGGGGAAGTGCTGATCTGGCTTTGTTTTCTATTCTAAATAGAATAGCAATGTGACCACGATCAGATAATCCGCTTCTGTTGACCTCATTTTCCTCAAACGAAGGAAATTGAACCACATGATCTATAGCTTTGTAGAATTCTGATTCTGGACATATTTAAAGTTGAAAAACTTACTATTACATATCAGTTCATTAAAATAATCTTATATGCATAAGAGAAGACCTGTCTGTAAAAAATGGCAGAAATGTTGAAGGACCTAAGAGGGCTGTAGGTAAATAAATGCTCTCAAGGTCCAAAAGTCTTCTTGAAGGAGGTATCATTTTGGCTGGCTACTGAAAAGTAAAGACGAGTTTGAAAATGTAGATATAGGGGCAAAAGGAGATTCACAGTTCAGGAAACAGTCATAGTGCAGAGGCAGAAATATACAAATTGTTTAGAGAAGAACAAACCCAAATAGTCCAGTTTCAAAGTGGGGGTCATATCGAAGGGTAGTAAGGAAGACAAAAATGGGAAGATACGATGGGACAGGATTCCAGATGGGTGCTAAGTGCTGGGCTGGGAAATGTGGTTGTAACATCCATTACTGGAAGGGTTCTAAGGGCAGAGTTCCTGCTGATAGCCTAATTTTAAGCCAAGCCTACAGTAACTGCAAGAGCTGTGGTAAATGCAATGAGCTCTTACATTATCTCCTTCCTGGATTCCTAAAGGCCCTAATTCATCTGGATCCATTTTGTGTTTTGCATTTGCACCTTTGAATCTTAGAATTCCAGAGCAGAACCTGTCAAGGTTGTTACACCCCCAGTGCTTTTATTTTCACAGATGAGAAAACTGAATCATAAAGAACCTTAGAAACCATTCACCTAATCAGCGACAGTGAGAACTAGACCTCAGACCCCCTGTTTCCCAGCCCAGACCCTTTTTATAGCCCTCCAACAGAAGTCACTGCTGTTAAAGCAAAATTAAGCCGAGAGAAAGAGATCTGGACTAGGAGTCAGAAAATCCTGAGTTTGGTTATCTTTCACCAGCTTTCTCTATAATCTTGAGTGAGAAATGGAATCTCCCCAAGCTTCAGGTTCCAAATCCCTGAAGTAGTATCATAAGTTTCTGATACTGGGGAGGTTAGAGATGGTCAAATAGAATCATGTTTGTAAAAGTTCTTCACACTTACAAACCACCATACAAATAAAAGAAACTCTTTTCATCAGAGAGACTCTTTTCAACGTCCAAAGCTACGATACGCTGGCAACACACACCAGCTCCTTCCCTTCCACGTAATACATGTTGACTGGTTGTTACTCTCTGGGGACATTGCATAATACCTCCACCAATAGTCTGTTATTCCTGGAAGTACCACTTTTGGCTTGGAAGGTGTCTTTTAGACATGGAAATTATAGGTGTGGCTGATTAATATAATCTTGATGATATTGAGGAGATTATACTTAGACCTGGGCATGAGTTAGAAGGAGAGGGGGAAAGGTCAAAACAGTTTGTCGCAGTTGGCTAATGCTGGTACTGTTTCAGCATTATTACAGGATGTGCCCAGATACTTCTGGGTTAAGCAAATCTAGATTTATTTTTTAAGGAAAAAAAGAGTCATTCATTCATTCTCATATGATTTACGTTAACCCTAGAAAAAGTTTTCCCATATAAACCAATCCTGTTACTCTCGGTAAACCTACAATCTGGGAAACGTTAGGACAGAATGGACTCAAGAGGTTGCCCAAGCCAGTCTTTAACTTAGTGCCTGGCAGCTGTCCTACAGATCCCCTGAGAGCTGGTTCTCCAGTCTCTGCTTAAACCCCCTTAGTGACTGGGCGCTCACTACCTATGTGGCAGCTCATACTCTAGATGTTAGAAAGTGATTTTTTGTTCCCACGCTGCCCTATGACTTCAGCCTACTAAGCTCAGTTCTATATTCAAGAATGTAAACCTTGAGATGATAGGGACTTATTCTTTGCAGTATTTCTAGCTCCTGGACAGGTACTGGCACACAGTAGAGGCTCAATATATATTTGATGAATGATGCATGAATGCATGAAGCCAGGGCCTTCTGATTTCATAATTCATACCCTCTCCTACATGCCTATCGACCAGATGACCACCCTGTTTCTCCTTGAAAACATTCTCTAGTCAGCCCTACTGTGGTCAGTCACTAATTTGTACTTAAATAAATTGGTTTTCTTTCCAGAATCAGCATTCGGGCTTTCACCCAGCTATTTGATGAGGACCTGAAGGAATTCACAAAACCACTCTATTCAGACACATTTTTCTCTTTGCCCATCACCACTGAGTCAGGTAAGGCTAACCTTTTCATCCATCTGACATAGTCTGCCAACCACCACGTCACCTACAAGAGCCTCTAGTAAGAGGCTAGACCTCAGACTCCCTGCTTCCCAACCCAGGAGAGATCGGGGGACTTGGCTGATAGTGGGAGGATCATTTATTTTTGCTTGGAATGTAATCTTTATATGATCATGGATTGATGTGGATTAGAGAAATTGCACAACTTCTGTAGCAGAGTGGACTGAAAGGGGATTTATCTTGTAAAGAAGGTAGAAAGAGGTACCAGATTTTTTTATCTATTAAAAATGAATTTTTAAAAACATAGTGGATGAAGAACATTCAAATCAAGAGCTGACACAGGCCAAACAGAAGTAGGTATAAAAAGCTTTCAAGTTGCAAATAGGAATGTGTATATGAAATATATACATAGAAATGCATAGGAAAAAAAAAGACTAGAAGGAATTTTTTTCCTTTTGTTTATTATATGTTGCTTTTACATGATTAAAAAAATGTTAACTTGACTTTACATAAATTTCTGAAAGAAACTTTTCTAAACTGTGTTAGAAGGAAAGCCTGAATAACGTTGTCTTTTAGTCACCAAGTTGTATCCAACTATTTTGCGATCTCATGGACAATAGCCCACCAGGCTCATCTGTCCATGGGATTTCCCAGACAAGAATACTGGAGTGGGTTGTCATTTTCTTCTCCAGGGGGTCTTCCTGACCCAGGAATCGAACCTGTGTCTCCTGCGTTAGCAGGTGGATTCTTTACCATGTAGCCACCAGGGAAGCCCCTGAATAATAATAGTAGCTAATATTGACTCTTTGTCCTCTCTGTGGAGCTGCAGTTTTAAGCATTGTGCTTAGAATAATTTATCTAATCCTCACGACGGCCTTTTGTGGTAGATACTATTACCATCCCCCATTTTAAAGGTGAGGATTTGAGATACCAGGAGTTTATGTAACTTGCCCAAGATAGCAGAGCTGGGTTCTAGCACTTTCTGCCTGACCTCTTAACTTCTGCACTGCACTGATTTGGAATAGTTCCAACATGCTGAGAATAGATTTATTTTTTTGCACATTGTTCTTTGGTACCATTATCTGCCCAGCCTTTCCCTGTACCCAGCCTTTCACAGTGCTTGGTCTCAGGAAGTTCTTCTTTAGAGCTAAAACAGTCTCTCATGCTGCATGACAAAAGATGACTCAGCCTCACAAACACTCCCATCTATTTATGCCAAATATAGGATAATCTCCCACTTTTCAGACCAAAAAGGAATCAGAACACAGTTAAGAGGATTTAGATGTGTTTGCTTACAAGTTAATGTTAAGTATGGGATTTGTAAACATAATTCTTCCCTATTTAAATTATTGTTATACGACAAAAATTGTATGTAGTCCAGTAAAGAAAGATAGTAAACATATCTCCAAAAAAAGGAATATTAACCACTTTAAAAGAAAGATGACTATGTTGATTTGTTAAATCTTGAAAATCAACATTGAATGAATAAACAAATCCAAGTGCTTAAAATGCAACTTCAAAAATGAATTACTCCAAAGACCTAAATGTGAGAGCTAAAATGATCCAACTTGTAAAAGAAAACATAGGAGGAAGTCTTTGTGACCTTGAGTTAGGAAATGGTTTCTTAGCTATGACATTAAAAGCACAAGCAACGACAACAAAATAGATAAATGGGACCTAATTAAAATTAAAAACTCTTGAGCTTCAAAGGACACCATAAAGTGAAACAAGATAACCCACAGAATGGGAGAAACTATTAGCAAATCCTGTATCTGATAAAGGTCAAGTATCAAGAATATATAGAACACTTACCACTCAGTAATAAAAAGACAAACAACACAATTTAAAAATGGACAAAGGGTACACTTAGACATTTTGCCAAAAAAGATACACATAAGTCCAATAAACTCATGGAAAGATGCTCATCATTAGACATTATCATAACTACAATAAGATACCACTTCACACCCACTAGAATGGCTATCATCAAAAAAATAATAACAGATGTTAACAAGGATATGAAGAAATCTGAACCCTTATACATTGTTTGTAGAATGTAAAATGTTGTAGTTTCTATGGAAAACATTTTGCAGTTTCTCAAAATGTTACACCTTGCTCAGCAATTCCACTCTTTAGTATATACCCATGAAAAATGAAAACAAAAACTTGTATATGGAGATTCAGAGCAGCATTATTCAAAATAACCAAAAAAAATAGAAATACCCCCAAATATCCATCAGTGACTGAGTAGCTAAACAAAATATGGAATATTATTCAGCGTAAAAAGGAATGAAATACTGACACATGCCACAACATGGATGAACCTTGAAAACATACTAAGTGAAAGCAGCCAATTACAAAAAAGCACATGCTTGTTGCTCAGTTTATATGAAATGTCCAGAAAAGGCAAATCTATGAAGACAAAGTAGGTTAGCGGTTGCCAGGGTCTAGAGAGAGGGAATGGAGAATGACTGCTAAGGGGCATGGGGCTTCTTTTAGGGGGTGATAAAAATGTTACAACATTGAATATAAAATAATTGTACAGTTTAAATTGGTGAATAGTATGGTATGTGAATTATATTTCAAAAAACTTTTTTTAAAATGGGCTACCTTCTTATAAACTCCCAGTGACAATATCAGACCATTTAATAAACATGGAATTTCATTAAAATAATTGAGTAATTCACTGGGTTTGCCAATGTCCCAGATGCTGTGTAACAAATGAAATAGCATATTAACCTTGTTGGCAAACTCCTGGCCTTTACCTCAAGTGCCCCAAGCTGTGCATACAGGCACAAATGAAGTCCCAATTAATTTATAAGCTGAACATCATTAATTTCAAAAATATAATGACCAACCCACCATTACATAGTAGTAGCTCATGTTTCATCTTTTCAGCTGTATACTTCTAAGCTTTAGATAGTGAAAGCCTTGGACTTCCCTGGTGGCTTAGTGGTAAAGAATCTATCTGACAATGCAGGAGACGCGGGTTTGATCCCTGGATCAGGAAGATACCGTGGAGACAACCCACTCCAGTATTCTTGCCTGGGAAATCTCATGGACAGAGGAGCCTGATGGGTTCCAGTCCACAGGGTCACAAAAAGAGTTGGACACAACTTAGTGACTAAACGACAGTAAATGCCTTAATGTGGGCATCATTTGAATTCTTCTATAATAACATCACTAGGGAGACGGCTTCCCATGGCTCTCTTATTGGTTCTTTAACACTAATTTTCCCACCTGGGTTTCTTGTTGCCCTCTGGATCATTGTAGAGCCTCTGTTTGGAGTTATTGAAGGTGTGAGTGCTGGTCTGTTCTTAATTGGCATGCTCGTCGCTGTTGTTGCCTTATTCATCTGCAGACGGAAAGCCAGGTGAGTACAAAGTTCCCTTTGGTAATTGGGTTCACAGTTTTAAAGATGCAACTGAAAATGCTCTTTCGCCTGAAAAGTAAGAAGGGAAAAATCATTTCATTTCTCCAGGTTAAGTCACTTTGTTTCTTAAGAAAAACAAGAGTCAAACCCTAAAACCATGACTCACTTTTTTGCATACCATTGCTGAGTCTTATCTTTATCAAAGGAATGAGGGGCCATCTGTATCCTCATTTGAATGTGAAATAGCTCCTTTGGCACAGGGAAAAAAAAATGTGTATGTGTGTGGTTCAGTCACCTTGTGAAGACAGAGATGTCTATGAATTATGTTTCCAAATGCTTTTCTGAACTATTCTGAAAAGTATGGGTGCCATCTCAGTTTTGTGGTTCCTACCCACCATGCTAAGCTAAGACGAGAACAAAAAGAACTAAACATATGTGGCCCCGATGCCATGCCCTTTTTCCTTAGGGAATTTCTTCTCTTTGGCACATTGTCTCTCTTTTGCAGTCGTGTCTTGCATCTAAGGTTTACTGTGTGTGTGCGTCTTTTTTTTTTTTTAAAAGGAAAGCTTTATTGAGAGTGTGGGAAGTGATTATGACCTGTAGCCAACAACAGAAGACACATCTTCAGCTATTGCAAAGATCTGTTTCTGAGTGGGGAAAATCTGTTTCTTTATGTTCTTCCTCCCTGTTCCCTCCCTCAAAGGGATGTTGGCTGAGTGTAAAATATACATGTACTGAAAAATCCATATTTGTACAAACATGCACACCCTTACCATAAGTGGAGAAATCTGGGCTTCCCTGATGGCTCAGCGGGTAAAGAATCCGCTTGCAAGGCAGGAGACACAGGAGGCTTGAGTTCTATCCCTGGGTTGGGAAGATCCCTTGAAGAAGGGAATGGCAATCCACTCCAGTATTCTCGCCTGAAAAACTCCATGGACAGAAGAACCTGGCAGGCTACAGTCCACGGGGTTGCAAAGAGTTGGACACAACTAAGCAACTAAGCAAGCCCAGCCTTGCCATAGACAGAGAAATCTGTTTAAATTACTTCATAATCAAAATATCAGTCCTCTCCCTTGTGTTTCAGCCATGGTCGAGAAAGGCCCTCTGCCCGTCTGAGCATTCGTCGGGATCGACCACTGTCTGTCCACTTGAACTTGGGCCAAAAAGGGTGAGCACATTTTCCTTCACTTTATTTATTGAAAGAAGAGTTGATTGTCTTACATGAAATTTGCTAACAAGATGTTTCTACTTTTGGCTTCTCTTCACAGTAACCGAAAAACTTCTTGGTAAGAAAGAACTCATTAATTACTGTATTGTCTGCTTTTGAAATATAACTGGGGCTGGGTAAGGCATTTTCCCTGTTCTTCAGTAACTTTCTTCTCTTTCTGTTATGTTTTTAACCATAGCCCCATAAAAGTAAATCAGTTTGAAGGGCACTTCATGAAGCTGCAGGCTGACTCCAACTATCTTCTATCCAAGGAATATGAGGTACAACTCAGATGCAATGATGTTTTAGCATCCCTGGTCCTTGGCAGAATTTCCTTTCAGCCTTCACTGTGGAATTACAGCCCAGTTGGGCTCAGGAGTTAGAATGGCACTTAGGATCTCACTGAGTGTTCTTTTATGCCTGAATCCATTCCCTGCACAATATACCACCTAGTCTCAGAAGCCAGTTTGATCTCCAGAATAACCCAACAAAGTGCTACCCAGATCGGATGCTAAGAAAGAATTAACAGACTTCAAATGCAAACTGATGCTGTCAGTTATTTAACCTGGCCTTTTGCTTGCTTGGGAGATAATGTGGTTTGGGTGAAAAGTGCCCAGGCTTTGGATTCAGTTCCCAACTTTGCAACCTGTGTGACCCAGAGCAAGTGAATTATCCTGTCTGAACCTCATCTGTAAAATGGAGATGAGACTACCTCCTCCAGGGCTGTTGTGGGGATGACAGCCATTGCCCCTGGTCGAATAGGAGACATTCCACAAATGCAGCTAGTGTAACATATTGTTATGTTATTATGTATCTCAAGGACTGTCCAATTTGCCATATTCTATTTCACATTATCCACATGCAAACTTATTTTTGACCTAATAGGACTTAAAAGACGTGGGTCGAAACCAGTCATGTGACATTGCGCTCTTGCCGGAGAACAGAGGGAAAAATCGATACAACAATATATTGCCCTGTAAGTTTTGCGTTGAAATCTGTAATACCACCTTCCTCTTGCCATTTCTTTCCTTTTCCATGATTAAAAATGGGGCTAAAGCAACATGGTACAGCTGGATATGGGAGATCTGAGGCTCATGTCTTTAAAAACAAATGACTTGGACATTACTGTACTTCTCTCCAGAGGGTAACAACCAGCTGAACTTCTGGCTGTGTGAGAGAGACCTCTTACGCTGTTGACATTTCATCACATGGTCCTGATGCTTCTCCTTGGAGGGTTAAGAGCTGTAACAGGGTTAACAGTAAGGGTCAACCTGGGTTTACTTAAAGTCTCTAGTTAGCAATTATTTCATACATAAAGATATATATTACATATGTTATTCTTATTATCCTTACTCAATTGGGTGAAGCAATTGAAGGTAGCTTTTCTGAATTGTATTTGTTACAACAATGAAAAAGAGCTGACCACTCCATCAGACGAATGTTGTTAGTGTTACAGAGGGAAGCACAGATGGGCTTAGAAGAGCATTTGGCTCATTTGCTTGTATGTTTCTGGGCCACTTGTGCAACTCTGTGTGAGCTTCACCTGCAAAATGGAGCTGAGACTGTCTCCCATGTGGGGTTGTGGTGGGGGTCAGAGCTAACACACGTCAAATGCAAAGCGTTCTGTAAACAGTAGAAAAATCACCCCATGGCTCACTGATACATCTTTCTCAATAAACTTCCTTCCAGATGATTCCTCTCGAGTGAAGCTGTCCAACGTGGATGATGACCCGTGCTCTGACTACATCAATGCCAGCTACATCCCTGTAAGTGAACCCGGGGCCATAGCAACTGGGATGAGGCTTTGACAGGTGGTCATGCTGGAGACACCTCTCCTCCAACACACTCCCACTGTTCTCAGGTCTGGAAACATGGACTTTTTAGAAGAAAAAAAAAAAAAGGCCATGTCTGATTGCCATAAAATGCAGGCTGTCCTAGTCAGTTGCTGCTAAGGCCCAGCTTTCACAATGGCTATAGTCACATAGGATTATAATGGGCCCAGGAGGCATTTTCAAAGGTCATTTCCTCTCTGTAGCCCTTAGTCAAGATTAGAGCTCCCTAAGGAAGCTGAATCTCCACAGCTAAGGCGGCCTAGCTAGGGAAGCTAATTCAAAGTTATTTGGATTTTTAAAAACCACAGACACAACTCAAAGGCTATGTCAAACCTCTGGGCTCAGATTCTGGCTAGCAATTCACCAGCTTCCTACAGCACCTGCAGTGGAAAAAGCTTCAGGTCAGGTAGACCCAGTTTGAATCCCATCTCTGCCCCTTGCTGACTCTGGGATCTTGGGCAAGTTTTGTCGATCGTTTGGACCTTCATTTCCTTTTCCAAAAAATAATAAGGATAATATTTACCTTAAATAATCCTTAATTCACTCCATAAACACTATATGCTAAGTTGCTTCACTTGTGTCAGACTCTTCGTGACCCTATGGGCTGTAGCTCATCAGGCTCCTCTGTCCATGGGATTCTCCAGGCAAGAATACTGGAGTGGGTTGCCATGCCTTCCTGTGATTCCTGCATTGCAGGTGGATTCTTCACCGCTGAGCCACCGGGGAAGCCCTAAACACTATATAATGAAGTGCTAACTGTAAGTTGGACATTGTGCTGTGTACAGAGAGAGGGTCCGATGGAGTCCTGACCCTCAGGGAACTCTTAGCAGAGTCGGGGCATCAGAAAATGACAAGGCAATGCCCTTGACAGGATAGAGCGGTTCTTCACCAACACTCACGTACACCCACATCATCTTCAGGTCTTGTTAAAATACAGCTTCTGATTGGGGCTTCTCTGGTGGCCCAGTGGTTAAGACTCTGCATTCCACTGCAGGAGGAGTGGGTTTGATCTCTGGTTGGGGAACTAAGTTCCCATATGCCAGAAGAAGAAAAAAAAAATGCAGCTTCTGATTCAGCAGGACTGGGGTGGAACCTGGCATTCTGAATCTCTAACAAGCTGCCTGATGATCCCCTGCTGCTGGTCTGAGGATGACTCTCTGAGTAGCAAGAGGATAGAGGTTGCCACAGGAGCTTCTGGGAAAACATCCTCCAGCAGAGATGAAGATAAAGTAAAGTTCAGGAGGGCAGACAACATGCTGAGACTTGGAGGATAAATAAGGATTCGCCAGACGGGAGGCTGTGTTTGGGTGGGCGGGGTGGGGGTGGGGGTAGCAGAGGTGACAGAGCAGAGGCCGGAGGAATGACAAGAGGAGAAAGAGCTTCAGCTGGGATCTGCAAGTAATACTGTAGTGTTGCTAGAACGCAGGATGTGTGGGCGAAAATATCCTAGCTCATAGAGCTATGGTTATGATTCAGTAAGATCTGTGAAAATCCTGACCCACAGCTTGTTATGGGTTTCCCTTGTAGCTCAGTTGGTACAGAATCTGCCTGCAATGCAGGAGACCTGGGTTCGATTCCTGTGTTGGGAAGATCTTCTGGAGAAGGAAATGGCAATCCATTCTAGTATTCTTGCCTGGGGAATCCCAGGGATAGAGGAGCCTGGCAGGCTATAGTCCATGGGATCACAAAGAGTCAGACACGGCTTAGTGACTAAACCACCACCAGAGCTTGTGATAGGGTAGATGCTCAATAAACAGTGGGTTCTCTTCCCTTCAGTTTCCCTTGCATGGTATCTCTTACCAACATCCCAAAGGCAAGTATCCAAAATGAATAAAACTCTTCTTTGTTAAATAGGGCAAGAGCCTCATCAACGTCAGTTCCTCAAACAATCCACATTGTGTATACACACACATAACTGAAGGTGAAGTGTTTTCTAAATTATGGCCCAAGTCCTCCACTGCCTTTAAGAATAAACCCAACCTAATAAAAAAAGACCTTGGCTCTTCACAATAGGTCAGTGTTCCGGCCTTTGTCCTTCCTGCTCCCAAGCCTTGCCACGTATTAGTATCTCTTTTTCAAATCAGGGACCTGGCAAAGACTTACATCTCACCTAGTCTACAGAGCTACCCCCTTTGTTTAGAGTTCTGAAGAGGCCCATTGTTTCTGACTCCCCACATTGTAAATTCATTGCAGGGCAACAACTTCAGGAGAGAATACATCGCAACTCAGGGACCTCTTCCCGGCACCAAGGATGACTTCTGGAAAATGGCGTGGGAACAGAATGTTCACAACATCGTCATGGTGACCCAGTGTGTGGAGAAGGGCCGAGTGAGTGCATGGTCTTCCTGTCATACTAACCTTGCTTTTCACCCCTTGGATGGAATTTGACTCCCCGCCCCATAGAAATGAAACCCCATAGGGACATTCCTGGCTGTCCAGTGGTTAAGACCACGCCTTCCAATGTAGGAAAATCTCTGGTCAGGAAGCTAAACTCCCACATACCAAACGGCCAAAAAACTAAAACATATAACAGAAGCAATATTGTAACAAATTCAATAAAGACTTTAAAAATGGTCCACATCAAAAAAAAAAAAATCTTAAAAAAAAGAAACCCCATGTAAACCAAGTAGGGATCATACAAGAACACTGCTAGTGAATTAAAGCCACTCGGTTATAAAAAGCTCTGTAGTAAACCCAGGTGATGCCCTGTTTAGATGCTGGGTCTGAAGTTTCAGTCAAAGATGTTTCCACTGAACAAGTAGGATTATCAGAAGTGTCTGGGACACAGAAGGATTACCTGACCTCTTGTCAGCACCATCCTCTGTTGTATGGGGAGAAGAGGGATGTTGGCAGAATCACTGGCTCTACCCCTAATTTCAGGAAGTAAGGAGTAGTGAATTTTAGGCTGTGTCTGCAGACACAAAGTAAAATAGTTATCTGATTAAATGTTTTTTTATGGTTATGTTGATGGTTAAAAAGAAAGATTACATGAAGTGCCCAGTGTCTGTGCTCAATAATTATGTGTGTTCACAGTACTCTTTCTCCTGTCTTCACCTGTGAATGTGATCTTAGCTAAATGTTCTGACTTTTCAAAGACCACCTGGCCCATGGCATTGGATCCAGGTTGGAACAACATAAAAACATAGACAAAAAAGGGTCAGGAAGACGGTGCCTTCATCTTCCCAGCTAGATCTTTCTTCAGAAAACAAAACAAAGCAAAAACAAACAATAAAAGAGCACAAGACATTGTAAGACATGGTTTATGTGCCCATGAAATTGAAAGGCTGAGGAAATCAACAAAAACTGAAGCCACAGAACATGAACCTGAAAGGGAAATGAATCTAAAGGTGGGGGATTTGCCCCTTGACGATGTCTCTCCCTCACTGGGAGCAGCAGCCCAGCTTCAGCCTTGCGCAGGAGCAGGTTAAGGCAAAGCAGATGGTCAAATTGCTTTAACAGCTGACCCTGTATTCCAACTCAGGAAGACATTTCCAGGAAGGAAAGTTCAGGTTCATGGCAGAAGCGCGTTTCCAGACTCACTTTTTTTTTCTGCCTGTCTTCCTCCAGGTAAAGTGTGACCATTATTGGCCAGCAGACCAAGATTCCCTCTACTACGGGGACCTCATTCTGCAGATGCTGTCAGAATCTGTGCTGCCCGAGTGGACCATCCGGGAATTTCGGATATGCAGCGTATGTTTGTTCATTTGACTTCATTGACTAACAAAGCTGGGAAGATGAAGTGCGTGCTAAAGTCGCTTCAGTCGTGTCTGACTCTGCGACCCCATGGACTGTAGCCCACCAGGCTCCTCTGTCCATGGGTATTATCCAGGCAGGAACACTGGAGGGGGTTGCCATGCCCTCTTCCAGGAGATTTTCCTGACCTGGGGATCGAACCCACGTCTCTTCTGTCTCCTGCATTGGCAAGTGGGTTCTTTACCACTAGCGCCACCTAGGAAGATGAAGAACACCCCTGAATCCCATTTCTGCTGGTTTCCTCTCCTGTAGTTTGGCTCCTAGGAATCCCTGCCTGGGCACAGTTGTCAGGTTTGAAGGTTTGCCTTGAGCCGTTCCCCTTCTTACCACTCTGCTCTTCCAGGAGGAACAGCTGGATGCGCACAGACTCATCCGTCACTTCCACTACACGGTGTGGCCAGACCACGGTGTCCCCGAGACCACCCAGTCCCTGATCCAGTTTGTGAGAACTGTCAGGGACTACATCAACAGGACCCCTGGAGCCGGGCCCACTGTGGTGCACTGCAGGTACTCTTCCACCCAGAGCCAGCAGTATGGCAGCCGGGTGTCTAGGCGTGGGGAATGGGGCGGGTGGATGGTCTGTCTGCCCAACCACGCTGCTTGGGCCCAGGGGATGTTCTTACGCTCTCTTCCACCCACTGCTCCCCAACCTCACTCCTTTGCAGTCTCTTCACCTCCCATTTCTCTCTCTGGCTCTCCATCCTTCTCTCCCTCTTGCTTTTTTTCCTACTGTATACAATGCAAAGCCCTTATGTGATTTCCAAGTCCCTCATCATTGGGCCCAATCTCACCCCTCAATCCAAGTTCCCAGAAACTCACCTCCCCCTCTAGCCGGAGAGGAGACTGCTCATGCTCATCCTTGCCTCTTGCCATTCTTTCTCCATGGAATGGCCCCTTCTCTCTCTCCTCCACCTGTATAAACCATAACCAGCCTTTAAGATCACAGCTCTCAGCTTCCCACGGAGTAGCATTGCCATCTGTGGCAACCCAATTTTGCTCTTAAATTTCTGTTCTCGCTTGACTTCTCTTTGCTTCAGCCTGTACAACCATAAAATCAACCTAACAAGCAGTCTCTCACTCTCTTTCTCCCTGGGGAGCCTAGTGTTTAGCTAATTAATGTTTGCAGAAACACTTGGGTAGCCCTAACTGAATGGCACTAATAAACAAAGAGCAGGGAATTGCTACAGTAAGAGAAATGTCATGTGTACTTGTTTTTTCTCAATCTGCCCAGCACCCTAGGAGCCCTGCTTTTATATGTCATTGGAACCATGATGCTTTTTATAGGAATGTGAGACTTTCAAGAGTTCCCTGCCTTCTGAAAATGGCAGGCATGTTCACCCAATAACACCAAAAACCTGTTCTTCTTAATCTTATAAATACATGCATCAAAAACCCCCAGGTTATGCCATCACTTTAGGGAGCAATTTGACAATTCCTGGTGAAGCTGAAGGTGTTCATACACTATAACCCAGCAGTTCTGCTTCTAGATATCAACCCTTGAGAAATCCCACACATGTCCACAATGATGCTCACTGCAACACAATTTGCAATAGAGAAAAACTAAAAACAATCTCATTGTCTATCAGTAGGGAATGGTGGTTTACGAACTCTATAAAAGAAATTATGTCTACATGTAACAAATGTAGACAAATCTCAGAAAACAATATCGAGCAGAAAAGTTGACATAAGAATACATAAAACTTGTTTAGTACCATTTTAGTATATTTTTGAAACACATTAAATGAGTATATTGTGTATAGATTTACATGAATGTAGGAAGAGTATGAAAGCATGCTTGAATATGATACACAACAAATCCTTACCCTTGATGGGGTGAAGAGGTGGAGGAAGGAAGGAGGAAAGGATGGAAGTTCAGAACCCTGGGTTTTATTTCTCTGAGACAGCACATTGAGAGAAAGAAGTATCCTGTATTCTTCTGTAACTTGGAAGGGAAGGGAAAGGAAAGATTGCACAAGAGTCATTGGATGCAGTCCAGAAAGTCCAGTTTAATGAAAAAGGTGGTCTTTCTTCACTCTCTTTTCTAGTGCTGGTGTGGGTAGGACTGGAACCTTTATCGCATTGGATCGAATCCTCCAGCAATTAGACTCCAAAGATTCTGTGGACATTTATGGAGCTGTGCATGACCTAAGACTTCACAGGGTTCACATGGTTCAGACCGAGGTAAGAGTTCAGCTGAAGGACACAGATCACCCTGTCTGTCTCCCTCCCCCTAAATGTTCAGGGCTTTAATCTGATAAAGAGAAAGAACTATGACTCATTAAGAGGAGAAAGAATTGAATATCGATGTTTTCTAAGACTTTTTATTTTAAAAGAAATTTCAGTGACCTTGAGGATGATGTGTATTCTTATCTTTACTGAACTAGTTGTCCATCTTCTTTAGGTGGATAGGAAGAAAGATGAATTTTTTTTAAATCAATATACGAACATGGGGGAAAACCAGCTAGTTCATCTTGAAGATCATTTTAAGATAGGCTGGTGGTTGAGCACAAGAACTTCAATTAGTAAAAAGGAAGCAGATTCTAATCTCTTCTCTCCTCCAGCCCACCCCAGCTACACCCCCATCTCTGGAGACACTAAAGAGTATACATTAGTTGTGGAGGATAAATGCTTCCATTTATGTAGTCCTTTGACAGTTACAAGGTGTTTCTAAACATGTCATATCATTAGATTTTCACACACACACACACAAAAAAAAACATAGATAAGAAAGAATTATTTTCCATTTCCAGAATAGAAGTTCAGAGGCTAAAGGACTTTGCATAGCTATGAAGTAGCTGAGCTGGGACTTAAACCCTGTTCTAGAGAATCACAAGTCCCGAGTCCTAATTGCCAAGTCCCCTGGCCCACAGCCTCAGAGTCAAGTCTGTGTCCCCACACAGACCAAACCTGTCCCTCCCCTGCATCATTGCCTTACCAGGTCCAAGTTCTCTTGTCCTTCTGTTTCCCAAGTAACTGTGCGAAATCTTCTATTTTAAAAAAATGCCTGTGCTCAAATTGGTGAAAAGTTCTGTGTGCTACTCTGTGCCCTGGTAGAGTCATGGGACACATGAAAATTGTGCAGGTGGCCATGCTCCACGAAATGGAGATATCCCGTAGCAAAGGTTCCCCTTGAGCTTTGTTGAGCCCACTATTCCTAAAACCACTTTGACCCCCAGATCCTCTTCTTGTGCAGAACATATTCATATCCTGCAGACCCTCATATTATGTAACACATCTGGGAGAACACTGTCATCATTGCCTCCTATGGGCAGTGCCCACACCTAGGATCTTCTATCCCCACTGTCCTTTCATTGTAACAATTATTGCACTATATTTTAAATATTTTATTAAGTATTTTTTGAAAAAATACATGAAAGTAGGGAAAATAGTATAATGAATTTCCATACCCAAACCCCAGTTTCTGCAGTCATCAGTATTTGTAACCCATATACACTGTTCCCCTACCCCATGACTTACTGGACTGTTTTAAAGGAACTCCTACTTATCACATCATTTCATCCTTAAATACTGTGTATCTTAAAACATACATATTCAATATTGTATATTCTATATATTATTAATAATATTATATATTTTATTCCATATATATTTTACAGTTATATATATATTTTAAGTTAAGGACTTGTTCAAAAATCATGACCACAATGCCATTATTGTGCCTGACAATTTTAATCATAATCCCTTAATATCATCCAATATCTAGTCAGTGTTTAAATATCCCTAATTATCTCAAAAATTGCTTTTTACACTTGGTTTGCATTAGAATACAAAGTCCATACATTGCATTTAGTTGAAGTCTCTTCTAAATTTCTTTTAATCTATAATAACCCTCCCTCTCATTTGTTTCCTGTGCCATTTATTTGTTAAAAGAAATCAGTTCATTTGTTCTATAGATTTCCCTACATTCTAAATGTGGCTGACTGCTTTTTCATAATGTATTCTATTTTTCATAATGTAAGGTGATATAATCTTCTATTTTCCATAATTTTTGTCAGCAGTTCATTGGATCTAGAGGCTTAATTAAGTCTCAGTTCTTTTTTACCATCACATGCTTCATGGGTGGTACTGAGTACTTCCTGTTGCATCACATCAGGAGGCACTTCCTGTTTGTGTCTCTTCCCTATACTGATGAAACTGACAATGACCATCCACTATAACATTTCCAATCAGCCTTTCACTTAATGGTTTGGGCAGCCACTGATGACCACTGTCTAGTTCTGTTCTTTCATTAAGTGCTGTAGAATTATATCACGTTATATAACAATTGTTTTCTTTCAACTTTCTGTACAAGACTACAAGTTCCTAGAGGGTAGGAACTTGTTTCCTTTGCTCTAGCCTCAATATTCTTTTTAAATCTATTAAATGAACAAATATCCCACAATCATGTTGCTAAAAAGTCAAGGCATCAATGTTCCATTACAAATTTGTTTTCATTTTCACAAACTCAAGCCATACTTAATTGTGCTTTGGGGAGGAGGAGATCATCACATTATAAATAATCTTAAGAGGTGTTGGGGGTGGGGGGCTCAGGCTCCATAGCTATTTTTAGAGGCTTCTTGGGCCATGTATCACTTCTGTACACCAGCCCAGAACTCTGGAGACGCATTTTGGCAAAGAACAGTCAACCCCACCCCACTATAAATATCACTGGCTGACATCCAGAGCAGGGGCAACATGAAGTACCAAAGCTCTCCCTCTTCCCCCTTGGACATAACTCCCGTTTCACCTATTCTTTCTCCTTCTTCCTCCTAACCTCTCTGGGGATTCTGTGGTTCTTATTCTTCAGCCTGACTTTCCAGTGTTCAAGTTCCCAAGAGTCTCTACTGAAGGCACTACTCTTGTTTCTCCCCATCTTCATTCTTCATATTTCTACCATTCCCATGGCTTCAGGAACCACATACCTGCTCAGATCTCTCAGATCTCATTCTCCTTCCCCAGCATTCACCCAAGTACCTGCTTCATGGACAGTTCCACCAGGAAGTCTTACAGTCGTCACATCTCCAACTCAAAACCAAATTCATTATCTTTCTTTAAAAAACAAACAACAGAAGCACTTCTGCTGTTTCTTCTCAGTTTCAGGTGATGGTGTTGCCATTCATCTGGACCTTCGTTTGTTTGCCCAGGCTGGGGATCTGACTGTTCTCACAGACACATTCGAGCAATCGTTAAGCCCTGTCCATTCTATCCAGCATCTTTCTCCTTGTTCTAGACTCTCTGCCCTTGCCTGGCCCTTTATCACCTCTCAGTGAGCCTTCACAGTAGCCTGCTCATGGGTCTCCTGCCCCCAGATTCTGCCCTAACAGCTCCTTATCACCACTGCCACCAACAAAGTGCTCTGTCACTGTGTCAGCTCGCTGCATAGAAATCGTAGAAAACTCTTCATTGCTTTAAAATGATTTTCAAGTTCTTCAGAACCTGGCTCCAACTTACTTGCCCAGTTTCATGTCATAATTCCACTCACCCCCACTCTTTTAGGGTCTGCCAAAATTAAGGAAGGTTTCCCTCTCTGGTCCAGAATCAGTGATTCTTTTGATCATGTTGAATAAAGATTTCAATAAGATAGAAATTTTCTCTTTCCTTTTTTCTCTATCAAACAAAATCCCAAACAGTATACAGATATTATCTGTCTTGCTTTAAGGCTCTGCTGAAGGTGAGCTCCTTCTACAGTCTCAAACACTCAGACCCGATACCGCTCACTTGGACCTGAGGGTGAGGGCAGAGGGGTGCAAGCCACAGCTGAGCCCTTGTGAGTGATGATTTCAACCAAAGAAAAAGGACATTCTGACATCCCTTGTATTACTTTTCTGGGTCCACAGAGAGAGTCAGCATCAACTTTATTCTGCTTTATTTAGGAGACAAAGGGGTGTGGGGCTTCACACATTTTGATCAATATGTTAAAGAGCAAAGGCCTCTAAACAAGAGACATTAGACAAGGGATTTGTGAGTGTGACCCTCCTCCTTTAAGGCTAACTTGGGGCATGTCTCCTGCCTGATTCTGAAAGAGACACTCAAACGCTCTTGTTAAAGAAAAAGAGCTGATAGTCACCATCTGTCAATGTCATCTGCTTCCCTTGAGGAGGAAATGGTGGAATGTTGTGGGACTCAGTGCACATTTGGGGAATTCTCCTGGGAGTTTCCCATGACTTATGCACCCTACCTTTTAACTACACTAGACTGCTCACAGTTTCCAAAATATATGTACACTTTTGTGTTATTTATATCATTTGGAATGTCCTATTTCTTTGCTCAAATTCTTAACAAATGTCACCTTTTCTCTCTAGCTCTATATTTTCCTCCTCCAAAAGTGAACCTGATGGCTTCTTCTCATGTATGAAGCTTTATATACAATTCTGTCTTACGTTTATCACCTTACTTTTTCACATACCTGCCCCTCTGCTAAACTGTGCACTCAGAGACCATGAAAGGCTCTAAGTTTTAATCCTATTTAATCTATTTAATCCTATAAATATTATCCCATACTACAGATACTGATGAAATTGAATGGAACTAAGGCTTCACCAGCTCTCTGGACAGAGGGGAAAAAATTAGCTTTTACGATGTGAAATACATACATTAGATTTTGTCTACTTTTCATTAAGAATAAAGTGGGGAGCACATTAACAATCTGAAAGGTTTTAGGAGTAATCATTTTCAAAGGGGTATTCTGTTGGGAAAAGAATTTATATTTAAGACAAGGCAAATTAATGAATATTAACTGGTTTCAAAGCCCAGAGTAGATCATTGTTGAAGAACTTATTAATAAGGCATAGCATACAAGAGCTCATTCACAGCCAAACTCCAAGGTCCCAAACTCATTTAATATCCCAGTAGAATTGAAAATGTGATTTATGCTTTGGATGGGAGAAACGAGGGAAGAGTCAGTCTCTAATTTGGTAGTTTTCAAGATGAGGAAAATGACTGCCTATATAAACAACCATTTTCAGGAGAGTACCCTTCTCAAGTTTTCAAGATCATAAGATATTCATAACAAGTAAGCTGAGTTTGTGAGCAGAACTGCAGAGAATAGTTATCAGTATTAACACAGACATCACTTATGATTGGTTTGTTTCTTTGAAATGTTCTAATCTAATGATTATACCAGACCTACATGATGAGTTCCCTTGAGTAGATGACCATGCACCCAGGGACAATGCCTAGTGCCAACACATAAAAATAAATACCTGTCCACTTTTTAAAAGATCTTTAAGATCATTGATGAGGACAGATTTAGAGTCTCCCTTTGTGTCTCAAACCTTGAAAAGACTCTAAAACTGACCACATGGATCACCTTAAACATAGAGTCTGGGAATGTTTTTCGATATCCATCTAATTGACAGCAACACAAGATCTAATACAAATCTTTAATGGTCAAAAGAAGTTAGCTGTAGAAGAGACCCTTGCCTCCTTGTTTTACAGATGCAGAAACTGAGATCCCTATCTAGGCCAGCTGGTGGCAGACCGAGAGCCCAGAGTCCTCATCTAAGCAGTGCTGTGTCATGAGCAGAGCCCAAGGCTGAGCGCTAACATTACACATTCATTCCCTTATCAGACAGCTTGGTTGGTAGTAAGGAAAGGAACCCAATGCACACGTTTAGCTGCCTATGGCTGAGCTTCTATGGTCAGTGAAGGTCTCTACGGTGTCCTTTTGGTCACCAAAACACTGACTCTTCCATATTTGTTTCTGTTTCAAAGGTAGGTAGTTTCTAAAACACAGACAAGATGCACCATGCTCCTGCACACAAATGGTGATTTGGGGCAGTAACAACCAACCCATATCACTGTGCCCTGGTAAATGACACAAACAGACATCCAGAGGAGACCAATTGCTTTTCCAATCTAGAAGAGTCTGATTAGGCCTCAGAGCAACACAAAATCTGTCACTTTCTCACACAAACATAATCATTGGGTTGGCCAAAAAGTTCGTTTGGGTTTTTTCATAACATTTTATGGAGAACCCAAACAAACATTTTGGCCAACCCAATATGTTTTACTTGCTTTCATACAGGTTGAAATGACAATGTGCTGAATTGCTCAATGACTCTTTTTGTGGAAATAATCTGATATATGACCAAATTTCATGGCTTAAAATTTGGCTGAAATCTAATTTTGTCTTGTTCTTTATAACTCACTTTAAACATTACATGTGGTTAATTTCTTGCTCAAATTCTGACCCAAGGAAACATGTCAAAGCAGATTAGAAATTTGAACTATAAGAATTCTTATCTCTTTAAACAGAACCATTATCAGCAGACTGTGAATAAAAGTATTTCAAAATGTCACTCTATTTGTAAAGAATTTAAGCATTTCTAACATCTAAAATTTTAAAAAACCGCACAAAGGAGAACACAACTTCTTCAAAGGGACAGCGGAAAAAAAAAAAAAGTAGTTCGCAGATAGCTGACAGGTGAGGCTATTCTCACTGTGTAAGCCTTCTTAATGAAGTTGAAAGAGGGACTTGAAAAAGCTGGCTTAAAATTCAACATTCAAAAAACAAAGATCATGGTATCCGATCCCATCACTTCATGGCAAATAGATAGGGAAAAAGTGGGAGCAGTGACAGATTTCATCTTCTTGGGCTCCAAAATCACTGTGAATAGTACTGCAACCACGAAATTAGACACTTGCTCCTTGGAAGAAAAGCTATGACAAACCTAGACAGTGTATTAAGAAACAGAGACATTATTTTGCTGACAAAAGTCCATATAGTCGAAGCTATGGTTTTTCCAGTAGTCATGTATGGATGTAACAGCTGGACCATAAAGAAGGCTGAGCACCGAAGAAATTATGTTTTCAAATTGTGGTGCTGGAGAAGACTTTTGAGAGTCCCTTGGACAGCAAGGAGATCAAACCAGTCAGTCCTAAAGGAAATCAACCCTCAGTATTTATTGGAATGACTGATGCTGAACCTGAAGCTCCAAAACTTTGGCCACCTGATGCTAAGACCTGACTCACTGGAAAAGATCCTGATTCTGGGGAAGACTCTAGGGCAGGAAGAGAAGGGGGCAGCAGAAGATGAGATGGTTGGATGGTATCACTGACTCAATGGACACAAATCTGAGCAAACTCCAGGATATGGTGAAGGACAGGGAAGCCTAGAATGCTGCAGTTCAGAAGGTCACAAAGAGTTGGACATGACTTAGCAACTGAACAACAGCAAAGACTCTATGGTTTTCTGCAGTAAGCCAACATCTCTGAGATTCTTTAATGAGTCAGACTCAGATACCGAGAATCAAGATATGCACAATTGCACAACCTCTTTTTTCTCACCATACCCCCCCCACCGAAAAAGAATGAAACAACACAGTATGCAGTGACATTATTTTCACAGTCAATAATGCAATGATTTGAGGTTTCATCTAAGAAAACGTAATGAAAAAAGCATGAAGTTTGGGCTCACATACCTGGATTAAATCCTAGGATCTCATTCCTTAGCTGTGTGACCTTGGAGAAGTTACTTAGTTTCTCTTAGTTTCTATTCATATGGATGATTGTATCTACTATATGAGGTTGTCAAAATAATTAAATGAGATAATTCATATAAAATGCATAGCACAGTGTTTGGCATTCATTTTGTATATTTAATAACTATTTGTGGAGGACCTACTATGGACAGACATAGTTGTTGGCTCTCATAGGACATATTCTAAATATGCATGTACCTAGAAAAGATGAATAAACACTGCCTTCCTGCCCTTTTTCATCATTCTCTTCTCTGTGGTAATAGAAAGTAGTCACACTTCTACATACTAGAAGCCATTAGTGAAGGGTTATCAAGAAATTTTCTAACCATTATAGAATCCATTACTGTTGAGGTTTGGTGAGAGTCCCTTGTCTTTCTTTCTTTTTTATAAGTATCTTGTATTTTTTAAAAATTTTTTAAAAACAATTTTATTGGAGTACAGTTGATTTACAACTGTTGTACTAATTCAAGTATACAGCAAAGCAAATCAGTTATATGTATATACATATCCACTGCTTTTTAGATTCCTTCTCATATAGGCCATTACAGAGTATTGGGAAGAGTTCCTTGTGCTTAATACAGTAGGTCCTTATCAGTTATCTGTTTTATGCTTGAGAATTTGCCTTCCTCTGACATGTCTTCTGCTTTTTCATAGTGTCAGTATGTGTACCTACATCAGTGTGTAAGAGATGTTCTCAGAGCAAGGAAGCTACGGAGTGAACAAGAAAACCCTTTGTTTCCAATCTACGAAAATGTGAATCCAGAGTATCACAGAGGTAGGAGCTTACTGCACTACTTTATAAGTTTATTTAGCAAAATACAGTCTCTCTGGAAGCCATTAAAAACCTCAAGCCTTCCCAAGATGCACTGATCATCTCTTCTTCTCCCCAAAGGTTTGAGGGAAAGGCCCTCAAAGAGTGACAACAAGGAAGAGAAGCTGAGTGGGGAGGGAACCCCCACACTGGAGCACAGGTTTCACGTGGTATCTCCTCCTAGGCTTGGGGTGCCCTCTGTTCAGGACTTGGCTTAATATTTCTAAAGAATAAGGCTTACTACTAAAGAGGATGCTTTGAAATAGCAACTGAGAATTCAAATTGTAAAATCCCATTGGAGAAGAACTTGGCCATATGTATGAAGGTCCTTAATATGTTCTTGTCACCCAGTATTTCTACTACCACCCTAAGTACTGAAAAAGCTTTATGTGTGAAGCTTTTCACAGTTAGGTCTGAGTGAAAAAACAAAAATGTTCAACAGTGGAGGACTAAGCATGCCATGGTGCATTCACTGAGTAGAACAGAATGTAGTCATTAAGAATGATACTTTTAAGGATATTATCATAGTATAGATATTCTCATAAATAAGTAAGAAAAGCAGAATGTTAAACAAACAAAAACAGCACATAAGGGCAAAAAAAAAAAAAAGACTGGAGAGAAATATGCATGTTCAGTCACTCAGTCGTGTCTGACTCTTTGTGACCTTGTAGACTGCAGCCCACCAGGCTCCTCTGTCCATGGGATTTTTCAGGCAGGAATACTGGAGTGGCTTGCCATTTTCTCATCGAGGAGATTTCCCGATGCAGGGATCAAACCCGTGTCTCCTGTGTCTCCTGCATTGGTAGACAGATTGTTTACCACTGAGCCACCCGGGAAGCCAAAGAGAAATAACGAAACATATCACAGTAGTAAATTAAATTTCTCTGAGCAGTAAAATAACATATCATTTTTCTTCCATTTTATGTTTTTTCTAAATTTTATAGAACAAGCATGTAACATGTAATTTTTAAATGAAAAATTCAGTAGAAGAAAATGTATAGACTTTGTAAGGCACTGCTTTGATCAGACAATAATTAATTCATATGTGAAGGGTCTGCTTTTTTCCTACTTAGGACCATCATTAAAATCTATTTTATCACACTGGCTAATTGCAAATTTGAAGTTACATTGTAATTTATTCCCAGCTAACAAATTACCTCAAAACTTATCAGCTGACCTCTACGTTTATTATGTCATAGTTTCTATATATCAGGAATTTGGAAGGGGCTTAGCTGAGTGGTCTGGTCCTGGGTCTCTCATAAGTCAAGACGTTGGCCAGGGCTACAGTCATCTGAAGGCTTGACTGGGGCTGGAGTGTTCACTTCAAGATTGTTCATTCACGTGGTTGTTAGCATAAGTTTCAGTTTCTTGCCACATGGACCAATGTCCACTCATAGATCTTTTTTTTTCTTTTGGACAAACATTATTTCAAAGCTCTTTTATCTCCCTTTCAAAATGCTCTTCAGTTTTATTTAGTTCTCTGTACCCTCTATACCCACCCACCTAGCCAGTATATTAAATAGCTAATAATCTGTAAAGCACACATACATGAGAGGGCTGCTATTTGGAGGAGTTCTTTGTAAATCAGATAATCCTTTTGTTTTGTAAATAATTACCCCCTAATTTATCAGGAGAGTAAATTAATAGATTTTACATGTGAGATTCTTGAAGAAGCCCAGGATGGAGGAAGCTCTGGGGGATCTTGGAGTTTCCTTGTCTTGTTTTGGCTTGTTTAAGGGTCTTTTTTTAGTGTGATCTTGGATGCGCTTAAAAGAAGCTAATTATGGTATGGTTAGCTTCAGGCATCTGAAAGTTCGGATTCAGGTCCTAGTTCTGAAACTAGCTAGCATTCACAAGCCATGTAACCCTGAGTGAATTTCTGTACCTCTCTGGGCCTGTGGGCTCATCTGAAAAACCAGAGGGTTAGACTGGAATCACTAGTCTTTTCCAGTTCTAGTAAATCTACAATCCTGAATGCGGTGACCTGGTCCCCACAGGGATGGTCTCATCCTAAACCATATTGAGTTTCTGTCATTTCTGCTAGTCTTTGCCATTCATCATTTTCATAAATAGAACAAACAACTATGACACACCCCACTACAGTCTCTAATTGCAATGTCTTTCCTTTCAGATTCGGGCTATTCAAGGCATTGAGAATGCACCCGAAGATCTCCTGGATCAAAACTATTCACTGTGTGATTTTATTAAAAAAAAAACAAAACAAAAAAAACTTGCTTCATGCCCTACAGAGGTGCCAGCTATTTCTGTTGATATTATGTATAATTTATTAATCTGGAGAATTTTAAAGATTTTATGTAATTTAAAGGTAACAGATATTATTGTACATAGTTGTAATTTGTAGTTTCTTCTGTAAATATGTATTTTTCATAATGTTTAATATTAAGCTTTATATAATACTATTTTTCCACACCAAAGTGTTCATGGCTTGTTCTACCTAAACTAATTCAACCTGTATAACAGGACAAGTGGTAAAAAGTGTATGGAGGTGGTTGCAGGGGTGATCCCCTAGGCCATGGTTTTTACCAGTTTTGATGCCTACTGGGCAGGATACAGGACAGGGCTGGAGAGAGCAGAGAGTACAGCTGGCTTGAGGGCATTGCTGGGACCCAAAGATGATCCAAAAGCAATTAATGTATGTAACAATGTAATAATATAACAATCAAAAGAAAGGATTGAAGAGATGAGATTAAGCAGCACCAAAGCTCAAGTAGGTGTTTGTGCCTCACGTGGTTAGCGTCTCCCCTTTGTTCTGCCAGAGCTCCGAGCCAACATGGTCAGTTTAGGGGCCACGTAACTTGCAAGGCAAGTCCAGGCTGCTGGGCTGAGGGTTCTGAGAGAGAACGACCAGAACAGAAGTGATGAATTCCTCTTATCCAGAAGCGTGCCACCTGCTCCCCTGACTGGAAACACAGTCAACATGCAAAGCACCATCCACAGCCATGGGAGACTGTTCCATTGCATCCACAGTGTGCTACGTGTGAGCACGCGTCCCACACTGGGATGTGTGTTTTGGCCAGTGGACACACACTCACCTTTGTCTCATTGCTAGGAGGCTGCACTCCTGGAAAAGTCAAAATTGCACTGGTCATACTTGGGTTTCCCATTAAAAGAAGATTGTGGTGACATATTATGCTACTGATCAAAGGGCCTAATATTAATACCTCTAGAGAAATATCCACAAACATCACATATCACTAATTTAAAAAATACTGAAACAAAAGTTCAGTGGTGCCTAGTAGAAAATTTTCCAGACACCATTTTTTAGTAAATCACTGAGGTCAAAATATTAAGTAGTCACCTTCAGTTGTATTTAATATAAAAGGCACTCATACTCTGCCAAGCTGACCGACTTTGACTATCACAAATTTCAGTGAGTCAAAAAGTGGGCATTGCCCTCTCCAAGGTCCAGTTCCAAGGGCCTTCCTGGAGCAAATTTGAAACACACCTGTATGGTATCATCATGGCCTCCTGAGAGATGAGTCGGGAATGTTTGCCTTTTTCTCACTACAAATTTCTCTGTAATAAATTTAAGATTTAGAGAGCCAGGTTTTTGGTCTCATAGCTTCATTTGCAGAAAGAGTACATTTCTTTTCAAAATGTATATTTTTTGCTACATACAGAGCCCCATAAGTATGGGTGTAATTTCCATAGTAAGTGGAAAAATCATTAAATATACCTAATATAGTTGTAGTAAATTAAGGCTACACCCAAACTGGAAAATTTCCAGGGCTTCTTGAAGTTTGCAGAAACAGAAAAAATCTTTATAAGAATGAATGAGAAGAGGATTCCAAATCTTCCCAGTGTTACCACGCTCAATGCCTTGTGAAATGACGGTGTTAGGGTCTGATCCTGTTTCAGGAAACCAGATGGCTCTTCTAGAAATGAAAAGGAACAACATACATGTAAGTGTGGCAGAGGTACCACTGGGGAGAAAATAAAGATCAGAGATATATGAGATGTCTATTAGGAATAACTTTCCCTGTATTAACAAGAAAAAACAATAAATTTTTAAAAAAACAGAATTTTAAACCAACATCACTGGGTACGAAGCACATTCATACATGGAAAGAAATTCATTTTTGGCTTCTCACTCATTTAGAAAAGTTTAAGTGCCTGCAACTTGCTAGGCACTGTCCTAGAAACTACACATTTCTATTCAATAAAGAGAATACATCACAGTGATAACAGTGGGATTGTTGTTACTATTTTCATTTAAACCTGAAAGAGGGCCTCAGCAAGGCAGTGACATTACCCAGCAGCAGGGCAGTGGCAGCCTTCCTTGGGCCACAAACTGGCAAGCACTGATGCTGCTTCTCTAGCAAATCTCTGGACCAAAAAGAGAAAGAAAGCAATTCATTGCACAAATCAAGAATTAAAACCATAACAAACCTACACGGCTGTCACAGTACATACCCTGGCATATCTGGGGTGGAATCAGAGTTATGGAAATGGACATGACAAGGGAAAACTGTATGTTCTTCTAGTCTAATGCAGGACAAATTTATTTCTACCCTCCACCTGTCTAATTTTAAATCTCCTTAGCAACAAATATTTCACTGTCTTCCCTCCCACCGCCATCAAAGACTAAATACATAATCTAGTTGATCTATTTATTAAATTTAGGAGGAGGAAAAACAGGTTTCCTTGACATTCAGCTCAATTAATTTAATCCCATCATGTGTTATGTCTTGGTAAACACTCCACTTCCTGTTGCGTTGGGCATCCTGGCTGTGCACCTGTGCAGTACACTTTAATCATCAAGACTTCAAAGTGCTTTTGAGCTATCAAATCTTGGAAGGTTCCTGTCTTGCATCTTAATAATTATTTATCCAAGTCCTTTATAATTAACTCCTTTAATCTCTACTCATTAAATCAATTTCATAGTATTCTGTCTTCTCTGGATAGCAGCCAATTTTTCAGCTCTTGAGTCAGATTTTTCTAAGGCTCCTCTCCCTGTCTGGGTCTGCACTTGTCCTAAGAAATTCAGCAGCACTTAACACTTCCAAGCCCCTCTTTTTCACTACACTTCCCCTTCTCCCTTTTGAATATGTTTGCTTTCCCAGTAGGTGATTTTATTTTCTGTTCATCTTATCTCCTCATACCCATTGGTATGTCATAGTCTTTTCTGGCTCCACATTTTAGAAGAGATGATGATGATTTCACTTTCGAACACTAAAATGGCCACAGCACACAACATATTGGGGACAGTTTTATTTGGTAGGGTCTTTCATTAATTTTATTATCTCTTGGAAGAAAGCCCAAAATGACATTTGAAAATAATATGAAACCACTAAGCAGATGTCCAGCAATACAAAAAGAGACTTCACATCTTATACTTCACACTCTGATTCTTCTAGTTTCTCGGGATCCAGGTTCTTGTATTTAAACACTCTCCTTACCTCTTGGAAGAAAATTGTTGACTATGCACTAAATTCTCATTCACTTAGGCTTCTGGGTCTCTACGGTTGGAATCCTAAAGTCATAAACCTGCCAGATCTGAATAACAGCAAGTAGCAGAATCTAAGCACCAACTCTGGGATGCTCTAGAGTATTAGTTCACACACATGAGCCAGACCAAATCTGACCTGATGGGGAAAAAAAAAATAGGTAATAAGCTGCTTGTTTGATGTAACAGTTCAAGGACTTTCCACGTTCCATTTCATTGAGGAAATGGAAGTAATTGATGACTCATGACAGAGTGGCAAAAAGGAATGGCTGATCCTCCAGGAAGTGGTGGTGAGCAAGGCTTCAATGGTACCTCATTCCAGAAGAGACAGAGTGGAAAAGGCTGTCATCAGCCCAAATGTTCTGTAAGGTTCAGAGTGTTTTTAACCTGAGATTTTAAATCATATCAAGTATTCAAAGATTATTTCACTCAAGGGAAAATCTATAAACCATGACTGCATAAAATGAGTGAAATAATACAAAGAAGGAAAAATGTTTGAAAAGAGGGGATCTAAGCAGACATCATCAGAAAGAAGAAACAGTGTTCCTTCTGTGTCCAGACTGTTTCTTGGGGATGTCATATGCTTCTGTTAAGGTGCATTATCCTTTGAAGGTTTCACTTTGACTGTGTTGGCCAGATGATGTAGCTGATTAAGCAATTGAATTGATTCATTTAGTTTTGTGAATTGACTGGGTGTTTGACGAAACTGAGTTTGGAATTCTGAACACACTACCTTAGATTCTTTTAGTGGATGGTGCCTTTGAAAATGTTTGGCCATTTTAGTTAAAATGCAGGGTAACATTTAATGCAGCCATGATAATAGCAAAAATCTGTTCTGTTCTAAAAATGTTTCTAGCAATGGAAATATTTTTGACTAAAAGACTACTCTTGACTTGTAGGGAGGCTCCCTAGGAATAAATATATGCCACAAAAATAAGGCATTTTAATTTTTTTAAAGATTGTCTATATAGGTGCATTCATGACATAAGAAAATGGTTGGTGAATGCTCCTAAAATAAAGGCTTATGTAATGGAAATAAAAAGCTCTATTAACAGACCTACCAAAAATGATTTTTGTAACCTATATGCCAATATACATGATCTTATGTAAGATATCAAAATAAGCTGTTGAAAATGGTGAATAATGTCAGACAAAAGTAATATGTTTATTCTGGAATATACACAAGAAAGGTTAGTTATGGCTGTTTTCTGCAGTAAGTAGTTTCTTTTAAGAAAAACTATCTTCATCCTAAGAGTAAGCTTTCTGTTATGTTGGAGATGTTGTGTTTTCATAACATCTTGTGAGTGAGCAAGTAAGCCTACCCACAGAAAGGAGCATATGCAGTTGTAGCTTTCAGAGTGTGTCATAGAGTTGGGTGGCTTTCCCCTCCAAGCTGAAGTGAGAGTCTACAGTGGCCTTCGTGAAATCTCCTAATTTCAACCATCCTAACAACCAGCTGCACCAAAGTTCTTCCCTGAAGAGTCCTTAATCTCTAGTTTCCTAGGTAGGACCCATCAGGCTGATAAATTCTGCAAGAATAAGAACCAAGTCTTTGATCTCTTTTATACTCCCACCTAATGGAAATTAGTACACAACTCATAGACATTCAACATATACTTTTTGAGTGGAAATTGCTCCTGGCCCAATACTTTGGGCATTAGGTAGTCAGTATCTAATAATGCTATTGCTCATGGAGGCTCATCTGGCTGTTCCTTGATTTGTGTGAAGCTTAAATAAATAAGGCAAATACATCTGGCAACTGAATGTGTTATGTTCTTTAATAGAGCACTTTTTAGGTTTTTTATATTATGTATTCTTTCTCTGCAAATCTGGTCATTTAAAATGGCAGTCGATGGTTCTGTTTTTTTCTTATGATAGTACCTCTTCACACTGTTGCGTTTTCTAACCAACTCTATTTAAAGAAAGCACTTCATAGTCTTTGTATTTAATTTATGTATTTGCTTAATATATTTTGATATTGTAACTGTGGTCAAAAACAATCTATATAGTGTCATACACACCTTCCCGCTAGTGAATAAAATTGCTATTTGTTGAAGGAAAGTGTTCTGTCTTCTATTTGCCTGTATCTCATTTATCAATTTCTGTCATCCGACTGCTCACGAGAAAGGTCAGAAGTGACTGCTTCTAAATGAGAAAAATCTTGCAAGACATTATCATGAAGAACTTGGTTGTTTTAACCTTTGCTCCTGTGAATGCTTAGTTGGTTACCTAGGGTATCACGAACATATAATAGACTCTCTGGTTGACTGTCTCCAGCTAAATTCTTGGTTTCAGTTCTCTAATTCGTTGGTAACCAAAATGTCATCTATCACCAACAGTGTCTGTGTATTCTCAGAGGCACTGCCCCAGCTGGATCCCCTGAACCCTTCAAAGGCACTTCACACATAAGCGGGTGGTGTGACATTTGGTTAAGAGCTGCTGTGTCTATTTCCAGAATAATTATTTTGCCTTTTTTTTACTTTTTCATATTTAAGTTGAAAAAACTCACTGTCCTTCACAACTCCAGTGTTTCATTTTTCTACAACTTACTTACAGAAATCTTCATTTTTTTTTAAATAAATTTATTTATTTTAGTTGGGGGCTAATTACTTTACAATATTGTAGTAGTTTTTGCCATACATTGACATGAATCAGCCATGGGTTTACATTTTTTTTTTAAAAAAGTACCATAACAGATTTACATATAAAACCATTAAATCAAAGCCATCCTTCATTTTGAAACAATTTCTGGATTCAAATTGAGTTAGCAAAATAATTTGACCTCTGAGGCTTGACCTTGTTTTTCCCAAAGTAGCTGTTTGTTTGATGAAATTTACTCCTAAAGGAAAAGGGAATATGACAATATGAAATAATCACTTAGTAATTCTGCTGGAGTATCCTCCACAGTCATGAAGTGTTAGAACTGAAAGGGCCACTTTAGGATGGACAATGATGGAAACCAAGACCAAGTTTAAGATGATACAAAATAGGACGATGCTAGAACCAAGCCTTGTCTTCCTATCACTTGTGGGGGTGGATCTGCATACATGTAAATATAGAAGAAATGAAGAAGAATGATTCTCAGATCTGGGGCATATAATTGCCATTTGCACACTGAGACAGAACCCTGAATGGAACTTTCAACATTTTATGTGATTATTCCTTTAATTTTGTATGTTTGGAGACACTCATTTGCTGAACAAATCTCAAACTATATTTTAGAGTCATACCTTAGCAAAAGTCATCACCATCTTAAAGCTGAAGTACTATTGAACAGAAAAGGAGAAAACATGATTTTTTTTAACATAATACTATTATAAAACATTTTTTTATTAAAGCTGATTAAATCAAACCACCTAAAACCCAAAAAAGTTTCTACCACTAGATTTGGAAAGAATTGGCAAAATTTTGATGTTGCCAGTAAAAGGAACATTCATAATACAAGGATAAAAATTATCTGGTAAAATTCAAGCTTGAGTAATAGAGAAAATCATGCAGGGATGGTTCTGTGTAGGAGTTAACACTTGCCAAAGGCCAGGCTTAACTAAAATATCTCCCCAACTCAGCATCTTCCCAAGATGCCCTTTTTATGCTGGGGCTTATTGTAATGGTACAAGAACCTTTGTGTAGAGTATCTTCATATTAAATTACTTTGCTCTTGGAGCTCTTGACCCCAGGAAGAAACTTGGCATCTATTTCAGCCTTTCAGAAAGAACTAACAATGAAATATGTTTCCTGTCTCTGCCACCTTGCTGCAAGCTGTTGGTGGCCAAGAAGTTTGTGTCTTAGGGTTTGCTGAGGAGCTAAGGTAAATAAAAAAAAAAAAAAAAAAGTAAAAACAAAAAGCCAACTATAGAAACAAAGGGTGTTAAAAGAGGAAAAGTTCAGAAGCTTGGGGATGTTCCTAAATCTAACCTCCACCAGAAAATACCATTTATAAGAGTCATAAATTAAAGATTCAAGCCATATTTCATTCCTAAAGAACTTTCCAATGACCCCTGATCCAGTCTTCACCCAAGTAGGCACTCGTTCCCCATTCATGACAGATGACAGGGCAGGGAGTTGGTGGGGGGGGTGGGCGGGCGGAGGGGTCAACAACTGTCTACTTGCGAAGAATACCACATCAACAATAAACAAAGATGAACCAGGATAGAAGAGAAGTTAACACGAATGATCCCACGATGATGGAAAATTGGGAGGAAGAAGGCAAAAGTAAAGTGAAAGGTAAGAGCTATGAAAGTGCCATTGGGAGTCTTAGACCCCTTGCAGTAACAGAGGATTTTCTCATTTAAGAGGAAGACATTCTAAGTTCTGTTTAAAGTGCTACAGATGGGGACTTCATTTTTCTCCCTTTTGGTTTTGGTTTTTTTTGCTGTGCTAGGTCTTTGTTGTGGTGTGCTGGGCTTAGTTGCTCCAGGACATGGGGGATCTTAGTTCCCTGTTGTTGTTCAGTGGCTCAGTCGTGTCCGATTCTTTGCAGTCCCATTGACTGCAGCACCCCAGGTTTCCCTATCCTTCACCGTCTCCCAGTTTGCTCAAACTCATGTCCATTGAGTCGGTGATGCCGTCCAACCATCTCATCCTCTGTCGTCCCCTTCTCCTCCTGCCTTCAATCTTTTCTAGCATCAGGGTCTTTCTCAATGAGTCGGACCAGGGATGGAACCCACATTCCCTGAGTTAGAAGGTGAATTCTTAATCACTGGACCATCAGGGAAGTCCCAGGGACTGCATGTTTCATCTTTAGGATGTTACTTAAAGTTTGACTCCAGGCTATTATCTTAGTGAGTGCCTTCGCCCATCATATACTATCAATCAATGACTGTTTCCACTTTATAGATTAGAAAGCAGAGGCACAGAGAAGATCAAGATATTGCCCAAAATTTAGCAGAAGAATAGGAACAATAGCTAATGCATGTGATGCACTAACTATAGTATCATGTAATTTAACTCTTCACACAGCCTAGTTCTCAGACTTACATTGGAGATAAGGAAACTGAAGTTTAAAGAGAGAGTAATTTGCCCAAGGCCCCACACTACCAGCTACTTAGTTTCCAATCTGAATCTTTCTAACTTCAAAATGTGGCCACTTAACCTCTGTGCCCTGATGGGTCAGTGGTAAAAAATTCATCTGCCAGGCAGAAGACTGGGGTTCAATATCTGGGTCAGGAATACCCCCTGAAGAAGGAAACAGCTGCCCACTCTAATATTTTTGCCTGGGAAACCCCATGGACAGAGGAGCCTCGTGGCTACAGTCCATGGGGTCAAAAGGAGTAGGACATGACTTGGTGACTAAACAACAAACCTCTCTACCAAAGTATTCCAAAGTTTGGTTCCCAGACCAGCAGCACTGATATCAGCTGGTTACAAATGCAAATTCTCAGACTCACACCCCCATAATCCTATTGAATCTGAAATTCTGGGGGTGAAGCCCAGCAATGTGTGTATAACAAGCCCCCAGGTGACTGGACATGTGCTGTTCTATGTGGAGCCTCTTTGCTTTGCAGCTTCTTGTTAGTAAAATCTAATTCTTTGAGAAGAAATTTTGTCAAACTCTGTGTGACAAAGAAGAATAATAATGTGTAATGTTTTTGACCCCTAGCACATAAAAAGCACTTAATCAATGTTAGCAACTATTACTATTGTGTCCCAGGTAGCACTCTGGGACACAGAGTAAGGTAAGCACACAGCCTTACTTGTGTTATCTCATTTAATTCTTGAAAAAGTAAATAAGGCAGGGACTACAATTACTCCCATTCTACAGATATAGACACTGAGGCACACAGAGAGTGAGATACTCAGAGTAAATATCTGGACCTAGGTCACAGAGCTGGCAAATGTCAGAGCCTGATACTGAGCAGGGACAGAGTAATTCTGAAGCCTGTGTTCATAACCACTTCCTCCTACACCACAGGTTGGAGAAAAGGCTGATTAAGCTCCACAGCTCAAATTCAACGTTGAGCCTCCAGCTCTCACTTCAGCTTCAAAGACTCATTTATGTGCTGCACGTCACTTTCCTCCAGCCTGACCCTGCTGACTCTTGCTCAAAGGAACATGAGTCCATTAGCCTTGACATTTATGTCCCTCCCAGCTTTGTAGACTGAACATGATAGCACCATCATGGACTCTAAATGCCATCTTATCTGTTCCCTCTGGGGCCCAGGAAAAGCTAGTAAATAGTTCTCAGGGTGGCAGTAAATTCTTAGGGCAAAGAGATACTGGCTGTCCCATGTAGAAATGGCAGGTCAACACAGAATGGGAGACACCAAGAACAGGAAGTCACCACAGGGAGGAATCCCCAAATAAGGTGGGGGAAATGGGAAGATGCCCTAAAAGGCAGCTGCAAACTCTCAAAGATTCTAACAACTAGAGGCTACAAAGTTCAGCCCCAGATGACTGCTGAACGAGCGGAGAAAGGAGAACAGGAACAGGCCTCTCTGACACTGTTTATTTATTTATTTATTTATTTATTTATTTATTTTATTATCTATTTGGTTTTTGTCTGTGCTGGGCTTCTCTAGTTGCTTCACGGAGGCTTAGTTCCCCCACGGCATGTGGGATCTTAGTTCCCCAATCCAGGACTGAACCCACATCCCCTGCATTGGAAGGTGGATTCTTAACCACTGAACCACCTATGATACTATTTAGAATAAGCAAGACTGAGAAAGCAAGCATGTGAAGAGTGAGAAGGAATAAAGGACAGGGAAGCGAAGACCTCAAGGGTGCCACTTCTACTCCGTCCCCCAAGCCCTAGCCATGAGCAAGGAAGGTGAGACTGAATGCTCACTCATCGCCTTCCCTTGGGTAAAGATAGCATCAGTCCACCAGACAGAGGTCCGGCAGGAAATGGAAGGCAAACTCCAAAGGGTATGAGCAGAGCTCAACAAAGGAACCAATGCCCAAGAAGTGGACAGTCTTCCTGGTTCCACTGGGATTTCTCAGGGCCTCAGCACTCAAGGCCGTGCACACACTTGGTAGGACAACATGCCAAGGGTTTGGGGGTAGAGCAGTACATCGAGACCCACTTAAAAGCTGTGTGACTTTATTAAGCTTCAAGGACCATTTGTCTTCTCCATCCACACCTCCAGAACAGGAAGTCATCAGCAGTTTCTCTGTGTGTTACTGTGTCTGTTAACTTTCTAGATAGAAGATAGCTAGCCCTTCTCTTGATCACTGTCTGCCTGGCTTCATATCTCATCACCCCAGCCAATGCAGAAGTCCTCTGTGTTGTCCCTGTGCCTCTGTCTGGCACTCCAGTCCCCCTTCTACACTGCCATCTGAGTGACTGATCTAAAATATGAAACTGACCATGCGATGTGATGTGAAAGTCGCCTAGTCATGTCTAACTCTTTGTGAACCCATGGTCTAGTCCATGGAATTCTCCAGACCAGGATACTGGAGTGAGTAGCCATTCCCTTCTCCAGGGGATCTTCCCAACCCATGGACTGAACCCAGGTATCCCGTATTACAGGCAGATTCTTTACCAGCTGAGCCATTAGGGAAGCCTGAAACTGACCATGGTCCTCCTGAAATTGACTAGTGACTCTCAGTTATCCACAAGATGCAGTTCAGGCTCCCTGGTGGCCATAGAAAATCTTTGATGACTTGGTTCATGTCTACTTCCCCAGCTGCAGCTGTAGCCCCTCTTCTCCCTGCAATTTACACTTCATCATTCAAAGCCTTGTGGTTTCTAGGGTGCATGCTGTTGTTCTATACATTTTTGCTCTGATATATTCCTTTTTCTCCTCCCTTAAATAGTTCTTACCTCTTCTCTGAAACCCAGGACCCAGTACAGGGGGCAGGAAGGTAATTAGCTCAGGCCTCACCCTCACAAAGGGTTGCAAACGTAGCCCTTTGATTTATCTATGTGCCTGTGTGTGTGTGTGTGTGTGTGTGTGTGTGTGTGTGTGTGTGTGTAAGTCGCTTCAGTTATATCTGACTCTTTGCTACCCTATGGACTGTAGCCCACCGAGCTCCTCTGTCCATGGGATTCTCAAAGCGAGAGTACTAGAGTGGGTTGCCATGCCCTCCTCCGGGGGATCTTTCTAACCCAGGGATCAAACGTGCATCTCTTATGTCTCTTGCGTTGCAGGCGGATTCTTTACCTCTAGGCCACTGGGGAAGTCTGACTTATCTACACATAAAGTTAAATGCAGACAGGAGTGAGAGATGAAGACAAGCTTCAAATAACTTTCAACTTAGGCCTGTTATTAGATTAATCTAGCTAGAGTGTTTTATAAAAAAAAAAATATTTTTAAAGAAATCCTTTCATTATTTTGTGATTTAAGCAATTTCTATAACCTTCTTTAGATATTTTTTAAAGCTTAAATTTTTTTTTTTACTATACCAGAAGTCTCAAAAACTGGCAGTGACCTTCTCTTGACCTCGAGATGGAAACTCAGCTCCAGCTCAGGGTTACTTCTGTACCCACAGAAACATTTTCCATTTTTCATGCACAATGGCATATTATGTTGAAATAATTTGTTGTGTCTTCCCCCTAAGACTTCATAATTTCCAGAAGAGGTTCTCCAAGGCACCAAGTGTATGAATATGAGATTGACTTCAGATGTTATAATAATAATAATGCAATATGGCTCAACAGGTAAAGAATACACCTACAATGCAGGAGATGCAAGTTTATTCCCTGGGTTGGGAAGGTCCCTTGAAGAGGAAATGGCAACCCACTCCAATATTCTTGCCTAGAAAATTCCATGGACAGAAGAGTCTGGCGGGCTACAGTCTATGGTGTCGTAAATAGTTGAACATGACTGAGCATGAACATGGAATAATTATATAATAGAAAGAGATGCATTTCAACAAAGTGTTGGGCATCATTCATTGCTTTCTCACACATTTTAATTGAGTCAGTCCTCCCCAAAACCCTGTGAGATGAGAAATCGAGCCTTAATAACACAGCCAATTAACAGCAGAACCAGGATTCAAACCCTGACAATCCAGCTTCAAAGCTAGTGTCAATCACTCTACCTGCAGTTCTCAAACTTTGGAGTGGTGGCTCAGTGGTAAAGAATCCACCTGTCAAGCAAGAGACATGGGTACGATCCCTGGGTCGGGAAGATCCCCTGGAGAAGGAAATCGCAACCTACTCCAGTATTCTTGCCTGGGAAATCCCACGGACCCTGGAACCTGACGAGATTCAGTCCATGGGGATCACAAAAGAATCAGACATGACTTAGCAACTAAACCCCCACCAAAATCACCTGGAGAAATTATTAATAAAGCACAATTTGCTGGGCCCCATCAACAGAGCTTCTAAATCAATGCATTCATACTATGCTCTGGTGTTATGAAAAATAGTGAAGCAAAAATTTGAAAGCTATTTCATACAATTCTCTGAGGATGGTTTCATCTCATTAAGTAGATAATGATATTTCAGAAAATAAGTTTGTAGCTTTTTAACAGAATTCAACTTTAAAGAGGACTTTGCAAAGATTGAGTTTTCATTTATAGTCATTGGTCTTTTCTCTGGAAGAGCACAGAATTTTGAGACCAACTGTGTTCAAAAATGCCTGCTGACAAGCTCTGCATTCGCACAACTTCACAATGAGGAAATGAGTTTAGAGAAATAAATAACTGACTCAAGTTGCTGAGCCAGCAAACAACCCCTCCAGAGCGGCTGCCCTGAGAACAGGCTGAGCTCAGGACAGAACATTCTCCGATCAACTGTCTAGTCACACCAACACCAGCTCACCCCACTTCCCCACACCCAGTTCTTTCTAGCCTGGTTTATTCCTCTGTAAAAAGAAAAGTCCTTTGCTGCCTGGCATTTGTGATGCTTGCAAATCTGATGGATGGAACTCCTCTTGCAATGGTCCACTTCTCCCATTGTAACCATCTCTCCCCCACTCCACTCACCGTTGGCAATATATTTTTTTTTTCAAATAAAGTGTCTCCTTACCTAAGTCTGGATTTGTTTTGAACTTGATACGAGTCTGGGTTTGCTTCAAAATGTGTATGATTTCTCACCTGCCTGCAATCTTAGATCCACACTCATGATATTTTTATCCTCATTTAGTAGAAAGAATAATGGATACTGAAATATCCACTTTCTAATCCCTGAAACCTGTGAATATGAGTATGTTAGGTTACATGGCAAAGGCGGGGCTTCCCAGGTGGCACTAGTGGTAAAGAACCCACCTGCCAGTGCAGGAGATGCAAGAGACGGGAGTTCAATCCCTGGGTCAGGAAGATCCAGGGAGGAAGAAATGGCAACGCATTCCAGTATTCTTGCCTGGAAAATTCCATGGACAGAGGAGCCTGGTGGGCTACCATCCTTGAGGTTGCAAAGAGTCAAATGTGACTGAGCTGCTGCTGCTGCTAAGTCGCTTCAGTCGTGTCCGACTCTGTGCGACCCCATAGACGGCAGCCCACCAGGCTCTGCCGTCCCTGGGATTCTTCAGGCAAGAACACTGGAGTGGGTTGCCATTTCCTTCTCCTATGCATGAGAGCGAAAAGTGAAAGTAAAGTCGCTCAGTCGTGTCTGACTCTTCGCGACCCCATGGACTGCAGCCTACCAGGCTCCTCTGTCCATGGGATTTTCCAGGCAAGAGTACTGGAGTGGGGTGCCATTGCCTTCTCACATTATTTCAATTTAATTTTCATGGCAAAGGGGAAGCAAAGTTGCCAATGGAATTAAGCTGCTAATCAGCTAACCCTGAGAAAGAGAGACTGTCTTGGATCCTTTGGGTGGGCCCAACTACAAGAGTTCTTATAAATTGAAGATGGAGGCAAGAGAAAGAGAACCAGAGACAGCAGTGTGAGAAGTTGGCCTAATATTTCTGATTTTGAAGATGAAAGTAAAGGGCCATGAGCCAAGGAACGCAGGTGAGCTCCAGAAGCTGAAAAAAGAAATGGATTATTTCCTAAGCTTCCAGAAGGAATTCAGCTGTGCTGACATTTTGATTTTAGCACAATGAAGCCCGTTCTGTGGAGTCTGATCTCAAGAACTGTAAGACAATAAACTTAGGTTGTTTTAAGCCAGTTTTCCAGTAGTCACGTATGGATGTGAGAGATAAGACCATGAAGGCTGAGTGCCAAAGAATTGATGTTTTCGAGCTGTGGTGTTGGAGGAGACTCTTGAGAGTCCCTTGGACTGCAAGGAGATCAAACCTGTCAATCCTAAAGGGAATAAACCCTAAAGATTCATTGGAAGCATTGATGCTGAAGTTGAAGCTCCAGTACTTTGGCCTCCTGATGCAACGAGCTAACTCATTGGAAAAGACCCCAATGTTGGGAAAAATTGAGAGCAGGAGGAGAATGGAACAACAGAGGATGAGATGGTTGGTTGGCATCACCAACTCAATGGGCGTGAGTTTGAGCAAACTCTGGGAGAGAGTGAAGGACAGGGAAGGCTGGCATGCTGCCATCTGTAGGGTTGCAAAGAGTTAGACATGACTGAGTGACTGAACAACAACAACAAAGCCACTGAATTCATGAAAATTTGTAACAATAGTGATGGGAAACTGATGTACTCTATTTTACAGATAATGGATCTGAGATTTAGAGAGTTTATAAAATTTGTCCAAGGTCGTACAACCAGTAAATGATGAAACTAAAACTGAAACTCAAGCCTCTATATTCAGAGCCCCTATTTCTACTACTATGATACTTTGTAAAACAAATTCTAATCTCTTCTTTTACTTGACAGCTTTTCAAATATTTGTAAGTAGATATCATGTCTTCCCTTAGTCTTCCCTAGGAAAACCAAAAGTTTCTGTAAGCCTCAGGTGACAGTTGGAGGTACCCCAACCCTCCTGGAAAATATGGCGGCCAAGCTGAACATGGTGCCAATGAGGCTCCAGCACCACCTTTGTATATTTCAATTCGTCCTTTGAAAAGTGGCATTTATAACTCATAAAATTTAAGCATTATTCTTTGAGTTTAAAAAATGAATTGGTAGTTTTCTTTTATCGACAAATTGGCTGTGAACTTAATGTTCCTAAAAAATGAGTCATTTGAATTGGAACATTAATTTATTTGAGCATCTGGGTCCACATCACTCTGAGAAAATGCCATTGCTCTGTCTCTACACAGATCATCCTGTAAGGGTCCCAACACCTGACTATAGTAGTAATAGTTCAGGCTTCCTTCTTGCCCTCCCACCTGAAATCTCAGGTACTGGAGGTAATAACACCCTTTTAGAAGAGTGCATTTGAGAGTCCACCTTGCCACCTTTGCCCCACCTGGAGACATTAAGTGTTGCCTGCAACTGAGATTCAATAGGACTGCATGTTTTTATTAGAGACAAAGTCTGTCCTGTCTCTGTAAGATCCATCCTATAAGAAAAAGTGGGAGGAAGATTGAGCCTGCTTCTCTAAAATAACCAACAGGGCCAATAAGAACTGCAAATACCTCACAGCTGGGGAAGCATAGATAAAGGGACACACTCATCTCCCATAGAGGTGCTTAGCTTGAATCCACAGGAGCCAAATGTAAAGTTCTGAACCAGCTGTTAAACACAGCCATTATTAAAAATTATATAAGTTCACAACTTTATAAATCATATCAAAAACAAAGGCAAGAAACACTCAAAGCTCATTGCTTCCTCATTATTTTACCACCTTTTACTATTATCCCTTCTCTTGAGGTTATTTCTGTTGCTAGATCTATATGATTGAAAAACGATAACAGTGTGCCACCGAATAGCTCTCTCAAATTCTGAGTTCAGCAATGTCACATTGATGGCTGTACAATCAGCCATGGTGGGTGGATGTATTCCACAGATGTCAGTAAATCCTGTGAATGAGGGCATCTATCTCACTCCTGGCTGAGTGTCAAACATTTACTAGCACATCACTTCCATCAGTACATCTTTCCACCCTGCACCACACAAAACATTGCAACCCGCTCACCTCATGAAGACATGAAATCATCAGCCACATTATTTCATCCAATAATTATAAAGGGCAAAGTAAACCTCTCTAGGATTCTTTTTCTTAAAACATTTTTTTTTTTTTGGCTTGGAAGGTTTATTCACACCTTTATACATCATCTGTTTCCTCTTTAAATTTCAGAGTAACTTTGGATTTTATTACATGGAGTTAGCATTTAAGGTATGCTATCTCAGAAAGGAGAATTATAGGAACTAATGAGAATTCCACAGTGTTTTTGGTGTCTCTTGGTCTGTGATGTATGGGACAGTATGGAAACCTCCTTGAGTATCCTCCTTTCTATAATACCTTTTATTTCCATGTTCAGTTCAGTTCAGTCACTCAGTCGTGTTCGAGTATCTTCAACCCCATGGACTGCAGCATGCCAGGCCTCCTTGTCCATCACCAACTCCCAGAGTTTACTCAAACTCATCTTCGTTGAATCGGTGAAGCCATTCAACCATCTCATCCTCTGTCGTCACCTTCTCCCACCTTCAGGCTTTCCCAGCATCAGGGTCTTTTCAAATGAGTCAGTTCTTCGCATCAGGTGGCCGAAGTATTGGAGTCTCAGCTTCAGCATCAGTCCTTCCAATGAATATTCAGGACTGATTTCCTTTAGGATGGACTGGTTGGATCTCCTTGCAGTCCAAGGGACTCTCAAGAGTCTTCTCCAACATCACAGTTCAAAAGCCTCAATTCTTCGGCACTCAGCTTTCTTTATAGTCCAACTGTCACATCCATACGTGACCACTGGAAAAACCAAAGCTTTGACTACATGGACCTTTGTTGGCAAAGTAATGTCTCTGCTTTTTAATAATGTCTAGGTTGGTCATAACTTTTCTTTCAAGGAGCAAGCGTCTTTTAATTTCATGGCTGCAGTCACCATCCGCAATGATTTTAGAGCCCCCCAAAATAAAGTCTGTCACTGTTTCCATTGCTTTCCCATCTATTTGCCATGAAATGTTGGGACCTGATGCCATGATTGTAGTTTTCTGAATGTTGAGTTTTAAGCCAACTTTTTCACTCTCCTCTTTCACTTTCATCAAGAGGCTCTTTAGTTCCTCTTCACTTTCTGCCATGAGTGTGGTGTCATCTGCATATCTGAGGTTATTGATATTTCTCCCAGCAATCTTGATTCGAGCTTGAGCTTCATCCAGCGTTTCTCATGATGTACTCTGCATGTAAGTTAAGTAAGCAGAGTGACAATAAACAGCCTTGACATACTCCTTCCCCAATTTGGAACCAGTCTGTTGTTCCATGTCCAGTTCTAACTGTTGCTTCTTGACCTGCATACAGATTTCACAGGTGGCAGGTCAGATGGTCTGGTATTCCCATCTCTTGAAGAATTTCCCACCGTTTATTGTGATCCACACAGTCAAAGGCTTTGGCATAGTCAATAAAGCAGAAGTAGATAATTTTCTGGAACTGTCTTGCTTTTTCGATGATCCAACGGATGTTGGCAACTCAATTTCTGGTTCCTCTGCCTTTTCTAAATCCACCTTGAACAACTGGAAGTTCACGGTTCACGTACTGTTGAAGCCTGGCTTTGAGAATTTTGAGCATTATTTTGCTAGCATGTGAGATGAGTGCAGTTATGAGGTAATTTGAGCATTCTTTGGCATTGCCTTTCTTTGGGATTGGGATGAAAACTGGCCTTTTTCAGTTCTGTGGCCACTACTGAGTTTTCCATCTTTGCTGGCATATTGAGTGCAGCACTTTCACGACATCATCTTTTAGGATTTGAAATAGCTCAACTATCTTGTCAACTCTTAACAAATGAATTGTTTCTTCATCTAAAAGCTATAAAAGCTTCCTGCACTCGTCACCTCTTCAAGCCTTCATTCCTTTGTGAGGGCTCTCAGGTCCTTGTAAAAATTTGATAAAATGTGTTAATTTGTCTTGTCAGTTCAATTTTCAGACCCAACCAGGGACCCTAATAGTGTTGAGAAAAACTTCCTTCTCCCACAGTCCATTATCAAAAATTTCTTTGCAAAACTGTCACTCAATAGTTAAAGAAATTTCAACCTGTGAACTTCAGAGGGCTAAGTGGGTATTTGATTCCCGCTTCAGAGCATTTTTGGGCTTCCCTGGGAGCTCAGACGGTAAAGAATCTGCCTGCAATGCAGGAGACCTGGGTTCGATCCCTGGGTTGGGAAGATCCCCTGGAGAAGGGAAAGGCCACCCACTCCAGTATTCTGGCCTGGAGAATTCCATGGGCAGAGGAGCCTGGCGGGCTACAGTCTATGGGGTCGCAAAGAGCCAGACATGACTGAGTGACTGACACACTCAGCATTTTTATTATTCACTCACTCTATTTTTCATTTTTTCAGCTTGTTAACTAGACCAGTTGCTATTCCAATATCTTTTCTGTAAACAGAAAAGTATTTTTATCTAGTGTTTCCCTCCCTTGAAGCATATACTAGTTTAATACGTTAAAGCACTAGTTTATTCTAAGTCTTCGTTCTCCAGACCTCTTTGAAAATTTTCCCTACGGTGTTAAAGATCTGGCAATGGGGCTATTTCCAATTTCAGTCTTTGTTTATATGTTAAATCCCCCTTTTCTGGTTTAAGATTATTCACCAGGAGTGAGGATAGAGAAAGGGTCACATACACTTCAGTTTCTGTTCTTGTTTCAAGCTATCTAGCACTATCAAAAAGTTTATTCCTGGGACTTGCCTGGTGGCGTGTGCTAAGTCACTTCAGTCATGTCCAACTCTTTGTGATCCCATGGAGTTTAGCCCACTAGGCTCCTCTGTCCAAGGGATTCTCCAGGCAAGAATACTGGAGTGGGTTGCCATCTCCTCCTCCAGGGAATCTTCCCGACCCAGGGACTGAACCTGCGTCTCCTGCATTGCAGTTGGATTCCTTACCCCTGAACCACCAGGGAAGCCCCTCTCTGGTGGTCCAGTGGTTAAAACTCCATCTTCCAATGCAGAGGGTGCCAGTTTGATCCCTGGTCTGGGAAATAAAGTCCTACATACTGCAGAGTGAGGCCAAAATTTCTTTAATAATAATAAAATTTAAAAATCTATTCCAATGACTTCTTTGGAAGCTTCTTCATGTTAATCAAAAAACACAGATGATTGAACTTTGCTCACTTTTTGTTCTAAGGTGCTTGTCTAATGAACAATTGTGTTCTTATCAGAAGCTCTCCACTATCATTCTGTTGGACCCCCGCTTCTGAATTTATTCCACTATAACCCTAACCCATGCACTTATCTTTCTAAGTAGTAAGATTTCACCAGGAATAATTTAGAATTACAGTTAAGCTACTTCCTGATTCCTAAGTTTCAGGAATGATATGAGATAATAAATACTTGTTGTAATAAGCTTCTTCAGTTCTAGGATAATTCAATAATGAATGATTATTCTTCTTTTCATTTGTTTACCAGGTAGCATATAATATTTATATACAAAAACATTAATGTATCTGTTTTATAACTTTCCATTTAAAGGCTGAAATTGCAAGTTGTTTATTCATTAATTTTAATTTTTTCCAGGGTTAATTATGCCCTGGGTGCTAAGTGTCTTACTCTGCGCAGCTTTGATGGAGAACTTAGAAAGATGTTAGACAAGGCATTTAGACGCACATGGAAACCACTTAATAAGAGTTAATTGGGCATTATTATCATTGTCATTATGGATAGAAAGATCAATAAGTTTCTTGTTGGAAAGGACATGGAAACAATATGTACAAAGGAAACAATATGTATAATGGACCTGGGGGGCACTTATTCATTTATTTAGCATCTTAATGTGTCAGGCACTATGCCAGTTGTGGGGAAAAATATTCCACCAACACTGTTCTTATGGATCTTATCATCTAATGGAATAGAGAAATAATAGATAAGTAAACAGATAAGTATAAGCAGTGAAAGGTACTACAAAGAAAGAAAAGGATGGAGAGGAAGAGGATGACAGGAGAAATCTACTTAAATAGGATTTAGGGAAGGCTTCTAGGAAAAGTGAATATTTAAGCTCAGATCTGATGAGTAAGAACCAGATTTACAAACATGGTGAAAAGCTAGGTCTAAGCTGTGGGACAGGACCAGTACATCTGAACTGCAGAGCATGTGCTAGGAACATTGAGATGTTAGGAAAATGTTGTTACTATGGATTGGTTTATTTTAGTAAATTTTTAGGACAAATTATCTGAGCCAGGAAATGGTTCCTTATCCATATTGTTTGGTAATATTTTGTCACATTGAAAGTGTTAGTTGCTCAGTTGTGTCTGACTCCTTGCAACCCCATGGACTGCAGCCTACCAGGCTCCTCTGTCCATGGGATTCTCCAGGTAAGAATACTGGAGTGTGTTGCCACTTCCTTCTCCAGGGGATCTTCCCGACCCAGGGATCAAACTCAGGTCTCCTGCATTGCAGGCAGATTCTTTACCGTCTGAGCCACCAGCATTATTTGTCATCAATGCATTGTCTACCCATCGCTATGCTTAATAAAGAATGCATTGGAGCTATTACAAATACATTCAGGGCTCAAAACAGGTAAGGGCAGGAGAGAATAGATGTGGGAATCACTAGCTGAGATCATCAGATGAGACCATTCAGAAAAAGACAATGTATGTCTGCATCTCTATTCCTGTCTTGGAACTAGGTTTATCTGTACCATTTTTTTAGATTCCACATACGTGCATTAATATATGATACTTGTTTTTTCTCTTTCTGACTTACTTCACTCTGTATGACAGACTCTAGGAAAGAACAGATGTGTAGACACAGTGAGGGAAGGGGAGGGTGAAATGAATTGGGAGATTAGGCTTGACATATATAGACTACCATGTGAAAAATAGATAGCTAGTGGGACGCTGCTGTGTGCACAGGGAGCTCAGCTCAGTGCTCTGTGATGACCTAGAGGGGTGGGATGGGAAGGAGGCTCAAGAGGGAAGGGGTATATGTATACTATAGCTGATTCACTTTGTTGTACAGTAGAAACTAACACAACAATGTAAAGCAACTATACTCCATTAAAAAAAGAGAGAAAGGCAATGTAAATTATATCCCTGTCACAACAAAATATGTGGCTATGTATTGTTGCCAGGCAACAAGGAAATAGATATTACAGGATGGAAAACTAGAGACCCTTGTGCTTTGGCTAACCATTAGATAAAACTGGCACTTGCAATGACTTGTAAGGCAAACCTATAGCTCTGTGGCAAGTAGTTAGAAAAAAGCAGAGTGGGGCTTCCCTGGGGGTCCAGTGGCTGAGAATCCACCTTGCGATGCAGGGGACAAGGGTTTGATCCCTGATCAGGGAAGATCCCACATGCCGCAGGGCAAGTAAGCCTGGGCACCATAACTACTGAGCCTACGCTCTGGAGCCCTCAAGCCACAACTACTGAAGCCCTCGCATCACCACTAGGGTAGCCCCTGCTCTCTGCAACTAGAGAAACCCTGCATGCAGCAACAAAGATCCAGTACAGCCAAAAATAAATCAATCAATAAATATTTAACACAACAACAACAGTTAATTAAAAAGAAGAAAAAAGCAGAGTGATGATGTGCATTGGCTGCTTTATTGCTGTTTTTTGGCAAGGAACTATGAAAAATAGTGAAACAAGAAAAACTCCTTACAAGTAGGTAATTCAGCCTTGTTTCAGGAACTAAGACTATATCCTGCAGCCCAACCATTTCTATGCACCAAAAAGCAAATTATTATGCAGTCTCTCTAAAAGTCTCCACTGAGTATCCCAATATTACTGGCCAATGGAAGTCAGCTGAGCAGAAAAGACCAGCTAAAGGGTGCTGTGTTCTCACTTAAACCCAGTTTTCCAGAAAGCTTCAAAGTGGCTGCCACTCAATTGCGGGATGGAGACATGGGCCAAGGACAGAGACTAGTAAATAAGATGCCGCTGCCTTAAGAAGTATAACAAGAGTAGCTCTTTGGCTGTGAATATTTTGTGTGAACTAACAAAACTAAAAGCAAAAACACTAAAAACCATGTTTTGATGAAATTTCATCACCAGTGTTGTAAGCAGCCCCTCAGAAGCCACATGGAAACCCATTACCCAAAATTTGGTTTGGATGTTGAGACTAATAACCATACACACATCAAGAGGGTATGAAAAGGTTTATTATTCACATAATGAATGAGACTTTCTAGGAGAGTGGAGCAGTTCCCAAGCAGATCCAAAAATGACTTGACTGGGTTGGCTTTATTATTCTTAGGGTGTGGGGCAGGGAGAGGGTTCCTGCGAGCAGGCCAGGGCTTGTATGATTTGAACTTCCCACCCAGTCCAAAGGAGGGGGTACCCAGGCTCACTAATCAGCTCGCCCAGATGTGGAGCAGAAGGGAAAAAGAAAAGGGGAGCAGAAAGAGAAAGCTGTTAGCATCCCAACATCAAAAATAGAGTCAAACTCCTTACTGCAGTCAATTAAACAACAACCCTATAAACTTGAAAAATCTACATTTGTTCAGTCTCTAAAGAAATCTAGGTCTGCTTTACAAATCTGCACCTGCAGGTGGGGGCCTGCAAAAGCTGTGATGCCTCCCAAAAGCTTCATCTGTGGCTATGGAGTCTGATGAGCTGGAATCTCCTAGAAGTCAAAGTAGAGGCCAGAGAGGACGGTGGACAAGGGAGTTTCTCCCAGAGAGAAGATTCAAGGTCTAACCAAGGACTGTACATCCTGCCAGGGCAACAGATCTTTGTCATCCCTGCCCAGATTTTCATCGTAGCATGGGCCACTGACAGTTGCCCATCATTCCTGTCTTTAACTCTAGTTATCATTCTCCCCTTTTCCTTTTTCCCTGGAGCTTTAATTCGACATATGTCCATCTAGCTTGAGACAACATGTCCCAGTCTTCCTTGAAGCTAGGTATACTTATGTAATCGGTATTCACGAATGGACTATGAGCAAAGTGATAGCTGGAATTTCCTTAAAAGGAAGCATTGGGTTGGCCGAAAAAGCTTGTACAGATTTCTCCAAAAGGTTAACACCTTATGAAAAAACCAGAATGAACTTTTGGTCAACCCAATAGCTAGCTCCCAAATTGCTTTCTTTTCACAGGCTGCAGAATGGATGTGTATCTTTGAGCCAGCATTGACCATGGGATGAATAACACCTTTGGTAATGAGAAGACAAGGTAGATAAACTTGGGTTCCTTGATTACCTTAAGAAACAGACCTGCTCTCCCTGACCTGGATGACTTCTCAATTACCTCTGGATTGCCATATGAGAAAGAGAGAAACTTCTGTCTTACATGAGTCATCATATTTGGGGGTTTCTGTTCCAGCAGCTTATACCATTTTCTCTTTTATATTTACAAAAAAGAGAGTTGAAATATTAAGAAGTTAAGCTTCTTTGTCTTCTGTGATCTTAAAAATGTTGTTCCATTGAATTTTATCTTTAACGATAAGTATAAATAAAGTACCACAAATATAACTGGCTACAAGCAAGGAAGATTTTAAAACTATATGTGACCTCAGTAATTCAGCGTGCTTCTCCTTTTTTCCAAAAATCAACCTACAGAATATAACCAGGTATACTCTTTGAGCCTAAATAGAAGCATTTATTTAATATAAATAGATGAGTAAAAAACTTGTAAATAAAAACTCACATCAATATATATCAACTTCCCTTTTTACCAACACGTATGTTCATGCACTGTTTTTATCAACTCCCTGTAATCAATTAATTACAGAGTATTGGATTTAGATAAAATGGATAAAGAGACTTCATCTACACAATACATCTCCCACAATGTAATGCAATGACGTTGACTTTCTCTGAGCCCCAGTTTCATGTTACTCTGTGCTTCAGAATGGTTCACTTTGTTGCTGAGACAACAGGGATGCTGCAACAGAAAACTGGGATTGAAATCAAGGCACTGTAGCTGCCTCAAAGGATGTCATAAATAGTGTGTTCAAGGCCTTTTTCACAGTGAAATCTGTAACACTTGAATTGGAAGAAAAATATCTTACTCATCCAACACCCTAGTCTTCCACAGATGACAATGGTTCTTTCAGTTACTTGAGTTTTAAATTTAAGAAAACATTGCTATGTGGACCCAGTCAGGAAATCATGAAGCCACTAATATGTATCTTTCTTAGAATGCTGAGCAAAATAACTGAGGGAAGCTTGTCCTTACATTACAACTTGTTTTTATTCTAACAGAAACACATCTGAAGAATAAAAGAAGAAAGCAAATAGAGTGTATGTTGTCAGTTTTTCCTCAACCAAAAATTTGTACATCTCTTGTAAGCAAAGGTTTGATTTTACATGGTAAATAGAGGAGCTTAGATAGTCACTTAGATGTGATTGATATTTGGAATCTGAGTTTATGAACAGATGCAAAGAAGTATTGTCTCCTCCATGAACTTTTGATAAAGGCACAGAGAGCTCAGCAGCAGAGTGATGTGAGCTGGCTTGCATCTCCAGGCTTGTCTAGGCAAACATTATCAACTGCAGCAATATTCTCATTTTAAAACTGAAAACATCAAGGCAAGGACAAAGAAATAAAATTAACTGATTTTGATCATTTTTTTCCTGACCTAAAAGAAAAATGAAATCTAAGCTGAAATGTGTCCTTCACATCATGTACATTGTACTGCAGAGAGACAAAAATCCATCAAAAATAACCTGAACAGATGAATAACAAGGCACAGTGCTCTTAGAGCTAGGACAGGCCTTGTTCAGAATCACTTTCCTATCTTGAGAAATAATCTGGTGAGAAACAATGGAGTGTAGGGAAAATGTTTTCCTCTTTGAGGGTTCCTTGCTGTAGTCACAGAAGTGACTGGAGACTGAGTTAGCAGTGCAGTTTTTCCTTTTCAAATAGGAGTCTAAAGGTATTCCTTCATACTAGAGACTGGGGGTTACACTGTGAGGTCAAGATTTGTGCAGGAATCCCTGTGTCCAAGTAAAAGTTTCACCTAGCAAAATCAAATGAAACCCATAAGACCCTTTTTTAAAATCCTGGTGTTCAAAGCATAAAAAAGGAAATAGAAAAGAACACAGACCACTTCTATTTTAATATTTTTAGGTAGCATAAATCATAATAGTTTGTATTCTACACTGTACAATTATATACTGTTACTTCTCCGAAGAAAATTAACTTCTATAGGATTTTCTGAAACAGATACTCCATACAGCTCAGAGCTTGACCCTGCAGCTATTGCTACGACACATGGAAAACAATCGATGAGGTTCCAGGTCTTCCGGTTGTGCCTGCTTCTGCTGTCATTGAGGGGGAGCCTCTCGGAGACCTCTCACAGCCCCTTCCATCTCCTGGGCCGGGAAGCAGGCTCTGCAGGTAGATGTGTGCAGACGAGAGCAAACGCTGGGCTTCACTTCCCACGAGCCGACTCCCCTTAAGAGAACTTACGCTTCTTCATGGCTTCTGCCTTGACTGCTAGGCTCTTGGCACAGATGGTCAGGACCACAATGAGAACACCCACCACGAACGTCACCAGGGGCCAAAGGAAGCAATGCAGGAGGACTATCTCGTCATGCGTGCGATGCAGGAGCACATCGTCTGGTCTGCAAGACAGTGGAGAAGAGGAAAGAAAGAGCGGTCAACTGCCTTGGCATGGCAGAACTCTTCACAGGTGGAGCTCAGCTTGCTTTCTAGCCGCAAGGGTATAACGATCCTTGAAAATGAAGACTCCACGCTGGCTATAAATACTATATTTTGTGCTTCAAATCCATTACGGAAAGGTCTGAGGTCCTGAATCAAGTAACTGGTGCATGTTCTTTATAATGCAATTTACATGTGAAATGTCAAAAGTGCAGCGATCTCTTATTCTATTATTTTCCCCCATTCTAAGTTGCTTAACATATTCCATTTTCTCACTCATCCTTTAATGTCTGCTGACTCAGTCTAAAAATTACTTATGAGCTGGCGCTGTCAAACAAAACCAGACCCAAATGATGTTTTGCTTTTTACCCTTGCACATATTTTGCCCACCTCCCCAGCACTCCACCTCTGGCAACCACCAATCTAATCTCTACATCTATAAACTCGGTTGTTTGTTGTTTTTGTTGTTTATACGTGTTTGTATATTTAGATGTAATTCCACATGTAAGTAAAATCATATGACACATATAAAGACATTTGTTTTTCTCTATCTGACTTATTTACTTAGCATAATACCCTCAAGGTCCATTCATGTTGTCAAAAAAGGCAAGATTTTGGTTCTTTTTTTATGGTTAAATAATGTTCCACTATATATACTATATAACTTATACATATATAAAATCACATTTTCTTTAGCTACTCCGATCGTTAGACACAGGCTGCTGCCATGTCTTGGCTATTGTAAATAATGCTATAATAAACATGCAGGTGCATACATCTTTTCAAATTAGTGTCTTCATTTTCATCAGATAAATATCCAGGAGTGAAACTGTTGGATCATATGATAGCTCTAATTTTAATTTTTTGAGGAAATATTTCCATACTATTTCCATAGTGGCTTCATACTGTTTCCATAGTGGTTGCACTAATTTACACTTCCCTCAACAGTACACAAACAGTTTTCGTTCCAATTCCAAAGAAGGGCAATGCCAAAGAGTGTTCAAACTACTGCACAACTGCACTCATCTCACACGCTAGCAAAGTAATGTTCAAAATTCTCCAAGCAAGGCTTCAACAGTATGTGAACCTTCCCCTTCTCCACATCTTCACCAATACTTATTATTTTTGTCTCTTTGATTTATTCTGACAGGTATGAGGTGATATTTCATTGTGCTTTTTACTTGCATTTCCCTGATGATGAGTGATGTTGAGCATCTTTTCATGTATCTGCCAAATGATCTTAATTTACACAAAGTCAGCTAATAAAAAGGAACGCATTTGAGTCAGTTCTAATGAAGTGGATGAAACTGGATCCTATTATATAGAGTGAAGTAAGTCAGAAAGAGAAAGACAAATACTGTATGTGCTCAGTCACTTCAGTCGTGTCCAACTCTTTGCAATCAATGGACTGAACCCTGTAGACTCCTCTGTCCATGGGGTTTTCCAGACAAGAATACTGGAGTGGGTTGCTGTGCCCTCCTCCAGGGAAATACTGTATATTAACGCATATATATGGAATTTAGAAAGACAGTAACGATGATCTTATACGCAGGGCAGCAAAAGAGACACAGATGTAAAGGACAGACTTTTGGACTCTGGGAGAAGGCGAGGGTGGGATGATTAGAGAGAATAGCACTGAAACATGTATATTACCATATGTAAAACAGATGACCAGTGTAAGTTTGATGCATGAAGCAGGGCACTCAAAGCCAGTGCTCTGGGACAACCCAGAGGGATAGGGTGGGGAGGGAGGTGGGAGGGGGGTTCAGGATGGGGGGACACAGGTGTACCCATGGCTGATTCATATTGATGAATGGCAAAAACCATCACAATACTGTAAAGTAATTATCCTTCAATTAAAATAAATAAATTTTAAAAAAGAAACACTTGCATAAGTGTGCTAGAATCAAAGATTAGAAGCAATAATTATGCATCAACACTCATATCTTCTAACAAAAATTTCACATAGATTAAAAAAAAGTCAACTAAAGTCATTATTTGAATTTAGTCATGAAGACCTATGGTATAGTGTTCGGGGCAGCTTCACCATGAACAGACAGTGAATAGTTGGATTTAATGCATTTTCCCATGCTTCTGGGTAGGATTAGCCATCATTTGAAATCACTGACCACTTTCTTGATAAATTTTGCAAAGTCTTAGCAACATAGCTTAAAATGTGGGGGTTCTATTTGCAATTCCAACATTGGTCTCATTCACAGGAAGTAATAATATCTTCTACAAACCATGATATGTCGTCTTTGGCCACTTAGAAAGAGATACTGGGAATTTTGCTTTCATACAAGAGGTTTACATTTTCAAGGTATTGGGTTGACCAAAAAGTTCCTTCATATTTTTCCATAAAATGGTACAGAAATGCCTGAGGGAACTTTTTGGCCAACTTAATATTTCCATTTCGTCCATAGAAAAGTCAGTTCCATTATACTGGAGTAGCAATGCTTCCACTAGAAAATAAAATAATGCAGTAAAATCAGTTTAATTGCCCTCAAGAACATCAGAGGCTATAGAGTACAAGAGCAGTGCATTTAACAGAGGAAGGCATTCCTGAGGCGCTCTCACTAATCACAGCTCTCATAATTCAAGACCTAGTTTCCCAGAAGACTGACAAAGAATGCTGGGTATGTCTCTTCTATCTACAATGCAGTCATCATGTAGCATTAATAAAAATGGTTTGGCAGATTGGCTTTGAAATTACATAATTTTGTGCATAGTGTTTCAAATTCTGTAAATAAAGTGAGATTTTTATTGACATTTGATTTCAATTAGAATTTGAACTAAGTGAATGCAGAGTCATTGTAACAATTAAGCAAAAATCATTCCAGCTTGCAGAAGTTACTCCTTTCTCTGAATTCCTGTACCAAAACATTGTCTTCAAGACTTGTGCTACCATTCAGAGAAGTCTGCTCAGTATTACATGGCAGCCTGAATAGGAGAGGAGTTTGGGAGAGAATGATTACATGTATATGTATGGCTGAGGCCCCTTTGCTCTCCACCTGAAACTATCACAACATTGTTAATCTGCTATACTCCAATATAAAATAAAGAGTTTTTTTTTAAAAAAAGACTTCTGCTACCACTGATTTGTGATTTATATTAATGTGCATATCCTTTGCTCCTGTAAGACCCTTGACTGAGTCATTGTCTGTTATTCTGCACAGAGAAGGTGCTTAGTAACAGCTTCCCACTAATCAAGGGAAAACCACCCCAATTGCAGTCTTGTTATCCATGCAAAATTTCAACAAACTTCAAGCCTTGAATGTAAAAAAGTAGAGGCCTGGGTCCAAAAATAGGGTGCAACACAGTTCGAGTCATATTTTACAGTCTTTGAAATCCCACCTATAGCACTGCCATGGTTCTTTTTTTCAGCTCTGAGAGCTCACAGCTGTCAAACTCTCTATCTAAGTGTGTGAGGCAAGGGAAAGCTAAAGCTATCCTGGGATGACCCTCCTTCTTCCCTTCCTTCTTCGTGACTTATTTATGGCTGCACTGGGTCTTGATTGCTGCACGTGGGCTTTCTCTAGTTGTGGCGAATTGGGGCCACTCTCTAGTTGCAGTGTGCGGGCTTCTCATTGTGGTGGCTTCTCTTGCTGTCGAGCACAAGCTCTAGGCACACAGCCTTCAGTAACTGCAGCACATGGACTCAGCAGTTGTGGCACATGGGCTCCAGAGCGTGCAGGCTTCAACAGTTGTGGTGCATGGGCTTAATTGCTCTGCTGGATGTGGAATCTTCCCGGACAAGGGATTGATCCCATCCATGTCCCCTGCACTGGCAGGCAGATTCTTAACCACTGGACCACCAGAGAAGTCCCTTCCCTTCCTTCTCACCTTTATTCTTACCTACCTGCCTTCTTACTTTCCTTTCCCCTCTCCTCCCCCCTCCCCCCTTCTTTCTTGGATTGTTCTACTCTTGCAGATTTGTACAAAGATGATCTAGATTTTTAATCAAAAGGTGAGTGTATAGTAATGTGAATGTACTTAACACCATGGACTATGTAATTATACATGGCTGCAATAGTTAAAAAAGGGGGAGGTTGGTGGAAGGGGACCTGGATTTTTAATGCTATTTAATTAATTTGCATGTGATTTCCATAATTAATGTGTTTTGCAGCCAATTTTCTAGTAAAACAATTCAGTGAGTATCTTTTCTATCCTTTTTCTAGACATTATTCTTGAGGTTGAATCCTTTACCACAATACAAGCATCCCCTCCCCTTACCTGTAGTTTTGCTTTCCATAGTTTCAGTTACCTTGAATCAACTGAGATCTGAAAATATTAAATGGAAAGTCCGAGAAATAAACGATCCATAAGCTTTAAATTGTGTGCTGTGCTGAGTGTCATGGTAGAATCTCTTGTCATCCTGCTCTGTCCGACCCATGATGTGACTCATCCCTCTCTCCAGAATATCCTACCTGATAGTCACTTAGTAGCTGTCACTGTTATCAGATCCACTGTCATGATATTGCGGTGCCTGTGTTCGAGTCACTCTTATTTGACTTAATATTAACCCCAAAGCACAAGAGTAGTGATGCTGGCAATTCAGATATTCTCTTACTGTGTCTAATTTATAAATCTGTCATAGGTATTATGTATAGGAAAAAACACAGTATATATAGGGTTCAGTTTGAAGTACTCCCCCACTAGAGGTTTGGAACATATCCCCCACCTGCTGGTAAGGAGGACCACTGTACTGTAACTGAGCCAGGAAAACAGTCACAGATGAAGGTGGTTGGAACCATTAAACATATTTCTGAAATACAGTTTGGGGAGCATTTACTAAAAAGAATGAATAAAAGGAGGAAAGAAACAATAACTGGAAATTGCTGGACCCAGATATTTGCTTTATTTAAAAACTGTTTAGCATTCCACACCTATAAAGGGAAAATTTGATTTTAATATTTCAAATGACAAAACAACATCATTCAATTGAGTTAGCCATGTTGAATTTGTAAATGCTTCAAAAGCCCTCTTTGAGGTAGAAATATTATATAAAAATGTACCTGGCTTCTTTAAAAATAACTAGTGTCTGTTTCTGTTTCACACAGTCCTAAAATGCTCCACGGTCTCCTTCAATGGGAATGAAGGGTACAGAATATTCTACTTTAGCATAAGGATTATTTTGAAATGAAGGCAACTGAGAGGAATCATATTCAAGGAAAGCTCTCCACACTTTCCCTGTCTGCCTGAAAGCAGGACATAAATTTGTAAAGGTATCCCCCTCCTTTCTCTTCCTGGAAGGACAGAAGTTAATCACTGGAGACAACTCTAGACCCTAATAGCACAGGGATGGCACCAACGGAATCTATAAAATGAACTTTATTAACTCAGCACTTATCTTCTATTAGCTCCTCAAATATTTACCTCCCTACAATATGCTGCCCTAGAAACTTAAGGTCCTTCTCCTTCATCTTTCCACTTCTCTAATCATTTATTGCTTTCTTTTCTTTTTTTTAAAGATGCCATAAGCCCAAGTTGTAACCACCTCTTTGAATCTCATCACTGAGTGCCCCCTTGTATACACATGGTGCACATGTTAATAGACTTCTCTGTTTTTCTCTTGTTAATCAGTCTTTTTTCAGTCCAACTTCCAGGGCCCCAGGCAATGAACCTCTGGAGTAGGAAATGGCAACCCACTCCAGTATTCTTGCCTGGAAAATTCCATGGACAGAGGAGCCTGGTGAGCTATAGTCTATGGGGTCTCAAAGAGTCAGACAGTCTGAGCATGCATGTATACACAAGAAATGAACCTAAGATGGGAAGAAGGAAAAACAGTTTTTCCTCCACTATAGGAAAAACTTATTTCTCTGCAGAGTAATGCTTAAGTCCACATTCAGTTATAGGTTTTACTGAGATTATCTTTAAATTGTCTTTGTGATATAAAGTCTGGCTCTTTCAAACTGGGCAGTTAGTGCCTTAATGGAAGGGAACCCCCAACTCTGCCCCAGCTTCCTGCAATTTTATGAGGCAGACTTCAGATGAGTTATCAAAAATTATTCCCAAGGGGATTTGGACTTAGACTTCAGCTTTCCATAATTCCATAATAGTGAGACTAAAGGGAAATGTTGGGAAAAAAAAGAATCACTGTTTTCAGCATTTGCAAACTAGATAAATGGCTTGATGAGACCTGAATGTTTTGTATTAAAATCAGCATGGTGATGAGGATTTAGGCAATAAGCAAAAAACAAAAATAAACAAAAAAGGATGACTACTTTGTATCTGAAGACTTCAAAGAAGTAAGCAAGAGGTTTCTTTGGGGTTGTATAGAAATGCTAATGGAAAGCACTTCTATGCCCTGAGGAGGGTGCAGACAAATATCATAAAATGAGAGTAAATGCTGTCTGTGCGTTCCCTTAAAAATACTTTCCTAAGGGTTGGACTTACCCTGAATTGAGCTTTGAAAGTATATTGTGAAAACAGTTGCCAGCATTTATTATGTGCTTACTACCCTCCAGGTACTCTGGTAGAATATTTAATCTGACTTTACCCTTAAAATAACCCTGTGCTAGAAGAATTTTTAATTGGCACTTTACAATCAAAGAAACTGAGGCAAGGAAAAATTGGTTTTCCCAGACTTCCCTGGTGGTCCAATGGCTAAGACTCCACACTCCCAATACAAGGGACTCGGATTCAACCCCTGTTCAGGGAACTAGATCCTATGTGCCGCAACTAAGAGTTCATATGCTGCAACTAAGACCTGGTACAGCCAAATAAATAAATATTCAAATAAAAATAAAGAAAGGTTAGTTTTCCCAAGTTTACAAAACTTACAATGACACAACGATTTGAAACTCTATCAGTATGATTTTTAAACCTGTACTATTTACTCCTTGGCCAGCTTTTCTCCAATTGGAATCACCTTGCTTTTTGTTGAAATGTAGCTTCCTGGGTTTCAATCCCTGGTTTACTATATCAGAATTGGAGGTTGTGGTATCCAGAAATATGCATTTTTAAGAAGCTCCTGTGTGATTCTAATACCTAATAAAGTTTAATAAGCACTGTGAAAAATTCTATTAGTTAAAAAAATTGAGGGTGAAACATGAGGTTGTTTAGCTGGCTATTTCTAAAACTGCCTAATTGATCCTTCAGTCCATTTTCATGACCGTCACATACTTTTGCGCATGTGCACTGCACAAAATGTGCCCTGGGGGACTTCCCTGGTTGTCCGGAGGTTAAGACTTTGCCTTCCAATCCAGGGGTTGCAGGTTCGATCCCTGGTCAGGGAGCTAAGATCCCAGATGCCTTCCCACCGAAAAACACAAAACAGAAGCAATACTGTAACAAATTCAATAAAGACTTTAAAAGTGGTTACATCAAAAAAATTTTTTTTAATAAAATAAAAGTGCCCTGAGATAAGACAGGAGGGGAGCAGGGGGGCTGGTAATGGGAGGAGAGATAGGGGTGGAAATCTAGATCTGAATGCTAGATTTGCCTAGGGTTGGGGGGGGGGGTGGTCCTTTGTTCTAATTGGTAAAAAAGCACCCTATAGCCTAGCAACTGACCTAGCGATACCAGACAGGAAGACAGAGATTTTGTGTGTATCATCATCAATATAAAAAACTGATTCCCTTTGACTTTGTCTCACCAAAGGATATTTCTTCCACCCCACAATGCTTGTTCTGTTGGTTAACAGGGAGAAAAAATGTTGACAATCTCTTTTTTTTAATGGACTGGAAAATTTCTTAAACTCCTCTTAACCAGTTCACATAAAAATCAGAACTGCATTATAATTTACTAGCATCACATGATGGTAACGGTCCCCACTGAAAGACAAGACGATTTCCTTCAAAGTGCTTTCTCTATGAAGATCTTATAGGAAACAGAGATCTTTCTAGATTTATGATTTATCTGAGCAGAGAAACTTCCTTTTCATATGGGCCACTAGAAAGTTAAAATTTTCCCATCTCCAGCAAGACTATGTTGACTTTTTTTGTGCCAATCAGACCTTTCATGCTTTGTCTTATTTTCTTCACACCTTTCTAATTTATTTTATCTTGCAAAATTCTGTGAATCTTTAGAGCACTCATTGAACCTTCCTTAGAATAGGCGTGTGTCAATTATGTACATTTACACATCAGGTATACAATAAACATTGTAAATTATTTTAGTTGCCAAGCTTTACCCATATTTCTATGAGAAAGAATATGCTACCTCACTACTGAAAATTGCACTGAAGTATTTTGATGAAATCTCATTTCAAAGTCTACAAATGCCTCATCATTATCACAATTACAGAATAACTCTGCAGGCATAATGTCAGTTCATATATGCCAGGCCTCTGGTATAGCAGCATAGCCAAATGACATAAAAAAGGTCATGATTTCATCTTTTGAACCTTTTGAAGAGAGTCTCTCTATTCCTGCTCTAAATCTTGCTTATTATTGGTAATATGACCTACTTTTTAAAAAAAATCTGAAACAGATAAAAATAAAAACAAAAAACTTAAATACAATAAAATCTTTAAACTGACAGTGAAGAACAAGTACAATGTAATTAGGATGGAGATAAAACATAAATCCCAGGCTAAGTAAAGCTCCTGCCTTAAAGCATAAGTGGAACTTACCTCTCGAGCATCCCAGTGCCCAAGGAAAAAAGAACGGAGATGAGTTATACATGGTCAGTATATAAAAAAAGGAAGTGTGTCAGTTCGCCAGATTGAACTTTTTGCTAGGGTTAACCACCATAAATTAGGTTGTGTGCATTTTTACATGAAGCAATCTGTATAACACATTTAAAGGCCCTTAACAGCAGGTTTACCAAGCTGGTTAATGAAACCATGATAGGGGTCTTCAAATACTGATTTCAAGGCCTCAGTTCTCCTGAGGTTTTAAATAAGTTTCCAGGTGAGGTTGATGATTACTCACATTTGGTAATACCTGATCTAAACATTATTTTACTCCCACTTTTATTGTAGTATAATATACATACAATAAACTGCACACACTTAAAGTACACAATCTGACGAGTTTCACAGTATATATCTGTGAAACCATCACCAAAATCAAGCTGGTAGATGTATCCCTTGCCGCCAAGGTTTCTTCGTACCCTCTGATAAGCCCTCCCTGTCACTCCCTACCAACAATGCTTTTTAAATATCCAATGTATCAGTCTGGTTTTTTCACAATAACAAGAACAAGTTGTTCAAGACTGAAATCACTGAAAATCAGTCTCGGTTATGGGTTGAAAGGAGAGTCTTCTGTCAGGTTAGATTCCTGACATTGAAGTAACAACATATTTTATATTGAATACCAAAGAACCTGACATGTATTCATTCCCAGAGAACTTTGCATGGAGCTGGGCTTCAGACAGTGTTTGAAAGTTCTCTATAAAAGTCTCTAATGTATAGACAAATATTCAGTTGATATAATTCCCTGGCAGTTCAGTGGTTAAGACTGGGTGTTCTCACTGCTGTGGGCCCTGGCTTTGATTCCTGGCTGGGGAATTAAGATCCCACACGCTGTGCAGCATGGCCAAAAGTAAATAAATGAATAAAATAAAAACAATCCAAATATTCAGTTGAATTGCCACAGGTGCGAGGTGGCTATGGCACACAAGATTTTCAGGTAGGAACTCATTTAATCATTGATACCTAATCTGGAAAACTTTGATGTGGGTATTCTTAAATGTTTCCGTTTTCAGCAACATTGAAACTTAAATGTTTCAAGTTTCAGAGCACATGGCTCTACACCATGTGCTTTCTAGAAGACCAAATTAAAATGCACCCCATGAAGAAACTGACTTGATCCACTGATTAGTGATTTTTTAAAAAATTGTTTGCTACCTATAGATATTGAAGATCAGCCGATAAAAACACTGAATTTGGTTTGGGCATAATTGAGTTGTCCTTACTCAGAGTAACTAACCAATGTGTTTATTTAGTTACTGTCTGAAGCAGTCATAAGAACTTGGCAAGAGAGGACAAAAGCATGTTAGTTGTCCTCTCTTATACAGGATTGTATATCTTCTTATACAATCACAGGAAGGCACCTGAACAGCTGATCCAGAAGCTGTATCAAGTTATTGCTATAAATTACAGTGGAAACGGGGACCAGAATACAGACCCTTTATAGTATTCTTTATGGTGATTTGCTGTATAGTGAGCCCATTTTTGTCCACTTGCGTTCAGCTATGATATTGTGATATGGGCTTTTTTTTTTTGGTTCCTCTGTATCTTCCTTCCAGAATGTGGGCTTTCTCTAGTCGCAACGAGTAGGGAACACTCTCTAGTTGTGGTGCCCAGGTTTCTCATTGTGGTGGCTTCTCCTGTTGCGGAGCATGGGCTTCAGTACTTACGTGCCCGGGCTCTAGAGCACAGGCTCAATAGTTGAGGTGCACAGGCTTCATTGCTTCATGGCATGTGGAAACTTTCCAGACCAGGGATCAAACCCATGTCCCCTGTATTGGCAGGTAGATTCTTATCCACTGTACTACCAGGGAAGTCCTGTGATAGGGGCTTTTAAAAGCTTGAGAGGTATTCTATTGACATCATGGCTTTACTCCAGAGATGGCATCTATTAGGGTGAAAGGTTGATTATAGGTCTATAAATGTCCATCCTTATATTTTCTTAGCTGTTTTCTCCAATTAGGTGAACTTAGAGAAGTAAATGTTTTCTTTATTTTTAATCGGAGGATAATTGCTTTACAATGTTGTGTTAGTTTCTGCCATACATCAACATGAATCAGCCATAGGTACACATGTGTCCCCTCCCTTTTGATCCTCCCTCCCACCTCCCACCCCATCCCACCCTTCTAGGTTGTCTGGAGTAGTAAGGTTTTTTGAAAAAAATATTTATTTATTTGACTGCACGGGGTCTTAGATGTGGCATGAGTGATCATCAGTCTTCACTGCAGCATAATAGGATTTTTAGTTGTGGCATGTGGGATCTAGTTCCTTGACCAGGGATTGAACCTGGGCTCCCTTCATTGGGAGCTTGGAGCCTTAGTCACTGGACCACCAGGGAAGTCCAATAGTAACGTTTAATTGTATACGAGTTGTTCCTCAGCTTGCCTATTCTTCATGGAGGAAATTACATCAAGACCCAAACCTGCATTTTCCAGAAAGAAAAATCTGCACTGAGCCTTGGCAGGATATACAGCAAACTGGCAGGTGTGATATTTTGGAGCAATAAAGGGTTACATTAATTATAAATAGGAAAGATTACACTTTAAGTCCACCTTGATGGAGAGTTCTAAGTAACCTTACAAGTATAGCACCATCTTTCAGTGTATGAACTTGAGTTAGAAAAACCTGGGCTTAAATATGGGCTTTACAACTTGCTAACTACACGGTCTGAAGAAAAATGCTTAATACCTTTGAGTCTTAAGTTTTTCACCAGTAAAATGGGTATAATAATATCTACCATAAAGGGTTCTCCAGAGGAGTAAATGAGATAAGGCATGTGAGGTATGTAGGCAGATAGCTGCCTAATAGTGAGCATTCAACATTCCATAAGAGGTGGTATCATTAATGACTGTCATTACAAATTTGGGGCACACAACTCAGAAAATGATTTTAAAATGTTGGCAGTAACATATCTTCCACAAATATCTTCTTCAGTCTAAGATTCCCAGGCTGAAGTCATAGCAAACTCTTTTAATCAAATTAGAACTCCTTTTGGTCTAGATAACCTCATTTCCCTCAGACTTCTTTGCCCCTTGTTGTCATCATTCCAGTCCTATCCAGTCAGGCTTAAAGGTAGTGGTGCAAAGAAAGATAGAGGAAGACTTGCTTGGAGGTCCAGTGGATAAGACCCTGTGATTCCACTGCAGGGGGCATGGTTTCAATCTCTGGTGGGGGAACGAAAATCCTGCATGCCATACAGTGAGGCCAAAACAATTTTTAAAAAAAGAACGAGAATTCGTTTAACAAGCTAATGATTACAGCTGCCCCCCCAAAAGCTCAGGGGTTAGGGGTACTAATATCCACATAGTAAAAAGTACCTATATAACTTTACAGTTAGCCATTCTATCCCAAGTTGCTCATCCATGATTCAGCCAGCTGCAGATAATATGGTACCACAGTATTTATTGAAATAAAATCCATGTACAAGTGGACCTGTGCAGTTCAGACCTGTGTTGTTCAGGGTCAACTATACTTTCTATTCTGGTATACATATCTTGAATAGAGATACGCAAGGGAAAAAAAATCAGTAACACTAGTTGCTTGATTAGGAACACAAATAGAAGTTATCCCCTAAATTTATCCCAAGCCATCATTTAGCAACATTAAATTATTATAGTGGTTGGGCTTATTTAGCAAACATTTTCCTACTCATTAGGATGATTGTTCCTGCAGATGCAGCCCAGACAAGTAGCTGTCTCAATCCAGCTCTTCTAAAGCAGAGGCCTAGGAAAACCATGGCAATTTCGTGCTCCCAGAGTAAAAAACTTCTTTTAAGTTTTTATTCACACTAGGTAGTAATTATTTTTTATACATCTGTCTGTTTTCCCAGCCTGAGTCTAAGAATCCTGAAGTCATGGGCCCATTAGGGGTAATCCCTGCCTGAGAAAATCTCTCCTGTGTTTTCAAGAAAAAAAGAGGGATTATTGTCAAGACTTGCAAACCAAGAGGATGCCTATTACTTTTTGCCTTTAAAAAGGGCAAATCAATGAATCGATTTTATCCTACATTCAGCTTTGGCATAATTATAAATCCTCTGTTTCTGTTGTGTGTTTTGTTTTTTAAAAAAACTTTTTGTTTTGTTTTGGGGTACCAATTAACAATATTGTGACAGTTTCACGTGAACAGCGAATTATGACTCAGCCATATATATACATGTATCCATTCTCCCCCCAAACTCCCCTCCCATCCAGGCTGCCATATAACCTTGAGCAGAGTTCCATGTGCTATGCAGTAGGTCTTTGTTTAAGTCCTTTGTTTTGTCGCATTTAAAAAATGGAAAAATAATTTAAACTATCTAGATAGTCTCTAAGGCAGAAACCTAAGACTGCATTAAATTTGCATGAAATCCTTTCCTTTTCCACCCACCTCTGTGAGCTGCTCAGGAAGAGTCACCTGTATCCGTGACTGTGACTGCTGGAGAGCATGACTTTCAGCTCTCTGACAGCATCAAAGAAGAGGCTGCTACTGCTGCTGCTAAGTCACTTCAGTCGTGTCCAACTCTGTGCGACCCCATAGACGGCAGCCCACCAGGCTCCCCCGTCCCTGGGATTCTCCAGGCAAGAACACTGGAGTGGGTTGCCATTTCTTTCTCCAATGCATGAAAATGAAAAGTGAAAGTGAAGTCGCTCATTCGTGTCCAACTCAGCAACCCCACAATTTTGTAAAGTGGATGAAGGTTTTGGCCCAGTACTTCCTCGGAGCTTTTCCTAAGAAAAGCTGTTCTTTGGGGTAATTTGGCTTGTGGGCCCCTGAATTACCAGGTAAGCTATTTATTTCACACAGAGCTGTGTTTTCTGGCCAAAGTGCTTAAATTTAAGATTTAAACAGAAATAAACTAGAGAAAGGAAGACATCTACATTCTATTTAAGACAAACTGTTCCCACAGTAGTTCTTACCTGTGTACCCTACTTTGTAGTTCCAATTTTAAAATGAAAATCTAATACCGTTTTTAAAAAATCAGTGTGGGAAAGATGGGTTATTCAATAAATTGTATTGGGACAATACTGATCATTTGGGGAAAAGGCATTGATTCTCCATCTTATTCTTTACCAAAAAAGAAAAGAAAAGCTCCAGATGGAGTGAAAACCATGAATGCTCTAGAAGAACACCTGCATGTTTAAAAATAACGCTGGAATGAGAAAAACAAAAGGTCTTTGTAATTGAGTTTTTTGACGCAAATATGTCCCAAGTATTCTACTGGACTTACTTATACTAAGAAGTTACTAATTGTTTATCAGAAATTAAAATTTAACTGGGTTTCTTGTATTTCAGTTCACTAAATTTAGCAACCCTCATTTTTAAGACATGAAATATGGAAACTATTGAGAAAATATGGATGATCCAATTATAGAAATGTATACATTTTTGTATAGCCAAAAAACTTCACGAAGACCCATAGGTAAAATAAAAACAACTAGCTAATAAAAATAAATCACTTTTTATATGAAAACGATACTCAATTCTTTAATAAAAGAACAGGGTAGTGTCAGTGGCCAAGATGGTGGAGTAGGAAGACCCTGAGCTCACCTTCTCCCAAAAGCATCCAAAATAACAACTATTTACAGAGCAACAATTCATGAGAATAATGTGAAGATGAGCAGAAACAATTTTCCATGGCTAAAAATATAAAGAAGGAACCACATAAGATGGGTGGGAGGAATGGAGCTGATACATAGTCAAAATCCACAAGCTCAGGTAGACAACTCACAAACAGAAAGAGAATCACAGTTGCAGAGACTCTTCCCAAGTAAGAGGTCTGAGCACCACACTGAGCTCCCCAGCTTGGGGGTCCTGCACTGAGACAGCTTCCAGAACATCTGGCAGTGAAGACAGCGGGACTTGACCACAGAAGAGCTGGAGCACTATAGGAAACATAGACTCTGTGCTTAAAGATGCACAAAAAATATCATGCTCTGAGGGCTAGCACAGAGGCAGTGCTTTGAAAGGAGCCTGGAAAAACCCACATGCTGGTCCTGGAGAGCCTCCTGGAGGAGAAAGCAACTGAGACTGCCCCTGGGGACACAGACACTGGTAGGAGCCATTTTGGGGAGCTCATTCTACCACGAGGACATCAGTACTGGTGAGTGCCATTTTGGAGCCTTCCCTAGCCTATTACTGCTAGGGGAGTACGTGCCCACCAGCAGGCCAGGGCAAGCCCTGAGTCCTCCATGGCAGGATGGCTATCTTACAAGGCAGGGTCTGACAGCCAGTTGGGGTGGAGCTAGCCCCACTTACCACTGCATCCACAGTAGTCGGCCCTATCACAGCAGATGGATGTATGTAGCCCAGACTATAGCTCTGGTGGCTAGATAGGCGTGTGCCTCATCAAACCTCATGGACCTCACAGGGATCTCCTAAGACCTCTCTTCCATAGGATAGAATTTCATAGGATCAGAGGATCGAAACTCTTAGGACGTCTCTTACATACTGCCATTTTTCCAAATCAGGAAACAACCCACCTACTTGAAAGTGAAAGTTGTTCAGTTGTTCCGACTCTTTGCAACCCCATGGACTATACAGTCCATGGAATTCTCTAGGCCAGAATACTAGGGTGGGTAGCCTTTCCCTTCTCCAAGGGATCATCCCAACCCAGGTCTCCTGCATTGCAGGTGGGTTCTTTACCAGCTGAGTCGCAATCAGAAAACAACCCACTGACCTAATACATACAAATAAACACAGAGAATGAGGTAAAATGAGGCAACAGAGGAATACGTTCCAAGTGCAGGAATAAGATATAACCTCAGAAAAAGAACTTTTAAAAGTGGCAAAAGCAAGCTACAAATATTTAAAGGTAATGATCATGAGATCAACAAACTCAAGAGAAGGGTGGATGAACAAAGTGAGAGTTTTAACAAAGGATTAGAAAACATGAAGAACCAAACAAAGCTGAAGAATACAATAGCTGAAAGAAAAAATACACTAGAAGGAATCCACAGTAGAGTAGATGATACAGAGGGCTTCCCTGGTAGTTCAGCAGTGAAGAATACACCTGCAGTGCAGGAGACAGAGGTTTGATCCCTGATTTGGAAAGATCTCCTGGAGAAGGAAATGGCAACCCACTCCGGTATTCTTGCCAGGGAAATCCCATGGACAGAGGACCCTGGGGCGTGGGGGCTACAATCCATGCAGTTGCAAAGAGTTGGAAACAACTTAGTGACTAAACAACAACAAAATGATACAGAGGAACAGATCAGTGAGTGACCTGGAAGACAGAGTAGTGAAAAATCACCCAAACTGAACAGAAAAAAGAAAAAAAAAAAAAAAAGATTTTTGAAAATGAGGATAGTTTAAGGGACTTCTGGGACAACATCAAGCAAACTAACATTTGGATTTTAGGAGTCTTAGAAGGAGAAGAAAGAGAGAAATGGGGAAAACTTATTTGAAGAAATATTATCTGAAAATATCCTTAACTATAAAAGGAAACAGACATCCAAGTACAAAAATCACAAAGTCCCAACAAGAGGAATCCAAAGAAGTTCATACTGAGAGACACTGTAATTAAAATGGCTAAAAGACAACTTTCTCACACTGTAAACTCAAGACCTGAAACCTTAGAACTCCTAGAAGGAATCACAGGCAGTACACTCTTTGATATGGATCTTAACAACACTTCTTTTGGATAAGGCTTCTCAGGCAAGGGAAACAAAAGAAAAACTAACAAATGGGACTACACCAAACTAAAAAGCTTTTGCACAACAAAACAAAAGCCTACTGAATGGGAGAAGATATTTGCTAGTGATATATCTGACAAGGGGTTAACATCCAAAATACACAAAGAACTACAACTCAACATTAAAACAAACAAACAAACAAAAAGTCTGATTAAAAAATGGGCAGAGGACTTGAACAGACACTTTTCTAAAGAAAACATGGCCAATAGGCACATGAAAAGATGCTTGACATCACTAATCATCAGGGAAATGCAAACGAAAACCACAATGAGATGTCACCTTGGTAAATCTAAGTAAGTGTTTCCCTGAGTTCTGTGAGCCACTCTAGCAAATCAAGCCTGATGTGGGGGTCATAGAAACCTGATTTGTAGCCAAGTCAGACCCCAGGTATAGTTAAAGCTATGATTTTTCCAGTAGTCATATATGGATGTGAGAGTTGGAGCATAAAGAAGGCTGAAAATGTGGAGCTGGAGAGTCCATTGGACAGCAAGGAGATCAAACTAGTCAATCCCAAAGAAAATCAACCCTGAATATTCATTGGAAGAACTGGAGCTGAAGCTCTAATACTTTGGCCACCTGATGCAAAGAGCCGACTCACTGGAAAAGACCCTGATGCTAGGAAAGATTGAGGGCAAGAGGAGAAGGGGGTGACAGATGATGGGATGGTTGGATGGCATCACTGACTCAATGGACATGAGTTTGAGCAAACTCCAGGAGATAGCGAAGGACAGGTTAGCCTGGAGTGCTGCAGTTCATGGGGTTGACTTAGAGACTGAACAACAACAGAATCCAGCTAGTGCTAGTGGCAAAGAACCTGCCTGTCAACACAGGAGGCTTAACAAATGTGGGTTTGATCCTTGGGTTGGGAAGGTCCCCTGGAAGAAGGGATAGCAACCTACTCCAGTATTTTTGCTTGGAGAATCCCATGAACAGAGGAGCCTGGCGGGCTACGGTCCATAGGGTCGCAAAGAGTTGGTCACGACTAAAGCGACTTAGCATGCACACATAGAAACTGTGGGTAACCTAGTTCAGTTCAGTTCAGTTCAGTCCAGTCGCTCAGTCGTGTCCAACTTTTTACGACCCTATGAACTGCAGCACGCCAGGCTTCCCTGTCCATCACCAACTCCAGGAGTTTACCCAAACTCATGTCCATTGAGTCGGTGATGCCATCTAACCATCTCATCCGGACTGGAAAAGGTCAGTTTTCATTCCAATCCCAAAGAAAGGCAATGTCAAAGAATGCTCAAACTACCTCACGATTGCACTCATCTCACACGCTAGTCAAGTAATGCTCAAAATTCTCCAAGCCAGGCTTCAGCAATACATGAACCGTAAACTTCCAGATGTTCAAGCTGGTTTTAGAAAAGGCAGAGGAACCAGAGATCAAATTGCCAACATCCGCTGGATCATCAAAAAAGCAAGAGAGTTCCAGAAAAACATCTACTTCTGCTTTATTGACTATGCCAAAGCCTTTGACTGTGTGGATCACAATAAACTGTGGAAAATTCTGAAAGAGATGGGAATACCAGACCACCTGACCTGTCTCTTGAGAAACCTGTATGCAGGTCAGGAAGCAAAAGTTAGAACTGGACATGGAACAACAGACTGGTTCCAAATCGGAAAAGGAGTACATCAAAGCTGTATATTGTCACCCTGCTTATTTAACTTATATGCAGAGTACATCACGAGAAACGCTGGGCTGGAAGAAGCACAAGCTGGAATCAAGATTGCTGGGAGAAATATCAATAACCTCAGATATGCAGGTGACACCACCCTTATGGCAGCAAGTGAAGAAGAACTAAAGAGCCTCTTGATGAAAGTGAAAGAGAAGAGTGAAAAAATAAGACCTACTAATAATTGGTATCTGAAGCGGTGTAGAAGCAATCTGGTGCAACTGAGCCCTTAACCTTTGGGCTCTGACTCTATCTCCAAGTATATAGTGTCAGAACTGAATTATTAATAAATTGTAGGACACCAGCTCGTATGGTGGAAAATTGCTTGATGTGGGGAAAAACCCACATACATTTAGTGGTGAGAAGTGAAATTTTTGTGTGAAGAATAAAGGAGACACACAGGAAGGAGACTGAACTGAGATTTTCTATTAAAGCCTCAAACCAAGGCCATACCCAAGTTTCCTAACTTGGAGAAATGAATTCGTCAATCCACAGAACACAACAACACAGAATCAAAATCTTTAGAAACCTGTGGCAATTTAAAAGCTTTAGAATTGAAGAGAGGCTCACAGCCATTCATTGTAAAAGATAATTACACTTAATACTATCTACAGATTACTACCAGTATGTTTCCTATTGCTGCTCTAACAAATTTAGCAGCTTTAAAGAATGCAAATTCATTCTCTTCCATTTCTGCAGGTTAGAAGTTTGAACTCTGATTCACTGTGCTGAAATGGAGGTGTTAGCAGAGCTGTTCCTTCTGAAGGCTCTAGGGAGAATCTGCTTCTTTGCCTTTTCCAGCTTCTAGAGGTTCCCCGCATTCCTTGGCTCCTGGCCCCTTCTCAGCATCATTCCAATCTCTTGCTTCCATTGTCACATCTTACGCTACTCCTCGGATCTTCCATCTCCCTCTTATAAAGACTCTGTCAATTCAGATTTACCCAGATAATGCAAATAAACCTTTCATCTCAAGATCCTTTACTTAACTGCATCTGTGAAGTCCCTTTTACTTATACAAGGTAACATGAAGTAACAAGGTAAGGTACCATAAATCCATGGAGACTAGGATGTGGGCATCTTCACATGTATGTGTGCTAAGTCACTTCAATCGTGCCCAACTCTTTATGACCCCACGGACTGTAACCCGTTAGACCCCTCTGTCCATGGCATTCTCCAGGCAAGAATACTGGAATGGGTTCCTATGTCCTCCTCCAGGGGATCTTCCTGATCCAGGGATGGAACCCACATCTCTTATGTCTCCTGCATGGGCAGGCAGGTTCTTTACCACTAGTGCCACCTGGGAAGCGCTGTGGACATCTTTGGGGGCCATTATTTAGACAATTACATAAGTTTTCTATTCCTTTCCCCAATTAGTCATTAAATCATCAACAGAAGGAACTTTTTAAAAAGGCAAGGGAGTACTTCCCTGGAGGTTCAGTGGTTAAGACTTCAATGCAGGGAGCATGGGTTCGAGTCCTGGTTGGGGAACTAGGATCCCACGTGCCATGTGACACAGTCAAAAAACAAAAATTAAAAACAAGACAAAAAAACTAAAGAATAAATTCTTTTTTAATATCCCAACTTGAATTATAAAAAAATCTACTTTTTTCATTTTTTTCAACATTGCTCTTTTATGACAAAGGCATTTACATACAAAACACACATGACCAAAGATATTACAAAAAACTTCTCTTTCCTTCATCCACACCATTTTCCTGCACTGTTTTCTCCTAGAGTTCCACCACATCCCCCAATACCCGCTGTTCCTAATCACATCATTAATAGAGCTCCAAAAATTTCAGTCCTCCACTTTAATCCTCCCTAAGGAACTGCCTCCTTATTTTTTATAAACTTTATTTTGTCTTAATAATATATTAATATAATACTACATTAACTAATACATTAATAATAATAAAATAATACATCTTTTCTGTTTTCCTTTCAACTTTACACTTTATCAAATGTGTCCAAAGATTCTTGATTCTTCTTTACTCAGTCTTTTATGAAACAATATGTCATGAGTAATTCTCTGTATTAATTTTAACTACAATCCCATGCCACATTATAAATTTGACCCTCTTGAACTTTTTCCCCATTATCTTTCCTTCAAATCTTTTCAAAGCTCTGAATTTTAAAACTGAGGTAGAATTTCCACACAGAGAAATTCAGAGATAATAAGTGCATAAATTTGATCATGTCATGTTAATATTGTTGATTTCTGGTCCTTTACCTCTAGTTTATAAAAACAGTTTCATAATTTCTATCCAACCCATTCTACCATTTAAAAGCATGCATTCTTCCATACAATTATTTTTCTCATATTTAATGATTTAATCTCATATTAAACAAATTTTAATCAGAAATGGGGACGTTGAAGAGTGGACCTTTATGTTCCCAAAGGAAGTCTCTCAGAACCTGTTTTCCATTTCAGCAATGCCTACTCCTGGAGAGAAAGCCTTAGAAATTAGAAATGTTGATTTACGATGCCAATGCTCAAAATGCTCTTTGGCTTTTCAATTCCTTATTTAGAGTAACTAATAGTTTAAAAAAATTTTTTTTTGATGTGGACTATTTTAAAAATCTTTACTGAATTTGTTACAATATAGATTGTTTTATGTTTTGGTTTTTCGGCGCGAGGCATGTGGGATCTTAGTTCCCTGACGAGGGATCAAACCCACACCCCTTGCATTGGAAGGTGAAGTCTTAATCACTGGACTGACAGGGAAACGCCTAGAGTAACTAATTCTTAAACATCAAAAGATGCTTGTTGTGATCTAGCATGCCTGAGCATTCAGTGATACAAACAAGACTTCCTAGCAAGCCAGGGACTGGGAGGAACTAAAAACAATACTGATTAACCAGGACATCTCAATATTCCTCCTGCTGAAAGATAACAGGACTCCTTAGTCACTTCGTGAAGCCAATACCAAAGTAGAAAGAGAAGCTCTCTTTATAGAAAAGGCTGCAAAAAACTATATTGAAAAAAAAAAATCACAGATTTTATTAAGCGCCTTTTTCTCAAAATCTTCAACAACAGGGTAGAGGCTCCCCTTTGAAATGAAATAAAATGATATCCAAAGGCCTACAATTGAGCTAGTGTCTCTCAGGCCATCTGATTTCCTAATTCTGAGATCTTCATATTCAAACTTACTCCATTGTTTCAGGTAAAGGAAACTTGGTTGCATCCAGCATAGTAACTGCACACATAGAAAAGGACTCTTTTGAAAGATCACTTTAACAGCCATACTTTGTATCATTTCTCTAAGCTGAATCATATTCACAGCCCTCCCTCCAGGCAAAGAGGACATGAAAAGTAGCAGGAGATAGAATCACAGATCACACACTTGCAACGTGGGTGTGAGAAACCGTTTCCAGGGAGAAGATGACAAACATTCTGATGCACCCGAGATATGCATATAAGCAGGGATTCCATCGGGTATTTGTAAGGCTGGCAAGAGCTTCAGAATTTGGTTCTCAAGGAAATGAGGCAGGTAAGGAATCTCCCCAAATGTCAGTGTGTCTTCTTACCATCTGAACAATGCTGGGCATATTGTATACAGTTTGAACTGTGGCGTTTAAAGGGAGGTGGAGAAACATTGCCCCCGTAATTTGATATACAATTAAGATGGCAGGGGTTCCTTAACTAGCAAAATTGAAGTAGAGGCAGAGCAGTGAGGGCTCGCTCACCCACCTTCAGTTCGAATGCAAATGCCCCCACAAAGCGTGATCTCAGTATGTCTGCCCAACTCAACAAGCCAGTGGTTCCCACACCTAGAAGAGCGTGACTCTGAGCTAAGCTTGAAATGAAAGCTCGGTAAATGTCAATGGAATAAGAAGGGAGTGAAAATCCAGCAACACAGAGTTTCAGTTAAGCAAATCTGGGGGGATGGGGGGGCTGGGGGGCATGAGGGGATGGGGGGCAGGATCCTAGACTTCATGGGAATTCTTTCAAAGGCCATGTACATTTGTTTGGAATTATAAATACCATCGATGTAGTTGCATAAACAGTCAAGTGTATTTGCTTGTGTTTTTACCAACTGTGCCAATTATTTTCAGATAATTTCCAAGAGAAAGTGATCGTGTATACTACGCTTTTTGTCATCACAAAATTTCTTTTCTTCTCTTCGTGCTTGGTGATTTAAAAATCTATCTCTAGCCTGTCCAACCAACACACGTGCATGTAACTACTGTCACTAGTGGTTCCTGTTCCTTCGACTCATCTGCTCCAGCCCTGCCTGGGCGCATTACCCTTTCTGAGAAGCCTACCAGTGTTGCTGTTCCTATGATGCTGCTTCAGGACTAGCATGCTTGGAAATGCTGCCAGGACCTAATAAAGCCAATACCAGAGGAGCTCAAGCAGGTGAACAGACACACTACTTTTTCCAAACCTTGGGAAAAGATCCTGTAACTCATTTCACAACTTACTCTCAGGAAATCACTATTAGTGTCTGATTAGGTGAAGTCCAATTCCCTGTAATTAGATCCTCAATGAAGAAAAATCAGCCAGTCACCACAATTTCTTTTCCTTTCCACCCCTCTCCCATCAGCCCAGCTTCATTATTTTGGCAGTTTTGAAGAAAGGATCTGAAAAATACATCTTGGGTGGGATAAGAGTGAACTGCATATCTTTCTGATTATTACGAAAGCTCGAAGGAAACAGGGTTACCGCCTATTATAATACTGTCATTCTAGAAGTTTCCCTATTGTTAAAAACCCATTTCATTAAAATGTATTATGCACTAAACAGTTTTTTTTTTATTGAATAATTCACAGAGGATCTATACTTTGCTGCTGCATGTATGAAAACAGAAACAGGCTAGCAATTCTATCAAGGCTAGCAATGAATCCTTCAACCTAACTCCTCAATTATACAGTAAAGAGTACATGAATAATAGCTTTACATTCTGTTTTGTTGCAGTCTGTAAAGCAGTTATTTTTCTTGGTAAAAGTGCACTGAACAGATATTGTAATACTTCAGCCCAGTAAAATTAGCTAAATTAATTGTCAAGCTCTTTTCCTAACTGGTAAATTGCTTATTATATATATATGTTTGGAGGACAAAAGCTTTATAAAGAAGTATGTATAACAATGAAAGTGATGACTTACAGTACAATCATAGAATTTTTTAAACTGAGAAATTAAAAAGACCTTATCAGGCAATCATAAAGTCTATCTTGGATGTGCCCAGTAACTGAACTTTACCTTGGTAGCAGGTGATATTCAAGATTCAAGAAAGTACGCATACATAGCCATCAGATTGTTGGACTGAACATGATAAAGAGTTTGAAAATCACTAAAAATTTTCAGCATGAGTATTCCTAAGGAAATCTGTTTTCTTTTCTTCTGCCACAAGACTAATATTAATGTCCCAGAGAGGGGGCCACCCCTTTTGCTGGGGTCCTGCAGTGATAAAGGCAGGGGTTGAAGCTGCATGGGACCCCAGACAGACAGGTACTGTAAGCAGAAAATAAACTCTCATTGTTATGAGCTACTGAGATTTTCAGGTTGCTATCCCAGCACAATTTAGCCTCAGCTGACTGAATCGCACAGGTACAGGTTGGGGATCCTAAAATTTCACCAAGTAAACTAGCCCTCTCTTAATCTCAAACACAGTTTGCAGGTGCACATCTGAGTATTTTAAATGAATTTCTTGGTACTCTGTTTCCTTCCATTCAGCCATTCAACAACACTTGCGGCACCCACAGTGTGTCCAGCCCCAGGGCAGTACCTGAGTGTTGGTTCTCACGAGTTAGTGGTAAGCCTATGGGCAGAACACTGTCTGCTCCTGTATTCTCACCGACCAATGCCAGGCACATACTCCAAGTGCTCTGTAAATGTTTGTTGTTTGTTTATATTGAGATATATTTCAAAATGCATTTGTACAAATGCAGAGGTGATAAAAGGGAAGGACTTTTGAGCAAACACAAAAGAAGAAGAGGAATATGGAGTACAAGATTCTTGGCAGAGGACCCAGCACACACAAAGGCACAAGCTCCTTGGTCTGCTATTTCAGATTATTTTGCCACCAATGGTACAATTAAAGAATGTTATAATTGCAATGCCACTGGTAAGATTCCATGGAGTCTCTGATGTTATTCGACCTCAGTATGGGCTAGAATCCTGGCTGATGTCAGCAGCTATATAGCCGAATGCATAAGAGCCTGGACTACAGAGGTAGACTGCATAGGTTTGAATTCTGGTTCTGCTACTTGCCAGCTGCGCGATCTGTGCAAACTGCCTAACCTCTCTGTGTTTCATTCCTTTATGCAGAATATGGGAACTATGACAACAATGCCTTATATGGATGCTGTGCAGATTTAATGAGATTCAATGTGTAAAGCATCTAAACTGTTTCTGGAACAGAGTGAGCACTATATGAAGGCGTTGGCTACTATAGGGTAAGGCCAGACAGCCAGATTATCAGGGAAATAGTCACGTCTCTGCCTGTGATTCAGTATTTTCCAGCATTTTTATCAATAACTTGCATAAGGAAATTGAAGTCATTTAGATTTACAATTAGAATAACATTTTTTCAATGGAAGAAACAACAACTGTATTCCAGAATCAAGATTCAAAATAATCATAAAAGAATGGAACAAACAGGAAAACAGCAATTGTATGTATTTATATAGGTATAAAATTCTTGCACTGAAATTCAGAACATCATTCTTACAGCGAAATGTTAGAAATGGGGATAAGGAGAGACTTCAAGAGTAGCATGTATAAAACAGATGTGGGTCAAGTAAGTTTGACTAATCATAAGCTCTGTATGAATCAACAGTGTGTTCTTGCTGCCAAAATAATAATAATGCCATGTCAGGCCTCATTAACTGAGTTTTAGTCTCTAGATTGAACAATGGGGGCAGAAATGTTTTGCCTTCCTCCGTACAGGCCAGCTCAAAGCAATAGTAAGAACAGCATCACAAGCAGTGAGAACAAGTCTATTCCCCACAGCAATGGCAGTGTGGAATGGAGGACACCTTCGGTCTGAGGGTCAAGGACTCAGGTTCAGATCCTTACCCTGCTCCTCCCAGGTAGTAAGTATAACCTTAAAGGCTGTTTCTTCTTCTGTAAAATTCAGATAATATGGTCTACCTTCCTTCTGAGACCATAGTGCTAACCAAGGTGAAGTTTTTGTGTGTGTGTGGTTAAAACATACATATATACATACATATTTATATGGGGGCTTCCCAGGTGGCATTAGTGGTGAGGAACCTGCCTGCCAAGGCAGGAGACATAAAGAGACACAGGTTCAATACCTGGGTCGGGAAGATTCCCTGGAGGAGCACATGTCAACCCACTCTAGTATTCTCGTCTGGAGAATCCCATGGACAGAGGAGCCTGGTGGGCTACAGTGCATAGGATTGCAAAGAGTTGGACATGACTGAGCGACTAACATTTTACTTTATATACACACATATATATATGTGTTATATATATATATATACACACACACACACAATCTGCCTGCAACATGGGAGATCTGGGTTCAGTCCCTGGATTAGGAAGATCCCCTGTAGGAGGGCATGGCAACCCACTCCACTATTCTTGCCTGGAGAATCCCCATGGAAGGAGGAGCCCAGTGGGCTGCAGTCCATGGGGTCGCAAAGAGTCTGACACAACTGAGTGACTAAGCACATATACACACACACGATAAAATTTGCCATTTTAAGTATACAATTTAGTGGCATTAATTAAATTGACAATGCTGTGCAATCATCACCATTATCTATTTCCAAACAGAAGCTCTGTAACCATTAAGCAATGACTCCCCTTTTCCTCTTCCCTCCAGTCCTCTAACCTATCCATCTTTACTTATGTGCCTATTCTAGGTATTTCCTTAAATGAATTATAAGCAACTAAAGACATTGGGAAATGGAGTGAGTTGCTTCAGGGGAGGTGGCATATACCATCATCGAGTTGTTAGAGAATGGAAAATATTAATACCTTCAAAAAAATGGGCCAGGGAGTCACTCGGTGTTGTAATGAATAGCTAGAAGATGTCGCCTAGATTTGATACCCTCTACATGTTCAGTTCAGTTCAGTTGCTCAGTCATGTCCGACTCTTTGTGAGCCCATGGACTGCAGCACGCCAGGCTTTCCTGTCCATCACCAATTCCCAGAGCTTACTCAAACTTATGTCCATTGAGTCAGTGATGCCATCCAACCATCTCATCCTCTGTCATTGCCTTCTCCTCCCACCTTCAACCTTTCCCAGCATCAGGGTCTTTTCCAATGAGTGAGCTCTTTGCATCAGGTGGCCAAAAGATTAGAGTTTCAGCTTCAGCATCAGTCCTGCCAATTCAGGACTGATTTCCTTTAGGATGGACTGGTTGGATCTCCTTGCAGTCCAAGGGACTCTCAAGAGTCTTCTCCAACACCACAGTTCAAAAGCATCAATTCTTCAGCGCTCCGCTTTCTTTATAGTCTAACTTTCACATCCATACATGACTAATGGAAAAAACATAGCTTTGACTAGATGGACCTTTATTGGCAAAGTAATGTCTCTGCTTTTAATATGCTGTCTAGTTTGGTCATAGCTTTTCTTCCAAGGAGAAAGCACCTTTTAATTTCATGGCTGCAGGTACCATCTGCACTGATTTCAGAGCCCCCAAAAATAAGGTCTCTCACTGTTTCTGCTGTTTCCCCATCTATTTGTCATGAAGTGATGTGACTGGATGCCATGATCTTAGTTTTCTGAATGTTGAGCTTTAAGCCAATTTTTTCACTCTCCTCTTTCATTTTCATCAAGAGGCTCTTAAGTTCCCTTCGCTTTCTGCTATAAGGGTGGTGTCATCTGCATATCTGCCGCTGCTGCTGCTAAGTCGCTTCAGTCATGTCCAACTCTGTGCGACCCCATAGACGGCAGCCCACCAGGTTCCCCCGTTCCTGGGATTCTCCAGGCAAGAATACTGGAGTGGGTTGCCATTTCCTTCTCCAATACATGAAAGTGAAAAGTGAAAGTGAAGTCGCTCAGTCATGTCTGACTCTTAGCGACCCCATTGACTGGAGTCTACCAGGCTCCTCCATCCATGGGATTTTCCAGGCAAGAGAACTGGAGTAGGGTGCCATTGCCTTCTCCGCTGCATATCTGAGGTTATCGATATTTCTCCCTGCAATCTTGATTTCAGCTTGTGCTTCATACAGCCTGGCATTTTGGCAGATAAATTAAATAAGCAGGGTGAGAATATATAGCCTTGATATACTCCTTTCCCGATTTGGAACCAGTCTATTGCTTCATGTCCAGTTCTAACTGTTGCTTCTTGACCTGCACACAGATTTCTCATGAGGCAGGTCAGGTGATATGGTATTCCCATCTCTTTCAGAATTTTCCACCATTTGTTGTGATCCACACAGTCAAAGGTTTGGCATAGTCAATAAAGCAAGTAGACCTTAATGCTGGGTAGGACTGGGGGCAGGAGGAGAAGGGGACGACAGAGAATGAGATGGTTGGATGGCATCACCAACTCGATGGACATGGGTTTGGGTAGACTCCAGGAGTTGGAGAGAGTTGGACAGAGAGGCCTGGCGTGCTGCAATTCATGGGGTCGCAAAGAGTCGGACACGACTGAGCGACTGAACTGAACTGAGATTTTTTCTGGAACTCTCTTGCTTTTTTGATGATCCAGTGGATGCTGGCAATTTGACCTCTGGTTTCTCTGCCTTTTCTAAATCCACCTTGAACATCTGGAAGTTCACGGTTCATGTACTGTTGAAGCCTGGCTTGGAGAATTTTGAGCATTACTTTGCTGGCATGTGAGATGAGTGCAACTGTGTGATAGTTTGAATGTTCTTTGACATTGTCTTTGGGATTGGAATGAAAACTGACCTTTTCCAGTCCTGTGGCCACTGCTGAGTTTTCCAAATTTGCTGACATACTGAGTGCAGCACTTTAACAGCATCATCTTCTAGGATTTGAAATAGCTCAACTGGAACTCCATCACCTCCGCTAGCTTTGTTCGTAGTGATGCTTCCTAAAGCCCACTTGACTTCACATTCCAGGATGTCTTGCTCTAGGTGAGTGATCACACCATCATAGTTATCTGGGTCATGAAGATGGTTTTTGTATAGTTCTTCTGTGTATTCTCACCACCTCTTCTTAAGATCTTCTGCTTCTGTTAGTAAGAAGCTTATTCTGCCCCCATTTTGTCCAAGATGAAACTGAGGCAAGAGCTCTTCAGTAAGTAGCCCAAGGTCATCCGCCGAGTCACGAAGAGAGCTATGGATAGAACTCAAGTCTCCTGACGCACAGCCCTGCCCTGCATTCCACCCTCTGACGGCACTGCACTCTGTGACCTACTTGTCCTTTGGTTCCTGTAGTTTTCCTCCCAAATACCCTCAGGGCTTTGTTTAATAGCTGCATAAACTATCTTAAATGAAAAGTGATTTAATAACATCAAATTCTTGACTTTACTGCCATGATGATAAAAACTGTTAGGAGATGAATTTGTAAGCATTAAGAACACTTTGAATAACCATCAGAAAACAGACTCTCAAATTTATATCCTAAGTAATGTAAGGCCATTTGGATGTCAGATTTTGGAAGAACACTGAAATGAATTCCATACATATTCTACAGCATGCTGGAGAAGCCACAGAAATCATTGCTTGTTTTTAAAAAAGTACAGGTTTTGAGACCAAACAGAGCTTTCAATTCTGATGTAATCTCTCTTAATATGGAACCAGACACAAATGTACACAGAAAAGACTCAATGTGGGTAAGAATTCAGATTCATTGCTTTGTGTTTTTTAAGACTCGAGATATATCATTGGACTTAATGTCTAAAAAGAAAGCTATATTCCTTTAAAAAAAAACTTTTGAATCAGTCCCTTATTTAATGAAAGATTATAAGAAATATTTTTCAGTGTAAACAGAAAACAAAAGTAAAAAGCTCTATTAAAAATTAAATTTTGTTACATAAGTCTAGTATTTAGTAATTCATCCAAAAGTCAATAAAATTTCCCTATTTATCCTTTTCTACATTTATATCCACATTTCTCCCCATTTGTATCCTAAGGGGTCTACCAGTAAAAACAAGTTTATTTTTTTATTAGTCTTATAAAAAAAAATGAAAGGAAATCTTAGAAGCCATTGGAACAATTAAATTCAACTATAAATATATTAAAAAGAAATCTGGCAGATTCTCTGCCAGTTCAATGGTTAGGACTTGGTTCTTTCACTGTGGGGGCCAAAATTCAACCTCAGTTGGGGAACTAAGATCCTGCAAGCCGAGAGGCATTGCCAAAAAAAGAAATCTGGTTTTAGAGCTTCATAAGTCAAAAACAGATGCAAAGACATAGCCAAAATCAACTATAACTGACCAATCATTTTTCACCATATTGGTTATAAATGCATTCAGAGACATATATATAAGCATGTATTATTAATCTCACATAATAAGAAATCCAGAGGTAGGTGGGCCAGGGCAGGGGCAGCTACTCAATGATGGTGTGGCAAAGCTGGCTTTTTCTGTCTTTTTGCTCTACCCTTCATAACATATGCATGCCCACCTTGATGCATATCACCTCAAAGTTGCAATATGGCTTTTGCACTTCTGCCATCAAGCCACTTCTATCCACATCTCTGCCAGGACAAAAGTAGTAGAAACAGGAGGGGATGGTACTTATATTAGGAAAGCAAAAGTCTTCCCAGAGACCCCTAATTGATGTTGCCTCCAATACCCAGGACAGCAAACCAGAGTTGAGCAATCCATCCTCCTCTGAATCTGACTCCCAGTCATGCATAGGTGTATCTCTAAGTCTGTGAGCTCCACTTCCATACAGTCTTATACCCAATCCCTCCTTCGCTTCTCCACAAATTCTGCCTTTGCCCAAGCTCTTTTCATCCCTTGTTTAGACTGACTCAATAATTTCCAGATTGTTTAACCTTATATCCTGTCTATCTTCCATGCAGCCACAAGACTGGTCTCCCTAAAACACAAACATGAATGTTGCTCCTCCACTGCATACAGAATAAAGTCTAAAACCTCAGCATGCCATAAAAGCATGCCCACCTAAAAGCATTATCTGATTCACCCTCTTCGAGTTCATCTATCACTTTTCCCCTAAATGTACTCTCCAAGAATATGTAGAGTCTTACATTTCATTCTGTTGCCTATGACATTTCAAATCTTCATACCTCTGAACATTCTTTATTTTACCCAAAATCTCTTTCCTTCAGTTCAGTTCAGTTACTCAGTCATGTCCAACTCTTTGTGACCCCATGGACTGCAGCATGCCAGGCCTCCCTGTCTAATACCAACTCCCGGAGCTTACTCAAACTCATGTCCACTGAGCTGGTGATGCCATCCAACCATCTCATCCTCTGTTGTCCCCTTCTCCTCCCACCTTCAATTTTTCCTAGCATCAGGGTCTTTTCAAATGAGTCAGTTCTTCACATCAGGTGACCAAAGTATTAGAGTTTCAGCTTCAGCATCAGTCCTTCCAATGAATATTCAGGACTGATTTCCTTTAGGAATATTCAGGACTGATTTCCTTAGCCTTCATTTATTTGGAAAATTCCTACTCATTTTTTAAGAAAATACAATTCAGACTTTTCTCTATGAAGGCTTTTCTCTCTCCCCTCCTTATCTCCATTCAAGTAGGTCCAAGCACTATACTCTGTGTGTGTGTGTATGTGTAATTATGGTACTTACCACTGAATAAATTACATTCCAATTGTTTGTTTACATGTTGGTCTTTCATAGTACTCAGTGAGTTCCCTGAAGACAGAAACTAAGTCTTATCACCTGGTGTAAGGCTAGTCATTAATAAATACTTAAATAAAAGAGTAACAGGGTACATGTGCTCAGGTGCTCAGTTATGTCAAATTCTTTGCGATCTCATGGACTGTAGCTCACTGAATCCCTCAGTCCATGGAATTTTCCAGGCAAGAATATTAGAGTGGGTTGCCATTTCCTCCTCCAGGGGACCTTCCTGACTCAGGGATGGAATCCTTGTCTCCTGCAAGTCTCCTACATTGGCAGGCAGATTCCTTACCACTGAGCCATGGGGGTAGTTCTAATTTCTAGTTTTTTAAGGAATCTCCATACTGTTCTCCATAGTGGCTGTATCAATTTACATTCCCATCAACAGTGCAAGAGGGTTTCTGTTTCTCCACATACTCTCCAATATTTATTGCTTGTAGATTTTTAAATGATGGCCACCGTGACCAGAGTGAGGTGATACCTCATTGTAATTTTGATTTGCATTTCTCTAGCAATGAGCAATGTTTAGCATCTTTTCATGTATTTGTTTGTCATATTGTAAACCAATTATCCTCCAATAAAAAAAAAATTTTTAAAAAAGAGTAAACGACTAAAATGGTGGTAATTCGATGGATGAAATCCAGGACGCTGAGAAGGGTATACCATGATAGAAAAGTGATTAGCTATTTTGTGGCAGGAAGATTTTGGACTCCCTAAAACAATATTGTTTATTTCAAGAGAAGGAGGTAGGTATTCACATAAGTGATTCTTCCAAATAAATGAAGTTTAACCTTTTAAGTTGAATAAAAATAAATACAAATATTAAAATATAATTGGTAACATCTTTCTAAAAATGCATTACACATTTCCTTACCTTTTAAAGAGAGTATATTGAACCAAATTTTACTTTTTTGATGACTCAGTGTCATCATTATGAAACTCAATTACTGTTGAGGTAGGACTCTCTGCTCCTCCATTTAATGGCTCCAGACTGTTAACCGTTTGGTTCTTTGCTAATTTTCTTTCTCTTTCACCATTAGCATTTGATCCAACAGCTTAAGCTATTGCAATTGTACACACCTTCAGAATCAGGGAATTACAAAATCATGAAACTTGAGAACTTAGAGGACTCTTAGAGATCATTTAACCTATGAAATTTTGGAGGTAAGAAAACTAAGCCCTAAGTAAGTGAGCATTCCTTTTCTATGACTTTCAAACTCTACTCTAAAGAGCATTCTATTCAACTTTAGCACAGACCATTATGTTCATCTTTCTCTAAAATGCTAAGGACAAATTTAACTTGGAAAATATATATCATAGGACAAACATACTCTGGGTGAACTTAAAAATTAGGATATATCTGTTCAGGATCAGAAGTACAACATATTTATTTTATTTCACAATAGAATTCTTTCCTTTGAGTTATTTTTGTGTGTTCCATCACTTTACTCATTAATCAAATTTCTATTATGTATTCATTCAACATCTCACTCAGCATCTAATCAGTGAATAACTAGGCTATGCTCTGATTAGCTGTTTCCACCATTGATGTTAGAAATTTACAGGGCAAGGAAAGAAAAGCACATACATATACTAAGTACTCATTCTTGTGCAGATATGATCATTACTACAACAAACAAACAAAAAGTAAAATCCTTAAGATAGACAAGGTTGTCTCATTTTACAGATGACAAAATCAAGAGCAAGAAGTTCCACAATTTACCCTAGGTCACATAGTTAGTGGTAGAGGAGAAATGTAAACCAGACACCTAAGGCCACATGGTTGCTGCATTAAGGAAGTCATAACCTATCCAAGGAGAAAGATACATATTCAGCCAACTCTCTAACAGTGTGATAAAAGCAATCATAGCCCTGTAGGAACTCAGAAAAGGGAGTGACTGATTATACCTGAAAAGGTGAGAGAAGTTTACACAGTGGCCTTTGAGGCAAGTCTTAATAGTAACAAAAATAATAATGGCAAACACTTTCATAGGAATTACTCAGGGTTAGGCATGTGCCATCTCATTGATAACCTCACAATAACCTTATTATTTCTCCCTTCTACAAAGGGAACGGAGGCACACATAGGTCAGAGTAATATACCACATGTTAGAAAGTGGCTAGTTTCAGGTTTCCTACCACTGTAGTGTGCTAATTCCTACAAAAGGGAAAAGGTGAAGGAAGGAGAGAGAGACAGGGGCAAAGGCATGAATGTGTTTGTGAAACAGGGCGTACTCTGGGGTGACTGGTCTAGGTGGAATGAATGTGAAAACCTTTAAATCAGGTCATGTCACCACTCCCCATCACTGGCTACTCACTGAGTTTAAGAGAAATGTAAACCCTGTCTATTCTCTCCAGAATCAACACTCACCACTTTCCTTCTCCCTAACAGCTCCTCTGTCATGGGGGCCTTTTGGGTCCTAAAACTCACCAAACTTTCTTGTCGCAGAACGTCTGTACACAGTGGTGTCTCATTCTGAAATACTGTTCCCCTTGCTTTTTGCCTACCTAACTCTCGACCATCTTCTGGCCTCCACCTAATTATGATTTATGTACACAGGCCTTTGAGATTCACCACCTTGTTATAATATCTCATAGCAGCACCCCTGGCTTTTCCTTCATGATGTTTACTCCACTTTGTAATTATCTATCTAATGTGATGATAGGCTATAAGCTCCGTGAAGGCATGGATCACGTCTGTTTTTCTTTTTCCAGCTTATGGACATGTGAGTAAACAGCAGAAGTTGAACCTGGAATCAGAAAGGCATAGTCTTCATCCAATGAAAGATAAGAAGGCAGAAAAATCTAATCAAGGACTGTGACAAAATCAAGTAAGACTTAAATGAAGTACAACAAAACTTAGTGTAGTGTAGATGACCGATGAAAGAAAGGCCAAGACTAAAAGACCAGTTGAGGCGCACTTCAACAATCTAGATGAAAAACAGTGAGGGCCTCAACTGAGGGAATGAATTCAAGGCTTCACAGGTGAAGTGGCTGGATTTGTTCATTTGACAATTGTGTGTGTGTGTGGGTGTGGGTGTGGGTGTGTGCACGCACGTGTGTGTAAGCTTGCTCTGTGCCCTCTGTGAACTATTATCCACTTAGGACAAAAAAATTAAGTATTAAAAAGTAAACCCGTATAGAAAAATACAATGCTTTCCTTAAGAAGAAAAGTTCAAAAACTAAGGACAGATCACTCTTCCTTGTCCTTAGATCCAAAGGGAATTAAGGAATGAGTACCCAATTTCCAGGGACACGCCTTCGTCAGGGGAAGCTGGTGAAGGCAAAGATGAGGGAGGAAAATTGTATGGAAAGACTAAGAAAGACTCAGATGTTTTTGAGCAACTGAATGGAGATTTCAAACAAACTTGGTGGGCTTCCCTGGTGGTTCAGTGGTAAAGAATCCACCTGCCAATGCAGGAGACACGGGTTCCATTCCTGGTCCAGGAAGATCCCACATACCTTGAGCAACTAAGCCTGTGTGCCACAACTACTGAGCCTGTGTTCCAGAGCCCGGGAGCCACAGCTACTGAAGCCTGAGCTCTTAGAGCCCATGCCCCTCAACAGGAGAAGCCACTGCAATGAGAAGCCTGCACACTGCAACTTAAGTGTAGCCCTCACTTGCCGCAACTAGAGAAAAATCCACACAGCAACAAAGACCCAGCACAGCCAAAAAAAGAAAAAAACTGTGGTAAGGGGGCATGGAGCTGGGTGGGCTACAGTCCATAGGGTGGCAAAGAGTTGGGCATTACCGAGAGACTTTGAGAGAGAGAAAGAGAAGTGGGCATTGCTGGGGCTTTGCTGAGAAAAGATAAGCCAAGGAAAGGCTAACAAGAGACAAAAATATATAGGGAAAGTAAGTGTGACCTCACCTATACCAAAGAGTGTAAAATAAAAATCTACCCATTGTATGGAGATTTGATGCTTCAAGGTTGAAGGGGACATAGAGCCAAGAGGCTGTATGGGAAGATCATGACTAGAGGCAGCCAGGGCCTGGTTCCACGAGCCCTGGGCACGCAGTCACCACACCGTGGTGTACACAGAAGGAAGGGGTGATTGCATGGGGACCATCCTTCCAGGGCAGGCATGGCTACTGATGGCCGCTCTGGCCACTGCAGATTCTATTTCTGAGTGTAACTCACCTAAATAAGCCTTCAACAATGGAAAGCTAAGACTCCAATCATCTTTATCTTAGATTTTTAAAATAACATCCTTTTCTTGAGAACGGAAACTTCTTGGTAACTTTTCTCCCCAATCCTGCATTTGAGTGAAATCTAAAGGTTACTTTAAATATAAAGTTCATCTTATCAAGAGCATCTGGAAGTCTTTACAGTGAGTCTATTTTTATTTCATATTTAGCAGTAGTAAAAAGTGTACTAAGAGTAGATGGCACCAAGGAGTTGCCATTTTTCACACCTCCAACCAGCACTCTTGTTTCCTCTTGCAAATGTCATGATAAAAGAGCCAAACTTCAAACTTCTGTTTTCTCGAAGTCACTTAAAATCATGTCTGGAGTGCTTCTGAGTTGTGAGAGACCACTCCTACTTCTGTCTGTACGCCAACAGTTTGAAAATGGGACAGTGAGATGATGGATGGGGAATGGGTATCTGTTCTGAAGAAGGAATGATGAACTTAAATGTACCACTACTAAAGTTGATATACTATAATTGATATGCTCTGTTGGCCAAAAAGTTCATTCAAGTTTTTCCATTAGATGTTACAGAAAAACCCCAAAACCTTTTTGGCCAATCCACCATAATGCAGGGTGAGTTCTTTACAGATAATTTTCAGCATGCCAGGGAATGGTCCTGTTTGATTTGGTACTGAGGATATTCAGAGTTCGTGCCCTAGCAGAAGGCAGCCTTATTTGGAGGAGGCAGCCTTTAGAAAACTTGGTACCTGAGTGGAGAGTGAGGGCAAGTTACCAAGATGACCGGGTTGCACAGCCCGTGGGAGGGGGTGCCTGTCTGCTTCCTCCTGCAAGCTCAAGGTCATGCACATTCGGAAACCAGCTCCTGGTCCAGGAGCTGGGAGCCTAAAGGATCACCTGGTGCAGACCGTGGTGGGTTCAGTATCAAACTGTCTTGACTGCCAGTGCCTATTTCCTGTGGCTGGGCTCCCCGTCTCACTGAAAAACACATCCCCACTTCACCTCTGTATTTCATTCCTCCCCTGTTTTCCTCAGGGCGTGTTCCCCTTTTTCCTTCTTTACTATGTGTAGTCAATATTTCCTCCTGCCTCGGCAGTTGTAGTCCATACCCCATCTCATTTCTCTGTAACCATTCCTATTTCCCTCTCAGTTACTCATCTCCTCCCTCAAATTCTTTTTCCAGTCACGGCAAACTTCTTGAAAAAGTAGTCTGCACTTGGTAAAGCCTTCACAGGCTCATCTCAGCCTAAGACAAAGTGATTTCAAACCCTTTGCTTTAAGGCAGTACCTAAACTGTGTTCACAAAGATCACTGAAACACTCGGGGCTGCCACAATTGACGACTTCTCAGTAGTGCATCTTGATTATTCTTTTCCCCTTAAAACACTCGCCCTTCCAAATCTTTTCACTTTCTTCTCAACATCTGGCCACTCACTCTCCATCTCCTCCCCCTCATACCATCAACACAGAGGATCCCAAGATTCTGTCAACATTTCTCTCCTCACTCCAGTATGCATTCTTTCCCAGCGTGCATGCTTTCTCTTTGCTTCAACTGTGGCTTGTGTGCCAACGATTCCCAGATCCATATAACACTGACCTGACTTCTTGCTCTTGAACTGAAAGTCTGTACTTCTACGTCTCTCTTTTGGATATGTTGAGACTCTCAAATTCAGCATAGTCAGAGCTAGACTATCCTTTTCTCACACTCAGTCAAATGTGATACCTCCTTTTTCCACATCACTCACATGGCTGCTAAGTTCTGTTGACTGTGATTCTAAATGTCTTTCTGACATACCCCTCCATGGGCTACTGCCACTACCACTACTCTCAGACCGCTTTACTGGGATAAGAAGATGGCTAACAGAAGGAGCTCAGGGAATCAGACAAGCCGGTTTCAAGCTGCATTCTGTTTTTTTCACTTAAAGACCTCAGTTGGAGTCTTGAAGACTCAGTTTTCCCACCTGTCAAGTGGGGCCAGTATTTAGAACTACTGTAAGAAATTTAGTGATCTAACCAAAATGTTATTCACAATGATTGGCACAGGTAGCCACTCAGAAATGCTGTGTTTTTCACTCAGTACTCTCTTTACTCCCCCCCCATCTCTGAGCTGGAGCTCCTTGTTTTCAGCCCATCTTTCCTCTCCAATACACATTCAACTCTCACACCCCTTCCTTTCTATATCAGATACCTACTCAAGTGAGTCTTTGGTTCAAAAAAAAAAGAAAACCTTTTCACAAATTTTCACTGCCCAAATGACAAAGATCATTCTCCTTAATATGGCATTTATGACCCTTTGGAAATCTAACCCTAAGCTACATTTCCAGCTTACAAATTCACCACTCCTTGTTATGTATAACCTATGTACCTAATGTTACTTATATTGCCAAACTTGTTTTTTTATCACAGCCACCTCATCTTCAAGGTCTTCCTCCCTTTCATTTCTAACTGATGAAATCATACTTTGCATGAAATTCTTGCCACCTCTTCTTAATATCTTCTGCTTCTGATAGGTAAACCATTTCTGTCCTTTACTGTGCCCTTACATTGCATAAGCTCTGTGTCCCCCAATAAAGTCTAATTCCTTGGAAGCAAAGAACCCTCCTTATTATTCTGGCACATTGCATTCATTGATTCATTCATTCACCAAACATTCCTTAACTGAGAACCAGGCACTGCACTAAGTACTAGGGACACAAAGCCGAAGAAGATATGGTCCATACCATTAACCATTAGGCAATCTGGCTGGGAAGATGGGCATACAAACAATTCCAGTAGAGGGTTATGGGTGAGAGGATAGAGCAGTGGCTCTCAATCCTGACTGTATATTAGAATCCCTAGAATTGATTTTTTTAAATGCTAATGCCTAGGTTCAACCACCAAAGATTCTAAGTTAATTCATCTGTGATGCATTTTTTTTTAAAAGTTCTTCTGGTATAGTTACGACAGTGAGGATTGCAAACCGAGAAAGAGCTCTAGACAGCACACAGAGGTATATCTTATAGCTGGCACTTTTGGATGTTCTACAAATTGCCCCTTTTATGTACCTCCTTCCTCTACATGAACTAGGAGATTCTGCCATATTCCTGCCTCAGAGGTAGATCCTAACTGCTTGTTGTTGCTTTCAAGTTTAAGAAAGACAGTCTTGGCAGCAACGTGGAGAATGTCTTAGAGCGGGGCAAAGGGTGGAAGTAGAAGGGCTACTTAGAAGACTATTGTTGCGTTAATAGTTGGAAGACTATTGTGTTCTCAGATTCATGGGAAATAATACGAATCTGAACTAAAACAGTGGCAGAGGGCAGGCAGAGAAGACTTAATGCAGGATAAAATTAACAGGATGATAAATATAGGTTATAGAGCATAAAGGAGAAAAGTGAGTTAAGAATTACTCAAACTTTCTAGACTCAGTAAATGAGTAGACCATAGTGCCATTCACTAAGAGAGGGATTATGGGGAAGAGAAAGTCTGACCTAAGTGTGGAACACCCAAATGGAGAGGGACAGCAAAGAGCTGAGAATACTCAACATTTGATGAACAAATTACTATGATTAATCTGGGTGGATACTGAAATATTCTAGTTCAAGGAACTGGTGCTGTATGCTATAACTTGAGTTCTCTCTAGGTCAAGTAAAGTTTTAATGATGGAAACATTTGAAGATATCTGATCAGAATAGAAAGGAAAAAGAAAGATAAGATTTGATGTAGCCCAAAATGATGATAAATCTGAACACTGTTCAGTTTGTGATCATTAATCACAAATGATTTGGGAGAACACTCCTAGTATACAGTCCTCCTACCTAAAGGCACTTTCTTAGTGTATCCAGAGGGTAAACTCTATGATGCATGATACAAGTTCTCTCCTTTCTTGGTTAGCAGGTTCTTCACATGATCCCCATCCTATAGAATAAGAAAGGGCTACCCTAACTACATGCTAGGAAGAGTCGAGGCTATCTATCTCCATGTTGTATATTTTGTCAAGAGAGCACAATCTATGATTTATTAATATAATTAGCTACCGAGGCTACAAACAACTTTAATATGCACATGTAAATATTTGCTTACCTTTGAAATTGATTAAAATAGCAAGTAAATGGCTGGGAACCAATCTCATCTTTCCAGTACTGTTGCCAATTCATGACACTTTCCAAGTTCTTCTGATTTTCTCTCTTACAGGGAGGAATATAGGAGCACTAACAAAACAGAACACAGAAAGTAAACCTATTATTCTATAGAATACTGAAATAGAGGCCGTTTTTAATAGATAGATGGCATTATGCTTATGGTAAATCTAATTCTGACCTACTTAATTTTCAATTTAACCAAACTGGAATTGCTAAACTATATTTCAAATTCTGAATTTGGCGCAATTACAGGAAGTATTCCAATAATAAAGATACAGCCAAAAATAACTTTCAGTCATTACACTATAAAGATACTTTATAAACAATTAGTTACAATCTACTAGTGGGTTGAAAGCATAATATGGGCCTGCTGATCAACAAAGAGAGGTAACACAAAAGTTGATTTTTATCCCTAGTCTCCAGCAGACTTTGACGTTTTCCTCTTCCACTTTTAACTGACAAAGCAAGCACACAGCTCTTCTCTGATACTGATCTCAGCCACTGAAACTAGTTTTCTTTCCTTACATGTTCTTGAACAGCAAAATCAAAGGGAAAGTTCATCTCAATTACATAATCAATGCATTTTGCTAACTGTTGCCCCTTTCTAGCCATGCCTCTGACAAAGTAGTTCTCTGTGAAGGGACTTTATTACTTGAAGAAATACACTCAGCAGAGTTAGAAGATTGCTCTTAACCCTAGATGTTACAATTAACCCTTAGCATTTCTAATCCATTTTTTCCATTTCAGTCTTTTATGATGATGATCACGATGAAGACGATGCCAGTTTACAGTTATTGAGTGTTTACTATGCCAGTGAAGTGGAAGTCCCTCAGTCATGTCCATCTCTATATAGTCCATGGAATTCTCCAGGCCAGAATACTGGAGTGGGTGGCCTTTCCCTTCTCCGGGGGACCTTCCCAACCCAGGGATCAAACCCAGGTCTCCCGCATTGCAGGTGGATTCTTCATCAGCTGAGCCACGAGGGAAGCCCTTACTATGCCAGACATGGTAATAAATGTTTAATAGCCTTACCTCCGATCCTTCTTACAACAATCCTATAATGACCCCCACCTTACAGATGAGGAAACTGAGATTTCCGTCAGTTCTACAACTGGAACTAGAGTCTGGTGACTCATCACATTCCACTCTCAGATGGTCTATCAAGGTGTTCAGTATTAAGGAGCAGAAAAAATATTCACTAGCTCTATAGTATAATTTGAGTCACGTGATTTTAGAGCATCTACTTTCTCAATGTCTTCTAGCCATTTTTGGGTAAAATACACACTGTTTAGCACGATGTACAAAACTCTCCATGATCTGGTCCCTGCCCTGTCCTCATTTTCACTCAAGCCTGAGATGCAGTCGTACAGAAGCTCTTGTTCCCAAATCTGCCATGTGGAATCACACAGTATCATACTTGCCTGTTTTAAGTCAGCCTCTCCAATTTGTTGGCAAGCTGGGACAAGGGCTATTATTTTCTCTTCTGTATCTTTAAACCTAGGACTATACCTGGTTAACATGGAAGTTTCAAAAATGTTGGTAAAATTAATTAATAATAACACATGTGGATACATCTTTATTCAAGAAGAGGAATTTTTTTTACGGCAGTTTAACATTTTAAAGTATATATAAACACATTTGAAATTTTATTTCATTTAAATTTTAAATATTTTTATTTTAAATTTTTAAAACAAAATTTTTAATTTTAAAAATTAAATTTTAAATTAATTTAAAAATATTTTTAAATTTTAGATTAAAATTTAAAGTTTCATTTATTTAAATTTAAAATATTTTTCTATTATATGTAACAAATTCACGTTATACAAATATTGTCTCAATGCATACTTACCCTCTGCATATATAGTTTCACTTCTACTAATAACAATAATATATAGCTAAAAATTCTGTAAAATTATGAATCCTGAGCTCTTCAAAGCAGCAGTCGGGCTTAGAAGCAATGGAGACCATTAGATAGGGTTCCAGTCTTATTAGCTGTTACATGTTTGGGCTTCAAGTAAATTACTTTTTTTCTGGATTTCATTTTTTCTGATCTGCTAAGTCTCCAAAATAAATTCTAGCTCTATATCTCTATGATTCTCTTCTTGGAGATACAGCAAGAAAGGATCCAGCAGAAGGCAGGACTGCAAACACTGTTGAGTATTTTCTCCAGAAGATATCCTGCCCACTGGGGAGATGGCCAGGAAGCCTGATGAAACCACCATTCCAGCCAGCAAGGAGGACAAGTGTGGTTAGTCTTTACTTGGAGACGTGTATTTTGCATTAGGAAAATGTTTATAAAGGGCTTCTGATTTTCCTGTTGCTTGTCTCCTATAATGTGACAGATGTTTCCTTTCCTTCTATTAAAAATTCTTTTTCTGTATCATAGTCAACTAGTTTATAAAGTGAGAGTAGTTGTGCCAAATGACTGTGCTCTTTGTAGGGGTCAGAAATTTCTAGATCTGGAGGTAGAAGCCATGAGGTGTGAAACTTGAAAAACTCATCAGAGCTCTTTTTGCAATAGGCACACTCAATACAGGGCTTCCCTAGTGGCTCGGCAATAAAGTATCCGCCTGCCAATGCAGGAGACGCAGTTTCGATCCCTGGGTTGGAAAGATCCCCCAGAGAAGGAAATGGCAACCCACTCCAGTAATCTTACCTGGGAAATCGCATGGACAGAGGAACCTCGTGGGCTACAGTCCATGGAGTTGCAAGAGTTGGACATGATTTAGCAACAAAACAACAATTGATACTCAAAACAAGAGGTATGCTAAACATTTCGGGGAATAACAACCAACAACCAAATGTAATTAAAGCAGATTTTTAAATTCTGTAATTATCTCAGTTTGAAAAGTTTATTATTCAATTTTGGGAGGAGGGGAAAGAAATGGATTTAAAAGAAATGTCTCTACTGAATGACAGCTCTATAGTCTGACCAGGAGAATTACAACTACACATTTCTGAAAAAGTCAGACTAAAACTTTCACTGAGGGCATAAAGTTTTATATTAGGTATGTTGTGACTTTATATGGGATGAAAGAAATGTTTATTGCCTCTAGGAGACTTTGAGCTAGTATAGATGGATTTTTGGAAGCAAAGCACTCTCTCACATTAGGGAAAATAACCTGTGATCAAAATTTAAGTATTTTTTCCATGGACTGCATTCTTTCCAAAGAATATCATAGATTAAATAATGAGTTTCCAATACTCCAGCAACTTCTAAAGTGCACATCGCCTTGAAAGGAAAATTGGGAAAACTGTTAAAAGGCTAAACTTTAAGGCTCTTAAAAATCATTATTATCTGTTTTGTTATACCTTGATTGTCCAGTTAATTGGTCATTAAATTTTCTATGAAGCCTAACTCAGATTTGCTCTAGATTCTGTCTCAATTTAGTGGATCAGTGTAGATTGTTAGCATTTTAAAATAAGGTATAAGTGAAAATTCAAAGCAGTGTTCCAGAAAAAAGAATTCAAAAATCAGTCATAGAGATTTTCTTTTCTGGTTTGTTCAAGTCGTTCAAGGTTTTCCTGGCACCAAACAGCTCCCTCATAAATGTCTCCCCTTTGGAGGAGGGACACAAATAACAATGTGTGTCTTATCACCACCATCAGCAGCAGCATGGTTAACATTTCATTAACCCAAATCTCATTCAATTCAAATGAGCAAATATTATAATCACCCTCATTTTACAGGTGAGGAAACTAAGGGACAGAGGAGTTTCAGAAAACTTTCCTTAGGGCTTCCCTGGTAGCTCAGTGGTAAAGAATCCACCTGCCAATGCAGGAGACACGCATTCGATCCCTGGTCCTACATGCCATGGAACAGCTAAACCTGTGTGCCACAACCACTGAGGCTGTGCTCTAGAGCCCAGGAGCAGCAACTGCTGAGCCCATGCACCCAGAGCCTGTGCTCCACAGCAAGAAAAGCCACCAAAATGAGAAACCTCTCACTGCAACTGAAGAGTAACACCCACTTGTCAGAACTAGGGAAAAGCCTGAGCAGCAACAAAGACCCAGCACAGTCAAAAGAAAAATTAAAAATTAAAAAAAAAAAATCTTTTCTTAGATTACAATGCCAAATGGAACAGCTGGGATTCAAACCACAGAGAATTGTTTTTTTCCTGAGCTTCTTGAGTCATTTTATTTTATTATTTTTAGCTTTTTTTTTTTTTTTTTTTTTTGCTGCTCATGGGGTCTTAGTTCTCTGACCAAGGATTGAACAGGGACCCTCGGCAGTGACAGCGCAGAGTCTTCACCACTGCACAGCTGAGGAATTACCTGCAGAGAATTCTTAACCACTGCACCACAGTGCCTCGCTTTAGGGCTTCCCACTTTTCCCTTTTTGGAGCCCCCTGATTTGGTGGTCAGGGAGATGGCCCAACTTCCACAACCCTCTCTTGGAGAACTAGTGTACCGTTTTCTTGGGAATGGACTTTGTGAAGGCCTCCTGTGGATTGGTGGGCTGAGGCTGTCGGTTGCAGCCCTTTGGTTTCCCGGTACTTTCTCAGAGAAATGTATTTTAAGTCTTTGCTTGTTCCCTCCTGTCTCAGTTTGGCTTCAGGGGTGGTTTTTGGTGCCACAGATGTAATTTCACTTAGGTAAATTTATAGACGCAAGGTCTTCAGTTATGGAGGACAAAGAGCATTCCCTTGGAGAAACTTCTTCATGCCGTTATGACCTTTTCTTGTTTTTCATTTGCAAAGGCTGCATTTCCCAACTTCTAATACCATTATCGCCCAAATAACCTTCACTAGAGGCTGTGTCATTTGCTGCCTAAAATTGCATGAAATCACTCTCTTTAAAAAGTCAGGAGAAAAAGAGGCACATGATAAAATATATTTGTTTAATGCCTACCTTTTAGAAAGGAAATTTGACTTTTGCATTCATGAAAGAAATTGATGGAACTGAAAGGGCTATTCTGAGTGTATTAACGTAAAAACTTTCAGACAGTTTATAAAGGGAAGAAACTATCATCACTTGATGTGAAATATCTGATTATGTATGTATTATCACTTATTTTACATTATCTTATTTTAGGGCTTATCAAGATTCGTAACAGCATTCTTTTTCAGCCTACCACAATGAATTTGTATTTTAATAGAAACTTCTTGAGTGGGTTCTTTGTGATGTGTCTTGAGGATTGCGTTTCAATCATGTGGGCAGAGTAGGCAAAATTCATTTTCTTCCTTTACTGAGTCACTTTAAAAAAAACCACTGCACAAAACACACCGTCTATTCAGCTAAACACTGGGGGCTGGGTTCTATATTAGGCATTACTTCAGAAAGAGAAATTAAGACATTTTTTTGGTTCCAGCTTCTTTCTTGACTTGACTTGGTTAGGGAGGTGAGGATTGAAAGACATAATATTGGAATGGGTTTAGTAGATTAAATAATTTCCAAAGTAAATTTGGTTAGAAAATGAATTCTTAAAACATTATCTACTGGAACATAGATTTAATTATATTTTATACTGTACTTCCCCATTTTCTGAAATCTTGTAAGACATCTTTGTGTCAGCTCTGGTGTATAATTTTAATGTCATTTCTGACAACATAAACAAACAATTAGAAAAGCACTTAAAAGAAAGGGGGGGAATTCCTTGGTGGTCTAGTGGTTAGAATTCGGTGCTTTCACTGCCATGGCCCAGGTTCAGTTCCATGTCAGGGAACTGAGATCCTGTAAGCCACACAGCCAAAAAGAAAAAAAAAAAAAAAAAAAAGCTCTGTGTAATAAAAAGTTTAACTGAGTCATTTATAAACCCTACAATATTTCACATGCCTCATGACTTCATTAATTGTTTGCAAACGTGTGCACTGCATGCAAACACATATTCCTTATGAATGTAGGTTAACTGAACAAACACATACGGAATTACATGTCAGCTAAGCTAAATTCTAGGGCAAGTGGTTCCAGTATGCACACCCACATCTGAAAGCTAAATGGAAATAATCTTATGGAAGAATCTGAAGGCCAAATAAATGGCTTAGAAAATGTGAAAAGTAGGGCTAAGAACAAAACGGCGCTAAAATGAGCTCTTCAGAGAGAGCAAGCTGGACAGGTACAGAGCGGTGCCCAGACTAGAATAGGGTTCATCAAAGGACGGTCCACAGACCCCTAGACTGTCAAAAGATCCACCCTTCTGAGAGTCGCATTCAGAGGCACTAGGAACTTGCATTTTTAACAGCTTTCTTTCTTCCGTGGAATGACAGGTTTGGGGAATTGATCATTTATGCACTAAACCATTCTTGATTGCTCAGTACAGGATACAAAGCTTAGATGTTACTCTCTAGCCCTCTTCTTCCTCCCTTCCCAGGAACATGTAGTGCAGTAATAGTAGCATACGTTAGAGTGCTTTGTAGTTACGAAAGAGAAAGTGAAAATTTTGGCTTTGAGGGGAAATAGAAGTCTTCACAAAAGAGACAACATGATTGTGTCTTTAAGGTTGAATGGGAGTTTGTTTCTCAGAGAAGGGGTTGGGAAGGGGACATTCCAAGAAGAAGAAATGGAATGTGATGGATGTTCCAGAAAGACTGAATCATCTAATGTGCTTGAAGGTGAGGGACATGGGAGAAGACATAGGAAAATGCCCCAATTTTCTGAACCACTCACTATTCATGAAGAATTGTTCTCCTAGCCTCACCGATTTCTGTGAAAAACAGCTCACTACCCACCACAGAGTATTCCCACCCGCCCTCAACTCTCCTTTAGTTGGACTGTATTATTACGTGTTGAAACTACATCTGCATTTTTGTAATTTAACATTATTTATTTAACTTCTGGATTCAAATAGACTGCTAAAGTTGGTGACATTATTAAAACTGAAAAAAGTTTGGAACAACACTCCACTTTCAAGAGAAAATAGTTCATTCAGCTGGAAAGTCAGAAAATAAAAATGCAGTGTCTTTGCCAAAAAATAGAGGTTGAATCTCAATAGAAGTCAGAGCAAAACAAGAAGTTTTAATCTGGAAGAAGCTCAACAATAATTAGTTATAATAAGCATGGCAGTATATGTAAAGATGTGTTCAACGGCTTATGATGATAATTTAAAATCCTTAAGGAGATGGTCAATCCTCTTATAACCATATAGAACACTGAAATGAAATAAAATGTCTTACGTGCTCTTGAATGCCTTCAGAAATGCCTCATAATGTGTGTATATGTGTGTGTGCTTGGTCGCTCAGTCATGTCCAACTTTTTGTGCCCCCATGGACTGCCACCTGCCAGGCTCCTCTGTCCATGGGAATCTCCAGGCAAGAATACTGGAATGAGTTGCCATTTCCTCCTCCAGAGGAACTTACCAACCCAGGGATCAAACCCACACATCTCCTGCATCTCCTACACTGGCAGGTGGATACTTGACTACTGAGCCACCTGGGATTCATTATGTGTGTGTGTGTGTGTGTGTATAAAATAAAATATTAACAATCATCATTTCTGCATGAATGAAAACAACAAGTCCTGTCTGTGGTAAGTCCCCTAGAACCAGGATTGATAGAGAGTGGTGATGAAAAATTGATGCTTCCTATTTGGCAGAATGTATTTTTCCATAGATGGCTCCACCAATATCTATCCTATTTTACATGCTCTTACAATGTGACATTGACTCTCCTCTACTCAGTGTTGCGGGTTTCCCTTTCCTAGAATATGGATGAGTCTGTGATTACAGAGGAAGTGATGCTATGTGACTTCCAAGGCTAAATCAGAAAAAGAGGACATAGCTCCTGCCTGCATCTCTCTCTTGGGAATGCTTGCCTTTGGAGTTCTGGCATTATGCTGTGAGAAAGCCCAGAGTAGTCCATGCAGAGAGACCACATGGAGAGGCCTGTGTAGAGAGGAACCAAGGCCCCCCCCTCACAGCCAACATCAACTCTCTGACACATGAGTGAATGAGCCTTTAGATGGTTCTTGCCTCCAGGCTTTGAGTATTTCACTAGAACCTCAGACATCACAGGGCAGAGATAAACTGTCCCCATTATGCCCTATCTGTATTTATGATCCTCAAAATTTGTGATCATAATAAAAATGATACACACTCGTGTGTAGTCGCTCAGCTGTGTCCAACTCTTTGTGACTGGACTGTAGCCCACCAGGCTCCTCTGTCTATGGGCTTTTTCAAGAAAAATACTGGAATGGTTTGCCATTTTCCTCCTCCAGGGGATCTTCCCTACCCAGGAATTGAACCCAGGTCTCCTGTGTCTCCTGCACCGCAGGCGGATGATATCATGCTGATGATACACACTGCTGATATCAGAAATTGGGGCGTACAAAGTGTTCTAGATTCCTTGGTAAAGCTCAGGTGTGCCAGAGGGTGGGAAATGCAGTGGTCTGTTATTTCAGTGATGCTTCTGGGGGTATCCTGGCACAGGGAATTTCTGGATATCTCCTCCAAAGTGAAAGAGATTGCTGTCCCTTTCACTCATTAAAACTAAGAGGCACAGTGCTTGATGGACTCTTGACATTTTGGAGGAAACACTTACCCATATTTTGGACTGCACCTCTGATCCCTTACTGAGCAATCCACAAACCTGACCCCTTTCAGTGGCAGCCAGAGCAGGAGAATCTGCTCTTTTCACTGACTTCTGTGCCCCAGGACCTCGAATGGTATCCAAGGAGTACCGGATGGGAGGGATAGATGGAGCCTGTGGAGTTCTGATAGTGTAAATCAAACCCATGCTTTCTTTGACAAATTGCTATTCTCCTTTCAAGAAACTCTTGGTTTGTTACTGATGCCTAAGCATGGGACATCCAGTCACCATGTCATTCATTGTATACTGGGGTATTCGACCCACCTAGACATAGAGGTGGGGTTTTCAGGGCTAGCGCAGCTCCTGCAGGCAAACAAGATTCATAAGAAAATGCTTCGCATTCCCGACATATCTTCACTTTTGTACTATGGCCTTCTCAACTTATCCTAATGTGCAGTTGTTAATCTAGGCTTATTTTTCTCATACTAAGATATTCAGGGAGGCCTGGCATGCTGCAGAGCACGGGGTTGCGAAGAGTCGGACATGACTAGGTGACTGAACAACAACAAGATATTCATCCCTCTAGGAGTACTCCGCAGTGTGCTTGAGAGTGCTTAAAGCCTGTGACCAGTTCTGGACAAAGAAAACATTTGAGCTCAGTTTAGCATAACTTTGAGCAGAACTTCTAATTGTTTATTTCTCTTTAAAGGAATGATGTTGGAGGTATAGGCCTATATTGATTTATGGGCAATAGATAACAATAAACTGCATTTTGAGTAAACTGATTAGAGTATGTTACAGCCTCAGAAAAAGAACTCTGATCAATACACAAGATTCAAAAGTTGTATTTTCCATGCACCCTTTCTCAGGAAGCTAACTGAAGATGTATCTCACCAAAGCAAAGGTATATAGACAATGGCATAGGGTCAAGGAAACAGAATACCTAATAGAGGAGAGACATAGCAGGTCCAAGGTGCAACCAGCGCAGTTTGGGGCAGTAGGCTGAAGGAGTTCAGAAAGGAAAGTTTTTTAAAAGAGAAAAAAGTAGAATGAAACAGTTACACATTATGAATAAGGATATGGGCTCCCCAGGTGGCACTAGTGGTAAAGAACCCACCTCCCAGTGCAGAAAACATAAGAGACGAGGGTTTGATTCCTGGGTCGGGAAGATACCCTGGAGACGGGAATGGCAACCCACTCCAGTATTCTTGCCTGGAGAATCCCTATGGACAGAGGAGCCTGGTGGATTACGGTCCATGGGGTTGCGAAGAGTCAGACATGACTGAAGTGACTTAGCAAAGCATATATATGAAAAACAGTATACAAAGGAGTCTTACAATTCTGTGGCAGAATTTTGTAAAAGTAAGAGAAAGGTACATAAGGAAGTAAGAAAATATTAAAAGAGCATGATTATTAGTACAAAGAAAAAGTGGCAATAAAAATGAACATTATGTAGTTAAAATAAAGTTAAACACTCCATGTTAATTTGGCCCAAAACTATGATATCTAAAGGATGAACGGCTGAAAAATGAGATGGAATAGGATAGTGTAAGAAAGTTAAACGCTCAGATTCAACCATTGGCAAGTAATCGTCTAAAATATATACATTGGCAAGCCTACTGTTTCAACATGGATTTAAACGATGGAAAAAGAGAAAACAAAAACAGTGAAATATACTTGTCTCTGGATGCGAAAAGGGATTTGGACAGAGGAGTCCTCATTGTAGTTCTATTGAGATCTTTCTCTATTTCCTCTCTAGTAACTGGTCTACTTTGAAAAAGAAAAAAATCATTACTAGATTGTTTTAGTTTGGAAGTTTGTATTACCCTAGAGAATCACCATCTCATCCTATGGTTTCAAATCTACTAGCATAATATTTGATCCAAGTATTCAGGAATCAGTATAGAATAACGGGCAACTTTTTTTGTTTTTGTTTCTTAACCATACCATGCAGCATACAGGATCTCAGTTCGCCCACCAGGGATCAAACCCGTGCCTCTAGCAGTGGAAGCCCAGAATCTTAACCAATGGACTGCCAGTGAAGTCCTCAGAGAATTTATTTTACAGTAATACTTCTGGAATTTCTCTCATTACAGAAATAATGGTTTACAGATATCTGGACATCCTTTAGCCCAGTTAAGTTGACATAGGAAATTAACCATCACATCTATAAGTCTTCCACTGAAGAGAAAGCCATTTATTGCCAAGAGCTCTTCACGTAATGAGTTTTGAATCACTGCTCTACCATGGTGTAAATATTCTCCCAAATTGGTCATTTTTTCTTTCAATTTTAATATTTTTGAAAAATGTTAACTTTTTTCTTACTGTGTCATTTTAAAAGTATATTATTTTATAATATTTGCTCTTGCTTTAAAGGGCTTTGTCCACTGACAAAATTATGTTAATATTTACCTACATTTTCAGGACTTTCACAGTTTATTTTTGTAAATTAAAAGTTCATTCCATCAAAATTATAATTTTATTTTAACTGAATATTTTCAGAATAATTTTGAGTATTTTGCAAATAAATTTTATTTGGAAAATTACTATTTTAAAATACATAACATTCATAACATTCAGAGATCAGATCAAAATAGCAGAAGTGTATGATATGGAGCTCACCTTCTCCCCTACAGATACATCAAAAAATATCTATGTGTGTAATGACTCTCACAGAACATCTGCTGAACACTGGCAGAAGTCCTCAGACCCCCAAAAGAGCAAGAAAATCTCCAAGTAACTGGGTAATACAAAAGAAAAAAGAAAAGACAGAAAGAAATTGGGATGGGATCTGCACCCTTGGCAGGGAGATGTGAAGGAGGAAAGGTTTCCACACACTGGGAAGTCCCCTCACCGGTGGGGACAGAGAGGGAGCTTTGGAGCCTCGGAGGAGAGCGCAGCAGCAAGTGTGCTGAGGGCAAAGCAGAGAGAGCTGCACAGAGCGTGGGTGCTGACCCACACTTCCCAGCCTGAGATGCTTGTCCACTCGCCCAATGGAGCAGGTGGGGGCTGAGTACTGAGGCTCAGCTTTGAAGGTCAGACGCCAGGGGGAGGACTGGGGTTCACTGTGTGAAGACGGCTAGAGGGGGCGAGGTTGTAGAGCACCACAAGTGAGGGAGTCTGGGAAGAAGCCTCTCACTAGAGAAGCAAGGGACCACTGCTGGAGGGTGAGCAAGAAGACAGGGGGGTCTGCCGCAGGAGCTTCTTTCTCTGTGCGCCTACGGGTGGCAGGGCACTGCCTACACGAGCTCCAGGGAAAACAGGACTACCATATGACCTAGAAAACCCACTCCTGGACATAAACCTGGAGAAAAATCCGTAAGTCAAAAAGATACATGTACTTCAAAGTTCATTGCGGCACTATTTATGATAGCCAGGACATGAAAGCAACCTAAATGTTCATCAACAGAGGAACGGATAAAGACGATGCGGCACATATACACAATGGAACTGTATTACTCAGTCATTAGAAACAATGAAATTGTGCCATTTGCAGAGATGTGGACAGACTGAGAGACTGTCATACTGAGTGAAGTTAAGTCAGAAAGAGAAAAACAAATATCGTATAACATCACCTATATGTGTAGAATCTAGAAAAATGATACAGATGAACTTAATTTGCAAAGCAGAAATAAAGATACAGACATAGAGAAAAAACATATGGAGACCAAAGGGCAAAGGAGAGGTGGGATGAATTGGGAGATTGGGATTGACATATATACACCACTAGGCATCAAATGCATAACTAATGAGAACCTACCACACAGCATGGGGAACTCGACTCAATTCTCTGGTGAACTGAGCAGGAAGGAAATCTAAAAAAAGAGGGCCTATTTGTATGTGTATAGCTGATTCCGTATAGCAGAAACTAACACAACACTGTAAAGCAACTCTGCATGTGTGTGTGCTCAGTCGCTTCAGCGTTGTCCAACCCTTCTCGACCCTATGGACTGTGTGTAGCCCTCCAGGCTTCTCTATCCATGGGATTCTCCAGGCAAGAATACTGCAGCGAGTTGCCATGCCTTCCGCCAGGGGATCTTCCCAGCCCAGGGATCGAACCTGCATCTCCTGCATTGCAGGCAGATTCTTCACTGCTGAAGTCCTATAAAGCAACTGCTGCTGCTGCTGCTAAGTCACTTCAGTCGTGTCCGACTCTGTGCAACCCCACAGATGGCAGCCCACCAGGCTCCCCCATCCCTGGGAATATCCAGGCAAGAACACTGGAGTGGGTTGCCACTTCCTTCTCTAATGCATGAAAGTGAAAAGCGAAAGTGAAGTCACTCAGTCGTGTTCGACTCATAGTGACCTCATGGACTGCAGCCTACCAGGCTCCTCCGTTCATGGAATTTTCCAGCAAAAGTACTGGAGTGGGGTGCCATTGCCTTCTCCATGTAAAGAAACTATATACTTCAATAAAAATTAATTAAAAACAAAAAACAAAAAATCCCCTGGACTCCTACCACCCAGAACTCCTACCACAGGACTTTCTCCTTTGCCCCCTCCCCAACAGTTTCCCACAAATTAAATCAAAGTAAACATTGTATTTTGTATTTGCTTCTCTCATTCACTATCAGTGAGTATAGCCTGCATTATCCTTTTTGATGGCAGTGCTTCTTGGCTGCATCTTCATCTCTTTCACCTTCTTTAAACAGTAGACATCATCTTCCATTTTTTTTAATCACTATATACAATGCTCATTAAATATTGTGCACAATCAATTTTGCTGACAAGTTTGGCATTGATTCTTAGGAGTAGAAATCCTACCTCGAGGGAGGGGGGAGGGATAAATTAGGAATTTGGGATTAACAGATAAACATTGCACATGCGTGCTTAGTTGCTTCAGTCACGTCCGACCCTGTGTGACCCTATGGACTGTAGCCTGCCATTCTTCTCTGTCCGGGGGATTCTTCAGGCAAGAATACTGGCATGGGTAGCCATTCCCTTCTCCAGCGGATCTTCCCCACCCAGGGATTGAACCTGGGTCTCCCCCATTGCAGGCATATTCTCTACTGTCCTTCTTATAGCCAAATAAAATTCCTTGCATGAATACAGCACATTTTATTTGTCCATTCATCAGTTGATGGACATATGATTTATTTACACTTTTTGGCTATTAAGAATAATGCTACTATGAATAGTCATGTACAAGTTTTTATGTGGACATGTGTTTTCATTTCTCTTGGGTATATACCTAGGAATGGAGTTGCTGGGTCTAATGGTAATTCTGTTCAACTTTTCCAGGAACTGTCAACTGTTTTCCAAAGCAGCTACAAATTGTTTACATTCTTATCAACAATGTATGAGGATTCTAATGTCTCCACACCGTCATCAAAACTTGTTACTGTCTTTTAATTTTTAATGGTCACCTAGTGAGCTGAAAGTAGTATCTTATTGCAGTTTTGATTTGCGTTCCCCTAATGACTAAGGGGGAGCTCAGTTGGTAAAGAATCTGCCTGCAATGCAGGAGACCTGGGTTCAACCCCTGGGTGGAGAAGATCCCCTGGAGAAGGAAATGGCAACCCACGCCAGTATTCTTGCCTGGAGAATTCCATGGGCAGAGGAGTCTGGCAGGCTACAGTCCATGGGGTCGCAAGAGTCGATCACAACTTAGCAACTAAACCACCACCAATGACTAATGAGGGCTTCCCAGGTGGCGCTAGTGGGAAAGTATCCTCTTGCCAATGTAGGAGACATAAGACTAGGGTTCAATCCCTGGGTCAGGAAAATTCTCTACAGGACAGCACGCCAAGAACAGAGGAGGCTAGTTGCTACAGTCCATAAGGTTGCAAGAGTTGGACATGACTGTGCACACTTTGGACATGACATATGCATGCAATGACTAATAATGTTGAGCATATTTTCATGTGCTTATTGCTCATTTGTATATTTCTTTGGAAAAATATCCATTTCCAACTTTTGTCCATTTATAAATTGGGTTGTTTTTGTGTTACTGTTGTTATTGAGTTGTAAAGGTTCTTTATATATCCTGGATATTCAATCCTTATTAGATACATGATTTGCAAATATTTCCTCTCATTTTGTGGTTATCTTTTCACTTTCTTGATAGTATCCTTCAAAGCACAAAACTGTAAATATTTAAAAATTTTTTATTATGTCCAATTATCTATTTTTCCTTCGGTTGCTTGTGCTTTTTGCATCATGTTAAGAAACTGTGCCTAATTCAAAGTCATAAAGATTGACAGCTGTGTTTTCTTCCAATAGCTTTATAGTTTTGCTTTTACATTCAGGTCTCTCATTGATTTGAATTAATTTTTGTATTATGATGTAAAATAGAAGTCCAACTTCACTCTGCATGTGCATATACAATGGTTCCAGCATATTGGTTGAAAAGACTTTTTTTCTATTGAATGCTCTTGACAACCTTGTCAAAATCAATTACTTATAAATGTATGCATTTATTTCTGGATTCTCAACTCTATTCCATAGATTTGGAATCTATTCCTCATGTCAGTACCATACAGTCTTGATTACTGTAGCTTTCAAGTAAAATTTAAAATTGGAAAGTGTGAGCCTTCCAACTTTGTTCTGTTTTTCAACATTGTTTTGACTATCCTGGGTCCTTTGCACCTTTATTGGAATTTCAGGATCAGCTTGTCAATTTCTGAAAAAGAAAATCCAACTGAGTTTTTTTTTTATAGAAATTGTAATGAATCTATAGGTCAATTCAGAAAGTGTTGCCATCATTACAATATTAAGCTTCCCAATTTATGAACAAAAGGTATCTTTGTTTAGTTCTTTCTTTCAAGTGTTTTGTAGTTTTCAGGGTACAAGTCTTACACTGTTTTGTTAAATTTGTCAAATATACTCCTAATTGTTTTATTATTTTGATGCTACTGTAAGTAGAATTGTGTTCTTAATTTCACTTTTGGATTGTTAATTGTTACTGTATAAAATACAATTATACATTTACTAAAAATACTGGTATTGTACACTTATAATGGATGTATCCTTATGAAGTGTCAATAAGATCTCAATAAAGCTATTACAAATCAACGCTTTAAAAAAATAAAAATACAATTGATTTTTGCACATTGACCTTATATTTTGCAGTCTTGCTAAATTTATTTGGCCCAGTAGCTTTTTTTTTTGCTGGATTTTTCAGGAGTTTCTATATACAAGATCATGTGATTTGTGAATAGAGATAGTTTTATTTCTTCCTTTCCAATCTGGATGTCTGCTGTTTCATTTTCTCATCTAATTGTCCTGACCAAAAATGTCCAGTACTATGTCAAACAGGAGAAGAAAGAATGGACATCCTTATCTTGTTTCTGATCTCAGGGGGAAAGTTTTCAGTCTTTCATTATTAAGTATGATACTAGTTGTGCGTTTTTCATAGTTCCCCTTTATCATGCTGAGAAAGTTCCCTTCAGTTCCTAGTTTGTTGATGTTTTAAGTCATGAAAGGATTTTGTCAATTTTTTTCTGCATATATATATGCATGTGATTTCCGTCATTTATTCTATTATTATGCTGTATTGATTTTATTATGTTTAACCAAGTTTGCATTTCTAAAATAAATCGCAGTTGACATGGTGCAATATCATAGACTCTTCTCCTCAAAAGACAAAAAAGAGAGAATACATCCCAATTCATTCTGTTACTATGATACCAAAAAGCAGACAAAGATATCATAAAAAAACTACAGATCAATATACTTTATGAATATAGATGCAAAAATCTTCAACAAAATGCTAGCAAACCAAATTTTGGAATATATAAAAAGAATTATATATCACAACCAAGTTGCGGGAATTGGGAGTGAGAAATAATATGCATGAGATTTCCTTTGGGAGCAATGGAAATATTCTGAAATTAGCAATGATGCTTGCACAACTTTGTGAATATACCAAAAAACTGTACACATTAAAAGGGCAAACATTACAATATTTGAAATATATCTTTTTTACAGGAAGCTGTCTTTCCTTTATTTTTCCTCTTTCATTCTTCTTTCTGCCCACAAGGCAGATGCTATGCAAGTTAGGAAAAACATGTTAAGGGACATGTTAAGAGCAACAAGACAGTAAGAAACTGGGTGTTTGAATGACCTTCCAGATTAGAATGGTTTAGCCCCATAGACTGCTTACAAGCTCAGACATTTACAAAAGAAAAAACCTAGTACTTCCTTAGATGGAGGAGACATGGGTTCGATCCCTGCGTTGGGAAGATCCCCTGGAGGAGGAAATGGCAACCCACTCCAGTTTCTTGCCTGGGAAATCCCACGGATTGAGGAGCCTGGTGGGCTACAGTCCAGGGAGTTTCAGAGTCTGACAGGACTGAAACAACTTAGCATGTGGTACTTCCTTAGGGTTTTTCTTGTTTGTTTGTTTAGGTTACTTTTATTAGGTTCTTATTAAAGCATCCCATCAACATCCTAATTAATTCAGTTAGATTGTTCCTACTTTTTCACTACTACAAACAGTTCTGCAATGATAATCCTCTCACACACTTCTTGAACATGTGTTAGTTTTTTTAGGGTAAACTCCTTTGAAGGGAAACTGCTGTCATTTGCTTAGTTATCACAACGATTGTCGGGTATGCACAACTTCAGTTTCACATAGTATGTTTATTTTCCTAAGTGGTTGAACTAACTTTTCAGCAATAACATCTTCTCAAATCCTCACCATTACTTGGTCTTATGAAGCATCTTATGTTTTGTCAGCCTGATAGGTGTGAAATAGCATTCCATTATTGCTGTCATTTGAATTTCACTAGGATTACTGGAACAGAGAATTATTTCACATTTATTGATCATTTGGGTTCTTTCATGAATTGACTGTCCATAACCTTCACTGATTTTCCCATTATGTCAAACATCATTTTCTTAATGATTTATAGACATTTTCATAAATGTTGTTGATTACTTGTTTTTGTCATTATCTTCTACTTGTATGTGGCTTACTTTCTCACATTGTTTGCAATAATTTTAGTCATATGTAAATCATTGTTTTAACATGCTCAGATGTATCAATATTTTCCTTTTATGATTTGCTCTTTAAGCCTTATTTAAGAAAATATTTCTTAGACCTATGTCATAAAGATATTTTCCTATTCTAACTTCTGAAAGCTTTATAGTTTTCTTTTGACTTGTAGTTTTATTCCATTTAAAATTTGTTGTTATGGGTATGAAGCATGTATCAAATTTTATTTCTTTTTTATGAAGAGCTAATAGCTCAGGTATCATTATTCATAAACTCACACTTTCACTGATGAACTTCCTATACTATGTCTCTCAGTAAAATTTAATCATTTCTACCTTGATTTCACTGAGGATATAATGTTCATTATTTCACTCCTTTGAAATTTGTTAAGGCTTGCTTTATGGCCTGAATGTGATCAGTTTTGGGAAATATTATGTGGGCAATTGAAACCATGTGCACTGTGCTGCTACTGGATATATTAATTTATAAATGTCATTTGCATCCATTGTTAAACATGTTATTCAAATCTGCTGGATGTGTATTAATATTACTGTTGTCTGAGTATTTATCAGTTAGAAACAGAAATGTCCTAAAATCTCTCATTGTGATAGACATGTATATTTTTCCCTCAAGATACTTCTATATATTTCGGCTTTAATTTTTTGTTTTTATGTATTTTGAGTTAGTATTTTAGGTACATCCCAGTACAGAATTGTTGTATTTTATTGAATTAACTTTGATAACTATGAAATGTCTCTTTTTAGCTCTAGTGACACATTTTTGTTTAAAAGTCTCTTGTGTTTCATATTATACAAGTACTCCAGTTTTATTTTCTTCATTGTTTTGATGGAAGTATTGATGTTTGTATAGTGTGGTTTCCAGTTTATGATCTCTACCTTTAAATTGGAAGAGTTAGTCCATTTATATTCAATATAATTATAAATTTGGGTTTAACTCTATCTTATTTCTTTAACTTTTTATTTTTTATTGGAGTATAGACGGTTAATGATATTGTAATAGCTTCAAGTGGACAGCAAAGGAACTCAGCAATACATATATTTGTATCCATTCTCCTCCAATTCCCCTCCTATCCAGGTTTCCACATAACATTGAGCAGATTATTACTTTCTAAAATTTATTCTACCTGTCTACAGTCTTTTTACTCTCTTTTATCGCATTCTTCTAAACTTACTATTTTACATTACTTCATTTTCCCCACCTATTAGCTTGGTAATTATTTTCTGCTGTATAAATTCTTAGATTCCAACACCACAGAACTACTAAATCAGAAACTAGGGTGGAATTTCTGATTCAGCGGCTTTAGGATGGGTTTCAAGAACATGCATTACTAACAAGCTCACAAATGTTGCTGATGTTTCTTGTCCACTGATTACACTTTGAGAATCACTAATTTGAAGGAAGAAATTGACTAGAAAAGGGGGATTAGTGAAGAGACACTGTAATAACCAAAGCAAATTGCAATATCTTTGACCAGAACAGTTCAGTTCAGTTCAGTAGCCCAGTCGTGTCTGACTCTTTGTGACCCCATGGACTGCAGCACGCCACGCATTCCTGTCCATCACCAACTCCTGGAGCTTACTCAAACTCATGTCCATCACGTCTGTGATGCCATCCAACCATATCATCCTCTATCATCCCCTTCTCCTTCTGCCTTCAATCTTTCCTAGCATCAGGGTCTTTTCCAATGAAAAGGTGGCAATGTATCAGGTGGCCAAAGTATTGGAGTTTCAGCTTCAGGATCAGTCCTAATGAATATTCAGGACTGATTTCATTTAGGATGGACTGGTTGGATCTCCTTGCAGTCCAAGGGACTCTCAAGAGTCTTCTCCAACACCACAGTTCAAAAGCACCAATTCTTTGGTGTTCAAATTTCTTTATAGTCCAACTCTCAGATCAATACACTGCTAAGTCACCTCAGTCGTGTCCGACTCTGTGCGACCCCATAGGTGGCAGCCCAGCAGGCTCCGCCATCCCTGGGATTCTCCAGGCAAGAGTACTGGAGTGGGTTGCCATTTCCTTCTCCAGTGCATGAAAGTGAAAAGTGAAAGTGAAGTCGCTCAGTCATGTCTGACTCCCAGCGACCCCATGGACTGCAGCCCACCAGGCTCCTCCATCCATGGGATTTTCCAGGCAAGAGTACTGGAGTGGGGTGCCATTGCCTTCTCCAGATCAATACAAGACTACTGGAAAAACTGTAGCTTTGACTAGACAGACTTTTGTTGGCAAAGTAATGTCTTTGCTTTTTAATATTCTCTCTAGGTTGGTCATAGCTTTTCTTCCAAGGAGCAAGTATCTTTTAATTTCATGGCTGCAGTCACCATCTGCAGTGATTTTGGAGTCCCTAAAAATAAAGTCTCTCACAGTTTCCACCGTTTCCCCATCTATTTGCCATGAAGTGATGGGATCAGATGTCATGATCTTCATTTTTTGAAAGTTGAGTTTTAAGCCAATTTTTCACTCTCCTCTTTCACTTTCATCAAGAGGCTCTTTAGTTCTTTGCTTTCTGCCATAAGGGTGGTATCATCTGCATATCTGAGGTTATTGATATTTCTCCCAGCAATCTTGATTCTAGCTTATGCTTCATCCAGCCCAGCGTTTCTCATGATGTACTCTGTATATAAGTTAAATAAGCAGGGTGACAATATACACCTTGACGTACTCCTTTCCTGATTTGGAATCAGTCTGCTGTTTCATGTCCAGTTCTAACTGTTGCTTCTTGACCTGCATACAGATTTCTCATGAGGCAGGTCAGGTGGTCTGGTGTTCCCATCTCTTGAAGAATTTTCCAGTTTGTTGTGACCCACACAGTCAAAGGCTTTGGTGTAATCAATAAAGCAGAAGTAGATGTTTTTCTGGTATTCTCTTGTTTTTTCAATGATTCAGCAGATGTTGGCAATTCGATCTCTGGTTCCTCTGCCTTTTCTAAATCCAGCTTGAATATCTGGAAGTTCGTGGTTCACATACTGTTGAAGCCTGTCTTGGAGAATTTTGAGCATTACTCTGCTAGTATGTGAGATGAGTGCAATTGTGCAGTAGTTTGAACATTCTTTGGCATTGCCTTTGTTTGGGATTGGAATGAAAACTGACCAGGACAGTGGCAGTAAAAATCAGAAAAAATATTAATACCAGAGAATAATGATACCATTGATAGAAACAAAAGATTCTAGAATAGAAGCTGGTTTTAGAGAGATAAACATGATATTCTTTTGTCATTTTTATCCTTGTAACAAAGGAAATAGAAGATAACTATAATCAGAATAGAAGATTTTACTCTCAGTAAGCAGTATTATTGTCTGGCCTTTTATTCTTGAGAATTATTTTAAAATAAAGTTGTGTCGATAAGGACAATTATGTAAATTTACTTATTACACTGAAAAAAAGTATTAAACTTCCAAGATAAGAATTTAATTTTACAGGATTTATTGATGAGATGGTTGGATGGCATCACCAACTCAGTGGACATGAGTTTGAGTAAGCTCTGGGAGTTGGTGATGGACAGGGAAGCCTGGCGTGCTACAGTCCATGGGGTCACAAAGAGTCAGACATGACTGAGCGACTGAACTGAACTGATTGATAATTTCTACTAATGAGATACAACATCAATAAGTGCTTCTATAATATTGTTAAATTATAACTAGTAAATTGGACATCAGATAAGGTTTCAAAGTCCATTTGGTCTATTGCATTCAGTTAGATGAATGGATATTTCTTCACATGTGCTTCAAGGTACAGAGAACTTTCAGTGACCCAGTCTGCTGGATTCTGCCAACCAACCAAGCAAACACATGAAATAAATCTGTTTGATTAGTTTATTTACCAAAATGGTCACAGATTTAAGTAATTTAATAAACATATGGTTTTCAATTTTATAACTGATCATTTTAAAAGAAAAGAGGATATTACCACAACTCAAATTACAGATTTTTACACATTGGTGTATGTGTCCTACCGAATACCAAAAGCACAGCATGAGGAACAGTTAGAAACATATGTAATATTGAAAACCATTCTGTTTGGTATTATACTGTGAGTATTTATGGCAATTGTAATATAAATGTACTGTTATCTAGGAACTCAATTGAATACAAAATTCTGCTAAAGACAGAGAAAAAAATTTTAAACCCAAGGTAAATAAAATGAGTGACATCTTCACTCATAAATGAGTATTTAAAACATTTCAGATAAATTCTGAGGTAAGTTTGTAATAATGGAAAATATATCCCAAAACTTAAACTGAAATATATTGTAATATCACAAATCTCTCATGTAAAAGTAAAAAGTTTCTGATTAGAGTTTGAGATACATAATTTTGAGAGTTCTTACAAATAATTAAGACCTTCACAAACAGTATCCACAAATGGTAAGTACTCTCAGACAGGAAGATTCTAGCAGTCTGCAGAGCAGATTGTGTGCAAAGAGCTGTAATAGGTAGACATAATCTGACCAAGCTTCCAAATATCTAATCATATTAGTCACCTACTCAAAAGCCTTACTTGGCTTCTGTGTTAGTTTCCTATTGCTGCTATAGCAGAAACTTAGTGGCTCAAAACAAATGCATTAACTTGGAATTCTGGAGGACAGAATTCTAAAACGGGTCTCACTGAGCTAAAATCAAGACACCAGCTGGGCTATATTCCTTTCTGAAGCCTCTAAGAAAGAATCCATTTTCTTGCCTTTTCCCGCCTGCATTCTTTGGCTCATGTCCCTCTTTTGTATTCAAAGCTGTCAACAGTCAGTTGAGTCGTCTTCACATTGCATCACCCTGACCTCCTCTTTCACATTTAAGGGTACTTGTGATTCTAGAGCCCACCAGCACATCTCCCTATTTTAAGGTCAGCTGATTAGCAAATTTAACTGCGTCTGCAACCTTGACTCCCCTTTGCTGCATAACATAAGATATTCACGGATTCTAGGGGTTAGTATGTGACCATCTTTGGTAGATGGGCATAGATTCTTCCTACCATGGGTTCCCAATGTTCACTAAACTCACCCTGCCTGTCAAGGACCTCTACATTCCTGGCCCCAATTTACTCTCCTGCCTTATCCCAGGTGGTTAAGAACCTGCCTGTCAATGCAGGAGACTAAGAGACATGGGTTTGATCCCTGGGTTGGGAAGATCCCCTGGAGGAGGGCATGGCAACCCACTCCAGTACTCTTGCCTGGAGAATCCCATGGACAAAGGAGCCTGGCAGGATATGGTCCATAGGGTTGCAAAGACATGACTGAAGCGACTTAGCATGCATGCACACCTTTTCCCCAGACCTCTGCTCTTTGTCCCCTAGGTTCCAGCCACACCAGTCTATCTGCTGGTTCCCCAACACACCCCATACTCCACAGCTCCAGAGCCTTGCTCCTGGCATTTTTCTCTTCCTTGATGTTCTCCTCATTTCTCCTCATCTTTCCTCCCAAGATAAAAATTCTATTCATTCTCAAAATTTCATGGCAAATGCTTCCTTCTCCAGGAAGCTATCCCCTTAGTCATTCCCCTTTAGAGGTTTCTGTCATATTGTTTGCACCTCCCAGTAGAACTTGATGTTTTGCTTTGTTTGATAGTTACTGTGTTCTTATCTTGTCTGCTAGGTAATGATCTCCTTGAGGGCAGAAACTCAAGAATTCATCCTCATTTGTACATCAGTTGCCTCCAAGGGTGCTCAGTCATTTCTGACTCTTTGCAACACCATGGAGTGTAGTCTATCAGGCTCCTCTGTCCATGGAATTTTCCAGGCAAGAATATTGGAGTGGGTTGTCATATCCTACTCCAGGGGATCTTCCCGATTCATGAATGAAACCTGTATCTCTTGAGTCTCCTGCAGACTCTGCGCCACCGGAGAAGCCCATAAGTCAGTTGCTGCTGCTGTTGCTGCTAAGTGGCTTCAGTCGTGTCCGACTCTGTGCGACCCCATTGACGGCAGCCCACCAGGCGCCCCCATCCCTGGGATTCTCTAGGCAAGAACACTGGAGTGGGTTGCCATTTCCTTCTCCAATGCATGAAAGTGAAAAGTGAAAGCGAAGTTGCTCAGTCATGTCTGATTCTTTAGCGACCCCATGGACTGCAGCCCACCAGGCTCCTCCATCCATGGGATTTTCCAGGCAAGAGTACTGGAGTGGGGTGCCATTGCCTTCTCCGATAAGCCAGTTAGGCATATCTAAAACTGAACACCTGCTTTTCATGCAGTGTGTTTGTGTGTGTGTGCTCAGTTGTGTTCCACCTCCAAAATTACTCCTCCTTCAGTTTTCCTATTTATAATAATAAAACAACCTCCATTTTTCAGTTGTGATTGCCACAAACCTTGGAGTCATCATCATTCTTTTCTCCCTCATTCTTCACATCCAATCCGTCGGTGGATCTTATCAGTGCTACTCCCTGATCTAAGTCACCACCACCTTTTGTTTGTCCTACTGGGCTCCTTGTTTCCAATCTTGCCTCTGATGCGCTCACCTTGCACAAGTGAGCATGCGCATGTGCATACACACTCCTCCCCCCATACAAATTCTATCCTCATCTCAGCATCCAGATGGATCATTCAAACTTTTCAAAAGTCTAAGTCTGATTACATCTTGGTCCGGCCTAGTGTCAAATAACTTACCATCACACTTAAACTAGAATCCAAAGTCCTTATAAAGTTTTCTGAGACCCTCGTCTCATCTCCCCCTGTTCTCTGTTCACGCACCGTCATCCTCACTATTCCTCACACTTGCCTCAGTGCCTTTGCACTTGCTGTTCCTGCAGCTTGTGGAACACTTTTTCCCTGGAGAGCCACACGATTCATTCCTCTATGTCCCTCAGGCCACTGATAATCTTTGGGTCTCTGTGGAAATATCACTTCATCAGAGCCCCCTTCCCTGGCCATCCTATGCAAAAGAACAGCTCTCATTCCTTCCATAACTTTCTGTACCTTTATGCTGCTTAAATTTTCTTTGCCCATCTATCATTACATGACAGTACATTATGAATTGATTTCTTGTCAGTCACTCCACCAAAATGTAAGCTCCAGAAATCTTTTGATCTCTATTTCAGTCCTAAAACCTAGAAACACACCTAGAACCTAAGCAGGCATTTAATAAATATTTGTTAAATGAACTCATCTTTGTATATCCTCCCATTTCTTGCCTAGTTTTTTGATCATAATAGATGCTGAAGAAGTATTTGTGGACTTAAATTTTATGTACATCCCCAATATTGCTTCATATTATCACCAGAGGAAAAACAACCACAGTAAGCCACTTTTTCATGGAAAAATAAAGGCTACAGATAAGTTGTCACAATTCAGATTAGCCTTTTATTAATTTTGATATGGTGGACTACCTAGAGCACAAAGTATATCACATTGAACATTTAACTCAAGAATGGAGCTCAGAAATTAACCCAGCAGACCTTACTGTCTATACAGGGAGCGTGTGTGTTGGGGGGAGGGGCACACTAGTATGGATGAGAAGGGCGCCAAGAAGGTGACTACGCCACAAAGGCCTATAGTTAATTACATCCAGTTTCAGGGGATATTCTTAAAGCCTGAAGCCTCTTCCAGTTCTGGTCTAAGTTTTTCTTCTCTTCAAAGCATTTCTCTTAGGTTTTTAGTAGTACTGATTTCTTAGAAATAGACATTTGTCCTCTCTTTTTAGGTTTTTCTTATCAGAGAAAGAAAACTCAAAAATAAAACATACAGCCTCTAATCTACTTTTTCTGGTCTCTCAAGAGGCCAGTTTTAATAATTAATCTTTTCTTGGCCATCCAATGTCTACAATGAGGCAAAGGCAAATGTTTGGAACTGTGTAAGTTCATTTCATTTACATTAAACTAATTTTAAAGGATCCTCTTCTTTTCCTTCAGAATTTGAGTCTTTCCTTTCATACCAACTCTCTATATTCAGTAGCATCAGTACCATCTTTTAACCTAAACACACAAATATTATTCATGATGAATCCTTTGGGTTCTTATTTTGCTTTTCTTGAACAACAGATGAAGACATTTTCTTAGCCAGTGTTTATTTTCACTCCATCTACAGACTAGAATTACTTGTAGAACTTTTTTAAAATTACCAATGCCTAGGACCCACCCAAGACCAAGTGTGAATCTCTAAAGGTTGGACTCAGGCATCCAAACTTCTTTTTAAAGTTTCCCCAGTGATTCTAATGGATTGCCATGGTTGAGAACCAAAACCCTTAGCATATACAACAGCTAGTCACAAAGAGATAATCCAGTGATAAGAACCATAGTCAGAGGAAGCTGACCCCAAATTTAGATTTTTTTTGCAATGGTCAACTCAAAGAGCAGATCATTGCCCTGTGGAAAATTAGGACTTGACTTGATAATTAGGATAATTGACTTGAGTACTACATTACATGAAGTACTACATTACTTGAAGGAACCAGAGATCATATTGCCTACATCTGCTGGATCATTGTAAAAGCAAGAGAGTTCCAGAAAAACATCTAATTCTACTTTACTGACTACGCCAAAGCCTTTGACTATGTGGATCACAACAAACTGTGGAAAATCCTTCAAGAGATGGGAACACCAGACCACCTGACCTGCCTCCTGAGAAATCTGCATGCAGGTCAAGAAGCAACAGTTACAACTGGACATGGAACAGAAGACTAGTTCCAAATCAGGAAAGGAGTACATCAAGGCTGTATATTGTCACCCTGCTTATTTAACTTATATGCAGAGTACATCATGTGAAATGCTGGGCTGGATGAAGCACAAGCTGGAATCAAGAGTGCAGGGAGAAATATCTATAACCACAGATATGCAGATGACACCACCGTTATGGCAGAAAGCAAAGAAGAACTAAAGAGCCTCTTGATGAAAGTGAAAGAGGAGAGTGAAAAAGTTGGCTTAAAACTCAACATTCAGAAAACTAAGATCATGGCATTCAGTTCCATTACTTCACGGCAAATGGGGAAACAATGGAAACAGTGAAAGACTTTATTTTATTGGGCTCCGAAATCACTGGAGATGGTGATTGCAGCCATGAAATTAAAAGACACTTGCTCCTTGGAAGAAAAGTTATGACCAACCTAGACAGCATATTAAAAAGCAGAGATATTCAATGTACGGCAAAAACCACTAAAATATTGTAAAGTAATTAGCCTCCAACTAAAATAAATAAATTAAAAAAAATTCAGAGATCATTATCTGGCAGAACTTCTTCCTGCTTGAGAGAGGTCAGTCTTTTGTGTTATTCAGGCCCTCAACTGATTGGATGACCCACATTATAGGTCACACTATGCAGCAGTGTTGGACAAATAGCTGAGGAAAGAAGGGAAGCAAAAAGCAAAGGAGAAAGGGAAAGGTACACCCGACTAAACGCAGAGTTCCAGAGAATAGCAAGGAGAGAAAAGAAGGCCTTCTTCAATGAACAGTGCTAAAAAAATAAAGGAAAACAATCAAAGGGAAAAGACTAGAGATCTCTTCAAGAAAATTGGAGATATCAAAGGAACATTTCATCCAAAGATGGGCATCACCGATTCAATGGGCATGAACTTGGGCAAACTCCAGGAGATGATGAGGGCCAGGGAGGCCTGGCATACTGTAGTCCGTGGGGTCCCAAAGAGTCGGACATGACTTGGCAACTGAATAACAACAAAATGCAGCCATTATTGCCTGTTCCTTAGAACAAGGTGGATCTATATATGTGGACGTGGCAACTGTGCTAAGATATATTATAAGCAATGAAGGCAGAGTGCACAGCAGTGCTATTGCATAATCCAATTTGTGGTGTTTAAAGAATCCACGTGTATTAAGTTCTACATAACCACTGTGGAAGAACTTTTTTTACTTTACACACTCCTGCAATTCTCATTTTTAAATGCATGGATGTAAAACTTTTATTTTTTGAAGTTTATTTTTTAATGAGAAAAATGATGTGACAGATATTAAAATGGAGTGATATTATGTGAAAAAGATTACACAACAGGATGTATACGATAATCGTATTTCTTCATGTATCTGTAATTATTTCCAAATGTATCTATGTGCATTAAAAAAATCTGGAAGAAAAAAAATAAAAAGCAGAGATATTACTCTGCCAACAAAGGTTCATCTAGTCAAAGCTATGGTTTTTCTAGTAGTCATGTTTTGATGTGAGAGTTGAACTATAAAGAAAGATAAGCGCCGAATAATTGATGCTTTTTAACTGTGGTGTTGGAGAAGACTCTTGAGAGTCCCTTGGACTGCAAGGAGATCCAACCAGTCCATCCTAAAGGAAATCAGTTCTGAATATTCATTGGAAGGACTGATGCTGAAACTGAAACTCCAAAACTTTGGCCACCTGATATGAAGAAGTGACTCATTGGAAAAGACCCTGATGCTGGGAAAGATTGAAGGTGGGAGGAGAAGGGGATGACAGAGGATGAGATGGTTGGATGGATCACAGACATGACGGACGTGTGTTTGAGTAAGCTCCGGGAGTTGGTGATGGACAGAAAAGCCTGGCGTGCTGCAGTCCATGGGGTCGCAAAGAGTCAGACACAACTGAGTGACTGAACTGAACTGAACTTACATTACATGACTGGAAACAGTTTCTGCTTTGGAAACAAGGATACATTTCAAAATGTAAGTTGAATAGGACTTAAAGATATTTTAAAGAAATTATTAATCAAAGGTCAAATCTATTCACGCTATCTCTTTAGTAGTCTGCAGGATAAGAAATTATATATTTGCATTATTCTTTCCCCTTCTCTGCTTTTTACTATAACTAATGTAGTAAACTTATGGGAGAGGAGAAAGTCCCTGCTCTCTTTTTCTAAGAAGAGATCTCCCAAATGGCTTCTTGCGGCAGTGGGTCATAAAGCAGAGAAGGTTGGAGGTGATCAGGATCCAATACATTGTAGGGAATCTAGACATTCTGCAAAGAGAATGGGTGGGGGACCCAGGCCTTCAATAAAGAGGTAAGTTTTGGGTAGCCAAGATGCAACAGCACTTGGTGGTGGGTACTGCTGAACTGCAAGGGCACTGTGGAAACATTCTGCTTATGTGATGGGCTCTGGCACAATATTTTGGTTACACTGAATTTTTCCATCACTAATTGCTTACAAGAATTTCCAAAGTGGAAAGGGGACTGCAAAAGAACACATCTAATGTTCTATAAATGGTCCGATGCAATCATAATTTGGATAAAGAGATATACACTGCTTTGGTTGAGGAAACCCTGACTAAATCAAATGGGATGCTGTTCATCATTTTCTGTAACATTAATGTATCTTTCTCCAGTTCTGTCATTTCTTTAATACTTTACTTTAAAAAATCTTATTTTGTTCAGATATTTCTTCAAAGCAATCCTTGCCAGGATCTAAACTGGCACTGAAAAGAAACTGGTTATTTGCAACAAAAAGAGATCAAATCTTAGGATTACATATAAGCCATTACCACTCTTTCCAAGTGATTTAGAAATCTATGTCCTAATGATCCCAATTTACTTCTTCTGCCAGATTCTTCAAAATTACCTGGAAACTCTGAAGCAGTCTTTGTGTAGTAAATTCTATCTTCTTGATGTCTTGATTAGGTATTAGCCACTTACTGAAATATGTATATGTAATTTATCAGTGCCTGAACCACAATCTTAAACTAATCGCAATGTTTCACCAATTATAACACCTTCTAAATGATAAACTACCATATAATTTCTAAACCACTACTACTCCTCCACACTTTTCTATTAATGGCTTAACCTTGAAAAAAAGAGTGAGGTTCCTAAAGACTTGCAATTTGTTTTGAAATTCCTGAGCATTGAGCTGCCTAACTTACAACATCTGTCTTTGAGACCCGATTGCTTCTTCGAAACTTTGAAGTTTATACTCTAAATTCTGTATTTCTATACTTACTACTCATCTATTATCTTCATTTTTTAGATATGCTTCCTTTCTCAGCAAGAGCATCTTTTTAAGAGAAGTCATTCTTTTTTTAAAAAAAGGAATTCTCTTTTAAAAATTTCCCAAATTCAAGAATTAACTATTTAGGAGACAAGAACAGGAGTTTTGCTGCAAAGAAATGATAGGCTTATTTTTAAATATTTTTAAAATATTGATATAGAATTCTTCTTTTGGATTGTTTTAATTATATCCTGTCACATGTAAGGAAAGTTTTCCTGTGTACAAGACTCATTACCTTTTGGACAGTTTTCTTGATCTTCAAGCACTGCTCTAACAAAGAGGGAAGATGTCAGTAATTTTAAAGAAGATACATACCTTTTCTTTGATAGTTAAGTAATTAGAAGAGTAAAAAAGGCCAAGAGAAGAAAAAACAAAAGAAAGAAAAGCCTTCTTGCAAAAGCAGGTGTACTACAAAGCTCAACTAGTTCACAGACTGAGGACACTGCTTTTTATAAGTTTTTTCTCCTTTGGGAACGGTCTTCTGAGTCTCCCTTTCTCTGCTTTCCATCCCTCGAGTCCTAACCAGGTTTTTTTCTTTCTTTCTTTTTTGCTTGCGAGAACGGAAAAAGTTGCCAAGGCAGGCATATTCGGTACATTTCACGGAGGCTTTTCTATTTTCAGAAAGTTTTACCGTTCCCCAGATGGCTCCCAATTGTTCTTAGACACACGGAAAACCTAGGCTCCCTCTAGACCCTTCTGAGAATCTATTTCGTGACAACTAGGAGTCCACCGTACCCTCTCAAGATGGATCTCCACAGAATTTCGCATTTGATTCCACGTCGTTTGTCGACCCACGAAAGCTCATCTTTGTACCCCAAGTTAAAAACATCTGTCTAGAGTGAAAAGGTAAGGAAACCTCTAACACCTCTCAAAGGGCTAAAGGAACCCCTGCAACCTCCCAAGGCGAGCTCTGGACGCGGCCAGTGGGAGCGCGGACCTTGACCATGCGCTGGAGTTAGTGGTATCCCCGCTACGCACTGGATTTAATCGGAGGAAAAGTTAACTTTTGGCTCCTCGCATTTCTGCAAAGCCCGTCCGGTAGGGCCCGAACCGCAGCTGGTTGGAACCAAGGCCTCAAAATCTGAGACCAGGCAAGACAGGTGTGTAAGGAAAGCCTCCGGGTACCACGGGTCGCCGCACACAAACCCTCCTGAAGGACCGGGGGGCCCCGGGCTCCCCGATGTACTTACTCCCGGTTTAAGCATAGTCCGCGACGCCTTGTCGCCTCCTGGTAACGCTTGCATACTCCGAGCCACCCCGCGCATGGTTTAACACTGCTGCTCCCCCAAACCTCGGCATCTCCGTAGGAGCGAGGCAATCCTCCCGGGGCGCCCTTACCTTGGGGTTGGTCAGGAGCTGGTGCTCGTCGCTGTGCAGCAGCGCCCTGGAGTTGGACTCGGAGTTGTTCACGTAGACCTGGACGCAGGGATACTGCGAGGTGCCCCTGCAGTCGGCGCCACAGGTGAAGGTGCACTCGAACACCTCGCCGATCTGCTGCACCGACAGCACCGTGCAGTTGGCCGCCGTGGCTTGCAGATCCTGCAGCGCGGGACTGAGCCAGCAGAAGCCGAAGATAAAGAGCGACACGACGCCGGAGATGATGAGAAACAAGCCGAGCCGGATGCTCTTGTCCTCGGCTTCCGTGTACTCGTAAGCCACCCGGAGCTTCGCCATCGCCCCCCACTCCCGGCGGCGGGCGCGCTCCCCCCGCCCCCTCCCGCCCCCGGCGCCGAGCCCGACTGCCTCGGCGGGAGGAGCCGCCGCCGCGCGACAGCAGAGGAGTGGGCGGCCGGGGGGAGCGCGCGAGAACAAAGGGGCCGAGGCCGGCGACGCCCCCCGGCGGCGGCAGCGCCCCCCCTCCACCTCCCCGCCGCCGCCCGAACCCCAGAGGCTCGCAGCGCGGCCGAGGTTTCAGAGCCTCCTGCACCCTCGGGCGCGAGGAGCGCACGGGCGGCTCCTGCCTCCAGCGCCCCCTGCCAGCCTCCGCCCCCGCGCTTTCCCCGCCTCCCCCACCCCGCCTCCTCTCGCCCGGTGGCTCCTAGTCTCCATCGCCCGCCGGCCGCCGCTCCGCGGACTCGCCTGGCAGCTGCCCCGAGGGCAGAAGCTGCAGGGCTGAGGCGAGCCTCGGGGCTCCCCCGCGCGGAAGGCAGCTCCGCCGAGCCCCACCCGCCGCCGACCCGGGTCCTCCCGCCCCGCCCCGGGGCGTTTCCCGTGGGCGAGGGGCGGGCAGGCGCTGGGGATCGCGGCGCTGCGCCCGGGATTCTCGGTACATCCCCTGGGAGGGACATCCCCGATAAGAGGTTAGCATCAATATAACTTAACGGAGTGAAAGTTTAAAAAGCAAAACAAAAAACAAACGAGGGAGACGGTGTCGTGTAAGTGGAGCGGCGGGAATTTTGAACTCCAAACGGGGACTGTCAGCCAGCGGCAAGCCAGCGGCCGGGAGGCGTGCGCTCTCGGGGAGACTGGCCGCCGGCCCCAGGCGGACAGGGATGGAAGCCCCCGGGGCGAGTGGCGTGCGCCCGGGCATGTGCCCCAGAGACACCCCGGCCGCCGGTTCCCACGCTTGAGGCGGGCGCGCGCGCCGCAGGGCGGGAGGCGTGACCTGCCGCCGCCCCCTCCCCTTGGGCGAGCGCGGTAACGGTCCGGCCTCAGGGTCCCGGTGCTCCCAACTGCCCGGGAGCATCCCAGGATCACCCCCACCCCCGACACCAACCACCCTCGCCCGCCCCAGTCGGGCCTGGAAGGCAGCAGGTCAGAAGTGAAACAGGCTGAGATGGACGGAGTTTGCGGTGGAGGCAACGCGCGTGGAGGGCAGGAGCCTGCGACCCTCTCAGACCCAGGAAACTCGCTTCCTGAGTCCTGGGTGGAGCACGCGGCAACGCAGGTCTTCGGGCGGCCGGACCGACCCCAACTCTATGTGCCCAAAGCTGGGGCTGACTGAGTAGGGACCCAGGGGAGCGAGTGCAGAGGCTCACAGCCCTGGAAGGAGACACCATGTTCCCCATCAGGACCGTCCTCTCGCTCCAAACCGAGAGCAGAATCCTCTCTGTTCTGGCTCCCTCCTCAGGAGTCTTGCCACCGCTGGCCCATCTCGGAATTTGTAGATGAGTTTTCCAGGAGCGCTGTGCGAGGCGACAGCGGCGTGCCGACCCACTCTGGGACAGGTACCGTTTCTAGAGCTGCGTCCTGCTCGCCTAATTCTTGCTGCTGCTCCCTCCACGCCCCCTCCCCACCTCGCCTGTGCATACCTCAGTCTCTGTTCTTTTCGTGACCTTTAAAAAGATTATCTTTTTAAAATCATACTGCTATCAAAATATCAAACTTGGAGAACTATTTCGACCTACATTTTGAAACATCAGAGTATTCACTTGGCAAAACATATAAACATGTCTTTTTCTTGACTTGCAAGTCCCAAATGAATATACTCTTAATTAAATTCAGTCATATATTCATATTCAGTTCCTGATGAATATGGAAACACCGAATCATAGAATTCTTGACTTCTCTTTCTTGGATTTCAAATGTTAGTTTACTGGTATAGTACTTTTCAACTGAGGTCCTGATCTGTTACTTTGAAGCTCTCCTTTATGTGGTATTTCCAAGCAAGGGGTAAAGCAAGTTTAATTATAGGAAGACCCCAAGTGTTTTTCTGAACAAATTAAGAAGATGCAGGGTTTGGAAATTTTCCAAGTCAGGAAGACTCTTTGTATATTAATACCTTTCAAGTTTTGAGAGACTATTTTATTATTTTCTTCCCTTTCTGTTGGCATAAAGACAATTGTTAGTGATTACACATACTACCTGAAAGGAAAAGGGAGTTTATTAGTTGAAGCATATTAACCTAAGATTATAGATTTTCAGTGTGAATCTCTTTCCTACAGTAGGTTATAATTATTTTCCTTTTCAAGAAGGCTAAAGCCAATCTAGGATCTGAGGCAGTGGTGAACAGATTAGATTTTTTGGATCTCATAGCTCTGATGTGGTGAGCAACTTAACCTTGAGGCAGAATTAATTCCTATAGCTGTTCATAAAACACAAGGATGGGGTTTTCTAAAAATACTTTAATGAATATGATTCACTTTTCAATGATTCTAGAGCTCAGAGAGTTGTGTGAATGTAACCTTTGCCTCAAAACTGAGGCAAGATGGTCTTCCAAGTAAATCTAGAGAACAAACAACAGAAAATATTGTCTTATTTTAACCTAAATTCTTAAAGGCTTTTAAATCCGTTTTTTTTCAAGTTCTGCATTTAGTCAGTTTCCTTCTTTATAATTATTCTAAAAGTATTTGAAGAAACTGTTGCCATCTAGCCTTCTGCTCTCTACTCCTTTTTTTTATGTTTTTTTGCTTTTCATACTGTTCATGGGGTTCTCAAGGCAAGAATACTGAAGTGGTTGCCATTCCCTTCTCCAGTGAACCACGTTTCGTCAGAACTCTCGGCCATGACCCGTCTGTCTTGGGTGGCCCTACACGGCATCTACATTTCATGCACAATAAAGGACAGAAACAGTATGGACATAACAGAAGCAGAAGATATTAAGAAGAGGTGGCAAGAATACACAGAAGAACTATACAGAAAAGATCTTCATGACCCAGATAACCACAATGGTGTGATCAAGCACTTAGAGCCAGACATCCTGGAATGCAAAGTCAAGTAGGCCTTAGGAAGCATCACTACGAACAAAGCTAGTGGAAGTGATGGAAGTCCAGCTGAGCTATTTCAAATCCAAAAAGATAATGCTGTGAAAGTGCTGTACTCAATATGCCAGCAAATCTGGAGAACTCAGCAGTGGCCATAGGACTGGAAAAGGTCAGTTTTCATTCCAATCCCAAAGAAAAGCAATGCCAAAGAATGTTCAAACTACCGCACAATTGTACTCATCTCACACGCTAGCAAAGTAATGCTCAAAAAATTCTCCAAGCCAGGCTTCAACTGTGAACTTCCAGATGTTCCAGCTAGGTTTCAAAAAGGCAGAGGAACCAGAGATCAAATTGCCAACATCTGCTGGATCATCAAAAAAGCAAGAGAGTTCCAGAAAAACGTCTACTTTTGCTCTATTGACCACGCCAAAGCCTTTGACTGTGTGGATCACAACAAACTGTGGAAAATTCTTCCAGAGATGGAAATACCAGACCACCTGACCTGCCTCATGAGAAATCTGTATGGTCAAGAAACAACAGTTAGAACTGGACATGGAACAACAGACTGATTCCAAATTGGGAGAGGAGTACATCAAGGCTGTATATTGTCACACTGCTTATTTAACTTATATGCAGAATACATCATGCGAAATGCTGTGCTGGATGAAGCACAAGCTGGAATCAAGATTTTCCAGAGAAATATCAATAACCTCAACTACTCAGATGACACAACCCTTATGGCAGAAAGCAAAGAACTGAAGAGCCTCTTGATGAAAGTGAAAGAGGAGAGTGAAACAAATTGGCTTAAAACTCAACATTGAAAAAACAAAAATCATGGTATCTGGTCCCATCACTTCATGGCAAATAGATGGAGAAACAATGGAAACACTGAGAGACTTTATTTTCTTGGGCTCCAAAATCACTGCAGATGGTGACTGCAGCCATGAAATTAAAAGATACTTGCTCCTTGGAAGAAAAGCTATGACCAACCTAGACAGCATATTAAAAAGCGGAGACATTACTTTACCAACAAAGGTCTGTCTAGTCAAAGCTATGGTTTTTCTAGTAGTCATGTATAGATGTGATAGTTGGACTATAAATAAAGCTGAGCACCAGCTTGATGCTTTTGAACTGTGGTGTTGGAGAAGACTCTTGAGAGTCCCTTGGACTGCAAGGAGATCCAACCAGTCCATCCTAAAGGAAATCAGTCCTAAATATTCATTAGAAGGACTGATGCTGAAGCTGAAACTCCAATACTTTGGCTACCTGATGTGAAGAACTGACTCATTGGAAAAGACCCTGATGCTGGGAAAGATTGAAGGCAGGAGGAGAAGGGGATGACAGAGGATGAGATGGTTGGGTGGCATCACGGATGCGACCGACATGAGTTTGAGTAAGCTCTGGGAGTTGGTAATGGACAGGGAAGCCTGGGGTGCTGTAGTCCATGGGGTCACAAAGAGTCGGACATGACTGAGCAACTGAGCTGAACTTACTCCTCTTAATTCCTATTTAAATTAGCTTGCTTCTCTTCTGAACCTTTCATTATTTCATGTGTTTCTTACTAAAAGTCAAACATATAAAAAAGACTTTCCATACTTCTATTTTATCTTTAATGGAACGGTGTGTGTTACCAGTTTCATTTATTTGAACTGGGGCTGCCTTTTCATATTTCCAAGAAAGGTTGGATATGTCAGCCCCTCAATTTCTGAAAACAGGTTACCATCTACTCTCTTAAGTTAGGATAGTAGTAAGAACACTTAGGACATCAGAGATTCTGAGCTCTGAGGCCACTGAGCATCTTGTTTCCTGTAGAGGGCAGAGGCAACACAGGAAAAGAAAAAGCTAGTCTTTTCTTTGCATAGTTGTCCACCAATTAAAATTTAGATTAAAACTGCAGTACTCAGGACCAGACTAACTTACCTGATGTACTTTTGTTTATAGCAGTGTTTTCAGGATAATCATGGTCAAGCCTTGATGAAGTTCTTATTAAAAGAAAAAATAAAACATATCTAAACAAGGACATTAAAACCACTGTTATTTATAGTTTGTTCTCATGATCAATGTTCCTCAAGAAGTCCTGTGACTGATGTTAAAGTTGCAATATATAATTTCATATATATAAATACCTTTATTAAAACATTGTAAAAAGAATGATCATAAGTAGGGCTATCTATGATAACCTAGGAATAGAAGGGAATTTGGAATATGTTGGGAAAATGTTTATACATGATTTTCAAAATTTGCACATTGTGAAGTTTTTCAAACTGATACTACACACTTGGATAGCTAAAATATAGGGGAGAAAATTAATGTTGTATCATCACCTTTTCTCATTAAAATTCACATGCTGGATAGGTTTTAGACATTTGCAATTAGAGAAGAGTAAATATGAATGAAAGCATGAGTGATCCAAAAACAAAAAATATATAGAAAAAATTTATCAACCTTTTTCATTTAGTTTTGTAAATTTAGATTTTGTTATTGTCTCAGAAAATTAAGTTTCCTTTCTGTTTGGTCTTAACTTTAAAAATGCTTAAAGTTGTAATAAATCATTTCCAACTTGCTAATATTAACTTTCCTGCCATGCTTCATTGTGAAAGTAAAATATTTGCTATTAGTGTCAGAATTTTACATTCTAAATAAATTTTCTACATGGCTACTGTCTTTCCTAACTGCTTTTATTTTTTCCTGTCTATAAACTTTACTTATGATATTGAGCACATAATTATTATTGAGAACACGACTTACTATTCTTAGATCATTACAATCATGTGAGAACAGCAAGGGATCTTAAATATTACCTAGTTAAATATTAAGTAGCAAAGAAAGCTCCCAAAGACTTTGCATTTTGTTTTAAATAGTAAATAATGATTATTAAAAATATGTTTTCAGAGTTCAAATTTATTTGCATACAGCCTTTATCTTTGCAATTGAAAAAGAAAAACAAAAAGCACAGATAATCACTTCATATTAGTAAATTCATAATACTATACTGGAAGTGCTGGTTGGATTTCCTAAATTCTTGCCACCTGTCAGTATTTCATGTTAATAGAAGTTAACTTCTATGTATATAAATACAAATGTAGTAAAAGGGAAATCAGCTTTGAAATTAGAAAGCAAGAAGCTAAGAAGTTTTGGTCTTAACATTAAGAATAAATAGTTTGACATAACTGATGTTTCAGACTGCAACATTTCATGATTTTTACTCCAAGTTGATTTTGTTCTTCCTATGTTCTTCAAAAACTTAGGTATTACTCTCTTAACAGTTCCCAGTTCTGTTAAAAAGTCATTTAATAATTCCAAAATATGGAAAGTGCCTCATAGTACAGTGACTAACAGGGGGAGTGTCTGTCTTTGGAGAAATGGACCAACATCTACTGAACACCTACTATAAGTAAATGCTCTAATTTAATCTTACCATGAGATGAAGAGGAACAAAATTAAATACCTTTTCCAAGATTGTGCATGTGTTTATTATGGCATATCACACGGCCCATTCTTGTTTTACTCTACTGGTGGTGGTTTAGTCAAGTCACATGCAACTCTTGTGACCCCATGGACTAGCCTGCCAGGCTCCTCTGTCTGTGGGATTATCCAGGCAAGAATACTGAAGTAGGTTGCCATTTCCTTCTCCAGGGGATCTTCCCCACCCAGGGATCGAACGTGGGTCTCCTGCGTAGCAGGCAGATTCTTTACTGACTGAGCTACAAGGGAAATCCCTTCTACTGTACTACACCATTGCTAAGGAATTACTGTATTCAATACAAAAGAAGTGTAGGTAATACAAGTGGATTTAAAATGTGCTTATATACTTATATTCAAGTATGGTTAGCCTTGATCAAAATCCATATTGTGAAACCTGACTATGACGCGGCGGTGGCGGGAGGGTAGTGGGTAGAGAATGCAGGAGTTGATGACTTAATCTGGTCCTCCTGTTTAATTTTACTCTGAAATACTTGTGTTGAAAATAGCTCATTTTTAGATGCATAGCAAATATAAGTAGTACTGTGTTATGCAGGAGAGGGAGATTAAGTGTAGTATTCAGGTTTCAGAGAGACTTGTTAGAACTAAATTCAAGCTATTCAAAGCTTCTATTACTGTAGAAGTAAACCCAGGGAATGAGATGTTAACACAAATCATTAAATCATTTTAGGGTAGAAGAAAAGCCCAAGTGAGTGAATGAAAGTCACTCAGTCGTGTCCAACTCTTTGCCACCCCATGGACTATACAGTCTATGGAATTCTCCAGGCCAGAATACTGGAGTGGGTAGCCTTTCCCTTCTCCAGTGGATCTTTCCAACCCAGGGATCGAACCCAGGTCTCTCGCATTGCAGGAGGATTCTTTACCAGCTGAGCCATCAGGGAAGCCCAGGAATACTGGAGTGGGTAGCCTATCCCTTCTCCAGCGGATCTTCCTGACCCAGGAATCAAACTGGGGTCTCCTGCATTGCAGGCAGATTCTTTACCAACTGAGCTATCAGAGAAGCCCCAGAAGAAAAGTCTGTCTTCCTCTTAATGCAGGGAATCACCTAATACTTCTAATAATAGCTTCCTTGCTTTTGCTTGGACACTTCCAGTGATGAAAAACTCCTAATGCTATTCATTTGATTTTTGGACATTTAAAAAATTTATGGTGTAGTATTTTCTTGTAAGTTGAAATCTGCCTTGCCATAACATCCATGTAAATATCCTTATTCTGCCCTCTGGTGTTACCCAGGTTAAAGATAGTCTGTCTCACAAATGATAATCTGCCTTACAAATTTAAGATATGGGAAGACAACTGCCGTGTCCTTAGACCCTTTCTTCTTAGGCTATTCTTAAATTTCTTCAGTATTCTCTTTTGATATGGTTTAGAAAACTAAACCAAAATGCTAAGAAAAATAGATAACTGGAGGTTGGAAACATTCTCTAAAACAAAAGTCTGCACCTTTCTTTTCCGTGTTTTCCTGCCGACAAACACTTCTAGGACAGAGGACATTGCTGTTCACTAATTAACAATATCACCGCAAAAAGATTTTGGCTCTATTCATTAGACAGAATTGGGATTCCAAAAAGTGATATGCAAGTCAACTCATTTAACATTCAAATATTAAATCATTTAGAGTGAGCTGAAAAAAATTATTCTTAGAAACAGGTATAATTTTCCACTCAATAAAGGGACATAACTTGTTTTATATTTGAAGACTATTAACCATTTGAAGATTATAACCTGAAACATTAAAAATAAAAATGTCTGACTCCTAAGAAGAAAAACATTTAACAGCTCAAATTTTCTCTTAAAACAGACCATTTTTTCATGCAACTGTTACATATGGTAATTACATCTTAAAATAAATGTTCAGTATGTAACAGATTTAAAGGTAGCTTCAAAACATTCTGGCTGCCCTAAATCTTTATTTTTATACAAAGGATGAAACTATTTATATCATTCCTACATGTACTTTTTTCTCATTGAGCTGTATATTTTTGAATAATCATCAATTTCAAAGTTCAGTTTCAAAGTCTTTTTATTATAAATGAGTAACCATAGAGCTGGTCCTAAAATTAATCCCGTACACTCGGCCATTTGTTGACATGATAACATTCTTTGAAATTTGATGCATTTCTTCCAAAATGTTTAAAGAACTCTCAAGTGTTATTCCTAAAATTATCTTCAGTATATACTAGGGAATAGATTGGTCTGGAAGAAACACATCACCTGTTAAAAGTTTTAAAAATTAAATTATGTGGTCAAAATGTTACTTAGGCTAAATACAAATGCATGTCAGCAGAACATTATGTTTCAGGGTATGCTTATGAAAATTCAGAGACTAGCTCTGATTCATAGTAAAAATGTGTTTTCCTCAGCTAGTATCCTCAGTTGTTGCTTAAAGGAACTACCATGTGGGGCACAGGCTATTTTATCTCACCTTCTCTAACAAAAATGTCAAAATATATTTGTGGTGTTGTAGATGCCTACTCAGGCCTTAGAAATGAAAACTTAGTTTCGCTATAGAGAAGATAAGTAGTTTATTAGCTAAAGTATTAAATATTTTGGCAAATGCCAAGTGGTGGCCATAAGCTGTTAAGACTATGCAATAATTTGGGTTTTCAACAGATACAAAATTATGACAGTGAAAACTACCATTGACTTCTTGGCATTTTCAAGAAGTTAAATGACTGGATTAAAAAAAATTTTTCAGTTGATGGACATAGAGTTGATAGTGCACCTAACTGCCCTTAGCAGTTTTTACGCATATAAGTTAAAGTGGCAATCTAAGATCTAGCAAAAATATCCCAAGGAAATAGCTGAGGCTGAAAAAAAAGAGAAAAAGCATCTTTGCTGTGTTGTACTTGGAAATGGATTTAACTCCCCTCGTACTCTGCTCTGATAAACACTATTGTTAACAATGCAGTGTCTGTACTAGAACACTGGTTGATGCCCCCAATACACAATAATACATTAACCCAAGATCAACTTAGTTTGAGTTTCACCAGGATCTGAGGATTTTATTCTAGTTAATACTTATACAGTAGGCATAGTATAGTATAAGTGGTAGTTCACTAACGTCAGAAATGACTTGTGGTACTTAACTAAATTTTGTCTTGTCCTCTCCGTAGATATTCAAAAATCAGAGTATGTAAACATGAGACCTAAAATATATTTTTTAATATGTTCCCCAGTTGATTCTTGTGCCCATCCAGTTTGAGAATTACCTAACTAGATAACTGGTGAGTTCCTGCAGCTGTCTCAATCCAAATTAAGCTTTCCATAATCAAATGTAATGATCAGTTTTATGAATAAAAAATAGGATTATTGCTTAATCAAATTTTTGTGATCACCAATGTGACAGAAACAGGAAATTGTACGCTAATATGATGTATAATTACAGGCTGAAATTCACCTCAAAATTTTAAAACTCTTTTCCAGAACTAAATACAAACATAAATAAATCTGGGGAATATACACATACACATGATTTACTAGTTCTTGGGCTTTATTGTTTCATGTTCCTACTCCAAAACTAAAAAAGTTGTCTTTTTTGATTAAATCTTTCCAAAGATATTGCAGTAATTTAAAGTAAACCTTACCTATGACTAAGAGCAGAGCACATTTTAGACTAGATCAGTGTTTTCAGTATGTAATTTTTAGCCCTGATGACATCATGTTCTTTGACTTCAGATCAAGAAGAGTATCAACATATGAAAAGAGCTGAGGTTATCAAATCCAACGTTTTACTCAAAAAGATAGTTGCCTCAACAGCAATTCTGACAGTCATCTAGTTTCTGTTTCGACGTTTCTGTTGATGGAAACCTCACTTCATGAAGCATTTACTACTGTGGGGATAGGCACCTTAATATAGAGAACAAAAATGTGTCTCAACTTCCACCTGCTGGTTTGAGACTTGCCATCTTCTTCATTTAAATCCTTCTTCTATTTGAAGACAGCTATCATGTCTCCCCATCGTTGTCTGCTCTCTCCTCCGAGGGCTGCATCTGATCAACTCAGTTTTTCCCACACATGACACCTTTGAAACTGCCAGGCATTTTGAAATTTGTGATTTCTCTAATTGAACTACTTTTGTTCCTTTGTGAATACAAAATAATGGTACCTTAAAATTGTTGGCAATTAGGTTTGCTGAAATACAGTACTTATCCCACTTAAACATGTTTTCAGTCAATGACAGAAACTCAGTCATCCAGTTCAATTCCTTACCTTTTACACAGAACACTGTCCAGCCAGTCTCTCCTTGGTTACATCATGTGAAGTTTAATTTAATGCCTTACAAATCAACTCTTTTCAAAATCTCGTCTCAGTTACATTTTAATATTGTGCTGAAATCTCTATCGGTTGTAGTTCTGCCCTTCAGTTACACAAACGAAATTTGTCTTTCACTGACAGCTCAAGTTTGATACCTGAAGACAGATTATTGGTTCCAAAGTTTATTCTCTAATGCTAAACACTCCTTCTTCCTGGTGGGTTTTTTTTTAATGATATTTTAACATATGAGGATACTCAAAAACCTTACCTCTGATGCTATGCTTAAGACGAACATATTAATCCATGTAAAACACTTAAGTGTGTTGCTTGGTAGCTAGAATGCACATCACATTTTCTCCTGCCTTACCTAGTCATGGTAGCTCTTTGAATACATCAAACTCTCCTATCTTGTTCTGAGCACTGTACTTGTGTTAACGTAGTTGAAGATTACATTAGTATTTTTGGGAATAAAATAACAATTTGATCTACATATGAACTTTTAAGCTGTGGTATATCCCACCAGCCTTTATTCTTTTAATAGCAACCAAAGTGCAAAACTAAGTAATTTTTCTGGTGCAATGTAACCTATTTGATGTAATTTTAAAAGAGTACTGGGTTAGACTGAGATTCCAATTTTGACTTTTAATGTGTTTATTTGCTTCATCTCCTAGATTTGTCATTTATTCCTGGTATGATCTAATTCATTAGTGATGCTGTAACACTAGCAGCAAAGAGAGAAACTTGACATGCCACTATGATCTACGTTTTAAAGACATTGAGATATGTCTGGCTTATATCATTTTCCAGAGACTGTTTTAGAACCAGTTACCAGGTATTCCTGTATCTTCTGTGTTAACTCACAGACAAACCATGGTTAAGAGAACGTTAAAGACTGACATCCCCTTTCTTTACACATAAACACATTTCGTTTTTCAGCAATTTTTTTGCAAGATTGATGCTATTAAGCAAATTTAAGTTAAATAAGTGAGTCCTCCTTTGCAGCCATGCTCAGGTGCAAAAGAATGGAAGATCTATGGTTTTGGAATGAAGGAAGATTCAGAAGGATTAGCTAGAGTGGGAAAAATTTGAAACTTTTGAGAATTAATTGAAAATGCTTAAAAAGATTCTTTTTAAAATGGAACTACAGCAGAAAAGTTATTTCAAAAGCCCACTGCTTTATTTTCAAATTGGAATCGATTTATACCAATCAACATGTATTTATCAAGCACCTACTGTGTCCCAAGTTCAGTGGCAAAAAGGAAAAGACCAGACAAATGGAAACTGGAAAAATTTACATACTGTGAGAATTAAAAATTTCATTTCTTAATTAAAATGTTGTATCCAGTGAAAACTATCTGTGCAGTGAAAAATCTCTAAAGGTGAAATTTATCATATTAAAGTATTACCACAAGCAGCACAGAATATATCTGAAACTCAACAGCTGAAAGGACTTTCTTTTGCAAGTAAGTAGCTTTTGTTTCAGAAAGCCAATTACAGTATAATCACAAAACTTATTTAACAAATGTACGTGTCACTTGTTATAGAGGGAAAAGTTAATAGATTTAAATCTAAGGCAACTGGAAATATTAGTTTAGGTCAACTTCTGTCCATATGTAACCACAAATTATAAAACCAAGGAATATAACAGTGTGTTATATTAAAGAGTTTAATATAGTATTTTAAAGATTTCAGATAGAATTTTAAAACTTGAATTTGAAGAACATGGTAATTACTGCTATCAACAAGTTATAAAAAGTTTGTTTACATGTAAGAATTTTCTCATTTTGATGATTCAGAGTAAAAAGGAACTCAAACTGGAAAAATATGCACTTAAAACTTTGCATATGGCAGTTAAAACACGCAGAGAGCCAACAAACCACTTGATGAGCTATCTTGTTTTTGTGAGTTATTCACACAGTCCCAATCGTGATAGTGGTTAACACTTGTTATGTTTACACTTGTAAGAATAAAGATCCCCTTCCATTTTTTTCTACCTGTTTCTTTTGATTATGTAGGAAAAGTTACATTTTACATAGTATATTATTATGAAAAAATGTAATCCACTTTTAAGAAATTGATTTCTGGATTTAATTCTTATTTATGTCAAGTTAGGTATGTGTTCTGTGCAGTTTTTTTTGCACAAAAGTTAAATTACATAAATACCATTTTCCGACAGAAGAGATGCTTTGGTTTAAATCTAAATATTATAAAATCTTGATATTTTTATGTCAGTTTCTCATATCTCAAAATACATAGAAAAAGGTAAATCTTGAGTCATTTTATATTCCTGATATACAAATAAGTTTATATGTTTCATTTTCAAACATGATTTAGTAAATGTCAATAAACTTTCATTCTTCATAGAAAAACACAGGTTATAAATGAAAATTTTAAAGAATAAAAACTCATTGCTTTAAAAAAAAATTTCCATCTCTAGTTCTGCTTTCATGACTTCAATATTTATCTTTAAATGGAAAAGAATCCATCAATGTGTATGTGAAATAACCAGGCAAGCAAACTGAAGGGAAAGATGATTCCACTCCTCTTTGGCTTAATTTGTACATTATTTAAGATATATCTCAAAGGTCTATTAAATTTCTTATACACTTCTCACAAAAGCAAAGTGTTTTGATTGGGTGTCTGGAGTGTTCAGAAGTTTTATTTCTAATGCTGTTATTATTCACTTAAAAAATGGTTTTCTTTGTTTAGACTTGGTTAACACCAAGAATGTCTACATTTTTAACCTGCAAATGAAATGGTATATGGTTCCATTAAATGAGCTGTCAAAAGCAAAAAAGAAAAAAAAAACCTGCATTTTAAATTGTTCAGTCATACCATTCAGTTGTAAAACTTTTTCTTCTCTGTTTTTTCATGTTGAAGAAATAAGTTCACAATTTCAAATCAAAGTCAACACTGCAGTGAGGAGAGCTTTTCTACTTTATTACAAAGAGAAGAAGCCTTTATGTGGTCAGAAAATACAAGATTGATCTTTTTTTTCTCTTCCTATGAAACGCTGCTGTTCAAACAGCCAGAGTGAATTGTCTCAGTTCACTTCTTTAAGTCCCATCACATTCACTTGGGTATGGATGTCCTTGGCTGCTGAAAATCTGGCCCTTTAGTGCACAGGGCGACAAAGTCCCCTGACCAGCAGTTCCAGAATGTCCCATTTTCATATATTGCATCCATGCACACCTCCTAAAAATGAGGTACAGCAGGGCAAACATTTTCCAAAATAGATGTCATATATATAATATATACACATTCGTACATACATACCTTTATTCATGTGATGTCCAAAAATTTAAAAAAAATGTACACATTTATTACAAAATCGTAACAAAGACTGGACAGTGTTTTGCTCATTCTGGAAAGATGAAGCTCAGTAATAACACAACCCTGGAAACCATCCAGAGATTGTGGCAATATCTTTCTTCTAAACAGTCAGATATTCTTGCGTTAAGCTTGGCGAAACTGCCTTTCAAAAACAGAAGGGGAAGTAAAATGAAGGAAGCAGACCTTGCTCATCTTTCCAAATGAAATACGAGAAGGATCTTCACATAAAAATGCACAAACATTTGTTATTTTATTACCAATAGTGCTACAATGAACAATGCAAATTTTGTGGTCTAATTCTGTTGAGTCTCTTGTGGGTTTTCTTTTTTTACATTTTAGAAACTAAATGGTAAACTTCTGTCAGTGTACTTGCTTGTCTTTACAGACCCAAGTCTGTCTGCTGGCAAAAAAAAAAAGAAACTAAATGAAAAAAAATTCAGACCCTGCTCGAACTAGAGAAAAACAAATTACAAATTTAGTTGTTGGGCAGCACATAATTAGTAAGGCAGGACCTCAAATGGTGACCCTTTGCGTAAGCCAATTGCCAGATCCTCAAGAATTAAAACCAGGGTGCCTGAGCCACATCAGTTCTGCAGTTATGTTGAGTATTGTGCTGAGACAGCCATACCCCAAGAAAAGGGAAGTCTTTTTTTAGAAGGCTTGCTGAGCAGGGTTGTAGTTGAAGGTGGATGGCAGGTGAGGCCGTTCTTCTAATTTGTCATATTCCAGATGGAACTCCTATAAAACCAAATTTAAAAATTTAGATGATTTCCTCTCCCTCTAATCTCAAATTTTTGTCAAAATATATTTTATTTACTATATGAACAAATAAAATACCTACAAGGTATGTGAATGAAGAGATATACCAACTCTTTTTTTCCCCAGTAAGTAAAATATAGCTTGAAGAAAAATAATGTGCTGTAGTTTCTATCTGATAAAGACAAAAATGTAGACTTTCTGCATAAAAGTCAGAGACTAGTCATGAGCATCTATTTTATGACACAGAAATTTTATGCATTTTTTTTGCTCAAAAATAAAATTTGAAGGGAGCAATTACTGTATTGCTAATAAAAAGTATTAAAAATTATAATTTAAAGTAAAGCTACCTTCAATGAAGTATAAAACTTAAAAATCTTTTTTTCATGAAAAAAGTTTAGAAATAAAGGATTTCTCAATTTGTCTTATCACATGCTTTTTAAAAAACAAACATTAAAGTTATTTTAAGCTCATTATCTGGGGAAAACTCACACCTCTCCAGACTTTTCATTTCACAATCCTCAAATCCTGAAAAGATGTAACTGCCACCCCAAAACTGACAGTGCTTTTGCTACAGGCACATCTGAAGATGAACTATATATAGTTCATTTTAATTAAACTTTCAAAACACTACATGAGCTTTAAAATTTAAGAATTATATAGCAAATTCTTCATACTTCCCCAAGATCAAGAGAGATGAAGAATATAACTTTGTATATTAAAAAACAAAACAAAACACCTTTTTAAACCAAAAGGCCAGAGGTTCTAAAATTATTAATTCTACAACCTGCATTCAGGTAGCACAAACCATCTCAGTTAATCCCATTTAAAACATTATGAACCATTATATGTACCACACACTAAAGAAAGCCAAGTAATGTCAGTACCATGGCTTAATATATTTTACCTATTTTATTTCAAATTAATTCCATGATAGATATTTCCATTATTAAGTGAAAATTTCATTATTACAATGAAAACCTAGGTCATGAGTTATAAAACCAAAGATTTAAAATTTTGGGATATTACAATAAGAATTATAGAAATAGCAGGTATCAGAAGCCTAGTCTGTGTCAAAACTAGAGACAGAACTAATTTTGTTCTCATCTTCATAACTGTAAAGTAGACATCATTATCTTCATATTTGCAATGGAGGAAAATGAAGCTCCCAAGTAAGCTGCCCAAGTCATACAATAACTGGCAGATTAAGGATTAGGACCCAGACCTGTAGGACACCCAAGCCCATGATTATTCTAGTATAACACATTATTTTTAGCCCAAGACCCCAAACTAGTTACACTCCTATCCAGAAATAATGTTGAAAAAATTCAGTCCAGTGACAAACGTCTGTAAGGAAGGCACACTGTGATGACTTTTTTAAAAAGTTCACTTTAGAGTTAACTAAGGCACAGAGCTTATCTGCTTATCAGTAAAACTTAAGCAAACACCAGCATCATCATCACAATCAACATAGCCTCCCTAATGCTTTGTGTAGGCACCTCTCCCTCTCTCGATACCCTGTTTTAAAATAATTTATTGCCTGGCTAAAGATAAGTATCTAAATTAGTGGAGAAAGTATCTTCCTGTTGTATCATTCTTTAGAAATTAAACTTGGCTAACTTTAGTTCCAAAATATGTGTAGTTATTGGGTAAAAAGTGTATTTGTAGCTGACAAATCATATACTCCACTATCTAAGATATAGAAATTAAAATTTTGTTCCATTGTCCTGTCCTCATCATTGTACACTGGTGAATTACACTGTATTATCAGAATTTAAACTAGAGTAACTTCATCATATTAGAAGATCAGTCTAAACCTAGGGAGTAAATATGATAATTAAAATCTCAAAGACTTTATATATCAGAGATTCAGAAATTAAAAAGATCAAATTTGGTCTCATTTTTAAAATCTTTTTGTCTTCTATGTATTTTTATTTTTCTTAAAAGACATAAAGAGTTCACACTTTTTCTTTGTTCCCTAACTTTACTGATATCTTTTTTACATGTTTATCTTACATGTACATACGTACCACACACCACACACACACTTTTGTATAATCTGTAGGGGCAAGAAGTGTGTCTGTTTTGTGTATCACTATCTGCTGCCCAGAATACCGAGAATACTACTGAGTTGCCAGGCTCCCAGCAGGTGTATAATTAATGGCTAATGAATAAATGAACATACATTTTCATTTGTTTTAGGAACAGAACACTTAAAAATTTTTAAATATTCAAAGATTAAGTATCCGAAGGTCTATGTATATAATTGCTTTAATGGAAAAAAAGATTTGTAGATGACAGTTAAATGGTTTAAAGACTAGAAAGAGTTCTAGGTACTAAAAATCACATTTATAGTAGGTTATGATATGATAAAGGATCCTAAACATTAAAAATCCTACTCAGTGTTGGACCCATAAGGTAAAGTCAGCCTGAAAGAATTCTGACACTAAGTCTTTATAGTTTGAGAAAGCTATTTTCACCTAACAATTCTCCGTGGATAAAATTATTTTAAAAATCTTACTCATTGAGACTATATATACTATAACAAATTTTTAAATTAATAGGATATTTAATAATTCCAACTTAATTACACAGGACAGATCACACAGTGTGTCAACAAATAGATTATCTAAAAAAGAATAAGCAAATATGGTGTCAAATTTTTTTTGCGTGTGTTCTTTTTTTTGGTTACAGTGTCAAAATTTTTATGAAAATACATTATTGACATATAGGAAATTCTTTATATAAATAATGGGGCTGTATCCTAGAACTCACAGAAAATTTTAGGGGAGAAAGTATACTTCTGATTTAAATAATCTAATCTCTTACTTGAAATTATAGTTCTTCAGTTCTCTGAAAATATTAAGTGATTTGCAGAAGTGAAAGAGAGAACCTCATACAAGTATGACTGAAAACCTGATTATGGTCTCGATCAGGTCAATACTTTTCAATAATACCATGATAACATCAAGCTATTATAATATTAATTCATACAGAAGGCTTCTTATCAGTTGATGCTATTAAATTCATGTTCTTTACCTGTGAATAATAAACCACAACCACTTTACAGATGGGGACTGTGACTTGGGACATGGCACATCAATGGATTTTCTGTAGTTTGATGAAGTCTGTTAATAAATATACTATGAGATTCTTAATTCCTAATCCAATTTCTAGAAAAACAGTGAAAACATCCTTAAAAAAAGAAAACCCAGAAGCCTTTGTGAAAAGTTTATTCTGTGAATATAACATAGTTTTAAGTCCATGAATTTTTTAAATAGAATCAAAAGAAGAGAGCTGCATATTAATACTTGATAGAAACCAGTATTTCTGCTTATTTTCATCACTATGAAAATAATTTTGTTGAAGAATATCAGTGCAAGCGGCCAACAAATTACTTTAAGAAAGATTTCTCAAAAATAGTTTAATAATGATATTTCTCAAATTTTATTTTTCAACTTCACAGCTAAAAATTTTAAAGGTAAAAGTTAAGGCAAATGCTTAACTTACACAGGAGAGATCAGACAAACTGGGTAAAATTATTACTTTACATACACACACACACATATATAATTTTCTTTAAAATGACATTTACCTGAGGAATTGCTTTTGTGGGAAATTAGGGGACTTATTAATGTTCAAGTTGTTTCTGAATATTTCTCTTCTGGAAAACTGATTTTTTTTTCATGTAAGTTGATTTCCTCACAGATTTCAAACTAATATTCAACTCAAGTTACACATCTACTGATGCAAATATCTATTTCTTTTTGCATATGTTTGGAATAATTTATGATCTTGAGCAAAAAGCTTCAAATGAATAGAACAAACTTCAGTTATTTACTATTAGAATTTTTCCCTTCCAAAGATACTCCTCCCATAGAACCAGGTTCTCTAACTATGGTGCCAAGGACCAACACTATCATTGGCATCACTTGGGAATTTGTTAGCAAAGCAACTTCTCATGTCCCATCCACAGACCTACTTGAACCAGAAACAAAGCTGGTTGGCCCAGCAACCTGCCAGATGATAAAACAAGGCCTCCAGATAATTCTGAAGTAAGCTAGAACTGCTGACCTAACAACAATCAGAATTTCTCCATCTTGGAATTACGGTAATAATCTGTAATAGTAACACTGATAAAAACAACAACAACAAACTACCACAACTACTCTCCTACATCAAATACCTAATGTATGCCAAGCAGTACACTCAGTGTATATGTGTGCCTGTGTAATCTCAATTAATCTACATGATAATCAGAAGCAAAAATCATTTTGATTTAAAAGATAAGGAAGAGAGAGAGAGAGAGAAGTCGCTCAGTCATGTCTGACTCTTTGCGACCCCCATGGACTGTAGCCTACCAGGCTCCTCCGTCCATGGGATTTTTCAGGCAAGAGTACTCAAGTGGGTTGCCATTTCCTTCTCCAAGGGATCTTCCTGACCCAGGTATCGAACCCAGGTCTCCCACATTGCAGGCAGACGCTTTACCGTCTGAGCCACCAGGGAAAGGAAGCAGGTATGGAAAGGCATCTAGTACAAGGTCAAAGTATAAACAGCAGAAAGAGGAGTTAAATTCAAATCCTGATACAAGAGTTATGGTTTTCTACTTCACTGTATTTATTAAAGAACAGGTAGTATACATAATGTCCTGTATACTATTTATAATTAATTATTTGTATTTAACTAAAAGGTTAGGTCATGAATCTACCTTTTAAAGTTAATAGGTGCATATTAGAATTGTTAAAATTACTCAAGTACAGTGTAGAGTGGTATCTTGACTTGGACTAAGAAGCAATGACATTTACCATTAGAGAAATACCCCAAAATAATAATAATGAGAAAAGGTTTAACCTTTTGTATGTGTAGTCGTCTTTTTTTTTTCTTGAGCTCACTTTTTCTATTTTTTGTTTCATGTTTTATATGAAGTCTTTTAGAGATGTAAAATTTTGTAATAATTATCTGGTAAGCATCTTCTACTATCTTTTAAAAATGTTTTACTCTTCAGTTTAGTAAAGTTGGTTAAAAAAAAAACAGTAAAAGATTATCCAATGAACAGTCAAGAAATAGTTTTTTCTGTTTAAATTTAATAAAAGCAACAAAACTAACTTTAGTTTTTAATCCTTAGATTCATCAGTGGAAAGAACATTCAGAGAAATCCTGAAGTTATGAAATCAGACACTGTGAACTATATTTTCTACTAGGTCGAGTAAGTACATACATAAGGAACTAAACACAAATGTGTAATATGCTACAGCACTGATGAAAATTGCATGCGGGACAGTTAGAAAGGTGTTTTTGTGAGGAAAAGTTGCAAACCAAAACAACTTTTTCCATTGGCCTCTTTCCCCCAGTTATTTCACATACTAGTCACAGGAACAATCATGACTAATGCTTGCAATTTTCTTTCTTTATATTTACTTGCAAATAAAAACTCAACTATATTTCCTGCAATGAGTGCAACCGTTTAAAAAGTCTATGTCTATTTATATACTGGTTTTAGGAAAAAAAATCTCATATTTGCTTACTTTAAAGTAATAATAATGTAAGAATACATGACCGGGATTGCAAGAGGGTCTCTTTATTTTACAACTGAGCAGACACAAAAATATTTCAAATGTCACCAAGGCTTGTGAAAAATTACAAAATTTCTTACCAAGTTCAATCATTTTCCTAAACTACAGGTAAAATGAACTACTTCCAGATACTCTCCCAGAATTTAAAACAAGCCAAGGAGGTGGAGACAACGGACTCAGCAAATATCGGGCACATTATTAGAATGGATGTACTGGTACATATAAACAGATAAAAGAGGACACTTCTTATTAAAATCTAGATTTATACATTTACACATTTGCACATGGAAAAAAATATACCTTAGCTACTTTCCTCCAGTTAAGACAGTCAAAGAAGTAATATGTTCCCCTCTCATATGTATTGGTTTTCATTGTTGGCTCCATGCCTGGTGCCCTGGTAATCCATACTCGTTCTTCTTTGTGGTATCTCCAATCACGGTTAAAACTTCAATTTTTAAGAGAAAAAGACAATTAATTTTTTCCTGTGGCTCACATCAAACATTTTCTACATCTTGTAAAACACTTTTCAGAAAATAATCAACACAATAACTATATGAATATTGATGCTTCTTTACCCTGATTTTTATTGTTATTAAATACAAACCTAGTAAAATAAATATAGGGAAAGACTTTTTAAATTTCTCCCAAAACCTCACTCTTTAATTAATACACACATCTTTATTTAACTGGAGAAATTTTTTATGCAAACAAAATGAGATCTTAAAAGCTCTATGAGCAATGTGATAAAAACTTTGGCAGACCAAATAAAGATCCAGTGTTCCAGAAACTTCACTCCTTTTTCATTCTTAATATTCAATAGAAATTGAGATATCTATTAAAACAAACAAAAATCTCAAATATTTGTGTTATTTTGTAAGAAACTAAATGCAAAGCTTATTTGAATTAACTAAATTCACATAAAATTTGTAACTAATTTCAAATTTAAAAATATTTAGAAAATTCTTAATGAGTATATTACTTTTATTTTTTATTCAGATCTCATTGATCCTAAATTCTCAATAGCCCAAAGGATATCCATTAATATTCACATAAGAATCAATGACAGTTTACACCACCTGTAAACCAGGGAAGTAACATCCAAAGGAGGTAAATGTACCACAAAAAATGTCTCTGGTAGGACAAACCTCCATGCAAACAAATTCCTTCCTATCAATACAATGAGGAGTTATTTTAGACATATATTTTATATATGTTTATATATTTTTAGACATAAATAAGATATGAGACAGAATTGCCAGTGATGGATGAATGAATGACTGATGAATTTATTTACGTATGGAGTAAATCAAAAAGAACAAGTAACAAATGCTATCTTACAAAATATGAGGGAAAACATGGAAAAAAACCAAATTCTCAATTGAGAAATTAAAAACAATTTATTACCAATACAGTGAATTTTACATTTTAAAAGTATCTGATCCAATGCCATTTATAGAAATATTAATAATGTTAAATAATATGTTAAATAAAATGTTAATAATATAAAATAATTAACTCTATAAAAAGGTCTCCTAATCATTACGTCGTAAGTTTTTGGTAACAATTCACTTTATAGTAAACACGATTAATAGAACAGTCTATTGCTAACAAAATGTTACCAACTGGACATATAAAAAAATGACACAAAATTTTTATTCTTAGAGCATCAGGTAAAAACAGAAATGCTCAGAAAAAGAATATATTCAATGGACCAATTTCTCAATACTAGTTTATTTAAGTTGGCCAATAGGCTTCTGATACTAACTATGGAGTTCATTTTATCAATACTTCAAAATACACAGGAAATATGCACAGTGCCTTGCCCTTGTAATGCTCAATATGATGATAATATATAATATAATATAATAAATGATGAAATTCACTGTCATTAGCATTAAGTGGTTCCACAAGGAGAAAGATGACCCACAGTTATGAACCATATCTTATACTTCATTTATTTATAAAAATCAGATTTATCAAATGCACGAATCAAGCTGATCCTGACTTCTTACAAATTTAGGGTTATTTAAGTTTGAAAATGCTTTTTATGTTTACAGCTGAAAGCAAAACAACTTAAATTTCTTGATGAATATTTCCATTCTAAAAACAAAGAGAAAAACTACAGCCATTGTCATTTAAAAAAAAAATCTTTTAGAATAAACAAGGTCTACCATAATACAAGTTTTTAAAAATACTTTGAACATACAGCTCTACTGCAGCTAAAAGTTGTAATACGTCTCCTCCGTTCATGTAATAGAGATAGAAAAGAAGGTCTTCTCCGTATCGGCCAAGTTTTATTGCAGCCAGCTGGAAAAGATAAATTATTCTGAAATGTAAAATGAGTTTGAAAATCTTAACATATAACTGATTCCATTAAAGTAAAAATGTAAAGATAAAACAGAACTCCTCTCTGCAGCAGATAACTGCCATTACATGATTACAGAGGTAAGTTATATAATTTTAAAGGGGAGTTTCATCATTTGAATGCCTAAAGTCACTGAACAATTCTTTCTGATATATCTATTTTACCTATCAACAGGAAGAAAAAGCTAAATAAAACTTCTGAGCAAGCTCTAACGCTCTAATTTAGGTAATTAGAAAATGAACCAAAAAAGTCAAAGATAATAGCTTTAAAATGTATCTTTTTCATTAAAAACATTGTATCTGTAGTATTCATAAAGAAAAATCTTTCTTATTGATACATACATAAAATGAAAATATCAGGAGGAAATTTATCAAATTTTCCATGTTACTTTGTTCCCATCAACTGTGGTTATGGTTACACCCTGTTATTAACAACTATAAAAAAGATTTTACTGGTCCTAACATTGTTTCTAAAGTATTTTAAAAATATAACTCAGACCTCATCAAAAGACAAGATTATAAACAAAAATAGAAATTAAATTGTTACATATAACAAAATGGACATACAAAAACATACCCCTGAGATCACTGCTAATTATTTCAAAAAACTATGCTGTCAGAATTGAAAACCAGCACTTAAAAATAGATAAATTCATGCTGACTGAGTAGAATAATAAAACTACACTCACCTTATCCCTAATGTGAATGTTCGTTAAGTACTCAGATGGAACATGGAAGTCTGGATAATAAAATGAAAAAAGCCTTATTAACTGATTCTCAGTTACAAATACATTTTTTAAACGTCTAAACAAAAACAGATTATCCTACCTATGTCTTGAGGTCGACAAGGTGAAGATGCCCAGGGTGATGCAAATTTGGGGTAGAGATTTCTGAATAAGGGGAAAAAAAACCATTCTGAAGTCCAAAGTAGAAAAAGAGATTTCTAATTTTATTTTAGGAAATCAAGAAAACCAATGACTTAATACATTAAGATGCGCATTCTCAAACTTTCAATTTCTTTTCTTGGTTTTACTATGACTTACATAGCAGGAAACTGAAGCAAGGTTAAAAAATATACACCCATATATGCACATTTGCATATATAAATTACTACTTCAACTCAGAATGCTTTAAATTCATTAATACTATGTCTTCAAGTAAAATTACTTTCCCATTTTTATAGCCAGAAAAAAAGTAATTATTACAAACAAAAGTTCAAATTCAGCAAACATTTACAAAGTATCTATTATTATATACCTGGCACTAGGTGCTTATACATTAGCAAGCATAACAAAGATCATCAACAACATGAAACTTATTTTCTGATTGAGGATGGTAGATTGGAAGGGAGACAGACAAAAACAACTGAGAAATGAAAAACATGAAGTGGCATGGCAGCACAGACAATCTTACAGACAAACTGAGGTTATCAAAAATGACAAAGTCAAAGGGATGACTAGAGGTGAGCAGCTGAGGTATCATGAAGGGTAAAATTTCTGGAGGAGAGAAATTCAAGAAGCTGGGATTTCAGGGTTTAGGAAACACTATATATAGTGTATATAGAAACTGCCAAATTATAAGAGGAATATTACTATAAAGTGAGAGTGATCCAGCAACTAACATAAGAGGAGATGACCCAGAGTCAGCAGATACCAGCAACTATGAGTGGTAGAAGATGATACAATTTGAACACATACATTAAAAACCGTAGGGAGGTATTATACACAAATATAGAAGAAAAGAAAAAAACTTACTCGGGAGAGTTCAGATTGAGGCCTAATGTTGTTAAGTCACTTCCTAATGCAAGATGTACCATTCCTGGGTCTGTCTCTGCTGCCCTGATAAATGTTAACAGGCCAATCATTCCAAATTGGTCCGTCACCATCCCTTGGGGAATGTTAGTAACCCGACCTGGATAAGAAAAACACAGTCGTTTCTATCTTTTAGGAAAAAGGAAATAAATAAATAAAATCTATAGTATCTTTGATATATTCTATAGAGTCTCACCATCAGGTAACACCTGGATCCCTTTTTTCTGCTGGTTATTATTTTGTGTCGTTGAACTTTTATCTCCAGGGAATTTGGGTCCATCTGTACTTGAAGTTGTCTTGCCAGATGTATTCAAATTCTAACATGAAAAAAAGAATTAAATGTGACGTTAAAAATCTGTTAAGTGTAAAAATTTCAAGTTCATATAGTAATACTTTTTTACTCATTTATTATATTTAAGTTGGCAGTAAATTATTACCTGTTTATCAAGTTCTACATGAAATTTTTTGTCTCCACAACTGTCCCACGGTATACAAATAAACCCTGTATTATATACACCTTTGAGTATTTAAAGGACAAGAAATATATGGAAAATATTCTTATTTATCTCAGATATTCAGTCACAGACCAAAAAATCCATCTCTCTATCTTAGAACTGTTTGTTACAGGATACACTTGAAGTTATATTTCTTAATATGTTCATTTAGAAGACAAACTAAACATAGTATATTACCTAAAATAGCACCAAAAAAACCTCCGAGGTAAATCAGAATACATGAATCTTTAAAATTCATATCTATTTTAATTCTTACCCAATAATCTTCTTTATCAATTATTTAACAATATACACCTTCCATCACACACACACACACAAAAAAGCACTATTTTCATTGAAATGTGGAAGAAATAAACACAATAGTTAAGTCAGAAACAGGAAGCTGAGTTGGTTGAATCAACACAGGAATAAAAATGTGTATAAAGATTCTTCAAGGAGAAAACTTACTTAAGAAAAACACAGCTCCTTAGAAGGCTATAATATCAAACTTCATGGGATCCAGCTGACAGGGACTACAATAAAAGTCTACATTAACTCTGAGAAGTTCAACAGAAATTTGCAAACCTATATGAAATAGGAGAAAAATAGGCTATCTTCTAAGTTACAACGGTTTTCCACAGTTTTCAGAAGTTAGATTACTACAGATATTCAAAATAAATAATTTTCTAATAGTATTTAATATGTCCTTAATATAGACTATAAAACTATTAATATAAGAGAAATCTAAAGGGAATAAACTATGTAACTCACATAGATAATTCTCAGTTACTTACAGATTTACTGTCATCATTACTTGATGTTGGATCTTTATAACTGGAACCAGGCAATGCTGGAAAATCTTCATTGTGTATTGAGAAGTCCTGGGATTGCTCATTTGCTGGTTTTGTTACCATTCCAACTACATAATGAAAATAATCCAGAGAATTGCAATTGATATTTATGATATTTTGCTACAAATTATAAAAAGTTAACTTTCCTCATGATAATATACCAAAAGGAATTTTTTTTTATTATGCTATGAAAACACACTTCAAAAAATTAGTATTCTGGATAACAATGAATAACTAAATTCTTATATAATTGATTAATAACTAAAATATACAAAATAATACAAGGGAAATAAGTGGCAATCCCATAATTCTAATCTAACGTCACACATAGATGCTGAAAAAACATAATCTGATATTGGTAACAATTATTAAAATTTTTTGTTTAAAAGCTTGCTTTAAATATTTGACTAGTTACTATGAATACCAGTTAATTGTCAAATAACAAATGAACAGAATAAATTTTAAAGAAAATGTCAGTATTCTACTTGAAAGTGACTTACAGAGTGAGCAAATTGCAATCAATTATAAAACAACTCCATATTATTTCAGATTTTCTTGGACTCCATGTAATAGATGTAAAACATGCAAGAACTGGGAAGTAATCCTCCCACTATACTTGGCATTAGTCAGGCCCTTATTGGAGAACAATATCCAGTTTGGGGCTCCACAATTCAAGAACGATATGGAGAAACTAGAGATGGTCCAAGGAGAGCAACGGGAATGATTAAAGGGATGAAAAAATGGACCTATGAGGAAAGGTTAAAAACATTAGAGTCTGAACTGAGAATCAAGTAGCTAGGTACTCAACTTCCAGGGCAGATCATTTTTGCTTTTTTGGTGGGGAGGAAGGCTAATTAGGAAACATTTGAAAGTGAATAATAAAGTTTTCCCTTCTTCACATATTATTATTTGTATTCATATTCTGAAAGCAACATAAACCCATGTTGGTTGAAAATGGGGAAAACAGGTATCTTAGAACTGATGAAATGATCCCTTTAAGTTCATTGTTTTTGCTATTAGTCTTTATCACATTCTACCAAAAGGAAACAATTATGTGCAAAGGATACAAAAAAATATGGTTACACTGCTATTACATAATTTCCATGTCTAGTTCATTTAGCCTCTGTTAGCTAAATCTCTCACTTATTAAAGATAGTGAAAAAGGGTATTAGTGGTGACCAAGAGCCTACATAAACTATATATACATGACCCATAAGCAGTTCTCAACAGGAGGCGATTTTTTGTTCCCATGAGACGTGTCAACATCTGGGGTTGTCACAATGGCTGGGGGGTGGGGGGGGAGCCGCGGGTGAGCAGAAAGGGTGGGAGTAGGGGTGGGGGTGCTACTGGGCATTCAGTAGGCAAAGGGCAGGAATGGTGATAAACATTCTGTAATGCACAGGACAGCCTCTCATTTACAAGAAACTATCTATTCATATGTCAGTAGTGTGGAGGTTGAGAAACTGGCTTAGAAAAAATCATCAGTGTCTGGTTAGTCATTATTAATTTATACTAGGAATGTGAGAATGTATTCTTTAAAAAAAAAAGTGTGATGAACTGAACAAAGGCAAACCATAGATAAATATTAAGGTGCACTAAGGCAGAAAAGCCAGAAGAAAGTAACTTCTGAATACCAATGAAGACTTCCTTTTGGGGTTTCTATACAAATTTAAGTTTTCCCATTTAACTCTGCTATCATGGTATTCTGGGGAGAAAAAGCACTTTGCATTTATCGACTCTGACAAAGCTACATTACTCTGATTAGAAAACACATATATACAAGTGTGTACACACACATGCATGCAAATATACACATATATGTGTGAGTGTGTGTAACAGAAAATTTTCACTAGCCATCAATAAAAAGCTTAATTAATTACCATAAGGAGCTCTTCCAGCCAAGGGGTTTATTAATGGAGTTGGGTTACCACTTCCTTCCCTTCTGTTTCGGTCTGCTAATGCTGGAAAATCTGAAAGGTCCAATCCTGTCACATTTTCACTTCCATCTAAAGAAGAAGAAACAAACTAGTTACTGCTCTACAAACATTTTAAAGAGATTATTACTAACTATAAAAAAATTTGAAATGACAGTGTCTTCTTCCTAAACAATGTACAGCACTGTACTTGGTATATGTAAATGTACAATAAATATCTGTGGATTGACTTCATGTGAAAGAATTTATGAACAACTCAGCAAAGCAGTATGTACCTACTACGTAATAAAAATCCCAAATCCTAGAGACTTAAGATAGATAATAAGGAGTAAAGTGGTACATTATTTCCCCTGTGAAAGACGGTACTCAAGTTATAGGTTGCTGATTAGTAAGAGGGGAGACTGTTGTGATAAAATTGCTCTTTTCACTATATTAAAAAACAGAGGTTGTACCTGGAATGCTTGGAGCTTCATTTATAACACTGGTGTGATATGACAGTGCCTCCTGCAAATGGTCTGAATCATATTTGAGGCACAAGCAATGGGAACACAATCCCTAAGGATATTTTTGGTTTATTTGGCCTATTCCATACACAAATGTGTATACATGTGAGTATGTGAGTGTGTGTGTTTTGCAGTTGAGAGTATAAGTAGGGTGGAGAACGTAGGATACATGTAGAACTCCCATGTCTGGTGAGTGAATTGTATGAGAATATGACATAAAGCCCAGAAGTTTATATTACCTATTACACAGTAGGCGCTCAATAAATTGAATAAATAAAATATCTGTTCATTTTGAATTTTAAAATATCAGTTCCTTTCCTTTTAAAAACTAAAATTTAATCCAACATTTCTACTTTGCCTATTTTAATTATTACGTTGATCTCTTCTCAATGTGTTAATTATTCTAATATTCTAATAATCTTACATTCTTAATTTTTGAAGAATTTATTTTCTACCTGACTGTTAGTATGCACTATAGTTTTTCTTTGTCTCATCTAGTGTATTATAACCATTTTCAATTTATTTGTCCCCTCTTTTAGTTTATTTTAATTTTTCTCTAATTTTCATAACTAGAAGGATCTCAGAAAGAAACAACTCAAGATTACTCTGTTCATGGAAAACAGTTACATTCCAAGTCAGGTGACAATTAAAGTTATGAAGGGTAAAAGATAAAAAATTCAAACCCATTGCTTTTAAAGAAACTGCAGCTTATGAATTCTGAATTCTAGACAGGCATATATAAAAAGGCAACAATACATATCAATAGCTTATATAGTATTTAAAAAGTAATCTCTCTTGAATTACTTGATTATGAATTCTAACTATAAACTTACAGTAAGCACCAACTTTTAATACACTTCTTCAGGTCCTCTAAGATGGAGTTTAAAATTGGCACATATTATTTAAGAATACCTAAAAACAGAATAACTCACAAATTTTTATTTTTAGGGTAAGACTTGGAAACAACTTTCCTAGTGTAAAATATATTTAGTTAAAAATGACTTAAAAAAATTGTAAAATTTATGGAAGTGTATAAATCATATTTCAGAATATAAGATGGCACTGTGAGACACACTGTCAACTCTACAGTTCATTTAGGAGGGAAAAAAACCTCGCTAATTAAATTATGATATGCATCCTAATTTCAGAGATATTTAAATATGAAAAAAATATGCATTTGAGAAACAATGGAATATGGTACTTCATATCAGAACACAAAACTTTAAGTGCAAAAAACTGAAATTCTGAGGTGTCACTTGGTCAATCCAGGCTGCTACTAAACATACAATAATGTTGAAAAATTAAAAACTGATAGCCAGAACTATCATTTCAATTGCTAATCTTCTCATGCTTCCACATACACCCCGTTTCACTGATCATTCTTTCACCTTCCACTTCCTTTACTGTATTTCTCTCTCAACAATCATACTCATTTTTGCTCCTATGACTATAACAACATCCTTCATTTACTTTCTCAGGAAAGGGTCTGGAGGCAAGGGTGGAAGAAGGTAAAACCTGAAGCAGAATGGTAACAAAGCCTCCTGTTCTCTTTTGTCTGAAGCCAGCTGATAAAAGAAACCAATAGACGGCAAAAATTCATTACTGTCAAAATCAGAATTGGCTTTCCATGTACTTAAATTTTGAATTTTACACATAAAACTGGATTAAAAATTTATGTTAAATGCAAAAATTAGTATTATTAAAACTATTAAGAAAAAACTGTAAGTGCTCCATATAGTTTTAAAGGTTTCTTCAATCTGGGTCTCTATAGCCAGAATGCCACAACGCTCAACCTAGTTTAGACTATAGTGAAAGGACTGAGGATAAGAAAAGCTCTTGAAGCAAAAAGATTCTGAGGCACAAATATAGACTAAGTTAACGTTCATGCTTTCTCCAGGTGTTAAGAAAACAAATCTGAGGTTATAACACTGCTATTACCATGCCAAGTGAAAAAATAACTATCTTTTAACTACTGACTGAATTAAATCCTATTTCCTGTCAAATTCTCCCCTAAATTAAGTTCTATCATTTAAACACAAAAATTCCTTTAATTATTTTAAGACTAGTATGTTGAACTGCTTTATATGTCAAGATCTATCATATTTTTATAGGGTACTAGCTCCAGAATAAGCTTACCTGTTCCATTAAAAATGTTACTTGATAAGGAGTTATTCATTCCAAATGCCTGATTCCTGTTCATTCCAAATCCAGACATACTGGGTACATAGAAAATAATTTTAGATATACAGTAAGAACACTAACAAAAGTGTTTACTTTTGATCTCCTCATATAAAACAACATGTCTAAAAACAAACACTAGTTTTATTTTTGAGTTGAATATTTTTATTTAAAGGTTCCCTAAAATCCTTCCATGAACAACTGAGAACCAAAACGATCAGTTAAAAAACAAAAAGCAAAGAATTTATATAAGGCTTGAGGAAAACAGATTAAAGGTATCATTCTGTGTACTTGGCAAGTCAACTTACTGAATATACTGAAAGAAGTAACTAAAATCAAAATAGGTGATTTAGTTTAAGACTATTCTTGAGTATTTGTTTTTCTTTCACTACTGGTAAAATGTGCTATTATTATTTTTCATAAAAGATCTTCATTCATACAGTTTGTCTTTTCCCAACTAGAATGGACAGAGTTCATGTCAGACACACCTTTGCATCTCTTTGCCCTTAGCATTCAGGAGGATACAAAAGGCACTCAATAAATGTTTAGCTGACCTGAATTAAATGGTGCTTTTCTTTAACCTAATTCAGTGTTCTAAAACACATGATTCTTATCAAGTGTATCTTTTAGTTAATTTTTAAAAATCTCTCCATAGTTCCCTTAATTCTAAATTAAGGTACTTGGTAAATAGTTATCAAAGCCTCCCTTTTTTGCACAAGCCTAAAGATGGGAAAACAAACAAAAAATAAGGCTGAATTTAAAGTGAGGTCAGAGTAATTAAACACATCAAAAAGAACTGTTAATGCAAGTTCTACAATGAAAGAATGCATTTTTAACATCAAATAGTCTGATAAAAGACAGTTGTATTAGTGTTATGAGTAAGGTTAAATTGAAGATGACAGGAGTTTTTTTTGCCTAGATTTGGAAAACTAACTATAGCCAAAGCCAAACAATATATTCATAAAATAATGCAGCTGGTGAAACAATACTCTAGAGAAGAGCAGAAAAGTCAACAGAAAGTTTTGTTTAATAGCATGTTAGAACTGCTGACGATAGAGGTACCCTCAAATATTGAATAAGCAGTAAGAGATGAAAACATTCCATAATACATACATCTTATCAATAGTACTAAGCAGGGCTTTAGAGACCCACACTTCATTGACAATTTGTAAGAAAATTTACAAGTATTTACAACTAGAATGTGAAAAAACATGGGAAAGCAAAAATTTAAATATACATTCAATGACATACTACAAGAATGCAAAAAGATGTGTTAAAGCCCAAGAAGTATTACATGATTAGGAAACTGTCAAGGAGATGAGTCTTGAGAACCCTTTATAGAAATAACTTTGGTAAAAGTTAAGAGCAGACAAAATTATAAAAGAAATGCTCATACAAGTCTTAAAAGTAAGAACTGGAGGTTATGGGATGAACATTAAATTGGAAATGTGCTAATAACCTATTTTTATTCAGAATTTACAAGTACTAAATAAGAGAAGGTAAATTAAATGGGTATCATGATAGCACCTACATCCTTTACCCACTATGCTGCCCATTAAAAAGAAGATCAAACTAAAATATCACTTTCACAGTAAAGAAAGCCCTGTATTACAGACATAACTGACATATAAATTATCTGAACAGCTTTAAAATCCTAATAAAATATGTAACTTTTTCATATTGTTAACTATTATTTGCATAGCAGTATAACAGTGCAAAAAAAGGAGTGAAAAGCACAAATTCTTCTTTTTGTTTTAAATCCCAAGACATGACACTATTTCAAATACCACAGAGGTAGTCTTCAAAAAGTCTCTGGTCAGTAAGTTTCCAAAGAACAAAACAGAAATTCGGTTGAAAAGGAACTTAACCAAAGGATAAATGAAGCAAGGCAGTAATAATCATATTTCCAGTGCTATTCGTAAATATGGAGCTCTTACCACACAGGTGACCAGCCTCATTTAATAGAGGAAGGACATTTCAACAAAAATTTTGCTGGTTGGCAACCTAACAACAATCCTTTTCTAACAACAGCAACAAAAAGCAAACTGATTCTCAAAAGAGTAAGTCTTTAAGTTTGGGAGTTTAAATTGCTATGTGTAACAAAAAGAGAAGCTTTGGTCAAAATATATGATGAAACACATTTATGAAACAGAAGCCAAGACTAAAGAAAAGAATGTTGAATATGAAAAGGCAAATTTGAAAATACCCAGAAAGAACAATTATACACAGTATCAATAAATATCTTACCTGTTCACAGTAAAAGGTTGTCGAGAAGGCTGCTGCTTTGGCATACATATTATGCTTGGCGAGCTTCTGTTGGGGCTACCTAACCCTGAACTGCTCATGCTATTTGTCCTGCTAGGAATTCCAATGCCCTGACCAACCTGGGAGTGGTTCATCATATTCCTAGGATTCATAGGCAAAATACCCCTGAAAAAGAAGTCCAGTATACTAAATAAGGTCTCTATAATCACTCATTAAAATTCTCTGTAAATAATCGATTGACCTAACCCTAGAATTTCAGATATACGTTCAAATTGCATTGTAAATTTGTATTCATTTAATTCTTTTGTCCGGTCATTTGAAAAGAAAAAAAGCTTTCTGAAAAGTCAAAGTAAACACACCAACAAGAAAGGGCAAATTATAGAAGAATATATGGTGATAGCAAAGATGAGAGAACTATTGGTGTGACTATCACATAAAATACAAACATATTTCACATATATATTTTGAATAATTTCATTCCAAATGTATGTCATTCTATCTTCTTAATACTAATATGCATCATTTTTGTGATCTGCTTTATTTTATTCTCACTAGAACAATGGATGTGTGGTGAGGGAGCAATAAATAGAATTATCTGAGGAGTGATTTGAAATTGCACATTCTCCTTTGAGGAAGAGAGTTTGCTTTTCTGAAAAAAGCTCCCCAGGTGGTGATTAATCCTTGATACCCATCCCAGCTGATAACCAGTATGCTAGCTGCAAGATAAAAGCATCTTACACTATACTTATCAATTTGCAATGAAATTAAATGAGCATAGGGCATCAACTTTCTTTTCCTCAGTGAAAGGCACTGAACCAGAAAATCAAATAAATAGTTACTTTATTAAAAAATTAAAAAGCTTGCTTACTCTACAAAGATACATTTTGAGAAATATTCTGGTCCATCAATATAAATACCTGCTTGGAGATGGAGGCGTGTGAAGTGACATTGTTGGTACCCCTGTTGTTGGCGTGACGTGGCTCGGTAACTGAGTGCCTTGTGATAAGCTGCGATTTAACTGAGGGGTATTGTTGCTCATCCCCCTCATTGGAAGGCCTAGTGCACCTATTAAAAAAATTCAGAAGAAGGAAATTCATTGCCATCAGGAATGAAATTGCTATCCATCTTCTGGAGTTGGTAATTTAAAGCATTTAAAAATGACCTAATGTAAAATAATATGCAAATTTTAAATGGAAATATTCAATTCACTCCAAATGGACTCTAATCTGATTTTAACAAAAATGTTTGTCTGAAATTTAATATTATGAATTTTCATATTGCTTCCATTTTTCTACTTTTTCTTCTTTGCTTTCATCTATCTTCTTTTCATATTTCTATTTTACAATAAACTACGTCTGCCAATAACAAATTAGATGACTTGTTTCAATAAAAACATTTTGTACAAATATGCCTTTAAGAAATTTGCAATCTTGTGTTTTTATGTTTTAAATCATAACTGAGTTACACAGACATTTAATCCCCACTTTGCTGAAGTAGTTTAAATTTTTATTTGATCCTTTCTAAATGCATTTAAGAAGTAGTTTATTTACTACTATTTACACATACATATTTCTCAACATTACAGTTTTTATAAACACAATATGTCAGCAACTGTTAAAAACTCAACCTGATATAGCTATGAGACAAGAATGCATAATATTGCAAAAGATTTCAAAGTACGGTGACCTTCTATTTATCTACCATTTATGGGGCCAGATGTGAGGTTAGATGTGTTCAAATATGTGTACTTTTAAAAAACTATCGAGTTTACCACTCAGAAACAAAACATTAAAGTAAAAATCAACCAACTGGGATAAATCGTTTCCTGCCTTGTGTTAATATAAAATGATATCAATTATTATTTTCTGAATAATTCAGAATTATCATAGATATTTAATGTCCTAGATGCTTTCCTCCCCTTTTATCCCTCAAAAGTAAGGATGTTCAGCTATCAGTTATTTTGTCATCACACCTGCCTATGAAAGCCAATATGCCTCCTTTCCTCTATCCTCATACTTTTTGATGCCTTCTGTTTGTAGTCTGTTGTGGAATGGCCTATCAGTCAACCACACTTGTTCTGAACTGGAGATTAAATAAAAATGGCAAGATAGAATGAAAGTTAATGAATAAGAGGATTTTAGCACAAAGCATTAGACTCCCTCCCCCTCTTTCTGGTCTAACTTTGGGTTCAAGAATTTCAAAGACCTGAATATTTTGAAACTATGACTTCCAAAAAATTGGAATATATTGTATATGTTCTGAATATTTTCCTTCAAATATCTCTGCAAATTTATCTTCTGGCATAACAGTGTACCACTTTGTAATTTGGGATACCAGTGAATCCCGAAGATTAAGCTGGAATCTGTCAGCTTCAGTACTCAGCTTGTAGCCGAACTGCTTCTCAGCTGAATGAAGCCAACAAATCCAATTTAATATAAGTACTACATTCTATATATACTTATATTCCATGAAGACCTGAGCTTGATCCTGTTATTCTTTAAGTCACATACATAAAGGGAACTGAACTAGATTATATGTTGGTTTAGTCATTATATGTCTGGTTACTACAAGTTTTGTGACCTTGAGTATACCACTAGCTACAGCCACTTCCTCTAAATTTAGGATAAAATAAGGAGGAACAAGAGATTAAAAACCAGCCTACACAAAATTTCTTCACAAGTCGTAAGTCTGTGCCTTTTCTCAAGTACACTAGCTTTCCTCTAGATGCTTCTCCCATAATGAACCACCAATGTGACACTTTTCACATCACTTACTGAACAACCATCTATTGAGTGCCTAATGTGTCAAGCACTGTGTGAGCTGCTGGTGATAATGGCAGTGAAAAAAACAGAAAAAGCTCACATCCTTTTCCCTAAATATGCTGTCCTAAAGTCAGCTATAGCGGCAAATTTCCCACAGGAATGTGTTTCTCACAGTTACTGACCACCAAGAAACATACAATTTTAGAACCTAAAGGGACCTTAGAGATCACCTAATCCAATGTTCACATTTTACAGATGAGGAACCTGAGCCTCCGATAAGTTAACTGACTTCTCCAAGGTGACTCAAAGAACTAAGATGAGAATTTAGATTTCTTAGCTCCTGGTGTTCTTAATTGGAACCCTATGGGAACCCAATTAAACAGTAAATGAGCACCCTTGTGAGTACTTACTGACTTGTAACACCCTTTATCTATTCTATTTTTTTTCTCTTGCTTTCTTTTCCTGAACATGTTTACTTCTCTTCAAACTTTTTCTAAACCAACGTATCTTATCTCTCCCCTCCATTTGCTTTCTCATCCTCTCTGTATCTGTCAAGTTTCCTTTTCCTCTAGATTTACTTTCCCTTCCTATTTCATTCTCTTTATACCTTCATCATTATAAATACCCATACATGTTCAAAAGAACTGCACCCTTTTGGCTCTTCAGGAAGCTCTTCTAAAGACTCATGAGATTTGTTTACTTCAACCCTTCATATACTATGCTGTACTATGAAAATATACAACTTGAGAAACATTGTAGAGACTGCAGATTATCTGACCATTATCAAACTAACTTCTGGAGAAGGAAACAAGAATGGGTAAAGTCATTTATTCAATTAATTTTAGATATGCACACTTGAATTAACCTATAGTGAAGAAAGCAGAGGAAGACAGTATGAAATAAAGAACTCAAAGATTAGCATTTAATTTTATTTCTTCCTGTAACATTTTGATGTCATGAAAACAGCTAATAAATTCAAATAGTCTGAGCTGCATTTTATTGAGCCAGGTGGGTAGGGGAAGAAAATCAAGAGAAAAGAGAGGCATGCATCAATTTGAAACTGGATCAATAATCCCTGAATACTTAATAACTGAGTTACTTTAAATTCAACTGATTTCCTTTAAAACACATAGAATTAATACCACTGACTAGAAACAGAGATTTATTTTTAGGAACAAAATACACAGTCATTAAATTTGAGTTGCTTGAGTCAAACTAATAATATTACAACGGGGTAGGGTCAAGGTAGGGAAAATTTTACTTTTACTAGTAAAATTAGAAACATCACAAAAAATCATCTCTGTCCATGAATCTCCAGGCAAGAATTTTGGAGTGGGTAGTCATTCCCTTCTCCAGGGAATCTTCCCCATCAGGGATCGAACCTGGATCTCCCACATTGCAGGCAGATTCTTTATGAACTGAGCCACCAGGGAAGCCCAAAATGTTATACTGGAAGACATATAAGCTGAAAGGGGAATAAAATATCCAGCTCATTAAAAAAAAAAAAATCTGACATGAAATAACTACAAGTAGAAAATGTTAAATATGTATACATAAGCTTGTATATTGGAAGGACAGCAGAATTAAATAAAATATATCAAGCACCTAAGAACTACGTGAAGCACTATGCTACTTCATCTCCTTATAAAGGATTATACTGAAGGTATTTATCCCTTTTTTACAGATAAGAAATAAAAGAACGAACTCCTCCCCCCACAAAAAAATACCAGTTAAAAAGCAGTTTAAAAGGTTATAGATCTGAAGCAAATTTTTCTTTAATCTGACAGAGATAATAAAGCATAATACTGTATTAGAAGAAATACATGAACATATTCTAAGTAGATTCCTATTATTTGGCAGGGTGCTAAACAAAAAATGAATTGAATTCTTTATTGATCATTTTTCAGAAATCCAAAATATCACCTAAGAAATGTTTCCATGAACTACTTCCACTGCACAAACTGGTTAACAGCATATTCCTTAAATAGTTATGGCATGATATGTCACACTTTATTCAATCTTTTGCTAAAAATTAATAATATTAATGACATAAGTAATAAGAAAAAAGGTAATAGCAACCAAATTCTTGAATACTCATACTTAAATAGAGTCTCCTGAAATCTTTAAAGAAAAGGGAGAAAACTTAATTGATGCAAGAGGTCTTCAAGTATCCCCTTTCCATTCCCAAAGCAACTGGCTTCCTTAACTCACTGTCCTGCCCACACATAAAGGGCAACCATCTTCTTACCTCCTACCTGTCCCCATATCCTCTTACCTCTAACTTGTCCTGCACGTAGCTGGTTAATCTTCTCTGTATACTATTTCATTATGCCATTTCCTTCATTAAAATCAAAGAATTTTAGAGATAGAAAAGTCTCCAGAGTATCCAGTTAAATTACAGATGAAGGTCATTCAACTTAATTTATAGATGAACTAACATTAGGCATTAAGTGACTTGCCCAAGATCACAAACAATGAATAAATATACTGATTCAATTTGTCTCTAATTTCAACCAATCACACTTTCTGCTTCCTATAGTAGTTGCTAACCTTTGCATCATATGGGAAACTTTAACATCCGCGTCCCTGCCCAGAAACTGTGACTTAGTCTGGGTCTAGCAATTCATAGGCAGTGGGACTTTTTTTTAACTCTGTGGGTGTTTCCAGGGGGGAGCAGTAAGGGTTGAGAAAGACTGTTGTATAGTTAAATCCAATCTCAGTTTGTTTACTCTTTAAAGTGCTCTGTCAAGACCAAAAAAATTCTTCCAGTCTTTATTTTTCCCAGCTTTACTGAGATATAACTGACATAATACTTTTCCAATCAACTTAGTATTTTACTCACCCAACACAAACTTTAGTTTCTAGACACCACATACTGACTTACACTCTTCTTCATAATTTCCCTAGTCTTATCAAAATTTACCCCATATTTTTACTCATATCCTTCTCCCCACCTAGAATTCTTTCCCTCCTATTGTTCTACAGAGATAAAAGATTATTTAAATCAAAAACCCAAAACCCAAACTGCTATGATCAAGGTGTTTATATGCAGTATATGTACAGTGTACTTGGGCATATACAGAAGGTGCCTCTAACTCAAGACATGAAAGCAGAATGAATTTGGGATCAGAAAATGTTTGCTAGAGAATAGTATACATTAGCTGAATAAAGAAAGAGCCCTAGTCAGGCATTTGGTAGTGGTGCTAGGAGTTGGGATGGGGTGGGGGGTGATGTAAAAATGTCACAGCAGTTCAATCTGAGAAAACTGCAAGATGTGTGAAAGTGAGGACAAGAGATATATGCCTGGTGGAAGAGTGGGCTTGCTTCTGAGCACTAGATATATGAGAGAGGCATGGATGAAGTTAATCTGGCTTCAACATCCTCAACTATGAGAAGCTGCTATGTTAGAACCCAGCCACAATTCTCAAACAATATTTGTCTGGATCTTCACAGCAGGTGGCACTCTATCTGTGGAATAAACTGTGTCAATCTCCTACAGATACCTTACACTCCTCCTCAACCCAAGTTTGCACAACAGATTAGTGGCATGTTTTCACAAAGTAATGCAGGTCTTAAACCTTAGAGATCACCCTTGATCCTTCTCTGTTCATATTCCATATCCCCAAATCATATTAGCTCTATGTCCAAAATATCCCAAATCTAACTACCTCTCAACATCTCCATCACTAACCCAAGCCACCCTATTTTCTTGCCTGGACTGCTGCAGTAATTGCCCTTTCTTTTTTTCTTATCACATGGCCCACTTCCACTCAGTCCATTTTCTACATAGCAAGGTGATCTTTTAAAAAGGAAACTATCTTAAATTCCCTCCCACTAAACTTAGAATAAAATCCAAATTCTTTATCAAACCTTTACAAGACTCCATGATCTGACATCTGCTACCCATTAACCTTCCACTTTCTTTGTTCATTATACTGGCTCTCTCATTCATCCTTTAACACATGAGGTTCATTCTTACATTGTCATGAATTAAGAACGTTTGCATTCACTGTTATCTGTACCTGAAAAATCTCTTACCCAGATTTTTCCAAGGACTTCCACTTCTCAACAGTCTGGTTTGCATTCAAGTATTACCTTGTCAGAGATACTCTTTGCCTACTTGAACACTGTTAATCCTATCCACTCATCCACTAATATGGTTAATTTTTATAGTACTTATTACCAGAATATTATCAGTTTACTAAATGTCTGCATGCTTATTCTATGTCTTCCTTCATTAAAAGAAAAGCTCCATGAAAGCAGGAACTTTGTTATTTGCCACACTCTTCAATCCTGGGATAATTCTTCACTCATGGTATAACACAATAAATAAATAACTGCTATCATAATTCCTTAGTCAGCGGACTCTTGGAGTCTGTGGATTTAACATTTATAGTTTCTACTATGTGTAAATTGCCCTCCAGGTTCATGACATTCAGTAAGTAATATGTGGCACCCAGGTTTCAAAGAAACTCATGTTCGAAAAGTTAAACGTATAAAGTAAGGCAATCTTGGCTCTACCACTTACTATCTTAGGCCAGTCCCTTAACCTTTAATAGGGTTATTGAATATCTTAAAATAGGGAAATTAATTTCTGGTTCCCTGTTCATTCCAATCCAGTACACAGCTTCAGGGAGCCCAGGGGTCTTTAAACCTAGACAATGTACCTAAAATATCACACACTGGTAGAGAACATCATGTAACTTTAATACAAGATTCCATTCACCAGCTTCTACAGTTACCACTTGTTGCACAGCAGTCACACAAACCCTTGGATAAAAAGTTAATTACATATTTGTACACATTTATACTAAACTAGAACCCATGATCTCACTAGCCCCAAGTCCAGCGTTTTCTGGGTACCGTTATGTACTACACAATCACTTCCACCCAAATCTGGCAAAATGTGCCTTTAAGCAGCTCTGTATCCATTCTCTTGTTTAAACTCAGTGAGTCTGAGGTTTGGAGAGGACACTCTACCTTCTTCACCTTTACTACCTCTAATCTCTCTAATGACCAAGAACAAAAACAGACAATAGACCTTCATTTTAATGGCTCAAATTCCTACTGAACTTTGCCCATCTGAATAAAGAGTTAATAGTGGTACTCAATCCACTTGGGAGGCAAAAGAACTGCGTTGTATCAAGTCCAATGCACAATTAAAATTAGCTGCCATAAGAATAGCATCATCAATCTATTCCTACCTACTTATTCTATCTCCCCATCCTTTATTAAGGTCAGCCCCTCAAGTTTTCTCTTTCTGACTTACTTGTACTACCGAAGCTGTGATCCTCAAGTCCTAAATGGCAGCTGGTGTTCTCTCTGACAAGGTGTATGTTCAAACTACTTTGGCCCTGCTAGGTCTATCTTAACAGATAGAGCCCAGGAATTCAGGCTCTGTTTTATTTTACTTTACTAGTTGTAGCTTCCAGGCCTGTGCAATAGAAAGAAATAACTGTACCCTGACTCGAGACACGTCAGTTCCAGGTGACCTATGGTTCACTTTTTTATAAGCTAATACCTGCAATGTCAGTTAAAAGAATAAGCCATGCATTGAAAATGCTGGTTCTTCATTGCTACAGTAATATAGCCATTTATTATTTTAAGCTCCAACAGGAAATATTTGTCATATATGACTTCTTTTCAAATTAATAAGTACCTTAAAATACTTTCCTAATGAAAATAACTTTCCACATTTATTAATCTTTGTAAAACTTTAACTATCAGCACAATCATGTACACAAATTAAGAAGTCAATAAATGTTTATCATACTAATGAAATAACTATATTCCATACCTAGTCCCAGAGAAGGCAATGGCACCCCACTCCAGTACTCTTGCCTGGAAAATCCCATGGACGGAGGAGCCTGGTAGGCTATAGTCCATGGGGTCGCTAAGAGTCGGACATGACTGAGCGACTTCACTTTAACTTTTCCCTTTCATGCACTGGAGAAGGAAATGGCAACCCACTCCAGTATTCTTGCCTGGAGAATCCTAGGGACGGCGGAGCCTGGTGGGCTGCCGTCTATAGGGTCGCACAGAGTCGGACACGACTGAAGCGACTTAGCAGTATACCTAGTCCAGGCTCTAACTTAGCTCAATTACAATTTCACATTTGCAGGTTAAAAAAATTAGGTCAGATTTTCAAAGTCCATACAGCTGATAACGCTGTAAAATAACTGACAATCTCCTTCATTAAATAATCTTGGCTTCTCAAATTTAACTTTTTCCTTTCCATTATCTACTTTCTGCCGTGATAAACTGTGGGCTTTAAAAGGAAAACAATTTAAGTTCTTTGTAGTGATTCTATAGAAATAAAGGGCAGCTTTAAAATAACTAGATATTTCCAATGTAAGGGCTACCAGAAAAGTGAAAGTAGTAGATTTCAAACAAAAACAGTCCACACAAAACAAAACAGCTAGCTAATAATATTCCCTTAATAATGAGAATGAATATTTGCTGATAAATAAGCAACATCTTTTTTGTGTAATAAAAGGTTTTAAAAATGTTTTCTACTTAACTAGAGGAAAACTGTTAATACCAGTAAGTGATTAATAATTTTCCTTACTAATTCTATATTAACAAAAGTAGGCCTATGAAACAAAAGATGGAAAGAAAAAAATAAGATGGAAATTATATTTTTCTAACAAAATATGCTATTTCCCCCTACTGAATTTCAATATAAAATTGAAGGGTCAAGTGGTATGACAAACTACTCTGATATCTATCAAAATTTGCCTTTTATTGGGAAAGAGTTCAAAATGAAATATCTGAGTTTTATTTGAAGTTGGTTAAATTACTTGGTCATCATATTATCTGCTTCAGTTACTCTATTATTCTGTAATTTTTCATGGGAATTTATATCCCTTTTAACACTCCCCTCCCACTAAAGAGATGAGAAATCAGCAGTCTCTGACATAAAGAGAGATGATATACCTTTTTAATATATAACAGTTTGGAAAATTAATTTGAAAAATTGGTGAAAATTTTTAATTTAGTTTTATAAAAATTTTATGTCATAATAATAGGTAACATTTATTGAGCGCTTACTATGCGCTAGGCACTGTGCTAAGCACTATAAAAGTTATTATAACACAAAATAAGAAATAAAATCTTGTATATGGAAAAAGTATTGAACTATGAGTCAAAAACAGAGATTATATATACCTAGACTGGGCTACAGTAAAGAAGTATTTGCTAAACAAAGAGAGCATTTCACAAACTGCTAGGTATGGGCTTACATTAATAATAAGGCCAAAAAACATAAGCAAAACAACCCACTTAACTGGCCAATCAAAAATCCTTTAACTTCCTCTAATAGAAAACACAGAGGATATCTATTTTTAATTTGTTTAGCAAATCTTCTCCAAAACTAGTGCAAAGGAACATACAGATATGAAAGATGCAGAAATAAATTTTGATCTACCCTATATCCAAATGATTTTGAATTAGAAAGGTCTGAAATAATGAGGTTTTGCTAACTAAGTAAAATAAGGAAAACTGAAAATTAAATATCCTTCCTTTTAAATCCTAGAATAAACCCACAAGGGCAGTATTATTCTTTATTTGATAGTTACTTTTTTCTTTAAATAAAGTATCCCAGAATAAATACAAAATTCTTACTTTGTTGCCCGTATAAACTTGCCCCAAACTGAGACAGCTGACCTGATGTAGATGGTGATGCCAGCATCTAGAAACAAATTAATTATATTAGAGCATAAAGAAAGTACACAGAACATTGCATTGACACTTTACATACAACATATCATAGAATGTGAGTCAAATCCACATTTCTTCTCAATCTTCAGAAAAACATAAACATTGCATAGTGAATTCCACGTTAATTAAGAGCATATCACACTGGATGACATCCAACTATGCAAATAAAATCAATTTTTGATCACTACAAAGTGTTTTTCCTCCAAATTACTCTAAATAAAACTATGACAGCATCATTACTTAAAGAACACAAAAGCAAACTAGGCTAATAAACACATGAAGATAGTACCTTAAGTCAATCTCTATAAATTTAACTCAAATTACCTGATTCTTACATAATATATTAAGCTAAGTTCTAAATTCAGTTTATTAAAGTTTATTATTTTATTTATTGAAAATAAAATTATCTAAATAGAAAAGCTTTGTATTTTATAATAGCTACTGATTTTTATAGAGAAATAATTGATGTGTATTAAGTGGGTAGAAAAATCTAACAGTCATACACACACAATCATATACATAGAGACATGGTACAACACCAAAGGACAAACCCAAAATACTTACAAAAATATTTATACGTGGTATAAAATGTACATTGTATGTACATGCATGGCATTGTACACAATGCCCTTCAATCTACTGCATCATCTTTTCCCCCCCCAGAATAAAATTCTTTGAAGGCATGTTATATTCATGGAACATGTCATATTCATTTTTTATTTCCTCATAGAGACTAGCACTGCATGTAGCAGTGCTATAAAAAAGCTAGATGCTTAAACTGAGTAAATGATAATGTGTATGCATAAGTGTATGTTTGTGTATTCCCTGTCTTATATTAAGCAACCATAAAAACACCTTAATTAAATAACATGAGTCATGTCATAAAAAGGGTTATAATCTAGTGGAAGAACAGAATGAATTACATTAATACAACTAATTATGTTCCAAGGCACAGTGCGGTAAATGCTCTAAAGGAAGTATAAAGCATCACTGGAGGGAAGTATTTCTAAAAAAGGGTCGAATACTTTGTCGAGTGTTAACATCTGATGTGGGTACAGATGAGGGGTCTTCCAGGGAAAGAATATGCAGCGAGTGTGATAAAAGCTAGTGACATGATTAGAAAACAAAATACAAGAAACAACAGAGACGGAACAATAGAGTAATTAGGGAAAGGAAGTAAGGCCCACCCTATGCACACTGGGGCACAGAAGAATGGGAAATAAAAAGAGTATGATGGGGCCAAATGTAAATGGTCTTCTTAAATGCTGTGCAAAGATGGCTACTAACTATGGCAATAAAGAGAAAAAATAATTTTTAACACTTTCTTCGGGACCACACTGCGTGGCATGTAGGATCCTACTTCCTCGAGCAAGGATCAAACCCAGGCTCCCTGCTTTGGAAGCCTGGAGTCTTAACCACTGGCGTACCAGAGATATCCCCGCAAAAATAGTTTTAAGCCGGGAAGTGACATGATCAAACTGTGTGCTTTGGGAAGATAATTCCAATAGCATAACTCGATGGAAATAAGATACTAAGTTAGAACAGAAGCAGGACTAAAAGGGAGCCCTACTGAAATGGCTGAGGTAAAGGGGAAAGGAGGTGGATGGAGACTCATCAGACAGGGAAGTATCAGAGGCCACTCTGGTTTCCAGTGAAGAACGGGGTCGACACTGACCACATTAAGAAAGCCAGGAGGAGAAATATTTTAACAGTAGAGTCTTATACAATATACATTTCCTGCTGTCTTCATGCTGAAATTCTGAATTGTTTTAATTATTCTGAAATTCAGGAAAGTTTTTATACAAAAGTAGTTTTAAACTAATGACACACAGGAGACTCTTCTGGGGTATAGCTAAGTTCACACTAAACACTGTATTTAAATACAGCAACACATTTTCTAAAGAAGCATCAAACCTTATAAATTTCCTTCTGAAATCTGAAGGGTAAACAATATAAACAATTAAACTAAAAGAATATGCATTTTATGCCTGACCAAGTTCTTTTGTTATGTACAATTATTGTTACTATTACCAGATAGCCGCAAATATTTTAGCACATTAAAAGTTTGTTTCCAACTTGCAAGAAAAAGATCAAAGAAAATGTATAATGAAGCTTTAGTTGGTGACAGAAGGCCTTAATAATCATGATTTTCTGTTATCATTATAATTTATAAAGAAAGGAAAAGAGAATAGTTTCTGCAGGCTTCACATATAAGATGCTGGCCAACATGAACCCATGACTTAGACTGATACATAATGTAAATATTCTAGAATGGACCACTGAAATTTTACTTTTCCCAGAAATGTATATGCTTACTGTGTACATAACTCCAAAGAACAGACATTTTATCTACTTTCTCACAAAGGTTACACATTCACAAGTGAGTTACAGGTATCACTCCTCTCAGCACTGAGAGATAGAGGAGGAGATACACCATGAAGGTAAAGGAAGAATAGATCCCTGGGCCAAAAATACTTGAGTCAAAGAGCAGTAGGGTGACCCAACTACCAGTGTGACACATTAAATATTATAATTTTCTCTATGTATGAGTACATGAGGAATGTTAGTAAATGCTGCTTTACAGAAATATGCAGCTGCTGCTGCTAAGTCGCTTCAGTCGTGTCCGACTCTGTGCAACCCCATAGACGGAAGCCCACCTGGCTCCCCCGTCCCTGGGATTCTCCAGGCAAGAACACTGGAGTGGGTTGCCATTTCCTTCTCCAGTGCATGAAGGTGAAAAGTGAAAGTGAAGTCACTCAGTCGTGTCTGACTCTTAGCGACCCCATGGACTGCAGCCTACCAGGCTCCTCTGTCCATGGGACTTCCCAGGCAAGAGTACTGGAGTGGGGTGCCATTGCCTTCTCCTCAGAAATATGAAAGCAGTTTAATAGTTTATAACCTTACAACCATCCAAGTAAAATAAGCATTGATCAGCTAAACATATATTAAAATGACTTCAAAATGTGTCAAAAATGCAAATATATAATTTCTTATGAAATCAATCCTATTGGTCTGTGTTAGTCGCTTGGTTGTGTCCGACTCTTTGCGATCCCATGGGCTGTGGCCCACCAGGCTCCTCTGTCCATGGAATTCTCTAGGCAAGAATACTGGAGTGGGCAGCCATTCCCTTCTCCAGGGGACCTTCCCAATCCAGGAATCAAATCCAGGTCTCCTTCATTGCAGGCAGGTTCCTTACCGTCTGAGACACCAGGGAAGCCCAAGTGGTATGTATTTTTAAACTCTGAAAGCATGCTTCATGAAACATATTAGTGGTAAAAACAGATTTTAAAATAGATTTAACACACAATGAAGGAATATGGGGTAGAAATGGTATTTGTAAGAACAAAAAAATGTTCAAGAAATGTACACTGGCACAAATAACTATAACTAGCAGACAACAGAAAATTTACATAATTTTTTTAAACGTTGAAAGTTAACTATATACAGATAAATGTCTTAAAAAAACATAGAACTTTAGATCAAGTGACATACTTTGCTGTTGTTTAGTTGCTAAGTTGAGTCCAACTCTTGTGACCTCATAGACTGAAGCCCGCCAGGCTCCTCTGTCCGTGGGATTTCCCAGGCAAGAATACTGGAGTGGATTGCTATTTCCTTCTCCAGGGGATCTTTCTGACTCAGGAATTGAACCTGCCCCTTCTGCATTAGCAGGCAGGTTTTTTGCCACTGAGCAATCACTAGTACCCTAGTCACTTTTGCCTAAGAAGAAAAGTTTACCAAACTAATTCTAGTTAAAATGTCACATAATCAACCAGTAAGTACGTTACTGTGTTCCCAGTCTAAAACCATCATAACAATTATATTCTTCTTCATTTCTCAGTCTACAACACACATTTCAGTCAAAAAACAACACTAAAAACCAGGAACAACTAGGGGAAATAGTAATGTAATTCAAATCATTTCCCTCACTCAACAAAGAGCTCCTTTATCCTTTTGCTCAATATACAGAAAGCCAAGGAAATCAATAAGTTAGAAACTGTGTTTTTAAGTCATTTCCACTGTTACTAGATATAATTCTGAAAATCATGACCAAAAAAGTCTAAAATTATTTTGTTTTACAAAATGTGCATTTGAAAACTTTATAATAGGCAAATCTGGCTCCTTTGCCTACTAATAGGCAAAACTGCTCCAGCAATCCATAACAGCAAAGAAGTGTTAATTATTCTGTCCCCCTCATGCTTCCCAACAGTGACCACCTCTCACAAATATTCCCTCCAATAAATGTACCTTCAGTCACAAAACCTATTTTAAGAAACATTAAAATGAATTTGGTCAAGAAATAATTTTCTTCATAACAAATGACTTCAAAATGCAGCAAAGTTTTATTAAATAAAAACTCCATGACCACAAAAGCAATTTAAAAGTGAAATAAATTTTTAAGCGTTCCTTAAAAATCCATTGTACAATAAACTTAAAGGTATGGTGACAATATAATTCTATCATTGTCATTTTTTTCTAGGACAAAAACAGCAAAGATATATGACTCTGACTATATAATATCTACAAACAGAAAAAGAAACAAAGGGACAGAAAGTTTTAAATCTAGAGAGAATCTGAACAATATTTTAAAATTAAAAACAGTATACTTAAAAAATAAGAAACCACTGAATCAGAATGAAATCTAGCAAACAAAAAGAAAGACTATGAGAAAACAATATATTAAAACAAAAAGAAGAACGGGACAAAGGAGGATGCAGGCAGAAAATTAAGTCACAGGGCCTCGGTAGTTTATAAACCACAAACCAATAATTATGAGTTTACCAGGCATTTCAAGCAATTTTGATTAAAACATTAAGTTTTCAAGTATAACATTTTTAAAAAGTATAATATATGCTGAAATAGTCAATGTAATACATTCCAATGGAACATTTAACACTTAAAATCTTTACTAAAAAGAGTATGGTAATGAACATCTTTATATTGTCTAAATTTTACGTGAGAGTCAAAGCACAAATTTATAGAAAGGCATGATAAAGGCTCTTAATATATGTACCGCTAAACCGTTTTCTACAAAGTTTGTATTCATTATGCTTCCACAGCAAGTTACTTCAATGTTCCCTTACAGACAATGACTACTCTTACACTTAAAAGCAAACAAAGAAAAAAAATCAAAAAACAACAAAAGACCCTCTCTACCACTATGACAGAATGAAATGGTATTTTCTGACTATGGATTTTTATGATTGTTATTAATGAATAAACATATTGCAATTATTTTTGTAGATATCTCAAAGTTTGTTACACCTTTTAAGTGTATCATTTTAACTCCCTTTTATAAAAAGAACTTTATCTTTAAAATACAGTCTGAAGATTATTTAAATGTCAATGAAATTGAGATTTTAGAACATTCCCTTCAAATGATTTGATATTTAATTCTAATTTCTTTAGAGTCTGATTTATTTACATTTAACTCTATTAGGTTACTGCTGTCATATAAAATTCTGACATATTTATATACATTCAAATTTTCTATTAAGGTTTTAAAGGTTATTTTGAAAGATTTTTAGGTAAACAATCATATCATCCGCAAATAACATTAACTTTGTTATTTTCAGTATCAACTCATTTCCTTCCCTTTCTCCAACAAAGACTCAGTAAGAGCCTACTATCTCCTAGGCCTTATTGTAAGTTCTAAGAACACAGCAGTAAACAAGAGAGGCAAGCTCCCTGCCTTTGTTAAACGAATTCTACTGCAGTAGACAGGATAACAAATAATTAATAAACACATACATGAGGTAGAGATTGGTGTTATAACTGTTAAAGTGCAAGAAAGAAGTTAGAAGGTACAGCAAGAGTAGTACTGATATTGTACAAGACTACTTAGGAAAAGAGTGATCAGAGAGGCTTCTCATGTGAAATATTTCAGCAGGTACATGGATGGAGTGAGAAAAAACTATGTGAAAAGTGCAAGCTCCTGAGACAGAAACAAATTCAAAGAGCTGGAGAGTGAGCCAGCATGACTCCATATGTAATGAAATACTAATCATGAAGATGACAACAATAATGGTGATAGACTGTATCCTTATTTTAGGCTAGATTTTAATAAACTATCAATTATTAATTGGCCCGAGAGAAATCGTAGGCAATGCCACCCCACTCCAGTACTCTTGCCTGGAAAACCCCATGGACAGAGGAGCCTGGTGGGCTGCAGTCCACGGGGTCTCGAAGAGTCGGACATGACTGAGCGACTTCACTTTCACTTTTCACTTTCATGCATTGGAGAAGGAAATGGCAACCCACTCCAATGTTCTTGACTGGAGAATCCCAGGGACGGGGGAGCTTGGTGGGCTGCCGGCTATGGGGTCGCACAGAGTCGGACACGACTGAAGCGACTTAGCAGCAGCAGCAACACAAGTATGAAAGGTAGGAGTTCAAAATGGTTGCTGTTTGTCAAAGTGGGAAGTAGCTTACTCTAATAGGTTTTAAGAGTTACTTTTTTAAAAGTAAGGATGGATAGGTGCTACATTTTGTATGTCTCTACAGTACATATTAAAACAAGGAAAAAGGGGTTCCCTCAAGTTTGTGCTTCCAAAATGCTTATGCTTAAGTTATCAAATGAGTGCAACAAAGACTTAGATTAGAAAATGTGAGCAGTTTATTACACTTATTACAGATACATTTTTAAAGAAACCCTAAATTGCTTAGATTATATTGTCCCCAAAGAGTTGTCTATTATGTCTTATATGAATATTTTTCATTTTCTGTAAGTTCCCCCTGCCACAACTGCCGAAAGCCCCAGAGCTAATAAATGGCAGCACTAAAATTCAAAAAAGGGAAAGGGAAAAATCAAGCTCGCATCTGCCTATGATTTACTTAATCTTGTGAAAACATTTAAGTAATGTGTCTACAATATTTATAAAATTACTTTTATACCTAAAAACCAGGAAATTCAGCATTCTATAAAAGGACACATACACGTACAGGCATCTCTTGAAATAAGAGATCTTGGAAAATATGAAGTAGTCCTAAGGAAATACTTAGCAATTTAATCAGCACACAATCTTACAAAGAACAGTTTCCCAAATACTTCTACAATCATGCATATGATGAAGAAACAACCTGCATTCCAATTAGCCTAAATGAATAGTCTAACTCAGGGGTGGGCAATTTACTGAATGCAGGCCAAATCCAGTACAGTGCTTATATTTATAGGATGCATAAATTAAGAATGGTTTTCCATGTTTTAAATGGTTGAATAAATACCTACATATTATCCTTTATTTAGCCTCTAGGAGAATGAACTGGCAATCCACTCCAGTATTCTTGCCTGGAGAATTCCAGGACAGAGGAGCCTGATGGGCTGCCGTCTATGGGGTTGCACAAAGTCGGACACGACTGAAGCAACTTAGCAGCAGCAGGCCCACAAAGCCTAAAATATTTACTATCTGGCTCTTTATGGAAAAGTCTTCTAACTTGTGACTTAAACTATAAAAAAATGTTTTGGGACAACTGAATACCAGATACCCTTAGTGAGTATGGGCAGCAAGAGGGTAATCTGGCACCACAAATTCACATCTCTATACCAAATACATTTCTAATGAAGTTATATGTGAAGAACTAAGCACAAAAGTGCTAGAAGAAAGTAGTTGGGAAAAGTCTTCCGGAGGTATGGCCTCTAATACAGAAATCATTAAAACCATAAAGTCACCCAAAATGTATGAGTCAAATGCAATAAAAATGATAAATATTCTTATATTTAAAAAAAACACAGTCTGAAAGCAAAAAACTGAAAAAAAAATTTGTGACAAATAACAGAAGGTTATAATCTTAATACATGGGCAACACTAACAAATAAATAAGACCTATCATTTCAATAGAGAAATAGAAAATGGCATAAAAGCAGTAATCCACAAAGGAAGAAATGAAAATGGCCAATTACACAGAAAAAAAATACCACTGGTGTGTGTGTGTGTGTAAATTCAGCAATATTTTAATGCACATTATATTAAAACAATAAGTTTCTTTTGTCTACTGGCAAAATTTAAAGGTAACAGATGGTATTCTTAAGGGCACAGAGAGTGCTGATGACAGTAAAAATTTGTACAAACTTTCTAGTGAAAAATATGTCAATATGGCTCAGAGATTCAACTAAATATATTTTTAAATAAAAATATTTGAAGTATAAAATCAAAAAGTTTAGCAGTAAATTACTCCCAACTGGCACCATTACAGGTAATTTCTCCTCTTCCTGCTCCATGCATATTTTCTAAAATTTGTGCAGTATCTCTGTATTGTTTTGAAATGAAAAAAGATTCAGCAATAGCAGACATTCATAAGTAGCCTACAGTATTATTATCTCCATTTTCAGATGAGAAAACTGAGGCTTAAAGAAGTTTTTGCTAATAGGCAAAGCCAAGACCCAAACTCATATCTGTAATGTGTTAGAGCCCAAATTCTTAATCCCTATGTCTTACTACCTTCTTTATTAATTTTTAAAAGACGTTTTTTTGAAGCAAATCATTCTGTTATTTCCGTGACAAACAAGTAATCTGGAGTAGTAACCAACATATATATATATGCATGTATATAATAATTCTGACTAAAAAATTTTGACATACAGTATTTCTGTTCCTTAGAAGACAAACATCTCCGTCATTCATTCTCTGCAAATGCTTTAATAATTTCAGTTAGACAGCTTCTTATCTTCCTGATCAGAATGAATGCTTTTTATCAATAAGCAATAGTGCACCACCATTTTTGCATCAATCTTAACTTGTACTGTACAATCACAGTAACACACCACACAAATCAGTTTCTGCAATGATGCTACCAGAAAGACATCCCAAATTATTAATTGTAATATCAAAACTTAACCTTAGAAATTTATGTAAAAAAAATTTAATTATAATTTACATCAAATAGCAAATAGCTAGAAAGGCAGTAAAATAACAGAAAATTAATCAGATGACACTATTCTGTGAGCTACTCAACTACACAAAGAAAACCACCAAACACTGAATTTGAAGAGTCCTAATAATGCATTTAATGGTTAGTTGCCAAAATGACACAACTGTCAAATAAACAAAAAGGAGTAACATCAAAATAGAAAAACAAAACCAAACCCCATCAAAATTCTAGCTTAAACCTTGAGTAAGCCTATTTGTAAAATTCTAAAAGATATAGGAAGTAATTCACTAATGATTAACTTTAATGAAAAATGAGGGCATTTGTTACATATCTTAGAATTTTGTAAGTGTTTTAAAACATCAGTAAGAATCTCATTAGGTTAAAACCTAGAGTAAATTGCTATACTGATAGGGAAATTAGAAATAACAAGTTTACAAAAGTCTGAAAGGGGAGGAAAAAATTTGGCAAGTACAAAATGCAAGAATGGGTTCGACTACAGTATACAGTATATAATTTAAAGTAGCTTACCAGAATTTGAAAATAACAATGGATTTTATTTTTAAAACTTTATCAACTTGCTAATTATGGCTTGGCTGTGTTCAGATAGGAAGAGATGTCTTCCTATCTGAGGTCTAGGATTATAACCAGAATATTACAAAGCAAAGGAAGTTTCACTGAAGCCTGCCATTAAAGCTTTATATCTGTACAAATCAGCTTTCTGCTCTTTATAAAAGTGCTGCTTTTAATAGGAAAACTTATTTCACAAATTTTAAAAATCAATGATCCAGAAGTAATATCATGTTTACCTCATGTCTTGAACACTTCCTAGCACAGTATTACCATATCCCAACCTGAGAATCATATGACATTTTGTCTCCAATTAGAATGTTAGAAAGTTCATCATCCTGGTATCCCAAGGGCCTACCACTGTGCCTAAAACAGAGTCACTCAACCAAAGACGGTACCCTGCAGTTCATAAACTGCTTTCCAGGAATCGGAAAGAAACAGACATACACTATGTAAATACAGCTTAACCAGTTAACTTACATCTTTTTCTGACCGATGTGGAAACATAGAAGACTGGCTGTAGTACATGTTTTCGTCATGGTAGTCACTGTCGACCCCCTCTACAAACTTCTTTCTTGAAGCACCAAACATGCTGTTTGTCACCTAAACAAAAATATTACTTTTATCAAGAATAATATTTTGGAAAATGTCAAGCTTTACCTTACTCCTATGCAAAAAACATAAAATGAAGGGAGTATTGCTAACATAAAGAAACAGGTCAACTAAGGATTAAGGGGACAGGTGAGAAACTCGCAACAATGTAGTAGTAAATGTTTACTTGCAGGTCCTGAAAGTAAGAGGAGAAACTTAAAGCTCTGTTGTATGCAAAGATTCCAATTCCTTTAAAAGAAAAAACATTACTATTCTTGAAAAACAGCAACCCAAAATATTTTCCCATACAAAGATTTTTTAAAACATGTTTGGGTTTAAACATTCAAAATCTTCACATGCATCTTCAATATTATTCAATATGAATAATTACTATTCAGTATGAATAATCCTCAAGTATCTGAGGATTCTTATTCATATCCAGGAGTGTCTCTGACATCACTATATCTACTTTCTAAACTAGCTGTTTTCCAGAGTATATCATCTTCACTGATAAGCTAAGTTTATTGAGATAAAGCACTTTTTGAGCCCATGAATAGCATACTGGAAATTTTATCTCAAGTCACAAGCTCTCACTCATGTTAACAGTAGGATAAATTTTTCATTCATCATCCTAGTGTAAATTTATGATCTTCACTAAATAACCTGCTTACTCTTGTGTTTTAAGTCTTTATCACATCCAATATTAGTAATTTTGAGCACTCATCAAGGTAATTGCTAAATCTGTGCTAATTTTTCCCCCCAACATGATCTCGATAAAACTTCCAAAACTGACAGGTTATTTACTTAAGGTCAATGTGTCTATCTATCCCTAGTAGTACACTTTGTAATTCAGAGTCAACTGAAATGTCACGACAGGAGAGATTTGTAAAGACTTGAACACACAGGAACTACATGCTTTCACCAAAAAATTGAGGGGAAAATTCATCAAATACAACATCCATCTGGTACACTATGAATAAGTGTATTTTTTTGCCACTGTAAGTAAGAATAAACAATTTCTTCTCATTTCAGAATAAAGACTGTAGTTACTACCATTTACCAGTAGATAGGGTAAACTGATAGACTGCAGGCTTTAAAGGCCAAATGTGATGTGCAAGCCTGTTGAAATCACCCAAGCTATTTAATAATCACTTAATATGTCAAGTTCCTTGTTAAATTTGTAGGAAACTGAGATGCTACATATTTGTGTTTTTTCTCCCTCTGGCAAACACCCAGGGAATCTGGGCAAATTTGGTATTGAAGGAAGAGGAACATTTTTGTCTTCTTCTGTCTAGGCATTTTACACGTTTAGTTTTGCTTTCAAAAGAGTAAAACCTCTTTGTACAAAATTCAGTTAGGTTCAGTTCAGTCGCTCAGTCGTATCCAACTCTGCAACCCCATGGACTGCAGCATGCCATCACCAACTCCCGGATCTTGCTCAAACTCACGTCCATCGACTCAGTAATGCCATCCAACCATCTCATCCTCCCTCTCATCCCGTTCTCCTCCTGCCTTCAATCTTTCCCAGCATCAGGGTCTTTTCCATTAAGTCAGTTCTTCGCATCAGGTGGCCAAAGTACTGGAGCTTCAGCTTCAGCATCAGTCCTTCCAATGAATATTCAGAGCTGATTTCCTTTAGGATGGACTGATTGGATCTCCTTGCAGTCCAAGGGACTCTCAAGAGTCTTCTCCAACACCACAGTTCAAAAGCATCAATTCTTCAGCACTCAGCCATGTTTATGGTCCAACTCTCACATCCATACATGACTACTGGAAAAACCATAGCTTTGACTAGACAGAACTTTGTTGGCAAAGTAATGTCTCTGCTTTTTAATATGCTGTCTAGGTTGGTCAGAGCTTTTCTTCCAAGAAGCAAGCATCTTTTAATTTCTTGGCTGCAGTCACCGTCTGCAGTGATTTTGGAGCCCAAGAAAATAAAGTCTTTCCATTGTTTCCCCATCTAGTTGCCATGAAGTGGTGGGACTTGATGCCATGATCTTTGTTTTTTGAATGTTGAGTTTTAAGCCAGCTTTTTCACTCTCTTCTTTCACTTTCATCAAGAGGCTCTTTAGTTCTTCTTTGCTTTCTGCCATAAGGGTGGTGTTATCTGCATATCTGAGGTTATTGATATTTCTCCCGGCAATCTTGACTCCAGCTCGTGCTTCATCCAGCCTGGCATTTCACACGATATACTCTACATATAAGTTAAATAAGCAGGGTGACAATATACAGCCTTGACATACTCCTTTTACAATTTGGAACCATTCTATTGTAGAATGAGGTTTTTTTATTCTGTACAATTAATTTTAGAATTCTAAGAGTCTATTAGTTGGTTTTTATAACAAATGTTATATCAGAATTGTCAAAAGAAGAGTTCACTCTGCCTCCATTTGAGTTAACTTATGTATGTAAAATTGATGAGAGATATCCTGGTACTCTCCTGAATTTTTTTTGAATTCTGTAAGTTTCATGCCATTTTCCTGTGTTTTTCCTTTTTTAGAATTAGATCTCAGTAGTAATTGTGATTTAAAGGGAATTAAATGTATCCTTAAGTTTTTCAAAACAAATCTTTTAAATCTCATGTGTAAAGAGTCTTAATTTGCAGACTATAAAGTGTTTTTTTCCACTGTCACCTTGCTGAAACAAAACTCATCTAAAAAAAAAATTTCTTTTTCCTGTTGGGACTATTTAGGCGGTTGGTGGATAGGTGTATGGGATTCTAGCCCTTAAAATTACATTCAGAGTTACAGAATAACTTCATCAGGGAGTCTGCTGCCCAAAGAAGATTAAGTATATTTTAACAAATTAATAGTTTCTTTAAAAGTATCTTTCTATATTTCACACGTCAAGAGATTTATTCCCTAAAAACATACAACAAAGCAGAAGTCATCTTCAGACTGTAGTTCATATTTAGCTGAGTAGCTTTTGCTCAGACTTTAACAGGAAGTAGTAAGGTCAGCTAATTAAACTATCAGGCTTGTACACCGAAAATGTTGGTTCATGTCCTTCCCTAACTAATAAACCCAATCATCTTCATTATTATTTTATCAACTATAATACTAGGAACTATCATTGCTATAATTAGCTCCCATTGACTACTCATCTGAATTGGATTTGAAACCCAGGTTCAGTCCCTGGTCGGGGAACTAAAATCCTGCAAGCCTCACAGTATGGCTTAAAAAAAAAAAAAAAAAAAGAAGAGGATTTGGGGTGCGGTTTAAGAGTGACATAATTTGGCATATTTTCTGTAAGTATACATTTAATATAACTGCAGCTAAGCTGTAAGGAATGGACAAGAGGGGACAAGAGGAGGACAAGAGTGGAAGCAGGGAAACAGGTTGGTGAGAGACGATGGTGGCTCACAATACAGTGGTATGGTAGAAGTGATGGAGAAATAGTTAAAGGGTGTATTTTGAGAGAGTGCTGACACTAATGAATATAAGAATGGATGGATATGAAAGGGTAAGATATTCACATTACCCCCTGGAAGAGAACAAGGAAGAATCAAAGGAACCTAGAAATCTACTTTTTTAACAAAGGGGATATGTCAACACTAGGCCAAAATATATTAAAATTACTGGTTATACCATATATATAGAAGTCAACTCAGTAAACAGAAATTTTAAAAACTAACTTAAAAACAATATCATGCTTCACTATACATTACATATAAAATTTGTTCAAATATTTGGTACATATAATTTTCAGCTTTCTTCAAGCAAACATACAAAGGGTTTACATCCATTTTACCTGACCACCTTCTTCCTCAACTGTCATACTAGATATTTTAACAAAGGAGAAGCAAAAGTTGAGATTTCACCAAGAAAAACACATGAAATACGTAACTACCAAAAGCAATGTTTCTTAAGCCTTTTTGAACTCAGATCTAAAACAGGTAACTAAGACATTTTTTATTTGCTTTGATTCCATAAGCGCTAATCAGAATATATATATACACACATACATACATACATATATTACATAGGTTAGCATACACTAATTCTATCAGCCTGACACTCACCCCACTGCAAGAAAAAAAGAGAGAGAGTTGGCCTCAAAATGTAGTACAGAGGAATTAAACTGAGAAGCGGAAGAGAAGCACTAAGTTGGCTGGATCTTTCCAGTAAATATATTCATTACTTAATTAGGACTGGCCATGAATTCCTAAGGTCTAACATTCCTAACATCTAAATATAATATTTCAAAGCCAAACGCAGTTAAGTCAAAATAATCATAGAAGAATTCACAAAACCTCAAACTCGAGATAATCTTAACCAACAAACAACTTCAAAGACTGGTAAAGTGGCCCCTGATCCAGGTGGGATGAATGGTAATTACAAAAGGGAAGGAAAAGGAGAAAAGGCCTGGAGCTTTTTAAATGGTCACAGAAACAACACTAGAACAATTTACAAGTGAAACTTTAAAAATAAAATTTAGATAGATGAGAAACAGTAAAAAACAGACCATATCCAAGGTAGGTCAGATGATATTTAATCTTGCACAGTTTTCTTTCACCAAGACCTCTGGGAGGAACTTACTCTAAAATCATTTACTGTCCGTACGCTGGAAATGTTGGCTCAGGCATGGAATCCTATTCCCAGGGAATAGAAACACAATCCATGGCAGAGTGGTCCTTTTCCTGATAGCAAACAAATGTAGTTTGATTTTGAAATCTGTCTCCCAAGGTTCCAGCCGCATATTTTAAAGTGCAGCTAGGACATTTCTATCTGAGGAGAAGCACATTTTAATCAACAATATTTAAAACTGACTTTCCAAGTTGTTCTCTCCTTTGTGCATATCATCACGTTCCATCCATTTTTCACATGGTTTTCACGTTTTCTGCCATTCTTCCTATCATCTTCTTAGTTTAAGCTTCGGACTAGTTTTTTTTAGGCCCCTGACTGATCTCTCTTTACATTTCAGTGAACATGCTAAGGATTTACTATATGAATTATGCCAAAAATTGTGCTAATGAACACAAAAGCTGAGTAAACAGCTCCAAGTCTTGAACAAGCTTACATACAGTCTAGCTAGGAAAAACACCTGTAAACAAAAAATTGTTCTAAGAAAACCTGTATAGGTGCTTTGGGAACACAAATAAGGAAATATCTAACTTAAACTGAGGGAAACAGACTGAAAGATCTTATTATAAAGTAATATGTGAGCATATATTTAAATTTGTTAATTTTTTTTTAATTACAAAAAACACAAAGTGTGTGGGGTGGGTGATGCAGCAAACTCTGGCATCAGAGACAGCATGGATAAATGCTCGGAAATGAGAGAAAGTCCAAGAAACAAAAAACTTTTAATATAATCAACAAGGAGGATGCCTGGAAGGACAATGATAGGTGGTAAAGAAAAGTAGGTTAACTTCCATTGCCAGGTTAAGAGGGCAAGCATACAGACAGGAAAATCAGGTATAAAAATCTAGGTGAAGACTTCCCTCAACCAATATTTTACTATGATGTCACATTCATAACCACTACACTGAATCTGTTACTTTCTTACTCTCATATCTCTTTTTAATTTTCCTGTATCCTAAAGGATACAGACCAAGATTCCAGAGATCATGACCTTAACACACAATTTTGCTGTAGTAATTTTCTCAAAATTCAACACAAACCTTATGCCTCAGCTTGATTTGGTTCCTCTTTCCTTTCTGCCATTAATGGGTAGATATGTGGGTATCATCCACATATCTGAGGTTGTTGATGTTTCTCCCACCTATCTTGATTTCAGCTTGTAATTCATCCAGCCCAGCATTTCTCATGATGTGCTCAGCAAATAGGTTAAACAAACAGGGTGACAGCAGACAGCCCCGTTGTGTTCCTTTCTCAATCTTGAACCAATCATTTGTTCCATACAGGGTTCTAACTGTTGCTTCTTGATCTGCACACAGATTTCTCAGGAGATAGGTAAGGTGTGGTATTTCCATCTCTCTAAGAGCTTCCCACAGTTTGTCAGAATCCACACAAAGGCTCTAGCATAATTGATGAAACAGAGATAGATGTTTTTCTGAAATTCCCTTCCTTTCTCTATAATCCAGTGCATGTTGGCAAATTGATCTCTGGTTCCTCTTCCTTTTCTAAACCCAGCTTGGACATCTGTAAGTTCTTGGTTCGCATAATGCTGAAGCTTAGCATGCAAGATTTTAAGCATAGCTTTACTAGCATGGGAGACGAGTGCAACTGTCCAATGGTTAGCACATTCTTTGGTACTACTTTTCTCAGGGATTGGGATGAGGACTGACCTTTTCCAATCCTGTGGCCACTGCTGGGTCTTCCAGATTTGCTGGCATAATGAAAGAAAAAACCTTGATGGGATCATCCTTTAGGGACTGAATAGTTCTGCTGGAATTTCGTCACACCCACTAGTTTTACTAATAGCAATGCTTCTTAAGGCCCTCCAGAATGTCTGACTCTGGCTGACTAACCATTAAGATCTTTTTTATATACAGGTCTTCTGTGTATTCTTTCTGTCTCTTCTTGATCACTTCAGCATCTACTAGTTCTCTACCATTTTTATCCTTTACTGTGCCCATCTTTGGGTGGAATGCGCCCTTGATGTTTCCAATTTTCCTTAAGAGCTTTCTAGTCTTTCCCCTTTTGTTGTTTTCTTCTATTATTAAGCACTGTTCATTGACGAAGGCCCTCTTGTCTCTTCTGGCTGTTTTTTGGAACTCAGAGTTTAATTGGATGTACCTTTCCCTCTCTCCCTTGCTTTTTGCTTCTCTTTGTTCTTCCGCTATTTGTGAAGCCTCCTCAGATAACCACTTAGCCTTCTTGCTTTTCTTTTTCTTTGGGACGGTTCCACCTCTGGACCTCTGTATAAGATGATACCTCTGCTTAGAATGCTCTTTCTCCCATTCTCTGAAACTCTCACACCAAATCAGGACCCCTGGTTCACACAGTCACTGAAAATACTTTATCGTAACTATAATTACATAACTTTTATTGACCACTTACTATATGTCAGGAAATACATTCTAAATGCTTTAAAATGTATTTATATAATCTTCATAGTTTACTTAGTAGTAACTATGTAACATGTATGTAATCCTCACATATTCACTTATTTAGTCTTCATTTTTAGATGAGAAAACTGAGAACTGCAGAAGTTGGGTAATTTGCCCAAGGTCATGTATCTGATGCGTCCAAGGTTTTATATCTGATAAGTGCCAAAGAACGGCCATGAACCCATATAATTTGCTAGAGTCCCCCATTTTAACCATGATAGTACACTGACTCTCAGACATACAACTAATAATTTAATGTGTGTATTCTCCCAAAACTATAGCTGCATTATGGGAGAAGCAGTAAAGGGCAAAAGAGGGTAACGGACTTCCTTTGCAGTAAACAATGGTAAGTAGAGGGTGCCACATCAAATATGTGTGCAAGTCAAAAAGATCCCTTCAGCAGAAGAATGACAATGAACTGACTAGAGGTATGCGAAACAAAAGCTAGTCTCTATCAGACTGATCTCTTTAGAGAAAGAGACAATTTTAGAATAAAATTATGCTTAAGAGAACATTACTACACCAATTAAAAAGTAATTACTGTTTCATATTCCAAATTAATATTTTTACTTACTTTCAAAATATAATGAACATAATTCAATCATTCAAGGAATTAAAATGGTTATATAAAACTTTATATTTTTATTATAAGCTACTAAAATAGACACTGTAGCATTAAACAAGTAGAATACATTTACCAACTAGGTTAAAATAAGAACAAATACCTAATGGCAACATTTTCTTGGGGATTTCATTTCTAAAGAAGCTAGGAGTTTTACTGTTAACATGCTGATACTTGTGACCCATCACAAAATTAACTATTTGACAATATTAAAGTATGAAGACTTTTCTACAGCCAACAAATTTTCACCTTTAGCAACAGAGTCTGTACTCACCTTATATTATAAAGGACAAAGAGAGCCAAGTATAGGTAGTGGGTGTGAGTAACAAGAATGTTTTTTACTCCTGATTCCCTAATGGAGACTTTACTAATTCATTCTGATTGCTGAACACAGAATTTGATTTCTAGCCTATTTTGCCCTCCCAATTTCATATTCACTATCAGAAAACATTTCACACACATGCATATACACTGAAGTTCTTTGTTATCTATAAAGTAGGCAGAAAATTACTTTAAAAAAACACAGTCAATTGCAATTAACATTTATCTGCCTTTATCAAGATGTAGTAAACCAAACTGAAAACAATCACAAGAAGCTAAGATATCTGAAATCTAGTTATCTTCAATACTGGCCTTCAGGAAAAGTTGATAGGTCAAACCCATTAAGACACTGTCCAAATTCTACGAAACCAGAATACTGTGCACCTATATCAAATGTATACTACCACCTAGAAATATTTATAACCCAAGGAACTTCTGTTCTAGTGGTATTTTTTGGTAATAGGATTCTGAGCTACCAATCCTACTTCACAACTGTAATAAATAATACTAATTTTCATTCCTAGAAAACACTAAAAAAAATTGAAATGGGATTAACTAAAAGGAGAGAGAGGCACTAACATTGGAAAAAAAAAATCTAGCTTCTCAAAGAACAAAGAATTTAATATCTGGAAGTCCTTAGGAAAAAAACAAATGATCTTTCCTTCTATTAAAAAAAATAAACTACTCTCAAAGTCCTACTAGCTCTAGAACACTGTGGCTTGATACTATAATATAAATAAATGTATAATGAATAGTTTAATAATCTGCTTAGGATAGATCCAAGAAAAGTGAAGATTTAGATAAATTTTAAATTAATAATTTCTAAAACCATCAACTTAAATTGATATGGAAATAAATAAAAGCAATTCATTTCACAGTTTTAGTAAATGCAAAAGGCCTGATACTGATAAATGAGCAATAAAAGCCTTAATGAATTCTGAAAAGGCAGCACAGGAAACTCTGGCTGGAAACATGATTCAGCAGAAAACCAGAGACTTATATGAACATATCCACAATCATTATCTTGGAGAGTAGTTAAATATTCTGGCACAAGATTTTTTACAGGGGTTACAGGAACACTTTGTAAGAGGTGCCATCCCCCACAAAACAGGGTAGCTCACATTTCATAGAAAGACAGAGAGGGCATCAAGGGGAGATGAATACACATCACTCTTCCTAATCCAACACCTGTTACTGAAATCTGGTATCTGAAGCTGCCTGAGATGACATCTCATGTCTGGTATGTACACCATATCTTAAGATGTGCCCCTCCCCCAAACCTACAAATTCTGTAGACTATTACCAAAAAGTCTGTATAAATGCTCCTATTGGTCTGACTTTGATCTAGGGAGGTTATGTTGTGTATGCTTCAACTTGAAGAAAAACCGATTTTGTGGTTTTCCAAAATCTTAGTCGCTTGTATCAATATGCCTCATACAGATTCAAACTTTAACCATCAACATATAAGCTTTAAAAGATAATTGTATCATCCTAAAATCAAAACTCTCCAATTACTCAAAAAGTGCTAACCATTAAAAAAAAGCACACAATCATATATTATATTAACTAAAGAACCAACTATAACTGGTAATGCCTTACCAGCAATAAGATTTGAGAACTCACACAATATGGACTAAAATTAAAATAAGCATTATTTTATCCTTGAATACAACTGGAAGAACATATAACAGTAAGCCTGTTAAGTTCAGAATATAAAACAAATATGAAGGAAAGTTTTCAAATGAAGGTGGATATCTTAAACCAATGTTAAACATGGGATTGGATGTAGGGAGCTCTAATAAAGGGGAGAGGAAGGGAATTCAGAAGATACTGGACATATGGTCTGCTTTGCTGGGAGATAGGGATGTCTATAAGCCTCCTAGTAGATTTAAGAAACCCTGGAACTTGAGACATACTGTTGAGGATTCTGTATTTCAAGACCCTGCTCTGAGATGCGAAATGCCAAATACTTGGTGCCCCAACCTTTTTAAACCTGACACACTTGCTTTGAAGAAATGTTAGCAATCACAGGCCAAATTAATTTTATTTTTCCTGGGTATAATTTTGCACGTCTTAGCATGTGCAAAAGAATTTAGAAATCACGTAAATAAAAATCATGTGGTATAGATATGAGAGAACTAAAGAACAATTTTTGAAGGCTTTCTGAGAAGCAAAAGCCCAAAATGATAATCAAGTGCAGACCCAGGGCTATACTGCCACAGAACTATTTCTAAAAAGTATGCATTAAGAAAAAAACCTGCATTGTTAGATCATGATTTTAGATACAAGAAAGACAAGTAGAGAATGTCAAGAGTGTTGGCATTTTATACACACACACACACAAACACACAAAATTTGGTGGACTTGCTCACTCAAGTGTTGGCTAAATTTTGTTCTAAGTATTGTGCTGCTTCTATACTTATTTTTATTAACCTCAAACCTAGAGATGGGTAGAAAAGTTTCAGTCTTCCTGTCTAGATTTCAAGGAAAAAGATGTTTCAAGTTTCTATTCCTGCAAATTTTAAAAATATACAGCTACCTGACTAAAACTATGGGAAAGGGAAGGACAGCATGTCTTACAGCTACCAGAAGGAAACTAAAATTTGCCTTCTTCTGATACCAAGCTAAACATGGCAAAATTTTAACTCTGTGGATTTATGCTTTCCCTGACTTCTCTTAGCTTCTTTTCTGAAAACCAGTTTTTTGGTCCTGCAATACTTTGTGAGAATATGAAGTTTAAAACAATCTAACACCGTTCCTTTGCATTATAATATTTATGATTTATTCAGTTTAAGGTTTTCCCTCTTTCACATCCAATAAGAAAAAATTATTTCTTAGAACACATTAGGATTTTATTTAATAATTTATGAGGTAATTTCATGAAAAATAATTTATAAGAAGCATCGTATTTTTAAACTAACAAAATGACTCATTGGTAAAATGGCCCAACATCCACCCTTAAAATACTGATGACAGTACCATTTTTTCCCCCAGCCTTTCCCACCACATACTTACCTGTGCAACTTCTTTCAACATTTGCTACTCTGGGGATTGGAAAGCTCAGAGCTGGAGGCTGAAGTGAAGAAGGAAAGGTTGGAGGGTGAGCCATGGCACCAGCCCCACACTAGGAGCTCCCCTGAGATACTACAGCAGGGTTGACACCATAGCTCTGAAGTTCAAACTCCAGCAAACGATAAGAAAGGAGTCCAACCAGAACATGATAAACGATGGGATTCTTCTGCTCTTTGAAAAATAAGGAAATCATGCTATAAAGATCTGAATGTCCAGTTTCAACATTATGACTCCCTGTTCACATCTTCATTATTCCCCAACCCCAGATTCACCTCTCAGACTGATTCAAAGTGCTCATCAAAACAGAGGGTGGGAGGCGAAGTCCTACAAACTTGTACACAGAAAATGAGGATAGGGCTTACCTGGCCAGCATAAAAACATCCAAGACAATATGTTAAAATACTCTGCCTACCTGCCCCTTGAATACTTTCTTGCTCTCCTAAGCGTTCAACATTTAAGGCTCTCAAACACATTAACACCATCAACCAGCAATATGACAGCCGGGCTACTTAGATGTATTTAAATTCCTAAAAGTAGACTAGTGACCTTTTTAAAACCCAGGGATAACTTTTGGTATAAGGATATTCCTTGGAGGAATTTCCTGGCAGTCCAGTGTTTAAGGAGTCTGACTTCCACTGCCGGGGCCCCAGTTCTAGCTCTAGTTGTAGAACTAAGATTTTACAAGTAGTGCAGAGTGGCAAAAAAAAAATTCCTGGGAGGAAACTAAGTTCTTAAAAGTGTTCCACTCTGATAAAAGCAAATAAGGATCCCCCTTAACTAATATAACTCTAATCAAACGAGATGATAAAAAATTAGACTTTTAGAGAAATAAATCTAAATATAGGACTTAAATGTGACTTTTATGAGAATATGAATCCTCATTTTATAATATAGAAAGTAAACTATCAATTCAAAGGAAACTAGACTCTGATTATTATGACTAATAAAGCTAATAAAAGAAGATATTCATTTAAGTTATTTAAAGATAACATCTATTTAGTAACATAAATATTACTGAAGGTGGCAAATACTATAAAACCGTAAACCAGAAGGAAATGGCAAAACACTCCAGTATTTTTGCCTAGAGAACCCCATGGACAAAAGAGCCTGGGGGGGAGGGGAACCCAAAATTGTAAACTAAATTCACTGAAGTATCAGAATCCCAAATTATTTTATATGAAGCAATTAAAAATGAAAAGTATCCCTTTAACAAAGGAACACAGGACCTTTAAAATACTTCTTGCTTGCAATATAAATTAACTCAGTAAACATTATCCAGTAAACATCTACTATGTGCTAAATATTTACATTTATACCCTTATATACTTTATCCATTAGATGCTCAGAACAGAGAACATCATAAATCAAAGTGAGTAAAGAAGAAAACACATTTATAGTGCTCCTGTACTACTCTGGCCTCCAGGCCTTAGTGAACTTACCCTTCATTACCTCTAACCTCCCACCATTCCGCCACACTGCCCTGCTCCCCTTGATATTTCTCAAACTCAAGGGCATACTGCTGACTTCAGGCTTTTGTATTGGTATACTCCAGGAAAGCTTTCTTCTTAGGTAGCTACATGGCTTCGGCTCACTTTATTTCGGATACTGAGCCATCCTAGTGAGGACTTCACTGTCTACTCTATTTTAGATTATACTATCTCTTGCCCTAATCCCTTGGCACCCTTTACCCCTTTTCCTGTATGTGTCAACATATAACATACAATGCATTTTATCTATTTTGTTTAATGTCTTCCTATGCTCTAAAATATCACCTCCCTGAGAATAGAATTTATTTTATCTCTTTGTTCACTTCTGTCTCCGCAGAATCTGGAACAGTGCCTGGCACTGAATAGGCCAATACCATGCACGTGTCCTCTTACTCCACACATGCTGTTACCTGTGTTATTTGACAGGAATCCATCAATGCAGTGCTTACAGCACATGTGAAAATTTTATGAGGACAACAATTATTTTAAAAAGTAATGGAATTATGTCAAAAATTAATTTTTATATTTCTGACACATACGAATAAAATGGTTTTATGCCTTTTTCCACTGAAATTGACAACCACTTCCAAAATACCTAATAGACACCTTCAGTGGTTAGAATGCCATACCATGAGAAGTAAATAAAAATTTCAGCATTTAAAATTATTTTTCTATTTCTTAAACTTTTTCTCAAGTTAGATTATCTTCTTAAAAAAAGTTGCTTCATGAGTATTTCAGATTTATCAGTTTAATATGATGAGACACATCTCTTTTCTAAAAAAAAAATAAAAAATAAAATTCCCCTAGAAGAATTATACTACTCAGAGCCACTGGGTTGCACTGTAGTCCATGGGAATATATACTCCCTAAAGTTAGCTGAACCATTTACTGCTAGAACAGTCTAACACAGTGGGCCTGGTACAAATATGCACTAACATGTACTGAGTGTTTACTAAATGGTAAGTACTGCTCAAAGCACTTTATACGTATTACCTCATTTAATCATAACAAAACCTCTATAAGATGTACTCTTACCTCAAATTGAGGCACAGAAGGATAGGGTCTACATACTCTCATCAGACTGAAAATATTTCTCTATCACAGTTATTATGAATACCCAGTTCTTGCAACTCAAATAAGACATGAAAGGCTTATTTTCCAGAAAAACCCAAGTGGATAGACTCCGAATTTTAGAAGCTAGCCAAAGTATAGGTAAGGGCGAGGCACTGGCTTAAAAATTGAGAGATGAAGTAAAGACCCACATTCTGAACTGTGGGATCCTCAGCTTTCTTTCCTTAACTTGCTTACAGAACACTGTCAGATGTAAGAATCACCCCATCCACTGCACCTTGATACTACCTGTGGAAAAACTGAATTGCTACAGAGAAACAAATGCCACACACTAACAAAGTGAGGTCCTTCCCAATGAAAAGGTTAACTCAACTACATGTTAACACACTGTCCACAAACATCGTAATCACTTCACTTTTTTAGAAATAATTTTAGACTCACAAAAGAGCTCTAAAAGTAGGACAGAGTTCCCATATGCCCCATTTTCCTCCAGAGGTAACATCTTGTTAGGACAAGTATCAAAACTACTATTAGCTATTAACTAACAACTTCACACAGATTTCACCAGTTTCCCACTAATGTCCTTTTTCTGTACCAGGGTAGACATTATATTTAGTTTTATGCTTCCTTAGTCTTCTGCAACCTCGGACTTTACGTCAGTCTTTCACAACACTGATGTCTTCAGTCATACCAGTGTAGCTACAGTACAGAATGTCCTGCAACTTGAGTAGGTCTGATGTTTTGTCATGACTAGATTGACGTCATGCATTTTTAAAGTCACGTTACCACAAATGTGACATGTCCTCAAACGCACCATATATGATGGATATACTCCAATACATGCATGCATGTGATGATAAAATGTCTTATTACAAGTGATACTAACCTTGATCTTGGTTAAAATGGTGTATCTGCCAGTTTTCTCCATTGTAACTCACTATTTTCCTTTTTAAAACAGTAAATATCTGAAAAAAGTACTTTTAGAGCATGCAAATATCTGTCCTTAAATTTTTGGCTAACTAATTTGAGCATTCATCCATGGATATTACCTACAGCACCTATTACTATGATGGTTTAATGATGATTTTCTATTTTCTTCATTTCTTTTACACTGTATTTGTTCATCAAAATGTTTCTGTAAGTAGACAAATCACCTTTTAAAGATCTCATTCTCAAACATGAATAAAAGTGTCAAAGATACAACCTAACTGACCCAAAGTGATATAGACAGAAAGTGAAAAATAATGTCTTAAAACCAAGAGTCTTTTAATCTATAACAATACATTCTTTCAGTTTCATTATACTACTCTTATCCCAGTAGAAAAGAGCACTTTTAAAATTTCATATGCCCCCAACAGTCTCTATCAGTACTTCCAGCCCTAAATAAGAAAAATCTTTTCTTTTTCCTAAGAAAAAAAAAATCTTCCTATTTTCATTACTATACATGATTATACACATTTACTGTAATACCTTTAATCTACTGAGGTAGGTTAAACAATGAAGAGATAATGTAATATTCTATGTGACAAAATAAGGAATACTAATTAGTAAAATTATTACCTCAGTTGAGAAGATAAATGGTCATTGTATTTACAAGTCTATTGGGCTTCCCTGGTGGCTCAGTGGTGAAGAATTCACCTGCCAATGCAGGAGATGCAAGAGACTTGAGTTTGATCCCTGGGTCAGGAAGATCTCCTGAAGTAGAAAATGGCAACCACTCCAGTATTCTTGCCTGGAAAATTCCACGGACAGAAGAGTCTGACAGGCTATGGTCCATGGAATTGCAAACAGTCAGACAAGACTGTGAGACTAAGGACAACAACAATATTTATAAGGCTACTAGATTCCAGGGAATCTTAAGGGAGGGAACTGACGGGGAAATCGTTCAATTTTTAGATTTAGGTAAAATAGAATTGCAGCTCTGATGACTCCATATATGAATTGGAAGTTATTTACTGACTTGTACGGTTTGATGTTTCTTCACAAATGACGCTAAGTGCTGAGAACAAGCCTGGTATTTCTTTGGATTGCATTTCACATAGTGTCTTACACAATAAAAAGTATTCAAGCCTTGACTGAACACTAACTTAAAAGCTTATTTTCTCAGTCTCAAGAATGATTTTTCATCCATCTTCTCAACCAAAATAAAAATTTTTAAAAGATGCAACCTTTTAAGATTTAGTAGGACTTCTACTTCCAACCAAGATGGAAGAGTAGGGCTCCCCTTCCTCCCATGTCACCTGAGACAACTTTTAAAATGGCTTTTAAAAAATGGGTAAAATATATTTACCAATGGTTTTCAGACACAGGACATAAAGTGGTACAAAACAAGAACCCCTAAAAGAAGAGAAAGAACTGATATGACCCCTACAACTGATCCTGCTTATTGAATGGGGGAGTTTCCAAGTTATAATACCAAGTTGCAATACAAGGAGAGGGAGTCGTGGTGAAGGCCAGAAATTTCTGTGAAATGAGGAAGTGTAGCTGAGAAGGCAGCTAGAGCACCAAGTAAGAGAGAGGGGCAAAGAGAAATTAGAGAAATCTGGAAAGGGTTCCTCTTTGGTCGTCTGTGCATATGCATGTATGCAGAGGCTGGGAAAAGAGAGAGCACAAATAATTTCTAGGCTCACATAACTGTTCCCTAAGCCAAAATAGAAAAGCATAATTCACAGGGTATCAGATAGAGTACTCAGAAGAGTACAGTCTCAATATTTGGGAAAAATTAACCCTAGACTAGAAGTCCTTTGTAACAAAACTTACAATTAAAAGGGGGGTGGGGAAGGGAGAGAGGAAGAATGTCTCAAAGGGCTCAAAAAGCTTCTAAGTAACTAAGAAAGCTCAAGAATACTAACAGAAATACAAAAAAAAATTAAAAATGTATAGCACTGAACAGATTAAAATTCTAAGAACTGGCATCCAAGCAGAAGTTTCCTGGCTATGCAAAGAAATAATAAAATACATAATGGGGAACCATGGAGAAGGAAATGGCAACCCACTCCAGTATTCTTGCCTAGAGAATCCTGTGGACAGAGGAGCCTGGTGGGCTGCTGTCCATAGGGTCACACAGAGTCAGACACGACTGAAGTGACTTAGCATGCATGCAATGGGGAACCAACAAGAGAATGGACCCAGAAATGGTACAGGTAACAGAATTAACAATGACATTATAGAGCTGTTATGTTTTGTATATAAAGGGAAGAATAGCTGGCATGATGAAGAAAAGACTGGTGAACTTTTAAAAACACAGATATAAAACACCATCCTAAATACATGGAGAAAAAAAAACATTTTAAAAACTGAACAGAGCAACAGTAAGTTGTGGGACTTCAAGTGATTTAATATATGTATAATTGGAGTCCCCAAGGTTGAACAGGAACAGAGTAAATATATACAAAAATAGAATAAAAATCTCAACTGATTCACTTTGCTATACACCTGAAACTAACACAACACTGAAAGTCAATTGTACTCCAATAAAAATTCTTAATAAAAATCCCAAATTTGATTCAAAGACTTATAAATTCACAAATTTAGAAGGTTCAATGAATCTCAAGCATGAGACATGAAAACTATACCAAGATATATCATAGTTAAATGTGCAAAACCAATGACCAAAAAAATGTTAATAGTAGCAAGAGAAAAAGTTACAGTGTGCAAAGAGAGCCAAAGATAAAACAACAGCAGGTTTTTTGCAGAAATGGTCTAAATTAGAAAACAGTGGAGCAAAATCTACAAAGCATTAAAACAAAAATCTGTCAACTTTGAATTCCACATCCAGCAAAAATTTTATCAAAAATAAAAGTGAAATAAAAATTTTTTCAGATAAACAAAACCTAAAAGAATTTATCACCATCAGAAATGTATTACAAAGTCTATCCATTGGGACAGACTTTGACTTTTTTAGGTCAACGTCTATCCCAATGGAGTTTTTCTATAGATTTACATTGCTGGAAAATCCTTATAGTATAAATATGTGGTTTGTTTTACTGATTTGTAGGAAAGAATTATAAGACGAGATGCTACTAAAAGTATGAAAGATGCGGTAGTCAAATTTTTTTATCTTAGATATTGGAATATCCCAAAGGTCTACCCTATGATAGGATGTGATTAGGGTGAATATGACTTGAATTTATACTTAGAGGGCATGGGAAATTAATAACCAGGTCGATCTATCGATTCTGACCCTAAAAGTTGCCCTAAAGTAAACTGCTTAAGAGTCCCTTGCACAGCAAGGAGATCAAAGCAGTCAATCCTAACGGAAATCAGCCCTGAATATTCACTGGAAGGACTGATGCTGAAGCTCCAATACTCTGGCCACCTGATGCAAAGAGCTGGCTCACTGGAAAAGACCCTGATTCTGAGAAAGACTGACGACAGGAGGAGATGGGGGCAACAGAGGATGAGATGGCTGGATGGTCATCACTGACTCAATGGACATGAGTTTGAGCAAACTGCAGGAGACAGTGAAGGACAGGAAAGCCTGGCATGTTCATGGGGTCACAAACAGCAGGATACACTCAGTGACTGAACAACAAACTGTTTGAAGAAATTAGATCATAAAGATTATAGGTAGGGAATTTTTGAAGTCATCAGTATGTTAATATTCAACTGGAGATCAAAGAAGCTCAACTGAAAGAACTGTGAACTAACATGACAACTGTGGGTTAGGTGAACATTCTTTTAAAATGCAAACTTTCAAGGAACTAAGGTAAGATGAAAGGCAGTAGAAGGAATCACAACATGCAAAATTCCTAAAAACAAAAGTTTAATGACTTTAATTTTGCCTGTGTTACACAAAACTTAAAAAGCTTTAAAAATTTTTTAAGTCCTTCAATTAGAAGGAAAATAATACTAGAAAGAAGTGAAGGAAAAAGAATAGAAAAGGAGTCAAGGAAGGAGGCAAGCAAGGGAAGGAACTGGAAGGAAAAGGAGAGGGCAGAAAAAAAAAAGGGAGAAGGAATGGAAAGAGAAAGAACACGATGAAAATGGATCAACAAACTGGTAATAATAAGAAGCAGAAGTAACGCTAACCCCTTCCCACCAAATTACAGTAAACCATGAGAATATGTCATAGAAATTGAAACAAGAATTGTTTCTCTTAAGAAGTGAAATTTCCACTGAGACCTAGAGAATGGTAAAGAAATATGCTTCTGGCAGTAGAGCAGACTATTTAAAAAAAAAAAAATGCTCCCCTCAAAACCAACTAAAAATGCTCCACAAAATACTCAGCCAACAACAAGTATTTATTAAGCATATACCAAGCATTATTCTCAGGTAGGAATACAGTGTAAAGAAAATATTAGTGAAAACTAAAACAGAGATTACATTCTGATTTTTAAGTGAACTTTGAATGTGGAAGATGGGGAAGAGGGAAATTCAGCACCCTAAAACAAAATGCTTACATTTCCAAAAAGGAATTCCCTCAAGGTAGAAAGCTATTAAAAGACTTCTCATAAATCAGGCAACTTAAAACCCCTTAGTGAAGAATGCATCAAAAATTCTTGATGGTCCTAAATCTGATGCTGGTAGAAACAGGTAAAGGAAATCTCTTCTGAGAATCTATAGCCAAAGCAGCCCAAATTCACATTACCTGTGTGGACTACAATTTCAAACCAACATTTTATCGTGAATTGGGCCTGGATCTGGTAGTGCCTTAGGCACTGACAGAAGCAAATGCAAATCCTCTTAGGAAAAATGTTTTTTCACCCATTCCTCAAAGAAATCCCACAGATTTTTAAGGAACATAAAATGGTAACTTACATACAAATACAAAGAATCAAGGTTACCATAAGTGAGAACCAGCAGAAACAAGAAACATTAGCGTGTTCTGTGTCAACTTTCAACTGCTGGAGTCAAAATCTAAACAAAAGAAAAAATAATGGTAAAAATGTTAATAATGATGATAAATACGCAGGTACAAAAGATATGGACAAGATTAACAAACTTGGTCTCATGGAAACAGAGCAATATACCTGCCAACTGGTCAATATGCATTTTGTTCAAGTGTATCAGTTCAGTTCAGTTGCTCAGTCGTGTCCAGCTCTTTGCGACCCCATGAATCGTAGCATGCCAGGCCTCCATGTCCATCACCAACTCCCGGAATCTACCCAAACACATGTCCGTAGAGTCAGTGATGCCATCCAGCCATCTCATGCTCTGTCGTCCCCTTCTCCTCCTGCCCCCAATCCTTCCCAACATTAGGGTCTTTTCCAATGAGTCAACCCTTCGCATGAGGTGGCCAAAGTATCGGAGTTTCAGCTTCAGCTTCAGTCCTTCCAATGAACACCCAGGACTGATCTCCTTTAGGATGGACTGGTTGGATATCCTTGCAGTCCTAGGGACTCTCAAGAGTCTTCTCCAACACCACAGTTCAAAAGCATCAATTCTTCGGCACTCAGCTTTCTCTATAGTCCAACTCTCACATCCATGCATGACCACTGGAAAAACCATAGCCTTGACTAGATGGACCTTTGTTGGCAAAGTAATGTCTCTGCTTTTAAATATGCTAGCTAGGTTGGTCATAACTTGCCTTCCAAGGAGTAAGCGTCTTTTAATTTCATGGCTGCAATCACCATCTGCAGTGATTTTGGAGCCCCGATAAATAAAAGTCTGACACCGTTTCCACTGTTTCCCCATCTATTTGCCATGAAGTGATGGGACCAGATGCCATGATCTTAGTTTTCTGAATGTTAAGCTTTGAGCCAACTTTTTCACTCTCCTCTTTCACCTTCATCAAGAGGCTCTTTAGTTCTTCTTCACTTTCTGCCATAAGGGTGGTGTCATCTGCATATCTGAGGTTATTGATATTTCTCCCGGCAATCTTGATTCCAGCTTGTGCTTCTTCAAGCCCAGCGTTTCTCATGATGTACTCTGCATAGAAGTTAAATAAGCAGGGTGACAATATACAGCCTTGACGTACTCCTTTTCCTATTTGGAACCAGTCTGTTGTTCCATGTCCAGTTCTAACTGTTGCTTCCTGACCTGCATACAGGTTTCTCAAGAGACAGGTCAGGTGGTCTGGTATTCCCATCTCTTTTAGAATTTTCCACAGTTTATTGTGATCCACACAGTCAAAGGCTTTGGCATAGTCAATAAAGCAGAAATACATGTTTTTCTGGAACTCTCTTGCTTTTTCAATGATCCAGCGGATGTTGGCAATTTGATCTCTGGTTCTAGTATACAAATAATTGATATTATACTGAACACATTCTCTAGCTACAGTGGAATACATGAGAAATCAGCAATAGGAAGATAATAAGAAAAATCTTGTAAGTTTGGAAAATTAAAAACACTTAAGATTAAAGAACAGTAAAACAAGCCCTAAAAGAATAAAAATAAATAACTTAGGAAAGAGCATAAACTGATGAATATAAAACAAAAAATAAATTTAAAAAACAGGTAAATGAAGCTAGAAGTTGATTACAAAGTTACAAACCCCTAGTAAGGGTGACAAATTAAGAGGAAAAGGCACACAATAAAAAATCTTAAGGATAAAAAAGGTGTTAAAGAGAAAAAATTTAAATAAGAAGGTAGCATTATGAGTAATTTCTTAATCCTAATAAAGCATATCTACAAAAAAAAAATCCTGCACCAAATAACTTACTTACTGACAACTTAAAGCTTGTAAGACAAGTAACAAGAGAAAAGATTTCTACTGTTAACACTTCTATTCAATATTGTATCAGAAATATAAGTGAGTTCTGAAAAGATATCTAAGTCATAAAAAATACAAAGTATCAAAAATGTAACCTACAGATGATATATTTATTTACACGAAAACCCCCCAAAGAACCTACAGATAAATGATAAGAATAAAATTTCAGTAACATTAATGTTTACAATAATCAAGTTTAAAAGTCAAATGTATGTAAATATAACAGTAACATCTATAAAACATAATTCGAAAATATAATTTACCAAAAAAACAACAAAAAATACTTATGTATAACCCTGACTAAAGATTTATAAGTCCGTTGCTTAAAAAAATTCTTTTAAGAGAAATAAAAATTTACTGAGAGAAAATATAGAAGACCTCAGTGTATGAATTCAGAGAGGAAGAGTATCATAAATATATCAATTTTGCCCCAAATAAAAATGAAGGTAATAAAATTCCACTTGTAAACACAACACTTTTCTTTTTAATTCTAAATCTGTCATTAAACAAAGGCTAAGAAAATTAAGACAATAATAAAAACCAAAGTGGAGAGACAGACACGAAGATCTGATGCAAAGCTATAGTAAGTAGTTAAGAAAATGGGATACTGGTGCATGCAGAGACAAACACATCAAAGGAACCAAATAAAGATATAAGACACAGATCCATGAATATAATCAAACTGATTTATAGCAAAGCACTGCTGATTAGGAGGAAGGCAGAACAAAATCACTACATGATGTTAATATAACTGATTATCTTTATGCTAACAAAAGGAATTTGGTCTCCTCACACCATATACCAAAAAAAAATCAATCTCAGAAGAATATGGAAGACAAAACTAAAAATCTTTAAAAAGATATGACAATATCTTCATTTACTTAATTTCAATAAGGAAATATGTCCCCAACACAATCTCAATAAATTTGAAAATTTTTAAATTTGACTTTGTTAAACGTTAGATCAATATAAACACTGTTGATGGGACTCAAAAGTTGGTATAAGTACACCTAAACATATTGCTAGAAGATCTTTTGTGAATCTAATTTTCATAAAATTCAAGACTATGACATGGTTCAGAAAACTTCTCTAACTTCCTAAAGCTCCTTCTATTTTTATGCAGTCTCTAAAAGTACAATGGCATGTCTTGTAAGATTTTCTTTTACCTCCCTCTCCCACTCTGTTCCCCTCTCCCACTTTTATATCGTCCTTCTCTTTCCACTGTCTCTGTTGCCCCTATGCTGCTCAATTTTGGTTCCACTCCCAGAAACTTCTCAATGGGTCCTGGAAGCTAGCATTAGCAGTTAAGTCTTGAGAGTTCAGAGCTGGGCAACTCAAGTCACTGCAGGCCTCAGAACAGGTCCTTTACACTGATCTAATCAAGCAGGCAAAAATTCCCCAATATCAAAAGGCCTAATTACACTTACACTTTCAAACGGGTTGTTCACCACTTTTGAGGTGCTGCTATACTGAGGTCCAGACATCCCAATGCTTCTCTCTACTTTCTTATGCATAAAAACTGATAAATTTAAGTCTTTGCTAATCTTTCATCTGCTTGTATTTTGAGGTTCATGGAGATACTTCATTTCTAGTTTTTGTTACAGATGTTTTCATGTGTATTGATTTTCTATCTAGTTGTTCTATTTTTATGTGGGAATTCAGAAAGATAAAAAGCAAAAAACTTTAAGTTTCACCCTCAGTGTAATCACCCTAGAACCTAAGTGAGGTTTGAGACTATATTTTATTTATATATTTTTTATTTTAATTGGAGGCTAATTACTTTACAATATTGTGGTGGTTTCTGACATACATTCACATGAATTAGCCATGGGTATACATGTGTTCCCCATCCTGACCCTCCCTCCCACCTCCCCATTCCATCCCTCAGGGTCATCCCAGTGCACCAGCCCTGAGCACCCTGCCTCATGCATCGAACCTGGACTGGTAATCTATTTCACATATGATAATACACGTTTCAATGCTATTCTCTCAAATCATCCCACCCTCACCTTCTCCCACAGAGTCCAACAGTCTGTTCTTTACATCTGTGTCTCCTTTGCTGTCTCACATATACGGTCATCGTTACCATCTTTCTAAATTCCATATATATGCGTTAATAAACTATATTGGTGTTTTTCTTTCTGACTTACTTCGGATCCAGTTTCATCCACCTCATTAGAACTGACTCAAATGTATTCTGTTTAATAGCTGAGTAAGATTCCATTGTGTATATGTACCACAGCTTCCTTATCCATTCATCTGCCAATGGACATCTAGGTTGCTTCCATGTCCTGGCTATTGTAAACAGTGCTGCGATGAACATTGGGGTACACGTGTCTCTTTCAATTCTGGTTTCCTCGGTGTGTATGCCCAGCAGTGGGATTGCTGGGTCGTACGGCAGTTCTATTTCCAGTTTTTTAAGGGATCTCCACACTGTTATCCATAGTGGCTGTACTAGTTTGCATTCCCACCAACAGTGTAAGAGGGTTCCCTTTTCTCCACACCCTCTCCAGCATTTATTGTTTGTAGACTTTTAGATAGCAGCCATTCTGACCGGCGTGAGATGGTACATCATTGTGGTTTTGATTTGCATTTCTCTGATATTGAGTGATGTTGAGCATCTTTTCATGTGTTTGTTAGCCATCTGTATGTCTTCTTTAAAGAACTGTCTGTTTAGTTCTTTGGCCCATTTTTTGATTGGGTCACTTATTTTTCTGGAATTGAGCTGCAGGAGTTGCTTGTATATTTTTGAGATTAATTCTTTGTCCGTTGCTTCGTTTGCTATTACTTTCTCCCATTCTGAAGGCTGTCTTTTCACCTTGCTTATAGTTTCCTTCGTTGTGCAAAAACTTTTAAGTTTAATTGGTGCCATTTGTTTATTTTTGCTTTTATTTCCATTACTCTGGGAGGTGAGTCATAGAGAATACTGCTATGATTTATGTCAGAGAGTGTTTTGCCTATGTTTTCCTCTAGGAGTTTTATAGTTTCTGGTCTTACATTTAGATCTTTAATCCATTTTGAGTTTATTTTTGTGTATGGTGTTAGAAAGTGTTCTAGTTTCATTCTTTTACAAGTGGTTGACCAGTTTTCCCACCACCACTTGTTAAAGACACTGTCTTTTCTCCACTGTATATTCTTGCCTCCTTTGTCAAAGATAAGGTGTCCACAGGTGTGTGGACTTATCTCTGGGCTTTCTATTTTGTTCCATTAATCTATGTTTCTGTCTTTGTGCCAGTACCATACTGTATTGATGACTGTTGCTTTGTAGTATAGCCTGAAGTCAGGCAGGTTGATTCTTTCAGTTCCATTCTTTTTTCTCAAGATGGCTTTGGCTACTCGAGGTTTTTCTGTTAATTCCATACAAACTGTGAAATTATTTGTTCTAATTCTCTGAAAAATACCATTGGTACCTTGATAGGGATTGCACTGAATCTATAGATTGCTTTGGGTAGTATACTCATTTTCACTATACTGATTCTTCTGATCCATGAACATGGTACACTTCTCCATCTATTTGTGTCATCTTTGATTTCTTTCATCAGTGTTTTATAGTTTTCTATATACAGGTCTTTTGTTTCTTTAGATAGATTTATTCCTAAGTATTTTATTCTTTTCATTGCAATCGTGAATGGAATTGTTTCCTTAATTTCTCTTTCTGTTTTCTCATTGTTAGTGTATAGGAATGCAAGGGATTTCTGTGTTATATCCTGCAACTTTACTGTATTCATTGATTAGCTCTAGTAATTTTCTGGTGGAGTCTTGAGGGTTTCCTGTGTAGAGGATCGGGAGAAGGCAATGGCACCCCACTCCAGTACTCTTGCCTGGAATATCCCATGGACAGAGGAGCCTGGTAGGCTACAGTCCGTGGGGTCGCTAAGAGTCGGACATGACTGAGCGACTTCACTTTCACTTTTCCCTTTCATGCACTGGAGAAGGAAATGGCAACCCACTCCAGTATTCTTGCCTGGAGAATCCTAGGGACGGCAGAGCCTGGTGGGCTGCCATCTATGGGGTCGCACAGAGTCAGGCACGACTAAAGCAACTTAGCAGCAGCAGCAGCAGCATGTAGAAGATCATGTCATCTGCAAACAATGAGCTTTACTTCTTCTTTTCCAATCTGGATTCCTTTTATTTCTTTTTCTGCTCTGACTGCTGTGGCCAAAACTTCCAAAACTATTTTGCATAGTAGTGGTGAGAGTGCACATCCTTGTCTTGTTCCTGACTTTAGGGGAAATGCTTTCAATTTTTCACCACTGCGGATAATGTTTGCTGTGGGTTTATCATATATGGCTTTTATTATGTTGAGGTATGTTCCTTCTATGCCTGCTTTCTGGAGGATTTTTTATCATAAATGGATGTTGAATTTTGTCAAAGACTTTCTCTGCATCTATTGAGATAATCATGTGGTTTTTATCTTTTAATTTGTTAATGTGGTGTATCACATTGATTGATTTGTGGATATTAAAGAATCCTTGCAGCCCTGGGATAAAGCCCACTTGGTCATGATGTATGATCTTTTTAATATGTTGTTGCATTCTGTTTGCTAACATTTTGTTAAGGATTTTTGCATCTATGTTCATCAGTGATATTGGCCTGTATTTTTCTTTTTTTGTGGGATCTTTGTCTGGTTTTGGTATTAGGGTGATGGTGGCCTCACAGAATGAGTTTGGAAGTTTACCTTCCTCTGCAATTTTCTGGAAGAGTCTGAATAGGATAGGTGTTAGCTTTTCTTTAAACTTTTGGTAGAATTCAGCTGTGAAGCCATCTTGTCCTGGGCTTTTGTTTGTTGGAAGATTTCTGATTACAGTTTCAATTTCTCTGCTTGTGATAGGTCCGTTAAGATTTTCTATTTCTTCCTGTTTCAGTTTTGGAAAGTTATATTTTTCTAAGAATTTGTCCATTTCTTCCAAGTTCTCCATTTTATTGACATATAGTTGCTGATACTAGTCTCTTATGATCCTTTGTATTTCTGTGTTGTCTGTTGTGATTTCTCCATTTTCATTTCTAATTTTGTTGATTTGAATCTTCTCCCTTTGTTTCTTGATGAGTCTGGCTAATAATTTGTCTATTTTATTTATCTTCTCAAAGAACCAGCTTTTAGCTTTGCTGATTTTTGCTATGGTCTCTTTTGTTTCTTTTGCATTTATTTCTGCTCTAATTTTTGTGATTTCTTTCCTTCTACTAACCCTGGGGTTGTTCATTTCTTCCCTTTCTAGTTGCTTTAGGTATAGAGTTATTTACTTGATTTCTCACCTGTTTCTTGAGATAGGCTTGTATTGCTATAAACCTTCCCCTTAGCACTGCTTTTACTGAATCCCATAGGTTTTGGGTTGTTGTGTTTTCATTTTCATTCGTTTCTATGCACATTTTGATTTGTCTTTTGATTTCTTCTGTGATTTGTTGGTTATTCAGAAGTGTGTTGTTTAGCTTCCATATGTTTGTATTTTTAACAGTTTTTTTCCTGTAGTTGACGTCTAATCTTACCACATTGTGATCAGAAAAGATGCTTGAGATGATTTCAATTTCTTTGAATTTACCAAGGCTAGATTTATGGCCCAGGATGTGATCTATCCTGGGGAAGGTTCAGTGTGCACTTGAGAAAAAGGGGAAATTCATTGTTTTCAGGTGAAATGTCCTATAGATTTCACTTAGGTCTAACTGGTCCACTGTATAATTTAACGTTTGTGTTTCCTTGCTAATTTTTTGTTTAGTTTATCTATCCATAGGTGTGAGTGGGATATTAAAGTCTCCCACTATTTTTGTGTTGCTGTTAATTTCTTCTTTCATATTTGTTAGCATTTGCCTTACATATTGCAGTGCTCCTATGCTGGGTGCATATGTATTTATAATTGTTTTATCTTCTTCTTGGATTGATCCTTTGATCATTATGTAGTGTCTTCCTTTGTCTCTTTTCATGGCTTTTATTTCAAAGTCTATTTTATCTGATGAGTATGCTATTCCTGCTTTCTTTTGGTCTGCGTTTGCGTGAAATATCTTTTTCCAGCCCTTCACTTTCAGTCTGTATGTGTCCCTAGGTTTGAGGTGGATCTGTTGTAGACAGCATATATAGGGGTCTTGATTTTGTATCCATTCAGCCAGTCTTTGTTTTTTGGTTCAGGCATTCAACCCATTTACATTTAAGGTAATTATTGATAAGTATGATCTCGTTGCCATTTACTTTGTTGTTTTGGGTTCCAGTTTATACACCTTTTCTGTGTTTCCTGTCTAGAGAAGATCCTTTAGCATTTGTTGGAGAGCTGGTTTGGTGGTGCTGTAGTCTCTGAGCTTTTGCTTGTCTGTAAAGCTTTTGATTTCTCCTTCATATTTGAATGAGATCCTTGCTGGTTACAGTAATCTGGGTTGTAGGTTTTTCTCTTTCATCACTTTAAGTATGTCTTGCCATTCCCTTCTTGACTGAGAGTTTCTATTGAAAGATCAGCTGTTATCCTTATGGGGATCCCCTTGTGGGTTATTTGTTGTTTTTCCCTTGCTGCTTTTAATATTTGTTCTTTGTGTTTGATCTTCATTAATTTGATTAATATGTGTCATGGGGTGTTTCGCCTTCGGTTTATACTGTTTGGGACTCTCTGGGTTTCTTGGACTTGGGTGGCTATTTCCTTCCCCATTTTGGGGAAGTTTTCAACTATTATCTCAACTATTTTCTCATGGCCTTCCTTTTTGTCTTCTTCTTCTGGGACTCCTATGATTCGAATGTTGGGGCGTTTAACATGGTCCCAGAGGTCTCTGAGGTTGTCCTCATTTCTTTTAATTCTTTTTTCTTTTCTCCTCTCTGCTTCATTTATTTCCATCATTCTATCTTCCACCTCACTTATCCTATCTTCTGCCTCAGTTATTCTACTGTTGGTCCCCGCCAGAGTGCTTTTGATTCATTATTGATTAACTCTTTTTTATTTCTTCTAGGTCCTTGTTAAACTTTTCATGTATCTCCTCAATCCTTGCTGAGACTATATTTTAACAAGTAACTTTGCACCATCGTTTTCTTAGGTCAGTCTCCCAAAGCAAAATGAGACCTAATCAAGCTTATAAGCTTTTACATAGCAAAGGAAACCATAAACAAAACAAAAAGACAACCTAGAGGCTGGGAGAAAATATTTGCAAATGATGCAACTGACAAGGGCTTAATTTCCAAAATACACAAACAGCTCATACAATTCAACAACAAAACAATCCAATCAAAAAATGGGCAAAAGAACTAGACAGACATTTCTCCAAAGAAGACATACAGATGGACAATAGGCACATGAAAAGATGCTCAACATCACTAATTATCACAATAAGGTACTTTCTCACTCTAGTCAGAATGGCAATCGTTAAAAAGTCTACAAATAAATGATAGGGATTCCCTGGTGGCTCAGTGGTAAAGAATCTGCCTGCCAATGCAGGAGACATAGGTTCAATCCTTGATTTGGAAAGATCCCACATGTGGTGAAACAACTAAGCCCGTGAGCCACAACTATTGAGCCCACATGTTGCAATTACTGAAGCCTACGGGCCTTAGAACCCGTGCTCCACAACAAGAGAAGCCACCACAATGAGAAGCCCGCCACTACAACTAGAGAGTAGCCCCCATTTGCTGCAGCCTAGCCTAAGACCTAAGAAAAACCGTCCAGCAACAAAGACCTAGCACACCCATAAATGAATAAAAATATATGTGTGTGTGTGTGTGTGTGTGTATATATATATATATATATATATATATATATATAAAAGAGTCTGCAAACTCTAAAAACAAAAATAATCAATGCTGAAGAGGGTGCAGAGAACAGGGAACCAACCCTCTCACACTGTTGGTGAAAATATAAACTGGTGTACTCACTATGGAAAACACTACAGAGGTTCCTCAAAAAACTAAAACTAGAGTTACCATATGATCCTACTGCTGGGCACATACCCAGACAAAACTGCAATTCAAATAGATACATGCACCCCCATGTTCACAGCAGCACTATTTACAACGGCCAAGACATGGAAACATCTGCCCATCAACAGATAAATGGATAAAATGGGGTACATATACATAAAAGAATACTACTCAGCCATAAAAAAAGAATGAAATAATGCCATTTGCAGCAACATGGACGCAACTAGAGATTATCATACTAAATAAATCAGAAAGAAAAGACAAACACTACAAGGTATTTCTTGTATATGGAATATAAAATATGACACAAATGAACCTATCTATGAAACAGAATCACAGATACGAGAACAGACTGGTGGTTGCCAAGTGGGGGTGGTTAGGGAGGGATGGAAGGGAAGGTTGGAATTGGTAGATGTAAGCTTTTATACACAGAATGGATAAAGAATAAGATCCTACTGTATAGCACAGAGAACTATATTCACTATCCTATGATATGCTAATGCTATGCTAAGTCGCTTCAGTCGTGTCCGACTCTGTGCGACCCCATAGATGGCAGCTCACCAGGCTCCGCCGTCCCTAGGATTCTCCAGGCAAGAACACTGGAGTGGGTTGCCATTTCCTTCTCCAATCCTATGATAAACCATGGTTAAAAAGAATATTTTAAAAAAGAATGTATATATGTAAAACTGAATCACTTTGTTGTTCAGCAATAATTAACACAACATTGTAAATCAACCATATTTATATTTCATTTAAAAAAGGTAACTGCTTCTATATTTTCTCTGATTGACAGAAATATCTACTTTAATGTTTTAACTTGCCATTTAATCATGAACACATTTCATATTCATGACTGGGGCAAATTATGTAAATGTAAAATATATTTCTGAAAGAGAACACAATTATTTCATATGCAAAAGCCTAGAACTAAGTTCCCAACAGAGCACCACAGTGAACACACAGGGATGCTGCCAGGTATTTTAAATCTTCTTGGGAAACAAGGCAGAATCTGTCAGATACCATATGAACTATGTAAGTGGTTAGACCTAGTTATTTAATTTAATGAAACTTTTAACATTTCTGTTGGCCAGGGGGCACTGTGAAAAAATTACTAAGGTACCATAGGTGCCATAAAACCACGTATCTTGGCTGATTCATGTCAATATAAGGCAAAACCCACTACAATATGGTAAAGTAATTAGCCCCCAACTAAAACAAATAAATTTAAAAAAAAATTAAAAATAGAACTACCCTATAAAAAAATAAATAAATAAATTTAAAGTGTTTGACTTGGAAAAAAAAAAAACCACATATCTTAATGAAACTTGGTTTTTGGAAAGCAAATTTCACCTCATTTGATGATTTCATAAGATGAGTTAAAGAGTATCAGAATATACACATTCAAAGAAAGAGCAACACTGTTAGCATCATGTAATAAGCCAACCAATGAGGAACTTGGGAATTCATTTAATTTGATGTCTTTGGTTGGCCAGAGGAAGAAGGGGAGCCATAAATGACAAATAAATGTCAAAAATTTAAACAAATAATTAGGCCATGGAGTCAAAATAACTTTTGTGGCTGTTAATATGATCATGAAATGAGCAGAAGCATTGCATTTTAAATGCAACTTTGAAAGCAATCTCATTTTAGCAGGAATTATGTAACTGCAAATGAAGAGAACTTAACAGTCATGCAATTTGAGGTTTTTTTACTCCCCTTCCTTCATCTGTGGCTACAGCCATTCGTTTCCAAGATTTTCAAGAGCAATGAACTGTGAACCAGTTCACTGGCTTCAGGTATTTTATTTATTTTTGAATGAATTCCTTCCTCAGCTCACTCTTGCTCACCTCAACCCAATGCCAAAGAGCAACAATGACTGAAACCTTCATCCTTCTGCTCTATGTACTATATCTATTCTGACAATTCTTCACTAAATATATTCATTTTTCAAAAATTCTTTTTCATTTTAAGTGTTCTTAATGTTATGTATCTGTAACATTAACATATCAGATTCTAAAATGCTTTGATGCTAGTGCTGTTTTCAATCATATAAGAAGTTATCAAGAAAAGGTTATAAGCTACTAGATGGCTCTAAGACACTATCCGTTCTAAGATGCATCCTGATAGCAGAAAGACAAAAATTTCCAATACTGTGTTATAACTTACAATAAAAGGAATGGAGTACATCACTGCTTATTTACATTACATTTTCACTGCAGTAAATAAAAAGAAAAAAATTAATTTGTATTCAGTATTGTACAATACTCTTGTATACTGAATGGAAGCTCACCTACTACATGCATTTGTATGTGCACCATCAATTGTTAAATAATTAGGTAACTTGTGTTTTAAATGCTTTCCTTATGCAGAATTGTCAGATATCTGAAATGCTGATCTGAACTGTCAGATAGGTGTTGAGTGTTTTCACAACATCTGGGAAATTGTTTACTGTTTGAGGTTGGCTGGAAATTTATTACCTTTTTTCTATTCAAAATAACAGAATATAGGGTACCACTTCCTAAAAAACTGACACATAATAAAGATACACCTGTATACTGAACTATGTATGTAACAAAAATATAAAAACAAAAAGAAGGAAACAAAATTCAAACTAGTAAGTACTTACAGGGAAGGAGGCAAGTTGAAGGGTGGGGCATGGAAACATCTACATTAGGTACAATATGCAAGCCGCCAAAATATGTATATTTGTCAAAAACAATAACAAATCATATTTGCACCTATATAATTACTAGAAAAAAAATACACACTAAATTGTTAAGAGTAAAATTACAAACTTTTACATTCTATAGCTCTGTAATTAAAAAATAATAATAAAACGTAAATAAAATATTTAATGGAAGGGGGAAAGAGGAGGCAGCAATACAATCACTGCCATTGTTTGTTCTGACATGATATATTTCAGAATGTTAATGTGGTATTTTAGATTATGAGGTTACTCTTAAGGGACATATAGACTGGGATGCATTAGATCTAGTTTATACATAATATACATTGAACTAACAAACATATGACATGATCAGTAAGCTCAAATTAAAAAAAAGTAATATCCTAAAAATATTGGATATATATATGCAGCACTTCCCTCAGCACACTGCAATTTCTGTAACCTCCTTCTTTAACTTTATTACAACAATATGTCTAAATCATGCTAAACCAGTACCAAAATATCAATAAATATGGCTCCAGTTTTCAAGAAGCTTAACATACAGAAACACTGTCCAATACAACTTTCTACAATAATGGAAACGTTCTATATCTGCACTGTTCAATATGGTGGCCATTAATAGCATGCAACTATTGAGCATTTGCAACATGGCTGACATGACTAAGAATTTAAATTATTTTATTTACTTGAGTTTAAATACCACTTATGCGGCTAGTACCTATGGTATTGGGCAGCATGGGGCTACAGCAAGACAAGGAAAAAATAAACAGAACTTCAGTTTGACACGGTACACCCTAAACTAGAAATAGGTACAAAGGTTATGAAAGCAAGGGAAAGGAATGCTGAAGGCCATCACTTTGAATGGCTTCTGAAAGTACTGATGGAAGAAAAGGAATCACACAAAGAGGAACCCAAACAAGTAAAGGCATACATGTAAAAGTGCATTGCAAGGAGATTTAAAAGTAGTTTTATATTACTCATGGCAAAACTCACTATAAACAGAGAACACAATGGAAATAAAGGCATGTGGGATCACAATGTACAAAGATTATATGTAAGGTTTAGGAGCTCATCTTTATTGTATCAGAAAGGGGAATAGGCACTGGTAAGCTAACCTGGTAATTAATATGATTAGATCTGTGCTCATAGTTGGAATAAATTAGTGTAAATTAGAGGAAGATAAGAAATTCTAGCCAAAAATTGGAGTTACATTTCCTTAGAAGAAGCTTGACAATTCTTCTAAAAGAATAAACTGTAAACCATTTATATAATAAAATTGTCCTGTCTGAACTAATATAGCAGTCTGTCCATTTAAATAAACTTCAAATACTCTATTCAAACTTTAGTAAGAAATAAAACACAAAAAGTAGATAGCAGTAGAAAAATCAATACTTCAACCAACGCCCATTTGAAAGTCACTAAGTTTTAGCAAAAAGCTGAGGAAATGCACCTTCCCAAATGAGTTCTTAAGTCTTTAATCAAGTCCACAATGAAATAAGAATTGGCAAAGTATTACCCTTTTTATTAAATTCTGGAACATTAGCTTATTATTATCAGAAAGCTTAAATATCACTATAAGACATCAACTGCACTCCAAAAATAAAAGGCCTCAAAGATAAATTAAAACAAGATAAACTAAAATAGGTATAAACATGAATACAAAAAATCCTACTTTATCCGTGAAAAACAACAAACAAAATTCCACAAACATGGAATTTTTAAAAATCCAAATCATTTCATCTCAGCATACATATACAGACTCCAAATGCTACCAATATATTAGTAATTTATCTACTATTCCTTTGAATTTCCCACATGTAATTAGTATATCATCATAATTATCAGACCAGAAATTATATTTCTATACGTGTACTTTTCAGAAGAGGCTTTTAAAAATAAAATAATTTTACAACAGAAATTTAAACACTTGTTTCCAAGAATATTCCAACATGCATTGACTGTCACTAAGTAAAAAGAAAGGGGAAAATATTTTCAGGCAGAAAAACCCTAACTAAAAATGAATTTTCTGGTAAGCTAAAAAGCCTGGATTATTTATAATAATGTGACTGAAACAGTGTGACTCTAAACAATTTTTTTTAGAGCAGAATGAATAGAAACTAGGAAATCTCTTCATGTATAAAATATAATCTGATTTTATTCTTAAGTGTAAAATTTGAAATTCTCTATTAATATGATTTCATAAACTAAATTAATCACACTGTGTGATGATACAAAACTTCTACACTTACACTTTACAAACTGGCTTATGAATACTGAAAAGCCACACAATCTAGAATTATGATATCCTTAAAAAAAAAAACTTAGCATAATCTATCAAAATACTGAACAACCCAAGTAGTGTAACCAGTGAGTCAAGGTAGTTGGAAGTGGTTGTGAGGCAGGAGGAGTTGCAGCTAGTATAAGTAATGAACAAAGGCCATGTTGATCAAGTCTGTAAAAGCAATTCAGAACAGCAAAGGTTACAGGGAGAACTGATTCTGCATAACCACAGCTTACTCTGGCTAATTAAATTATAAAAATCTAGCAAGAAACTTCAGACATAAAATTGGGTCAAATTCTAGAAAGGTTAAATATGACTCTCTATTTTTCATTATGTCTAGGACCTAAGTCTTGTGTTCAAAGGCTCTTTGTTATTTCACCATGAATTTTCTCCACTGTTCACTTTTCCAATCTGAGGGAAGAAAAGACTAACCAGACTAAAATTAATGATTAGAAGATAAATGGTTAGTTAACAAAGCTGCTGTTATCACACTAGTTGCCTTCACAGCCTGCAGAGAATAACACCTGGTGGTAAGGGGCAGAGGGAGGTTGGATATGTATTTGTGAAAGAAGACTAAAGCTTATTCCTACTTGAGTTATGAACTATTGCTTATTCTGAATCACTACATAATTTGACATTGAATTATTAGCAAATTAATAAAACATTTTCTTTGAGAAAATTAAATTAAAATGTTATGGGTTTTAAAAAAAATCACTATTTAATAGTACTATATTTAAAATTCACCTTCTTTTAAAAGCTCAGAAAGAAACAGGAATATTACACTTCAACTATCCTTTCAGCATCCTTACATATTTAATAGAGGATGGATATTATTAACTACCTAAATAAATAAGAGAGCAAGAATCCAGTATTGTAAGGAAAGCAAGCTAATGACAATAGATAAACTGATTCAATACAATTTGAGTGTCTGAGTACCCTGATCTGTATTTCTTTTATACTCTAACCAAATGTGTCTACATCTCTGTGATGCTACAGTACCCTGAATATAGCCCAAGACTTCAGGTTTAGTCTTACAGGAATAATATGTGTAAAGGAATCAACATTTTGTTTTATGGAATACTAACTCTGAATCCAGCCATGAAGTCATAAATTGTGTATTAGATAATCTAAGTTTTGACATATATATACACACCAGGAAATTTATGCTCTCACACTAAAAGAAAATATACATATTTATTATATAAATATATGTACATCATTTGTAATAATATACATTTATTATAAGCACGGTTTGGTCTGAAAAATGTTCCCAACTATTTCAACTGTCTAAACCAACATGCATATTTTTAAAATTATAACCCCAATTTTTCAAACTCAGGTGTATCCAACCTGCTGATTCCAATTAAATACAACATATTAAGCAGTTCATGTAACTATATGACCAATAGAAAAAAAGAAAAAAAAATTGATCTTACCTGGTAGTTTCTTTTCTCAGATAATGTATGTCCATCAGTCCTCACCATAGAGTCGTGTCCTTTCCTCACAGTACTGGAGGCAATCAAATAGAACTGTCACTCAAGGGTCGTGTCACAGGAAGGACCGCCCACCAGTTCTCCCTCTAGAGTGGAATTATCCAAAAGCCGTCATAATTACTAACATGTAAACATATGAACAGCAGCAAAATATCCAATATGATACATAGAAAACAAAACCAAAAGTACTTTTAATATTCTAATTGATCTTTCTCTTAACCATCTAGGAAGGGCTGGACTGGCAGACATACTTTATTTGAGATAGAATTTATTAAATATGAAAACCTTTTCCCTTGCAATTAAAACTGTCCGCCAGACCGCACACATAGGAAGAAAGTTATAATGAATAAAAATGGAGTGGACAAATAAATGCAGCCCTGAATTGACATATTTTTTCTTTTAAATAAACATTCTCCTATTAAGTCTCAGAAATGTTCAGTTAATTTAGAGCCAGTCATTTAAGTTCAAACTCCTCTCCTCCAAATGCTTATTTATATAGTTGCTATTTATTCTGTTTATGAGGTTTATTCCTATGCCATAGGATGTGAATACATCATATAATCTTAGAATTGTAAACAGATGCAAACCTAACTCAATAGCCCATTAAAATTTACCCCAATGACCAGTAGCAACAAATGTCAACTTTCTGGATGTCTTGGTCCTTCAGCCCTCCAATTTCACGCATGCTCTAACAATTTGCATTAGGGCAAAAAATTAACAGAGCTTATTTCTTAACCTGGCTAGAGATAAACAAGTCCAAAAATGACTAAGCACTGTAAACCTCAGGCACATTGAAAAAAAAAAAAAAAAATCACTGAGGCAGAAGTACTAATTGCCAGAGATGCTAACTCAAAAATGTAAATTGAATATGAAAGACCAAAAATTCAAAAGCGGTATCTACAAAGAGTTTGTAAACAGCCATTTTCAAAACACAAGTTTTACTTTTACCTAATTTTTAGTAAAATGTTTAATGCTCGCAATGTGAGGCACCCGGGTTTGAGCCCTGGATTGGGAAGATCCCCTGGAGAAGGAAATGGCAACCCACTCCAGTACTCTCGCCTGGAAAATTCCATGGATGGAGGAGCCTCGTAGGCTACCGTCCATGGGGTCCCAAAGAGTAGGACACGACTGAGCTACTTCTTTTACTTTCACTTTACCCTAGGAAAGTAGTAAGTAGCATACGTACAGAAGTAACAACAGTTGCTAACCACTAAAAATTATATTCAAATTTAGAGCAATTATTTAACATTAGACAAAATTCACTTTGGAAGAGGATGATAAAAACTTCTAATTTAAATTCATAAGAAGTATGAATCAATTTTATTAAAACCAATAAACATGCATATACACATACATATGGATTACCCCTAAAAAGCAATCTAGTAAGAAGAGCAGAATATTTTTCAAGGAAAACATTAAAATTAGTATTATTAGGTTTACATTTTAAAAAGAATTCATGTAGTAAAAACCTATACTCCACATCCCATTTTATGTTTGGTAACAAGTTAGTGGGTACTTAATTGTGACCATCTTACATTGTAAATGTTTTGCTAAAATACTTCAAAGATGCCTGGCTCTATGGCAAAAATGTAACTGTGCATTACCAAATTTATATGTACTACTGGAATTAAACATCTCTTTTAAAAGTAACAAAGGAGAAAAGTTTTTAAAAGAATAATTATATTTATCGCTATAAATATAATCCTAGCAAGGACCCGGATTATTCATAAAGAAAAATGATCTAGTGAATTGTGGGGGTCAAGAACAGTTCGAGTGACACACATTTAGCTCCAATTTAAACGTTCATGACAGTCACAAAATGAGAAGAAAAGTATTTATTATGCATCCCACATCCCCAAAACAACATTAACCCTGTTTCAATGTGTTTCACAATATTAATAGATTAAAACAGCACTTGCCTAATTAACATATTTATGACAATTCTGAATTCAGTGAACAGTAAGTGTAAAATTTCAGTTTTTTCTTAGGAAATCAGCATGTTTTCCTTCTTAAATCAGTTTAAAAATAAGTTGATGCACTATCTTCCATTTGTACTAGTTTAATAAAAGATATGTCAGAAATCTCAAGTCAGGCAAGGCTATCCCATTTTCAACAGCATAACATTATACATATAAAAGAGATGATTAGGACTTTTTATACTAAATAATATTACAATTAAATAAAAGTGAATATTTAATCTGTACATTCACCAGATAAAAGAAAGATACTAACTTCGGAGTACTACAGATTAGTACAAAAGTAAAACTCGTTTCTTTCGTTTCCCCAGCGTGGGTAATGTTAAGTATTTCATGGTTTAGGGTTTCAAATAACAGCCACTACAGGCACACCCCCGAGAACTGCAGGTTCAGTTCCAGATCACAGCAATAAAGCAAATATCACAGTGAAGCAAGTCATACAAATCTTTCGGTTCCCCAATGCATAGAAGTATTTGTTTACACTATACTAAAGCCTATTAAGTGTACAACAGCATGATGTCTTAAAAAAAAAAAAAAAAACAATGTACATCCCTTAACTTAAAAAAAAAATTTATTGCTAAAAAATATTAACCATCTCTGGAGCCTCCAGTGAGTCACCATCTTTCTGAAATACTAACATCAAAGATCACTGATCACAGATCACCAAAATAAATACAAGAATGAGAAAGTCTGAAATAATCTGAGAATTCCAAAATGGGATAAAGACATAAAGTGAGCAAATGTTGGAAAAACACCACCAACACTTGCTTGATGCAGGATGACCACAAACCTTCAATTTGTAAAAACACAATAGAATTAAGCACAATGAAACGAAGTGCAGTTGTTAGGGGAACCACTGACTGAAACCACTCACCCTGGCCAGACATGCGAGTAACCACTTAACAGGAGGTTTTGGTAAGGAACACAGAACTAACAAGCTACCACCAATTGGAATAATCTGGGAGAGAGAAGAAACCAGTCTACATGTCCCATCAATCTCTCAGAATCCTCCCTGGCTGAGTGACAGGTGCCACCAGGAAGTACCCTGAGTCAGAATGATTGGCCTGAGACAACCCTGAAACTAATCGCATTTCCGTAAAAGCCAAGACTGCGAGCCATGTGGCAGAGCAGTCCTCCTGGGTTCCCTAGCTATGCCACTCTTACCTGGACACCCCTTCTCAGTAAAGTCTCTTGCTTTGTCAGCACATGTGTCTCCTCGGACAATTCACTTCTGAGTGTTAGACAAGAGCCCACTCTTGGGCCCTGGAAGGGGTCCCCTCTCCTGCAACACAATGAGACAATAAGTGTGCCTGAATATGTCCTAACCAATATAGGAATCAATATTCTATACTGAACAATAAGTAAGAATCATTATCTTCTTTTAGTAATCAAAGGAAAAAAGAAATGAAGGTACTCACTCCATTTTGACAGATAACATCTGTCAAAATTATCTTATGTTAAACTAACATTTGTCACCACTATCTTATATTAAGTAAAAATGCTCAATAATAGACTGTGTTGATGCTCATATTAGGAATGGAAGGACAGTGAACAGAGAAAAGAAAGTATGAATAGATATGTGAGACAGAGAATATGTGAGAGGAAGTAAACATAAGAAAGAACATGTACCGTAGGTGCCTAAATTTACTAAAGTTTATGCACTGTTTTCCCAGTAAATTTTAAACAGTCATAAAAGACAAATATTTATAAAACTAAAATGAAGTTTTCTATAAGGCAGTGATGCCTTCCAAGACAGCAAAACAGATTGTATTTACCTTTCTACCTTAAATAACTAAAAAACTAGGAAAAAATATATCAAACAATGATTTTCAGAAACTGAACATCATCTCAGGCCAGAGATCATCAAGAGAAAAAACCAAGTGAAGTTAAGCTTTATTGCCTATAGAGTTATAAGGCTGAAACACAGGGAGGGGGTTAGGAGTTGGAACCCAATCTGAGCCCCCAAAGTCTCTACGAGTTAAGGAAACAGAGAGTTGAGTTAGGGGAACCACCAAAACAGCGAGAATTTCGAGGGCAAATGGAGAGAAGGAAGCTGCAGACAAAGGGCTCCAAAGGTCTAGAGAGAGATTCTCCTCAATGTTTTCGCTAAATCTGTGCGTACATGTGAAAAAAGTTGGTGAGTCTGAAGAAAAAGTCTCTGAAAAGGAGTAGAGTAGTCAGAATAATCCCCTCAAATGCATGTTCCCATAAACCAGTTAAAGGCACTCAGTTGTGTCTGACATTTTGCAGCCCCATGGACTGAAGCCTGCCAGCCTCCTGTGTCCATGGAATTCTCCAGGCCAGAAGACTGGAGTGGGTAGCTTATCTCTTCTCCAGGGGATCTTCACACCCAGGGAGCAAACCCAAGTCTCCCGAATTGCAGGCGGATTCTTTACCTTCTGAGCTACCAGGGAAGTCCCTCCCATTAACCAGAGGAGACCTTTTAACACAGGGGTTACTGAATAAAGTTCAGAAAATAATGAAACTTCAGTAATGAAACCAAAAGAGCTTTAAACCAAAGAATGTTCTTGACCAGCACTAACATAGCTTAAAACCAAGCCTCAAAAAGATCAAAACAATTATAAATAACATTATACCGCAAAATAAAGCCCCAAAATATTTAAAATAATACAATACCAGCATTAAATAATGTAAAATTAAATGTTTGGCATCCAGTCAGAAACACTAGCTACGCAAAGAAGCTGGAAATACAATCCACAACAAGGTGAAATATAAAAATGGAAAGAAAAAACCAACAGTGATACAGATGATAGAATTAGTGGACAAGGAGGCTAAAAGGTATTGTAGATGTTTTCTATACATTCAAGCAAATAAAGAAAAATACGAACATAATAACAGAAATGCAAAGTATCAAACTGTATCATGCTTCTGGTGGTGGCGGTTATATGACTCTATACATGTGAAAAATACCACAGAATGATAAAAACATGAAAAGGTGAATGCATGAGGAGAATGGTGAAGTGAGTTAATCTGCATATCTAGTCAGTTATATTGACTTCTGGTTTTGATAATTAAGGCACTATAGTTATGTAAGATGACATCACTGAAAGAAGACAGGTAATGGGTATCTGTACTATTTTTGCGTCTTATGAATTTATAATTATTTGAAAGTCCAAAGATTCTTTAAAGGCTCAAACTGATCATCTAGAGATAAAAATTTATAACTAACCATGCACTGGAATTCTTCTGGAGTAAAAAACATCTTAATGAACTTGAAAGGAAAGGCTTAATGAACTTGAAGATATAGCAATATGAAAAAATCTAAAATTAAACACAGTGAGAAAACAGGCTGGGGGGGGGGAACCATGGGACAATGAACCGTGAGTTAATATCAAGAGTGGCAGTGAACTGCTAAGCAATATCACAGTCTAAAATTAATGTAACAGTATCCCAGAAAGAGTACAAGAGCAAGAAGGACATAAAAAAAAAAAAAAAGAAAGAAAAGCCAAATTCTTCCGAATTTCATAAGAACTATAAACTCAAAGATCCAGTAACTTCAACAACCTCTAAGGAGAACCAAAAAACAAGATTATCATTTGAGAGTCAAACTACCGAAAAATAGTAATAAGGAAATCATAAAGCAGTCAGAAGGAGAAAAAAAGAATATACATAGAGAAACAGAGACATAAATGATGGCCAATTTGTCATCAGAAACAAGAAGAGAAAAATTAACTTTTTTTGGGGGATAGGGTGGGGTGAGGCTTGTGAGATCTCAGTTCCCAGATCAGGAGGGACTGAACCCAAGCCATGGCAGTGAAAGCCCAGATTCCTAACCTCCAGGTCATCAGGGAATTCCTCTCAACATTTTTAAACTATAGAAAGAAAGAGGAAAATAAAACATTCAACCAAGAGCTCTAAATCTATCTAAAATATCTTTCAAAAATGAAAACAAATACAGTCACTATGGAAGCATTTGGCAGTTTTTGTTTTTTTTAATAAAGTTAAACATACACTTAACATATATATAGCCCAGCAACTGTGCCCCCGGGTATTTATCAAAGTGTACTGAAAATTAATGCTCATACCAACCTACATGTTAATGTTTATACCAAGAAAGGTGTCCCTCAGTATGTGTCTGACTCTTCGCAACCCCATGGACTGTAGCCCGCCAGGCTCCTCTGTACGTGGGGATTCTCCAGGCAAGAATACTGGAGTGGGTTGTCATGCCCTCCTCCAGGGGATCTCCCCAACCCAGGGATAGAACCCAGGTCTCCTGCATTGCACGCAGATTCTTTACCATCTGAATCACAAGCGAAGGGATAAGTAAAACGGTATATCTATACAACAGAATTAACAATTTTTAAAAAGCTATTAATTCATGCAACATGGATGAATATTAAAAGCACTTCCTAAGGGAAAGAATTCAGACCAAAAACGGCATATAGTGTTTCCATTCATATGACATTCTGGAAAGGCAAAACTACAGAGACAGACAATAGATCAAAGGTTGCCAGGGAACTGGAAAAGGGTGGAGGAGTGACTGATTACAGAGGAGACAAAGAGGGAACTTGCATGCCCTGAAATCCATAGAACTTAACAACATGAAGAGTAAAGCTGAATGTATGCAAATTTAAAAACTCAACCAGGAGTCTAGAAATACAAAACTGGCAAGAGAGTAACTGTATCACAAATGTTTGGCATATCCACACTGAAGAGGGTATGGAAAATGGTGCTGACCTTAATAACTTTGGTAGACAGTATTCTGACTGGTAACTGTAGCAGAAAAAAAAGAACTGTATATGAACACTGTTCTGGTTGGTAAAGTGATTCCTTACAAGGCTACAGATTAGTAGTAATGCTGAAACAACTATACATGTCTACTGAAGACAAGCAATAAGTAAAATAGATGGTGGCTGGTGGGAGCCAGATTTTCCACTTCAGGGAAGTTACAAGTAAGGAAGGAGGAACAGCTAGAACAAACTATGTAGTACTGGAATAGAGTCAGAGATACCTCTACTGGTACCAGTTTGTTGTCAACTATAAAACACTTTAAATAAGGTAGCCATTCAGATTATTAGAGATGGATCATTTTACTGATATGTTGTATGTTGCTTGAAAATAAATCTGTAAAATGCTACATATATCAAGCTTGATAAAGTAATATTTAAAAGATTTGTAAGCAATGTAAACAAAGCTGATTTTCTAAAGCCTCCATATTGTACTAAATATTTCCAAATAACTAAGTTGAATAAGGATCTCCAATCATTTTAACAGACTGATAACAGAATTAAATTTCAAAAATGCAAAGCATGTAATACATTTATCACTTGGGTCTACTCATGCAATAACTTCTATCATATTCAAGATACTTTTAGAATAAAGTTACTGAATATACCAGTAGAAATGATAAACATTTTATGCCTTAACTCCGTTAAAAACCCTTAAAATAGATGTAGTCACGCTATCTGCTCAAATTTGACAAGAAGCCAGTAAAAGGGAAACTATAAACCAAATCTTACATAAGAAAAAAAAATAGCAGGCTTATTCATCCTACACATTTCCCTAAAATGAGGCTAACAAAAATTAAGCACATAATATTCTCTAAATAAATGCAAACTGAACCCTGATTTTTATTTCAAAAATAGATTTCTCAAAACAAGAAATCAGTTAATCATGAGCAAAATTTCTAAAAAATTTACTTTATTAGAGAGGAGAAATAATCATTAACTTTATTCTCCATATTCTACTAAGTTCTATATATCATTATCATACAAAAATATTGTACCTTGAATAGTACAAGAACCAGACAGCCTGAATTCTAGTTAGTATCAGCCTGACCAATCTCTTCTCTGTCTTCAGTTTCCTAGTCTGTAAAATAAAGGGATCAATTTACATGAATTTTTTTTAACATGTGCAGCTCCAATGTTCTGTGTCAAAGCAATCCATTTAGGAAAGTGGACAATTACAGTTGATTTTTTTCCCATATTTTTTTCCTCCCACTTTATTTCTCAGTAGTATGTTATAACACTGCCCAAACATTATGGAGGTTGGGAATGATATCTAAAAGATTTAAATTTGGTAGTTATTACCACATTCAACTAAGCTACAATGTGAATTTGGTCCGGTTAAAAGAGTTGAACTTGTCAGGCAGGTTTTATTTTCTGATATAGAGGATATTTATATTCCAAATAAGCTATTAATTAGAACACATTACTGGATGTAACCAATTTCTCTGAAGCTCAACAAAAGCTGAAGTACATGCACACAGCTGTTATTTTTAAAATCTTAGGTTTCTCAAATTCCAGAACTGTTTCAAAGAAACATTTTCTTGTTAGTAGGTAGGCTGTAGTTACAAAGATTTTATAAACTATTTTCTGACCTAATTTTTGGTTCGATCACATAGATAAATGTTTTCAAAATCCTGAATTGATGACTTATGTTATACACAAGAAATGTGGGCAGGCAAAATAAAAATAAATAAAACTCAGGAATTTCTGTTTCATACCAAACTTAGTCTGGGAAAATGTCACATTAACTAAAAATAGTTTTCCTGAATGTTTCAATAATACAGGCTTCATGGGTCTATGATTAACATGCAAAGTGAAAGGTCACCAACAAAGAAAAACAAAATATATCATTAATAAATAATAACCATTCTTTTAAAATCCGCTTACTCCTGGTTGTCGTAATTTAATGCTTCATAACTTAATTTTGTGTGTCTTCTATTTTCTCCACTGGCACCATTCCTGATACACTACTTCTAACGTATCTGTGTAGTTATGTCACATACATTTCAAGGAGGTTTCTAAGTACCTGACACATGTGCTGTGCAGTGCTTAGTCACTCAGTCACGTCTGACTCTTTGCGACCCCATGGACTGTAGCCCGCCAGGCTCCTCTGTTCATGGGGATTCTCCAAGCAAGAATACTGGAGTGGGTTGCCATGCCCTCCTCCAGGGGATCTTAGCAAGCCAGGGATGGATAAGTTAAAAAATCAACAGTCTAAAGGCCCAGCATCCCAAGACAGAAAATATCTACTACCAAGTCTTAAAAGTTCCAAATAAAATGAAACACAATACAGTCCTACTGAAAGCAAATGACAAAAGTTCAATAATTTCTGAACCACATGCTTTCAAATTAAATGCTCCTCATTTGTTTTAGTCTTAAACGAAATTGGGGCCCCAAATTAAAACAATCAGGGGGTCTTCCTCTGCCTGAAACTTACATATATGTTTAGATAAGTTGTTTAACCTCTGTGTGATTCAATTACTTCATATTAAGGTAGTAATATCTACACAGTCTAGCTCACGAGTAAGATCAAAAAGTTTGAAATCAATTTACAATACAAAACCTCACTTCAGTAAATAGCTGTTTAATTAGATCAGACTACCAGATGCGTTTAACAATCTGAATGTGTAAATGGCCAAACTATCAGTACTTACTAATTTTCTGTGAAGAACTGAAGCATTGGAAAAGACACTGATGCTGCGAAAGATTGAAGACAGGAGAAGAAGGGGATGACAGAGGATGAGGTGGTTGGATGGCATCACTGACTCAAAACAGACATGAGTTTGAGCAAACTCCGAGAAATAGTGAAGGACAGGGAAGCCAGGCCTGCTGCAGTCCATGCGGTTGCAGAGTCACACAACTCAGCAACTGAACAACAATTTTCTGCAAGTTTACAGCTAAAGAAAGTTATCAGAATTAATGAAATGTTTTTGTACCATTCATTGCAGTTAGTTACAAATCCACAAAGGTTTCCAAGGAGAAAGCAGCTACCACCAAAGCAGTCCCTCTAAAATAAGACCAGGTAATATTAGTCTCGGGACCTCTCTGGTGGTCCAGTAGTTAAGATTCCACAGTACTAATGCAGGGGACACAGGCTCAATCCCTGGTGGGGGAACTAAAATCCCACATGCCACATGTACAGTCAAAAAATTAGGGGAAAAAAAAAAAAACCCAACAACTTAGTTTCACAATTTACTAGAAGGGACTTACTGGTTCTATTGATTCAACAACAAAATCTGTGTAAGTTATAATCTGTAAGTCAAATTCTTTAGAATATATAAGAGCTCCTTTCTTAATACTCTCCCTTGCAAAATGGCTGCACATTCAACAAATAATTGTATTTTATACCAGCAACTGAATATAGCACATGGGACCAGAAATCTGAAAACTGCAACTTTAATACTAACAATTTTTATAGGTAATACATACATATTTTTCTCACAATTTATATAAGCTGTTCATTCTGATAGGGTGATATTAAAAACTAACTAGTTCATATCAACTATTTAGACTTAATTACCAAATTCGTCACAATTAAGCTCACCAAATTACCTCATTAAGATGCTGCTCTTAACATAAATCTAGACCAGCCAGTTATATATTAAAGCATGTATCTGAAACCTCAAAACTGATTTTTTCCAGGTTTCATAAGAATATTAAAACAAAGCTTAAGTAGAAAGCAGAGAAGAATAATCACAGCTCTCCATTTAAAGATAACATAATCAGTAAACACTAACAGATATTCTGCCAACTCCTCAAAGTTTATTTTTTGTAAAACACAGAGTGTCAGCTACTGGTACACTACTTTTTGCATTAAATACAAGGGAATAGCTACAGATGCTCTTCAAGGCACCGGTACATGACTGTCTAGGGCACTAACACAGACAGGAAGAGATAACAGGCCTATTTATACAGGACAGAAACAGGCTGAAGGATTTACACTGTTTTTAATCACAGAATGCACATCAGAATCACCGAAGGTTTTGGGGGTTTTTCCATTATTGTTGTTTTTTAAGAAATATTGATATACCCTTGCCCCTATCTTTGGAACCTGGTCACCAGTTGTTGGTTTTTTTTTTAAGTGCTCCAGATGATTCTAATATATAGCCAGGGTTAAGACTTCATAGCAGAGTGAAATTCAAAAATGTTTTCAACTCAGTGTAAGTACTAAGCAAAAAGAAACATTATATATATTGAGAGTAATGTATAAGAGCTCTTTACATTTCCTATGCATGCCAATGCACCATTTTCCTTGCCTCTTACTCTACCTCTGAGAAATAATGGTGGGCCTAAAAGATTAATTTTTAAACTGCTTTTTAAAAGCACAAGATTTCTTTTGTTAAAATACATACAATGCAAGTGCAGAAGCAAATAATCAGAAGTAGATGAAAAATTCCAGTAAAACTTCGTTATGAGAAATTTCTAATAAAAAAGTTCTTCTAATATATTCAATCAGTTCAGCTGCTCAGTCATGTCAGACTCTTTGTGACCCCATGAACCACAGCACGCCCGGCCTCCCTGTCCATTACCAACTCACAGAGTTTACCCAAACTCATGTCCATTGAGTCGGTGATGCCACCCAACCATCTCATCCTCTGTCGTCCCCTTCTCCTCCTGCCCTCAATCATTCCCAGCATCAGGGTCTTTTCAAATGAGTCAGCTCTTCGCATCAGGTGGCCAAAGTATTGGAGTTTCAATACTTTAGATTTAAAAATACGTCCACTATCCTAACATTTCTTCCTAGAAATGCAATATTAAGTATCATTTGCGAGGCATGAGGTACTGTGCACTTCAATCCTCAAAATAATTCTATAAGGTAGATATTACTGTCTACCTTTTTTACAGATGAGAAAAAACCTCTGACAATAAGAAAATTACACAAGGTCAAGAGGTAGTTAAGTAAGCTGGATAACTGCGATAATTTGAGCTCATGTTCACTTGACGTGAATCCAGTCTTTACATATCTATATATGTATATACACACACAAAAATATAAGTGAAAGTGAAAGCCGCTCAGTTGTATCCAACTCTTTGCAACCCCATGGACTCTGCAGTCCACGGAATCCTCCAGACCAGAATACTGGAATGTGTAGCCTTCCTCTTCTCCAGGGGATCTTCCCAACCCAGGGTTCAAACCCAGGTTTCCCACATTTCAGAGGGATTCTTTACCAGCTGAGCCACAAGGGAAGCCCCAAAGACATAAACGTACACGTATATATCTCATACCAATTACAGTTTCATGAAGAAAAGGTGATGTTTCTTCATGAAATGTAATTGGTATGATGGATATCATATAAATATCATAGATATAACATATATCTATCATACCAATTATGGTTTCAAGAAAAATGAAATCATTTTGGGAAATCCCAGCTGTCAAAAGTTCTACTGAAGTCTCACTATGATTCTAGAAGAAGGAAATCAGCAACAGGGTGACAAGTGACAGACATTAATCAGCTGGAGTTTCAAAGTTCTAGAATCAGGAAATAAAGTACCCATAATATCCTTTCAGACACAGCTTCAGACAACTAAGAGAAAAAAACAGGTACTACGTCACAAGGCAAACTGCTAAATTGTTAAGTTTTAAAGCTAGATTACTATTGTCAATCTATGCTTTTGTGTCAACCTGTTTACACAGAATTTAGTAAATTCAATGTACCTTATCTTCATACAATTCTCTAAGGAAGCATCAAAATTCCTTAAGCAGTCCATTTTCTATGCCTTTCTGAATTTCTGCAAATGCTTTCTACCTTTTAAATTGTCTCTCTATAGCAGACACTCCTGGGTGACTCCTTAACAGTCTTCCCTGTGATTGCCATGGTTGTTCAGTGGTTCAACCTTACTCACATGATTTAAGGGGAAATTCTGATTGGTCTAAGTTAATATAATACAATGCCCCCTCCCAGCCCCATTCAGTAAATGATTTATGTAAGGGAATTAGAACCAACTCTGGCCAGTGAAATACAAGGAGAAATCTGAATGTAGGGTTTTAGGAAAGGTGAGAGGGACAGCCTCCTTTGTTCCCCTAAAAGTTATATCAGGCTATCACATTTAGAACTACTTACCGTAACCATCTTTCAACCATAATGAGAGCTAGCTTGGGGAATTCTCTGGCAATCCAGTAGTTAGGACTCCGCTCTCACTGCCAAGGGACTGGGTTCAATCCCTGATCAGAGAACTAAGATCCCACAAGTTGTGGGTAGTGTGGTCAGAACCAACCAACCCACCCTGTAGAGAGCTAGCTTAAAGAGAATCTCACACTTAAAATAATGGCAGAACTGAAAGATGAAAAGAATTTTGCTCAGGCATTAATCCCAACTTGCAAACGGCCATTATTCCAGATATGAGAGAAAATGCATTTTATGCAGTTGAACCAAAATCTTCCTAAACCTTGAGGCTTATCCACACTTAATCCTTTAGTAATTTTTAAATCATTTTATGTGAAGTCTTTTCAATGCATCCACCCTATTTTTCCAGAGCATATACACAAACAGCTTAAATAACAGTTCTTTCTAACTCATTATTTCATTAGCTTATATATACTTAAGCTAAAAGTTGCATTAACACTGGCATAAAAACAGATGATTCTTAGCATATATCTAGCCCAATATGGCAAACGGTACATAAGTAAGCTAGAATGGTTCTTTAGCTGTAAGTGTTCAGAACACTCTAGACTACAGGAATTGAAAGCAATGGTTTAAGAGCATGTCAGTTAAGTGGAATTTTGTTAAGGACACCTGTCACAAACACATTTCTGTATATGACTGATTATGTATTTAACAAAAAATATATTCTTTTTCTATGTGAAGTGGGGGATGGGGTGGGGAGGCAACTAAGAAATCCTACCAAAAAAAAACCTTGGACAAATGTTTCTAGGAGAGAAAATTGAAGTAAACCCACAGTCAAAGAAGTAGGAGTATGAATCTATTTAGTCTCAACTCTAGCCAAGCAGCACTGCAGTAAGAGAACAGAAACTATAAAGAACCTTTACAACCTTTAGTTGTTCTACTGCTAATGAATTAAAAATGACAAAATCCCACAATTCAAAAAGTTCAGGCAATACAGACAAAATGTATTATTGCTTAATCTGCATAACAGCTAAATTCATTTTATCATATGTCATATCAAGGCTAACTATAGCAGTGTTCCACTGACAAAAAATATTTGTTTTCTCTTTTAAGAAATATTAGCTGGATAAATTATTTCAAGTAGAAATTTATCAGAGATTCTGGAACATTCATTATTAAAACAGGCAAATACTCTTGATATTAATAAGCACGTTATTTTCTACTTCCTAGCAAAAATATTTAACAAGCTTTACTGTATTCCAACACTTCCCAGGTAGCTCAGCGGGTAAAGAATCCGCTTGCAATGCGGGAGACCTGGGTTCAATCCCTGGGTTGGGAAGATCTCCTGGAGAAGGGAATGGGTACCCACTCCGGTATTCTGGCCTAGAGAATTCCATGGACAGAGGAGCCTGGCAGGCTACTGTTCATGGGGTCTCAAAGAGTCAGACATGACTAAGTGACTTTCACTCACTATATCCCAGGTAGTAAATGGAGGTTTCAACTAGAAATCCCCATATGAAGGACTTCACTGCGGTCTAGTAGTTAAGAATCTGCCTGCCAAAGCAGGGGACACAAGTCCGATTCTTGGTTCGGGAAGATCCCACACACTGCAGGGCAACTAGGCCCACATGCTCTAGAGTCTGCAGCTCTAAATAAATAAATCTTTAAAAACAAAAAAACAAAGAAAAGAAGAACCCATAAGAAGCACAGAACTAGAGAATTTATTTCTGGAATAAAAACTCCAATTTGTACAGATCTTGGGGTCATCAACTATGTTTCCAAATTATTCTCCATAGAATTATAAAGCAATGAACAACACAAAGTTACAAATGGCAATAATATTCACATCTTTAACAGTAATATTCATTAAGAAAAGCACTTAATATTTATTAAACACAATTTATGTTCACCTAACACACTAAAATTAAATGTCTTGGCAGACTAATAACAGCAAGAGTTTTTAATCTGGATTCTAAAAATATTTAGTTTGTTGGAAATTCCCTGGCAGTGCAGTGGTTAGGACTCAGTGCTTTCACTGCTGTGGCCCAGGTGCAACTCCTGTAACTAAGAGCCTACAAGCTGTGCACTACAGCAATAATAATAATTATTATTATTAATTATTAATAATTAATAATAATTATTATTATCTAAAAAATTTTTAATGCCGAGTTTGCTGATCAAACACAGTGGGTATGAAATTGGATGGGAAAAAGTTACATCTTTATTCTACTAATCTCTAATTGATATTTAGCATATCTTTAATTAAAAATATAAACAATAATCATCAAAAAGACCACAAATAACAAGTGTTGGCAAGGATGTGGAGAAAATAGAATCCTTGTGCTCTGTTGGTGGGAATGTAAATTTGACAGCTACTGTGAAAAACAGTATGGAATTTCCTCAAAAAAAACTAAAAAGAGAACTACCAATGATCTACCAATTCCATTCTTGGGTATTTATCTGAAAAAAATGAAAACACTAATTTGCATTGATACACGCACTCTCATGTTTACAGCAGCGTTACTTATCAGAGCCAAAATAAGGAAGCAACAAAAGCGTCCATCAACAGATGACTGGATGAAGATGAAGTGGTGTGAGGATATACAATAGAGCACTATTCAGCCATAAAAAAGGATGAAATTTTGCCACTGGCAATAACATGAATGATGAACCTGGAGGGTATTATGGTTACTGAAGTAAGTCAGAGGAAGACAAATGCTATATCATATCACTTATTGTGGAACCTAAAAATAAAGGAATGAATACAGCAATATAGAAAAAGACACAGAGAAGAAATTAGTGGTTACCATGCAACTCTATGGCAAGAGAGAAGGGAGGAACAAGAAAAGGACAGGGAATTAGAAGGTACAAACTACTATATATAGAAAACTAAAGGATATACTGTATAGCACAGGAAATATAACCATTATTTTAAATTTAAATGAAGTATAATCTATAAAAATTTAGAATCACTATGCTATATAACTGAAACTAATATTATAGATCAATTACACCCCAATTTTTAAAAAGTGTCCAAAAAAATTAAAAAAGGTAAGTAGCAAGCCACAGTGGGATTATCTACAGCTGTGATTTTGTTATCATTAGAAAATACAGATATTTTCAAAACACTTCAGCTGCTTCAAGTCTCAAATTCTCCTTTATGTGCATTACTAGCCTAAAAATTACTCTATACCACTGGACACTGTTGATATGCACATCACTGAATTTAAGTAAAAATTTATTTTTTTTAACTTTTGTTTTAAAGTTTTACTTAAAAATCATATTCTAACTGGTATCCTCATCAGCATGTATACTTAATTTTGCACAATTAAAATATTGTTTTAAGAAAGGGTCCACATGTGTCAACAGAGAACCAAAGGCATTCATGACCCAAAAAAGGATAAGAACACCTGAGAGAGAATTTCAGAGCAAGAATAAGACTTGGCAGAGGATAACAAAGCATAGCAATTTAAGAACAAGAAAAAGCCTCAGAGCATATTTGGTTGAAACTCCTTGTTTTAGAGATAAAGAAATTGTGGTCTGGTGATAGCATCCCTGTTCAAGGTCACACACACAACTAATTACTGACAGAACCAGAGAAAACAGAACCTACTGTTTTCTGGCTCAGGATTCAAGGCTAAATTAACCTTGATGTGACTTGGCTATAACAAAGCAAGACAGGGCAAAGACGACTCTGCAAATACATGCGAAAAAGTTATTACAGAAAGATGAGCTAGTTTGCAAAAGAAAAGGATGGGTTGAGGTGTGAAAGCACATTGAAGATAAAGTCTACTACAGGGCATGCCAACACAAACGTTGAAAAAGACAAGAAAACAAAAAGGTGACAACCTCTTTGCACAGAACGCATAGGCATAGTTCAAATACCTGAATATTCCAAACATTATTAAGATATATTGTCTCTCCCACTTTTCCTGAAACATATACTTCTTGGTCGTTTATGCCACTTTATACAGCGACACAGGCAAAGAGAAAGTTTTACTTTCCTCCTTATCTATGATAATAAGTACAACAGCATAAGCACAACAGCAAAAATCAAATAACAGCATCAATACCAAGGAAACAACAGAAAGAAGGTAGTTGCTACTACTCAACTCTAGCTAAATGCTACCAAGAAAAGAACTGTCACCTTAGAATTCTAGATGGAACAAAAGTATCCCTCAAAAAATGAAGGTGAAATACATTTTCAAAGGAAAAAAAAAAGACAAGATCAAGAGACAACTTGTTCTAAAAACAGGAAGTTTCTTTGTGCAAAGGTAAATAATGAAGCTTTCTTTAATGAAAAACAACAAAAATAGTTGGTAATGTATAATCGACCAGGAGATAGCAAACTTTTCTGTAAAGGAGATGGAAAACTTTTCTGATGGTAACAGCAGGTTAAGAAGCAGCAGTTAGAACCTGACACGGAAAAAAAAAAAAAAGAACCTGACACGGAACAACATGCTGGTTCAAAATTAGGAAAAGAGTACGTCAAGGCTGCATATAGTCAACCTGCTTATTTAACTTATATGCAGAGTACATCATGCAAAATGCTAGGCTGGATGAAGCACAAGCTGGAATCAAGACTGCCAGGAGAAATATCAATAAGGTCAGATATGCAGATTACACCACCCTAATGGCAGAAAGACTTCCCTGGTGGTACAGATGGTAAAGCAACTGCCTACAATGCGGGAGACTCAGGTTCGATCCCTGGGTTGGGAAGATCCCCTGGAGAAGGAAATGGCAACCTACTCCAGTACTCTTGCCTGGAAAATTCCATGGACTGAGGAGCACAGTAGGCTACAGTCCAGGGGGTCACAAAGAGTCAGACACGACTGAGCGACTTCTCTCTTTCTTTCACTTATGGCAGAAAGCAAAGAGGAACTAAAGGGCCTCTTGATGAAGGTGAAAGAGGAGTGAAAAAGCTGGCTTAAAACACAACATTCAGAAAACAAAGATCATGGCATCCAGTCCCATCACTTCATAGCAAATAGATGGGTTAACAATGGAAACACTGACAGACTTTATTTTCTTAGGCTCCAAAATCACTGCAGATGGTGACTGCAGCCATGAAATTAAAAGGCGCTTGCTCCTTGGAAGAAAAGCTATGACAAACCTAGACAGCATATTTAAAAGCAGAGACATTACTTTGCCAACAAAGGTCCGTCTAGTCAAAGCTATGGTTTTTCCAGTAGTCATGTACAGATGTGAGAGTTGGACCATGAACATGGCTGAGGGCTGAAGAATTGATGCTTTTGAACTGTGGGGTTGGAGAAGACTCTTGAGAGCTCCTTGGACTGCAAAGAGATCAAACCAGTCAATCCTAAAGAAAATCAGTCCTGAATATTCACTGGAAGGACTGATGCTGATGCTGAAGCTCCAATACTTTGGCCACCTGATGCGAAACACTGACTCATTAGAAAAGACAGTGATGCTGGGAAAGATTGAGGGTGGGAGGAGAAGGGGATGACAGAGGACAAGATGGTTGGATGGCATCACCAACTCAATGGACATGAGTTTGAGCAAACTCCGAGACATGGTGAAGGACAGGGAAGCCTGGCATGCTGCAACCCATGGGGTCGCAGAGAGTTGGACAAAACTGAGCAACTGAACAACAACAGACCAGGAGACGGAAACTCTTCTATAAAGGGCCACCCTAATGATAAATGTTTTAGGCTTGCAGGCCCCAAAAATCTGTTGTAAATAACCAATTCTGCACTTGCAGCACAAGAGAACCAACAGACAAAACATAAACTAACAGGTGTGGCTGTATCTCAGCAAAATTTTCTTTATAAAAGCGGGTGGCAAGTGTATTTGGCCTGTAGTCATAGTCTAACAAGCTTCCCAGTTGGCATAAGTGGTAAGGAACCTGCCTACCAGTGCAGGAGACATAAGAGACAGGGTTCAATACCCTGGAGGAGGAAACGGCAACCCACTTCAGTATTCTTGGCTGGAGAATCCCATGGACAGAGGAGCCTTGAGGGCTACAGTCCACAGGGTTACAAAGAGTCGGACACAGCTGAAGCGACTTAGCACGCACAGTTTAACAATCCCTATTCTTTTCTTCTCAAATTCTTTAAAAGATGTGTGATAATTTAAAGCAAAATTTGCATCACCGTCTGAAGGGGTATGTGAACCATGCAGATACACAACTACAGCATAGATGAGTGTAAGGAAAGGGAACTACATGGTGACAAGATTATATACTGTAATATGTATAGTGGGTTGAGTTGTGTACCAATAAAGATATATTCACATTCTAACCCCTGGTATCTCTGAATGTAATTATATTTGGAAATAAAGTCCTCACCGAGGCAGTCAAATCAAAAGAAGATAATTCTCGGTTTGTGGGGGCCCCAAATCCGATGACTAGTATCTTTTTAAGAAAAAGAAGAGACAGACATAGATATATACAGAAAAGAAAGATGACCAAATGAAAATGAAGGCAAAAATATGAATGACATAGCTGTAAGTCAAGGAACATCAAGGATTTCTGACAACGATCAGAAGGTAGAAAAGGCAATAAAAGATTCTCTCCTAGAGCCCTGAGAAGAAGCATGGACCCGCTGCTACCATGACTTCAGACTTCCAATCTCTAAAACTAAGACACAACATGAAAAGTCTTAAATCTATTGAAAAAATTGAATTCACACTTAAATTCCTCCAGGTTCAGATAGTTTCACCAGTAAATCTTTCAAAGATTTCTAAAGAAAGAATGCCAATCTGACACAATGTCTTCCAAAAAAATAGAAAACTGATAGGAAATAATACTTCCTATCATTTTTATGACACTACCATTACATGGATACCAAAACCAAAGACAATGAAGAAAAAAAAACTTGTAAGACCAATATCCCTCAAAAAAATTGAGTAAAAATCCTCAACAAAATATTAGCAAATCAAATTCAAGAAAATAAAGATAAATGACAAATAAGCCTTATTCTGAGACTATATTTGCTCACCCTTCTCTCAGTTTCTTGAATAAGATAAAAACATATGAAATAATAACAACATACTGTTGAGTTTGTAAAATACTTAGCTGTGATATGTATAACAGCACAAAAAGGGAGGAGAGAGAGCTGTATAGGAATAAAATTTCTATATCTCACTAGAATTAAACTAGTGTGTCTGAAGTAAATTCTAGTAAGAATACAGTAAGCCTGAGTGCAACTCCTAAGAAAATAATACAAAAGAATATGGTGAAAATAACATTAGAGGATCTAAAATGTTATTCTAGCAAAACACCATTTGATGTAAAATTAGAAAGCAGTAGAGGAGGAACAAAACATCAGGCAAGACACAAAAACATACAGACAACACAGCAAACTGACAGATTTTATATCTTACTACATCAGTAACAATATTCAGTTCAGTTCAGTCGCTCAGTCGTGTCCGACTCTCTGCGACCCCATGAATTGCAGCACGCCAGGCCTCTCTGTCCATCACCAACTCCCGGAGTCCACCCAAACCCATGTTCATCAAGTCGGTGATGCCATCCAACCATCTCATCCTCTGTCGTCCCCTTCTCCTCCCGCCCCCAATCCTACCCAGCATTAGGGTCTTTTCCAATGAGTCAACCATTCGCATGAGGTGCCCAAAGTATTGGAGCTTCAGCTTCAACATCAGACCTTCCAATGAACATCCAGGATTGATCTCTTTTAGGATGGATTGATTGGATCTCCTTGCAGTCCAAGGGACTCTCAAGAGTCTTCTCCAACACCACAGTTCAAAAGCATCAATTCTGCGGCGCTCAGCTTTCTTCACCGTCCAACTCTCACATCCATGCATGACCACTGGAAAAACCATAGCCTTGACTAGACGGACTTTTGTTGGCAAAGTAACGTCTCTGCTTTTAAATATGCTATCTAGGTTGGCCATAACCTTCCTTCCAAGGAGTAAGCGTCTTTTAATTTCATGGCTGCAGTCACCATCAGCAGTGATTCTGGAGCCCAAAAAAGTAAAGTCTGACACTGTTTCCACTGTTTCCCCATCTATTTCCCATGGAGTGATGGGACCAGATGCCATGATCTTGGTTTTCTGAACGTTGAGCTTTAAGCCAACTTTTTCACTCTCCTCCTTCACCTTCATCAAGAGGCTCTTTAGTTCTTCTTCACTCTCCGCCATAAGGGTGGTGTCATCTGCATATCTGAGGTTATTGATATTTCTCCCGGCAATCTTGATTCCAGCTTGTGTTTCTTCCAGCCCAGCGTTCCTCATGATGTACTCTGCATATAAGTTAAATAAGCAGGGTGACAATATACAGCCTTGACGTACTCCTTTTCCTATTTGGAACCAGTCTGTTGTTCCATGTCCAGTTCTAACTGTTGCTTCCTCACCTGCATACAGGTTTCTCAAGAGACAGGTCAGATGGTCTGGTATTCCCATCTCTTTCAGAATTTTCCACAGTAAATGTAAACAATTAAAGAATCCAGTCAAAAGGCAGTGTCAGACTGCAAAAATATAAATAACACAATCTAAATGTCCATCAACAGAAGAATGGATAAAGATGTGGTGTATATACTTATATATATATGGGGTTTGTGTGTGTGTATATATACATATACATACATATATATACATATATATATATACACATACACTCACACGTACACCCTTCAAGATGTACAAGTTGGATTTAGAAAAGGCAGAAGAACCAGAGATCAAATTGCCAACATTCACTGGATGAGAGAGAAAGCAGGGAATTCCAGAAAAACATCTAATTCTGCTTTATTGATTACGCTAAAGTTGTGGATCACGACAAACTGTGGAAAATTCTTAAAGAGATGGGAATACCAGACCACCTGACCCGCCTTCTGAGAAACCTGTATGCAGGTCAAGAAGCAACAGTTAGAACTGCTGACATGAAACAACAGACTGGTTCAAAACTGGGAAAGGAGTACGTCAAGGCTGTACACTGTCACCCTCTTATTTAACTTATATGCAGAGTATATTATGTGAAATGCCGGGCTGGATGAATCACAGCTGGAATCAAGATTGCTGGGAGAAACAGCAACAGCCTCAGTTATCCAGATGACACTACTATAATGGCAGAAAGCGAAGAGGAATTAACAAGCCTCCTGATGAAGGTGAAGGAGGAAAGTGAAAAAGCTGACTGAAAACTCAACACTCAAAAACTAAGATCATGACATCCCATTTCATCACTTCATGGCAAATAGATGGGGAAAAGTGGAAACGGTGGCAGATTTTATTTTCTTGGGCTCCAAAATTACTGTGGATGGTGACTGCGGCCACAAAATAAAAAGATGCTTGCTCCTTGCAAGAAAAGCCATGACAAACAGACAGCATATTAAAAGGCAGAGACGTCACTTTGCCAACAAAGGTCCATCTAGTCAAAGCTAGACTACTGGTTTTTCCAGTAGTCATGTACAGATGTGAGAGATGGACCATAAAGAAGGCTGAGCACCCAAGAATTGATGCCTTTGAATTGTGGTACTGCAGAACTGTTGAGAGTCCCTTGGACTGCAAGTTCAAACTAGTCAATCCTAAAGGAAATCAACCCCAAATATTTACTGGAAGGACTAACACTGCAACTGAAGCTCCAATACTTTCACCACCTAATGCGAAGAGCCAACTCACTGGAAACGACCAAAAGATCGTGATGCTGCAAAAGACTGCAGGTGAGAGAAGGGGGTGATAAAGGATGAGATGGTTGGATGGCATCACCGACTCAATGGAAATATAGTTGTTGTTCAGTCACTCAGTCGTATCCGCCTCTTTGCGACACCAGGGACTGCAGCACACCAGGCTTCCCTGTCCTTCACTATATCCCAGAGTTTGCTCAAATTCATGTCCACTGAGTGATCAAATTCATGTCCACACACACACACCTGAGTCACTTCGCTGTACACCTGAAATTAATACAACATTGTAAATCAATTTGATTTCAATTAATACTTTATTGCTAAAAAATGCTAACCATCAGAGGCTTCAGTGTCATAATCTTTTGGCAATAGTATCATAAAAGATCACAGTTAACAGATCACATAACAAATACAATAACAACAAAAAAAAGTTTAAAATATTGTAAGAATTATTGAAGTCTGACACAGAGACACAAAGTGAACAAACGTTGGAAAAATTGGCACCAACAGATTTACTTAACATAGAGTTGCAACAAACTTTCAATTTGTAAAACACAAAATATCTTCAAAGCACAATAAAAAAGGTATGTCTGTATTGGTTGTTCCCCCTCAAGATCAAGTGGCTGACAGGGAGCTGTTGGTTTGCCGTTCCTGCTGCCCAGCATCACTAGTTTCCTACTAAATATCGCTAGCCTGGGAAAAGATCAAAATTCAAAACTGTAAATACAGTTTCTGCTTGATTGCTTTTGCACCATTGCAAAGTTGAAAACTCAAACTGAACAATCATAAGTTGGAGACTTTCTGTAATAGATTTTATAACAGTTTAGTAAATGAGTTCAGTAAGTTTGCAGAGTACAAAATAAATGTGCAAAAATCAATTGCATTTCTAATCTGAAAATGAAATTAAGAAAACAATTCCATTTATGAAGCATCAAAGAGAATGAATTACTTGGTAATGAGTTCAACAAAAGAATTACAAGACTTACCTTCTGAAAACTACAAAACATTGTCAAAAATCCTAAAGATCAACTATGTAAATGGAAACGACAGTACACAGATCAGAACAAGTAAGATGGCAATACTCCCCAAACTGATCTACTAATTCAAAATAATCTGGCTTCTTGGAAGAAAATGCCAAACTACTTCAAAAATTTACATGGAAATTCAATGGACTCAGACTAATAAAAACTATCCTGAAAAAAGAACAAAGGTGAAGGATTCATTCTTCCAGACTTGAAAATTTCACAATGCAACAGACATACTGGCATAATGATAGATATAGCAACAAAGAAGAATTTAGTCTAGAAAAACCCTCACATTTTATAGTCATTTTGTTTTAGATGGGATGCCAAGATAATTCAATGGGGAAAAGTACAGTCTTTTCAACAAATAGTGCTGAGACAACTTAATACCCACATGTAGAAGAATCAAGCTGGACCCATTTTCTTATATCACATACAAAATGTACTCATATGGCCCATAAACATAAATATATGAGCTGAAACTCTGAGAAAACATAGGGATAAATCTTCAAGACTTGAAGTTCTCAACATGAAAGAACGAATAACAAGGTAATATGCTGTATTTCATCAAAATTTAAAACTTTTCTGATGAAAATTTTGCCATTTAACAAGAAAAAAGAAAACCCAGAGGATGGGAGAAATACTAGAAAAATTACATACCTAGTAAGGAATTTGTACCTAAAGTAAAGAACTGCTACAACTGGTTAATAAAAAGACAAACTGGTTTAAAACTAATTTAAAAATAGACAAAGGATCTGGATCTGAATAGACATTTTTTCCAAAGAAGATACACATATTTGTGGCCAAATATATACAAACACACACACAAAATTTGATGTCATTAACCACCAGGATAATTTTTAAGTGAAGTATCTAGATCATACAGAGGAGGATGAGAATAAAAACACAAAAAATAACAAGCATTTGCCAGAATTTTTAGACACTGAAACCCTCACATATTGCTGGTGGAAATATATAATGGTACAGCAGCTTTGGATAACAATCTGACAATTCAAGAAGTTAAACACAGTATCATCATTTGACCAAACAATTCTACTATGTGTGTAGCCAAGAGAATTATATATACGTACACAAAAACTTGCACATGTTGTTCACAGCACCATTATTCATAACAGTCAAAAAGGAGAAACAATCAAAATGTCCATTAACTGATAAACGCATAAATAAAACGGGATATACCCATTCTATGACATATTCTACAGAAATAAAAGGATTAAGATGCTAATAAATAAATGGCACCCCACTCCAGTACTCTTGTCTGGAAAATCCCATGGATGGAGAAGCCTGGTAGGCTGCAGTCCATGGGGTCGCCAAGAGTAAGACACGACTGAGCGACTTCACTTTCACTTTTCACTTTCATGCATTGGAGGAGGAAATGGCAACCCACTCCAGTGTTCTTGCCTGGAGAATCCCAGGGATGGCGGGGTCTGGTGAGCTGCCGTCTATGGGGTCGCAGAGAGTCGGACACGACTGAAGCGACTTAGCAGCAGCAGCAGCAGCATGTATGATCATTGAAAACATTATGCCAAGTGAAAGAAGCCAGTCACAAACGATCGCGTATTCCATTTACGTGCAATGTATAGGACAGGAAAATGTAGAGAGACAGGAAGTAGATCTGTGGCTGCCTAAGTTGGTGGAGGTGGGGGCTGGAAAGAAACAGGGAGGGCCATCTAAAGGGTATGAGTTCTTCCAAGGTGAGAAAAATGTTCTAAAATTAACTGTAGTGGTGATTACAAAGCTGTAAGAAAATACTAAAAACCACTGAATTGCACAATCTTAAATGGGTGAGTTAAAACATGGTAGGTGAATTGTAACTCTGTGAAGCTGTTTACTGCAGATGGTGACTGCAACCATGAAGTTAAAAGACGCTTACTCCTTGGAAGGAAAGTTATGACCAACCTAGACAGCATATTAAAAAGCAGAGACATTACTTTGCCAACAAAGGTCCATCTAGTCAAGGCTATGGTTTTTCCAGTGGTCATGTATGGATGTGAGAGTTGGACTGTAAGGAAAGCTGAGCACCGAAGAATTGATGCTTTTGAACTGTGGTGTTGGAGAAGTCCCTTGGACTGCAAGGAGATCCAACCAGTCCATCCTAAAGGAGATCAGTCTTGGGTGTTCATTGGAAGGACTCATGTTGAAGCTGAAACTCCAATACTTTGGCCACCTTATGCGAAGAGCTGACTCACTGGAAAAGACCCTGATGCTGGCAAAGATTGAGGGCAGGAGGAGAAGGGGACAACAGAGGATGAGATGGCTGGATGGCATCACTGCCTCGATGGACATGGGTTTGGGTGGACTCAGGGAGTTGGTGATGGACAGGGAGGCCTGGCATGCTGCGATTCATGAGGTCGCAAAGAGCCGGACATGACTGAGCAACTGAACTGAACTGAAGCTGTTTACACTTTAAGACTGCAAATCAGGCAAGCATGTTCCAAAGAACAAACAAACAACACAAATGGGAAAAATAGAAAAAAATAAACCTTCCCTGTCTGGAGAGACATGGACTGCCTGAGCAAAATACGCTAAACCATCTATAAAAAAGCTCCTAGAATTACTATGTAAGTTTTGCAAGGTCAAAAGCATGATCAAAGTATGAACAAAATCCTATTTCTATATGGAAGTGAAAGTGAAGTGAAAGTGTTAGTTGCCCAGTTGTGTCCAACTCTTTGGGACTGTAGCCTACCAGGCTCCTTTGTCCATGGGACTCTCCAGGCAAGAATACTGGAATGGGTAGCCATTTCCTTCTCCAGGGGGTCTTCCGAGTAGATACTATATTATAGCTCCAAATAGTTTTCCCCAAATTAGACATTCAGGTATAAATATAAAATACATAGTTATAAATTTAACAAAAGGTGTAAATTCTATATGCTGAAAGCAATAAAACTTTTATGAGATAAATCAAAGACATACTATGTCTAAGGATTGGAAAGCAGTATAATCAAGATGTCAACTCTCTCCTAATTCATCAACAGATCAATTAAATACAATGCCAATCAAAATCCCCAAAGGATTTTTTTAATAAAGAGAAACAGATTTCCATCAGTCATTAGGAAAATCCAAATAAGAACCACAATGAGCTCAAACACACAAGAATGGCTATATTCACACAAATAGACAAGTATTGGCAAGGAAATGGAAAAACTGGATCCCTTACACATTGCTGGCAGAATGTTTAACACTGCTCCAGGTGCTAGAAATACAGTCAAGATACTACGTAGCAATGAGGCAGGGAGATACCTGCTCTCACAGAATTTTCTTCTAGCTAACAAATAATGATCAGAAATGACTTTTTAAAAAATATTTATTAAATTATTTGGCTGCACCTGGTCTTATAGTTGAGGCATTGCAGGATCTTCAATCTTTGTTGCAGCATTCAGGTTCTTCAGTTATGACATGTGAACTCTTAGTTGCAGCATATGGGATCTAGTTACCGGATCAGGGATGGAACCCGGGACCCTGGCATTGAGAGCGTGGAGTCTTAGCTCCACATGACCATCAGAGAAGTCTCCAGAAATGATTTTTGATACTGATAAATGTTAAGCCAAACAGAGAGTATTATAATATTGCAAAAGGTAAACTGGATAAAAGTAATCAGGAATTCCCTGTGGCTCAGATGGTAAAGCGTCTGCCTGCAATGCAGGAGACCCAGGTTCGATCCCTGGGTCGGGAAGATCCCCTGGAGAAGGAAATGGCAACCCACTCCAGTACTCTTGCCTGAAAAACTCCATGGACTGTCGCCTGAGGAGCCTGGTAGGCAACAGTCTATGGAGTCGCAGAGAGTCAGACTTGACTGAGCGACTTCACTTTAATCGGGAATTACTTTTTGAGATTACAACTGATAAGTCATTCAAAGGATGAGGGTATTATGTGTATGTGTGTACATATAAAAAAAGCTCACCAATTCAGTAAGGACTCAAAAATATTTTCTATTTATCATCCGATTAAATAAAATAGCTTTTCTCTCTTTAATAAACACATGTTACTAACCAAGGTATTTTAATCTACAGAAAATGATCACTATTATCATAAATTGATATGCTGTTTATGAGAACCCAAGAAGACTGATTTTAATTAGGCTTGATTTTTTAAACAATGAAGTAAAAAACACACTCCTATCTTCATTGACCCCGTGGCGTATAAAGCACTCTGCATTAAGAACCACAAGCCTAAATGAAAATGTTTCTAGTCTAACTTAATGCCTAAAAACTAATACTAGTTTTTAAGGATCTTAACTCATTTTTTTTCTATCTTCAAAGGCACAGTTTAGTATCTGTCCCACTTTCATCATCATGTGTATTTCTACTTTGTACCTGTTCTATTAACTTCTTTCTTCTACATTACATGTTTTCAGAATGAACATCCTGCTTCGTTTTCATCTAGTATCTTTTCTCCTATTGATTATACAGTTAACAAGTTATCAATATTTGGTTTAAACAATTACCAACAAGACAATAAATCAACTAGACTTACTCTGTAAAAATTGTTTTTAAAAAATGTGACATTGGCAAACTAAAATTTTGTAGTGAAAATAAAAAAACCACCAAAAGATATCCTTCAAAATTTGGCATCCTTGTTCCAAAGTTTCTACATACTATATACAATCAGCACAATTTACTATTATTCCTCTACCATTTTAATTTTTTCTTTCCAAAGATCAAGCCTAATTTGATATAAGCATAATCACTGTTTATGGTCAAATTATAAGTTATATTAGCCTTTTAATTATTTAGGTAAATTTAAAATTATCTTTGGCCACAAATGCACACTACTGATTTAATTTGCTAAAAGCCACATTAACTCCTCAGTTCCAAGGCCAAATAAAAATATTATTGCATTCAACAAACATACAGGGGAATTAAAAATTAATAATCCACAAAGTGAATTATGTCTTAGAAAAGTATATGGTACCTAGTAGGCATTAATTAAAATTTGCTGAATGAATAAACTGTGTGTGAAAAGCACTGCTGCTGCTGCTGCTGCTAAGTCGCTTCAGTTGTGTCTGACTCTGAGCGACCCCACAGACGGCAGCCCACCAGGCTCCTCCCTCCCTGGGATTCTCCAGGCAAGAACACTGGAGTGGGTTGCCATTTCCTTCTCCAATGCATGAAAGTGAAAAGTGAAAGTGAAGTCGCTCAGTCATGTCTGACTCTTAGTGACCCCATGGACTGCAACCTACCAGGTTCCTCCGTCCGTGGGGTTTTCCAGGCAAGAGTACTGGAGTGGGGTGCCATTGCCTTCTCCGTGAAAAGCACTAAACATGACTAAAAAAATACTAGTTTCCTGACTGCTTACTCCCCAAGAGCATACTACTCTTTGAAAAAATTATCCACAATAAGGAAGAGTTGATCTTACTGGTTTTTCCCCCTTCCTTATATTTTACTAGGCTTTCCAAGCTGTTAAAAAAAGTTTTAAGAATTGTCATTTTTATTACAACTTTAATTAGCAGAAACCTACAATTTTGTAACCTAAAGTAAACTAATCAAGACTTTAATCATTTTTACTATATGAAACTTTTTGCAAGCATAAACATGTGTTTCTTCAAGCCACTAATGAAGACTAATAAAAAATACAAAACTGCAACTCTATGGGTAGGCACAATTGTTAGTAGATAAAAAGCAGATGTTAGACATCACCACCCAAGAATCATCACTTGAGTCACTACTACCATTTTTACAAAAGCCAACATACAGTGTTTACATATAACACCCTAAATACAACAGCAATATTGAAGTATAATTACATCCACTTTAGAAAAAAAAGAAAACTGAACTTCAGAAAGCTTAAGTAACTTGCCTATACTTACAGGGTGGGAGAACAAAAACAAGGTTCCATGTCAAAGTCATTTAGCTCTAAACTCTGTACATTTTTCACTATTAAATCACACCTTCACATAATCTACACATAAATTTAAGTCTAGCAATACACACAATCTGGAAGAGATTTTAGCATCCTCAGGATAGAAGATGGAAAAGGAAATGGCAACCCACTCCAGTATATTTGCCTGGAGAATCCCAGGGACTGAGGAGCCTGGTGGGCTGCCGTCTATGGGGTCGCAGAGTCGGACACGACTGAAGCAACTTAGCAGCAGCAGCAGCATGATAGAAGAAGAAATGCAGCAAAATTGTGGAGGAAGGGATACTCACTATACTAAATATCCATTCATTCAATCAATGAATTCAATCAACGTTTTTAGGCCCAGTTAGCACAACAGAAAACCATCCAAAAAAAATGAGTGATTGATACATGAAACACCACCAAAAAAATCAAAATGTTATGCTGAGCAAAATATGTCAGACACAAAAAGAATACATATTGTACAATTCCATTTGTTCAAACCTCTAAAAACAATTCTAATCTACAAGGACAAAAAGCAGATTAGTGGTTTGTCTGTGGCTACAAATAAGGACTGCCTGGAATAATGAACTCTGGGTATGATGGGCATGTTTGTATCTGGACTGTGGTGATGGTTACACAGGTATATAAATTTGTTAAAACTCACTGTGGAAAAAAAAAAACTTAAATGGTGTGCCTTGTATTACATGTAAACTTCCTTGACAAAGTTGACTGAAAAATACAAACAGCAAGAAAAAACCTGAAATTAAAAAATGGTAGTAGTTCCTACAGATATCAAAATGAATATCTTGCCCTGAAAAGGAGCAAAATCTTAATAGGAGATACATGTATACATACACATTTTAAATCTTCCTAAAATGTTTAAGCATGTTTAAGCATTAACATGCTTTAAAAAAATCTTAGTACAATAAACATTTGACAGAAATTAGTTGTAGTAGAACCAGCATCATTAGCTGCCTGGTCGTAACTGTCCTGTCCTCTTACTACAAGATTTATTTTCAGCCAACTAAAGTTTCCTTACTAAGTTATAGTTTTTCTACAAGGAATTTAAATCACACATGAGCCTTCAAATGCCACATATATATTTTTATACTCTACTAACTATATTACATCTTGCTTCCCAATTTAAGAGCTAGTTCTAATACAAGGGCTTGCTTCCCTGGTGGCTCAGACTTTAAAGAATCTACCTGCAATGCAGGGGACACAGGTTTGATTCCTGGGTCGGGAAGATCTCCTGGAGAATCCAGTATTCCTGCCTGGAGAATCCCAAGGACAAATAAGCCTGATGGGCTATAGTCCATGGGGTCTCAAAGAGTTGGACACAACTAAGCAACTAATTCAGACTTAAATTGAAGAAAGTAGGGAAAACCACTAGACCATTCAGGTATGACCTAGAGCAAATCCCTTATGAGTATACAGTGGAAGTGACAAATAGATTTAAGGGACTAGACCTGATAGACAGAGTGCCTGATGAACTATGGACAGAGGTTCGTGACATTGTACAGGAGACAGGGATCAAGAAAATCTCCATGAAAAAGAAATGCAAAAAAGCAAAAAGGCTGTCTGAGGAGGCCTTACAGATAGCTGGGAAGAGAAGAGAAGCGAAAAGCAAAGGAGAAAAGGAAAGATATTACCATCTGAATGCAGAGCTCCCAAGAATAGCAAGGAGAGATAAGAAGCCTTTCCTCAGTGATCAGTGCAAAGAAATAGAGGAAAACAACAGATTGGGAAAGACTAGAGATCTCTTCAAGAAAATTAGAGATACCAAAGGAACATTTCATGCAAAGATAGGCTCGATAAAGGACAGAAATGGTATGGACCTAACAGAAGCAGAAGATATTAAGAAGAGGTGGCAAGAATACACAGAAAAACTGTACAAAAAAGATCTTCATGACCCAGATAACCACGATGGTGTGATCACTCACCTAGAGCCAGACATCCTGGAATGTGAAGTCAAGTGGGCCTTAGAAAGCATCACTACGAACAAAGCTAGTGGAGGTGATGGAATTCCAGTTGAGCTATTTCAAATCCTCGAAGGTGATGCTGTGAAAGTGCTGCACTCGATATGCCAGCAAATCTGGAAAACTCAGCAGTGGCCACAGGACTGGAAAAGGTCAGTTTTCGTTCCAATCCCAAAGAAAGGCGATGCCAAAGAATGCTCAAACTACTGCACAATTGCACTCATCTCACATGCTAGTAAAGTAATGCTCAAAATTCTCCAAGCCAGGCTTCAGCAATACGTGAACCGTGAACTTCCAGATGTTCAAGCTGGTTTTAGAAAAGGCAGAGGAACCAGAGATCAAATTGCCAATATCCGCTGGATCACCGAAAAAGCAAGAGAGTTCCAGAAAAACATCTATTTCTGCTTTATTGACTATGCCAAAGCCTTTGACTGTGTGGATCACAATAAACTGTGGAAAATTCTGAAAGAGATGGGAATACCAGACCATCTGACCTGTCTCTTGAGAAACCTGTATGCAGGTCAGGAAGCAACAGTTAGAACTGGACATGGAACAACAGACTGGTTCCAAATAAGAAAAGGAGTCCGTCAAGGCTGTATATTGTCACCCTGCTTATTTAACTTATATGCAGAGTACATCATGAGAAATGCTGGGCTGGAAGAAACACAAGCTGGAGTCAAGATTGCGGGGAGAAATATCAATAACCTCAGATATGCGGATGACACCACCCTTATGGCAGAGAGTGAAGAAGAACTGAAGAGCCTCTTGATGAAGGTGAAGGAGGAAAGTGAAAAAGTTGGCTTAAAGCTCAACATTCAGAAAACTAAGATCATGGCATCTGGTCCCATCACTCCATGGGAAACAGATGGGGAAACAGTGGAAACAGTGTCAGACTTTACTTTTTTGGGCTCCAGAATCACTGCTGATGGTGACTGCAGCCATGAAATTAAAAGACGCTTACTCCTTGGAAGGAAGGTTATGGCCAACCTAGATAGCATATTTAAAAGCAGAGACATTACTTTGCCAACAAAAGTCCGTTTAGTCAAGGCTATGGTTTTTCCAGTGGTCATGGATGGATGTGAGATTTGGACGGTGAAGAAAGCTGAGCGCCGCAGAATTGATGCTTTTGAACTGTGGTGTTGGAGAAGACTCTTGAGAGTCCCTTGGACTGCAAGGAGATCCAATCAATCCATCCTAAAAGAGATCAATCCTGGGTGTTCATTGGAAGGTCTGATGTTTAAGCTGAAACTCCAATACTTTGGCCACCTCATGCGAATGGTTGACTCATTGGAAAAGACCCTGATGCTGGGTAGGATTGGGGACGGGAGGAGAAGGGGATGACAGAGGATGAGATGGTTGGATGGCATCACCGACTCGATGAACATGGGTTTGGATAGACTCCAGGAGTTGGTGATGGACAGGGAGGCCTGGCGTGCTGCAATTCATGGGGTCGCAGAGAGTCGGGACACGACTGAGTGACTGAACTGAACTGAACTGAACTGAGGCAACTAATACTTTCACTTATTCACTTTCTATAGATATAACAAATGCTTCTTAAGTAAACATAGCAGCTACTCTTAGCATAATTCAGAGCCAGAGAAACATGAACTTCTGGCATTCCAAAAAGACATGGTGCTGTGATTTTAAACTATGTACTCCAACAGTGGGCCATGAAATCAATTCATTGAGGCAAAACTACCATGTTTAAAGATATGATATATAATAGAAAACATCTGAATGCACCTTGCAGTAAGGAAAATATTTTCTGAGATGTGTTGTTCTTTTTTTCTTTCAGTCACATACAGATGCATAAACACTCAACCTGAATCCACACTACCGATACTGGTTTGAGGCGGCAAAAAAGTGAATGCCTCTAGAAATATGGTAGAGCAAGAATAATAGTGTAATGAAAAAGTAGTAAGCTTTGAAGCAAAAAAAACCCAAAAAAAACTCCTAAGTTTTTAATCTTAGTTCTGCTACTCATTACCTATATAAACTTGGAGAAGTGAATTATAGGTTGTCTTATAGAATCTTTATTTAATCAACTATAAAATGAGAAGTATTCAACTAATTTTGTATATATAATAATTGTGAAGAGTACAGATAAGATCATTGTACGGAAAGTAAAAGCCAAAGAACTTTTGATGGCTTTACTAATCTTCCCTGACTTACCTTTAAATAAGTTATCCATCTACCTTTTCTCCATCTGGCTACCTTTCTCCTTTCCCACCACACCCCAGTCACATACACCTCTTGTAATTTTCAATCGTAAGACATCAAATCATAAAACATCCTCTCCCAGGGCATTTACTCCTGTTTTTGTCCCTTCCTGGAACCCCTTTCTCTTGAACATGCATAAGACTGCTCCCCCACTCACATCACCTTCTAGGGGAGGACTTCCATGACCAGGCACTTTAAATATGCATCCCATACATATATATAGTCCAAAGCTCCAATACTTTGGTCACCTGATGAGAAGAGCTGACTCATCAGAAAAGACTCTGACACTGGGAAAGATTGAGGGCAGGAGGACAAGGGAGCAACAGATGATGAGATAGTTGGATGGCATCACCGACTCAATGGACATGATTCTGAGCAAACTCTGGGAGATGGTGAAGGACGGGGAAGCCTGCTGCAGTCCATGGGGTCACAAGAGTCAGACATGACTGAGCGACTGAACAACATATGTTATAGGCTTCAATTTGATATCCATGGATGAATTTGAAAATAATAGGTGGTTTGCTAGTGGAGGGTATGCAAAGTACCATTATATGTTTGCTAACTTTATTTCTGGAAGAAATATCAACAACTTTTATTTGCCAGAAGAAATATCAACAACCTCAGATATGTAGATGATACCACTTTAATGGCAGAAAATGAAGAGCAACTTAAGAGCCTCTTAATGAAGGTGAAAGAGGAAAGTGAAAAAGCTGGCTTAAAACTCAACATTCAAAAAATTAAGATCATGGCATCTGATCCCATCACTTCACAGCAAATAGATGAGGAAAAAGTAGAAACAGTGGCAGATTTTATTATCTTAGGTTCCAAAATCACTGTGGATGGTGACTGCAGCCACAAAATTAAGACACTTGCTCCTTGGAAGAAAAGCTATGGCAAACCTAGATAATATATTGAAGAACAAAGGCATCACTTTGACAACAAGTCTGTCTAGTCAAAGATACGGTTTTCCCAGTAGTCATGTACAGATGTGAGAGTTGGACCATAAAGAAGGCTGAGAGCCCAAGAACTGATGCTTTTCAACTGTGGTGCTGGAGAAGACTCTTGAGAGTCCCTTGGACAGCAAAGAGATCAAACCAGTCAATCCTAAAGGAACTAAACCCCGAGTATTCACTGGAAGGACTGATGAAGCTCAAATATTTTGGCCATCTGATGGGAAGAGCTGACTCACTGGAAAAGACCCTGATGCTGAGAAAGACTAAAGGCAGGAGGAGAAAAGGGTGACAGAGGATGAGATGGTTGGATGACATCATCAACTCAATGGACACAAATCTGAGCAAACTCCAGGAGATAGTAAAGGACAGGAAAGGCTGGTATGCTGTAGTCTATGGGGCTGCAAAGAGTCAAACAAAACATAGTGACTGAACACACAACTTTGTTTCATATTTGTGTAATAATTATTTACTGAAACTATCTCTTAATCACATTTTGAATAAATACTAGACAACTGACAATGTTTATTACATAAATTCTTTAAAAAGAGATTACAAATCAGTAATAGCCCAATTTCCCTGTAACAAAAATGGGAAGAGTGATTGTCTCTAGATGGTTTTTCTCTTTTTATATACTTCTCCAGATTTTCTAAAATTTTCACACTCACTTGTGTTACTTTAATAATAGGGAGTAAACGCAAAAAAAAATTGGAGTGCTTTTTAACACACACACAAACACAGTGAGTGGAAACAACAGATAATGTTCCCCTTCAACACACAATCATTTTCCAAATTCATTACTCTGTGATTCACTTTCCTTACTTTGCTACTTCAGCTACTTAGTACTATTCACTTTCCTTATATGGTATTTATTTTAATACTTCCAAACGCTAAGTACCCAATAGATCTTTAATATTACTCATACACATTACATAATGCAGAGAATATACACCAGTTTCAAGCTACTGCACTGACTTCTTAATGCTCTTAATTATAAATTACAAATGAATTTCATTTATAGGAAAAAACAGCATGATGTTCACAAAGATTTGTTTGGCTAACAATGATAAGGAGAAAACACACAGATTACAAAACCTAAGGGAAAAATATTCTAATTCAAAATCTTTCATCCTTAATGAAGAGGGAATGATGAGAATGGTAGACTTTCTGTCATATATACGTACACTGATGAGAAAGGTAGACTTTCTGTCATATATACGTACACACAGAAAGTATTAGTAATTCAGCATGCAAAAAATATCCAAGTATTAACTGGCCTACTCTGAAACACAGCAGAATCATTTTTGCCCCACTCTTTCAACTCCCCAGTCCGATAGCCAAGTATTTAATTAAATAAAAATAAAGGACAAACCACATGAATACCGAAGTACCACAAGGTAAAACAAGTGAATAAATGAGTAACTGAACCACACAACTTAAGAAACTAGTTTCATTACAACCACTATTAATCAGAACTTTACACTTTCACATGCTTTATAGTTAGCCAAACATTTTTGCTTTTAACATCTCAGTTCTCATCAGCAACATTAGGAGGTAAGTGACTAAAAAGTTGAAGTTATTGAATATTAATCTGCACAGGCACATAGCTAACAAATTCATGGAACCCAGCTAGAATCCATCTTCTGAATCCAAGTGTTGTAGTCTGTTGAAACTAACATATTATCCCTCCATTAAAGATGAGCACATACTCAAACCTTTCTCTACTTCTAAAGAGTAAATGATAGGTGCTATGTTAAGTATTTCTTCTGAACTTCCTCCAGATTTCTGACATAGGAACCAACATTGCTAAGAACCTATTGTCATATGTTTTGCACTGTATTTAACCTTCTGCTGCTGTTGCTGCTAAGTTGCTTCAGTCGTGTCTGACTCTGTGCGACCCCACAGACAGCAGCCCACCAGGCTCCTCTGTCCCTGGGATTCTCTAGGCAAGAATACTGGAGTGGTGTGCCATTTCCTTCTCCATTTAACTTTCTAAATAAGTCTAAAAGAAGATATTTTATTCATTTTAAGGAGATGAAAACTGAAGCACAAAGAAACTTGTTATAGATAACCTGACATAATTCAAGTCCTAAGTGACAGACACAGTATGAGTCCTAAGTCAGTGCTCTCCCTGTTAGACTTATCCCCTTTAGCAAAAGAAATTACTAAATAACTATTATGTGCCATGCACCGTGCCAAATGCTTCAGACAGAGAAATGCTAAGATGGATTTATGTTACCCAAAATATTACATATAACCCTTAACACAATGTCATCTAAACAAAATTCTTGGTAGAAAAAACGTGTAAGAACAAAACTGCACTCTTCTAGTTTACATTTATGAATTCAATACAAAAAGAGCACAGTGCACTCTATGAAATAAATTGTGGCTAATTCTCATTTGCTTCAGAAGCTTATCTTTAACTTGCAACCTCACTCCAAAAAAACAAACAAAAACCCCAAGAGCCTTTATTCATTATATCAACCTTATGAGGTAAATACAGTTTACCAATCCACATTTTCCCAAAGAGAAACCTGAACTTTAGAGAGGATAAGTCACACAGCTAATTAAAAACGTAACTGGTCATTCCAATTCAGGCTGGTGAGTACCAGAGACTTTAACAAAATCATGTAAAATTCCAGCACAATATAACTCTAATAGGAAATAGTTATGATCAGTTCCATTTTATTCAGTCAAAAACTCAACGACAATTAGGCAACCTGGGCAGCTCCAGGCCATCATGTAGAATAACATACCTCTGCTGTGGAAAAAAAAATAAAAAGGTACATAATGCATCCTATCAAAGTAGGAATTTGCTCAAATCGCATTCTTAGGGAATCTTTTTTATTTAAAAACAGTTCATTTGGGCTGTTTTTTAAGATGTCAGAATTAATAATGTTAGCAATCTAAAATAAATTCATAATTTATGTATAGTATTTTGAAAATCACACACACATTACCATTGTAAAATAGGTACTGCTAGAAATACAATATAGGTATAAGTTCCTAAGAATGATTATATCACTAATTTAGACTTTTTTGGTATTCTAATTTACTGAAGTAATGTTAAATTTCATGCCTGCAAACAGAATCAAATAACAACATTCAAACTCTGCCTGCCCTAAAACTTACATAACAAATCCCATTCCATTCATTAACATAAAACTTTTCATTATGGACATTGGTTTATATATATAACAAGTTCTCTGGAAAATAACAAACTACAGAATTTCAAAGTTCTTAATAATTAAAAAATCCTGCCAATATAAATACAGAATACGTTGTATTTAACAGAGAAAAAAAAATCCTTCAAAAACTTCAGAAATACACTGAAACATCAAGTTTGTAATTTAACTATAAATCACCTGTGGAATCTAATATTTCTCCCTGAAGTACAAATTTGATTTTCACTCACATTATTCAAAAAAACTGATTAATTATTCCTCATCATGTAAAAAAAAGTCTCTCACACTATGGCAAATTCATTCCTTCAGTCAACTTCCCATGAGGTCCCAAGATTCAATCAAGTACTACAGATTACTTTGTCATTCTCTAAATCCAGTCTATCCTTCCAGAGGCTTCCTTTTGCAGTGCTGATTCCGTATCCCCCTCCCCCACCTAACTGAACTCCAAATCACCCTTCAGAACCCAGTTCAAACATCACTGACCTGAAACCAACTCTTTCCTTTCCTCAGACAAGGTTGTTCTACTCTAGCATGTATCCACAGCATTCACTACAAAAACTGAACTTCAAGAATTAATTTATTACACCTCTAACAGTTCATGGCACATGGTAATATTTATTGAACTGAACAAGGAAATTTAAGTAAACATGAAAATCATTACTGATTAGTTTCTAAGAAAAGTCTATCAAAATACTGCAACGTCAGAATCTCTTAAATGTTTTGATTATCCTATCCAAACACAAAGTTTTAAGTTTGTTCTCCTTTACAATTTTCCACTAATACAGAGAGATACCCCTCATTCCACCAGGCCCAGAAAACATTATCATGACCTCTTAAATGAAAAGTAATTCCTCATCTCTATAGTTCTTCATAAAATATAAGCTACCGGGTCTATCAAAACATTTTCAGCAGGTGGAAGACAAAGATTTACGTCTGAATCATCACTTTTTCCCTTTCGAGTTTTCCCCTATTTATGCAGAAAGCACCAAGTAACTACTGATGAAATTCCTTGTTTTCATCAAACATGAAAAACTTGACTCTATTTCAGGGTCTTCTTTCTGCATGGAAAAATGTTGCCCAGATTTTTGCATGGCTGTCTCCTTTCTCACTTTCTGTTCAAAAGCTACCATCAGAGGTCTTCCCCTCATTACCCTACTTACTCAAAATAGTCTCCTCCTTCCATCCATAACCAATTGCTGTAACTGCACCCCCCTTTATCTTCTTCATCATAATTGCCATCCTCTGAAATTGTGTTTGTTTACTATCTGTCTCCCCACCTAAGATGTTAGTTCCATGAAGGCAGAGACTTGTCCTGTTTACCATCATATATTACCCAGCACTTACTGTAATATGTAGAAGAGAATAAACACTCAAAATTATTAAAGGATTTAGTTGAAAATGTCTACTCAAAAACAAGCAAAAGCAAATTCTATGAGAGAGGACAAAGTCTTGATTTTTTAAAAATATATAATTGTAGGTTGGAAGTGACTGTACATCAAGTTCAGCGGTTTTCAAACTATGCTTGAAACATCTTAATACAATCAGAGGACAAATTTCCTGACACGCTGGACTATGTATAACTATTCTACACATATATATCTATTTTAGGATGTGTGACTCATAAACATACATAACATACAGAACACAAAAGTGCATCAAGTATCAAATTTGAAATTTGGTGACTGTAATCTGTTCTGTCCGGTTAAATAGTTTTGCTATAGACCTCAAAGTTTGGCCTGGCATGTCAATGAATATATGTACAATTTCTCTTAAGTGTGCATAGATTAGAAAGGTTCTATGGCTCTGAAATTTTTCTAACGTAAGGCCAGACATGCTCACTCATAAAATTATAAAAACAATACCTTTAAAGCACTATTTCGTGTATTACTAAATCAAGACAACATTCAACACACGATCTCCTCAAAAAATAATTGTGCAATAATAAGTAAACTTGTAAAATGTGGTGTCTGTGATACAGTATTATTACTTACTCTCATTATAACACAGGATTATTATTAAAAGTTTTGGTGCTTCTTGAATATGTTTATCATTTTTTAAAATGTGAGCAGCTACTGTGTTCTGCCAAAAAGTCACTTGAAACACAAATTTCCTAATACTTCTCTTTCAAATTTCCATATTAAATGATCCTGAATCTTCAGGATGATCAGTTAAAAACAAAAACAAACCTTCTACTTACACCTACTTGATTTGATAAATCAGGATTTTCCCTATAGAGCAGCATTAAATTAAGTGAGAGAGATATTAGATGCTAGGTTCAATCTAAGGATAAAATGGCCTTCAAAATTCCCAATTACTAATTTTCATGCTAATCAAAACAATTTGACTGTTCTATCATTAAGGTAATGTTAAAATTTAACCTTATTAAAAAGTTTAAACTTATTTTAACACTTAACATTAAAATGACACTATAAAATTACAGTGGTGTATTATTAAAGTGCTTTGCAGACTACCAAGTATTTTTTTTTTTTACGTACATATTAAGTAGTAAAACAAAGTCAAAAGGAATGAGGTCCTTTGAACAGCATGGTAAATTTAGTGATTATTATTATTTTACCAACCTATGAAGGACTCTTACAAACAGAAAATTAAGTACAAAACTTGTATGAATAGCATCATAATCTATAATGTAAAAAGTTAATATAAAAACACACTCTTGCCAGATATGACACAAAACCAAATGTTCCTCTCCCAAACACACTGTATTATTAATACTTGATCAGTCATTACATTTTGTCCAGATGTTGATACAAAATGGTTATGTTTCAACATCCAAAAATATAAATGGAAAACGATATATCAATATGTTTGAAAACAGGCAAACTATTCACTGTTACCTAAACTGCCAGAACACAAATTTTTCTCTTATTTTATCATTTCTTGGCAAAGTAAATATGTACTGTGTGTGCATTCTCATCTACTTTAACATAAGGAAAGACATTTCAATTCAGTAAAAGAACAGAAAAAACTGGTGTCACAAGTACTAGAACAAATTCTCTCTCTCTGTATCTTTCATAGCTTTTTGTCATTAAAAAGTCAATGAAAAATACATAGGCAAATGAGACATTTCTAAGATCTTGAGTCAAATGTTAACATCTCCAGTAAATGCAATTCTGGAAGTCATTTACTGTTTTGATTTCTATAGCTCAAAAAATGGACACAAAATTGGTGCACAATCTCTTATTCAAACCCTTAAAGGCCAGATATTTCTCAGAACTGGAATTTGTCAGATCTTAGAAAGTTAAGATAGCATATATATCATATATGACCTAAAACTTCACAGGGTTGCCTAGGCAGCACTTGCAATCAAATACATTAATATTTCTACATAAAAATGGAAAATCAGGTTAAGACAGATAGACTATGATTAGGCTACTAGTTTCAGTTGGAATTTGCCATCACGTTTGCTTTTTTTAAAAAGTCCGTTTTTAGAGCTTTTTGAAATTTAGACAGCCAATAAAAATACATTAAATCATCTCACCCAATTTTCATAAGGAGAATGGTATTCAAAAACTAGAGAACTCTTATTTTGTACTAGGCACTGGGCCAGGCATTAGGAGTAAAAAGGTGGAGAAAGGGGAGGACATAGAATCTAACTTCAAAAAGCCCAAATCTAACAGTATCTCACAGTTAAGCAACTGTAAATATATATTATGGGGTAAATACAAAATATCTCCCTCAAGCACTGACCTTAATCATACAATACAGCAAGACATGTAGACCTAGATACCATAAGAAACATTCTGCTACTTTTTAAGTCCTGTTCTTACTCCACACACATTTCTCTTAGAAGCTTGTTATCTAGTTTCCCATAGGTTATTACGAAGCAAAACTGTAAGAAACAATTCAAGGAAGCAAAGGAATACAGGATGCCCTTCTTCCCCATCCCCTTTTCCAATCTTCTTCCAACGTGTGGACTGGGAAACGGCACAATGACAGCACTAAATGTCAAGTGACAATCTGGCACCAGTTCAGTTTATTGTATATTTATTGATAAGGAAGTATTACACACTTAGAAGGTACTAGAGATGTAAACATAAGTAAGACAAAGCCCTCTCAGGTGCTTACAATCCAGTGGAGGTTATTATGGATGGTGGGGATGGACAGTAAATTACAATACAGTGTGACACACTCAATAATAGAAATCTGAGGAATAAAAGCAGTACAGCAGAAGGATTGGGAAATCAGGAAAGATTTCATTAAGAAAGTGACACTATAGGTTCATTAAGAAAGTGGCACTATGTAGTTTTGAAAAATAAAGTTTGTCAAACAACAGAGAAGTGATAGTAAAAATATCACCACCACTATCCCATTCAAGCCCCACATAAAAACATAAGCATGAAAGCAAAAAAAAAAAAAGCACAAGGAAGTTGGGGAGGGTGAGGGTAGGGGGGACACCTTCAGGGTAAGTGGCAAATATGTCCAAAATATCAAGCTATATCTAAACAGACTTAGATCCCCAGTCTAAATATATACAAACCATTAAAGTGTATCTAGAAAAATTTTTTGTTTTTTTTTTCCTTAGATAATTTATTTTGCATCTCATGATTATATAAGCTATGAGGTCTTACCAAAAAACAAAACACTATAAAACATTTTATTAATTCATAGTATAGCATACCCCCATGCGATAATACCAAGAGATTATCATCTGTATTTCAGAGAACTATCAGAAAAAATAAACCACTAGGAATTTTTTCCAGGTCATTTCTAATAGTACAGACAAAGTAAATAAATAAACAAGCCATATCAGCACGAGCTGTATCAGATTTGTCACGAGAGGAGTTTTAAGAGTTTAAAAAAGGATGTCAAACAGAAAAACTAAAGCAAAGAAGGAAAAAAATATATATAAATATATATATATAAAAATCAAAGAAAGAAAAGTTCAATGAAAAAAACCAAGGTAAAAATTATATAATTTTTACAACTCATTAGTCTATTCTATTTGTTTTCAAAAGTAGACTTCCTAAACAGACACCGATTTTATTACAGATATTTCAAAAAAAAATCTAGTGAAAGTCACAAGGAAATTCTATTCCTTTAAGCATTAGGGGTAGAAATCATCCATAGTTAAGGAAGAACAATCACACCTATCATCAACCAGAATGATTCCTTTATCATCAATACTATGATATCAGTAGTATGTGTGATTCTATTCCAACATTACAGTGCAACTCAGTTTAACTCTGTCTCTAAAGCTGCCCTACCTGGTACCTTGGTTTCTTTTGCTTCCTGTCAGTCACAACATCTACTAGAAGTCTAAGTAACAAACAAAATCTTAGTAGTATCGTTTCCTAAGATTGTATCACTATTTGCATAAGTTGTTCTCAAATGCCTATTAAGCAAGTACATGGAAAGTTTGCTTTTAAATATGTAATTATAATAGAATGAACTTTCTACAGTTAAAAATGTTAAGACAATTAAAAAATACTGTTTAACACAGCTTTTAAAGAGCAAAAAAAAAAAAAGTTGACTTATTTTTACCTATCTAGTAATGTCTAGTATTATTTCACATGTAAACATGAAGCATACTTATTTTCCCACATTATTAGAAAATCTTATGAAGCATATTTTTGAGTGAAAAGGTAAACTTATAATTTCCCAGAGGTTGCAAGATTCTGCAAATGGGGCTTCCCTTGTGGCTCAGCTGGTAAAGATTCTGCAAAGGTCTTTCAAAATACAAATACTTTTAATACCAGTATCTACTGAAGAGATTAAAAACCAAAACAACTGGGTTAGAAGCACTTCTAATAAAATCTACTCATAAATCTAGGTATTTAATTACTTTTGAACAAAGAATTTTCAGATTATAACTAACTGTGAAGTATCTCTGAGAAATCAGAGAGTAAATTAAATATCCAAAATTATTAAGTAAAAACATAGATAACTAGCTCTCTTGGGGAGGAATATCATTCTGAAGTTTATTTTATCTTCAAGATCAAGTAATTCAAAATGGAACGGAACATAAATCACTCATGCATTATGCCCTCATTTTTCTGCCACATAAATTTACTTTAAAACTAAAGTATTACAGAAACTAAAAATCTTTAAAAGGTTGTATCTGTTGGTTGGTTAAATATATAAGCAATTCTAATTCCCCAAGAGTATCAGATTAGGTTACAGATATCTTTATACAGTATACTTATAATAAAAGAGTTCTGCCAAACAATGATGCACACATTATTTTTATTGATGCAGCATTAATCAAGATGCCAAAATGTGAGTTTCTCAATTTCTATCTAAAATACAAAGTAATCACAGAAGTCACTGCACTTCAAGCCCTCAAGCGGGGAAAAAATGAGAGAAAAGAACCTTTTTAAAACTAAATGAAGATCTTACAAAGTCAAGAAACAAGTGGGGCACAAGTTGTCTTCTTTTTACATGTATCTTGTATTTTTCCTTTAGGTTTAATATTACACAAGAACTACAAACTGAAGAGATGTTCAACATGACAAAGTTAACTAAAGATCTTGATCCACTAAGAAGTATTTCAGGAAAAGAGATCTGAATGTACACATCAAACCGTCTGAATGCAGCCATTTAGTCATTTCAGACCACTGCTATCCTTAACCAACTCCTTACACCTAGGATAAAGTTATCTTCCAAAGTTGCAAGAGAGACGGTTCACCGGTAACACGTTTGAGAAATAACTTGTCAAATATACTAAGTATTTCCAAACAACATAAACCCAGTATGTAAACAAATATTTTCAAATTTCTATCCTCTGCCTCCATATTTATTACTCCCACTTAAGTTGTTTTAAGGGGTAAATAAAGCTGCACTTACGATTCCAGAGGTCTAGAAATTCCTAATATCAAGCATGACAGAAAATTTGTTCAGCTTTGAACTCTAAATTCAAGCAAGGCCTCCCTCGTGACAGATTCTAACTAGGTACTTCCTACCATTTCACCAAGAATCCAAGGGTTGCTATCAATGTATTTAATTATTAGAAAACGACCAGAAGATTAAGAAAGGAGTAGGATTCTCTGACCAAGAGTTTTATGAAACAAAATGTATTGCATTCGGTCTTCTGGATGTTAAAAACTGAAGCCATCTGCTCGGATTCTAAGGGAGTTGATGCTTAGTTTCTTTTCAAGAGGGTGGCACCCGCATGTAAGACTTTTATGGTTGTAATATCGTACCCACAGGGCCTGGGATAAATGCAAATTCTAAGACCTTGGAAATGTTCTCATTAAAAACAAAAACAAAAAAACTCATATTCGCTAGGGACCACAGTTACCAAGAGTTAGAGGCTTTCTCTCCTAAACGGACCAGAGTCTGAATTAAGAACTAAGTTTTAACCCTACTCACTTCTTCCGTGAAACTTTTCAGTTAGACTCAAGACAGCCAAAGGTGGAGAGGCCCCAGCGGAAGTAGAAACCTAGGGCCAGCAACTTCACAGACCGAGGCGTTTCGGGTTCCTCCGCCGCCCCAGGACTCTCCGCACTCAGTCACTACCAGACTACGGAAGCTTCACCCTCCGGGTGCGGAAGCAGAGGAAGCATCACAGTTGCACTCCTCCTTCCACCATCCACAGCCTTCAGTACCCCAGGGCCTGGCAGCTCCTGAGACCCGTTAGCCAGTCCAGGGTCCCCCATCTTTCACATATACATACACAGAAACACACACAAGTTGCAGATGATGTACGTGTATTGAGAGAATGTGAACTGCCAAAGACCGGGGCAACTGCTGGGAAGGCGGCAGAGCCGTCGAAAGCGGGCCCAGGGTCCTTGGCCACCGCCGCTGTCGCCTTCTCTTCTTCCCCAAGAAGCAGCGCGGCGGAGGCTTCTCCGTGCTGGCGGGAGCCCGGGGAAGAGGAGTCTGGGGGGAGCCCCAGAGCCAGCCGAAGGGACCGGGCCTAGGATCTAGAACTGCCGCTGCAGCTACCCGACTACAGCGACGCTTTACGTCCCGTCCACCACCCTCCCCATACACACCCCCTCCCTCCCTCCACCGCCACCACCCCCCCTTCCCCGCCCGCTCCGCTCTCCCTCTCTCGATTGGAGCCGAGACAAAAGCAACGGGAAGCGGCGGGCCGGGACGCTGCCCGCGGACACCGGGCGCGACCGGCCCGGCCCCGAGGCATTCCCCCGCCTTGCGAGGGCCCCGAATCCGCCGCTCCCGCCGCGCGCCCCGCTGCCAGACTTCCGAAAATTTGCCAAAAACTCACCGCATGAATTTTCTTGTCCCGCGGATCCAAGATGGCGACGTATCCACCGCGGAGGCTGCTGGGAGCAAGACCTTTACCCTCTGACCCCCGCCGTGACCCCCGCCGTTCCGACTTCCCTCCAGGCTGCGGCGGAAGGTGGGAGCGGCGATTGCGTACCGGACAGAGTTGGGGGTGGGTAGACTGCTTCTCGCGCTTTGGAGAGGGGACTCGGAGGGGCCCTTCACCCCCTCGCTTTCCTGCTTGCGGCCCACACCTTCTCTCTCACCGACTCACCGGGAGGCTCGTAGCTTCTCCGCAGCCGTTACAGCGAGTAGGAACTCTGCTGTCGCTAGACTCCCCTGGGTCAGGTTGCTTCGCGCAGGCCACGGGCCCTAGGTCCGGGGAGGATCGCGGGGTCCAGGGGCGGGGAATGGTGAGGTGGCGTCGGTCCGCCCTTCCCGGGGACTCGGAACGTGTTTGTGTTTGTGTTCCGCCCCCCGCCCCCGTCGTCTACCTCGTACCGGCCCTCCCTCCCTCCGCTCCCTGAAACGCCTCTGATCGCTGTCCAGTTTTCTTCCTTCAGACCCCGAAACCTCCGGTGCTTGTGCACGCACTTCCAGGGACCAGCAGCACGTCACCATCACTTTTTGAGAAGTGAGTGATCGTCAGCCGAAACCGTTGGTATTGTAACTCATCACGCTTCCTATTTTATTATTTTTTTTTCACTTGTTAGGAGGGAGCATATTGGGGGATGGGGCAGGTTTTTAAAACTCTGTTGGGTGAGCTTTCCTGAATCAGATTTATAGCATTTTCTCACTCTCACTCCCCAATGCCCACGTAAGCTGGAGTGACTGCCTGGGCTATCAGCAAGACCATCTGAAATTACGGTGGCTTTTTTGGAAACTTCAGCAGAGTCTCTGCTTCCCAGAAAAATAATTGTTACTCAAAGTAAAATTAGTTTTATTTTCTTTGAAATAATAACTCTCTCTCTATTCGTTTGTATTTTGCTCAACTCGTCCCTTTTGCTTGATATTTTTGGACCTGAAAAAGAGCCTCTGCATGTGTATTAGGAATCGTATAGTTTCATAAAGTGAAAATTGTTACTTCCTTTCTAGTTGAGTAATAGAATTTACTAATGTAAAGTACACGTCATTTGGAGTAAATAAAGTTTCTACTTTCCTTGTTTTGTTTCTTTTATAAAATCATCCTTCCAAAAACTCACTGTAATCCAATTTAAAATTTATAACTGAAGGGAAAGGGACATCTTTCAGTCAAAAATATCAGGAAAAATAAGCGTACTGTGAAATGATAGATGACTTCTATGTTCATAAGGTACCAAGTGTTTCGATGAATTAGTAGATACTGTGTGAGTTTATTTAAACTCTTAGGTGATGGCTGATGATGTAGCCAGTAGAAAATATTTTGCCTGGTTGTTCATTTTATTAAACACTCTGCTTCATTGTGTTTTTTTTACTTCAGGAAAATTCAAGAAGGAGCAAAGCTTCTTACGTCCTTCCCTCCCTTTTTCCTCCCTTTCCCCTAACAGTTCCTTCCTGCCTCTTCAGCTTTCTCTTCAACTATGTAAGATGGTGTGTTAAAAGATTAAATACCTTTAAGTATATGTGATACACATTAATACATATGTCTGAGCTTTTTAATTTAGCTATTCATAAATTGAAAGTCTAACTGATATTTGGAATTGCAAGATAAAATGAGAAAAGTTGGATGGATATGTGTATGGTAACATAAGTATCAGTTTGATTTATATAGTAAATATTGTTGTTAAGTCGTACTGACTCTTGTGATCTCAAGGACTGTAGCCTGTTAGGCTCCTCTGTTCCTGGGATTTCCCAGGCAGGAATACTGGAATTGGTTCCCATTTCCTTCTCCAGGGGATCTTCCTGACTCGGGGATCGAATCCGCATCTCCTGAATGGGCAGGCTGATTCTTTACCACTGAGCCACCAGGGAAGCCCAGTAAAGAGCATGTGTGTGCACATACATATGTGCATAGGACTTTGTTAAAGCCAAAAAATGACCCTTATTTGTATCATCCCATATTTACTCAAAGCACAAGTTTTAAATGGTATAAACTTTGGGTGAAATTGAAGAAATCACTTACAAAAGGAGGCAGGTCTAATTTGAGGGTTTTATTACCTTGGATATTTTACTGGCAAATATAGAATAACAGACATTTTCATCTTAAATGTGTATGGTAGCAGTGTTAGGGGAAAATACCTTGATACTATTGTTTTCTTGAGAACATATTTGTTTATGATAAATCTGCTTTAAGCCTTGCTGAAGAACCAGTTTAAAATTGTTCTATTAGTGCTGTCCAATCTTTTATTGATAAATTTGTAAAATTTGTGTAATACCTACCTCAGGGGTCAGTTCTAGATAATAAATAAGCCAACGTTTGCCAAGGGCTTGTATTTATGGCTTTCTAATAAGCACTCTTAAGTGGTACATTTTTAACATTGTCCTGTTGCTTCCAAAAGTTTTGTCTTTATTGCTAATGTTGATAAATTCTGCCCACTTGGTAGGTTGTGAGGTGTTTTTTTTTTTAAAACTATTCACTTTGATAGATTGTCTTACTTGAAAAATAGCCCATACTGAGTGTGTGTTTTGTGTGTTTTTGAAACATAAGATGCATCATATAGAAAAATTGCTGATTTGGATTGAGAAAAAAGTTCCTTAAGGGAAGAATGTATGCATGCATGCTAAGTTGCTTCAGTCGTGGCCAGCTTTTTGATCCCATTGACTGTAGCCCGCCAGTCTCCTTTGTCCATCGGATTCTCCAGGCAAGAATACTGGAGTGGGTTGCCATGCCCTCCTCTAGGAGATCTTCCCGACCCAGGAACTGAATCCACGTCTCCTGTCTTGCCTCCTGCATTACCCCTTGCGCCATCTGGGAAACCCTATACATGACCATTAATAGTTGTCCCTCATAGTTCAGTTGGTAAAGAATCTGCCTGTGCAATGCAGGAGACCCTGGTTTGATTCCTGGATTGGGAATATCCGCTGGAGAAGGAATAGGCTACCCGCTCCAGTATTCTTGAGCTTACCTTGTGGCTCAGCTGATAAAGAATATGCCTGCGATGCGGGTGACCTGGGTTTGATCCTTGGGTTGGGAAGATCCCTTGGAGAAGGGAAAGGCTACCCACTTCAGTCTTCTGGCCTGGAGAATTCCATGGATTATATAGTCTATGGGGTCACAAAGAGTCAGACACGACTGAGCAACTTTCGCTTTCACATTAATAGTTGTAGAAAAGGGAGACCTCCGATTGTTTAAAAGGTATAGACATTACTGAAAATCTTACCGTGGCAAAAAAATAAGAAAGACGGGTATCTCAAAATTAACATGTGCTGAAGCAAAGCATTTGAATCCAAGCTTTTCCTGTAGTCTTCCTGATTTCCACAAACAGTATTCCCAACAGTTCACTCACTTGCTCGAGCGAAATAGTAGGAATCTTCTGTGATTCCTCTCACTCTACTTATCAGTCAGTATCATTTCAGCTCTTCCTTGTATTTATTGTGCCTTCAACCACATCACGTGTGATGCTACCACCCTGTCCGAGCCACCATCATCGCTTACACAGCAATATCCAACTGTTTCTGATTCCATTTTTCCTTGTACTTTTAAACCATTCTCTAGAAACCAACCAGAGTGACCATTTTAAAAAACTTGATTCGATTATGTTACTCACTTGTTTAAAAGCCTCCAATGATTTCCCTGAAATAGAATAAAGTCCAATTTCCTTACCATGGCCTTTAAAACTGCATAATCTGACTAATTCTCCAAACTCGTCTTATCCTCACCCTTCTCATTGCCTCCTTTCTGTTTCTGTCATGTACCAAGCTTTTTCCAGTCTGTAGCAAAGACTGTTGTCCCCTAAAATTTCTTTTTTTTTTTTATAGTTAATAGACATGGACATAATGGGCGTCTGGAATAAAGACTTATTTTCTAGCCTCGTGTAGCTGTGTGGTAGTTCTGGCCAATAGAGTATAAGCAGGTATATGTGACTCCCTTCCAAAACTGTTCTTAAAAGGTAGCTGCTGCACACCTTCAGTCCTTTTCTTTCTTTTTATATCCTGCATCCTGGAATATAGATGTGACAGCCATTTGGCATATGCAAGCTCCCTTTTCCTAGAGGGATGGCAGGACCTCAGCCGGGTGAAAATGTGGGTCCTTGAGATCTTTGTAGAGTACTATATCAGCCCTTACTCCTTATGTACAGGTACTGATGTGAGGAAAATGTAAACTTTTCTTGCTAAAGCCACTATTTCAGTTTAGTCACTCAGTCGTGTCCAACTCTGCGACCCCATGGACTGTAGCATGCCACGTTTCCCTGTCCATCACCAACTCCCCCAGCTTGCTCAAACTCATATCCATCGAGTCAATGAGGCCATCCAACCATCTCATCTTCTGTTGCCCCTTCTGTCTTCAATCTTTCCCAGCATCAGGGTCTTTGCTAAAGAGTTAGTTCTTCGCATCAGGTGGCCTAAGTATTAGAGTTTCAGCTTCAGCATCAGTCCTTCCAGTGAATATTCAGGACTGATTTCCTTTAGGATCTCCTTGCAGTCCAAGGGACTCACTCAAGAGTCTTCTCCAACACTATAATTCAAAAGCCACTATTTAGGGCATCTTATTCTCAGTTGAACTGATACTCCATCTCAAAACCTGTGCACTTCGAATTTTTTTTCTGTCTGAGGTGTGTTTTCTGTATGTCTGTCTGGCTAACTCATTCTCATCCATCAACTTTTAATTCAGATATCATTTCTGACCAGCATTCCCTGGCCTCTGTATCTAAAGTAGCTCCTTTTCCCATTTTTCTCACACATGGCCCACTGTTTTCATAACAGCATTTGTAATTGTATCATTATCTTCTTTACTACTGCTTATATGTTTCCTTTCACCCTGTAAAAAATGTAAATTCTGTGGGAGCAGAGACTTATTTCCCTATTGTTTGCTGCTTTATTCTCTATAAACAGTATGCATTATGTAAGTACTGTTGAATGAATGAGACAGTGAATAAAGGAATCATTGAATGAAATAGATCCTTATCCAAGATTAGGTAGACTTTTTAAAAATAGATGTCATAAATTTTCCTTCAACAGTTAATGTATAAAATCCAAGATAGGAAGCAGCTAGGAGAAATAGTCTAAATTAATGGTATAGGCCCTTAATAATAAAGATATATGCCTTTTTTCTGGTATACATAATAAAGTTGGGCTTCCCTGATGGCTCAGATGGTAAAGAGTCTGCCTGCAATGCGGGAGACCTGAGTTCAATCCCTGGGTCGGGAAGATCCCCTGGAGAAGGAAATGGCAACCCACTCCAGTGGTCTTGCCTAGAATATCCTATGGACAGAGGAACCTGGCAGGCTATATAGTCCATGGGGTCGCAAAGAGTCCGACACGACTGAGTGACTAACACTAATAAGGTTATTACAGAAAAAGCTTAGTTGGTGAACCATACTGGCAAATCAAAAAGCACTGCAAAATAATAACCTGGGGCAGAAGCTCCCACTACATAGTGGTCTGATTTACGCTGTAACTTACTGGACCTCAGATTTTTCATCTAAAATATATGGAAGAATCTTAAGCTTTGAATGGTAATATTATAAAAGTTTAATTGTAAGTCCAATTTAGGAGTGACCTGACATGTTAAACATTAATTTGGTCTTCAGGTATTATTTTAACAGGTGATTATGTCTTGACAATACTGGCAAGGGATCAGAGAAACAGGACTTGTTACACTGCTGGGAGTGTAAATTGGCATATCTCTAGTGTGCAGTTTGGTAATATGTATCAAAAGCCTTGAAGGCCTAGTATGCAGTTTGGCAGTATGTATCAAAAGCCTTGAACGTATGCGTTTGATCCTGCAGTTCCTCTTTTAGAAATGTATCATAGAAAATAAGGATATGTGTAATAATTGGATTGCAAGAATACTCATTATTGCATTGTTTATTAGGATATTAGTTAAATTAAGCTCCATGCATACAACAGAACAGGATTCAGTTATTAAAAATGATGTGGAAGAAATTTTATTGACCTGATATATAAAGTATGAAGGGAAAGTTTTTAAAAATATCCAATTTTGTAAAAAAAAGTTTGTAAGTCTCACAAAGGCCCAACAGAATATGTACAAATTATTAATTCAGTCCTTTAGAAGTAACTTAATTATTTTTGTTTCCTTATTTGTATTTCATAGTTTTTATTAACTTTCATAGAATATATGTTTATACTAATTAAAATTATACCTTTATCTTTAAAGAAAAAAGTGGATGATTTGGGAAATAGTATCATACACATACCTGATACACAAGCCTGATATCTAATATCCTTTCTTCGTCCCATGCCCCACAACTAATCTCCATTTCTTGTATGGTTTACCTTCTAAATACTTCTAGGATTCTCCCTTAGCTCTCCGTTCCTTCAGCCATTCTCTTAATCATTTCCTCATCATCTCTCATCTGAACTGTGAAAGAGATTTTGTTTAAATTGGTCTTCTGTAAGTTTTACCCCTCCTTAGTCTTCCAGACTACCACCAGATTTTACAGTACACATCTTAGGAGACCCCCCTGCCTAAAATCTTTATAATGATATACCTCATCCACCACAAGTTAAAAGTGCAAACTCCTTTCCATGAGGCATAAAGCTCTTCATGTTATAACACCTTCCTATATTTGTAGCCTTAGGTACTACTTTGGGTCTATCCTAATACATGATGCTACATGCTTTGAACCTTGCAGTTTTCCTTCTGCCTTGAGTGACCACTTCCTCCCCTCAAAATACGTTAAACTAATATTGTCATCTATGCTGGTTTTAAAAATATGTCCATAAGGGAATTCCCTGGCAATCCAGTGGTTAGAACTCTGCACTTTCACTTCTGAGAGCATGAGTTCCATCCCTGGTCAAGCAGGTTACTAAGATGCCAAAAGCTGTGTAGCATGGCCAAAAAAAAAATATGCAAAAGATTTGATACTTCATTTTTTGGGATGTAGAACTACTTAATTCTCCTCCTTCTAAGTGTGAGTTGAACATTGTGAATTTCTTCTTGTAAACAGAATAAGATAGAAGAGACTTTAACTCTGAGACTAGGTCATAAAAGGCATTGAGACTTCTTCCTCTTGCATATTCTCTTGAGTCACTCCAAGGGAAGCCCGCTGCCTTGTCATGGGACATTCAGACAGCCTATGGAGAAGCCTGTGTGCCTAGAAATAAATTATCCCAGCCAACAAGGAACCAAAGCCTGTGGGCCACTGTGAGTGAACTCAAAAGCTAATCTTTGGGCCCCTTTGAGGTGACTCCAGCCCTAGCCAGCAGCTTAACTATTACTTCATAAGAGACCTGAACAAGAACCACCTAGCTAAGCCCCTCCTGAATCTGAGCTATTTGTTGTTTGAAGCTGCTATGGTTTGGATTGATTTGTTATTCAGTAGTAGAACCCATAAAGCTTCCTTTGGGACTCATCTTCTATGAAAATTTTCTGAACCCACTTTTTTCTTCACTTCCTATAAAATTGGGTTTTGCCCAACTAGATGGTGAGCTGCTTATAGGCAAGAACTATATTTGCTTTATCCTTTTTTCCCTTTTGCTAGCACAGTATTGACAAATGTTAAGTCCTCAAAAATATTTTGCCAGAAGGAAGTGTAAAATTCTTTGACCAATTGTAAGCAACTTGAGGGTAGAAATAGAAACCCTGTATTTTTATCATTTTATCTTCCTTTACACAGTATAGGAAAGCAGTTAAGCAGGTGCCCCAGAAAAATCTATGTGATAAATAAGGTTAGACCAAAGAATTTTCTGCATCAGGTGTTTTTAGTATTAATATGCCCAGCGTTGTACTAAAAAGAGTCTCATGAGTAACATGATTTGATCAGAGAAAAATATAACTAGGAAATAGTAATAGCAGCAACAGATAAAGCAAATGCTTATACCCACAGGCACTGTTTTAAGCATTTTACCTGTATTAACTCATGAAATCCTTTATGATTTCTACTTTATGTGCTAGAAATTGCTAAAATCTGTGGTAGAGTCTATATAAACTCTCTGCTACATCAGTAAAGGGAAGTGAGGACAGACCTGGCGTGTGAGGGATAGCTTCACCATGTGGCTGCATAAGTTTCATGTTCGGCGACATAGTTGGGATAGATGTGGATGAAAGGAAGAGACATTTTCAGTGAGAAAGAACATGACAAAAGGCAGATTGCCACAACAGAGTACCAATGACTAGATGACTTGAACACATTTATTTTCCCTGTGAGTCTGTCTCCAAATTTCCCTTTTTTGTAAGAACACCAGTCATACTGGATTAGTACATAACCTATATGACCTCATTTAACCTTAATTACTTTTTAAAATGGCCTACCTGCAAATACAGTCACATTCTGAACTACCAGGGATAAGTGAAGTGAAGTCACTCAGTTGTGTCCGACTTTTTGCAACCCCATGGACTGTAGCATACCAGGCTCTTCTGTCCATGGGATTTTCCAGGCAAGGGTATTGGAGTGGGTTGCCATTTCCTTCTCCAGAGGATCTTCCCGACCCAGGGATCGAACCCGGGTCTCCCACATTGCAGGCAGACGCTTTACAGTCTGAGCCACCAGGGATAAGTACCTCATAAATTTGGGGGTGGGAACACAATTCAGGCCAACTCAGATGCTGAAAAGAGCATGGACCAGAGGCAAGAACTGGCCTAAGATAAGCAGAGGGATAGTGGAATTTATGTAAATTGGGAGTATTTTAAATGCCAAGCAAAAGAGTTGATATGGATGACTTTCAGTAAGTCACCAATAATCAATCCATTCCCAGGTTTTAGCACTAAAAAATAGTTAAATAGAATCCTTTATGGTGTTTGTTTTCATTTTATCTACTTTATCACTGCCCTTACCTTACCAAGATTAAGATCTTATCTGTGAATCATCCCAAGACTAATGGGATGTAAGTTTTTACCTATTCAAATCTGTCCTAAAATAAAAGCTGATTCTTTTGTATGACGCTTCCCCACACTTGCAAAAGAGTCAACAAAATACAGTTGACCCTTGAAATATAGTTCAACCCTGAAAAGGTTAAATATAAATTTTAATGTTGTTTCTAAGATTACCTCTCGTTACTTTAGAGTGCTTGATAACGTGTAAGTCTGGCATAAAAAATTACACATTTGTTCAATGCATATTAGAAACAGTAGCTGTTGAAGAGTAAGCGTTAGTTTCAAAAAGGAACCCTCTGTCGATTACCTGGTTAAACATGAATAGTTAATTTAGTTCACAAAGACTGCGTTGGTAATAATGTCCGAGAACACATAATACCAGTTTCATTTAAACAAAATAGTTATCTCAAGTCTGTGCAGTTATCTCAAGTCTGTGACAAATATTTCAGTAATACATATACCAAAATGCCATTAAGTTACCAAGATTTAATAAACCCATTACATTACTAGTGTTCAAGTCTGAAATCTTTAAAATATGAAAGGAATAAAGCCATTAGCTTTCCTTCCCAGTCTGACAAATTTAGTAGAATAAAAAGTGTTACTGGATCACAGGTTCAGCTTCTTTACATATTTTTAGAAACTGCATAGATTCATAAATGCATAAGATCTAAAACAAAATTTGAAAAAAAAGCCAGCATACTATACTTTAAATGAAGCATTCACCGTTCTAAAATGAGAGTCATTATGATAAATTTATCATAAGACTGCTATCTTTCTGGGGAGGGGCACATGTTTTATTGTACGTATTCTTCTTAAGATCACTTTTTATGAACTTCCACAGAGATTAGGGTTACTGTTTACTTATAGAAGCATTTTTTAATGCTTGAGAATCTTTATTAAACATTTTGTTTAATCTCGTAATGATGAAAACAGTAACTCTTATCAAACACATAACCAAAATATCTTCAACCTGTCACCTGTATGTTTCATGAAATACTCAGTGCTGGAAAATACTGCAGTGACAATGCAAATAAAGTAAAGTTTGGACAGTTGCTTAGAGTTTGTCATATAAAGGATTTCTATAATTGTGATTTTCTAAAGCTTTGCATTATTTTCATGGCATTCTTTTCTGACTGCTATAAATTTTCTATATCCTTTATGAGTTGTTTTCCAGATATGAGCATAAAAGTATGTTTTTAATATAACCAGTTTTGAAAATAATAGAACAAATGCTTTATCTTAATAGAATGTTCTGTTCTGACTTGGCATTCATTTATCAGTTCAGTCGCTCAGTCGTGTCTGACTTTTTGCGACCCCATGAATCGCAGCACGCCAGGCCTCCCTGTCCATCACCAACTTCCGGAGTTTACCCAAACTCATGTCCATCGAGTCAGTGATGCCATCCAGCCATCTCATCCTCTGTTGTCCCCTTCTCCTCCTTCCCCCAGTCCTTCCCAGCATCAGGGTCTTTTCCAATGAGTCAGCTCTTCACATGAGGTGGCCAAAGTATTGGAGTTTCAGCTTCAACATCAGTCCTTCCAATGAACACCCAGGACTGATCCCCTTTAGGGTGGACTGGTTGGATCTCCTTGCAGTCCAAGGAACTCTCAAGAGTCTTCTCCAACACCACAGTTCAAAAGCATCAATTCTTCGGCATCAGCTTTCTTCACAGTCCAACTCTTACATCCATACATGACTACTGGAAAAACCATAGCCTTGACTAGACGGACCTTTGTTGGCAAAGTAATGTCTCTGCTTTTTAATATGCTGTCTAGGTTGGTCATAACTTTCCTTCCAAGGAGTAAGCGTCATTTAATTTCATGGCTGCAGTCGCCATCTGCAGTGATTTTGGAGCCCCCCAAAATAAAGTCTGACACTGTTTCCACTGTTTCCCTATCTATTTGCCATGAAGTGATGGGACCAGATGCCGTGATCTTAGTTTTCTGAATGTTCAGCTTTAAGCCAACTTTTTCACTCCCCTCTTTCACTTTCATCAAGAGGCTTTTTAGTTTCTCTTCACTTTCTGCCTTAAGGGTGGTGTCATCTGCATATCTGAGGTTATTGATATTTCTCCCAGCAATCTTGATTCCAGCTTGTGCTTCATCCAGCGCAGAATTTCTCATGATGTACTCTGCATGTAAGTTAAATAAGCAGGGTGACAATATACAGCCTTGACGTACTCCTTTTCCTATTTGGAACCAGTCTGTTGTTCCATGTCCAGTTCTAACTGTTGCTTCCTGACCTGCATACAGGTTTCTCAAGAGGCAGGTCAGGTGGTCTGATATTCCCATCTCTTTCAGAATTTTCCACAGTTTATTGTGATCCACACAGTCAAAGGCTTTGGCGTAGTCAATAAAGCAGAAATACATGTTTTTCTGGAACTCTGTTGCTTTTTTGATGAGCCAGCGGATGTTGGCAATTTGATCTCTGGTTCCTCTGCCTTTTCTAAAACCAGCTTGAACATCTGAAAGTTCACGGTTCATGTATTGCTGAAGCCTGGCTTGGAGATGAGTGAGAGATGCGTGTGAGATGAGTGCAATTGTGGGATAGTTTGAGCATTCTTTGGCATTGCCTTTCTTTGGGATTGGAATGAAAATTGACCTTTTCCAGTCCTGTGGCCACTGCTGAGTTTTCCAAATTTTCTGACATATTGAGTGCAGCACTTTCACAGCATCACTTTTCAGGATTTGAAATAGCTCAACTGTACTGATAGCTCTTTTTAACTCTTAATTTGGAAAAAATGGTAATTATGCTAAAATATTTTAAGTTAATTACATTGATTTAAATGTATTGTTTTGCTGAGCCTAAAATCATTGGAAATTCATACAACACATATTTGGTTTTGGGGGGGATACTTGTATGCTACATGGTAACTCAATTTTCCCAGCCAGTTTTTAAGGCTTTGTTCCAGAAACAAGCAGTCACAGCTTTTGACCTTTTCCTGGCATGTATGTACCATTCATTTGTTCGTTTCTATTTCTTACTGTATAGCTCAGGGTGATTTAAGTTTTATAACTTGGCTCCAACTTATAAACACAAATGAAAATATGGCATTTAAATCAGGCAAAAGTATTTTATAAATTAATCTTCCCTGTGATCCAAAGTGTAGTTATTAATTTTTAAGTCATTTTTGAAATGAAATTTCAAAACCAAGCATTTTTGATGAGAAATCAAAGATATTTAAGAATGTGTTAGTGAATTGTCAAGGAAGAGCTTAGGGTTTTAGAATAGCTCAGAACTGGAATTATATCCAGCTAAGACACAAGCAAGCTAAGTGGCCTTGGGCAAGGTGCTAACCTCACTGAGCCTCAATTTTGTTACCTAAAAATTGCTTGTAGAAATACCATGCCTTTTCAGAATTAAAATTTAATTTTAAGAGATGATCTATATAAATGCTTAGCATAATATATGGAATGAACCAAACATTCAAAAAATAGTAGTTGCTATAATGTGAAATACCATATAACTTAAGAATGTCAAAGAGAGAAGCATAATGTAACATCTGAAAGGAAAAATGAAAGAAAAGATTGAAAAAACAGACACATTTGCAGCAACATGGATGCAACTATAGATTCTCATACTAAGTAAAGTAAGTCAGAAAGAGAGAGACAAATACCTTATGATATCCCTTCTCTGTGGAATCTAAAATATGTCACAAGACTTCCCTAGCAATGATTAAGAATCCACACTTCCGCTGCAGTTAATCGCTAGTCAGGGAAGTAAAATCCCACAGGCCTCACAGTGCGGCCAAATAAAATATGTCAGAAATGAACCTACCTACAAAACAGCAGTAGACTCACAGATGTAGACATCAGACTCATGGTTGCTGAGGCAATGTAGCGGGAGAGAGAGGGATGGACTGGGAGTTTGGAGTTGGTAAATGCAAACTATTACATTCAGAATGGATAAATAGCAGGGTTCTACTGTATGGTACAGGAAACTATCCAATCTCCTGAGATAAACCATAATGGAAAAAAAAATATTTTTTAAAATGTATATATTGGGTTGGCCAAAAGGTTCATTTGGTTTTTTTCATAAGAGAGCTTTAATAGTGTCTTCATTTGAAACAATTCTTATTGTGACAGCTGTCATAGCAGCGTGCATTTTTTTTTAAATCAAAACTTTGATGTTTGTGTAGCCATTTTAATATGAAAGATGGAAGAAAAACTTTCTTCATATTGTGCTTCATTATTTCAAGAATGGTAAAAACACAACTGAAGCAGAAAAAGATTTGTGCAGTGTTTGGAGATGTGCTGTGACTGATCAAACGTCTCAGAAGTGGTTTGCAAAGTTTTGTGCTGGAGATTTCTTGTTGGAGGATGTTCTGTAGTCAGGTAGACCAGTTGAAGTTGATAGCGCAATCAAATCAAGACATTAATTGAGAACAATCAACGTACCACAAGGTAGATAGCCAATACCCTCAAAATATCCAAATCAAGTGCTGAAAATCATTTACACTAGCCTGCTTATGTTCATTGCTTTGATGTTTAGGTTCCACATAAATTAAGTGAAAAAAAAAAAAAAACTTGACTGTATTTCCACGTGTGATTCTCTCCTGAAACATAATGACAACATTCTGTTTTTAAAACAAATTGAAGTGGATGATGAAAAGTGGATATTGTACAGTAATGTGGCATGGAAGAGAGATCGTGGGGCAAGTGTAATGAACCACTGGGCTGGTCTTCACACAAAGAAGGTGGTGATGTGTATATGGTGGGATTTGAAGGGAGTCCTCTATTACGAGCTCCTTCTGGAAAACCAAACAGTTCCAACAAGTACTGTTCCCAATTCGACCAATTGAAAGTGACACTTGAAAATTACAGAATTAGTCGAGAAAAAAATCTTCCATCAGGATAACACAAGATCACATGTTTCTTTGATGACCAGGCAAAAACTATTACAGCTTGACTTGAAAGTTTTGATTCATCTGTTGTGTTCACCAGACATGGCACCTTTGGATTTCCATTTATTTCGATCTTTACCAAATTCTCTTAATGGAAAAAAAATTTCAATTCCCTGGATAAGAAGCACCAGGAATGATTCTTTGCTTAAAAAGATTAGTTTTGGGATGATGAAATCGAAGTTACCTGAAAAATGGCAGAAGGTAGTGGAACAAAACAGTTAATACATTGTTCAATAAAGTTCGTGAAAATGAAAAATTTGTCTTTTATGTTAAAAAATTGAAGGAACTTTTTGGCCTACCTAGTATGTGTATAACTGAGTCACTTTGCTGTACAGCAAGGTTGACACAACATTGTCAATCAAATACTATATTTCAATTAAAAAAAAATTTTTTTAAGGCCACTTGAAAAAACAACAGAAACATAAATGTGCTAGCTGGCTGACAAATATTTTCTGTTAAATAAAAATCAGGTCAAGTAAGAAAGTGAAACATATTCTTAAATGATTTTATTTCATTGTAGCAACTTAGTTACTATGTTTTGTTTTTATAAGAATATTTTTTGATAGTGGGTTTTTAAAAATAAACTATTAGCTAATGGTTAGCTTTTCATTTCTTGTGATATTAGATTTATATTCCTTCTACAGTTACTAATAGAATTTTGAAAGAACCATCATTTTTAAAAGACATTGTTTACGCGCTCCCTGGTGGCTCAATGGTAAAGAATTCTGCCAGTTCAGGAGACATGGGTTAAATTCCTGGTCCAGAAAAATCCTACCTGCCATGGAGTAACTATGCTCATGGGCCATAACCACTGAGCCTGTGCTCTGGAGCCCATATTTCACAAGAGAAGCCACAGCAATGAAAAACCCTTCCACTGCAATGAAGACTAGTCCATGCTGTTTGTAACTGTAGAAAAGGCCGTACAGCAACAAAGACCCAGCACAGCCACAAATAAATAATTTTTTTAAAAAGACATTGCTTACAAGATAATTACAATTCTCAAATAATTTTACCTTTTTAACGTGGTTTTCAATTCTTAAACGAAGTAGAACTTTTTGTCATAATTCAGGTATTTTAAAAACATTACCTAAAATATAGGTAAGCACAGTATTTCATAAAATGCTTGTATTTTGATATGAGTAAAATTAGTTCCTTTTGGCTTCTTGATTTTAAAAGTTGCTACATCTGCTCTAGCTTTGACTGGTGAAGGTGGTCCTGAAGGTATGTTATCCTCAGACCTTCTCTTATCCTTTTAATGACGCAGCCTATATAATTAGGAACAAACTTTTCATAAACATAACATATGTAAGTGGGCACAGAAGAGTTAAATGGCAGGACCCAGAAAAACAGTCAGTTGACCACTTACAAATTCAGAAGCTACCCCAAGGAGATACTTTATAATGTAGTGCAAAAATATAAGATATCACACTTTTAATAATAAGAAAGACCTTTTCTGTTAGCCTCATGCCTAAAGCTAGTTTTTCCTGCTAAAAGCCATGAAACCTTATTTTAAAAAACAAAATAAAAACCTCTTAACTATAGCAGCAGAAGGAAGAGAAAACCTCTATTTTGAATGAAATGATACCAAATATATTATTATACTTCTTTAAGCTGAAGAACTTGCATGTATCTCTGTTGTTCCTTATGGAAACAAGAATTACAAAAAGGAGAAAGAGGAGGGAGAAAGGATCCAAGCCAGGTTCCTCAGACCACTTCTGTGAGATATTGGTAAATATTTTGTGGAAAAACGTTGCGTTGTATAGTAGAAGTAGGAGTTAGTTAAAGCGAGTAAAAGAAGTTTTATGGCTGCAGTGTTTGTTGAGATTTTTAATATGCAAATATATGTTCCTAAATGCCTTAGTCCTTTTTTATTGACCACTTCAGTTAATACCTCACAAAACCATGAACTATCTACATCTAAGGAAATACTGTGCTTGGAAGGTTGAATTTTGAGTTCCTGTAAACAGACTGAGCATTCTCTACTATCAACTTTGTTGGGATTTGAATGGGCTGTTATAGATGTTTGAACCGAACCAAATAAGAGATACTTATCATATTCACTTAGACTAAGTTTTACCAGTACTTTGAGCAAGGACTGGCAGCATTTAAAACCAATACTATAGTTAGAGCTGAATATTTTTGTAGACATATAGTGTATTGAATGGGAGTTTTCCTATAATTGTCCTATAGTTATGCCTCAAAACTGAAGATGAAATGCATGAATTCATCACATTGTAAGTTAAAATAACTTTAACCTCACGGTATTAAATGAGTAGGTCACAAGCAGTCCTGTCACCACCGCCACAGCCACTCCTGTCCACTCTTCATCAAAAAAAAAATAAGAGATACAGAGGAGACCTGTTAAGAGAAAGCAGTGTTTTTAGATAAGCTATTTCAAATATGTAACTGGGGTGGAGGATGCTCAATGAGATTTGTTTCTGAAGATTGGATTTATAAAAGAAGTGGAGACATTTTCTTTGTTGGATGTTTGCTTGGCCATAGAACTTGCTGATCTCTTGAAGCTGAGGAAAGAGAATTTGAAGGATGATAGAGAGGCCAGGATCAGGGGAATAGCCTTCATGGCCACCATTTAGTGTGGCGAGAATAATAGAGTCCCCAGGGATGATGTGAGTACTGGAGAGGGTAAGTGGGCTTGAGCCCTTTTGTCAGTATGAGAGCTGACAACAAAAAGAAGGAAGCACTGAAGGTAGAGGAATGAAACGTCTGGTAAGCTGGAACCCCGATAACCACCATCAGGAAAGTAGGTAGTGGTAAACCCCTGTAGACTCCCTGAAGACTCACTGAAGATCTAGCTTTTGGATACTGTCATAGAGAGATCTCAAAAATCAGTCAATGAAGATTGTGTCCTCAACCACTCAAGTAAGGAAGAATTTGCCCTCTTCTTTTTCATATAAAGAAGCATTTACCCTTTTTTCACTCTATTCCCTCTGCCACAGACCACGAGCACTAAGCCTGGAAGTGAAGTGGGAGGAAAAGGAGTTGTCGGAGAGCCAGATTTTCCCCCACCTCCAAATACTAGCGCTTTACCTGTACTGGGGATGGCTAAATGGGGGGAGCAGATGGAAAGAGTTTTGAACTGAGTAGAGATCAAAGCTTTCAAGTTGGTGGCTCCTTTTCGTTTTTTTTTTTTTAAGACTGATTCTTTAATGTTAGATTGTAACTGTTCTAGTAAAATGACTAGAAATCATAGAGCGTAAGTGGGAAACCATTAAAGGAGCCACCATTCTGAGAAATGGAAAGTTCTACCTTATATTATTGAGGATAGTTATTGAAAGAAAATAAGGATGTTTCTTGTCACTCAACAGTCTGAAACATTTTAGTAAATAAATACTTAAAACATTTTTATGCTTAAATTATCTAGTTGTGTGGGTTGTTTTTTTTTTTTTGACTGAGCAGCATGACTTGAGGGGTCTTAGTTCCTTGACCAGGGATTGACCACAGCCACGGCAATGAAAGTGCTGAATCCTAGCCACTAGACCACCAGGGAACTCCCTATCTAGTTCCTTTCAAAGTATGGTTTCCATAATTCATCCATTTCTTTTGTGAAGTTTATAAAGTTTTGAAATGTAAAACATCTTTGCAAGTATCTTAAGTTTTGCTGAAGATTCTGGGGCCCGGGCAAAGTAAGCAACACCCTTTACGGATAGTATTTTCACAACTCCTTTTTGCATTTGCTAAGTCGGAAGAATTGGACACGACTTAGTGACTAAACAACAGTGACAACCCATCACAATGATGAGCAGCTATGCCATTCAATCTTGATAGCTACTCAGTCCAGATTTTAAACAGAAAAGCAGAATTTAAAAGCAAAGCAGTATGAACTACTTCCACGTTCACGTTGGCCTTGCTCACGTTCTTAAATGAATTCCATAGAATTTTAAATGTGTCTTTACTTCTAATTTTATCAAATTATAGTTCCACCCAGAAAAGGGCAGAGTAAATCTAAAACTTTAATATGATTTAAGATTTAATCTTCCAGGTCAATATTAAATTTCATTGATATTTGGTGGAAAAATATCTAGAACATATCTACTCAAACCTTTTAACTATCTTACTTGTGGTTTAAAGCATGAAGAACAATTGCTATTTGGTTGTTTGTTTATTAGTGAGGAACTAATACAATACAAATGATTGCTGCGCAACTTTGAATCTGGAGGCAAACAATTGGATCATTCTCATATGAAGAACAATATGAACACATGCAAATTCCCAGTGCATTCAATGCTGACAAGTATTTACTGTGTGCCAGGCACTGATCCAAAGACAGGGAAATAGAGCAGTGAGGAAAGTGTGTAATTCCCTGTTTTCCTGGAGAATATAGATAATAAATGAATATTCAACATAATATTATGCAATTATAATAATTATGAAGGGAATGAGGCAAGATAAGGGCTAGAGAATGATGAGGGGATGGGCTGCTCTTTTAGATAAGGTGGTCAGTTGACTAAGGAGGTAACAGAGCAAGATATCTGCAGGAAATGAAGTTGCATCACATTTACTCGATAGACTTATGATTTAGATGTCAGGCTATGAATTTAGTATCCCTTGTGCATGAGTGTTCAATCACATCTGACTCTTTGTGACCCCATGGACTGTAGCCCACCAGGCTCCTCTGTCCATGGGATTTCCCAGGCAAGAATATTGGAGTGGGTTGCCATGTCCTACTCCAGGGTATCTTCCTAACCCAGGGATCAAATCCAAGTCTCACATCTCCTGTGTTGTCAGATGGATTCTTTACCACTGTGCCACCTGGGAACCATGTAGTATTCCTTAGAGACATATATATATATATTTTTTGAACCAACAACCCTGTCCAAGAAACACAACTTTTTACAATGAGCAACGTTAGGGATTTCCCTGGCAGTCCAGTGGTTAAGACTCCCAGCTTCCACTGCAGCTGGGTTTGATCCTTCCTCAGGGAAATAAGATCCCACATGCCACACAGTGGGACCAAAACAAAAAATACAAAAGGTAGCATATTGCTTTGTACAGTTACATCTTCATAGAAACTAATTTTTGTTTTTGATGCTGTTGCTTCTGGTCTCATTTCATTATTAATTTTTAAAATTTTATTTTTGGCTGCACTGGATCTTCTTTGCTGCACATAGGCTTTCTCTAGTTGTGGCAAGCAGGCTTCTCATTGCAGTGGCTTCTCTTGTTGCAGAGCATAGGCTCTAAAGCTCGCGGGCTTCAGTAGTTGTGGCACATGAGCTAAGTTGCCCTGCAGAATGTAGAATCTTCCTGGATCAGGAATCAAACCGGTGTGCCCTGTATTGGCAGGCAGATTCTTAACCACTGGACCACCAGGGAAGTCCATTTCATTTCACTTTAATTCAGCATATCTTTTTTGCCTGATTGCTATATCCCAGGCTTTATTCTAGGCTCTTTCAGTATGCCAGTGAATAAAACACAAAAAGATTCCTGACTATATGGATATTACATTCTAGCAGGGAAAGGCAGACAATAAATAATGTAATATTAATATACAAATATAATAAATTACATACTGTGATAGAAGGTGATTTGTAATATAAAGTAGACCAGAGACAGAGAGATACATAAATACTGAGAAGAAGATAGGTTTCATTAGTAAATAGGCTAGTCAGGGTAGGTCTCGAGATTAGACCAGAGCAAACATCTGAAGAGTTGAGGGAGTTAGCTAAGTGCCTATCAGGGGGAGCAGCTCTCATTGACACATACATACATAACATACACACATGACACACATACATATGCTTTTGCCTTCAAGGAAGTTACTATCTTCAACATGTAATTTTTAGCTTATAAAAATAGAGTAGCTATATACAACTACTTAAAAGTGTGCATGTTATCTTTTATTTACTTAAAAGATAGCCACTTTTATAGAAAGATATGTTGATTTTTTTTGTGATCAGATTATGAGTCACTAGCATTTTAAAAAGCACTGAAAAATAACATGATTAAAAATGTACATAATTTTAGACTTCTCTGGCGGTCCAGTAGTTAAGACTCCTTGTTTCCATTGCAGGTGATGTGGGTTCAATCCCTGGTCAGGGAACTAAGATCCCACATGCTGAGTGGCATGGCAAAAAAAATATGTACATATTTTTATGTACTGGCATGTGTAGGTTACACAGCAATTATACTATATCTTTTATTTTTTTAAATTGAAGTATCAAGTGTAAGTGTTAGTTGCTCAGTCATGTCTGACTTTGTGACCTCATGGAGTGTAGCCTGCCAGGCTCCTCTCTCCATGGAATTCTCCAGACAAGAATAGTGGAGTGGGTTGCCAGTCCCTTCTCCAGGGGATCTTCCTGACCCAGGGATCAAACCCAGATCTCCTGCATTGCAGGCACATTCTTTACCATCTGAGCCACCACGGAAGTCTAGTTGATGTACAATATTATGTTTGTTTTGGGTATACAACATAATGATTCAATTTTTAAATATATTACAAAATGGTCAATAAGTTTAGTAATCATCTGTCTTCACATAAAATTATTACAATACTCTTGACCATATTTCCTATGTTATATAGTGTATCCCTGTGACTTACTTATGTATGACTAGAAGTTTGTACTTCTTGATGCCTTTTGCATATTTTGTCCAACCTCCCATCTTCCTCTGCTCTGGCAACTACCTCTGTTCTCTATATCTATCAGTCTGTTTTCATTTTTTAGTTTGTCTATTCATCTGTTTTCTTTTCTAGATTTCACATATAACTGAGATGATACAGTATCTGTCTGTCAGACTTAGCTAATACTCTCTAGATCCATTCGTGTTGTCACTAATGGCAAGATTTCACTCTTTTTTTTGTGGCTAATATTCCATTGTGTATACATACCAAATATATCCACCTATATATGTATATGTATGTACATATATGTGGGTTCTCCAGTGGCTCAGTGGTAAAGAATCCACCTGAAATGCAAGAGACACGGGTTCAACCCCTGGGTCAGAAAGATCCCCTGAAGGCAGGCATGGCAACCCACTCCAGTATTCTTGCCTAGAGAGTCCCATGGACAGAGGAGCCTGGTGGGCTGTAGTCCATGGAGTCACAAAGAGTCGGATATGACTGAAGCAACTGAGCACACACGTCAATATGCATGCCACATCATCTTTAGCCATTTATCTATCAATGGACACTAAGATTGCTTCTGTATCTTAGCTATAATAAATAATGCTTTAATGAACATAAGGGTGCAAATGTCTTTTCAAATTACTGTTTTTGTTTTCTTTGGGTAAATACCTAGAAGTAGAATTTCTGGATGGTATGGTAGTTTTGTTTTTAATTTTTTGAAGAACTTCCATGTTATTTTTACTAGTGGCTACACTACTGTATCCTTTCTCTTTTGTTCAAGGGTAATGATATTCTCAAAGATGTATTAGAAACCCAAAATAATTTAAAATAAATTGGAAAACCTGGTGGATTAATTACTTCATGCTGTAAATTGAGTGCTTGTAAATTAGCAAGCAAAATTATTTGTCAATATGAGTAGTTAGAAAGATGTACCTTTATGAGTTCTTTCAATAAAATTAGAACAATTTATAGTCTTTTATTTTTGCTTCATTCCATCTGTTTTCCAGTTATCACTTTATTATAAATCTATTTAAAGTCAACCCTCATCAATTTGCCTATAATATCTGTTGTTCTGCAGAATTAAATAAAATCTTCTAATCTTTGTGTTTTTGATGCATAACTTTTTAAAAAAAGAACTAGACAATTACAACTAGCCATAGAAAAATAGTAACTAAATTTCTTTTTTATTTTAAAGTTGCTTTCTGTTTTAATTCTGTAAGAACAAAATTACATTTTACCTCCTTGGTTTGTACTTTTGAATCAGTATTGAATAACAGGTGACTTTTTATTTTTATTATTTATTTATTTATTTATTGGCCAAACTATGCAGGTTGTGGGATCTTAGTTCCCTGACCGAGGATGGAACACACACCGTTGTCAGTGAAAGTGCAGAGCCCTAACCACTGGACCATCAAGGAATTCCCAGCAGTCAATTTTTTATAACTTCTGGTACAGTGTCTTATTGAAAAGGGCACAAATGTCTTATGAGCTTAAACATTTTGTATACTTCTTTTACTAATATGAAATAATATGTTTGATTTGCTGAAATTTTTTAAACTTTTTTTCATAAAATCCTTCCTTTCCAGTCCAGTCTACAGTGTTCTTCTCACTCTTCAGGATGGATTTTTCTATACCACTGATATCACCCTTTATACAAGCAGTCTTGTGTCTGTTTTAGCTTCTAGAAATAGACTATACATTTTCCAAGGACAAAGATTCAGTTCTTATCAGTTAGCATAATGATTTTTCAAAAAGTAACTGTTCCACTAACATTTTTTCTTCAATACAAGTATAACTTATGTAACTCAGAGTTACTAATGTGATATTGTGATTTTTAATCAGAAATATAATTTGGTTTTCATCCTCATTTTGGCATAGATTTTGTGAAACCCATGGACTTTCTTAAGTGATGAGAGATAAAAAGGTACAATTCATAACAAGCTCTAGTCAACCACACCTGAGTTGATGTTAACACTATGACTTTTAGACAGTCTCAAAGAATGGAGGCTTGTTGCCAAGGGTATCACCCACATTACTGAAGGACTGAAGTTTTCAGCTCACCACCCAGCCTCTAGGGAGAGGAGAGGGGCTGGATGTTGAACCAATCACCAGTGACCAATGATTCAATCAATCAATAGTGCCTGCTATAATGAAACTTCCATAAAACTTAAAAGACAGGATTGGAAGAGCTTTCTGGTTGGTAAACATATAGAAGTGCTGGGAGGGTGGTACACCAGGAGGGGCATGGAAGCCCCATGCTTCTTCCCCCCCATACCTTCCCTGAGTCATATATTATTTTATGACAAACCAGTAATCTATTAAATAAACTTTTTCTGAGTACTGTGAGTAATTTTAGCAAATTAATCACGAGGAAGGCTTGTGGGAACCCCTAATTTATAGCCAGTAGGTAACAAACTGTACTTCTGATTGGCCTCTGAAGTAAGGACAGTCTTCTGGGTCTGAGCCCTTACCTTGTGAGATCTGATGTTGTGTCCAGGTAGATAGTGGCAGAATTGAATTGAATTGCAGGATACCCAGCTTGTGTTTGCAGAGAATTGGAGAATTGCTTGGTGTGGGAAAAAATTCCACACATTAGGTGAGTAGAATTGTCAGAAATGACATGCGAGTGAAAAATATATGACATACTGTAGTATACAAAGTTATACTCAAATTGGAGTCTGTGAGTTTCAAAGTGTTTTTGTAGTATGCCTCCCTAAGCTAAGGAAAGAGTCGAGTTTTCCGCTATTCCTCATTTTTCTGTGGCAGTTGGAATTCTATTATCAAAAATAATTGTGTACCCAAATTTGTACTTGCCAGCTTCTAGATGTAAACAGTTGGTCATGAGCAGTGTTAGAAATAGTTTAGCTCCCAAATGTTTTTGTTTTATATTGACACCAAAATGTTTTTCTTTTATAGCAACACAGCCTGAAGATATAAAAGTTAAGGAAATGGGAGGGCAGAGTTCCATGTTTTCCACCTCTAACCTTCACAGATGTTAAATATAGCAGTGGAAACATTCTTGCCATTAAACTATGAGCAGTATATTTTAAAACCAGCCATGAGAGTCCTGCCATCTGATACACTTAATCTTTTAATAACTAACGTGACATGGTCCCTGGTTCTACCCAGATATACATGTCCTCAACTACTGATGCTAAACTGGACCATGTATGAGAATCAGTTTTGTCTAAGATGTCTTTGTCACTTCCCTGGTGGTTCAGTTGGTAAAGAATCTGCCTGGAATGCAGAAGGCTGCCTACAATGCAGGAGACCCTGATTCAATCCCTGAGTTAGGAAGATCCCCTAAGAGAGGAGAAGGAAATGCCAATTCGCCCCAGTATTCTTGCCTGGGAGATTCCATGGACAGAGGAGTCTGGCAGGCTTCCATCTATGCAGTCACAGAGTCAGACATGACTGAGCACACACACAGCAGCAGCAAGATGTCCTTAGGAAAACAAGTTAATCTTTGATACCTACCCCTTACTCACTTTAGATCCTCATCCCTGATGAGTACCTTTTTCCCGAAAGCAGTGCTCCAATTCCAGAGTAGATTGGGGAAAGGGGAAGATAGACTCCAATCTTAGAAAAATCGGGTACTGCACAAGTTATCAAGGCCTAGGAACCCAACCACTTTTACTAGAAGGTTGGAGAAAGATTAGCCAGTTAACCTAATGAAGAGAAAAGTGAGGTATGGACATTGTGCTTCCTAAATTTTTCTTGACAAAGGACAACATTGACCTATTAGCTTTGGACAAAGCTGAAGCTTCACATGAACTTCTAAGTTCACATCTGTAGGTTTAGTGAAGAGACTGAACAATCCACACTGACTTCCAGTTTCCCAGAATTTTTTGATTCCCTATTTCTCCATACCCTACCTTCCCTCTACCTGTACACATTCTGCATGGAAATTTACTTGTTCTGTGTATGATCTCCTCATACACAAAAAGTAGAGTCAAGGGATCTCTACTTTTAAGGGCTATCAAGTAGTTAATCTGATAGAAGAGCCAAGCACAGAACCGTATGGCCCTGCACAGAATGCATGCCCATGAAGCTGGCCCTCTACATCAGTGTGAGTCATACAGTAAAAATCCTTGAAGTCTGCTGTGACTAGCCCAACTGCTGATCCTGTCTTCTGTAAGAGTCCTTAAGAGTACCTGTGCTTGGGACTTCCCTGGCAGTCCAGTGGTTAGATCTCCACACTTCCACTGCAGGAGTTTCAATCCCTAGTCAGGGAACCGAGATCACATGTGCCTGGTGGCATGGCAAAAAAAAAAAAAAGTACTTGTGCTTTTTAAGATTTTATTTGGAAAATTATTTGATATCATAATTGTAAAGAGTTGTCATTAGCATATTTTCTCATAGTCCAAATTAAAATGTCTAGTTATGTTAAAAATTCAGAAATCAGTATTGGTTAAACGATAGTTTTTGTTATTTTTCTGAATGGTTATAAAGTCAGATTTTCTAAGGAGAAAAAAAGTTATTTTTCAGTTCTGATAAAAAGTGTGAAAAAATTTTAATAAGCAGTCTTAGGTCTTATTTTCTGTAAGTTGATAACATCAGCTTAAATTACCATAGTTTCAATAGAATATTTTTTGGCCTCATTAATCAAAAGTTATACTTTGGTGAAGGAACCCTAGTATTATGCCAAATAACTGCTTCATTAGCTTGATCATCAATAATCACTAGAAAAATAGCTAGGGGGTGGAAAAACACATTTGTCAGACAAGCTTATGACTTTAGAACTTAAAAAGTTCAGCAATTAAATTGCAATGTACTTAATCAAACTTGCTTAGTTTACATATTCCTATAATGTGGAAAGTGGAATTTGACCAAGAACCTGTCAACATATTCTATTACAACAGATGTAATACCCTTTCTTTCCTTAAAAACTACAACAGTTAAGAAAGTCAAACTGACTTGATTTTTTGTTAATTTTGGCTTGAATTTTTAGGATGGCTACCTGATTAGTGGATGAAATTGATAAATAGGCATTATTAATTCTCACTATGACAGTACTTTGTAAAAGAAAGTTGTGGCTATATAAATACAGAACTTACGTTTCAACCCTTCTAACTTGCTGTGTTGAATTTTACAACTTATTCTGGGCTTTTAGAGATTGGATCACTGAATGAAACCTCTTCTTACACTACCCTCTCTAGCAATCTTTGTGCCAGATGAAGATAAAGCAGACCAAAATCCCTGCCTCATGGAACTGAAACAGTAGAGACGGTGAGGCAGGCAATAGATGAAAATAACATCAGTAAAATTTTGGTATGTTAGATGTGGTTAAATACTAGGGAGAAAGAAAAAGCCAGGAAGGAATATAGGAAGTAAACAGTAGAGTTAGGGGTAGGAAAGGATTGTAATGCTAAACAGGATGAAAGGAGGTCCTCTCTGAAAAGGTGACTACAGAGAAACCCAGAGAAAGAATTAGTACGAGTCTTTGAATTTTGAATATTGTGGCAAGAGCATTGCAGGCAAGTGCATGGGTACTCAGTCACATCCAGCTCTTTGTGACCCCATGGACTGTAGCCTGCCAGGCCCTTCTGTTCATGGAATTTTCCAGGCGAGAATACTGGAGTTGGCATTTCCTACACCAGAGGATCTTCCTGACCCAAAGATCGAACCCCCCATCTCTAGCGTCTCTTGCGTCTCCTGTAGCTCCTGCATCAGTAGGCAAATTTGTTACCACTGCGCCAGCTGGGAAGCCCCAGAAGGGAACTGCAAATGCAAAGTCCTGATGTGTTCAAGGTTCAGCAAGAAAAACTAAAAGACTAGAAAGAAGTGAGCAGGTGGGAGTACAATAGGAGACAAGGTAAGAGAATGAGGTGAGGGCGGAGAGAGTCCTATGGGGAAGGGTACAGATTTCAATCACTTAGGTCATTGTAAGCTCTTTTGCTAACTTTTACTCTAAGTGAGCTAACAATCCACTGGAGCAGAGGTGTGACATGATCTCTTTTATTAAGATCTGACAGAAGTGGGACAGGAAGCAGAAGAAAGAAGACCAGTTAGAATGCAATAGCAATAGTCCAGATGAAAGAAAATGATGGGTTGGACAAGATTCTGAATACAGAATAAAGAGGTCCCAAATATATTTAGTTTGTCATTGATTGAAGTATTTTTTATAATCATTTGTGTTATACATTTCCGTGGTAAAATACTGTGATCATTTCCTATTTCTTTAAATATTCTCTTACCACATAATACTAGTGGCTGCATGGTATAGTTTGGATATAGCATAATTTAGCCATTGTAGAGGTAGAATAATGTATTAACTCTCCTTTGCCTAAGCACTTTCCAATATTTCTCTATTATAAATACCACTAAAATGAACATCTACATCGTTATATCTTTGCTAATATAATTACTACATAATTTAGAAATCTCTACTGATTTTAGGAATGACTGCTTAAACTGTGCTAGAAAGGCAGAAACTGGAAAAACAGACATATTACTATAAACCAGCAACCTAGATTGGTATTTTTTCAGACATAACCATAGAAAGATTGTCTCTATCAGATGCAATTGATCTTAACACTGATAGAGTTTAAAGGAGACCAAAAATATTTGAATATGAAATATTTATAAATTCTTACTCAAGATTGAATAAACAGTCTTGTATTTTAGAATTTGTTTTCTATTTCTGATAACCTTAATTATAACTAGGAAGAGATGACCAATTAAAAGAACTGTCGCCATTTTAACATTCTACATGAACTGTGGCCACAAGGATTTCTGGCACCTGAGCATTCACATGCATCTGTTTTTAGGGCACTCTGCCCATTCATGCGATTTATGCCAGTATCCAAAAGTCAGGTGTAAATCAAGATAGGCAATGTGTATTTTTAAGGTATAAATCATCTATTATTTAACCTCTTTAAATTATGTTTTTAGAAAGAACTTTAGCTACTTACTGATTTGAGATAACTTTCAATTAGGCATGTATAGAAAGCAAAATATAAGTAAAAATTTAACCTTACTAAGTAATAAATAGAATACTAGACTTCTTCAGCATGAAAAAGTTGAAATTAGAAAAGTTGTTATAACAAATCTGTGAAAAGAGTTTTTTGAATATATTAATATTTGAGGCAAAGAAACTTTACATTTATTTGGTCATGCTGTGTGCAAGGTGCTTTTGCATAATTTGTTTATATAACTCATAATAACCCTGTGAAATAGGGATCATTATCCCTGTTTTGCAGATAAGAAACTGAAAGAAATGACTTACCTAAGATCACACATAAGAAATACCAAGATCATTTCAAGCCAGTTCTATCTCACTCCTAAACTCATGTTTTCTCAGCTCTACCATACTATGTAAATGGTTGGAATCCAAATAGTAGGGCAAATTTACAAATCTGTGATGTTGATTGAAGATGGTTTTTAGGAGTTAAAAGAAACAAACAAACAAATTATTGCTTTACTCTTAAAACTCAACTAAATATTCTTAAGTAAGTACTATAAATTAGCTCTCATTATCAGGAGGGCAAAACCAAAGAGCAATTATTTTTTGCTGTAAGAGAATACTTACTTAGATACAATATTTAAGAAAAAAAATCTAATGATCTGTTTGCTCAACTGTAGGTCAGTGATTTTCAAACTTAAAAAAAATTTAAAAACTATTTCTTTTCCCCAAACAAAACTATATAAAACAAATGAAAAGGGTTGAAGCAAAGGTGCAAGTGGGAGGTGGTAGCTGCTTGTTACCTGCCCAGTTTCCTCCCCCCATTTCCTCTTGTAACCTCTGATGGAATACTTATAAATCCGAGGATGTCATTTAAAGCCCATCTTTGGCTGGAACACTTGGTTAATTGGCTTACTTTCCCAATATTTAACTGATTTATTTTGGTTATCTACTGATTACAATAAAAATGTAACTCAAAAGTGATGGGAAATTTCCTGCAGCAGTAGCTAAAAACATTTTATTTTAAACAGAGTTTTCTTTCTTTCAGTCAGAAGCAACTAATTCATCTTTCAAATGTGTTTTGAACATCAACTGAGTGCTAAACACTAGAGCTGGTTTTTACCTTCAGGAAGCTTAGATTCTAGTTGAGAGAGACAGATAACAAAGAAGTTAAAAAAAATTAATTTGTGCTGTAAAGGAAATATGTATTTTTAATAAAGAATTGTTATAGTCTATTAAACTACTTTATTTTTGTCTTATTGATAAGAGTTATTTGTATTGGCTTGAATGTGTTCCCCAAAAGTTCATGTGCACCCAGAACCTCAGATTGTGACTTTTGTGGAAATAGAGTCATTGAAGATATAATTAGTTAAGATGAAATCATATTGGTTTAGAGTGAGCCTAATTAGTGTCTTTCTGTGAAAAGAGAATGTGGATGAACAGAGATACACAGGAAATTCATATGAGGGACGCAAAATTGAAGTGTTTTATCTACAAGCCAAAACCAACATTTACCAGCAATCACCAGAAGCTAGGAGAAGCAAGGAAGGATTCTTCCTTAGTGTCTTGGGAGAGAGCAAGGCCCTGCCAATGCCTTGATTTTTGATTTCTAGATTCCAGAACTATGAGAAAGTAAATTTCTGTTGTTTTAAGAAGCCCAGTATATGTTAGTTTGTTATGGCAGCCCTAGGAAACTAAAATACTATTTTAGATACAGCATGCAGGAAGGCTTCTGTTAGTAGTTGTAAAACATTCATTATTTTCTCCTTCACTCCAAATGCGTTTCCTTTGCCAAAAAAAAAAAAGGTATGAAATAGATAGTATTATCCCTACTTTTCGTATACAGCCTAAGGAACCTGGGCAAGGTCACACACCTAGTGAGTGGCAGCATCTAGATTCAAACTCAGGTGATCTAGCTTCAAGAGCCTAAACTTAGCAGATCATACTGGCACTAACTTTCAAGTTTCAAGCACCATGCTTTCATTCTGTCTGCAGGCTTCAGGGTTGCCCTTTTGTGATACTTCACTTTAATCAAGTCTTTTACATGGAATGTAGCTTCTCTCTTTTGTCTCATACTCTTCATCTTCTTCTTTAAAATAACAGTAATAGTGATGACAATCATGATCGCTAACTTCATTGAGCACTAAGTATGCCAGCTCACCTAATCCAAGCAACAACCCCATGAGGTAGATACTGTTGTCCCAATTTTTTTTTAATATTTGTAAACCAAGGTATAACATATATAGTAAAATGCATAGTGCTTACATAGAGAGTTCCATGAATTTTCTGGTGTCTTGTTTCCTGGAGTCCTCAATTTTAGTGACCAAGTCCAACAAAATTGCCAGGTTCTCTGTCTTACTTCCCTAGGCTTTTATTAAGTAATTAATGTTGATGATTTAATAAACTATTCTTTCTGAAATATTAATGAGTGAATGTTGTTTGTTAGTTTTTTCCAGATAACTTATTAGTATTATAACTGGCATTAAGCCTAGAAGAATAACTATTATGGAAATTCTAAGCAGAGTCAGAGAGACTTTTTGGAAGGAGAATAGAGAGAAGATTTTGTTTTTTTCTTAAATCAGAACACAAATTTTTTAATGAGTACACTAATTGTGTACCTGTCAGTCTTTCTTCTAAAATGTAAATGCTGTGTCTATGATTAGAGTTGAAATACTACAGAAGAAATCTTAGATGCACAAAAAGAAAAGTTAATATGATATAGACAAATAAGCATTGAAGTTGTTAAAAATTTGAGATTCTGTTCCCTGCTCTGCAATTTACTAGCTCACTTAAATCACTGAATTTTTCTGACTCATCATAAAAACATTTGCCATGCCTGACAGGATTGGTGTGAAGATCAAACATGAAATAAGCTAATGCATATTAAAGTACTTTATAAAATCTCATATATGATCAGTTCAGTTCAGTTCAGTCGCTCAGTCGTGTCCGACTCTCTGCGACCCCATGAATTGCAGCACGCCAGGCCTCTCTGTCCATCACCAACTCCCGGAGTCTACCCAAACCCATGTCCATCGAGTCGGTGATGCCATCCAACCATCTCATCCTCTGTCGTCCCCTTCTCCTCCCGCCCCCAATCCTACCCAGCATTAGGGTCTTTTCCAATGAGTCAACCCTTCGCATGAGGTGCCCAAAGTATTGGAGCTTCAGCTTCAACATCAAACCTTCCAATGAACACCCAGGATTGATCTCTTTCAGGATGGATTGATTGGATCTCCTTGCAGTCCAAGGGACTCTCAAGAGTCTTCTCCAACACCACAGTTCAAAAGCATCAATTCTGCGGCGCTCAGCCTTCTTCACCGTCCAACTCTCACATCCATACATGACCACTGGAAAAACCATAGCCTTGACTAGACGGACTTTTGTTGGCAAAGTAATGTCTCTGCTTTTAAACATGCTATCTAGGTTGGCCATAACCTTCCTTCCAAGGAGTAAGCGTCTTTTAATTTCATGGCTGCAGTCACCATCAGCAGTGATTCTGGAGCCCAAAAACGTAAAGTCTGACACTGTTTCCACTGTTTCCCCATCTATTTCCCATGAAGTGATGGGACCAGATGCCATGATCTTAGTTTTCTGAACGTTGAGCTTTAAGCCAACTTTTTCACTCTCCTCCTTCACCTTCATCAAGAGGCTCTTTAGTTCTTCTTCACTTTCTGCCATAAGGGTGGTGTCATCCGCATATCTGAGGTTATTGATATTTCTCCCGGCAATCTTGATTCCAGCTTGTGTTTCTTCCAGCCCAGTGTTTCTCATGATGTACTCTGCATATAAGTTAAATAAGCAGGGTGACAATATACAGCCTTGACGTACTCCTTTTCCTATTTGGAACCAGTCTGTTGTTCCATGTCCAGTTCTAACTGTTGCTTCCTGACCTGCATACAGGTTTCTCAAGAGACAGGTCAGATGGTCTGGTATTCCCATCTCTTTCAGAATTTTCCACAGTTTATTGTGATCCACACAGTCAAAGGCTTTGGCATAGTCAATAAAGCAGAAATAGATGTTTTTCTGGAACTCTCTTGCTTTTTCGATGATCCAGCGGATATTGGCAATTTGATCTCTGGTTCCTCTGCCTTTTCTAAAACCATCTTGAACATCTGGAAGTTCACGGTTCACGTATTGCTGAAGCCTGGCTTGGAGAATTTTGAGCATTACTTTGCTAGCATGTGAGATGAGTGCAATTGTGCGGTAGTTTGAGCATTCTTTGGCATTGCCTTTCTTTGGGATTGGAACGAAAACTGACCTTTTCCAGTCCTGTGGCCACTGCTGAGTTTTCCAAATTTGCTGGCATATCGAGTGCAGCACTTTCACAGCATCATCTTTGAGGATTTGAAATAGCTCAACTGGAATTCCATCACCTCCACTAGCTTTGTTCGTAGTGATGCTTTCTAAGGCCCACTTGACTTCACATTCCAGGATGTCTGGCTCTAGGTGAGTGATCACACCATCGTGATTATCTGGGTCGTGAAGATCTTTTTTGTACAGTTCTTCTGTGTATTCTTGCCACCTCTTCTTAATATCTTCTGCTTCTGTTAGGTCCATACCATTTCTGTCCTTTATCGAGCCTATCTTTGCATGAAATGTTCCTTTGGTATCTCTAATTTTCTTGAAGAGATCTCTAGTCTTTCCCAATCTGTTGTTTTCCTCTATTTGTTTGCACTGATTGCTGAGGAAGGCTTTCTTATCTCTCCTTGCTATTCTTTGGAACTCTGCATTCAGATGAGAATATCTTTCCTTTTCTCCTTTGCTTTTTGCTTCTCTTCTCTTCCAAGCTATCTGTAAGGCCTCCTCAGATATTGCCATATATATAAGAAAACTTTACAATCACATTTCCATAAAGCATAATGGGTATACATAAAAGTGAATATTTGGACCATCTGGTATGTAAGAGGTGACAGGGAAATTGTTTTTGAAGAACTTTTAATTTAATAACCCAAACTGCCAATTGCATGGTTCCAGTTTGTCAGATCTCTAAATGATTTGATTTTGGAAAACACAGTGATGTATGGGGGCTTCCAAGGTGGCACTGGTGGTAAAGGACCCACCTGCCAATGCAGGAGACGTAAGAGATGCAGGTTCGATCCCTGCATTGGGAAAATCCCATGGAGGAGGGCATGGCAATCGACTTAAGTATTCTTGCCTGGAGAATCCCATGGACAGGGGTGCCTGGCAGGCTACATTCCATAAGGTCACAAAGAGTCAGACATGACTGAAGCGACTTATCATGCAGTCACGCATGGATGTGAGAGTTGCAACATAAAGAAGGCTGAGCACCAAAGAATTGATGCCTTCAGATTGTAGTGCTAGAGAAGACTCTTGAGAGTCCCTTGGACTGCAAGGAGATCCAACCAGTCAATCCTAAAGGAAATCAGTCCTGAATATTCATTGGAAGGACTGATGCTGAAGCTGAAGCTACAGTACTTTGACTACCTGATGCAAAGAGCTAACTCTTTGGAAAAGACCCTGATCCTGGGAAAGGGTGAAGGCAAAAGGAGAAGGAGGCAGCAGATGAATGAGATGGTTAGCAACACTAACTCAATGGACGTGAATTTCCAGGAGATGGACAGGGAAGCCTGGCATGCTGTAGTTCACGCGTTTGCACGGAATTGGAATTGACTTGGTAACTGAACAACAATAACTATTTCCTTTTTTATTTTCTTAGATCTTGTCTTTATATTTTACCTCTCCTTGGTTCTAAATTTCATTGAATAGCAACACTGTTTTTTACTTTTAACTCTTTCCTTAGAATTTCTTGCACATTACATAGATTTGTCTAGGGATTCTCCTTTAACAAGAATTATCTAAATGCCATGTAAAAGTGTGAAGAATTTATTAGAAAAATGTGGAAGACTTTTCTCACTGAAAACCACTTACCAAGTATTCTATAACCAATGAAAGCAAGTTGTGGGAGGGAGTTGAATAGGAGAGGGTGGGTAGTAGTAGCCTGTTCAGCTTTATTTTGGAGTGCCACCTGCTGGTAAATGAAGTCCAGTAGAGTCTGACAAACAAAAATAAGAACTATGTTGGAAGATTAGAACAATCAAATTGTTTTATATAAAGTATATCTAATTATTTGAATCACTGTGGAAAATGCTGATTTGATTTAGTAACTGAATAATTCAATTATTAAAGATATTTTTCTCAAAGCTTTTTGTGGGGTAATTTCTTTATTTTAAAGTCTGAACTCTAATCAGAAAACTGAAAATATATTTTGAAGGTACATTATGTTAACTAATTCATCAAATATTTAAGTATTTAAGTGTAATATTTTGCTAGACATGAGCTGTGGTGGTGAAAGGAGCAGATAGAATCTCCCTGCCTTCATGGGACTTAGAGTTCAGAGTAAAGAGAAGTAAAATGACAGATTGCTAAAAGAGGATATGAATAAAACAAATAAGGAGCAGAGTGAGAGAGAAAGAGAGAGAGAGAATAGTGAGTGGCTGAAGGAAACAACTTTGGACGGGACTTTGAGGATAGGTGTTTCTGATAAGACTTTTAAGCACTTGTTTTTTTGCTATATTCCCAGCACTGAACACAATGCCTGGTACGTAGTCAATGTTCCGTGAATATTTGTTGAATGAAAGGGTAGATGACTCTGGATGATAACCTTGAACAGAGTTGAAACATCATTAGCTTTTCTTTTTGTTCTGGTCATATATTCATGGGTCAGGTTGGTCTAATAGTATAAAAATGTGGTAGAAAGAGAGTGGAGGAAAACTGCTGAAAATGTATGTAGCATACTCTTTTCCCCTTTGAGCTGGGCCAGTTGATAAAATCCAATCCAGGTTCAAAGATTGATGAGAATGATAACTCAGTTCAAGGCTACTTTCACTTTAGTTTACTGCTGAGCTACCAAACAAGCAGTGCTAGGGATACAAGAAGTATTATGTGATATTTTTGGAAATTCTTTAAAAAAAGGAGTATGTGTGTATTCTTTCCCTTCTTCCATCTTGCTTCTTGGAATACAGTTGTGGTGACTGGTGCTCCAAAACTGATAATGGGTCAAGAGTTCAAGGGCTACAGAAATAAACCCATGTACCTATGGTCAATTAATCTATGACAAAAGAGGCAAGATTACACAATGTAGGAAAGACAGCCTCTTCAACAAATGGTGCTTGGAAAACTGGACAGCTACATGTAAAAAATGAAACTAGATCACTCTTTAACACCATACCCAAAAATAAGCTCAAAATGTTTTAAAGACCTAAATGTGAGACTGGACACTATAAAACTCCTAGAGGAAAACATATGTTGAACACTCTCTGACATAAATCGTAGCAATATCTTTTTTGACCCATTTTCCAGAATAATGGAAATAAAAACGAAAATAAATGGGATCTACTTAAACTCAAATGCTTTTGCACAGCAAAGGAAACAACAAGCAAAATGAAAAGACAACCACAGACTAGGAGAAAATATTTGCAAATAACTTGACCAGAAAGGGATTAGTCTCCAAAATCTACAAAGAGCTCATGAAGTACAACATAATCAAAACAATCCAATCAAAAAATGGGCAGAAGACCTAAATAGACATTTCTCCAAAGAAGACATACAGATGGCCAAGGGGCATGTGAAAAGCTGTTCAACATCACTCATTATTAGAGAAATGCAAATCAAAACTACAATGAGATGTCACTTCATATCAATCAGAATGGCTATTATCAAAAAATCCACAAACAATAAATGCTGGAGAGGGAGTGGAGAGAAGGGAACCCTCCTACATTATTGGTGGGAATGTAAATTGGTGCAGCCGCTATGGAGAACAATATGGTGGTTCCTTAAACTAAAGCTAAAGCTATCACGTGACCCTGCAATCCCACTCCTGGGCATGTATCCAGAGAAAAACGTGGTCCAAAGGGATACATGAACCCAAGTGTTCCCTGCAGCACTGTTTACAATAGATAAGACATGAAAGCAGCCTAAGTGTCTGAATGGATAAAGAAGACGGGGTTCATATACCTCCTGCCACAATTTGCCTTCTCACATTCTATGCTCCAGAGCTGTCAAACTAAAGAATGTGAGAAGGCAAAGTGGCAAGAGGTATATGAATTTATATATTATTCAATATTTTAAAACTTATTCTATTGTAGGCTTTCCTTTGATAGTGTGACTTAAAGATTTCTACAGATCCCTAAATGCCTCAAAGTATCTCCTTCATTGGTTGCATCAGCCCTTAAAATTCCTATGAAGCAACCTCTTTTGTTTAAAGTTCTTTTGTCTTTCTTTCTATGAAACTTACCTTATTTTATCGAGAAAGTTAGTGTCCACTGACCATAATCATCAGAAATTGTATCAGACTCAGGATATTCTGATGAAGAATATTTTGGCAGCTTTGGTAAAGACTACAGCTTTAGGGACTAAAGGCAGGTCTAGGAAGGATTCTGTGGTGGGGTATCCTGGAAAATCCAGTGGCAAGGTGAGCGTAGTAAAACTTTGTAGGGTTAGTAGGTGGATAGAAGAGAGAAGGCTTCCCTGGTGGCTCAGTGGTAAACTGCCCACCAAAGCAGGAAATGCAGGAAGGGCAAAAAGTTGAAGCACTGAGACATTTTATTTTCTTGGGCCCCCAAATCACTGCAGACAGTGATTGCAGCCATGAAATTAAAAGGCATTTGCTGCTTGAAAGGAAACTATGACAAACCTCAGTTCAGTTCAGTTCAGTTGCTCAGTCATGTCCTACTCTTTGTAACCCTATGAATCGCAGCATGCCACGTTTCCCTGTCCATCACCAACTCCCGTAGTTTACTCAAACTCACGTCCATTGAGTCGGTGATGCCATCCAACTGTCTCATCCTCTGTCATCCCCTTCTCCTCCCTCCTTCAATCTTTCCCAGCATCAAGTTCTTTTCCAATGAGTCAGTTCTTCGCATCAGGTGGCCAAAGGATTGGAATTTCAGGTTCAGCATCAGTCCTTCCAGTGAATATTCAGGACTGATTTCCTTTAGGATGGACTGGTTGGATCTCCTTGCAGTCCAAGGGACTCTCAAGAGTCTTCTCCAACACCACAGTTCAAAAGCATCAATTCTTCAGTGCTCAGCTTTCTTTTTAGTCCAACTCTCACATCCATACATGACTACTGGAAAAACCATAGCCTTGACTAGATGGACCTTTGTTGGCAAAGTAATAATGTCTCTGCTTTTTAATATGCTGTCTAGGTTGGTCATAACTTTTCTTCCAAGGAGTAAGCATCTTTTAATTTCAAAGCTGCAGTCACCACCTGTAGTGATTTTGGAGCCCAAGAAAATAAAGTCTGTCACTGTTGCCACTGCTTCCCCATCTATTTGCCATGAAGTGATGGGACCAGATGCCATGATATTAGTTTTCTGAATGTTGAGCTTTAAGCCAACTTTTTCACTTTCCTCTTTCACTTTCATCAAGAGGCTCTTCAGTTCTTCTAATGACAAACCTAGACAGCATATTAAAAAGCAGAGATATCACTTTGCTGACAAAGGTCCACATCAAAGCTATGGTTTTTCCAGTAGTCATGTATGGATATGAGAGTTTTACCACAAAGAATGTTGAGCTGCAATCCCTATCAAGCTACCAACAGTATTTTTCACAGAACTAGAACAAATAATTTCACAATTTGTATGGAAATATAAAAAACCTTGAATAGCCAAAGCAACCTTGAGAAAGAAGAATGGAACTGGAGGAATTAACCTGCCTGACTTCAGGCTATACTGCAAAGCCACAGTCATCAGTACAGTATGGTATTGGCACAAAGACAGAAACATAGATCAATGAAACAAAATAGAAAGCCTAGAGATAAGTCCACGCACCTGTGTACACCTTATCTTTGACAAAGGAGGTAATAATATACAATGGAGAAAGGACAGTCTCTTTAACAAGTGGTGCTGGGAAAACTGGTCAACTACTTGTAAAAGAATGAAACTAGAACACTTTCTAACACCATACACAAAAATAAACTCAAAATGGATTAAAGATCTAAATGTAAGACCAGAAACTATAAAACTCCTAGAAGAAAACATAGGCAGAACACTCTCTGACATAAATCATAGCAGGATTCTCTATGACCCACCTCCTAGAGTAATGGAAATAAAAGCAAAAATAAACAAATGGGACCAAATTGAAGTTAAACGCTTTTGCACAATGGAGGAAACTATAAGCAAGGTGAAAAGACAGCCTTCAGAATGGGAGAAAATAATAGCAAACGAAGCAATGGACAAAGAATTAATCTCAAAAATATACAAGCAACTCCTGCAGCTCAATTCCAGAAAAATAAATGACCCAATCAAAAAATGGGCCAAAGAACTAAACAGACAGTTCTCCAAAGAAGACATACAGATGGCTAACAAATACATGAAAAGATGCTCAACATCACTCAGTATCAGAGAAATGCAAATCAAAACCACCATGAGGTACCATCTCACGCTGGTCAGAATGGCTGCTATCCAAATGTCTACAAACAATAAATGCTGGAGAGGGTGTGGAGAAAACGGAACCCTCTTACACTATTGGTGGGAATGCAAACTAGTACAGCCACTATGGATAACAGTGTGGAGATCCCTTAAAAAACTGGAAATAGAACTGCCATATGACCCAGCAATCCCACTGCTGGGCACACACACAAAGGAAACCAGAATTGAAAGAGACACGTGTACCCCAATGTTCATCGCAGCACTGTTTACAATAGCTAGGACATGGAAGCAACCTAGATGTCCATCGGCAGATGAATGGATAAGGAAGCTGTGGTACATATACACAATGGAATCTTACTCAGCCATTAAAAAAAATACATTTGAATCAGTTCTAATGAGGTGGATGAAACTGGAGCCTATTATACAGAGCGAAGTAAGTCAGAAAGAAAAACACCAATACAGTATACTAACACCTATATATGAAATTTAGAAAGATGGTAACGATGACCCTATATGTGAGACAGCAAAAGAGACACAGATGTAAAGAACAGACTGTTGGACTCTGTGGGAGAAGGCGAGGGTGGGATGATTTGAGAGAATAGTATTGAAACATGTATATTATCATATGTGAAACAGATCGCCAGTCCAGGTTCATGCATGAGGCAGGCTGTTCAGGGCTGGTGCACTAGGATGACCCTGAGGGATGGGATAGGGAGGGAGGTGGGTGGGGGGTTCAGGATGGGGAACACGTGTACAGCCATGGCTGATTCATGTGAATGTATGGCAAAAACCACCACATTATTGTAAAGTAATTAGCCTTCAATTAAAATTTAAAAAAAAATTTAAAAAATAAAAGAATGAATATCCCACACACCCTCACCTCCGCCATTCTACAGCAAGTCAGCTCATAACTAATAATGGATGCTTTTGAACCGTGGTTCTGGAGAAGACTCTTGACAGTCCCTTGGACTGCAAGGAAATCAAACCAGTCCATCCTAAAGGAAATCAACCCTGAATATTCATTGGAAGGACTGATGCTGAAGCTCCAATCCTTTGGCCACCTGATGCGAAGAACTGACTCATTGGAAAAGACCCTGGTGCTGGGAAAGAATGAAGGAGGGAGGAGAAGGGGACAACAGAGGATGAGATGGTTGGATGGCATCACCAACTCGCTGGACATGAGTTTGAGTAAACTCCAGAAGTTGGTGATGGACAGGGAAGCCTGGCATGCTGCAGTCTGTGGGGTCGCAATGAGTCAGACATGACTGAGAGACTGAATTGAACTGAATTGAAGTGATGCTGGCAAAGATTGAAGGTAAAAGAGACGGGAGTGGCAGAGAATGAGATGGCTCAATACCATCACCGACACTTTGGACATGAATTTGAGCAAACTCCGGGAGTTAGCAGAGGACAGAGGAGCCTGGCGCGCTGCAGTCCATTGTGTCGCAAAGAGTTGCACACGACTTAGCGACTGAATGATGAGGGAGAGATAAAGGAGAGAGAATGTAAAATGTTGATAAAAGAATCGTTCAAGATGTATTTATTAAATGGGCTTGTGTTTTGGTTAGTAAGCTTGAATTTTCTTTTAAGTGGCATTTATCAGTGACCATTTACTCCCATGGTCCTGTCCTGCTTGCTGCTTCATTGAGAGAGACATCAAAGTCCTTTGTAAAATGTACAGTCCTTTACCTAGGCAACATATGTGTGTTATTTTGCCTTCAAATTCCCAAGCGTTGCCTCAGTAATTAAAGAAATTAATACCCACCCAATAAAAGAACACAGTGAATGAACCAAACCCACAAAAAATATATATACTAGTTAACCAGAGCCTTTTGGAAATTGTACCTCTTCTTCCTTGACTGTCACACATGCTGACAACTATTTATGATGGAATCTAAAGCCAGATCATTGTGGATGTTTGTGCTAGATGGACCTTTCAGGGACCTTTAAGTCAAGTTGTATTGGAAGCCTCTGTTCAGTCTTCCATAAGACCAGTCCAAAGGAAGGAAGTCTTAAACATACACACACACACACACAAAGTCAGAGATTCAGAATATGTAGAGATCTGATAAATTTAACTCTCTCATTGTACAGATTAAAAAACTCAAGTCTTGACAACTTGGTTGTCTTACCCTGTATTATCACTAATTAATAGCAGAGCCAGGATTAGAACCCAGGTCTCTTAGCTGTAAAACTAATGGACTTCCCACAGTATCTAGTTGCCTCAAATCTAGGTGTTAGATACACACTTTAAGAGCCCACAAAAACATCAAACAAAGCAAGGCAAAATGCTAAAAACAAGATCCTGCAAGTCTGACATCAAACACTGGGAGAAAAGGTATAAGTATTAGGCGGAATAGAATCTCAAGCCATTTTGTCTTTCGTAGAACGTAGATTGCATCAACTGTACTAAATGATTTTTTTCCTACTAAAACTGCTAAACAAAACAACAGAATATGGGTTGCTACTTATTTGGGACTTGAAACATTTTCTGATATAATATGATGTGTGTCATTTGAAATTTGGCTTCAATAATTTGTGCAATCATTATTAGCTATAGACAAAGAGTAAGAATGAGGCTATTGTGTGAAGATGCCTGACTGAATGCAAAAGGAGTCAGAATTAAGGTCATGTTTATTCTACTGGACATTTTACTCCTTATCTAGACACTAGGAAGGCAAAAAGCATGGTAATAAGGCATATTGGTGACCTAATTTGGGAGGCATTGTCAATGTGAATGAGGAAAGAAAAGTAAAATACATATATACAAGTTTAGACATATATGCCAGGGAAGATACAAGCAGGACTTCATTTCAAAGGAAACCTGACAACAGCTTGAAATGAAATTGTGTTCCAGAAACTCTAAGGATAGGAAAGACGTAGAAGATGATAATGACTAAAAAAGAAACAGGGAATTTTAACAGTTTGCAAGATGATAGAACATTATAATACAGAAGAGAGAAAAATATACCCTAAACAAAGAAGTGCAACTATGAATTTATACACATTTACATAAATTTTTCATCTCAAAACCTATGATTAAAAATATTTCTGTTATATTGGAGATAAAAACATTTTTAGTGTGGAAATGGACATGGTATCAAAATAGCCAAGTAAAGGGATGGGTTGCATAGAAAAGGGACTGCGAGTACAATGTGAAGGTGTTGGTAACATCCTCACGATCCCATTTAAATTAAAGACAAGAGTAAAGAGCAAAAAGGAAGTTGCTGTGTCTACCTTATCTTGTGTATTATGCTCTTTTTTCTCTGCTGCTTCATGGAGAAAAAATTAAACAAAATTTTTCTCTTGTCCTTGTCAATTTCTAGGTCTAGAAAAGAGTAGCCAGGTGGCTGTTACAACACATTGCAAGGTGGTGAAGCTGAGGCTCCTGCTATAATCCTAGGAGCACTCTTGATATCTCAGCAGACTAGAGCCAGTATTGCTCAATATTCATCATTCTCTCACATTTTTGGAATTTACAGGGTTAGAATCCTTTCAAAACCCTTTATCAGAGCATACAACAGTCTGTTCCCCACTATATGAAAGTGTCCAACTCTTTGCAACCCCTTGGACTGTAGCCCTCCAGGCTCCTCTGTCCATGGGATTTCCCAGGCAAGATTACTGGAGTGGGTAGCCATTCTTTCTCCAGGGGATCTTCCTGACACAGTGTATAAGTAATGTTATAATGAAATTCAGCACATGTGATTGCTATGTAGTGAGATTCTTTCAAAAATTATACGCCATTGGACCAGAAATGGATCCTTCCTACTCAGCTGGATGAAGTACTAGGGTGCCCTTTTGGCAGATGGCTCTATTTCATGATAGAAGGAATCCATGAAAGATTGTGAGAGATTTAAACTGAAGGCTGACTTAACCAGAAATATCAAGTGATCCAAATACACAAATTCTCACCAATCTACAGGTATGCAGGGGTTTAATTGTTCTGCAAAAGTATAAGAGAAATGATAGATGATATATGATAAGTAAAAAAGAGACAGACTTATAAGAAAGAAAAGATACTTTAGCATGAATTTTAGTAAACATCCATCTAGCCTTCAGTTCTAAGAGGAAAATCTGCCCGACAACAAAGTAGTCATTATTTACCAGTCAGGACTTCTGGGAGCCCAAAAACAACTTCAGATCATCTCCCAGAAGAGCTTTAGGAATGATCTGGATACCAGCTTTCTCCTTTCTCTATTCTGAAATTCTGCCTGTTTAAAAATTTCAAATGTAGCACAGCCATCAGCGATGCTCTACTCTTCCTCAGCCAGAACATAAGCTGCTTGGGGTCATTTTCTTAGACAGGCACACTATTTTGACAAAGGGCCCTGTGTCAGCATTACTTTACCTCATTATATCCTTTCATGAATCAATTCAGGGACTCCTAAACAACATCCTCTTTCTTTTGCCTACTCAGTTCTGTGTATCTGAAAGGTTCAGCTTTTAAAAAAACAAACTAAAAGAAAGGCTGCAACTCTTCAGATTTCTGAAACAATATCATATGCGCTGACAGAGCATATGCTCTGACCTCTTTTTGTGCTCATCACCGTGTCTGTGACGCCACAGTGATGATTATAAAGAATTTATTGAATGCATCAGATAAAAGTTATCATTGACAGAACTGATTTACATTCAAGGACCTTAAAATAAGTGCTTCATGGCTGAGGGAAACCTGTTTCTGCTACAACTAATATTTACGAGATGTATTTATGAGTACCTGCTACATGAGTCAGGCACTATTTACTTCATTTCAATCTTACTAAATGAAAAAGAAAAAAAAAATCTCACTGAATGCCAACTATTGTGTTTATGCTAGGAACACAGAGATTAATGAAATATAATCATTGTTTTCAAGAGGCTCACAGTCTGGTAGGGAGAGAGATTCCAAATGAATATTAAATAGTCACATTCAGTAATGATACAGTAAGTATAAGGAAAGAAGCAAGCATGGAGGGCTGCAGAAGTAAGTAGGAGGCCTTAAGCAAGGTTTTCTGCAGAAGTGACTTTTGAAAAGTCTTGAAGAAGACTAGAAAGAAGAAGCAGCTTGAACTAGGGCCAAGGGCTGAGAACCAATGCTTGAGTGGTACTAGAGAATAGAGTAGGATGTGAGGAGTTGAGGGGCAAATGATGGCCGAAGAGTCAGGCAGAGTCCAGATCATTCAAAGCTTCATGTGACATGCTCAGGAGCTTTCCTAGCAGATACTGGATGGAATGTTTTATTCCTAGAGGAGAATTTTATGGGGGTGGAAAAAGAAACTTTGAAAAACATTAGATCACAAAGACTTCTTTAAAGTAGAGTCTCAACTTAAATATGTTAATGTGTATTATGACTCTCTGAAACAAGGATATACTATACAGTTTTTTTAAATGTAACACTTATAAAACATCATTATTGGGGACTAGAGTTCTGAAAAGCACACTTTGGGAAGAAATGTACAAATCTTTGGGGGAACCATTAAGAATTTTAAATAGACTGATATTATGGATAGGTTTGCATTGTGGAACTCACTGGCAGCACTTCAGGCCTCTCCAGCAGGTAGTGTAGTCAACAATTGTAAGGGGACAAAATTGATGGCAGAGAGAGAGTTTAGGAGACCATTGTTCAAAGGGAGCAAAAAACAAGGGTCTGCAGTTAGGTAGTTGAAGGAAGATGAGGATTTTTTAAATGTTTAGGAGGCTGGAGTGACAAACTTGATCACAGATTGAATTAAAGAGAGTGAGGGATAGGAAATACTCAAAATTTCTAATATGGGTGATTGAGTGAATGGGATGCCAAGAATTAAGTATTTATAAGAGGGGGAGTTGGGCTAGAAAAGATACCATGAGTTTAGTTTTAGGCAAATTGACATTGAGGAAGTCTATGTCATACCTGATGGCATTTTTAGGAGATAAGTGGATATGAATATGAAGCTCTGTTAAATATACAGATTTGATAGTCAACAGTATATCGGTGTAGCTAAAATTATGACAATATTAAAAATCAAGTAGAATTAGGGAAACTATGGACTAAGGTTGGGAACCAGGGAGAATTCTAACAAGAGTGTTTGCATACATAACAATTTCAAAAAAAAAAAGAAAAAAAAAAAACAATTTCAAAACTTTGAGTCAACTCAAACCATAAACTCACATTGCTATATAAAACACCAACAACACATATTAGGTCTATTTCAATGATGACTTTGTTGTTGTTGTTGTTCAGTTACTCAGACATGTCTGACTCTTTATAATGCCACAGACTGCAGCATGCCAGGCTTCCCTGTCCATCACCAACTCCCAGAGTTTGCTCAAACTCATGTCCATTGAGTCAGTGATGCCATCCTACCATGTTACCCCCTGTCATACCCTTCTCCTCCTGCTTTCAATCTTTCCCAGCATCAGGGTGATTTCCAATGAGTCGGCTCTTTGCATCAGGTGGCCAAAGGATTGGAATTTCAGCTTCAACATTTGTCCTTCCAATGAACACCCAGGAATGATCTCCTTTAGGATGGACTGGTTGGATGTCCTTGCAGTCCAAGGAACTCTCAAGAGTCTCTTCCAGCACCACAGTTCAAAAGCATCAATTCTTTGGCACTCAGCTTTCTTTATAGTCCAACTCTCACATCCATACATGACTACTGGAAAAACCATAGCTTTGACTAGATGGACCTTTGTTGGAAAAGTAATGTCTCTGCTTTTTAATATGCCATCTAGGTTGGTCATAGCTTTTCTTCCAAGGAGCAAGCGTCTTTTAATTAAAGTCTGTCAGTGTTTCCATTGTTTCCCCATCTATTTGCCATGAAGTGATGGGACCAGATGCCATGATCTTAGTTTTCTGAATGTTGAGTTTTAAGCCAGCTTTTTCACTCTCCTGTTTCACTTTCATCAGGAGGCTCTTTAGTTCTTCTTTGCTTTCTGCCATACGGGTGGTGACATCTGCGTATCTGAGGTTATTGATATTTCTCATGCGAGTCTTAATTCCAGGCTTCCCTGGTTGGCTCCACGGTAAAGAACCTGCCTGCAATGCAGGAGCCGCAAGAGATGTGGGTTCGATCCCTGGGTCAGGAAGATGCCCTGGTGGCGGGCATGGCAACCCACTCTGGTATTCTTGTCTGGAGAATCCCATGGATGGAGGAGCCCGGTGGGCTACGGTCCAAGGGTCGTAAAGAGTCAGACATGACTGAAGTGACAGCACACTCGAAATCTTGATTCCAGCTTATGCTTTATCCAGCCCAGCGTTTCGCGTGATGTATTCTGCATATAAGTTAAATAAGCAGGGTGACAATATACAACCTTGACGTACTCCTTTCCCAATTTTAAACAAGTCTGTTGTTCCAGTGATGATTTTGGTTCGACAGTAAGTTCGTGTCTTTTCTTACTTAAACTTTATCTATATCAAATATTTTCACAGCATTCTCCATTCCCACTCCAATTAAATTACCAGAGTTTTATTTTATTTTTTAACTCAGAAGTGCTTTGTCTCTTTTAGTCACTCTTTGACAATAAGTTCAGTAGCAAATAGAGACTTAAACTGAAGCTGTCCAAAGAAGACATATACATGGCCAACAGGTGCACGAAAAGCTGCTCAACCTCACTAGTTAGGAGAGAAACGCAAATCAAAACTACAATGAGGTCCCATCTCACAGCAGTCAGAATGGCCATCATTAAAAAGTCTATAGATAACAAATAATGGAGTGAGTGTGGAGAAAAGGGACTATTGCTGTATTGGTGGGAATGCAAATTGGTGCAGCCACTATGGAAAACAGTATGAAGGTTCTTCAAAGAAAACTAAAAATAGAGTTGCCACATGTTGCTCATGTAATAGCAGTAAACTTCCGTTTACTACTAAGTAGCATTCCATTGTTTGGACATTCAACAATTCATGTTCATCACTTATCAGTGGACATTTGGACTGTTTGCCAATGCTTATGATTACTGCAAATGAAACTGAAATGAACATTTGTGTATATAAAAAATAATAAACTGCGGCTGTCATATTCAAATCCATGATTTTGCAGGTTGCTAGTGGTGGCTCCAAAATTTCTATATAGGAAGGGCTTGGGGAGGCAATCTGGTTGAAAAGTGCTAAGGTAGGGCTTACATAAGACTTTTTTTTTCTTTTTTACTAAGATTAAACCTTTCTTTGAGGAAATTAGGGGTTTATGAAAATTATGCATGGAGTAGAGGGAGCTATATTTTCCAGAGAGCCTCCACTTGGCCCCATGACTGCTCTTTCACATAATTAAATATGTGGTAATTAATATTTCAAGCTGATACTGAAATTGACCCTCTAAGTAGCTAACAATATGTTAATCTGGAAAATGTCTCCAGCAATTAAATTGTGCTATGCCGTATCTTTATCATATTTCTATTAATTTAATTTACACTTTTGATTAAATAACCTATCAGCATTCTATTCTTTAATACATTGAAGTTGCTTTTTAAGAGCACTGTGATCGAACTTTAAAATACAGTCATCGGGACTTCATTGGTGGCTAAGACTTCACAATCCTGAAGCAAGCGGCCTGGGTTCCAACCTTGGTCAGGGAACTAGATCCCACATGCTGCAACTAAGAGTTCTCAAGTCATAACTAAAGATCCTGTTTCTATTTATGTTTTTTTTGTTTTGTTTGGTTTCTTTTTGGCTGCACTGCACAGCATGCGAGATCTTTGTTCCCAACCAGGATAGAACCTATGCCATCTGCAGGTAAAGCGTAGATTCTTAAACCACTGGACCACCAGAGAAGTCCCTCAATTTATGTCTTCTTATCCTCTTAAAATGTCAGTCTTCACATGTTTTATAATGTACATATTTTCATAATATCTTAGGCTAGTAGGACATGTGTATAGAGCAGAATTCCCCCACCTCCCCCCCCCAACAAAGCTTTGATGATGATTGAAATTGCATTTTAAAGTTGTTTTTTTCTTTTGTTTTTCAGTTTGGTTTGTGCTGACCCAATGTTCAGTCACTTGATTCAGAGAACCCTCACAGAACCTAAGTAGAAAGATGCCTGGATAATAGTTTTTTTATATGGTCACTATAGAGTTCTAAGAGGAAGGGATGAAAAGAGACTCTGAACGCTTATGACAATTGATGTGACATCAGACTTTTATTTCAGTCAATATGTGACTTAGCATAAATGTATTTTAGAGAAACAGATAATGAAAATCAGATTCAATGAAATATTCATAAAAGGCCTAACATGCTCAACAAAAATATATTAAGTACCTTTTATGTACAAGACATCACAAAATTCTCAAAATGAAGTAGAAGGAGATGAAAAATAATGGGATATATAGATGAATAAGATATGATCTTTCTCACCAGGGAAATTCCAGTCTGGTAAAAGAGATATACAAAGTAAGCATGTAAAATACGAAGAAAGCTGTGAGATGGTAGAAAGAAGACTAGTAGAATTGTATCTCAGATGTGAAGAATTGTATTTTCTACTTCCTGGTTTAGACTAAACTGACACCCAGCTAAAATGGAATTTTAAGTAAATAAGGAATAATTATTCATTTTAAATATACCCCATTACATGGAACATACTTACACTAAAAATTTACTTTTTAAAAAACTATGAAATTCAAATTTAACAGGGTATCCAGTGTTATTACTCCCTAAGTTTGGCAACCTTATTTTAGGCAAGCGTGCTGGTTATTTATAGTCTGCCAGATTCACCCACCCTCTTCTGCCCTACTGGATATCCCTCCTGGAGACCGACTCCTGAGATCTCTGTTTCCTGTGTTTCCTTGCCAGTTGGCTTCTTGTTGAAATCAGTCAGTGGGAGGGGCTGGGAGCAGAATAGACATCAGGAACAGGGAGAGGTCAGGTCTTCTTCCTTGCCTCTTCCATGCCTCAGTGAAGCTTCTCCGGTGGTGCCAATATTCCTTTATAGCAACAACTATTGCATGACAGTTCTGCCTACATGCCTTTAGCTCTCCTGCAGCATTGGTCACACTTTTTTCCTCCTATGGATCTTTCAGGTTTGGAAGTAGCAACAAACTACTCCCTTTGTTGCTAAAATCTGGATGTCTCAGCATTCTTTTTGGTTTCCCTAACTTTGCGTATATCTCTGTAGGTAGTCTATTATAATCTTCTATTGAACTGAGTTTCCTTCCTGGTCCCTGGTTGGTAAAGCCAGTCTCTTTTTCTTTGAGTCATATCTCTTTATTTATGAGATGGGGAAAATAATATCTCTTTTATAAATATATATATATATACATATAGAGAGAGTAAGGAGATTATATACATGGATATCATGGAGTGGGGGAGGGCTCTCACATTTGAATTCATACTTAGCACACATTTTACAGCTCTGGTATAGCTGAGTGTTGTTCAGTTGCTAAGTAATGTCTGATTCTGTGACTCCGTGGGCTGCCATATACCAGACTTCCCTATCCTCACCATCTCCCAGAGTTTGCTCAAACTCATGTCCATTGAGTCAGTGATGCCATCCAACCATCTCATCCTCTGTCATCCCCTTCTCTTCCTGCCCTCAATCGTTCCCAACATCAGGGTCTTTTCCAATGAGTTGCCTCTTTGCATCAGGTGGCCAAAGTATTAGAGCTTCAGCTTCAGCATCAGTCCTTCTAATGAATATTCATGGTTGATTTCCTTTAGGGTTGACTCATTTGATCTCCTTGCAGTCCAAGGGACTCTCGAGAGTCTTCTCCAGCACCACAATTCAAAAGCATCAATTCTTTGGGACTCAGCCTTCTATATGGTCCAACTCTCACATCAGTACAGGACTACTGGAAAAACCATAGCTTTGACTATATGTTCTTTTGTCAGCAAAGTGACATCTCTGCTTTTTAATATGCTTTTCATCCAAGGAGCAAGTGTCTTTTAATTTCGTGGCTACAGTCACCGTCCAAAGTGATTTTGGAAACCAAGGAAATAAAATCTGCCACTGATTCCACTTTTTCCCCATCTACTTGCCATGAAATGATGGGAAAGGATGCCATGATCTTAGTTTTTTGAATGTTGTGTTTCAAGCCAGCTTTTTTACTCCTCTTTCACCTTCATCAAGGGGCTCTTTAGTTCCTTTTCACTTAGTGCCATTAAAAATGGAGTTGTTGTTATAGTCACTTGAATGCAAACCCTTTCACCTCCCTCTCTTCCCACCATGAGCTAATTATATACCATTGCTGGTATTCCATTTAATCTCTTTGAGTCTCAATTTCTTCATGTGTTAAATTGAGATTTTACTTATCTCACCTGCCAAACAGGATTTTTATGTTAAGACCATTTTTGTTGAAGCACTTGTAAAACACTACAAATATTAGTTAGCATTATTGTTCATTTTGCAGGTTACTTTCTTATGTTATTTATATTTCTATCTCAAATGGCTTAGATAACACTCAATTTTTTCTGCAAGAAAACAGAGATGAAACTTCCACTCACATATAAACTACTTTCTAAAAGTAGGTGTGCATTTTCTAGACATTATTGATAGATTCTGTGATTGCAGGTGTGGTGTAAGGTCTCACTAGCCCACTGATCTTTCTTCTCTTCTGTGCTGAGCTGCTATCCTACTTTAACTGAAGTTTCTCAATGAGGGTTTCTAGTAGGATAGACAAGAGGGTTCTAACTTCTGAAAACATGTTCATATTTTACCTGGACAGGTAAGGCTAACTTAGGGGTTGAGAGAGGAGATTATCTTCTGAACTTCAGTTAGCACAAATCAATTGATTAGATTAACCCAGAGTTAGCTAAAAATATCCAGATAGTAAGATGGGCACATTTCAGTGGAGGAGCAACGCATGATCATAAACATCTAAGAATAAATAGCTCAACAAGCTTTCATTCTATTTATACCCAACAGAAGGTGGCTGCTTCCCTAAGATGCCTCCCACCAGATGGTGACTTCTCAGTTCATTTTTTTAACTACCTGTAAAATAATAACACATGGCTCTGACTTCTTTTCATTTTACAATTCACCTTTCAGCACTAGATTACTATAGTTTCTGATTTCCATCTGGGCAAAAAAATTCCTTAAAAGGCAGGAGGTCAAAGTCACAGGCAAACACATATGCACACAAATATATTTAGTTTTATAAATAGAATCTTCATTCTCCATCTGTAATTATTGACAACTGATTTCTTGTTTCAGACCATGTTATCTTCTCTACCTACATAACAGCAGTTACCTCTGTTGACTCGAGAAATGAAAGCTGATTTTAAATTATCCTAGAGAAAATGTAATTACAAAGGATATTGAAAGTTTTCCATATATAGTGCATTCTAAACTCAATATAAAAGTCCTTGAATTATCTATATCAATCCTCATTCCCCAAATCTCCTTTTGTTAGTATTTATGATTGAGAATTGACAGCAGTTATACTAAGCCTCTGAGATAATGAGGGTAAGACTTTCTAGTAATGAGGTGTCACTAGAGCTTAGCTACTACTCTGATCAATTACTTTGTTTTGCCTGAATTTATGACCACATATTGCTCTCTTAAATTTAGCTGAAAGTGAAAAGAAAGTGAAGTCGCTCAGTCGTGTCCAACTTGTAGCGACCCCATGGACTGCAGCCTACCAGGCTCCTCCATCCATGGGATTTTCCAGGCGAGAGTACTAGAGTGGGTTGCCATTGCCTTCTCCGAAGCAGGCAAATAGATACTGCTGGTAGAAAGAGGTATGGAGCCAGTAGAAGGATTAGGATCTGCTCATCATCACTACTGGGAAAATAATTCACAATAACTCAAGGGTGGGCTAGTTTATCATTCTCTTAAGTGCAATTTAGCAAATGTTGTTTTGGAGAAATGAAATGATGTCCTGCTCTGCCACCAAGTATAAATTCATCTCAGCTGTTTTGATCTTTATTTCCCAGGGTGAGCTGATTATTGTACTGGGTACAATAAATGTGCTGTGTGCTTAGTTGCTCAGTCATGCCCAACTCCTCGTGACCCCATGGACAGTAGCCCACCAGGCTCCTCTGTCCATAGGGGTTCTTCAGGCAAGAACACTGGAGTGGGTTGCTATGTGCTCCTCCAGGGGACCTTCCCAACCCAGGGATTGAACCCAGGTCTCCTACATTGCAGACAGATTCTTTACCATCTGAGCCACCAGGGAAGTACAGATACAATAAATAGGTTATGGGAAAAAGTCATATGTGAGTATGAAAAATAATATTCATTTAAAAGACACAATGAAATTAAAATAATTTTTAAGAGCAGTTGAATATTCACAGCAAATTTGAGAGGAAGTTACAGAGAATTCCTATATATCCCCAAAACTGACACGTGCATAACCTTCTTATTATCACCATCCCCCTTCAGAGTGGTACATTTGTTACAACTGATGAACCTACATTCATATCATTACCACCCAAAGTCCATAGTTTACATCGTGGTTCACTCTTAGTGTTATACGTTCTTTGTCTATGTTTGCACAAATACATAATGACATATATCCATCATTGTGGTATCAAAAAAAAAACAATAAAAATATTTATAGTCACTAAATAAACAATGATAATAATCACTCTCAACATCATATAGAGAACTTTCTCTTGTTACATAATTTTTAAAATTTTAGATTTTATAGCATAGGATGTTATAGCTATTACCCCCCAAAAAACCATGAAGTTAGAACATTTGAGAATGACTAGTCCAGCATCCTAATTTTACATAGAAAACTAAAGCCCATATAAATTAGGTGACTTTCCCAAAGACACAAAGCTGGCTCATGGCAGAAGATTGTACCAGACATGATCCCACATCTTCTGACTTTTAGTTTTGCCTTCTTTCCACTACTTTGCACACAGATATTTACTTCTATGTTAAAATTAAATTTATCCTTATAGTTAATAATTTTATTTTAAAAGGTGGTCCTCATCTTAGACACAATAAAATCGCCTGGACTGATGTTTAAACTACCAATGCCAGACTACATCCCAGATCAATTTCATTACAACATGTATATATGTGTGTGTGTGCTCAGTCACTCAGTTGTGCCCATCCTATGTGTTTACAGTTAAGTGTAAATAAAGAAGCTATATGCTGTTTGGGAAAATTTTTTTTTTTTCTACGTGTGTGGGTGGAATGGGGGGGTGGACAAATTATGGGTGTGAGAATTTCATATATCTTCTCAATGCTTTGTAATAGATCAAGTTATGGGAAATAAAAAATTAAACATTTATGCAGTGAATACTTACTATGCATTGTGAAGATATAGAAATAGAATATGTGAACTTCCTGTCCTGTGAAAATTCGCAAATTTCTATAGGAGATAAAACATGTACACACATTACACTGAAAGGAAAAACCAAGTTCGATTATATGTAGAAACTAGTATTATAAGCACCTTAGAAATTCAGAGAGAAAGGGAGAGAATGCACCATTCTCTAATCAGAAACACTCTATAGAGAAGTCAGGATTTGAGTTAGGATTTAGAATATGGGTGATGTTTTCTTGTGTGAAGACTAGATGGAGAATTTTTAGATTGAGGTAACAGAACAGCAAAGTATGGAAGCAAAGAAGTATAATGCCAATTTAAAGAGAATATGGACTAGGACAATTTGATATACCAAAATTGTGTCACAGATTAGCAGTAAGTAATATGAAAAGGTGGCTGGATTTTAACCGATGTTGAACTTCTATTGGATTGATTGCTTTTTCTTATTGATTCAATTGACTCTTTGTATACTATGAGCAATAATAATAGCTCTCAGCTAACCCTATTATTATCTCCATTTTATAGATGAATAAATTTGAGGCCCAAAGGAGTTAAATAACTTGCCGAAGATCGAAAGACTAGAATATGGTGTAGCTAGTATCTGTATATGACAATCTCATTCCTGAGCCTGTGCTCTTAAACATCACCTATACTGGTTTTATGTGTCTATCATATGTGTTGCAAATATTTTCTCCATTTCCATTTATCATCTTAACTTTTTGTATGATGTCTTTCACTGTTTAGACATTTAAATTTTTATATAGTCAAATTTTTAATATTTTTAAAAATGTACTCAGTTTTGTTTTAATGTGAAGAATAATAAAAATTCTACTGTATTTTAGTCTGAAGTTTTATGATTTTTATTTTCAACTTCATGATAATTAATCTTGAATCTCTTACTATGTGTGTCTATCATCTGAGATAGGGGTCTAATTTCACTTTTCCCCCAGATGGCTATCCATTTATTTCCAAAATATATCTTTTCTCTAATGAGTTGATATCCCACCTGATACAGTAGATGTTCAGAAATTTGCTAAATTACTGGACATTCTATCAATTAGTGTTTCATTCTGGTTAAAAAGAATTCTTATAAAAATTCAACCTTGGAAGGGTTACTAATTAGAAATACTACAGTGCAAGTTAGATAATATTGAGTTCTTAATACATAGCTGAGATCAATGTAGCAAAGAACAGTAATTTTGGCTCTGGAAGTCAAATCTTCATGAAGAAGAAAGATGATGAAAGAAAAAATTTTAATTTTAATTTAGGTTATGGTGAAAGAAACTATTGCCTTCTTCACAATTTTGTCTTTTATAAGCAAAATTCTCACATTTTTTGATGACGATAATTTAAGGACACCTGGCAACAACTGAAGTAATGAGGACTTATAACCTGACATTTTTAGTAAGCAAGTATCTCCAAAGTGTTCTATTATCTCCCAGCCTTCGACCAATGCAAAAGCCATCAAACAGGACGACCATAATGATAAATAATCTAGTGAAGACCTTTTCTCTGGAAATGTGAAACTAAGATGTGCTTTTGGGGGAAATGCCAAAACTTTTAATTTCTTCCAGGAAAACATCATACATGTGTATCAGCGATTCTTCTCTGTAGAGTATTGGGAAATTCACATGCAATATATTGAATAGTTTCCCCCCATTTCACTATGTGCATGCTCTGGACAATTAATGTCCCTACTTGCCTTCATAATGGTTCAGAGTGATCTAACACAGATTCAACCATCTGTCCATGTTTTGTTCCATTTGCAACATTTGTTCTTCCTGCTGATCTGACTGCTTCTTTTCTCTGCTTCCTGATTCAGATAGAGCAAGCTGTTCCAGAAATGCATTTGTTAGCCAAAAGCAAGTCCCTTTGACTATAGAAATATAAAATTCACCCCAGCTAGTAATGTTTAAGAAAACCATTGAGTTTTTCTTTTTTCTTTTTAAAAAACATATTGCTTAGAAAGCATTCCAGGTCTTTATGACAGAGGCTCTTGAATCTGTTGGCAAAATCAAATACAGGTAAATCTAAAACCATGGTTGGAAGAAATAAACAGTGTTTTCTTTATATGTGGCTCTGAAGATCACTGGTGTCCTCTTTCAGTAAAGTTTCCACTTTCCTGCTTGATAGGTGCATCTCAGCACATCTTACTGGAATCACTTACCTTCTTATTGGGGTACATTCTTGAGTTGTTCCCTCAGTGAGAATCATTTAGTGGTAAATTCTCTTGGTTTTATTATTATTTTTTTGAATAGTGTATTTCATTTTCAGAAGATCATTCTGATATGGCATTAAGGCATTAGCTGCCAGTTTATCTATGTCTCCCTTGTGGGTAATCTATCTTTTCTTTCTAGTTGCTTTTAAGACCTTCTTCCTGTCTTTGCTGTTCTGCAGCTTTATTCTGTATGTAGGTATGGGTTTCTTTTTATTTATACAGTTTGGCATTTATTGGACTTCCTGAATGTGGTTATGTCTTTAATTGATTTTAGAAAATTCTTAGCCATTGTTTTTTTTTTCTTTCTTTTTGGCTGTGCCACACAGCTTGTGGGATCTTAGTTCCACAACCAGGGATTGAACCCAAGACCCTGGCAGTGGAAGCACAGTGTCCTAACCAATGGACCACCAGGGAATTCCCTTAGTCATTATTTCTTTTCATATTGTCTTTCCTTATCTCAATTGCCTTTTGAGGAATTCTCATTAGCCCTTCTCACTCTGTACTTTATGTCTTCAAAACTCACTTTGGTGTTTTACATCAATTTGTCCCCTCAATCTGCAATCTGAAAATTTTTTCAGTTCTATAACTCATTCATTCTAGTCAGCTGTATCTAATCTGCTTTCTAATTCTTTGGTTGAGTTTTACATTTATTACATTTTCATTCTTATGAGTTAAATGTATTAGCTTTCAAATCTTCCTGATCAGTTCCTAATACCTTTTTCTCATTCTCAGATATTTCAATCTCTGTTATATTCCTGGAAATATATCAGAGTAATTTTGTATGTTTATCTGATAATTTCAGTATCTATAGTCTGTTAAGGTCTGGTTCTCTAGTATATTATTTATTCTATTTCCGATTTTTTTTTCCTTTTGTGTTTGTAATTTTTAAATTATTATTAAATAATTGGATTATTTAATTGTGTATTATTAAATAATTGGAACTCTATCTGTAGACATTAAGGCTAACATAAGAGTATACTCTTCCAAGGAGGGTTTGTTTTCTTCTTCCAGGGGCCTTCCAGGAAACACAACATACCAATGCCACTTAAATCTCAACACTCAATTACAGCAGATTTAGACTCCAAACCCTTGTGAAGATAGCATAATGACCAAAATTTTGTGGAGAGACTTCTTTTTTAACTTCTGCCCAGAGCCAATTCTGAGACTGTGCATCTACTTTACTATTAACACGGTCAAATTTCTTTTTTTATATTTTGCTCTTTTTCTGAGACTATAGGTCTTAAAGCATTTCACTTTCATAAAGTATGAGTTCTGGTTTACTTAAGTAAAAAGGTGTTTTTTAGAAGGATATTGAGAATCAAAGCAGCTCTGGGCATCAATTAACAAGAATGATAGGAGAAGTTATATTAGCACTATTTTAGTTAGGACACCTCCATTGAGATGAATGTATTTCAACTATTTTCAGTACCTTTACTAAATCTGCTCAAGATTCAAATTTCAGGAGTTCTGGGAAGAAGGTGGCAGAGTGGCAGCAGAATTTTCTTGAATCTTTACATGAAAGTAGAGTGAGAAGCTAGATAACAAAACCATCTGGAGAGCATTTATAAGAGAATTAAATGAATAAGATGTCCCTCCCAGCCCCAAAACCCTGGTATCCACAGGCTTGTATGTTATCACTGTCTCGGCAGAAGAAACCTGGAAGAAGCACTAAGGCATCTGACAGACCTAAGAACAAAATAACACCCAGAAATTTCCACTGGGATTAAAAAAATAGTTTTCATTTTTCTACTGATATTTCTCTACTGGTATATCCCTTAGTTAATCCATTATGACTAAATTTCTATAGCTGTTTTAAAACCCTTGTCTGCTAATTCCAACATTTAGGCCATTCAGGACTGCTTTCTCTTAATTGTTTTTTCTCTTGTCCATGGGTCATATTTTTCTGTTTCTTTGCAAATTAATTATTTTGATTGTATGCATGTGTGCTCAGTCATGTCTGACTCCTTGCGACCCCATGGACTATAGCCCACCAGGCTTCTTTGTCCATGGGATTTTTCAAGCAAGAATACTGGAGTGGGTTGTCATTTCCTACTCCAGGGGATCTTCCCCACCCAGGGATGGTACTCACATCTCCTGCTTCTCCTGCATCGGCAGGTGAATTCTTTACCACTGCACCACATTTTTGTTGTATACTGGACATTATAGGGACACTGAATTTTGCTATTTTCCTCAGAAGAATGTTAGTTGTTTTTTCAGCAGTAGTTAACTTGACTGGATACAAGCTCAGTTCAGTCTCCCCTGTGATAGACAGTAATTGAAATGTGTTAAATTCCTTCCCTCTTTCCACTGTTGTTTTCTATGTGGTTCCATAGAGTTTCCTACAAGGGTATAGTTCTGTGATCAGCCAAAGATTTGGATGGAATTTTTATGCAGATTTTCAGACTTCTTTATTCTCAGGGTTCCCCATTTCAGGTGTTCCAGCAGCTCTACACTCAGTCTTATGATTCCTCATGCCACTAAGATCTCAGTTTTCTACTTGAGTTCTAGCTACCATATGTCTCACAGACAAGGGATTTCCCTCAAGTGAAAAGCCTTCGGAACACAAATATCACACAGTACATCCCTTATTTCAAGAGTCAACATTCCTTTAGTTTTTGCCTGTCGTTTTCATTCTCCAGAACCTTCAACTGGTTGGCTTAAACAAATTCTTTTTTTTAACAAATGTTGTCCAGATTTTAAATATATCATGTGCAGGAGTGTTAGCCTGATACATGCCACTCTATTGTTACTGGAAGCAGAACTCATTCTAGTAGTCTTTGATTTCTCCTGAGTGGGTCTAAAAGCAATGAATGCTAGTAGCAGTGAGCATGTCTGAGCCTAGGTTTAATTGTAAATACCATTCTTTACATTTTTACCACTTCTATGGTGTTTCTGCCAAAAATGCATAACCTGAATCTAATCATAAGAAAAGATCAGACACATAAATTGATGAAGGTCTCTGAGTTGACCTGGATTTATTAATCGACATAATTCCAGGAGTGCAGTTGAGTGAAATAGTATGAACTGCATGAATGCTGCAGATTTTCCCAACTCTGTCTCTTTGTTATGCTGTGGTTCTCACTGAATTATGACCATTAACATCTAATCACCAATAATATGATGCTTCCCCCTCGAGGAGTAGCTCAAAACAAAAACATATGCTAGACTATAAAATATACAACTTACGTGCTGAAAATAAAATATCTTCTTTCTAGAAAAAAAAATTTGTGCCAACAGAATACAGGAATCAACTGGAGTAAGCTTATATTGCCCAAACATGACATAATTTGAGCTTCAGTGAGGATAAGAGGGCTTCCCAGAAGGTGCTAGTGGTAAAAAACTTGTCTGCCAATGTAGGAGACCTAAGAGACTCAAGTTCGATCCCTGGGTCAGGAAGATCCTCTGTAGGAGGGCACAGCAACTCATGCCAATATTCTTACCTGGAAAATCCCACAGGCAGAGGAGCTTGGCAGGCTACAGTCCATAAGGTCACAAAGAATTAGACACTACTGAAACGACTTAGCATAAAAGATAAGAGTTACAATGGATCAAAGTCCATTAGATAAGTTTAAATGTGTGATAATGAATTATCATAATGACATTGAGGGAAAAAAACAATTGGTTACCTTTTGAGGGTAGTCAGTTCAGTTGCTCAGTTGTGTTCGACTCTTTGTGACCCCATGGACTGCAGCATGCCAGGCTTCCCTGTCCATCACCAACTCCCAGAACTTACTCAAATTCATGTCCATCGAGTCGGTGATACCATCCAACTGTCTCATCCTCTGTCATCCCCTTCTTCTCCCGGCTTCAATCTTTCTCAGCATCAGGGTCTTTTCAAATGAGTCAGTTCTTCGCATCAGATGGCCAAAATATTGGAGTTTCAGCTTCAACATCAGTCCTTCCAATGAATATTCAGGACTGATTTCCTTTAGGATGGACTGGTTGGATCTCCTTGCAGTCCAAGGGACTCTCGAGAGTCTTCTCCAACACCACAGTTCAAAAACATCAATTCTTTGGCACTCAGTTTTCCTTATAGTCCAACTCTCATATCCATACATGACTACTGGAAAAACCATAGCCTCGACTAGATGGACCTTTGTTGGCAAAGTAATGTCTCTGCATTTTAGTATGCTGTCTAGGTCGGTCAGAGCTTTTCTTCCAAGAAGCAAGCGTCTTTTAGTTTCATTGCTGCAGTCACCATCTGCAGTGATTTTGGAGTGATTTTTGAGGGTAACAGGGAACCAATTGATTTTCTTGAAAAGTATTGAAAGAAAAGAATCATATGTTTAACCTGCCTTTCCTATATAAACTGTACCATGGAGTAGCCAAGTAACATAAAATTATATCAGCAAGTAAATGAAAATAAAATGATAAAATTAAAATGTAAGAATTTTTGCAATCTTCAGTGAATTAATGGAGCTAAGCATTGAGCATCAATGGCTGCTAGTATCAAAAAAGTGAGAAAACTGGACATTATGTGCTTCCTAACACATTTGATTAAGTGTCTGGATTTCAACTGCTACTTCATAAGAAATAGGAAAGAGGAGAATTTTACCTATACCATGAGTGTGTAATCAGCAAAATCCAGACTTTGGAATACTCTTTGGTCAAACGGTTTTAGATTCTTCAAAAAAAGTATTTTAAGAAAGAAGAATAATGGAGAGTCTGCAGATTAAATGATTCTTAAAAGACATATTAGGTTTGTTTTTTAAAAATTCTTTATTGAATTTGCTGCAATATTGCTTCTGTGTTCTATTTTGGTTTTTGGCCATGAGGCATGTGGGATCTTAGGTCCCTGACCAGGGATCTAACAGCACCTCTGCATTGAAAGGTGAAGTCTTAACCACTAGACCACCAGGGTAGTCCCTATAGACTTTTAAAAAATGAGGCAAGACTAAACTGCAATACCTAGAGACACTTACATGATTAAATCACAAAGAAATGTAAAAAGCAATCATTGTAAGAGTCATGATGGTGATTATTTTCCAGAAACGGAATAGCCTTTGGGATGGGCAACATGAAGGGACTTCTGGAGTAGTTGCAAAGTTTCTTTTTCATAATGTGGGTGGTGGTTACAGGGGTGTTGGCTTTTAATAATTCACTTTTATACATTTATTTTGTGTCACTTTCTGTATCTGTGCTTTATTTAATAATAAAAAGGTTATTTATTATTATTTTTTTAAAATAACATTCTAGAAAAGAAGTTTATAACTGCCCTAGTATGGTGAACAAGGATACCTGTTGTTTAGGGAAATTACAGTCCCACCATATTGTATTTATAGGATTAAAAGTTATTCCCCAAAAGGTAATGGAATTGCTGTAAGGATTGGGCAAAAGCAGCTAGGCAGCCTAAGCCCACTACCTTTTATTACAGTACAGTTACCTCAAAAATCATTCTGATTGCTTATGAGCCTTTGAACAGGGAAATGAAGATAGATTAGAATCAAGATAACTCCTGGCTCCTGGTTCCCCAAATGGTGTAAGCCAGTCATCCCTTCTGACAATTGATTTTCTTATAGCTCCTTGACTTTTTCGTCTCTCTTTCTTTTTTTTTTTCCTCCCCCCAGAAAGGTTTTATTATGCACAGAGGGAAAAGGCTCCGTCTTCTTCGCTACCACTTTCCTCTTGGTGGCCAGAACATTGCTCAGCTCCTCATTCTTCCTCTTGGCAGGAAAGTGTGAAAAAGATAAAGAAGGCAAGTTAGTGCTATGTTTATGGATATTATTATTTTCAGAACTCAATTTAAAATTTCAGTATTTCAGATCATAAACAATACATAATATTTTTTTTCTTTATAAAATGGTCAAACATAACAGGTATAACTCAGAGGTCATCTTGATTCTCTGGGGCCACCAAAGACATGGATGAGGTTGACTCAATCCATCACTATTCTATGGATTGTAGATGTCCGTTTTCCTAGAGTTTTGTATGTGTCCCTTGAGGTCTTGAGACCTCATAATAATTTCTGGCTCTGAGTTCCTGCTTCCATCTACTTAGTCTAGTTTACAAGTTTTGCATCATCCTGTTCATGTTACCTGTTTTGTAACATGTTAACCCAGCTGTAGACTTTGGTCTTTTCCCCAATAGCCATTTAAAACATTCAAAGATTTTATATGTAGAGATGACTTTAATGAAGGTGGTAATGTGCAGGGATGCTCATCATTTCACAATAACAGAAAACAGCCCAACTTGATGTCAGCCTCCTGTATTTTTCTTACTCTTGTGACTTTTCTTGTCCTCTCCTTTAAGGAACAAAACTTCAATTTCTCCAACTCTATAGTGATAAAGTAACTTAGGTCTCCATGTCCCCTACTCCCAAACTCAGTTTTATACATCTTGGCCTATCCAAGGCTGTGAAATGCTCACAGAATAAATGGGTCTTCTTTAGAAGTCTTTTTTTGCATCCCTCACGTTAGTATTTAACCAGTTTCATTGGATTCCCTTTTGTATAACTGTCATTGTCTATAAAACATCTCAGGCTTTCAAAGCAGACCATATTTTTCACAAAGGCACCAAAGTCACACATAGCTTCTTCAGTGTTTAATTTCAGCTGTGATATCATTGAGTTTTGTTTAGTTGCTCAGTCATGTCTGACTATTTTGTGACCCCTATGGACTGTAGCCCACCAGGCTCCTGTGTCTTTCTCCAGTGATCATCTATGGATGTGAGAGTTGGACTATAAAGAAAGCTGAGCGCAGAAGAATTGATGCTTTTGAACTGTGGTGTTGGAGAAGACTCTTGAGAGTCCCTTGGACTGCAAGGAGATCCAATCAGTCCATCCTAAAGGAGATCAGTCCTGGGTGTTCATTGGAAGGACTGATGTTGGAGCTGAAACTCCAATACTTTGGCCATCTGATGCGAAGAGCTGACTCATTGGAAAAGACCCCGATGCTGGGAAAGCTTGAGAGCAGGAGAAGAAGGGAACGACAGAGGATGAGATGGTTTGATGGCATCACCGACTCGATGGACATGGATTTGGATGGATCTGGGAGTTGGTGATGGACAGGGAGGCCTGGCATGGTGCAGTTCATGGGGTTGCAAAGAGTTGGACATGACTGAGCGACTGAACTGAACTGAACTGAGTCTCCTGTGTCTGTGGGATTTTCCAGGCCAGAATACTGGAGTGGGCTGCCATTTCTTATTCCAGGGGACCTTCCCTACCCAGGGATCAAACGTGCATCTTCTGCATTGCAGGCAGGTTCTTTATAGCCTGAGCCACCAAGGAAACAGGAGTGTCTAATTGACTATCATGGCACACCATCATTACATATTCTTTAGGATCCCTATGCCAGATTTACTAATCCTCTTTACCAAGAGAGACAAAAAAACAGAATTTGCTTTGGTAACAGCTATACACCAGTTTTCTTAGATTAATGCAGCTTTCCTCTGACAGCTAACAAGGTCCTATCTCTTTTCCTGAGGGAGGGTAGTTTTGAGCTGTGTGGGCTTTTGTCATTAAACCAACCACTACCTGTTCATGTCAGCTAAGTGACATAACTGAATCTAATTGTTTGTTTATTGCCTCCTCACAGAGATGAATAAAGAAGGAAAGGGTACTATTGGAGAACAATTGAGAAATGTAAAGTAAAATCTTTCTTATAATATATGAAAACAATGAAGTGGCCCAGTGAGTCCAAGGTAGTGCTCTGGGTATCCAGAAGGAAGGACGGTGACAAGTACATAATTACAAGCTGTCCTCTCCAGTGGATCGGTATCTAACATACCAACAAGAGTAAACAGGAAGTAGTTAACAGGGGATGAGAGGAAACCCATAATTTGAGCAAGCCAGTGTTCTTATTACAGAGGAAAACACCCTCTTAAGACTTTTCAGATTCAGGGTGGTTCAGCTGTTATATTAATGCAGTTTTACTTAATAAAAAATATTTCACTCTATGACTACAGAATATGGCTAGAAATTGTTACAATAACATTAATGAAAGTAAGACAATAAAATGTCTGAGGTGTTACTATGAGCAGTTATCTACTGCTGTAATATGGAGTTGTAAGGCCTAGAGAAAGTGGAGAGATCACCACCTGGATGAGCAGCTTAAGCTTAAGTGAAAGAGTCCTTGGGTTTTGTGAGGGGAAAGGGCCAGCTAGAACATCAGAAGATCAGGAAACCTGGGGAGACTGCTCAGCAGGCAATAATACCAATGGCCACATATGTAAAAACATCTTAACTGATACTCCCATGTGTTATTTTGACTCTGTGAATGCCAGTAGCATTGTATTTCTGTTGTGGACACTGCAAATTGTAAACATCAATGATCAGACTTTTTCTAGAACCTTCTGAGGAGTAAGAGAACACTTCAGAAACAGAAGACTGGAATTGATAATTGAAAACAAAAAACAAATGGAATATTGATTGAGCTTGAGATATGTGGAAGTCCAGTTAGTCACAGCTGAATTCTGGATAATAATGATAGTAGCTTCAATTTATTATCTACCTTATGCCAGGTACTGCACTATATATTTTACAAATGGAAACTCATTTCATTCACATAATAAATGAGGTGAGTATTTTCTCATGTTTACAAATGAAAAAAATTTAGGTTAAATAGATATGTTTCGAGGACTAGAATCTGTAAGATAAATGGAAAGTTCCAAGAAGACATGTTTGTATAGGAAAAGCTTAATAAGTTCTAAGCCCAGGGATGGATTAGATGGCATTATCTACTTTGTTGTAGCAGAGATTGATTTGAACCAAATTTGGGATATTAGTGGAGAAGTCATTAGTAAAATCCCTTCCTTGCCTTGCTATCTTCTCAAGCACTCATCACTCACTGATATTACTGTGCTAAACAAATTAATAGACTCTCAAATCCCATGGAATTACATTCTAGTGAAGGAAGCCGATCATAAACAATAAACAAATATTAAAGTAATTTCAGATTATGGTATTGTATAAAGAAAATGTGATGGTGAAATGGGGGTGGTTAACTTTAATTAGGGTGGTACCTGAGGAGGCAGAATTTGAGTTTATCCTCAAATAATTGAAGAAGTTGGCTATCTGAAGATCTGGCAGGAAAACATTTCAGATGAAGTAAATATTTGGGAAATCCTAAACTGTTTCAATATTTTGGTGAATAAAAAGAGCTTCAGTTGGTTTTGGTGTTTCCTCTAAATCTTTTAGTATTCAAGCACTCAGTGGTCTAGTCTGCGTCTAGGATCCCACTATAAATATATTTGGTGGCCTCCTAATGGAGGCCTCTTGTGACATTCTCAGCTTATGTCGCAGCTTCTAGAAAAGAAAGGCTTTTAAATAATACATAGCTGAGGTAATTGTTTATAAAAACAACTGCAGTGATTCCTTCCATCTGTGTACAAGTGTTTTTTTGCAACTGTGACCTTGATATTTCTCTTATCAAGAGGTGAATTTATTTCTCCAGATCCTTGAATCTGGGCTGACCTTGCCTTCTTTACTTACAGTGGAACTTAACACTGTGGCACTTCTGAGTGTAGGCTTCAAGAGGGCCTTGAAGCTTCTATTCTTGTCTTCTTGGAACACTGACACTATCGTACAAAAAAGTCTCAGTCTCCTTGAGAATGAAAGATCACATGGAGACAGAGAGACCTAATCAAAGCCATCACTGACCACCAGACTTCTCAATTAAAAATAGTTTGGACCATGCATACCCAATGGCCTCTAGACGATAATTTCTACAACAAGTGACCATCAGCAGAATGAATGAGACTAGCAGAGGAACCACTCTGCTCAAATTTCTGACCCATAGAATTATAAGCAAATTGAAATGATTATCATTGTTTGTTATGCAGCAGTAAATCATTAAGAAACTAGCTAGACTCAGGCTTTGCTGCAAGGGCAGAGTGGAAAGACTAAGACCCTGAGCTCACTTCCTCTCATGGGCACACCAAAATTACAACTATTTACAGAGCAACTGTGGATGCGAAAGACAGGGCTCTATCAGAAAAGATCTTCTACGACTAAAGATATAAAGAAGGAACCACAATGACATGGGTAGAAGGAGTAGAGTCACAGTATAGTTAAGATCTACACCCCCCACATAGGCAGCTCACAAACAGGAGAATAATTACAATCACAGATGTTCTCCCCAAAGAATAAGGCAGCTGAAGTTCACATCAGGTTCTCCAGCTCAGGTGTCCTGCATCAGGAAGATGGACTCCCAGAATATTCGACTCTGAAGGCCAGTGGGGCTTACTTTGAGGAGACCCAGAAGGCTGTGGGAAATAGAGACTCCACTCTTAAGGGTGCACACAGACTCTCCAGGACCCAGGGTAGAAGCAGTAATTTGAAAGGAGGCTGGGTCATAATTACCTACTGAGAGTCTTCCAGAGAGGTAGAAGGCAACTGGATCTCACACTAGGGATGTAGACAATGGTGGCAGCCATTTTTGGAAGCTCATTCTACTGCGTGGATGCTGGTGCTAGCAAGCACCATTTTGGAATTCTCCCTCTAGCTTATTAGCTTTGGGACTTAACCCTGACCCTGCCCATCAGCCTGTAGGTACCAGTACTGGGATACCTCAGATTAAGCAGCTAGCCAGGTGGTTACACAGTTCCCACTACCAGAAGGCAGGTTGCCTTAAGACCCCCTGAGCCACAGCCACTCCTGGACATGGCCCTGCCCAACAGCAGATGGATACCAGCTACAGGAAAACCATAGCCCCATAGCCTGCCATGGCAGGACCCAACCCAAGCACTAGCAGGCCAGCACCAGCCCTTGGACATACTGGGCCCCAAGCCCAGCCAAAACAATCTCAAGAGTGAAAAACAGAGATGGAGGTGTCACGCTCCCTGACTGCAGATTATACTACAAAGCTACAGTCATCGAAACAGTATGGTACTGGTACAAAAACAGATGCATAGGTCTGTGAACAGAATAGAGATCCCAGAAATAAACCCATGCACTTATGGCCAATTAATCTATGTCAAAGGAAGCAATAATATCAAATGGGGAAAAGGCATCCTCTTCAATATATGATTCTGAGAAATGTAAAAGCTACATGTAAAATAATGAAATTAGAAATTCTGTAACACCATATACAAAAATAAACTCAAAATGAATTGAAGACCTAAATGTAAGACTGGAAACCATAAAACTCCTAGAGGAAAAAAGGCAGAACACTCTCTGACATAAAGCAGTATTTTTTTGGATCTGTCTCCTAAAGCAAAGGAAATAAAAGCAAAAATAAACAAATAAGACCTAATTAAACATAAAAGTTTTTCACAGTGAACTATTGACAAAATGAGTAAACAATCTACTGACTAAGAGAAAATATTTGCAAATGATATGACCAATAAGGGGCTAATATTCCAAACATAAAAACAGCTCATAGAACTCAATATCAAGAAAACAAACAACCTGTTTTGGAAATGGACAGAAGACTTGAATAGATACTTTTTTAAAAAGAACACATGTACACTCATGGCTGATTCATGTCAATGTATGGCAAAAACCACTTCAATATTGTAAAGTAATTAGCCTCCAATTAAAATAAATTAATTAATTAAAAAAAGAACTTGGAAAAAAAAAAGAAGATATGAAGATAGCCAAAAGGCACATGAAAAGATGCTCAACATCACTAATCATCAGAGAAATGCAAATTAAAACCACAATAAGATATCACCTCACACCTGTCAGAATGGCTGTTATGAAAAAGACAAAAAATAACAAGTGTTAGTGAGGATGTGCAGAGAAGGCAATGGCAACCCACTCCAGTACTCTTGCCTGGAAAATCCCATGGATGGAGGAGCCTGGTAGGCTGTAGTCTGTGGAGTTGCTAAGAGTCGGACACGACTGAGCGACTTCACTTTCACTTTTCTCTTTCATGCATTGGAGAAGGAAATGGCAACCCACTCCAGTGTTCTTGCCTGGAGAATCCCGGGGACGGGGGGAGCCTGGTGGGCTGCCATCTATGGGGTCGCACAGAGTTGGACACGACTGAAGTGACTTAGCAGCAGCAGTAGCAGTGAGAATGTGGCAAAAAACCTTCAGGCACTGTTGGTGGGGATGCAAATTGGTGCAGCCACTATGAACAGCAGTATGGAAATTCCTCAAAAAACTAAAAATAGAACTACTATATGATCCAGCAATTCCACTCCTGGGACTATATCTGAAAAAAAAAATGAAAACATTAATTTGAGTAGATATATGTACCCCCATGTTTATAGCAGCATTACTTACAATAGCCAAGATAAGGAAGTAACCAAAGTGTCCATCAAGAGATGAGTGGATAAAGAAGAAGTGATATATTCATATTGTTGTTGTTGTTGTTTAGTTGCTAAGTCATGTCTGACTCTTTTGCAACCCCATAGACTGTAGCCTGCCAGGCTCCTCTGTTCATGGGATTTCCCAGGCAAGACTCCTGGAGTGGATTGCCATTTCCTACTCCAGGGATCTTCCCAATCCAGGGATAGAACCCATGCCTCCTGCATTGGCAGGTGGCTTCTTTACTACTGAGCCAACAGAAGAAAAGCTATGACAAATCTAGACAGCATATTAAAAAGCAGAGACAATCACTTTGCCAACAAAGGTCTGTATAGTCAAAGCTATGGTTTTTCCAGTAGTCACATACAGATGTGAGAGTTGGACCATAAAGAAAGCTGAGCACCAAAGAACTGATGATTTCAGATTGTGGTGTTGGAAAAGACTCTTGAGAGTCCCTTGGACTGCAAGAAGATCAAACCAGTCAGTTCTAAAGGAAGCCAACCCTGAATATTCATTGGAAGGACTGATGCTGAAGTTCCAATACTTTGGCCACCTAATGTGAAGAGCCAACTCATTGGAAAAGACCCTGATGCTGGGAAAAATTGAAGGCAGGAGGAAAAGGGGACAACAGAGCTGGGTAGCTCAACTGGTAAAGAATATGCCTGCAATGCTGGAGATCCCAGTTCAATTCCTGGGTTGGGAATTTCCCCTAGAGATGGGATAGGCTACCTACTCCAGTATTCTTGGGCTTCCCTGGTAGCTCAATCAGTAAAGAATCTGCCTGCAATGCGAGAGACCTGGGTTCGATCCCTGGGTTGGGAAAATCCCCTGGAGGAGGGCATGGCAACCCACTTCAGTATTCTTGCCTGGAGAATCCGTATGGACAGAGGAGCCTGACGGGCTATAGTTCATGGGGTTGCAAAGAGTTAGACATGACTGAGTGACTAAGGACAGCACAGCAGCATATATATGTACATGTTTGTATGTACACACACACACACACACACACACACACACACAGCAATGGAATACTATTAAGCCATGAAAAGGATGAAAATTTTGCAATTTGCAACAACATGTATGGACCTAGAAGGTTTTATACTTAGTGAAATAAGGTATTATAGTGAAATAAGTCATTTAGTGAAATAAGTCAGAGAAAGACAAATACTGTATGTTATCATCTATATACGGAGAAGGCAATGGCAACCCATTCCAGTACTCTTGCCTGGAAACTCCCATGGATGGAGGAGCCTGGTAGGCTGCAGTCCATGCAGTCGCGAAGAGTCAGACGCGACTGAGCGGCTTCACTTTCACTTTTCTCTCTCATGCATTGGAGAAGGAAATGGCAACCCACTCCAGTGTTCTTGCCTGGAGAATCCCAGGGACGGAAGAGCCTGGTGGGCTGCCGTCTATGGGGTCGCACAGAGTCGGACACGACTGAAGCGACTTAGCAGCAGCAGCAGCATCTATATATGGAATCTAAAAAGTAAACAAATGAATATAACAAAATAGAAACCGACACACACATATGTGTATCTAGTGGTTACCTGTGGAGAGAGAAGGGGTGAGGAATGCAACAAGGGTAGGCAATTAAGAGATTCAACCTACTATGCATAAAATAAATAAACTTATAAAGATATACTGTACTACACAGGAAACATAACCAATATTTTGTAATAACCTTAAATGGAGCACAATCTGTAAAAATTTTGAATCACTATGTTGTATATCTGCAATTTCTATAATATTGTACATCAGCTATGCCTCAATTTTAAAAAAAATCACCCTTAGGTTTTACAGGTCTTCCAGTTTACAGATGAGCCTTGTAGGTGTGGGTCTTTGCTACTAAGAATAAATCACCAAGATTCTGTATCCCATCCACATTTTGGAAGATGAAAAGCAGTGAATTATTAGTCTTGAGGACTCGCCTTTATTCACTTCCCACCTTTAGTTTCTCATTGGAAACTTGAGAAAATGTGGATTTCTTTACATATGTTGGGGCCTTTCCTTAATGAGGAGGTAACTAGGAAAAAACTAAAATTGGGCCAAAGGGGAGGAAAAAAACTCCACCTAGTTAGACTCCAGAGCCCTCTTTACAGGTTTATATCACCTTGCTTTGACCTTGAAGTAGCTGACTGAAAGCTTCTTAAAGAGGTCTCTTGAAAGGTACCAGAATGTATTATGTCAAGCTTTCTCCATTTTTCAAATTACTTCATTTATAAGTATATATCAGCAGATTTGAAAGATTATTTTTACTTTCAGTTAGAGCAAGGATTCTTTGCTTATTATTCTGAACATATGACAGACATGACACTCCTAAACCTGAACAGATGGATTGAGTCCCTTTCTCACTGTTCCAAACTTCTGCTTTCTTTTAGCACATGCTCTTAATTCCTAGTTTAAGAACATTTTATATATCATGCTACTCACCAAGAATAAGTATCAAGTGTCGTAAGCACTAGGTCTTGACTACTGTCTGCTTTTTGATTCCAGGTGTTTCAAGCTCCTACCATTAGTGATCAAAAGGGCAATTTTGATTTGAGGTGCTATAAAGATACAGCTGAGAATAATGGAGCTCATTTAATAAAGGAATGTATGTGTTTCTAGTGTAACATGTAGCTCTGGCCTTAATTACTGCTTCATCCCCACTAAGATGGGGACGAAGAGTGGTTACCATGTCTTTATGATTTTTCCATTGTTCTGGCTGTATTTATTCTTTTTTGCTGCTGAACAGATCCAGGCTGAATAATTCTTTAATCATAGTAGGATGCCTGCTACAGCTTCAAATAACTTCTATTTATTTATTTATTCTATTATGGTAGTTTTAAAGGATCCATGGTGTTTGATGAACAGTCAGATTCTGACATGAGTGTTTGCTGAAAACTCTTCCTGTTACTTATAATCCCACCACTTTATGGTTATTTTGTGCATAATTTAATCAATACCTCTTTTGTATTTTTCCATTAGCATCAGCTGTGGTGAAAGCTCTCCATTTATTGACCACTAGGGTCTATGTGGTTTATCCATGCAGTGGCACTTACATGTAGATTATACTTGTCTCTCAAATGATTTTCTCTATTGCCTGTGAAATACCTTGACTAGTTTCATTTTTAACTCTTAACTTTTCTTCATGGTGTCATATTTCTCTTAGTCCATGCTTTTTCTGTTTCCAGGCTTATGTTCCCTTCCTACTTCCTGTTGGAAGAATAGTTTTCCATTTACAGTAGAAATAAATGGGATTTCCTGAGCTCAATCAGTTATTGGGACTATACTCCTATCAGTTCCTGGATTACGTATCCAGCTCTGCACATTGCACATGCCCATATTCTTTCTGGAGTTTAACGCATGTTTTTTAAGAGATAATGTTTCTGTATGTCCCTTAGTTATAGCATTATAGTGCTTAAGACTTCAAACACTTTAAGATGAGAGATAGATACATCCCATTAATGCTCTTTTTTTGAGAGAATAGCAGGTTTATAAATTGCAGCTTTTTCTAGGCTTATAAATCGACAAAATTCCACATCAGGAATATTTTTCTATGATTCTACTTTATCAGTTTCTAAATGTGAAAGACCAAGAGCAGAATGAGTTGGAAATATTTGTTGATCTCTGGATCTAAGCTTGAGAGATTTAAAAGAGTATGAAGCATGAAGTGTTTATTAAATACAAGGTTCTTTTAGAAAAAGCTTCCCAGGTGGCTTAGTGTTAAAGAATCCACCTGCTGATGCAAGAGACGTGGGTTTGATCCCTGGGTTGGGAAGATCCCCTGGAGAAGGAAATGGCAACCCAATCCAATATTCTTTCCTGGGAAATCCCATGGACAGATGAGCCTGGTGGGTTCCAGTCCATGGGGTTGCAAAGAGTTGCACATGACTGAGCGATTGAGCATGCATTCACACACTCTTATAAAAACAAAACCTAAAATCCTGAAACAATATTCCAGATTCACAGGTGTGATTTGGCCAGGGTGAAAATTTTTAATTATATTTTTAAATGACACAAGTCCTACACGAATATATCATTATTGTGAAAAATTAACATTATACAGAAGCTTATGGAGTAAAAACTTAAGTATCTCTTATCTTAGTTTGGTGTCCCAAAAGCAGGTTCTGAGAAAATGACTTGAGTGTAGGTACATCAAGGCCACATATTATCACCCTGCTTATTTAACTTATATGCAGAGTACATCATGTGAAATGCCAGGTTGGATGAAGCACAAGCTGGAATCAAGATTGCCAGGAGAAATATCAATAACCTCAGCTCTGCAGATGACACCACCCTTATGGCAGAAAGTGAAGAAGAACTAAAGAGCCTCTTGATGAAAGTGAATGAGGAGAGTGAAAAAGTTGACTTAAAACTCAACGTTCAGAAAACTAAGATTGTGGCATCCGGTCCCATCGCTTCATGGCAAAGAGATGGGGAAACAATGGAAACACTGACAGACTTTATTTTCCAAAATCACTGCAGATGGTGACTGCAGCCATGAAGTTGAAAGGCACTTGCTTCTTGGAAGACAAGCTATGAGCAACCTAGACAGCATATTAAAAAGCAGAGACATTACTTTTCCAACAAAGGTCCATCTAGTCAAAGCTATGGTTTTTCGAAGTCATGTATGGATGTGAGAATTGGACTATAAAGAAAGTTGAGCACCGAAGAATTGATGCTTTTGAACTGTGGTGTTGGAGAAGACTCTTGAGAGTCCCTTGGACTGCAAGGAGATCCAATCAGTCCATCCTAAAGGAAATCAGTCCTGAATATTCATTGGACGAAGTGATACTGAAGCTGAAACTCCAATCCTTTGGCCACCTGATGCGAAGAACTGACTCATTGGAAAAGACCCTGATGCTGGGAAAAATTGAAGGCAGGAGGAGAAGGAGATGACAGAGGATGAGTTGGTTGGATGGCATCACCAACTCAGTGGACATGAGTTTGAGTAAGCTCCAGGAGTTGGTGATGGACAAGGTAGCCTGGCATGCTGCAGTCCATGGGGTTGCAAAGAGTCAGACAGGACTGAGTGACTGAAGTGAACTGATAGGTGTTATGGGAAGCTCCTTGTTTTCGTCCGCTTCGCCACTCATTGAATACTTCTGTACTCCAATGTGTGTGGGTTTTCCCAAACCAGCAATTCTCCAATTCTCTGCAGATACCAGATGTTTCATAATTCAACTCAATTCTGATATTATCTTCCTGGAGGTAAGTAGCACCAAATCCCACAAATTAAGGACTCAATCTCACAAGACTGCTATCCCACTGCACATGCTAGTTGCCAAGTCCAGGTTGCTACCAGGGCTTCTGACTGGCTGTAAAGCAGAGGTTCCCACAACCCACTCCTCAGGTTTGATAATTTGCTAGAATGGCTCACAGAACTCAGGACAAAAAGGAGTTTATGTACTAGATTACTAGTTTATTACAAAGGATACAACTCATGAAGAGTCAGATGGAAGAGAAGCATAGGGTAAGATATGCAGGAAGGAGTGTGGAGCTTTCATGCCCTTTCAAGGCATGCCACTCTGTCAGCACCTCCACGTGTTCAACAACACAGAAGCTCTCTGCATCCTGTCCTTTTGAGTTTTCAACTTCTGCCCCTCTACTTTCCCCAGGTTATTTCTGCTTTTTTTAATGGTTGAGTAATTCATTACTCAACCATTATATATATTTACACACCTATATATATATGCATATATATATACATATATATATATATGTACACACACACAACATCTTCTTTATCTATTCATCTATCAGTGGACATTTAGGTTGCTTCCATGTCTTGGCTCTGATGGGTGCATGTTTCATTTTGAGTTATAGACTTCTCTGAATATATGCCCAGGAGTGAAATTGCTGGACCATATGATAGCTCTACTTTCAGTTTCTTAAGGAACTTCCATACTGTTCTCCATAGTGGTTGCACCAGTTTACATTTTCACCAACAGTGTAGGAAGGATCCATTTCCCCACACCCTCTTCAGCATTTATTTATAGACTTTCTGATGATGGCCATTCTGACTGGTATCAGGTAATTGTAGCTTTGATTTGTATTTCTCTAGTAATTAGTGATGTTGAGCATTTTTTTTTCAAGTGCCTATTGGCCACCTATACGTCTTCTTTGGAGAAACGTCTACTTAGATCTTCTGGCCAGTTTGTTTTGATTGTGGTTTTCTTTTTGTATATTGAGCTGTATTACCTGTTTCTGTATTTTGGAAATCAACCCCTTGTTGGTTGCATCCTTTGCAAATATTTTCTCCCATTCAGTAGGTTGTCTTTTCATTTTGTTTATGGTTTCCTTTGTTGTATAAAAGCACTATTGTAACTCTTTTCGAAGCCTAATAATGTTTATAATTTTTTTTTCTTCTGTGTAATTTTTAGAATAAGCTAATCACAGTCCACTTTAAAAAAATCCCGAGGGGATTTGGACCACAATTACTTTGCTTTGGAATATTAAGTCTTCCTATTCAGGAACATGGTGTGTCTCCATTTAACTGGTTGTTTTGTATGTTTGTAAAGTTTCGTTTTTTTCACATAGATTTTGTGCATTTGTTATTTCATTTATTCCTCAAAACTTTATAGTTCTTGTTGCTGCTGTGATTGGAATCTCGAAAAACATGTTATCAGCAGTGTATAAGAAAGATACCCATTTTAGCAGGTTGATATGTATATATAGCCATTTTTCTAGTCATTGACAGTCTCTTGCTTTCAAAGTTTGTTGTTAGCAATTGGAGACAGAAGTTGGCTGCTCTTTTCCTGGAGAAAAATCTCATCTCTTACTCATCTCTTATTCCTGGAGATGAAAGGCAAGACTTTATTTTTATGTTTTAACTAGATTTTACTTCTTTGGGGATTGTGATTATTGTTGTTCAGTCACTGGGTAGTGTCTGACTCTTCACAACCCCACAGATTACAGCACGCCAGGCTCCTCTATCCTTCACTATCCCCCAGAGTTTGCTCAAATTCATGTCCTTTGAGTCGATAATACAGCTAACCATGCAGTCCTCTGCTGCCTTCTTTTCCTTTTGCCTTCAATGTTTCCCAGCATCAGGGTCTCTTTCAGTGAGTTGACTTTTTGTATCAGGTGGCCAAAGTATTGGAGATTAAGCATCAGTTCAGTCGCTCAGTCCTGTCTGACTCTTTGCAACTCCATGGACTGCAGTATGCCAGGCCTCCCTGTCCATCACCAATGCCCAAAGTTTACTCAAACTCATGTCCACTGAGTCAGTGATGCCATCCAACCGTTTAATCCTCTGTCATCCCCTTCTCCTCCTGCCTTCAATCTTGCCTGGCATCAGGGTCTTTTCAAATAAGTCAATTCTTCGCATCAGATGGCCAAAGGATTGGAGTTTCAGCTTCAACATCAGTCCTTCTAATGAATATTCAGGGCTGATCTCCTTTACGATGGACTGGTTGGATCTCCTTGCAGTCCAAGGGACTCTCAAGAGTCTCCTCCAACACCACAGTTCAAAAGCATCAATTCTTTGGTGCTCAGCTGTCTTTATAGTCCAACTCTCACATCCATACATGACTACTGGAAAAACCAAAGCTTTGACTAAATGGACCTTTGCTGGCAAAGTAATGTCTCTGCTTTTTAATATGCTGTTTAGGTTGGTCGGAGCTTTTCTTCCAAGGAGCAAGCATGTTTTAACTTCATGGCTGCAGTCACCCTCTGCAGTGATTTTGGAGCCCAAGAAAATAAAGTCTGTCAGTGTTTCCATTGTTTCCCCATCTATTTGCCATGAAGTGATGGGACCAGATGCAATGATCTTGGTTTTCTGAATGGTGAGTTTCAAGCCAGCTTTTCACTCTCCTCTTTCACATTCATCAAGGGGCTCTTTAGTTCCTCTTTACTTTCTGCCATTAAAGTGGTATTATCTGCATATCTAAGGTTGTTGATATTTCTCCCAGCAATCTTGATTCCAGCTTGTGATTCATCCAGCCTTGTATTTCACATGATGTATTCTGCATATTTTAAATAAGCAGGGTGATGATATACAGCCTTTTTGTACTTCTCTCCCAATTTTGGCCCACTCAGTTGTTCTGTGTCTGATTCTAATTGTTGCTTCTTGACCTACATACAGGTTTCTCAGGAGACAGATAAGGTGGTCCGGTATATCCATCTCCTTAACAATTTTCCACAGTTTGTTGTTATCCATACAGTCAAAGGCTTTAGTGTAGTCAATGAATCAGAAGTAGATGTTTTTCTGGAATTCCCTTGCTTTCTCTATGAACCAACGAATGTTGGCAATTTGATATCTGATTCCTTCCTTTTCTAGCTTGTACCTAAGTCCACAAGAAACCTTAGGTTTAACCCAGGTTAAATCCATATATGAATGCCTGAAATGTTTATCACTGTAGTTACTTTAATATGATATATAAGAGAGATGGAAGCTTAGTAAGAACTGAGACGGGCTTGAATATGCTGGCTAAGATAGCTTTATTTCTTATTCTTTGATTTTATCTCTGTTTTTTCAATGTTACAACAATTACAAAATAGCAGTTTGATAGTAGTGAACACTATAATTTTGGGGATCTTATAATTTTCCAGTGGGAACCCTGAGTACAGCATTAACGTGATTTTCAGTAATGTGCCTCAATCTGGCTCAGTTCAGTTAGTTCAGTTGCTCAGTCATGTCTGACTCTTTGTGACCTCATGGACCGCAGCATACCAGGCTTCCCTGTCCATCACCAACTCCCTGAGCTTGCTCAAACTCCATCATGTCCATCGAGTCAGTGATTCCATCCAACCATCTCATCCTCTGTTGTCCCCTTCTCTTCCTGCTTTCAATCTTTCCCAGCATCGGGGTCTTTTCCAATGAGTCAGTTCTTCACATCAGGTGGCCAAAGGATTGGAGTTTCAGCTTCAACATCAGTCCTTCCAATGAATATTCAGGGCTGATTATTATTTATCATTACATTATTTTCCATTTACTATTGTACATAATCAGGAAAATTAAGTTATATAAGCTTGAGTACTACAATTGCCCATATGCCATGACTATATTAGTGGAATGTGAGCAGAAGCATGCCTATGTGTTCATACTAGATATTTTGTAACTTACTGCAAAGCATGTAGTTAGATTGACTATGTAACCACTCACTCCAATGTGTCATACAATAATTATTTTGTATATTTGGATTTAATCTATATGGGAAAAATATCACCAAGGTAAAGTTGTGTCTAAAATATGATTTTTATAGTTTATTCATTTAACTATCACTTCTCACTTTTGTCCTTGTTTCACTATCGCTTGAACTGTAAGTTGAAGTGCTCAGAATTACCACTGAGTTCATATCACATGACTCCAGCTGCACATGAGAAAGCATACTACCCTATACTACTCTATATAAGCAGTAAATGTGGTTTTTAAGGATTTAATGTAAAGATTTTAAATCCAAATTTTCCATTGCTTCCATTAACAAACAGATGTGTCCACAGAAAATATGTTGGCCCCAAGGAATAATAAAATCACTTTTAGGAAAACAGCAAATCCTTTAAAGTAACCATTTTAAAGGAAAATGTCATTGTGAACATATCCCTGAGAAAATAAAATAAATTTTCCACACTATCATTAGTGAATTACTTTGCAGACAGATATTTTCAAAGCTTTCCCATAAACATCTAAACATTTATTGTATGATATCTTTGTATTAACTTACAGCTTCCTCTTCACTATTCTCCCCCATGAAATCTCTGCTCAAGTATTACGTTTTTCTTCCCATTTTCTGAAGATACCATGAGCTCTTGCCTCACAGGACGTTTGACTTCAAACTTTCCTCCCTCTATGCTTAGCAAGCTTCCATCGACTCTTCCTCTCCCCCATCTCTGCTCTTACTACTGTTTTGTTTTTATTCAATCTGATTCCACAGGGTGTTCTGACATACAAATTATACCATAGAATAAATTCTTACATTGAGCTGAGCAGACTGGTTCTGACACCTACATGTCAAGCAGTTGTTACCTGTGGGAACCCCTGGAAGGGATGGTGGAAGGCAGTTTGTGAGGGGTGTGGAGTAAATCTTTGCAGGCTGGGCAGTTTCTGCCAGCTTAGGACAATTCTCTGGAGAATAGGACAGCTGTGTTGGCACCTTATTAGGTGGATCTGGTTGAGGCACCAACTGTATCCACTATAAAAGTGATTGCTAAAATATGTTCTGTCTAACAGGGTCAGCAAAACAATAACATGGTAGCAAAACAACAACATAACTTCTACAATAGCATCATGAGTTACTGGATTTTATTCATTTCTGTGTATCAGAAACTGAATTTAATTAACAAACTGATTAAAGAAAACTGTAGATTAAGAATTACTATAAAGGCTTAATAATCTGTGAAATAATGAACTAATTTTAGCACCCAACAACTTCCATTCAACCAGTACTTATTGAAATCTTACTCTGTGTCAGTTCCCATACTTGGCACTGGTGCCACCCTCCTTCCCTCCTTCCAACAAGAAACCTAAAATATAGTGAACTGATTAAATATTGCACATCTAAAACACACAGATCTTGCATGATAGTTGGACATTTTGTCAGATTCAAACTGACTCCCTTGCTATATGCTTTCAGTATTCTATGATAAGAAAATTCTCTTATAATTTTCAACTCCTGCATTGAAGTTTTTTTGTGTGTTTAGGTTTAATGGATAGGACAATGACATAATGGAAAAAACATACATGCTGTGATTAAACAGATATGTATTTAAATTCCAGAGCAGGACTCATTCTTCAATTTAAACTTTTGCAAGTTACAGAATAACTTTGAATCTTTGTCTCTTTCTCTCTCAAGAAAATGGCAATAAAATACTCATTGTGCGGGGTTAATGTGTGGTCTTTAAACAGTGTCAGTTCTTTCCTCCTTCCAGAAACTGTATGTTGAATATAAATTTCAAAATAGAGGAAAACGAAATAGAGAGACTGCTCCCATTTACTCTAGGATTACCTAACAATGGAAAACTCTGAATCTGTACAATTTCTATCCTGAATCTTAGTTACTGTGGCAGATTTTTGGCATGTGCAAAAGTTTTGGAAAGCAAGCCTTCTTTTTGGTAAATTGAAAAATATCAATCAACTTTTACTTTTCCTATTCAAGAGCTATCTGAAGGAAAAGGGCTTCCCCCATGGCTCAGTGGTAAAGAATCCACCTGCCAAGCCAGAGACACAGGTTCAATTCTTGAGTCAGGAAGATCCCCTAGAGGAGGGAATCGCAATCCACTCCAGTGTTCTTGCTTGGGAAATCCCATGGACAGAGGAGCCTGGTGGGGCTACAGTCCATGGGGTCCAAAGAGTCAGGCATGACTGAGCAACTGAGCACATCTGAGGGAAAAGAAAGTCACTTTTATACAGATTTTCTTTTTCTTTAACTTTCTATGGATCTTTCTATATTCACCATGAAGAGAGAAAAACTGGCTCACCTGACTAAGGGCCCTGTAGAAAAGAACTAATCTTCAATTGCTTAGTAAATTCTTACAAGTTAGACGATCTAGGCGAAAGGCAATAGGACAAAAATGAAAAGTTTTATAAGCCGTATAGTTGGGTCAAGACTAGACAAAAATATGAAGGGGGAGTGTTTGTCTTTGGTGTTCCTGATCTCTCTTTTCACTCCTTCATCTTGAGTACACAGGGCTCTCCAGTGCTTCCCCCTTTCTCCTTTTATTGGAGGTTCTGTTGAATTAACTCTAATTTGTAAATGTATTACCTCCCTCCGGGGTATTTTCCAGTCAACAAGGAGGCAGGACAAAGTCAGAGGAATATATGAGAAATATATAAATCTGTAAGCAGCGTAAGGAATGTGTTTAATGAACTCAAGGATTTCTACACCTAAATGAGACAGTTGGATGTGGTAAAATGAGCACTGGACAAGCATACTGGGCATAGGAGGTTTGTTTTCATCCAGTCTCCCTTTTTGGGCAATAGCATAATAGTATTACAATTTCCTTTTGTGGAATTACCTCTCCCCTATTAAATAAAAACTTCCTGATACCACAAATCAAGGTGTGTGTCTCACTGACTGAGGAACAGATAGGTGACCCAAGAGCCAATCTGATTTTTTCTTACTAGTCCTTGGGCTCATTAACAGATTGATCCAGAATAAAGATAACTTATTGGTTCCTCATGTTCTATGATTGCTCTCTGTCAAAACATTGAATACTTTCTGTGACTGTAGCTACCTGGTTTTGTACTTTCTCACTTTGGCACGTGAGACTTTGCCTTATCTGTGAGATCTCCATTATCTCCCAGTCCTTCCATTATCTCCTAGTCCTTCATTCTTAGGATAGCCGGGGAGGCTTCTGTTTCTTACAACCAAAGACTGACATCCAGCTTAAGATATTAGGAGACATGATGGCTCTGTATAAAATACTAAGCATCTCTGGTTTTATTTTTCTCCTGTGTGAAAAGGAAGTGGTTGAACTACATGATTTCTAATTTCTTCTCTAACTCTAAAAAGAAATAAATATATAAGGCCAGCCCTCCTTAGAAGTCTTTAATAATTCTGAGCATATGCTTATTCCTAGATGAATAGATTGAGGGATAATGCACTTTTTCATTAACTGTGACTTCTCATTTGGTCTCTTAGCATGCCTTCAGCCTCCTGGCCCTGAAGTCCATTTAAGGTCATTTAAGCAGAGGCCACATCTGTGGTATCTGAATTATCTGGCTAAGCATCCTGAACTTGTTGGATATTTGCCAACCATATGCTAGATCAGGGCCTGTCAGAATGGCCTCATTTTGAAGGGCTATTTAAATGGCAAGAGAAATTACATCTGAGAGAAAAAAAAGCATGGGTAAAGAGTACAAGGAATTGGCACAGCTGGGTATCATTAGCAATAATCAAACCTTATCTAAGATAAAAAGCAACAGGAAGTAAGATGGGGACAATGTGTATATGTATGTGTATGAATATTTATGTATGTATTTATGTATATGTTCGTATATATGTATGTCTGTGTAAGAAAGTAAATGTGTAAACATTTTAAAAAATTTTTATTTCTTCTGCCTGCTTTGCCCCCTCATTCCTGACTTGACTCTTTCTACTGTGTTCCTGTGAGAGTGTTTGATGTATGAAATCATCTCAGAATTTTACAGCCTTTGAGGCAGTGACTTTGATGCTACAGACTCAGAGGAGGATTAAATAATTATATCGTTAACAAGAAAAAAAGTGCAAATATTAAACAGCTTCAGGAGAATTGAAGCAATGTGAAAAACATATCCATGAAAGATCCATATCTTTTTTCCTCCAATTATTGCATATATTATAGTAATTAATTTTCAAATTGTGAAATAAAACTTTTATTATAGAACACAATAACTTGGAAAATAAATGAAGTATATATAAAGAAGCAAACAAATATTATCTACACTTTTATCATCCAGATATATCCACTAATAATATAGTGATGTATTTCCTTTCATTTGCAGAAAATGTTTTTTAATGAAATAATCCAAATTTCAGCCTTACTGAGTCTGTAGTTTGGGAATCTTCTAATTCTGAACTTGCATTTAGTTAGCAATTTGCTAAACAGAGACAAGAGTTCCCTTAGCAGCTCTAAATTTAGCTTTAAAAATTTCTTTGAAAATGATTATTCTGCAGATTTTATTTTTGAAGCTTAAATTTGACATTACATTTGCCCCTCCCCCAATCCCAGTCCCTTTCAGTCTATTGTGCTAATCCTTACTCACCTTCAAGTGTAAGCCAAAACCCCTGCCCCACATTCACACAAATCCATAGGATACGTCAAAATGGGAAGAGAGAGTCAACAAAAATCATTGAACACGTGTCAGGTTCCTTACCAATGACTTTTTGTGGGTCATCTCATTTAATCCTCACAAAGCCTTATGATAAAGATAGTATTAATATGCTTATTTTATTGATGAGAAAACTAAATCCCAGGAAAATTAAATGACTTGCTCAAGATGACTTGCTTAACTACTCATAAAGTAGTTAGTGGCAAAATTAACATTTCTGTTCAGGTCAACCTGATCTCAAAGCTGCTATGTTACTGAGGCATGTAAGGGCAAAGAAAACCCACACCTAGACAAAATTGTGAAGACAGAAGTCTATGATTAGTGCCCTTAATTCCTATCCAGTAGGAGCCCTTTTTAAAAAGTAGTCTTTGACAGGAAGAAGGGTATTCATTAAGGGTTTTCTGTATTAAGGCAGATGAGATACTTTGAACGTTATGATGTTCACAGGGAACACTGACCTCTAGACTATTAGAGCTGACATCTAGAGCTCTACTAAGTGTATCTAGCTATACTAAGTATGTGTGCATGCATGCTAAGTTGCTTCAGTGTCCAACTCTTCATGACCCCATGGACTGTAGCCCACCAAACTCCTCTGTCCATGGGATTCTCCAGGCAAGAATAGGAATGGGTTGCCATGACCTTCTCCAGGGGATCTTCCCAACCCAGGGATCGAACCTACGCCTCTTCCATCTCCTGCACTGGCAGGTGGGTTCTTTACCACTAGTATCACCTGGGAAGCCCATGAATTAATTTAATTCCTTCAATTTACAGATAAAAAACAGAGGTCTGGAGAGGTGGGACTATAATTTCTTAGAAATAATAGGGTATGGCCTAGAATCAATGTCTCTTAATTTTTCAGTCTAAAGCTTTCTGGTCACACCAAGGCTTCTTTCTTTCACAATGTAGATGAATCTGATGAAACAAAATGATTTTGAATGGACTTTGAAGAGTATTGTTTTTCCACCTGCTAGATGATTTTCTCTAGGTTCAAATTTCTAAGGCCAAGGCCACATAGTGGCTAATATTTACTCTCAAGACTCTGTGTCTTTCTGATTTTATCAACAGAATCACATGAGATTCAACCATATTTCTAAGTTTTAAAATGCCCTTGTGAAACTTTTTCTGTACCATCTGTCCTATGTGTTGTTTTAATTTATATGGAACCACATAAGGCAGTAGTTATGTCTGAAATGGTTTCATGTCGCAATGTGTGTTCTTTTTCTCTTTTTGGCTCTTTGTTGTAATTTTTTAAATGGAAAAACATGTCAAACACAAAAAGTAACCAAATGAAACAAAAGTATAAAACACAGTTCTTCGTGTAGTTTAACAGAAATAGCTTAGAAAATAAAAGGATAAATTAATGCATATAGAATCATTTCTGTTTGAATTCTTATGATTGGTCTTAAGTCTACTAGCCTTGGAAGAGTCCATTCTGAATTTTTGCATCATGAAATTCAGTGCTTCTCTTCAATCCAGAACTCAAGGCCATTATTGAAGCCCCTTTATCTTCAGTTTGGAAGACAGTTTCTTTCCCACTGGTTTTGAACTTAAGCTTGATCTTGAGCCTTTGAGTTTGACTATTTAAAATAATTAGATAGCAGAAATAACAAGAATATTTCTTATTAGATAGAAATGATGAAAACAGAATGTCTACTTTGTTTTATTCTGATAAAGCCTGAGCTGAAATTCCCAGAAGCCTGAATAAGAGTAAATAGTGAGGGCAGATGTTATCAGATTTGTAGACTTATGAAGCAATTCTGTGAAATGTCATTTGAATAAGTAAATGTTTTTCAAAACTAAGCTCCATCAGCACCACACCCAGGACGTTTACTACAGTATGTGTTTCAAATAAGCGCATACGGATTTTCTATATTGATGCTTTTTCTTTGAGTTTGCTAAAGGCTTGAGTTATGTTAAAGGAAACAGAGAAGCAGAGGAGGATATCTAAATGCTGGATGACAAGTGGGGGTGATTGATGCCTATAATTTATACATCTAGAAATCTAATCTATCGTTATTTTGGGAAGAAAAGCATTTTATATGGTTAAGGATTGACTACCTTTACAAATCTCTTTCATTTCAGAATTTCCATAAGTTAAAGTACCATTTATATTTAGATATGTAATACAAAATGAATATTTGTACATTTTTAAATAGAAAAATATTTGGCATATAACATTGTAAAATTTAAAGGATACAACATGCTAATCTTAATATATTTATATATTGCAGTATGATTGTTATTTTATTGATAATTAGCACCTCTATCACTCTAACTATCATTTCTTATGGATGGCTAGACAAATTAAATTCTAGTCTTTTAGCAAGTTTGATGATTACAATACAATATTGTTGTCTATATTCACCATAATGAGCATTATTAGATTTCTAAACTACTCACTGCAAGTTTGTACCTTTAAACAAAATATGTCTGATTCTATTCCTTCCCTCACATCCCTGGTAACCACCATTTTACTCTGTTTCTACGAGTTTGATTTTTTAGATTCCACATAATGAGTGAATCATATAGTACTTATCTTTCTGTCTGATTTACCTCACCCAGGTTTTCACAAATGACAGCATATCCTTTTTTGTCATGACTGAACAATATTCGATTGTGTATATACACCACAACTTCTTAATGATTCATCTGTTGGTGGGCACTTACGTTGTTTCCATATCCTGGCTATTGTGAATAATGCTGCAATAAACATGGGACTGCATGTATCTCTTCAATATCCTGTTTTCATTTCCTTTAGATATATACCCAGAAGTAGCATTGATGGGTCAAATGGTAGATCTGTTTTTAATATTTTAAGGAATTTCCATATTGTTTTCCATAGTGACTGGACCAATTTACATTTCCACTAACAGTGTATATGCTTTCCCTTTTCTTCATATCCTTGCTAGACAGTTGTTATCAATTGTCTTCTTGATGATAACTATTTAATATGTATGAGATGGTATATCATTGTGGTTTTTCTAATTTTAATTTTTTGGCTGTTACAGCTTTTTGTTTATTTTTAGATCTCACTAGAACATCAAACTCCTGTACTTTCACTGTGGTTTAATTTGCATTTCCCTGCATTAGTGATATTGAGCATCTTTTCATGTACCTGTTGGTCATTTGGTTGTCTTTGGGAAAATGTTTATTTATTTGTTCTACTTATTTTTAATTAATTTATTTGGGTTTTTTGTTGTTGTATGAATTTGTACCTTTTAATGTTCACAATTATACGGTATTTAAAAATATCCCATATCCTTATATACTGTACCTTTGGCACATGACTAAAAGAAAATTTATGCATCCAGAAATCATTGGATTCTGGATGAAATTTCAATTCCCTGACAGTGGCAAAGACTGAAGGAAAAATACAGTTTCCACATTTTTTATGACAAGCCCAATGTTGGGTAATGCTGCCTAATATGGGGCTTAGATTAATATATTATCAAGTATTTTCTAAATGTCTACTCTATGCAGGCACTGGGCTACATTCTGGATACATAGTGGTGAATGATATACACATTACCCCTGCTTCCTGAAACTTTCAGTCCCATGGTCAAGACAGAAAAGATAAATAAATAACTACAAACTGTAAAAAGACTATAAAAGAAACAAACAAGGAGCTCTGGTAGGGAATATCTGGGATGAAGGAGATGGGCAAAGAGGACCTCCATGAAGAGATGACCTTTAAATAGAATGCATGGTGAAGTGGGGTAGCAGTGAGGTGTTCTTTTCATTGCTACCACTTTTTTGAGCTGTAAATCTAAGCTAAATTTTAAAATGTATTACCTCTCACCTCTATAATATGATGCACACATTAAAGATAAGCAAACTTAGGCTTTAATTACCAAGGTCACAAGGCCAGTAGTAAGTGGAAAGGTCAGTCAGTTCAGTTCAGTAGCTCAGTCATGTCTGACTCTTTGCGACCCCATGGACTGCAGAACGCCAGGCCTCCATGTCCATCACCAACTCCTGGAGTTTACTCAGACTCATGGCCATTGAGTTGGTGATGCCATCCAGCCATCTCATCCTCTGTCATCCCTTTCTCCTCCTGCCTTCAATCTTTCCAAGCATCAGGGTCTTTTCCAATGAGTCAGCTCTTCTCATCAGGTGGCCAAAAGATTGGAGTTTCAGCTTCAGCATCAGTCCTTCCAATGAATATTCAGGACTGATTTCCTTTAGGATGGACTGATTGGATCTCCTTGCAGTTCAAGGGACTCTCAAGAGTCTTCTCCAGCACCACAGTTCAAAAGCATCAATTGTTTGGTGCTCAGTTTTCTTTATGTGAGTCCAACTCTCACATCCATACATGACTACTGGAAAAACCATAGCCTTGACTAGATGGACCTTTGTTGGCAAAATAATGTCTCTGCTTTTTAATATGCTGTCTAGGTTGGTCATAACTTTTCTTCCAAGGAGCAATCATCTTTTAATTTCATGGCTGCAGTCACCATCTGCACTGATTTTGGAGCCCCCAAAATAAAGTATGTCACTGTTTTCGCTGTAGGTTCCCAATATGCTACTGGAGATCAGTGGAGAAATAACTCCAGAAAGAATGAAGAGATGGAACCAAAGCAAAAACAACACCCAGTCATGGATGCGACTGGTGATGGAAGTCAGGTACAATGCTGTAAAGAGCAATATTGCATAGGAACCTGGAATGTTAAGTCCATGAATCAAGGCAAATTGGAAGTAGTCAAACAGGAGATGGCAAGAGTAAACATAAACATTTTAGGAATCAGCGAACTAAAATGGACTGGGTGAATTTAACTCAGATGACCATTATATCGACTACTGTGGGCAAGAATCCCTTATAAGAAATAGAGTAACCACCATAGTCAACAGAAGAGTCTGGAATGCAGTACTTGGATGCAATCTCAAAAATGACAGAATGATCTCTGTTTGTTTCCAAGGCAAACCATTCAATATCACAGTAATCCAAGTCTATGCCCCGACCAGTAATGCTGAAGAAGCTGAAGCTGAATGGTTCTATAAAGACCTACAAGACCTTCTAGAACTAACACCTAGAAAAGATGTCCTTTTCATTATAGGGGACTGGAATGCAAAAGTAGGAAGTCAGGAAAGACCTGGAGTAACAGGAAAATTTGGCCTTGCAGTACAGAATGAAGCAAGGCAAAGGCTAATAGAGTTTTGCCAAGAGAACGCACTGGTCATAGCAAACACCCTCTTCCAACAACACAAGAGAAGACTCTACACATGGATATCACCAGATGGTCAATACTGAAATCATGTTGATTATATTCTTTGGAGTCAAAGATGGAGAAGTTCTATACAGTCAGCAAAAACAAGACCGGGAGCTGACTGTGGCACAGAGCATGAACTCCTTATTGCCAAATTCAGACTTGAACTGAAGACAGTGGAGAAAACCACTAGACCATTCAGGTATGACCTAAATCAAATCCCTTACAATTATACAGTGGAAGTGACAAATAGATTCAAGGGATTAGGTCTGATAGAGTGCCTGAAGAACTATCAACGGAGGTTCGTGACATAGTAGAGGAGGCAGGGATCAAGACCATTCCTAAGAAAAAGAAATGCAAAAAGGCAAGAGGCTTGTCTGAGGAGGCCTTACAAATAACTATGAAAAGAAGAGATGTGAAAAGCAAAGGAGAAAAGGAGAGATATATCCATTTGAATGCAGAGTTCCAAAGAATAGCAAGGAAAGACAAGAAAGCCTTCCTCAGCGATGAATGCAAGGAAATAGAGGAAAACAATAGAATGGGAAAGTCTAGTGATCTCGTCAAGAAAATTAGAGGTACCAAGGGAACATTTCATGCAAAGATGGGCACAATAAAGGACAGAAATGGTATGGACCTAACAGAAGTAGAAGATGTTAAGAAAGACAGCAAGAACACACAGAAGAGCTATACAAAAAAGATCTTCACAACCCAGATAATCATGGTGGTGTGATCACCAACCTAGGGCCAGACATCCTGGAATGCAAAGTCAAGTGGGCCTTAGGAAGCATCACTACAAACAAAGCTAGTGGAGGTGATGGAATTCCAGTTGAGCTATTTCAAATCCTGAAAGATGATGCTGTGAAAGTGCTGCACTCAATATGGCAGCACATATGGAAAACTCAGCAGTGGCCACAGGACTGGAAAAGGTCAGTTTTAATTCCAATCCCAAAGAAAGGCAATGTCAAAGAATGCTCAAACCAGCACACAATTGCACTCATCTCACAGGCTAGTAAAGTAATACTTAAAATTCTCCAAGCCAGGCTTCAACAGTACGTGAACCGAGAACTTCCAGATGTTCAAGCTGGTTTTAGAAAAGGCAGAGGAACCAGAGATCAAATTGCCAACATCCACTGGATCATCGAAAAGCAAGAGAGTTGCAGAAAAACATCTACTTCTGCTTTATTTACTATGCCAAAGCCTTTTACTGTGTGTACCACAGCAAACTCTGGACAAAAAGTGGAAGGGTAGAGGGAACTAAATCCTAGGTCTGACTCCAGGGTTCATAGCCTTTGAAATTCTAATTCCATTTCCAGAAAAACTATGACAAAGGAATAACCAGAGATTCAAATACAAATTTGTGTAAAAGGATGATTCTCTCAACACATTGTTTTCCAAATTCCCACTAGTCTTTGATTTGGAGGATGAGGAGGGATTTCAGATGAAGTTATAATATCATTTAATCATACTCTTTATCTTTCATTTTAAAATGGTTTATATATTATAGGCGATCAAACAGGTAACCATCAAAATTCTAGAAAAGTGGTCAGATGTTATCAGGTTGTACTCGGAAAAAGGCAAAGAAATAGAGAGGGAAGGGCAAATATAAAGTGAAAAGGCAAGGAATAACCACAAGAGGAGTTGGGTTTTCAGTCAATCTTTCATTTAGTGGTTAGCTTGAAAGATACTGTTTTCACCCCACTATCTGAAGCTAATGATAACTCTAGGGTTACTGTAAATATAATTATAAAAGTCACTCTCAGACACTTTTCGGGAAGTTTTAACAGAGAGTATTCACTTATAACATGCACATCTCCATTACTCCCTTAATTCCATAAATTTGTAAATTAAATAGAAACAGAAAGCCTAGGGCAACAGAAAATATATTTATGGAATTTATATAGTTGAGTTTGAAAGTTATTGCACTTTTGATGACTGAGTACTAAATAAAGCAAACATAGAACAAGAATCAACAACTCTCTTGGTCAATTAGAATTTTCATCCTGATCCATGAACTGGTTTGGTCTCACCTAGATTATAGTTCTATAGAAGTAAGTAATAACATGACATGCCAGAAAATTTACCCAAAACTTGGAAATAAGTCCAGAAAAAAAAAAAAAAAAGGTGGACACTCTTCCACCTTTTATAAAGCAGGGGCCAAGGCCACCCAAGGATTGTGTAGGGAAGGTACTCAGTTCATAACAATACTTAGTACTGATTAAACACCCAGCCTTTAGTGACACGTCTCACTAACTCAGAGACTTTGTCAAGTCGAGATAGTGATGGAGTCTGCTAGAAAACATAACCCCAGAGATTTATGGCCTATTGGTCATTACCAGTTTACGTCTTAACCCAGGAATCTCATTCTAATATTTCTTTGTTAAATTTCCCGTAAATACCTCATCTTCTTAAATTCTTTTTGAACTTATCTTCCTGGCTTTCTTGTTAGTTAAAGAGTTAAAGAAAATCTTTTACATGTGTTAATTTTATATTTGCTTGAGAGTCATGATTTTACTTTTTGAAAATTATACTTTAACCTGAAGGATAAAGAATCTCTCTTTATAACTTGGTTTTATTGATGCTTGTGAAATGGGATTATTTTTAATTTGCTATGAATATTTATTCCTATTACTTGATTTATAATTCTCTGGGCTTCCCTGGTGGCTCAGATGGTAAAGAATATGCCTGCAATGTGGGAGACCCAGGTTTGATCCCTGGGTCAGGAAAATCCCCTGGAGAAGGGAATGGCAACCCACTCCAGTATTCTTGCCTGGAGAATTCCATGAACAGAAACTACAATCCATGGGGTTGCAAACAGTTGGACACGATTGAGCGACTGAATGTTCGTGTGTATATTTATGCCTGAAACCTCCATAGAGGAGGTTTTATTCTTTTAAATTAGTGCTTTTGCAAGCAAATCCTCAAAAATTTTCAATTAGGTGAAATATCTAAACTTAGTGGACCCAATTAGTATTTGCAGTAAGAGCCTAATGCCCAGAATAGATGAAGTAAGCTGAGGCCAATCTGATGCTACAGCTAAAATGGAGATGACATCATCATAGATCCTTCTGTACCTGATTTCCTTCTTTGCCTCATTTTCCATTTATCCTCTTGTACATACTTTGCAGGATATGTTGAGATAGGTATTTTAAAGAGCAATTAAGTGGGCCAGTATTTCATATCTGTTTGCCTGCCTTTGTTATTTGCCATTCAGTAAGGTGAATGGATACCCAATTGCTAAGAGCATTGTTTATGCTTGGATTCTATGCCTACAGTGTTCCACTGATTTAAAAGAATATAGATTCCAATTTGACAAGCAGTGCTCATTAATGAATTTCTCCATTTCTTTCACTGGAAGTTACTGACAGACAGTTAAAATTGCTTTGAATTAAGAGGAAACTCTCTGATATGAATAAAATGGACTGATAACGAAGCACTCACTTTACTGACCACATCTCATTTGTCTGCATTCCATTAATTCTACATAACTCCATGCTCATTGACTTAAGGTGTTTTGTTGTGTTATGCTGATATGCTGTGGAAATAACACCTTTTAAAATTTCCAGCTCAAAGTATCCTACATAACAGTTGAAAGTGATAACTTGAGCTTTGAGGGAGAGGGATGCCGTATCACACCACCACCATCTACTTTTCAGTTTTGTAGAAAACAACAATGACAAAGTAGTTGAAATGTAAATGATCCAACTCTGCCTGATTATTATGTCAGGAGATTTCCATTACTGATAACTGTTATATATAAACCAATTAGTCATCTCTGTGCAATTTTAGACCAGGGAATTGCCACACTATTGAAAAAGAAACTAGAGGCTTTCTTTGTGTTTCATGTTCACTTGCTGTAGACAAGTTAAACTGTTATGAGGTCCTGGATGTTAAAGTTCCAAATAAGTCTCATTGTGTCCTGAAACTTTAAACTTTTCTAAAACAATCATCTTGCTTTTACACTAATTGGTGAAGTGATGTTTGGCAAGGCAGTTAACTTCTCTCTTCTAGGTTTCCTTATGGTGAAAAGGTGGTTATTGAAGCAGATGACTGGAAAGATTTCTTTAAGTGTTTTTGAGTCTTTAATTTGGGCCTATAAACTCAGGCATTTATAGGCTATTACTAATTGGTGAATTTTCTTTTAAAATGACACTCTACATTAGTGTTTACAGTTTACATACGACTCACAGAAACAGATTTGTCCCCTCAAAACTAATAGCTTGTTGTAGTAAGTGCTTAGTAAATATATTTTTTGTGAATTAATACATTCTACTACAAATGTTTAAGCCTTCTTAGTGAAGGTTTGTGTTTTTTTTCAAGTATTACAATAATAACAGGGCTTCCCTGGTGGATCACACAGTAAAGAATCTGCTTGCAATGCAGAAGACCTGGGTTCAATCCCTGGGTTGGGAAGATCACCTGGTGAAGGAAATAACAATCCACTCCAGTATGCTTGCCTGGGAAATCCCACGGACAGAGAAGCCTGGTGGACTACAGTCCCCTGGAGTAGGAAATCCCCTGGAGTAGGAAATGGCACTCCACTCCAGTATTCTTGTCTAGAAAATTCCATGGAGAGAGAAGCCTGGCAGGCTCCAGTCCATGGAGTCGCAGAGTCGGACACGATTGAGTGACTGAACTGACTGTTTATAATAGAAGGTAAATATTTTCTTAAGTGATTTGCAATAGTCAAAATGTGGAAAGAGCACTGGATTTGTAGATAGAAGAACTTGTTTCTAGTCTGGTTCTACAACTCAGTTGGACAATTCATATCTCTTATCTATAAAGTGGGAATAATGTCTCACAGAGTTGAGATATATAGTACTTCATCTGTGAAGTGCTTTGCAAATCTGAGAAAGACTCATTTTTTGATTAACTTATACAACTCTACATAGTAGATTGCATGCATGCTTATTTGCTCAGTTGTGTCTGACTCTTTGAGACCCCATGGACTGTAGCCTGCCAGGCTTCTCTGTCCATGGAGTTTTCCAGGCAAGAATATCAGAGTGGGTTGCCATTTCCTGCTCCAGGGGATCTTTCCCACTTAGAGATCGACCCCGTGTCTCTTGAATTTCCTGCATTCACAGATGGATTCTTTACCACTCTGCCATCTGGGAAGCTCCATATACTAGATTAAGACCTCTTGATTCTTTTCCCCCAGGGTTGAAATGGAAAACTGGAAAGGTTGATGAATTTATGCTCACAAAACCAAGTTGAAAAGCCAAGGCAGCTATGACAAGGTTGAAGTTGAGAGAATAGCATTGAAACATGTATATTATCATATGTGAAACAGAACACCAATCCAGGTTCGATGCTTGAGACAAGTGCTCAGGGCTGGTGCAATGGGATGACCCAGAGGGATGGGATGGGGAAGGAGGTGGGAGCGGGGTTCAGGATGGGGAACACATGTAAACCCATGGCTGATTCATGTCAATGTATGGCAAAAACCACTACAATATTGTAAAGTAATTAGCCTCCAACTAAAATAAATAAATTAATTAAAAAAAAAGAAGTGAATGAAACAGAAGAGAAAGCTTCCTAATCATTTGATCACCAGGATAATGATGACCGACCAATTAAATTTGTCATTATATCCAGCATAAAAAATGGCCATAAAGATGTGATTATCCACACTGTAATTTAATGGAAAACAACAATCATTAATAACACAAGACTGGAGGTAAGGAAACCTGGATTTAGACTCCCACCAATAATGAAGAATATGATCTAAAGTTAATCACTCAATCTTTCTGAGCCCTAGTTTCCACTTCTGTGATACTGTGCTTGGCAGTAAATGACTTTCATGTTTCCTATTTGGCATCATTGCTGATTCCTGTTCCAGCCATGCCTTCCAGTGATAGAGTTGAGGTAGATATTTTCTTTTTGCTACATTTCTATATCTTCTCAAGTTTATCTGGAATGGCATGTTAAACTATTCTTGATTTTGTGCCTACCGATCGTTGCATTTAGATTAGTCAAAACATCTGTCTTGGCTTTTACAATTTGAAGTTTGGAAAGGATATTTCCAAAGGAAATTTAAAGAGGTTGATAATTAAATTTATCCATTCACAATTCAGAGAATAAATTAGGCAGGCTCTTTTAATACCAAAAATTATTTTCTCAACACAGTCCAAATTAATAAAATGATTGCAGTCTAAGATTATGTATATCTAAATCATAAAATGGAGCTTCTAATTTTTTAAAAATCAGATCAAATAAGATTTTTCTTCAATGGCACATTATCACTCAAGCTTAAAAATGTTTTGAATATAAGTAAAGCAATATTCTAAGCTCATATTTACAATGAGAAATTTTTCTCAAGAGAACTAAACAAGTACATTGCATCATGACATTGAGACTGATAAGGCTGGTAATCAGTCAATCCTAAAGGAAAATCAACCCTGAATATTCATTGGAAGGACTAATGCTGAAGCTGAAGCTCCAGTACTTTGACCATCTGATGGGAAAAGCCGACTCACTAGAAAAGACCCTGATGCTGGGAAAGATTGAGGGCAAAAGGAAAAGAGGGCGACAGAGGATGAGATGGTTGGATGGCATCACTGACTCAGTGGACATGAACTTGGGCAAACTCCAGAGGATAGTAAGGAACAGGGAGGCCTGGTGTGCTGCAATCTATGCTGTGCTGCAGACAAAGAACTGTACATGATTTAGCAACTAAACAACAAAGGCTGGTAAACTGTCTTCCAAGGAAACTAAAGAAAGTAGTCTCCCTTGAGACACATAAATGTGAATCAACCTGGTGAGGCAATTCATGAATCAACTTAAACAACTAAAATGAAACAAAGCCTCTTTATGATACCACATACCTTGTCAACATTTGTTCATTTGCCTGTCAACCTTATTTGGCTGTTATAAAGGCCAACTAAGTAGGAAGTGAAAACGCATAGAAATGACTGAGGACTGTAAGATTTTCTTGAGGTAGGATCAAGCAGGATGGGGTCTAAGCCCTGGGTCTCTGTAGCTGGCAAGTCTTTACCTCTTTGTTAGGGCCTACTACACTGGGGACATTGTTGCTTTTACAAAATCAGGGTTTTGTGCATGAAGGGGAGGAAACAGCTGTCTTCCATGCATATTGTCCAGTATACTCACATCTGATTGACTTCCTCTAAGTGAGTACCTATTCAATCAGGATTTCCAACTTTCACTCCTTTTCTTTTAAGCTATGGAGCTGCTAGAAAAGAAAAAAAGAAACCCATGCAAAATAGAAAAACAAAACTAATAACTTTTTCTGTGTAAGCATTGCTGAGGTAACTGCCATGGAACCACAGAACTCTGAAGGACAGTTTGTAAACCACTGTACAAGTTTGTCAATTTTTTAAAAGTTGTGACATCCAAAAATGAAGACATAATTCAGGGCATGCACGAAGTTTGGCATGCATGAAATTGATCTGTCAGCTCACTTGCTTATATCTGGTAGATGTTTTTTTAAACCATTTTCTGTTTAACTATATATCAGAGTAGCCAAGTATTTCTGTTCTGTCAGTAAAACTTACCCACTGAAATCTACAGTGCTGAAAACTCAAGGCTAGGGAGGCTATTCTCTAGTATACTCTGTGTCCTCTCTCCCAGTTGAGTGGTACACTTACCAAGACTCAGTTGAGCTTTTCTAAGTTGTTTATATAGTTGTACTTGTTACTGCAATAATGTAATTTGAATATTATATAACCAAAGAAATATGAATGCAAAAATAAAAGTGCTATCTTCTGTTTACAATAGTTTACAATACAAGACATGAAAGCAACCTAAATGTCCATCAACAGAAGAATGGATAAAGAAGATGCAGTAGATATATACGATGGACTCTTACTCAGCCACAAAAAAGAACAAAAGAATGCCATTTGCAGCAATATGGATGGGCCTAGAGATTGTCAGGGAGAAGGCAATGGCACCCCACTCCAGTACTCTTGCCTGGGAAATCCCATGGACAGAGGAGCCTGGTAGGCTACAGTCCATGGGATCGCTAAGAGTCTGACATGACTGAGCAACTTCACTTTCACTTTTCCCTTTCATGCACTGGAGAAGGAAATGGCAACCCACTCCAGTATTCTTGCCTGGAGAATCCCAGGGACGGGGGAGCCTGGTGGGCTGCCATCTATGGGGTTGCACAGAGTCGGCCACGACTGAAGCGACTTAGCAGCAGCAGCAGAGATTGTCATACTGAGTGACTTAAGTCAGACAGAGAAGAAGAAATATCATATGACATCCTTTACATGTGGGATTTAAAAAGAAATGATACAAATGAACTTACTCACAAAACAGAAAGAGATTCACAGACTTAGAGAATGAGCCTATGGTTGCCAAAGGGAAGGATACAGAGAGGGGATAGTTAAGGAGTTTGGGATGGGCATGTACACACCACTATATTTAAAATGGATGACCAACAAGGATAGCACATGGAACTCTTCTCAGTGTTACGTGGCAGTCTGGATGGGAGGGGAATTTGGTGGAGAATGGATACATGTGTATGTATGGCTGAGTCCTTTTGCTGTTCACCTGTAACTATCACAACATTGTTTATTAATCAGCTATACCCCAATACAAAATAAAAAAAAATTTTTTTAAATAAAAGTGCTACCTTGTGAAAACTAGATTGACAAAAATTAACTCAAAGAAGAAAACATTGGAGACAATCTTTGAAACCTTGGCTTAAGCCGAGCCAAAATTTCTTAGATGGAACACAAAAAACACAGACTATGAAAAAAAAAAATCAATAAATCGGACTTCGTTGAAATGAAAACATTTTGATCTTTGAAAGAAAATGAGAAGAAAAGCTTGAACTGGGAGAAAACATTTGCAACACATATACTTGATAAAAGACATATTCACAATAATAAAGGATAAATAAAGAACTCTTACAATTCAATAAGATTACATACACATATGTGTGTGTATATATATGTGTGTGTGTGTGTGTCTATATATATATATATAACCCAATTTAAAAATGATCCAAAGAGTTGAACAAATAAGTAATGGGTGGTGGATGAGAAGAGCCAGGTTTCTCCCTGTTGGAGAGGGAAGTTACAGATGAGCAAGAAGAGAAGGCTAGAATGAACCCTCTGATATTGGATTAGAGCCTGAGACATCTTTTGAATTCACTAAGTAATCTTCCCAGGTGGCTCAGTGGTAAAGAATCCACCTGGCAAGCAGGAAATGTGGGTTTGATCCCTGGGTAGGGAAGATCCCTGGAGGAGGAAGTGGCACCCCACTCCAGTATTCTTGCCTGGGAAATCCCATGGACAGAGGAGCCTGGCGGGCTACAGTCTTTGGGTCACAAAGAGTTGAACACGCTTAGCAACTAAACAACAACAACAATGTAGTTAGTACATGCAAGAACCTATTTCTATCTAAGAGGGCATAGGGATTTCAAGTATAGCTGGGCCTCATGAGAACAGGAAAGAGGTCTCCATAATGCAGCCTCCCGAGGGCTCACTCCTTGTCTCTCTCTGATGCTCTCTGTGGTCACAAGGTGTCTTGGTTATCTCGCCTAAAGCTTCTACTTTCTCCAGTTCTTCTTATAACTGGCCTTTTCCACCTTTGAAACTGCATGCACATGGTTGCAACTTGCCACCAGCTTAAAGTCTGCATTAACTATGCTCAGTGCTCACCACCATTGAACTAAGTTAATCTCTGTCTCTTAGATTTAGTTCTTCAGAGAGGATATCATTGGGCCAGCTTGGGTCACCTGTGTCTGGGGAGCAGGGTTACTTGTGTAAACATGGCTGCTGGGCAAGCAACTTCATTGGCGTGCAAGCTGTGCAATCACATGGGGTCCTGGGCTCCAAAGGACTCTCCACACTCACTTTAAGGTTCCACTGTCACTATCATAAAATTCTTTATATATACATGTATATATATATAATTTCATTTATTTATTTATGGCTGTGCTGTATCTTCATTGCTGCTTGAGCTTTTCTCTAGTTGTGGTACGCAGGCTTTTCATTACAGTGGCTTCTCTTGTTGTGGAGCATGGGCTCGAAGGTGCATGGGCTTTAGTAGTTGCAGCGCATGGGCTTTAGTAGTTGCAGCACATGGGCTTAGTAGTTGTGGTTCCCAGGCTCCAGAGCACAGGTCAACAGTTGCGGTGCATGGGCTTAGTTGCTCCCAGGCATGTGGGATCTTCCTGGACCAGGGATCGAACCCATGTCTCCTGCATAGGCAGGCAGATTCTTAATCACTAAGCCACCAGGGAAGCCCTATCATGAAATTCTTAATTTTCAAATGAGGGCCCTGTAAATGGTTTTGCCAGTTCTGCTGCTGGGCTCAGCCATGGGACAAGATTTGGTGGTTTGGATAGAATCTCTTATAAGCAGATACTGGCAGATAGGAAATATTTGGTGTACTTAGAGTCTTGATTTTCAAAACTAGGCTTCTTCCTTCTTTGTAGTCACATCCCTGCTTAGTGTCTCATTCATTTCATCAGAAAATTGTTGTTGTGTCCCTAAGTCATGTCTGACATTTTTGCAACCCCCTGGGCTGTCCATGGGATTTTTTCCAGGCAAGAATACTGGAGTGGGTTGCCATTTCCTTCCGCATGGAATCTTTTCGACCCAGGAATTAAATCCATGGCCCCTGCCACATCTCCTGCATTGTACTGGGTTCTTTATCGCTGAGCCACTGGGGAAGCCCATATATATTGGCTCCTAATGTACTATTCTGTGCTAGGTACTGAAAACACTCAGGAAACAAGATAGATTTAGTTCTTTGTCATGGAACTTAGTGTCAAGCCAAGTTGACCCCAGTCCTTGAGTTACTGCCTTGTTCAGTTCTTTCTCAAGGAACTGAGATTCTGGTGGTAAGTAACCTCTGACCTTCCCATCCTGAAGCTTCCTGTCTGCTCTCGTCATAACTCGGACAAGTATAATTGAAAGGTATGCAGGGACTTTAGTGGCAGAGACTGGTAGGGAAAAGAAGCCAGTGGTAAGATTTGTAGATTTGCCAGGCTGAAATTTCCTTTATTGCCCCACTTCAAGCACACTGAGTCCCGAGAGACTGATAGTCGGCAGCCTAATATGGCAAGTCCAAAGGGCATACTAAGTTTGCCCCCAGCTGCCATTAATATAAAGGTTAGTCTTATCTGATAGGAAACGGGAGTGTAAGGCATCAGGGAGTTGTAAAACTCAGATGGGTAGCAACATTGTTGTTTTAAGTCCTGGATTTATTTTATAGCAAGATAGTTAGCTAGCAGCTGGAAACATAAGGAAACACAGCCTTCCTAGTGGAAAGTGCTGGAAGAAGTAGGGAGGAGGTATGACATGTCAAGTATATAGATGCTCAGATATTAATAAAGATCTACTAAGGAAGCCAATGCAGAATACACCATAGAAAGTCTTAAGAGGAGACTGAGATCCTTGGACTCCTCACAAATCATGGTCAACACACCAGCACAACCATTTACAGATCCAACCAACTGCTGACTCTTCCTTGTACTGTGCAGAAGTGACTCAGGAACCAAGTGTGGCTGATTCTGTGGGTTGAAGATATCCGGATCTACAGCTGATCAGATTTGCTTAAATGCATAAATTTGTGAATGTTGTTAACTCTGCAATTATTCTATGCTGAAGATAGCTCAGAGGTAAAGAATCCACCTGCAAGTGCAGGAGACGGGGGTTGGATCCCGGGTTGAAAAGATCCCCTGAAGAGGAAAATGGCAGCCCACTCCACTCCAGTATTCTTGCGGGATAATCCCATGGACAGCTACCATAATCCCTTGGCAGGCTGCAGTCCTTGGGGTCGCACACAGTCAGACATGACTGAGTGACTGAGCACACGAGAGTAAACCACATTTTGAGGTACTCATCTACTTTGTGGTATACTTCTCTTATTCTAACAGCTTCACTAGAACATGCTTTATGATGTGTCCTGCAATAAAGCCATTTTGCTATGGCAAACATTGCTAACCCTTCTTCCTGTTAGTAAGAGAACACATGAATTTGGCTGACCACATAACTGTGCAACTTTATTTCTCAGCACCCTAGGAGCAAGATGTGGCTTATAGAAGACTAAGCTTTGCCTGTGTGATGTGACTGGAGATGATGCGTGCAACTTCAGCATCATTTCCTTAAGAATAAAACTGCTCACTTGGAACTCCTACTTTCCCTTTTTCCGCTGGCTGGATTTCCAGGCTATAACTGCAGCAGTGTCCTTGATCTGAAGTGTGGCAGAAATAGTAATCTTGGCTCCGAGATGACCCCACCAAATTAAGCACCCCCACCAACTTGGGACTGTTAAGTGATAGAAAAATGACTTTTTAACCCACTGTTTTGGGATTCTCTTTACTGCAATTATTGTAGCCTATACTCTAATTTGGGCTTCCCCATGGCACAACAGTAAAGAATCTGCCTTTGGTGCAAGAGCTGCAGGGACTTGGGTTCGATCCCTGGGCCAGGAAGAACCCCTGGAGAAGGGCATGGCAACCCACTCCAGTATTCTTGCCTGGAGAGTCCCATGGACAGAGGAGCCTGGCAGGGTGGGATCCATGGGGTCGCAAAAGTCTGACACAACTGAAGCAACTTAGCACATACTCTAATTCACCCATTTATCGAGGACTCCTTTGTGGCAGACACTGTGCTGTAAGCATGTGTATGTATTATCTCATTCAGTTCTCCCAATCATGCTGTCAAGACAGTAGTAATAGCCCTATTTTATAGATTGCTAAGTTGAGGTTCAGAGGAGTTAAGCTACTTACTCAAAATTTCTTAGCTACTAAATGGCACAGGATTCAAATTCAGGGCTGCTTGACTACATAGTCCTTTTTGTATCTCCCACGATGCTACTGAGCCTTCTAGGAATTTTGTTTCCTCTTCTAATGTGATATTGTAGAAATGTTGCCGCAGATAGTAAAACATTCTCCTCTCCATATCCCACTTCATCCACACAAAAATGCAGACAGTTTAATACACATTATTATTAAAGGTAATAAAAACAAGTGGGCTGGGCCATTTCCAGTTATCTTGTTTACCCCTTTCATTCTATCTTCATTTTCTCCTTGTAACATTACTAATGAGGTTATGACTCTATGTACCCCGGGAGTCATTGTCTGTAATAAGTTTCCTTTCCTGATATACAATTGAAGAGAAGCTCTGAGACTATTAGAAGAATTACCCTTTCAACTATATGAGTCTTATTGCTTGTATATATTTTTTAATTATAGGAGAATGTCATCAGTAGATAAAATGTAGTCTCTACCTCCATGTGCAACATAGTGGTGAGTATATTGCTTTTTTAAAAATTTAGTCTGGGGAAGCCTCAGTTGCAGGAAGGGTATGAGTTAGGGTAGAACTGAACTCTAGCAAAATCTTACTTTAGGATTTAAAACCAGGAAATGCTGAGATTAAAAGCACACTGATATCTTCAGGAAACAGTTGTGAGTATGTGGTATGGGAGAGAGGATGCGGTCTAAGTCATATAAATAACAAATATTTGAGTTCACTAATTGTCAGGCACTACAGGCATACCTCATTTATTGCACTTCACTTTATTGTGCTTCACAGATACTGTGTTTTTTCACAAGTCAAAGACTTGTGGAAACCCTGTGTCAAGCAAACCTTTCAGTGCCATTTTTCCAACAGCATTTGCTCACTTTGTGTCCCTGTGTCCCATTTTGGTAATTCTTACACCATTCCAGACTTTTTCATTACTATTGTATTTGCTATCATGATCTATGATCAGTGATCTTTGATGTTACTATTGTAATTGTTTTGGGGCACTATGAACCATGCCCATGTAAGACAGTGAACTTAATCCATAAATATATGTAATCTGACTGCTCCATTGACTGACTGTTCCCTCAAGCTTCAATATCTGTGTGTGTGTGTGTGTGTCTGTCTGTCTGTTTATCTCTCTCCTTGGGCCTCCCTATTCCCTGAGACACATCAGTATTGAAATTAAACCAATTAATGATCCTATAATATTCTGTAAGTGTTCAAATGAAAGGAAGTGTTGTATCTCTCTCACTTTAAATCAAAAGCTAGGAATGATTAAACTTAATGAGGAAGACATGTTGAAAGTTGAGACAGTCCAAAAGCTAGATCTCTTGGGTCAAACAGTTAGCCAAGATGCAAATACAAATGCTCATTGACAGTACACCTGGTCAGCCAAGAGCTTTGATGAAGATGTGCAATGAGATTCATGTTGTTTTCATGCTTGCTAACCTAACATCCATCCAGCCACCCATGAATCGAGGAGTCATTTTGACTTTCAAGTCTTATGATTTAAGAAATACATTTTGTAAGGTCATAGCTGCCACAGATGATGATCCCTCTGATGGATCCAGGCAAAGTAACTTGAAAACCTCTGCAAAGCATTCATCATTTTAGATACAATTAATAATATTCATAATTCACAGGAAGAGGTCAAGATATCAGCATAAACAGGAGTTTGGGAGAAGTTGATTTTAACCCTCATGGATGGCTCTGAAGGCTTCATGACTTTGGGGAAGAAATAGCTATAGATGTAGAAATAGCAAGTGAACTGGAAGTAGAAGTGGAGACTGAAGATGTGACTGAATTGCTGCACTCTCATTCTAAAACTTGAATGGATGAGGAGTTGCTTCTTATGGATGAGCAAAGAAACTGATTTCTTGAGATGGAATCTAATCCTGGTGAAGATGCTGTGAAGACTGTTGAAACGACCATAAAGGATTTAGAATATTTCATCAATTTAGTTGAATAAAGCAGCAGCAGGATTTGAGAAGACTGACTTCAGCTTTGAAAGAAGTTGTATTGTGGGTAAAATTTTACCAAACGGCATTGCATGCTACAGACACAGAAAGGAAGAATCAACCAACACAGCAGATGTCATTGTTTAAGAAATTGCCACAACCACCCCAGTCTTCAGCAACCACCACCTTGATCCATCAGCAGCCATAAACATCGAGGAAAGACCCTCCACCAGCAAAAAGATTAAGACTTGCTGAAGCCTCCAATGATGGTTAGTGTTTTTTGGCAATAAAGTATTTTTTATATGTGTCCATTTTTTTAGACATAGTGCTATTATGGGCTTAATATTACAATTATTATGGGCTTAATATTACAATTTAGTGTAAGCATAACTTTTATATGCACCAGAAAACCAAAAAATTAGTGACTTTCTTTATTGCAATACTTACTTTGATGAGGTAGTCTGGAACCAAACCTACAGTATTCCTGAACTATGCCTATATACTCTGCAACAGGGATACAAAGCTAAATAAGACATGGGTTTAATGTACATGGGATTTTGCTTTTTCTTTTTAATTCATTTGAGTTATTATAAGTTTATTCCTTGGGTTTTCTGTATTGTACTCTATAGAAAATGAAATTTGCTTTTAAAAGACAGGATTTCAAGATATAATGATGTTCTGACCTAGGACCAGCTCATCCCTCATTAATATCACTATTCAAAACTACAGTTTCTTCATGGATGATTCAGAAGACAATAAAAAGAGTCATAGGGTCAGGAGAAAGGGACAAATGGACCTCAAAGTGTTTGGGGGGGAGGAGACAGGGTTTTGTTTCACAACCTAGAATGAAATGGAATCTGAAACAGATTTCCTGAGTCAGAAAATTTGGGTTAGAACCTTGCCCTTGCTCTATAACTTCAGGCAAATTACTTCAATATTCAACACTTATTTATTGGAAACTGTTGCTGTTGTTGTTTAATCGCTAAGTCATGTTCAACGCTTTTGTGACCCCATAGACTATAGCCCACCAGTCTCCTCTGTCCATGGGATTTCCCAGGCAAATATACTGGAGTGGGTTGCCATATTGAAAACTGACTATGGGTCAAACACTGAACTAGGTGTATATTGTAGTGAACATCATAGACAAAGTTCCTGTCTTTGTGTTAGTTTAATGGTATGTATTTGACAAAATAAAGCCCATAAAGGAATAGACAAGTACTATTTTAGAAAGGGTGATCAGGAAAGACCTCTCTAAGAGGGTGTCATTTGAGGTGAGGCTTAAATGAAGCAAAGATATTATCTCCTCTGAGCTTTGGCTTTCTCATCTATAAAATGAAAAATATTAAAGGTCTACCTTATGGGGCTGTTAAAAATAGACTGAGACAGCATATGGGGTTAGTAAACCATAATCACTAATCCAAAGTGAGGTATTCTTACTTTTACTGTTACAGTTGTGTTTCTCTTTGAAAATAATGTTCTAGGCATTTACAGAGGTTGAGAAGGAGAAAGGAACAGATTATAGAAAATATGAAAGAGCATAAAAAGAAATTTAAGGACTTTCTTGGTGATACAGTGGATAAGAATCCAGCTGCCTATGCAGGGGACATGAGTTCAATCCCTGGTCCAGGAAGATTCCACATGCCACAGGGCATCTAAGCCCATGAGCTACAACTACTGAAGCCTGCACACCTAGAGCCCATGCTCTGCAACAAAGAGGAGCCCCCATTTGCCGTAACTAGAGAAAGCCCACGCACAACAATGAAGACTCAGTGTAACCAAAAAATAAATAAAGAAGTTTAATCTATTTAATAATTTAGTATAGAGCATCTGTGGTACTTATTCATTCTTTTTTATAATCCAGTCTTTAAAATCACAATTCTGTAAACAATTCATTTTTTGAAAGTAACATTTTTCCTCCAAATTTAAAAATAACCTTTATTGAAGTATACTTTGCATATAATAAAATGCACTTATTGTATACATAGGGCTTCCCTGGTAGCTCAACTGGTAAAGAATCCACCTGCAATGCAGGAGACCCCGGTTTGATTCTCGGGTCGGGAAGATCTGCTGGAGAAAGGATAGGTTACCCACTCCAGTATTCTTGGGCTTTCCTGGTGACTCAGCTGGTTGGGAAGATCCCCAGGAGAAGGGAACAGCTACTCACTTCAGCATTATGGGCTTCCCTGGTGGCTCAGATGGTAAAGAATCTGCCTACAATGCAGAAGACCCAGGTTCAACCCCTGGGTTGGGAAGCTCCCCCTGGAGAAGAGAATGGCAACCCACTCCAGTATTCTTGCCTGGAGAATTCCACTGACAGAGGAGCCTGGTAGGTTACAGTCCATGGAATTGCAAAGAGTCAGACATGACTAACTGACTAACACTTTTTCCCTATATTGTATACTTACAGTTCAATGCATTTTGAGAAATGAATGCAACTATGTAACCAATACCACAAACAAGATTTAGAACGTTTCTATCACTCTTTGTATCCTTTCCAGTTTAATCCTCTCCACCCTTGATCCCAGGAAACTATTGATCTGCTTTCTGTCACTATTGATAAATTTGCCTGTTCTAAATTTTATGCAAATGAAAACATACAGTATGAAATCTTCTGAGTCTTTTCTGTTTTTATTCAACATGTTTTCAAGACTCGCATGTATTGTTGCATGCATCTGAAATTTTTTTCGTTTTATTGCTGAGTAGTATTCCTTGCCATGGATTTAGAGCAATTTGTTTATCTAGTCACCTGTTGATGGACATTTAGGATGCTTCTAGTTGTGGGTTTTTATTAATAAAGCTGGTATATTTACTCAAGTACAGACTTCCAGTGGACATGTTTTCATTTCTCTTGAGTAAATATCTGAAAGTAGGATTACTAGGTTGTATGTATTTAACTTTATAGGAAAATGACAAATTGTTTTCCAAAGTAGTTGTACTATTTAGAATTTCCACAGGTAATATATGAGTACTCCAGTTGCTCTGTATTTTCACTAACACTTTGTATTATCAGTCTTTCTAATTTTAGCCATTCTAGTAGGTTTAAAGTGGTATCTCATTGTTCTGTTTTATTGTGTATACCTACAATGACTAATGATGTTGAACTTTTTTCATGTACCTATTGGATATTAATACATTTTATTTTGTGAGTTATTTATAATATTAATATTTAAATCTTTTGCCCATTAAATATTTTCTTTTTATTTTTTGCTGTAAAAGTGCTTTGTATATTTTGGATACAAGTTTTTTGTCTGATGTAAGTATAGTGAATATTTTTTACCCCATCTTTGGCTTGCTCTTTTTATTTTTTAATTTTTTACTGTTTTGATTTTTTAAAAGAATCTTTTTGAAGAGTAAGATTTGAATATTTATTAAGTACAATTTATCAATATTTTTCTTTGATGGTTAGTTTTATTTTTTCTACATCTATGAAACATTTATGTAACACAAGTACATAAATACTTTCTTCTGTTTTCTTCTAGAAATATTTGTATATAATTAGAATTTTAGGAATCAGTGAACTAAATACATTTTAGGAATCAGTGAACTAAAATGGACTGGAATGGATGAATTTAACTCAGATGATCATTATATCTACTACTGTAGGCAATAATCCCTTAAAAGAAATGGAGTAGCCATTATATTCAGCAAAAGAGTCCAAAATGCAGTACTTGGGTGCAATCTCAAAAACAACAGAATGATCTCTGTTCATTTTCAAGGCAAGCCGTTCAATATCACAGTAATCCAAGTCTATGCCCCAACCAGTAATGTCGAAGAAGCTGAAGCTGAATGATTCTATGAAGACCTATAAGACCATCTAGTACTAACACCTCAAAAAGATGTCCTTTTCATCCAGGGGACTGGAATGCAAAAGTAGGAAGTCAAGAAATACCTGGAGTAACAGGCAAGTTTGGCCTTGGAGTACAAAATGAAGCAGGGCAAAGGCTAACAGAGTTTTGCCAAGAGAATGCACTGGTCATAGCAAACACCCTCTTCCAACAACACCAGAGACAACTACACATGGACATCATCAGATGGTCAATACCAAAATCATATTGATTATATTCTTTGCAACCAAAGATGGAGAAGTTCTTAACAGTCAGTAAAAACAAGACCAGGAGCTGATTGTGGCTCAGATCATGAACTCCTTATCGCAAATTTCAGACTTAAATTGAAGAAAGTAGGGAAGACCACTAGACCATTCAGGTATGACTCAAACCATATCCCTAATGTTTATACAGTGGAAGTGACAAATAGATTCAAGGGATTAGACCTGAGAATGCCTGAAGAACTATGGATGGAGGTTCATGACATTGTACAGGAGGCAGTGATCAAGACCATCCCCAAGGAAAACAAATACAAAAAGGCAAAATGGTTTTCTGAGGAGAACTTACAAATAGCTGAGAAAAGAAGAGAAGTGAAAAGCAAAGGAGAAAAGGAAAGATATACCCATTTGAATGCAGAGTTCCAAAGAATAGCAAGGAGAGAAAAGAAGCCTTCTTCAGTGATCAATACAAAGAAATAGAGGAAAACAGTAGAATGGGAAAGACTAGAGATCTCTTCAAGAAAATTAGAGATACCAAGGAAATATTTCATGCAAAGATGGGCTCAATAAAGGACAGAAATGGTATGGACCTAACAGAAGCAGAAGATATTAAGAAGAGGTGGCAAGAATACACAGAGGAACTATACAAAATGATCCTAATGACTCAGATAACCATGATGGTGTGACCACTCACCTAGAGCCAGACATCCTGGAATGTGAAGTCAAGTGGGCCTTAGGAAGCATCACTACAAACAAATCTAGTGGAAGTTATGGAATTCCAGTTGAGCTATTCAAATCCTAGATGATGATGTTGTGAAAGAGCTGCATTCAATATGCCAGCAAATTTGGAAAACTCAGCAGTGGCCACAGGACTGGAAAAGGTCAGATTTCATCCCAATCCCAAAGAAAGGCAATGCCAAAGAATTTTCAAACTACCGCACAATTGCACTCATCTCAGAGGGTAGTAAAGTAATGCTCAAAATTCTCCAAGCCAGGCTTCAACAGTATGTGAACTGTAAACTTCCAGATGTTCACTGTGGATTTAGAAAAGGCAGAGGAACCAGAGATCAAATTGCCAACATCCGTTGGATCATCGAAAAGGCAACAGAACTCTAGAAAAGTATCTACTTTTGCTTTATTGACTACGCCAAAGCCTTTGATTGTGTGGATCACAACAAACTGTGGAAAATTCTTAAAGCAATGGGAATACCAAACCACCTTACCTGCCTCCAGAAAAATCTGTGTGCAGGTCAAGAAGCAACAGTTAGAACTGGACAAGAAACAATAGACTGGTTCCAAATAGGGAAAGGAGTATGTCAAGGCTGTATATTGTCATCCTGCATCTTTAACTTATATGCAGAGTACATCATGTGAAATGCCAGGCTGGATGAAGCACAAGCTGGAATCAAGATTGCCAGGAGAAATATCAATAACCTCAGATGTGCAGATGATACCACCCTTAGGGCAGAAAGTGAAGAAGTGAAAAAGTGATGATTTCATCATCACTTTGATGAAAGTGAAAGAGGAGAGTGAAAAAGTTGGCTTAAAACTCAACATTCAAAAAAACTAAGATCATGGTATCTGGTCCCATCACTTCATTGCAAATAGATGGGGAAACAATGGAAACAGGGACAGACTTTCTTTTCTTGAGCTTCAAAATCACTGTGGATGGTGACCACAGCCATGAAATTAAAAGATGCTTGCTCGTTAGAAGAAAAGCTATGACCAACCTAGATAGCATATTAAAAAGCAGAGACATTACTTTGCTGACAAGGTCCATCTAGTCAAAGCTATGGTTTTTCCAGTAGTCATGTATGGATGTGAGAGTTGGACCCTAAAGAAGACTGAATGCCAAAGAATTGATGCTTTTGAACTGTAGTATTGGAGAAGACTCTTGAGAGCCCCTTGGACTGCAAGGAGATCCAACGAGTCCATCCTAAAGGAAATCAGTCCTGAATATTCATTGGAAGGACTGATGCTGAAGCTGAAGCTCCAATACTTTGGCCACCTGATGCAAAGAACTGACACCTTAGGAAAGATCCTGTTGCTGGGAAAGATTGAAGGCAAGAGGAGAAGGGTATGACAGAGGATGAGATGGTTGGATGGCATCACTGACTCGATGGACATGAGTTTGAGTAAGCTCCAGGAGTTGGCAATGAACAGGGAGGCCTGGCGTGCTACAATCCACGGGGTCTCATAGAGTCGAACATGAGTGAGAAATTGAACTGAATTGAACTGATATGAATTTTTTATATTTACCTAGTATTCTGTGGCCTTGATAGACTCACATTTATTTTAATAGATTTTTGGAGATTAGTTTGGATTTTCTGTGTTAGCTACCATATTAATGAGGGCAAAAAGAGTTTTATATTTCCAGTCTGTATGTTTTTTGATTTCTTTTTCTTGGCTTATTTTACACTGGCTATATCAAATATAGGTTGTGTGAGTGAACATCCTTCCTTGTTCTCAGTTACAAAGGGAAATGTTCAATCTTTCACCTTTAAGTATGATGTTATCTTTAGGTTGTCCATATATATCATGGATGATTTTTTTTTATCATGACAGATCTTGAATTTTATTAACAGCTTATTCAGCATCTATTATAATGGTTATGTGCTTTTGCTACTTTAGTTTAGTGAACTACATTGATTCATTTTTGAATATTAAACCGTCTTTGCATTTGTAGGACAAATCTCATTGTCAAGATTCATTAAATTTTTTATATGTTGCTAGATTTGAGTTCATAATATTTTATTTTAAATTTTTAACTTTTGTCTTCCTGTATTACCTAGCTGATTTTGGTGCCAAAATAGTGCGGCCTCATAAAAAGATTTGTGAAGTGTTCTCCTGATTTTTATTTCCTGTATTGTGTGGGATTACCTCTTTTCCATCCTTAAATGCATGATATTATTCATCAGAAGTTTCTCACCTCTGATCTCACCTTTTGTATTATTGTCACAGTTACACTTCTAACTTGAATTATTTTGAGTATTAACTACTTAACCAAAGAGTGCTGATAAACAGATGCTGCCTGGAACTGATAAGTTAAAAGCTAGTTATAACTAGATTAGAAAAATGAGAATTTAGCTCACTTACATTATTCCTGTCCTTTTTTCTCTCCTCCATATGTTTGATATTTGTATTATGTTTAGTTCTTCTACTGTACATCTTTATAGCTCTAATGTATATTCTTAACCCTTTATTTCTTGTTCCATAAAGTTTCAACAATCTCTTTTAACTCCCATTTCTTCTAAGTTTATAGTATGAATGCATCTATTTTATTTTTTACTTTTCTTCCTGTTTCCATATCCTACCTCCTGTCAACTAAACTTAAAATTTTTGCTGTCAGGGAAGTTGAAATTTGCATTTGGTCTTAGAAACACAACTAGGTCGTCTGTATTTTGCCATAAGTTAACTCTTAAAGTTAAAAAGCACTAGATGGTCTTTATTATCATGGTAACATTTATTCAATGCCAGCTCAATTTACTGTGCCAAGACTGTCTTTCTTTGTTTATAGATTCAAAGTAAAACTGGCCTTTTTGAAGAAAAATATTGCTTGTTTTTTTAAAATTAATTATTAATTTATGTCTATGCTGGATCTTCATTGCTGTGCCTGGGCTTTTCTATAGTCACCGTGAGCGGGGGATACCCTCTAGTTGCAGGGTGCAGGCTTCTCATTGTGATGGTTTCTCTTGTTGCAGAGCTTGGGCTCTAGGCACATGGTTCAGTAGTTGTGGCACACCAGCTCAGTTGCTCCACAGCATGTGGGATCGTCCCAGACCAGGGATCAAACCCATGTCCCCTGCATTGGCAGGCATATTCTTCACCACTGGACCACCAGGGAAGCCCCCAAATATTACATTTTATGATCGAGGGTATATTCTTTGTTACGCTTTTATTAACCAGTAGCTTCATTTTAATTTTTTTCTTAATTAGACCTTGTGTTTCATGTGTTTGATTTTGTTTTTCCCGGGTTTCTACTCTTTTTCTCTTGCATTATCTGTCTCTGTCATGTATTGGTTTTCTCTGGGTGCTATAACACATTACCATAAACTTGGTGCCCTATAATAATATACATTTATTATCTTACAGTTCACTAGGTAAGAAGTTTAAAATGGACTAGTAGGGCTGCATTACTTCTGGGTGTTCTAGGAGAGAATTTGTCTGCTTGCCTTTTCCAGTTTCTAGACACTACACTCATGTTCCTATCCCCCTGAGCCTGCACTACTCCAGCTTCTGTTTCTATTGTAACACCCCCTTCTCTCACTCTGGTCCCCCTGTCTCCCTCTTCTAAGGACTTTTGTAATTACAATGGATCTACCTGGCTAATCCAGTATAATATTCTCATTTCAAGATCCTTAATTTAATCACATCTGCAGAGCCTCTATCGCCAAGTAAAATAACACACTCACAGGTTCTAGGGACTAGGATGTGGATGTCCTTGGGGAGCCATATTCATATGTACAGTATTTTATAACTTATCAATCATATTTTACTCTAGCAAAAAATAAACATATAAGAGTACCCTGGGAATCAAGTTTTTTCTAGAATTAATTTCCAGTTAGTTCTTTCCTCCATGCTTTTCCTGGCACTAACCTTATATAGAGTAGGAATTTGTATTTTTCCATCAGATTACTAGACTGTCATCCATCTTGCTTATTAGAAAGCAAAAACCTTTTGAACGAAGATATATGTGCTTCTTTGCCCATTTCTAATTCAACTGAAAGTTGTCCCCTTTTTGGAGAAAACTGCCTGAGGCCTCAAAGAAAAGTCAACAGATTATAACATCCAGGTTTGTCCTTCCAAGGCTCTGAATGTTGCATTTTTATTAAGTACACTGTCTGAATCACAAGATTCAACAGACAATTAACTAGCTGTGTGCTACAACATAATAAAGTAGCACTTGACTTTTTAGTTACAAGCAAAAGCCACTCAGTGTATATCACACCTAGTCACTGTGCTAATTCCATTGATGGGTATAATGATGAATATCATGGTTCCATGATGGTTTAATGAAACTCAATCTTGGGGTTTTATATGGACAATTAAAAATAGATTTTTTTTCTCTAAGGTTTTTGTACTGGTAGAGATGTCCTTTGGAGCTGCTGGTAGCCTTCTTGGTATCATAAAGGGAGAGTTTATGTGAAAGAAAAACCCACAAAAAGAATAAGTAGAGCTGTGAGTTGGAAAGACAGATAAATGGTGAGTCCCAGTGACAGTTGCTAAGCCCTTTGATCTAGTTACGGCTAAATCCAACTGTACATCTCCATTGTCTGAGATAATGAATTCTCTTTTATTTTAAGCTAATAGGTCTTAGTTTTTTTATATTCTTTTTTAAAAATTGGAATACAGTTGATGTAAAATATTATGTTAGTTTCAGGCATACTACATAGTGATTTGACATGTGCATTATAAAACGCTAACCATGAAAAGTCTTGTAAACATATGTTCCCATATAAAGCTATTACAATGTTATTGACCATATTTTTATGCTGTATATTACCTCCACATAGCTTATTTACTTTATAACTGGAAGTTTTGTAACTCTCAATCCCCTCCTCCTATTTTGCCCCCCGGGTTCCTCCCTTCTGGCAACCATCTGTTTACCTTGTCTATGAAACTATTTTCATTTTGCTTTGTTTGTCGGTTCGTTTTGTTTTTCACATTTGTGAGATTTTGTGTGTGCCCTTTAGGAGCAGAGTTGCTGTTTCCTGTAGCTCTCCACCTCTCTGCCTCTCCCGAACATAAGCCCTGCTGGTTTTTAAAGCCAGATGTTCTGGGGGTTTATTTTCCATGTTAGGACCTCTGGGTGAGAAGCCCAATGTGGGTTTCAGACACCTCACTCTTTAGGGAGGACCTCTACAGTTGTGATATTCCTCTCATTTGTGGGTCACTAACCCAGGGATGTGGGTCCTGACTGTACTGCTTCTCTACCCTTCCTACCAATCTATTTGTGCTTTCTTCTTTATGTCTTTAGTTGTGGGGAATCTTTTCTACTAGTCTTCAGGTCATTCTCACAGATAGTTACCCTGTAAGTAGTTAGAATTTTCATCTGTGGAAGGAGGTGAGTTCAGAGTGTTTCTATTAATACTCCTCCATCTTGGCCCTTTCTAATAGTCTTCATTTTCTTCACAAGTTAAAAATAGCTATCTAGGTAAGAAATTTGTGAGGACAGAAATATGGATCAATAATTTACTCATTTGAAAATTCCCCTGAGACAACGTGAAACTCTGATCTAAAGCTCTTGTATTTGCAGTCTATATTCTCTTTTCTCAAAAGGAGCAGTAGAAAACACAGAATATTGTTCCCTAATGGTAATTTCTGTTACATGTTTATTTACTCATTTCTCAGAATAAAACTTTGTAGTGGAAATTGAGTGGCTATGACTTTCTCATAGAGGAAAACAAAGTCATTTAAGCTCTCTGAAATTCCCAATTATTGGGCTTCCCCAGTGGCTCAGTGGTAGAGAATCCACCTGCAATGCAGGAGCCCCAGGAGTTGGGGTTTGATTCCTGGAGCAGGAAGATCCCCTGGAGCAGGACATGGCAACCCCCACCAGTATTCTTGCCTGGAGAATTCCACAGACGCAGGAGCCTGGAAGGCTACAGTCCATGGGTTCGCAGAGTTGGATGCAACTTAGCATGCACACTAGCTTTTGGGCTTCTCAGGTGGTGCTAGTTGTAAAGAACCCGCCTGTTGACACAGGAGACATAAGAGATGCAGGTTCAATCCCTGGGTCGGGAAGACCCATGGAGGAGTCCAGGGCACCCCACTCCAGTATTCTTGCCTGAAGTATCCCATGGACAGAGGAGTCTGGCAGTTTACAGTCCATAGAGTAGCAAAGAGTTGGACACAACTGAAGCGACTTAGCATGTGCATGCACATTAGTTTTTATCTCTTGCACGTATAGACAGACAGACAGAAAGACAGACAGATAAATACACACACACCTCAGAAAGAAACTAAAATACTCCACAGAATGTTTTAATAGCAAGGTTAAATCTATGTGCTTTTACTGATCAATCCTCTTTCATGTACATAATTACTTACAAGGACAAAAAAAATTCTCATCCCAAACATCTGTATTTTTAACACATAATCCCTCTGCTGGATTTACTTTGGATTTGGTTCTCAAAGATAGACTCTAATGTCTTTAGCTGAAGCTTTAAAAAATAGATTTTAGGTACCCAGGCTCGCATCTGAATTCTAGGGAGAAGCCTCCTCGGTGCGTATCAGATTTTAACAAGAACCATCTGATCTTCCAATATCCACTTTAAAAAATATTTTCCATGCTCTTTCTGTTATCTGCTTACAAAATATTGGACTGGTTTGTCTAATGTTATTTGCAAAGGAGTGACTTTTGTGTTGCCCTCCCCCAAATCCCAGGATAATCCTCTCTGAAGGTCTCATAGACTTTATAGAATTAATATGACGTTCAGAGTGCGCTCAGGGCTCTGAGCCACACAAAGTATTTTTCCAGTATAATTTATCTGTGATCTTTTTACTGCCGCGTCCTCTAAAATACTCAGGAAGACAAAGTCAACATGGATTATTCTCTAGTACTTTTTGTTTTGTTATAGGAAGACAATTTTTGAATGTGAAAGGTAGATAAGTACATTCATAGTTTCTTCTTTGGAAGTGAAAAGTATCATTGTTTTTTCACCAATGGATTTAATGGCTTTGGATACACATAACTTAGCTAGATCCTTTGTCACTCTCACAGTAACATGTACCCATTTCCCAGTATTGGGGGGATATGTGGGGTATCCAGGTGTATAAGCAGAATAACCTTCACACTAGGTTTGATAAAGGACTCTTAGCTCTGAGTTTTGTTCTGAAATTGCTTCATAACCCTGCAGTATCTCAGGTTCCTGAATTGTCCACTTCTCAGGAGAGATGGGTGTGTGTGTGTCGGCCCATAGAATCATCCTAATCATTAGCAGTTTAGTGGGGAATTGCTTTATTCCAGAGCTATCATCTCAGAGCCCAGCACTGGAGAAATAGGATTCTGATGTGTCGGGGGTAAGAAGTATCATTTTGAAGCCCTGATCATTGCCCAAGTCTACATAGAGAACTATGAAGGGCAGTGCTAGATGCTGTGGAAATCTGAGTTACAAGCGATCAGGAGAGAGGAGAAAGGCTTGGAATTCAGGTAAGTTTGTCTGTCTCAGTTTTGCCAAATGGTGGCTCTGTTTCAGAGCTCAACTTCAAGGGTTGAGGGAAACAAAAACTTTGAGTTTATTCTCCTCCCCACTTTGATGCTTGTTTTAAATTTTTTCCTTTGTGGTCACATCTGAGTTTTCCTGACTTCTACACTCCCAGAAACAATTTCATGCTGAGAATTGCTACAAAGCAGATCAGTGAATAAAAAATAAGCCAAATGTTCTCTTCTAAGGTCAAAACATTTATACTGCTCTGGTAAAGACACCCAGTAATTTTCTCATTATTTAAATGGAACTCATGTCTATAAGACATTCCAAGAAACAATCTTCCGTGTAACTACAGATAAAGGATTTCTTTGACCACTAGCTCTCTACAAAACCTCTATTAACAGAGCACAAAGTAATTATATTGTCTGGTTGTTTGGTAATATTTGGAAAAAGTAATTGTTTAAAAAAGGAGAATATGCAGACAGACTGATTTAATAATTTATATATCAATTTTGCCCTTTGGGTGGTGCTTATTAACATATAAATTAACTTATAAAGCATGTTCTGAACAGTGCATAAATTCTGGAACAATTAGATAAAAGAAAACCAGGCTCATAAAGTTTCCCTTTACACTCTAGAATTTCTCATAGTTCAAACTGGAAAAATAACTCAAAATTCTGAAAACATGTGAGACTGCCTCACTGTGCTATAGAATTTTGAATTGCTTCCAAAAAAGGCTTTCTTTAATATTTGGGCATAGATCTCTCGCCAAACAGGGCAGCAAAACATAGAAAATGCAAGCATTGGAAGCTCTTCCTATATGTCCCATTCAGTTATTGAATATTCATACCCTATTTGTATGTTCAAAAAAGGTACGAGGGTTCAGGGTGCAGATTCTGCCAAAAGTCCACTAGACTTTTTTTAAAATTTATTAATTATTTGAAAGATAATTGCCTTACAGAATTTTGTTGTTTTCTGTCAAACCTCAACATCAATAAGCCATAAGTATACATATATCCCCTCCCTTTTGAAGTTCCCTCCCATCTCCCTCCCCATCCTACCCTTCTAGGTTTATACAGAGCCCCGAACAGACTTTTAAAATTTACTCTACTAAAGCCCAGAAATCATTGCAGCAGTTTATGCCATCTAGTCTTAAATACTTTTGAAGCCCAGGAAACGGATCATGCCTAAAAGGCCCAGGATAGGGTATTTAAGGATATTGTAGTATTTCTAAAAATATTATAAATGGCCATGTGCACTAGATGGTAATTGATTCAGTAATCATTGAAGACATCTTTATAATTATTGTCCCCTAAGATCCTTCTTTCTGATCAATGAGATCCCCTTCTGAATTCATTTATATTTGGGAAGAAATCTCAACATAGAGAAAATGGAATGAACATCTTTTTGCCTTTTCATACTGTTCATGGGGTTCTCAACAAAAGATCTTCATGACCCAGATGACCACGATGGTGTGATCACCCACCTAGAGCCAGACATCCTGGAATGTGAAGCATCACTACAAACAAAGCTAGTGGAGGTGATGGAATTCCAGTTGAGCTATTTCAAATCCTGAAAGATGACACTGTGAAAGTGCTGCACTCAACATGCCAGCGAATTTGGAAAACTCAGCAGTGGCCACAGGACTGGAAAAGGTCAGTTTTCATTCCAATCCCAAAGAAAGGCAATGCCAAAGAATTTCCAAACTACCACACAATTGCACTCATCTCGCAGGCTAGCAAAGTAATGCTCAAAATTGTCCAAGCCAGGCTTCAACAGTATGTGAACTGCGAACTTCCAGATGTTCAAGCTGGATTTAGAAAAGGCAGAGGAACCATAGATCAAATTGCCAACATCCACTGGATCATTGAAAAGGTAAGAGCTCCAGAAAAACACCTACTTTTGCTTTATTGACTATGTCAAAACCTTTGACTATGTGGATCATGACAAACTGTGGAAAATTCTAAAAGAGATGGGAATACCAGATCATTTTACCTGCCATGGGGCTTCCCTTGTGGCTCAGCTGGTAAAGAATCCACCTACAATGCGGAAGACCTGGGTACGATCCCTGGGTTGGGAAGATTCCCTGGAGAAGGCAAAGGCTACTCACTCCAATATTATGATCTGGAGAATTCCATGGACTGTATAGTCCATGGGGTCGCAAAGAGTCAGACATGACTGAGCAACTTTCACTTTCACATTTTACTTGCCTCATGAGAAATCTGTATGCAGGTCAAGAAGCAACAGTTAGAACTGGACATGGAACAACAGACTGGTTCCAAATCAGGAAAGGAGTACGTCAAGACTGTATATTGTCACCTTGCTTCTTTAACTTATATGCATCATGAGAAATGATGAGTACATCATGAGAAATCCCAGGCTGGATGAAGCACAGGCTGGAATCAAGATGGCTGGGAGAAATATCAATAACCTCAGATATGCAGATGACACCACCCTTATGGCAGAAAGGGAAGAAGAACTAAAAAGCCTCTTGATGAAAGTGAAAGAGGAGAGTGAAAAAGTTGGCTTAAAACTCAACATTCAGCAACTAAGATTATGGCATCTGGTCCCATCACTTCATGTCAAATAGATGGGGAAACAATGGCAACAGTGACAAACTTCCTTTTCTTGGGCTCCAAAATCACTGTGGATGGTGACTACAGCCATGACATTAAAAGACACTCCTTGGAAGAAAAGCTATGACCAACCTAGGCATCATATTAAAAAGCAGAGACATTACTTTGCCAACAAAGATCTGTCTAGTCAAAGCTTTGGTTTTTCCAGTAGTCATGTATGGATGTGAGAGTTGGAGTATAAAGAAAGCTGAGCGCCAAAGAATTGATGCTTTTGAACTGTGGTGTTGGAGAAGACTCTTGAGAGTCCCTTAGACTGCAAGGTGATCCAACCAGTCCATCCTAAAGAAAATCAGTCCTGAATATTCATTGGAAGGACTGATGCTGAAGCTAAAACTCCAATACTTTGGCCACCTGATGCAAAGAACTGATTCATTGGAAAAGACCCTGATGCTGGGAAAAACTGAAGGCAAGAGGAGAAGGGGACAACAGAGAATGAGATGGTTGGATGGCATCACTGACTTGATGGACATGAGTTTGAGCAAGCTCCAGGAGTTGGTGATGGACAGAGAAGCCTGGCATGCTGCAGTCCATGGGGTCACAAATAGTCAGGCATGACTGAGTGACTGAACTGAACTGAATTGAATGAACATCTATGATATTCACCTTCAAAACAAACAAGTATTAACTTTCATTCCCTTCAGTTGTTTTTTCTTCTTTAAATAAAGCGTTAACATCTCTCTGTTTCCTTTGTCCTGGCCCATTCTCTTTTCTTTCCAAAGGTCAGTGTCATTTGTGTATGTATCCCAATTGTATTTTGTACCATATTAATGTTACGTTCTTTAACATAGTTTTTGTGATATTCTCCATAAATGTCTTAATTAAAAAATTTGAATTGTATTTCCTATTTGTTATTGCTAGTGTTTAAATTGCTATTGCCTTTTGTCTGTCAATCTCAAGTCAAATAATCTGAATTCTCTTAATTTTACAAGTTATCTGAAGGTTCTTTTGAATATTTTAGGAAGATAATAATATGGTTTACCAGTTAAAATTTTGCATCTTCTTTTCTAGCTCTGATATCTCTTTTCTTTTATTCCTTTGATTAGGAATTCCAGTTTGATTTTGCAGACATCCTCATCTCCTCATGTTACCAGATATGTTACCATTTAGACTAATGTTTATTGCTAGTGTTTGATACATTCCCTTGATTAGGTAGAAGAAGTTATCTTCCCGCACAGGCTGTGTGACCTTGGACAAGTTACTTAATCTCTCTTCATCATAATTTTCTCACCTATAAAATGAAAATAATTATAATTGTATCTACTTCATGGGATCATTGTGAGGTGGTTTATTATTGTCAATAATTGTCAATTTTGATTATAATTAGAATGATTATTATTAGATTATTATTATTGATTATTATTAGAATGATTCTTTGTGAAGGTACTGTGCTAAGTGCGCCCATGTTTCCTCCAGTTTCCCAGCTTCCCAGGTGGTAGTATCATTACTTAGGAATGGTGGAGCTATGCTTGAATCCTCTGACTCTAACGCCCATATTCTTAATCACCACCTTCCTGTGACTGGAGGTTTATGAGAGGATAAATCCAAGAAAGAGTTCATAAATTCTGGCATCATTCTACAATATCAAGTATCTGAGAGTGAAGAACAAGAGGACTTAGGATGCCGTGTGATGATTCTCATGTTGTCAGCAATGTTGCTGCTATTTAGACCACTCAATCCTAATTGCAGCCTACAAGACATCCCACAAACGTCACTGAAAACACTTCAAGAATGTCATGCCTATTTTCCTTACCATGAAAAGGCCAACATAAGTTAAACAGTTTTGTTTGGAAAAAGGATGTTTTTTGGCATTGAACCATTTAGCATGAAGATATCTTATGGAACATCAAACATTCGATGATAGCTAACGATGTTGGTTTTTCTTAAATGAAAGCCAGCATGAAACAACCAAATTGTTGCACCTAGCCAAGAGCCACAAAACTCATTAAGCCATGGGGGCATCTGTATCAAAGGGAAAGATTTTCCAGCTACTACTTAACCAGAATGTTAACCTCTTTCTGGAAAAAAAGCAAGGTAGAGGGACAATGAGAAAAAAGAAAGAAAAAAGGAAGTTCTAATTATTGGGAACTAGCAAAACAAATACTCCAAGTGCCTTCATTTCATGAATAACAAGTTAGAAGTAGCACTGCTTAGAGGTATAAAATAGCATTGATAAGGATTCTGTAATTAAAGTTTGAATTCTGAGTAATTATATTAGCATAAGTAATACTGTGTAAACCATTCTCCAGTAGAGAATGGGAAGCTTCAAACAGGGCCACCAAGCAAAGAAGAATAAGATAAATAAAGAAGAACATCTAGACAGGAGAGCTCAAGGACTCTTACTGTGATCCTCTCATTCAGGATTTACCTATGCTTTAATTTTTATTTTTTCTTAAACTTTTATTTTGTATTGGAGTAGAGCTGAATAACAAACAATGTTGTGATAGTTTCAGGTGAACAGCAAAGGGACCGAGCCATACATACACATGTATCCATTCTCCCTCAAACTCCCCTTCCATCCAGGTTGCCACACAACCTTGAGCAGAGTTCCGTGTGCTACATTATTACCTGTCCCTTTACAAGAAAGGATTAGAGCAAATACCAGAAGCATCCTCTATATTATTTGTAGTCTGTGGTGTTATGAATGGTTGCTTAGATTGAAAGTGGAGTAGCAATATACAATATAGCATTTATCCTGTTACATCAACATAAAGTCCTGAATAAAATACCTCCATCTCAGGCATTGCTATGGAACTATGGAGGATTCAGCTGATAATGGCGGTGTAGGCTTGTTACTCATGCAATTTTCTCAGGGGAGAAAGGAAAAAACAGAGAGAAAAACAGAGTGAGAAAGAGAGAGAGAGAGAGAGCTGAGAAACTAGCCCTAATGCCCTAAGGCATTCATTGTATGTAATGAATAACTTCCCTCCTTTGCATCTAAAATGTTACTAGTTATTCTATGCCACCATCCTTGGAAGAAATAAGAATATAATATTCAAATCACTTTTTGGTAGAGTCTAATTTTCTTGTGGAAGCTGCATTGAAAGAGGCTGCTAGAAAATGTTTTCAGAGGAGGCCTTGGCCCATCTGGATGTGTCAGAGGTTTCACTGATGTGTTGAGAGATGTTGAACTATTATTTCTTGTTACTGACACATCACCCAATGGCATTAAAATACCCTTTAAGTACTGACTTTAGAGTCTAGCAGACATGGATTCAAAATTTAGGTCTTGCATCTCTAGGCTGTCTGATTTCAGGAAATTTATTTATCTACACCTGTGACATGTATGATACGTAACATAATAATAGTGTCTACCTTACAGGTTGTTGTGATTTCAGGAGACGATGCACATAAAACAGGCTTCAGCGCACTGTGAACACTCACCAGTGCTATTGTTAATCACTCGTTGTGACAATCCTGAGTACCCCCCACTGCATAGCGCTCCTCTGGGGGAGATGGAGAACAACATAGAACCATTAGACCTGTCTCCTACTGAGCCATCTGGCATCGATTTTTCAGCTGCACATCCTGGGGACAAGCTGCATCTCACTATGGCCATAAAATAAAGGAAGCAATAATTTTCCTCTGACCACTCAACTGCTAAAATGAAGGGACCTGGAATTTTACACCCTCTAGTTTAACAGAGAAAGCCTTGTAATAGATTACCCTGTTGCTGGTTTCAAGAATGTTAGCTAAGGGGGAAGGGATATTTTGTATGCTAGAAGACCTTCCATTATCCATTAACATTGTGGTCTCTTTGAGTTCTTGTCATAACCTGCAGTGGTATTTTATGAAAGAATTAACCCCAAGTATCTTTGGAACCAATAAAATTATATTCTGTAGAAGGCTTATTCATCTTCTGCCTATATTTTACTGCTACGTAAAACATAGGGAGTGAGAAAATGGCAGAGAAAATGCATGAGGAGAGGCAGAGAGATGAGCAAAGAGAAAAGGAAGAAGTATGTATTGATCCTATTCTTTTTCACTTTGACTAAATATGTATTTTCTATTTTAAATTGGAGTATAGTTGCTTTACACTGCTATATCAGTTTCTGCTGTACATCTAAGTGAATCAGTCATACATATACATATATGTCCTCTTTTTTTTTGGATTTCCTTCCCATTTGGATCACCACAGAACTCTAAGTAGAGTTCCCGGTGCTATACAGTAAGTTCTCATTATTTATCTATTTTATACATAGAAGTGTATATATGTCAATATGTATATATGTATATATGTCAGACAAGGGATTAATCTCAAAGATATACAGCTTATGCAAATCAATGTCAAAAAAACACAAACAGCCTAATCAAAAAATGAGCAGAAGACCTAAATAGATATTTCCCCAAAGAAGAAAACAAACACATGAAAAGATGCTAATAAAAACATCACTAATTATTAGGGAAATGCAAATGTATATAGTGTATATATGTCATGCCCTCCTCCCTTCCCGCCTTGGTATCCATACGTTTGTTCTCTATGTCTGTGTCTCTATTTCTGCTTTGCAAATAGGATCATCTATACCATTTTTTCCCTAGATTCCACATACATGTGTCAATATATGATATTTGTTTTTCTCTTTCTGACTTACTTCACTCTTTTTGACAGTCTCTAGGCCCATCCATGTGTCTGCAAATGACATTATTTCACTCCTTCTTATGGTTGAGTAACTTCCCTGGTGGCTCAGGCTGTAAAGCGTCTGCCTGCAATGCGGGAGATCCGGGTTCAGTCGCTGGGACAGGAAGATCCCCTGGAGAAGGAAATGGCAACCCACTCCAGTATTCTTGCCTGGAAAATCTCGTGGACAGAGGAGCCTGGTGGGTTACAGACCATGGGGTCGCAAAGAGTTAGACACGACTGAGCAACTTCACTTTCACTTTATGGTTGAGTAATATTCCATTGTATATCTGTACTAAAACCAAAAATAAACAAATGGGACCTAATTAAACTTAAAAGACTTTGCATAACAACGGAAACCATAAACAAGATGAAACAACAACCCTCAGACAGAGAGAAAATATTTGTTCATGAAACAACTGACAAGGGATTAATCTCCAAAATATACAAACAGCTCATGCAACTCAACGTCAAAAAAACATGACCAGCCTAATCAAAAAATGGGCAGAAGACCTAAACAGATATTTCCTCAAAGCAGACAAACAAACACATGAAAAGATGCTAATAAAAACATCACTAATTATTAGGGAAGTGCAAATCAAAACTACAATGGGGTATCACTTCACACTGGTCAGAATGGCTATCAAAAAAATCTACAAACAATAAATGCTGGAGAGGGTGTGGAGAAAAGGGAACCCTCTTATACCATTGGCTTCCGGGGTAGCTCAGTGGTGAAGAATCCGCCTGCAATGTAGGAAAATTGCAGGAGATGTGGGTTCTATCCCTGGGTCGAGAAGATTCCCTGGAATAGGAAGTGGCAATCCACTCCAGTATTTTTGCCTAGGAAATCCCATGGACAGAGGAGACTGGTGTGCTACAGCCCATGGGGTCTCACAAGAGTCGGACACTACCGAGAGACTAAACAACAGTAATAAAAGCTTACACTGTTGGTGGGAACGTAATTAAATATATTTTTTCTAAGTCTCTTTTTCAGACTACAAAGTAAAAAGCAGAGCCAAGTTTTATCTTTTTAAAATTAAAAACCATGTTCTGCTTTTCTTTCTGGTTATAAATATTCATTGGGCTTCCCAGGTAGTGCTAGTAGTAAAAAACCCGCCTGCCAATGCAGGAGACATGAGACCCAGTTTCGATCCCTGGGTCAGGAAGATCCTCTGGAGAAGGGAATGGCAACCCACTCCAGCATTCTTGACTGGAGAAGCCCATGGAGAGAGGAGATTGGCAGGCTACAGTCACAAGGAGTCAAACACGACTGAAGTGACTTAGCACACACGCATAAATATTCATTATAGAAAATATAAAAAGGATATTGAAAATAATACTTTAAATTTCCCATAATGCTATTAATCATATGTAAACATTTATTACATTTTAGTGCATTTCCTTTCTAGTATATTTTCTGTGTATATTTGTGAGGGTCATATTGAACGTATAATTTTTATCCTCCCTTTTTTATCCTAAAGGAAATCAGTCCTGAATATTCGTTGTAACTACTGATGCTGAAGCTGAAGCTCCAATTCTTTGGCCACCTGATGAGAAGAGCTGACTCACTGGAAAAGACCCCGATGCTGGGAAACATGGAAAGTGAAAGAAGAGGGCAGCAGAGGATGAGATAGAGCATCACCGACTCAATGGACATGAATCTGAGCCAGCTCTGGGAGACAGTGACAGACAGGGAAGCCTGGGGTGCTGCAGTCCATGGAGTCAGACACGACTCTTAGTGACTGAACAACAGTAACAAACAGATTCCTAGAAGCTGAATTACTGAGATAACACGTGCAGCACTTTTTAAACACTTTTAGTGTGGGATAACACTTTTAAAACATTTGATGACATATACTGTCAAAAAGCTTCTATACATTTATTCAGTTATTCACTTATTTCACCCATGTATTCATACCAATTCATACAGTATTTTGCATGCTCACATCCCTCAATACTGAAAATAAATTTTCTTAATATTTCTAGATGTATAGGAATTTTATTACATTTTTGTTACTGTATACATTGTATTAGAAAAAACATTTTAATAGACTTGGTTTGGTTTAGTCACAAAGTCATGTCTGACTCTTGCGACCCCATGGACTGTAGCCCGCCAGGATCCTCTGTCTATGGGATTTTCCAGGCAAGAATACTGGAGTGGGTTGCCATTTCCTTATAGGCTTACTAGCCATTTACTTGTTCTTCTAGGAATTTTCTATGTTTTCTGCTTATTTTTAAGGATGTTGTGGGTTATTAATTGATAAGTATAATTTCTTTATGTAGAAGATAACACTTGGCTGCATTTATTGCAAAAGAGGATGAATGGCTTAGCTTCTTGACTTTTAACTACACAGCCCTGGCCCTAATGTGCAGAGGAAGACTTAGCAGGAAACACTGAAGGTGCTAGTAGGCTGCAAAAGTCCTGGTAAGTGGGGCTAGCTGAGTGAAGAATTAGATTATAGAGGGAAAAAAAGAACTTTTAAATAAACATGAGGATAGGGGAAAACCTTCCCAGGAAGCTATAGTTCACTGGCCTAATTAACTTCATGGCAAGAGGCAGTGGGAGCAGCCCCTGGCATACTGGGCTGAAAGGGCTCCCTCCCAAAAGACAGTGCAAGGCCTGTCTAGGTGGGACCTACTCTCCTTGTGGCATCTGGGTACCAGATGTGTGAGCACTGAGAGGCTTTGAATAGGCAAAATGGCAAATTTTATCAGTTATGAAGGTAAGAACACAGCATTATCTCAAATGCCATTCTCTGAGATAGGAGACAGTTTGTATAGGTAAATTTCACCATTCACCTCCATCTCTAATTCCAGCAGATGTGCAATTTATTTGCACAGGTAATAGATAACCAAATCTGACTGGCATTCTGGTGAGACTGAGATCAAGTTTCCTTCTAAGGCTTATTCCATCTTAGACGATATTGCTGCGAGTCTGCTATGATCTTTGTCAATATCAAATTTTGAGACCTTGGGATTTTTCTTTTTTCTGGAATAATGGCTTTATGTACTAGGTGATTACTTTTTTATTTCTTCAGCCGGGTTTGGGGAGATTTTGTGTCAATATAGTATATTCTGTTAACTCTTCAGGAGGCTCATGATAAAGTGGGTCCCACAAGAGGCTTCTTTAGCTTCTGAGGCCCTGAAAGAAACTTTCCTAACCCAGGAAAGACAGCCGAGGCTGCTGCAAACCAGGAAACGTCGATTCTTTCTTGGCATTCCAAATGGTAGACTGAGCAGAATACAAAATTAGAGCATAATTTAATTTTTTTTGAACTTTAACTCATAAGAACAAGAGAATCTGATTTCAGACTTAAAGTCCTCTGGATAGTTATATCTTTGGATTCTAATATGCAAAGAATTTTAACCTTTAGGCTTAAATTTCTTCCCAGGAATTTGCAATGGAATGTTAGTTTATACAGCAGTATTGGGCATCTCTATACTGGTATTTTATTCTTGGAGTACTTCAGTTGGCTAATCTCATTGCAAAGCCTCTGCTGGGCTGTGATGAGCAATGTGGCTGGATATAATTTGGAATAGGAAATAGAATGAGAATTTTCTTCTTCTATGAGATTCATGAAAAATAGCAATGCCCAGAATGACTGGGCTCTTCCAGTCTCTTCCTTCACCTGCATCACAGTCTAGGCTAGGTTATACTGCAGTAAAGATCAGTCCTAAAAACTCAGTGTTTTAATACAAGAAAACTTTTTTCCCCTAACTCATCCTATACATCTAGTGCAGGTCAGTGAGCACTGCTTAACTTAAAACTTACTCAGGAACCCAAGCTGATGAGTGCTCCTTCTTGACCTGAGCTTTTTTCAGCATCATGGAAGAGAGAGGAGAACATGGTGAATCATAAACAGGCTTTTTAGCTTCTGCACTAAGTGATACATATCACCTCAGCTTGCATCTCATCAACCAAGAAAGCTGCACTCCAAAGAGGGTGAGATAATGCAATCCTACTATGTGCCTAAGAGAAGAGAACTGAAATAGTTGTCAACAGCTCTTCCACAAACACTTTATAAAAATCCCACCTCCAAGTGTGTATCAACACACCACTATTGATTCCTCTCACTTAATACAGTCAAGAAATTGAGTTTCTAAATGAATATGGAAAATTAGACATCAGTTTGCACGAGTGAATGGTGCATAATCATCTGGACGTGTTAAAAGCCATAGCCTGTGGCCGTACATTTTACTTATGGGTCAAGACCCTGAATAGAATAGCCTAGAGACAATCAAGGGCCGGGGGTGGGAGCGGGAAATGAAGTGGCTTCTCACTTCTGATCAGGCCAACAGTTTCCTCTGTGTCAGAAAGGAATGTATTTATAGACCATTGAAAATAGTTTCTCAGTCTAGTTCCATCAACTTGTGGTTTGTGTCTATACTTGATTTTGGCAAACATTGACTGCAGTCTTAGATTTTAGTATTACTGTTATTGTCATTTTTTTTTCTAAATTGCTTATAATTGTTTTAATGGGAAATTGGTAAAAGTTGCATCGGAAGCCATATAAAAATGTTAACTATTGAAATTTTATAGTATTGTTCTATGAAGTCTCATAAAGGATTTATTTTCATTTATATTGTTGATTTTAAGTAATGTCTATGGATAAGCTGTTGACTTCCCTTGATTTTGATTGAAGAATTTAATTTTTAAATAAGTTAAAGTTTAATAAGTATAAAATCTAAAGCCTCCAAGCTAGAAGACTTAGAGAACGAACTTACAGTTGCTGGGGTCGGGGAAAGAATCGGGGGAAGGGATAGTTAGGAAGTTTGAAATGGACATGTACACACTACTACATTTAAAATGGATAACCAATAAGGTCCTACTGTATGTATAGCACAGGGAACTCTCCTCAACGTTATGTGGCAGCCTGGATAGGAGGGGAGTTTGGGGGAGAATGGATACAAGTATATGTATAGCTCAGTTCCTTTGCTGTTCACTTGAAACTATTACAACAGTGCTAATTGGCTATACCTCAATACAAAATAAAAAGTTAATAAATAAGTAAAACAAATCTCCCAACTAAACATTTCAGAGAAAGCTTTAGTCCTCATTATTTTCTATATTAGCTTGCTGGGATTACAGTATCAAAGTGCCAAAAAACTAGATGGTTTAAAGAACAGAAACTTATGTCTCATAGTCCTGGAAGCTAGAAATCCCAAATCAAGGTGCTAATAGAGTTTATTCTTTCTGGGGGCTATTAGAGAGAATCTGTTCTAAGCTCCTGCCTAGCCTCTGGTGGTTTGCTGGCAATCTTTGGCATTCCTTGGCTTGTAGAAGCATCACCCCAGTCTCTGGATTAATTTTCACATGGTGTTCTCCCTGTGAGCATGTCTGTGTCCAGACTTTTCCTTTTTATAAGGACACTTGTCATACTGGATTAGAGGCCCACCCCACCCCAGTATGAGTTTTATTAACTACAATAGTGCATCCTTATCTTACTGGGAGATGCAATCCAAGACTGCCAGTGAATGCCTGAAAATGCACAGAGCACTGAACGCTATATATACCATGTTTTTTCTTATGCATACATACCTAAGATAAAGTTTACAAATTAGGCACAGTAAAAGATGAACAACAATAGCAAATAATAAAATAGAACAATTATAACAATATACTGTAATAAAAGTTATGTGAATGTGCTCTGTCTCTTGCTACCTATCTTGTTCTCTCTCTCAAAATATCTTACACAGATTTAGTGTCTTTTCCATTTCAACTAATCACTTGTGGCACGATGACCATAAATTTTGCAATCTGAGGGATGACAACAAAACTGTATGATTTTCTTTTTCCTTCTTCATGGTTTGTTCTTACAGTAGACCTTAGCAACCTCAGCATATGAGATTTTTCTTATGAAGTCAAGAACTTTCTCCTTTTCACTTAAAGGAAGCACTTTATGGCTTCTCTTTGGCATATCCGAATTGCCAGTAGCACTTCACCTGTGCTTTGGAGCCAGCATTAAGTAAAATAAGGGCTGAACACAAGCACCGCAATACCGTGACAGTCAGTCTTGTAACCCAGACAGCTGCTAAGTGACTACTGGGCATGATGTGGTGGACAAAGGGGTGATTTATGTCCAGGGCAGGACTGAGTAAGATGGTGTGTGAGTTCATCATCCTATTCAGAACAATATGCAATTTGAAACGTGTGAATTATTTCTGAAATTTTCTATTTAATAATTTTGGACCATGGTTTACCACGTAAAACTGAAAATGTGGCAAGTGAAACTATGGATAATGGAAGAGGGGGCCTGTCGTAAGCACATTTGCAATAACTCTTTCCAAATAGGTTCACATCCTAAGGGGCTTCCCACATAGCTCAGTCGGTAAAGCATCTGCCTACAATGTGGAAGACCTGGGTTTAGTTCCTAGTTCGGGAAGTTCCCCTGGAGAAGGAAATGGCAGCCCACTCTAGTATTCTTACCTAGAGAATCCCATGGACAGAGAAGCCTGGCAGGCTACAGTTCATGGGATCACCAGAGTTGGACATAATTTGGCACTATCTTTTTTTTTCACATTCTGAGGTATGGAACATCAACATGGAAATTTGGTTAACTCATAATATATAGGAATATGAAAACATAATTTAACCCATAACATTTACTATATAATAAAGATCTATAAAAATAAAAATGTCCCCCACAAATTCATTTGGCCATCTTTGTAAGGAAAACATAATTGTAAGGGACAAAGGTAAGAAAGTGAAATAACTTTCACTGAACTCTTGTAATGTGTCAGTAAATACTTAGGCATTTGAAGCATATATCATTTAATCTGATATCAATAGTATTAGGGAGATAAGTTAAGTGACAAAAACCAAGTTTCAGTAATTAAATTACTTTCCTAGGATAAGTTAGCAACTGGACTCACACTTGGATACGTCTGACTGCAGAGCCCAGGCCTCTACCTTTTCCTTGGCTCTCTGAAAAACCAAACTGTCAATAATAATGATATAGTAATAATAATAACAAGCTCAACACATGGGAAAGTCTCACTAAAGCAATCATTTCTTAAATTAAAATGATTAAAACAATCAATGTTACCTCTGACAGGGTGATAACACTCAAAGCTTCAATTCCCCCTAAACATTCCCAGCAGAATTTTCCTTCCTACAGCTGAATAGAGGCTAATTTCTAAGAAAAAAGAGGGAAAAAGAACAACAGGACACAATTGAAATATTTATGAATGCCAGAAATTAAAAAACCCTTTTTCACATCTGATTTTTAAATCTTCAGGCTAATCATAAAGCCAATATATCCTGAGAATTTCACGATCACAATAGCTAGCAGTTATTAAAGTTTCCTAGGTGCCAAGCACGTTTGCTTGTCACGTATTAACTCATTTAAATCTCACAACCATCTTGTGGGTTAGGGATAAGATCATCTCCATTTTACGGATAATGGAGCAGAGGAACACAGCCCAAATTCAAACCCTGGTTCTCAAACACTATGCCCAACTCTTTCTCACTGAATAGAAATGTTAAACCATAAATGAGAGCTCTGTATGATCAAAATTCTGCTTTGTAGCCAAATCTTTCCTAATGGAGGATTTACAGTGGTTAGAGCAAGAGGTTTGGAATCAGTCACACCTGAATTCGAATTCTGGTTCACCTTTTATTAGGTACCTGACCTTACGCAAGTAGCTTAGCCCTCCAGGGCCTCATTTATCATTTTCAGAATTAGGATAATAACATTTTTGCCACAGGTTATTATCAAAATTAAATGAGGTAATGTATGCAGAGCACAATCACTGGAGCTTAGGTAATAACTATAAATTTATTATTATTATACATATGCTTTTGAATTATATTCAGGTACATTTTCATGTCTTATAAATCTTGTCAACTGGCAACTTATCACCATTTGAAAAAGGGAGTTCAAGTGCTTCAGGAGAAGGATAGATACCTGTTAAATCAAAGAGATTATGGCTAATGTATTTGCTTGAGATCAAAGCAAAGCAATAGTTTTAAAAGCCTGATTTTGCCAAAGAAGAAATGATTTAAAATTTTCTTTTACCCTTATTAGCATGCTGAAAATTGAGCCTGAATTTCTAAAATGTAAATGTATTTCCTTGAGTAGGGCAAAGACTTCTGAAGTCTCTCTTGGCTGGCTTTCTGTCTAGACTGTGATGAGAACGGAGCATAGAGGAAGCAGGAATTACAGTCACTGAGCATTGCACAAGTAGATTAAGGAAGTCAGCTAGCAGAGTCCTTCTAGTAGCCCTTTCTGCTTAGGACTGGGAGCACCAGAAAGCACCTCAAGAAAGTTAGTAGAAGGATGCATTTTCAGAAACACCCAGAGAATTTAGGAAGCATCCGGAAACATCAAGGTTTATGGCCAGCTTTTCTGGTCTGGGTATAATGTGGGAAGGCTGGAGGCATCTGGGAGAAACCTAGCTTAGGACTAAGTGTTACATCCACGTGGTGTGGGAGCAAGATCATGGAGGTGATGGTAAGAGAACACCAGGTCAATGGGGCTTAGCTGCACTGCTGGTTCCCTGGAGCTCACGGGTGGCAAATGTATGCAGGAAAGTAAGCAGGAGCACTAAGGAGGCCACAGATTAGCAGAAGCCTAGGTTAGAGTGAAGAGCAGTAAGTCCCCTTCTTGGAACTGGTAACAGAAAATACAGATTTCAGTAGTGGGTGCTGGTATGTACGTGCTTACTTAGTTGCTTTAGTCATGTCCCACTCTTTGAGACTCCATGGACTGTAGCCCTCCAGGCTCCTCTGTCCATTGGATTCTCCAGACAAGAATAATAGAGTGGGTAGCCAATTCTCTTCTCCAGGGGATTTTCCCAACCCAGGAATCGAACCTGTGTCTCCCGCATTGGCAGGCAGATTGTTTATCACTGAGCTCCTGGGTGGGTGCTAGTATGCCTCCTTACGAACTGTGAAAGTTCGAGCTACACCTCAGTGACCACCAGGCCAAGGAGTAACCTGAATCAGAAACTGCACAGCAGCGACTGGCCAGGGCTTTCCAACTAACTTTCCTCATAGCTAAATGTTAGCCTGTAGACCCTTTTCTCTTAGTACCAGCTTGGAAAGAGCAGAAGAAAAAAGCAAAACTCTGAGTGACTGGAAAATTTCCTGAGGCATCCAAGCAGAGATTATAGAAATTAAACCATAGGTCACACAGATATCACTGGATTGTTCTAAAATGTAGTATATTTTCTTCTGCTGCCTGGTGGGTTGAGTCTCCTGGGTTAGAACGGATAAGGCATAGGAGACAGGAAGTCCAGTTCCTTTGCACATCTTGCCTCATGTAAGAGCCTGTGAGGATACTTAAAAATCAGTGTATAGCTGTTTTCACACCAAGAATTGATTATAACTCCTACTAAAGTTAGAATGCTATGGTTTTTCCTGTAGTCATGTACGGATCTGAGAGTTGGACCATAAAGAAGGTTGAGAGCCAAGGAACTGATGCTTTTGAATTGTGGTGCTGGAGAAGACTCTTGAGAGTCCCTTGGACAGCAAGGAGATCAAATTAGTCAATCCTAAAGGAAATCAACCCTGAATATTTATTGGAGGTACTGATGCTCAAGGTGAAGCTCCAATACTTCAGACACCTGATGCAAAGAGCGAACTCATTGGAAAAGACCCTGATGCTGGGAAAGGAGGGCTGAGGGCAGGAGAACAAGGGGGCGACAGATGATGAGATGGTTGGATGGCATCATCAACTCAATGGACATGAGTCTGAGCAAACTCCAGGAGATGGTAAAAGACAGGGAAGCCTGGAGTACTGCAGTCCATGGGGTCACAAAGAGTCAGACACAACTTAGTAGCTGAACAAGATTAGAATGAAAAGTTTTCTTAAGGACCAGGCCATGAACTTATGAGAAAAACACAGGAGGAATTCAGACTGTCATATAGACAGAGAGAAAGAAAGACCTAGTATATAGTTTCTGGTGTTCAAAATAGGCTTTTTGGATATGTAGCATGATACTGAATTTGAGAGTCACTCATTTAAAGAAAGCCTTTGGAAATAGCCTACACAAGCTAATTTCTATGTTGGAAAAAAATGGCATGGAAGGTAGTGACAGATGACAAGTGAAAGGATGAGTGTTGAAAGTTGGCTTCTCTGGAAATAGATGCTGAGACAGAGTTTGGGGGCAAGATGTTTTTAAGGATCAGTACTTGTGAGAAAGGGGAAAGCAGTATTGGACAGAAAGAGAAATTGATGAGGTTGTGATGAGACTCAACAAAGCCTCAGCTAACCCAAAGGGAAACTCTAGAGTGAGAATTGCCTATTAGCATTGTTTTGCAATCTGCTGAATTGGTCAGGTCTTTACACCCCACCTCACTTAGGGTTGCCCTGGGAAGGGCATGACCTTGGCTGAGATGCCTTTTTATAACTGAAGGAGATCCTGAAGGAACTGTAAGCCCGGACGCTATCTGCTGACCACTCTTTCAGCTGCCAAGGCAGCCAATCTTTTCTAGAAGGGGGATCTGAGCAGTGAACCTTAGGTCTACCATCTGGGGCTGGAGACAGAGTTCCCAATATCCCTTTCCTGAAGGACTCTGAAGTATCTGTTAGTCACAAAGCGGCACCCTCTGAGTACTGGCGGAGGGGACAATCCAATAAAATCCTGAGGTTATGATGGAGAGGCTGCTGGGAAGACTTGCAGAAAAATAAGGCTGGCAGCCCCTTGATGAGTGTCACATGAAGGGGCATCCCTTTCCAGCCCCTGTAGATCTAACACCAGGAAGATTCTGAGACCACAATAGAGCTGAGGATCCCTGTCTTACCAGCTAAACTACACCTATATTATTCTGTACAAGCAGACACCACCTTGGAGTGGAACAAAAGGAGCAACAAAGCATTTAGTGACCAGAAATTGAATCCCCTAAAGAGATTTCAAATGAGTGGACCAGACTAAGGTTCCATATTTAGACTAAAACTTAGTTTTTAATTTTCCATTAGCTACAAGGCTGAGAGACCATCAGAGAGAGAACATCAGTTGGGAAGTGCTCAGGGCTTCCCTGGTGGCTCAGTGGTAAAGAATCTGTCTGCAATGCAGGAGATGCAGGTTCAATCCCTGGGTCAGGAAGATCCCCTGGAATAGGAAATGGCAACCCACTTCACTCTTCTTGCCTGGAAAATCCCATGGACAGTGGAGCCTGACGGGCTACAGTCCGTTGGGTTGCAAAGAGTCAGACACAACAGTGACTGAGCACGCACACATGCAAGGAAACCACATCTGCTCTGCACATTTGGGTGTAGTGTGAGGGACACTTTAAATTTGCTGCTTTACCAAAGGAAAACAAGCACCAAAAGTTCACTCCAGACTTGGAGGGCAAAAATGACACTGGAAGAGGGATCAGGATTATGTTTTCTGAGAAAGTACATTATGCAATTGCTAGCTTTGGTGGGTGGAAAGTGTAATTTTTCATTCTGGCTTACTTCCTATATGAAGTTCTGAAATATTAGGACCTTACTCATTCTCACTGGCCATAAAAGTTATATGTTAAACAAAGCCCAAGATTTAGTAACCTACAAATCACTTCTGACTTCCCACTACTGCGAAAATCTACACCCAGCAAAAAAAAAAAAAAAAAAGGTTGTTATTGATCTAGTTGCCTATGAACATTATAAACGCCAAAGTCAGCAGCCAGAGACTAAAGAAAATTAAATTCACATAAATTTCTTCATCAGCAAGTAAAACCCCAAAACAACACAACTAAACCTCTGGAATCAAAGGATGGCAAGATGTGAGAAGCAGGCGGTATACTATCAGAAACCCAAGGCACAGCACAAAATTAATGAACAGAGCTTCAGATGAGAGAAGCCTGGCCGTCCCTCGGCTGTGCCAGCCCCTTGAACGAGAAGCCACAGATGAAAATGTCAAACAAAGCCTGCAACAACTGGGGTCTTAATTCAGTCTAAATTTACTAATCCCTTGAAAATGCTCAAACGCTCAAAATGATCACTTTTATTATGGCCACAAAAGTCTAACTCTGGAAGGAGTTTTAGCCCCATTTCTAAACCTTTTTTTTTGGACAATGGAATAGAACCTTGAGGCTTTATTGTGTAATATCATTATGTGTACTCAGAGGTATGCCCACATATCTTTCCAACCTTGCTAAAATATCTGCAAATGAACCTCCTTTCCTTTTTCCATCTCCCCTAGAGCTCCATCACGTTGCAAATAGGACTGATTTTTATCACAATAACAACAACTGACATTTATTGAGCATTCACTATAGTCCAAGCACTATACTCAGTGATGCATTTTAAAATTTTAATTACAATCATTTTAAAATTTTAATTCCTCCCACTCTTCACAAGATAACCATTATTATTATCTCCATATTACCCTGAGAATAGGAGGCTCAGAGAAATTAATTAATTTTTTCAAAGTCTCACATTTAGGATACAGCTGAGCGAAAAGCCAGAAAAGTGTCCCTACGTGAGAAAAGCCAAAATTGGTGGTGAAATCGGCATAGTTTTGTCCATGGATCCTGCGGTGTTGTCTCAGCCTGTGTTACCCAGACAGCAGAGCTGGAGGCACGGAGCTTAGAATACTTCTGCTTGATTAGGGAGTGCCTCTCCAGCTTGGGGGACAAGAGGCATGAAGCAGAAAAGCTGGAGCCGATATAAGACCACATTACCAGACTGGCAGCTGTCAAGTGAGACTGACTGTTCAGAGCCACAGAATCATGCTTCAGGAAGTCGCATAAACAGCATCTCAAACGAGACCATCCAGAGGGAGAAAGAGAGATGAGACTATTTATGAGCTGTCTCCTTCTGCAAAAGTTTGCCTCATGGGGCACCCACCCCCTGCACTTCAGGGCTTTCCGAGCAGAATCCTGTAGCACTCTTAATCTTGGCATTAACACCTCCCTGGGGCTGGAGATGAGAGGCGCATGGTGCAGCCTAGTGTGAGGCACTGTCAGCAGGAGCCCATATAGAACTGGTAGTATTAAAGCAAGAGACAGGTAAGTCTGAGAGGCTCTGACACCTCTGAGGTGTCTGAGATGTGTGTCCTTCTTTTTTGCAGGATAGAACTCAGTTCTAGAATGTTACAAGTGGTTGGGATGCTTAATAATGACTGAAATATAGGAAGTTAGTTTGTAATCTCAGGTAGACACTGAAGTGCATTCTTACGCTCTAGTCCAGAAAGCAGAGTCTTGAGGCATCTGGACAAACAGCAGTTATAAAGCACAAAAAGGGTCAAGGGTAGAGAAGAGGAATATAAGAAAAGCCACCTAGTCATGAATTCTTTCCAGAAAACTAACCAATGGGGTCCAAATACATACACGGAGGATCTCAAGAAGTGCACCCTCTTTCCTGGAGGAAACAACCAACTGTGGTGTGATTCTATCTGGGTTGGACCATCTGGGATGAGACCATTGGAGTGCTTAGAATACCATTGCACAGTTCCCTGACCTAGAGTCTGATACAGCATTTTGCTCTTACGCAATGACTTTAGAAAACAAAATCCCCTTTGTTTTGGACTTAACAAGATAATAGCCATAAGCTCACCTGGAGTCTGTGACAGTTAAAATTTGTTTTAGTTAAAATTTAGGTCTTTAGCTAAAATTAATGGTAAAAGCCCTTTGTGGATAACTCTCTATGTGCTAGAAGAGAATCCTCATAGTTCTAAGCAAAGTGGACCATGACGAGGAAGGTACTTCTGATTGCTGGAGCCTAGGCCACCTGACTTTACTGAGCTACAAGGGCAAAAGGGAAGGCATGTCATTTTCAACTAATATAGTGGGTGGCAAACTTTGCCTCACAAATTATAAAAATTACCCAAACATAGAAAGGAGGTTCAGGGCTCCCCAGGTGGTGTTAGTCGTAAAGAACCTGCTTGCCAATGGAGGAGACACAAGAGACATGGGTTCATCCCTGGGTCAGGAAGATCCCCTGGAGTAGGATATGGCAACCCACTCCAGTGTTCTTGCCTGGAAAATTCCATGGACAGAGGAGCCGGGCAGGCTACAGTCCAAGGGACTGCAAAGATTCGGACACATCTGAGCAACTGAGCACACAGGAAGGAGATTCAGATTCTAGGTAACCAAAGAGAATGTCAAATGTCTATTTTTGTCCCCATTCCCTTTTCTGTTAACTGATTCTTTGCCTGATACCAATGTTCTCCTTGTAGCTAGGTCCCTGATATTTTCTGCTAGACTTCCTTGACAGCTAGTAAAAGTCAAAGAAACAAAATAATGCCAGACATAACTCAGCAAGTCTGCTCAACACTCCCTGACTGGCCTTCCTCGTTTTTCCTGGTCCAACAGCTGGCCAAGCCCAGAATATAATGCTTTCATTACAAATCTGTCAGAAAACCCTGCCACATGGACTCTGAATGTTGGAACCACTAGTGGAAACAACCATGTTACACAATGTAATCCAACTTCCCAGTAGAGTTAAGGCTGATATATTGTGATATAAGAGACCTGGATGTCAGCCCTTGCTCTCACATTAACCAATTATGTGACCTCAAAGAAGTGACTTAAATACATTGTTATTTAAGTTACAGCTTTTTGTTTTGTTTTTGTTTGTTGTTCTGCTGCCTCAACACATAGCCTGTGGGATCTTAGTTTCCCAACCAGGGATTGAACCTGGGGCCCAAGGCAATGAAAGCATCAAGTCCTAACCAGTGGACCACCAGGGGACTCCCCCTAATCTGCTTTTTTTGTTTGTTTGTTTGTTTTATTCAAAGGTTTTCAATTTTTTTTTTTTTTTAACAAACATACATGGGATTCAGTAAAGGTTACTAACTGTAGGAGATCTAACACACAGATGCTCTGTGGCTTTGACACAACTTCTACATGATCAGCTAGCTAGTTAGGACTGTACACTTGGTTTTTGTTGTTGTTCAGTCATTCAACCATGTCCAGCTCTTCACCACCCCATGGACTGTAGCCCACCAGGCTCCTCTGTCCATGGGGTTTTCTAGGCAAGAATACTAGAGTGGGTTGCCACTTCCTTCTCCGACTCTAATCTGTTTTGTAAAAAGTTTTTTTTTAAAGAAAGACAGAAAAAGCCATTGGACTTGGGATAGGGAAAAGAAAACTAATAAATGGGAGTACTGGTAATCTACAAGGAGTTTTATTTTCAGTCTTTACAGTAAGTTTCCTTGGACTAGCAGCCTTCTTCCCTGCTCATGTCATCATATATAACCACTCTTACCATTTCAGTGTACCTCCTGCCAGAGTTTTTCTATGCATTTAAACACTACACATTAACCTTAGAAATCATATAATAGTGCTTATATATATATATGTATATATATATATATGTTCATGTGTATACTTTTCTACAAAAAATGATGGCATCTTTGTGCAGCTTGTTTTTTCCTTTAACAATAGGTCTTGGAGAGCTTTGGTTTTCCCAATGGTTCAGCAGTAAAGAATCTGCCTGCAATGCAGGAGATGCAGGTTGGATCTCTGGGTCAGGAAGATGACTTGGAGGAGGAAATGGCAACCTGTACCAGTATTCTTGCCTGGAAAATCCCATGGACAGGGAAACCTGGTGGACCATAGTTCAAAGGGTCACAAAGAGTTGGACATGACTGAGACACACACACACACACTTGGATACCTACATATATGAGTACCTTGAGAGCTATCTCATTCCTCTTCGCTCCTGCATAGTATTTCATAGTATGGAGATAACTGGTTTATTTATCCATTCCCCTGCTGGTGGATATTTCATGTGTTTGCTGTTAGCCCATGTTTCTATTCCCATCTTCTATAGATGAGTTCCCTCATGGCTCAAATGGTAAAGAATCTGCCTGCAAGGCAAGAGACTCGGGTTTGATCACTGGGTCAGGATTCCCCTAGAGAAGGTAATGGCTACCCACTCCAGTAGTCTTGCCTGGAGAATCCTTTGGACAGAGGAGCGTGGTGGGCTACAGTCTATGGGGTCACAAGGAATCAGACACAACTGAGAGACTCTTACTTTCACTCACAGACTCTTCTAACTCAAAAATTCTGTGCCATGAAGGAAATGAAAATGTCTAAGGACATCATAATTCACTTCCAAACAACTCATTTATTAAGCAGTGAATTAACACCAAATTGTGAGATATATGTTACTATTAAAATGAAAGAGCTAAAGAGACCAAACAAAAGAATCTAAACAGGTCCAGGCAACAATAATGTCTCTTTGGTAACTAGAGACAAACCGGTCTACTCTGTGTTCCTTCAACCCTGTGACTCAAGGCTTTGCATGGATAATCTTGATTATAACAGTTTATTCCAAAATACTTGAGGCTTAACAAGATACCATGCAATATACTGGATAGTACAAACCTTATCTTTTTAATCCTTGATAATAATCCTTTAGAGAAGATATAATTATCTTTGTTTTATTGGTGAAACCCCTGAGGTTTAGAAAAGCTAAGTAATTTTGCCCAAAGTCACCAACAAGTGACAGGACAAAGTTTCCAGCCTAAATTCCCTGACTCCAGAAGTCTGCCTTCTTTCCACTGTCTATCATCAATTCCTTCTCTCTAGAGTCAGTTCAGAAAGACCTGCTCCTAAAGAATGGGTTCTCAAAAAAATAAAAGAATATGTCCTTAACGGGTGTAACAGCTGTCAACACCCTGTCCTGTGCTTACCTTCTCAGTTCATCTCCCACTCTCTTCCCTGCCCTGGCCCTAGATTACTTAGAGTCTCCCTGAACACATTATTATGAACTTTTACACATATTATTTTTCTTTTCCTGGAACACTTCTACTCTTCGTCCGGGCAACTCCTGCTTATCTTTCAGCTAAAACATCACTTCCTCCAAGAAACATTCCTTGTAGCATCTCCAAGATTAGGTTAGGACCTTTTCTTAGGTTCCTAGGTTTCTAGGACCTATGCTTTGTGTTTACTTTTCATAGAGTGTTTGACATAATTATTGCACTCATCTCACATGCTAGTAAAGTAATGCTCAAAATTCTCCAAGCCAGGCTTCAGCAATACGTGAACCGTGAACTTCCAGATGTTCAAGCTGGTTTTATAAAAGGCAGAAGAACCAGAGATCAAATTGCCAACATCCGCTGGATCATCGAAAAAGCAACAGAGTTCCAGAAAAACATCTATTTCTGCATTATTGACTATGTCAAAGCCTTTGACTGTGCGGATCACAATAAACTGTGGAAAGTTCTGAAAGAGACGGGAATACCAGACCATCTGATCTGTCTCTTGAGAAACCTGTATGCAGGTCAGGAAGCAACAGTTAGAACTAGACATGGAACAACAGACTGGTTCCAAATAGGAAAAGGAGTACGTCAAGGCTGTATATTGTCACCCTGCTTATTTAACTTATATGTACATGATGAGAAATGCTGGGCTGGAAGAAGCACAAGCTGGAATCAAGATTGCCAGGAGAAATATCAATAACCTCAGATATGCAGATGACACTACCCTTATGGCAGAAAGTGAAGAAGAACTAAAGAGCCTCTTGATGAAAGTGAGAGAGGAGAGTGAAAAAGTTGGCTTAAAGCTCAACGTTCAGAAAACTAAGATCATGGCATCTGGTCCCATCACTTCATGGGAAATAGATGGGGAAACAGTGTCAGACTTTATTTTTTTGGGCTCCAAAATCACTGCTGATGGTGATTGCAGCCATGAAATTAAAAGACGCTTACTCCTTGGAAGGAAGGTTATGACCAACCTAGATAGCATATTTAAAAGCAGAGACGTTACTTTGCCAACAAAGATCCATCTAGTCAAGGCTATGGTTTTTCCAGTGGTCATGTATGAATGTGAGAGTTGGACAGTGAAGAAAGCTGAGGGCCGAAGAATCGATGCTTTTGAACTGTGGTGTTGGAGAAGACTCTTGAGAGTCCCTTGGACTGCAAGAAGATCCAACCAGTCCATCCTAAAGGAGATCAGTCCTGGGTGTTCATTGGAAGGACTGATGTTGAAGCTGAAACTCCAATACTTTGGCCACCTGATGTGAAGAGTTGACTCATTGGAAAAGACCCTAATGCTGGGAAGGATTGGGTGCAGGAGGAGAAGGGGACGACAGAGGATGAGATGGTTGGATGGCATCACTAACTCGATGGACATGGGTTTGGGTAAACTCCGAGAGTTGGTGATGGACAGGGAGGCCTGGCGTACTGCGATTCATGGGGTCACAAAGAGTCAGACACGACTGAGCGACTGAACTGAACTGATACATATTTGTTACCTGCCTGTCTCCCTATATTACACAGTGAACTCCTGTGGCATTGGCAGGCGGATTCTTTACCACTAGTGCTATCTGGGAAGCCTTGAGAACAGACACCACAGTTTATTCATAATTAAATCTCTAACTCTAGCACAGTGTATATTACACAGTTGTTTAAGTCACTAAGTCATGTCCAACTCTTGCCACCCTATGGATTGTAGCCTGCCAGGCTCCTATGTCCATGAGCTTTCCCAGGCAAGAATATTGGAGTGTGTTGCCATTTCCTTCTCCAGGGTATCTTCCCAGGGATCTAACCCACATCTCTTAATGTCTCCTGCATTGGCAGGTGGGTTCTTTACCAATGAGTCACATAATGCACAATAGGCATTCAATAATGTTTGAAAACTAAATCTCATAGTGTTGACAAAAGTGAACCCAAAAGTGGACTTTTTAGCACCACTTGTGCTGATGGCCTCAAGGCAGTCACCTTAGTCTCCCCAATGCCAGACTGACCTTTCTGAGCTTTCAAAAATTTTTTTCTGTATATGATAACAAGGGAATATTTGGGGTCAGGAGGCCCGGGTTTAAGAAAGCTTGGGAATCTGAGAGATGAAGTCTGTAAAGACAAAGCAGCCCTTCCTTATGTGGAGTCCAGATTTATCTACAAAAGATGGTGCATTCCTCTACTCTACATGAAGAAAGAAAAGAGAGCTGAATTCTACCGAAGAAAAAATAAATTGTAGAAGAAAAATAATGAAGATCCCTTGGGAAATGTCATGGAAAATATATCGTTCAATAGCTTTAAAGGACAAGCATCAAAAAATCCAAACCAGAATATGTGAAACATAAACAGATTTTGCAGATGGTAAATTGGTCTCCTGCGCACATTTTTCTCTTTTCAGTTACAGATCATTTGATGAAAAGAATTTGTTTAGTCCAAGTTTGCCAACAGAGTTTTTGTTTTGACAGTTCAAGGAATGTATCCACTTTCTCTAAGTGCCTTTGAGCCCTCAAGATGTAGAAATTTTGTGTTCTAGACAATGTTTAAAAAGTATTCATGGAACTGGAACTTACAACTTGGGTTAACTAAATATTTGGAAGAAAAAATAGAATGTGGCACCAGAAAGAAACTGACCTACACTCCAGAAAGAGTTGACATCTTTGTTTTATTATTCAACTGTCCTTAAAAATAATAGGTAGTAATAATTATGGCTACCTTGTACTGAGTGCTGACTATGCCAGTGTGTGTTTATATGTGTGTGTGTGTAGCTTGTGTGCTCACTTGCTCAGTTGTTGTTGTTCAGTCACTCAATCATGTCCAACTCTTTGCAACCCCATGGACTGTAGCCCATCAGGATCCTCTGTCCATGGGATTTTCCAGGCAAGAATACTGAAATGGATTGCCATTTCCTCCTCCAGGGGGGCTCTTCCATAGCCAGGGATCAAACCTGTGGCTTCTGCATTGGCAGGCAGGTTCTTTACCACTAGTGCCACCTGGGAAGCCCCCACTATATGCTAGGCATGGTGCCAAATTATGGCAATGCAGTAGGAAGCAAAACAGATATGTCTTGTCCCTGGATAAGTAGATAGTAGACAGATCATTACACATATACATATATAATTCTGAAGGTTAGTAAAAAGAGATTTTTAAAGAAAGAATAATAGAGGAAGACCTACTCTATATTGATAATCAGGGGAGACCACTTCAAGGAGACAATGTTTAAGCTGAGACATGAAGAATCAGTCAGCCAGGTAGAGTTGTAGGGAAATAATTGTAGGCAGAGGTCAGAAAATATGTAAATATCTTGACACTGGGAAGAGCTTGGCCTTTCCAAGAAACTGAAAGAAGGCTGTTGTTTTCCTGTTAGTGCCCAGATCAATTCCTTCTCCTGCCCCAGGAATGCTGGCATCACAAAGACCTGACTCTGCAGGTTGTTTTAGGCTGTCTTGTCAGATGACCGCTGAACAGAGCTGACAGGAGGGACTGGTAGGAGACTGAGGTGAGCAAAAGGGAGAAACCAGGATACTTCTACCTCTTTTCCCTGTCTCAGGAAACCCTCTCCAGCAATGATGGTATCTTCTCTGTGGCTTTAGAGGGTTTTGGCTTTGGGGAAAACATGATGATGACCCCTTTCCTTTGTTTTAGGACTAGAATAGTTGGCTGGGGACACAATTCTTATAGTTTAATGGTACCTCCTTGTGCACAAGGGTGTAGTTGTGGTTACAATCACCCAGTTGCTTCTGTTAGGAAGGTAATAAGTTTATAAGAAATGAAAAGGCTAAAACATTGCAGCACTCGCACATTAAAACCCCATCTTTCCATTTTCCCTCTGAAAGAGAGAAGAAAAATACTGTGACCCATTTCTGGAACATCTTGCAAAGTTATCAGAATTTTGGTCAGGGCAGCCAAGGTTTAGAACCTTGATTCACATGATCAGTAATCCACATGGAAGCAGCTGTCTGAATTTCTTTTTTTTCTTTTTTGGCTAACAGTAGTAAGTAGAAAAGTCTACCCTTGCACAGGAAAATTGCATGTGACCCAGAGTGAGTTGAGTGTGCATTTATAGTATACATTTATACATTTATAGTAGTAGTTACCAGTAATTGGACATTAATTCTGCTCTAGCATCTACATTCTTTACATATAATGATATGTTTTCATGATAGATCAAAATTACCCTTAAGATTGTTAGTATTATTACCTCCATTCTATAGAAGAGAAACTGAATGTTGAGACTATTAGGAAATTTATTTAAGGTCAAAGAGATGGTAATCTGACACAAATTTGCATCTGTTTGACTTTAAAATCCACAATGCTGTACTACAATAGTATCTCCTTTTTTTCAGTAATCTCACAATAGCTCAGTTTCATGGTAGAGATGAGTATTAAAAAAATGTGGCTTGAATTGTATTCAGCTTTAAATACCACAAGTAACTGAGCCAGGACTGCAAATATGTAAATGGTGGCAATGAGGTAAAAGCAACAAGGCTGTCAGATCCTATCGGGCTATGCTTTTATTGAGGAAGTGAATAGACCTTCAAAAACTGTTTTGCTGTAGCTGTTGTTTTAAATAAAAATTTGAGATGTGTTGCACTGGCTCCCAGCCAGTCTTGGATGCCCAGGACTCCTCCCCTTTGAGTATGATGATCAATGCCTTCTTTATCACAGCAGGCATGTATGAGGATGTTTGGTGCTAACTCTAACTAACTGCAGGGGTTTTCCGGAGTGTTGTGCAAAAACCTCTAGGAGTAAATCAGTAGAAAAGAGGGCCTTGACACCTCTGGAGTACTCTGGGGTACGATGGATGCATAGGGAAATTTATACTTGCCATTTCTGCCTTAGCGACCTATTGCTGGTGTCGAAAAATGTCTTAATGCTTTGGGTTTCCTTCTTCTACAGGGCTTCCCAGGCCAGTTCCTCAAACCCTTTCAAAACAAGTCGTTATAAGACGTGATACTGGATATATGGTTAGGGGAAAAGGCATCTTATTTTTTTTCCTTTTTGTTCTCGAAATTTGAGGCTAAGAAGGCTAAGAAGAAGAAAAGAGGGGAGTTTGGTAATGTTTGCTGATAGAGCACACATGGGCTGAATGACCTGATACCACACACACTAGACCTGGGCCAGCATTTATTCAGAGAAATTCCCAGAACAAGGAAGCAAGCAGATGTACAGTTCCTCACTTGCCAGTTGCTCTCTGGGACAAAGAAAAGCCATCACCAGGACTGCCATCTACACTTTGGGCTGATAAGCTGGATGCTTAAGGAAGTGCCTGCATCAGCTTCGATGTGATGAGGGCCTTAGGTTCAAGCCTTGTGTTCTTTGGTCTCAGAATTTGTGGCTGGGGCAGCCATTGGCATGAACAGCAGTTCGAGTACAAGCCTTGCAGTTTCACGTGTCTGTATGTGGAACCTTGGCCTCCTGTCCTATTCCTCCACCTCAGTATTCTCTCAGGATATTTGCCAAATGGCCCCACCCTGCAGGAAGACAACTCTTGCTCTGGGAGGCCTGCCAGAGGAAGGCCAGATAAATTAACCCTTACTTCTCACTGAAGCATAAACCTGAAGCTCTCTGAGGACCAGGTAGAATTGAGACCATTTTGTTAGCATGCTTTGTTGAGTCTTTATCAATGCATCAAGTGTCTCAGCCTGTAGTATTTCTATTATCATCCTAATTGATCAAAAGAAATCGATCAAACCAAAAGCCTTCATTTTTTGGGTCAGAGTCATTCCCTCCAACACTTCTCCTGTCCAAATTCTTGGTCATTTCATTATAAGCAAAGATGATTTTTCCAATAGCTTGATCCATCTGTTTCTTTGAATTCTTATTCTCTAGTGATTTTTTTTTCCTCCATCCTACCTCCCCGACACTCCCACAGTCCTATTGTAAATCTTGTCATTACCAATAACTGCCACTCCTTTGTTACCTCAATTTCACATCCCCACCTTTTATCTTTCCAGTTCATGCCTTTTAAAGTTCAACTTTAACCATCCTTTGACCTCATCAGGGCTTCTAGTGCATCGATCCCTGTATCATTTTCCTGTCCCTCACCCTGCTTTCACATCCTTCGTTTCTATCTTAAAGTCTATGACAACCCCATCATCATTTCTGTGCATGTAGAGAAGTGCCTCTCTCTCATATTAACTTGGAGAAACCCAACCCTGATTAAATCTAACTCTCCGCCTACTCTGTATAATATGCAGCTGAAGGAAGCCACACTACCCTTTGATTAGCCCTGTTTAAAATTCATAACTACAAACATCAAGTGGGTCTAATGCTGCCTGGCAATATCACTGTATTTACCTGGTCCATTTACCATTCAACTTTCCCAAACAACTATTTTCCACCTTCTCTTCAAACTCTCTCTTTTTTTTAATGCATGACTTTCTGCTTCCTTTGTTTCAGGTTTCTGCTCAAATGTCACCTCATCAGAGAAGCCTGCTGTCATCAATAGTAATTGCTTTTACTCTTCGTCTCTTTGCACTGCTGCCTGCTCCCAGAGCACTAAAAACCATATGAGAGACATCATTTAGTTTATGTGTTTGTCGTCTGTCTTCTGTCTTCAGCTAGATGGTGACCTACTTGAGGACCAGGACCTTGTTTTTGTTTTGTTTAATATTTATCTATTTATTTGGCTGTGCTGGGTCATAGCTGTGGCACATGGGATCTTCGATCTTCATTGTGATATGCAGAATCTTTAGTTGCAGCATGTGGGATCTAGTTTCCTGACCAGGGGTCAAAACTGGGCCCACTGCATTTTGAGTGTGGAGCCTTAGCCACTGGACTGCCAGGGAAGTCCCCCCAAACTCGTCTTAAACTCCCTCCTCCATCTTTGCCCTCAGATAATAACCTTCCTGCCTGCTGCCTTAAGAAAACTGAGGTGCTCAGAAGAGTCTTTCTTTAGACCTTTGCTACGCATCCACCCTGTAGTAGCATCTGTACCATGTACACTGCCTTTCTGCCTCTTCCCAGGGATGAGCTGTTCATGCACCTAGCTAAGGCTAGCACCTCCAATCCCTTTCATATGCATGCAAAGATTTTACTCTAATAAATTTTTTCTAGTAAATTTCTTCTCCTTCTTCAGCATTATATTTTTCTTCCTCTCAGGGTTATTGCCATAAGCTGCTAAACATTATACTGTTTCTCTCATTGAAAACAAACAAGTCTCTTGATTGCAGTCACTCCTACAGTTACTGTCCCATTTCTCTGTTACTTTTAACAGCAAAATTCTTCAAAAGAATTGTCTCTACCTGCTCTCTCTAATCGGAGAAGGCAATGGCACCCCACTCCAGTACTCTTGCCTGGAAAATCCCATGGATGGAGAAGCCTGGTAGTCTGCAGTCCATGGGGTCGCTAAGAGTCGGACATGACTGAGCGACTTCACTTTCACTTTTCACTTTCATGCATTGGAGAAGAACATGGCAACCCAATCCATTGTTCTTGCCTGGAAAATCCCAGGGACGGGGGAGCCTGGTGGGCTGCCATCTATGGGGTCGCACAGAGTTGGACACGACTGAAGCGACTTAGCAGCAGCAGCAGCTCTCTCTAATTCTTCTCTTCACCTGTCCTGAATAAGCCACTGCACTCAGGCTCTTACCCCTGTGATTCCATTCTAACTGCTCTTATCAACTTCTCCAACGACTTTTACTTGATTGAATTCAGTGGTCAATCCCAGGAGCATTTGCCATCCTCTCATTTTTCTCCCTAATATACATTCTTCACTTAACCTCCAGGACACTACATACTCTTGCTTTCTTCACATCTCACTGGTTACTTCTTATTTCCCCCCACTGATTCCATCTTTTTCTTCCCCCAGATGTTTAAAAAAATATTTATTTACTTACTTATTTGGCTGCATCAGGTCTTAGTTCTGTTATGTGGGAACTAGTTCCCTGACCAGTGATGGATCCCAGACACCCTGCACTGGGAGCATGGAGTCTTAGCCACTAGACCACCAGGGAAGTCTCCCAGACTTCTCAACATTTGCTATTGACAGGGTTCAGTCTTTGGAGAGCTTCTCTTTTCTATCTACATTTACTACCCTGGTAATCTCATCTAGTCTCTGTAAGCTTCGTCAGCATGGATCTGGGTTGACTTATACTCTAAGTCTAGTTTAGTCCTTAAAAAGTAGATATTTTGAAGTCTTGACTGAATTCTCCCAGTGTCCACTCTGCCTCTCCATCTCAGTTAATTGGAACTTGAACATTTCCCAGCCAAGTGCAAGCTTTGGTAATTGTTCAGTTTGCGTGTGTGTGTGTGTGTGTGTGTGTGTGTGTCGAGTTGCTCAGGTGTGTCTGACTCTTTGCAGCCCCATGGTCTAGAACCCACCAGCCTCCTCTGTCCATGGAGTTTTCCAGGCAAGAATACTGGAGCAGGTTTCCACTTCCTGCTCCAGGGGATCTTCCTGATCCAGGGATCGAGCCTGAGTCTTTTGCATCTCCTGCATTGGCAGGTGGGTTCTTTACCACTACACCATCTGGGAAGCAGTTTATTCTCCAGTAATTAGAGTTGCCAGATAAAATACAATAAGTACACGTTGATACTCAACACTTATTGTTATTCACCTAAAATGAAAATATAACTGTGCATCCTATGTTTATATTTGTTAAATCTGGCAGGTCTAGCAGCATTTGGTTGTTGCCCTTCCTGTGGAATCTTACCCTGCATATGTATAACTTAGAGTTCGGTCAAGGACTCAAGGGACATCTCTGAAGATTAATGGAGATCTAGTTCTATAGGTAGTTTTTCATCTATACTACTCTGTCCTACAAATTCCTTAAATTCCAATCTCTGTTTCTTCAACCATAAAGACCTAGCTCTATCTGGACGACCTCTCTTTTCCACAGTCCTGAAAGGGTGCCAAAGTAGGAAGCTGGGAGAATTGTAGGGCTCATTTCATTTGCTTTCCTTCTCCCAGGAATTCCAGTTTTAAACTGCCTATTGTCCAGTGTCTGAAGACAGTTGTTTATTTTAGTAGTGATAGTGAAGTACCACCTGCTCCTTCACAGACAGAAGCAAAAACCCATCTTTTGTCTTTGAATTTTCTGGTGGTTTTCGTTCTTTATTGTCCAGAAATTTAAGAATTGTATAAAAAGTCAAATTTAGCAAATTTTTTGGTATCATTTGATGCTGGAAAAGATCAGTTTTCATTCCAATTCCAAAGAAAGGCAATGCCAAAGAATGCTCGAACTACCGTACAATTGCACTCATCTCACACACTAGTAAAGTAATGCTCAAAATTCTCCAAGCCAGGCTTCAGCAATATGTAATTGTGAACTTCCAGATGTTCAAGCTGGCTTTAGCAAAGGCAGAGGAACCAGAGATCAAATTGCCAATATCTGCTGGATCATCGAAAAAGCAAGAGAGTTCCAGAAAAACATCTATTTCCGTCTTATTGACTATGCCAAAGCCTTTGACTGTGTGGATCACAATAAACTGTGGAAAATTCTGAAAGAGTTGGGAATATCAGACCATCTGACCTGTCTCTTGAGAAACCTGTATTCAGGTCAGGAAGCAACAGTTAGAACTGGACATGGAACAACAGACTGGTTCCAAACAGGAAAAGGAGTACGTCAAGGCTGTATATTGTCACCCTGCTTATTTAACTTATATGCAGAGTACATCATGAGAAACACTGGGCTGGAGGAAGCACAAGCTGGGATCAAGATTGCCAGGAGAAATATCAATAACCTCAGCTATGCAGATGACACCACCTTTATGGCAGAAAGCGAAGAAGAACTAAAGAGCCTCTTGATGAATGTGAAGGAGAGTGAAAAAGTTGGCTTAAAGCTCAACATTCAGAAAACTAAGATCATGGCATCTGGTCCCATCACTTCATGGCAAATAGATGGGGTAACAGTGGGAACAGTGTCAGACTTTATCTTTCTGGGCTCCAAAATCACTGCAGATGGGGGTTGCAGCCATGAAATCAAAAGACACTTACTCCTTGGAAGGAAAGTTATGACCAACCTATACAGCATATTTAAAAGCAGAGACATTACTTTGCCAACAAAAGTCCATCTAGTCAAGGCTATGGTTTTTCCAGTGGTCATGTATGGATGTGAGAGTTGGACAGTGAAGAAAGCTGAGGGCCGAAGAATTGATGCTTTTGAACTGTGGTGTTGGAGAAGACTCTTGAGAGTCCCTTGGACTGCAAGGAGGTCCAATCAATCCATCCTAAAAGAGATCAATCCTGGGTGTTCAACTGAACTGAAGGAGTGAAGGTTCAGTCAGTTCTGTTCAGTCGCTCAGTTGTGTCCGACTCTTTGTGACCCCATGGACTGTAGCACGCCAGGCTTCCCTGTCCATCACCAACTCTCACAGCTTGCTCAAACTCATGTCCATCGAGTCGGTGATGCCATACAACCACCTCATCCTCTGTCATCCCCTATACAGGTTTGTTGTTGTTGTTGTTGTTGTTTTCAGCTACCTAGAGTAGAAGATTAAGTTCAGTTCAGTTCAGTTCAGTTACTCAGTCGTGTCTGACTCTCTGCGACCCCATGAATTGCAGCACGCCAGGCCTCTCCCTCCATCACCAACTCCCGGAGTCCACCCAAACCCATGTCCATCGAGTCGGTGATGCCATCCAACCATCTCATCCTCTGTCGTCCCCTTCTCCTCCCGCCCCCAATCCTACCCAGCATTAGGGTCTTTTCCAATGAGTCAACCCTTCGCATGAGGTGGCCAAAGTGTTGGAGCTTCAGCTTCAACATCAGACCTTCCAATGAACACCCAGGATTGATCTCTTTTAGGATGGATTGATTGGATCTCCTTGCAGTCCAAGGGACTCTCAAGAGTCTTCTCCAACACCACAGTTCAAAAGAATCAATTCTGCGGCACTCAGCTTTCTTCACCATCCAACTCTCACATCCATACATGACCACTGGAAAAACCATAGCCTTGACTAGACGGACTTTTGTTGGCAAAGTAATGTCTCTGCTTTTAAACATGCTATCTAGGTTGGCCATAACCTTCCTTCCAAGGAGTAAGCGTCTTTTAATTTCATGGCTGCAGTCACCATCAGCAGTGATTCTGGAGCCCAAAAAAGTAAAGTCTGACACTGTTTCCACTGTTTCCCCATCTATTTCCCATGGAGTGATGGGACCAGATGCCATGATCTTAGTTTTCTGAACGTTGAGCTTTAAGCCAACTTTTTCACTCTCCTCCTTCACCTTCATCAAGAGGCTCTTTAGTTCTTCTTCACTTTCTGTAGAAGATTAAAGACATTGATAAATTCATAAATTTGTGGACCGCATTCCCAATGAGAGGTGGATTCTACTCCCCCTCTCCATGAATCTGATCTGTCTTAGTGATTGCCATGGCCAGTTGAGAACAGCAGAGGTAATGCTTGCCAGTTTGGGGCTTAATATTTGACAGCAGTGATAACTTCCACCTTAGTTTCTTGGAGCTCTAAGTTGCCATGTCAGAGGATATTGCCATGCCTGTGGGAGAAGTTGTATGGAGGGGCTCTGGGTCTAGCTGGAGAGAGAGAGGGGGGCCAAGAAGAACCCAGTCTTCTAGCTGTTTCTGCCAAAGTTCCAGGCATATGAGTGATGCTTTCTTGGACATTCTAGACTAACTCAGCTATAGCTGAATATCACTAAGTGACATAGTGACCCCCATGGGGAGCAAAAGAATCTCCTAGCCAGATCCTACCCAAATTCCTGCCCCCCAAATTACAAGATATAATCAGTGGTCTTGTTTGAGCCATGAGTTTTAGGGTAATCCATTATGTAACAAATTTTTAGTTGTCCCAACAAGATTTTTAATTAATCTATTTTTTTCTATTCATGTGAATTGTCACCTTTATCAAAGATTAAATTTTCTTTTGTAGATTTTTTTTCTCAATTTTTGATTATGCTTCAGTGATCTTCTCTTTATTATTCCTTTACCAGTTCTGCAGTGGTTTACTATATAGCCTTATGATATATGTGCAATGTGGTAGAGCTAACACTCTCTCATCTCTCTTATTTTTCAGAATGCCTCTGCAATTTGTGCATTTTCAGGTGAGGTTTTATATACTCTTGACATGTAACAAAAAGTTCACTATTAGTATTTTTATTGGTACTAATTATACTTCAATCTAAATTTTGAAAAAATTAACATGAAATTTAGAGAAAATTTTCATTTATTTACTTTCTTTTATGAACCTCATTGGTTTAAAGTTTTTTAAGTATGTAAGCCCTCTGCTTCTTCTTGTAAATTTTTACATGAATATTTTATCATTTTTGCTATCCTAAATAAAAATTAGTATTCTATAATTTTCCAGTTTATTATTGCTTGAATATAGAAAAAATTTATTTGTATATTAATTAGAAACTATTCAATGGCTGAGAGTTCTTGTTTCTCATAATTTGCATTTGAAATTTGGGATTTTCTATATATATAGTTATTCACATGGAATCATAATTTTGCCTTTCTTTCCAAAATCAGTCTTTACTGGTTTTATTTCTGTATTGTAAGCTCCATGAGGGCAGGGATTTTGTCTTTTATGTGCTGCTATATCTCTAGTGCCCGTAAGTCTGATACATGGTAGACATCCAATACACGTTTGTAAATTAAAATTAAGAGTGCAATAATTTCGAGCTGGAGTCAGAGTGCCTGGGTTTGAATCCCAGCTCTACTATTATTGATGTTAATCAAAATTTCATAAATGGAGACCTGATTAAAGTAGAAAAGTGTTTATTTGGGGTTTGTTAGGACTGCAGCTTGGGAGACACAGATTCAATAAGCACTTGAATTGTGCTCCGCCAGCCTCCAAAATGGAGGAAACTTATAAAGGCAAAAAGCTGCAAGGCCAGTCAATTACGTAAGTTGTTTGTCAAGAATTATAATTGGAGCTGGCAAGCAGTGACGGTGCCTAGTAAGCAAGGACTGGTTGGGGTTTGCAATGGTTGCATAGTTACAAGAGGAGACCATAAAGTTGCAACTGGCAGGTGTTGTTCTGAATATGCCTGGTGGTGTCCTTGGGTTTGGTACAGTTCAAAGAAAGTTCAAGTTCTCAGTGGTGCAGGGACACACCTCAGACCAGAACCTCAATAGCCACCCTACTCCATTTTTGTGTGCCTGAACTGTGATTACTCCATTATAATTTCAATTTTCCATTCTTGGATATGTTACTACATCTTTGAGTTAAATTTTCTTAGCCTCAGTTTCCTTTTTCAACAGCAATTTGGTGTTGCAATAGCATCTATCTTATAAAATTGTGAAGATTAAATGAATAATCATAAAAACATCTTAATGGAATACTTGACACATAGTAGGTTCTTGATATATTTTGATCTTTCCAATTATTTCTCGTGTCTAACTGTTCTTAGTTATAGAATACAATAAAGTAATAGTAATTATAGTAAATCACTTTTGCACAATTAGGAATGCTTATAGAGTTTCACCATTAATCATAATGTCAGTTGTTGGTTTGACACAGAGATTTCTTAAATATGTTAAGGAAAATTAGATATACAAAATCCTATTATTAAGGTTTTGATTTAGAATATTTGTAAGATTTGGTTAAATTATTTATTGAAATAATCATGTTATTTCTTCTTTAACCATTTAATAGAGTTTAAAATTTTTAATAGAGTTTATATCACTATATTTTTTACTATTGAAAAATTATATTCTTTAGGCATTAGGAATCCAAATAGCATTTCAGGACTAAGGTTTTAAAAAAATACACTTATCACAGAAACATGATTCTATATTCTTCCTTAAAAAGTAATAATCAGTTCTCACAATAACAAGATCTTTGAACTGGCCTATTTGTGATGCTTCTTGAGATTTCAGAGTTCTGGTGCAGATTCACAGGTCATGTAAAGAATCTGAAGTTACCACAACATTTATCTCAAAGAGGAGATTTTTAGAGGCAAGAGCTTGGACTTTCTGCATTTCCACAACAGAACTGACTATAGAGCTTATTATTTGTCCCAGATATTTCATATATCTTTCTCCCAGTATTTTATTCTGGAAATAATTCAAACTAAAATAATTTGAAAATCCTTTCAAAAATTGTATAGCAGCAATGTATATTTAATGAATGATGAGTATGTATTTTATCTTTTGAAAAAATTCAGTTCTACTGAGATATAATTGATGTATAACATTGTATGTTTCAAGTGTATAACAATGATTTGATATTTATATTTATTACAAAATGATTACCACAATGAGTTTGGTTAACATAATTCACCTCACATAATTATAATGTTTTCTTGTGATGAGAACTTTTAAGATCTACTCTCTTAGCAACTTTCAAATATACTACATAGTATTGTTAACTATAGTCACCATACTGTATATTATACCCCCAGAACTTATATTATATATATGCATATACATATATAACTTATAAAACTGGAAGTTTGTACATTTTGACCACCTTCACATAAACCCTTCTTTTGTATAGACCATTCCTTCTTAGCAGTTTTGCTTGCTGTTTCACTTTATTTTCCAACTGAAACTGCTAGTGTCAGCCTACCCATCTCATTAGTAGTAAAAGGATCAACATTTATAACATACAGAGGACAGAGGTCATTAAAATGCCTTCCTGCTGATTTGGGTTCTTACTAAGGTCCTTAGAAGAATCAAATCAAAGAACCACATTTTCCCCCAAATCTCAACCCTTTAGCCTGATAAAAGTATTTTCCCCTAAATTTGTGAATTTATTTACATTAAAAAGTTTCATAAAAATCAAATCATATTAAAAAAGAGTAAACTACATGAAATTGGGACTATCTCAGGAAACTTCCAATCCCCTCACTAAAGTTTGAAATGTGCTTTTTCAATTTATCCCTGGCTGAATTTCCATGTATATATTGGCCTTTTATACTTTTGAGTATATTAAAAAAATTTATACCTTGAATAGAAATATACCTCAGTGCCCTTGGATTTGGAATTTCAAAGATCATCTTTTTTCCCCATAATTTCCCTTACGTTTATGAGTTTTTCCACCTGGATGCAGTGGATACTTGATCTTTTTTTGTGTATACGTCCTTCATTTTACAAATGTTCATTCCAGGACCTGAGATGATTGCACTCCTGTATTGCTGAAGCCAGAGTTCCAAACATGTTAGGGGATCATTCTGAGGGCCAGTATATTGTTTCACCAAAGCCCCACATTCTGTGACTATTACTGCCCATCTGCTGAAGCTAACGGTGCTTTCTCCTCACTGATATCCCCAGTCAACCTAAAGCTACCATCCAGAAAGCAGCAATAAAAGCTGGGTGGTTTATGGGCTTATATATTTGCTTTGCAAGTGTTCTCCAGTGCCACATTTCTGGGCTAGTAATTTTCAAACATTAATTTGTTATGGTAGTATAAGACTCTTCAAATATTGTCTTACATGGTAGTCCACAAGGTAAACTAGATGAAAAGGTTGTTGCTCTGGTTGATATAAGGAAGGAGAGGGCCTGGAGTCCTGTGAGCTCAGAGTTCTGCATCTCCTGCTTGCTGACGTAGAACAGCACCTACAGGTCTCGGTAGAAGTCCTCGTGTGAAGGTCTCAAGATGGCAAAGTCACAAATAATAGACCTTAAGAGAAATGCTTCTGTTAATGTGTTTTGTTTGACCTCTATAGTGTTCTTATTTTCAAAGAAATCACAATGAACTCTTTCAGCTGTTTAACTTGATACTTTACCTCTACACTTCTAAATATTATGTGTTTACTGCCATTTTTTTCTTTACTTTTTATTTTTTTACTGGTTAGTATTTATAAACATACCAAGAAGGTTGGTATTTGGAGACACAAAATCCAGAATCTAAACTACATAGCAACCAAGAGGTGGAAGGGTGTGTTTTACTATAACTTACCATCAACCAATTCCTTTTCACCCCTTAACTGAGAGACCCAGAGATTTGAGAATGTCTTCTACAGCGCCCCTGCAGATTTTCTTTGACCAGAGGACCCTAAAATGGTTTCAAAAAAGACAAATTGCTGTATCTTCCTGACCTTAGCAATTTCACAATTAAATTTTCATATCAATTAATTTTGACCAAAGGGCAACCATCCCCTACTTAAGTATACATTTATTACATTGTGCCTTGTGCTCAGTTGTGTCTGACTCTTTGAGACCCCATGGAATGTAGCCCGCCAGGCTCCTCTGTCCATGAAATTTTCCAGGCAAGGATACTGGAGTGACTATTCATTTCCTCCTCCAGAAGATCTTCCCAACCCAGGGATCAAACCCATGTCTCCTGTGTCTCCTGTCTCCTGCATTGCAGGCAAATTCTTTACTGGCTGAGCCATCAGGAAAGCCCCTTCTTAAGTATACTTCAGGTTTTTTCCTCAATATTTTCATTGTTACTGACTGCAGTTTACTTTCTTTTAATATATATTCTATTATCATTTGTGTATATTGAAAGTATAATAAAATTTTCTGTAATAATTTCAATTGAATAAATTTGGGTTTTTTTGTTATACAGGTAAATATTGTAAGTTTATTTGTATAAAATATGGATTATTTTGCCAATTTCCTTTTCTTATTTTCCTGTATTTGTATTGGAAAATTTGTATCTCCCATTTTTTTGTTTTTTTGGTCTTTATGCCTTGGCTAGCACTTTCAGAACAATAATGATACATAAATTTGATTGTGGCCACCCTTTGGTTGCTCCAGCCCTAGTAGGAATTCTTTAATAGCTTGGGCTTCCCTGGTAGTTCAGCTGGTAAAGAATCTACCTGCAATGCAGGAGACTCAGGTTCAGTTCCTGGGTTGGGAATATCCACTGGAGAAGGGAATAGGCTACCCACTACAGTATTCTTGGACTTCCCTGGTGGCTCAGCTGGTAAAGAATCTGCCTGAAATGCGGGAGATCTGGATTCAATCCCTGGGTTGGGAAGATCACCTGGAGAAGGGAATGGCTACCCACTCCAGTATTCTGGACTGGAGAATTCCATGAACTGTATAGTCCACGGGGTTGCAAAGAGTTGAACATGACTGAACAATTTTCACAATAAAGGCAGTGAGTTTTATTCCTGGTCTATGATCTAAGACTCCCCACATACCATGTGGTGAGGCCAAAAGATTTTTTAAAAATTGTTTCAGGTATATTCACAATTGCTTGTTAAAGTATTTTTGTGATGGCTGTTTACAAATCCTGTGAGGTAACTCCAAAGTCTGTGTCATCTCATTGTTGACACTTGTTGACTGCTTTTTCTAATTCAAGTTGAGATTCTCCTGGTTTTCTGTAGGATATGTGATTTCATTTGTATCCTGGAGATTACTCTGTTTCCTCTTTACCTTCTTTTGTGCAGGTATTCATCTTGTGTGGGTTTGCATTTGTTCAAAGTGGACAATTATAATACACTACACTTGTTGAAATGCTGCCTTGGCATTTCACTTTTCATACAAAGAGCCTCTCTGAGAAACTCCACATACTTTGGCCAAATTCACTGTTCAATTTATAATTACAATTTTTTTCTTACTGCTGCTATTTAACTTTTAACATCTCTTACTTTTAAAGTCCATTAATGTTCATTTTTTAAAGAATATTTTATTATTTATCTTCTCCCACAGAGGGTTGCCCCAGGCTATTTCCATCTGTCCCACCTTTTCCAGCCATGTTCTCAGCAGCTAATTAGAATACAGGTATTTAGCTTGCTGTTTTTGTTATTCAGTCATTAAGTTGTGTCTGACTCTTTTTGACCCCATGGACTGCAGCGCGCCAGGCTTCCCTGTGCTTCTCTGTCTCCTGGAGTTTGCTCAAATTCATGTCCATTGAGTTGGTGATGCTATCTAACCACTTTGTCTTCTGCCACCCCCCTGTCCTCTTGCCTTTAATCTTTCCTAGCATCAGGGTCTTTTCCAACGTGTTGGTGCTTCACATCAGGTGACCAAAGTATTGGAGCTTCAGCTTCAGCCTCAATCCTTCCAGTGAACATTCAGGGTTGATTTCCTTTAGGATTGAGTTTGATCTTCTTGCTGTCCAAGGGACTCTCAAGAGTCTTCTCCAGCACCACGGTTCGAAATGATAAATTCTTTGGTGCTGAGTATTTAATATTCCTCAGATCTTTCTGAGATATGAAATTTTGCAGGGTTGTCAGGCTTTCTCACTCTCAACTTTCATAGACAGCCTGGGATTCTGACTTCCTTTCCCAGTCATTTCTTTCTCGTAGTCCCACCATCCTTCCTTCTCTAGGGCACCTGAACTGCCTTCCAGAGAGCATATTTGTACCCACACTCAGTTTAGCAACAACTGTTGCTAATTAACTTATTCAGATTATTTCTTCTGGAAGAGTGTTGTGAAAGTGAAACTTGCTCAGTCATGTCCGACTCTTTGCAACCCCATGGACTATACAGTCCATGGAATTCTCCAGTCCATGGAATCTCCCCAGAATACTGGAGTGGGTGGCCGTTCCCTTCTCCAGGGTATCTTCCCAACCCAGGGATTGAACCCAGGTCTCCTGCATTGCAGGTGGATTCTTTACCAGCTGAGCCACAAGAGAAGCCCTAGAAGAGTGATGTAATGGCTTCTAAATATTGGACAGAACTTCTGCTTTTGATCAATGTGAAATTATTCAACTGGCAAAGTAAGCACTAAAATCAAAGTTAAATCACTTTCTCACCTACACTTAGGCTCTAGACTCTGGAGGAGGAAGGCCAGTAGGGCTACAGGAAGAGAGGGTGGGAAGAGAGACTCAGAGAGACTCCAGATTGTCCCTGGAGTGAGAGCCCAAAGGCCCCTGGAAAGCTCCACATCTCAGAAAGATTCAGTTCAGTTCAGTTCAGTTGCTCAGTCGTGTCCGACTCTTTGCGACCGCATGAACTGCAGCACGCCAGGCCTCTCCGTCCATCACCAACTCCCGGAGTCCACCCAAACCCATGTCCATCGAGTCGGTGATGCCATCCAACCATCTCATCCTCTGTCGTCCCCTTCTCCTCCCGCCCCCAATCCTACCCAGCATTAGGGTCTTTTCCAATGAGTCAATCCTTCGCATAAGGTGCCCAAAGTATTGGAGTTTCAGCTTCAACATCAGACCTTCCAATGAACACCCAGGATTGATCTCTTTTAGGATGGATTGATTGGATCTCCTTGCAGTCCAAGGGACTCTCAAGAGTCTTCTCCAACACCACAGTTCAAAAGCATTAATTCTTCAGCGCTCAGCTTTCTTCACCGTCCAACTCTCACATCCATACATGACCACTGGAAAAACCATAGCCTTGACTAGATGGACCTTTGTTGGCAAAGTAATGTCTCTGCTTTTAAATATGCTATCTAGGTTGGCCATAACCTTCCTTCCAAGGAGTAAGCGTCTTTTAATTTCATGGCTGCAATCAAGAAAGATTCAGGGAGTATTAAAAAGTTAGTAAAATATGTATATTCTAATCAACAATTGGACCTAGCTGGACTAGGTGGGATGTGAAAATGACCTGACAGCAAAGGCAGGAAAAGAAAAATAGTAAAACAATTGCAGAACTTGCAAAACAGAAGAGATGCTAAAAATTCAGTGATATAAATAGTAAGCAGGTCTTCCCTCTTAGTCCAGTGCTTAAGAACCTGCCTGGCAATGCAGGGGACACAGGTTCGATACCCAGTCCAGGAAGATCCCACATGCTGTAGAGGAACTAAGCCTGTGTGCCACTACTACCGAAGCCTGAGTCCTCTAGAGCCTGTGCTACACAATAAGAGAAGCAACCACAATGAGAAACTCACACACTACAACTGAAGAGTAGCCCCCACTCACCACAGCTAGAGAAAGCCTGCATTCAGCAATGAAGACCCAGCACAGCCAAATAAAGAAAGAGTAAGCAAACGGACAATCTCCTTGCTGTCCTAATTTCAATTTTTCTTATTTTATTCATATCCAGGATGTAGTATTCTCATTTTAAAGTGTGTGACGAATACCCTTCTTGCAGACCAGATAGTGGTGTCTTTGGATTTGAATGTGTAAACTTGATAGGAAATGGAGGACTTTTACATGGAAACATTGTGCCAGAGAGGGCCTCCTCCTATCTAACTGGGCTGGTGAGTAATGTGTTGAGCAAGGTGAGCCTGCTCTTCACTGTTATTCATGCAGGAACTTGTTTTAACTGTGCTTCCCTCATTAGGCAGATCAGTGGCCTGCAGGTGGCTGAGTGCATGAGTAAATAAACCTATAATAATATGGAGCACTTGGCCTACCACCTCAAACCTATTTTCAGGCTGACTACATGATGGGTGATAGAGGGGCGGTAGGAATGGGAGGAGAGGAAAGTACTTGGCTGGGAGGAGGAAAAAAGGGTATAGGTCCCTAACAGATTGACAGAATGAGGTCCCTGGACTGTAGACTGATGGATGGGCTGCTCTACTGGGCCTGTGCCTCCCAGACAGGTGTGCGATTGTGTGCATGCATTATGTTCATATGCTAGTATTGCAGCTGTCTGTGTTTCTCTAGCCTTGTGCCTTCAGCTTCTTATCTCTGTTCCACATGGCATCTCAATGTCTGGCCTCTGCCCAGCTCAGTCTGCTTTTTTTTTTCCTTTTTTAAAAAAAGAAGCCATTTACAATTTAAAAATATATTTTGATTTATTTATTTGGCTGCGCTGGGACTTAGTTACTACAGGTGGGATCTTTAGTCTCATCATGTGAACTGTGTGTTGCTGCATGGGTGATCCAATTCCCTCACCCGGGGTGGAACCCAGGTCCCTTTATTGAGAGCGTGGAGTCTCAGCCACTGGACCACCAGGGGAGCCCCTTAGTCTGCTCTCTAGCCATCTTCCCGCTCCCCCATCTTGATTCTGTTAGTGGGCCTGGATATTTGATTAAGGAGTTCTGAGGACAATCCTCTTCTTTACCCATCAACCCCCCACCAATTCCTCTCATTATCTCCAGCCTGCTTATCAAACCTGGTCCCAGAAGACCTGAGAAGCTGACTTCCCCTGAGGAGGCACAGTCCAAAAATGTTTGCATTTTTAGAGGCAACCAAGTGAAAGTGCTAGTTGCTCAGTCCTGTCAGACTCTTTGCGACAACCCCGTGGACTGTAGCCTACCAGGGTCCTCTGTCCGTGGGATTTTTCAGACAAGAATTCTGGAGTGGGTAGCCATTCCCTTTTCCAGGAAATCTTCCCAGCCTGAGAACTGAACCAGGGTCTCCTGCATTACAGGCAGGTTCTTTACCATCTGAGCCACCAGGGAAACCCCTAAGAGGCAACAAACTTCATGTCAAACAAAGCAATCTCTAATTATATTGCTTTAGGCATCAGTAGAAAGAAAAATACTGTCTGGAGAAGATTGCAGGGAGAGATCCTATGGGTGATTAGAATTTGACTTAATAACTAAGTCACCATTTTTCTGTCTATAAAATGCAGATTATAATAATATGTAACGGAATTTTTGAGGTCTAAAGTGAGAGTGCCTATATCAAGTCCCATGTCACATACAAAAATAAGTGTTTGATAAATGTTTGCTACTGCTTCTGTGACTGCAACTATTCAGCTATGTCTCTGTACCAAGCACTGGGCCAGGCAGTGGGGAGACCACCAAATACAATAATAACAAGATCATTCTCCAGACCCCTAGGAGCTCAACCCAAGAAGAGATCATTAGCATTTTGACTGCCTAGTTCATTCTTCCCTAAAATGTTCTCATACATGTTACCTCACTTAACTCTCATTTTTTGCCAGGTATGTGTAATTTTCTTGGTTTCCAAGAGACTAGAAGATTCCAAATGACTTTCCCAAGTTCCACACCTAATCTGGAGCAGACTTTTTTTTAAGTGAACATGACTCAAAGCTATGTATATCACAGCAAAATACATTTATTACAAATAACCCTTACCACATTACTAAACTCAGGACCATGGGAGGGGAGGACCCATGAAACCAAGAGAAAGTTCTGCAAATTTTTTTACTCAAAGCATGCATCAGAGTTATGGCTCAGAAAATATGACCAATGTAAATGGAACATGATGCTAGGAAATCATCAAAAATGCTTCTTAAAACAGATTTTATTCATGCTGTCACACTGGAAGAGCCACAGGCCAGTTCTCTCTCCTCCTTACTTTCTATACATATGTTTAAATGGGGTAGAAGTTAGTGGAGGGTAGCTTAGCATGAGTAGACAGTCAAATAAGCTCCATGTCGCAGTATATCCTTCATAAAAGTGAGCACTTAATTAATTCAAGAGCACACCTGCCACTTTAATTATGATTCTGTCAATAAATTTTAGTGCCTATGAGAGGTGCTAAAGTGAAATTACATTTCACCTTTCCTACGAAGGAGGACGAACTCTGCAGTCAATGACTCTATCCCCCCCTGCCTCCATAGGGGACCTGGCTACCAAAGCCAAGATCTAATTAAATCTCGTGGTTTGTTCCTATGTATTTCATGGCTTTTGTTGCTACTGTGTATGAGATCTATTTTTCTATTTAATGATTAATGTTAACATATACCATTACATTTTCATGGCTCATTTTGGCAACCCAAAATTTGATTGTCTCTTAAAGATCACTCTATTGCTCTGTCCCCTTGAGGATGGAAAGTTGACTGTGATGGTGATAGAGGAGGAGAATGTTGTGGGGAAAGCAATTTTGCATCAAGTGTGGGGTGGAGGTATCTGAGTCCTTCAGCACAGCATTGGAGGAGCTCTGAGAGTGCAGCCCTGAGCACCATTTGCCTGCAAAATGGTGGCAGTAGGGTCTCCAGTATAGGACCTCCCCCTCCAAAGTCTCACATATAGTGTGAGTGGGCATTCCTGGTTGCGTGGCTTCAGGCTCCACCCTGCTGCCCTTCCACAAATTTTGTGAACTGGCCAATATCCTTTAACATGTTCCTTTCTTATTTAAGCCAAGCCTAGTCCCTTACCCACAATCTGTGGATTGCTTTGTAGCAGGTAAAAAGAATTTGATAGGTTATACACACTGACATGGTTTCCCAGGTGGTGTTAGTGGTAAAGAACCCACCTGCCCATGCAGGAGACATAAGAGACATGGGTTTGATCCCTGGGTTGGGAAGATCCGCTAGAGGAGGAAATGGCAACCCACTCCAGAATTCTTGCTTGGAGAATCCCATGGACAGAGGAGCCTGGTGGGCTACAGTCCATGCTGTTGTTCAGTTGCTCAGTTGTGTCCAACTCTTTGTGACCCCATGGACTGCAGCACACCAGGGTTCTCTGTCCTTCACCATCCCCTGGAACTTGCTCAAACTCACGTCCATTGATACGGTGATACCATCCAACCATCTTGTCCTCTGTCGTCCCCTTCTCCTCTTTCCTTCAATCTTCCCCAGCATCAGGGTCTTTTCTAATGAGTCAGCTCTTTGCATCAGGTGGCCAAAGTACTGGAGCTTCAGCTTCAGCATCAGTCCTTCCAATGCATATTCAGGACTGATTTCCTTTAGGATTGACTGGTTGGACCTCCTTTCAGTCCAAGGGAATCTCAAGAGTCTTCAACACCGCGGTTCAAAAGCATCAATTCTTCAGTGCTCAGCCTTCTTTATGGTCAAACTCTCACATCCATACATGACTACTAGAAAACCCATAGGGTTGCAAAGAGTGAGACATGACTAACACACATTGACAAGGACTTCCCAAAACATTATTATGTGATAAAAGCAAAATGCAGTATCACCAAACAAGGTGGCATATCTCTTCATGTATGTGTATATTTGTAACTGTGTAAAGAACTTCTGAGAGACTACAAAAGCAAATGATAATAGTGGCCACCTCTGGGGAAGGGAGTGGGGGAAGTAAGTGTAGACTTGTGTCTTTCACTCTGTGTACTTTCCCTTGAATTTTTTACAAAAGAAGTGTTTTCAAGTATTGCTTATGTATTCAACACAGCAAAGCAAAACAAACAGAAAAGATAAAATCAGTGGGCCTGAGTATAGCAAATAGAGAACAGGAACCTCCAGCTCATTATCAGCTTGATTCCACTGAACAAATACTATGAGCACTGTGCCATGTACTGTTGTTGTTTAGTCACTGAGCCATGTCCGACTCTTTTGCCACACCATGGACTGTAGCCCGCAGGCTCCTCTGTCCATGGAATTCTCCAGGCAAGAATACTGATGTATGTGTTTAGAATACCGGTGTGGGTTGCCATTTCCTTCTCCAGGCTATCTGCCCGACCCAGTGATTGAACCCTCGCCTCATACATTGGCAAGCAGATTCTTTACCACTGAGCCACCAGGAAGACTGTCAGTGAACCAGACAAACAGATAAATACTATACAGTATTGTAAATGGGAGGATAACAATATGAAGAAGGTTTGTGGGGAGCCCCTGCTCACCCACCCCAGGAAGAACAAAAGAAGTAGAGCAAAAACTTCCTTGAGAAGGTGACACCACTCTCTAAGTCTTGAAGAGTAAGAGAAAAGAAGAGAAGGAAGGGTTCAGAGTAGGTTTGACATTCTATGAAGTACAAGCAGCATTATAATGCCCCTCTAGCTCATCCTCAGCAAAGCTGTTTTTCCCCACCACTGAACAAGACAGCCAAAGCAGACCACATCAGAGAGAACTGTTAACAAGTAGCAGCACATCAGCGGGTTCAATCTGAGCCCAAATAGCCACAGGCAGCACAGGCAGTTTCCAAGGCCAACTTGGAGACAGCTGTCTCCATCACCAAGAGCGATGCAGAAACCAAGAGGCTTCCTTGGGGCAACTTTGTGATAACTATCACCAGCATGTTTTCCAGGCAGTGTGGGGGCATTTACTGAGTGTTTACTGTGTTATAAACTATTGAGTCCTTTATACAAAGATCACAGGATCAGGGTGCATAAGCTCTGATGGATAAATAGCTAATGCTTATCTTCCTCGCCCTGCACCCTAAACCTGTGACCTTGTCCCACTTTCTTGTTAACTATCTCATTCCTTATTCCTTTCACTCATGGCGCCTACTAGTGGCCACCCCGTGCCTTTCAGTAGTCAGGACCTCCCAAACTCTTCTTGGTAACCCTAACTTTCAGCTTCTGTTTGAACATACAGACTTTTCTTTTGCCTCAGCAGCCAATTTTTGACACTCCCAGTATGACTTGTCTAAGTCTAGCTGAGTCTTGGAGCCAGTCTGGTAAAGTCAGCTTTCCAGTGTGATGATGGAAGATGATGACTTGATGAGTAACTCCCTCCAGGTAAGAGATGCATATTTTAATCAAGTCTCTAAAGCAAGCAATCTCTTAAGCCCAAAGAGGAACACCAATACATGGGGAATTTAACCATGGTATTACCCCGCCCCCGCCGCCCCACCATTCTGGTCAGAATAAATCACCTTGGCTGTGCACCTGCTGTTCTAGGTCATCTTCTTGCCCAGCCCAGTTAAGTACCTGTGACTATCCCTACTCTAGTCTGGGAGCTCCCTGAGGGCAGCTCTCAACATGAACCTCCTGTTGTAGAGCACAATGAAAGTCAGCTTGAGCTCACTCATCCAAAGAAGTTTTGAATTCCAACTGTGGGCAAGAAGCTGCTAGCTCTGGGGACAAAAAAAAAAAAAAAAATGCTCTAAAGGAGTCCACTGTGTGTAGAACAGTTCTTTCTTATTCATGAGGGTTTATACCCAACGGCAGAAAAGAGATGGTCCAGGCATAAATAAACCCACTGCAAAGCCAAACACATACAAGTAACAGTGTTTCTCACATCGCAGCAGCAGTTAAGCTGAGTGAAATATATGGACAAGTCTCTGGTATTAGAAGAACAGTCTTACATTCAAATAGAATGGTGGGTTTTTTCCCTTAGTTTTCTATTTTATTATGAAGCATTTTGAATAATAAAGATACCAATATAGAAAATATCTTTACCACTGAGCCACCTGGGAAGCCCAGGAGTTGTTTTAGGTTCTTTTAATTCATTAAATCTCTTAATCTTTACTACAGCCTTTCGAGAGACATAGTATTGAGTTGGCCAAAAGGTTTGTTCTGACTTTTCTGTACCATCTTACCCCAAGCAAACTATTTGGCCAACCCAGCTTTTTGGCCAACTCAGGTTTATATTCTGAGGCTATGGATGCTGGGCTGAAGTAAGTACCCTCGCCAAGATAACAGAGCCAAGACATGGCAGAGGCAGGACTTCAGACCAAATCTCAGGGGCCTCCAGAGCACACAGTGTTACCCAAAGAGAGATGACACCCTCAAGAAAACACACAAAACTAATTTCTGCCAAAAATGGTAACTTGAATCTCATCAAGAAAAAACAAACCAAACTGAGGGACATCCTTCAAAACAATTGAAATACACTCTTCAAAAATATCGATGTCATGAAAGACAAAAACTAAGGAAACATTCCAGATAAAAAAACACTAAAGAGACATAGCAGCTTAATGCAATGTGTTACACTACCAGGGGATAATGTTATACAAAATATTACTGGGGCTACTGGCAAAATTAAGCAGATTGCATTTTAGATGATAGTATTGTTGTTGTTATTGTTCAATCACTAACTTGTGTCCAACTTTTTGCAACCCCGTGAACTGCAGCACGCCAGGCTTCCCTTTCCTTCACTATCTCCTGGAGTTTGCTCAAACTCACGTCCACTGAGATGGTGATGCCATCCAACCATCTCATTCTCTGTCGCCCCTTTTGCTTCCTGCCCTCAATCTTTCCCAATATCAGGGTCTTTTCCAATGAGTCGGCTCTTCACGTCAAGTGGCCAAAGTATTGGAGCTTCAGCTTGAGCATCAGTCCTTACAGTGAATATTCAGGGTTGATTTACTCTAAGGTTAATTGGTTTATATCTTTGCTGTCCAAGGGACTCTCAAGAGTCCTCTCCAGCACCACAAATTGAAAGTATCAATTTTTCAATGCTTGGTCTTCTTTATGGTCCAACTCTCGCATCTGTACTTGACTACTGGAAAACCATAGCTTTGACTATTAAACGAACATTAAATTTTCTGAATTTGATCTTAGTCATTACGACTTTGAAGGAAAACATCTCTGTCCTTAGGAGAAACATTTCTTTCATTATTCATAAGACTGATCACTCTCTTTTAACATACCTATAGATTACTTGTAATTCTTTTATGAATATCCTATTGTTATCTTTGGGCAATTTAAAAATGAGGATATGATATGACTAGATTCATTTCAGTTTGTTTTTATTTAATTTTTTAATGAAATTTACTGCCTGCATATTGAGTGGATCACAGAATCAAGAAATGAGTTGGAACAACAAAGCTGGAGGAAAAAAGAACTAGCATATGATAATTTTTGATTATCAATTTGATAATTGTTTAAGGATTTGGTGGGTTTCTTTGGTAGGAGGCCCCTGGCTCTTTAATCATGAACTGTTCTCTAGAAGGGCTGTGACTACATTCTACCTCATTAAGTGCCAATTACACTCTTAGACTTCAAACATGACACTTGTGCCTGAATTCAAACTGTCATTATACTAAAAATGCATTAGTTTGCTTTTAATTTAAAGCCTACAGCCTTCGACAAGTTTAGGGGTGAAAGAGAGAAAATTCCATTACAAAACTGCCAATTAAATGGCTGTGGGAAGGGAGCGAAGTTTCAGTCAGGTCCTATAAATATAATTTTTTGAGACTCATCCTGAGGAGGACTTCTCCAGGAGGTCAGACTGGGCTAAGGCCGCTTGTTGGTAGTCCAGCAGCATTTCTCTGGCACTTACTTAAAACATTTGATTATTATCAGGGCCCGTCATGCGTGTCTGTCTCCCCCACGAACTACGTGTGTCCCAAGGAAAGATAGACTTATTTCCTTTGACCTCTGTTGTCTAACCCAGTTCCTGGCATTCAGATGAAGGTCTGTAAATAGTTAGTGAATTAATCTAAATTTCTGTTTTTTTTTTTTTTTTAAAGCATATCCAAGTGCGTTTATGTGTGTCTCTGCGTCTATATCTAAAAGTCAGGGTCTGATGACTCCAGTGGTCACCTTGCTCATCCTTTTGTTTTATATAGAGTTCTAACAAGCGAATCTAGTTTCATGCCTGCAGTAAGAACCAAAAAATGGAATAGAAAAAAGAGGTTTTGTAGTCTGCTTCTAGAAGAGAACATTCATGGCAGCAAAAAGCAATACCTCAACAGAGATGAGAAACAGAAAATTAGGGAAAGTATAAGTCTGGAGATATTTACTATAATTGATGTCTATAAGGACAATGCTGATTCACCAAATGATGATTAGATTGTACTCCCTATACTCTGGTCCAGCAGGCAGCAAAATATATAATGTTTTTAAAAGTTAAAAATGTAATGAAACATTTAAATTGTGGATTTTTTTTTTGGACACGTCACTCCTGTCCAGAGTTTACTAGATGGGGAATGGCTATACGTGCATCTTTAATTACTTGTTGTTTTTACTGAACGCTGCTTTTGATTTTAAAGCAGATGAGTAAGAATATCTTGTATTTCTCCCTTCCAGAAAGACCCCACCAAAAATGAATTACTTTTGTGGCTCTTGATCAAATTTTGTCAGAAATGAAGCATGACTTCCCTCAGGCACCTTTGCAACCTCCCGGAGGAGGGACGAGAGATGCACCAGCCTCTTCCCTTCCTCCCACACACTTCCAGTCCTGTCAACACTGCGGCCGCCTGCGTGGCAGAGGCAGGTCAGAAAACAGGGCTTTTCCAGCCCTCGGTCCTCTTCCTCCACCCGGGTTCCCAGCCTCCCACCTTTCTGAAGGGTGACATTCTGAGAACAAGCAGCCTTTGTCAGTCTCCATCAGCACAGGAAGCAAACTCCTGGGAGCCTCTGGGGTGACAGACCCAGAAGCATCAAGGCATGACCAGGGAGCGGTTCATCCAAACAGTTTCACGGGGGCTCCTCGGGAGCCCCTGCCTGCATTTCAGCGCTGCACACCGTGAAGTCCTTGTTTTCAGAGCTCAGAAACAGCTGTCCTGGCCACCCAGTTCCTAATTCCTTTGGCCAGAGGCCTTATACAGAACTCGCTGCCTCTGGAGATCAAGCTTCCAGCTTTCAAGGACGGGGCAGTGCTGCCTCCAGCCCAGCCACTCCCACTATCTGGTTCACCGCCTCCCCCTCAGCTCTCAGAGCCCCACCGGGGACGGGAAACTTAGGGCTGACAAACTTTGGGTTCTGCCCAGTTTCTCAGTGCTTGGCCCGGGTCTAAGGAATCTGGCCTTATTCTTCTCAGCACATCCACCCTCCCTCTTTTGCCAGGGATCTGTGCTCTGCAGAGCACGGCAGAAGCCTACTGAATTAGATCTATTTGTCTGTGTTTTCAGATAGAAAACCATAAACTGTTCCACTCATTCCCTTAAAAAATTCTAAGGACAAAGCTTGTGAGACTTGTGGAAAAAGAAGACAAAAACAGAGCCTACCTTTGGGTCTACATTTTGGCTATTGATATGAAGAGAAACATGAGGAAGAAAAAAGAAGATAACAGAAGAAGAGAAAGGGGCCAGGACAGGTTAAAAAGATATAAAGAGATTTAGACAGCAAGGAAGAGAAGAGCAGACATTAAATAACTGAAAAAGAAAGGACTGTACACCTGGAGACCAGATGTGTCTACAGAAAGAGAAAGTCAGAGAGAGAGAGAGAGAAAGCCACAGAAAACCAAAATACTATTCCCAGAAATAAAGCAGTTCCCTGAGGACAAGCACTGTGTCTCTTTGTTTCTATTTTCCCCAGAACCAAACACAGAGCCTGACGTAGAGCAGGCACTCAAGAAATAGTTGTTGACTGTATAAATGAACGAATGAGACAGACGCATGGAAGGCAACAGATAGGAACGAAGTCTGTGTAGTCACTAAGCACAGGTGGACGTAGATTCTGATCTTGGCTTCATATCTTCAGATTTGTGTAATTTGGGGTAATGCCCTCATTCCTTTTTAAATATCTTTGTGTCTCAGTATCTTAATATGTCAAACAAAATTCTGTTCCAGGTATTTCACTATTTTTTCCCTTTCTCCAAACTACCCTTCCATGTTCTGCTTTGTGTCTCTGGGGCTGCAACTTTGCAGATCACACTCTGGCTTTGCCACCTGGCTGAGAAGGAAGAAGGGGTTTGCTCCTCCCGTCTGCTTCCTGTTCCTGAGTGTCCTTTCCCTTAGAACTTCTTCATCGTAGCAGTGGCAGTTCCTTCCTATAGCAGCAACTAAATTCACTTTGCCGTTTTCCTAACACCCGCAGAGTCAGCTTCCCTGGCACCCCTCAGAGACCCCAGGCCCAGCAGAGGCCTGAGGTTCAAGTCTGAAGCTCTCCTCCTCTATATTTCTCAAGTTTAGTAACTTCAGCCTCTTCTTTTGGTTCCCCCAGCCCCAGGGTGATAGCTGCTTCCTGCTGCCTCGTTGGTATTTAGAGTCCTCTTTCTGCCCCTTTAGTTGCTGTGCTCTGCTTAGTCGCTCAGTCGTGTCCGACTCTTTTTGACCCCATGGAGTGTAGCCCACCAGGCTCGTCTGTCCATGGGGATTCTCCAGGCAAGAGTACTGGAGTGGGTTGCCATGTCCCCCCCCCCCAGGGAATCTTCCCAACCCAGGGATCGAACCCAGGTCTCCCGCATTGTAGGTGGATTCTTTACTGTCTGAGCCACCAGGAAAACCCAAGAATGCCAGAGTGGGTTGCCATTCCCTTTTCTAGGGGAACTTCCCGACCCAGGAATCAAACTGGGGTCTCCTGCATTGCAGGTGGATTCTTTACCAGCTGAGCTAACCCGGGAGGCCTCACCCTTTTAGGTACTAGTTATCAATTTTATACCTTGTTAGCAATTATTTCTAATCCATTTTCTCTGCTTAAATGACTAGTACTGTTTCTGCCTCCTGCCTGAATCCTGACTGAAACACGATAACACTGACATCATTGAATTGTGAGGCTAGTTGTGTACAGTGCTTAGAATATGGCCTGGCTATAGTAAGAACCGAGTAACTATGAGCAGTGTAGTACATGGAGACACAGACAGCACATTTAAACTGTAATACTGGAGGTGACACAGGCTGGCTTTCATGGAGCTATACATCGACTTTATGACCTTTGGAGACATTGACAGGTGTGCTCTGCCCTTACAGCTATCGCACAAAGTATCCAAGTCAGGTCATTGACTCTAACACACCACTGATTGTCAAGTGAAAAGTGAAAATATTAGTCGCTCACTTGTGTCTGAGTCGAACCCAGTCTCCTGCATTGCTGGTAGATTCTTTATCATCTGAGCCACCAAGGAAGCTTGATTGTTAAATACACCATTCATTAATTATATGTATGACTAAGAAAATTTAAAAATCACTACCAATTAAACTAGGATTTTTCAGGTGGCACTAGTGGTAAAGAATCTGCCTGCCAAGGTAGGAGATGTAAGAGATGTGTATTCCATCCCTGGGTTGGGAAGATTCCCTGGAGAGGGGAATGGTACCCACTCCAGTATTCTTGCCAAGAAATTTCATGGGCAGAGGAGTCCATGGGGCCACAAAGAGTCAGAACACAACTGAGTGACTGAGCAGACAAACCCATTAAGCTGCGGTATATTATAGATTGTGAAGCTCATTCTGAAGTAGAAATATTAAAATGTGAAAAAAATGTGTGCCTTAAAATTGATGAACAGTAGGCAGCCTTCTGTATCTGTGGGTACCACATCCATGGATTCAATCATCTGTGAATCAAAAATTTTTTTTTATTTCGAGAAAGATCCTAAGAGCAAAACCTTAATTTTCTGTGTGCAGGTAACTATTTACATAGCATTTACATTGTATTAAGTCTTATAAGTAATTTAGAAATGATTTCCAGGATGTGCATAGGTTATATGCAAATACTACACCATTGTATATAAAGGACTTGAGAATCCACAGATTCTGATATCCATGGAGGGTCCCAGAACCAATCCTCTGTGGGTAACAAGGGACAACTGTATTCACATTAAACTCTGGTGAATTTTAGGTAACCCTTGAATAGATCTATAGTCATTCCTTAACCCTTACTCTATACCAACATTAAAAACACATACATGCACACACACAGTTAGGAAAGGTGAAGAACAAGAAAAAAATTTCCTGGCTCTTCATGTATCATTATTTGAGGGTCCCTGAGGATGCCAACAGTTGGCAATTGGCCCCAACAAACTAGATCTTTTGTTTGGCTTTGTCTGTCTATTCTAACTAAGGTCTTACCTCTCTCACCCAACAAAGCCTTCCAGTTTTCTTAGCAAAATAACCTAACTAACACAAACCACAGACTCATCAGAAATTTGTTTTCCGTTCAAACTGAGAAGGAATGAGAACCTAAAGTGGAAAATGTCCTTGCTTACTAGGATGACTAAGCTAACTAAAATTATCCTGTGTTCAGATCACTCTGTAGGCTTTTATGCATCATACTTAAGCTTCAGTCCAAGTATGTTTCTGGAGTATGGTTACAATCAGAAAAACAAGCAATGCGAAAATATCACCTTATGAGTCAATGGATTTCCTGGACCAAAAGAGTTGTTACTATAGCTGGCCCCCACAGCCCTGATCACATTGGGGAACAGTCTGGAACTGACTCCACATCAAGACCATCTATCCCCATATAAAGTCATGAACTACAAAAAGTGCTGAATTGATGGAACTTAAGGAAGGAGAGAGGAAGCAAGAGAGATGGATGAGTGTGAAACTAATTGGCAGTTGATTTGAAGAAGGAAACAAACTAAATAAATACAAGCTCTTCAGACAGTGTCTGTTGACAGAGACTGATTTTCTTTAATTTTCACACACTGGTCAAACAGGGGGAACTGTAATCCATCTCTTTCTCTGCCTTTATCCTCTGACTTGATATGAAAGTAGAAAATCACAGTAGAGCCTCAACCTCTTCTAAAGCTCTGTCCACTCTGCTGGCACATTTGTTTAAAAATCTTTTCCATGCCTCTCTGTCTCAGCTTGCAATTTTTTTTTCCTGGGATATATAGAGAAGAAAATTCAGCACCACCAGGTAAGAACATTGGAAAGGAGGAAGTGTGGGCTGTCAAAGGGGGAGGAAAGGAACCTAGTGGGCTAGCGTTGTAAGATCCTCAGAAAGCCTAAACAAATTGCTGGAAGAACACCAAGAGGAGACAAGGAGAGGGAGGTAGATTAGTCAGGTGATGTATGATGTGTCCTCTTTATTGCACATTTACTACGTAACTAGCATTGTGCAGGGCCCCAGGGATGCAAAGACAAATAAGAGAATTCTATCGTCTAGGAACTCACAGTGTAATCAATCAAACCAATACTTTCTAAAAGTTAAAAGCAGAGTTATTGATTCAGGGCCCACAAAAATGACAGAGGAGGAAGTGAATTAAGAGGCAATCACCCCCAGGACCTTTGTAGTTGCTATTCTCTCTGGCTGGAAGCTCTCTCCTGAGATACCTTTGTGGCTCACCCAGTCAGCCATGTTCAGAAAAGAGCTAGCATCAAGGAGACAAGGATACGATGGGTGAATCTGTAGGGTCTGTGACACCCTTGAGATCCTCCTATCAAAGACCAAATCTCTTACCATATTATTCAACAACATTTTGCTCATAGCACTTTCTTTCCCCCCATGTGTGTCAACTTTCCTCTGTGCTAAATTTCTCAGAGGTGATCAGTGTTTCTGATAATATATTCTGGGATAAGTCCCTGATGGAAAAGTAAGTAGAGCCCTCTCCTTGGTGACTCAATAGCAGTCATGGGCCCTGGAGCTCCAGGTTGCACAGCAGTAGTGAGGCTCTAATTGGAAGTCAAGGGCATGCTGACGCTGGCTGGCATGGCTCACAAGAACAAAAGGCTAGAGTCTTAAGAATTTTGCAAACTGGTTGATCACATGTTTATAGCTTGAAATGGGCCATATGTGAGTATTGAAACCATAGAGATTAGCCAGCAGTACATGCCAGTCTTTTCCTTCTGTGAAGCTGGTTGTTATCTATTTACTAGCACACCATTGCTAAGAATGATCCTTCTGGATTGCAGGGAACAGATTTGACCAAATAGTTCCTTTAACAAAAACAAGACACAGCTTGTGAAAGGCAACAGAGAACAGTATCCTCCTTGATCCTGAGCAAGGATGAAAGTCCTCACATGCTCCGTGCTCAACAACTCCTTGAAGCACGACTGGCAAACTTTGTAAAGAGCCATACAGTTAATATTTTCAGCTTTGCAGGTCATCCTGTTGCTATTTGTAGCACAAAAACAACCAAGGACAATATGTAAATGTTGGGTGTGGCAGTCTTCCAACAGAATTTTATTTATGGACACTGAAATTTGAATTTATATCATTTTCATGTGTCTCAAAATATTCTTTTGCTCTCTTTTCAGTCACTTATAAATGTAAAATCTACTCTCAGGTCACCATCTACCCAAAATCAGACTGGATCTGGCCTGTGGGCTGTAGAGTGCCTAATTATACAAAGTATAGCGCCAGGGGCTATACTCTGTCTTGAAGTATCATCTTGTATGATATTGAATCATATTGAAGAAGGAAAAGACATCAGTGTGTCTCAGTGAATAGAAATAACAACTTTTGATTTTTTTAAATTTTTTGGCTGTGCCAGGTCTTCGTTGCAGCTCAGGGTGCTCTTCATTGCTGCACACAGTCTTTCTCTAGTTCTCTTTCTTGAGCAGGGGCTAGTCTAGTTGAGGTGTGTGGGTTTATTGTGGTGACTTTTCTTGTTGCGGTGCACAGGCTCTAGGTGTTCGGGCTTCAGTGGTTGTAGCTTGTGGGCTTCGGAGTGTGGGCTGACTAATTGTGGTGCCTGGGCTTAGCTGCCCCTCATCATGTGGGATCTAGTTGCCTGATCGTGGATTGAACCCGTGTCCTCTTCACTGGCAGACACATTCTTAACCACTGGAACACCAAGGGAGTCCTGACAACTCTCATTATTGACTAGCGTATGTACCAAGTGCTATCCTAGGAAATCTACATACTTTCACTCACTTAATCCTTCATATGATCAAAAAATAAATATTATTATTGAGTCTCAGGGAAGAAAAGTACCATGACCAAAGTCCCACAGTGGGAACATGGCAGAGCTGGCTGAGGTTTAGACTCATTTTTTTCCCCTCATTTGAAACTTGTAATTTTAGACTAGACCACCCCTGTTTGGATTCCAGGGTCTTACCACTAGCTCATAGATCTTCCCTCCTTCAGCTGGTCATTTGCAGCTACTCCCGCTTTCCTTCTTTCGTCTCCATTCACAGGACCTAGAAGCCATTCAGCAAACTTACTTCAGAAGAACAAGAAGATGGGCAAAGTCACTTGCAAGTGACTTTTTTCAAGAACTACATAAAATATGGAAGTAGATTGAAAAGCATTTGCAATGTGTTTCTAAAACATTAGGCTAAAAAGAGGCCTCTGGGTCACACGAGGATTAAGCAGAGTCCCTGGCTGGACCTCACCCTTGACTGACAAAAGGACCAGCTCATGTCTCAGCGGCTGAGAGGACGATGCTTTACACCATTTCAAAGAATAAGACAAAGAAAATGAATTCTTGAGAAGACAGTGACTCCTGGCGGGAAAAAAATTTTTGGGAGCTGTATGTGTATTTGTGTGTGTGTATTTATGGAAATAATATTCAGAAATAAGAAAAAAAATGTAAATTACAAGGTTAAATTATTCCTAGTAGATTAAATATCATAATTTCTGTAATTATCTTACCACTACTTTAGTAAAAAAAAAAATTGGATGAAGTTAATTTAAAATGTTAATATTTTTAGATCTAGACAAAATGTTTCACTATTAACACAATTTTTTAAATGCATAAAACAAATAGTATGACTGAATAAAAGATAGATTTTTATGTAGAACATAAACAACTGTTTAGCTGGAGTTCTAAGGTAAATCAGAGGGACGGCGACCTGAGTGCAATTGAGTGGTGTCCTGACAATGATTTTCCACTTCAGGTCAGCTCTAACCACAGATGATCCTTCACTTGGACGTTCATTTTACTCAGCTTTGAAATAAGCCCAATCTACCTTTGCCAATAAAACTCAGAAATCCAGGCACACAGTTAAAGGGAAACTTGGGTTCAACCCTGAAGACCAGGATAAACATTCACTGGTTTATGGAGAAAGTTGATTTGTCTCCTTGGGAAGTCAACTCTTTAGATAATAAAATGTCATGCCTGCTTAACCTTGAAAAAGGTCAAGCTACTGGTGATGAAATCCAGGCTTCAAAAAAAGAACCAGATGTCAGAATGGAAATGATCAAGGTGACAGATGGTATCTAGTGCTGCTGAGTATTTGGGGAAACAGGCACAAGCATGTACTTTTGATGGTAGTGTAAATTCATACAGCCTTCCTAGGGGAAAACTTGACAGCATGTAGAAAAGCCTTTTTTTCAAAAGTCTTTGACTTAGGAGTTCCACCCCTAGAAACTTACCTGAAGCCAATAGTTGAATAAATGTGTTAGGATGAACAAACAGGAGGTTAATTGCTGGAGAGATTATGAAATTTGAAATGATCCAAATGTAATCAATAGAAATTTAGTTAAATAATTATGGCATATCTATACAATGAAAACCATGAAGCCATTAACTAGAATGATTTGGCTATATGTTTATAGACATGAAAATATAGATGTTTATATATCGATGGACATGGGTTCGGGTGGACTCCAGGAGTTGGTGATGGACAGGGAGGCCTGGTGTGCTGCAATTCATGGGGTCGCAAAGAGTTGGACACGACTGAGTGACTGAACTGAACTGAAGTGGGAAAAAGTGTCCTCTGATTCTATTCACTTTTCTATATACCTAAGACTAACCATCTGACCTGTCTCTTGAGAAATCTGTATGCAGGTCAGGAAGCAACAGTTAGAACTGGACATGAAACAACAGACTGGTTCCAAATAGGAAAAGGAGTACGTCAAGTCTGTATATTGTCACCCTGCTTATTTAACTTATATGCAGAGTACATCATGAGAAAAGCTGGGCTGGAAGAAACACAAGCTGGATTGCCGGGAGAAATATCAATAACCTCAAATATGCAGATGACACCACCCTTATGGCAGAAAGTGAAGAAGAACTAAAGAGCCTCTTGATGAAAGTGAAAGAGGAGAGTGAAAAAGTTGACTTAAAGCTGAACATTCAGAAAACTAAGATCATGGCATCCGGTCCCATCACTTCATGGGAAATAGCTGGGGAAACAGTGGAAACAGTGTCAGACTTTATTTTTTGGGGCTCCAAAATCACTGCTGATGGTGATTGCAGCCATGAAATTAAAAGACACTTACTCCTTGGAAGAAAGGTTATGACCAACCTAGATAGCATATTTAAAAGCAGAGACGTTACTTTGCCAACAAAGGTCCATCTAGTCAAGGCTATGGTTTTTCCAGTGGTCATGTATGGATGTGAGAGTTGGATGGTGAAGAAAGCTGAGCGCCGAAGAATTAATGCTTTTGAACTGTGGTGTTGGAGAAGACTCTTGAGAATCCCTGGACTGCAAGAAGATCCAACCAATCCATCCTAAAGGAGATGAGTCCTGGGTGTTCATTGGAAGGACTGATGTTGAAGCTGAAATTCCAACACTTTGGCCACCTGATGTGAAGAGTTGACTCATTGGAAAAGATCCTAATGCTGGGAAGGATTGGGTGCAGGAGGAGAAGGGGACAACAGAGGATATGATGGTTGGATGGCATAACCGACTCAATGGACATGGGTTTGGGTAAACTTCGGGAGTTGGTGATGGACAGGGAGGCCTGGCGTGCTGCGATTCATGGGGTTGCAAAGAGTCAGACATGACTGAGCGACTGAACTGAACTGAACTGAAGACTAACACAACACTGTAAATCAACTATACTTCCATGAAAATTAAAGATAAAATAAAAGTTAATTCTGATCCTGTGTTTTTCATGACATCTGCTAGTTGGTCCTCTAACACAAGCTTCTCAGAGGTTGAGATATTCAAGCGATTTCCATTTTTCTAGGGTCTTAGCATGAAGTGAAGTGAAAGTTGCTCAGTCGTGTCCGACTCTTTGTGACCCCATGGTCCATGGAATTCTCCAGGCCAGAATACTGGAGTGGGTAAACTGTTCCCTTCTCCAGTGGATCTTCCCAACCCAGGGATCGAACCTAAGTTTCCCTCATTGCAGGTGGATTCTTTACCAGCTGGGCCACCAGAGAAGCCTGAGAACACTGGAGTGAGTAGCCTAGCCCTTCTTCAGCAGATCTTCCTGACCCAGGAATCGATCCAGGGTCTCCTTCATTGTAGGCAGATTCTTTACCAAAGGAGCTATCAGGGAACATCTTAGCATATGTGTGTATATGCTGCTAAGTCACTTCAGTGGTGTCCGACTCTGTGCGACCCCAAAGATGGCAGCCCACCAGGCTCCGCCGTCCCTGGGATTCTCCAGGCAAGAATACTGGAGTGGGTTGCCATTTCCTTCTCCAGTGCATGAAAGGGAAAAGTGAAAGTGAAGTCGCTCAGTCGTGTCCGACTCTTAGCGACCCCATGGACTCTTCTGTCCATGGGATTTTCCAGGCAAGAGTACTGGAGTGGGGTGCCATTGCCTTCTCCGATGTGTGTATATACATTCACCCAAATTTAATTTGTAGTGTACTACAAACTGTGTAGTTCTATAATAGGCCACAAGTTTAAAGTGGTATGATGAAGTTCTTTGTGTCAACCCTTTCAGACTATCTCTAGGCCTGACTGTATGCTCCTTTGGAGATATCAGAAATCAAAATATCCGAAGTCAAAATTTGAGGCCTTTTGGCACGTATGCCTTGAGTCATATGGGCCTCCTGACACTCTTATAAGAGGCTCTCCCTATGGCCCAAGCTGGACTACTTCAGTAAAACAGCATACTCCATTCTATTCAGCCCCCACTTTTTTCCTCATTCTGGTTTTTCTAGGCTGTAACCTGAGTCTCTTGGCCTACAGCTCTCAAAATATATTCTCCTCAGAGTACCTCAACCCAGCTTTTTCACTGGAGAATCTGGCCTCTTTCAACCCCCGTGTGAGAAGTGCGGCTGGCAGCAGCAGCATAGTGAGGGCCCAACACCACATCATGGTTTCTCTGTGGTTTCTCTGTTGCCTGAAGAAAACAAAGTTCTAGAAAGAGTGATTTGGGAGCTTGGCAAGACGACGAAGTCACTGATGGGAGAACCACAGTGCTAGGAGTAGAACAAGGAGCATTAGACACCTGCCTGTGTTCAGAGTGGGCAGCTGCACAGCGCTGGAACCAGCGGCGGCTGCGCGGTGCTGGAGCAGCCATGAGGAGATACCCCACGTCCAAGGTCAGAGAAACCCCAGTAAGATGGTAGGCGCTGGAGCGGCTGTGAAGAGATACCCCATGCCCAAAGGCAAAGGAGAAGCCCCAGCAAGATGGTAGGAGGGGCGAATTTGCATTTATAATCAAACCACATTCCCGCCAGAGATGCTCAGAGGGCTCAAACAAATCTTGTGCACACCAGAACCCAGGGACCCCACAGAGACTGAGACAGAACTATGTTTGAGCATCTCCTTTGGAGATATGGGTCAGCAGTGGACTGCCACAGGGACAGAGGCTCTGGGTGCAGCAGATTTGAGTATGGCATAAGCCCTCTTAGAGGAGGTTGCCATTAACCCCACCATAGAGCTGCCAGAACTTACACAAGACTAGGAAATAGACCCTTGGAGGGCACAAACAGAACCTTGTGTGCACCAGGACCCAGGAGGAAGGAGCAGTGACCCCACAAGAGGCTGACCCAGACTTCCCTGTGAGTGTCCAGGAGTCTCCAGCGAAGGCATGGGTTGGTGGTGGCCTGCTACAGGGTTGAGGGTATTGAGGGTACCAGTACATGCATGGGATCTTTTGAAGGAGGCCGCCATTATCTTCATTACCTCCATGATAGTTTGGCACCAAGTAAATAACAGGGAGGGAACACAGCTCTACCCATCAACAGAAAATGGGATAAAAGATTTACTGAACATGGCCCCAGCCATCAGAACAAGAATCGGTTTCCCCCTCAGTCAGTCTCTCCCATCAGGAAGCTTCCATAAGCCTCTTATCCTTCTCCATCAGAGGGCAGACAGACTGCAAACCACAATCACAGAAAACTAACCAATCTAATCACATGGACCACAGCCGTGTCTAACTCAATGAAACTATGAGCCTTGCAGTGTAGGGCCACCCAAGATGGACAGGTCATGGTGGAGAGTTCTGACAAAACTGTTCTGAACAGTAGGAAAAGGCAAAAAGATAGGACACTGAAAGATGAGCTCCCCAAGTCGGTGGGTACCCAATATGCTACTGGAGATCAGTGGATAAATAACTCCAGAAAGAATGAAGAGACAGAGCCAAAGCAAAAACAACACCCGGCAGTGGATGTGACAGGTGATGGAAGTAAGGTCTGATGCTGTAAAGAGCAATACTGCATAGGAACTTGGAATGTTCGGTCCATGAATCAAGGCAAATTGGAAGTGCTCAAATGGGAGACAGCAAGAGTGAACATCGACATTTTAGGAATCAGGGAACTAAAATGGACTGGAATGGGTGAATTTAACTCAGATGACCATTATATCTACTACTGTGGGCAAGAATCCCTTCAAAGAAATCGAGTAGCCATCAGAGTCAACAAAAAAGTCTGAAATGCAGTACTTGGATGCAATCTCAAAAATGACAGAATGATCTCTGTTCATTTCCAAGGCAAACCATTCAATAGCATGGTAATACAAGTCTATGCACCGACCAGTAATCCTGAATAAGCTGAAGTTGAACGATTCTATGAAGACCTACAAGACCTTCTAGAACTAACACCCAAAAAAGATGTCCTTTTTATTATAGGGGACTGGAATGCAAAAGTAGGAAGTCAAGAAACACCTGGAATAACAGGCAAATTTGGCCTTGGAGTACAGAATGAAGCAGGGCAAAGGCTAATGGAGTTTTGCCAAGAAAACACCCTCTTCCAACAACACATGGAAGAGAAGACTCTATATATGGACATCACCAGATGGTCAACACTGAAATTAGATTGATTATATTCTTTGCAGGCAAAGATGGAGAAGTTCTAAACAGTCAGCAAAAACAAGACCAGGAGCTGACTGTGGCTCAGATCATGAACTGCTTATTGCCAAATTCAGCCTTAAATTGAAGAAAGTAGGGAAAACCACTAGACCATTCAGGTATGACCTAAATCAAATCCCTTATGATTATAAGGTAGAAGTGAGAAATAGATTTAAGGGACTAGATCTGATAGACAGATTGCCTGATGAACTATGGATGGAGGTTCATGACATTGTAGAGGAGACAGGAATCAAGACCATCCCCAAGAAAAAGAAATGCAAAAAAGCAAAATGGCTGTCTGAGGAGGCCTTACAAATAGCTACGAAAAGAAGAGAAGGGAAAAGCAAAGGAGAAAAGGAAAGATATTCCCATCTGAATGCAGAGTTCCAAAGAATAGCAAGGAGAGATAAGAAAGCCTTCCTCAGTGATCAGTGCAAAGAAATAGAGGAAAACAATAGAAAGGGAAAGACTAGAGATCTCTTCAAGAAAATTAGAGATACCAAGGGAAAATTTCATGCAAAGATGGGCTCAATAAAGGACAGAAATGGTATGGACCTAACAGAAGCAGAGGATATTAAGAAGAGGTAGCAAGAAAACACAGAACTATATAGAAAATATCTTCATGACCCAGATAATCACAATGGTATGATCACTCACCTAGAGTCAGACATCCTGGAATGTGGAGTCAAGTGGGCCTTAGGAAGCATCACTATGAACAAAGCTAGTGGAGGTGATGGAATTCCAGTTGAACTATTTCAAATCCTGAAAGATGATGCTGTGAAAGTGCTGCACTCAATATGGCAGCACATATGGAAAACTCAGCAGTGGCCACAGGACTGGAAAAGGTCAGTTTTCATTCCAATCCCAAAGAAAGGCAATGCCAAAGAACACTCAAACTACCACACAATTGCAGTCACCTCACACACTAGTAAAGTAATGCTCAAAATTCTCCAAGCCAGACTTCAGCAATACGTGAACCATAAACTTCCAGATGTTCAAGCTGGTTTTAGAAAAGGCAGAGGAACCAGAGATCAAATTGCCAACATCTGTTGGATCATTGAAAAAGCAAGAAAGTTCCAGAAGGACATCTATTTCTGCTTTATTGACTATGCCAAAGCCTTTGACTGTGTGGATCACAACAAACGGTGGAAAATTCTGAAACAGATGGGAATACCAAACCACCTGACCTGTCTCTTGAGAAATCTGTATGCAGGTCAGGAAGCAACAGTTCGAACTGGACATGGAACAACAGACTGGTTCCAAATAGGAAAAGGAATACGTCAAGGCTGTGTACTGTCACCTTGCTTATTTAACTTATATGCAGAGTACATCATGAGAAATGCTGGGCTGGATGAAGGACAAGCTGGAATCAAGATTGCCAGGAGAAATATCAATAACCTCAGATATGCAGATGACACCACCCTTATGGCAGAAAGGGAAGAAGAACTAAAAAGCCTCTTGATGAAAGTGAAAGAGGAGAGTGAAAAAGTTGGCTGAAAACTCAACATTCAGAAAACTAAGATCATGGCATCTGGTCCCATCACTTCATGGCAAATAGATGGGGAAATAATGGAAACAGTGAGAGACTATTTTGGGGGGCTCCAAAATCACTTTAGATGGTGACTGCAGCCATGAAATTAAAAGACTCTTACTCCTTGGAAGAAAAGTTATGACCAACCTAGACAGCATATTAAAAAGCAGAGATATTACTTTGCCAACAAAGGCTCGTCTAGGCAAGGTTTTTCCAGTAGTCATGTATGGATGTGAGAGTTGGACTATAAAGAAAGCTGAGCACCAAAGAGTTGATGCTTTTGAATTGTGGTGTTGGAAAAGACTCTTGAGAGTCCCTTGGACTGCAAGGAGATCCAACTAGTCCATCCTAAAGGAAATAAGTCCTGAATATTCATTTGAAGGTCTGATGCTGAAGCTGAAACGCCAATACTTTAGCCTTCTGATGAGAAGAACTGACTGATTTGAAAAGACCCCAATGCTGGAAAAGATTGAAAGCATGAGGAGAAGGGGTTGACAGAGGATGAGATGGTTGGATGGTATCACTAACTCAATGGACATGAGTTTGAGTAAGCTCCGGGCGTTGGTGATGGACAGGGAAGCCTGATGTGCTGCAGTCCATGGGGTGGCAAAGAGTCAGACATGACTGAGCGACTGAACTGAACTGAACTCGACTATGTTCAGAGAAACATATAGATACAGACATAGACCAAGACCACAGCTGCTGTAACATGACAGCAAACTCCAAACTAAAAACAGGAGTTCTTTCAACTTTTCTCCATAACTAAGATACGATGCCCTGCCCAGATGTCACATTTGAATGATTGAATAGACAAGGCTTCTGCATTCTCAACAAGACAGAGATGGATCACTGACAGTGATTTCCTGAAGAGGAAGCAACTGAGCCAACTGCGATGACATTCCTTGTTTTGCCACATCCCCTTGTGAGATGGAGAGGAGTAGACAGACACTGGGAACTCAGTGTACTCATGCAGTTACCATGGGCAACTGAGAAAGAGTGACCATCTTCGAAGAAGAAACAAATGTAAGATCCTCCAAAGCACCTCTGTAAGCTATGTGAGCATCAGGAATGGACACAACAGACAGACAAGTCTGGCAAGTGGTGCGACAGACAGAGCAAATACCCTGGAAAACACTTTTTTTGTTGTTTACTTTTGAACATTCTGTTCAGTGACATCAAAAACCCACACAAGGCCTTTCCCTTATTTTACTTACAAATTAATTTGTATAATAGATTACATTATTAAATAATTATTACATAAACTAATATCCATTTATTCCCACCACCACCATCATGCTTTCACCATAGGCAGTCATTTTAAAGTGTTTAGTGTAGATGTTTTTATTTGTAGGTCTTTTTGCAAAATATGTAATGTTTTGTGTTCATGAATTTTTTTTTTTTTTGCTGTATATGTGGCTTTCTGGATTTTAGTTCCCTGACCAGGGATCAAACCCATGCCCTCAGCAGTGAAAGTTGAGTGTCTTAACCACTGGACCACCAGAGAATCCCCCATCAATTTTTAAATTATATAAATGGTTATGTTAAAGATCTCATTCTGTTTTCTACCTTTTCTGCTAAATCACTAAATATTAGCATGGCTATTGTTGGTGTATTCCATATTGTTGTATGTATATCTATTACCATGTACATACATCTAATCCATTTTTAACTTCCACCTCATGCCCAATCATGTGCATTCACAGTATTTTACCCATCTGCTTTCCCAGTGATAGACAGACACTCACAAACTATATTGGAATTAACACTGTTGTATATGTTCTCTTATGGACCTATGTGAGAATATCCCTGGCATATGTACCCAGGAGCTATACTGTTGGAACACTGGATGTGTGTATACTTAGTTTGACTTAAATTCTGTAAGACTGCTTACCAGAATGGCTGCACCAATCTCTACTTATGTTAACACTGTGTAAAAATTCCTCTCTCCACATCCCCAGGGCAGGAACCATTTACAAGAGGTAGGTCACACTATGGAGCCCTTCCCTTTTAGGTACTGGACCTGTGTGTCTTGCTCCCAGACTAAATGCTTGAGGAACTCCTGGGAGTTGGTACTCAGAATATTTGTTGCTCAGGCTCCCTGGAAGAAAAGCGTATTAATGAGCCTCACTGCTGTTCAGTCATTTTTTGAGTGCCTACTGAAAGCAAAGCTCCAAGATAGTGTAGAAAATCTCATGGGGTCTGTGGCTTTTTCTGGATTTAGGAATTAGTGGGGAAGAATGACATTAACTCAAATTCCTACAAATAAATAACCACAAGCTTGCAGTGTTATGAATGGGAATGCCGTGGGGAAATTTACCTAAACAGGAGTGAAAGTACCACAATGGAGGGAGTTTTTAATACTGTATAATAGCTTCTAGAAGAGTGCCTGACACTGGTTGCCCTCATTAAATGTTTGCTGTATAAAGGACTAAAAGAATAGAAAGTCAAGGTTGAGGTAAGACTTCCCCAAGAACGTGATGTTTGATCCAAGTCTTGGAGGTTGAGTATGGGTTAGTAAGGGCAAGATGGTGGTGGCAATTCTCCCGGGTAGGGAGCTGGGGAGCAACTAAACCAACCTGTGGAAATACCCTTACGTGGCACCTCAGACACTTGTGTTCTGGAATGCTGGTCCCTCTTCTCAACAAAGCTGTTGGGACCAAGTTCAGACCTGTGAGCAGGGTCAAAGGCAGTAAGAAACCCTGCAGCCATGGGGCAGCAGACGCATTTCCATATAATGAATTGGTGAAAGTTTTTCAATTCAATGAAAAGAGAACAAATTTGGAATCAAGAAAGGCCTGAATTTAAATTTTCCCACTCTATCTCTTAGCAGCTAAGTAAACATGGGCAAGTTACTAACTTCTTATAGTTTCCACATGAGTGAAAAATGAGATGATGGCACCAACTTTATATGGGCTTTGAGAAAATTAAATGAGATATGTTATATGTATAAGATATATAATAATAAGAAGTATTATTATAGTGATAACAGCTAACTACTGCTGAACGTATTTGCAGAGCTCTTTACATAAATTCTTTTTTTTATGCATTTATGTCATAGGATTTTGTGCACACAAAAGTACTTAGAACAGTGCTTGACATGAAAACCCTCAAAAAGTGTTAGTTATTATCACACAAGTATCCTCACTTTTTAGATGAGGAAACTGGCATTTGGAGGGGTTAAGTAACTTACCCAAATTCTCTTATCTAATAAGTGGCAGAACACACTAACAAGTAGCCAGGATCAAACACAATCTCAGCTTCATAATTTTGCCAAGGGTGGTGCTGACATGCAATGCAATCAGAGCAGAAAAAGAAATAAAAGGAATCCAGATTGGAAAAGAAGAAGTAAAACTCTCACTGTTTGCAGATGACATGATCCTCTACATAGAAAACCCTAAAGACTCTACCAGAAAACTACTAGACCTAATCAATGAATATAGTAAAGTTGCAGGATATAAAATTAACACACAGGAATCCCTTGCATTCCTATACACTAACAATGAGAAAACAGAAAGAGAAATTAAGGAAACAATTCCATTCACCATTGCAACGAAAAGAATAAAATACTTAGGAATATATCTACCTAAAGAAACAAAAGACCTATATATAGAAAAACTATAAAACACTGATGAAAGAAATCAAAGAGGGCACAAATAGGTAGAGAAATATACCATGTTCATGGATTGGAAGAATCAATATAGTGAAAATGAGTATACTATCCAAAACAACCTATAGATTCAATGCAATCCCTATCAAGTTACAAACAGTATTTTTCACAGAACTAGAACAAATAATTTCACAATTTGTATGGAAATACAAAAAACATCGAATAGCCAAAGCAATTTTAAGAAAGAAGAATGAAACTGGAGGAATCAACCTGCCTGACTTCAGGCTCTACTACAAAGCCACAGTCATCAAGACAGTATGGTAGTGGCACAAAGACAGAAATATAGATCAATGGAACAAAATAGAAAGCCCAGAGATAAGTCCATGCACCTATGTACACTTTATCTTTGACAAAGGAGGCAAGAATATACAATGGAGAAAAGACAATCTCTTTAACAAGTGGTGCTGGGAAATCTGGTCAACCACTTGTAAAAGAATGAAACTAGAACACTTTCTAACACCATACACAAAAATAAACTCAAAATGGATTAAAGATCTAAACGTAAGACCAGAAACTATAAAACTCCTAGAGGAAAACATAGGCAAAACACTCTTCCACATAAATCACAGCAGGATCCTCTATGACCCACCTCCCAGAGTAATGGAAATAAAAGCAAAAATAAACAAAAGGGACCTAATTAAACTTCAAAGCTCTTGCACAACGAAGGAAACTATAAGCAAGGTGAAAAGACAGCCTTCAGAATGGGAGAAAATAATAGCAAATGAAGCAACGGACAAAGAATTAATCTCAAAAATATACAAGCAACTCCTGCAGCTCAATTCCAGAAAAATAAATGACCCAATCAAAAAATGGGCCAAAGAACTAAACAGACAGTTCTCCAAAAAAGACATACAGATGGCTAACAAATACATGAAAAGATGCTCAACATCACTCATTATTAGAGAAATGCAAATCAAAACCACAATGACGTACCATTTCACGCCAGTCAGAATGGCTGCTATCCAAAAGTCTACAGCAATAAATGCTGGAGAGGGTGTGGAGAAAAGGGAACCCTCCTACACTGTTGGTGGCAATGCAAACTAGTACAGCCACTATGGAGAACAGTGTGGAGATTTCTGTAAAAACTGGAAATAGAACTGTCATATGACCCAACAATCCCACTGCTGGGCATACACACTGAGGAAATCAGAATTGAAAGAGACACGTGTACCCCAGTGTTCATCCCAGCACTGTTTATAATAGCCAGGACATGGAAGCAACCCAGATGTCCATCAGCAGACAAATGGATAAGAAAGCTGTGGTACATACGCACAATGGTACTCAGTACATTAAAAAGAATACATTCGAATCAGTTCTAATGAGGTGGATGAAACTGGAGCCTATTATGCAGAGTAAAGTAAGCCAGAAAGGAAAACACCAATACAGTATACTAACGGATATATATGGAATTTAGAAAGATGGTAACGATAACCCTATATGCAAGACAGCAAAAGAGACACAGATGTATAGAATAGTCTTTTGGACTCTGCGGGAGAGGGCGAGGGTGGGATGATTTGGGAGAATGGCATTGAAACATGTATATTATCATATGTGAAATGGATCGCCAGTCCAGGTTTGATGCATGAGACAGGGTGCTCGGGGCTGGTGCGCTGGGATGACCCAGAGGGATGGGATGGGGAGGGATGTGGGAGGGGGTTTCAGGATGGGGAGCACATGTACACCAGTGGCGGATTCACGTCAATGTATGGCAAAACCACTACAATATTGTAAAGTAATTAGCCTCCAATCAAAATAAATAAATTTATAAAAAAAACCCTACCAGCCTCTCTCACCACCCACCCCCATGGATCTTCCCACTTTCCTCCCATCTTCCCACTTTCCTCCCTTGAGTAGTAGCTAGCAATGAGGAGCTCCAGAAAGGTCTTCAAGAGTGGACAGAACTATTGGTGATAGCATGAGGCATCTAAGCATTCCTCTGTATACATACACACACAAACACAGAACTTACAGATATTTCTGACAGATGGAATACAGGCCATATGTATTGTAAATGGTCCTAAACAGACACAACAAAATGTGTCCAACTTATGTGGGGGCACTCTAAACCTATATGACAAACAGCAGTAGATTTCATAAACCTCGTTTAAAATTGGAGGTAATTTAAATTAGAAGGTATTAAGTCATTTCCTCACTTTTCCTTGAAGAAACAGGAAATTTTCATGATGGTGCCTCACAATTACTACCTATTTAATTTTGGGAGGAATCCACAATTGGGCTGAATCCTAGATTCAGAATCTAGGTTCCTGAATTCCAGATAGTCACTGGTATTTTGTTTTAAACAAAATAAACCCAAGGCATGAAGAAGTTCAGGTATTCTGGAGAGAGAATAAATCATTTGAAATAGACAAATGGAAGCCTGAAACATTCTTTTTTCTCTCTCTTGGTGCATTTTATTTTCCAAGGAAAATTTCGCTCAGATGGAGTAATCTGTTTTCTGAGAAAGTCAAAGAATTCTCTTGGGATCTCTTGAGGATCTGGTAGAAGGTACAGTGATTAAGTAACTCAGTCCAGATGAAGAGCCAGAAGTTTTCTATCTACTTTTCCCAGGCTCCCTTCTCTTGCTCTCCCCTCCCACAATTCTTCATGTTTTTAACCCTACAATCTCTCCGAGCACATGGATTTTCAAGAAGCATACTCACGGGAGACAAAAGGATTTATTTTACAAGGTAATCTAAATATCTTGGGGTTTCCACCAGGCACAGAAAGGACTTCTGACAGTATGGAAATGTGCAGACCCAGGGAAGGGGAAGAAATCCTCAGACCAATGAGGAGTGATTCCTAACAGATTTGTGGAGACTTCAACCGTGTTCTCAGGAAAAGGGATACGACTGAGTCTCTAACAAAGATTCATAGCATAACCATGCTAAATGAAAACTGCTGAAAACACCCACACACAAACAAAATGGGAGGAAAGAAAATGGAGGGGAAAATGTAGATGACTTAGACTAAGTGTCTGCATACTAAGTTGCCTTCAGACTCTGGGACCCTATGGACTAATAGCCCACCAGGCCCCTCTGTCCAGGGGATTCTCCAGGCAAGAATACTGGAGTGGGTTGCCATTTCCTTCTCCAAGGGATCTTCCCAACCAAACGATTGAACCTGCCTATCTTCTGTCTTCTGCCTTGGCAAGTGAGTTCTTTACCACTAGCACCACCTGGGAAGCCCCAGTAGATTAGGTGCAGTTTATATTAATGACATGCTAGGCAGGACTTGAAGGAATTGTATGACAAGGTGCGAAAATAAAATCTAAAAATAAATCTGAAAGAAGATACAGAATGTATTTTTTTCAGGGAAGGTTTACAAACTAAGGAGGTTGTATTTCCTCATGAATAGAGATGGATTTCCAGCTGGGAATGATTCTTTAGAACAAATTATCAACAAATCCTTCTCTGATTAGGACATTCCCTTTTCCCCTGAACCAGAACACCACAAATAGTGAAACGTGTTTGTAAGTGTGTGTGTATGTGTGTGTGTGTGAATTGTAATCTAGATAAATGTATACTATGTGTCATATTGATTTTCTGGTAGTTCAACACTAATTCCTGGCAAAGCATCCTGGGAAATTCCAGACTTATGCTTTTCTGGAAGATCACAATCAAGTCTGTAGAAATCCAACAATATTTCAAACAATTCTTGGATTCTTTTTAAAATCAGGAAACAGCACCCCTGTATTATTTTTCTTCTCTTCTGATAAGTACCATTCATTAAACTGCTAGTATTTTAAAAATTTGATCTAATCCTCAAAATACCTCGGGCGGAAATGTGACAAGTGTTACCACTACAATTCTCCAGAGATTAAAGAGAATGCATTTACCAGGCCAATGGTGGAAGTGAACATAAACACCGGATTTCGTTACTCACAGTTTAGTGAGAAATCCATGACACAAGACCATTTTTTTGCCTCTAGAAATCAGAAATAAACTGCACTTCATTTAAACTTTAAAACCTAAGTTTTCTTTAGCAAAAATTAAAAGAAGCTATACTGTTAGAGGAACCAGAGATCATATTGCCAACATCCGTTGGACGATAGAAAAAGCAAGAGAGCTCCAGAAAAACATCTACTTCTGCCCTATTGACTATGTCAAAGCCTTTGTGTGGATAACAACAAACTGGAAAATTCTTCAAGAGATGGGAATACCAGACCACCTGACCTGCCTCCTGAGAAATCTGTATGTAGGTCAAAAAGTAACAGTTAGAACTGGACATGGAACAACAGACTGGTTCCAGATCAGGAAAGGACTACTTCAAGGCTGTATACTGTCACCCTGCTTATTTAACATATATGCAGAGTACATCATGAGAAATGCTGGATTGGATGAAGCACAAGCTGGAATCAAGCTTGCCAGGAGAAATATCGATAACCTCGGATATGCAGATGACACCACCCTTATGGCAGAAAGTGAAGAAGAACTAAAAAGCCTCTTGATGAAAGTGAAAGAGGAGAGTGAAAAGTTGACTTAAAACTCAACATTCAAAAAACTAAGATCTTGGCATCTGGTCCCATCACTTGATGGCAAATAAATGGGGAAACAATGGAAACAGTGAGAGAATTTATTTTTGGGGGCTCCAAAATCATTGCAGATGGTGACTGCAGCCATGAAATTAAAAGGTGCTTGGTCTTTGGAAGAAAAGTTATGACCAACCTAGACAGCATATTAAAAAGCAGAGATATTACTTTGCCAACAAAGGTCTGTCTAGTGAAAGCTATGGTTTTTCCAGTGGTCAACTATGGATGTGAGAGTTAGACTATAAAGAAAGCTGAGCACCAAAGAGTTGATGCTTTTGAACTGTGGTGTTGGAAAAGACTCTTGAGAGTCCCTTGGACTGCAAGGAGATCCAACCAGTCCATCCTAAAGGAAATCAGTCCTGAATATTCGTTGGAAGGACTGATGCTAAAGCTGAAACCCCAATACTTCGGCTATCTGATGTGAAGAACTGACTGGTTTGAAAAGACCCTGATGCTGGGAAAGATTGAAGGCGGGAGGAGAAGGGGACGACAGAGGATGAGATGGTTGGATGGCGTCACCGACTCGATTGACATGAGTTTGAGTAAGCTCCGGGAGTTGGTGATGGACAGGGAAGCCTGGCGTGCTGCAGTCCATGGGGTCACAAAAAGTTGGACATGACTGAGTGACTAAACTGAACTGATACTGTTAGATTTCTTTTTGCACACAGCACCAATTATTCAGTCAATTCACTGAAGAAAAAAGACACAATCTCATTCAGCTGGCATTAAATGAGTAAAAATAATCTAAATTTGGGTCAGTTATGAGATAAAAAGTGCTTCTTCCACCTGAATACTCTTCTTCTTTCTCTTCTTGCCCATTTAGGTTATTTGCTATAGAAATGGGTGTTACTATCATTCCCATTTTACAGATGAGGAAATTGCCTTGAGAGTGTTAAGTAAATTGTGCAATGTCACAGACCAGTAAATGTGGAAGAGCCGTGTCCACACCCAAGGCAGTGCAAAGTTCAGATCTCTTTCATAGGCTCACAAACTGACCATCTGCTAACTCTTTCTTATAATTAAACTGTTCATCAAAGTCTGACCCTTTCCAGGCTCATCTGTACTTCAGTAAGGACTTTTTTTTAGAATGTACACTCCATCAGGGTAAGGACTTGGTTTATTTTGATCATAACTACAGGTTAACAGGTAGTAGATGCTCTGTAGTTACTGAAACCCTCTCAGAAGAGCTCCACACTTGGGGGTAATTCTCTGTAGTCACCATCTTGAAATCCTTAATAATTTAACCTTTGAATTTTTATCTTGGATGGATGATGATGTCTGATGGGACAATGAAACTTGGGCAGGGCACTTGGAGTCTCAGCTCAGCTCATGTGGCATGGCAGCCCTGAAAGACTGGGTGAAAAGTGTTCAGAGGGCAGGCCTGAAAGGACCAGGCTTCACATGCCTGAGTGTGAGTAAATATGTGAAAGCAGTCACATGTGAACCAGTGGGAGTCATCGGAAACAGGTCAAACTAGAAAATGGCATGCTGATTCCTAAAAGCAATCAAACTGACTCTTAAAAACTCTATTGGCTAAATAATAACTATCTACAAGTAAACTTGTCCATTGAAGCCACAGTTCTCATGTGGGAGACATCACCTAGATGTCCCTAAAGTGGCCTATTCTAGCTCTGATTGTCAAGAAATTTGGGGGTATAGAGTATTTTCTTAATTCTACCCACATTCTACTGGTCTGAACTCAGTCACAAGGTGCTACATAGCTGCAAAGGAATTTGGCAGCTCACATGAACTTTTCCTTCTAGCAAGGTCCTTTCTGAAATTCAGATGGGCATGAGATTTAAATACAGGCAACGGTCAGTGAATGGTCTGTTTTTGAGCCTATCGCCTATGTTTGAAATTTGTTCTACCCTAAGTTTAAATTCTGCTATGCAACTTTACAAGCTGTATGACTTTAGGCAACTTATTTAACCTTCCCTCAGCTCATTTCCATCTACCCATATGCCTAGGGAAAAAAGCGGGGGTCTTGCTGCTGCATTGGGATAGTCTTTGCTATTACAGTAAAGATTGTGTAACGTTTTCTTTGTATATATGATGACTGGCACCTAGGAAGTATTCTGTAAATATTTTCCAAATGAGGAAAATAAATGAAGTGACATTAATTTCATTCCTGCAGCAAAACAAAAGTTCTAATCTGAATATATTTAAATTGAGAGGGCATGTTAAAGATAAAATAAGCTACAAGGATATATTTTACAAGGGGGGAACATAACTGATGTTTTATAACTATAAGCAGAGTATAACCTTTAAAAATTGTGAACCACTATATTGTATACTTGTAACATATAATACTGTGCATCAACTATACTGCAATAAGAAAAAATAAAATGAAAGGTGGTATTGTTTACAGAAAATGAGAATTCAGGGAGTTGACTGGAACTGTTGATTTGTGTTTGTTCTCTGACCCAGTGACTAAGTGGAAGATGTGTGTACAAAGTCAATCTTCTCTACCTCATTTACTTTTCCTATTTTAGTGAATTGCTTTCCTCTGTATTAGATTCCTTTCTGTTTATGTTTGTCCATTCTCCAAAGAATATGCAAAGGTTTTCCAAATTTTGATCCTGCCCTTTTTGTGGTGTCATCAATTGTCTTAAAAACACTTCTGCTCTGCAAGATATTAATGGCTCAGCAGAGCATAATAAACTTCAGCTTGGATTTAGGACAAAACAAATGTCAAACAGATATAAACTTCAGTGACACATCTTTCATAAAATAAGCAGTCCCCTAAACAGGAAGAATACAAATGCAGTGCCCTTTATCCTAGTGGCAGATATTTACCTTCATCTATACATACTTGAGTGTGCCAGAATTATTCCCTTTGCATTTTCTCATTTCCTTTAAATCATTGTTATTTTTTCCTCTAAGTGTTCATTCTACTGTCTGGTGCAAAGTTTCATTTTAGACTTGATTGAAGCCTGAAACTGCTTCTGAGATAAGACCAGAAAGCAGAAGAATTCTTAGGACTCAGAACTGGGAGAAGGTCCTCTAATGTCTAGTTTATCCCAGTTTCCTTCTGAATTCCTCATTGCTCAAACCAAAGTCCAGATGCTGTTGGCTTCGCTGTCATGCCTGTGCATAGGGCATCTTTCAGTTCCAGTTCAGTTGCTCAGTCGTGTCCGACTCTTTGCAACCCCATGAATCACAGCACGCCAGGCCTCCCTGTCCATCACCAACTCTCGGAGTCTACCCAAACCCATGTCCATTGAGTCGGTGATGCCATCCAGCCATCTCATCCTCTGTTGTCCCCTTCTCCTCCTGCCCCCAATCCTTCCCAGCATCAGGGTCTTCTCCAATGAGTCAGCCCTTTGCATCAGGTGGCCCAAGTATTGGAGCTTCAGCTTCAACATCAGTCCTTCCAATGAACACCCAGGACTGATCTCCTTTAGGATGAACTGGTTGGATCTCCTTGCAGTCCAAGGGACTCTCAAGAGTCTTCTCCAACACCACAGTTCAAAAGCATCAATTCTTCAGCACTCAGCTTTCTTCACAAGTCCAACTCTCACATCCATACATGACTACTGGAAAAACCATAGCCTTGACTAGATGGACCTTTGTTGGCAAAGTAATGTCTCTGCTTTTTAATATGCTATCTAGGTTGGTCATAACTTTCCTTTCAAGGAGTAAGCGTCTTTTAATTTCATGGCTGCAGTCACCATCTAAAGTGATTTTGGAGACAAAAAATATAAAGTCTGACACTGTTTCCACTGTTTCCCCAGCTATTTGCCATGAAGTGATGGAACCAGATGCCATGATCTTAGTATTCTGAATGTTGAGCTTTAAGCCAACTTTTTCACTCTCCTCTCTCACTTTCATCAAGAGGCTCTTTAGTTCTTCTTCACTTTCTGCCATAAGGGTGGTGTCATCTACATATCTGAGGTTATTGATATTTCTCCTGGCAATCTTGATTCCAGCTTGTGCTTCTTCCAGCCCAGCATTTCTCATGATGTACTCTGTATATAAGTTAAATAAGCAGGGTGACAATATACAACCTTGACACACTCCTTTTTCTATTTGGAACCAGTCCGTTGTTCCATGTCCAGTTCTAACTGTTGCTTCCTGACCTGCATACAGGTTTCTCAAGAGACAGGTCAGGTGGTCTGGTAGTCCCATCTCTTTCAGAATTTTCCACAGTTTATTGTGATCCACACAGTCAAAGGCTTTGGCATAGTCAATAAGGCAGAAATAGATGTTTTTCTGGTACTCTCTTGCTTTTTTGATGATCCATCAGATGTTGGCAATTTGATCTCTGGTTCTTCTGCCTTTTCTAAAACCAGCTTGAACATCTGGAAGTTCACGGTTCATGTATTGCTGAAGCCTGGCTTGAAGAATTTTGAGCATTACTTTACTGGCATCTGAGATGAGTGCAAATGAGGGCATCTTTGCGTTTGCTCAATGCCTCAGCGGTTCAGCTTCCCAAAGACCCTGCATGGTCAACCCATATGGAGCTTTGTCTATGTAGAGGTGTTCAGGGAGTTGAGGTTGGGAGTTGCTGGTGGTAAGGAATACAATCAATAACTATTAGTAAGATTTGGTGTCACTGCCTTGATTAGTTCTAAGGTACCATCAGTTTTACCCAGATTGTTTTTGCAATCTCAACATGGTAACTGTACAGGCAGACATCAGCTAAATTAATCTTGCCAGGGAGTTCTTCAGACAAATTCCATAGCTCCTAAGAATCTAAGTTCACACCGTGGTGAGAAGAAGTCTCAGTATAAACTATGCAATGTTAAAGGAGGCAAAAGCAATGCCCATTGGGATGGGGTAAGCACAACCCCAGCATGAAAGAGGAGCCTAAAGAACCTTTAACCTGGAACTTCTCTGATGCACCAATAGTTAAGAATCCACTTGCAATGCAGGGGTCAGGTACTGCAACTAAGACCTGATGCAACCAAATGAATAAATAAATAAATAAATAAGAACTTTTTACCCAACACCTAAACTTGGACTCCACAAGTTCAATACTCCCACTTGCTTTTCTGCTTCATTTCACTCATCTGTCATGAGAATTACAATTATCTAGTTATATGACATTATTGTTACCTAATCTAATTATAGTTGTCAGCTCTAAACACAAAAGTAGTAAGAACAGACTTCAGAATCTCAGACATTACTTTCTTTACCCACAAAATAAATGTGGCCAATTCATAAACAGTCAAGACTTCTTTTCACAAGGATGTTGGGTTTCAACCATTACCAGATGTTGTGTAAAAATCTTACTAAAATTAGATTTTACACCCTGGATCACTTGGTAGTAGTAATAAGAACAACAATACTATATACCTAGCAAAGCAACTATACACAAGCCAATGTGGTAATCATCACAGCTCAGAGGAATAAGGATAAAATAGGGCTTCCCTGGTTGCACAGTGGATGGGAATCTGCCTGCCAATGCAGGGGACATGGGTTCGATCCCTGGTCCAGGAAGATTCCACAAGCCACAGAGCAACTAAGCTCATGGGCCACAACTACTGAGCCTGTGCTGTAGAGTCTACACCCTGCAACTACTGAGCTCATGTGTTGCAACAACTGAAGCCTGAAAAGTAGCTCCCACTTGCTGCAACTAGAGTAAGTCCTCACACAGCAATGAAAACCCAGCTCAACAAAAACACTAATTAATTTTTTTAAAAATTATGAAAGGAAAAGATAAAATAGTTTATTATTAATCCCATTTTGTAGGAGGGAACCCTGAGAAATTATGTAATTTGTCCAACGTCATATATTTATTGGGCTTCCCTGGTGGCTCAGATGGTAAAGAATCTGTCTTCCATTTTGGGGACCAAAACCCGGCTTTCAGTCCTTATTGTTCTGTGTTTATATGCATTTTGACTGCACTAAATTATATTGTTTTTATTTTCCCATTAGCTCAAGGACAACATCTTAGTAGAATATCTGCGTTTAATATTCTTTCCACAAACTCTTCAGAGTCTATTCATTAGAATAAAGGTTTTTTGTCAACAGTTAACCCTTCGGACTGCCTCTCAGGAAAACAAAGGCAAGCCAGTGGAATTGCTTCTCTCTCTGTGGGATTTCCCAGGCAAGACTACTGGAATGGGTTGCCATTTTCTTCTCCAGGGATCTTCCCAACCCAAGGATCGAACCCAAGTCTCCCACACTGCAAGCAGATTCTTTACCATCTGAGCCACCAGGGAAGCCCCTTTCTTTTTTGGCTTTGTTCAGCCCTTTGGTCTGCCTCTCAGGAAAGCAAAGGCAAGTTGGCAAAGATCTGGAACTGACATTTTTTAGTAGCTAAGGAGTAGAAATTACTTTGTATTTCTGCAGAATGAATCAACTGCAGTCAAGATAGACCATTGGAGCAAACTTCATCTATCTTTAAGCACCAGCCATTTTCAGAAAACAGAAAGGAGAAGGAGTCAGTCACTGAGACGGTAAGTTTATGCCATAACCTTGATTACACATCAACAGGATAGAGAAAGCTCAGGAAGTCAAGAATTCTAACCAGTTTTTAGGGCCTAACAAAGACCTGGAGTCTGAGCATAGTGGGAGGACCAAGGGAATATGTCTTTTGATGGAGAGGGTGGGTGGAGGGCAATGCAAGGGTTCATAGGTAGGTCTACAAACAGGCTCTGTTCAAGGAAATAGGACAACAAGATGGGATGAATCATAAGAAAATGGCTTAAGCCAAGATCTCTGTCTTTGGCCCCTTATAGTCTATGAAGGAACATACGACACAGAAAGCAGGTGTTACAGCCAGGACTGCAACACAAGCAATCTAGCTTCAGAGTTCCCTGGAACTTAATGGCCCATGGCATTATTGGCAAGGGCATTAAGAGAAGTGCTAATTGAGTACTACTCAGGAACAGAAAGAGGGAGAGAGGCAGGCTTAGGCCTTTCTGCCTGGAAGGAATAAGGAAGGCTTCACAGAGAGTGAGTTTGAACTGGGCTTGGATACTGAAGAAAATTTTGATTGATAGAGAATGGAATGTGAATAATGGAAACAACCCACCTAAAATAGTTTAGGCAAAACAAAAGTGTTTTGGCTTGCATGTCTGAAAAATCTAGAGATAGTTTTGGCTTTGAGCTTAGCCTGATTAAGCTTTCTAATAGCATTGTAGAGGAGGAAACGGGGAAGGCAATGGCACCCCACTCCAGTACTCTTGCCTGGAAAATCCCATGGACGGAGGAGCCTGGTAGGCTTCAGTCTATGAGGTCGCTAAGAGTCGGACACGACTGAGCGACTTCACTTTCACTTTTCCCTTTCATGCACTGGAGAAGGAAATGGCAACCCACTCCAGTATTCTTGCCTGGAGAATCCCGGGGACAGTGCAGCCTTGTGGGCTGCCGTCTATGGAGTCGCGCAGAGTCGGACATGACTGAAGCGACTTAGCAGCAGCAGCAGAGGAGGAAAAGAAAGCTTTTTCCTCTACTTCTTTAGGTTCTCCAGCTGCAGCCAACAAATTAGACTGATGCACACATGCGCGCGCACACACACACAAAGATTAACAAGAGAAAAACAGAGTTTATTAATATGTGCAGTGTGCTTATAATTGGTGAAACTCAGTGATGGGTAACTCAGAGGGCTGATTAGAACTTGAGGCTTATATAGCATCTTAACAAAGAACAATGCATTTGTAGAGATGTGACAAGAAAATGGAAAAGGTTTTAAGCTTCCAAAGGCAGCAAACTCTTGGAAGGTAAATATAGGAAAACTAATGGAGGAAGGTTTGTTTGTGCAGGTCCATCTTGATGCCAAATTTCCATCTTCTTCATGGTCATGAAACTTCGCCCTAAAGAGATTTATGGCAGTCTTTGTTTCTCAGAAGTTTCTGCCTTTAGTCAGAGGTTTCTTTCAGCATGTGTTCACTCTCATTTTCCTCCAACTCAAAATAACCCTGAAGCCAAAATGGCATATCTGAGGATGGCATATTTTGATTCCCCCACTGTATCTTCAGGACCTGGTTTCTCACTCTGTCTCAACTTTGCTTTTGGCCATCTTGACCCTACCCTCAGGAGACCCTCTTCTCCTAGTAGTAAGATGGCTACAGCAGACCAATTGCTGGGCAGACTGCCTCCAGGACTGCATACTTAATCACTGCACCAGACTTCCTCTTATGTAAAGGAGCCTAAACTATCCTGAGGAGAGCAGGTTTGGTGTGGAAATAATAAATCAATTGCCTATATGTTTCTGACCCCAATATTCAGTTCAGCTCAGTTGCTCAGTTGTGTCCGACTCTTTGCCACCCCATGGACTGCAGCATGCCGGGCTTCCCTGTTAAATAAGCAGCTTAAAGAAGTTAAATAAGCAGGGTGACAGTATACAGCCTTGACGTACTCCTTTCCTGACCTGGAACCAGTCTGTTGTTCCATGTCCATTTCTAACTGTTGCTTCTGGACCTGCAATACAGATTTCTCAGGAGGCAGGTCAGGTGGTCTGGTATTCCTATCTCTTGAAGAATTTTTCCCAGTTTGTTGTGATCCACACAGTCAAAGGCTTTGGCATCGTCAATAAAGCAGAAGTAAATGTTTTTATGGAGCTCTCTTGTTTTTATTTAGATTATCTAAGCAAATATTGTGATTATTTCGAGCCCAATATTAGAATATCTGTATTCAGTATTTTCTAACCTCATGCTACTTTGGCCTAGATGGGTGTGTGGCTAGGTGGGAACTGAACCTATTTGACCAGGCATCAGTTGACAAATGGTTTCCCTACCCAAAATGATTCCAAAATCCCATGACCCCCCAAGAGAAATACATTCAGAGCTATCCAGTGGGAAACCAGAGTTCCTGTCAATGAATTCTGGAGGTCACAAGTCAAACCAAGTGATTAAGAGTTGCGATAAATTTGTAGGCAAAACAAGGGTCAATTACTTGAGAATTGAGTTTGATGAGTTGAAATTAGGCTTTGAGAATTTACATTTGTTGAGTTCAAACAAACAAACCCTGTGCATGGTAGAATACTGTAACTAGTTTTTATTTGCTCATTTTGCACACATGTGTGCATGCTAAGTCACTTCAGTTGTGCCCGACTCTTTGCGACCCTATAGACTGAAGTCCACCAGGTTCCTTTGCCCATGGGATTCTCCAGGCAAGAATACTGGAGTGGGGTGCCATGCCCTCATCCAGGGGACCTTTCTGACCCAGGGATCAAACCTGCATCTCCTGTGTCTTCTGCATTGACAGGCAGGCTCTTTACCACTAGCACCACTAGGGAAGCCCTTTGCACATGCTGATTATCTAATAAAGCCAGATTAGTCTACCCTAAAGACTTTTTAATGGGCCTAATCATTTTTTACCCCATTCTGTAGTAGTTTTGTTTCATTTACAAAGAAAAGCACCAGTCTGCCAACATTTTCTCACAAAAAAATGAAAATTTTTTTGTGTTTCCACAAACAGGGAACCAGTTAAATGCACAAGGACTCTGCCAAGTCCTAATGACAGTTTCTGATCTCCAGTGGGCAAACCAAAGAGACAGGAATGACTGGTCACTATGGAATCACAGTTGAGAGTAAGTTCAAAGGCTTACTTCAGAATTTCAGAGCATGCTTCCCCTCTTACTGTACTGAGAATCTGTCATCTGGCACTATGTGGTGAATTCCTTTAAAGAATGATGAGTTTCTCCCTCACCTAATACTTAGAACTGGAATTGATTTATAATCCTGGCTGTGTCCACAGAGAACTTCAGGGAGGGTGAAGCCTGATTCTAGACTTACAGGAACTAGGTTTGATCCCGAATTCCACCACTTACCAGCTGTATAAACATGGCAATTGTCTCACTTATTCCAATCTCGGATTACTGGAATATAAAATGGAGACTAAAGTGGCACCAGAGGTAGCGGTCATTGAAAAATAATAAGAGGATAGGATAAGACTATGCCAACCCAAATATGCCATTTTGGCATAAGGATTATTTTGAGCTGAAGTTAGTTGAGGAAACAGACACAGGACAAAGAAAACTCTCTAGCTTTGTCTAATTTGCATGAAAGCAAGACATAAATTTACCTCATGATGGTGTCCTTCCTGCCCAACACTCGCATACCAGGAGGGGCAGAGTGGTTCTTAATCGCTAGAGACAACTCTGGACTCTTAGCTCACAGATGGCACTGAGAAGAATCTGCCTTACAAACCTCACTAAGATGAACAACCCTTATCTTCTGTTAGCTTTCTCAACTGTTTACATCCCCACAACTCACTACTCCTGGAAGCCCAAATCCTTTTTTTTCTGTCATGTCTCCAAATTTATCACTCTGTGTTAAGATGGTACATAAGCCTCCAGGTGTATGCGCCTCTTTGGAGCTTTCATTTCGTTTCTGTGAAAAGTGAAAGTGTTGGTCACTCAGTCATGTCTGACTCTTTGCAACCCCAAGGAACGTAGCCCACCAGGCTCCTCTGTCCATGGAATCCTCTAGGCAAGAATATTGGAGTGGGTTGCCATTCATTCTCCAGGGGATTTTCCAGACCCAGTGATCGAACCCAGGTCCCCTACACAGCATGCAGATTCTTTACTATCTGAGCTGTGAGACCTGCCCTACTCATTTCAAAGGTTCGTAAAACTTTTTCTCTGTTAATCTGTCTTTTATCAGTTTCTTTTTCAGGGTCTCAGTCACCAAACTTAACAGGGTGGAGGAAAGTGGTTTTTTTGCCTCCCCAACCAATATCTCATATTCAAAAAGTTTTGTTTATATCCTGTAAAGGTATATGCTCAAAGTTGGTGGTTTCTTCATGCTCAAGAAATATAAAACATTGGAAATTTTAAATATTATCCTTGATTCACTTCTGGCTAATGTTACTTTTTCCTAAAGTTGCCTCTAAATTGGCTTCAGCAGGCCTATGAGGCAAATTATCATTATCTCTTTTATAATATTTTCCATATTTAATATTTACTAGTAGCTTACTATGGAGAAGGCAATGGCACCCCACTCCAGTACTCTTGCCTGGAAAATCCCATGGATGGAGGAGCCTGGTGGGCTACAGTCCATGGGGTCGCGAAGAGTCAGACATGACTGAGCGACTTCACTTTCACTTTTCACTCTCATGCATTGGAGAAGGAAATGGCAACCCACTCCAGTGTTCATGCCTGGAAAATCCCAGGGATGGGGGAGCCTGGTGGGCTGCCGTCCATGGGGTCGCACAGAGTGGGACACGACTGAAGCGACTTAGCAGCAGCAGCAGCAGCAGTAGCTTGCTATCTGCTGAACCATCAGGGTAAGTGAAGCACTTTCACTATCCCTATCTTACAGATGAGGAAACCAAGACTCAGAGATGTGAAGTAACTTCCTGTAGGTTGCATGGCCTGCATGACTAATTATTCTGACAAAACATGGTCCACTAGAGAAGGGAATGGCAAACAACTTCAGTATTCTTGCCTTGAGAATCCCATGACAGTATGAAAGGCAAAAAGATATGACACTGAAAGATGAACTCCCCAAGTCAGTAGGTGCCCAATATGCTACTGGAGAAGAGTGGAGAAATAGATCCAGAAGGAATGAAGAGACGGAGCCAAAGCAAAAACAAAACCCAGTTGTGGATGTGACTGGTGATGGAAGTAAAGTCTGATGCTATAAAAAACAATATTGCATAGGAACCTGGACTGTTAGGTCCATGAATCAAGGAAAATTGGAAGTGGTCAAACATGAGATGGCAAGAGTGAACATTGACATTTTAGTAATCTTTGAACTAAAATGGACTGGAATGGGTGAATTTAATTCAGATGACCATTAAATCTACTACTGTGGGCAAGAATCCCTTAGAAGAAATGGAGTAGCCCTTATAGTCAACAAAAGAGTCTAAAATGCAGTACTTGGGTGCAATCAAAAACAACAAAATGATCTCTGTTTGTTTCCAAGGCAAATCATTCAATATTACAGTAATCCAAGTTTATGCCCCAACCACTAATGCCAAAGAAGTTGAAGTTGAATGGTTCTATGATAACCTACAAGATCTTCTAGAAACAACACCAGAAAAAGATGTCCTTTTCATCATAGGGGACTGGATTGCAAAAGTAGGAAGTCAAGAAATACCTGGAGTAACAGGCAAGTTTGGCCTTGGAGTACAAAATGAAGCAGGGCAAAGTTGAACAGAGTTTTGCCAAGAGAATGCACTGGTCATAGCAAACACCCTCTTCCAACAACACAAGAGATAACTCTACACATGGACATCACCAGATGGTCAACACTGAAATCAGATTGATTATATTCTTTGCAGGCAAAGATGGAAAAGCTCTATAGAGTCAGCAAAAACAAGACCAGGAGCTGACTGTGGCTCAGATCATGAACTCTTTATTGCCAAATTCTGACTTAAATTAAAGAAAGTAGGGAAGACCACTAGACCATCCACATATGACCTAAATCAAACCCCTTATGATTATACAGTGGAAGCAAGAAATAGATTCAAGGGATTAGACCTGATAGAGTACCTGAAAAACTATGGACAAAGATTCATGACATTGTGCAGGAGGCAGGGATCAAGACCATCCCCAAGAAAAAGAAATTCAAAAAGGCAAAATGGTTGTCTGAGGAGGCCTTACAAATAGCTATGAAAAGAAGAGACGCTAAAGGCAAAGGAGAAAATAAAAGATACACCCATCTGAATGCAGAGTTCCAAAGAATAACACGGAGAGATAAGAAAGGCTTCCTCAGTGATCAATGTAAAGAAATAGAGGAAAACAACAGAAAGGAAAAGACTAGAGATCTCTTCAAGAAAATTAGAGATACCAAGGGAACATTTCATGCAAAGATGGGCTCGATAAAGGACAGAAATGGTATGGACCTAACAGAAGCAGGAGATATTAAGAAGAGGTAGCAAGAATACACAGAAGAACTATATAGAAAATATCTTCATGACCCAGATAATCACAATGGTATGACCACTCACCTAGAGTCAGACATCCTGGAATGTGAAGTCAAGTGGGCCTTAGGAAGCATCACTACAAACAAAGCTAGTGGAGATGATGGAATTCCAGTTGAACTATTTCAAATCCTGAATGATGATGCTGCACTCAATATGCCAGAAAATTTGGAAAACTCAGCAGTGGCCACAGGACTGGAAAAGGTCAGTATTCAATCCAATCTCAAAGAAGGGCAATGCCAAAGAATGTTTAAACTACTGCACAATTGCACTTATCTTACACGCCAGCAAATCAATGCTCAAAATTCTCCAAGCCAGGCTTCAACAGTACGTGAACCAAGATCTTCCAGATGTTCAAATTGGATTTAGAAAAGGTAGAGAAAGAAGAGATTAAATTTCCATCATCCACTGGATCATAGAAAAATCAAGAGAGTCCCAGAAAAACATTTACTTCTGCTTTATTGACTATGCCAAAGCCTTTGACTGTGTGGATCACAACAAACTATGGAAAATTCTCAAAGAGATGGGAATACTAGACCACCTTACCTGCCTCCTGAGAAATCTGTATGCAGGTCAAGAAGCAACAGTTAGAACCAGACATGGAACAATGGACTAGTTCCAAATTGAGAAAGGAGTACATCAAGGCTGTATATTGTCATCCTGATTATTTAATTTCTATGCAGAGTACATCATGCAAAATGCCGGGGTGGATGAAGCACAAGCTGGAATCAAGATTGCCAGAAGAAATATCAATAACCTCAGATATGCTGATGACACACACCAACTTTATGGCAGAAAGTGAAGAAGAACTAAAAAGCCTCTTGATGAAAGTGAAAGAGTAGAGTGAAAAAGCTGACTTAAAACTCAACATTCAAAAAAACAAAGATCATGGCATCTGGTACCATCACTTCATGACAAACTGATGGGGAAACAATGACAGACTTTATTTTCTTGGGCTCCAAAATCACTGCAGATGGTGACTGCAGCCATGAAATTAAAAGACACTTGCCCCTTGGAAGAAAAGCTATGACCAACCTAGAGAGAATATTAAAAAGCAGAGATATTACTTTGCCAACAAAGGTCTGTCTAGTTAAAATTTTTCTTTTCCAGTAGTCATATATGGATGTGAGAGTAGGACCATAAAGAAAGCTGAGCACCAAAGAATTGATATTTTTGAACTGCAGTGTTGGAGAAGACTCTTGAGAGTCCCTTGGACTGAAAGAAGATCCAACCAGTCCATCCTAAAGAGAAATCAGTCCTGAATATTCATTGGAAGGACTGATGCTGAAGCTGAAGCTCCAATACTTTAGCCACCTAATGCAAAGAACTGACTCATTGGAAAAGACACTGATGCTGGGAAAGATTGAAGGCAGGTTGAGAAGGGGACAACAGAGGATGAGATGGTTGGATGGCATCACCAACTCAATGGACATGAGTTTGAGCAGCCCCCAGGTGTTGGTGATGGACAGGGAAGCCTGGCGTTCTGCAATCCATGGGGTCACAAAGAGTCGGGCACGACTGAGAGACTCAACTGAACTGCCATCCCTGGTGATGAAGTAAAGATGGAAAGTAGAAGAAAAGATAAGAAAGGAAGCAAAGGAAAAGAGTCTATAGAAATGTTCTCTTGTTGAACAATGCCTTGCATGTGGCAAGTACTTAAATATTTGCTGGGCTTCCCAGATGGTGCAGTGGTAAAGAATCTGCCTGCCACTGCCAGAGATGCAAGAGATGCAGGTTTGATCCCTGGTTGGGAAGATCACCTGGAGTAGGAAATGGCAACCTGCTTCAGTATTCTTGCCTGGAAAATTCCACAGATAGAGGAGTCAGTTGGGCTAGAGTCTACAGTGTCACATTGAGTTGAACATGATTAAGCACACACACACTTTACACACACCTCCTAAATATTTGCTAGATGAATGACATACAGGAAATAAAAAAATAAAATTGTATGAACAGCCAATGAGGTCAGTCCTTCTCCTGGCCACAGCTCTTTAGCTATATGAATATTATCAGAAAGGTCAACTCTTCATCCCACCCTGAGCTCTGTAAATATTGATTTCCCATCCATTTATGTTTAAGACATCTTCTATCATGTAATCACATGAAGTTTCTCTGTGTGTCACATTATGTTTACAGCTTTCTCTTTCTTGTCACTGCTATATCTATAGATAGACCAGCTGGGTGAGTAGATTAAAATCCTTTTCAGATCCACTCTTAATGCAGCTCTATGGTTCTGTCCTATAAGCCAGATAGGATGGAGTGTTTGTGAAAAAGCAGTGAAACCTCTTGAAACAAAATGCAATCATTTTTGCAATCATTCTGCCCCAAAGCACATTTATAAGCCAGTAAGTTCCCTGTTGTTCCTTTCAAATTCTCATTTCAATCAGCCAAGCACAGAGCTCTGGAAGATTAGATTATTTTAAAACTATTTGAATATCATTTGCTGATGTTACATGATAATTTCCCTGGGACAAGTGTTTTGAGTTCATTCAGATTAAGGATTTCTATTAGCAGTTAAGCCAAGTCTCCTGTCCTTGACCCAGTAATTGAGAGTGATGAGGCTGTGACCATGACCTCCATTTCAACCTAGGACAGAATTCAGTCTAATTGAGGAGTCTCTATAAATGTTAATAGAGAATCCCAAAGTTACTTCCAGTTCTCTGAAGAGCAATTTCAAACAGGATATGTCTTTGCTTATCATCCACAGGCTTGAGTCAGATCCCCCTTGGATCACAATTTGGCAAGTTACATTCTATTCAGAAGTCTTGCAGTTTTAGAAAGCTGAAAGAGAGTGGTCATTCCAAGAAGTAATGTGGTCACTCCTGAATGTCCTAAAAGTGGGGAAAGGTTGGTCACGTGGGCAGTGTCATCCTTAGAGCTAGCCAAGTATATCCCCTGGCCTGCGCCCCACCCTGGTCTTCCTCTGGGCAAACTCCCCTCCAAGTAATGAGGAGCCATGAAGCCAAGGAGATGAGTCCGCCCTGAAGTCAACCCCCAGCCCCAGATCATCCTTGCCAAATGGCCTGTAGCAAATGCCAGCCTCTTCCTTGAGTCCCTCCTCCCAAAGACAGCCATTGCCATGTGCATACTCCTGAGCCTGAGATAAGGCCAAGGTGTGACTATTGGGTAGGCAGGGGCTGGGGCAGATTTTGGACTTGATAACTAGGGTGTTCTTATAGTTGCTCACATAAGCTACTTTACCCCACCACCTCCCATTGTGATGGCTAGAGCCACTGGTGAAAAGAAAGGGGGCTTGAGTCCTCCATTTGTACTTTTGCCCTGGGCTCTGCAAATGGCAGGAAAAGGACCATAGGAGGAGAGGAGAGTGAATTAGTTGGATCACCTCAAATTTGCAAGTTAATGAATATGGTTTGTGTATCATAATATGCTAGCTCTCTAGCAAACACACCTCTCAAGAAGGTGGTACACAAATCAGTGGTCAGTTTTTCTGCAATGAGAACCAAAGCTGCCAGGCCAACTGGGATGTTCATGCCAGTTGATCAAATATTTGCTCGCTAGAGGAAACTCTGTATGGAAAACCAGATTATAATCACATGTGTTCATATCAAATATGGAGTCAGAGGAATGGGAGTCAAGAGCAAGGCCCATGCTTCAGGTTGATGTTTCTTGAGATCCATCTCCGGGTTTGGGGATACACCTGCTACATGGCCCCAGTGCTTAACAATGCCAGCTTCTTAATCAAACATTTCTTTTCCTTTTAGACAAGCTCTGAATGCACTTCTCCTGGAGGAGGACATGACAATCCACTTCAGTTTCCTTGCCTAGAGAATCCCCATGGACAGAGGAGCCTGGTGGGCTACAGTCCATGGGGTCGCAGAGTCAGATATGACTGAAGTGACTTAGCATGCAGCACACACGGATGCACTTCTAGGTTTGCTTTCCTGCTTGGAATTTATACCTTTTATTTATTTACTTTAATTTTTGTTTGCGCTGGCTCTTTGTTGCTTCGCACAGGATTTCTCCAGTTGTAGCAAGAAAGGGCTCCTCTTCATTGAGGGGCTTGGGCTTCTCATTGTGGTGGCTTCTCTCCTTGGGGGGCACAGGCTTTAGGCACGTGGGTTTCAATAGTTGTGGCACACAGGCTTAGTTGCTCCTCAGCATGTGGAGTCTTCCCAGACCAGGTATCGAACCTGTGTCCCCTGCATTGAGATTCTCATCCACTGTACCACTAGGGAAGTCCAGAATTTATACCTTTTAAAGTAAATTTTCAGAAAGAAAATCTTGGTTGATGCTTATTGAACTAAATTCCCGTGATAAACTTGAAAGAAAGTGTAGGTATCTTCATCGGTCATGAGAAGACTGACAACTATATACATCATTTTAGAGTTATTCCCATCCCGAGCAAGGACATGGGAAATTTTCAGTTTTTATTAAAATTACTTACCAGAATTTTTCTTTTCATGTCCTTGGCTTACAATCTGGAGTAGCTTGCATTGGTTATTGTAAATGATGTTTTCCTATATCCTGGGTTTGAAAGCAAAAACATAGCAGGGATGGTCTTCAAGCTTTCCATCAGCCCTTCCCTGCCAATTCCTCCATCCATTATTACCTTTTCTATTTCGCTAGTCACCAAGAAACAGAATAGACATTACAGAGTGGTTCTCATCCTCATAGGCAGGAATAAACACGAAGTGTGGCAAGTATGTCATGGGATACCTCCATCTCAAAGTTTAAAAGGTGTTTGTATGTCTGTACTCAAGGTCTTATAAGAATCACAGAGGATTAAAATTCCAGAGCAGAGCACATCAAAAATGTGCATGTGTGTATATATGTGTGTTTTATTGTTTAGTCTCTAAGTCATGTCTGACTCTTTTGCAACCCCAGCCAGGCTCCTCTGTCCACAAGATTTCCCAGGCAAGAATACTGGAGTGGGTTGCCATTATCTTCTCCAGGGTATCTTCCCGACCCAGGTATCAAACCGATGTCACCTGCATTGACAGGTGGGTTCTTGTACTACTGAGCCCCCAGGGAAGCCCGTATATGTATGTGCATGTGTGCATATATGTGTGTGCATGGGCATTGATTCCCTTTGTGCTTGGTACTTGTAGGGATCTGTGATAGAAGCTGGAGTGTAACTGCCAGCAGATGCTTGACTTTCCACAACTAGTGATGAGAAAAGGAGGAGTAGGAAAACATTGCCGGAAGAACCTGCTGATTAAACATGGGATGAGTGATTCCAAGTTTTGACAGGCAAAGAATGTGTTTCTGAATGGAATCGATTTTCAGGCTGTCCAAATGTACACAGCACAATTATGAAGAGAATAGATAACCGCCCACTTGATTCTAAAGCTATCCCCTGATTCAGTGTCTGCATTTACACCCTGGTAAGATTTTTGGCCACCTGATGTGAAGAACTGACTCATTGGAAAAGATCCTGATGCTGGGCAAGATTGAAGGTAGGAGGAGAAGGGGACAGCAGAGGATGAGATGGTTGGATTGCATCACTGACTCAATGGACATGAGTTTGAATAAGCGCCAGGAGTTGGTGATGGACAGGGAAACCTGGAGTGCTGCAGTCCATGGGGTTGCAGAGAGTCAGACATGACTGAGCAGCTGAACTGAACTGAAGATTTTATTAGAAAAGACCATGATGCTGGGAAAGATTGAAGGCTGGAGGAGAAGGGGATGACAGAGGATGAGATGGTTGGATGGCATCACCAACTCAATGGACATGAGTTTGAGCAAGCTCTGGGAGATGGTGTGAAGGACAGGGAAGCCTGGCGTGCTGCAGTCCATGGGGTCACAAAGAGTTGGACATGACTGAGTGACTGAACAACAGCAAAAGATTTTATAGCCCACAGCATCTAAAGATCTCAGGAAACTCTTTCTAGACAATTGTGTACTCAAGATTGCCTCTTGCCTTTATTTACATTCTTCTCTCTTCTTGCTTCCTTACGAATCCTAGGCCATTGTGGGACCTCATATTTTGCTGCTCAATGAGGAAGTCAGAAGGAATCAATCTAGATGAATGTGCTGTCAAAATGGATGCTGATCGTGGAGAGGTCTGTCAACCACAAAACCCAGCAAACTCTGATAATTAGCCTCATGAAGTAAGGGGACAGTCTGTTTGAGCTACAGAAAACTAGACTCAGAAAACAGTAGTAACAGTAACAATATTTACAGAAAATGTAATCACACTTGAAGGCTTGGCGATGAAGGATATTTCCACTCAGAATAATGAAAACGCAGTTCTGAATTGTTATAAAACTTTGATGTAAATATATTGCAGGATGGTGTTGAGGGTAGGGGAGCTAGAATTCTCACACACTTTAATGTCTACATGAATGAACGATAGTAGCATATGTGTATTATTTAGAAAAATGAGCCCCGTCCAAGAATCAAGGGCTTAAATAACAGAAAATGGTTGCCTCTGGAGAGTGACATGGGTATGCGTGAGAGAAATGTAGCTTCAGCAATAAGCTTACAGGTCCCATTCAACTTCTGAAATCACGTTCATGTATCACTGTGATAAAACAACATTTGAAAAAATTGAACTTTGTCTAACTCCATATATAACTGCACAGGGAAGTCAGCATTGCCAACTTCTCATTCCCCGTGTAAAGGCAGAGGTCCACAGTTTGCACACTCCTCAGTTTGGAGCCCTCTCTGCCTTGCAGTCCAAAAACACTGTAACTGGGACAGTGAACTCCCCTGAGCTACAGTGACTCTGAAGGTCAGTTTTCAACATTTCTGGTTTTCTGCACACACAGGCTTCCTATACAGACCATATTATCCACAGTTTAGTTGAAGGAGGGCTTGTTAGATAACATAGAAATAATTTGCCAAAAGAGACAAATACTGGCAGTTAGAGGCTGCTTTTAAGGGCATGCACCCTTCCCATTGCCACTGGTGACCATACATTTACATTCTAAATGAAGAGGAAAACAAAGTAGTGAAATGTTAAGCGACTCTTGGTTTGAAGGGACAGTTAATAGTCCCTTGGGAATTTACACCACTCCTCTCTAGAATTCACTTGCACTTTTTCGGTGTTTATTTGCACATACCTAGTTTCACAGAAGTCATAAAAGATATTTATTCCTCTCTGTGCTTATCTTTTAGTTACACACCAGAGGCCTTACCTGAAACTTGAACACTGGGGAGAGGCTGTTCCAAACAAAACTTCCAGAGCTCAGAGCCAGAGATTCCCTGGTGACAAAGGCTTTTAAATCCAATAGAAATGGAGAGCTGCATAAAGCAGCAGATGGTCAGCTGTGAGTGTTGCCCTGCCACCCAGCTCAGGGTAACCAGCCTCCCCACTGTCCTTGGGGAGACAGCACTACCTTTGGCCAGGTAAACGATGCTGATTTGATTCTAAACCCAACCATCTCTGGGTGGGCGTGGAAAGTTCCTCCTGGAGTGAACAATACCAAACAGTGGGCTCCAGCAGGATACCTGACCTGCATGCCAGGCACCGCACTAGCCAGCGCTGCAGTGCCTGCCCCTTATCTCCAGGGCTCCTGCCCTCGAGTCCGTGCACCCAGTCTCAGCTCCTTAGTGTCAAGAAGACAAATGGGGACAGAGGTACAGTTTGGTGACCACTGCAGTCACTGCTGCTGGTGGAGCTGTTTGAAACTGGTATTGAGGAATCATTACAGACCCAGAGTGTCAATGAGTGTGGTGAACATACACTCAAGCATCATAGTGGACTAGAAATCAGAGGGTCTGTGTCGTTATCAGCTCCACTAATTCCCATCTTACAACATTAGTCTAGTTACCAACTAGAACATGTCTGCTACGGAAGCAAAAGTGCCTTAATATTTTGTTAATAAATGTTGAAGTCATTTGAACTTTTTGGGCCTCTGTTGCTCTATATTTAAAAATAAGGAGGTTTCTCCAGAACTGAAAGAGACATGTGTACCCTAATGTTCATCGCAGCACTGTTTATAATAGCCAGGACATGGAAGCAACCTAGATGTCCATTAACAGACGAATGGATAAGGAAGCTCTGGTACATATACACAATGGAATATTACTCAGCCATTAAAAAGAATACATTTGAATCAGTTCTATTGAGATGGATGAAACTGGAGCCCATTATACAGAGTGAAGTAAGCCAGAAAGAAAAACACCAATACAGTATACTAATGCATATATATGGAATTTGAAAGATGGTAACGATAACCCTATATGCGAGACAGAATAAGAGACACAGATGCATAGAACAGCCTTACGGACTCTGAGGGAGAAGGTGAGGGTGGGACGTTCTGAGAGAATAGCATTGAAACGTGTATATTATCATATGTGAAACAGAACACCATTCTAGGTTCGATGCATGAGACAAATGCTCAGGGCTGGGGCAATGGGATGACCCAGAGGGATGGGATGGGGAGGGAGGAGGGAGGGGGGTTCAGGATGGGGAACACATGTAAACCCATGGCTGATTCATGTCAATGTATGGCAAAAACCACTACAATATTGTAAAGTAATTAGCCCCCGATTAAAATAAATAAATTTATTTAAAAATATATACATAAGGAGGTTTTTATGTTGGTAATAATAATACCTTTTATTTATTGATCAATTACTATGTGCTGGACACTGTTGTGAATTAATTAAACCTGATTAATTAATCTAAGTAATTAATTAATCCAATAAGCTAATTAATTAAAAGGCAAAGTTTAAAACCTTTTAACATACAAGGAAATAAAAATACAGAGAGGTTAAGTAACTGGCCCAAAATTATTCATTTGGTAAGAGACACAATCAACATTCAAAACTTCAAAGCCCGTGTGTTTACTCACTTTGCTTTTGTCAACTAGCTTTATTATTATTAATATTATTCTCATTTTTGTCAATTGTTATCGTCAATGGGAAAATGTTTAATCTCTTCTTTCAATTCTATGTGTATTTCTTATATTACTGCTCATAGATTGATCCTCCATGTATCCATCAACACTTGAGCCTCCAAATGTCACTGTAAAGTCTGTATTTATAATCCAAATATGAGAAATCAGAAATTTTGTACACACCTGTGGATACAGTATAAAGGGGAGAGGGACAGCAAGTATTTAGACAGAATCTCCAACCAAAACATGCTAACAGGCAATATAAAGGAGCAGACAGAACAGGATACAAGGACTGGGATTATACACAGCTGTGTACTTTCTGAAATGGAAAGACTTGATATGTAATTTCCCTAAGCAATGTTACAGGCCAACAGCTACGGTATGCAGAGGGACCCTAGTTATGGGGGAAGAAAAGCATAGGGCTTAGATTTTGATAATTAATGGCTACATAACCCTGGGCAAGTCTGTTTACTTGATTGAATCTGCCTCCACTTCTGTAAAATGGGGTTGTGTCAGGTACCTCACAGGTTTCTTATAAGGATTGAATGGGGTTACAAGGAAAATACTTGGCAAACTCTTAAGACTGGCTGTACAATGTGGTGCCCACCACAGAGAAGCGGCTTCAGCATCACTTAGGAGTTTGTTCTAAAGGCAAATCTAAGGCCCCATCCTAGACCTACTGAGTCAGAATCTGCGTTTCAACAGGATGTCCAGGTTAGTCATAAGCACATTAAATTTGAGAAGTTCTGCTGTAAGGCAACACACAAATGCAGCCTGTTGTAATTTGTGGCTCTGTTTTCCTTGCATATACTGCCAATGAAATATAACATGGCCACGTTTCAAGGACTGGGCCTGCTCAAAGGTTTCTACATCCTCCCTCCCTGGGTCCTGATGAGTGGGCCTAGTAAGCATGTGACCAAGCAGGTTATTCTTAGAGAACAGTTCTGTTTGTTCAGGAAAGGACCACCCAAGAGAGGCATTGCCTTGTAAAACCCTTGGTCATTTTTGAGTTAGGAGAACCAATAAAATGCACACTCACATGTTCAAAACTGTCTTAGCCCTGGGAAAGGTTGTTAAACATGAGACTGAAGGGGAGTGTGTGCTCAGTTATGTCCGACTCTTTGTGACCCCATAGTCCACCAAGCTCCTCTGTCCATGGGATTTCCCAGCAAGAATACTGGAGTGGGCTGCCATTTCCTCCTCCACGGGATCTTCCTGACCCAGGGATTGAATCCAGTCTCCTGCATTGGCAGGCAGATTCTTTACCATTAAGTCTCCTGGGAAGCCCATGGTTGAAGGGGAGTAGCAGCCAAAGTGGAGATGATGTAAATTTTAATCTTTCCTGTTCAGAGTCCCTGAGAGCAGCAGCTAAAGGAAGCCACTCAGAGTGGGAGGGCTTCTCGACATAAATGCGTCTTTTATTAGATCCCTGTTGTATATGGGAGACATGGAACAGGTGCTTCACAACGGCCTGTTAACACGGGCTGAATACAGGATCTATCAGCTTCTTACCTGTTAATACAATTGTGAACACATGCTACCCTAAAACATGGCACTTTGGATATCGAATGTTTTAAACTGAAGGAGTTTGAGAAAAGAGCCAAACAGGATCTCTCCCCACTTCCGCGCACTTTCTTCTCTGAACCATGGCACAAGAGCCCCACGTGAGACGCGACCTCTCCAAACTCTAAGGAAAGGAGCGTCCTTGTCTCAAAAACAAGGGACATGGCTAGAAGAATTCAAACAAACAGGTCTCACTAAGTTTTCCCCAGTTTACTACATTCACCTCATATTTTTTGACCTAAAATACTTCTACATGACCACTTGCTCTTCATCAAACCCAGCATAAAAATAGCCAGGTTTAACCATTTCTTCAGGTCTTCATTTTATTAAGACTCCAGTATCATGCAAAATGTATAATAAGTACACTTGTATGCTTGTCTTCTCTTATTTGTCTTTGTCGGTTGAATTTTCAGACCCAGCCAGGGACCCTAAAAGGAAAATGATTTTTCCTCCCTTTCACTAGATTAACTCCATTTTATGTGTATGGATGCACACTTACATCACCATTACTCCTTTTCACCACTGTGATCTTCTTCACCTTCCATTCTCCTGGTCAAAGATTAACCAAGTGAACACATAAATTTTAATAACCTGTCAAAATGTCATAATAGAAGTGGAACAACTCCATTTGTATATCACTATTGACAAAGAATATTTCTGCATTTAGAAAGTGTTTTAAATAGGTATCCTAAATTTGGTTTAAGAAACAGTCTGTTCCAGAAAGACTATGACTAAGATATGAATGACGAACTAGAGTGAATGAATGAAGTATTAGTGCTCAGACAAATCATTGTTCGTTGTGCTAAAATGTCAAAGGTCGGAGTCCTTGGCTGTGTAGAAGTGGGTCAGGGGAGGGAAAAACCTCCCAGGTGGAGAAAGTCTCAACCAGAGAATGTTCCAGTTGAGCTTATGTTCTCCTCAGGAACTGTTAAATTCCAAATAGCTTCTTTTAGCTCCCATAAAAGGGCATGGGAGCAAGCACACTGGCACCCTCTCCTTGAGCAGTGATTGTCTGGTGTGAGGCACTGAAGTTGCCTGGGAGGACTTGACCATCAGGATCCTCCCAGGCCCTTAACAGAGGAAAGCTGTGTGTGTCCTGGCACACATTTGCACTCCCCAAAGTTTCAACATGAGTTGACTTTATCACAGTGGTAGGATTATATAAAGCACTATTCAGTAACAGTGGAAAGTCTGTCAGAAGGTGCCTATACATACGCAAGTATTCATTTATATTTTGTTCTAAAAGCTCCCTTCACTTAAGATTCAAGCATCTCTGATTATGTGGTGGGTCCTCAAGGTCTTTTGAAAGACAGACAAAGGGGCTCAACCAGGGGAAGCAAGTAGAGCCCCACAAGCTTGTTCTAGGACAAAAGCAGCCTCCTAGGAAGTGTTTTTAATAAAATCCAACTTTCAGATCATCCCCTGATCTATCTTCAAATCACGGCTGACTTCTCAGAAGACGAGGCTGCCAAAACAAAAAAAGCCGCCTCGGCACAGGTTCCCTGGAAGACAAGTCCCTTGGTGGCAGTGGTGACAGACAGACCTCTCAACACAGGCTTGGGAGGCTGTGAAAGCACAGACACCGATGGCCAGGATCAGCGGAACCTTCCGCAGCTATCTGGGGCATCAGTGGGTGAGCCACTAAATTTGGCGGTGCTGATGACCACGATAACAAACCAAGGAGCCACAAAAGAGAGGAGAATGGGAGCTGTCACATCATAACTAAGGATGATGCTGTGTGTGCACAGTGGCAAACCCTCAGGGGCTCTGAGAACTATTTAAGTTGGAGTTTAAGTTGGGGGTGGGGGGCTTCCCTAATAGCTCAGTTGACGAAGAATCCACCTGCAATGCAGGAGATCCCGGTTTGATTCCTGGATCGGGTTCTCCTCCGGAGAAGGGATAGGCTACCCACTCCAGTATTCTTGGGCTTCCCTTATGGCTCAGCTGGTAAAGAATCCTCCTGCAGTATGGGAGACCTGGGTTCGATCCCTGGGTTGGGAAGATCCACTGGAGAAGGGAATGGCTACCCACTCCAGTATTCTGGCCTGGAGAATTCCATGGACTGTATGTATAGTCCATAGGGTCACAAAGTCAGACAGGATTGAGTGACTTTCACTTTCATTGGAGGGAAGCTGGGATTGGAGGTGACAGCTGAGTCCTGCACAGCAGGTCACATCAGAGACAAAGAAATACAATGAACTTTTGCTGCCCTCTCCCCAGTTCAAGGCTGGTGGGATATGGGAAACAAAGGACAGAAGAGAAAAGTCCAAGTTTGTGGAAGTGCAAGCTGTAAATCTGAGATTCAGTCATCTGTGCTTACAGAAAGCCCAAATGGAGAAATTTTTAACAACATACCACTATACAGTTGGCAACATTCACTACTCAAGCTTATAAATTATAAATTTTTTTGTTGGACTCAATTTTATTCTTAATTCTTTCTTCTCCCCCAGACTGAATGGCATTGCTTATCTCCATAAATATTATATGCTGATTTAGTGCAATTAAAAATGATAAAATAATAAATTAGATAAAGTGGGTAGTACAAAAAATAGTAGTACTATAGCACTATCATTTGAAGGAAAAAAATTGGATTTTACACCACCTCAGCTACTGCCAAAACCTCTAGAGCTGCTGATAAGCCCCACAGATGCCAAGAGCACAGGGTCCACTAGTTTCCAACTGTGTTTCTTGTTGAACTTTTTCTGATAGAATTCTCACTCCTGCTCACTTCTTCACTGACGGGTGGCAGTGCATTCTTCAGGATCCACAGTTAGGTTAAATGGGGATAAGAATCAGTTCTATCTCTCAGAAATAGAGGCATCAAATAAGACAAAGAGACTATACTGATGATATATGTAAGTTCCTTCCCTCCCACATTTCCTACTTTCTAAAATATAATTTTATTTATTTATTTATTTTTGGCTGTGCTGGGTCTTTGTTGCTGGGTGGGCTTTCCCTAGTTGCTGCGATGGGGGCTACTCTCTAGTTGTGGTGCATGGGCTTCTCATTGCAGTGGTTTCTCTTATTGTGTCGCATGGACTCTAGGGCTCGTGGGCTTCAGTAGTCGGGGTCCGTGGGCTCGCTTGTAGTTCCCAGGCTCTAGAGCACAGGCTCAATAGTTGTGGCTCACAGGTTTAGTTGTTCGATGACATGTGGGATCTTCCCGGACCAGGGATTGAACCCGTGTCTCCTTCATTAGCACGCAGATTCTTTACCGCTGAGCCCCTAGGGAAGCCCATATTCCCTGCTTTAGAGTATCTATTCACCACTACCCCCAGCTTAAAAGGAGGAGCCCTACAGGCCACATGATCCTCTTCCCTGGCCTTAGCTGATGAAATGCCAGATGGACAGCTGAGCCAGCCTGGACCAGCCAGATTCTCTTTCCCAGGAATTTGAGACACTGAGTCACATAGCCCTGGAGAACCAAGCTGGAAGTTGATAGAGACTTGGGGTCCAAGATTACACTTGGGAGTAGCCCTGATGGGCGTAGGCAAGTGAGTGGACAGAGAAGCCAGCCCACAGAAAGAAGAATGAAGTGGCCTTTCAGATAAAAACAGGCAAGACTCTGCATTCCCCCAAAGAGGAGAGAGAGTAGGAGAAACTTCTAGTAACTGTCCAGTTCCCATACATCTCAGCTCAAATATACTTCCTGTATTTGGTGTATAATTCTTCTGTGAGTGAGTGAAAGTCTTTGCGACCCCATGGACTAAGGCTGCCAGGCTCCTCTGTCCATGGAATTCTCCAGGCAGGAACCCTGGAGTGAATAGCCATTCCCTTCTCCAGGGGATCTTCCTGACCCAGGGATCAAACCCAGGTCTCCCGCATTGCAGGCAGATTCTTCACTGTCTGAGCTACCAGGGAAGCCCAAGAAAACCGGTGGGTAGCCTATCCCTTCTCCAGAAGATCTTCCTGAATATTCTAATATAATAAACCTACTGTTCTTGTTTCAGTTTAGTTACTTTAAGTAAGTTTTTGTTACCTGCCAAAAAAAAAAAAATGAGGAGAGATAATTGTAAGATCATAACATGGAAAGCACCATGTAAGATTAATTTTGTCTTTGAGTGTCACCTAGGACATAGCAGCCATTAGGGAAAGGCAAGAGAAGTCCAAGTACACCTTCCAGACCCCAAAAGCGACTGATACCCTCATAAATAAGGTATCAGGATCTGGAGACAGCCAGAGGAACACCCTGTGTAGAAAAATGTTCAGATTCTTGATAAGGGCTGGTATTCACCACAATTCTCATTGGCTATGTGGCAGAATCCAAATGTAATCTACTAAAGCAAAGGGAACTGTATTAGACCACCAAATGCTAAGTCCATGGGAGGAGGCAAAGGGAAGGGGAGCCGATATCAGGCTTGGAAATCTGTCCTATCTCAGCCGTACTTTCCTTTGTATTAGCTTCATTCTCAGGCAAGCAACCTACGATGAGAATAAGACAGCTGGCTCCCGGCAGCTCCAGGTTTTGTCCTGTCAGCTTAGTAACTCCCCCCAAGAATACCTCGTAGCTTACAGTTCCAGTCAGATTCCCAGGGATGGTTCTGATGGGCCTGATTTGGGTCATATGCTTACCCTGAACCAATCACAGTTGCCGAGGGAATGCAGTATTTTCTTTTTTTTTTTTATTTTTTTAAATAAATTTATTTATTTTAGTTGGGGGCTAATTACTTTACAATATTGTAGTAGTTTTTGCCATACATTGACATGAATCAGCCATGGGTTTACATGTGTTCCCCATCCTGAACCCCCCTCCCACCTCCCTCCCCATCCCATCCCTCTGGGTCATCCCATTGCCCCAGCCCTGAGCATTTGTCTCATGCATCGAACATGTAATGGTGTTCTGTTTCACATATGATAATATACATGTTTCAATGCTATTCTCCCAGAACGTCCCACCCTCACCTTCTCCCTCAGAGTCCATAAGACTGTTCTATGCATCTGTGTCTCTTATTCTGTCTCGCATATAGGGTTATTGTTACCATCTTTCAAATTCCATATATATGGAATGCAGTATTTTCTTTTCTTGGGCCTGGGGTGAGGGAGTGGTGCCAACCTCATCTGATTCACACGGACTGAGAGCTGGGTCAGGTAGTTGCCAAAAGAAAATCAGTGGGTGGTGTACCCAAAAATAAAGAGGAAGTCATCCCAGGAGATACCCTGAGCTTGAGCTTCTGAGACTTAAAAATGAGAAAGGAGCTTCCTTTAGAAAGAAAAACCTCTTTATTTTAAAATGGGCAGAGGGACCAAAAGACTGGTGGGCATTACATACATACAGCCTGCCCTTACCCACTGCACAAATATTTATCAAACCCCTACCATAGAGAGAGAGAAAGAGGTACCTGTGGATGAGTCAGTCACTGTCCTGAGGCTCAGCCTCCCCACCCAGTCTCATCGCCAGCTCCCTGAGTCATCCCATGCCCCACCCAGTGAGTTTTGCCTTTCCCACAGTTTTCTTGAATCTCCTGGGACAGATGGCCAGCTCTTGGAGCTGAAAAGGAAAAGGGGTGTCTTTCAGAAAGTGGCGTGCCTCTCCTGTAAGCAAAGCTAGAAGAAGAGCTGGCTCAGATGGGCTGCTGCTGCTGCTGTTGCTGCGTCGCTTCAGTCGTGTCCGACTCTGTGCGACCCCATAGACGGAAGCCCACCAGGCTCCGCTGTCCCTGGGATTCTCCAGGCAAGAACACTGGAGTGGGTTGCCATTTCCTTCTCCAATGCATGAAAGTGAAAAGTGAAAGTGAAGTCGCTCAGTCGTGTCTGACTCTTCGCGACCCCATGGACTGCAGCCTACCAGGCTCTTCTGTCCATGGGATTTGCCAGGCAAGAGTACTGGAGTGGGGTGCCATTGCCTTCTCCCCAGATGGGCAGGGGTGGTGATTATTAACTTAGCAATTTCTGATGTATTTAAAATCAAATTTTCTCTCTTATAAAAGACTGATTCATAGGTGACTTCTGCCTTTTTCCCTTTCTGTTTAAAAACACACACACAGAACGCTTATCATCCTTTTAGATCCATACACTCAGATATCTCTCCCTGCTTGAAACCTCTCCTTTTCCTCTCTTCAGTCTCTTCCTCATTTACCTGAGAGGCAGAATGTCTCACCTCTTCCCTGTACTCTTACAGCACACTGTCAACGTCACAGTTACAGCGCTTTTCATACTGTGTGATGGCACTCTGGCTAGTCCACCAGACGGTGGATGCCTCAGAAATGTCAGGAAGGATGCCAGTCTTTTCTTGTGCCCCAGCACTGTACCCACAGTCTGGTACATAGATAGTCCTCCACAGATGTCAGTGAGTGAAAATGAACAAACTGTTGCAGAGCTCAGAGGTTTAATAGGTGGAAGATCCTCTATATTGGAGAGTTTTCTTAGAGGTAAATGGACCTCTGTGAAGTAACTAAGAAACTTTTTCTTCTCAACATAATCTTGAGTAGCTCTCTGTGGTAGATAATTCAGGGCCAAGAATATAGACACTAAAAGGAAATGTTTTTCAGTAATTGTATAGGATGTGAAGCCTGAGATCTTACAACTCACTTTAGGGGAAAACTACAGCAGCTTAATTACTGTCGTAATGCATTCAATGTTTGGATATAATATGAAACCCTTATTACACACTTTACAATTAATCGGCAATTAATTTAGATATGCAGTTGTGCTGTACAGAATAAAATGCAAAAGTATAAATATAAATGATGAATAATAAGCCATAATGGACTGTCAGGATCTGGAATCCTCTAAAAGACAATAGGCCATTTGACTTTCTAGTTTCTACTGGAAGTCATTTGGGGGTGTTTTAGATGTGTTTGGAGAATTAAAAACACTCTATTATTCCAAATAATAGCAAAAAATCACAGCTAAAAAGGGAGAGGAATTCCAATCTCCTTCAGTATGTCATCTTGCCATTCTCCCTGGTAAATGCGAGGCAATGTTCCTGTTTACTCACTTTTCATTTAACAAGTGCTGATTGGGCATCTATTGTGTGCTACCTGTTTTCCAAGTGAAGAAGATGGTGGATGGAATTGTAATTAACTCGCCCTAAGCATAATAGACTGAAGCTCATTTAAGAAAGCGACAAGGACTTCCCTGGTGGTCTAAGGGCTAAGACTCCACACTTCCAACGCAGGGGGCCCGGGGTTCATCCCTGGTCAGGGAACTAGATCCCACATGCGGCATTAAGAGTTCACATGCTGTAACTAAAGATCCTGCATTCTGCAACTAAGACCCAGTGCGATCAAATAAACATATGTATTTTTAAAGGAGAATTTCTAACTTCTTACTTACTCATTCAAAATAACATCTTCCTAGGGACCATTGTTAAAGACTCTAGTCTTTGTACACTTTCCACTTTACAACTAGGTTTTCCATAGATATCTCATGTAGTGTCCACAGTAACTCCTAGTGTAGATAGGACTATTATAGATTCAGTGTTGCAACTGGGAAAGTGAAATAAACTATCCAAGATGACAGCAATGGTCAGTTATTGAGCCAGGACCAGGACCAAGGTTCCTGACTCAGAGTCTAGCTCTTTTCCCAGTTATTCTGCGTTTAAACAGGAGGTCAGACTAGTGCAGCTAAAAATGGTTTTAGAATTCAACTCTGGCAAAGACATGCCATCAAGAGTCTTTCTCAAATGCGATCTCATCTATATTTGTACAGGGCTATGAAAAGATACCTGCCACCTGCTATCTATTTCTGGGCCTTCCCTGGTAACTCAGCCGGTAAAGAATCCACCTGCAGCGCAGGAGACCCCAGTTCAATTCCTGGAAGATCCCCTGGAGAAGGGATAGGCTACCCACTCCAGGATTCTTGGGCTTCTCTGGTGGCTCAGATAGTATAGAATTTGCCTGCAATGTGGGAGACCTGGGTTCGATCCCTTGGTTGGGAAGAGCCCCTGGAGGAGGGCATGGCAACCCACTCCAGTATTCTTGCCTGGAGAATCCCCATGGACAGAAGAATCTGGCAAGCTACAGTCCACGCGGTTGCAAAGCATCAGACATGACTGAGTGACTAAGCACAGCACATGTGAAAAAATGGAAGAGAGATTGTGGTCATTGGCGTCCATCCCTTCCTCCAATAATATCTCTTAATAATTGTCATAGACTTTCTCCATTCACAGAATCCAGCCATGAAAAGATGAAACCGTATGTGGAACACTGTTGATAAACTGGAGGGCCCTGAAGTTGTGCTTCTGCAAGCTTTAAACAACCACATCAAAAATGCACTGGAGTTTAAATCCTTGGATGCTTCTTAAGAGCTCAACCGGCTGCTTAGAATCAGACACAAAAATCAATGACATATGTCCTTGAAGAAACGAAAACCAAAACACTTTAAGCTTTGCCAAGTGAAGTTTTTCCTGAAGTGTTCCTTGGAGTGAGGTTGATATTTAGCATTCTCAAGTGAGCTGTTAGGCCCCGATGCAATATAAATAGATATAACTTAGTGGCTGGTGACAGGGGATTTTACTCACGTCTGTCCCTCTGCCCTCTGTCTAGTCTGTATTATAGCCAAACGGCCTGTAATAAATCCTGTCAGCTCACAGGGCCTGGTGAGTGTAAGTATCTCTTACCGGAGCCATTATGTGTTAGTACCTTTGAGGTAGGTCATTATCTGTGTTGGTGGCCTTTTGCAAACTTTGAAGAGTTGTGAGGAAAGGAAAAAATCTCCAAAGAGTAAGTGATGCAATTTTCTGAACTAAATTGTCTCACTGTTGAATTCATATTACTGAACCAAACTGGGGTCCATTCACCTGACATAAGAAAAGGCAACCTGACACCAGTTGTGGTGAGAGAAAGTACAGCATTTATTGCAAAGCCAAGCAAGGAGAATGGATGGCTCATGCTCATAGATCTAACTAAGCTCCCCAGTGGCTTTTAGGGAAGTGTTTTAAAGGCAGTGCGAGGGGTAGGGTTGCAGGGTGCCTGGTCAGCTTGTACACAATTCTCTGGTTGGTTGATGATGAGGTAACAGAGTGATGTTTCAGGAATCTCATGTTTGATGATGAGGTAATAGGGTGATGTTTCAGGAATCTCAACCATCAAGCTTCTGGTTCCAACCAGTCTGGGGTCTACATGCTGATGGTCAGCATGTCGTTAACTTTTTCCACATGATAGGGATTTTATTATCTGCAAAACAGCTCAAGAACATGACTCAGAATATTATCAATAGCCCTTGAGGAGAAACTGAAGATCCTTGGTTTGTTTTATGGCAAACTATTATTTTTGTCTTGCTTGACAGTTTTCCTTTGTTTCTGCATTTTCTCAGTTCTCTAATTAAATTTGCTTTTTGGAACTCCGAGAAGGCCTAGGAGACTAAAACTCTTCTACAAACAAGAGGGACATGGGGAGTGGTCCTTCCCTTGAAAGTTTCCCTCAGGGTCCTGCCTGTTTTATGCTGAAGTCCAGTCCCTAATATGATGATGTTTGGAGATCTGATTTGGGGTGGTAGTTAGGTATAGACAAGGTCATGAAGATAGGGCCCCCATGACAGGATTAGTGCCCTTATTTAAAAAAAGGCACCAAAGAACTTGATTTCTCTCTCTCTCCCTCCCTCCATGTTCATGTGCTAAGGAAAGATCATGTGAGGACAGAGCAAGAAGGAGGCTGTCTCAGCTGAAGGATACAGCCCTGACCAGACACTGAGTCTGCTAATCTTAGACTATCCAGCCTCCAGCACTGAGAAATAAATTCCTGTTGTTTAAGCCACTCAGTTTTAAATTTTGTATGATAGCCCACGCTGAATAAGATATGTGTATAGTGGAAGTGGATTAAATTTAACAGCAGAAAACCTGGCTCATCTCTTGTCCTTGCTTAACCTCTTTGTGCCTTAGTCTCCTTATCTGTAGAATGGGGAACTAGAAATAACTCTCACTCCCCGCATCACAAGGTTCTTTTTTAAAAACTTTTTATTTTGTATTGGAGTTTAGCCGATTAACAATCATGTGATAGTTTCAGGTGGACAGCAAAGGGACTCAGCCATACATATACACGTATCCATTCTCCCCACCTCCTTGGGCTTCCCTGGTGGCTCAATTGGTAAAGAATCTGTCTGCAATGCAGCAGACCCAGGTTTGATCCCTGGGTGGGGAAGATTCCCTGGAGAAGGAAACGGCAACCCACTCCAGTACTCTTGCCTGAAAAATCCCATGGACAGAGGACACTGGCAGGCTATAGTCCATGGGGTCATACGAGTAGGACATGCCTTAGGGACTAAACCACCGAATTGCCCCCCCATCCAGGCTGCCACATAACAATGAGCAGCTTTCCCTGTGCTATAAAATAGTACCTTGTTGGTTATCTATTTTAAATATAGCAGTATGCACATGTCCATCCCAAACTCCCTAACTATCCCTTCCCCTCATCTTTCTCCCCCGGCAATCATAAGTTCGTTCTCTAAGTCTGCCAACATCAGAAGGTTCTTGTGAGAATCCAGTGAGGGAAGATTTGTAAACTGCCAACAGCATTGCTTTTTTGATCTTCTCTTGAGGATCTTGAGTTTCATGACTCAAATAATGTGTTGTTGAGAATCTGCCATTAAAGTTGAAATGGCAAAATTGTGTAGGAAAAATAAAAATGGAAAAAGAGGTTAAGAGCTCTACAAAATATTTTTATTTTTAAAATGCTGGAGGTCTGAACCCATGCATGCTAATTGTTTTAAGTGAATGCATTTTGATGGTTTGGTTGTTTAAAAAAAATCTGAGCTAGTTTGAATTCTTGTATTAGAACTCAAGAAAAATCATTGTAATTCTATTTGCTATGTTTAGTGTTATTTTATATTTTATAATACTTATATATTATAGTATTCTTTAAGGTATTTGAAAGCTAACCCACCAAGCTCTTCTGTCCATGGAATTCTCCACGCAAGAACACTGGAGTGGGTATCCATTCCCTTCTCCAGTGGGTCTTCCCTACCCAGGGGTCAAACCCAGGTCTCCCGCATTGCAAGCAGATTCTTTACCATCTGAGCCACCAGGGAAGCCCTCTGAACTGAACTCATATGATCACAAATGGCACCTTGTGGTACATGTGATATTTTAGCCTAGCTGTTATGGACTGCATTTCTTACTTTTTTAAAATATTTTTTTAAATTTTAGAACAAATTTAGATTTATTAAAAAATAATGAAGCTAGTATACAGAGTTCCAATAAACTCCACACCTAGTTTCCCCTATTATTAATATCTTAACATTAGTATGGTATATCTGTCACAGAAAATGGACCAGTATTGACACATTATTAATAACTAAGGCTATACTTTATTCAAATTTCCTTAGTTTGCATCTGATCTCCTTTTCTGGTTCCAGGGTCCCCTGTAGAAGAATATCACATTACATTTAGTTATACCTTTTTTTATGTCTTGAGAATTCCTGGCAGTCCAGTGGTTAGTGCTTGGCACTTTCACCACTATGGGCCCAGGTTCGATCTCTGGTTGGGGAACTAAGATCCTGTGGCACAGCCAAAGTTAAAAAAGAATAGTACTGGGTCAGGAATTTTGTAGAATGTCCCTCAGATGGGATTTGACTGGTGTTCTGCTCATGAGTGGGGCTTCCCAGGTGGTGCTAGTGGTAAAGAACCCACCTGCCATTGCAGGAGATATGAGAGGCACGAGTTCAATCCCTGAGTGGGAAAAATCCCCTGGAGGAGGACATGGCAACCCTCTCCAGTATTCTTGTCTGGAGAATCTCATGCACAGAGGAGCCTGGCAGTCCACAGGGTCATAAAGACTTGGACATGATTGGAGCAAATTAGCATGCACACACACACTGCTCATGATTAGACTGGAGTTATGGGCTTTTGAGAGGAATCTTCTTATAGACGTTCTAATCACATGAATTTGGGAATACTCGAGTAGAGAGTCAGATAATTCTCTGCCATAAGGAAAAATCTTTTGTCCTGAAGCACCATGGTCTGCAATGGACATCTAACACCTAGAGAAGTGAGAAGTGTTATCCATACAAAAAGAAACTTACAGCAAGATCTATTCTAGACCTAACTAATCCCAAGAAGCCATAGACTGCCACAGGTCTGTTCACTGTCTAAAATCCTTTTGTTCTGAAGTCTTTCAACACATCTCCTGTAGTAAGTTTTCTGAGGGGAAAAGATTTTCAGTTTATTATGGAATTTGATGGGAAAGAAGTATTCATTCATTTTATAAGAATCGTTACTCAACTAGATATCTGAAACCTCTATAGTATCCTGAACACAAATGAGTGAATAAGAATATGGGAATTATGCACTGAGAAGAACTCATAAGTTTGCCGCTGACAAGTATGTACCCATGTGTGCTAAGTCACTTCAGTTGTGTCTGACTCTCTGCGACCCCATGGACTGTAACTGGCCAGGCTCCTCTGTCTATGGGATTCTCCAAGCAAGAATACTGGAGTGGGCTGTCATGCCCTCCTCCAGGGTGTCTTCCTGACCCAAGAATCAAACCCGTAGCTCCAGAATTGCAGGCGGATTCTTTACCACTAAGCCACTGGGGAAGCCTCATGTACCAGCAGAAGAGTCAAATTAATGGCGTCTCTACCACACCAAGCACCTGGGACATTATTTTAAAAATGGAGTGGCAACTCCAGTATCCAGACCAACGTCAGGTTGCGACAGGCTGATACTATAGTTTAGAGAAGCAAGTTTGAATTTGAATATAAGAAAATGTAGGAATCCTGAACTCTCAAGACAACTATCTTATTTAATTTTCTGCAAAGGCTGTGCTGTTAGTAAAGGGAAAACAATTTTCCAAATATAGAAAAAAATATAAATGTTGTATAGTACACATGCATATGTTCTATCTGCAGTTTGATTTTTGCAGTTGACAGAATGTCTCCGTGTATGTGAGTGTTCAGTTACTCAGTCCCTTTATAATCCCACTGTGATCTTTATTCAGTTCTGTATAACAAAGCAGCTTGTATTTATTTAGATTCTATCTGTGCATTATTTTATCTCATTTAATCCTATCTGTTGCAGGTACTCACTGTCCTCTTCTATAAAATGAGGAAATTGAGGCTTAGAGAAGTTAAGTAATTTGCTCAAGATACACAAATAAAGTCAGGATTCAGGACCAAGGCAAGGACTATTTGACTCCAAAATCTCAGCTCCTACTGGGTTAAACTACCTTTGTGTCCATAAGTTATTTCAAAATGCCTTCTGTGTAAGTAAGCCACATGTCTTTTCTTAGAAGCTCTTGTAATTTCTATCCACATGGCATGTGCTTAATCATACTTGAAAATAAGGAAAGAGGGATTTATTATTCCTACTAGTTACCACTGTCAAGGTAATAAAAAAAAAAAAATCCAATTGTCTCATCATAATTGACTCATAGGCTAAAAAGGATTCTGGGACCCAAGTCCACTCTATGGAGGAGTCTTACCCTCACATCACCAAACAATTCTCAGACACCAGCTAGGTGTCCAACAACTCAACCCAATTCTGGTACCATCTGTCAGGAGACAGCTTCAGATTCCACAGGTTAAGGGCTGGGTCCTATAGGACTCTCCCTAATCCCCAACTTCAGATGCCAGGTGCAAACCCAGATTATCATGTGTGCTTCTGACCTACCAGCTGCAGATTAGTGTTTCCCCTGTACCCCCTCTTGGGGTTTGATTAATTTGCTAGGGTGGCTCACAGAACTCAGAGAAACATTTTACTTACTAGATTATGTGTTTATTATAAAAGAATGTAACTCAGGAACAGCCAGATGGAAGAGAGATCCAGGGTAAGGTGCAGGGAAAGGGTGCTTTCTTCCCGAATCCCCATGTGTTCACCTACCCATAAGCTCTCTGAACTCCATCCTTTTGGATTTTTATGGAGGATTCATTCCATAGGAATGATTAATTAAATTATGCCACTCATGACTGAAATCAACCTCCAGCCCCTCATTCTTCCCCAGAGATCATGGGTGAGACTGGAAGTTCAAATCCTCTAATCACGTGATTGGTTGTCCTGGTAACCAGCCCTCATCCTTTGGCACCATGTAAATGTCACGCCATTGACAAAACCAAAGACACCTTTATCTCTCTCAGCACTTAGGGAACTCCAAAGGTTTTAGGAGCTCTGTGCCAGGAACAAGAGATAAAAATCAAATGTACATTTCTTATTATAAATTACAGTATCACAGATGCCAACAGTAAGATAAGGGAAGGCCAGTCATTCAACAGCCCTGTTACCTGAAGCCAGAGTGACTTGAACCTCCATATCCTAAAATAGAGTGTATTAATGAAAAATCTGAGGTGTATGTAGGTCAACAGACCAGAAGATGATCCCCTTTGGAAGACAGTTTGTTACAATTCCCAAGGGGAAGTGATATGACACTAGGAAATACCAGGGTCAGTCAGGAAGAAGAAAGAGAGGGAGAAACTGTGGGGAAAAGCCTTTATTGTCATTTTCATGGAAGGAACAGGTGAGGCAGGGGAAACAGGCTTAGAACTGGCTAGTTTGAGTAATTTCAGCAGGCTCTGGGCAAAAGAGGCTGTCCCTAGTTGTCTGGTACATGGCCCTGGAGCAATCAGGGCAGGGGGATAGTAGTCCCAAATATGAGAACTTGATAAAGGAGGTGGTTGGGGGTGGGGGCTCTGGGTTGTCTGGTTGGTATTTGAAAATCATTGGTGGCAAGTTTACTATCTCTAGGAATAGCCTAAACCTGGGAGCTAGAGTCCTATGAGGGTCAGCAAGACCCCAAGATATCAAAACATTAGAAAACAGAAAATAAAAGATACAGTTAGTACACTCTAGCTAGAGAATTTCCAGCTCTTCTAAGTTGGGAAGAGCATTCAAATCTATCCATAAGCCAAGTAGAAATATCCAAAGCTAATTCAACTGTAAACAATGGAGATGGGTCTTAATCCCCTGTAAGAGAACCTCTTGCATATAGAGGAAGAACAACAAAAACAAGGCAATGTGTCTCTCTTCCTGCCCTGCAGATAGGTTCATCTGTACCCTTTCTCTAGATTCCATATATATATGGCAATATATAATATTTGTTTTTCTCTATCTGACTAACTTCACTCTGTATAACAGATTTTATGTCCATCCTCACCCCTACAAATGACCCATTTTCGTGCCTTTTTATGGCTGAGTTATATTCCATTTTATATATGTACCACATCTTCTTTATCCATTCATCTGTGGTGACCTAGAGTGGGGGGATGAGAGGGTGGGAGGGAAGCTCAAGAAGAAGGAGATATATGTATACATATAGCTGATTCACATTGTTGTACAGCAGAAACTAACACAACATTGTAAAGCAATTATACCCCAAAAATAAAAATAAAAGATTTTTAAAATAACAAAAACCTAAGATATTGGTAATGACAACTGAGCCTAGACTGTCTGGGTTAATTTAAAGGACTTGTCACAAGCTAGTGCTTCCCAAGAGGACATAAAAGTTTAGCACCCATCAAACATTACAAAGTAACATTACAACGATATTATTTTTTTAAAATGCAGTTTATTAGCAAGTTACAGTCTCTACACTAGTGTATGTAGTTCAGGTGCACACACACACATATACACATAGTAATAGCTTGCCTAAATGTGAGCTCATCATCGGATACCACCCACCCCTCCCCCGACACACACCAAATCACAAATTCTCAAGAGTCTGTGTTTAGTGGGTCCAAGTTGACATGGCTGAAATGGGTCTTTTTGTTTTCCTCAAAAGCATTGAGATATACGAAGACAAAGTAAAGTTAAACCTGCCGATTTTGACCTCACAGCTTCCTTAGGAACAGAAGCAGTATTTTCAAATCCAACAGTGCTGTTTACTCCAGGAAATGTTTTCCTCATAGTCGCGGCAAAATCAAACATCACAGTATCTCAAATTCCAACAAACACTTTATTCTCCTCACTAATGTCTCGAAACCTTCGGAAGCCAAAGCCTGGAAAAAGCCCTCTGGCAATAAACGTGAATGTTTTACAAAGGGTAGAGAGAAGTTGCAAGAGGATAAATGTTTCTGTTAACTGTATTGGAGTATTTTTCTTTGGTAGAGTCCCCAAACAAACTTGAATAAATTATACACAATGTCGATAGAAGTAAAAGAAGTAGTCTGTAAAGAATTTCCCGGCAAAATAAGGGTCCGTTGAACAGTCAGCTAAATCCTGTCAGAAGGGGAGCGGGGGTGGGGGGGAGAGAATGATTAATGCAAGAATTAGTTGTAATTAAAATTATTTACTTATCTGTTTGGAGAAGGAAATGGCAACCTACTCCACTATTCTTGTCTGGGAAATCCCATGGACAGAGGAACCAGGTGGGCTACGGTCCATGGGGTCTCAAGAGTCGGACACAACTTAGTGGTTAAACCACCACCACCATCATTTACCTATCTATTTATTTAATGATCCATTTCTGTCTCACTGAAAAGAAAAAAAGAGAGAGCTTACCGGTGCAGCTACCCGAAAATGGTACCCACTGTCGAAGAGTGGTGCTACAGGGAGGCTCCAAATGTGCTGATATCCCTAAATAATGAATGAAAGAAAGGTCCATCACATAACTCCATTTTACTCTTCACTGGAAAAAGCCCAGGCTGAAAAGCATTCCCTTGACTGCAGTAGGAGAGGTGTTTGTGGCAATAGTTTTTGATGGTGTTGCTGGAGAAGTCTGCAGCTTCCAAAGGATGCACAGAAGATGCTGAACCAAACCCTGTGACCAGGGTCAGCAAAGGGAAACACTGGCATGTGACTCATGGCATCTCTCTCTCTGTGAGGATCAGAGGCTGTGCCACCATTATAGATGCACTTCTGGAATGCAGAATGCCGAGGAGCTGGAAAATGTTACCTGTGTCATCTCCTGAGAGACTTCTTGTTGACTTTGCATCCCTTTGGCCTCTGTTTTACTAAGGAAACACATATTTCCAAGCGTGAACTTGCACTGGAAGACTATCAGTGGCTCTGTTGTGCTTCAAGAGACAAAGGAAAGAAACGGCAAATGGAAAAGCAGTTATCAGCTCCCACAGGCTACACCTTGAGAAGAAGAGGGGCTTATGGGAACATAACTTGGAAATCCATTCAAAGTTCCAAATAGGCCTGTTATTATACAAAACTCACAAATGCCAATATACTAGTTCACATCTCATTATAATAGAAACGCAATCTCAGATGACTACTGTTGTCGTCGGAATGCTTGTGTCCCCCACCACCCAAATTCGTTATGTTTAAATCCTAACCTCCAGTATGATGGTGTTAGGAGGTAGAGCCTTAAGGAAGTGACAGACCCTGACAGTAGAGCCCTGATGAGTGGGGTTAGTGCCCTCATGAAAAGGACCCCAGAGAGCCCTCTCAGCCCTTCTGCCATGTGAGGACACAGAGAGAAGACGGCTACGTAACAACCAGGAAGTGGGCTCTCATCCTACAGCAAATCTGCCAGTGCCTTGATTTTGGACTTCCCAGGCTCCAGAACAGTGAGAAATGAATATCCATGGTTTAAGCCACCCAATCTATGGAGTTCTTATTATATAGTAGACGGGAACTGACTAAAACTAAAACTGAGATAACATACGATAGTCTTGAAAACCTAGTCTCATGACTTAAGTCATTTCAACATTAGAACTTCTTATCTCCGTAGATTTTAAAAATAATTTGGGGGTATATCCCTTCTTTTTTCACTGGCAGCTGAATTTGCTTTCATCTGACATTTCCAGGATTTGAAATTCTGCAAACTTCTGGTCTGGGTGGGTCTCGTTTGACTCAAAGAGGCAGACAACACAGGTATGGGTGTGGGGGTGAGCCCCATTAGGAATTATCAGTACTTAAAGCTGTCAGAGTGGAAGATCTATCAGAAAGAATCGTTCTTCTCTAGAGGTTGGCCCGGGAATCATCATCAGGAGGATGAGGTCCATCTACCTCTGGGACAACCTACAATCTTGGTTGAGTATATGTGTTACTTTAAGATCACCGCTGTTAGAAAAAAAATGATTCCTAAACTAAAAAAGCCCGATTTATTGTGGGAGACCCAGTTTCAATCCCTGGGTCAAGAAGATCCCCTGGAGAAGGGAATGGCTACCCACGCCAGAATTCTTTCCTGGAGAATTCCATGGATAGAAGTTACAGTCCATAAGGTTGCAAAGAGTTGATCACGACTGAGTGACTAACACCCACTTTTTAGTGGTTCAAGACTACCTTCTGCCACTTTAAGGGATATACAACTTCAGCTTACTTCCTTCCATCGAAGCTAGGGACAAATGAGGAAACACTGTCCCAGGCAGCTCAGAGAGTGCTAGAGAATAGTGCACTTAGCTTTTGCTCTGCCTTGTAATATGGTGGGTTCTGAGTCATGAAATTTTAGCTGCTTGAAAAAGACCGTTCCAAGGCAAGCAGTTGGCTTGTGTTATTAGCTCATTGTAGAAGCAAAGTTGATGAAAGAAGGAGTATGAAGTCTGAGTGAAACAGAGGAAGAGACCAGAGTGGGAGGAAATGATGGAGGAAGAATAACAGAGCTGGGGAAGCAGAAGGAGAGAGGGGAGGACAGAGGAAAGGGAAAGAAAGGGAGAAAGGAAAGAGAGAGAGAGGAAATGTGGAAGGGACAAAGGAGAAACTAACATCAAGAGACACAAGCACCATCCTCATGGTGAGTAGCTCACTTCATAATTTCTGTAAAAGTCTTATAAAGTACCATGATTATTCAAAAGAGCTGATAAAACAGATTCCAGTTTTGTGATTTTGGAGGAAAGGCAGTCATAATGTGAAGTGCCTGCTATGTGCCAGGAAGGGGCCATGTTCTTATGGGTCTCACCTCACTGGGGAGGCAGGAAAGTGATGGTGGAATGGAAGGACTGTCCATCTCCACCACTTATTTGCTCTGACTTTCAGGACAAGCTTTTTGACCTCTCTAAACTAAATGTTCCCACCTGAAAAATATAAACTAGAAAAAAACACCAACCTCAGAGGGTTGTTGTGAGGACTATATGACCCAGTAGTAAAGTGTAGAGTGTCTGGTATATAGTCTGTGCTCAGCAAATGGTAGTAATTAATTTTGCTGTTATTATCACTGATTCTTACAGAGGCTCTCCACTCCATGTTATGATATAATGTTACATTCATCTTATAGGTGAATAAACAGTAGTTCAGTGAGGATAAGATTAATCTTGTCCAAGATTACAGAATTACAGAATTAATAAGTGATGGAGACAGAATCTGAACCCCGGTCTGCCCAGCTCCAAACTCTGATTCCATTTTTTAACTCCCCTGGGGGAAGTAGATGGTGTCTGCATTAGCATTGCTCCAAGGAGCTCACAGACATGTGCAGCCCCCACATCCAGGGAACATGCTACTACTCTAGTTCCCATCCCAATTCAAAGGGACACAGCCAAGGGCAGTCGGCAGCCTGAGAACATCAAATCCAAGGTCAGGCTCACTTTGCAGGTATGAGCATACAGCCCAGAGCCTTTCTATACCTTGGAAGAAGGTTGGAAGGTCCCAGGCTTCATTTTGAAAATCCCTCCCTCAAACTGGCCCACCTCTCAACCCAATCATCGTTCTGTAACTAAAAACTTTCCACCTCCTAAATTATTAATCAAATTGTGAGGAAACCTCAGGCTTGGTATTCAGATAATAAAAACAGAATTATCTTTTACAGCTATGAACTTACTTGATTTCCAGAGAGAATTTGACATTGGTGGGTGTGTACTTATTAACAGGAATATGGTAATTGTAATTTCCAGACCTAATTAAAGGAAAAAATAAAATCACAAATCAAAATATGCAAGGAAGGGTTCAGTCTTTTTTTCTACTTTGTATACTACATAAACTGTGAAATATTCTATGTGATAGATACAGAAAATCAAGTTTAGCACAGTTTCATGTTTTTCAGAGATATACCTGTCAAATTTCAAAGTGATCTCTTTCAGATCAAACTCTATAAAATATACCACAAACAGATTCATGGTTTCTTAGAATACACAGAAGAAATGATGGAAAGTCAAATCTTCGACCAAATGCACAAAACTAAACCAACAGGAAATGACTTCAACTTCCCTTAAGGAGACAGAGATTTCAGAAAACAAATGAGGCAAAGGCCTCAAACTTAACAGTTCCTCTGGAAAGAACTGGAAATAATAACTACCAGTCCTGATACAGTAAATCACTCCCTTTTAGGCAACATCAGCAGGAAATACCAGGTACTTTCAAAAATGGAATCAAGTAAAATTATTATAGTCCTAATTATCATTGAGTAATGGAGAAAACCGCATGATAGAAATGCTTATATAGGGATTCCTCCCACCCTTGGGGAGGGATGGTTGGGAAAAAGGGGGAGTTCCTTTTATTCATATTGTAATGAAAACTCAAGCAAAAAGGCACATTGTATCTAATACAAGTTCTTATGACCTTCCTATCCCTTGAATTATGTACAGAAATAAAACCAGATAAATGAGGGAAAGGGCCAGTCATTTTAAATTCTCTTTAATGAATACTAAACTGAGTTGTTAAAAATGAGAAAGTAAAAATAAAAGCAATAGATGTGAACTGGGATCAGGAGGACTTTGTCCTACCAGAGGAAACTTAGATAAATAGAAGTCGTTTCTTACTATGTGCCTCCCAGTATCTATGTGCTTCCCTGAAACCCAACTTCTTAGGTAGTAAATATCCTCATCTTACAGACGGGAAACAGGTATGCAAGGAGAATGAACTTCTTGTCAATTGGAATTTGAATGCAAATCATCTTACTCTTCGTCATCACATCATTCTACCAAACCAATTGATGTCTGTCTCTGACTTTTTCAAGCTCACTGAGCCTCAAGTTCTTTAACTTCAAAATGGGGATAAATAATACCAACCTTGTGTGATTTTGTGAGAATTCAATGAGATAATGAATGTAAAGGTCATATACAAATAATAAAGTGTCATACAGGTTATTTTCAAAAATCAGGTCCAGGAAATTCCCCAGTGGTCCAGTGGTTAGGATGCCCAAACTCTCATTACCTGGGTTCAATCTCTGGTCAGGGAACTAAGATCCTACAAGCTGTGTGGCACAGCCAAAAATGAAAAAAAAATATAAAAAAAATTTTTTTATAAAAGTCAGGACCATCAGCCTGAAGCCTAAGCTATATCAAGCTTAAAAAGAAATAAGGCTGAGAGGACTTCCCTGGTGGTCCAGTGGATAAGATCCACCTGCCAATGCAGGGGACATGCGTTCAACTACTGGTCTGTGAAGATTCCACATGTGACAGAGCAACTGAGCCTGTGTGCCACAACTACCGAGTTGACATGCTGTGACTGCTGAAGACTGAGCACCTAGAGCCTGTGCTCTGCAAAATACGCAGCCTTGCCTTTAACCTAGCAGGCTGAAATATGAGCTTAACCAAACCAGTAAATACTTATCAAATAAAGAAAAATACCTCTCCATTCTTAATACCTTCAACTTGCATATTTTACTTACTGAAGCTTCTGTGCTTGCCCTCTATGCTTCTAGATGCATCATTACCTTTATGCATGTGATACACTAGAGATGAACGTTGCTGCAAACTTTTGCAATGCCCAGATTTTTTTCCTCTTAACTGAAAAGGTTAGCATACGCTCTATTTTTTCAGCAATTAAAATAATGATATCCCTTGTTATTAAAATATATAAATGTCAGCTCACTCATAACTCAGAGCCATCAGTAATAATGTCTTCCTTTCCTATAAAATTAACTAACAGCTCTGTGCCTATGGTATATGGCCTCCGAGAGCTGCCCCCTAAGCTTTGTGCTCTGGACTTACCCATTAAACCAGGAGACTGTAATCTTCGGAGCCATGGTTTATTGACATTTGCTAATACCAACCATTTTACGATTCCCTCGTCCACCGTGTAACAAATGTGTTTTCCACTTGAGGAGCCATGTAAGCACACATCGATTTTGCCATGTAACATCAGCTTTCATTCCAATCTCCAAAACCCTGAGCCCTGAGTAAATTCCAGAAACAATAGGAGATAGTGGGGAGGCTTACGCACCCGCACTGGAGGCTTCTACTGCAATACCGCTGATCTATTATTTGCTGGATTTCCATAATCTGAATAGAACTGATGGTTGTATCAATCCCTGAATTGAGAAGAAATAAAGAAAGTGAACTCTTCTGCAGAGAAAAAGAGCATTGTGCTCCAGTGCAGGCTCCAAATTACAGAATGTGAAATAAGAGTTTTCTAGATAAATGGATTCCATTTGCATTCAAATGAGATAAAAAGAGAAGGGGAGAAGGCTTTTGTTGCTGTTACGGTAAATTTTAAGAAAAATAAAAAAATAAAATAAAACTCAAGCTCCAAAAGATAGCCCCATAACATCCAAAAGAAAACCTGGATCACTGAAGTCCTACTAAGTTGAAATTTATTGAAAATGGACAGTGCAATGGGATACGCGATCTGATCAATAAAGAAAGTTTTTGTTTTTTTTTTTTAGAACACAGAAAACCAACTAAAAACTTAGAAGAAAAATAGAAGAGAGCAGGAAGTTCAAATAAATTATTAAAATCCATGAAGATCAACCACAAATGCCTAGCAGTATGCAACCATTTCCAATGCTTCCTTAATAGTTAGGTTGCCACTGATTACAAAAAATGTAATCCCCACAGGTGTTTGGGGCAGAGTTCAGCCTCCATCTCTGTGCCTCTCTCCAGTATTGCTTTCATAGCTTGTTGTTACTCTGCCTAGCTCCACAAAGCCAAAGAAGAGAGTCACTTCAATGTAAACTTACAGTCACTCCTCCAGTCAACGTTGGTTTGTGCCTCTGCTGCCAAGAATGATGTGCTTCTGCCTGTTGAAGAGGAAAAAGTCTGTCAGTCTTCAAGCTTGTTCAGGATGGGAAGAAACCCAGTGTGTGCCCTAGCTGGTCAGTCAGCTGAATGTTTCCCCACCCTTTCTCTCTCTCACTTTTCAACCCATCACATCCCTATGCCACTATTTGTTTCTTTTAATTGATTTGACTGTGCCAAGTCTTAGTTGTAGCATGTGGGACCTAGTTCTCTGACCAGGGATCAAACCCGGGCCCTGTGCATTGTCAGCATGGAATCTTAACCACTGGACCACCAGGGAAGTCCTCCCTATGCCATTTCTTACAGATCTAGTTTATTGTCGCCCTTCTCCAAAAAGTCACCTGTTTTGGAATGAATTAAAGTCCTCCAAATTTTCACACATGTAGCCCTAACTCCTGGTACCTCAGAACGTGACTGTGTTTGGAGATGGGCCTTTAAAGTAACAATTACATTAAAGTGAAGCTGTTAGGATGGGCCCTCATTCAATTTGAGTGGCATTCTTATAACAAGAGGAGATTAGGACAGGAAAAGCCTTGTGTGTGTGGAGGAGGGAATTTGCAAGGATGCAGAGAGAAGGCATGTCTCTACACCCAACTGTGAGCTTCTGGAACACTGCCTCTTGTTCACTGTTGTATTCCCACATTTGACAAGGCCACACTCAGCTGTGATGCTCAATACATATTTGTGGAAGGATAGAAGGAGGGACGTCAAGAAAGAGGGAGGAAGAGAGAAGAGGAAGCCAACCATGTATCTTTTTTGAGCCCAGGAGTGGGACTTCAAGGAATCAGACCTGGTAACCTTGAGTCTTGGACTTCTAGACTTCAGAATTGTGAGAAAATAAATTTCTGTTGTTTAAACCAGCTAGTCTGTGGTATTTTATTTTGGCAGCTCCAGCCGACTAAGACACCATCCTGAATTAGATCACTGTAGCTCAGAGCTCCAGCCTTTCCAATGGAGGATGTATTATTATTATGCTATAGTGTGTATTATTACTGAAACCTGAAAGTGGTGACCAGTTAGTGATATCTTCTCTATCGCTGTACCAATGGGCTATTATCTCTGTTTTGTTACTTAACTTTTCATGTATTTTTGCCCTTTCTCAACACCTCCAGGGCTTCCCTAGTGGTCCAGAGGTTAAGACTCTCACTTCCACTGCAGTTGGCATGGGTTTGATCCCTGGTCAGGGGAACTAAGATTCCATGTACTGAGTGGGGCAGTCAAAAGAAAAGAAAAGAAAAGAAAAAACCTCCAGAATAGGGAACCTCTATTAACATTCTTTGAATTATCTATAACTCCAAGCATAATGTGATCACACAGAAAAAAAAGCGAGCCTAAGCTTCCCAGGTAGTGCTAATAGTAAAGAACCTGCCTGTCAATGCAGGAGACATAAGAGACACGGGTTTGATCCCTGGTTTGGGAAGATCCCCTGAAGGAGGGCATGGCAACTCACTCCAGTATCCTTGCCTGGAGAATCCCACAGACAAAGGAGCCTGTTGGGCTGCATTCCAAAGGGTTTCACCAAGTCAGACATGACTGAATGGACTCAGCACACACGCAAAGTAAAAACTGAGCTGAAGTAATCTGAGAAGAAGAATCAAATCACTGGTGTGGGCCAGAGTTTACTGATGGGGAAGGAAGCCAGGGGAGTGGTTATGATCTGTCAGAGCCAAAAAGGCATTTTAAAAGCAGTTTTGAAAAGGTAACCATTCAGATAATAGTTGTTAAGGCTGTGAAAAAAAAATGTGTCTTTTTAAAGTGGATAGTGAAAGCCATCATTTAGTGAGTTGCTAAGCTAACCTCACAAAAGAATTTTAAAGTGTTTTCAGTCATTTCTTTAAATTTGCAGATTTTTTCAAGTAAATGTCCTCTTTATTGCAGTCCTTCATTTGCATTAAACAATATCTATGTTTTTCAGCATAATTTTGGGCAAAACACAAAGACATTAACCTTAGTTAACAAGAAAAGTGAAGTCGCTTGGTCATGTCTGACTCTTCGCGACCCCATGGACTCTTGACTACCAGGCTCCTCCGTCCATGGGATTCTCCAGGCAAGAATACTGGAGTGGGTTGCCATTTCCTTCTCCAGGGGATCTTCCGGACCCAGGAATCGAACCTGGATCTCCCGCATTGCGGGCAGATGCTTTAACCTCTGAGCCATAAGTTAACACAATATGTTCTGCTTTCATGGGAATGAAAAAGAAACAAGATGTGAAACTAGTTTCTGTATGGAATTTCAGGAGAGAAAGCAAAGCTAGTGTGTACTCCTGAGTGTCTCTGTCTGTCCTGGTTAGTACTTCTCAATAAAGTGGAAGGACTTCACTTGGGTGACTTATCCAGTCACCCAATTGTGAGCTTCTGGAACACAGCCTCTCATTCACTGTTGTATTCCCACATTTGACAATGCCAGTCTCATCTGTGGTATTCAATACATATTTGTGGAAGGATACAAGGAGGGACATCAAGAAAGAGGGAGGAAGAGAGAAGAGAAGGCCAACCATGTATCTTCTAGAGAAATGTTTTCTCTTAAACCCCTAGGGGCTGGGTGCAGAGGGATGCTGGCAGTAGATGAGGAAGCTGGACTTTTTCATCTCATTAGCAAGTGGGAGTGAGACAACTGGAAGGCAAGGCCTGTTTGCTGAGACTCTTTCCCAGTGTGATGCTTCTCTTTAAGAAGAAATGGACCTTAATATATACTGATTTTCTAGAAAATTGAATATTTATTTCCCTTTACATATAAATATATGTGCTGTCTAAAAAGCCTCAAGATTACTTGGATTCCAGCTCTTTAAATGATAATTTTCAAGCACATGTCTCCTGCTATGAGTTTTGTTTATGATTACTTCCATAGAAGGCTAATTACAAGGCAAATGAGGCTTAAAGAGAAGGGGAAAGCAGACTTATCTATCCTGTTTTTTTCCTTTACCTTTTTTTTTTTTTTTAATTTGTATTTATTTATTTACTTTTGGCTGTGCTGGGTCTTCATTGCTGCACTGGCTTTCTCTAGCTTCGGAGAGCAGGGGCTATTCTCTAATTGTGGTGTGAGGGCTTCTCATTGCAGTGGCCTCTCTTGTTGCGGAGCATGGGCTCTAGGGCGCTTGGGCTTCATTGGTTGTAGCTCCCAGGCTCCAGAGCACAGGCTCAATAGTTGTGGCGCAGAGGCTTAGTTGCTCTGAGGCATGTGGGATCTTCCTGCCTCAGGGATCGAACCCGTGTCTCATGTATTGGCAGGCGGATTCTTTACCACTGAGCCACCAGGGAAGCCCTTCCTTTACCTTTTGTTCTATTTTCCTGCTGAATTTGCAGGAAAACAGCTCATTTATAAAGTGTGGCAGCAGAACTACAGAGTTGCCTTATTTTCACAGAAGCGTGTTTCCACATTCCTGGAGACAGAACCCTAGGATAGGATTTAGTTTCTGACGGGATAAGGTATTTTTTAACTGTAATAAAAAGCTGAAGTTGAGCTTGCAGCTTAGAATTATGAAAATGGCTTTTCAAAAGCAGGACTGGAAATAACAAATTTTAAGTCTCCTATAAAACACCTCTACTTTGTCACTTTTCTGAGGCAAGACTGTTCAATTCTGAAAGGCTGGCTATTGGAAAACCGTAAATTCTCCTGTAGTCATACAGGAGTAGCTCTCATTTTACAAGAGCCTTCCAGCAACATTCCCTATAAACTTAATATACATTTCCAATGGTTTTCATCGTAAAGTTGGAGATATATTTCACAATCAGCAGATGAGATCTCCCCATAAGCTAAATTAGAAACTTCTGGAGAAGAGAGATTTAAGATGGTGTCCAACCAAAGCATATCCTGTCATGGTAGAATGTGTATATTGCATTACTTGTAAAACTGTATTGATGGCTGAGTCCCAATACAGCATCTTGGATACCTTTCTCTTCCCTGATTGAAATAGACTCAGGCCAAGAAAAAGTCAATAAGCCCAACCAATCCATGACTGACTCCTTTAACACAGGGAAACATTTTCTTTCAACCACCGGCTTTTCTCAGAGGTCTGGTCTCCAAATCAAAGTAAGCATGACTTACAGATGTTTCTTGCTTTGTGAGATTTTAAAAAACTTTACCAAATCTCCTAAAATCTATAGAATTCTGTTGGTACTTTTTCCCATAGGTGCTTAACTTTTCAATATTTAATTCTGTTATCTATTTAAATCTTTATTAGTTCCATAGACTAAAATCTACTCCATCATACTCAGTTAGTTCCTCAGAATATAAGGTGAATATTTTGAAGTACCTGCTTTCCACACGTTAGTTTTACTCAAACCTTTTATTAAGTATGGGAAGAGGGGATATAACCTTTCTGAAAGACACTTTAAGCAATCAACTTAGGCCCAAAGGAAGAATAATGGTTTGAACTCAACATGTCATAAAAATGCCAATTTCCCTTTGTTTATTTTACTAGCATTCTTACTCTTTAGAAAGGAGGCTCATAAGTGTATTATGGGGCTTGGTAAACTATGAGATATTACTCCACATCCTACTGAGGGTTAGTCTACATTTTTTTTAATTGAAAAATGTATTCATAAATTTGTAGTTCGTCTTAAATGCCCCAGAAACACCTGGTTGAAATGAATATTTGCCTGACTTTCTCCTCTGTTGGATTTAGAAACTCTGGTGTTACATGTTGCCCTGGACAGAGCGGGGAGATGGAATATCAGCAGGGGGAAAATACCTTCCTTCAGACTCCCAGAAATATCCTGAAGTGGGAACGATATCTCAATGGTTATAGGCACACAATGGAATACTACTCAGCCATAATAAGAATAAAATAATGTCATTTGCAGCAACATGGATGGACCTAGAGAGGATCATACTAAGTGAAGTAAGCCAGAAAGAGAAAGAAAAATACCGTATGATACCACTTGAATGTGGAATCTAAAAAGATGACACAAATGAACTTACTTATGAAACAGACTCACAGACATAGAAAACAAACTTATAGTTACCAAAGGGGAAAAGGGAGGAAAGGAGAGAAGGGATAAATTAGAAGACTGGGATTAAAATACACACATTACTATATATAAAACAGATAACCTCAAGGACCTACTATATAGCACAGAAAGCTGTACTCAATATCTTATAACAACATATAATGGAAAAGAATCTGGAAATTATATATATATATATATATATATGTAACTAAATCATTTTGCTGTACACCTGAAACTAACACAATCTTGTAAATCAACTACAGTAGTAGTAGTGTTAGTCACTCAGTTGTGTCCAACTCTTTGTGACCCCATGGACTGTAGCCTACCAGCTTTCTCTGTCAAAGGGATTCTCCAGGCAAGAATACTGGAGTGGGTTGCCATTCCCTTCTCTAGGGGATATTCCCAACCCAGGGATAGAACCCATGTCTCCTGTGTCTCTGGCATTACAGGTAGATTCTTTACCATCTGAGCCACTCAGTTCAGTTCTGTCGCTCAGTCGTGTCCGACTCTGCGACCCCATGAACTGCAGCACACCAGGCTTCCCTGTTCATCACCAACTGCCGAAGTCAACCCAAACCCACGTCCATTGAGTCGGTGATGCCATCCAACCATCTCATCCTTTGTCGTCCCCTTCTCCTCCTGCCTTCAATCTTTCCCAGCATCAGGGTCTTTTCAAATGAGTCAGCTCTTCGCATCAGGTGGCCAAAGTATTGGAGTTTCAGCTTCAGCATCAGTCCTTTCAATGAACACTCAGGACTAATCTTCTTTAGGATGCGCTGGTTGGATCTCCTTGCAGTCCAAGGGACTCTCAAGAGTCTTCTCCAACACCACAGTTCAGAAGCATCAATTCTTCGCCACTCAGCTTTCTTTATAGTCCAACTGTCACATCCATACGTGACCACTGGAAAAACCAAAGCTTTGACTACATGGACCTTTGTTGGCAAAGTGATGTCTCTGCTTTTTAATATGCTGTCTAGGTTGGTCATAACTTTCTGAGCCACTAGGGAAGCCCTAAATAGCTGTATTTCTCTAATGTTTTTTAAAAAATGGCTATAGGCAAAGGGGAGGAGGCATAGGGTGCTGAAATTGCTTTCTAGAATCACAGAATAGACACTTTCTGCATCTTCTGGAATTGATCTCAGGTAGATGCACACACAAGCCCAAATAAATAAAGGTTGAATGGTGAGGATGAGCACCTAGATTTCGATTTCAATTTTACTCGCAATTCACTGCAGAATCTTAAGCAAAGTGCTAAGCTTCTGTTCCATCAGCAGTAAAATGGATAAGCTGGTACAAATCAGAGATCCTCCTGACCTGGGGACTTTGGAACCCCAGATGACTGCATAAAGGGGTCTGTGGTGTTGGTTGTGAATTTAAAAAGTAACATCTCTCCCACAGATATATACCATTTTTCAAATGGTGCTGTTAGATTAAGAAAAACAATTCATTTGAAAGCTTAACTGAACTTATAGTTACATTCTCCCTCTATATATTAATACTTTTTCAGTCAAATAATTGTAAAAGCATAATGGATTCATAATCTCGGGGTCAAAAAATCAGGGCACCACTGGAGTAGCTGCTCTGTGACCTTCAACAACTCTAAATCCCCCAGAGTTTTCAAGTTTCCTGAAGGTGATAGTAAACAGAACATTTCAATCCTTTCCATTTTTTTTCTCAGGTTGAAAGAGAGAAGAGGAAACAATTGCCCAGTATGTCACAGAGCCTGGTAAAGCAGAATTTCAACTCCATTCATAGCCAGAGAAGTTGACTGCTGTGTCTAGGAGGACACAGCCAGATGCTTGGGGCAGATCTCCTCTCTCCAGGAGTCTCTCCAGTGATTCTTGTCGTTATGGAAACATAAGGTGAGCAGACATTCATTGTCCCAGAGCAGATAGCAGCAAACCTTCATCTGGTTTGATAAGGTCTGCCCTTCCCAATCTCCCCTTGATGGGAAGAGATGGTGGCTATAGGAGTGAATTTGCACAAAAGTCAAAGAACTTTTTGGAAGTGAAGATCAGGCCGGTGTCCAACCTCTTCCTGTTCAGGATCCATGATTATCCACCTCACATGAGTGAGATGGTCTCATTTGAGCACTGCTCTCAGAAAAGGACACCAAATGTCCCCAGGGTGGACTCCCATGGTAAGGGAAAGATTGACCAGCCACAAGGTTCCACGTGCTCTAAACAAGAGATGAAGGTTCTAGGGGATTTTTGTGATAGTAATGGATTTTTCCATATTTAAAACCACTGAGGATGTGATGACTGAAATTAATTTCTTTCTTTAAAATGAACTTTTATCTTCATTCTATAGTGATGCATCTGTTTCCAAGTTCAATCAAAAATTGCTTTCATGAGAGAAACAGTGTAAACATTGCTTCCTGTAGCTTTGGGGAAAACTCTGTGCCTTAGCTTCCTCCCTGGGAAAATAAAGACCATAAAGCTGCCTATCGTTCAAGCTTTCGAGAACTAAACAACTTAGTCATGTAGACTACTTATGACGGTGCCTTGCCCACAGTAGTAATACCTCATAACATGGTGTTACTGATGATGGTGATAACAATGGTTTGTAGATGATGGTGATAACAATGGTTTGTAGAAGTTATTTATTCAAGCTTCAAATATAAAATAATAGAGGAAATTACATTGCGGCCCCCAAACTTCAACCATTGACCATAATAATGTCAGTCATAATTTGGGCTATAAAAAATATTCTGGTTCATCTTCTTCTAGGCATGTGTAGGTCTGCACTTCGCCAACTGTTTTTTTAAACTAGACATAACCAATGTCACTTGCCTTGGCGAATAACATGTAAGCAGAAGCGACGTAGTGGAAGCTCTAACAGCCAATGCACAATTTGCTCTGTTCTTTTACCACCTCTGTAGAGATTGTGGAAATATGTACTGAGAAGGAGCTTCAACAGCTGAGTCCTGAATAGCATGATGTACAAGATCCCTCTTTTGATCCACATTTGATGTATAGAGTCAAATAAATTTTTGTCACATTAAGCATTCTGATTTGGGAGTTGTTGTTACCACAGTGTTCTAACTGATAAGTCACACTGATATGTATGTATTGTTATTATTAGCATAATCATCATTATTATTTTGGGCTTCCCTGGTGGTCCAGTCAGTAAAGAATCCACCCACAACGCAGGAGACTTGGGTCAATCCCTGGTTGAGGAAGATCCCCTGGAGAAGGGAATGGCTACCGACTCTGGTATTCTAGCCTGGATAATCCCATGGACAGAGGAGTCTGGTGGGCTACAGTCCATGGGGTTGCAAAGGGTCAGACATGACTGAGTGATGCACACATTATTATTTTAGACACTTGCTAATATGTGTGTATACAGAAGGAAATTTCTGAAAAAAAATAACTTAGTATACATTTAGATGTGCAGTATTTGATCTTTCAGAGATAATTTCATCCTTAATCAAGTTTCCATATTTTTTTTTTTGGCCTTGTGGCATGTGGAAACTTAGTTCCCAGAAGAGGGACTGAACCTGTGCCCCCTGAAGTGGAAGCGTGAAGTCCTAACTACTGGTTCAGTCACTCAGTCGTGTCCGACTCTTTGCGACCCCATGAATTGCAGCACGCCAGGCCTCCCTGTCCATCACCAACTCCCGGAGTTTCCCCAAACCACGTCCATTGAGTTGGTGATGCCATCCAACCATCTCATCCTCTGTCATCCCCTTCTCCTGCCCCCAATCCTTCCCAGCATTAGGGTCTTTTCCAATGAGTCAACTCTTCGCATGAGGTGGCCAAAGTATTGTAGTTTCAGCTTCAACATCAGTCCTTCCAATGAACACCCAGGACTGATCTCCATTAGGATAGACTGGTTGGATCTCCTTGCAGCCCAAGGGACTCTCAAGAGTCTTCTCCAACACCACAGTTCAAAGGCATCAATTCTTCAGCGCTCAGCTTTCTTCACATTCCAACTCTCACATCCATACATGACTACTGGAAAAACCATAGCCTTGACTAGACGGACTTTTGTTGGCAAAGTAATGTCTCTGCTTTTAAATATGCTATCTAGGTTGGCCATAACCTTCCTTCCAAGGAGTAAGCGTCTTTTAATTTCATGGCTGCAATCACCATCAGCAGTGATTTTGAAGCCCAAAAAAATAAAGTCTGACACTGTTTCCACTGTTTCCCCATCTATTTCCCATGAAGTGATGGGACCAGATGCCATTATCTTACTTTTCTGAACGTTGAGCTTTAAGTCAACTTTTTCACTCTACTCTTTCACTTTCATCAAGAGGCTTTTTAGTTCCTCTTCACTTTCTGCCATAAGGGTGGTGTCATCTGCATATCTGAGGTTATTGATATTTCTCCTGGCAATCTTGATTCCAGCTTGTGTTTCTTCCAGCCCAGCATTTCTCATGACATACTCTGCATATAAGTTAAATAAGCAGGCTGACAATATACAGACTTGACGCACTCCTTTTCCTATTTGGAACCAGTCTGTTGTTCCATGTCCAGTTCTAACTGTTGCTTCCTGACCTGCATACAGGTTTCTCAAGAGACAGGTCAGATGGTCTGGTATTCCCATCTCTTTCAGAATTTTCCACAGTTTATTGTGATCCACACAGTCAAAGGCTTTGGCATACTCAATAAAGCAGAAACAGATGTTTTTCTGGAACTCTCTTGCTTTTTCGATGATCCAGCGGATATTGGCAATTTGATCTCTGGTTCCTCTGCCTTTTCTAAAACCAGCTTGAACATCTGGAATTTCACAGTTCACGTATTGCTGAAGCCTGGCTTGGAGAATTTTGAGCATTACTTTACTAGCGTGTGAGATGAGTGCAATTGTGCAGTAGTTTGAGCATTCTTTGGCATTGCCTTTCTTTGGGATTGGAACGAAGACTGACCTCTTCCAGTCCTGTGGCCACTGCTGAGTTTTCCAGATTTGCTGGCATATCGAGTGCAGCACTTTCACAGCATCACCTTTGAGGATTTGAAATAGCTCAACTGGAATTCCATCACCTCCACTAGCTTTGTTCGTAGTGATGCTTTCTAAGGCCCACTTGACTTCACATTCCAGGATGTCTGGCTCTAGGTGAGTGATCACACCATCGTGATTATCTGGGTCGTGAAGATCTTTTTTGTACAGTTCTTCTGTGTATTCTTGCCACCTCTTCTTAATATCTTCTGCTTCTGTTAGGTCCATACCATTTCTGTCCTTTATCGAGCCTATCTTTGCATGAAATGTTCCTTTGGTTTCTCTAATTTTCTTGAAGAGATCTCTAGTCTTTCCCAATCTGTTGTTTTCCTCTATTTCTTTGCACTGATTGCTGAGGAAGGCTTTCTTATCTCTCCTTGCTATTCTTTGGAACTCTGCATTCAGATGGGAATATCTTTCCTTTTCTCCTTTGCTTTTCGCTTCTCTTCTCTTCCAAGTTATCTGTAAGGCCTCCTCAGACAGCCATTTTGCTTTTTTGCATTTCTTTTCCATGGGGATGGTCTTGATCCCTGTCTCCTGTACAATGTCACGAATCTCTGTCCATAGTTCATCAGGCACTCTGTCTATCAGGTCTAGACTCTTAAATCTATTTGTCACTTCCACGGTATACTCATAAGGGATTTGATCTAGGTCATACCTGAATGTAGTGGTTTTCCCTACTTTCTTCAATTTAAGTCTGAATTTGGCAATAAGCAGTTCATGATCCGAGCCACAGTCTGCTCCTGGTCTTGTTTTTGCTGACTTTATAGAGCTTCTCCATCTTTGGCTGCAAAGAATATAATCAATCTGATTTCGGTGTTGACCATCTGGTGATGTCCACGTGTAGAGTCTTCTCTTGTGTTGTTGGAATAGGGTGTTTGCTATTACCAGTGCGTTCTCGTGGCAAAACTCTATTAGCCTTTGCCCTGCTTCATTCTGTACTCCAAGGCCAAACTTGTCTGTTACGCCAGGTGTTTCTTGACTTCCTACTTTTGCATTCCAGTCCCCTATAATGAAAAGGATATCTTTTTTGGGTGTTAGTTCTAAAAGGTCTTGTAGGTCTTCATAGAACAATTCAAGTTTGGCTTCTTCAGAGTTACTGGTCGGTGCATAGACTTGGATTACCGTGATATTGAATGGTTTGCCTTGGAAACGAACAGAGATCATTCTGTTGTTTTTGAGATTGCATCCAAGTACTGCATTTCGGACTCTGTTGTTGACCATGATGGCTACTCCATTTCTTCTAAGGGATTCCTGCCCACAGTAGTAGATATAATGGTCATCTGAGTTAAATTCACCCATTCCAGTCCATCTTAGTTCGCTGATTCCTAGAATGTTGACGTTCACTCTTGTCATCTCCTGTTTGACCACTTCCAATTTGCCTTGATTCATGGACCTAACATTCCAGGTTCCTATGCAATATTGCTCTTTACAGCATCGGACTTTGCTTCTATCACCAGTCACATCCACAGCTGGGTATTGTTTTTGCTTTGGCTCCATCCCATCATTATTTCTGGAGTTATTTCTCCACTGATCTCCAGTAGCATATCGGGCACCTACCTACCTGGGGAGTTCATCTTTTAGTGTCCTATCTAACACTGTTAGACAGTGTTACTAGACAGCCAGGGAATTCTCAGATTTTTTAACATGAACATTCTGATACTAAAAGAGCACCAGTATGTATGTGTGTGTGTGTTTGTGTATGTCCCAAGAAGGTAATCTGAAAGTGAAAGCTTTTTTTCATGGACTTAAAGTTTACCCTGAACTCATTAGAATATTCAAAGCCATTTACATCTTGTCACACTTGGTTTGGGTAGAGAGCCCAGATGCTACATCACTTTTTAAGTTCTAAGTGAGCCAAAAAGTCAACCCATCTGCACATGATGACTTCACTTGTGCTATTATTACTATCTTGGTTGACAAAGAACAAATGAGACCCTTTCACGTGAATCCACCAACACTTCAATATTTTGGGAATTCAATGTTGTAAATGCAATCATTTGACGTGAAAGAAAGCTGAGTGCTAAAGAATTGATGCTTCTGAACTGTGGTGTTGAAGAAGACTCTTGAGAGTCCCTTGGACTGCAAGGAGATCCAACCAGTCCATCCTAAAGGAAATCAGTCCTGAACATTCATTGGAAGGACTGATGCTGAAGCTGAAACTCCAATACTTTGGCCACATGATTCAAAGAACTGACTCCTTGGAAAGATCCTGATGCTGGGAAAGATTGAAGGCAGAAGGAGAAGGGGACAACAGAGGATGAGATGGTTGGATGGCATCACCAACTCAATGGACATGAGTTTGGGTAGGCTCTGGGAGTTGGTGATGGACAGGGAGGCCTGGCGTGCGGCAGTCCATGGGGTCGCAAAGAGTCGGACACGACTGAGCAACTGAACTGAACTGAAATGATTGCAAGTTTGTGCGTTTGTGTTTTTAAAGATCTTGCCACCCCTAACGGGGGAGTGGAACCATTATCTAGACTCATTAACACACTAACCAAGTAAACATTGGGAAGGGGAACAAACGCCTCAGATTCAAAGCACTAGTTGTTACCCTTTGATTGTTCTTTACCTGCCCATGGCCCCTGAAGCGGCTCCTGCTCCTCTGACTGTCTTTGCATGGGGCTTGAGAGGCCTCTTCTTGTTCCCCAGATGGGGCAGCAATAAGTCTCCTGACACGGCAGGATCTCACAGAAAGTGATCTCGGGTACTTGGAAGGAGGGTGATGTGGTTTCCAGGGTTGTGTTAGGTGCTGCAAGGCATCAGGAAGAGGGGAGGGGAATGACAAGGTTAACCTGAAAGGCTGGTTCTTTTGTTGACAATTCACATGAAACCCAGGCTGGCTTGGGGGTGACCAATGGGGATATCTTACCCGAGGGGGAAGCTGTGGAGGGAAGAGCTGGCTCCTGAGAGCTTGTGAGGTTGCTGGAGGAGGAGAACAAAATAATTAATTAATGAAAGAGGCCTTCAAGAGTCCTCCCCAAAGGAAAACAAGATGGGAACTCTCACCTGGAAGGGGGATTTGGGGTACATCGGTCTTGATCTTTTAAGCTAAGTATGTAAAGGGAGACTATCGTCAAGCCACTGTTTAAAAAAATAACAAAAGAGAGAGTTATGTGGCTGATTTGATTCCATATAAATCTCGCACAACCAGCTGCCAGAGATGTCCCCTCCCAGACCACACAGATGAGCAAGGAGGGGGCGGGCGGCCATGGAAACCAGCACAGTTCTGCTTCTTTGCCCTGGTGAGAACAATCTCCTAGTCTTCCTGGAGCTCAGAGGCTCCCAGGTAGGTGGGGCTGACTCATTTTTACACAAGCAGCCCCGTGACCCTGGCAAGCTGTCTCAGAAGTATCTGTCACTAGCGGAAGATTACAAGAGGAAGTGTGTAAAGCGCTGGAGGAAGCCCTCTGCTCCCTGCAGGAAAAAGTCAGAGCAAAGTTCACATCCCCCAGTGGAGGCGGCCGCGTGGTGGTGCAGGGAGATGAAAGGCCACACAGGTTTAGTCAGCAGTAGGTACCAATCCTTTTGGCTGCTTCTGACATCTTCCTGCAGCCTGTCTTTTGAGAGCGCAGTGCACCAAATTGAACAGAGGAAGGAAAAGCAGTGTCATAAAGCATCCATTTCCACTCTACGTGACTTCAAAATAATGAGTGTATCATTCCCCACAATGATCAGAACTTATACATCCAAGTGGAGGCTTTCCTCAAAGGTCCTGAGCTTTGGGAAGCTATTCCTAATATCACTCACACATCCCAACACTCAGCATCCTCCTCTCGGGGGGTTGTCTGTAGAACTCTACCATCCCACTGTGTGTGGGCCTGACACAGGGGGACCTCACTTGACCTCCTGGCAGCTCGATGTCACACCTGGTTCCCTAGACTCAACTCCTCATTATTTTGTTTCCCATCAAAGGTAGTGGGTTTACCCTCATTAAATACAAAGAAATGTACTCCCCCCATTTGAATTCAGCTCATAAAGAAAGAATTCCTAGAGTTTTCTCAAAAGCAGCTGGTTACTACCCAGCGGGCACAGGGCTGCTTGGTAAAAGCCATGCTGAGCCCCAAAGATGCCGTCAGACAGAATCTGTTACGTTGCCCTGGCAACTACTTGCTGTGGTCCAGTCTCCCTGAATTTGTTCTCCTACATTCCCCATTCTCTATCTGCCTACTATTAATCCTTGAATATGTTTTCTGATCCATCTGCTATCTGCGTCAATGCATGGCCCAGGCAGCTTCTAGGATCATAGACCAAAATAGACATCTGCTTCTTTCTTTAGGGTTTTGACCCCTCTTGGGTACACCACAGGCTTGAAACAAGACAATAAGCCTAATACCACCTATTTCTGGTCTTGGAGGTCAACAACTTGGAATTCATAAGATATGATGAGCACATTTAAAAAGCAATCTCTTCATGTTAAAATTAGACTTCCTATAAGCTTTGCATTTGGCTTTCATGGGAACCTGTGTCTCTAGAGAATGTTAAGCATGTCTGTGAAAGGTCGAGGTGCTCACTCTCTCCTGAACTGAGAATCCTAACAGGAGACAAGTTCATTTATGAGAGAGAAGAAAGTACACCAGCTTCTATGGAAGTTCTATGTAGTGGTGTCAAATACTTGGGGATGCTTCCCACAGTGGGCAGTAGCAAGTGAAAAGTTAAAATGCTGAGGGAAGAGAAGGGTACAGAGAGACCAACAATGTCTCCTATAACTAAGAAGCTGCCTTAGTTCAAGGAACCGGAAGCATCCTTGGGCCCCTTGCTTACTTAGCCTCTGAAGATAATCGTCTCATCTGGGACACGGCCCAGGAGCTTAGTCCTTTCCCACACTAACACAGCATTTTGGAGGGGTAGAGAAATACACATTTCACCCTGTGAACAGTCAGACAGGAAACCGGAAGGCAGGGAAGACACAGGCAAGATGACCAGGGTTCAAAGGCTGAGGAGCCATCATAGTGGCAGCACAGGCCTGAAGAACAAAGGCCTGAGAAAAACCTCTCTTCCCAGAAAAGCACGCCTCTTCCTCCTGTGGAGGAGGGATGGCAGACCAAGGGCATCCAATTCCTGCCTAGCAAGTACCTTGTCCTTTCTGTATTTGTTTGCTTTAACTGCTTAGCACATTTGGCTATAATTTCATCATATTGCATATCTTGGGATCATCTTAGTCTCTTTTGGCACAAAATCCAGAAGAATCCTAATAAATGTAAGCATCCAGGGGAGAGTGGATTGTACCTGATTGTTTACTCACTCTTTTCCTCTAAGTAGATGGGAAAGGAGAGCAAAGATTTTGAAACAGTTATTTGCAGGGCAGGACTAAACAAGATACACACACTTATGCACACACATACGTGCATACACACAAACATGAAAGGTACAATGAGCTAGTAAAAAATAATCAGTTAATTATAAAAAAGATCATTTCATATTTAAGAGCAGAAAGCCTGTGCTTTTTTTTCCTTCAAAGAATGAGTTTACAAAGGGCTCCCTCATCTCAAAGCGAAATCAAAGACCAACACCTGGTTTAAAGGGCTTCTCAGTCTTCAAAGTAAATACAAAGTCAGTCCCCAGTTCATGTGTGAGAAAGGAAGATGGAAAGAGAAAAAGAGCTTGACGTAGCATAACACTGATGTTTTTCTTACCAAAATGCCATCACAGCAATGAGGGTTATAACCAAGGTCTGGAAAACCCAGTTAGGACATGACTGTTTTTTTCCTGAAAAAGAAACCTATAAAAAATTCAGCAATGAGAAATGACAAATCAGTGACACCAACTTTGAGAAGGATGTTTGAAGACTCACTCCCCAGGGGATCTTTGCTGCTGCCTTCAGCCTTTCTCTCCCTCCTCCTCTCTGAAAACGAAGTTCTTTCAAAGCCAAGTCCTTCCCTTTCCTTGGCACTCCAGGCCACGCTCTCTTTTCCCTGCAGGACAATTGTCTGTGCCATTCATTTAGTGCTTATTCTTGAAGTTTTATGAGAGAAGAGGACCTACCAGACAAGATACTGCCAGAACACAGAGGTCCATTTCTTTTAATAAGATACTTTCAAAAAACAAAATGTCTTCAAGACATGTTAGAATAAATCCCAATGGAAGAATTTCAGGCAGCATGACAAATTGCAGAAAAGGTTTTTTGTGGCATGAAATACTATTAATTACTCCTTAAATCATATATATTAGTATCCAATTCTGTCGCCTTTTTTGAGAGCCGTTCTGGGCCTATGTCTTATTTATTCTTATATCCCTTCAGCAAATATACATTAAGTACTATAGGGGGAAATGAAAATAAGTAAATTACACTCTCTAGGAAGTGAATGAGATAAACCTTTAGGACTGATACATATTTGCATTAAAAACTTACACATGAGGAATGAGCCAGAACTAGGATAGACAGCTGTGCAGTTGGTGAGGAATCTGACTAGAGATAGGAGAGGTTTTCTGCCCAGTTAAATATAAGCTCTTTAAATATGAGTTTTCCTACTAATGCAATAGAAAGTGTTATGTTTGCTTCCTCCTGGGGGTCCAGGGTAAGAAGGGAATTGAAGGATGGCAGTAGACAAGAAAAAGCTTAAATTGGTCTTTGAATTTCTTGGGCAGATTATCTGCATAAAGAAAATGTTCTTCAGTGTAATATTGCGGGTGGGATTAACTGCACCCTTTTTAACAATTACCCAAATCTTTAGGGCTATTATATATATATATATAATATATATATATTATAACTGAGTCATCCATATGTGCAATAAGAAGCCACTCTGAATACCAATAGGCTTCCCTTGTGGCTCAGCTGGTAAAGAATCTTCCTACAATGTGGGAGACCTGGGTTCAGTCCCTGGGTTGGGAAGATCCCCTGGAAAAGGGAGAGGCTCTCCACTCCAGTATTCTGGCCTGGAGAATTCCAAGGACTGTATAGTCCATGGGGTCGCAAAGAGTCTGAAAAGACTAAGTGACTTTCACTTTCACTGAATACCAATAGCTCAGTTGCTAAAGAATCCGCTTGCAATGCAGGAGACCCAGGTTCAATCCCTGGGTGAGGAAGATTCCTCTGGAGAAGGAAATGGCAACCCACTCCAGTATTCTTGCCTGAAAAATCCCATGGACAGATTAGCCTGGTGGGCTACAGTCCACGGGGTCACAAAGAGTCAGAAACAACTTAGCGACTAAACCACCACCACTGAATACCAAGAAATAGATGGTTTATACCATTCCAACATCTCACTGGAATAGTTCTGAGGATGCCTTGCTAGTGCTCTGTGCACAGAAGGAACTCAATGGAATTTATTGAATTGATTAGAATTAAATAGTATTAATTTCAGGATAGCAGCTTCCCTCCCAACCTACTCCCTAACGGTGCCAAATTGTTTTAAATCTCCATGGTTTTGTTCCAAATCCTTTGACCTAATATTGGAAAATCACCCAAGACCTGGAGTCAGACTTGGAGTCAAGCCCTGAACAAGTCATCGAAGTGTCATTGATCCTCATTTTCTTCATCAATAAAATAGGAAGGATGAAATCATACCTGCCTACTTTACAGAGTTATTGGGTGGATCTAATTAACAGTGTAATGGTTCTCAAATTCAAGTTTGCATGAAGATTACTATGGAGTTTGTTAAAAATCTAAATGCCCTGAAACATTCTGATTCAATAGGTTTTCATTCAGACTGAGGTGGGGCCGGGAATCTATAAGAAGCAGGAAAATGAAAAGTGTCTGCATCAGTTCCTTCCCTTTCACCCTTCTTTTCCATGTCCTCAGTGAATTTTTATTTGAACTCTGAGGTTTTTTTCAACTTCACCCAAGTCAGCAGCACGCATTGGTATTTTACCAAGCTCCCTGGAAGACTCTGATATATGCCAAAGTATGAGAACTACTGAAAGAATGGGTTTGAAAATACTAATGGTGAACATTTATATGGCGCTTACACGCCACACCCTCTTCTGAATGCTTTATGTATACTAACTTATTGAACCTCACAATAATCCTTAACAACCCTATAAGGCAAGTACTGTTCTCATCCCTATTTTAGAGATGGGGAAAAATGAGGCCCAGGGAGGATAAGTTCTTCACTCAAGATCACACAGCTAATAAGTTACAGAGCCAGGCTTTGACCCAAAAAACACTTGGCTTCAGAATCTGTGGGGCTTCCTTGGTGACTCAGACAGAAAGAATCTTTCTGCAATGCAGGAGACCCAGGTTCAATCTCTGGGTTGAGAAGATCCCCTGGAGGAGGGAATGGCAACTCACTCCAGTTTTCTTGCCTGGAGAATTCCATGGACTGAGGAGCCTGATGGGCTACAGTCCATGGGGTTGAAAGAATCAGACACAACTGAGCAACTAACACTTTCAGAATATGTGCTCTTATTCTCAATGTCATGCTGTCTCCCTTTTTCTGTCTGTAAAGAAAGGAGACACTGTACAACTTATTTTTATTATTCAAAAGGCCTTCATGTCTACCAAATGAACTCCTTAACTGGTGATCCAGAAACTGAGACTAACTTATTTTCAGTCTTAACTTCTCCTCTTCTCCCTAACAAACTCCCACCTAGTCAATGAAACCAGCACCAGCTCCCAGACCTTGGCTTGTGTCATTCCATCCAGAACTGCTCCAGCAGCTCCTGTCACTTTCCAGCCAAAGCTTTGCCCCCTTGAAGGCCCAGTTCCTATGATACTCCTGCAGCGCTCTGAGCTTCTACATTATTTATCACTTCCAAGTACAACTGGTCTTTTTATTCTCTTCTGATTTTCCCTGGCTACTTTAAACTTCTTTTTTTCTTTAAGATTTTTTTTTATGTAGACCCTTTTAAAATCTTCATTGAATTTGTTACAATATTGCTTCTCTTTTCTGTTTTGGGTTTTTTGTCCCCAAGGCATGTGGGATCTTATCTCCCCAAGCCCCTGGGAGGGGGCGGGGGCACCTGCATTCCTTGCATTGGAAGGCAAAGTCTTAACCACTGGACTACCAAGGAAGTCCCTAGCTTAAAATTCCTTAGAAGAGGCCACATCTTACTCACCTGTGCCTCCACAGGCGTAAAACAGTGACAATAAGAGGTTTTTGAATTGAATGGACGCTCTTCAATGTCTATAAAAGTCCTGGACTCTGTGTTCACACCCCAACTCCCCCGCCACCCACGCACCCAAGACATTAAATCTCTTAATGTTTTAAATTTAGATTGTGAGCCTACAGGGAATATTTTCAGACTGGGTCTCCATTCATGCATTGATTCAATGAATAGTTCTTGACTACACACTACCTGCCAGTCCCTGGGGACAGAGAGTAAGGAAGGCAGACACAGAGTCTGTTCTCATGGACCATACATTCTAGTTAATATCCTGAGAAAACCGTGAAAGAAAGAGATCCCTTAGGTGCAAGATGGTTGCTACAAAGGTTACATAAGAACCAAATGCATGTGTGCTTGCTAAGTTGCCTCACTTGGGTCCAACTCTTTTGCGACCCCATGGACTGTAGCCCGCCAGGCTCCTCTGTCCATGGGATTGTCCAAGCAAGAATACTGGAGTGTGTTGCCATACCCTCCTCCAGGGGATCTTCCTGACCCAGGGATCCAACCTGAATCTCCTGCAGCTCCTGCATTACAAGTGGATTCTTTACTGTTGAGCCACCAGGGCCCACAGGAATCAAATAGTACCTTCCAGTCAGGACCTCCATTGATGTAGATACAGTTCCTTCTATTCCCTTGCAAACTGGTTAGTACAAAGAGCACCTTCCCTACATAATATTGTTAGTATTTTGTGTTTATTGAGCAATCTGCTATGTGCTGGGCATTGTGCTGAGGACTTTAGATCATTTAATCCTATCAATTATTTTTGTACGGCAGACACTATTAGTATCTGTTCAGTTCAGCTCAGTTCAGTCACTCAGTCATGTCCAACTCTTTGCAACCCCATGGACTGCAGCAACCCAAGCTTCAATGTCCATCACCAACTCCTGGAGCTTACTCAAACTCATGTCCATCCTGTCGGTGATGCCATCCAACCATCTCATCCTCTGTCATCTTCTTCTCCTCTTTGCTTCAATCTTTCCCAGCATCAGGGTCTTTTCAAATGAGTCAGTTCTTCACATCAGGTGGCCAAAATATTGGAGTTTCAGCTTCAGCATCAGTCCTTCCAATGAATATTCAGGACTGATTTCCTTTAGGATGGACTGGTTGGATCTCCTTGCAGTCCAAGGGACTCTCAAGAGTCTTCTACAACACCACAGTTCAAAAGCATCAATTCTTCGGCGCTCAGCTTTCTTTATAGTCCAAATTTCACATCCATACATGACTACTGGAAAAACCATAGCTTTCACTAGACAGATCTTTGTTGGCAAAGTAATGTCTCAGCTTTTTAATATGCTATCTAGGTTGGTCATAACTTTTCTTCCAAGGAGTAAGCATCTTTTAATTTCATGGCTGCAGTCACCATCTGCAGTGATTTTGGAGCCTCCCAAAATAAAGTCTCTCACTGTTTCCATTGCTTCCCCATCTATTTGCCATGAAGTGACGGGACCAGATGCCATGATCTTAGTTTTCTGAATGTTGAGTTTTAAGTCAACTTTTTCACTCTCCTTTTTCACTTTCATCAAGAGGCTTTTTAGTTCTTCTTCACTTTCTGCCATAAGGGTGGTATCATCTGCATATTTGAGGTTATTGATATTTCTCCCAGCAATCTTGATTCCAGCTTGTTCTTCATCCAGCCCAGCATTTTGTATGATGTACTCTGCATAGAAGTTAAATAAGCAGGGTGACAATATACAGCCTTGACATACTCCTTTTCCTGTTTGGAACCAGTCTGTTGTTCCATGTCCAGTTCTAACTGTTGCTTCTTGACCTGCATACAGATTTCTCAGGAGGCAGGTCAGATGGTCTGGTATTCCCATCTCTAGGAATTTTTAATAGTTTGTTGTGATCCACACAGTCAAAGGCTTTGGCGTAGTCAGTAATGCAGAAGTAGATGTTTTTTCTGGAATGCTCATGCTTTTTCGATGATCCAAGAGATGTTAGCAGTTTGATCTCTGGGTCCTCTGCCTTTTCTAAATCCAGCTTGAACATCTGGAAGTTCATGGTATTATCTGTTTCCCAACGCAATTAAGTAAACTTGCCCAAGAACACTTCTACATGTTTATTTATCCATGTATTTATATCTGTTGACATATACCAAGAAACTTGTCTGCAGCATAGCATTTTAGTAATTTTTAGTAGAATACTGTGCTCTTCTTCAATCCTCTTAGAATAGTTCAGCGATGTACAACAGAAGAAGTAGAGAATAAACCAGGACAATGGCCCAAATATCAAGTCAGCCCTTAACAGGATATAGATGAAGGTCATGAATATCTTCTTCTGGGAACATCAGTGGATCTGAAGGGTGAACTGAGGGTCACAGCTTTCTATGAATGCAGCTATGAAGAGAGGACTGCAGCTTCGCCCTCCCTGACACTTCTCTACCATGGAGAGGCTGTCCTTTAAGCAATGATTAACCTTCACTTTTTACTGTAAATGTTATCCTATTTGATGAAATGCTCCATTCGTTAATAAAGTTGCCACATTTTAAGCTTTGCAAGCAAGTGAATACCTAGTCTCTATTTGCATATAGAGTACCAAATATCAAAGGGAAAAGAGAGATTTAGAGATTAACTGACATCCCTTTGGGATCTTTTGGAACCAAAGATAAGGGACTAAGTCGAGTCAAGGAATACACACAGGTCTTATAATCCAAGGTCATCTGCTGATGAATTTCACTTGATGGGGAATATACACACAAAAACTGGCAGAGTAATATTTCTGAAATGAATGTGTTCTATACTCATATCCCTAAACTCCTCTTTGAAAAACCAATTAATATCTATTAAAGGAATAATATTTAAATGCCTTAAGAGCATAAGGACACATACTAGAGAACCTATCAACAAATAAATGAAGAAAAAAATTCTTGATTAATTTTCATAAACTCCATTTTAATAGAAAATATCATCTCTGTTCATTATAAATTTAAGTCTATTTACCTTGCTGGTTTTTTTGGAAATGGTCCTTTTTGGAGAAGATGCACTAAAAGCTCTGCTAAATTTGCTTTAAAAAGAAAAAGAGAAAATTAATTACAAATCAAATGCCTCTCTGGGAGTTATATGACAAAGGCCCAGGCTGTCACTAACACAGCAGTATGGCTCTTTTTTGTAATACAGTGGTAATTTTAAAAAGCAAAGTCAAGGCAACTGAGAGTTCTTTTTGGGTAAAAGAACTTTAGTAAATATAAATAAATGCATTAAAATGTACATTTCCCTTTTTCTTAAAACTATACCCCAGAAAATATGCACGTACCTCCTTAAGTAATAAAAAATAGAATAAGTTTTGTCCCTGAGGACCAAACATGGTTTTCTAAATTTAGAAATGGTCCCCTTTCCTTGTTAAAAAGGGAGGTCCTCCTTTTGTTAAAACGTAGCGCATCCTATAATCATCACTCTTAAACAGATCCATTATATTTTGTTTCATTGTAAAAGCAACAACAGAAAAAATAAGAAAATTATCACATAAAATAATTGTGTTTCAAAACATTCATTCTAAAAGAAGAATAGAGACTTAATTAAAACTAAGTAATGGTTGCTGCTTGGTAGACAAACCATTCAGATTGTTATAGAAAGGTCTTTCTAGTTATAGAAAGACCCTCATTCTCCCTTTCTCCAAATTTCTGTGGCAGTCATGGAGGTACCTGATTGAGCTCGCCTCACTGGCAGAGGACTTCCAACTACTGAGCCGCTTTAGCCTGGCCAGCTTTTTGTTCCATATTTCTAACTCTTCTATTCTTTCTTCAAGGTTGTTGGTTAATTTGCAAAGCTGCTTCACTGCACCCACATTTTCCATGAAGATCTGGTCCTAAAAACGAAAATAATTCAGAGCACATAAGTTTACAATTTGAGATCACTAGACAAGTGTCCACAGCCAATCTAAAAACAGTTCAACACTCCATTGAAAATGGTTATACACACACACACACACACACACACACACACACACACACACACCACACATACAACCTCAAGTTCATTCAAGACAAATTTGGAGGCTTGAAACTTAAAGTCATCTTGCTAAACTTCTGGTTGTGCAGTAAAACTGCTTATGTTCAATTTGCAATAAAATGGAAATATGTCCTTGTAATCTAAGAGAGAGAAAAGAGCTGAAGGACATTGTCAAGTTTTGAATCCAAAGATTTATTTTCAATGGCCATTATGCTCTATTTAAAACTCATAAAAAGAAAGTCAGAACAGGCTTCTGAATGTTGATTTGTGTGTACATCACTAAATCATCATAAGGAATGACTCCAGTTTTCCCTGGTAAAACGTACATCAAATTGCTCAGGTGAAGGAAGGAGGAATGAAATTCTGGGCTTTTCTCTGAGCTCTGCCACCTGCTAGATGTGCTGCTACTGCTGCTAAGTCGCTTCAGTCGTGTCCGACTCTGTGCGACCCCATGGACTGCAGCCTACCAGGCTCCTCAGTCCATGGGATTTTCCAGGCAAGAGTACTGGAGTGGGGTGCCATTGCCTTCTCCGCTGCTAGATGTGAGGGCCCAGTAAAAGAGAACAACTGCTCTGAGCTTCAGTTTCTTCATTTATAAATAACAGAACAATTCTTGAGGTGTTCATTCTATCTTGCTATTGCATGCAATTTATATTTTAGCTTAAACAAAATTTTAAAAACAACACTTAATTCTTCCTATTCAGAGAAGTTATTGACATGTCAGAAAGAACAAGAATGGAGAGAGCAACCAAAATCATAGGGTTCCAGGCATCCCTTCCCCTATCCACACACCTCAGCCACCATAGGAACATGTGTGTCTGTCTTGTGTGTGCACTCTCAGTGACTAGGTCGTGTCTGACTCTTTGTGACCCCATGGACTATAGCCCGCCAGGCTCCTCTGTCCATGGGATTTCCCAGGCAAGAATACTGAGGTGAGTTGCCATTTCCTTCTCCCGGGGATCTTCCCAACCCAGAGATTGAACTCATATTTCTTGCATCTCTTGTATTGGCAGGCAGATTCTTTACCACTGAGACACCTGGCAAGTCCCATAATTAACAATACTATATTATATACTTGAAAGTTGATAAGAGAGTAAATCTTAAATATTCTCACCACACACACACACAAAATGTAATTATGTGAGGTGATGGGTTTGTCAATTAACCTTATTATAGCAATCATTTTGTAATATAAGTGTACATCAAATCATCATGTTGTATACCTTAAACTGACGTAGTGCTGTGTGTCAATTATATCTCAACAAAGCTAAAAAAATTCAGCTGTGAGGGAGGATAGTTTATTTAACTAAAACAAGATCGGAGATGAATTGATAAATGTGAAATCTGAGTGAAGTATATAAATGCATTTTATTACTCTTCTCTCTCATTTTGTATGTTTGAAATTTTTCATTAAAAAATATTAAAAAATAAATAAATCACAAAATAAAAACAAAGCAAAAAAAAAAAAAAGTCTCCTGACAAAGGCTCTTCTAAATTTTCTAATTCTGGTACAGATTTTCCTTTACTTCTAAATTTGTTTTATAAAAACAAGTCAGAAATCACCAAGATAGGAATGACATTGTATGGTTCTAAACCATAAAAAATGTCATATTACAATTTACTGTAATGAGTAGAAAGCCTTAGAATAGAATTATAACTGTATTACTTAGAGTGGGTCACAAGATCTTTTGATATCCACTTAGCAGTCCAACACAGGTTCCCAAGCATCATCTCTGATTCCCTCCCCCTGCAGGGAATCCATCACACAGTTTACCATCCAAAATCTTCTGAATCTACCTACTTCTCTCCATCCTTACTGGAATGACTATTTCTCATAACATTTAAAAAAAAATTTTCTTGGCAACTGCCTTCATTTTTTTATTCTTTAAAAAAAAATTTTTGCTTGATATATTAATTTGTGCTTTAGCTCACACTAAAACAGACTGTGGAAAATGATACAGATGTCCTCTCTAAACCAGTCAGTTTTTTCTGCTGTGTTTCCCCACAGGATTTTTCATGCGGCCTCATGACACATGAGCAATGGCTGCGTTTGTTTGGTTACTTGTCAATAATGATGAAAAGCCAGCTCTGAGGTCTCCAACTCAAATTTGCCAGCACCATGCATCTTCCATGTAGATCCAATGGGCAAGAAGATAATTCATGTGTTTTCCTATTTAAGAGGAAATAGAGCTGGAGAGGGGATTTACTACTACCTTTCCATAGTAATGATGGCTTTGACTTTATGGATCCAAAGGAAGATTACCAAAAAAATAAATTTCTAGGACATGTCATGGGGATTGACTCTTATTAGAAGACTTTTGACTTATCCTCTATCATCATAGTGAAGTCAGTATAAATATATTATTCAAAAACATTACTACATTTTTAATCAAAAACGTAATCTAGAATTTTCTGAAAATGACCTTTTCTATGGAAGTGGTAAGGTCTCCATGAGTTCATTTTAACTATGAATGTGCACCTAGATGGCTGAGGAACTTTTTCTAAGTATCCAACTTGCATGTAGAGGTTCATATTCATTAGGACTGAGAAGTTCATAGGGTTGGGGAATTTTGAAATGCTTCCCCATCTGATGCCCACTGTTGGTTAAGAACTATTTTGTAATTGAATCTAATTTAATTACTCAACTCTGTCCAGTTATTATTGACCATTTCAAATGAAACCCACTACCTCAGCTGAAATGTAGCTTTACAATCGTGATGTAAAAATGATGAAAATTAATATGCACACTATTATATATGAGGTAGATGGTTGGTGAGAACCTACTGAATAGCGTGCGTGCATGCTTAGTTGCTCAGTCGTGTCTGACTCTCTGTGACCCGATGGACTGTAGCCCGCCAGGCTCCCCTATCCATGGTATTCTGCAGGCAAGAATACTGGAGTGGGTTGCCATGTCCTTCTCCAGGGGATCTTCCTGACCCAGGGATCAAACCTGTGTCTCTTATGTCTCCTGCATTGGCAGGTGGGTATTTTACCACTAGCACCACCTGGGAAGCCCACTGTATAGTACAGGAGAAAGAAAGAAGAAGGTACAATCTGTTTATAGGACATTTATTAAGTCAATCTTTAAAATGCATACCAATATATATTAGGTTCAGAAAAATATTGTTGGATTCCACTTACAGGAGACACCTAGAATAGTCAAGTTCATAGGATCAGAAAGTACATTGATAGATGCCAGGGGCTAGGTTGCATGGGGGAGGGAGGATGAGGAGTTAGTGTTTAATGGAGATAGAGTTTCAAATGAGGACCGTGAAAAATTCAGGAAATGGATAATGGTGAGAGGTGAATATACTTAGTGTCACTGAGCTGTACAGTTGTGAAGTCGCTCAGTCGTGTCTTACTCTTTGCAACCCCCATGGACTGTAGCCTATCAGGCTCCTCTGTCCATGAGATTTTCCAGGCAAGAGTTCTAGAGTGGGTTGCCATTTCCTTCTCCAGGGGATCTTTCCGACCCAGGAATCGAACCGCGTTGCAGGCAGATGCTTTACCGTCTGAACCACCAGGAAGGTAAATATGGTTAAAATAGATGTTTTATGTTATGTGACTTTTACCATAATTTAAAAAAAAATTTTAAATGATTAAACCAGCTTGCTACCAAAAATTGCTCATAAGGCTGGGGATAGGAGTAGTCTTCACCCAGCATTTAAAAGACTTGCTTTGGGGTAAGGGTACACATGGACAGCATGAGGATATTTTTTGGAAGGACACGCAGGGCAGTTTGGGAAGTGTGTGTGCACAGGAAACAATAGGAAGTGTTTGTGAAACCAGAGACCTTGTTTAGCTTAGATATGTCTCTGTTTCAGCCTCGCCTTTCACACAGTCCCCTTCACAGGCTGCGCTCTAATCATACCCAAACTTGTGCCCTTCATGGAACATATATCATGTATCCCCTGGTCTCTGACTGCTCTCTCTGCCTAAACCAGCTGTCATCCCTCTTCACCCACCTGCCTTTCTCTTGGTGTGTGTTGACCAGTGTTATAAACCCCTGGAGACAGGGCCTGCCTCTCGTCCACCGCAGATTCTTCAGCACAGGGCATAAATGAATGAACGTTCTTACAGCAGTGATTCAAGAAGCCCTGAAGCACTGAGACGACATAGCCTCGCTCTCTGGTGAAACTGAAGAGCGTGGACAGACTTTCAGTTTGTTTCTTTACCTGAGGTTTCTCTCAGAAAAACGAAGTCTATGTTCCAAATTTCCTTTCCATGTTGGGAAATTTAAGTGAATTAAGCAAACAAACACTAACGTCTGACACCCTCAGTGCAATGGGCTAGTGACTCTCTGGTCACCTGTCATGTGACTTCCACTCTGGTGGTACATGTCTTCTCACTGCCTCCTCACCCGCTAGGAGACAGACTGCAGAATGCTCCTGGGTCCCTTGCAGGACTGACAGCAAATGATCCCCCACACAGTGGAGCAGCCAGGCAGTGGACTTGATTTCTCCTCTCTTTGGGAACCCCAGCTTGTCCTCTGTCTAAAAACACTGAGGAAGGATAACTAAGCCTGATAGCAGAGAATGCTTTGAGAGGTTGAAACAGACTCTTATTGCTTTCCAGGGAGAGTTACAGACTTGAAAAATCTTGTGGCATCTGATGTTGCATAGACTGATGTTTTTATAATAAAATCATGGGAATAAAGCTGCCTATAATTGAGTATTATGAAAATGATTGTCCAAGGGAGAAGAACTGTTTCTAGCCAATGGGTGTGCCTGGCAATTGTTTAGGCTTTGGATAAACTCAGCTTTAGATCTTTGTCCAAGAGTTTATTTGTGGACAGCTCACCAAGCCTTGATGTGGATTAAAAACAAAACAAAACAAAACTAGAATCCCCAAACCAGAAAAGCAGGCTCTGAGATGATGTGGGAGCTCAGACTTCAGCTCAGTTTCCAGCGGGTCCCTGGAGGCGAGGTTTCCCTCCAGGGCAGTTTTCTCTTGCAAACAGGGCAACTCTTGGGCTCACTCCCCTGGATGTTGTGTTTTCACCTCTGCTTTATGTGGGAGGAACACAAGTTCATAAAACTGTTTACAATTATGTGTTTTACTGTTGTCCTTTGTTTGTTTGCTTTAGAATTCTTGCTTAATTTTCATTATCTCTGTTTCAATGTAATTTTCTGTGGAAAGGCTCAAGTCCTTTGACTGAGATAAGTTTCCAGTTGAACAAACACATGGCACAGTTTGTTGCAATTCTTTGATTTCTGTCTTCCCTGGGTGGCCAATGAGCTCTTTTTGTGGGCAGTGTCTTATGACTCCTCAGGGCCAACTCATGGCACATGTAGTTCAATATTCAATTAAGGAACAGAATCAATAGTTCTTTTTCAAGGACCTGTGATGTGCTAACCATTGTCTTAAGTGTGTGTGCGCACTCAGTCGTGTCTGATTCTTTGTGACCCCAAGGACTGTAGCCTGCCAGGGTCCTTTGTCCATGGAATTTTTCAGGCAAAAATACTGGAGTGGATTGCCATTTCCCTCTCCAAGGGATCTTCCTGATTCAGAGATCGAACCTATGTGTCTCTTGAGTCTCCTGCCCTGGCAGGTGGATTCTTTACTACTGTGCCACCTGGGAAGACTGTCTTAAGGACAGGCAGAAAACAATTAGATAAAGTACACAGGATCTCTGCCTTCACAGACCATGTTTTCTAGTGGGGAGATTGGCCAAGAACAAATAAACCAGAAGTAAATAATATAGTTTTAAGTTGTAATTAGCACTAGGAAGGAAGCCATTGAAACAAAAAATAATTGTTCCTCTCTTAAGCCATTGGTATAGATTTGGTCTGTTTTATTTAAGAGGGCAGTGGTGGAAAAAAAATTAAGTAACAGCATCAAGTGGAAAAGTGTATTCTTGTCCTGCAAAAGACAAGTAATCCGATGGAAAACTGGGTCAAGCAATTCACATAAGGAGAAATCTAAATAGCTAATACAAGAAAGAGATGCACAACTTTATCACTCATCAGAGAAACGCAAATTAAAACAGTAAGAAACCACTCTACCCTTATTCGAAGCGAAAAAAAATAGAAAGTCTGAAAATGTCAAGTATTGATGAGGACACAGAGAAGCAGTCAGCCTCGTGCACTGCTGTTATGAGTTGGAGCTGACTAACATTCTGGCAGCATTTTGCAGAATTAAGGCTGTGTATATCCTATACCACTTCCGGAATGAGTGCCAGAGAAAACCGCCCACATATTCACAAGGAGGCTTGTGTGAGAACATTCATCGCAGCATAGTTGTGGTCAACAGAGTTGGAAGAGTCCATCACTGGGAGAAAATGTAAGGACACAAGCCAAGGAATTTCACGCATCAGAGTATGAGCAGATGTATATAATTCAAAGAAATTTAAAACACATTCATGAAACACTAATAATATTCCAGACAGCCTGACTATCCAAGGATATATATGAAACACATTAGCATGGCTGCCATTGTTGTGGGGGTTTGCACGGAAGAGGAGGATGCAGAGAAGAAAAAATGTAAGAAAGAAAAAGAGTAGCACAAGGAGAGAGGTAGTACCTCCACTCTAAAGACAAAGAGGAAAATCTACTGGAGAAAAAAAAAAGAAAAAAGAAACAGATTTTACATCCTGAGAGATACCACTCTAAGTCCAAAGTTTCTTTACCTACTCTCCAGTGCTCTTACTCAGTTTGTCGTTCGAAGGCAGCGTGATGGACTCTGCATGGTTGAGACTGAGCTCAGCAATCTAAGAGCTTCATGGATGAAGGCTAAGCAAACTGAACGATGCCTACAGGGAAGAAGCTGTGGCCATACGTTACAGGTAAAGAAAAGTCAGTAGTCATCAGAAAGGGACTGGAGTATCCTTAAAGGCTTTATTTTTAAAGAAATTATTCAAAAATATTCTCTTTGAAACTTTTGGCAAAGGTCTGTGTAGTCAAAGCTATGGTTTTTCCAGAAGTCATGTAGGGATGTGAGAGCCGGACAATAAAAAAAGACTGAGCATCAAAGACTTGATGCCTTCAAACTGTGGGGCTGGAAAACATTCTTGAGAGTCTCTTGGACAGCAAGAAGATCAAACCAGTAGATAGATCCTAAGGGAAATCAACCCCAAAGATTCATTGGAAGGACTGATGCTGAAGCTGAAGCTCCAATACTTTGGCCACCTGATGTGAAGAACTGACTCATTTGAAAAGACCCTGATGCTGGGAAAGACTGAGGGCAGGAGGAGAAGGGGACGACAGAGGATGAGATGGCTGGATGGCATCACCAACTCAATGGACAAGAGTTTGAGTAAACTCCGGGAGATAGTGAAGGACAGGAAGCCTGGAGTGCTGCAGTCCATGGGGTCGCAAAGAGTCGGACACAACTGAGTGATTGAACAACAACCACAACTTTGGTAAATAAAATGTGAAATTCCAGGTATTAAATTAGTAAAGGCTTGAATAAACGAGCTACCTGATCTTCAAAGCATTGCCACCACCTGCTGACACACTATTTAAATTGCAGTTTTAGGTGTCTGGAACAGCACTTCTTTTCCCAACATTTTATTACAAAAGTTTTCAAACATACAGAAAAAAATTTAAGCATGCATTAAAAAAATTTTAATTGCAGAGTAAATGCCCACATACCGCCCCCCACTTTAATTTCACAAGTAGCATATTGCTCTAATTCCTTTATCACACATCTGTCCATCCATCCATCCATCCATCAACCCATCTTGCTGAAATGCATGGGGAAAAAAATGAGCAATTACTTTTGAAAGATATAGCTACAAAAAGAAACTTCCCAAGAAAACAATAAATGTCTTGTGTGTGTGTGTCTGTGTGTGTTAGTCGCTCAATTATGCCTGACTCTTTGCAACCCCATGGACTATAGCCCACCAGGTTCCTCTGTCTATGGAATTCTCCAGGCAAGGATACTTGAATGGGTAGCCATTCCATTCTCCAGGGAATCTTCCCAACCCAGGGACTGAACCTAAGTCTCCTGCATTACAGGCAGATTCTTTACTTTATGAGCCATCAGGGAAGCTTAGTGCATGGCATTTTTCTCTCTAAAATTTAGAAACAAGAGAATTTTCTCTCTGCTTCCAGTGTAAAGAGTTCCTGGGAAAGAAGATGATCTACATGGATTTCCTTAGTGGCCCGGTGGCTGAGACTCCATGCTCCCAATGTAGGGGGCCTGGGCTCAATCTCTGGTCAGGGAACTAGATCCCACATGCTGCAACTAAGAGTTCACATGCCACAACTAAAGATTCCACTCACCGCAACTAAGACCTGGCACAGCCAAATAAATAACTTTTTTAAAAAAGATAATCAACAGACAAGTGATCAGTTGTTAAAATATCCAGAGTTGGTCGCATAGAATATGAGCTTTAATCATTCAGCTTGGAGTCAAGCCAATCAGTGAGTGAACAGGGTGTACTAACTCCTATGGGAAATATCACTGCAACTAAGGAATGAATTCTACTCCTCTCTTGATGAGAAAAGAAGGGACTTTTAAACTAACTGCTAAGTAAGACCTTTCAAAGCCCCATTTTAGATTCCAGGCTGGCTATAAGAACTTAAACTTATAATTTTAAACTCAGTTTTTCTATATTTAAAAATGAAAAATAATACTCATCACTCATTAAAAAACATAAATCATTTCAGAAACACCCCAAATAGTGGCATCTGGAAAAAAAATTATTAACAATTAACCATTTATCAGGCTACCCTGGTGACTCAGATGATAAAAGAATGTGCCTGCAAAGCAGGAGACCCAGGTTCAATCCCTACGTCAGGAAGATCCCCTGGAGAAGGAACCATTTATCATGTTATACTGTGTTGCAGACCCAAAGGTTGTGGTCTTAAGAAGATTTACTTTAAAAAAAAAAAACTGCTTATGAAAACAACTGCTTCATTGGGGGAAAGTGATTAAGGTGGGTGATTAACTCATCATACTAAAGTTAGTTCACTCCAGAACTGTAAAGAATAAAATAATTTGTTTTAAAGGTGACCTTATAATTCTCCAAACTGGCTGAGTCAAGTTTCGGACAAAGTTTTATCTGATGCTGAAATTCATGCTCTTAAACCAGTGTGCCATATACTATCAACAAATTTTTAATCATCATAATCAAAGAGATTTTGGTAAGGTTCATTTTCTTCCCATCTCCTCCTTATTTCCTTATCCATCCTCTCTGCCCATTTGGTTTTTTAGACACTGTGTTGTCCCACATTCTTCTCCTACCTTGCCCAAGGGCCTCTCTTTCCTCTAAAGGCCCTCTTGGAAGTGTTCTGTTGCCTTTAGTCTTCTGTGCTTCTCATCCAATATCAAGAGCCTGCAGGGCCAGGCAGGTAACAGAAAGCAGAGGTATGAGGGCTCTGAAGCCCCTCTGGGACAGGGCAGGATGAAGGGGTGGCACTCCTTAGTACCACATTCAAAGATCTGATATCAAGGGAACCAGAAATCTGAAATTTGTGTGAAGATCTCCTGATTTTATTTGTTTATATTTTTGGGCATGTGGGATCTTAGTTCCCTGATCAGGTATTGAACCCATGTCCCCTGCAGTGGGAGTTCTGAGTCCTAACAACTGGACCGCCAGGGAATTTCCATCCTAATTTTTAAAAGCAGGCAATGAATTTGAAAATTTCTTAAACATCATGAGGTAAAAAAGTGTCTGCAGGCCAGACTTCGCCACAGCCTTCCCATCTGTGACTTGCGACCATAACCTTTTCCTTATGAATTAATACCTTCAGCCCTGTCTGCAGCTCCCCTTGACCCCCCAACTGCTCACTCACATTCTATAGTCCCAGTCACCTCTGTATGTCCTCATCTGAAAGTTCAGCTGGCATCCCAAACTTGAAATTGAACTCATCTTTTCCCCAAGAAAAACACTTCTCCTTCTGACTCCCTTATGTGAACAGAACCACATCTCTTCTATTCACTGCGATTCAAAAACTCAGGCATTAATATAAACAAAGTCTTATTGAGAACCCACAAGGTATCAGATACTGTTTTAAACAACACAGGATGGAGACTTCCCTTGCAGTCCAATGGCTAAGGATCTACCTTCCAATGCAGGGGATGCAGGTTCGATGACTGGTGGGGATACCAAGATCCCACATACCATGGGGCAACTAAGCCTGTGCACCACAACTACTGATCTCACAGCTACTGAGCCTGGGCGCTCTAGAGCCTGTGCTCCACAGCAAGAGAAGCTCACACAGCACAGTGAAGACCTAGCACAGCCAAAAATAAATAAATAAACTGAACACACACACACAAACACACACACGGAATCGATGAGGCACATTCCTGAACTTGAAAAACTCTTAGTCCAGTGGAGGAGACACTGAATAGAAAAAAGAAGGATAACACAATGCAACAAATACTCTAGAAGATGTCTAGCCAAAGGCCTAAGGCAGTGTGTAGACAGGAGCAATCCAGGCATCATGGAATTCATTAACTCAATCACCCAAGATCTCTCAAAGATCCTACAGTCCCCTAAGCCCTGGGGTTAATGCCACATGCAGGCAGATTCTTTACCAGCTGAGCCACAAGGGAAGCCCGAGAATACTGGAGTGGGCAGCCTATCCCTTCTCCAGTGGATCTTCTGGACCCAGGAACTGAACTGGGGTCTCCTGCATTGCAGGTGGATTCTTTACCAGTTGAGCCACAAGGGAAGCCCAAGAATACTGGAATGGGTAGCCTATCCCTTCTCCAGCAGATCTTGCTGACCCAGGAATGGAACCGGGGTCTCCTGTATTGCAGGCAGATTCTTTTTTTAATTTTTTTTACTTTTTAAAAAATTTTATTTATTTTAGTTGGAGGCTAATTACTTTGCAGTGTTGTAGTGGTTTTTGCCATGCAATGACATGAATCAGCCATGGGTTTACATGTGTTCCCCATCCCATCCCTCTGAGTCATCCTGGTGCACCAGCCCTGAGCACCCTGTCTAATGCATAAAAGTAAAAAAAAAAAAAAAAGAAAGTATTGGAGATAGAGTTTGGAAAAATGTAGAAAGATTGGCTCTCACACAACCACCCAGGGAGCTTGGCAAAGAACAAGTAGGCAAATAAACGAGCTCATGTCAGATAGAGGCAGAAGTCTCCAGGATGCTGGGAGCAAGTTTGCCGTGTATCCTGTGTTAGAGGCCCCGCTGAGAGGGAGCATGAGATCTGCACCAGCCAGAGGGAGCGCCCTTTTCAAATCATTGCCAAGGCGCTCTGCACCCTCACAGCGGCCCTGGATCTTAGAAACAAAGTGAAGTCGAGCACCGCAGAGACTCTTTTAGCCAAGGTGGTCAGGGAAGGTCTTGCTTTGCGATCCAAATGATGAGATCATCTGAAGGAAGGATCTTTAGGGTGGAGAACAGTCCACAGAACACCTCCAAGGCAGAAATAAAACTTGGACTGTGAGGAGCAGAAAAAAGGCTGGTGGGGAGGAGCTGAGAACAAGACATGCGTGTGTGTGCAGATACATCAGATTCTGAAGGTCTCAGCTCATTCAGATGGTGTTTGGCAGCTGAGGGGTGTGAGTGTTAGGAAATGAGTTAGAAAGGGAAGATTCCATTCAGATTGTGGAGGGTTGTAATCATAAGCCAGTGAAGAGTCAACAATGGGAAAGGGGGATTATAGGATGAGATATTTGTTTTGTTTTGTTTTGTTTTTAAGAAGAATGATTCTCTTGGCGTCTAGTAGGTCAGTTACAGGGTTGCTATGATAGCCAAGGAGAAAAACAGAGAGAATAAAGAAGGGAGCTGACATACAAGAGATAGTGCCAAAGTAAGAACAGCAGGACTGGGTGTCAAATGGATACTGTGGATGAGAAAAAGGAAGGTTTGGGGGGCCCTTTATGATCCCCTTCCCCCCTTGGCTACACTCAATCCCCACAACCCACCAATGCCTCCCTTCCTTTGTCTCTCAGTCTCATCACTTCCCTTCCATCTGAGAACCCCTGCCTAGTCTCCAGGGAGCCCCTCTCCTTCCTATGAACTGAGGTAACACTTCATGCATTCCACATGAAGTGGATGCATGAATCTATGCTTTCCACAGATTCATTACATCTCACGTTTTAACTTAGAGCTTTATTTCTTGCGTACCTGTCACATCACCCTGCTTAGACTGACAGCTACGTGAAGTCAGGAACCAAGCGTTGTTTATCTTTGTATGACTCAAATAGATAATTCTTGCCACATTACAATTGCAGGAAAAATAGAATCAAAGAGAAAAAGTGGCCACAAACTAAGTTATGGCAGGGTGGCTTCTAACATGTAGCCTTAAAAACACACACAAACAGATTATTCAAGAACTGGTGATTGATGAGATGAACCTCCTTTGTGAATCTTCATAAAGACTTTATATAGACTCCGTTGTGAATTCCTTTAAGGCAGTTGTTACATTTATTGTGGACATTTTTCTTATACCAAGTATACCTAATAATGCTCAAGAGATGGAACCAGTTGTTCCCAAATAATCACAGAAACAAATTTTAAAAGTTGCCAAGTAAAGAGATAGATGAGCAAGCCAAAAGGCAGAGCCCCAGTAGTCTAGCTCAGGAGACTACGGTGTCCACTCTAAGGCTCCCTTGCTCTCAGTATGAACCCTGAGTCCTCTCACCCCATCTTGCATGGCTGAGCTTTCACTGAGCCACCCAAAACATGAGAAATTTAGAGAAGCAGCACATCACCCCAGGAGATGTTTATCTCACAAGGTCATCTCTCCTGTTAAGGAGAAAAAGGGTGCTTCCCTGGCCATCTAGTTGTTAAGATTCACCTTCCAATGCAAGGGATGTGAGTTCAATCCCTGGTTGGGGAGTTAACATCCCACATGCATCATGGCCAAAAAAACAAAACATAAATAAAACAAAATCAATGTTGCAACAAATTCAATAAAGACTTTAAAAAATGTTCCACATTAAAAAAAATGTGAAACTCATATGTAAAACAAAAAAAAAAAAAGAAAGAAAGGAAGAAGAGAAAGAAGAGTGGCTTTCATCAACTTTGGCTGACATCCCTAATCTCCAACTTTGGTTGGTTGTATGGACAATCTGTAAAGATCCAGTAATTCTCTTTCTTATTTCAGCTTCAAGTTGCAAAGTCCAGGTGGAAATGATATAGTAATCATGGAGCACAACATTTCAACATTTCCAGGTTCTAGTTTGCATTTTAGCTTCAATGAGAATTTCTTTATAAAAGAGAAGAGAAATGGAGTGCAGAGGGAGAGACTTGTATCTTAATTGGATCTCCACCTATTATTACAACACACAAAGCCCAGGAAATGCTAGCGAAGGTCTGGAAAACAAACAGGCCTGGACAAAGCAAGAAAGGTTGCCATGGTGCTCACATGAATAGGGAGGAGCCCAGGAAAGCAAGAGTCTGTCTGTACATCTTTCTCATTGCAGTTAAAAAAGAGCCTGGAGGTACCTCCCTGGCAGTCTAGTGGTTAACACTTTGCCTGTCAGTGCAAGGGGTGTGGGTTTGATCTCTGGTCAGGGAACTAAGATCCCACATGCCTTGCAGCCAAAGAGCCAAAACATAAAACAGAAGCAATATTGTAACAAATTCTATAAAGACTTTGAAAATAGTCCACATCAAAAAAAACGATAGAAAAAAAGAAAAAGTGTGACAATAGGAATCACATATCCTATGCCTTTTTTTTAACATGAGAAATGCATGCACATTTTATTTAATGCAATCTCATGGACTGTAGCCCGCCAGGCTTCTCTGTTTGTGGGACTCTCCAGGCAAGAATACTGGAGTAGGTTGCCATTTCCTTCTCCAGGAATTTTTCCACATGCATGGGCAATTTCACAAGAGAATGGAGACTTGAAAACATGACCAGAGCAGCAAACTTCTAAACTCATTAGACAAAGAAATAATAAATTTGTGAAGAAGCGACAAGACAGAGAGATTTGGGTTAGGGATAGAAAAAAGTGAAGAAGTAACTAGTTAAGGTTTAGTTAAACAAGGTTTATTTATGCAAAATTCTTTGCCCCCAATTCCAAAGGGCTTCCTTCCTCCTGGTACAGGGAGGGGACCTCTCACATCACCCTGTGCTACTTCACTACAGAGGATATTCTGGGATGTACTTATAATATAGAAGAGGGATATTCCAGAGTGTTGAGGTTTAAACCAGCAATTCAAATCTGTCCTCAGAAGTGAGTCAAAGAAGAAAGCTGGGCTTCAGAGTGTGGGGATGTTCATCCGCTCTTGGTGTCACAGATGCTGTAAATGACTGTGGCCTTGGTGACGCTGCCGTAGACTATATCACTACAAGGTCCTCTTCCTAAGAGAATCGTCCCTTTTCCTTTCTGGACTCTTGTCAGTTCTAATTATTTATAAACTCAGTGCCTCCTTGGCATGGATGACTTTTCAGGTGATAAGTGAACCTGGCTGCTTGGAATAGGAATGCCAACCCCCCCCTTCCTAGGATTCTGGGCTTGGCTTCCTAGCAATGAATTGGGGTATAGCTTCCCCAAGGAAAGTGGGGCATTGGCCCTCAGAACTGCTAATCTTCTTGACTGTCTCCATTCAACTCATCTGAGAATGGGAAAATACTAGGCCAGAGGGAGAACTATGAGGCTGGCCAAAAGGTTCGTTCAGGTTTTTCCATACCATCTTACAAGAAAAACCTGAAGAAATTGTTGCTGAACAGTGACAGTCCTAAGGTCCTCAGCAGGCGCTACCCACACAGGTAACATAGAAATCTCTTTCCTGAATGTTCCAAGGAAGGACCGGAGACAGAAGTGAGACAGCTGCTACTAGACGAGACCCCAAGAGCCCCTACCTTGGCAGCCTGGTGACGTACTCCCAGGACCCCGAGGCTGACAGTTGGGCTTCTGTTCTTTCTCTCACCCCAGGAAGTTTGAAAATGCAAGAGCATGAGGGTGACTTTATTTTACATACACCTCTAAATATATTTTATATTTTAATATATTTTTAATGGCTTCCCAGGTGGCATAGTGGTGAAGAAACTGCCTGCCAGTGCAGGAGATGCAAGAGACGTGGGTTTGATCCCTGGGTCAGGAAGATCACCTGGAGGAAGAAATGGCAATCTGCTCCTGTATTCTTGCCTGGAAAATTCCACACAATACCTCTGAATATATTTTATATTTCATTATATTTTAAAATATATTTTATAACATTTTATTTTATATATAAAATAGTTTGTATTTTAAGTAAATTATATAAAAATTTTAGTGTTGTTTTTATTATTAAAAATAAATTTCCAGGTAACTCCCTGCTAGTCCAGTGGTTAGGATTCGGTGCTCTCAGGGGCCCCAGGTTTGATCCCAGGTTGGGGAAATAAGATGCCACAAGCCGTGTGGTATGGCCAAAAATTTTTTTTAAATTTCTTCAAATACATTTCTGATGATAACACCTCTCAAGTGAACATAGCTTAGGTCTGAGAGACTGAAGAATTTCTCCTATGGAGGATGTGGTCCTAGGAGGCAGGAAAGTGAAATTGAAAGTGTTAGTTGCTCAGTCATGTCCAGCTCTTTGCCACCCCATGGACTGTAGCCCGCCAGGCTCCTCTGTCCATGGGAACCTCCAGGTAAGAATACTGGAGTGGGTTGCCATTCCCTTCCCCAGGGAATCAGAGGCAGGAGAAAGTATTAATAACTCAACTTCTACTACTCGGGCCTTGCAGCCCAGTGAACAGGTCATCTGATGCTGTTATATAAGTGATTGTTGTCTAAGAGCTTGTAGGTAGAAGACTGAAAGGGCCTACCTGGCTACTCCAAGTGTGTCTTGCTGACAGGCAGGACTGGCAAAATTGGTTTTACCTGGAGGCTGGTTAGAAATGCAGGATTTGGGGTCTCACCCCGTTCTGGCTGAACCAAAACCTGGATTTTAATAACCCCCCAGCCACTGATTCATGTTCACTTTGAAGTTTTTGAAGCACTGCCCTGACGAGCTGACAAATTACAGATTAGTCTTCATTCAAACATCTCTTCCGACTACCATGAAATCCCCACGTCAATCAGCATTCCCTCCAGCATCAAACATAATAATGCGATGGAAAGCAAATCAGCCACAGAGTGAATCTGCAAACCTTGCAAAAGATGCAGGATTTCACAGAATCAACAGACGTGACCTGGGAGAACCCCTCAAATCATAACCGAAGCATCAGCTAGTAAGGAAACGGCAGACTCCTTAACAAGTGAAGAGGAACTAATCTACAAGGGTGGTGACATTCCTTCACAAGAGAATGATTTGAAAAAAAGACAGAGAATGATTTGAATATCAAAGAATTTCAACAGGCCCTTGGGAAAAAAAGATGAAGCTCATGAATATCTTTGTAAAAATGACCCACTTTATGATTGTGCTGTGAAAGTCAAACACACAGTTTTGTTGAAAACCTATGCTCAAAAAAAAAAAATTCAACACTTCATTCAGTCTTCAACCATCCTAAGGAGGAGCACATTGTGTTAATTATAACTTAAAGGACATCATGTGAGAGAAATGACATATTTGCAAGGTTTAGTCTCGTTTTTCAAGACAAAGTCTAAGTAAACTGGCTGTCACTATTTCTCATGATGTTTGGTCCTTGTTTGAAGGGCAATCCGGGTAGGTGGACTTTGCCAGGGCCACTGCTACTCGGACAAGAGCCACGGTTTTCAGTGTTGTTTTGTGGTCTCTCCCCCTTTTCCCTAACGCGACTTCTTTTTTTGGTCCCTACGACTAGTGTGGGACAATTAATACCTGCTTACTCTACAGCTCAGTGAAGAATTCTTTTTACTGTCCCATTTCCTGGTTGGATATTCAGGGCACAGTGAATATCCAACATGGAATAATCTAGCCACAGAAGGGGGTTCACCTGTGGGGTTAGAGCCCTAGGGGAGCTATCTGTTCAGGGGTTACCTTATCCACCATGAGGAAGTTCTCCAACGTCTCTCCGTTTTCACAGGTGACATCGCCGACCTCCCTCACAGCTCTGGGCAGGATCTCTCGCACCTCCTGGGCGATCATTCCTAGACACAAACACTCCATCAGGTTTCGTCGGGAAAAGACCTTTCCCAGAATGGGAACAGCGAACAGGATGTCTTTGCAAATAGATACTTATCCCTCCTCAGTGTTGGCTTTGATCTACAAGGCATTTGAAGCAAAGGAGGAATTTGGATCCCAGAACCACTCTAAGATTAAAATATGTATACCTTTGACTGATTCATGTTGATGTTTGGCAGAAACCAACACAATTTTCTAAAGCATTTACCCTTCAATTAAAAAATAAATTAATTTTTTTAAAAAGTGGGAGTGTTGTTTTCTCCACTCTTTCTTGAGACTCTGAGCCAAAAGTTGGAAAGGGTAAGTGCCTTAAAATCCCTGTACATAGACGTAAGTCTGGAGAGTGATTTTCTCTCTTTTCCTGCAGGCGGACTCTGACCCCTAAATGGTCGTTGTTTCTTTAGAATTCCTGGACTGGAGTAGAGGCACCACTCTGCCTTTCCTCTGACTGGACCCACCTGCCCGGCTAACCTTCCCCCTCTACCTGGAGGCTGTCCAGGGCTGCTTACAGTTTGCTCTGCCATCTGCCCCTCAGCCCTCATCCCATGAGCAAGAGGACTCTGGGGGAAAGAACAATGCATTCAGAATCGTCCCCCAGTACCTTGGGGTGCAGGAGTTGGGGTGGGCGTGTTGTTGAGTAAAGATGACACAGCAATTTCTTTAACCTTCCCTGTTCTAGTGATTATAGCTTTCACAGGGTATATTTTAGAACAACAGGATGCTGTCAAGAGCTATGGGCATACAGCCTCCAGATGAAGAGGGAATTAAAACTTGAATAGTCGACCACACAAAATCAAGAAGGGAGTTTGTGTGTGTACCTGTCTGATGGGCCGTGTTTATTCCCATTGCAGACGCAAATTCAGGCTTGTAGTCATATTCAACAATCCTCATTTGGGCTATTCTTCTCAGCTGTTCGTTTGTGTCAACCTAATGGAATTAAAGAGCAGATTTCACGCGCTTAGATGTTTGTTATTCAAACTAACGCTCAGAGTGACCCAGAGAGATGAAGAATTTTGGCAGTGGGACTGTCCTTTCCTTTTGCCCAAACTATTTTAAGAGAAATTTATGTTTTTCTCCTCCAAGAAGCAAAAGTTTCAAAATTCATGTCAGTGACTTCCATCCACTAGTTTATAAAATGAGCCAGAATTAAATGGCTAAATTACAGGGAAAAATATTTTTTAAAAAATAAAGGACTTCCCTGGTGGTCATTGGTAAAGATTCCACCTGCCAATGCAGGAGACACGGGTTTGATCCCTCACAGGGGAGGATCCCACAAGCTATGGAGCAACTGAGCTCCTGCACCACAACTACTGAGCCCATACTCTAGAGCCTGGGATCGCAACACTGAGCCCACGTGCTGCAGCTACTGAAACTCGAGTGCCCTAGAGTCTGTGCTTCCATAACAAGAGAAGCCACCACAATAAGAAGTCCGCACACTGCGACTAGAGAGTAGCCCCTGCTTGCTGCAACTAGAGAAAAACCCGTGCAGCAGTGAAGACCCAGCAAAGCCAAAAATTAATAAAATTTAAATAAATTACAGGGCAAAAGCTCCCTCATTCACTATTCTGGCCTCACTTCTCTCTGCTGAGAGTTAAACCATCTTTTTGAGAATGGAGCTGGCTGACCTTGGAGAGAAACAAGTGCTGTCCAAGATGGCAAGGTATCATTTCCAAGTGAGCACATGCTATAAGCACCTAACAAATACAGGCCAACCTTGTATTTATAAATTAAAAGAGCAGTGCTTAGTTCAAGTAACAACATTTGAAGAATGGGTATATAACATATCATTGAATTGCTGGTGGACACCTTGCTGAAGAAAATTTCTTCAAGGGGCAGTTTGCAAGCCCAGATGACCCACCTGCAGGCCCCTCAAAATTCAGGGTTCCTTCCCACAGATGACTTCTCCCCTAGACTACCCTAACCAGGGGTCCTCTGAGCCGACCATTCTTACAGAAGTAGTTCAAACACTCCCAACTGTCACTGCAAATTGCTCAAAATAAATTTCATGGGTGCCAGCAAAATGATAACAATAAAGACAATATAGTGGAATTTTCCTAGGGCTAAATGTGCTGACTCAAAGGCTTCTTTTTCAATTGGAATTTTTAAAAAATGAATTCATAGTAATAGCATGATCAATTTTTTTAATGACCTAATTTGACAAGTTAAAAAGTTGGCAGTACTATGTGGGTCCCCAAATTTTCTTTTAGGGAACATAACTGGATTATGAAACCAGCATCTCTTGGCAATTAAAAAATATACCACCTGGACATCATCTATATGTTGGAACAACTAGAAATGCTTTTCTGTTGTTTTAAGAAATCCCTGCTTTGGCCCTTAACTCCTCCCTGTACTCACTCTGTCAAGTGAGCAGGAAAATTCTTCCACTATCTGAAAGGCTCTCTGTTCATCCATTTGGCTGGTATCAGAAGTTGTGACTCGGTGCTTAACTGGATAAACGGACTAACTTTACTTTAGGCACTTGTCAGGGAGCTCACAGCTGTTTGATCATTGCTGTCATCAAAAGCTTAGTTCAATTCATTCATTCACTGCTTCATTTGACTAATATTCACCAATTGCCTTTGACATAGCAGGTACTACAGGTACTACACTAAGTGTTGGAACTTCAAAATGATTGCTCTTTTAAAGTTCATGGTCTAGACAGACTCATCCCATAAGATTGTATTACAATGTGAAAAATGCAGGTGAGGATGGAGTTATGAAAAGAGAATCCCATCAACTCCAAGCAGGTACCTTGGAGGACTGTGAGGTATTCTCAGGGGACTGTGAAAAAGGGCTTACCGGAGATGGTGAAGCCCAACAGAGATTTTGGCTTATTTCAGTTCTCAAACACACTCTGCCCCTCCACAAGGTCAAGACCTTTGCTCAGGGCATTTCCTGCATCAGAAGCTCTTCCTTCCTGCTCCTGTACCTCCACGTCCCCTATTTAAAACACCCCTTCACCAGAGAAGCATTGCTTGACCTCCAAGACTAGGAAGGCTCCCTCTGCCTTACATGCAGGCATTAATCAATTCATCACCAAACAACTAGTGAGTCCCCTTTACTGTCTTCTTCTATTGAATAGATACCCTTATGAGGGTGAGGACGTATTTGAGCCCATGGTTTTCTGTTCATCACCATATCACCAGTTTCTAGAACAATTCCTTGTGTGTAGTAGGTGCTTAACTAATATTTATTAAATAAATTAATAACTTTAAGATAGGAGTGGGACTTCGCTGGTGGTCCAGGGTCTGGGACTCTACGCTCCCAATGTAGGGAGCCCAGGTTTGATCCCTGGTCATGGGGTCACAGAGGGTCGGACATGACTGAAGTGACTAAGCAGCAGCAGCAGGGAATTGGATCCTGCATGCTGAAACTAAGATTTCTCATGCCACAGCTAAGACCCAGTGCAGCCAAATAAGTAAATAAGTAAAAGATAGAAATTAGTCAAAGACAGATGTCAGCTAGGGAAGGGAGAGGAAAGGGTAAGAATAAGACAGGGATGCTGGACAGAAAGAACAACATAAGCCAAGTTCCGAGGCAGCAAATCCCCTGAATTATATCTGCATGACCGAATGCAGAGTTCAGTGTGTCTAGACTGTAAAGCTCAAGGCCAGAGCAAGGAGAGCCTTGCCAGCCATACCCAGAAGGAGCAGTCAGAGACTCATATTGCCCTGTGTGTACATATCACTGCGAGCCACTTATTCATTCAACAATATAAAATGAGTAGCTGTTGCTGCTGCTGCTAAGTTGCTTCAGTCATGTCTGACTCTGTGCGACCCCACAGACGACAGCCCACCAGGCTCCCCCGTCCCTGGGATTCTCCAGGCAAGAACACTGGAGTGGGCTGCCATTTCCTTCTCCAACGCATGAAAGTGAAAAGTGAAAGGGAAGTCGCTCAGTCGTGTCCAACGCCTAGCGACCCCATGGACTGCAGCCTACCAGGCTCCTCCATCCATGGGATTTTCCAGGCAAGAGTACTGGAGTGGGTTGCTATTGCCTTCTCTGAAATGAGTAGCTACTATGTGCCAGATACTATGCCAAGCCCTGGAGATTCAAGGAGTAGTTCCTATTTGGAGCTTAAATTTTCATGAAAGTTCCCTGAGGGTGAGACCTGTATCTTGACCATCTAAGAACCTGCAGAGCACCTGGCACAGTGTCTGACAGGTAACAGGCACCCAGACTTTGAATGAAGGAAAGAAGGAATGAAAGAATGGAGGTAGTGAGATGGCAGAACCATCACTGACACTAACAGAATTGAAGGCAGGGTCAATCAGGAGCCAGTTAGCCAGGCCCTGCCCCGGTCCCCACTCCCTGCACTCTTGGGAGACCTGTGCCCACTTTGCCTACTTCTCATTATCCCCTTGGTTCCTGCAGGATGGTCCATCAGAGAGCAAAGCAGAGGCAGTGCCAGTTTCTTTGTTGCAGAGGGAAACCAGAGGAGAATGTGCCCTCATGCCAACAGTCCAGGCTAAGGCTACACAGAGGGAAAATAACCCCTGCTGTCTAAGTGGGATTCTTGACTTCGTTTTCCCCAAAGACATATTCCCAGACATAGCAATTAGATTCACTAGGACTACTACCATTGTATTTCAGACAGATTTTTGGCCAAAGAAAATTTTAAGGGTTGACTTGGGGAGCTAAACACCTTCTAGAACAATCTTTATCTAAGAAAATGCTCTCGTGACTCCTAATGCTAGATTGTAGACTTTCCAAAGCTAAATATAAACAGCTTGAGTTGCATGTTCCCTGTGGCATGTACAGTTGGCCCACGGAAACCCCTAGAGATAAGGGCTGTGCCTCCTTGGGATCCTCTACTAGGAACTGTACCAAGGCCACCATTTAACCCCATGCCTTGCTCACCGGTGTGTGTTGAGTAAGAGCCTAGTGAGTGAATCTGGGCGTTCGATCTTGCCCACAGTTTTGCAAAGTTTTAACCATGAATGCAAATGGTTGCCTCTGTCATGCTATCTCACACTCAAGGTTTCCATATCATTAACTCAAGCATTGTACCGCGGAGAAGACATCACAGACCGTGGACTCCAGTCTGTTTAGGGAGGGAGATCTCATTACACATGGCCCACAGCCTAGACTATCAGTCTCCCATCAGGAGCAGCTTGACTGGCACCAGCTCAGCCTGAACTTCTGATTTGGCTCGTGGCTCTGAAGGGAGACTTTGCGTGTTTGGCTTTCTTGAGCTCATCACACTTTTGTTTTTAACTAGCACACTGCTGGTGCAATTGGGAGAAATGGTCTAGACCATTGTTCTAGACCAATTGAAATGGTCTAGACCATTTCACCTTAACTGATTTTTTTTTTTCCTGGCTTTTCTTGTTTAGTCCTTTGCTGCCTTATTTTCAGCCTGTACCACAGAATTTGACTGAGGCATTCAACATTCAACTTCCTTATTTTTTTTTTTTTTCCATTGACATTGCTGTTCTTCATGCCCCTTTGGTTCTCAGCATATCCTTTCCACCCTAATTTTGCTAGTTTCCATTGTGAAAGCTGTGTTTCTTCTCCAGGTTATTATTGCCTCAGTAAATGCCATGTCTGGGTAAGTGAAACTGCTCTTCACAGAGGCCGATTGCATTTTCCAGAGCTTCTGTTTTGCAGGTTTCAGTCACATCTGCTTTATCGTCTCTGTGTCTTGGATGTGAGTCCACATGAGTCCCAGAAATCTCCTGCAGGCCTCTCCACACAGGGCGCTTGTGTGCTTATTACCCGCAAAGCCCTCTCCCCACTGCCTGGAGTGAAGAGACGCAGAGTCAGGCGCTCAGCAGCTGACATTTGTCCTCCCATCACAGTACCAGGCACAGGTGTAGCCACAGCAGTTGTTTCACAGCAGCTAATCCAGAAGTCAGCTCTGGTTATCCCGCCTCCTTAAAGAATGGGGAAAAGCCTCCAGTCCTACGCTTGCAATCAGATCAACCAAAGCTTCACTTCCTGGTGTGTTTGGAAGAATGGCCTTCTTTTTAAAGGTTGGGAAAATTGAGTCAGGGAGAGGTAAAGATGAAGTTCACATATCTGTCAGCACCATCATCAACGTTACCATCATCTCTCTTGTCTGTAATAAATAGCGAATGAGATAGACAAGATTTCTAAAGATGTGTATTTTAGAAGTGTGGATAGACTTATGAAAGACAAGAATATTAATGTGAAATAATGGATGAATTATGTATATAACTTGCATTTTATAACAATAATAGTAATATCCATTTATATCTGCCTAGCTGTATACATCTAAAAAATGCTTCCCGTATATGAGCTTAGAAAAATCCTTTAATGTGAATGAAATGAATATGGGTATTCCCTGCTCACAGAATAATAAACAGAGGCATAGTGCGTGTCTGGGCCAAAGTTCCTGGGCAAGTAAGTACCAGCATCAGGACTCAAACTAGCCTTCTAACCAGGGACTTGCTTTTCTTTCTTCCCTCCTGCTGCTCTGGGCAGGAAGGGGACAGAGGAATGTCTCATCTAGAGCCTTGATTGGGTGACCTTTCGGAGAAGCTTCCTAGAGGAATGTGAGAAATTCCAGGTAACCTTGTTATTTTAAGACAATATGTTTTTGTCAAACCAAGGAACATCATTCAATGAAGACATTTGGTAAATGGTAGCAGGAGGGATTATGGGGGACTCTCCCCACTTGTCATCTTCCGCTTACATTTAGATAAGGCCCGGTAGGGGATTGTAGAGCCGGTTGCAAGGATGAGTTTGAGTTGGTGTGATCTGAAGCACAGACAGTTCATCTCTTTCTAAAAGGCAGAAGAATCATGGTATCTAAGGCTGGTATCTGGAAATGTATATGAGAACCTCCCAACCCTGAGAGTTCCCATCCGGCTAGTAGGTCACAGCTCTTCTAACATGAACCGCAACTTTACAATCAGTGTAAAAGTCTACAGTTACAGCCTTTCTCTGGGATTCTCTCAGCCAGCGAGGACATTCCTTGGCTAGTTTAGAAAAAACAGTGCAGATCTGCACTGGGAAAGGAATGCAGTCTGGAAGCAGGGCCAATGATTTACAAATTAAGTCTCCTATTAACTGAGAAAGAATACGGAAAGGAGATTTAAAAACACCATTCTGCCACTGCCTCAAAAATGTTTACCGGAGATGCAGTATGTGTGAAAAGGTGAGGAGGGGGAAGAAGCAGTGAATGGGCAACAGAATTAAGGTTGGAATGACCTGGCATCTTCATCCTGACCCCTTAGGTCTTCATAGCATTTGCGACTTTCCAAGATGATTCAGTTCTTATTGTCTCCATGGGTTAAAAATTATAAAAGACTCAGTGGGTTTAGGCAGAGAAGCATCATCTCTACCTTACAGATAAAGACACTGGCATTTCAGTGAGGTTAGGCATTTTTATCCAGGCAAGCCCAAAGTGGACAAGTAGCCTCCTGCTTTCAAGGCCTGATTTCTGATTTTTATAAGGCACGCATGCCTCATTACAGAGGGAAAGAGTTTTGACCTGAAAACTGGAGATGATGGGGTTGCCTGAGTGAGGACTGAGGAGGTGAAGTTTCTCTAAGTGTTCTCAGAAGGATACTGAGCAGGGAAGACAGTGGCTGGCAGGCCTGGCACCAGGGACTCTGGGAGGAAGAAGGTAAAGAGGCCCAGGAGAAATATGAGCAAGAATGGACCTAAGACAGTGCTCAGAAGATGAACAGGGAAATGGAAGTGCGGAGATAGAAAGGAAAGGCAAGCTCCAGTGGTTGATAACAGAAAGGCAGCAGCCTGTGGAAAATAACCTGGAGACTTCTTGCTTCTGAAGCCAGTGTCACACTGTCATGGCCTACGGCTCCCGGGAGGTAAATGCATTCTCTCAGGTAGCAACTGCGTTATAGTTTCAGCAGAGACACCCAACGACTCCAACGCTCATAATTGTTAAGCGCCATGTTTATCTCATGCCAGCAGGTGACTTGGAGAGATGCCTCATGCCCAGCATGTCAGAGGCCAGGAGAGCCCAGAACTCCTGACTCGGGTGTCAGAGGAGGTGTCCAAGGCCAGCCCCTTGCTCACCTCCTGGACATTCTGCTTTGCCCGGCTGTCAGAGGGATGCATAATCGTCCCCATCACTTTCATGTTGCCACAGACAACCAGGGCTTCGTCCGGTGCATCTGTGTTTATGCCTACTCGACCATGACAAACGACAGACTCTGGAACTTGTCCTCGCTGCCATAATGCATCAATGTCATTTTCAAATTGCCCAGGGTTGGAGGCCTGGAAAAAAAAATACATAAATACATTACAATTAAAGTTATGGACATAGGAATAAATGATTGCTTTATTCCTCAAAGGAAAGCAGAATGTTAGCTAAGTCTTTCACTTGAGAATCACTTGTCAGATGGGACATTCTGACGTATTCTAATAATTGCAGCCTGAGGAGAACAAGGAAGTCTCCTTTAACTGCTCTGTATCCTCCACAGACCCCCGGCCCCGCCTCCACCAGCAGAAGCTCAGCGTGTCATGGTTTGCAACATCCGGTCTCTATATGGAACTAAAAATGTGTCAGTTATAGTAGGTGGATGATAAGGAAGAAGAAAAAAACCTCAAAAATGAGTATCTTTTTAGAGAGAATAATAATGATTTAAAACCAGAATATTATGTCAGAAAATATTACAAGTTTATTAAAGCTCAGATAATTTTTAAAAGCCCTTGCATTCAGCTAGCCCTTTTATAGTTTCAAATCACCTTCATGTTTATGATTTCATATACAGATGACAAGCAAATGACAATACAAGCATAATTAATACACCTCAGCTATTCCCTAAGCACAGATGATACTGAAGGAAGCATTGTAACAGCACATTTGCTGAGTGCTAATCCACACCCCAATTCCATGAGATAAGACCATTTCTTCCTTTTACTGATACTGAGACTCTAAAAGAATAAGCCTATTTCCCAAGGTCACAAATCTAGTAAGTTCTGGAGTTGCAATTATACTTCCTTTGATTATTAAATAATGATTCTAACTTTGACTTTTGTGTGGTATTGCATAGAAGCAGCCCTGGCTGAATGCAGTCTTCAAGGAAAATCCAAGTGGATCTATTAGACTAGAGAAAGTTTTGGAGGTTTTATTGTTATATAAAAATTTTTTGCCAAATAATTTTCTACTGTACTGCTTTCCCTCTGCCCCATTTCCCTGTACCAGTGAACATATTTCCACATATCTTTTCAAAAACTATTTATTTATATATTTCGCTGTGCTGGGTCTTAGTTGTGGCATTCAGGATCTTTTGTTGTGGCATGTGGACTCAGTTCTCTGACTGGGGATTGAACCCTGGGCCCCCTGCATTGGGAGCATGGAATCTTAGCCACTGGACCACAAGAAAAGTCCCATATTTCCACATATCTTTGAGTAGGGATCAATGAATCCATCAAAATCCTCACAGCAAAATTAACGTTTTTAAAATTATGACCTATTCTTCTCTACCTACCCTCTTGGTATTATTTGAATGTTTTTACCATAGTCGTGTGTTACTAATTTACAAATAATAATGAAAAGAAATCTCACAATTTATTGCTAAGTTTGGGTTCAGTTAGGAAATTTAGGTGTCTTCTACTTCCAGTTACATTCCCACCTGTCTGAACCCTGATCTGCTTGGAAGACTCAACCATTGACACCACATAGACAAACGCAGGAAAAGAATATACAGCAACAACTTTGAACAGTATTTTGTGTGAATCCACTTGAACAAAGAGCTTTTCTGCAAGGTCCCCAGAGCCTGCTTGGTTGTGAATGGCAATTTGGCTTTGACTCAAATCCTTTTATAGTGAGCAGTCAACTAAATCCAAAGGTATGCCATATAAAATGCTGATGTATTTTCCTCTACTATGAACATAATGAGCCACTTCAAGGAAACAAAACAGGACAGTGATGGATTTTCTTTTTCTTAATGAGCTCTGGGATAATTATTATCCTGTTGGTAACTTGATAGCACTGGAACAGCAGATATAAATAGGTTCAATTTGGGGGGAACAATTACAAGAATCTCACTTGGCTTTCATCAAATGAAAACTCAAATTTCTAAAACATATTCAAATCATTTTGGAATGGTCCATAGATCCACAAGGTTTAAAACACAGAGCCCTGAAGAGGATTCCTCCTCAGTAATGTGTGTGTGTTCAGTTGTGTCCAACTCTTTGCGACCCCACGGACTGTAGACTGCCAGGCTCCTCTGTCCATGGAATTCTCCAGGTAAGAATGCTGGAGTGGGTAGCCATTTTCTTCCCTGGGGATTCTTCCTGACCCAGGGATAAAACCCGGGTCTTCTGCATTGCAGGCAGACTCTTTACAATGAAAAATGTTATCATAAAATCTGTGAAATTATTTCTCTTCTCTAGCAACAGGAGTCTTAATGTATCAAAGCAAACTGAAATGGAACCACAGAAAAACATTCTGGGATCATGAATTTGTGCTCAGATGTGGCCCAATAGTGGTTGATTGCTATCAAATGCCAAAATAAAGTTTATAGGATACTTTTATTATTTATCCCACAGCCTTACATAGGATGACCCGAACATTTTAGTCTATGTTATGACACAAACTGGCTGTGTGACTTTGGGACACTTACTTAACCTTTCTCTACTAGTTTTCTTCTCTGAAGAATACAGATAATAATGTCTTTACCTATCTTATGGGGTTGTGGGAGTTAATTGAAATCATGTATGCATGAACACTTTGTAAAAATGAGGATGAATGGTCTCAAATTCATGCTCAATACAATCTTCTGTGCATAGTAAGCACCATTCAACCTGTAATCAATCAGTCTGTCCCCTCAGTAGCATCTGCAGAGCTACACAATTATGAGGGAGCTCCATTCACAGAGAATACAATGGAAATGGCTCTCCCTGCAGATGCTTGGAACAGGAACCATCACTAGTAGCAAAATTTGGAAAGGAAAGCTGGATTTCTTTGCTTTATCAGTTTGGACTTCTAAAGAGCAGGCAAAGAGCATAAAATGAAAGCTTGAGCTGAGGAAGGCAAAAAACTCATTCTTGTACCTTTTGAAAGGTCTACTGAAAATGGGCCTACAGATGCCATCTACCAGGGCTACTCAAAGTGTGGTCCACAGGCCAGCAGTATCAGCATCTCCTGGAAGCTTGTTAGAAATGCATACTCTTGAGAGAGTAGCACTGAAACATATACATTACCGTATGTAAAATAGATTGCTAGTGGGAAGCTAGTGAGAGTCCCTTGGACTGCAAAGAGATCAAACCCGTCAATCCTAAAGGAAATCAGTCCCGAATATTCATTGGAAGGACTGATGCTGAAGCTGAAGCTCTAATACTTTGGCCACCTGATACAAAGAACTGACTCTTTAGAAAAGACCCTGATTCTGGGAAAGATTGAAGGCAGGAGGAGAAGAGGACGACAGAAGATGAGATGGTTGGATGGCATCACCGACTCAATGGACGTGAGTTTGAGCAAGCTCCAGGAGTTGGTGATGGACAGGGAAGCCTGGCGTGCTGCAGTCCATGGGCTCATAAAGAGTCAGACACGACTGAGGGACTGAACTGAACTGAAGTGAGCAGAAAGTTGCTCTACAACACAGGGAGCTCAACCCGGTGCTCTGTGACAACCTAGATGGGTGGGATGGGATGGGGGGTGAGAGGGAGGTTGAAGAGGGAGGGGACATATGTGTACTTATGGCTGATTCACATAGCTGTCCAGCAGAAACCAACACAATATTGTAAAGCAATTGTAAAATTAAAAATAAATTTTAAAAGATAAATTAGAAAAAAAGAAGTGAATATTCTCAGACATCTCCAACCTACTGAACCAAAAATTGTGGAGGTGGGACCCAGGCATCTGTGTTTCCACCAGCTCTCCAGGGGATTCTTATTCTCAACATAGTTTAAGAATAACTTCTTTATGTCATACACTAGTTCCATACCACTATGAAAGGGTTTATGAGTTATCCCTTCTATAGTTAGTAGACGGTTCTGTTGAACTCCAACTGCACAGTGAGACAGACATTGCTCTACCCACTGATTCTTTTGGGTAAATAAAAATTCAGCTGAACTTCAGAAGAGGTGTGTGTGTGTGCGTGTGTGTGTATGTGCAGCTCGAGTGTTTGGGGAAGGGAAGGGAGGTTTGTGGTCAGAAATGGGCAAGGGCCAGGGAAAACAGAGATGGTACCTGGAGTGGCTCTGCTCTCCCCCCATCCCTCGCCATCCTTGCATCTGCATTCTTTCCCTTGTCTTTCCCGATCCCGGGTGTGGGTTTCCCACCTTGTGGCACTGTGGTTGCAGAGCAATAAAAGAAAACTTGGGGGGACCTGCCCATTTCTATTCTTCTGGAAAAATAAGCCGGAATAAATTAATAGTTTTCAAAACTAGGAAACCCTGGTGTGTCTTTGAAAGGCGGACAAAAGTGACCATCCCTCCTTCTTGCAACATAGCCCTTCCCAACCAGGTTTAATTATGCGTTTTAGGAGAAGAATGAAGTTGAAGGAAAGTCTAGCCATTAACAAGGAGAATCCAAAGGAGCTCTGCTGGGGAATGCTCCCCAAAACAAAGAGCCAGGAAACAAATCTGTTCTTTGGAGTGAGCTTTAATTTCCATTAAATTGGTCAATTTACAGTATGGGACCAAAATATCTTTCCAAAGCTCTTTAGATTGATAATCTGGATGAACAATTGCTGGATCCTGCCCCCATTGCTCTCTCCTCAGAGAATTCTGACAAGCTTGGTCTCCTGAACCCCTTCTGGAGGCCTGAAGTTCTTCTGCTCCAGTCTTCAGGCTGTGTGTGCTGTGCTTAGTCGCTCAGTCGTGTCCAGCTCTGTACACTGGCGACTGTCGCCCGCCAGGCTCCTCTGTCCATGGGGATTCTCCAGGCAAGAATACTGGAGTGGGTTGCCATGCCCTCCTCCAGGGGATCTTCCCAACCCAGGGATTGAACTCAGGTCTCCTGCATTGCGGGCGGATTTTTTTACCATCTGAGCTACCTGGGAAGCCCAACCTTCCTCCATACATTCACCCTTATGTTCATTTCTGCTGTGGGGAAAAATGACTCAGTTCTCAAAATGAATCTGGATTTGCTAAATACAATCTGCAGGTCTCCATATAATGTGGTCAGGTCTTATCTTTGTCACATTTCTCTTCCTTCATTCTAGAGCTCGAACTAACAGACCCAGGTCTTGGCCTGAGAGGGCATATCTGGCTTTTTTGTAGAATGTAGGCTGGTCTGCCCTCTGCTCAATCCATGGTACATATACCTGTTTAGCACCCTCTAGAATCTCAGGGGCAGGAAACGTGCTCTCTAAAACTCACTGATTCAAACAATGATGCCATTTCTTAAATTCAGTTTTTCTCTTGGTTGGTTTAAACATTATATGCTTAAATAAATGCAAAAGTCTGCATTCATTTTCACTCTGCATTTGGGGTTAGAACAAAATAATCTCAGTAAGATATTTCCAGTGTGAGGGAAAGATATTATTACTATCGTTTTTTTTCTCATTGTTGTTAGGGTAACCCTTGTGTTACCCAGCATACATATAGAATAAGGTATGCTCCTTAACCAAAAATTATGGCTAGAAGAAAGCCATTGAATGTGGAACACACTCATTTTTTAAAAATAAAAACTTAGTGAATAATATGACATCCAATCTATACTAAGCATAATTTTTTCAATAGTCATACTTAACATGAATCGCAGAAACTTTGGACTTCTCAGGGTCATCATTACGAGTTAAATTCTCATTGAACTTTGGGTACGAGAAAGAGCCCATTAACAAAGAGTTCTGGGAACAGCATGCCTGGCCACGTTCCCCTCTCACATTGCTGCTGTGGAGACTTGCATGGCAACCTAAGCAGAGCTTTGCAGGGGCTGTCAGCAGGAAGTGGAGAAATCTCAACACCAGGTAAATTATTTAAAGTACGCAGGTGACTAGCAGACTGCCTGACTTAAGCATGAATTTCACCACTCAAAGCAGCAGTTTCATGGTATCCGATCTACCCTAACGTTAAAAAGAAAGGCATTGACTGTATTTGTTCCTTCCTGTGAGGAATCAGAAAAAATAAGCAACCTAGGTTTCCAGACTTGACTTTAAATCACATTTATTAGCGCACCAAAGCAATCCCAGATGACAGCAGGTGAGGTGTCAAAGACCACCCCGACCCTGGCTGAGGTGTGGGCTGGAACCTCTGCCCTTGGCTCATGACCTAAGGAGGGGCCCCACCTGCCTTTGCCCCAGAGGAGGCTGTTTAGCCGAAGCTTAGATCAGGCCCCACAGAAACACAGTCCGGGTATGCGTGCTGGCGAGCACACAGCCAGCCTCACCCGGGGACATCTGGACGCACCAGTGTTTTACTTCATTTCCATCATTACTTTACTTCCAATAAAACTCTGAGATGTAGTTTCAAGAGTTCCACTAATAGATGGCTTCTTATTTTTTTTATTGACTAAAAGAATTACACAGAGGGCCCTTTGTTTGAGAATAGCTCAAGGCAAGCTGTGGAAGACTCACTTCCCCAAATGGGCAGCTCTAGTCCCCAGGCCTAAGTTTAACAGCCATGTCAGTGGGCGTGCCCCACTGTAAACAGTTTCCCTATTGGAGTGTGCACGTCCCCCTGTGTCACTTGAAAGACCCATCACCAAACAGCCCCTCCTAGGGCTGCCAGGCCTGTGGTTACCTGTTCCCTCATGGCCCTGGCATTCTCTGTGCTGGCCAGCCTGGCCTCACACAGCTGCAGCTGCAGCTGCCAATAGCTTTATGTTTTTGTGGCTGCCAAGACTCCCGTCCAGAGCTGTGACCAATCATTCATTCAGCAAAACGTGCTGAGCCATTACTATGCTCTGGGCAGCAGCCCAGAAGTCCCTGGGGTCACCGATCACTCTGGGGCATGGGATCCTTCCTGCCTATTCCCCCACCCTGTGGGCTTTGGGGTCAGAGGGAATTGGGTTGTAACCCAGGCTCCATCTTTTACTTACTAGCTTTGTGCTCACGGATGACTTTCTCTCCCTCTTAAGCTTTAGTTCCTCTGGGTGTAAAAAATGTAATGTAAACGTGAAACAATGTAGAATGATGTCATAGAGCAATTATGTAGCCCAGTGCCTACAATATACAGTAAAAACCAGGGCTTCTCAACGATGGCACTACTGACATTTGAGGAGGAGTAACTCTGTTGAGGGGGCTGTCCTGGGCCTCGTAACATGTTGAGCAGCATCCCTGGCCTTAACCCACTAGATGACAGTAGCACCCCCAGTTGTAACAACCAAAAATGTTTGCAGACATTGCCAAATGACCCATGGGAAACAAAAGTTCTGGTTGAGAACCACAATGTAAAAACTAAAATAACAGTATCTGCTATTACTATCATTATCTTTGTCATCACTGGCAATTGAGAAACTGCATGCTTCATGCATTCCACTGAATATGTCAAGTCTACTTACAGGGGAAAAAAAAACAACACATGGGATCCTGAAAAGTCAAAGAACCGCACTTACCCTTACAATGATCCGTTCAGAGATGTGGGCAGACAACAGGTAGAACTGGTCTTGGTTAGCAGCATACAGTCCAACCACCAACATGAAGTATCTAGTTCAGAAACAGCAGACCAATGCCAACACATCAGGAAACAAGAGACATAGTTTGTGCCATCAAATTGATTAATTAACAGAGAATTTACCCAGATGAGTTCACATATTTAAAGATTTTCTCTTCCACTCTAAGTTTCCCCTCCTGTGAAACCAGAGGAGTTGGTTCACTCACTGTTGTTCTGGGTCTGCCTTTCACTCAGCTTGAGGAATGAGTGTGCTGTTTTGCACGCCCACAACAGCAATTGCTGGGCAAACTGGGCTTGGCCCATCAGTGCTGGCCTGGTGCAGGCCTTACCCTGCTGCATCCCTGGGCCCTCAGCACAGCACTGCTCTCACACACATGCACAACAAAAAGTCACCTTAGAGGTGCCTTTGTCCAGAGCCATCCAAGGACACATCCTAGGCCATAAGGTGGGGGGCGGGGGGGGGGTGACCCCGCAGGGCTCGCCCAGCCACATAGGTTCCTTCCCATCCTGATCTGCTCTTGGTCACGTAACCTGCACCTTTCATAGCCTCCAGTCATGACTTCAGTCAAAAACCAGAACCCTCTCTTCTGATTATTATCAAGGCAATCTTCCTCACTATTTTAACTGCTTCTTCATGTGTACCACTGGTGAGACATTTTTAAGATTAGACCCTTTCTTCCTCTTTTTTTTAAAGAAGTATGATGCATTTTTAAAACTTTTTATTGAAGTTAGTTTCTTCTATACAGGAAAGTGAATCTCTTATATATATGTCCACTCTTTTTTAGATTCTTTTCTCACATAGATCATTACAGAGTATTGAATAGAGTTCCCTGTGCTATACAGTAGGTCCTTATTAGACCATTTCTTGAAAGTCAAAATATAAACTATCCCTATCAGAAAAGCATTTACTTTAAGAATTACATTAAAAAAGAAAAAACTTTGCCAACTTCTTCTGTAGCACTCTAAACAGTCTCTAATCCTTAGGGAGTAAGACTTCTCCCCTGTAACTAAAGTACGTCAATAATAGTAATAACTGTTACAATGATGATAATAACTAGCTATCATCCACTGAGTGCTCAAAATGTGCCATGTTCTGGGCTAAGAAGTTATCTACATTATTTCATTTAGAACCCCAAAACAATCTTATTGGAGAAGGATATGGGTATTGAACCATTTTTACAGAATAGGAAAATGAATCTCAGGGAGGTTAAGTTCCATGCTCAAGGTCACCCAGCTGGTAAACGGCAGTATCAAATAGTCAAACTCAATTCCCTCCAGCTCCAAAACCTTTGTTCTAAAATCAGTGGTTCCTAAACTTGAGCATGCATCAAATCACTTGGGGGTGAGGGGCTTGTTAAAATATAGACTGCTGGACCTCACCCCAAGTTTTTGATCAGGTAGGTTTTTAGTGAGTCCCAACAACTTCTACCTCTAATAAGTGTCCTGGGAGCACATTCTGAGAATCACAGGTGTAAATCATTAATGCAAATGTATGTTCAATCAAAAAAGGCTACAGCAGAGCTTCAGAGCTCAGGTCATTAAAGTAGTGACCAGCACACAGAATTTGAGAAATGCCATCAATCTTCAGCCCTCAGCCAGTCACAAGACATGAACACATGGTCCCTCTAGATGCAGCTGTCCCCAACCTTCTTGGCACAAAGGGCCAGTTTCATGGAAGACAATTTTTCCACTGACTGGGGTGGAAGGGGCATGATTTCAGGAAGATTCAAGTGCATTATATTTATTGTGCACTTTATTTCTATCATTATCACATCAGCTCCACCCCAAATCATCAGGCATTAGATCTGGGTGGTTGGGGACCCCTGCAGAAGGATCACGGGGAGAATGAAAACAAGCCACCTGGAGGCTGGGCAGGAGAGGAGGCATCGCAGGGTGTGAGGATGGAAGAAGGACATGTTCATGTCTTGTGACTGGCTGAGGGCTGAAGATTGATGGCATTTCTCGAATTCTGTGTGCTGGTCACTACTTTAATGACCTGAGCTCTGAAGCTCTGCTGTAGCCTTTTTTGATTGTCTAAGGGTAAATGAAATGTGGCAACAGACAGAGTCAGAGAAGGGAGGAAAGCAGCTGAGGGAGGCCAAGGGGATCAGAGGGGCCTCTGGGGGCCCTGGGCTGTCAGGTAGCATAACCAGCTACCCCCTCCCCGAGGCATACACACCACGCCAGTACCTCTGGTCAGGGTTGGGCTTCCCCTTCTTTCTCATGTTATTTGCTGTGGTTTCGCTGAAGTGTAACCGGCCCAGAGTTACTTTGGTGACCTGGTCGGCCAGCAGGTCGATTCTAAAGCAAACAGCAAAAATACCAAGAGACTGTAAGAGAACATAGTTCTTGATCATATCTGATTCATTCTTAGATTCTGAGGTATGTTTAGTCCCCCATTCTTATCACACTGTGGAGGACCCTGATTTTTGATATAGTACCTACAGCCTGGTCAGGAATGGCTGCCAGGGAGTTACTCTTTGTTCAGTCACTAAGCCATGTCCAACTCTTTGGAGCCCCATGGATTGCAGCACACCAGGCTTCTGTCCTTCACAATCTCCTGGAGTTTGCTCAAATTCACATCCTTTGAGTCAGTGATGCCCTGCAACCATGTTATCCTCTGTCGTCCCTTTCTCCTCCCGCCCTCAATCTTTGCCAGCATCAGGGTCTTTTCCAATGAGTCAGCTCTTCACACCAGGTGGCCAAAGTATTGGAGTTTCAGCATCAGTCCTTCCAATGAATATTCAGGGTTGATTTCCTTTAGGATTGACTGGTTTGATTTCCTTGCAGTTCAAGGGACTCTCAAGAGTCTTCTCCAGCAACACTGGTGCTCAGCCTTCTTTATGGTCCAGCTCTCACATCCATACATAGCTATTGGAAAAACCATAGCTTTAACTATATGGACCTTGGTCAGCAAAGTGATGTCTCTGCTTTTTAATACGCTGTCTAGGTTTGTCATAGCTTTTCCTCCAAGGAGAAAGTGTCTTTTAATATCGTTGAATGGTTAGAAATGCTCACTCAGCAGCAGTTCAAGTCCAGAGTACCTGACTCGGAAGGGCTATATGCTCCTACAGTGGGGCTCTTTGATCTCGATAACAGGAGAGAAGCCCTGTCACCTGTGTCACTGTTGCTATAGTGCTCTCCTCCTGACAAAAGCAGTTCCTCTAGGTACCTGGTGAACTCCTTCGCATCTCCTTCACGTATTTGCCCTCTCCTGACCTGGTTGTGCGGAGAAGGCAATGGCACCCCACTCCAGTACTCTTGCCTGGAAAATCCCATGGATGGAGGAGCCTGGTAGGCTACAGTCCATGGGGTCGCTAAGAGTCGGACACGACTGAGCGACTTCACTTTCACTTTTCCCTTTCATGCACTGGAGAAGGAAATGGCAACCCACTCCAGTATTCTTGCCTGGAGAATCCCAGGGACGGCGGAGCCTGGTGGGCTGCCGTCTATGGGGTCGCACAGGGTCGGACACGACTCAGGCGACTTAGCAGCAGCAGCAGCAGACCTGGTTGTGGGAAGCTGCCTGCTCCTAAGGTAGACCACACACAGCCTCCCAGCGAGGGAAAACCAGATGTACCAGGCAAGTTCAGAGCTGTCTGTACACGCTTGAGCTTCAGGCTGAGTTCACACCTGGTCTGTCCAGGCTCTAGCACCATCTTCTTCCCCAAATAGGACTGACTCAGGGTCAAATCATCCCCACCAATCAGTCAAAAAGCAAGTCTCATTCATTTCATATGGCATGGTCCACCATATTGTTTTGGATGATCCCAGACCTGTGGCTTTCTTTTTTTGAAATATTATTTTCATTTATTTATTTCTTGGGCTGCACAGGATCTTAGTAGTGACATGTGGACCTAGTTTCCTGACCAGAAATTGAACCCAGGCCCCCTGCATTGGGAGCACAGGGTCTTAGCCACTGGACCACTGGGGAAGTTCCCTGCATTCTTTCTATTTTAGGTCTCATTAAGCAATCTAACAGCATTGCTTTAAGAAACAAGATAAATGAATTATAAGCACAGCATGGATCCAGAACCTTAAAATCAATTCATTCAGTAGCATGCTGATTTAAATGAAAAATTAAAAGAAAGATCTAATTATAATCTGTCTCAAGGAACCAAAGTTGTTAGCAAGGTTGTCAGTAATAAATATTCTGTAAATAATGATGGCCTAAAAGATGGGCCATCTTTTATACAGATTTTATACAGATGTTTTTGCAATTATTTCAATATATTTTACCTACTTTTGTTGATAAGCATGTGTTCATAATATTAACATATTATTACTAATTTAGTCTGTATCATGGAATTCTTTTAAAATAAAATAAATTTGGCAAAAGATTTTCTTCCCAAAATATGTTCACAAGAGAATTCAGAAAAGAAGTTCTTACTTAACAGGACTGAAGATCTTTTTGCTTCTGTCTGCTTGGGACTGTTCAATAGCAATTATTTGATTGGTGGCTTCTACCTATGTAGAATAACAAAAGGTAATTACTTCATAATTAATTTCTTTATAAATTAAAACATTCATCAGTAAATAATTTTCGATTACTTAAAAAATTTCCCAAGGCATTCTGTTAAGCGCTTGGCAAGAGGCACAAGTCACTGAAAGAATGTGTAAGACAAGGACCCTGACCTTAAAGCAGTGTGCTATTGGTGAGAAAAGAAACGAATACCTGATGAGCTAAACAAAGAAAACACAAGACAAGAGACAACTTCAGGTAAACAGGGAGTATAGAGCAGACTATGGATCTTCCCGACCCAGGGATTGAACCAGGGTCTCCTGTATTGCAGGTGGATTCTTTACCAACTGAGCTATTAGGAAATCCCCAAAACACAAGACCAAGGCAGCTCAACAGATACATGCACTCATTCATTCATTCATTCTTTTATTCGTTCATTTCATACATACTTGTTGAGCACCTGCTTTGAACCAGGCATTGCATTAGGCAACAGAGGTGAGGAGAAAAAACTAACAGAAATCTCAGCCCTTTCAGAGCTTATTAATAAGAAATAACAATAAACAGTAAAAATAAATAAAACATAGGAAATGACATGTATTCAATTGTTGCTACAAAGTCTTCTTGTTATTAGTGAAGAGTAGAAAGTGTCTGCTGGTATCTGCCCTATGACTTGTAGGTATTTGCATAGTCACTATCTTTCCGGAAAGCAATTAGGCAACCAACATCAAGAATTTTAATACTGATCATATGTTCAATGTGCAATGCCTATTCTAGAATTTATTCTCATACAAAAATGAATATGCCTGGATGTTCACTGCAGTTTTATTAACAATAAAAAATTTACAATAATACAGGAATTAATATGGTATCTTGATATAATGGAAAACCATACCATCTTTGTAAATATTTTATAGTCTTTAATTATATAATGCTATTTCCACAATATAATATTATCTATATGAGATTAATTTTAATAACAGAAAAAATAAGGAAAAATTAAGTTACTAAATTGTGGATCCCAAGTATGAATGAATTTTTTCTCTTCTTTCATACTTTTCTATTATATTCCATAATGTCCACAATGGACTCATATCACTTCCATAATCAGAAATATATGTTTTATTATTGTTTGTTTGCTGTTTATTTTATTTTGATTCGGTTTGCATTGGTTTTATTTAAGAGCTTGGTTTGGAGCAAGAGCAGCTGATGTGTTTAGTGGTGAAGCGCCACTAGTGGTAAAGTGCCACTTTGGGAGACTCAGTGCCTGAGCCCAGGTTAGTGATCAGAAAAAAATATATGCAGATAATGGATATCCTCACCCTAAGAGCTGGATCTGAGGTAATAATGCAATAAATACTTGTTGACCACTCAGAAGTCATCCTATCTGCATTCTAATCCCAGCTTTATTGTTTACTATTTTGGATGAATGGTGTGACTTTCCTGGGCCTCAGTTTCCCCTCTGTTAACTGGGAAAGAGGGAGCATAGACTAGATTAGTGGTTCCTTAGCTTTTTTAAGTTACAGACTCCTTTGAGAATTTGGTGAAAACTATGAACCAACTGCATATGGAAACACACCAGCCTCAAAAATAATAAACTAATTACACTCAGCAAAGGAAGTTCAAGATTTATACACTAAAAACTTTAAAGCTGTAGTTTGAAGTAATGTTCTGCCAGATTCTGAATTGGCAGCTTCTATTTCCTATGTTTTGAAGTATTTATTCTTAGACCCCATCCACCATGCTGTGAGGAAGCACAAGCTGTCCCACAGAGAGGTCTACATGGAGAAGAGCCCAAGGCCTCCCAGCTACAGCCCTCTTTGAGTTCCTGGTTAATGGCCAGCACAGACTTGACAGACATTCAAGTGAGCCATCCCGGAAACTGGATCCAGCTAATGACTCCTGAGTAGAGCCAAGCCCTGACCAAGCAGCAGATTTTTGATCCAAACCAATGAGTGTTATTATTTTCAGTTGCTAAGTTTCGGGATAGATGGTTACGTAGCAACAGACAACTGGAACACTTACTAAATGTTGGCTGAATGAGATGAAACTAAATAAAAGACTTACCTTAACCCCAAAAGGTTTCAAGTAAAACATTTCTATTGGCTTTAGGCCCATTTGGGTTTTGACAAATTTTGGACTTCCCCAAACTTGAATATGGATGGTGATCTGAAAATGGTTCTTCTTTTGGCAAACAAAAGCTTCATCTGCTGGTGAAAAATTAAATCCTTTGTCTGTGACGACTCGATAGCCTACATCGGGTCTATGAAAAGTGGAAGCAAGAAACCAGTCTTACAAATATTTTCTACACATTTTCTTTCATGAACAATATTAATTATACAAACATTTTGGGAAAATACATTTTGGAAAGTATCTTTTCCTATTTCTGAAAAATGTGAAAGTGTTAGTCACTCAGTCATGTCCAACTGTTTGCAATCCCATGGACTGTAGCCTGCCAGGCTCTTCTGTCCATGGAATTCTCCAGGGAAGAATACTAGAGTGGGTTGCCACTCCCTTCTCCAGGGAATTGACCCCGGGTCTCCTGCATTGCAGGCAGACTCTTTACCAACTGAGCCACCAGGGAAGCCCTCTTGCTATATTTAATCAATTTTGTTAATTTTCACCAAGGAAATGAAAATGGTATTTCAGAACACAGCTGGCTATCTCACAGCTTTTTTTCTTCATGAGAAAGAAGTACAATTCTTGGCAAGTGGAATCATTGTCTCCTCAGCCTGCCCTTTCACTTTGTGTTTCCTAGATTTCTAATTTGACTCCACTATACAATAGAAAGACCTTGGTTAGAAGTTGAGAAGTTACTATATTACTCAGACATATCAAATATCTGGGATAGAATTCATTTTTTTCCTTCTTAAAAAAAATCTCTAATTTCATCAGCATCACCACACTCAAATAGTCCCTCAGATGAATGACTACTCAGCTTCCTGGTAGTCATATGAAAAAAAAAAGCAGACTGGTCAAAACTACCAGGAATAGCTTTCAACCAGATTAACCAGAGCCAGTCAAACCACTGACTGAAAACATGTTTTCACTAAAGTATGGTCATTTCCTTTTTATCCTTCTGATCTGATCACAGCACTGAATACCTACTACGTTGTTTACTTCTGCAGAAAAAAAATAATAGGATGATGGTGTGGTAGCTAACCAGACTCTTGCTTTATTTGTTTTATCAAATCATTTTCAAGAGCTATACTTTACATATACATACATGCTAACTTGCTGCAGTAGTGTCTGACTCTCTTCGACTCTATGGACTATAGCTCGCCAGGCTTCTCTGTCCGTGGAATTCCCCAGGCCAGAATACTGGAGTGGGTTGCCATGCCCTCCACCAAGGGATCTTCCCAACCCAGGGATCAAATCCACATCTCTTATGTCCCGCAGGTGGGTTCTTTACCACTACATGGGTAAATCCTGGGAAGCCCTTGTATATTATATGCTTGATTAAATACTTTTTAATGTTAATAAACATAAAAGCTATTAAACATGCAACATTATCAAGTAGAGAAGAGAACATAAAAGTTGAAAATTTTGGTAATTTTTTCTGTGTGTGTTGTAGATATGGAACATAATTTTTAATGCATCACGTTTCCTAAATGTTCCTCAGGAAAAGAGCTCCTTCCTAGAACAACACACAGAGATGGCAGTGCTTCCTGCTTTGCTAGCTCTCTGCTACTACGTGGCTCTTTGCTTCCTGGGATCTCAGTCTGGATGGCTGCCATTTAATGAACAATACAGACTTTCTAAATTTTCTTCTAATTTCAGTGACCGACATATGAATGGGTCTCTTGGGAAAAGAGTATCCATGTTCTTGGCAAGTTAAGCACCTCACCAATGGATCAAGGCACTAGGACTGATTACCCTCAAAGTCTTCTCAGGTGGCACAGTGGTAAAGAATCTGCCTGCCAATACAGGAGACTCAGGAGACACGTGTTCTATCCCTGGGTGGAGAAGATCCCCAGGAGGAGGAGGTGACAACTCACTCCAGTATTCTTGCCCAGAGAACTCCATGGACAGAGGAGCCTGGGGGGCTCAGAGCAGCGCAAAGAGTCAGACAGGACTGAGTGACTGAACAGGAGCAGGAACTGATCAAAGGCCCCACAATCACAGTGCATTCCAGCAGCAGTGGGAGAATCCATTGAATGAGGGGTTTGATGAAAAGCACGTATTTTAAGGCATCTGGGACTTTATATTGACTCAGGTTTCTGTAATTTGCTTGTCAAAATGCTAGATGGATTGAATTGCATAGATTTTACTACAGAGGGTAGTAAGAACAGTTTTGATTAAGGAAAAAAAAACAAAGGAACTATTTTTGTGTGTGATCTTCAATGTTTCAATGTCAAAAACTCTGAAGAAAAAAGGTAAGATTTGCAGCTCAGATATGAGCATTAGCCTGAAATTTAAAGATAGCTGTAAGCAGACACTGTATCAACCCATAAAAATTTACAGTTGAAGAGCATTCTGAATCTTAAAAAAATGTCTGGTTATAAAAACTATTCTATTTACCTAAGAGTACCGATTCTGCTTTTGATATCAAAAGTTAATTATAAAATCAACTAAACTGGCCTTCTTAAAGGTCTTTTAACACAAGTTGTAAATATTATTCAAAATATGTAATAAAATTTTAATCCCCTAACTTTATAACTTTCAGGTTATTTAGAAAAATTATGCTTTTGTAGTGAGTTAGATCTACTAATCTAAGCAGAGGCAAGTGATTTTCTGTCTCAGTGATGTGAGTAGTGAATTCAAGACCTCCTGAGTTCTAATCCAGATGAATATTGCCTATCTTTTTTGCTTAAGAAAAAGTGAATTATGGCTAAGCATTCAAAATAAATCTGCCTCTACATCTTTGAGTTGATACTATTCATGTATCTTTTTTTTTTCCAGATCAGTGAAGCACAGATTGACTGCTCAGATAAACTTAAAAAAATCTACTCAGGTAAGAAAAGAGATAACAGTTTCCTTGAAAACTTGATCAACTCAGATACATTACAGACTAGGAAGCATTGCAGGTTTCGATTAAAATACTGTGCTTGTGTGTGACACTTTCATACCTGGGTACTCATACATAATATCCTATATGGAACAACTGCCCCAAAACCATTAAATGAAGTCTGACTCAAAACCAGGACCTTTGGATCCTTCTTTTCTTTCCCTATTGCCCACAGCAGCAAAGATACAAGTTGTGACATTTCAGTGATACAACTAGCAACTTGCTTCTTTTTGTCTCCTGTTAAACACATTGAGTCACAAAGTCTAACTCCTCAGATTTTAAGGAAAAGATTTCTTCCTTCTAGTTCATCCAACATAAAATTCCAAGTGATAAGTTTTGCTCTTAAAAAACTATTGGGATTAACATATATACACTACTGACACTATGTATAACATAGATAACTCATGAGAACGTACTGTATAGCACAGGGAACTCTAGTCAATACTCTTTGGTGACCTGAACAGGAAGGAAATCCAAAGAAGAGGGGATAGATGTATAAGAACAGCTGATTTACTTTGCTGTACAATTGAAACTATAAGCAACTATACTCCAATAAACATATAAAAAATAAAAAATTATTTGGAGTTTGAAAAATACCTTGAAGACCCTCAAGTTTGTAGCCCCACATTTCTCATTTCATACTATATTTATTAATTGAAAATCATATTCTTTACCCATTAACACACTTTAGTGTTTCAAGAATGCATTTACAATCAGTGAAAATTCTAGAAGAGCTGGGTAAGTAAATTATATCCTAAGGAATAAAGAGAAGGCTTAAAGGATCTTTAAGAGCAATAGTGCATAAGTCTACATTTATTTCTTGAAACTATAATGTCATAAGAATAGGATGAAAATTTTCTAGTTTAAGAATATTTTGTATGGTTTGATTTCAGTCTCAATATAAAGCCACCCTCAACTATGATCACTACAGGCTATATTGACAATAAACTGACAGTACTGAATTGCAACATCGATGCTGGGGGAGCTAACAATTTAATATGCCCCCCAAAATAATTCTATGAAATTTTTAATTGACTGCAGGGTTAAGTATTAGTGATTTGGGAAATCTCCATTTGTTTTAGTTTAAACTTGGCATATGATGTCAAAAAGATTCCCTCTTCCTCCATCATTTAGTGGGTAAACTATGAGTTAGAATTACAAACCTGGATTCTTGAAGACCAAAACTCATGTCCCAACTGTTTTTGTCAAAATGCAAAACATAAGGAGTAAGACACACTTTCTCACTGACAAATTCCATTTGATCAGAGGTAGCATCAAAGCCCAAATACTTGGATTTAGTCTTGAGAGTTAGCACTGCCTTGCTCCCCAGCCAACCATAGGATTAGCGGTGCCTTGCTCTCCAGTCAACCATAGCGGTTCCTAAGGCCACTTACAGTTTTTCATATTGACTGTTTAATAAGCTATGCCAAGGAACACTTCGGTATGGCTGCCACTTCAAAGCAGGAGAGGGCTGGTCCGCAAGCATCATGTTCTGTCTCTCACTGTCGAGGTCTTGCACTTCGATGCTGTGACTCCTACCTGTCACTGCAAAGAAATTGGTATGTTAGATCTTCCCTCTGAGGCTGTTTCTCCTAGACTCACAGACAGCTGCATGGAGCGAATGTATAATCCACGTGTGAGGCAGAGGGACCCTGTGGAGAATGACAAGTGTTGGGAAGCAGGGGGCACGTGGCTAGGTTTGTTTCCTCGTCTGTAAATTGAGCAGCTGGGGTCAGTGATTCTAAGGTGCCAAGGTGAGCACTTGTTGGAAACGTTGCCCTCAGTATCTATCTACTCTACTTCCGATATGGCATCTCTGCACTCCCAGTCTCTCTGGTTCTAGTGAATTCCATTCCCAGCCCAAAGAGATGCAGTTCGAGTGAAGTCCATTCCCAGCCTGAAGAGGGTAGGGAACCCAGGCTTAATCAACAGAACTACAGCATTCACTATTTGCATCAGTAATTGTACATACATGGCCTAATTCAATCCAAGAAAAGTGGGTCTCTGTACTTTAGGGAAGACGGGTTCAAAGATGCTGACTGTTTTCATGAGGTTTGAATCTAAGACACATCCCCCAAAACTGCTGGCGCCATTTTGGGACAAGAGAGAAAAGCCTGTCGGGAAATGAACCGGCACAGCAGAAGGTGCAGTTGAGAATGAACACACCCCAGTCCCAACGGCATAGTTTGTGTTCTGGCATCCAGTACTAAATCTTGGGTTACAGGAGCCTATAAAGCCCCCCGTTTTGATTTTTTGTTTGGTTGCTGCATCAGGCAGTTTGAGGTGTTTTTTTTTAATTGATTTTGTCCTTTGCTTCTTTGTTTTTGCTCTTTACAACCAATACACTCTAATTTGTTACAGGTCCCTTGTGACACCAAGATTCTGTGGTCTAGCTTTTTTTAAGTTATTTATTCGCTTAGTGTCTTACTTCCCTCAACTGCAAAACAGAAATTAAAACAGGTGTCCTGCGCATCTTGCAACAACACACAAGCAGAGAGAATATCATAACACAAGTGAAAGCACTTTCAGAAGCTAATATTAAAACCAAGATAAATTAGCAGAGAATACTTTGTTAGAAGTTAGTATTAACTATATGAAACTGCTTCTTTTGTATACCAAAAATGGTCCAATAACAGCAATTTTGCATGTGCAAGCTTCTAGTTTTGCATAATCCTTGCAAGTTGTTTGTCTAATTTGAGTATGCCTCCAAAACTTGTGATTCAACCACAAAAAAATTTTATGTAAATCCTATTAAGATGTTTGCTGTTTCCCTTTTCTGTGAGCTCCCTACCGTCACTCATGCCTCATACCAGGAGTGGAAGGGAAATAGTGTGTGTACATAAAAACTGGTGATGCCTATGAGCAACAACTCAGGCTATGACACCACCTTCTATACAACGTGCACTTAGCCTACTCACTGTTCTGTCTGTCTTTATACTTCTATTGACGACTTCTTAAATAAATAGCAGAGCTACCTCAGTTTACTTTGTATCCCAAATGTCCCAGAAACTGTGTTTTTCTTGAGATTTGACTATTATACGTCACCTAAGCAGAACATCTATTTTTGAGTTTTGTATACAACCATTTCGGAAAAGGATTTTCTCAAAATCCTGAAAAACTTTTTCCCAGCTAAGAATACATAAGGTCAGCAATGCTCGGAGTTCTTCATGTCCTCACTCCTCCAAAACTTACCTGTCTTAAACTTTTCAAAACAAATAAAAAACCTTCCGTGGTTCTCCTGTTTAGACCAAGTTCAAAGAGAGGGAGAAACTAGTTCTTCCATCTTTCCTTTCTCCCCCCTGCAGTGGATAGAGGATAAAGGAAGTTCAAGAGCTTGGAGTTTGGAACCATATGGAACTGGGTTTGATCACAACTCTACATTTACTGGCCAGTTAGGAAGTGGTCTAACGTCTCTAGGCTTCAGCTGCTTCACCTGCAAAATGTAACAATATGATGCCTCCCAGGACTGTTGAAGGAATTCAATGAGTCATGTCTGTAAGTGTTTACCACAGTGTCTGCCTCCAGTGAGAGTTTAAACAATGGTGCCTTTGGTTAGTATTAGCAGCACTGTCATTACCACATGTACTCGTTTTTCTCAGTGACTCAGTTATTCCTAAGAAGCCTTAGCAAATACTTGTTTCTTGGCCTCCATGGTAACTCTGCCTGATGTGAAATCATGTTGTGGGCCTGAGTGAATACCTGCTAACTCAGACCCTTTCCTACTCAAGTATGGCAGTAAGGTGACAGGGGAAACAGTCAAAGGTCAGCTCTATCCCTCTAGGTGCTGATAGGGAGGGTAGGCAGGGGGCAGGGGGTTCTTTACTACTAGTGCCACCCAGGAAGCCCTTATTGAAGTATAATATTCATGAAAAAGAGTGCACAGATCATAAGTACACAATTTGATACTTTTTAATAAAATGAGTTATACTGGGTAACTACCTCTAGATCAAGAAATAGGATACTTTCAGCACTCTAGAAAACACACTCATGCCCTCTTCTGGTTACTACTTTCTCTTGCTCAAGAATAATCACTATTCTGATCCAATACCATAGAGAAGTTTATAGAAACTGTGTAATATCATATGTACTCTTACGTATTGGCTTCTTTTAACCAACAATGCTTAAGAGATCGTTCATCATTGTTGCAAATGATAGTAGTTCGTTCGGTTTTCTTGCTGTATAGTATTCCATTTGTGGTTATTATAACTAATGCTAGTATGAATGTCTGTGGGGACTGTCTGTTAGTGGGCAAATGTATATACTTCTGTTCAGTGTATTCCTACCTAGAAGGGGAATCACTGGGCCATTGGATATGTTTCAGTAGATGTAGCCAAAGAGATTTATAAAGTGATTACAAGGTAAGGGTTCTTAATCCCATTTAACAAATGTAGAAATTGCGGTTCAAAGACCTGAAACACTTGCTCAGTGTCACAACTGTTACCTGGAACAGATGGATTCAAAATTTCTCTTCATGCTGCCCTGGGGAAGTCTTGACAAATGTAACAGAAGAGAGAAGCAGAAGTGTGAAGGCAGCAAAGTCTCAACTTTGGGGAGAAAACTCACAGCTTGCATCTGAATGTCTTTCAAAATATTTTCTTTTACTTTACTTTTTTTTTTTTTTTTGCTGTGCTGCATGTGCGATCTTAGTTTCCCAATCAAACCTGCGCCCCCTGCAGCAGAAGTGCAGTCTCAACCACTGGACCACCAGGGAAGTCCCTATATTACTTTTTTTTTAAAACTCTTGGTGAAATAGAAATCATGATTCTCATTTGATAATCAAGAAAGTCAGGCTTGAAAAGTCCATGATTCCTGGAGACACGAGACAGGTACTTTTCCTGATTCTACACTGGAAATTCTTTCTCTGTGGACTAATGACCGTGACTCGGGGGTTAAAAAACACTCATGCATTTGAAGTTTAAGCCATATAGGGCCATCGGCTCTCTTATATTTAGAAATTTCGTCAGACAGGACCAGGAATCCTCTCATATTCGGGGTCCAGACCACATGGGGCCAGGAACCAGCTGGCAGAAGCCTGCCCAACACCTGCTCTCTCTCTAAGCAAGTTTTTACATCCGCCTCCAGCAATCCAGTAATGCTACATTGAGAACCCAATAAATGGGCATCTTGGAACCCTTGATCAACATGAACTGCTGAGAAGAAATTTACCAGAAAAACCTTACTGATTGATTTAGGACATCTTCCCCCATCAAAAATCCTGCCTGTAAGACTAGCTCCTCCTTCCATTCCCCATACGCCATTTCTCCAGGACCTTTGTAAAACTCTTAGTCTGTGCAACACCAAATATGAGTTCCCCAGTGGAAAACTTCTGCTGAAAGCATAGCATTTGGATTAAGGGTTTTTGTGTTTTTTTTTTAAATTCCCCTGGGAACCTGCTCATTTTTCATTCTGGAATTGCTATCTGGAGCCAATTATCTTTAGAAGGCTTTTCAGGGACTGTTGAATAGAATTAAAATAAGGAATGCAAGGTTTCTGATGTGCTGGGACATTTCAGTTACTTCTCTATGACTATTCTCTAGAGAGAGTGACACATCAACGCTCTCCCTGGGGACAGGCTGCAGACCATCATCACAGGATGGAGCTTACTACAGAAATGGCCAGGAGAATTTGAGTAGAAATCTAGCTTATGAGAAAGCTCTTGGAAGGTTTGGGTGACTTACCCAAAGTACTCTCAGTGAGCTGGTGCATCTGTGGGAGAGTGAACAGATGGTCCCCTTATCTGGCTAGAAATTTACTCAGCTTTTTGTGTTTAAGAAGCATAAATAAGCAGCAGGCAGTATGCAAGGATCCTTGAAGAAATTAGACGAACCATGCATAGGAAGGTGGATGGAGAGCTCTATATTATTCAGAAACAAGGCTTTAATTAGCGTTCTGTGTTTCTAAGCTGCTGCTGCTGCTGCTGCTAAGTCGCTTCAGTCATGTCTGACTCTTGGACTGTAGCCCTTCAGTCATGTCTGACTCTTGGACTGTAGCCCTCCAGGCTCCTCTGTCCATGGGATTTCCCAAGCAAGAATACTAGAGTGGGTTGCCATGCCCTTCTCCAGGGGATTTTACAAAATGTCAACGATCTACTGGGAATCTGCTGATTGGAAGCAAGTGCTAAGGAAGCTCAACTTTCTACCTTCTTGCTCCCCTGGAGAAATCCTCTCAAGTACTGCTTCTCCCAGTAATTTCCTTTCCATGAGCCAGCAGCATCCGCTTGTTAGGAATGCAGAATTTCAGCCCACACCTCACATGCACTGAACCTGAGCATGTTATTTGTGTGCACGTCTGTGTTGAGAAGCATTGAACGAAACACTGAGCACACCAGCAGGCTCTGCAGGTGCTGCCACACTGCACAGCCTCCCCAGGCCTGGAGCCTGGGTCCTCCAAGACACAACTGCCCCTAAAACTGAAAAGGACCAGCATTTCATCTCTGCCAGAGAGGGACAGTGGCATCTTTTCCCAGGAGCACTTGTATGACCCCACCTAAGACTACATGAAACATTACATCAAGAAGGAAAAAATAGGATTTCCATGGTGGCTCAGTGTTAAAGAATCCACCTGCCAATTCGGGAGACACAGGTTCCATCCCTGGTCCAGGAAGATCCCACATGCTGTGGAGCAATTAAGCCCATGTGCCACAACTACTAAACCCATGCTCTAGAGCCCAGGAGCCACAACTACTGAAGCCCAAGCACTCTGGAGCCTGTGCTCCGTAACAGGAGAAGCCCCTGCTCATCACAAATAGAGAAAAGCCCACACAGCAATGAAAACCCAGCACAGCCAAAATATAAATAAATAAATAAAGTTATGAAAATAGAAGGAAGAAATAAACTCCCAGAGCATATCATCACCCTTCTATGAGAGAGAAAATGATTTTTAGGGCTACTCCAAGGCTGGTAAAAAATCCCTTATTTAATGGCAGCAAGGGGCCCCGGGTTGGCTCACTGGGTCTGGAGTGGTGGGTCCACACATGACAGTCCCCGGAGTCCTCCAGCACCTGTGTGCACTTTCTCTTCTTGGTTGGTGGCAATGAGACTCTAAAATCAAGAACCCAAAATAAGGTTAGGATTTTTCTCTGCTTTCCATGTCACATTAAATCAAATTAAATTTCCCAGGACTCTGCTCTTGACCTTCCTCAGACTAATTCTAGTTAAAGTTTCTTGCATCCTACTGGTCTGTAATACCGGGTTGATACATGGAGTGGATGGAGCAAGTTCCTATTCCATGAGCTCCACTAGTCTGAACTTAGTTTTCCATTATCCAATCCATCAGGGATTCATGTATTTGAAAAAATAAACTGACAACATTTCCAAAGGCAGAAACCAAGACACAAGACTGCTGCTGCTGCTGCTAAGTCGCTTCAGTCGTGTCCGACTCTGTGTGACCCCATAGACGGTAACCCACCAGGCTCCGCCGTCCCTGGGATTCTCCAGGCAAGAATACTGGAGTGGGTTGCCGTTTCCTTCTCCAGTGCATTAAAGGGAAAAGTGAAAGTAAAGTCGCTCGGTCGTCCGACTCTTAGCGACCCCGTGGACTGCAGCCTACCAGGCTCCTCCATCCATGGGATTTTCCAGGCAAGAGTACTAGAGTGGGGTGCCATTGCCTTCTCCAAAGACACAAGACAGAAGATACTTAAAATTTAAGTGTACATTTTACACCTGAAATTGTTTTTCACATGGAATTTTGTCACAATATTTGATGGCCTTTACTCTTTTGATCATCCTCTAGATCCAGAGGAAGAAATGAAAGAGAGGGAAGGAGGAATGGAAGGGAACAAGAAAGAATATTGATTGATACATGAATACTGATTGAAAGACAATTGACACGTGAGTTTCAGAGAGTTCGTTCACAAATTACTTGAGTGGTCTAGCTGAGGCTGCAAACACAAAGAGTGCTTTCTCATTCACCCAGAATATCCCTCTACATTTCTCACATTTTGGCTTTCCATCACATGAGGACCTTGAGTTCAGTGGATTGTTATTTAAAAACTCGTCTAAAGCCAAGGGTACTGGGTATTTGATACGTGTCTCAACACTGCCATCTTCTGGAAAGGACTATACAGTTCATTCTACCAGCACTGGGGAGAGGGCCTGGCTGGACTTTCAAAGCTACGTATCTACAAACATCAACATGAATCAGCCATAGGTAAACATACGTCCCCTCCCTCTTGAACCTCCCTCCTACCTCCCTCCCCATCCCACCCCTCTAGGTTGTTACAGAGTCGCGGTTTGAGTTCCCTGAGTCATACAGCAAATTCTATCTACTTTACATATGGTAATGTAAGAAATCAACACAATTCTGTAAAGCAATTATCCTTCAATTAAAAAATAAATAAATTCTCAAAAATTAATTTTAAAATAATAAAAAAAAGAAGACAAACAAGTAAACTAAGTATTTAGCCCTTTACCCAGGACTGTGGCACAGAGGCTGCTGATGGTAAGAACAACCAATTCCCCCAGACACAGACTGGTCCAGGGGGCTCATGAGGTGACTGGTGTCTGGGTAGCAGTTGTGAAAGGCGCTGTGGGGATGGCCAGAGTTGCTCATTTCAGACGAGCTGTGAGACTGGTGTGCAGGCAGAATCCCAGGAGCATTTGCCGAATGGAGGAGGGCAGCCGGTGTCCCCCGGGCTGTAGGTGTCAGAGTCGGACAGCATGCACCTGGGGGAACACGCAAGTGAGGGAGGCCTGTCTTTCTCTCCACACAGGGCCCAAGAGAAGACAAGAAGTGCAAGACATGTGGGAGGGAGGTGTGTCACACTCACCTTTGACCTGTGGAGGAGAGCAGGAATCTGACGCAGAATAGGGTGGGGTGTCTGGGAGCTGGCCTTGCCTGAGGATGAGAGACAGGCATTGCTTTTTTGTTGTAACCTATTTCATCATTATATTTTTGTCACAAACTGTGCAGCAGCCTCCAGGGAGGGTTCTAGGTGCTCCTGGGGGCCAAAGTCCGCCAGACCATGCCCAGCGTCGCGTTGAGTGGGTTCCAAGTCGAACAGACCTGGGTTTGAATCCCAGCTCTTCCACTTCCTAGCTGTGTATCCGTGAACAAGTACTTACACTCTCCAGGCCTCCATTTCCTCACCTACAAAGTGGGAATAATCATGATGCCTCTTCAGAGCATCATAGTGAAAATTAATGAGACACTGTGTACAAAGCCCATAACATACATCCCAAACACAACAAGTACTCAATAAAGTTTAATTAACATTAGCGTTGCTTCTTGACATTCTCAAAGCACTTACACCAGAGAGATGGTTGGGCCAAAGCAGTATAAAATATCACTGCTAAAGCCCTGGCTTTCCATCTGTGCCCTGGGGAATCCTAAAGGTCTTGGAAGGAGTTCAGGTGTTTTATAAAAGAAAAAAATTAAATGCCTGGAGGGAAAAAAAATTACAACTTTTTTCTGTTTTATATATTGTGATGCAAGTAAAATTTTATTTTTTTAAAAAAATGAGTACCACCACTAAAAAAAGTGTGAAAATTTCTGTTTAAAAAAAAACCCTACATATGTATACTTATGTATACACATTGTTGTATGGCAGAAACCAACACAACATTGTAAAGCAATTATGCTCCAATTTTTTTAAAAGTTATTACAAGATAATGTCTATAAAAAAGTAAAAAAACACAAACCTATCTTTTATGTTCAAAAAGTTTCTTATGGTTCTGATTCTAAGTGATGTATAAGCACCACCATCTTCCACCTGACTCTCTTGCTGAAGAGCAACCTATCCTGTTTTTCTTGGTTAAGATCTCAACCTCATGCAATAAAGAGAGAAGTGAAAGGTGCTCAGTCGTGTCTGACAATTTGCGACCCCATGGACTATACAGTCCATGGAATTCTCCAGGCCAGAATACTGGAGTGGGTAGCTGTTCCCTTCTCCAGGGGAATAAAGAGAGAAGTCTGTCTTTATAAAGATAATATAGAAAAAATATAGAAAAGCTATATCTTCTCCTCAAGTCGGTCCTTTATATTTTATTCATTTTTGTTAATAAGGAAAGAGAGAACATACATTATCCTTCCTCCCAAACTCCACCCAAATGAAAGCAAAAAGGAATAAAGAAGCACAAACACAAAAGGACATAGAGTCCATGAGTAGAGACCACAACAGACGTATTTCAGTAACAGTGTGGCAGACAGAAGTAGAATAGATGGTAATTGAATTAGCAGAAGGGAAAAGCAAAAACAAGACTGCCTGGGGATGGCAGAGGGGATGTAGGAGCCAACAAGACTTTTTCCAAGTTGAATATAACTCCAGAAAAGCCCCAAACACTGATGCCACCAGAAGCCTCTGAATCCAGGGATAAGGTGAAGCTAAAAGTGAAAAAATTATGACTTCCCTGGTGGTCCAGTGGTTAAGAATCTGAAGGTTCCCCATCCCTGGTGGGGGAGCTAAGATACCACATGCCGCAGGGCAACTAAGCCCACGTGCCACAATTCAGGAGCCCTCATGCCATACTGTGTGCCACAACTGAGACCCTGTGCAGTCAACTAAATATATAAATATATTAAAAATAAAAGTGAAATAATTGATTGAAAGTTTAAATAAGGAATAGCTGGACCCTTAGATCAGCTTCTCCAACCTGTATAGTCTGGCAACTACTTCCATCATCCCAACAGAAATTGGAAATATTTTTATTTTCCAGAGAAACAGATCCTGGGAGATTGTAGAGCTTTGGGACCAAAAATGGAAGGACTCATTAAAAGTCTAAACACTGAAAGGTGAGACCCTTCTTCAACTAGGCTTTGCAAGCAACCAAGCTGATTTCCCATAGTAAGAAATTAGAAGATTGTTCCCTAAAAAAATTCAATGTCCTCAGGACAGGAGAGAGGGGAATGAGATTTGGAATTGAAAAGAAATAAAATGGCCAATCCCTGCCTGATCACCCTATAGTGAAACTCAATCTTTAAGAATAGTGGTTTGCCAAATAACTTCTTAAACAGGAAAAAACAATAAAAGACCAGACATTTTTCATAGAGCCCTAAACATTAAAGACAGAACAGACAACTAGATTCAAAAGGAATGCAAAAGAATCACAAAGAGTTCTTCTACATCTGATAAGACTGGTAAGCTCCTACCAGACTTGACCCTCCCAAAGATAAAAATATCAACTCTGGAAAGTTTTATATATATATAGTTGTTGTTATACAGTTGCTTAGTTGTGTCTGACTCTTTGTGACCCCATGAACGGCAACACACCAGGCTTTCCTGTTCTTCTCCATCTCCCAGAGCTTGCTCAAACTCATGTCCATTGAGTAGATGATGCCATCCAACCATTTTATCCTCTGTTTTCCCCTTCTCCTCCTGCCCTCAATCTTTCCCAGCATCAGGGTCTTTCCCAGTGAGTCAGTTCTTGGCATCAGGTCAGTTCTTCAGCATCACTCCTTCCAATGAGTATTCAGGGTTGATTTCCTTTAGGATTGACTGGTTTGATCTACTTGCAGTCCAAAGGACTCTCAAGAGTCCTCTCCAGCATCACAGTTTGAAAGCATCAATTCTTCAGCACTCAGCCTTCTTTATCGTCTTTTTTATGGTCCAACTCTCACATCTGTACATGACTACTAGAAAAACCATAGCTTTGACTCTGGAGCCTGGTGGGCCACAGTCAGAAGGTCACAAAGAGTTGCTTAGTTGCACACAGCTGAGCAACTAAGCATGCACGCATGCATATACCCGAAAATACTGAAAAGTAGACAAAAGGAAGATTTTGGAGGAGTTCTGAAACTTAGAAGAAAGTAATGGCATAGGGTGAGTTGTCTATTTACAACTTTTAGCCTTAGGGCCAATTGAACAGGTAAAACTTCAATGTGTATTAGTTGCCAGGCTTCTCTGTCCATGGGATTTTCCAGGCAAGAATCCTGGAGTGGGTTGCCATTTCCTTCTCCAGGAGATCTACCTGACCCAGGGATCAAACCCCAGTCTGCCACAATGCAGGCGGATTCTTTACTGTCTGAGCCACCAAAACTCCAATAGAAACCCACAGTCTTTCAGGACTGAAGAACCAGAGAACAGAGTTTGGGGCAAACATAGCTGCTAAAAATGAAAGGGAAATCTTGGGAAAGAGGGATACAGAGAGGGGAAACCCTAAATTCTGTATAAAAACCCTGGCCAAATGTCTGGCTGAATCATGAGCCATCAACATGTCTTATAGAGGAATAAGAAGTAGAAGAGATTTTTTAAAAGACAAATAATAAAGCAGCAGAATTAAATGCAATATCAATAACTGCATTAAAGGTTAATGGATTATATACTCCCATTAAAGGGAAGATATTGGAAGAATGGATTTTTAAAAAGCAAGCCCAACTATATGCTGCCTGCAAGAAACATTTTAAAGACTCAGATAAGTTGAAAGCTAGTGGAGAAAGAATATGTGTATGGGAAGGCAGAAGTGATTTCATGAATAACAGCTAAAATAGACTTTAAAAATAAGAGACTCATTCAATAATAATAGAATAAATGGCAAAGTGTGGTCTCCTGGGGGTTGATAGCCATGCAAACTAAAAGGAGTGCAAAATGTTCTCTTGAGCTGGTTGAAGTTAGTACATCCAGGACATCTGCATGCTGCCTCCAAAGCAGCCAGGATTCCTTTCAGATTGCAGCCAGGCTGAATTAAGCATTTACTGAGTGCCTAGTATATGCTCATGACTCTACTAGACACTAGGCAGGACTTAACAGTACTAAGATGTAGGCTTCCTGGGACTTCCTGGCTGTCCAGTGGTTAAGACTTGTGCTTCCACATAAGTTGGCATGGGTTTGATCCCTGGTAAGGGAAATAAGATTCCTCATGCCCTGTGGTGAAGCCAAAAGAGAAAAAAAGACATGGGCTTCCCATGAACACCCAGCTGGGACTATTCACAATTCTACAATCCAGTCCTCAGTTTTCTCCAGTGACTCCACCCGATACCTTCACATACCAATTGCACCTTCTCTAAAGCTCTATTGCACAGTGACATCACCACATCACCTCAGTAGAGTGCTCTGTACAGAGTTATTACTTAATAAATATGAATTACTGCTTTTTACCTGACATGGCCATAAATATGTGTGTATATATATATATATATATATATATATATATATATAAATTCATATATCAAGAGAGTTTTCCTGACCACCAGTCTAACCTGGTAGTCTTCCCCCACCCCTTGCATTCTATTCTCTTACCCTACACCTACTTACTTTTCTTCATCTTACTGAATGACTTTATACAATATGTCATTGTCTTTCTCTTCCCACTGGAGTCCATAATGACCATGGAGCACTAAGAGTGAATGCTGAAGGCATAGTAAGAGTTCTCCCCAGGAGCAGGCAATAAGGAAATGCATTGTCTTCTGAGAATTTAAAAAAACAATACTTAAACCCACAGAAAGTCAATCTGCTATTTGTCATTATAGCCACGCACCACTAAATCAAAGAAAAATGCCTGGGTGCCCTGCAGGGCAGACTGCTTTACCACATTGCCCTCAGTAAACTGTTAGCAGGAACTTCATTGTTTTGTTTACTGTTGTACCCCATCACGCAATTATAAAGATAGCTGTTACTGAAAGTATTTTCTCCAGATTCTCATGTGTATGATTCATGTCCTCCCACACAGACATTCACTTAAGAGCATGTCTTAATACTGTGTGTGGATGTGTCTCCTGCATAGTGCCCACTGGTAAGCATGTAGTAGGCACTTAATAAATAAATACTTGATCAAGATTGGTACCCACCACCTGGAAGCTGGGATGGGAAAGGGCCTTGGCCGAAATGTCATCACCAGATAAAGTTGCCCAAGAAAATCAATTTATGACAGGGCAGTGGAAGCAAGAAAAGCGAGGTGCAAAGCAACTATCCTACAGTTAAAAAAAAAAGAGCAAGCTGCCACCCCTCTTCTTCAGCCCTATCTTGGCAAACCGCAGAGACCCTGACCCTCTCACCACTCTCTCCTGCTGCTTGAGAAATAGACAACATTTATAGAGGACTTCCCTGGTGGCTCAGACAGTAAAGCATCTGCCTACAATGCAGGAGACCTGGGTTCAATCCCTGGGTTGGGAAGATATCCTGGAGAAGGAAATGGCAACCCACTCCAGTATTCTTGCCTGGAAAATCCCATGGACGGAGGAGCCTGGTAGGCTACAGTCCATGGGGTCACAAAGAGTCGGACACGACTGAGTGACTTCACTTCACTTTCACTATAGAGGACCTACTCTGGTCCAGTCACTGAGCTAACCCTTTGCATGTGTTGCTTCATCTAACATATGCTATGACTATTTTTGCCCTTAACCCCCAGACAATGAAACTGAGACTTGATGAGGTTAAGTAATTTACCTGAGATTATTTATCTGGCAACCAGTCAAACTGGAGTCAAAAGATCTAGCATCAGAGTTTATGCTCTAGAGTTCAAGGTGTTGGGCTTCTCTGGTGGCTCAGTGGTAAAGAATCTGCCTGCCAATGCAGGAGACGTGGGTTTGATCCCTAATCTGGGAATATCTCACATGATGCAAAGCAACTAAGTCCATGCACACAACCACTGATCCTGTGTTCTAAAACCCTGGAGCTGCAACTACTAAAGCCTATGCATCTATAGCCTGTACTCTGCAACAAGAGAAGCCCATGCACACAACTAGAGTGCAGCAACAAAGACCCAGCACAGCCAAAAATAAATAAATAAAATTATTTTTTAAAAAAGAATATGATGTTTCTCGATACAGATATTTAAATTCTTTACTATAGGTTATTTCATTTTTTACAAATATCTTTAGAATTGATAAGTCACTGGTAATACTTTAGCTCAGGATCCTGTTTAGCTTTTCTCCTACTGCATCCATTTGAACCCAGAAATCAAACTGGTCGATGAACCCAGACTTTAAAAAGCTCATCTCACAGAATTACAGACTATCTCACTCTCTTTCGCAACATCATGGTGAAGAGTTTATCAGCTCCACTATACCACTGGCAGAACTAAAACATGCAGGTGGTCATTGACTCCTAACTCGTTTTGCCATCCAACTCCAATAAACCAAGTCCAAAGTGAAACCTGGGCTTCCCTGGTGGCTCAGCAGTAAAGAATCTGCCTGCAGTGCAGGAGACATGGGTTCAATCCCTGGGTTGGGAAGATCCCCTGGAGAAGGAAATGGCAACCCACTCCAGTATTCTTGCCTGGAGAATCCCATGAACAGAGGAGCCTGGTGGGCTATAGTCTATGGGATCGCAAAGAGTCGGACACGACTTAGCGGGGAAACAAAGGCAACAAAGTGAAACCCAGAATACCAGATGCTTAAACTGAACCATTAGACTGAAATGACATGAAACCTGGAGTTGATTCTTCATGGGCCTAATATGTCTGTAAGTTCCTGTCCTATGAAGTCACCCGTGGAAATCTGTGATTGGGTGTCACCTCAGTGCCCTCAGCTAGTTCCTTCTTACCCATCAGCAGCATCTCGAGGCCAGCATAAAGCTTGGTATGCTATCTGCCTCCTTGAACACACTCAAACCAGACTGTATTACTTGGTTTGGGTCTTGGGACGTGGTGGGGAAGGACTTATATGCATGTGACCTAAAGTAGGGCTTCTCAAACTGTAATGTGTATGTGAATCCCACAGGGATCCTGTTAAAAAAGCAGATTTAGACTCAGCATTTGGGGTCAGGGCCTGAGGTTTGACATTCTTAGCTCTCAGGCAATGCTGATGCTATGGCAACCTCACCCACACTTTGTGTAAAGGAAGGAAGCAGATAAACCTCTGGGCATTTTTGAAGAAAACAAAACCTGTCTTGAAGATCCACTGTTCACTTTTCCAGAGTCTTCCTTCCTCTACACACACACACACACAAACACACACACACTTCTTGTCCTATTTCACTGTAACCTCCAGGAATTTATGCTGCCCCGTAAGTGTCTAGCCTCCTGCTCTATAAGCAGTACTCCGTACCTGAACATTTCCCAGGGTGTTCAACCACCGCAGCTCATCTTTGTTTTTAGTGGGTAACTGGCAGGCTAACCTAGCGAATTAGAGGACTTCAGCCTGCTCCTGCTACTCCTGGGCAGACAGCTGCCCTGGACTCTCCACACAAGGAAACACAAGGAAAAGGGCAATTGTTAGATTATCTCATCCTAACAATCCCCAGCTCAGCATACCAATTAGAGTCACACAGAAAGATGAGATTGTCCTGAGCAGCACATCCCAATGCTTATACATGGGCCCATGCTCCCAAGAGGGACTCCCGGCCATGTAAGTTTGAGAACACTGCATACCATTTCCCTTTCGCAGCTGCATATTAGCATGACAAAGGCTCTGAGAAGTCCTGCAGTAAAGAAATTTATCTAATTTTGTTTAAGTCAGTGAGTCACAAGCTTATTTATTATTGATCATGGAATTTTAATTTTTTTCCCACAGCATCTTATGGGACTACTTTTCCATAGAGCTTTTAGGGACAGCTGCTTCACATAGCCAAAAATTTCATTTTTTAATGTATTTGAGATTTGAAAATATACCTATGGGATTCAAACTTGCTTTCAGAAATTGTGTAGCCTAATAGTCTCTTAAGTTGCTTAAAAGATGTCATTGATAATTTTTAAAGTCACAATTCAAGGGCAATATGGTGGCTCAGACGGTAAAGCATCTGCCTATAATGCAGGAGATCTGGGTTTGATTCCTGGGTTAGGAATATCCCCTGGAGAAGAGAATGGCTACCCACTCCAGTATTCTTGCTTGGAGAATTCCATTGACAGAGGACCCTGGCAGGCTACAGTCCAGGGGGTTGCAAAGAGTCGGACACGGCTGAGTAGCTAACACTTTCACAGAGTAGAGGGGAAGTAACGCAGTGTTTGTAGTAAATTTATGCTTGAATCCCAGCTCTGCTACTTATTAGCTGTGAACCCAGGAAAGAAAACCTACATCCCAGGGCTTCTGTGAGGAATACAACTAACCTGCAAAAAGAGACCCTGGAATTTAGAAACATTCAGTACTTGGGGTATTTGAATACATTATGCAGATGTATAATGATCATTGGACCAGCTCAGCAACTTCATGAATACAAACTGGGGCTGTTTCCACTTGTTCTCTCTTGGATTTTTATTGCAGCTCCACTTAACTGCATGTACCTGAGCAAAAGCAGGTTATCTGATCATAGGACTTCTCTTTAACAGGCAAGAACTCTGACAATCTTTGCAAACAATGGTTCAGGATCCATCTGAGTCACAGCTTTTAGCACACAATTTTAGACACACAATGTATTTCCCTGAGAGTCATGGAGTCTAAAAATACCTCCTAAAATATCAATTAATCCAAAAAATGCATGTAGAAGAGCAGGTGTTCTAGAGCCAGGCACATTTTAATCCCAGCTTTGTCTCTGATTGACCAATGAAGACTTACTTTGCACCTCAGGCTCTTCATGTGTAAAATATGGATAATACTGTGCCTATTTTGAAGAGTTAGTAAGAGAATGAAATGTGTAAAATCAAATATGTAATTAAATAAGTGAATAAATTACAAAGAATAACACCTAAATGATTGGTGCATGTTCAACAGTATTAACTCCCTCCTCTACTTCACTTACAAACTCTCAAAGGTAGAAAGTAAATCTGATTGAGCAAACTATGTCTGAATCTCAATAGCAATCATCCATAGCGAGATATCAGGCCTTGCTTGAAGGACCATTATTATCAGGGAGACCAAGATCAATTGACAGTTTTCTGAACTCCCAGGTAGAAAGACAGCTCTTCAAATAAGACTTAAGACTTGTTCACTTTTCCTCACAAACAGCTAAAGTTCTTTCTGCTAGTTATAAAAGTGATCCAGATAGGATAAGTTTTACCTTATCTTAAGAAGAAATCACGTGGGGGAAAGAAACTAGACAGCTTCTGACAGGTTGTTTGTAGGCAGAGATGGTTAGGGTAAACCCACTTGCCCATCCTTCTCACAGGAATTCATGGCAGCTACCTGGATGGACTGAGAGGAATGTGAAAGCAGGCACAGGGGCACTTTGTGTCTGGTGTCAGCCATGCAGTCACCTTGAGCAAACAGCCAGCTCAGAATGTGGGCTCAGATATGTGACAACTCATCAGTTGTGTGTGTGTGTGTGTGTGTGTGTGTGTGTGTGCACGCTTAATTAGCCTGCAAAAAGTTGAGCTTCCATTCTTCCCCACAGTCATTTTGGTATGGATGTTTTTTGTTGGCAAAGAGCAACAAGAGCCAGGTACCAAAATACCTGCAAATAGCTTTCCCTGTTACTATTGAGATTCACGTCTTGTTCCATTCTCTGTCCTTCATGGGGGAGAGATGGAAGGGCATTTATAGGAACATAGATGTGGGCTCAACAACAGAATGGAATGACAGAGGAGGGTCAGTGAACTTAAAGACAGATTAATAGAAATTATCCAGTATAAACAACAGAGAGGAAAAAAATGAACTGAGCCTGAGGGATCTGTGTACAACACAGGTCTGTGTACACAGACTCGATTTAGTGACTAAACAAGAACTATGTTCATGGCTTTGAAGACTCAATTTTCTTAAGATGTCATACGTGCATGCTCAGTCGCTAAGTCATGTCCAACTCTTTTGAGACCCCATGGACTGTAGCCCACCTGGGTTCTTCTGTCCATGGGATTTTCTAGACAAGAATACTGGAGTGTGTTGTCATTCCCCTCTCCAGGGGATATTTCTGACCCAGGGATTGAACCTGCCTCTCCTGCATTGGCAAGCGGATTCTTTATCACTGTACCACCTGGGAAGCCATTAAGATGTTGATTTTCCCCCAGATGGATCTCTGGACTTAATACAATTCTAGTCTACATTTCAGTAAGATTGCATAGATATAAACAAGCTGATTTTAATAGTTATGTGAGGTCAAAGGAACTAGAATTATCAAAGCACTTTTGAAAAAGAAGACAAATTTGGAGAACTTACACTATATGGTTTTAAGACTTATGATTACAATAATCAAGATAATGTGGTACTGGCAAAATAATAGATACACAGATCAATGGATCAGAGTAAAGAGTCTAGATATAGATCCACACAAACATGGTCAACTAATTTTTTTACAACAGCATAAAGACAGTTCAATTGAGAAAAATTATCCAACAAGGAATCCATAAAGCAAGTGGACATCTATACACAAAGAAATTAATCTCAACTTGTATCTCAAAACTCATATGAAAATTAATTCAAAATGGATCACAGACCCAAACATAAAACTAAAACTTTTAGAGAAAAAACAGAAGAAAATTTTGACAACTTGTTAGGCAGTATCTATATTTCTTAGACATAAAGCACAAAACACAAAAGAAAAATTTGGTCTATTGGACATCATTAAAATTTAAAACTTCTGCTCTGGGAAAGACATTGTGAAGAGAATGAAAACACAAGTTACAGGCATAGAGAAAGGATTCATAATCACATATCCAACACAGTTCTAATATCCAGAATATTTAAATAATTCTCTAAACTTCAAAATAAGAAAGATTTAGTTTTTTAAATGGGCAAAATATTTGAACAAACACTTCAACAAAGAAAATATATGAAAGGCAAACAACCACATAAAATAAGGTTCAACATCAGTTGCTGATAGGAAAATGCAAATTAAAACAAACCAGGATACCATGATAAACCTATTAGAATGGCTATAATAACATTTTTTTAAAAACCGATAATTCCAGAAACTTGTGATGAAGAGAAGAAATTGGCTATCTCATATATTGCTAGTGGTAATACAATTTTATAAAGTTAAGCTTGCACTTATAACATGGTCCAACAAACTTTTTCCAAAGTGTTACCCCAGAGAAATTAAAACTCTTGATCATACAAACACCTATGCATGAATATCTATAAGAGCTATTCATAACTGTCAAAACTGGAAATAATCAAAATATACTTGAATGAGTAACTGGACAAACAAATCATTTCAACAACAGAGTTTATCTCAGCAATAAAAAAGAATGAACAACAACAGCAAAAAGAATGAAAAACAAAGACATTATGCTTAGTGAGAAAAGTCAGACTCATCATATTATATACCATAGAGCCTCACTTATATGACATTCTGGAAAGAGCAAAACTACAGAGACAGAAAAAGAAAGATCAGTGGTCACCAGGGGTTAGGGGAGCATGATGGGTATGAACACAAAGTGGAAATGTAGGGGAAATCTATCAGGTGAGGGAATGGTTGTGTGTGGTAACCATGGCAATAGTTACACAACTCTATGAATTTGTCAAAACTCACAAAACCATACAGAAGACAAAAATGGAATTTTATTGCTTATAAGTTGTTTTAAAAGAAAGTGGGCATGGCTATATAAATATTAGAAAATAAGAGCAGAAATCAATGACATAGAAAACAGAAAAACAATTAAGAATATAATTTTAACCAAAAGCTGGTTCTTTAAAAGCTTAAGAAAACTGATAAACCTCTTGATAAATTATCAGGAAAAAAAGACATGAATTATTGATATCAATGACAACACTTGTTGTTCACTATAGATTCTACAGACATTAAAAGTATAATAAGGAAATGTGATGAACAATTTTATGCTGGTAAATTCAACAGGTGATAAGTGAAATTTACAAAGTCATTGAAAGACATAAACTGCTTAAGCTGATAATTAATAATTGATAACCTGAATAATTCCATATCTATTAAAGATACAGAATTGGAAGGTGAGGGCCTTCCTATTTAAAAAAAAAGGCAAAACAAACCAAAAATCTCCAGACCTAGTTAGCTTCACTGGTGAAATTTGCAGGTTTATATTAATAGAAGAAATAATATCAACTCTACTTAAGCTCTTCTGGAAAACAGAAAAGGAAGAAGCACTTCCCAGTTCACTTAATTATTTCATAATTTTTTAAACACCAAATGGAGAGCAGCACTCTCATTACTTACAAGGCTCCCAAATCGAAATCATTGCCCAAGAACTCCTCCAGTAGACTTGTATCCAAGGTGGGGTTCCCCAGAGAGCCATTGGAACCTTGAGCTGCAAAGGTAAATTGAAAATCTAGAGATTCGTGAAGATTTCAGAATGGTTAATCACTAAAATTTCAAAGCAACTAAATGGCATAATGTATTTATTGAGAATGTGGTCTTCCTTCCATTCAAATATTTCCTTCAGAAATCTTTTTAGATGTTACCCTCTTCCAGTAGCCTTCCTTGACCGCCCAAGGTTGGCTTAGGTGCCCACTTCTATGTGCTTTCATTAACACCATGTACTTTGCCTTATGTACTATTTTAATTGCTTGCTTTTGTGTTTGTTTCTATATCTAAATTCTCTAAGTTCAGGGACTGTGTCTTTCTAATTGTATCCACAAGTAACTATGGTATAAAGAAAAGAACACATTTATTGGCTGGCTGGCTGGCTGGCTAGCTGGATGGATGGATGGATGGACTGATGATTGGTTTGTTGGCTGGACAGATTACTCCCAGTTAAGTCATCAAGAAGTTCAATATCTGGCCTCATGTTTTTGTTAGACTTCCCAAATATAACACAATAATTCTGTCCTTTTTCTGGATTTACAAAATGAAAATGAGTTTATTGATTTCTTTCTGATCATAATAAAGATACTAGAATTTTTAAGAATATAAAATGTTATAAAGAAGACAAAATAATCTTTCTTTGCAGATAACATGACTCTATACCTAGATAATTCAAGATAAACAACAGACAGCACAAGAAAATGATCAGAAAAGTCAATAAAGTAGACAGTTAAAATTAACTACAACAACTGATTACTTTTGTATATACAAAAAATGATCAGTCAGTCATTCAAATAAATATAATGGTGGGAGGGAGAAGATTCCACTCAAAATAATGAAAAGCCTAAAATATCTAAACATATATTTGGGGACAATATATTTTTTAAAAAAGGCTAAGAAACTCTGTGAAGTATCATAAAAAGAAATTTGAATAAATAGAAAGGCTGTCATTATTCTTAGACTGAAATACTCATTATCAAAGAGCTTTTACTAGACATTATTTAGGATGTATGCCAAACCCACAGTCATTTTCTAAGACATTTCCCCCTATAAAAAGTCTTGAGCAACCTTTACAAGTACCTGAATCAGAGAAAAAAAATCATTGGTTGGACAGTGACCAATTCAATTATTTCTCCTAAAATTTGAACTACTAAACTTTAAAGCTGGTGAGTAAGATTAAGTCACATAGCTCTAGCAGAGGACTGGAGTGATAGTCTAAATATTTCTGCCAGGTTCTTTACCCAGATCCTTCACCTAGGTCCTTCATGATTTGGATGAGGCTGGTTGTTCCCTTTTTACTCTAATCACATGACAAAGTCTTGTATGCATGCAGTAAACCCTTTTGAATTGATTTGTATGTTATCTAAAATCAAATAATCCCCAAGGAAATTGTTCTGAAAATCTTCTGGTAAAGTAAATACATAAAAATGACCAGAAAAATTATGGGGGGCGGGGAATAAGTACTGAGAAATACACAGATGAACACATTAAAGGAACACACATGAGTCCAGGATATATCAAGAACTATTACATATGTATGGACTAAACATATATGTTATGTGTGTGCCAAGTTGCTTTAGTCATGTCTGACTCTTTGTGACCCTAGGGATGGTTGCCTGCTAGGTTCCTCTGTCCTCGGGATTCTTCAGGCAAGAATACTGGAGTGGGTTTCCATGCCCTCCTCCAGGGATCTTTCCAACCCAGGGATCAAACCTGCACCTCTTACGTCTCCTGCATTGGCAGGTGGGTTTTTTACTACTAGCACAACCTGGGAAGCCTCATAATATATATTGTATTTACATATATATACATACACACACAATAGGTACATGATAAGCATACCCTTTGACACCAGTGAGGAAAGATTAATTATTCAACAAACGTTGTGGGGAAAATTGGTTGTACATTTGGGAGAAAAAAACCTGGATTATTTTCTTGCTCCCACACCAAAATTCCAGATAAATCAAAAATTTCAACATAAATAAATAAAACCATAGAAATAAAACATCAGTGACTATGCTTACGATCTTGAGATAAAGAAGGTTTTTTCAAGCATGGCATAAAAGTCAAAAATTATTTCTAAAAAAGCCTTGATAAAATTTAATTGTATGCATTTTTTGAGCAGGGAAGAATTTTTAATGGTTTGTTTTGAAATAACTTCTAACCTAAAGAGAAACTATAGGAATACAAAGAAAGTCACACATAACCTTCACTCACATTCATCAATTATTAACACTGTGCTGCTGCATTTTCATTATTCTCTCTCTCTCTCTCTCTCACAGACACACACACACACACACACACAGAGATACACACCCACCTATACATATCATTTTGAATCACTTGAGAACAGGTGCCTTCATCCCTGACTACTTCAATATATCTTTCTCAGTATAAAACCATTATCTTCACAACCACAATTCAACTATCAAAATCAGAAAACTTACTATTGATACAACTTTACTGGGCAATCTACATTCCACATTGAAAATTTGCCATTGTCTAAATAAATGTCATTAATAGCATTTTTTTTCTGGTCCAGAATTAAATTAAGTAGAACATAAAACAGTTGTCATGCCTCTATAGATACTTTTGAAGGGTATAGGCTAATTGTTTTATAGAATGTGCTTCAGTTTTGGTTTGCCTCATGTTTTCTCAAGGTTAGATTCAAGTTTTGTGTGTTTGGCAAGAATATTACATAAATGATATTATGTCTTTCTTAGTGCCTTATATCAGGAGGACCATAATGTCTCATTATTATTGATGCTAATTTTCACCCCTTGGTTAAGGTACTACCTTGCCAACTTTCTTCACTATAAAGTTACTACTATTCTTTTTGTAATTTGTGGCAAATTACTTTGAAATTATGCAAATATTCTGTTCCTCATTAAATTTTTATCTAATGGTTTTAGTATCCATTGGAGATAATAAGCATTTTAATCCATGAAGAAAGTTAAAAACAAACTGAAAGAAAATTTTAATATACGTGAAAAAGAGTAACTATCCATAATACCCAAAACATTTTTTCAAATCAGTAAAGTAACAGCTACATTTCAATAGAAAATAGTAAAAGACTTTAAGAGGCAACCCATAAAATGAAAAATCAAATTGGTAAATAAGTGCACAAAATATATTAAACTTTACTAAGAAACAGAATTTAAAATATGAGAAAATTTTCTTTTTGCTTACAAAATTGCCATATATTCAAGGAATTAATAAAATCCACTGTTAATGATGATTGAAATAAGATGACCCTTTAATGCACTGCTGACAGGAATACACATTAAATAATCTGTCTAAAAAGAGCTAGCATATGTTTAAAAAGAAAACTGAATGTGCATATACACTTTGATCCAGAAATTTCACTTAATACACTTATGATAATATACTTACTATAATAATAGGAAATTGAGACTAGATGACCATTAACTGACATGCATTTAATGAATATTCATATTCATGAAATACTATGCAGTCATTTAATAAATTCTATAACATCTCAGGAGAAAGTAGGTTGCAAAATCTTTACCTACCCAATTTGTTTTCAAATATGAATGCAACAGACAGACAATTCCAAAATTTAAATATTTAGAGTATAAAGCCCCCATGACTTCCTCTTGAAAATAACTCCTTGACAGTGAAATTCCACTAAGCAAAAATGATTCAAAAGAAAGAACTCAGAAATATAGAAAATGAAGGGGGAAAACAATGATGAACAGTGAATACAGGACTTAAACTGAATAGGTGAGGGAAATATGGCTACAGATCAAACAGTAATACAATAATAAACCCTTAAAAAGGAAAAAATATCAGCAACAAAATTTACAAGATAGGCAGAGGGAAAATGGGAAGAAATGTGATATCAATCCTTCTATTATTCATATCTCAGAGTTCATCCTCATTACCCTAAACCTCAACCACTGAGTAAAAAACTGTTCCAGCTTTGTAGTGACTTTTAAATCCCCTTTCTTAATCTTGGAAAAATCATTTAGAACTGATATCTCTAACAGTAAAAATACAATTATTTAAATTCTATAATTCCTTCAGTTTCCCTCCAAGTGCTTTTTATCTTATTAAATTCAACTAAAATTAATATTTATATTACATTTAATATCAATATTTTATTTAAATAGTACATGTGAGCTAAGATCCATTTCTTACAAAATTATTTCTACCATCTATCTAGTTATCCATCCTTCTATCTATAGATATTCATAGAGAAGATGAAATAATATTCTACCACTATTGACAGTAGGTAGATGGTAGTATTTAGAGTAATTTATCATTTTTTTAAAAAAAAATTCCTATTACACACTTTGGAAAATTATTTTGCATAACTTTGCACAATTTTGAATAAAATGATTTTCTAAAACAAGTGAGAAATAAATTGCTGAAATAGATAAAAACATAAAACCTAAAGTGACCAATAGCCCTGGAGTAAATGGAGAAAATTTCCACTCATGACTATCACCCTACACTTGCATAAAAGATAAAAGTCCCAGTGGCATCATGAGTTATGTTCTAAAACATGATAAATCCTCTGTCTGTCTTTTTCACAATTCTGGAACATAAAGAAAGAAGAAAAGCATTCAAATGCCTTGCATGAAGCCAGCATAAAACTGATGCCAAAAGATGAGACAGATACATAAAGAAAAGTACAGACTAATATCATTTGTGAATATTATACCAAAATTCTAAATAAAATACTATCAACATGATTTAACATTTCCATTAAGAGAAAAATCCAAGAAATCATAGAATAATTCAATATTGGAATTCATGTGCCAAAGGTAAAACAGTATTTGACCTCGACTGATATGTTAAAAAGGCATTTAACATTCATTGTTGTTTCCAAAGAATACATGCTTAAGATTGTATATATACTTATATGCATACATAGACACATATCTATATCTCTCATATCATAAATGTGATTAAAACCTATATTAAATAACATCATGTTCAATTGTTTAAGAAATTAGAACTATTTCCATTAATATTAGAAATACATGTATTCATTTCCCTATTATGCAATAACAGCATCGACACCCCTGAATTTATCTACAACAAACATCCACAATAAAAAAAAAGTCTTAAAATGATTCTAAAGTGTATCGCAAAGAATAATAATGTAAAAATGCCCAGGAAAATAGAATAGAATTTGAAACAACTGGTATTCTTTTTGGCTTTTGCCAACAGTCGTAAACCGAAAGTTTTTTCCTTTATTGTAATGATATCTGAATAGATTACAGATAATGTAATAAGATCTTTATTGAACTTTGCGGACATTTCCCAGGTATAATTTCAATATGCATTATTTCAGTTGTCTATCCCATACACCTGTATCCCTCATGTAATCCAGTGCCTTGAATTCCTCCTTAGGGGTAAGATACCTTCATACTAGATCACTGCACTGGTTATAGGAGTTGTAGGAGGGCCATTTCACCTTCAGCTTTAGGCTTGCTAATTCATCCATGGCATTAAAACAAAATTTCAAAAATCTTGAGCACCTCACAAATGGGAAAAATTGATGGGTGCTGAGACAGGCAGAAGAGAGGAAGGGGGAGAGGGAAGAGACAAAAGAGATCGCCAGCTCCATTCAGTGACATGAACTCAGAGGGAGATGGACAGAAGATATCCCTAAAGGTCGAGATGGTCAGAAATGACCTCATAGTGGGGCTTTGTCTTGAGCTAGACTTCGGAGAAAGGATAAGATGGAGATGAGAAGAGACTCATTCCTTCTCTCATTGATTCAACCAGTACTTACTAAGCACCTACTATGCTCCAAGCACTGTGCAAGGTTCTGAGAACACAGCCTTGAAAAAACTTAACAAGATCCACTCAAGAGGATTGGATTTGAACGGAGGGGAAGAGAGCAACAGTGGGAGAGGAGGTACATGACATATGAGAAACAATAAATAAACAGGATCTTCTTGGGTGGTGATGAAAATAAAATCAAAAAATAAAATAAAATAGAGTGGCATGATAGGTGGTTGGGGAAGGAGCTTCATTCAACCTGGTGGCTTTTCTCAGGAAGGTTCCAGCTGTGCAGAGTTTGAGGGCAGAGCATGCTAGGGAGAGGGAACAGCCCTGCAAGAGCGCAGGGGCCGGACTGAGATGGCTTGTCAGAGAAACAAACCATTCCAGTGTGGCCAGAGCCCAGGAGCACAGGGGAGGAGGACGGGAAGGTACTCAAAGCAATGAGAAGCCTTTGGAAACTGAAATAATATGCTTTACATTTTTCTGTTTATTTATTTGTTTGGCTGAATTTGGTCTTAGTTGCAGCACACGAGATCTTCATTGTGTCATTGTGGGATCTTTCCTTGCGGCCCATGGACTCTCTAGTTGTCCCTCGAGGGCTCAGTAGTTGCCCCGTGGGCTTGGTTGCTCTGTGGTTTGTGGGTTCTTCCCAGACCAGGGATCGAACCCACATTCCCTGCATTGCACAGTTGAGTCTTAACCACTGGACCACCAGGGAAGTCTCGCTCTACATTTATAAAAGGTCACCCTAGTTGCTTTGCAGGAAAGGACTATCCAGGACAAGAACAGAAGAAGGAAAATCAGCTTGAAGCCTGTCACAGTTGTCCAGGGACTTTCAGAGGGAGTTTGGAGTTCTTACTCTGGAAAGGAGAAACTCTTTGCCCAACCTTACCAGTCCTCATAACAGCCCTAGGGGGTGGGCAATTAGCATTATTTCCACTGTACAGAGAAGGCAATGTGATTACACAGGTTAACTAGCTCGCCCAGGGTCACACAGCTATAAATGACCTGCAGGGAAGCCAACAAGCCTGCCCTGATTCCAGAAAGTGTTCTCACTCCCACCCCCATCACTACCACTCCCACCCTGTGTTCCTCCTCCTTCCCAACAATGCCAGCCAACTGAGGGAAAGCAACTTGCTTTCAACTGGGCTTTGATCAAGACAATTGCTAAGAGAAGCAGATGGAGGAAAAGATCTGTTTAGTTTCCCATTGAAGCCCCTGCTGGAGTCCCATCTGCTTTATACAGCACACCCCACCCCACCCCCAAACACATACACACAATTCCCCACATAGAAGTAGGAAGTGGCCCATAGATTCTCAGACCTGACCTCTGTGCTGCTTGAATTACATCACCCACCCTCCCCAACCTCCATCCCCAGGTAGAAATAAGCGATGGTCCACGGCATCCAGGACCTGCCTGTGTGGCTTGTCCAAATTCCTTACTGAACCAGGAGAGATGAACCCCAGGGTAGCTGGCTTTCTCTAGGACTCCAAAACCACAGCCGTGCTTTCCAGACCCGAAGGAAATTATTTCACAAGATAAATCTGTAGTGTCAGATAAAATTGTTTTCAGGAGGCTTTACACACACAGGGCAACACTCAAATGGCTCTTAAAATAAATCACATGCTTTTAAAAATAATCACTTTGCTCTAAATGTCTTAAACACTGGTTTATAACACCCAAACCTGCAAAGTGTGTGTTCTTGAGCGTTCCACCCACTGTCAGGAAGGCTCAGGTTCAAACCTTGATGTCACCCTTTTCTATGTTTCTCTCTGTGGCCCGGAAAGGCTGTCACCATCCTGCTCACAAAAGCAGAAACTGCCCAGGCCTCCAGGAGTCCCAGAGACCCACTCCCTTCATTGCTCTAAGGAAGCAAGGTCCTTCTTCACCCTAGCTCTCTGCCCCACTTCCAGATACAGTGACAGCTGCAGGATGCTCACCTGTCCTGTTGCCCCTGGCCTTGGACAGACAAGGAAAAAACCTCAATCCACCAGGGATACCACAGACAAATCTAAGTTGCATCCACAAGACTTACTCATAGGCATGCATGTGCCTTTGGGGACACAGGGCTTCCCTGAAGGTATGAACATGATGCATACAGCAAGAACCTCCCTTTCTGTTTCCCTCCCACCCACCCAGCCACCACTAACCCGTCCTGTGTAAGGACCCTTCTTGTTTCTACCCAAATGACTCCTTTCCAATATAACTCCCCCTGTTCCTTTTTAACTATTCTTTCACTCTTTGTCCCAAAACTGTGCTGCCCAGACTATTCAGACAACAGGTAAGATGAAAAAATTTGTCTGTTAGGACAACTCTAGGATTTTTAAATTTTTTATTTTTTTTGGCTGCCCCAGGTCTTAGTTTCATCATTTGGGATCTAGTTCCCTGACCAGGGATAGAACCAGGATCAAACCTGGGCCCCCTGCATTGGGAGCCAGAGAACACAGCCTGTTATATAAATATAACAGAGTCTTAACCACTGGACCACCAGGGAAGTCCCTCTAGGTTTTTTAAAGACTCTAAATAGCAACCAGTGTTCCCACCTCCCTCAAACCCCACCTTGATTGCCCTTTGAACTTAAACATAGAGTTTCCCTCTGATGTACCAGTGCTCGTGAGGAATCCTAGCATAAATGTTCGTGGATATGCCAAAGAAGGAGGAGCAGGAGGGAGAGGAAAAGATGGAGGATAGGAAGAGAAACTAGACATTCATTTGCTTAAGGATGTGTGCTCAGTCGCTTGAGCCACCCCTTTTGCCTTCAGTCTTTCCCAGTGAGTTGGCTCTCGGCACCAGGTGGCCAAAGTATTAGAGCTTCAGCTCCAGCACCAGTTCTTCCAATGAATATTCAGAGTTAGATGGTTTGATCTCCTTGCAGTCCAAAGGACTCTCAAGAATAATAATAATAATCGAATAAAGATAATAAGAGCATTTACCTCAGGGAATTGTGAGGATTAAATGAGATAATGCATATAAAGGTATGCAGCATAGGTCTCAGCTCAATAAATACTGTCCTTTGTCATAACCATCCATTGCTGTGCTCAAGAAGTTCATAACCCAGTGAGAAAGACTGACATGAAAGCATACCATAGCAGCTTGATGCGACAACTGAGTGTCACAGGGCATTACAGGTCACCTCAATGACTCAACGGGAGCAAAAAGGTGCCAGGAAAATCTTCCAGGAGTAGGGATACATGAAGCTGGAACTGTCAGCAGAGGCAAATCCTGGGGCTTTGAATGACATGAGATTCTTTAATGTTCCTTACTGAAATTATTTTTTAAATTAATTTTTATTGGCATATAGTTGCTTTACAATATTGTGTTAGTTTCTGTGGTACAGCAAAGTGAATCAGCTATGTGTATACACATATCCCCTCTTTTTTGTATTTCTTTCCCATTTAGGTCACCCCAGAGATCCCTGTGCTATGTAATAGGTTCTCATTCGTTGTTGACATGTATGTTGTTTAGTCACTAAGCTGTATCTGACTCTTTGTGACCCCATAGGCTGTAGCCCACCAGGCTCCTTGTCCATGGGATTCTCCTGGCAAGAATATTGGGGTGGGTTGTCACTCCCTTTCCCAGGGAATCTTCCCTATCCAGGGATTGAACCTGGGTCTCCTGCATTACAGGCAGATTCTTTATCATCTGAGCCACCTGGGAATGTCAATCCCAATCTCTCAGTTCATCTCACCCTCCATTACCCCCTTGGTATCCATAAGTTTGTTCTCCACATCTGTGGATGACATGAAATTCTGATCTGGTGCCATGGAGGTGGGGTCGGGAAAGTGGAGGAGTGTGCAGTGGTATGCTGGAGCCAGCTTGTACAAGCTTGGGCACATCTCTTCCCAACTCCATATTTAGAGTCTAGTAACTTGAAACTGGCCATAGTGGGAAGATTTACACCATGGAAATTGGCAAACATTACAACTTGAGGAATTTTCTCCAAAGGTTTGTTAAACATTTACCAGCACACCCCTGGGTGTGAGTAGTATTTGGGAAAAGAATCCCACTGGATTTAGTTACTGATTGGATCCTCCCATCTCTGTTTTGGTGGCTGGTTGGGAGGTGGTGTTGGTGCCTTGAAATAGGAAATAGGAGAGCACTGGGTGAGGAGCCTGGGAAGGAGCTGGAGGGGTTCATCCACTCCAGGCCATGTAGTGTCAACCTTGAAAAGTGACCTGCAGGGCACTGCCCCAAGAAAACCTCTACCTAATGACCTAGAATCCTGGGAGTCTCCCCAGTCTTCCTTGTACAAATAGTCTTGCATTGATCCAGGAAGAAAGAAGTTAATCAGTTCTTTCAGGCAGAGGTAACACGGCCCAATATTGAAAGCAGTCACCCAGTTAAGACTGTCTCTGAACTTTAACATGATATGAATCATCTGAAATTTATGTGCCTGATAATGAAAGATAAAATGAAAACCTTTATTCAACTTGAGCAAATAAATGGATCAAGCACATTGTGTAACAGGACGCCAATGCCCACATAGATTTTCAGAAACGGTCACGGATGTAAAATTCTAGAAAGAATTGCTGAACACTTGGCTGTTGGCCTCTGAGGACAGCAGAAGATTATCCAGGAGCCTGCACGTGTCCAACAAGTACTGGTCCTGTGGATGGACTTCATCTGCTTTCCTGACTAGGAGCCTGTGCATGGAAATGTATATCTTGATTTCAGTTAGACACTTAACAAAATTGTTAATTCACTCATTCAATAATAAATATTTTAATGAAGTGTGTGTGCTAGGCAGTGGGATGTAACCATGAGTGACACTCAGTCTTACCCTCAAGCCAGGGAATGAGAGCATAGACAGTAAAAAGGCAGGACTAAGGGTGATACATAAAGCCCAAGAGACATATAGGAATGCCTTTCCCATTCAGCTGGGGGAAGGGCAGTCAAGGACGGCTATACTTGTAGCTCAAACACAGAAAGGTAGAGGAAATTACATTAGAATTGGGTGAATTTGTATCTGGGAGAACAACTGAACTCCAGCATGCCAACCCAGAGAAAATACTAACATTTATGGTAAAAATGACTCTACTCTTATCCTTCTCATTAAGGTTATTTGTAATTTGAACAAGTATAGAAGAGGCAAACCTGCCACGTATACAGATGGCCCAAAGGAGATGAGCAAGGTGCAAATACAGTATAAAGGAGTCAGATCACTAGAGATAGTCATACTGAGTGAGTGAAAGTCACTCAGTCATGCCTGACTCTTTGCAACCCCATGGACAATACAGTTCATGGAATTCTCCAGGCCAGAATACTGGAGTAGGAAGCCTTTTCCTTCTCCAAGGATTTTCCCAACCCAGGGATTGAACCCAGGTCTCCTGCATTGCAGGCAGATTCTTTACCTGCTGAACCACAAGGGAAGTAAGACAGAAAAAGATAAATATTATATGATATTGCTTATATGTGGAATTTTTTAAAATGGTACAAATGGTTCAGTTCAGTTCAGTCACTTAGTTGTGTCCAACTCTTTGTGACCCCATGGACTGCAGGATGCCAGGCTTCCCTGTCCAACTCCCAGAGCCTACTCAAACTCATGTCCATCACACCAGTGATGCCATCCAACCATCTCATCCTCTGTCTTCCCCTTCTCCTCCTGCCTTCAATCTTTCCCAGCATCAGGGTCTTTTCCAAAGAGTCAGTTCTTTACATCAGGTGGCCAAAGTACAGGAGTTTCAGCTTCAGCATCAGTCCTTCCAATGAACACTCAGGACTGTTTTCCTTTAAGATTGACTGGTTGGATGTCCTTGAAGTTCAAGGTACAAATGGACTTATTTACAAAACAGAAATAATAGAGTCACAGATGTAGAAAACAAACTTATGGGTACCAAGGGGGAAAGTGAGAGGATGGATAAATTGGAAGATTTATATACACAATTCTATATATAAAATAGGTAACTAATAAAAATCTACTGTATATTAAAGGGAACTCTATTCAGTACTCTGTAATGACCTATATGGAAATAGAATTTAAAAAGAGTGGATATATGTATATGTACAACTGATTCACTTTGTTGTACAGCAGAAACTAACACAACATTGTAAATCAACTATACTCCAATTTTTGAAAAGGTCAGTCAGACTATACTACAAAGCTACAGTCATCAAGACAGTATGGTACTGGCACAAAGACAGAAATATAGATCAATGGAACAAAACAGAAATCCCAGAGATGAATCCACACACTTATGGACACCTTAGCTTTGACAAAGGAGGCAAAAATACACAATGGAGAAAAGACAATCTCTTTAACAAGTGGTGCTAGGAAAACTGGTCAACCACCTGTAAAAGAATGAAACTAGAACACTTCTAACACCATACACAAAAATAAACTCAAAATGGATTGAAGATCTAAATGTAAGACCAGAAACTATAAAACTCCTAGAGGAAAACATAGGCAGAACACTCTCTGACATAAATCACAGTAAGATCCTCTATGATCCACCTCCCAGAGTAATGGAAATAAAAGCAAAAATAAACAAATGGGACCTAATTAAACTTCAACGCTCTTGCACAACGAAGGAAACTATAAGCAAGGTGAAAATATAGCCTTCAGAATGGGAGAAAATAATAGCAAACGAAGCAACAGACAAAGAATTAATCTCAAAAATATACAAGCAGCTTCTGCAGCTCAATTCCAGAAAAATAAGCGACCCAATCAAAAAATGGGCCAAAGAACTAAACAGACAGTTCTCCAAAGAAGACATACAGATGGCTAACAAACACATGAAAAGATGCTCAGCGTCACTCATTATCAGAGAAATGCAAATCAAAACCATAATGAGGTACCATCTCATGCCGGTCAGAATGGCTGCTATCAAAATGACTACAAAAAATAAATGCTGGAGAGGGTGTGGAGAAAAGGGAACCCTCTTACACTGTTGGTGGGAATGCAAACTGGTACAGCCACTATGGAGAACAGTGTGGAGATTTCTTAAAAAACTGGAAATAGAGCTGCCATATGACCTAGCAATCCCACTGTTGGGCATACACACCGAGGAAACCAGAATTGAAAGAGACATATGTACCCCGATGTTCATCACAGCACTGTTTACAATAGCTAGGACATGGAAGCAACCTAGATGTCCATTGGCAGGTGAATGGATATGAAAGTTGTGTCACGTATACACAATGGAATATTACTCAGCTATTAAAAAGAATGCATTTGAGTCAGTTCTAATGAGGTGGACGAAACTGGAGCCTATTATACAAAGTGAAGTGAGTCAGAGAGAAAAACACCAATACAGTATATTAATGCATATATATATATGGAATTTAGAAAGATGGTAACGATGACCCTATATACAAGACAGCAAAAGAGACACAGATATAAAGAACAGACTTCTGGACTCTGTGGGAGAAGGTGAGGGTGGGATGATTTGAGGGAATAGCATTGAAACAGGTATATTACCATAGGTGAAACAGATGACCAGTCAAAGTTTGATGCATGAAACAGGGCACTCAAAGCCGGTGCACTGGGACGACCCAGAGGGATGGGATGGGGAGGGAGGTGGGAGTGGGGTTCAGGACGGGGGGGATACATGTACACCCGTGGCTGATTCATGTCAATGTATGGCAAAATCCACCACAGTATTGTAAAGTAATTAGCCTCCAATTAAAATAAATTAATTTAAATTTTAAAAAAATTCAGGTCAAATCTCAGCAACAGGATTGATGGCTGACTCTGACACAATGAAATTTAGTAGGTTAAGCATTCAGGTTTCCATTGATTTTCTCCATTATGTAAATATGAGATGGGAAAATCTAAATTTTGAGTAAATAGATGATAGAGACATCAATTTAGTCTTCTCATCATGAATAAGTATTGGGAAAACAAAGAAACAAATTTCCTCCTGAAATCATTGAGGACAGAACTGGGAGGGTAGGTCCCTGTTCCTCTAGGCACAGGTCCAACCTTAATGACCTGGGCCCCATACCTTAAGAGGAATGTCCACAAATAGTAGGATGTCTGAATGAGAGCCAATAAAGTGAGAAAGGATCATAAGTCAAGCCACATACGAGATGATCAATGGAGAAAAATATGAATAATAATAGTAGAACTTGGTAAATTTGCTGAGCACATTTTATGTACCCATACCATGAGAAGAATTTTACATTTACTTTCTCACTCATTCCAAACAATAATTTTATTCTGTCAGATAGGTACAAATATTATTCCTGTTTTCGAGAAGAGCAAATAGTCTCAGCAAACTTAAATAACTTGCTCAAGTTGCAATAACACAGTTGTCATTGCAGGGGTTCTTTTCTTTTCATTGCAGGGGTTCTTATTGCAGTGTTTTCTACTATAGCATAACATACATGTTCCTGAACAAACTTGCTTTCTGCAAAATCATGCGAAATAATGAATGAATATGGGATAAACCACTCAAAAGCTAATAAAAACAAAAACATTTCTAGTAAAAATTTAAAGGACACATCAAGTTATAATTCATATAGTTAAGTACTTCAGAAAACATAGGGATTTACCCTTTATAAATAGATTGTTAGAAGGAAAAGTTGTGGCTACTGAATGTTGAGGGAAGAGAAGAGGGAGGAGGAAAATGAAATTAGGATAACTGGTTTACATCACCCGCATTAGTGCCTACCCTTCCTGGGCTCAAGGATTCTCCTTTGTCTGAACACATTAAGCTTCTGTTAGGAGGAAAAAAGGTAAAAGTGTCTGCTGTTTATACCTTAGAAATATAGTTCTTTCAGCATTAACATTGTTACAATTCCACGTGACTGTGTCCTGAATTGCTTTTTTCACAAACTCAGTGTTGTTCAGTGTAAATAATAAACGACGGCTGATTGGCTCAGTACCTTTGGAGATCTGTCCTTGTGGCACAGCTTCTAGATGAATCATCTAACAATTCACAGGATTTAAGGTAGGAGAGGGAACTGGTCTGTCTACTCAGTTTTCGTGATGGTATTTCATTGTCTTCACTAGCTGATTATCAAGTTCATACTTCTTCTCCTTTAAAATTAATTATTTGAAATATAAATCAAGCAAGATCCTCTGGCCTTTCTGGGAGCCTGGGGATCCGTTTTTCCAGGAGCCTTCCAGCCTTTCAGCATGAGTATTAAACTTTTATGCTGTGTCCATTTTCTCTTCAACAGCACATACTAATGTTAATACATACAGGAAAAATAAAACAAAAGAAGAGAAATAAAACACAATCAGCATGTTAACCATGTTAATTTAACTGTGGAAGACAAATTTGGGAAGCAGAAACTGATCACACTTCTTTTAAGTAGTATAGGAATACACCAAGGACTCTCTTTTATGTCCAAGATTTGAAGAATTATTGTTGTGATTTATTCTATGTGTGCATGCATACTCAGTCATGTCCAACACTTGGCAAGCCCATGGCCTGTAGCCTGCCAAGCTCCTATGTCCATGGAATTTTCCAGGCAAAAATATTGCAGTGGGTTGCCATTTCCTCCTCCAGGTGATCTTCCCAGCCCAGGGATAGAACTTGCATCTCTTGCATCTCCTGAATTAGCAGGTGGATTCTTTACCAACTGTGCCACCTGGAATTCCCAGTTTGTTCTATTAGAAAGTCTAATTCTACCGAGGGTCAAAATAGAGGAGGAAGGGAAAGCAGAAAGAAGAAGGGGAAGGATGAGGAGGAAGACACCCCAAAGGAAGCAGAGTTAAAATGGGGATACCCACCCACAGTCAACAGGAGGGTTGACTCATCTACAAATCAATGCCCCCTGGGCCTACCCTGCACAGATTCAGGAAAATGTGACCAGGAAGCTGCTTGTCCTGTGGCTTTCAGTGTTCCTGCCTGTGTCAGTGAGGCCTTCCTTCCTGTCAACCCAGACAGAAGGGACAGCCCGGTAGGGCACTGGCTGAGGGCCGAGTCTTTAGCCAGGTGCAGGACAGACTCGTGTCCTCTTCAATGCAAGAAATAAAGGAGAGAAATCCAGAAGACTTAGGATCTTGAAGAGAGATCAGGCTCAGATTTGTTTATGTATTGATTTGGCAAATATGGTTGAATGCCCACTACTGTGCCAGTCTCCAGCTGCTGAGGCTATAGGAATGAATGAGACATAGTTCCTTACTACCAGGAGTCCACAGGAGATAGACACAGAAAAAGGTAATCCAGGCTTTGAAGGGTGAAGGGCAAAGTGCCCTGGAATACACGGGAGCCCTGACAGGTGGATACTGAATCAGGGACCCGAGGGTGAGCTAACTGCCATTAGCCAGATGAATGAGAAGGGGGAGGGTGTTCCATAAGGAGGGAGCCCCATGTAACCTGGAGGTAAGAAAAGCAGGAGCTTTGGAAAATCACAAGTCGGTCAGACTTGGGTTAAATTCCAGTTCTTGAACCTCTTTGGGCCTGTTTCCTTATCCAAAAAAGATGGGTTTTACCACCTTACAGTGTCACTTGCAAACTGAAAGTGATAATATATATAATCCCACTACGAACAGACTGTACTCAGGCTCCCCTGAACTTTCTTCAATGAGGTCTATTTCCATGTTTCTCTCTTCATTTTGCAGTTTTAGCAAGAATCCTGATAAATCAGTTTAACCAGAATCCCTTGTTCTTCGGATCTGATCACCCTCAATGTCAATCCGGCCCCTCATCCTCCACCATCCCCCAGGTCACTATCTGACCACCCAGCCTACTTTCAGGAAGAATCTTGTTAGGTCAGTTTATGAACAATCTCCTCCCTTACCCTGTTCCCTGACTATAAATTCCCACTTTGCTGTATTGGGAACTGAGCTCAATCTCCTTCCCTCACTGCAAAATGCCACCCCAATGGTTATTACTTGCTATAACAGCCCTTCTCTTGAATAAAGTCCTCCTTTATCATGCTTTGTGCTTCCCAGCTGGTTCAGTGGTAAAGAATCTGTCTGCCAATGCAGGCGACAAGGGTTTGATCCCTGGGTCGGGAAAATCCTCTGGAGAAAGAAATAGCAACCCACTCCAGTAATCTTACCTGGGAAATCCATGGACAGAGAAGCCCAGAAGGCTACAGTCTATGAGATTGAGAAAGAGTCAGACATGACTTAGAGACTAAACAGCAACAATATCATGCTTTAACAAGAGGCACTGAATTTTTTTCTTTAATACTACTAGTGTTTGACACATAATGAATGTTCTTTCCCTTCCTATCCCTTCTCTGTTCCTCATCCCCACCCCCAAACACAGGATTTATGTAACTTGATAAATTTGTTTCAAAGCAACAAGTTTCTCTAATCCACCAGGGAAGGAAAAAAGAGGATCTCTGTGTCCACATTTTGCCTCTATAGAATCTCACACACAGAATGCATATGGAGCAAGAGAAGTAAAATTCCCAATAATGCTTTTTCTCTATTTTAATATGCATGATGAGACAAATAGCCATGCAGATTTAAAAAGCTATTTCCATATATGTTTTTATAAGCTTTTAAAAATATAAATTTTACTAGAGTATTTTACAGGATATTATATTTTTTTAATTCATTTTGGATTTCTAACTTTACTTACTAATTATCTACATGTAAAAACAATAGAAGTAACTAAAACTTTGAAACCTTTCAAAGAAGTAGAGAATACAATTTTGTTATGGGAAGCTCAAAGCCAGCTTCCCAAACCCTGTCAATCCATGGCTGAATAACCTGTTCAAGGTCAGTGGTTACCAAGGTCAGCAGATAACATTTTTCATATGTATTTTACAGTGCCCTAGCCTTTTCCAAAAGACAATTGATAGATTAAAGAACCAGTTTTCTTACAGGGAGAGCATCACATAACAGAAGTAAAATGAAACAAGTTCTCTCCTTAAAGTGAATTGCAGTGACCCAGCTTCAGAACTTCTTACAGATTTACTATGAAGTTAGCATAAATGCTTTAGACTATTCAAGAACAGACAACAATAACAATTTATTCCTTTTAGCTTTGATTCTATCCCCAATCAAGGAATGCCCACAAAACACAAATATGGTATTAAGTTTCATTATTCTGGTTTTTTTTTTTTCCTGAAAAATGTTGATTTCAAGATCAACATGGAAAAGCTGAACCTTTTGCAATAAAAGGAACTACTCAGTACTTTGTCCTTTGTTGCTTGGCAACTAAAGGCTATAAATGGATTTTATGATTATAAAGGCTCTGGAATTAATGTGAACATGTAAAAGTTGTAATAACTCCATGGGGAAAGAAGTATTCCTTTGAAAAAATGTATATAGCTTTTACTCATTCTTGTTTCAAAATAAATAGAACAATTTTGTTCCTTCACACTTGTAAATGCTATAATTAAAAATCAATAACTATCATTTACCTCATCATTTCAATATTTTATCATTAATGCTCACAACCCCAAGAGGTAGGTGTTATTATCTCCATTTCACAGACGGAGAAAACTGTAACTTTAAAATGTTAATTTAGGGGACTTCCCTGGTGATCCAATGGCTAAGACTCTGAGTTCCCAATGCAGGGGGCATGGGTTCAGTCCCTGGTCAGAAAACTAGATCCTACATGCCACAACTAAGAGTTCACGTACCACAACTAAAGACCTCGAATGCCGCAATGAAGATTGAAGATCCTGCTTGCCTCAGCTAAGAACTGGCACAAGCAAATTTTTTTTAAAGTTGAGATGACTTTAAAAAAATTAAAAATAAAGAGTATAAATAGTATGATCCTAATAAACACACCACAAGATCAACACCAAAATGTGAAGAGCTGTTATCACTAAATGGTGTGATTAACAGTGATAACTATTTCTTGTTTTAGGTTTCCTGTCTTTCCCACAACTGTCCATGTATTCAATGTTTAGCTCCCAAGACACTGTGGAGTCTTCCAGAAGGTGACTTCTAACTCCCAAGTTGAGAAGTTTGACATCAATAACACCAAAGAAAGTGGTGGAGTCTCTGCTCAGAAGCATTTGTCTGAATAATTTTGTTCCAGGATTCCCTGGAGTTGCTAATAATGCTGGCAGGTCTCAAATGTAGGATATGTGCAGTGACAGAAGTTAGCTCTGACCTAGTTACAGCACATTTTAAATTCTAATAAAATCGCCTTCACCTTGGGGATCCCAGCATGAAAGAATAAAGGATTTTTTTCTTAATGGCAATAAGCCCATACCTCTTTGTTCTGGATGCTTCATGATAAGGTAACATAATTTCTAACCACCTTCCAGCATCAGATAGAAGTGTTCAGATAATTATAAGCTGCTTACATGATTTGGGTGGTTCTTCTTGTCCTTGATGTGTTCTTGTTCCTAGTCTCCTGAAAAGTCTATACTGTTTCCAAACAGAAACAGAGGTGATCTCATCAATAAACAAGGAGCTCCTATCTCTGTGGGATAATTTCTGAGATACTAGGATGCAACATGATGTCTAAAATTCCACCATTAGAGATCAACCAAACCTACCCTTAGAGAAGGTAATCTTTTTGATTCATTTGATCAAAACAAATGTGTTCTATGAAAGTACATAGGATACAAAATGCTTTAGAGATGTCAGGTAGCATCAGATCTTTCGCCATTTGTACATTCTCTGCAAGCTCAGGTTTTATTGGGACAGAAGGAAGAGGGAATAGGGATGCTGGTTTGTGAGAGGTGAGAAAGTGGTGGTCCTAACGTGAATGAAAGACTAAGATTGAGAGACTGGTCAAAGACACCCTTTACCGCAAGACTCTTCCAGGGCCAGCCCTCTACACTGCATTCAGTTGCTCAGAGCTTCTGATTCCAACCACAGGAATTCAGAAACATCAACCAATCAGAGTTGGTTTCACTTTTGGAGAAGTAATATACAGGAATCACTTGAGACATTTATGACTTTACCTTTGGTAATAATGGAATCTGAGGCTTTCCACCAACTGGCAGCACTTGGTATAATCTGCCTCTGTTTTATTCACTGAACCTTGCTGCTGTGTGTGTGTTAGTCACTCAGTTGGGCCTGACACTGCGACCCGTGGACTGTAGCCCACCAGGCTCCTTTGTCGATGGGATTTTCTAGGCAAGAATACTGCAGTGGGTTGCCATTCCCTTCTCCGGGGGATCTTCCCAATTCAGGGATCAAACCCGCATCTCCTGCATTGCAAGCAGATTCTTTACCATATGCTAGTTTTTCTTCTTCTCATATCTGAACTTACTAGATGCTCCTAACCTACAGTTTAAACTATTGAATAGAATAGTCTTCATCCATTTATTCTATAAGTATTTCTGTCTACTGTACGCTGACACCATATAGGCACTTTTCCAAGCTACATTTCTCTTGTCTCAACAATTATCCCAACGCCTTGGAGACTTGATGCCTTTGACGCCTTTCTAGATGCCTTTCTAGATGCATTCTATCTGGGGTCAGTCCCTTGAGTCACTGCTTTTCTGCTCCAGAGTTTTCAGCATTTTCTTCACTTCCAAGAAAACTTAGCACCTCCATAACATTCCTGTACAACTCATGGGTAGCAGATGTTTTTGCCTAAATCCCTACCACCCTACTTTAATAATAGCTAATGAGAAATTTAAATCTTAAGCAGAGAGAGGAGGGCAGAAAATACATTGATGCTTGTTTGACAGCAGCTTCCTGAAGGGCCTAGTCTTCCTCTTAGATCTCAGGAGCTGTTCAGTGCTTCCTGCCTGTCCACAGCTTCTGGTTCTAGGAGATACCTTTCAACCCTCAAACTTCAATAGGTGAGTAGGAGTTTCTTCAGCTAGTTTCCATCTTCTGCTTTTCCATATGATTCACTCTTAGGAGAGTCGGCCCTCCATGTCTACAAGTCACACATTTGCAGATTTCAACCAACCAAGGATGGAAACTATTTGGGAAAAAAGATCTCAGAAAGTTCCACAAAGAAAAACTTGATTTTGCCACATTCTAGCAACTACTCACATAGTATTTACCTTGTACTAGGTATTATAAATAATCTAGAGATTATTTAAAGTATGATGTACATAAGTTAATATGCAAATACTACTGCCATTTTATATAAGGGATGTGAGCATTTGTGGATTTTGGTATCAGAGGGGCTGGATACTTGGGACAACTGTATGTAGTTTTCCTATTTCTGCTCAGTCAGGGCAGGAATCTCCTCTTTATTTCATGATAAGCCAACAAACCTTTGAGAACCTACTTCCAGACCCTATGAAGAGGATGAGCTAAACAGCTTTTCATCAACTTAGAAAATTTCTTCTTAAAGATTAAATTAATGAACCATAAAATATTCTCAAACTAGCTTTTATAAACTAAAAGCTAGTTTAAAATGATTCCCAGTTCTAAAAAGCTGGGAAATAAAAGATGAATCCTGATATCATAGTAGTCCAAAAGAAATACCCATAGGGAAACAAATTTAGAATGTAAAGTTACAGCTATTAAAATGAGTGAAGTATACTGAGGGATGGGATCTAACATACTTTATTTCATATTCCTTTTTTACCCAGGGGGTTGTAAGAATTAAATGAGATAATGGTGTAAAGTGAATGGAATAGTACTTAATGCCTAGTAAATGTTCAGTAAACATTAATCTGGTTTGAATTTAAGATAAAACAAAGTCCAAGTTAACTAACTTAAAACTTGGCAAGTGTTAAAGGATATATATTTTTAAAGATAAAATCATGACTTATACAAATAAAAGATGAACACATGTCAAAGATTTTTATTTACTTAATTAAGGAAACAGGAAGATGTTACAACTGGTTCAAGAATATTCAAACAGCAGATCTAGATCTAGGTATCTAGAAATATGAACAAAGATAGATAGATGGATAGATAGATAGATCTATATAGGTATATAGATAGATAAACAGATAGATAATCTCAGTCTAGGTATGCTATGGAATGAATTTAATAATAATTAGAAAACTGGGTTTTACTGAAACTGTTGTTGTTTAGTCGCTTAGTCGTGTCTGACTACTTTTGCGACCCCATGGACTATAGCCTGCCAGGCTCCTCTGTCCATGAGATTTCCCAGGCAAGAATATTGGAGCAGGCTGCCATTTCCTGAATGGTTCTACTGAAATGCTACTGAAACTATTGATCCCCAAAAGGAGATAATTGATTTATATATCTATAGACAAAATTCATTGCATTGATATCAATTATCTACAATTTACAGAGTTTCAGAATAGCTCTAAAACAGTAAAAGGTAAAAATCCCATAGAATTTGATAGCCCAGAGGACATGATGCAGGCATAGTTTTCTGTGGAAGATACCTAGTAATCTTTTTTTCATCCATGTTAATGTCTTTTACAATTTTTCTTTATGCAAAAGGAAACTCTAACAGAAGAGTTTTACGGAATTAAATCCAATGCTCTTTATTTAAGATAACCTATGACATAGTACATTCCAAGTCTGAAGCACTGAGATAATAAAGAAGAAACTAAAAATCTCCATATTCCTACTGCTAAGAGATAACTACTGCTAATACTTGTAGTATAATCATCCAGTTGTTACCATGTATAAGCGCGTGTGTGTATATATAGTATATGTGCATGTATATGTGTATATATAGTAACTCTTTTCAGCTCAGTTTAAATAAACTCTGTTCTAGAAATATATATATATACATATATATATATATAATTGTAATATACCGATTTTTAACCCATGTTTCTGCTTTATATCATTAACATTTTCCTTATCATCATCATTTTTACTAGCCACAAAATATTCCATTATATAAAAGAACTATAATGTATTTAACTATTTCACCACTAATTTAAGTTGTAATCAATTTTTGGTTTTTATACATAAAATAATGTGTCTCTCCACTGACAACTTTTCTCTTGCAGTGGTATCAGCTTTATTAAAAAAACAAATATTTCACATAATATCTGAGCTTCCAGTGGATGTTGAGATCCCTGGAGAATGTGATCCACCTCTTCTGCTTTAGTTGATAGGCCTACTTATTGCATCATTGGCATGCAATAAAATGAGGCTTGCCAGTTACCTAGAACCACTGTTTGTTCTTGCCATTTTCCTGAGACACACAGTAAAGATTTAGCATAATCAGCATGAACTCTGATGTTCAAGGTCATTTAATTCACAATGATATTTTCAGTTCAGAGACTTTTTAATACAAAATTGTTCATAAGGAAAAATACATTATTTAGGATTCAGTTTATTAGAATGAAGAGTTTGAGGAAATGAAAATAACAAATTAAGAAAACTTTTCTTGCTTTTCAGACCTTGGTTTTTCATATGAGATTGCACTTAATTGGAAGGTGATATATAAACAGGAGAACAATATATAACTGACCCTCCTCATGAGAATATCATATCCAGTTTTGCTGTCCTCATTCTAAGGAATATTTGAGAAAGGAAATCATAATCTAAGGGAAATTCTTCAAAGCCCTACAGGCTTTAAAAGAGGTGATTGTTGGACTTGGCACACAGTCAGTGATTGATATTTGCTGAATAGGTAATAAAAAATTGACAACCAGCCCTGTGATTTTCAAGGGGAGGGGAATCACTTAAGTTAGTACTTCTATTTTTTATTTCAAAGCTCACCATCTTTTCAATCTATTCATTCAAAGATAATGTAAGAAAACACTGACCACTTTATTCTCTTTCCATGGAGAAATTACTCCTCCCTAGTTAAAAATTCTCCAAAAGGAGCAGAGTTTAGTTCGGGCTAAGAAAGATACAGTAATAATAATCAGATTTTTGTAACTAGCTATAGACAGGATTTGTGGAAACTATATCCCCAAAGACTTCAGAAAATAGCATGAAGAAGGACAACACAGTGACCCTATAGGTATGACAGCACTACCAAAAAACAGAAGGTAGACCAGATGAACTTTTCAGGTCTTCTCCAGCTCTGGAAAGAAACTAGGTAGATTTTGTGTTTTTATAAAATGAATGAATAGTTTCTCTAAAATAAAGCAGATATAACTGTAGCTTGGAGCTTGCTACTCTGTTCAAATGAAAGTTGCATAGGATATAAAATCAGGCAACAACAATTGAGCCACATTATTGTACCTACTGTGTGAGCCAAGGGGACACATTGACTTGGACACTGTCGGAGATAGAACACAATGAGACAGATTGTAGAGCTAGAATAACACAATAATTCTCTAGGTCCTATATTCTTCTTTCCCCATCTGGCAAAATTCAAGCCATTGGACCTACTGTACTGTGCTAATGCCTTCTGATAGTGATCTAAAATCTCACTGTTTCTTTGGTAGAAACACTCTTTAGAGTTTGACACAATGTGGTGTTGGATCCATTTCATTCACCCTTTAAACGTCTAGTATTTGTCAGGCACTTTACTAATCACAAGAAATGCCAAAAGCACTTTCTCAATATGCTGTTAACTGCCCTTGGGATTCTGTGAGTGAGTGAGCAGGTCTGCCCTCAATTATTCTCATACTCTCTCCTGGGAAATACCTGGAAATCTGCAAAAGCTCTGGTCACATTTCCTGTTCCATGGAAGTCTGAGTATGGCTAACTGATATGGAACTCTAGCTGCCTTAGTGTGCAGCCTCCCAGTGGCTCCCTAAAAGATGTCACAAAAAGGCAAGGCCTTGCTGACATTTTCAATGGACCCATCATGAGAATATCAACCCAACTAAATATGAGAAGTGCTACCACCATTTCAGGTTTTTAGAAAAAAGAAAATCTGTGAAACCATGTCATATAGTAAGCCTTCCCTTGGGGAAAAAGATACTTACCCTCAAAAACAAATCATCATTCAATAGTTACACATTTTTTAAGTGTTGTGAAAAACACAGGTGGGAATGGGGAAAGAGGTGCTTCTTTGCTGTTAGGCTGTTTTGTATTTAATTATACTAAGAGAAAAATTGTCTTTAGTAAACTCTTACATTTTTGTTGTGCTATATTCAATAATTTTAGAAGTAAGAAAAATCTAGCTTTATGAAACATAGGGATTGGGAAAAAAATCTAGCACAGGACAGGGACAAATTCTAGTAACATAGGTATGCCGACATCTTGATTCTTTTAATAACCAAGCTATAAGATGGAAATCCTGAATTTTTAAAAATCACTACCTACACCACTGAATTTTTTTGCTACAAACACAACAAACAAACCTGAACTTCTGACTTTAGAACAGTTAGTACAACTGTATTTCTTTGAAAGCCAAGTTTAAGTGAATTCCAAAAAGGTGAAACAGTGATTGTAAGCAATGTCATCTCCCAGGTGTTAAAAACAGGACTCTTACCTTCAAAGAACTGCTGTAGGGCCTCATTTTCGCCTACCACATCCATGGTACTGTGGTCCCGATTGTTACTTCCTCATGGAACAACTACCAGATCTCAGGAACGAAGTGCTCTCCTCTTGGCTTGAAGCCTATGAATGCTCTTGAAAATTTTTCATCTTCTTTTTATTGGAGTGAAGCATCTCTTCAGCCATTGAACTGTGCCCAAAGAAATGCTCAGGTTTTCAAATGTGATTATAAAGCCAGAAGGATATCCAAGCACGCAGAAGGAAGAGTCATGAAGAGGGAAGTAGTAGCAAGTCCATCTATCTTACTATACGGAACTGCTTCTACTCGGCCTTTCGTCTTTGTTTTAAAGAACTTTGTCCTCAGTGACACATGTAATTACATAAATGGGCAATAAATACATAGTCTTATCTCCTAGGTGTCCTTTTACACCAATATATTTATATCTCTGCCTCTATCGAACAGATCAATTTAGCTGCAACTAAGCAAAGATACAGTTTTTGGTTTCTTTTATTTTTTTACCTAGAGAAAGGGGACAAATCAATATAATCACTTTCATAGACACGAAGACTTGTGAAAAAGAAAAGTTAGGGTTTGTTAAATATTTCCAAATCTACTCATAGTGCAAACTTAAATTCCTTAATACACACCTAGTTCATTTCCTCCAGCTTATTTCCTTCGAAAGTATAACCCATAAAATATGAGAAGTCCCTCTAATGAGCAATAGAACTTTATTTCTGATTTTGTAATTCTTACAACTAAGTACATGACTGACTGTTAGCTGGTTTTATTCCTAAATATAAAGTTATACCCAAATAAATGTTTTGTTTTCATTGCCTAGCTATTAACTTATCTATTACTAGACAAAAGAGAATACAGTTAGGAAATTAAACCAGGTCTTTCGGCTTCTTCCTTTTTCCGTAAGTTTATTTTGAAAGTTTTTAACCTACAGAAAAACTGAAAGAATAGTGCAGTGAAGTACCCTATATTCTTCAGCTAGATTTAGTAATTACTAATATTCCCTTATTGTTCACTTAAGAAAGGCCTTCTTAAGTGAACAATGCAAAGAAATAGAGGAAAACAACAGAATGGGAAAGACTAGAGACCTCTTCAAGAAAATTAGAGATACCAAGGAAACATTTCATGCAGAGATGGGTACAATAAAGGACAGAATGTTATGGACCTAACAGAAGCAGAAGATATTAAGAAGAGGTGGAAAGAATACACAGAAGAACTACAGAAAAAAAGTCTTAAGGACCTGGATAACCACAATGGTGTGATGACTCACCTAGAGCCAGACATCCTAGAGTGTGAAGTCAAGCAGGCTTTAGGAAGCATACTACAAACAAAGCTAGTGGAGATGATGGAATTCCAATTGAGCTATTTCAAATCCTAAAAGATGATGCTGTGAAAGTGTTGCACTCAATATGCCAACAAATTTGAAAAACTCAGCAATGGCCACAGGACTGGAAAAGGTCAGTTTTCATTCCAATCCCAAAGAAGAGCAATGGCAAAGAATGTTCAAACTACCACACAATTGCACTCATCTCACACACTAGTAAAGTAATTCTCAAAATTCCCCGTGCCAGGCTTCAACAGTACGTGAACCGTGAACTTCCAGATGTTCAAGCTGGTTTTAGAAAAGGCAGAGGAACCAGAGATCAAATTGCCAATATCCACTGGATTATCAAAAAAGCAAGAGTTCTAGAAAACCATCTATTTCTGCTTTATTGACTATGTGTGGATCACCACAAACTGTGGAAAATTCTGAAAGAGATGGGAATACAAGACCACCTGACCTGCCTCTTGAGAAATTTATATGCAGGTCAGGAAGCAACAGTTAGAACTGACTATGGAACAACAGACTGGTTCCAAATAGGGAAAGGAGTACTTCAAGGCTGTGTATTGTCACCCGCTTATTTAATTTATATGCAGAGTACATCACGCAAAATGCCAGGCTGGATGAAGCACAAGCTGGAATCAAGATTGCCAGGAGAAATATCAATAACCACAGATATGCAGATGACACTACATTTATGGCAGAAATTGAAGAAGAACTAAAGAGCCTCTTGATGAAAGTGAAAGAGGAGAGTGAAAAAGTTGGCTTAAAACTCAACCTTCAGAAAACTAAGATCATGGCATCTGGTCCCATCACTTTATGGCAAATATATTGGGAAACAGTGGAAACAGTGACAGACTTTATTTGTGGGGGGGCTCCAAAATCACTACAGATGGAGACTGCAGTCATGAAATTAAAAGATGCTTACTCCTTGGAAGAAAAGCTATGACCAACCTAGACAGCAAATTAAAAAGCACAGGCATTACTTTGCCAACAAAGGTCCATCTAGTCAAAGCTATGGTTTTTCCAGTAGTCATGTATGGATGTGAGAGTTGGACTATAAAGAAAGCTGAGTGCCAAAAAATTGACACTCTTGAACTGTAGTGTCGGAGAAGACTCTTGAGAGTCCCTTGGACTGCAAGGAGATCCAACCAGTCCGTCCTAAAGGAAATCAGTCCTGAATATTCATTGGAAGGACTGATGTTGAAGCTGAAACTCCAATATTTTGGCCACCTGATGCGAAGAATTGACTCATTGAAAAGCCCCTGATGTTGGGAAATATTGAAGGCGGGAGGAGTCGGGGACTACAGAGAATGAGATGATTGAATGGCATCACCGACTCAATGGACATGAGTTTGAGTAAACTCCGGGAGTTGATGATGGACAGGGAGGCCTGGCATGCTGCAGTCCATGGGGTCGCAAAGAGTAGGACATGACTGAGTGAACTGAACTAAACTGAAGGCTGTATATTGTCATCCTGGTTATTTAACTTATATGCAGGATACATCATATGAAATGCCAAGCTGGACAAAGCACAAGCTGGAATCAAGATTGCTGGGAGAAATATCAATAACCTCAGATATGCATATAACACCTCCCTTATGGCAAAAAGCAAAGAGGAACTAAAGAGCCTCATGATGAAGGTGAAAGAGGAAGGTGAAAAAGCTGGCTTAAAACTGAACATTCAAAAAACGAAGATCATGGCATCTAGTCCCATCACTTCATGGCAAAGAGATGGGGAAACAATGGAAACAGTGACAGACTTTATTTTCTTGGGCTCCAAAATCACTGCAGATGGTGACTGCAGCCATGAAATTAAAAGATGTTTGCTCCTTGGAAGAAAAGCTATGACAAACTTAGACACATATTTAAAAGTAGAGACATCACTTTTCCAACAAAGGTCCGTCTAGTCAAACCTATGGTTTTTCCAGTAGTCATGTATGAATGTGAGAGTTGGACCACAAAGAAAGCTGAGTGCCAAAGAATTGATGCTTTTGAACCATGGTGTGGGAGAAGACTCTTGAGAGTCCTTTGGACAGGATAGATTTCAAACCAGTCAATCCGAAAGGAAATCTGTCCTGAAGGCACAATGGAAGGACCGATGCTGAAGCTGAAGCTCCAGTACTTTGGCCACCTGATGCAAAGAGCCAACTCATTAGAAAAGACCCTGATGCTGGGAAAGATTGAAGGCAGGAGGAGAAGGGAATGACAGAGGATGAGCTGGTTGGATGGTATCACCATTTCAATGGACATGAGTTTGAGCAAACTCAAGGAAACAGTGAAGGACAGGGAAGTCTTGGCGTGCTGCAGTCCATGGGGTTGCAGAGTCAGACATGACTGAGTGACCAAACAACAACAAAAAAATTTTTCCCACTTTTGCTTTCTCTCTCTCTCTTGCTATATATATATATATACACATATACTTTTTTGGCTGAGCCATTTGAAAATAAGTTGCTGACATCATTATTTCACTCAGCAATAACTCTGTATATGTCTCCTAACAAATAAGGATATTTTCCGACATAAATCATGATATTATTATTATTGTACCCAAGAAATGTAATATTAATTTAATGCCAATATTTTGTATATAATTCCCATGATTGTGCCAAAACTATCTTTTATGATTTTCTGTCTTATCAAGGATCCAAGGAAGGTTATACATTACCTTTGGTTATGCGTTTCTTAAAATATAGAACACTCTCCTTGTCATTTTTATTGGTTGGTTTTTATAACACTGAACTTGTTTAACAGTCCTGGAGTATTGTCTGGTAGAATGTCCCACATTTTGAATTTGTCATATTATTTCTTTTTGTTAGAATTGGTATGGGTGATGGGTATGATTCTTAATAAGTACTTTAAAACTTCACACATATAAACTGTTAAAGCAAAAGAATTAATTTTATCCTGGAGAAAGAAAATGAGGCTTAGAATCTTGTTTTGAAGGTGGTATTGGGCCCCACATCTTTAAGGGCAAGTCATCAAGTTCTTTAAGAAATAGATTTTCTATTTGAAACAAATAGAAAACTTGTGCTAAACTCTGTTAGGTGCAGAAAATAAAAAGATGTGTAAATTATGGTCCCTGTCTGCCTAGGCTCAAATGCAGGGCATGAGAAAAATACAAGGAACTGTAATTCAAGTCCGAGTCTGATAAGAGCAGGGGAAAACATCCCAAGAGAACAGAGGCAGGAAAGATTAATTTCATCTGGAGGGACTTGTAAAAGTGTCATAAAGAGCTAGGATTTGAAGAGACTTAAACAATGGATATGTCTTTAAACACTTGAGCAGTAACTTGGAGGCGAGAAAGCCCATGAACTGAGGCTGGAGTCACAGTGGATTTGTGGTAGAATGAAGGGAAAAAAAGGGGGCGGGGAAGTAGGCTGAAGAAGGGTTTGGGTAGATTTTGAATGTTTGGCTAAATCTGAATTTGATTCTATGCATATTCATTCTAAGTATATCTACTGATGTTTTATATTTGGATAGTGTGTGGTACATGATAGAGTTAAATCTAATTTAGAAAGAAGCTGTGTTGGAGTGTGTTGATTGGGGCAGTAACTAAATTTATAGCAGCTAAGATGCTACTGCAGAATCCAAACAGGCAGTAACAAAGCCTGAGATGCTAGAGAACCAAGAAGAGGTGGCTGCTGATTGGATGTGGGGAGTAAGGGAGAAATAAGATGTGATTTCTGAAAAGGATTTCTTTACCTTTAGGTGTAGTAAGAATTAAAATGTCTAAAACGTGTGTGTGCATGCTAAGTTGCTAACCCCATGGACTGTAGCCTGCCAGGCTCCTCGGTCCATGGAATTCTCCAGGCAAGAGTACTGGAGTGGGTTGCCATTCCCTTCTCCTGGGGATCTTCCCATCCCAGGGAACAAACCCGTTTCTTACATCTCCTGCATTGGCAGGTGGGTTCTTTACCATTGCACTGTGTGCTGTAATTAGTTCACTCGGTCGTGTCTGACTCTTTGCAACTCCATGGACTGTAACAGGCCAGGCTCCTCTGTCTGTGGGGATTCTCCAGGCAAGTATACTGAAGTGGGTTGTATGCCCTCCTCCAGGGGATCTTCCCAACCCTGGGAATGAACCCAGGTCTCCCACATTGCAGTGGATTCTTTACATCTCAGCCACCAGGCAACCACCTAAAACATGTAGCCTATGGCTAAATCTAGACTCCAAAGCAAGCTCCCAGCCAAGTTTTCCGAAGCCCATTGGAAATTAAGTCATCACACTGCATCCTCTACCAAATGATGATTCAGGATTCTATGCAACAGTTCACCCAGAGACTTGACATAGTCAGCAGAGAGTAATGAGTGATAGGACACAAATCAGGTTTCATTTAATAAGCTGAGAGACAAAGGTTAGACTTGGAGTCCCAAGCTCAATTATAGGACCAGGCAGATAAGTGAGTAAAATGGGTCAAAATAAGCAAAAACAACCATGCAAGCATATTGATAACCGACAACTAACCCTTAGCCGTGGTATCCAGGAGACAATTATGGGTGGTGGGGCAGAGAGCAAACCAGAGGACACACCCTCAGGGTGGAGCTGCCAGCACCTCCTTCACGTGCTGCCACTCAAGAATGTGGACTTAGGGTTCTTGCAACGGTCAACTTGAAAAGAGGAGCTGGAAACGCGGTTTTAAATCACATTTGTAAATGTTGCAAATAATCTGTTTAGAAACAAAACAATAAACCAAGACACTGTCAAAGACAAATAGCACGTGTGAAAGCACAATTCAGCCTTCAGGTGGCAACGTCTGGGTTGGAGGCTAAATCACAACCAACAGGGTTTGAGCAAAGCCTCAAAAGAATTCAGAAGAAAGATGTTGGAAGGGCTAGAAAATGTATCTGTATTGATTAATGAGCAGACAGCTGAGCACAACACAACTGGTGACAACTGGAATTCAAGTGGAACTTTCTCCCTCACAGTGAATAATAAATATTACCTATATTTTGCCTCAATTCTGAGCTTTACTTCTCCAATGGTCTAAGATTTTCCAATTCTACTGGGCATCCCATCTTACACACATTTGATGGAGATTCATTATCTGGAGTAGCAATCTAATGTAGCTGTCCCTTGTATTTGTTTGGTATTAACATTTCCTAAGAACACCAGTAGATAAATGATTAGAGCTGAACTGCTGTGGTTAAATCTGGGCATGTAGGGATGGGAAACTTGTCTCTCTTAAGACTGTCCTTGCTGGATAAACCTAGAGCCTGTTATGCAGAGTGAAGTAAGTCAGAAAGAGAAAAACAAATATCGTATATTAGCGTATATATATATATATATATATGGAATCTAGAAAAATGGTACTGATGAACCTCTTTGCAGGGCAGAAATAGAGACACAGACATAGAGGACAGACATATGTACACAGTGGAGGTGGGACTAATTGAGAAAGTAGCATTGAAATATATGCATTACCATATGTAAAACAGATAGCTAGTGGGAAGTTGCTGTGTAACATAGGAAGCTCACCCTGGTGCTCTGTGACGACCTAGAGGGGTGAGATGGGGGGAGGTGGGAGGGAGGTTCAAGAAGGAGGGAACATAGGTGTTGTTGTGCTGTGCTCAGCTGTCTGACTCTTTGAGGCCTCATGGACTGAGGCCCATCAGGTTCCTCTGTCCATAGGATTTCCCAGGCAAGGATCTGGAGTGGGTTGCCATTCCTTTCTCCAGGGGATCTTCCTGATCTAGGGATCGAACCCTCATCTCTTACATCTCCTGCATTGGCAGACGGGTTCTTTACCACTGAGCCACCAGAAAAACCCAAAATAAGTATTTTTTAAAAGGCTGTCCCTGAGACCCATAGCTCCGGAATTCTTGTATTCATACCAGTCCTCCCTCTTAAAGTCAGAGTGTTCATGGTCTTGTACTTCTGGGACAGATGCCTTTGGCGAGTGTTTCTATTCTTTGACAAGCTTGCTCCTCTTCTCTATTCTTTTTTCATTTTAAAAAGATTCATGAATTGTTTTCCAACCTGATTTTTATCGCTTTTTCTCTGTTAACAATAACCACTGTGGAAACCTGATGATTTCCTATTGAGTTTGGATTTATTTTTCTAAGAAGCCAGGAGAGGACATTTTGATTTTTGTTTTTAAAATGATCATGTCGGCTGCTGTCAGGGATTATAGAGAGGCAGGAGTGGAAGCCAGGATACCAAGTAAGAGATTATTGCAGGAATTCAGATGAAAGATGATGATGGCTTGGACAGAGTGGTAATAGTGAACATTGAGAGGAGTGGATGGAGCCAAGATATGTTTCTGAGACTTGATGAGACTTGTTGATGGACTGGATTGAGGTAGTGGTGACAGAAAAGAAGAAGACCTAGATTGTTGCTTAAGCAGCTGGTAAGTGTTCAGCCATGTTAGATCTGCGATGCCCATTTGAAATCCAAGTGGAGTGGCTGAGTAGGCAAATGGATACAAGAGTCTGGAGCAAGGAAAGGGCTAACACCAGGGCTGGAGATGCAGTTATGAGCAATGGTTATATAAAGTTTCTAAAGCCATGAGCCTAAATGAGATGATCTAAAGAACATTTGGAAAAGAAGAAAAGGGGCCAGCACAAAAATCTGAGGATTCCAGTATTTAAAAGCTGAGTTGAGAAAAGGCCAGTTAGAGCCTGACCAGAGCTGTCACAGTAAATTCCCAATTTCCAACCACGACTTACAAAGATCTGCATGGTCTGACTGCCCACTCCTCCACTTTTCTCTTACCACTCTTCCTACCGCCAACTGCACACTAGCTCTCCTTGCCGTTTTTTCATTTCTTCCTCAGGAGTTAACACCAGCTTTAAAACACTCTCCCTACTCTCTTCCCTTCTCAAGACTGGATCTCCTCAGAGCCCCGCCTAAAAATGCCAAGTCCTAAATGTGGCCTTTCCACACCACATAATATGAAGTGGTCATCCATTCCCTCTAGCCATTATCCCATTTTAATTATAGAGGACGTGTCCAGTCTTTGAACATTTGTCTTTTTGTCCACTTCTCACTATTGAGAGCTCCATGAGAACTGAGACCTTGTCTGTCTTGCTCATTGCTGTACTGGCAACACCTACAGCAGCTTCTGACACATACAAGACTCACAGAGATGTGTGAAAGAATGAACGAACGAATGTAGTGTGGAGGAATTCTCTAAAGTTCTACACACAAATTATAGACACTACTGGGTCTGTGTCCACACAACAAAGACAAGCAAATCAGCTATTAAGATGTATGGCATCCCATGAGGAAAACAAAAAATCATTTTCTAGCACAAACAAATTCATACTGCTTTGGACTCTTGTTTTTTTATTGGAGTATAGTTGCTTTACAACATTGTGTTAGTTTCTACTGTACAGAAAAATGAATCAGCTCTCTTTGTTTTAAACATATGGGGGGGGGAATCTATGTAGGGAAAAATCCAATGAAGAAAATCTTTGAAAATAAAAGCTGAATAAAACATTTTAGACTCTGGGTGCATGAAACAAAAACACACAGGATTCACAAGGTGGTGGGGGTGGAAGTGGGTAAGCAGGTGGTTGCAAGTTCTTTTCAGGACTGAACAAAATCTTTATTCTTCCAGCATAGATGTTTAGTTAAAGGCTGTGGGCTGTTAGAGATGGGAGAAAACATGGAGAACACCTGATCCAGCTTTACAGAGGAGGCCGGAGAGGACTGGCCACCTGCCTAACTTTCCAGTTTTTGTGGACCCAAGCCTGGACCAGAATGTAGGTCTTCTGAGCAACTCCCAATCCAGAGTTCTCTTCACTGGGCTAGGCTCTCTCCCCAGCTCTGAACTTACTTATAGAAATGTATCAAAAAAAACTTTTTTCAGAATTGGTAATCAGGGCAATTAAATTCTGTGTAGAAATACTCTCATGAACCCAAGTCATTGATCAGCACCCTAATCTTCCCTCTCCTCTGCCTTTTATTCCAATTAGCTTCTCTGTAGTCAGTCTTCTTCCAGGCTTTTCCTCTCCCTGTCATAGTAACTCAGGGCTCAGCGCCATATTTCTCTGACTCCTGCTGCTGCTGCTGCTGCTAAGTCGCGTCAGTCGTGTCCGACTCTGTGCGACCCCATAGACGGCGGCCCACCAGGCTCCGCCGTCCCTGGGATTCTCCAGGCAAGAATACTGGAGTGGGATGCCATTGCCTTCTCCGTCTCTGACTCCTAAGTGTCCCCAAAGCTCTCATGGCTAACTACACCCAAACTTATCTCCTGATCTGACCTTACCACTGAATTTAGGCTTGTACATCCAGTAAAGACTTCCTCAGTGGCTCAGTGGTAAAGAACCTGCCTGCAATGCAGGAGACGTGGGTTTGATCCATGGGTCAGAATATCCCCTGGAGAAAGAAATGGCAACCTATTCTGGTATCCCTGCCTGGGAAACCCGATGGACAGAGAAGCCTGGTGAGCTACAGTTCATGGGGTTGCAAAGAGTCAGACATGACTTAGCAACTAAAATTACAACAGCGTCCAATACCTACTTAACATTTCCACTTTTAGTGGCTGTAGTGACATACACCTTTTCATTCCCAGTATGGGTTATTTGCCATTTTCTTTTCTTCTTCAGGATAACTTGCTAGAAATTTGTCTATTTTGTTCATCTTTTCAAAGACTCAATGGCTTTGATGATCCTCTAATGCATTCTTTTCTATTTCTGCTCTTATCTCTTTCATCCTGTTCTTGCATAATTTCTTTAACAGGACACCTAGCTCATTTTTAAAATGTAAGTAAGGATTTAAAGCTATATACTTTTCCTTGAAGCCTTTCTCTGCATCATTGTAGGTTCTGATATTATTAGATCTTAGTATTTTTAAATTTCTATTATTTCGATTTTCTCATTAAGTCTTCTCAGTGCACTTAAGTTTTAGCTTTATCTAGAACCTCTATTTCTAATAATGCTTTTGTCTTAATGACATCTGTTTTGTCTGGTATTAGTTTAACCACACTAGCTTTCTTTTGGTATTTTCCTGATTATTTTTTCCCATTCTTTCATTCTACCTTTTCCGTGTCCTTATGTTTAGTATCATATATTTTAATCCAATTTGATTATCTTTTTACTAGTGAGTTAATCTCATCATTTTACCTTTTATTTCCATATCATACTGTTTGTTTCTCTACTTGGTCATTTTTTGGCCTTTCACTTTTAACTGATATCTCCATCTTTCATCTAACAAGATGAGAACTTTAATATATCCCCATATTCTCTGGTCTCCTCCCATTCTGTGTTGATACTGTAAAGAATTTCAGTTTTAAATTTTATGAATACACTTGAAATTTAATATTTTTAGTTTTTATTCTTTTTAAGTTATTGATAAGCTATCACTTTTCCTCCCAAATCTCAAACATCTCCTGGATTTCTTTTAGTATTTTCTTCAAAAGTGTTTTTAATTTGCATCTTTGGGTTGAAAAATCTTCTGAAGCTTTGAAAGTCTGAGAGCATGTTTGTTATGTCCTCACATTAGAGTTAACTATCAAGACATGAAATTCTAGTTTCAAATTTCATTTTCAATTTCATATTCTTGAGCTGGGTATAGTAATCTCCAAACACAATTATTAAATTATGCTAACATCCTAAACTCAAAACCTTACAGTGATTAAGCTTGGTAGAATATTTAAGTAAAAAAAAGTCTACTTTTTGTTTCAGAAATGTATATATGTAGATAGAAAATATCTGAAAACCTATTCTTCAAAAATATGGAGTGGCTTTCACTAGATGGAGACACTAAAGTAGTTTCTGGTTTCTTTTTGCTTTTCTGTACTTACTACATGCAGGAGATGTAAGAAATGCATGTTTGAACCCTGGGTCAGGAACACCCCCTTGAGGAGGGCAAGGAAATTCTAGTATTCTTGCCTGGAGAACCCCATGGACAGAGGAGCCTGGTAGACTATGTATGGTCCATGGAGTCACAAGGAGTCAGACATGACTGAAGTGACTTAGCATGCATGCATGCATCATGAAACTATTTACTCTTAGTTTCTCCATGCAATTTCTGTTTTATAGTTTGAAATTTATAAATCAACGGGTTCTATGATCAGTGTATCCTTTGCAGGTATCACTCTTTCAACCCACACCCCTTACAATTCCCTGGAGGACACATCATACTAATTTACCTTTATGTCTTTTCAATGATTACTCAGTGCTCAACTAATATAAAGTATAGATACACTACATCAAGATGTCAAACGAATATATCTCTAGGATAAAATGTGACTGTCTTCTATCTGATATATTTAAATTAATCACCACAGTAATAGGATTCTTTAAATTAGAACCGAATGATTAAAACTGATAACTTTCTTTTCAGAAGTAGTCTTTCTTTAAATAAAGTCTTTTCTTTTAATCCTAACACATAAAAACAGACAAAAATGAAGTCATTCTAGTGGGTGTGGGGGGAGGAAGCTGATCCTATCCACTTAGCCTTCTTCCTTGTCCTTCATAGACTGCTGCACAGTTTGAAAATTACAGTTCAAATTCAACTGACCCTATGCACCATGTCAGAGCTAAAAGAGAAAGCAAAAACACACTCAATTTAACATTTATTTATTTAGCTATTTTTTGCAACTATAAATTACAATCACTAGTACACCTGTAATTCTTTATAGTGTGTTCAACTAAAGAATAAGCAAACACAGCATAGGTCAGTTTAAAAAGAAATCACAGTACTTCTTAGTATAATCTGCAAAAGAGGGAAAAAGTCTTGGACCCGCTCCTTGGAAATAAATATCAAGTAACTGTAAAAATATTCAGCCATTTTCCAGGTCTTCAGGGAGGTTCACAGATGGTCCCAGGCAGAACATCAGAGCTCCTCTTTGAAATACCCCAGCTTTGCCAATGACATCTCTTTTCTCAACTGCATAACTTCCCAAAACATTTGGTCAACTACACAAACAGAAAAGAGGGACACAAAAATCATAAAACATCATCTTAATTACTTTTATTTCAATGAAAATTTAGGATTAGCTGAAATGCCAACTGGACATTTCTAATGATGTACCTAATGCCTAACATCCTATCACTGTTTCACACAAACTTTTCCATGTACTTTTGAGCATGCTAGTTTTATTAATAAATATATCTTCTAATTTTGCCACAATTTGTTAGATTTTATCAATGACTACCATTTTAGTCCAAAAGAAGGTAGACATTTCAGTGTCCTGAGTAACTGGCAATGTTGCTGCCTTCTTGAGTAACTATTCTCAATGCTCGATTATGCAAGAGTTATTATCTCACTTATGGATCTTCTTGCTCTAGTTTGCTGTATCTTGGCCATTTTTCACCTTTCATTAAAACTAACAGAGTAAATAGGAAACAAGGAAAACATGAGACAGTCCAGAGAACTTAGTAACATTCTCTGTAATAATAGGGAAAGAGTCTGTGTATGGTTCAATTAGAAATAAAAATAAATTCAGAGGATAAGCCGTAAATTTCTATTATCTCTACTTCTGTAAGTCCCCTCTATTAAGTGGGGAAAAGTTGGCTCTGTTTTAGATTATAAAAGGTCTCCCTCTGACATATGATCAGATTAGACTGATTTAGATCAGTGGTTCTTAACTAGGGAGATTCTGCCCCCCAGTGTGCATATGGCAACTGGAAATATTGGAATGTCTGGAAATGTTTTTCATTATTCGCATCTAGGGAGTAAAGCCCAGGGATGCTACTAAAACATCCTACAATGCACAGGACAGCCTCTCTCAATAAAGAATTATCCAGCTTAAAATAGTAATAGTACCAAGACTGGGAAACCCTGCTTTACATTTAGCTACCTTAAATCCTTTTCAGCACAAGGCACAGATAATAAACACATTGTAAAATCAATAATAATTTACTACAAACCCACTCAATATATAATGTGTACCAGCTACTGTGAAATGAAAGAAGAAGAGAAGCCAGAGAAGACGTCCCTTTCATCACTGTCAATCCCCACCACTTATGACCCTTTCTTCATATTTTCATAAAGTAGAGTACTTTTCATTCTTCCCTACAAAAACTCTTTTTTAACAAGGAGAAAAAAATATGCTTGACAACTTGGCACAAATCTGTTCTTAAGCTTAAATAGTATTACCTACCAACAGACATTCAAAAAGATTTCCATTTTATTAAAGTCATAAAAAGTCAGTTCAGTTAGTTCAGTTCAGTCGCTCAGTTGTGTCCAACTCTCTGTGACCCCATGGACTGTAGCATGTCAGGCTTCCCTGTCCATCACCAACTCCCAGAGCTTGCTCAGACTCATGTCCATCAATTCGGTGATGCCATCCAACCATCTCATCCTCTATCATCCCCTTCTCCTCCTGCCCTCAATCCTTCCCAGCATCAGGGTCTTTTCCAATGAGTCAACTCTTCACATGAGGTGGCCAAAGTATTGGAGTTTCAGCTTCAACATCAGTCCTTCCAATGAACACCCAGGACTGATCTCCTTTAGGATGGACTGGTTGGATCTCCTTGCAGTCCAAGGGACTCTCAAGAGTCTTCTCCAACACCACAGTTCAAAAGCATCAATTCTTCCGCGCTTAGCTTTCTTTATAGTCCAACTCTCACATCCATACATGACCACTGGAAAAACCATAGCTTTGACTAGATGGACTTTTATCGGCAAAGTAATGTCTCTGCTTTTTAATATGCTGTCTAGGTTGGTCATAGCTTTTCTTCCAAGGAGCAAGTAGTGCCTTTTAATTTCATGGCTGTGGCTGAAACTCCAATATTTCGGCCACCTGATGCGAAGAGCTGACTTCTTTGAAAAGACTCTGATGTTAGGAAAGATTGAAGGCAGGAGGAGAAGGGGATGACAGAGGATGAGATGGTTAGATGGCATCACCAACTCTATGGACATGAGTTTGGGTAAACTCCGGGAGTTGGTGATGGACAGGGAGGCCTGGCGTGCTGCTATTCATGGGGTCGCAAAGAGTCGGACACGACTGAGCGACTGAACTGAACTGAGTCACCATCTGCAGTGATTTTAGAGCCCCCCAAAATAAAGTCTGTCACTGTTTCCATTGTTTCCCCATCTATATGCCATGAAGTGATGGGACTAGATGCCGTGATCTTAGTTTTTTGAATGTTGAGTTTTAAGCCAACTTTTTCACTCTCCTCTTTCACCTTCAACAAGAGGCTCTTTAGTTCTTCTTCGCTTTCTGCATAAGGGTGGTGTCATCTGCATATCTGAGGTTATTGATATTTCTCCCAACAATCTTGATTCCAGCTTGTGCTTCATCCAGCCCGGCATTTTGCATGATGTACTCTGCATATAAGTTAAATAAGCAGGGTGACAATACACAGCCTTGACGTACTCCTTTTCCGATTTGGAAGCAGTCTGTTGTTCCATGTCCAGTTCTCACTGTTGCTTCTTGACCTGCATACAGATTTCTCAGGAGGCAGGTAAAGTGATCTGGTATTCCCATCTCATGAAGAATTTTCCACACTTTGCTGTGATCCACACAGTCAAAGGCTTTGGCGTAGTCAATAAAGCAGAAGTAGCTGTTTTTCTGGAACTCTCTTGCTTTCTCGATGATCCAGCGGATGTCGGCATTTGATCTCTGGTTCCTCTGCCTTATCTAAATACAGCTTGAACATCTGGAAGTTCATGGTTCATGTACTGCTGAAGCCTAGCTTGGAGAATTTTGAGCATTATTTTGCTAGCATGTGAGATGAGTGCAATGGTGCGGTAGTTTGAGCCTTCTTTGGCATTGCCTTTCTTTGGGATTGGAATGAAAACTGACCTTTTCCAGTCCTGTGGCCACTGCTGAGTTTTCCAAATTTGCTGGCATATTGAATGCATCACTTTAATAGCATCATTTTTTAGGATTTGAAATAGCTCAACTGGAATTCCATCACTTCCACTAGCTTTGTTTGTAGTGATGCTTCCCTAAGGCCCACTTGCCTTCGCATTTTTATCCAAGTCATAAAAAGTACTGTACAGTTTAAAGACTACTTGTATGCTCTGCAGCCTTTTTAAATTCAATATTGATTAGAAACAGGTTTCACCCCTATTCTTTTAGGCATTAAAACCTAATTACCAAAAAAAAAAAAAACCCCTAATTACATGGGATCATAAACAAATGACTGTTTTCAATATACCAGAGTTTGAAAATGCTAAACTTAAGTTTTTACCAACACAACTAATTCTTCCAAAGGATTAACATTCACTGGTTTACATGACTAAAACACAGCAGGCTTTTACCAGTTTTTCAGTATAAGAAAATTTTCAGGGTCTGGAAAAAGATAAACAGGAAAATTCTCCACAACTTCAAATACAAAATTGGCATGGCCTTGTCCCTAGCTCAGTATCTGCTATTTCTGTTTTAAAACAACCATATGTATTAAAAAATATATATTTTGGAGCTGTCAGGTCATGTTAGTTTCCATGCCTGGTATTTAAGACATCCGACTATAAAACTATAACTAATCATGAAGGACTACAATTAAAAATGCTGCCACCCTGGCACTAGGTTAGCTCTCTGGATATATCATCTACACGTTTCTGTTGATTTAGAAGACAGTGTTCTTTACTCCATTCGGAATTACCCTCGTGATTCTTTATTAACTCACACAAGAAAGGAGAAAATAACAGAAAAAAACTTAGTGCCTTGTGGGCTCCACTAATTAAAATAAGCCTGACCACATTTAGAGCTTGCTCAGTTTTATTTCTTAAGGAGTATATTCAATGGGCTTTATGTTCCTCTCACATTTACCATCTGGTTTATCATATATTCCTTAAAACTGATCCTGCTTCAAACTCAAGATTAGAGTAAAATGTGGCAAATCTAAGGATTAAATACATGTTTTAAAAGATGCTTTTGTTCCCAAATTCTTCACACATTTTATTAGACCTATAAAAGAGATTCAATATAAATGTACCAATAAAGTTTATTTGAGCATTACTATTATGTTCTATACTTTTTACTGAACTTTCATGCAAATACTTTATAATGAATTGACACTCACCATCTTGCTGTTTCACAAGTCCCTGCTGAATGTACCGAATGTATGTGAAAAAGTTACAGACAGAAGTGATCTGGGCCAAAAAGAAAAGAATGTTAAACAGTCAAATGTTTCATGTCAAAGAGAGCTTTATTAAAATTCATGGTTAGGTTACTCACCCTGTATCTGCAAAAAGGAGAAATATAATAGTAGTTGCTTGAGTCCCCTAGTTTAATTCTATGTTTACAGGACTTACTCTGACCTGTGAGAGCACATTTTCTGTAAAATAAGGATAAATTTTAGTTTTTAAAAATTAAAAGCATTTTGCCCCTACCTTCTGAACAAGTTGCACATTCATTCAGACAACAAATATTTGACAATCTACCCTGTATCAGGCACTCTGTGAAGATAAGAAAGACAAAAGCCCTACCCTCTGGGGCTTACATTCTAGTAGAAGTTTACAGGCATAGCATTCAGTATGGTTCTAGAAACAAAAGCTAGATGTTTTAATATATGTCTTAACCAGGAACAAAGTTACAAATAAGTAATCAGCTGCAGGGCAGGCTACAGCTTTCCACTGGGACTTCAACTTCTGTCTTGGTTGAAAAAAAACTTAAAAGTGACCGTTCAAGTCTCAAAACATGCTACTGATAGCCTGCAGGACAACAGTTTCCAGATGTGATACTTTTTGGTGTGTTGGGTTGGTGTATATGCATTTAATGTGGCACCTAGGCCTGAGAAATACAAAGGAATACGATACCTTACAAATATACTGCACCTTAACAATTACACAAAGGGTACACACTACGTTTAGACATACCGATCTTCCTCTTTGCATACTACAACATGTATGAGGGTTTTCGGGCTACGATATGGTGGAAGCCTCTTGAGAGCAGGGGATGTACTGTATTCATCTTTAAATGCCTGACAATAAGTATGTTCCTGGCAGAGAGCAGACATTTGATGGTTGCTGCTTAAGTGACAGGCCACCTGTCACTCTACTTGCTCAACAAGATCAGGTTGGACTCACAGCAGCCCAGCTGTCACCCTGCTAATTTAGAAGCTTGACTAAAGACAGCTACCACTCCTTGTCAATGCAAAATTAGTGTAGCTCTAAAGTAAAGTGGCCAATAGCATTTTATAGGACATTATAAGTTATAAAGAAAAATGTATTAACTAGACATTGAATTTTCAGCTATACTTACGAGAAATATGAAATGGATGTGGCTCCATATTAAGCAAACACATAACAAATGGTTACTTAAAAGAGAATAATTTTGGCCATTCAAATCACAAAACAATTCTTACCTTTTCAAAGAGATTTCACCTCACTGTTCCTTTATTAGAAAATTCCTTTAATGATCTATAACAATATTTAAAAGCACTACTACTAGCTTGAGGACAATGGACGATCAAGAAATTTAAGGCACAAGCGTTAAAAGTCCTTGGAACTATACTATTTTAAGTATAATTTACACAAGAGAAACAAGTACCATCAAACTGATAAAAATCACCTTTACACTGCTCTTTTAGAAGCAGACATGTATCTGTTTGCCTACTATTTTTCTAACTTTCAAATGACTCAGGTAAAATGGTTTTAAGTATCAACTTTTAAAATAATAAAGGGTTTCAGTTATCTCATTTCTGAAGCTAATATATTTTTATTTGAGCTAGAATTCAACGCTAAGTCTTCTGACCTCTAATTCCAATGCAAAAAAAAAAAAAAAAAAATACTACTCTACCTCAGTATCTCAACAGCTCTAGTCCCAAGATTTCAAATCCTTGCTTGCCATTTTCTCTCAAGGATGGCAATGTGTCTAAGTCTGCATCTATCGTCTTGTAAACCAGAGCCCTTCCTATTAACTTCCAAAAGTTCACATCACCCATCCAATCAGTCACCTCTAACTCCTTTCTTTACACATCTCTCCTCCCCATACACTCATCATCCACTGAACACAGTCTCCTTGTTCCCTTCTTCAGTCTTTGTTAATCAAAATTCCACTCATGCTTCTAAAGCCCAGATCAAACCAAAGCCCCTCTAAGAACAGTTCTGATCACCACCAGTGGAGTGACCTTGCCTTCCACAAAATTCCCAGAGGACTATGCCATTCACTTAGTGACTGTCTTGACAATCTCATCCACAAGAGACTTAGCCGGGGCCATACTTCATATTTCATTAAAAAAAAAAAAAAAAAAGGACAATATTTTCTTTTAGTTTTCTCTACACAATATGCACTACAAACGTCTTGGCTTCTGGCCCCATTTCCACAAGCACAACAATACCCTTAACTATGTCAATTGTTCCCTAAATAGCTCAGTTGGTAAAGAATCCACCTGCAATGAAGGAGACCCCCTTTCATTCCTGGGTTGGGAAGATCCACTGGAGAAGAGACAGGCTACCCACTCCAGAATTCTTGGACTTCCCTTGTGGCTCAGCTGGTAAAGAATCAGCCTGCAATGCAGGAGACCTGGGTTTGATCCCTGGGTTGGAAAGATACCCTGTAGAAGGGAAAGGCTACCCACTGAGCACCAAAGAATTGATAGTTTTGAACTGTGGTGTTGGAGAAGACTCCTGGAGATCCAACCAGTCCATCCTAAAGGAGATCAGTCCTGGGTGTTCACTGGAAGGACTGATGTTGAAGCTGAAACTCCAATACTTTGGCCACCTCATGCAAAGAGTTGACTCATTGGAAAAGACCCTGATCCTGGGAAGGATTCGGGGCAGCAGGAGAAGGGGACAACAGAGGATGAGATGGCTGTTTGGCATCACCGACTCGACAGACATGAGTTTGGGTAAACTCCGGGAGTTGGTGATGGACAGGGAGGCCTGGTGTGCTGCAATTCATGGGGTCCCAAAGAGTTGGACACGACTGAGCGACTGAACTGAACTGAGAGTATCATGGCCTGGAGAATTCCACAGACTATATAGTCCATGGGGTCACAAAGAGGTGGACATTATTGGGTGGCTTTCACTTTCATTCAGTATAATCATTTTACTAAAATACTGTAAAAATCTACTGTAACTGAGATTTCATTTGATGGTATTGCACATTTAATATGTGGGATAGATACAATGCAACCACAAATTTAAAATCCTACAATAAAAACTGCTACTTGTAAAATAAGGTATAACACAGAACTTAGAAGTACAAAAACTGCTATCATTAATGATCAGGATAAAAATACCCAGGAGTTTGTTGATGGGTAGAATTTCGGAATGTAAATCTCTTCCCCAAAATTCAGAGGCCACCATACGACAAGTGTGGCATGGGGGAACGTAAAACAGGACACAGCTCTAGGTGGATAGACTTGTGGCTCATGAGCAAACACAGGACTAAAAAAATAAGTTACCCAAACACCAGCACTGAGTGATCCTGCTGAGAGTACAATGTGCATAACACGAAACAGGAAGAACCACATAACTCCCACAACTGGTTTTAACAGCTGCTGCTGCTGCTAAGTCACTTCAGTCATGTTCGACTCTGTGCGATCCCATAGATGGCAGCTCACCAGGCTCCGCCGTCCCTGGGATTCTCCAGGCAAGAATACTGGAGTGGGTTGCCATTTCCTTCTCCAGTGCATGAAAGGGAAAAGTGAAAGTGAAGTCACTCAGTCGTGTCCGACTCTTAGCGACCCCATGGGCTGTAGCCTACCAGGCTCCTCCGTCCATGGGATTTTCCAGGCAAGAGTACTGGAGTGGGGTGCCATTGCAGACCTAGCAGTTAATCTCAACCAGCCGTTTCCTCTTCTGCCTTCAAATAGCCTGCCTGACAGGATTCAACTGTTGCTAGCTAGGAGTTCTCTTGGGCCTCCCAGATGATGCTAGTGGTAAAGAACCTGCCTGCCAATGCAGGAGACATAAGAGACGTGGGTTCAATCCCTGGGTGGGGAAGATCCCCTGGAGGAGGATATGACAACACACTCCAGTATTCTTGCCTGGAGAATCCCATGGACAGAGGAGCCTGGCGGGCTACGGTCCATGGGGTGGCACAGAATCAGACACAACTAAGCGACTTAGCATGCACGCACATAAGCTCTCCTAGGTTCTTCAGTCCCCTTATACTGATCTAGTTTTTAAACAACTAAGCAGCTTCCCCTAAATCTTTCAAAGTCACTTTTCAAATAGCTGTGCCAAAGATTTTAGGTACTGCTGGTTTCAGCCTTTCCTCCTCCCAGAACTGGCTGGAAAAAAGCTTGTTCTGCTATGAAATGTGGAGTCACACCTGAAGGTACACAACTGTCAAATATCTCTTACACATGAAGACAGAAATGTTTCTTTACCAAAGTGAGAAAGCTTTACAATGAGAGTACTGAAGGAGAGGACTAGCCAAGTCTTTTGGCACCCTGTTTTCATGCCTGGTAAGACCTGGTCTAATTCTCTGTCTTTTCAAATTATTTCTGACAGCAAACTTAGGAAGAAATATTTTATACAAAAAGCCCAGAACATGAAAAGTATAACAAAAAAATCTGCTTATGACCCACTAAAGAGATTTCATAATCAGGTAATGGATTACAATATGTGGTTTAAAAAAAAAGTTTCTGACACCTGATCTACCTGGATCCCATGTACAGGTCTGTAATTAAAGAGCTCTCCACTGACAATACATCTGAAATCCCCACACTGCCTGCAGGTTGGTCTCTGGGCTGCACAGACTCTAAACAGAAAACTGACGAGAGATTTAACCATATTTAAAACCAGAAAAAATTAAAGTAACTACAACACATAAAATTTTTAAAACTCAGTATCTTCCACAAGACATGATTTTGAAAACATACTTTGGTCCTCCACATTCAACTGCAGATGCTTTCACGAATCGAACAGGCTGTAATCCCACTGGCTCAATGCTTAAAGTGTTGTTCTCCACAGCCTCCAGAACAGCTGAAGCCAACTTCACAAAACACAAAAAAGTATTAGATGCTGACAGGAAAATGTAAAAACTCTAGTTCACAGTAAACTGATGTTTAAAAATTACTTTTCCCCAAGTTCCCCTAGATTTGCCCTAGCTAATGAAAAAGAAAGAAATCACATAAGCTTGGTTTGAATTCTTTTATAACTCCAATATTGTTATGAAAGGTGATTCAATTACAGATAAATAACTTTTCTCATTTTCTGAAAGGAAATTAAAGACATTAATTCCAGATCACCCCTTATCCACAATTAACATCCACTATTAAAGTCACTTCAAAATGAATATCCTAATACTTGATTTTGCTAAATTTATGCATTATTTTTTAATACTGGTCATCATAACAGAGCAATATATATTAAACAGAGCTATATATTTAATGATCTCGTATTTATGTGCACAAGAGTATACAAAAGAATTAAATGAATTATCAAATATTAAAAGCCCAGATGGAGACAGTAGTAACTGATAAACAATTGATGAAATGGGCAAACTACTTTATTCTGGCAAGATTACCTATACGGAGCAATCTACCTAAAATTAGGCCCAGAGCCATAATGACTAACAGCTATATATCAAAAGCATTTTATTCTTCCTCTTAACTTCTCCTTACAAGTAGTGTTGTAATTGAATTCTCTAAAGACTCTTAGGATTAACTTTCTTAAAACACTTATTGACTGGATATTTGTAGACAAACCTTCCACGTGTAAGAACAAATTAAAATTATGACCTTACATTCGCATAGTGTTTTAAGTTTTTCTGTCTACTTGAAAGTGTCAAAGTGTTAGTCGCGCAGTCATGTCCGACTCTTTGAAGCTCCGTGGACTGTAGCCCAGCAGGCTCCTCTGTCCATGGAATTCTCCAGGCAAGAATACTGGAGTGGGTAGCCTACCCTTCTCCAAGGGATTTTCCCAACCCAGGGATTGAACCTGGGTCTCCTGCATTGCAGACAGATGCTTTACCGTCTGAGCAACCAGGAAGTTTTTCTATCTACTTAATTGACTTTGTTTTGTCTTAACAACCCTGAGACACAGGCAAGGAAGGCATCCCCCCCCCCCCCGTTTTAAAGATGAAGGAACTAAACAGGAGTTTTAAAATCACATACAGATAAACCAAACAGCTTGAAGTGTACAGAAATTCCTTTACAATGACTCTTGGACTAAAAGTTAAGAAATAAGCTCTACCCCTTTACATATTTAATACTTCACTCCAGTGCAAAACACACTGCAGTGTGAGTGATCCTCTGATCAAATAAGGAAGGAGGTTCAGTAAGTGAATGCCAAGAAATTATTATGATCCTAATATGGAATGGAGAAAATGGTAAAACATGACATTTTATAAATTATTTATGTAAGAGATACTAAAATATGTAACATGACTAAGTAAAAGGTATAGGAACAACTCTAATGCATTTCTATTAAAGTTTTTAAAAAATTACCTCACTTTTTGAGAAGGTTAAACATGGAAAGATATCTTCCTGATAGATTTTGTCTAAGAAAGGACAGGTTCTGTCCATTGTGGGCTCATCCTTCCAAGATCTAAATTCATTATACAGGGATAAGTCAGCCTGACAAAAGAAAACATAAAATAACTTTTAAAAAAGTAAAAACAGAAAATCACTTTATAAAACCAAAACCTAATTAATATATTACCAACAAACAAATATTCTTTATTTAAAATAACAATTGAACCATTCTTGATTAGTTATAATACAGGATAGCAAGTTTTTAATTGAAATATAGCTGATTTACAATATTGTTTCAGGTGAATAGCAAAGTGATCCAATTAAACATATCTTTTTTTCAAATTCTTTCCATCATAGATTATTATAAGGTATTGTATATAGTTCCCTGTTGTTGTTTTAGCTGCTAAGTCATGTCCAACTCTTTAGTAACCCCCTGGAGTGTAGCTCACCAGGCTCCTCTGTCCATGAGATTTTCCCAGGCAAGAATACTGGAGTGGATTGCCATTTCCTTCTCCAGGGGATCTTCCCAACCCAGGGTTTGAACCTGCCTCTCCTGCACTGGCAGGCAAGATCTTCCCCACTGAACCACCAGGGAAGTCCATGGTTTCCTGTACTATACAGTAAATTCTTGGCTTATTTTATATATAGTGGTGTATATCTGTTAATCTCATACTCCTAACTCTTATCTCTCTCTCAGCCTTTCCCCTTTGGCAACCATAAGATCCCGTTCTATGTGAGTCTGTTTCTGTTTTGTAAATAAATTCATTTGTACCTTTTTTAGGATTTCACATATAAGTGATCATATTTGTGTTTTTCTTTCTGACATCTTCAGTGAGTATGATACTCTCTAGGTCCATTTATGTTCTACAAATGGCAATACTTCATTCTTTTTAAAAAACAATCCAAACTCCCAAATAATTATGGGGTGCTTTTCAATGTATCCACTACGGTGTCAAAGATCACTACCATTACCCACCCACCAAAAAAGTGTAACAGTAATGTTGGAGTTCTTAAGACACAGGTGCACACTGTTCTGAATACAAAAGTCTTCTGAAAACAAACAATTTGGAGCCAAGTTAATTAAAACAAGTGTTTAAATAAATAGAGTCTGGCCAAATTGTGAAATCTATTTTGGGGTCAAAAGTGACACCAACTTTTCAGCTATTTAAGGCATTTCCAGAATTTTCAAAATTTTTACTGTATAAGCTGCAAGACTAAAAGCAGCACACACACACAGCCTCCTAAACTGACTATCTCAAATATATAATCATTTAAATTTTTTTGCCATTTCAACATCTAGTATCTACCATCTTAATTATCAATAATCCAGCTGGCACCCGCCTTCCTATTCACTCTTCCAGTTGTCTCTTCTCTTTCCTTCCAATTTAATAATTTTTCCCGAGTATTCTTCTCTTTGGATTTCCTCAGCCCAGCTCAATACTGCCCATCAGCATACAAAGATCCACCCAGGCCCCAGCCACCCAAACACAGAGCAGTGTACCTCACCTGCCCGCACCTCTAAGCCACTCTTGTCCAGAAGCACTAGATACCCTGTAAATGAAACACTGACTGCATCTACGGCCTCCAGGACAGCTCGATCAGATGTGCCTGTAGCCTATGTGAAAGTAACGAAAGACTGGCTATACCCCGGCTTTCCTAGAGACTTTCCTTTAAGGTGTATAATGGCAATCTCAATGTGAATTTTTTTCATCCCAATCCATAAATTCCTTGAATCAAAGCTAAAGGCAAAAGGATAAAAATATTAGCAGATAAGTAGTACATTTTCAAATTAATTTTCTTTGTAAAGTCTACCCTTTGATGAATATAAAACCCAAAGTGGGTAAGTAGTGTTCTGAGAAAAGATTCTAGTAGAAAGGCAATAATTTAAACTACTTATTAAGAGCTGACTCTGTCAGGAACTATGGTAATAAGCACTTCACAAACATTTAATCCTCAAAGCTGGGCAAGATAAATATTATAACCTCCATTTATAGATAAGAAAACTAGGGTTTAGAGAGATAAAATAACTTGACCAAGGTTACCAAGCAAGAAACCAGTAAAAGTTCACATGTGACTTGATCTCAAAGCCTCGCCTAACTGTGTGTGCATGCACACAGGCACCTGTGTTTTCAGTGCTCTCAGATATACTGCAAGTGTCATGACTGAATGCCCCCATCACATTTTCTATACAAACATGGACATATTCCATATTCTGTCCAGTTGTTATAGCTAAGATTTACACAGGTCAAATTTATGTGTTTCTTTTGTCTAATAAAACATTTTGACAAGTTTTTCACAAAATATTACAATACAGCATATAGCCAGAAAGCAAAACGTTATATGCTGCCTATATGCATCTTTTAAGGAATTTCATAAATACAAAACTTTAAAATGTTCCATGAGAAACATCTAAATTTTCTTAGTGTAAACAACAGGGAGGAAAGGGTACATAATTACACTAAGAAACCACAGCAAAAATACAAGTTGTACCAAGCAATTAAAAATGCTGTCAATACTGAAAGAAATCAGAATTAAAGTTATGACTAAAAAGGTTTCTTAAATATTTAACAGAAACCAGTGTGAATTTAAACTTCATCACATACAGATTTAACCAAGTATTGAACTTCTCTCTCACCAGCATCTTTTTTTAATGAATAACTAAACAATATGCAATTCAATTAAAATGAGCAACAACTCTGGTTATTGAATTTAATAAACTCCTGGCTGTATGTAAAAATGTAAACAAGCACAGCTTCTTAAAGATTAATGAGAGACTTGAAATCGACAATGTAAAACACAACTTTCAGGAAAAAAAAATGGGAGAAGGCTGTTTGTTAATTAGTGATCAAACCCCTTGGACATGCTTTCTCATCATATGTAAGTAAAAACTATTTTACAATTACATAATTTTTACTCAAAACAGCTCAAAATATTAGCACATTATCTCGGCTATCCTCATAACATACCTTATAAAATTATAAGCTTACCATCAGTTCTATTTTTTGTTGCTTAATTATCTGAATTAACTCCAGGACTACCTTACTGATATAAAATTGTTTCTCCCAGAGTTTAAGTAAAAACAATGCACCGTTCTTCAAGAAAATCACCTAATATTTTCACATATTTCTTATGTTCATATTTTGCTAGAGCATGCAAGCAATAAATTTTGACTAGCCAGATCATTAAAGTCACCCACTCTCCTTTATACAACACACGACAGTTTGCTCCCTAAATGAAATATCAAGATCAAGAAACTTACCAAGTTTCCAGCAGGTACTCCAAGGTCAGCCAGGTAGAGAAGGGAACTGAAGAATCCCTGAAAGCAGCCAGCTCTAGACATAAGCCTCCCCCATCTTAATATTGAATATTTTGTACTAAAGATTTTGCTGGCAAAAATCATAACCAACACCTCAGTGATGAGAATTACTAAGTATCAACAGAGTCAGAGGGGACAGTCCTGGACGAGTTACCTCTTTGCAGTCTTTTACAATTGGCTGTATCACACTGAGGTCCTGATGACTGCCACTCATAGCACTGCTTGTACTTTTATTTCTTGTATGCCCCTTTTTAAAATGTGCCTTTCCACCTGGCAGAGGCTCTTGTGTAGGTGATGTTGGAGAACTGGACAATACAAGTGTTTTCAATGCAGCTACTTCAGCTTGAAGTACATCAATCTTGAAAAGAAATCAACACAGTCACATATACTGAATATGTTTTATGACAGATGCAGCTAAATGTTAACAATTTGGTAACTTTCAGAGATGAAACGTAAGTTTAATGTGTATTTCCTATGGAGTAATAAAAGGAAAGTAAACTATGTGGGTTTTTTGGGAGGGCTTTTTATTTTTAATCAACTTTTTTGATGTTCCCATATAGTCTGGATTCAGCTGCTATTCATAATGTCAGATGAAAATTTTTAAATTATCAAAATGTTTAACATTTCACTATGCTCATTTTCAGATGAGATCGGGTGCATTCAGGGTGGTATGGCAGTAGACATCACCAACTCAATGGTTATGAGTTTGAGCAAGCTCCAGGAGTTAGTGATGGACAGGGAAGCCTGGCGTGCTGCAGTCCATGGAGTCACAAAGAGTTGGACATGACTGAGCAACTGAACAGATGCAAATTTTCAAAATCTTCATATTTAAAAATAGCTTATGATGAGGTGCAGTTCATTTCTAAAACAGTAAAATCTAGTAACATTCAATGGCTTTTTTAGTGAATTAAAAAATAATTGACTTTAAAATGTAATTATATAATCCTTTTGATAATATGTGTGATTCACAAAGCTTTAAATCATTTGCTTCTAATATAAACGTACACCAAATGTTCACTGTTAATTATATCTATGTAGTAGCTATTTTCTTCTTTATAGTGTCTTGTAGTTTTAAAAATCTTCTAAAGTAAGCACTACTTTTATAATCTGAACAAATCCAATAAACATCAAGGTAGTTTTCAAACTGTCATTACTAGTTTCTTTACATTTTATCTTATTAAAAGTAGCAAAAACTTACTTTTCCTTGTGCTTCTTTTAGCTGTTTCTCTGCTGTTGCCTGCTTGACATTTGCTTCTCTCACCATCTTATGAGCTTCCTGAAAAAGTTAACATCTCATATTTTGGAAGCAAGTATTTAGCATTTGTTTTCAAAAATCTTTCAACAGGTGTCTATGATTGAAACAAAGATACACTAACAAAATTTTGCCTAAAATTAAGTATTCAATGTCAACAGCTGAAGCAGCAACTGTCATCAGACAGATCAATTATTAGGAATAAAGAATAGGTACCTTCTTTTAGTATCTATTACCACAGAGGCAGGCAAGGTTAGTTTGATCATTCTAATCAATACTTGTGTAAAGACTGCAAATGTTAAAGAAGGAAAAGTCATGATCCACATGTCAAAGCCAACTTCTTTGCAGTTAGGTTTTTATAATTTGTATTCATATTACTATGCACAGCAAAGACATACAAGAGAAACAAGCAAAAATACTAACACATCAGTAATGCTGCAGTTTATAGCAGTAACAGCTGAGAAGTCTTAGAGCTTCGAATAAAAATACTCACAAACTGATAGTAAATCTTGATTTTGTGCAGAGCAATCGAAAAAGGTTGAGTTTACCCTTTCATAAGATCTTAATTTTTTAGTACCAAATATATGAAACTCTAGGTATTTAATTCCCCTTTATTCATACAACATTTATTCATCAAACACTTATTCATGACATCTCTTCCTGAGCTACTGTTTCAGGTGCTAATAACCCTTAAGGAGCTTACACTCTGCAGACATTCTAATAATCAAATAAAATATGAGTACAAATTCTGGATTTCATTCTAAATCCATTATGAAGCCTTGTGGCTTTTTAAGAAAGAGAATGACGTTATGTTATTTGTATTTTAAAAAGCTTACTCTGCTGTATGGAATAATCCCTATAAAAAATAAGGGTGGACTGGACAGTACACAGGATGCTTGCAATAATCCCCCAGGATGTAAGAGCATAGATCTTAGAACTTCAATTTACTGTTCATGAGGAAGAGAGGGATGGAAGGCAGGAGAAAAGAAATCAGCTTCAAAGATGTTTAACAGTTTGATAAGAGAACCCTTACTAGGTGTGTCGACTGTTCAGGGGTGGAAGTTCTCCACACCAGAGTTCCACGGTAGCACTCCCATTTGTTCATCTGCTTTTAGAGTATGTAATGACATTGCACCTTGTATGTGCCCTTGTATTATAATAAATTTACAGATACTATTTTAAATAAGAAAAGCTTTACTATCAATGCTTACAATGAGATGAGATTAACTGTGAGAATATACCATGCACCATTATGCTGGCTATCTTGTGTCAAAGCCTGTAGGAGCTATCAAATTTAATAATGAGATAAGCATTTTTCTTTTAAAAATAACAAGTATTTCAGATGTGCTGAATAAGTGCTGAATTTGTACAAGTGGCTGTCATTAAAATACTACCTGACAGGTATTTTCCAAATAATAAGTATATCTAATCTGATCCTTCAAGATAAGTGACATTTTAACTATGAATCCAGAAGTAACGTGCTATGGAGAGAATATTTGTTTAATGTTTAGAATTGGATTCTGCTTTCATTAATGGTGGACCATGCAACTTGGAACAAACTTCCTACAGAGAACAGTTTTTAAAAGCTGAAAATTTTTTAAAAATGTTTTTGAAGGCATTAGAGAGCAACAAAAAAGTGAAGAATCAGAGGACTAAGATCCAGAAGTAAACTGAGGAAAGTGAGTTGAAACTTGGGGTGATTTGTCCCCTTAGAGATATAAGGGATATACTGAAAAGGTATAAAATAAATGTAACTGGAGTCCAAAACGGAAAGAGAAAAGAGCTAGAATGAGGCAAGAGGAGTATCTAAAATGATAATTCATAGGATTTTAAAAGTTGACATAAGACATCAAAAGATATATGAGCTTGAAAACTTTTCTATCACTGCCATTCTGAAACCGAAAAATTATATAAGTATCATCTACACAGGATAGTCAGTAAACTTTTTAGAAAGGCCAGATAGTAAGTAGTTCAGGCTTCGAAGCCATATGGTCTGTGTTGTATCTACTCAACTCTGCTGCTATAGTGTGAAGGCAGCCACAGACAATAAAGCAATCAATGAGTGTAGCCATTCCAATAAAAATTCATGGGCGCTGAAATATGAGCTTCATAGAGTTTTCATATGTCACAAAATATTCCTCTTTCGATTCTTTTTCCTCCTCTTACCAATTTGAAAATGTAAAAACCAATCTTGGCTCACTAGGCTGCACAAAAGTAAATATAGGCCAGTTTTGGCCTGCAGGCTATAGTTTGCAGACCTGTGATCTATACAAACATTCATGTCCATATATTTACAAATGCTGAAGACAGAATTTTTTTCCTCTCTGGTTAGCAGTGATTCAAATTAAGTGGATCTTTTTGTTTTTCTTTTTTAAAAATAATGTTTATTCACCATCTTCTAATTAGTTTTCAAAATCCATTTGTTGGCATTAGACAAGACAAAAATTCACTAGAGAATGTTATGGAAAAACTTTCACATAAGTAGCAATGGGACTGAAAATTCAGTATCATGATTTATTACAGGAAAAGATGTACTTGTTCTTTCCAGATGCGTATATCTGTGAGTTATCAGTAACATTACATCTAAATTTTAAAAATGGAATTTAGACCATATCATCATGTGGATCATAAATTTAAAACAAGGTTTCAAAAACAAGATAACATATTCAATCACAATGCTCTCACTAAATAAATATACACATATACAACATGTTTTAGTGAGAATACTTCTGTATTATAAAAAAATTAAGTATTTTTATTATTTCACTTTTTAAAACTTTTGTGTTTTGTATGTATATAACTTTATGATGTGTGTTAGCATATGTGCATAATTTATAAGTAAGTATATATGTCTTAGAACAGTGCCTAGTACATAGGGAATTCTTAATATCTTCATCATCAGAATGAAGGTTCATGCTCAAATTTGTCTCTGTGGCTTGAAAGAAACGGAAGTGTCATTTATGACTTTCACTGTACTTAAAACCAAGATCAAGGTCATGAATTTGAGTCCCAGCATCCTTCTTAACTCTACTTATGATTTTCTTCACAGACAAAATAATTTGTCCTATCTGTACTTACAGCATTGTTGAGAGAAACTAAGCATATCATAGACATTTACTAAAATTGGCTCAAAAAACATAAAACCATCTTAAGACTACATATCTTTTTTTTCCATGTTAAATGTAGACTACTTTGTAAAGCATTCTTTCAACTGATTTCATTTTATATTTTACATTACCTCAAAATCCATAATAAGAAAAAATATATATACACATACACACATATATACAAATTTATAATCTAGTATTTTTTGCTAAATACAAAAGTATAATTATATTCAAGATCATTCATCATATATAAATTCCTAATCTGAGTTTACAAGCTTACCAAAATTATATAAATTGAGTTTATTCAGAATAATCTTTAATTCTTAAAAAAAACTATTTACACATATACAAAATGTAAGCAAAAACATTTTTTCATAAAACAATGGTAAACTGAGATCATGAAGGCACAACTGAGACTGCAGAAAAACTTTCTCTTCTTTTTTTCTAAACTCAGTAAGCAGTTGGTTTGAATACAATTTTCTTCATTACTGAAATCATCTTTAATCAGTGTAGTTTCTTTCCCAGAAAGTATACACAGTTACGATTATTAGTCACTGTTAGGTCGGAGATAAATTAGGGACCCCAAAATTATGCTTTTTAGATAACTTTTCCATTCATTGCACAAACCGCACTTCTGCTACTTCACATTCAGATAGAGACAGGGAAAAGTTGCTGTTTGTTCTGCTATTTCATCTAACAAAATGACATGTACGTGCAGGTGGAGGGAACTAAGTGGGGGCTAAAATTAAGGGCAGGCTGGTAGAAAACCAACATTAACATAAGCAGCATAACGTATTTGCTTTCTTATCTACTAACAATATATTATAAAATTTTCTTCTAACCAGACATTACTGAAAGAAATGCCTTATGTTTCTGTACACTCCTTCTACATATACAAATGTAACATTACATTACTCCTGTTCCAGCTCTTTGTATGTTAGTAGCTCAGTCATGTCCGCCTCTTTGAGACCCCATGGACTGTAGTCCACCAGGCTTCTCTGTCCATGGGATTTCCCGGGCAAGAATACTGGAGTGGGTTGCCATTCCCTTCTCCAGAGAATCTTTCTGACCAAGGGATCAAAGTCAGCTCTCTGGAATTGCAGGCAGATTCAGATTCTTTGCCATCTGAGTCACCAGGGAAGCCCTCCAGATCTTTAATTTCCTACTATTTCTAAGCTTAAATTTATCTTCCTATTATCTCTGATAACTAGCTAACTAAACAAAAAAAAGTTAGTTTTTCAACATCCATGAAAGAAAATCACCCCAAAAAAGACAGGGGAGAGAGCAAAGGGGTGTGGAGCAGAGGGGGCATGGAAAGCCCACACTTCTGAAAATATCCTCTGCAATATTACTTATAACAATAAAAACTGTGGAATATACACTTGATAGATTATGATTTTCATTACACTGACTATGTAGTAACATGAAAAGACGTTATTTAAAGTACAAAATGTATTAGGATTACAACTATGCAAGCAAATATGCATACCTAAAACTAAAAAAGATTCTGCATATACAAAAATAACAAAGGTGAAGAAACTTTTCCCCTAAAATCCATTTTTACATTAAAAATTTTAAGAACAAATTTTCAGAGGAAAAATGACAATATTGGTAAAGTGATAATGACACTAGCCATTCTAGTAACACATCAATGCTTTTGATGAGGAACCTCTGAAGGCTAAAGATCTTATAACCTAAAGGAGGTGCACTAGGTGGTGTTTCTTAACCTAGAAAATAATATCCTCTCCCCACCCTCCACAAGGATACTGAAAAGTTGTCAAAATGATGAGGGAGTATTACTAGAATACTGGGGGCAACGTCAAGTGTGATGGTTAATTCTGTGTGTCAACCTAACTGGGCCCCAGGTGCCCAGGCATTTTAGTTAAACGTTCTGGATGTTTCTGTGAAGATGCTTCTGGATGAGCTAATATGTGAATTGGTAAAGTGAGTAAAGCAGATTGCCCTCCACAATGTCGGTGTGGGTCATCCAATCAGCTGAAGGCCTGTTAGAACAAAAAGGCTCATCCCCCAAAAGTAAGAGAGAATTCTTCCTGCTTTCAGACTCAAGTTGAAACACCAGCTCTTCCTGGGTCTCAAGCCTGCCAGTCTTTGAACTAGAAACTAGAACTGCATGATCAGCTCTCCTGGTTCTCTGGCCTCTGGACTGAGACTGGAACTACACCATCAACTCTCCAGGGTCTCTAGTCTACCAACTCATCTTCCAGGTTTTGGACTTGCCAACTTCCTTATATAAGCCTCTTTCTACACATAGATAGATATATGTATGTACAGACATGCATCCTATTGGTTCTGTTTCCTGGAAAACCCTGATTAATACACCAAGGATGCTAATGTCCTACAATGTCAATGGCACCCCTACTGAGAAACACTTCCCCAACTGGGCAGAAATTTTGATCCTGTGGCAGGCTGGAGATAAAGGTAGGTGCCTTCTAATGCTCCTCAAATCATCACCTTTCAGAAAACTAACTCAAAGGTTTTCCATCTGTGTTATGGAATCATACAAAGTTACTTGAAAGCAGCCCCTAAATAGTTGGTAAAATCAAAATTAAAATTTACCCCCTCTCTTTTCATTCACATTTTTAAACCACCCGATTCTAGTAGCCCATAGTTTTTTACATCATTTTAAGTTGTAGCCTCTACATTTCTAAATATTTTTTTAGAGGACTTACAAATATGCATGAAGCTAAGCATATCTTTTTTAAGATTCCCTCAAAAAATAATTCTATCAATATATAAAAATTAAGACATTGCTCTTGACCAAGATATAAACAGACCAACCTCAAACAGACTAGCTGTGAGTTCCTCCAACTCCTGTCCAAGTTGATCTCGTACTTTAGAAAGCCTCTCACACTCTTCATCTTTTAACTTCAGTTCCTATGAGAAATTGATCATTTTATTTTTTTTAATTTCCAAAGTTTGATGTTAGACTCAGAAGACTATATAATCTTTACTAATAAAATTATAAAATATTAATACTGCCCCCTCCTGCAACATTCACACTGGAAGTTGTTATTTAGCACTTGCTATGTGGAAACAACCAGACAAATCTAAAATTACAAATAATTCTCACATATTAAATTTTCATAAAATATCCAAAGATTAAGTATAATTATTCATTACCTGTGAAAATAAACAATTAAAGAACTTCATTTTTTTTCCTTAACTTTGCTCTGAACTTATTTGTTTCCATCAAGCAAGGAATTTCTTCAATTAACACAGGTTCATTTCAATAAATGTTTAGTGAAGTTGTTCCATGTTTACCTTAACAATTGTTTACCTATAGATAATTTCATGTACCATACTGCAATTAGTCTAAAATGTCCATTAGGAGACTATACCCATTTAACACTGCAACCAGAGGCAAGCAATGTATATTACATTTAAAATCAAGAAGAATATTAATGACAAAAATCCTGTATTTATACATAACTCCTCAACAGGTAATAAATAGATGATAAAAAATTCCTTTATTAAGATGTTAAAATATGCAATTAAAAAATTTTTATATGTAAATTTATCTTGCAAACTTAGAGATTAAAAAAAAATCCAAGCTCCCTATATATTGGCCACAGATACACTAATAAAATAATGAGCTAGTTGTGCTATAATTGTGGGGGCAGCATAGTTTTTGAATTCTCCAACAACTCCTAAAATCACTGAAGATGGTGACTGCAGTCATGGAATTAGAAGATGACTGCTTCTTGGCATGAAAGCTATAACAAACCTACACAGTGTGTTAAAAAGCAAAGACATCACTTTGCCAACAAAGGTTCATATAGTCAAGAATATGATCTTTCCAGTAGTCATGTACAAATGTGAGAGCTCAAAGAAGGCAGAGCACCAAAGAATTGATGCTTTCGAACTGTGGTGCTGGAGAAGACTCTTGGAAGTCCCCTGCACAGCAAGGAGATCAAATCAGTTAATCTTAAGGGAAATAAACCCTGAATACTCTTTGGAAGGTCTGATGATGAAGCTGAAACTCCAATACTATGGCCACCTGACGCAAACAGCCGACTCATTGGCAAAGACCCTGATGCTAGGAAAGACTGAAGGCAGAAGAAGAGGGCAACAGAGAATGAGGTGGTTGGATGGCATCATCGATTCAATAGACATGAACTTGGGCAAACTCCAAGACATGGTGAGGGACAGGGAAGCCTGGTGTGCTGCAGTCCATGGGGTCACGAAGAGTTGGACATGAGTTGGTGACTGAACAACAACTCCTAAGAACCAAATATACCAACTGGGATATCAGAAGAACCCAATGACTACATCTTCAACAAAACTAAGTAAAAGTGAATCCTCACAAATCTTAGACCCTGAGAAAATGTGGTTACACTGCCCAGACCACAGAATGAGCAGTTACGTGGAAGGGAGCACCAGAAGTGAAAGACTTCCATTCCCACAGAGTCTCAATATCCCCCCATCCCTCTGGTGGAGGCTTTAAGATTAGCAAGTGAATTTCCCTCACTTATGGTCTAGGTAATTTTCAAACTGCTGCTTTTGTGCTGGGTCTCAGGGTGAGTCTGCATGTGAGTCTTTCAGATTGGAATCTCAGTTCCCTAGAGCTTTTGGGCCCCACTGATTTTCAAAGCCAAATGTTTTGGGGCTTATATCTCCACTGCAGGTCCCAGGGGTTGAAGTGCCTGATGTGGGGGCACAAAACCCTTGGGAAATCCAATTCATTTAAATATGAAAGACAAAAAAAAGATATGTGAAGTTACCATTATAAAAAAGTTAAACATAAAGCCAAGTCAGCTACAGGGTAAAATCAGATAGGTATCAAATTTCAACAACATCTTATGCTAAAAAACAATGCAGTCACATTTTTAAGATACTCAAGGGAAAAAAAATGTGAGTTGAGAATTTTGTATCCAGTCGAATTATCCTTCAAATGTAAGACCAGAGACTAAAAGTTAAAAACCTGTCACACTTTAGAAACTATATCTCCCATGAGCTTTCCAGAGTAATCAAGCAGTGAATGAGTTTCATATAATCAAGGGAAAAAAAGGAGAAGCTTTAACATTAAGGACAGGGGATAAGAAACAATGTATTTAACTGTAAAACTACAAATAAAAGATGAAGGTACACAAGAATGAAAAGACAAGCCACAGACTGGGAGAAAATATTTGCAGAAGACATCTGATAAAGGACTGTTAACCAAAACATACAAAGAATTCTTAAAACTCAACAGTAAGAAAACAATTTGATTAAAAAGTGTGCAGAAGATCTGAAAAGACACCTTGCCAAAGTTATAGAGATGTCAAATGAGCACATGAAAAGATGTTCCATATTATATGTCATCAGGGAAATGCAAACTACAACAACATGATTCCACCATACACCTATTAGAATGACCAAAAAGCAGAACTACAACAGTATATACTGACAAGGATGGGAAACAACAGGAATTCTCATGCATTGCTTGTGGGAATACAAAATGGTACAGCCACTTTGGAAGACTTTTGGCAATTTTTTTGCAAAACCAAACATATTCTTACCACATGATCCAGTAATCATACTCCCTGGTATTTACCCAAAGGAACTGAAAACATATCCACACAAAAGCCTGCACACAGATGTTTACATATTCATAACTGCCAAACTAGGAAGCAACCAAATATGCTTCAGTTAAGTGAATGAATAATTAAACTGTGCTATATCCAAACAACAAACCATTACTCACCATTAAATGGAAATGAGCTATCAAGCCATGAAAAGATATGGAGGAAAAGAAATGCATCACTAAATAAAAGAATCTAATCTTAAAAGGCTGCATGCTGTATGATTCCAACTATATGACATTCTGAAAAAGGGAAAACCATGGAGACACTAAAAAGATCAGAGGACTGCCAGGGACTAAGAAGTAGGAAGGGATGAATAGGTAGAACATAGAGGATTTTTGCAGTGCAGGACACCCGGGTTCGATTCCTGGGTCAGAAAGATTCCATGGAGAAGGAAATGGCGACCTACTCCAGTATTCTTGCCTGGAGAATCCCATGGACAGAGTAACTTGACAGGCTACAGTCCATATGGTTGCAAGAATCGGACGTGACTTAGCAAATACACTACCACCACAGAGGATTTTTAGGACAGTGAAACTATTCCATATGATACTATAATGACAGATATACATCATTATATTTTAGTCAAAACCCACAGAAAGTACAACACCAAAAGTGAATCCTAATGTAAACATTAATGTAAATGGGGGATAATCACATGTCAATTCAGGTTCACCAATTTTAACAAATGTACCATTCTGGGGCAAGATGTTCATAAAGGGAGTGACTATGCATATGTGAGGAAAGGGGACTTAAGGCAGCTCTGTACTGCCCTCTCAATTCTCCTATGAACAGAAAATTGATCTTTAAAAAGTCTGTTTTTTTTAAATGGGGATAAAGTTGAGGAAAGTTACATAAATGTTATAAGCCTTAGAAATGTAAAAATAACACACTCAAAAAACCCCAGCAAAACAGGAGAAAGAAGAAACCAAATTCACTAACTTCTTAAATACTAACTGGCAATAAAGGGATACAACTTGAAGCTCACAAATCAATCAGTATAAATCTGAACATATTTAACCCCACAGAAATTAAAGTAGAATTAAATGATAGAGGCGAAGGAAAGAAACAGTTACTAGGTAATTTTATAGTGTTGCTTATAGTAGGAAACAAAGTCAGTATCTAAAGAAAGGCTAAGAGAAATTCTTTGATTAAAGGTTAACAGCTAGAATAGAAATCAAACCTTCCAAAATACAAAAAAGGAAAAAAAAAATGAAGAGAATGCAAAGAAAACAGTACACATAGTGAAAAGATTTGTATACACACAGAGTAGACATTTGAAAGCTATGTGACAGAAACAAGCCTAAACACAGCATTTTTTTCTAATAAATATAAATGTGTGTAACTCACTTATTAAAAGAAAATGATTTTCAGACTGGCTAAAAGAGCAAAATCCATTTCTTATCTCTATACAAGAGATACATCCAAAATAAGTAATTCAGACAGATTAAAAATAAAAGGCTGGGTAGAAGTGTACTAAAAAATATAATACAAATAAAAACAAAATAGAGACCTCAATACTGATATCAGACACAGGGCAGAAGTCATTAAAGAAGGTAAAAGAAACTTCATACTGTTAAAGACTACAACACAAAATGAAAACTTTAAAATACTCTCAAATACAAAATACAAAAGTAGATCTAAATAAATAGGAAGAAAGACATATTATATTCTTGAATAGAAAGCAGGAAGTCATCATAAAGATGCCAATTCTCCCTGAGTTTATAAATCTGTAAATGCATAAATTTAATACCAGGTCCTTCTGAACTCTAAAATTTCACAATTTTATAACTATATATGAAACTGAGTCAATCCATTCAACATTTCCTACTATATAGGTATTATAGTAACCCCTCAGGATACCAAAACCACATAAGACACTGTCCTTTGAGAAGTTTCCAATCCTTAGAGCAATACATATATCATTCACAAAGGCAAATTCTTCGATTGTTCCCTACCATCTACCACAGTAAATCTCACCCTGACACTAAAGACCCTCTACAGCATGCGCTCACTTCCCCTTTTCAGAGCTGTAATCACTCTGACCCACACTCTACAGCTGGAGTTAGATTGTCCTGATTTGTTTCTGTTTCATGTCCCATTTGACCTCACCCACCTGGACTGCCAAAAATGCTTGCCTCTTTATGCTTCTAGGTCCAACTCAATCTACCTATATGAACTCAAGTTTGTGTTTCATGTGAATACTTTTTAAAATGTCACTTGTACTTTTCATTATCGGTACCTTATACTGTAATATAGCTATATGAAGTTAACGCCTTCAACAAACACTAATTTTGTGTTGACAATTCATCGCGTATTCATCAAGGGTCTGGAAAGAGAAAAGGAAGGAGGCCTGCTTCATGCTTTTCACAAAGCCATAGCCTACTAACGGTAGCAAATATTTAAATAGATTCACAAGAAAAAGGAAACAGTAATCAAATATTTAAACAGATTCACAAGAAAAAGCCCTGATAAGGACTATCATAATGATATGCACATACTGGAAAAAGTAGGAGTTTGCCAAATGGAAACACTAAAACAGTGTAAGCTACAGTAGCTAAAGACGGGGAAAGGTGGATGCCATAGTTAGATAATGCCAGAAAATTAGGTTTATGGTGAGTCCTGAAAAACCTTGGCTAAGAAAGTGGAACTTTAAAGAAAAGAAAATATCATCTCAAGGCCAATGGGAAGTCACTGAAGGATTTTAAACAGGATAGTGACAATCAGATTGCAATTCAAAACAGTAACTTGAACAGTGTGCTAGATTAAAAAAAAAATTCAGTTCAGTTGCTCAGTCGTGTCCGACTCTGCGACTCCATGAATCACAGCACGCCAGGCCTCCCTGTCCATCACCAACTCCCGGAGTTTACCCAAACTCATGTCCATTGAGTCGGTGATGCCATCCAACCATCTCATCCTCTGTCATCCCCTTCTCCTCCTGCCCCTAATCCTTCCCAGCATCAGGGTCTTTTCCAATGAGTCAACTCTTCACATCAGGTGGCCAAAGTACTGGAGTTTCACCTTCAACATCAGTCCTTCCAATGAACACCCAGGACTGATCTCCTTTAGGATGGAATGGTTGGATCTCCTTGCAGTCCAAGAGACTTTAACTAAAGAGTCTTCTCCAACACCACAGTTTAAAAGCATCAATTCTTCGGCACTCAGCTTTCTTCACAGTCCAACTCTCACATCCATACATGACTACTGGAAAAACCATAGCCTTGACTAGACAGACCATTGTTGGCAAAGTAATGTCTCTGCTTTTTAATATGTTATCTAGGTTGGTCATAACTTTCCTTCCAAGGAGTAAGCGTCTTTTAATTTCATGGCTGCAATCACCATCTGCAGTGATTTTGGAGCCAAAAAAATAAAGTCTGACACTGTTTCCACTGTTTCCCCATCTGTTTGCCAAGAAGTGATGGGACCAGATGCCATGATCTTAGTTTTCTGAATGTTGAGCTTTAAGCCAACTTTTTCACTCTCCTCTTTCACTTTCATCAAGAGGCTCTTTAGTTCTTCTTCACTTTCTGCCATAAGGGTGGTGTCATCTGTGTATCTGAGGTTATGGATATTTCTCCCGGCAATCTTGATTCCAGCTTGCGCTTCTTCCAGCCCAGCGTTTCTCATGATGTACTCTGAATATAAGTTAAATAAGCAGGGTGACACTATATAGCCTTGACGTACTCCTTTTCCTATTTGGAACCAGTCTGTTGTTCCATGTCCAGTTCTAACTGTTGCTTCCTGACCTGCATACAGGTTTCTCAAGAGGCAGGTCAGGTGGTCTGGTATTCCCATCTCTTTCAGAATTTTCCAGTTTATTGTGATCCACACAGTCAAAGGCTTTGGCATAGTCAATAAAGCAGAAATAGATGTTTTTCTGAAACTCTCTTGCTTTTTCGATGATCCAGCGGATGTTGGCAATTTGATCTCTGGTTCCTCTGCCTTTTCTAAAACCAGCTTGAACATCTGGAAGTTTACGGTTCACGCATTGCTGAAGCCTGGCTTGGAGAATTTTGAGCATTACTTTACTAGCGTGTGAGATGAGTAAATTAAGACAGGGAAAACAGTTAATTACTGCAATATTTTAGGCAACAGACACAAACTTAGAGTAGCAATATCAGAGAAAGGAAACTTAAGAGATATTTAAAACAGAAAATCAGGACTCTGTAAGTATCCTCCACAAATTTAACACTATTCTTAAGATAAACATTTTATACATCAAGAGAAAAAATGCTGGCAATGAAACTATGATCTGATGGGGTATTTTTTTTTCAGTTAGAATTTTCATTTTGTACTTTACAGGAAGAAGTCTTTTAAACTGATAGAGACACAAATTTTTATCATATGTCATTCTCTTTTATACCTTTCTCTTTGTTTTGATGTCATATCATGGTGAGATCCTTTTAAGGTTTTTAACCCAGTAATTCACAGTAACAAATACAGCACTCAACTCACATAAATTCCACTGATTTAATAACAACATGTACAGCTATAAGCACGTTCACGCACAAGCAGACAATGACAATTGTCATGATGCCTAGCTGGGAGCAATTTTAAAACTCATACTGATTTCACAGATGTTAAAATGAGGGAAAATGTACAATTTAGAATCAATGAAACATTACCACATGTCTTTTTTCCCCAACTAGTAAATATCTTTACTAGTAAAGTCTGATTTACTTTCCCCTCTACAGAGCCTAATAAACCTTTAAGTACACTGGTTACTCAGGAAATGTTTACTCATTAAAGAACACGGTAAATGTTTATAAACAACCCTGGTCACAGTTAATAGGGCCATGCCAAACATTGATTTGTAGAAGTATGTGTTTCGAATGACTTTCTCTGACTGAAAGCTATAATATTCCACTGGATTTTATTTTCTAAGTCATTTTCATTTTCTTTTAAGGAAGAATAATTAAAAGTTGAAAGTAACACCTTATACCAGTAGGTCTCACACCTTAGTGAATGTAAGAATCAAAAGAATATAAGAATCAAAGAAAGAATATGTATACCAGAAACTAATACAATACTGTGAATCAACTATACTTAAACTGAAAAAGGGGAAAAAAAAAGAATCAATAGGATAGTTTATTGAACATGCATATCCTCCAGCCTCGATACAATAATTCTTTTTCAACAGAATCTGGGGTAGACTCCAGGAATCTACGTTTTAAAAAATATGTACTAAAATCCAACTTCTGCCTCAGGATTCCACCAAGAGCTGTTCTTCAGCAATGGTTTGTAGAAGGCCAGAAGAAAGGACTGGTCTACATCACAAGAAGTGAAGGACTACATCACTATCTCTGGCATATTTGCACTTGAAACTCAATCACCACATGTTTGGTCTCCCTATGTACAGTACGGGTTTGTGCTGGTAAGTGGTTGCCCCACCAATGACTACATTTCCCAGTCCATCACACATTTAAGTGTCAGCATGAAACTGGCTCACACCAAAGAAATGTCAGTAAAAGTTAGGTGTATCACTTTCAAGTTAAAGTTTTTTAGAAGCTGGTGTGCTTTCTCCAACTTTTCTTTCCCCTTCATCTCACTGGTTAGATACAGATAATAAAACCCTAAAAGATCACAAAGATCCAAGACAGAAGAAACACAGATTCCTGAATTATTTCACAAAGAACTGCCTATGAACTATGAACATTTGCTTCAAAGTGTTAAGTGAATAAAAATGAACTTCTATCACGATAAGTCACTAAAATTTAAGGGTACCTCACAAGGAGCTAGCACATCCCTAACTAATATATTCTGTATGTGTCTACTTACACAACAGTGTAATGCATGCATATATTCATTTAATCAACAGAATGTGTTGAGAACCTTTTATGTGCTCAAGATATTATCGTGAGCAAAAACACATGTAATCCCAATCCTTGTGAAGCTCAAAATTACTGAAGTGTATGTGTAAGTGTAGACATCTACATTGGGGTTAACTGGGATGGGGGAAAGCAATCAATACAAACAAACAAACAGAACTTTCACTCTCAATCAAGATAGAATAACAGGGATCATATTCACCACCCTGCCTGACACAACTAAAAAACTGGAAAAAACATATGAAATGATTTTTAAGACACTGGATGCAGGCAAAAAAAAAAGTGATCCTCCAGAAATGGGAAATAATAAAGTGAAGCCTATGAGTTGTTCCAGCTTATCACCTGAAGAGATAAAAGCATTAGTAGATATGGATTAACTGTTATTAAACTGTATTTCATATGTTTAAGAAGCTAAGACAGACTAAGCATGTTAACTAAAATACTTAAAAGATCCAATCAAGCTTTCAGTGATGAAGACTACCATGTCTGTGATAAAAAAGAAAATAATAATAATACACTGTATAGAATTAACATATTAGACACTACAGGTGAGAAAAAGAACAGTGACACTGAAGACACAGCAACAGAAATCATCCACAATTAAACACAGAGAAAAAAAAAGATTAAAAAAATGAATGGAGCACCAGCGAGTTATGGGACAAGTTTAAGCAGTCTAATGTGCATATAACAGGAGTCCCAAAAGAGGAGAGAGGAGAGATAGAGGAGGTATGTAAATGCTTTTGAAGAAGTAATGACCAAATTTCCCAATTTCTAGAAAAAAACAAGCAACCTACCCACTTAAGAAGATCAACAAATTCCAAGCTTGAGAAACCTGAAGAGGACTACAACAAGGCATACCATAATCAAATCATTTGCAGCCACTGATTAAGAGAACTATTACATCACAGTACAGAGAAACAAAAGTAAGGATAACAGTTGACTTCTCATAAGAAACAGTGCAAGCTAGACCACAACGGAGCAACACCTTCAAAATAATGATACTGATAGAAAAAAATTATCAACCTGAAATGCTTTAACTGGTGAAAATACATTTCAAAAACAAAGATGAAAAAAGATCTTTCAAGATACACAATAGCTAAAAAAAATTTATCAGCAGCATACAACAAAAAATGTTAAAGGATGCCCTACAAGGAGACGGAAAATGTTATGAGATGGAAATCTGGATCCACATAAAGGAATGAAAAGCATTAGAAATGGTAACTACATGGGTAAATATAAGGATTCTTACAATGTAAACTGGCTTCCCAGGTGGCACTAGTCCGCCTGCCAATGTAGGTAGACAAAAGAGACACAGGTTCGATCCCTGGGTTGGGAAGATCCCCTGGAGGAGGGCATAGCAACCCACTCCAGTATTCTTGCCTGGAGAATCCCATGAACAGAAGAGCCTGGTGGGCTGCAGTCCACAGGGTTGCAGAGAGTCAGACACAACTAAAGTGACTTAGCATGCATAGCATGCATAGGCATTTTTAAATTCCTTTAAAAATAACCCGTTGTTTAATGAAAAAATAAGTTAAATGTCTCCTGAAATTTAAAATATATGAACAAGTAAAATATATGGTAATCACAGCATAAACACTGAAAGGGGGAAATAAAAGTACACTTGACCTCTGAACAACATGGGTTTGAACTGCACATGTCCATTTATATGTGGATTTTTTTCAATAAATCCATACTACAGTACCACACAATCCATGACTGATTGACTCCAAGGGTGCGGAACTATGTATACAAAGGGCTGACTGGAAATTCATATGCAGATTTTCAACCACAGGGGTCAGTGCCCCTAAGTCCACACTGTCCAAGGGTCAACTGTATTTTTGTAAGTTCTTACATAGGAGGTAGTATAATATCACTAGAAAGCAGAGACTGATTAAAGATGCATACAATAAACACTAAAGCAATCACGAAATTAGCAAAAAGACAACATATAACTGATAAGCCAACAGAGCAAAGATGAAATCACAAAAATATATAGAATTAATCCAAAATGCACAAAAGGGAAAGAGGGGAAAGAAACATAAGAGACAAAGAGAAAACAAACAGTAAGTTGGTAGATTTAAACCAAACTATATCACATTAAATATAAATAGTCTAACATAAGCACACCAATTAAAAGGCAGAGATTACTAGAAAGGATTAAAAAAAAGATCTAATGATGTGCCGCCTACAAGAAAACCCACTTTAAACAGGGAGACAAAAATAGGTTAAAAATAAAAGGATGGAAAAATGGGAACTATCTAGCTACTCTTAAAATAATCATCAAAATAAAAAGAATGACTACTGACATAATTTTGATTCACATGTTGCTATAATTCAGGAAATATTTTCATATTCAACAGTCCTTTACAAGTCTTAAGCTCTAAGTAAGTATCAATACTATCTTGTATTCTTCGTAACAGAATCCACCATTTGCATGTGTTCACACATCATTATCATTTCAATTATGTCAACAGTACTTCTAAATACAACAAACTAAAAATTTCAAACAAATTTTCAACCGAAACTAAGAAATTAGCAATATATCCTGGTTGATAGGTACCCACAATGTATTCTCAAACATGGACATATATGTCCAATAGTTCACTTCTATATAAATTGTGATTTCACTTAATATTCTGTACTAAGACAAAAGAGTCTGAGCCACATGACATAGGCCAAATATAACTACATCTCACCACACCCCCTACCTTTGGGGAAAAGTTTAAAAGAATATTGATTTTTCTTTCAGATGTATTCAACCAAAAATGTTTTAATATCTCTTTACGGCCATTTAACCATCAGCCATCCATTGAAACATTTATAGAGACATATACACCAGGCATTGTACCTTATTATGCTAGGCACCAGGGATACCAAAATCAGTGTTATACTCTTATACTCCTGAGAAACAAGTCTGTTGCGGGAGAAAATGGGAATATAATGTCATAATATGTGGAAATTATGTTATAGAATGATTTTTCTATCTTCTCAACTTTCTAAATGCGAATTGGTCCATTTCACCTAAGTGTGAAATTTATATACGTAGAGCTGTTTGTATTATTCCTTTACCACACTTTCAACGTCTGCAGGGTCTGTAGTGATATCCCCTATTTCATTCCTGCTATTGTCTTCTATTCTTGTTTTTTTCAGTCTTGTTAGAGGCTTGTCAATTTTATTGATCTTTTTAAAGAACCAGCGCTTTGCTTTGTTCATTTTCTCTAGTTTTTATGTTACCAATTTCATTGTTTCTGCTTTTTATCATTTTCTTCCTTCTGCTTGCTTCTGGTTTTATTTTGCTCGTCTTTTTCTAGTTTCTTAAAGCGGGAGACTAGATTGTTGACTTGAAACTTTTCCTTTTCTCTAATGTATAAATATTTAGTGCTACAAATGTCCCTTTAAAGTTTAATTACAGACTCAGAAAAAGAATGAAATTTAGTCACAAATTTGGGAATAAACATTAGAAATTTAAAAATGAGCAAGTGAGAAATAGAGCAAATTATGAAGAAAGACAAATCTCCAAGTTAAGATACAGAAAACATTCAAATTCAGCTGAATAGCACAGCACTATTATTCCTCAAAACATATGACTTGGACCTAATGGCTTCAAGTAAATAATCACAAAATCAACCACGTGTAGAGAGGAAAAAAATCCACACACAGAACGAAACTCCCCAAATGTGCACTACAGAAAATGCAAGACAAGGAAAGGGAAAACAAAGAATTAGAGTCTCTTTTTTTCCGTTCGTATTCTTGGGTGAGCTTCTTTACTATTGAGACCAATTCATAGATTCCTAAATGCTGCCCAACAGCAACTGAGACTGCACATACGCAAAAGAAAGGTGTAGAACTATAAAGATTTCACTTGAGTTGCCCCTATGAACAAATATTCATTTTGAATGTAACATATAGAAGAATAAAATACATTTTTGCTTACCCTCTGAGCTTTTGCAAGTTCTTCTTTTAATCTTTCATAGCCCTTTTCTCTGACTTCCAAAACAGATGGGCTTCGTAAGAGGGACAGACTTTCAGTACTCAACCCAAAAATATCATCACTGCCATCACAAGCCTCTGTTATAGTAGCACCCTGTAAAAACTCCCTCTCTGCACTACAGTTGTCCTTTCTTGTAGTTAATTTAGATAACCCAGCTGTGACTCCAGAGGTAGAACAAGGTGCTGGATCTGTACCATGGATGCTGTAAAGGAGAGTTCAAACAAACATCAGCATGTGCTCAAGTTACTAACTGGCATAAACACACATGCCTATAACTGCATTATCCAATTTGTTCACCACCAGATTAATAGTATGTCCAGAACCAAAGCAACAACATCTCAAGTCCTTCATAGCCATATATGGCTAATGGCTATCATCTTAAATAGCACAGAGAATATTTTCATCATGCCAGAAAGTTCTAATGGATAGTGATACTCTAGAACAGGGGTCTGCAAACTAAATGTAGAATAAATCCAGCCTGCCACCTGTTCCCTGAAGTCCCACAAGCCAAGAATGATTTTTACATTTTCAAATGGTTGAAAATAATCAAAATAATAATATTTTGTGGCTCAAGAAAATTATATAAAATCCCAAATTCAAAGTTCACATACAAAGTTTTACTGGCGCTTATCTATTTATATACTGCCTATGACTACTTTTGGAGAAGGAAATGGCAACCCACTCCAGTCTTCTTGCCTGAAGAATCCCACGGATGGAGGAGCCTGGCAGGCTATAGTCCACGGGGTTGCAAAGAGTCAGACACGACTGAGCGACTTCACTTTTATGACTACTTTCACACCTTAATAGCCACGTCCAGCAGTCGAAACAAAGACTGTGTAGCCCACAAAGCCTAAAATATTTGGTATTTGGCCCTTTACATAAAAAGTCTGCGACCCCTGCTCTTGATCATTAACATGTACTGCCCTTCGTAAACAACCTTATATTATTCAAATTTTCTAAAATAATAAAACTTAAAATAAGTTAACCAAGCAAACTCCATTTGTTTAATACAATGCTCTAAAACAAGCATCTTGATTCTCTCCTACCTGCCACTGGATATTTCTGCACAATTTAAACGTCTGGGGGAGGAATACACAGGTTGTGTAGGAAGGTCAGAAACATCTAAGGCATTAGCCTGGATAGCGGTGGAGCACAAAGCTGAAGGATGTGGCCGGTAGATGACACTAGGTGAGGTAGTCTGCTCTTGAGTTCCCGGTTCATACACAGCAAGAAGGTCTGGAGAAGTAGGTGAAGCAAGGTTCACTTCATGGAAGCCTTCCAAGGGGTCATTAGCCATAGCAAAAGCCTCATCATAGAACAACCTACATTAAAAAGCAGAAAATTATTTTGAGATAGTGACATTTAAAATTAAAGTAAGCTGTATATTTATAGAATGTGTTTAACAGTCCATTAAAAATATAAACTTAAACAGGAAAAAAATTACTCACTTAAAATTTAATAAGTGACCTCGGAGTATAAATACTATAAAAGGCACACGATATGATTCAGAATAAACTTGAAAGTGATGGATAACACTGTTACAGTAAGTAATTAATAAGTAACAATGAGGAATGAATAAAAATTTGCCTGATATTAACTTTGCTATCATATGTGACTTTGGTTAGAAAATGAAGAGGCGGTAAAGACAGATACACACACTCGGAATAAGACAGACTAAGTTCAATGAACTATTCTGTTCCGCTTCAGAGAAAGTCACATGTGACTGGATGACTCAGTGTTTTCTCTTCTTTTATTCTGAAATAATTTCAGATTTACAAAAAGTTGCAGAGATATATATATTTCACCCACATTATGAAACTGTTAACATTTCAGAACGATTTGAGAAAAGGTTTTACGCATGATACCCATTACCCCTTAACATCTCAGTGTATACATCCTAAGTAAAACATTACCAAAATCAGGATGTTATTAACACTGACCACTATTACCATCCAAACAACAGGCCCAATCAAAGTTCACTGATTATCCTAATAATGTTCTCAATAGGCCCAGGATCCAACCTAGGATAATGCATTTCTCTAAGCCTTAAATTTTCCCTCTAATGGATTGAGAATGGGGATAATAATACTCCCTTCCTTCTCCAGGTTGCAGCGAGGATTGAGAGAGAAAACCCACATGAAGTATTTAGTAATGTACTATGCATCTGGCACAGAGTACAGCTCAATAAATATGTTATCAGTCAGCCATTAACAGTAATATGTATGCTTCAGTTTCTCCATAAGTAAAAAATATTTCATAAACTACACAACTATATAACAAAATTTACATGAAAACTAAAAAGTGTACCACTCAAGGTTTTCACTTGAAAAATATAAAGAAATCTTATAAACTTTTATTGATTTCCCACTGTCTAAAGAATAAATTCTGAACTTGTTATTCTGAAAATCAAGGTCTTCTACAATGTCAACTCAATCTCTCTTCTCAACTGTTTCTTTATTACAACAGTACTTTGATAATCTTGACTAATACCTTCCCTGAACTTCGAAAAAATCCCAAACATAAGCACCATTATAGCACATAATTTCATCATAAAATACAAAAAAAAAAAATTCATTAAACTGAAGAATTTTCTCATATTCTTAATAAAAAAGTGTTAAAAAATAAGACAAGTAGGGAACAACAAAGGCCACAGTAAAGTTGGGAAGGAAGGGAATTGACAAAATATTTATACACTCTCAAATTACAGATTACTACATGTAATCAGACCTTCAAAGACATACAGTCAGCCCTCCATATCCAGGGATTCCACATCCTAAGGTAGAAAAAGTTCAGAATAAATATTTCAGAAAGTTCCAAAAAATAAACTTGAATTTGCCACACACTGGCAACTATTTACACAGAATTTACACTGTATTAGTTATTATAGGATTATAAACGATGACTTTAAGTATACAGGAGGATGTGCATAGAATACATGTTGATACTGTGTCATTCTATATAAGGGACTTGAGCATCCAGGAATTCTGATATGCAGTGGGAGTGAGTCCTGAAACCAACACCCTGTGGGTACTCAGGGACAACTGTATATGGACAATCAAAACTCTAACTATTAAATCTGCAAATACCAAATTTCAAATCCAATGAATGTTTTCTTTATTGTAGTAAACAGTAATATCAGTCCTTAAAATGAAACTAAACTTTGCTTTTTTACCCAAAATATTCACTATCCCAAAAGGAAGATCATATCAACAAGGAATTTAAAGTATTTAACGTTCAATTTTAATTTATTACCTTTCCCTAAAACAATATTTTTCATTCATTGTTCATAATACACACACACCCCAAAGCAAACATTTAAACCTGAATATTTCATTTTCATGTGAATATAGTTTACCAATCAATTCACTCGACAGGAGAAATGAGGTTTTCATTAAACACTGATATTTCATCAGGAACCATGATACTTTTTCTTTGATAGCATATGCTCCTAATTCACCTCTTTATACCTGAGAGGTTCACTGAATCATCATGGGAAAGCATCTGCATTTCTGGAAATGTAAAATGGCACAAACCTTATGAAGGAAAATTTGACAATATCGACAAAATGACACAGTCACTGAATCTATGACCCAGCATGCCCACTTGACAGGGCTTTATCCCAAATATAAATGGGCAAAATAAAAAAGAAAAGATATATTCATAAGGCCAAAGGCACTAGCAAAAGACTGACTGAATGAACCATCATAGGTACACCATCATCATGAAGCCCTATATAGCTATAAAAATAAATGAGGAATACCTACATACTGCTATGAAGGAAACCTGAGAATATGTTGACATTAAAAAACAAGCAGTTATATAATAAGCTACCTTTTATATAAAAACAGGGAAAATACAAATTTATATGTATATAATTATATATATTTCTGTGTACTTATATTTTAGAAATAGGATATACCAAAAATTAATTTAAAAAAAAAGTTACCTTTAGGAAAAGGGCAAGAACAGGAAGAGGAGACAGGCAGAAAATCTAGACTTTTCCAAATGTACCCTACTTTGTAGATATGAATTTGAACTTGGAACCATGTACATAAGACAAAATTAGGTTTTTTTTTTAAATCTTTAAAAATAAAAAATGAATCTAGCTCCATTTGGTACTTTATAACATTGAAAAAAACTATTTCAAACGATTTTAAAACACAGTAATAAAACTGTATATCCCCAGTGGCATATATTCTAAGAACAAAAGGAAATTAAAAAAAAAAAACAAAACACTATTTTCAGTAATCATATTAGTAATGTTGATACTGCTATTCTGAAACTACTGTATAAGATTAAACAATATCATTCAGAATTAAAATTTTCAGCATATGAGAAAAGAGACACAAATACAAAATCAAGGAGTTTAAAACTCTGAAGTCCTAAATTTGAATCAGAAATACCAGGAAAATCTCTTCTATTTATAAAAATGCCTACCTTTATCCACTGAAAAGGTATAACAGCAGTAACCAACTCAGGAGCAATGAGTACCTCTTATGCCCAGAGCAGTATCATATCCTACCAAAAAAAAGAACAATGGCAACTCTGAGGAATGGCTGACCCCAGGCCCGGGACAGTAATATACAAAAGGACCTTGGAACATCTTGTTTTACCAGGAAGCAAGAAAGCTATCAAAGACTACTGAAGAGGTATCAAAAGGACTCCCACTAACCAAAGATGGGACAATCCGAACATCAAAAAGGACAATCTCTGTTAAGAACAAACAAAAAAACCTAGTTTTAAGCTCAAGGTTTCATGATTATACTAAAAATAAAACAAACAAAAATAAATTTCACTGACTCCTTTTGATCAGTGCCATGTAACCAAAACACTATTTTGAAAACTGGTAAAATAAAGAATCCAGTATTTATCCTGACTTTCCAATGTATCAGAGAATTAAGAGTTTATGAGGAAAAGTCCTTCTTTTCAAAGAGTCCCGCTTAATAACTTTGTAATCTTAATGAAACAATGAGTCTAGGCAACAATTATCAATAACTATTAAAACCCTAAGGTAAAATGTGGGGGACTTTATAATTAATGGATCAAAATGACAGTACTTGAACTCACTGATGACTTAATATCACGAAAAGGGAGAAAATCATAAATTATGAGAATTATGTGGTAAAATAGGGAATGAACACTATTACCATTCATGAAGTATTCTTGACCCCCTCCCCTAATAAAAAGAAAATGACCTCAATTCAATTAACCCTCTAGGTGATTATCAGTTTGCAGGAAATATAGAGGACAGTATGTGCAGGCTTAGTCATGTCCAACTCTCTGCAACACCAGGGACTGCAGTCCACCAGGCTCCTCTGTCCATGGAATTTTCCAGACAAGAATACTGGAGTGGGTTGCCATTTCCTACTCCAGGGATCTTCCCAAGCCAGGGATCAAACCTGAGTCTCCTGTGTCTCCTGCATTGGTATACCTTTACCACTGTGCCACCTGGGAAGCCCAATAGAGGGTAAAAGGACGTATTAAAAATAGCACCATATGAATAAAAACAGCAAAATCCAGACTTTGGGAAACTCTACTGGATAAATCACCTGGTTTTTCAATAAATAAAAATGGGGGGGAAAGGAATTTATAAAGAGACTTGAGACATAAATAAATATAATGTGGGGACCTTGTCTGAATTATCTGAATTAACCAACTATAAAAACATATTATGAAAAAAATCAATGGAACCTCAACACTGGATATTACTGATATTATTATGAATTACTGTCAGTTTTTAGAGATAATAATGGCATGATGGTTATGTGAAAAAAAATTTATCCTTTAGAGATACCACAGAAATATAGAAGAAATTAAATTCCTTGGATTTGCTTCAAAATAATCCAGGGGAGAAGGACGGTATGGGGAGCTAAGTTACCCAACTCACAGGATTACAGAGCTGTTTCTCCCATCAGTTCAGTTCAGTCGCTCAGTCATGTTCGACTTTTTGAGACCCCATGGGCTGCAGCACCCCAGGCTTCCCTGTCCATCACCAACTCCCAGAAGGTGCTCAAACTCATGTTCATCAAGTCGGTGATGCCATCTATTTACTGAGCATTTACTAAATCGCAGGTATAGTGCCAGTACATGTATAGCTGAGGAAGCTGCAGCTTAAGGCAACCAGGATTAAAATCTCTGGCTGTTGGGACTTCAAAGTCCTAGTTCGTAACCACACCACACTTACCACCACTAGAATTGCTTTGCCTTTCCACTGTTTGACAGTTCACGTAAAAATGTTTCTCCTTAAGTTGAATTAAAATCCATTAGGTGGCTCAGACGGTAAAGCGTCTGCCTGCAATGTGGGAGACCCGGGTTCAATCCCTGGGTGGGGACGATCCCCTGGAGAAGGAAATGGCAACCCACTCCAGTATTCTTGCCTGGAAAATTCCATGGACGGAGGAGCCTGGTAGGCTACAGTCCATGAGGTCGCAAAGAGTCGGACACAACTGAGCCACTTCATTTCACTTCACATCCCCGCAACACCCACCCTATTTTTCCTATAAACATTCAACTGTTCTTTCAAGATGTTTTCATGGAGAGTCTACTATGTGCCAGGCTCTGGGGAAAGATGATGGTAAATCATCTCTGCTCTCAAATAGTATCAATATAGTAGGAGACACTGACAATTGGAGGCAATGACACAGTGTGATAAACACCACAGAATAAGCAAAGGCTACCAAGACACCACACAAGAAGACCAAATAAATCAGAAGGAAAAGACTCCCAGAAAAAGTAAAGCCAAAGAAAAGACCCAAAGAAATAGGAAATCATGAGAAACATAAAGCCCTTGGAAGGACTTTTCAGGCATGTCTAAGGTATAAAAGTAAAGCATTTATGGAAAATGTTTCATAAACTGGAGCACAGGTTAGGAACATAAGATCCAAACCTCAAAGAGAGGCAGGTTTGAACCCTGCCTCTCAGTAGTTCAGTCAGTAAAGAACCTGTCTGCAGTGTAGGAAACCCAGGTCTGATCCCTGGATCAAGAAGATCCCCTGGAGAAAGTAATGCCAAACCACTCCAGTATCCTTGCCTATAAAATCCCAGACAGAGAAGCCTGGTGGGCTACAGTTCATGGGCTCCCAGTCGGGTATGACTGAGCGACTAACACTTTCACTTTTCTATCAAATTACTGGGCCAATGTGTGCCTAGGTTCTCTCATCTGGAAATCTAGCTTGGTTTGCTTCCTCACAGGTTGAAAATTAAAAGAGAAATGCAAGCAGAATTTAGTAGAGTACCTCAGAACACTGCCTTTATGTACAATGTTTTCATTCTGAGGGATACATTAAAACACTGTTTAAATTCCGGTCACTCCTGAAAAGGAGATTATTTGAAGATTAAATGTAGACCCCTTTTTCAAGCACGTGAAATTTCCATAAAATGTGTAACTTAGCTGGTAATGAGCTGCCAATCACAATGATCTGAAAATCTTTTGCTCTTTCAAATGGAAGCATTAAGATTTGTTTTGCATTCAAAGTTCTTATACGAATAAAACAAACTGCTATTTTTAAGCAGTAGTACTCTCTGCATTGTGTGTGTGTTCAGTTGCTCAGATGAGTCTGACTCTGCAACCCCGTGTGACGGTAGCCCACCAGGCTGCATTTCTTTCTCCAGGGGATCTTCTCAACGCAAGGATCAAACCCATGACTCCTGCATTGGCAGGCGGATTCTTGACCACCAGCGCCACCTGGGAAGCCCTAGTCTTAGCATTAAGTAGTCAATAATTCAAAACCTCAATTTCAAGTGCAGTTATCCCAATTCATATTAAACTTGTCAGAGATCACTACAAATGAGTGAAAAGGATGATAGCATTTAATTTTTATGGGTGAATTACTAACACAGTTTGAGTGGCCTTATTATCACTCGGTTTTAAGTAATAAAGCTGATCTCCAATTTAAAAGGTTGATCAAAATAATTTGCTTCTGATTCATAGTATTCATTATATCTTATTTCTTCTTTCCAGAAGTCAGCATTATCACAGCAAAAACAGCAGCCGATATTTACTGAAAGTTAATTATGTGTCAGTTAACTAAGAATTTCACATGTATCAACTCAATGAATGCCTAGAAAAATCTTAATGGTTTATACTTATTAAATGTACTTTATACCTATATCATTTTAGTGTAAGTATAATTAATATTTTTATCAATTATTTTTATTCCAGTTGAACGGAAGGATGATTGTCAGCGTCAACTCCTCAGGGCAAATCCTGGTACTAAGTTCTAAGAATACATATATGAAAATGGGCTAAAAAGAAGATGCATAGCCTATTATGGGCCACTAAATGATAATCCTAAAGAGAGAGAAGGAGGAAGACAATGCTTCAAGAAGAACTAAAGATATAAGTTAGATTTTTAAATGCCGAATAAGAGTCTGTAGATGAGCTAAGCAAGGAAATAATATAGCACAGTCAAGGGATGCGGGTTTGGCACTAATGAAACTAACCAAAAAAAAAAAAAGAGGACAGAAAATCAAGCTGGAGAAGCAGGTACGAGACAGATAATTAAAAGCTTCACTTAACATGGAAAATGTTACTTGGGGTTTTATCCTGAAGAGGTGCTCAGATCTACATTTTAGGAAGTACAGATGAATTGTGATGTCATTAGAAAAATGACTCCCAAGGACTTTAACTAGAGACAATAGACTAGAGGCAACTAGTTAAGAGGCTACTGCAACAGACTAGACAAGAGAGTATGCAAGTCACATATTGCAAATGAGGGGATGGAAGCATATATATTTAACATCTGTATATGAAAACATTCAGGATAGCTTCATTTATATTTCTATGTATACACACATATGCATTACATTATTACATTCTTTATGTGTGACATATACATATATACCTTATGTACATTATTCTAGTTATTCCTCTTAGCATCCCTTTGAAATGGTTCTTACCTCTATTTTATAGATTCAGAAACTGAGGATCAGAGAGGTTAATTAATTTTGTTAAGGTGAAACAATCAGTAACAGAGGGAGGATTCAAAGCCTGGTGTGTCTGACTCCAACACCTGCATCTGACTCCACTACATCTTAAAAGGTTAGGGATAAGACTCAAGATAAAGGTTAGATGAAGACACAGGATCTCTAAGGCAGTCTTACCCAACCAATTGTAAAAAGAAAACAATCCAAACAGAAGAATCCTATTTAATCTATGAATGCCTGTTTTACTTTCAGAAAGAAAAAACTAAAGTTTCTCTAATGCACTGCTACTGAAATGAGCATTTGCTGTTACTTTGCTGTCCTTTTTATTTTTTTCCCTACATTCTCTTTGCTCTCATCATTTCCTTATTTATTTTGCTGCTATGCTTCAATTTAAAATAAGTACTTATTCAGCTCCTTATAGTTTGTTGTGGGAGGGTAGGAATAGCATATAAATAAAATCAACAGAAACCTGATTTTAATATAATGGCCTTATAATATAATCAAAAAAAGTGTGGATGTTTGTAATTAGTAATCCTTACTTAAAAAAATTTCAAATGTTAATTTTTTAAAGTGTGAAACAGTATTGTAGCTAACTGCCTTTACCTTTTAGAAATACATAATGAAATATTTATAGATGAATTTATACAATGCCTGGGATTTGCTCAAAATAATACAGGAGAGGGAATAGTACAGAGTAGATGGGGCAGGACTGAACTGACAGTAGTTGATGGGCTAGATGATGGGAAATTTGAAGTTTGTCGTATATTTGCATCTATGTATTTTGTTTTAAATTCTCCATAATTAGAAAATTTTGAGATTTATTCAAATACTATATAAAAGAAACACAAAACAAAAAGGTGTATAAAAAATAATTTTCTCATTAACTTTCCCTAAAATTATAAAGTTGGTTTTCCAAACTAATATTTTGGTTGTAACAACAAAAAAATTCACCATTTACATTTTAGGAAGCAGTCTATGTTTACAAGTGTGAAATTAATTACTAACTCAAGGGAAAAATTAGTCAGATGGTCAGTCAAGCTACACAATCTTCCCACTCATTAAAACAGACCACAAATTAATTTCCATTTACTAATACCACAGGATGAAATGTACAATCTGACATATTACAAAATGTTAGTTATTGCAGATTCTTAAAGGTTTTCAAAAATTCTCAGAATTTACTAGGTTACTAATACTATGAAAAGTGTTAGCTGCTCAGCTGTGTCTGACTCTTTGTGACCCCATGGACTGTAGCCCACCAGGCTCCTCTATCCACAGAATTCTCCAGGGAAGAATATTGGAGTGGGTTGCCATTCCCTTCTCCAGAGGATCTTCCCGAGCCAAGGATCAAACCCGGGTCTCCTGTATTGGCAGGCACTGTATTACAAATTCTTAGAACAAAAATATAAAATATTTAAATATAAAAAAACAATTGTTTTCCAAGTTTCCTTCTCTTAAAAGTGGAAGCCTCTTTATTTTATATATGTAAGAATACAGGTCAACTAAATATTCAATAGGCACTGAAGTATATGTTGATTGGATAAATAAGCAATAAGAGTATTTAGGGAGGGAATAAATAGCAGAGCAGTGAAGAGCAGAGACAGTGATTCCAGGCCACCTTTAAAAATTGGAGATAAAACAACAAGTACCCTGCAGTAAGATTGGAGAAACTGTTTTTAAAGTTTGATCAAACAAGCATTTGATCAAACAAGCTTCAGAAAACCTTTCTAATTCAGATTCTGTTATTAACTGGCTGTGTGAACTAGGGCATGTCACTTAATTTCTCTGAGCTTCAGTTTCAACATCTATAATGGTGGTGGTATTATAGCCCCTGCCTACATTTGAGAAAATCAAGTAGCATATATGTCAATGTAAAAATGTCCTGAAGATTGTAAAGCACAACACAGATGAACGATATCTATAAAGATCTAAAAAAGAATAAATGAGGGGGTAAATAATAAGAGCCTACAAAGGGGTTGGTCTTACAAACCAGAAGGGAATCTTAGCTATCCTTGATAAAGGAGAAGGAAGGGAAAAGCAAGTCTTTCTGAGGTACAGAGTTCAAATTAACTCTCTTCCCAACAAGAAATGAATTAATGCACATTTACGTACTGTTCTTCAAATCTACTTTAGTTGTTCTTTTATATTTCATCTTGATCTGTCAATCAGATGCCCACAAACAAATACTCAAAACTATTATCTGGACACATCAAATGACAAATCACTTACTTAAATGGCTCTAAGGGGCTTCCCAGGTGGCTCAGTGGTAAAGACTCTGCCTGCCAATGCAGGAGACATGGGTTCAATCCCTGGGTTGGGAAGATCCCTTGGAGGAGGAAATGGCAATCCACTCCAGTACTCTTGCCTGGAAAATCCCACAGACAGAGAAGCCTGGCAGGCTACATTCCATGAGGTCGCAAGAGCTGGACACGACTGAGCGCACGCACACGCAGGCTATCATCAGTATGTTTCTGTATGCTTCAAAGCTACTCTCACATTCTTGCACGGAGTTTCCTTCCACTACCTTGTCAAGTCATAAACTTTATTATATAGAGTTTATCCAACTTCCATTATGCTTATACTTACAACAGTTGTCAACTATAAGCAACAAACCTCTCATACTTGAACTATTTCAATATTTCCATTCTTTTTCCTCTGATTTAAGTAATCTTAGCTTATGGTTAAAGCTATTTAATTTTGTGTTGCTGATATCCTAAGATAAATCAAGATTACTTTTTCACTTTTTTCTATATACAACTGAAGCTTATGAAACTACCTCACTTAGCTTTAAGTTGAAAGGGAAAGCAGAAGGGAAACACAGAGATAGCAAAGTAATGCTACCTCTTGAAAGTAACCTCTCCTTCCCTTAGTCCCTTCAATCCCTACTCTGAACACTCACTTTCATTTCTACTGCTAGACCAATTTCAACACATTTTAACATTTTTTTCGCTAACCATCCATCACCAAACAGCACAGTATCTACTAGGTTCCAGGCCCAATACTAAAGCTATACGGTGGGGTAAGATGCATTAAAGCTCTGCCCTCAAAGCATGTGTTCACTAGAAGATACCTCACTGTCAACAAACATTTACAATGTTAATATCAAAATGATACCAAAATATAGGCATGTGCTCCATGCTTTGGAAATATTAAAAAAAAAAAAAAACAAATAAGTACTATGTGGCAAAGGTAAGGACATCAGGACAGAAAAAGAGAAACTATTAAGAGCTAGAAGTGAAGTGAAAGTCACTCAGTTGTGTCCAACTCTTTGCAACCCCATGGACCATACCGTCCATGGAGTTTTCCAGGCCAGAATACTGGAGTGGGTAGCCTTTCCCTTCTCCAGGGGATCTTCCCAACCCAGGGATCAAAACAGAGTCTGCTGCACTGCAGGCAGATTCTTTACCAACTGAGCTATCAGGGAGAGCTAGAAAGGAGTCTTTAAATTTCTTCAGACATTTTCTTTTTAGGATATTAGATGTATTTAAGTAATTTAGTAACCAATTTACCACCCTTCATTGAACTACATCTTGTCTCGCACTCTACAGGGCAAAGGTTTGGTGTGAAAGGGTGTACTCCCTCAGATTACCCTCAAAGCTTTCCCTCAACACACAAGTATCACTACCAACTGCTAGTCCTTCTTTCTTCCCTACTCTCCAACTACTTAAGCACTTTGTCTTACCTGACACTCATTAAAATTACAACACCATATGTATGTGAAGGTAACTTCTAAATTTTGATAAACTTACAAATAGATATGGCAATGATTACATGGTCTACCTTCCAGACTTCTTATAAAGTCTTTCCTTTAACCCCCACTGTGACTTGCAGAGGAGATACTCAATGAATGTCTGATTTAAAAATCTCTGGTGATACACTAATAATTACTTATTACACCAATATTAAGTATCTCATACAAGCTAAATTAAAACCAATTCTTCAGCATTATATCTACACAGGAAGAAGTAGTAGACTGGTTAAGAGCATGGACATCAAAGAAAAACTGCCCAACTCCTAATCTAGTCCCCTCATTAATTAGCTTTGTGACCTTAAGCAAGCTCCGTAACCTCTCAGCGCCTCAATCTTCTCAACTATTAAATGGATAAAGTATTACCTAACTCCTAGGTCAATGCGAGAGTAAATGAGTTGGCATAATGCTTAGACCAGAACCTGATACACCCTAAGGGCTAGACTCTGTAGTAGTAGCAGCAGTGCTCGTATCACATCATCAGAAAACCTGTTTATTTTTTAACCAGTCTTCTTAGTCACAAAGCTCTTTTACAGAAGGTGTAGTTCAGGAACAGAAAGAGCAAGGCTGGTAGGATTTCCATTTGGGGCAGTCACATTCAGTGTTTAATCCTGGCTCTGCCATTAGTCAGCTATAGGACTACAGACAACTAAGTAACTAGAGGCAAGTTATTCACCTCTCTGACCCTCAATTTCATGATATGTAAAATGCAATAACACCACCTATACACCAGGAATGTCCCAAGGACTAGAGAGTCAAGGTACTTGAAGCAACAAGCACAGTGCACGGCACACTGTTGAGTTGTATCTGTTCCCGTCCTCCACCCCCTACATGGCGTATCTCGTCTAATTCTCATCCCATCATTATGAAGCTCATATTAGATCGAGCCATATTAAAAACAGCTGAATACTGGCAAACCCCAAACCGTTCAACCTAACACTACCCCCATTTACAAATGGAGAAAATAAGCTCAGAGGTTAAATGATTTACTCAAGGTCATATGCATGGTTTAACTGACCAAGCCAAAACTTAAAAAAGATAATTTTTTATTAAAATCGGTTCAGTGTGTCCTGCTCAGAAAGGGAGGGGGGAGGGTATACTAATTACCATAATACGTGTAAAACCACTGTAACCTGCAAGTTCTTGTTTTGCCATATCAAAAACCAAGATGATGACGTAGATTTCTAAGAATCTTTCAATCTTAAAAACTATTTGCAGTGGACCTCTCTGGTGGTCCAGTGGTTACAATTCCACACTTCCACAGCAGGGGGCACGGGTTCATCCCAGGTCAGGGAAGTTCAACAGGCTGCACTGCACAGCCAACACACACACACACAGACAGACACACACACACAGAGTGTCTATGTGTGCTGTAGAAGTTGAGGGTTTAGTGAAAATTAGAGGAAAATAATATTAAAGAAAGCATTAACTACACCAATTCAAAACCTACAACTGGATCTAATTAGAAACTCCACTAATTAGAAAATTCACAAAGCAGCTGAACATCAAATATTCATCCTGGTGAAAAGTTAGCAGTATTCAATACCATCGATGAGTTGTTTGCCAAATATACCAAAAGAGTTGCAGTCTATATATGCCCTTTGGTTCTCGAAATAGTGGAAATAGAAAAAAAAAAGAAAAGGGTTTTTTTTTTCGAATAGTAAGAAATATACTATTGTAGTAACATTATATAACCGCTAAGTTTATTTCTACATATTTCACAAGGGTAGGATTCTATCACACAAACCATATTTGGAGTACGTATCTGTCCAAACATGAAAAGTCCTATCAAAACGCACCACACTAGTAAATAAAACAGCAAGCGTTAACACAACAAGGCCCGGCCCCATCAAAGTGGTGAAATCTTTCAACAGTATCAAATATTTACTCTGGCTGGTTACAAATCTATTCTGACTGTTTTCTCCACTCTGCCTCCTTTCTCCTTGATATGTCATTCACCATTTTTTCCCCTTAAAATGGCATGAACAACAAAATAAGGATAATGAACAGAAACCGGGTCTTGCAACAGATTTACAATACAACAGTTTTGTTCTAATCCTCTTACTGGCCTCGGCTGCAATTATGTAATCATTTCACGGCAAAAGCTTACAAGGAAGCCTCTTTCTCGACACCGAAATGAAGCTGGAGGGGGAAACAGAAGTGGGAAACAGGTAGCCTCGGAATTTGCTACATTTCCGCGAAACTAAACTGTCTGCACCTTCGGAATCATCATTACCTGAGTGCCCTTAATTTTCAAGACTTTACCCTTTGGCCATTACAGACTTTTTTTTTTTTTAATCCCATAACAACTGGCAACTCTTCACGTGCTGCAGATTTCATCTAACACCATCACTTCCGAGTCCATTAAACTCTCTTTTCCCTGGGCGATCGGAGCAAGCTATCCACACTGGAAGGATAGTGTAATTACAATTATGACTGAACAGCTCGCCTCAACTCCCCGAAACAAAAGTCAGGTTGAACTGAGCTGTCTCCTAAGGCGCCGGTTCTTGACCACCAGGTTTCGCCGAAACCTCCCAAGGGTGACCTCTACGCCTTGGCGCCGTGTCCGGCTCGCCGTCTCCTAAGACCCTCGGTCCATCTCCCGCACGGCGCCGGCCTCCAGACTTGTTCGCGAAGTCTCTTTACAACGCGCTCCGCAAGCCCGGGCCCTCAGCTCCGGCCGCGCGCGCCCCGCCGACAGGTAACCTGGGTCTGGCTCCACACCTCGGGCGCTCTGGACCGCGCAGTTAATGAGTAACGCGCCCGAGGGACGGGGGAGGAGCCGCCGCCGCCCGACGCCCACCAGCGGCCCCAAGGGGCGCCCACATGCCCCCAAGGCGCCGAGCCTCCGCCACCGCCTCCGCCAGAGTCCGCGAGCCCAGGCGGGGGAGCGCGCTCGCCCGGGCCGGGACAGCCGGGCCGGGTCCCCGCGCGCCGCGCCCTCACCTGCACCTGCCGCGGCCGCCCCTCCAGGCCGGCTCGCTGGAGGCTGGTACGCGGGCACTGAGGGGGCCGGCGTTCCGCGTCCCGGGCCTCTCCCTCCCGCCGCCGTGCTCACCTGACTAACCTACCACCGCCGCGGCCCGCGCTCAGGGGCGCTCGCAGAGCCGCACAAAGCGCACGCCGAAGCACTCAGAGGCGGAGGAGGACGGCCGGCCGACGCCGCTACACTCTACCGCGGCGAGTGCACGGCTGGAGGAGCCGCCGAGGGAGCGCACGACTGCGCCTGCGCCGGGAGCTGGGCCGGGAGCCTGGAGCCTTACGGCCCCGCGGAGGGAAGGCGGGGTTGGGGCAGGGAGGGGGCGGGGAGGGGGCGGGGCGGGTCGGGTCGGGGCGGGTCGGGGCGGGTCGGGGCGGGTCGGGGCGGGGCGGGCGTGGGGCCGGAGGGGCCGACGCGCTCCCGCGCCCCCTGGCGCCAGGCGGGGCTTTCGCAGGTGTTGGGCGCGGGCCCCAGGTTCCTTCGCGGGTGGTTTCCTTGGGAACCAGGGCGAACTGGCGCTGAGCCTTATTGCCCTGGGCTTGACAGACGGTCTCCGGTTCACTTCGAGTTTGTTGGGCTCTCCAGGAGTCGGAAGATGAACCTTCGATATGAGTTGAGGACCACTATATACAATCTGAGACTCGGCACGCATGTGTACCTTATAGCGTGTGTTTGTGTGTGCGCGTGCGTGAGTCTCTGGGGGCATGGATAGGAGGAAGGGGAGTCTGATAGAACCTAGATCCTAGCATTCCAGCAACTGTTAGAGCATTCGAGAATGTCGTGTCTGTACCTACCTTCTCTCATCTTTCGTGTCAACTGTTTTACCAAACTTCCACCCACTTTAGGTCCTCCAGAGAGGACACATGAAACTACAAACCATGTTTCCGAAAATCTGATCAAAAAGAGGCAGTCACATCAAGTATGCATCTCTGTGTTTAGTCAGAGAAATACAGGCAGTTTATGCAATATGTATATTGAGGAGGACCCCCATTCTGTGTATTGATGCCATCTATTAGCGGCAATAAAGAAGAGTAGGTTATGTGTACAGCTATAGGAATCAGGATTCCTGGCTTTGAGGTTGGCACCTACTAGCTGTTGTCAGTGACCTTGAGCTAGTTGATCTCTAACAGCCCCAGTAAATGGGGATAATAAGACTGCTGCTGCTGCTGCTGCTAAGTCGCTTCAGTCGTATCCGACTCTGTGCGACCCCATAGACGGCAGCCCACCAGGCTCCGCCGTCCCTGGGATTCTCCAGGCAAAAATATTGGAGTGGGTTGCCATTTCCCTCTCCAGTGCATGAATGGGAAAAGTGAAAGTGAAGTCACTCAGTCATGTCCGACTCTTAGCGACCCCACGGACTGTAGCCTACCAGGCTCCTCCATCCATGGGATTTTCCAGGCGAGGGTACTGGAGTGGGGTGCCATTGCCTTCTCCGATAATAAGACTACACACCTCAATAAGTCGTTAAGAAATTAAATAGCTTAATATATGTAAAATACTTAATGTACTTCATGACACAGTGCCTAATGAATATTGTGTATTGTCTAAGTAGCTAAGTCGTGTCAGACTCTTGAGACTCCATGGACTGTAGCCTGCCAGGCTCCTCTGTCCATGGGATTTTCCAGGCAAGAATACTGGAGTGGGTTGCCATTTCCTTCTCCAGGGGATCTTCCCGACCCAGGGATTGAACCAGGGTCTCCTGCATTGCAGGCAGATTCTTTATGAACTGAGCTAGAAGGGTGTGTAATGAATATTATCTATTAATAACATTATTACTGTTATCATCCACCTATAATAAAAACAGAAACCTAGAAAGTCATTATTTACTCTTTTATACTCCATCTCCAATATATCAAGTCTTACCTATTCTAATTCAGAAACAATTCTTAAATATACCCCATCTCTTATTTACTGGGACTAGACATGATCTCCCTCATGAGGGAGATCTATTCTCGAATCCACTGCTCTCCCTTACACCATGTCATTCATTTATCAAACGTTTATTGTGTTCAATCTGTGTACCTACTACTAGACTTGGGAAGAGAGAAACCATTACACACAATCTCCATCATCCAAGAACTCAAACATAGTGAAGAAAACAAATATATCAATAATAACCAAGTGAAATAAAGAACTGTAACAGAAAGTAGTCTTTCCATGAAAATGTGTTATTTAATAAATTTTTCTGGTGGCCAATAACAGAAATCCATTCAAAGTATAAGCAGAATGGGAGGAATTACTTTAAGGATATAAAGATTGCTCTCAGAATCCATGGGTAGGGGTGAAAGAAGCCTTGGGAATAGTCTGAAACCTGGGAATGAACTGCTGTGGAGAAGCTAGGAGGTCCCCTCATTGTGTCTCATCTCTCTTTCCCTTCCCTCTTACTGCAGATTATTTATGTACCTGGTATAGAGAAGCAATAAATAAATATTTGTTTAATGGATGGCAATTTGTGTAACTGTGAAATAAACTGGACCCAAAGCCAGTTCTCAAAACATTTCCTTATAAGTAGGTAACATGTTAAAATGACTCTTTTGTAGGGGATCATACAGTTTAGAGTCTAAGTCCTTTTAGACTTTTCTCAGCCCTTTCTCTCAGCTCTCTGATTTTTTCAGTTGCCTATTCCAACATCAGAAAAAGGATGTGAAATACAGAGTTGTCCATAATTGATTCCATAAGAGATACATTAGCGATGACTGTATTATACATGAGTTGTGAAAGCAAATTTTTATGTGATACAAGCACTGGCCCACAAGTAAATATTTTGCTAGACAAGGAAATGATAGACTACTTTCTGTTGCAGTTAAAAACTCATAAATTAAAAAAAGAATAAATACAGAGAAAAAATTCAAAATAACAAACTTAAGCAAAATAAAATGCATTCCTCTCATGTAGGTTTACACAGTGCAGATTTGATATGGTGGCTCTCTGATCAACATGGACACAGGCTTCTTCTATCACATGGCTTCACAATCCTGAAGGTTCAGCTTCTACCATCAACTAGGCTGCTCAAGCTCCAGCCATCACCTCCTTATTCCAAGCAGTGGAAAAGCAACAGAGGCTAAAAAGAACACCCCTCTTCTTAAAAACACTTGCGGAAGTTGTGTACATCACTGTACTTACACCTTACTGGTCAGCACTCAACTATAAGTGATGTTGAAACATACAGTTTCTATTGAGTGGGCATGTGCCCAGCTAGAAATCAATGGTTCTAATACTAAAGAAAACAGGAGAACAGATATTGGAGACAATTAGCAATATCTGATTCATCATTCCATATCAGACTTAGGATGAGAGAAATGGTGTCGGGGGAACATATAAATAGAGCAAAGGCATCGTAAGGAAAACATGATGTGATGAACACTGTACCTGGGACAACTGCAGGTAGATAGGTAAGCCTGGAAATATGTAGGATCCAGTTGTGGGAGATCTTAAATGCCAGACTGAGGAATATAGAATTTGGTTCAGTAGTCAGAAGAGAATTTCTGAAAGATGTTGAGCTAGAGAGTGAAATGATCTAGCCAGTGCTTTAGGAAGAGTACTGTGGTGGCAATGCCTGGAATGTACTTGGTGAGGTTGGGGGAGGTGACGAGAGGCAAGGAAAACAGACAGAAGCTATTATGAGATAGTAAGTGCCTATACTGCAGTAAAAATGGGAAAGGATGAATTTCAAAGAATGAGTTTGTCAAATGCAAAAATTGAGCAGATGTCCTCTCTCTCTCTCTCACCCTCCCCCTCTCCTCCTCCTTCTCTAAAGTTCAGAATCACTCTACCTATTTGAGATCAGCACCATGATTTTGTTTGGGAAAGTACCCTTCCACCAAGTTCAGTCCTAGTGACCCACATAAAATTGAATTCCCTGCCCCCACTTCCGGGGTGAGTATGTGACCCAGGCTTCACCAGTCAGAGAATCTTCCTGATCTCTGTGATTAGCTCATGATAAGCAAATGACTCAAGCAGGGCTGATAAAAAGTCAATTCTGAGACTTTTGGGAAATTTTTGGGAAAAGTGAATCTCTCTCTGAGGATTGCTGAGACCATTAAATGTAAGCCTGGGGCTACTGGCAGTGATCTTGCCACCCAATATAGAACATGCTTGAGAATGGAACTGATGGGCAGAAGGCAGAACTGAGAGATGAGAAAAGCAAGAGTGGGTTCTGATGACATTATTTCACTTCCTAGGCCAAGCTGTGACTGAAGCTGGAGACCCTGAACTTTTCAGTTATATGAGCCAGTAATTTTCTCTTTGCTTAAGACAATTTGTATTGTGTTTTCTGCCACTTGCAAATGAATATACAGAAATAAAGGCAAGCATGATAATTCCAAGCCTTAAAAAGAGTACCAACTACCTTTGTCATACATAGTACTAAAAGAACTGGCTCTAATAAATTTTATCTGTTCCAAAAAACCAAATCTACATTCAAAGAGAGGATGTTCGATATAGCTGGGAATGTTCACAATGCTATGAAAGCTCTGAAAGTATTTAGCGTCATAAAACATGGGAGCGGGAGGAGAATATTAATTCATCTCACCTCCTCACCTGTTTTCACAGTCTAGGAAACTGAGACTCAGAAAGATGGGATTTACGCAAAGTCATAGAGCTAATATATGCTGGTCTTGAACCCAGGTCTTTGGAATACTAGTCTATATATTTTCGGAATACTAGTCTGCTAGTCATTGTATCATTCTGACACTTCAAAACAAGACATCTAAAAAATGCTTTCAAACACATTTGAAACACATGTATTACTAACAACTTCCTATGAAGCAACTGTTTTGAAAGGATAATATTCAACTTGAAAGCCTGGGAGTGCTGACAATATTCACCACATTCTTGTGAGGGTAGATGGTCTTTCTGCACAAGGTTGCTGTGACTCATGCCATTATACAATTAAGAGAAACCAACCATGCTGGGATGCGCATTAACACTGGACCTGTGTAGTTGCCTGAGCCAAAATCAGCCCTGTGTGTTTTGACTAGATACGAGGAAGGTCGACTTTCAACAGCATTTTGTTGAGTGAAACAAACCCAGTCAATATCCTTCTCTTTGACAATATGAATTTGAAAATAAGTATACATAGGGAGAGTTATTAGTCAAGCTCAACTGGTAACCCAAAGCAGAATAAACTATCCTTTATCCTTTAGTCATCTTCATTATAGGAATTCTGGAAAGCCATATGTCCTATAATATTAATAATCCCTGTGTCTTTGTAATAATTCTTTAAGCATTCATTCCCTTATTTACTGAGTGTCCCTTACATGCCAAATTCTGATTTAGATGTTGCGAATATGACAATAAGAATAAGACAGTGACCTGGCCTTTATTGCTTACATTCTAGTGGAGGAAACAGTCAGTACAGGAATAAATATATAACAGCATGTTAAGTAATGAGGCGCGCTATGAAGAAAAGTAAAGGACTCGTTACTTCATAAGAACTTGGTCACATGGCCAAACATGGCTGTAAAGGAAGGCTGGAAAGTGTAGTCTTTACAATGAAAGTCATCTCCCCAGGAAAAATGGAGAACTAGCAGTCTGCCACAAAGAATACTGGAGGGGAAGGAAGAGAAGTCACATACACTGTATCTAACACGTCCACAAAATAACAAATAATTCACCACATGGTTAAGTTGACCCTAGTGGAGTTCTTGCGTGGTGGTCACATAAATTGTAAATAACCTGTATTCCTTGAGTCAGTTTTGGGGGGTCTGAGGCTATCTGTCTATTAAACTAGGCCCTATTTTGGTGTTTCCAGTCATCAATATTTACTGCATATCATTAGTGTGCTAAATACCACTCAATTGAATGGGTCACAGAGTATTTTTGAGGTAGAAATAAAAATGTTTCTCCATTCTCCAAGAAAACTATTCCTCCTCAGTTCTTCTCTGTTGCTACATATGTTATCTCAGCCAGTCTTATTTATAAAAACAATATCTTTTCTATTACACATATCAAGAGTTCTCATGTAAATACTCATGCCTGTATAAACCAGTCAGCTAATAGTATTGAGCAGCCATCTACAAGGTGTGATTATTGAACCACCAGCATCAGAATCACCTGAGGTGTTTGTTTAGCCCAGGCTTGATGACTTAGAATCTTCGAGGACTGAGACTAACTGCTAAAGTTTTTAACAAACACTGAAAGCAATTCTTACAATACTAAACTTTAAGAATCAACAGTGAAGGCTATGAGGAAAGTAAAAGTCTACCAAAAAGGCCCTACAATCTAGTTGAGATAATATAATATATACATAAAACAGTGACTTTTAAAATGTGCTATGGAGAAATTTCCAGAATTAAAATGGAAGAGTAAATATAGCATCTTCTACTACTCCTTCTACTCTAAGAAATTATCCTGTAGCAAAGATAATGACACACAAGAATGCAAAACCCATTTCCACTGAAAAAGGAGATGCCTGAAACCTTGAACTACAATATATGTGGAGGTACAATGAAGGGCAGGAAGACTGATAAAAAAATGTCAGATGGCTACAGACCTCAGAAAACATCAACAAAATCAGTTCAGTTCAGTTGCTGAGTCGTGTCTGACTCTTTGCGACCCCATGAATTGCAGCACGCCAGGCCTCTCTGTCCATCACCAACTCCCGGAGTCTACCCAAACCCATGTCCATCGAGTTGGTGATGCCATCCAACCATCTCATCCTCTGTTGTCCCCTTCTCCTCCCGCCCCCAATCCTACCCAGCATTAGGGTCTTTTCCAATGAGTCAACTCTTCACATGATGTGGCCAAAGTATTGAGTTTCAGCTTCAACATCCATCCTTCCAATGAACACCCAGGATTGATCTCCTTTAGGATGGATTGATTGGATCTCCTTGCAGTCCAAGGGACTCTCAAGAGTCTTCTCCAACACCACAGTTCAAAAGCATCAATTCTGCGGCGCTCAGCTTTCTTCACCGTCCAACTCTCACATCCATACATGACCACTGGAAAAATCATAGCCTTAACTAGACGGACTTTTGTTGGCAAAGTAATGTCTCTGCTTTTAAACATGCTATCTAGGTTGGCCATAACCTTCCTTCCAAGGAGTAAGCGTCTTTTAATTTCATGGCTGCAATCACCATCAGCAGTGATTTTGGAGCCCAAAAAAATAAAGTCTGACACTGTTTCCACTGTTTCCCCATCTATTTCCCATGAAGTGATGGGACCAGATGACCATGATCTTAGTTTTCTGGATGTTGAGATTTAAGCCAACTTTTTCACTCTCCTCTTTCACTTTCATCAAGAGGCTCCTTAGTGCTTCTTCACTTTCTGCCATAAGGATGGTGTCATCCGTATATCTGAGGTTATTGATATTTCTCCCGGCAATCTTGATTCCAGCTTGTGTTTCTTCCAGCCCAGCGTTTCTCATGATATATTCTGCATATAAGTTAAATAAGCAGGGTGACAACATACAACCTTGACGTACTCCTTTTCCTATTTGGAGCCAGTCTGTTGTTCCATGTCCAGTTCTAACTGTTGCTTCCTGACCTGCATACAGGTTTCTCAAGAGACAGGTCAGATGGTCTGGTATTCCCATCTCTTTCAGAATTTTCCACAGTTTATTGTGATCCACACAGTCAAAGGCCTTAGAAAGCATCACTACGAACAAAGCTAGTGGAGGTGATGGAATTCCAGTTGAGCTATTTCAAATCCTCAAAGGTGATGCTGTGAAAGTGCTGCACTCGATATGCCAGCAAATTTGGAAAACTCAGCAGTGGCCACAAGGACCGGAAAAGGTCAGTTTTCGTTCCAATCCCAAAAAAAGGCAATGCTGAAGAATGCTGAAACTGCCGCACAATTGCACTCATCTCACATGCGAGTAAAGTAATGCTCAAAATTCTCCAAGCCAGGCTTCAGCAATACGTGAACCGTGAACTTCCAGATGTTCAAGCTGGTTTTAGAAAAGGCAGAGGAACCAGAGATCAAATTGCCAATATCCGCTGGATCATCGAAAAAGCAAGAGAGTTCCAGAAAAACATCTATTTCTGCTTTATTGACTATGCCAAAGCCTTTGACTGTGTGGATCACAATAATCAACAAAATACACTTGGACTATTAACTTAGGGAAAAAACCAAGACTCTTTCATTTGAAATAAGAGAATAAAGGATGTGTATTGGCAGCAATGCCTCCCCTCATCCTGATTTATTGTGAAAGAGAAGTAAGTAAAGGCACAGTTGGAAGAGGAACAATTCAGACATGCCATATATGCAGGAAGCACTCTGTTTCTGAGGCAAGATGGAAAAGATAGATTCTGAAATGTGAGCAGACCTGCAACCACCAGTTCCTCTTAGAAGTAAGCTGAAGGAACCCATCCACATAACCTTTGTGTCATGAGAATTCCTATTGGGCTGGAACATGGTTGAGTGGGGGCTCTCCTCAGCATAAACCTTTTGTAAGTTGCATATGTTGGAAAACTTTTCTTTCAGAAATGAGTAGCCAATCAAAAAGGAACCAGCATGCAAAGATGCTATAAAAAAAAAGAGAAAGGAATAGGACATAATAGCAAATTAAAATTCTCATTAAAAGAAATGTTGCCATTAATGGATGGACATAGAGATTGTCATATTGAGTGAAATAAGTCAGACAGAGAAGGAGAAATATTGTATGACATCCCTTATATGTGGAATCTAAAAAGAAATGATACAAATGAATTTATTTACAAAACAAAAATAGACTCACAGAGAATGAATTTATGGTTGTCAGTGGTAAACAATGGGTGTAATGGATATTTAGGGACTTTGGGATGGACATGTACACACTGTTGTATTTTAAATGGATAACCAACAAAGACACATGGAACTCTGCTCAATGTTATGTGGCATTCTGGATAGGAGGGGAGTTTGGGGGAGAATGGATACATGTATATATATCTCGGAGTCTGCTGTCCACCTGAAACTATCACATTGTTAATTGGCTATACTTCAAGATAAAATAAAGTTTTAAAAATTAAAAAAATGTTGCCATTAAGCAAAAGAAAATTTTAACCAAATTTATCAGTTCGGTTCAGTCACTCATTCGTGTCTGACTCTTTGTGACCCCGTGGACGGTGACACGCCAGGCTTCCCTGTCCATCACCAACTCCTGGAGCTTGCTCAAACTCATGTCCATTGAATCGGTGATGCCATCCAACCATCTCATCCTCTGCCATCCCCTTCTCCTCCTGCCTTCAACCTTTCCCAGCATCAGGGAAAGGTTTTTTCCAATGAGTCAGTTCTTCGCATCAGGTGGCCAAAGTATTGGAGTTTCAGCTTCAGCATCAGTCCTTCCAATGAATATTCAGGACTCATTTCCTTTAGGATTGACTGGTTTGATCTCCTTGCAGTCCAAGGGACTCTCCAGAGTTTTCTCCAACACCACAGTTCAAAAGCGTCAGTTCTTCAGCGTTCAGCCTTCTTTATGATCCAACTCTCACATACATACATAACTACTGGAACAACCATAGCTTTGACTAGAAGGAAATGTATAGCTATAAATTTAAAAAGCTAAGGGTGCAACTTGGAAGAGGATCTTTGAAATGAACTTCTGTTGTTTATAAGCTACCCAGTGTATGGAATCTTGTTATAGTGACCTGAATGGGTTAAGACAGCAGGGTTATTTGTGGTGGTGGGGAGTTGGAAGCACTCTGGTAATGATCACCAGGAGAGTGAATAAGTAAAAACTAGTAAATGCATAGCATGCAGATGTATGCCACATTGGAAGCAACTAGTTAGATCTAAGCAACAGATTATATCTAACTGGTTAGAACAAAGCAACATGGATGGATCTTAAAAACTTGATGCTAAGTGAAAAAAAGAAAAAGATATGTGATCATTACCATGTATGTTCATTAAGAAGTGTATACATATAAACAATGCACATTTAACAAAAACAACTAACTGATATACATTTAACATAGGTTTGTGTGAATGATTGCCTACTGGGGATAGGAATATGAACAAAAAGGAAGAAGTAAATAAGACTGGCCTTGTATGTGTCAACTATGTTAACAAGTATGATTAACTCAACTTTCCTCTCTTCACTTGAAACTTTTGAAAATAAAGCAAAATCACAAAAAGAATTCAAATATTAATTGAAAGAAGTAGGAGGAAACAAAAGTAAACTATCTCAAAAATGAAGGCAGGCTTGGAAATAGCACAAAGGAGAATAAACACTTATTAAGGAAAACAACAGAAATAAAATATTTTTAAAGTGTCATGGAATACCAGATTGAGAAAATCAGGTAAAATGAAATAGAAATAAATGAACTGTTTAAAAAGATTAGAGAGAAAATTATGTAGATGCAAGAGAGACTGAAGAAATTCAATATATGCATAAATAAGAAAGAAAACCAAGAAAATAATATAGATATTGAGACAGAAAAGAAAGCTTACATAAATATTGGGGGGAAAAGCAAAATCTGAATCAAAGGATTTTATATCCAAGAATTCAATACCAGAGAAACGTATTCAAGTACAAATGTAATAGACAAGATATTTTAAAATGCAAGCAATATGGTTTTCATTGGCCCTTTTATAGGACATTAGTAGAGAATGAACTTTAGCCAACCATGAATTTAGAAAAAAATTTAAAAGCTGGCAGTGATCCTTGAATCCATTTATCTGTAGAATTAAGTCTAAAGCAAATTGTGAGAATTATGGTCATAGAAGAGAGTGTATTTTTAAAATCCTGACAATACAGCAATAAAACAACCAATAGAAGATGAAAGAAAAAAGAAATAAAGTAAACATTACCAGATTCAAATTCATAAAGCAAGAACTACAGAAATTCAAGAAGAAATCAACAGAAACCTTGACTAATCATGTCATAAAAAATAGCAAAATGAGTAAGGATAGAGAAGACCTAAGTAACATAGTTAATGAGGTAGGTTATATGCATACATATATACATATGTATTTATACATTTTATATAAAGGTATAAATATATGTGAATAAAAATATTTCTTCTCTTACCCATGGACTAGTCAGAAAAATTGGATATGCATCAAAATGGGCTTTCAACAGTCCTGAGAATTTTGTGTCTCACTCCCTTTTAGTATAGCTGGCTTCTCTTTTATTTCTTTTACATATTGAACTTCCAGATGTATTAAAAAAAAGTTTGAAAACCACTGCAACACACACACACACTTAAACAACAATGTAAAAATATTTATTTTATTTTACATTTAGAATGCACAGTCCATGTGCCCAATATATGGACTGAAATGCTCTAAAGTAAATGACCTACGTGACCCTGATGACAACAGAGACATTTTCAAAGGCTATCTCTGCCAGTAAGGAATTTGAGAAGTTTGATATAAATATGGATCTTTTTTTATAGGTAGGGTACCTGTAGTGAAAGAGGGAGTTCAGTTCAGTTCAGTCGCTCAGTCGTGTCCGACTCTCTGCGACTCCATGAATTGCAGCACGCCAGGCCTCTCTGTCCATCACCAACTCCCAGAGTCTACCCAAACCCATGTTCATCGAGTCGGTGATGCCATCCAACCATCTCATCCTCTGTCGTCCCCTTCTCCTCCTGCCCCCAATCCTACCCAGCATTAGGGTCTTTTCCAATGAGTCAACCCTTCCCATGAGGTGGCCAAAGTATTGGAGCTTCAGCTTCAACATCCGTCCTTCCAATGAACACCCAGGATTGATCTCCTTTAGGATGGATTGATTGGATCTCCTTGCAGTCCAAGGGACTCTCAAGAGTCTTCTCCAACACCACAGTTCAAAAGCATCAATTCTGCGGCGCTCAGCTTTCTTCACCGTCCAACTCTCACATCCATACATGACCACTGGAAAAACCGTAGCCTTGACTAGACGGACTTTTGTTGGCAAAGTAATGTCTCTGCTTTTAAACATGCTATCTAGGTTGGCCATAACCTTCCTTCCAAGGAGTAAGCGTCTTTTAATTTCATGGCTGCAGTCACCATCAGCAGTGATTCTGGAGCCCAAAAAAGTAAAGTCTGACACTGTTTCCACTGTTTCCCCATCTATTTCCCATGAAGTGATGGGACCAGATGCCATGATCTTAGTTTTCTGAACGTTGAGCTTTAAGCCAACTTTTTCACAAAGAGGGAGTAGGGATGCTCCAATTCTAATTCACAACAGAGGAGAAGTCTGATGCTCCTTGCATCATTCGTCAGGCGAATCTGTGACCTGAGCTGTATAAGAAAGATTCTTTTCCTGGTGTAAGAATGGAAGTTATTGTGGTCGTCAACATTTTTTGTGCTTATGTTCTTAACCATCACCAGATTGGACAAAGACAAAGCAGTGTATGCAGTCTGGTCTTATTCTAATGAAGTCAGAAGGCTAGGTTATGGGAACCTGTTAAATAGATGTTTTGAGATCAAGGACTTTCGGGAATGAAAGGACTCTCAGAGGCCCAACTTGCTCAACGTGCAGGGGCCCAAGAGATTGTGCTTTCTTGTCTGTGCTTTCTTTTTTTCTAGTCTGATGAAACATCTGAATATACTGAGCTTGAAACCACAAGGGAAAGGAAGGGCTTTTGTTTCAGGAAGTGAAGATCTCAGGCTCTAAGCAGCCACGCAAACTGAGCTCATGGCAACTTCTCTGAGCTTAATGGAATTATAGATTTGAGGAGTTGCTGTACTATTTTGGTAGAATTAAAGTCCAAGTTTCAGAAAACACATATTTTAATGAATATGAACCATACTTTAACTTTCTGCTTTTGGTGTGCAAACCTCAAGATGTTGTTTGAATTACCAAGTATCTCTCCTATCTATGTACTTGGTTATAAAAGAGATTTAATTTCACAGACCCAAAAGGAAACTGTGCTATCAAAAAAGACACAATTATAATTTGAGAAGTGGCGTATGAGTCACAAAATTGTCCTAAATTTCTGTCCACCTGGCTCCTTTTAATGAAACTGCTGAAACCTAGGCTGATAACAACTATCAGTAACACAAATATGGAGTAGAAATTCAGGATACACTAATTAAATACTGTCTGACATCTCAAGAATTGTTCAGTTGCATACATAATGACATTGTCACTGACATAATCAAAATTAATCAACGAGTTTTGCTTTAGGTAAATATTTTTCAGGACTGGAAATACTCTGACATCATTCCCATGTGAGATATATCTTGCCAGACAGGCAGACACTTTTGGCTGCAGGGAATGGGCATCTGTCACCAACTGCTTGAGCCAGCAATGCTAGCTCAAGGCCCAGATGATTCAGATAATTGTAGAATCTGACCTTGAGGAAGCAGTGTGGGAAATATCTAAATATTGCTTAGCATGATATTTTATAAAGAGTAAATGAACAATACAGTTCTTAATTAGTCTATCTCTTGGGGTCTTGAAATTCCCAGCATATTATAATTATGTGGCTTTGAGTAAGCCTAGCCGAAAGTGAGTCATCCCTAGTTTTAATAGGCTATATGCACATTTTTATTAACAGTTGATAATTTTGAAAGATTCTTTTTATATTAGCCTTAAAAATTGACAATTTTGAATACCATCAGGAGAGAATTCAGGCCATACTCATATGAATTCCTCATTACCCATAAAATATGAACATCATTATTCTAAAGAATTATAGAGGACTTGTGGTGAGAGCCTACAACAGATGCACAAAAACCAAAAATAAAATTACTCAAGCATATTGCAAAAGAAAATCATCAATTCACAACAGAAAAAACAAAGAGAAGAAATAAACAGAGAATAACTACAAAAGCAACTAGAAAACAAGTAATAAAGTGGCAAATAGGTACATAACTATCAATAATTATTTTAAATGTCAATGGACTAATTGGTCCCATCAAAAGACAGAATGGCTGATTGGATTTAAAAAAAAAACAGGACCCATTTATATGCTGCCTACAGGATACTCCTTTCAGAGATAAAGACACCTACAGACTGAAAGTGAAAGGATGGGAAAAGAAAGCAGGGTAACAATACTCATATCACACAAAATAGACTTTAAAACAAAAGCTATATCAAAAGACAAAGAAGGCCATTATATAATGATAAAGACATCAACACAAGAAGAAAATATTACACTTATTAACACATGTGCACCAAATACAGGAGCTTCCCTGGTGCCTCAGCTGGTGAAGAATCTTCCTGCGATGTGACCTTGATTCAATCCCTGCTGTGGGAAGATCCCCTGGAAAAGGGAACGGCTACCCACTCCAGTATTCTGGCCTGGAAAATTCCTTTAAATATATAAAGTAAACATTAATAGACATAAAGGGAGAAGTTGATAATTATACAATGCTAGTAGGGGAATTTAACTCCCCACTTACACCAATGGATAGATCATCCAGACAATAAGGCAACAGTGGTATTAAATGACACAATAGACCAGTTGAACTTAGTAGATATCTACAGGACATTACATCTAAAACAAGCAGAATACGCATTTATTTAAGCAGTGCTCCTGGAATGTTCTCCAGGATACGTCACATAGTAGGCCACAAAATAAGTCACAACAAATTTAAAAGGATAGAAATTATATCAGGCATTTTTTCACAATATAAAACTAAATCAACTGCAGAAAGAAAAATGAGGAAAGTACAAAGACATGTGAGCCAAACAACATTCTGCAGTTGGTCGATAAAAGAAATCAAAGAGGAATAAAAACATACCTTGCAAAAAATGAAAATAGACACAACTTTCCAAAGCCTATGGAATGCAGTAAAAGTAGTTCTAAGAGGGAGATTTATAGCAATACACACCTTCCTCAAGAAATAAGAAAAACCTCAAATAAGCAACTTAACCTACCACAGGAAGGAATGAGAAAAAGGAGAATAAACAAGGCCCGAAGCCTGAAGAAGGAAGGAAATCATAAACATCAGAGAGGAAATAAATAAAATAGAGACCTAAAAAACAATAGAAAAGACCCATGAAACTAAGAGCTGTGTTTTTTTTTAAAGATAAAATTGATAAACCTTTAGCCAGGCTTACCAAGAAGAAATGAAAGAAGACTCAATAAACAGAATGAGAAATGAAACTGCTATGGCTTCCACTGGGGTCAGCGTGACCACTAGGGCTCAACAAATGAATCTCCTGGAATTCCAGACAATGTGGGAGATTATCTTCAGGGCATCTCCTGCTTCGCCACCAATAGGAATGACTTCCAGAGGAACTTGATCCTCAGTTTGGAACTCTTTGCTGCCAGAGTATGGCTGGCCAGGAATTTGAGAGACATTGACCTAATACCACTTCAGCCTAGGATGTAGCCATAAAGACACGTGGAACTCCGGTGCTGTACTTGAACCTTCCAAAAACAGAGCCTCCAATCTGTGACCATCACAGGACTTGCTCTGATGGCAGTTGAAGTTTGATTCAAATAGACACCTTCCCTTCTCAGCCTGACTTTCTTTTCTTTGCTGAGTCCACTCAGAGCATCCTTCGCTGGTCAGCAGGCCCGTTTCAGCTAAAGTGTTGTCCTCTGTTCTGTAAAGTTTTGTGGTGGGTGGAGTGTGTCTTCAGGCATGTCCAACTCTTTGCAACTCTTTGGACTATAGCCTGCCAGGCTCCTCTGTTCATGGGGTTTTTCAGGCAAGAATACTGGAGTGGGTTGCCATTTCTCCCTCTAGGGGATCTTCCCGACCCAGGGATCAAACCCATGTCTCCTGTGGCTCCTGCATTGCAAATGAATTCTTTACCTGCTGAGCCACTGGGGCCCTGTAAAGGTCTGTACATAGTTCTTAATTATCTGCAGGGGATGATCTTTGGTCTTGCCCTGAGGAATAATCTAGGGGTATTTTAACAAATTAAGTAAAACTGTCCCTGTATGCAGATAACACAATACTATACATAGAAAATTCTGCTGCTGCTGCTGCTAAGTCGCTTCAGTCATGTCTGACTCTGTGCGACCCCATAGACGGCAGCCCACCAGGCTCCCCCGTCCCTGGGATTTTCCAGGCAAGAACACTGGAGTGGGTTGCCATTTCCTTCTCCAATGCATGAGAGTGAAAAGTGAAAGTGAAGTTGCTCAGTCGTGTTCGACTCTTAGCAACCCCATGGACTGCAGCCCACCAGGCTCCTCCATCCATGGGATTTGCCAGGCAAGAGTACTGGAGTGGGTTGCCATTGCTTCCTCTGATAGAAAATTCTAGTCTCCACCAAATAACTATTAGAACTAACAAATGAATTCATTAAAGTTGCAGGATACAATATTAGTATACAGAAATCTGTTGTTTTGTATGCACTAAAAATGAACTATCAGAAAGAGAAAGCAAAAAAATTCCATTTAATATTACATCCAAAAGAATAAAATACTTAGGAATAAACTTAACCAAGGAGGTGTAAGAACTATATCCTGAAAACTAAAAAACCTGACGAAGGAAACTGAAGAGGATACAAAGGAGTGGAAAGCTATTCCATGCTCTTGGATTCAAAGAATTAATATCATTAAAATAGCCATACTACCCAAAGTAATTTATAGATTTAATGCAGTCTTTATCAAAATACCCATGACTTTGGTCACAGAACTGGAACAAATAATCCTAAAGTTTATATGGAACCACAAAAGACCCTGAATTGCCAAAGAAATCTTGAGAAAAAAGTGAACAAAGCTGAAGGTATCATCACCCTTCCTGACTTCAGACTACTGCAAAGCCACAGTAATCCTAACAGAATGGTACTGGCACAAAAACAGACACATAGATGAATGGCACAAAATAGAGCCCAGAAATAAATCCATTTGCTAAGTTGAATTAATATATCAATAGTAAAGAGAGCAAGAATATACACTGGAAAAAAAGTCAGTCTCTTCAATAAGTACTGCTGGGAAAACTGGACACCTACATGTAAAAGAATGAGATTACAACATTTGGGGGACTTCCCTGGTAGTGCAGTTGATAAGAGTCTGCTTGCCAATGCAGAGGACATGAGTTCGATCTCTGGTCCAGGAAGATGCTGCAGAGCAACTAAGCCCATGCACCACAACTACTGAGGCCACACTCTAGAGCTTGCAAGCCACAAGCTCTACTGCAACTACTGAAGCCTGTGTGCCTAGAGCCTGTGCTGTACAGCAAGAGAATCCACCACAATGAGAAGCCCATGCAGCACAACAAAGAGTAGCCCCTACTCACCACAACTAGATTAAACCCATGCAAAGCAGCAAAGACCCAGTACAGCTAAAAATAAATTAAATAAATAAAAAATTTAAAAATAACATTTCCTCACACAATATACAAAAATAAACTAAAAATGGATTAAAGACCTAAATGTGAGACCCAAAACCATAAAACTCTCAGAAGAAAACAGACAGAACACTCTTTGACATAAATGATAACAATATTCTTTTGGATCCATCTCCTAAGACAAAAAAAAAAAATTAAAATAAAAGCAAAAATAAACAAATGGGACCTAATTAAAATTGAAAGCTTTTGTGCATCAGTGGAAACCATCAACAAAATGAAAAGACAACCTACTAAATGGGAGAAAATATTTGCAAATGATATGACCAACAAGGGGTTAATATCCAAAATACTAATATGTAAACAGTTCATACAACTGTTTATACAATAAAAAAAAAAAAGCCCATCAAAAAATGGGCAAAAGACTTGAACAGACATATTCCAAAGAAGACATACAGAGGCTAACAGACATGTGGACATATATTCAACATCACCAACTGTTAGAGAAATACAAATTAAAACAACAATGAGACATTGGTTCACACCTGTAAGAATGGCTATCATCAAAAAGTTTACAAATAACAAATACTGGCTAGGATATGAAGATAAGGGAACCCTTGTACACTGTTGGTAGGAATGTAAATTAGTGCAACCACTATTGGAAAATAGGATGGATGTTCCTCAAAAAACTAAAAGTAGGGACTTCCCTGGTGGTCCACCTTCCAATAGAGGGAAAGCACGTTTGATCCCTGGTTGGGGGACTAAGATTCCACATGACACAGGAAAATCAAGCCCATGTATTGCAACTACTGAATTTGCACACCACAAGTAGAAAGAAGCCCATGTGCCACAACAAAAAGATCCTGCATGCCACCACTAACACTTGATGCAGCCAAATAAATAAATATTAAGAAAAAAACAAAAAAAGCTAGAACTACCATATGATCCAACAACTCTACTCCTGAGTGTATATCTGGAAAAAAGAAATGAAAACACTAATTTGAAAAGATGGAACACTTCAGTGTTCATTGCAGCACTATTTGACAATAGCCAAGGTATGGAATCAACCCAAGTGTCCATCAACAGATGAATGGATAAAGAAGGCATGTTACACATATATAATGGAGTAGTAGCCATAAAAAAGAATGAAATTCTGGCATTTGTAGCAATGTGGATGAACCTACAGAACATTATGCTTAGTGAAATAAGTCAGATAGAGAAAGTGATATCACTTACATGTAGAATCTAAAAAAATTAAAATAATACAGACAAATGTATTTGACAAAACAGAAACAGACTCACAAATATAGAAAGCAAACTAGTGGTTACCAGTGGGGAGATGGAAGGGAGGAGAAGCACATTAGGGGTATGGGATTAAGAGAAACAAACTACTATGAATAAAATAGATAAACTACAAAGATATATTGTACAACACAGGGAATTATAACCATTACTGTGTAACAACTTTTGATAGACTATAATCTATAAAAATACTGAATCAGTATGCTGTATACCAGAAACTAATATCATATTGTAAATAACTATACATCAATTAAAAAGATAATAAATATTTTAAAATAATAATTTTGCCTTTCCTTTTGGTCTGATCAGTATTTTACATAGTTTCATGCATATTTTGATTTTTATTCTACAGCAGGTCTGTTATTAAGATTTCCTGAGAAAGAAATCCAAAGAGCTGAAGAAGGAAGAATATTTTGTATTCTGTAATACAATAAATAGGCTTTAATGGGGTTAGTTGACTCTTAAAATGGATCTATTAAGTCAAGAAAATTGCAGATTTCAGAAATGCCATAGTTAACCATTTTAGGGAAAGTGGGGGAAGAGTGATCAGAGGCTATAGCAGTGGCTGGAAAGGGAGGGGGACAGGCTGCCCAAGAAAGAGGAAAAGCAGATGGAGTCCCTGCTGCTTCCTATAGGGGTCATTACCTTCAAACCTGTCAAGATGTCAAAGCATTAACAAGATTAAGAAAAAAAAAAACAACCAACCATAAGGTAAAAGAGTTTTCCTCTAAAACAGAGGTAGTTTTTGATGTAAGATATGTAAAATTTCCCATGAGGTGATGCTTTTCTTATTAATGAACACTTCAACCCCCCCCACCTCCACTCCCAACCAGTGTCAGGAAATGCACAGTGTCCTCCTCAAGTTCTCACCCCTAGGCCATTGCCTGACTAGTTATATCTGCCTAAATAACAGAGGTAGGGAAACCCAGGCTGGGCAAAGTCAGAATACATAGAATTTCATTTTTGTATTTATTCAAGACACTTATTCACTGACAAGGTAACTCAAATGGAAAGGCTTTGGGCATATGCAAAAATGGAAAGTGATCTCCACTCAGGGCAAGGAGCCTCCTGGAGAGAATTGTGCCTTATCAGTGTTGCAGACCTCTGTTTGAAAAGCCAGCAGATTTCAGTCAGGGACATAAGCCCAGGACAGCATAACCCTGTGCAAAATGCAATGGAACATAAGTAATGCAGCAACAAGGATCAGATCAGTAAAGCTCCAGACAAGTGTGGAGGCTGATTTTAAATAAGATCTTTCTTTTAAAATTATTTTTAACACTTTAGACTTGTCCTCCAGAAAGATTGTACATGTTCCTTAAGGGAAATTACTGTAATGTGGAAAACTGGGGACAGCTTGAATGTCCATCCAAAGGAAATGAGGAAATGGCAAAATCAATCATGACATATCCACTCTCTGGATCTTAGGCATCTGCTTAAAAGAATGAGTTTGAGTGAGGTAAGCCAGAAAGAAAAACACCAATACAGTATACTAATGCATATATATGGAATTTGAAAGATGGTAACGATAACCCTATATGCGAGACAGAATAAGAGACACAGATGCATAGAACAGTCTTATGGACTCTGAGGGAGAAGGTGAGGGTGGGACGTTCTGGGAGAATAGCATTGAAACATGTATATTATCATATGTGAAACAGAACACCATTCCAGGTTCGATGCATGAGACAAATGCTCAGGGCTGGGGCAATGGGATGACCCAGAGGGATGGGATGGGGAGGGAGGTGGGAGGGGGGTTCAGGATGGGGAACACATGTAAACCCATGGCTGATCCATGTCAATGTATGGCAAAAACTACTACAATATTGTGAAGTAATTAGCCCCCAACTAAAATAAATAAATTTATTAAAAAAAAAAAAAAGAATGAGTTTGAACTCAAAATCCTGAAAGGGAAAATGGCTATTTTTTTTTAACAAAAAACAAGTATCAGAACAATGTGTATATGATTCTAACTTTGCAAATTTTCTGTTTTGGCAACATTTCCATTTTGTAAAACAAATGTATTAGATTCAATCTTTGTGCACCTTCCCAGATTTCCTTTACTGTCTCTTTTTTTTGAAGATAACCTCAACACCTCTATTGCACCTTGACCACAACCATTGCCTTCACTGAGCTCCCTGAGATGGCTGGAGTTCAATGAAACCTTGGGCCTGCATAGCTCTTGCTTCCTATACACTGAATGCTATTGACATCAAGTCATCACTTGAAATGCCAGCTGCTGCTGCTGCTGCTAAATCGCTTCAGTCGTGTCCGACTCTGTGCGACCCCATAGACGGCAACCCACCAGGCTCCCCCATCCCTGGGATTCTCCAGGCAATAACATTGGAGTGGGTTGCCATTTCCTTCTCCAATGCATGAAAGTGAAACGTGAAAGAGAAGTCGCTCAGTCGTGTCCGACTCTTAGCGACCCCATGGACTGCAGCCTACCAGGCTCCTATGTCCATGGGATTTTCCAGGCAAGAGTACCGGAGTGGGTTGCCATTGCCTTCTCCATGAAATGCCAGACTGTTACATAAAGGAATTTTCTTCCTGAGTGGCTGCCAAGGGCTGAAAATATGGAGAGTTACCACTAGTATGGGGGCTTCCCAGGTGCCGCTAGTGGTAAAGAGCCTGCCTACCAATGCAGGACACATAAGATTCCTGGGTTGGAAAGATCCCCTGGAGGAGGGCATGGCAACCCACTCCATTATTCTTGCCTGGAGAATCCCATGGACAGAGGAGCCTGGTGGGCTACAGTCCATAGGGTTGCACAGAGTCAGACACAACTAAAGCAAATTAGCATGCACACATGCACAGTCCCACTATGAGGTGAAATTCAGCCAATGGAAAGTGAGAGCCAGGAGGCATATGAACAGAACAATGTCCTCCCCTTGCTCCTGGTAGTGGGCCACTCTGAAGTGTGATTGCTTCTTGCAGCCTTTCCAGACATATCTGCTGCTCACCTGCTATGTCTCTGCCAGGCCTGTTGTGAAATGTGGCCAGAGCAGTGACACATCACATCACATTGCTTTGCATCTTTCTTACCCCACTTCCGTTGTTTCCTCACCTTCACCAACTTCAGTGTGCATTTTCCAAGTGAAGTGGCCACAGGTTAACCCTTGCTTCTGCTTCTCTAGGCTAGAAGACCCAGGCCAAAACCACGAGCAAACTAGATATTAAGGCTCTATGTAAATTTGTAGTGAAGGTATCAGACTTTCATAGAAATAACCCTTTGATTGTAAATTCATAGACATGTGAGAAGGAGACACTTCAGATTAAGCAGTGGTTAGCTGTTGCTGCTTACATTTTTAACATGTATTACTTTTATATATTTACCTAAACAGTAAGTTAATACCATAAAGTCATGCCATATTAACAAGCCTAGCACACAATTCCCTGCTTTACTCCTTTCCAGGCAATATATTATTGTATTTCTCAGGCAAAATCAGTTTATAATATTCTTAAAATTTTTTAACTGTGTGACAATTGTTCCCTTGTCACCTTGGGAACACTAGAGACAAGCCAAAAAAGTCCAGAAAAGAAGACCAATGCCATGATATCATGAAGTCTGTGTATTAAGCAACAGTGAAGACTCCTACCCCCAAAATTCTTGGTTTGTGAGATAATAAATGTGCTCACTGTTTAAGAAACTTTCAATTGGGTATTCTGTTAGTTGCCTTAAAACCATTCTGGAGGATTGTTTATATATGTATGCATGTATGTGTGTATCTGACTTTATACATATAATAATATATATATTACCATGATATACATGGTGTCATAAAGAGTTAATATTTGTCTTATTTACCTTCATGTCTTCTGCTCCTAACATGGTACCTACACAGTGTAGGAAGTCAACAAACATTTCTTGAATTGAACTAACAAGTCTCATTCATCTTAATCTGTAATTTGCATATTACACATCCAGTGGGAGGCTATAAAATAAAGAGAAGGTAAGGTACACAAAATAAAATCTGAATCACTTCCCATCCAAAAAGCTTAAGCCTATCAGTAAAGTTAACAATAACAAAAACTGCATTATTTAAATCATATCATATAGCACTGTCTGAAGCTCAACATTCAGAAAACTAAGATCATGGCATCTGGTCCCATCACTTCATGGGAAATAGATGGGGAAACAGTGGAAACAGTGTCAGACTTTGTTTTTTGCGGCTCCAAAATCACTGCAGATGGTGATTGCAGCCATGAAATTAAAAAACGCTTACTCCTTGGAAGGAAAGTTATGGCCAACCTAGATAGCATATTAAAAAGCAGAGACATTACTTTGCCAACAAAGGTCCATCTAGTCAAGGCTATGGTTTTTCCAGTAGTCATGTATGGATGTGAGATTTGGACTGTGAAGAAAGCTGAGCGCCAAAGAATTGGTGCTTTTGAACTGTGGTGTTGGAGAAGACTCTTGAGAGTCCCTTGGACTGCAAGGAGATCCAACCAGTCCATCCTAAAAGAGATCAGTCCTGGTGTTCATTGGAAGGACTGATGTTGAAGCTGAAACTCCAATACTTTGGCCACCTCATGCGAAGAGTTAGCTCACTGGAAAAGACCCTGATGCTGGGAAGGATTGGGGGCAGGAGGAGAAGGGGACGACAGAGGATAAGATGGCTGGATGGCATCACCAACTCGATGGACATGAGTTTGGGTAGACTCCGGGAGTTGGTGATGGACATGGAGGCCTGGTGTGCTGCGATTCATGGGGTCGCAAAGAGTGGACACGACTGAGCGACTGAACTGAACTGAAACGATAGCAGCAAAATTTAAAATGGATAAACAACAAGGACTACTGTATAGCACTCTGCTCAGTGGGACTCTGCTCAATGTCGTGTGGCAGCCTGGATGGGAAGGGAGTTTGGGGGAGAATGGATACATGTATAGGTATGGCTGAGTCCTTTTGCTGTCCACCAGAAACCATCTCAACATTGCTAATTGGCTATATTCCAATATAAGAAAAAAGTTAAAAAAATAACAATAAAGGATAGCAGCAAACTGCAGTGAGAATTAAAAGATTACACTCCTATTTCCATTTATTTCTAGATATAGCCGATTAAAAACAGCTCGTAAAAGAATTCTGTTTTGGGTAGGGTAATCATAGTATTTGAAGAGTACAAATAGGATAAGACAACAGAATGTAACAAGGCACCAACAAAGAGTTAAGGTGGGTGGTGGAAGCAGTTGCTACTCCAGTGAGACCTATCATTTCATGATCTAGATCAAGGCTCTCATTCTAAACCCAGTCTGTCAACCCTTGCCTTTAGTAGCTTCCGAATTGCAATAACAAAACTTAGCCAACTTTAAATTACAGACATGGGTGGGAAAAACAGTTGACACAGACAAATGATATTCATTTATGCAATTTTTATTATCCTAGTACAATGTGCCAGGAAATGTTCTAAGTGCTTGAGATTCAGCAATGAGGCAAAGAGACAAAAACCTCCACCCACATGGAGTGTATCTTCTAGAATTGGGGGGGATGGGTTGGGAGGGACAGTAACCAAAAATTTCAGAAATTCATTTTAGTCTTTAATGTCCTAGCAAGGCTAGCTCTGAAAAAACTTGTCAAAGCAGCAAGGTTTTGTTGTTTTCTTCCCCACTGTCTGACCTGTTTTGTACCATGATTCGCAGCTTCCACACTGCAGCTTCCTAACTACCTATTCAGGGTGATGAGTCTGGTCAACTGAATCTCAGGAGGTCTTGAGATAGAGCCTGCTAATCTATTGCTGTTTCATTTTGTTTCTAAGATGCTCTCCAGATGGTTCCAATGATCAGCCAGCCTGCTTCAGGTCTTTCTCTCCTCCTTCTAAGCACCCAGCAACATTTACCGAATCTGTGTCTTTTCCCACAAATATGCTCACTGCATTCCACGGCGGTGCTGTTAGCTCAAACTCACATGTTACTGTATTTTAATAACTTCGTAATACTAAGGGTCTCTGATATTTGCAGAGTGCTTTTGTATTAACAGAGCATTTTCATGTATGGTCACCCTTTGGTTCACAATCTTACCCCCAGAGATAGGCAGGGCAGGTTTTATTTTCCCCCTTCTACCCTGGAGAGACTCAGAGCAACTGAATTGTTTTCCCAGGGCCGTTCAGCTGGGAAGAGCCGAGTTGGCTCGGGAATCTTTCCAACCCCTTAACCCTACTGCTTTCACAGTCCTTTGTGCTGTTCTCTCCAGACGAAAATTTGAATTATTTTGATAACATCTCATCACAATTCTAATGGTGGAAATGCTAGGCGTCAGAGTGGGGTGATGGGAAAAAATTCTAAGGCACATATCTTTGCTATCTTAAATCAACTAGATAGATTTTCTGTTCTGCCTTCAGGTAGAAGTAATGCTGTCAGAATCAGTATCAAGTAACAGATATATGACTAGTTAGACTAAGTAATACAGCCCATGTTTATTGGCAACTGGGCTCCTTTCTGTCCCTTTGAGTACTGCTTCTGGCTCCAGGAACCATCTACTCCTCCCCCACACACCCCTCCACTCCAAGCGTCAGCATCCAGACATTACCATTCTTCCCTACCTCCTCCCTACAACCAATATTGCTGGAGTGACCATATAACTTATTGTATGGACCAGAGCAATTTGGAGAGAAAAAGAGGACACAACAGATTAATAATTGTCAGGACAACTTGTGTAAAACAGGACCCTACTCATCACCTCCCAATAAAAGGAGAGAACTTTAAAAAAAAAAAAAAAAAAACTGACTGAATTAAAGTTTCTTCTTCTTTCTTGGTCTGCTTCTGATAAAGGTGCCAGTACCTACAAATGTATCTTATGTCACACAAAAAAGAAAATATTCCTGAGAAGTTGCATGCTATATGATCATAGGAAAGCTAGCAAGTTAAGTGTGTGAGCGTGCTCAATCATGTCCGACTCTTTGCAACCCCATGGGTTATAGCTCCTCTGTCCATGGGATTTCCATGTTAAGGAAACTTGTGAATTCTTTGGAAATGTAAAAACACTCCTTTCACGATGCACCTTCTCATTTCTTACATAAGATTGTAAAATTTAAATTTTCTATAATAGCTTCCTACTAGATAGTAATCTATACTGTCCAGTTCATTGTAGTAGAATATTTAAATCCCACACAGGTGCTGTGGAACAGCATCATATGGATCATATCTACCAGGAGTCTGTCTTGTCAAAGTCTAGTCCTGGATCAGATCCACCCTAGCAACAAAATCCTTACTCACACAGCGTTTGTTTTGTGTTTTAATATTGTAAAATAACATACATTCATTCTGAAAAAATTTTAATATAGACAAGTTCAAAGCAGGAAAACAAATCACCCACAATCATCACCTCTCAAGTAACTATCATTACATTCTGGAATATTTAATTCCAAATATTTATATCTATACAACTTTTTTTACAACGATTACAACTTATTTATAATAATAATACATATAAATTGTACCCTGCCTTTCTCTTAAATATTATTCCTTGTATTTCTGGTGTCATTATAAATTACTTATAAGCATGTGTGTGTGAGTCGCTCAGTCATATCTGACTCTTTTCAACCCTGTGGACTGTAGCCCACCAGGTTCCTCTATCCATGGAATTCTCCAGGCAGAATACTGGAGTGGGTTGCCGTTCCCTTCTCCAGGGGATCTTCCCGACCCAGGGATCAAACCCAGGTCTCCTGCATTGCAGGCAGATTCTTTACGGTCTGAGACATCAGAGAAGCTCATATAATCATAACTTTATGTAAGTAATCTATTATGTGGTGAACATCTTGTTTCTTTAACTATTCCCAGCTTGTCTGGCATTTAGGTTGTTTACAACTACTTCTTCTTTCAACTACTTTTCAACTACTGCATTCAAAAACAAAGACCATGGCATCCGGTCTCATCACTTCATGGCAAGTAGATGGGGAAACAAGGGAAACAGTGACTTTATTTTCTTGGGCTCCAAACTCACTGCAGATGGTGACTGCAGCCATGAAATTAAAAGACGTTTGCTCCTTGGAAGAGAAGCGATGATCAACCTCGACAGCATATTAAAAAGCAAAGACATTACTTTGCTAACAAAGATCTGTCTAGTCAAAGCTATGGTTTTCCCAGTAGTCATATTTGGATGTGAGTGGGACTATAAAGAAAGCTGAGCGCCAAAGAATTGATGCTTTTGAACTGTGGTATTGAAGAAGACTCTTGAGAGTCCCTGGGACTGCAAGGAGATCAAACCAGTGAATCCTGAAGGAAATCAACCCTGAATATTCATTGGAAGAACTGATGCTGAAGCTGAAGCGCCACCTGATGTGAAGAACTAACTTATTTGAAAAGACCCTGATGCTGGGAAAGATTGAAGCCAGGAGGAGAAGGGGAAGACAGAGGATCAGATGGTTGGATGGCATCACCAACTCGATGAACATGAGCTACAGCAAGCTCCTGGAGTTGGTGATGGACAGGGAAGCCTGTGCTGCAGTCCATGGGGTCACAAAGAGTCAGACATGACTGAGTGACCAAGCTGAACTTCATCTTATAAATAATGCCATAATGAACACTTTATACTAAAAGTTTTCTCTGTACTTCATGTCATTTCTTGAAGCTAGATTCTAGAAACTGAAATTATCTTAAAACATATGAACATATTTAAGATTCTTGCTACATATTACAAAAGCTGTCCAACAGGTTTTTATCCAGTTTACAAATTTTTATCCATATTCAACAATGATTATGACCCTTAGCAGCACAGAATATTTTTATATGTAAAACATGGTATCTGTTTTTTGTTTTGTATTTTTTTTATTTCTGGAGAGGCTTAGTTCTCTCTCATATCCTGGCTACCTAATTGTATATTCTATCCTATGAATTGTTTGGTTGCATCTTTTTCTCACCAGAATTTTTACTAAAATCACAAACTAGAAATATGTATAGTATACCTTAAAAAGTTCTTTATGTTCAGACAATAAAAGTAACAAAGATCCACTAAGAGTTATTATATGTATAACTGATTGGTTTTGCTGTATCCCTGAAACTAACATAACATTGTAACACAAGTATACTTTAATAAAAAAAAATTTTTTTAAGAATTATTACATGGATTATGGAATGAGAATAATATACAATTTTCTACAGAGAAGAATTTAAACATAAGTATTTAAGCAACAAATTGTAGAATTCAGTGAGATGTTGATATTAATTTCCATCCTCATCAAGAACTGACAAATCTCTGAGCCAAGGAGGCAGTGAAGGCACTGCTCTTAACCCTGCACAGCGTGTCGTGTTCTGTATTCATAGTCTTATTAGTTTCCTGACCTCCTCTGTTTGAATGTTTAATCCTTTATGTCTCCTTTAGTAGAAGCTGAAGCAGGTGTTATTGCCATCTTTACAGATATGAAAACAAGGGTTCAGACAGACATGTAACTAGCTCAAGATCACACAGCTGGCAAGGAGTCAAACCCTTTCTGATTCAAAAATCTCATGTTCTTTCCATTAAAGTGCCTTTAACCTAAAGTCAGATGTTTAAATGCATTCAGGGAAATGAGGAAGCAAAGGACCCAAAAAATTTACTAAAATAGAAGCTATGAAGTGAGATTCCTTAGCCAGGCTACACTGAGCATCAGTAACAAAAGTACTCATTTGCTCTACATTACAGTTTTCAATTTTTGTAAAAATTCCTGCCTACTTCAGCTTCATTCTCTTAGGCACTGTTTTACATTAAAGGTAGTACAGCACAGTGAGTAAGAGCGCAGGCTAGGAAACCCGTGTCTGTGTTTTAATCCCAGCTTTGCCATTTGCCACCTTGTAGCCTGGCAACATTACTCAGACGCTCAGTGCTCTCCATTTCCTCATATGTTAAAACACAAAAATGAAAAATAGGGAAGTGATGATAATAGTAATTGCCACACAGAGTTTTAAGGAGGAGTAAATGACATATTACATATAAAGCAATTTAAGTCTGCCTGGCACATGGCAAATATTTGAGTAATGATACTTGTTGCTGTCATTATATGTATTAACTCATTTAAACTCATTAGAACCATGTGACTCATGACAACTCTACTGTGATCCCCTTTTTACTGATAAGAAAACAGAGACTTTATACATATTGTGAAAGCATAACTGTAAGGCGCTATTCAAATCTTAAAAGGATCCCCTGACTGTAGGGGTGAACCAGATTTGGAAACAAACAATACAATGTGTTTCCACATCAGTGAAATACAAACAGTTAAGGGAAGTAAGTTATATTTTGCATCGGAAACAAAATTAAGTAACATTAGACACTAGCATATAAAGCTTTTTTGTCAGAACTGAGTGGGCAAGAAATATTGTAGATAGTTTTAAATAGTTCTTTTTTTATGGTGAAGTTGTGGAAGAAAAATACCATCACTAATCTTAGAGGATTGACAGGGATGTTGACAGATGCTGACAGTCTCTTCCTTTGTGCTGTTTAAATACCACTTATCTCTGTTCTCAATAGGCTTAAATGCTTCATTTCTGATGCCTATGACTCATATTTGTAAATAATAAATGTATGAGACACATATTTTGTGCATCAGCATACACTTTCATTTTGAATGAAAACACTTTTTTTTTTTAACAAATCAATCTTTATCCTGAGAACAACCATACATCAAAACCCTAGGGAAAGTCAATATAATGTCAATATTTTTATGAGCACTGTCTTTAAGAAATACAACATTAAGGAAAACAGTTACTCTTATCTTCTTTCTCCTACTTCCCAAATGTAGGGGAAGACCTTACCAAGGGATGGCCTCCCACTGGGTCCCAGGAACTCTAGCCTGACTCAGGGGGACACGTAGGCAGGGACTGGAGATGGCTGCAAACATGGAGACCTTGAAGGATTTGCCAGTGAGTGGCAATCCACCTGTGAGACACCTAGAGAAAGAGGAGATGGTAGTCAGCGAGGAAAAATGGAAAATACAGACATGAGGGAAAACAAGGGGAACAGACACAGATAGAGGACTAAAATGGTATGAAAGCCAGCAGACAGGTAAACTTCACCTATCTCAAAAGAAAATCAGGCTGTTGAAGAGATCCCTGGGCTGTGGAGAAGATAAACGAAATAGTTTATTTCTAAGAGTACTGAACTGTTAAGTCTGAGCTGAGAGGTATAACGTATGGAGAAAAATCACAAAACTAAGCCTCTTAGGTAGCCTGTTGCTTTGTGTTTACAATAAGTACACACTCTACTGGACTGCAACCAACTGACTTATCTATATATATAAACTTGACCTGGGGTTTCTCCCACTTCTCATCTGTGGAGTGGTTTAATCACTAGGACATCTATGTTTGCAGATTTGCAGAAGTAAATGTTATCATCGAACAGCCTGCATGTGACCTGAGTATTTCTTGTATAGTTTAGCTTCCTAGATTCATTTCAGTCATCCTTGAGCGCCGTGAGTTTCAAATTAGTGTTGAGCCTCCCTGAAGAGTCAAATAAATATTGGGTAGAAAGAAGGGAAAAAGATTCAGAGGGGTGGGGATGGAGCATGGGCCATGGGAAGGGATCAGGTTTGTTAATACACCTCAGAAAGGATGAATCTTTTCTCTGACAAGACTCTCTGAACACTGACCCCCCAAATTCCCTGGGTCTGTGATATCTTACACTTCCGTATATACAGAATGGGCCTTCCCCAGTGGCTCAGCGGTAAAGAATCTGCCTGCAATGCAGGAGATGTGGGTTTGATCCTTGGGTCAGGAAGATCCCCTGGAGAAGGAAACGGCTACCCACTCCAGTATACTTGCCTGGGAAATCCCATGGACAGATGGAGTTGCAAAGAGTACGACACGACTGAGCATGTATGCATATACAGAATGTAATTGCTCTCTGGCTGATAATGGCTTGTCTATATGTCAGTCTCCCCATCTAGACAGTGAATTTCTTGAAGGCAGAGAGGGAGTCTTATTCATCTTTGTACTCCTAGCTCCTAGCACCAAGCTTGGTGCATGAATGCTACTCAATATCTATTTGTTAAACAAAGGAATCAAATGCTCAGATACATTTTCCCCTTTGAAACATTATTATTTATGAAACTTTTTAAAGCCTATAAAATTAGGTGGAATGCATTGTTTTGTGCTCAAAATCCCTTCAGTCTAAATGGAAGTCAATGGAAATTTATGTGATCTGATTATTTATAATGTCACCAAACCTCCAGAATTGGACACAGACTGGAGAGTAAACCCAGTTAAAAGAGACAGAGGGACATACGAGTACTTTGCACAGTGTATGATACATTAATATAAATAAATTTAAAAGCTATTAAAAAATACATATCTTAGAATTAACCCTTAAGTAGGTATTCTTAATTTGGGGTCCATGAAGCCTTAGCAAGGCCAGGCATGGACTTCAGAGGACATGTCTATGCACCACACTCACAAAATCAAAGTCAAAATTAGGTATATGAACGTGCATTTTGCAAGGGAGATGATGCATAGCTCTTGTTAGATTCTCAAAGGTGTCTACAATCCAAAACACACAGTCTGTTAATGCAAAGAGCAACTTGTAGAGACATGAAAAGAAGTATGCCCAAGGATGTTCATCACAGCATTGTTTGAAAGTAAAAACTGGAAACTATCTAAATGGACTTCAATACAGGGGGTCAAGCGTCTACATAAAACATATATGATACGCAGCATGTATGTCACAGCCCAGTGTTCAGTAAGAGAGTTGATTACCACACAGCACATATCATGTGGTTTCACTTATGAAAAATAATATGCATGCGTGGGAAATTCCTTGGTGGTCCAGGCTTTAGGACTTGGTTCTTTCATTGCCAGGGGTCTGGGTTTAATCTCTGGTCAGGGAACTAAGATCTCACAAGTCAAAGGTGCAGCCAAAAAGAGAAAAAATGCATGTGTATCGAGACATAGAATGATTCTGGGAAACCAAATGTTAATAGATACTGTTGATTAGTGGAACTTGGGATATTCTTGTCCTTCCTTTTTATACACTCTGAATTATTTGAATTTTTATATTGAGCACATTGTCAACTTAACAATAGTAGGGTTTTCTGGAATTGGAGAGCTTATTTAGAGAAATGTAAGAAAGACAGAATCACAATAGGCAACTAACAGAAAGTTGGAAATTGTTAACCTTAACAATGACGTCAAAAAGATCACTGATCTGTGCCAAGTAGACAGCAGAGTAAGATAAACTGTAAGGTTGACGCTGTATGGTAATTACTATGTCCAAGTTTGCATGCCCTATGTTTGTGTGCCCCAACTCTGTGTGACCCCATGGACTGTAACCCACCAGGCTCCTCTGTCCATGGGATTCTACAGGCAAGACTACTGGAGTGGATTGCCATGCCCTTCTCCAGGGAATCTGTCCAAATTTAGGCAGGGTTTAAAGGAAGTGACAAGTTGTCTTAGAAGATCCTATCTTCATCTAGCTCACCGTGAACTGTTTTTTCTGTGAAGACACAAGAGCTCCGGACAGGAATAAGATGTGTGCGAGATGACGTATGCAAGATGCAGAGATAATTGCATATTTTTATGCAATTGTTATTATCACATGTGGCTGAGCCAGTCAGTCCAGCATGTGGTACGACCAGTTCCTGGAAGGGCTCAAGTTGCTCATTATCTGAGTCAGACTAGAATCTTCTTTCCTCTTTGGCAGACAAAGATCTACTTTCAACCTTACGTTTCAAATGTGAAACATTCATTTACGAGATTCAAACCCTTCTTGGAAAGACCATGTGCAGTAAGGGCTTACATTTGCCATACGTAAGGGTTGCCCCTTCAGTGTGTCTTCACTGAACCTCTCTGGTTGCTGTCATAGGAATCTGCCTCAAAAGTTATGTATTTTCAAAACTTTCCTACATTTGCTGACCCCAGATTTTCACATTCTGGAGTGATGCACCATAGCAATATTTGAGATGAGTGGGAAGACTTTTCTTCTGTCAAGTACGAAGTTGTGAAAGGGAAAGCAGATAATTTTAGGCAAGAATATACATCAGGAAACTGCGTCTGGAGAAAGATTCACTTAAAACTATCCATGACCCTTTACCTCCTGGAAACTCCCACGTGTGCTCAGGGGTATGTGCAGCCCAGCTTGAAGGCCATTGCTTTAGTCCACCTCATTTATTCATAGATATGGAAACTGCAGTTCAGTGCAGTGGCCAAGTCAAAACGAGAACCTAGATGTTCCAAAATGCTGACTAAAGGGATTTGGGCTCTATGAAACTGCCTTTATTGTGACCTTGGATAAATCTTTTCCCTCATGGAGGCTTATTTTTCTCATCTCTAAAATGAGAGGGATAGACTAGCTAATCTTGAGTTAGATACTTTTCCTTTTTTTCCTCCCATTCTCCAAACTTCTCCACTCTGCTGTTGGTCCCAGAGGTAGATATGTTCAAACCTCATCACTGGACTCCCTTGACTTCTAGCTTCTGGGTTGGGTGCATCCAATGGGAGGCCCTGGCACGAGCTTGGAAGGCAGAAAGTGTATAAGAATGGACCATTTGTTCACCTGGATTTCCTGCTTGGTTACCATGAGCTGTTCGTATCCTGCCCCTAAAGGCCATAATCTTATCAGGAGTTCCTTCAAATTGTTTCCTGTATCATACTTACATATCTCATAATTTTTTAGTACTTCCTGGCCTTTGGACACCATAAGATGCTCCAGGCTCAACTTATATTTTCCTTGGAATCAATCATTTTTGCAAGAAGCCCATGAATTATTTGTCTGGTCCTAGTATAAACGTAATTTCAGAATTCCTGACCCATTGTATGTGTTAGTCGCTCAGTCATGTCTGACTCTTTGCGACCCCATGGACTGTAGCCTGCCAGGCTCCTCTGTCTATAGAATTCTCCCAGCAAGAATACTGGAGTGGGTTGCCATGCCCTCCTCCCAGGGATATTCCCAACCCAGGGATATTCCCAACCCAGGGATCGAACCTGAGCCTCTTGCATTGCAGGCAGATTCTTTACCATCCGGGCTACCGGGGAAGACCCTTGACCCATATCACTGAGGGAAAAATTTTTACTAATTAAAGTCTAATATTTGTGCACAGTTGTGTCTTTAATTTGACATCATATGGTCAAAATATTGTTTTTCAAACTTTGTTAATTTTTCCCCAACTTCTTTCATATGGTCATGATATTCATTCATAATATAGTTGCATCTATTTGCTACTCTTTGTATTCTAATTTGGGCTCCCCTCATATTCTAGTTGATTTTAATTATTTATTTTGGGGGTATTTTGGTTCTAAGGGTGAGAGCCATTCATAAAAAGAATAGCAGGTAAACGTCCCTCCCCCACCCCTGCTATCCCATTCCTATTTCCTCACTCTTTCCACTGCACTCCCATCCCATGCCTCAGTAACCAGTCTCATTAGGTTTAATTCTTCTTATGTTTCTTTTGCACAAATGAATACATGTGTGTTTTGTTACCTCTCCTTGTGTCTTTCATGAAAGGAGGCACACTATAGCAACTCTTTTATTGCTGTTGTTATTTAGGTACAATTTACATAATATGAAATAAATCATTTTAAAGCATGAAATTCACTGGTGTTTAGTGTATTCACATGTCATAAAGCCACCATCTCTCTTTTGTTCCACAACATTTTCACCACCCTCAAAGGAATCCCCACGCCAACGAAAAGTTACTCCTCATTTTCTCCTCCCTCTAGTCCCTGTAATGACTAATCTGTTTTCCATCACTATGGATTTACCCATTCTGAATATTTAATATAAATGGAATCACAATATGTCTGAACTTTGGTATCTGGCTTCTTTCACACAGCACAACATTTTGATGTCCACCCACATTGTAGCATATATCAGTATTTCATCTCTTCTTATGGCTGAATAATATTCCATTGTTTAGATATACCACATTTTCTTTATCTGTCCATCAGTTGAGGACATTTGGGCTGTTATCATCTTTTGGCTATTGTGAATAGTGGTGCTGTGAATATTTATGTACAAGTATTTTAATATCTATTTACTATGTCAGAATATAGGTCTAGGAGTAGAATTTCTGGATCACATGGTATTTCTAATTTTTTGAGGAACCACTAAAATATTTTCCACAGCAGCTGCATCACTTTACATCCCACCAGCAGCATATGAGGGTTCCAAGTTCTCCACAGGCTCACCAGCATTTGTTATTATGTGTGTTTGTTTTTAAATTATACCCATCCTAGTGGGTGTAATGTGGTATCTCATTGTGGTTTTGATTTGCTTTTTCCTAAAGACTAATGATGTTAAGCATCTTTTCAGGTGCTTAATTTGCTATAGATACTTTTTTTTTTTTTCACCCAGTACATGCTGGAAATCACTCCATTTCAATTCACAAAGATTGTTCATATTCCTTTTGCACCTGCATAGTAGGTGAATTTGTGGATTACCACAGTTTATTCAACCAGTTGCCTAAACATAAGCATTTAGGTTTTTTTCCAACATTTTTCAATTAAAAATAATTCTGCATTGAATAACTTGGTACATATGTATTTTCATATTACTAGAGGCATTCTTTAGGGTAGATTCTTCATACTTCATGTGGAAATGGGATTGGTGGCTCAAAAGGGAAGTTTGAGTGTATTTTTGTTAGACATGGAAGAAGTTAGCAAGGAACAATAATGTTTCTCTTAAATAGTTGAATGATAAATACAAGGATTGAAGCTCAAGAGGAAGAAAAACTCAGCTAGTTGTTTATCATGAGAGAAAGGAAACATGTATAAAAGTTACTTTTTAAAGATAATCTTGTGTGCATGCTCATTTGCTCAGTCATGTCCAACTCTTTGCAACCCTATGGACTGCAGCCTGCCAGGCTCCTCTGTCCATGTGATTTTCCAGTCAATCTTATCTTATAATAAGATAACTCTATGCTAAGGGAAAATAGTCTTGTTAGCACACAAACATACTGCATTTTCCTAAGGTTAGGATTTACATTTTTATAGAATTCCATGAGGTCTAGTAGAAGCTGAGTCCTGAGTATGCTTTTATGCAACTCATTTTTGTGTTTTTAATTTAATTTAATTTTCACTCTGTGTGAAAACCAGGATTAGAAGAATCATGAATCATTTCAAAATTATCAAGGTATGTAGGAGTGGTAAGAAGTGAAAAGAGAAGATACAGTCAATTTTCAAGTCACAGAAATATTGAAATATATCAGAATGAGTTCTGAGATACCACTTTAACAGCGGATCTGAATAGCCACATCTCTCATATACTATTACTCTTATTGGGATTTAGTCATTAAAATTCTACTGAGGGACTTCTGCAGTTTAATCTTTACCAAGAATCATACCTCCCAGTCCAGAAAGGCCTTCAAGATCAAGAACCTCAAGAGCCACAAGAATGATATCACCAGCACCTAGATTATCATCAGAGAACATTTACTGCAGTCATCCTTTCATTTCAGTGTTATCTTAAAGGGTGTTCAATGCATTTGTCACTAGCCAAGTGAGCATTCAGTCCATGCCTGGACCAGATGATGCAATGAAGTAGTCAAAAGAAGTAAAGGAATCAATTTATTGCTGTCTCTACCCTTATAGCTCTTTAATGTGCAGTGGTATCTTCAACTGAATCTCCTTGAGGTCTGTTTAAAAAAAAAAGAAGCTGAGAGGCACTGTTCCAGATGGGTTGCCTGGAAGACACCATTGACATCCCTACTCTGTGATTAGCTAGCTAAGGATACAGAAACTCAGGAGACAGGAATGTAGAGACATGGAATGCAGAGAGGTAGCATTCCACAGTACAGAGAGAATGCAAAGTCAGTTCTCAGGGGTCCTGAATGATATCTGACTTTAGCTTTCTGGAGTACTGTAAAATCTATACCTCTGCAGGAAAACTGTCTTTTTTAAAACTTCTATAAAAACCATGTACACGAAAAATATGATCTAAATATCTGAATAAAAATACATGTTCACTTATTTACTCCACAAATATTTATTGAGTGCCTACTAGATGCCAGACACTTTTCTGGGTACTGGATCTAAAGCAATTAACAAAGAGTCATGACAACCCATGGACTGGAAGAAAATATTTGTGAACGATGCAACCTACAAGGGCTTAATTTCCAAAATATACAAACAGCTTGAACAACTGAATAACAACAACAAAGAAAAACTAACTAACCAAAAAATGGGCAGAAGAACTGAACAGATATTTCTGCAAAGAAGACATACAGCTGGCCAACAGGAAAATGAAAAGATGCTCAACATTGCTAGTTATTAGAGAAATGGAAATTGAAACTACAATGAGGTATCACCTCAAACCAGGCAGAATGCACATGTGTGCGCAGTCACTCAATTGTGTCTGACTCTGTGAGCCCACGGACTGTAGCCTGCCAGGCTCCTCTGTCCATGGGATTATCCAGGCAAGAATACTGCAGTGGGTTGCCATTTTCTCCTCCAAGGGATCTTCCCAATGCAGGGATTGAACCTGAGTCTCTTGTGGCTCCTGCATTGGCGGGTGGATTCTTTACCACTGAGCCATGAGGGAAGGTACACTGGGCAGAATGGCCATCATTTAAAAATCAACAAATAGTAAATCCTGGAGAGGGTGTGAACAAAAAGGAACCCTCTTACACTTCTGTGCGAATGTAAATTGGCACAGCCACTATGAAAACCAGTATGGAGTTTCCTTAAAAAACTAAAAAATGCATGCACCCCAATGTTCACAGCAGTATTATTTAGAGTAGGCAAGACATGGAAGCAACCTAAATGTCAATCGACAGATGAATGGATAAAGAAGGTGTGGTGTATATATATTCAATGGAATATTACTCATCCATTAAAAAGAATAAAATAATGCCATTTGAAGCAACATGGATGGACCTAGAGATTATCATATTAAGTGAAGTCAGTCAGAAATAGTAGGACAAATATCACATGATATCACTTATATATGGAGTCTACAGTATGATTCAAATGAACTTATTTACAAAACAGAAACAGGCTCATAGATATAGAAAACAAACTTATAGTTACCAAAGAGGAAAAGGAGTGGGAGAAGGATAAATTAGGAGCTTGGGATTAGCAGGTAAAAATGGGTTGTATATAAAATAGACAACCATACTGTATACTACAGGGCACTATATTCAATATCCTGTAATAAAACATAGTGGGAAATAAGACTGAGCCACTTGATTATACGTCAGAAACTAACACAGTATAAATTAATTATACTTCAATTAAAACATTTTTAAAAATAGTCATGGAAACTGATCTCATGATATTTACAGTTGTGACAAAAAGTGGAATCCTGTCTAGCCTCTTTTTAAATTTATTCATTCAAAAAATATTAATTGAAATAGGACTTCTGGTGGCACTTTGTTTTCCTCAGTAAACAAAACAGAGAGATTCATGCCCTCATGAAATCTCCAGTTTAGTAGGGGTAGATAAACAATAAACACAATAAATGTGTGAATTATATGGTAGAGTCAAGGGAGATAAGTGGTGTGGATAAAAGGCAAAATCGAGCAGGGTAAGAAGGGGGATCACGTGTGCCAAGGGGAGGGAGGTGTGCAGAGTCAGCAGGCAACTTTAAGTAGGGCAATCAGCTCACTGAGAAGATATTTGAGCAAAGACATGAAAGGCAAGGGTGACAGTCCCTCAGATACCTGGAGGAAGACTAGCCATCCCTAAGGCTTTAAGATGGGACCTGATGTGTTGGAGGAAGGAGAGGAGGCAAGTGTGGCTGGAGAGGGTCCATAGGAGAGGTGACAGTAAGAGGAAAAGAGATCAGAAGAAATCGGAGCAAACTGTGACAGACCTTGGACTATTTAAGGACAAGGTTCAAAAGGATACATGCATCCCGATGATCATTGAAACACTGTTTATAGTAGGCAAGACATGGAAGCAACCTAAATGTTCATTAAGGGACTTCCCTGGTGGCGCAGGGGCTAAGATTCAGTGCTCCCAATGCTGGGGGCCTGAGTTTGACCCCTAGTCAGGGAACTAGATTCCACATGCCCCAGCTAAGAATTCTCATGCCTCAACTAAAAATCTGACATGCTACAATGAAGATGGAAGATCCTGCAAGCTGGAAATACAAATAAACAAATAAATATAAATAAATAAGCAAATGTCCACTGACAGATGAATGGACAAAGAAGATGCAGTACATATATACAGTGGAATGTTGTTTGTTGTTGTTGTTTAGTTGCTGGCATATCTGACAGTGGAATATTACTCAGTCAATAAAAAGAATGAAATGCCATTTGCAACAACATGGATGGACCTAGAGGTTATCATACTAAGTCAGATGGAAAAAGACAAATATCATATGATATCACTCATATGCGCGAATCTAAAAATAATGATGCAAATGACCTCATTTACAAAATAGAAATAGACTCACAGACTTAGAAAATGAACTTATGGTTATGGGGGGGAAGTGTTGGGGGGACAGGATAGATTGGGCATTTGGGATTGACATGTATACACTGCTATATTTAAAACAGACAACCAACAAGGAACTACTGTATACAAATAAATAATAAATTAAATAAAAAAAAAATAAAAAGAACTTGGGCTTTAACTCTAAAAGATGAAAGGAGCCAGTGAGGGGTTTTAGCAGAATGACATGACTCACCTGACTTGCCTTCCACACCTTTTTGTCAGAGGAGACTGGAGGGAGCAAGGAGAGAAGCGGGGAGACCTCCTGCTAGAATAAGCTGGGAGAAAGATGAGGGGGCTCCGATGAGCTGGGAGGAGCTGAGACAGGGATGTGAGATGAGACAGTGAGGTGACAGATTCTGAGTAGATTTGGAGGTGGAGCCAACAGGATTTGCTCAAAGATTGGACTGTGGTATGAAAGAAAGGGAAGAGCTGAGAACAACTCTAAGGCTTTTGACCTTTTGGAAGGAAGGAATTTTCACCAATTGAGAAGAAAGGTGGCAGGAGGAGCATGTTTTAGAGGAAAGACCAGGAGTTCAGTTTGGAGCATGTTGGGCTTAGGATATTTAAGAAATTATCAAGACTAGCTCTGGAATTGGGTGAAAATCTGGGCTGGAGGTATAAACTTGGAAGAAGCATCATGTAAGATGTTTTATTGCATATGATTAAATATGAAAACATGAATGTGGTTCTAAAAATACAAAATTTTATGAGGTAAAAGTTTGAGTTTCTCCTTCACTCTGTTACTCCAAACCCATGACCCGTTTCAGTAGTAACATTATTAAGGAGCTAGTATGTATGTGTTAAGAAACTAAAAATGTCTTCAGAATATGCAATCTGCCATTTCAGAGACCCAGAAACAATCCTTGTTCTAGGATCTATGCATAGATTTTTTTTCCCCGTTTATCTATATCTTCCCGTTGTGCGTGTGTGCTCAGTCGTCTCCGACTCTTTGCAATCCCATGAACTGCAGCCCATCAGGCTCCTCTGTCCATGGGATTTTTCAGACAAGAATACTGGAGTTGCCATTTCCTACTCCAAGGGATCATCCCAACTCAGAGATCAAACTTGCATCTCTTGCTTTAAGAAAAGCATCATTGCCAAGTAGATTCTTTACCACTGTGCCACATCTACACAGTAATATAATTTCAAGAATGGCCATCTTCCACCATTAAGTTACTGAAGTAACAGAATTTCACAGCTGTTTGTAATAAACAGTATACTTGGCTTTGCATACCTTTTCTTATGAAATTAAACTGATTTTTAATTGGCCGTATGTTGCAATTTTTTCTTTAGCCATCTGGAATGTGCCTGAGCTAAGTGGTACCATTGATTTGAGAAATATCATTGATTATAGAGTACAGGATACACTTTAAGCACTATAGTAATAATTCTCTAGACTCTAGGCTTTCATCCCTAAAATAGAACAAAGTTTCCATACCTTCCATTAGAAAAAGGTGACCTTCAGAATGTGAACTAATGCATTTCTGTTCTGTTGAGTTGGCAATTACTCTGTGTAGGGAAAGTAATGATGACTCCTCAAATAGCCAGTCTTATGAGTTTAGACCTTCATCTGTAATAAAACTCAATAGTCTTTCGAATCTTTGGAGTTCACTGTTTCTTCCCTGGAATAAAGAGAAAAAAATTAATTGAAAAAGAAAAACAAATCAAATCCACTTTAGTTTGATTTCTGGCAGAGTTCTCTCCAAGACCATGTATCAGAAACCTCCATACATCTGGATTGACACACGGTTTATCCCAGTCAGTTGTTGATTACACAACTATTGCATCCATCATGGTAGCCAATAAATAGGGGGAAAAAAAAAACAAGAAAGAGTAAGGCATGAGTTCTCAAGAAACTTATAGTTCCACTAACCCAATAAAAATTTATCTTTAGGGAAAAAATATCACTGTGAATGATTCTCAGACCAACTGAACCAGGTATTCTGCTGACAAAAACAGTAATGTCTGACTGTTCTCAACTGAAAGTTTACTCTATGAATTTTTGTTGCAACTTTAGCACTAACTGCTGTCTTTTTCTAGAGAGATCCAGCACATACCAAAGTGAATTAAGTGCCAGAAGCAGTAACAGAAGCTGAAGCTCAGACAATTATACTTAATTCAATAACTTTATTTTTACAGACACATGAGTTCCTACTTGTGATTTTACTTTGCAACCATTTTTTCTGATAAAATGTTCCCATTTGCAAGATCAAATAAGACATGTCAAAATTACATGGCACCCTGCAAAGGACTGTGTCACCTGGACAAATTAGTTCTTCATGTGCAAATGGGCTCAAAGGACAAAGCAAGGGTCATATCAGACTTCTCCTTCCTCCTCCTCCTCTCCCTCCCCCCACCTCCCTCCTTTCCTTCTCCTCTAGTGGTAGTTTGCTTCTGGGCTCTCTCTCACCATCCTTCCTCTGCATTCCACTCACTCACCACCCCAGGTAGTACTAGAACAACCATAATAACTTTCAGACTGATTCCCTTCCTTAGTCTCTGCCCACTCAAATCCAGCACATTCTCATCTCATACACTCATCTTTCTGCAACATAGATTTTTGTCAGGCCCTTTTCCTGTTCAGAAATGTTTACTAATTCCTTATTCCCCATTTAATAATGTTCAAAAGTCTTAGAGTCAGAATCAAAAATTACAAAATACAACCATTTCTAGGCTTTGGTTAATATCTGAATGCAAAATTCCGCATACATATGACTATGTTCAACCCAGTGCTCAAAAGAAATTTGGTAAAGATTTTTCACATCAGTGAAAATGAATAGCTGGTTCCCTTTTAGGAAGTGGCATGGTCTGTCTAAACTTGCTAGGTTTTGTTCCCTTAAGGAATACAGGATGATTTATCTTGACATCTATGGATGAATATCAGAATTTCCATCACTTAGAAATGATCAGTTATTCTTTTTTTATGAATTGTCCTGTCACTGGAGGTTTATTGGAATTAAAGACAAATGTATTTATCAGGACTGCTGAAAACCAGAGTGGTCAGGATGGCAAAACTTGATGTTTGCTGTCAAAAGAAAATATGGCTGGTATGGTTATTTCATAGAGCCCTGACATCGCATAAGTGTCTACCACATTGTTTGCTATTTATTAGAGAATTTAAAGTGTCTTCTGCAAAAGTCTAAAAAGATTAACTTTATAACTAAATGATTACCACCCCCCTAGGGAGGCATGATAGAGTACCACTCTGTTCTTTATATGTTGTTTTGCATTTTATTTTTAATACACACATTAACTTCAGAATCCAGAGGGGGAAAAAAAGTATGCCTGTTTAAACAAGAAACTTTCAAGTTTCTTGAAAAATTCATATAGGGACTTCCCTGGCAGTCCAGTGGTTTACTTCACCTTCCAATGAAGGGGTTGAGGGTTCAATTCCTTGTTAGGAAGCTAAGATCCCACATGCCTCATGGCCAAAAACCCAAAACAAAAAACCGAAGTAATGTTGTAAAAAATTCAACAAAGACTTTAAAAATGGTCCACATCAAAAAAAAATTTTTAAGTCATATGAATAGTTAGCTTTGCAATTTGGTGTTTGCCAGATGTTTGAAATTTGCTGTAGGAGCTGGTCCCCTCTAATGAATTAATTTCTGAATGGCATCTTGGCACTTGTTAGAAACAGCCACCAGACTCAGAGCTCAACAATGGGAGTTTGTTCAGTCAATCCAGTCATTACTGACTAATTTGCATTTAGAACACTAACTCAACCATTACTTGGTCATTCCTGAAAACAGCCCGATTAGAAGGATAATTTCCCCTGCTTAAAAGTGAGACCAGCCAACAGTGGTCCATAGAGGAGGCCAGTTCCCCTGTTATTCAGTCATGACTGCCGGGAATTAAGCCACGTTTCAGGGCCACCACATATCCAGTAAAACACCCCAGAGTAAGATTTAAAAAAATAGCTCCAATGTTTCTATTTCATAAGCACTTGGGTTTAGATTTGCTCAAATTCTATGACCATCAGCCTTGAAAGCAACATCGGGTCTATCCAATCACTTTTCACAGCAACCCAAATATAAAATATGCAGCAGTGTCGCTATGCTTTTAAAATGTTCACAAACTCCCCCAAATGTACTAACAGTAGTATCAGAGTGACAAGGTGATAATCAGATGACAGATACATATTCAAAATCCAGTATACACTGGACTCCAGGCTGGAGCTATGTGCAGGGATGGGGGCAAGAAACCAGACACTTACAACTCTATTTTTGCGCTAAGATACTTATAGCTTGCTAAAGAGACCAGTCGGGTGCAAATGAAACTTGAGAACACTGTAGGAAATTTTTCAATTGTATTTACTTTAAATTTTAAAATAAGCATCTTTTTTTTCCTACATCTTTCTCCACAAAAGCACATTTTTTTTTTTTTACAGTCATCTTATTTAAGCTTAAGGCACAGTGCTTAGTGCATATGTTACTTTAGAAGGTTGGAAAGCTCCCAGGAATTGACCCTGAAATTATTTATTTCATGATTTAAAGAATACTGATGAACACTCTCTTTCCAGAAGGAAAGTATAGAAGCAGAATCAACGTGAGAGAAGACATTTTCAATAATTAAAACATGTTTCTAGCAGACCACAGACAGATGAAGTGAAAGGAAGTGTTGGTCACTCAATCGTGTCCGAGTCTTTGCAACCCCACAGACTGTAGCCCTCCAGGCTCCTCTGTCCATGGGATTCTCCAGGCAAGAATACAGAGTGGATAGCCATTCCCTTATTCCAAGGGATCTTCCTGACCCAGGGATCGAGCCTGAGTCTCCTGCTTTACAGGCAGAGTCTTCACTGTCTGAGCCACCAGGGAAGCCCTCATGGAAGGATAACACATGTAGTGAATCAGTGTGTTATCAGTTTCCATTACTGTATGCCATCATGTGTAATAATTGTCTATGCTGTTCTAAAATATACACACACATCACTCTCAAACATACATGCGTTTTGTTTTTAATAGAAGAGTGTCCTCAATACTCCTCAAATGAGTGAAAATCCTGTTTACGTTCTTGTCTGCCCCAGTTTATGGCTTCACGAGAATTTATTCTCCTTTTAAGCACACAGACTGTCCTAATTCCCTTTTTTGGTTGGTGGAGCCTCTTCAGAGAATGTTAGAGGCAAAGGACTTTCTTCCTTGATCCCAGGATAAGGTCAGAATGAAAATAACAGTCTTAAATGACCCCAGCTCCTTCACGTCACCTCCAGCTCCTCATTCAAGGGGGTGCTTTGGGTGGCAGGTGGAGTTATAATTAGAGATTAGAAAAAAAAAAGCCACATCAGCAGCTGTTGCTCATGTTTGTTCCCAGCTATGGCTGTCACCAGTGGGCAAATTGGCATAAATAGGCCTTCACAAGTGGAAAGTCATTTAACCCCTGTCCTTGTCACACTCCAAGTCCTCTCAGTGGCCAGAGAACAGAAGGAAAATCTGCCTGTGCATGAGTGGAGGGTGAGCCGAGAGTACAGCCCCAACCCGAAGGCACCTCTGCAGGGGGAGCCTGGAGATTGTCTTTCCTGTCGGAGACGCCGGACACTCCAACCCAAACAAATAGGTTAGTGCGCAGGGTAAACCTATGCATTTTAGCTCTGACCTCTTCTCAATGTGATCTAGGTTTTTCTGACAGAGCTGTAATGGAAGGGTGACTATTAATGGAGAGTTATTTGAGGACTCATTTAAAACTCTGGTGCCCATGATAACAAATTATGAAATTGGGCTTAATTTATTATGTTCCTCTCCCAATTTTGCTGTACTCATATTAGACAAATGAGATGAAGATGGAACAATGGAACTGCTTTTGTAACCTGAGTTCCACAAAAAAAGTAATGGCACTTACTTTTGCCAAAAAGTCCTTTTTTCTTTGTTAAAAATCAGTCATGTTGAAGGCTTAGGTTGGTGATTACAAAAAAAATACAGCTTCAGAATATAGTTCCAAAATTTCACATTGTTTTTTTGTTTGTTTGTTTTTTTAGGGAAATTAGGTAAATGGGAATTAAGATTGTTTCTTTACATCTGAATAAAGACAGAAGATGTTCTTATTGATGGTAAAATGTGTGCCATAAGGTACTATGTATATAAGAAATCTGCTATAGGATTTATTACTTATGTCTAGTATAGTTCTACCTAAAAACTTCATAATTTCAGTCTAAATAGCTCTGTAAAATCCTACACATAGATCCTCTCCAAAGCAAAATGTTTCAAAGAAATTTCATTTTCTGTATGCTCCATGTCAGAAAGCTGTGGAGCAGGATTTCCAAATAAAGCCCAGCTTCAGGGCATCTTCTCAAAGTCTGAATGCTTAGTGTCTTGGTGAAAAGCAATGGAATTCCAGAGAACTCACTGAAAACTAGGATTTGGGGCCCAGTTCTCATCCTACCTACATCCATGGAACAGATCCAGGTGGAAAGAGTCCTAAATAATGGCCTCATTTTTTTCAGTTCCAAAGAGAAAGTGACCTAAGCATTTTACATGAGACTTTTCAGTGGGAAAATGCACCTTACTTAGAATCACTGGGGCCTGATGTTTTTCCTACCTTTTGAAGTGCAGAGAGCGCACTCGGAGCTCCACTAAAGAGACAATTAAATTAAAACCACCAAAAATAACCCATCAATTAAATTCCCAAAAGGGGCTTGCTTCTCCTGATTTCTAAGAGAGCCGTAACTTCCTTCAGGGAAATTTAAAGGTGAAATAAACACCTATTTACATACTTTAGCAAATAAAGACCCAAACTGATTTGGATTTGACCACTGATTTTGAAAATATCAATGACAAACTGAGAGAGTAGTATTGAAACATATGCATTACCATATGCAAAATTGGGTAGCCAGTGGAAATTTACTGTATGGTGCAGGGAGTGCTCAAATCCAGCGCTTTGTGACAACCTAAAGGGGTGAGATGGGGTGGAGGTGGGAGGGAGGTTCAAGAGGGAGGGGACATACATATACCTATGGCTGATTCATGCTGATACAACACAATGTTGTAAAGCAATTATCCTCCAATTTAAAATAATTAAACTTTAAAAAACAGCAAAAAAAGAAAACATCAATTAATATAACATATATCAATACCTTAAATCTTCCCATGGATGCAGAAAATATATGATAGATGATATTACAATGCATTTCATATATCTTATTTAGTCATTCAAATATTTATTGAGTGATAGTTGTATAATCTCTAAATAATATTTAGACAGGAGGGCAAGCTTAAGATGTCTAATATTACTTTTTCCAGAACTACTTTCCTCTACTTTTCTACTAAAAGATTTAGCACTGAGGTCGTGGTTATCTCCAAATTCCAAATTGTTCAAGCTAAGAAAGGCAAATAGTAAAGAAGACTAACTCGTTGCTGACTAGGATTTCTTTGAGATACATATTTATGCTGTCTTAAACCTTGCTTTTTACTTGTGTTTTGTCTTCTTGCTCTTCTAGAAAAAAAAAAAAAACTATCCAAGATGACTGTCACTTACTCCAGTAAAGTAGCAAATGCGACTTTTTTTGGATTTCATAGGTTACTCCTCAAGTGGAGAGGCAGCATCTACAAACTACTGTACAGGGAATTTATTGTTTTTGCTGTACTTTACACAGCAATAAGTTTGATGTACAGGTACTTTCCTTTGCATGTGTTCTTAAATGGCCATCAAAGAGCGTATATGAATACAGTCTCAAAAATCCAGGTCCTTTGGTTGCCGCTGACTTTTGCATTATATAATCTCCTCCTTTGCATGATTCTCTGTTGCCTTCTTCTCCCTGGGACTGAGTATCTTAATCCACACCTAACCATTTTTGAGATGTTAAATGGACTCTAACCCATCATGTTTAGGTGGTTCTCATTCCAGCCCCACTTTAACTGGTCATGATGAAGCATTATTTGTGCTTCAGAAATTTTGCTCCAGGCAAAAAATGAAAGATTTATACCTAGATCCTCACTAAGTGATGATTTTTACCATTCAAAATCATTATTCGTGCCTCTCTGAATGATATCATTCGTAGTTTGAGTTTATGATTTGACTGCTTGCAGCGACTACTTACATAATTAACACTTTCATAAATAGTCTATATCAGGCAACTTTCCTTCCTTTTTCCTGGAATGACAAAATCTTATCCAAGATGGTGCCCCCAAACTTACCAATATCTCAATTAAAGAAAAAGGCTGAAAATGAATTTATTTTCTTCGTATCTTCAAAGTTGAGGGCACATTATATTCACAAAAGATGTTTATTCTTTATAACCTTACAAACTTTGCCTGTCAGATTGACAGGTAATTTGAGCAACATTACATCCATGAAATACTTTTATGACTAAAAATTATAGTCTTAATAAAATTTTATCAGTATTATAAATGGGAAGCTCCATGAGTTCTTTTAATTAATATTGATTGCATAATTTCTTCTCAGGGAGAAGTTAAAACTTAAAATAGGAAAGTTAAAGGTTTTTGAGGCTGTATTTCCACCTTTTCTGTGCTTATCAATTTGTTCTTTTCCTTCTGCTTACCATGAACAAATTTGCGTGTCATTGCGCTCACCTGTATTTTTCCTTGCAGTGACAGGACCCCACGTGAAGAAGAGGGGAGTTAATCTGATTGGCCAATAATGACCAAAAGTGAACAGTTATTTTGCTATATATCAAAACTACTGTTCCAAAAAAGTGTATATATTGGTATACATTTTGGCAAAATATCTTTAAAAGGGAAGTTTTATTAAAAATGTCTAATGATTTTTTGAATAAATCCTCTAAATACAGTATTATTTTGACAATTTATTTATATGTCATCCAATCCTTCACAATATGAAATGGTGGAAGACACATGACGTTTCAGGATAATTGTCTCATTCGTTTATTTTTACTAATGTGTATTTATTGCTGCTACTGCTGCTTAGAATAGAATAGCTCTTAGAACAGTTGCATCGTAGCCAGAGATGCTCCACTGGGCCTTAACTTTGGCTCCGATGTCTTATTTATTTCCCACAAAACTGTATGCACATGTTCTTTTTAAAGACCAAAAAGTGCTTGTGTTTATAACAATCATCATTAGTTCAAGCCACTTTTCATTCTTTAAATTTCAAATGTAAAAGCTTATTAAAATAGATCCTTTTATCTTGATCAAAGCTCTACCAAGAACTACATACAGGCTGAATCTGTCTAGAAAGTCAGACATACCTGTAAACAAATACATAACCACTAACAATGCTAAGGTTTTTTAATCCCTTTATAAGCAAATAGTTGTGATTGTCAAAAAACATAAGATAGAACCAGATTTCACTAGTTTGATTATCTATCTCTCTTTGTATTTTGGGATACATTTGACAAAATACTTGCTGTAGTAACTCCTAGCTAGTAAAATTTTTGTGTGTCTTTAGCTTAATATTTTTTCCTTTGGCCAATTATTAATAGTAACAACCACTTTATTATTGACTATAACATTATAGGCTAAGTGGTTTTGTATATCATGTATTCTTTAATTCCCCTAACATCCCAGATACACAGGTATTATTATTATCCTCATTTACAAATGAGAAAACTGAGACTCAGAGAGATTTAAAAGTATGTTCAAAATCCAAATCTGTAAGTGGCAGATCTGGGACCCAAACATGGCTCTGTAAGGCTCTGTGGTCTGTGCTCTCCACATTTAATTCTCTCTGACCAACTCAATTTGAGTACCAGAAACCATTCTGGCTGTAACTTGTCATCAACCTCACCTTGAGAGGCCTATCTACCAGGTGATGCCTTGCCTGTCATCTTTTCTTGACTGTAGAATTTCTGACACCCCCTCCAAAGCTAAGGCTGCACCCTCAGCTTTGGTCATTCTAAGCCTACCCCGAATCCCACGCATCTTCTTAGCACCAGCTCCTAGCTCTTCACCAGCAATCTGATTCGTGGCTCACTGTCACCTCATTATCCCTCCACTTCCTTCCTCAAAGCTCTACTGACCCAAATAGGCCTCCGACACATGCCATAGTGAGTGTTTCCAAGGGAGTCCTGATTCCCTTGGAACAGCTGCATTCATTCATTTATTCAAATTCATCTGTGGTACTTTCTTTCCGGATTTCGATCATTTTTATTAACCTGCCTTGAGATATCTCTTCTGATCTCTTCTGAATCTCCTCCTTGAAACATAAATATCAATAATAGCTCTATTAAATGGATTTATGTTTAACAATACCAGAAAATGGGTTTCTATCAGATCTATAATATAAATTTTGATATTTTTATACTATAGAAATAAAAACTCACCACATATAATAATAAAAATTTCACTTCTAACTGTTGAATCTGTGTTGTTGTTTTATATTTTAAATAACTCTAGGCTTTAAAATAAACAGTTATAACACCCCTTGAGGTATAACACACATAACCAAGAATGTACTGAGTAGAATATTCATGAGAAAGTAAGATCAAGATGTCAAATCCAGGGTTATTATTCAATAATTACTTAATAAGCATATTCCAATAATAAGCATAATTAAGACATTCATTCTTTTTTAAGTACATATGATTAATAATTGGATAATGGACTCCTTTATGAAGTATTTTGCTCCAAATCCCATACATTAATCGTATAAAAATTTAAAAATATACAAAATTCAAAATAAAATGGATTACTATGTCCCACTGTCTAATGACCAATAACATTTATGTACTAAAAACATTAGTACTTAAAACATTCAGCAGTTAAAAAGCTTTTGAGATACATCAGCTTAGGTATAAAAGGAAAAGCTACTGCTCATTTAAAAAAAAACTGAGATTATTTTTGCTTAATTGTTTGCAGTGAATGTCACTTGCAAAGCAGGTGCTTAAGTATAATATCGTAAAGGGCTGTGCATTTTATTTTTGCTCCAGATTGTTACTTACAGGAGCCCAAAAACGTTTCTTTGAAAAATTATCAATTTACTGTGACAGATATGCTGAACAAATTCCAGTAACCTTTGTGCTTGGTAAGTATAGGTCACACGCAGCATGCAGCCACACAGCTGTCTCTGCAACGGTGACACCAGTGACTCTGCATGGGAATGTTTCCAAGCTGAGAGGCATGCCTGAAAAGTCACTGCTTGCAGTAGAACCAGAATCATCCATAAGGTTTACCTTCAAGACTTCTTTTGCTAAATTAACACCCAACAAGTTTGAGGTAATGATCTGCTCTTGGACAATTAAGCTTTCTCTTCACTAACTCTCCATTTTTTGCCATCAATACGTGAGTTCTAATATCCACTTACTGAGTGTTATGCCATTGCCAGGCACAAATAACTTTTTTTTTCCTGGAGGGAAAAATCATAAGATATGGATAACTAAATGTTTTTACACCCTGATCTCTAAAAAAGGCTAAAATTCTGCCAAAAGCATCAGTGTCAACAACTTATCTTCGGTAAGAAATTGCTTTACAGTTTCCTGTTATTCTCCAGGCTTTTATGTTACTCTAGTAGTGAATCGATGGTGGAACCAGTTTGTGAATCTGCCCTGGCCAGACAGGCTGATGTTTCTCATCTCCAGCAGTGTTCATGGAAGTGACGAGCATGGGCGCCTGCTCAGGAGGACGCTGATGCGCTATGTCAATCTCACCTCCCTGCTCATTTTCCGCTCCGTGAGCACGGCTGTGTACAAAAGGTTTCCGACGATGGACCACGTGGTTGAAGCAGGTATTGTGAATTACTTTTCCTTCCGTGGGGCTCCTCTCAACCTTCAAATTTCCTCTGAAAATATCTTTTATTCATTCATTCATTCAAGAAATATTTACTAAATACCTATCCTGTGCCAGAAACAGTCCCAAGAGGCAAAAAATGAATAAGCCATCGTTCCTGCCCTCAAGAGGTTTACCTGGGAGGCAGAGCAAAGGAAACAGCAAACAGTCAATCTCATATTAAGTTGCCAACAGTCATAATATAGTAATATTATATTACAATCTATAATACAATAATCATATTCCAATTTTTCATATTTCATCATATATCATTTTTAAGGAAATATAAACCATCCGTAATATTATCTTACATCGTCTAGCACTTTACAGCTTATGCACTTTCACAAACATTATTTCATTTGGACCTCAATAAAACCATGAGAGATTCAGAGAGGATATGACCTGCCCTGGATCACATCGCTCTTAATGGGAGAGTCAAATTTTCAATTAAGACTCAGAAATCCTAACTTAATACTTTTCCCCAAACATAGCAGATTCTGATAGGAAATACCAATGTGGGTTTTCATCTACGCAGACTCTGAGAGGTGGCAGTAAAAGGCTGCTTCAGTGGAAGTCTGTTGTCTATTCTGTTCCTCAGAGTATATGTAATTTTGTACCTGGGCTCCTGGACACAGGATGCTGAGAACAAATCACATTTGAAGGATGATTCTCTTTGCGGTTAATATTTAGCAAAGAAGCTGTTAAATAAGCCTTCAAGGGGATAAGGATTAAATGAGATCATTGTTGGCATGTACAGAACAAAAATGGGTTGTTGTGCTGAGTTGTCTTTGATTGATCTGAGAGTATGTTGGAATGTATAAATGAATATATAGTAAACATAGAAACGGTGAGATGATTCTGCCTTTATGTTGAGTACAATCTCAAATTAGGTTTCATTATCCAGTCTCTTTTTCTGAAATGTCCTTGAAAATACATAGAGATATGTATATATATTTTAAGAGTAGCATTTTTGCTTGTTTTTGGAGGTTTGGGAAGTTTTTGTTTGATTTGGTTTTGTCTTCTCAGATGACAATATAGATAGTGACCAAGAACACAGAGTAAGAGTTCAACTTCTTCTCTACCCTTTAGCAGCTCCATGACCTTGTCTAAGTTACTTTACCTTTCTAATGCTTCGGTTTCCTCATCCATAAAATGAGGTTATAGTGATTTTGTAAAACCCTCTAATCTCATGTACCTCATAGGCCTGTTGTGGGATTAAATAAGATAATATTTGCAGTGTCTAGAAGCTTACTTGGCACATGGTATGACATGCATTCTTGCTTTTAATAATGAAATCATCTAGTGTAAAGGCATAACACAGGCCTTTGACCATTTTAGAAGGAAGAACCATTTGATGTGACATCCCAGGTCTTCCTGATCATATGTCCAGGAGGCTGTGAAAGTTAAGATGGAAATAAGGAAGGAACATAGAGGCTGTTGTGAGGGGTACAGAGCAAGTTGTGAGAAAGTGATGAGTCACATGGATTCAGTTACAGAGTCAGATGAAGGGTATAAATGGCCTGGAAAACACACAGGTGTATTACAATATAAAACTGGTCAGAACTTAAAGAAAAATTAACTGCCACCCATCCTCCAAATTTAAAAGTGGTATACTGCTTCAGAATGATCAGGTTGAAAATGCCACTTGACAGGTTAATTCTCTTACTCTAATATCTAAAGGATAGAATGAGATGAGAATTTTGACCTCTGGAAAAAGTTCTAAAAACAAATGATAAAGAGTTGGGTTATTCCAAAAGGATGAAGATGCGAGCTAAAATTTACTCTGATGGATAAAGGTGTCTCTAGTCCTGACACATCCTTGGAAAGAAGAGGGCGCATTCTTACAGGAATCAGGATTCCAGGCCCAATTCTCAGAGCAGATCTCCTCCTCCCAACATCACCTTCATATTAACAGCATGTGGGGAGGTGGCAGGGCAGCTGGCAATGGAGTCCCTTTGGGGACCCCAAGTGAGACATGATCTCAACGAAGCCTGAGTTGTTCTCAGGTCTGAGGGGCAAGTAGAAATTGTGAGATGAGTGGGAGAATGATGTTTAATGATGTGAATTCATTTATTTTAGGTGCACTTTTCGTAACACCAATGCTCACTCATCAAACTTACACAAGTGCCTGTTTTGGTTACTTGCATCTACCCTCTCCCCCTTTCCAAGACATTTAGAATACTCCAATACTTCTCTCCAACCACCAGTACCCCAACCATTCCGAGGGCATATGAAATCATTTGCTCCTTGATGTGCATTTAAACAAATATGTCTCAAGGTATGATCTGCAGACCCATGGGCCGTTTACACCTTGAATAACTTGAGTTGTTTATTTAAAACGCAAACTCCTGGCTCCTGCCTCAGACCTGCTGAATCAGAACCATGCAAGGCCTGGGAAATCTGCATTTAAACATGCTCTTGTGCAGCTTTGTTTGTACACTGGAGTTTGAGAAGTTCTGAATCTTTTCTGAGATGCTTATTTTTTAATCCTTTTTCTCACCCCTGGGGTAAAAAGCTTTGGCATTCACCAACTAATTCATCACTAAAAACAAAGCTGTAACAGTTAAGAAAAGGGTGAATTCAAGGTTTCAACCATGCTAGCGGCTCCAGAATTGTAGAGTGGCTTCTGGCAGCAGTTTGCTCAGAGGCCATCATCTGGGGCAGCAGTCCCCAACCTTTTTGGCACCAGGGACTGGTTTCATGGAAGATGATTTTTCCATGGACTGATGGGGTGGGGGTGCTTTGAGGTGATTCAAGCTCATTACATTTATTGTTCACTTTATTTCTATGATTATTACATTGTGATATATAATGAAATAATTATACAGCTCACTATTATGCAGAAACTGACAGCAGGTAAAGCTTAGGCAGTAACGCGAGCGATGGAGGGGCTAAACAGATGAAGTTTGGCTCACTCCCTCGCCGCTCAGCTCCTGCTCTGCAGTCCAGTTCCTAATAGGCCACAGGCCAGTACCAGTCCATCACTCGGAGGCTGGGGACCCCTGATCTAGGGGATCTGAATTAGACCTGCCTGGACACAACAAGCATCATTCTCACTTTGGATTTTTGGTCAGTTTTTGTGAAGAGTCTGAAGGAGGAAGAGAAGTGAGGGAGATAGGAGGGGGGCTAAAGCGTCTGCAAGTACACTCTGGGGTCATACCTAATTCTCTCAGTGTAAAGGTCTCTACTACTCTTTTTCACTCATAAGTGGTTTCTCAAAAGGCAGAAAAAGGGGTGGTGGATCAGCATGTGCCCACAGGAACACCAGGTTTATGTATTACGTGGTGGGGCGAAGGTTCGAGCCACTGCCTTCCAAGCTGGGGCACATGCTTCGGAGGCAGGGTCCTTCCTGGCTGCCCCACTGCCACCCACGCTGGGAGGGCACCTTCCCGTCAGTTGGTGGTACAGACTTACCGGACTTCCTGCTCCTTTCCCTAACAGAGAGGGCTGACTCAGTCTGCATGTGGAGTTGGCTTGCAGGCTCTCCCAACCGGGCACATGTCTCCTCCTCTCTGTCTGTCCTTGGCCTGTGCCAACATTTCTGGGAAGAACAGGAAGTTCAGGCATGGCGGAAAATGTTTGGCAGATGCCCTGAGCACAGAGCCAGGGCACCTGCTCTGCCTGAGGGCAGAGAGGGCTGGTAGTGGAAACAGGGGGCCCCCTAAGGAGAGGGGGCAAAGGGGGAGCAATGTTGGGGGCACGAAAACCTCAGTGGACTTCCCCACATAAGCCACCTGCCAGGGAAGTAAATGTTCTCAAACTTAAATCAGTATTGCTAAAACTGCAGGTCCTAAGATACCACCCTTAGCAATTCAGTAGGTCTAGGGTGGGGTCTAGGAATGAGCATATTTAAGAAGCTGCTGGAGACTTCGAGGCAAGGGGGTGTCTCTGGATCACACTCTGAGAAACAGTGGACTTTAGGGCAACTGCAGTTTCCTTCCATCCTCTTTGTATTGCTTCAGGGAGGGTCCCTGTCACAAAGATTCAGGACTAGCAGGAGAAAAAGAGGGAGAGGGTGGAGAGAATGAAGATCAGCATTTTCTTCTGAAGCATCTGGCAATTGCTTGACTAGAGCTGGTTGTTGAAGCAGTCTGAGCACAGGTTGGAAAACAATTTCCAGACACAGAGTATTTTAGAAGAGAGAATTTATTGAGAACAAAGGACTGAGGTAGTAAGGGGCACTGCAAAGACAGCAGGCTGACTGCCTGACAGACCAGGAAGAGCTGACACAAGGGAGAGTAGAGTGAGAGACGCTGTTAGAACAGCGCACCAGCTTGAGGGAGAGCAGACCTCTTACATGGGCTTGTGGCCAGTTTTTATGGCCTCAGGACAAAGAAAATTCCTGTGGAAAGGGGTGGTCACTGGTTGGGGGTCTTTTGGTGCCCACCTTGCCTCATATGGAGCTGGGATGTGACCAGTTAGGGACAGAATGGCTCATGACAAACAGGATGGCATAACTCACAACAAACAGGATGGCTCATGCCAGTGGTTGCCATGGAGCTTGGCAAATTCTAGAAATATTGCCCTAAGACCCCAGCCAGGGGCTCCACACTTGTGGACTAGGTCATTCACCTGCTGGTCCCTGAACATTCCTTGCTGTTAAGTTGGACACTCAAGTTACATTGTTCCAGGAAATTAGAAGAATCATTATTCTGGGAAGTACATAAACTTTGATATTACAGGTTACATTTCCCAAATTATAAATTAAAAGTTCTTTATGTTCCCATGAAAATAGAAATATAGCAATCGAATGCAAAAAAAGAGTTTATTATGCTGAAAGTTCCCTGCCCTGGTCCGTTTTCAAACATTTATTTACCAGAGGAGCTGCAACCCAGGAGCCTCTGTTATTTTCCCTCTTGGCTACAAACCTACCCCGGAAAATTCCAGTCATTTCAATCACCTGCCCTGGAAGATGTCACTCATTCCAAGTCAAGTCAGTGGCTCAAGTCCAGATCTTTGCCAATTTAAGTGATGGCCTTAATTGGGTTTACGTTATGGTGAGACTGAATCAAAACATTTTATCTGGAGTTTCACAGTGATCAGGAGAAGAAAACATTTCCCTTCAAAATTCCTCACCAGAAGCACAAAAATAGGTAAAGGGAAATGATATACATTCCTCTAAAAGAAACAGTGCTAAATCTGTTTACTAAATCTGTCATGCGTTTGCTCATTTAACAAAGATTTATTGAGTGGATACAGTACACTGGGGCTTCCCACGTGGCACTATTGGTGAAGAACCAGCCTGTCAATGCAAGTAGGAGATGCAGATTCAATCCCTGGGTCAGGAAGATCCCCTGGTGAAGGGCATGGAAACCCACTCCAGCATTCTTGCCTGGAGAATTCCATGGACTGAGCAGCCTGGGAGGCTACAGTCCACAGGGTCACAAAGAGTCAGCCACAACTGAAGCTACTTCGCATGCACACACAGACAGTATGCCAGGCATTGTGCTGAGCACTGGAGCACAGCTGAAAGCAAGTGTTGGTATGGTCCCTGTCCTCAACTGTCAGTAAAGATTATTACAAATCTTTTCGTCTATGAATTTTTTTCAGAAAGAAGCACAAATACATTTACAGTTGAAATTCACATCACTGCATTGCATTTCTGTTTCTCTGAAAAAGCTTCCTTCTGTGCACGGTAGCCTGTAAGAGTGGTTAAAAGACAGTAAAATTTAGAGAAAGGACACTTCTGTTTTCTCAAAGGACTGTAATCTTGAGTTCCTTGAGCTTCTGCTCTGATGAGAGAGAGCCTGTGGACATCCCATCAGATTTTTTAGCGACATATATAGTTAACAGGCATAAATACAATCGAGTAAGCTCCCAATTGTCAAATGACTGTTGAGAAAAAAGTTCTAACTCTAGATTCACTGACTGGAAGGCCAGCCCCACACTTAGATCATTTAATCTGTGATCTTTTCCCACTAAGTAAAATAAAATAGATTTTGTGTAATATTGACTTTCTGCCCTGTGGTCTGCTGTTCACATTTATCTGGATGCATTCTGTGGTGCTGGGGCTCCCTGGTCTCTCTGAAATTTCCCACTGTTCTGTGCTACAGAAGACAAGATTAAGGGGACAGTGGCATTCACGGCTGTGCCAGTTTTTACTCTGTTGGCTGAACTTTAACAGTCTGAGTCAGTTACACCTATAGTCTCACACGATGAGCCCAGAACAGACTGAATGTCATCTTGTGAGTGAAACTTGACTCACCTATGCACACCGGATGTACATGGGACAGAAAGAGCACACATCCTTGAATTAACACCATGGATGGGCAGTTTCGGCTCAGTGTTTGAAGGTTCCCACAGCTCTGTTTGGGCTTCCCTTGTGGCTCAGCTGGTAAAGAATTGGCCTGCAATGTGGGAGACCTGGGTTGGGAAGATCCCCTGGAGAAGGGAAAGGCTACCCACTCCAGTTTTCTGGCCTGGAGAATTCCATGGACTGTATGGTCCGTGGGGTCGCGAAGAGTCAGACATAACTGAGCGACTTTCACTTTTCACGGCTCTGTTTTAGGAGTTAAATCAAGGCTCATCAATCAGTACCTCTCAAAGATCATGACATTCAATGAATTATCAAGGGTGCTTATTTAAATTGCAGCTTCCCAGACAGTCTATGAATCTGACTCTCTGGGGTTTGGGACCCAGAAATGCACTTCTAAACAAGCTCCCCAGAAGCACTATGTTTGACCCAGATCAAGGATGCTAAAATGTCCAGCTTGCTGTGTGATTCTGCACTGGGTGCAGTTGTTCTCAAACTTTGTTATAAGATAGAATCACTAGGGATCTTTTAAAAATACTGATGCCTGGCTCACATCCCCAGACATTAACATTCAATAGGTATACGGTGTAACCTGGGCATTGGGAGTTTTTAAAGCTCCCCAGGCCATTTTAATGTGCAGCAAAGTCTTGCACCAGAGCACATCTATTAACTCCTCCAACTTTATCTGCAAATTGTCTCAGATCTATTTACCTAGTGCAAATGGAATTCTGGGCCACCTGGACAGGCGAGGAGTTAAGAGCACTGATTTTGGGAATGGTATTTCCAGTGAGTCACATGTAGAAGGCAGTGAGCTATCAAATAGGATACTAATTTAGAGACAGGAATATGGCTGACTAGATATGTTTTGTTCACATTAGGAAAATAAAGGAGTTTCTGTCTGTATTCAGCATTGCTACCCCGGAAACTGACTTTACTCAACCATATCCTATCTCAAGCTCTTCAAATTGTGGATTATAACTTATTCTTGGTTTCTTAAATCATTTTAATGGCTTGGAGCTAGCATTTTTATGGAATGGAATGGAACAGAGAAGAAAAATCAAGGGGCACCTCATGCAGAAGAGCCAATAATTGTTCTGTGATATCTTTCTTTCTGTGGTTCATAGAGAAAAAAAATATGTCTGAATACTGCCTTCCACAATGCCTTCACACCATGACTGCATCTCTCTCTCAGTCGCATTTTGCCTTCTCTTGGTTTTCCCAGTTGACAGGGATTTCTGAATTTCTACCACTGAATTTAAAGAACAGCTGCAGCTGAATCTGGTGGCTTCATTCCATTCATTTGGACAGTACAGAGAGGAAAATGAATCAGGCTCATTGCAATGCTTCCGAAGAAGTCACCTCTCTGAGAACAGCTGAGATGCTGAATGCACAAGTTACTCTTTCAGAAAGAATTGGCAATAAACCCTGCTAAAACTTTTGAGAAGCTGAGCTCTTAGCTCTTCTCTTAATAGAGTCTCATGGGCATGCTCTGCTTTAAAGGCAAAAGACATCTGCCTCAGCTGAGACCAAATCTGCAATTGGGAATATTGTTGATTAATGGACTTAATTGGTCCTTTGATTTGAAAGCAATAAAATTTTGCCTTGGAGTAGCAGATCCTACTCCTGCTGCTGCTGCTAGGTTGCTTCAGTCGTGTCCAACTCTGTGTGACCCCATAGACGGCAGCCCACCAAGCTCCGCCATCCCTGGGATTCTCCAGGAAAGAACACTGGAGTGGGTTGCCATTTCCTTCTCCAATGCATGAAAGTGAAAAGTGAAAGTGAAGTCACTCAGTCGTGTCCAACTCTTTGTGACCCCGTGGACTGTAGCCTACCAGGCTCTTCCGTCCATGGGATTTTCCAGGCAAGAGTACTGCAGTGGGGTGCCATTGCCTTCTCCAGATTCTACTCCATCGAGCCACAATTCAAGTCACAAGAAAATACAAACGTGTGTGTGTGTGTGTGTGCATGTGCATGCTTGCTAAGTCACTTCAGTTGTGTCCTATGGACTATAGCCCACCACGCTCCTCTGCCCAAGGGATTCTTCAAGCAAGAATACTGGAGTGGGTTGCTATGCCCTCCTGTGGGGGATCTTCCCCACCCAGAGATCAAACCCATGTCTCTTATGTCTACCTGCATTGGCAGGCGGGTTCTTTACCACTAACACCACCTGGGAAGTCCCTGTGTGTGTGCCTAATTTCATATCTATATCTATATATTTTTTTTTACTCTGATTTGAAATACTAAAAAGTGTTCTTGGGGATAAGCAATATGAAAATTGCTGAGCAGAGCTGAACTAGCCAGAAAACCAAAAGGAAAAGAGATAGCAAGAGAAATTCAAACCAGATGCAATAGCAAGATAAAATAGCAATGTTAGGAGTGTGGATAGGGTCTGAGGAAATGTGGCATGAAGATAGATATGTGAAGGAGACAGGGTAACGTGAGGATCAGCCAACTGATGGTATTGCCAAACTACAGCAAATCAATACCTGTGGTGAACATAGACTTAGAGATGAGGATAATGACCACATTCTGAAAATATCATTAATCTCTGGTTAAAATGGTCTGAAGCACTGATAAGGATAGCATTCCATTTAATAACAAATACTCTTTGAATTGATTTCACTAACAATCTAGACTTTTCTTTCAAGGTACCAGTAACTCAATTTCCAAAGATAGGGTTACTTTGTATAAGACATGTAACCCTGCAGGAAATAATAAAAATTATTCCCCCTGTATACTCTTGGAGGACACATTAGTGTCTGGTTCATCTTTCACAGCACCTAGCAAAGTACTCAGTAAACTTGGACTGAATAATTAAAACCCCTGCTTTCCTAACTCTACGTGTCCCTTTTCAACCAATGGGTTTGCTACACAACAGGACTGGGGGGAAGGGGGCACCTAACTCTTGCTTTAGTGTTTGCATTAAATAATTCCTCACTCTGCATATTTGCTTTCTGCTAAGAAGCCAAGAAAGGACTTGCCAGCACAATTTGATCCATACTCCTAAATAAAAAATAACCAGAGGTAAAGTTATTCCTTGGTCAAATGACAGAGATTTCAGCCAAGTATACAAATGTGGTCATTTTTGGAAATTGCACTATAAATCCCAAGACTGTAACTGTTAGACAGTTGATATGAAATGTCTGAGAATAGGCTTCCAGGGAAAGGGTGAAAGGTTGCAGTAGGTCTTTAAGCACAGAGCCAAGACAGGTCAAGTTCATCTATTGACTTCTTATCATTAGATTTAATCATACTCTGCAAGTCTTTTAAAACAAAAACCCAAGTGGATTATCTAGATCATGCAACAACTTTGAAATGCACTGAGAAACAAGACAAGAATTCTTGGGCTAGTTCTTATTTTTGACCACCAGAGAGAGTCCAGTTCCCCCCTGGCATGGGCAGACCTTTTCAAAGCTAATGTAAATAACCTGAGTATTATCTAAAACTAGTCTCTTGTTGGTAAATACTCGCCTTGTAATTGTTACTCTGTTTATTTCAAACTGAGTTAACAGAATCTTCATTCAGTGATTTTTCAAGAATTGCTGTAGTTCAGAATTTCCTGCAGAGATTTGTAAACATGCAACTGCCTGGATCCAATTCGTTAGATCACCCAGGAAGATTTAAAAGCATGCTTACCCCTGGACCTTACTTTAGACCAATTGAATCAAGATTTCTGGGGATAAGGCAAAGGCACTGATATTTTCTAAAAGGCATTTGGGCTAGGACAAAGGCACATGAGACTGTAAGGTACAACACTGGGTCAGGAATCTTGCCCTAATGGTCTTATGGACACAGGTAGGAAGGAGAGGGTGGGATGAATTGAGAAAGCAGCGTTGACATATGTATACTACACGTGTAAAATAGAGAGCTGGTGGGAAGTTGCTGTGCAGCACAGGGAGCTCAGCTTGGTGCTTTGTGACAACAACTTAAAACTCTGTTCAAAAAAAGACTAGTTGTGTAAAATATTGTACACAGCTAACTAGAATGCAGCCATTAAAAAGAATGATCCTGCTCTCCACATCTTAACAAAAAAAACTCCAAGCTATAACTTGAAAAAAAGAAGAAAATGGCAGACACGTATGGAGTATAAAGTCATTTGTGTTTTTAAAAACTTGGCCTATGTGAAATCTGTGACACTTCTCTGGAAATATATATAATAACTTGGTTGTAGTGATTTCCTTCAGGGAGGGAAACTGGTTGGTTGGGAAAATGAGACTTACTTTCCCCATGAATATTTCTTTAGCCTGGTAGGAATTTTGTGCCAACTGAACTACTCAATCGAATTTAAAAAAAATAAAAGGTCAAGTGTAAATAGTAAGCTTTTGAAGCACATATTTATATGAACAAATCTTTTTGCACAGTAGACATTCCATAAATGTTTGTTAATAAATAAACCTCCTACCTTATTCTTCCTCTCCTATTATTCAAGTCTCTTCTTTCATTGTGCAGGCGGTGGAGGATGAGTAAAGTTTCATATAATATATTATGTGTTAGCACTTACTGAGTGTTATTTATGTGCAAAGTGTTATGTTAACCTCTTGACATATGTTCCTCATCTCAGGTACTTCTACAACATCCTTGTGAAATAGACATTATTATCTCTCTTTTACACATGAGAAAACTGAGGCTCAGAGAAGTCACTGAAAGCTGAAGCAAATTGTGTTATGCACACATACACACATACATACATACACACATACACACATGGAGACACACAAAATCAAAGAAATGCTTTTAAGTATATGCAAAATGCTGTGGGGACTGTGAAGATAATATACTTTTTGCCCTCCCAAAGGGTCTTAGCAGGGGAAACATTTGTGTCTAACACGACCATAACACGAGACAAGAGACAGCCCCATGGTGATTTGAAGGGGAGAGGTGGAAGGAATCAAGAAGGCTTCTCAGAAGAGAACCTGGTTAATTAGGTGTTTGAAAAGAAGCATCAGGAGGAAATGTCATGTGATTCACCTTTGGGCAAAACACCAAGTGGTTTGTATACATTATCACCTTTTATTCTTTTAATCCAAACAATTCTAAGTATTCTTGTTCTCAGTTTTACCAAACCCTAAAGAAGAGACATTCCCCTGATGTCCTAGTCCACATTTAATGTCACTTTGCTTCCTATTGGCCCTGTGATCACACACGCATGCACACACACACAGTTATATATCAGTATATAAGGCAATGCATGTAAGCAATCCCTACAGAGGTAAATACTCCTTTTCTCTAATACAAGTAAAAACTACTTGAGACAGGAACCACATTGTTTTTTATTTCTTGAATATCCCCCATTCTATGCTCACATAGTAGACATTGAAATATTTAGGATAATATATTAATGCTATGGGGCTTCCCTGGTGGCTTAGACGGTAAAGAATCCACTTGCAATGCAGGAGACATAAGAGATGCCAGTTCAATCCCTGGGTCAGGAAGATCCTCTGGAGAAGGAAACGGCAACCCACTCCAGTATTCTTGCCTGGAGAATTCCATAGACAGAGGAGCCTGGCAGGCTACAATCTATGGGGTCACAAAGAGTAGGACACAACTGAGCAATAAGACAAACATTAATGCTAAATCAAGTCTGTATAACCTATTTCTTTTTATTTTGTGTAAAGGTTTTATGACAGCAGATGAAAGAAAATTATTCGACCACCTCAAATCTCCTCATCTGAAATACTGGGTTCCATTCATCTGGTTTGGAAATCTCGCAGCTAAAGCCCGGAAGGAAGGTAGAATCAGAGACAGTGTGGATCTTCAATCACTGATGACTGTAAGTACTATTGCAAACATCAGTTGAAAGATATGAATCAGACACCAACAGGGACTTGGATGTAACAGGCTGGACCTGGACTAGTCCGCTTTGTTCAATCCTGGTTCCAAAGGAACCAGAAAGACTGGGCTAGGATTAGAACCCTCAAATGCAGGAGGAGAATATAACACAGTTTTAACTGAGGTTGATTGGAGGTGGTTGCTTAGAGGCTCTGTTTTAAGCAGAAGTAGGCTTTGTAATGAATGCTGAGTTTTAAGCCAACTTTTTCATCATTCATTATAAAGCCTACTTTGAACTATGGTTTTGGAGAAGACTCTTGAGAGTCCCTCGGACTGCAAGGAGACCCAACTAGTCCATCCTAAAGGAAATCAGTCCTGAATATTCATTGGAAGGACTGATGCTGAAGCTGAAACTACAGTACTTTGGCCACTTGATGCGAAGAACTGACTCATTGGAAAAGACCCTGATGCTGGGAAAGACTGAAGGTAGGAGGAGAAGGCGACGACAGAGGATGAGATGGTTGGATGGCATAACTGAGTCAATGGACTTGAGTTTGAGTAAATTCCAGGAGTTGGTGATGGACAGGGAGGCCTGGCATGCTGCAGTCCATGGGGTCGCAAAAAGTCAGACTCAACTGAGCGACTGAACTGAAGGCTTTATAATAGGCTTCCCTGGTGGCTCAGACAGTAAAGAATCCACCTGCAACGCAGGAGATTCAGGTTCAGTCCTTGGGTCAGGATGATCCCCTGGAGTAAGAAAATGGAAACCACTCCAGTATTCTTACCTGAAGAATTCCATGGAGGGAGGAGCCTAGCGGGCTTCAGTCCATGGGGTTGAAAAGAACTGGACAGAACTGAGCGACTAACACACACAGGCTTTGCAATAGGCTCTATAAGAAAATGTTCCTTGATTGATCAGCAATGTCTGCAAAGGGCTCAGAAGGTTCTGGCACCCAAGAAACATATTTGCCATCCCTAATTCCAGGATCCTGGACCCAAATCCCCAGTCAGTTCCCCAAAATTGGAATATCCCAAAGTTAATCCCCTGGAGGAGGAAATGGCAATATTTTTGCCTGGAGAATCCCATGGACAGAGGAGCCTGGCTGGCTATAGTCTGCCAGTTCACTAAGAGTCAGACATGACTGAAGTGAATTAGCAAAGTTAATCCAGCTTTCCACATGACCCAGGAAACAAAACTGTGTTTTCATTAAATGAAATAATCTGAATGCATTTGAGAAACAAATTTATAGATGGGCTAGATAGATTTATGCCATGACAATCTCCTGCCTTCATTAGGCTAAAAGGAGTGAATGATTTTAAATAGCTCCCAAATTAGTATATACTCTTTCTCAGTCTTAAATAATGACTTGTGTTCAGTAGAGAAAAAAGAAATCAATGGATCGCAGTCCTTTCTGCTTTAACAGAGATAGATTTTCTGTCAATAGAAGTATTCTAAAGTCTTCATTCGTTGGGGGGAAAGGCATAGGATGTATTTAGGCTTTGTTCTAAGATCCTCAGTAGGCATGTTTTCAAAAGAGATAGAGGAAACAAAAAATAATCTGCTCTCCACATAATTTAGAAATGATTGGTTTAAAATATTAACTACTGCATTTCCACCACCCCTTTGGGCCTATATATATAAATATGTATATATATATATATAGTGAGAAATTATGAATTCAATAGAGTAGGGGATATTTCTATACCATCCTGATTTACCTTAATATTTTTTTAAAACTGTACAATTGTACTTATCCCTTTTGTACATCATTGAATGATGTCGATAGCTTGTCATTTTCAAAATTTTCCTTTTGGAGTGGCCTTCAGAACCAATCTCTAGTCTTTCAAAGTCGCGATCATCATTTTACAGGTATAGTTCTGAAAGCCACAGCCATATTCTGAATTCCAGTAAATGTTATATACCACACCCATCATCTTAGTAAATTGTGTTTTATCTATTTCTGGCTTAGGAAATGAACCGATTTCGCTCCTGGTGCAGCCTCTTATTTGGTTATGACTGGGTTGGGATTCCGCTGGTTTACACCCAGGTATCAAATCCTTGGCACATGATTTTTTCTTTCCATTGCCCACTTTGGCTTGCTGGCTCTCTCGGGGCAGCCAGGGCCGTGCTCTCAGTAGGGTTTCTCTCTGTTTCAGGTGGTCACGCTGGCTGTCTACACCTTCTTCTTTGCCTGCCTGATCGGACGCCAGTTTTTGGATCCCACCAAAGGCTATGTGGGGCACGACTTAGATCTTTACATTCCAATCTTCACTCTCCTGCAATTCTTCTTCTATGCAGGATGGCTTAAGGTAGCCAACGGTCTCAGTGCCTGAGACCCACTCTACAATCTAAGTCCTGTTCCAAACTCTGCACACTGATCCGTTACTGAATCACTAGTTCATGAGTGAGTCCAAGGTAGATTTAACATTAACAGCTGAGATGTTACTATTTTTCAACTGCGAGTTCAAGTGGCAGGGATGTGGTGAGTACTGTACTGCAGAGAACTGAAACAGCTCATTTACGCAAAGACGTTACTTTTTTATGGCCATTGATTGTGTTAAGTCTTTGTGCACTCCCATTAGATTACAATAATGTAATTAAAGTATTAAGTATACCTGCATTGATATTTTATACCACAACAAGCGACTAGGCAGGGTAGAAGAAAGTAAGAAGTCTTATATCTCAGACTTAAGCATGATTATTATATTATTATCTTGGTTCTGGGTTTCCCAGGTGGCTCAGTGATAAAGAATCTACCTGCAATGCAGGAGATGTGGGTTCAATCTCTGGGTCAGGAAGATCCCCTGGAGAAGGGAATGGCAACCCACTCCAGTATTCTTGCCTGGGAAATCCCATGGACAGAGGAGCCTGGCGGGCTACAGTCCATGGATTGAAAAGAATCAGACATGACTGAGCGACTAAACAATCTTGGCTCTGCTCAACTCTAAATAGTTAGCTTCTATTCCCCGAAATCCCACTAGCTGCCCCACGACATTAAATGCATTGCATTTTCAAAACCAGAACTGAGACTCAAAGGAATTCATCGGAATCAAAACCAGAAACACCAGGATTAATGACAACATTTGGTTTGCCAGGAAATTAAAGGCAGATCAGAGCAATGAAAAGAACTAGTCCAATCATCAGCATTAAATTTTATTTGTTCCCACCACCATCTCCCTTCCACCTCAATGTATGTAACAATATCAGAAACCTGATTCTTCCCTCTCTTTAGTATGTGACAGAAGAAGGTCAAAGATTATGCCTTCTTTAAGGTAACTGAAATCTAAGGACAGTTTGAAGATAACTTTAATAAAGTAGAATTTCAAATGTCTGACCTTCCAAACAACCAAGTGTTGACATGCACATCCAGGTCTTCCAGGTTGTTGCAGCCTTTTCCCTGCAGACGCCTTTACTTTCATTGGTTTGAATCTTAACCAGGAAAAAAATAAATATGTTGGCATTTCAAGTTACCATCCAAAGAGTAAAGGCATTTCCTTTACAAATAACAAAAACATTTTTAACCAGATGACAGTGACTCGATTATTTTTACCCATTTAAGACGAGGAGCAAGAGAGACTAACAGCACATTTCTCATTAGAGAAAAAGTACACTCTGCCTCTATAAACAGAAAATCACCACAATTGGCCCAAACACTCTATCCTCAATCATTCTGGTCTTCTATTGTCCTTTTGCCTGAGTTGTGCTGAGTTTTTTATTCTTCACTTTGTGCCCATGTGAAGTGTTCAGCCAGGCTGGAAGGAACAGTCAGCAGTCCCTGCCTTCTGAAGTACTCTCTAATATATTAACATTCTTGGGACTTCCCTGGTGGTTCAGTGGTTAAGACTCCTGCTTACACTGCAAGGGACATGGATTCGATCCCTGGTCAGGGAACTAAGATCTTGCATACTGTGCAGAGTGGCCCCCCAAAATAAAATATTAACATTATTTTCCTTTATAAAATATTTTTGAAGGCAAAATATGAAAAGAAAATCTTAGCTCCATTAAGAGATAGGCGACTCTAAGAGAAGGAGGTTTTCCCATCCAGTGGATTGTATCTCAATTTCTAAACAGCTGTTTTGTCTTTACCATTCTAATATTTATAAATATCGAAGTGTAGAAAACCCAACTTAACCTTATGAACAGTCTATTACTCAGTTATTTGTTAGAAATGAAGCCTCAAAGTGAGTAAAGGCTACCTTTGTGACAGTCTATTCAAAATCATAGATATCATTTTGGGTTAAATGTAGACTGTAATACTTATATGCAGGACTGATGTCAAGAAAGTGAAATTCTGGATGTAACAAAAGTGTTTTCAGGACCCATCCAGTGGCCCATTTTATTTAAAGAAAATTCCAGGCAAGAATAGGCTTCCCAGGTTGGAATCCCTGGGTTGGGAAGATTCCCCTGGAGGAGGGCATGGCAACCTACTCCAGTATTCTTGCCTGGAGAATACCATGGGCAGAGGAACCTGGAGGGCTAAAGTCCATGGGGTCACAAAGTGTCAGACATGACTGAAGCGACTTAGCACGCATGCTCACACCAGGCAAGAAAGGGTAGACAACCCCTTGGAACTTGCACTGATGGACTCTTTCGTGGATATTGCTGTGCAGCTGACTGATCCAGGAACCAGCCCTGCCAGGGCTGTCCCTTAGAACAGGGGGATATCCTTCTCTATCAGTGGTTCTCAACAGTGGCCACGCATTAAAATCTCTTCAGAGCTCTACTCACTACTGATGCCTGGCTCAGCTTCACATCCATTAAATCAGAATCTCTGGGGGAGGGATCTAGCCATCAATTTTCTTTAAAAGCTTTTCAGATAATTTTTATGTTCACTCAATGTTGAGAACAGCTCTAAGTGATTAGACTCAAATCCTAAAAAATATATAGATAGATCTTTTTTACCAAGAAGTCTCAGAATCTAGGAACTCAATTAATCAATGGTGCTTTTATTTGATATATTTGTAAGTTTTTCAGATTTAAGCCCAATGTAAAACCACACACATGTGCACACACACACACATCCAAATAATAAAAAAAAATCAAAGGGAATGAATCAAAAAGAACAGGTGAGTCTCATTTGGCATATAAATCTCTCATCAAGAAGGCTATTCAGGGGGCTTCCCTGGCAGTCCAGTGGTTAAGAATCTGCCTTTCCACTGCGGAGCAGGAATGGGTTTGATCCCTGGATGGGAACTAGGATCCCACAGCATGCAGTGAGGTCAAAAAAAAGTCAATTTTAAAAGAAGGCTGTTCAATTCAGGAGCATGGTAAGAACATCTAATACTGACCAACTATTAGAAGATATATGATAAAAACCTATGTAACTTCTAAGTAACTTGCAGTAAATCCTTTAAGTTAAAACTAAGTAAGAAAAAGTCCAGCTTTATGACTTACTAGCTCTCTGACTCATTCACTTAGTAGTTATGTCCGGTTACTGTGAAATCTCCTTGTAATATTTTCTTTAATTGTGATTTAAGTCTTTCTTTGCTCTTTAACCTTGCCCACAGTTACATTTTCTCTCTTCACCTGGGCTTTTGTAAATTCCTTCAGAGCCCAGGCTATGCACCCCTTGAAGTGCCTAGCATATTGTCAGAACTCCTTTGATATTTGCTGGCTGATTTGTACCTGAGAATCAGTCTTTTGGTGCCTAAACAGCCCATGGCTTCTCCTGGATAGGACCTGGATTGTCACCAACTGAATAGACAGAGCCTTTGAAGAGCAGACCCACACAGGTGCATGATTGACGGTCTGAGAGTTCAGTCTTGCTGACTGATAAATACCTGTGTATTTATCAACCCACTCGCACTCTGCTCTAGTCTTCCTACTGTGAAAGGTGACAAAAGAAATCAGAGAGTGAAACAGGAATCCTCTCCAACTTCCACTCTTAGTCTTCACAAGCATCATGGCAGACTCATTTTATGTTCTCAATTGCAGGTAGCTGAGCAGCTTATCAATCCTTTTGGAGAAGATGATGATGATTTTGAAACGAACTGGTGCATTGACAGAAATCTGCAGGTTAGAGAAGCTTTTCTTGCCTTTACAAACATTAATAATCTAAACAGACTCTGAACGCAGGCCTCTGAAGTTGAGAGCTTTAGCCACAAACGAAAGAGGTTTGGCTGTTCAGTATGTTGCTTCCAGGTTCTTTTGGAACCTTACAAACCTTACTGGATCTCAGTTCCAGTGAAATTCCATCCCTTTTCAATAGAACTTCAAGCCAGTTTTCTTTGTAAGTTTCTTTATTAGCTTTACATAGCCTCTTCCATCTCAGTACAGACCAATGTTTTAGTACATTTTTAACCTGTTTTCAATTGCCACCAAAAAAGATTAACAGTGACATAAAGTGGCAGCCATAATACAATAAGAGTTCCAAAATGCACATCATGTAGATCCCTACAGTCAGATGTCCAGCAGCTGGACACTGAGAATGTGGGGCCAGGCCAGCCTGTGTCTCAAAATCTCTCTCAATGGCACCAGACGGACCCCAGGGCTTTTACATTGAAGTATTATTCCATAGAAGTTATTCATGAAGAGGTAGCATGAGAGAATTTTGATTTCAGGCAAGATTCTCCTCTAACCATTCTCTTTCCTGAAAACCTAACTAAGAAAAGGCCTTCTGCTTGTCCATTTGTTTCAAGTCCTTACTCTGCTCTTAAACAGTATCAAACATTTTATACTGTTGGTTCACAAGCTAGCCCCCATACACAGAGGGAAAGGGGAGACCAAAGAGAAAGGCAGACCAAGTTAAGTTGGTAAGTTAGCTAGGGAACTTACTCAGAGGCTTGTCTTGGGTGGATACAAGGTGAATAGACCTCCACACCTACCTGCCAGAATACTAAAATTTGATATAGAAGCCTTATTGGGGTTCAGTCATGTAGTCAGTCCAGATGGTCTCAACAACACATTGCTCTCTCAAAATTGTATCCTTGAAACAGCTCCCACTATGGGGACAATGGGAGGAATGTATATTCCAAGGACAGGGGAGAGAAGCCCACCCCATTACCCTGGTGCAGCTCACAGATCATGACCTCTGTATGACCCCCAACAATCACATTGTCAGCCTGTTAAGGAGGAATTGTAATGCTTACACCACTCACTGTAAAAATTAGATTCCCAGACGTTTAATAATTTATTCAAGCATCAATTTGTCAAAGTCAAGAGAAGAAGACCATTATGACCGCAAGCAGTAAAGACTTGCTGATATATTTTTCTAAACAAACAAAAATTCATGGCAAATAAGAAGTAATATCAAGTATAAATGTATTTATGGAATCAATGAAATGGTATAATGAAATCTTCAGCTTCCTATAATATCTGGGATTATGTGGTTGCTGTCAGGATGCCCACTAGACAATTAGATAATTTTGAGCAAAGACTAAAAAGGTGTCTCCCCCACCTCCAGATAAGATGTGCTCCCCTCTGGGGTATGTGGCTTGATGAATCTAGTCTGGGCAGCTTTATGGCCCCGCTTACCCCCACTGCCAAGTGCTCTTGTACAGTGAATGACATGTACAACTCTCTGTAGCAGCTCAGTTGTAGCAAATATAAACTGTGGACATTTATATATTCACTGATTCACACTGTGTTCTATCCCATTCCAAACTTCATTCACCCACTGGAAATTATTCTTTCTTTATGAAATTCACATCAGAATTCTTCTAATACTATACTAATGATTTTAGGTCTCTCTTTTGGCTGTGGATGAAATGCACATGAGCTTACCCAAGATGAAGAAGGATATTTACTGGGATGATTCTGCTGCTCGTCCACCATACACACTGGCAGCTGCTGACTACTGCATACCCTCATTTCTGGGGTCAACCGTCCAAATGGGGTAAGTGCATTTCTAAAACCCACCAACATTTAGAAAATAAGTAAGTCACCGTTCTGATCTTTTTGTACTGTGGTCCTGAAGTTACTTTCATCAGAACTCTCAATTATTAATATCCTATAATGTTAGCCTTTTCAAATTTTCAGACATAATTAACATGTTCAAGAGAGTGAGAAATTAAAATGACTGTAGTTTCTGGTTTAAATGTGGAGTGTGTGTGTGTGTATTTGGGGGTAATTTGCATTTCACCTTGCTTTTATACTACAGCAAATTTTTCTAATAGTTGTGAAACTATCTTTTTTTTCCTTTTCCTTCCAACTTGGAGTAGTTATTTATTATTTAATTATGACCATCACAATGAAATGCATTTTAAAAAGTATTTATTGAGCATATACCATGTGTAGGCACTGTGCTAGACTATTTTGAGACAAGTAAGCCTTAAGGTAAATTTTATCAAAAGTTTCCTCAAAGATTATGCTTTGATCAAACTGACTTGTTTAGTGCACAAGCCAGTCTCTGTTCAGTGGTTTGAACATAACAATCTGTCCATATGTACTGTAAGCTTTAAATAAATGGGCTGAGGCCTGCAGTAAATCATGCACAGTTCTTGAATAATTTTATTAAATCTGATCATGTATTTGATTTTGCAGAAATGTGTGAATGTGGAGGAAGTTTAAGTATATTTGCTGAAGGCAGATGCCATGGTTTCCCAGTAACTTAAAAAGAAGAGAGTGGACAAATTTAGAAAAGTAAAAAGAACCCCTCCAAAAAATTATAGAAAAAGGAAAAACTTTTACAAAATTTTTCTTATAATTTTTGGCAAAACTATAGTTCATTTTTCCCTGAGGCCAGCTCTAGGCAGATTTATGAAGTGAGATCATGTCTAAAGTTGCCACCTGTGACCCTCTTTCTCTCCCTCTCACACCGTTCAGCCCTTCTCTTTCACTACTGTTAAAAAGCAAAATTCAACTGGGTAAATTTTTTTGAAATTCCCTCCTTAAGCTTTTTTAAAATTTATTTATTTTTAATTGGAGGATACTTGCTTTACAATATTGTGTTGGTTTCTGCCATACATCAACATGAATCAGCCATAAGCATACATATGTCCAGTCCCTCTTGACCCACCCCCTACTCCCCACCCCATCCACCCCTCTAGGTGGCCACAGAGCACTACATTGAGCTCCCTGTGTTTTACAGCAATTTCGCATTAGTGATCTATCTTACAGATGATAATGTATATGTTTCCAGGCCACTCTCTCAATTCATCCTATCCTCTGTGTCCACAAGTCTGTTTTCTATGTTTGCATCCAACTGAGTAAATTTTAAAGATCTTATTGCTTCATTCACCGATTCTTGAATTGGGCAGCATCCAATCTAGCAAAAACAAAGGAGCTCCACAGAATTATACAAATGAAAGCCTTTTATAGGCAGAAGGGAGCAAGAATAAGGAAGTTATACATGGCAAAAAACTGGGCTGTTTATTGCAAGGTCACTTTCCTATAGGAGGTGGCAGGGGTCTAACAGGCAGAATACCTAACCAGTGCTGATCAGGCAATTCCTGATTGACTGGCTTAAGATTCCATTTCTGGGAAAACTAAAACTGTAATTAAGTCTTAGTTTAGTGATACAGTGCTTAGCATAAGTGACTCCATTTGGGACCTGTTATCTTGTTTTTAATACTAATATGAGAATATTTAGCTTCAATCCAGTCCATATAATGCTTTACTCTTAGCTGAATGTCTCCTGCCTGCCACCTGCTGCTGCTGCTAATTCGCTTCAGTCATGTCCAACTCTTTGTGACCCCATGGACTGTAACCTGCTAGGCTCCTCTGTCCATGGGATTCTCCAGGCAAGAATACTGTTGTGGGTTGCCATGCCCTCCTCCAGGGGATCTTCCTGACACAGGGATCAAACCCATGTCTTCTGCATCTCCAGCATGGCAAGTGGATTCTTTATCACTGAGCCACCTGGGAAATCCTGAATGTCTCCTAGTCCTCATAAATAATGGTTTGGGGTGCTCTTTCAAAAGAACCTCTGAGGCTGAAATCCCTTGAAGACTCAAAGAAAAACAGGACTGAAAGTATAATTTCAGGCATTGTGGCAAATAATGAGACAACGTAGGAGTCAGGAAACTCGCCTTGCTGCTCTCCAAGCACAGCTTGGTAAAGGTGGCTACTCCAGGCTGGCCTTGTTTCTGCTTCTAGATGCCTGCTGAGCCTGGGCCCTCCTGTCCAGGGCCTCCTCCTGACCAAGGTACCCATCCCTACCCCAGCAGATTGCTCAGTCTCTATAAATAGTAATTCTCTGCTGTCTGCACATCTCAGTCTTTTGTAATATATTCTGCAGTAGCAGTTTCATGGATATCTGGCAACTGTCTCAGTTTTGAAAATTAATAGATGTTTTTCTGTCAGTTTGTTTTTAGATCACTCTATAAGCTTTAACCTTCCCCTCCTCACCCATCGTTGATTAATGCAAAGTATTTGAAGATCTGACTTGTAAATGAAAGGAGACCAGCACCATTGACAGGGCTGGGGAGTCATCAGGATGACTGTATTTGGACTGCAAGTGCCGCTTGCGTCCATTCCCGGGTGGCTCAGTGGTAAAGAATCTGCCTACCAGTGCAGGAGACACAGGTGATGTGGGTTCAATCCCTGGGTCGATCCCTGGGTCAGGAAGATCCCCCAGAGAAGGAAATGGCAACCCACTCCAATATTCTTGCCTGGAGAATTCCATGGACAGAGGAGCCTAGTGGGCTACAGTCCATGGGGTCACAAAGGGTCAGACACAATTGAGTATGCATGCATAAAATGATGATTTTTTTTGGGGGGGGGGTCTCAAGATTTAATCTTGATCTGCATATTCATCCTAATTATCATAATTTCACATCCATATGCAAGTGTCCGTATGTTTTAGAAAGTATTAAAATATGTATTTTGGGAATTCCCTGGTGGTCCAGTGGTTAGGACTCCACGATTTCACCATCATGGGCCCAGGTTCACTCCATGGCCAGGGAACTAAGATCCCACAGGCTGTGTGGTGCAGCCAAAAAAATATTAATAATAAAACAAAATATATATTCCTCCTATTTCTAAATATAGGAACATAGTATGGGGAATTTATAAGACCTTGGAGAAAATAGATAACCCAAATGACTATTGGGAAGATTAAACAAGATGGTAAGCATAAAAACATTCTATAAATAACTGAAGAGCATTATAATTATCAACTAGTACAGATCTCTTATTTGTGGATATCAAACTTCCACACAGAAAGACTGAACAAGTCTAAGCTATTTTTCATATGTAACTAAGCCTGGAAATTTGTCACAGAAAATAAAATGCTTGAAAGCAAACCAGGAGGTAATAATGAAGCAAACAGTTACCGGTTGTCAGAGAGATCCTGTAGTTAAGTTGGCATATTTACTACTAGATAAGATGACCGATTTACTACTAGTTATGATGGCCTATTTCAGTTCAGTTCAGTTCAGTTGCTCAGTTGTGCCGACTCTTTGTGACCCCATGAATCACAGCACGCCAGATCTCCCTGTCCATCACCAGCTCCCGGAGCCTACCCAACCTCATGTCCATCGAGTCGGTGATGCCATTCAACCATCTCATCCTCTGTCATCCCCTTCTCCTCTCGCCCTCAATTGTTCCCAGCATCAGGGTCTTTTCAAATGAGTCAGCTCTTCAAATGAGGTGGCCAAAGTATTGGAGTTTCAGCTTCGACATCAGTCCTTCCAATGAACACCCAGGACTGATCTCCTTTAGGATGGACTGGTTGGATCTTCTTGCAGTCCAAGGGACTCTCAAGAGTCTTCTCCAACACCACAGTTCAAAAGCATCAATTCTTTGGCGCTCAGCTTTCTTTATAGTCCAACTCTCACATCCATACATGACCACTGGAAAACCATAGCCTTGACTAGACGGACTTTTGTTGGCAAAGTCATGTCTCTGCTTTTTAATATGCTGTTTAGGTTGGTCATAACTTTCCTTCCAAGGAGCAAGCGTCTTTTAATTTCATGGCTGCAATCACCATCTGCAGTGATTTTGGAGCCCCCTAAAATAAAGTCAGCTACTGTTTCCACTGTTTCCCCATCTATTTCCCATGAAGTGATGGGACCAGATGCCATGATCTTAGTTTTCTGAATGTTGAGCTTTAAGCCAACTTTTTCACTCTCCTCTTTCACTTTCAAGAGGCTCTTTGGTTCTTCTTCACTTTCTGCCATAAGGGTGGTGTCATCTGCATATCTGAGGTTATTGATATTTCTCCCGGCAATCTTGATTCCAGCTTGTGCTTCTTCCAGCCCAGCATTTCTCATCATGTACTCTACATATAAGTTAAATAAGCAGGGTGACAGTATACAGCCTTGACATACTCCTTTTCCTATTTGGAACCAGCCTTTTGTTCCATGTCCAGTTCTAACTGTTGCTTCCTGACCTGCACACAGGTTTCTCAAGAGACAGGTCAGATGGTCTGTTATTCCCATCTCTTTTAGAATTTTCCAGTTTATTGTGATCCACACAGTCAAAGGCTTTGGCATAGTCAATAAAGCAGAAATAGATGTTTTTCTGGAACTCTCTTGCTTTTTCAATGATCCAGCAGATGTTGGCAATTTAATCTCTGGTTCCTCTGCCTTTTCTAAAACCAGCTTGAACATCTGGAAGTTCACGGTTCACGTATTGCTGAAGGCTGGCTTGGAGAATTTAGAGCATTACTTTACTAGCGTGTGAGATGAGTGCAATTGTGCGGTAGTTTGAGCATTCTTTGGCATTGCCTTTCCTTGGGATTGAAATGAAAACTGACCTTTTCCAGTCCTTGTGGCCACTGCTGAGTTTTCCAAATTTGCTGACGTACTGAGTGCAGCACTTTCACAGCATCATCTTTTAGGATTTGAAATATGTCAACTAGAATTCCATCACCTCCACTAGCTTTGTTCATAGTGATGCTTCCTAAGGCCCACTTGACTTCACATTCCAGAATCTGGCTCTAGATGAGTGATCACATCATCATGATTAACTGGGTCATGAAGATCTTTTTTGTACAGTTCTTGTGTGTATTCTTGCCATCTCTTCTTAATATCTTCTGCTTCTGTCAGGTCCATATCATTTCTGTCCTTTGTTGAGCCCATCTTTGCATGAAATGTTCCCTTGGTATCTCTAATTTTCCTGAAGAGATCTCTAGTCTTTCCCATTCTGTTGTTTTCCTCTATTTCTTTGCACTGATCACTGAGGAAGTCTTTCTCATCTCTCCTTGCTATTCTTTGGAACTCTGTGTTCAAATAGGTATATCTTTCCTTTCATTTTTTGCTTTTCATTTCTCTTCTTTTCACAGCTATTTGTAAGGCCTCCTCAGATAGCCATTTTGCTTTTTTGCATTTCTTTTTCTTGGGGATGATCTTGATTCCTGTCTCCTGTACAACATCACGAACCTCTGTCACAGTTCATCAGGCCCTCTGTCTATCAGATCTAATCTATTTAGTATTAGTTATAATGGCCTATTTACTACTAATTAAGATGGCCTATTTACTACTAGTTACTATCGCCTATTTACTCACAGGGATGGGCAAAAGCTAGGGTTTTTTAGGGGAGGTTTTTGTGAGACATGTAGCTGGACTCCGCTAGAACTAACTGCTCAAGAAACAACTAGGCAAAAGTTTACTTGGTCTTTACTTTCTGCACGAATGAGGATCCTAAAGGGGGGCCTCACAATCCAGGAAAGATCACTGCAGGATTTCAGGCTTTTGGAAGTCAGCATTCACAAGAATGTCCTCTTTAACCCATTAGCGTCACTTTTCCCCATGAGTATGTTATTAGACAAGATGCTTCTGGTTGCCCACGACAGAAAACCAACTCAAACTAACTTAAGCAAAAAGGGGTTTCTTGGGCCACGTCCAGAAAGTGGCCTAGCTTTGAATGTGGCGGGGTCCAGAGGCTCATGTATGTCACCAAGACCTGCACTGTCCTCTCTGTCCCTCAGTTCTACATTTCTCTCCACTGGCTCAGGTTCCGGGCAGGCTCTCCCTTCCTGATGGCAGACAGACAAGATGGTACCCAGCAGCTCCAGGTGTACAACCTATCTTCTCAACAAATGCTGTGGAAAAACCACATCTCTTTTCCAACTCTGTAAACTAAAGTACTGGATTCATTATGATTGGCTAGGTTTGGCGAACATGTCTGTTTCTGAACCAATAACTATCAACAAGAAAACACAATATTTTGATTAGCTAATGTTGTTTCATGCATCCATCTTTGGACCAAGGGGTATGGTCAGCTCCAACCAACAATATGGAGCAGGTGATGCTGGCAAGAAAGATGAAGGTGCTATTACAGGAGAAGTGTGAATGGTCTGCTGGGCTGGCGAAGAGAATAGGTGTCCTCTAAAATCTTAAAAGATAATTTGCTAAGCATCGAATTATTCACTCACCAAATACAACATCAGTACCAAGTAAATCATCTGAGTGAGTTTCAGGGAAAAGGCAGTAAAAGTAAGGATTATTGTAGCACAGGTGGTTGACGATGACTGAGCCAATAAGTTTTCCTTGCATTTGGATGAAGACTTGGTGTCAGCATGGTATGTATGCAAACATCTCAATGGGCATTTAAAATCCCCTTCCTGAATTTTTTTTTTAATTTTCTTATTCTTTTTAAGATATATGTTCCCAGCATATTTAATTCAGAAATAAGATTTCCCTCATCTTTTCCTATCAATGTTTCAAGTTTGTAATAACAATTCCCATGATTCAGAAATTCCAAAATGGAGGCAGTGTCTTTCAGTAACTGAATAACAATATTACTATCCAAGGGCAACTTGAGAAATTACTCCGCCTCATACATTTTTTCACATTTAGCATGCTACGCATTTCCACATAGAAAGTAAACTCCTTGGAGACAATTTCTTTGTTCTCTATATTCAGGAACATGTTCAAAATATTGCTGTATTTTCTACACATTTTTCAAATATACATTACTGAAATAAAGCAATTCCTCTCCTCATTTTTATCTCAAGTGCAAATTTAAATTATCATTTTCCTTGTGTCTTCACATATGGAGCGTGTTCATTTATTCAAGCAAAATTTTCTTTTAGGGCCTAGTATATGGTAGGTTCTATGCCAGATACTAGGAATAGGCAAAAACAAAAAACAAACAAACAAAAAAAACATGTCTTTTAAGCTCTCAGACATAATGAGACTAGTTATAAAACAATGTGGTAAATGCAGTGATAGAGAAATGCTGAGCGTTTTATGGGAATACAGTGACGGTATACTTCATGGGGTCTGATAAGTCAAAGAAAGCCCCTTTCAGTTGGGGAATGTAGTATGAATCTCATTTTTAAAATTTTTATTCTTTAGACTGTGAGATGAGGCATGTGGGATCTTAATTCTCCATCCAGGAATCATACCTGCATCCCCTATATTGGGAGCACAGAGCTAATCACTGAATTACCAGCGTCTTTAAGAATGAATCTGGACACTACTATATGGGCTTGCTTGGTAGCTCAGATGGTAGAGAATCTGCCTGCAATGCAGGAGACCCAACTTCAATCCCTGGGTGGGGAAGATCCCCTGGAGAAGGGAAATGGTTACCCGCTCCAGTATTCTTGCCTGGAGTATTCCATGGACAGAGGAGCCTAGCAGGCTATATGTAGTCCATGGGGCCGCAAAGAGTCAGACACGACTGAGTGACTAACACTTTCACTATATATAAAATAGATAACTATTAAGGGCCTACTGCATAGCACAGGGAACTCTACTCAATGCTCTGTAATGGCCTATATTGGAAAAGAATCTTAACAAAAGAGTGGAGATATATAGATAGACAGATAGATAGATATAGCTGATTCACTTTGCTGTACACCTGAAACTAACACAACATTGCAAATCCACTACAGTCTAATTAAAAAAATTAAAATAAGATTAAAAAAAAAGAATGAATTTGGAAGGATTTCCATGGTGGTCCAGGGGTTAGGACTTGGTGCTTTCACTGCCAGGGCCCAGGTTTGATCCTGGTTGGGAAACTAAGATCTTGCAAGCCACAAAGGACAATCAAAAAAAAAAGAAAATCAGTCAAAAAAAAAAAAAATGAATTTGCATATAGCACATAGACAGAAGTGGGGGGATGCAACAGAGAGTACATTCTAGGTATGAGCAAAGACAGAAAGGAATGATAGTGTATTCAAAGCAACAATTTTTTAAAATTTCAGCTTTATTGCAATGGAGTTGACATATAAAATTATAAGATAAAGTGTACATTGTGGTGATTTGATATATGTATACATTGTGAAAGAATTCCCCCATCTCATTAATTAACAAATCCTTTGCCTCACATATTTATCTTTTTTTTTTGTAAGAATGTTTTAAGTTCTACTGTCTTAGCAGATTGCAATTACACGATACAGTGTTATCAACTATATTCACCATGTTTTAATTAGATTATCAGAACTTATTCATCTTACAGTTGAAACTTTGTACCTTTTTACCTATTTTATCCCTATTTCCCCCAACCTCCTAGCCCCTGGCAGTGATTTTTCTACTCTGTGTCTCTATTGTTGTTGTTTACTCACTAAGTTGTATCTGACTCTTTGTGACTCCATGGGCTATAGCCCACCAGGCTCCTCTCTCCATGGGATTTTCCAGGCAAGAATACTGGAGTGGGTTGTCATTTCCTTTTCCAGAGTATCTTTCCAACCCAGGGATCAAATCTGCGTCTTCTGCATTGGCAGGTGGATTCTTTACTTCTGAGCCACCAGTGAAACGTGTTTCTATTAGAATAACAACTTGATACACAAAGCAGAAGAGCCAAGAAATGAATCTGGAGGGAGAGGTAAGGAAGGATCATAGAGGGTTCTAGAGCCTGAGTAAAGAGTTTCAGCCTTTTTCCAAAGCTATTAAATGACATGGTCACATTCGTGTTTTAAACAAGTTGTCCTAGCAACTGGCTGAAAGATGGATGCCTAGGGATAAGACTAGAGCCAGAGAGACCAGTGAGCAGGCCATTGGTATAGTTTAGACAGGAAAGCATGAGGGCCAAAGTAGCACAGTGCTTAAAGGTATGTTGACAGTGGAGGTGGCAAAAGGGACAGATTTGAGAGAGGAGAAGAAGTTTAAAGTGATGGAGTGATTGGTAATAAACTGAGGATGATAGAGAGTAGTGAGAAAGAGCTGCTGAAAGGGAAAAATATGAGCCAGCTTCCTTTCACATGGGTTGCATTTAAGGCATTTATGGGCAATTCACATGGAGATGTCCAACAGACCGGGAGCACAGAGATAAAACTAAGCAGAGGGATGCTTTTAACTGTTATCACTACGTGGGTGTGTTAGAACCGAAAGAGTGGGTGAGAGCACCCAGGAACCATGTCAAGCGAGTAGGACAGAATACAAAGGGTAGAACACTGTCACTTAAAGGGTGATCAGAATAAAGGGGTCCTTGAAAGAGAGTAGGAATGCTCACTACAGATGCAGGAGAAGATCCCCGAGAATGCCCTGTCCTAAAGACCAAGGGTGGAAGTTTCAACGTGAAGCCTGAAAAACACCATAGGAGTTTGCATTTTAAAGCGACTGGAGACTTAAGTGAGAGTGTGAGGCAGAAGCTAAATTACAGCAGGTTGAGGGGTGATTGGGAGGCAAGGAGATCAAGATTGCTAATGTAACCTATTTTTCCAATAATTTTATAATAGAAAAACTCAACCATATAAAGTAGAAAACAAACTATAATAAACCTCAGGTAGCCATCACCCACCTTCAGTTATCAAGTCATGGCCAACCTGGTTTCATACATCTTTTCACTCATCTTTACCCACTGTGAAGCAAATATAACCACAATACCACTTTCATGCCTTAAAAACAAATGACCCAAAACTCAAAATAATTCCTTAACTTGTTAACTATACATGAACTCTTTTTTTGAGAAGTCTGGATTGTGGAGAGGAGATACACTAGACAGTATCCAATGAGACAGAAAGTCAAGGACAATGTCATATTTTTTCATTGTTTTATAACATTTTAGGACGGGAACACCTTAAGCATGTTTACAGGAAAAGGGAAATCTGCCCTCCCTATGCTACCACCCATCCTTGGAATTACTTTAACCATCTCTATGGAATTGTACTTCACTGTTACACCCTGGTCTTGTCTGGACAGATCCACCAAGACTGTCTATGGTATTTACTGTAGCACTGCCCACTGTATGTCCACTGTATGATTTAGCATCCCTTTTACCAAAGGACCCATGGAAAAATTTATCTCAGCCATCAATGGGGAGAAAAAAAAGCTTTGCCTCTTATGGGTAACTCTTACACTAATTCTCTTACAGACTATGGACCTTATAATTGATGATGGTCTTTTCATTTTGGCTATTGAAAACTGAAAACCAAATCTAGAGTCCACCTTTAGTCAGTCTGTGAGACTTTTTGGCAGGTATCTCTAGGTACCCTGTCTGTTGGTCTCACTTTGTTAGTGTTCCTTATTCTTTGTTGTTGTTTAGTCACTAAGTCATGTTTAACTCTTTTGTGATTCCAAGGACAGTAACCCTCAGCCTCCTCTGTCTGTAGGATTTTCCAGGCAGGAATACTGGAGTGGGTTGGCATTTCCTTTCCCAAAGGATCTTCCCAACCAAGGGATTAAACTGCATCTTCTGCATTGGCAGGCAGATTTTTTACTACTGAGTAACCTGGGAAGCCCGTTCCTTATTTTAGCCCTGTCTTTGTGTATTATTGCATTGTATTATCTTTATAAGCCACCTCAAAGCCTTTATAAGATGAAGTAAGATATAATAAACAAGTCAATGTCTCTTCTCACTCTGAAAAGGGAATGAAAAAGGACAGGTAGAGTGAAGGGAGAGGAGAGGGAAGACATGGGAGCCAGGGGAATTGACAGAGAAGGGCCTAGAAAAACCTGGGGGGCAGCAGGGGCTGGGGCTGCTCACAAGGAGGGAGGCCTCAGAGCCTGAGTTGAAGGGAAGGACTGAGGATGGATGTTGCAAAGGGCAAGGGGAAGTGGTACCTGTGCAGCCAGTGAAGCAGGGATGTGTTCCCACCACATCCAACCATCATCATGTCTTTTTTTAATGTTTATTTTTATTTATTTATTTGGTTGCCCCAGTCTTGGTTGTGGCATGGGGACTCTTAGCTGTGGCATTTGGGATCTAGTTACCTAACCAGGGATCAAACTAAGCCCCCGGCATTGGGATTGCAGAGTCTTAGCCTTGGGACCACCAGGGAAGTCCCTTATCATACCTTAATTCAAAGAAAAATGTAACTGACAAAGCTTATCCTTCTCTGTTGAATCTGATTTAAACATTTTAAAAGATGTGTTAAAGGCTTCTGTTTTAAAACAGCATTTTACAGTTTCTTACACCAAACCAATGCTGAAGTTCCATCTCCCAATCCTTGTGCTTAGCACACAGAATAGAAATGCTTTCATAGATATATTTGTCTTGAGCATTTAATAAACCATGTTATTTATTGTACAGCCTCTAATCTCCACTTAGTAAACCATTCTATGAAATAACTGAATGAACAATGAAAAAGAATCTTTCCTATTTGAACTCCATTCCCATTACCACACCTAAGATGATTTCAATTGAAGCTCTTTAGTTTGTTCTTTGTCATAATATAGAATGCTTTTTGATCTGCTATTTCAATTGAGGCATTGTTTCATTAGCTTAACCATGGAAACACTAATAACCAAGATTAATAAAGCACCCAGAAGCAGCCAAGAGAAGAGTTGTCCATAAGATGCACATCAAGAAAACATACCCAAACCCTTAAATGAAAACATTATTAGGTCTTCTTCAGGCAGTAGCAGACACTTACGCTTGATAAACCTCATCTAAACAAATCAACAAAGGTCTGTCTAGTCAAGGCTTTGGTTTGTTCAGTAGTCATGTATGGATGTGAGAGTTGGACTATAAAGAAAGCTGAGCACAGAAGAATTGATGCTTTTGAACTGTGGCATTGGAGAAGACTCTTGAGAGTCCCTTGGACTGCAAGGAGATCCAACCAGTCCATCCTAAAGGAGATCAATCCTGGGTGTTCATTGGAAGGACTGATGCTGAAGCTGAAACTCCAATACTTTGGCCAGCTGATGCAAAGAGCTGACTCATTTGAAAATACCCTGATGCTGGGAAAGATTGAGGGCGGGAGGAGAAGGGGACAACAGAGGATGAAATGGTTTGATGGCATCACCAATTCTACGGACATGAGTTTGGGTAGGCTCCAGGAGTTGGTGATGGACAGGGAGATCTGGTGTGCTGCAGTTCATGGGGTCACAAAGAGTTGGACACGACTGAGTGACTGAACTGAACTGAACTGAACCAAATCAAACCTAGAATATTCAAACTCAAGTCAACTTTGCTGAAAATAAATTTCTCTTTAAAGCAAATGAAAAATAAGGTTCAGGCCCAGGCCACCACAGCTAGCTTGAGGGAAAATGCTTGTCTTCACACTTTACCATCATGAGTTCACTCTGAAATTATTATTTTTTAGATACTTGGATTTATCTGTTAGCACATACTTTTAAGGCTCTGAGGAATGGAATACATGGAAATTAAAGACCTGAAGTCTCATAACTCCCTTTAATCCTGTGTTGGAAATCAAAGCAGCCAAGAGTAAAGCAGCAAAGATCCCTTAAAGGCATTGGAAAAACCCTAACAAAATATTCATCCATAACAGCTAAAGGACTTGAAATTCTGGAGAAGAGAGGTTGCGCTGCTTAAGAAGTGAATCACTCAAGTGTGTTGTGCGGGGCATCCACGTGGGGCTGTGTTCACAGTGTGCTGCTAATCTAAGAGCAGCTCTCAGTCTGGCAACCTTAAGCCTGCTGACTGCAGTCCTCTTCAAAACGCACTGCTGCATCCGGCTTTCTGCCAGGATTCAAATATGTCAAAACTTCCTCACATGGGTAGTGTTCTCAAGGAATAGGTCTGTGAAGTCAATTAAGTATCCACTTAACAAAGAGGTTGTTGTTCAGTCTCTAAGTCATGTCCAACTCTTTGCGAGTTGGGTTGCATGGATTCCATGGATTGCATGGATTGCAGCACGCCAGGCTTCCCTGTCCTTCACTATCTCCCGGAGTTTGCTCAACCTCATGTCCATTGAGTCGGTGATGCCATCCAACCATCTCTTCTGTGTCATCCCCTTCTCCTGCCCTCAATCTTTCCCAGTATCAGGATCTTTTCCAATGAGTCATCTCTTCACATCAGGTGGCCAAAGTATTGGAACTTCAGCTTCAGCATCAGTCCTTCCAATGAATAGTCAGAGGTGATTTCCTCTAGGATTGACTGGTTTAATATCCTTGGTGTCCAAGGGCCTCTCAAGAGCCTTCTCCAGCACCACAGTTTGAAAGCATCAGTTCTTTGACATTCAGCCTTTTTTGTGGTCCAAATCTCACATCCAGTAGATGACTACTGGAAAAACCACAACCTTGACTATATAGACCTTTGTCAGCAAAGTGATGTCTCTGCTTTTTAATACGCTGTCTAACCCCAGTCTCTTATGTCTCCTGCATTGGCAGGTGGGTTCTTTACCATTAGTGCCACCTGGGAAGCCCTAATAAAGAGGAGAGATATTCAGATTTCTGTTAGAGTTCCTTCTGGTTAGGAGTTGAGGACTTTAAGATTTATTCAGTTCTGTCAAACTACAACCATGTACCTGGAAATCATTCCAAAAGTTATAAAAATATGTAGAAATAATACAATTACTTTTTTGCAATTATACATATATGTATTTAATGTGCACAAAGTATTTAGGATAGTACAGTACATTCAGAAGTATTCTTAGTGATATTAGTTCAAATTTATCAAAATATGTATTCAGGCAAGCAGACTGTATCAAAATGTGGTTAAATATACTTCTAGATGGATGTTTTATTCAGTAATCCCTTCTTAGCCAACTATATTCAAACATTTTAACTTAACAAGAAAATACATTATCTGATATATATATACACATATACATATGATATATATATATATATACACATATATACTATTGCATGCTTGTGCCATAAACAACCAAAAGTATTTCAAAATCTGAATCATTAACTTCAACAAAAATGTATTCTTGGAACATTGATTTTCGCTTAATGTACCAAAAAGGAAGGAGAGATGGAAATTCCCAAGGACGTGAATGTGCATTAAATTCGTAATTTTAGAACTTGCTCAGGGACTTTTTCATATACTGACACAGGGTCACCGCTGACGCTTAGTTTTCACTGTCTAAGTGGTGTGAGGGGTACAGACAGCTTCATGTCCTTTTTCTAACAAAACTCACATAGGATACAACAGTATTGAAAGGTGGGGACTGTAACTTTGGGCCACAATTTCTTTTTGCGACAGCCAGTGTAGACTGGGTCAGCAGAACCAAAGTGATAACGTGAGGCTGGATATGCCTGTTATTTAACCAGATTTGCCATAATCCTTGGTCCAAACTAGCAGACAGACAACAGAAAGGCCTCCGGAGGATGGCCAGCTCTCTGGGCTCAGCAACCTCCCATGATGCTTCACTGCTTAAAACTCTCTCATCAGGGAAGGAGCAGGCAGGCAGGTTGCTGGGTGACTACAACCTCTGTCAGCCTGCCTCTGTCAGCTTAGCATAAGAGTTTTTACTCATTTTATAAATCCCTGGTTAGCTTTGACAGTGATTCTGCAGTGCAGAAAGTTAAAAATAACAGGGTGCACCTCTAATGGTTTTGAAGAGTACTTTTGCGTAGCCCATGAATAAACACTCCTGCACACGTGTCTCTCCCCTGATAGATTTTCAGGCAAATTCCTGGCTCCCTCCAAGGCAGCTGCCTGAGTTTGAAAACACTCACAATTTGAAGACAATAAATCTGACATGAGACGTAGAACCCATTGTATTAAATATCACTTCCCTAAATTTCTCACTTCAGCTCTGTTAAAATGACCTCTTATTATTTTAATTTAAATTGTCAAAATACCACTTCAAAAGTGGCCACAGAGAAAGAAAGATAAACATCATCTTGTTTTATTGTTTGAAGTTGTATATTTACCTGATCACACTAAAGAGAAAGCAGTTTGCTTTGCAAAAGGCTTGCTTTGAAAAACTACATTAAATCTTTCAAGTATTGGGGGCTGTTTTGGTCTTTCCATGTTAGACACACCCCTAAGAAGTCTGGAAGTCAGCTGCCATCTTCTGCAATCCTGTGCCCAGCCTCTTCTTTGTTGTGGCAGCAGGAAGTGACAAGTGTTCTTCTGTACCCCTGAGCAACCCAGGCACCTTTTCAAGAGGTCTTAATTGTATCAGAGCCCTCAGATATTAGTTATTGGCCAGGGAGACTGTGGAGTTGGTGGTTTTGTAGGTATCCAAAAGATATTTTTTAAACCTTTATCATTTGATTTTTTATTTATTTATTTATTTATTTTTTTTTGGCTGCACAAGGTCTTCGTTGCCATGAGTGCTTTCTCTAGTTGCAGCAAGTGGAGGCTACTCTTCATTGCAGTGTGCAAGCTTCTCATTGCGGTGGCTTCTCTTGTTGTGGAGCACAGGCTCTAGAGCGTGGGCTTCAGTAGCTGTGGCGCACGGTTTAGTTGTTCTGCAGCATGTGGATCTTCCTGGAGCAGGGATTGAACCCATCTCCCCTGCTTTGGCAGGCAGATTCTTAACCACTGGACCTCCAGGGAAGTCCTCAATAGGTATTTTAAAAACTGTTTCTTTTTAACCCTTGAGATTAAATTAAGAATACATCCCAATTCTGACGTGTAGATGTGACTTGTAGAAATAACGCATGCTCTCCCTCCTTCCAGAACCAACTAGCCTGCTGAACTTAATACAACCTCTTCTCTCTCCCCCATGTATAATCCTCCTCCCTTTCAAAAATAGCCCAATACGTGCCACAACCTTTCTCATTCTTGCTTTTTCTACACTGATAATTTATATTGTGCCATACATGGTTTTTTTTGTGGGATTTGACAATGTCTGTAAACGGCACCAAAAACAATATTGGGAGGCAAGTGAGGGCAGTCCCACCATCTGATTGGTTTGATCAACTTTCTCTCAAAAAACCTAGTTCCTCCTATCCTTTCATTTGCCTTCCATCTACTCAACATCCTCATCTCATCATTAAATGACTACAGTAGTCATCCCTTCCAACATGTTAATTGTTAGGTGGCAGCTTGGAGGTATAGTAACATTTTAAAGGACACTCTTAAATTAGGAAAGAAGGGAGTGACCTTCAGACAGACTCTATTATTTCTTCCAACCATATGTAGTCAGTGGTGCTTTAGAAATCATCTCTGAAAGTTTGCCAGTCATTAGCAGTCCTTTTTATATTGTCTACTCTTCAAAGCTTTCCCACATATATTATTCCTTTTGAACTTCCAAACACCCTTGTAAAACAAGTTGAGCATTGTTGTCATGCTTAGTTTCTCATACATCACACTTAGTTTCTCAAGTATGATGCTAAGCCACAGGGAGGTTAAGTGACTCTGCAAAGGTCACACAGCTAATTAGCATCAGCCTGGGCAGCAGTCATCCTGGCTCTGCAAGCTCCTGAAATAAATTATCCTCCTCACCACAGAGGTAATTTTCAAATTCCATCCTCTGGACATTAATGGCTGCATGGCACTTTCCATGAATGTCCTCTGGTCTCTAATTACCTGCCTATCTCAGTCCGACTGAATTCCAGAACGTAAGACCTAGATTTTGCAGCTGACCTTCCCTAATATATAGCAATATAATGAGGGTGCTTACATTCTATGACATAATGTTTCTGCTATAATTGTTTTAGGGCATTTTAAGTGGTGTTGTATTTGAGCCTCAGGACTGTACTTATCCTGTACTAAAGGTACATTTTAAAAATCAAATAAGGAGGAGAAGAAAGTCTAAAAGGACTTAAAAGGTACTTAGGAATAAAGAGTCTTTAACATACTCTATTCTGCATCTGTTAAATGTTTGTTTTTATGTAATTGGCTGCCATGGGTGTTAGTTACAGCATTCAAACTCTTAGTTGTGGGATCTAGTTCCCTGACCAGGGATTGAAGCCAGGCCCCCTGCATTGGACGCACATAGTCTTAGCCACAGGCAAGTCTCTATTCTGCATATTTTAATCATTAAAGCATTTTGTTCTCAAACTGCAGTTTCTTTTGTCATATTGGGAACCATGACTGTCAGAGAGAGAGATGGGCCTTGGGGGCTGGCAATGAAAGCTTCCATCACAAAAACATTTGGAAGAAAGGTCATTAAGTCCATTGTGCAGGGGAGTTTCACTTTGGCTCTTTGATAACATGAAGAGCAGGAGGGCTTCCTTCATCAGTCCAACATGAGGTTCGTAAAACTGCCCCCAGATCACAGACCACCAAGTGTTCTTCCAAAGACCCACTAAGAGGTCTTTCTGACTAATGGTATGGAAAGTTCCCACCTCAGGTTTTTTATCCAAAGCATTTTTGGATGAGAACACTCAACAGTATTGCTCTCCACGTAGCTTTTCCCACTGGGACATGACCACCAATGACATGACTCTAGATATGCCCTCCACTCACAGAGACAACCCACAGCTGCTCACTGCCCCTGGGGTAAAGTCCTAATCCTTCTACCTGGTATATATGACTCTTTATAATACAGTCCAGGGCTACCAGTTTTATGCCTGACACTATTCTGTGTTTGACATAAATCCGAGTATTTCCTATTCTTCACAAACTCCTAAAGTTCCCTGCTGTCTCATTTGCTCAAGTCATTTTTTCCACCTGGACTATTCTTTCCCTTCTCTGCTTATCTGATTCCAATGCAGTGTCAAAGACCAACTCAACAACTTACTCTGGGAACTTCCTTGGCAGTACAGTGGTTTAAAATCTGCCTTGCAATGCAAGAGACGTAGGTTTGATCCCTGGTCAGGGAACTAAAATCCCACATGCATTGGGGAAACTGAGCCTGTACGCCACTGCTACTGAGTCTGGGTGCTGCAGCAAAGAAGCCAAATGATGCAACTAAGATTCAACACAACCGAATAAATTTTTTTTAAATGTAATTTGTCCCCAATTTTGCTATTTATAAACATGTCTTCTTCCTCCTTTTAAATTACGTTATATAGAGTTTAAGGCAACAAATGTGTTTGTGGTAGATGCTCAGTGCATTCAGTTAGGTATGTTGATAAATCTCATGTGTCCATACCACAGTCGTAGAGGCAGAAAGGTGCAATAGGACCTCATGGGTAATCCTGCCCAATGTCAGCGGGTTAATCAGTAGAAGAGCAGCAAGAACACTGACCTTTCTAGCATTTACTCTTTGCAACTGGTTTGTTTTTCTCCAGTGTGTGACCCAAGGCCTTAATCCTTTGAGTGTACACATCCACTACATCACTGCATAGTTAGAAAGGTTTTTCTATAGGGTTCATGAAGTTTTGAAGTAATAATAATACAAACATTTTTTCCTGGAAGATTTTGTCATTCTTACAAGGTAGTGTGGCTTAGAAGTAGTTAAGGGGAAAAAAGAAGTAGTTAAAGAAGATAGGCTTCCCTGGTGGCTCAGACAGTAAAGAATCTGCCAGCAATGCAGGAGACATGAGTTCGATCCCTTGCTCAGGAAGATCCCCTGGAGAAGGGAATGGCAACCCACTCTAGTATTCTTGCCTGGGAAATCCCACAGACAGAGGAGCCTGGCGGGCTACAGTCCATGGGTTAGCAAACAGTTGGATAGCACTGCATGACTAACATTTTCACTTTAAGGAAAACAAATCCCAAATAAAAAGTCAAGATCCTACATGGAGGACAGACACCTGTCTTATAAAGACACGTTGTCAGGTACACCTCGGTTCCCAGGGCACGCCCAGCATGGCAGTCTTAGGGATGCACTGCTCCCATGGCTACTGTCACTAAATGGGTTCCTGGAGTGTGACTGGAGAGCTGATCTAATGAAATGCACCGAGTAGCGTCACCAAGGCTGCTGAAGCATGAGCCTGCGTTTTTCAAGTCAATGTAACAGAATCTGAGCTGTGCAGGCTGGAGGCTGGGCCAGAAGGCTATCTGGTAGCCAAGGGCACTGCCAGGGTTTTAGAATAACAGTACGAAGTGGTAATCGGATGCCATCCCACCACATTTAGATAGTTAATCATCTCAATCATCCATCTTTTATTTATTAACACGGAGGAACGACGTTTTCTTTGGCCGCTCACTTTGACCTTTCAGGTTACACCAATATTATGCTGTTCCAATTTTTTCCTCTATGTCTCATAAAATGCACCCAGTTTTAGCATCTTGTCACTGCAGATGTCAGTGCGAACACTGGAATGGGATGGCCGGTCACTATTGCTCCCAGAGTCAGCAGGAGCATCTGTATAAGGGCAAGTCTTTAAGTAGTTCTTCTTGGAGCCTCCTTAAGACTGCACGTTCACGGAGATGTGAGACAAATAACCACATGATCGAAGACAGAAGCCTACCTTAGTAAACAGTATCCCTTACTGTTATCTCAATCATCCATTTATTTCAGCCTTGAAGGAGAAGGTTAAAAATGGTAGGAGTATTTACGCACACATGTGTGCATGCTCAGTCATGCCCGACTCTTTGCAAGCCCATAGACTGTAGCCCTCCAGCCTCCTCTATCCATGGAATTCTCCAGGCCAGAATACTGGAGTGGGATGCCATTTCTTCTTCCAGGGGATCTTACAGACCGAGGGATTTGAACCTGCGTCTCTTGTGCCTCCTGCATTGGCAGGCTGATTCTTTATCACTAGCGCCTCCAGGGAAGCCCAGGATTATTTGTTTTATGTCTCAAGGTTAAAAATTCAACAGAGTATTCTTCAAAATACCAAATCAATCAGACTTAATCACCAGTGGAGCCCAGCCACATTGCAAGTCCATACCACCTCCAGGGATGTACTCCTTCCACAAGTACAGAAACACAAAGCATGGGCCAGGAATGATATCAAAGACCTCTGTGCAAAGAATATATTGTACATATTATCTTGTCCCTGGGCTCTACCTCAACATTTGACACCTACGTAGCAGACTTCATATAGAAGAGATTAAGAACAAAAGCTTTGGCGTTTACAGTACTTATAATTTTTTTAAGGGGACACATGTTTGAGAGAGAGGACCATTTTAACAATTATTTGTTGCTGTCATGTCATGCAACTGTCTTTTTCTTTAACTTTATTTCAAATTCCATAGTTGAATTTTTTGATGGAAAACAAGAAGCAAAATGTTCTGTTTGTGGAAACAGAAAGGAGTTACATGAGGGGCAGAGTGTGTTTTGTTTGGCAGTTCTTGTGCTACCATTTTGTTTTTGTTTTTAGTGCCAGAGGGCAGCAAATTGGCAGGTAAGGCTCTAGTTAGCTTCATACTGTATTTACAGTCAGTTACTATGGGTTAAAATGTCTGTGATGCATACAGAATTAGCACTCAACTTCTGTTAAGAATGAAAGCTTAATGTCTAATTTCAAACATTCCCTGAATATATTTCCTCTGTCTAATCATACATTAACTTCAACCAACTTTTATAAAGCATACACAAATGGATTATTAGGAGAAAAAACAAAGGTTTTGGAATCAGATATTCTGGGTTTAGCCCTCACTAACTGTATAGCCTTAATGAATCTCTAGGGCCTCAGTTTCTTCACCTGCAGAATGTGAATAATAATGACACAAACATACACGATTACTGTGATAATTGATTGAATTAGTACATGGGAGGTGCGTGGTCAGTAAATGTTAGCTGTTGTTTGGATTGTCTTGAATTTAGCTAGGATCCATTGTTTTAGGGGGTTATATATACCCTGGGAAGACATGGCTTTAGTTCACCTGTAACAAAAGAGAAAGAATACATATTATATCTTTTTTTTTCATATCCAAGTCTCTAGATTAGCTATTCTCCAAGTATGGGCGGGGACCTCTGGAAATCCCCCAAGAACCAAGACCCCGAGATCCAAGTCCTTAAGGTCAAAACTATTTTCAAAATAACAGTAAACTGTTATGTGCCCTTTTCACTCTTGTTTTTTTGTGAGTATACAATGGAATTTTCCAGAGGCTACATGCTATGTGATGATGTTTTCACTGAGTTCATGGAATATGCACTTGTACATTCTTGTGCTTTTTTATAGTCCTCAGTCATCATTTCCAACACTGTAAATAGCAGTAGCTATAACCACATAAACCAATCTCTCCAGGGTACTCAGTAACTTTTAAAAATGTAAAAGGTTGGAGAAGGAAATGGCAACCCACTCTAGTATTCTTGCCCGGAGAATCCCATGGACAGAGAAGCCAGCTACAGTCCATGGGGTCACAAAGAGTTGGACATGACTGAACGACTAATGCATAGCTGATTTACAATGTTGTGTTAGTTTCAAGTGTTCAGCAAAGTGGTTCAAAGGCTGATCATCCAGTTCATTTCCGTAGTGCAGGGATGGGACCAGTTTCTGGGATGTCTAGGGATGTAAGATAGTCTCAGATGTATGTAAATAGCATACTATCACAAATGCCATACTTAGAAGAGCAAGCATATAAGCGTACTTATGAATACAAAGTATCATTTTCATAATTTGATAAGTGAAATCTGTAGTCACCAGCCTGTAAATCTCCTGAAGGGCCACTTCTTACACATTTTGTTTCTAACACATTTTTAAAATGTGTTTTATGCAATCTATTATTTAAAAAAAAAAGATAGTATGATAGCTTAAAAGAGTTCATTAACTTTGGAGATAAATAGAACTGGGTTCAAACTCTGACTGCAGTTTACCAGCTACAGTACATATGTAACTTTGGGCAAGTCAATCAACTTCTCCAAGTTTCTGTCAAATAAGGATAATAGTTCTCAGGTCTTCTCTTGGATTCATTTTTTTTTTTAATTTTGGCCACCCCATGTGGCATGTGGGATCTTAGTTTCCTCTGCCAGTGAAAGTGCAGAGTTTTAACCACTGGACCATCAGGGAGGTCCCAGTAACCATTAAAAGAAATTACCCCATTTGTCATATTTATTTTGCTAAATCCTATTGCATTAATGATATGTCTTTTACACATTTACATTGTTTGTTTGCTTTATGTTACATGTCTATTAAAGGTAATATTTAATTCTCATCAAATATAGTGCACGTCATGTACTGCTCAACAAATGTAATCACTATGGAGGTCATTAAGCATTAAATAATTATATAATTAGTGTTTAAAATGTTTATATTATGTGGAAATGTTTGAAGAATTGTTTTATAGGTGTTTAGAAGGTTTTTAGTGATATCTTTTTTAAAAAATTGTATTTATTTTAAAAAATAAAAAAATAAAAAATAAAAATGTAAAAGGTGACCCAAAAGTTTGAGAACCTCTGCTAGATTATCTCACATTATAGTACCCCACTCCCTCCTCCATTTCAAAATCTGTAATGTGAAAATATCAAACTCGGTCCTTAATTTTGAGACCCTGGCCCCAAGGTCAAGCCCCTGAAGCTGCTCTGCCTGCATTTTGTTCTCATGTGTTTCAGGTTGTCTGGGTCTGACCTGCCGGGTGATGAGTGGCTGTGGGATTTTGAGAAGCACGGTCATCGTCATTCGGTAATTAGAAGAGTCAAGAGGTTCCTGAGCGCTCACGAACATGCCTCAAGCCCCAGGAGGAGAAGCTACGGGAGGCAGGCCAGCGACAGCTCCATGTTCTTCCCCCCGAGTGACCTCAGCCCAGCCAGGGATCTGCTGGATGTGCCTCCAAGAAGCCCTCACCGTGCCTCGGCCGCCTGGAAGCACTCCCAGTCTCCAAAGGGGAGCCCCAAGCTGCACTCCAGCCTGGGAGAGCTGTCCACCATCCGAGAGACCAGCCTGAGTCCACAGTCCAGTGTGAGGGGCTCCCCCACCAAAACGCCACAGGTCCCCGAGGCATTGGTCAGAGCCGCCAAAGCACTAGTGCCTGTGGCAGAGCACGACCACCATGACTCCACGGCCTCCATCCAGAGCTCTGACTTTACAGGGGTTCAGCCCAGCAGGCCTGGGCAGCAGGAGGACCCTGTGGAGTCAGTCCCGTTCTCCTCCGAGAAAGGGGTGCCTCCTAGGGACCCTCGTTCCCAGACTGTTCCAGCCAAAGCTGAGAAAAACAGCCTCAAGTCTGCCTCTGAGGAAGACCCTCATGAGAAGGACAAGTCCTCCCAAAAGTGGAGGCTCCTGGAGTCCAGCCACACCTCCCTGGCAGGCCTGAGTCTAGATCCCATGAACCCTGAGCCACTTCCTTTACTGGACCCAGAAACATCCTCAGAGACCAGTGGAATCACCTTTGCGGCTGGTTCTCGAGTCTCTCCTGATGTGCTGTATTTAATGGAAAACCTGGACGCCAAAGAAACGGATATTGTAGAGTTCAACGATGAGCAGACAGAGGAGTCTCCCAAGGGAAGGCCAGAAAGTTCTAGGACCTGGTTCTAGCCTAGATTCTTACTTCCCCAAAAGTTCAAGCAGTAGTTCCAGAACATATCTGGGGGCTGGTCAGTTTTTTTGGAAATGATCATACTATGTAAGCTACTTAAAACTTTGAAGGGCATTATGATACAGACATTATGGGAAGATCAAACACATTCATGCTATCTACCACAAAGTGACTTTCATGGAAGTTACACAGACCACAGTGATGTACCTTAAACAAATAAGGAATCATATAAATTCATAGATTGTTATCAACTATAAATTCATAGATTGTTATAAATTATAAATTCATAGATTGCCTTATAAATTCATAGATTGTTAAGCTTTGAAAAAGGCTTTATAGATCACAGTCCAATCCCCTAGTTTTGCCAAAAGGGAGACAAATGATTCTCTTCCCTTTTTTCCCCCGTTTCTTCTTTTCTTCAGTTATAAAGACAGAGAGATGGATCATATGATGCCTCAAAAGCCCCTTCCTAATGCTGATTTCCCTGTGTGAGACTTTCTAATCATCTCACTCCGCTTGCTATGCTGCTGCTGCTAAGTCGCGTCAGTTGTGTCCGACTCTGTGCGACCCCATAGACGGCAGCCCACCAGGCTCCTCTATCCCTGGGATTCTCCAGGCAAGAACACTGGAGTGGGTTGCCATTTCCTTCTCCAGTGCATGAAAGTGAAAAGTGAAAGTGAAGTCTATAACTATTATCATTTCCTAATTCTTCAGTTTCATCAGCATCAGAAAGCTCCATCTCCCTTCAATTTTCTTTTCAATTTTCAGGACTTTATTTTCCTCCCATCTGCCTTTATTTCCTCATCCTTTTATCCTTCTCATCCCCCTAGTCTTTCTCCCTCTCCAGTAACCTATTCCATTCCCTGCTTTCAGGTTGTAACCTTTTCTCCAGCCAACTCTGTTGCTTACTTCCTGCCATGATTTTCAAGGAGGTTTTGGCAAAGTTTCCTACGGAGCAATTAAAGTGTCAGTAAATCCAGCCTGACTTCTCCCAGCCTCGCAGAAAGGGGCGTGGGAGCTGCTGTGTCCTCCCACCTTCTCTCAGCCATGGCCATCTCCTTATCCACTCTTAGGTCCTGTATACGGGAGAAGCCATGAGGGCATGAAAGCTGCATAACCAAATGTTTCAGAAGCAAATAACAAGGTTTAAAACTGTTCCACTCAGATTCTTTAAGTAAAAATCCCTATTATGTCACAACACGGGAAGAGTTACTGTGTCTGGCAGGTTGTCTGGGATGAAGTAGGGTATCGGAGCTGGGAGGTTAAGGGAGTCTAGGATCACAATGGGGAGGGAATGTTGACTAACTTCCTCCAAGGAGTTCTTGGTCTTATCTGTTGGGGCCTCCCAACTTTGCCCGGAAGGCCATGTCTAAAGAATGCTGCTTTATTTCTGTCATATGATGAAGCTTGACTGCAACCTTAAGAAACAAAATAATCCTAATTGCTACCATTTATTGAGTGTTCACAATAGCATGTAAAGTTCACAGATAATCCTACTAATCCTCACAGGAATCCCATGAATTGATATACTATTATCTCTATTTTTTTTTTTTTTGACCTTGGCTATGATAGTCCCATCTATTTTTTAGTTTTTTTAACTTATTTATTTTTTAATTGAATGATAATTGCTTCACAGAATTTTTTTGTTTCCTGTCAAACATCAACATGAATCAGCCATATTTTTATCTATTTTTTAAAGGAGTCTTTCATTTCTTAATGGTAGTTGTTATTGTTATTCTCTTATTCAAATAATATACCTTAGACCAATGCTTGTTCGCTTTCTTTTTTTTTTTTTTTTTGACTGCATGTCATGTGGGATCTTAGTTCCTGGACCGGGGATTGAACCCCAACCCCCTGCCGTTAAAACCATGGAGTCTTAACCACTGGAACACCAGGGAAGTCCCTGTCTCCATTTTAAAGATGAAGAAAACAGAGGCTTTGGAGAAATAATTTGACTAAAATCACCAGCCTAGGAAATGGCAGGGCTCGGATTCTAGTGCAGGTCTCTCTGACTCAGAGCCCACACTCTGGTCTAGCACACTTCATCCCTGTGCTGTGTTGTCTTTAGGGCCCTGAATCTGCCAGCACTTTGTCCAGGATTCCGGAGGATGCCCCATGGGACCCAGGCATAAGACTCTCCAGCCTTGAAAGCCTGTCCCCGCCCTCCCCATTGAAGTCCACCTTGACCTTTTATGTATGCACACAGGAGGGCAGTGTTCCTGCTTGAAGCCTAGCCATGGTCCTCTTCATTTCTGTGACAGAAGAAAATTAGCAGAACCCTCACCTCCCTTCCCCAACTTCTCCCAACAAGCAATGTTATAAATAGCATGTTTTTACAAGACATGGCACCAAACGGGCCACCCCAGTTGCATGACAGCAATGACATTTACTTGAACTAACTTTTTGCAAAGGGCTAAAAGGTCATAATATTGGAAGAAATGGTATCCGCTGATGGTTCTCTATATTGGTCAACAGTGTTACACCTGGCAAAAATACCCGCATTCCTGAAGCATCATCTACAGGCTATGAAGTCAGGCCCCAATACAACACAGCTATAACACAGGAACCCTAACCTTCTCCCACACTCTTTTCTTTAAAATACTTATTTGTTTATTTGGCTGTGTCAGGTCTTAGGTGCAGCACATGGGCTTCTCTAGTTGCAGAGCATAGGCTTCTGTCTAGTTGTGGCACACGGGCTTAGATGCCCCATGGCACGTGCAATTTTAGTTCTCCGATCACAGATAGAACCCAAGTACCCTGCTTTGGAAGTCGGGTTCTTGCCACTGGACCACAAGGGATGTCCCTCTTCCAGTCTCTAAATACCATTTGCTTGAATGTTTCAACTTCAATCTTCTAATCTCTTCTCTTTGGCTTTATCTATTGCTCAAATTCAAATAAGCTTCTACTTAGCTGCTTTTGAAATATAATCAATTTCCGTCCCTAAATCCAAGGTGATAAATTATACACAACTAGAATCATACATTTTGTGGAGGTCTAGGAGGGTTCATTTATCTCTGCCTCCCTCCAACCTTTATACACCTTTGTCCAAAGAATTATTTAACTTCTTCAGCATTTCATCAAAATTTGAGGTGGCCTCTGTTTCTTCCTTGCACTGAAAACTAAATAATGGCTCATTCAATGAGCCCATGTGGTTGAATTCAGCTATAAATTCCAGCCAACAGTTGCCTAGATCAGATGAAGTTCTCTATAAACTATAAAGGGAGTTTATAGAGACAGATCGAAGTGGCAAAAACAAAATAATTTCTTCTCCTATGCCTGATTTTATTATCTGCCTAGCCCATTTTCACCTAAAATTCTGGAAACTTCCACAAGTTGGATGAATGCTCACAACAACCAGCAGCTTAGTCGTTTGGGCTTATCCTTTCCAAGAACAGGCTCAGCTCTGCTCTGCATTAAATGTAATCCCCAAGCCAGTGGTGCAATGAGGCCAAGCCCTACTTATTGCATTCTTCTTCTGTTCTCCAGAAATGACAACTCTGCCCTGATTCTGGGGTCCACAGGTCAGTAAGGATAAAGGCCCAGGAGCTTTTTCTCTGTCATCTAAGAATTTAGGGGTAACTTCCCACTCCAAAACAAAGAAGGCTGTTCTCTCCTCTCTGTAATGGTCCTATTTCTTGGGTCACTGCCTCCACTACTCCAGGCATCCACTGCAGCCCAGTTCAGCTAAACTCTGGAAAATATATTTTAAATAGAATGGAGAAATATATAATTTACCATTAGTCTAAAGAAAAAACTCACTTAACTTTCATACACCTCTCTTTTTTTAGTGTTTCCCCCTCTAGCTTCCTCCTTCTCCAGAGAAACTGATTCAATCCTCAGTCATCATTCTGAGACCTTCCTATCATAAACTCTGCTCTCTGAGAATCTGCTGAGGCCAGGCAGCCATGTGGTGTGAGAGAATAAGAACGAGACGCCCAGTGTGTGACTCCCCTCCCAGGGGCTTTGTGAACTTCAGTGAGCCCCCTCCTTCTGTCTCTCATATTCCAATCTGTGAAACGGGTTCTTCTCTGCCCCACCTCACTAGGCATCGTGAGGAATTGAGGGAGTTTATGTGAAAGGCAGGGAACCCCAGGCAGCACTGTGTGGGTTATGGGCCTGATTGGGGATTGATGTCTCCATGGATCCGGCACCAACTGCAGAAAAAAAAGACATTAGTCATTTGCTTGTCAGGATCCCCTGTTCTCCAGGATTCTAATCTCTTTCATCCAGAAAGCTTGGATTTTCTCTTTGGGCTTCAATTTTTTTCCCCCAAATGCTTCTTGATGTCTCATACATCCTCCTTTTATCCAGTTTTTCTCATTCCTTCAATCCCCACAATAGACCAGCCTCATCACCATGGTGACAAACTGCCCCTAACCCATTTTACATATCAATTCTCTCAATCAAAATGTGGAACTAGAAGATTTCCTGGCTGTCCAGTGGGTAAGACTCTGAGTTTCCACTGCAGGTGCTGTGGGTTTGATCTCTGGTTAGGGAACTAAGATCCCACAAACCATATAGTGCAGCCAGAAAGAAAAAAAAAAAAAGAATTAGAACATGGAGATGTTCTAATATAAAAAAAAAAGTGGAACTAGAGAATGATCAATTGCCTTTGTCCTTTTCACTATAATTCTAGAGGATTTAACATCTCTTTTTTGTTTTGCTTTCTTTGATTTTTTTATTTTCTAGTTTTGGGAAGTGGCAGTTTCTCTCTAGTTGCTTCTCATTGCCGTGGTTTTACTGTTGCAGAGAACTGTATCTAGAGTGCACAGCTCAGTAGTTGTGGCACACAAGCTTAGTTGCCCCTTTGCATATGGAATCTTCCTGAACCAGGGATCAGACCCATGTCCCCTGCATTGGCAGACAGATTCTTTACCACTGGACCACCAGGGAGGTCCGAGGATTTAATGTCTCTGGTTTGCGGTTAGAGGACCCTCTTAGGGCATCAATCTTCCTAAACCTGGCCCTATATCAGTTAAGAGTGAGTAATAACTACAACTGTAAAAGAAATTTCTAAACAAGAGCAAAATTAAAATCTAATTTCCTTCCCTCTTCACAATCATCATCTACAAGATCAACCTCAGTCATTTTCTGATGTGTTGTGCTGTGGTATCAGTAGGAATAACCACAGATTTTCCTTATTTTGTCTTTCAAACAATTTCAGGTAGATCGTCAATCCTTTCACACGCTTTCCATTTTTCTTGGTTCTATGAACCTTAATTATTAGGACAGTATTTTCATGGCAATGATTATTGAGTCAAAAGAAGCCATTCAAGAATACCAAGATTGTTCTTTTATTGCAAATCTTAGAAAACCCCAGCTGTGGCAAAAAGAAAACGGAAGCAATTACCCTGGAAAACAGGGGCACAAAAAATACATTGGCCTTAATTACTCTATTAATTCTGTGCGGAGATTTAGTTTTTGTGTTTTGTTTTGTTTCTGAATTCGTTCAGAAAATAGGCCCCAGTTCTCCTTTCACCACAAGTAGATTTGGCCAGATGATTACCTAGAACCATCTTTTCTGTTTGTTTCACTTTGTTTTTGGCTGTGTGGCATGCAGGATCTTAGCTTCTCAACTAGGGATCAAACCTGTGCCCCAGCACTGGAACCATGGAGTCTTAACCACTGGACCACCAGGAAAGTCCCTGGAACCATTTTTCTGAACATCTAGTGGTCCCTGGTGGCTCAATGGTAAAGAAACTGCCTGCAATACAGCAGACACTGGTTCGATCCCTGGATTGGGAATATCCCCTGAAGAAGGAAATGGCAACCCACTCCAGTATTTTTGCCTGGGAAATCCTATGGACAGAGGAGCCTGGTGGGTTACCGTTCACAGGGTTGCAAAAGAGTCAGACATGACTTAGTGACTGACACACAAGTTTTAAATATTTACCTAACAGAAGCAGCAAAAGGCATGTTGTATCTTGTATCCTGAAGATGGATAAGAACATTTCTAAAATAGCTTTTGAACAGAAACACTGATGTGTCCCAAGTTCTTTGTCTAGCTAATGGTTATTGACCTGAGGTGATTTTGTACCCGGGAAATATTTGGCAATGTTTGGAGACATGTTGTGTTGTCACACTGGGGAGTGTTACTGGCATTTAGTGGGTAGAGGTCAGGGATATTGCTAAACATCCTGCAATGTACAAGACAGATGGTCACAACAACCATGGAGCCCAAAATACTCAGGTTAGGAAATTTAATTTAGGCCAGTAGAAAGATGGGCTTCCCTGGTGGCTCAGTAATAAAGAACCCGCCTACCAATAGGAGACACAGGTTTGATCTAGGGATTGGAAAGATCCTCTGGAGAAGGAAATGGCAACCCACTCCAGTATTCTTACCTGGGAAGTCCCATAGACAGAGGAGTCTGGTGGACTACAGTCCATGGGGTCACAAAAAAGTCAGACACGATTTAGTGACTAAACAACAGAAAGGTAAAAATGAGACAGCCACCAAGCAGATGCATGAAGAGAGATGTGCTAAAGGAAGAAATAGAACTACAAGAGAACAGATGAGCCCAGCACCTGGCTAAATTCTTTGTCTGTATAAACTATGAATGAATCACCATTTCTCCCATGATGCTCAACAATATGATACGTCAAATCCAGAAAAATTGGATGGAAACCTTGAGGTTCACCCTTAGAGAATTCCATGGGTGGCTCTTACCAGTAAGAGTAATTTAACACCATTGCTAGCATGACTATAATTTTCTCAGAATGTATATTACATAAAGGGTGACAACAGTATATTATGCCAAATATTATTCAGGAGTTTGTGCCAATAAACTGCTAGAACATGGATTGACACCTGATCCAGCTTTGGTCTTTATATATGTCTTGCTGCTGCTGCTGCTAAGTCGCTTCAGTCGTGTCCGACTCTGCGCGACCCCATAGACGGCAGCCCACCAGGCTCCACCGTCCCTAGGATTCTCCAGGCAAGAATACTGGAGTGGGTTGCCATTTCCTGCTCCAGTGCATGAAAGGGAAAAGTGAAAGTGAAGTCACTCAGTCATGTCTGACTCTTAACGACCCCATGGACTGTAGCCTACCAGGCTCCTCTGTCCATGGGATTTTCCAGGCAAGAGTACTGGAGTGGGGTTCCATTGCCTTCTCCCTATATATGTCTTACTTAGGATCAAACAAATAAACCATACAGATAATCTGGCATTTTATTTTTAAGTAGAGAATAGTTACAATGGGTAGGATCAGTCTACCTCCTGCCTATGGGCCAAGCAAACTCTCAGGTCTCTCTACCTTATACGTTCTCCAGCACTTCCGGGAGAATAACTGCATAATGGCATCAGCTGGACTTTTATTCAAATCATTCATGAAACATTAGTGACTGCAGACTGTCAGGCATTTAGCTAAAGCTGGGAGGTGGGAGACTGGCCCCTCCATCCTCTCCCACCCATCTGTCACTCTCTTCTGCAGGTCTAGGTAAAAATCAAAATGGCCTCTGAAGTTCAGCCAGCTTGCTTCTTTGTATGTCTCTGTTTGCTTCCTTTCATCCTCAATCTTGATCCTCTTCCCAACCATTTTAATTTATTTATGTAAAGCCCTTTGTTTGCATTTGTTGTTTGGTCACTAAGTCATGCCTGACTCTTTTGCGACCCTGTGCACTATAGCCCACCAGGCTCCTCTGTCCATGGGATTTCCCAGGCAGAATATTGGAGTGGATTGCCAGTTTCTTCTCCAGGGGATCTTCCCAAAGCCAGGAATAGGAGCCGCATCTCCTACATTCCAGGCAGATTCGTTACCGCTGAGCCATCTGGGAAGCCCTTTACATTCTTACAAAAGATGTGTTAGTGTTTTGTGTGCAAGGTTTCTTAACTTCTGTAAGTACTTATACTATAGGCCTCATCCATCTCTTTGTTGATTTTATTTGTTTTTTAACTTTCTCTTTTGTATTGGAGCTTAGCTAATTAAAAATGCTGTGATGATTTCAGGTGAACGGCAAAGGGACTCAGCCATACATATACATGTATCCATTCTTCCCCAAACTCCCCTTCCATTCAGGCTACAAAAGAATATTGAGCAGAGTTCCCTGTGCTATACAGTAGGTCCTTGTTGGTTATCCATTTTAAATACAGCAGTGTGTACATGTCGATCTCAAACTTCCTAACTGTCCCTTTACTTACTAAACATTTACTCCATACAATGTTTTAAGATCCTCCCAAGTTCCCTGTATAGGCTTCCCAGGTGGTGCAGAGGTAAAGATTCCACCTGCCAAGGCAGGAGATGCAAGAGATGCAGATTCAACCCTTAGATCAGGAAGATCCCCTGGAGCAGGAAATGGCAACCCACTCAGTATTCTTGCCTGGAAAATTCCATGGACAGAGGAATCTGGCTAGCTACAGTCCATGGGGTTGCAAAGAGTGGAATGCCACACACACACACACACACACACACACACACACACATTCCCTGTAACATCTAATCCATTGTATCTAACTCCCATATGGTCTAAGATGTCTTGGAGCCTACTTATCTACTCCCCAGGTTGCCTCCACCCCTCTTCACAGTAAGCACCACAGATGTGTTCCTTTATGGCCCCGTAGGAGAGTTTCTTTGAGGTGTAAGCCCACGAGCAAAGTCGCTAGGTCACAGGGCCGGGATACATTTAACCTGACCACTCTTGCCAAATAGTGCTCCAGAATAGCAGCTCCAGTTGGCATTCCCCCCACCCCCTAGCTGTAAATTGTGTCTCCACTACCCCCTCCCTGCCACAAGCTTGGTGTCACCTACATTTCTGATTTTTCCAGTCTAACAAGTGTAACATGGCATCTACTTGCTGTTTAACCAGGGTTTACCTGCCAATTAAACATTACTGGTTACTACATGACATTTTTCTGATTTATTAATGACATCAAGTATCTCTTCATATACTTGTTAATTCTTTGGGGGAACTCCTCTTCTGAAAAATGGCCTTTTCAAATACTTTACCCTTTCATCTAATGGGGATTCTATATTTTTCTTGTTGGCTCTAGAGAGTCCCTTTCATGTTCTAGAATAATAGCAGACCCTTGTTAGTTTGGAACATTACAATAATCTCTTCCAGTTTCTTGTGTGTCCAATAAAAGTGCCCATGGTGTTTGTTTGTTGAATAGATATCCTTAACTTTGATATGATCAAGTTCATTCATTTTGGTTTTGTTTTATATTTTTGAAAGTTTTTCCACATCTATGTCACAATACTCTCCCACCATTTTCTTCTGTCATCTTTATAATGTTAGGTAGAGATCTGGTTTTATTTTTCTCCATAGAATGAGCCAATTTTCCCAACACCCTCCACTAAATAACCACATATTACAAGCTCCATGTATTTCTTATAAATCAGATACACTAATATGAAACAAAATAGCATCTGCGAGAACTGAAGGATAGGGTGTTATAAAGTGAAAAAAAGAAGGCTGAGCCTTAACTTCATAGAACTCATGCTCCTCCCCACTAAATACAAGCTTTCTTCAAAATGCATTCTCCTCCTGTTATCTTTCAACTGGTGATCTTCCCCATTTTGTGTGTGGAGTGTTGAAACTCTTCCTATTATACCCACCTCTGCACAAAAACTCACTAAAATAGGCCATCTCTTCGATCAGACTGAGACTAAGCTGCAGAGATATAGCTGGATACATAAGGAGCCTTTGGTAAAGAAGAAGCAATGATGGTGTCACAGGGATAGTCTGGGGTCCTTTAACACTCCAAAGGAGTCAGGACTGAATCCAGAGGGGTGGGGCCCACGATCAAACTACATTTAGGGCCCAGGATTAGCAGAGGAAGAGGCACTGTGTCGGGAGGCCAGTGTCACTTGCTCACTGCCTGAGATCTGCCTTGAGCCTTCAGGCTTCCCCACAGTCTCTCTCCCTTGAGTCTTTTCTGTAACAGGCTGTGCTCAGAGACAGCGGGTGTCAGTGCTGACTACCACCCAGCCCCGGCCTTAGGAATCCGCTGCCGTGCTTGAGACCACCGCAGATGACTTCAGAAGAGAACTAATCCCACCTTCTCATTATTCCTCAAGAAACAAAGCTTTTTCCAAAATGGGCGGCATCCTTGATACTAATGATAGGCTTGCTATTCATATACATGGTTGGGGACCCTACAAACTCCAAACTGGAAAGCACTGTTCAAGGTTAGAAAACACCTTCAAACAAAAGATAGTCACATTCTTCCCAGTAAAACTGGAGCTTGATTACTTTCACCACAAAAGAATGTGAGGATGCAGACAAGTTCCTGAATGACACACTCACCTCTTTTCAATGTAAGTTTGCTCCTCCTGGTTCCCACCCAGAGGCTACGTGCCCCTTGCTACTCTTCCAAGGAAAACTGTTCGGGTTTAGCTGTGAGAGGTTGGTCTCACAGGTACAGTGGAAATGGGGAGAATGCTGACCGGTCCTCAGAGGCAGCCATGCCTTTTCCACTGGGCTGTAACTCCATTCGCTGTCTTATTCAATCAGTGTACCCCCAGGCTTAGAACAGTGTCTGAAACAACTCAAAAAAAAGATGAATGAATGATTGAAATAAAGAAAAAAATGAATGAATAAATAAACCAAATTAGTTATAGAGCTAAAGTTAGGAAACTTGAAAATCTCAATCAAAGGCGACCATGACCTTAGCTGTGTGAACTTAGTCAAGTTACTGGAACCTCAGGACTTCACCTTGCTCAGCTCTGAAATGAGTGGTTAGACTAAATGATTTAAGGTCTCTCTCAAAGGCTTGTTTCAATAACAGTTCTGGATATTCTATACACGGGGACAAAGGAAGACACAGTGATGATGAATATTGAGAAAACTGACCCAAATGGCAGAAAGAAAACAAAAAGAGAAATGGGGCAGTGGCAGGGGTGGGAGGCATTAACATCTGTTGGGTACTTGGGGTGTGCCTGGTGTTTCACACACATCATTTAAATCAACCTTCACCGGGTACTATCACCTGTTTTGTTGGGAGAAGTAGAAAAGTTAAATAACTTACCAGGGGTTTCACAACAGTTAAAATTTCAATCTAGGGTTTCAACCCAGGTCTCTTAGGCTCATTGCTGATTCTACTACTCTATGTATGTGCTGTATGTGCTTAGTTGCTCAGTAGTGTCCCACTCTTTTGTGACCCCCTGGGTTGTAGCCCGCCAGGCTCCTCTGTCCATGAGGATTCTCCAGGCAAGAATACTGGAGTGGGTTGCCATGCCCTCCTCCAGGGAATCTTGCCAACCCAGGAATCGAACCCTCGTCTCCCACATTGCAGGCAGATTCTTTACCATCTGAGCCACCACTTTATATTGCATCCAATAAAAAAAAAAAACAATGAAATAGGTTAGGATAGAAATGTTTGCATGCAGATGAGTAACCAATTGCCATAACCACTGGAGCAGCTCCATGATAGCTCCAGAATTTGGTGGGGAACCTTGGGAGCCACCTTTTTGGAACACCTATTATGCATCAAATGCTATGGTTGAAATGCTGTTACACACATTATCATATGTAGTTCTTTGAATGAACTGTGAGGTATCACTATACTCATTTTACAGGTAAGGAAACTGAGGGAAGTGAAATAGTGTACTCATGTCACAGAGCTAATAACGGGCAGAGGAGGGAGCAAAATCGGTTTCACACATAAACTATGAGGAAATGCATTGTCTCCCTAAAGAACAGCCCAACCCCAGAGCGTATGTCTCTGTAAACACCTTCCCTACAGTTAAACCTGTTCTGCTCATGATCCCTGCCTTCACTGAGACAAACTTCAACTCTTGGCTGTAACTTAGGATTGTACTTTGCCACTAGTCAAAGCCTGGAACAAGCGTATGGATACAGCACAAGACCACTAGTTCCTTCTCTGCACACATGCGAGGTGTGTAGGCGTATCCTTCCAAATGCTGGAATCACACTGAATGTATTCACCCAAGTGAGCTCAGCAAAGGAAAGAGAAGCACTGTGCACTTAAAGAACGATCTTGTGGTTTCTGGGAGGGACAGGTTGGGGGAAGGTTCGGTTAGGGGTTTGGGGATGGACATGTGAACACTGCTATATTTAAAATGGATAATCAACAAGGACCTACTGTATAGCACAGGGAACTCTGCTCAATGTTATGTGGCAGCCTGGATGGGAGGGGAGTTTGAGGGAGAATGGATACGTGTACATGTATGGATGAGTCCCTTTGCTGTTCACCTGAAACTATCACGACATTGTTAATCAGCTAAACTCCAATACAAAACAAAAAAAGTTTTTTAAAAACAGAGAGAGAAGCATTGCGTACGTGCATAAAAGAAAGGCCCCCTCCCCTTCACTTCCACCCTCCCTACAGGGAACACAGACCTCCGAGTGACTGGGAGATGCCAGATGCAAAGCCCACTCAATTAGTCCCGATTCCAACGTGCTGAGAGTGAGTCTGGTGCTTAAAGACACAGCACTAGAATTTCCCAAACAACTTGGCTCCTAAACTCTAGCCAACCATTTCATCTGCTGTTCAAATGAAAGACTTCCAACCATTTTTAACATCCAGGCCATATGGACTTCCTGAAAAAGGTAATTAATAATATGCTTGACAGGGAACCTCCCTCAGAGATTTTTAGTGGTAGTTTTCACTCTACCAGTGTTCTCACTCTGTGCTGACTTTAGGGCCTAAACTCGGTATAAGGTCACTGTGACTTGTTTATCACCCAGGGGTTTACACTGGAACATCCCAGAACCATATCCATGAAGAGAAAGTGCAACAGTAGAAGCACTTAAAAACAATTTTATTGAATCTGATTTTGTCTTTTTTTTTTTACATTAAGTGGAACGTGTGTGTGTGTGTGTGTGTGTGTGTGCGCATTCATCCCTCAGTCATGTCCAACTCTTTGTGACCCCATGGACTGTAGCCTGACACGTTCCTCTGTCCATAGGATTCACCAGGCAAGAATAATGGAGTGAGTAGCCATTTTCTTCTCCAGAGGATCTTCCCAACCCAGGGATCAAACCCTGGTCTCCTGCATTATAGGCAGATTCTTTACCATCTGAGCCACCAGGGAAGCCCCTTAAGTGGAAAATGTTAACTAATAAGTTCCTTTACTTGGCAGTCTGAGACAAAGTTAGACACACAACTTTAGTCTGCAGTGGGAAAGTGGTGGTTGGTGGTCTGAGTCTGATTTTCTCATAGCTCTTGCTTAGCCAGGATTCTCCAGTTTAACAGTCCTCCTATGCCCTCTGCTAGACCTGCTTCAGTCAGGTGTTGCCTGTTTGGCCCTGGTGGGTATCAAGAGTTCAGATTCTTTTACTTAAGCATCACCAGCTCCATGGAGACCTCAACCACTATGAGTTCCCAAACTGTGCAAAGAGGGGAAGAATAAGAAGATGCAAAGCTAATGATCTCAGAGCATGTTTGTGCTTACTGCTGGAGACTCTAGCAGCCCTATGTTGCTAATTCATTTCTTTTCTGACCTGCATCTCTGGTTGAACTGTACAGTCTCCATATTGTCCTGGGCTCAACAACAGTGCAGATCATTCAAAATACGGAGACTCGTGACATTAACCTTGACAGGTCCCGCTGGCAGCAGGTCGTGCAGGGCTGTCACATCCCAGATGACCCAAGAACAGCATGTCATTTCTGTGTCATTCCCACCGGAGAAACCCGAGCCTCTCCACTCAAGTTCGCGTTGCCACAACTGCTGGTCACAGTCCCTGGCAGGCTGCCTGCCTGACTGTGGAGGGAGGCAGCCCAGAGCCCTCCTGCTATTTCCAGCCATCGGCCTCCAGACCCGCCGGTCACTCTGAGGTCAGCTCCAGAGCAAGCAACATGGAGCACTGAATAACAGGGGCAGCTCCATGCCGAGGGAAGATGAAAGGATGTGTTAATTTTAAAAGCCTACTTCACTCTCCTAAGGGAAAGGGCAAGTCAGTAAGTGGGGGAAGAAAAAACAGCTAAGCCATAGTTGTTAAATCCTATTGGAGTGGGGGCAAGTGATGGCTGGGAAGAAGATCAAACCCACTCATTACCTCAGAAATAAAACCCCTCAAAGCCAGGAGGGACAAGAAACTGGTGAAAGACCAGAAGTCAGGAGAAGCACCGAACACAGGAGAGCAGAACACTCCTGTGTGTAGTGCTTTCCCAGAAGGGTACTTTCTGCAGAATATACTCTCAGGGGTACTCAGAGAGCCTGTGAGAAGGGTTCTAAAGAGTTTGAGAACAAACAGTAGGAAGCCCAATGTCAGATTAGAAGATGACTTCTCGGGGCTTCCCTGGTGGCTCAGTGATAAAGACTCCACCTGCCAATGCGGGAGACATGGATTCGATCCCTGGTCTGGGAAGATTCCACATGCCACAGAGCAACTAAGCCCATGCACTGCTGAGCCTGTGCTCTAGAGCCAGGGAGCAGCAACTACCAAGCCCGCATGCCCTAGAGCCCGTGTTCCGCAAGAGAAGCCACCACAGGGAGAAGCCCCTGCACCACTACTAGAGAGTAACTCTCACCCCCCACAACTAGAGAAAAGCCCGCACAGCAACGAAGACCAGGCACAGCCCAAATAAAGAAATAAAATTTAAAAAAAAGAAATGAACTCTCCCACTGTCCCATCAACTTCCATGAGGTCTCTCCCCACAGCCACCAGGACTACCTCATCCATTACCCAAGGCCACCCCCCATGCACAGCTTTTGCAAACTCTATCCTGTTGTTATCCCATCAGACATGTAGTACAGTTCTGACACAAACACAGCTCCTGAGATCCAGAGCTGTCCAGAGTTGGTGGTGACATCTAGAACTTGAAAGCTGCTGACATACACAATCCCATGCTGCAGGGTCTCTGGAATCAGAAAGAGCAGACATGGATCATGTCAGCATCACTGCCACCATGCGTCCACAACCTGGGGCTGGCTGGGTACCAGGCTTATACTTCTCTGATGTAGTTTTCAGCAGACAGGGTACACTTCTGTTGGTCAGTGGTCAAATGTTATGTAAGGCAAATCCATAGTCTTTTGTGGTCCACCTGGTACCAAGGACACAGAAAACAGAGCAAGCACTTGCTTTTACTTTATGTTCCACCCATAAAACCAAATTTCAAATGTGGTCTAATCAACCTGCATTAAGAAGAGAACATTAAGGGCAAGAAGGTTAGCTTTTGGACTCAGTTTACATCAAGTCCCACATCCATCACTGCTTGTGAAGTTACTTAACCATTTTGTGACTTGCTTTTCTCACAGATAGAATGGGGATAATAGTAATACTATTATTGTGAGTATTAAATGAGTTAGTACCTACAAAAGTCATAGTGCATTGCCTGTCACATAGTAAGCACTTAGCGAATGTTTGCTCTCATTATTATATCACCATGTTATTAAATAGTATTGTGATTAAAAGCCAAGGCACCCAATTCTATTTAGGCTCAGACACTTAGTAGCTGTACAACCTGGTCAAGTTACCTGACACACCTTAGCCTCAATTTCATCAACTGTGAAATGACATTAATGCCAGTACCTTTCTCACTGGGTTGTTTTAACAATTAAATGAAATAGTGGATTTAAAGCAATTAATGCAAGGTCTGTGCAAAGTTATGGCTCAGTAATTGTGAACTATTTTTATTATTATTTAATGAAATAGGCTTGACTTCATAACAGAAGTAAGATTTGAGAGCGTTTCAACTTCTTTGGTGGTTCATTGTTTAAGACTCCATGCTTCCAACGTAGGGGGAACAGGTTCAATCCCTGGTCAGGGAACTAAGATCCCATATATCTTGAAGCAAGGCTAAAAAAATTTTTTAAATAAATGAAAGATATGAGAATGTTTAATGTTTCTTCCCTGAATTACAAAAATGACTCCTTCTCAGAGTCAAAGATCTAGGTACATGATTTCTTAAATTTCCTGCCTTAAGCCCATTTGATAAAACAGCGTACAGGAAACTCCACTTGGAAAGGCCAAGGCCAAAGAGAGGCTTCGGCCTGCCTCCAGGTGGCAGCATTTGACATGTTGAACTTGGGAAAGCCCCTGATCACATCTCCAGTTCATCCCTCTAAAGCCGAGGGTCACGGTGATGTTGAATCCTGCTGGTTGATCTTAGATGCACTTGAAATTGCCTCCAGGGGAGAAGGTTTGGGACATGATCAGGACTGTGGTTTCAGGGCTCCAGTCTCTTCAAACTATTTGTGTGTGTGGGTGTGCTCAGTCATGTCCTTCGACTCTTTGTGATCCCATGGCCTGTAGCTCACCCCCATCGGGCTACTCTGTTTATGGAATTCTCCAGGCAAGAATCCTGGAGCAGACAGCCATTTCCTTCTCCACTGGATCGTCCTGATCCAGGGATCAAACCCGAGTCTCTAGCATCCCCTGCATTGGCAGGTGGATTCTTTACCACTAGTGCCACCTGAGAAGCCCTTTAAACTATTTGAGTCACCTCTAATCAGCGTGTGTTTTCTGAAGGCCCAATTCATGCAGAAATAAGGCAAACAACAACAATACTTATCCCAAGCACAATCCCCTGGCTAGGCAGGTCCCCTGGCACCAGGGCCTGGCCACAGACCAGAGGACACCCCTATAAGCTTTAGGCTGCCCTGCCTGGAGGGCATTGCTGGCCCTGCCAGTCCCAGCCCCAGGGATGGATTTGAACACGAGAAACTTTAGAGGGCAGTAGTCCAGTGGAGCAAAGCTTGCTGGGGGCAAAGGTCCCTGAGTCTAATGTGATAAGAAGGAAAATAAAAGAAGGAAGCACGAGGTAGGATGAGAGGAAAGGGGGAAAGGCAGAAATGCGAAGGGGTGTTCCACACAGCCTCCCAGGGCCCTGGGCGGCCTGGCTCTCCTTCCATTCTGGCCAGAGGCCCGCTTGTTGTTGTTGTTCAGTCACTGAGTTCTATCCTACTCTGTGAACCCCATGAACTGCAGCACACCAGGCTCCTCTGTCCTTCACTATCTCCCAGAGTTTGCTCAAATTCATGTCCATTGAGTCGGCCATGCTATCTAACCATCTCATCCTCTGCCACCCCTTTCTCCTTTCACCTTCAATCTTGCCCAGCATCACACCCTCGGTAATCCAAGGGCTAACGAGAGCCCACTCATACATACTCATTTCTTAAACTTCTGTTAACATTTAAAATCTCTTCCAAATAGGTTGTCTACCAAAGAGAACAACCAAGAAATTGGCAGCTAAGAGTCTGATGAGTAGGGAAAATGCAAGAAAGATGATTGTGCATCTGAGATCAAGGAGGTAATGAATGAGCCCCTTCCCCTCCCGGGCAAGCTGGTGTCTGGGGATGTTAGTCAGGGGGAGGAGGCAGGTCAGGATGGGGACAGAGAGGCAAGGCTATAGCACTAGAAGCCTAAGGCCCCAGTCAGAGAGGAGCTGGGGCTTCAGCCTTGTCATGTCTCTGGGCCCCCAAGATCCAGCCGCTCCTGTCTTTTGGAATTACTGGGACATTATGGGATGGAGAGTCTATTCATCTGCAGGACATCAAGGAACAGTCCTCTGAGATTGCTGACAGTGCACCAGCTCCAGGTTGGTGACAGTAAATGCATTCATGGTGCATTTCTATGCTGTCAATCTGCCTGTTCCCAGAACCTTAGGGTGGAAAGGGAATTTCGGGGTCACCTAGTGCAGTGCCTTACCTTTGATAGAATCCTCCTTATAACATCCCTGCCAAGATTCATCTGGCCGAATTCCTTGAGTGAAAGACAATTCACCTCCACCAGGTGACCCACTGTTCACTGAAACATCACACTCAGGAGATGGCCTTCTCTACCCTGGGGGCAAAGCTGCCTCCTGGCAACCAGATCCCACTGGTTCTCAATCTACCCCTGGATCCATAGCTAATGAGTCCATCTTTCTCCACACTCAAGACCAGCATCAGATATTTGAAGAATGCCTTTATGCTGCATCTATTTAAGGTCCCAGGGTTTCCCTGGTTGCTCAACTGGTAAAGAATCCAACTGCAATGCAGGGGACCCCGATTCAATTCCTAAGTTGGGAAGATCCCTTGGAGAAGGGATAAGCTACCCACTCAAGTATTCTTGGGCTTCTCTGATGGCTCAGTCAGTAAAGAATCAGCCTGCAATGTGGGACACCTGGGTTCAATCCCTGGGTTGGGAAGATCCCCTGGAGGAGGGCATGGCAACCCATTCCAGTATTCTTGCCTGGAGAATCCTCATGGACAGAGGAGCCTGGCAGACTACAGTCCATGGGGTCGCAAACAGTCAGACACAACTGAGCAACTAAGCAAAAGCACAATATAAGGTCCCAGCACACGCTTGCCCACATCTTTTCTTGAGACCAAATCTTGCCAAGTGAAAATGAAAGTTGTTCAGTCATGTCCCACTCTTTGCGACCCCATGAACTATACGGTTCATGGAATTCTCTAGACCAGAATAATGGAGTGGGTAGCCTTTTCCTTCTCCAGGGGATCTTCCCAACCCAGAGATCAAACCCAGGTCTCCCACATGGCAGGCAGATTCTTTACCAGCTGAGTCACAAGGGAAGCCCAAGAATACTGGGGAGGGGAGCCTACCCCTTTCTCCAGCAAATCCTCCTGACCCAGGAATTTGAACTGGGGTCTCCTGCATTGCAGGCAGATTCTTTACCAACTGAGCTATCAGGGGAGCCCAGTCTTGCCAAACCAAGACCCAAACTGTTGTTTACATCTCATGGCCTTGAGCCCCTTTACAACCTGCTCTCTCTCTACTCAAGACGTGTCAGTTTCACAATGGCTCTACTCAAACATGTACCCAGAAGTGAGCACAACACTCCTCATATTTTTGTGTGCTTTGCTTTTCACCAGCGCACAGCAGAGCAGCATAGCCAATTTCCTTGTTAGAGTCACTTGGTTTCTCTTCACATAAACCCCTGATGGGGGGATTGTGCCCTTTCTGTTCACTGCAGTACCTGCTTCCCACCCCAGAGATTAGTCCACTGTCTGGCACTGGGTAGACATTCAGGATGTGCTTGTTTAGTAAATGAATGACACTTTGAGAATACAGGCTCATTCTCTGTTTTGTTTTTGTTGTAGTAATATTAATAGTTGTTGCTTCTTGTTAATAGAAGAAACAGTTTTATTTTGGGTTTATTAAACCGCATCCAAGTAGACATATCAACTAGACAGCTGGATAGACAGACAAGTATGGAGCTTAGAGGAGAGGTGAGGGCTGGAGAGAGATCGGACAGAAAATGAAGCTGCATCACTGCAGGAAGTTGCCTAGGAATTCGACTAATCCAGGATTCTATGCTCTTTCCATGCGGCTTTCCAGAGCCAGAGACCAGTAAAACAGAGAATATGGGCCTGTCCTCTGTGCCCCACACCCAACCCAAGCAGTAGAAACCTCAGGCCCACTCGCCTGCCCCTCCTTCATCCTCACCATCCCTGGGAGGTCCTTGTTCAGTACTGAATGGGGAACATCATCCCTGCTTGTCCATGGGAACTCCAGAAGAAAGATCTGAATCGCAAGTGCATTCCTGGGAGTGACGTGGTCAGCTGCCCCTATTGCTAGAGAGAGTCAGTCACTTCCAATCTAAAGCTAGTTTCTCTCCCAGAACATGGCTGGTATCTTAGAGATCAGCAAGTGAGCAAGGGGCATCTGTACGCTTCCTTCTCATATCTACCCACCAAGAACAGGCACACAACGTTGGAATCCCGGTGTCCCATAAAAGACCAGATCCCCATGGTGGACTCCAGAGCCAGGAGTGCCCTCTGGTGGTCATAATAACGCTGACAATTATGAAGTGAAGTGAAGTCACTCAGTCGTGTCTGACTCTTTGCGACCCCATGGACTGTAGCCTGCCGGGATCCTCTGTCCATGGGATTTTCCAGGCAAGAATACTGGAGTGGGTTGCCATTTCCTTCTCCAGGAGATCTTCCCAACCCAGGGATTGAACCCAGGTCTCCTGCATTGTAGGCAGACACTTTACCATCTGAGCCACCAGGGAAGTCCTGACGATTATGAAAATAACACTATGAGCTAGTTAGTCAATCATTGCCTGGAGAAACGCATGGACAGAGGAGCCTGGCATGCTACAGCCAATGGGTTGAAAAGAGTCAAACACGACTAAAGTGACTTAGCACGCACACACACAGAGTAACTAACACTTATCAAGAGTATTTACTGTGAGATAGACTTGTAATAAAAATTTTACCCAGATTAACCCATTCACTGCTCATCCTAATTTTAGAAAGTCCTACTGTTTTACTATTTTCCCCATTTTTAAAAATGAGAAAATGATCAAAGCAGATGATTTACTCAAAATCATAAAGGGTAGAGAAGATTGACTTGTCTCCTCTTGGTCATCTATCCACTTCTAATTCCTAAAGAAAGACATAAGCCATCCTAGAAAGAAAGGGGGAATTTAAATATATATGTTTTTCATTTAAAAAGTAAACACATTACACATTTTGGAAAAAATAGAAAGAAAAATAGATTTCCCATTATCAAAGCATGTCAGCATTTTCATCTTTTTTCTCCTTTCCATCTTTTTTTTCTTAATTATAAGCAAGGTATAATATAAATTCTTCACTGAAGGATATTCTTGAAGACTTTTTTTCCTCCAAGAATTTTTGGTTCTTAGATATGATTTTCACATTTTTTAGTCAAAGCAATAGGGATTTCCTTGTACTTCCAGCAAAAAGTCTGACCTAGAGCTCCCAGCTAGGAGCTCTGTAATATCCCAGCCTGCCCTGGGGTGTTACCCAGAGAGCCAGGGTTGCTGTGGAGACTGAGTGTAGCAGGAAACCTCAGGACAAGTCATAATGTCAATCATCTGCGCGCACTGCCCTCAGGGCAGGTGTCCCAAAGGGAACTTTGGGGACTCACTTCTGTAGCTGGCTCATTTCTGTCAGCAGAGAGGCTCTGAGCATGGAGAGCAATAGGGCAGCCATCCACAGGACCTAGGATTCTTGGGAAGTTTTCCTCTGGCCACCATAGGGACGTGGCTCTGTGGTAGCCCTCTTCATTAATTTGTTTCACTTTTCTGCACTGTTTTTTGAAAATCACTTTCCCCTCACCAGAAGCCTCTGTGCCTCTATCTGGGAACAAAGAGATGCTCCCTACAAATGCAGTCCCTGTGGGCCTCCTTGCATCAGACTCCCAACTCTGTCACTTACTAGCTGTGTGACCTGGGTGCTATTTTAACCTCTCAGAACAGTTTCCTCATGCGGAAAATGAAGATAGTAATTGTTCATATTCACAGAGTTGCCAAGAGAAGTGAATAGACATTTAGCTGAGTACCAAGTACACAGAAAGAGCTCAATATACGGTGGCTGTTGTTCTAGAAACCTTCTGCAGACAGCTAGTGAAGGGGGGCAAAGAGCAGCTGTCTGTGCAGTGGAGACCACATGTAAGTATGTGTCATTCATCTGGAATGCCCAAATTCCTCAGTCTCTTAGTTCTATGCAAGTGCCAGAGGAGCAGAGACACTGCCTGAGTCCTCTCCTGATCCCTCTCTCCTCCCCGCTCTTTCCTGAGCCATTTCCCAAGAATACAGAAGGACCATACCAGGGGTAATACTCAGATTATGTAAAGACTTAGACTGAAGCAATATAGTGCCAGCCGAGGGCTTCCCAGGTGGCATACAGGTAAAAATATTCACCTGCCAATGCAGGAGACGAAGGAGACTCGGGCTCAATCCCTGGGTCACGAAGATCCCTGAAGGCGGAAATGGCAACCCAGTCCAGTTTTCTTGCCTGGAGAATCCCATGGAGAGAGGAAACTGGCAGGCTACAGTCCATGGGGTCACAAAGAGTCAGACACAAATGAGTGACCAAGCACAAGGAGCTGAAACGGAGTCTTTGGAGCTTCCTATTGCATCAGGTGTTACCACCTTGTTTCCTGGATTGTGGGGAGGTGAAGGAGGGGTCCTAGGAGAGGAGCCTGGGAAGCTGGAGCAATGGAGAGAATACTCAGCAGACCCTGGGCAAGGGTTCCTTACCAACTGATATGGAAATAATCAGTTTACATTTTAACAACCAATATGGCCAAACTATCATGTATCAACTGATTCGTCCCCAGGTGAAACCCCCAAAGAACATAGAGACCACAGACTGTGTTAAGCCCATCTGGGGCCCATGCCCTGTTGCAGAGTGAGTTGGGGAGAAGAACCTCATTGCCCAAGAGACGACTCAAGTGCTAAAACTCCCCTATCCATGTCATGCCTTGTCAATGCAGTAGGAAGAAGGGACCCAGAAGTTGGATGATCCTAAGTCAAACACCATTGTGAATTTCTGCGGTGGGTTACCAGTGCTGACAACCCCAGAGACTGAGCCTGTAGGAAGAATATACCAAACCTAAAACTGCAGCCCAACACCAGCCACTTAGGCCCATTCAGTCTTTCATTCCACTAATACTCGTTAAGTCTACATTAAGTGCCAGATGCTATCCTGTGGGCTGGGAATACAACAGTGAGTAAGACCCACAGTGTATCTGTACTCATGGAGCCAGACATAAAATTATAACACAGGGTGATACAATTGGGAAAAGAGAGGGTGTTAAGGGAGCAAAGGAGTGCGCCTAATCCAGAAGTCTTGCTGCAGGAAGTAATGTCTAAGCCAAGACCTGAGGGTGAAATGGGAGCTAGCCAGAAGACGAGGTGGGGGAAGCATGGAAGAGCATGTGCAAAGACCAGAGATTGGCTGAACCATCAGTAGAAGAAAACAGTTGAACTGGACTTGAATATAATCATGTTGTTGTGTCAGGTTTGTGGTGTAATTAATTCTAGGTAGTTGTCCTAGCTTCTTGCTTAACCAGAGAATGGCTTGGAAAGACTTATGTGTGTGTACTTCTGCTTAGTCACTAAGTCATGTCTGATTCTTTGCAACCTGTCTAGTTTCTGTCCATGGGATTCTCCAGGCAAGAATACTGGAGGGGGTAGCCCTTTTCCCTGACCCAGGGATCAAACGCTGGTTTCCTGCATTGCAGGTGGATGTTTTACCATCTGAGCTACCAGGGAAGCCCGTGGAAAGACTCAGTCAGTTCATTCGCTCAGTCGTGTCTGATTCTTTGCGACCCCATGAATCACAACATGCCAGGCCTCCCTGTCCATCACCAGTCCCTGGAGTTTACCCAAACTCATGTCCATCGATTCAGTGATGCCATTCAGCCATCTCATCCTCTGTCATCCCCCTTCTCCTCCTGCCCCCAATCCTTCCCAGCATTAGGGTCTTTTCCAATGAGTCAACTCTTCACATGTGGTGGCCAAAGAATTGGAGTTTCAGCTTCAACATCAGTCCTTCCCATGAACACCAAGGAATGATCTCCTCTAGGATGGGCTGGATGGATCTCCTTGCAGTACAAGGGACTCTCAAGAGTCTTCCCCAACACCACAGTTCAAAAGCATCAATTCTTCAGCGTTCAGCTTTCTTCACCGTCGAACTCTCACATCCATACATGACCACTGGAAAAACCATAGCCTTGACCAGATGGACCTTTGTTGGCAAAGTAATGTCTCTGCTTTTTAATATGCTATCTAGGTTGCTCATAACTTTCCTTCTAAAGAGTAAGAGTCTTTTAATTTCATGGCTGCAATCACCATCTGCAGTGATTTTGGAGCCCAAAAAATAAAGTCTGACACTGTTTCCCCATCCATTTCCCAAGAAGTGATGGGACCAGATGCCATGATCTTAGTTTTCTGAATGTGGCCAAAGAATTGGAGTTTCAGCTTCAACATCAGTCCTTCCCATGAACACCAAGGAATGATCTCCTCTAGGATGGGCTGGATGGATCTCCTTGCAGTACAAGGGACTCTCAAGAGTCTTCCCCAACACCACAGTTCAAAAGCATCAATTCTTCAGCGTTCAGCTTTCTTCACCGTCGAACTCTCACATCCATACATGACCACTGGAAAAACCATAGCCTTGACCAGATGGACCTTTGTTGGCAAAGTAATGTCTCTGCTTTTTAATATGCTATCTAGGTTGCTCATAACTTTCCTTCTAAAGAGTAAGAGTCTTTTAATTTCATGGCTGCAATCACCATCTGCAGTGATTTTGGAGCCCAAAAAATAAAGTCTGACACTGTTTCCCCATCCATTTCCCATGAAGTGATGGGACCAGATGCCATGATCTTAGTTTTCTGAATGTTGAGCTTTAAGCCAACTTTTTCACTCTCCTCTCTCACTTTTATCAAGAGACTTTTTAGTTCCTCTTCACTTTCTGCCACAAGGGTGGTGTCATCTGCATATCTGAGGTTAATGATATTTCTCCCGGCAATCTTGATTCCAGCTAGTGCTTCTTCCAGCCCAGCATTTCTCATGATGTACTCTTCATATAAGTTAAATAAGCAGGGTGACAATATACAGCCTTGACGTACTCCTTTTCCTATTTGGAACCAGTCTGTTGTTCCATGTCCAGTTCTAACTGTTGCTTCCTGACCTGCATACAGGTTTCTCAAGAGGCAGGTCAGGTGGTCTGGTATTCCCATCTCTTTCAGGATTTTCCACAGTTTATTGTGATCCACACAGTCAAAGGCTTTGGCATAGTCAATAAAGCAGAAATAGATGTTTTTCTGGAACTCTCTTGCTTTTTCAATGATCCAACGGATGTTGGAGATTTGATCTCTGGTTCCTCTGCCTTTTCTAAAACCAGCTTGAACATCTGGAAGTTCACAGTTCACATATTGATGAAACCTGGCTTGGAGAATTTTGAGCATTACTTTACTAGCATGTGAGATGAGTGCAATAGTGCATGTGAGATGAGTGCAATAGTGCAGTAGTTTGAGCATTCTTTGGCATTGCCTTTCTTTGGGATTGGGATGAAAACTGACATTTTCCATTCCTGTGGCCACTGCTGAGTTTTCCAAATTTGCTGGCATTTTGAGTGCAGCACTTACACAGCATCATCTTTCAGGATCTGAAATAGCTCAACTGGAATTCCATCACCTCCACTAGCTTTGTTCGTAGTGATGCTTCCTAAGACCCACTTGACTTCACATTCCAGGATGTCTGGCTCTAGGTGTGTGATCACGCCATCATGATTATCTGGGTCATGAAGATCTTTTTTGTACAGTTCTTCTGTGTATTCCTGACAGCTCTTCTTAATATCTTCTGCTTCTGTTAGGTCCATACCATTTCTGTCCTTTATCGAGCCCATCTTTGCATGAAATGTTCCCTTTGTAGCTCTAATTTTCTTGAAGAGATCTCTAGTCTTTCCCATTCTGTTGTTTTCCTCTATTTCTTTGCATTGATCACTGAGGAAGGCCTTCTTATCTCTCCTTGCTATTCTTTGGAACTCTGTATTCAAATGGGAGTATCTTTCCTTTTCTCCTTTGCTTTTCACTTCTCTTCTTTCCACAGCTATTTGTAAGGCCGCCTCAGGCAGCCATTTTGCTTTTTTGCATTTCTTTTCCATGGGGATGGTCTTGATCCCTGTCTCCTGTACAATGTCACGAACCTCCGTCCATAGCTCATCAGGCACTCTGTCTATCAGATCTCATCCCTTAAATCTATTCTCACTTCCACTGTATAATCATAAGGGATTTGATTTAGGTCATACCTGAATGGTCTAGTGGTTTTCCCTACTTTCTTCAATTTAAGCCTGAATTTGGCAATAAGGAGTTCATGATCTGAGCCACAGTCTGCTCCTGGTCTTGTTTTTGCTGACTGTATAGCGCTTCTCCATCTTTGGCTGCAAAGAATATAATCAATCTGATTTCGGTGTTGATCATCTGGTGATGTCCATGTGTAGAGTCTTCTCTGTGTTGTTGGAAGAGAGTGTTGGCTATGACCAGTGCGTTCTCTTGGCAAAACTCTACTAGCCTTTGCCCTGCTTCATTCTGTACGCCAAGGCCAAATTTGCCTGTCACTCAGGTGTTTCTTGACTTCCTACTTTTGCATTCCAGTCCCCTATAAGGAAAAGGACATCTTTTTGGGGTGTTAGTTCTAAAAGGTTCTGTAGGTCTTCATAGAACCATTCAACTTCAGTGTCTTTGGTGTTACTGGTCGGGGCATAGACTTGGATTACCGTGATATTGAATGGTTTGCCTTGGAAACGAATAGAGATCATTCTGTTGTTTTTGAGATTCCACCCAAGTACTGCATTTCAGACTCTTTTGTTGACCATGATGGCTACTCCATTTCTTCTAAGGGATTCCTGCTCACAGTAGTAGATATAATGGTCATCTGAGTTAAATTCACCCATTCCAGTCCATTTTAGTTCGCCGATTGCTAGAATGTCGACGTTCACTCTTGCCATCTTCTGTTTGACCACTTTCAATTTGCCTTGATTCATGGACCTAACATTCTAGGTTCCTATGCAATATTGCTCTTTACAGAATCGGACCTTGCTTTTAGCACCAGTCATATCCACAACTGGGTATTGTTTTTGCTTTGGCTCCATCCCTTCATTCTTTCTGGAGTTATTTCTCTACTCATCTCCAGTAGCATATTGGGCACCTATCGAGCAGGGGAATTCCTGTTTCAGTATCCTATCATTTTGCCTTTTCATACTGTTCATTGGTTTCTCAGGGCAAGAATACTGAAGTGGTTTGCCATTCCCTTCTCCAGTGGACCACATTCTGTCATGTGGAGCTACCCCACATCTGAGGTTAGGGGTGGCGGCCGAGACGAGCTACCCCACGTCCGAGGTCAGAGGCGGCGGCCGAGAGGAGCTACCCCACTTCTGAGGTCATGGGCGGCGGCCGAGAGCACCAGGCTTGGAAAGACTTTACCCCTGTAAATCAAAATTTCCACGTCAAAGTTGCAGGTTGGTAGGGACAGCAAGTTAAGAGGTAATGTTGCAAGGGGCTAAGTCCTGAACTGTGGATCACATAAACTCAGGTTCAAGTCCTAACTCTACTCCTGACCTTGGCTAAGTTAATTCACCCTCTCTAGGCAGTAATTCTCTCATTCGAAAATGGAGAATAACATTGGTATCTACTCTGTAGCCCAGTAGTAGTGTTCAAATGAGATAGTATATGAAGTTCTCAGCATGATGAATGGCATGGAGTTGATTCTCATTATTAAAAATAGTTTTGTGGAATCCACTCCTAACTTAAACATTATTTTGTGCCCAAGAATCCCAAGTGTTTTTTAGAACAGAAGTCCAACCTAATCCAAACATCATAGCTAATGGTTATTGAGAATTTACATAGGCCTGCCCAGACCTACATGCCTCACACTGGTTACTTTAATTAATCCTCATGAAAACCCAATAATGGAGGTGCTACTGTTTTCCAGGTTTCACAAATTGGGAAACCAAAGCAGAGAAGTTTAGGAACTTGCCTCAAATCATTAAAAGATTAAAAAATCCAGAACAGTGACAATACCAAATGCTGGCAAGGATGTGGAGAAACAGGAACTCTCACTCATTGCTAGTGGAAATGCAAAATGTTATTGCCACTTTAGAAGACAGTTTGGTAGTTTTTGACAGAACTAAGCATTTTCTTCACATATGGTTCAGCAATCATGTTCCTTGGCATTTACTCAAACCTATATCCACACAAAAACCTGCACACAGATATTTACACATAACTGCCCAACTTGGAAATAACCAGGATATCCCTCAGTAGGTGAATGTGTAAATTGTGACATATCCAGACAATAGAATATTAGTTGGCTCTAAAGAGAAATGAGTTACCAAACTATGAAAAGGCATGGAGGAAACTTAAAAGCATATTATTAAGTGAAAGAAGACAATCTGAAAAGACTACATACTGCATGATTCCAAGTATATGACATAAACAGCAAAACTGTGGAGACAGTAAACAGATCAGTGGTTGCCAATTACAAGGGAGGGAGAGATGAATAGGCAGAACTCAGGATTTTGGGGGCAGTGAAACTATATTCTGTATGATACTACAACAGGGAATACACAGGGAATACATTTGTCCAAACCCAAAGAATGAACCCCAGCACCAAAAGTGAACCCAGTTAGACAATGGACTTTAGGTGAGAATGATGTGTGAATGTGGGTTCACTGATTGTAACAGATGTACACTGTGGTGTGAGATATCCATAGTGTGGGAGGTAGTAGGGGGTGAGTACAGGGCTATACAGGAACTCTCTGTACTTATTGCTCAGTTTCCCTGTTAATGTAAAACTACTCTTAAAGCCCTCTTAAAAAGTAGCTTGTTAATTAAACAATCAAACAAAACACAGGCTTCACATCCAGAAAGTCTGGCTCCAGAATGCACCTCTTTAACCACCATACTATCCAACTTTTTTTTTCTGGAGGCTTGTAGGGTCTTAGTTCTCTGACCAGGGATTCAACCTGGGCCCACAGCAGTGGAAGCATGGAGTCCTAACCACTGACCTGCCAGGGAAGTAAGTCCTCCCCAGCTTCTACCAACGTTTGATAGAAGTTAAAAAAAAAAAAAAGAAAGAAAGAAATACATACATATAAAGTAAAACAAAGAGATTGCTGGGTTTTGAAATGTGCTTACAGTTCAGGTTGCCAGCCCTCCCTCCTCCTTTCTAGAGGGCGGCCAAGGCTTCAAGGCTGCTGAAGCTGCCTGCTGCCTCTCGGGTAGTGTGTGATGAAGAGCGCCTGACGTGTGGTGTGAGGCCAGCCTCCCCAGGGCCCTTTGGTCTGGAAAACAGCTGTGAGTAATCTTGGGCACCCAGAGCAGAAAACCTTATCAGTTGGCCTGTCCCAAAGCCTCTGAGAAGACTATCTGCTGGTGCAGCTACGCCTCCAACTGTCCTATTTTTAGAGAAAGGCATTCTTTCCAGGGCTGTGCTTCTGACAAAGGAGCAGGCCAGCTCTGTCCCAAGGAAGAGCCGGTGAACAGCAAGCCGCTTCCACTGGTTTGTCTTAAAGCTCATTTTCTGCATCCAGAGCATTCAACCACCATCCAAAACATTTGACTAGAGGACTTATAAAATGCCAGCTCATATCTCAGCTGGGACAACCTGGGATGATACTGCTTTCTGCCCCGGGAAGGGAGACATAAGACATTGTTCATGAGGAGAACATGAGACTATTCAAACAATAGCATCTTTCCAACATTTCAAAGAATACCATTTAAGGTCAATAAAAAGCCTTTTTTGGTAAGAAAGCAAATACCTACTTGGGAGACCACAGGATTAATTTATATTGTAATCATCATGGTGGGAGGAGGAGTTGGTAGAATAGATTGTGAACCAAAAGGATGTAGATTTGGCCTGGCCAGTTTAGGTCTTTCCTACAGCAAACCAGGAAGCAAGGTAGGGCCACAGGGATGGAGAGAAACAGTCCCTGAGCTGGCTCAGGGTTCAGCTCACTTCTGCATCCATTAGAACTCCCTGGAATAATCGCAACCTAACAGCTAATATTAACACTAATAACAAGAAGATAACAATATTAACCCTTCTCAAGCACACTCTGTGTGCAAAATATTTTAAACACCTTATCATACTGACCTTGGGACAATCCCATGTGTGTGTGTGTGTGTGTGTGTGTGTGTGTGTGTGTGTACTCCATCATTCAGTTGTGTCTGACTCTTTGCCACCCCATGGACTGTAGCCTGCCAGGCTCCCCATCCATGGAATTTTCCAGGAAAGAATACTGGAGTGGGTTTCCATTTCCTTCTCCAGGGGATCTTCCCAACCCAGGGATTGAACCCACGTCTCTTGTGTCTCCTGCATGGGCAGGTGGATTCTTTACCACTGCATGACTGGGGAAGCAATCCCCTGAAGTAGGTGTTATCATTCCAGTTTTGCAGGTAGGGGAACTAAGCCTCAGAGAAGTTGTTTAACTTCTGCCTAGTGAATGGCAGAGCTGGCACGCAAACTCAAATTTTTCTGACTCCCAACTCTATGCATCCTCTTCCCATTTGTCATACTGGGCCCCCTAAGGGTGTTGGAATGAATTACACAAAAGGAGATTAGGTCAAGCTCTTTGCCATTTTAACTTAGTGTACCAGAATTGAAACTAAAGCGAAACAACAGTGGTTTTCTCAAGCACAGTCTGCACCCCATTTACCCCACCCTACTCTGCATTTGCAGCTGAGTGATAGATGTTTGATGACCCCAAACTGATGCAGTGAGAAGTCCCTACTGCCAAGTTTGATGGGCACCTTAGAGACACCTGGTCCAACCCTATTGTCTCCAGATGAGGGAAAAGAGAGAGAGAGAAGTTCAACAACTTGCCCAAGCTCATACAGCAATTAGAGAAAAGCAAACACAGATCTGCAGAGTCCAAGTCTGAAGTTCCTCCTACAGAATCAGCTCCACCCTATCAATATGACCCTAACTGACCAGAATCCAGAATGAGCCCTCCTGTCTGAAATCAGACACCTGAGATGGAGTAGTACTGAACCCATACCACTGCTCCTTCCAAAGGGAAATGGGAGCGGGACATCTCTGTCTGTACAGTGGTTAAGACTATATGTACTTTTCCTAGGTTTCCTGGGTTTGACTCCTGGTCAGGCCAAAACAATTTTTTTTTAATTTTTTAAACATTAAAAAAATGTTTCTAATACCAAAAATTTATTTGTTTAACTCAATAGAAGAAACTCTCCAACAAGAGAAAAACACAGCCTCTAGGGAATCCAGGTTGGTTTGTGGTCTTTAAGAGAGCCAGACATCTCCAGATTCCAATCTACTCACATAATCTTGTCTCGTAATCACATAACTGCTCTTTTGTCATTCTCTCCGATAAACAGACTTCCTGAGGAATCATCACAGATATCTACAAGCAGAAATTACAGCTGGTGGTCTTCCAGCAACTCCAGGGTCCCTGCTTCTCCAAGATGATGTCTGCTGGACTACACCTGAATCAAAGAAATCCTGAAAAGATAGAGATGGATGAGTGAGCTCGTGGTGTCAGTCCCACCCCGTTTCAATGCATCTCATTCCAGCTTCAACTCATCAGTGTGTGGAGGATGGTACGCGTCAGTCAAGGAGAGACAATGTCACAGCAGAGGTTGTGCCAAGCTCCCCTTAGCCTTCCATGCCATGATAATCTAAAAGACACCATAGTCACCAGGACCAGCTTTATTGTCCTTGTTCAGTGGTCACTTGCAATGCACCAGACTTTTTGATAGCTCGTTGATTCCCAAAGTTGTGATTTTGTTCCATCAGTTCTAGAAGTTCTATATCTCCAGTAGTTTTAACAATGTGGCTGGAGCTGACCACAAACTTGGACAAATACTGACATTGCTTAAAGATGTGAGGTGGTATCAGCCAAGTATTGATAAGCAAGTTTGCAGTGGGAGAGGGAAAGTTTGACAAGAATTAAGCTTCTGTCTTCCAGGTCTTTATTGTCATTTAATCCCCACCATGATATTAATATCATCTCCAGTTGATAAATGTAGAAAGACTTTCAAAGAGGCTAGCAAGGTCCCCAAGGCCAGAAAGGCAGGAAATGATAGAACTAAACTTCCACCCCCAATTGCCAGCCCACACACACCAGACATTCCCATGACAGGCAATGCTGGTTTCCTGCCTAACCTCTCCTTTCTTCCTTGTTGATAGGCTCCTGGTTGCATTGAGGCAGCAGTGTGCCCAGCTGCAGGTGGCCCCAGAGTTTAGTAGCATCTATCACCCTCTGAAATCACCTCCAGCAACTGGGCTGATGCCTGAAGGACAGCTCAGAATTCAATTCCTCAGAAACCATCTTACATACAAGAGACAGTAAGACTGAGATCACTGCATTTTCAGCACACTTCTGTTCTATGGGTTAAGCCAACTCTTATAGATTAACCTGGGATACCACTATTTATGGCATAATTTCTGGAAAAATGCATTAAAAGTTCTCAGTTCAGTTCAGTCGCTCAGTCGTGTCTGACTCTTTGCGACCTCATGAATCACAACATACCAGGGCTCCCTGTCCATCACCAACCCCCAGACTTTACCCAAACTCATGTTCATCAAGTCAGTGATGCCATCCAGACATCTCATCCTCTGTCGTCCCCTTCTCCCCCTGCCCCCAATCCTTCCCAGCATCAGGGTCTTTTCCAATGAGTCAACTCTTCGCATCAGGTGGCCAAAGTATTGGAGTTTCAGCTTCAACATCAGTCCTTCTAATGAACACCCAGGATTGATCTCCTTTAGGATGGACTGGTTGGATCTCCTTGCAGTCCAAGGGACTCTCAAGAGTCTTCTCCAACACCACAGTTCAAAAGCATCAATTCTTCGGTGCTCAGCTTTCTTCACAGTCCAACTCTCACATCCATACATGACTACTGGAAAAACCATAGCCTACTGACTATGCCAAACCCTTTGACCGTGTGGATCACAATAAACTGTGGAAAATCCTGAAAGAGATGAGCATGCCAGACCACCTGACCTGCCTCTTGAGAAACCTGTATGCAGGTAAGGAAGCAACAGTTAGAACTGGACATGGAACAACAGACTGGTTCCAAATAGGAAAAGGAGTACATCAAGGCTGTATACTGTCACCCTGCTTATTTAATTTATATGCAGAGTACATCATGAGAAACGCTGGGCTGGAGGAGGCACAAGCTGTAATCAAGATTGTCGGGAGAAATATCAATAACCTCAGCTAGGCAGATGATACCACCCTTATGGCAGAAAGTGAAGAAGAACTAAAAAGCCTCTGAATGAAACTGAAAGAGGAGAGTGAAAAAGTTGGCTTAAAGTTCAACATTCAGAAAACTAAGATCATGGCATCCGGTCCCATCACTTCATGGCAGATAGATGGGGAAACAGTGGAAACAGTAGCTGACTTTATTTTAGGGGGCTCCAAAATCACTGCAGATGGTGACTGCAGCCATGAAATTAAAAGATGCTTCCTCCTTGGAAAGAAAGTTATGACCAACCTAGATAGCATATTAAAAAGCAGAGACATGACTTTGTCAACAAAGGTCTGTCTAGTCAAGGCTATGGTTTTTCCAGTGGTCATGTATGGATGTGAGAGTTGGACTATAAAGAAAGCTGAGCACCGAAGAATTGATGCTTTTGAACTGTGGTGTTGGAGAAGACTCTTGAGAGTCCCTTGGACTGCAAGGAGATCCAACCAGTCCATCCTAAAGATCAGTCCTGGGTATTCATTGGAAGGACTGATGATGAAGCTGAAACTCCAATACTTTGGCCACCTGATGCGAAGAGCTGACTCTTTGGAAAAGACCCTGATGCTGGGAACAATTGAGGGCAGGAGGAGAAGGGGACAACAGAGGATGAGATGGCTGGATGGCATCATCGACTCGATGGACATGGGTTTGGGTGGACTCAGGGAGCTGGGGATGGACAGGGAGGCCTGGCATGCTGCGGTTCATGGGGTCGCAAAGAGTTGGACACGACTGAGTGACTGAACTGACTGACTGACTAGACGGACCTTTGTTGGCAAAGTAATGTTTCTGCTTTTTAATATGCTATCTAGGTTGGTCATAACTTTCCTTCCAAGGAGTAAGCATCTTTTAATTTCATGGCTGCAATCACCATCTGCAGTGATTTTGGAGCCCAAAAAAATAAAGTCTGACACTGTTTCCACTGTTTCCCCATCCTTTTCCCATTAAGTGATGGGACCAGATGCCATGATCTTAGTTTTCTGAATGCTGACTTTTAAGCCAACTTTTTCACTCTCCTCTCTCACTTTCATCAAGAGGCTTTTTAGTTCTTCACTTTCTGCCAGGAGGGTGGTATCATCTGCATATCTGAGGTTATTGATATTTCTCCCGGCAATCTTGATTCCAGCTTGTGCTTCTTCCAGCCCAGCGTTTCTCATGATATACTCTGCATATAAGGTAAATAAGCAGGGTGACATACTCCTTGATAAGGAGCCTTGACATACTCCTTTTCCTATTTGGAACCAGTCTGTTTTTCCATATCCAGTTCTAACTGTTGCTTCCTGACCTGCATACCGGTTTCTCAAGAGGCAGGTCAGGTGGTCTGGTATGTCCATCTCTTTCAGGATTTTCCAGTTTATTGTGATCCACACAGTCAAAGGCTTTGGCATAGTCAATAAAGCAGAAATAGATATTTTTTTGGAATTCTCTTGCTTTTTTGATGATCCAGCAGATGTTGGTAATTTAATCTCTGGTTCCTCTGCCTTTTCTAAAACCAGCTTGAACATCTGGAAGTTCACGGTTCACGTATTGCTGAAGCCTGGCTTGGAGAATTTTGAGCAATACTTTACTAGCGTGTGAGATGAGTCCAATTGTGCAGTAGTTTGAGCATTCTTCAGCACTGCCTTTCTTTAGGATTGGGATGAAAACTGACCTTTTCCAGTCCTGTGCCCACTGCTGAGTTTTCCAAATTTGCTGGCATTTTGAGTGCAGCACTTACACAGCATCATCTTTCAGGATTTGAAATAGCTTAACTGGAATTCCACCACCTCCACTAGCTTTGTTCGTAGTGATGCTTTCTAAGGCCCACTTGACTTCACATTCCAGGATGTCTGGCTCTAGGTGAATGATCACACCATCATAATCACCTAGGTCATGAAGATCTTTTTTGTACAGTTCTCTGTGTATTCCTGCCAGCTCTTCTTAATATCTTCTGCTTCTGTTAGGTCCATACCATTTCTGTCCTTTATCGAGCCCATCTTTGCATGAAATGTTCCCTTTGTAGCTCTAATTTTCTTGAAGAGATCTCTAGTCTTTCCCATTCTGTTGTTTTCCTCTATTTCTTTGCATTGACTGCTGAGGAAGGCTTTCTTATCTCTCCTTGCTATTCTTTGGAATTCTGCATTCAGATGGGAATATCTTTCCTTTTCTCCTTTGCTTTTCGCTTCTCTTCTTTTCACAGCTATCGGTAAGGCCTCCTAGGACAGCCATTTTGCTTTTTTGCATTTCTTTTCCATGGGGATGGTCTTGATTCCTGTCTCCTGTACAATGACATGAACCTCTGTCCATAGTTCATCAGGCACTCTGTCTATTCGATCTAGTCCTTTAAATCTATTTCTCACTTCCACTGTATAATCATAAGGGATTTGTTTTAGGTCATACCTGAATGGTCTAGTGGTTTTCCCTACTTTCTTCAATTTAAGTCTGAATTTGCCAATAAGGAGTTCATGATCTGAGCCACAGTCAGCTCCTGGTCTTGCTTTTGCTGACTGTATAGAGCTTCTCCATCTTTGGCTGCAAAGAATATAATCAATCTGATTTCGGTGTTGATCATCTGGTGATGTCCATGTGTACAGTCTTCTCTGTGTTGTTGGAATAGGGTGTTTGCTATGACCAGTGTGTTCTCTTGGCAAAACTCTATTAGCCTTTGCCCTGCTTCATTCTGTACCCCAAGGCCAAATTTGCTTGTTACTCCAGGTGTTTCTTGACTTCCTACTTTTGCATTCCAGTCCCCTATAAGGAAAAGGACATCTTTTTGGGGTGTTAATTCTAAAAGGTCTTGTAGGTCTTCATGGAACCATTCAACTTCAGCTTCTTCAGCATTACTGGTTGGGGCATAGGCTTGGATTACCTTGATATTGAATGGTTTGCCTTGGAAATGAACAGAGATCATCCTGTCATTTTTGAGATTCCATTCAAGTACTGCATTTCAGACTCTTGTTGACCATGATGGCTACTCCATTTCTTCTAAGGGATTCCTGCCCACAGTGGTAGATATAATGGTCATCTGAGTTAAATTCACCCACTCCAGTGCATTTTAGTTCTCTGATTCCTAGCATGTCAACATTCACTCTTGCCATCTCCTATTTGACCACTTTCAATTTGCCTTGATTCATGGACCTAACATTCCAGGTTCCTATGCAATATTGCTCTTTATAGAATCAGACCTTGTTTCTATCACCAGTCTCATCCACAACTGGGTATTGTTTTTGCTTTGGCTCCATCCCTTCATTCTTTCTGGAGTTATTTCTCCACTGATCTCCAGTAGCATATTGGGCATCTACGCACCTGCTATTCTGTACCCACCCCCTCACCCAAAAAGCAAAAGAGACTTTGTGATTCCTTTTTAAGTTTCAAATTAATTCAGAGTTTACAAGTCCAAACTCAAAGATACTTTCTTATTAACCAGCCCTTTCTTGGGCTTCCATGGTGCCTCAGACGTAAAGAATCTGCCTCCAATGCAGGAGACCTGGGTTCGATCACTGGGTTGGGAGGGTCCTCTAGAGAAGCGAATGGCATCCCATTCTTGCCTGGGAGAATTCCATGGACTGAGGAGCCTGGTGGGCTACAGTCCAAAGAAACACAAAGAGTTGGACATGACTGAGGAACTATGGAAAGATCTAGGAATATCAAAAATACCAAAAGGGTATTCCTGAAAGTATACTTAAATATGGGGTATTTCCATCCAATCTTACTTCACTTTATTAAATTGAAAGACAATCTTCCCTACAACTGAAAAAGAAATCTATTCTAGTCAAGAAGATGAAATACTGCTACTGTATGCACTTTCCAATTACAGTGCCTCATTTCCTGCAAGACTTCCACCATTAGGATAGCCCGGGGTTTGTTAACCTTGGCACTATTGCCATTTTGGGCCAGATAATTCTTTGTTGCAGGGCTGTCCTGTGCATTGGAGCATGTTTAGCAGGGTCCCTGGCCTCTATCCTCCAGATGCCAGGAATATTTTCTCTCTCAGCTATGACAACCAGAACTATCTTCAGACATCGCCCACTGAAGGGCAAGCCCACCACTAGTTTAAAGTCACTGGCAAAGGCTGATAAACTAGAAGGCTCTATTTATTCAACGGCCTGCACTAAACCTTATAGAACCAGGAAGCACACATGTGAAGTAAGAAGGACTGAGCCTTCTAGAAGACAAAGCGTTCTGATAGCAAATCCTACTCCATAAAGCAGGGAACAAAGGGTCACTGAAACAGCACTTGGCTGTAATCACAAGGAAGGTCCATTACCCAGGACGTCAAGAAACACAGCTTCAGAGAGTGTATCCCCTTGGTGCTGGTTCCCAGGGATGGCGAGTGAGACAGAGTTCCCTCAGGGCCCACCTTCCTGGCCTGGTTCCTCTCACTCACACTCGGGCTATAAAAAGGCTGCCTTTCCCACTTCCGTTTGTTTTCCCCCACCCCAGCTCTCCACCCGTGAGTTGTGAATGGCGTAGATGGAGCTCCTTCAGGGCTCGTGTTTCATTTCACTGCTCACTTCTGAAGCCTCCTTTCTCAGAACAGTTGTCTGAGCTCGGCAGTGCTACTGAACAGATTCCAGCAGTTCAGCATTGAGTGAGGATCTAATCAGCTTCACAGAGTACTCTGGGAGATGTCTCTGGAATCCAGCTTTGGACAAGTCCACCAAGTGGGCACGTTTTGTTGTCCTAGGCTGAAATCTCAGGGGAAACCCTTGTCTTCCACCTCCGCATTGCGCTTCAGGAAAGCACAAAATTGGAGTTTACCCAAAAGGTTGCCAAGCACATATGAGCTGTTTTCCAGGTTATTCCAACCCTGTGTTTATCTTGTTAACTTATCTCAATAAATTCTGAGTCTTTCTCAGAGTCACTCTCTTTTACCACAATGATCACTGATGGTACAAAAAATAAATATAAATATATATTTAGTCACTGGCTAACAGCAATTTGAGTTTACATTATCAAACAGAGTAATACATTATTTGTTCATTCAACTGCTCCAGGAGAGCCATGAATTCTGTTGTTGGTTCTTTGGTTATTTGTTGAGTAAATTAATGTCCACTTTGGGGTGCTGTCATTAGGGCTAAGAATTCAACAATCAATAGGATTGTTACAAGCCCTGCCTTCAGGCAGCTCTCCTGCCAAACAGCAAGAGAACAAAGAAGTAAATAAAACAATCCCAAATTGTGGTAAGAGCTAAGTGGAGAGAAACTGGGGAGCAGAAGCAGCCAGCACAAATAGGGTGGTCAGGGAGATTCTCTTTGTGGAAATGCCCATTAAGCTGAAACCTGAAGAAGAGGAGCTGGCCTGAAAAGATTTTCAGGGGACACACACATACACATATGCACACACATACAAACCACAGGCACACATACACACATAAATATACATGCACACATGCAGAGACGCATACATGCACATACATATACACGCATACATATGCAATACATTCATACATACATATGTATCCACATAAATACACACACATGCAGATATGCACATATACATACACATACATACACCCTTTGGTTCAAGGGAATATTTCAGGGCTGAGCAAAAGACTAGCACAAAGCCCTGAGACTTGGTTGTATTACTCGTTGAAAAGAAGGTAAAAAGATACTATTACTCATAATAATGGTATTGACCATAACACAGGGTGATACATATGTAAGAAGACATTGAACTAGTAATGGTGCTGGATGAGATAGGAAAAGAAAGATCTTCATTCCTAGGTTTAACCCTGGATGTAACCCCAGATGTATAGATTTTATAACTATGGGCTTAGAAGTATTTTTTATTATTTATATCATTTTTTAGAGAAAAGTATTATTAAAATTCCAACCAGAAAAGTAATTTTATTATTGCTAATTATTCTATGTCTGAAACTCTCCACCTCTACTCTCCTTTTTTCAATAAAACAATTACTATTATACTGTGAAATTATATGTTTACATACTATATATCACATTATGAATTCATTATAAGTACAATCATATAAATAAAACTCCAGGTTTTTACAGAAGGTACTGTCTATTGCAGTACTAACAGGGGATAAATTAAATCTGTGTTCTTTTCCTATCTTTGGTGCCATCTTTATCATTAAGGGCTTCCCCTGTGGCTCAACTGGTAAAGAATCCGCCTGCAATGCAGGAGACCCTGGGTTGGGAAAATCTCCTGGAGAAGGGAATGGCTTCTCCAGAAGAGAAAAGCCTGTGCAGCAAGGAAGACATAGCCCAGCCAAAAATAAAATAAATAAAATTATTTTTTTTTAAAAAAAAAAAAAAGAAGAATCCACCTGCCAATGCAGGAGACACAGGTTCTATCCCTGGATCGGGAAGATCCCCTGGAGGAGGAAATGGCAACCCACTCCAGTATTCTTGCCTAGAAAATTTCATGGACAGAAGAGCCCGGTGGGCTACAGTCCAGGGGGTCACAAAGAGTCAGACATGACTGAACACAGAACATGCGCACGCACGTGTGCACACACACACACACACATGAAAAAAACAAACCAGAATCCAGCTTCAAACTGTACAAGGTCTCTTTAATGATGAAACATTTGCTTTTAATTCTAAACTCCACTCTCTACTGCCATTTCATACACTAAAATAAGATCATAGAAATCTGAATCATAAATCTAAATTACAGGTTATAGTACTATGAAAACTTTTCTTTTTACTTCTAAGTACATAACAGAACCAGGCTAACCAAATACTACCTAGTAGGAGTCCTGTTTTGGTAGATTGCTTTCATTTCATTTCAATAAATGTTTACTAGTAACCGATGGAAATAGCTTTTATCCGTTGTTTAACTGACATATCATTTTCCTGAGTAAGCAGTATTGTTATCTGCTGATCAGCTGTCACACTGAACGTTTCTGGATTCTTTTGAAGGGTTTAAGATTATAATCCTTCCATTCAAATTCCTCTAACATTACACAATTGTTTTTGGAAATGAGTCATGTTCCAGCTCTGGGAAATCCACATATATTCCATGTTTATTGTCTGCTTTAAGAAACTGCTTGTGTAGATACGGGAAGAAAAATTAATCATATAGGAAGAAATAGTCATGTAGATATAGGGAGAAAAATTAATTATACACAGTCAAACAGCCATTAGAGGGTGTCTGACCACAGGCTAGTTGTGATGGGTATTTATGATTTCTTTTGGCTGTCAGTATACAACTCTTCCCAGTGGTCACGTACGGTTGTGAGAGCTGGACTGTAGAGAAGGCAAATGCCAAAGAATTGATGACTTCAAACTGTGGTGCTGGAGAAGACTCCTGAAAGTCTCTTGGACAGCAAGGAAATCAAACCAGTCAATCTTAAGAGAGATCAACCCTGAATATTCACTGGAAGGACTGATGCTGAAGCTGAAGCTCCAGTATTTTGGTCATCTGATGGGAACAGATGACTCATTGGAAAAGTCCCTGTTGCTAGGAAAGATTGAAGGAGGAAGGAGGAGAGGGTGTCAGATGATGAGATGGCTGGACAGCATCACCGATGCAATGAACATGAACTTGGGCAAATTCCAGGGAATGGTGAGGGACAGGGAGGCCTGGCGTGCTGCAGTCCATGGGGTCACAGAGTTGGACACAACCGGGCGACTGAACAACAACAAACAGCATACAACTCACTTTCCTGTGTTTGGGGAATTTCTCACCTTATGAATCTTGGTGGTGGAAAAAAACCACTTGCCATCACAAAATCCAAAACCTCAACCCTAGCCTCCCTTAGGTTAGTGTGGGCATGTGGCCAATGAAATCTCTCCATCAGATTCAACTGCCGGTGATGCAAAGAAGCAGGGCCTATGAAAAATTTCTTCCAGGGCAGGGTAGGGAGGGGGAGGGAGGTGGCAACATTCATATTTAGGGGTAGCATTCAGCACAGGGAGTCAAAGGGAGAAGCAAAGGGGTTGAGCCCAGGAGTGCCAGTTCTGCACTGAATTAGAACATGATTCCGGCTGCAGCATCCAAGCCAGACCCCTCAGGATATTCAGGGAGCCTGTGAGCACATCCTAACACCTTGTTGTAAATTCCTGTTCACTGAAATAATCCAAAGACGGTTTCTACTGCATTGAAATTAAGAACCCCCATACTAGAACTGAAACTTGAAGTAACTGAAGACCTAATATCAGTTCTGGACCAAATTTTTGTGCAGACACCTCAGTGGAGGACTTTGGAGTGAAAGCCAACAGGTGCATATGGTCAGACACGAGTTTGCACTTGGTTTCAGGCTTGAAAGGGATGAGCTTGCTTCTGGACCACTCTTCGTGAAGGCCCAGGACGCTGGCTGTGGACTCTCTTCTCAGCATCCAGCACTATGGTTCCCATGGGTTCTAACAAAGGAAACACTAGCCTCACCTCAAAACTAATTACTGGAACACAAAGCAATTTATGTTTTCTGTTTTCAAGAGTTGTTTGCATGTCTTTGGCAACATGGATTGTCTTTTCTTTGAGATGTGTATATTTGTGCCCAAGAATGTATTGTCCTTTTGATTCAGGCTGTTTTTCTAGGGGCCACTTTGATCATTTCATACCAGTTGTATCATGGGGGCTGAATCCAGTAGAATGTAGTGAAGATTAGCCATATTCTTCCTACCTCTTCTTTCACACACACCATGCGTATTCCTATCCCAACCTCCAGACAGCATCTTAGGCAGATCCTACAGCTTTCTTGACACTTTGAGATATTGAAATGTTTAGCCAAGTCTACATCAACACTTTAATATCTCATCCAGTTTAACATTTATTTCTGCCCATCTGTGGCCTGGCCTGTGGCTTGGAGACCAACAGAGAAAGGAGCTGGCATTGGAGGTAGAAGGTACATGTCTTTTCTTTCTCTCTCTTGACTCCACTTCCCCTTTTCCTTCCCCTCTCTTATCCCTTGACCTGCTAGGGGTTGGGCCCAGCAGGAGAGAGAGGTGATTTCCTTCACTCCGGATACACAGTTTTGTTGGGTTGGCCAAAAATTTCGTTGGGGTTTTCTAGAAGATGGAACAGAAAGACCTGAACAAACTTTTTGGCCAACCCAATAATTCTCCTTTGGCAGAAACTTGCCTTCTGTTATGGCAGATATTCAATGCTGGCCGTTTCCCGGAGGTTCTTTGAGGACGCTCCACACTGTGTTCCCCTGGCACGGCAATGAACCCTTCCGCCAGCAGCTCATAGAACTCTGGGAAACACTTAGGTTTACCAGTTTGTTAAAGAATATGACAAAGAATGAATAATCAGATGAATAGACACATAGGGCCAGGTTTGGAAGGGTCCTGAGCACAGGATCTTCTATCCTCATGGAGTTGGGGTGTGTCATCCTTCCGGTTTGGACGTGTTCACCCACCTCGAAGCTCCCTGAACCCCCTAATATCGGGATTTTATGGCGAATTTCCTCACATAGGCATGATCCATCGTTAACTCCACTTCCAGCTTCTCTGCCTTCTCTGGAGGATGAGGGAGTGGGGATGTACATTCCAAGCTTCCAATCATGACTGGGTCTTTCCAGTGACCAGCCCCTATCCAGCAGCCACTCAGGACCCCATCCAGAGTTCCTCATTAGAACAACTGTGTTCCTAGTGTTCTTATCACTTAGGAATTCACAAAGGTTTTAGGAACCCTGTGTCTAGATGGGTTCAAAGACCAAATATTAGAACAAGAGGTGCTGCTCGTGGGCTTCTCTGGTGGCTCAGTGTAAAGAATCTGCCTGCCAATGCGGGATCAATCCTTGATCTGGGAAGATCCCATGTGCCTCAGAGCAACTAAGCCTGTGTGCCACAACTATTGAGTCTGTGCTCTAGAGCCCGGGAGCTGCAACTACTGAGCCCTCATACTGCTGCTACTGAAGCCCACATGTCCTAGAGCCCGTGCTCCACAACAGGAGAAACCACCGCAATGAGCAGCTTGCAGTGTGCAACCAGAGAGTACCACCCCCTTGCCACAACTGGAGAAAAGCCTGAGCAGAAACGAAGACCCTGAGCAGAAACGAAGACCTAGCACTGGCAAAAATAAATAAATAAATAAATAAAAGATGCTCCTTGTGGTCTTATCACACAGGAAGGGAATTTATAAGGGTTTTAGGAGCTCTGTACCAGGAAGCAGGGGTAGAAACCTATATATATATATTTTTTTTTTTTTTCTGTTCTCTTACAACTACCTACATTTTAGGGTTGCTATAAGAATTAAATGAGCTAATAATACTGTAACCAGCACACAAGTGTTACAGCTAACTCTGAAAATACTGCAGAAAATTAGTTAAGATTTTCTTCTGCTCTCGCCATTGTTTTTGTTTCTTGGTTTCTTTTATTCTATTTCAGTCTCCATCTTTCATGTAGAAGGCTTGTCTCGTGTGTGGTTATCCTTAGCTACCTGCTCATATTTAGGGGCTGGCATTGAAGTGCTGAGTGGAAGTGTGTGTAAGGGCAGTTTGTCAGCTGGTGTGACTTAACTCCACTCTGATAGAACCGTACACTCTGTGAGATCAGGATCTTATCTATTAGCTACTAGATTCCCTGCATCTAAACACAATAGGTGCTCAATAACTATTTACTGTTATTCTTAAACCTCTCTGAGACTCAGTTTTCTCATCTGAAAATTGAGGTAATAAATCTTTACCTGGCAGAGGTTGTGAGAAGAGATAATATATGTAAAGCACCAGCACGGTGCTTAGCATTTAGTTATAAATAATAGTGGGTAGCAATCATTATTATCCCTATCATATAAGGGCAGCAGCTTCATGACCATTTGTGGTCACCACTGACCATGCTAAATATAGAGCCAAAGCACAGTACCTGTTGAGAGGCTAGTTATTATAGGACAAGTCATCAAAGCAAGGAGAGGGCTTAAGATAATAGCTCTTGACATTCAATGTGTAGAGAGTCCAAGGACACTGGCTTTAGTCACGACTGAGAAGAAAAGAAGGGAAGTAGTGATGCTGCATCACCAAATAGCTCTGTAGAATGGCCATTCCCATGGGATGCTCCTCTATTGCTCAGTTTAGTCTGTTATAAGTAATTTAGCAGGAAAGGCATTTGTTGTTGCTGTTGTTTAGTCACTAAGTCATGTTCAAGTCTTTTGCAACCCCATGGTCTGTAGCCCATCAGGCTCCTCTGTCCATGGGATTTCCCAGGCAAGTATATTGGAGTGGGTGGTCATTTCCTTCTCCAGTAGATCTTCCCAACCCAAGAACTGAACCCACGTCTCCTGCATTGGCAGGTGGATTCTTTACCACTGAGTCAGCAGGGAAACCCATGGAGGAGGTTAAATGGTGTGTCAGGTCTTCCCGCAAACCCTAACACTCTAGAGAGAGCAGGCAGGCTGTTATAAATGGAAACAACTCATTTCTTTTGGAAATGGAAGCAATCTATTTCTTTTGTAATACAGTTTTTGGAAGTAGTAGATGTATATAGTTTTTAAAAAATCAAACAGTACAAGAGGGTGTAAATGAAAGAGTCAGCATTCGTATCACCCCAAACCTTCAGATTTCCTAGAGGTAATCACTGTTATGTCTTACAGATACTTCTATGCATAAGCAAGAATATATGCATATTTTTTCGCAGATGGATGTTAAAAAAAAAAAAAAACTTCTGAAAGGTTTTTTTGCCTTTATTTATCCTAAATATCTTTGCACATCAGCATATATAGATTTACCTATATATAGATTTATAGATTGCTCTATTCATTAGGATAATGTAAGAGATAAGCCCCTAGCTCTTGATGCCTAACATAATTGAAAGTTTCTCATTTACCTAAATCCACTGGTGGAAGTGTGTGTGTGAGGCAGAGATCCAGGACACCCAGAGCTTTAACGTATGAATTCCACATACTTGGTGGCTTCTAGGGTCACCCTGGGTGTTAGATGCAGAAAGAGTACGGAGAAAGTTGAGGTTTGTTTTAAATAAACCAGGCCTAGAAATATTTTATATCACTTCTGCTCATTCCACTGGCCAAAATTAGCCTAACTGCCCTAGACTAGTGCTAGGAAATGTCCCAGATGGACAACTATTTCCCACAACTTCATTCTGTGGAAGGAAGCACAAACTTTTGATGAGCCACATCCGATACAGGTGCACTGTTGGAATACATCATTTATTTAAGCTTTAGAAGGCTGGTTCTTCTCTTTCTGCTGTTTTTCTACTTGTCTTTTGTCAAAGATAAATTGTTTAAATGTGGAAAACTATGGCAACCCACTCCAGTATTCTTACCTGGGAAATCCCATGGAAAGAGGAGCCTGACGTGCTACAGTCCATAAAGTAACACAAGAGTCAGACACAACATAGCAACTGGACAACAAAGAAAGAAGAAACAAGAAAATGGACACTTGTGGAGTGTATACACTATCCCAGATACAGCAATGAAGAGCCTTTAAAGGATACATATCTTTGACCCAGTGACACTTCTAAGGACATTTCCTAAAGAATTAGTGAATAACTGCTCACACTGTATGTACAAGGATATATATATATATATATATATATATATATATATATAATAGTGACACATTGTAAGCAACCAAGATGCCCAACAAGAGACTTGTTTAAATAACAGTGCATTCATATAATGGAATGATTTACAGGTGTTTAAAATAATTGCATGGATACCTGTAAACATGTCCATATTTTATGATAAAAAATGACTCCTAAATAGTGTATGAAATATTTTAAAACAAATTGATTACTTATAGCAAGAAGGGTGGAGGACATCCACTAAAATGTTTACAGTGTTTACTTCTGGTGGGTGTGACTGGGTGTTTTTTTACTTTCTTCTTTTACACCTTTATGTAATGTCCCAATGTTTTATCATTAGAAAAAACAGTGAAGCTATTTTCAGTTTGAAACAACAAATGTAAAGAGGACTGGGGTTTAGGCAACGGAAAGCAAGCGTGTGAGACCACGCCTCCAGGACCCTGGCTGTCACCGGACACTCAAGTTGCTATCAGAAGCACTTTTCTCTGTTGAAGTGACTGGCTTTTGTCACGCAATCCCCACGTTATAATGAGAGGGGAAGACAGGCCTCAGAGCAGAAGCAGCAGCCCCATGGTTGGTGGGCTGTGGCTTGCCATGGGGAACACCATCAGGGCCTTCGTGGCCTTCATCCCTGCTGACCGCTGCCAGAACTACGTGGCCAGAGACCTCCGGGAGATGCCACTGGACAGGATGGTGGATCTGAGTGGGACCCAGCTACGCCGCTTCCCTGTGCACGTGTGCTCCTTCAAGGAGCTGGTCAAGCTCTACCTGAGCGACAACCGCCTCAACAGCCTGCCTCCGGAGCTGGGGCAGCTGCAGAACCTGCAGATTCTGGCCCTGGATTTCAACAACTTCAAGGCTCTGCCACAGGTGGTGTGTACCTTGAAACAGCTCTGTATCCTCTACCTGGGCAACAACAAACTCTGTGATCTCCCCAGGGAGCTGAGCCTGCTCCAGAATCTCCGGACCCTGTGGGTCGAGGCCAATTACCTAACCAAGTTGCCGGAGGTGGTCTGTGAACTGAGTCTCCTTAAGACGCTGCATGCCGGCTCCAATGCCCTGCGTCTGCTGCCAGGCCAGCTCCAGCGCCTCCGGGAGCTGAGGACCATCTGGCTCTCGGGTAACCTGCTGACAGACTTCCCCGCTGTGCTGCTTCACATGCCTTTCCTGGAGGTAATCGATGTGGACCGGAACAGTATCCGCTACTTCCCCAGTCTGGCCCACCTGTCAAGCCTGAAGCTGGTCATCTATGACCACAATCCTTGCAGGAATGCACCCAAGGTGGCCAAAGGGGTGCGTCGAGTGGGAAGATGGGCAGAGGAGACCCCAGAGCCTGACCCTAGAAAAGCCAGACGCTATGCATTGGCCAGGGAGGAAAGCCAGGAGGCGCAGCTACCTGCCCTGCCTCCTCCACTTCCTCCTACCAACTCCTGAGAAGCTTTAGTTGCAGGTCGAAGCCAAGGACAACTCCAGCATCTTCTGGAGATCGCACCATTAGAGTGCAGAGGATTGCTCTGGGCCATGTGGGGCATCTCTGCCAGCAGCAAATGGAACAGCATCAGATGGAATGCCTAACCCACAAGAGGAAAATACTCATGGCCAAGAACATCTCTCCCAAAGGGAACTGTGTGCTATAGGTAGCATGACAACTTCTTTGCAAGAAAATCAGCCTCTCCAAACAGGTAATTTGAAACACTGGAAAGGCTGGGACACTCTGGTCTCCCCCAGTCTCTAGAAGTGGCTGGTCATGTGGCTCACACGCTTCTCAAATCAGGTATATGTTACAGAACTCATCTAACAGTTCAGGTGGCCTGTCTCCAGTCCTCTGCCGGGTGTCTTCATATTATGAATGACCATAAATGGCATGAAAATATTTCTATTCAGGTTACTTAAAAATGACATGTCTACCTAGTCAGTCAGATTCACAGAAACTTATTGTTGCAAAGGCTGGAGATGAAACTTTTTTTCCCCCTGCAATTCAGTGGCTGCTGACACCCCTGCTGGAGAATGCTTCCTGGTGGAGACCAGCTGCCACTTTGAACTTGACTGTGGTTCAAGCTGATTTTACTCATTTTCCTTGTAAAGACTTGACCAAAGGTCTACTCCCACCTGTTTACTGTCACTGGCAATGCTGAAAGTAATCTAGAAAATAGAACCTCTTTGGCAGTGTGGTCTCATTAAAATCAAGCCAAGGTGTAATTGGCTGCCTCAAGGGAGCATAATCCTACTGTTTACTTAACAGTAATGAACCAGGGTTGAATTAAATCCCTTTGCATGCAGGGACCACATTTCCAGAATCATATTAGGTAAAAAGTTGTGCAAAATCTGTTCGCTTGAAAAAAGCATTTGGAAATTGGAACTGCAGGTTGCAGTGTACATATAGGAAATGTCTGCCTCTTCAGCCTCAGCCATCTCTGCCTTCCCTGATTTATTTTTGTAGAGTCTTTTGGTGGTCTGTGTATAAACCTAGGTTTTCAAGCTACTATTTCTTTGACGTATTAATGTTAATTATGACCTTTTCTTCTCCCCATGAATATGTCAACTTTACAGAAACTGCTGTCAATGGGTAGTTTAATAACACAATCCTTTTTGTCCTTGAATTCTTTCAGAAGTGTCATCTTAACTAAAACATATTGAAAACGTTAGCTTTTAAAAAGGATGCTCTCCATAAAAGCATCTTAACCCAGGAAAGTTCGGTTCTAAAACATTATTTTCCTGTTTTCCTTCCACAAGTATTTCTTGCTAAACCTGAAGAAGTTTCATGGTTTCACATTCTCTCTTCCTATTGCCACCTTCCAGTCTGTAGAGTATCTGCAACCCATTGATTAGATGGACAAAGCGTCCTTTTAATCACTAAATTGTCAAATACTTAACCCCTTTAGCAATGAGTCCAGATTTCTATTAGAAAGCTATAATTTAGTCTACTTACTCATTCCTAATGACTGCAATTAAACTATACTCAGCTGATCCTAGAAACGTTCTGCCAGGAAGACTGCCTTCTGAGCTGCATCACAGCTCATCCTTAATGATGGCTGACTTTCTTTTGACCTCTCTTCCCCCTCCTAGGGGCTTCCCTGGTGGCTCAGATGGTCAAGAATCTGCCTGCAATGCAGGGTTCAATCCCTGGGTTGGAAGATCCCATGGAGAAGGGAAAGGCTACCCACTCCAGTATTCTGACCTGGAGAATTCCATGGACTGTATAACCCATAGGGTCGCAAAGAGTCGGACATGACCGAGCAACTTTCACTCACTCACTCACTCACTCCCCCTCCTCAGTAAGGGGCCTACTTTTTCCAAGGAAGCCACAGGTTGTAATATGGTTAAGAGCATGTCCCTTCAAACTACCTGAGATCAAATCCTACTTTGGTCATTTACTGGTCACTTCTCTGTGGGCCTGTTTCCTAGTCAGTAAAATGATAAGTTTCTGCCTCTTGGGACACTATCAAGTTTAAACAAATTAGTGTGTACGAAGTACACTGAACAATGTGTGGTAGGTTACGGCTAATGTTTACTTAATATGCTGTTTTACTGTCATATCGTGGCAGCATGACACTTTTACCCTACCACCAGTGTACTCCTTGTTTAAAGGAATAAACCATAAACAGCAAAAGAACAACAAAAAAAACTTTCTCAGTAAATTTTCAACGAATAGTATCTCTGGTCTTGAATGTAAGAACTAGTATTGCAATGTGATCAAACACTTCTGCCTTACCTACATAGGAAAACACATAATATAATAGGTATAATTACCAAAGATTCATTTTTTAAGATTCTAAATGGATATACTCTGCCCTCTGTTATTCTAGAATTTGCAAAATCATTAAAATACATGAAACTGAAGACATGGGTGTGTGTCTGCTAGACAATTTAGTCTTTTGTCACTGTAAAAAAAAAAAAACACACACACACCCCTTGTAATCTCACTACCTTAGAAAGAATATTAGTGCTATTTTAAAGTTCATATGCTTTCCCCTCCCTTCTGGTCTGTCCACTTCTGAGAACACAAAGCAGGTGATATTTATCTTTGAACCCCCAGTGCTTGGTAGTTCTATCACTGAATTTTGGAGATTTTACCACGCACCTAGGCCACAGGACAGGGAAACACACTGACACTTACAAAGCACTACTGTAGGTCAAGCATTATCCTCAGGATCTTGTGTAAGTTAATTCATATAGTTTTGTCAATACCTCTTTGAAAGGTGTTATGTACTGCTCATAATTTTAAAATGTGAAATCTTTATTCATATTGAAAATCAAAAAAAATGTTCTATAATACTACTATGAATAAAAGGTGAAGTGCTCTTTACATTTCTGTTTTAATGATGTTCTAAAGCATTAGAGTAGGCACAAAACAAGGCAGACTTCAGTAAAGGATTTTATACAAAGTATTCTATTGACTTTTACACCTCAGAGTCCTGACAAGAAAATGCGTATGTTAGGATAAACAGGAGTAATTGTATTTAGCATTAAGTAATAGCAGCAGCTGTCCCCACCCATAAGGCCCAATGAACAGGGAACAGAAATGTTACCAAAATGCAGGAAGAGCTGAGAGCCACGAAAAGAGGGGCTGCCCAGTAAGCTATAGTGGCAGGTCTCTAGGGTTGCAACCAATTCCAGAGAAAAAGAGCAAAAACAGGAAGAAAATACCAACTCCTTTTCCCCACCAGTGCCTCCTGAATTAAGCCATATAAAACCAGACTACAGGGAGTTGTAAGGCAGTCAGCAAGGGTAATAAGCCCCATGGCCTCCAAGCAGGCAAAGAATGGATTCTGACTTGAGAAGAGTAAAATACCCAGCACATATATTCTTCTTCAAAAAAAAACCAGAACACTTACTAAAACGGACTTTAAAATTCTAAGCACTTAAATTTCTATGCAGTTAAATATTAACATACATTCCAAAAATCTCCATGTCACAAAAGTCTTGTGAAAACTGAAAAATTCATTGTTTCCATAACTGTTTCTGAATTAAAAGAAACTCCATCCAAAAACTCTTACAGGAATTAGAGGGGCCTAGGTTGGTACTTCGGAGAAGGCAATGGCAACCGACTCCAGTACTCTTGCCTGGAAAATCCCATGGACGGAGGAGCTTGGTAGGCTGCAGTCCATGGGGTTGCTAGGAGTCGGACACGACTGAGCAACTTCACTTTCCACTTTCATGCACTGGAGAAGGAAATGGCAACCCACTCCAGTGTTCTTGCCTGGAGAATCCCAGGGACGGGGGAGCCTAGTGGGCTGCCGTCTATGGGGTCGCACCGAGTTGGACACGACTGAAGCGACTTAGCAGCAGCGGCAGCAGCAGCAGGTTGGTACTTGACCTCTGAAACTTAAAAACTTCGTAATTCGTGAACTTGGGATATTCTAGGCCAATGATGAAAAAATCTGTAAGATCTTCAAAGGATATGAATTCAAAGGAAAGAAACATGGGTGTATTCTTGAATATACAATTAAGCTCTTAGATTTCTACCTCTTAACACTTACTGTCTTTTTAGGACCTTTGGAAAAAATGAGCCCAAATAAAGTGTAGATTAAAATCCTACTCCAAGCTACCTGGTCCCTCAGGATAAATGTTTATCCACTTACCTCTCCCATGGAAACCTCTGCATGTTTCTAGGCCATGATATGCTCAACTTCTCCACCTATCTGAGTTGTGGGATGAAAAATGATGTTATGATGTGTGACCAAGTATTTTAAAAATGACACAGCGAATGTACTATTAATGTTTCTAAAAGTGAAAAAAGTAAAAACCTGTATAAATCTCTGATGATCTCAGAAGTGTCTCCTTTATGTGAATTTTAGAGGATATAAGCTAGTATCACAATAAAAACCAAAACCTTCCAGTTTTAATAGCTTTACAAAATAGTATTAAAATGCTGAGACAAATTTTTGGACAAAACAAAAGGTTGGTTTATCAGTATTTCTCTGAAAACCCTTTTGCTCCTCTATGTGAGTAAAACATCTCTCCAGGATTCTAGCAGAGGTACCCAATGTAAGACTACTAATGGGCTGTTGTTTCATTTCTTGCACACTTTGCTGAATTAACCTCCAAATCTAAATTCACCTTTAAACCATCAAATTCAGCACATACTTACAGTCTATCTAGAATGCATTTACCAAAATAAAAAACAAGAAACTCTACCAAAACAATAATGCTGACATCTAACCGTATCCACGCCCTATAAAATTACCAGATGTGCTTGAAGAGGCTTGCAGCAGCCAACATTTAAAATATAACTCTTTCACACTTGAAGTAACAGAAACCACCATAAATTTTTTCCTGTGCTTGACAGAGTATGTAGACTACACAAAATTAAGAGTACTATATGGTTCTTTCACAAAACAAAATGGTTAACAAATGTCATGTATGATTAAAAATCAAACGATTGAAAAAAAGTTTATAACGTCTCACTTGGCCTTAAGATAATTTTTTCATAAATGTGTAATATCAATCATTAGTTAAGCTAGAACAACTCTACACTCCAAGTATAATCAGGCACTCCCATTTAGAGTAAACCGGGTACAAATCACTAAGTCAGTTAAAAACTAAGTAATTGTTCAAATTTTTATTTTGATGCACAGTATGAGGAGTGAACTCTTAAATCAACTGAATTTTATAGAAAATGAAACAGCAAATAAATTAGACCCATGTTAAAATAGAAGGTCAGTTAAATGTCCAAATTTATGGACATAACAACCACAGATAAACTTCAATTCTATACTCTTCTTTCAGGAAGTCAGTCTTTCAAACATAACTTTACTATGAACTGGTCCAGAGCTTAACAGCATACGGGAATGCTTAACAGGGGTGGTGATCAGGAACACGCTTCCTGTAAGAATTAAAATAGGGCAACAGTGAAAATGAAAAACACGACTGTAACCGAAGGTCTATATTAAATACAAACACAGCTAGAATACTACTTTTATTAAAACCAATTTTAAATGTGTAAAAAGGATCTTTCTAACTCACAATTAACATCCCTTAATTATTGTCTTGTTAAGAGAACAGGAAAAATCTGCAGTGTGCAGGTTGTAGGTAGGTACTCAGCAGTTCTCAGCTTCTCATACTTATCAAATATATACTCTCCAGAAAATGGCTAGTTCATGTTTTTAACTTATGCTAGTTAATTTTACAAAATGAGTCAAAGATGGTTCTCTCAGTCAGAACTTGTAAAATGACAAGTCTCTGGGGCTTCTAAATTAAAACTTCTGGGTCACTATTCTAAATGGAAACAAAAAGTTGGTGATGGAGTCGGGTAATTCACTCAAGTATGTCAACAGTACCTCCCACCTCTTTAGTGTTAAAATTTTATTCTCTGGTAACCAAATAGGGAGTCAGGAAGGGGGCGTGGTAGGGGTACTAGTGAAATTTTTTTACTTCATGACTGTGGAAACACTGATTCATGAGGCAAGCACAACAGGTAAGAGAAGCAGAAAAAGCATAAAAACAGATCCAGACTAAACCATACTAGGATCATATAGAGATAAACCTTCCAACCTCAGTAGCTTATGGGAGTATGACCAAAGGATGTCAATCAAGAAAAAGTTGTCAAGCAGCTGTCATAAAACACTGACTAGAAAAATTAATTCCCTGGAGATTAATAATGCGTATGAAGAGAAGCCCACAGTCCAGTATGTTTGGGAAGCACAACCAAGTTTAAAAAAAACTCATATTTCGTTACTGCAAATTACTCAGAATGTCTAATATTTTTAAGACACTTAAACTTCAAAAACAGTGATACCAGCTCCAACAAGGTACTACAGTTTGTATTTCAAATGTGGTTGAAAGAGCCAAAGTTATTACAAAAACTTCTGAGGCAGCTATGTGACCTTGCCCTCAAGTCAGAAAATTTTACCTATAGAACTGTTTCCCTTTGCTATCATTCTACTTGAAGACAACAGAAAATGTAACTGTATTTAGCCATCTTTGTTGGCACTGCTTCCAAGAAAATTCTGTCAACTTTTCCTTCCCCCATTAACTTTCCATTTCAAAATATGAGTGCTCATTACCCTATTCTCCCAATACTAGAAGTAGAGAGAATCTAGATTTTGTAGCCCAGTCCTTACCACTCACCACAGTGGGAGATCCGAGTATCATCTTAGCTTTTCTGTCCACATCTAAATCACTATTTTCTCCTCTTCCCTTCCTCTAACAGTAAGAGGAGAGCTGCCATTCATAGGAGAAAGCCAATGAAAGGAGCGCTACAGCGTCCTGCCCGAAGAACTTCGTCCACTTGGGACATAATTTCCTAGTAACATTCCTACTTCCTTCCTGTCCTCCTCTTGCTCCCTAGATCCAGCAGCAGTGGCGGGCAGACTGCGCCCCTCTTCTGCATCCAATACTTCCTCTCCATGAAACTGCTCCCAAAGGAACACATTCAATTTTCACAGAAATGACCACACCTCCTCTAGCTACTATCCCACTTCTCTGCTCTCATTCACAGTAACACTCCCTGAAAAAGCAGACTACATACAATTCCTCCAATTCCTCTTTCCCCAGACTCGATCGAATTTACTTCAAGCTTCTGCCCTCTCTATTCCACTGAAACTGCCCATTAAGAATAGCAACAACTTCTGTTGCTAAATCCAATTTTTAAGATCAATTTTCAGTCCTTACTTGACCTATCTGCATCATCCTGGGAGCTAATCGCTCCTCCTCCCCAAACGTTACTTGGCTGCTACAAACATTCCTCCTACCTCAGGGCACTCCCCCAAGCCAACCTTAGACTTGGGATTATGGGAAACTTCAAAAGCGTATAAAAGCAGAGACTGTAAAATGAATCCTCATGTATCCATTATCCAGTTTAATAAAATCCTTCTTACTGACCCTTGACGGCTGTTTTAAATCTTTTCAAACTTATTATTGGAATTCTCAAGCATTCAGTCCTTTAAAAACAAACAAACAAACAACCCTTTCCCTTCTCTAGCTACATTCACTCTCTTGGGAATTCAATTAGTAGTGTGACCTTATATACTACCACGTACAGGCTGACAACTCCTAAAACTTTAACTACAGTTGAATTTCTTCCCTAAACTACAGACTCAATGATCCTTAACTAATTGCTTTCTCAAAGGTTATCTCAAATGTCCAAAGCTGACAATGTCCAAAGCTGACAACCCCCATCTTTCCTCCCGAAGACTTCTTCCACCTCAGTTAAGAGAAACTTCTATTTTCCACAACAAAAACCTTGAATGATGTGGCCCAGTATTGTTTTGTTACTGTTATTTTATTTGCTGGGAATTTCCATGTTCTATTTCTGAACTAAAAATGTTTAATATTGTCATGTTAAAACATAATTGAGATATTTCTGACAAAATTTAGAATTTTCCCCCCGTTCTCTACCCTTGAAGTGGCAATACACTTAAGAGAAATGCAGCAATTATTAAGGAGCTTTGATTAAAAATCTTTAAGACTGCCCCCTCAAAAGCCCACCCTTGAATTATCAATTCTCTTTCCTCACAGACCTTATATCCAAACCCATCATCAAATCCTTCTGACTCTACCATCTAAACTAGATTTATTGTCAATCCCTCCTTAACCACCTTCACCTCTATCTACTGATCCAAGCCACCATCCCCTCCCATCTCCCTGAACTTCCCACTAATAAGGAAAATTAATGGTTTTGGTAACTAATTAGCTACTAGCAGTTAATTTAATTAATTAAAATTATTAATTGTATCTTCAAATGCTAAGATTTTTCTGGCCACCTAATCATTTTTGTGTAAATGAGTTTCATCTGAGAAAAGCTGCTGGAGGGACTTCCCTGGCAGTCCAGTGGTTAAGACTCCGCATTTCCACTGCAGGAGGCATGGGTTCAATCCCCGACTGGGGAACTACAATCTCACAAGGAACGGACCAAAAAAAGGTACTGGAATAGGATGGGGAAACAATGGAAACAGTGACAGACTTTTATTTTCTTGGGCTCCAAAATCACTGCAGATGGTGACTGCGGCCATGAAATTAAAATACGCTTGCTCCTTGGGAAAAATGCTATGACCAACCTAGACAGCATCTTAAAAAACAGACATTACTTTGCCGACAAAGGTCCGCCTAGTCAAAGCTATGGTTTTTCCAGTAGTCATGTATGGATGTGACAGTTGGACTTTAAAGAAATATGAGTGCGGAAGAATTGATGCTTCTGAACCGTGGTGTTGGAGAAGACTCTTGAGAGTCCCTTGGGCTGCAAGGAGATCCAACCAGTCCATCCCAAAGGAAATCAGTCCTGAATATTCATTGGAAGTACTGAAGCTAAAGCTGAAAACGCCAATACTCTGGTCACCTGAGGTGAAGAACTGACTCATTGAAAAACACCCTGATGCTGGGAAAGACTGAAGCCAGGAGAAGGGGACGACATAGGATGAGATAGTTGGACGGCATCACGGACTCAATGGACATGAGTCTGAGCAAGCTCTGGGAGTTGGTGATAGACAGGGAAGCCTGGCATGCTGTAGTTAGTCCATGGGGTCGCAAAAAGTCAGACACAACTGAGAGACTAAACTGGAATAGGAACATGTAAGGAACTCTGCACATTATGTGCTGAAGAATATATATATATAGAAAAGTATACCCAGACAGAAAATGACTGGAGCCAACTCATCCTGGTAAACAGACATCATTTCTTACTACTACATCCCTACCCATAAGCTCTTTGGTTTTAGACTTTCACAAGCCTGGTCTTTTGTGCCCTTTCAATCTTGAGGGCTACCCTGTGTTACCCATACCCTTCTCCCCATCTGGCTTAAAGCTAAGAGTTGTGATCATGTATTTTAAGTAACTTGCAAAATACTGCTGTCTAGACAAAATGGCTCCACTTCCCACCAACTACAAGTAACAAAAATATAGCTGCTGCTTCCATGTTAATTTTTCCTAAGAGATGTTTTTTAAAGTGTTACAATACCTTGGTGCTGCCTTGATGATGTTGTCCACACGTAGAATCACCTCTGCTGCTTCAGCTGCACTTAAAAGAACTTGTCGCTTCACTTGGAAACTTTCTGTTATACCCAGTATTGACATATCTCCAATGGTACCTTCCTTCATATCTGAGAAATATTCATTAGATAAACTAGTCTTAACTAAAATATCAAAACATGTCTAACAACAGAACACATAAATAAAATTAAACCTGACTTATAAAAAAATAAAATTACAAAGCCAGATATTCAATTTAATTAGAGCATTCTCATCAGACTATCACTCAAGGAAAACCTTTTAGAAAATTAAAAGATCAACTACTGATCATCTATATTAATGAAGGATAACTATGTCAAATAATGGAAAATTTATATGCAACACAACATCACCTATCTTTACCTATAAAACTGAAGAAAATTTGTTCATCACTGAATACACATAGAGTCTAAAGAACTGAAAGAGAATTTAAGTCATCCACTTTTCTTATTAAACTCCCCCTTCATCTTCTGTAAGATCATTATTCATTAACTTTTGTCCAGTGACAGGGTTATCCACCTCTAAAAATATTCCTTTTATATCCTAGAGCATTTTATTGGGAAAATTTTCAATCTGAATTAAGTCTTTTTTAGGCCACTTTCCCCCCTGCTGGCTCAGTAGTAAAGAATTCACCTGCCAGTGCAGGAGACATGGGTTTGATCCCTAGGTTGGAAGAACCCCTGGAGAAGAAAATGGCAACCCACTCCAGTCTTCTTGCCTAGGAAATCCCATGGACAGAGGAGCCCGATGAGCTACAGTCCATAGGGTCAAAAAGAGTCAGATACAACATAGCAACTAAACAACAACATAATGGTTATGAAGGCAAGGGTCACAGGAATCTTTTACATGGTTGTTATGAAAATTCACATTAAAAAAAGAACTTGGTAAAGAGCTACTCTTAAAGAACTCCCACAAGATTCCAATTAATTTCTTACCCAGTCCAGCGGTTGTTTTGCCTTCACTATGGGCAGCTCGGAGCTGTGCCACCAGGTCTGCACTGTCATAGCCCGCGTTGTCAGCTATGATAGTTGGCAACTACAAAGTGAAGAGGACATGGTAACTATCTACTCTACCAAGAGAAAGTTCACTTACCAACTAGAAGAAAAGCTTTCTAAAACTGTACATTTAGAAATAATGTAAAATCTGTTTCCTCTTAAATTACTGCTCATAAAGAGGTTTATGAACTCCAAAATCAAACTTAAGCAGTGTGAACCAATTCTTTTCTTAAAGCCAAGAAAGGAAACATTTTCTGTCCAAGATAAAAGAACATATTCATTTAAAAACCATTAATACCTACAAAATTTAAATTCAGGGCTCCCTTTTTCATTAACTTACCATTCTCAGTGCTTTAGCATAAGACTCCATTGCAACAGCTTCTTTGCCTGGTGTTCTACTGGCAAGCTGTGTCACGGCATGAGCCATCAGCATCTCAGAACACCCTACAGATTAAAATTCCAAGAACATAAGTCATTACACTCAGTTGTCTCCAAGCCACTAAACAAGACTTCCTTTAAGATTTATTAAAAATTAAGTGCAAAGGCAATACAAAGTAAGAAGCATTAAAAGTCAAAAGCCACTACTACACTTCAATAAATAAAATATGTTCAATATTTTTCAAATGCTTACCTCCTCCATAAACTGTTCTAGAATCTTTCACAGTTTGGGCAAGAACACAAAGAGCATCATGCAAAGATCTTTCTGCTTCATCTAAAATTTGCTGAGTGGCCCCACGCAGAACAATGGTGCAAGCCTCACCTAAAATTAAAAAGAAAATAATGTTTTCATGTCACAATGAACTCAAGTTGTAAAACATAAAAATCTGCCTTCTATTATTTAGGTTATATTATCTGGTTTTGAAAGCTGATATGTCTTTTATTGCTGCACATCCTCTTTGCTAACAATCCACATTCCTAGCAGTTCTAAATTATCTAAAACAATTATATTGAATATGCATTGCTCACAAAGACAAGGTTAACAGGCTGTCCTCAAGAGACTGAAATTAGCATACACCATGTTTTTCAAGAATTAAGACATATATTCTAGTAACTATAGTAACTGTTTCTTTCACTTCAACAGAGCCTACAAAAGGTTTAGGAACCTAAACCAGAATCTATACATAAGCACTCACCAAGGGCTACCCCAGAAAAGTGAATGAGTTTGTCTTCTCCAATCATGACTTCCTCAATAAGTTTGCAACTTCCAAGCTTCACTAGTTCTGGATGGTCAAAGGTAGAGGCAATTTCACCACCTATGAACAAAAATATTCATTAATTAAATGCACAATAGGTTTGAAATTTCTGCTTTCTCACAAGCAGAAATGAACAGAAAACACATTAAGTTGACTGCTTACTATATGCCAAGCACTCTAAAGCACTTTATACAAACTAATTATTTAACCTTCACAACAACCCTAGTAAGACAGGCTTCATTTATCACTCCATTTGGAAATGGTAAAACTGAGGCAAGGAAATGTTTCATTTTTCATCTAAGGTTACATAGTTCAAACAAATACAAAACTGAAATTCAAATACAAGCAATCTGGCTTCAGATCTCTATGCACGCTATATAATTCCACCTTAACTGAGACTTTGACATTTACCTTTAAGCCTGAATTCATCAACAAATTCAGACTTTCTTCTGAATGCAGTCTAGAAGACTAGTACTCTTTATGATCCAGTATCACCAAACATGAAAATATTTGGCTAATCTTATTATATCAACAGATGCACTGACATTAGGAACTGCTTCAAATAGTGAGCACTTGCTATCTGTGAATTATTACAATAACTAAAGTGTCAGAAAGCTCCTGTAATATAAGGCTTAGAGAAGGGGGAAATGTACACTGAGGATTTCCCAGAGCAAACTTAATGAGAAGGCAAAAAAGCAAATTCATTTTCTTCCTTAGGTCTTCCTTTTATTCCTATCTTCCCTCCATCTTCCATGCTATAAACATTTCCTTTCCTGGTTCTTAATTAAGTAAAAGTTAGGTTTCCATTGTAAAATCCTTTTCTCAGACTTCCCTGGTGATCCAGTGGTGAAGACTCTGTGCTTCCACTTAAGGTGGCACGGGTTCAATTCATGGTCTGGGAACTAAGATTCCACTCGCTGCGTGAGGCAGCCAACAAAATAAATAAATAAAACAAAACCCTTTTCTCTAGCTCTTTACTCTCTCAATAGATATCCTCAATCATCAACCCAACCCCTTTTCCTACACCTTACCAATAATCTGCTAAATAATTCATGCTTTATTTCTATTGTACAATAACCTTTATAAAAAGGACTCTGATCTTCCCAACTCTACTAATTTATAGTCATTTGTATAGCTGAAGCTCTTATTTTTGGTTGGCAAATTCCAGAGACAGCTCTGGGTTCTAGATGTGAGACACAATAGATGTTTGGGACATTATATGCCCCAAATGAGACCAATTTGGCTTATGAGAATTTTCACTGATCCTACTCACTCACTCATGTGCATCTGCTTATAAAATATTTAAAGACCATTTGCAAGACCCAATTTCACACATCTTGACAACAGATGAGTTTACTAAGGATGGAAGCCACCATGGAGTCTACTTCACGGCCATACAGCTGGTGTGCTTGAAGCAGTAAATCTTCTGAATGTACGTCGCAATTTCACATTATCAAGTCCTTGTGATAACTACTTATACCATGAATGTGCTATCATTCACATTTCTTATACCTTTAATTTCGCTGCATTAAGGAATTAAATATGATCATCGTAAGATTTATAACCTTATGTACCAAATATGCAGTAACTTGTAAAGCAGGTAAACCCACCTCCAAGTAAAACATCCCTTTTTAAGTCAGAAGACTATGCTTCTCAAATTATTGAAAATGGCTTAAGAAGTTATTCTGAAATAAGTCCAATCCTACCATCTACTTAGTATAATTTCGTCTAATACAAACAGCGGTTCCAAACTGAATGTAGTGTTCCTAGTGGCTTTACATCTAAACTCCATTCTTGGAATTCTCACTGCCAGATCACAAACCAACTTTCCAATCTATTCATTGTCAAGCTCTTGAAACAGGATAAATGCTGTTATACTTAGTTTTCAAGGACCACTTAGCAGTTACCACTACTAAAAAAGTGAGTAACTGCACTGTATGTCATTTTGATGTAGACATATCTATAAATGCACTTTTTAGTCTACAGTGTGACTATAAAACCCATACCTGTATTGAACGATACTGGAGTAAACTGACTTTTCATCATTCACTCCTAGACTGTTTCACACTTATTCAACATTTATTACTTTCATAAATTTTAAAAAATTAACAAAAACAATATATAAGTATTTGACCCACTGTCTGGCATATAGTTAAATGTTCGAAACAGTACTAGTCACCGGACACACAGAGTGAACAGAGAGTACCACACTGGGCACAAAGTGACTACTACTTACGTAGCATGAGAATTAAATGAATAAACTAAGTAAAACTTAAGACTCCTTTTTTTAAGCTTCAGTTTATTTAGACTATGTTTCGAACCGTGGTCCTGCGTGTTTGTGAGAAAAAGATCTAGTACCTTTAAAACAACACAGCAAAAATAAATGTAAACCTACAGTGAAGCTGGCATTTGATATGTTAAAAATTAATGTAACTAAAGACATCAAAGATTCAGAATAGCTGTTCAGATTCTAGGCACCTTAAGGTACCCTTTTCAGGTACCGAGTACTTTCTTTGTATTTTTAGAAATGAGTTACATACTCTAATTCTCAATAAATCCAAGGGTGATTATTATGTTACAAGTTACTGTCTTTTTTTCATACCTGTGACAAGAGCGAGGCGTTCCACGCCTGCAAAATCTGCATGCTCAATAGCCATAACACCAGCAGCACCAAAGAGTTGTTCAGGATAATTATAAATTAGTTGCCTATAAATAAAAATATGAAAAAACATGGTTCAAAATTGTTACTTCACAGGATAAAATACATGAAACTAAGAAAAACATGAAAACATTTTTACCTCACCAGCAATCAAAGAAATACAAATCAGAAAACTGTTATCATTGTTGATAGAGAAAAGGTTTCATAAAGTGTATTAAATGATTTTAGTAAGGCAAATGCCTTGCTGTACAATCTTATTTATATTTGGGGGAAAAAACTACTTCCTAAATAACAAACAACTAAATTCTATAAGAATTTTCCTAAATCTTTCCAGAAAAACAAAGCCCTCTCTTGGATCATTATATTGTTAGCACAAATACACACAGACCTGTTAATAAAGCAATTTATCCCATGCTTAAGAATACGTTCAACTTTCTCCTTCATTTTTTCCTTTTCTGCGTGTTCTATTTCAGCAACCTTTGCTGTAGAATCAACTCTCACCCGGGAACCAAATATCTAAAACAAAGGAAAGCATAAAATATAGCATCACTTTCTTTAAGTTTCACAGCATACTTAAAACTTTTTAATGTAAATACAACAAAACCGTGTGCATTGTGAACGCATGCGTACAATATAGATACTCATATATATTCACATATAAATATCAAGTGCAACTGATTCCCAACCCAAGTTTACAGCAGCTAACAATCAGAATTCCAGGAAATGTTAACGTACCTTAATTTTGTCTGTATCCATACCAGTATTTGCAATAAGAATTTTAGCATTTTCAATTCGTTTTGGTTGATTTACACCGATTTTTTTATCCAACAGAAAGCCTGTTAAAACAGAATTTTATTAAATACTTCAAGGCTGTAGCAATGAATCTTTTAAAGTAATATGCTTTATCAAATGACTCTTTCAAAGAATGCTTTGTTAGTCCAATTCATCAAGCTCCTAGAACCTAAACTGCATTCCACACCAGTGACCATAAAAATTAATTTAGCAGATCATTTAAAAAATAACATGCAAAAAAAGAAAATATGAGGCACAGTAGAAATATGAAAAGTAAACAGACCATTTTTTTTGGTACAGCAACCTATATACTTCAATAAAAATGAGAGAATTAAAAAAAAGTTATTTTTGAATCTCTTATCTCAGATACATACTACATTTGCAGGTGTGTGAGCTGCAATGCAAAGTTATTCACCCGCTTTCATTAGTTTAAAACCAAAACAAGCTCTTAAGATTCAGATACACAGGGTATTGCTAGAGATTACTGAACTTTTTAAAAAAATGAGGCTGTGAGAACATGAAACACCAGTGACAGCAGTCAAACCTGTCCCCCTCATGCTCATGCTGCTTATGGGCTATGTATACAAGCTTGGATCAAATTTCCAACCCTAGCTACTCATCTATAAACAGGAATATCAACAGTGGCAGAGATGCCATTACTACTAGCCAAGGGCCCTGAAACGATCATACTGTTTGAGTTCTGTGTATCTCTGCAGGCTTCCTTTAGATACATCTTTTATTTTTTAACTCATTTATCACATCTTAGGTTTTCTGCTATATTCAACTGAACTGAATTCTCACTCACTGGATCAACATGATAAAGAAATGAGATTTGAGTACAATTCCTATTAGAATGCCTGGCACAGAGCAGACATTCAATGGTCACTATCCTTGTCTTAATTATCTTTCTTTACCACCAAATCCTATTAGAAATGCTATGCAGCCCCTGCCTATAAATTGAACCAAGAGTATTTTCAGAATTGTTACACCTGTGAAAGAGAGACAACAAGAATTTTTGCAACAAAACCCAGACTCCAAATTACTGACTAGTAAAGCAGAAACTATACAGCATAATTTATCCCCTTTTTTCCCCTTCTCTATAGAATGCCTACACTTTCCACAGGTCCCTTTGTGAAGTAAATGCACTGTGAACATACTGTAAGAACAAAACATACTATTATTAAGGACATAGCATAAGAATACTAAGACACTTATCACTCCTCAAGAACAGAAATTGTATCTTCAACATCTGTCAACCAATTAATAGGACCTACCCAGACCTTTCCTAGAGAACACATGCAATCCTAGAAAAAATACCAATTGACAATAGCTGACTTCAAGTAGAAGACAACTAAGTCTCTTTATTAGAAATTGTAATTTACTTCATGGTATAAAGTAAAACCTAGAGGTTATCAAAGAAATGCTGGGATAGTATGAGTAGGTCAAGTACACTGTCAATATAACAAGTGAATTAAGATGACAAACATCACCGCAATATGATTTGTTCCCTTAAAGTCAAGTCTTCTCACTTTGTAAAGTGTCACTAGTCCTGACTAAATAAATGGGATTCACTCAGTATTTAGCTTTCAACAGCTGGTCAACACATCTTTTCCCATATACAATATATACATACCTTCATCTAAATAGGAATCTGCCAGACTTCCTCCTAGCTTCTTGATGACATGAATTGCCTCCAGGTTACCAGAGCCTTTTAGTCTGAGAACAGCTTCCACAGCTAACTTAGTAAAGTGGTCTTTGTGATGCGTAAGAAGTTTTGAGGATAGTGTTGTTCCTGCAATGTTCATTAAATCTTGACGGAACTTAACTTCATCAGAACTAAAAAACAAACAAAAACACCAAGCAAAAAAAACTCATGCCAGTTCTTAAAATGCTTCTTCAAAGTTATCCATCTTGTTTCACTTTTCCAAAATTTATCCAAATAGTGTTTGCCAATAGCTACTGTTACCTCAACCAGTCAGGGTTCTTAAGTCACACGAAAAAAATTAAACCTTATCAGTAATTAAGAAATACAAATTAAAGGATACTGTTTTCCTCACCAAGCTGGCAAACTACCAAAACAGAAACACAAGCAAACAAATATTTCAAGAACGTGGTAAAAGAGACACCGTTATACAGAAAGTGGGTCTGTAAATTAATGATTTTTTTCTAGAGAACTACTTGTAAGGTAAACAAACACATGTATCTCTGGACCCAGAAATTATACTACTTTTTTAAGTAACAACTTTGTCACAACATTATAAAATAAAAAATTGTCAAAACTCAAAAATCTCCAATTATAGATAGGTAAATTACAGCAGTCACACAACCAAATGCATATACCTTTACTAAAACTAATAAAGTACACTGACTCCTAGAAATTGTGCTTGCTATTCAACTAGGTTAAAGAGGCTAAAAAATCCTCTATATAATGATACTACTTTATTGTGACTATATATGCAAAAAGCCAGAACCCCAAATTTTAACTTTAGTGACTACCTCTGGTGGGTAATGTGGGGCTTTTCTGGTTGCTGCTGAGGCAGTATGAGGTAACAGAACCATGTCAGTGTGTGCTTTCCACTGCTCTCTAGACTTCCTGAACTGAGTATATTTTGAAAAGAATATTAAAAGTTTATAACAGTAGTACTGTGGTATACCAACCCATGGTCAACTGCAGAATTCAACAGAGCCTGTCTTGCTGCCTTTGTGGCTTCTCTCCAACCCGCAATAATGGTCTGTGGATGAATCTTTTTTGCAATTAAGGATTCTGCTTCCTATTAATAAACAGTGGAAACACACATCAATAGCAAAGTTGTAGTAAGAAAGAATCTGATTACTTATGACACTCAATACCAGAATAGGAAAAAATATCCAGAGAGATGAGGTTGAAGTTACTCTGATATTCTTACCCTTAGCAATTCTGCTGCGAGAACAGTAACAGAGGTAGTGCCATCACCAACTTCATCATCTTGAACCCTTGACATATCTAGGGGGAAAAAGGTAGTTAATAACTCACTTATATGTGATTCTGCTTTTTAAATTATTAACACTTCTTGGTACCTTATATAATTCTCCAAACATACTCACTACCAGTCTCAATCTTACTTATCTAGGTGTCCTCACCTAACCAATTCTTTGGAACTTTCCAGTCTGAAATATGGTAGTTTCACCATCAGTAAGTACATCACACTCCAAAAGACTGTATTTAAAAAATATTACTGAAGTATAGTTGACTTAAAATGTTAATTTTTGTTATAGAACAAAGTGATTCAGTTGTACATATATATATTCTTTTTCATATTATTTTCAGTTACAGCTTATCACAGGATCCTGAATATAGTTCCCTGGGCTAAATATTAGGGCCTTACTGTTTATCCATTTTATCTACAATATAGCTTGCATCTGCTAATCCCAAACTCCCAATCCTTCCTTCTTTCACCTCTCCCTTCCCTCCTGGCAATCACAAGTCTGTGTATCTGAGTCTGTTATTTCATAGATATGTTCATTTCTGTCATATTCCACAAATAAGTGATATCATACGGTATTTGTCCTTCTCTAACCTACTTCACTTAGTTTGATAAGCTCTAGGTTCATCCACGTTGCTGCAAATGGCATTATTTCATTCTTTCTTATGGCTGAGTAATATTCCATCATGTATATGTACCACATCTAGGAGTTTGTATTTTAATAATGATAATTATCAATTAAAAAGTAGACATCAATTAATCAAAACGACAGTCAGTCAACACAGTCTATTTATTTATTTATTTTGAAGATTATCCCTCATTTTATTTTTTTTTATTTTTTTTTTAACAATTTATTTTAGTTGGGGGCTAATTACAATATTGTAGTGGTTTTTGCCATACATTGACATGAATCAGCCATGGGTTTACAACATAGTCTATTTAAAAACTGTTCCCAAATGTTAACAAATGTCATCCTAAGACTCACCAACTAAAACTTTAGCAGCTGGGTTGTCCACACCAATGTTTTTTAAAATAGTTGCACCGTCATTGGTTACCATAAGAGATGCATCTCGTCCACTGCTTAACAGAATTTTGTCCTAAAAGGAACATATTTGCTTCAGGTTAAGACGGAAGTACATCTGGAATGATGCATGGATTAATCAGTACTCTCAGACTGCTAATGTGTAAATACTCTGAATGGTTATATGGTAGACTCCAAATTTTTTCACTGTATATACCCCCTTCCCAAAGCAAACCTTGCTGTCTTACCCTTGTCTATTTCTAGAGACACTAGAAGAAAGAGACATCAACAAGGCAGTTTGAACACTGTAAGAGGAAAACTAAGTGTACCTCACAATACAGTAATAAATACAAACGATAAAATAAGCAAGATGCAGAAGAGTATTTGACAGAGCAGAGGGAGTATATCTAGTTATACTGAAAAAAACTAAAAAAACCGAAGCTACAGAAAAGTACACACCAATCGTTATCTTTGATGAGACAAAACAACGTCATGAGAAGAATATATAAACTAGTATCTTATAACTCATAAGATATCTGTACATCCACACAAAAATAAAGACAGCTGTTAGATTTATATCCAAAGGATATCAGTGGGGAAGGGAGTGGCATTGGGGATAGTGATCAGAAGGGGACCTTAGTCCTAGGGACACGGTCTTGATTTTCGGTAAGGAGAATGTACCCATGTCTTAATTTTTATAATTAACAGTTAAGTTTTAAATATGAAAACGCACTCACAAGTTTTTGTATTTTCAAGGGCTCTAAAACGACGTTAAAATACTAAAATTCCCTGTTTTCCTTACCATGCCCTTGGGTCCCAACGTGCTCTTTACCAAGTCTCCAATAGCAATGGCACCAATAAAAGAAGACTGGAATAAAAATTAGAGATGACCAAAATAAACTTCAGTCTTAAAATCGTAAAACAAACAAACAAACCATTCTTCTATCTTTGTAAGAACGAGGAAAAGGCTTACCAGGCGAGCTGTCTCTGCTCTCTCTTCATCAGCTCCAGCCTTGAAGATATTAACAGGTGCAAGGGAAAGGGACGCCTAAAATTGAAAACCAGAAATCAGTCTGAATACCAGTATTCTTTAACATACATACTTAGATGAGTTTCACTAGACTTAGAAGTAGATACCTAAGAGAACACGAATTTAAAAAAGAATGTTCCTTTTTAAACAAACGAAGCACTCCATGATTAGCCAGCCATTTATTTAAAGTGAAGGGAGGGACTTAGGTGACATTCTTTTTTTGGATATCTTCAGTGCTCCGCGAATAAAAATTCTACACCGAAGATACTGACTCTAAGTATGGAAGGACCAAAGACGGAAAAAATGATTTTAAACTAAGAATAAGGCTGGCAGGCCACTCGCGCGAGAACCGCCAGGACGGGGAGGGAACGCGGCAGCCTCGCTTCCATTACTGCCCTCTGGCCGCTCCAGGCCCCGCCCCGAGAGGGAGGGCGGGGCCCGGCTCGCCGACCCGCCCGGTGCACCAGAAATTTCTTAGCTTGGGGTGAGTCCGAGGTTTCGAGGTTCTGGGCCTATCCGGAGACCAAGTCAGAACAAATGCCAGCCTTCAGGCCCACCCTTCCTCCTGGCTCTCAGGAAGGGCCTCACCCGCGGGCCCGGCGCAGACCACACGCCGCGGCCTGCGCCATGTGCAGCGGACCCGGGGTACAGGCACAGCGACCCCGCGGCGCTGGGATACAGATGGGGCAGCGGACGGCGGGGGACAGCAGAAGGCTGCGACGGACGGGGGGTCTCGGGCAGGGCCTACGGGGCGAGACTCACCATGGTTCCGAGGAGTTCGGCACACACGCTAACCCCTCACAGCTCGCGCCCGTGACCGGAGGGAAGACAGGCCGGAAGTGACGCCACACGCTCTGCCGCAAGGGGCGGAGCCTCGACAGGCGCGCTTCACGTCCCGGCACCGCCCTCACGGGAGATGGGAGGGGGCAGCATTTTGAGGATCGGAAAGACTGCCCGTCACACTGGAGAGGCGGGGCCTTGACTGGGGCCCTGCTTTCTGCGTTGGCACCTATACTGGAAAGCAGGAAGGGGAGGGCTGGACATCTTGCCTGCGGCCCAGAGGTTTGAGAGTAGAACCCGCCAAAATGAAAAAGAAGTTGCGCTGTGGGGGTTGCCATAGCAACGGAGTTCTTTCTCGCAGGTTTTCTCCTAAATTTAACCTTTAAAAAAATGTTGCCTTAAAGTACTGTATATACAGAATTTAAAGTGATATATACTAATGTAATAGGGGCAGGCATGTGGCTGTTACCATAGGTCTCTCTCTCTCTCCATCCTCTGTGTAAATGGAGCCTGAATTAGGCCTGAGGGAAGATGGTCTTTTGAGACACTAGTCTGTCATCTTCTTGGTCTGCTAGCTTCCCAATTCAAGTCATTATTCTTTACCTGAACAACTCATCTCCCGATTTATTGGCCTGTTGTACAGCAAACAGAGTGAACCTGGGCTTGGTAAATTTTGGCAATGCCAGCCAGGAACCTTGTTTGTTGTGGCCAGCTGGCTCCAGTTTGGGAATTTTTAGGTAAGGCCCTAGCAGCTTCCTGAACCACTCTTCCTGAGGATCTTGCCTTCAAAATTCCCTGAAGTATTACCAGCTGCCCCTGTGCTTGGCAGTTGGAGGAAAGAATCCACGTTTGGGAAAGGGCTTCTCAGGTGGCACTAGTGGTAAAGAACCCACCTGCTAATGACCCTAGACCTAAGAGTCGCAGGTTCGATTCCTGGATCAAGAAGCTACCCTGAAAAAGGAAATGGCATCCCACTCCAGTATTCTTGTCTGGAAAATCCCATGGACAGAGGAGCCTGGCAGGCTACAGTCCATGGGGTCGGAAAGAGTCGGACACGACTGAGCACACACAAGCTCCATATAGTAAGTTGTAAGTTGCTCTGCTGTATAAAACTGGGAACATTCCCTGCTCTCAATTTGGGCTTTTCCCTTCATTTTGTTTTGCATGTGATTGGAGTACCCTGTTGCAGAGGGAAATTGTTGTTGGACTCAGATTTGTGAACCAGCTTGTTTGCATTCATTCATGATGGAATCTGTTTGTACTTTTGGTATTGAAATTTGCATGTGCTTTTTTACTTTGTTGTTCTTGAACTTATAAACATGGGAAATACTCTGTCCCTCAGGAAATCCATTTGGGGCATATCTTAAATAAATGTACGAAATATAGCTGTGGGCCTATAACTAAGAAAGAGATGATATTCTATTGTAGTAGTGTGTGGTCCCATTATATGTTAGGATCAGGTGAGCAATGGCCCTTGAATGGCTCACTTAATTATTATAAGATCTTGCAATTAGAGTTGTTTTATGAAAGAGCAAGTAAAAATGATGAGATTCCGTATATAGAAGCATTTATGCTTTTGAATCAGGAGGACACGGCGTCAGGTGGCTGCTGCCTTATTGTACAGCAGTCTAAAAGGAAAACCAAGTGAAAACCTATTCTATAAGACAGAGAGAAAATGAGAGTGAGAACATGTTATTCCAAAACTTAAAACCCCCTCTAGCCAACCCATCTGTCCACTGGCCAAGCAGGCTATACCAGCACACTCCATGTCACCAGCATATTCACCTCCTCCTGTTTCCCCTGCTTATGGGGATCAATTAGAAGTTTCTACCTGAACTCCTGGGACACAGGACAGACCGTGGTTGGTCTAAGATTTTACAGGGAGTCACTTCTGGAGCAAGGCAGTTTCCCTTGTGCTGACATCCCGTACAAGGCCTTAATGCAAATGACCAACCAGTTGGGTTTCTATGGATGCACAATCCAGTCTCCACTTCAGATTTGTTTAATTGGAAAAACCATAACTCTACTTACCAAGAGACACCCACCCCCCCGCCCCAATGTGACTGAACTTTTCCCTTCTGTCTTTGCCATTCACCATCACTCTTGGGCAGACATTTATACTCCTGAATATGATGCTTTCCGGGGATAAGAGGAGGATGGTCATCGACACTAGAGAGGAAGCATACCAGCATCACCTAGCAGATCCAGATGTAACTGCAGAAGCAAATCAGGGAGCTCCTATTGCTGAGCCTGACTAGGCTCCTAATAATGGAGATATGCCACCACACCTGGAACATTGTAGGAAGTATAGCTTAGCGGGTCTTTGAAAGGGAGTACCTAGGCAAAGGAGCTTAAACAAAATTCAGGAGATACACCAAAAATCCAGTGAGGATCCATCCATGTTTTTTAGAAAGAATTTATCAAGCTTATAGACACTCACTGAGGCAGAACCTAAGGGCCCGGAAACATGAGAATGGTAAATACGACATTTGTTGGGCAAAGCGCCCCAGATAAAAGAAGAAAACTACAGAAGTTAGATGGTACATTTGGAATGAATCCTTCTTAATTGGTAGATGTTACTTTTAAAGTGTTCAACAACAGGGCACAACAGCAGAAGCAAGAGAATGCAGGATGGAATGCCACTTTTTTGGCAGCAGCACTGGATTCCCAGAAGGCCAGTAACCCAAAGAAAGGTGAGCCAGCATCAGGGAAGAAACAGTGCACTTACTGTAAGGAGGAAGGACATGGGGAAAAAGATTGCACCAGGCTGAAGAATAAGCAAGAAAACAATAAAAGAAATTGTGGGCTGATGGCACCTCAGTTCAGTTCAGTTCAGTCGCTCAGTCGTGTCCGACTCTTTGCGACTCCATAAATTGCAGCACGCCAGGCTTCTCTGTCCATCATCAACTCCCGGAGTTTACTCAAACTCATGTCCATCGAGTCAGTGATGCCATCCAACCATCTCATCCTCTGTCGTCCCCTTCTCCTCCTGCCCCCAATCCTACCCAGCGTTAGGGTCTTTTCCAATGAGTTGACTCTTCGCATGAGGTGGCCAAAGTATTGGAGTTCCAGCTTCAACATCAGTCCTTCCAATGAACACCCAGGATTGATCTCCTTTAGGATGGATTGATTGGATCTCCTTGCAGTCCAAGGGACTCTCAAGAGTCTTCTCCAACACCAAAGTTCAAAAAGCATCAATTCTGCAGCACTCAGCTTTCTTCACCGTCGAACTCTCACATCCATACATGACCACTGGAAAAACCATAGCCTTGACTAGACGGACTTTTGTTGGCAAAGTAATGTCTCTGCTTTTAAATATGCTATCTAAGTTGGCCATAACCTTCCTTCCAAGGAGTAAGCGTCTTTTAATTTCATGGCTGCAATCACCATCAGCAGTGATCTTGGAGCCCAAAAAAATAAAGTCTGACACTGTTTCCACTGTTTCCCCATCTATTTCCCATGAAGTGATGGGACCAGATGCCATGATCTTAGTTTTCTGAACACTGAGCTTTAAGCCAACTTTTTCACTCTCCTCTTTCACTTTCATCAAGAGGGTCATTAGTTCTTCTTCACTTTCTGCCATAAGGGTGGTGTCATCTGCATATCTGAGGTTATTGATATTTCTCCCGGCAATCTTGATTCCAGCTTGTGTTTCTTCCAGCCCAGTGTTTCTCATGATGTACTCTGCATATAAGTTAAATAAGCAGGGTGACAATATACAGCCTTGACGTATTCCTTTTCCTATTTGGAACCAGTCTGTTGTTCCATGTCCAGTTCTAACTGTTGCTTCCTGACCTGCATACAGGTTTCTCAAGAGACAGGTCAGATGGTCTGGTATTCCCATCTCTTTCAGAATTTTCCACAGTTTATTGTGGTCCACACAGTTAGAGGCTTTGGCATAGTCAATAAAGCAGAAATAGATGTTTTTCTGGAACTCACTTGCTTTTTCGATGATCCAGTGGATATTGGCAATTTGATCTCTGGTTCCTCTGCCTTTTCTAAAACCAGCTTGAACATCTGGAAGTTCACGGTTCCCATATTGCTGATGGCACCTCAGGGAAGACCAAAACACACATGGCCAATACGAGTCCATGGCCAGTACAAGTCCTGGTAAAAAGGGACTCTGGGATACCCAATCTAAAACAATACCCTCTGAGACAAGTGGCCCAAAAGGGAATTCAGCCAGTTCTCAAAAAGTTTTGAAAACAGGACTGATTAAACCTTCCATGTTCCCGGATAACATACCTATCTTCCTGGTCAAAAAGCCAAATTGAGTCAAGTATTGCTTTGTCTAAGACTTGAGGGCTGTTAATGAAATAGTCCAAGATTTGCACCCTGTAGTACCTACCCTATACACCCTGCTTACAACAATTCCAGAAGAATACAGCTGGTTCTCAGTTTTAGACTTGAAAGATGCTTTTTTGTTTTGCAATCCTATTGCAGAAGAATCACAGCAGCTGTTTGCTTTTGACCCAGGACACAGGGCAGGACCCAGAAACACAGGTAGTTCAACAGTATTGTTGGACAGTCCTGCCTTAAGAATTTAAGATTTCTCCTGCCTTGTTTGGGGAAGTGCTAGCTAGGGACCTTAGAAACTTCATGTTGGATGAAGGACTCTTACTCCAATACGTGGACAACTTGCTCATAGCAAGCCCTGCATATAATAAGTTGTCTACAAAATACCATAAGAACCCTAAATTATCTGGAATTGTGGATATAAGTTTTCCCAGAAAAAGGCGTAAGTATGTAAGCAATAATTCACATACCTAGTTTTTGTCTTTTCCCAAGGACAGTGAAGTCTTTTGCCTGATAGAAAACAGGCAATTGCAGGGCAAGACTCACAGACAGCTGAGAAGGTTTCTGGGAATGGCAGGAGTCTGTCAGATTTGGATACCGAACTATGGACTTGTAGTAAAACCCTTCTATGAGGCTTTAAAGGGACAGGATTTTGAGCCCCTACTTGGTTTACACGGTGCCGAAAAGCCTTTGAAACAATGAAAACAAAGCTTGTCTCAGCCCTGGGTTTGGGACTACCAGCCTTAAAAAAATCTTTCAAATTGTATGTCCATGAGGGACAAGGCACAAGTCTCAGGGTGTTCATTCAAACTCTGCGGAATATCCCTCCATCCATTGCCATGATAGCATCACTTCTCCCATAGATTGATTTGTCAAAATACCAACCAATGTATTCAGAAAAGGACAAGGAGTGGGCCGAAGAGCAGGGGTTCGCTCTTGATCATACCTCATCTGGCTGGAAATGTCATGCACAAGGAATTATTTTGACTCCTGAGGCCCTCTTGGATACTGTGCTGCAGCACATTCGTAATAGTAAGCATTATGGGAGAGATGCCTCCTTACAATGGATTCAAAAATCAAAAATACATAATGAGGCATAATGTACAAAGGACCATCCAGCAATCACTCAAAATAGCATGATTTGTGCTAAAAATAACCCAAAGACTGCTGTCAGACCTCCCCAGAAGGGGACCCAACACAGAGGAACCTGCTCCACTGAGATCTGGCAAACTTGACTCAAATGCCTCAAACTGTAGGAAATTTTAGATACCTGCTAGTATCTGGATACATTTTCAGGATACGTAGAGGGACAGAAAAAGCTTCTGAAGTGGTAAAGGCCCTCTGATGGAAATTATCCCCCGATTTGGACTGCCTAACTCCCTTCAATGTGATGATGGGCCTGCTTTTGTCTCCAGCATAACCCAACCAGTGTCTGGAGAACTGCAAATTAACTAGAAGCTACATTCACCCTGGAGACCACAATTTACAGAAAAACCAAGAAAATGAATTATACATTATAAAGGAGCATTGCTAAAGTATGTCGAGACCAACTTAACTTGGGATAAAGCCTCGCCAGTTGCCCTTATATGGATCAGAACGGTCCCCAGAAGCAGGCTTAAATTAAGCCCCTTTGAAATATTGTATAGTAGGCCATTCCAGGTGTCTACCCAGGCACGAGAATCTATAAATGCTTTGAAAGATCTAGCAGTTGCCAATTATGTTAAAACTCTGGGCGCTGTACTACTTCTGTTCATGAGTTTGCTTCCAGCAGGTCTGCCTATACAGCTGTGATAGCCTTACATCCTTTCCAGCCTGGAGACCGAGTCCTCCTTAACACCTGGAGAGTACGGGGGCCTGCCTAAATACCAGCTGATGGCGAAGTGGACAGGACCACAAGTGATCTTACCTACCGGGCACTCATCTGTCAAGTTAGCTGCAGTAAAGCTGTGAACTCATCACACTCAGGTTAAAGCAGCCCCACTGTCATCAGAAAATGACCCAACTCCTGAGAGACCTTGAGAGCAGTGGGTTTGTGAACACTTAGAAGACTTAAGGTTGCTTTTCAAAAAGGGTTAAGTACTGAGATTAAAATTTCATTGTAGAAGGAATCTCATCAGATTCAAATAATTGTAGTTTCAGAAGAAGAATTGTATCACTTACTAAAAATTTTAAGGAATATTCCCAACCCGAAACTCATCAATTCCATTTCACAATCACCCCCTCTTCTCCCCCGTTTGGCAGGAAGCGGCGAGAAAGATCGTTGCCCCCCTTTCCCCACAAGATTATGGAATAGACATTGACAGTAGAGAATTGTAATGGGGTAGGGCAGGTGCTGGGCTGTTAGAGCAACTGGTAGTAGTCCTCCTCTGCCACTGGCATCGCAGCACACACCATCCCCTCCCCTTCCCCTGTATTAAAAAAAGCCTGGATTTGGACTCAGGGAAGATGGTTTTTTGAGACACTCGTCTTCTTCTTGGTCTGCTAGCTTTCCAACTAAAGTCATCATTCCTTGCCCCAACAGCCTCATTACCAGATTCACTCGCCTGCAAGCAGAGCAAGCTTAGGCTCTGTAACTAATAATTGAAAACGTAATTCACCATCAGCATTGATTCTTCTCCCCAGAAGCAACCACGTTCAACTTTTTGAGCTTTTTAAAAAATTTACCATCATCTTTCTAAGTAATATTTTACTGCTATTTTAAACATATTAAGATGAAGACCTACATTTCTTTTATTAAATTATAAAATGCTGTTTTTTTAAATTAATTAGTTTTGGCCACGCTGGATCTTCATTGCTGTGTGCAAGGACTACTCCCTAGTTGCAGTACGCAGGCTTCTCATTGCCATGGCTCCTCTTGTTGCAGAGCATGGACTATAGAACTCACTGGCTCAGTAGTAGTTGCTCCCCGGAATGTGCAATGTTCCTGGACCAGGAATCGAACTCATGTCCCCAGCATTGGCAAGCAGATTAACCACCGGATCACCGTGGAAGTCCAAATGCTGTTTTTAATTGGATGGTCCAGGACAAGGTCTTGTGAGCTCTGATGGAGACATTTATTTTGTCCTGCTTGCTCACCTTCAGGAGGTTTTGCCTTTCACTCATTCCCCCCTCCGCACAACACACAGCTGTAGAGATGACCAATATCCTTTTACATAATGTCTTGGTAGAGAGCAAAGTCAATCCCAAATATTACCATTTATTAAGAATAATTTTATACTTTCTCTAAGGTGACCCCCTGGGACATTTAAAACAAAATTTTTGTGCTTAAAAATAATGTTTAGCTTTGCATCTGATACCTTTTTCTCCCTTTGGCTAATCTCTTATCAAGTTCTTGTACTTTGGTAATTCTTAACATTGATAGCTGCCTTCAATTTTTAATCTTTTCTACCTTTCAGATGCATGCTAAGAGGGTTAGTTTACCCCAGGGATTGAGAAACTATTGGGAGCCAGATCAAACCTGCCACCTGATTTTGTATGACCAGAGAGTTAACAATGGTTTTTACATTTTTTAATGAGTAGAAACATAAAAACTGTTGCGATGCATTAAAATTATATGAAATTTATATTTTGATGTCCATAAAGCTTGGTTGTAACACAAGCAAATTCATTTTTATACTGAACAAAACAGTTCTACAATGGAAGGAGTAGTTGTGACAAACTGTGTAGCGCATAAAGCCTAAAACATCTACTATCTAATGTTTACAGAAAAAGGCTGCTGACCCCAGTTTACACTCTTTCCAAGGTCCATCATGGAAAGGGATGTTCAGATTGGACAAATTATTTTAAATCGACCAAGAGTTTTGTGTTCTTTGTGGGAAAGTTTGCTCTTCTTTCAGGAAATGCACCTCAACCAAAAGACTTCAAATCACACACTGGAATGAGAATTACAATACAAGAAGGTAAGTAAGATACCTGCACAATATTGAAAACAGCTGTTTTTATTATGGGCAAAATCACGTATGTGGAAATACAGATTATTATGTCCTCTGGCAGGCAAGCCTAAGACTATGGGTGATGGAGAACCCAGGGCTCCTTCCCTGCTGGTCTCCGGAGGGGGCGCTGGGGAGGAGAAACTTAGTCAGGGGCTTTTGGATGGGGACTAGGAGGCAGGCTCTGCCACCTGTGGAGTGGAGGCTGGCCAGCCAGAAGCAGCCTTCTCCACGGGGACTCCCAGCAATCTGTCCTTTCTCCAGTGCACATGTTTTTTACTTTTCCTCCTTTACTGTGTTATTTGGTGTCACCCTTGTACCTCCAGGGGCTGAACACTCAAGTTTCAGGAACCAGGCTGCATAGGTTTGGGTTTCAACCCTTCCATATATTAGTTTTGTAATTTGGGGTGGGTTCCATAAGCCTGCCTACTCTGATCTATAGCAATGTGAGAACATGATTTGTTGCTTTAAGCCACTCAGTTTTAAGGTGGCTTGTTGCAAAGCAGCAGATAACCTCAAAAATCCTTTAAAAATACCTTTGAAAAAGCATTTATCCAGTTTTACCTCCATTTTAGTCTCCCTCCATTATTAAAATGTCATGTCCTCTACTGTATCCTCCATGTTGATGTCAGTCATTTTTATAAAATGTTATTTCTCCAATGTTTAAAATCCTTCAAATTCTCTCACCTGACTTAAGAGTAAAACAAAAACTCTTGCATTCTAAACCTATGGGATGTCTCTAATTTCTCCCTTCTCTATGCCCACAAACCTGCCTTTGCACTCTATGCTTCAAGCAAATGGAATCTTTGCCATCACTGAAAACTGTGATCCTTCTACACCTCTGTGCCTTTGCACTGGGTATTTCTTCTCCCTAAGATATCCTCGGAGAAGGCAATGGCAACCCACTCCAGTATCCTTGCCTGGAGAACCCCATGGACAGAAGAGTCTGGTGGGCTGGGCAGTCCATGGGGTCGCAAAGTCAGACATGACTGAGCGACTAACACACACACAAGATATCCTCCCCACCCTACCCTAATCTGTAAAAACTCTCATCAAACACCTCAGGGATTACCTTCTTCAAAATTTTCTTAAAAACCTTCATTCTCAGGCTAAGTTAGATGCCCTTCCTTTGGTACGTGCCTTTATCACAAATTAAGAATTGGAATAATTTTTTTTTTCAATTCTCCTAAGGTATATAGCTAGTATTATTCTAGGGGTATCAGAGAGATTGTAATCCTTTATATATAATTTATATCTTAGGGTTTATTTCTCTGGGGAGAGGAAGGGCACTGCCCCTAGTTAGAATGGCTGTTCTAAACTATAGATTGTTTTGAGAACAAGAATTAACTATCTTCATTACTAACATAGGGCCTAGTTTGTGCTTATTCATTAAACAAGAACATGTGAATAGTTATTATCTTCAAAGAAACTCAAAGGAAAAATACAGAAATTACCCAAAAAAGTTTTTAATTTCTGAGAATACCCAAGATACCTAAGTCAGATGTGGTCTCTTAAACCAATCTATGCGTTCCATAGTGTCTGGTACATAGTAAGCACCTGATCATCTGTGGACTTGTCTATTCCCTTTACTATTTAAATGATTTACATCTTCAGTTGTACCCAAATAGGCTTTGCAGTGCCACTACGTGACAACAGGTTTGGAATCCCAGCCTAAGAACTACTAGTTTGAATGACCAAGAAGATTAAAGTTCTTGAAAGTCTGGCAAATACTTAAAATTTCATTTCACTTTGAAACATAATCCTTGACCCATTATATGTTCACTTTGAAAATGGAGGTGGTGATATGAGACTAAGAAATAAAACCTCTTATCATAAAGTCTCAAGAAATGTGTGAAGTATAAATACAGTGAAACTTTAAACAGATATCCAACCAAACTTTTATTGGGGTTTTATTGCAATCTACTTTCGGCAATAAGGGGAAAGTAACCATAAGAACTCTGATCAGATTTTATTAAACAAAGCAGTTTTTCATGAATGCTTAATGTTAGTTGTATAGTCAAGCTCAGCTTCCAGTATCAACTTGAGTACCTCGTCATGGGAATTTATGCCAGAATGACAACAGTAAGGCATTGCAAGATCCTAAACCATCTAAGATGAAACCATATTTTACATATAATTTTTAGGACAGTATACTAATGCTCTATAATAAATAAGGATTTTAAAAATGTGTTGCTTAGCCCTTGTTGAACTAAATTCAGTTATTAGCTCATTCTTTAAGTACTCCAGTTAATAAAGGTTTGATTGTACTTCCAGAACTCTGACTTTTCCAAAGATAAAAAATTAGTTAAGGACAAAAATTAAGCTTAAAAGCAACATTCACACTTGTCTTTAAAAGCATGTTCACATCATATACGAGATAATTTCCTCATGCCTGGAAACATGGTTTATGTGGCAGAAAGTCATATGCAAAGCACAACTAGAGGGCAATCCTCCCATCTCCATATCCTCCAAAAAGCCACACTTGGCCTCAGTGTAAAAGTTATATTTTATTGCCATGCTACAAAATGTATGAAGTTGGCACTGACAGGGAGAAATAGAGAACAAGGGTGGGGAGGGCAAAAGATGTTGTTACATATACAACAAGGTTTAATCAACAGTGGTAAATTTTGCCAATATTAAAAATGCAAACCAAAATTTAAAATGCTGATATGAAACAGCATTAAAATACCACTTATGCATAGTACAGTATCACTTATGTCTTATTAGAGAAATATGGAATGTTTATAAATGAAATTAACCATAAGGGGTAAAATTCATATTTCATGTACAATTTGGCAATGGTAGTCCCACTGTTAGACAATTTTTTTATAAAATACAAAATCAAAAATCTAATAAGCTACCTTTATACAAAGTTGCTATATTTATGCCTTTACGTAGGAAAAAAACATTTATAATGCAAATTAGGACATACAATAATCTTACAATATTATACAATGTAATGAAAATAAAAACATAACACAAACTTTGTCCTTTATAAAATGTGTATTTTGCATTTACTAATGCAAATGTGGCACACTGGTGACTACTGTACTATTAATACCAGTCCATTTCCATGCTATTATTATCCAATTGTCATAGAATTGCAATTGTAATGATGCTACAAAAGAATTTTTATACCAAAAAAATGAGGAAGTAGGGATGGGGAAGAGGGATATAAAGAAGAGGAAAGACAGGGTGCTGGTTTGGGCAGAGTATATTATGGTATGTCATAAAATATTTGTTAGTTTTTCAAGCCAAAAACATTTTCTATACATTCTGTGATTTCGTACCAATGCCTTTATTCAAATCTGGCAAACATCAGGGAAAAGGTAATTTAGTACCTCACATATACCTCACATATCAGAGATAAGAAAAAGATGCCAATACATTAGTTACTTCTGAATGCTGTCTCTGATGGTATGTCTGTTTCAAGGAGATATACATATATATGTATATGTGAATATACATATATATTTATACACACACACACTACACATTGCACAAACACTTGGACATTATGGGTTAGGAACAGCACAAGGGGAAATGGGATGTATTTTTTAGCCTGCTAAAACCTTTACCTTGAGGCAGAAATATGGTGGCACATTATTGGGAAATTATGAAAACATAAGGCCCCTGTCCCATTTTTAATAGAACATTATTGAGGTACATTTTTATATGTTGTGCCACAGATTTTTGGGAGGGGGTGTGATAAACACTAGCTTGACTTATTGAACTGTGGGGTCAACATTAATATCTATAAAAACAAAGATTGCTTGGCAAATTTTCTTAAGTCCCAAATGTGATCTATTCTGGATATACTGAGAAGTGAAAAGCTTTTTGCTGAGTCTTCAAAAGTAAAGTGCATGTCTCATCACTCCACAGCAGCAGTAAATAAAAGGAACTATTTGCCAATCTTCCTGGAGGGAGGGAAGGCACCATATTTTCATTTTTAAAGGAAGATGAACCTGGGAAATAAAATACACTGAGAGAAAAACACATGTAATACCCATATCAGTTTCCAACCCTGGTCTGGGATAAAAGCTGCTATGATCCATACAGATAAAAGAGGATTCCAATAGGGAGAAAACACATGATCAATGATTATATTTCCAAAGCCAGAAAGTGGGATCACACGATCTATCAACAGAACAGAGTATCTAAAACTAGGTCTGTCTCAGAAAATCTGAAACATATGGCCACAATTATGTCCCAATAAAATATCTCATTCTAAAATGTACCAAGTAATTGGTACATTCTTCCAGGACAGAGCTTAATGCCCATTACTAGACTACAGCAAAGGACAAGTAGTGTTCTACATTACTTTTTATTAAATAGGGACACAGGGGATTTCCAGAGATATCTAGAAATTAATACCAGTTGTATACATCTTCCCTAATACTCGTAGTACCTAAAAATCAAATTCTTAACAGACAAATTGGTCCCATTTTCAATTTTAAAGCACACAGTATTTAAAGCATAAACTGCAATGGTTATATTACAGTTGCTTAAAAAATATAAAAAGTAATCAGAATCTGGAAGGAAAAATGAAAAGGCTGAGAGAAAGAAAAAAAAACAAGTACCCAACCTCCAAAATAAGTAAATAGGTCAGCCCTTTCGTTTGGAGGTTAACGTTCTATCTTGACTGCTTGTTTCTGAGAAAACCATATGCACTGGTTCCATCATAATTCTTATTCGCATTACAAAGATCATCACATAAATTTGGCACAATTAGCAATCTACTCAGAAGAAAGCATAAACGGAACAATACATGAAAATGGAAGCTGCACACCTATACCACTGCACTCTTTTTAGAGAACAGTGAACACTTTAGTAAGCACCAAATTCACAGGAAAAAAAAAAAATTCTGCTATGCACATAAACCAATGGCACTGAAAATGATAAAGACACCTTTAATAATCTATTTTCTTTATAATGGTCCCACCCTATTATTTTACTAATCCACCCACTGTCCTATAATTAGGGCATTTATGGGACAGGTTGGATGCTATATGACTGAAACTTTTTCATGCTAAATTAACCTTAGTTACATCTTATAAATCCAGATCATAATCTCAGAAACTTCCTCATATTTAGAGGAAATAGTGACATCTTTTGCAAGGTTATCCAACCTTCTTTCCACTCTACCTTCTCTTGTTTCTCTAGGATTTGGGAAACTGGAAAATTCTTGACTTTCCAAGAGCTAGACATATGGACTCTATAATCAGTTTATATAAACTTCATTTTCAATCCTAAATTACGACACAATCTCATTGCTGTAAGACTTCCACTGTACCTGCTATGCTGGCAATAATCTTAACACTCTATTAAAATCAAGGGATAATCCAAGATCAGCCATGAGTGAAAGGACAGTAGAGCTGAGGAGCAATACAGTGGGCAAAGTATAATTGCAGCCATGTGACTGAGGGAATCACTGCTAAAGTGCTGGGAGAGTGCCCACAGAGAAAACACAGTACCTTTAGGGAACTTTGCATGTTAAAAGTACTTCCTTTTTTTTTTTCTCTCTTCTCAGCTGCTTAAGAGATCACCTATGGACACAAGTGAAATTTAAAATTGAGAGAATGCTTTTATCAACATGAAAAGTAAACAGCATATAAATAAATACTGGACAAGGGCAACCCTGTTATAGAATAACAGTTAAGTTCCAAATGAACCTTCAAAACCACAATTGGACAAAAATGCAAACTAAACAACAACGAACACATACCAATTTCAAAACTATATACAAACTCAAACATTTTAAATTGAAAAAGACACGAAGCAACAAAGTTACATATCCCAAACACCAAAGGAAAAACTGAAGGTAAATGGTAATCTAATGGCACAAATGCCTCCAGAGAACAATGTTACTGTAAATAATCTGTAGGAGAGAAACTTTCAAGAGATCATGGGTCAGATTTTCAAATGTTTTTGGATAAAGTGACCTGAGACTGATTCTTGAGCCTATTTATAATTCTGATTAAGATACTTGGGCATGCCCTTCAAATGACATCATGAGATGATGGAACAGAAAATCTCATCGCTTTCCTGCCTTTCAACATACCAACGGCACACCACATTCATGAACGTAGAACTTTCCAGAAATGCTGAAGGCAAAGGAACTGACTGGTACATAGGAGGTGTGGTACTTCTATTTCCATTACATATGTTTTGGCTCAAGTCAAAAAGCCTACAATTAATGAAATAAAGGATTCCTCATGTTACATGCTGGAGGCCACATACCATGAATAGTGAATCTACAAATAGTACTTTCAAAGCTACAGTTATCTGTTAGCAATGCACGTTATCAAGAGGCTCTGTTTTAAATGCCAACCATGACTTACACATGAATGATATACATGAGTTCAGAATCTTGATAAAAATCGACCAGCATGTCACTCACTTCAACTCTCATTTTAAATAGGCACTGTGAAAATGGGAATGCTGCTGTACAGTAATGAGTAGTATATAATGAAATTAGTGTTCTTTTATGAGTACCTGCTCTACATTAATTCCCTTTAAAGAAGCACATGAAATATTCAGAAAAAAAATTTTCTATCAGTCTATAAAAGGAGTTAGTGTTTAGAAATAAAAATGAAGCACTTGAATCTTCATTTAAAAAAAAAAAAAAAACTTCACAAAGGTGCAAATAATGTAAATGCTTTCCAGGGCTCACATGGGCAGATCAGTACTATTGTGTCTAGTTTTCCTAGATGTACCATCATCTCGCGGCAGTGCTTTCTGCAAATTGGACATAGCAGCAGTTCTCTCGATGTCTATCACAGCATACAGCTCTGTGCGCCTGGTAGGGGTCTGTGGAAGGGGCGTGGTAGGCGTTTTTGGAGTCTGAGGGTTGTCAGAGTCACTGCCACCTTCCAAGTCAACCTGTATGTAATTGAGCTGCCTATGTTCTAAACTTGGGCGTCTGATATCAAAGTTAAAGACTGTTGGCGTACAGTCCCGACGCCTTGAATACTCTATTTTGTGAGCACTTGCCGGCACTGTTACATTCTCTGTATTTACATAGTTATGCATTGGATCTAGATTATTATGGTAGCCATTCAGAGATGGGGTCTTTGGTCCTAAGTTGTCATCTTCATCCCTACTTAGCTTGCGGGCTTCCCAAACAGGAGGCAAAGATGGTAGATTTTCGTAGTTTAACAATGCAGTTCTTCTCTGAGCTGAGTTGTTGATATTCTGGGTATCTGAGGTACTGGTGGACGGCAGACGACCTCTCCTGAACCCCGAGGCACTGGGGAGAGACAGGCCATTTAGATTTTCATACACCAGTTTGTTAACAGAGGGCGCATCTCTTCGCTCATCACTGTCATAGCCAGTGTCCCATTCTGTATTATTTGCACCACTTCCACTGATTTGATCTCTTCCAAGTTGTTCCAGTTTCTCTTTTTCCATTAATTGCTTTTGAACTGGTGTTGGTCCTAAGACAAATTTGACTCCTTCGGGTTCAAGAAGAATCTGAGGGTCCCTGTCCTCAATATTACTTGACTCTTCTTTTGGTGTGTTGCTTTCAGCATTAGAAACTCTCGCCTCTAATGGGACATGCACACTTGTGCGGTTTTTCCGTTCTTCTTGCACACCTGTAGTGTTGACATAGGTATGTACCTAAAACAAAACAGGAAAGTGAGTAGCTTGTTTAAAGAAAAGAAAAAAAGAACAAAAAATCTGCCTGACTGTATCAATTAATTTTATTAACTTTCTCTCTTAAGTATATTCTTCAAAGCTTTTGTACCTGTTTTTTACTAATAAAAAGGTTGGGAGGAGGTGGGAGAAATGTAGAAATGTCTTCCTAGCTTGATAAAAGACTAACTACTTTAAAATCGATATGATAGTGAAACATGATAAGCATTCTATAAAAAGTCAGGAACAAACAGGGATTATTACTTTGATGTTCTAGAAATTCTCATCAGTGCATTAAAACCTGATTTAGAAATAGGAAATAACAAGTATTAAAAAGGAAGAGAGAAATTTATCATTATTTATAGATCATCTGACTATATAAAGAGATAAACCTTATTAGATTTAATAAGAGTTCTGTAAGATACATAGATACAAAATAGATTCCACCTAGTAAGAAATTATCACTACTTAGAAAAGCTCATGGTATTTGGGGGAGACAATATAAATATGTTTAGAAGTCTTTACATAAAATCTGAAAAACTCAAAAAATAAAATTCAAAAAGAGGGATATTTAATTATAGTAAGAACTCATTTAACAAGTAAAATATACAAAGAAATGGATTTTAAAACAGTGAAAATTTCTTAATGATAAACACTCATATTGTTGATAAAAGATAAGTACAACTAATTAATACACAGACAATGTTCAACCAGATATATCATTCCTAAAATGAAAATAGACCAGTTGGGAATATTAAATTGCTCCGTTAAAAACACTGACAACAAAATCTGCCTTACTGCTAGTAGTCCACTATTTACAAAAACTGTAATATAAAAAGCTTTCCTTTGAGGTTATTGTAAGAGAACTGACCGTTAGTTTTAGTTTTGTCTTCATGTATAGATGCACCTCTCCTGTGGACCCACAGACTTAGCTGTAATGCTAAGTTTCCCTCAACACCTATACATATTTGGGTATATGTCAGCAAATATATGCTTCGTCCTCTGAATCTTCACTACAAAGGTCATATACAAAAGTGACAACTAAAATTCAAATTGACTAAAACCTTCATGTGTTAGCAGGATAATACTCTAACCCCATACAATACCATTGGACAGCAGCACATGCTTACTTGTTCCTCAGCCACCAGCAAAGGATGTGTAGATTCTTCACCTACTGAGGGCAGGCGGGCACTTCCCACGGAAGGATGTCTGCTGGAGGGATGGGATGAAGCATCTCCAAACGAGGGATATCGGGGATATCCATTGGGTAAGTTCTGAGCAGCAAACCCCGGAGCTGAGTTTGCGTTTATTGGTTTAAGAACGAATGGAGGGGTAGGGCACAGAGAAAAAAATGAATGGGGATATAATCAGCACTGAGAGGTTTAAGGAGGTGTTTCTGGTAAGACACACAAGAAACTAGAGCAAAACAGCACCTCCCCCCACTTTTAACTTTCCACTAACGTTTAAAATAATATGAAACACTTTGTGTTTTCATATTTAAAATGTTTATAATTATAGCTAACAGTTGTTCAAAACTCACAACCACTATATTTATGTTAGCCAATGGTAATTTCTAACATGGTATAGATTAAATATCCATAGTCTATAGTTTATAATAGAAGAGGGGAAAATGGACACTTACTTGTAGGGGTTCGAGGTGTCCTAGGGACTTCCAATTCTGTCTGATGGTTATTCCTTTCAACCACGGGTTCCTCCACTACATTTATACTATTATTCTGCATAATCTCTTGTAACATATTAAATAATTCTTCTGCACGAGCACACTTAAAGGCAAAGATTCCTACAAATATAAACCAGAAGAAAAAAACATGGTCACAGCATCTAAAACAGACAAAGGAGCACCTGTCAAAGAAAAAAATTATAAAGGAAGCATTCTGTGCACCAATAGCAAGAAAGGCCTTTCAAATAAATGTGTGATAAATTAATTATATTCCCTGTTTCAAAACACAAACCCAAAAGAAAATTCACAGAATAATTTTCATTTGTCCATGGGTTATGGCTCAAAATAAGGAAGGCAAAAACTAGATTTGCACACTTGTTCTAGTCTGCTTTCTAACAGCAGGGGGAGTCTAACCTATCATCACCACAGGAATCCACCATTTGATAGGCGCGTGCTCTGTGGTTTACAGTCATTACCTTGTTTAATTACTGAATTACCATTCCACTCTGATACAGAAGAAATTTGATGCAAGAGGTTCCCCAACTTGTCCAAGGACTTTCAAGAAGTAGCTGGCAAAAAAATAAAACTATGTTCTGCTTAACTCCAAAGTTTAAGTTCTTTCTCCCAAGTTGTAACAATAAAGTGAAAGTCGCTCAGTCACGTCCGACTCTTTTGCAACCCCACAGGGCCCCACGGACTGTAGCCTGTCAGGCTCCTTTGTCCATGGGATTTTCCAGGCAAGAATACTGGAGTGGGCTGCCATACCCTTCTCCAGGGGATCTTCCCAACCCAGGGATTGAACTCAGGTCTCCCACATTGCGGGCAGATTCTTTACTGTCTGAGCCACCAGGGAAGCCCTATAACAGTAAAGACAGAGGCAATTTACTGGGACTAATTCATTTACTTACTTCAAATCTTAAAGTTAATATGAACCAAAATTCTAGACATAGAAAACATGCTTAATAAATGCTTGATAAGTGAATACATAGTGTACTGTATCTCCTTTTTAAATAATGCACTTATTTGAGGATTTTTTTTTTCATTCAGGATAAAAGTAAAACAGTAATTTAAACATATATAAAATAATTGAATTACAGAATGATAGTCAAATATGATGATGTTTGGAGAAAAAAGTAAAGGCTCTACCTACCTTGTCCAGTTTGACACCTTCGACCACTTTCAAAAGAAAAGAGATTCGAATCATAACCATAGCGTCGGAGGCAGAGGTAGTGCCATTTTACCGAGTCACGTTTGCGAGTGTATAAAATTAGTTCTGTGTCTGTAAGTTCCATTATGCCAGAACCTAACTCATTTCCATCATCATCCACATTAATGACCTAAAAAAAAAAGTTTAATTAGTGCTAACTTAATGCTCCCTCTCAACAGTCATGCACATATTTCACTAATTTCAGGAAAATGTACTATTGCTGATTGGTTCAGTTATTGTTATTTCATTCAACAACCAATGTTTTTGTATGGCATGGATTATGTAGCAGGGCAATACCTGGTTCATATCCCCAAAGAACTCACATTCCCACTGAGGAGGTAAGATACACAAAGACAAAGTCGATATCACAGAACTGTAAATGCTTAACTAACCTAACAAATGAGTACAACAGACACTGCAAAATGCAGGAACTGTAGCCAAGGGTTGCTGGAGAAGCCTTCACATATGAAGAGAAGGGACTTTAGCTAGGTTATGGGTATAAATAAGTTTGCATGCATGCATGCTCAGTCACTAAGTTGTGTCTAACTCTTTGCAGCCCCATGGATAGTATTAATAGCCCACCAAGCTCCTCTGTCCATGGGATTTCCCAAGCAAGAAGGAAATAAAGAGGGTGACTTGGTTGGTCAGGACTTAAGGGGCGCACCCTGAAGATACAGTGCTATAGCAGAGACAAGGTACATTTCAGAGAGATCAAGATAGGACTGGCACTGAGTTCTTGTCAGGGAAGGCCTTGCACTGCTGAGTTTCAGAAAATGGCCAGAGACTTTAAAGAACAGATAACACTTAGGGAGAATTTACTATACTCCTGGGTTGGGCAAAGTGCTTTACTTGTATTTTGTCATTGAATACCAATCCTAAACTGCAGGTAATACTATTGTCTCCATCGCATACAAATGAACAAAGACTTGGTGACAATGTAACTTGTCAAAGGTCACAAAGCTATGAAGCAAGAGGGTTGTGATTTACACTGAGGTTTGTGTGATCCAGAGGCTGATTTATAGCAGACTGAGATCAGAATATGAGAGGCATTAATGGCTGTGGATGAGTAAGGAATGGAGCACTCAGTGTCTAAGTAACAGAACACCACTCAAGTTTCAGAATAATGAAAGAGGAAGATAAATCTGATGTCAACTGCAGGATGGATCACAGAGGTGACTGGAGGTAGAGTTCAGTTACGAAATTATCCAGGCATTAAACAATGACTGGGAACTAGTGACAGGAGTGAAGAGGCACCTATAAAATGGCGTTTTAAAGACAATATTATCAGGTCATTTCAAAGAGGGCTGATGGGACCAAATCCAGGGGCTCTTATCACTGTGACCAAAGATTGAGTTCTCCAGAGGGTGTAACAGTCACTCAATAGTGCTGTGTTTTCCTGACGGAGATATAAGATTTAGCCACTCATATCCATGACTGATGATATAGGAAGGTAATAAATGTAAATGTCTTCCAAGTTGGGGGAAAAAAAAGGAGAGTGTTATCAGAATTGTGTTGTTCTAATTGGATATGGAAGACCAAAGGAAAAAAGGATTTCACACTGTCAGTAAAAAATGTTGTCCTTGTTGGTTAAAACAAGAAAAGGCAGAATGAACAAAAAGGAAAATAAAGAGAGTCTGAAGACACCAGTGAGGAAATAAGATGTGTTAAGTGAAGTAAAAGAAAAGCATCCAGGTAGGCAGCAAGAGCTACAACTCATCCAGTTTTTACTGACCTTAAACTTGTTCCGATGGTTATCTGGGACAGTGTCTTTATCTGGACAGCTACAACAGCTACCCATGGCTTCTTCAGAAGACCATGTGAGCACTACATGAAAGATAATTTGCAAAAAATTATTAGATATACAAATCACAAAACAGAAAAAGACTCTAGAAATCACCTAACATTAGCCCTGTATTATTTTAATGAGGAAAAATAAGCCCAGGAAGGTAAATGGTTAGAGCTAGACTTCACACAACTAGCTGGAGAATTTTATTCAGCATCAACAAGAATAGTTTTGTGAGGCAAACTTCACAGAAGCCTCAAATTTAGTTTGCAAACGTCTGCCTATTTTAAAACTATCTAAAAGAAACCAATTTAAGGTTTCATACATAACACTATTATACTTAAGTCATTCATGGAATTAACCCTTTATGGCTTACTAGGATTGCATGTCTATCTTCATTAATAAATTTCCAAAAGGATGATAGACTTCTGGCTTGGCAAGTATTTTGATTCATACTATGCACTGTAGTATTCTTTATGGATCCCTCCAAACAAAACTGATTAATAAGACACAAAAACAAATCTGGAATAAGAGGGAAAGACATCTCAAAATTCAAACTAACACAGAGTCAAAACTCTAAGTGTGTCTATCAAATCTTTTCCCACAGAGGGTAAGAGATAAGTGGTTATAGTTATGTTAAGTGTTCAAGAACACTCCAAGTGAACAAAGGAAACTTCACTTAAAACAAGGGAAAGAATCAGAATGGATGTGAAAGTATTTGAAAAAAGGGGAAGGGAAGGAAGCATAAGAAGTTACTAAACATTAAAAATACAAATCTGATTAAAGCTTGTCTGTCTTCAGCAGATCTTTACTACCTTCAGGAAAAAAAATGCAAAAGCTCAAAAAGTCCTTAACATTATGGTCCTTGTCTACAAATCCAGTCTAACCTCTCACTCCTTTCTGCTTCAAGCCCCACCCAGTCATACCAAACAGTTTCCCTAGAGCATCTTATTTCCTCACACCTTTCCATGCTGCTCCTTCCTCAAGATTCAACTCAGAAGACAGTGCCTTCAGGAAGCCTTTTCTGACTCCAATCAACTGGGCAAGTTATATTCCTTATGTATCCCCAAAGCACCCTGAGCTTCCCAGTATCACAGCCTCTTTCACACTGTTTACTTAGTAGAAATTGTGATGGACTGTTTACTTATCTATCTTCTTCCCTCCACTTTGAGCTCCTTTCCAGTAAGGATGGAATTTATTCATTCCTGCTTTCCCTGTGCCTTACATAATAACTAGCACACAGTAGACGCTCCAAGTCTCTTGTAAGCTAAATGAACCGCACTAAAGGAAGATAAAGAATGTTGGCAGGTATAAGGATTAAACAGATTAAAAAAAAAAGTATACTACTGTATAAACCAAAAGAAATGATAAATAAAATAGTAAAGTTAAGATTCATATTTTGTGGTGTCCTCACACTGGTCAGAATGGCCATCATTAAAAAGTCTAAAAAAATAAAGAAGATGTGGAGAAAAGGGAATCCAACTACCCTGTTGGTGGGAATGTAAGATAGGGCAGCCACTAGGAAAAACAGTATGGAAGTTCTTTAAAAAAAAATGAAAAATACAATTGCCATATGATCCAGCAATCCTACTCCTGGGCAAAAATATCTAGAGAAAACTCCAATTTGAAAAGATACATGCACCCCAATAATCATAACAGCACTATTTGCAACAGCCAGGACATGGAAGCATGCTTAATGTCCATTTAATGATAAATGGATCAAGATGTGGTATATACACCTTAAAGTGAAAGTCGCTCAGTCAGCTCCGACTCTTTGCAACCCCAAGGACTATATAATCCATGGAATTCTCCAGGCCAGAATACTTGAGTGGGTAGCCGTTCCCTTCTCCAGGGAATGTTCCCAACCCAGAAATCAAACCCAGGTCTCCCCCATTGTACAATGGAATACTAAGTAAGTAGGTGTTAGTCGCTCAGTCGTGCCCGATCCTTTGCGACCCCATGGACTGCAGCCCACCAGGCTCCTCTGTCCATGAGATTTTCCAGGCAAGGATACTGGAGTGTGTTGCCATTTCCTTCTCCAGGGGATCTTCCCAACCCAGGGATCGAACCTAGGTCTTCTGCACTTCAGGCAGATTCTTTACCGACTGAGCTACAAGGGAAGCCCTACTCAGCCATAAAAAAGAATGAAATCTGGCCATTGCAGCAACATGGATGGACCTAGAGATCACTTACTTACTAAGTGAAGTAAGTCAAACAGAGAAAGATAAATAACACATGACATATCACTTATATGTGGAAACTAAAATGTGACACAAATGAACTTTTTACAAAATAGAAATAGGCTCACATACATAGAAAACAAACCTATGGTTACCAAAGGGCAAAGGGGGTGGAGAGAGGGATAAATTAGAGGAGGTTTGGAATTAGCAGATACAAATTATTATATATAAAATAGATAAAACAACAATAACAAGGTCCTACTGTATAGAACAGAACTATATTCATTATCTTGTAATAACCTATAATAAGGAAGAGAACCTGAAAAAGAATATATATATAAATAAATAATATTTATATAATGTTTACATATATATAAACTGAGTCACTTTGCTGTACACCACAAACTAACACAACATTGTAAATCAACTATAATTCAATTAAAAATGTAAATAAATTTATATAGGGAAAATGTGTGCTGCTGCTAAGTTGCTTCAGTCGTGTCCGACTCTGTGTGACCCTACAGACGGCAGCCCACCAGGCTCCGCCATCCCTGGGATTCTCCAGGCAAGAACACTGGAGTGGGTTGCCATTTCCTTCTCCAGTGCATGAAAGGGAAAAGTGAAAGTGAAGTCGCTCAGTCGTGTCCGACTCTTAGCGACCCCATGGACTGCAGCCCACCAGGCTCCTCTGTCCATGGGATTTTCCAGGCAAGAGTACTGGAGTGGGGTGCCATTGCCTTCTCCGGAAAATGTGTGATGATGTAATAAATAAAAAATCTTGTTACATAAAGGGAAAAAAAAAGAGACTCATATTTGGTATCTTGTAACTAATATGCCAGCTAAGTATCATGGTGTAAAGATGACAGTCAATCGTGTACCTCTCAAGAGTCATGAGTCTAAAGGGAAAGACAGAGCTGTCAACAGATAATGCATTATGATAAACCTTATATTAGATTATAAGAAGAGTTCTGTGGACACAGAAAGAAGCAACTAACTTTCTGGATTAGGAAGGGAAGGAAGCAGCATTTGAGCTGTTACTTTAAAAGGTGAGCAGAAACAGTGTGCTAGGCAAAACACAGAAACAGGCACTAGATAAAAAAGTAGATGTAAAGATAAAGGTCATGAAAAGTGGTGCTACACTCAGGGGAAAGTGAGGGATCCAGTACAACTAGAGTGCAGGGTAGGCTGAAATACAGGCAGGAGCCAAACTATACATCCTGAACAACAACCTAGGGGGGAGCCAAACTATACATCCTGAACAACAACCTAGGGGTCTGGGATGCCAACTAACTAACTTGAAGCTCACTGCCTCCAATGCCCCTGCAGTCAGATGGACATGACTCCATCATGGCACTTATCATATTCTACTGTAATGTTAGCTGTCTCACTGGCCACTTCATGGTGATCTCCATGAAGAGAGGAACCTTGTCTTCTGAATTTTCTAGGGTACTAAGCATACTGTTTGACACAGCAGATAATTATTTCATAAAAGTTTAATTTTTAAAAATCAAATCATTAAGTGTTTGGGACTTCCCTGGCAGTCATACTCCCACTGCAGGGGGCATGGGTTCAATCCTTAGTTAGAGAACAAAGATCCCACATGCCAGACAGCACAACGGAAAAAAAAAAAAAAAATTAGTGTTTAATAAATTAGGAGGAGGCCAAAAGAATATTTTTCAAAAAATTTTAAAGCAGAGAGATGACAGAAACAAAAAAACAAAAGTCTTCTTGAAATTGCTTATCCATACTCACCACTAACTTCTCAAGAATACAAAGAGCTAAATGATTACTACAGTGTAGCTTTTGCTTGAATAAAAAAGTCTCAAATGAATAGTTTTCAACTATTTCTCAAAATGAGTAGAAAAACCATTCTTCCACTTGACATCTTCATAGGCTACCTGTTCAGGCAGCACCTCTGATTCTGTCAGGGATGTATGAATGGTGGTACAATCTACTTGGGGACTCTATCCACATTGAGTGTTTCAGTTCAGTGCAAAAACAACTAAAGAAAAGCCTAACGTGTGACACGAAATCCTTGTATGCCATTGCGAAGAGAACGAATTTCATCCTACACAAGATAGAAAGCCACTTAAGTATTTTAAGCAGAAAGTGAAGTGGTCAGGACTTCATTTTAGATACCTTCATCTGCAAGGTAACATTTTAAGTGAGAGTTTAGCTCAGAGGAAGGGAAAGCCAGTTAGAGACTATTGAAAACTGGATTGCCAAAGACTTAAAACTGGAGCAGCAACAGTAGGAAAGATGAAAATGATGAATTTTAAAATATTTAGGAAATCAAGTCAGCAGCATTGAGTGTCCAGCTAGGTATACAGGAAGTAAGAGGCAGTTTTCAGTGCAGATGAAGGGTGCTGGTTCCATTATCTGAAATAGGAAAAATCTTTTCAGGTCTTCAAGAGGAAGTGATGGTGGTTAGTTCAGTTTTAGACATGTTAAACTATGATTCCCAGAGAACAACCAAATGGAGACATGTAATAGAGTTAAGTACATCAGAATGGGCTTGAAGGAAGAGGTAAAATATTGGGACACATGGTATCAGAAGATCCTGCTCAAAAACAGGATAAAGAGCAGTCTGGGGAAGCTGAAATTCTGGGGAACACGAATGTGTAAATACTAGAGAAAAACAAGTGAAGGAGAAGAAAAACAATCAGAATGGTACAAACTAAGAAAAGAAAGTGTCAAGAAGGAGGGTCCTCTCCATGATGGAGTATTAGGTAGAAGCAGAAGCCATTAGGCAGTGAGCAAATGGAGGATGAGGAGTAGTCCTCCAGAGAATAGAAAAGGGTCTTTTAAGAACACAGTGAGAAAGGAAAGCCTCAAGTGACAGGGTATGGTTGGACATGGTTTCAAAAGAAAATACATTTCTTGAGTTATTTATTGTTTTCAGATGACACAGGTTTATGCAGATTTGTAATCAGTCTGTCAGTAAAGTTTAAAGAATATAGGAAAAACCAAAGAAAAGAGACAGCCAGAGGAGGGATCAGGACAAGCAGAGAGACAAAACTAGAGCTGAGTTCTGGGACCCAGACCTGAAAGCGTGCCCAGAGGAGAAGGAATGGCTTGTGCTCTGAGTAGATGTGAAAGTCACTCAGTTGTGTCCAACTCTTGGTGACCCCACGGACTATGCAGTCCATGGAATTCTCCAGGCCAGAATACTGGAGTGGGTAGCCGTTCCCTCCTCCAGGGGATCTTCCCAACTCAGGGACTGAACCCAGGTCTCCCGCATTGCTGGCGGATTCTTTACCAGCTGAGCCACCAAGGAAGCCCTCTGAGGAGAGAGGGCAGAAAAGAAAGATGAATGGAACATATCAGAGAAGCTGAAACAGATAATACACATCATCTTACATTCCTTTTGTAAAATAGAAGGCAAGTTTGCAGAATGAGGGACTTGAGGAGAATGGTAGGATTTTTCACTGAGGAGCTACGCAAGAAAGGCAGCAGGATTACTAAGCAGGCTATGCTGAGATTGAGCAGAAGCTGGAGAGTAAGATTATATTATTTTTCTAGCTGTACTCAGCAGTCCAGAGGGTAGACAGTTCAACTGACCTGGGTCAGAGGGCAAGACGACAAAGAAATGAAAGGATACTGGCAATATAGAGGTTTGAAGTGATGGGCCAACAGGTCTGCTCAGGAAAGAAGCAAAGAAAGAAGAGGGCTGATGAAACAGGAGAAAATAGAGGGAGGCAAAAAGGAACAGGAGGCCTCAGTATGGTTAAAAAATAGGCTTAGTATGAGTGAGAGTGTGAAACAGCTGGACAGGCCATTCTGGTCAATCTTCCAACACAGAAGGAGACTTTTTTTAATGCAGAGTTTTCACCTACGTCTCTAACTCCTCCTCCTGAAGCACAAACTCCCAGGTAGGGGTAAAAACAAGACACTAGATATTCTACATCTATGACAATCAGATTAATACTTGGAGACAATCTGAGTTACCTAAGACCTACTAATATGCATGAATACTGTAAACACTTGATGAGAAACCACATGATCTCGTAAACTCATTCAAGTTTATAACTCCACAAAAACACAAATAGATGTACTGTACTCCCTCTAAAGGTAGCCTCTGTTTGGGAAGACTAGCATTGCAGCAACTGTGTCAGACATTTAAATTAGTAAACACTATCTTCTTAAAGTCAATTGTCCTTATTTTGAGGTCTGGGAGGTAACAAGGTAGTTTTTTAATCACTCAGTTGTGTCTGACTCTTTGCGAGCCCATGGACTGTAGCCCACCAGGCTCCTCTGCCCATGGGATTCTCCAGGGAAGAACTGGAGTGAATTACCATTCTTTTCTCCTGGGGATCTTTTTGACCCAGGGACTGAACCCAGGTCGCCTGCATTGTAGGCTGATTCTTTACCATCTGAGCTACCAGAGAAACCCAAAGTGGTATCAGGAGGCAAAATAATTGCATTCAAAATACCATTATTAAAATCTCCAGTTTAAAAAAATACAATTTGTGGACTTAATGATTTTTTAACAAGTAAACTTCAACTTACCTAGATCTGGCCATTAATATTTTTAGCCTCTGCTGCAGCATCAGGAGTTTAATCATACTTCAAAACACCATGTTTTCTTTGTTTGCTGACTTAACCTAGAATTAACAAGAAAAAGTCAAGAATTTGTTATTTTTTTAAAGACAGTTTTTCTTATGAGACTTCTGGCAGCACTGTTAGTTCAGTAAATCTATTTTAACAAACCAAAAAGTCTAAATTTTTATTAAAATGTAGTATTTTAAAAATTAATATAATGTCTACATGGTACCAATTAACACAGCCTTTTCGAAAGAACAGTAAAAATGCAGTAGCTTTAAAAGCCCATTTTAGCCAATGGCAGGCTAATTCTCCATCTCCAGTCACATCTCTTAAACCTCACTGTCACTCCTCCTCCCAGAGTTGCCTCTAGAATCCACGCTCTGTATCTTCCTAATCCACAAGAGCCCCCAGAATAAAATCAGAAGTGTCAGTCATCAGAAAATAGTATCAACAAGCACGCCACAGAGCCTCGGGATAATGACATAAATTATAGCAATAAATTACAATCTAGAGTTTCAAGAGATTACAATATACTTTTGAAAAATTTCTGGTTAATTTATTCACTTTTTACAACACATAAAAAAAAATCAAATTCAAACGAGCACTAGCATTTACTGAATAGCTATACTATACTAGGCATTATGTTAGGGGTTTTACAAAGCCTCATTTTAATCTATATATTAACAAGTATGACTAATACCCAAAACGAACATTTCCAAAACCATGAACCCACACACAAACAAAATTTTTCATGCTGGACTTCTAACCTATACATAAAATTAGTGGCTCAGCTAGGAGTTTGCTCACTTGTGAGCTGCTGCTACACCCCACATTAGGGTGGGCTGCAACCAACTACCTTTTCCTTAGCAGTTTTTTTCCCCCTCCAGAAGTTTAACATACATCATGCTTTACCTCTAGCTTATAAAACTGTCCAGCTAATTCTACCATAAATCGTTCCTCTTATGTGATGTTTGTCCAGCTCTCTCTTTTAAGAGATTTTAGCCAATTAACTAAGAAAAAAAAATCTCTCTTCTTTTTATTTGATCCACTCATAAGCATCCTGCAACCCCTAACCTGAAAAGAGTTTATTCATAGTAAGCATGATTAAGAGATATATCCCAGTATCAAGGAAAAGCTGTAAGTTCTAAAATGAAGTTAAACATACAAAAGAACCAGTGTGCAAATCTATAAAGCTCTTGATAATATTAAAAATCCTCTATGAGAAACTCTGGAAAATTTATATTCTCACCTTCAGATCTTTTTTCTTTTATTTCTAATTTTTAAAATTTTGGGAAAATACACATAACATAAAATTTACCATCTTACCCATTTTTAAGGGTACAGTTTAGTAGTGTTAAATATATATTCAATACTGTACAACCAATCTCAAGAACTCTGAAACTTTACAGCCATTAAAAAACAACTCATTTCCCCTCCACCCAAACACTAGCAACCACCAATCTACCTTCTGTTTTCATGAGTCTGACTAAACACTGCGTATAAGTAAGATTGTACAGTTCAGTTCAGTCGCTCAGTCGTGTCCGACTCTTTGTGAGCCCACGGAGTGCAGCACGCCAGGCTTTACCTGTCCTTCATATCTCCAGGGTTTGCTCAAACTTATATCCATTGGCATGACATGAGATTGTACAGTATTATCTTTTTTGTGCCTGCCTTGTCTCACTTAGCATAATGTCTTCACGGTTCATCCATGCTGTAATACCTGTCAGAGTTTTTTTCCTTTTTTTTTTTTTTTAAACTTTTTATTTTGTGTTGAGGTATAGCCGATTAACAATGCTATGATAGTTTCACGTAAACTGAAAAAGGACTCAGCTATACATATACATGCATTCTTGCTCCCCTAAACTCCACTCCCATCCAGGCTGCCACATACCACTAATCAGAGTACTTTGTGCTATACAGTATCTCCTTATTGGTTACCCATTTTAAATACAGCAGGGTGTACAAGTCCATTCCAAACTCCTTAACTATCCCTTCCTCCCAGCAGCTGTAAGTTTATTCTCTAAGTCTGTGAGTCTGTTTCTGTTTTGTAACTAAGTTCATTTATATCATTTCTTTTTGGATCACACATATCAGGGATGTCAAAGAATATTTCTCGTTCTCTGTCTTACTTCACTCAGTACGACAATCTCAAGGTCCACCCATGTTGCTGCAAATGGCATCATTTCATTCTGTTTTACCAATCTTCATCCACTGCTCTGTCGATGCACATTTAGGTTGCTTCTATGTCCTGGCTATTGTTAATAGTGCTGCAATGAACACTGGGATGCATGTGTCTTTTTGAATTCTTTTCTCATGGTATGTGTCCAGTAGTGGGACTGCTAGGTCACATGGCAGTTCTATTTTTAGTTTAAGGAACCTCCATACTGTTCTCCATAGTATCTGCACCAATTTACATTCCTACCAACAGTGTAGGAGGGTTCCCCTCCCCCCACAACCTCTAGCATGCATTGTTTGTGGATTTTTTGATGACAGCCATTCTGGCTTGTGTGAAGTGATATCTCACTGTAGTTCTGATTTGCATTTCTTTAATAATGAGCAATACTGAACATCTTTTCACATGCCTCTTGGTCATCTTTATGTCTTCTTTGGAGAAATGTCTGTCTAGATCTTCTGCCCAGAATTCCTTTCAAAGACTGACTAATATTTCACTGAATAAAAACTTGCTAATTCATCCATCGATGGACATTTATCTACCATCTGGCTATTGTGAATAATGGTGCTATGAACATGGATGCACAAATATCTCTTCAAGACCCTGCTTTCAATTATTTTGGATACATACCCAGAAGTGGTACTGCTGGATCATACAGTATTTCTATTTTAATTTTTTGAGAAACTTACATACTGCTCTCCACAGTATATCTTTAGAGAAATGTCTATTCAAGTCCTTTAACCATTTTTTAATCAGGCTGTCTGTTCTTTTTGTTGACTTTTAGTATAAGTTCTCTATATATTCAGGATATTAACCCCTTATAAAATATATGATTTGCAAATATTTTCTCACATTCTTTGGGTTGTCTTTTTCACTCTGTCATATATTGTTTGAGGTAACAAATTTATTTCTCATTAAGTCCAGTTTGTCTACTTTTGCTTTGGTGCCCATGCTTTTGGTGTCATATTCAGGAAAGCACTGTCGAAACCAACGTCATGAAGCTTTTGCCGTATGTTGTCTTCTAAGAATCTCATTGTTTTATGTCTTACATTTAGGTCTTTGATCCAGTTTGACTTAATGTTTGTATATGGTGTTAGGTAAAGGTCCAAGTTCATTCTTTTGCATGTGGCTATTCAATTGTCCCAGAAGCATTTGTTGAAGACTCGTTTCCCCACTGAATGGTCTTAGTACGCTTTTCAAAACTTATTTGACCAGACGTAGGAGGGTTTATTTCTGGGTTTTCTATTCTATTCCACTGGTCTATGTCTGTATTTATGCCAGTACCACACTCTTTTTACTATGTGGCTTTGTAATAAGTTTAGAAATCAAGAAGTATGAGTCATCCAGTTTTAAGATTGTTTTGGCTATACAGGGTTCCAAGATTCCATATGAATTTCAGGATAGGCTTTCCTATTTTGGGGGGAAAAATCATTGGCATTTTGACAGGGATTGCACTGAATCTGTAAATCTCTTTGGATAGGACTGATGTTTTAACAATATTTTGTCCTCTAATCCATGAATATGGGATGTGTTTTTATGTCCTCTGTAAGCAGTATTCTGTAGTTTTGTGTGTTTTACCTCCTTGGTTAATTCCTGAGTATCCTATTTCTTTTGATGCCACTGTAAAAAGAACTGTTTTTGTAATTTCTTTTTCAGATTATTCACTGCAAATGTATAGAAATGCAACTAATGTTTACATGTTGACTTTGTACCCTGAATTCATTAGTTCTGAAAGTACTCTTTGTGTGGAATCCTTAGGGTTTTCCACATACAAGATCATCTCACCTGCAAACAGAGATTGTTTTACTTCTTTTCTCTCAACTTGGATGACTTTGCTCTGGCTAGAACTTCCAATACTATGTTAAATAAAAGTTATGAGAGTGGGCATCATTGCTTAGTTCCTGATCTTGAGGGAAAAGCTTTCAGTCTTTTACTATTGAGAATGATGTCTGCTGTGGATTTTTCATATATAGCTTTCATTATGTTGAGGTGGTTTCCTTCTATTCCTAGTTTTTTTAATGCTTTTATATGAAAAGGTGCTGAATTTTGTCAAGTGCTTTCTTTGCATTAATTGAGATATTTTTTTTCCTTCATTCCGTTAATGTAGTGCATTATGTTGTACCATCCTTGCATTCCAAGAATAAATCCCACTTTGACATGGTATACAATCCTTTTATTATGTGACTGAATTTAGTTTCCTAGCATCTTGTTGGAGATTTCTCAATGTTTACAAGAGATACTGACCTGTAGTTTTCTTGTAATATCTTCATCTGGAATTGTTATCAGGTTAACACTGGCCTCACAGAATGAATTGCACAGTGTTCTCTCCTTTTCAATATTTTGGAAAAGTTTGAGGACAGACAGTAGTTCTTTAACTGGTAGACTTCACTGGTGGAGCCAGGGCTTTTCTACGCAAGAGATTTTTTTTATTATTACTGATTCAATCTCCTTACATTATAGGTCTATTCAGATTTTTCTATTTCTTTGTGATTTAGCCTTGGTAGGTTTTGTATTTCTAGGAATTTGTCCTGTTCATCTAGTTTCTTCAATTTGTTGGCATACAATTGTTCATATTACTGTCATAATCCTTTTTATTTCAGTATAATTGACAGTGATGTCATCAGTTTCACTTCTGGTTTTAGTAATCTGAGTCTTTCCTCCTTTTTTCTTAGCCCATCCAGACAAAAACTTGTCTATTTTGTTGATGTTTTAAAAAACCAAACTTTTGGTTCACAGACTTTGTTTTTCTATTCTCTATCACATTTCTCTCTCCTTTACTCTTTATTATTTCCTTTCTTCTGCTAGTTTTGGTTTCAGTTTGCTCTTTTTCTATTTCCTTAAGCTATAAAGCTATAGATCTTTTTATATTTTAACATAAGCATTTATAACTACCCAAATCCCTCTTAGCACTGCTTCCATTGTGTCCTTAAGTGTTGGCGTATTATGTTTTCATCTTCTTTTGCCTCTAAGTATTTTCTAATTTCCTTTGTGATTTCTTCTTTGATTTGTTGTTTAAAAGTACATTGTTTAATTCCCACAATTTTGTGAATTTCCAGTTTTCTTTCTGTCATTGATTTCTAACTTCATCCTCTTCTAACTGAAGATGATACTTTGTATGATATTTATCTTTGAAAATCTTTTGAGACTTAATTTGTGGCCTAACATCACAGTCTACCCTGGAAAATGTTCCATGTATTCTTGCCCTATTGAACATTTTATCACTATATAATATATTCATCTCTTTTAACTTTTTAAAACTTAAAGTCTAGTTTGTTTCATATTAGTACATCCACACCTGCCCTTCTTTTGGTTACTAATTGCATGTAATATCTTTTCCATTTTTGCAATTTTTTGTCACTGAATCTCACGAGTCTCTTATAGACAGCATATAGTTGGATCATGTTTTTATCTATTCTGCCAATCTGTCTTTTAACACTGATAAGGAGAGCTTTGTTATTGCTGCTGTTTAGTCACTAAGTCATGTCCACGACTCTTTTGCGACCCCATGGACCGTAGCCTGTCACACTCCTCTGTCCATGGGATTTCCTAGGCAAGAATATAGAGTGGGTTACCATTTTCTTTTCCAGGGGATCTACCCAACCCAGGGATCAAACTCGTGGCTCCTGGACTGGCAGCTGGATTCTTTACTGCTGAACTGCCAGGTATTACTTCTATCATATTACTGTTTGCTTTCTATATGCTTTAAGCTTCTTTGTGTTAAGCTGTAGTAAAATGTTTAAATGCCTTTCTCAGTTCCTTCTGTGTATATTCTATGGCTATTTTCTTTGTGGTGACCATGGGGAGTACATTTAACACATTAAAGGTATAACAGTTCTACTTGAATTTACAGCAGCTTAACTTCAATAACACACAAAAACTCTACTCCATTACAACTCAATCCCCACTCCTTTCAGTACTGATGTCACAAAATTACATCTTTATATACCATGTGCCCCAAAATGTAAACTAATAATTAAATGCATTAATCTCTTAAATTACATAGAAAATAATTACAAACCAAAGATAAAACAATATGAGCTTTTAGGCTAATAATTTTTTCCTTTAAATGTATTAATCTCTAAATCATGTAGAAAATAAAAAGTATGGTTATAAATCTTTGTTACAATAGAAGTAGCTTTTATAATTCCCTCTGTATTTACCTTCATTGAGATCTCTATTTCTCCTGACAACTTCAACTTGCTGTCTAGAGTCATTTTGTTTCACCTTGCAGAACTTCCTTGTGCATTTCTTGCAAAGCAGGTCTAGAGGTAATGAACTCCTTCAGCTTTTGTTTACTTGGGAATATCCTAATTTCTCACTCACTTTTGAAGGACAGTTTTGCTAGATAACAGGATTTTTGATGGGTAGACTTTTTTTTCTTTTGGCACTCTGAATATATCAGCCTACTCCCGTCTGGCCTCCACAGTTTCTGATGAGCTATCTGCTACTAATCTTACTGAGAATCCCTTGTAGTATGTGACAATTAAGTCTTCATCCTGCTGTTTTCAAGATTTCTGGCCTTTGTCTTTTGGAAGGTTGACTATAATGTGTCTTGTTCTATGTCTCTTTGACTTAATCTTTCTTGGAGTGCAATGAGCTCCTTGGATGTTTATGTTCATGTCTTTTATAAACTTTGGGACGTTTTCAACCATTATTTCTTCAAATGTTCTCTCTGCTCCTTTCTTTTTAGGACTTCCACAGAATGTACATTGGTCGGTCTGACAGTGTCCCACAGGTCCCTCAGGCTGTTTGTTTTTTTCCAATGTTTTCCTTGGGAATCTTAAATCTTTGTCTGCTGATTCTTTGTTCTGCCTGCTCACATCTGCCTTTGAATTTTTGTACTAAATTTTTCATCTTAGTTACTGTACTTTTCAGCTCCAGAATTTCATGATGCTGCAAATGGCATTATTTCATTCTTTTTATGGATGAACAGTATTCCACTGTATATATACATACGACATCTTCTTTATCCATTCATCTGTCAATGGACATTTAGGCTGCTTGTGTTTACTATAACATCTTTGTTATAGTAAACAGTGCTGCTATGAACATTGGGGTGCATATATCTTTTTGAAGTAGTTTTCTCTGGATATATGCCCAGGAATGGGATTGCTGGATCTTTTATGAGTGCCAGTCCTTTAAATTTTCTGGATATCACTTTAGTAGGTGGGGGAGGGACTTGCAACAATGAGGTATGTGCAACAACAATAGATGCTCATCTTTGTCTACATCTCTGTGACTAGAAGCAGCAATCTCTGACCCAGTTACAGATTGCTGATATTTGGAGAAGAGGGTACTTTTTGCCTACTCTGTCTCCAAAAGCTGTGTGAAAGCTGCATAAAGGTGGCAAAAGAGGATGGCTACAATTTTACATCTGAGCCCTTTCCTGGCAGCACAAGCCTTCAATAGTTCCATAGTTTCAAATCAGTTACTTCAGATTCTGCTATCTAGGTGGGAAGACAGATTCCTGATGCTTCCTACTCCAGCTTCCCAGAATCCTCTGTAGGGCTCTTCTTGGGGATCAATATTATTTAGCTTCACTGTTTTAAATTACTTTATTAGCAGTGCCAAATATTGTGACTTTTTTGCTTGCTTTTTTACTGCTTTTCAGTGCAAATATACAGCATATCAGTTGTAACAGGAATTAAATGACTTTTGTGCCTCATTTAAAAGGGTGTGCTGTGCTGTGTGCTGTGCTAAGTTGCTCCAGTCGTGTCCAGCCCTTCTTGACCCTACGGACTACTATGGCCCGCCAGTCTCCTCTGTCCATTGAATTCTCCAGGCAAGAATACTGGAGTGGTTGCCATGCCCTCCTCCAGGGGATCTTTCCGACTCAGAGATTGAACCCATGTCTCTACGTCTCCTGCATTGGCAGGCGGGTTCTTTACCACAAGCGCCACCTGGAAAGTCCATTTAAAAGGATATTTCCTGTAAAAAAAATACATTCTGAGTTCCAAACAAGTGATATAACACGGTACTCCTGGAATGAACACACTGAGTGGACAGAGGGTATCTTGCCTTTGACTTTGGAACATGAATGCCACAGATATCTTCTTTGGTTTCTTCTGACTAGCAGAAGGCTTAGAACTGAAAGGTGATTGGGAGGTAGTGAGCAGGAAGAAGTAGTATAGCCACTATATAGAGCTATAATCTTGTAACATGGATTTTTTTTATAGAACACACACACACATACATAATCAACTGTGAGTTTATACTCAAGGGAAATACAATGATTTTACCAGAAAAATTATCAAAGAGCTAAAAGCTACACTAAATACAATCAACTAACATGCTTTTTAAATAAACTGGTTTTAAAGTCTCTACTTTATACCAGACATAGATTCACTTGGATTATCTCAATCCATAGGACCACCCTGTGAGGTAGGCACTGCCATTTTTCTATGAAGCAAATAAAGAAACCAAGGCTTGAAGAGGCTAGGTAGCTTTGCCAAGGTTAACAACTGATAAGAGGAAAGGCCAGAATTAAATCCAGATCTGACTACAAAGTCCAGGTTCTAATTAATATATGTAAATAGCTTAAAATAGAGCTCAGCATATACTAGGCATGTAGTAAATGATAGCTTCTCAAATAATAACAATAATTTATTATTGTACGCCTTTGGCACTCAGTCAAAATTTCTATGCCTAAAATTTCTTATTCATAAGATTAGGACACCTATTTCACAAAGTTATTATGAAAACCAAATAAATTCTGGCTATAAAGACATTTAGAAAAATATACTGTGTTTAAAAAGACAGTCATTATTATATCACCGCTACATGTAAAATCCTGTCTCGTATCACAAAGGAGCCTTTTGCACTGTAGACACAAAAGCCCAGAATTTAAGCACCATCCTCGTAACAAAAGTTACAGTAATATCTTTAGTAAAGCTGTCTTAAATGATTTCAATATAAATTCTTGCAGAATGACAGGCAAAGAGAACACTGAACTGTATTCATTAGCATGATTATACATTTGTTGCTCAGGAAGATATATTTGCTCTCTAGGTTCACTAGCATGGAGGGTGAACTTGGCTTTTACTACACTAGTTATGTACAAATACAGCCATGACAGAATATCTACAGTTAGAAGCATAACAATATAACTATATTTTGGGCACAGCTAACTGCCATATTTATTGATAATTACATTAAGACAATCAAGAGAACAGCATTCAAAAACCGTATTCTTTGTGTCAGTGGTCTGGTTGATTGTTTTTAAACTACTGGGTAGGTCTTTTCTTGTTTTCATTTTTATTTATTTATTTTTATATTTATTTAATTATTTGGCTGTGCTGGGTCCTGGTTGCAGCATGCAGGATCTTTTACTTGTCACATGCGGGTTCTAGTTGAACCTGGGCTCCCTGCATTTGGGAGCACGAAGACTTTGCCACTGGACCACCAGGGAAGTCCCTCTTTTTTCCTGTACTGATATACCTTAGTTGTCTGTTTATTCTTAACATTGCTAAGGATCTTTTTTAAATTTACATTACTCTAATGAGGAGAAATTAAAAAAAAAAAAAGTTAAGGAAGGAAATTCTCAGTACATTCTGCTAGTCACTAAACCAGAGCCATTCTGTAAAAAGTAAGGATACATGCAACACAGTTTCCTTGGTTAGCTGAAATTTTAAAATACATATGTACACAGTAAAACAAAAAAGTACTCAAGTATTTTTAAGCATCTATCCATGAATATGGTGTATCTGCATAACTCTAAATTTTCTTCAGGTTTTTTATTCTATTAAGGGAAATATTGGTGAACCACTCCCTTTTTTAACTCTCAAAAAAGTCAACTGCATTACTTAAAAATCACTTCAATATCTGGTGTACTTTATTTTCTGGAAACTTCTTATGTTTAATCTAAATTCCTTGTATTGCAACTTAAACCAGATTCCTCTCATTTTAGTCTTCTCTGTAAGAGACAAGTAAAACCAGGATTATCAAAAAAGATGAAGTACATGCCTATACATATTTGAACAGCCAGAGATTTATTTTCCTAAGGATAAATCTAAAATATTAATAAAGTAACATTTATTTCTTTTAGACATAGTTTTTTAATTAAGCTAACAAAAAGTTACTTAGTAAATAAAAATGATTGTAAACTGCTATCAATAAAAATGAGTTCATTTTTCCATCTATACAATAAAGCATCAAACAAGTATTTTCTGAGCACCAATTCTCTTTGCCAGGCACTGAGTTAAATGTTAAAGAAATAAAGATGATATACACATTCCCTGATTCTAAGAAATTTACTATTTAGTGAGGGAGGCAGACAAGGAAAGCAATACAGGGTAGAGCTACATATCCATGCAACAGTGCCATGTGAACATTTAACTCAGAGCAGAAGGAAAGGCAGAAGTGATCATGGAGCCACTAAGTCAAGTCCCAAAAGAGAGATGGGCATTTGCTAGGGCAAGGGCAATCCAAATTAAGAAGACTGCATACTATTAGGTTAGTAAAAAGTAACTGCAGTTTTGCACTGCTGAAATTTGCCAGTTGCTATTAGAATACATTTTAAATAAATGTGATTATGGTACACATCATTCTAATGTGCATTTCTCACTTTATGTTTTGTTGTTAGTAACTTATCACATGCTATTTATTTTATATTTATTTTAGACTATGGAAATGATATTAAACAAAAAGCAAATTCAAGGGATTTTGTTATTCGAGTTCAGAATGGGTTGTAAAGCACTGCGGACAACTTGCAACATCAACAATGCATTTGGCTCAGGAACTGCTAACAAACATACAGCACAGTGGTGGTCCAAGAAGTTTTGCAAAGGAGACAAGCATAGTGGCCGGCCATCGGAAGTTGACAACCACCAATTGAGAGCCATTATCAAAGTTGATCCTCTTACAACTAAACGAGAAGTTGCTGAAGAACTCAATGTTGATCATTCTATAGTCATCTGGCATTTGAAGCAAATTGGAAAGGTGAAAAAGCTCAGTAAGTGAGTGTCTCGTGAGCTGACCAGAAATCAAAAAATAATAATAATCGTCATTTTAAAGTAAAAACTGCAATGCCTGCAGCCGGCATTGGTCAACTGAAAGGGCCCAATTCTTCACGACAACACCCAATCACACATCACACAACCAGCACTTCAAAAGTTGAACGAATTGGGCCTCCAAGTTTTGCCTCATCTACCATTATTCATCTGACCTCTCCTGCCAACGGACAACCATTTCTTTAAGCATCTTAACAACTCTTGCAGGGAAAATGCTTCCACAATAAACAGGATGCAGAAAATGTTTTCCAAGAGTTTGCCGAATCCCGAAACACGGATTTTTACACTACAGGAATAAATAAACTCATTTCTCATTGACAAAAATGTGTTGACTGTAATGGTTCCTATTTTGATTAATAAAGATGTGTTTGAGCCTAGTTATAATGATTTAAAATTCATGGTCCGAAACCGCAGTTACGTTTGCACCAACCTAATAAAGCACAGAAACCTAAAAGAACATGACAGCCTCCAAAAGCATATAGCTCCTTTTAGTTGGAATGTAGGGTATGCACTGGAAAATAATAGGAGACAGTCAGGAAGGTGGGCTCATGCCATTTCATGAAGTGCCAGTTTGTACTGCTGAGGACAATTCACATTTTCCCTTACAACCTTACAGATGCCACTAATGTTCGACCAAAATACTTTCCTATAGAAGAAAGTCTAGAAAAATACAGTGAGAATATCTAATTCCTAAGAATAAAATTAATGGTGTTCTACTATAATGCCTGAGGTCTAACCAGTAAGTCACAGCATCTATCTTTAAACATAAACATACTTCCAACAGTATCCAGACCTGCAATGAGTGTCACTGTAAGATCATGACCTCAACATCAGATTCTCCCCATTTCATTTCTGGAAAATGTTATCCACTTTAACACATTGAATTTGACAAAATCACTTTCAATCATGCATTTGGATTTAGGATAGAAATCCAAGAATCTGTATGTATATCTTTATCTACCATCCATATTACTATCAGTCAAGAATTTGTGTGTATGTCTGTGTGTTTACCAAATACTGAGAAAAAAGTACTAAAATGGCTTAAGATACAAAACACAACCTCTACCTTTAATAACACCAGTCATAATTCAATCCTGGAATCATCTATAATCTTGGAACATACTTAAACTCAAAAACAGTGGTGATGAAATTTACACAATTAAATCTAGGTGCCCATAATCTCTGCCCTAAGATGTGCAGGTTAGTAAAACAAAAGCAAATTGCACACCTACAGATGTGCAAACCCAGTACATGAGTCACACTCTGCCTTAGCTAATCCAATACTGTAATCAGTTCCAATGGCAACAATCCGAGCACCTTCAATCACAGGAAAATTATTATCAGCCTCAGGAACTCCCAAAGAAAGTCTTAGTTTAAGTCCTCTGTTGTAATACAAAAATATGTACCAGAAAATCAAACACTGTTGTCCAGCAACATCAAGGGGTGCAAAATCTGTTCGACAGATCACGTAGCTCTCTGCACTAAAAATACACAGACTGTACCACAGAAAGAATACACATGATTGAAAGGCAGCAGCAAAAAAAAGTATAGGCGTTCTCCAGAAAGTATTTATCATAACTCTGAAAACTGGGATGATTACATATATCAGATCTCATGGAGATGGTACATTCAATTTTCTGTGTTTATATCAGAATGCTGTGTTGGTGTTCTTCAACTCAGTGATTATTTCTATATATCAATTCTTACAACTGTGTCAAATTAACCAATGACTGCTTGATCCTTATAAGAAACTTCTAGTTTATAAATTTAGTAGTAGATACTAGCCCCCTAGCAGGGACTGAACGCTAGTATAATAACTATTTAACTTAGAAGGTTTTACTAAACTGACCAACAATAAGAGGTAAAGTCCAAATATGAACTTTATAATCTTTTCCCTACTATGACACAACTAATAGTTCTTTAAAAGCATTTGGCTTTATGGCTTATTCTTTAAAACAGCAAAACATTAAACACAAACCACTTATACTTCAATTTCGTGTTAAAGAAATATATAAATTATTCAATATCAATCCAAACTGGTGGCTCAGACGGTAAAGAATCCATCTGCAATGTGAGAGACTTGGATTCGACCCCTGGGTTGGGAAGATCCCCTGGAGAAGGGAACTGCTACCCACTCCAGTATTCTGGCCTGGAGAATTCCATGGACTGTAGAGTCCATGGGGTAACAAAGGGTCAGACACGACTGAGTGACTTTCACTTTCACAAATATCAACGTAACACTACAAGACATACAAGAAAATCTCTAGGCATCTTCAATTTTTATATAATATGCTTTACCTAGAACTAAATAAATATTAATGAAGAATAACAGAAAAGTAAATAAAAAGATAGTTTTCAAAACTGAATACACAGGTATATAAGAGAAATATACCATAAACCTGTATTTTCAAACTCAGGTGATTATCATACTAGTTACTAGACTTATTAAAAATCTAAATATTGATTGTGTGTATGTAAAGCATACACACATATTCAATTTGCTCAAAATACGTTAAACCAAATGCCAAGCAACTCAAAAAAAACAAAAACCTTAAAACAAACTGCTTCATGAATAGGTCACTCATGACTTTCCGTGTCTGTCTCAGTCCAAATTATCTAAGGAAACAGGCTTGATAACTTATTTTACACTTTTAAAGCAATGTCTTAAAAAATAAAAAAGATAAAATCATTCTTTTAAAATGCAATATGGTGTTCTGGATTGAATCTTAGAACAGAGAAGGACATTAGTAGAAAAACTGGAAAAAATCCAAATAAAGTCTGTAGTTTATAGTATTATACCAGTGTTAATTGCTTAGTTTTGACAAGTGTACCCAAGTTATATAAGATTAACATTAGGGAAAACTGAGTAAAGGATATATGAGAACCACTGTACTATCTTTGCAACTTTTCTGTGATTCTAAAATTGTTCCAAAAAAAAAGCTTTATTTCAAAAATCACCTTGTATGCCCAGTAGCAAGTTTGAGAGGATTCTCATTTTAAAAAATAACACTTAACGCTTACTTTTCTCTCCATCATTCCTAAATAAAATGCATAAACCTAGGGAAAAAAAGACCAGACTAAAAGACATTAAAATGTTAACACTGGCTCACTAGGTAGTAAGATGAAAAGTATTTTTTCTCACACACATATGAAGAGTGTGTATTCTATAGTGTGTGAACTGCTTTTATAATTAACAATAAATAGTTAACTAAAGAATATACAAACCAATCCCTTATTAAAGGCTCCTTCAGAAAGAAAAGCTACAAATGTCTAAGCAGAGCCCAAAGGCAGACGACATACGGAACAGGTTAGGGCAGAGTGTGAAAAACAGTGGCAAGAAAGATTGCCAGGAGAATGAATCTAAGTAGGCAATACCTAATTAGTAAATTCTGGAAACCTGCCAATACACAGAGCTTAACATCTACTCTTAGGCCAAAGGTGTTCACAGCAAGCAATGTTATGCTCAGAATTCATGTCTCAGGGAAGTGTCCCAACAGACCCCCTAATACCAGGAATTTACGGGATACATACCTTGGATTTATTCCAAACAAAAATGCAGTTGGACATGCACAACTTCCCAGTGAGAACTTCTAGAAATACTTCAGGACGACAGTGTGTTCTCTACATTTTTCTGCTTGTTCTTTCCTAACACCTTCCTATAACCTATGCCCAGTCTTTAGCCTACAGGATCTAAAAATGGTACTCTGACGTTATTCAGCAACATGGACAGAGACCATCAGGATAGCAGAATCAAATCCTATTTTGGAAGTCTGAGAGGTGAGTATCACAAAAAGTTTTCAATATCTTTGGAGCAAAATATATTCTGACAATCTCATTCAGCCATAAGAGGGGAAATTTTAATCAACAACAAATGTTGTTTAAATGTTTAAACAACAATCAAAATAAAATAACATCTGTCCCTTAAAGGGAAGTGCCAGTGGAATCAAACAGACTGCATTTTGATAAAGAACCTCTTTAAAGCTATAATCGGGGCAATTTATGTGTGTCAGGCTTTCTGTCTGGGTTTGGGGTTGTTTTTTAAAAACAGATTTTAACTCTTTCTTTATGGTCACCCTCACTCTCAGTTGATAGTTAGCATGTCCTAGAGCTGTCACTTAATAAACACGTATACACATTTCTTTGTTAAGTTTATTCTTTCAAATCCTAGACTCTGTAATCAGATACCCACGCCTATTAGGAACAGGTGCAAAAAAAGGCCCTCTACTCAGAGACCACACATTTTATGTCCAAGAACATAGTCATCACTTCACAAGCTTCTTAACAGCAATTGTAATAAGCATCAGAAGACTGTTTTGCTTACTTTCCAGTTCTTGGTCATGTTTAAGAAAGTAGAGGTTACCAAAAAAGTGATCTTCAGGGATGGTGACTGCAAGTATTATCACTGTTATTACTTCTAGTATCAATGAAGATATATACCATTTTCATTAAAACCAAGACACAACTGATTTTAAGATTGATATTTTGTATCCCATCAAGAAAGAGAAGGTTTCAATTAAACTACAGCATGCCACTGGTTGTAAAATACACCCAAATTTCAGTGAATAAAACTGGAAAATGTCCCTTGGAATCAATGAAATACCACACAATCAATGAAGACTATCAACTAACTCTAACAAAAGGATGTTTAAAATATCTTTTTCTTTATGCCTTCCTATATACCAGACAATAGTTACAATCAAGCAACAGGATTTTAGAGGCTTCCCAGATGGCGCTAGTGGTAAAGAACCTGGCTGCCAATGCAGGAGACATAAGTGATGTGGGTTCAATCCCTGGGTCAGGAAGATTTCTGGAGGAGGGCATGGCAACCCAGTCCAGCATTCCTGCCTGGGGAATCTCACTGATAGAGAAGCCTGGTGGGCTACAGTCCATGCGGTCATAAAGAATGGAACACGACTGAAGCAACTTAGAATGCACAACAGGATTTCAGTGTCTAAGACCCAATATTCTTTTGAGCCGTGATAACTATTTGTCCAGAGAACAATCCTGTATTGCAGACTATTGGTAACTATTTTCTCCATCTTCAAATGGGGAACTTAAGGGAAAAAAAAAATCAATCAATCAAGATTTTACTGAACGACAAATGTAGGATTTTTAGTGTCCCTGTCTAGCTTTAACAAAGACAATATGTACTCTCTCCCTAAAAGTTTGGTGGGGTTTTTGCTTCAGATTTATCTTGATCTTAAACTCAAAATATCAATCATCCATGATAAAGAGAATTCTGAAGAGCTGTATTCAAAACTATAGCTAAGGTCACTGGGGCTATTCCCTCTGAGCACAACTTACGATAAAACAGAATTTGAAAGCAATGGCTAGAACATCTCCTTTTTTAAAAAAAAAGACAAATGAGGAGAAACAAATCTCTATGGGAAACAGTCAGAATTTTTAAGATGTTTTCCTCTGTCACACTAGTGAAAATGCTCCTTCACTAGTACTAGCTGAAGTTATCTACCTTGAATTCTCTTTAAAAAAACAAACAAAGAAACCAAACCCCCACCCCAAGAAACAAACCAAGAACTTAGTTAATTCAACAGTTAGCTACAGGGAATATCAGTCTCATAAAATATTCTTGTTAAAGCCTTAAAATTTTTAATTTTCTGCATGCAAATTCCAAATTTGAATTCTCTGAAACTATTAACCCTGCTAAAAAGATGGTAGAATGTTTCTAAGGCAAGAATTTTAATCCTTATATAATGAATAAATGACCTATACCAGGTCTGCTCTCTTAATGCATTTTGAAATACCACATTAGAATCTAAAATAATGCTTCATTTTAAGCATTATAAATTCCTCCAATAGAAGGCAGTATCAATCTACGATAATGCTAGCAAAGCAGCATGATATAGTGCAAATATGAGCCTTAGAACTAGAAAGAGCTGCTGCTGCTAAGTTGCTTCAGTTGTGTCCAACTCTGTGAGACCCCATAGACAGCAGCCCACCAGGCTATGCCGTCCCTGGGATTCTCCAGGCAAGAATACTGGAGTGGGTTGCCATTTCCTTCCCCAGTGCATGAAAGGGAAAAGTGAAAGTGAAGTCACTCTGTCGTGTCCGACTCTTAGCGACCCCATGGACTGTAGCCTACCAGGCTCCTCCGTCCATGGAATTTTCCAGGCAAGAGTACTGCAGTGGGGTGCCACTGCCTTCTCCAGAAAGAGCTGAGTTCTTACTTAACATCTCTGAATCTATGTTTCCCCACAGGCAAGTTAAAAACACCACCACTGCCTAACTCATATGACTGTTACACGTTTAGAGGCTGCTGCAGAAATCTGGAGTCTAAATTAGAGTAGCAAACAATGAAGAAAGAGAAAGAAGGATGGATTAGAGCAATACTCAGAAGCATCAACAATACCTGCTAACCAACTAGACTGGGAAGAAAAGCAGGAGTCAAGGAGCATACCTACATTTCCACTTAGTTAATATCCATTGAAAGAGCTAGAAAACACAGGAATGACACAAGGTTTACAGAAGCAGATAGCTCAATTTTGAACATATTGTAATGCCTGTATATCCAAGTGGAAATGCTCAAAAGATAAACAGAAATACAAGTACAGAGGCGGAAGAAAGATCTGAACTGAAGATAAGGATCTAGGAGTCATCAGCTTATGGATGCAAGACAGGGGACAAAATGAGATTGCCCCAGTGAGAAGAAAAGTAAGACCTAGAGAAACTCAGAAACACCAACATTTAAGGAAACTACAGAGGAAGAGAAGCCCACAAAAAGAGATTGAACAGGCACTAAGAAGCAGGAAGAAAATCACCAATAATATGGTATCACAGGAACCTAGAGAAGACAATGATTCAAGGTGAGATGGGATACAGGGAACAGTCCAGTAAGACTGCAGAAACCATAGTAAGTTAGTCTGGAGAAAATAATATGTAGCAATAAGGAGGAGTGAGTCAACTGTCTTTAAGCTTTTTGTTTTACGGTATAATGGACTTAACTTGGACAAAACCACATGCATCTATGAGAATAACATAGATTTCCATCAATCTAACAAAAAACTGATTCCCTTTAAATGTTGAGTTCTTTCTCAGTCACTACCAATGTTCAGTAGATTCTGCTACTGGTTAAGCATTTGGATGAGATGACTTGAGTTTCTTACAACTGAAGTAAATTTCAAAAACTAAACTAAAAAATACTTTGCATTAAAAAGAACACAAGGAAAGATATAAGAAAAAAGCTTTTAAATACTTAGAAATACTTAGAAAAATGTAACGAAAAAGCTTTTAAATACTTAGAAACTAACAATGGTTCTATGGAATTTTAAAAACTGTATTCAATTAATCCTAAGCAAAATGCAAAGAAAAGACAAAGGAAGGAAAACGAGACAGAGATAACCCCAATGAACAGCAAGACAGAAAAACTGTTCATTTTTGGTCCATTTCAAGTTGTTTACAGTCTTGCCTGACAAAAGTCTTGCATGGCTTCCCCTATTCCCCCAAAACTAAAAATTAAAAAGACTTTTTAACAGCCTGGCCTACAAGGTCCCAAACACTTTAGTATGGTTTTCTGCCCTTCTGACTCCAGTACTGATCACAGGTGCTTTACAACTCTCCCCTCTACTCTTCTCCAGCCACACAGGCTGGCTCCGGGCTGTTTCTGAATACACTAAGTATGCTCCTACCTCAGTCAGTTCAGTCCAGTTCAGTCGCTCAGTCCTGTCTGACTCTTTGCGACCCCATGAACCACAGCACGCCAGGCCTCCCTGTCCATCACCAACTCCCAGAGTCCACTCAAACCCATGTCCATCGAGTCAGTGATGCCATCCAACAATCTCATCCTCTGTTGTCCCCTTCTTCTCCTGCCCTCAATCTTTCCCAGCATCAGGGTCTTTTCCAAAGAGTCAGCTCTTCGCATCGGGTGGCCAAACTATTGGAGTTTCAGCTTCAACATCAGTCCTTCCAATGAACACCCAGGACTGATCTCCTTTAGGGTGGACTGGTTGGATCTCCTTGCAGTCCAAGGGACTCTCAAGAGTCTTCTCCAACACCACACTTCAAAAGCATCAATTCTTCAGCGCTCAGCTTTATAGTCCAACTCTCACATCCATACATGACCACTGGAAAAACCACAGCCTTGACTAGACGGACCTTTGTTGGCAAAGAAATGTCTCTATTTTTTAACATGCTATCTAGGTTGGTCATAACTTTCCTTCCAAGGAGTAAGCGTCTTTTAATTTCATGGCTGTAGTCACCATCTGCAGTGATTTTGGAGCACAGAAAAATAAAGTCAGCCACTGTTTCTACTGTTTCCCCATCTGTATGCCATGAAGTGATGGGACCAAATGCCATGATCTTAGCTTTCTGAATGTTGAGCTTTAAGCCAACTTTTTTACTCTCCTCTTTCAGTTTCATCAGGAGGCTTTTTAGTTCCTCTTCACTTTCTGCCACAAGGGTGGTGTCATCTGCATATCTGAGGTTAATGATATTTCTCCCGGCAATCTTGATTCCAGCTTGTGCTTCCTCCAGCCCAGCGTTTCTCATGATGTACTCTGCATATAAGTTAAGTAAGTAGAGTGACAACATACAGCCTTGACGTACTCCTTTTCCTATTTGGAACCAGTCTGTTGTTCCATGTTCAGTTCTAACTGTTGCTTCCTGACCTGCATACAGGTTTCTCAAGAGGCAGGTCAGGTGGTCTGGTATGCCCATCTCTGTCAGGATTTTCCACAGTTTATTGTGATCCACACAGTCAAAGGCTTTGGCATAGTCAATAAAGCAGAAATAGATGTTTTTCTGGAACTCTCTTGCTCTTTCAATGATCCAGCGGATGTTGGCAATTTGATCTCTGGTTCCTCTGCCTTTTCTAAAACCAGCTTGAACATCTGGAAGTTCATGGTTCACGTATTGCTGAAGCCTGGCTTGGAGAATTTTGAGCATTACTTTACTAGCATGTGAGATGAGTGCAATTGTGCGGTAGTTTGAGTATTCTTTGGCACTGCCTTTCTTTGGGATTGGAATGAAAACTGACCTTTTCCATTCCTGTGGCCACTGCTGAGTTTTCCAAATTGGCTGGCATATTGAATGCAGCACTCTCACAGCATCATCTTTCAGGATTTGAAATAGTTCAACTGGAATTCCATCACCTCCACTAGCTTTGTTCATAGTGATGCTTCCTAAGGCCCACTTGACTTCACATTCCAGGATGTCTGGCTCTAGGTGAGTGATCACACCATCGTGATCATCTGGGTCATGAAGATCTTTTTTTGTATAGTTCTTCTGTGTATTATTGCCATCTGTTCTTAATATCTTCTGCTTCTGTTAGGTTCCTACCATTTCTGTCCTTTATTAAGCCCATCTTTGCATAAAATGTTCCCTTGATATCTCTGATTTTCTTGAAGAGATCTCTAGTCTTTCCCATTCTATTGTTTTCCTCTATTTCTTTGCACTGATCACTGCTACCTCAAGGCTTCTTTAATTGTTCTATCTAGAACACTCTTCTGCCAAATACCCACATAGCCTGTTCCCTTACTTGTCTTAGGTCTTTGCTCACAAACTAATTCTTAGAGAACTCTCCTGAGCATTCTGCAGAAAACATCTAAGCCTTTACTCCACAACAGCAACCCCTTTTCCTATTATACTGCTTTGGTTGGTGATTTAGTCATTAAGTCGTGTCTGATTCTTGTGATCCCATGGAGCCCACCAGGCTCTTCTGTCCATGGGATTTTCCAGGCAAGAATACTGGAGTGGGTAGTCATTTCCTTCTCCAGGGAATCTTTCCCACCCAGTGATCAAACCAGTGTCTCCTGCATTGCAGGTAGATTCTTAACCAAATGAGCCACCAGGGAAGCCCCATTATACTGCTATGTTATTCGCCAAATGACTATTACCAGCAGCAATCTTGTATTTTAATTTCTTCTTTGTTTCTTTCCTAAAGCCATAACAAAATGTAAACTCTGTGGGGGCAAAGACAGTTGTCTTCACTGCTGCATCCCCAGTGGCTTGAGAGTGCCATACACATGTTAATTGCTCAGATAGTTTTACTTTGAATGCATAAATACCCTATTATTGGATAATGTCTCACATTAGCAACACACATATGATAAATGATGCCTCTGAATATCTACAAATATTAAAACATATCGATAAAACTACAAATAATCTCATATTTCTACTGTTTAATATATTACTTAATAGTTATTTTTTTGTTTTTCTCCTACCAGTTTTATTGAGATATAATTGACATACAGCATGTATAAATTTAAGATGTATGGCATAATGATCTGACTTATAACATGAAATGATTACCACAATATAGTGAACATTCACTTTCTCACACAGATACAAATAAAATATTTTTTTTCTCCTTATGATGAGAACTCTTAGGACTTACTCTCTTGAAACAATTTTCATGTATAGCATTCAGAGGTGTTAATTATGTTTATCACACAGTACATTACATCCCTAGTACTTATCTTCTAACTGAAAGTTTATACATTTCGGCTACTTGCATTTTTTAAAATAAAACTTAAAACTGTCACTTAGATTTGTGTAAACACTGACAGTCACTTCATGAAAAATGCTTTGAATTTTACTATATAATGCCACAAAATTTCTCTTAGAAGTAATGCTATCAGGTGGTTTAAAAGTGGGAAAGTATACTCACAAGTTTCACATTGTATCAGATGTCTTCCTTTTCATACTACATAAAGACTGCCATCTGGATTGCAGTTTTTATACATGTGATGCCTAAAGAGTCTATCTGGGCAAGTCAATTGCCTAAGAGTCATTAACCAAGCTGTATCAATTCCTCCAGGCTAGGTCAGTCCTTGAAGTTCCTGAAGTCTTGAGATGGGCCTACTTGAAGGAGAATACTCTAGGACTGAGACTACTGTTTATATTAACCTTCAAAGGTGCCTAATATTAACTAGTATTGTCTTTGAATATCAGTTGAACTACCTGTGATGTGCATTTCCAAAACCAATATCTTTGGTCTAATTATTTTATATTTCTATGATTTAATTACTTGGGAGTTACTTCAGCTAAAAAAGGAATGCAATTACATAAGTGGAAAGCACAAGTTTGGAAAATCACAGGCTACTGAAATAATGGTTAAGCTATTAACAATATATTAATTTCTTCAAATATTTTCTTTCTCTGCATTAATTCATCCAAAAATCTGTTTAAAAATTCAAAGAATAAAGGGCTCATCTTTTTTTCCCTTCATCTACAAGTAAGCCAAAAGTAAAGCTAAAAGAGGCTGTAAATTCCTATTATGATAAGGCTGAAATTTGTTTAAGATTGGGTTAGCTACCACGCACATTTTCACTTTAATTAAATTACTAAAAAATAATATGTTTATTTGTTAAAACTAAGTATGACTGATAGAAAGGGAAAATATTCAGAATATATTACTCCTCCTTTTTACCAGCCAAGAAATATCTGGATTGGAGGCAACAAATGCTGTTTTCCTAATGTATGGACCCAGTAACACTTGGTGTAGTAATAAAAAAGATAACCAATTAATCATTCAAGTCTCCAAGGCAAAACTGTTCTGAAAATAGAAAAATAAGTTACTTATTTGAAATCAACATTTCTATTTAAATTACTAAAAATAAGATTATATTAAAGAGTTAAGAAAGAACTTCTAGGCAACAAATTACTCATTCAAAGGTGTTGTCAATATTTCTTACAAGAATTTTGGTTGATTTAAAGATTTAAAATTTTTATGATAGTAAAGGACTTAGATTATAATAAACACAACTTTCTAACACTTGTGAGTAGGCTTTCAGCTGGCAGCAAATGCAGCGTAATAAATGTTGAGCCTGTTTGCAAGAACCGGTTATGCAATATCCTCAAGCAAATTACTCTTTTACTAGATTTTTTAAAACTTGTGTTGTTCCAGGAGTAACATGAATTTAAGAGTGGAATATGAGCAAAAATCTGGTAACAGTTGTGAAGCACATGCTTTCTGGGCTTAAAAAACAAAAATTGAGGGTTCATCAATTTTTTTAAAATAAGCTTTTAGAACAATTTCAGAAAAAAACTGAGGATAATACAGATTTCCCATATACCCCAGACCCAGAGTTATCTATTAACATTTTATATTGATATCATAACTTTGTTACAACTGTTGTTCAGTCTCTCAGTCGTGTCTGACTCTTTGCAACCCTACTAACTGCAGCATGCCAGGCATCCCTGTCCTTCACCATCTCCTGGAGCTTGCTCAAACTCATGTCCATGGAGTCAGTGATGCCATTCAACCATCTTGTCCTCTGTCGTCACCTTCTTCTCCTGCCTTCAATCTTTCTCAGCATCAGAGTCTTTTTCTAATGAATCAGCTCTATGCATCAGGTGGCCAAAGTATTGGAGCTTCAGCATCAGTCCTTCTAATGAGTAATCAGGATTGATTTCCTTTAGGATTGACTGATTTGATCTCCTTGCAGTCCAAGGGACTCTCAAGAGTCTTCCCCAACACCACAGTTCAAAAGCATCAATTCTTCGGCACTCAGCCTTCTTTATGGTCCAATTCTCATATCCATACATGACTACTGGAAAAATCATAGCTTCGCCTAGACGGACCTTTGTCAGCAAAGTAATGTCTCAGCTTTTTAATATGCTGCCTACGTTTGTCATAGTTTTTCTTCTAAGGAGCAAGTGTCTTTTAATTTCATGGCTGCAGTCACCATCTGCAGTGATTTTGGAGCTCAAGAAAATAAAGGCTGCCACTGTTTCTCCATTGTGTTTCCTCATCTATTTGCCATGACGTGATGGGAATGGATGCCATGATCTTCGCTTTTTGAATGTTGAGTTTTAACCCAACTTTTTCACTCTCCTTTCATTAAGAGGCTATTTAGCTCTTCTTTGCTTTCTGCCATAAGGGTGGTGCCATCTGCATATGTGAGGTTACTGATATTTCTCCCGGCAATCTTGATTCCAGCTTGCGCTTCATTCTGCCCAGCATTTCGCATGATGTACTCTGCATATAAATTAAATAAGCAGGGTGACAATATACAGCCTTGACATACTCCTTTTCCTATTTGGAACCAGTCTGTTGTTCCATGTCTGGTTCTAGCTGTTGCTTCTTGACAGGTTTCACAAGAGGCAGGCAAAACTTTCCACCATTTATTGTGATCCACACAGTCAAAGGCTTTATTTAGTGAAGTCAATGAAGCAGAAGTAGATGTTCTTCTGCAATTTTCTTGCCTTTTCAACAATCCAACGGATGTTGTCAATTTATCTCTGGTTCCTCTGCCTTTTCTAAATCCAGCTTGAACATCTGCAAGTTCTTGGTTCACTTTTAAGAAGTACGTTGAAGCCTAGCTTGGAGAGTTTTGTGCATTACTTTGCTACCTTGTGAAATGAGTGCAACTGTGCGGTAGTCCAAAGATGCTTTGGCATTGCCCTTCTTTGGGGCTGGTATGAAAACTGACCTTTTCCAGTCCTGTGGCCATGGCTGAGTTTTCTGTATCTGCTGGCATACTAATGCAGCACTTTAACAGCATCATCTTTTAGGATTTGATTCAAATTTCTTGCTTTTTACAGAAGTCTTTTTGTGTCAGGATCCTAACCATGATACCACATTACATTTAATCATCATATGCCTGTAGGCTCCTCTTGGCTCTACAGTTTCTCAGATTTTCCTTGTTTTTGATGACCCTAATACTCCTAGGGAATACAGGTCAATTATATTGTTGAACATCCCTCTAATAGGATTTATCTGATGTTCTTCCTTTTTAAAAAAAATTCAATTTAACTTAAAAAACAAAAAAAACCAGTCCATTTCTCCCACCCTCCACCCACTGCCTCTGGCAACCACTGCACTCTTCTATCTATGAGCTGGGCATGGTGAGGTGTGGGTGACTGGTTTCTTTGGTTTTAGATTCCACATATAAGAAGTTCTTTTACTAGTAAGTCTTTTACTGACTTATTTTACTTAACATAATGCCCTCAAGTCAATCCATGTTACAAACATCAAGATTTCTTTCTTTTTACGGCTGAATAATATTCTATTATATATAAATACCACTTCATTATCCATTAATCCATAATGGACACTTACATTATTTCCATATCTTGGCTATTACAAATCATGCTACAATGAACATGGGGAGGTGCATATATCTTTTTGAGCTGGTGTTTTTATCTTCTTCAGATAAATACCCCAAAGTGAAATTACTAGATCATATGGTAGTTCTTGGAGAAGGGCATGGCAACCCACTCCAGTATTCTTGCCCGGAGAATCCCATGGACAGAGGAGCCTGGCGGGCTACAGTCCACAGGGTTGCAAAGAATCAGACACGACTGAAACAACTTAGCATGCATGCACACGTGGTAGTTTTAGTTTTAATTTGAGGAACCTCTATACTGCTTACCATAGTGGCTGCAACAATTTACATTCCCACCAACATACACAAGGGTTTCCCCTTCCTCCACATCCTCACCAACATCTATTAATTCTAGTCTTACTGATTAGAGTCATTCTAGCAGGTGTGAGGTACTATCTCACTGTGGCTTGAATTTGCATTTTCCTCATGATTAATGATATAAAGCATCTTTTCATGTACTTGCTGGCCATCTGTACATCTTCCTGGTGAAAAATGTCCATTTGGATTTTCTGCCCATTTTTTAACTGGATTGTTTTTTGCTATGGAATTATATGAGTTCTTCATATATTTTGGATATTAACCCCTGATCAGATATATGATTTGTGAGTATTTTCTCCCACTCAGGAGGTTGCCTTTTTTGTTGTTGTTGATGGGTTTCCTTTGCTAAGAAGTTTTCAGTTTGGTATAATCCTACTATTTTTGCTTTTGTTGCTTTTGATTTCAGGGTCAGATACAAAAAAATCATTACCAAGACCTATGTAAATAAGACTCCCAACTAGACAACATATTCTTAGTACTTCCAAATAATTCTAAAGTTAAAAGTGCAAAAGAAACGATTATCAGGAACACCTCATTCACTTGGGAAACTATTATCACAGTATACATGACTGAAAGGGATACGTCGGGAAGAACATGTATCTCAAGATAAATTTTTTTATCAACATGAAAGTATAAACCTATCGAGCGAAATAAACTCATTCCCACTTCATCCACCACAGAACACCCTTCCCTTAACCCCAAACACACACATATATACACACAAGGTAAACATTTTAAACCTAAACTGTAAGCCTCTGGCTCACATGAAAACAAAACTATTTTAACCGCACACAAGCTCTCGCACTCAGACTTGTAGTTTCTACATGCTGCCCACACAGCACTTTGTGAGCATGTGATTAGGAGGAATGATGCACAATCACACCACATTCCTTCCCTCAGCTCACACATCAAGAACTTGCCCTCTCAGCTGCATTCTTCTCCAAACAGCCATGGTCACCTTAGCAACCCTATGCTCCTAATATGGACAGCTGCTCCATTTAAAGTCAGCCCTTCTTGGCAGGGAAAATGCTTGTTCTTCAAATTGGGGGAGAGGAGAGGTTTTCCTTTCAATACACATTGCAGGGGTTGATTTAACTTGATCAGCACTTTTGTTCTGCGGCAGCAATTTGTGTTGAGTTTCAACCGAGTTTGAGTTTTGCTTTTTTGTTTTTAATCTAAAAGCAAATGGCTAAAAAATAAAATCAAAGCAGCTAAAATGGAATTCTCAGAAAGAGTGGAACATGAAGCAAAATGGTATTTGAAATAACTGTATTTTATAAAAAGATACAGCTATCCACGTTTTTGAAAGTTAAAATTTACTTAATCTGAACCGCAACATCTGAAGCCTTAATATACAATAAGAAATCAGTCAGGAAGACCTGTCATAGCCTATTTTTGAACAACAACATTGCTAAGCTTTAAAGTGCTGTAACTCCAATCTATTTAATAGGCTATGAGTCGATCTGTTTCCCTTTATCCCACCACCTACATGTGAAATCTTTCCACAGGCTCAAATATAAACCAGATATTGAACCAAATGACTAGTACAATCCCAGGACCCTCTAGACCTGGAATGACCTAGCACAGCATTGGATTACTCAAAACCAACCTTGATCTGTGTGTGTACCACTAAAGCCGGGCCTGAACCAAAGTAAGTCTCTCAGATTAAAGATACAGGTTTATGATACAGTTTGCCTGATTTTCATACTAAAAACAAATTATTGGGGGAAGGGAGGGGCTACCATATTTGGAAATATGTGAGATCAAATTACTTGTTCCATACCCACAAAAGGAATCTAATTCCCACTGGTCAAAATCAAACACTTTAGTTTTGAGTATAGAAAACAGGCATGTTCAAACTAAAAGAATTCACAGTATTTGTGTATTTGTTCTAAGTTGGAAAACTGCTAAAATAATTTTAATATGGGAAAAATCTATATTAATTTATTAAGTACTGCTATAGTGAATGTTAAGTTCAATGAATACCATCTACATCATTTACTGGTTATATTTTTGCATGTATATATGTGTTTTTTACACTTCTCAGGCTATGCAGTTCCTTCGGTTAGAAACATTTCTTCCACATTAAAACAATCTTTGTAATTACATCTTTTATAAAGAGCAAAATATCCATTGATAGGGTGGCAATGTAGATTAGTAAAAAGAAACTAAAGCTGATTTTACTACTGGTTTCCTTATTTGTAAAATGATAATACTGTTTGTCCTACTGATGGCATGTGTTAACATAATAATGTAAAAATAATGAAATTATTATGCCATACAAAAAACTCCAAGGTTTAAGAAACCAGACAAAGGGACTATATTACGTGAGGTTTAATTCCCTGAATTGCTATTTTTAAAACGAGTCAAGGGAGTATTCAACAATGAATGGAATACCAAATCAGTATCAATTTCAAGAGGTTCCAGTCTTCCAACCAAAGATTTTACAAATACTTAAGTGTTGACATACAAATAACTACTTCTTTCAAAAAGCCTCAACACTGGCTTTCAGCAGATGTGAATTCCCTGACCCTTTTCCATTCCACTACTGAATCAATTCCACATTTCCTCCTAGCCCCTAAGATCCTCCTCCCACAAAAAAAACACTGCTTCCAAATGCCTTGTTATCTTTTTCCATCTGATAGAAGCCCCTCTCTGATCTGATCAGTGCTGTCATTATCCTCCTTAATGTCAGGGTCCATCTTATCCTCTCCTAGGAGTTTCTCCCTCTCCCCTCTTCATGACTACAAGGCATATCATCACCACAAACTGGTAGATTCAGAAGTTTCCACTTAGAGTATCTAGTTAGGGGATCCAAGAGAAGTTACTTCTGCTGACACTGTGCTTACCACAGATGAAACTGTCTCTCTGCATCTCAAATTTAGAATCTTGCATTTGTACTGATTTTACTCTGTGTTAAGATTCAGTGATGGGGATTCAAAGAACATGATTCTGCTTCAATGAAATAACAGAAAAAAGAAGATGAATGTTCATATATAATTTAATGCAGAAATTAATTAAGAAGCAATAAATAATGAGCAGATTCTCTAATATTACTGGTATTATTTTTCAACTATTGAGCTTTTGCCAGCTAATATTGAGACCTAAGCATTTTAACATACTGTTTCTAGAAGAAAAAAAAAAATGTATGTTTCTCTTAGGCCCTACAATTCTTTTCTTTGAAAATTCTGACAGACTCCTAGACAGACACTCTTCTAAATAGATGTTTATATCTCCCATAATCTTCCACAGGATCCTAACTCCTGTTCTAATTCTTAACTTCAATTCTAATATACAGAAATAAGCATAAATTCATCTTTACTTAAATGAAACTTAAATGCTCATTTTATGTGCCTTATACGCTTACAAAATTTTACATCTAATAGTTTAATTTTAACAAACAACCTGGAATACAATGTTCCAGTTGGACAAAACAAATTAGATGACCACTCAGCCCAGATGGCCAGATCTTAGAAAAAAATAAGAAAGAGGAAGGTGGAGGGGACTATAAGAATTAGATTAAGACCTAATGTATAATTAAAATATAAGCATATAAAATAATAAAACCTTTAATAAGATAAAAACAAAAGGATACACAACAAATACATTTAAAGGTCACTTATATAGGGACTAGTTAGAAAATGGAAGAACAATCCTTTAATCAACCGATGATAAATGGGTATGACACAAACTGAGGAATATCGCTAACTCACTCTTCCTAATCGTGAGGTTAAAAACTGGTACATCAGTACTGAATAAGATAATCAGGTGACTGCTTAGATACATGGCCTTTCTCCCATCTATAGAATTATTACCGCTTTATTTAAATCCATGGTTGTCTGTGGGTCCTATTTATCACCCTAACACTTCAGAACATGTTCCCATTTCAGTATAGTAGTATTTTATAAGGATTACTTTTTCTTCAACTCTCAGCTTGCTCCTTTTCTTTTTAAATGGCACTCCAAAAAAAGGTACAATGGCATAAAAAAGGTTCAAATTTTTGTGCATTTTAAATTCTGTATGCACCTAAATTATGTTGTGTCTCATAAGCAGCAACATGTTTTGATGTACAGTTCTGGACTAGTCAACATGCAATTCTCTGCATTTCTTTCCTCCTTTGTCTTCAGTGGAGAGCAGAAGTTAAACCTGTGTTACAGAACTATGGCAGGGTTAAGGGGAATTCTCCAGGCTTAGCAACAGTAGAGGCTAGAGCTGTTACCACTCCTCAATCTAAAGGGTAAAGGGAAGTGTCCTGGTAAGGACCTAGAAGAGTAGTGGCAGAAGAGGGCCTCTTGACAGAGGCAACAACAACAAACTGGTACTTCAGACAAAGCCATCCTCTTTCATAATAAACAAAAGTTGCCCCAAATTTTAAATAACTTTTAAGATTCTGATAAAATATACATAACATAAAATTTATCATTTTTAAATGTAGGGTTAGCAATAATTTAACTTGTCATGTCCTTTTAATACCTTTAACTGTGCAGCAGAGTGATACTATATAAATGTGAATAATCTTTTTTAGATTATTTCTACTCTAAAAAATTATGAAAACATCTGGATATGTACAAAAATATATATCTACTGAATATATATAGGGGAATCCTATGGGCACAGACAACATATATACAGACAAGATATACATCATCATTGTATCACACTTTTTACTGATGTCTGACATTTAAATTTTATTTGCCAAAAGAACAGTGTCAAAGATGTAACATATCAGTTCACTAAGACTAAATTTTTTGAAATTTCCATTTTAACTTTTAAGCATTGTGGCCAGGAAAAGAAGGGTCTGGATCTCTCCTGAAGTAGTGCCTTTCAGTAACACCCTGGAAGATCAGAGAGTGCTATTCAAAGGTTCAAGGATCCCCTCCCTTAACCCCCATAAGTAGAAGAAAAAAGTAGGGGAAAAGAGTTTCACAAGAAACTTGGAATGAAAGCTTGGTAATTCACTCTCCCTTCCTCCTTATTAGCTAATGGGTCCCCTTTATTTTCAGTTATCAGGATAAAAACTGACTTGATTAACTAAATCTGTGGCAGATACAAAAATAGGTAGAAAAGATGTGTGTTGGGTGTGCGTAAGTTCCCCTCAGGACAGAGGATACTGAAAAAGGAGAAAAAATGAGACAGTTATTTGATCTGACAGATGGAATTAATCTGTAGTGATCACTACTACCTAAACCAAAAGTTCCTGAGAAAACTTAACCAAAGTAAGTTCTTAATGCTGTCAAGCAATTGATTTTAAGTTATCTGGTAGAGGGTAAGCACACTGATAATGAAATTTTACTATCTATTCATGTGAACATTTCATCCTTTATAAATCTAAAGAGAATAATAATGTACATCAATGATGATTTAAACTCCATTGTAAAGGTGATCATTCAGGATTTTTTTTTAAATACTAGCTGTTGCTCAATCTTTTACTACTTACCAGGTAGAAAGCATTCCACTTTTTAAATAAAGGAGCTACACATTTTCCATAGATAGAAGCATAGCTAAATAATCTCCTTTAACTTACAACCCCTAAGAGAGTTCCTATGAACCCACTTTATAGTGAAGTCATTTAGATAGCACTATCCACTCAGGTAAAAGGTAAATGGGCCCCAATGAAAAAAAGAACTTTTTCCTCAAAATGGTCAAACCTACTCCTAAAGATGCTACGAATGAGCCCTGACTATGAAAAGCAGTATTTGAGTTTCAAGGTGACTATTTTAATCAGACCCTAACTTTAAATAAGATGACTTGTGTCCTGCTAGCAAATTCTGAGGCAGTAAAGGAATAGCTAATAAATTTGTGAGAATCTTGTAATAATTAAGAAAAGACATGAAATAAGTATGGGGAAAGGATAAAAAAAAAATCCAGAGCAATTAAGCCTACATTTATTTTATTATTTTATTAACAATGTCTTACCTTGTGGAATTCTCTTCTGAGAAAAATAGATACAATTTTGTCCCTAAAAAAATTTCAGGGAGAAAAGTTGAAATGTTAGTTTCAACCAGAAAGTCTTCTGAAAATGAAGTTACAAAATGCTGGCATAGTACATTTGGATTATTACAACATTTGGTGTTAAAAAGCTTAAGCGACATTAAGTCTCAAATAATAAAAGCATTTATTATCTTCATTAAAACATTTATTATAAAACTGATTATTGTATTATAAAAATACTTATGATTCTACTGACAAATCATTTTTGCTAAGTACATAATAACATACATAATAATGAGTGGCATGTTTTCATATTCTAAGATATCAGTACTTAATCAGATTTTACTCTTGCCAAGATTTGATATTCTGAAGCGTACTTTTTTTTTTAGCTATAATATACATGTCATAAAATGTATCTCTTTAATATGTAACATTCACAGGTTTTTACTGTAATCAAAGTTACACAACCATCATCACCACCTAATTCTAGAATGTTTTCATTACTCCAATAAGAAACTCTATACTAAGAAAAAAGAAAAAAAAAAGAAACTCTGTACTGAAGGGTATTTTTATTCCCAGGAAGAAACATCTTAACAAATTTAATTTTAAAATATATACAAAAAGCATATTCTTTACAACACTATGATCACAAGTTTTTTATTTTAATGTGCAGAACAAAGATCAGAAGGGAAACAAATATCTAAAAATTATGAGAGTGGCTATATCTGGACAGCAGTATTACAGTGACTCTTTTTATTTCCTCAAAACTAAAATTTTATATTACCTTTATAGCTCTTAAAAAGGTACAGCTAAGACATACATTTTCTAGAGCTATATGCTAGAATTTGTACTGCAATCCAAAAGAATAAACAAAAATACAAGTTGACACTTTTTTTCAAATCAACTATACTTTTTATTAAATGTTTTTCAAAGTAGACAAAGTAAGTATAAAGCTAAAAAAGAATTTTAAATTTATACACTTACTAATCTGGTTGAAAAGCCACAGCTGCATCTTACTTTATGACAAATTGACTGTTTCATCACTTTTGCATCTGGGCATCTACTTCTTAATGGTCATTTCTGAAATAAAGATGTAGAAATTAAGAACATATTATGACAAAAATATAAAATCTTTAAGGGCAATTATCTAAATATTAGTGACTAGAGGGAACTGTCAAAAGAATTCTTAAGCAAACTTCTAAAAAAACATTAACAGGGTTAAGGACGAAGTGGGAGGGCCCCAGAATTAAACAGTTACATACACATACTGAGTATAAAAATCAACAATGTCTTCAGTCCTCAATCCCTTTCACCCATCAATCTTGCAATTCCTAAGGAAGCCAGTTATCGACAGGAAAACGAGAAAAGGAAGAGGTGGAAAAGGAATCCTGAAGTTGCACATTTAGCTTTTGGGCGTTTTTTTTTTGGCCTCGCCTTGCAGCTTAAGGGATCTTAGTTCCCTGACCAGGTATGGAACTCAGGCCATGGCAGTGAAAGTGCCGAATCCTAACCACTGGATAGCCAGGGAATTCCTAAAATTGAATGTTTGAAAACAATAAAATAATTGCTTATTTATTAAGCTTGTCTATTTCCCCCTCACATCTATAGAAACCTAAGCTCCAGAGCAGATTTTTTTCTCTTATTTACTGCTATCTCTCGAGCATCGAAAACAATGACTGTCATGCCCTAAGTGCTCAGTAAACACTCACTGAAAGAATAAATAAAATTATGAATGATTAATGTTAATTGATGAAATATTTAACCTGACAGTATATCAAAGTGGCAACGTTTCAAAACATCATTTCTTCCAAACATACACCATTAATGTTAGTGCTGACTACTGAATACATCATTAGTATTGTTTCTTTTCTCCAACAAAGTCCATAACTAAAAGACAATCAAGACATGATCCCCAAGCTTCAAGGAACAGAAAAAAGCCATATATTTTGTGATTTTATTACTGCAACCTCTGGGTAAGACTCCTAGAAGAGAATTGCTGGATGTGCGATTTTCCTAAATGTTGCAAATGGCATGGATGAGGGCCTTTTTCTTTTTAAACATGTATGCTCTCTGTTGTGGGACTTCCCAGGTAGCATTAGTGGTAAAGAACACGCCTGCCAATGCAGGAGATGTAAGAGATGTGGCTTTGGTTCCTGGGTCTGGAAGGTCCCCTGGAGAAGGAAATGGCAACCCCAGTATTCTTGCCTGGAGAATCCCATGGACGGAGGAGCCTGGTGGGCTACATTCCACGGGGTCGCAAAGTGTCAGACACCACTGAAGCTACTTAGTACGCATGTTCTCTGTTGTGGAGACGGCTAGGAATATAAGAAAAATCTTTTATATGGAGTGAAAACCTGACTGATCTCAAGAAAAACCTTCAAGGAACCCAGTAGTACCCACTACGTCCCATCCTGCAGCTGAATTAGTATTCCACACAATACTGCTCTTTCAGTAAAAACTTGGGGGGAAATATAAATATTACTATAAAATTGCTTTTCTTCCTTTCAAAAAGCAGTGGAAAGATAAACCAAAATCCTTTTTAAATGGTTATCTATAAAGAGAAAGCAGGATGTAGAAGACAGGGATGGAAGTTATTCTTCTCAGAATATATCTTCCAGTTTTTACTCTGAAGACATGTTTTAAGGTCAAATGAACATCAAATGATAATGACATTTTGAACATCAAAATTATAATGACGACCACTGACTGAAACATTAAATGTATTCTGAAAAAATCCATCATCATCTTTCACTGTTACTAGGGCAAGAAGTAATTATTCTGAAAACGAATAATGGAAAAGAATCAAATATTTATCATGCCATTCTTACGTGAAAGGTACCCCAGAGTAACAAGATCGTCAATAAGTGGAAACAATCTTTTATAGGATTCCAAATAATGAATGTAGAAAGAATGACAGAATTATAAAATATCCATTTTATAATCATTAATGAAAAAATAAACCTAATATCTACCCTGAGAGTTTCAATTTCCAAAAATATCCATAATATTACCACTTTCACCACCTCCACTCTTACAATGGTCCAAGCCACCTAAGTTCTCACCTGCATTAATAGTTCTCCATCTGATGTCACAGCTGCTTCCCTTGCTCACCTCAACAAAACAGTCAGATTACTTCTTCTCAAAAGAAAATCAGATCATGTCAGTCTTCTGCTCAAATCCTCTAATTGAGTCCATCTCACCAGTCTAAGAAGCTTCCCTGGTGGTTCAGATGGTAAAGAATCTGCGTGCAATACAAGAGACGTGGGTTCGATCCCTGGGTTGGGAAGATCCCCTGGAGAAGGGAAAGGCTACCCACTCCAGTATTCTTGCCTGGAGAACTCCACAGACAAGAGGAGCCTGGTGGGCTATGGGGTCGCAAAGAGTCAGACACAACTAAGCTACTTTCACTCACTTCACACCAATCTATAAAAGCCAAAATCCTTACAAAGACCATAAGGACTCTGATCTGATACTTCCCTTCCCGATCTCCCTAACCTCACCTCCTCCAACTCTCCCTCTTGTTCACACCATTCTAGCCACACCGGCCTCTTTCTTTAAACTCATCAAGCACGTTCTCACTTCAGTGCTCAGACCTTGTACTAATTAATTCCTCCTTCACTTCCCTTAAGACTTGGTTTTTAAGTCATCTCATTAAAGAGATAAACCCTGGTACCCTGCTGCTGCTAAGTTGCTTCAGTCGTGTGCGACTGTGTGACCCCATAGATGGCAGCCCACCAGCCTCCTCTGTCCCTGGGATTCTCAAGGTAAGAATACTGGAGTGGGTTGCCATTTCCTTCCCCAATGTATGCATGCATGCTAAGTCGCTTCAGTCGTGTCCGACTCTGTGCGACCCTGCGGCCCCATGGACAGCAGTCCACCAGGCTCCTCTGTCCAAGGGATTCTCCAAGCAAGAATACTGGAGTGGGTTACCATTTCCTTCTCCACCTGGTACCCTAGGCAAACCTGAAATATCTGCTTTGGATTTCATTATGTGGTAGAGAATATGTAAGAAGTCAGTCATAAATTTTGAAGATGATAATCACTGAATAAATGATAAAGCTGGCTTAAAACTCAACATTCAAAAAACTAAGATCATGGCATCTGGTCCCATCACTTCATGGCAGTGAAGCAGTGACAGATATTATCTTCTTGGGCTCCAAAACCACTGCAGACGGTGACTGAAGCCAAGAAATTGAAAGACGGTTGCTCCTTGGAAGGAAAGCTATGACAAACCTAGACAGTGTATTAAAAAGCAGAGCCGTCATTCTGCCGACAAAGGTCCATATAGTCAAAGCTATGGTTTTTCCAGTAGTTGTGTACAGATGTGAGAGTTTGACCGTAAAAAAGGCTGAGCGTCGAAGCATTAATGCTTTTGAATTGTGGTGCTGGAGAAGACTCTTGAGAGTCCCTTGGACAGCAAGGAAATTAGAGCAGTCAATCCTAAAGGAAATCAACCCTGAATATTCACTGGAAGGACTGATGCTGAAGCTCCAAAACTCTGGCCACCTGATGCAAAGAGCTGACTCACTGGAAAAGACCTTGATGTTGGGAAAGACTGATAGTCAAAGGAGAAGAGGGTGGCAGAGGATTAGATAAGCAGATAGCATCACCGACTCAATGGACATGAATTTGAGCAAACTTCAGGAGACAGTGAAAGACAAGGAAGCCTGGCTTCCTTGCTGCAATCTATGGGGTTGCAAAGAGTTAGACACGACTGAGCAACTGAACAAGAACAATCACTGAAACACAAATGTAAACATCTATGGGTTTCCCTGGTGGCTCAGATGGTAAAATGTCTGCGCCTGCAATGCGGGAGACCTGGGTTCCATCCCTGGGTCAGGAAGATCCCCTGGAGAAGGAAAAGGCAACCCACTCTAGTACTCTTGCCCGGAAAGTTCCATGGATGGAGGAGCCTGGTAGGCTATAGTCCATGGGGTTGCAAAGAGTTGGACACAACTGAGCAACTTCACTTCTTTTTTCTTTTCTTTAAACACCTATGAAGCTATACTGTTCCTTTTAAAAGATTCTTATGTTAACAACTTCAAAGAATTAATGAAAATACAGCTACCATAATGTGGGTGGCTTTGTTTTTTTCAGGTTTGATTTTGTTTTTAAATCATCTGTATCATAACTCTAGAAAGAAGTGGCGAAAGATTTGAAGTATATGAGTCCCATTAAAAAGCAGCTAGCAAAATATATGACATTCCCTTTCCTCCCACTCCTGTAGGGATTTGTTGGAGAATACATTATAAAATTCCAAGTAAACTCAGGAAAAGTTTGACTCTCAAATTTATCTGTTACCTTTAGGCACCATGATCACCAGAAAGAATCAAAGGAACTCAATAACTCCAACATGACTAGACTAGCTATGACATGGTAGGGATGTTTGAACTTAATAATTTTTTAAAAATAAACAAACTCCCCATGGGCTAGGGCCTACTCTGCCTTTTAAACATCCTGTGTGTGGCTGGCAAGCTTCAGGGTCCTAAGAGAGATAGCCAGGGGACAGAGAAAACAAGTATGACTCAGTGATCATATTTAACAGTCTCTGAAGACCAAAACAAAAGATACTAGTTCTGGCAAGAGTTCTCTAGAATTGCCCCAAAACTGACTTATCCACATACCTTTCATCTGAACAATCTATTTTCACTTAGTTTAAGGCTCACAAAGCATTTGTTATGTGCCTATCAGACCTCATATACAAAAATAAACCAAAAGTATAATGAAAACAATGAAACGGGGTTCTAAGAGTTGGATGATGAATCTAATGTTAAAATATGCTTTGTTTGGGGAGGGAGGTGAAGAGAACTCTTGAATATTGTTGAGCAGCAATGCCCCCACTCATTGGAAATCAGACTTCAATCACTTAAAAAAAGGCTAGTGATATTACAGGAACCTTTACTGAGCAACTTCTGTGTGCCAGATATTTATATTAGCTTGCTTAATTCTCAGAACTTCCCTATGGGAAAGGGATTAACAAAACAGAGTAGTTAAATAACTTGTCCAAATCAGAAAGAAACAGCTTCAGAATGCAAAATCTCAGTCTCCCTTTTTCACTGTTATAATCTGCACTAAACTGGAATAAAATGATTAGTCACAAATACCACATTTGCCCCATAGGAGTAACATGTAAATCCAGGCTGCTCATTTGAGAAATCTGTTCTATTCGTCCAAAGTTGCTTTAAATAAGAACGCAAAAGAGAAAGGTCCACTGTTATATATTAATAAGAAACGTAGCATTAGGGATGAACCAGAAGAATATGCTACATTTAGCTCTAAGAGAACTGAGTAAAAGCACAGCTCACTAATTAGTATTCATTCATAATAATTAACCTGAATCACCCAAAGTATCTGATAGCTAGTCCATATTTTCTGAGAAGTCAGGGTGAAAATGTTAAGATTTAATAGAGTATGTAACACAGATATTGATCAAAATAGTTTCTGTACTTTTCTGGATGTTTGAAATACTTTTGCCTCTTTCTCTCTTGATATATAGATATATACATACACATACATACATTAAAAGTTTTTCATTAACTTCTTAAAATTTACAACAAGATTATTAGTTATGATTCCTAATTTTCCTTTTCTGGAAAATTCTCTCATGTGGAACACCTTCCTGACACTGTAACACTTATTGACTTCAGTTCTTTTTACTGTTGTTGCTATTTACCCAGAAGCAATTTTATTTTTAATTGGAGGGTAACTGTTTTTTCAAGACTTCAGTTCTTTATACTCAATAGAATCTGATTTTTAACATGTCATTAATCAGAAAGTATTTTGTAGGAATACTTTTTTTCTAAATTGTACATTTGTTACTAGACGCACGCATTGCCTATCAAACAATGAAAGCATTGTACCTATTATAAAATAAAAATCAAGGTGATTACTTAACTATCAAGACACATTACCCAGGAAATGTCCTCAGTTATTCGGAGAACATGAAGATTCCTTGGAACAAATTATCCCCATTGACTAAAAATCACGCCATTTAAATAGCTTACTGCTTTACACAGAACAGAGACTCAACAGATTCATGATTTTAAATTCCCAAAGGCCTAATACCTTGATTGTGTCTTCTAAATGTGTGATTGTGTCTTCTAAATGTGTGATTGTGTCTTCTAAATGTGTGATTGTGTCCTGGGAATTTTCAGCATAAATTAACACTTAAAAAAGAGAAACCTCCCTCACAATCTCAAATCATTGATTGCACTAATGGTTAAGAATGATGAAGGAAAGAGGAGGGAAAAGGAGGACACACTCTTCCAGGGCACTAATTTTAAATAATACAACTTTCACCTACAGTGTTGGCTGTTTTGTCTTTCGTTTTAACAAAATGGAAGTACGTAGCATATAGAGTTATGTATTGTTTCTTGAAGCTTCATCATACACACCTCCTCTCCCTATAGTTAGTGTTTGTCTCTCTCCTTCCCTTCCTTCCTCTGGCACACAGTATGAATAATTGTTACTTTTAAAAACTTTTTAAAAGTCTTTCTTGAAGTTGTTACAATATCGCTCCTGTTTTATGTTTTGGTTTTTTAGCCCAGAGGCATGTGGGAGTGAACCCGGGTTCCCCCTACATTGGAAGGCAAAGTCTTAACCACTGGACCACCAAGGAATTACATTAAAACTTTTGTTTTATATACAAACATGCTATTCAAACATGTGGCTCAGCTGGTAAAGAATCCGCCTGCAATGCGGAAGGCCTGGGTTCGATCCCTGGGTTGGGAAGATCCCCTGGAGAAGGAAAAGGCTACCCACTCCAGTATTCTGGCCTGGAGAATTCAGTCCATGGGGGTCACAAAGAGTCCGATACGACTGAGGAACTTTCACTTTCACGCTACTCACATTCTGTCCATGATAATAACATATATTTCTTAGTTAAAAAAATAAAAAAGACATCTTAACATATGAGTCTATGTAGAACATTAAGGTAAGTATCTATGGAGTTAGTTTTCTTCTATGTCTTCAAGATTATACATAATGAAGATATATACACAAATCTAAATATTACAGAGCCTGTGGCTTTACTGTTTTTCATGAGTTTTTAATATAACACAATAAAATACTCACTATGGAGAGTAGTTTGGTATGAAGGCAGATTTACTTTGACTCTATTCCAGGGGGTTGAGTTTTTTGAATATCAAGAATATTTGATAGTCTCTTCTTGAAGATGCTGTAATATGCATGTGCCCCAACAAACTGTTACCCAACTGCATTAACTTCCTCAAAAATGGAAACAACTTTTATAAAGCTCACTTTGGCCCTTGTATTTTCTAGGGGATAATCAGTAATTCAAAAACAGAAGTCAACCTAGAAGAGTTATACTTTTTTTCTAAATTCCTTCTTTATCTGCTAGGAGGAAACTACTATTTCCATTCTTTAATAGTTCTGGTAGACTCTAAATATTTTCAACAATGTAACAGACACAATTCTTCCCCACAATCAAACTCTTAATTTCTCATGGCGGGCACTTCACAAAGGAAAATGAAAGAAAGAATGGCCAATGCCTTCAATCAGTTTTCAACGAAATGAAAAGCGTAATTCATGTTTCACGGTAGAACCTTCATTAAATCCATAATCCAGGGGACTCAAATAAGCTAACCATAACTCAAATAAGCTAATCTATAACCCAGGGGACTCAAATACCTGTTTTCTCTGAACTACAGCTATGAAATATTGTTTCTTCTAAAATCCACAAAACTTTCACTTACAGCCATCTGATAATTCAAAAGAATTCAGTGACCCTCTATAACTTTGTCCTTCTTCACTATATTAATACATAAAGAATTTCCTCAAAATTCTATATTTAAATGGTATGAAGAGGGGAAAAAGTGGTAAGAAGGAGGGTGAGAAAGACAAGCCTCATAAATTGGCCATGTTAGAAATAACAGAACAGATTTTGAGACGGCGGGGGGGGAGGGGAGAAACCTGTGAAATCATTTTATATTTTATAGGTGAAGAAAATGAAGCAGCATACAAGCAAGGAAAGACGTGAAGTTCATATTATAAACAGTATTTTACCCTAGAATTACCAATTCCAACAAATCTAAAATAGGAGCTTTAGCTTAATACATACATAGTATATATATATAACCAGAACAGATCAGGATGTTTAAAAGTTTAAATGAATGCATGTATTCTGAATACAGTACACAAGTTAAGGAATGCCCTATGCATCCTTTAGGGATGACAAAATTCCAATAAGTAACCTGATTCCTTGGTACAGCTCTTTAGGATGGTCTATGCCAGATGGATCACTGCTCTGGCCCAGTATGGCATTTTTTACTTAGATGACTAATTAAATGCACCATTAGCTAATGTTTATAAAGATAAGAAAGTGTGTATATGCCAACATCCTGTTTTCAACTTGGTAGTTTCATAAAAGGACTACTGCCCATTTTAGGATTGCTGGTCCACTAAACCTATTCATGACAGAGGAATAAATCTCAAAGTAAAGGAGTGGAACAGCAGACTATATATATAACATCAACTGCGTTGAGACAAAAACCCATTGTATACAGCCTGCACTGAACCAAAAATAAAAAAAAATCATAGAGAAATGAGTTCTCAAATTTAGATTTATATCCTAGGAAAGATTAGATTAGGATAAGGACAAAAGGCATAGTATATTCAATATTAAAAATGTAATACTTAAGGAGAACAAAAGTCACTTTTAATTTCATGGACATTTACCTTACATTAAGTATTTCTCTAGTACCAACTCACATTTAGACTTCTACAAGAGTATGTGTGTGAAAGGGCACTTGCCCTACTCAATTTCACAAAAATTACAGCCTCCCATTTAGTCCCAAAGGTACAAGTGAACAAAATAACATTACTATAAAGTGCTGTTTTAGTAGCATAGAAAAGTCTGTAGAACAGACAGACTCATACTAAAGGAATAATTAACAAGAGTTTTGGTTCATGAAGAAATATTCTAGCTTGGGTGACATCATGGTAAGCACGAGAGTATGTCTTCATGATTTCCCCCCAAATCAAGCTGGATATGCCCCAAGTTAAATAACAGTTCCTATTTATTACTCCTAGACATCACTTTTTTTTAAGCTTTAAAATAGAAGTATATAAGTTAATTTAAAATACAAACTGGTCCAAAGGCTTAAAACTTAACTGTTTAAAGAAAGCATTGATTCTAACTTAAAAAAAAAACAAAAAAACCTCAACAACTTTCCTAAAGTAGTAGTGGAGTTTCATCATTTTTCAACCTAGCAACACAAATAAAGGGGCTTCCCAGGTGGCGCTAGTGGTAAAGAAACTGCCAATGCAGGAGACATAAGAGAATGGGGTTCAATCCCTGGGTTGGGATGATCCCTTGAAGGAGGAAATGGCAACCCACTCCAAGATTCTTGCCTGGAAAATCCCATGGACAGAGAAGCCTGGCAGGCTATGGTCCATAGGGTTGAACAGAGTCAAACATGACTGAAGTGACTTAGCACACAAATAAAAAAGATACAGGGATGCTGCTTGAAGAATAATGTGCATGTCCCCCTCATTCCTTCCATATATGTTTCTCTCTGTCCCTCCCTCTCCCAGGGCTCTGTGTGTGTGTGTGTGTGTGAGAGAGAGAGAGAGAGAGAGGAAGGTAGGGAGGTGTTATTTCCTCCCTCCTCAATCTTGGCCATGCTATGTCCCCTCTCCTTCTTGCTAACAGCTCTTACACTCAATTACTGGCTTCCAAGCACCAATACTCAGAAAGAAAACATTTTATCAGATTGTAGCCCAAGGCAAATTAGAAAAATAACCACAAAATGAAAAAAGGGGAAAAAATCATTCAATTAGTTGAAAATAGATAAAATTAAAGCCATAAATTTTCACTTCCTTTAAAATGCCTAAATACACAGACATATAATACAAATTACTTTGATAAACTTAGTAGAGTTACTCTAACAGATTTATTTACAGGAGTTTGAGGGAAATATGTTGGGAGAAGGGTTATTAAAAGAGTTAATTTGTAGACTACAAGCAATAAATGCTGGAGAGGGTGTGGAGAAAAGGGAACCCTCTTACACTGTTGGTGGGAATGCAAACTAGTACAGCCACTATGGAGAACAGTGTGGAGATTCCTTAAAAAACTGGGAATAGAACTGCCATATGACCCAGCAATCCCACTGCTGGGCATATACACCGAGGAAACCAGAATTGAAAGAGACGCGTGTACCCCAATGTTCATCGCAGCACTGTTTACAATAGCCAGGACATGGAAGCAACCTAGATGTCCATCAGCAGACGAATGGATAAGGAAGCTGTGGTACATATACACAATGGAATATTACTCAGCCATTAAAAAAAATACATTTGAATCGGTTCTACTGAGATGGATGAAACTGGAGCCCATTATACAGAGTGAAGTAAGCCAGAAAGAAAAACAACAATACAGTATACTAATGCATATATATGGAATTTGAAAGATGGTAACAATAACCCTATATGCGAGACAGAATAAGAGACACAGATGCATAGAACAATTTTATGGACTCTGAGGGAGAAGGTGAGGGTGGGACGTTCTGGGAGAATAGCATTGAAACATGTATATTATCATATGTGAAACAGAACACCATTCCATGTTCGATGCATGAGACAAGGGCTCAGGGCCGGGGCAATGGGATGACCCAGAGGGATGGGATGGGGAGGGAGGTGGGTGGGGGGTCCAGGAAGGGGAACACATGTAAACCCATGGCTGATTCATGTCAATGTATGGCAAAAACTATTACAATATTGTAAAGTAATTAGCCCCCAACTAAAATAAATAAATTTATTAAAAAAAAAAAAAAGAGTTAATTTAAGGGCCTCCCTGGTGGTCCAGTGGCTAAGACCATGCTTCCAATGCAGGGGGCTCAGGTTCAATCCCTGGTCAGGGAACGAGATCCCATATGTCACAGCTGAGTTCACATGTTGGAACTAAGACACGGTGCAGCCAAATAAATAAATATTAAAAAAAAAAAAAGTTAGTTTAGTACAGCAGTTATGAGCACAGGCTTTGGAATCAACTTTGAGTTCATGTCCCAGCTCTACAATGACTGTGTGATCTTAGCCCGGTTACTCACTGTCTCCCTTATCACTTCATTTCTAATGTTGTAAGGATGGCCTGTGATAATGCTTGTAAGACAAATTCGCATGGTACTTAGCACACAGTGAGAGCTCAGTACACATTACATGTAAAATATTAGATACAGTCAATGCTTATCACTCTTTTTGTCTGCCTAGCATCTGAACTCCCTTATTAAGTTTGTGAACTTCCCCACCTTAAGATTTTAGAAAATCTGGTACTTCCCTGGTGGCCCAGTGGCTAAGACTCCGAGCTCCCAATGCAGGGGGCCTGGGTTCAATCCCTGGTCGGGGAACTAGATCCCACATGCTGCTACTAAAGATCCTGCATGCCACAATGAAGACCTGGTGCAGCCAAATAAATAAAATTAAAAAAAAAAAAAAGATTTTAGAAAGTCAAAGAGTTTCCCACATTTTAAATTTAAGAACCTCACACCATTTTAGGATTTCAAAAGGTGAGACACATTTCCACATGTCCTGTATAGCCAGGACATAGGCTCTGCCAAACACATAAAGCCCAGCCCAGAGTAGAAATGGGCAACTAACGAGCAGCAAAAGAGACGAGAAGGAACTCTCTCTGATACTAATGGTGGAGCAACTGCAGGAAGGTCAAGTCTAGGGCAGAGGTAGCAGCACTTGGGAGTCAACCAGTGCTGGCAGTGTCACTGGGGCAGGCTGCGGCGTCCATCAGTCTGTCTCTAGATGGTACAGGCACCCTCATGGGAATTGTTGCGCAACGTGATTTCGGGCATTGTTTCTAGCTGCTTAGTCCTGAATCTGGTTCTCTAACTCTCAAAACAATTTGACGAGCCACTGAGCTCTATCCAATATCCTTTCAAAATTCAAAATATGCTTTAACTGGTTTTTACTGCCACCAAAAATTCTGACTGAAACAATCCATTCTCACCTGCCCCAAACTCACAGGGGTAAAAAAGACTGTTTTTAATCTCTCCAAAGAAATACAAAAGTAATGTACACTTTCAACCGATGGATTTAATCTGTGAGGTCTTGGAAATCTTAGTCTTATAAATTTTGGATAATTCCCCTAATTTAGACTATGAGAAATGTCTAATCTATTTTAGATTTACTTCTAAGGAACACAGTCAAGGAGAAGTAATGACACTGGAAAACAGCTATATGCAAAGGAGTAAGTATCACCACGGTAAACAGAAATTATCCCAACTTGCCTGAGACCACCCTTGCTGTATTCCCAAGAGCTTTCTTGCCAGCAGATTTTTCCCTGGGGTCCTATAACCAAGGGAGTCCCTCCTCCTCTCAGGGGTTATTTTAAAGACCAAATTTTTAAATTATCATCAAAAGGCCTTAAATATTCCTATTTGTCTTATCAAATAACTCAGCAAAATATCTGTATAATAAAACCACTTAATTCTCTGTTGAAATAGTGCAGAGCCAGTCAGTGCCTGATTGCCACAGGCTAATTTTTCAGTACATAAAATAATCCTTTCCCTTTGCCAGATTTCTCTGCCTGGCCATTTTGTAGTTCAGTAATGCTTTTTCCATTGTTTAGAATGTTAAGCTCAAATCTGTTAATTTTATTATATGTCGAAATAAATGTAATATAAGGTTTGTGGGGATTAAGAAAATGGGGGTCAAAATTTTTTTCATCCCAGGAACCTGCTACCATATAGAGTCAGAACTACGTTTTAATGAATAAAAGAGCAATCTAAACAAAAGAGCAATCTTTAAAAAGTGATAGTCTTCTTGGACTAAAATCTGGAGAAAAGAATCAAGCATTTAGAAATGTACACTGACATCTAACCTATACTTACCATGTTAAAAATTCAGCAGAAAAAAACTGAATTTTGACAGAGATTTGTGAAAGAAAAAAAAAGGCCACAGAATTTTACAGCTCATGACACAGTTAGAACTATGTTATAGGACAGAAGCTGTTGTGACTAGGAGAGTTAAGGTATTCAAGGAACCGATCTTTTGATTCCTAGCTGAGTGATGTCATTAGAACAGCTTCAGCTTGCCCTTCAAACAGTCAAAATAAAGTTAACTGCACACCACATGGTATTAATTCTTAGATTTAAAATAACAACAACAACAACAAAAATACTAAATCCAAGGCAAGTAATTTTAAAACTCAACTTTTAATACTCTTTAATATAAAGTTGTGTTTTATGATAATTTATAAATACCCTGGACTTATCAGTGTAGAAAAAATCATCAAGAAAAGTAAAAATCTTTCATAATACCCATTAACTCCCAAGAAGTGTAAAAATCAGTTTTGCCTATGTGCTGAGGGATGTTTCATTAATCATCAGTAATAATTTATTGGTTGTTATTTCCTGGCTCTGTTAGAACATAACTTATACTAAATACCATGAATTTAAATTTATGCTATTTAACAACAACAACAAAAAAAACCTATTGTTGTTTTTTTTTCTGGTCATAATCTACCTGCCCTAAAAGACATCATGATCCCTTATGGAGACGTTTCTTTGTATTTGGTCATATTAAAGGTAGAAGAGATAAAACTGCCAACATCTGCAAGAAACGTTGGGCTGGATGAAGCACAAGCTGGAATCAAGATTGCCGGGAGAAATATCAATAACCTCAGATATGCAGATGACACCACCCTTATGGCAGAAAGTGAAGAAGAACTGAAGAGCCTCTTGATGAAGGTGAAAGAGGAAAGTGAAAAAGTTTGCTTAAAGCTCAACATTCAGAAAACTAAGATCGTGGCATCTGGTCCCATCACTTCATGGCAAATAGATGGGGAAAGAGTGGCTGACTTTACTTTTGGGGGCTCCAAATTCACTGCAGATGGTGATTGCAACCATGAAATTAAAAGATGCTTACTCCTTGGAAGGAAAGTTATGACCAACTAGATAGCATATTAAAAAGCAGAGACATTACTCTGCCAACAAAGGTCCGTCTAGTCAAGGCTATGGTTTTCCCAACAGTCACGTATGGATGTGAGAGTTGGACTATAAAGAAAGCTGAGAGCCAAAGAATTGATGCTTTTGAACTGTGGTGTTGGAGAAGACTCTTGAGAGTCCCTTGGACTGCAAGGAGATCCAACCAGTCCATCCTAAAGGAGATCAGTCCTGGGTGTTCATTGGAAGGACTGATGGTGAAACTGAAACTCCACTACTTTGGCCACCTGATGTGAAGAGCTGATTCATTTGAAAAGACCCTGATGCTGAGAAAGATTGAGGGCAGGAGGAGAAGAGGACGACAAAAGATGAGATGGATGAATGGCATCACCGACTCAACAGACATGAGTTTGGGTAGACTCCTGGAGTTGGTGATGGACAGGGAGGCCTGGCGTGCTGTGGTTCACGGGGTCGCAGAGTCAGACATGACCGAGCGACTGAACTGAGCTGAACTGAAAGGTAGCAGGGCTTCCCTGGTGGCTCAGTCAGTAAAGAATGCAGGAGACCCAGGATCAATCTGTGGTTTAGGGAAGATCCCCTAGAGAAGGGAATGGCAACCCACTCCAGTATTCTTACCTGGAGAATTCCATGGACAGAGGAGCCTGGCTGGCTACCATGGGGTCACAAAAGTCAGACATAACTGAGCAACTAACACAAAGGTAGCAGGAGCTTTCTACTCATGTGAGTTAAGGAGAAAAAGTTCACATAAAATCAAACTCTTCTTTAAATAAGGCATGTCCAAGTCAACCTAACTAGCTATATTTACTAGGCCAGGGAGAAGCAAGGCTAAAGAAGAACTATGGCTAGCTCTGGACTACTACCCTGTTACAAAAAGTTATCTTATTCTATGAAACAAAATCAGTTAGCAACCAAAACATTTTTTTTAAAAAAAGGAAGCTAACATACTTCTCATCAAAACAAGGGTCAAGAACAAAAAGTACATGATACCCAAAAGAAAACAAAGAGAGAATATATGTATAAAGAGACAAGGTTTACAGCAAAATGGCAAACCTAAGGCACATGTACTGTTATTTCCCCTTCTTCAAAATTGGCTGACACAGGTAACAGGTGACAGCTCTGCAGAAGTTGTCAAAAGCCATAGAAACCTCTAGATGGCTATTACAAAGCAATGGGAGTTATCAGACCAAGCAAAATATTGCCATTTCTGGTTTAAATTGACAGGAGGCAGGTTACAGGGAAAAACTATTAAGGAGGGGAAAACAACAGTAGAGTCACAAAGATTTACTGAGCTATTTGTTTTATTTTTAAGGTTACATACAGTTTCATTGGGGCTTTCCCAGTGGCTCAGCAGTAAAGAAATTGCCTTCAATGCAAGAATCAGAGGAGATGGAGGTTCGATCCCTGGGTCAGGAAGATCCTCTGGAGGAGGGCATGGCAACCCACTCCAGTATTCTTGCTTGGAGAATCCCATGGACAGAGGAGTATGGCGGGCTACAGTCCATAGTGTCACAAAGAGTTGGACATGACCGAAGCAACTGAGCACATATGCAGTTTTGTTTAGTTCTCATGACAAATTTGTGTGTTAGTCACTCAGTCGTGTCCAACTCTGTGACCCCATGGGCTATGGCCCACCAGGCTCCTGTGTCCATGGAATTTCCCAGGCAAGAACACTGGAATAGGTTGCTATTCCCTTTTCCAGGGGATCTTCCCAACCCAGGGATCGTACTCGGATCTCCTGCGTTACAAAAAACAGGTTTACAGAATTTTAAAGAACCAACTTGCCAGAGTTATACATACATACAATACATACAATCAGTGGTGGAGCTGGGGCTCCAACGTGGACCTGAGCGCTTTATCACTCCCTTTAATGTATTGCTCAATTCAACTGACCTAACCCTCTATCCATCCTCCCATGTAAATCCACCAGAACAGATTTTTTTTTTTTAAATAAAAGTTTAATTATATAAGTAACAGCATGCCTCTAACTGAAAGTCTGGAAAATATAATGGATGTACCAAAAGTCGTATCTTTTTTTTATTGCTTTTATAATTAGTATTTTAATGAACACTTTGTACATAAATCTCTGTGCAGTTTTATTCCACATCTATAAAGCATTATAAATGGAATTCTGGGTCAAATAGTGGGAATACACTCTGCCAGAACATCTGACTTTAATATTGCTGAACTGACGAAGAGATTATGGTTCCTTAAGAAAAAGAGCTATGCCTTATTCTCCCGTTATCCACAACGCCTAGGCACATGAGCAAGTGGTCTCATGACTGCTGAAATGGAGGTTTCTCTCCCCTTAGTACACAGTCTCTAAAGAGAGAAATAAACAGAGTAGGCTCTCAAATTAGAAGACAACAACTGCGCCAAATATCAAATTCATTAGTGGGGTGCATAAAACTCTTTTTAGGGAGAAAAGAACATGAACATTAACATTGCCATTCAATATATTTCCATGTGTTTTGACTTTGGATATCTCATAGTATATTTTTAAAACACAGTATTTTAGTAGGTATATAGCAATATACTGAAGACACGGTTTCTCCCAGTTTACCTATATGTCTTAATCTGCTATTGTCCATGGAAATCATTTCAGAACATGTAGAAAATTCAGAGAGCTGTATATTTTAATAATAACTAATTTCTTTTACTTTGATTTTCTGTCAAAAATCATCTATTTTCATCAAGGTCTAATGATATTATAGCAGGCAATGTCCCCAGAAAAATGAAAAAGACTGACTACAAAACAATGTGCCAGCAGGCACTGAACTAGCACTTTAGATGTATTAATTTAAACTTTACAACATTACATTATTATTACTATTACCTCTATTTCATAGGTAAACTCAAACAGAGAAAGATTAAAGTTGCTTGTTTTGGGACTTCTGGTCCAGTGGTTAAGACTCTATGCTTCTACTGCAGGGAGCACACTTACTTCCACTTATTTCCTAGCTGGGAAATAAGATCCCATATGCCATGCAAGCGGGGCCGAAAAAAAATAAACTTGCTTGCTTTTTTGAATCTAGGTATTTTGGCCACTTTTTTTGAACCTAGGTATTCTGGCCATTACTTTGCCAACAAAGGTCCATATAGTCAAAGTTGTGGTTTTCCCAGTAGTCAAGTATGGATGTGAGAGTTGGACCAGAAAGAAGGCTGAACACCAAGGAATTGATGCTTTTGAACTGTGGTGTTGGAGAATACTCTTGAAAGTCCCTTGGACTGCAAGGAGATCCAACCAGTCAATCCTAAAGGAAATCAGTCCTGAATATTCACTGGAAGGACTGATGTTGAAGCTGAAGCTCCAATACTTTGGCCACCTGATGCAAAGAGCCAACTCATTAGAAATCAGACCCTGATGCTGGGAGAAATTGAAGGCAGGAGGAGAAGGGGACAACAGAGGATGAGATGGTTGAATGGCATCACTGACTCAATGGACATGAGTTTGAGCAAGCTCCAGAAGATAGTGAAAGACAGGGAAGCCTGGCATGCTGCAGTACATAGGGTTGCATAGTAGGACACGACTGAGAGACTGAACAACACTTCTGGCCACACTTCTAATCACTACACAAAACTGACTCTCAGTATCAAGCAAAAAGCACTGAATAGCTTTCCGTGAACACTGGTGGTACAGGGCATGATGACAGTTATGCTTCCCAGAAAATAGGAAATTCAACCAATCCAAATGGATTATTTATTCATTAGGTAAAGAGTTATTTATTATAGATCAAAAACTGTATCAAAATGTGGGAGCATTCTCCAAACCCTGAGAAATACTAGGTCTAAAAAGTTGGAGAAAGATCAATGTAAGGTAGATTTCTAGTGTAGACAGATCTAACCTAGTTAGACTAAAACAGAATTATTCACAAGTGTCAGGGCACAGTAGGAGTAATCAGTTCTGCCTAGGGCATTCAGAGAAGTTGTAGAGAGGAGAAAATACCTCAACTACACCTTGAGTAACAGACTTCTAAGGGAATTTGTAGGTAATAGTCTGTCTTGCAAAATCACTCCCCACAGAAAGGTCAGGTTCTCACTGCTATGAAAACTGCTGCAGTAGCAGAGAACACGTCTCAGCACAAAAGAACCATCTTATGTTGGCTGGAGGAGAGTATGGGGTACAAGTGATCAAACCCCTGTCAACACTATGGGAACCACCAATAAGAAGGAGCCTATCTATCAAGCTTAACTTTATAGCCAACACAGCTACAAAACTGCCTTTATTTAACATACTTGTATTTAAATTCCTAATTTTAGAAAAACCTAAATTTTAAAACTAATAATAAGGAATTGGGGGTGGGAGCAGACCTTCAGTTAAGCATGACTGGCCTTGACTCTTCCCTAAAACCTCATCTTAAAAAGTTAAAGGACATTTTAGAAATATAAAATCCCGAAGGATATGAGAATGGGGAAAGACACAATAGCAAATAAGAGAAGTCAACAATATTATGGATGCTAGAAACGGGGCGGTGAGGGAGAGGTAACTAAACTAACTAGACCAAAAAAGGTGAAGCCTAAACCTGAAAGGAAGAAGTCATCAAGCTGATAAACAGAAAAAATAGAATAATGGTCACCAGGGGCTAGGGGTGGAGAAGGCAATGGCACCCCACTCCAGTACTCTTGTCTGGAAAATCCCATGGACAGAGGAGCCTGGTAGGCTGCAGTCCATGTGGTCACTAGGAGTCGGACACGACTGAGCGACTTCACTTTCACTTTTCACTTTCATGCACTGGAGAAAGAAATGGCAACCCACTCCAGTATTCTTGCCTGGAGAATCCCAGGGATGAGGGAGCCTGGTGGGCTGCTGTCTATGGGGTCGCACAGAGTCAGACACGACTGAAGCGACTTAGCAGCAGCAGCAGGGGCTAGGGGTGAGGGTGGGGCTGGGGGTGGGGGGTTAATGAGCATTTCCGGGTTAATAGGTACTGAGTTTCAGTTAGGGATGATATAAAAGCTCTATAGATTGAGGGACAGTGGTAATGGTTACACAATAAGATGAATACACTTTATGCCACTGAACTAAACACTTTAAATGGTAAATTTTGTTATGTATATTTTACCATATTACCACAATTTTTTTAAAAAAAGCAGCAGCAAGATGACTCATGCTGGAGAGATTCAGGTATTGAAATCATGATGAAGACAAAAATGCAGGGTGCGGCTGGAAACTAGATGACTGGTTGGAAGTTCATTTAAGTGGCCTCACCCCAAAACCGATCTGCTCACCATTCCTGGAGAGGGTGGACCACAGACTCTGATCTTCGGAACATAGGTCAAAACTGAAAGCTAGACAAAACAATTACTGAAAAACAGGAGAATTATTTGAAAGTCTGCATTCTACATAGGCAGAAGGTTGTCTCCAAGAAGAAAAAGGAAATAAAAGATTATCTGATTATCTGATGTTCCCAACCATATTATAGTTTATATTCGTCAGAGAATTGCAAATGAATTAATAGGCACAAAATACATAAAATTTCAAACTCAGATAATTATTTGAGAAAACATTAAGTTGGATAAGAAAAGAAATAGTGAATCTTGTGACACAGCTGCAAAAAAATTTGCACAGTCATAAAAATTTAAATACTAAATAAAGAATTTACCCCCCCCAAACCTGATATCCTATAAAAGGAAGAACAGAGAAGGAGAAATATGTATAAAGTTTGCAGGCAGCAGAGAGATTAATATGACTAATCCTCATTTTTCTTAGAAGGAAGTGAGTAGTTACTGTCTAAAATAGAAATCCAACAAAAAGAAGAACTGACTTGGAAAAATAAAGGCACAACAAACAGCTGAAAGAATTGAAATCGACTGCCCCTAAAGGCTAGGAATTGGATGTGAGATGAGAAGAGATGATGTCCTGCTATTTTTATAAGCCTTGAATTTTTAAAACTATATATGTACAAATATCATTCTAATTTTAAAATAAATGTTTAGAGAGGCAAAACAAAATTGTAATGATGTTATTAAAAAGATCTAAAATGGTCTATATTGACTATACACCATTTTTTTTTCAAACTACTGGGTTAGCTTTCTGTAATTCTTAGAATTTTCAGTCATATTGATGTCAGCCATGCTACTTGCTGCTCTGCCTTTCAATGCTGCTGGGCATCACCAAAAGAAGGCTCCAGCAGGAGGAAATGGTGCTGAAAATGCTGCCCCTGACCAGCATGCTAACCCATCAGGCAAGAACAAAGTGGTGGGGGAAAATCCTGATGCCAGGATGACCAGGCGGAAGAGGAGGAGGAGAACAAGGAGGGAGACAACATAGGTGGGGAAGACGTAACTGATGGCACGTGAACTGAAATGCTTTAAAACAGGACCGAGCTACAAAGAGTTTTTACATGGGAAAGAATGCTAAGACTAGATGGATCACTAGTGTTTCTAGAACATGTTATCTGGGTGGTGTCTTTAAATATCCAGTTCATTCTTGTTTATGCATTTTGCCCTGACCACATTGGTCATTTCTCCCTTGTTCGTTTGGGATTTGAAGAACACATCCAAGCATCTCATTTTGAAGGCCTGATGACAACCATAACTGGGTATACACTTTAGTGATAAAACTGATACTTTATCATGGCTTGGCAACTCTTGTTAAATTTCATAGGTCTCCTCGATTGCTGGGAGTTAGCTATACTGTTGTTAAGGTCTCTTTGTTATCAGTGGCAGAAAAGAGTGTTCCCTCTCATCTGTGGCTGGTGGCTGGGTATCTGTTCCCTGGAAATGTCTGATGCTACTCTGAAAGCTTATGGTTTTGCATTAACTAGTGGGAGAGGTGTCTGTTTTCTGGTTTGCATCCTTCATTCTGTGGCTGAGACAGGTACTTCAACCTGGTGTATTTTGGTTTCTAAAGAATCTGAATGATCTAGATTTTAATCCAGTACAAGAAATGCTTCACTTGACTCTGTATACATATCTTCCAAAATTTATTTTGTCAGTCTTTGGGTCCATGTCTGCCTGGTGCTTTCGCTACCTATTTGCATACTTAGTCTGTTGCCTGATTTTTTTTCCACAGTGTCATGCTCTACAGCGATGTTCAGTGAGTGTACTGTCCCATGAGCTGCTTCTGCTTCAGGCTGCCTTAGCAGCGTTACTTGAACAGGGATGGATGCAGCAGTGGCTGAAGGGGACTGTGCCAGCAGAGACTCTTACTGTGGGAAGCTGGCTGGATCTTCATTCCTATTTGTTGGAACCAGGAAGAAAATGAGAACTGTGCAAACCAACCAGTGAACACCAACCACAGTGTCTGAAGTAGCAACACTACCCCTGTGGTGGGGGAAGGTGTGAGTGCAGCAACCAAGCCATACTTCAGCAGGGAGGGTCTGTTGGCTTTCAGCCTTCCATAGGCCTTCAGTTTTTCCACTCAGATATTTTTGTTGATTGTCTTCATATGCAATAAACTTACTGATCACCAGCCTCATCTGCCTTACTCTACCCGTATTTGCTAGGCATCAGTTAACGTCATTTTGGACAGGGACTGCCAAAATCCATGAGCTCTACACAGCTGCTTATGATTTCTACATTTGCTAGCTAACCATAAGGGCTGTGATGGTGCTGGCAGCATAGATGCCACACAGATGCAGAGTGACCTTCAGAAGGTTAAAGGGTAGTCCTGAAGACTTTGATAGTTGCAGTGCTGCTGGCTGAAATTGTCCTACTTCTTCTGGGGCTCCTATTTGAGCTGGTTATCGTTGCTCACCCAAGGGTTCCCTTGGCTCAAACTCGTTTTTTCCCACCACAGGATCAGGCACTTGGAATCTTGCTTACCAAAATCACTGCAGCTGTAACACTGATCGGTCCTCAATGGTGCTTGAAAACTGTAACTGAGCAGGCTTAGGCAAATGGCATCCGGAACTTTGACCTTCACTATAACTGGCAGTGCCAGTGATCTCTATGCTCTTACTTTCTCTATGCGTACCTTATATCTGGCATTGTTCCTTTACTAGGTGTTACTGCAGAAATGCAAAACTTGGTCTACTGGCAAATTTACCCATTTTCACTGATGGTCGTGGTATTGACAGGAATCTTGTCCTTCCAGATCTGCCAGTTTAAGTCCCTTTGTGCGTGAGCACGCTCAGTTGCTCAGTCATGCCCGACTCTTTAAAACCCTATGAACTGTACCCCGCCAGGCTCCTCTGTCAATGGGATTCTCCAGGCAAGAATACCAGAGTGGGTTGCCATTTCCTCCTCCAGGGAATCTTTCCAACCCAGAGATCAAACCCACATCTCCTATAGCTCCTACACTGGCAGGAGGATTCTTTACCACTGAGCCCACTTGGAAGCCCTTAAGTGCCTTTATGAACATATTAAAAATGACAAGTACCTTGTAGGCCAACACCTGGTGAACTATGAACAGAAATCTGGCAAACAAGGCACCTCCACAGTCGTCCCAAGAACAAAGTGGTTGTATTAACTACCCTGACCTTCCCCTTGTATTTATGTGCCCTTTTTTGTGGACTTTTCTCTTCAGAGATTTTTCCCAGTGACCTCCCAGCACTGTTTTTAAGTTGAATGTTTTTGACTTGTGTTCTCAGCATTCAGAGCACAGCAGTAGGAGGCTCTGCTGCCCTTCCTGCATCTTCTGACCTCACTGCTGTCTGGGGTCTGTATATGTGTAAATAGAGGCTCCTGGATACTTTAAAACCTTGGATTAAACAGAATGTGCTTTGTACATCTTTAAACAAAATCTATATTAATTTATTAAATCTGCTTGTTACTTTTTAAAAAAACACCTTTCTTATAGCACAATTCATGAGCTGATACAGTATGCAATTCAGTGGAGAAATACTCTGGGCATGTAGCAATTCTAAAGCCTAACTGTTTAAAACCACTCTATAAACACAGTATTTTATTTATTCATTTCCCCCTAAGAATATATATTTGGATATATTTATATAAAGGCTTATATTATTTGTAACTCTTGGATCAAATCCAAATTTTGACATTTCGAATGACTAACATTTGTAAGCACCAGTGATGGTAGAGCTGAACTTAAATAAAGTCCGAGTGTCAAATGATACAAATAGACAAACTGAAAGGCTACTCATGGAAAAATATATAAAAGTACTAAATATGCAAAAGAAAACAGGAAACAATCTTATCTACAAGAACTGTACAACTTGCAGCTTTTTAAAAGTCACATTCTTGTGGGCATAAATTCACCAACTAAATATAATCTAATTAACATATTCCTTCTACACAGTTGAAACAAGAACTTCATTCCAGAAAAAGAAAATACTTCAAAGCACAAGATTAAAACCATGAGCAACTACATCAGAACCTACTGAATTTTTTTAAATCAATAAAGTTCTTTTCATATAAAGATAAAAACTATGAGACCTGGTTTGCTTTTCAGCAGTTCTAAGGGGACAACAGAGGATGAGATGGTTGGATGGCACCACCAACTGGATGGACACGAGTTTGAGCAAGCTCCGGGAGTTGGTGATGGACAGAGCGGCCTGGCGTGCTGCAGTCCATGCGGTCGCAAAGAGTCGGACATGAATGAGTAACTGAACTGAACTGAATGGACTGTGCTCATATATAGCATATAGTTGCTCAACTTCATGTGTCAACTACCTAACAAATTTACAAATACTTAAATAACTATCACAAAGGTTTAAGAGCATTAAAATCATATGAGTTATACTGTTTATACTGTGCATCCATATATTCAAACAAGAAATAGAGAGCAACCAAAGAAAACCTCAAGCATTATCATACTCACATGTCAGAGAACATGAGAGAGAGAAATGCCTATAAAGACAAGACTCCTTCACTCGAGGAGTCTGAGATTCAGCAGTGTAGAAGGGAATAAGAAGTGTGTGTGACAGAGGTGCCAAGACCAACACAGGAAAACGACTCATGAAAAAACAATATAAAAAAACTAAATGACTGAGTACTAAACTACAAAATATAAAGGGTAAATTCAGAGAAAAGGAAGATAACAGTCGCTTTGACAAAAAAAGCAGGCACTGAACTGGTCTCAAAGTAGAGAAGCATTTGAAAAAAAAAAAAACGAGAAAGATCAATGTCTCTGTGTCTGTCTCTCTTGTTCTGTCGCTCAGTATTACCACGTATACTTAAAATTTTTCATATGAAATACCAGAGGCAAATGTATGCAAAAATCAAAAAGTAATCTAAAAGAGAATTGGCCCAGAAAAGGGAAAATAAATGAAGTAGTAAACAGAGGGAAAATTACCCACAAAGAAAGAAAACAAAACAAAACACCTTAACAACCATATATATTGTATATCAATAAATGTTCACATTATTTTGATTAGCCTCAAAAATGGCACCCACTCCAGTATTCTTGCCTCGAGAATCCCATGGACAGAGGAGCCTGGTGGGCTGCTGTCTGTGGGGTCGCACAGAGTCAGACACGACTGAAGTGACTTAGCAACAGCAGCAGCAGCATTATTTGAGGGAAAATGAAAGTGTTATAATCTCATTTCCACAATAAGAGACTGACAAAACAAGTTTAAACAACAAAACTATATGAGATTTTCTGATTGAGATTTTCTGACTCCCAGCCCTACAGTGTATCCATTACAATACTACACACTATTTTATGTGTTAAGTATTTCACACTGGACTGACTTTATCACCAACCTTAATTTCTTATAACCAAAAACATTAGAATGCTACTTAAAAAAAAAGAAGCAGCCCATCTTTAAGTATGCTGTAATACACAAGAGCCAAATGGGTCTCAGTTAAGACCACAAAACTTTAACAACCAGAATGGTGGCTTTTCCAGTAAACTGGTATTGTTCCAGAACTATTCCTCTAGCCAACAGGCCATTCTAATGTGAAGACAAGGAGAGGGTACTCCCTAAGCAACAAACTTCAGAGCTGCAGTCACAGTCCCATTAAACAGAACTTTTTCATTGTTTATCTAAATTATTTTGATTATATGCTGAGAGCTACCTAGAGACTAAAAATCAAAGAAAAATAATAAATATAAATGAAACACTATAAAATAAACACAATCATGAAATGCACAAGTTACTATACCATACAGTTATTAGTTTCAAACTTACAAGCTTTCTCAGGAATCATAGTTAATATTTACTTTTTACACCGAAACTATGGAGAAGGAAATGGCACTCTACTCCAGTATTCTTGCCTGGAAAATCCCATGGACGGAGGAGCCTGCTAGGCTATGTCCATGGGGTCGCAAAGAGTCAAGACACGATTGAGCGAATTCACTTTACTCACTTCACTCACTTCATACTTTATCACTGGAGAAGGAAATGGCAACCCACTTCAGTATTCTTGCCTGGAGAATCCCATGGACAGAGAAACCTGGTGGGCCATGGTCCATGGGGTCGCAGAGAGTCGGACACGACTGAAGTGACTACGCACACACACCTAAACTAAAATTTTCCTTGAGTTGATAATATCATATTAGTTTAAATGGTTATCCATGTTTACCAGTGTACCCAACTAAATTAATATTCTTCACAAACTGAAAAATACTCATTGGTCAAGCACCTGAGAGTCATGGTCCCTCACATGCTCTCTCACTTCTTTCTCTTTTCCAACATCTAGAGGCAAAAGAGTCTCACACTCTCCCATTACACTCCTACCTAAAAACTCTGAGCAGCAGCCAGATCCCAACCCCTTCCACTACTGAGTAGTGGGGATCCACTACTGAATTAACTGACTCTATCTGTTCAGGATACAGAAGGGTGTAACTAAGTTTTCTTTCAATATTTTTACCTGTGTTCTCATGTGTGACTGAGAGGAATAGGGAAAAGGAGTTCTAAACGGAGGCACAAAAGAGCCAAAACAACCTTCAGCCCTCTTACGGCAGCTGTGGCACAATACGAAAGCAATGTACCTGAAGTGGAAGGGTTATAAGCCCAGCTCTGCCACTTAACATTTCTTAGTGAGTGAGTTCTTTCGCTTAGCAATTCACCCTGCCATGTCCAGCCTAGCAGACTCTTTGATAATATCCATGTTCTCAAACACCTCCAGTAAACAGCCATGTATTTGTGGGTGTGTTCAGTGGATCACTATTTCTACTTACCTTTGGATATATTATATGATCTTTAGCACACATCTTACTGATTATATCTTATATTAACATTTAATAGGCTCATATAAGAACCTATCACCAACGAAATAATTGTCGTGGATATCAAGAGCAAAACACAAACTGGGATCAGTGTTTTATCAGTAATATTCAGAAAATCAATAATGAGTAACACTCACTGAAAGTACCTCATTAGCCATTCACGAATTTATTATTTTTAATTCTCTGAAAATGTTATCAATTCATACAGAGAACATGGTCTTTTATGTATTGTTACCAATCTATTTCAATGATTACAGATCATGCTAATTAAATATTCCACCAACAAAATGGTATATTCTAATATGATTAGACACCATTTAATTTTAATTACATTTCACTAGTAACTGTAAAAAAGGCTATACAAATTTCTATAACTTACCAAAAATTAAATTATACAAAGTTCTGGACTTCCCTGGTGGTTCAGATGATAAAGAATCTGCCTGCAATGTGGGAGACCTGGGTTCGATCCCTGGGTTGGGAAGATCCCCTGGAGGGGTGGCATGGCAACCCACTCCAGTATTCTCGCCTGGAGAATCCCCATGGACAGAGGAGCCACGTGGGCTACAGTCCATGGGGTCGCAAAGTGTCGGACACGACTAAGCAACTAAGCACAGCGCAGCACATACAGTGTTTTACTGCTTCCACTGCAAAGTTTTATCTAAGAGCTGAAAGCAGTATTAACATTTACCAAGCAAAAGAATCTGCCTACAATGCAGAGGAGACGCAGGTTTGATCCCTGTGTCAGGAAGATCCTGGGGAGAAATCTACTCCAGTTTTCCTGCCTGGGAAATCCCATGAACAGGAGTCTGGCAGGCTACACTCCATGGGGTCACAAAGAGTCAGACATGACTTAATGACTAAACAACAACTCCTCCTTAAATATATTTAATAAATTGTATTAATGTCTTATTAAAATTATTTCCACTGAAGAATACATATCAGTACTTTCCCAACTGATCAGCATAACTGTATTTGAAGTGCTATTCTAAATTACTGGATAAACTAGAAAGAAAACTAAAAGTTGATTATAGTATCTTGAAATATCTGGGATCAAACCAAATGTTACAGAACTCAAGTAAAACAACAAAATCAAACATATTCTTTGGATATACAGAACAAAAAAATAAGACTTCTGGAATTCTTTTTAACATTAAGACAATAAACTAAATTCTGAAACAATTCCTAGAAGTGTTAATGCCAGAAATGACTCTTCTCTATGAAGATAAATTTATGCAAAATAAGTATGTCTTAAAAGTGAACTCAAACAGTGCTAAAGTGAAAATAAAAGATATCTGAATATAACTGTACTGTCTCATAATTTTATTAGAGCACTAGGAGAAAATTTAAGGTTAAAGTAAAAACATGAATCCAAGTAAATATGAAGATAAAAATAAGAGAAGAAAAACTAATGAAACACTACTGGAACAGAAGGGGGAAGAGGATTCTAACTAACCAAAGATGAAAATAACAGGAAAAAAAAAAGATAAGTAACTCATGTACAAAAACATTTTTGGAATCTGCATTGAAAATTAATCATATAGAACAATTACTATAAACGAGGTCTCATCTACTGTACTAAAGCATGAAGAGCTTATATCACATTTTTCCATGCACACTCAATGAAGACTTTTCCTTCACTATAAATCCACAAAAGGTTTTTGTTGGTTCAATTTACTATGCCTATTCTCAGCCCTAGGGATATTTTTGTACCCAATCTCAAATTGGAAATGGGATGCTATCTGTCCTCAAAATGTCAAGTTATTGGCAGAAACATAGTTCCATGTCTAATAAGAACTATTATGCTCCACTACAAGTCTTTTAAGTGGTATTCTTGTTTAGATGTAACAGAGACCTGTATATTTTAAAATATAAATAAGAACTTATGGGATACATTGCTCATTGATATAACACATCTGAACCACCATTACCCATATCACTCCTAGCACTGAAGAGGAAAATATAGACACTGCTCCACCACTGGGCCACTTCCTGCTAGCTACTTGTGCCCAAACTCCTCTTAGGAGCCCAAAGGGAAATCTATTACCATTGCTGCAAAAGCTCACGATTTGTGGACCACTGATAAATGTACTGAGGAGGACTGACACAACAGAGGCAACTGCAACACTTATTGTCAGACACACAACAGGGACTGCCTGTACAGGCAGAAAACTAAGGCCCAACATCCCTGCTCCCTAGTGTACTGCCCTGTATAATCCTTGAGGCTGCAAATATAATGGGATTTCACTCCCATGATTAGGTTAACTTTAAGAAAGTTAACTTATGAGGAGGAATTACCCAAGTGAGCCTGAACTAACCACATAAACCCTTTAAATTTGGGTCTACAAATGAAAGACAATTTTTAATGGATCTCTACTGGCTATAATGGAGAGGGAAATGGCAACCCACTCCAGTATTCTTGCCTGGAGAATCCTAGGGACGGCGGAGCCTGGTGGGCTGCCGTCTATGGGGTCGCACAGAGTCGGACACGACTGAAGCGACTTAGCAGCAGCAACTGGCTATAATCACAAGAGCTGCCTACTCTACCAGCTTTTTAGGGACTACTGTAACCTAGCCCCAATCCTACTAATACAAAAAGAAAAGAAAAAAATTATAGTATCGCAGGTCAAATAGTAATGGTTTATCAGAAAGTTAAATATAAGTTAAAACTACTTAAGACTCCAAATCTAGCATATTATTAATAATTCTGTTAGGCACTATTGCTCAGTACTCCTAAAATTGAAGTTTTTATCACTTACTTCGTTTTTTACAGACTCCATTCTAGAGAACTACCTAGACTGTGTTTAGCCTGAAAGCTACAGTCCAGCTGATCAATACCAGCAGGTAAGTGTTAGACCACCAGGACAAATTAGACTGAAGATATTCAATGTACCATTTCTGCTCTAAGTTTTCACTAGTTCAATGCAACTGATTTCCTTGTTTTGTAAGGTATCACCTAAAGATTCTAAGCTCTGTATCACCTGGAAGGTATTTACTTAGCACTTATGAATTCCATTTCTTATAGTCACTTTTGCCAAAGAGTATATATTCTGAGATGAGAGACAAATTAGGCAAAAAGTCCCTGCTCGTTACTGCTCTTAGCTCCCAAGGAACACCTAAATGCCTAGGGGATTTAGTCCTCATAGTGTTTCCAGGCAACACTGAATGAAGACCTAGAATCAACAGGCTGGTGTGGGAGAACTTTCTCAGATGTTGTGAGGATTGAAAGTTGGGTTAGCACTTAAAAGATCCTGAGAGTAAGTGATGCCTTCAATTTTGTGCTCCCGGTGCCTCCTTTCTTTACACTTACTCCTGGCCCGGAGCTCAGCCAGGAATACTGCTAAACATCCTACAGTGCATAGCAGAGTTTCCCACAACAAAGATTAAGCTGGCCCAAAATGTTAATAGTGCCAAAGTTAAGATATCCTGGTATAAAAGGAAGAATGCTAAATTAGAAGCCTACCTTTATAATTTATCACCTAAATGACTTTCAGCAAATAATGTAACTTCTCTAAATTTCCTCATGTATAAAATGGATAACACGCTCATGTTGAAGGATTTAGGAGGATAAATTAAGGTAGAAACTTTTAGACACTTTACAAACGTTTAGTTTCCATTCTTCAGAGTGAGTACAAAAATCTTCTCTATCAGAGATAGAGCCCGGGACCTCTCAAAGATTACTTCAAAATATGAATGACACATGGTACTGTAACTGATTTATTTTCTGAATCTCCTATAAAAGTCTAAGCAACTTGAAGGCAGTTCAGTTCAGTTCAGTTGCTCAGTCATGTCTGACTCTTTGTGACCCCATGGACTCCAGAGTTCTTACCTTATTGGACTTGGTATACTCAGCCTCTACAACAAAGTAAGCACTGAGTAAACATCTGTTAAACGACCAAATGGGCAAATAAGCTCTAAGTTATCTACCCAGTCATCGTGTTGCACAGTGGAAAATTAACAAAGAATGTAAAAAAACGTAACTCATGTCATGAAGTTTTGAAACAGTAAGAAATATCTAACAATAAAACAAAATATGTAGAGAGATTTAACAAATAGGTACTCAAAAGAGCACATGGGTAAAATTCACATGAATAGCTGAAGTCACAAATGAGTATTAGTGGGATGCATGAAAAATTAGAATTTAACAGATTTAATCAGGGAAAGGCCTGTGTTTAATTAGTATAATCCTTCAGAGTACCTGCTGCTAGTATCATCTAAAAGGCAATGGTACAGTACACTTAAAAAAACAAACATCAAAATGACAAGTGATATCATTTGTCATTTTAGCAGTACTCAGCTAAAATTCATAATTCAGATGACGGTAGTATATTTTAACAGGTTCAAAGGTCACTTTAAGCAATTTTTAAAAACACATTAGATTTTAACAGAAGTTTACCAAATTCCTGACATCCACAATCCATTTTAACTATTTTAAATGGTCTAAGACAGAATAAGACCAAAAAGGATGATGCTCAACTGTCTGAATATGCTGCTGAAAAGGCTGAGCTCAAGCATACCCAAAGTGTGTTAGAAGCAACTTTTAAAATGCACAAATGTAACAATTATTTTTAAACCAACAATTTTAGAAAAATAGTAGTTCCTATCTAAAGTTTATACAAATATAAGACACTGGGTTTGCAAATGTCAGCAGTTTTAAGATCCCTTTCTAAAGTAATAGTCTCCTTCTGTTTTGCTTGGTATCTTAATTTGCCTTTAGTTTCAAAACTAAGTTTGCCAACACTATTCCTCTCAAAACCTCAGGAATTCCATTACTAGTTTTAAACTAAATTAAAGGAAAATAGATCCATTCAACCCATGGCAGAAGTATGCACAAAGTGTTTGTTGATGCTCATAAATAGACTGAGAAATTTAGACATGTCTGAAGGACAACGGCTCTATAGTCAACTTTGGTTTGCTCCTCCATGGAATCAAATAGGAAGAGAATTATTGCTACCCCTTCAAGTGAGACCAGCACAGATACCTTTAAACCAACTGAGATACAATACACAGAACATTCTTTTTAAATCAGAGCCTTAGTGTACGTTTTCACTTCAGGGAAGAATGGTTAGAGAACTCTTTAAAAAAGTACACATGGAGCCAAGATGTTACCAGAATCTCCCCCAAAAACAATGCTAAAAATGCCCTCAACACTGCTCCCCTCAGTTGACTCCCCCCTCAAAAAACGAACAAACTATAAGTACTTCACAAAAAGATAGTTCTCTGTCTTACCACTGGAAACCTTCTTTTCCATTTTATATCACTAGTCTCAGATTCTATAAATATTCCTGACAATTACAGGTATTTTCATACTCAGCCCTCTCAGTGATCTCCTTCAAATCGTAATTCATCTGAACTCACCTGAATCCCAGGTATCAGGATCCTGTGAAAGGGACTAGTAAAAGAGGAAAGTACTGGAAAGAAAGGGAAAGAAAATCCCATTTCCTGGCTCCCTCTCTTACCCTGTCCCAGTACTGCAGAGTAGAAACAAATGGAAGGAATAAAAGCACCTTAAGCTCATTCTGTTGTTATTTCTCATTTTTTTTAACCCTAACTCATTCATTCCTCCCCAAGCATCACCTCCCCAAGCATCACCTCCCCAAGCATCACTTCCTACTCTCCTGTCCCAGGTCATGGAAGTCACAAAGGCCTAGATTTTGGGTAGACTTAGTTCCCTAAGAGAGGATAGCAACAGAATGAATGAATCTCCAGTGTTATAAAGGGTGATTCCAGTATATTGTGATATAACAGGTTACAAACATTTTTTATTGCCAGACCTAATAAGCTAAACACCCATTTTTATGACTTATGGGGGTGGGAGGGAAGGCTCCTAATCCCGAATTCCCTTTTTTTGTAACTCCCCATTTCCTCCACTCCCAGCATCTAGCCAGCCTTTTTTAAACAATTCATTTAGAAGTTAGAGACTACCTATATAAAAGTCAGTGATTGCTAATAATTTACACCAATACACTTTTGACAAAGGCAACAAGTGAAAGCTAGCAGTTTGTGAAACATAACTGTACTATGCTTCAGTTCAGTTGCTCAGTCATGTCCCGACTCTTTGCGACCCCATGGACGGCAGCATGCCAGGCCTCCTGTCCGTCGCCAACTCCCAGAGTTTATTCAAACTCATGTCCATTGAGTCAGTGATGCCATGCAACGATCTCATCCTCTGTCATCCCCTTCTCCTCCCGCCCTTAATCTTTCCCAGCATCAGGGTCTTTTCCAATGAGTCAGTTCTTTGCATCAGGTGGCCAAAGTATTGGAGTCTCAGCTTCAGCATCAGTCCTTCCAATGAATATTCAGGACTGATTTCCTTTACAATGGACTGGTTTGATCTCCTTGCAGACCAATGGACTCTCAAGAGTCTTCTCCAGCACCACAGTTCAAAAGCATCGATTCTTCAGCGCTCAGCTTTCTTTATAGTCCAACTCTCACATCCATATATGATTACTGGAAAAACCACAGCTTTACTAGGCGGATCTTTGTTGGCAAAGTAATGTCGCTGCTTTTTAATATGCTATCTAGGTTGGTCAAAACTTTTCTTCTAAAGAGCAAGCATAGTTTAATTTCATGGCTGCAGTCACCATCTGCAGTGATTTTGGAGCCCCCCAAAAATAAAGTCTGTCACTGTTTCCCCATCTATTTGCCATGAAGTGATGGGACCAGATGCCATGATCTTAGTTTTCTGAATGTTGAGTTTTAAGCCAACCTTTTCACTATCCTCTTTCACTTTCATCAAGAGGCTCTTTAGTTCTTCTTTGCTTTCAGCCATAAAGGTGGAGTCATCTGCATATCTGTGGTTATTGATATTTCTCCCAGCAACCTTGATTCCAGTTTGTGCTTCATCCAGTCCAGCATTTCTCATGATGTACTCTGCATATAAGTTAAAAAAGCAGGGTGACAATATACAGTCTTGACATATTCCTTTCCCGATTTGGAACCAGTCTGTTGTTCCATGTCCAGTTCTAACTCTTGCTTCCTGACCTGCATACAGATTTCTCAAGAAGCAGGTCAGTTGGTCTGGTATTCCCATCTCTGAAGAATTTTCCACAGTTTATTGTGGTCCACACAGCCAAAGGCTTTGGCATAGTCAATAAAACAGAAGCAGGTATTTTCCTGGAACTCTCTTGCTTTTTTGATGATCCAATGGATGTTGGCAATTTGATCTCTGGTTCCTCTGCTTTTTCTAAAGCCAGCTTGAACAATTGGAAGTTCACGGATCACGTTCTGTTGAAGCCTGGCTTGGAGAATTTTGAGCATTACTTTACTAGCATGTGAGATGAGTGCAATTGTGCGGTAGTTTGAGCATTATTTGGCATTTCCTTTCTTCAGGATTGGAATGAAAACTGACTTTTTCCAGTCCTGTGGCGACTGCTGAGTTTTCCAGATTTGCTGGCATATTGAGTGCAGCACTTTCACAGCATCATCTTTTAGGATTTGAAATAGCTCAACTGGATTTCCATCACCTCCACAAGATTTGCTTGTAGTGATGCTTCCTAAAGCCCACTTGACTTCACATTCCAGGATGTCTGGCTCTAGGTGAGTGATCATTCCATTGTGGTTATCTGGGTCTTGAAGGTCTTTTTTTGTATAGTTCTTCTGTGTATTCTTGCCACCTCTTCTTAATATCTTCTGCTTCTGTCAGGTCCATACCATTTCTGTTCTTTATTGAGCACATCTTTGCATGAAATGTTCCCTTGGTATCTCTAATTTTCTTGAAGAGGTCTCTAGTCTTTCCCATTCTATTGTTTTCCTCTATTTCTTTGCATTGATTGCTGAGGATGGCTTTCTTCTTTCTCCTTGCTATTCTTCAGAACTCTGCATTCAAATGGGAATATCTTTCCTTTTGTCCTTTGCCTTTCACTTCTCTTCTATTCACAGCTATTTGTAAGGCCTCCTCAGACAACCATTTTACCTTTTTGCATTTCTTTTCCTTGGGGATGGTCTTGATCCCTGCCTCCTGTACAATGTCACGAACCTCCATCCACAGTTCTTCAGGCACTTTGTCTATCAGATCTAATCCCTTGAATCTATTTCTCATTTCCACTGTATAATCCTAAGGGATTTGATTTAGGTCATACTTGAATGGTCTAGTGGTTTTCACCACTTTCTTCAATTTAAGTCTGAATTTGGCAATAAGTAGTTCATGATCTGAGCCACAGTCAGTTCCTGGTCTTGTTTTTGCTGACTGTATAGAGCTTCTCCATCTTTGGCTGCAGAGAGTATAATCAATCTGATTTCAGTATTGACTATCTGGTGATGTCCATGCGTAGAGTCTTTTCTTGTGTTGTTGGAAGAGCGTGTTTGCTATGACCAGTGAGTTCTCTTGGCAAAACGCTTATTAGCCTTTGCCCTGCTTCATTCTGTACTCCAAGGCCAAATTTGCCTGTTACTCTAGGTATCTCCTGACTCCCTACTTTTGCATTCCAGTCCCCTAGAATGAAAAGGACATCTTTTTGGGGTGTTAGTTCTAGAAGGTCTTGTAGGTCTTCATAGAACTGGTCAACTTCAGCTTCTTCAGCATTACTGGTCAGGGCATAGACTTGGATTACTATGACACTGAATGGTTTGCCTTGGAAATGAACAGAGATCATTCTGTTTTTTGAGATTGCATCCAAATACTGCATTTCAGACTCTTCTGTTGACTATGATGGCTACTTACTCTGCTTACAACCAGATAATTAATAAAAACAAAGAAAATAAATCTGGTTATAAAGAGCATAGCAACAACTAGTGATCATACTTTTCCAAAGAACATATGATAACACCAATACTCTAACTTCAGAAATCAATTTACCATGAAGAATAATTTGGCAATACCTATCCAAGTTTCAATGCACAATTTATTTAGCAAAGAAATTTTACTTCTAAAATTTAAAAGTATTGATTTATTTACACAGGTGTGATATATGTATACAATACTGTGCTGAATTATTTATAAAAGCGAAAGATAAAAATCAAGCCACATGTCAACCAAAAAGGGAATGTACAGTATATTCAATACAATGAATACTATGCAACCAATAAAAAGAGCGGATATGGTTGTAAATGTAGGAAGAAACTTGCTACAAACAGCAGTTGCCTCAGGGGAGGGGACCTAGTAGACAGGAAGGTAGGAAATGAGGACTGCTTTCACAGTAAACCCTTCTGCAGCTTTAAGTTTTAAATCATGTACATATATTACCCTTTCATTAACAATGAGTAAGTTGAGCTTCTCTGGTGGTTCAGTGATTAAGAATCCACCTGCCAACTCAGGGGACATGGGTTCAATCCCTGCTCTGGGAAGATCCCACATCACAAGGCAGCTAAGCTGATGTGGTGCAACTACAGAAGCCCATGAGCCTCGAGTCTGTGCTCTGCAACGAGAAGCCAACACAATGAGAAGTCTTCACATTTCAACTTGAGTAGCCCCTTGAAGACCCAGCACAGCCAAAAGTAAAATAAATAAGTTAAAAATTTATTGAAGAATTTAGACAATTCTCTCCAATCCTCTGATGCATAAACAGTTTTACTTTCCTCATCTGATGTTGCTAAGTCATGTCCCATTCTTTGCAACCCCATGAACTGCAGCACACCAGGCTTCCCTGTCCTTCACTATTTCCCGGAGTTTGTTCAAATTCATGTCCATTTAATCAAAGATGTTATCTAACCATCTAATCCTCTGCCACCCCCTTCTCCTCCTGCCTTCAATCTTTCCCAGCATCAGGGTCTTTTCCAATGAGTCTGTTCTTCAAATCAGGTGGCCAAAGTATTGGAGCTTCAGCTTCAGCATCAGTTCTTCCAATGAATATTCAGGGTTGATTTCTTTTAGGATTGACTGGTTTGATCTCCTTACTGTTCAAGGGACTCTCAAGAGTCTTCTCCAGCACCACAGTTCAAAAGCGTCAATTCTTTGGTGCTCAGCCTTCCGTGGTCCAACTCTTAACATCCATAAAAGACTACTGGAAAAACCATAGCTTTGACTAGACAGACCTTTGCTGGCAAAGTGATGTCTCTGCTTTTTAATACACTGTCTAGGTTTGTCATAGCTTTTCTTCCAAGGAGCAAGTGTTTTTTAATTTCACGGCTGCAGTCAACATTTGCAGTGATTTTGGAGCCCAAGAAAATAAAATCTGCCACTGTTTCCACTTTTTTCCCCATCTATTTGCCATGAAGTGATGGGACTGGATGCCATGATCTTAGTTTTTTGAATACTGAGTTTTAAGTCAGATTTTTCACTCTCCTCTTTCACTCTCATAAGAGACTCTTTAGTCCCTCTTCATTTTCCACCATTAGAGTGATATCACCTGCGTATCTGAGGTTACTGATATTTCTCCTGGCAATCTTGATTCCAGCTTGTGAGTCATCCATCCCAGCACTCCACATGGTGTACTCTGCCTATAAGTTAAATGAGCTTATTGTATAAGCTATACAATATACAGCCTTGACTACTCCCTTGCCAATTTTAAGCCATCTGTAGGCAATGTTAATTAGGACTGAGAATCTGGGCTAGTTACTAGAGGTTACCAATAGCCAATACAACAGGGTCGAGGGCTCATTTCCTCTTTAGTAAGAATGGGTACAACTACGGCAACTCTGCATCAATCAAAACAAAGTATAACAGGTGAAGAAATAAGTGAAGAATTTATCTTACCCAAGGAAACCTTTATTACAGAAATAAAATTGGATGCAGTATAATTCATCAGCACTCTAAAACTGCTTTGCCAAAAGGGGTAAAAAAGAAAACTATCTGGTGGAAAGTTCTGATTAGGGTCTAGACCTCAAATGGCTACATGCACCAGAAATATTTTGTAAACCTAAGAAGTGCCAAAATCATTAAAATCCAAAAAGGAGTTAAAAAAAAGATAGAAGGGGAAGACAAAGTCACAGGCAATGTTTCAGATGTCAAAAGAACGTTTAAGAAACCATTTTTCTAACAGAATTTTTCTCTTTATCTCAGATTTCCAAGTAATATAGAACATAGCATTGCCTCAGTAATTAAAACTCAAGCAATTGAAAGAAACAATTCAAACTCTTTTTCAACCTTGTTTTTAAAACGTTGTTATTTATTAGGATTTTTGGTTTTGCCACTAGATAAAGAGAACAATTAATGTAACAGCCACTAATACTAATCTGGTTCCTCTGATTCAACTTTATTACAATCTTACCCTCCAATTATAAAACCAGAAAAATAGGGGATAAAACCTTGAAAGGGAGTACGTAACACAGTAACATTTAGGAAGAGGATTATTTATTTTTTGTTAAAAAAAATATCATTTATGGGGTCTCTTATTAACAACACTATGAAATTTATGCCTTGACCATCTCTTCACACAACTATATCACTATGTACAATTTAAATTTTATAGTCTTAACTTGTCTTAAAAAAAAAAAATTAAGAATCAGGGCTTCCCTGGTGGCTTAGACAGTAAAGCATCTGCCCATAATGTGGGAGACCTGGGTTCGATCCCTAGGTCGGAAAGATCCCCTGAAGAAGGAAGTGGCAACCCACTCCAGTACTCTTGCCTGGAAAACCCCATGGACGGAGAAGCCTGGTGGGCTACATTCTATGGATCACAGAGAGTTGAACACGACTGAGTGACTTTACTTTCATTGGTGGCTCACTGGTGAAGATCCACCTGTCAATGCAGGGGACATGGGATTGATCCCTGGTCTGGGAGGATCCCACATGCAGCATGGCAACTAAGCCCATGTGCCACAACTATTGAGCCTGTGCTCTAGAGACTGGGCACAGCAACTACTGAGCCCTTGAGCTGCAACTACTGAAGCCCAAGCATCCTAGAGCCTATGCTCCGCAACAAGAGAAGCCACCACAATGAAAAGCCCGTGCACTGCAACAAAAGAGAAGCCCACACACTACAACCAGAGAGTAGTTCTTGCTTACCGCAACTAGAGAAAAACCCACGCAGCAACAAAGACCCAGCACAACCAATAAATAAATATTTTTTTAATCAAATAATGTAGCCCAAAGGTTTGTTGTCATAACTAATTATTCTTCTAAACTCTAGAATATATTATCTCAGTAAGTGAAAGATGCTAGCTGGCATATCAAAAAATTCAGTATATTCCTTCGCCATATTCAAACATTCAGACTAATGCCAAAGAAGAAAAAAAAAAATCACAAAATAGAGTTACACTTAAGAAGGGAGGAGGGAAAAGTACCTTAGAATTAATATGTGGAGTTTACATATCTTGACATTTACAAAGAAAATGGAAAAGAATTTTTCATTAGTTGTCAACTGATAATTTTCATTTTCATTCTGCATTACTTCGTATTTACTAATAAACTACTTACTATGGCTAAGAAGTGTCCAAGGCACTTGATAAACAACTCAACAATACTACTTAACATAATATTAGTTATAATCATATGAAAGTTACAGGTTAACAACTACACAAATAAACATTTAAATTCATATCAATGGTTTTCAATCCTGAGTCGAGTAACACCTAAGGTAGAACTGAGAGTTCTTTAAGTTATTTTCAAGATTTAAATAGCCTAAAAGTCTCACATACTGTCAGAAATATAACTTTTTACACTAATTATATATGTATATGTGTACATATATCCCTTTCTTTAAATTCTAATGGCTCTACTGATGCTCCATGAAATAATAAGAAATGATAGGGATAAACATGATTGATTAGATTCCAAACTAAGAATGAAATTTAACAGACAAAAGAGCAAAGTTTATGTCTGCTCCCACTCCATTTTTCCCTTTTACATTCTCTTATTTCACAGTTACCTCAGCAGTTACAACACTGCAAGATTTTAGTCTTGTTCTCACATATACAGAGCCAATATAAGATAAAAACAAACAATTATAAGCCTAATTTTCACCTTGGGATGCACCTTCATTTTTTACAGTTAGTACAAAAGAAACATTAAGGAGAAAAATGAAAGAAGGGCCCAAGATGTGGGATAACTGTAAAAACACTACCCCAAACATACCCAAAGACCACTCAAGAATATTTAATGATTGGGTAAACAAGGTGACCTAAAAAGCATCTAGCACCTGCACAAGAGGTAAAAGGACATGCTATATTTGAGCTTCATGCAGACCTAGTATGTAGTAAGTACCCTAGGTACAGACCTTCACGTTGTGAGCTTTCAAAGATGCAAATGTGTGTTCACACATCCAATCATGTCAGTTAGTTCATGTGTCTGGCACACATGGTCAGGTGTGTGCATCTGCTACAAGTGGCAGTGCTTTTGTGTCCTTTCCTGTATAATACTGTAAAGAGTGCAGTAGTACCTCTTCTTGCCTGTTCCCTCAATGCTGGCCCCTGGATGCCAGCTGTTGCACTGTACTGTACTTTTCAAGGTACTATACTGTAAAATTTAAAATATTTTCTTTATTTCCTATGTTTATTTTTCATGAATTATTTGTGAGAAAAAGTCTTATAAACCTATTACTATATAGTAAGACCCCTCCATACGAATGACTTCCATTCTGAGAGTGTGTTTGTAAGTCCAATTTGTTCCTTAGTCCTATGGCTCCATCACTTATTACCTGCCTGATCTAGGGAATCTTACTTAACTTTCTGAAGCCTCACTGCTTTCCCCTTTAAAACAGAAATGAGGACTTCCCTGGCGGCACAGTGGATAAGAATCTGCCTGCTAATGCAGGGGACATGGGTTCAATCCCTGGTCCGGGAAGATCCCACTTGCTGCAGAATAACTAAGCCCGTACGCCACAACTATTGAGCCTGTGTACCACAACTACTGAAGCCTTTGTGCCCTAGGGCCTGTGCTCCACAACAAGAGAAGCCACCACAATGAGAAGCCTGTGCACCGCAATGAACAGTAGCCCCTGCTCACCACAACTAGAGGAAGACCACACAAAGCAATGAAGACCCAGCACAGCCAAAAATAAAATAAATAAAAATTATTTTAAAATAACAGAAATCAGAATAATTCAGTAGAAACTCATTTAACAGACCTCTACTTTATTAACTTAGAGAAATAAGGAGTTTAAATTCCTCCACAGATCACTTCCTGATGTCCATCGCAGGCTGACTATTTGCACCTGGTAGCCCTCTAGTCACCCGCCTTCTCACCGCGTCCTCGACCTCCTACTCTTACCACATGAGCTGGATGCTTAGCAAGAGCCAGCCATTTGCTCCCAGATTCATGTATGCCAACTGTACTTGTTATTGTAATTATGTCATTTAAGATTATGTAAACTGATGAATTATGAGCGCAAAACGGGTTGTTTCTCTGAAAATTACGTTGAAAGGTTCAAAAAGAATCAAAGGCTAATTATTTTCTGAAGTTATTATGGATTTGGATGTATGTAAACACAGCTTTAAAAGAATAGTGGAAAAAGCATAAAACTGTAGAAGGATTTTATGTAATACATTAAAACTGCCTTTAAATTCTGTTTTATTAGAAAGGGATACTTCATAGATAAATGTCTCATGGGTATGGATTATTCTAAAAACACAACCCAGAACTCGAATGAAAGATCCATCCATAAAGAAAAACCCTGACCCTATGGGGGAAAAGGAGAGGAAAGAATGCATATTCGAGTTAAAAATTAAAAATACATATCATTTTTTATGACCCCCTGCTAACCAATGTGTCCAATCTCCTACTCAACAACACTTATGAGATCTTCACATGTAACTACCTCAAAAATTTGTAGGAATACTGTGACAACTAAAATAAAGCAAAGTGCTGGCATTAATGACATTCTATTTAAAACTTCTGTTTCAAGGGTTTTGTTAGTACTCTGCTGGTCTGACTACTACTCAAAGAATATAGCAATACTTTCTTTCAAAAGAGAAAAGTAAAAGGAACATAATTTCCTTGTTATTCTGCTATTTTTGTATTTGGGTATAATTTACATACTCCACACATGATTAACCATGTAACTTCTGTGGTGGCCACTGAAAAAGCAAAGATGTCCAGTAGTCCTGAGACTGTAGGCTCCCAGGGTTACACTATAAGGATAATATCATGGTAATCCAAGGAATACATTAATGTATCAGCGTGACCCAGCACCTAAGGCTGACAAGATAGCAGGCAAAGTGAATGAGGTGCTGGTGTGGTGCCAGTGGAGGGAACAGTGCTCTGTGAAGAGTTAACAGAGGGAAAGGCCAAAGATCCAGATTGGGGAGACTAGCTAGATCCCGGCAGAGGCCAAAGGAAGCAAAGCAGAAACTGGTAATCATTCTGTAGGTAACAAACCTATAAACTGAAGAGGTTACAGGCAAAGTAAAGAGAAGGAGCTGGTGACTCAACCTCCTGCACAGAACTGTTGAACACTGGCACAGACACTAAAAAGCTTTTCCAAATTACTTAAAACCAAAATCACATTTTTAAAAGTTCATGGCATTTTGATGTTACAATCAATTGTACTATTCATAGAAAAACTGTTACATAAAGAAATGCACTCTAAAATTAGAACAAAGAAGTACCTTTTTCACCTTAATTTAGGGGGTAAAAGTTAGCCCTAATATCCAATCTAACCAAGATACAGTGAAACAGTACTAGTAATACCACCCTTTTGAAAAGCAATTTGATCAAATTCTCAGGATTAATAAACCCTCATATCCTTTGGCTCCATATCACATATCTGGGAATCTGCTGTAAGAAAATGACTAAAAACATGACGAAAAATACACGCTTTTAGGTGTTTTCTGCAACATTCCTTATAACAGCAAAAATTATATATGATGATGACACAGAAATAATGTTAAGTTTAAAGAAATCATGCAAGGGAACTCTCTGGCAATCCAGTGGTTAAGACTTCACGTTTCCACTGCACAGGGCACGGGTTCGTTCCGGGGAACTAATATACCACATGCTGCACAGCACAGCCAAAAAATGTTTAAAAAGCAAACAAAATTGAGCATACACTATAAATATGATATAAAACATCATATAAAATGGGGTATTAAAAAAATCAGAATGATGATTGTATTAGGGTGGTAGATTCAAAATCTGTTTTTCCTACTATCTAACCACTTTTCAGAAAAGTTATTTTACATTGAGAATTAAAACAAATTATATTTTTAAAGCATGTATCTCAAAAGGTTACACACTATACTTTCATTCACACAACATTCTCAAAATGACAAAACTGGGGATGAGGGGATGGGCTATGAGTACAAAGAGGCAGCACTAGGGAGTTCTGTGGTGATGGAACAGTTCTGTATTGTGATGGTAGTAGTGGTTAAATAAAACTATAGATGGGATAGAACTGCACAGAACTACACACACATAAAGAAATGTAGATGATATCTGTACATGGTCTGTATTCTAGTTAACAGTACTTATGCTTAGTCGCTCAGTCATGTCTGACTCTTTGCGACCCACTGGACTGTTCGTAGCCCACCAGGCTCCTCTGTCCATGGGATTCTCCAGGAGAGAATACTGGAGTGGTTCCCATTTACTTCTCCAGGGGATCTTTCCGACCCAGGGATCGAACCCAAGTCTTCTGCGTCCCTTGCATTACAGGTGGATTCTTCACCTCCTGAGCCATCAGGGAAATTCTGTTATCAATAATGTTAACATATGGTTAACATTACATATGGGAAACTCGGCTGCTGCTAAGTCGCTTCAGTCGTATCCGACTCTGTGCGACCCCACAGACAGCAGCCCACCAGGCTCCCCCGTCCCTGGGATTCTCCAGGCAAGAATACTGGAGTGGCTTGCCATTTCCTTCTCCAATGCATGAAAGTGAAAAGTGAAAGTGAAGTCGCTCAGTCATGTCCGACTCCTAGCGACCCCATGGACTGCAGCCTACCAGGCTCCTCTGTCCATGGGATTTTCCAGGCAAGAGGACTGGAGGGGGGCTGCCATTGCCTTCTCTGATGGGAAACTCTAGTTAACAGTTATGTCTCATTATCAATTTCCTCATTTTCCTATTGTATGATAATTATCCAAGATGTCAATATCGGGGAAACTGAGTGAAGAGTACACAGGGTCCTACTATTTCTGCAACTTTCTGTAAGTCTCTGCCTCGAAATAAGAGTTTTTTAAAAAATACATACATTTGCTTGTGTAACATTAAAGTTTTTTTAGTGAGGGGGAGACAAGGGAATGTAAAAGAACCATGTAATACAGTGGTATAACTTCCAAGACACTACTTCTAGTAACTATTCATAAAACCCCATAGGAGGCAAATAGCAGTCTTTATAACATCTGTAATTTACTTAGGTTAGGCTTTAATAAAAGACTTTAATTGAAATTAAAGTTATCAATTTTCAGAACACACTTACTGAGTAGTTTTCAGTCTCAAATCCTATACTTACACAATCCATTAAGGGTCTCAAGAATTTTCTCTCTTGCCAGGAAAATTTCAGCAGATATAAATAAGATTTTCTTAGAAATATTCGATTTAACAGACAAAGGGATATAATAGTTCATCACCTCTGAATTGTGCTCCATGACAACAATTACATCTATCTGGATTCACCATTTTAACCTCAATATCCAGCATGGCTCTTGATAACTAGTAGGGTCCCAATAACTGAAGCCAAGGGGTGAATCTGTGTCCTAACCAAGGTTCTATGCCCAAGTCCCTCCGGCTTTAATCAAGAATAGGAGGTGGAAAGTAGGAGGTAAAATGGGAAAAAAGGTGAATCTGGATAGGCCCAGCATCCACCAGTTAACCAGGTCAAGAGATTACTTAACCGATACTACATTCTAGTAATACACTACACTCCTCCAATCACCCAAATCTTAAAGATTTGCTTAACAATTAAAAAAAAGAATTGAACTGCTATCAGAAAATCTGCCTCACTTATCTTTATCACCTAATGCCTTCGAGAAAGCCAAATGTGGGGCAATTTCCTAGCAGTCCAAATGGTTAGGACTCTACACTCTTATTGCTGAGGGCCAGGGTTCAATCCCTAGTCAGGGAACTAAGATCCCACAAGCCATGCGGCACAGCCAAGAAAAAGAAAGCTTCAAATTTTCTTCACTAAAGGCAAATCCATTTACTTTTTAATCTAAAACAAAAAAATCTTACCTAGAGTTATGCAAAGCATCAGAAAAACCTTCCACACAAGCTTTAACCTCTAAGCAACTGCTGCTAAGTCGCTTCAGTCGTGTCCGACTCTGTGTGACCCCATAGACGGCAGCCCACCAGGCTCCTTCGTCCCTGGGATTCTCCATGCAAGAATATTGGAGTGGGTTGCCATTTCCTTCTCCAGTGCATGAAAGTGAAAAGTGAAAGTGAAGTTGCTCAGTCGTGTCTGACTCTTCGCGACCCCATGGGCTGCAGCCTACCAGGCTTCTCCGTCCATGGGGTTTCCCAGGCAAGAGTACTGGAGTGGGGTGCCATTAGGCAACTACGTATATATTATTATGTACTTACAGGAGAAGCGGGTTGCAGAGGACAGATGGTTAAATAGCATCACTGACTCATCAGACATGAATTTGAGCAAACTCTGGGAAACAGTAGAAGACAGAGGACCCTGATGTGCTGCAGTCCACAGGGTCGCAAAGAGACACAACTTAGTGACTGAGCAACAACATACATACACATTATCCATATGCCTACATTTATATATATAAATATAAAATGTGAACAAATACAATTACATTAGAACTACTACCATGTAAGACCCTTATGTCAGATAGCAACTCCTGTCTGTATGTTATTTATTCACTCAACCATCCCAGGTACTGACAACACAGGAGACAAGACACAGACCATGCCCTAAGTTAACAGTCAATCCACCAACTTAAAAGGCAACTGTAGCTAGTTTAAAAACACAGTCTTAGGAAAACTTCAAGGGTTTGAATTCCAATGCTGCCTCTTATTAGCTATGTTTCCGAGTCTTAGTTTCCAGAACTACAAAATATGTACTACTGCCATAAAGATTAAAATAAGGACATAAAATACAGGCATACCTAAGAGATACTGCAAGTTCAGTTCCAGACCACGACAATAAAGTGAGTATCACAATAAAACGAGTCACATAAATTTTTCTCATTGCCCAGTGCATATAAAAGTTATGTTTATGTGATCCTGTAGTCTATTAAGTGTACAACAGCATATCTAAAAGAAATGTGCATACCTTAATTTAAAAATACTTTAAATCAACTATATTTCAATAAAAAGTTATCTTAAAAACTTTACTGCTAAAAAATGTTAACTATCAACTGACCCTTCAGCAAGTCATAGCAGTTACCATCAGAGATCACTGATTACACATCACCATAACAAATATAATAATAATAATGATGAAAAAGTTTTGAAATATTGTGAGAATTACTAAAATGTAACAAAAAAGACATGAAGCTAGCAAATGCTATTGGAAAAACAGTACCAATAGACTTGCTCAACACAGGGTTGCCACAAACCTTTGATTTGTAAAAAATGTAATAGAGTGAAGTACAATAAAAGCAATTTTTTAAAAAAGCAATAAAACAAGGTATGTATAAAAATGCCTGGCAAACCAGAAATCTTTCATACAAATGAAAGATATATTATTACTGTACTTATCTTTTTTTTATTTTGGTGAGGACCATTTTTTAAATCTTTATTGAATTTGTTACAATATTGATTCTGTTTTACATTTTGGTGTTTTGGCCTCAAGGCCTGTGAGATCTTAGCTCCCTGACCAGGGATCGAACCCACACCCCCTGCATTGCACTGGGTTGCCAGGCAAGCCCTACTGTACTTATCTTTTCATGAAGAACAAAACACTAGGACCTCCCTGCAGATTGCTTATTAATTGTAAGGAGAAAAACAGTAACTATACAGTGAATAAACTAGTCAACACTCTGACCAAAAGTAAAATCACTAATGAGGGGCAAATGGACATAATGTATATCCAGATGTAATATTCTGAGAGGGGCATATACCTTTTGTAGCAGCCTGACTGAAGATAAATAAATAACCTGAAACCATGAGACAAATCCAAGTTGAACATTTTTCTATAAAACAACTTATCTATATTCTTTAATTGCATAAAAGACAAGAAGAAATGACAACTAAATATAAGATATGATCAAATCTACAGGACTGGAATTTAAAGCGTATGGAGACTAAAGTATTTACCAATGTTAAATTCTTGGAATTTGATAATGGTACTGTGATTACCTAAAACAATATCCTTATTCTTAGGAAATACACCCTAAGCTATTAAGAAGTAAAAAGGTATGCAATAAACTCTTCAGTGGTTCACAAAAACAAATAATGTGTGTGTATGCCATAAATCAAATATGGCAAAATGTTTAAAAATTGATAAACATGGGTAAAGGATATATGAATCTACTATATCATTCTTGCAACTTTACTGTAAGTTAGAAATTATTTCAAAATAAAAAGTTTAAGAACACAGGATACTAATCTCCAGGGGCTTACTTATAAGCTCTAAGCTATATATTAATCCTACTTTTTAAAAATCACTCTGTAAAATTAATATAGAGAAAATTCTAAGGAACTTCACAGTCAGAACACAAAATGAATTAGGAAAGCACAGTACTATGAGCAAGAGCAAGCAAAACAACAGAATCACATCTGCAGACTTCAAATACTGTAATTATCACACAAAATAAAAAATGAGCATATTTAATAGATTTTTAAGAAATAAAGTACCTTGAGAGCATGACTAAAACAGGAATAACTATTTTTTTAAAAGGATAATCTTTAAAAGGAACTGAATGCAACTTCTAGAAATGACCAAAAAATACAGTAAATGAAATTTTCAAAAACTCAATAAACATGGTACAACACAGATGAACTCTTAAGACATTATGCTGAGTGAAATAAACTAGACAAAATGACAAACACTATATGATCCACTTAGATGATCATACAGAATAAATTCACAGAAGTAAAATAGTTGTTGCCAGGGGTTCAGTGAAGGGGGAACAGGGGCTTACTGTTGAATGGGTACAAATTTCATGATGATGAAAAAAGTCCTGGAGATGGACAGTGGTGATAGTCATAATGTCACTGACCTGTGTGCTTTAAAATGGCTAAAATGGTAAATTCTATTTATGTGTATTTCACCACAATTTTTTAAAAAGATATAATTGATAAAGTGAAAAAAATTCAATGAAACAGGTATACAAAACTGAAGTGAGAATTAGCTAACTGGAAGAAAAGGCACTAACTATTGAGAACACAATACAAACAGATACAGAAATAGAAAATATAAAAGACCAATTAAAAGTCCCAATGGGTAGAGTAAAAAGATCTAACATACTTCAAAACACAAGTTCCAGATAGGAAATAAAGAAGATAAAATTTGAGGAGAAAATGGCCAAGAGTTCTCCAAAATTGACACTCATCTTTCGATTTCAAAGCCTCAGTTCAGTTCAGTCGCTCAGTCATGTCTGACTCTTTGTGACCCCATGAATCGCAGCACACCAGGCCTCCCTGACCATCACCAACTCCCCGAGTTTACCCAAACCCATGTCCATCGAGTTGGTGATGCCATCCAACCATCTCATCCTCTGTTGTCCCCTTCTCCTCCTGCCCCCAATCCTTCCCAGCATTAGGGTCTTTTCCAATGAGTCAACTCTTCGCATGAGAAAGCCTACTGAATACCAAACATGATAAACAAAAGAAACCATCTTTCAGACATATCAAAATAAAAGTGCAGAACACCAAGGATAAAAAAAAAAACGATGTCAAAACTAGCTATAATGAAACAACAGAGACAGTCATTCCTCAGTTTTCCAAAGGGGAATGAATGGTTCCAAGACCCCAGAAGATACCCTCCAAAGTTCAAGTCCCTTCTACAAGACAGTATAGTATTTGCATATAACCCATATATTTCCTCAGGTATACTCCAGATTACTCAAAATACCTAATACAATGGAAATGCTATATAAATAGTTGCCAACATGCAACAAATTCAAGTTCTGCTTTTTAAACTTCCCATAATTTTTTTTCAAATATTTCAGTTCATGGGTGGTTAAATCCAACAAGGCAAAACCTGAAGATATGGAGGGCCAACTATATCTTTAAAGCAATGGCAAATCACATGGATTACTGATTTTTCAAAAACAGTAAAAGCTAGAAGAGAATGGAACAAGATCTATACTAAAAATAATAGTAATTGCTAGCACTGAATGCACACAGAGGAAAGTCACCTTTGGGAATAAGACTTTCAAACAAATAAAAAGTTTTCAAATAACAGACCCTCTAAAGGATGTTCAGGGAGACAGAAAATGATCTCAGATCCCAAACAGGAAGTTCAAGACGCAAATGAAAACGAGCAAAGACATTTGTATGTTGTATGTATATATGTATGTATATGTGTGTATTACACAGTCAAATCAAAGCAACAGTGCTTAAAACAAAAAGAATATATAATTTGTTGGAAGTCAGGGAGAACTAAAATAAAGGGAAACTACAAACTTCCAAACATAAAAAAAGAGGAAAATGGATTTTTAAAAAATACATTAACCAAAATTAAAAAGAAAAGCAAGGGAATGATTAACACAAAATTCAGATCATGGTGACTTAGGAAGCATGTCAGAGAATACAAGTGGTGAGAAGTACAGAGGGGCTTCAAAGAGGCAATGTTCTACTGTTTAAGCTAACTATTTAAGTTGTACATTTATTACCCTATATGCTTCTGTAATAAAAGTAAATTTTAAAAATCAACAAGAAAAAAAAAACAGGGCTAGCAATCATTCCCTAAAAATCTAGAATATGCCCCAGAGCTTGGTATTCAAAACTGAAACAATAAAAAGATTCATTATCTTCTTTAAGAACTACTCGTGGAGTGCCTATAACTGAGCTGAGGGGTAGCATGAAGATTACTAACCTCTCTTCTTTCTCTTGTCTTCCTAACCCTAGAGAGCAGCACTGTCTAATATAGTAGCCACAAGCAGTTGTTCACATTTAAACTAATTAAAATTCAATAAAATTTAAAAATCAGTTCATCTGTAACACTAGACACACTTTAAGTGCTCAGTGGCCCATATGAGGGCCACTATATTAAATAGTACAGATAGAGAACACTTCCATCATTGCAGTAAGTTCTATTAGACAATGCTGCTGTATTTTTTTATAACACTAGAAATACACTGATAACTGAGCAATGTTAAATTTTTCAGATGTTCTTACTTTTATAATTATTCAATTTCCTTTCAAAGTCATATTATTTCTATGAAACTACAGCTTCTCAGCAGTAGTTTAAAATAGTTTGCTGTTTGTTGAGAAAAAAACAGAAAGTGTGAAGACCTTTTCACCATCTTCCATGTTCCACCAAAACCATCAGAACACAAGATTTTTTTTTCATGAGCCAAAATTAAATAGTTAGGCGTAGTGCTACTAAATTGTAATACAAGCCATGTCAAAATGAATACAAAAATCCACAGGATGAACATATGACCCTTCTTGGGGGCACCAATTTTAGCTGGCAGCACTTTAAAACACTGTTTACATACAGATAAAATAGCAATGCAAAATTCATAAGAATTTTTAAAACTAAATACTACAGACATCGTGAAATTTTCACTCTGGGCACTCTGGGCTACAGCTCCAGACTTCTGAGCATACCATTCATTTCTGCCATTAGAAGCACTTTGGAGGAAAATTGCAAGCATTATTAAATAAATGAATGTATGTGATTTTTTTTTCATTTACCAGAAACAAAGATATATAACAAACTATAAAACAATAGCATCCTTAATATCTAAAGCAGCAAACCTCCAATTTTCTTTACAATTAAAGTATAGAGGTCCTAAGCTATTTCAACTTAACCTGAACATTTTGCTTTAGGCATTCTAACACAAATTACGTATTTCTACAGCACTCTCAATTTTTTAAATTACCTAACCAAAAACACTCAACAGAAACAAATGCTAAGCCTTAATTTAACAAGCTAGGTTTGCAACTTAAGTTTTCTCCTCAACTCTAAGTGAACCAGGGGGTCAATAAGCTTCTCATCTAAACAACTGAATGCAATTTCAATAACAGCTTATGCTAGTAATTGTTTTGTGTCCCCAGGAAGACTTCTGAGGCTCCACTTACATAACCAATTATGCAAAACACTGAATTATTCTCTTTCTCTAGAAAGCATTTCGAATACTGATATGCATACAAGGTTTACTTGCTATATTAAATAAAGCTTTTCTCACTCTAGCTTCAACAATTCTACAGAAGAGGTGAAAAGGAAAGCCAGTTTCTGCTACTTCACTATGTCAAAGGCGAGTGACTTATTTATCTTCTTGGCTAATCAACACAGGAATGACTGACAGCAGCACCCCCAGGCAGCCCCCACAGTTCACCAGTTTCCTCCTGGGACTCTGGTTGAGAAACATAGCTTTAAACAAATAATATGGAGCAAGTTGTTTGAACTCAACTGAAAACAATCTGAACTGCTCCTTGAAATATGCTGTAAGTATTCATGTAAAACTTGACAAATTCAAATTCAACGAGGTGAGAATCACAATACAGCCCCTATAGGGTAATCGAAGGGTAGAATGTAAGCCAAACCTCTAATATGCATAAATATGTTGAATGAGTACTCTTTCCTAATCTCCTGGTTCTGTTTAACCAAGATTTTAGATTTCACAGAGCCATAATCTTAAAAAAAAAAAAAGGGGGGGTGGTAGTTAGCAACAGAGTGGCTAACTTTTATTCTGCCAAAGACATTTAAAAAGAAAATAACTACCAATTACTATCACCATTATTTCATTAAAAAAATTAATATGCTTATAACAAAAATGGTAAAGATAATTTTAGAAAAACATATTATCTTCTAAATTCAATAAATGTAGCTTTATGAGAAGTTCATTCATTCTCATTTCGCTTCAGACAAGTGACAACTCTGTCATGAACTGACACCACTCCACAGCCCAGCACTTGGGAACCACAGGTCTAAGCAGTTAACCTCTACTTGGAAAAAGAAAGCAATGGTAGGACTTGCCCAAACCAAATATTAACCTATTCAATAATGAGGAAATCGAGGCTTTCTCCATTGGAGGGGTTTAGAGGCTCTCCCAAGATCACAGAACAAGAATTTTGACATCAGTTCAGTTCAGTTCAGTCGCTCAGTCGTGTCCGACTCTTTGCGACCCCATGGACTGCAGCACGCCAGGCCTCCCTGTCCATCACCAACTCCCGGAGTTTACTCAAACTCATGACACAGGTCTGTCTTATTATTTTGACATAGGTTTGTCTTATTCCAGAGTCAGAGTTCCTAATCACTATGCTAAATTTCCTCTAATAGTCTTTCCAGTGGTTAAAAAAAAAAAAAGATCCATCTTAATCCAGTCACCTTTGTGACCAGTGACAACCGAGGAATTTCCAAGACAGCTGGCAGGAGTGAGAGGTGTACTCCCTGGCCATCGCTCAGACTGAAGCTAAATGGAACTCCTGACCTTTGCCTTATTAATACCAGGCTCACTGCAACTAAGCTAACCAGCCCAGACAAAGCACACACAAACCCCACTGCCTCCAACAAAACTGACACAGGACTCGGGATGTTCCCAAGTGCCTGTAACAAGAGTGAAAAACATATTCCTAAAAAATAAAAGGAATATATTAATTCTCAAGAAGGAAATAAACACTTCTATAGTAATTTAATCTACAAATGATCAACTTGCCTTCAAAAAGTTACAACTCTAAGCCTCATTCTGCAAATAACTACCATTTTTTCACACACTGATATACAGGTTCCCTTAAATATTTAAACAGGAAACCACATGAAATTCTATAAATTTATATAGTTCTTAAATACTTTCAAAATTAAAATGTATAGTTTTTAATATATGTATCATTATATGGTAAGTGTCTTATCATTCTCTCTAAAATAATCCAAACATTAGAGACAAAACTACTCATGTTTAATTAAAAGTACTTATAAAAGGGAGTTGGAAGAAAAATATGCAATTAAATACCATTTTCTATAAAAGGCACTGCTAGCAGCCAGTAGTAATCGGAGGCACAAAAATTGTCTTTGAATAATCATAAGTTCTTGATACTGAAACCAAAATTGAAAGTCATACATGTAAAGAGAATACAATGACAGAGAATTTTCCAAATCCTCACATATCACTTGCCAACAAATGTGCAAAAGAAACGACCAAACAGCTCTAAAGTAACCAAAGACTGACACTGAACCAAACAAGTCTGAAATAGTTCCTCCTCCCTGAGATAGAGTAATGATAGCACAGTATTCTTGGTAGTACAGTAAGAAAGTTGTTTCCCAATTAGATTTTCAATGATCAGACTCCTTCTACGCCATTTGAGTCTACAATGTGAGGGAGCAGTACACAGCTACCAAAATTTTTACTCACTGAATAAAACTATCTAGTTAGTGTCGTTTTCTTGTTTTAAACAGATGCCATCTAAAATAAAGGGTTCTTCTTTTTTTCTTTCCATCTAGACTCTCCCTTGACTTTCATTTTCTTAAACAGATTCAACAAATACATCTATTTACATTATTCTCTACACCAATGTTTAATATATGCCTGGCAATGACCTCTCTCATGAACTCCAAACACATATTTTCAAAAAATTCTATTTTCAGAGTTTGTCAAGTAGATAAAAACTCACCATATTAAAAACTGATCTCATTATGCACCTTCTTGCCCGTATTTCTACTAATAATACCACCAGTGCCATCACCTACCATTAAAATGAGTGTAATCTTCAACCTCCACTTCCTCCACATCTTTCCCAACAATCCCTCCTCCCACCCACCTACCTAAATCATGACACCACAACTGCCTTTGCCTATTATTTATATTATCTTGAAAATCGGAGACAGGGTGCTCGGGGCTGATGCACTGGGATGACCCAGAGGGGTGGGATGGGGAGGGAGGTAGAGGGGGTTCATGATGGGGAACACGTGTACACCCATGGCTGATTCATGTCAATGTATGGCAAAACCACTACAATATTGTAAAGTAATTAGCCTCCAATTAAAATGAATTAAAATAAAAAGAAAATCGGCTTTCTACAACAAATCATTCTACACACTACACTATTAAACCTTGGTAGTTTCTCATTACCTCCCAAATACCACAAAATACAGCATTTAAACATGTTCTACAATCTAGCCCCAATTTATATTTCAAACCTCATCTCTTATTCCCCAAAATGAACACTATATTCTAGGTAATCTGGTCCACTTACTTTCCTCTGAGTACACAATGAACTTTCCCACCTCCATACTTGTGCTCACATCATTCCCTTTATTTAAAAAGCCTTCTTCATCCACCTACTCCCAGCCCCTAATTTTTTGTCTTAGAAAAGTCTTACCCTTTGTAATGTTGAACTCAGGCTGCTGGTTTATCGGGATTAGCATGTTGTAGCAAAAACACACAGCTTTTGGCACCAGACAGACTTGTATTCAAACTAGGGCTCAGTTACCTGCTACTACACAGTTCAGATAAGTTACTTAAGTATCAGTGACGTCATTATTAAGAAATACACTTAGATATTGTTGTGAAGCTTAGAAAAGGTATGTAAAGCAACTAGCATAGAGCCTGGTATGCATGAAATGCTCAATAAATAATAGCTTCAGAGCTAACTTTAAAAGTATTACTATACCTCCACCACCTTCCATTTTACTCTAGATAAAAACGAACCAATGTTCCTTTCGTACAACCCCACACTTTAGATCAAACCACTCACATAGGAAGTATTTATTTTTATATGCTGTAAATTATTATATAAATATCTGACATCTCCTTCTAGATTTCAAATTCCTGAAGGCCCAAGATTTAATCTTTGCATCCTCTATTGCCTGGCAGTGGTTTTCATGAAGCACAAAGCACTCACCTCCAATTAGAAAAAAAAATTTAATATGCCTAAATATTTAATACGCTCTTCTTGACTTCTGACACACCTTAGAAAATTACTGCCAAAACATGAAGCTTAGTTGTTACGGCTGTATCTTTTGTTGCTCCTACATGGTTGCCTAACAAAGTTTGATACCTAACATGGCAATATCTATTGAAATGACTTGAATAATATAATTTCCAATGCAAACGTTCAGTATCTGCTGAATTAACGTGAACATAATTAAATTTACTTTGGGCATCTGATTTTTCCTTTTTCTATTCTTACAATTCTTGAAATCTTTCCCTTCAAAACACACTATCACTATCACTATCACTATCACTATTCGTACCTTCAGTACGAATTCATAACCGTATCTAACTTGACTCCTTTTCCAGATCCTCTCAATTTCAATATCCCAAGCATTTCAAATAGCTAAGAATCTACAGTTTCCATCTAAACCTAAAAGTTGGGCAACTAGTCTTCACTCCACAATCTTTTGCAGGGACTTTAGAATTCATCCACCCTTTACCTGTAGAAGATCAACAATGGTGAAATGAATTTTCTTTTGCATAAGACAGCTCCATGAATTGTCACTTCAGTCTATTTTCCCTAATTCATGAGATTACTCCCCTTCTGGTGGTGGGAGGAGAATGAGATAAGTACTCCCAAAAATCTAGAGCATAAGTGCTAATACAAGCACAAGATAAGAAGTACAGGAAAGCGTCACTGGTTTCACAAAGGTGCTGTGCATATACTTTACACTGCAAAAGTAATGGCCATCTGCTGGCAGTCAAAATCAACAGTAACTGCATTCCTTTACGATCATGATTTTAAAATCACTATTAAATATGGAAAATCCTATTTCCTACAAACCTTTCAGGACCTAAAATCTGTTCACTAAAAACAACTACCTACTTCATTTTCTCCTCTACGAAAGACTCAATTTATCTGAAGTAAACACCTAATACTATAAAACAACAGCAGAAAACAAAACAACAACAACAAAAACACCTCTGGCCACCTGTGTGAACCTCTGCATTGCAGCAACAGCTGTAACAGTCTAAGGAACCTCCTTGGAGTTACAGAGCACAATTTTTCTTTAAAAGTTAAGAAAAATGACAATTCCAAACATGAAGGTAAACAAACTTTGAGAAAGGGAGGGTATAATAATTATCCAACCCTATGCAGTCAATTCTTACAATAACCGCAGACTCAACTCACCAAACCACTGTGACTTCAGATAGCCACAGAAATTAGGAGTGCAGATTGGAGAGTAGCATCATCTCCTAACGTCGGCGGAGAAAATAAGGGAACTTACCTGAACTTCTGATTTTCCTCAAGCAAGTCTGTTGTTTTAAGAAGTGCCTTCAACAGCAGCTTGAGAAAGCTTTCCAGTGAGTAAAGATCATGGGAGGCATGAGGTGCCACACTGCCCTACGTCTCCAACACCGGTCCCAAGCGCAGTCCAAACCGATCCTGAGCAACCCCTACACCAGTCTAGACGGAAAGCCTTGCAGAAGATCTCTGGCATTTACACACGCATCGCCCCACCCTGGGACCGAAGAGAGGACACTCCTGGGACCCAGGCTAATTACTGAGCCCGACGACAGACCTAGAGGTCGCCAAAGTCGGGAACTACAGCCCACGATTGAGTCTGACGTCCAGATTCCCAGCCCCGGGTCGGACACAGAAAAACGAAATCCCAGAGACAGCGCGAGGATATAGGGGAGCAGAAATGAGGGGGCTGGATGGACGGAGGCCCAGCCCATTCTTAACTCTCCCAACAGCAACAACAGCTCCGGGAACCCACTCCCTGGCTCCGCCCCGCCCACCCCACGGCCCCCACCGCCCGCTCCTTCCAGTACCCCCGGCTCGGCGAAAACCGCGGCGGTCGACAACCCCCTTTCTTGAACCCCGACAGCCCAGCCCGCAGCCTGGAGCCCAGAGCGGGTAGCGGGGGCCCGAGAGCGCCAGCCCCGACGCGGCCCGCGGCCGTCGCAGTTCACTCCCCCGGGCACTCACCGTCGGCCCGGGAGTTGAGAGGGGCCAGAGCGCGGGTCGACCGGCGCTAAACCCCGGGCTCCCACACGGGCAGGAGCCCCTCCTCGGAGCCGACCAAGCCTCAGCGGCTGTGCCTACAAGGCCTCTCTACGGCCCGAACCCTAGAAAAGCACTTCCGGGGGAGCGAGGGAGGGAAGGGTTTTGGCACCGGAACTGCTCGCGGGCTGGAGCTGCCAGGGCCTCCCAAGCGGGGCGGGGCGGGGCCTCTGCCGCCGGCGCCCGCAAAGCCGCCCCCGGGCTCCTTGCTAACCCTTTCTGCCCCGCGGCTCCGCCTTTCCCCAAACTCTGGGTGAATCGTTTACAGCTCTTCGACGTGTTCTACTCAGGCCACTTGATTTTACAGAGGAGAAAACTGAGGCTCAGAAGATTTAGGTGCAATGGTCCAGCGCCTTCACCCGCCTTCCGACTCTCTCCAGTATTCTTACCACTCCAGTGTGCCTCCTTTAAAAATAGTGATAGTTAACATTTATTGACCGCCTACTGCGTGATAGACACTGTATTAAGCGTTTTGGCGCTTAGCTCAGTTAATCGTCCTCAAATCCCTTGAGGTTGGTGCTATCCTTTACTTCTGGCAGAGGAGGAAACCGGTCAAAAGAGACCCAACCCGATACCGCAAACATTAGTTCTTGATTTTAACACATGTTTTGTGTATAAATTTCACCCATCCCTAACACGAGTTTTAAGTTCTTTGAGGACAGGAGTCAAATTATATTCCTTTATTCCATCACTTGAGGCCAAGAGCTGGGAAACTGGAAGCTTACTGCCTGGGTCCTGTTATTTTATACTTTTATTTTTTCACCCTGGGCAAGTTGCTTGACCTCTCTAGGCCTGTTTTCCTCCTTTGTGATATGTTTAATATAGTTGCTGTGTATGTGTGTTTGCGTGTGCACACACGCACACATACATAATCATCTCTGGATTGTTAGAGGAATTCAAAATGAAAATGCTGTGTGCTAAGTTGCTTCAGTTGTGTCCGACTCTGCAACGCTATGGAAGGTAGCCCACCAGGCTCCTCTGTCCATGGCATTCTCCAGGCAAGAACACTGGAGTGGGTTGCCATGCCCTCTTCTACGGGATCTTGCTGACCCAGGGATGGAACCGGCGTCTCCTGCATTGACAGCCAGATTCTTTACCACTAGCACCACCTGGTCTGGGTAAAAATCAACCATTCTCATACCTTGTCACTAATAGGAACAATTTTTCCTCCAGTGGAATCACTCTAGAAGGAGGTAATTTGGAAAACTGCTGCTGCTAAGTCGCTTCAGTCGTGTCCGACTCTGTGCGACCCCATAGACGGCAGCCCACCAAAACTACAGATTACTAATAGGTGATTGAAAAGGTTAGTGAAGGAAATAAAGAGTAGAGGGCTTCCCAAGGGGACCGGTGGTAAAGAATCCGCCTGCAATCCCAGAAACATGGGTTTAATACCTGGGTCAGGAAGATCCCCTGGAGAAGGAAATGGCAACCCACTTCAGTATTCTTGCCTGGCAAGTCCCATGGGCAGAGGAACCTGGCAGGCTGCAGTCCATAGGGTCGCAGAAGAGTCAGTGGTGACTTAGGGACTAAACAGCAGAGGTTTTTGCAATGGGAAAAATGAAGGTAGGTGAGTCAAAGAATGTCCTGGGGCCAGCCTGGATACTTGTGACACTGTGAGCTGAGACAGTTCGAGGACCCAGAGTCAGAGGACAGGCAGGGAAAGGAGGCGGGGAAAAAAGAAAAAGGATTCCTCAGCCACAAAATCAGAAAGGCACCAAACATCTGAGGTAGTTTCTGTATTTGAGGCTAGATTCTGGGTCAGGGGCTGGCAGGGAGTGCTTAGCATGCATACTATCTGCCAAACAAATTTACAAGCATCTCTTAAAACTGTGGGGGAGGAAGAGGAAGATTTTTTAAATTTTCTACTAAGAAAGTCAGGGGAAATGAAAATAGTTCACAACCCGTTATTACAAATTGAAAGATACAAACAATGCCTTTGCTTTTGGCTTTTTTTTTTTTTTTTTAACAGTGCTGCCTTATTTTATTTCTGTGATCACAGAAATGTTTGTAAATACTTCTCTAATGGCCAAATTTATCAGCCTTTCGTGCCTTGGAGTGTGAAGAAGTAAAAAACAGAGCCTGGGCTGGCAGGACTCACTACTTTCCACCGAGGGCTTAGAGGGATAGCGAGAGGAACCCTGAATCGCAGACATTGTCAGGCTCCCTGCTGGATGCAGTGGCACCCAGGTTTGTCACTGAATCTGCTCATCCAACTAGTAAACGGTGCAGCCAGGATTTGAACGTGAGTCTTTCTCCTCAGCTGCTTTTCACCACTATGCCAGAGGTTCTCAGTCTTGTGAATGCGTCAGAATCACCAAAAGGTCATGTCAAAACACAGAGGGCTAGACCTCACCCCTAGAATTTCACTTAACCATGCCAGTGCTTCTCTGAAGTGCAGTCCCTGGACTACTATCATCAACATCATCTTTGAACTTGTTACAAATGCAAATTATCAGGCCTGGCTCCAGACCTTGTAACTGGTGTGGGGCCCAGCCATCTGTGTTCTGACAGGCCTTCTCAGTGCTTCTGATACATTCTCAGGCTTTAGAACCTCTGTCCTCCACTATCTTGAATTCCACAAATCCCCGCCCCCACCTTTTTTTTTCTAATTATCCCCAACAGAAATAACTCTACTGAGGCAAAAGTTCTTCCCGGTAAATTAAATGATTTATTTATGTTTTGCTTTCAGTAGGAGAGGAGGCTAGAAAAAAAATTAATAGGATTCTTTTTTGATTACTGTCAATTTGTACTGAAATTTAACCAGATACTACTGGGTTGGAGGTAGAACTAATCTCATTTGCAAACTACTCTATGCAAGGGCTTAACCTGCATTTTCTAAATTGATCTTCACTACCCCACTATGAGGTTTTATGGCCTTAATTGTACAGAAGAGAAAAACTGAGGCTTAGATGAAGTAATTGACTTAAAGGCCACATTATTAAGGGGCAGAAATCAGGGTTGTTCAAACAAAGATCCCTCTAATTCCAAAACTCATGATCTCTCCACTTCGTGGCAGGAGCTTGTGGAACCAAATTCCACTGTGGGCTTCACCACCCCAACTATGCAACATTGAGTAAGCGATTTAATCTCTATTTCAATTTCTCCATCTCTAAATAATGTTATCATAAATCTGCCCCTCCTACACTGGAATGTTAGAACAAATGAGGAAATAAAAGCGTAAGTGCTCTGAGCTTTTTTGAAGAAAAGCAGTAAAAAGGCAAGTTATTATAGTGCTAATATGTTTAGCCAAGTGTTGCTATGTGAGCCTGAGCATTGACTCTCTCCTGGTTATCTCCTGACTCGTACATAAGAGGTTCAAAGATTATAGCTGATGCCACAGAAAAAGCAGTTTGACCTCATTTATCAACATCTATTGGAGGGTAAAGAGGATAACAAAGGATTATACGTATCTCTCTTAAAAATTACAAGAAATCTCTCAGGTTCATAGGCTCCAGGTTGTTGTCACATTGCTGGCCCATCCTCATCCTAGAGATCTTTCCTCCAAACCCTTTTCTTCTCCCCATTACAGGCATCCCTCCACCCTCCTGCCTCCACCCCCTAGACAAAGACTTAAAATTCCTCCCACTTTATTATGTAGAAGGATTTAGCGCTCAATCCTCCTCTCAGACCAGACTCTAGGCCTATCTTTGTTGACAGAGTCGCCAACTTGCACAATTCCAGGAGGTACCATTCACAAAGAATACAACCTAAATGATGCTCAAGGGGGTGCCAATTGCACAGAGCACAATAGGAATGGTTCCCCTGGAACTGTGCAAGGCTGTTGCACTGTCTATGCAGAACTCCCACCCCAAAAATCCATTAAGGTGTTTTGTTAAACAAAAGAGCCATCTACTTGGGTGTCCACCAGTTTGCCAACTTTTGAAATAATGGGGTTCTTTGTGGTTTTTGTTTGTTTGTTTTAACGTAGGCCTGATCAAATACTTAAATCACCAGGCTTAAGTCCTTGGTTCCACACTCTGCTATGCCATTGTTCACTCTCTTCTGCGACATTATTGGCTATCACTCCACTAGACTTGTGAGTTTCATGAAGGCTTTGTCATATTTCGTCTTCTTTACCTTTTATTCGTGTCTTGGCACAAGTGCTTTAAAAACCGGTTTGAATAACAGCAGAGCGCACTCGTATCTATCATATCTGTGTACTAGTATATTTGGCAGAGATTTGACAAATGGCCTCAACTGTGTTGTTTGACCCACAGAGTTCTGTACCAAGAAATAACTTGAGTCAAAAATCTTAAATTGAGTAATGTCATGTAAAATAACAATCCCAATTTCTGGCGTCTCTTGAAAATTTGGACACTATGGCAAACTGGGCATGCATCCCACAAGGTGTCAATGCCTTTAGCTCATGTGCAGCTCTTTATTCAGTAGTACAATGAGTTGGCTTCACTCACACATGAAATCTTCGTGGCATACACTGAGGTTGGAGCCACTGGTGCGTGGAATCATATGGGAATTTTAGAGAAACAAAAATAGAATTCTACCTTATATAATATGTGTTTTGAGATAATTTTAAATTGTTTTTCTGGGGTAGAAAATTGTGGGGTACCATGTTATACCATTTCTAAACTAGCCAAGCAAGTGCAGGCATCAGATTATAAATACGATTACCACCAACATTTTACAGGCATTGTAGCTGATGTTATTTGTCAAGTGCCTTGGAAACAGAAATGACAAATAATAACAAATACTTGAATAAACTTCATGATAAACTGACTTTATGGATTGTGATTTTTTTTTTCCTGGATGAAGAAACAAAAGTACAGCTAGTTCAGGTAACAAGCAAGTAATGGAGCCACGATTAGAACCCAGGCAGCCTGTCTCCAGAAACACGGTCTTAACCACTAAATTAACATTTATTGAGCCTTTCCCATGTGCTATGGCCATGACTGCCTCCCAACTGAAAGAGACTACTAGATTTATAGAAGAGCCCATGTATCTCTTCCAGGCCTTTTATAGGGTGCTATATTAAACCCACACAGATCCTTCTCATCTCTCTCCCCCTTCTATCCTAAGTCATACTGACACGTTTATAATCTTCAGTTTTGAAGTGTACAAACTGCAGATGTCCAAGATTTCCTTTAATTCCAATATAATTCTTGCACAGTCTGTTTTTATTGCAAATTATAAAGAGTCATATGCATGTGGTGAAAAATAGGCATCTTTTAAAGACAATGGAAGCAATTTGAAGCAGTATAATATTGACACTGGAAACCAGTATCTGTAGTCAAATTATGCTTGTGTAGAGAAATGGGAGATAGCAAGGTTGAATTTGAGCAAAAAAGTCACATTGACACAAATGTAATAAAAGCTTAAAAATAGAGGAATGGTCATCAACATTCCTTATCAACATTCAAATATGTCATCAGCACATATTACATTCAATTTTTAATTAAAAATGGAGAAAACATTTGGAACTTACATTTTCCTTTAAAAGGTGTAAAAAATTAAACTGTTGTCCAAAATGAGCTGTTTGGCAAGTCTCAGCAAGTTGTGTACTACCTTCACACTTCCTTATGAAGATGTAACCCGTCTTACTCTGCCTCAGTTTCTCCATCTACCAAAATGCATGATAAGTGCATCTTTATATTGTAGAGATGTGAGACATAAGCTAATAAATGATTATAAAGCACAGCTCTTTGAAGTATAAAGTACTGCATAATTACTAAATACTATAATAATCATCCTCATAATCATAGTAATTTTCAGCCAACACATCAACCAGACCCAGATGCCTTTAGTCACCTCCCAATTAGACAAAAGTGTGTATGCCAACTATGAAATAAAGAAAAAACTTTAAACCACAAACTAATTCCACTCCCTCCCTCTTTCCTATACGGAATCTGAAGTCAGATGGCCAGAGACATAGCTCAGTTCCATCACTTGCTAGCTGTGTGACCTAGCTTGTACAATGTTAAGTTAAACCTCCCCAGCCTCTATTTCTTCAACTGTAAAATGACAATAATAATAATACCCACTTCACAGGGTTTGTTGTGAGAGTTCAACAAATTAATACATGGAGCGACTTCCCTGGAGTCCAGTGGTTAAGAATTTGCCTTGTAATGCAGCAGACACAGGTTCAATACCTGGTCAGGGAACATGCCCCAGACAACTAAGTCCACGGGCCATAACTAGAAAGCTCAGCGCTCCCATGAAGATCCTGTGTGCCATGACTAAGACCCGGTGCTTAGTCGCTCAGGCTTGTCCAACTCTTTGAAACCCTTTGGATTGTAGCCCTCCAGACTCCTCTGTCCATGGGATTCTCCAGGCAAGAATACTAGCGTTGGTTGCCATGTTCTCCTCCAGGGGATCTTCCCAACCCAGGGACCAAACCCAAGTCTTCTGTGTCTCCTGCATTGCAGGGGGATTCTTTACCTGCTGAGCCATCAGGAAAGCCCAACTAAGACCTAGGGAATCCAAATAAAATTTTAAAATATTAAAAAAAATAATACACGCAGAGCTCTGTACCAGTGCCTGGCAGACTGAAAGAGCTCAATTGATGTTAGTGGTGATGATTATTAGCAGTAATATAGGGGGAAAAACTAATAGTGAGCAACTGTTTAACCATGTTATTGGATGAAAGAGAAAGAAAAATCAATGCAATTTGGAGGATGATTTCAGCGGCCCTCTATATTACATTCACATGTATCAAATATAAGCACTTTAATATGAAATTTTGATAGAAAAAAAAGATGAGGTATTTTACTCTACTGGCACGTTAGTTTTTAATGACTGTGCATGAAATAAAATGACTATAGGTGTTAGGGGAAAAAATAGAATAAAATGGAAAAATACAATGCTCCCCATTCCCCAGCCCACTCCTCAGGTGTAACCACTGTTAATGATTTGGCATGCTCCTTTCCAGACCTTTTTTTATGCATTTACATTTATATAAGCAGAATTAACCAAGAGGCAGATGAAATATGTACTTAAGGCACTAGCAAACCAGAACCCCAAAAAAATTTTTTGTAAAGAATTTTCTATTTTTACAAAAGCATAGATATAAAAAAAAAAATCGCACCTTGTTGGGACTTCCTCACACTTATTTAACTTTAAGATGGTTTTAATCTTAAAGTAAATAATAGGATATTATTTCATATGCATTATAATCTCTTCAGTGCTTAGGACTTTTCTTAAGATCTTAATCCAAGCATGCTTTATAATTAAGACCATAAATTCTTAATGATTTTAAAAATTGTGATACTTATATAGTGACAATCTAAATAAGAAGGAACTTTCACCATCTATGCCATTTTACTCGAAGAACTATCTCTGTATAAAGGTCCTGTTAGAACAATTTGAGTTTCAAAAGCTTCCTTTTTGGTAAAGCAAATTTCATTTTCCATCACATTTTCAAGCCAATGTAATGCAATCCGTTTTTAATCTCCACAGAGTGTATGATGGATTGAAATCCTGCCGACCTGGAGCTTTCTAAATGGTGACTGTGGAGAGATGCCAAGGAAACTGAATGGTGCCAAATGCAGAATCCTCAAGTTGCTCTCTAAACCAACAGAAATTCATCTGGGAGCTGGATTTCACTGAGGCAGGAAGTATTTCACCTACAAAGATAGTGCATGTGTGGAGATTATATTTGGGATCAGAAAATAAAGAAGAAAAGTAAAGCTACATTGTATTTCAGTAGACAGTCAGAAGAGAACATTCCCTGAAGAGAAGACCAATGACCTTCTGTGAGGGAAGAAAGAATGCTTAAGCAATGGTTTATAACTACATGTATTTAAAATGTTTCCCTTAGAGTAAATTAACTGTGGAATAAGCTCAATGCATTTTGGAGATACAAACATAGATGTAAAAAGATCCAGAGTTATTTCAAATTTTAAAATGTGTATGTATATATTTGTATACATATTAATGTATATGTGTATGCATATATTTGAAATAACCTTGGGTCTAACCTATTGCAAATATTTATTACACATTTACAGTGAACAAGACACAAGGATGTCAGGGAATACCAAGAACTCTAAGTCACAGAACCTGTACTCTAAGAATCAAAATGCCAGTTGGGAGATAAATTAGAGACACATAATAATGCCAAGAATCCTGTGGTAAATGCTAAATAAATAACAGAGCCCTAATCTCTAAAACTTCTTCCATCATTAATGGTCTTGGGGCCAAGTAAGAGGTGGAACTTGAATAGTATCTTAAAGGACTTGTAGAAATTATAGGGTAAGGAAGGAAATAAAAAGGATTTCAGCTTTCAGAAACACATGGAGGTAGGAAAATACAGAGCGCATCCAGAGACTTTGAGCAGATCCTTTTAACTGAAACAAAGATGCTGGATAAGGAGTTTGGACCTCTAGGCTGAAGGGTCTGACTACTAAATTAAGATATTTGAATATTATCTTTGTAGGTAGTAAAGAATCAAAACTGCAGTTCCACTTCTGAGAATAGACCTAAAGAAAATGAAAACAGGATTCCAACATGTTAAATGTACTCCCACGTTTATCAGAGTATTACTCACAATAGCCAAAACACGAAAACCCACCCAAATAACCGTAAAAGTATGAATGGATTTTTAAAAAATGATGTAGCACCTATTGGCCTTGGTGGCTCAGACAGTAAGGAATCTTCCTGCAATGCAGGAGACCTGGGTTCAATCCCTGGGTTGGGAAGATCCCCTGGTGAACTGGTGAAGGGAGATGGCAACCCACTCCAATATTCTTGTCTGGAGAATGCCATGGACAGAGGAGCCTGGTGGGCTACAGTTCATAGGGTCACAAAGAGTTGGACATGACTGAGCCACTAATACTTCAATTTTCATTTCACAAATGCCCATTAATGAATGAATGGGTTAATAAAAGATGAGGTACATATACATAATAGGATATTATTCAGCCAAGAGAAAGGAGTATATCCTTCTATTTGCAATAACATGAACAAACCTTGAGCACATTATGCTAAGCAAGATAAGTCAGATAGAGAAGGGCAAGTACTGTATGGTATCACTTGTAAATGGAATCTTAAAAAGTTAAACCTGTAAAAAAAACAGACTGAAATCATGTGTACCAGGAGTCAGGGCAGTGGGAGTAGGGGGTTTGGGGGATGGATAAGAGTGGTGGTGTTTAAGGGTACAAATTTGCAATGAGTAGTGAGTGAGCCGCTGAGATCTAACACACAGGATAATGAATACAGACGATAACATTGCACCATAATTAGGTAATGTGATAAATACCACTACAATCAGCAATCATATTACAATATATAAATGGATCAAAGTAACATGCCGTACATCTTAAACTTATACAATGTCACACACCAAATATATTCAATTAAAAAAAAAAGTCAAACCAGAACTTCCCTGGCAGTCCAGTGATTAAGAATCACGCTTCCATTGCAGGGGCCAAGGATTCCATCCCTGTCGGGGAATGAAGATCCTGCATGCCTTGTGGCCAAGAGGAAATTTGGAAAACACAGAACAGCATAAAAATAAAAGTCACCTGGAAACCCACCGTTCAGAAACACACTATACTTTTGATGGATAAACTAATAGCAGTTTTTCTGGTATATATATTTGTGTGTGTATGTGTGTGTGTATAAACTGAGAGTATGCTTAATTCATTAACATTATCCTGCAAATATTTTCTTATTAAAAATTGTAACTGCACTATATTTCATCATATAAATATAATACACTTACCCAATTTTTCATTTTCATCCAGGTACAAATAACTAAAGTTAATCCAAGGTTAATCTAAGCAGTATGTTGAATAAGTTGGAAGAAGGATGAATTGAGAGCAGGAGTAACAGTCAAGAAGCTTTTGTTGAGGACTGCTTATTCAAAAAAGGCATGTTCACAAACTAGAATCGTTTTTAACTATCATATTACAACATAACTCTTATTTCAAAGAACAATGCTGCTCCATGTGTATTATTTTAGGATAAGTTTCCAGATATATTTTCTCTTCTCACAGTTTCTTAGATTTGGAGTGCTCCAGAACTCAGTCCTTTCTCTTCTCCTCCATTTCCATCTCTTCCCTTGATGATCTCATCCAGTCCCAAAGATTTAAATATTGTCTACATGCTAGTCACCTGTGGAAAGAAAGGGTATTCTATATACAGAAGTAGGTACAAGTTTTATGAAAACAAATCCAAAACTCTAAGTAAAAAATAGCTCCTCCACTCCAATGCTATCCACTTGGAGAAATTACAAATACAAAATGCTGGTGTTATGCTCGGAGATGGGTCCTTAGAAGTCTAGGGCCTTGAAACCGGTGGATGCAAAAGCTTAATCAAGGGCCCGGAGACAGAAGCAGAAGCATATGATGAAGGAATCAGTAAGGGGGCATCACTTTTCAAAGTCAAGGCATAGGATGGTAGGAAAATTCACCCATCAATTTAAGCAATTTGCTCTTTCACCTCTATTCATTTCAATGTTTGTTGAATAACAACCTGAAACCATTATTTGATTTGGAGTCCTAAAAAATGATACATAACTCATTGTGAAAGGCAAAAAGTTTCTGTGGGTTAGTGACCAGAATAATGCTCCTGAGACAGAAAGCAAATGTACCTGATTCTTCTTTTCCAATACCTTCTCCATGTCAAAGTTTCTCTCATTGTTCCTATTCCAAGCTCTACAGCAGGTTTCTCCAGTCTTGGCACGAATGATACTTATATATGTGTGTGCTCAGTCGTGTCTGACTCTCTATGACCCCATGGACTGTAGCCCACCAGGCTTCTCTGCCCTTGGGATTTCCCACAAGAACACTGGAGTGGGTTGCCATTTCCTCCTCCAGGGGATTTTCTGAACCCAGGAATTGAACCCATGCCTCTGAAGTCTCCTGCGTTGCAGGAGGATTCTGCTTTTCACCAAATAACACACTCAGCTAAAATCTGCAAAGAATTTTTTTCTTCCGTATTGAAAAGGTCTGGCTACTTTCATATGACTGTGGTTTGCCCCCCATTATTTATGAATACAAACATGTGAAAATATTTATACATCTCTCCAATCTATAGAAAATCATGTTGGGGTCTTGAAAACAGTCTCTTTACAGATGGAGAGAATGTGAGAGAAATGCCCTCAGTGTGCTGGCTAAAAACTGCAATGTCTGCCCAGCACTGTGCCTCCTCTCATAACAGGGGATGCTCTGCTGAATGAGCCCTTGTATGTCAAGATTCAAAACGTTCTTGTTTGCTCCGGTGGAACAAAGCTCTCACAGACAGTGGGATCTGCAGGGTAGCCACCAAGTGTGTTAAACCAATGTTCCCTCCACCACATTGCCGAGTAGTTTATCGTAATGGCAGTTCTCACCTTCATGTATAGAGGCCGGTGTTCGAGTTGCCGTCCTGCACAGAGCTCCCACTGACTTCAAAGGAAATGACATAGAACAGAACCCCATGGTGTAAGGAGAAACAAGCAGCATCTGATCAGAATCAGGCCATATTTTTTTTTTTCATTCTCTCTGTATAAATGGCTAAATTTATATACAGAATATCTAAAGGCCACCTTTTACTTAGGCAGTTATGGATTGTCAGATGTACATACACTTATTGGAAAGCTTGACACTGAGCTGTTTTTCATGTAGGAGGAAAAGGGAGGGAGTTGTGTTGTAGAGAAATCCATCCCAGTCCTACAGGTTTTTTGGGAGGTGCTGTCTACAAGAACCCCAAGAGACCAAAGTGATTGGGGCTTGTTTAGTGACTTGTTTTACTTAAACCTGGCCTTGAGGCAAACCCTAACAATAAAAAAAGAAGAAAGAGAAGAAAAGAGGAGGAGAAGGAGAAGAAGAAGGAAGGAAAGGCAGAGAAAAAAGAAAATATAAATGTATATTCATTAAATCTCTGTATAGGGGAAGTCTCTTTCTAAGCTTAGAAAAAAGAGGAAGAGTCACTAGTAAAAAGATTAGTAAATTTAACTACAAAAAACAAGTGAAAAATACTACATGTCAAAAATCAAAATAAGATTTAAATGGCAAATAAAATGCTGGGGAAAATATTGGTGACAACTGTGATGGGGAAAGGATTAATACTGTTAATATTAGAATTTTCTACAGATTACATAAAAATATAACAAAGTAAGTTCCAAATGGAACTTGGAAACGTTTAACATATATTTCTAAAAATGTTTAACAAAAATGTGTAACATTTCTTAAAACGTAAAGTTTCTCAAAATTCTTAACAAAAATAAAGTGTAGGTGAATATCTGATCCCTGGAAGTTAAAAATAACTAAGAAAAGATCAAAATATTAGACCATATGAAATTTTTCAATTCTGTAAATGTGAAAAAAAGAAAATTTAAAATAATCAATTAACTCGGAAGATCCTTGCAGTAAACAGGCTGTTATTCTGAATCTATAAAGAACTCAAGAAAGTTGATTTTTAAAAAAAGATTAAAATTCTCGGAGGAAAAAACAAAAGATGCATACAAGTCACAGAAATATAAATAAAGATAACTAATAAGCATCTGAAAAATGTTCACTGTTACTATAACCAATAAAAGTTATGAAATAAAAACGTTCTTACCTCGGATTGGCAAATATAAAAAAATGGAACTCTATATCGTAGCCTTTTCAAATATAAGCAATAAACAGAAAATGCAATTTTTTTAAAATGCCTTTTAAAAATAGCCATAAAATGAATAAAATACCAAAGAATATACATAATAAAACACACGCAGAACCTCAATAAAGGAAATGAATTTCCCTCTGCCTGACCAGAAGAGCCGCATGAGGGCCAGGCCTACACTAGAAGAGTGTTCTGGCAAGGTGGCAGCCTACAGGTGTCAGGAAATTGGCTACACACAGAGTGACCGAGCAGATTAGTAGAATATTGAGGATGATGACAGTAATGTTTTTCACTGTGTGAGAAAAGAGGTATAAATACGGAAGGAGGAAAGCTAGAATGAACTCTGTAGTAGGGATGGAAATGGAACATGTCAGTATGAATTCATGGTTTTCAATATAGGTAGATTCAGAAATTAGAGAAGGAAATGGCAACCCACTCCAGTGTTCTTGCCTGGAGAATCCCATGGACAGAGGAGCCTGGCAGGCCACGGTCCATAGGGTCTCAGAGAGTTGGACACAACTGAAGCGACTAAGCACTCACACACACAGACATAGAAATAAACACAGATGTAAATTTATATGTGAATATATGCATATTCCTAGCTCAGTCCAGTAAAAAGGCCTAGAAAAGACACTCCTAGTAGCTGATCTAGTGCATAGTTTCTATTTTTTGGCTGTGCTGCTTGTGGGATCTTAGTTCCCCAACCAAGGATTGAACCTGGGCCCCGGCAGTGAGACCACTGACTCCTAGCCACCGGATTGCCAGGGAATTCTAGATCTTGGTTTCTAAATAACACCTTCTTCACCACCTAGACTTTAGTCTTTGGAGAGCTTGTCCATTTCCTAAATCTTCATGATGAAACCAACATTAATATGTCAAAACTAAATCTTTCATCTCAGGTGGCTCAGTAGTAAAGAATCCATCTGCCAGTGACGGAGACCTAAGAGACACAGGTTCAATCCCTAGATCAGGAATATCCCCTGGAGAAGGAAATGGCAACCCACTCCAGTATTCTTGCCTGGAAAATCCCATGAATGGAGAAGCCTAGTGGGCTACAGTCCATGGGGTTGCAAAGAGTCAGACATGACTTAGTGACTGAGAATGCATGCAAACCTTTTGTCTAAGTCCCAGATTAATATATTCAAGATGTTAATTAGACAGCTTTACTTTGTTGCCTTACAAGCATTTCAAACTTAAAATAATCAAAATAGAATGCTTTATTTCCCTGTGTTCTCTCTAAGCCATTCCTCCCCATTTTCCCTACTTCTATAAATATTTATATAAATATAAATATTCACTCAGTCACTGGACTCAAATAACTGGGAGTCATCCTAATCTCCTCCCTTCCCCTTATCCTTCATAGTCACTAATCCATCAACAAGTCCAAATGGTTCTACCTCTGAAGTATATCTTGAAGTCATTCACTTGTCCCCATCTTCCCCGTGACTATGCTTGTGGAAGCCATCATTCTCCCTCTCCTGGATTACTGCAATGGCTTTCTAACTGGTCCCTCAAGTTCCTTGGTAACCTTCATGCATTCCATTATCAACACAGCCTGTGTGAACTCTTAAAATGTAATTGGAGCATGCCTCTCTCCTTCTTAAAACCTGTCTGTGATTTTCCAACCTGTTGGAACAAATCCAAGTGCCTGGCTATGGCCAAAAAGACCCTGCATGATCTGGCCACCTGCCTAAGGCCTCCAACTCCATACCATGTACCTTATCCCACCAGTCAGAACTCTCCAGTCCAAGTGTCCTCTGCAGCCAGAGTTCCTGCAACACACCAAGCTTTTTTCCATTTCAGGAATTTTGCACTTGCTCTTCTTTCTGCTTACAATGTCCTTCTTTCGGTTTTCACATGATTGGCTCCTTCTCATTCTTTAGTTCTTAGCTTCAATGTCAATTCCTCAAAGCAGAATTTCTTGGCCTATTCTTCCTCACTGCTGTCAACTGTTTATTTTCTTCCTAACACAAGCAGCAGTATTTTTGTTTATTTGTTTGGTTCACTGTCTATCTCTCTCACTAGAGTATAAGTTATGTGAGGGGAGTAATCTCCTGTTTTCTTTTGTATTTGCATACCCTAGTACAGTATCCACTATCTACCATGCAGCTGATGAATTTTAAAAATATCTGTAGTAATATACTTCAGGTGTTAGGAATTTTAGGTGTTAGGGATTCAGAAGAACACAAAATTCCCTCAAATGTCTTATAATCTAGAAGAGTGATCAATAGGAAGGTAAATAAGAGACTGCGATTCTGCATGATTAGTACTAAAACAAAGAAATTATAATGGAGGGAAGCCCCTAATCTGGGCTCAAGGAAGATCACAAAAGGCTTATTGGAAGATGGGACATGGTAGCAAATCCTGCAGAATAACAAGATTGGTTATGAGAGATAGAGTGGGAGATATAGTATAGTGGGAGTTATGAGAGATATAATAGAGCAGAGGCAAAGAACAGCATGTGTCTGAAAATGAAGTAGAGTATGACATATTCAGGGAACTAAATGCCTTAGGGTGGAGAGTAGAGATGAGGGTGAGGAGGATGAATGGTGAGAGATGAAACTGCAGAAATAAGCTGATATAATGGTTTGTACTTCACCTTAAGGGAATGAGATGGTCACTGGAAGGTTTTCTGCAGCGAGTAACATGAGCAGTTTTGTGTTACACAGAGGTCATTCTGACTGTAGTATATGTCAGGGATTGAAAACCAAGAGTCAGGAGGTTACAGAAACAATCTAGGTGGAAGTTGGCAGATAGTGACCTATACTAGGTCAGTAATGGTGAAAAGATAAAGAATAGGACTTGAAGCCTATTTAAAAGATAGTAGTGGTGGAAATTAGCAATTCAATATATAATTTGATAAATGATGTGGGGATAAATTGTTAGGTATTTGGAAGAAAAGAGATACATACTTCAAAACCACATCAAGATAAACCCCAAATCAATGACAGATTTAAATGTTAAAAAAAAAATTATGAAACTATCAGAACTTCTGGTCAGGATGATACTTTGAAGCACCCATCTCTTCCAAATCTACAGTTCATCCACTTATGAGAAGGGGCTGAAAAACAAAGCTGATGCTAACCTTCTTTCTGAAGCAAAGGCATTATATAGAGTTCTGGGCCTGAGGAGGTAGAAGAACGAAGACACAGCAACTAGGAACTGAACAAAGTTGACCACTGTCTCAGTGACTGAATCTACAACATCCCTGATATCCCATAGTTATTACAGGAACTTTGAAGGGCTATTATAGACATGATTTTGGATGGAGGGAATAGAGTTTGATTGGAGGCAGTCACAAAACTGCTAGATAAGGAGAACACAAGAATTAGAAGAAAATAAGCAAACAAATAAACAATAACATCAAAACACACACATACATGAATCCCTCTTACTTAAAATGAGTCTGAAAACTTAAATTCCAAAACACATGAAAACAAAACTAACACTAGGAAAAAAGGAACATAATCAATTGCTACAAGAATCCACACCAACTGTATATAAAACAGCCTGAAAATTATTTTTAAACAAGTATTTTTATGATGCTCAAAGATATAAAATTATATATTAAATTAAAAAGAATTTATGAAACATAAGTATAAATAAAACTAAAAACATGTGGATATAAATAGGAGGCAACCAGGGACTATTAGTATATATAAATTTTTATAACCATTAAAAACTTAATAGGATAAACTCTAGACTAGACACAGTTGAAGAGTGATTCTTCTGCATTGGAAGACAGTAATTTTGTCTAGAAATAGTACAGAGAACCAAAGAGATAAAGGTATTTTTTTTGAAAGTGCAGTTAATTAAGAAACGTGGAGAAAGCATTTCCCCTAAAGTCAGGAACAAGGCAAGGATGCCCACTTTCACCACTACTATTCAACATAGTTTTGGAAGTTTTGGCCACAGCAATCAGAGCTGAAAAAGAAATAAAAGGAATACAGATAGGAAAAGAAGAAGTAAAACTCTCACTGTTTGCAGATGACATGATCCTCTACATAGAAAACCCTAAAGACTCTACTAGAAAATTACTAGAGTTGATCAATGAATATAGTAAAGTTGCAGGATATAAAATTAACACACAGAAATCCCTTGCATTCCTATACTCCAATAATGAGAAAACAGAAAGAGAAATTAAGGAAACAATACCATTCACCATTGCATCAAAAAGAATAAAATACTTAGGAATATATCTACCTAAAGAAACAAAAGACTTATATATAGAAAACTATAAAACACTGATGAAAGAAATCAAAGAGGACACAAACAGATGGAGAAATATACCGTGTTCATGGATTGGAAGAATTAATATAGTGAAAATGAGTATTCTACCCAAAGCAATCTACAGATTCAATGCAATCCCTATCAAGCTACCAATGGTATTTTTCACAGAACTAGAACAAATCATCTCACAATTTGTATGGAAATATAAGAAACCTCGAATAGCCAAAGCAATCTTGAGGAAGAAGAATGGAACTGGAGGAATCAACCTGCCTGACTTCAGACTCTACTACAAAGCCACAGTCATCAAGACAGTATGGTACTGGCACAAAGATAGAAATATAGATCAATGGAACAAAATAGAAAGCCCAGAGATAAACCCACGCACATATGGACACCTTATCTTCGACAAAGGAGGCAAGAATATACAATGGAGAAAAGACAACCTCTTTAACAAGTGGTGCTGGGAAAACTGGTCAACCACTTGTAAAAGAATGAAACTAGAACACTTCCTAACACCGTACACAAAAATAAACTCAAAATGGATTAAAGATCTAAACGTAAGACCAGAAACAATAAAACTCCTAGAGGAAAACATAGGCAAAACACTCTCCGACATAAATCACAGCAGGATCCTCCATGACCCACCTCCCAGAATATTGGAAATAAAAGCAAAAATAAACAAATGGGACCTAATTAAAATTAAAAGCTTTTGCACAACAAAGGAAACTATAAACAAGGTGAAAAGACAGCCTTCAGAATGGGAGAAAATAATAGCAAATGAAGCAACAGACAAACAATTAATCTCAAAAATATACAAGCAACTTCTGCAGCTGAATTCCCGAAAAATAAATGACCCAATCAAAAAATGGGCCAAAGAACTAAACAGACATTTCTCCAAAGAAGACATACAGATGGCTAACAAACACATGAAAAGATGCTCAACATCACTCATTATTAGAGAAATGCAAATCAAAACCACAATGAGGTATCATTTCACACCAGTCAGAATGGCTGCTATCCAAAAGTCTACAAGCAATAAATGCTGGAGAGGGTGTGGAGAAAAGGGAACCCTCTTACACTGTTGGTGGGAATGCAAACTAGTACAGCCACTATGGAGAACAGTGTGGAGATTCCTTAAAAAACTGGGAATAGAACTGCCATATGACCCAGCAATCCCACTGCTGGGCATATACACCGAGGAAACCAGAATTGAAAGAGACGCGTGTACCCCAATGTTCATCGCAGCACTGTTTACAATAGCCAGGACATGGAAGCAACCTAGATGTCCATCAGCAGATGAATGGATAAGGAAGCTGTGGTACATATACACAATGGAATATTACTCAGCCATTAAAAAAAATACATTTGAACCGGTTCTACTGAGATGGATGAAACTGGAGCCCATTATACAGAGTGAAGTAAGCCAGAAAGAAAAACAACAATACAGTATACTAATGCATATATATGGAATCTGAAAGATGGTAACGATAACCCTATATGCGGGACAGAATGAGAGACACAGATGCATGGAACAATTTTATGGACTCTGAGGGAGAAGGTGAGGGTGGGACGTTCTGGGAGAATGGCATTGAGACATGTGTATTGTCATATGTGAAACAGAGCACCATTCCATGTTCGATGCATGTGACAAGGGCTCGGGGCCGGGGCAGTGGGATGATCCAGAGGGATGGGAGGGGGAGGGAGGTGGGTGGGGGGTTCGGGAAGGGAAACACATGTAAACCCATGGCTGATTCTTGTCAATGTATGGCAAAAACTATTACAATATTGTAAAGTAATTAGCCCCCAAGTAAAATAAATAAATTTATAAAAAAAAAAAAGAAAAAAAAAAAAAGAAAAAAAAAATAAATAAAGAGAAAATGCAAATCTTCAAAAAAAAAAAAAAAGAAACGTGGAAGAGAGATTGAAAAGCTCCCACCTACATTCAATAAAAATTCCAGAAGATTCCTCCAGTTCCATTCTTCTTCCTCAAGATTGCTTTGGCTATTCGAGGTTTCTTATATTTCCATACAAATTGTGAGATGATTTGTTCTACTTCTGTGAAAAATACCATTGGTAGCTTGATAGGGATTGCACTGAATCTATAGATTGCTTTGGGTAGTATACTCATTTTCACTATATTAATTCTTCCAATCCATGAACACGGTATATTTCTCCATCTGTTTGTGTCCTCTTTGATTTCTTTCATCAGTGTTTTATAGTTTTCTATATATAAGTCTTTTGTTTCTTTAGGTAGATAAATTCCTAAGTATTTTATTCTTTTTGTTGCAATGGTGAATGATATTGTTTCCTTGAATCGGTTCTACTGAGATGGATGAAACTGGAGCCCATTATACAGAGTGAAGTAAGCCAGAAAGAAAAACAACAATACAGTATACTAATGCATATATATGGAATTTGAAAGATGGTAACGATAACCCTATATGCGAGACAGAATAAGAGACACAGATGCATAGAACAATTTTATGGACTCTGAGGGAGAAGGTGAGGGTGGGACGTTCTGGGAGAATAGCATTGAAACATGTATATTATCATATGTGAAACAGAACACCATTCCATGTTCGATGCATGAGACAAGGGCTCAGGGCCGGGGCAATGGGATGACCCAGAGGGATGGGATGGGGAGGGAGGTGGGTGGGGGGTCCAGGAAGGGGAACACATGTAAACCCATGGCTGATTCATGTCAATGTATGGCAAAAACTATTACAATATTGTAAAGTAATTAGCCCCCAACTAAAATAAATAAATTTATAAAAAAAAAAAAATTCCAGAAGAATGGAAGGAACAGTGGAGAAACAATATTTGAAAAAATAACAGCCAAGTGCAGGGAGATCCAACCAGTCCATCCTAAAGGAGATCAGTCCTGGGTGTTCATTGGAAGGACTGATGCTGAAGCTGAAACTCCAATACTTTGGCCACCTCATGCGAAGAGTTGACTCATTGGAAAAGACCCTGATGCTGGGAAGGATTGGGGGCAGGAGGAGAAGGGGACGACAGAGGATGAGATGGCTGGATGGCATCACTGATTTGATGGATATGAATTTGGGTAGACTCCGGGAGTTGGTGATGGACAGGGAGGCCTGGCGTGCTGCGATTCATGGGGTCTCAAAGAGTCGGACATGACTGAGTGACTGAACTGAACTGAACTGTAGAACTGAAATACACACACAGTACTGTGCAGGATATATCAGCATAAATCTGAAACTATGCACGTTATAATAAAATGAACATCATCTGGAATAGAGAGCCAATTTCAAAAGTTATTAGAGGAAGTAATATGGTGGCAGTAGCATTGTAAGAAGTGACAGACTTCAACAAATGTGCTTCATGGTGAAATGGAGGAGGTCCCTATGGTTCTTTCCCCCTCATGTCCTCTGCCTACATTTTGTCTGTGGAAAAACTTTAGCCAAAAAATAAGTTTAACCAGAGAAGTGAGAACATGCAAAAGAAAACAGTCAAAGAAGACCAAATAATAGTAGTTTAGTTATTAAGCATAGTCAAGGACCTTTGGTTCCTTCTCAAGGGCTATAGGTAATATTCTGAGCCATATCTTGTAAGCTGTCTTATAGATACCGAAGGTGTAGAAGTTAACTACATGACGACCAGACTGTAGCCATGACATAAGCTTCCACAATTCCAAGAATTGGCCTCAAAGAAATGGGAACAAACTGACTTTGGAACTGAAGATTAACTGTACCTAAAACAATCAAGGTGATGCTGGTCATATCACTGATGACCAAGTTCAAGATGACTGCCAGAGCCGCCTGAGCTGTTTCTGCATGTAGCCCCCTCCCTCAGCTTATACAAGCTCTTGCCCACTGATTGTCAGGGGTGGGGGGTGGGGAGTCGGCTTTTGGATAGCAAAGGCCACCAAACTGGACTCTTGAAGTTAGAATTCGGTCCCAGCCCAGGTTCAATTCCTAGTCAGACAACTGAGATCCCACAAGCCAAGTAGTGGGCCAAATAAGAAATAAATAAAATTTGTTTTCTATTGCATATCATACATAAAAAATAAACTTAAGAGGAATTAAAATTTTAAATGTGGAAAGCAAACATAACTTTTAAAAGAAAACATAAAATGATATATTGATGACCTTGGGAAAGAATTTCTTAATTAAGATATAAAAATGAGAATAATAAAAATGGTGAATAGTTTTTCAAATTTAAGAGGAAAAACTTTTAATCAACAAAAGCCATCATAAGTAAGTGGTAAGATAATCCACAAACTTCTCTTTGCAGTGGGAAAACATTAGTTTCAAAGCATATATTATACTATTAAGCCTAGGTAAGGGGTAGGGGTCCTCCTTGCATTGCTGGTTCTAACCTTTTCTCCTTCCTTCCTCCCTAAAACATTCAGTTTTGATTAACATGGCATCTGACTCTACCACTCACTTTACTCTTACTTATCCTCTCATCTTGAGATACTTATCTTTCCTTAAAGATTGTAGCTGGTGGTTCACCATCACTTTAGTACTATTCTTGTTGTAATTTCTGGAGATTTCAATATCCACTTACTGATGTGACCTTTCAAATAGCTTAGCTTCTAAGTTTTGGGCTTAGAAGTTTTGGGCTTCCTCTTCTCTAGTAATGTTGTCTTCCATCTTAGCTCCTCACTAACATGGTCATAATATCTAGAATTGCACTGTCTGATATGGTAGCTACTAGCTTCATGCTGCTTTTAATTTTAAATTTATTAAACTTGAATAAAATTTAAATTTTCATTTCCCTGGTCAGCTCATTTCCAAAGACCAAGAGCCACAAATGGCATATTAGACAATGGATGTGGAACATGCCCATCGTCACAGAAAGTTCCATTAAATAGTGCTGCTCTAGATCTTGTCATTACCAGCACTACAACTCCTCTATAACGTCAGTATTAAGCATCACATTCTGACCAAGTCTTCCTACTTTTTAAGCTTATTCCTGACTCCAAAAATTTGTCAAGTATACCTACACTTGTAATTCACGATTCTTCTGTCATTTTATTATCCCTAATCTACTTCCATTATTATTTGACTTACATCATCTACCATTGTGATGAAATTTCCCCTGCATACACATGTCTCTCTTGCTTTTTTTTTTCACTTTGACAAATTCTGATTAAATCTAAATTTCCACCTGTTTGTCGCCTGGACACATCCAATTCTCCATTTAACTCTGCACCCACACCTGTGCAGTTGATTGTGATGGGATAAAAAAGACACACAATCATCACTAACCTCAAATTGGCCTTTAATGCCACTACCAGTGAATATTATTCTCTACTGCAGTCAATCTCCCGTTCCACTAGATGACTCCTACACTTTCCTAATTTTCAAACCTTTCATAATTTCTTAATATCTTCACTCTCATCTCATGATTTGTATCTTACTTAGCTGAAAAATAGAAGCAATCAAAAGAGAACTTTCCTATGTTCCCATAATCATATCTCCTCACCTACCTGCACTTGTCTACCTGCTTTGCCTTCTCACTTATTACTCTGAATGGACTATCTATACTTCTAAGGAAGGCCAGTGCACTAGAGCCCATCCCCTTTAGCAAGAGCCTCAGTACAGTAATCCTCTGCTTTCTTTCCGGCATTGTTAGTTTTTTCCTCTTTACTGGATCTTTCCTTTTTTAAGAGATTATTTATTTGGCTATGCCAGTTGAAGCACTCAGGATCTCTGATCTTTCCTGCAGCACGCATTTGTGGCATGTGGCATCTTTAGTTGCGCATATGAACTCTTAGTTGAAGCATGTTGAATCTAGTTCCCTGACCAGGGATTGAATCTGGGCCCCCTGCATTGACAGTGTGGAGTCTTAGCCACTGGACTACAAGGGAAGTCCCTCCTTTTTTTTGTTTTTGGCTGTGCCACACAACTTGTGGGATTGAACCCACCAGGGATTGAACCTATACCCCAGCAGTGGAAGTGTAGTCCTAACCCCTGGGCCTCCTGGATCCTTCCTATCATTATGAAACCATGGTTTTATTTCTCCCATCTTAAAACAATTTTTAAAAAACTACCATTGACCTCACTTTTCCCTTCAGTTACTCCTCTGTCTCCTTCCTTCCCCTTTTAGCAAAAGTCCTTGAAATGGCTATAGGCAGTAGTCTGCTTGTAGCCATTATCTCTTATCTCTAACCTCTCTCCTCCCACTCTCTTGAATCCACATTGGTCAGGTTTTTGCGCCATCATGTCATTAATTCTCTTGTCAAGAAGACCAAAGATTGCCACATGGCTAAATCTAATGGTCAATATCAGTCCTCACCTTGCTTGACCTATTAGCAACATGTGACATAGTTAATCCCTCCTAACTTCTTGAGGCAATTTCTTTACTTGACTTCCAACCTGGTTTTCTCCCTCCCTCACTGTTTGCTCCTTCTCAGTCTCCTTTGTTGGTTTTTCCTTATCTTTCCAACCTCTGAACACTGAAAAATCTCAGTCTTTGGACTTCTTCTCTTCAATGTACTCACTTTGTGGTAGACTGAATTATAGTTTTCAACTATTTGCTTGCTACGAGAATTTTACATCTGCACCCTTTGAATTTGTCTTGAAATGCCTCTTCTGTGCACAATATACATCTTTGCCCCATGCAGGGCTGGGCCATGTGACTTTCTTTGGGTAAAGGAATGGAATGGAATCAAGTGATAGCTGCCACATGCAAAGAGAAGCTTCAAATTGAATTTCATTGTTTACCCCCTCTCGATTCTGCCTTTTGCCATGAGTACGGCGTGTGCTGAACAGTGGCTATTTATTCAGTTTGGGCTCAAAATTAGAATATACTTGAAAAAGACAGCTGGCCCATAGCCTCGAGCAGAAAAGTAATCAACCTGTTACCCATATGTGAGAAGAGCAAGAAATAATTGTTTGTTTCTGTAATCCACTGAGATTTTGGAGTTGTTTATTACATCAAAAATGGTGGCTAATAAAACTCCCTTTAAATTCTCCTGAATGCCAAGCTCACACATTCAGTTGCCAGAATATCTAAAAGGCAACTCAAATTCAATAGTCTGAAAATGAGCTCCTGACCTTCTCTACCAAATCTGGTCTTCTTGAAATTTTTTCACTTTCAACTTATGGAAACTCTAACCTTCAGGACAAAAAACCCCCCTAAAGTCACTCCTAATTTCTCACTTTTGCTTATATTCCATGCCCAAAATCCTTTTAGTTATACTCAAAATAAATTCAGATTCTGCAAACTTTACGAGTACCACCTTAGCCCAAGCCATTATCATTTTTGCCAATTTACTGTTATAACTATACTAATCCCCACCATGGGCTTGGTCATTTTGCCTTCTGCATTCAAAGTTTCGGTTACTAAGCATTATTAAAGTTCTTCAAGCATAAGAAAACAAAAATTAATCAATACCTAACAAATGCTATTCAGCCTCAACTAGGTCATAGTTACTCATGGATTATCTATCAATTTTCTCTAACCACTTTTTTACCACCTCAGTATCACCTTAGCACAAGCCACCATTATCTCTCACCATTATGTTTCACCTGGATTATTCTGAAAGTCAGTTTGCTCCTGCCCTTGTCCCCAGAATGGGCCTTTTAAAATAGTAAGTCAGATTGTGTTTCTCTTTTGCTCACACCTTTCCTTTTCTCAAATGTCTTCCCACTTCACCAAGAACAAAATAGTCAAGTCCTTATAACAGTCTACAAACATCCTTTACATTCTGCACATATACCTTCTCCATCTTAGTGTTCAAATCTTGTGTCTTGGAGATCAGTATGGGGGTTCCTGAAAAAACTAAAAATAAGACTACCGTATGACCCAGTGATCGCACTGCTGGGCATATTCCCGGAGAAAATCATAATTCAAAAAGACACATGTACCCCAATGTTCATTGCAGCACTGTTTACAACAGCCAGAACATGGAAGCAACCTAAATGCCCACTGAAGGAGTAATGGATAAAGAAGAATTAAAACATATATACAATGGAATATTAGCCATTAAAAAGATCAAAATAGTTTACAGCCATACCACCCTGAAGGTGTTGAATCTCATCTAATCTCAGAAGCTAAGCAGAGTCAGGCCTGGTTAATACTTGGATGGGAAAAAAGATCAAAATACTGCCATTTTGCAGTAACATGGATAAATGAGACTGCCATACTGAGTGAAGTAAGTCAGACACAGAAAGAGAAATATCATACAATATTGCTTATAAGTGGAATTTATATTTAAAAAAGATAAGATGAACTTATTTACAAAACAGAAGTAGAGTCACAGATGTAGAAAATAAACTTATAGCTACCAGGAGATAAGGAGGGAGGGATAAATTGGCAGTTTGGAATTGACATATCCACATTACTATATATATATAAAATAGATAACTAATAAGAACCTATCCTCCCAGTACTCTGTAATGGTCTATATGGGAAAAGGATGTTTAAAAAAAAGGGTGGGGACTTCCCCAGTGGCCCAGTGGCTAAGACTCCATGTTCTCAATGCAGGGTGCTGGGGTTTGATCCCTGGTCAGGGAACTAAATTCCCACATGCTGCAACTAAAGATCCAGCATGCCTTAACTAAGACTCGGTGCAGCCAAATAAATAAATATTAAAAAAAAAAAAAAAGAGGGGATATACGTGTATGTATAACTGATTCACTTGGCTATACACCTGAAACTAACGTAATATTATAAATCAACTATACTCCAGTAGAAATTTTTTTTAACTGTGTTCTTATCAAAAACATTCCCTCTAAAAACAAAAATCCAAGTCTCGTGTCTTATGACTCAGTTTCCTCATTCAGCTTTAGTCACACTGGACCCCTTGCTGTTCTTTGAACATACCACTTATGTTCCACTGCAGGGCCTTTGCATTTATTATTCTACCTAAGATGCTCTTCCCCCAAACTTCTCTGTGGCTTGTTTCCTGACCTCCTTCAGAGTTATACTCAACAGTCGCCTTCCTGGGACTTTCCTGGTAGTCCAGTGGTTAGGAATCCATCATCCAATGCAGGGGATGGAGGTTAGACTCCTGGTCAGGGGGCCAAGATCCCACATGTCTTGGGGCAGCTAAGCCTGGGTGTTGCAACTACTGACCCTGTGAGCAGCAAACGAAGAGCACAGCTTGGGGCAACTAAGATCCAACCTGACACAGCCAAATTTTTGAAAAAAGTTGTCTCCCTTGATCACATGATTTTATTTTTTGGCTGCACTATGCAGCTTGCAGGATCTTAGTTTCCCTGCAGTGGAAATGCTAAGTTCCACAACCACCAGGGAATCCCCTTGACCACTTTTAAGTTTCAGCCTTCCCTCAGAATTCCCTAACCCCCTTCCCTGCTTTATTTCTCTATAGCATTTATCAGAAGATACATAAATTTTAATATATCTTCAGTTTTGTTTGTTTATTATGCTTATTGTTTTTCTCTGTATACAGGAATGCAAACTTCATAAACTAAGAGGAATTTTTTGATCTGTATTGTTCACTGTTGTATCCTTTGAGCATAGTAAGTGCTCAGAAATAGTTGTTGAGAGAATCAGTATAACTAACAAATCATAATATATAGAATATGAAAGTACTACTACATATCAAAAGAAATATAAAAAAAACCCTGAAAAACTAGCCAAGGATATGAATAATGACTTCACAGAAGAAACACATAACCAATAAACCTAATAAAAGGGACTTTACCTCACTAATAACCAGTGAATTAAGCAGAATTAACTCTTTTTCTTTTTGTGGCTGTACCTTACAGCATGTGGGATCTTAGCTCCCAGACCAGGGATTGAACCTGTGCCCTCTGCATCCCTGCACTGGAAGTGCAGAGTCTTAACCACTGACCCACCAAGGAAGTCTTAGAGCTCTCTTTTCATAGTCATCAGATTTGCAAAAATTTTGAAGTCTACCAACCCTTGGCAAGGAGTAGAGCAACAAGAAATCTCACACACTGCTTGAACAACTTTGGATATTTGAAATAATCTAGTAAATACTAGATACAGACTTGCCCTTCACCCCACAATCCCAGTCCTGGATATAAACCCATGAAATAAGTACTAACATATATTTTTACAAGAGACATGAAAGGGAATGTTCACGTCAGCATTATTAATAATAGCCCCAAACTAGAAACTCAATTGTCCATTTATTGTAGAATAAATACATACATTTGGTGCATGTATACAATGGAATGTTTTAAAACAGTGAAAGTGAGTGAACTATAGCCAGACAACAATATGAAAACTATCTGAAATAACCAAACAAAAAGTCAAAGTGTAAGGGATCCTGGATGATGCAGTTCCCTGTGATACAGCATAAAGTAGGGAAAGGGTAGGAGATGGTTCTGAGAGCAAACAGGAAATTGACAGGCACCCGGACGAAGTTGGGTTTGAGAGCAACTCCTCTTCTTGGTGAGACAGAAGGGCATGTGGTTCAGTCAGCCCATTTCCAGGCAATTCAGAATGAGTTCCTGGAATCATTTTTGGTTTATCCAGTTGGTCATTCTACTGTACCTCTCCCTGTTCACTCTTAACCCCCTCTATTCACCAACCCCCCCATCAGTCACTCCTTCATTTATCAGATAGTACGTTAGGTATTAGCTATAGAGAATGGAAGGAAGTATAAGATGTAAACTCTTATGTCCTCCAGGAGTTTAGAACCTAGCGTTAATTTTTTTTTCAAATAATTAATTAATTAGGCTGCGTCAGGTCTTAGGTGTGGCATGAAGGATCTTTAGTTGTAGTGTATGAACTCTTTTTTTTTTCTGGGTATAGGGTACTTTTATTGATGGTACATGACAAGGCAGGGCTCCTTAAGCCCCTCCCCTTTCTCAGGGCCTTGGGGATGGAAACCGTGTGGAGGTCGGGAGATCCGTGGTGGAGGATCGAGGTGGGGCAAGGACTCCCCAGGAGCTGAGGAACTCTCTTTTCCTCTCATGCTCCTGCTGGGGCTGGGGGTTCGGGGACCTTGCTCCTTGGAAGCCATGTGGACCATGAGGTCCACCACCCTGTTGCTGTAGCCAAATTCATTGTCATACCAGGAAATGAGTTTGACAAAGTGGTCGTTGAGGGCAATGCCAGCCCCAGCATCGAAGGTAGAAGAGTGAGTATCGCTGTTGAAGTTGCAGGAGACAACCTGGTCCTCAGTGTAGCCTAGAATGCCCTTGAGGGGGCCCTCTGATGCCTGCTTCACCACCTTCTTGATCTCATCATACTTGGCAGGTTTCTCCAGGCGGCAGGTCAGATCCACAATGGACACGTTGGGGGTGGGGACGCAGAAGGCAATGCCAGTGAGCTTCCCATTGAGCTCACGGATGACCTTGCCCATGGCCTTGGCAGCACCAGTAGAAGCAGGGATGATGTTCTGGGCAGCGCCTCGGCCATCATGCCACAGCTTCCCAGAGGGGCCATCCACGGTCTTCTGGGTGGCAGTGATGGCGTGGATGGTGGTCATGAGTCCCTCCACGATGCCAAAGTAGTCATGGATGACCTTGGCCAGGGGGGCCAAGCAGCTGGTGGTGCAGGAGGCATTGCTGACAATCTTGAGGGTATTGTTATACTTCTCGTGGTTCACGTCCACCACAAACATGGGGGCATCGGCAGAAGGCGCAGAGATGATGACCCTCTTGGCGCCACCCTTCAAGTGAGCCCTCGCCTTCTCCATGGTAGTGAAGACACCAGTGGACTCCACCACGTACTCAGCACCAGCATCACCCCACTTGATGTTGGCGGAATCTCGCTCCTGGAAGATGGTGATGGCCTTTCCATTGATGACGAGCTTCCCGTTCTCTGCCTTGACCGTGCTGTGGAACTTGCCATGGGTGGAATCATACTGGAACATGTAGACCATGTAGTGAAGGTCAATGAAGGGGTCATTGATGGCGACGATGTCCACTTTGCCAGAACTGAAAGCAGCCCTGGTGACCAGGCAGCCAAATCAGTTCACTCTGACCTTCACCATATTGTCTCAGGGATATGGCTGGCACAACACGGAAGTTACGCTATCTGTTGAACGGGCAGGAGCAGAGAGCCTGTATGAACTCTTGACTGCAACATACAGAAACCAGTTCTCTGACCAGGGATCGAACTCAGGCCTCCTGGAGCACGGAGTCTTAGCCCCTGGATGACCAGGCAAAACCCTAGTTGTTGTTTTTTTTTTCCTGGCCACACCTCGTGTCTTGTGGGATCTTAGCTCCCTGACCCACAGCCTTAGCAGTGAAAATGAGGAGTCCTAACCACTGGATCATCAGGGAATTCCAAAGAATCTAGTTTTCAAGATAATTCTTATTGATGATGAAGTGCCGCATTCATTTGCTCATTTAAAAAACTGTTATCATAAGGTAATCTACTAAGTATCCTGAGAACTTAGGCCAGGAAGAGATTGTTCCTGACTGAGTGAGACAGGGAGGTTTCCAGGAGAAAGTTGAATTTCAAATATATTTTAGAAAATGGCTAAGGTTCCTGAGAGCACACATGGGGAAAAGCTCATGAATAATACTAATTCATGATGGTAGAGATGGAGTAGGAAATGGCAACCCTCCCCAGTATTCTTATGTGGGGAATCCCATGGGCAGAGGAGCCTGGCTACAGTCCAAGGGGTCACAAAGAGTCAGACACAACTGAGTGATTGAGCACGTGATGGTAAAGAACACAAGGGAGGTTCAGAAAAGGGTGTCGAGCAAGGGTGGGTTGAAAGACAGGACAGAGGAGTAGATACAGAAGAGTAGGGAAAGAAGGGTAAAAAGGAAGATTGAAATGGTAAATGGAAGAATTTGAAAGGGGTGCTAAGGAGTTTTAACTTCAATGAATAGGTTTTGATACAAAAATAACTTGGTCAAAAATGCTATGGAGAAAGAAGCTGGCAGTAGTAATGCAGATTAGCTTGGAAAAGTGTGTCTGGAAGCAAATATGTTTATTACAAAAAAGAGATTGCGCTACTTCATGGGAGTTCCCTGGTGGTCCAGTAGTTAGGACTCAGAGCTCTCTCCGATGAGGGTGCCCGTTCCATCCCTAGTCAGGGAACTAAGATCCTGCAAGCTGCACAGCACAGCCAAAAAAACAAAAACAAAAACCCCATACTTCCTATGCCTCATTTCATTTAATCCTTACAATAACTCTATGAGCCCATCTTATGATCCTAATTTTTTTAGGATAGAAAACTGAAGTTCAGAGGCAATATACCATTCATTCATACAGCAGAGAGATGATAGAGTCATTCAGCAGGCAGATGGTATGTCATTCCTCAGATTCGGGTCTCTTTTACTCCAAATACTGTACTTTAACTCTCTCCTACATGGTCTCTATTATAATACTGCCAATTAAATTCTATCCATCTCAAAGGAAGAGATAGTGTATATCTGATATAGGGTGGTACCAGAAAGGAATATTACTTCAGAAAGGTCAAAAACAAACACTGAAAACCATGATTTTCCTACCGGAGCAAAGTACTGATGCATGGATACAGTAGGCAACTCTAAGATGGCCTCCCAGTGATCTCTGGTTCCAGGTATTCATGTCTTGTGTAATATCCTCCTGTTGAGTATGGGCTGAATTTAGTGACTCATTTCTTTTTTTCCTTTCATAGATAACCTTTATTGTTTGCATATCATATAGCCTAGATTATTCCTCATTACATTAAAAAATGTACAAACGCTGATGAGAAACACTGGGCTGGATGAAGTACAAGCTGGAATCAAGATTGCTGAGAGAAATATTAATAACCTCAGATATGCAGATGACACCACCCTTATGGCAGAAAGTGAAGAAGAACTAAAGAGCCTCTTGATGAAAGTGAAAGAGGAGAGTGGAAAAGTTGGCTTAAAGCTCAACATTCAGAAAACTAAGATCATGGGATCTGGTCCCATCACTTCATGGCAAATAGGTGGGGAAACAGTGGAAACAGTGGCTGACTTTATTTTTCTGGGCTCCAAAATCACTGCTGATGGTGACTGCAGCCATGAAATTAAAAGACGCTTATTCCTTGGAAGGAAAGTTATGACCAACCTAGACAGCATATTGAAAAGCAGAGACATTACTTTGCCAACAAAGGTCCATCTAGTCAAGGCTATGGTTTTTCCAGTAGTCATGTATGGATGTGAGAGTTGGGCTATAAAGAAAGCTGAGCACCAAAGAATTGATGCTTTTGAAGTGTGGTGTTGGAGAAGACTCTTGAGAGTCCTTGGACTGCAGGGAGATCCAACCAGTCCATGCTAAAGGAGATCAGTCCTGGGTGTTCATTGGAAGGACTGATGTTGAAGCTGAAACTCCAATACTTTGGCCACCTCATGTGAAGAGCTGACTCATTTGAAAAGACCCTGATGCTGGGAAAGATTGAGAGTGGGAGGAGAAGGGGATGACAGAGGATGAGATGGTTGGATGGCATCACCCACTCAATGGACATGGGTTTGGGTGGACTCTGGGAGTTGGTGATGGACAGGGAGGCCTGGCTTGCTGCAGTTCATGGGGTCACAAAGAGTCAGACACCAATGAGCAACTGAACTGAACTGAACTGAACATTAAAAAGTAGTTGAACAAAATTTATCCAAATAGAGCTGCACTTCTGTCATTTTTTGCTGTGAGAGTTACAGGGACAGTTGAAATAGATGATTTCAAACAAAGCACATTTTAACATGGTCTTAAGTTGTTTATGTCATTATCTCACCATGTAGTGACACATTTCTAATGAATAGAGAATATAGAAGAGATGGGCTGGCACCTTTAAGATTAGGTTATAAAAGAGACTATGGTTTCTGTCCTGGGGGCTCACTCATACTTTCTCTTGGATCTTTAGCTGCAATGTCATGAGCATCACTACTGAGAAGTCCACGTGATAAGGAACTGATATCTCTGGCCAACAGCTAGCAAGGACCAAGGCTTACTGATAGCCTAATAACCTTAGAATGGTCAACGTTGAATTCAGCAACTTCTCATATAGTTGTAAGAGGATCAGCTTCAATGATCCTCTCAACTGGTCATTGTCATCTTGCGATGGCCAGTCACTTTGCTTTTCATCTTCAAGGCTCTTGTCTTCTTTGAAAAACTTCTTGAACCACCATTGCACTGTATGTTCGTTAGCAGCTCCTGGCCAAATGTGTCATTGATGTTGCAAGTTGTCTCCACTGCTTTACAACCCATTTTGAACTCAAATAAGAAAATCACTCGAATTTGCTTTTTGTCTAACATCACTTCCCTAGCCTAAAATAAATATAAAATAAACAGCAAATAATAAGTCACTAGCAAAAAACATAAAGCAAGAAATGTGTATTAAAATGATGTGTAACAAAACTGCATTTTTTTAAGAAAGTATTCCAATATCAAACAGCAAAGCTCAAGAATGTAAAACCACAATTACTTTTGCACCAACCTAATAATTGATATGGAATCCTAAAATACTGTAGAGAAATAAAACAGATTGTGCAGGAAAGAGAAACAGAATGGCATAAGACTTCTCACAGCAATACTAGAAGTTGGAACATAATGAATGAGTGACTTCAAAATTGTCAGCAAAGTAAATTTCCAGTCTAGAATTCTGCACAGACTGCCAAGTGTATATAAGGGTAGAATAAAAACATTTAAGATATACAAGGCCTCAGAAAATTTACCTCCAAGAACCCCTTTTCAGGAAGCTATTGGAGAAAGTATTCCACCAAAACAAATGATAAAACCAGTAAACAGGCATAGGTGGAAAGCAGGAAAATGAAGATGGTACACAGGAGGGAGGAGAAGGAAATTACCAGAAGTCCCAGGTAGCCAGGTGAGCAACAGGCCTAGAGAGCAGCCTGTCACAAATTGGAACAGGAGTATGGAAGCCTCGAATCGGGTATTTGTTTATTTTTTTGGCCAAGTTGCTCAGCTTGTGGGATCTTAGTTCCCCAACCAGGGATTGAACCCATGTCCTCGACAGTGGAAGTGCAAGTTCCTAACCACTGGACTGCCAGGGAATTCCTGGAAAGGATTATTTATAATGGGGGGGGGGAAACCCTGAAACTAATCAATCACCTGATGTATTTAAATACATAGGAATTTTACAGGTCTGGGGAGAGGAAAAGAATAAATCATGATGAGTACATAGTAAACAAAGCAAAGAGAAAAACAAGATAATTTTTATTGTAGTTATTATTATATAAAAATATGATTAAAATATACTACATGTCTCAGCGGTGAGCAGTATTTACATGAACATAACAATATAAACATGAACATTGAAACAATTGAAGCGCCAATATTGGGAGGATAGAGGTACAGAGAAAGATGAGTTTTCTTTTATGCTGGTTGAGTTTAAGTTATACCTGATGGGACTCCAGGTGGAAATGTCAAAAAGCTACAGAATGTTAAGGTACAGGTACACATTTTTTTTTAGCAATGTGCTTAAACTGTGAACGTGGGTAAGACTACTAAAGTGGACAGTATAGAGACCAAATCGAAGACCAAGAATAGAACTATGACCCTCTTTATGTCTAGTGAAAACATTCAATGAAGATGTAAATAAGCAGTTAGAGGAAGAGGTACTTGAAATGCAGAACTTTATGGAAGAAAGGGGAAAAGATATTCTTTAAAAAGGTATAATAATATAAAATGTACCTGTAAGTTCAAGGAAGATGAACAAAATCTCTTCTCTTGGTTTTACTTTTTATTCTTCATTTTTTAAATATGGGTGAAAAAAAAAATACAAGTTAAAATTAGCCAGCTGGACTCAGTTTAGAGGATCTCAATTTACCAGTCAGGAGACAGTGGAACACATGCCTTCTTTTCTTCATCCAGCCTGATGAGAGTATTGACCTTGGCCACATTAGTGTCATGAACTTCTTCATAGGCTGTTTAATCTGGTGTTTGTTGACCTTGATATCCACAATGAACACAAGTGTGTTGTCCTCTATCTTCTTTATGGCTGACTCAGTGGTCAGAGTGACCTTAATGATGGCATAGTGACCAAGCTTGTTTCTCCTAGCTCTTCTGAGGATATTTGGGGTGCTTTCTGAGTTGCAGTGTTTTAGGCCATTGGAAGGTGGGTGACATTCCTTTCTTCTCTTTTATTGTGGCTGTGGATGCCTTTCATCACTGCCTTCCTTGCCTTCAAAGTCTTTGCTTTCATCTTCATGAAAAGCCAAAGGCTCTTGGTTTCCCTGGTAAGGAAGTCACTAGTGACCTTCTACAGAAGAGGAAAAGGAAGGGAAGAAGAATTAGGGAATGGGGTAAAAGCCAGCAATATGAGAGTCTTAAAAACTTCTTGGTATTACATAGGGCCAAAGTATCACGCCATAGACTGATTATTTACTGATTGCAATGAAAAACAAATGTAACTTAACAGTGGGAAGATCTGGCTGTTGCCTCCTTAACTCAGTGATTAACGTTAGCATCACTAAAAATGAGAAAGTCAGAAGTTTATATGCATAGAGACTTCCCTGATGGTCCAGTGGTTAAGAATCCACCTTCCAATGCAGGGGATGCAGGTTCAATCCCTGGTTGGGAAACTAATATCTCACATCCTTCGGGGCAACTAAGCCCATGCACTGCACCTATTGAGCCGGTGTGCTCTGGAGCCTGATGTAGCCATAAATAGACAAATAAATAATAAAGAAAAAGAGAAAAAGTTATGTGCCTAAAATGTGATGCAATACAAAGCACATAGCACCAACTACCAATATTCCCAACAAAAATGTTTAACTTGAATTGAAATCAGCTTTTATATCTCATCTCCAGATTACAGAAAATACAGGGGTAGATGAATCCCTAATGACACTAAAAAATAAACAATTAGACAAATCCAGAAAGTGGAACATTCAATAGGGACAATGGGCCCAGTCTCTTCAACAACTCAATGACATAAAAAGAGAGTGGAAAGCACTGTTGAAAATCAAAAGAGAAGCCATATAGCAGCCAAGGCAATGCATGGTCTTTAATTGAATTTTACTTTAAAAAGCTAGCATTAAAATACATTTTTGAGACCACTGGGAAAATTTAAACATGGTCTGTTACATAAAATGAAGGCATTATTATTAGTTTTGGTAATTATGATAATGACATTTTTAAATAGGTGCATTCTAAAGTATTTAGGGGTAAAATGTCAAGATGTCTATAATTTGAATTAATACTTCAGGAAAAGAAAGATGAAGAAAATACGTCAACTATTAAAACTGGGTGCAAGAATGTAGATATCTATTTTGGTACTCTATTATGGTACTCTACTTTTCTGTATATTTGAAAATTATAATAAATGTGAAAATACAGTTAGTGGTAAAAAGGAAGTAGTAGCTTGGGGCTATAATTGGGTCACAGTTGCTTTTACTGTTGACATGCTTGCAAGCTGAAAGGCAGAAGGCAATACAGAGAGAGAGGAACTGATGGAGCAAAGCCAGAGAAGTGAGAGAGGATGGACTGAAAGGACACTTGAAGAGTTTAGACCTGGAAAGGAGTATCAGCACCTAGTCTTCTGAGACAAGAGGGACAAAAAATAATGAGTGAAGAGATAAGAACATTCTCAAGAGGAAATAGCCAAACTGGGGAATGGCTTTCCACTGGGGGAAGGCTAAAGGTAGACTAAGAATAATGAAGGTAGATTTGGGAACTTGAAGAGAATGCACCCAATCAGTACGACTTCAGGCATGGTTATCAACCTGGAAATGGAAGAAAAACCAGAGAATGCTAGATCTTTCCTAAAGTGGGGGAAGAAATGGTGACAGCCCTACAAATCAAATAGGTGAGAGTAGGTGTTCCTAGGTTTTTAATAAGCCCATATATAACTAGCCACTTGTAGAAAATGCCCTGTGTGGAGCTTTGAGTAAGACAGGAAAGATGTTAATAGACTAGAACTAGAAAGAATGAAAGGGCTAGGAAGTCGTGTCTGCTGTGAGTGAAGGTGTGGGACAAGCAAAGGGAATGACAAGTTGTAGTCATGACAGAAAGCGCAGAGGGTGAATGTTTGGAGAACATAAAATTCCAAGTGGTGTTGAGGTTCCAGGTATGGTTATACAGATTATGACTGAAGTAGAAACTGGTCAGTCAAGTTATTATAGGAAAATGCACTTGGATATGGTTCTCAGGTGGCTCAGTGGCAAAGAATCTGCCTGCCAATCCGCCTGCTTATCCAGGAGATGCAGGTTCGATCTCTGTGTCCAGAAGATCCCTTGGAGGAAGAAATGGCAAGCCACTCCAGTATTCTTGCTGGGAAATTCCATGGACAGAGGAACCTGATGGGCTTCAGTCTATTGGGTCAGAAAAGAGTCAGACACAACTGAAGCGACTGAACATGCATGCACACACTTGGCTATAGTAAGGCAGCCTCTAAGATTGCTCCCCAAAATCCCTATCTCCTGCTATTTGTACCCCGTGTAACCCTTCCCCTTGAGCATAGATTAGACTTAGTGATTTACTTTTAACAAATAAAATAAGGCAAAAATAATGGACTGTCACTCCTGAGATTAGGGCAAGACTCTGGCTTCCATCTCACATTCCCTTTCTTACTTTTTCACTTGTTTGCTCTATTAAGCCATATTGTGAGTTGCCCAATCGAGAGACCAACCAGGCAAGGAACAACCTATGAGGACACGAGGCCCACCATCAATCACATGATTGAGTTTGGAGTGACTCCTCCTCGGCTGACACCTCAATTGCAGTCTTGTGAGAATCCCTGAGCTAGAAGATCCAGAGAAGTCTTGCCCAGATTCCTGATGCACAGTAATTGTGAGATAGTGAATGTCTGTTGTTTTAAGCCAGTAAGTCAGGTTGATTTTATACGTAGTCACAGATAACTAATACAATGGATATTGATGACTTAAGACTACCAGGAGACAAATTAGAAAGGAAAACCTTGAGCCAGGAGCAGAAGTCATCATAATGATTTAAAGCAGAGATTCTCCAACTCAAATGTGCACACAAATCACTTATAAGGGTCTTGTTACAATTCAGATTCTGATTCAGTGGCTCTGGTGCCTGAGGGGCCATAGTTCCAACAAGTTCACAGGTGACATTAATGCTGTGGGTCCTTTGAGAAGTAGGGATCTAAAAGATCAATGGAGGAGGGCAGGAGGGGTAAACGGTGAGGTAGGAGAATCCAAATCAATATGCTTGTGGAAGGGGTCAAATTGTTCAATAAAACAAGGAAGCAGGCTAAGGCATACATAAGCTAGGGCCTAAGGTGTAGCCAGAGAAAAACACAGAAGGATCAAATGAGATTAGTCTGCAAGAAAATGTAAAGCATTAAGTGTTGCCTAAGACTGGCTTTTATAGGTTCCCCATGGTATAATATTTGGCTAGGTCTTTCCCTATTTGGGAGTAGTATTCATTCATTCTCTCTCTCTCTCTCACATACACACAAATTGGTCTTTTTTTTTTTTTTTTTTAATGTGGATCATTTTTAAAGTCTCTATTGAATTTGTTACAATATTGGTTCTGTTTTTTGTTTGATTTGTTTTTTTGGCCACAAGGCATATGGGATCTTAGCTCCCCAATCAGGGATCAATCCAGCATCTTCTGCATTGGATGGTGAAGTCTTAACTACTGGACCACCAGGAAAGTCACCAGATTGCTCTTAATATCTATCTACACCCACGTAATATAACTTGACTTAGAAGGTCATTGGGGTAGATGGAGAAAACTTCATTTGTTCACTCATTCCTTCATTTATTAAGCAGCTCTACACTGAGTAATTATGTGCTAGGCATTGAGAAAACAAAAGTGGACAGGGACTCTGTCACTGTCTCAGCTAATGAAACAGCAAGGGAGGCAGGTACATCAAGAACTAGCAGAATACAAGTGATTGATGCTATAATAGGTATAAAAGTTATGGTTACCTGGTTGGGTGAGTGACTCAGTTTTCCCAAGGACCCAGAGTTAGAAGAAGTTTCACAGAATAGGTAAAGTGTGAGCTAGACCTTTAGAGGAATAGACATTGATAAAGGGAATCAGGGAATTCTTAGCAGATCAATTTATAAATAAATCTCTCTGAGACCCCCTTCCTTGTACCAAAAACTTATGCTCTCTCAGAAACAGACTTCTAGTCTTTGTTTCCTTCGTGGGAAGTGAACTCACAAACTGACCAACATAAATATCACCCCACTTGGCTGCTACCAATCATTTCTCATTGTAAGTGATTAAATTGATTTTTCTGATACAAACCAGACTCACGTGAATTTGGGATGCATGAGCCAGTTTTTCCTAGGTCCTGGCCAACCCAGGATAAGCCAAGATTGAGGATCCAGATTCACAAAGACAGAAATCCCAGAGAATCTAGAAGAGCAACATCTCTGACCATCAACCCACTAGGATTCAATTAGCAATCATATTGTTTAATGAAAGATACAGTAAATACTGTAAGATTTGGGGTCAGGGGAAGAACCCCGGAAGAGAACTAGAAAGAGACCTAAGGAACACATTTGAATAGATACTGAAGTTCTGGTGCTTCAGCAATTTGTGTGCATTAATAGTGGGCTTTCAACACCATGCTTTTATGCGATAAAAACCAATAAAGAGAAGAGAACTCGGTGAACTGTTCCTGGAGACTCTTGGAAACTGTGCTTAAGGTCAGTATGACATCACAGACTAATGTTCTGCTTGATCAAGTCTGACCAGTTTTTCTCTTGGTTAAGAGGGCAGTTCTGCTGCTGCTCCGTGACCTCCCAGTGGCTTTGAGCTGCTGTGGCAGCAGTCCCTGACGTGACCATGGACCAAGCATGCGTGTGCATCTGTGAGCACACCAAGGACAGCCATGGGCTGTGGCCTGTCTGTCCTGACCCCATTCTGACTCGAATTGGCTCAACCACTGACATCCCAGCATAAAACTCTCACCGTGTCCTTAGCCCAACCTGTTGTACTGAGGTCTCTGATTTTTTAAACCATCTAATCTCTCTTGTCTCCTTTTAATTTATTTAAAAAAAATTTTTATCTGTTTTCCTCAGCCATGTCACATGGCTTGAGGGATCCTAGTTCCCCAACCAATGACTGAACCCACATCCTCAGCAGTGTGGAGTGCTAACCACTGAACCACCAAGGAACTCCCTGTACTGAGGTCTTGGGCTTTTAAGTTCCACTTCTAGTTTTCTCTTCATAGGATAAAATCCTACATGAGTGCCCCCAGCAGAAAATTCCAAGGGCATTATTTCTCCCATTAAAAATATTATGTCACACTTAAACAGAAAATCTGACTCACGTACAATACCAAACATTTTATTACTGTCTAGTCTTTGTCAGTATGAACATGTATATTTTTACAGAGACAAAAGCAGGGTGTATAAGTTTATTTCACATTTTCCACCTTTAGATACACCTCCTGCCTCAGTACAGACCAGATTCTTATCATTTACAGGAGGTACAGAGTATTCCAGTGTGTTGATAGAGCAGGATTTGCTTAGCCCTGCCATTTATTGTTGGGTTTTGGTTTGTTTCCAGTTTTTTAATATCATGAGTAAATCTACTACGTACATCCTTGTCCAAATTGCCCCTCCTTTTTTCTATTAGGTTAAGCTTATAACACAGTTCCCCAAGGAAGGATTAATGAGTCAATTGGTGAAGAGTGAGGAATCACTGAAAGATTATTAACAATGAAAGGGTGTGATCAGATTTTCATTTTTAAAATATCTGCCCAGTTAGGGTAATACCTACTACAGGGTGACTGTGAACATTAAGATGAAGTCAAGAAGCTGAAAGACCAGTAAAGAAGCTCTTCAAGTATAGATTATTATACTCAGAGTTTGGAATTTAGAATTATTATACTTAGAAGTCTATCTGTCAAAAATCTAATCACAGTTAATTGGAAATTATTGATTAATCCCACACTCCAAGTATTTTTCTTGGGTTCTTAGTCTATCTTTACCTGCTAAGGATGAGGCAGTGCCATGAGAAGCAATGAACTCCAACAAATAAATATTCAAACAGACTTATTCTTTATCATGTGGGCAAATACCTTCTTTAGGAGCCCAGGCCTATCTCAAAAGAATGGCGGTGGCCCACTCTGAAGCCTGACACCTTCTACAACCTGACAAAGAGAAAGGAGACATTATGTAGTCTAAACACCGGCTTAAGGGACAGCTCCTCACATTTCTTGTCTCTCTTTTCATTTTATCAGTTGTAATCCTCTTTTTATATTTAAGTCCTATTTTTGTGTCTCTCTTTGTTCTTAAATGCTCAAAATTTCCTGATTTCATCATCTCTTGGCTCTGTTTTCCCATCTGGAAAATGAGGAGGTGATCCTGACGGTCTTGTCTGGCACTTGGAGCTGTGGCCTCAGAGGTTCCATGGTTCTGTCCACTCTCTCTAGTTGGCAAGGCTCAGTGTCTTGTTGCTTCAATTTGCCCACACTATGAACCAGTGGCACTTTAAGGAACTCTCTGTCAGACTATGGCATCCAAATCACTTTAAAATAGGCTAAAAATGCTGATTCCTGGGCTCTAGGCCTACAGAATCAGAACCTCAGGGGTGGGACTTCTCTGGTGGGCCAGTATTTAACAATCTGCCTTGCAATGCAAGGGACAAGAGTTTGATTCCTGGTCAGGGAACAAAGGTTCCAAGTGCCACAACTAAGACTTGATGCAGCCAAATAAATAAATAAGCAAGTAAATATTTAAAAAAAAAGAATCTCAGAAGTAAAGCCCGGGGAAGCAGCTTTTATTTTGTAAAAGACAAATATTTATTCAATACAAATAGTCACTGCCTTAGAACACCTCCCTCTGCAAATTCCCTTCACCTTTTACCTTCCTAGTCGTTATCTCTTATTTTTCAAGGTTCTGCCTCTATAACAGGTCAAAACAGTCACATCAGAGTCATTTCAAAAACAGCAGGTTCAAATGATGGGATTGGTAGGCATGAGACACACAAAGATGGCCTTTTCAACCCCACTGAATCTCAGTCCTACCTGGTCTGCAATTGCCTACCCTACAGTCATTAAGATTGACACTAAATGTGACATTACAAGACTACCATAGGTTGAATTGTGTCCCCCTCAACCCTAAATTTATATCTTGAAGCCCTAACCCTCCAGGACCTCAAAATGTGAACTTATTTAAAAATAAGGTCTTTATAGATGTGGTTGGTTAAAAGGAGGTCGTATTGAAGTAGAGTGAGTTTCCAACACTATGTGGCTGGTGTCTTTATGAAAAAGGGAAATTTAGACCCAAACAGACAAAGCACACAGAGAAAACAACCACGTGAGATCAGGGTGATGTACCTATAAATTAGGGAAAGCCAATGATGCCACCAAATGCTAGGAGAGAAGAAGGAGACAGATTCTCTCTCCCTGCCAATATCTTGATCTCATTCTTCTAGCTTCCAGAACTGTAAGACAATAGATTTCTGTTGTTGAGGCATTTGTTTGTGGTACGTTATTATGGTGTGTATGTACTCAATCACTTTATTCGTGTCCAACTCTTTGCGACCGTAGGACCATAGCCCGCCAGGCTCCTCTGTCCATGGGGTTCTCCAAGCAAGAATACTGGAGTGGGTTGTCGTGGCTTCCTTCAGGGTATCTTCCTGACCCAGGGATTGAACCCATATCTCCTGCATTACAGGCAGATTCTTTACCGCTGAGCCATGGGAGAAGCCCAGTTCATCAGGGTAGCCCTAGGAAATGAATGCAGAGACCTTAGTTATGTTCCTGGCTCAGTCACAGGAACCAGGCTATCACTTTAGCTACTCTGGGCTAGGACATGCTATCTCATCAGAAAGACAGCAAATCGACTGTATTCAGTAGAACCTGAGTGTTGAATGAGGTCTGTGTGACCTGTGAAGTACCGACTGTTAGTAAAATTATTGTTTACCAAGTGGCTAATAGGGAAGTGCTTTGGGAAAATCATAAAGGAATTCCTTGGTAACTAAGACTTATTCTTATTCTTTACCACCAGATCGTAGGTGTCTTAAGTTATCCAAAATATGCTGTTAGCATAGATGAATTCCCTGTACTCCTGTTCAAAGCCAGCGCCTTTAATTGTACATACCAGACTGCATCCCCTCTCATCTAGTCAAGGACATCAATCTAGCATTTTCCCCTTTCTCTTCTAAAGTCCTCAATTTTCTCCTCCCATCAACATGCTATTATTTCTCCCAGCTTAAAAAACAAAACAAAAACAATTTTATTTAACCCTACTCCCTCTGTGAACTACCCCTCACAACTTTCCTCCCCTTTGCAGCAAAACTTCATGAAGGAGTTGCTATAACCCCTGTCTCTAGTTCTTCTCTTACCATTTTTAATTTTTAGTAAACTTTATTTTAGACATTCAGAAGTGTGCAGAAAATCCTAAGTGCTCAGTTAATTTTCACCAAATGAACAATCCTGGTAACCAGCACCAGATCAAGAATTAGAAGATCATAAGCACCAAGGACTTCCCTGGTGGTCCAGTGCAGGAGGCAGGGGTTTGATCCTTGGTTGGGGAATTAAGATCCCATGTGCCAGATGGCGCAGCCAAAAGACATTTTTAAAAAAGGGAGACGGTCATCAGCACCCTTGAAGCTCATCTCCTGACCCTTCCCAGTCACCAACCCCAAGGTAACCACTATTCTTTCTCCTAGTACCCTAGATTAATTTTCCCATTCTTGAACTTTATGCAAATGATGTTATACAGTGTGTACTCCTTTGTATCTGGCTTCTTTCCCATCTACATTCTATTTGTGAAATTAGTCCATGGTGTTATGAATAGAAATAGTCCACTCATTCTGACTGTTGTAGACCAGAGATTTGCAAACATTTTCTGTAAAGGACAAGATAGTAAATATTTGAGGCTTTGTGGATGTAGGGCTTTAGCACAACTACTCAACTCTGCTGTTGCAGCCCGCTGAAGCAGCCATTTATTACGTAAACAAATGGTTGTGTCTCTGTCTCAGTACAGTACAACTTGATTAAAAAAAAAAAAAAAAGAAAAGCCCTGTGCTGGATTTGACTCTCAGGCTGTAGCTTGCAGACCCCTTCTTAGTCTATAATATTCCCTTGGACGAATATGCTGTAATTTATCTACTCATTCTAATATTGATGGACGTTTGTGGTAATTCCAAGTTTTGGTTATCCTATTTCATACTTCCTCTCTTCTTGTGCTTTTATTTTTTAATTAAAATATTTATTATTTATTTATTTATTTGGTTGCACCAGGTCTTAGTTGCTGCACATCAGATCCTTTAGTTGTGGCATCTGAACTCTTACTTGTGACATGTAGTGTCTAGCTTCACTGATCAGGGATCGAACCCTGGCCCCCTGCATTGGGAACTCAGAGTCTTAGCCACTGAAAGAAATGGTTCTTCTTGAGCTTTTAAATCAACTTTATTGAGGTATAATTTATATATAATAAAATACACCTATTTATTTGTACACATATTCCAATCTAGATTTTTCTCATCACTCCAGTAAAGCATTTGTTAGCAAAATCACCAATGATTTTCATGTTGGTAAATCCAATGATCATTCCCAGTCCTCATCTTACTTGACTTTTCAACAGCATTTGACACAGTTGATGTCAGCTATGACATACATACTTCATGTCATGACAACTCCATAACATACTTTCTTCACTTGATTTCCAGAATTTAGCATTTAGGTTACCCTCCTACCTCTTGGTTATTCCATCTTGCTCTCCTTTTTTGAACCCTCTTTTTCTCCCAATCCCTTAATGTTGGAGTATTAAGCTTAAAGGCCTACTCCTTGGACCTCTTCTCCATACATATAATTTCCTTTGTGATCTAATCCAGACTTTGACTTTAAATATGTCCGTGCACCATCTATCTCCATTTATCTCCAGCGTTTTTCCTCTGACCTCCACAATTATATATCCAACAACCTGCCCCACATGCAGTCTTCTCCATCTTAATGGGTGCAGTCATCTGACTTGTCTTTTTCTTTCTTTCTTACATACCACATCTAATCAATCCATAGCAAGTCCAACTGTCTCTACCCTCAAATTCTACCCCAAATATTACTATTTCTCACCACCTCCACTGTTACAATCTGGTCCCTTCCAGCATCCTTTCTTCCTGATAACTGAATTGCATTCTATCTGGTTTTCCAATTTCTACTCTTACAATCAACTTGCAACACAGCAGTCTAAGTGATCTGGTTATAACATAAGAGAGAGCATGTCACTTCTTTGCTGAAAACTCTTCTAATAAATTTCCATCTTATTCAGAGTAAAAATCCTACAGTGTAAAAGTATCCTGACAGTGGCCTACACACCCTCACATGATCAGGTCCTTGTTACTTTTCTCCATCTTTCACGGTCCATCCCCTCTGCTCCACACCACCCCTCACCAACTGCTCTACCATCCTAGCTTCCTACTATTCTTCAAACATACTGGGCACACTTCCGTTCCCTTTGCCTGCTATGCTCTTTCCCCAGATGTCCATAAGGCTAATCCTTTCAACTCCTTCAAGTCTGCTCAAATGTTACCTTCTTAAGATGGTCTACCCTAACCATTCTATTTAAAATTGCAACCATTCCCCAACACTTTCAATCCTTCTTATTCTGCTCTACTTCTTTCTTTTTCTATAACACTGAAAGCCTCTTCATCTATACCAGATTATTTACTTATTAATAAATAAGTCCACTGCTATTCATCTATCTCCCCACACTAGAGTACAAGTCCCATGCAGGCACGAATCTTTGTTTTGCTCACTGATGTATTTCAATCTCCAAGAACAGTGCTTATCACACAGTAGGTATTCGATAAATATTTGCTGAATAAATGAATGAATGAAAGATTAAGAAAATGGGTATTTCTATTTCTCTCAAAAAAGCATTAGTCTTGTTTTTTTGGTGCAAATTCTCATCCTGGATTGAAAGCTAAAGGACTCATCTGTCAAGTTCCCAGAGAGTGGTTTGGCAATTATATCAACTACAAGCAGGTCCTCTTAGGTCGATAGACACCTGAGGCTATTTATTTTATTGGTGAAAACTTGGTGTGAGAGCATTTTTGGTCCAGTTGACGAAAACAGCAGTGTTCTAACCAGCAGCTCCAATAAATCTTACACATTCTTGAGCCCATAAGTCCTGGCCTCCTGCCTCTCTACACATCTATTCATCCAACTAAGAAGAACCTCTTGTTAGAGCACACAGGGGCACTTGATTAGTATGAGCTATGGGAAGGAGCACAATCTTCTTCCCTTTCTGCCCTGGGGATAAGACTTCAGAGCAACCAACTCTGCTCAGGACACACAGACTGTGATGAGAAAGACTTTATGCCTCTCTCCACATATACCAGATGGTTTGCCCACTGTCCAGAAACAGATACAATTAACACACAGAGCCCTTCACTGATATCGTCTTAGTCCAAGGCAAGTTGTGTTTACTTCTGGGACTGGCAGTTACTACATGGCCATCAGAGTCTATATAGAAACTAGTAGGCTGAGAGATGGTTCATTCAAAATAATGTGTTTCCTATAACAATTTTCTGATTCCAATCTTCGCATGCCTCTTGCTCATCATTTGCCCCAATCAATACACTAGCAGTTTCTCATAGCTGAGACTATGGTTTATTAATTTAGCTGCAAAGTATAGTAGTTAAGGGCATGAACTCTGAAACCAGTCTGTGTGGGTCAAGTCCTAGCATTAGTACCAGCTGTATGGGCCTGGGAAACTTATTTAACCTCTTTGTGCTTTCATTTTCTGGACTGTTAAATACTAACACAGCCTGAAATTGTTGTAAGGATAAAATGTGTTGAAATATGTAAATCACGTAGTACAATACCATATACATAGGAAGTATAATTGACAAACATATATGTGTGTGTGTAATACACATAAAATATATCTATAAATATATGTATAATATAAATATATATTCTTAAATGTGTATATACGTATATGTACATATACATGTGTGTATAATAATTTATAATTTAGAAGCACTTTGTGACTTGGCAAGGTGACAGAAATTATCCTAGATTGTCTTTCAGTGTAACTTTTGCACTGGAATCAAGAATGAACCAGCTGTTTGGTAAAAAGATTCTAACAAAACAATAAGGAGAAAAATCAGTTTGAGTCTGTGTGTACACTCCGAGAACACATTTTTGCCTTCCAGCAGGACTGGGCCAATCCCATGAAACAAGCTCTCCAGCAGACATTCTGGAAGGGAGACCTCAGGGAACTGGGAACTTTGTGTGACATCACCAAGCAGTGAAGGAGGAGAAATAGTGGCAAAGTTTGGGACAAGTTTTTAATTTGCATCCCCCATCCCCCCAAAGTGAATATTAAATCTTCGTGATCATCATATTCATTCTTGAGTACTGTAAGCTTAGCCTTTATTCCCATCCATATATTGAAGCCCTAAGCTCCCAGGGTGATTATACTTAGAGATAGGGCTTTTAGGAGGTAATTAAGGTTAAATGAGGTCATAGGTTGGGGTCCTAATCTGACAGAATTGGTGGTCTTATAAGAAGAGGGCTTTCTCGGTGGCTCAGTGGTAAAGAATCCATCTGCCAATGCAGGAAATGCAAGTTCCATCCCTGGGTTGGGAAGATTCTCCAGGGAAGATCCCCTGGAGAAGGAAATGACAACTGACTCCAGTATTCTTGCCTGGGTAATCCCATGGACAGAGGATCCTGGCGGGGTCACATGGGATCCATGGGGTTGCAAAGAGTCAGACACGACTTAGTGACTAAACAACAACAACATAAGGAGAGGGATAGAGGGGCTTCCCTGCTGGCTCAGTGGTAGAGAATCTGCCTGCCAATGCAGGGGACACAGGTTTGATCCTTGATCAGGGAGAATCCTACCTGCCATGGAGCAACTAAGCACGTGCACAATGACTGAGCCTGTGCTCTAGATCCTTTGCTCTGCAACAAGAGAAGCCACCTCAGTGAGAATCCTGGGCACCACAGCTGAAGGGTAGCCCTCACTCGCCACAACTAGAGAAAAGCCTGTGCAGCAATGAAGATCCAGCACAGCCAAAGATAAATAAATAAAATTTTAAAAAGCAAAAAAGAAGGATAGAGATCTCTTTCTCTCTCTCTGTGCACACACCAAGGAAAGTCTTTGTGAGAACATAGCAAAGGAAGTGGTCATGTGCAAGCCAGGAAGAGAGCCCTCATTAGGAATTTAATAGGTCCACACCTTGGTCTTGGATTTCCCAGCCTCCAGAATTGTGAGAGATAAATTTTTGATGTTTAGGTTACATAGTCTATAGCTTTTTGTCATGGCAGCCTGAGCAGACTAAGACAGGTTGAAACAGGAAGCATGCCCGAATGATCTCTGATCATGGAGGTTTAGTGCTGGGACTCATGGAGCAGCATGAGGGGCCCCCTGTCACCTGGGCAGCCGTTCTTGGTCACAGAGCTTCCCAGACAGGGATGATCTATAGGCTCATGGAGAAATAAAACAAAGGCTCAGCATGAATTGGATTATTGCTTACTCTTTGTTTATTTAGTATTTACATTTCCTGATTGAGTCCATTTGTCACTGTCCAATACACAGTGTCCTTCCTAAGCAGTTGGACACCAAGCTCTTTTTGGCCTCCTTCTGGCCAGCCCATTCCCATGGGACTTTGGCTCCAACCAAGTGTAGTAGTAGGGTTTGTTTCACCTGGCAAGAAATAGAACAGCTTTATGTAGACCAAACCACAAATGGCCTGTTTCTCAGAAAGGGGCTGTGGGCTTAAAAGGCACTTACGAGATTCAAGGGTTTCTTCTTAGTATAGAGCCTGGGACTTTCTATAACAGAGCTTGAACACGCCATCCTATAATACTTGTACCAGTTTTCTGGGACTGCTGTAAAAAGCAACATAAACTGAGTGGCTTTAAACCAACATGAATTTATTCTCAATATGAATCAGCCATAGGTATACATATGTCCCCTCCCTCTTGAACCTCCCTCCCATCTCCCTCCCCATCCCACCCCTCTATGTTGATACAGAGCCCTTGTTTGAGTTCCCTCATGTTGAGGTTTGACAGAGAACAACAAAATTCTGTAAAGCAATTATCCTTCAATTAACAAATAAGTAAATTAGAAAAAAATTTATTCTCTCACCATTCTGGAGGCCAGAAGTCTGAAATCAAGGTGTCAACAGGGCCATGCTCCCTTTGAAGGATCTCAGGAAGAATTTCTTTGCTTCTTCAAACTTTTGGTGGTCTCAGGCATTCCTTGGCCTGTGGCAGTGTTACTCTATCTAGTCTCTGCCCACCTTCATCTCAATATGGACTTCTTCTCTGTGTGTATTTCTTGTGTCCTCTCGTATTCTCATAAAAACCCCAGGCATGGGGTTAAAACCCACTATTAACTAGCACAAAAACCTCATCCTAACTAATTATATCTTCAAAGATCCTATTTCCATATAAGGGCACATTCTGAAGTTATGGGTAGGTGTGATTTTTTTTTTGGAGGGGGGAGCTATTCAATCCACTATGTTGCTTTAGCTAAGATTCTTTAGCTGCAAATTGCAGAAAAACACTTGAGCTTGTCAAAGGCTTGTCAAAAAAAAAAAAAGATTTTATCTGTAGGACACAGGAGTGTTTTACAGAAACAGTAAAAGAGTTAGGCTGCAGGAGGAAGAACCCAGAGCTGTGCAGCTATCAGAAGTATTAACCTCTGTCTTCTCATCTCAGTTTTTCCCTTCCTATCAGCCTTATTCTCTCTCTAGACAAGCTTTCTCTACATCTCCATACTCTCAGCAGGCAACCTATTGCCAACCTAGTACTCCAGAGTTGACATTTCTGTTCAGATGACCATTTCTAATTGGATAATCTTGGTCCCAATTCTAAATTCTCAGAAGAGAGAATCTGATGGGTCCATCTAGGATTCGGTGTTCAATCCTGATCCAATCAATTGTAGGTAGTGGGTGGAGTGATGTGACAAATCCAACATGGGGAGTGGAGTCATTCTGCTGGATGGTTAGGTGATGCTTTCAAACTGTGGTGCTAGAGAAGACTCTTGCAAGTCCCTTGGACAGCAAGGAAAGCAAACCAGTCAATCCTAAAGGAAATCAGTCCTGAATATTCATTGGAAGAACTGATGCTGGACTGAAGCTCCAATACTCTGGCTACCTGATGCGAAGAGCCGACTAATTGGAAAAGACCCTGAAATGCAGGGAAAGATTGAGGGCAGGAGAAGAAGGGGGCAAGAGAGGGTGAGATGGTTGGATGGCACCGTCGACTGAATGGACATGAGTTTGAGCAAACTCCAAGAGATAGTGAAGGATAGGGAAGCCTGGCGTGTTGCAGTCCATGGGGTTACAAAGAATTGGACATGACTGAGTAATTGAACAACGACAAAGAGAAAGAAAAGACTTTGCGAGCTGGGTAGAAAGCACAGAAAAAGTCTGTACTTATCTTATGCTTCATAGCATTTAACAGCATACAAAGTGTTTTCATGTATACTCAAATCCGATTTGTGCAAGTTTATCTGAAATAGGCATAACTGGCATTCTGCCCATTTTATAGATGCAGAAACCGACACAGAGAGATGAGATGACTAGCACAGAGAGATGGTCAGTGTCAAAGACCAGACACAACATTATGTTGTCTGACTCCTGGCCTGGCTCTTCATCTCTCCGCACAAGACAGAAACGTAACTGACTTTGTAGGTTTTATTGCAACCAAATACCACTTATGCATAGTTATTATCCAAGTTTACAAATGTACTTTCAAAAGTAAAAATTTAATAGTCTGATGTTCACAGCCATTCTACCCTTTCTTTGTTCATCCGAAGTTTTCCCCACTTCTCATTTTCCTTCTTCTTTTCCAGTCCACAGTCTCTTCACAATTCTAACCCCCTCCGCATTATTATTCTCAGAAAGTTTTCACTAGGATTTATATACTAAAAGAAAAGTGGAAATCATCTTTCTTTTAACATTTGAATTCAAATCCTTCCTTTGCATTTTAGAATTTCCTTCTTACCGGCATCCAATCAATTCACAGTGTTTGGGGAAACGGGGCTGTTATGGGGTTACACCTTTGTAATCCTTTTATTTACCTGATATTTTCTCTGAGGCTTGCTTTCCACAGTCACTGGTTCAGGCTTCCTCTTCTCATTTTCTCACTTGTTGGATTCACTGGTTCAGGCTCCCTCTTCTCATTTTCTCACTCGTTGGATTCCCCAATTCGACAGCCTCTTAGTTAATGGTTTTGCCTACTGTTCACTCTTAATTACCTTGTTTAATTCCCTTGAACTTTCTATCTCTATTTTATATTCACCTTCTTTCTATTACTTCAGGGAAAAAATCATTTCTGTTCTCCTTAGAGATAAGAGTTTTCTCTCCTAAAGCTTCCTAAGGCCATTAACCTCACTGAAGTTCTTTCTAACAATTAAACATTTTTTTCCCCCCAACAACTTCCTTTTCTTTAGTTTTCATTTTTTTCTTCTAGGACAAAATAAAAATAAATAAGCCAACAACTCAAGCCTTTGACAGGTCTTGCTGCCCTTTCTGTCTTTGTCATACATACATATTTAAGTCAGACTTCTTAAATAATCGGTGTTTGCCTACTGTCTTCATATTGCCCACCTCATCCCTTCCTTTTATTCAGTCTGGTATCCCTCTCCACCACTTTGTTGAAACTTCATTTCTCTTTTGATGACTGTCCTCCATTCCTCTCCTCACTGACCATGTTTTCATTTAGATAGTCAAACATAATAGCTGCTTTAACATTCTTGTCTGTGAATTCTATGCATCTCTATCATTCCTGAGTCTGTTTCTTTTGAGCAATTTTTCTCCTGGTTATAGGTCATATATTCCTGCTTCTTGGCATATTTAGTAACACCTTACTGGATATTGTGCATTTTACACTGTTGAGTGTCTAGATTTTGTTGCTTTTCCTTAAAGATTTGTGTTTTATTGTGACAGGTAGTAAAGGGTACTTGATCCTTTGGGGGCTTGCTTTTAAGCCTTTTTAGGGCAGATATAAAGTAGTCTTTCTTCCAGGACTAGTTTAGTAAGACTCCTAAAGCATGGCCTTTCTCTAGTCTCTATTGAATGTTCCTAATGATCATCGAGAACACTTCTCTCTGGCTAGTCAGAACTTGAGCAATTAGCCTTGTGTAAGCTCAGAAACTGTTCAGCTCACAGCTCCCAAACCTCTTTACCAAACTACGGAGCTTCACTGTATTCAGCAAAGATTTGAAATGAGCCTATACAGATTTCTGAAACTCTCTTTCTAGGTAGCTTCCTCCTCCCTGCAACTTTGCCCTACAGCTTCCATCAGCTTTAGATATCCTGAACTCTGATCTTTGCCTCCTCAATCCAAGACAATCATTGTGTTTTATGTGGGTTCCCTACTCCACGGCCAGGCATGTGTGTCAGGGCAGAAAGTCAGGGCCATCTAAGAGCCACCTTTTCTCAGGGGTCACAGTCCCACAATGCCTGTTGTACAAAGTCTGAAAACAGTCGTTTCATATATTTTTTCCATTTTCCAGCTGTTCAAGATTAATTCCAGTTTCAATGATTTCATTTGGTCAGAAGTTGAAGTGACTGAAATTGCTCTTTTGAAGAACACCAGTGATTGCTTCTAAGTAATTCCAAAGTCTTTTCCTTATTCCTCTTGTTCCTGGGGCAATATTTAAGTCACTACCTTCTTGAAATTCTCCTCCCTTATACCATCCTATCTCCTTTATCATTCCTTCCCTATTTCTCTTCTCCAGAGGTCCTTGTGATTAGGCAAACGCAATTATAAAGTAGATCATAGATCAAACTGGCAATTTCCAGTTTGATCAGGGAACATGGCTGCAGGAGCCTAGGCAGTTGATCTCTAGGCAAATTCCCACAGGGAGCATTTAACAAACATTTACTGATTGATTTTGGGTCTACTGTACCCTCATCCATTAGTAAGACAGTTAGGAGTTGACTGTGTTTCACATGTACCTATTTCAGCATGAGTGCTATTATTTTCCAATGTTGTTTGGGGGAGATTTGAAAGTTTTTCTAGTCTCAAGAAAATACGGTTGAGTAATTTGAAATTCAAATTCAAATGATCAAGAATGTAATCTTTGCTAGACTTATCATGTCCTGTTTTTGTTTTGTTTTTCTTGATGGGTCCATTTCAACTTGTACAACTCTCTGTTGGTCCTTTCCAGAGCAGACTCAATTTTTCCTTCTTTATATATATGCTTCTGTTCTGGGTAGTTTAGCAGTATGCTAACATTTTGGTTAACACTTTGTTTCTTATCTTGAATAAGATTATTGAGGGTTAATATATTCAATCATACCTTTCATTTATCCTGGTTAATGATTCCAGACCCCTACAGGCAGAGGTATTTATGAATTCAAGATCATTATGCTGCCACTGAGATTGAAGCCTCATTTTCCCTCTTAAGGATATTTTTATTAATTATGTATAACTCCTACACATGTTCAATAGAAGACAAATTTAACTGCATCAAAAAGTTGTCTGTGATTAACAGAATAATGCTTAAAAAAATAATATAGTATCCACATCTGTCAAAAGAAAATAATTTGGATATTCCAATCACTTGCTGTAGCTTTCATTAATATTAAATGACATTAAGATAACCAAACATCAAACAAAGGATAATTATGTATCTTTCAATTATTCTTCCAACTCTCTTTAAAGGAACTTGCCAAACAGGCTTGATGCCTTGAGAAGTAATGCCACTTAAAAAAATCATTGTCGAGTTCAAACTGACAATTTAATGTTTAAAGTCAAGGACAGTTAAACATTTACTTATCCTAGGAGTTCATTTACTGCCCTTGAAACCTTGTTTCACCTCCTTTAAGAGTGTTTAAAAAATGGACAGACACACTACAATATTGTAAAGTAATTAGCCCCCAACTAAAATAAATAAATTTATTAAAAAAAAATGGACAAATTTTTGATAAATGTCCCTCACAGATAATAATTTACTTAAAACACATGCTTTAAAAAAATCAGGTGCATCCTTGCCTATGTTTGAAAGAGAATTCACACTCAAGTGGCATCCACAAATATGCAATATATGTATTTCAAATATACAATAAGAAAACTGATTCTGAATAATAGAATCTTTGTCTTACCCTAGAAAACTGAGGTTGAAGAAAGAGGATATGCTAACTAAGTGGAAAGAAGGGAATACAATTCCAGAGCAGTGTGAGTGAATAAAATGGAAGTTGATCAGGCATAGAGAAATAGCAAATGCAAAGTGGTCCTTTAGGGAATTGGCTCTGGTTTCCCCAGAAAACAGTGTGTTACTTGGTCAAGCCATTTGGAATCATGGTGCCCAGAGTGGTCCATCAGGGTGGAAGGGGAAAAGGAAGGGAGTGCTGGCTCCTGTTTTTATTTGATCAAACTAGACCACACATACCTCAAAATAATTGCTGCAGCTCCAATCATTATATCTCCACAGAGCAACATCCAGAAACAGAGGAAGGAAAGAGACAATAGAAACTTGCTTCTCAAGCATTTCCTTCTTTTCAAACAATTCTTTCTTAGAGGCTCCTTGTATACATCCTTTTATATCCTATTAACCTAAAGTGGGTTGCACACCCCAATTAGGTGGCAGCTTGGATGGGTGGGCAGTATGGGTGAGAACGGATACATGTATATGTATGGCTGAATCTCTTTGCTATCCACCTGAACTATCACAACGCTGTTAATTGGCTATTGTGGTTCAGTCACCAAGTTGTGTCTGACTCTCTGGCACCCCATGGACAGCAGCACACCATGCTTTCCTCCTCCTCACCATCTCCTGGAGTTTGCCCAAGCTTATGTTAATTGAATTGGTGATGCCATCCAACCATCTCATCCTCTGTCACCCTCTTCTCCTTCTGCCTTCAATCTTTCCCAGCATCAGGGTCTTTTCCAACAAGTCGGCTCTTTGCAGCAGGTGGCCAAAATATCAGAGCTTCAGTTTCAGCATCAGTCCTTCCAATGAGTATTTAGGGTTGATTTCCTTTAGGATTAACTGGTTTGATCTCCTTGCTGTCCAAGAGATACTCAAGAGTCTTCTCTAGCACAAATTTAAAAGTATCAATTGGAGTAATTGGCTGTACTCTAACATAAAATAAAAAGTTAAAAAAAATCAGTGGATGGAGAGACAGAGATTGTCATTATTAACTTCAATCAATCAAGATATATCCTCCATGGCTGAATATTTTTTGCACATAATTAACTGCAGATCAAAATTGGCCTCCTTTTGACCTTCTTGCTTCTAGCCACTATACTCTTTCTAACAAACATGTTGATGATGTCACTGTCATGCTTGACATTCTTCTAGGGCTTTTCCTCATCTATAGGCAAGTCCAGGTTCCATGACCATTCATATTTCTCCATGTTAACTCATCAATTTCATCTCCTCCCACTCTGCAAAGGGCACTGTGTTTCAGATACATGGAATTAGCTGGAATTCCCAGAACACATCATGCCTGTTGTTAACTCCTGTGTTTTCTGTACTGTCTCTTCTGACTCCCCATTGTCTTCATAGCAACTACAACTTAACTTTCAAACATGGATTTAAATGCACCCTCCTCAGAAAGCCTGCCAAGACATTTCTCCTTTTTTCTCAAAGGAATCAATTTATGACATTAATAGCCTTGTGGTAATAATGTATTTCTTCCTCTACCCCCTTAATCTGACTGGAAATCCCCAAGGCTTATCTCAGCACCCAGAACGCAGAAGCCACTTGAAACATCTTATTAAATGGAAGATTCCTGTAGATGTATGGGATCAATCTCAACCAAGTCTTTATTTGTTTAATTTGTCACTTGGTGGAGCCTGACACCAGGGACTATCACAAACACTCCCCACTCTCCCAAGGCCCAAGTGAAGTCTTCACTTCCCTCATCCTCAATAGGTAATCTCTATCTCTTAGAGTCCATAGATGACATGAAGTTCAAAGTTTTTAATCTTCCCTCGCTTGCCTCAATCTCCATTCCTAACATTTAACATTTCTCTGTTTTCAGTCTCTTTATCGCTGTCATCTGAAAGGAAAAGGTGTCTGTTTTCCCTAAAGATCTCATGCCTCTGACCTGCTCCTTGGACTTCTTGCTCCAGAATCTTTAATTTTCCCTTTGACACCAGCTAGCACTCCAGTCTCTAATTCACCCATCAGACTGGTTACTCTTGCACTACCTTATATACAGAAGACTCCTGTCCTGTGGTCAGTGCCTTCAAACCTAGTAGAGGTTGCTAGAACTAGTGGCTCAGAAACCAGATACAACTGATAGAAGAGTTCCACTTGACTCCCACAGAGTTTTTCCATTTGGGAAATTTCACTTAGAAAAAACAAGGATTTTGGTCTTCTCTGTAAAGATCAGACAGCTGGCTGCCCTGGGCCAGCCTTTCCACATGGCAACAATCGTCTAGGCACAGCTGCTGTGGGTGGAGCATGTGATCAGTAGGTCATCATAGTCTCCTCTGACTCTCTTTTCTCACTTCAATCACCTGCCAGGGCTTACCGGGTGGCTCAGATGGTAAAGAATCCGCCTGAAATGCAGGAGACCTGGAATCGATCCCTGGGTCAGGAAGATCCCCTGGAGAAAGGAATGGCTACCCACTCCAGTATTCTTGCTGGAGAATCCCAGGGACAGGGGAGCCTGGTGGGCTGCTGTCTATGGGGTTGCACAGAGTTGGACACGACTGAAGCAACTTAGCAGCAGCAGCAGCAGCATCTTTTGAAAAAGAAAATCTAAAACATGACTTTCAGCCATTCAAACTCAATTAGGTTTCTAACTTTATCTCCCAACCACTTCCTGACACCTACCTAATGTCACCTGGACAACCTGAAATTCACCAGACAACTTGAAGATACTTCATGCTTTCTCCCTTTGCTGATGCAGGTCCATTGTTTGTAAGGTCCTCTCCACATCTTTCCAGGCCCATCTCATATATTTCACTGATAATGCCACCTTTCACACACATTCTTACTTTGTATTTATGGCCAGGTCTTCTCTGATGCACTGTCTTGTATGCTCCTTGAGAGCATCTTTCATCCCAATGGAGTATTTGGCACATGGCACCATTTCAATCAACAAGCATTTAAACAAGCCTTCTATAACAGCAGACATTGAGCCAGATGCTGGCATACAAAGGTGGATAAGGCACAGCCCCACCCTTGATGGATTTCTCAAGTCTGATGAGCACAGTAGAGGTACACACAAAGTTTAAGGAGGGATTTATTCATGGAGGGATGACTAAGAATGGGAAAGTGAGGCCTCACAGGATACGATACTTGAATTGAGCACCAAAAAAAAGAATAGTTAGAGAGGTAGGTGGGAGAAATGTTTGCAGTGAAACTTAGTTGAGTTTAGTCACTAAGTCGTGTCTGACTCTTGAGACCCCATGGACTGTAGCCCACCAGGCTTCTCTGCCCATGGAATTCTCCAGGCAAGAATATCGGAGTGGGTGGCCATTTCCTCCTTCAGGGGATCTTCCTGACCCAGGGATCAAACCCTGGTCTCCTGCATTGCATGCAGATTCTTTACTGACTGAGCTACAAGGGAAGTGAAACTTAGGTCAGCCATATTTAAAACTTATTGGCAATGATGATGCTGATAAGGTAACAAGGTTGAAGGGTTAGCCCAAATATATTTAGATTATGTGGGTTGTACTTTGATATGAAAAAGATGAACCAGAGTTAAATATCACTCAAGAATGAATTCTATCAAGGGAAATATGTGGAGGAAAAACAAACTGAAGTCACTCTAATTCTTGGTGGTTAACTCCCTCCAACACATACATCACTTTGTTGATAGATAAATATTTTAGATCAGCAGTTATTTATTATTGACACTTTAAAAAGAGGGATAGAGAATTGTCAATCAAGATTTGGTGCAGATCAGAAAACAAGTAAAGTGCCTTTTACAAATTACAAGCAGAGTATCTATAGTCCAAAACCAATTAGATTTTGGAAGTCTTCCATCCTCCAAACAAGACTAGAACAGCATTATCACCTGCCAAGGCTGAAGTCACTGGTAATATGGCTTCCTACGCAAGACAATCACCAGAAACTTTTTCAGAATGACCTTTGATTTCTTCACTAGAATACACAGCTTTATTTGACTAAGATAAACAAAAAAAGTCAGAAACTTTAAACATAACTGACTTTACTTGACCATCTTAACTGAAATCTCTTTCTATGTGAAAAAAGATTCCCCATCAGCACTTTTTAAAAGGGACATCTGGCTTCAAAGCTTTTACTGCTTTTTTTTTTCCTATTGCAAAAATATTAAGTAAAGCATTTCTGGGGAGGCATGCAACAAAAATGCCAGCATCAAACTAAGCCCTGCTGATTTGCACTGGGACTGTTCCCACAATAACAAGTGGTTGCCGTTATTTTTACAGAGACACCAATAAATAAACAATCTTAGATACACAGCACATGGACAGTGATTGATAAAATGAAATAGCTCTCCACTTTAAAGCTAGTCCTAAAACATCACAGAATTCCTAGTGGAGAACACAGTAATTAGACTTGAAAAGCAAAGAATTTAGTCACAGGAGTTTTAGCCTCCCACCCACGCAGCCTTTATGCTTTAGTAGTTGGTCATCCTTTCCCATCTGCTCCAAAGCTTCGAAGGTATTCAGCCAAGAACTGATAATTCAGCCCTGACCAAACTAGGATCTAACCTTCCATCTCCCACCGATGGTATTCTTATCATTAAAATTAAGCAATGGAAGTCGGTCACTACACACAGCCCCGAGAGGGGAGTGGACTGTCATAGGTACCTTGTGATGTTGAATCCAGACGTTGGTGAGGCCCGCCTAGGTCATCTGATGGTGGTGGGAGGGTTGCAGGGAGGTGGGCAGGGAACGTGACCCACAGTGCATATCGAGCTGCCCTTTGAACCACATCAATGGAAATCTTTCCTTACTTGTGATAAGTGCCTTCACACACTGATAAACACCATTTGGAAATCTTCACCACTCTGATAAACATCACAAGGCCACTGTGAGTGTTACTGCATTCTGGGTCTTTCCCTGGGATCAGAAATCACTCTGCAATAAGCCTCTCGGGCAAACTCCAGATCCCTAGCTAGAAGACTGTAAATATAACAATCCAGAGAATGTGTTTTTTTATTGCTTCCAGTTCACTTCAGTTCAGTTCAGTTCAGTTCAGTCGCTCAGTCGTGTCCGACTCTTTGCAACCCCATGAAACGCAGCATGCCAGGCCTCCCTGTCCATCACCAACTCCCAGAGTCCACCCAAACCCATGTCCATCGAGTGGGTGATGCCATCCAACCATCTCATCCTCTGTCATCCCCTTTTCCTCCTGCCCTCAATCTTTCCCAGCATCAGGGTATTTCCAAATGAGTCAGCTCTTTGCATGAGGTGGCCAAAGTATTGGAGTTTCAGCTTTAACATCAGTCCTTCCAATGAACACCCAGGACTCACCTCCGTTAGGATGGACTGGGTGGATCTCCTTGCAGTCCAAGGGACTCTCAAGAGTCTTCTCCAACACCACACTTCAAAAGCGTCAATGCTTCGGCACTCAGCTTTCTTTATAGTCCAACTCTCACATCCATACATGACCACTGGAAAAACCATAGCCTTGACTAGATGGACCTTTGTTGACAAAGTAATGTCTCTGCTTTTCAATATGCTGTCTAGGTTGGCCATAACTTTCCTTCCAAGGAGTAAGCGTCTTTTAATTTCATGGCTGCAGTCACCATCTGCAGTGATTTTGGAGCCCAAAGAAAATAAAGTCTGATACTGTTTCTGCTGTTTCCCCATCTATTTGCCATGAAGTGATGGGACCAGATGTCATGATCTGAGTTTTCTGAATGTTGAGCTTTAAGCCAACTTTTTCACTCTCCTCTTTCACTTTCATCAAGAGGCTCTTTAAGCCTTCTTCACTTTCTGCCATAAGCATGGTGTCATCTGCATATCTGAGGTTATTGATATTTCTCCCAGCAATCTTGATTCCAGCTTGTGCTTCTTGCAGCCCAACATTTCTCATGATGTGCTCTGCATATAAGTTAAATAAGTAGAGTGACAATATACAGCCTTGACGTACTTCTTTTCCTATTTGGAACCAGTCTGTTGTTCCATGTCTAGTTCTAACTGTTGCTTCCTGACTGCATAGAGGTTTCTCAAGAGACAGGTCAGGTGATCTGGTATTCCCATCTCTGAAGAATTTTCCACAGTTTATTATGATCCACACAGTCAAAGGCTTTGGCATAGTCAATGAAGCAGAAATAGATGTTTTTTTGGAACTCTCTTGCTTTTTCCATGATCCAGCAGATGTTGGAAGTTTGATCTCTGGTTCCTCTGCCTTTTCTAAAACCAGCTTGAACATCTGGAAGTTCACGGTTCACGTATTGCTAAAGCCTGGCTTGGAGAATTTTGAGCATTACTTTACTAGCATGTGAGATGAGTGCAATTGTGCAGTAGTTTGAGCATTCTTTGGCATTGCCTTTCTTTGGGATTGGAATGAAAACTGACCTTTTCCATTCCTGTGGCCACTGCTGAGTTTTCCAAATTGGCTGGCATATTGAGTGCAGCACGTTCATAGCATCATCTTTCAGGATTTGAAGTAGCTCAACTGGAATTTCACCACCTCCACTAGCTTTGTTCATAGTGATGCTTCCTAAGGCCCACTTGACTTCACATTCCAGGATGTCTGGCTCTAGGTGAGTGATCACACCATTGTGATTATCTGGGTCGTGAAGATCTTTTTTGTACAGTTCTTCTGTGTATTCTTGCCACCTCTTCTTAATATCTTCTGCTTCTGTTAGGTCCATACCATTTCTGCCCTTTATCGAGCCCATCTTTGCATGAAATGTTCCCTTGGTATCTCTCATTTTCTTGAAGAGATCTCTAGTCTTTCCCATTCTGTAGTTTTCCTCTATTTCTTTGCATTGATCTCTGAGGAAGGCTTTCTTATCTCTCCTTGCTATTCTTTGGAACTCTGTATTCAAATGGGAATATCTTTCCTTTTCTCCTTTCCTTTTTACTTCCCTTCTTTTCACAGCTATTTGTAAGGCCTCCTCAGACAGCCATTTTGCTTTCTTGCATTTCTTTTTCTTGGGGATGGTCTTGATTCCTGCCTCCTGTATAATGTCATGAACCTCCATCCATAGTTCATCAGGCACTCTGTCTATCAGATCTAGTCCCTTAAATCTATTTCTCACTTCCACTGTATAGTCATAAGGAATTTGATTTAGGTCATACCTAAATGGTCTAGTGGTTTTCTCCACTTTCTTCAATTTCAGTCTGAATTTGGCAATAAGGGGTTCATGATCTGAGCCACAGTCAGCTCCCGGTCTTGTTTTTCTGACTGTATAGAGCTTCTCCATCTTTGGCTGCAAAGAATATAATCAATCTGATTTTGGTGTTGACCATCTCATGATGTCCATGTGTAGAGTCTTCTCTGTGTTGTTGGAAGAGGGTGTTTGCTATGACCAGTGCATTCTCTTGGCAGAACTCTATTAGCCTTTGCCCTGCTTCATTGTGTACCCCAAGGCCAAATTTGCTTGTTACTCCAGGTGTTTCTTGACTTCCTACTTTTGCATTCCAGTCCCCTATAATGAAATGGGCATCTTTTTGAGTGTTAGTTCTAGAAGGTCTTATAGGTCTTCATAGAACTATTTAACTTCAGCTTCTTCAGCATTACTGGTTGGTGCATAGACTTGGATTACCTTGATATTGAATGGTTTGCCTTGAAAACAAACAGAGATCATTCTGTCGTTTTTGAGATTGCATCCAAGTACTGCATTTCGGACTCTTTTGTTGACTATGATGGCTACTCCATTTCTTCTAAGGGATTCCTGCTCACAGTAGTAGATATAATGGTCATCTGAGTTAAATTCACCCATTCCAGTCCATCTTAGTTTGCTGATTCCTAGAATGTCGATGTTCACTCTTGTCATCTCCTGTTTGACCACTTCCAATTTGCCTTGATTCATGGACCTAACTAACATTCCAGGTTCCTATGCAATATTGCTCTTACAGCATTGAATCGTGCTTCTATCACCAGTTCCATTCACAACTGGGTGTTGTTTTTGCTTTGGCTCCATCCCTCATTCTTTCTGGAGTTATTTCTCCACTGATCTCCAGTAGCATATTGGGCACCTACCGACCCGGGGAGTTCATCTTTCAGTGTCCTATCTTTTTGCCTTTTCATACTGTTCATGTTTTATTGCTTGCTAGATAGCAAATTAAACACACCAGAGGATTGAAAAATCTCAAAATTGTTTGTTGTTATGTGGTTTTACAGGCAGGAGAACAACTGATTACCCAGTTGAATTCTTTGTCCCTGTTTGCTCTTTGAAGCACAGCATACAGGTGAGAGTTAGTGGGGGCATCCTTAAGAGAGCATGGAAGCTGGATGTGCTCTTCTTTCACTGAGGGGGGACTGATTGAGGGCCTGGAAGGTGCCAGGCCTGGAGGATCGGACTGTCTTTGGCTTCTAAGGCTGGTGTAATGGCTCTGTTCTCACAGAAGTGCTGACAGAACATGACAAATAGAAAACAGATGTGAACTGACCTTCCAAAAATGTATTTCAAGGCTTCTTAATCTTCACGGGAATCTTTCAGAGTGAGAGGTGCCACCTTCAGGCAGTGATGCACATGACATTGAAAGAAGGGCTGCTGTTCCAGCCTGGTGCCCCCAGCCAGTCTCCCCTGCCCTCTTTTATCCCTCCCTTCCAGCACTGACTTTCAGACATCTTTCCCCTCACAGTCCGTTTCATCTATGGCCATCTCCCGGCACCCGAGCTGTTCCCCAGCTTGTCCCCCCAACACATAGGATCTTGGCTTTTATAGATGTACCACCTTTTAGCAAGCACTGAGGCCGCTTCACTCCCAATTTTGCTTTGAAACTGTCACTGTCACTGGGTCCATTACTAGCTCTACATATTTTTGTGACACTAAATGTTGGTTTGGAACCACTGAGTACACTGGACTTTTGCCCACTTAATGGTTTAAGTTAGAAATACTGGAATAGAGGGGTACAAAGGCCAACTAGGGAAACAAGTTCTCCTGTTCCTCTCTCATTGCCTTCAGGGCCCCTGGCTCTGAGGGCAAAGTACCACTCCTTGTGCACGTGATGTGGGCTTGAACCATGCATGATTCTATGGGTTTTGAATCACTCTGCTTATGCTCTTCGTGGACATCTGTCTGCAGCCTGCAGGAATCTGGGTGGGATTTCCCAAAATTTTGCCCCTTTCAAGAGCTACAATACTTAGTAAAGACCTTTTTCCCTTGACAAGTTGTTAACATCTCACAAAACAGTTTATGGCAACATTGTCCCTGAGAAAGAAAGTCATGTAAATTCATTCCCAGTGACGCTGATGAGCAATCAACTGCATCACCCTGGTTAATCCCAAGCCAGTCTGGCTTCAAAGTCTGGTCACTTCTCAGTGGCCCAAGCTAGCTCTGACCCTGGAAATCTGGGGCGTTATCTGCTCAAGAAGTCAGTGTATTCTCCTACTTTTAGACATCACATGCCAAGACATTCCTATCTTATTTTGAAGTAAACCAAACAGAAAGTTCCAGACAGAAGTGGATTGAGTTTGTGGAATTCAAACATTTGAATCTTTTTCTATTCCATTATCACTTAAGACTAAATCATTTGTTCAGTTTGTAGGACAATAAAAAATGCACTGTTTATCAGAACATGCTGGACTTCCGTGGTGGTACAGCGGATAGGAATCCCGGGAGCCGAAACTGCTGGAGCCCATGCACCTACAGCCCACACTCCACAACAAGAGAAGCCACTGCAATCAGAAGCCCTCGCACTACAGCAAGAGAGAAGCCCTCGCGCTACAGCGAGAGAGAAGCCCTCGCTCTCCCCAACTAGGGAAAGCCTGCGCGCAGCAACGACCCAGCAAAACCAACCCCCTCCCCTCACCCCAAAAAAGAAAATACCATTGTTGTTTAGGATTCTGTTTTTTTGACTTGTGAAATGACTCTATTTTGGGGACACTCATGAGAAGAACTTCATGCTTAGATGTGAATTAGATGGGAAATGAGTCCTTTGGGTTTTTTTTTTTTTAATTAATTTATTTGGCTGTGGGTCTTAGTTGCGGCCTTTTGGATCTTCATTGCACTGCTCAGGCTTCTCTCTAGTTGCAGCGTTTGGGCTTAGTTCCCTGCAGCATGTGGGATCCTAATTTCCAGACCAGAGATTGAACCCGTGTTCCTTGCATTGGAAGGTGGATTCTCAACCACTGGACCACCAGGGAAGTCTCTGAGCACTACTGATTTAAATGAGATAGCATAGCAGGGATCACATCTGGATACAGTATTAAAGAAACTGCATAGATAACTTGTTAATGTGCAGGAATAGCTGGAAAAGAAGATTTATAATGGAAAACTTGATTTACCTAACTTTATAATGCATCCCACCCCTAACAAAATGAATCAGCGTCTGTGTCACTTTCTCCTTTCATCCTTTTATATGTCCCCTATTACCCTTTTATATAACATCCCCATCATGCCCACCATCTCTAAGGGAGGCAGTTTGCAACCCAACCCCATGAGTTTGAATTCTTACTTTGCCTGATTGTGCAAGTTCTGGCTACTCACTTACCCTCTCAGTGTTTGACTTTCCTCACCTTTAAATGGGGACAACAGTGGCACCTGAGCTCTCGAGGTACATCTGTATTAACTGAGAAAATACCTCTCGAGAACTTAGAGCCAACCTGACTTGCAGCAAGCCCTCTGTCCGTGTTAACGATTACCATTCACTGTTTATAGTAGTAAGGGAGGGACTGTTACTAGGCTGATCACCAGAGCATCCTGGCACACAGCCAGTATCTATGAATGCTTGCTGGATAAAATAATCTCCAGTTGCACAAGCATAGCACATCCTCAGCTCCCAAACCCAACCACCATCATCTCTTGTCTGGATTCTAAAATAAGCCCCTGACCAATGTTCCTGCTTCTCTCCTTTCTCCCCTGCACTCCAGTCAGAGGGGTCTTTTCCAAAATTAAGTCAGATCGTGTTGTTTGTCTGGTCTTCATGTCCCTTGGAATAACAACTCAAGACCTTGTAAGGGACACCAAGACCCTACGTGGCTTGGCTCCCTGTTATCCACCTAACCTCATCTTCCTCTCCTTTCCCCTTGCTCCCTCGGCTCCAGCCACATTGATCTCTGGGGTCCCCTTGAACACACCAGGAATGTTTTTGCTTTAGGGAGTTTATTATAGCTGTTCCTTCTGCCTGGACCACTATTTCCAGAGACAATTGCTAACTAAATCCATCCCCTCCTCTATGCCTTGCTCTAATGCCACCTTCTCAACAAGGCCTACACAGATCACCTATTTAAAACGGCCACCTCACCACAAGAAAGAAACAAGGAAAGAAAAGAAAAAAGAAAGAGGGCAGGAGGAAACTTTTGGAGGTGATAGATACGTTTGTGATATTGAGAGCAGTGATGGTTTCACATCTATACATAGTTCCAAACTCATCAAATTTTATACTTAAATATAATTAGTTTTTTCTATGTCAATTATACCTCAATAAAGTAGTTTTTTCAAAAGCAAAAAAATAAAATTGCCACCTTATCCATGTGCACCCCCAACACTCCCTACCCCTTATCTTGCCCTGATTTTTTTAACACCTGACTTAAAGCTCTAGTTAACTTATTTATCATTACTGTGTTTAGTGTTTATTTTCTGACTTTCTCTTTTAGAATGCTAATGTCACAAGCACAAGGACTGTTGTTTATTTGTTGAGGTATTTCCAAGTGCTTCGAACAGTACCACATGGCACACACAATAAATAAATATTTTTCAATCAATGGTTCCATATGCATGCATATGCACAGCTGTAAATAGTTTTAGTTTGTAGTTACTACGGGATGGTAAGTTTAACAGGAAACCAACGCTTTCAGCGAGAAATAGATTTAAGGGACTAGTTCTGATAGACAGGGTGCCTGATGAAATGTGGATGGAGGTTCATGACATTGTACAAGAGACAGGGATCAAGACCATCCCCATGGAAAAGAAATGCAAAAAAGCAAAATGGCTGTCTGAGGAGGCCTTACAAATAGCTGTGAAAAGAAGAGAAGTGAAAGCAAAGGAGAAAAGGAAAGATATTCCCATTTGAATGCAGAGTTCCAAAGAATAGCAAGGAGAGATACAGAAAGCCTTCCTCAGCGATCAGTGCAAAGAAATAGAGGAAAACAACAGAATGGGAAAGACTAGAGATCTCTTCAAGAAAATTAGAGATACCAAGGGAACATTTCATGCAAAGATGGGCTCAATAAAGGACAGAAATGGTATGGACCTAACAGAAGCAGAAGATATTAAGAAGAGGTGGCAAGAATACACAGAAGAACGGTACAAAAAAGATCTTCATGACCCGGATAACCACGATGGTGTGATCACTCACCTAGAGCCAGACATCCTGGAATGCAAAGTCAAGTGGGCCTTAGGAAGCATCACTATGAACAAAGCTCGTGGAGGTGATGGAATTCCAGTTGAGCTACTTCAAATCCTGAAAGATGATGCAATGAACGTGCTGCACCCAATATGCCAGCAAATTTGGAAAACTCAGCAGTGGCCACAGGACTGGAAAAGGTCAGTTTTCATTCCAATCCCAAAGAAAGGCAATGCCAAAGAATGCTCAAACTACCACACAATTGCACTCATCTCACAAGCTAGTATAGTAATGCTCAAAATTCTCCAAGCCAGGCTTTAGCAATACATGTACCGTGAACTTCCAGATGTTCAAGCTGGTTTTAGAAAAGGCAGAGGAACCAGAGATCAAATTGCCAACATCTGCTGGATCATCCAAAAACAAGAGAGTTCCAGAAAAACATCTATTTCTGCTTCATTGACTATGCCAAAGCCTTTGACTGTGTGGATCACAATAAACTGTGGAAAATTCTTCAGAGATGGGAATACCAGACCACTTGACCTGTCTCTTGAGAAACCTCTATGCAGTCAGGAAGCAACAGTTAGAACTGGACATGGAACAACAGACTGGTTCCAAATCGGGAAAGGAGTACGTCAAGGCTGTATATTGTCACCCTGCTTATTTAACTTTTATGCAGAGTACATCATGAGAAATGTTGGGCTGGAGGAAGCACAAGCTGGAATCAAGATTGCTGGGAGAAATATCAATAACCTCAGATATGCAGATGACACCACCCTTATGGCAGAAAGTGAAGAAGAACTAAAGAGCCTCTTGATGAAAGTGAAAGAGGAGAGTGAAAAAGTTGGCTTAAAACTCAGGATTCAGAAAACTAAGATTATAGCATCTGGTCCCATCACTTCATGGCAAATAGAAGGGGAAACAATGGAATCAGTGACAGACTCCTTTTTTGGGCTCCAAAATCACTGCAGATGGTGACTGCAGCCATGAAATTAAAAGACGCTTGCTCCTTGGAAGAAAGGCTATGACCAACCCAGACAGCCTATTAAAAAGCAGAGGCATTACTTTGCCAACAAAGGTCCGTCTAGTCAAGGCTATGGTTTTTCCAGTAGTCATGTATGGATGTGAGAGTTGGACTGTGAAGAAAGCTGAGTGCTGAAGAATTGATGCTTTTGAACTGTGGTGTTGGAGAAGACTCTTGAGAGTCCCTTGGACTGCAAGGAGATCCAACCAGTCCATCCTAAAGGAGATCAGTCCTGGGTGTTCATTGGAAAGTCTGATGTTGAAGCTGAAACTCCAATACTTGGGCCACCTCATGTGAAGAGCTGACTCATTTGGAAAGACCCTGATGTTGGGAAGGATTGGGGGCAGGAGGAGAAGGGAACGACAGAGGCTGAGATGGCTGGATGGCATCACCGTCTCGATAGACATGAGTTTGGGAAAACTCCGGGAGTTGGTGATGGACAGGGAGGCCTGGCGTGCTGCGTTTCATGGGGTCGCAAAGAGTCGGACACGACTGAGTGACTGAACTGAACTGAACGCTTCCAGGTGAGAAAAGCAAAGACTTCTTCACTTACAGTTCTGACATAACACCCTAGACAGATAGATTTTATCTAACGGATTTTTTCAACAAAAGGGGCATGGTAAAAGCCCCATGTTTGTGAGACCTCGACAGTATCTTCGGCAGTTTGGATGCTCTGCTGTCTAGGTGTGGCCCCCACATGTGGTCTTGATGGAATGTCCTGATTAGTTATCAGATACACCCAACTGCTCTGGGGACCAGCTTATCAGTTCAAGTCTCACCAAAGACAAATGGTTTCACACTGGCAGTTCTACTGAATTCCTCCTCAGGCTATCTCTGTCCTCCTGCAGCTCAAAAAAGCATTCTCCCTCAGGGTCGGGTTTTTCAATCTTTTTCCCTACTGATTACTAAGAACAAAGCAATAATTGCTTAAGTTATGATTACAATGTTCACTTCGACTGAGTATTTCAGTCCTATTCTAACTATTCTGTGGTAATGCAATGATTTTTGTCCTACTTATATTGCAAATAAACTGTAACAGGAATATGTTATTGTATAGAGTTTACAGGGCAGATCTGGGTTCAATATTAGAAGATATAATAAACAGATAAAGTATAGAATGGGCTGGCTCTTAATATAAAACATTTCTTAATCATTGGAGATTATTTATATGAGATGTCCAGAAAAGGCAAATTTATAGAGACAGAGAGGAAATTAGCAGGTATGTGGGGCCAAACGTGGGAATGGAGAGTGACTGCAAGTAGGGACAAGGTTTCTTTTAGGAGTGATGAAAATACTCTAATATTAGATTGCACAACTCTGTTAATTTACTAAAAATCACTGAATTAGACACTAAAATAGGTGAATGTTATGGCACATGTCTTACTTTGCTAAGGCAAGAATACCACAGACTGAGTGGCTTAAACAATAGACATCTATTTTCTGATAGTTCTGGAAGCTGAAAGTCTGAGAACAAGGTGTCAGCAGAGTGGATTCCTTGGTAGGGCTGTAAGGAAAGAAGCCGCTCCGAGTCTCTCTCCTTGACTTGCAGATGGCCATCTTGTCACTCTATCTTTGCACCATCTTCTCTCTGTATGCCTGTATCCAATGTCCTCTTCTTATAACGACACCAGTCATATGGGTTAGGGTCTACAGTAATACCTCATTTTAATCTAATTACACCTTTAAAGACCTTATCTCCAAATACAGTTCCATTCTGAGGTACTGGGGATTAGGACTTAACCTATGAAATTGTGGGGTGATGTAATCGGGACACCATTCAGCCCATGACAATATGTAAATTATGCTTCACAAAACTTGTTTTTAAAACATTAATATATCAATTGAGCACTTACTAGGTTCTAGGTTCTGTGCCAAGTACTTTACATAAATCATTTCATCTGATCTTCTCAATAACACTGTGAGGTAAGTATAGTCATGCCCACTTGAAACATGAGTAAAGTAAGACACAGGTTTGATCCCTGGGTCAGGAAGATCCCCTGGAGAAGGAAATGGCAACCCACTTCAGTATTCTTGCCTGGAGAATTTCTTGGACAGAGAAGCCTGGCAGGCTACACACAGTACATGGGGTCACAAAGAGCAGGACACAACTGAGCAACTATCACTTTCACAAAAGTAAGACACAGGGAAGTTAAACAATTTACCTGTGGTCACAAAGCCAGTAAGCAATGGAACCATGATTCAAATCTTGTGGTCCGACTGTAGAGCCCATGATTTTAATCCTTATGATAACAAATGTGCTGAGCAATCAGGCCCTTTAAATCATTCCTCTGATATTGGTTTTATAATTTCATTATGCAAGAGAACACTGAGGCTCAAGGAAATTAAGCAAACTGCCCCACTTCACACAGTCTGTAACTGGGCTTTCTTTAAAACCCAAGCTGTCTCTAAATATTGTGGTATTTCAAATTACGTGTAACTGTGGTTCTCACTGTTTCTGATAGGAGATCTCCAGAGCAAGAAAAAGCTTCCTGGCACACAACAGATGCTCAATAAATAGTTGTGGAATGAATGGAAAGATATCGAAAGGGGCTGGTCTGTGGTTTTAACATCACAGTTTAGCAGATGGACAAAGCAATCTGCTATGCTGGAGACCTGAGATGCCTCAAACCTGAAATTCTGGAGGTGACTTGGGTCACAGGTCAGGGAATCATCTTGCCTGGGGAGTTCTTGATACAAACTCTAGAAGTTACCTTTCAGTTGAATTCCTTTGTATGGGGAAATGGTCACCCTCATAGACTCCTGGTGCAAATGCAAACTGGGAAGAATTTTTCATTGGGCAACCTGGCAATGTGTATCAAAAGTTTTATACATATACACCCTTATGCCCTGAAAATTCCTCATCTAAGAATTTATGTGTTAAGAAAAAAAATAGAAAACAATCTAAATATCCAATAAGAAAAGAATATGGTACCTGGGAGGTCCCAGGTGGTCCTGTGGTTAGGACTCAGTGCTTTCACTGTCAGGGCCTGGGTTCAATCCCTGGTCAGGAAACTAAGATCCCTGAAGCTGTGCAGTGTGGCCAAAAAAGAAAAATATGGTACAGTCATAGAACGGGATAATAGTCAAGTCCTTGCTTACGGTGTTACTTTATATTATTGTTCTAGATAAAGTTCATGCTATATAATATTAAGTGAAAAACCAAAAAATAAAACCATCTGCAAGGCAGTTCACCAAAAAAGAAACTCAAACGGCTATTAAGTACATAGAAAGATATTCAGTCTCACTCAGAATTTAAAGAAATGCAATTCAAAACAATGAAATATTTTTCACCTATGATTGGCAAAGAGTTGATCAAGGGATAGGGAAACATCCTAATACACAGTTGTTGAAAGTATAAATTGATAAACTTTGGGGAGAAATTTGGTACTACCACTAGAATTTAAATATATTTAAATATTAAAATTTAAAATTAAAACATAAAATTAATATTAAAATTTAAAAATTGGACCTAGCAATGTTACTTCTAACAATTTTACTTTGTCCTATAGAAATACATATATATGCAAAGATGTTCATTATAGCACTAATTGTAGTAGCAAAAAATTGAACATTCAAAAACTGAAACATAGGCAGCTCTCAAAGTAAATGATTTAGAGTTCTATGTGCTTATTTGCAGAGACATTTACATTAGTTTCAAGGTACAGCCAGGAGCACAAAAGTCACCTTAGATAACTCAATAGAGGGAATTTAACATAGGAATTATTTGCAAAATCAAGTTCAGTTCAGTTCAGTTGCTCAGTCGTGTCCAACTCTTTGCAACCCCATAGACTGCAGTACGCCAGGCTTCCCTGTCCACCAACTCCCAGAGCTTACCCAAACTCATGTCCATTGAGTCGGGGATGCCATTCAACCATTTCATCCTCTGTTGTCCCCTTCTCCTCCTGCCTTCAGTCTTTCCCAGTATCAGGGTCTTTTCAAATGAGTCAGTTCTTTGCATCAGGTGGCCAAAGTTTTGGAGTCTCAGCTTCAGCATCAGTCCTTCCAATGAATATTCAGGACTGATTTCCTTTATGATGGACCGGTTGGATCTCCTTGCAGTCCAAGGGACCTCTCAAGGGTCTTCTCCAACACCACAGTTCAAAAGCATCAATTCTTCAGCGCTCAGCTTTCTTTATAGTCCAGTTCTCACAAACAAACATGACTAATGGAAAAAGCTTTATAGCTTTGACTAGACAGACCTTTGTTGACAAAGTAATGTCTCTGCTTTTTAATATGCTGTCTAGGTTGGTCATAGCCTTTCTTCCAAGGAGCAAGCGTCTTTTAATTTCATGGCTGCAGTCACCATCTGCAGTGATTTTGGAGCCCAAAAAAGGAGTCTGTCACTGATTCCATTGTTTCCCCTTCTATTTGCCATGAAGTGATGGGACCAGATGCTATGATCTTTGTTTTCTGAATCCTGAGTTTTAAGCCAACTTTTTCACTCTCCTCTTTCACTTTCATCAGGAGGCTCTTTAGTTCTTCTTCACTTTCTGCCATAAGGGTGGTGTCATCTGCATATCTGAGGTTATTGATATTTCTCCCAGCAATCTTGATTCCAGCTTGTGCTTCTTCCAGCCCAGCATTTCTCATGATATACTCTGCATATAAGTTAAATAAGCAGGGTGACAATATACAGCCTTGACGTACTCCTTTCCCGATTTGGAACCAGTCTGTTGCTTCATGTTCAGTTCTAACTGTTGCTTCTTGACCTGCATACAGATTTATCAGGAGGCAGGTCAGGTGATATGGTATTCCCATCTCTTGAAGAATTTTCCAGTTTGTTGTGATCCACACAGTCAAAGGCTTTGGCATAGTCAATAAAGCAGAAATAGATGTTTTTCTGGAACTCTCTCCCTTTTTTGATGATCCAGCGGATATTGGCAATTTGATCTCTGGTTCCTCTGCCTTTTCTAAAACCAGCTTGAACATCTGGAAGTTCACAGTTCACATACTGTTGAAGCCTGGCTTGGAGAATTTTGAGCATTACTTTACTAGCGTGTGAGATGAGTGCAATTGTGCAGTAGTTTGAGCATTCTTTGGCATTGCCTTTCTTTGGGATTGGAATGAAAACTGACATTTTCCATTCCTGTGGCCACTGCTGAGTTTTCCAAATTGGCTGGCATATTGAGTGTAGCACTTTCACAGCATCATCTTTCAGGATTTGAAATAGCTCAACTGGAATTCCATCACCTCCACTAGCTTTGTTCGTAGTGATGCTTTCTAAGGCCAACTTGACTTCACATTCCAGGATGTCTGGCTCTAGGTGAGTGATCACACCATTGTGATTATCTGGGTCGTGAAGATCTTTTTGTACAGTTCTTCTGTGTATTCTTGCCACCTCTTCTTAATATCTTCTGCTTCTGTTAGGTCCATACCATTTCTGTCCTTTATTGTGCCCATCTTTGCATGAAATGTTCCCTTGGTATCCCTAATTTTCTTGAAGAGATCTCTAGTCTTTCCCATTCTGTAGTTTTCCTATATTTCTTTGCATTGATCTCTAAGGAAGGCTTTCTTATCTCTTCTTGCTATTCTTTGGGAATCTACATTCAAATGGGTGTATCTTTCCTTTTCTCATTTGCCTTTTGCTTCTCTTCTTTTCACAGCTATTTGTAAGGCCTCTCAGACAACCATTTTGCCTTTTTGTATTTCTTTTTCTTTGGGATGGTCTTGATCAAATCAAGATTATCTAAGACATTCTCCTACTCTTTCTGCTTTTCTTTGTGTATCAACTTCAACTTCTCTCTATAGATCAACTTTCAAATTCCTCTCCATGCACATAGATGCACCAGCTATAGTTCAAGCACCAGTAATGGTTGAAGATAATCCCAGGAGATAATCTGAGTCAGATAAACCCAATCATTTCTAGCCAGGGGCAAGGGCCACAGGACTCACCTTGGTGAGTAAAGATTTTAGTTCTCACCAGAGGAACACGCCATGGGAAAAGCCTGTCTACCCTTAACAACATGGGAAACTAGACTGGTACTGATGCTATCTATCAAAGCAGGGAATTCATGATGGGGTGAAGATAGGGATGGAAGATAATAACTTCAGCTTTGGACATGCTCAGTAGAGATGCTCACAGAACACCCAAATATACTTTAGGAAATAAATGAATGTAAAGTCTGGAATTCAGCATGAGAATTTGGACTAGAAATCCAGGCTTAAGACAGTCAGCATAAAAAGTGTTTGAAGCCATGGGTAAGTGAGAAAAAAAAAATTTGCTAGTTCAAGACAGAACCTCAGAGAATAGAAAATACAGAATAAACACAACAAGAGGAAACACTAAAAAAGACTGAAGAACACTGCTGAAAGGATTGGTGGAAAAAAAGAAACAACACAGTAAAAATCATGGAAGGAAAAAGATGTTTCAAGGAAAATAAAGTGGTCAATTCTACTGGACAAGATAAACTCTGAAAATCTCCCAGTTGGCTATGGCCCCAAGGCTCTGATGATGGACATCAGAGTGAAGGAAAACTAAATGACAATGAGTTTAGGAGGTTAGGAAATGAATTCCTCATGATTTAATACTTTCGTAGCCACTCATGAAACAGCAAGGTGACAAGCATTGGTGAAATTAAATGTAAGGAATAAGTTCATGTGCTTTTGCTTCACAGTTCTTCAGCAAATCTGTACTGTATAGAGTAAATTGGATTCACTTAGTTAACTGGGGACATTTATAAAGGCCCAATCTCAGGTTTTTACTCTGAATTCGCAGAGCAAATCCTAGAGCTCCCTCTTGGGGTTGGCTACTCTTGTATATTCCTCATCTTGGAAATATTTAAAGGATCAGCAAACTGTGGCCCTGTGGCTGCATCTGGTCCTCTGCCTCTTTTCGTATGGGCTGTGAACTAAGGATGTTTTTTTCACATTTTTCAATGTTTGAAAAAAAAAGAAGGAAAGAATTATGTGACATAAAATTTATATGACATTCAAATTTCAGTGTCATTAAACACATTTTCATTGGAAGACAGTGCTCATCTATTTCAAAATAAATGCTTTCATGCTACAACAGCAGGGCTGAGCAGCAGTGACAGAGGGAATATAGCCTGCAAAGCCTAAAATATTTACATCTAGTCTTTTTCAGAAAACATTGTGGAGCCCTATTCTAGAAGGTTGGACAGGGTGGTCCTGGGACTTCAGATCGCTCTTTAGAGATACAAAGATAGCTTAGTTTTTGGTCACCAAACCTCAATAAAAACATTGCATAAATTTGTCTAATCTTCAAAAGTTGTAAATATAGGAACAACCCTAGCACAAGTGGACCCATGTAAATGTCTCCATTTTAGGCCAAATCCAAGAGTACTTATTTGTGATATTTGTACTTATTTGTGATATCTGGAAACAGAGCTGGGCAAGACTCTGTGCCTAGCACTGGGACAGGCTAGAGCAAAAGTAAAAGTCGCTTAGTCGTGTCCAACTCTTTGTGACCCCATGGACTGTCTGTGGAATTCTCCAGGCCAGAACACTGGAGTGGGTAGCTGTTCCCTTCTCCAGGGGATCTTCCCAATCCAGGGATCAAACCCAGGTCTTCTGCATTGAAGGTGGATTCTTTACCAGCTGAGCCACAAGAGAAGCCCAAGAATACTGGAATGGGTAGCCTATCCCTTCTCCAGGGAATCTTTCCAACCCAGGAATTGAACCAGGGGTCTCCTGCATTGCAGGCGATTCTTTACCAACTAAGCTATTAGGGAAGCACCAGGACAGGTTAGAGTAGATGAAGGGAAAGCCAAGATCTGCAGTTAGACTTACGCTTTCATGGAGAACAGATCCCACGCAGGCGCTGGAAATTAAGTGGCAGAGAACAATAAAATGCCAGCAACCATTTATCGAGCACTTTCTGTATGGTAGGCACACCAAGTGTTTTACATTCTGTTATCAAGACAAACAAAACTAACTGCCCTCGCCCCCACTTTTTTTTTTTTTTTTTACCAAGAGTGAAGTCTGAAGGATGGTGATATAAGTATAGGGTTAATATGGAAACTACATATATATTTGTATATATATAGTTATATATATGTAGCAGAACCCAAGTGTTCATCGATTTCAGTTTTCCCTTTTCAGGGATGTGAACTACAACACAAAAGAGAAGCAAGCAAGATGCTTATGGTAGTTCAGAGAAGGTGAACTTACTTGAGAGTGGGAAAAGGAAATTTAAGTCTGGAAGAAAGAAAATATTTTAACAAAGGTAGATGGAGAGGGTGAAAGACAGAAGAGTGCAAGGTACATTTAAGGAACAGCGTGAAGATCCTACTGGTTGAAAAGGAGGGTGTTTATAAACTAACTTTTTAACTTACAAATTTATTTCCAATTTGCATACAGGCCCTTCCAACCATGCCCAACTGGTGAGGGCTGGGGGGGAGCAGTCTCCTTAGGTTCAACCACACATTAACTCAGAACTCAACTGTAAACCACTCCTGGATACTCCAAAAGGTACAGTGTAGGAACCACAGATTAATATATATTACCCACAAAAGCACACCTATTCATGTGCTTATTGGCCATCTATATTTCTTCTTTAGAGAAATGCCTATTCAAATATTTTTCCCAATTTTTAATTGCTGTCTTTTTCAGATATATAGTTTGCAAGTATTTTCTCCCAGAAAAGAGTTGTCTTTTCACTTTCTTGATAGTGTCCTTTAAAGTATAAAAGTTTTTAATGATGCAGTCCAATTGATCTATTTTTATTTCTTTAGTTAGTTAAAATTTAGGTGTCATATTCCTAAGTATTTCAATCTTTTTGATGCTGTTATAAATGGAATTGTTTTCTTAATTTTATTTTCAGTTCATCACTAGTATATTGAAATATAACTGATTTTTGTATATTGATCTTGTGTCCTGCAATCTTGCTAAACCCATTTATTAGCTCTAATACTGCATGTATATGTGTATTTCTTAGGATTTTCTAGGTACGAGAACATGTTATCTGCAAACAGAGGTAGTTTACCTTTTCCTTTCTCATCTAGATGCCTTTTCTTTCATTTTCTTACCTAACTGCCTCAGCTTGAATCTCCAGTAGTACAATGTTGAACGGATATGGTGAAAGCAAACATCATTGTTTTGTTTCTGATCATACAGGGAAAGCGTCCAGTCTTTCACAATAATGTATGATATTAACTGTGGGTTTTTCATAAATGCCCTTTATCAGGTTGAGGAAGTTTCCTTATATCCCTAGTTTGTTGAAAGTTTTTATCCTAGGAAGGTATTGTCAAATGTTCTTTCTGCATCTATAGAGATGATCATATATGGCTTTTGTCTTTTATTCTATTAGTATGGTGTATATATTAGTTGGCTAGGGCTGCCATAACAAATTACCATGGACTGAGTGACTTAAAAAACAGAAATTTTTCTCATACTTCTGGAGGCTAGACATCTGAGATCAAGCTGTTGACAGGGTTGGTTTCTTCTGAGGCCTCTCTCCCGGGCTTGCAGATGGCCATCTTCTCCCTGTGTCTTCACATGGTCTTCCTAATCTCTTTTTACAAGAACCCAGTCATATTGGATTAGGACCTGCCCTAATGACCTCATTTTAATTTAATTACCCCATTCAAAGACCTGATCTCCAAATACAGTCACATACTGAAGTCCTAGGGTTAAGACTTCAATATATGAATTTGAGTGAATACCATTCAGCCCATAACAGTGCATTACACAGACTGACTTTTTTGGGGAGGAGGGGGTTAAGGTTTTTTTCTTTCTTTAACAGCCTGGTCCCTGATGGGGGCCTCTCCATCTCCCCTCTCCAGTTTGGCTATAGTTCTGAACATCGCTCAATTTTGAGCAGCTCCACCTGGAACACCAAGGTTGCACCACTTGGAATCTTTGGGGGAGCTCACCGTGCTCCATAACCCAGCTCTGATGGAATCACCAGCTTCTGCTTTTCCCCTCACAAATCCCTAGCAGACCCTGGTCCCAGCCTTTGATGAGCTGGCCTCTGTCCAGAGAGAAGACAAACGGTTGGTTCTGGGGCAGGGTGCTGTCAAACTCCGTTCCATCTTCTAGTTTCCCTGTGTAGTGCCTGTGCAGCACGTACCCTATGCACTATTTGATGGGACAGTGGTCTCCTCGTTTCTTGACTCTGATCTGCAGCTTCCAGGGAGGCCACCTCAGCTAGGGTACGCCCCCTTTGCTCACCGCCTGCCCTTCCGACCCTCTCGGTCCCCAGCTCTGCTCGTCAATTCCCACCCATCCCCTTCTGCAATGTCCAAACTCTATCTGGCTGCAGAGCGGCTGCCCCAACCAGGGGTCGGGGAGACTCCCATTCACACCACATCCAGTTGCTTCCCGCCCAGCACACCCACATATCTGTGGCTGTTGCAGGGGATTGCCCCGAGGCACCCACATGTCGCCACTAGGTGGTTCCGGGAGCTCCAGTCCTCCAGGGGTACACTCCAGGCTGGCCCTGTGCCTCCTCCCCAATCGCCACCCCAACTTTGCACCCTCTGGGGCCTGCAGGACACCCAGACTGGTCCCCTGTCGGCCACAGATTGATTTTCATATGCTGAGCCAACTTTATATCCCTGGAATAAATTCCACTTGATCATGAGATCACTTAATTCTTTCTATATGTTGCTGGATTTAGTTTGCTAGTATTTTGTTGAGGATTTCTACGAGTAGCTACTAACATTATTATGGTCTTTATTCTCACCATTCAGAGTATGTTTATATGTGCTATTTCACTTAAACAGAATTGCATGAGGTGAGTAGTCCAGTCATATTCACACTAAAGTAAACTTGAGGCTCAGGAAAGTGAAGTGATTTTCCCCTAATTATAAATTTGCAGTATTACATAGTATAAATTGAAACCAAAACTACAGAAGAACATAGGGAGATGAAAGAAAGGAGGATTTTATGATAACAAAGAGAAATTTTGTATGGCTAGAAGTTTACGGGGTCAGTTTGGCATCCATGATCTCAATGACATAACAATTGAGGTCATCTGCTGATGTGCACAATAAGAATAAATAGACTTGTGGTTTCAATTCATGCATATTATTAAACCAAGTAGGGGTGACAATTCTAATTAATTTTGAGATCATGATTTGACCAGATAAACTGGAAGGGGAATAAACCAAAAATTTGATGATAGGGCTTTGACTATATCAGTACCAGTGTATACTGCAACTTAGATTCCTTCTTTCTTGAAAAGCTTTTCTTCAAGTAAACTATCAATTTATACCCTCTCCTCTAAACCTTAGTGGAGCTGTACAGTGATGTACCATGACTCCTCAGTCAATGGATACTGAGTTCAAATTCTACCTCTGGCCCCACTGGATTGTGTGACTTTGCAAGTCATTTAATATCTGCCAGACTTTCAGATCAGCTCAGTCACTCAGTAGTGTCTGACTTTTTGAGACTCCATGGACTGCAGCACACCAGGCTTGCCTGTCCATCACCAACTCCCAGAGCTTACTCAAACTCATGTCCATAGAGGCAGTGATTCCATCCAACCATCTTATTCTCTGTCGTCCCCTTCTCCTCCTGCCTTCACTCTTTCCCAGCATCAGGGTCTTTTCAAATGAGTCAGCTCTTCGCATCAGATGGCCAAAGTATTAGAGTTTCAGCTTCAACATCAGTCCTTCCAATGAACACCCAGGACTGATTTCCTTTAGGATGGACTGGTTGGATCTTCTTGCTGTTCTAGGGACTCTCAAGAGTCTTCTCCAACCCCACAGTTCAAAAGCATCAATTCTTCAGCGCTCAGCTTGCTTTATAGGCCAACTCTCACATCCATACAGGACTACTGGAAAAACCATAGCTTTGACTAGACGGACCTTTGTTGGCAAAGTAATGTCTTTGCTTTTTAATATGCTGTCTAGGTTGGTCATAGCTTTTCTTCCAAAGAGTTTTCTTTTAATTTCATGGCTGCTATCACCATCTGCAGTGATTTTGGAGCCTAAAAAAATAAAGTCTGTCACTGTTTCCATTGTTTCCCCATCTATTTGCCATGAAGTGATGGGACTGGATGCCATGATCTTCTTTTCTTGAATGTTGAGTTTTAAGCCAGTTTTTCTCTTTCACCAAATGAGGGAATTGAATTAAATGTTCTCTAAGCTACCTTTCCAGTTTTATGACTCTATTAATTTAGTGAATAAGGGGAGTGGTGATTCAGTTGACTGAAAATTTTCAAACAGCATGGATGAGGAATTCACTAGGGGTAGATAAGGAATTACTGAAGAGCAATGAAGCCTGGTGGAGAACAGAGAGCAGGTAAGCTAGGGAGGATAGACAGTAAAAGTGAGAAAGCAAACATATTGGGGTGGGTGGGGGAGGCTACCCAGAGTTGGGGATGTCATGGGGTATATTACACAGGCTACTGGAATCTAGGTAGTTAATTCATTAAAAATTGTTTTAATTAAAAGTAACTAAAGAAGGACTTCCCTGGTGGTCCGGTGGCTGAGACTCCATGCTCTCAATGCAGGGGGACTGGGTTCAATCCCCAGTGAGCCAAATCAATTAAATAAATAAATACATTTTAAATGTAACTAAAGAAATTAAAAATCCAGATCAGAGAGTCCAGGCTGGGATAGAAGACAGATAAACCCCACTACCTATTTTTACATCAGGATCACAATGTTATTTATCTCATTTACTGGATAGTGTAGTGAAGAGCAAGAACCTTACCTATAAGCTCCTTCAGCAAAGTTCCAGAAGAAGCCCTGCCCCAAGAGCTTCTTGCTTCATTCACAGGTCATATTTCATTTCTCTGAATGTCACATGACACTTCATAATAATCCGGTTTACAGGAAGCAGTGTTCTGATAATGAAAAGATTACGGTTTCTGTACAGCAGAAAGAAACACAACATTGTAAATCAACCATATTTCAATAAAAATTTAAAAAACACATCAATTTTTCCTTTTCATATAAATTTTGAACTATTTTAAAATTCTCTTTAATGCAAATAAAATGCACTGTTATTGTAAAAAATTCTAACATGCACACACATAATGTAGATAGTGACAATCCCATTCCTTTTCCTATTGTCTCCTCCAAGTCAAGCTTTCTCTTTGTACACTAATGTAACATTATTTTAAAAAAATGGAATCATGAACACTATTTTGCAAATTGTCTTTTTGTTTGTTTTCTTTTTTCTTTTAAATTAATTATTTAATTGGAGGCTAATTACTTTACAATGTTTTGGCAGTTTTTGTTATATATTGACATGAATTTTTGCTAACCAACCACTATAATCCAGGTTTTTTTTCATGTCACTGCATACACATGTGCTTTATCCATTTTGACAGCTACAGGGGAGTCCATCATATCATGATATCATAATTTATGCCACTCCTATTGATGGGCATTTACCTTGTTTCCAATTTGATATGTAAACAATACTGCAGTGAACATCCTTGTATATATCTTGCATATTTGAGTAAATGTTTCTAAATAATACATTCTTAAAACTAACTGCTTCAATAAAAAGTTAAGCGTACAAATGTAAATTTTAAAAGTGAGATTGCTGGCTCAAAGAGTATTTTAGTAGACACTGCCAAATTATCCTCTAAAACGTCGAACCAGTTTATAATCTCACCAGTGTATGAAAGCAGATGTTTCCTCACTCTCTAGCTAGCACTGGGCAGTCTTTGTTTTTTAAAAACATCTTTCTCATCTTATGTAGATGGAGAGTTCTCAGATTTAGCAAGTAAAAAGTAGAATGTCTAGATGAATTTGAATTCAGATAAAAAGATCAACCATCTTCATCTGTGAAATGGCTTCCATGTCTGGTCTCTCCTTTGGTATCAGTGATCATCTTCTCTGATTATCAACACTTATTGTAGACATTTTTTTTCACCCTAAATGGATGAGAAATACTTGCTATTTAAATTTGCATATTCTTAAGACTTAGTGGGATCAAGGGAACTTGCCTGGCAGTCCAGCAATTAAAACTGTGCTTTTCAATGCAGGGGACTCAGGTTTGATCGCTGGTCTTGGAACAAAGATCCCATGCCGCTTTGTGCAGCCAAAAAAAAAAAAAACCTAGTAAGATTTAGTGAGAGCAGGTATAAGTATAGGCCACTTTCACGTCCTCTTTAGTGCACTAACTGTTTTTATATTTGTTCCTTTTGCCAGTGGTTTATTTGTCTTCCTTAGTGATTTCTAAGAATGTTTTTGTCATTAAGGAATTAGACACATATATAACTCAGTTTTCCTTTTAACTATTTTTGTTTTATCCCCCATCTAGAAGCACTGCTTGTACCAGTTTATCAAGCCATATCACTATGAATGAATGTGTATGCTCAGCTGTGTCCAACTCTTTGAGGCTCAATGGACTAGCCCGACAGGCTCCTCTGTCCATGAGATTTCCCAGGCAAGAATACTGGAGTGGATTGTCATTTCCTCCTCCAGGGGATCTTCCTGACCCAGAGTCTTCTGTGTTTCCTGCATTGGCAGTTGGATTCTTTACTACTGAGCCACCTGGGAAGCTACACTACTATGACAGTTTCTTAAATCACTTGGATGTTTCGTATAATACAAATTCCTGGACCCGATTCTCCATGAAGTCAATCAAATTTCTGGGGATAAAACTTGGGACTCTGTACTTAAAAATCTCTGTTGGGGGGTTTCTTTCTCTCTTCTCTTCTATCTCCATCTTTTCTTTTTTCCTTCTTCCTTACTTCCTACTCATCCTTCCAGACTTTTATTTAGTGATCAAGAGTAAAAAATTTGCTAGAATTATTAAAATTAAGATATAGAGGTAAACATGCAAACAATGTGATTGGAAGCTACATCTTCTGAGAGAGTGCACTATGATTAAAATGACTATTCTTTATCAGTTCTTGACTTTAGGGAGAAGAAAAAGAAGTTTAACTTTTTCCTCCTAACATTAAAGAAGTCCCCTTTATTATGGAAAATTTTAAGCACTTATAAAAGTAGAGAGTAATTCCCACGTCCCATTGCCCAACCTCAGAAATGATCAACATATGGTCTATCTTGCTTTATCTATGTGCCCTATTTCCCTCTGCTGCTGCTGCTGCTAAGTCGCTTCAGTCGTGTCCGACTCTGTGCGACCCCATAGACAGCAGCCCACCAGGCTCCGCCACTCCTGGGATTCTCCAGGCAAGAACACTGGAGTGGGTTGCCATTTCCTTCTCCAGTGCATGAAAGGGAAAAGTGAAAGTGAAGTTGCTCAGTCGTGTCCGACTCTTAGCGACCCCATGGACTGTAGCCTACCAGGCTCCTCCGTCCATGGGACTTTCCAAGCAAGAGTATTGGAGTGGGGTTATTTCCCTCTACCATCTCCCATTTCCCCAGATTCAAAGCACATCCCAGGAGATTCCTAAACTCATTTGAGATCCAGAACTTTAGGATTTCGGGTTTCCGATTGTGTTTTACCAGTTCTTTCCAGAAAAATATTTACTCATGTTTTTTCTACCTAGTCCCTGTATAATCTCATTTTCCCTGGTTTCAACCTTAAGAATTTGAAGTCTATAACTTTTTTTTTTAAACCAAAGACAAAAATCAGCTGGGGACATTTGGGGTAATGCTAAGGAGTAAGAACCTGAAATGTCCTCTACTAGAAATTTCAAATACCTCTTCAATATTCCATCAAACAGGACTTAACACCATAATTTTCTTAGATTTTCTTACGTTACTAATTTTAAATACCAGAATTTTCTTACCTGTTTCTTTTGTCAGTTTCACATTCATGCCACCTGATGTTCATAAAGTCTTAAATTACTCCATTTAGTTAAAGAAAGGAGATTTGAGGAGTATTCAGGCATGAGCATCAGACAATTAAAAATGCTGAGACTTTGAATATGAGAAGTATTATTGAGGCAGAAAGATGGTCTGAGTCACATTGTTCATTGACTCAGCATCTAGCTACAGTCCCTTAATCTCCTACCTATAAAATATGGATAGCAGCACCTACCACACTGCTTTGAAAAATGAGACTTATACTCTGATCTTTAAAGAAGTGAGCTGCCTAGTTAGATGAGTTTCCTTTAATTATTCTTCATGTTTATCTCAATGAATTAATCTTTGGTGGGCTTCCCTGATAGCTCGATTGGTAAAGAATCTGCCTCCAAGGCAGGAGACACCGGTTTGATTCCTGGGTTGGGAAGATCCCCTAGAGAAGGGATAGGCTACCCACTCCAGTATTTTTGAGCTTCCCCTGTGGCTCAGTTGGTAAAGAATCCACCTGCAATGCGGGAGACCTGGGTTTGATCCCTGGGTTGGGAAGATCTCCTGGAGAAGGGAAAGGCTACCCATTCCAGTATTCTGGCCTGGAGAATTCCATGGACTGTATAGTCCATGGGGTCGCAAAGAGTTGAACACGACTGAGTGACTTTCACTTTAATCTTTGGTAAATATTCTCTTCTATTTGTAGAAGAATGAGGAAGTAGAAATCAAGACATGGTAGAATATTTTTAGTTTTTATCATTCTAAACAGAATTCACCACTTAAATGTTTAAAAAATATTTTGAAATAAAATTCACATAGTACTCACCGAAATCATTGTAAAAATGTACAATCGAGTGTTTTTAATATATTCACAAGATTGTGCAATCATCATCACTAATTCCAGAAAACTTCATCACCCCAAATTGGAAACCCCCTTCACATCACCTGGCAACAATGAATCAACTGTTTTTTGTTTGTTTAACAGATTTGCCTATTCTGGACATTTCACATCAATGGAATCATACAGTATGTGGCTTCTGTGTCTGGCTTCTTTCGCTTGGCATGTTTTCAAGATTTGTTCTTTCTGTAGTGCAATCAGTACTTATTTCCTTCTTTTGAATGAATACTATTCCATTGTTTAGATATACTACTTTTACTCATTCATTAATCAGTTGATGAATATATGGGTTGTTTCCTTTTTGACTATCATGCATAATGCTGCCATGGACATACATGTACATTCAAGTTTTCATGTGAATGTTTTCATTTCTCTTTGGTACACATCTAGGAGTGTAATTGCTGAGTCATTAGAGTAACCAATCTTAACTCTTTGAGGTATAGCCAAACTATTTTTCAAAGTGGCTGCACCATTTTACATTACTGTCAGCAATGTATGAGGTTCACAATTTCTTCATATCCTCACCAACTTACTTTTGGTTTTGTTTAAAATTATAGGCATCCTGGTGGGTGTAAAATGGTCTCTTGTTGTGGTTCTGCTTTGCATTTACGTAATGACCAATGATGCTGGGCATCCCTTCATGTACTTACTGGCCATTTGTATTTCTTCAGATAAATGTCAATTCAATCCTTTGTTCATTCAAAAACTGGGTTGTTGTTGTTATTTTGATTATAAGGATTCTTTGCATACTTATGGGAGATGTTACTTAAAGCCAACACAGAAATAAGACCTGACAAAGAGCTAGATTGACTCATGATTATGTATTTTAAACTCTTGGATTCATCCATGCATAAAGTCAGAATTACCTCTATGAACTTTAGCTTTATGAATACATTCTTAGGGGCTAATCTAATGGAATAACAGAGTGATGATCTTCCATGTCAGGGTTCAAGTAGAATGGGACTTTCCCCCCATTCTTTTTTCTGATCTATCCCCAAGCCTACCCCACACTGTGGGCATTGGGCTAGAGGTAGGGTAAAGCTGAATGATGCCTGGCATAACTAGAAGTGCCATCTCCAATAACCCCAACCAGATCCCCTGGCAGAAATTTCACACCACAGAGAGTTTTGCATACCTCCATGTTTATAAATGTCACAACCTAAAAAAATAAAGCAACAAAGTAAAAATTAACCAATCCACCAGGGCAGATGTGGCTAGTTACCACTCTCCAGAAGGTATAGAATCTGCATTAGGCACAGGCATAGTTTTCCTTTTTAGGAACTTGTAACATAGTAGTATTATGTTTTCCAAAATGCTTCTTTCCTACTTACTGTTGTTCCTAGGTTGCCAAGATGGGTTAGCCAACAAGGCCTTAAAAATTAAGTACCACTAGTGATCAAATTAGATGACTCAAAAGTAGAGGGCTGGGATGTCCCTGGTGGTCCAGTGGCTAAGACTCTGTGCTTCCAATGTAGGGTCAGGAAACTAGATCCCTTATGCTAAAACTAAGACCCAGCACAGCCAGGAAAAAAAAAAAGTAGAGGGCTCACCATGTGGATTTGGACAAGACAGCCTGAGGGAGAAGGCAGAGAAATCAGGGGTAGTGTGCAAAATTGCTGCACAGATGCATCCTATGTGTCTTAGGAACATGCACAAGGGATTGAATATTGTTCTATGTGAAAACTAATGACACTGTGGTGGTCAGACAGAACAATACTTCAGATACGGTCTTGGCCATCTGAGAGCTTTGGTATGTTACAATGACTGCAAATCAGAGATACATGGTCACAATACTATGGAGATGCATTAATCGTAATCAGAGAGTTCTAGGGGCTTCAAGACAAAGAAACCCATCAAGATGCAGAAACAGCATATGCAGACTACATTTATTCAGTGCTTACTAGACACTGGGCACATAAGATACAAAAGAGCTGGGATGGGGGAGGTAAAAATTTGATATACACATTAATTTTACAGCTAATTCTAATTACTAGGGGAAGTACAAAATTTGTACAAGTTATACTTTATAATGAAATTTCAACGCCTGTCAAAAGGATAAGCTATACATACAATGCAATAAAAATGTTTTAAAATTGTGCTTAACATCACAGAACTACTCTGAAATGGGTTGGTAAAATACCCAAACACCATTCGTTCTTATTATACATATATATTTCACATTAAAGATTGCTGGTAAAGTACAAACACTTTGACCTCATTGCTGAAAAATCTATGGTTGACAACTATATACAAAATTCTTCTTAGAAACACTGCAGCATTGGTAGTCCAGCTCTCCTTTAAAGTCCACCTTATTTTCAGCTTAGCTTACTATCAAGTTGTTTCAGAACTGTTTATATTTCTTTTGTTTGATCATCTTCTTCCAGTTTCCTGATTTCATTTTTTAAACAATTTATAGTTTCACGACTTGCTTTTAATCTCTCTTTAAGCTCTGCGATTTCAAAGCTGGTTTTTTTTTTTGCAGCTTCTAATTTTTCTCTGGTTTTCACTTCAAGTTCTGCAACTAAAGAAAACAGACTGTTACTAATTTATTGCATTTTTCTCATATGTCAGAGATACGTCACAAAGTAATAAATGTGACATTCCGTTAGGTCAATGTTTCCATGATGAAATGCAAACAACTTAAGATATGTAACTTTAAACACAGGAGGGTGGGTGAGAAAGTTTGAACTCTCAAGAGAGGATCTAAGATGTTTTCTATTACAAAGAATAAAATTCGGGCCACTAGTATTTTAATTCACACTTAAGATTTAAGACATAATGTCCTTGTTTTTCTCTATTTATATATTAATTTGGAAATTAGGGAGTATATAGTCCAAGAGACTTCCAACTAACAAGACTTCACTAAAAAGAGTATTCTTAAATTTATGTACAGGTAAAATTTACATAAACAAAATCACACTGGTAAACCTGTATCTTTTTTCAAAACAGAGTAGTAACTGTCTAGGCTTGAATTCTAGCTCTACTAGTTGTGCCACTCTGAATAAGCTATTTTTTTAATCTCCATGCTCATTTCCTCATTTATAAAATACATATTATGATTGCAAACACCTCGTGATATTATTTGTTTAAAAGATTTAAAATGAATATCATCTGGCACATAAAAAACATATTCAATACTATTATGACAGAGGAACATTAAATATTTAAAACATTCTAGCTGGCTACGTAACAAATTACTAAAGAAAAATATCATTACTGCAAAATAGACTATATTTATTTAAATATTCCACTTGGATAGTGTAGTTCCATGTTTTATAGAGAGAAAAATGTCTACTATCATCCAACATTTCCACCTTGTAGACATTTCAGGTAATTGCTGCTGATGACTGTTAAGGAACAGCTGTACTTTTGTTAATGTAAAATGATCACTAGTTGGAAGCAGCATGGATTGAAGGAAAAAAACCAAAACCCTTTGAAGTCAGAAAGACTTGAGTTCAAATAACACTTTTGGTCCCTTACTAGCTGAATGCTGATATTTCTCTGACTTAATTTCTTCTTTCTATATAATACAGTTAAAACTTTGTATTTCACAGGGGATTTAGGATTAAGTAATACATGTAAAAAGCATCCAGCATGTTAAAAACACATAATGTGTTCTTATTTTGCTCACTGCTGATGACTTTCTTTTTGTGATATATTTTGTAACAGAACTAAACTTTAACATTGCCAAAACAATCCACATTTTTCTTTGTAATTTTTCATTGCTTTTATTTTTAAAATTATTTTTGAAAATAGGTAGTACATACACCTGATACAAAATTAAAAGGCTGAAAATTGTGTGGTAAATTCCTGTAAATAGTAACTGTTAGGTTGGAATAACTGTGCTTGTAATTTTGGAAGAATGCCAAGTGACTCTTAGAGGTTCTATTATTAATTTATAATTTCACTAGCATAGCATGCCTGTTCCCCTACTGCATCAACTTTTTGGTCTTAAATAATCTGGAGGGTTAAAAATTACATTTCAGAATAGTTTTAATTTGCCCTTCTGTTACTTCTGAGATTGACTGACCTTTCAATATGTTTAGGGGATATTTTTCCCTTTCTTTTTATGAACTACCTATTTATCCTTTCCTGTTTTCTATTAGGTTACTGGCCCCTGCCTTTTTAAAAACTGAGGTATAATTGACATACAACACATTAGTTTCAGGTGTACAACATAAAGAGTCAATACTTGTATATATTACAAAATGATCATCACAGTAAGTCTGAAGTTAACATCTGTTACCGTATATAGTTACGAATTTTTTTTTCTTGTAAGAAGAAATTTTAAAATCTACTCTCTCAGCAACTTTCAAATATGCAATATAATATTATTAACTATAGTCACCATGCTGTAAATCACATCACCACTTATTTATAACTAGAAGTTTGCACCTTTTTGGCCATGCCCCCCCAACCCCAACCTCTGGCAACCACTAATCTGTTCTCTGTTATTTTTGAGCTTTTTTTTTTTAAGAGTCTACATATAAATAAGATTACACTATATTTGTTTTTCTCTGATTCATTTCACTTAGCATAATGCCCTTGAGGTCCATCCATGCTGATGCAAATGAAAAGATTTCTTCTTTTTAATGGCTGAATATTATTCCATTGTGTGTGTGTGTGCATGTGTATATATGTGTGTATGTGTGTGTATAAAAAACACTTCTTTATCCAGTCATCTATTGATGGACATTTATGTTGTTTTCCTATCTTGGTTATTGTAAATAATGCTGTAATGAACATGGGGTGTATATATCTTTTCAAGTTAGTGTTTTTTTTTTCTTCAGAGCCACATCCAGAAGTGGAATTGTTGGATCATACGACAGTTCTACTTTTATTTTTTTGAGAACCCTCCACACTGTTTTCCATAGTGGTTGCACCAATCAACATTGAATATGGGTTTCCTTTTCTTCACATCCTTGCCAACATTTGTTATTTCTAGTCTTCTTGATAACAGCCATTCTAACAGACATGAAGTAATATCTTTGTGGTTTTGATTTGCATTTCCCTGATGATAAGTGATATTGAGCATATTTTTGATATCTGTTGGCCATCTGCATGTCTTCTTTGAAAAAATATCTATTTGGCTCTTCTGTCCGGTTTTAATTAAATTGTATGCTTTTTTTGGCCATTGAGCTGTATGAATTCTGTATATATTTTGGAAATTAACTCTTTATCAGATACATGATTTGCAAATATTTTCTCCCATTCAGTAGGTTCCCTTTCAATTTTGTTGATGGTTTCTTTTGCTCTGAAGCTTTTTAATTACTGGTTATTGGCCTTTTAAAATGATGTGCAGGAGCTCTTTACATAGAAAAGAAGTCATTTGTGATAGAAGTATAATATTTCTTTTCATGGCTTGTCTGTCTTTACACTTGGTTGACAATGCAGAAATTTTTACCCCTTTGCTCCCCTACTCTCTCCATATCAATTAAAAGACATACACAGAGTGAAAGCAGGCATCCCCGGTGGCTCGGTGGTAAAGGCTCTGTCTGCAATGCAGCAGACGTAAGACAGGTAGGTTAAATCCCTGGGTTGGGGAGATCCCTTGGAGAAGGAAATGGCAACCCACTTCAATATTCTTGCCTATGAAATCCCATGGACTTCTGGGCTTCCCTGGTGGCTCAGATGGCAAAGAATCTGCCTGCAATGAGGGAGACCTGGGTTCTATCCCTGCGTTGGGAAGACGCTCTGGAGGAGAGCATGGCCACTCCAGTGTTCCTGCCTAGAGAACTGTCATGGACAGAAAAGCCTGGTGGGCTACAGTCTATAGGGTCACAAAGAATCAGACACAACTGAAGTGACTGAGCACACACATGGATTTCCAGAGAAGCCTGGTGGGCTACAGTCCATGGAGCCACGAAGAGTTGGACACGACTGAGCAACTAAACAACAGCAGCATGAAAGGCACAGAGGCTGGGACACAGATGTAGGAGACAGACAAGAAAGAAAAATGCATTACAGTGTCATGAGGTAATTAGGGAGCTATAAAGCAGACAGGATTCATACCAAGGGGAAAGAGTGTGTGTGTATATATATGAATATATATATATATATATACATACACATAAATATATATGAATATATATATACATACACATAAATATATATGAATATATATATATATATACACACACCAAGGAACGCTTCTTGGCAGAAGTAAAATCTGAACTGAGTTTTAAAGAATAAGATAGGAATTAGACGAAGTGGGACACAGCAGGCCTTGGAGACAGTACAGAAGGATTTGGGAAACAACAAGGACTTGATGACTGTAACAGGTAGTTTTAAATCTAGTCAGGAAGACTTAATTTAACTCATCTGTCAGAGGACAGCATTCATTATAGATATAGATCTTTGTTCTTCAACTTACTCACCATATTCTATTTTTGACAAATCATAAAACTGCCAAGGGTACCATATATTGGAGAAATGGGTTAATTAATGATAAGATCCTAGAAGAAAACATTTAAGAACTTGTTTTAGTCTGTTCTCGTTTTCTGCTTCCTATATATTAAATGTTTACACATACATTTAAGATATATATATATATGTGCATATATATGTGTGTGTCCATGTGTGTATGTATGTACACATGTGTATGTATGTATGTACGTGTGTGTGTATTCAGTCGTGTCCGACTCTTTGAAATTCCATGGGCTGTAGCATATATAAATATATATAAAATTTCTATTTTAAATTCCAAATGAAGCCTCAATTTACAGCAAATCAATCCAAAGAACAATTATTAGTTTTGCAAAGCAAATGTAACTCACTGGTTAGAAGTACAGGCTTTTTACAAAGAGAAACAACAGCTTATTGGTTAAGAGCACAGACTCTGTGTGGGTTTAAATCTTGGCTCTGCTGAGTGATTTGGGGCAAGATCAAAACTCTCTATGGAAAATGGGGTTAACAGTAGTACCTCCTTCTGAGGGCTATTAAATGAATTCCTAAGGGCTTCACTTGTGGCTCAGCTGGTAAAGAATCTGCCTGCAATGCAGGAGACCTGGGTTCAATCCCTGGGTTGGGAAGATCCCCTGGAGAAGGGAAAAGCTACCCACGCCATTATTCTGGTCTGGAGAATTCCATGGACCGTATAGTCCATAGGGTTGCAATGAGTCAGACACGACTGAGCAACTTTCACTTCACTTAAGAAATGTAAAGCACTTATCTAGTACATGTAAGCTCTATTAAGCATTCAATATCAGTTTAGTTATTCCTTGTAGAAGTAAACTTCTATTAAAAGCTAGACCATTTGGGCTTAAATCAATTTCTGCAGGTTTACCAGTATAAATATCTTTATAAACTTTTAATATGTTTTATAATGAACAACCTCTATCCCATTACTCTATCTACAAATATTACTATGCTTCTAGACCCTAAGTTCTGAGGACTGCCTAGGAGACTGGGCTGTACCACTAACTCGTATTAATGTGGGCAAGTTTCTTACCAATGTGTGCCTCAGTTTCCTTGTCTAAACAGATTACCTAAAGAAGTTATTATAGATATAAATGAGCTTATACATGTACAGATTAGAAAAGTACAAATGGTAAGTACTCAACAAATCTGATATTATTACCAAATATTGAGGATAATGTTCTCAAACTGGTAAAAGTGTATCTATCTGTTTTTACACCTTTGATTAATATTCCCAAATTGTTTTCCTAAAAGGCCTATTCACATAAACATTTCATGAGAACACAGTGTTCACCACATCCTTACTAAGCACAACTATGAAAGATTTCTTTTGCATATTTGATACAAATACAGCCATCCATTATTATTGGTTTGCATTTTAAAAATTACTAGCAGGGTCAAATATTTTTCTTTTTATTTACTAATCATCTTTCTTCTGTCTGTACACTCCTTTGTCTATTTATCAACTGAAGTTTAAAACTATATTCTATTTTTTATTTTAGAGTTTTACAAATATTATTGTCATATTTTCCAAAAATCTATTTTTTCTTTTTTCGCCCTTTTGAAATGCGTAAGTTACATATCTTTTGCAAAAAAAATTTTTTGTCTTTTAATGTAATTTCTTCTAACACCTCAAATTTAGAAAGTCTTCCCTAGCCAGGATAGACAGTCCTTTCTCTAACTTTTTAAACAGGTTAACTGATATAAAAAAAAAAATTTAGGGACTTCCTTGGTGGTCCAACTGTTAAGACTCTGCACTTTCAATACAAGGGGCACGGGTTTGATCCTTGCTGGGCCATATGCCACATGGTATGGCAAAAAAACTCAAAAAACAATTAACTATCATTAATTAAAATGGAATTGATCATTGCTATGAAGCAATGATCTAAATTAAGTTTTCTTCGCAAAAGTTATCAACTGTGCCAATACCATTTACAGTATCTTTTTCTTCCTTATATAGATTTGATGCTGTTAAGAAAATAACCTCAAGATAATACAAAAAATTCAGTTTTCTAATAAAAACTTCCCAAGGTTGGGGCTTCTCTGGTGGCCCAGTGGTTAAGAATTCAGCTGCCAATGCAGGGGACACATGTAGACCCCTAGTATGGGAAGATTCCACGTGCAGTGGGGCAGCTAAGCGCATGCTCCACAACTACTGAGGCTGTGCTCTAGAGCCTCTGCTCCCCAACAAGAGAAGCCACTGCAATGAGAAGTCCATGCACTGCAATGAAAAGTAACCTCCACTTGCTGGAATTAGAGAAGGACTTCCTGCAGCAACAAAGATCCAGCGCAGCCAAAAATAAATCTGAAACATGGACCAAGGAGTCTAACATGTGCATGAGTCAGGGGCTCTGCACAAAAGCCAGGCGTGGGGGGAGGTGGGGGTTGGAGCGGATCGTGCTTGGGGCCTGAGGGGTTTTAGGTCACGCCAGTTGGCGAAGCGAGCGCACAGAGTGAGCGGTGATAATGTCGGCCACCCACCTGCCTTGAAAAAATAAACTAAATAAATTAAAAAAAATTTTTTTCCAAGGTTATAAAGCTCCACATATAAGCTTTAATATAGCAAAAGTAGTTTGTGGAAAAGTCTTTTTATAAAACACATTTGTTTTTACTATTACACATATATGAATTAATGATATTAGTCTTGTTGAAAACACAGAAATGCAGGCACTTGAACTTTAAAAGAGAATTTTCCTCTATGAATATGAAATGGGAGAAAAATTTATAACGAAGAGAAAATGACCAGTAACAAATTAAAACAGCATATTACTAGTGCTTTTTACCTTTTCGAAGTGATCATATACATTTCTGTTTTATGTTCACAACAAAGTAGGCCATATTTTCAGATGTAGACAATGAAGCATAAATCCTTTTAATGAGTGTGATTTGAAATTATAAATGACTACCAAGTGGCAATTTTAATCAGTATTCAGATCATTTAACTCCTAGTCATGGGTTTCATGAAAACACCAACAAAACACTACTATAACCATTAATGGTTAAACAGCAACCCCCCCCACCCCACCCCCGCATTCTCATCCCCTTACCCTTTTCTTTTACTGGATCACTTCTTTCAGCCTACACCTACACTTACTGGACTACTTCCCCCAGAAAACACTGGCCTCTGGACCCCAAACCCTGCTTTTCCTACTGCTTCAAGAGCTACTTTCCCTTTACAGGTCAAACTCCAAGACAGGCTTATCCATAGCACCTGTCTCCAGTGTCTCATCTCATTCTCTCTGGATCCACTTCAACTGATGTTCTGTCCTTACTATTCTCCTTCAACTGCCCCATTAAGGCACCAAGGAATTTCACGTTGCTATTGCCTATTTCTTGGCTCTTATCTTACTTGCCCTATAAGAGGTACTGGACACAGCTAATGACTATTTCCTGATGAACCTTCTTCACTTGGCTCTAGGATATTATGTGCACCTAGCTTTACTCCCTCCACACTCATGTTTATCTTTTTTTTTATTATTAATTTCCTTAGTCGGTCATCTTCTTAATCTCTAAATTTTGGGAAAGCCCAGGGCTCAATCCTTGAACCTCTGTTTATCTTCACTTACTCTATTGATGATACCATATGGCGTCACAATTTATAAATCCATCTATATGCCCAGACCCCTCCTTGAATATGACTTTGAGTACAATTCCCTTCTCATCATCTTCACTTACATATCTTACAGGCATTTCACATCCATCATGTCCAAACTTTACTCCTAATCTTTCCCCTCAAAGCTGCCCCTCCCAGACTTCCCATCTCTATGAAAAGCAACAATAATTTTTTGTTTGTTTGTTTCCTTCTTCAGGCCCCAAACCTTAAGAGTTATGCTTTGTATTAATATACCTTCTTCTCTCACATCTTATTAAACCATCAGCAATCCTATTGTACCTATCTTTAAAACAGAACCTCCACTGCTGTCCCACTGGTACTACTCACAATTTGGTCACATCTGGACGATTGCAACAGTCTCCTAACTACTCTGCTTCTACTCTTTCTAGTTTATAGTCTACTCTCAACATAGCAACCAGTGACATTGATCTTTTGAAAATGTTACTCTTATAATGTCAGTCTGCTGCTAAAAACCCACAAAAAAACTTCACATCTCCTTGTGTTTAAAAATCTGAAGTCCTTACAGTTACCCGTAAGACCCTGTTTGACCTGGTCCTCTATTAACTTCTTACTTCTTTGGCCTCGTCTCCCACTCCATGTTCCCTCTATTCCAGTCACACTGGCCTTTGAGCTGGTCCTCTGTTAACTTCTTTGGCCTCATCCCCCACTCTGTGGCCCCTTGTCCCCTCCACTCTAGTCACACTGGCCTTTCTGCTGTTCATCGAATACGCCAGGCCTGCTCTTACCTCAGGGCCCTGCCCTTGCTGCCTCTCTACACATAACATTCCTCCCTCATGCAGCTGCAGGGCTCATTTCCCCACTCTTTTTGGTATTTGCTCAAATGCCACAATTTCAGGAAGCATTCTCTGACCTGATATTTAAAACTCTAACAATCTCCTTGCACCAGAAGCACTCCCTCACCTGCTCTAGGTTTCTCCATGCCATCCAATCACTACCTAACGTTTTATTGTTCTATTTATTGAATATTTCTCTTCCTTCCACTAGAATGTAAGCTCCATGAGGACAGGGCTTTTGTCTGGTTTATCTGCTTTATCTTCTGAACCCAGAACAATGCTTGGCATAGTACTGATGCTCAATATATATTGTAAGCAAATAAATGAAAGATCAAAGGAACAACTGAATAGATGGTGACATAAATGTCAACATGGGGTTGGTAAATAGGTTTCATCTTGAATGACAAATGCAAATGATTGATACAGATGCATGAAATGTGTACAGAGAGAGACAGACGCTAGTCACAGTACACTAAAGTATAATTATGTTCTGCAAGGTTCTTCACACCGATCGTTAGCGAAGACTAGTACACACAGAAAATGACTGAGTGACAGGTTAAGTGAGATTAATGACAAGCTACACTTAAATGGAATTAGTGAATAAAAGACAAACTATTTCAGAGTGTGTGAGCAGCTGTCTTTTACCTTTTTGAAAGTTGGCCTATTCTGAGAACTATTTAAAGCATCCTTCTTACCTGTTCTTTAGTAATACATATTTTGTTTTCTAACTCCTAAAAATTCTACCTATACATAATAAAAAAATTTAATAGTCACTTATCATACAATCCTTTCACCATCACTGAATACATTATTACTCAGAATTAATTATAAACACATGGCACTTACATTCTGTTTCATGCTTATAGGCTCCTAAGGTAAGCTGACGAGATGTTGTCAATAATTGCTGCATCATTGCTGTTGGGTCTTGAAATATCTAATGGGATAGAATGGAAAAAAAAGCCCTGTAACGTCAAAATCGACAAACTGAAAATGCTTTAAAAATTCTCATTATAAAATCTTCTTACCATTTCATCATAAAACTCTGAAACCACTGTTTTTTTCCCCAACATTGCATTGGTGTCTGACTGAAACAGCTTTAATAAATGATACAGTGTTACCTGTGAAATAAAAACAGATATGACATCTGTGGATGGTTTTTATCATCATCATGTGAGATTATCATTTCTCTAATTGATTTACAGTTACAGAAGTAACTACTAAAGAAAAGCAGTGCTGCTGCTGCTGCTGCTAAGTCGCTTCAGTCGTATCTGACTCTGTTCGACCTCATAGACAGCAGCTCAACAGGCTCCTCCGTCCCTGGGATTCTGCAGACAACAACACTGGAGTGGCTTGCCATTTCCTTCTCCAATGTACGAGAAAGTGAAAAGTGAAAGGGAAGCCGCTCAGTCGCGTCCGACTCTTCGCGACCCCATGGACTGCAGCCTACCAGGCTCCTCCGTCCATGGGATTTTCCAGGCAAGAGTACTGGAGTGGGGTGCCATTGCCTTCTCCAGTAAAGCAGTAAACCTATCAATTTCACGATCTTGTCTCAACTACAACTTACAGTGGCAGATCATCCAAACTCTGACTGTACTTTTATTTTCCTATTAGGTATTAACATCTATCCATATCTATTCAATTTGTATGCTACAAAGAGGATAAGTAAAGACTGGCTACAAAACATTCCAGAGTGACTATATATAAAAATAACACAAGATACGACTATGCAAATTAAATTGGGAAATCACTAAGACAAAAAGTTTTTTCTTATACAAATGAAATCTGCTTAACTGTGACAGGTAAAGTTTACAAATTCACTGTGAGGAAAAAAAGATTTGATTTCAAAAGGAATGATCAATACTAAAATATTCAAGTTTTAAAGGACAAGTTAATTTCTCTGGTGTAATATTAATAATAAGATTATAACATAAGTAGCATAACAAACAAAAAGTTAGCCACTGATAATTCATTTCAGCAAAAGCAACCTCTCTTAAAAATACTTGGAAACAGATATAATAAGACATCAATACAAAAGCTTTGCAGCACAATGTATGATTATTTGAACAAAACAAAATCTAGCAGGTAAAACATCAAGAGTTCATGGTGAAGTTGGAGAACCGAGAGGCCTCGAAGAATTTTCCAAGTCAGCTAAAATCATCATAAAAAGCAGGCATCATATTTAAAGCAGATAACTTGACAAATTTCTGGGATGACAGAAAGCAGATGAGACTACACCAATAGATAAACCATAATGGGGAAATCCATAACCTAAAAACTTAGGGAAGAAAACTACATCAGAGGTGAGAGACAGTGGCCCCAGTGAGGCCCAAGAGAGACTGGAAGCTCAAAATTGGCAGGTGTAGAAATCAAGAATGCTTTGGGTGGCTGGGTTGGTTAATCTTCCTTCTCCTTTCACTCACGGACAAGAGAGTATATCCTCCTGTGGATCCTAGAATTCTTCACCCAATCAATCAAATATGAAGTAGAAATAAAGATATTTTTAGAGAGCATTGACTGTGAAAATGTATTTCTTAGGCATCCTTTCTGAAGAAACTACTCCAGCAAAATGAAAAAATAAAGAAATATGAAGATAAAGGATCATGTATCATCCTCAGGAGTTGAGAGGCACTATCTAAAATAGAAAAATTCAAACTTAGGGATTTAAATACATCAGATACATGGGAGTTAATTCCTAGAGGAACCGAAAACAGTAACTGTGGTTTTCCTGAAGAAGGGGTCAGAAATGGGGTTACTTCTATATTATGGGGTTAAATTGTGTCCCCCAAAAGATAAGTTGAAGTATCAATACTTACCCTCAGTACCTGTGAATGTGACTGTATTCGCAAGTAGAATCTTTGCAGATGTAATCAAGTTAAGATGAAGTCATGGGGGGGCCCCTAGCCCAATATGACTGATGTCCTCATAAAAAGGGACGAGAACGCAGAGACGGGGAGGGAGAGACAGCCATGTGACAAAGGAGGCAGAGCCTGGAGTTATGCTGCCACAGCCAAGGAACACCTGGGGCTACCACAAACTAGAGGCAAGAAAAGATCCTCCCCTAGAGGCTTTGGAGAGAGCATGGCCAACACCTTGAAACTGGACTTCTAGTCTCCAGAACCAAGAGGATAAACTGTTGTTTTTACCCATTCAGTTTGTGATACTGTTATGGCAGCCATAAGAACCTAACACAGGAAGCTTGCACATTTTATTTTTTAATCTTTTTAAAAACTATATATTATATGTTTTATAATTTGAGCAGTATTGAAAACTACATCATAAAACTGTCCTTTCCCAAACTTACTCAGATTTTGCGAGGCACTCATGCAGATACAGAAAATGAAAAATTTCAAGACAGATGTCTCTAATTTACACTGATGCTTGAAGATTCTTAGAGCAATGAAAATGCCTATACCTGCTGGCAATGTTTCTAGGAATAAAACCCTAATATTAGTATTTTGCTTTTAGAAACAACCATTTCTTTTACATAGTGGCCTGACCTGTAATAGGTTACCGGATAATGGAAGCAAATCACAAGTTACCCATGTCTTTCTTTCATAATTTAAATAAATGTTCATATGACTTATTTTCTATAAGCATCAACTGAAAAACTATAATAATTTCATTACACTAAAGGAACACGAGCACAGTTTGGAGTGGATAAAATTCAGGTCCACGTAGATCTACATGAAAACCTATCAATAAATTAGTCACTGCAGAAGTGCAAAAGAATTTATTGCCTTCCTCTCCTAAGAGTAGACTTTGAGAGCTGTCTCATAAAGAGGTTACATGATATAATGATTTCTTTCAGAGATGTATTTTCCAAGGAGGTGAGATGGGGGAGACAGATGAGGAGGCAGGCAGATAAAGCAGCACATTCTCAAAATAAAATGAATTCAAAGTAACCTTACAAAGTTAACAAGAACCTCAGCTCTAATAACATTATTAATTTCTCCCTCTCCCCTCTCTCAGTATCTACCATATTCTGTGCTCTATATTCCCAAATAGACTATTTTGATCAAGGATAGGTGTAGTGTCTGATCTTTGTATCCTGCCCCCTGAGAAGTATCTTGCAAATAAATTTAGTAATTTTTTGCCATATAGAGTATCTGCGAGAGTATCTCAAAAAGATAAGAATGGTAGGAGATACGGAAACGTTACCACATGGAACACATGGAAGATATTTAAATAACCATTCAGATGGATCTTCAGGAGAAAAAAAACAAACTAATCTACGAATAGTTATCAGGAAAAAGTTCAAGAAAGCGTAATATAAAGTAGAACTTTCTGAAAACTAGAACTTCTCCAAATCTGAACAGGATGTTTCACTTCATGATGGAAGTCAGTCTTCTTTTCTTACTATGCTGGAGGGGCTAAAGGAAATTTTTATGTAGTGGTCTATGTCTACCGCTCCTAAATCTTACTGTACCTCAAAATTACCTGGGGGTGCTGGCCCCTCTCCAAACCTATGAATCACCATCCAGAGAATGGGGACTAGATGTCTGAACTTCTAAAAAACACCTCAGGCATTTCTGGCGTACTTAGTTCGGAACTAATTCTCTGTATCACTGGCCCAGGTGCTTTTCAACTCCTTTAAAAGCACACAGTTTTACAAATGTAATCGGATAATTAAAGTGTAAATGTTTGGTGCTGAAGGAATGAACTCAGTCTACCAAGATGAAAATTAATGATGGTGAATGTTAAAACCCTGAAAGTGGAGTTAAACACCGGCCATACAAATGTGCAATGAAATAGCCTGAGTTGTAACTCTTTGTGTTTAACAATAAAACAGGCTTAGTGGTTTTAGTCCAAAGAGTAAAGGAAAGAGTATGACATCTGAATGCAAACATACAGGTTCAAAAACTAGCTCTACCACAATTAACTGTATTTTTGAGCACAAGACTTTATCCCTGAGCTTTGGTATCCTTATCTCTAAAACGAGGATCTCACCAATCTCACCAAGTTGCTGAGGGCTCAAAGTGAAAACTTTTGGGACTTTTTACATTATCTAGCAACGATCTGAAGAAGAGAGCAAATGATGAAAAAGTCAGTATATAATTAGGAATCATGAATAAGATAAAGCTGCTAGTACTGATGACAGTTTGAAAAAGTAAAAAGCCATTCTAGGGTTTTTAACTAAAAAACTGGACACTCCCATTTCAGAGAGTGTATGGACTCAACTTGTTTATTACTAATAACCAAAAAATACTAATGAATTTTAGACATTTTTTTGCTGTAGTTATCATATAATTTCCATGATTTCTTTCAAATAACTGTTCATACTATATTCCTTCTTTTTATACTTGGAAAATAAAAGGTTTTTGAAAGGCACTTCATTTAAAAAAGAAAAACCTTAATGCATGGCAAGATATAGCAAGACATAAACTTACATAAAGTATACCTGAATAAAAAAATGTCAACATACAGCTTGTATATGTTGTGTAATGTACTATTACATTTTCACAATTACTAAAAAATCCATTTTATATCTACAAAGAGTAACATTACTCACAGGTCTTTCATTAGGATCAATGAAAAATATTTTGATGATTATTTCGAATTCACCCCATCCTGTTTCAGTAATCTCATATGGAGGCTTAGTAACAACTAAAAGAAAGAAAAAAGAAAACAATTAGGAATTTTAAATTGCTGATACAGTTTCCTAGTTCTTTTAAATTTTGTATATTATGAATCACAGAACTACTGTACCTCTTAAAGGATTGCCATAGCTTTCATGTAATTTAAATTGGATTTTCTTCACATATGCTGACATATCCTAAAATACAGAGGAATTAATTAGTTCTGCCATCTACATATAAAAGTTAGGAGGGAAATACATTGAACACATGTACTAATTTTACAGACAAGAAATGCCTAAGAAATATGAATTACAACCTGGAGGTTTGTTTTTTATTTTAAACAGAGGAAGCTTGTGCCAGATTCTTTCATAATTCATCATATATATAAATATATATGTCTCTATTCACTTGCGTTGCAAATCCTATGTTTATGTACCTCTGAGTATTGTTTGATATATCTGTTGACAATATTCAAAATCGATTCTGATTTTTCCATAAAAACAAGTACATTTCTTCCCTGTGGTAGTAGAATCTTATCATTACTTCATTTTATTGCTCAATAATATTTCACTGTATGAATACACCATATTTTATTTATCCACTTATCAGTTTGGAGACATTTGGGCAATTATGAATAATGTCACTATGAATATTTACATACAAGTTTTTGTGTGGACTTTGAAAGATTTTTGTCTTTTAATTTTGCTTAATACAGGACAGTATAAATGCTGAAGAAGAAATATTATCAAGCTTAGTTAGTTTCACTATTTTAATTCATTCTTTTGGTGAAATATACCAAGAAAAGATAATAGAAATCGAAGGTCAACTAGAATCTTCTTTGCCCTTGAAATTAAGATAACTTTGGGTTGCATCACTACTTGCTGTGCTGTATTTTGCTCAATCTCAGCTCAAGAGGCCTATATTCAACTAGTCACCTTTAAACTGTGGCTGCACTGAGTTCTATGTGGGCATCCCTGGTGGTGCTGGTGGTAAAGAGCCTGCATGCCAGTGCAAGAGATAAAAGATGTGGGTTCGATCCCTGTGTGGAAGATCCCCTGGAGGAGGGCATGGCAACCCATTCCAGTATTCTTGCCCGAAGAATCCCACAGGCAGAGGAGCCTGGAGGGCTACAGTCCATAGGGCTGCAAAGAGTCGGACATGACAGAAGCAAGTTAGCACGCAGGCACTGAGCTGAGTCACTATAAACTGTCCTACATGGCAGTTTAATGTGCAGCATATTGTGTTTTATTTACCTCTAAATTGATCATCTCTTAATTTATTAAACATGACTGAACACAGTGTGGGGTTACATGGGAAGACGACCCTTAAAATTGACACTATAAAGTTATTTTGAATAGTTACTAGATTCCTTCACAAAATGTGCCCCCTCCTTGATAAAGTATAAGTCCAAAATTCTTCTCTCTTACATGTGGTAAAAGTATTTGAAGCAGGATATCTTTGTCATTATCAAGCTATGAATCTATCTTGTGGTATTTGGCACCATTTTCAACTTTTCAGAAGTTCACATCTCTTCATGATGCCTCTAAATGCTTTTTCAGTTGTTTCCAGAAGGTGACCAATGATAACATAAATTCTCACTTGCCTTATTGCTTCCACTATATTGGATCAATAACAGCTGACATACAGAATGAAGGGTTTTAAACCGAGGAATATTTATTCATTCAGTACCTACTGAATACCTACTAAGTACTGACTACATTCCAGGCATTAGAGATTTAGCCACACAACCAAACTACCAGAAGCCAGATTATGTAGCAGTTTTGTCTTTCATCTTCTCTGATAACCAAATTATAACTTAAATTTATCATTCCTGAAACACATGATTATATACTAGGCTACCTTAAGAGGTGGTGGATTAGAAGACATGCTATATACACAGGATAGTTCTTGTTACCATTGTTGTTGTTTAGCCGCTAAGTTGTGTCCAGCTCTTTTGCAACCCCATGGGCCATAGCCTGCCAGGCTCCTCTGTCCATGGGCTCTCCTAGGCAAGAATATTGGAATGGGTTGCCAATTTTTCCCAGGGAATCTTCCCGACCCAGGGACAGAACCCACCTCCTCTGCGTTAGCAGGTGAATTCTTAACCACTGAGCCACCAGGGAAGCTCATAACTTAATTTTAATTAGAAAACAGTTTTGGAAAATTGTTTTCTACTAACAAGTATACAAAGATGACAGCTCTTATTCTTTCAACTTTTGGGGTAACATTTGTACAATGGGCAATTTTTTTTTTTAATCTTTTTTTTAAAAAAATCTTTTTATTCTGTACTGCAATAAAGCTGATTAACAATGCTATGATAGTTTCAGGTGAACAGTGAAAGGACTCAGCCATACATATACACGTACCCATTCTCCCCCAAACTCCCTTCCCAATAACATTCAGCAGAGTTCCATGTACTACACAGTAGGACCCTGTTGGTTATCCTACAATGGGACAATTTTATTATCAGTTACTATAAAATGATATTACAATTTATCTTCAAGCAAAACAAACCATAGCTTCAAAAAGGTTTTCGGAAAAAGAAATATTTACCTCATTTCTATATGGTTTTACATATACTGTCCACTGATGGGTGTGCCCATCTTCTTCTCTTTTCTTTCCAAAATACCGTGCAACATTACCATAAACTATTGGTTTAACGATAGTAACACCCTAAAAGAAAAACAATTTTAACATAAATTAACATTGTATCATTACCCAAATAAACAGAAGGAAAGCTTTGAAAGCCTGATTAAAGAAATGGCAGGCATCCTAATGACCTAGGTTTGCACATACCATGGATTTCCCTTAACAGATCAATTTCAGACAATTAGCCTCATTTTATATTACCACAAATAACATCACAGTAATTACAATTCCCACTTTGAAAACGTCTATTTAAATCATATAAAGTACTTTGAGAGTTTCTATTTTTGCTTTGGTTTTTTTTTAAATAAAGAAACAGAAAAGGTTCTTTATTTACAAACTTTAAAGAACAATCAGGAAATAATAGTCACTAACTTTGATTGTCATCACCTGATGGTAATGTCCTTATTAATCAGCTTACAGCAGGGTTTTCCAAAGCACAGTACAAAAATTAAAGGCAGTTTGGAAGAGAATTTTTTGGTAGAATAAGGAAAGCATTTTCATTTTATTACTTGTGCTTACTTTAATCTGTATTAGAAAAACCACAACTACAACTAGCAATTCAAATCACAACTTCAAGAATAGTAATGCTTAGGAAGGGACTTTAAAAATTAGATTTAAACAAACAAGTTAAATATTACATTTGAATTCAGATAATGGCAGAGGCACTTGGAGGACTCAAGCTTGATAAACACTTGACTGATGGCATGTTTGCTACATTTGTGCTCAGTTCTGTGATGCATGTACGTGTTTCTGCGCACATCTCAGAACTGTAAAGGCAGATTATGATGAAAAGGAGAGAAAAAAAAATTTCAGGAGAAAATGCTGAATGTTGCACGTGAACTTAAGACTAACTGTTCAACAGTAAGAATGTACCTGAAAGGTCAAGACCAAGATATATCATATGTAAAAAGTGCTGGGCCAATGTAATCAACAAGTAATAAGAAGAGGAAAAGCGGTGAACAAATAGAAAAACTTTTTCTTTCCTTTTTTTTTAAACTTGTTATCCTGTATTGGGGTATAGCCGATTAACAAAGTTGGGATAGTTTCAGGTGAACAGCAAAGGGACTCAGACATACATACACACGCATCTATTCTCCCCCAAACTCCCCTCCCATCCAGTCTTCGAGAGTTGTACCTGATATACCTTAGGTTAGTTAAAAATGGAAAAACTTCATTGTGACTAGGCAATCCTCAGATAAATTCAATACCTATTAGCCTAAAGTTAATTCAGAAGAAGGCAAGCAGTTTGTATGGGAATTAAAAAAAAAAAATCACAGCAAGTGCACTTTTGGGGCAAACAAAGATAGGGCCTCACCTTTAAGGACTGAATAAATAAACACAAAGGAGCACTGACAAGGTGAGTAGATAATAGATTCCATAGTGCCAGTGTTGACAGGAATTTGTAGAATTCTTCAAATATTTAAAGGGCATTCATTTGCCAGCGGACTTTCTACTAGGATGAAATTTATCTAAATTGGAAAAAGGTGCTTACAAGATCAGGTAACAATCAGCAGGGAGAAGAAATAGGTCCCTAACTTTAAGTTTTAAATGACTAACTCACATCCATTTTTGGTGGAAGAGAATTTGAGGACTACAAGCCTAATCTCCGCACTTCATTTAGGACTTACAAGACTTTTAGAACCTAACATGATTACAAATTGAGAAAGCTCTGTAAGTTCTTCTCTGAAAGCTAATCTTATAATCTTTTTTTCTGTTTTCTTTTTTCCTTTATTTTTTATTATTATTTTTCAATCTTTTTATAATCCTCTTTTCTGTAGTACTTTCTTATCATCCCAAAATCTGGCCCCAAAGCAGAGGGAAAATATGTTTATGAAACTCCTGCTACTATGAATTTTACCTGGCCATCTCTTTCCCCTTCCATTTAATTTCAGTAGCTTTTGAAACTTTCAAGGAGCTCTCACGTTATAAGAAGCATTAAAGCACTGTGTATGACAACTGCATATACAGCATAAATTTATGTGAACAATATGACATGGAGAAGGATTCTTAAAACCTCTAGATTGGTGCAAAAATTGGATGATTTCTTTTTCAAAAAATTTTCCTTTCTGTGGTAAATAAAAATCTGAAGGGGGTAAAAACCAATGTTATATCAGGAACCAGCTGGTCGTGACATAAAAAATTAATGTGCCAGGTAACGTATTAAAGTGGGAGGGAAATTTGTCATGGTGTCAAACATCACGTTAGGCTCGATTATAACCTTAATTACAAACTAAGAAACTAACGTGTACTGAATGTTGCCTATGTGCCAGGCATCTTCTTTGCCTTGATTAATTAGTATCCTGGCCGTAGCCTTGAGGCTTTATGAACACTACGAACTTGGGGAAGTCTTCGGAACTTTTCTATCCGCCAGCTCTATCGTTACCACACTTTTAAATACTGGGAGTAACACTGCCTTTGTAAGGCTACAATAGGGGCTGAGAGGATCCGGTAAAGCATTCACCCACGTGCTTCGTTAGCACGGAATTGGCTGCTGTTATCCCACAATAGGTGGGTGCCCCCCGACCCCGATTTACAGGTGACCTGGGTTGGCAGCGGATGAACATCAAGCCAGGATCTGCCAGCCCTCCAAGTGGCTTCTTCCTTGGCGACGACGTCCATCTCTCCCCCAGGCACCAAGGATTATGTCAGTTTATTTTGGTTGGGATGGAAGGGAGGCGGCGACACCTGAAGTTGGGGCCCAATGAAACCCGATTTTCCGGTTTCAGCCTGAGGCAAGAAGGGGAGAGAGGGAACAAGCTGACCCTCCCCAGGCCGCGCTAGAAAGAGCCGGGACGAGAAAGATACTCCGTGAGGGGAGGCACCGGCCGCGCACTGACCTTCACTCTCCCGCCAGAGTCAGGCCCAAATTCGGCCATTCTCTTGAACATATTGTCTTACGGTAGAAGCCGCCGCCGCCAGGGAAAGAGACCGGGGCCGGCGGGCTCGCCGCTCCCTCAGAGACCCCACTCCTCCCGCGCAGGCCCAGGAGGAGGGTTTCTGGCCGAAGGAGGACGAGGCAACCTAGGAAGCGCCAACTCCTCGCCGCGAACGGCGTCCCGGAAGCCCATTCAGCTCCGCTATCGGTGAGGTCGGATCTGGAGTGGGCGGCAGCGGCGACGTTGTGCGCAGGCGCGATGAGCTCTCTTACACTGCGCACGCGCAGGGCCGGTGTGGGTGTCGCTGGACCAATCTCGGTTGGCAGGGTCCCAGCAGGCCGGGAATTTCCAGTCAGCTTCGCAATGACAGAAACTGGCTGTTGGAGGTGATACGTTGCCATCGCCAAAGCGTTACAGTTCTGAAATTATGTTCATGAAATCTCGTCTACTCACCGCTTTTCTTTGCGTTCACCTAGCCGTCTCAGGGGACGACAGAGGATGAGATGGTTGGATGACATCACCGACTCAATGGATGTGAGTGAGTAAACTCCGGGAGTTGGTGATGGACTGGGGGGCCTGGCGTGCTGCAGTCCATGGGGTCGCAAAGAGTCAGACACGACTGAGCGACTGAACCGAGAAGTCTCAGACTTGCATGGTTGCATCGATAATTTATTATTATATTTTTATTATTTATTTATTTTTAATTATTATATCATTTATTTACTATAATTTATTTACTGCCTTCTTCATCTCTTTCTTCCTTTTTCTGCTCAGTTTCGATTCTAAGATCCCTAACGTGACAACAAACCTCCCCTCCTTTGCCCTTTCTGTGGTACTAACTACTTTGCAAGTTTTGTTGTTTGTTGTTCAGTCGCTCAGTCGTGTCTGACTCTATGCCACCGCATGGGCTGGAATACACCAGATTTCCCTGTCCTTCACTATCTCCTGGAGTTTGCTCAAACTTCTGTCCATTGATTCGATGATGCCATCCAACCATCTCATCCTCTGGTGCCCCCTTTTCCTCCTGCCCTCAATCTTTCTGAGCATCAGGGTCTTTTCCAATGAGTCAGTTCTTTGCATCATGTGGCCAAAGTATTGGGCTTCAGCTTTCGCATCAGTCCTTCCAATGAATATTCAGGGTTGATTTCCTTTAGGATTGACTGGTTTGATTTCCCTGCTGTTGAAGGGACTCTCAAGAGTCTTCTCCAACACCACAGTTCAAAAGCATCAGTTCTTCGGTGCTTAGATTTCTTTATGGTCCAACTCTCACATCTGTACTTGATTACTGGAAAAACCATAGCTTTGACTATGCGTATATTTGTCAGCAAAGTTATGTCTCTGCTTTTTTTTTTCTTTCTTTTTTTTTTTTTAATTTATTTAGTTGCAGTATGTGGGATCTAGTTCCCTGACCAGGTATAGAACCCAGGCCCCCTGCATTGGGAGCAAGGAGTCTTAGCCACTGAGCCACCAGGGAAGTCCCAATGTCTCTGCTTTTTAATATGCTGTCTAGCTATGTCCTAGCTTTTCTTCCAAGGAGCAAGCATCTTTAATTCATGGCTGCAGTCACCATCCACAGTGATTTTGGAGTCCAAGAAAATAAAGTCTGTTACTTTATTTTTTCCCCATCTACTTGCCATGAAGTGATAGACCGGATGCCATGTTCTTAGTTTTTTGAATGTTGAGTTTTAAGCCTTCTCTTTCACTCTCTTCTTTCACCTTCATCAAGAAACTCTTTAGTTCCTCTTCACTCTCTGCCTTAAGGGTGGTATCATCTGCATCTCTGAGGTTATTGATATTTCTCCCTGCAATCTTGATTTCAGCTTGAGTTTCATCCAATCTGGCATTTCATATGATGTATTCTGCCTATAAGTTAAATAAGCAGGGTGACAATACATGTACTCCTTTCCCAATTTTGAACTAGTCCATTGTTCCATGTCCAGTGCCAGAGTCCCGCTCCAGCTGGTCCAGGGGTCCCCAAGGGATGAATGGCGTCAGCGAAAGGAAAAGAAAGGAGACAGAGAGTTTTTGATGGCCCAAAGACCATCGGTCCAAGGACAAAATCTTTATTGCTTTTAGTTTCTACTTATATAGCACATATTCTTCTATGTTCTTCTTCTTACAATATTTTTTTGTTCAGATCAACATCTCCTGATTCTAAGATGTGTTAAAAGTTTTTTCCTAATCCTTTGTCACATTTTGGTTACATGTTTACCCCAAAACCTATTTTTATTCTACTAAAACATAGTTAGTCTATGAATCATATTATTCCATCTACTTGTTCTGTACAGCCTGCTACTACAGCGAGTACAGCATCTTGCTTCAGTGACTATGGACTATAGCAATGTCTAAGGGCAAAAGTTTCTCATAGTACAGCCATTGTCAGCGGTGATTTGTTTACCATCTACCCACATACCACAAGACTATTTCTGACAGGGGCAAGTCTTCTGCAGTTTACCTAGAAACTATTTACAATACAATTGATGTATTTCTTTTCCGTTTATGCTTAGATTCTAAGGGGCACAAACATCTCTAGCATGAGAAAAGGCAATTGGCTTAGTTTCTGTAATTCTCCCTGATACATGACCCAAGTTTTCCAGTCATCAATAACAATCTCCTCATGAGGCCAGGTCACAATAGGCTTAAGGCTTGTTTTCCAAATGATCATGGCCTTATTCCCTGGCTGAATGTTAGGGACCCACCAGTCAGGGGCCTCAGTAGGTTTAATCATTTTTGAAGTGTTTCTCTGGAGCAAGGGATCATTTTTATTTTTCCTGGATTCTCATGACCTCATCATGGAAGCCCCTACAACTCCAGCCATCAAAGAATGAAACACAGTTAGCCACAACAAAAGCATAGAAACATGAAGGAGGGAAGGTTCCGATCCTGGAGAGAAACCGCTTTTCAGTTTCTTCTTGAGTGGTGCCATGACTTTATCATCTGGCAGTAGATCCAGAATGGCTCCCAACAGAAAGAAAGAAACACAGCTAGCCACAACAGAAGCATAGAAACAGGAAGGAGTGAAGGTTCCGATCCTGGAGAGAAACCACTTTGCAGTTTCTTCTTGATTGGTGCCGTGACTTTGTCATCCGGCAGTAGTTCCAGAACAGCTCCCAACATCGTTGCTTCTTGACCTGAGAAATACCCTACAGAAAATAGGCAGTTTAGCTAAACACATGCCTGGTACCAAGACTTCATCTGTCACTTAACTCTAAAATACTGGCAACCAGGCCTTTTTTTTTTCCTAGTAGAGAATAGAGAGAGGCTGCCCTGGGAGATGTGACCAGTCTAAGAGGAGAGATCTAAGGAGCCTCAGTGAAACTGACTCAACCAACCAGGTCATCCTTCAGTGAAGTACACATGGTCAAATCCACATAGGCCCTTGGAACTTCGGATGACTTTTAAAGTTTCCCAATCCTAAATTTAAGTAGATAACCAAGGATTGCCAAATAACAGAGAAATGCTTCTAGTATGAAAGATATAATCCAAAGTAAACAAACAAAGTGGCAGATTAAAGGAAACAGAGAAGTCAATTAAAACCAAAATCAATCAAACTGTTAATGTTAATATGCTGCTTAGTTGCTCAGTCATGTCCAACTCTGTGACCGCATGGACTGTGGCCCACTAGGCTCCTCTGTCCATGGGGATTCTCCAGGCAAGAATATTGGAGTGGGTTGCCATGCCCTCCTCCAGGGGATCTTCCCAACCCAGGGATCGAACCCAGGTCTTCCACATTGTGGGCAGATTCTTTACCACCCAGGCCACCAGGGAAGCCCAAGAATACTGGAATGGGTAGCCTATCCCTTCTCCAGGGGATCGTCCTGACTCAGGAATCGAACCGGGGTCTCCTGCATTGCAGGTAGATTCTTTACCAGCTGAGCTCCCAGGGAAGCCGTTATTATACTATATCCAAAATATACTAAATATAGCCCTTATTAATACTATATACAGAATAAGAAATAGCAACCATGACACAAAAGAAGGAGAAAAGACTATCATAAATGAAAAGGACTTGTTGGAAATTAAAACTGTGATAACAGAAATGAAAAAAAAACTCAGAGCAAGGTTAGACTAATGAAATTCTAGCTGCCTCTGAAGACCTGAGAGGAGATTTAAACGGAAGACATAGATAGTAGTAGGGATTGCGAGGTACAAACTAGCATGTATAAAATAAACTGAGACTTCCTTGGCCGTCCAGTGGTTAGGACTCTTCACTTCTACTGCAGGGTGCATGTGTTTGATCCCTGGTTTGGGAACTAAGATCTCACAAGCCATGCAGCACAGTCCACAATAAATAAGTTACAAGGATATATTGTACCATACAGGGACTATACCCAATATTTTATAATAACTAAATGAAATATAACCTATAAAAATTGTGAATCACTATGTCATACACCTCAAACTTAGTAATACTGTACATGAACCATACCTCAATAAAGAAAAAAGAGACCTAAAGTTTGGGAGTTGAACTAATGATAGATACAAATCAAGGTAAGCCAATATAACAATTATGCAGTTACTGGCTCTAGGGAAAATAACATCTTGCATAAGACAAGAACGTAATTATATTTACAGCTATGCAAATACTGAGTATTGATCTTAAAAAGTGTATGTAATTACATTGGAAGGATGGGTTTTAGGGAAAGGTGCCATGTGTGATGAGATACAGGAGGAGGAAATAGAACTTAATCCTTAACTTCCACTGTAGGAACCAACACCAGGAACAATACAAGCCTGACACTTTAAACCATAGGAGAAAATATAAATTCTTTTTTTTTTCCGGTCATATTTCACAGCTTCTGAGATCTCAGTTCCCAGACCAGGGATTGAATCCAGGCTATGGCACTGAAAGTACCAACCTTAGAGTTAGGCCACCAGGGAACCTCCTAGGATTCGTTTTTAAATTAATTAAATTTATTTCTTGGCTGTGCTGGGTCTTTGTGCTGCGCAGGGGCTTTCTCTAGTTGCAGCAAGCGGGGACTACAGTCTACCTGTGCTCAGGCTTCTCATTTCGGTGGCTTCTCTTGTTGGAGAGCATGGGCTCTGGGGCACATGGGCTTCAGTGGTTACAGCCGCGGGGTTCAGTAGTTGCGGTGCCCGCTGCCTAGAATTCCTAACATTAAGCTAAAAAAGTAGAAAACTGCTGCATGTGAAGAGGGAAAAATGGGGAGTTACATAAAAATCTTGTAGAACTATCTGACTGTAAACACTGAGAATTTATAACTTCGTAAAAATTTTAAATGATTTAAAATTAATTTGTATAATAAACATGTATTTAATTGAAAAATATTGTATCTATGAATTATATTAGTCACTCATGACTATAACTTTTAGTAATTCCCTTTGTGCCTGCTAAGTCGCTTCAGTCATGTCCAACTCTTGCGACACTATGGACTGTAGCCTGCCAGGCTTCTCTATCCATGAGGTTCTCCTCCAGGGGATCTTCCCAACCCAGGGACTGAACCCACATCTCTTACATCTCCTGCACTGGGAGACAGGTTCTTAAGCACTAGCGCCACCTGGGATGCCCCTTAGCAACTTTAAAAAAAATGTTTTTAAAGTAAGTCTGCTAAATACAAATGGAAGAAATGTGCTCAGGGCTCAGTTATAATTAGTACCACATGAAAGCCCAGTTTTAATCTGGAATACCACTCTGCGTTTCAAATAATATCCTGATATGAAAGTAAGCAACACTGGAACTGAGTTTCTTTTTAAAATGATGAAACTTTCATACTGATTTTTACCTTGTTCTCTGAATAAGGGTGAAAATTTGGTTTGGGAACTTGATTGTATTAAAATAACAGGTATCAGTAAGACATGACATATCAAAAACACTAAGCAAAATCTCCAACAAGAATTGCTTTCTCTCTTAGGCCACTTTTGCTAATCTCTGGTTGTTTCTTCAGTCAGCCATTGTTATGGGTCAGTCCTGGTGCTTCTTAGATATATCTTATCTCTGCATCTGAGCTTTTACTCTTCAAGCCACTCATTCTTCGTACACCTCTGGATATCTTGATATGAATAAACCCATATTCTTTCCTGTTGATTCATATCAAAATGGTCCCAGAATCCTGAAATCTGAGGATGCACCTGAGTTGGTCCCCTCTCCTGTCCTCCAGGGGACTGGTCACATAGATCTGAGACCTGACCCTTGGAGCTGCAGAAACTGCTGTACTAGAATTACGTGAGATTGGAGAGTAAAAAACTCTCAAAATGCCCAGCATGGGGGAACATGCTAAATCCTCAGGGAGATTCATTCAAGCAGCTGGTTTTTATTGAGCATATATCATGTTACACGCACTGTTCTACGTATTGGGAATATGGGCATAAACAAGAGGAAAAACTTCTGCCGTCCTTGCTGTAAAAACAGTGTCCCAGCATGGTGTGTCAAGGATGAAACGCAGTAAAGATGTCCCGATGTGGAAGAAGGGGTGACCCCATGAGCCTGAGTGGAGACCATCTATTCCATTGTGTGGCACTGTTGGGAGACTGGTTACATACAGGCACACTGATCAAATATGTGCATGTGCTCAGGATACATTTTAAGGATATTAAGGAAAATGGGCACGTGCTTTCTGACTGTATAACAAGGAAGTTATCAACATAAGAAAAGAAAAAACCCTACAATTAACTTTGTGGTATGGGATTGGAATTGGAGGTATTCTATGAGTTCAATTTGAGTAGATAAACATTAGGTAAATACACACATCCTCTAGCTTTGTCCTTTGATGGGACATGGGAACAGTGCCACTCTAGTGCCCAGAATTGTTTTTTTAAATACTGTTATCCACTGTGAGGGCTAAGAGCTTTTGGAGAAATAGCTGATTCTAGGCTGAAGCAGAAAAAGAACAAGGTGAGCATTAGGACAGCTTGTGCCAGAAAACAAAAAAGTACCCAAAGAACGATGAGGTCATGTCAAGATGACACAGAAGCTAGCTTGCAAAGTCTCTCTGAAAGGAGAAAAATCAGGGACAGTGAGAACATAAAAATAAATGATAGCAATGGATTATGACTCATTATAATTGGAATAAAGTAGGAAGCCAGGGGTCCATACTGATATAATAAGTACATGCAAAAATTGACATTTTGATGAGGAAGAAAATTTCTCAAATTACGTCATCCTCTCCCAAATACCTCACAGTGGAGGTGACTTACAGACATCACCTTAATCAAATGATCAATGTGAACATCATCTGTAACAGAACATTTCAAAACTGCATGTCACCTGAAAGGACACAATGAGAAGAGCACAATATCACATCTGTGGCATCCCTGCTGAAGATGCATAACCTAATCTACTCCAGAGAATATCAGAAAAACCTTACACCATTTTACATCATAGCTGCCTGAGGTCTTCAAATGGGTTAAAGTCATAAAAGTCATGGAAAACATGAAGAATTTATCTAGATTGAAGGAAACTGAAAAACATAACAACCAAATATAACGTGATTCTGAATTAGACCTTTTAATTAAGGATTTGTGGGATACTTGATGAAATTGCATAGATCTGATGATTGTCCTAATTTTGTCAGTGTTCACCTCCTGATTTGGATGACGTTTTGAGGTTCTGTAGAAATTACACACTGAAGGATTCGGAGCCATGGGCACCATGTTGGCAGTGTATTCTCAAACTGTTCAGAAAACATAAAAGGCTGTACTGTACTTACAAATTTGAGGAAAGACTGAGATTATTTCAGTCTCTTTAAAAAGTGGGAAAAACTCTATTCTTTTGAAAGTTATACTTCATGAAAAAGAATAAATAAAAGAATAAGTAAAACATGTCTATCAAATGGTTACAGGTTTGAGTCCTGGGACACTCCACTTAAAAATCAATCATCAGAGAAACATTCAGCCAAGAAGGACTGAGAAGGAGCCACCAATGAGACAATACAAAGGAGGAGAGCTGAGGAGGAAAAAATTGTTCAGAAGTAGCAAGTGGTTCACTCTGTCAAATGCTGCTGAGAGATCAAGTAGGATGAACAGAAATCAGGTGATCACTAGAACTGGCCCCAAGGCATCCTGGGAGGGGTCATGTTTGAGCCATTTTCAGCTGAGTGAGGACAGCAGTCAGATTAAGAAGAGATGAAAAGACAAAGGGAGGACGTGGAGTGGGTGAATATAGATATCTCATCCCAGAAGTGTTACTGGACAAGGGAGCAGAGAATGATGTTGTAGTTGGAGGGTTATGTAGAGCCCACGGAGAGTTCTATGTAACAAGCCAGGTTACCAGGGCAGTATGGTGATGGACTGCATGTGGAGACACTGCCATTGGCAGGAGCAGAGGCCCTTCATCCTAGGAATAAAGGGGAAGGAGGGGAAGGTGGGCCCAGGGAACGATGTGAACTCTGTTACGATGGCCAGCAGAGGAAAATTTTGTATGAGTTGCTTCTGTTCTGTCTTTGAAATATGAAGCCCGGTCACCTACTGAGAGCACGTGTCAAATACCAGTGATTGGGCATGTTTACTAGAAGTTTGAAAAGATCGGAGAAGTAAATAGTGACAGTCATTTTGGAGAGTGAGGACACCAACAGAGAAGGATTTCAGAGAAGTGACTAAGATGATTAGGCTGACTTGAGGGCCCATTTGAGATTTATGTTTATGAAATTAAAGTGAGGGGAATTTCTTGGTTGTTCCATGGTTAGGACTCTGTGCTTTCACTGTTTAGATTAAGAATTCAAGCCCTCTTGGGGAACTAAGGTCCCAGAAGCTGTGTGACACAGCAAAAAAGATTAAAAATTTAAAACATTGAGATATCAGCATGCTTATCGATTTTTCTAGCAGTATCCACCTGTTTCAGTACAGGTGAGAATGTAGGAAATACTAAGTGTCAGATCATTATTTCCCAAATATACACATACGTATTTCTTCAGAAACATTAAATGGCTCTAAACAAAGGAAGACAAGGTATGAATTGAAAAGCTTTTAATGAAAATGTTTGTTTTTCTTTTACAACATGCATAATTTCACATCGGTTTAATAGCAATTAATTCAGCTCTTGCAAACTTATCTGCCTCTGAATTTAGTCATAATGCATGAATTTAAGCTAATAAAACTAAGGAAAATCAACAGCTCATCTAATCCTTCTTTATATTCCTTCAGGATCAGCAAGATGCATAAATGAGTTCTTTGCAAAGGCTAAAATAGGTTGATGTATAAATTGTGAGTTTATTTTTAGAATTCTGTGTAAATGCATTTCTACAAAAACATTTAAAACAAAAGTCACACTTACGAAAACAAAATTCTTGATTCGGGCTGTTTTCATTTTTAGCCATTTGACGTTCTACTCTTTTTGACTGAACAGATGAGAGTTCCCATGCCTACACAGGTGGGACTTTGCCTAAGATCAATTTGCTTAAAGATATTCTTCTGTTATATTTTGTTGAATATTGGGGAGTACTTACATCATTCAAGGTTAAATCTGGGTTATCTCTTTGATTAAGCACTAAATGTACTAGAGATACATTTGATAATGAAGATTTTAGACAAATATTCACCAGCATTAGTTCTGTTAGCAAGCTGAAAAATGTTGTAGGCCTAGTATCAATCAATAAACATGTGAGAGAAATATCAAGCCTCTTAGAAGAAAGACCACATGCTCCTGCTCCTGTAAAAACATTATTTGTTTGAAAGAGTGGTAGTATAACCTTTTACTCAATTATTATTTCCTTAATATGAAAAAGAGACAAAATGAGCTGAAGACGAAAACACCACAGTTACACTCCGCAACCCTTAACATAACTCGTGAGATCTTTGTTTTGACACTTGTTTTTCCATGCCACCCTGTAGAAAAAGATGAAACAAATGATAATAAGATTGAAACATATCTTCATTGCATTATACATACTTCAAATCCTTTGTGAGAACAAAATAGTTTATCAGTACATGAAATACAAGCCACAGACAGATCCAAATATTGCTATTTATTAACTGGAGATATGTATACCAGGGATGTCACATCTCCACAAACCTACACTATAGCACAGAATGCTGAACACAAATGTTGAGTCTTGTGCAGTCCACAACACTGCAAAGTGCATTCCACATTTACTTAAATCCAAAAATAATTTCAAGGTATTGTGTAGCGAATCTTAAAACCTCTAGAAATTCCCTAAAATAAACTGAGTAGTAAAAGATTCTGAATCAGGTAAAATAGATTGTTTCTATGTAATACACTGTTTAGCATAAATTTAAAGCTGCAATTTTCATTCTCAGTAGTGTACTATAGTCTTTGGAATATTCTCTCACTTCTCTCACATCAGCAGGATAAATCAGCTCTCCTCTTTAATGCTTAACACATACCGTGCTCTGTAACAGAAACTAAAGACTAATAAGATTAGTCTTATCCTAAAGACTAATTTACACTTGTTGTCGGTCCATTATACTTCAAACACAAACATACGGAACAACCTCATAGGAAAGTGGTCAAATTTGTGGTTACCTGGTGTGGGGCTTGTAGGTGAGGTGAGGGGTAAGGAACTGGACAAAGGCAGTGGAAGGTACTACAGACTTGTAGTTATAATAGTAGGGATGCAATGTACCACAAGCCTACGCTGGTGGCTCAGTGGTAAAGAATCCGCCTGCAATGCAGGAGATGCAGGTTCGATCCCTGGGTGGGGAAGACCCGCTGGAGGAGTAAATGACAACCCACTCCAGTATTGTTGCCTGGGAAATCCCATGGACAGAGGAGCCTGGTGGGCTACAGTCCATGGAGTTGTTAAAGAGTTGGATGCAACTTAGCAACTAAACAACAGTACAATACACAACATGATAAATATAATTAACATTGCTATATGTTATACATATACAAAGCATGCTGAGATTAAATTTTAAGACTTTTCATTCCACACAAAATTTTTTTCTTCTCCTTCTCTAATTTTGTATCTATATGAGATAAAGGATGCTTACTAAACTTATCGTGATAATCATTTCATGATTAATATAAATCAAATCATTATGCTGCACACCCTAAACTTTTATCATGCTCTATGTCAATTACATCTCAATAAAACTGGAAGAGGGAAAAAAACATACCATGCTTTAATGCCTTGTGGATCTCTGACAACCCTCTTTGCACATGCTACAGCTTGAGTGATGTCATCTTTCAGCAAAGCTGAAAAAGAAGTGGTGAGAAATGAAAACAATCTTCATAGAAATTTCATTTTAAGTTTAGGTTCAGTCAGCTTTATTCTCTTAGACTGAGGAAAGAACAACTAATATTATTTTTTAAGAGTCCTTATATCTGTGTGAATGTTGGAGGAAAACTCTTTCTTCATTCCATCCCATTCGGTATGAAAAAAAGCATTCTGTTTCTCATTTATCAAAGTCATTTTATGTTCAGGAATTATTAACTAATGTGATACAAGGGACTCTCTTTACTAGGCAGTGTAAAAACAAAACAAACAAGCAGAAACAGTCTAGCAGTTTTTTACTCAGCAATTCTCCTAATGGAAATTTATCCTAAAGAAATCATGGTATGTACCCAAAGATGTGTGTATAAGATGTTTCATAGCAGTTAATATAAAAGGAGAAAATGGAAACAGCCTAAGTGGTTAACAGTAAGAGATAGACTGAGGGACTCCCTGGTGGTCCAGTGGTTAAGAGAGCACCTTCCAGTGCAGGGGATGCTGGTTCAATCCCCGGTGGGGGAAGGAAGATGCCAAATGCTGCAGGGCAACTAAGCCTGCACATCCCAACTAGAGAGAAGCCTGCATGGCACAATGAAGATCCTGCCTGTGGCAACTAAGACTTCACATGGGCAAAAATAAACAAAGAAATGTTAAAAAAGAAGTGGATTGATAAATGATAGAGTATCTACACAGTATAAGTCTATTCATCTTAAAAAATAATAAAGATTGGTATTTGTTAACAAAAATAATTTTGTGTTGTAATAAAGAGCAAATTGTATAGCAGTAAATTTAGTACAATTTCTTTTATGTTGAAACATATTGCTTTTATGTTTGCATGTGGATAAAAATGTGCATAATATAGCCTTAATTCATTCACATGAGTGATGTAGATTCTGAAAGATGTGGATACTAAAAGTTACCAGTGGTCATGCATTTCTCAGTATTAAAAATTTCTATTCAATGACCACAGGTTATTCTATAATGTAAAAAATATTTTTTAAATATTACTGTTTATCTTTAAATATTTTATTTTTAAAATATTATTTAAAAATATTTTTAAAATAAACTGGACACAAAATAATATTCTAAAGACATCTTTTTATTAGGATTTTGAATATTTAAAAATATAACTATCAGTTTTGCAATATCTTTTCAATATTTTATGCACTAAAGATTCATATGTTATCTCTACTTTAAAAGGAACTCAATAGATTATTTATTTCATCCCAATTAAACAAATCTGTAAATTAGCTTGTTAGAATGATTATGCTTATAAAGGCACTGTATTTTCTGGAGATGCAAACCAAAGAATTTAGAAATGAAATGTCATAATGTTTCTAAATCAGTTTAAAATCACTCAGCAAAAAAACCCCATATACATAAAAGAAGTAAATATGACAAAATGTAAATAACTGTAAAAGTACATGATGAGCATATTGATGTTTATTATGCTAATGTTTCTAATTTTCCATATATTTAAAATATTTCATAATAAAAAGTAAAAGTTATATTTTGAAAACACCACACATTCCTCTTTTTTGGTTAACCACTAATCCTTTCATTTTCCAATAAAGGAGGGTAGATTAAAAAAAAGAAAAACCCCTACAACCAAATTATCCCTAAACCTTCACAAACAAGGAAAGTAAGAGGAATGGCATTGTTCTCTACAAAGCATTAACATGTCCAGTTATGATGAAGTGATAGGTCACTCCGGAAACTCTTGTATGTTAGCAAACAGCAACTTTTTATGATACAAGCTCTTTAATTTCTTACTTAAGGAATTATGAGGAGCAAAATAACGAGTTTCAGGAAGTTAAGACGGACTTTTTCAAGGTCCCTGATGAGCCCTTCAAGACCTTTTTTATTTCTATTGAATCTTGACCTAAAGGATCATTCCAGTTTTCCCATAAGATGTTTATGGAAAAGCAACACGATGGCACAGGACCCCTCTGGTTATATCACTCCACATTATCTTGTCTTACCGCTGCAGGGTATACCACAGGCGTTAACTGCTCTTGGGGTTTTGCCATCATTACACCACCAGCGGCTATTGATTTGAAATATCCCATAATCAGTGCTTTTGTCTCCACGATTGTAGTTTGTAGCACGTGTGTTGTAATTGCTTTCCCATTTGGCCAAACACATCCCTGAAAAAAACATTAGTAATAAACAACAACACGACATAACTTATACTTCACAGCATAATTAGTTCTATTTAACTCTACTAACAACTTATTTTATAAGTATAAAGATGTATTTTACTTGTAAAATATTTTAACACTTTCGTGTTAAAGGGCCCTTAAGAGATTTCTTTTGTTAGCAAAACATCTGTTAAAACTAATGAAACAAGTAACATTTAAAAAAATATTAAAATAGATGTTTTCTCCATTGCTATTACCCTTCCCCTGCTCCCATCCTTCACGTAAGATTCAGCCTAGAATAGAAAAATCAACAGATTTGAGTGGATTCAGTCATTCGCAGCATATGTGTGAGGTAAGTCGCTTCAGTCATGTATGACTCTATGCAACGCCATGGACTGTAGCCCGCCAGGCTCTTCTGTTCATGGGATTTTCCCACACAAGAATACTGAAGTGGGCGGCCATGCCCTCCTCCAGGGGATCTTCTCAACCCAGGTCTTATCCATGTCCCTTGTGTCTCCTGCATCAGTAGTTGGATTCTTTACCACTGCACCACCTGGGAAGCCCAATTAGTGGCATATGCACACACTAATGGAAAAATACTTTTATCAGGAAAATTAAGGAGTTTTTGAGAGAAAAAAATTTCTTATGATACCTAAAGTTGAATTTGCATATCAAATCAGAATCCAGAAAAGAGTCATAGAATAGGAAAGACTATGTTATCCATCCATCCACCTAGCCAGTTACTCATTCGTTCAAAAAGAGTTATGGAGGGGAAATGTCTGAATTTAATCTGAAAAATACAGTGATGACATTGACAAATATGGACTAAAATATAGTCACTTTTCTTTAGGACACATCTTGAATTTTATGGGACAAAATGAAAAATAATTAATCAACTGGAGTCAGAATAATAAAATGTCTTTCAGGATGCAATTCAGGGATCCTTATATAGATATTAATTGAGGGGAAATAGGTTCCTTCTGTCCCTGTTTTAAGAGTTCAATGAAATCTATAAAAACTTTGCCCAATGTCATGGTAGGGGGACTAAAAATACTGCCTTACTCAGGCTTGCAGAACTCAAGTTCCAAACTGGAAATGGCTAGAGTCAAACACCAAGGGCTTGACAGACGTATTCCAGGTGCTGAAATATATTTTATAGTCAGCCTCCATATGCCAGCTGGCAAATTTAGTGGCACTAGAGGAGTACAGTGGGACCTGGCATGCTTCTAATTGTATAGAATTTAATCCTCCCATGCTTCAATCCTTTACCCAGTACATCTGATTCTAAAGGAACCATTGATGTTTTAGCCATTGTAAATGTACAAACCCGCAAAGAAATAAGAAAAGTCCATTCACACAAGATTCCTTATTATTCATCCTCTATTAGTATCTGTTCCACACCTGGCTCACTATTTGGAAGGAGGAAGAAGAGTTAACTTACAGTTTGCCAGGCTGACTCCCTGATAGCCAGCCAATCCAAGTCTTTTCAGAGTTCTGGCAAGCTCACATCTCTCAAAGACCTTGCCCTGGACAGCAACAGCAAGGAGGAGAAGCCCCAGAATAAAGAGAGCCTTCATGTTGATTGATAAGCCAGAAGTCCAGTGTGACTAGGGTGAGCTCGACTTGGTATTTAACATCTTTTCACTTCCCTCTTCTCTGACCAGTTTGGGGCTCCACCCTTGGTGACAGGTGGAAAACAGGGCCTGTGTTTTGGTCCACTGACTTAAAAGGTTTTCTTCCTTATGTTTAAATGAATATGCTGATATCCTAAGTTTTAACCTGCAAGAAAATAATAAAATGAGATTGCTTAATGACCTTGCTCAGGAAGAACTGGGATTAGCACTATAGCCCAAAGAGGAACTTCCTCCTATTTAAATATAAACTTGAGCAACTATAAAGAAAAGAAAAACTGAGTATTTTACACAACTGAAAATGAGCTGAAATCTTTCACTAATTTTTTTTTCATTACATTATTTAATGTGTTTTCACTCTGTTGTCTTCATCTTTTTCACTTGAAATTGTTTTATATAGGTATTTTCCACAAAACAACATGACACACTGCCTGGTGTTCTGACAGGTATGTAGCACCACACCACGTTGTTCAACCAGATTCCTCTACTAACTTTTTTGGTGTCTATTGTAAACTCTTAATTTATGAATCAGTGTTTTATTATGATAAGTAAGCTCACAAGAACAACATTCCTAACTCCTTTCTGACAATGCCTTACTTCACATTTCCATGTTAGAACACAAAAGGTCATTACAAAGCAAAAAAACTTAACAGTAAAACCTACCGAGGGATAACAGAATATGCCACCCAAAATCTTCCCCTTTGGCATAAGGATTATTTTGAGCTGAAGGCAACTGAGAGGAAGCAGATCCAAGAAAAATTCTCTGCCCTCCCCCTAGTTTCCTAAAAGAAGAACATAAATTTGTGCAGATATTAATCACCAACAACTATTGACACTTATCAGCCCCAAGACAGCACTAGAAGACTGACAAAACAACATTTGCTGAGTAGCTAGTATCTTCCATTAGCTTCTAATGTATCTATCGTCCCACAATCTGCCACCCTTGAAGCTAGAACTCTTTCCCTATGTCTTATTGCTACTCTAAAAATATATTGTTTTTTGATTATCAAGATAATCTGTAAATCCTGGTTCCAGCCATGTTTTTGAGTTACTGCTGCTTGTATTTCTCATAAGTATATATGAAACGTAGATGTTAACAAACACGTTTGCTTTTCTCTTAATTTTTTGTTACAGAGCACCAGCCAAAAACCCTAAAAGGGTCAGTTCAGTTCAGTTCAGTCACTCAGTTGTGTCTGACTCTTTGTGACCCCATGAATCGCAGCACGCCAGGCCTCCCTGTCTATCACCAGCTCCCGGAGTTTACCCAAACTCATGTCCATCGAGTCGGTGATGCCATCCAACCATCTCCTCCTCTGTCGTCCCCTTCTCCTTCTGCCCCCAATCCTTCCCAGCATCAGGGTCTTTTCCAATGAGTCAGCTCTTCGCATCAGGTGGCCAAAGTATTGGAATTTCAGCTTCAACATCAGTCCTTCCAGTGAACACCCAGGACTGATCTCCTTTAGGATGGACTGGTTGGATCTCCTTGCAGTCCAAGGGACTCTCAAGAGTCTTCTCCAACACTACAGTTCAAAAGCATCAATTCTTTGGCACTCAGCTTTCTTCACCGTCCAACTCTCACATCCATACATGACTACTGGTAAAAGGAAACAAATGTTTCCTCTTGTACAGTTTCTAGTGATGAGGATAAGACAGTGAAAGACTGGAACACTTCACTCTCCCTGGAGACTGCAGTTGAGATATGGGATAACTGACAGTAGACCAGCAGAAAGTAAGAATCCTTACCATGTCAGTCTCCTGGACATGTTTTGAACAATGGACTGGTTCAAAACTGGGAAAGGAGTACGTCAAGGCTGTATACTGTCACCCTACTTATTTAACTTATATCCACAGTGCATCATGTGAAATGCCGCACGGATGAAGCACAAGCTGGAATCAAGATTGCAGGGAGAAATATCAATAACTGCAGATATGCAGATGACACCACCCTTATGACAGGAAGTGAAGAAGAACTAAAGAGCCTCTTGATGAAGGTTAAAGAGAGAGTAAAAAAGCTGGCTTAAAACTCAACATTCAAAAAACTAAGATCATGGCATCCAGTCCCATCATTTCATGGCAAATAGATGGGGAAACAATGGAAATAGTGACTGACTTTATTTTCTTGGGCTCCAAAATCACTGCAGATGGTGACTGCAGCCATAAAATTAAAAGACGCTTGCCCTTTGGAAGAAAAGTAAGACAAACCTAGACAATGTATTACAAAGCAGAGACATTACTTTGCCTACAAAGGTCCTTATAGTCAAAGCTATGGTTTTTCCAGTAGTCATGTATGGATGTGAGAGATGGACAATAAAAAAGGCTGAGTGTCAAAGAACTGATGCCTTTGAACTATGCTGGAGATGACACTTGGGAGTCCCTTAGACAGTAAAGAGATCAAACCACTCAATCATAAAGGAAATAAACCATGAATATTCATTGGAAGGACTGATACTGAAGCTGAAGCTCCAATACTTTGGCCACCTGATGCATAGAGCCGATTCCTTGGTAAAGACCCTGATGCTGAGAAAGGTTTAAAGCAGGAGGAGAAGGGGATGACAGAGGACGAGATGGTTGGATGGCATCACCAACTCACTGGACATGAGTTTGAGCAAACTCCGGGAGTTGGTGATGGACAGGGAAGCCTGGCGTGCTGCAGACCATAAACAGTCACAAAGAGTCGGACACAACTGAGCGACTGAACAACAACAATAATAAGAGTCTCCCAGCTCTCTGCCTGTAGTGCACAGTCAAGAGAGGAGGATAAAATTTCTCCTTGTCCCTTCCTTTACAAATTCACAGTGGCAGGAGAAAAACATTTGTGAAAACAGATCTTGAATTGTGACTCTTGTGAATTTGTTTTTGGTAATCAACACCTATGGTTCTTGACTCTTAGCCTCCCAGAAAGAGCCATGCTTTCCTTTGTCTCTGTCATTTGTCATAAGGATGAAAAACCATAAGAAGAGAATCTCTATTTGTCTTGTTTTATATACTGAGAACTTTCATAACGAGTGAGAATATTCCCTCTGGTTTCTGCCACTTGGGTGATGCAAGTTGTCTGTCAGGCTTGTATTAGCAGCTAGCCAGCCAGCTAGAAGCCTAAGACATGAAGTTACAGGCAAGCTTCTCTTTGTCCAACCAGGCCAGCTGTCAGGGGAGTTTGTCTTAGTAAAGTCATAACGGGCCTTTATCGCTTCTACAAGATTAGGAGGGGAAGATTAGAAAACAAATGTCAGGAACTACAGATGGCACTCAGACAGTGCAAAACTTATGTAAATACTGATAGCCAGGAAACTGCTTTAACAGAGGTCCAGAAAATTTACAAAAAAGCTTGATTTATTGTTCCTTACTCTGTAAGCAGAACCTACCAGGTCCAGACCTTTGTGTATTTGAGGATGGCACTTCACACGCACAAAAATACTGAACTAATCTTCTTACCATTAAAGAAAAGAAAAAGATTAAAGCAATTATCTTGGATTTCTGTTAACAGGTAAATATGTCCCTGACTTCCTTCTTAGATAAAATCTACAATTCCTAATCCCTTGAAATACTGATCTTATATCTTTGAAATGTAGGCATTCAAAAAGATAATTGTTGGCTAAAGCAACCTTGGGACTGGAAAAGAAAAAACAAACAAAACGAGAGAGAGACTTTAAAAAGCAAAATGCTATTTAATATTTCCATAACTCCTGTGCCATAAACTCCCTTGCCAGGTCCCCGATAAGATATCTATTAAAGACAAGTAATACTCCGGTTTCTCTTCCTATCATATAAATCTTTCGCTTTTTACTAAAGATTTCTGTGGAGAAGAATAATTCTGAGATCAAGAGGGAGATGAGATATGTATAATTATGGCTGATTTGCATTGCTGTACAACAGAAACCAACACAACATTGTAAAGCAATTTTCCCCTGATTAAAAATAAATTTTAAAAAAGACAAGTAAAAATCTTAAAAAGTCTTCCTATAAATAGTGGTAAAAGGCTTCAGCCATCTGAATGGGTAAACTTAACTTGTTCCATCTACCAGAAACAGCATTTATATCCAACTATTCTTACTTACCTAGAGAAGGAAATGGGAACTCACTCTATATTCTTGCTGGGAGAACTCTAAGGACAGAGGAGCCGAGCAGGCTACAGTCCATGGCATTGCAGAGCCAGATACAACTTAGCTACTGAAAAAGAACAAATTCTTGCTTAATAGTTATAAGAATATAACTGTTCTCTTCAATACCTTTAAAAACTATTCTAAGTTCGGTCCAAGGTGCAGTGGGAATGTTTTAGGATTTTTAATCCCTTAAAGGGCGGAGAAGGCAATGGCACCCCATTCCAGTACTCTTGCCTGGAAAATCCCATGGCCGGAGGAGCCTGGTGGGCTGCAGTTCATGGGGTCGCTAGGAGTCGGACACGACTGAGTGACTTCACTTTCACTTTTCACTTTCATGCATTGGAGAAGGAAATGGCAACCCACTCCAGTGTTCTTGGCTAGAGAATCCCAGGGATGGGGGAGCCTGGTGGGCTGCCGTCTATGCGGTCGCACAAAGTCAAACACGACTGAAGCGACTTGGCAGCAGCAGCAGCAAAGGGAGTTCGCTTCCTGCCCTAGGAATTTGCTACAGTTGATAATTGTCTAAATGAATATTCTTATGTTTCAAAATTAGTTCTCATGAATTTACACTATTCTGGGCCTCTGCCAGGTGACTTTTAACAGGAGTTTTGTGTTTTTGAAAGAAGAGCGGAGTCTTTATACAGATCTTCCTTGATTTACTGTGGGATAACATTCTGATACTGGACTTCCCTGAAGGTAAAGAATCTGCCTGCAACAAGGGAGACCCAGGTTCAATCCCTGGGTGGGGAAGATCCCCTGGAGAAGGAAATGGCAATCCACTCCAGTATTCTTGCCTAGAGAATTCCATGGACAGAGGAGCCTGGGGGGCTACAGTCCATGGGTTCACAAAGAGTCAGACATAAAGCCATCATAAATTAGAAATAAAGTAAAAAATGCATTCTATACACCTAACCTACCAAACATCATAGTTCTGATCAACATACTTTAAACTTTCCTGGGATGTATACATTAGCCTATAGTCAGGCAAAATCATCTGACACAAAGCCTATTTTACAATAAAGTTGAATATCTCATGTAATATATTGAATATGCTCCCGAAAATGGAAAACAGAATGGCAGTCTGGGAACAGAATGGCAGTCTGGGTACAAAATGGTTATAAGTATATTGGTTGTTTACCTTCATAAACAAAAAATGTCACTAGTCTGGGACAAGATCACATTTCAAACTCCAAGTATATTCTCTACTGAATGCATACCACTTCCACACCATTGTAAAGTTGAAAAACCTTAAGCCATCGTGAAGTTGGGGACTTTCTGTGTTGTAATAGCAAATTCAGACACAAGGCTTGCCATGTTCCAGGCATTATGCTAAAAAGCTTAATATGTATTAACTCACTTTCTCCCCTTGAAAAAGGTATTGTCAACATCCCCATTTTACAGATGAGGAAACAGAAACCCACTGAAGTTCAGCAACTTGCCCATGGCCCCTCTGGGAGTGAGTAAAAGGCCACCCTGCTTGTGCACCGCTATTTCTGTAAGCGCTACCCAATTTTTCAGTAAAACTGCCTAATAAGGGCCCATCAGAATACCTCTAATGGGCAGTTCATCTGAAAGCAGTTGGGATCTGTGGGAAATGGAAGGACAGGCTTGATGTCAAAGTGCTCTATCATCCTTCCTTTTATTGTTGCTGTATATTTAGCATTCCATTTTAAGTGGTTATACTAAGTTCCATAGAAGGAGACGCCTACCTGTGTTTTTGTTTATAGGTTCTGTCGCATGCAAGAAGCTGACATGGCAGATAATCAAACCCTGTGTTCGTTGTGCTCACTGTTAGTAGGGGAATTCCCTGCATCCAGGAGAAGAATAGCTCCAGCGGGAAGTCACAGTTCCCAGGAGCCACCAAATACTTTCTTCCTCATCAAGAATGAGCCTCTCCAAAGAAACACAGGAAACTGAATATGCAAATTCTTGAAAGTATACCCTTGTCTGGAGTGAATCACTACTTGCTTAACTCAGTGCTTAATTAAGAAAACAGCTGTATAAGGATTGGGGGAGAAAAGGGGCCGGGGTGGTGGTGATGGAAATGGTGCTGGAAAGAAGTGGGCAGGATAAATAACTGTCAAGTGAACTGTATTAATTCCATCTGTAGGTTTTTGTGTTTTTTAAATTTTTGTTGGTTTTGGATTTGGGGGAGTTTTTGGGTTTTGGTTTCATTTTGGTTTGTTTTTTGGCAGATCTTTCTCTTTAATTCTACAAGGTGAGAATGACCAGGTAGACGACAGACCTTCTGATCTTAAAGTTTCCAAAGTTATTTGTTACTCATTTGGTGGCTGTTGAACTCAGAAAGGTCCTCTTCCTCTTTCTGAGAAAGGTGAATATTTGGCATTTTTATAAGTTTGCACACAAACAGAAAACATCAGGATTCTGTAAATTTCAGAAGCAGCTGGGTTTTGGCTTTATGTCTGGGAGAGAGTTCCCTTATCTAGGAGAGTTGGTTTTGAGCTTTCTAAGCTAGGAGGCTTACCGTGAATGCTCCTCTGTCTTCAGCAGCCACAGGTCTGCTTGTTGCCTAGTGTGTGCACCCTCCCCTCACTTTAGCCACCCTGTGTGGACACAGGAGATTAATTAAACCCTGTGCCATTCCTTTTCTCTGAAGTGGAGTTCTAGGGGACTCTAACTGAGAGGATGTTCCGATTTTCAAGTGAGAAAATTTGCTAAAGTTCTAGTCATTCTGGAGCAGCACCCTGAGGCATCTTGCCACAAGTTAGAATCCTTGAATTATGGGAGGCAACAACTTAAATTCAAATCTTTTTCTTGCATGTGTGATCTCTCAAGGAAAATGTTCCTAGTCCACCACTTTTAGGTAAAACTGAGCATGTTATTACCTGCGTGATTGATAAAAGATGCTTATCTGAGAATACACAAGAAAATACTTCTGAGATACTTAGAAATTGAGAGCTTGTCTGTCAGCCTTCAGGAAAGCCCAAACCTCATTGCCTTTGTTCCAGATAAACTTTCTGTGGCATTTTGTGTGCTGGGGAAGGGTATGTGCTTCAAGGAAGACAAAGACTTAGTGTGCAGGGTGTGGATGAGGCCGGGAATGATATTCCTGTCCCCTGTGTCATGTCTGTGTCACCCTCCACCCACATCTTGCTTTTGTTCTTTTGCAAGTAAGGTGATCCAAGCAGAGGCATAGTAGGTCTCGGGAGAAAAGTTGCTATGAAGCTAGTAGTTGGAAAAGGGCAGTGTCTAAGATTTGTTGGATGATATTTCAAGACTAAAATGAAGCTATTACTCTGTTTCTTTATGGATCACCTGCAGAATTACTAGAAGTGATTTTTAAAAGGAAGATTTTTCTATACTCCACTCCAAAGCTACTACTAAGCCCTGAGAATCTGCTGCTTAACAAGCACCCCATGATTTTTCAAATATTAACCGTATATCTTAGAGCTCTGCAGAGTATTTGATAGATTGAAAGGATATATCCATGTGCACAGTTCTCTCTCTTTAAACAAATTATTTCCACATTGAGAGTAATGGCCAGGCTGCAAAGAGACTCCCTGTCTGCTTCATTTATCCATGGAAAGGACCCTGTGCCTTGACCATGGCTAACTGGATTTTAGTTAGACTTGGATACAAGGCTGTTCATCATTTTACATGATCGACTTTCTTAAAATTTCAAGTTAAGAAACAAAGCAATTGTAGTTAGCCCATGAAGGGTATTCATATACCAGGGGACTGAATACACCAATAGGCCTTGTGTCAAGGTCAGAGAGAGACCACAAAGACAAGTTGAGCCTCTACCACTGGACAGCTTTGCCCTGTCCAGGTACATACAATTGGATAGGTTTTGGCAAAAGGTTTGTCCCAATTTCTCTTGGTAAACCAGATTTGGTCGTTATATTAGTCATACGTTGCCACACCTAGTCACAAAATTATTTTCTTGTGTTTAGGACATTAAACATATACTCTTAACAAATTTAAACATGCAATAAAGTATTGTTAACTATAGTCACTGTGCTGTATGTCACATCCCCATGACTTGTTTTGTAACTGGAAGTTGATACCTTTGGACCCCCTTCACCTATTTCTCCCACTCCCCATCCCCTTCCCCCACTTCTGGCAACCATTCATCTGTTCTCCAAACCTATAAGCTTAGTTTCCTTTCCTGTTGTTGTTGTTTGTTTACTTAGGCCATGCCAGTCTTTGTTGGGGCCCTTGGGATCTTCGATCTTCACTGGGGCATGTGGGATCTTTAGTTGCAACATTTGGGATCTGTTTTTTTTAATTGCATCATGTGGGATCTAGTTTCCCGCTGCTGCTGCTAAGTCGCTTCAGTCGTGTCCGACTCTGTGCGACCCCATAGACAGCAGCCCACCAGGCTCCCCCGTCCCTGGGATTCTTCAGGCAAGAACACTGGAGTGGCTTGCCGTTTCCTTCTCCAATGCATGAAAGTGAAAAGTGAAAGTGAAGTCGCTCAGTCGTGTCCGACTCTTCACGACCCCATGGACTGCAGCCTACCAGGCTCCTCTGTCCATAGGATTTTCCAGGCAAGAGTACTGGAGTGGGGTGCCATTGCCTTCTCCTCTAGTTTCCTGACCAAGGATCAAACCTGGACCCTTGCGGTGGGATCGTGGGACCCTTAACCACTGGACCACCAGGGAAGTCCCTGTTGGTTCATAAGGTATTTCTCTTTCTCTGACTAGTTTCACTTAACATAATGCCCTCAGATCAGTTTGGTTCAGTCACTGTCGTGTCCGACTCTGTGACCCCATGAACCGCAGCATGCCAGGCTTCCCTGTCCATCACCAACTCCCAGAGTTTACCCAAACTCATGTCCATTGAGTCAGGGATGCCATCCAGCCATCTCATCCTCTGTCGTCCCCTTCTCCTCCTGCCCTCAATCTTTCCCAGCATGTGGGTCTTTTCAAATGAGTCAGCTCTTTGCATCAGGTGGCCAAAGTATTGGAGTTTCAGCTTCAACATCAGTCCTTCCAACGAATGCCCAGGAATGATCTCCTTTAGGGTGGGCTGGTTGGATCTCCTTGCAGTCCAAGGGTCTCTCAAGAGTATTCTCCAACACCACAGTTCAAAAGCATCAATTCTTTGGCACTCAGCTTTCTTTATAGTCCAACTCTTACATCCATATATGCCCTCAAAATCTATCCATATTGTCACAAGTGCAAGATTTCTTTTTTTTAAATGGCAGACTAGTATTCTATTGTGTATATATATACATATATACTACATATTCTCTATCCATTCATCCATTGATGGATACATAGATTGTTTCCACACCTTGGCTATTATAAATAATGTTGCAATGGGATTTCAAATTAGCACTTTTTTTTCAGATAAATATCCAGCAGTAGGATTGCTGGATCATATGGTAGTTGTATTTTTAATTTTTTGAGGAACTCCATACTGTTTTCCATTGTGACTACACCAATTTACATTCCTACCAACAGTGCACAAGTGTTCCCTTTTCTGGTCTCTTTTTTTTTCCCCTGCCGCAATGTACAGCTTGCAGGATCTTAGTTCCCCGACTTTGAATTGAATCTGGGCCATGACCGTAAATGCACCAAGTCTTAACTAGCAAGAGTGGTCATCTTTGTCTTCTTCCTCATCTTAGGGGGAAATCTTTCAGTGTTTCATCATTTAAGAGGATGGTAGCTTTGGGCTTGTCATCTATGACTTTTTATGTTGAGGTACACTGTTTCCTCTATACCCACAGTGAGAATTTTTATCATAAAGGATGTTTAACTTTATTTATCAAATTTTTTCTGCATCAATTGAAATGATCATGTTTTTTACCCTTCATTTTGTTAATGTGGTATATCATGATTGATTTGTGTATATTGAACCATTCTTATATCCTTATACTAAGGATCATGGATTATGTACCTTTTAATGTGTTGCTGAATTCAGTTTGCTGATATTTTGTTGAGGACTTTTGCTCTATATTTATCAGGGATTTTGGCCTGTAATTTCCTTTTCTTGTGGTATACTTGTTTGGTTTTGGTATGAGGGTAATGCTGGCTGCATAAAATGAGTTTGGAAGTGTTTCTTCCTCTTCTACATTTGGAAGAGTTTGAGAAAGACTGGTATTAGTTCCACTTTGAGTGTTTGGTAGAATTCACCAGTGAGGCTTCCTGGTCCTAGGCTTTTGTTCATTGGGAAGCTTTTTTATTACATTCAATCTCCTTACTTCCCAGGTAGCGCTAATGGCTAAGAACCCACCTGCCAATGTAGGAGACTTAAGAGATGTAGTTTCAATCCCTGGGTCGGAAAGATCCCCTGGAGGAGGGCGTGGCAACCCACTCCAGTATTCTTGTCTGGAGAATCCCATGGACAGAGGAGCCTGGCAGGCTATGGTCCATAGGGTCTGAAAGAATCAGACACAACTGAAGCAACTTAACATGCATGTAATCTCCTTATTAGTGATTAGACTGTTCATATTTTCTATTTGTTCATGATTCAGTCCTGGAAAGTTGTATGTTTCTAAGAATTTATCCATTTCTTCTGAGTTATCCAATTTGTTGACGTCTAATTATTTGTGGTACTCTCTTATGATCCATTGGATATTTGTGGTATTAGTTGTAATGTCATCCCATTCATCTTTGATTTTATTTGCGCCCCTTTTATTCTTGGTGAGTCTAGTTAAAGGTTTGTCAGAGGAGATCTTTTTCACTTTGTTTTCAAAAGTCAGGCTGTGGAGCAGGACAAGAAATCATTTGAATGGTAGTGTCAACTCCCCTTCTTAGTCTGAAACTGTGTTTTCCCTGTAAATACAGATATCAGGGACAAGTTTTCTTTTCAATCTACATGATAATGTCCTGGAGGTCAGAAAGAAAATAATTCCTTTATAACCCAGCTCACTTCCAGGCAAAGTAGGCACTCAGATATATGAGGGAGGGTAAAGTCCTTAGATCACAAAGACAGCAGTTTAGTAGAAAGATGTCTTCAAAACCAGATCTTTGAAATCTTGACTTTTTGACTAGTTTTGTGAGCTTGAATAAAGGAAGCTGAGGAAGAAACCTAGACTACAGGGCCCTTTTTATCACAATAAATGCTAATCACAACCATTCTTTGTATTTCACTGCCCTTTGAAGACCTATCAGCATGTCACAGCATGTCATGAAGATCTAGATCTCAGGTCTCACCAGCTGAAAGTGTCATGAAAACTTCTTCTCAGAGACAGATTTAGAACTGTCATCTGCTCTGTGGTCCTCCTGAAGCTAGCTCCCATGTCCCATAGGTAAATCTTGGCTTATGTAGGAATCCCTAGGCCATTAGTAAAGGTGTCTGCATCAAGCTTTCAGCTTGGGGCCTTAGGCTGCTCTTGCCACAACAGACTTCAAGGTATACATATGAGTATCCCATTAAACCTATGGTGGGTAGAGAAAGATGAAACAAATACTAAATCTGTATGGTGTTTGGTTCCACAGGGCAGGGTACAGTCTCATTGGGAACAGAGAAGGTGCAAGTTAGAAAAAATGGATGAAGTAGTCTGTACTTACCCTCACTTTGAGTCTATGCAAATAAACATTCTCCTCTCCCTTGGTGACTTGATATTGTGATAAACCCAAGTACTTGTTTTTCTGATGGTAGTCTGGAAACTTAATGGGTGTCTTTTCACCTCCTGTTTTTCTGCTTGGTGTTCAGAACTTCTAAGAGGCAACCTACTAGGTCTGGGGTTGGAAAATTATGGCTTTTTTCTTTTTTTTGGTAAAGTTTTGTTGGAACATAGTTGTGCACATTCATTTGTGTGTTGTCTGTGGCTACTTCTGTACTGAAACAGCTGAATTAAGTATCTGCTATAGAGACATGGCCTGCACACCTAAAATATTAACTGTTCCTTTAAGAAAAAGTGTGTCAACCACAGTAGGACTTCACTTCTCATTTAGGGCAATGGATTATGTGACTGGACATCAAGGCAAGGCACCTCTGAATGTGAGCTTCAGTTCAGTTGCTCAGTTGTGTCTTATTCTTTGTGACCCCATGGACTGCAGTACCCCAGGCTTCCCTGTATATCACCAACTCCCAGAGCTTACTCAAACTCATGTCCACTGAGTCGGTGATGCCATCCAACCATCTCATCCTCTGTTGTCCCCTTCTCCTCCCGCCATCAATCTTTCCCAACATCAGGGTCTTTTCCAAGGAGTCAGTGCTTCACATCAGGTGGCCAAAGTAATGGAGTCTCAACTCCAGCATCATTCTTTCAATGAATATTCAGGATGCATTTCATTTAGGATTGACTGGTTGGATCCCCTTGCAGTCCAAAGAACTCTCAAGTCTTCTCCAGCACCACAGTTCAAAAGCAGCAATTCTTTGGCATTCAGCTTTCTTTATAGTCCAACTCTCACATCCATACATGACTACTGGAAAAACCATAGCCTTAACTAGATGGGTTTTTGTTGGCAACGTAATGTCTCTGCTTTTTAATATGCTGTCCAGGTAGGTCATAGTTTTTCTTCCAAGGAGCAAGCATCTTTTAATTTCATGGATGTAGTCACCATCTGCAGTGATTTTGGAGCCCCCCAAAAATAGTCTGTCATTGTTTCCATTTTTTAACCATTTATTTGCCATGAAGTGATGGGACTGGATGCCATGATCTTAGTTTTCTGAATGGTGAGTTTTAAGTTTTTCACTCTCCTCTTTCACTTTCATCAGGAGGCTCTATAGTTCTTCTTCACTTTCTTCCATAAGGGTGGTGTTATCTGCATATCTGAGGTTATTGATATTTCTCCCGGCAATCTTGATTCCAGCTTGTGCTTCTTCCAGCCCAGTGTTTCTCATGATGTACTCTGCATTTAAGTTAAATAAGCAGGGTGACAATATACAGCCTTGATATACTCCTTTCCAGATTTGGTAGCAGTCTGTTGTTCCATGTCCAGTTCTAACTGTTACTTCTTGACATGCATACGGATATCTCAGGAGGCAGGTCAGGTGCTTTGGTATTCTCATTGCTTTAAGAATTTTCCACAGTTTGTTGTGATCCACACAAAGGCTTTGGTATAGTCAATAAAGCAGAAGTAGATGTTTTTCTAGAAGTCTCAATGATCCAACAGATGTTGTCAATTTGATCTCTGGTTCCTCTGCCTTTACTAAAACCAACTTGAACATCTGGAAGTTCATGGTTCACGTACTGTTGAAGACTGGCTTGGAGAATTTTGAGCATTACTTTGCTAGCGTGTGAGATGAGTGCAATTGTGCGGTAGTATGAGCACTCTTTGGCATTGTGTTTCTTTGGGATTGGAATGAAAACTGACCTTTTCCATTCCTGTGGCCACTGCTGAGTTTTCCGAATTGGCTGGCATATTGAGTACAGCACTTTCACAGCATCATCTTTTAGGATTTGAAATAGCTCAACTGGAATTCCATCACCTCCACTAGCTTTGTTTGTAGTGATGCTTCCTAAGGCCCACTTGACTTCACATTCCAGGATGTCTGGCTCTAGGTGGGTAATCACACCATTGTGGTTATCTGGGTCATGAAGATCTTTTTTGTATAGTTCTTCTATGTATTGTTACCACCTCTTCTTAATATCTTCTGCTTCTGTTAGGTCCATATCATTTCTGTCCTTTATTGTACCCATCTTTGCATGAAATGTTCCCTTGGTATCTTTAATTTTCTTTAAAAGATCTCTAGTCTTCCCCATTCTATTGCTTTCCTCTATTTCTTTGCATTGATCCCTGAGGAAGGCTTTCTTATCTCTCCTCACTATTCTTTGGAACTCTGCATTCAAATGGGTATATCTTTCCTTTTCTCCTTTGCCTTTTGCTTCTCTTCTTTACTCAGTTATTTGGAAGGCCTCCTCAGACAACCATTTTGCCTTTTTGCATTTCTTTTTCTTCAGGATGGTCATTGCCTCCTGTACAATGTGACGAACCTCTGTCCATAGTTCTTCAGGCACTCTATCAGATCTAATCTAAACAAGGCTGTGGTCCATGTGATCAGTTTGATTAGTTTTCTGTGATTGTAGTTTTCATTCTGTCTGCCCTCTGATGTATAAGGATAAGAGGTTTATGGAAGCTTCCTGATGGGCGAGACTGACTGAGGGGGAAACTAGGTCTTGTTCTCATGGGCAGGGCCATGCTTAGTAAATTTTTAATCCAATTTTAGGTTGATGGGCGGGGCTGTGCTCCCTCCCTGTTGTTTGACCTGAGGTTAAACTATGGTGGAGGTAATGAAGATAATGACAACCTTCTTTAAGAGGTCCCATGCACACACTGCCACACTCAGTGCCCCCGACCCTGTAGCAGGCCATCACTGACCTATGCCTCTGCTAGAGACTCCTGGACACTCATGGGCAAGTCTGGGTCAGTCTCTTGCAGGGTCACTGCTCCTTTCTCCTGGGTCCTGGTGCACACAAGGTTTTGTTTGTGCCCTCCAAGAGTCTGTTTCCCTAGTCCTGTGTAAGTTCTGGCAGCTCTATGGTGGGGTTAATGGTGACCTCCTCCAAGAGAGCTTATGCCATACTCAGGTCTGCTGCACCCAGAGTCCCTTCCCATGTAAGGCCATTGTTGACTTGTACCTCCACAGGAGACACTCAAACACTCAAAGACAGGTCTGGCTCAGTCCCTGTGGGTTCTCCTGGTGTGCACAAGGTTTTGTTTGAGCCCTCCGAGCATCTCTGGCAGTATGGGGTTTGATTCTAAACGCGATTTCGCCCCTCCTGCCATCTTGTTGGGGCTTCTCCTTTGCCTTTGCATGTGGGGTATCTTTTTTTGGTGGGATCCAACATTTTCCTGTCAACGGTTGTTCAGCAGCAAGTTGTAATTCTGGAGTTCTCACAGGAGAAGATGAGCGCAAGTCCTTCTACTCCGCCATCTTGGATATTATATGAAGGTGAGCTTAGTTTATCTAATTAAAGCTGGTCAAGGTAAGTTTTTTCTTTTTTTTTCCCTCCAAACTGTAAATGTATAAAGATTTATCAGGAAGGATTTTCTGCATGGTGCTTATCAAGGAGACTGGTCATGGGACCAGGGACACATACATGAGCTTTCCAGGTAGGGACTATAGCACCCCATGGAAACAGCCTGTCTCCAGTACTAGGTGAGTGATTTAAGCATTAAACAGTTTACAGCAGAAAAAACCCCCAATCTTGTTAAAGTTACTACTTGTGGACTAAAACAAAGGACACATTCCCACTAGAACAGAAATAAAATTTAATTCATTGAAAAGTGCAGCAGTGAACAGGGTCCTATAAAGAGCACTTTCTAAGTCAAATGACTCAGATGACACAGAGCCAGGGCAGAATAACTTCCAGGAACAGATGATGCAAACACAGGAATTCCACAAAGTCAGTGGGACTTAAGTGGGGGTAAAACGAAAGAGCCAAATATTCCCACCAAGTTCCACTGGTGGATCAGTTTAAATACTTTTTGCTTTCTCTTAATAAGGATCCTGGACAATTTATCTTCTTATGTTAACAACACTAGTCCTTAGACACTTAAAAATAAATTTAAGAACATGTCTCACAGATTAAGGAATAACCTTCCATGAATAACATTACTACTTTGTACAAAAACCCTAATGCTGTGAATTAAAATATATTTTGCAACAGCATTGTTGGTCAAATTCAAAAGATGCTCAAAAGGCATTCTCTACTTTTCAGTTGTAGGGAATGTTATTGTATCTGAGGGAGGAAAAGCTTTGTAATAGGAAATCTTATAAGGCAAAAATCTCTATTCATTCCCAGGACCTCTGTTTATTCCTAATGGTCACAGTTTCCTATCACCAATACATATGGACCTGGTCTTCCTAAAAGGAAAAATAACCAAAATTCAAATCAGTACAATTAAGAGAGAAATAAAGCAAGCCTCTTGCAGTGGGGCCCCTGAACATACCATTCTGAAAAATTTCGGTGCATTGTGTGGTCTGCTAGACACTTAAAAATAAATTTTTAACTATAAACTGAGGCCTCGTTATGAAAGATGATTTTAGCATCGATCCCAAATGAAACCAGTCCAAAAGAAAGTCACATTAGAGGCCATTCAAAAATGAGAGGTACAGTACTTGCTTTGGCAGCACATATAGTAAAATTGGAATGATACAGACATTAGCATGGTCCCTGCACAAGGATGACATACAAATTAGTGAAATGTTCCACACTTTTTTAAAATTAGAGATACAAGAAAAGGGCTTCAGTGCATCCCCCCACCCCCTCAACAAAAACAGAAGTCTGCTGAATGTAAGAGCAGCCGTTCTGTGTCACTCTTACGACTTCATCTGCTTTCAGGAACCAGTATCATAAAATTGAATAATATGACATCACAGTACAAGACCTGATAAGAGTTGGTTTCTTTTTATTCTGGAATAACTAGGCCAACTTTCATTAATGTAGAAGCTGACTGATTAATGTTAAGAATCAAAGGACAGAATAAAGCCAATACCCAGACTCAACACTGTAGTTTGCTTTTAGTTACAAAACTGTTAGAATTTCTTTTCCTAAAATGGTCATGGCAGAGGTATTCATTTCACTTCTAATTACTACCAGGGTTACTGGGATTGTGTGAGGTAAAGGAATAAACCCAATGGGTATTAACCCAACATGGTGATCTGAAATTGTGATAGAAAGTTACTTATGGCCATGTCTTACAAAGTGCTAAATGCTCAACCTAGGACCTTACATAAAGCTAAAATCAATGACTGCCTGTGTTGGTCAGGTTATAAACCACAGTTCCTCCTCTCCCCTGCTGCCCTACCACCAATCAGCCTTCCTGTGAAGACAATATAAGAAATCGTCTTCAAGCCAAGAGACAGAAATGTAGGTGTTCTAAACAGTGAGGAAACCTCAAGATCTAGTTTTGACAGAGGAATAGTGAATGAGGCCCAAATTACACAAGATTCCAAAAACTCAGGAAGAAGTTATCCGAAAGGGAAGAAGCTACATAGCTGGTATTTTGTTGTTGTTTAGTCGCTAAGTTGTGTCCGACTCTTTGTGACCCACAGACTGGAGGCCACCAGGCTCCTCCATCTATGGGATTTCCCAGGCAAGAATACTGGAGTGGGTTGCTATTTTCTTTTCCAAGGGATCTTCTCGACCTAGGGATCGAACCTGGGTCTCCTGCATTGGCAAGTGGATTCTTTACCACTGAACCACCAGAGAAGACCAGTTGGTACTTTACATCAACCCTAAGAAATTCTTATATCTTTGAACAAATGAACTGTCAGCAAAATGCAAGAGGGAGTGTCACAACTTCACAGATGGCTCCCTGCTGGGCAGGTACTTACTACACCTAATTTACAGCCCTTCATCAACCTGTTAAAAACCCTACTTACAGAAGGCCCTCGGAAAACAGAGCTTTCACCAACCTTTGGAAGTTCTTCTCTGCTGAAATACTTAACCCACTTTATTTTTCAGATCTCAGAAGACAGACATTCCTTTGATACCCCTGGTGTTAACTGGCACTCCATGTGGTTAGCAGTCACTGGCAAGTAGATGTCCATTACCCTCAGTAACTACTTGGAATTAGCCTGTACCAAGAGATTGCTACTGTTCTATTTTAACAGAGCACCAGTACAGAATTCCCTCAAAATGAACAAATTTTGAATGTGTGACCTTACCACATTTTATGGATATTATAAACAGTGTATTTCTATTAATCTAAAAAACAATGGTCTTTGTTCTTAATCAGATGGTTCAGCTCTGATGGTTCTTCAAGCCATGTGATATTAGTATTCTTGATAGTGAAGTGCTCAATCTAGAATGCTATGCAGGTCCTCTTGATTTTAGGTCAAGCTGGATATCAAAAACATCCCCCCCCAAAGCACTGTCATTTATCTGAATGGATTTACAAGTCCAGACTTTGACCACATGGAGAATAACCAAAAACTGGCCCCAGGACAAAAAGGGTTTGGTGAAAACAAAGACCTCAGGAGTATTTTCATCAGCTGAATAAAGGGACCGGAGACAGCCGTTCCTGACACTCAGGCAAAGTTCACAGTTTAACACATTGCACAAGGAAGTCAGCTGATTGGGTTGCTTTTTCAAACAGGACTTAAAGTCAGTCCAGAAACCCCTTCCAGGCATGGTCTTGAAGACTAGCTGCAGACAGCTACTCCAATCACTTCATCAGAAAGAGGTGAGCAGGGATCCAACCGCAGAGGTACTACAGAAGGTGTTTCGAAAACCTTCGAGTCCTCACACTGCCATGATTGCTGAACATGAAACGCAGGTCAAACATATACCTGGGGACAGAAAAATTAAAAAACAATGTGACATTAATTGTCATGAGCCACTGAGTACTTCATTCAGAATATTAACTGGAAAGACTGGCAGGAAGGGATACAAAAGGAGCAACTAAATCACCAGAAGAGGATCCAGTGGGAAAGTCTAGTACAAAGCAGGAGTTAGTAATTAAGAGCACTTCCATCATAAATCAGCAAATATAATGAAAGTGAAGAGTGGAAAAACAGAAAGCTAATCTTGAAAGGTGTTAGGAGGAAAGGTTTGAGCTTTTGTGTGTGTATGTGTCTGTGGGGGATGCAATCCCTAAAGTATAAAACAGCCTAGTGGAAGAGTTTAGTCTTTGCTTAAAGCCCTTCTAGTATTTTCAAAGCCCTGTCATCTTTTACAGTTTAGACACACAGACTGTGGTCGGTATGAGTACAGGCGTGCACCTCAGACAGGAGCTTAAATCTGGCTCATTATGAACTTAGGTAAGTCACTGACCTCTCCCGGCCATCGATAAAGCAGGAAGGCAATTCATGTAAAATGTCTAGCACATAAAAGCACTTATTTCTCACCTGAGGGGACATCAGAGTCAATGCTGATGGTAACTTGAGTAGAGACCTGGCAGACATAATGAACACAGACTGGCTGGAGGTTGTGTGGTCTGGAAATAACATTGTATTTTATTTTTATCTGCTACCTTGTTGGACAAACTAACTCTCTTAGCATTATTTTAGAGTGGTGGTTGACCAACTTTGTTTGAAAAGGACCAGATAATAAGTATTTTAGGGTTTGTGGGGCACACAGTCTCTGTTCCAACTAATCAACTTTGTTGCTGACGTGTAAAAGCAGTTTCAGGGAATACATAAATGAATGTGTGTACTGTGTTCCAACAGGTAGTGGCTGCAGTGGGCCTGTGATATCTGGTCTGCTGACTCCAACTCTAGAAAATTCTATAAGCCTAAATGTTTGGTAGGTAAGAATAAGCTACAGTTATGGAATTCAAAGAAAACCAGGTGGAGTTTAAATAGCTCAGGCTAACATAAGTAAGGCCAGAATCTAGAATCTTAGCTATAAGCTGCCAGAATGTGAGCAAGACAATTAGTTATGATTTAAAAAAACAGTGACTTCTCTGGTGGTCCAGTGGTTGTAGTTAAAGAATCAGTCTTAAATTCAGGGGTAGCAGGTTTGATCCCTGGTCGGGGAACTAAGATCCCACATGTCATCCTGCACAAAGAAACTAAGCCAGCATGCCACAACTACTGAGCACCCAGGCGACAACTAAGATCCAGTGCAGCCAAATAAATAAAGAGACACTAAAAATCAAACAAACCAATATCATGGAAAAGGGTTTGAGAGATAAGGTGTCGTTGAGACCATCTGGACTATGTATGTGACGGAGCTCCATTAAACCCTCTATATAGGCCTTAAGATTCTATTGAGTGGGTGCAGAGATCTATTCATCTTGAGGCTGCCTAAGACAAGCCTCTCACACAAGGAAGCTGAGGCTTCTTGAAGTAAGATAATGTGCTGAAGATCAACAGTTGTTTTGAGAATGGAGACAAGATGGCAGAATAGAAGGAGGTGAGCTCATCCTTTCTCATGAAAACACCCAAATCACAACTAATTGCTAAATAACCAAAAAACACTGGAACCTACCAAAAAGATATCCTATACACCCAAAGACAGTGAAGAAGCCATAGCAAGACAGTAGGAGGGGTGCAACTGTGATAAAATTAAATTGCACACTTACCAGGTGGGTGATCTACAAACTGGAAAATAATTGTATCACAGAGGTTCTCCCACAGAAGTGAAAATTCTGAACTTTGTGTCAGACTCCCCAGCCTGGGGTTCTGGCATCAGGAGGAGGAGCCACCAGAGCATTTGTCTTTCAAGGCCAGGGTTTGATCACAGGAATTCCAAAGCACTGGGGAAACAGAAACTCCACTTTTGGAGGGTGCACACAAGGTCTCAAGTAACTTGAATTGAGACATGGTAGACATAAGGAACACAGACTGGCTGAAGGTCAATCTCAGGACCCAGGGGAAAAAGCAGTGACCTCATAGGAATCTGGGCAAGACTTACCTGCTGGTATTAGAGGGTCTCCTGCTGGTATTAGCAGAGTTGGGGGGAAGCTTTGGCTCACTGCAGGCATGAAGACACTGGTGACAGTGGTTCTGGGGAGTACTCATTGGCATGAGCCCTCTCAAAGGCCGCCATTTTTTCATCAAGGCCTGGCCCCACCCAACAACCTATAGGCTCCAGTGCTGGGACACTTCAGACCAAACACCAACATGGCAGGAACACAGCCCCTCCCATCAGTATACAGACTGCCTGAAGTCTTCCTGAGCCTACAGCTGCCCACTAAACACACACATTGATATAGCACCCCCACCAGAGGGACAAGACCCAGCTCCACCCACCAGTGGGAAGGCACCAGCCTCCCTGACCAGGAAGCTTGCACAAGCCTCTTAGACCTCATCCACCAGAGGGCAGACAGCAGAAGCAAGAAAAACTGCAACCCTGAAGCCTGTGGAACAGAAACCGCAATCACAGAAAGTCAGACAAAATGAGACAGCAGAAGAATATGTCCTATATGAGAGGACAAGATAAAATGCCAGAAGAACGGCTAATTCAAATTGAGATAGGCAATATACCCGAAAAATAATTCAGAGTAATGATAGTAGAGTTGATACTAGATCTGGAAAAAGAATGGAGGCATAGATGGAGAAGATATAAGAAATGTTTAATAAAGAACTAGAAGATCTAACGAACAATACAAAAACTGAAATGAAAAATATACTAGAGGGAATCTATAACAATAAATGAGGCAGAAAAACGAATAACTGAACTGGAAGACAGAATGGTGGAAATCACTGCCATAGAACAGAATAAAGAAAAAAGAAGGAAAAGAAGTAAGGACAGTCCAAGACCTCTGGGACAATAACATACCAACATCCTCATTATAGGGGTCCCAGGTGGAGAAGGGAGAGAGAAAGAGCTCAAGAAAATATTTGATGAGATAATAGCTAAAAATTTCCCTAACATAGGAAAGGAAACAGTCACCCATATCCAGGAAGCACAGGGAGTTCCACACAGGACAAACCCAGGGAGGAATACACTGAGACACATATTAATCAAACTGACAAATATTAAAGACAAAGAGAAAATATTAAGAGCAACAAAGGAAAAGCAACAAATAACATACAATGGAATTCCCATAAGGTTATCAGCTGATTTTTCAGCAAACTCTTCAGACCAGAAGGGAGTGGTACAATATATTAAAGTGATGGAAGGGAAGAACCTATAATCAAGAATACTCTACCCAGCAAAGATCTTATTCAGATTTGACAGAGAAATCAAAAGCTTTACAGACAGGCAAAAGATAAGAGAATTTAGTACCACCAGACTATCTTGCAATAAATGCTACAGGAATTTCTCTAGGTAGGAAAAAAAGCCCCAACTAGAAACAAGAAAATTACAAATGAGACAGCTCACTGATCAAGGCAAACATAAAGTAAAGGTAGGAAATCATCCATATACAAATATAATATAAAAACCAGAAGCAGTGAGAAGACCATAAGCAGATATTGGAAAAACATTAGAAATTAAAAGACTAGCAACTTAAAACCATCTTGTTTATATATAGACTACTGTATCAAACCTCACGGTGAATGCAAACCAAAAATCTACAATAGATACACACACACACACACACAAAGGAATCCAAACACAACACTAAAAAGTTAGTCATCAAATCATGAGAGAAGTGAAAAAAAGAGGAAGGGGAGAAACAAAGACCTACAAATATAAGTCCAAAACAATTAACAAAATGGCAGTAAGTATATACATATTAATAATTACCTTAAATATAACTGGATTAAATACACCAGCCAAAGACACAGACTGGCTGAATGGATACAAAAACAAGACCCATATATATGCTGTCTATAAGAGACCCACTTCAAATATAGGGACACAGAACTGAAAGTGAGGAGATGACAAAAAGGTATTCCATGAAAATCATGACATATCAGATAAGACAGACTTTAAATTAAAGATGGTTACAAGATACAAAGAAAGACACTACATAATAATCAAGGAATCAATCCAAAAAGAAGATATAACAATTGTAAATATATATATGTACCCAACATAGGAAAATCTAAATATATAAGACAAATGCTAACAGCCATAAAAGGAGAAATGCACCATTAACACAATAATAGTAGGGGACTTTAACATCCCACTTTCATCAATGGGTCATTCAGATGGAAAATCAATAACAAAATACAGACCTTAAGTGACACTTTAGATTACATGCACTTAATTGATATTTATAAAGCATTTCATCCAAAAGCAGCAGAAGACACATTCTTTTCAAGTGCACATGGAACGTCTTCCATGATTGATCACATGGATCAATAAATTTAAGAGAGCCTCAGTAAATTTAAGAAAATAGAAATCAGCATCTTTTATGTTCACAACTCATGATTCTCTTTATTTCACAATGAGATTAGAAGTCAACTACAAGAGAAAAAACCTGTAAAAATCACAAACACATGGAGGTTAAACAATATGCTACAAAACAACCAACAGATCACTGACGAAATAAAAGAAGATGAAGAAATAAATATCTAGAGACAAATAAAAATGAAAGCACATTGATACAAAACCTATGGGATACAGCAAAAGCAGTTCTAAAAGGAGATGACAGCATACAATCTTACCTCAAGAAATAAGAAAAATCTCAAATAACCTAGCCTTACACCTAAAGCAACTACAGAAAGAAGAACAAACAAAACCTAAAGTTGGTAGAAGGAAAGAAATCATAAAGATGAGAGCAGAAGTAAATGAAATAGAGATGAAGAAAAAAATGGAAAACATCAATGAAACTAAAAAAGCTGGTTCTTTGAGAAGATAAACAAAATTGATAAACATTTAGCCAGACTCATCAAGAAAAAACAGAGTGCTCAAATCAATAAAGTTAGAAATGAAAAAGAAGTTACAACTTACACCACAGAAATATAAAGGATCATAAGAGACTACTGTAAGTAACTATACGCCAATAAAATGGACAACCTGGAAGAACAGGACAAATTCTTACAATCTTGGAAAACAGAGCCAGAAAGAAATAGAAAATATGAACCATCAGTTCAGTTCTGTCACTCAGTCATGTCCGACTCTTTGTGACCCCATGAATCGCAGCATGCCAGGCCTCTCTGTCCATCACCAACTCCCAGAGTTTACCCAAACCCATGTCCATCGAGTCAGTGATGCCATCCAACCATCTCATCCTCTGTCGTCCCCTTCTCCTCCTGCCCCCAATCCTTCCCAGCATTAGGGTCTTTTCCAATGAGTCAACTCTTCACATGAGGTGGCCAAAGTATTGGAGTTTCAGCTTCAACATCAGTCCTTCCAATGAACACCCAGGACTGATCTCCTTTAGGATGGAGTGATTGGATCTCTTTGCAGTCCAAGGGACTCTCAAGAGTCTTCTCCAACACCACAGTTCAAAAGCATCAATTCTGCGGCGCTCAGCTTTCTTCACCGTCTAACTCTCATATCCATACATGACCACTGGAAAAACCATAGCCTTGACTAGACGGACTTTTGTTGGCAAAGTAATGTCTCTGCTTTTAAATATGCTATCAAGGTTGGCCATAACCTTCCTTCCAAGGAGTAAGCGTCTTTTAATTTCATGGCTGCAATCACCATCTGCAGTGATTTTGGAGCCCCCAAAAATAAAGTCTGACACTGTTTCCACTGTTTCCCCATCTATTTGCCATGAAGTGATGGGACCAGATGCCATGATCTTAGTTTTCTGAACGTTGAGCTTTAAGTCAACTTTTTCACTCTCCTCTTTCACTTTCATCAAGAGGTTCTTTAGTTCTTCTTCACTTTCTGCCATAAGGGTGGTGTCATCTGCATATCTGAGGTTATTGATATTTCTCCCGGCAATCTTGATTCCAGCTTGTGTTTCTTCCAGCCCAGCGTTTCTCATGATGTACTCTGCATATAAGTCATACTTCATACTCAGCATCAAAAAGCTAAAGTATTTCCTCTAAGATCAGGAAAAAGACAAGGATGTCCACTCTCACCACTTTTATTCAAATAGTATTGGAAGTCCCAGCCAGAGCAACTAGGCAAGAAAAAATAAGAGGAATTCAAATTTGAAATGAAGAATTAAAACTGCGATTATTTGCAGATGACATATACAGAAAATCCTAGAGACTCCAAACAAGGAAACTGCTAGAGATAATAAATGAATTCAGTATAGTTGCAAGATACAAATATTAATATACAAAATTTTTGTTTCTATATAGTAATAAACTATCAGAAAAATTAAGGAATTTAATAAATAAAATTTAATATTCACATTTATAATTGCATGAAAAAGAATAAAATAGTGCAGCTTTGGCAAACCAACAAGGTGTGCATAGCTGCCTTCTCAAAAGAATAAAATACCTAGGATTAAGTTTAACCAAGAAAGTGAAAAACATGCACACTGAAAATTAAAAGACACTGATGAAAGAAATTGAAGAATACACAACACAAATAAATGGAAAGATATTCTGTGCTCATGGACTGGAATATTACTATTGTTGAAATGTCCATACTACCCAAATTAAGCTACAGATTCAATGCAATCCCTCTCAAAATTCCAAAAGCATCTTTCAAAGAAATAGAACAAATAATCCAAAATTTGGATGAAACCATGAAAGACATTACTTTGCCAACAAAGGTCTGTCTAGTGAAGGCTATGGTTTTTCCAGTGATCATGTATGGATGTAAGAGTTGGACTATAAGGAAAGCTGAGTGCCAAAGAATTGATGCTTTTGAACTGTGGTGTTGGAGAACACTCTTGAGAGTCCCTTGGACTGCAAAGAGGTCAAACCAGTCCATCCTAAAGGAGATCAGTCCTGGGTGCTCATTGGAAGGACTGATGTTGAAGCTGAAACTCCAATACTTTGGCCACCTGATGCGAAGAGCTGACTCATTGGAAAAGACCCTGATGTTGGGAAAGATTGAGGGTAGGAGAAGAAGGGGACACCAGAGGATGAGATGGTTGGATGGCATCACCGACTCAATGGACATGGGTTTGGGTGGACTCTGGGAGTTGATGATGGACAGGGAGGCCTGGCATGCTGCGGTTCATAGAGTCGCAAAGAGTCAGACGCAACTGAGCAACTGAACTGAATTGAACTGATGAAAGACTCCAAAACAACAGCCAAAACAATCTTGAGAAAGAACAAATCTGGAGGCATCATGCTTCATGATTTCAAACTATCAAAGATACATTGATCAAAATTTTATGGTTGCTGCTTAAGTCACTCAGTCATGATTGTTCAGTCGCTCAGTTGTGTCTGACTCTTTGTGATCCCATGGACTGCAGCATGCCAGGCTTCCCTGTCCTTCACTATTTCCTGGAGTTTGCTCAAACTCATATCCATTGAGTCGGTGATGCCATCCAACCATCTCATCCTCTGTCGCCCCCTTCTCCTCCTGCCCTCAATCTTTCCCAGCATGAGGGTCTTTTCCAGTGAGTCAGCTCTTTGCATCAGGTGGCCAAAGTACTGGAGCTTCAGCTTCAGCACCAGTCCTTCCAGTGAATATTCAGGGTTGATTTCTCTTAGGATTGACTGGTTTGTTCTCCGTGCTGTCAAAGGGACTCTCAAGAGTCTTCTCCACCAGCACCATAGTTTGAAGGCATCAATTCTTCGGCACTCAGCATTTTTTATTGTCCAGCTCTCATATCCATACCTGACTACCGGAAAAACCATAGCTTTGACTGTATGGACCTTTGTCACCAAAATTATGTCTCTGCTTTTTAACACACTGTCTAGGTTTGTCATAGTTTCCTATAGACATAAAAACAGACATATGGAGCAATGGAACATAACAGAGAGCCTCATGCATATATGGTTAAGTAATTTAAGACAAACGAGCCAAGAATATACAGTGGGGAAAGGATAGTATCTTCAATAAACAGCTCTGGGGAAACTGGCAACCACATGCAAAAGAGTGAAACTAGACTACTATCTTACACCATACAGATAAATTAACTCAGATGGATTAAAGAATGTAAAACTGGCAACCATAAAAATCCTAGACGAAAATATAGGCTGTGTGTTGCCAGACATCAGCCTTGATGATTTTTTTGGATCAGACTTCATAAGCAAAAGCAACAAAAACAAGTGGAACTACACCAAACTAAAAAGCTTCTGCACAGCAAAAGGAAATCGCTGACAAAATAGAAAGGCAACCTACTGAATGGGTGGAAATATTTAGAAATCATATATGAGAAGGGGTTAGTATCCCAAATATGTAAAGAACATATATAACTTAATAGCAGAAACCAAAGAATTAAAAAATAGGCAGAAGATGTGAATATTTTTTCAAAGAAGACATGCAGATGGACAATAGGTATATGAAAAGGTACAGGTACCTTTTCAACCCAACTACTCATCAGGGAAATGCAAATTAAAACCACACTGGAATATCACCTCATACCTGTTAAAATGGCTATCCCAGCAGTCCATTGGTTAGGACTCGGTGCTGTCACTACAGTGGTCTGGGTTTAGTCCTAAGATCCTACAAGCTGTACAATGTGGTATGGCAAAAACAAAAAACAAACACAGACAAACAAACAAAAAACAAGGATGTGAAGAAAAGGGAACACTTGTGCACTCTTGGTGGGAATATAAATGGATATAGTCACTACAGAAAGCAGTACGCAGGTTTCTCAAAAAATGAAAAATACAACTACCATATGATCCAGCATTCCCACTACTGGGTATTTATCTGCAAACAATAAAACACCAATTTGAAATTCCACTTTCACTGCAACATTATTTATAATAGCCAAGGTATAGAAAAATATCTATGTATCCATCAATGGATGCATGGATAAAGAATACATACAAATACAATAGAATACATACATACTATAGAATACTTTTCTGCTGTAAGAAAAAGAATGAAATCTTGCCACTTGTGACAATATGGATAGCCCTTGAGGACATTATGTTAAGTGAAATAAGTCAGAGAAAGACTGATTTCACTTATATGCAGAATTAAAAAGAAACAATAATTGTAACAGGAAAGAAAGTGAAAGTGGAGTCACTCAGTCGTGTCTGACTCTGCGACCCTGTGAACTGTAGCCCACCAGGCTCCTCCGTCCATGGGATTCTCCAGGCAAGAATACTGGAGTGGGTTGCCATTTCCTTCTCCAGGGGATCTTCCCGACCCAGGGATCGAACCCTGGTCTCCCGCATTGGAGGCAGACGCTTTAACCTCTGAGCCACCAAGAAGTCCAACAGGAAAGAAAACCAAGCTCATATACGGAGAACAGATGGATGGTTGCCAGAAGTGCGATAAGTGGGTGGGGAGTGGGAGAAATAGGTGAAGGAGGTCCAGATGTACCAACTTCCAGTTATAGTACAAGTCATGGAGATGTAATATACAGCACAGTGACTATAGTTAACAATACTCTGTTGCATGTTTAAAATTTGCTGAGAGTACATGTTTAACATCCTCATCCCAAGAAAAAAAATTTTTGTAACTAGCTTTGGCAATGTATGACTAATATAATGACCAAAACTGGTTTACCAAGAAAAACTGGGACAAATCTTTTGCCAAAACCTATCTGACTGTAGATACCTGGACAGGGCAAAGCTCTCCAGTGGCAGAGGCTAAATTTGTCTGCAGCCTCTCTCTGCCCCTGATACAAGGTCCACTGGTGCATTCAGTCCCCTGGTTTATGAGTACCATCACGCACTAACTACACTTGTTTGTTTCTTAACCTGAAATTTTAAGAAAGTCTAATTGATCAGCAGCCTTGCATCTGAGGTCTAACTAAAATCCAATTAGCCATGGTCAGGGCACAGGGTAACATATACATAGAACTATCCTTTCCAGGGCTAAGTGAGGCAGGACAGGGAGTCTCAATGCAGGCTGGCCATTGCCCTCAACTGTGGAAGTAATTTGTGTAACAAGAGAGAACTGTGTACCTGGATATATTCCTTCAGTCTATGAAATACTCTGCAAAGCTCTAAGATTTACAGTTATTAGTATTTGAAAAAACAGGGGGTGCTTATTAAAGTAGCAGATTCTCAGGGCTTAGTAGCAGCTTTAGGGTGGGGTACAGAAAAATCTTCCTTTTTAAAGTCAGCACCTCCAGTAGTTCTGCAGGTGGTCCATAAAGAAATTGAGTAATGGCCTCACTTTTGTCATGAAGTATGATCCAACGGATCTTAAACACCACCTTTTCCGAACTGTAAGCTTCATAACAACTTTTCCCCCAAGAACTACAGTGCCTCTGCTTGGTTCACCTTGCTTGCAAAACAACAGAAAATTTACAAGCAAGCCAGGGATGGAGGGTGGCACGAAGGTGACACAGGCATGACACAAGGGACAGGAACATCATTCCCGGCCTCACCCACACCCTGCAAACTAGCTCCTTGTCTTCCTTGAAGCACATACCCTTCCCAAACACATAAACGCCTGCAGAAAATTTATCTGGAACAAAGCCAATGAGGCTTGGGCTTTTCTGAAGAATGACAGTCAAGTTCCTGGATTGCTAAGCCTGCCGTGTAAATTCTCAGACAAGCATCTTTCATTGTTGCTATTGTTATAGTCACTAAGTCATGTCTGACTCTTTCATGACCCTATGGCCTGTAGCCCACCAGGCTCCTCTGTCTGTGGGATTTCCCACTCAAGAACACTGGAGTGGGCTGCCATTTCCTTCTCCAAGGGATCTTCCCAACCCAGGAATCAAACCTGCACTGGCAGGCTAATTCTTTACCACTGAGCCAACAGGGAAGCCTCTATCTTTTATTAATCAGGCACTCAATGACATGCTCAGTTTTACCTAAAAGTCATGGACTTGGAACATTTTCCTTGAGAGATCATACATGCAAGAAAAATATTTGAATTTAAGCTATCGCCTCCCCACCCATAATTCATAGATTTTGACTTATGGCAAGACACCTCAGGGTGCTACTCCAGAATGACTAGAAGTTTAGCAAATTTTCTCTCACTTGAAAATCAGAACGTCCTCTCGAGCAGAGTCTCCTAGAACTCCACTTCAGAGAAAAGGAACGGCAAAGGGTTTAATTAATCTCCCGTGTCCACACAGGGTGGCTAAAGCGAGGGGAGGGTGCAGACACTAAGCAACAAGCGGACCTGTGGCCACTGAAGACAGAGGAGCATCCAAGGTAAGCCTTGTTGCCTAGAAAGATCAAAACCAAGTCTCCTGGATAAAGGAACTCTCACCCAGACACAAACTCAAAACCCAACTTCTTATGAAGTTTACAGAATCCTGATGTTTTCTGTTTGTGTGCAAACTTTTAAAAATGCAATTCTCACCTTTCTCAGAAAGTAGAAGAGGAGCTTTCTAAGTTCAGCAGCCACCAAGTGAGTAACAAATAACTTTGGAAACCATAACTAAGATCAGAAACTGTAACTAGCATCAGAAGGTCAGTCCTCTACCTGGTCATCCAAATCTTGTAGCATTAAAGAGAAAGATCTGCCAAAAATCAAACCAAAATGAAACCAAAACCCAAAACCTTTCTCAAATCCAACAAAAATTAAAAGCTAAAAACCCTGCAGATGGAATCAGTACAGTTCACTTGACAGTTATTTATCCTGCCCACTCCTTTCCAGCACCATCTCCACCATCAACCCCTGGCCCCATATCTCCCCCAGTCCTTATAAAAGCTGTTTTCTTAATTCAGCATTTAATTAAGCAAGCAGTGATTCACTCCTTACAAGTGTATACTTTCAAGAGTTTGCATACTCAGTTTTCTGTGTTTCTTTGGAGAGGCTCATTCTTGATGAGGAAGTAAAACTCCAGCCTTTGTAAGCATTTGGTGGCTCCTGGGAACTATGACTTCTCCCTGAAGCTATTCTTCTTCTGGATCCAGGAATTCCCCTACTAACAATGAGCACAATGAACACATGATTTGATTATCTGCCCTGTCATTTTCTTGCAGGAAACAGAACCTATATATGAAAACACAGGTAGGCGTCTCCTTCTCTGTAACTTAGGATAATCACTTAAATGGAATGCTAAGTGAATAGCAACAACAAAAGGATGATAGAGCGCTCTGACATCAACCCTGTCCTTCCATTTGCCACGGATCCCAACTCTACTAACAGGCCTGCTTTCAGATGAATTGCCTGTTAGAAGCATTCTGATGAGACCTTATTAGACAGTTTTACTGAAAAATTGGGTAGAGCTTACAAATTGGGTAGAGCTTACCGGAACCGCCAGTGGACATGCAGGGTAGCCTTTTACTCACTCCCAGAGTGACCGTGGGCAAGTTGCTGGACTTCAATGGGCTTCTGTTTCCTTATGTGTAAAATGGGAGTGGTGACAATACCTTTTTCAAGATGGGTTAAGTGAGTTAATACATATTAAGCTTTTCAGAATAACGCCTGGAACTTGGCAAGCACTGTCTGAATTTGCTATTACAGTACAGAAGGTCCCCAATGTCATGATGGCTTACGGCTTTTCAACTTTATGACGGTGTAAAAGTGGTATGCATTCAGTAGAAAATATAAAATGTAATCTTTTCCCAGGCTAGTGATATTTTTTGTTTATAAGGGTAAACAACCAATATCCTTACAACCATTCTGTACCCAGACAACCATTCTGTCTTCCACTTTCAGAAGTGTATTCAACATATCACATAAGCTATTCAACACTTTATTTTAAAATAGGCTTTGTGTCAGATGATTTTGCCTGACTGTAGGCTAGTATATCTGTCCCGGGAAAGTGTAAGGTATGCTGGGCAGAACTATGATGTTTGGTAGCTTAGGTGTATAGTATACATTGTTTGACTTACTATATGTTTAACTAACAATAGGATTATCAGAATGTAACCTCATCGTAAATCAAGGAAGACCTATAAATAGATTCCCCCTTTTTTCAATAACGCAGAACTCCTAATTAAGATCACCTGACAGAGTCCCAGAACACTGAAAATTCTTGAGAACTAATTTGCATCATAAGAATATTCATTTAAAAAATTATCAACTGGTAGCAAATTGCTAAGGCAGGAAGCTAACACCTTTTAAGGGATTTAAAATTCCAAAACATTCCCACTACACCTTGAGATGAACTTACAAACTTACAACAGTTTTATAAACGAGTAGTTATATTCTGTTTGTATTCTCCCTAAATTCAGATGTTGACATCCTAAAGCCCCAAAGATGATATATTAGGAGGTGTGGCCTTTGAGCGTTTCTCAGGTCATGAGGGTGCAGCCTTCATGAATGGGATTAGTGTTCTCATAAAACAGACCCCACAGAGACCCTTACACCTTGTGAAGAACAGCAAGAAAGCACTGGTGATGAACCAGGAAGAGGACTTGAAGAAGAATCCAATGTGCTAGTGCCTTGATATTGGACTTCCCAGCTTCCAGAGCTGTGAGAAATAAACTTCTATGGTTTATAAGTTTAAAATAAAAAGGAGAATAGTTATTTCTTATAACTATTACAAAAGAATAACTGGATCTAAACGGCGTTTCTGGCAAGATGGAACAAGTTAAGTTTACCTGCTCAGATGGCTTTAAGCATTTTACCAATATTTGTGGAAAAATATTTTACTCATCTTTAATAGATAATCTTATGGAAGCGGTGGACAAAATCTGAAGAAACAGAGCTTATAGAAATATCAAACAGCAATTTGTTTTTTAAAAAATCTGTCTCTCATTTTTTTGGTTTTTCCCAGTTCCATGTTTGCTTTAGCCAACATTTATCTATTTGGATGCTTATATTTCAAAGACATGGTAAGGTCAATATTTCCAAGGGACTAAGAAAGAATTTTGAAAAAGGAACTCAGGGGCATATTTGCCTATTAACAGAAATCTAGGATTATTACCATAATGTTTTTCTTTTCTTTAATGGTTGGATAAGATAATTCAATAATTTTTTTTCTGTAGTACCTGCCCCAAATATGGGAAGGTCTGGACCTGGTGGGGTCAGCTTACAGAGGAAGGGACAGTCTATCAAGCCTTTCTATGCATTTTCTTGACCTTCATCAAAATTATTTCCTATCAATATTTCCATAAGTTTCACACCAACTTGTGCCATCTGCAGTTCTTGATATTTGGTTCTCTGATTTCCCCTCCTAAACATGTTAAGGAAGGGTTTTGTATATATACAGCCAAGGTGTTCTGTATATACTTCTCTCTTCTTTCTTTTCTTCTTCCTCTCTTTCCTTCTTTCATCTGATCTTCCTATAGGTACCAAGAGGACATCTGTTTAAGATTAGAGCTCTCTTAAAAATCCTTTTAGCAGGCTTCCCTGGTGATTAAGTGGTAAAGAATCCGCCTGCCAATACAGGAGACATGGGTTTGATCCCTGATCCAGGAAGATCCCATATGCTCCAAAGCAACTAAGCCTGTGCACCACAACGACTGAGCCTATGTGCTTGAGCCTAGGACCTGCAATACTGAGCCCATGAATCCCAACTACTGAAGCCCGTGTGCCCTAGAGCCTGTGGTCCAAAACAAGAGAAGCTACCACAATAAGAATGAGAAGTCCACACACTAGAGAGTGACACTTTTTCTGCACAACTAGAGAAAAGCTCGTGCAGCAATGAAGACTCAGGACAGTCAAAAATAAAATAAATTAAATAAAAAAAAAACCTTTTAGAGACCCCTTGGTGGTAAAGTAGTTAAGAATCCTGCCAATGCAGGGGACATGGGTTTGATCTCTGATCTAGGAAGATTCCACATGCCGTGGGGCAACTAAGCCCTTGAGCCACAACTACTGAGACCACACTCTGCAACTATGGAACCTGGGAGCCTGGATGGAGCCCATGCTCAGTAATAAGAGAAGCCACTGCAACAAGTTCACCCACTACCACTAGAGAGTAGCCCCCGCTAGCAGCAACTAGAGAAAGCCTGTATACAGCAACGAAGACCCACAGCAGCCATAAATAAATAAATGAATAAACAAAATGTAAAAAATCTTTTATGTGTAAAAGTCCAAATCTTCAATATATCTATTTCAGTTCTGACTCCAACCAGTGAGTATTTTTATGGCTTAAAACCAATATTAGGGTTTACTCATGGACACAAGTGGTGTTCTCTAAGAAATGCAGCCTTCTCAAGATGCAGAGCCTCTGCAGAGAAAGCCTAAGAAAGCAAAGACCTTCCTTGTCTCAGGTGACAAATAAACCTCTATCTCCCACAAAGTGAGACATCTTAAATCACTGACCTCCTAACCTGTGTTACCAGAAAAGTGATAATGCTATCAGAATTTTCCCCTCAAAACCAGGCAACGAAGGTAGAGACCAAAAAGGCCCCTTATGAATTTGGACACTTCATTAAGACAAACTCCCCTGAGAGCCAGCATGGTTGGACAGACAGTGCTGCCTGTCACTTCATTTCTTAGGTTCCTAGCTGGCTAGCTGCTGATGCAAGCGTGACAGACAAGCTGTACCCCCCAAGGGGCAGAAACCAGAGGGCATATTCTCACTGGTTACAAAGCAAAGCTCTCAATACATAAAACAAAACAAATGGAGAGCCTCATTTTATAGTTTTTCATCCTTATGACAAAGGAAAACATGATTCTATCTGGGAGGCCAAGAATCAGTAACCATAGGTATCGATTACCAAAATCAAATTCACAAGAGTCATGATTCAAGATCTATTTTCACAAATGTTTTTCTCCTGCCACTGTGAATTTGGAATGGGACAAAGAGAAATCTTTATCCTTCTCTCTTGACTATGTACTATAGACAGAGAGTTGGGAGACTGACATGGTAAGAATTCTTACCATCTGCTGGTCTGTTGTCAGTTATCCTATATCGCAACTGCAGTCTCCAGGGAGAGTGGAGTGTTCTAGCCTTTCACTGTCCCATCCTCATCATTAGAAACTGTACAGAAGGAAACATTTGTTTCCTTTTACCCTTTTCAGTTTTTCCCTGGGGCTCTGTAACCAAAGACAGATTAACAAGAGAAAAGCAAACAAGTATATTAAGATACATATCTCATTTATACTTTTAAGAAATGCAGGGATGACTAAGTCAAGGAGGAAGCTAGAATTTGGACTTACAGATTATCTTAACCAAAGAACAATATATTTTTAAGTGAGCAACAAGACAGAGGAACAGAGTACTAGGCTTCCAAGAGCGGCAAATTGTAGGACAATAAATACATTAGAAAATAATGGAAGATAATAGCTAGTCAGTAAAGGCTGTTTTGCAGAGTCCTCAGGTACTGTCTTGCGGCTGATAAGTGTCTAGTGGTTTAATTGATTAATTTCTGCACAAATTTATGTTTTACTTTCAGGAAAATAGAGGGAGGAAGAGGACTTTTCTTGAATCTGCTTCCTCCCAACTGCCTTCAGCTCAAAATAATTTTGTGCCAAAGGGGAAGATTTTGGGGTGGCATAATTCTGTTATTCTTTTGTAGGTTTTACTATACTGTTTTCTCACTTTACAATGACTCTTTATGTTCTAACATGAAAAAGTGAAGTAAGACATTGTCAGAGAGGACTTAGGAATGTTCACATGAGGCTTACTTATAATAGTAAAATATTGATTTATAAATTAAGAACTGAGAAACAACCAAAAGAGTCAGTATAGGAATCTGTGATCAATGTGGTGCTTTGCTATATACCTATCAGAACGACAGGCAGTGTGTCACATTTTTTGTGGAAAGTGTACATAAAATAATTTTAAGTGAAAAAGATGACATCATAATGAAAGCACATAAAAAACTTAATGCAAACGAATGTTAATCAAAGATGGGAGCACATTTTCAATTGTGTAATATGTTCATTCAGGTTTTTTTTCTTTATAGTTGTTCAAATTCATAATAAAATAGGAGGAAGTTCCTCTTTGGGCAATAGGGCTAATCCCAGTTCTTTCTGAGCAATGTCTTTAAGCAATATCATTTTATTATTTTCTTGCAATTAACTCTTAGGACATCACAACATCCTTCTGAAAACATACAGAACAAAACTTGTAGTGTAAGTGAAGCAATAAACATTCCCTGCTTTCCACATGTCTCCAGGGGTGGAGCTCCCAAATTGGTCAGAAAAGAGGGAAGTGAAAAGATGTTAAATACCAAGTCCAGCTCACCCTGGTCAACTTGGATGTTTGGCTTCTGTCAACATGAAGGCTCTCCTTATTCTGGGGCTTCTCCTCCTTTCTGTTGCTGTCCAGGGCAAGAAATTTCAGAGGTGTGAGCTTGCCAGAACTCTGAAAAGACTTGGATTGGCTGGCTACAAGGGAGTCAGCCTGGCAAACTGTAAGTTAACTATTCTTCATCCTTCCAAATAGTTAGCCAGCTGTGGAACAGATATTAATAGAGGAAGAAGAATAAGAAAGGGACTTTGAGTGAATGGCTTTTTTTTTTTTTCCCTTGAAGGGTTTGTACATTTACAATGGCTCAAAAACATCAGCTCAGAATCAGATGTACTAAGGGAAGGATTGAGGCATGGGAGGGTCAAATTCTATACCATTCTAAGCATGCCAGGTCTTGCTGTACTCCTCTAGTACCACTAAATTTGCCAGCTGGCACTTGGAGGGTGACTACAAGATATATTTCAGCCCTCAGCCATTTCCAGCTTGGAATTTGGGTTCTGCAAGCCTGAGTAAGGCAGTATTTTTGTCATTTTTAATCCCCCTACCATGATGCTGGGTTTTTAATAGTCAAGTTTTTTTAAAAAATTACACTGAACTCTTAAAACAGGGACTGTAGGAACCTATTTCTCCTCAATCAGTATCTATATAGGATCCCTGAAATGTAGCATGAAATAACATTCTATTATTCTGACTCTAGTTCATTAATTATTTTTCATTTTCTTCTACGGAATTCAAGATGTGCCCTAAGGAAAAGTTCCTTTGTACTTCAGTCCATACCTGTCAATGTCAACATTGTATTTTTCAGAGTGAATTCAGACATTTCCCCTCCATAACTATTTTTTAATAAATGAGCAAATGGCTAGATGGATGGATGGATGACATAGTCTTTGCTATCCTATGATTCTTATTGTCTGGATTCTAATTTGATATCCAAATTCACCTTTAGGTATCATAAGAAATTTTCTCTCTCCTAGTAAACCCTTATTTTTCTCAGTACAAGTATTTTTACATTAGCATATGCATCTGCTGCTAGTGACCAAACCCATTTAACCACTCTGCTGATTTTTCTATTCTAGGCTCAATCTTACCTGGGGGATGGGAGCAATGGAAGACACAGCTATTTTAATATTTTTTACAACGTGTTATCTTGTTTCATTAGTATTAGCAAATGATTTGCTAACAAAAGAATTCTCCTAAGGGCCCCTAACACCAAATGTTAAAATATTTACAAGTAAAATGTATTTTTATGCTTCTAAAATAAGTTGTTAGTAAAATAGAATTGTGCTATGAAATATAAGTCATATGATGTTGCTGTTTATTACTAAAAATACATTTTTTTTTTCAGGGATGTGTTTGGCCTATGGAGAAAGCGGTTACAACACACAAGCGACAAACTATAATCCTCAAAGCAAAAGCACTGATTATGGGATATTTCAAATCAACAGCAAATGGTGGTGTAATGATGGCAAAACCCCCAAAGCAGTTAATGGCTGTGGTGTATCCTGCAGTGGTAAGATAAGATAATGTTGAGTGATGGCACAGGCCCTATTTGGTGGTACCTATAAGAAGAGAGATTTAATATAAATGAAAAGGTCTTGAAGAGTTCATGAGGGACCCAGAAAAACTCCATCTTAACTTCTAGAAACTGCTTTATCATCTACCTCATAAATCCTTAAGTAAGAAATTAAAAAGCTGGTATCATAGAAGGTTGCTGTTGCTAACATACAAGAATTGGAATGATCTATCACTGTATTATAACTGGACATGTTGATGCTTTGTAAAGAACAGTGCCATTCCTACTAATTTACCTGGTTTGGGAGAGGTTTAGGGATAATTTGGTTGTGTGGTCTTTTTTTAAAATTTTGTCATATTTACTTCTTTTATGTATAATACAGTAGGGGGTTTTTTGGTGAGTGATTTTAAAGTGAATTAGAAACATCATCACATTTCATTCCTAAATTCTTTAGTTTGCATATCTAAAACATACACTTCCTATTTAATCACTGTCATTTTAACAAGTTAATATATGGATTTGTTTTTAATTGGGGTGAAACAAATATTCTATTGAGTTCCTTTTAAAACTGAGATAACACATGCAATATTTAGTGCTTCCCAGGTGGGGCTAGTAGTAAAGGACCCTCCTGACAATGCAGGAGACATTAGATACAGGTTCGATCCCCAGGTTGGGAAGATCCTCTGAAGGAGGGTATGGCAACCCACTCCAGTATTCTTGCCTAGAGAATCAACATGAACAGAGGAGCCTGCGGGGCTACAGTCCGTGGGGTCACAAAGAGTCACACATGCACGTGTGCACATGCAATATTTATTGCATAAAATATTGGAGAAGTACTGCAAATTTGATATTAATTTTTAACATTAGAATTTAGTTTCTGGACATATCTTTTATATACAGTTAGTTTAGTTTAAAAAATTATATTGTATTATACAATAATCTGTGGTCATTGAATAAAAGTTCTACTACCCAGAGACTTATGACCACGGTAACTTGTGGTATTCACATCTTCTTTCAGAATACACATCACTCACATACATGAATGTAAAGCTATATAATCCACATTTGTACCCACGTACAAACATGTAAGCAATATGCTTCAACAAAAATGAAATTGTACTATATTTACTACTTTACAATTTGCTCATTATTACACAATATCATGTTTCTCAACAAATATCAATCTTATTAATTTTTCTGGATGAATAGAATTTCACTAAATATTCTATAATTTATTAATCCAACTCTTGTATTAATACATACATCTTGGGTACATCACTTATTACTTTTATTTTTTTGGAATAAATTTTCACTAGTAGAACTGCTGAGCAAAAAACTGCTTGTTTGTTTTCGTTTTGTTTTCAAAGTATCCAGTGAAAAGAGAACCTTCTATCTTATTAGTTAATAGTTTCAGAGCTTCCAATGACTTTGGCAAATGAGAAACAGAATGCTTTATTTCATGCCATATGGGATAGAATGGAGAGAGCGAGTTTTCTCCCAATATTCACAGATACAGGGACTCTTAAAAAAATAATTTTAGTTGTTCTTCCCTCAGCCTAAGAGAATAAAGCTGGCTGAACCTAAAATTTACATGACATTTCTGTGAACACCGTCCTCATTTCTCACCACCTCTTTTTCAGCTTTGCTGAAAGATGACATCACTCAAGCTGTAGCATGTGCAAAGAAGATTGTTAGTCAGCAAGGCATTACAGCATGGTATGTTATTTTTTTTGTTTTTGTTTTCCATACAGTGTTAAGATGTAATTGACACACAGTACTTCATAAATTTAAGGTGTACAGCATAATGACTTACGAACATCATGAAATGATTTTCACAGTAAGTTTAGTGAACATCCATGATCTCAATGGATACAAAATTAGAGAAATACAATGTAATACTGTTAAGCAATTATCCTTCGTTTAAAAATAATTTAAAAAAATTAAAGAAACAGAAGAAAAAAATTTTGTGATGAAAAATCTTGTGATTTACTCTCTATTTTCATATGTAAGACACAGCAGTGTTAATTATATTCATCATGTTGTACATCACATCTCCAGTGTTTACTTACCTTATAATTGGAGGTTTGTAATACTTTCCACTGCTTTCATCCAATTCTCTACCCCTCATCCCACCCACAATACCCACAATTGGTAACCACAAATCTGATTTCTTTTTCTGAGTTTGTTTGTGTTTCAAGTATAATGGGCCTTCAACACTATGTAAGTTCCCTTCACAGAGCAAGGTATGGGTTAAGCATTAAAGGAGAGATGTGGGGTCTTCCCTAGTGGTTGAGATTCTATGCTTTCAGTGCAGGAGGAGGGGGTCTGGTACCTGGTTGGGGAACTAAGATACTACAGGCCATGTGGTGTGGCCAAAAAAAGGTGTGTGTGGGAGGCCAGGGAGTGGTTTTATCCTACTGTTATGAGAAAAGTGTGGGAATATTCCCTAAGACCAAGGGACTTGAAAATTGAAAATCTAAAAAAATTAAGATTTATGCTAAACAGTATATTACATAGAAACAATCTACTTTAACCTCAATTTATTTTAAGGACTTCTAGAGTTTTTAAGTTTTTCCACACTACCAATTCCTTGTCAAATCTTGAAATTATTTTTGAAAGTAAGTAAATATGGAATACACTTCACAGTTGTGTTGTGGACTACACAAGACTTAACATTTGTGTTCAGCATTCTGTGCTATAGTCAGGTTTGTGGAGCTGTGACGTCCCTGGTATACATATCTCCAGTTAATAAATAGCAATATTTGGATCTGTCTGTGGCTTGTATGTCATGTACTGATAAACTATTTTGTTCTCACAAAGGATTTGAAGTATGTATAATGCAATGAAGATATGTTTCAATCTTATTATCATTTGTTTCATCTTTTTCTACAGGGTGGCATGGAAAACCAAGTGTCGAAACAAAGATCTCACGAGTTATGTTAAGGGTTGCGGAGTGTAACTGGCGTTTTCGTCTTCAGCTCATTTTCTCTTTTTCATATTAAGGAAATAATAGTTGAGTAAAAGGTTATACTACCACTCTTTCAAACAAATAATGTTTTTACAGAAGCAGGAGCATGTGGTCTTTCTTCTAAGAGGCTTGATGTTTACCTCACGTGTTTATTGATTGATATTAGGCCTACAACATTTTTCAGCTTGCTAACAGAACTAATGCTGGTGAATATTTGTCTAAAATCTTCATTATCAAATGTATCTCTAGTACATTTAGTTCTTAATCAAAGAGATAACCCAGACTTAATCTTGAATGATATAAGTACTCCCCAATATTCAACAAAATATAACAGAAGAATATCTTTAAGCAAATTGATCTTAGGCAAATTCCCACCTGTGTAGGCATGTGAACTTTCATCTGTTCAGTCAAAAAGAGCAGAACGTCAAATGGCTAAAAATGAAAACAGCTCGATCAAGAGTTTTGTTTTCATAAGTGTGACCTTTGGTTTAAATGTTTTCGTAGAAATGTTGCATTTACACAGCTTTTTAAAAATAAATTCACAATTTATACATCAACCTATTTTAGCCTTTGCAAAGAACTCATTTGTGCATCTTGCTGATTCTGAAGGAATATAAAGAAGGATTAGATGAGCTGTTGATTTTCCTCAGTTTTATTAGCTTAAATTCATGCATTATGACTAAATTCAGAGGCAGATGAGTTTGCAAGCACTGAATTAATTGCTATTAAACCGATGTGAAATTATGCATGTTGTAAAAGAAAAACATTTTCATTAAAAGCTTTGCAGTTCATACTTTGTCTTCCTTTGTTTAGACCCATTTAATGTCTCTGAAGAAACACGTATGTATTGGGCAAATGATCTGACACTTAGTATTTCCTACATTCTCATCTGTACTGAAACAGGTGGATACTGCTAGAGAAATCCATAAGCATGCTGATATCTCACTTAATGTTTTAAATTTTTAATCTTTTTTGGCTGTGCCACACAGCTTCTGGGACCGTAGTTCCTCAAGAGGGCCTGACTTCTTACTCTAAACAGTGAAAGCACAGAGTCCTAACCATGGAACCACCAAGAACTTCCCCTCACTTAAAATTCATAAATACAAATCTCAAACGGGCCCTCAAGTCTACCTGGTCATCAGAGTCACTTCTCTGAAATCCTTCTGTGTTGGTGTCCTCACTCTCAAAAATGACTGTCACTATTTACTTCTGTCTTTTCAAAGTCCCAGCACACACACCAACCACTGGCCTTCCATACTCTTCTCTCAGCAGATGACCTTACAGTCTGTCTTACAGTCTTAAGTCATTTGTCAGATGATATTACACTGACAGAACAAAAGCAACCTCATACAAAATCCTCCCCTCCTGGCCAGTGTAATAGAGCTAACATCTATCCCTGGGGCCACCCTCCCTTCCTTCCCCTTTATCACTGGGATGAAGGGCCTCTGCTCCTCAAATGGCAGTGTCTCCAAATGCATCTTCATCACAGCCCTCTCACTACTCCAGTTTAGGCTGAGGGTTTCCTGCATACCGAGTTTCTCCCTCTTTGCTGGATCATCCCCATCACTGCATGAGCTGCCCTGGTAACGTTTCATCTTACAAGGAACTCTCTGTAGGCTCTACATAACCCTCTAACTGCTGCGGCCAGTGCAGCAGGTAGGGATCGAAAGTGGTCGACACACAGTTTGGGAAAAATAAACTAGAGTCAGAATTAAAGTCTTAAAGATGGGACCGGGGGACTCAAGACCTCTTAGATCAAGAGCCCTGTTCTTCAGAGCCACATCACTTTTATTTAGTGTCTTGGCAAGCAGAAAGTATCTGTTGTGCGACAATGAAGTCAGTCTCCTGTGTCCACGGTCATGTCTCCCATTTTATTGATTACTTTAAACTATCTTTGTTATTTTCTTTTACAAGGGGTATTGTCTAGCTGGAGGTCATAGACCCGCATATGGAAAACATCCTGGGAAAACATCTTGGTGTGTGCACAAGCAGCGATCTGAACTTGCACTGACCTGGTGTTCCAAGGTCCACACTATGTTTTTCCTCAGCTTAGCAAGCATGATGACCCCAACTAATCAACCTGATGTACTTTTGTTTGGGTTCTGCTGTATTGCTATATTTTGCTTTTATTCTTTTCCCATGGTGATTTTCTCATGGCTTAGCCAGAGCAACAGGTGGCTGACTATTAACCCCTGCAACCAACTACAATATTGTCGATTCCCTTTTATAACAACACTTCTGGGATGAGATATCAATATTCACCCACTCCATGTCCTCACTTCCCTTTCTCTTTTCATCTATTCTTAATTTGACTGCTGTCCTCACTCAGCTGAAAACGGCTCCAACATGACTCCTCCCAGGATGCCAGTTCTAGTGATCACCTGATTTCTGTTCATCCTACTTGATCTCTCAGCAGCATTTGACAGAGTGAACCACTTGCTACTTCTGAAAACTTTTTCTTCCTCAGCTTCTCCTGCTTTATATTCTGCCTCACTGATGGTTTCTTCTCAGCCCCTCTTGGCTGGCTGTTTCTCTGCTGATCGATTTTTAAATGTTGCAGCGCCCCAGGGCTGAAGCCTATAACCATTTGATAGACATGTTTTACCTATTCATATATTTGTCTCTTTCAAAATAGAGTGTTTCCTACTTTTTGAAGTGCTTCCCTGATAGCTCAGTTGGTAAAGAATCCACCTGCAAGGCAGGAGATCCCAGTTGGATTCCTGGATTGGGAGGATCTGCTGGACAAGGGATAGGCTACCCACTCCAGTATTCTTAGGCTTCCCTTGTGGCTCAGCTGGTAAAGAATCTGCCTGTAATGTGGGAGACCTAGGTTCAATCCCCAGGTTGGGAAGATCCCCTGGAGAAGGGAAAGGCTATGCACTCCAGTATTTTGGCCTGGAGAATTCCATGAACTGTATAGTCCATGGTGTCACAAAGAGTTGGAAATGACTGAGCAACTTTCACTTTCCTTTTTGACGACTGAAATAATTTCAGTTTCCCACCAAATTTGCAAGTACAGTACAGGGTTTTATGTTTCCTGAATAGTTTGAGAATACACTGCCAGCATGGTGCCCAGTGGTTCTGATTTCTTCAGTGTGTAACTCCTCAAAACATCATCCAAACCAGGAGGTGAACACTGACAAATTAGGACCACCTAATCATTTGATCCTATGCAATTTCATCAAGTATCCCATAAATCCTTCTTAATGAAAAGGTCTAATTCAGAATCAAGTGTTACTATTTGGCTGTCATGTTTTTCAGTTTCCTTCAATCTAGTTCCCTTCATCTTTTCCTTGACTTTTATGACTTTAACCCTTTTGAAGACCTCAACCAGTCATTGTGTAAAATGGCCTACGGTTTTTCTGATAGTCTCTGGAGTAGATTAGGTTATGCACCTTTGACAGGGATACCACAGATGAGTTATTGTGCTCTTCCTGGTGCATCCTTTCAAGTGACATGCAGTTCTGAAATGATCTACTACTGATGATGTTTGCATTGGTCATTTGATTAAGGTGATGTCTGCAAATCACCTCCACTGTGAAGTATTTGGGAGAGGGGGAGGTACTTTGAGAAATTTTGTTCCACAACAAAATTTCAGTTTTTATATTTACTTATTATATCAGCATGGGCTTCCCCAGCAACTCAGTGATAAAGAATTTGCCTGCCAATGCAGGAGACGCAAGAGACATGGGTTTGATCCCTGGGTCAGGAAGATCCCCTGGAAAAGGGACTAGCTATATGCTCCAGTATTCTTGCCTGGATAATTCCAAGGACAGAGGAGCGTGGTGGGCTACAGTCCATGGGGATGCAAAGAGTCGGACATGACAGCGCACCTGCAGGCATGCACACATTATATCAGTATGGACGCCTGGTTTTCTACTTTACTCCAATTACAATGAATCAGAATTCATTGCTATCATTTATTTTGATGTTCATATTGTCCCTGATTTGGCCATGAGAGTCTCTGCCAGCTAATTCTGTCATTTTGACTTGTCCCCATCATTCTTTGGGCACCTGTTTGTTTTCTGTCACAGGATGTTCTAAGAGTCACCTTGTTCTTTTCCTCCTTCAGCCTGGAATCAGGTATTTTGCCAAAAAGTCCTTATTCCTCACAGAGGACAATGATATTTAAAAAACTAAGCACCAAAAAAAAAAAAACACAAAAAACTAAGCACCAGGTAGTAGAGTATCAGTGTTACCGGGTTTCATCTATGGATAGAGCTGGAGTATGTATGTATTTACATAATTTTATCTATTTAAACTGAATTTATATAATACCTCCTATTCCAATCTCACACCACAAGGTTAATTTTAGTTATTAACTAAATTTCCTTTTCTATGTTGGTAACTCCATAGTGTGACAGTGAGAAACCGAGCTCCCACTGTCTTTAATATCTTTAAACATATCTGAGCATATGCAAAGATTTGATCAAGTTGCCTACATGTAATCAATCTTTTAACACTGCCATACTATGGAATAGATGCTTTCCACTCAGTCGTTGATACCCCTCATTGGGTCACCTCTTCTTCCACATCTGGACATCTTCTATACTGTGTTATACCACTAACACATCATGTTTGGCCACTGTCCTTACAGGAAGGTGGGCATAAAATTTTTACTCCTGTTTACATCCATATTCTAAACACCTATAACAGTGCCTATAACCTGATACATGACCAATAAATACCAGTTGATTGAATCAATCTCTCCAATTATTTAGCATATTCTCCCAAGCTGGGCATTTTGAGAGCTTTCTTACTTTCTCATCCCACATGATTCCAGTACACAGCTTCTGAGGCTCCAACGGTCAGGTCTCAAGTCTATGTGACCAGCCATGGGAGGAGAGATTAGTAAAAGCTGGCCCAAGAGGGAAAGCAATGTCTGTTAAAGATTTTGCTTAGTGTTTTTTTTTTTAATTGACTTTTAATTCCTTTACAATGCTGTGTTAGTTTTTGCTGTGTAACAAAAGTCCAGGACCAGATGGCTTCATGGGCAAGTTCTAACAAACATTCAGAGAAGAGCTAGCACTCATCCTTCTCAAACTTTTGCAAAAAATTGCAGAGGAAGGAAAACTCCCAAGCTCATTCTATGAGGCCACCATTACTCTGATACCAAAACCAGACAAAGATATCACCAAAAAATGAAAGACCAATAAATTTTAAATTAAATCAAAATTAAAAGACCAATATCACTGATGAATATGGACACAAAAATCTTCAACAAAATAACTAGCAAACAGAATCTAACAATACATTAAAAGAATCACACCAGGATTGTGGGATCCCAGGAATACAAGGACTCTTCAATGTACACAAATCAATCAATGTGATATACCATACTAACAAATTAAAGAATAAAAACCATAAGATCATCTCAATAGGTACAGGAAAAGCAGTTGACAAAATTCAACACACATTTATGATAAAAACTCTCTAGAAAGTAGGCAGAGAGGGAACATACCTTACTATAATAAAGGACATAAACAACAAACCCATTGCAAACCTCATTCTCAATGGTGAAAAACTGAAAGTATATCCTCTAAGATAAGGAACAAGACAAGGATGTCTATTCTTGCCATTATTCAACATAGTTTTGGTAGTCCTAGCCACAGCAATTAGAAAAGAAAAAGAAATAGAAGGAATCCAAATTGGAAAAGAAGTAGTAAAACTGTCACTGTTTGCAGATGACTTGATATTATATGAAGAAAATTTTAAAGCTATCACCAGAGAACTACCATAGGTAATCACTGAATTTGGTAAAGCTGCAGGATACAAAGTGAATGCACAGAAATTTCTTGCATTCCTGTACACTAACAATGAAAAATCAGAAAATGAAGTTAAGGAAACAATCCCATTTACCATTGCAACAAAAACACACATGAAAAGATGCTCAACATCACTAATTATTAGAAAAATGTAGATCAAAACTACAATAAGGTATCACCTCATATGCTCAGAATAGCCAGCATCAAAAAACATCTACAAACAATAAATGCTGGAGAGGATGTGGAGAACAGGGAACCCTTTTGCACACTGGTGAGAATGTAGACTGATACAGCCATTATGGAGAACAATATGGAAGTTCCCTAAAAAACTAAAAATAGAACTACTATATGATCCAGCAATCCCATTACTGGGCACATGCCATGAGAAAACTGTAATTCTAAAAGACACGTGCACCCCAATGTTCACTGCAGCACTATCTACAATAGCCAGGACACGGAAGCAACCTAGATGTCCACTGACTGATGAATGAATAAAGAAGATGTGGTACATATATACAATGAAATGTTACTCAGCCTTAAAAGGAACAAAAATAAGTCATTTGTAAATAAGTGGATGGGCCCAGAGTGTGACATACAGAGTGAAGTCAGAATGAGAAAAACAAATATCATACATGTATGTGGAATCTAGGAAAATGGCAGATAAATCTGTTTGCAGGACAAGAACAGAGACACAGACATAGGGAAAGGACCTATGGACATGGGGGTGGGATGGCAGTGAGCTGAACTGGGAGATCAGGATTGGTGTATGTGCCCTGCCATGTGTAAAACAGATACCTAGTGGAGACCTACTGTACAATGCAGGGAACTCAGCTCGGTCCTCTGTGGTGACCTAGATGGATGGGATGGGGTGTGAGGAAGGGCCATGAGGGGATATATGTACACATATAACTAGTTCAGTTTAAAGTACAACAGAAACTAATACAACACTAGAAATCAACTACATGCCAAAAAAAATTTAAATAAAAAAACCCAGATTTAAATTTTAAAAAGCCCCTTTTACTATGGAAAATCTGTAGCATATACAAAAGTAGAGAAAATAATTCCCATGTCACATTGCCTAGCTTCAAAAATTAAACATATGGTCTATTTTGCTTTATCTATGAGCCCTATTCCCTCTGCCATCTCCCATTCCCCAGGTCATTTTAAAGCAAATCCCAGGAGATTCCTAAACTCATTTGAGATCCAGAACTTTATGATTTCTGAGCTTCCCATCCTGCTTTAGAAGAACTTTCCAACTCCAGAAAAATATTTACTCATTGTTTTCTAGCTAGTACCTGTCTGATCTCATTTTCTTTGGTTTCAACCTTAAGAATATGTGAAGTGAAGTCGCTCAGTCATGTCCGACTCATCGCGACTCCATGGACTGTAGCCCACGAGGCTCCTCCATCCATGGGAGTTTCCAGGCAAGAGTACTGGAGTTGGGTTGCCATAAGAATATGAACTATAACTATTTTCTTAAAATCAAAGACAAGGCTTCCCTGGCAGCTCAGTGGTCAAGAATCCACTTGCCAATTCAGGAGACATAGGGTGTGATCCCTGATCTGGAAAGATTCCGTTTGCTGCAACTAAGCCCATGCACCACAACTATTGAGCCTGTGGTCTAGGGCCCAGAAGCCCCAACTACTGAAGCCCATACACACCCCAGAGCCAGTGCTCCACAACAAGAGAAGCCACCACAGTGAGAAGCCTGAGCACAATAACTGGAGAGTAGCCCCTGCTTTCCACAATTAGAGAAAAGCCCTAACAGCAACAGAGACCCAGCACAGCCCAAAATAAATATAAAAATTATAAATAAATATATTAAAGAGCAAAAACAAAAATCAAATTGGAGATATGTAGAGTAATGCCAAGGAACAGGTACCTGAAATGACTTCTACAAGAAATTTCAAATATCTGTTCTTTAATATCCCACCCAACAGGACTTAACACCAGAATTTTCTTTCCATGTAATGAATGGTTAGCAAGATTCTTAATTCACTGTTTCACATTCATGCCACCTGATGTTCATAAGTACTCTTTAAATTTCCCCAATTAGTTAAAGGATATTTGGGGAATATTTAGGCATGAGCATCAGTAAAGTAATGCTCAAAATTCTCCAAGCCAGGCTTCAGCAATATGTGAACTGTGAACTTCCAGATGTTCAAGCTGGTTTTAGAAAAGGCAGAGGAACCAGAGATCAAATTGCCAACACCCAATGGATCATCGGAAAAGCAAGAGAGTTCCAGAAAAACATCTATTTCTGCTTTATTGACTATGCCAAAGCCTTTGACTGTGTGGATCACAATAAACTGTGGAAAATTCTGAAAGAGATGGGAATACCAGACCACCTGACCTGCCTCTTGAGAAATCTGTGTGCAGGTCAGGAAGCAACACTTAGAACTGGACATGGAACAACAGACTGGTTCCAAATAGCAAAAGGAGTACGTCAAGGCTGTATATTGTCACCATGCTTCTTTAACTTATATGCAGAGTACATCATGAGAAATGCTGGGCTGGAGGAAGCACAAGCTGGAATCAAGATTGCTGGGAGAATTATCAATAACCTCAGATATGCAGATGACACCACCCTTATGGCAGAAAGTGAAGAAGAACTAAAGATCCTCTTGATGAAAGTGAAACAGGAGAGTGAAAAAGTTAGCTTAAAGCTCAACATTCAGAAAACTAAGATCATGGCATCCGGTCCCATCACTTCATGGCAAATAGATGGGGAAACAGTGGAAACAGTGGCTGATGTTATTTTTTGGGGCTCCAAAATCAATGCAAATGGTGATTGCAGCCATGAAATTAAAAGATGCTTACTCCTTGGAAGGAAAGTTATGACCAACCTAGGTAACATATGAAAAAGCAGAGACATTACTTTGCCAACAAAGGTCCGTCTAGTCAAGGCTATAGTTTTTCCAGTAGTCATGTATGGATGTGAGAGTTGGACTATAAAGAAAGCTGAGCACTGAAGAATTGATGCTTTTGAAGTGTGGTGTTGGAGAAGACTCTTGAGAGTCCCTTGGACTGCAAGGAAATCCACCCAGTCCATCCTAAAGGAGATCAGCTCTGGGTTTTCATTGGCAGGACTGAAGTTGAAGCTGAAACTCCAATACTTTGGCCACCTGATGGGAAGAATTGACTCGTTGGAAAAGACCCTGATGCTAGAAAGGATTAGGGGCAGGAGGAGAAGGGGATGACAGAGGATGAGATGGCTGGATGGCATCACCGACTCGATGGACATGAGTTTGGGTAAACTGCGGGAGTTGATGAGGGACAGGGAGGCCTGGCGTGCTGCGATTCATGGGGTCGCAAAGAGTCGGACACAACAGAGCGACTGAACTGAACTGATCAGACAATTAAAAATGCTGAGGCTTTATATATGAGAAGTATTACTGTGGCAGAAAGATGGTCTGAGTCACCTTGCTCGTTCACTCAGCATCTAGCTATAATCCCTTAATCTCTTATCTATAAAATAAGGATAGCAACACCTACCACACTGCTTAGAAAAATGAGACTTACACTTTGATCTTCTTTAGAGAGCTGCCTAGAGTAGTACCTTAGTTAGCCTCTGTCCTCCAAGGAGCCAACAGCCCTGCCTCTTAGTGGGCTTGCATTTCCTGGGCTCTGGACATAGCATCCTTGGATCTATGACAGCTACCCATCCTCTCAGCTTGTCCTAGGTCTTGCCCTTGACCTGTCTTCTGGAACTGATCCTGCCTTCCAATTCTGCATTTCTCTCAATACAGGTATAACCTCAGGCAATTCTAACTTAAAATCATAATGATATTTAACCTGCTCATAATGTCTATATAGGCACTCTATATGGTATTAGAGATAAAAAGTATTTCCTTCACTTTTCCTTTATTCTATCAATTTTGATGAAATCATAGAGAAGATGAGGAATTAAGTGCGTGCCAAATGGCATAGCACAGGTCTGAATCAGGTCAGGATGACCTCTGACAGGACACAGGCTTTAATTACAGATTTGAAGGGCACATATGTAAATTATACTGTAGACTTTTGGGTGGATATCTTTTTCAGATTAAGAAAACTTTCTTTTCTTTTCTTCCTAGTATACTAAGAGTTACTATCATTACCAATGCTAATCCCAATCAATACTTTCTTGTACAACAAAATAATCACAAAATTTTTCCCCTTTATAAAATTAGTGTGGAAAGTAATATTAAACCAATATTCTGCTATATCTTAAACTCAATTTGTTCACATGGTAACTTTTTTATATATTGAGTTAGTTCAGTTCAGTTCAGTTCAGTCGCTCAGTCGTGTCCGACTCTTTGCGACCCCATGAACTGCAACACGCCAGGGCTCCCTGTCCCTCATCAACTCCCACAGTTTACCCAAACTCATGTCCATTGAGTCAGTGATGACATCCAACCATCTCATCCTCTGTTGTCCTCTTCTCCACCTGCCCTGAATCTTTTCCAGCATCAGGGTCTTTTCAAATGAGTCAATTCTTCCCATCAGGTGGCCAAAGTATTGGAGTTTCAGCTTCAGCATCAGTCCTTCCAATGAACACCCAGGACTGATCTCTTTTAGGATGGACTGGTTGGATCTCCTTGCAGTCCAAGGGACTCTCAAGAATCTTCTCCAACACCACACTTCAAAAGCATCAATTCTTTGGTGCTCAGCTTTCTTCACAGTCCAACTCTCACATCCATACATGACTACTGGAAAAACCATAGCCTTGACTACACGGACCTTTGTTGGCAAAGTAATGTCTCTGCTTTTTAATATGCTGTCGAGGTTGGTCATAACTTTCCTTCCAAGGAGTAAGCGTCTTTTAATTTCATGGCTGCAATTACCATCTGCAGTGATTTTGGAGCCCAGAAAAATAAAGTCAGCCACTGTTTCCCCATCTATTTGCCATGAAGTGATGGGACTGGATGCCATGATCTTAGTTTTCTGAACGTTGAGCTTTAAGCCAACTTTTTCACTCTCCTGTTTCACTTTCATCAAGAGGATCTTTAGTTCTTCTTCACTTTCTGCCGTAAGGGTGGTGTCATCTGCGTATCTGAGGTTATTGATATTTCTCCCAGCAATCTTGATTCCAGCTTGTGCTTCCTCCAGCCCAGTGTTTCTCATGATGTACTCTGCATATAAGTTAAAGAAGCAGGGTGACAATATGCAGCCTTGACATACTCCTTAACCTATTTGGAACCAGTCTGTTGTTCCATGTCCAGTTCTAAGTGTTGCTTCCTGACCTGCACACAGATTTCTCAAGAGGCAGGTCAGGTGGTCTGGTATTCCCATCTCTTTCAGAATTTTCCACAGTTTGTTGTGATCCACATAGTCAAAGGCTTTGGCATAGTCAATAAAACAGAAATAGATGTTTTTCTGGAACTCTCTTGCTTTTTCGATGATCCACTGGATGTTGGCAATTTGATCTCTGGTTCCTCTGCCTTTTTTAAAACCAGCTTGAACTTCTGGAAGTTCACAGTTCACGTATTGCTGAAGCCTGGCTTGGAGAATTTTGAGCATTACTTTACTAGCGTGTGAGATGAGTGCAATTGTGTGGTAGTTTGAGCATTCTTTGGCATTGCCTTTCTTTGGGATTGGAATGAAAACTGACCTTTTCCAGTCCTGTGGCCTGCTGAGTTTTCCAAATTGGCTGGCATATTGAGTCCCTCACTTTCACAGCATCATCTTTCAGGATTTGAAATAGCTCAACTGGAATTCCATCACCTTCACTAGCTTTGTTCGTAGTGATGTTTCCTAAGGCCCACTTGACTTCACTTTCCAGGATGTCTGGCTCTAGGTGAGTGATCACACCATCATGATTATCTGGGTCGTGAAGATCTTTTTTGTAGTTTCTGTGTATTCTTGCCACTGGTTCATGGGGTCACAAAGAGTCGGAGCGACTGAACTGAACTAAAGTCTGTTATAGTGTTTTTTAAAAAAAGAACAGAGCTGCCTAACTGGACACGTTTTCTTTTATTATTCTTTGTCTTTACTTAATGAAGTAATTAATCTTTGGAAAATATCCTCTTCCTCTTGTAGAAGAACGGGGAAATAGAAATCAAGACCTTGTAGAAGATTTTTTTAATTTTTGTAATTTTAAACAAAGTTTGACAGGGGACTGTTTAAAAATTTTTTCTTGAGATAAAATTCACACAGTGTTCATTGGGAACATTTTAAAAATGTACAACTGAGGAAAAACTACAAGTGAGAGTTTTTAATATATGTACAAGATTATTGAATCATCACCACTAATTCCAGAACATTTTATCACCCCAAATGGTAATTCCCCATCCCCATCCTAAACAACTATTTTTTGTTGTTGTTTTTAACAGATTTCCCTATTCTGGATATTTCTTATGAATGGAAATATAGTGTGTTTCCCACGTGATGCTAGTGTTAAAGAACCTGCGTGCCAATGCAGGAGATGTAAGAGATTTGGGTTTGTTTGATCTGTGGGTTGGAAAGATCCCCTGGAGGAGGGCCTGGCAACCCACTCCAGTATTCTTGCCTGGAGAATCCTGTATAGAGGCAGGAGGAGCCTGGCGAGCTACAGTCCATAGGGTCACAAAGAGTCGGATGTGACCGAAGCAACTTATCATGAGTACATACAGCTTGTGGCTTTTGTGTCTGGCTTCTTTCACTTTGCCTATATTTGCAAGATTCCTCATTATGTAGTACAATTAATACTTACTTACTTTTTTCTGTATGTATGCTATTCTACTGTTTATATATATTACTTTTATTCATTTGTTCATCAGTTGATGACTATTTGGGGTTTCTTTTTTCACTCAAATGCATGAGTGAGTGAGTGACTGAGAGAGAGTCACTCAGTCATGTCTGACTCTTTGCAACCCCAGGGACTGTAGCCTGCCAGGCTTCTCTGTCCATGGAACTCTCCAGGCAAGAATACTGGAATGGGCTGCCATTTCCATCACGCATAATTCTGCCTCAAACATACAGGTATATTCAAGTTTTATGTGAATATTTTCATTTCTCTTGGGTACACATCTAGGAGTGTACTTGCTGGGCCATTAGAGCAACCAACTCTTTGAGGAATTGCCAAACCAGTTTTCAAAGTGGCTGCACCATTTTACACCCTATCAGCAATGTATGAGACTTCCAATTTCCCCACGTCCTCACCAACTTATTTCTGTTTAATTTAAAATTATAGGCACCCAGGGCTGACCTGGTGGTCTAGAGATTAAGAGTCCACCTGCCAATGTAGGGAACAGGGGTTCCATTCCTGGTCTGGGAGGATCCCACATGCCGCAGAGCAACAAGGCCCATGTGCCACATCCACTGAGCCAGCATTCTAGAACCCATGAGCCACAACTACCGAAGCCCGCATGCCTAGAACCTATGCTCTGCAACAGGAAAAGCCATTTCAGTGAGAAGCCAATGTACCTTAGCACAGAGTAGCCTCCACTCACCACAACTAGAGAAAGCCCTTGCACAGCAGTGCAGGCACAATGTAGGCAAAATTAAAAATAAATAATCCTAAGCATCATGGTGGGTGTAAAATGGTTCTCTGTATACTTGGGTTAAAGGAGATCTACTTGGATTAAAGCCAACATAGAAGTAAGAGTTGACAAATGGCAAGACTAACTCATGACAACGTATTTGGTACTCGTATTTTACCATGCATAAAGTCAGAACTACCTCCACGAACTTCAATTTTATGAACACATTCTTTGGGGGTAATCTAACTAGGCTCATGGAGGGATGCTCTCCTATGTCACAGTTCAAATAGAATGGGACTTTCCCCTCATTCTTTTTCTGATCTATCCCCTGTCCTGCTCACATCCACATGGTGAGCCCTCTACTTTTGAGTCATCTAATTTGAATAGTAGTGGTGATTAATTTTTAAGGCCATGTTGGCTGTCCCCTCTTGGCGGCCTAGGAACAACAGCAAGTAGGAAACTATTTTGGAAATCATGTAATATTAATATGTTAGAAAGCTCCTAAAAATGGAAACCATGCTTGTGCCTAATGCAGATACACGCTTGTGCCTTCTGTAGAATGATACCTAGCCACTCTACTTACTTTTTATCTGTCTGCCCTGATGGATTGTTAATTTTTTTCCCTGATGGGATGTTAATTTTTACTTTGTCATTTTATGTTTTGTGTTGCAACCTGTATAAGCATTATGGAGGGTGTACAAAGCTCTCTCTGTGGTCTAAAACTGCTGCCAGAGGACCTCTGCAGGGTTCGAGATGGCACTTCTAGTTGTGCCAGGCATCACTCAACTTTCCCCTACCTCTTACCCCAGGCCTGTGGTGTAAGGTAGGGCCTGGGGATAGATTAGAAAAGAGAATGGGGGGAAAGTCTGACTCTTTGCAACTCCATGGACTGCAGGGCGCCAGGCTTCCCTGTCCTTCACTATCTCCCAGTTTACTCAAACTCATGTCCATTGAGTCAGTGATGCTATCCAATCATCTCATCCTCTGCCGCCCCCTTCTCCTCCTGCCCTCAATCTTTCCCAGCATCAGGGTCTTTTCCAATGAGTCAGCTCTTCCCATCAGGTGGCCAAAGTGTTGGAGCTTTAGCATCAGTCCTTCCAATGAATATTCAGGGTTGATTTCCTTTAAGATTGACTGCTTTGATCTCCTTGCTGTCCAAGAAGTTCTCAAGAGTCCTCTCTAGCACCACAATTTGAAAGTATCAATTCTTTGGTGTTCAGCCTTCTTTATGGTCCAACTCTCACATTTGTACATGACTACTGGAAAAATCACAGCACTGACTATATGCACCTTTGTCTGCAAAGTAATGTCTCTGGTTTTTAATACACTGTCTAGGTTTGTCATAGTTTTTCTTCCAAGGAGCAATTGTCTTTTAATTTCATGGCTGCAGTCATTGTCTACTGTGATTCTGGAGCTCAAGAAAATAAAGTCTGTCACTGCTTCCACTTTTTCTCCTATTTACCATGAAGTGATGAAACCAGATGCCATGAAATCGTTTTTTGAATGTTGAGTTTTAAGCTAGCTTTTTCACCCTCCTCTTTCACCCTCCTCAAGAGCTCTTTAGTTACTCTTCACTTTCTGCCATTACAGTGGTATGATCTGCATATCTGAGGCTGTTGATATCTCTCCCAGCAATCTTGATTCTAGCCTGTGCCTCATCCAGCCTGGCATTTCGCATGATGTACTCTGCACAGAAGTTAAACAAGCAGGCTGACAGTATACAGTCTAGATGTGGTTGTACCAATCAACATTGCAGAAAGGTTTCCTTTTGTCCACATCCTTGCCAACCTTGTTATTTCTTGTGTTTTTGATAATAGACTTTCTAACCCATATGAAGTGATATTGCATTATGTTTTTGATTCACATTTCCTTGATGATTAGTGATATTGAGCATGTTTTGTGTATCTATTGGCCATCTGCATGTCTTCTTTAGAAAAATATCTACTTAACTCTTCTGCTCAGTTTTAATTGAATTTTATGCTTTTTTTGGCCACTGAATTACATGCGTTTATGTACTTTTGATAAAAACAAAAATATATTTTGGACTTATCAGATACATAATTTTCAAATATTTTCTCCTATTCAATAAACTGCCTTTCCATTTTGTTGATGGTTTCCTTTGCTCTGCAGAGGATTTTTAGTTACTGGTTAGTGGACTTTTTTTAATGATGTGCAAGAGCTGTTTATGTATCAAAGAAAAGAGTCATGTGGGGTATGAATACACTATTTCTTCATGGTATGTCTGTCTATAGACTTTTTTGACAATGCTGCTTTAGTATGTGGAAATTTTTATCTTCCTGTTCCCCCTCAACCCCCCCACATCAATTAAAAACATATGCAGAGTAAAGACACATTGTTAGATGCTGGGTGGGATACAGCAGATACAGCAGAGGTAGCAGACAGATAAGAAGGAAAAATGCATTACAGTGTCATGAGGTAATCAGGGAGCTAAGAGAGCAGATAGGATTCATACCAAAGAGCAAAGGGTGTGTGTGTACATTAAGGAAGGCTTCTTGGCAGTAGTAAAATCTGAACTGAGTTTTAAAGAATAAGAAAGAAATTGGATGAAGTGGACATAGCAGGCCTTGGAAATAGTACAGAAAGATTTGGGAAACAACAAGGACTGCCTGAGTGTAACAAGTAGTTCTAAATCTAGTCAGGAAGACCTGATTTTAACTCATTTGTCAGAGGATTGCAGTCACTATATATATGGATTTTTGTTGTTTGATTTAGTCACTACACTTTATTTTTGACAAATCAGAAGATTCTAAAGGGTACCATATGTTGGAAGAACTGGGTTAAATAGCAATGAGATCCTAGGGGAAAACGTTTAAAAACTTCTTTTAGCTTATTTTAGTTTTCTGCTTCTGTAGATTAAATGCTTATACATACACTATATATGTATGTATATATGTGTGTATGTTTATAAATATATATAAAATGTTTCAAATTTCCAAATGAAGCCTCAGTTTACAGCAAATCAATTCAAAGAAGCATTGTTATTTTTGCAAAGTCAATATAACTTACAATGTAACTGGACTGTAAGGCTTTTTAAAAAGAGATACAACTCTGTATGTTGGTTAAGAATCTAGACTCTGTATGGGTTTAAATCCTGGCTCTGCTGAGTAACTTGAGGCAAGATATCAAATCTCTCTATGTAAAATGGGCTAACCTTCCTCCAAGGGTTGTTAAGGGTATTCAATAAGTTAAGAAATGTAAAAGCACTTATTTAGTACAGGTAAGCTCTCATTAAGCATTCCCTATCACTTTAGTTATTCCTTGTGAAGCAGTTTCAATTAAAACCTAGATAATTGGTGCTTAAGTAGATTTCCACAGGTTTACCAATAAAAACATCTTTATAAACTTTTAATGTTGCTTTATAATGAGCAATCTGCATCCTGACTATTACTCTATCTAAAAATATTAAAATGTTTTCAGAACCTAAGTTCTGAGGACTGCTCAGGAGTCCTGGCTCTATCACTAACTCATGTTAACTTCTACAGGCTTCTTACCAATCTATGCTAAATAGTAGTAAGCACTCAATAAATCTGATATTATTATCAAATATTGAGTATAATGCTCTCATACAGGCAAAAGTGCACCTATCTATTTTAGACCATTAATTAACATTCCCAAATTGCTTTCCTAAAAGGTCTACTCACAAACAATTCATGAGAACACAGGTTTCACCACATCCTTAACAGGCACAACTATGAAACAATTTTTGCTTATCTGATACAAATATAACCACCCATTATTATTTGTTTTGCATTTTAAGAATTACTACAAAGGTCAAATACTTTCCTTTTCTATTTACTAGCCATCTCTTCTTTCATCTGTCTATCCGTGTCTTTTGTCCATTTATCAACTGCAGTTTAAAACTTTATTCTGTTTTTTAAATTTTTTGTTTTAAAGATATTAATCCTTTCTCATATTTTCTAGAAATTTCTTTTTTTTTTTTTTTTTGGCCCTTTGAAATGTGTAAGCTATACACATCTTGCAAAAATTTTTCTGGTCTTTCTTTCAATATAATTTCTTCTAACACCTCAAATTTAGAAGTCTGCCCTAGCCAGGACAGACAATCATTTCTCTAACTTTTTTCAATAGGTTAATAGATTTTAAAGAAACATTTAGGGACTCCCCCAGCAGTTCATTGGTTAAAACTGCATTTCCAATGCACAGGGCATGGGTTTGACTCCTGGTTGGGGAATAAGATCCTGTATGCCATGTGGTGTGGCAAAAAAAAACAAGAAAATCCAAAACAATTAACTATCATTAATAAAACTGGAATCTGTTTTGGTAAGTGCTATGAATCACAATCTAAATGAAGTTTTCTTCTCAAAAGTTATCAATTTTGCCAATAGCATTTACAGAACTACTTTTTTGTTCCTTATGAATTCGACACTGTTGAGAAAATAACCTGAAGATAACACAAAACATACAATTTACTGATAAAAAACTTCTCAAGGTTATAAAGCTCCACACATAAGCTTTCCTACATCAAAATTAATTTGTAGAAGTCTTTCTCTAAAAACACACTTGTGTCTACTATTATACATATATAAATTAATGATATTAGTTTTGTTGAAAACACAGAAATGTGGGCACTTGAATTTTAAAAAGAGAAATTTCCTCTATGAATTGGGCACATTTCATAGTACAGGAGAAGAATACCTATAATGGAGAGAAAAAGACCAACAAAAAATTAAAACAGCATATTACTAGTGCTTTTTACCTTTTCCAAGGGATAATATACACTTCTGCTTTATGTTCACAACAAAGTAGGCCAAGTAATTATATTTTCAGATGTAGAACATGAAGCATAACTCTTTTTAATGGGAGTGATGTGAAATTTTAAATGACTACCAAGTGGCAATTATAATCAGTATTCAGGTCATTTAACTCCTAGTCATGGGTTTCATGAAACAAAACACTACTATAACCATTAATGGTTAAACAGCAATCTCTTTCTCCCCTGCATTCTCATCCTCTCACCCCTTTTACTGGATCACTTTTTTCAGCCTACACCTACACTTACTGGTCTACTTCCCCCAGAAAACACTGGCCTCTGGACCCCAAATCCTGCTCATCCTACTGCTTCCAGGGCTACTTTCCCTTTACAGGTCAAACTCCAAGACAGACTAGTCAATAGCACCTGTTTCCAGTGTCTCATCTCATTCTCTCTGGATCCACTTCAACTGATCATCTGTCCTTTCTATTCTTCAACTGCCCACATTAAGGTCACCAAAGAATTCCACATTGCGATCGCCTATTTCTTGGCCTATCAGAGGTACTGGACACAGTTAATGACTGTTTTCTGATGAACCTTCTTCACTTGGCTCTAGGATATTATGTGCACCTAGTTTTAAACCCTCCATACTCACTGTTCTTTCCTAACTTCCTTTGCAGGTCATCTTCTTAATCTTTAAATGTTGGGAAAGTGCAGGGCTCAATCCTTGCTGCTGCTGTTGCTGCTGCTTAGTCGCGTCAGTTGTGTCCGACTCTGTGCGACCCCATAGACGGCAGCCCTCCAGGCTCCCCCGTCCCTGGGATTCTCCAGGCAAGAATACTGGAGTGGGTTGCCATTTCCTCCTCCAGTGCATGACAGTGAAAAGTGAAAGTGAAGTAGCTCAGTCGTGTCCGACTCTCCGCGACCCCATGGGCTGCAGCCTACCAGGCTTCTCTGTCCATGGGGTTTCCCAGGCAAGAGTACTGGAGTGGGGTGCCATTGCCTTCTCCAATCCTTGAACCTCTGTTTATCTTCACTTACTCTTTTGATGATACCATATGGCCTCACAATTTATAAATCCATCTATATATTCTCCTCCAAATTTAGATCTTCAGCCCAGACCTCTCCTTGAATACCAGACTTTTGAGTACAATTCCCTTCTCAGCATCTCCACCTACAAGTCTTATAGGCATCCCACATCCATCATGTCCAAAACTTTACTCCTAATCTTTCCCCATGAAGCTGCCCCTCCCAGACTTCCCATCTTTATGAAAAGCAACAATAATTTTTTTTTGTTTCCTTCTTCAGGCCCCAAACCTTAAGAGTCATGCTTTGTATTAATACATCGCCTTCTCTCACATCTTATCAAACCATCAGCCATTATTGTATCTTCAAAACAGAACCTCCATTGCTGTCCCACTGGTACTACCCACAATTTGATCACATCTGGATGATTGCAACAGTCTCCTAACTACTCTGCTTCTACCCTTTCTGCTTTATAGTCTACTCTCAACATGGCAGCCAGGGTGATTGATCTTTTGAAAATGTTACTCTTATAATGTCACTCTGCTTTTGCTCAAAATCCACAAAAAACTTCACATCTCCTTCAGTTTAATAATCTAAAGTCCTTACAGTTACCTATAAGATCCTGTTTGAGCTGGTCCTCTATTAACTCCTTTGGCCTCGTCTCCCACTCTGTGGCCCCTTGTTCCCTCTACTTTAGTCACACTGGCCTTCTTGCTGTTCGTCGAATATGCCAGGCCTGCTCTTACCTCAGGACCCTGTCCTTGCTGCCTCTCTACACATAACATTCCTCCCTCATGCAGCTGCAGGGCTCATTTCCCCACTCTTTTTGGTATTTGCTCAAATGTCACAATTTCAGGAAGCATTCTCTGACCTGATATTTAAACCTAACAGTCTCGCACCAGAAGTGCTCCAACCCCTGCTTTAGGTTTCTCCATGCCATTCAATCACTGCCTTACATTTTATTGTTATATTTATTGAGTAATTCTCTTCCTTACACTGGAATGTAAGCTCCAGGAGGACAGGGCTTTTGTCTGGTTTAGACACTGCTCTATCCTCTGAAGCTAAAACAATGCCTGGCATATTACTGGTGCTCAATATCTATTGTAAGCAAATAATGAAAGATCAAAGGAACAACTGAATAAATGGTGACATAAATGTCAACATGGGGTTGGTAAATAGGTTTCATCTTGAATGACAAATGCAAATGATTGATACAGATGTATGAAATGTTGTGCACAAAGAGAGACACTAGTCACAGTACACTAAAGTATAATTATGTTCTGCAAGGTTCTTCACACCGATCGTTAGCAAAGACTAGTACACACAGAAAATGACAGAGTGACAGGTTAAGCAACATTAATGACAAGCTACACTTAAATGGAATTAGTGAATAAAAGACAAACTATTTCAGAGTGTGTGAGCAGCTGTCTTTTACCGATTTGAAAGTTGGCCTATTCTGAGAACTATTTAAAGCATCCTTCTAACCTATTCTTTAGTAATACATATTTTGTTTTCTAACTCCTAAAAATTTTACCTGTATATAATAAAAAAACTTAATAGTCACTCATCATACAATTCTTTCACCATCACTGAATACATTATTTCTCAGGATTAACTATAAACTCATGGCACTTACATTCTGTTTCATGCTTATAGGCTCCTAAGGTAAGTTGACGAGATGTTGTCAATAATTGTTGCATCATTGCTGTTGGGTCTTGAAATATCTAATGGGACAGAATGGGAAAACAGCCCGGTAACTTCAAAGTCTACAATTGAAACTGCTTTAAAAACTCTCATTATAAAATCTTACCATTTCATCATAGAACTCTGAAACCACTGTTTTTTTCCCCCAGATTGCACTGGTGTCTGACTGAAACAGCTTTAATACATGATATAGTGTTGCTTGTGAAATAAAAAGATATGACATCCGTGGATGGTTTTTATCATCATCAAGCAAGATGATCATTTCTCTAACTGATTTACAGTTACAGAAGTAACTGAAGTAAAGCAGTAAACCTACCAAATTCAGGATCTTGTCTCAACTATAACTTACAGTGGCAGATCACCTGAGCTCTGACTGTACTTTTATTTTCCTATTAGGTATTACTATCTATCCCTATCTATTCAATCTGCATGTTATAAAGAGGGTAAGTGAAGATTGGCTACAAAGCATCTCCAGAGAGTGATTATATATATAAAAAATAAGATATGGCTATGCAAATTAAACTGGGAATCACTAAGACAAAAAGTCTTTTACTTACACAAATGAAATTTGCTTAACTGTGACAGGTAACGTTTACAAATTCACTGTGAGGAAAAAAGATTTGATACTTTCAAAAGGAATGATCAATAATAAGATACTCAAGTTTTAAAGGACAAGTTAATTTCTCTGGTGTAGTATTAATAATAAGATTATAACATAAGTAGCATAATAAACGGAGAAGGCAATGGCAACCCACTCCAGTACTCTCGTCCGGAAAATACCATGGACGGTGGAGCCTAGTAGGCTGTAGTCCATGGGGTCGCACAGAGTTGGACACGACTGAAGCAACTTAGCAGCAGCAGCAGCAGCAGCATAATAAACGAAAAGTTAGCCACTGATAATTCACTTCAGCAAGAGCAACCTCTCTTCAAAATACTTGGAAACAGATATAGTAAGACATCACTGGAAAAGCTTTGCAGCACAACATATGATTATTTGAACAAAACAAAATCTAGCAGGTAAAACATCAAGAGTTTATGCTGAAGTTGGAGAACCAACTGAGAGGCCTTGAAGAATTTTCCAAAAAGTCAGCTAAAATCATCATAAAAAGCAGGCATCATATTTGAAGCAGATAATTTGACAAATTTCTAGGATGGACAGAAAGCAGGTGAGACTACACAAATGTATAAACCATAATGGGGAAATCCATAACCTAAAACCTTAGGGAAGAAAACTGCATCAGAGGTGAGAGACAGTGGCCCCAGTGGAGCCCAGGAGAGACTGGAAGCTCAAAATTGGCAGGTGTAGAAATCAAGAATGCTTTGGGTGGCTGGTTTGATTAATCTTCCTTCTTCTCCTTTAACTCACAGACAAGAGAGCATATCCTCCTGTGGATCCTAGAATTCCTCACCCAATCAATCAAGTATGAAGTAAAAATAAAGATATTTTTAGAGAGCATTGACTCTGAAAATGTATTTCTTAGGCATCCTTTCTGAAGAAATTCCTCCAGCAAAATGAAAAAAGAAAGAAATATGAAGATAAAGGATCATGTATCATGCTCAGGAGTTGAGAGGCACTATCTAAAATAGAAAAATTCAAACTTAGGGACTTAAATACATCAGATACATGGGAGTTAATTCCTAGAGGAACCGAAAACAGTAACTGTGGTTTTCCTGAAGAAGGGGTCAGAAATGGGGTTACTTCTATATTATGGGGTTAAATTGTGTCCCCCAAAAGATAAGTTGAAGTATCAATACTTACCCTCAGTACCTGTGAATGTGACTGTATTCGCAAGTAGAATCTTTGCAGATGTAATCAAGTTAAGATGAAGTTCAAGAAAGCGTAATATAAAGTAGAACTTTCTGAAAACTAGAACTTCTCCAAATCTGAACAGGATGTTTCACTTCATGATGGAAGTCAGTCTTCTTTTCTTACTATGCTGGAGGGGCTAAAGGAAACTTTTATGTAGTGGTCTATGCCAACCGGTCCTAAATCTTACTGTGCATCAAAATTACCTGGGGGTGCTGGCCCCTCTCCAAACCTATGAATCACCATCCAGAGAATGGGGACTAGATGTCTGAACTTCTAAAAAACACCTCAGGCATTTCTGGCGTAGTTAGTTCAGAACTAATTCTCTGTATCACTGGCCCAGGTGCCATTCAACTCCTTTAAAAGCACACAGTTTTACAAATGTAATTGGACAACTAAGGTTTAAATGTTTGGTGCTAAAGGAATGAACTCAGTCTATCAAGATGAAAATTAATGGTGATGAATGTTAAAACCCTGAAAGTGGAGTTAAACACCAGCCATACAAATGTGCAATGAAATAGCCTCAGTTGTAACTCTTTGTGTTTAGCAATAAAATAGGCTTAGTGGTTTTAGTCAAAAGGAAGAGTCAAACAAAGAGTGTGAGATCTGAATACAAATATTCAGGTTCAAAAACTAGTTCTACCACAATTAACTGTGTTTTTCAGCACGAGACTTCATCTCTGAGCCTTAGTATCCTCATCTCTAAAACGAGAATCTCACCAAGTTGCTGAGGGCTCCAAGTGAAAACTTCGAGGGACTTTTTACATTATCAAGCAACAAAGAAGAGAGCGAATGATGAAAAAGTCAGTAGTTATAATAAGGATTCATGAATAAAATAAAGCTGCTAGTACTGAGGACAGTTTGAAAAAGTAAAAAGGCTTTCCAGGGTTTTTAACTATAAAAAAGTGGACCCTCCCATTTCAGAGAGTGTATGGACTCAACTTGTTTATTACTAACGTCACTCCAAATCTTTGTTGTGACGTGACAAGAACCAACGAGGATACACTTGCGTGACACTAATAACCAAAAAATACTAATGAATTATAGACATTTTTTTGCTCTAGTAGTCAAATAATTTTCATGATTTCTTTCAAATAACTGTTCATACTATATCCCTTCTTTTTATACTTGAAAAATAAGAGAGTTTTGAAAGTCACTTCATTTAAAAAAGAAAAACCTTAATGCATGGAAAGATACACCAAGACATAAACTTACATAAAAGTATACCTGAATAAAAAAATGTCAACATATAACAAGCTACTGAGTATTGTTACATTTTCACAATTGCTAAAAAGTCCATTTTATATTTGCAAAGAGTAACGTTACTCAGAGGTCTTTTATTAGGATCAATGAAAAATATTTGGATGATTATTTTGAATTCACCCCATCCTGTTTCAGTAATCTCATATGAAGGCTTAGTAAAAGAAAAAAGAAAACAATTAGGAATTTTAAATTACTGATACAGTTTCCTAGCTCTTTTAAAATTTGTATATTATGAATCACAAAACTACTGTACCTCGTAAAGCACTGTCATAGCTTTCATGTAATTTAAATTGGATTTTCTTCACATATGCTGATATATCTTAAAATACAGAGGAATTAATTAGCTCTGCCATCTATATATAAAAACTAGGAGGGAAACACATTGAGCATATGTACTAATTTTATAGACATAAAATGTCTAAGAAATATGAATTACAACTTGGAGGTTTGTTTCTATTTTAACAAAGGAAGCTGTGCTGAATTCTTTCATAATTCATCATATATATTAGTATATTTATCTCTAATTCACTTGTTTTGCAAATCCTGTTTTTATGTATCTCTGAGTATTGTTTTATATATCTCTGTTGACAGTACTCAAAATCAATTTTGATTTTTCCATAACGAGTACATTTCTTCCATGTGGTAGCAGAATGTATCAAGACTTCATTTTATTGCTTAATAATATTCCATTGTATGAATACACCATATTTTATTTATCAACTCATCAGTTTGGAGACATTTGGGCTATTATGAATAATTTCACTATGAACACTTACATGCAAGATTTTGTGTGGACTCTGAAGGTTTTTTGTCTTTTAATTTTATTTAATACAGGATAGTATAAATGCTGAGGAAGAAACATTATCAAGCTTAATTGGTTTCACTATATTGAGTTTTTTGGTGCAATATACACAGAAAAGATACAGAAATCAAAGGTCAACTAGAATATTCTTTGCCCTTGAAATTAAGATAACTTTGGGTTGCATCACCACTTGCTATGCTGTATTTCAGCTCAAGAGGTCTACATTCAAGTAGTCACCTTTAAATTGTGGCTGCACTGAGTTCTATGTGGGCTTCCCAGATAGCACTAGTGTTCTTATAAAGAACCTGCCTGTCAGTGCAGGAGATGTAAGAGACATGGGTTTGATCCCTGTGTTGGGAAGATCCCCCAGAGAAAGAAATGGCAACCACTCCAGTATTCTTGGCTGGAGAATCCCAAGGATGGAGGAGCCTGGATGGCTACAGTCCATGGGGTTGCAAAAAGTCGGACACAACTGAAGTGACATAGCATGCTCACACTGAGTTGACTCAATGTGAACTGTCCTACATGGCAGTTTAATGGGTGGCATATTGCAGTTTATTTACCTCTATATTTATCGCCTCTTAATTTGTTAAACATGACCAAGCAATGGCACCCCACTCCAGTACTCTTGCCTGGAAAATCCCATGGACGGAGGAGCCTGGTAGGCTACAGCCCATGGGGTCGCTAAGAGTCGGACACGACTGAGCGACTTCACTTTCACTTTTCCCTTTCATGCACTGGAGAAGGAAATGGCAACCCACTCCAGTATTCTTGCCTGGAGAATCCCAGGGATGGCAGAGCCTGATGGGCTACCATCTATGGGGTTGCACAGAGTCGGACACAACTGAAGCGACTTAGCAGCAACAGCAGCAGCAGAACACAGTGTGGGGTTACATGGGAACAAAGAATTTCAGCACTGGATGCTAAGTCAGCATCTATACCCTTAAAATTGACACTATAAAGTTATTTTGAATAGCTATTAGATTCCTTTACAAAATGTGCCCCCTCTTGATAAAGTAAATGTAAGTCCAAAATTCTTATCTCTTACATGTGGTAAAAGTATTTGAAGCAGGATATCTTCATTTTGTTACTTGTGCTTACTTTAATCTGTGTTAGGAAAAACCACAAGTACAACTAGCAGTTCAAATCACAATTTCAGAAATAGTAATGTTTAGGAAGAGAATTTAAAAATTAGATTTAAACAAACAAGTTAAATATTATTTTTGGATTCAGATAACGGCAGAGGCACTTGGAGGACTCAAGTCTGATAAACACTTGACTGATGGCATGTTTGCTACATTTGTTTTCAGTTCTGTGATGCACATACATATTTCTCCTCACATTTCAGAACTGTAAATGCAGATCATGATGAAAAAGAGAGAGAGAAATTTCAGGAGAAAAGGTTGAATGTTGCATGTGAATTTGAGACTAATTGTTCAATAGTAAGAATGTATCTGAAGGTCAAGACCAAGCTATATCATATGTGAAAAGTGCTGGGCCAATGTAATCAACAAGGAATAAGAAAAGGAAAAGCAGTGAACAAATAGAAAAACTTTTCCTTTCTTTTTTTTTTTAAACTTGTTATTCTGTATTGGGGTATAAACAGTTAACAATGTTGTGATAGTTTCAGGAGAACAGCAAAGGGACTCAGCCATACATACCCATGTATCCATTCTCCCCCAAACTCCCCTCCCATCCAGGAGGCAAGAGTTGTACCTGCTATACATTAGGTTGGTTACAAATGGAAAAACTTCATTGTGACCAGGCAATCCTCAAATAAATTCAATACCTATTAGCCTAAAGTTAATTCAGAAGAAAGCAAGCAGTTTGTATGGGAATTAAAAAAAAAAATCACAGCAAGTGCACTTTTGGGGCACACAAAGCTAGGGCCTCACCTTTAAGGACTGAATGAATAAACACAAAGGAACCCTGACAAGGTGAGTTGATTTCATAGTGCCAGTGTTGACAGGAACTTGTAGAGTTCTTCAAATATTTAAAGGGCATTCATTTGCCAGCGGACTTTCTACTAGGGTGAAATTTATCTAAACTGGAAAAAGATGCTTACAAGTTCAGGTAACAATCAGCAAGGAGAAGAAACAGGTCCCTAATTTTAAAGTTTTAAATGACTAAATCACATCCATTTTTGGTGGAAAAGCATTTGAGGACTACAAGCCTGATCTCCTCATGTCATTTTGGATTTACTAGACTTTTAGAACCTAACATGATTACAAATTGAGAAAGCTCTGTAAGTTCCTTTCTGAAAGCTAATCTTATAATCCTTTTTTCAGTTTTCTTTTTTTTCTGTAACTTTTTTAAATAATATTTTTCCAATTTTTATACTCCTCTTTTCTGTAGTAGTTTCTTATCACTCCAAAATCTGGCCCCAAAGCAGAGGGAAAATATATGTTTATGTACTTCCTGGCACTATGAATTTTACCTGGCATCTCTTTCACCTTTCATTTAATTTCAGGAGCTTTTGAAACTTTCAAAGGGCTGTCACATTATAAGAAGCATTAAAGCACTGTGTATGACAACGGCATATACAGCATAAATTTATGTCAAAACAATATGACATAGAAAAGGACTTTTACAATCTAGAGCAAGTAGTTTGGTACAAATTTTGGGTGATTTCTTTTTCAAAAAATTTTCCTTTCTGTAAATAAAAATCTGAAGGGGTAAAAACCAGTGTTACATCAGGAACCAGTTGGTCCTGACATAAAAAAATTGCCAGGAAACATATTAAAGTGGGAGGGAAATGTGTCAAGAGTGTCAAACATTATGATACGCTTAATGATAACTTTAATTACAAACTAAGAAACTAACGAAATGCAGTACTTGGATACAATCTCAAAAATGACAGAGTGATCTCTGTTTCTAGGGAAACATTTCAATATCACAGTAATCCAAGTCTATGCCCCGAACAGTAATGCTGAAGAAACTGAGGTTGAACGGTTCTATGAAGACCTACAAGACCTTCTAGAACTAATACCCAAAAAAGATGTCCTCTTCATTACAAGGGACTGGAATGCAAACGTAGGAAGTCAAGAAACAACTGGAATAACAGGCAAATTTGGCCTTGGAGTACAGAATGAAGCAGGGCAAAGGCTAATAGAGTTTTGCCAAGAGAATGTACTGGTCATAGCAAACATCCTTTTCCAACAACACAAGAGAAGACTCTACATGTGGACATCACCAGATGGTCAATACCAAAATCAGATTGATTGTATTCTTTGCAGCCAAAGATGGAGAAGCTCTATATAGTCAGCAAAAAAAAGACGAGGAGCTGACTGTGGCTCAGATCATGAACTCCTTATCACAAAATTCAGACTTAAATTGAAGAAAGTAGGGAAAACCACTAGACCATTCAGGTATGACCTAAATCAAATCCCTTACAATTATACAGTGGAAGTGACAAAAGGATTCAAGGGATTAGATCTGATAGACAGAGTGCCTGATGAATTATGGATGGAGGTTCGTGACATTGTACAGGAGGCAGGGATCAAGATCATTCCCAAGAAAACAAAATGCAAAAAGGAAAAATGGTTGTCTGAGGAAGACTTACAAACAGCCGTGAAAAGAAGAGAAGCGAAAGGCAAAGGAGAAAAGGAAAGATATACCCGTTTGAATGCAGAGTTTCAAAGAATAGCAAGGAGAGATAAGAAAGCCTTCCTCATGATCAGTGCAAACAAATAAAGGAAAACAGTACACTGGGGAGAACTAGAGATCTCTTTAAGAAAATTAGAGATTCCAAGGGAACATTTCATGCTAAGGTGGGCACAATAAAGAACAGAAATGGTATGGACCTAAGAGAAGCAGAAGATATTAAGACGAGGTGGCAAGAATACACAGAAGAACTATATAAAAAAGATCTTCATGACCCAGATAATCACAATGGAGTGATCACTCACCTAGAGCCAGACATCCTGGAATGCAAAGTCAAGCGGGTCTTAGGAAGCATCACTACTAACAAACCTAGTGGAAGTGATGGAATTCCAGTTGAGCTATTTCAAATCCTAAAAGATGATGCTGTGAAAGTGCTGCACTCAATATTCTAGCAAATCTGGAAAACTCAGCAATGGTCACAGGACTAGAAAACATCAGGTTTCATTCCAATCCCAAAGAAAGGCAATGCCAAAGACTATTCAAACTACTGCACAATTGCACTCATCTCATACGCTAGCAAATAATGCCCAAAATTCTCCAAGCCAGGCTTCAACAGTACATGAACCGTGAACTTCCACATGTTCAAGATGGATTTAGAAAAGTCAGAGGAACCAGAGATCAAATTGCCAACATCCGTTGGATCATCAAAAAAGCGAGAGAGTTCCAGAAAAACAGCTACTTCTGCTTTATCGACTAGCGAAAGCCTTTGACTGTGTGGATCCCAACAAACTGTGGAAAATTCTTAAGAGATGAGAATACCAGATCACCTGACCTGCCTCCTGAGAAATCTGTTTGCAGGTCAAGAAGCAACAGTTAGAACTGGACGTGGAACAACAGACTGGTTCCAAATACGGAAAGGAAAACGTTAAGGCTGTACATTGTCACCCTGCTTACTTAACATTAATGCAGAGTACATCATGAGAAACACTGGGCTGGATGAAGCACAAGCTGGATTCAAGATTGCCAGGAGACATATCAATAATCTCAGATATGCAGATGACACCACCCTTATGGCAGAAAGCAAAGAAGAACTAAAGAGCCTCTTGATGAAACTGAAAGAGGAGAGTGAAAAAGTTGGCTTAAAACTCAACATTCAAAAAACTAAGATCATGGCATCTGATCCTTTCACTTCATGGCAAACAAATGCGGAAACAGTGGAAATAGTGACAGATTTTATTTTGGGGGGCTTCAAAATCAGCGCAGACGGTGACTGCAGCCATGAAATTAAAAGACACTTGCTCCTTGGAAGAAAAGTTATGACCAACTTAGACAGCATATAAAAAAGCAGAGACATTAGTTTGCCAATAAAGGTCCGTCTAGTCAAGGCTATGGTTTTTCTAGTAGTCATGTACAGATGTGAGAGTTGGACTATAAAGAAAGCTGAGTGCTGAAGAATTGATGCTTTTGAACTGTGGTGTTGGAGAAGACTCTTGAGAGTCCCTTGGACTGCAAGGAGATCCAACCAGTCCATCCTAAAGGAAATCAGTCCTGAATATTCACTGGCCACCTGATACGAAGAACTGACTGATTGGAAAAGACCCTGAAGCTGGGAAAGATTGAAGATGGGAGGAGAAGGGGATGATAGAGGATGAGATGGTTGGATGGCATCATCGACTCAATGGACACGACTTTGAGTAAACTCCGGGAGTTGGTGATGGACAGGGAGGCCTGGCGTGCTGCAGTCCTTGGGTTTGCAAAAAGTCAGATATGACTGAGCGACTGAACTGAAGAAACTAACGTGTACTGATGTTGCCAATGTGCCAGCAGGTGTTATCTTCTTTGCCTTGATTAATTAGCATCCTGGCCATAGCCTTGAGGCTTTATGAATACTATGAACTTGGGGAAGTCTTCAGAACTTTTCTATCCACTAGCTCTTGCATTACTATGCTTGTAAATACTGGGGGTAACACTGTCTTTATAAGGCTGCAGTAAGGGCTGAATCAGAGAATCGGTAAAGCATTCACCCACGTGCTTCCTTAGCACGGAATCTGCTGTTGTTATCCCACAAGAGGTGGATGCCCCCACCCCTAATTACAGTTGAACTGGTTGCTAGCGGATGAGCACCAAGTCAGGATCTGCCCGCCCTCCAAGTGGATTCTTCCTTGGCTGACGTCCATCTCTTCCCTAGGCACCAAGGATTCAGTTCAGTTCAGTTTAGTTGCTCAGTCATGTCCAATTCTTTGTGACCCCATGGACTGCAGCATGCCAGGCCTCCCTGTCCATCACCAACTCCCGGAGTTTACTCAAATTCATGTTCATTGAATCAGTGATGTCATCCAACCATCTTATCCTCTGTCCCCCCTTCTCCTCCCACCTTCAAACTTTCCCAGCATCAAGGTCTTTTCCAATCAGTCAGTTCTTCGCATCAGGTGGCCAAAGTATTGGAGTTTCAGCTTCAGCATCAGTCCTTCCAATGAATATTCAGGACTGACTTCCTTTAAGATGGACTGGTGGATCTCCTTGAAGTCCAAGGGACTCTCAAGAGTCTTCTCCAACACCACAGTTCAAAGCATTGATTCTTCAGTGCTTAACGTTCTTTATGGTCCAGCTCTCACATCCATACATGACTATTGGAAAAAGCATACCTTTGACTAGATGGACCTTTGTCGGCAAGGTAATGTCTCTGCTTTTTAATATGCTGTCTAGTTGGTCATAGCTTTTCTTCCAAGGAGCAAGGGTCTTTTAACTTCATGGCTGCAGTCACCATCCGCAGTGACTGTGGAGCCCAAAAATATAAAGTCTGTCACTGTTTCCCCATCTATTTTCCATGAAGCGATGGGACCAGATGCCATGATCTTAGTTTTCTGAATGTTGAGTTTTAAGCCAACTTTTTGACTCTCCTCTTTCACTTTCATCAAGAGGTTCTTTAGTTCTTCTTCGCTTTCTGCCATAAGGGTGGTGTCATCAGCATATCTGAGGTTATAGATATTTCTCCTGGCAATCTTGATTCCGCTTGTGCTTCATCCAGCCCAGCATTTCACATGATGTACTCTGCATAAAAGTTAAATACGGAGGGTGACAATATACAGCCTAGACGTACTCCTTTCCTGATTTGGAACCAGTCTGCTGTTTCATGTCCAGTTCTACCTATTGCTTCCTGACATGCATACAGACTTCTCAGGAGGCAGGTCAGGTGGTCCGGTATTCCCATCTGTTTAAGAATTTTCCAGAGTTTGTTGGGATCCACACAAAGTCTATAGCATAGTCAATAAAGCAGAAATAGATGTTTTTCTGGAACTCTTTTGCTTTTTTGATGATCCAGCAAATGTTGGCAATTTGATCTCTGGTTCCTCTGACTTTTCTAAATCCATCTTGAACATCTGGAAGTTCACGGTTCACATACTGTTGAAGTCTGGCTTGGAGAATTTTGAGCATCACTTTGCTAGCGTGTGAGATGAGTGCAATTGTGTGGTAGTTTGAACATTTTTTGGCATTGCCTTTCTTTGGGATTGGAATGAAAACTGACCTTTTCCAGTCCTGTGGCCACTGCTGAGTTTTCCAAATTTGCTGGCATATTGAGTACAGCACTTTCACGGCATCATCTTTTAGGATTTGAAATAGCTCAACTGGAATTCCATCACTTCCAGGCGCTTTGTAGGCAGTGCTCCTTCCTAAGGCCCACTTGACTTCACATTCCAGGATGTCTGGCTCTAGGTGAGTGATCACACCATCGTGATTATCTGGGTCATGAAGATTTTTTTGTACAGTTCTTCTGTGTATTCTTGCCACCTCGTCTTAATATCTTCTGCTTCTGTTAGGTTCATACCATTTCTGTCCTTAATTGTGCCCACTGTGCATGAAATATTCCCTTGGTATCTGTAATTTTCTTAAAGAGATCTCTAGTCTTTCCCAGTCTATTGTTTTCCTCTATTCTTTGCATTGATCCTTGAGGAAGGCTTTCTTATCTCTCCTTGCTATTCTTTGGAACTCTTATGTCTGTTATTCTGCCTGGGATGGAAGGGAGGAGGTGACACCTGAAGATGGGGCCCAATGAAACCACGATTTTCCCTTTGGGGCTTTAACTCGCTGTCCTCCTAGAAACCCGGATTCAGCCTGAGGCAAGCAGGCGCGAGGGGGCGCGAGAGGAAACAAGCTGACCCTCCCCAAGCCGCGCTAGAAAGAGCCCGGACGAGGCAAATACTCCGTGAGGGGAGGCACGGGCCACGCACTGACCTTCACTCTCCCGCCGCAGTCAGGCCCAAATTCGGCCATTCTCTTGAAGCCGCCGCCGCCAGGGAAAAAGACCGGGGCCGGTGGGCTCGCAGCTCCCTCAGAGTCCCCACTTCTCCTGCGTGGGCCCAGAAGGAGTGTTTCTGGCCGAAGGAGGAGGAGTCAGAGGGGTTCCGGTCGCTGAGGAAACGCCAACCCCTCACCGCTGACAGCGTCCGGGAAGCCCGTTCACCTCCGCCTTAGGTGAGGTTGGATCTGGAGCGGGTGGCCGCGGCGACGTTATGCGCAGGCGCGACGAGCTCTCTTATACTCACCACGCGCAGGGACGTTGCGGTGGGGCGTCGCTGGAGCAGTCTCGTTTGCCAGGGTCTGAGGAAGCCGGGAATTTCCAGTCAGCATGTCTCCGGCCCAGACCACCTGGCTTCGCAGTGACAGAGAAATTGGCTGTTGGAAGTGATACGTTGCCATCACCAAAGCATTACAGTTCTGAAATTATGTTCATGAAATCTCGTCTACTCATCGCTTTTCGTTGCGTTCACCCAGCCATCTCAGACTTCCATGATTGCATCCATAATTTATTAACTGCCTTTTTCATCTCTTTCCTTCCTTTTTCTGCTCAGTTTAGATTCTGAGGTCCCTAACGTGACAGCAAACCTCCCTTCCTTTGCCCTTCTGTGGTACCAACTACTTTGCAAGTTTTGTTGCTTGTTGATCAGTCTCTCAGTCGTGTCTGACTCTGCCACCGCATGGACTGGAACACGCCAGGCTTCCCTGTCCTTCACTATCTCTGGGAGTTTGCTCAAACTTCTATTCATTGAGTACATGATGCCATCTACCCATCTCATCCTCTGTGGCCCTCTTTTCCTCCTGGCCTCAATCTTTCCCAACATCAGTGTCTCTTCCAATGAGTCAGTTCTTTGCATCAGGTGGCCAAAGTATTGGGCTTCAGCTTCAGCATCAGTCTTTCCAATGAGTGTTCGGGGTTGATTTCCTTTAGTATTGACTGGTTTGATCTCCTTGCTGTCCAAGGGACTCTCAAGAGTCTTCTTGAGCACCACAGTTCAAAAGCATTAATTCTCCCACGCTGAGACTTCTTTATGGTCCAACTCTCACATCTGTACAGGACTACTGGAAAAACCATAGCTTTGACTAGACATACCTTTGTCAGCAAAGTGATGTCTCTGCTTTTTAATATGCTGTCTATCTTTGTCCTAGCTTTTCTTCCAAGGAGCAAGCATCTTTTAATTCATGGCTGCAGTCACCATCCACAATGCTTTTGGAGCCCAAGAAAATATAATCTGTTACTTTTCCCATTTTTTCCCTGTATATTTGCCATGAAGTGATGGGACTGGATGCCATGATCTTAGTTTTTGGAATGTTGAGTTTTAAGCCAGCTTTTTCACTCTCTTCTTTCACATTCATCAAGAAGCTCTTTAGTACCTCTTCACTTTCTGCCTTGAGGATGGTAGCATCTGTATATCTGAGGTTATTGATATTTCTCTTGGTAATCTTGATTCCAGCTTGAGCTTCATCCAAACCGGCACCTCACATGATATATTCTGCCTATAAATTAAATAAGCAGAGTGACAATATACAGCCTTAACCGTACCCTTTCCGAATTTTGAAACAGTCAATTGTTGCCTGTCCAGTTTTAACTGTTGCTTCATGACCTGAGAAATACCCTACAGAAAATAAGCAGTTTAGCTAAACACATCCCTGGTACCAAGACTTCATCTGGCACTTAACTCTTAAAATACTGGCAAGGAGGCTTTTTTTTTTTTTTCTAGTGGAGAATAGGGAGAGGCTGCCCTGGGGGAGGTGATCATTCTACGAGGAGATATCTAAGGAGCCTCAGTAAAACTGGTTCAACCAACCAGGTCATCCTTCAGTGAAGCTCAGTTCAGTTCAATTCAGTCATTCAGTTGTGTCCAACTCTTTGTGACCCCATGGACTGCAGCATGCCAAGCCTCCCTGTCCATCACCAACTCCTGGAGTTTACTCAAACTCATGTCCATTGAGTCAGTGGTACCAACTGAAACGACTTCAGTATTCTTGCCTTGAGAACCCCATGAACAGTATGAAAAGGCAAAAAGAAAGGACACTGAAAGGTGAACTCCCCAGGTTGGTAGGTGCCCAATATGCTACTGGAGATCAGTGGAGAAATAACTCCAGAAAGAATGAAGAGACGGAGCCAAAGCAAAAACAACACGCAGTTGTGGATGTGACTGGTGATAGAAGCAAAGTCCAATGCTGTAAAGAGCAATATTGCATAGGAACCTGGAATGTTAGGTCCATGAATCAAGGCAAATTGGAAGTGGTCAAACAGGTGATGGCAAAAGTGAACATCGACATTTTAGGAATCAGCGAACTAAAATGGACTGCAGTGGGTGAATTTAACTCAGATGACCATTATATCTACTACTGTGGGCAAGAATCCCTTAGAAGAAATGGAGTAGCCATCATAGTCAACAAAAGAGTCTGAAATGCAGTACTTGGATGAAATCTCAAAAACAACAGAGTGATCTCTGTTCGTTTCCAAGCTAAACCATTCAATATCTCAGTAATCCAAGTCTATGCCCCAACCAGCAACGCTGAAGAAACTGTAGTTGAATGGTTCTGTTAAGACCTACAAGACCTTCTAGAACTAACACCCAAAAAAGATGTCCTTTTCATTATAAGGGACTGGAATGCAAAAGTAGGAAGTCAAGAAACACCTGGAGTAATAGGCAAATTTGGCCTTGGAGTACAGAGTGAAGCAGGGCAAAAGCTAATGTTCTGCCAAGAGAACCCACTGGTCATAGCAAACACCCTCTTCAAACAACACAAGAGAAGACTCTACATGTGGACATCACCAGATGGTCAATACCAAAATCAGATTGATTATATTCTTTGCAGCCAAAGATGGAGAAGCTCTATATAGTCAGCAAAAACAAGACCAGGGGCTGACTGTGGCTCAGATCATGAACTCCTTATCACAAAATTCAGATTTAAATTGAAGGAAGTAGGGAAAACCACTAGACCATTCAGGTATGACCTAAATCAAATCCCTTACAATTATACAGTGGAAGTGACAAAAGGATTCAAGGGATTAGATCTGATAGACAGAGTGCCTGATGAATTATGGATGGAGGTTCGTGACATTGTACAGGAGGCAGGGATCAAGACCATTCCCAAGAAAAAGAAATGCAAAAAGGCAAAATGGTTGTCTGAGGAAGACTTACAAACAGCTGTGAAAAGAAGAGAAGCAAACGGCAAAGGAGAAAAGGAAAGATATACCCATTTGAATGCAGAGTTCCAAAGAATAGCAAGGAGAGATAAGAAAGCCTTCCTCATGATCAGTGCAAACAAACAGAGGAAAACAATAGAATGGGAAAGATTAGAGATCTTTTCAAGAAAATCAGAGATACCAAGGGAACATTTCATGCAAAGATGGGCTCGATAAAGGACAGAAATGGTATGGACCTAAGAGAAGCAGAAGATATTAAGAAGAGGTGGCAAGAATACACAGAAGAACTGTACAAAAAAGATCTTCATGACTCAGGTAGTCACGATGGTGTGATCACTCACCTAGAGCCAGACATTCTGGAATATGAAGTCAAGTGGGTCTTAGGAAGCATCACTACAAAGCTAGTAGAGGTGATGGAATATTTGAATCTATTTTTCACTTCCACAGCTCTATACAGTCAGCAAAAACAAGACCAGAAGCTTGTTTTAACTGGAGTGGATTACCAACTTCCCAACCCAGGAATTGAACCCTGGTCTCCTGCATCGCAGGCAGATTGTTAACCATTTGTGCTACAGGGGTGCTGTATTTCAGTGAAGTACACATGGTCAAATCCACATAAGCCCTTAGAACTTCCAATGACTTTTGAAGTTTCCAAATCTTAAATTTAATTAGATAACCAAGGATTGCCAAATAACAGAGAAATGCCTCTAGTATGAAAGATATAATCCAAAGTAAACAACCAAGGAAACATACAGAAGTCAACTAAAACCAAAAACAACCAATGTGTTATCATTTCTATGCTGTGTGCTGTGCTTAGTCCCTCAGTCATGTCTGACTCTGTGACCTCATGGACTATATATAGCCCACCAGGCTCCCCTGTCCATGGGGATTCTCCAGGCAAGATTACTGGAGTGGGCTGCCATGCCCTCCTCCAGGGGATCTTCCCAACCCAGGGATCAAACCCAAGTCTTCCACATTGCAGACAGATTCTTTACTATCCGGACCACCAGGGAAGCCCAAGAATACTGGAGTGGGTGGCCTATCCATTCTCCAGGAGATCTTCCCGACTCAGGAATTGAACCGGGGTCTCCTGCATTGCAGGTGTATTCTTTACCAGCTGAGCTCTCAGAGAAGCCCTTATTATTACTATATCCAAAATATAGTAAATATAGCGTGTATTAATACTGTATACAAAATAAGAAATAGCAAACATGATGCAAGGAGAAAAGAATATTCAAAAATGAAAAGGAGTTGATGGAAATTAAAAGTATGATAACAGAAATGAAAAAAAAAACTCAGAGCAAGGTTAGACTAGTGAAATTCTAGCTGCCTCTGCAGACCTGAGAGGAGATTTAAATGGAAGACATAGATAGCAGTAGGGATTGCGAGGTACAAACTAGCATGTATAAAATAAACTGAGACTTCCTTGGCCGTCCAGTGGTTAGGACTCATCACTTATACTGCAGGGTGCATGTGTTTGATCCCTGGTTTGGGAACTAAGATCTCACAAGCCATGCAGCACAGTCCACAATAAATAAGTTACAAGGATATATTGTACCATACAGGGACTATACCCAATATTTTATAATAACTAAATGAAATATAACCTATAAAAATTGTGAATCACTATGTAATACACCTCAAACTTAGTAATATTGTACATGAACCATACCTCAATAAAGAAAAAAGAGACCTAGAGTTTGGGAGTTGAACTAATGATAGATACAAATCAAGGTAAGCCAGTATAACAATTATGCAGTTACTGGCTCTAGGGAAAATAAAATCTTGCATAAGAGAAGAAAGTAATTGTATTTACGGCTATGCAAATACTGAGTATTGATCTTAAAAAGTGTATGTAATTACATTGGAAGGATGGGTTTTAGGGAAAGATGCCATGTGTGATGAGATACAGGAGGAGGAAATAGAACTTAATCCTTAACTTCCATTGTAGGAACCAACACCAGGAACAATATAAGCTTGATACATAAAACCATGGGAGAAAATGTAAAATTCTTTTTTTGTTTTTTAGATCGTGTGTCACAGCTTCTGAGATCTCAGTTCCCAGACCAGGGATTGAATCCAGGCAATGGCACTGAAAGTACCAACCTGACAGTTAGGCCACCAGGGAACTTCCTAGGAGTCTGTTTTAAATTAATTAAATTTATTTCTTGGCTGTGCTAGGTCTTTGTGCTGCGCAGGGGCTTTATCTAGTTGCAGCAAGCGGGGTCTACAGTCTAGTTGTGGTGCTCAGGCTTCTCATTTCGGTGGCTTCTCTTGTTGGAGAGCATGGGCTCTAGTGCTTGTGGGCTTCAGTGGTTGCAGCCCAGGGGCTCAGTAGTTGCGGTGCCTGCTGCCTAGGATTCCTAACATTAAGCTAAAAAAGCAGAACACTGTTGCATGTGAAGAGGGAAAAATGGGGAGTTACATAAAAATCTTGTAGAACTGCTGCTGCTGCTGCTGCTGCTAAGTCGCTTCAGTCATGTCTGACTCTGTGCGGCCCCATAGACAGCAGCCCACCAGGCTCCCCCATCCCTGGGATTCTCCAGGCGAGAACACTGGAGTGGGTTTCCATTTCCTTCTCCGATGCATGAAAGTGAAAAGTGAAAGTGAAGTCACTCAGTCGTGTCCGACTCTCAGCGACCCCATGGACTGTAGCCTACCAGGCTCCTCCGTCCATGGGATTTTCCAGGCAAGAGTACTGGAGTGGGGTGCCATTGTCTTCTCCACTTGTAGAACTATATGAGGGTAAACATTAAGAACTTATAACATCATAGAAATTTTAAATGATTTAAAATATAATTCGTTTAATAGACATATATTTAATTGAAAACATTGTATCTATGTATGATATTAGTCACTTATGATTATAACTTTCAGTAATTCCCTTTGTGCCTGCTAAGTCGCTTCAGTCATATCTGACTCTGTGTGTTGCTATAGACTCTAGCCCGCTAGGCTCCTCTATCCATGAGATTGTCTGTGTAGGATACTGGAGTAGGTTGCCATGCTCTCCCCCAGGGGGTCTTCCCAATACAGTGATTGAACCTGCATCTCTTACATCTCCTGCACTGGCAGACAGATTCACCTGGGAAGCCCCTTAGCAACTTCTAAAAAAATATTTTTAAAGTCTCCTAAATACAAGTCATTGGAAAAGACCCTGATGCTGGGAAAGATTGAAGGCGGGAGAAGGGGTGACAGAGGATAAGATGGTTGGATGGCATCACTGACACGATGGACATGAGTTTGAGTAGGCTCCAGGAGTTGGTGATGGAAAGGGAAGCCTGACGTGCTACAGTCCATTGGGTTGCAAAGAGTCAGACATGACTAAGTGACTGAACTGAATTGAACTGAACTGAAATACAAATGGAAGAAATGTGCTCAGAGCTCAACTATAATTAGTGCCACATGAAAGCCCAGTTTTAATCTGGAATATCACTCTGCATTTCAAGTAATATCCTGATGTGAAACTAAGCAACATCAGAATTGAGTTTCTTTTAAAAATGATGAAACTTTCATATTGGTTTTTACTTTGTTCTTTGAATAAGGTGAAAATTTGGTTTGGGAACTTGATTGTATTAAAATAACAGGTATAAGTAAGATATGACATTTATCAAAAACACTAAGCAAAATCTCCAACAAGAATTGCTTTTTCTCTTAGGCCAACTTTTGCTAATCTCGGGTTGTTTCTTCAGTCAGCCATTGTTATGGGTCAGTCCTGGTGCTTTTAGATATATCTTATTTCTACATCTGAGCTCTTACTCCTCAAGCCTCTCTCCCCTACCTTGACTCATTCTTCGTACACCTCTGGATATCCTGATATGAATAAACCCACATTATTTCCTGTTGATTCATATAAAAATGGTCCCAGAATCCTGAAATCTGAGGATGCACCTAAGTTGGGGCCCTCTGCTGTCCTCCAGGAGACTGGTCACATACGTTTGAGACCTGACCCTTGGAACCACAGAAGCTGCTGTATTAGAAGTAAGCGAGATTGGAGAGTAAGAAAACTCTCAGAATGCCCAGTGTGGGGGAATATGCTAAATCATCAGGGAGATTCATTCAAGCAGCTGATTTTTATTGAGCATATATCATGTTACAGGCACCATTCTAGGTATTGGGAATATGGGCATAAACAAGAGAAAAACTTCTGCCCTCCTTGCTGTAAAAACAGTGTCCCAGCATGGTATGTCAGAGATGTAATGCAGTAAAGATGTCCAGATGTGGAAGAAGGGGTGACCGCCTGAGGGGTATCAAAGCCTGAGTGGAGACCATCTATTCCATTGGGTGGCAGTGTTGGGAGATTGGTTACATACAGGCAAACTGATCAGGATACGCTTTAAGAATTTTAACAAAAATGGGTACCTGCTTTCTGACAGTATTACAAGGAAGTTATCAACATAAGAAAAGAAAAGAAAACCTACAATTAACCTTGTGGTATGGCATTGGAATTAGAGGTATTCTATGAACTCAATTTGAGTAGATAAAATTAGGCAAATACATACATCCTCTAGCTCTTTCCTTTGATGGGGCATGGGAACAGTGCCACTCTAGTGCCCAGAACTGGTTTTTTAAATACTATTATCCACTGTGAGGGCTAAGAGCTTTTGGAGAAATAGCTGTTTCTAGGCTGAAGCAGGAAGAGAACAAGGTGAGCATTAGAACAGCTTGTGCCAGAAAACAAAAATGTGCCCAGAGAATGATGAGGTCATGTCAAGATGACACAGAAGCTAGCTTGCAGAGTCCCTCTGAAAGGAGAAAAATAAGGAACAATGTGAACATCAAAATAAATGATAGCAATGGATTTTGGCTCATTATAATTGGAATAAAGTAGGAAGCCAGGGGTCCATACTGATATAGTAAATACACGTAAAAACTGACATTTTGATGAGGAGGAAAACTTCTCACATTTCTCAGAGGTCAAAGTACCTCATCCTCTCCCAAATACCTCACAGTGGAGGTGACTTGTAGATATCACCTTAATCAAATGATCAATGTGACCATCATCCATAACAGAACATTTCAAAACTGCATGTTACCTGAAAGGACACAATGAGAAGTGCAAAATATCACATCTGTGGCATCCCTGCCAAAGATGCATAACCTAATCTACTCTAGAGAATATCAGAAAAACCTTAGGCCATTTTACATCATAGGTGGTTGAGGTTGTCAAAAGAGTTAAACTCATAAAAGTCATGGAAAACATGAAGAAGTGATCTAGACTGAAGCAAACTGGAAAACATAACAACCACATATGACATGTGATTCTGAATTAGACCTTTTAATTAAGGGTTTATGGAATGATCGATGAAATTTCATAGATCAGATGACTAGGTGGTCTTAATTTTGTCAGTGTTCACCTCATGATTTGGATGACGTTTTGAGGTTCTGTAGAAATTACACACTGAAGGATTCGGAGCCATGGGCACCATGTTGGCAGTGTATTCTCAAACTGTTCAGAAAACATAAAAGGCTGTACTGTATTTGCAAATTTGAGGAAAGATTAAGATTATTTCAATCTCTTTAAAAAGTGGGAAAAACTATTCTTTTGAAAGTTATGCTTCATCAAAAAGAATAAATAAAAGAATAAGTAAATGGTTATCAAATGGTAACAGGCTTGTGTATCAAATGGTTACAGGCTTGAGCCCTGGGACACTCCAACACTTAAAAATCAGTCAGCAGAGAAACAGCCAGACAAGAAAGTCTGAGTAGGAACCATCAATGAGACAGAATATAAAGGAGGAGAGCTGAGGAAGAAAACGTTTTCAGAAGTAGCAAGTGGTTCACTCTGTCAAATGCTGCTGAGAGATCAAGTAGGATGAACAGAAATCAGGTGATCACTAGAACTGGCCCCAAGGCATCCTGGGAGGGGTCATGTTGAAGCCGTTTTCAGCTGAGTGAGGACAGCAGTCAGATTAAGAAGAGATGAAAAGACAAAGGGAGGACGTGGAGTGGGTGAATATAGATATCTCATCCCAGAAGTGTTACTGGACAAGGGAGCAGAGAATGATGTTGTAGTTGGAGGGTTAGGTAGAGCCCACGGAGAGTTCTATGTAACAAGCCAGGTTACCAGGGCAGTATGGTGATGGACTGCATGTGGAGACACTGCCATTGGCAGGAGCAGAGGCCCTTCATCCTAGGAATAAAGGGGAAGGAGGGGAAGGTGGGCCCAGGGAATGAAGTGAACTCTGTTATGGTGGCCAAGAGGGTAAAAGTTTGTATGAGTTGCTTCTGTTCTGTCTGTATAAAATGAGGTTAGATCATCTAGTGAGTGCAGGTGTAGAAGGCTAGTGGTTGGAAGTATGTGCTGGGACTTCGAAAAGAGGGAAGTAAATAGTGACAGTCAAAAAAAGAAAAGAAAAAAAAAATAGTGACTGTCATTTTGGTGAGTGGGGACATCAACACAGAAGGATTGCAGAGAAGTGGCTAAGATGACTAGGCCGACTTGAAGGCCCATTTAAATTTATATTTAGGAAATTAAGGTGAGGGGAATTCCTTGGTGGTTTCATGGTTAGGCCCTAGAGAAGGAAATGGCAACCCACTCCAGTATTCTTGCTTGGAGAATTCCATGGACATAGGAGTTTGGCGGGCTATAGTCCATGGGGTTGCAAAGAGGACATGACTGAGCGACTAACACAAACACCCATGGTTAGGACTCCATGCTTTCACTGTTCAGGGGGTAGGTTCAAGCCCTGGTTGAGGAACTAAGATCCCAGAGGCTGTAGAGTGCAGCCAAAAAAAATTTTTTTTAATTAAGTGAGATATGTCATCATGCTTATGGGTTTCTCTAGCAATATCCAGCTGTTCCAGTACAGGTGAGGATGTAGGAAATAATAAGTGTCAGATCATTATTTCCCAAATATATGCATATGCATTTCTTCAGAAACATTAAATGGCTCTAAACGAAGAAAAGACAAGGTATGAGTTGGAAAGCTTTTAATGAAAAAAAAATTTTTTTACAGCACACATAATTTCACATCTGTCTAATAGCAATTTATTCAATGCTTGCAAACTCATCTGCCTCTGAATTTAGTCATAATGCATGAATTTAAACTAATAAAACTAAGGAAAATCAACAGGCCATCTAATCCTTCTTTACATTCCTTCAGGATCAGCAAGATGCATAAACGAGTTCTTCACAAAGGCTAAAATAGGCTGATGTATAAACTGTGAATTTATTTTTTAAAAGCTGTGTAAATGCAACATTTCTACTAAAACATTTAAACCAAAGGCCACACTGTATGAAAACAAAATTCTTAATTTGGGCTATTTTCATTTTTAGCCATTTGACATTCTGCTCCTTTTGACTGAACAGATGAAGGTTCACATGCCTACACAGGTGGGACTTTGCCTAAGATCAATTTGTTTAAAGATACTCATTATATTTTTGTTGAATAGTGGAGTGTACTTGTATCATTCAAGATTAAGTCTGGGTTATTTCTTTGATTAAGAACTGAATGTACTAGAGATATGTTTGATAATGAAGATTTTAGACAAATATTCACCAGCATTAGTTCTGTTAGCAAGCTGAAAAATGTTGTAGACCTAATATCAAACAATAAACACGTGAGGTAAACATCAAGCCTCTTAGAAGAAAGACCACATGCTCCTGCTTCTATAAAAACATTATTTGTTTGAAGAGCGGTAGTATAACCTTTTACTCAACTATTAGTTCCTTAATATCAAAAAGAGACAAAATGAGCTAAAGAGACAAAATGAGCTGAAGTGAAAAATCCACTGTTACACTCTGCAACCTTGAACATAACTCCTGAGATCTTGGTTTTGACACTTGTTTCTCCATGCCACCTTGTAGAAAAAGATGAAACATACAGTAAGAAGGTTGAAACATATCTTCATTGTGTTATAGATACTTCAAATCCTTTGAGAGAACAAAATAGTTTATCAATACATGAAATACAAGTTATAGACAGTTGCAAGTATTACTGTTTAATTGGAAATATGTATACCAAGCACTTCACATCTCCCCCAAGCCTTTACTAGGGCACAGAATGCTGAACACAAATGTTGAGTTTTGTGCAATCCACAACAGCACTGCAAAGTGCAGTCCACATTTACTTAATTCCAAAACTAATTTCAAGATATGACAAGGTATTGGTATTGTGTGGAGAATCTTAAAACCTCTAAAAATTCCCTAAAAAAAAATTGACTAGTGAAAGAGTAAGATTCCGAATCTGGTAAAATGTTGTTTCTACGTAATACACTGTTTAGCATAAATCTAAAGCTGCAGTTTTACCATGGTCTTTGGGAATATTCCCTCACTTCTCTCATAACAGCAGGATGAATCAGCTCTCCTCTTTGGTGCTTAACACATACTGTGCTCTATAACAGGAACTAAAGGCTAATAAGATTAGTCTTATCCTAAAGACTAATGAGTAGGTCCATTATATTTCAAACACAAATGTACAAACAAATTCATAGAAAAGTGGTCAGATTTGTGGTTATCCAGAATGGGGCGTGAGGGTGGGGTGAGGGGTGAGGAACTGGACGAAGGCAGTGGAAGGTACGACAGACTTCAGGTTATAAGATAATAGTAGGGATGTAATGTACAACAGACCTTCCCTGGTGGCTCAGTGGCAAAAGATTGCAGCTGCAGTGCAGGAGATGCAAGTTTGATCCCTGGGTCAGGAAGACCCACTGGAGAAGTAAATGGCAACCTACTCCAGTATTCTTGCCTAGGAAATGCCATAGACAGAGGAGCCTGGCAGGCTACAGTACATGGGGTCCTAAAAGAACTGGACACGACTTAGCAACTAAACAACAACAACAATACAATGTACAACATGATAAATATAATTGACACTGCTATATGTTATATGTATATAAAGGATGTTGAGAGTAAATTTTAAGACTTTGCATCCCACACAGAATTTTTTTCTTCTATTTCTCTAATTTTGTATCCATATGAGATAATCAATGCTTACTAAACTTATTGTGATAATCATTTCATGATGAATATAAATCAAATCATTATGCTGTATACCCTAAACTTTTACAGTGCTGTATGTCAATTACATCTCAGTAAAACTGGAAAGGGGAGAAAAAACATACCATGCTCTAACACCTTGTGGATCACTGACAACCTTCTTTGCACTTGCTACAGCTTGAGTGATGTCATCTTTCAGCAAAGCTGAAAAAAAAATAGTGAGAAGTGAAAACAATCTTCATAGAAATTTCATTTTAAGTTTAGGTTAAGTCAGCTTTCTCTTAGACTGAGGAAAGAACAACTAATATTATTTTTTAAGAGTCCATGTATCTGTGCGTATGTTGGAGGAAAACTCTTTCTTCATTCCATCCCCTTTGGTATGAAATAAAGCATTCTGTTTCTCATTTACCAAAGTCAGTGGATGTTCAGGAACTATTAACTAATGCGATATAAGGGACTCTTTTTACCAGGCAGTGTAAAAACAAAACAAGCAGAAACAGGTCTAAAGTTTTTTGCTCAGAATTCTAATGGAAATTTATCCTAAAGAAATCATGGTATGTACCCAAAGATGTGTATACAAAATGTTTCATAGCAGTTAATATAAAAGGAGAAAATGGAAACAGCCTAAGTGCTTAACAGTAAGAGATAGACTGAGGGACTCCCTGGTGGTCCAGTGGTTAAGAGAGCACCTTCCAGTGCAGGGGATGCTGGTTCAATCCCCGGTGGGGGAAGGAAGATGCCAAATGCTGCAGGGCAACTAAGCCTGCACATCCCAACTAGAGAGAAGCCTGCATGGCACAATGAAGATCCTGCCTGTGGCAACTAAGACTTCACATGGGCAAAAATAAACAAAGAAATGTTAAAAAAGAAGTGGATTGATAAATGATAGAATATCTACATAGTACAAGTCTATTCATCTTAAAAAATAATAAAGACTGGTGTTTGTTAACAAAAATAGTTTTGTGTAATAAAGAGCAAATTGTAAAGCTGTAAATTTAGTACAATTTCTTTTATGTTGAAACACATTGCTTACATGTTCGTATGTGGATACAAATGTCCATAATATAGCTTTAATTCACTTACATGAGTGATATAGATTCTGAAAGAAGACATGGATACCAAAAGTTACCAGTGCTCATGCATCTCTTGGTAGTAAGAATTTCTATTCAATGATAACAGGTTATTCTATAATGTAAAATATTTTTATAAAATAAATTAACTGGATACAAAATAATATTCTAAAGACTAATCTTTTTATTGGGATTTTGAATATTTAAAAATATAACTATCAGTTTTGCAATATTTCTTCAATATTTTTATTGCACTAAAGATTTATATATTATCTCTACTTTAAAGGGAATACAATAGAATATTTTTTCACCCCAATTACACAAATCTGTAAATTAGCTTGTTAGAATGATTATGCTTATATAGGCACTGGATTTTTTGAAGATGCAAACCAAAGAATTTAGAAATGAAATGTCATAATGTTTCTAAATCAGTTTAAAATCACTCAGCAAAACAATCCCATATATATGATATACATAAAAGAAGTAAATATGACAAAATGTAAATAACTGTAAAACTACATGATGAGCATATTGATGTTTATTATGCAAATGTTTCTAATTTTCCAAATATTTTAAACATTTCACAATAAAAAGTAAGAGTTATATTTTAAAAAGACCATACATACTCCTCTTTTTTGGTTAACCACTAATACTTTTGTTTTCAATAAAGGAGGGTACATTGAAAAAAAAAAACAAAACTCCCACACAACAAAATTATCCCTAAACCTCCACAAACAATGAAAGTAGGAGGAATGGCATTGTTCTTCACAAAGCATCAACATGTCCAGTTATGATGAAGTGATAGGTCACTCCATAAACTCTTGTATGTTAGCAAACAGCAGACTTTTATGATACCAGCTCTTTAATTTCTTACTTAAAGAATTATGAGAAGCAAAGTAAAGAGCTTCCAGAAGTTAAGATGGAGTTTTTTTAGGTCCCTGATGAGCCCTTCAAGACCTTTTTATTTCTATTGAATCTTGACCTAAAGGATCGTTCCAGTTTTCCCACAAGATGTTTATGGAAAAGCTTGAACGAACCTTTTGGATAACCCAACAGGTATAACCAGGTGAGTCCTGTGCCATCACTCCCCATTATCTTGTCTTACCGCTGCAGGGTATACCACAGGTGTTAACTGCTCTTGGGGTTTTGCCATCATTACACCATCAGCAGCTATTGATTTGAAATATCCCATAATCAGTGCTTTTGTCTCCACGATTATAGTTTGTAGCACGTGTGTTGTAATTGCTTTCCCATCTGGCCAAACACATCCCTGAAAAAAACATTAGTAATAAACAGCAACACGACATAACTTATGCTTCACAGCAAAATTAGTTCTATTTAATTCTACTTTACTAACAACTTATTTTTACAAGTATAAAGATGTATTTTACTTGTAAAATATTTTAACACTTTTGTGTTAAAGGGCCCTTAAGAGAATTCTTTTTTAGCAAAACATTTGTTAATACTAATGAAACAAATAACATATTTTAAAAAATATTAAAATAGATGTTTCCTTCATTGCTATTACCCTTCCCCTGCTCCCACGCCTCACGTAAGATTCAGCCTAGAATAGAAAAATCAACAGAGTTGTTGAGTAGATTTTGTCATTAGCGGTATATGTGTGAGCTAAGTTGCTTCAGTTGTGTCTGACTCTTTGCAACCCCATGGACTGTAGCTCACCAGGCTCTTCTGTCCATGGGATTTTCCACACAAGAATACTGGAGTGGGTTGCCATGCCTTCCTCTCAACCCAGGTCTCGAACCCATGTCTCTTGCATCTCCTGCATCAGCAGATGGTTTCCTTACCACTGAGCCACCTGGAAAGCCCAATTAGTGGCATATGCATACGCTAATAGAAAAAAACTTTTATTAGGAAAAAAAATTTTTAAGTATTTTTTTCTGAGAGAAAAAAAAATTCTTATGATACCTAAAGTTGAATTTGGATCCCAAATTAGAATTCTGAAAAGAGTCATAGAATAGGAAAGACTATGTCATCCAACCATCCTTCTAGCCAGTTACTCATTCATTTAAAAATAGTTATGGAGAGGAAATGTCTGAATTCAATCTGAAAAATACAGTGATGACTGACAAATATTGACTAAAATACACAGTCACTTTTCCTTAGGACACATCTTGAATTTTGTGGAAGAAAATGAAAAATAATTCATCAACTAGAGTCTTAATAATATAATGTCATTTCATACTGCATTTCAGGGATCCTTATATAGATATTGATTGAGGGGAAATAGGTTCCTTCTGTCCCTGTTTTAAGAGTTCAGTGAAATTTTTAAAAAACTTTGCCCAACATCATCGTAGGGGGATTAAAAATGAGAAAAATACTGCCTTACTCAGCTTGCAGAGCTCAGGTTCCAAACTGGAAATGGCTAGAGTCAAATACCAAGGGCTTGACAGACATATCTCAGGTGCTAAAATATATCTTATAGTCAGCCTCCATATGCCAGCTGGCAAATTCAGTGGCTCTAGAGGAGTATAGTGGTACCTGGCGTGCTTAGAATGGTATAGAATTTGACTCTCCCATGCCTCATTCCTTCACCTGGTACATCTGATTCTAAAGGAACCTTTGATGTTTTAACCACTGTGAATGTACAAAACCTCAAAGAAATAAGAAAAGTCAGTTACACAACATCCTTTTCTTATTATTCATCCTCTATTAGTATCTGTTCCACACCTGGCTCACTATTTGGAAGGAGGAAGAAGAGTTAACTTACAGTTTGCCAGGCTGACTCCCTTATAGCCAGCCAATCCAAGTCTTTTCAGAGTTCTGGCAAGCTCACACCTCTGAAATTTCTTGCTCTGAACAGTGACAGAAAGGAGAAGCCCCAGAATAAGGACAGCCTTCATGTTGACTGACAAGCCAGATGTCCAGGCTGGACTTGGTATTTAACATCTTTTCACTTCCCCCTTCTCTGAGCAGTTTGGGGGCTCCACCCTCGGTGACATGTGGAAAACAGGGCCTATGTTTTGGTCCACTAACTTGAAAAGTTTTCTTCCTTATGTTTAAAGGAATATGCTGATATCCTAAGTATTAACCAGCAAGAAAATAATAAAATGATATTGCTTAATGACCTTGCTCAGGAAAAACTGGGATTAGCACTATAGCCCAAAGAAGGACTTCCTCTTATGTTATTACAAATTTGAGTAACTATAAAGAAAAAGATTACTGAATGAATGTTTTATCCAACTGAAAATGAGCTCTAATCTTTCATTAAATTTTTTTCATTAAATTTCTTTATGTGCTTTCACTATGTTGTTTTCTTTTTCACGTAAAATTTTTTTATATATGTATTTTCCACAGAACAACATGACACTGCCTGGTGTTCTGACAGGTATGTAGCACCACACCATGTTGTTCAACCAGATTCCTCTACTAACTTTTTTGGTGTCTATTGTAAATTCTTAATTTATAAATCAGTGTTTTATTATAAGTAAGCTCATGTGAACAACATTCCTAACTCCTTTCTGACAATGCCTTACTTCACATTTACATGTTAGAACATAAAGGGTCATTGTAAAGCAAAAGAACTTAACAGTAAAACTTACAGAAGAATAACCATATATGCCACCCAAAAATCTTCCCCTTTGGCACAAGGATTATTTTGAGCTGAGGCAGCTGAAAAGAAGTAGATGCAAGAAAAATTCTCTGCCCTCCCCTTAGTTTCCTGAAAGCAGAACATAAATTTGTGCAGATATTAGTCACCAACAACCCTTGACTCTTATCAGCCCAAGACAGCACCAGAGGACTTAACAAAACAACCTTTATTGAGTAGCTAATATCTTCCATTAGTTTTTAATGTATTTATTATCATCCCACAATCTGCCAGCCTTGGATCCTAGTATTCTTTTCCTCTGTCTTGCTGCTACTCTAAAAGTATATGGTTCTTTGGTTAAAATAATCTGTAAGTCTAAGTTCTAGCCACATTTTTGAGTTATGCCTATTAGCATTTCTCATAAGTATATATGAGATGTACATGTTAATGAACTTGTTTACTTTTCTCTTGTTAATCTTTTGTTACAGAGACACAAAAAAAACTCTAAAATGGCAAAAGGAAACACGTTTCTTCCTGTACAGTTTCTAGTGATGAGGATGGACAGGGAAAGGCTAGAAAACTCCTCTCTCCTCAAACTGCAGTTGAGATATGGGATAATGGACAACAGACCAGCAGAAGGTAAGAATTCTTACCATGTCAGTCTCCCAGCTCTCTGTCTGTAGTGCACTCAAGAGAGAAGGATAAAACTTTCTCCTTCTCTGTTCCTTTCCAAACTCACAGAGGCAGGAGAAAAACATTTGTGAAAATAAATCTTGAATCATGCCTCTTGTGAATTTGTTTTTGGTAATCAACACCTATGGTTATTGATTCTTAGCCTCCCAGAAAGAGTCATGCTTTCCTTTGTCTCTCTCATTTGTCATAAGAATGAAAAATGTTAAAACAAGAATCTCTATTTGTCTTGTTTTATGTACTGAGAACTTTTGTAACCAGTGAGAATATTCCTCCTCATTTTTGCCACTTGAGGAGTGCAGGTTGTCTGTCAGGCTTGCCTCAGTAACTATTTAGGACCCTAAGACATGAAGTAACAGGCAACATTTTCTTTGTCTAACTAACCACGCTGGGTCTCAGGGAAGTTTGTCTTTATAAAGACATTATAAGGGGCCTTTATTGTTTCCACAGGATTAAGAGGGGAAGATCAGAGAACAAATGTCAAGAACTACAGATGGCACACATCAAGTAGAAAACTTATGTAAATATTGATAGCCAGGAAACTGCTTTGACAGAGGTTCAGGAAATGTACAGAAAGGCTTGATTTATTGTCCCTTACTCTGTAAGCAGACCCCACCAGGTCTAGACCTTTGTGTATTTGGGGACGGCACTTCACACACACAAAATATTGAACTAACCTACAGACTATTAAAGAAGATAAAAAAGATTATAGTACTTATCCTAGATTTCTGATAACAGGCAAATATGTCCCTGACTTCCTTCTTAGATAAAACTTACCATTCTTAGTCCCTTGGAAATATTGATCTTATCATATCTTTGAAATGGAGGCACCCGACTGTTGGCTAAAGCACCTTTGGGACTGGAAAAAAAACCAAACAAACAAAAAGAGAGATTTTAAAAAGCAAACTGCTACTTGATATTTCCATAACTTCTGTAACTGCCACAAATTTTATCCACAGCGCCCATAAGATTATCTATTAAAGGCAAGTAATATTCTGCTTCTCTTCCTATCATATAAATCTTTCATCTTTTACTAAAACTTTCTGTGGAGAAGAGTAATTCTGAGTTCAAGAGGGAGATGATACATGTATAATTATGGCTGATTTGTGTTGTTGTACATCAGAAACCAACACAACACTGTGAAGCAATTTTCCCCCATTTAAAAATCAAAGTTAAAAACAGGCAAGTAAAACCCTTAAAAATGTCTTCCCACAAATATCGGTGAAAGGCTTCAGCCATCTGAGTGGGTAAACTTAACTTGTTCTGTCTGCCAGAAACACCTTTTATATCCAACTATTCTTGCTTACCTAGAGAAGGAAATGGCAACTCACTCTAGTATTCTTGCTAGAACTCTATGGACAGAGGAGCTAGGCAGGTTACAGTCCATGGGGTTGCAAACAGTTGGACACAAATTAGCGACTGAACAGTAACAACAAATTCTTGCTTAATAGTTATGAGAATGTAACTATTCCCTTATGTTCTTTTATAACTTCCCGCCAAGGTGCAGGGGGAATGTTTTAGAATTTTTAATCACTTGAAGAGAGTTAGCTTCTTGCCCTAGGAATTTATGTGCTTAGTTGCTCAGTCGTGTCTGACTCTTTGCAACCCCGTAGACTAAGGCCTGCCATGCTTCTCTGTCCATGGGGATTCTTCAGGCAAGAATACTGGAGTGGGTTGCCATGCCCTCCTGTAGGTGATCTTCCCAACCCAGGGATTGAACCCAGGTCTTCCGCATTGCAGGTGGATTCTTTACCCTCTGAGCCACCCAGGGATGCCATTGTTTAAATGAATATTCTTATGGTTCAAAATTAGTTCTCATGAATTTACACTGCTCTGGGCCTCTGCCAGGTGATTTTTATCAGGAGTTTTGTGTTTCTGAAAGAAGAGGGGAGTCTACATACTGATCTTCCTTGATTTACAGTTGGGTAACATTCTGCTAAACCCATCATAAGTTAGATAATGTAAGACAAAAATGCATTCCATACACCTAACCTACCAAACATCATAGTTCTGTCTATTATAACTCAAACCTCCCTGGGACACATACATTAGCCTATGGGTGGGCAACAAAGCCTATTTTAGAATAAAGTGTTGAATATCTGATGTAATATATTGAATACACTCCTGAAAGCGGAAGACAGAATGGTTGTCTGGGTACAGAATTGTTTTAAGTGTATTGGTTGTTTACCCTTATAAACAAAATATATACTAGCCCGGAACAAGATTACATTTCAAACTCCAAGTATATTTTCTACTGAATGCATACCACTTTTACACCATCACGAAGTTGAAAAACCATAAGCCATGTTGAAGTTGGGGACCTTCTGTACTGTAACAGAAAATACAGACACAGTGCCTGCCATGTTCCAGGCATTATTTTAAAAAGCTTAATATGTATTAGCTCACTTAAGTCCCCTTGAAAAAGGTATTGTCAACATTGGCATTCTACGGATGAGGAAACAGAAATTCATTGAAGTTCAGCAGCTTGCCCACAGCCCCTCTGGGAGTGAGTAAAAGGCCACCCTGCCCATCCACCTACTATTCCTGTAAGCTCTACCCAATATTTCAGTAAAACTGCCTAATAAGGGCCCATCACAATGCCTCTCATGGGCAGTTCATCAGAAAGCAGTTGGGATCTGTGAAAAATGGTAGTACAGGCTTGATGTCAGAGTGCGCTATCAGCCTTCCTTTTATTGTTGCTGTTCACTTAGCATTCCATTTAAGTGATTACTCTAAGTTACACAGGAGAGGCTACCTGTATTTTTGTTTATAGGTTCTATTTCGTGCAAGAAACTGACAGGGCAGATAATCAAACCCTGTGATCATTGTGCTCATTTTTACTAAGGTAATTCCCTGGCCCCACCAGAAGAATAGCTTCAGGGAGAAGTTACAGTTCCCAGGAGCCACCAAATACTTGCAAAGGCTGGAGTTTTACTTCCTCATCAAGAATGAGCCTCTCCAAAGAAACACAGGAAACTAAGTATGCAAACTCTTGAAAGTATACACTGTCTGGAATGAATCACTACTAGCTTAGTTAAGAACACAGCTTTGAATAAGGATGGGGGGAGAAATGGGGCCAGGGGGTGGTGGTGGAGATGGTGCTGGAAAGGAGTAGAAAGGTTAAATAACTGTCAGGGGAAATGTATTAATTCCATCTGCAGGGTTTTATTTTTAAATTTTTGTTGGTTTTTTTGGTTTTGGTTTCATTTCGGTTTGTTTTTTTGGCAGATCTTTCTCTTAATTCTACAAGATGAGAATGCCCAGGTAGAGGACAGACTTTCTGATCTTAGTTTCCAAAGTCACTTGTGACTCGCTTGGTTCCTGTTGAGCTCTGAAAGTTCCTCTTCCACTTTGCAAACCAACAGGGACTTCCCTGGTGGTCCAGTGATTAACACTCCACAATCCCACTGCATGCGGCCCAGGTTTGATCCTTGGTCAGACAACTAGATCCCAAAGATGCAACTGAAAAAAAAAAAAATCCCAAGTATTGCAACTAAAGATCCACATGCTCCAGTGAAGATCAAATATCCCAAGGGTTACAACAAAGACCCAACATGGAATAAATAAACAAACAAAACAACAACAACAAGAAAGAAAACCAAGCTCATAGGTATGGAGAACAGATGGATGGTTGCCAGAAGTGGGGGAAGGGGGTGGGCAGTGGGAGAAAAGGTGAAGGAGGTCCAAAAGTACCAACTTCCAGTTATAAAACAAGACTTGGGGATATGAAGTACAGCACAGTGACTATAGTTCCTCTATTGCACATTTAAATTTGTTGCAAGTACATGTTTAACATCCTCATCCCAAGAAAAAAACTTTTGTAACTAACTTTGGCAATGTGTGACTAATAAAATGACCAAACCTGGTTTACCAAGAGAAACTGGGACATACCTTTTGCCAAAACCTATCCAATTGTAGGTACCTGGACAGGGCAAAGCTGTCCAGTGGTAGAGGCTAAATTTGTCTGCAGCCTCTCTCTGCCGCTGATACAAGGCCCATTGGTGCATTCAGTCCCCTGGTTTATGAGTACTCATCATGGACTAACTACAATTGCTTTGCTCATTTACATTAAATTTTAAAAAACTCTAATTGATCAACAAACTTGTATCCCAGGGCTAACTAAAATCCAGTTAGCCATGGTCCGGACACAGGGTAACATACACACAAAACTATCACCGAAAAGGCAAGCGAGTTCCAGAAAAACATCTACTTCTGCTTTATTGACTATGCCAAAGTCTTTGACTGTGTGGATCACAACAACCTGTGGAAAATTCTTAAAGAGGTGGGAATACCAGACCACCTGACCTGCCTCTTGAGAAATCTGTATGCAGGTCAGGAAGCAGCAGTTAGAACTGGACATGGAACAGCAGACTGGTTCCAAATAGGGAAAGGAGTACGTCAAGTTTGTATATTGTCACCCTGCTTATTTAACTTATATGCAGAGTACATCATAAGAAATGCTGGGCTGGAAGAAGCACAAGCTGGAATCAAGATTGCTGGCAGAAATATCAATAACCTCAGATATGCAGATGACACCACACTTACGGCAGAAAGCGAAGAACTAAAGAGCCTCTTGATGAAAGTGAAAGAGGAGAGTGAAAAATTTGGCTTAAAACTCAACATTCAGAAAACTAAGATCATGGCTTCTGGTCCCATTACTTCATGGCAAATAGAAGGGGATACAGTGGAAACAGCGACGGACTTTATTTTTGGGGGGCTCCAAAATCACTGCAAGTGGTGACTGCAGCCATGAAATTAAAAGACACTTGCTCCTTGGAAGAAAAGCTAGGACCAACCTAGACGACCTAGACTGACCAACCTAGACAGTGTTTTAAAAGGCAGAGACATCACTTTGCCAACAAAGGTCTGTCTAGTCAAAGCTTTGGTTTTTCCAGTAGTCATGTATGGATATGAGAGTTAGACTATAAAGAAAGCTGAGCACCGAAGAATTGATGCTTTTGAACTGTGGGGTTGGAGAAGATTCTTGAGAGTCCCTTGGACTGCAACGAGATCCAACCAGTCCATCCTAAAGGAAATCAGTCCTGAATATTCACTGGGAGGACAGATGCTAAAGCTGAAACTCCAATATTTTGGCCACCTGATTGCAAGAATGGACTCATTTGAAAATACCATGATGCTGGGAAAGATTGAAGGCAGGAGGAGAAGGGGAGGACAGAGGATGAGATGGTTAGATGTCATCACCGACTCAATGGACATGAGTTTGAGTAAGCTCTGGGAGTTGGTGATGGACAGGGAGGCCTGGCACGCTGCAGTCCATGGGTTCGCAAAGAGTCGGACATGACTGAGTGACTGAACTGAACTGAATCCTTTCCAGGGCTAAGTGAGGCAGGAGAGGGGGTCTCTTTGCAAGCTGGCCATTACTCTCAATGTGGAAGTAATTTTTTTTAAGAGAGAGAACTATGCGCATGGATATATTCCTTCAGTCTTTGAAATACTCTGCAAAGCTCTAAGATTTACAGTTAATATTTGAAAAAACATGGGGTGCCTGTTAAAGTAGCAGATCCCCAAGGCTTAATATCAACTTTGAGGGGTTATAGAAAAATCTTCTTTTTAAAAGTCAGTACCTCCGGTAGTTCTGCAGGTGGTCCTTAAAGAAATAGAATAATTACCTCTCTTTTGTCTTGAAGTATGATCTAACAGATCTTATAAGCTTCATAACAACTTATCCCCCAAGAACTACAGTGCCTCTGCTTGGCTCACCTTGCTTGAAAAAGAACAAAAATTTTAAAACCAAGCTGGAGGTGGACGATGGCATGAGGGTGAGACAGGCATGACACAAGGGACAGGAACATCATTCCCAGCCTCACCCACACCCTGCACACTAGCTCCTTGTCTTCCTTGAAGCACATACCCTTCCCAAACTCACAAACGCCTGCAGAAAATCTCTCTGGAACAAAGGCAATGAGGCTTGGGCTTTTCTGAAGGATAACAGTCAGGTCCCTGGATTTCTAAGGCTGCCATGTAAATTCTCAAACAAGCATCTTTCATTGTTTCTGTTGTTTTAGTCACCAAGTCATGTCTGACTCTTTCATGACCCCATGAACTGTAGCCCACCAGGCTCCTCTGTCTGTGGGATTTCCCATGCAAGAATACTAGAGTGGGTTGCCATTCCTTCTCCAGGCAATCTTCCTGACCCAGGGATCGACCCTGCATCTCCTGCATTGGCAGGCTAATTCTTTACCACTGAGCCAAAAGAGAAGCCTCCATTTTTTTATTAAGCCTCCATCATTTAATGACATGCTCAGTTTTACCTATAAGTCATGGACTTGGAACATTTTCCTTGAGAGATCACACATGCAAGAAAAAGATGTGAATTTAAGCTGTCACCTCCCTGCCTATAATTCAAGGATTCTAACTTGTGGCAAGACACCTCGGGGTGCTGCTCCAGAATGACTAGAACTTAAACCAATTTTCTCACTTGAAAATCAGAACGTTCTCTCAAGCAGAACTTGAAAGAAAAGGAACTGCACAGGGTTTAACTAATCTCCACACAGGGTGGCTAAAGGGAGGAGAGGGTGCACACACTAGGCCACAAGCTGACCTGTGGCTGCTGAAGACAGAGGAGCATTCACGGTAAGCCTTGTTGCTTAGAAAACTCAAAACCAACTCTCCTGGATAAAGGAACTCTCTCCCAGACACAAAGCCAAAACCCAACTTCTTATGAAGTTTACAGAATCCTGATGTTTTCTGCCTGCAAACTTTTAAAAATGCAATTCTCACCTTTCTCAGAAAGTAGAAGAGGAGATTTCAGAGTTCAACAGCCACCAAGTGAGTAACAAATAACTTTGGAAACTATCACTAAGATCAGAGGGTCTGTCTTCTGCTTGGTCATTCTCACCTTGTAGAATTAAAGAGAAAGATCTGCCAAAAAAACAAACCAAAATGACACCAAAACCTGAAAAACCTTCCAAAACCCCCAAACCAATAAAAATTAAAAACCAAAGAACTCTGCAGATAGAATTAATACATTTGCCCTAACAGTTATTTATCCTGCCCATTCCTTTCCAGCTCCAGCTCCACCACCACCTCCTGTCCCTATTTCTCCCCCCATCCTTATACAAAGCTGTTTTCTTAATTAAGCAAGTAGTGATTCACACCAGGCAAATGTATACTTTCAAGAATTAGCATACTTAGTTTCCCATGTTTCTTTGGAGAGGCTCATTCTTGATAAGGAAATAAAACTCCAGCCTTTGCAAATATTTGGTGGCTCCTGGGAACTGTGACTTCTCCCTGAAACTATTCTTCTGGTGGAGCCAGGGAATTACCCTAGCAACAATGAGCACAATGAACACAAGGTTTGATTATCTGCCCTGTCAGTCTCTTGCACGCAACAGAACCTATAAACAAAAACACAGGTAGACTTGTCCTTCTATATAACTTAGTATAACCACTTAAATGGAATGCTAAGTGAATAGCAACAACAAAAGGATGATACAGCACTCCGACCTCAAGCCTGTCCTTCCATTTCCCACAGATCCCAACTCTACAAACTGGCCTGCTTTCAGATGAACTTCCTGTTAGGGGCACTCTGATGGGCCTTTACTAGATAGTTTTACTGAAGTATTGGGTAGAGCTTACAGGAAAAGCAGGTGGACAGGCAGAGTGGCCTTTTACTCACTCCCAGAGGGGCTGTGGGCAAGCTGCTGGACTTCAGTGAATTTGTTTCCTCATCTGTAAAATGCCAATGTTGACAATACCTTTTTCAAGGGGAGTTAAGTGAGTTAACACATATTAAGCTTTTTAGAATAATGCCTGGAACATGGCAGGCACTGTGTCTGTATTTGCTGTTACAGCACAGAAGGTCTGCCAACTTCAACATGGCTTATGGTTTTTCAACTTTACAATGGTGTGAAAGTGGTATGCATTCAGTAGAAAATATACTTCGAGCTTGAAATGTGATCTTTTCTCAGGCTAATGGTACCTTTTATTTACAAGGGTAAATAACCAATATACTTAATATACTGGGTACAATTCTGTACCCAGACAACCATTCTGTCTTCTGCTTTCAAGAGCATATTCAATAGTGCATGAAATATTCAACACTTTATTCTAAAACAGGCTTTGTGTCAGATGATTTTGCCCAACTGTAGGCTAGTGAATGTGTCCCAGGGAGGTTTAAGGTATGCTAGGCAAAACTATGATGTTTGGTAGGTTAGATGTATAGAATGCATTTTTGACTTATGTTATTTCTGACTCATGATGGGTTATCAGAATGTAACCCCACAGTAAATCAAGGAAGACCTGTTAATAGATTTCCCCTTTTTTCAATAACCCAGAACTTCTAATTAAGATCACTTGACAGAGTCCCAGAACACTGAAAATTCTTGAGAACTAATCCTGCAACATAAGAATATTCATTTAAGCAATTACCAACTGGTAGCAAATTTCTAGGGCAGGAAGCTAACTCCCTTTTAGAGATAAAAATTTCAGAACATTACCACTGAACCTTAAGATGAATTTATAAAACAATATTTATATTGTTTGTATTCCCCTGAATTCAGATGTTGACATCCTAAACCCCAAAGATGATATATTAGGAGATGAGGCCTTTGAGCAGTTTTCAAGTCATAAAGGTGGAGCCTTCATGAATGGGATTAGTGTTCTCATAAAACAGACCCCACAAAGACCCTTCCACCATGTGAGAAACAGCAAGAAGGCACTGGCTACAAACCAGGAAGAGAACTTGTAGAATTCACAGTGCCAATGCCTTGATCTTGGACTTTCCAGCCTCCAGAACTGTGGGAAATAAACTTCTATGGTTTGTAAATTAAAACAAAAAGAATAGTTATAGTCTTATAATTATTATAAAAGAAATAGCTGGATCTAAATGGTGTTTCTGGCAGATGGAACAAGTTAAGTTTACCCATTCAGACGGCTGAAGCATTTTACCAGTATTTCTAGAAATGTACTTTTAAGATTTTTAAGATTTTAATAGATAATCTTATGGAGGCTGTGAACAAAATCTAGGGCAAGGGAGCTTATGGAAATACCAAATAGCAATTTATTTATTTTTTATAAAATCTCTCTCTCTTTTTTCTAGTCCCATGTTTGCTTTAGTCAACATTTATCTCTTTGGATGCTTACACTTTAAAGATATGGTAAGGTCAATATTTCCAAGGGACTGAGAAAGAATTGTAGGTTATATCTAAGAAGGAACTCAGGGGCATATTTTCCTATTAACAGAAATTTAGGATTAGTACTAGAATGTTTTTCTTTTCTTTGATGGTAGGATAATATAGCTCAATAATTTTTATTTTGTAGTGCCAGCCCCAAATATGGGAGGGTCTGGACCTGATGGGGTCTGCTTACAGAGTGAGGGACAATCTATCAAGCCTTTCTGTACATTTTCTGGATCTTTGTCAAAGCTATTTCCTGGCTATCAATATTTACATAAGTTTTACACCTACTTGAGTACCATTTGCAGTTTTTGAAGTTTTTCGCTGATATTCCCCTTCTAATCTTGTTAAGGAAGTGTTTTAGTTTTTCTCACACTAGCCAAGGTATTCTATATATACTTCTCTTTTTTCTTTCTTTCTTTCTCTCTCTCTCTCTCTCTTTCTTCAGTCTGAAAGATTGCTGTTCAGTCACTCAGTTGTGTCCAACTCTTTGTGACCCCATGGACTGGCGCACACCAGGCTTCCCTGTCCTTCACTATCTCCCAGAGCTTGCTCAAATTCACATCCATTGAGTTGATGATGCCATCCAACCCTCTTATTCTCTGTCACCCTCTTCTCCTCTTGCCCTCAATCTTTCCCAGCATCAGGGGCTTTTCCAGTGAGCCCACACTTTGCATCAAGTGGCCAAATTATTGAAACTTCAGCTTCAGAATCAGTCCTTCCAATGAATATTCAGGGTTGATTTCCTTTAGGATCAACTGGTTTGATCTCCTTGCAGTCCAAGGGACTCTCAAGAATCTTCTCCAGCACAACAGTTTGAAAGCATCAATTCTTTGGCGCTCAGCCTTCAGACTGATGATCCAACTCTCACATCCATACATGACTACTGGAAAAAACATAGCTTTCACTGGATGGACCTTTGCTGGCAAAGTAATGTCTCTGCTTTTTGAATTTGCTGTCTAGGTTTATCATAGCTTTTTTTCCAAGGAACAAGCGTCTTTTAATTTCATGACTGCACTCACCATCCGCAGTAATTTTGGAGCTTGAGAAATAAAGTCTGTCGCTGTTTCCATTTTTTTCCCTGTCTACTTGCCATGAAGTGATGGGACCAGATGCCATGATCTTAGTTTTCTGAATGTTGAGTTTTAAGCCAGCTTTTCACTCTCCTCTTTCACCTTCATCAAGAGGCTCTTTAGTTACTCTTCACTTTCTGCCATAAGGGTGGTGTCATCTGCATATCTGAGGTTATTGATATTTCTCCCAGCAATCTTGATTCCAGCTTGTGCTTCATCCAGTCCAGAAGTTCACATGGTGTACTCTGCATAGAAGGCTTCCCAGGTGGCACTAGTGGTAAAGAACCTGCCTGCCAATGCAGGAAACATAAGAGACACAGGTTTGATCCCTGGGTTGGGAAGATTCCCTAGAGGAAGGCATGGCAACCCACTTCAGGATTCTTGCCTGAAGAATCCCCATGGATAGGGGAGTCTGGTGGGCTACAGTCCATAGGGTCGCAAAGAGCTGGTCACGAGTGAAGTGACTTAGCATGCAGACACACATGCACTCTGTGTAGAAGTGAAATAAGCAGTGTGACAATATACAGCCTTGATGTACTCCTTTTCCAATTTTGCAACAGTCCAGATTAGAGCTCTTTGAAAAATCCTTTTATCAGTCTTCCCTGGTAGCTCAGTGGTAAAGAATCCACCTGCCAATGCAGTATACACAGGTTCAATCCCTGATATAGAATGGTCCCACATGCCCAAGAGCAACCAAGTCTGTTCATGACAATGCCTGAGCCTGTTGTCTCGAGGCTGGGACCTGCAATACTGAGCCCATAAATCCCAACTATTGAAGCCCATGTGCCCTTGAGCCTGTGGTCCACAACAAGAGAAGCCACTACAATGAGAAGCCCACACACTAGAGAGTAGCACCCTCTCTTCACAACTAGAGAAAAGCTCGTGCAGTAATGAAGACCCAGGACAGCCAAAAATAAAATAACTTAGTTGTAAAAAGTCCTTTTAGGCACTTCCCTAGTGGTCCATTAGTTAAGAATCCTCCTGCCAATGCAGGGGACATCGGTTTGATCCCTGATTGGGAAAATTCCACATGCTGAGGGGCAACTAAGCCTTTGCACCACAACTACTGAAGCCAGGGGGCCTGGAGCCCATGTTTGGTAACGGGAGAAGCCACTGCAATGAGATGCTCACCCCCTACAACTAGAGAGTAGCTCCTGCTCGCAGAAACTAGAGAAAGCCCACATGGAGCAACAAAGACCCAGTTGAGCCATAAATAAATAAATGAAAAATAAATAAAATTTTAAAAATCCTTTTAGGTGTAAAACTCTAAATCTTCAGTATACGTATTTCAGTTCTGACTTCAAACCAGAGTCTTTTTATGAGTTAAAACCAATATTAGTGGGAATGCAAACTAGTACAGCCACTGTGGAGAATAGTGTGGAGATTCCTTAAAAAACTGGAAATAGAACTGCCATACGACCCAGCAATCCCACTGCTAGGCATACACACCGAGGAAACCAGAATTGAAAGAGACATGTGTACCCCAATGTTCATCACAGCACTGTTTACAATAGCCAGAACATGGAAGCAACCTAGATGTTCATCGGCAGTCACATAGATAAGAAAGTTGTGGTACATATACACAATGGAATATTACTCAGCCATTAAAAAGAATACATTTGAATCAGTTCTAATGAGGTGGATGAAACTGGAGCCTATTATACAGAGTGAAGTAAGTCAGAAAGAAAAACACCAACACAGTATACTAACACATGTATATGAAATTTAGAAAGATAGTAACGATAACCTTATATAGGAGACAGCAAAAGAGACACAGATGTAAAGAACAGTCTTTTGGACTCTGTGGGAGAAGGTGAGGGTGGGATGATTTGAGAAGGTAACATTGAAACGTGTATATTATCATATGTGAAGTGGATTGCCGGTGCAGGTTTGATGCATGAGACAGGGTGCTCAGGGCTGGTGCACTGGGATGACCCTGGGGGCTGGGATGGGGAGGGAGGTGGGAGGGGGGTCTGGATGGGGAACACACGTGCGCCTGTGGCTTATTCATGTTGATGTTTGGCAAAAACCACTACAATATTGTAAAGTAATTAGCCTCCAATTAAAATAAATAAATTAAAAAAGAAAAATAAAACCAATATTAGGGCTTACCCACGGACACGAGAGGTGTCCCCTAAGAGATGTAGCCCTCTCAAGATGCACAGCCTCTCCATAGAAAGCCTAAGAAAGCAAAGACCTTCTATGTCACAAGTGGCAAAGAAACCTCTATCTCCCGCCAAGTGACACCTTAAATCACTGGCCTCCTAACCTGTGTTACCAGAAGATGATACTATAAGAGAGTTTTCCCCTCAAAACCAGGCAACAAAAGTAGAGGCCATTATGGCCTCTTATGGACTTGGATACTTTGTTCAAACTCCCCTGAAAGCTGGCATGGTTAGACAAAGAGAATATTGCCTGTCACTTCATGTCGTAGGCTCCTAGCTGGCTGGCTAGCTGCTGACGCAAGCCTGACAGACAACCTGCACCCCTCAGTGGCAGGATCCAGAGGGGATATTCTCACTGGTGACAAAGCCAAGTTCTTAATACATAAAACAAATGGAGATTCTCATCTTATGGTTTTTCATTCTTCTGACAAATGACAGCGACAAAGGAAAGCATGACTCCTTCAGGGAGGCTAAGAATCAATAACCGTAGGTGTTGATTACCAAAACCAAATTCACAAGAGTCACAATTCAAGATCTACTTTCACAAATGTTTTTCTTCTGCTAGTGTGAATTCACAAAGGTAGGGACAAGGAAAAATTGTTATCTTCCTCTCTTGACTGTGCACTACAGACAGAGAGCTGGGAGACTGACATGGTAAAAATACTTAGGTCTGTTGTCAGTTATCCCATATCTCACCTGCAGTCTCCAAGGAGAGTGGAGTGTTCCAACCTTTCACTGTCTCATCCTCTTCACTAGAAACTGTACAGGAGGAAACATTTGTTTCATTTTACCTTATTAAGTTTTTGGCTGGAGTTCTGTACTAAAGATTAACAAGAGAAAAGTAAACAAGTATATTAACATGTACATCTCTTATATACTTATGAGAAATGTTAGCAGGAGTAACTTAAAAACATGGCTAGAACTTGGACTTACAGATTATCTTGATCAAAGAACAATATACTTTTAGAGTAGCAACAAGACAGGGGAAAAGAATGCTAGGCTTCAAGGTTGGCAAATTGTGGAACGATAAATACATTAGAAACTGATGGAAGATACTAGCTACTCAGTAAAGGTTATTTTGTTGAGTCCTCTGGTGCTGTCTTAGGGCTGATAAGTGTCAATAATCACCAAGGTTGTTGGTGATTAATATCTACACAAATTTATGTTTTGCTTTCAGGAAAACAGGAGGAGGGCAGAGAATTTTTCTTGGATCTGTTTCTTCTCAATTGCCTTCAGCTCAAAATAATCCTTGTGCTAAAGGGGAAGATTTTTGGGTGGCGTATTCTGTTACCCTTCTGCAGGTTTTACTGTTAAGCTCTTTTGCATTATATGTTCTAACATGGAAATGTGAAATAAGGCATTGTTAGAAAGGAGTTAGAATATTGTTCACATGAGCTTACTTATTATAGTAAAACACTGATTCATAAATTAAGAATTTATAATAGACACCAAAAAAGTCAGTAGAGGAATCTGGTTGAACAACATGGTGTGGTGCTACATTACCTGTCAGAACACCAGGCAGTGTGTCATATTGTTTTGCGGAAAATGTATATAAAACAATTTTAAGGAAAAAGATGAAGACAATACAGTGAAAGGATATAAAACAACACCATGCAAATGAATGTTAATCAAGATGGGAACTCATTTTCAGTTGTGTAAAGTGTTCATGCAGGGTTTTCTTTTTCTTTATCGTTGCTCAAATTCATAATGAAATAAGAGAAAGTTTCTCTTTTGGCAATAGTGCTAATCCCAGTTCTTCTTGAGCAATATCTTTCATTATTTTCTTGCAATTAACTCTCAGGACATCAAAATACCCCTCTGCAAACATACAGAACAAAACTTTTAGTGTCAGTGAAGCAATAAAAAGTCCCTGCTTTCCACATGTCTCCAAGGGTGGAGCCCCCAAACTGATCAGAGAAGAGGGAAGTGAAGAGATGTTAAATACCAAGTCCAGCTCACCTTGGTCAGCCTGGAGGTCTGGCTTCTCAGTCAACATGAAGGCTGTCCCTATTCTGGGGCTTCTCCTCCTTTCTGCCACTGTCCAGGGCAAGGTCTTTGAGAGATGTGAGCTTGCCAGAACTCTGAGAAGATTTGGACTCGATGGCTATAAGGGAGTCAGCCTGGCAAATTGTAAGTTAACTCTTCTTCATCCTTTCAAACAGTTAGCCAGGTGTGGAACAGACACTAACAGAGGAAGAAGAAAGAGACTTTGAGTGAATGGGCTTTTTTATTTCTTGGCAGGTTTGTACATTTACAATGGTTAAAAACATCAAAGGTTCCTTTAGAATCAGATGTACCAGGTGAAGGAATGAGGCATGGGAGGGTCAAATTCTATACCATTCTAAGCATGTCAAATCCCCATATTCTCCTCTAGTGCCACTAAATTTGCTAGCTGGCACATGAAGGCTGACTCTAAGATATATTTCGAACCTGGAATATGTCTGTCAAGCCCTTGGTGTTTGACCCTACTCATTTCCAGTTTGGAACTTGTGTTCTGCAAGCCTGAGGAGGCAGTGTTTTTTTCATTTTTATCCCCCTACCATGATGTTGAGCTTTTAACAGCAAAGTTTTTTTAAAACTTACATTGAACTCTTAAAACAGGGACAGTAAGAACCTATCTTCCCTCAATCAATATCTACATAAGGATCCTTGAAATGCAGCATGAAAATATATCTTATTACTCTGACTGTCCATTAATTAATTTTCATTTTCTTCCACAGAATTAAAGATGTGCCTTAAGGAAATGTGGCCATGTACTTTAGTCCATAGTTGTCAATGTCATCACTGTATTTTTCAGATTGAATTCAGATATTTCCCCTCCATGTGTATTTTTGAATGAATGAGCAACTGGCTGACTGGCTGGTTTGATGACATAGTCTTTCCTATTCTATGACTCTTGTAGGATTCTATTTTGATACCCAAATTCACCTTTAGGTATCATAAGAAATTTTCTTTCTCCTAGAAAAACCTTACTTTTCCTAATAAAAGTATTTTTCCATTAGCATATACATCTGCTGCTAATGACCAAATACACTCAACAACTGTGTTGCTTTTTCCATTCTAGGCTCAATCTTACCTGAGGTATGGAAGCAGGGGAAGGGTAATAGTAATAGAAGACATAGCTATTTTAATACTTTTGCAATATGTTATCTTATTTCATTTGTATTTTCAAATGATTTGCTAGCAAAAGAATTCTCTTAAGCGCCCTTAACAACAAGTGTTAAAATATTTACAAGTAAAATATACCTTTATGCTTCTAAAATAAGTCATTTGTAAAATAGAATTGTGCTATGAAATATAAGTCATACGATGTTGCTGTTTATTACTAAAAATACATTTTTTTTTCCAGGGATGTGTTTGACCTATGGGGAAAGCCGTTATAACACACGAGTTACAAACTACAATCCTGGAAGCAAAAGCACTGATTATGGGATATTTCAGGTCAACAGCAAATGGTGGTGTAATGATGGCAAAACCCCAAATGCAGTTAACGGCTGTGGTGTATCCTGTAGTGGTAAGACAAGATGATGTTGAGGGATGGCACAGACCCCTTCTGGTTATATCTACAAGAATAGAGATTCAATACAAATGAAAAGGTCTTGAAGAGTTCATGAGGGACCTAGAAAAACCCCATTTTAACTTCCAGAAATGCTTTATTATCTACCTCATAAGTCCTTAAGTAAGAAATTACACAGCTGGTATCATAAAAGTTCTCTGTTTGCTAACATACAAAAATTTTCGGAATGATCTATCACTTTATTATAATTGGACTTGTTGATGCTTTGTAAAGAACAATGCCATTCCTCCTACTTATCTTGTTTGGGAAAGGTTTAGGGATAATCAGGTTGTGTGTGTGTGTGTGTGTGTGTGTGTGTGTGTGTGTTTTAAATATACACTCCTTTATTGGAATATGAAAGAATTAGTAGTTAACCAAAGAGGAGGAATATGTGTGGTCTTTTTAAAAAGCTTTTACTTTTGATTATGAAATATTTAAATATGTGAACAATTTGAAACATTAGTATATCGACATAAATATGTACTTTAACAGTATAATATGTGCTTTAGCAATTTTTAACATTTTGTCATGTTTACTTCTTTTATGTATATATTATCCAGTTGGTGGTTTTTTGCTGAATGTTTTTAAAGTGAATTAGAAACATTATTACATTCCATTTCTAAATTTTTTACTGTGCATCTCTAAAAAATACACTTCATATTTAATCACTGTCATTCTAACAATTTCATATATGATTTGTTTTATCGGAATGAAATAAATATTCTATTGAGTTCCTTTTCAAATTGAGATAACATATGCAATATTTAGGGCTTGCCAGGTGGGGCTAGTAGTAAAGAACCTGCCTGCCAACACAGGAGACGTAAGAGATGCGGGTTTGATCCCTGCGTTGGGAAGATCCTCTGGAGGAGGGCATGGCAATCCACTCCAGTATTCTTGCCTGGAGAATCCCCACAGACAGAGGAGCCTGAGGGGCTACAGTCCATGGGATCTCACAGAGTCGGACACGACTGAAGCTACTTAGCAAATATGCATGCACATACAGTACTTATTGCATAAAATATTGAGAAGTATTGCAAATTTGATATTGTTTAATTTTTAATATTAAAATTCCTAATAAAGAAGATTAGTTTCTGGATATTCTTTTGTATTAATTGTTAGGGTTTAAAAATTATTTTTTATTATATAATAATCTGGTCATTAAATAAAAATTCTTACTACCCAGAGATTTATGACCACTGGTAACTTTTGGTATCCACATCTTCTTTCAGAATATATGTCACTCATGTACATGAATGTAAAGCTGTATTATGCACATTTGTACCCACAAACATGTAAGCAATGTGCTTCAACAAAAATGAAACTGAACTATATTTACCAGCTTACAATTTGCTCTTTATTGTACAAAATCATTTTTTTCAACAAATATTAATCTTTATTATTTTTTCTGGATGAATATAAATATAAATATTCTAAAATTTATCAATCCAACTCTTGTATTAACACATACATCTTGGGTGCATAGCTTATTATTTTTTTTTGGAATAAGTTTCCACTAGTAGAGTTGCTGAGCAAAAACCTGCTAGACCAGGTTCTGCTCATTTGTTTTTGTTTTGTTTTCACAGTGTCCAGTGAAAAGAGAACCTTGTATCATATTTGTTAATAGTTCCAGAGCTTCCAATGACTTTGGCAAATGAGAAACAAAATGCTTTATTTCATGCCAAATGAGATGGAATGGAGAGAGTTTCTCCCAATATTCACAGATAAAGGGACTCTTGAGAAATAATTATAGTTTTTCTTTCCTCAGCCTAAGAGAATAAAGCTGACTGAACCTAAAATTTGCATGAAATTTCTGTGAACATTGTCCTCATTTCTCACCACCTCTTTTTCAGCTTTGCTGAAAGATGACATCACTCAAGCTGTAGCATGTGCAAAGAAGATGGTCAGTAGGCAAGGCATTACAGCATGGTATGTTATTTTTTTGTTTTTGTTTTCCATACAGTGTTGTTGAGATATAATTGACACATAGCACTTTGTAAGTTTAAGATGTACAGCATAATGACTTATGTACATCACAAAATGATTGTCACAGTAAGTTTAGTGAACATCCGTGATCTCAATGGATAAAAAACATTAGATAGATAAAAAACAGAAGAAAAAATTTTGTGTGTGTGATGAAAAGCTTAGGATTTACACTCTAATCTATTTTCATATATAAGATATAGCAGTGTTAATTATATTATCATGTTGTACATTATATCCCTAGTGTTTGTTTATCTTATACCTGGAAGTTTGTAGTACTTTCCACTGTTTTCATCCAATTCCCCACCCCTCACCCCACCCAAAACACCCACCTCTGGTAACCACAAATCTCACCTCTTTTTCTGTGAGCTGGTTTGTTTGTGTTTGAAATATAATGGACCTGCAACACTATGTAAATTCCTTTTACAGAGCAAGGTATGCGTTAGGCATGAAAAGGGAGACCTGGGGTCTTCCCTAGTAGTTAAGATTCTGTGCTTTCAATTCAGGAGGTGGGGGTCTGGTACCTGGTTGGGAAACTAAGACACCAGAGGCCATGTGGTGCAGCCAAAAAAAAAAGGGTGGGGGTGAGTTTTACCCTACTGTTTTACAGTAGTTTTATCCTACTGTTATGAGAGGAGTGAGGGAATGTTCTCAAAGGCCAAGGTATGCTACTGAAAACTGAAAATCTAAAAAATTAGATTTATGCTAAACAGTGTATTACATAGAAATAATCTACTTTAACTGATTCAGAATCTAATTCTTTTACTCCTCAATTTGTTTTAAGGGCTTTAGAGTTTTTAAGTTTCTACACACTCTTACCAATTCTTTGTTATATCTTGAAATTATTTTTGAAAGTAAGTAAATATGGAACACACTTTGCAGTTGTGTTGTGGACTACACAAGACTCAATATTTGTGTTCAGCATTCTGTGCTCTAGTGAAGGCTTGGAAGAGTTGTGAAGTCCTTGGTATACATGTCTCCAGTTAATAAATAGCAATACTTGGATCAGTCAGTAGCCTGTATTTCATGTATTGATAAACAATTTTGTTCTCCCAAAGGATCTGAAATATGTATAACACAATGAAGATATGTTTTAACCTTATTGCCATGTGTTTCATCTTTCTCTACAGGGTGGCGTGGAAAAACAAGTGTCGAAACCGAGATCTCACGAGTTATGTTCAGGGTTGCAAACTGTAACTCTGAAGTTTTCTTTCTTCAGCTCATTTGTCTCCTTTTCATATTAAGGAAATAATAGTTAAGTAAAAGGTTATACTACCACTCTTTCAAACAAGTAATGCTTTTACAGAAGCAGGAGCATGTGGTCTTTCTTCTAAGAGGCTTGATGTTTACCTCATGTGTTCATTGTTTGATATTACTACAACATTTTTCAAGGTTCTTAACAGAACTAATGCTGGTGAATATTTGTCTAAAATCTTAATCATCAAATGTATCTCTAGTACATTAAGTTCTCACTCAAAGAAATAACCCAGACTTAATTTTGAAAGATACAAGTACTCCCCAATATTCAATGCAAATATTACAAAAGAATATCTTTAAGCTAATTGATCTCGGGCAAAGTCCCACTATGTAGGCATGTGACTTTTCATCTGTCCATTCAAAAGGAGATGAATGTCAAATGGCTAAATATGAAAACAGCTCGAATTAAGAATTTTGTTTTCATACAGTGTGGTCTTTGGTTTAAATATTTTTGTAGAAATGTTGCATTTACACAGCATAAATTCACAATTTATACATCAACCTATTTTAGCCTTTGTAAAGAACTCATACATGCATCTTGCTGATTCTGGAACACAAAGAAGGATTAGGTGAGCTGATGCTTTTCCTTAATTTTATTAACTTAGATTCACACTTTATGACAAATTCAGAGGTAGATGAGTTTGCAAGCATTGAATTAATTGCTGTTAAATTGATGTGAAATTATGCAGGCTGTAAAAAAATACAAACATTTTCATTAAAAGCTTTGCAATTCATACCTTGTCTTTCTTTGTTAAGAGCCATGTAATGTCTCTGAAGAAATACATATGTATATATTTGGGGAAAAAAATGATCTGACACTTAGTATTTCCTACTTCTTCACCTGTAATGAAACAGCTGGATGTTGCCACGAGAAATCCATAAGCATGCTGACAGATCTCACTTAATATTTTAAATTTTAATTTTTTTTGGTGGTGCCACACAGCTTCTGGGACCTTAGTTCCCCAACCAGGGCTTGAATTTGCACCCTAAACAGTGAAAGCACAGAGTCCTAATCATGGGGCCACCAAGGAATTCCCCTCACCTTAAATTCATAAACATAAATCTCAAATGGGCACTCAAATCTGCTTGGTCATCATAGTCACTTCTCTGCAGATCTTCTGTATTGGTGTCCCCACTCTCTAAAATGACTGTCACTATTTGCTTTTCCTCTCATTTCAAAATCCTAGCATACACGCCCAACTACTGGGCTTCAACACACTCTGCTCTCAGTAGATGACCTGGCTTCATGTTACACTGACAGAACAGAAGCAACTTCATAGAAAATTCTCCTTTTATCCACACCATAACAGAACTCATATCTTTCCCTGGGCCCATCCCTGCTTCGTTCCCATTTATCACTGGGATGAAGGGCCTCTGCTCCCAGTGGCAGTGTCTCAATATGCAGTCTTCATCACAGCCCTCTCCCTACTCCAGTTTAGGCTGAGGGTTTCCTGCATCCCGAGTTTCTCCCTCTTTGCTGGATCATCTCCATCACTGTACAAACTGCCCTGGTAACCTTGGTTCTTACAAAGAACTCTCCATGAGCTCTACATAACCCTCTAACTACAACATTTTTGACTTTCTTTAACAGCAACACTTGTGGGATGAGATATCCATATTCACCCACTCCACATCCTCACCTCCATTTCTCTTTATGACTCTTCTCAATCTGACTGCTGTCCTCACTCAGCTGAAAACAGCTCTAACATGACTCCTTCCAGGATGACTTGGGGCCAGTTCTAGTGATCACCTGATTTCTGTTCATCCTACTTGATCTCTCAGCAGCATTTGACAGAATGACCCACTTCCTATCTTTGAAAGCTTTTTCTTCCTCAGCTTCTCCTCCTTTATATCTTGCCTCATTGATGCTTCCTTCACAGCCATTCTGGCTGTTTCTCTGCTGACTGATATTTAAGAGTCCGAGCGCCCTAGGGCTCAAGCCTGTAATCATTTGCTAGACATACTTTATTTATTCATTTATTTGTCTCTTCTAGCTGAAGTATAACATTAAAAATGAGTTTTTCCAACTTTTTGAAGACACTGAAATAATGTCAATTTTCCCCCAAATCTGCAAGTACAGTACAGTCTTTTATGTTTTCTGAACACTTTGAGAATACACTGCCAAAATGGTGCCCAGTGGCTCTGATCCTTCAGTGTGTAACTCTTCAAAACATCATCCAAATCAGGAGGAGAACACTGACAAATTAGGACCACTTAATCATCAGATGCTATGCAATTTCATCAATTGTCCTAAAAGATTTTCTTAATTAAAAGAATGAAGTGTTTTGTTTGGTTGTTATGTTTCTCAGTTTCCTTCAGTCTAGATCCCTTTTTCATCTTTTCCATGACTTTTATGACTTTAACTCTTTTGAAGACCTCAACCACCTATGGTGTAAAACGGCGTACGGCTTTTCTGATATTCTCTGGAGTAGATTAGGTTATGCACCTTTGGCAGGGCTACCATAGAAATGATTTTGTGCTCTTCTCATTGCATCCTTTCAGGTAACATGCAGTTTTGTAATGTTCTATTACTGATGATGTACACATTGATCATTTGATTAAGGTGATGTCTGCAAGTCATCTTCACTGTGAAGTATTTGGGAGACAGTGAGGTACTTTGAGAAATTTTCTTCCTCATCAAAATTTCAATTTTTATATTCACTTATTATATCAGTATGGCTCAATGGTAAAGAATTCTCATGCTAATACAGGAGACACATGAGACATAGGTTCAATCTCTGGGTCAAGATGATCCCCTGGTAAAGGGAATGGCTACACACTCCAGTATTCCTGCGTGTATAATCCCACGGACAGAGGAGCCTGGAGGGCTACAGTCCATGGGATCACAAAGAGCAGGACACGACTAAGTGTATAGGCAGGCATGCATACTTTATATCAGGATGGACGCCTGGCTTCCTACTTTATTCCAATTATAATGAGTAATAATCCATTCAGTTCAGTTCAGTTCAGTCATTCATTCATGTCCGACTCTTTGCTACCCCATGGACTGCAGCACACCAGGCCTCCCTGTCCATCACCAACTCCCGGAGTCTACCCAAACTCATGTCCACTGAGTCGGTGATGCCATCCAACCATCTCATCCTCTGCTGTCCCCTTTCCCACCTGCCCTCAATCTTTCCCAGCATCAGAGTCTTTTCAAATGAGTCAGCTCTTCACATCAGGTGGCCAAAGTATTGGAGTTTCAGCTTCAGCATCAGTCCTTCCAATGAACACGCAGGACTGATCTCTTTTAGGATGGATTGATTGGATCTTCTTGCAGTCCAAGGGACTCTCAAGAGTCTTCCCCAACACCACAGTACAAAAGCATCAATTCGTCAGTGCTCAGCTTTCTTTACAGTCCAACTCTCACATCCATACATGACCACTGGAAAAACCATAGCCTTGACTAGATGGACCTTTGTTGGCAAAGTAATATCTCTGCTTTTAAATATGCTGTCTAGGTTGGTCATAACTTTCCTTCCAAAGAGTAAGCATCTTTTAATTTCATGGCTGCAGTCACCATTGGCAGTGATTTTGGAGCCCAGAAAAATAAAGTCAGCCACTGTTTCCACAGTTTCCCCATCTATTTGCCATGAAGGGATGGGACCGGATGCCTAAAGCATCACTACGAACAAAGCTAGTGGAGGTGATGGAACTCCAGTTGAGCTATTTCAAATCCTGAAAGATGATGCTGTGAAAGTGCTGCACTCGATATGCCAGCAAATCTGGAAAACTCAGCAGTAATCACAGGATTGGAAAAGGTCAGTTTTCGTTCCAGTCCCAAAGAAAGGCAATGCCAAAGAATGCTCAAACTACCACACAATTGCACTCATCTCACATGCTAGTAAAGTAATGCTCAAAATTCTCCAAGCCAGGCTTCAGCAATACACGAACCATGAACTTCCAGATGTTCAAGCTGGTTTTAGAAAAGGCAGAGGAACCAAAGATCAAATTGCCAACATCCACTGGATCATCGCAAAAGCAAGAGAGTTCCAGAAAAACATCTATTTCTGCTTTATTGACTATGCCAAAGCCTTTGACTTTGTGGATCACAATAAACTGTGGAAAATTCTGAAAGAGATGGGAATACCAGACCATCTGACCTGTCTCTTGAGAAACCTGTATGCAGGTCAGGAAGCAGCAGTTAGAACTGGACATGGAACAACAGACTGGTTCCAAATAGGAAAAGGAGTACGTCAAGGCTGTATATTGTCACCCTGCTTATTTAACTTATATGCAGAGTACATCATGAGAAACGCTGGGCTGGAAGAAACACAAGCTGGAATCAAGATTGCCGGGAGAAATATCAATAACCTCAGATATGCTGATGACACCACCCTTATGGCAGAAAGTGAAGAAGAACTAAAGAGCCTCTTGATGAAAATGAAAGAGGAGAGTGAAAAAGTTGGCTTAAAGCTCAACGTTCAGAAAACTAAGATCATGGCATCTGGTCCCATCACTTCACGGGAAATAGATGGTGAAACAGTGGAAACAGTGTCAGACTTTATTTTTGGGGGCTCCAAAATCACTGCTGATGGTGATTGCTGCAATGAAATTAAAAGACGCTTACTCCTTGGAAGAAAGGTTATGGCCAACCTCGATAGCATATTTAAAAGCAGAGACATTACTTTGCCAACAAAAGTCCATCTAGTCAAGGCTATGGTTTTTCCAGTGGTCATGTATGGATGTGAGAGTTGGACAGTGAAGAAAGCTGAGCACCACAGAATTGATGCTTTTGAACTGTGGTGTTGGAGAAGACTTTTGAGAGTCCCTTGGACTGCAAGGAGATCCAATCAATCCATCCTAAAAGAGATCAATCCTGGGTGTTCATTGGAAGGACTTATGTTGAAGCTGAAACTCCAATACTTTGGCCACCTCATTAGAAGAGTTGATTCATTGGAAAAGACCCTAATGCTGGGTAGGATTGGGGGCAGGAGGAGAAGGGGACGACAGAGGATGAGATGGTTGGATGGCATCACTGACTCAATGAACATGGGTTTGGGTAGACTCCGGGAGTTGGTGATGGACAGAGAGGCCTGGCGTGCTGCAATTCATGGGGTCGCAAAGAGTCGGACATGGCTGAGCGACTGAACTGACTGAACTGAAGTGTACAAACCCTCCAACAAAGAAAAAGCCCATTCACTCAAAGTCCCTTGCTCATTATTCATCCTCTGTTAGTCCCACACCTGGTTAACTGTTTGGAAGGAGAAAGAAGAGTTAACTTACAGTTTGCCAGACTGACTCCCTCATAGCCATCCAGTCCAAGTTCCTTCAGAGTTCTGGCAAGCTCACATCTCTCAAAGACCTTGCCCTAGACAGTGACAGAAAGGAGGAGAAGCCCCAGAGTAATGAGAGTCTTCATGTTGTCTGAGAAGTCAAATGTCCAGACTGACCAGGGTGAGCCAGACTTGCTATTTAACATCTTTTCACTCCCCTCTTATCTCACTGATTTGGTGGCTCCACCCTCTGAAACACATGGAAAACAGAAACAGATTATTGGTCCACTGACTTAAAATTTTTCCTTCTTATGTTTGAAGAGAGATATTCTGATACCTTAAGAATTAGTCTGCAGAAAATAAGGAAGTGAGATTACTTAAAGACATTGCTCAGAAAGAACAGGGTTTAGCACTATTGCCAAAAGGGGAAATAACTTCTATTTTATTATTAAGTTGAGCAAGTATTCAGAAAAAAAAAAAACATGAATGAACATTTTTCTCAACTGAAAATGAGCTCCCATCTTTGATTAACATTCATTTACATTAAGTTGTTTTATATAACTTCAGTATGTTGTCTTCATTTTTTTCACTTACAATTATTTTATATGTACTTTCCCCAAAAAACATGACACACTGCCTACTGTTCTGATTGGTATATAGCACAGCACCATGTTGTTCAGCCAGATTCCTATACTCACTCTTTTGGTGTCTATTATAAATTCTTAATTTATAAATCAATGTCATAGTATGATAAATAAACCTCCAGTGAACAACATTCCTAACTCCATCTGATAATGCCTTACTTCACATTTCCATGTTAGCACATAGTGTCATTGTAAAGTGAAAAAACAGTATGGCAAAATCTATAGAAGAATAACAGAATATGCCATTCCAAAATCTTCCCCTTTGGCACAAGGATTATTTTGAGCTGAAGAAGCAGATCCTGGACAAGTTTTCTGCTCTCCCCCTATCATCCTGAAAGCAGAACATATGTTTGTACAGATATTAATCACCAAAACCCCAGATACTTACCAGCCCCAAGACACCACCAGAGGATTCTGCAAAACAACCATTTTGACTAGCTACTATCACCTATCAGTTTTTAATGTATTTATCATCCTAAAATTTGGCACCCTTGGAAGCCCAGTACTCTTTTCCTCTGTCTAGTTGCTCCTCTAAATATTTACTGTTCTTTGGTAAAGATGATCTGTTAAGTCCAAATTCTAGCCACTCTTTGATTTACTCATCCTGGCCTTTCTCATAAGTATACACGAAATGTACATGTTAATATACTTGTTTCCTTTTCTCTTGTTAAACTGTCTTTTGTTACACATGTTGTCTCCTGTACGGTTTCTAGTGATGAGGATGGGACAGTGAAAGGCCAGAACACTTTACTGTTCATGGAGACTATAGTTAAGATATGGTTTAATTGACAACAGACCAGTAGAAGGTAAGAATTCTTACCATGCCAGTCTCCTAGCTTTCTGTCCAGAGTGCACAGACAAAAAGGGAGGGTAACAATTTCTCCTTGTCCCTTCCTTTCCAAATGCACACTGGCAGGAGAAAAAAAAAATTTGAAAATAGATTTTTAATTGTGACTCTTGTGAATTTGGTTTTGGTAGTCAACACCTATGGTTATTGATTCTTAGCCTCCCAGAAAGAGTCATGTTTTCGTTTGTCTCTGCCATTTGTCATGAGCATGAAAAACCATAAGATGAGAATCTCCATTTGTTTTGTTTTATATCCTGAGAACTTGGCTTTGTAACCAGTGAGAATATTCCCTCTGGTTTCTGCCACTTTAGGGGTGCAGGTTGTCTGTCAGGCTTGCATCAACAGCTAGCCAGCCAGCTGGGAGCCTAAGACGTGAAGTGACAAGCAACATTCTCTTTATTCAACCATGTGAACACTCAGGGGAGTTTATTTTAATAAAGAGTCTCAGTTCATAAGGGGCCTCTATGAACAGGCTCTACCTTTGTTGCCTGATTTGTGAAGGGAAAACTCTCATCCCAGTATCACCTTTCTGGTATCAGAGCGGAGAAGATGAGTGACTTAAGGTGTCTCACTTTGTGAGAGATAGAGGTCTCATTGCTACCTGAGACATGGAAGGTGTTTGCTTCCTTAGGCTTTCTCTAGAGAGGCTCTGTGTCTTGAGAGGGCCACATTTCTTAGGGATGCCCCTTGTGTCCATGTGTGTGTTTAGTTGCTCAGTCGTGTTCAACTCTTCACAACTCCGTGGACTGTAGCCCACCTGGCTCCTCTGTCCATGGGGATTCTCCCGGCAAGAATACTGGAGTGGGTTGTCATGCCCTCCTCCAGGGGATCTTCCCAATCCAGGGATCAAACCCGGGTCTTCCCCATTGCTGGTGGATTCTTTACTGTCTGAGCCATGAGGGAAGCCCCAAAATATTAGAGTGAGTAGTCTATCCCTTCTCCAGGGGAACTTGCTGACCCAGGGATCAAACCAGGGTCTCCTGCATTGGAGGCAGATTCTTTACCAACTGAGCTACCCAGGAAGCCCCCTTGTGTCCATGAGTAAATCCTAATATTGGTTTTAAGCCATAAAAAGACTCACTGTTTTGGAGTCACAGTTGAAAGAGGTATATTGAAGATTTGAACTTCTACACTTTAAAAGGGTTTTTGAGAGAGCTTGCATTTTGAACAAAGGTCCTATTGGTACCTATGGGAAGATGAGATTGAAAAGAAAAAAAAAGAAGAAAGAAAAGATAGCTATAGAAGAATACCTTGGTTAGTGTAAGAAAAAAACAAAATAAAACATTTTCTTAACAAGATTAGGAGGACAAGTTCAGAAAATAAACATTAAGAGCTGCTGATGTCATTCAAGCAGTTGTGATGCTTACATAAATATTGATAGCCACAAATAGCTTTGACAAAGGTTCAGAAAATGCACAGGAAGTCTGGATTTATTGTCTATTACTCTGTAAGCTAACTCTACTATGTCCAGACCTTCTGGTATTTTGGGGCTGCCCTATAAAAAACTTAAAAAATTTAAAATATCACTGAACTATCTTTGACAAAGGAGGCAAGAATATACAATGGAGAAAAGACAATCTCTTTAACAAGTGGTGCTGGGAAAACTGGTCAACCACTTGGAAAAGAATGAAACTAGAACAGTTTCTAACACCATACACAAAAATAAACTCAAAATGGATTAAAGATCTAAATGTAAGACCAGAAACTATAAAACTCCTAGAAGAAAACATAGACAAAACACTCTCTGACATAAACCACAGAAGGATCTTCTATGACCCACCTCCCAGAATATTGAAAATAAAAGTAAAAATAAACAAATGGGACTTAATTAAAATTAAAAGCTTTTGCACAACAAAGGAAACTATAAGCAAGGTGAAAAGACAGCCTTCAGAATGGGAGAAAATAATAGCAAATGAAGCAACGGTCAAACAATTAATCTCAAAAATATACAAGCAACTCCTGCAGCTCAATTCCAGAAAAATAAACGACCCAATCAAAAAGTGGGCCAAAGAACTAAACAGACACTTCTCCAAAGAAGAAATACAGATGGCTAACAAACACATGAAAAGATGCTCAACATCACTCATTATCAGAGAAATGCAAATTAAAACCACAATGAGGTACCATTTCAGGCCCATCAGAATGGCTGCTATCCAAAAGACTACAAGCAATAAATGCTGGAGAGGGTGTGGAGAAAAGGGAACCCTCTTACACTGTCGGTGGGAATGCAAACTAGTACAGCCACTATGGAGAACAGTGAGGAGATTCCTCAAAAAACTGGAAATAGAACTGCCATATGACCCAGCAATCCCACTGCTGGGCATACACACTGAGGAAACCAGAATTGAAAGAGACACTTGTACCCCAATGTTCATCGCAGCACTGTTTATAATAGCCAGGACATGGAAGCAGCCTAGATGCCCATCAGCAGAAGAATGGATAAGGAAGCTGTGGTACATATACACAATGGAATATTACTCAGCCATTAAAAAAAAAATACATTCGAATCAGTTCTAATGAGGTGGATGAAACTGGAGCCTATTATACAGAGTGAAGTAAGCCAGAAAGAAAAACACCAACACAGTATACTAACACATATATATGGTATTTAGTCAATTGGTATAGATAACCCTGTATGTGAGACATCAAAAGAGACACAGATAAATAGAACAGTATTATGGACTCTATGGGAGAGGGTGAGGGCGGGATGATATGGGAGAATGGCATTGAAGCATGTAAATTATCATATGTGAAAGGAATCGCCTGTCCAGGTTCAACGCATGATACAGGGTGCTCGGGGCTGGTGCACCGGGATGACCCGGAGGGATGGGATGGGGAGAGAGGTGGAAGGAGGGTTCTGGAAGGGGAAAACATGTACACCCATGGTGGATTCATGTCAATGTATGGCAAAACGAATACAATATCGTAAAGTTAAAAAATAGAAAATAAACTAATTAAAAAAAATAAACAAAGAGGCAAAAGAGAAAAAAATAAAGGAAGGTACAAAAATATATATATATCATTTAACTATCCTATCCTACTGCTAATGGAAAGAAAAATGTTATAGTAATTATCTTAGATTTCTGATAATAAGCAAATATGCCCCTGAATTCCTTCTCTGATAAACCTTACAGTTCTTTCTCAGTACTTTTGAACTATTGACCTTACCATATCTTTGAAATGTAAGCATCCAAAGAGATAAGTGTTTTTAAAGTAAAACTTTTGCTTAAGGCAAGCTTGGGACTGGAAAAAAAGATAACCAAGAGAGATTTTAAAAACAAACTCTATTTGATATTTCCATAAGCTCCCTTACTCCAGATTTTGCCAAAAGCCTCCATAAGATTATCTTTTAAAGACAAGTAAAAATCTAGAAGTCTTATCCACAAATATTGGTAAATACTTCAGCCATTTTAGTGAGTAAACTTAACTTGTTCCAACTATTCTTTTATAGGGGCTTCCCAGATAGCGCTAGTGGTAATGAACCTGCCTGCCTATATTAGAAGACATAAGAGATACGGGTTGGATCCCTGGGTCAGGAAGATCCTCCGAGGAGGTTGTGGCCACTCACTCCAGTATTCTTGCCTGGAGAATCTCATAGGCAGAGGAGCCTGGAGGGCTACAGTCCACAGGGTTGCAAAGAGTTGGGCACAACTGAGCAACTGAGCCTACATGCACTTGATATGTGACTATGATGTTTAAATGAAAGCTATAAAATGTGCCTTTGTATTTATCTATATGTTTACATATATCTATGTATGTATGCTATTGTGTGTGGTATTTTTCTCCCCCTGGACAGTTTTCCTAAAAACTTGTGAAAGAGCTCTATTTAATTGATTTAAAGAAAATAGAAGCAATTTTTAAGATAAGACCAGTCATTTGATTTCCCTGTTGATTCAGTGGCTAAGATTCTATGCTCCTTGTTCTGGGGCCTTGGGTTCAGTCCCTGGTCTGAGAACTAGATCCCACATGTGCAAATAAAGATCCTACATGGCAGCCAAATAAATAAATTTTTTAAAATAAAATAAATTAAAACTTGTCAAATATATTTATGTTACCTCCACTAGATGCTTGAGATGATAAAATTATAAATTCAGTCTAAGAACTAAACTTACAATAAAAATCATTTCTTTAATGTATGTCAATATGTTAAGGATAAAAAACCATGTGTAAATTTTAAGGTTCTTTGCTTCTATGACTTTTGCTACTTGCCTGGTTTTTCAATAAGAAAAATAAACTGATGGTTAATTTTTAATATCTCATGAAATTTGCATGGCAACTCAAGCATAATTTTTAAAAACACATGAATTAAATGGATATAAGTGGGAGAAAAGTTTATAAATGAATGTTGCAACCATCATTATATTTTATAAAATATGTCTACTTAGAAAGTTTCCAAAATCTTTTTGTAATATTAACTTTAAATGAGATACTTTTATTGAATATGTAAAACATTTCCAAAAAAGAGAAAATACTGAAACATTAATTGCTAAACATGTTTAAGTTTATCTGCTTTTGACTTCTTAGAGAAACAAAAGATATTTGGATCTGTTAATAAAATGTTCCTTTTGTCCACTTGAAAAAAAATGTACTGTAAAAAGGCATATGTCTCTAAAAATTACAAAATGATGTATTCCTGGGAATTCCTTGGCCGACTAGTGGTTAGGAATTTGTGCATTCACTGCCAGGGCCCAAGTTTAATCCTTAGTAAAAGAGAAGAGTGAAACAGCTGGCTTAAAATTATACATTCAAAAAACTAACATCATGGCATCCAGTGTCATCACTTCATGGCCAGTAGAATGAGAAACAATGGAAGTAGTGACAGGTTTTATTTTCTTGGGCTCCAAAATCACTCTGGACTGTGACTGCAGCCATAAAATTAAAAGACTGCTTGCTTGAAATCAAGAGATTAACAACTTAAAACAAGCATGTATAAATATAGACTCCTAGACAAAATTCTCATGGTTGCCACAAAACAAAAATCTATAATAGATACACATACAAAAAGGAACCTAAAAATGAAACTGAAGATAGTCATCACATCACAAGAGAAGAGAAGAGAAGAAGAATAAGGAAAAAACATTACAAAACCAAATCCAAAACAATTAACAAAATGGCCATAAGACAAATATATCCATTTTTACCTTAAATGCAAATGGACTAAATGTCCCAACCAAACGACAAAGACTGACCAAATGAATACAGAAATAAAACTCATATATTTGCTGCTTACAAGAGACTCCAAATCAAGAGACTCATACAGTCTGAAAGTGAGGGGATGGTAAAAGGTATTCCACACACACGGAAATCAGAAGAAAGTCGGTTACAATACTTATATCAGACAAAATAAACTTTAAAATAAACACCGTTATAAGAGACAAAGAAGGACACTAACTACATAATGATGAAAAACTCAACCCAAGAAGAAGATATAACAATTGTAAGTATACATACATCCAACATAGGAGCACATCAATATATAAGACATAAATGGATGTTGTTGTCAAGAGAAAAGAAAAAAAAAAAAAGATGCTTGTTCCCTGAAAGGAAGACTATGATGAACCTAGACAGCATATTAAAAAGCAGAGACATCACTTTGCTGACAAAGGTCCATATAGTTAAAACTATGGTTTTTCCAGTAGACGTGTATGGATGTGAGCGTCGGACATAAAGAAGGCTGAGTGCTGAATAATTAATGCTTTCAAATTGTGATGCTGGAGAAGTCACTTGAGAGTCCCTTGAACTGCAAGAAGTTCAAACCAGTCAGTCATAAAGGAAATCAACCCTCTGATATTCATCTAAAGGACTGATGCTGAAGTTGAAGCTCCAACACTTTGGCCACTTGATGCAAAGAGCCAACTCATTGGAGAAGACCCTGATGCTGGCAGAGATTGAAGGCAAAAGGAGAAGGAGGTGGCAGAGGACAAGACGGTTGGATAGTATTACCACTGAATGGAATTAACCTGAGAAAACTCTGGGAGATAGTGGAGGACAGAGGAGACTGGCGTGCTGTAGTCCTTGGGGTCACAAAGAATTGGACACAACTTAGTGACTGAACAACAACAATGACACAATTCATACAGGGGTCTTAGACATAGGCATTATGTCCATTTTACGAATTAAAAAATACGTGTCCCGGGAAGAAAATTCATCTGCCCAAAGACATATAGATACGGAGTGGGAGAGCTGGGATTTAGATTCAGGTCAGTTCCCTGGCCTTTTCAGTTTACCACGTTATTTGAAGTTGAAGTGAAAGGGAAGGAATTCTATCGCAACACAATTCTCACCCTTTAACACACTGTAACTTCTTTATCTACCACGTGTCTGATTTTAGTTACTGATATAGTTGTGCAAAACCATTTTATGTATCTATTTTTGAAGTGTGATTTTTCTTTAAGAGATTGATCTAATGCCAGGAATGCCATGGAACAATTAGAGACTATTTAAACATTAGTTCTTAATGTGTGCACAACTGATAATTGTGAAAAGCTTTGGATTTCTTTGTATATACTTTCTTTATACAATTATTTCTGTTATCTTTAAATTTCCATGGTCAATTCAATTAGAACTTTGGCTTGATCTCACTTCTCCTTTTCACATTATGAACAAATATTTCCCTTCTCACATAAGTCAGATTAAAATATCCTTTCTTAATTTACATAACAGTTGGGCATTCATCACCGAGAAATTATTTTTTAAACACACCATGAAGCATAATCTTGTTTAAAAAGTGATGGAAATTTTTCCATTTTAGTTTTTTTTTTTCCAGAAGAATATTCAGATTTGTTTCTCTATTAAGTATGAAAATAGCCTGGCAAATCATGCAAAAATTAAAATGGACTTATTATACAACACAGCAATCCACTCTTGGGTATTTACCCCAGATAAATGTCTTCTTTCCTCATGAGAAATTCTATGTAATTCATAGAAACTTTACTCTTAAATAGCCAATAACTGTGAACTACCCAAATTTCCTTGAACAAGTGAATGGTTTAACAAACTGGTGTGTCCAAACCATGGTTGACAATCCAGTGATAAAAAAGAAACAAACTATTAATACATGCAACATCTTGGAGGAACATCAAGAAAATTATACTGAATGAAAAAAACAGATTTTAAAAGGATACACACTGGAAGATTCCACTTATTTAACATTCATGAAATAACAATAAAAAAAGATGGAGAATAGAGAAGCAGTTATAGGGGTTAGGGGTGGAAGGGAGTAGAGGGTTATGGCTACAGAGTAGTGGAAGAGAGGAGTCTTGGGCTGATGTGTACGATCAAGTATCTTGATTGTAATTATCCAAGACTCCACATGTGATAAAGCACCATAAGGCCACACACACACACACACACATACACACACCTGCAAATAAGTACATGTATAAGTGGTGAATTTAAATAAGCCTTCTAGATTGTATCAATGTCAGTTTTTTACTTTGGTACTGTACTACAGTTGTGCAAAATGTTAACATTGGAGGAGGCTGGAGGGAAAGTGCATAGGATTCTGCTGTACATTTTTTGTAACTTCTATGAATTTACAATTATTTCAAAATAAGAATGTTTTAAGGCAGCTATGAACATTTCAAGAGTATGATTTACTTATAATTAATAATTTTGTCAGTTACACAGGAAAAAACTTTACCTTTGTTGAACTTTACTGAATCTAAAACTACTTTCTTCTCTTACCTTTCATTGAAAACCTTTGAACAGAATTATTTTGACACTTAGAAGCTGATATAGCAAAAAAGACCAGTGAGAAATATGTAATTGCAGGTGTTCATAAATGATCTGGACACTCTGTCATTTTAGGAAAAAGAAAATAAGCTGGGCGTGAAAGTGTACCCTTTATCATTAAATGTTTTCCTGTATGTGTTGCAGGTCACTTGAACCTCAACATTGTTTTCTTTTTATTCATTTATTTGTGTATTTTATTTTTAGTTTTTGTGTGACTATAAAAAGAACACAGCTGTTGCAAAATTGTAAATAATATAAAATTGTTTTTAAAAGATAGTGAATTCCCCTTCCTACAAATCAAAATACATACTAATAAAGCTGTTGTTGTGTTGTTAGTTGCTCAGTCATATTTGACTTTCTGTGACCACACGACTGTTCCCTGACAGACTCCTCTATCCATGGAATTCTCCAGGCAAGAATACTGGAGTGGGTTGCCATTCCCATCTACAGAGGATCTTCCCAACTCAGGGATTGAATCTGGGTCTTCTACATTGCAGGCAGATTCTTCACCATTTGACCATCAGGAAAGCCCCTCCTACTGAATGTCAAGAGGAATAGTTTTATTTTTTTGGTGGTAAAAATATGAAGCTGATTTTGATAAGTTAAGATAAAGATGGTAAAAACTAGAGCAACTACTGCTGCTAAGGCACTTCAGTCGTGTCTGACTCTGTGCGACCCCATAGATGGCAGCCCACCAGGCACCTCCAACCCTGGGATTCTCCAGGCAAGAACACTGGAGTGGGTTGCCATTTCCTTCTCCAATGCATGAAAGTGAAAAGGGAAAGCGAAGTCGCTCAGTCGTGTCCGACTCTTAGCAACCCCATGGACTGCAGCCTACCAGGCTCCTCCGTCCATGAGAGTTTCCAGGCAAGAGTACTGGAGTGGGGTGCCATTGCCTTCTCCGGAGCAACTACTAAAAAACCCTAAAAAAAGTGAAAAATCATTCAATTAAAGTGCTACATTACAAAAATCTGTTTAATGAAAAAATGTAGTAAAGGAAGAGTAGTGGAACAAAAAAACATGAGAGATGTAAAAAAAATTACAGACGTAAATATAACTATCAATAATAACATTAAATGTGAATGGATAAGAGAAGAATGAATATCAATTCTTCACAAACTCTACCAAAATCAGAATAAGAAACAATACTCAAACCATTTTAGGAGGCAAATATTACCCTCATACCAAGATTAAAGAAAGACTTCACAAAAACAGAAAACTACAGATCAGTATTTCTTGTGAATATGGATGTAAAGCTCCTCAAAAAATAATAGCTAATTGAATGCAGCAACACATAAAATGAATTATGCACCATAATCTAGTGGATTTTATCCCAGGAATGCTAATTGGCTTAACACCTGAATACAATGCAATACATACCATCAACAAGATAAAAAACAAAAATCACATGATCATCTCAGTAGATAAAGAAAAAAGCATTGAAAAAAATCTTGCACCATTTCCTGATGGAACTACTCGACAAACTAAGAACAGAAGGGAACATTTTCAGTCTGATAAAGGATGTCTATAAAAAGTCCTGTATAGTTAATTTTGATAAACTAGATACCTTCCCCCTAAGATCAGGAACAAAACAAAGAAGCCCTTCTTTGTTTACCACTTCTATTCAACATTGTACTGAAGGTCCTAGCCAAACCAATTAGTTACAAAAAGGATAAAAGTCACCCAGATTGGAAAAGAGAAGTAAAACCATCTTTATTCACAGTAGACATGATCTTCTATGTACTGGGTTGGCCAAAAATGTCATCTGGATTTTTCCATAAAACGTTATGGAAAATCCTGAATTTTTTGGCCAACCTGACAGAATATCTTAAAGAATCCATTAAAAAAAAAAAAACTAATAAACAAATTCAGCAAGTTTGCAGGATACAAGATCAAGTTATAAAAGTCAATTGCATTTTTGTGCACTTTTAATGAACCATCCAAAGATGAAATTAAGAAAAAGTTCCTTTTACAAAAGGAATTATTGTTTATTCTTATTAGAAAATAAGAGTATTTATTCTTTATAAAAACGAATAAGATACTCAGAAATAGCTTTAACCAAAAATGTGCAAAACATACACACTGGAAACCACTAGCCATTATTGAGAGCAGTTAAGATCTAAATAATAGGAGAGAGCAGAAGATGGCGGAGGAATAGGACGGGGAGACCACTCTCTCCTCCACAAATTTATCGAAAGAACATCTGAACGCTGACCAAACTTCACAAAACTACTTCTGAAGGCTGGCTGAGGACGTCAGGCTTTCACAAAAACTGCGCATTATCTTCAAAAGAGGTAGGAGAAATTATAAAAGATAAAAAGAGAGACAAAAGAGTTAGGGACGGAGACCCGTCCCGGGGAGGGAGTCGTAAAAGAGGAGGAATTTCCAAGCACCAGGAAACCCTCTCACCGGCGGGTGTGGGGGAGGATTTTTTATCTCGGAGGGCAACGTAACTGGGAGGGAAAAAATAAATAAAATCGACAGATTACGTGCCTAAAGCAACTCCCAGCAAAGAACCCCAGACGCTCGCATCATCCGCCACCAGCAAGTGGGGGCTGAACGGAGAGGAGCGGGAGGCATTGCCTAGGGTAAGGACCGGGCCCGAGTGCCCCGAGGGCAATCTGAGGGAGCTAACGTGAGATAGTAACCTAAACTGTGGGACAGCGAGAGAGAGAGAGAGAGAACTATCCCGCGAAAAGCCCAACTCTAAGGCACTGCCGGCCCGCTCACAGAACAAAGGACTGAGCGATACCAGAGGAGAGCTAGCCGGCTGCGGACCGCGCCATCCCCCGCCGGACACAGCGGGCAGGCGGGGCCCGCTAGAGCCGGAAAGGGGCAAACTCGGCTCCAGAGAGGGCACCCCCTACCAAACTGCAAACAGGCTCCCAGTTTTTAAGCAGAGACTGCCTGAGATCCCGGAGGGTCGACAGCAGCCGGGAGGGTCGCAGCCAGAGACCAGCTCCCCAGAACCGACACAAAGCACACCGGAGCCGGGCGCGCCCGTAAACCGAGGCGGGGACCAGGGAGGTGATAAGCCGCACCGCCCCAACAGGGGACAGCGCCCTCGCCAAACTCCTGGCCGCCTGGGCAGCTCCGACCGGGAACGGCACAAGCCGCGGGCAAAATCGAGTCTGCGCCTTTGTGGAGTAACCGGGAGCCTGAACCTGAGCGGCTTAGACCTGGGAAGTGCACGCAGCTCAGGGCCCGCTCCCCGGCCGAGTAACCTGAAGCCTGAGCAGGGTAGACGGGGAAAGCACACACGCCGTGAGCGGGGGCGGCCGAGACACTGCGAGCTTACCACACACACGCCAGAATTGCAGTGTTCCTTCCTCCCCACAGCACGATTGAACAAGCGAACCTAAAGAGATCACCTCCACCGCTTTGTTGCAGGGCGGAAATTAGATACTGAAGAGATCTCCAAACAGAAGCCAAATAAACAGAGGGAAGTGCTTTGGAAGGGACAGGCCAACAGATTAAGATCCCTGTAGCTAATACCGACTGCACTAAAAAGGACCTACAGATCTTGAAAAGTATAAGCAGGAATAAGGATCTATCTAAAACTGAGCAGATCCCACACTGCTCACAACAGCTCCAGAGAAAGTCCGGGATATATATTTTTTTTACTATTATTTTTTTTTTTTTAATTTTTTTTTTAATTAAAAAAATTTTTTTTTTCTCTTCTTTCCTTTTTCTTCAAGTCCTCTATTACACCTTTAACTTTCATTTTCATAACACACTATTAACTTGCAAAAAAAAAAAAAACCCTATTTTTGAAGCAAACTACATACATATATCTTATACCTTTTGTGTTCTTTTTTTTTTTTAATGTTTTTTTCCTGTTCTACATTTTTTTACTGTTTCTTTTTTTACTGTTTTACTGTTTTTTTTTTCTTTTTACACTGTTCCCTTTTTTCTTTTTTTTTTTCTTCTTTTTTTTTTTTTTTTTAGATTGTAAGTTTTATAAGAGTCTAACCTCTACTCTAGATTTTTAATCTGTGTTTTACATATTTGATATCAACTTTGTACATTTAAGAACCCAATCTTTAGGACCCATTTTTACTCAGGAGTGTGATCACTGGCCTGATCACTCTCTCCCCCTATTGATGCTCTTTCTTCTCCCCCAGGGAACCTCTATCTCCCACCCTCCTCCTTCTCTTCTCAACCCAATTCTGTGAATCTCTGAGGGTGTTCTGGGTACCGGAGAACACTTCAGGAACAGGATACTGCCCAGATCTCTCTCTCCCCTCTTAATTCCTCCCTTTCTACTCATGCTCACCTCTGTTACCTTCCTCCCCCCTCTCTATGTATCTCTGTGAATCACTCTGAGGGTTCCAAACTGTGGAAAGCACAGAGGGAAGTGCTTACTGGCTAGATTGCTCTCTCCACATTTGAATTCCCCTCTTCCCCTCCTGGTCACTTCAACCCACCCCCCCCACCTCATCTCTCCATGTAACTCAGTGAACCTTTCTGGGTATCCCTCACTGTGGAGAATCTTTTCACCATTAACCTAAAAGTTTTATTATTGAGGCTGTATGGAAGGAGAAGTCTTGAGGCTACTGCAAGAATAAGACTGAAAGCCAGGGGAAACATTAATTAATAAGAGACCATCCAATAGCCTCCATAAATTCACTGAAACCAAGCTCCACCCAAGAGATAATAAGTTCCAGAGCAAGACATACCACGCAAATTCTCCAGCAACGCAGGAACATAGACCTGAGCATCAATATACAGGCTGCCCAGAGGCACACCAAATCCATAGACATCTCAAAAATTAATACTGGTCACTCCATTACACTCAAGAGAGCAGAAATCCAGCTCCACCCACCAGAACACCGACACAAGCTCCCCCAACCAGGAAACCTTGACAAGCCACCTGTCCAACCCCAACCGCAGTGAGGAACCTCCACAACAAAGAGGAACTTCATACTACCAGAATACAGAAGGGCCACGCCTAACACAGCAATCTAAACAAGATGAAAAGGCAGAGAAATACTCAGCAAGTAAAGGAAAATGAGAAATGCCCACAAAGCCAAACAAAAGAGGAGGAGATAGGGAATCTATCCGAAAAAGAATTTAGAATAAGGATAATAAAAATGATCCAAAATCTTGAAAGCAAAATGGAGTTACAGATAAATAGCCTGGAGACAAAGATTGAGAAGATGCAAGAAATGTTTATCAAGGACTTAGAAGAAATAAAAAGGAATCAATATAGAATGAATAATGAAATAAAGGAGATAAAAGACACTCTGGAGGGAACCAACAGTAGAATAACGGAGGCAGAAGATAGGATAAGTGAGGTAGAAGATAGAATGATGGAAATAAACGAAGCAGAGAGGAAAAAAGAAAAAAGAATCAAAAGAAATGAGGAAAACCTCCGGGACCTCTGGGACAATATGAAACGCCCCAACATTCGAATCATAGGAGTCCCAGAAGAAGAAGATAAAAGGAAAGGCCATGAAAAAATACTCGAGGAGATAATAGTTGAGAATTTCCCTAAATTGAGGAAAGAAATAGTCACAGAAGTCCAAGAAACCCAGAGAGTTCCAAACAGGATAAACCCAAGGCGAAACACCCCAAGACACATATTAATCAAATTAACAAAGATCAAACACAAAGAACAAATATTAAAAGCAGCAAGGGAAAAACAACAAATAACACACAAGGGGATCCCCATAAGGATAACAGCTGATCTTTCAATAGAAACCCTTCAGGCTAGAAGGGAATGGCAGGACATACTTAAAGTAATGAAAGAGAATAATCTACAACCCAGATTACTGTACCCAGCAAGGATCTCATTCAGATATGAAGGAGAATTCAAAAGCTTTACAGACAAGCAAGAGCTGAGGGAATTCAGCACCACCAAACCAGCTCTCCAGCAAATGCTAAAGGATCTTCTCTAAACAGGAAACACAGAAAGGATGTTTCAACACGAACTCAAAACAACAAAGTAAATGGCAACGGGATCATACTTATCAATAATTACCTTAAATGTAAATGGGTTGAATGCCCCAACCAAAAGGCAAAGGGTTGCTGAATGGATACAAAAACAAGACCCCTATATATGCTGTCTACAAGAGACCCACCTCAAAACTAGGGACACACACAGGCTGAAAGTGAAAGGATGGAAAAACATATTCCATGCAAACGGAGACCAAAAGAAAGCAGGAGTCGCAATACTCATTTCAGATAAAATAGACTTTAAAATAAAGGATGTGAAAAGGGACAAAGAAGGACACTACATAAAGATCAAAGGATCAATTCAAGAAGAAGACGTAACAATCATAAATATATATGCACCCAACATAGGAGCACCACAATATATAAGGCAAATACTAACAAGTATGAAAGGGGAAATTAACAATAACACAATAATAGTGGGAGACTTTAATACTCCACTCACGCATATGGATAGATCAACTAAACAGAAAATTAACAAGGAAACACAAACTTTAAATGATACAATAGACAAATTAGATTTAATTGATATTTACAGGAGTTTCCACCCCAAAACAATCAATTTTACCTTTTTCTCAAGTGCACATGGAACTTTCTCCAGGATAGATCACATCCTGGGCCATAAATCTAGCCTTGGTAAATTCAAAAAAATTGAAATCATCCCAGCCATCTTCTCTGACCACAATGCAGTAAGATTAGACCTCAATTACAGGGAAAAAAACTATTAAAAGTTCCAACATATGGAGGCTAAACAACACGCTTCTGAATAACCAACAAATCACAGAAGAAATCAAAAAAGAAATAAAATTATGCATAGAAACGAATGAAAATGAAAACACAACAACCCAAAACCTATGGGACACTGTAAAAGCAATACTAAGGGGAAGGTTCATAGCAATACAGGCGTACCTCAAGAAACAAGAAAAAAATCAAATAAATCAACTAACTCTACACCTAAAGCAACTAGAGAAGGAAGAAATGAAAAACCCCAGGGTCAGTAGAAGGAAAGAAATCTTAAAAATTAGGGCAGAAATAAATGCAAAAGAAACAAAAGAGACCATAGCAAAAATCAACAAAACTAAAAGCTAGTTTTTCGAGAAGATAAACAAAATTGATAAGCCATTAGCCAGACTCATCAAGAAACAAAGGGAGAAGAATCAGATCAACAAAATTAGAAATGAAAATGGAGAGATCACAACAGATTCCACAGAAATACAAAGGATCATAAGAGACTACTACCAACAGCTATATGCCAATAAAATGGACAACTTGGAAGAAATGGACAAATTCTTAGAAAAGTATAACTTTCCAAAACTGAACCAGGAAGAAATAGAAGATCTTAACAGACCCATCACAAGCACGGAAATCGAAAGTGTAATCAGAAATCTTCCAGCAAACAAAAGCCCAGGACCAGACGGCTTCACAGCGGAATTCTACCAAAAATTTAGAGAAGAGCTAACACCTATCCTGCTCAAACTCTTCCAGAAAATTGCAGAAGATGGTAAACTTCCAAACTCATTCTATGAGGCCACCATCACCCTAATTCCAAAACTAGACAAAGATGTCACAAAAAAGGAAAACTACAGGCCAATATCACTGATGAACATAGATGCAAAAATCCTTAATAAAATTCTAGCAAACAGAATCCAACATCATATTAAAAAGATCATACATCATGACCAAGTGGGCTTTATCCCAGGAATGCAAGGTTTTTTTAACATCCGCAAATCAATCAATGTAATACACCACATTAACAAATTGAAAGAAAAAAACCATATGGTTATCTCAATAGATGCAGAAAAAGCCTTTGACAAAATTCAGCATCCATTTATGATTAAAACCCTCCAGAAAGCAGGAATAGAAGGAACATATCTCAACATAATAAAAGCTATATATGACAAACCCACAGCAAACATTATCCTCAATGGTGAAAAATTGAAAGCATTTCCCCTAAAGTCAGGAACAAGGCAAGGATGCCCACTTTCACCACTACTATTCAACATAGTTTTGGAAGTTTTGGCCACAGCAATCAGAGCTGAAAAAGAAATAAAAGGAATACAGATAGGAAAAGAAGAAGTAAAACTCTCACTGTTTGCAGATGACATGATCCTCTACATAGAAAACCCTAAAGACTCTACTAGAAAATTACTAGAGTTGATCAATGAATATAGTAAAGTTGCAGGATATAAAATTAACACACAGAAATCTCTTGCATTCCTATACTCCAATAATGAGAAAACAGAAAGAGAAATTAAGGAAACAATACCATTCACCATTGCATCAAAAAGAATAAAATACTTAGGAATATATCTACCTAAAGAAACAAAAGACTTATATATAGAAAACTATAAAACACTGATGAAAGAAATCAAAGAGGACACAAACAGATGGAGAAATATACCGTGTTCATGGATTGGAAGAATTAATATAGTGAAAATGAGTATTCTACCCAAAGCAATCTACAGATTCAATGCAATCCCTATCAAGCTACCAATGGTATTTTTCACAGAACTAGAACAAATCATCTCACAATTTGTATGGAAATATAAGAAACCTCGAATAGCCAAAGCAATCTTGAGGAAGAAGAATGGAACTGGAGGAATCAACCTGCCTGACTTCAGACTCTACTACAAAGCCACAGTCATCAAGACAGTATGGTACTGGCACAAAGATAGAAATATAGATCAATGGAACAAAATAGAAAGCCCAGAGATAAACCCACGCACATATGGACACCTTATCTTCGACAAAGGAGGCAAGAATATACAATGGAGAAAAGACAACCTCTTTAACAAGTGGTGCTGGGAAAACTGGTCAACCACTTGTAAAAGAATGAAACTAGAACACTTCCTAACACCGTACACAAAAATAAACTCAAAATGGATTAAAGATCTAAACGTAAGACCAGAAACAATAAAACTCCTAGAGGAAAACATAGGCAAAACACTCTCCGACATAAATCACAGCAGGATCCTCCATGACCCACCTCCCAGAATATTGGAAATAAAAGCAAAAATAAACAAATGGGACCTAATTAAAATTAAAAGCTTTTGCACAACAAAGGAAACTATAAACAAGGTGAAAAGACAGCCTTCAGAATGGGAGAAAATAATAGCAAATGAAGCAACAGACAAACAATTAATCTCAAAAATATACAAGCAACTTCTGCAGCTGAATTCCCGAAAAATAAATGACCCAATCAAAAAATGGGCCAAAGAACTAAACAGACATTTCTCCAAAGAAGACATACAGATGGCTAACAAACACATGAAAAGATGCTCAACATCACTCATTATTAGAGAAATGCAAATCAAAACCACAATGAGGTATCATTTCACACCAGTCAGAATGGCTGCTATCCAAAAGTCTACAAGCAATAAATGCTGGAGAGGGTGTGGAGAAAAGGGAACCCTCTTACACTGTTGGTGGGAATGCAAACTAGTACAGCCACTATGGAGAACAGTGTGGAGATTCCTTAAAAAACTGGGAATAGAACTGCCATATGACCCAGCAATCCCACTGCTGGGCATATACACCGAGGAAACCAGAATTGAAAGAGACGCGTGTACCCCAATGTTCATCGCAGCACTGTTTACAATAGCCAGGACATGGAAGCAACCTAGATGTCCATCAGCAGATGAATGGATAAGGAAGCTGTGGTACATATACACAATGGAATATTACTCAGCCATTAAAAAAAATACATTTGAACCGGTTCTACTGAGATGGATGAAACTGGAGCCCATTATACAGAGTGAAGTAAGCCAGAAAGAAAAACAACAATACAGTATACTAATGCATATATATGGAATCTGAAAGATGGTAACGATAACCCTATATGCGGGACAGAATGAGAGACACAGATGCATGGAACAATTTTATGGACTCTGAGGGAGAAGGTGAGGGTGGGACGTTCTGGGAGAATGGCATTGAGACATGTGTATTGTCATATGTGAAACAGAGCACCATTCCATGTTCGATGCATGTGACAAGGGCTCGGGGCCGGGGCAGTGGGATGATCCAGAGGGATGGGAGGGGGAGGGAGGTGGGTGGGGGGTTCGGGAAGGGGAACACATGTAAACCCATGGCTGATTCTTGTCAATGTATGGCAAAAACTATTACAATATTGTAAAGTAATTAGCCCCCAAGTAAAATAAATAAATTTATTAAAAAAAAAAAAAAAAAAGATCTAAATAATAGGGAAAAATTACATATTCAAGGACCAGCAGACTTACCATTGTTAGGATAGCAATATTTTCCAAACTGATCTATAGATTTAACAAAATCCTTATCAGAATCCCAGTAACTTCTTTGTAGAAACTGAAAAGCAGATTCTAAAATTCATATGGAATTCAAGGGACCCAGAATAGCAAAAAAAAGTCTTGAAAAAGAATAAAGTAGGATTCGCACTCTCCAATTTCAAAACTTACGACAAAACAATGGTAATCAAGATAGTGTGGTACTGGCTAGGAGGGCTAGATTCATAAATACTGATAATAACACATATTGGTTAGGATGCAAAGAAACTAGAAATCCCATACACTCCTGGAAGGAATGTAAATGGTGCAGTCATTTGGAAAATTGTCTAGCAGTTCTTCAAAATGTTAAACACATAGTTATCTTATGATCCAGCACTTCAATTCCTAGGTTTCATTTTAAAAGAAACAAAAACACATGTTCATGCAGATCTTGTAAACAAATGTTCATAGCAGCATTATTCATAACAGCTAAAAATGAAAACAATTCAAATGCCCATCAACTAATAAGCATATAAATAAAATGTGGTGTATACATTTAACAGGATACATACAACTGAATATTATTTTGCCATAAAAAGAAATGAAGTACTGATACATGTTATGACACAGATAAATTTTTAAAACATGATGCTAAGTGGAAAATGACAATTATAGAAGACCACACACTATATACATGAGTTGTCTAGTTAGGCAATCTTGTATAGACAGAAAGGAGATTAGTGGCTGGCTAGTGCTATGAGAATTGGGGAGAAGTGAGAAGTGACTACTAATGGGTGATGAAAATAATTTTATCTCAATTAAGCTGTTTCTGTTTTTTAAAGAGCCAGAAAACCGAGACTAGTTACAGATAGAGAAACAAAGAGTGAGATCAGAATTCTTGTCAGAAACAATAAAAACAATGAAGTCATTGGAGTAATATCTTTAAAGTACTGAAAGGCAAAAACAGTCAACCTAGTATTTTATACACAGAAAAATATCTTTTAAAAGTAAAGGTGAAGCATCACACTTCTAAATAACACTGGGTCAAAGAAAAGTCTCAAGAGAAATGAAAAATTTGTTTATACTAAATGAAAATAAAAATAAGCTCATCCAAATGTATAGGATGCAGTGAAAACAGTGATTACAGAGAAATGTATAGCATTAAAGACATATATTCGTAGAGAATGAACTGTGAAATTAAAAAAAAACACCTGAGCTTCTAACTTAGAACCTAAAAGAAAAACAATTCAAGCCTAAAGCAGAGGAAAAGAAATAATACAAATTAGAGCAGCAATCAGTGAAATTGAAAACCGAAAAACAGTAGAGAAAATCAACAGAACAAAAATCTGGCTCTTTGAAAAGTTCAGTAGAGGTTTATCAAACCTCTACTAGGCTAACTAAGTAGAGGCTGGAAGAAGTTGCTGCTGCAGGCATCTCAGCTTTAGGAAGACCAGATGGCCTCCAGAAACTGGAAAAGACAAGAAAATGGATTGTCCCTGAGCCTTTAGAATGGAATACAGGCCTGTCGGTGCTTTGATTATTGCCTAAGACCAGTGATGGACTTTTGACCTCCTGAACAATTTTCAGAATGAATGGAAAGGAGCAGAGCAGACAATGACTCAGAAATATAGCAGCTTCAAGATCCTGAGCAGAAGCCAGTCTGACACGGATGAAAAGATTTTCTCCTACGGAGGCAGGAGTTGGAAGTGGCCTGCCATGGGGACAGGAGCACAGGTAGCAGCAGTCCTGGGAGGCATGTGTTGGCACCAGTCCTTTGTGGAGGTAGCCAATAGCCCTCCTCAGATATGCAGATGATGCCACTGCCATTACCACTTCTAATGGTAGAAAGCAAAGAGGAACTAAAGAGTCTCTTGATGAAGTTTGAAAGAGGGGAGTGAAAAAGCTGGCTTAAAACTCAACGTTCAAAAAACTAAGATCATGGCATCTGGTCCCATCACTTCATGGCAAAAAGAACGGGAAAAAATTTGAAGCAATGAGAGATTTTATTTTCTTGGGCTCCAAAATCACTGTGGATGGTGAGTGCAGCCTTGAAATTAAAAATGCTTGCTCCTTGGAAGGAAAGCTATGAGCAACCTAGACAACATATTAAACAACAGAGACATGACTTTGCTGACAAAGTTCTGTATAGTCAAAACGATGGTTTTTCTAGTAGTCATGTATGGTTGTGAAAGTTGGACCATAAAGAAGGCTGAACATCAAATAATTGATGCTTTCCAACTGTGGTGCTGGAGAATCCTCTTGAGAGTCCCTTGAACATCAAGCAGATCAAATCAGTCAGTCCTAAAGGAAATCAACCCTGAATATTCATTGGAAGGACTGATGCTGCAGTTGAAGCTCCAATACTTTGGCTACTTGATACAAAGAGCTGATTCACTGGGAAAGACCCTGATGCTGGGAAAGATTGAGGGCGGGAAGAGAAGGGGTAAGAGAATGAAATGGTTAGATGGCATCACTGACTCAGTGGGCATGTTTGAGTTTGAGCAAACTCCAGGGGCTAGTGGAAGACAGAGGAGCCTGTGGTACTGCAGTCCTTGGGGTCACAAAAAGTCAGAGACGACTTAGCTACTGAACAACAACAGTAGCCCCACCACAGAGCTTGTAGACTCCAGTACTGAGTTGCCTCAGATCAGTTCAGTTCAGTCGCTCAGTCGTGTCCAACTCTTTGTGACCCCATGGACGGCAGCACATCAGGCCTCCCTGTCCATCACCAACTCCTTGAGGTTACTCAAACTCATGTCCATAGAGTTGGTGTTGCCATCCAAACATTTCATCTTCTGTCATCCCCTTCTCCTCCTGCCTTCAATCTTTCCCAGCATCAGGGTCTTTTCCAATGAGTCAGCTCTTCCCATCAGGTGGCCAAAGAGTTACCTCAGGCCAAACAACCAGTGGGGAGTGAGCACAGACCCACCCATCAGCAGACGATTGGATTAAAGATTTACTAAACATGGCCCTGCCCACCAAAAATGTTAGTCACTCAGTTGTGTCTGACTCTTTGTGACCCCAAGGACTGTAGGCCACCAGGTTCCTATGTCCATGAGATTTTCCAGGGAAGAATAGTGGAGTGGGTAACCATTCCCTTCTCCAGGGATTGAACCCAGATCTCCTGCATCGCAGGTAGATTCTTTACTGTCTGAGCCCACCAAAGCAAGATCCAGTTTTCCCCACAGCCAGTCACTCCCATCAGGAAGCTTGCACAAGCCTCTTATCCTCATCCATCGAGGGTAGACAGAAGTAAGAAGCATAATCTCACATCCTCCAGAACTAAAACCACAATCACAGAAAGCTAAACAAACGATCACATGGATCACAGTCTTGTGTAACTCAATAAAGATATGAGTCATGCTGTGCAGGACCACCCAAGAAGGATGGATCATGGTGGAGAGTTCTGACAAAACATGGTCCACTGGAAAAGGGGATGGCAAACCACTGCAGTATACTTGCCTCAGGAACCCCATGAACAGTATGAAAAGGCAAAAAGATATGACAGAAGAAGATGAGTCCCCCAGGTCAGTAGGTGTCTAGTATGCTACTAGGGAAGAGCAGAGAAATAGTTCCAGAAAGAATGAAGTGGCTTCGCCAAAGTGGAAAAAAATAGTCAGTTGTGGATGTGCCTAGTGGTGAAAGTAAACTCCAATGCTGTAAAGAACAACATTGCATAGGAACCTGGAATGTTAGGTCCATGAATCAAGGTAAAGTGAACGTGGTCAAGCAGAGGATGGCAAGAGAAAACATTGACATTTTAGGAAACAGTGAACTAAAATGGACAAGATTGGGTGAATTTAATTCAGATGACCATTATATCTACTACTGGAAAAAAGTGGAAAGTTCCTTGGACTGCCAGGAGATCAAACCAGTCATTTCTAAAGGAAATCAATCCTGAATATTCGCTGGAAAGACTGATGAAGTTCTAATACTTTGGCCACCTGATATAAAGAATGACTCATTGAGACCATAATGCTCGAAAGCAAAAGGAGAAGGGGAAGGCAGTGGATGAGATGGTTAGATGGCATCACTGACTCAATGTACATGAATTTGAGCAAATTCCAGGAGTTAGTAAAGGACAGTGGAGCCTGGTGTGCTGCAGTCCATGGGGTCCCAAAGAGTCAGATATGACTTAGTGACTGAACAACAGCAACAATAAAATTTTAAATGATTTTTTAAAAAAGGTTCATATAGTCAAACCTATGGTTTTTCCAGTAGTCATGTATGGCTGTGAGTGTTGGACCATAAAGAAGGCTGAGCATCAAAGAATTCATATTTTCAAACTGTGGTGTGGGAGAATCCTCTTGAAAGTCCCTTGGACAGCAAGGAGATCAAACCAGTCAATCCTAAAGGATATCAACCCTGAATATTCCTTGGAAGGACTGATGCTGAAGCCAAAGCTCCAATACTTTGGCCACCTGATATGAAGAGCCATTGGAAAAGACCCTGATGCTGGGAAAAGCCATATGAAAAGCCATTGGAAAAGATCTTGATGCTGGGAAAGATTGAGGGCAGGAGGAGAAGAGGGAGACAGAAGATGAGACATTGGATGGCATCATCAACTCAATGGAAATGAGATTAAGCAAGCTTCAGGAGCTAGTGGAGGACAGAGAAGCCCAATGTGCTTCAGCTCATGAGGTTGCAAAGAGTTAGACACAACTGAGTGACTGAACAACAACAAGCTATTTAAAGTAACTATAATCAAATTTCATGGAAAAAGTGGGCTAAGAGCAAATAGCAGGAGAAGAGTGCAAGTATTGAAAATCAAAAGAAAAAGCACTTAGGATACCTTGATCCTGAAATGAGAGATCAGACTGGATAAAAAAGCAAAATCCAACTATATTTCATTAAAAAAAAACCTCACTTTCGGGGACTTTCCTGGAGGTCCATTGGTTAAGATTCCACTGCAAAGATGCATAACCTAACCTAACCTAACCCAGAGAATATATTAAAAAAAAAACAACTTAGGCCATTTTATATCACAGCTGCTTGAGGTCTTCAAAAGGGTTAAAGTCATAAATGTCAGGGAAAATGTGGGGTGATCTAAATTAAAAAACTGGGAAACATAACAACTAAATATAACACAATTCTGAATTAGACTTTTTAATTAAGAAGGACTTATGGGACAATCGATGAAATGCATAGAATCTGATGATTAGGTGGTCCTAATTTATCAGTGTTTGCCTCCTGATTTGGATGATGTTTTGAGCTTCTGTAGGAATTACATGCTGATGAATTCCGGAGCAACTGGGCACTGCATTGGCAGTGTATTCTCAAACTGTTCAGAAAACTTAAAAGGCTGTCCTGTGCTTGCAAATTTTGGGAAAGCTTGAGATATTTCAATCTCCTGAAGAAGTAGGAAACACTCTGTTCTTTTGAAAGTTACACTTCCACAAGAAGAAACAAATAAATGAATAAGTAAAACAGGTCTATCAGATGCTTTTATAAGCTTGAGTCCTGGGGCACTGCCACAGTTAAAAATCAAACAGCAGAGATCAGCCTTCTCTGCTGAGAGTTGAGAAGGAGCCATCACTGAGTCAGGATGTTAAGAAGGAGAAGCTGAGGAAGAAAAAACTTTTCTAGAAGTAGGAAATGGTTCACTCTGTCAAGTGCTGCTGAGAGATCAAGTAGGATGAACAGAAAACAGCTGATCACTAGAATTGGCCCCAAGACATCATGGGTGTGGTCAGGTTGGAGCAGATTTCTCCAGAGTGAGGTAGCAGTCATATTAAGAAGAGTTGAAAGGCAAAAGGAGGTGAGGACATGAAGTGGATGAATATAAATATCTCATCCCAGAAGTGTTGCTGTTAAAGGGAGCAGAGAATAATATTTTACTTCGAGGATTATGTAGAGTACATGGAGAGCTCTGGAATGTTACCAGGGCAGTTAATACAGTGATGGGGATGATCCAGTGAAGAGGAAAAACTCAGAATGCAGGAAAAACTCAGCCTAAATTGGAGTAGTGAGAGGGCTGTGATGAAGACTACCTGTTGAGACACTGCAATTGGCAAAAGCAGAGGCTCTTTATCCTAGTGATAAAGGGGGAAAAAGGGAGGATGGACCCAGAGAAAGACATGAACTCGGTTATGGTGGCGAGGAGGGGAGAATTTTTATGAGTTTGCTTCTCTTCTGCCAGTGTAATGTGAAGCCAGGTCATCTACCGAGATCTGAGAGCGTGGAAGACCAGTGGTTGGCATATGTGTTGGGACTTTGAAATGAGAGAATGGCAGGCATTTGAAGAGTGGGGACACCAGTACAGAGAAGTGACTAAGATGACCAGGTAGTCTTGCGGGCCCATTTGAGATTTGTGGTTATGAATTTAAACTGAGGGGAATTGTCTGGTAGTCGGGTGGTTAGGACTCCCTGCTTTCACTGTTGAGGGCGAGGTTTCAGTCCCTAGTTGGAGAACTAAGATCCCACAAGCTGTGCACCTTAGCCAAAAAAAATTTTTAAAGTTAAGTAAGATCTTTCACCATACTTGTGGTTTTTCTCCAGCATATCTGTCTGAGTATAGGTGAGGATGTTGGAAATGCTAAATGTCATTTTTTTCAAAATATATACATAGGTATTTCTTCAGAGACACTAAATGGCTCTAAACAAACAAAGACAAGGTTTGAATTGCAAAGTTTTTAATGAAAATGTTTGTATTTTTACAGTATGCATCATTTTATATCTGTGGTTAACTAGCAATTATTTCAATACTTGCAGACTCATCTGTCTCTGAATTTGTCTTAATGCATTTATCTGTGCTAATGAAATTAAGAAAAAGCAACAGTTCATCTAATCCCTCTTTATATTCCTTCATGATCAGTAAGATGCATAAATGATCTTGTTTTAATTAAGAACTGAATGTACTGGAGATATATTAGATAATTAAGAGTTTAGACAAATATTCACCAGCATTAGTTTCATTAGCAAACTGGAAAATATTATAGGCCTAATATCAAACAATTAACACATTAGATAAACATTGAGCCTCTTAGAAGACCGTATGCTCCTGCTTCTGTGAAACCATTGTTTGCTTGAAGGAACGGGGTATAAGCTTTCACTCAACTATTACTTTCTTAATACGAAAAAGAGACAAAAGGAGCTGAAGAACGATAACTCCACAGTTACAGGGTGCAACCCTCAACATAACTGCTGACGTCATGGTCTCGACAATGACTTTTCCATGCCACCCTGTGGAGAAAGATGAAACAAATGGTAATAAGGCTAAAACATAGCTTCATTGTAATGTACATACTTCAAATCCTTTAGGAGAACAAAATAGTTCATCAGCACATGAAATACAAGCTATAGACAAATCCAAGTATTGTTATTTGTTAACTGGAGATATGTATACAAAGGACTTCGCATCTCCCCCAAACCTTCACTAGAGCACAGAATGCTGAACACAAATGTTGAGTCCTGTGTGTTCACAACACGAGTGCATTCCACATTTACTCAATTCCAAAAATTATTTCAAGATATGACAAGGAATTAGTATTATTTGTAGAACTGAAAGTGCTGCACTCAATATGCCAGCAAATTTGGAAAACTCAGCAGTGGCCACAGGACAGGAAAAGGTCAGTTTTCATTCCAATCCCAAAGAAAGGCAATGCCAAAGAATGCTTAAACTACCACACAATTGCACTCATCTCACACACTAGTGAAGTAATGCTTAAAATTCTCCAAGCCAGGCTTCAACAGTACATGAACCGTGAACTTCCAGATGTTCAAGCTGGTTTTAGAAAAGGCAGAGGAACCAGAGATCAAATTGCCAATATCCGCTGGATCATCGAAAAAGCAAGAGAGTTCCAGAAAAACATCTATTTCTGCTTTATTGACTATGCCAAAGCCTTTGACTACGTGGATCACAATAAACTGTGGAAAATTCTGAAAGAGATGGGAATACCAGACCACCTGACTTGCCTCTTGAGAAACCTGTATGTTGGTCAGGAAGCAACAGTTAGAACTGAACATGGAACAAGAGACTGGTTCCAAATAGGAAAAGGAGTACGTCAAGGCTGTATATTGTCACCCTGCTTCTTTAACTTATATGCAGAGCACATCATGAGAAATGCTGGGCTGGAGGAAGCACAAGCTGGAATCGAGATGCCGGGAGAAATATCATTAACCTCAGATATGCAGATGACACCACCCTTATGGCAGAAAGTGAAAAAGAACTAAAGAGCCTCCTGATCAAAGTGAAAGAGGAGAGTGAAAAAGTTAGCTTAAAGCTCAACATTCAGAAAACTAAGATCATGGTATCTGGTTCCATCACTTCATGGGAAATAGATGGGGAAACAGTGGCTGACTTTATTTTTCTGGGCTCCAAAATCACTGCAGATGGTGATTGCAGCCATGAAATTAAAAGATGCTTACTCCTTGGAAGGAAAGTTATGACCAACCTAGACAGCATATTGAAAAGCAGAGACATTACTTTGTCAACAAAGGTCTGTCTAGTCAAGGTTATGGTTTTTCCAGTGATCGTGTATGGACCCGAGCGTTGGACTATAAAGAAAGCTGAGAGCAGAAGAATTGATGCTTTTGAACTGTGAGGTTGGGGAAGACTCTCGAGAGTCCCTTGGACTGCAAGGAGATCCAATCAGTCCATCCTAAAAAAATCAGTCCTGAATATTCATTGCAAGGACTGATGGTGAAGCTGAAACTCCAATACTTTGGCCACCTGATTCGAAGAGCTGACTCACTGGAAAAGACCCTGATGCTGGGAAAGATTGAGGGCAGGAAGAGAAGGGGAGGACAGAGGATGAGATGGTTGGATGGCATCACCAACTCAATGGACACGGGTTTGGGTGGACTCCGGGAGTTGGTGATGGACAGGGAGGCCTGGCGTGCTGTGGTTCATGGGGTCGCCAAGAGTCGGACACGACTGAGCGACTGAACTGAACTGAAAAACTCTAGAATCCCCTAAAATAAATTGAGGAATAAAAGAATTAGATTCTGAATCAGTTAAAATAGATTGTTTCTATGGAATACATTGTTTAGTATAAATCTAAAGCTGTGATTTTCAGTTGTCAGTAGCATACTCTTGTCTTTGAGAACATTTCCTCCCTTCTCTCAGAAGAGTAGGGTAAAACAGCTCTCACCTGGGACTTTTTTTTTCTGTTAAGACTCTGCCCCCTTCCAATGCTGAGGGAGTGGTTTCGATTCCTGGTGGTGGGGTGGGAGGCTAAAATCCCACATGCCCTGCAATGCTGCCAAAAACCCCCAATTCTTCCTGAGTCCCACCTATTTTTAGTGGCACCTAATGGCATGTGGTTCCCTGTCCAACATCCGCTGCGTTAGAAGCACAAAGTCTTATCAAAGGACCACCAGGGAAGTCCCCAGTTCTCCTTTTTAATGCTTAACACAAACCATGCTCTGTAACAGGAACTTACATAATGTTGTAGGTCGATTATATTTCAAACACAAACAAACAAATAAAGGAACAACTCACAGTAAAAGAGATCAGATTAGGAGGAGAAGGGGACAACAGAGGATGAGATGGTTGGATGGCATCACCAACAAGATGGACATGAGTTTGAGCAAAGCTCCCGGAGTTGATGATGGATAGGGAAGCCTGGTGTGCTGCAGTCCATAGGGTAGCAAAGAGTCCAAAATGACTGAGGAACTGAACTGAACTTATGGTTACCAGTGGAGGGTGTAGTGGGTGAGGTGAGGGGTGGGAAAGTGGATGAAGGCAGTTAAAGGTACTGCAACGTTCTAGGTATAAGATAAATAATAGGAATCTAATGTACAATGTGATAAATGGAATTATCGTGGCTACTGTTATATATGAAAATTGCTAAGAGAGTGAAGCCTAAGACTTTCCATCACATGTAAATTTTTTTCTTCTAATTCTTTGATTTGTATCCATATGATATGATGGCTGTTCACCAAAATTACTGTGATAATAATTTCATGATGTATGTTAGCCAAGTCATTCTGCTGTACACCTTAAACTTCTACAGTGCTGTGTATCAACTACATCTCAATAGAACAGGAAGGAGAAAAAAAAACATGAACAACATACCATGCTGTAATGCCTTGCTCCCTGACAATCTGCTTTGCACATTTTACAGCTTTAGCGATGTCATTTTCCATTAATTCTGAAAAGGAGATTGTGAGAAATGAAAACAACATTCACAGAAATTTCTTTTAAGTTTAGGTTTGGCCAGCTTTATTCTCTTATGTTGAGGAAAGAGCAATTAAAAGTATGTTTTAAGAATTCATGTATCTGTGAATATTGGGGGAAAACTCTTTTTCCATCTTATTTGACATGAAAAGAAGTATTCTCTTTCTCATTTACCAAAGTCACTGGAAGCTTCTATCACATTATTAACTAATGTGATAGAAGGTTCTCTTTTACAAGGGATTATAAAATCAAAATAAAACAAACAGACATGCAGAAACCAGTCTAGCAGTTTTTTGCTCACCAACTCTACTACTAGAAGTTTATCCTAAAGAAATAATAAGAGATGCACTAGAATGTGTGTACCAGATGTTCCATAACAATTATTAAAAGGGGAAAATACAGCTTGAGTGCTTAACAGTGTGATTTGGATTGATAAATTATAGAATATTTATTTAGTGGAATTTATTCATATTGAAATATAATAAAGATTGGCATTTGTTGATAAAAATAATTTTGTACAATAAAGAGCACGTTGTAAAGTAGTAAGTTTAGTACAATTTCTATTTTGTTGAAACACATTGCTTACATGTTCATATGTGAGTACAGATAAGTGTAATTTAGCTTTATATTCATGCCCATGAGTGATGTATATTCTGAAAGAAACTGCGGGTACCAAAAGTTGCCAGCAGTCATACATCTCAGAGTAGTAAGAATATTTACTCAATGACAACATATTATTGCATAATACAAAATATTTTAAAAGAAAATTAATTGGATACAAAAGAATATTCTTAGACTAATGTTCTCATTAAGAATTTTAATATTTAAAAATTTAACAATACAAATTTTGTAATAGTTTTCCAATATTTTATGCACTAAAGATTCTATATCTCTATTTTAAAAGGAACTCAATAGAATCTTTTTTTCACTGCAATTAAACAGATTAACTTGTCAGAATGACAATATTTATACAGGAACTGTATCTTATGGAGATGCAAGCTAAAGAATTTAGAAATGAAATGTCATAATGTTTCTAATTCTATTTAAATCACTCAGCAAGAAAGAAACCCCATATATATGTATAATTTTGGGGGAAGAACCTTGGAGAAGGGAAAGGCTACCCACTCCAGTGTTCTGGTCTGGAGAATTCCACGGACTGTAGAGTTCATAGGGTCGTAAAGAGTCGGACATGACTGAACAACTTTCACTTTCATACATAATTTATATACTAAAAGAAGTAAATATGAAAAAATATTTAAAAATGTTAAAGTACGTGATGAATATATTGATGCCTATTAATGTTTCTAAATTACCATTTTTTTAATATTTCATCATTAAAAGTAAAAATAATTTTTTTAAATGACCACATGTATTCCTCCTCTTTGTTTAACTAGTAATTCTTTGTTTTCCAATAAAGGAGAGTAGTTTAAAAAAAAAAGACCACACAACCAAATTACCCCTAAACCTCCCCAAACAAGATAAGTAAGAGGAATGGTATTGTTCTCTACAAAGCATCAACAAGTCTAATTATAATAAAGTCATAGGTCATTCCAGAAACTCTTGATGTTAGCAAACAAGCAACTTTTTATCATACCAGCTCTTTAATTTCTTACTTTAGAAATTAGGAGGAGGATAATAGGAAGATTCTAGAAATTAATATGGAGCTTTTCTAGGTCTCTGATGAGCTCTTCAAGACATTTTCATTTGTATTGAATCTCTATTCTTATGGGTAAAACCAGACGGGCCCTGTGTCATCACTCAATGTTCATCTTGTCTTACCGCTGCAGGATACATGACAGCCGTCAACTGCGTCAGGGGTTTCGCCATTATTACACCACCATTTGCTGTTGATCTGAAATATCCCATAATCAGTGCTTTCACTGCTAGGATTGTAGTTTGTAGCTTGTGTGTTATAATCGCTTTCCCATTTGGTCAAACACAACCCTGAAAAAAATGTATTTTTAGTCAAAAAACAACAACAGGACATGACTTATACTTCATAGACAAATCAGTTCTTCTAAACAATAATATTTTACTAATGACTTTTTTAAGTATTAATATAAAGAAACATTTTCCTTGCAAAATATTTTAACACTTTCATGTTAAAGGGTCCTTAAGAGAATTTTTCTATTAGCAAGTCATTTGGTAATAATAATGAAACAAAATAACACATTTTTAAAGATATTAAACTAGCTCTTCCCGTGCTCCTATCCCTCAGGTAAGATTGACCATAGAACAGAAAAATCAACAGGGTTGTCGAATGGGTTTGGTCTTTATCAGTAGATGTATATACTATCGGAATAATGCTTTTTATTAGGAAAAATATGATTTTCTGGGATAAAGAAAAAATTTTAGCATATCTAAAGGTGGATTTGGATATAAAATTAGAATCTAGACAACAGGAATCATAAAACAGGAAAAACTATATCATGCATCTATCCATCTAGCCATTTGCTCATTCTTTCAAAAATAGTTATAGAGGGGAAATGTCTGAGTTCAAATTGAAAGATACAGTGGTGACCTTGACAAATATGGACTAAAATACAGAATAATTTTTACTTAATGCACATCTTGGATTCTGAGGAAGAAAATGAAAAATAATCAATCAACTTGAGTGAAAATAATAAAATGTCATTTCTTGCTGCATTTCAGGGATTCTTATATGGATATTGACTGAAGGGAAATAGGTTCCTACTGTTCTTGTTTTATGAATTCAATGTAATTTTTTGAAAAAGTATTGTTCTTAAAAGCCCAACATCTTGGTAGGAGTATAAAAATGAGAAAAATACTGCCTTACTCAGGTTTGCAGAACCCAAGTTCCAAACTGGAAATGGCTAGAGTCAGACACCAAGGGCTTGAAAGAGATATCCCAGGTGTTGAAACATTTTATCATCAGCCTACAAGTGCCTGCTGGCAAATTTAGTGGCACTAGAGGAGTACAGGGGGACCTGGCATGTTTAGAATGATATAGAATTTGACCCTCCCATTCTTCAATCCTCACCTGGTACATCTGATTCCAAAGGAGCAAGTTGATGTTTTTAACCATGGTAAGTGTACAAACCCTCCAAGAAAGAAAAAGTCCGTTCACTCAAAGTCCCTTGCTTATTATTCATCCTCTGTTAGTCCCACACCTGGTTAACAGTTTGGAAGGAGAAAGAAGAGTTAACTTACAGTTTGCCAGACTGACTCCCTCATAGTCATCCAGTCCAAGTTCCTTCAGAGTTCTGGCAAGCTCACATCTCTCAAAGACCTTGCCCTGGACAGTGACAGAAAGGAGGAGAAGCCCCAGAGTAATAAGAGTCTTCATGTTGACTGAGAAGCCAGATGTCCAGACTGACCAGGGTGAGCAGGACTTGCTATTTAACATCTTTTCACTTCCCTCTTATCTCACTGGTTTGGTGGCTCCGCCCTCTGAGACATGTGGAAAACAGATTTTATTGGTCCACACACTTGTAAAGTTTTCCTTCTTATCTTCGAAGAGATATATTCTGACATCGTAAGAATTAGTCTGCAAAAAATAATGAAATGACATTGCTTAAAGACATTTCTCAGGAAGAACTGAAGTTAGCATTATTGCCAAAAGAGGAACTTCCTCTTATTTTATTATGAAGTTGAACAAGTATAAAGAAAAAAAACCTGAATGAACATTTTACCCAACTGAAAATGAGCTCCCATTTGATTAACATTAATTTACATTAAAGTGTTTTGCATATTGTCTTTATCTTTTTCACTTATAATTATTTTATATACACTTTTCACAAAGAACGTGACACTCTTGTTGTTCTGACTGGTATATAGCACAGCACCATGTTGATCACAGATTCCTATACTCACTCTTTCGGTATCTATTGTAAATTCTTAATTTATAAATCAATGTTTTACTATGATAAGTAAGCCTCATGTGAACAACGTTCCTAACTCCTTTCTAACAAAGCCTTACTTCACATTTCCATATTAGAACATAAAGGGTCATTGTAAAGCAAGGGAACTTTATAGTAAAACCTACAGAAGATTAACAGAATATTTCACTCCAAAATCTTCCACTTTGACACAAATATTATTTTGAGCTGAAGGCAATGGAGAAAAAGCAGATCAAAGACAAGTTCTCTGTCCTCCCCTCATTTTCCGGAAAGCAGAACGTAAATTTGTGCATAAATTAATCACCAACAACCCTGAACACTTATCAGCCCTAATACAGCCCCAGAGGACTCTACAGAACAAACATTAGTACTAGTTACTATCTGCCATTAGTTTCAAATGTATTTACCTTCCCAAAATTTGATACACTTGGAAGCCTACCACTTTTTTCCTCTCTGTAGTCACTCCTCTAATTATATACTGTTCTTTGGTTAAGATGGTCTGTAAGTCCAAATTCCAGCTACTTCTTTGAGTTATTTATCCCCGCATTTCTCATAAGTCTACATGAGACGTACATGTTAGTACACTTGTTTCCTTTTCTCTTGTTAATCTGTATTTTATTACAGAGCTCCAGCCAAAACCAGAAAAGAGTAAAACGAAACACGTTTCCTCCTGTACAGTTTCTAGTATTGTAGATGGGACAGTGAAAACCCAGAACACTCCCCTCTCCCTGGAGACTGAATGAGACAGGACAGCTGACAACAGACCAGCAGAAGGTAAGAATTCTTACCATGTCGGTCTCCCAGCTCTCTGTCTGTAGTGCACAGTCAAGAGAGGAGGATAAAACTTTCTCCTTGTCCCTTCCTTTCTGAATTCACAGCAGCAAGAGAAAAACATTTGTGAAAATAGATCTTGAATTGAGGCTCTTGTGAACATGGTTTTGGTAATCAACACCTATGGTTATTGATCCTTAGCCTCCCAGAAAGAGTCATGTTTTCCTTTGTCCCTTTCATTTGTTATAACGAAAAATCATCAGATGAGAATCTCCAATTGTTTTGTTTTATATCCTGAGAATTTGGCTTTGTAACCAGTGAAACTATTCCCGCTGGTTTCTGCTGCTTGGGAACACAGGTTGTCTGTCAGGCTTGCATCAGCAGCTAGCCAGCCAGCTAGGAGCTGAAGACATGAAGTGACAGGCAACATTCTCTTTGTCCAAACATGCTGCCTCTCAGAGGAGTTTGTCTTAAAAAAGGGTCTCAGTTCATAAGGGGACTTTATAGCCTCTACTTTCATTGTCTGGTTTGGGAAGGAAAAACTCTCATCCTAATATCACCTTTCTGGTAGCATAGGTTAGGAGGTCAGTTATTTAAGGTGTCCCACTTTGTGGGAGATAGAGCTTTCTTTGTCACCTGAGATGAGGAAGGTCTTTGTTTCTTAGGCTTTCTCTGGAGAGGTTCTGCATCTTGAGAGGGCTACATTTCTTAGAGGACACCTTTCGTGTCCATAGTGAATTCACTCAGTCGTGTCTGACTCTTTGCAACCCCATGGACTGTAGCCCGTGAGACTCCTTCATCCATGGAATTTTCCAGGCAAGAGTACTGGAGTGGGTTGCCATTTCCTTCACCAGGGAATCTTCCTAACCTAGGGATTGAACCCGGGTCTCCCGCATTGCAGGCAGATGTTTTACCATCTGAGCCATCCTAATATTGGTTTTAAGCCATAAAAAGACTCACTGGTTTGGAGTCAGAGTTGAAAGAGGTATATTGAAGATCTGAACTTTTACATCAAAAAGGATTTTTAAGAGAGCTTGCATTTTAAACAAAGGTCCTGTTTTTACCTATGGTAAGATCCTATTGAAAAGAAAAGAAAAAGAAAGACAAAGATAGTTACAGAAAAACATCTTGTTTACTTTAGAAAATAAAGCAAAACAAAACACTTTGTTAACAAGATTAAAAGAAGATCAGAGAATAAATGTCAAAACCTGCATACATCACTCAAGGAGGTTTAAAATTTACATAAATATTGATTGCCAGGAAACAGTTTGACAAAGGTTCAGAAAATGCACAGGAAGTCTTGATGTATTGTCTGTTAATTTGTAGGAGGATCCCACCATGTCCAGACTGTCCTATAGTCTGGATTGCGCTACAAAAAAAGTAAAAAGAAACTTAAAATATTATTGAACTATCCTATTATAAAAAAAAAGAAAAATGTTACAGGAATAGGCTTAGATTTCTGATAATAGGTAAATATGCCCCTGAGTTCCTTCTTAGATTAAGCCCTACAATTCTTTCTCAGTACTTTGGAAATATTGACCTTACCATATCTTTGAAATGTAAACATGCAAAGAGAAAATTGTTGCCTAATGCAAGCATGAGACGGGAAAAAGAGATTTGAAAAATAAACTATTATTTCATATTTTCATAAGCTCCCTTGATCCAGATTTTCTTGACAGCTTCCATAAGATTATCTTTTAAAGACAAGTAAAAATCTTAATAGTCTTTTACACAAATCTTGGTAAAAGGCGCCAGCCATCTGAGGGGAAAACTTGTTCCATCTGCCAGAAACACCATTTAGATCCAACTATTCTTTTATAAGCTATTGAGTTTTGTACTACTGTACCTGAAATGTGACTAAAATGTTGAAATGAAAGCTATGAGATCTGTGTTTGCATCTGTCTATATGTCTATGTATATCTATATTTGTATGTTATATATATGTGATATTTCTCTCCCTCTGGATAGTATTCCTAAAAACTTGTGCTCTATTTAATTGGCTTAAAGAAAATAGAAGCATTTGTATGAGTTAAGACTAGCTTGATATTTTCCTGAAAGTCCAGTGGCTAAAACTCTAAGCTCCAATGCAGGGTGCCCATGTTCATTCCCTGGTCTGGGAACTAAATCCCACATACTGCAAATAGAGATCCTGCATGCCACAACTAAGACCTATAACTAAGCCAAATAACTAAGTAAATAACTAAGGAGCCAAATAACTAAGTAAATATTTTTTTAAAAATAAAATGAATCAGCTTTGTCAAATAAATTTCTGTTATCTCTACTAGATGCTTGAGATGATAAAATTATAAATTCAATCTAAGAACTCAGTTTACAATAAAAATGATTTTCTTCATATATGTCAGTATGGTAGAGAAAAAAGCCATGTGTAAATTTTAAGTTTCTTTCCTTCTGTGATTTTTGCTACTTGCCTGGTTTTTCAACAAGAAAAGTAACTCAAAATGATGGCTGATTTTTAATATCTCATGAAAGTTTCATGGCAACTCAAGCATAATTGTTAAGAACACATGAATTAAATGGATATAAGTGAGCAAAAGGGTCTTCCCTGGTGGCTCAGATGGTAAAGAATCTGCCTGCAATGCAGCTTTGATCCCTGGGTTGGGCAGATCCCCTGAAGAAGGACATGGAAACCCACTCCATTATTCTTGCCTGGAGAATCCCATGGACAGAGGAGCCTGGTGGACTACAGTCCATGGGGTTGCAAAGAGTTGGACACGACTGAGTGACTAACTACTACTACTACTAAGTGGGAAAAAGGTTTATAAATGAATTTTACACCATCATTATATTTTATAAAATACATCTACTTAAAAATAGCTTTCAAAATCTTTTTGTAACCTTAAACTTAAGATGAATATTCATTGGATATGTAGATCCTTTCTAGAAAAGAGAAAGTACTGAAACATTAATTGTCAAACATTCATTTAAGATTATCTGCTTTTAACTTCATATTAGAGAAATGAAGATATCTGGGTCTGTTAATAACATGCTCTTTTTGCCACTTTAAAAAGATGTACATTAAAAAGGCATGTGGCTTTAGAATTTCCAAAATGATGTATTCCTGGGAATTCTCTGGTCATCTAGCAGTTAGGAATTGGTGCTTTCACTGCCAGGGCCCAAGTTCAATCCTTGGTTGGGGAACTAAGATCCTGAAAGTCACCCTGCTCAGCCATAAAATGAATACATAAAAAATAAAAAGAGCAATAAGTTAGAATATGGGGGTTCTAAGCACAGGGTTCTAATACAGGAGAGATAAAAAGATAAATTATTGAGATGAAGGGAGAAGAGTTCCTGTGAATTCCCTCGGGAAAAACTTAAAGATAGCCTGGAATGTGTGAACCTGTTGAAAGGAGTTTGACAACTCTGGCTGAAACTTTGGGTAATGAATTAATACACAAATTACTGACTAGTTCAAAATTGGGAAAGGAGTACAAGGCTGTATATTGTCACCCTGCTTATTTAACTTATATACAGAGTACATCATGTGAAATGCTGGGCTGGACGAAGCAGAAGCTAGAATAAAGATTACCGGGAGAAATATCAATAATCTCGGATATGCAGATGACACCACCCTAATAGCAGAAAGCAAAGAGGAACTAAAGAGCCTCTTGATGAAGGTGAAAGAGGAGACTTAAAACTCAACATTCAAAGAACTAAGATTGTGGCATCTGATCCCATTCATGGCAAATAGAAGAAGGAAAAGTGGAAACAGTGACATATTTTATTTTCTTGGGCTCCAAAATCACTGCGGATGGTGAGTGCAGCCATGAAATTAAAAGATGCTTGCTCCTTGGAAGGAAAGCTGCGACAAACCTAGACAGTGTATTCAAAAGCAGAGACATCACTTTGCTGACAAAGGTCTGTCTAGTCAAAGCTATGGTTTTTCCAGCAGTCATGTATGGATGTGAAAGTCGGATCATAATGAAGACTGAGCGCTGAAGAACAGAAGCTTTTTAATTATGGTGCTGGAGGAGACTCTTTGAGAGTCCCTTGGACAGCAAGAAGATCAAACCAGTCAATTCTAAAGGAAATCAAACCTGAATATTCATTGGAAGGACTGATGCTGAAGTTGAAGCTCCAGTACTTTGGCCATGTGATGCAAAGAGCCAACTCATTGGAAAAGACCCTGATGCTGGGAAAGATTGAAGGCAAAAGGAGAAAGGGGTGGTGGAGGATGAGATGGTTAGATAGTATTACCACTGAATGGAATTAATCTGAAAAAACTCTGGGATATAGTGGAGGACAGAGGAGCCTAGTGTCCTATAGTCCTAGGGGCCACAAAGAATACATGATTTATTGAATGAACAACAACATAATTCATACAAGTGTCTTAAACGTAAGTATTATGTCCATTTTACAAATAAAAATATATGTGTCCCAGAGAAGAAAAGTCTCCTGCCCAAAGACAGGTAGTGGTAGACCTGGGATTTAGATTCAGATCATCTCAATGGTCTTTTCAGTTTACCACATTACTTTGAAGTTGAAGTGAAAGGGAAGGAATTCTATCGCTATGCAATTCTCACCCCCTAACATGCTGTAACTTCTTTATCTACCATGTTTAGTTTCTGATACAGTTGTGCAAACCCATTTTATGTATTGATTTTTAAAGTGTAATTTTTCTTTAAGAGATTGATCCCACACCAGGAATGCCACAGAACAATTAGAGACTATTTAAATAACAAAATTCTTAAAGTGTGCACAACTGATAACTGAGGAAAGCTTGATTTCTTTGTGCATACTTTCTTTGTACTATTATTTCTGTTATCTTTAAAGGTTCATGGTCAATACAATTAGAACTTAGGCTGGATCTCACTTTTCCTTTTCACATTATGAGCAAACATTTCCCTTCCCATACAGGTCAGGTTCAAAAATCCTTTCTCAATTTACGTAACAATTGGGCACTCATCAATGAAAAATTATTTTTCAAAAAGGTGATAAAGCATAATCTTGTTTACAAAGAGAATGAAATGTTCCCTTTTTAGTTTCCTCTTTCCAGAAGAGAATTCTGATTTTATTTCTCTGTTAAGCATTACTTTTTGATTTAAGATTAGGTTTGATCTTTTTATTTGTGCAGCTGCATAGTCATTCAATTTCTTTCTTGAACTAGAAAGCTATGGTTTCAATCTGTAATTTAGCTCTAGTAACATCACAAAATTTTGGGGTAGGAGAGAAGAAATTGTTGCAAATAAGGTCATGTACTTGGGTTGTATTTTTTCTCTCTCAACAAACAAACCTTTTATTGCTACCCTTAGGAACCGAATAAGATAATGTGCTCAACTTCTTATTAACAGCAATTTACCTGTACACATTGAATTGAAGATGAAACACTCCAAGTTGTTTAAGATTTTTTAAAAATTTATTTTCTCACCCCAACCCCTCACCTCAAGCCAATATCATACCTCTGTGAGGTAGCTGGTTGTTGGCATGGGAGTGGTCTATTTCCAACTCAGTCAAATAGAAGCTGAACTCACAAACATGGCACCATTTTCACAGAGTCTAACATGATTTGACCACAAAGATGATGAGGGCTAGTATCAGTGCCTTACAGATTTATTTTAGGAAATAGTTTCCTTGACTACTGATTCAATAAGATTTTCTAAGATTTATTTTTAATTGGAGGATAATTGCTTAACAATATTGTACTGGTTTCTGCTGTATAACAATGTAAATTAGCTATAAGTTTACATATATCCCCTTACTCTTGAGCTTCCCCCCAACCTCAAAAGGATTTTCAGTTAAAGAGCAATTTAGTAAATCAGAAATATCATGTGAATATAAAATGGTAAACTTAAACCTGCTAAAAAAAAAAAATGAATGGACGTTTCAACATCTAGGAAGTTAAGGTACTTTTAAGTTTCCTCATAAGTATACTATCTTCTAATTGGAAAGTTCACACAAACTCACTTATACATACATGCATGACTACTAATTTTCTTGAAAAATAATGGGAATAAAATAAGCCTAAATATAGAAACCTGGAGAAGGAAACGGCAACCCACTCCAGTATTCTTGCCTGGAGAATTCCAAGGACAGACGAGCCTGAAGGGCTACAATCCACGGGGTCACAAAAAGTTGGACACGACTGAGTGAATGCATTTAAAATATCTTCCTCATGTAAAAGTTCAATCCACTGCAAGTCAAATATCCTCTGGGTAGTCAGCATGTGAAATCTGGTTAGGATCTGAATTTCATGATGGGACTACTGACTTAGCTTTCTAAGCAGTCTTCTTCCCTCCATTTTCTCTTCCCTCCAACCCACTCTTCATCCAGAGCATGCCAACCTTGAACTCAGAGGACTCGGCCTTTATAACACACGTATGTCAACCACATGTCACCTATGACTTTATTGTCTATCCTGAGGTTTGCTGTCATGTCCTTGTATTCATCATGATGAGCTACTTGAGGTCTTATGCTCCTTTAAGGCTTCTCCTCTGCTTTCTCAGAAAGAAGGACATTCATATGTATAGTGTAGACATTCAACAAAATTGGTAAATTCCCTGTATATAAATATACTCCACCTGCAATTAAGGTACTACACTCCTTGACCATCTGGGTTAAAATAATGTTTTGATATTACAAATGATGCAGGGAAGTAATGCAAGCTTATAAATAAATATCAGCCACAAACTACAGCCATGGCTTCCACAGCTTCCCTGGTGGCTCAGATGGTAAAGAATCTGCCTGCAAAGTGGGAGACCTGGTTCGATCCCTGGGTTGGGAAGATCCCCTGGAGGATGGCATGGCAACCCACTCCAGTATTCTGGCCTGGAGAATCCCTTGGACAGAGGAGCCTGGTAGGCTACAGTCCATAGGGTCACAAAGAGTCAGACACAATTGAGCGACTAAGCACACACATAGCACATAAACTACAGAAGGATGTGCTTCTCCAACATGAGAAAGCAATTACAAAAGATAGCCTAGAATTTTAAAGACAGAATCACTTTTTAGATAAAGTTAACTCAGATTCTGAAAGAAATTAGGAATAAGACAACTTACTTTGGGGGCTTCTCAGATGGTGCTATTGGTAAAGGATCTGCCTGCTAATGCAAGAGACTTTGGGTTCAATCCCTGGGTCTGGCAGATTCCCTGGAGGAGGAAAATGGCAACCCACTCTGATATTCTTGCTGAAAAATTCCATGGACAAGAGGAGCCTGGTGGGCTGCAGTCCATGGGATTGCAAAGAGTCAGACATGACTGAGCTATTAAGCACACCAACAAACCTAGAATTTTAAAGACAGAATCATTTTTTAAATAAAGAGTTAACTCAGGTCTCTGAAATAAATTAGAAATAAGACCATATGTTTGAGATACAGGATTACTCAGGATAATATATGTAAAATCTTTGAAGGTATGATTCATCATTAAAGTTAGTAAAGGAAAACAATTTTATACTTCAATTGTCAAGAAATTATGCATGATTATTATTATTATTAGGGAAAAAGTTCCTATGTAATATTTGGTTATGAATTTAGGATTTCTTCCAGTTGTTAATTCGATGAATAATAGAAGTTGATTGAATATTTTCTAGGTAAGAGGTACTGTATTAAAGCTGAGGATACCAAGGTGAAAAGGCATAATTTTTTTTCTCTGCAAACCAACAATTACAATGGCAACCCACTCCAGTATTCTTACTGGGATAATCCCATGGGCAGTGGAGCCCAGCAGGCTGCAGACCATGGGGTTGCAAAGACTCAGACATGATTGGGCGACTAACACTCACTCACTCACACACAATAGTTGTTTACTGTTGGTTTGCTCAAAGGACTGATGGAGCAAGGAGAGGGATCTGAAATTTGTGCGGAAGAGACAATGAAGGCTTCACAGCATTTAAGATGAATGAGAACTGGAGGACGAATAGGATTTTGTTAGGTGGATAGTTGGAGTAGCAGATTTGTTATAGGAACCTTCCAGGTCTGGTTCTCTCTCCTTCCAGGCACAGGGGAAGATTATACTTCCCTATTCCCTTGAATTTAGGGAGAACTATGTAATTCTGGCCAATGAGCTACGGGTAGAAATGATACAGGTCACTTCTAAAGTGAAAACATTTAATTGCCAGTGAAAACACTCCAGTGCTTTCTACTTACCTTGGCAACTGATGAAGTTGTATGTGTCAAAAGGTATAGTTACCTGTTGGTAAAACCTCTTGTCAGCTTGAGTGCCTGAGTGACTGAAGCAGAGCCACTTGTGGAACCATGATGGATATTGTGACATGAACAAGAAATAAATTGTGTGTTTAGTTATAGAAATTTTGGAAGTGTTTTGTTATTTCATCATTTTGATGGAGGCAAAACAATTTTAAAAGCAAAGGGAAAAGAGAACGGACAAATCTCCCATGCAAAAGTATTCCAAGAAATATACAAGGATACTCTGCCCTCAAGGAAATAGAGTATAACTTCCCACTCTTCAGTGTGGGCTGTGCATAGTGAATTCCTTCCCAAGAATACAGTATGGAAAGGAGGATAAAGGAGTAATTTTACAGCAGAGAAGCCTGACAAATGCTACTTCAGCAGTGGATCCAAGTTAATATCAACAGTAATAAGTTATTTTGATAGGAGGTATCCTAGATATCATGTGATGAAAATGATATCTGTGGCCTTCCTTCTCCAAACACATAATCCTTGACTAATCATGAGAAAAAAACATCAGACAAATCCCAGGTAAGTATTGTTTTACAGAATATCTGATCAATGTCTCTCAAAACTGTCATGGTCATCAAAAAACAAGAAAATTCTGAGAGATTATTAGAGCTAAGAGGAGCCAAAAGAACATAGCAACTAAATGTAATGTGGTGCTCTGGAGAGGATCTTAGAAAAAGGTAATTTCATAAAACCTAGGGAAATCTGAAAAAAATATGAACTTTATTTAGTAATAACATTCTGATATTGGTTCATTGGGGTTTCCCTGGTGGCTCAGTGAGTAAAGAATCCGCCTGCAATGCAAGAGATTGCCTGCAGGAGACCAGGGTTCAATCCCTGGCTCAGGAAGATCCCCTGGAGAAGGGAATGGCAGTCCACTCCAGTATTCTTTCTTGGGAAATCTCATGGATAAAGGAGACTGGTGGGCTACAGACCATGGGGTCACAAGGGTCAGACGTGATTTAGTGACTAAACCACCACAATTTTTCATTAATTGTAACAAATGTACTACACTGATGTAAAATGTTAATAATAGGAGAAAGTGGGTTTGGTGCATACAGAAACAATATGCACTATCATAGCAACTTTAATGTAAATCTCAAACTATTCTAAAATTAAAAGTTTATTTTAAAAAAGAGGTGTAAGAAAGAATATAATATGTTCTGAAAATTCCTTTTGAAGTAGGGAGAGGAAGTTAAGAGTTTGTTTAGGTAGGCAAAAGATCTTTTATACTATTCAAAGGAGACTCAACTTGCAAATTGTATAAGCTGGGTGAGGGATTCCTAGAAGATCTGTGGATGGGCTTCAGGGGTGTTGCAAAACCTCTTGAGTTGTATAAGATTATATTGTGTGTATGTGTATATGTACATTTTCCTCAGAAGAAAGTTAGAAGCTTTAATTTTCACTTATTCTTAAAGGGAAAAGCACCTAAAATATGTTAATAATCATTGTTGAAAGTAATGTTGAAACTGAAATATTTTGAGCAAGAGATATGAAACAATTCTATTTTGTGTGTAAAAAAGATCCCTTCTTGGTAGTCCAGACTAAAATGATAATGTGTATGTGTTTGGAGAAGGAAGGCAGAAGCTAAAGCCAAGATGGTAGTAAAGACCATGATCTTCAGACTCTTTTGATTGTAGTCTACTTTGTAGCAGGAAGAAATGACCCCAGGAGATATTTTACCCTACTATTGCTGCTTTCCTGAGAAAAAAATTACTGAGTCATAGGATGAAATGTCATTTTTTTGTAAACCAAGGCTTAATGGGATTATATATACATCTACTTTATCATTAAGGTTGTGAATGGCTAGTATTTGAATAAAAATGCATATATGTCTTTAAGGGTATCTATAAACCTAAAGCACTATGATGAAAGCTACACTTATGGGAAATTATAGTTAAAAAGCAAAAGAGCAGGAACTTAAAACCATGACACTGATACGAAGGCTTCTATTCTGAAAATAAGGGTAATTTCAACTATTGATGTACAATAACATTACATTCAGCCAGATTTCTTTGTAGGATATATTTTAATCAGTATAATTTTCCCTTTTTCTAGGCATAGGAGCTCCCTATGGTTCAGGCTGATGACATTTTTTTCTTTATCCATCAACAATCTCCTGGTGATCTCACCAGGTCCCACTGCTTTAAACACTATCTGGGCACTGATAACCTTCACACAATTATATCTCCAGCCATTAAGTCATCCCAGAATTCCAGATTCAGTTCAGTTCGGTCACTCAGTCATGTTCGACTCTTTGCGACCCCATGCAGCACGCCAGGCTTGCCTGTCCATCACCAACTCCCTGAACTTGCTCAAACCCACATCCATTGAGTTGGTGAATTCCAGATATATACTTCCAAGTGAGTACTTGATGTTTCCATTTGGAAGTCTGATCATTTTCTCAAACCCAACATACTCAATATGAAAGTTTTGGACTTACCTGGTGGCCCAATGGTTAAGAATCCACTTGCCAATGCAGGGAACATAGGTTCTATCCCTGGTCCAGGAGGATCCCACATGCTGCAAGGCAACTAAGCCCTTGCACCACAACTAGAGAGTATCCCCCACTCATTGCAACTAGAGGAAGCTTGAGCACAGCAATGAAGACACAGCGCAGCCAAAGTAAAATGAACAAATAAATAAATCTTTCTTAAGTCAAAAACTATAGAGATATCCTTGATTTCTTTCTCTCACATTCACCTCTTGTCCATCAACAAATGAAACTGGCTCTACCTTTAAAATTTACTTTACTTTACTTTACTTTAATTTCTCTCCTGTTGATTCATGGTTCTGGGACCTAGAAGTAGGAAATTTGAATGTAGCCATATTCTTTCTGAAAACTGTACTCAATCCTCATCTCCTCCTAAAACTGTAAAACTCCTGGATGAAAACATAGGAGAAAAACTTGATGACCTTGGATCTGGCAATGATTTCTTGGATAAGACACCAAAAACACAGGCAACAAAAGCAAACAGATTAGTGGGTTCATATCTTAAAAACTTGTACACATTAAAGTAAATAATCAACAGAATGAAAAGGCAACTATGGAATGGGAGAAAAACTGTAAATCATATTATCTGATAAAGGGTAATATTCAGCATATACAAAGAACTCTTAATAGCTCAAGAACAAAATGATTAACCTGATTAAAGAATGGGTAAAAGAGGGACATCCCTGGCAGTCCAGTGATTATGACTCCACTTTCCACTGCAGGGGGCATGGGCTTGATCCCTGGAATGGCCAACAAGCCTATGAAAAGATGATCGTCATCAGTAATCACTAGAGAAATTCATATGAAACTAAAAATGAGATATCATCTCATACGCACTAGGATGGCCATTATAAAAACAAGATAAAACAAAACCCAAGCAACAAATAAAATAAGCATTGGTGAGGATGTGGAGAAATTGGAATCCTTGGATGCTGCCAGTAGTATAAACAGAATAATACTGTGTGAATTCTTCTGTGACTTGCTTCTTCCAGTCAACATAATTTTAAGGTTCATGTAAGTCATAGTGTACTGTTAGAGTTCTTGTCTTCTCAGCCTGTGTAGTATTTCATTATATAGATGTCCTACTATTTATCTACTCTAATACTGGTTGACATATGAGCTGTTTCCAGTTTTTTGCTGTTAGAAATAATGTTGCTATATACATTATTGCAAATGCCCCCAAGTGCAAAGATGTGTATAGGGACATTTACTTTACAAAGTAATGCTAAACTGCTTTCCAAAGTCATTGTAATAAATTACACACTTTCCAGCAGTATTCTTCATTGCACCATACCCTGGCTAACACTTAGAACTGATTAAACTTTTTTGGGAGATCAATCTAGTAGTTGTGAAATGGCAGCTGTGATTTCAATGTGCATTTCTTAGATTACTGGTGAAGTTGGATATCATTTCATATATTTATGGACTATTTTTGTGTGTGTGAAATATCAGTTCATGCCTGTTGCTCATTTTCCTACTGGATTTCTGTCATTCTCATATAGATCTGTAGTTTATTACATATTCTTGATATTAATCCTTTGTCACTTTTGTATGTTTCAAGTATGTTTCCCCACTTTAGGGCTTGTCTTTTCTCTGCCTTTGTGGTATCTTCTAATGAACAGAAGCTCTTAATTTATTCACATTTACCAATCTTTCCTGTTATGATTTGTACTTGTATATTAAGAAATTCTTCCTTAATCTGAGGTCATAAAATTATTTTCTATATTTTCTTCTTAATAGTCTAGCTTTGCCTCTCCCATTAAGTCCACATTAATCCACCTAGAACTGATATTTATGTGTAGTATTAGGTAAAGATCTCATTTTTCTATTTCAGTGTAATCCATAGCAATTTGCATCTTAGTATAAACTCTAGTTTTCGTATACATATGGTTTCTGGTACCTCCATATTGTTCCATGGCCTATTTATTTATTCCTGTAGAAAGTCTGCACTATCTTATTATAGGCCTTCATATGTGATGGAGCAACTCTTCCCCTGTCTCTTTCTTCATTTGCTTTTAATTCCACATAAAGTTTAGAACTAAATTGTCATATCCAGTAAGATTTGAAAAACCTCTAGGAAGTTTAATAGGGTTTGCATTAATGCTAAGTCACTTTGGAGGGACTTGTCATACTTACTGCGTTACACTTTCCTGTTCATGAACTTGGTATATCTGTTGACTTTGGGTCTATGTTAGTGCCTTCCGTTAAAGGTTTAAAACTTTCTCCAAAAGAGCTTGAACCTCTTTTATTAGATTTAATACTAGCTACTTTATATCTTGTTTCTGTGTTGATGTTGTGTTCACAAAGTTTTATAACATGTCGATTCTAATACTTTATCTGTAGAATTGTTCACACTATCTCCTATCTTCTGTAAGTAAAAACCACTAAGTCCCACTGTCACATTCTCTAGATTGGCTCTTCTGATCCTAAAGTGGATTACTGCTTTGCTACTGAATCTTCTTAAATTTCTTTCCTCACCTATAAAATGAGGAGCTCCAATGGATTGATTTGATGCTTACATTAAACATACCACATGGGAAAGTGGCCAGTATGTATTAGTCTCTTCAACTGCTTTCTTCCAAGACAACACATGGTTTTCTTTCTTTATGTGCTCCTGAAATTTTGCACATCGCAGTCATTTTGAGTATTCATTGGGTATAAATTATTTCTTGACTCTCAAAGGGCAGAAAGAATATTCCTTGACTCATATCCCCTTTCCAAATGCGATGTATAGCATCAGAGTGGGCACTCAAATGCTAAAAAAGAAATAGGCTCTTTTACCTAGGGATAAAAACAAAGCAGGTATTATGTAACTAAGTAAAATTAAGCACACACTCTTATACCTACCATGAGAAATCTATTCAGAATAACATCAGCATACTATACTCTTCAAAGACACGTTAAATATATTTCGCAAATAATCTATATATAAATACAAAATATGTAGGTACAAAATTCTTTTCCTTCAAATGACTCTTTTTATGAGCACTGAGAAAATTTAGAAATATTTTCAGTATAAACATAAAAGAGGTTTTATTAACTGCTTTCATCAGAATAATGAGAATATTATTTTCCTCACCATCTGAACTTTGGGTTTGACTGTACTGCTGTGACTCAAGAGGAACAATGGATTAGAAAAGAATCTTTCAGATCTTTCTTGGATGAGAGCTTGGCTTGGATTTTTCTGTTCTTGAGTTCGCACTTAATTGGTTATATTACTTGGGGTGTGAATGCATATGCTTAACTGTTTCCTCTATTATAAGATGAAATTACTGAAGTATGACTTACCCTTTTCTTTCTTACAAAGTTATCACTAGATGGCAGTACACAAATATTTTTAAATACCTAAAATATTTTAAAATGTTAAAGAGTTTAAAACTAAGCTACTGTAAAAAAAAAAAATCACAAAATATTTTAAAAGATACCAATTTTTACCAGTAATATCAATATATTTTAAAGCACTCATTATTGAAAAAGCTGTGGAGAAATGAGTATCTTCACATATAGCTGTGGTGAAATCAGAGAGCAACTTCATGTATCAAAAATTTCAATTGTTCATACTTATTAAATCAAGCACCACAAGAAACTACTTTTTGAAAAAGATATGCATTTAGATTTACTTGTAAGGATGTCATTATAGTATCCTATATACAAATCAGAAATCTAGTGGAATAACCTGAGTACCCAATTATAAGAACTTTACACGACCTAGCTATAGTCTTTCTATAAAACTGACTTATTCACACATTTATGTCCATAAATTTCTGCTTACTAATTACATTCCATCAGACTCAAGGCATGTGTTCCTAAACTATATCAATAGTATTTTTTCCAGTGATTTCATGGCTTAGTATTACGGAAACCAACAAAATACGACTGTGAACACAATTGGTTCCAAGAAAACTTTGTTAAATGCTTTAGAAAGACTGGCTAAAGATGAGTTACTTTAAAATTCACAGTTGTGCTTGCCTTTGCAGCAAATATACAAAAATTGGAAGGATGCAGAGAAGATTAGGATAGATATCTCATCCCAGAAGTGTTCCTATAAAAGGGAGCAGAGAAGGATGTTGTCCTTGAAGGGTTATGTAGAGTCCATGGAGAGTTCTTTGTAAGATAGAAGTTTACCAGGGCAGTTTGTATGGTGATAAAAATCATCCAGCAAAGAGGGAGAAACTCAGATGCAGAAAACACTCAGCTTGAATAGGAATAGTAAGAAGGCTGCGATGAAGATTGCCTGTGGAAAAAATGAATGCTGGAAAGGATATGGAGACAGGGGAACCCTCCTACACTGTTGGTGGGAATATAAATTATTAAAATCACTATGGAGAACAGTATGGAAGTTCCTAATAAAACTAAAAATAGAGCTACTGTTGTTGTTTTTCAGTTGCAAAATCATGTCTGACTCTCTGAGGCCCCATGGACTGCAGCAGGCCAGGGTTCCTGTCCTTCACTGTCTCCGAGAGTTTGCTAAAACTCATGTCCATTGAGTCAATGATGCCATTCAACCATCTCATCCTCTGTTGCCCCTTTCTTCTCCTGCCCTCGATCTTTTCCAGCATTTCAGGGTCTTTTCCAATAAGTCAGCTCTTCACATAGGGTGGCCAAAATATTGGAGTTTCAGCTTCAGCATCACTCCTTCCAATGAATATTCAGGATTGATTTCCTTTAGGATGGACTGGTTGGATCTCCTTGCAGTCCAAGGGACTGTCAAGGGTCTTCTCCAACACCACAGTTTGAAAGCATCAATTCTTCAGTACTCACCCTTCTTTGTGGTCCAACTCTCACATCCATACATGGTTACTGGAAAAACCATAGCTTGGACTATATGAACCTTGGTTTGATGGTTCAAGCAAAGTGATATCTCTGCTTTTTAATATGCTGTCTAGGTTTGTCATAGCTTTTCTTCCAAGGAACAAGCATCTTTTAATTTCATGGATGCAGTCACCATCCAAGGTGATTTTGGAGCCCAATAAAATGAACTCTGTCACTATTTCCATTTTTTCCCCATCTATTTGCCATGAAGTGATAAGACCAGATGCCATTAGCTTATTTTTTTAAATGTTGAATTTTAAGTCAGCTTTTTCACTCTCCTCTTTCCACTTCATCAAAAGGATCTTTAGCGCCTCTCAGTTTCTGCTATTAGGGTGGTATCATCTGCATACCTGAGGTTATTAATATTTCTCCTGGCAATCTTGATTCTAGCTTGTCATTCATCCAGCCCAGCATTTCGTATGATGTACTCTGCATAAAAGTTAAATAAGTGGAGTGAACAATATACAGCCTTGATGTATTCCTGTCTCAATTTTGAACTAGTCCATTTTCCCATATCTGGTTTTAACTGTTGCTTCTTGATCTGCATACAGATTTCTCAGGAGGCAGGTCAGGTGGTCTGGTATTTCCATGCCTTGAAGAATTTTCCACAGTTTGTTGTGTTTCACTCAGTCAAAGGCTTTCACATAGTCAATGAAGCTGAAGTAGATGTTTTTCTGGAATTCTCTTGCTTTTCCTATGATCCAACGAATGTTGGCAATTTGATCTATGGTTCCTCTGTCTTTTCTAAATACAGCTTGTACATCTGGAAGTTCTTGGTTCACATATTGTAGAAACCTAGCTGGAAGGATTTTGAGCATAACCTTACTAGCATGTGAAATGAGCACAGCTTTACAATAATTTGAACATTCTTTGGCATTGCCCTTCTTTGAGATGGATTGAATACTGGCCTTTATCAGTCCTGTGGCCACTGCTGTGTTTTCCAAATTCACTGGCATATTCAGTGCAGCACTTTAACAGCATCATCTTTTAGGATTTGATAGAGCTCTGCTGGAATTCCATCACCTCCCCTAGCTTTGTTCAAAGTAAATTTCCTAAGGCCCACTTGACTTCACACTCCAGCATGTATGACTCCAGGTGAGTGACACACCATCATTAAGACCTTTTTTGTATAGTTTTTCTGTGTATTCTTGCCATCTCTTCTTAATATCTTCTGCTTCTGTTAGCACTTACCTTTTCTGTCCTTTATTGTGCCCATCTTTGCATGGAATATTCCCTTGGTATCTCTAATTTTCTTGAGATCTCTAATATTTCCTATTCTATTGTTTTCCTCTATTTCTTTGCACTGTTCACTTAAGAAGCCTTTCTTATCTCTCCTTGATCTTCTTTGGAACTCTGCATTCAGATGAGTATATCTTTTTCCCTTTCTCCTTTGCCTTTCGCTTCTCTTCTTTTCTCAACTATTTATAAGGCCTCCTCAGACAACCATTTTGCCTTCTTTCATTTTATTTTCTTGGGGATGGTTTTGGTAACTGCCTCTTGTACCACTGTCCATATTTCTTCAGGTACTCTACCAGACCTAATCCCTTGAATCTATTTGTTATTTCCACTGTATGATCATAAGGGATTTAATTTAGGTCCTACCTGAATGGCCTAGTGGTTTTCCCTACTTCCTTCAATTTAAGTCTGAGTTTTGCAATAGGTAGCTCATGATCTGAGTCACAGTCAGCTCCAGGTCTTTTTTTTTGCTGACTGTATAGAGCTTCTCCATCTTCGGCTGCAAAGAATATAATCAATCTGATTTCAGTATTGACCATCTGTGATGTCCACGTGTAGAGTCATCTCTTTTGTTGTTAGAAGAGGGTGTTTGCTATGACCAGTGCATTCTCTTGGCAAAACTTTGTTAGGCTTTGCCTTGCTTCATTTTGTACTCCAAGGCCAAATTTCCTGTTTGACCACATCCAATTTACCTTGATTCATGGACGTAACATTCCAGGTTCTTATGCAATATTTCTCTTTACAGCATTGGACTTTACTTTCACCACCAGACACATCCAGAACTGGGTGTCATTTCTGCTTTGGCTCAGCCTCTTCATTCTTTCTGGAGCTATTCCTCCACTCTTCCCCAGTAGCATGTTGGACACCTATGGACCTCAGGGGCTCATCTTTCAGTGTCTTATCTTTTTGCCTTTTCATCCTGTTCATGGGGTTCTCAAGGCAAGAATACTGAAGTGATTTGCCATTCCCTTTTCCAGTGGACAAGGGGATGTTTTTGTCAGAACTCGACACCATGACCCATCCGTTCGACCCTGCAATCCCACTCTGGGCATATATCCAGAGAAAAACATTATCTGAAAAGAATCGTGCACCCCAATATTCATTGCAGGATTGTTTACAATAGCCAAGACATGGAAACAACTTAAATGTCCATCAACAAAGGAACAGATAAAGAAGATGTGGTACATATATACAACGAAGTATTAGCCATAAGAAAGAATGAAATAATGCCATTTGTAGCAACATAGACAGACCAAGAGAGTGTCATACTGAGTGAAGTAAGCCAGACAGAGAAGGAGAAATATTGTATAGCATCTTTATATGTGGAATCTAAAAAGAAATGATACAAATGAACTTACAAAACAGAAAGAGACTCACTGACTTAGAGAATGAGCTTATAGTTGCCCTGGGGAAGGATGAGGGTAAGGGATAGTTAGAGAGTTTGGTATGGACATGTACACACTGCTCTATTTAAAATGGATGACTAACAAGGACCTACTGTATAGTACATGGAACTCTGCTCAATGTTAAGTGGCAGCTTGGATGGGAGGAGGGTTTGGGGGACATGTATATGTATGGCTATATCCCTTCGCTGTTCATCTGAAACTATCACAAGATTGTTTGCTAATCAGCTGTATCCCAATACAAAGTAAAAAGTTAAAAAAAAGAAAAAACGACTGCATGTGGACACACTGCCATTTGCAGGAGCAAAGGCCCTTCATCCCAGTGAAAAAGGCTAAGAAAGAGAGAGTGAGTCCAGGGAAAATGTGAACTTTATATGGTGGCCAGGAGTGGAGCATTTTATATGAATTGCTTCTGTTCTGGCAGTGTAGTGTGAGGCCAGGTCATCTACTGAGAGCAGAGTGTGGAAGGCCAGTGGTTGGCGTGTGTGCTGGGACTTTGAACCGAGAGAAGTAAATGGTGGCAGCCATTTTGAAGAGTCAGGACACCAACACTGAAGGATTGCAGAGAAGTGACTAAGACACCCAGGCAGACTTGAGAGCCCATTTGAGATTTGTGGTTATGAATTTAATGCGAAGGAAATTCCCTGAGGGTCTGGTGGTTAGGACCCCAAGCTTTCACTGCCAAGTGTGAGGGTTCAATCTCTGGTCAGGAACTAAGATCCCACACCAGTGCCATGGCCAAAAGTGTAAAAATAAATAAATAAATAAAGTAAGATCTGTGAAGATGCTTATGAATTTTTCTGCAGCCATATCTATCTGCTTTGGTACAGGTGAGGATGTAGGAAATACCAAGTATCACATCATTTTTTCCAATATATACATATGTATTTCTTCAGAGATGCTAAATGGCTCTAAACAGGAAAAGACAAGATATGAATTGCAAACATTTATTGAAAATAATTGCATTTTTTATAGCATGCATGATTTCATACCTGTGATTGATTAGCAATGATTTCAATATTTGCAAAATTATCTGCCTCTGAATTTAGTTATAATGCATTAATCTAAACAAATAAAATTAAGGGAAAGCAACAACTTATCTAATCCCTTTTTATATGCTTTCATGATCAGCAACGTGCATAAATGAGTTTTTTAAAAGGGCTAAAATAGGTTGATACATAAATTCCGAGTTGATTCTTAAAGCTGTGTAAATGCAAAATTTCTAAGAAAACATCTAATTCAAAGGTCACACTTTATGAAAACAAAGTCCTTAATGCAGGCTGCTTTCATTGTTAGCTATTTGGCATTCTGCTTCTTTTTAAATTTTATATTTCCCAACAAGAGTGGTTATCTTTTACCGATTTTAGAGATGACTCCACAGATGAAGGTGTCACATGCTTACACAGGTGGGATTTTGCCTAAGATCAATTTGTTTAATATAAGAAAATGGTATTCTTTTGTTGTATTTATATTGAATATTGAGGAGTACTTGCATCATTCAAGATTAAGTCTGGGTTATTTAATTAAGAACGGAATGTACTGGAGATATATTTGATAACTAACATTTTAGACCAATATTCCCTAGCGTTAAGTCTGTTAACAAACTCAAATATACTATAGCCTAATATCAAACAATAAACAAATGAGGTAAACATCAAACCTCTTAGGAGGAAAACCACATGCTTCTGCTTCTGTAAAGCCATTATTTGTTTGAAAGAATGGTAGCATAAGCTTCCACTCAACTATTACTTCCTTAATATGAAAAAGAGACAAAATGAGCTGAAGAAAGAAAACTCCACTGCTAGACTCCACAATCTTGAACATAACTCCTGAGATCTCGGTTTCGACACTTGCTTTTCCATGCCACCCTGTATAGAAAGATGAAACAAATGGTACTATGGTTAAAGCAAGTATGACAAGGTTGCATATTGTCACTCTGCTCATTTAACTTATATGCAGAGTAAGTAAGTAAGTAAGTATTAGCCACTCAGTTGCACCCGATTCTTTGCGACCCCATGGACTGCAGCCCACCAGGCTCCTCTGTCCATGGGATTTTCCAGGCAAGGATACTGGAGTGGGTTGCCATTTCCTTCTCCAGGGGATCCTCCCAACCCAGGGATCGAACCCAGGTCTTCTGCACTGCAGGCAGATTCTTTACCGACTGAGCTACAAGGGAAGCCCTATATCATGCGAAATGTCAGGCTGGATGAAGCACAAGCTGGAATCAAGATTGCCAGGAGAAGTATCAATAACCTCAGATATGCAGATGATACCACCCTTATGGCAGAAAGTGAAGAACTAAAGAGCCTGTTGATGAAAGAGAAAGAGGAGAGTGAAAAAGTTGGATTAAAACTTAACATTCAGAAAACTAAGATCATGGCATCTGGTCCCATCACTTCATGGCAAACAGATGGGGAAAGAATGGAAACAGTGAGAGACTGTTTTCTCTGGGCTCCAAAATCACTGTAGATGGTGACTGCAGCCGTGGTATTAAAAGACACTTGCTCCTTGGAAGAAAAGCTATGACCAACCTCGACAGCATATTAAAAAGCAGAGACATTACTTTGCCAACAAAGCTCTGTCTAATCAAAGCTATGGTTTTTCCAGTAGTCATGTATGGATGTGAGAGTTGGACTATAAAGAAAGCTGAGCGCTGAAGAATTGATGTTTTTGAACTGTGGTGTTGGAGACGATTCTTGAGAGTCCCTTGGACTGCAAGGAGATCAACCAGTCCATCCTAAAGGAAATCAGTCCTGACTATTCATTGGAAGGACTGATGCTGAAGCTGAAACTCCAATACTTTGGCCACCTGATGCAAATAACAGACTCATTTGGAAAGACCCTAATGCCGGGCAAGATTGAAGGCAGGAGGAGAAGAGGACAACAGAGGATGAGATTGTTGGATGGCATCACTGACTCAATGGACATGAGTTTGAGCAAGCTTCTGGAGTTGGTGATGGACAGAGAAGCTTGGAGTGCTGCAGTCCATGGGGTTGCAAACAGTCAGACATGACTGAGAGACCGAACTGAACTTAACTGATGGTTAAAGTATATCTTTTTTTTTGTAATATACATAACTCAAATCCTTTAGGAGAACAAAACAGTTTATCAACACTTGAAATAGAGGCTATGTTTCTGCTGCTTAGTCACTTCAGTCGTGTCCCACTCTTTGCAACCCTGTGGACTGGAGCTCGTCAGGCTCCTCTCTCCAAGGAATTTTCCAGGCAAGAATACTGGAGGAGGTTGCCATGCCCTCCTCCAAGGGATCTTCCTGACCCAGGGACTGAACCTGGGTCTCCTGGTTCTTTAACGCTGAGCCTAAATCTAAAGCTGTAATTTTCAGTTCTCAGTAGCACATTTTGGTCTTTGGAAATATTCCCTCACTTCTCTCATAACAGGAGGATAAAACAGCTCTCCTTTGATGCTTAACACATACCATGTTCCTTAATAGGAATTACCATACTGTTGTAGGTTGGTTATATTTCAAACACAAACATACCAAGAAAGTCATAGAAAAATAGGGCAGATTTGCGGTTACCAGAGGTTAATGTTATGGTGGGGTGAAGGGTGCAGAATTAGATGAAGGCAGTAAAAGGTACTACACACTTTGAGTTATAAGATAAACAAATACTAGGGATATAATGTACAATGATGAATACAATTAACACTGCTATATATTATATGGGCTTCCCTGGTGGCTCAAATGGTAAAGAATCTGCTTACAATACAGGAGATCTGGGTTTGATCCCTGGGTCAAGAGGATCCCTTGAAGAAGGGAATGGCTACCCACTCCAGTATTCTTGCTTGGAGAATTCCATGGACAGAAGAGCCTGGCAGGCTACAGTTCTTGGGGTTGCAAAGAGTCAAACACAACTGAGTGATTAACGTATATTATATATGAAAATTGTTTAGAGAGTAATCCTAAGACTTTTCATCATACACAAATATTTTTTCTTCTATTTCTTTAATTTTGTATCCATATGAGATAATAAATGTTCACTAAACTTATAGTGGTAGTATTTATGAAGTATGTAAATCAAATCATTATGCTGTATACCTTGAACTTACATAGTGCTGTATGTCAATTACATCTCAATAAAACCGGCAGGGGAAAAAAAAGCATACCATGCTGAAAGGCCATTTTTACTACTGACAACCTTCTTTCCACATTCTACAGCTTGAGTGATGTCATCTTGCAACAAAGCTGAAAAAGAGGTGGTGAGAAATAAAAATAACATTCATAGAAATTTTAGGTTTAGGTTCAGTCATCTTTATTCTTTCAGGCTGAGGAAAGAACAACTAACATAATTTTTAAGAGTCCATGTATCTGTGAATGTTGGGGAGAAACTCTTCATTCCATCCTATTTGGCATGAAACAAAGCTTTCTGTTTCTCATTTACCAAAGTCATTGGAAGCTCTGAAATTATTAACTAATGAAATAGAAGGTTTTCTTTTTATTAGGCACTATGAAAGCAAACAAAGACAAACAAGTAGAAACTGGTCTAGCAGGTTTTTGCTCAGCAATTCTACTACTGGAAATTGATTCTAAAGAAATAATAAGAAATGTACTGGAAGATAAGTGTACAAGGTGTTTCATAGCAATTAATAAAAGGTGTAAATGAAAGCACTTAGGCCGCTTAACAGTAAGACTTGGATTGATACATTATAGAATGTTTATATAGTGGAAGCCTATGCATCTTTAAAAAAAATGAAGATTGGTACTTGTTGACAAAAACAATTTTGTATAATAAAGAGGAAATTGTAAAGCAGTAAACATAGTACAATTTCATTTTTGTTGAAAAACATATTGCTTACATGTCTGTGAGTACATACATGCATACATATGTGCATAATATACATTCATTTATGTAAGTGATGTATATCCAAAAGGAACATGTGGATAGCAAAAGTTGCCAGTGGTCATAAATCTCTGGGTGTTAAGAATTTTTACCTAATAACTGCAGGTTATTATACAAAATAATTAACTGAATGCAAAAGAATACTCTTAGACTAATCTTCTCTATTAGAATTTTTCATATTTAAAAATTTAACAGTATCAATTTTGCAATGCTTGTCCAATATTTTATTCACTAAACATTGCACCTGTTCTCTATTTTAAAAAGAACTCAGTAGAATACTTGTTTCACCCAATTAAACGAATCTGTAAATTAGCTTGTTAGAATGATAGTAATTATATAGGAACTGTATTTTTGGAGATGCAAACTAAAGAATTTAGAAATGAAATGTCATAATGTTTCTACTTCTCTTTAAAATCAGCAAGAAAAATGGTATATATATAATATATACAAAAAAGAAGTAAATATGACAAAATGGTAACAACTGACAAAGTACATGATGAGTATGTTGATATTTACTATATTAATGTTTATAATTGTTCATATATTTAAAATATTTTATAATAAAAAAGTAAAAACAATTTTTAAAAAAGACCACATGTACTCCTCTTCTTTGATTAACTAGCAAGTCTTTCGTTATCTGATGAAAGAGGGTAGTTTGAAGGAAAAAAAAAAGGCGAAACAACTATTTTATCCCAAACCTCTACCGACAAGGTAAGTAGGAGGATTGGCATTGTTCTTTACAACGTATCAAATTCAGTTATAGTAAAGTGATAGGTCACTCCAGAAACTGTTGGATGTTAGCAAACAGCAACCTTTTACGATACCAGCTCATACATTTCTTTGGAGAAGGCAATGGCAACCCACTCCAGTACTCTTGCCTGGAGAATCCCATGGAGGGAGGAGCCTGGTAGGCTACAGGCCATGGGGTCGCAAAGAGTCGGACATGACTGAGCGACTTCACTTTCACTTTTCACTTTCATGCACTGGAGAAGGAAGTGGCAACCTACTCTAGTATTCTTGCCTGGAGAATCCCAGGGACGGAGGAGTCTGCTGGGCTGCCGTCTCTGGGGTCGCACAGAGTCGGACACGACTGACGCGACTTAGCAGCAGCAGCAGCAGCAGCATACATTTATTACTTAAGAAATTAGGAAACTAATAGAGATCCCAGAAGCTAAGATGTGCTTTTTCTAGGTTCCTGACGAACTCTTCAAGACATTTTCATTTGTATTGAATCTCTATTATTATAGATACAATCAGATGGGTCCTGTGCTGTCACTCAGTGTTATCTTGTCTTACCATTGCATGGTATACCACAACCGTTAACTGCTCTTGGGGTTTTGCCATCATTGCATCACAAACGGCTATTGATTTGAAATAGCCCATAATCAGTGCTTCTGTCTTTACGATTATAGTTTGTAGCTTGTGTGTAGTAACTGCTTTCCCATCTGGTCAAACATATCCCTGAAAAAAAGGATTTTTAGTAATAAGCAGCAACACCATACAACTTATGGTTCATAGCATAATCAATTCTATTTAACTAATTCTATTTCACTAACAACTTACTTTAGAAGCATAAAAAGATGTATTTTACTTACAAAATAATTTAACACTTTCCTGTTAAAGGGCCCTTAAGATAATTCTTTTGCTAGCAAATCATTTGGTAATGCATTTGGTAATACCTTGGAAACAAGGTAACATATTTTTAACAACATTAAAATAGCTGTTTTCCATTGCTATTACCCTTCTGCTGTTCTCATCCCTCAGGTAAAAGTCAGCCTAGAATAGAAAAATCAACAGAGCTGCTGAGTGGGTTTGGTCATTAGCAGCAGATGCATATGCTAATAGAAAAAATGCTTTTTATTAGGAAAAATAAGAATTTTCAGGGGGAAAGAAAATTTCTTATGATACCTAAAGGTGAATTGACAAATAGATTCAAGGGATTAGATCTGATAAACAGAGTATCTGACGAATTATGGATGGAAGTTCATGACATTGTACAGGAGGCAGTGATCAAGATCATCCCCAAGAAAAAGAAATGCAAAAGGCAAAATGGTTCTCTGACGGGGCCTTACAAATAGCTGAGAAAAGAAGAGAAACAAAAGGCAAAGGAGAAGAGGAAAGATATACCCATCTGAATGCAGAGTTCCAAAGAATAGCAAGGAGAGATAAGAAAGCCTTCCTCAGCGATCAGTGCAAAGAAATAGAGGAAAACAATAGAATGGGAAAGACTAGAGATCTTTTTAAGAAAATTAGAGATACCTAGGGAACATATCATGCAAAGATGAGCACAGTAAAGGACAGAAATGGTATGAACCTAACAGAAGCAGAAGAGGTGGCAAGAATACACAGAAGAATTGTACAAAAAAGGTCTTCATGACCCAGAAAACCACAATGGTGTGATCACTCACCTAGAGCCAGATATCCTGGAATGCACAGTCAAGTGGGCCTTAGGAAGCATCACTACAAACAAAGCTAGTGGAGGTGATGGAATTCCAGTTGAGCTATTTCAAATCCTGAAAGATGATGCTGTGAAAGTGCCGCACTCAATATGCCAGCAAATTTGGAAAATTCAACAGTGGTCACAGGAGTGGGAAAGGTCAGTTTTCATTCCAATCCCAAAGAAAGGCAATGCCAAACAATGTTCAAACTACCACACAATCGCACTCATCTCACACGCTAGCAAAGTAATGCTCAAAATTCTCCAAGCCAGGCTTCAACAGGACGTGAAGCGTGAACTTCCAGGTGTTCAAGCTGGTTTTAGAAAAGGCAGAGGAACCAGAGATCAAATTGTCAACATCCATTGGATCATTGAAAAAGCAAGAGAGTTCCAGAAAAACACCTACTTCTGCTTTATTAACCATGCCAAAGCCTTTGACTGTGTGGATCACAACAAACTGTGGAAAATTCTTCAAGAGTTGGGAATACCAGACCACCTGACCTGCTTCCTGAAAAATCTGTATGCAGGTCAAGAAGCAACAGTTAGAACTGGACATGGAACAACAGACTGGTTCTGAATCGGGAAAGGAGTACATCAAGGCTGTATATTGTTACCCTGCTAATTTAACTTATATGCAGAGTACATCATGCAAAATGCTGGGCTGGAAGAAGCACAAGCTGGAATCAAGATTGCCAGGAGAAATAGCAACAACCTAAGATATGCAGATGACACCAGCCTTATGGCAGAAAGTGAAGAAGAACTAAAGAGCCTTTTGATGAAAGTGAAAGAGGAGAGTGAAAAAGTTGGCTTAAAACTCAACATTCAGAAAACTAAGATCATGGCATCTGGTCCCATCACTTCATGGCAAATAGATGGGGAAACTGCAGAAACAGTGGCTGACTTTATTTTCTTTGGGCTCCAAAATCACTGCAGATGGTGATTGCAGCCATGAAATTAAAAGACACTTGTACCTTGGAAGAAAAGCTATGACCAACCTAAGAGCATCTTAAAAAGCAGAGACATTACTTTACCAACAAAGGTCCATCTAGTCAAAGTATGTTTTTTCCAGTGGTCATGTACGGATGTGAGAGTTGGACTATAAAGAAAGCTGAGTGCCGAAGAATTGATGCTTTTGAACTGTGATGTTGGAGAAGATTCTTGAGAGTCCCTTGGTCTGCAAGGAGATCCAACCAGTCCATCCTAAAGGGAATCAGTCTGAATATTTGATGGAAGGACTGATGCTGAAGCTAAAACACCAGTACTTTGGCCATCTGATGCAAAGAACGGACTCATTTGAAAAGACCCTGATGCTGGGCAAGATTGAAGGCAGGAGGAGAAGGGGACGACAGAGGATGAGATGGTTGGATGGCATCATCGATGCGATGGACGTGAGTTTGATTAGGCTCTGGGAGTTGGTGATGGACAGGGAGGCCTGGAGTGCTGCAGTCCATGGGGTCTCAAAGAGTCAGACAGGACTGAGCAACTGAACTGAATTGAAAGGTGAGTTTGGGTATCAAATTAGAACCCAGACAACAAAAATCATAGATTAGGAAAAACTGTTTCAACTATCCATCCATCTAGCCATTGGCTCATTCATTCAAAAATAGTTATGGAAAGGAAATGTCTGAATTCAATCTGAAAAATACAGTGATGATATTGACAAATATGGACTAAAATACAAAATAACATTTCCTTAGAGTACACCTTGAATTCTGTGGAAGAAAATAAAAAATAATTGATGAAATAGAATCAGAATTTAAAAAATGACATTTTTATGCTGCATTTCAGGGATCCTTATGTCAATATTGATTGAGGAGAAATCAATCAATTTTTGAGAGTTCAATGTAATTTTGAAAAAAAACTTGCTGTTAAAAACCAACATCATGGTAGGAGGATTAAAAATGAGAAAAACTGCCTTACTCAGGCTTGCAGAACTCAAGTTCCAAACTGGAAATGGCTGAAGTCAAACACCAAGGGCTTGACAGACACATTCCAGGTGCTCAAATGTATCTTATGTTATAGTCAGCCTACATGTGCCAGGTGGCAAGTTTAGTGGTACTCTTAGAGGAGTACATGGGGACCTCGTATGCCTAGAATGTTGTAGAATTTGACCCTTTCATGCCTCAGTCCTTCACTTGGTATGTCTGATTCTAAAGGAACAAGTCAATGTTTAGAATAATTGTAAGTGTACAAACCCTCTGAGAAAGAAAAAAACCATTCATTCAAAGTCCCTTTCTTTTTCTTCATCCTCTATTAGTCTCTGTTCCACACGTGGTTACCTGTTTGAAAGGAGAAAGAGGAGTTACAGTTTGCCAGACTGACTCCCCTAAAGCCATCCATTCCAAGTCTTTTCAGAGTTCTGGCAAGCTCACATCTCTCAAAGATCTTGCCCTGGACAGTGGCAGAAAGGAGGAGAAGCCCCAGAATAAGGAGAGTCTTCATGTTGACTGAGAAGCCAAAAGTCCAAGCTGACCAGGGTGAGCTGGTCTTGATATTTTAACATCTTTTCACTTCTCTCTTATCTGACTGGTTTGGAAGCTCCACCCTTTGAGACATGTGGTAAATAGGAAATGTTTATTGGTCCACTGACTTTAAATTTTTTTCTTTCTTATGTCTGAAGAGGGACATTCTGATGTCCTAAGATTTAATCTGCAAGAAAATTATGTAATGACATTGTTTAAAGACATTGCTCAGGATGAATTTGGCACTATTGCTGAAGTGGAACTTCCACCTATTTTATTATGAATTTAAGCAAGTATAAAGAAAATAAACCTAAATGAACATTTTACTCAACTAAAAATGAGCTCCAATCTTTCGTTAAATTTTTTCATCAAATTGTTTTATGTGCTTTCACTAACTGGGCTTCATCTTTTCCACTTAACACTTTCCACAAAAGAGCATGGCATACTGCCTGTTGTTCTGATAGATGTGGAGCACAACATCATGTTGCTCAGCCAGATTCTTATACTCACTTTTCCAGTGTCTATTCTAAATTCTTAATTTATAAATCAATGTTTACTATCGTAAGTTCAGATAAATAACATTCCAACTCCTTTCTGACAATGTCTTACTTCAATTTCCATTTTAGAACATAATGGGTCATTGTGCAATGGAAATTTACAGTAAAATCTACAGAAGAATAGGGCTTCCCAGGTGGGTCTGATAGCTTGTGGTGGACGGTGTCACATTTGTGATCTTCGAAGATTTAGAAGAAGATTTAGCTTCTGGACCAGAGACCAGGCTTGATCACTCAAGAGGTTTGTTTAGCAGAGTTTTATTAAAGTATCATCAGTTCAGTCACCCAGTCATGTACAACTCTTTGCGACCCCATGGACTGCAGCACGCTAGGCCTCCCAGTCCATCACCAACTCCTGGGGTTTACTCAAACTTATTTCCATTGAGTTGGTGATGCCATCCAACCATCTGATCCTCTGTCATCCCCTTCTCCCCCAGCCTTCAATCTTTCCCAGTATCAGAGTCTTTTCAAATGAGTCCGTTCTTTGCATCAGGTGGCCAAAGTATTGGCGTTTCAGCTTCAGCATCGGTTCTTCCAAAGAATAGTCAGGACTGATCTCCTTTAGGATGGACTGGTTGGATCTCCTTGCAGTCCAAGGGACTCTCAAGAGTCTTCTCCAACACAACAGTTCAAAAGCATCAATTCTTCAGCACTCAGCTTTCTTTATAGTCCGACTCTCACATCCATACATGACCACTGGAAAAATCATAGCTTTGACTAGACAGACCTTTGTTGGCAAAGTAATGTCTCTGCTTTTTAACATGCTCTCAGGTTGGTCGTAACTTTTCTTCTAAGGTGCAAGTGTCTTTTAATTTCATGGCTGCAATCACCATCAGCAGTGATTTTGGAGCCCCCAAAAATAAAGTCTGACACTGTTTCTGCAGTTTCCCCATCTATTTGCCATGAAGTGATGGGACCAGACGCCATGATCTTAGTTTTCTGAATGTTGAGTTTTAAGCCAACTTTTTCACTCTCCTCTTTCACGTTCATCAAGAGGCTCTTTAGTTCTTCTTTGGTTTCTGCCATAAGGCTGGTGTCATCTGCATATCTGAGGTTATTGATATTTCTCCCAGCAATCTCGATTCCAGCTTGTGCTTCATCCAGCCCAGCGTTTCTCATGATGTACTCTGCATATAAGTTAAATAAGCAGGGTGACAATATACAGCCTTGATGTACCTTTCCCTATTTGGAACCAGTCTGTTTTTCCATGTCCATTTCTAACTGTTGCTTCTTGACCTGCTTACAGGTTTCTCAAGAGGCAGGTCAGGTGGTCTGGTATTCCCATCTCTTGAAGAATTTTCCACAGTTTGTTGTGACCCACACAGTCAAAGGCTTTGGCATAGTCAATAAAGCAGAAGTAGATGCTTTCCTGGAACTCTCTTGCTTTTTCAATGATCCAGCAGATGTTGGCAATTTGAAAAATCTTCTGACATAGACATCAGAAGGAGGACAGAGAGTGCTCCACTCACTAGTGTTAGCAAGGGAGCTATACACTTTTTTAAACTGTTTTTTACAATAAATCAAAAGAATGTCTCAACGTTTTAAAGATCATACCAGACCCACGCCCACAATTTACATTTTAAGATGACAGGATTAGAACTAACAATAGAAAGATCTTACCAGACCCACTCCCATAATTTCCATTTTAAGATAACAGGATTCAGTTCAGTTCAGTTGCTCAGTCATGTCCGACTCTTTGAGACCCAATGGACTGCAGCACAACAGGCTTCCCTGTCCATCACCAATTCCTGGGGTTTACTGAAACTTATTTCCATTGAGTTGGTGATGCCATCCAATCATCTCATCCTCTGTCATCCTCTTCTCCTCCTGTCTTCAATCTTGCCCAGCATCAGGGTCTTTTCTAATGAGTCAGTACTTTGCATCAGGTGGCCAAAGTATTGGAGTTTCAGCTTCAGCATCAATCCTTCCAGAACTGATTTCCTTTAGGATAGACTGGTTGGATCTCCTTGCAGTCCAAGGGACTCTCAAGAGTCTTCTCCAACACCACACTTCAAAAGCATCAATTCTTCAGCGCTTAGCTTTCTTTATAGTTCAGCTCTCACATCCATACATGACTGCTGGAAAAACCATAGCTTTGATTAGATGGACCTTTGTTGGCAAAGTAATGTCTCTGCTTTATAACATGCTGTCAAGGTTGGTCATAGCTTTACTTCCAAGGTGCAAAAGTCTTTTAATTTCATGGCTGCAATCACCACCTGCAGTGATTTTGGAGCTCCCCAAAATAAAGTCTGTCACTGTCTCCACTGTTTCTCCATCTAGTTGCCATGAAGTGATGGGACCAGATGCCATGATCTTAGTTTTCTGAATGTTGAATTTTAAGCGAACTTTTTCACTCTCCTCTTTCACTTTGAAGCACAAGCTGGAACCAAGATTGCCGGGAAAATATCAATAACCTCAGATATGCAGATGACACCACCATTATGGCAGAAAGCGAAGGAGAACTAAAGAACCTCTTAATGAAAGTGACAGTTTTATGTGACTAAAACTAAGTTCAGTTCAGTTCAGTCGCTCAGTCTTGTCCATCTCTTTTCAACCCCATGGACTGCAGCATGCCAGGCTTCCCTGTACATCACCAACTCCTGGAGCTTACTCAAACTCATGTCCATTGAGTTGGTGATTCCATCCAACCATTTCATCCTCTGTCATTCCCTTCTCCTCATTAAGACTAAGGAATGTAGAGAAAAAAGACGTCTGTCCTTTTTTCCTCCTTGAGAATTCTAGAACTCTATCTCCTCTTTGAAAGCCCCAGACCCCTCTCTCCTCCTTGGGGACCTGGGACTTCTTATCAACCTACCAAAAAATCAACTCTCTTATCTCTAGTGACAAAGAATCTGCCTGACAATGCAGGAGACATGAGATGTGGGTTCCATCCCTGGGTCAGGAGGATCCCCCAGAGGAGGGCATGGCAACTCATTCCAGTATTCTTGCCTGGAAAATTCCATGGACAGAGGAGATTGACGGGCTACAGCCCATAGGGTCATAAAGAGTCAGACACAACTGAAACAACTTAGCATGCACGCACGCACAGAGGAATAACAGAATATGCCACCCAAAAATCTTCCATTTTGGCACAACGATTATTTTGAGCTGAAGGCAACTGTGAAGGAGCAGAGCTAAGAAAAGTTCTCTGTCCTCCCCCTATTTTCCTGAAAGCAGAACATAAATTTGTGCAGAAATTAATCGTCAACAATCCCAGAAACTTATTAGCCCCAAGAAAGGACCAGAGGACTCTAGAAAGCAACCTTTACTAACTAGCTATTATCTTCTCTTAGTTTCCGATGTATTTACTACCCCACAATTTGGCACCCTTGGAAGCCTAGTACTCTTTCACTCTGTCTTGTAGCTCCATAAAAATATATTGTTCTTTGGTTAAGATGATCTGGTAAGTCCAAATTCTAGCCACCTCTTTGAGTTACTCATCCCTGCATTTCTCCGGAGCTTATGTAGCATGTACATTTTAATACACTTGTTTGCTCTTATCTTGTTAATCTGTCTTTTGTTACAGAGACCCAGCCAAAAATAAAAAAGGATAAAAGGAAACATTTTTCTTCCTGTACAGTTTCTAATGATGAAGAAGGGACAGTGAAAGGCTGGAATGCTCCCCTCTCCCTGGAGACTGCAGTTGAGATATGGGATAACCGACAACAGACCAGCAGAAGGTAAGAATTCTTACCATTTCAGTCTCCCAGCTTTCTGTCTAGAGTGCGCAGTCAAGAAAGGAGGATAACAATTTCTCCTTGTCTCTTTCTATTCAAATTCACACTGGGAGGAGAAAAGCATTTGTGAAAATAGATCTTGAATTTTGACTTTGGTGAATTTGGTTTTGGTAATCAACACCTATGGTTATTGATCCTTAGCCTTCCAGAAGGAGTCATGTTTCCCTTTGTCTCTGTCATTTGTCATAAGGATGAACAACTATAAGGTGAGAATCTCCATTTGTCTTCTTTTATATCCTGAGAACTTGGCTTTCTAACCGGTGAGAATATTCCCTCTGGTTTCTGCCAGTGGGGAGGTGCTGGGGAGGGGGAAGTTCAGGTTGTCTGTCAGACTTGCATCAGCAGGTAGCCAGCCAGCTAGGAGTTGAAGACATGAAGTGACAGGCAACATTCTCTTTGTCCAAATATGCTGGCTCTCAGGGGAGTTTGTCTTAATTCATAAGAGGCCTTTATGGCCTCTACCTTCATTACCTCATTTGTGAAGGAAAAACTCTCATAGCAGTCTCACCTTCTGGTAATCCAGGTTAGGAGGACAGTGATTCAAGGTGTCTCACTTTGTTGGAGATAGAGGTTTCTTTGCCACCTCTGACAAGAAAAGTTTCGGCTTTCTTAGGCTTTTCTGGAGTGGGCTCTGCATTTTGAGAGGGCTACATTTCTTAGGAGATGACACTTGTGTCCATGGCTAAGCCTTAATATTGGTTTCAAGCTATAAAAATCACTTATTGGTTTGGAGTCACAATTGAAATAGGTATATTGAAGATGGACTTTTACACCTAAAAGGATTTTTAAGAGAGCTCTCGTTTTAAATAAATGTCCTACTGATACCAGTAGAAAGATCAGATGAAAAAAAAGACAACAGAGAAATAGCTACAGAATAACACCTTGGTTAGTATGAGAAAAAAAAACCACACACACTCTCTTAACAAGATTACGAGGGGAAGATCAGAGAATAAATGTCAAGAACTGCAGACATCTCTCAAGCAGGTGTAAAACTTACCTAAATGTTGATAGCCAAGAAATAGATTTCACAAAGGTCCAGAAAATGCACAAGAAGACTTGATTTAATGTCCCTTTTTCTATATAGCAGATCTCACCAGGACCAGACCTCCTGTATTTAGGGCCTGCACTACAAAAAAAAAAAAATCATTGAACTATCAATTCCTAGTGTTAAAGAAAAGAAAAATGCTATAGTAATTATCCTAGATTTCTAAAAATAGGCAAATAAGCCCTTGAGTTCCATCTCATATAAAACCTACAATCCTTTCTCAGTCCCTTGTCTTACCAATATTAGCAAAAGGCTTCAGTCATCTGAGTGGGTAAACTTAACTTGATCCATTTGCCAGACACACCATTAAATCCTTTATAAGCTAGTGAGATTTATACTATTGTACTTGATATGTGGCTAAAATTTTTAAATGAAAGTTATAAGATCTCTGTTTGCATCTGTTAATATCTATATGTCTATGTACCTCTATGTATGTATGTTCTGTACATATGACATTTTTCTCCCTCTGGATAGTAGTCATAAAAACTTGTGAAAGAGCTCTATTTAATTGGCTTAAAGAAAATATAAGTACTTATGTAAATTAAGATGTCAAATAAGTTTATGTTAGAAACACAAGCTGGAATCAAGATTGCCAGGAGAAATATCAATAACCTCAGATATGCAGATGACACCACCCTTATGGCAGAAAGTGAAGAAGAACTAATGAGCCTCTTGATGAAAGTGAAAGAGGAGAGTGAAAAAGTTGGCTTAAAGCTCAACGTTCAGAAAACTAAGATCATGGCATCTGGTCCCATCACTTCATGGGAAATAGATGGGGAAACAGTGTCAGTCTTTATTTTTTTGGGCTCCAAAATCACTGCTGATGGTGATTGCAGCCATGAAATTAAAAGACGCTTACTCCTTGGAAGGAAGGTTATGACCAACCTAGATAGCATATTTAAAAGCAGAGACATTACTTTGTCAAAAAAAGTCCGTCTAGTCAAGGCTATGGTTTTTCCAGTGGTCATGTATGGATGTGAGAGTTGGACGGTGAAGAAAGCTGAGCACCACAGAATTGATGCTTTTGAACTGTGGTGTTGGAGGAGACTCTTGAGACTCCCTTGGACTGCAAGGAGATCCAGTCAATCCATCTTAAAGGAGATCAACCCTGGGTGTTCATTGGAAGGGCTGATGTTGAAGCTGAAACTCCAATCCTTTGGCCACATCATGTGAAGAGTTGACTCATTGGAAAAGACCCTAATGCTGGGTAGGATTGGGGGCAGGAGGAGAAGGGGATGACAGAGGATGAGATGGTTGGATGGCATCACCGACTCGATGGACATAGGTTTAGGTAGACTCCGGGAGTTGGTGATGGACAGAGAGGCCTGGCGTACTGCAATTCATGGGGTCGCAAAGAGTCAGACACAACTGAGCGACTGAACTCAACTGATCTCTACTAGATGCTTGAGATTATAAAATTGTAAATTCAACCTAAGAACTAAATTTACAATAAAAATCATTTCCTTAATGTATGTGAACATCATAGGAGGAAGAAAAGCCGTGTTTAAATTTTTAAGTTCTTTGCTTCTGTGATTTTTGCTACTTGCCTGGTTTTTCAACAAGAAAAATAACTTAAAATGATGATAAATTTTTAATGTCTCATTAAATTTTCATGGCAACTCAAGCATAAGTGTTAAGAATGCATGAATTAAATGGATATAAGTGGGAGGAATATTTGTAAATACATGTTGCAACTCTCATTATGTTTTATAAAATATGTCTGCTTAAAAAACATTTTCAAACTCTTTGTAACCTTAGTTTAAATGATGTATATTAATTGAATATCTAGTTCATTTCCAGATAAGAGGAAATGCTGAAACATTGTCAAATATAGGTTTAAGTTTATCTTCTTTTCACTTAGTTTTAGAGAAACTAAAAGTATTTGGGTCTGTTAATAACATTTTATTTTTGCCACTTTAAAACAATTGTACTATAAAAAGGCATGTGTCTCTAGAAATTACAAAATGATGTATTCCTGGGAATTCTCTGTCAAGTGTTTAGGACTTGGTGCTTTCACTGCCAGGATCCAAGTTCAATTCCTGGCTAAGGAACTAAGATCCCCAAAGCCATGCAACATGAACAAAAAATAAATAAATAGATAGATAAGATTTCAAAAGAGCAAATAAGATAAAAGATGTGGGTTCTAGTAACAGAGTGCTAATACAGGAGAGAGGAGAAGGAAAATTATCAAAATGAAGGGAACTGTATCTCTTTGGACTCCCTGGGGAGAAATTAACTTTAAAAAGTCCTGGAGGATTTCTCTGGTGGCACAGTGGATAAGAATCTGCCTGGCAATGCAGGGGACACAGGTTTGATCTCTACATGCCACAGAGCAACTCAGCCTGTGTGCCACAACTACTGAGCCTGCCCTCTAGACCCTGCAAGCTGCATCTACTGTGTCCATGTGCTGCAACTACTGAAGCTGGAGCACCTCCAGCTTGTGTTCCTCAACAAAAGAAGCCACCACAATGTGTAGCCCGCACACAGCAACGAAGAGTAGCCCCTCCTCACCACAACTAGAGAAAGCTCCCTTGCAGAGACAAAGACCCAACCAAAAAATAAAAATAAATTAATCAATTAAAAAATAATCTTAGACTACGTGTGTTATAGCCCAGCTTAAAAATAAAAAAAAAAAGACAAGGAATGTCTGAACCTATTGAAAGGAGTTTGACAACTCTGGCTGAGACTTTGGATAATGAATTAATACATGAATAAGTACACGGGAAACTAAGCAAACAGAAAAGTAAGCCAATTGTTAATTCCAAGAAAACCAAGAAACTTAAGAATAGAGATACAACCAAACTATATGATCATATTATACTCATCTGTGAGTATTTGTACATGCTTGTAAAGAGGAACAACAAGGCAAGGGGAGTTGAGAGAGCTAAATCTTCATCTTCCCTGTTGGACATAAATAGAAAATATCTATGATTGAAAATCAAAAATGAGTAAAATAATCATACTCTTGAGACATGTGGTTGTAATTGTGTTTATCCTCAGTCACTCAGTTGTGTCCAACTTCTCGCAATCCCAAGGGCTGTATCCCACCAGGCTCCTCTGTCCATGGGATTATCCCAGCAAGAATACTGGAGTCGGTTGCCATTTCCTCCTCCAGGGGATCTTCCTGACCCAGGGATCAAACTCGAATCTCCTGTGGCTCCTGCACTGACAGGAAGATTTTTTACCACTGAGCCACCTGGGAAGCCGTATGGCCGTAATACCAGAATATAACTAAAGAAGCTATTTGGTTGGTGCAAAAGTAATTGCAGTTTTGCATTGCTGAAATTTGCCATTTGATATTAGAATACGTTGTTAAATAAATGTGGTTATGTTATACATCACTTTAATGTGCCTTTCTTGCTTTATTTTTTTTTTTGCTAATGACTTTACTTGCTATTTATTTTTTATTTATTTTAGACTATGGAAACAATATCAGACAAAAAGCAAATTCGAGTGATTTTTTGATTCACGTTCAAAATGAGTCATAAAGCTGCAGAGACAACTCACAACATCAACAATGCATTTGGCCCAGGAACTGCTAACAAACGTACAGTGAGTACAGTGAGTACAGTGAGTGCAGTGGTGGTTCAAGAAATTTTGCAAAAGAGACAAGAGCCCTGAAGTTGAGGAGCGCAGTGGCTGGCCATCGGAAGTTGACAACGACCAATTGAGAGCAATCATCGAAGCTGATCCTCTTACAACTACACAAGAAGTTGCTGAGGAACTCAATGTCAACCCTTCTATGGTCGTTCTGTATTTGAAGCAAACTGGAAAGGTGAAAAAACTCAATAAGTGAGTGCCTCAAGAGCGGACCAAAAATTAAAAAAAAATTGTTTTGAAGTGTTGTCTTCTCTTATTCTATGCAGCAACAATGAACCATTTCTCGATCAGATTGTGATGTGTGACAAAAAGTGGATTTTATACTACAACATGCAACAATCAACTCAGTGGCTGGATGGAAAAGTTCTAAACCACTATCCAAAGCCAAACTTGCACCAAAAAAGATCATGGTCATTGTTAGGTGGTCTTCTGTCGGTCTGATCCACCGCACTTTCTGAATCCTGGTGAAACCATTACATCTGAGAAGTAGGCTCCGCAAATCAATGAGATACACTGAAAACTGCAATACCTGCAGCCTGCATTTGTCAACAGAATGGGCCCAATTCCTTTCCACAACAATGCTCAACTTCATGTTCCACAGCCAATACTTCAAAAGTTGAACAAATTGCTCTACAAAGTTTTGCCTCATCCTCCACATTCACCTGACCTCTCAACTAACTACCACTTTTTCAAGCAACTCAATAACTTTTTGCAGGAAAAACCCTTTCACAACCAGCAGGAGGCAGAGCTTTCCAAGAGTTCATTAAATCCCAAAGCATAAATTTTTATGCTACAGAAATAAACAAATGTCTTTCATTGGCAAAAATGTGTTGACAGTAATGGTTCCTATTTTGATTAATAAAGATGTGTTTGAACCTAGTTATAAGGACTTAAAATTCACAGTTCGAAACCACAATTACTTTTGTACTAACCTATTAAAAATAGCTAAAGAAGTTGAAAGAGATTGCCTCTGGTGTTGGGAATTGGATGAGAAAGGTCAGGGCTATTTTTATCATTACATTTATAACACCTCATTTGACTTTTAAAAATATACACATGTATTTTACGATTAAAAAAAAGTTTAATATGGTGGAGTAGAAGGATGTGTGCTCATCTTCTCCTGCAAGAGCATCAGAATTGCATCAACAGGAGGACACTGGAACCTGCCAAAAAAAAGATACCCCACATCCAAAAACAAAGAAGAAGCTGCAACAAGCCGGTAGGAGGGGCCCAGTCATGATAAAACCAAATGCCATATCCACCAGGTGGGCAATCCACAAACTGAAGAACGATAATACCAAAGAAGTTCACCACTTTTGTGAAGATTCTGAGCCCTACATCAGGCTTCTCAGTCTGGGATCTGGCAAAGGGACTGGGAAATCCAGGAAATCTGACCTTGAAGGCTAGCAGGATTTGATTACAGGACTTCCACGAGGCTAGGGGAAGCAGAGACTCCACTCTTGGAGAGCACAAACAAAAATCTTGAGAACCAGATATAGAGAACAGACCTATGGACCCCGGGGGAGAGGAGGAAGGAAAGGGTGAGATGTATGGAGAGAGTAACATGGAAACTTACAAACCATATGTAAAATAGATAGCCAATGGGAATTTGCTGCAAGACTCAGGGAACTCAAACACGGGCTCTGGGACAATCTAGAAGTGTGGGATGGGGAGGGAGATGGCAAGGAGGTTCAAGAGGGAGAGGACATGGGTGTACCTATGGCTGATTCTTGTTGAAGTATGACAGAAAGCCACAAAATTCTGTAAAGCAATTATCCTTCAATTAAAAAAATAAAGTGGGGGGAAAATATCTTGTGTGTACCAAGACCCAGGGGAAAGGAACAGTGACCCTATAGGAGACTGAACCGGACCTATGTGCTGTCTGTGACGTGCTGTAGGTTGTTGTATAAAATCCACCTTTTGTCACTTGTCACAATCCCATGTGTTGGAGGGTCTCCCATGGAGGTGTGGGTCAGCAGTTGCTCACCACAGGGACGGGGACACCAGCAGCAGCAGTCCTGGAAGGTGACCTTTAATGTAAGTCTTCTTGAAGGTTTCCATTAACCCTACCATAGAGCCACATCAACCCCAGGGCTGGGTCACCTCAGACCAAACAACCAACAGAGAGGGAGTGCAATCCCACCCATCAGCAAATAACTGGATTAAAGCTGTACTGAACATGGTCTTGCCCACCAGATCAGGACCCAGTTTTCCCCATGGCCAGTCCCTCTCATCAGGAAGCTTACACAGACCTCTTAGCCTCATTAAACAGAGGGCAGACAGAAAAATCAGAAGAACCACAATCCCACAGCAGCTAGAATGAAAGCCATATTACAGAAAGTCAATCAGGATGAAAAAGCAGAGGGTTTTGTCACAGATGAAGGGACAAGATAAAACTCCAGAAAAACAAGTAAATGAGAACATAGGCAATCTTCCAGAAAAAGAATTCAGAATAATGATAATGAAGATGATCCAGGATCTTGGAAACAGAATGAAGAAGATACAAGAAATACTTACCAAAGACCTAGAAGAACTAAAGAACAAGTAGAGATGAACAATACACTAGAAGGAATAAATAGCAGAATAACTCAGGCAGCAGAAAGGATAAGTCACCTGGAAGACAGAATGGTGGAAATCACTGCCACAGAAGAGAATACAGAAAAAAAAAGGGGGAGAGGAAGTGAAAATAGTCTAAGAGACCTCTGGGACAACATTACACACACCAACATTTGCACTATAAGGGTCCGAGAAGGAAAAGAGAGAGAGAAAGGATCTGAGAAAATATTTGAAGAGATAATAGCTGAAAACTTCCCTCACATGGGAAAGGAAATAGTCAACCACATCCAGGAAGCACAGAGAGTTCCAGGCAGGATAAACTCGAGGAGAAACACATGGAGACACACAGTAATCAAACTGAAAAACTTAAAGACAAAGATAAAATATTAAAAGAAACAAGGGGAAAATGACAACATACAAGGGAACTCCTATAACGTTATCAGCTGATTTTGCAACAGAAACTCTACAGGCAAGAAGGGAATGGCATGATATATTTAAAGTGATGAAGGGGAAGACCCTACAACCAAGAATACTCTACCCAACAAGACTCCTGTTCAGATTTGACGGAGAAATCAAAAGCTTTCCCAGACAAGCAAAAGTTGAGAGAATTCAGCACCACCAAACCAGTTTTGCAACAAATGCTAAAAAACCTTTTCTAGGCAGGAAACACAAGAGAAGGAAAAGACCTACACAAAATAAACCCGAAACAATAAAGAAGGTGGTAATAGGATCATGCATATCAATAATTACCTTAAATGTAAATGGATTAAATGCACCAACCAAAAGACATTGGTTGACTGGGTGGATGAAAACATGTGCATGTATGCATTTCCACTTATAACATCACTCTACTTAACTCCCCAAATTGCATGTAATTATTTTATACTGTTAGATTAATCATGTTTCCAATATGGCTTGCAATTGTAATTCTTTTTTATTTTTGTTTGGCTATTGATTGTGAAAACTGATAGGCATTTTTACTATTGTGGTTATGTAATTATTCACTTAATACCATAGTATCATGATTGGTCTACAGAAAATAATAGAATTCTATATCACTAAAACTACCATTTAGTAGAAAAACCTGTAATCCTTTTTTAAAATCCAGGTGCATATCAGAATTATCTTGGAATTTTTTGAAAAATAGAAATGCCCAGGTAAAGATTTTTTCTCCAAAACTCCAGATACGTTTCTAATGAGCAGCTATGCTTAAAAACAACTGTACTACATGATAATATTTTACTTCTCTCTAGTTTGTTTCACTTTTTAAATTTCATATTCAGTGCTCCTATTTCATTTAGCTTATGTTTTCCAATATCTCCCATCTCTTCTTTATCTTTATCAGTGTTCTTTCTCAAGCCTTTATCAAGTGTAGTAGAAAAGCTTTTGCAAACATATTATATAAATAGTATTTATAATATATATATTTTAAAAGTTGTGAATGTTTGCCTAGCTAAAAAACTTACAACATTTGATTCCACTTGTTTGACTTAGTGTGAATAGAATGCTAAATTTCTAATTAAAAAAACAGATGCACAACAAACAACATAGTTTTATTGTATATAACAGGGAACTATAGTCAATATCTTGTAATAACCTATAATGGAAAATAATCTGAAAAGTAATATATGTGTATACGTATGACTGAGTCACCTTACTGTACACTTGAAATATTGTAAGTCAACTATACTTCAATAATATATATATATTAAAAGGAAAAAAAGCTTAAAAATGTATTATGTAAGAAAAAGATATAAAAGATATACATCAGAATGTTTACAATGATTATTTATGAATATGCTTCAGAATTTTTATTTAATTTGTGTATTTTGGCATTTTCCAAGTTTTCTTCTTTCAGCATATATTACTTTTGCAATTAGTAAAATAATAAGTAATTACACATACAGAAAGGAGCATGCAGAATCACTAAAAATAGAGTGATTTTTTTTGAAGTCCTCAACACTCCTCTGTGTATATGAACTCAGCTATATTGGTAGAATTATTCTGCCGTTTAACTTTAAAATTAACCTTCTCTTATGTAGTTCATCTGTATCCAGATCAGTGATCTCTTAAGCTTCAATGGAAGGGAATTAAATATTATTTTTCACTGAGTTTCATGAGCTGGATTTAAATGGCAGATAAGTTATATCAAAAGAAACATGAGAGAATAAATCAGAACAATGCTGTTTGGTTAGGATCACTTTTATTGTATAGTTAATTTATTAAAAATCTAAAAAATACTCTTATAAGGATAGAATTTATAATTCTCGAAGTGAAAGACAAGTTGCCAAGCTCCTGGAACACTCTGTCCCATCCAGGCTTTCATTTGGGAGATTATATCATTGAAGGAGGATAAGCTGGGGAGACAGATTTCCTGAGGTCAGGGGTAATTGCAGAGGCAAATCTGGCGAGATCTAAGATGACAGTGGTACCATGCTTGAAAAATAGGAGGACCCCGCATCCCACTCCCATGTGGGGCCCAGAGCGATGGCAAGAGGGCTCTTGAATGGCCTATAGCTGCAGGGGAAAGTGAACACAAATTGCCCACCTTGGGAATCAATGAAGATTTGAGAAGGAGTTTCTGTCTTCCAGTGAACCGTGTCAGCTTGGGTAATAACTATTGTATGAACATCTCAGTGATGGACTGAAACTCTAAAGTCTTCCTCAAGCTTTCTGGACTCTGTTGTTTCTTGAGATGCTTGTAAGTTTCTGGGCAGGGGATTACCTGAAGAAGTTTCAAAAAACTATCATTGACCCATCTTTTGGGGAAGTGAGGCTTAGAGACAGATTTTGCTTGATTTAGAGAAATAAAGCAAAGTGGTAGTTCTTGCATCCATTTATGGTATAGCAAATTTATGCCCACTGCACTACTTGACCCAGACTTACCTTCTCTGAATGTGATGGGAGAGAATGTGACTGGAGAGTGGGAAGTGAAATGGTTTTGGGGAGCCCTAGAGATGAAACTGTTTTCCTGAAAATGGCTCTACCATTCCATGATTCAGGTCACCATTGACTCTGGAGGTAAGCCTGGGTATTTCTGTTTTCAGTGACTCAGACCTTGCCGGGAGCCAGCTCACGAGATCCCCAAAAGGACTGATTTGAGCACGGCTTCTCAGGCCTCAGGGATTCTCGGAAGGCTGCCTCAGCGCTCACCTTAAAGATATCTGTCTTTCTGATGTTTACTATAATAAACCTCTTCTTATTTTCTATGACTTAGGCAAAAGGCCTTTCCTGATTCCCTTCTAAAATAGATCATTCTGAAACCTCAAATCAACAAGGCCCCTGAATGGTAGCACCCTAAATAAAATTATCTGGGAGATAGAGTATGCTGATCTAAATTCCTTTTGCTAACATATTAGTTTGTTTAATAAATAAGCCTGTGCCTTTAGAGCTAATATACATGACTGCTCCTTAATAATAAAACAACATTGAGAGCCTCCGCACAGAAAGCCCCTATGGGCACAAAACCCTTCGCAGGAAAAAAGGCTTGTTAGGAAATATAAGAAATATTGCTTTATGAAACTGTTACTTAGTCTATATTTACTTACTATGTTTTTACTTTTAACATATTTAGCCTATATAATGAAAGCATAATAGTTAAAATTTTATATAAATAGAAGTCTAGCTTTAATACAAATAATAAGACAATTGTTGATTTAACTGATGATTCTTACTTAGAGCTGACCTTCAGCTTGCTGTTCTATGACTTTATGGAACCACATTCTTTTCTGTTAAGCTCAAGGCATAGAGTAAATTACCAAAAACAGGTTTTACCTTGAAACTTTCTATTGATGAATTCTTTCCTGCTGTGCCTGATACAAAAGTGTTCTGACTGATCAACCCTTATCAATAGGAGAGTCACAAGATGTTAGCAGGCCCCCAGGCCAGAAGATGATGTAAACAAAATGAACTAAGATATGCAAACGATGTCGGTAAGGGTCAACACTGTTGACCCATTAAGCTGATTTGGTATGACTCTATACTTTACATTTGTTTCTATGTACCACTAAAAATATAAAGCTGTCTTAAAAACAATAAAGTCAGGAGACACTTGGAAACACCGAGACTCGCTGTGTCTTCTCATTCGCATCGCCGACGCCGTCCATCCTGAGGGAACCCCTGGACCAGCTGGAGCTGGACTCCGGCAAGACCTCTCTGTCTTGATAATCTAGTTTCACTATAATCTGTCCCATCACTTTTTTGTTGTTGTTCCTGAAGTCCTGTTTTTCTCTATGAGCACAAAATTAAAATCTATTTGTGTCAGTATATGAGGGACATGAAAAACTGTAAGAAGATAGGATAATCTCAGAAAATCACCGACACTAGTAAATTAAAGTTGTTTTAATCCTTTGATTAAAACAAAGAAAAGAAAACCTTCCAAGAACACATCTATTTCTGGAGAGGGGCACTGTGGGGCTCCTGGGCTTGCTGGAAGAACCCTGTTTCCTTGCCTGCCTTGGAGACAGAGGACCCAAGGGCTGGCTCAGCAGGCTGCCTCCTTTCCTGCTGAGATCCTCCTGGGTACCCCTGGGAGAGTCCGTGCCCCACCTGCTTCCCAGCAGTCTCTGGGAAGATAAGTTCCAACCTTTGAGTAGATGGAACTTATCACCAAGTGATGTCTCTGCTCCTTCTTAAATTAAAAGCTATTTGTGTCAACATATGAAGGACATGAAAAACTATATGAAAATAGCATAACCTCAGAAATTATTAATAACTGACACTGGTAAGTTAATCGACTGTATTAATGAAAAGAGGCATTGGAATGAGTTTTGTCAAAGATTGTAAATAGTCACTTGCTAATCAAGCAGTGCCATTTTCTTGAAACCATTATGGACCTTTGGAGACCATGGTCAGGGCAGCTGCACTCCTCTCATTACCCAGCTGATACTGTCCTCGTGTAGTTTGGCTCAGGGGTGCAGAGGACCTAGTCTCACCTCTGCTGTGGCAGCATGGCAGCTAGGTGAATTTAGGAGAGGTAGGGGAAATGGGAGGGCTGGCATGTGGGGTGGGGGACACAACTGGACTCTCCCAGGGAGCCCAGACACTGAAAGCTTAAGATGGAGTAATTTCTTATTCAACTAATGGAGCTGTGTAATAGCCCTGTGAAACAGGACCAGCATCCAGCTGCTCCCAGCAAGTCCAGCATCCAAGCCACAGGTCAGAGTGGCTCTCTGTGGGGACATTCCCTGACTCAGGGCAGTGCTTCACCCCAATCCAAAGCTGGCATTTTGTTGGCCAGGTACTGGGTCATTGAAAAATGGTAAATAATTCAGGTTTGCTTAACCCAGACCAGTGTATCTTTTTCGAGGATTAGTGACCACTTTCTGTTCTTTTAGCTCTCAATGTCTCTGTAATTTAAGTCCCCACTCTTTGCAACAATAGATCAAACAAGCAAGATCATTTCCTACGTCTCCTGACACCATCCAAACTCCAGAAATCATCTAACTTTTGTATTTAATTTACTCTGTGCTCTTGCTGTTTTTGTGTTTTGAGCCAGACACTCTTAGTTCATGGGCTTCCCAGGTGGCTCAGTGGTAAGGAATCTACCTGCCAAGCAGGAGATGTGGGTTTGATTCCTGGGTCAGGAACATCCCCTGGAGAAGGAGATGGACAGAGTATTTCCACTCTGAGTATTTGTTCCCTCCAGTATTCTTGCTTGGGAAATCCCATGGACAGGGGAGTTTGGCAGGCTACAGTCTATAAGAGTCAGACACGACTTAGCAACTAAACAACAACATTCTGTTCATATTGAGAAAAAATATTACTACTTAATACACACAAGAGAAATTATTTCTACTGTGGAGTCAATACTGTCCTATAAGAGTTACTGTGGTCTAGCACAGAGCTACTGACCCATGAAGGATCTTTAAGCCTAAAACAGTACCAGCCTAGTAAATCTGCCCGGTACTTTACTGCTAATCACAGAGACTTTACCTTTCTTCATACTAGCCATGCTTCCCCAGTGGCTTAGCTGTAAAGATTCCACCTGCAATGCAGGAGACACAGGAGACATGGGTTTGATCCCTGGGTGGGGTAGATCCCCTGGAGGAAGGCATGGCAGCCCACTTCAGTATTTTTGTCTGGAGAATCCCATGGACAGAGGAACTTTGTGGGCTACAGTCCATAGGGTTGAAGAGTCGGACATGGTCGAAGCAACTGAGCACTCAAGTATACTTGCCATGTACCCACTCTCTTCTGTCTTCCTTCCTGCTCTCTCCTCAATGTGCTAGGCAGACAATGAAAAAAATTTCAGGTTGTCTGGTGGCAAAGAGAACATTGGAGGGTGAGCAGAACCAGACCTGGAAGCTTAATCCCCAAAACAGTGGAGTTCAGCAATTAATCCCAAAGACAATGGAAACTATTCATGGGTATTAAACTGGAGAGTCAACTAGATCAAAATTTTAAAAAACAAAACAAAATAAAACTCTCAGTTGGATTCAGGGACTACTGCTAGAAAACTGATAAGTAATCCAGATGGCAGATACAGCAGGGAGTGGGTAATAGAACCGGGGGGATTCAAGAGATATTTAGGAGGTTTGAATAATCAAGATTGGAGACTATTTTGAGATATAGGGGGAAAAGAAAAGGTAAATAATACTAGCTTTTTTTTTTTGTCAAATGCTTGCAAAGTGTTAGCCACTTAATAAACATTATTTATAATTCTTGCAGGGATCTTAAAGGTAGGTATTATGTCCATTTTACAAATGAAAAACTGTCTCCAGAGAAGAAAAGTCACCTGCCCAAAGACATATAGATAGTGAGTGGGAGAGCTGGAAGTTAGATTCAGGTCAGGTCCATGGTCTTTTCAGTTTACCTCATTATCTTGAAGTTCAAATGAAAGGGAAGAAATTTCAATGCAACACTATTCTCAGCCCTTAACACACTATAACTTCTTTGTCTACCTCTTGCTGATTTTAGTTCCCAATATAGTTGTGCCAACTCATTTTATGGTTTTTTTTTTTTTCCAGTCTGATTTTCCTCTAAGAGGTTGATCTAACTCCAGGTAATGCCATTAAACAACCAGAAACTATTTAAAAATCAGTATTCTTTTTTTTGTTTTCTTAATCAGAGATGTTTCTTATTTATTTATTTTTGGCTGTGCTGGGTCTTAATTGCTGCATGTGGCCTTTCTCTAGTTGCAGTGAGTGGGGGCTACTCTCTAGTTGTGATGCTTGGGCTCTTATTGACATGGCTTCTCTTGTACCGCATGGTTCCAGGAACTCTGATTTCAGTAGCTGCAGCTCCTGGGCTCTAGTGTGTGGGCTCAGTAGTTGTGGTGCAGGGGTTTAGTTGTTCAGTGGCATGTGGGATCCTTCCAGACCAGGGATCCAACTCATGTCCCCTGCATTGGCAGGCAGATTTTTAACCCCTGGACCACTAAAGGAGCCCCTAAAAATCAATATTCTTAATGTATGTAAAACTGATAATTGTGGGAAGCTTTTGATTTCTTTGTGCATACTTTCTTTGTACTATTATTTCTGTTGTATTTAAATTTCCAGTGAAGGTTGCTCAGTCGCATCCGACTCTTTGCAACCCCATGGACTATAGAGTCCATGGAATTCTCCAGGCCAGAATACTATGTAGCCTTTTCCTTCTCCAAGGGATTTTCCCAACCCAGGCATCGAACCCAGGCCTCCCACATGTCAGGCAGATTCCTTACCAGCTGAGCCACAAGGGAAGCTCAAGAATTCTGGAGTGGATAGCCTATCCCTTTTCCAGCAGATCTTCCTGACTCAGGAATCAAACTGGGGTCTCCTGCATTGCAGATGGATTCTTTACCAACTGAGCTATGAGGGAAGCCCTTAACCTTCCAGGGTCAATGCAATCAGAACTTAGGGTGGATTTCACTTCTTTTAAAATTGTGAACAAATATTTCCCTTCCCACATAGGTCGGGTTACAAAAATCATTTCTCAATTTGCACAAAAATGGGCATTCATCACTGAGAAACTATCATGAAATAGGTAACCAATTTTTCAAACATGTGATTAAAACATAATCCTATTTACAAAGAGATGGAAATGTTCCTGTTTTAGTTTCCTCTTTCTAGAAGAGTATTCTAATTTCATTTCTCTATTAAGTATGACTTTGGGTTTAAGGATTGATTTGATTTTTTTTTTATGTCAATGCAGCTGCAAGATCATTAAATTTCTCTCACTGAACTAGAAAGCGGTGATTTCAATCTGTAAATTAGCTCTAGTAACATCACAAAGTGTTGGGAGAGAGAATAAATTGTTGCAAATAGGGGAATAAGGTCATGTACTTGGGTTGTATTTTTGCCCCACTCAGCAAACAAACATTTTATTACTCCCCTTAGGAAGCAAATAAGATAATATGCTAATCTTATTATTAACAACAATTTATCTGTATACACTGAATTAAAGATGATTCTGTTCTCCCTTTGACATCATTCCAAGTTGTTTAAGATGCAGCCACACATTTTTTCAGCCCAACCCCTCACCTCAACTTCATACCTCTCTGAGCTGGCTGGTTGCTGGCATGTGAGTGGTCTATTTCCAACTCAGTCAAACAGGAACTGAACTCACAAACATAGCACCATTTTCACATGGTCTCACATGGCCTGACCCAAAGATGATGAGGGCTAGTATTGGTGCCTTATACTTTTATTTTGGGAAGTAGTTTTCTTGTTTGTCAATTCAAAAAGATTTTCAATTAAAGAATAACTTAGTAAATTAAAAATGCTATATGAACATAGAATGGTAAACTCTAACCTGCTTTTAAAAAATGAATGGATGCTTTAACATCTAGGAAGTTAGGATACTTCTAACGTTTCCTCATAAGTATGCATCTTCTAATGAGAAAATTTACACACACTCACAAACGTACACACATTCACAAACGTACACACACGATTAATTTTTGTGAAAAATAATGGGAATAAAATAAATCTAAATACAGAAAAACTACACTTAAAATTACCTTCCTCATGTAAAAAATTTAATCCACTGCAAGTCAAATATTCTCGATGTTATCTGGTTTAGATCTGAATTTCATGATAGGACTACTGACTTGGCCTGACTTGGCTTTCTAAGTAGTCTCTTTCCCTCCAGTTTCTCTTCCCTCCAACCCACTCTTCGTCTAGAGTATGTCAACCTTGAACTCAGAGAACACAGAGTTTATGACAGACATATGTCAATCACACATAATCTATGACTTTACTGTCTATTCTGAGGTTTGCTGTCATGTTGTCCTCATATTCATCATGATAAGCTACTTGAGGTCTTATGCCCCTTTGAGGTGTCTCCTCTGCCCTCTCAGAAAGAAGGACATTCATGTGTACAGTGTAGACATTCAACAAAATTGATAAATTCCTGTATATAAGTATACTCCACCTACAGTTAAGGTGTTATTCTTCTCTCTTGATCATCTGGGTTACAATAGTGTTTTGATATTAAAAATGATACAGGGAAGTAATGCAAGCTTACAAATAAATACTAGCAACATACTACAGAAGGATGTGCTTCTCCAACTTGAGGCAACAATTACAAAAGGTAACCTAGAATTTCAAAGACAGAATCATTTTTTAAATAAAGAGTCAACTTAGGTCTCCAGAATAATTAGAAATAAGGCCATATATTTGAGACAAAAGATTACTTATGCCAATATACTCATGCCAATTTAGAAGGTATGATTCAACACTAAAGTTAGTAAAAGAAAAAATTTTCTACTTCAATTGTCAAGAAATTATGGATGAAGAAAAAGGGATCAAAACACAAACACAGGAGTAGACACAGAATCAAGAGGGAGAACCAGCAAAACCCGAACCCAGAGAATCCTAAAACAACACTTAACACTGTGTTATTTACTAGACCAGAATGTGAAGACAAGTGGGAGAAGAAAATGAATGCTGCTGATGAGACCAACCTTTCAGAACTTTGGAAATGAAGAACAGGCATATCAACTACTCTCATTTCTAGACAACCCCTGACAGTTACAGACAGATAACACTTCCTCTTTTCATGACCACCCTGATATTTTTTCCTTAGTGTCATATAATGCTTCTGATTCAACGTCCTCAATTCTTAGCAGGACTGGAGTTGGCAATACCTAGTTCTGCTTCTCAAACTGGAGTATCATTTTTTATGTGTGTATATGTGTGTTTTAGGGCTTCTTGGGTGGCGCTAGTGGTAAAGAACCTGCCTGCCAATGCAGGAGATGTGAGAGACAAGGGTTTGATTCCTGAGTTGAGAAAATCCCCTGGAGGAGGGCATGGCAACCCACTCCAATATTCTTGCCTGAAGAATCCCATGGACATAGGAGCCTGACGTTGTAACTATATGCAGTCCATGGGGTCACAAAGAGTCGGACACAACTGAAGCAACTTAGCATGCATGTAAGTTTTAAATAATCCTGACTCAGTATCTATTGTATATATATTTTTCTTAAAGTTTAAGGAAATGTACGGCATAGTGCATTCCTTTTGTATCACACATATACAGTGGGGCATGCAGCCACAGTGAAGTCTCCGGAAGACTTTCATCCTAGTTACAGCCTTTGAAAACAGAGATTCCTGGAAATAACATTACTGATCATCAGCTAAACTTCTTTTGAAATTTACTAAAGATTAGGTCTGTGCTTGGCATCACTCCAAAATTGGTCACTTTCCTATTATGCACCATATGCTAAAAATAAAAAGCATTTTTTGGGGGGAAATATACAGAATGTTCCATTGTTAGTGGGAAATTTTTCTTTCTAGCCCCGAGGGGAGGTTGGAAGGAAGATTTTTTCAGTAGCAGTAACCTCTCTTGTACTTCTGCTTTATTGATTATACCAAAGCCTTTGACTGTGTGGATCACAACAAACTGGAAAATTCTTTAAGAGATGGGAATATCAGACCACCTTACCTGCCTCCTGAGAAATCTGCATGCAGGTCAAGAAGCAACAGTTAGAAATGGACATGGAACAACAGATTGGTTCCAAAATGGGAAAGGAGTACATCAAGGCTGTACATTGTCACCCTGCTAACTTAACTTATATGCAGAGTATATCATGTGAAATGCTGGGTTGGATGAAGCACAAGCTGGAATCAAGATTGCCAGGAGAAATATCAATAATCTCAGAAACATAGATGACACCACCCTTATGGCAGAAAGTGAAGAAGAACTAAAGAGCCTCTCGATGAAAGTGAAAGAGGAGAGTGAAACTCAACATTCAAAAAACTAAGATCATGGCATCTGGTCCCATCACTTCATGGCAAATAGATGGGGAAAGAATGGAAACAGTGAGAGACTTTATTTTGGGGGACTTCAAAATCACTGCAGATGGTGACTGCAGCCATAAAATTAAAAGACGCTTGCTCCTTGGAAAAAAACTATGACCAACCTAGACAGCATATTAAAAAGCAGAGACGTTACTTTGCCAGCGAAGGTCCATCTAGTAAAAGCTACGGTTATTCCAGTGGTCATGTATGGATGTGAGAGTTGGACTATAAAGAAAGCTGAGGGCTGAAGAATTGATGCTTTTGAGTTGTGGTATTGGAGAAGACTCTTGAGAGTCCCTTGGGCTGCAAGGAGATCCAACCAGTCCATCCTAAAGGAAATCAGTCCTGAATATTCATTGGAAGGACTGATACTGAAGCTGAAACTCCAATATTTTGGCCACCTGATGTGAAGAACGGACTCAATGAAAAAGACCCTGATGCTGGGAAAGATTGAAGGCAGGAGAAGGGGACAACAGAGGATGAGATAGTTGGATGACATCACTGACTCAATGGATATGAGTTTGAGCCAGTTCTGGGAGTTGGTGATGGACAGGGAAGCCTGGTGTGGTGCAGTCCAAGGGGTCGCAAGAGTCGGACTTGACTGAGCTACTGAACTGAGCCTCTCTTGTTGCAGAGCATGGGCTCTAGGGCACGTGGGCTTCAATAGTGGCCATGATCATACTCGATTAGCTTTTTATCTGAATTTCCCCTTAGTTCCTTTTAAAGAAAACAAACAAAAACAACAACAAAAGAACTTCTCTTGTTGTCCAGTGGTTAAGAATCCACCTTGCAATGCGGGGGATGCAGGTTTGATCTCTGGTCAGGGAACTAAGATCCCACCTGCTGCAGATCAACTAACCTTGCATGCCACAGTTAGGACCAAATGCAACCAAATAAATAAGCAAACAAAACAAAAAAATCCAGGACTTTCCTGGTGGTGCAGTGGATAAGGATCTGCCTGCCAATGCAAGGGGACATGGGTTCGATTCCTGGTGTGGGAAGATTTGACATACCACTGGGCAACTAAGCCCAGGTACCATAACTACTGAGCCCACATGCCTTAGAGACCAAGCGCCCTTAACAGCCCATGTGCCATAGAGCCCTTGCTCCACAAGAGAAATCACTTCAGTGAGAAGCCCGGGCACTGCAGCTAGAGAGTAGCCCCCAGCTTGCTGCAACTAGAGAAAGCCCAAGTTTAGCAACTAAGATCAAGCACAGCCAAAAGTAAAAAATATTTTTTTTTAAAAAAGAAATGTTTTAACAGTTTTATTGAGGTGTAAATAACATACAATAAACTACACATTTTTTAAAGCATACAATTTGATACATTTTTACATATTCATACACCCATGAGGCCATCACCACCGTCAAAAGAATGAACATATTCTTCACCTGCAAAAGATTCCTCTTGTTCCTTCACCAAGCATGTGCTTTGAAAAGATTTTCTCCCAATCTTTTCATTATCTTAGCAGTATTTTTTTAAAGCATAAGTTTTATAAATTATGTTAAATTTCAAGTTATTTATTTGTTGTTTTTTTTATTATGCTTTTGCTTTTGTATCTAAGAAATCTTTGCCTAACAAGTCACAGGATTTTCTCTTTTTTTTCTTCTTGAAGTTCTATAGTTTTAGGTTTTTCATTTAGATCTACAATCTGTCTTGAGTTATTTTCTGTATGTAGTGTGCAGTATGGACTCAAGTTCATTTTTTTTGCATACAGATGTCTAGTTGTTCCAGCACCACTTGTTAAAAGGCTATCCTTTCTCCACTACCTTTAAATTGCCTTTATGCCTTTAAAACATTTTTCTATATTTACAGAAAAGTTGCAAAAGTAGTACAAACAGTTTCATCACTAAGTTTCCCCAGTGTCAATTTCTTAGTTTTGACAAATAGAGTTACATAAGATGTGGACATTAGTAGATTACTACTAACTAAATTCTAGGCTTTATTTAGATCCCACTAGTTTTCCCACTAATGTTTTTTTTCTGTTCCAGGATCCAATAGGGGATATTACATTACATTCATTTTCTTGTCTTCTTATGTTTTCTTGGTTTACACATAAATCAAATAAAAATGCCCTTAGATCAAAGTGTTAAACCCAGATTAAAAAAAGAACATTAAGTATTACTCTGAAGTGCTAATAGTTGTGGCTACTAAAATTTTAAAGCAAAAATCACTTCCTTGTTGGTCCAGGGATTAAGACTCCATGCTCCCAATGCAGGGGGCCTGAGTTTGATCCTTGTCAAGGAACAAGCCTGCATGCCACAACTGAAGATACTGCATGAAGAAACAGACTCATCGCAGCCAAATAAATAAATTAAAAAAAAGGAAGGCCGACTATATTAAAAAAAAAAAAAGATTTTAAAGCAAAAGTATTTTCTTTTAGAGTTCATAATGAACAGTGGCATTCTTAAATAACAAATATTTCATAGGAATTATCAAAATAGCTGCTGCTTTCAATCCAGGATTTGCCAATGTCTCTTTAGTGCGTTCAGGCTATAACAGTTCCTAAATATCTCTTGACTTTCGTGACTTTGACAGTTTTGAAATCAACAGTAATTTATTTTGTAGAAATGTCCCTCAATTTCAGTTAGTCAACTTTTCCTCATGACTAGATTCAGGTTGTGTATCTTTGGCAGGAATATTATAGATACTAGCCTGTTTCTTTTCAATGCATCCTATCAGTTAACACATGGCTTTCATTTGTCCCATTACTTATGATAATCACTTTGACCACTTCAATTAAGGCAGTGTCTATAAGGCATCTCCAATAGAAAACTATTTTCCCCTTGATCATTAGTAAGTACTTTGTGTGGAGATATTTGAAACCATGCCAATAACCCGTTCCTTCCCAATGCACTCATAAGTTCAGTTTATTTGTTTATATCTATATAAGCTCATGCTTGCTTTTACAGTGTGGTTCATAAAAGTTCATGAAAGTTCATACAGTTCAGTTCAGTCACTCAGTCATGTCTGACCTTTTGCGACTCCATGGACAGCAGGACGACAGCCTTCCCTGTCCATCACCAACTCCTGGAGCTCACTCAAACCCATGTCCATTGAGTCGGTGATGCCATCCAACCATCTCATCCTCTGTCGTCCCCTTCTCCTCCCGCCTTCAATCTGTCCCAGCATCATGGTCTTTTCAAATGAGTCAGTTCTTCGTATCATGCGGCCAAAGTATTGGAGCTTCAATTTCAATATCAGTCCTTCCAATGGATATTCAGGACTGATCTCCTTTAGGATGGACTGGTTGGATCTCCTTACAGTCCAAGGAACTCTCAAGAGTCTTCTCCAACACCACAGTTCAAAAGCATCAATTGTTTGGCGCTCAGCTTTCTTTAGAGTCCAACTCTCACATCCATGCACGACTACTGGAAAAACCATAGCTTTGATTACACGAAACTTTGCTGGTAAAGTCTCTGCTTTTTAATATGCTGCCTAGATTGGTCATAGCTTTTCTTTCAAGGAGCAAGCGTCTTTTAATTTCATGGCTGCAGTCAACATCTGCAGTGACTTTGGAGCCCAAGAAAATAAAGTCTCTCACTGTTTCCATTGTTTCCCCATTTATTTGCCATGATCTTAATTTTCTGAATGTTGAGTTTTAACCCAACTTTTTCACTCTCCTCTTTCACTTTCATCAAGAGGCTCTTTAGTTCTTTGCTTTCTGCCATAAGGGTTATGTCGTCTGCATATCTGAGGTTATTGATACTTCTCCTGGCAATCTCGATTCCAGCTTGTGCTTCATCCAGTCTGGCATTTCACATGATGTATTCTGCATATAAGTTAAATAAGCAGGGTGACAATATACAGCCTTGATGTATTCCTTTCCCTAAACTGTTGTTTCCCGACCTGCATACATATTTCTCAGGAGGCAGGTCAGGTGTTCTGGTACTCCCATCTCTTGAAGAATTCTCCACAGTTTGCTGTGACCCATGCAGTCAAAGGCTTTGGCAGAGTCAATATAGCAGAAGTAGATGATTTTCTGGAACTCTCTTGCTTTTTCAATGATCCAATGGATGTTGACAATTTGATCTCTGCTTCCTCTGCCTTTTCTAAAACCAGCTTGAACATTTGAAAGTTCACGCTTCATGTCCTGTTGAAGCCCGGCTTGGAGAATTTTAAGCATTACTTTGCTAGCGTGTGAGATGAGTGCGATTGTGTGGTAGTTTGAACATTGTTTGGCATTGCCTTTCTTTGGGATTGGAATGAAAACTGACCTTTCCCAGTCCTGTGACCACTGTTGAATTTTCCAAATTTGCTGGCATATTGAGTGTGGCACTTTCACAGCATCATCTTTCAGGATTTGAAATAGCTCAACTGGAATTCCATCACCTGCACTAGCTTTGTTCGTAGTGATGCTTCCTAAAGCCCACTTGACTTTGTATCCAGGATAGCTGGCTCTAGGTGAGTGATCACACCATCATGGTTATCTGGGTCATGAAGATCTTTTTTGTATAATTCTTCTGTGTATCCTTGCCACCTCTTCTTAATATCTTCTGCTTCTGTTAGGTCCATAGCATTTCTGTCCTTTACTGTATTCATCTTTGCATGAAATATTCCCTTGGTATCTCTAATTTTCTTGAATGGATCTCTAGTCTTTCCCATTCTACTGTTTTCCTCTGTTTCTTTGCATTGGTCACTGATCACTTGTCTCTCTGTGCTATTCTTTGGAACTCTGCATTCAAATGAGTATATTTTTCCTTTTCTCCTTTGCCTTTCACTTCTCTTCTTTTCTCATCTATTGTAAGGCCTCCTCAGACAACCACTTTGCCTTTTTGCATTTCTTTTTCTTGCAGTTGGTCTTGATCACTGCTGCCTGTAATGTCTTGAACCTCCATCCATAGTTCTTCAGATACTCTGTTTATCAGATCTAATCCCTTGAATCTATTTGTCACTTCCACTGTGTAATCGTAAGGGATTTGATTTAGGTCATATCTGAATGGTCTAGTGGTTTTCCATACTTTTTTCAACTTCAGTATGAATTTGGCAATAAGGAATTCATGATCTGAACCACAGTCAGCTCACAGTCTTGTTTTTGCTGACTGTATAGAACTTCTCCATCTTTGGCTGCAAAGAATATAATCAATCTGATTTCGGTATTGACCATCTGATGATGTCCATGTGTAGAGTCTTCTCTTGTGTTGTTGGAAGAGGGTGTTTGCTATGAACAATGTATTCTCTTGGCAAATCTCTGTTCGCCTTTGACTTGCTTCGTTTTGTACTCCAAGACCAAATTTGCCTGTTATGCCAGGTATCTCTTGACTTCCTACTTTTGCATTCCAGTCCCCTATAAAGAAGAGTAAATCTTTTTTGGGTGTTAGTTCTAGAAGGTCTTATAGGTCTTGACAGAACCATTCAACTTCAGCTTCTTCAGCATTACTGGCTGGGGCATAGACTTGGATTACTGTAATATTGAATGGCTTGCCTTGGAAACGAACAGAGATCATTCTGTCGTTTTTGAGATTGCATCCAAGTACTGCATTTCAGACTCTTTTATTGACTCTGATGGCTACTCCATTTCTTCTAAGGGGTTCTTGCCCACAGTAGTAGATATAATGGTCATCTGAGTTAAATTCACCCACTGCAGTCCATTTTAGTTCTCTGATTCCTAAAATGTCGATGTTCACTCTTGCCATCTCCTGTTTGACCACTTCCAATTTGCCTTGATTCATGGACCTAACTAACATTCCAGGTTCCTATGCAATATTGCTGTTAACAGCATTGGACTTTACTTCCATCACCAGTCACATCCACAACTGCGTGTTGTTTTTGCTTTGGCTCCGTCTCTTCATTCTTTCTGGAGTTATTTCTCCACTGATCTCTAGTAGCATATTGGGCACCTACCAAGCTGGGGAGTACATCTTTCAGTGTCCTATCTTTTTGCCTTTTCATACTGTTCATGGGGTTCTCAAGGCAAGAATACTGAAGTGGTTTGTCATCATCTTCTCCAGTGGACCACATTTTGCCAGAACTCTCCACCATGACCCATCCATCTTGGGTGGTTTTACACGGCATGGTTCATAGTTTCATTGAGTTAGACAAGGCTGTGGTCCCTGTGATCAGTTTGATTAGTTTTCTCTGATTTTGGTTTTCATTCTGTTGGCCCTCTGATGGATAAGGATAAGAAGCTTATGGAAGCTTCCTGATGGGAGAGACTGACCGAGGGGGAAACTGGATCTTGTTCTGATGGGTGGGGCTATGCTCAGTAAATCTTTAATCCAATTTTCTGTTGATGGGCAGGGCTGTGTTCTCTCCCTGTCCTTTGACCTGAGGCCGAACTATGGTAACAGTGAAGATAATGGCAACCTCCTTCAAAAGGTCCCGTGCATTCACTGCTGTACTAAGTGCCCCTGACCCTGCAGCAGGCCACCACTGACCCATTTCTCTGCTGGAGATTCCTGGACACTCACGAGCAAGTCTGGGTCAGTCTCTTTTGAGGTCACTGCTCCTTTCTCCTCGGTCCTGGTGCACACAAGGTTTTGTCTGTGCCCTCCAGGAGTCTGTTTCCCCAGTCCTGTGTAAGTTCTGATATCTATGGTGGGGTTAATGGCGACCTCCTCCAAGAGGGCTTATGCCATACCCAGGTCTACTGCACCCAGAGCCCCTGCCCCTGCAGCAGGCCACAGCTGACCCGTACCTCCACAGAAGACACTCAAATCCAGTTCTGGCTCAGTCTCTGTGAGGTCTCTGAGCCCTGGTGCTCACAAGGTTTGTTTGAGCCCTCTGAGTATCTCTGGTGGGTATGGGGTTTGATTCTAAATGCAATTTTGCCCCTCCTACTGTCTTGCTGGGGCTTCTCTTTTGCCCCTAAACGTGAGGTATCTTTTTTTGATGGGATCCAACATTCTCCTGTCAACGGTTGTTCAGCAGTGAGTTGTAATTTTGGAGTTCTCAAATGAGAAGATGAGCACACATCCTTCTACTCTGCCATCTTCCTCCACCATGGCCACCTTGGCCGAAAGACTGGTGCGGAAAGGATAGCAAGAGGAGGAAGTTTGGGGAGATCAATGGTGGGTCCAGGGAGGCAAGGAAATGCACCAGAAGCCTGGTTGGCGGTCCTCCACATGCCCAGTCTCGTCCGCTCACTCGCTCCACCCAGCGGGGGCCAGGCTAGGGGCCAGTGGCACCCAAGGCTGCAGTGGAGGTGCCCAGCCGGCAGGTCAGCCAGCCCGCTGCCTCAGCCTGCAAGGGGGAGAGCGCAGGGCAGGAGCTAGTTTAGCGGGTCATGCTTTCTCTCCCTCAGGAGCTAGTAAAATCTTTTATTATCACTTTTTTTTTTTTGTAGTTAACTGTATTCACAACGTTCACTGTTGTGCAATAGGTCTCTAGAACTTTTCATAAAAAAGTGAACTTCATATCCACCCAAAAAGAACTCTCAATTTCTCCTGCAAGTTCCTGGCAACCAATAGAAACGACTTTCTGTTTCCATAATTTTTATGGGAAATTTGGAATCATAAGTTTCACTGGGGACTAAACTAGATGTTTCATGAAAGTGGAGTAATAGAGTACTTTTCCTTTTGTGACTGGCTTATTTAACTCAGACTAATGTCTTCAAGGTTCATTCAGGTTGCAGCATGACAGGATTTCCTTCTTTTTTAAGACAGTAATATTCCATTGTTGTTTTTGTGGTGCACTGATATAGCAGTGCTGGGAAACAAATACAGAAGTTGTCTCCCCTGTCCCCTTGTTCCTCTCAGTTCAGTTCAGTCACTCAGTTGTGTCTGACTCTTTGCGACCCCATAGACTGCAGCATGCCAGGCCTCCCTGTCCATCACCAACACAGGAGCCTTCTCAAACTCATGTCCATTGCGTTGGTGATGCCATCCAATCATCTCGTCCTCTATCGTCCCCTTCTCCTCCTCCCTTCAATCTTTCCCAGCATCAGGGTCTTTTCCAATGAGTCAGTTCTTCGCATCAAGTGGCCAGAGTATTGGAGTTTCAGCTTCAGCATCAGTCCTTCCAATGAATATTCAGGACTGATTTCCTTTAGGATGGACTGGTTGGATCTCCTTACAGTCCAAGGGACTCTCAAGAGTCTTCTCCAACACCACAGTTTAAAAGCATCAATTCTTCGGCACTCACCTTTCTTTATAGTTCAACTCTCACATCCATACATGACTACTGGAAAAGTCTAGTAGTCTTCACTAGATGGACTTTTGTTGGTAAAGTAATGTCTCTGCTTTTTAATATGCTATCTAGGTTGGTCACAGATTTTCTTCCAAGGAGCAAGTGTCTTTTAATTTCATGGCTGCAGTCACCATCTGCAATGACTTTGGAACCCCCAAAAAGAAAGTCTCTCACTGTTTCCATTGTTTCCCCATCTACTTGCTGGTTCTAAATAGAAGATAGAAGGCACTTTGGTTCTTTCGGTTACCAAGTTCATTGCCCAGTATAATTCTCCACTTCTACAAAGGAATTCTATCATTAGAACCATCTACATGATTTCCCAAAAAGAACTAGATTCTAATTCCATATGCTAACTCACAAATTATCCTGAATAAATAAATATATATAAGGAGTATATCTGTATGCATGCTCAGTCACTCAGATGTGTCTGACTCTGCAACCCCATGGCCTGTAGCCCACCAGGCTACTCTGTCTATGGCATTTTTCAGGCAAGAAAAATGGAGTGGGTTGCCATTTCCTCTTCCAAGGGATCTTCCCCACCCAAGTAAATAGAGGCAAATAAACTTCTCCATAGTGTGAGTATGACTGCAATATGTAAGACCAGAGTTATTGTGAGAGTTTGTGTCCCTGCCAAGTGCTTGCACTGTTAGAAACATATGCTCTTTTTAAGTAGACAGACACAAAATTCTGGTAAAAATTCATTATGCCCTTCAAGTTCCCTATGAGGACACAGGCTTACTATGTGAGAACAAAGGGAAGCTCCATTGTTAGGTCAATGGAGTCTTGATGAGGTCATTATTCCAAGACTTTGTATACTCTCACTACTCCCTCACCAGTAGCAGCTCACTGGGAGGTGGATATCTTGTAAAAATGTGGGCTTCTTGTGGAGGCTTCAATTATATACAAGGTAGCATGTGGAAGATAACCTTTCAAATGTGGCTTGGCCATTCCTGAATACAACATGACACTAAGTTTGTGTAAGACTCCAGACATCCACTGATTAACAATAACATACCCTTCTAGCTACTTCCCATTTCTTTGCTTTTTACAACGCTACTCTTTTAAGAACTTTCTCTCCAACCATTTCCTCCTGAATTCACTCCAATCATCATCTTATCCTCAACATTCCATTAAAATCATTCCACTCAAAGTCATCAATGAATTAAAGATGTCAGACCAAAAGGTCAATTCAGTCTTCATTTTATCAAAACCCTCAGTAGGATGTAACACATGTCACTCCCTATTTTGTGAAACTTGGTTTCTGAGACACCCAACTTTCCTTTCCCCCTCTCTCTCCCTTCTTCCTTCCTCTACTTTCTTTCCTCTTTATCCCACACTCCCTCCTTGTCCTCCTTGTTTCACCCTCATCCCTTTCTTCCTTCTCTCCTCCTTTCTTCTTTGGTTCTCTTACCTCACAAGTTGCTATCTCTGTCTTTTTAGTTGCATCATTCTATTTTACCTATTTCTAGGCATAGGAGTCCCCTGTGGTTCAGGCTGCTGACCTTTTCTTCATAATCTGTCACCATTCTCCTGGTGATCTCACCTGGTCCCACTGCTTTAAATACTATTTAGACACTGATACATCACACAGTTGTATCTCTAGCCATGAAATTTTCCTGAATTCCAGATATGCACAGCATATGAGTACTTGCTATCTCCACTTAGTAGTCTAATCATTTTCTCAAACTCAACATGCCCAGCACAAAACTTTTTATTCCTACTCTCATGAAAAACGGTTCCTACCCCACCCTCCAGTCTTTATGTCAGTAGAATACACTCCATTTTTTTTTATTTTACTATAGAGATATTCGTGATTTCTCTCACATTCACCTTTTGTCCATCAACAAATGAAGTTGACTTTATCCTTTAAAAAGTCTAACTGCTTCATCACTGCTATTACTTCAATCAAACCACTTTAATTTGTAACCTACACTAATGATGCAAAGTCATTCCAATTGTTCTGCCTGCTCCCACAACTGCTCCCTAACAGCTTCTTCAGATAGCGACCAGTGATAAAATGGGGGATTTTGTCAATCCTCTGTTCATACCCTTCCACGTTTCCTGTCACAGCATGAGTAAAAGCTAAAATCTTTACCATTCCCTATAAAGCTCTACCCATTCATGGCCCCAAATACTTCCCTAAATCCATTTCCAACCATTCTCCTCTTCCTTCATCCTACCATCCTTTGATGCTTCATTTACCCTTCAGGGCATTTGCACTTGCTATTCCCTCCACTAGAATGGTCTCCTCCTTGATGTACACATGGCTGACACCCTCACTGTCTTTGCATCTCTGTTCAAACCGCACTTTTTAAGAGCCTTCCCTATATAAAAATACCCTGCTTTATTTCACTTAATAACTTTAACACCAATTGGTATATTTGACATTGTCTCTTTCCTCATTAAACATAAGCTCCAAGAGAAGAAGGATGTTATCTGTCACATCCAGAGATACATGTCTAGCTCCTAGATCTGTGGTCAGCACATTTCTCAAAATGAATGAATCTCTCCTACCTGGATAGAGATGCTAACTATACAACATCTTGATTTGGACAACATATTTGACCTCACATAAACCTCTTTTCCGAAGATATCCTAAATACTGCAGCACCACCCCTTTCGGGACTAACTGAAAAGTGCTCATATAAAAACATCAAAAAGTGAAGTTCCTGAGCTATATCTTCCTTAGTCAAGTTAGCTCCATAACATCCAAAAAGAACTCAGTAACAAGACTGTGTGTGTGTGGAAGTCGCTCAGTAGTGTCCTACTCTTTGTGATCTCATGGACTGTAGCCTTCCAGACTCCTCTATCCATGGAATTCTCCAGGCAAGAATACTGGAGTGGGTTGCCATTCCCTACTCCAGGGTACACAACCCAGGGACTGCACCCAGGTCTCCTCCATTGCAGGCAGATTCTTTACCACTGAGTCACCAGGGAAGCCCAACAGGAGATTAGGAGCCCCCAGATTGATGAAAATACCCTCTGTTTCAAGCAAAAATCATCTTTTCATTTATTCATTAATCTTGAGATGAAGTTATTTTTTTTTCCATGTGGCCCTAGAAGAGTGCCTGGCATCTAGTAAGCACTCAGCAATTGGTAATTAAGGCCTTTCAAGTATTGGAAGACACTATTCACTGCCACCCACACACCAGCTTCCCTAACCCCCATCTTGGCCTGCCACCTAGTGGTAGGTGCTTCCAATACTATACTAGGGCCCCATTCTCTCCCAAGAAGACTCGTTCTGGTCATTTCCATCTTAGCTAATTTCTTCAAGAAGCAGACTCCAACTGAGGTCATCATTCCAAAATCTGGAATCCGTTAGCATGAATAGCCATTTTTCAAAACAGTTTTTGAAAAAAGGATACACCACATCACATAAGGAGGACAGAACCATGGCTGATTCATGTCAATGTATGGCAAAAACTATTACAATATTGTAAAGTAATTAGCCCCCAACTAAAATAAATAAATTTATAAAAAATAAAATTAAATTAAATTAAAAAATTAAAAAAAAAAAAGGAGGACAGAAATGGCTTGGCACAGGCATATTACTAAGTGCAAAACCTCACCCAGAATGGCTCTATGAGGCAGAAAACTCCAGAACAGTCTGCTCAGTAAGGGAGGGTGACTATTCAGTCCACATCCATATACATTGATTGTATCACCCACTGCACCTCATCTAAGAAAATGAATACACAGAATGTACTTTTGGGTAGCCTCACATGTAACTCAAATTTCAGAATGCTTATCTTGTTACTGACCATTGTTGGTAACTGCACTTCTCCCAACACCCACTCCATTGCCCTGGGACACTGCTGATCAGGCAGTCAGCTTTATTTAGCCCGTACTGTATTTTAAGGCTGTTCTGAGAGAAAGTAGTGTCATAAGCTCACCTCTAATATATACAAACCTCATGTTTTACATTGATGTTATTTGAAAGTTTGAAATAAAACACATCAAAGCAATAGTAGTTTTAAAATATGCTTTTCCAAGCTACACATGCTTCTTTCTTTCTTGTTGACAATCTGATAGAGCAAGAGACTGGTTATAACATTATCTATCTGTTACCGCCATGGCCTCAATAGATTATCTCCCACTCCAAGTCAACTCATACTCAAATGAATCTTCAAATATAAATATGAAATCAATTGTTTTAAAGTAGCATTTGTAATGTTTTTGGAGTTATACCTTAAGTATCTTAAACACTTGTTAGTAGCATTATCAAGTTATGATGGTAGCTTGATCTAGAATTCAGTTGGACTTATGTAACAATAGGCTATTTCTACCACTGAAATGTTAATGTGCATTAAATATACCTAAAATGTACATTAACAGTTCAAACCATTCCTATTAACAAATACGATATGCCACCTTAGGAGCCTCCTGTGGCATTCTCCCTTCATTGCATTCCACTGCCTCACTGCCTCCAGAACTACTATGCTAAGTGCTGTTCATGACTTCTTTGATCTTTTCTACTGTTTTCCTTACATAGGAATCTCTAATACACACTCAAAATTTTGCCTGTTTTGGAACTTCATATGAATAGAATAATACTGTGTGAATTCTTCTGTAACGTGCTTCTGTTGCCCATTTTTCTACTGAATTTCTGTCCTCTTATAAATAGTTTATTATATATTCTTGATATTAATCCTTTGTCAGTTTTATGTGTTTCAAGTATCTTTCCCCACTTTGGGGCTTGTCTTTTCTCTGTCTTTGTGGTGTCTTTTAATGAAGAGTAGTTCTTAGTTTAATTTATTCACATTTATCAATATTTTCCTTTATGATTTGTACTTGCATCTTAAGAAATCTTTCTCTAATCATAAAATTATTCTTCTATGCTTCCTTCTTAATAGTCTAGCTTTGCCTCTCCCATTAAGTCCACATTTAATCTACCTAGAATTAATATTCATATGTAGTATTAGGTAAAGATCTCACTTTTTTATTCCAGTATAATTCATAGCAATTTCCATCTTAGCCTAAACTCTACTTTCCATATACATATGGTTTCTGATCCCTCTATATTGTTCCATGGCCTATTTATTTATTCCTGTAGAAAGGCTGCACCATCTTATTACAGGCCTTCATATGTGATGGAGCAACTCTTCCCCTGTCTCTTTCTTGGTCATCATTTGCTTTTAATTCTGTATAAAGTTTAGAATTAGATTGTCATAGCCAGTAAGATTTGAAAAACCTCTTGGAATTTTAATAGGTTTTGAATTAATGCTAAGTCAATTTGGAGGGAATTGTCATACTTGCAACGTTAAACTTTCCTGTTCATGAACTTGGTATGTCTGTTGACTTTGGGTCTATATTAGTGCCTTCCATTAAAGGTTTAAAACTTTCTCCAAAAGGGCTTGCACATCTTTTATTAGATTTAATACTAGTTACTTTATATCTGGTTTCTGTATTGATGTTGATTCTAGTACTTTATCTGTAGAGTCTTTCACACCATCTCCTATCTTCTGTGAGTAATAATCACTAAGTCCCACTGTCACATTCTCTAGATTGGCTCTTCTGATCCTAAGTGGATTACTGTTTTGCTACTGAATCTTCTTAAATTTCTTTCCTCATCTGTAAAATGAGGAACTCCAGTGGAATTTATTTGATGCTTGCATTAAAAATACTACATGAGAAAGTGGCCAGTATGTATTAGTCCCTTCAACTGCTTTCTTCCAAGAAAACACATGGTTTTCTTTCTTTGTGTGCTCATGGAATTTTGCACATTGTAGTCATTTTGAGTATTCATTGGGTATGAATTATCTTATTTCCTGACTCTTGAAGGACAGAAAGAATTTTCCTTGGTTTATATCCCCTTTCTGATCACAATGTATAGTATTCCATGCTATACGTGGCATTCAGAAAGGGGCATTTTGTTTTCTACCTAGGGTTAAAAACAAAACTGGTATCACATAGCTAAGTAAAATTAAGCCCACAATCTTACACCTACCCTGAGAATTCTATTCATAATGATATTAGAATACTATACTCTTCAAAGAGATGTTAAATATATTTCCCAATTAATCTATATATAAATGCAAAATATGTAGCTACAAAATTCCTTCCCTTCTGTTTTTATGTGCACTGAACAAATTTAGAAAGATTTTTAGTATAAAGATAGAAAGGTTTTATTAACAGCTTTCATCAAAATAATCAGAGTATTATTCTCATCATCATCGGATCTTTTGGTTTGACTGAACTGCTGTGACTCAACAGGGACAAAGGAAAAGAAAAGAATCTTTCAGATCTTCGATGAGAGCGTGGCTTGGATTTTTCAGCTCTTGAGTTTGCCCTTAATTGGTTATATTACTTGGGGTCTGAATGCATACACTTAATTGTTTCCTCAATTACAAGATGAAATTACTAAATTATGACTTACTCTTTTATTTCTTACATAAAGTTTTCACTAGATGGCAGCATGCTAACATTTAAAAATTTTTTAAATACGATATTTTTAAATGTTCAAGTTTAAAGCTAAGCTAATGTAAAAAAACACAAAATATTTTAAAAGATATCAATTTTCACCATTAAAAATCAATATATATTAAAGCACCTATTATTGAAAATGATGTGAAGAAGTATGCATTTTCACATACAGCTGTGGTGAAGGTTAGAGAGTAACTTCGTGTGTCAAAAATTCAATTGTTCAGATAAACAAACAAAAAAACGCCACAAAAAATAAAATTAAGAAAAAAAGAAAAAAACAAACAAACAAAAATTCAATTGCTCATACTTATTAAATCAAGCACCACAAGAAACTACTTTTTGGAAAAGATGTGCATTTAGGCTGAGCCAGGAAGATGGCAGAGGAATAAGACAGGGAGACCACTTTCTCCCCCACAAATTCATCGAAAGAACATTTGAACGCTGAGCAAATTCCACAAAACAACTTCTGAATGCTGGCAGAGGACATCAGCCACCAGAAAGGCAGCCGATTGTCTTCTAAAGGAGGTAGGATAAAATATAAAAGATAAAAAGAGAGACAAAAGAGGTAGGGACAGAAATCCATCCTGGGAAGGGAGTCTTAAAAAAGAGAGAAGTTTCCAAACACCAGGAAACACTCTCACCAGCGGGTCTGTGGCGAGTCTTAGAATCTCAGAAGGCAACATAACCAGGAGGAAAAACAAACAAATAAATAAATAATTAAAACCCACAGATTAAGTGCCTAATGGCAACTCCCAGCGAAGAAGCCTCCCAGACGCTCACATCTGCCACTAGAAAGTGGGGGTTGGACATGGAAGTGTGGGCTGCACTGCTTAGGTAAGGAGGAGGCCTGAATGCCCTGAGGGCAATCCGAGGGAACAAGCTTGAGATAGCAACCCAGACTGTGGGATAGCTATCTTGTGAAAAGCCCTAACCTAAGACACTGCCAGGCCCGCTCACAGAACAAAGGACTGAGCAGAGCTAGCCAGCTGCGGACTGGCCCATCCCCTGCCAGAGACAGGCAGGCAGGGGCAGCCAGAGCCAGAAGGGGCAATTGAGGCCCCAGAGAGGCATCCTCTACCAAACTGCAAGCAGACTTCGCTGCTAACCAAGACTTCTTGGGATTCTGGACGCTTGACATCTGCTGGGAGGGTCGCAGCCAGAGATCAGCTCCCCAGAAGAGACACACGGCACACCTGAGAAGGCACATCTGTTGTACACCCAGAAAACTGAACAGCTGGGACGGGGAGGTGATAAGACTCAGCCTACAACTGGGGGCGGCTGCGCACACCAAGCACCTGGTTACCTGAGCTGCTCGGACCTGGGAGGGACACAAAACGCAGGCCTAACCAAGTCTGCGCCTTTGTGGAGTACCCGAGAACCTGAACCTGAGCAGCTTAGACCTGGGAAGTGCACACAACCCAGGGCCCGCCTCAGACAGTCCCCAGCAGAGCAACCTAGAGCCTGAGAAGTATAGACCATGAAAGCACACACGCCATGAGCGGGGGCAAACCCAGTGCAGCTGAAACACTGCAAGCACTCCCCACACACGCCAGTGATATTCGTTTGCAGAGTTCCTCCCTCCCCACAGCACGACTGAACAAGTGAGCCTGAAAAAGTGACCACCACCGCCCCCTTGTGTCAGGGTAAAAATTAGACACTGAAGAGACCAGCAAACAGAAGAAGCTAAAATAAACAGAGGGAACCACTTAGAAAGTGACAGGTGCAACAGATTAAAACCCTGTAGTTAGCACCAACTACATAGGAAGGGGCCTATAGATCTTGAGAACTATATGCCGGATCAAGGAACTATCTGAAAATGAACTGACCCCGCACTGTCGACAACAGCTCCAGAGAAAGTCCTAGATATATTTTTACTAATATCATTTTTTTAATTTTTTTTTATTTTTAAGTCCTCTATTACTCCTTTAATTTTCATTTTTACAACCTACTATTACCTTGCAAAAAAAGACCCTATTTTTAAAGCAAACTTCATATATATATTTTATAATTTTTGTGACTTTGTTTTTTTTTTAATATTGTATTTTTGAGAATCTAACCTCTACTCTAGATTTTTAATCTTTGCTTTTTTGTATTTGATATCAATTTTGTACCTTTAAGAACCCAATCTTCAGTACCCATTTTTGCTTGGGAGTGAGATTACTGGCTTGATTGCCTTTTCTCCCTTTTGACTCTCCTTTTTCTCCACCAGATCGCCTCTATCTCCTCCCTCCCCCTTCTCTTCTCTACCCAATTCTGTGAATCTCTTTGTGTGTTCCAGGCTGTGGAGAACACTTAGGGAACTGATTAATGGCTGGATCTGTCTCTCTCCTTTTGATTCCCCCCTTTATCCTCCTGGCTACCTCTGTCTCCTTCCTCCCTCTTCTCTTCTCTGTGTAACTCCATGAACATCTCTGAGGGGTCCAGACTGTGGAGAGCACATAGGGAAGTGATTACTGGCTAGCTTGCTTTCTCCCCTTTTCATTCCTCCTCTTCTCCTCCTGGTCACCTCTATCTCTCCCTCCTCCCTCTTCTCTTCTCCATGTAACTCTGTGTACCTCTCCGGGTGTCCCTCACTGTGGAGAAACTTTTCATCATTAACTTAGATGGTTTATCATCGGTGCTATGTAGATGGAGAAATCTTGAGGCTACTGTAAGAATAAGACTGAAAACCAGAGGCAGGAGGCTTAAGCCCCAAACCTGAAATCACCAGAGAACTCCTGACTCCAGGGAACATTAATCGATAAGAGCTCATCAAAAGCCTCCACACCTACACTGAAATCAAGCACCACCCAAGAGCCAACAAGTTCCAGAGCAAGACATACCACGCAAACTCTCCAGCAACACAGGAACATAGCCCTGAGCTTCAATACACAGGCTGCCCAAAGTCACACCAAACACACAGACATCTCAAAACTCACTACCAGACACTTCATTGCACTCCAGAGAGAAATCCAGCTCCACCCACCAGAAAACCAACACAAGCTTCCCTAACCAGGAAACCTTGACAAGCCACCCATCCAACCCCACCCACAGCAAGGAACCTCCACAATAAAGAGGAACCACAAACTGCCAGAATACGGAAAGGCCACCCCAAACACAGCAATATAAACAAGATGAAAATGCAGAGAAATACTCAGCAGGTAAAGGAACAGGATAAATGCCCTCCAAACCAAACAAAAGAGGAAGAGATAGGGAATCTACCTGATAAAGAATTCTGAATAATGATAGCGAAAATGATCCAAAATCTTGAAAACAAAATGGAGTTACAGATAAATAGCCTGGAGACAAGGATTGAGAAGATGCAAGAATGTTTAACAAGGACCTAGAAGAAATAAAAAAGAGTCAATATATAATGAATAATGCAATAAATGAGATCAAAAACACTCTGGAGGTAACCAACAGTAGAATAACCGAGGCAGAAGATAGGATAAGTGAGGTTGAAGACAGAATGGTAGAAATAAATGAAGCAGAGAGGAAAAAAGAAAAAAGAATTAAAAGAAATGAGGACAACCTCAGAGACCTCTGGGACAATGTGAAACTCCCCAACATTCGAATTGTAGGAGTCCCAGAAGAAGAAGACAAAAAGAAAGTCCATGAGAAAATACTTGAGGAGATAATAGTTGAAAACTTCCCTAAAAGGGGGAGGAAATAGTCACCCAAGTCTAAGAAACCCAGAGAGTCCCAAACAGGATAAACCCAAGGCGAAACACCCGAAGACACATATTAATCAAATTAACAAAGATCAAACACAAAGAACAAATATTAAAAGCAGCAAGGGAAAAACAACAAATAACACACAAGGGGATTCCCATAAGGATAACAGCTGATCTTTCAGTAGAAACTCTTTAGGCCAGAAAGGAATGGCAGGACAAACTTAAAGTGATGAAAAAGAAAAACCTATAGCCCAGATTACTGTACTCAACTAGGATCTCATTCAAATATGAAGGAGAAATCAAAAGCTTTACAGACAAGCAAAAGCTCAGAGAATTCAGCACCACCAAACCAGCTCTCCAACAAATGCCAAAGGATCTTCTCTAGACAGGAAACACAGAAAGGGTGTATAAACTTGAACCCAAAACAACAAAGTAAATGGCAACAGGATCATATTTATCAATAATTACCTTAAATGTAAATGTGTTGAATGCCCCAACCAAAAGACAAAGACTGGCTGAATGGATACAAAAACAAGACCCCTATATATGTTGTCTACAAGAGACCCACCTCAAAACAAGGGACACATACAGACTGAAAGTGAAGGGCTGGAAAAAGATATTCCATGCAAATATAGACCTAAAGAAAGCAGCAGTAGCAATACTTATATCAGATAAAAAAGACTTTAAAATAAAGGCTGTGAAAAGACACAAAGAAGGACACTACATAATGATCAAAGGATCAATCCAAGAAGAAGATATAACAATTATAAATATATATGCACTCAACATAGGAGCACCACAATATGTAAGGCAAATGTTAACAAGTATGAAAGGGGAAATTAACAATAACACAATAATAGTGGGAGACTTTAGTACGCCACTCACACCTATGGATAGATCAACTAAACAGAAAATTAACAAGGAAACACAAACTTTAAATGATACAATGGACCAGTTAGACCTAATTGATATCTATAGGTCATTTCACCCCCAAAACAATGAATTTCACCTTTTTCTCAAGTGCACATGGAACCTTCTCCAGGATAGATCACATCCTGGGCCATAAATCTAGCCTTGGTAAATTCAAAAAAAATTGAAATCATTCCAAGCATCTTTTATGACCACAATGCAGTAAGATTAGATGTCAATTACAGAAGAAAAATTATTAAAAATTCCAACATATGGAGGCTGAACAACACGCTGCTGAATAACCAACAAATCACAGAAGAAATCAAAAATGAAATCAAAATACGTATAAAAATGAATGAAAATGAAAACACAACAACCCAAAACCTATGGGACACGGTAAAAGCGTGCTAGGGGGAAGGTTCATAGCAATACAGGCTTACCTCAAGAAACAAGAAAAAAGTCAAATAAATAACCTAACTCTAACCTAAAGCGACTAGAAAAGGAAGAAATGAAGAACCCCAGGGTTAGCAGAAGGAAAAAAATCTTAAAAATTAGGGCAGAAAGAAATGCAAAAGAAACAAAAGAGACTATAGCAAAAATCAACAAAGCCAAAAGCTAGTTCTTTGAGAAGATAAATAAAATTGACAAACTATTAGCCAGACTCATCAAGAAACAAAGGGAGAAAAATCAAATCAACAAAATTAGAAATGAAAATGGAGAAATCACAACAGACAACACAGAAATACAAAGGATCATAAGAGACTACTATCAGCAACTATATGTCAATAAAATGGGCAACTTGGAAGAAATGAACAAATTCTTAGAAAAGTACAACTTTACAAAACTGAACCAGGAAGAAATAGAAAATCTTAACAGACCCATCACAAGCATGGAAATTGAAACTGTAATCAGAAATCTTCCAGCAAACAAAAGCCCAGGACCAGATGGCTTCACAGCTGAATTCTACCAAAAATTTAGAGAAGAGCTAACACCTATCCTACTCAAACTCTTCCAGAAAATTTCAGAGGAAGGTAAACTTCCAAACTCACTCTATGAGGCCACTATCACCCTAATACCAAAACCAGACAAAGATGCCACACAAAAAAAGAAAACTACAGGCCAATATCACTGATGAACATTGATGCAAAAATCCTTAACAAAATTCTAGCAAACAGAATCCAACAACATATTAAAAAGATCATACATCATGACCAAGTGGGCTTTATACCAGGGATGCAAGGATTCTTCAATATCCGCAAATCATTCAACGTGATACACCACATTAACAAATTAAAAGATGAAAACCATATGATTATCTCAATAGATGCAGAGAAAGCCTTTGACAAAATTCAACATCTATTTATGATAAAAAAAAAAAAACCCTCCAGAAAGCAGGAATAGAAGGAACATACCTCAACATCCTGAAGGAGATCAGTCCTGGTTGTTCATTGGAAGGACTGATGTTGAAGCTGAAACTCCAATACTTCGGCCACCTCATGCGAAGACTTGACTCATTGGAAAAGACCTTAAAGCTGGGAAGGATTGGGGGCAGGAGGAGAAGGGGACGACAGAGGATGAGATGGCTGGATGGCATCACCAACTCGATGGACATGAGTTTGGGTAAACTCTGGGAGTTGGTGATGGACAGGGAGGCCTGGCGTGCTGTGATTCATGGGGTCGCAAAGAGTCGGACAAAACTGAGCGACTGAACTGAACTGAACCTCAACATAATAAAAGCTATATATGACATACCCACAGCAAACATTATCCTCAATGGTGAAAAATTGAAAGCATTTCCCCTAAAGTCAGGTACAAGACAAGGGTGCCCACTCTCACCACTACTATTCAACATAGTTTTGGAAGTTTTGGCCACAGCAGTCAGAGCAGAAAAAGAAATAAAAGGAATCCAGATTGGAAAAGAAGAAGTAAAACTCTCACTGTTTGCAGATGACATGATCCTCTACATCAAAAACCCTAAAGACTCCACCAGAAAATTACTATAGCTAATCAATGAATATAGTAAAGTTGCAGGATATAAAATTAACACACAGAAATCCCTTGCATTCCTGTACACTAACAATAAGAAGACAGAAAGAGAAATTAAGGAAACAATTCCATTCACCATTGCAACGAAAAGAATAAAATACTTAGGAATATATCTACCTAAAGAAACAAAAGACCTATGTATAGAAAACTATAAAACACTGATGAAAGAAATCAAAGAGGACACAAATAGATGGAGAATATACCATGTTCATGGATTGGAAGAATCAATATAGTGAAAATGAAGCATTCCATATTTGTAGACATGAAAGCCCATTTTATGACAAAAAAATCACAGTTGATAAAGAAGGACTTTCATTACATAATGAGAAAGGGGTCAATTCTCCAAGAAGACATAACAATTCTTAATGTGTATGTGCCTAACAACAAGAGTGTCAAACTACAGGAGGCAAAAACAGAACTCAAGGAACAAATAAATCGGTAAAATCATAGTTCACAACGTCATACTATAAACCCAACAAGATGGCTATTATAAGAAAAAGAGAGAATAACAAGTTTAATCAAAATGTCTAGAAATTTTCATGCAGGGCTCACGGAGATATAAAATGGTACAGCTGTTGTGGGCTTCCCATATACCTCAGTCAGTAAAGAATCTGCCTGCAGTGCAGGAGACCCAGGTTCAGTTCCTGGGTTGGGAAGATCCCCTGGAGAAGGAAATGGCCACCCATTCCAGTATACTTGCCTGGAGAATCCCATGGATAGAGGAGCCTGGCAGGCTACAGTCCATGGGGTCGCAAGAGTCAGACACGACTTAGTGACTAAACCATCACCACCACCACAGCTGTTGTGGAAAAGCTTCAGGGTTCTTGAGTCACCAGGAAGACAGTTGCTGTAAAAGGGAGTCTAAAATGATGTTGTACTTGGAGGGTTATGCCGAGTCCACAGAGAATTATTTGTAAGATGAAAGGTTACCAGGGCAGTTCGTACAGTAAAGGGGATGATCCAGCAAAGAGGGAGAAACTCAGGATCAGGAAACCCTTAGCCTAAACTGAAGTAGTAAGAGAGCTATGATGAAGACTGCATGTGGAGACACTGCCATTGGCAGGAGCAGAGGCCCTTCATCCCAGTGATAAAGGGGAAGGACGGGAGGGTGAGCCCACAGAAAGACATGAGCTCTGTTATGGTGGCCAGGAGGGGAGGATTTTATATGAGTTGCTTCTGTTCTGTCAGTGTAATGTGAGGCTGGGTCATCTACCAAGAGCAGAGTGTGGAAGGGCAGTGGTTGGCGTGTGTGCCGGGACTTTGAAATGAGAGAAGTAAATAGTGACAGTCATTTTGAGGAGGTGGGACACCAATACAGAAGGATTTCAGAGAAGTGACTAAGATGACCAGGTTGATTAGAGGGCCCATTTGAGATTTGTGTTTATGAATTTAGTGTGAGGGAAATTCCCTGGAGGTCCAGTGGTTAGGACTCCAAGCTTTTGCTGTGGAGGATGCAGGTTCAATCCCTGGTCAGGGAACTAAGAGCCCACAAGCCTAGTAGCACAGCCAAAAAAATTAAAAAATAGAGATCTGTCAGCATGCTTATGGATTTTTCTGCAGCGATATCTAGCTATTTTTGGTTTTTGTAAGGGCTTTCTTTTTAAGATGATACATACGCTATCTCTTTATGATTAAATCCATTGAGGAAAAAATGAGTTACTTAATGTGAATCTGCATTCTATGATTAAAGAGAATATACAAACAGAAAAAAAAAATCTAGTTGTTTTGGTACAGGTGAGGATGTAGGAAATACTAAGTGTCAGATAATCTTTTTCTCAAATATATATGTATGTATTTTTTCAGAGACACTAAATGACTTAACAAAGAAAGACAAAGTATAAATTGCAAAGCTTTTACTGAAAATGTACTTTTTACAGCATTCATAATTTCACACCTGTGATTAATTAGCAATGATTTCAATACTTACAAACTCATCTGCCTCTGAATTTGTCATAATGCATGAAACTAAGCTTATAACATTAAGAAAAAACAACAGCTCATCTAATCCATCTTTATATCCTTCATGACAGCAAGATGCACAACTGAGTTCTTTAAAAGGGCTAAAGGAGATTGACATATAAATTCTGAGCTTATTTTTAAAGCTGTGTAAATGCAACATTTCTAAGACAACATTTAAAACAAAGGTCACACTTTATGAAAACAAAATTCTTAAATCAGGCTTTCTTCAGTTTTAATCATTTGACATTCTGCTCCATTTAACATTTTATATTGCCCAACAAAGAGTGGTTATCTTTTACTGTTTTTGGAGATGACTGAACAGATGAAGGTGTTACATGTCTACTACACAGGTGGGATTTTGCCTAAGATCAATTTGTTTAAAGATATTATTTTGGTATATTTTTGTTGAATATTGGGGAGTACTTGTATGATTCAAGATTAAGTCTGTGGTATTTCTTTAAGAACTAAATGTTCTGTATATATATTTGATAATTAAGATTTTAGACAAATATTCACCAGCATTAGGTCTATTAACAAACTGAAATACACTGTGGGCCTAATATCAAATAAAAAACACATGAAGTAAACATTAAGCATCTTAAAAAAAAGACCACATGCTCCTGCTTCTGTAAAAAACATTACATGTTTGAAAATACGACCTTTCCCTTAACTATTACTTCCTTAATATGAAAAAGAAACAAAATGGGCTGAAGTGAAAACTCCAACGTTACACTCCACAACCCTGAATGTAACTCGTGAGATCTCGGTTTTGACAATGATTTCTCCATGCCACCCTGTAGAGAAAGATGAAACAAATGGTAATAAGGTTGAAACATAGCTTCATTGTATTACATATACTTCAAATCCTTTGGGAAAACATCATAGTTTATCAATACATGAAATAAAAGCTACAGACAGATCCAAGTATTGCTATTTATTAACTGAAGATACTATACCAAGGACTTCACATCTCCCCCAAACCTTCACTAGTGCACAGAACATCTGAGTGCAAATGTTGAGTCCTGTGTAATTCACAGCACAAATGCAAAGTGCATTCCATGCTTACTTAATTCCAAAAATAATGTCAAGCTATGACAAAGAATTGGTATAAGGTGGAGAATATCAAAACCTCTAGAAATTCCCAAAAATAAATTGAGGAGTAAAAGAATAAGATTTTGAATCAGTTAAAGTAGATTGTTTCTATGTTATACACCGTTTAGCATGAATCTAAAGCTGCAATTTTCAGTTCTCAGTACCATACTTTGATCTTTGGAAATATTCTCTCACTTCTTAAAGATAAAGATAAAGATATCTTAAAGATAAAGGATAAAGATAAAGGATAAAACAGCTCTCTCCTTTAATACTTAACACATACCACACTCTGTAATGGGAACTAACATAGTGATGTATATCCATTATATTTCAAACACAAACAAACAAGGCAAGAAAGTCATAGAAAAAGAGGTCAAATTTGTGGTTACCTCAAGAGGTAACCACAAGAGAATTTGGGTAGAGTGAGGGAAGGGGAATTGGATGAAGGCAGTCTAAGGTACTACAAACTTCCAGTTATAAGATAAATAAATACTAGGGGTATAATATACAGCATGGGGCTTCCCTGGTGGCTCAGCAGTAAAGAATTTGCCTGCAATGCAGGAGATACAAATTCAGGCCCTGGGTTAGGAAGATCTCCTGAAGGAGGGAAGGGCAACCTGTCCCAGTATTCTTGCCAGGAATAATCCCATGGACAGAGGAACCTGGCAGGCTACATTGATCACAAAAGTCGGACATGACTTAGTGACTAAAGACCAAAAACAAATATATAGCATGATAAATATAATTAACACTGCTATATTTTATATATGAAAATTGTTAAAAAGAGAGTAAATCCTAAGAATTTTCATCACACACAAAAATTTGTTCTATTTCTCTAATTTTGTATCCATGTGAGATAATGGATGTTCACTAAATTTATTGTGATACTGTTTCCTGATGTAAGTCAAATCATTATGCTGTACACCTTGAACTTGTATAGTGCTTTATGTCAATTACATCTCAATAAAACTGAAAGGGGAAAAAAAAACATACCATGCTCTAATGCCTTGTGGATCACTGACAACCCTCTTTGCACATGCTACAGCTTGAGTGATGTCATCTTGCAGCAAAGCTAAAAAACAGGTGGTGAGAAGTGAAAATAACATTCATAGAAATGTTAAGTTTAGGGTCAATCAGCTTTATTTTCTTAGGCTGAGGAAAGAACAACTAAAATAATTTTTAAGAGTCCGTATATCTGTTGATGTTGGGGGAAACTCTTCATTCCATCCCATTTGGCATCTGTTTCTCATTTACCAAAGTCATTGGAAGCGCTGGAATTATTAACTAGTGTGATAGAAGGTTTTTTTTTTTTTACTAGGCACTATTAAAAAAAAAAAAGACAAGCGGAAACTGGTCTAGCAGGTTTTTGCTCAGCAATTCGATGCTAGAAATTGATCCTAAAGAAATAATAAGAGATGTACTGAAAGATATGTATACAAAGCATTTCATAGCAATTAATAAAGGGTATAAATGGAACCAGCTTAAATGTTTAACAGTAAGAGTTAGGTTGATACCTTATAGAGTATTTATATAGTGAAAGTCTATTCATCTTTAAAAAACAATAAGGATTGGTATTTGTTGACAAAAATAATTTTGTGTAAAAAAGACAAAATTGTAAAGCAGTAAATATAGTACAATTTCACTTTTGTTGAAAACTACATTGCTTACATGTTCGTATGTGGGTACAAATGTGTATAATATAGCTTTACATTCATGTCCGGGATTGTTGTGTATTCCAAAAGAACATGTGGATACCAAAATTTACCAATGGTCATACATGTCTGGGTAGTAAGAATTTTTATTCAGTGACAACAGGTTATTCTATAATACAAAATTTTTAAAATAAATTAATTGGAAACAAAAGTATATTCTTAGATTCATCTTCTCTATTAGGATTTTTAATATTTAAAAATTTAGCAGTATCAATTCTGCAATATTTCTCCAATATTTCAGGCACTAAAGATTCTACATGCTTTGGGAGGTTCAAAAGGTAGGGGATATATGTATACCTATGGATGATCCACACTGAGGTTTGACAGAAAAGAACAAAGTTCTGTAAAGCAATTATCCTTCAATAAAAAATATAAATAAATTTTTAAAAAATTTTTAAAAAAGATTCCACATGCTTTCTCTATTTTAAAAGGAAGTCAGTAGAATACTTGTTTCACCCCAATTAAACAAATCTGTAAATTAACTTGTTAGAATGGCAATTTTTATATAGGAACTGTGTTTTTGGAGATTCATTATAAAGAATTTAAAAATGAAATGTCATAATATTTCTAATTCACCTTAAAATCACTCAGCAAAAAGAAGTATATATACATACATATATACATATAAAGAAGTAAATATGCCAAAATGTTAACAACTGTTAAAGTACATGATGAGCATATTGATGATTATTATAGTAATGTTTCTAATTGTCTATATATTTAAAATATTTTATAATAAAAAGTAAAAACAATTTTTTAAAAACACCATGCATATTCCTCCACTTTGATTAACTAGTAATTCTTTTGTTTTCCAATAAAGGAGGGTAGATAAAAAAAAAAGACCACCCAATAAAATTATTGCTAATCCTCCCCAAAAAAGGAAAGCAGGAGGAATGGCATTGTTCTTTACAAAGCGCCAACATGTACAGTTATGATAAAGTGATAGGTCATTCCAGAAACTCCTGTATGTTAGCAAACAGCAATCTTTTAAGATACCAGCTCTTTAATTTCTTACTTAAGAAATTAGGAGGAGGATAATAGAGTTTCTAGATGTTAAGATGGAGTTTTTATAGGTCCCTGATGAACCCTTCAAGATTTTTTATTTCTATTGAAGCTTGACCTATAGGATTATTCCAATTTTCCCATAAGATGTTTATGGAAAAACCTGGATGAACTTTTTGGATAACTCAATAGGTATAACCAAGTGAGTCCTGTACCATCATTCCATATTATCTTGTCTTACCGCTGCAGGGTATATTACAGGCATTAACTGCTCTTGGGGTTTTGCCATCATTACACCACCAGTGGCTATTGATTTGAAATATCCCATAATCAGTGCTTTGGTCTCCAGGATTGTAGTTTGTAGCACGTGTGTTGTAATTGCTTTCCCATCTGGCCAAACACATCCCTGAAAAAAAACATTTTGAGTAATAAAGAGCAAATCATATGACTTACAGTTCATAGCATAATCAGTTCAGCTTAACTAGTTCTATTTTACTAATGATTTACTTTATAAGTATAAAGATGTATTTTACTTGTAAAGTGTTCTAATACTTTGGTGTTAAAGGTCCCTTCAGAGAATTCTTTTATTAGCAAATGATTTGGTAATACAAATGAAAAAGATAACATATTTTTAAAAATATTAAAATAGCTGTGTCTTCCATTGCTATTACACTTTCCTTACTACTAACGCCCAGGTAGGATTGAGCCTAGAACAGAAAAGTCAACAGAGTTGTTGAGTGGATTTGGTCATTAGCAGCAGATGCATATGCTAATGGAAAAATGCTTTTTATTAGAAAATTTAAGGATTTTCTGGGGGAAAGAAAATTTATGATACCGAAGGTGAATTTGGGTATCAAATTATAACACAGGCAAGAATCATAGAATAGGAAAGGCTGGGTCATCCATCCATCCATCTAGCCATTGGCTAACTCATTCGAAAATAGTTATGGAGGGGAAATGTCTGAATTCAATATGAAAACTACAGTGATGACATTGACAAACATGGACTAAAATACAAAGGAAATTTTCCTTAGGGCACATCTTAAATTCTGTGGAAGAAAATGAAAAATAATTAATGAACTAGAGTCAGAATAATAAAATGTCATTTCATGCTGCATTTCAGGGATCCTTATATAGATCTTGATTGAGGGGAAATAGTTCTACTGTCCCTGTTTTAAGAGTTCAATGTAATTTTTAAAAAACCTTGCTGTTAAAATGCAACATCATGATTAAAATGATTAAAAATGAGAAAAATACTGCCTTATTCAGAACCCAAGTTCCAGATTAGAAATGGCTAGAGTCAAACAACAGGGGCTTGACAGACATGTCCCAGGTGCTAAAATGTATCTTGTAGTCAGTCTACATGTGCCAGCTGTCAAATTTAGTAGCACTAGAGGAGTACATGGGGACCTGGTATGCTTAGAATGATATAGAATTCGACCCACCATGCCTCAATCCTTCACCTGGTACATCTGATTCTAAAAGAACAAGTTGATGTTTTTAACCATTTTAAGTGTATAAACCCTCCAAGAAAGAAAAAACGTTCACTCAAAGACCCTTTCTTTTTGTTCATCCTCTATTAGTATCTGTTCCACACCTGGCTAACTATTTGAAAGGATGACAAAGAATTAACTTACAGTTTGCCAGGCTGACTCCCCTAAAGCCATCCATTCCAAATCTTTTTAGAGCTCTGGCAAGCTCACATCTCTCGAAGACCTTGCCTTGGACAGCGACCAAAAAGAGGAGAAGCCCCAGAGTAAGGAGAGCCTTCATGTTGACTGAGAAGCCAGATCTCCAGGCTGACCCAGGGGAGTTGGCCCTGCTTTTTAACGTCTTTTCACTTCCCTTTTTATGCGACTGGTTTGGGAGCTCCACTCTCTGAGACATGTGGAAAACAGGAAATGCTTATCAGTTCACTAACTTTAAAATTTTCTTTCTTATGTTTGAAGAGGGACATTCTGACGTCCTAAGAATTAATCTGCAATAAAATAGTGAAATGACATTGCTTAAAGACATTGCTCAGGACTAATTGGGATTAGCACTATTGCCAAAAGAGGAACTTGTTCATATTTTATTATGAATTTGAGCAAGTATAAAGAAAAAAATCTGAATGAACATTTGACTCAACTGAAAAAGAGTTGTAATCTTTCATTAAATTTTTTTCATTAAGTTGCTTTATGTGCCGTCTGTATGTTGCCTTTGTCTTTTTCCCTTAAGATTATTTTATACACACTTTCCAGAAAAGAACATGATACACTGCCTGTTGTTCTGATAGGTATATAGTACAACACTATGTTGTTCAGCCAGATTCCATTACTAACTTTTTGGTTACTATTGTAAATTCTTAATTTATAAATCAATGTTTCGTTATTAGAAGCCCCATGCAAATAACATTCCTAACTCCTTTCTGATAAAGCCTTACTTCACGTTTTCATGTTAGAACATAAAGAGTCATTGTAAAGCAAGGGAATTTTATAGCAAAATCTTCAGAATAATAATTGAATATGCCACCCCAAAATCTTCCCCTTTGACACAAGAATAATTTTGAGCTGAAGGCAATAGAGAATAAGAAGATCCAAGAAAAGTTCTCTGTTCTCCCCCTATTTTCCTGAAAGCAGAACATGAATTTGTGCAGAAATTAATCATCAACATCCCTAGGCACATAATAGACCCAAGTAAGGACTAGAGAACTCTGGAAAACAAGCTATACTGACTACCTATTATTTTCCATTAGTTTCTGATGTATTTATTGTACCAGTATTTGCTGCCTTTGGAAGCCCAGTACTCTTTTCCTCTGTCTTGTAGTTCCCCTAAAAATATATTGTTCTTTGGTTAAGATGATCTGTAAGTCCAAGATCTAGCCACCTCTGAGTTACTCATCACTGTCATTTCTCATAAGTATATATGAGATGTACATGTTAATATACTCATTTCCTTTTCTCTTGTTAAGCTGTCTTTTTGTTACAGAGCCCCAGCCAAAAATCTAAAACAGTAAAAGGAAACAAATGTTTCCCCCTGTACAGTTTCTGGTGAGGAGGATGGGAAAGTGAAATGCTAGAACACTCCATTCTCCCTGGAGACTGCAGTTGAAATATGGGATAATGGACAGCAGACCAGCAGAAGGTAAGAATTCTTACCATGTCAGTCTCCCAGCTCTTTCTCTGTAGTGCACAGGCAAGAGAGGAGGATAAAACTTTCTCCTTGTCCCTTCCTTTCCAAATTCACAGTGGCAGAAGGAAAACATTTGTGAAAATAGATCTTGAATTGTGATTCTTGTGAATTTGTTTTTGTTAATCAGCACCTATGGTTATTGATTCTTAGCCTCCCAGAAAGAGTTATGTTTGTCATTTGTCATAAAGATGAAAAGCCATAAGATGAGACTCTCCATTTGTTTTGTTTTACATACTAAGAACTTGGCTTTGTCACCAGTGAGAATATTCCTTTTGTCGGGGCGGGGGGTGGTGCCAGTTGTCTGTCAGGTTTGCATCAGCAGTTAGCCAGCCAGCCAGCTAGGAGCCTAAGACATGAAGTGACAGGCAATATTCTCTTAGTCCAACCATGCTGGCTGTCAGGGAAGTTTGTCTTAATGAAGTGTCTCAGTTCATAAGAGGCCTTTACGGCCTCTACCTTTGCTACCTGTTTTGTGAGGGAAAAATTCTCCTCCCAGTATCACCTTTCTGGTAACATAGGTTAGGAGGTCAGTTATTTAAGGTGTCTCACTTTGTGGGAGATAGAGCTTTCTTTGTCACCTGAGACAAGGAAGGTCTCTGTTTCTTAGGCTTTCTTTGGAGAGGTTCTGCTTCTTGACAGGGCTATATTTCTTAAGGGACAGCTCTTGCATCCTAATATTATAAGCTCTAATATTGGTTTTAAGCTCTTGTAAGCCCTAATATTGGTTTAAGCCATGAAAAGACTCATTGGCTTAGACTCACAATTGTAATAGGTATATTGAAGACTTGAACTTTTACATCTAAAAGGATTTTTAAAACAGTTCTCATCTTAAACAAGTGTCTTATTGGTACCAATGGGAAGATCAAATTGAGAAAAAAAAAAAGGAAAAAAAGAGATAAAAGATAGAAATAGATACAGAAGATACAGAGTTTCCCTGGTGGCTCAATGGTAAAAAATCTTCCCGCCAATGAGGGAGACCCTGGGTCAGGAAGATACTCTAGAGAAGGAAATGGCTACTCACTCCAGTATTTATGCCTGGAAAATCCCATGGACACAAGAGGAGCCTGGCAGGTTACAGTCCACAGGATTGCAAAGAGTCAGACATGAATGTGCAACTGTGTGAAAGAAAAACAAAACACTTCCTTAACTTTCTCAACAAGGTTAGGAGGGGAAGATCTGAGAACTGTCAAGAGCTACAGTTGGCACTCAAGCAGGTATAAAACTTACAGAAATATTGATAGCCAGGAAGTAGCTTTGACAAAGGTCCAGAAAAGTCACACGAAGGTTTGATTTATTGTCCTTTACTTTGTAAAGCCGACCCCACCAGGTCCAGACATCCCATATTTTGGGCCTGCACTACCAAAAAAAAATTAAAATTGTTGAATTATCCTATCCTACTGTTAAAGAAAGGAAAAATGTAATAATAACGATCTTAGATTTCTGATAAAGGCAAATATACCCTTGAGTTCCATCTCATCTAAAACCTATAGTCCTTTCTCTGACCCTTGGAAATACTGATCTTACCATATCTTTGAAATGTAAGCATCCAAAGAGATCATTGTTGGCTAAAGCAATTACAAGACCGGAAACATAAAAAACGAGAGATATTTTTTTAAAAAAAAACAAACCATTTGATATTTTCATAAGCTCCCTTACCCCAAATTTTGTCCATAGCCTCCACAAGATTATTCATTAAAGACAAGTAAAATTCTTAATAGTCTTTTCCACAAATATTGGCAAAAGGCTTTAGCCACCTGAGTGGGTAAATTTAACTTGTTCTATCTGCCAGAAATGCCATTTAGGTCTTCTATAAGCTAGAAAGTTTTGTACTACTGTACTGGATATGAGGCTAAAATTTTTAAATGAAAGCTATGAGATCACTGTTTGCATCTGTCTCTATCTATATATCCATGTATATCTATGTACGTATGTTATGTATGTGTGATATTTTTATCCCTCTGGATAGTATTTGTAAAAACTTGTGAAAGACCTCTATCTGATTGGCTTAAAGACAATATAAGCACTTATGTAAACTAAGACTAGTCAAATAAGGTTACGTGTCTCTACTTTATCCTTGAAATTATAAAATTATAAATTCAACCTAAGAACTAAATTTACAATAGAAATGATTTCCTTAATGTATGTCAATATGGTAGAGAAAAAAAGTCATGTTTAAATTATTAGGTTCTTTACTTCTGTAATTTTTGCTACTTGCCTAGTTTGTCAACAAGAAAAATAACCTAAAATGATGGTTAATTTTTAATATCTCATTAAATTTTCATGGCAACTCAAGCAATTGTTAAGAACACATGAATCAAATCGATGTAAGTGGGAGAAATGTTTGTAAATGAATTTTGCAGGTATCATTAATAAAATGTGTCTGCTTAAAAATAGTTTCCAAAATCTTTTTGTAACATTAACTTTAAATAATATTCTTTGAATATCTAGTTCATTTCCAAATAAAATAGTGAAATATTAATTGCCAAACACATGTTTAAGTTTATCTGCTTTTCAGCTCTTATTACAGAGAAACTAAAGATATTTGGGTCTGTTAATAACATGTTGTTTTTATCACTTAAAAAAAAATTGTACTATAAAAAGGCATATATCTTTAAAAATCACAAAATGATATATTCCTGGGAATTCCCTGGTGGCCCTGTGGTTAGGACTTGGTGCTATCACTGTTGTGAAAGCACTGGGTTCAATTCCTGTTTGGGGAACTAAGATCCTGTGGTGTCCACACAGCACAGCCAATAAATAAATAGACACAAAAATTTAAAAGAGCAAATAAGATAAATGATAAGGGTTCTAGTAAACAGGATTTTAATACAGGAGAAAAGAGAAGGGAAATTATTGAGATGAAGGGAACAGTACCCCTAAAGACTCCCTAGGGGAAAGCCAAGTTAAAGAAGTCCTGGAAGACTTCCCTAGTGGTGCAGGGGATAATAATCCTCCTGCCAACAGAGGGGACGCCGGTTCGATCTCTGACTGGGAAGATTCCACATGCCGGAGCAACTCAGCCCGAGTGCCACAACTACCGAGCCTGCCAGCGGCAACTACTGAAGCCCAGGTACCTAGAGCCTGTGCTCTGCAACAAGAGAAGCCAACACAGTGAGAAGCCCAGGCACCACAAGAAAGAGCAGCTCCCCACTCACTGCAACTAGAGAAAGTCCACGTGCAGCAACAAAGACCCAGCACAACAAAAAATAAAAATTAGTTAATTAATTTTTTAAAAATCCTACTACAAATGTGTCGTATAGGCAAGCTTAAAAACAGAAAAGATGTCCTGGAATGTCTGAAACTATTGAAAGGAGTTTGACAACTCTGACTGAGATCTGGGGCGATGAATTAATACACGAATAAGTAAATGGAAAACTATGCAAACAAAAAGTAAGGCAATTGTCAATTCCAAGAAAACTAAAACACAAGAAAAGAAGAAATACAACTAAATTATATGATCATATTATACTCATCTATAAGAGTTTGTACATGCTTGTAAAGGGGAATAGGACATGGGGAGTCCAGAGAGCTAAATCTTCATCTTCCTTGGTGGAAATAAATAGAAAATATCCATGACTGAAAATAAAAAATGAATAGAATAATCATACTCTTGACATATATGGCCATAATACTAAAATAGAAATAAAGAAGCTAAAAATAGCTAAGAAGTTGAAAGAGATTGCCTCTAGTGTTGGGAATTGGATAAGAAAGTTTAGGGCTATCTTTCAGCATTTAATTTATAACACCTCATTTGACTTTAAAAAATGTGAATATGTATTTTATGATTAAAAAAGTTTAAAACGTCTTATGTAAGAAAAAGAACTAAAAGATACACACCAGAATGTTTACACTAACACTCTTCAGAATTTTATTCAATTTGTATATTTTGGCATTTTCCAAGTTTTCTTCTTTCAGCATATATTACTTTTACAATTAGCAAAATAATAAATAATTACACATACAGAGAGGAGTGTGCAGAATCACTAAAAAAAGAATGATTTTTTGAAGTCCTCAACATTCCTCTGTGTATATGAAGTCAGCCATATTGGTAGGAATATTCTGCCAATTAACTTTAAATTTATCCTTCTTTCATGAAGCTCATCTGTACCCAGATCAGTGGTCTCTTAAGCTTCAATGGAAAGGAGTTAAATATTAATTTTCAATGAGCTTCATGAGATGCATTAAAATGGCATATAAGCTATAGAAAAAGAAACACAAGAGAATATGTCAGAACAATGCTGTTTTGTTTAGGATCATTTTTATTGTATCATTAAGTTTCTTAAGAGACTAAAAATTACTCTTACAAGAACAGAATTTATATTTCTTGGAATAAAAGATAAGTTGCCAAGCTCCTGGAAGACTGTCCCATCCAGGCCTTCATTTGGGAGATTATATTATTGAAGGAGGATAAAGCAGGAAGAAAGATTTCCTGAGGCCTGGGGTACTTGAGGATGCAAATTTGGCCAGATCTGAGATAATAGTGGTGACAGGCTTGAGAAGGGGCAGGGCCCAGCATCCCACTCCATGGGGGTCCCAGAGCAATGGCAAGAGGTCTCTTGGATGGCATGCAGCTGCTGGGAAAGTGAACATGAATTGCCCTCCTTTAGGAATCAATAAAGCTTTTCAAAAAATATTTATTTATTTGGCTGTGCTGAGTCTTAGTTGCAACAATGTGAACTCTTAGTTGCGGCCTGTAGGATCTAGTTCACTGACCAGGGATTGGACCCAGGCCCCCTGCATTGGGAGCACAGAGTCTTAGCCACTGGCCCACCAGACAAGTCCCTCAATGAAGCTTTGAGAAGGAGCTTCTGCCTTCGAGTGAACCATGTCAGCTTGGGTAATAACCATCATATGAACATCTCAGTGATGGACTGAAACTCTAAGGTCTTCCTCAAGTTTTCTGGACTTTGTCCTTTCTTGAGATGCTTGCAAGCTCCTGGGCAGAGGATAAGCTAAAGAAGTTTTACAACATCATCACTGACTCACCTTTTGGGGAAATGGGGCTTAGAGACAAATTTTGTTAGATTTAGAAAAATAAAGCAAAGTGATGGTTCTTGCATCCATTTATGGTATAGCAAATTTAGACCCTCTGCACTATTTGACCTAGACTTACCTTCTCTGAATGTGACTGGAGAGTGGGAAGTGAGATGGTTCTTGAGAGCCCTAGAGATGAAACTACTTTCCTGAAAATGGCTCTTCGATTCCATGATTCAGGTCACCATTGACTCTGGAGGTAAGCCAAGGTGTTTCAGTTTTCAGTGACTCAGATCTCTCTGTCTTGATAATCTTGTTTCACTATAATCTATCCCATCATGTTTTTGCTGTTGTTCCTGCAATCCGGTTTTTCTCTATTTTGTTGTCATTCAGTCTCTCAGTTGTGTCTGACTCTTTGCAACCCCATGGACTTTAGCATGCCAGGCTTCCCTGTCCTTCATTATCTCCTGGTGCTTGCTCAAATTCATGTCCATTGAGTTGATGATGTCATTCAACCATCTCATCCTCTGTCGCCCCCTTCTCCTCCTACCCTCAATCTTTCCCAGCATCAGGGTCTTTTTCAATGAATCAGCTCTTCGCATCAGGTGGCCAAAGTAATGGAGTGCCAGCTTCAGCATCAGTCCTTCCAATGAATATTCAGGACTGATTTCCTGTAGGATGGACTGGTTGGATCTCCTTGCAGTCCAAGGGACTCTCAAGAGTCTTCTCCAACACCACAGTTCGAAAGCATCAATTCTTAGGCACTCAGCTTTCTTTACCGTCCAGCTCTCACGTCCATACATGACTACTGGAAAAACCACAGCTTTGACTAGACAGAACTTTGTTGGCAAAATGATGTCTCTGCTTTTTCTAAATTAAAATCTATTTGTGTCAATATATGAGGGACATGAACAACTATATGAAAATAGCATAACCTCAGAAAGTATTGAACTGACATTGGTAAAAAAAAAAAAAAAAATGACTGTATTAATGAAAAGAGGCATTGGAATGAGTTTTGTCAAAGATTGTAAATATTCACTTGCTATGAAGCAGTGCCATTTTCTTGAAGCCGTTATGGACCCTTGGAGACCATGGTCAGGGCAGCTGCACTCCTCTCATTACCCAGCTGATACTGTCCTTGTGTAGTTTGGCTCAGGGGTGCAGAGGACCTAGTCTCACCTCTGCTGTGGCAGCATGGCTGCCTGGAGAATTTGAAAGGGTGGGTGAGTTGGGAGGGCTGGGTGTGGGCTGGAGGACACAGCTGGGCTCTTCCAGGGAGCCCAGATGCTGAAAGCTTAAAATGGAGTAATTTCTTATTCAACTAATGGAGATATGTTACAGCCCTGTGAAACAGGATCAGCGTCCAGATGCTCCCAGCAAGTCCAGCATCCAAGCCACAAGTCAGAGTGGCTCTCTGTCGGGACATTCCTGGACTCAGGGCAGTGCTTCACCCCAATCCAAAGCTGGCATTTTGTTGGCCAGGTTTTTGGGTCATTGAAAAATGGTAAATGATTTGAGTTTGCCTAACCCGGACCAGTGTATCTTTTTCGAGGATTAGTGACCACTTTCTGTTCTTTTAACTCTCAGTGTCTCTGTAATTTAAGTTCCACTCTTTGCAAAATAGATCAAACAAGCAAGATGCTTTCCTGCATCTCCTGACACCACCCAAACTCCAGAAATCATCTAACTTTTGTATTTAATTTACTATGTAGTCTTGGTGTTTTTGTGTTTTGAGTCAGATACTCAGTTCATGGGCTTTCCAGGTGGCTCAGTGATAAAGAATCTGCCTGCCAAGCAGGAGACGTGGGTTTGATCCCTGGGTCAGGAAGATCTCCTGGAGAAGGAAATGGCAACCTACTCCAGTATTCTGGCTTGGGAAATTCCATGGACAGAGAAGCCTGGCAGGCTACAGTCCTTGGGCTCACAAGGGAGTTGGACACAACATAGCGACTAAAAAACAACAATCTGTTCATACTGAGAAAAAAATACTACTACTTAATATGCACAATATTAATATTAATATACACTTAATATACACAAGAGAAATTATTTCTACTCTGGTGTCAATACTGTGCTATAAAAGTTACTGTGGTCTAGCACAGAGCCACAACTTACTGACCCATGAATTGATCTTTAAGCCTAAAACAGTACCAGCCTAGTAAATCTGCCAGGTACTTTACGCTAATCACAGAGGAGATTTTACCATTCCTCATCCTTGCCACGTACTCACTCTCTTCTGTCTTTGTTCCTGCTGTATCCTCAGTGTGCTATGCAGACAATGGAAGAAATAATAGGTTGTCTGGTGGCAAAGAGAACATTGGAGGGTGAGCAGAACCAGACACAAAAGCTTAATCCCCGAAACAGTGAAGTTCAGCAATTAATCCCAAAGACAATGGAAACTATTCACGAGTGTTAAACTGGAGAGTAACTGGATCAAAATCTTAAAACAAAACAAATTAACACTCTCGACTGTATTCAGGGACTGCTGCTAGAAAACTATATGAGTAATTCAGATGGCAGATGAAGTGAGGAGTGGATAATAGAACTGGGAGAATTCAAGAGATATTTAGGAGGTTTGAATAATCCAGATTGGAGACTATTTTGAGACACAGGGATAAAAGGAAAGGTAAACAATACTAGCTTTTTTTTTTTATCAAATGCTTGCAAAGTGTTAGCCACTTAATAAACATTATTTATAATTCTTTCAGGGGTCTTAAAGATAGGTATTATGTCCACTTTACAAATGAAAAACTATGTCTCCCAGAGAAGAAAAGTCCCGCCCAGAGACATACAGATAGTGAGTGGGAGAGCTGGGAGTTAGATTCAGGTCAGTTCCATGGTCTTTTCAGTTTACTGTGTTACCTGGAAGTTCAAGTGAAAGGGAAGAAATTCTGTCATGACACAATTCTCACCCCTTAACACACTATATAACTTCTTTGTCTACCTCTTGCTGATTTTATTTCCCAATATAGTTGTACAAATCCATTTTATGTGTTTTGTTTAAGTGTGATTTTCATCTAAGAGGTTAATCCAACTCCAGGCAATGCCATTAAACAATCAGAGACTATTTAAAAATCAATATTTGTTAATCAGAGATGTTACTTATTTATTTATTTTTGGCTGTGTGGGTCTTAATGGACGCAGGTGGGCTTTCTCTAGTTGCAATGAGTGGGCGCCACTCTTTAGTTGCAGTGCTTGGACCTCTCATTCCCGTGGCTTCTCTCGTTGCACAGAACTGCCCTAGGCACTCTGGCTTCAACAGCTGAAGCTCCCGGGCTCTAGAACATGGCCTCAGTAGTGTGGCACAAGGGTTTAGTTGCTTGGTGGCATGTGGGATCTTCCTAGACCAGGGATCAAACCCACGTCCCCTGCATTGGCAGGTAGATTTTTAACCACTGGATCACCAGAGAAGCCCCTAAAAATCAATTTTCTTAATGTGTGTACAACTGATAATTGTGGAAAGTTTTTTATTTCTTTGTGCATACTTTCTTTGTACTATTATTTCTGTTACATTTAAACCTTCAGATTCAATGAAATTATAACTTTGGCGTTCACTTCCCCTTTTCACATTATGAACAAATATTTCCCTTCCCACATTGGTCAGGTTACAAAAATCCTTTCTCAATTTACACAAAAATTGGGCATTCATCATTGAGAAATTGTAATGAAATAAGTCACTGATTTTTCAAACATGTGATAAAACATAATCCTGTTGACAAAGAGATGGGAATGTTCCTATTTTAGTTTCCTCTTTCTAGAAGAGTATTCTGATTTCATTTCTCTATTAAGTATGACTTTTGAGTTTAAGGTTTGGTTTGATCTTTTTATTTGTGCCAAATCAATTGCATATCATTAAAGTTCTTTCACTGAACTAGAAAGCAGTGATTTCAATCTGTAAATTAGCTCTGGTAACATCACGAAATGCTGGGGAGAAGAAAAGAAGTAGTTGGAAACAGGGGAATAAGGTAATGTACTTGGGTTGTATTTTTTTTCGCTTTCTTGACAAACAAACATTTTATCGCTCCTCTTAAGAAGCAAATAAGATAATATGCTCAACTTCTTATTAACAACAATTTATCTGTACACACTGAATTGAAGATGATTCTGTTCTCTCTTGGCATCACTCTAAATTAAGATGCAGCCACACATTCTTTCAGCCCAACACCTCATCTCAAGTCAACATCATACCTCTGTAAGGTGGCTGGTTGCTGGCATGTGAGTGGTCTATTTCCAACTCTGTCAAATAGGAAGTGAACTCACAAACATGGCATCATTTTTCTCACAGTCTCACATGAGCTGAACCAGAGATTATGAGGGCTAGTATCAGTGCTTTACACATTTAGTTTGGAAAATAATTTTCTTGACTGCTGATTCAAAAGGATTTTCAATTAAAGACTAAATTATTAATAGTAAATTAGAAATACTGTAAGAATATGGAATGATAAACTCTGCATACAGAAACTATATGTATTATCTTAGTAATTTTTATGTAAATCTCAAATTATTCTAAAATTAAAAGTTTATTTTTGAAGTGGGGAGTGGAAGTGAAGAATTTGGCTAGGTAGGCAAAAGACTTTTTATGCTATTCAAAGGAGATTCAATGCATAAAGTGTATAGGCTGGATGAGGATTCCTAGAAGATCTGTGGATGGGCTTCAGGGGTGTTGCAAAACCTCCTGAGTTGTATAAGATTATATTGTCTGTATGTGTATATGTATGTTTTTCTCCAAAGAAAGTTAAAAACTTTAATTATTATTCAATTATTCTTAAAGGGAAAAGCACCTAAAATGTGTTAGTAATCAATGCTGAAGGTAATGTTGAAACTGAAATATTCTGAGCAAGAGATATGAAACAATTCTATTTTGTGTGCAAAAAAGATCCCTTCTTGGTAGTCCAGACTACAGTGATAATGTGCATGTGTTTGGAGAAGGAAGGCAGGAGTTAAAGCCAAGATGGTAATAAAGACCATGATCTTCAGACTCTTTTGAATTGTGGTCTACTTTGCAGGGGGAAGAAATGACCCCATAAGATACCCTACCCTACTGTTGCCACTTTCCTGAGAAAAAAATTACTGAGTCTTTGGGATGAAATGTCATTTTTTGTAAACCAAAGTTTGATGGGATTATATATACATCTACTTTATCATTGTAGATAAATGTACTGTACAAAAAAGGTCTTAATGACCCGTGTAACCACAATAGTGTGATCACTCACCCAGAGCCAGACATGCTGGAGTGTGAAGTCAAGTGGGTCTTAGGAAGCATTACTACAAATAAAGCTAGTGGTGGTGATGGAATTCCATCTGAGTTATCTAAAATCCTAAAAGATGATGCTTTAAAGTTCTGCACTCAATATGGCAGCAAATTTGGAAAACACAGCAGTGGCCACAGGACTGGAAAAGGTCAGTTTTCATCCCAATTTCAAAGAAGGGCAGTGCCAAAGAATGTTCAAACTACAGTACAATTGTACTCATTTCGCATGCTAGCAAGGTAATGCTGAAAATCATTTAAGGTAGGCTTCAACAAGATGTGAGTCGAGCAATTTCAGATGTACATACTAGATTTAGAAAAAGCAGAGGAACCAGAGATCAAATTGCTAACATCCGTAGGATCATAGAAAAAGCAAGGAAATTCCAGAAGAACATCTACTTCTGCTTCATTGAGCACGCTAAAGCCTTTGACTGTGTGGATCACAACAAACTGTGGAAAATTCTTAAAGAGATGGGTATACTAGACCACCTTACCTATCTCCTGAGAAACCTGTATGCAGGTCAAGAAGCAACAGCTAGAACTGGACATGGAACAATGGACTGGTTCAAAATTGGGAAAGGAGTATGTCAAGGCTGTACATTGTCATCCTGCTTATTTAACTTATATGCAGAGTACATCATGTGAAATGCTGGGCTGGATAAAGCTCAAGCTGGAATCAAGATTGCCAGAAGAGATACCAATAACCTCAGATATGCAGATGATACCACCCTAATCGCAGAAAGTGAAGAGGAACTCAAGAGCCTCTTGATGGAGTTGAAAAAGGAGAGTGAAAAATTTCCTTAAAAGTCAACATTCAAACTAAGATCATGGCATCCGGTCCCATCATTTCATGGCAAATAGATGGGGGAAAAATAGAAACACTGACAGATTTTATTTTCTTGGACTCCAAAATCACTGCAGATGGTGACTGCAGCCATGAAGTTAAAAGATGCTTGTTCCTTGGAAGAAAAGTTATGACAAACCTAGACAGTGTTTTAAAAAGCAGAGACATCACTTTGCCTACAAAGGTCTGTCTAGTCAAAGCTATAGTTTTTCCAGTAGTCATGTTTGTTTGTGAGAATTGGACTATAAAGAAAGCTGAGCGCTGAAGAATTGATGCTTTTGAACTGTGGTGCTGGAGAAGACGCTTGAGAGTCCCTTGGACTGCAAGGAGATACAACCAGTCCATCCTAAAGGAAATCAGTCCTGAATATTCATTGGAAAGACTGATGCTGAAGCTGATGCTCCAATATTTTGGCCACGTGACGCAAAGAGCTGACTCATTGAAAAAGACCCTGATGCTGGAAAACACTGAGCGCAGGAGGAGAAGGGGACGACAGAGGATGAGATGGTTGGATGGCATCACTGACTCAATGGACATGAGTTTGAGCAAATTCCGGGAGATAGTGAAGGACAGAGAAGTCTGGCGTGCTGCAGTTCAGGGGGTCACAAAGGGTCAGACATGACTGAGCGACTGAACAACAACATGGGTCACTATGCACCAGCATCCTGGCAACAGAGAAGACAAACTCTTCCCCCTGAACAGGGATTCCCACATGCTGCAGCAGCAACTGTCTCCAGGCTGGCAAGAGGTATAGCCCACTGACCTTTTCTGGAGAAGGACTGAGCCTTAGCAATAGTGACAGCAGCTACGATGAACAGGTCATTTTCTTGAGCTGTCTGGGATGCCCAGTTTCAGGATGAAGTTAGAGTAACTATAGATACTGTGGACTGAGTAAGTATCCTTGGATTCTTTGAACTTTAAAGGAAGAAATGTTTAATAAAGAAGATGGAACACAATTTCCTGTTAATGTGGCCAAGTGGGATCTTAATTAGGAAAACATCTCTGAATGGTGAAGCCCAACACTAAGGCAGGCCACCTTTCAGGATATAGAAGTAGCTAAAATTCTATTGAGTTATCTACCTGTAACTCAGGTACTGGATAAATATCCTTTCTTTTCAACCTCATATTACCATGAAGAGGTTATCTATGGCTGAATTAGCACCATCAGAGTCCACATTTCCTATAAGTGATGTAAACTTGGTTCCAGGTGCTTTACACATATTTGCCCAAGTAACCTATCTGAAAAAAAAAAGAAGGAAAGATTAAAAAGCTGCACTAATCTCTATGATCCTGGCCAAGATCATTCTCATGAAGTTATACTTTATAAAGTACGTGCTCATGCTCACAATTTATACTCTATAAAGCTCAATCTTTTCCTCTATAAAATGAGAATATTAATGTCCATCCTGTAGCTTTGTTGAAATCACATCATGAAGATTATAGCAAAATTTAAACAACCAAGAAATGACAGCTCCTTTTCTACCCTCTTAGTTCTTTCTCCTCTCTAAACAAGAAAAAACAAATTATTATTTTAATACATCACATGCCATAGCATTTACATAGAACACTCTTGACTGTCTCAACAAACCACAAACCCAGAGATAAGAACAAGATGAGAAGATTTTATCATAGTTGATGAATCTTATACTACAATAAGAGTGAGAGAAAACAGAGAAAATTTGTTACCTTCCATACTCCAAGGTATGCCATCTATTTATTAGTTGATTTTAGAAATGTCTGCAGAAAAATAAACAATAAGAAATACCACCTGGAAAGACTGCTTTTAAAAACTTAGCACAGTAATCAAGATAGCATAATACTGAAGGAAAAATAAGACACATAGGTCAATGGAACAGAATAGAAAGACCAGAAACAGACTCATACAAATATGCCCAGTTAATTTTTGACAAAAGAGCAAAAGCTACTAAATGGAGGATGGATAGCCTTTTCAATAAATGGAGCTGGAGAAATTGAAATTCATCAGCAAAAAAAAAAAAAAAAAAAAAAAACTTCACCTAAAAAATATCACACTTTATGCAAAATTGTACTGAAAACAAATTTTTAATTTAAACTATAGAACTTACAGAAAATAACATAGGAGAAAATCTTTCAGACCTAGAATTAGGTAAAGAATTCTTAGGCTTGATACCAAAAGCATAATTCATAAGAGGAAAAAATAGATAAATTGGCCCTCATCAAAATAAACTTTTGCTCTGCAAAAGACCCTATTCAAAGGATCGAAAGACAAATTAGAGACCAGGGGAAGATTTTGCAAATCACTTATCAGACAAAATTCTCTTGTCTAGGACACATAAAGATCCTTCAAATTTCAACATTTAAAAAATAATAATCTAATTAGAAAACTGGGCATGGACACAGAAAAGACATTCACAGACATTCCTCCAAAAAGAATAGGTATACAGGTGGCAAATAAACAGCTGAAAAGACTTTTAACATTATTTTCCATTAGATAGGTGCTAATTAAAACTACAGACTCCTGTCAAAATTAAAAATGGACTTATTATACAACCTAGCAATCCACTTTTGGGTATTTATCCTACATAAATGTCTTCTTTCCACATAAGAACTTGTATATGAATATTCATAGCAACTTTATTCTTAAAAAGCCAATAACTGTAAACTATCCAAATTTCCTTGAGGTTCCTTAAGATGTTGTATGTATCAATAGTTTGCATCTTTTTTTAAATCACTGAGTAGTATCCCATAGTGTAGACACACCAGTTTGTTTAACCATTCACCCACTCAATGAAATCTTACTAGTTTACGGTTTTTGGCTATTAAGAATAAAGTTGCTATGAATATTCATATACTTCTAAATATCACTTGGGTCAAAGAAGAAATCTCAAGAAAAACGAAAGAATTGTTTAAACTAAATGAAAATAAAAATACAGCTTATGAAAATGTATGGAATACACCGAAAATAGTGCTTACAGAGAAATTTATAGCATTAAACACATATATTAGTAGAGAAGAAGATGTAAAATTTAAAAAAAAAACTAAAAATAAAAATGTAAGATTCAACCTTAGGAAACTAGAAAAAGAACAATTTAAGCCAAATGCACAAGAAAAGAAATCATACAAATTAGAGTAGAAATCAATGAAATTGAAAATAGGAAAACAATAGAGAAAATCAACAAAACCAAAATCTGGCCCTTTGAAAAGATCAATAAAATTGATAAACCTCTACCAGGCTGAGTACAAGAGAAGACACAAGTTACTAAATTCTGATATATGTGCTGATCAGTCCAAGATGAACTTTGAAAAATTATGCTAAGTGAAAGAAGCCAGTTACCAAGGACTACCTATAATGTGATTCCACCCATATAAAATGCCCAGCCCAGGGAAGTACATAGAGACAGAAAGTATATTAGTGATTGCCAGGTGCTGGGGTTAGGGGTCAGTGGGTGATAGCTGAAGGATACTTCACTTCTTTTGAGGTGGTAAAAATGTTCTGAAATCAACTTTGGTGACAGGTATTTGTATCTGTGAATATATTAAAAACCACTTAAGTGTATACTTTAAATGAGTGAATTGATTGTATGTGAACTGTATCTCAATAAAGGCATCTAAGAGAAACTACAGAGTGCAAAAAATTGTATACAACAGGCTAAATTTTGTAAGAAAAGAATGAGGGGGGGGTGACAAAATATTTCAGAACAAAAAGCTTATCTATGCATAGTATTTCAGGGAGGACCCAGGAAACAGAATATAGTTATTGCCTCCAAGGAAGAGAACTGGTGACTGAAGGGCGTGTTTGGAGGAAACTTCACATTGTATTATCTTTTTGCATTTTTTGAATTTATATGTGCCATATTATTAGGCAGATTTACCATGAAACTAATGAAGCTTAAACTTTGTGCCCCTCACTTGCACAGGCTCTTCATAAGGCCCCAAGAGGGCCCTAAAAACATATTTACCTGTTTGTAAAATTTATGTTCATATTTGTTTGTAAAATTTCCAAAAACGAAATGTGTTAACAACTCGCCTTGCTATTTCTTTCCACTCCAAATTCCCCTTCTTTTACTTCTCCTTTTGTGATGTGTGAGGAAAGGAGAAGAAAGAATCTGGCTGCAAACATTTTGGGGAGCCCAACAAGAGAAGCCACCTCAGTGAGAAGCCTGAGCACTACAACTAGAGTCGCCCATGCTCGCGACAACCAGAGAAAGCCCAAGCATAGCAAGACCCGGGTCAGCCAATAAATAAATCAATGAAATTTTTAAAAAAGAAATGTTTAACCAGTTTTATTGATGTATAAATAACATACAAAAACTGCATTTTAAAGTATACAATTTGATGTTTTTATATATGCATACATCCATGAGGCCATCACCACAGTCAAAAACAATGATCATATTCTTCACCTTCAAAAGATTCCTCTTGTTCCTTCATCAAATATGTGCTTTGCCAAGATTTTCTTCCAATATTTTCATTATGTTAGCAGCATCTTTTTAAAAGCAAAAGTTTTATAAATTACATTGAAGTTCAATTTATTTATTTGTGCTTTTCTTGATTGTGCTTTTGCTGTTGTATCTAACAAACATGTCACAAGATTTTTTCTTATTTTTCTTGTAGAAGTTCTATTGTTTTAGGTTTTTCATTTAGGTCTACAATCCATCTTGAGTTATTTTCCATATGTAGTGTGCAGTGTGGATTCAAGTTCACTTTTTTTCATGCCGACGTCTAGTTGTTTCAGCGCCACTTGTTAAAAGGCCTATCCCTTCTCCACTACATTGTCTTTGTGTCTTTAAAACATTTTCCTGTATTTACAGAAAAGTTGCAAAGGTAGTACTGACAATTCTGTCACTGAGTTTTCCCAATGTCAATTTCTTAGTTTTGGCAAATGAATTAGAATTACACAAGATGCAGACATTAGTAGATTACTACTAACTAAGTTCTAGACTTTATTTGATCCCACTAGTTTTCCCACTAATGTTCTTTTTCTGTTCCAGGACCCAACAGGGGATACCACATTATATTTGTTTTCATGTCTTCTTAGGTTTTCTTGGTTTACACATAAATAAAATAAAAATGCACTTAGACCAAAGTCTTCAACAGGGACAAGAAAGAACATTAAATATTATTCTTAATAGTTGTGGCTATTAAGATTTTAAAGCAAAAGGGACTTCCCTGGAAGTGCAGTGGTTAAAGACTCCATGCTTCAATGCAGGGGGCCCAGGTTTGACCCCTAGTCAAGGAACTAGATCCTGCATGTTGCAGCTAACAGCCTACATGCCGCAACTAAAGATCCTGGATCCAGCAACTAAGACATATCACAGCCAAATAAACTTTAAAAGGAAGGTCAACTGCATTAAAAAAAAGATTTTAAAGCAAAAGAATTTTCTTTCAGAGTTCATAATGAACAGTGGCATTATTAAACAGCAAATATTTCATGGGAATCATCAAAATAGCTGCTGCTTTTAATCCAGGAGCATTAGGAAAATACTAAAATGAAAAAAGCTAATTAATATTTATCCAAAACTTTATTAAAAATTAATTGAAAATGGAAAAATATGTATAAAATTAACTGGTAAATAAACAAATCAGACAGCAATTAATAGTCCATTACTGGAGATTTTATTTCAAATGTAACAGCCCTGATCAATTGTTGATTATTGTGTAATATGGTTATTATAGGAAAACTTATGAGTGATTTTTAACTTTCTTATCAATTGAAAACTAGCTATGGGTTTATTCAGCAAAGTGGAGCAAGTTCTGGATGACTTGAACTTGTTGTTGAATGACATTTGTAGTCAGCTGTATGATAAGAAAGCTATAATGAAAGATGTGAATAAAGCATTCTTTTAAAACATGAACAAGTACAGAATATGTATTCTGTCTAGTTTCTTTAAATTCATTGGAGAAAATGTCACATCTTTGATATTAGGATTTGTTGAGTTGGATTCAACATTTTGCAACTATTATTTGTGTTCTTTTCATGTTCATCTAGCAGATGAAGTATTTTAAACATGCATGCCAACTTACATAATCTACCCATGATAAAGCTGTTCAAACGTTTCAACAGGAGTTCAAAAACATACTAAGGACTCTAAACTATATTTTCAAAGATTTGAAGAGAAAACTGACGACAAAGAAGGTGCAACATGTTTTTTTCTACAAGTTGATAAAGCACAAATAAACCATTAAAATTATTAAACAATCATAAATTTATAGGAAAGTTGAAAGAGAATGTCATAAAGAACTATTTTCCCTGAGTCATTTGAGAATGAATTGCTGAACTAATACCCATTATTTTAGGTGTATTCTTACAAACAATGACATTCTCCTACATAACCAATCAAAATCAGAGAATTAACACTGATACTTTACTACCAATTCAGACCTTATTCAAGTGTTGATAATTATCCCAATAACGTGTTTTAGAGAAAAAGAATCCCGTTTACCATCACACATTGACTTTGTCATGCCTCTTCAGTCCTTTTAGCCTATAACGTTTCCTTAGTATTTTCCTGACTTTTATGATCTCAACAGTTTGAAATCATAGAAATTTACTTTATAGAAATATCATTCAATTTTGGTTTGTCTGATTTTTTCTCATGACTAGATTCAGGTTGTGTATCTTTAGCAGGAATATTACAGATCAGTTCAGTTCAGTCACTCAGTCGTGTCTGACTCTTTGCGACCCCATGAATTGCAGCACGCCAGGCCTCCCTGTCCATCACCAACTCCCGGAGTCTACCCAAACCCATGTTCATTGAGTCGGTGATGCCATCCAACCATCTCATCCTCTGTCGTCCCCTTCTCCTCCTGCCCCCAATCCCACCCAGCATTAGGGTCTTTTCCAATGAGTCAACCCTTCGCATGAGGTGGCCAAAGTATTGGAGTTTCAGCTTCAACATCAGACCTTCCAATGAACACCCAGGATTGATCTCTTTTGTGATGGATTGATTGGATCTCCTTGCAGTCCAAGGGACTCTCAAGAGTCTTCTCCAGCACCACAGTTCAAAAGCATCAATTCTTTGGCGCTCAGCTTTCTTCACCGTCCAACTCTCACATCCATACATGACCACTGGAAAAACCATAGCCTTGACTAGACAGACTTTTGTTGGCAAAGTAATGTCTCTGCTTTTAAATATGCTATCTAGGTTGGCCATAAACTTCCTTCCAAGGAGTAAGCGTCTTTTAATTTCATGGCTGCAGTCACCATCAGCAGTGATTCTGGAGCCCCAAAAAATAAAGTCTGACACTGTTTCCACTGTTTCCCCATCTATTTCCCATGAAGTGATGGGACCAGATGCCATGATCTTAGTTTTCTAAACGTTGAGCTTTAAGCCAACTTTTTCACTCTCCTCCTTCACCTTCATCAAGAGGCTCTTTAGTTCTTCTTCACTCTCTGCCATAAGGGTGGTGTCATCTGCATATCTGAGGTTATTGATATTTCTCCCGGCAATCTTGATTCCAGCATGTGTTTCTTCCAGCCCACTAGGCTGTATTCCTTTCAATGCATCCTATCAGTTAGCACATGGTTTCCATTTGTCCCATTACTGATGATAATCACTTTGATCACTTCAATTAGGGTGGTGTCTACAAGGCACCCTGGAGGAGGGAGTGACAACCCACTCCAGTATTCTTGCCTGGAGAATCCGATGGACAGAGGAGCCTGGTGGGCTACAGTCCATAGTGTCACAGAGTCCGACACAACTGAGCAGCATCAGCAGCTACAAGGCACCTCCACTGTGAAATGGTGTTTTCCCCTTTATCATTAGTAAGTACTTTGTGCAGAGATACTTGAAACTATGTAAATATCCCGTTCCTTCTCAGTTCACCCATAAGTTCAACTTATTTGTTTGACGGTAGAGTCTGCCTGCAGTGCGGGAGACCCAGGTTCGATCCCTGTGTCGGGAAGATCCCCTGGAGAAGGAAATGGCAACCCACTCCAGTATCCTTGCCTGGAAAATTTCATGGACAAAGGCGCCTGGCAGGTTACCGTCCGTGAGGTGACAAAGAGTCAGACATGACTGAATGACTTCACTTGACTTCATATAAACTCATGCTTATTTTTATAATGTGTTAAAATATTTTATTATTTTTTGCAGTTTAGAAAATCGTGGTAAAATACATAATATAATTTTTAATCTCTTAACCATTTTCAAGTATACAGTTCAGTAGAGTTAACTGTATTCACATTTCCTGTTGTGTAATAGGTCTCTAGAACTTTTTCATTAAAAAGTGAACCTCATATCTACCTGAACACAACTCTCATTCTCTCCCCCCACCCAAGCTCCTAGCAACCAACAGAAACTACTTTCTGTTTCCATGATTTTTATGTGAAACTTGGAATCATAAGTTTCACTGGGGACTGAATCAGGTGTTTCATGAAAGTGGAATAACACAGTACTTGTCCTTTTGTGACTGACTTATATAACTCAGCATAACGTCCTCAAGGCTCATTCATGTTGTAGCATGACAGGATTTCCTTTTTTTAAGACCAAATAATATTTCATTATATGACTAAAATACACTTTCTTCATTTATTGATGGACATTTGGGCTGCTTCTACTCTTGGATATTGTGAATAATGGCACAGTGAACATGGGTGTGTGAATATTTCTTCAAAATCCTGCCTTTTTTACTTTTGGATATATACTCAGAGGAGGGGATGCCAAATCATACAGTAGTTCTATTTTCAGTTTTTAAAGGAAATTGCATGATGATTTCCACAGTAGGTGCACCATTTTACATTCTTACCAGCTATATACAAGGATTCCAATGTCTAAATCCTCACCAACAACCATTTTATTTGTTGTTTTGGGGTTTCTGGGTTTTGTGTTTTTTTTTTTTTTTTGATAGTGGCCATCCTAGTGGGTATAAGGTGATATCTCATTGTTGGTTTAATTTGAATTTCTCTACTGTGGGAAATTCCATGGAGGGAGGAGCCTGGCAACCTAGAGTCCATGAGGTCACAAAAGAGTTGGAAGCAACTGAGCTACTAAACAACATCAGTGATAAGTGATGTTGAGAATCTTTTCATATGCTTATTGGCTATTCTTTGGGGAAATGTATATTCAGGTCCTTTGCCCATTCTTTAATTGGGTTGTTTTGTTGTTGAGCTGTTAAGAGTTCTTTATATATCCTAAACATTAACCATTTACTAGATATATTATCTACAATTTTCTCCCATTTCATAGTTATCTTTTCACTCTGTTGATTATTTCTTTTAATGTGCAGAAGTTTTTAGGTTTGATGTGGTCCCATTAATTTATGTTTGCTTTTGTTGCCTGTGCTTTTGATGTTATATCCAAGAAACCATTGCCAAATTCAGTGTCATCAAATATTTCTCCTGTTTTCATCTAGGAGTTTTAAGGTTTTAAGAGGAGAGGAGGATTGAGTATAGTTTTCAGAAGCAATGTGTCTACATTTAAATTTCCAACGTTTAGGCCCCAAACTGTTACTCAATACATTTGTTGTTTTGGGGTGCACTGCTACAGCAGTGCTAGGAAACAAATACAGAGGGTGTCTCCCTTGCCCCCTTGTTATTATGTCTGGTTTCTAAATAAAAGGTAGAAGGAACTTTGGTTCCTTCTGTCACCAACTTCACTGCCCAGTATAATTCTCCACTTTTACTAAATAATTCTGTTACTAGAATTGCCTACATGATTTCCCCAAAAGATTCTAATTCCATATGCTAACTCACAAACTATCCTAAATAAATAAATATATATAAGGAGTATACATGCATGCATGTTCAGTCCCTCAGTTGTGTCCGACTCTGCGACCCCCTGGACTGTAGCCCACTAGCCTCCTCTTTGCATGGATTTTTCAGCCAAGAATACTGGAGTAGGTTGCCATTTCCTCATCCAGGGGATATTCCCAACCCATGTACCTGGAGGCAAATGAACTTCTCCAGTGTGTGACTGCAATACGTGAGGCTAGAGTTATGGTGAGAATTTGTGTTCTTGCTAAGTGCTTGCATTGCTGGATACAAAGGCTCTTTTTAAGAAGACAGACACCAAATTCTGGTAAAAGTTCATTATGCCCTCCAAGTCCCCTATGAGAATACTGGCTTACTATGTGAGAACAAAATGAAGGTCCATCATTAGGACTGTGGAGGCCTTAATGAGGTCACTATTCCAGAACTTTATATACACTCACTACTCCCTGACCAGCTCATTGGGAGGTGGATATCTTGTAAAAATATGGGCTCCTTGGAAGCTTCAACTTTATACAAGGCAACATGTGGAAGATCGCCTTTCAAATGTGGCTTGGCCATTCCTGAACACAACATGACACTCAGATTGTGTGAGAGCCCAGACATCCACTGATTAACAATATTCCCTTCCAGTTACTTTCCCATAAAATGTTTTCTCCAATCATCCCCTCCTGAATTCAATTCAATCATCCTTTTATCCTCACCACTCCATTAATATCATTCCACTCAAAGTCACCATGAATTCCAGATATCAAATCAAAAGGTCAACTCAGTCTTCATTTTATCAAAACCGTCAATAGCATGTGACACACTTCACTCCGTTTTGTGAAACTAGGCTTCCAAGACACCCTCCTTTTCCTTCCTCTCTCCCTCCTTCTTTCCTCTCCTTTCCTTCCCTCTCTATCCCACACTCCCTCCTTGTCTCCCCACATTTCCACCTCTCTTTCTCTCCTCTCTTCCTTTTTTCCTTGGTTCTCTTACGTCATGAGCTGCTGCCTATCTTTTTGGTTGCATCATTCTATCTTCCCTATTTTTAGGTATAGGAGCCCCCTTTTTCAGGCTGTTGACCTTTCTTCTTTATCCATCATTGTTCTCCTGGTGATCTCACCTGGTCCCACTGCTTTAAATACTACTTAGACACTGATACCTCACACAGTTGTACCTCTAGTCATGAAATTGTCCTGAATTCCAGATACGTACATCCAAATGAGTACCTATCTCCACTTGGTAGCCTAATCGTTGTCTCAAACTCAACATGCCCAACGTGAAACTTTTTATTTCTGCTCCCAACAACAACAACAAAAATTCCCACCTAACCTTCCAGTCTTTATCTTAGTAGAAAACAATTCTATTTTTTTTTCTTTCTTAGGTCAAAGACTATAGAGATATCTTTGATTTCTTTCTCTCTCATTCAGCTTTTGTCCATCAACAAATGAAGTCAGCTCTACCTTTAAAATATACTGCCTTACTGCTTCTTCACTATTGCCTCCATCAAACCACTTCAATTTGTCATTACACTAATGCAAAATCTTTCCAGTTGGTCTGCCTGCTCCCACAACTGCTCCCTAACCATTTCTTCTCCAGATAGTGACCAGTGATAAAAGGGGGACTATGACACTCCTCTACTCATACCACAAGCTGGAATCAAGATTGCCAGGAGAAATATCAATAACCTCAGATATGCAGATGACACCACCCTTATGGCAGAAAGTGAAGAAGAACTAAAGAGCCTCTTGATGAAAGTGAAAGAGGAGAGTGAAAAAGTTGGCTTAAAGCTCACCGTTTAGAAAACTAAGATCATGGCATCTGGTCCCATCACTTCATGCCAAATAGATGGGGAAACAGTGGAAACAGTGTCAGACTTTATTTTTTGGGGCTCCAAAATCACTGCTGATGGTGATTGCAGCCATGAAGTTAAAAGACGCTTACTCCTTGGAAGGAAGGTTATGGCCAACCTAGATAGCATATTTAAAAGCAGAGACATTACTTTGCCAACAAAAGTCTGTCTAGTCAAGGCTATGGTTTTTCCAGTGGTCATGTATGGATGTGAGAGTTGGACGGTGAAGAAAGCTGAGCGCCAAAGAATTGATGCTTTTGAACTGTGGTGTTTGAGAAGACTCTTGAGAGTCCCTTGGACTGCAAGGAGATCCAATCAATCCATCCTAAAGGAGATCAGTCCTGGATATTCATTGGAAGGACTGATGTTGAAGCTGAAACTCCAATACTTTGGCCACCTCATGCGAAGGGTTGACTCATTGGAAAAGACCTTAATGCTGGGAAGGATTGGGGGCAGGAGAAGGGGACGACAAAGGATGAGATGGTTGGATGGCATCACTGACTCGATGGACATGGGTTTGGGTAGACTCCGGGAGTTGGTGATGGACAGAGAGGCCTGGCGTGCTGCAATTCATGGGGTCGCAAGGAGTCGGACATGACTGAGAGACTGAACTGAACTGAACTACTTATACCCTTCCATGTTTCCTGTCACACTGTGAGTAAAAACTAAAATCTTTACCATTCCCTATAAAGCCCTACCCAATCATGCCCCCAAACTTCTTCCTAAAACCATTTCCAATCGTTCTCCTCTTCCCTCATTCTACTATCCTTTGCTGCTTCACTTACCCTTCAGGGCATTTGCTCTTGCTATTCCCTCCACTAGAATGGTCTCCTCCTTGATATACACATGGCTGACACCCTCACTGTCGTTGCATCTCTGTTCAAACTGCACCTTATAAAGGCCTTCCCTGATGAACCTGTATAAAAATACCCTGCTTTACTTCACTTAATAACTTTAACACCAGTTGGTAAATTTGACATTAAAAACAAGCTCCAAGGGAAGAAGGATGTTATCTGTCACACCCAGGGCTGCATGTCTAGCTCCTTGATCTGTGGTCAGCACATCTGTTAAATGAATGAATCTCTCCCACCTGGAGCTGCTGCTGCTGCTGCTGAGTCGCTTCAGTCGTGTCTGACTGTGCGACCCCATAGACAGCAGCCCACCAGCCTCCCCCATCCCTGGTACTCTCCAGGTAAGAACACTGGAGTGGGTTGCCATTTCCTTCTCCAATGGCATGAAAGTGAAAAGTGGAAGTGAAGTCGCTCAGTCATGTCAGACTCTTAGCGACCCCATGGACTGCAGCCTACCAGGCTCCTCCGTCCATGGGAGTTTCAAGGCAAGAGTACTGGAGTGAGTTGCCATTGCCTTCTCCCTCCCACCCGGAGAGAGATGCTAACTATACAAATCCTGATTTGAACACCATATTTGACTTCACATAAACCCCTCTTCCCAAGATATTCTAAACACTGCAGCAACACCTCTTTTGGGACTAACCCTGAAAAGTGCACATATAAAGACATTCAAAAAGTTAAGTTCCTGAGCTACGTACGTCTTCTTCAGCCAATTTAGCTCCATAATATTCAGAAAGAACTCAGTCATAGATAGGAGCCCTCCAAACTGAGGAAAATATATCCACTGCTTCAAAGAAAAATTACCTTTTCATTTCTTCACTAATCTTAAGATGAAGGTTGTTGTTGTTGTTGTTTTAATGTGGCCCTAGAAGAGTACCTGGCATCCAGCAAGCACTCAGTAATTGGTAATTAAGGCCTTTCAACTACTGGAAGACATTATTCACTGCCGTCCATATATGATTCCATAACCCATCTTGGCCTGCCACCTAGTGGTAGGTGCTTCCAACACTACGCTAGGGCCCCCTTCTGTCCCAAGATGACTGTAGCTCTGGTTATCTCCATCTTAGTTAATTTCTTCAAGAAGTAGACTGCCTCCAATGTGGGAGTCATTAGCATGAATAGTTGTTTTTCAAACAGTTTTTGAAAAAAGGAGGCACCACATCACATAAGGAGGACAGAAATGGCTTGGCACAGGTATATTACTAAGTACAAAATTTCACCCAGAGTGGCTGTGTTGCTGCTGCTGCTAAGTCGCTTCAGTCGTGTCTGACTCTGTGCAACCCCACAGACAGCAGCCCACCAGGCTCCCCCGTCCCTGGGATTCTCCAAGAAAGTGTGGCTCTAGGAGGCAGAAAACTCCACAATAGTCTGCTCAGTGAGGGAGGGTGACTGCTCGGTCTACATCCATGTACATTGATTGTATTGCCCACTGCATTCCATCTAAGACAATGGATACACAGAATATACTTTTGTGTAGCCTCACATCTAACTCAAATTTCAGAATGTTTATCTTGTTACTGACCATTGTTGGTAACTGCTCTTCTCTCAACACCTATTCCAGTACCCTGGGACACTGGTCACCAAGCAGTTGGCTTCCTTTAATCCATACTGTATTTTAAGGCTGTTCTGAGAGAAAGTATTGTCATTAGCTCACTTCTGATAAATATAAACCTCATGGTGTTGGAAAAGACTCTTGTGAGTCCCTTGGACCACAAGGAGATCAAACCAATCAATCCTAAAGAAAATCAACCCTGAATATTCATTGGAAGGACTGATGTTAAAGCTCCAAACTTTGGCCACCTGATGTTAAGATCTGACCCATTGGAGAAGATCCTGATGCTTGGGAAAATTGAGGGCAATAGGAGGAAGGGGCAGCAGAGGATGAGATGGTTGGATGGCATTACCGACTCAACAGATATGAGTTTGAGCAAGCTGAGGGAGACAGTGAAGGACAGGGAAGCCTGGTGTGCTGCAGTTCATGGGGTCACAGAGCCGGACACTGACTTAGCAACTGAACAGAAACAGTGCTTTACATTATTTGAAAATTTGAAATAAAACATATAAACGCAATACTAGTTTAAAATACACTTTTCTAGACTATACATGCTTCTTTCTTGTTAAGAATCTGATTAGACCAGGAGACAGGTTATAACATTATCTGTCTACCATCATTATGCCCTCAACAGATTGTGCTAACTCATACTTCAAGTAAACTGGTACTCAAATGAATCTTCAAACATAAATAGGAAATCAGTTGTTTTAAAGTAGCATTTGCAATGTTTTTGGAGATCTACCTTAAGTATTAAATACTTGTCAGTGGCATTATCTAGGTATGATAGTGTGATCTAGAATTCAGCTGGACTTACACAACAGGCTATTTCTATAATTGCAATCTTATTTTGTACTAAATATATCTAACGTATATTTACAGTTCAAACCCTACAATTAACAAATGCAATATGCCACCTCAGGAGCCTCCTGTGGCATGCTCCCTTCACTGTATTCCTCTGCCTGCCTCCAGTACTATACTAAATGTTGTTCATGGCTTCCTTGAACTTTTCTATTGTTTTCCTTGTATCGGAATCTCTAATACATTTTCAAAATTTTGCCTGTTTTGGAACATTATATAAATATACTGTGTGAATGTTTCTGTGACTTGCTTTTTCTAGTCAACATAATTTTAAGATTCATTTATGTTGCTGTGTGCAGCTAGAGGTATCTTTTCAGCCCAAGTAGTATTTTCATTGTACAGATGTCCTACTATTAATCTATTGTTGGTGGACATCCGTGCTGTTCCTAGTTTTTTGCTACTAGAAATGATGTTGCTATATACATTCTTGTAAAAGCCTCCACACACAAAGCAAGTTTCCTCGTGTGTATATATATATATGCACATTTACTTTACAAAGTAATGCTAAACTGTTTTCCAAAGTCACTGTAACAATTTACATCCTTTCCAGCAGTGCTCTTCATTGCACCATATCCTAGCCAATACTTAGAACTGATCTTTTTCCTGGCCTATATACTAAGTGTGAAATGGCACCTGTGATTTCAATGTGCATTTCTCAGATTCCTAATGAAGTTGAACATTTCATGTATTTATGGAATATTTTTGTGTGAAATATTAACTCATGTCTGTTGCCCATTTTTCCACTGGATTTTTGTCATTCTTATAGAGCTGTAGTTTATATTATTGATACTAATCCTTTATTAGTTTTATGCATCAAGTATCTTTTCCCACTTTTGTTGTTCAGTCGCTCAGTTGTGTCCAACTCTTTGCAATCCCTGTCCTTCACCATCTCCCGGAGCTTGCTCAAACTCACGTCCATTGAGTCAGTGATGCCATCCAACCATCTCTCCCTCTGTTGTTCCCTTCTCCTCCTGCCTTCAATCTTTCCCAGTAGTGGGGTCTAACGAGTTGGCTCTTTGGAAAGTCCCCATTTGGGGGCTTGTCTTTTCTCTATTAATGTGTCTTTTAATGAACAGAAGTTCTTATTCATATTTATCAATCTTTCCCTTTATGATTTGCACTTATATCTTAAGAAATCCTTGTCTAATCCATGGTCATGAAATTATTTCCTACGTATTTTTTCTTGATAGTTTAGCTTTGTCTGTCCCATTAAATCCACATTCAATCCACCTAGAATTGATGTTTATGTGTACCATTAGGTAGAGTGCATTTTTCTTTTTCAGTATAATCCTTACAATTTCCATCTTAGCATAAACTCTAGCTTTCACTTATATGTGGTTTCTGGTCCCTCTGTATCATTCCATGGCCTATTAATTTATTGCTGTATAAAGTTTGCACTATCTTATTATAAGTTTTGGTATGTGACAGCAACTCTTCCCTTCCTCTCTTTTTTGTTAATTTTTTAAAATTTTTATTAACTAAAAAAAATGTATTTGGCAGCACTAGGTCTCAGTTGCAGCCAAGATGGATCTTCTATCTTCATTGTGGCATGCGGGATCTAGTTCTCTGACCATGGAACTTAGCCAGGCCCCTTGCATTGGGGACAGGAGTCTTAGCTACTGGACCACCAGAAAGTTCATATGATTTGCTTTTAATTCCACATAAAGTTTAGAATCAGACTGTAATATACAGTAAGACTTGACAAACCTCTTGGAATTTTAGTTGGATCTGAATTAATGCTAAGTCAATTTGGAGGGAATTGTTACACTTACATTAAATCTTCTGATTCATGAACATGGGTTTGTCCATTGATTTGAGTCCATAGCAAATCAAAAGGACTCGAAATATTCAAAACTTTCTCCAAAAGGACTTGCACATCTTTTATTAAATTTAATACTACTTAATCTATTTATTTAATCTACTTAATTTATCTTAATCTACTTATTTAATACTACTTAATCTATTAAATTTAATACTACTTAATACTACTTAATCATGAGAAACGCTGGGCTGGAAGAAACACAAGCTGGAATCAAGACTGCCAGGAGCAATATCAATAACCTCAGATATGCAGATGACACCACCCTTATGGCAGAAAGTGAAGAACTAAAGAGCCTCTTGATGAAAGTGAAAGGGGAGAGTGAAAAAGCTGGCTTAAGGCTCAACATTCAGAAAACTAAGATCATGGCATCTGGTCCCATCACTTCATGCCAAATAGATGGGGAAACAGTGGAAACAGTGTCAGACTTTATTTTTGGGGGCTCCAAAATCACTGCTGATGGTGATTGCAGCCATGAAGTTAAAAGACGCTTACTCCTTGGAAGGAAGGTTATGACCAATCTAGATAGCATATTTAAAAGCAGAGACATTACTTTGCCAACAAAAGTACGTCTAGTCAAGGCTATGGTTTTTCCAGTGGTCATGTATGGATGTGAGGGTTGGACGGTGAAGAAAGCTAAGCACCGCAGAATTGATGCTTTTGAACTGTGGTGTTGGAGAAGACTCTTGAGAGTCCCTTGGACTGCAAGGAGAGCCAATCAATCCATCCTAAAGGAGATCAATCCTGGGTGTTCATTGGAAGGACTGATGTTGAAGCTGAAACTCCAATACTTTGGCTACCTCATGCGAAGAGTTGACTCATTGGAAAAGACCCTAATGCTGGGTAGGATTGGGGGCAGGAGGAGAAGGGGACGACAGAGGATGAGATGGTTGGATGGCATCACTGACTCGATGGACATGGGTTTGGGTAGACTCCAGGAGTTGGTGATGGACAGAGAGGCCTGGTGTGCTGCAATTCATGGGGTCGCAAAGAGTCGGACACGACTGAGTGACTGAACTGAACTGAACTGAATCTGTTTCTATACTGATGATGTTCAGAGCTTCATAATCTTTTGATTCTAATAACTGTAGTCTTTCATACCATCTCCTATATTCTGTAAGTAATGACCACTAAGTCCCACTGTCACATTCTCTATATCGGCTCTTCTGACCCAAAAGTGGATTACTGCTTTGCTACTGAATCTTCCTAAATTTGTTTCCTCACCTGTAAAATGAGGAACTCCAATGGAAATGATTTCTTAAAAATACCACATGGGACAGTGGCCAGTAGATGTCTGTCTCTTCAACTGCTTTCTTCCAGACAGCACATGGCTTTGTGTTCTCATGGTATTTTGCACATTGCAGTCATTTTGAATATTCATTGGGTATAAATTATTTTCTTTCCTCTCAAAGGGCAAAAAGAATATCCCTTGGCTCATATATCCTTTCTGAATGCCACAAATAGCACAGAGTGGACATTCAAATGCTAAAACAAAACATAACAAAAAAACCAAAAGATAGGCTATTCACCTAGGATTAAAAATAAAACAGGTATCATGTAGTTAAGTAAAATTAAGCCCACACTCTTACATCTACCCTGAGAATTCTATTCAGATGGCATTAGAATACTATATACTCTTCAAAGAAAAGTTAAATATATTCTCCAAATAAATAATCTACATGTTAATACAAAATATGTAGGACAAAATTTCTTCCCTTCAAGTAACACTTATGTGACTGAATAAATTTTTAAATATTTACAATATATAAAATTTTCTTAATGGCTTTCATCAGAATGATCAAGAGTATTATTCTCATCATCACATGATCTTTTGGTTTGACTGTACTGCTGTGACTTAACAGGGACAACAGCTTAGAAAAGAATCTTTCAGATCTCGGACGAGAGCTTGGCTTGGATTTTTGAGCTCTTGAGTTTGCTCTTAACTGGTTATATTATTTGGGGTCTGAATGCATACACTGAACTGTTTCCTCAATTATAAGATGAAATTACTAAATTATGACTTACCCTCTTATTCCTTATATAAAATCATCACTACATGGCAGCAAACATTGTAAGTTATTTTTAAAACTAAATATTTTAAAATATTAAACTACTGTAAAAAATCACATTTTTAAAAAAGATACCAATTTTCTCCTCTAAAATCAGTAATTTTAAAAGCATTCATTATTCAAAAGGAAATGGACAAATATCCATTTTCACATACAGCTGTGGTCGGAGGGCAATTTTATGTGTCAAAAACATCAAGTGTTCATATTTATTAAATCAAGCACAAGAAACTACTTTCTGGAGAGTATGTGCATTTATAATTACTTATAAGAATATTCATTATAGTATCCATTATACAAGTCAAAAATCTAGTGGAGTAACCTGAGTACACCCAACAATAAGAACTGATTAAAATGCTCTCCACCTAACCTAGCTATACAGTCTCTATAAAACTCATTTACACATTTGTGTAGAAAAAAATTCTTACTAATTACGTAAGACTCAGTGTGTGTGTTCGGAAACTACACTGATAGTATCTTCTGTGATTTCATGACTTAATATTATGCAAAGCAACAAAATATGATTGCAAACACACGTGGTTCAAAGACAACTTCATTAAATGCTTTGGAAAGACTGGCTAAACATGAGTCATTTTAAAAATCACAGTTGATAAAAGAGAGACATTACATAATGAGAAAAGGGTCAATTCCCCAAGATACATAACAACACTTTATGTGTATGTCTCTCACAACACTGTCAAACTACATTAGGCAAAAATGATAAAACTCACGGAAAAATAAAAATAACAATCACAGTTCACAGTGTCATACTTCATACCCAAAAGATGGCTATTATAAGAAAAACGGAAAATAAGTTTATTCAAGATATGGAGAAACTGAAATTTTCATGCATGGCTGATGGAATATACAGCTGTTGTGGGAAAGTTTCAGGGTTCCTCAAAGTTAAATATAGAATTACCTTGTGTCTGTGTGCTCAGTTGCTCAGTTGTGTCTGCATCTTTGTGACCCCATGGACTGTATAGCCCACCAGGCTCCTCTGTCCGCGGAACTTTCCAGACAATACTGGAGTGGATTGCCATTTCTTACTCCAGGGGATCTTCCCAACCCAGGGATAGAACCCATGTCTCTTGTGTCTCCAGTGTGGGCAAGTAGTATCTTTATCACTGCACCACTTGGGAAGTTATAGAATTATCGTGTGTGTGCATGTTTAAGCTGCTTCAGTTGTGTCTGACTCTTTGCAACCCCAGGCTCCTCTGTCCATGAGATTCTCAAGGAAAGAATACCGGAGTGAGTTGCCATGCCCTCCTCCAGAGGATCTTCCCCACCCAGGGAATGAACCCACTTCTCTTACAGCTTCTGCACTGGCAAGTGGGCTCTTTACCACTAGCACCTGGGATTTACTATAAAATACAGCAATTCCACTCCCAAGTATGTATCTAAAAGACCTGCAAGAAGAGATTTAAACAGATACTTATACACTGATCTTCAAAGCAGCATTATTCACCATAGCAAAAGGTGGAAACAACCCAAATGGCCACTGACAGATAAATTGATAAACAAAATGTGGTATATACATACAACATAATATTGTCTTAGAAGGAATGAAATTTTGATTCACGCTACAACATGCATCCTGAAAACTGTATGCTAAGTGAAATAAGCCAGCCACATAAGACAACATATTCTATAATTCTACTTATATAATCTGGAATACACAAATCATAGAAAGTATATTAGTTGCCAGGGAGGGGCTAGTAGTGGGACAGGAATGGTCAGTTGTTTAGTGGGTACAGGATTTCTTTAGGATGAAGTTCTGGACATGTAGGGCTTCCCTTGTGGCTCAGCTGGTAAAGAATCCGCCTGCAATGCAGGAGACCTGGGTTTGACCCTGGGTTGGGAAGATCGCCTGGAGAAGAGAAAGGCAATCACTCCATATTCTGGCCTGGAGAATTCCACGGACTGTACAGTCCATCAGGTCGCAGAGAGTAGGACACAACTGAGCGACTTTCACTTTCTGGACATGTATAGAGGTAATAGCTGCATTGCACACTGTGAATATACTTAAGGCGACTAAAGTGGACACTTAAAATGGTTTAAGTGGCAATTTTCATTATTTTGTGGTGGTGGTTGTGCAGTCCCTAAGTCCTATCCAACTCTTTGTGACCTCATGGACTGCAGTAAGCCAGGCTCCTGTCCTCCACTGTCTCCCAGTTTGCTCAAATCCATGTCTGTTGAATTGTTGATGCTATCTAACCATCTCATCCTCTGTGTTCCCTTCTCTTGCCCTCTATCTTTCCCAGTATCAGGGTCTTTTCCAATGAGATGGCTCTGCGCATCAGGTGGCCAAAATACTGGAGCTTCAGCATCAGTCCTTCCAATGAATATTCAGGATTGATTTCCTTTAGGAGGGCTTCTCTGGCGGCTTAGAAGATAAGAGTCTGCTTGCAGTGTGGGAGACCCTGGTTCGATCCCTGGGTCAGGACGATTCCTCTGAAGAAGGAAATGGCAACCCACTCCAGTATCCTTGCCTGGAAAATTCCATGGGTGAAGGAGCCTGGTGGGGTACAGTTCATGGGGTCGCAGAGTCAAGACATGACCGAACGACTTCCCTTCCCTTTCTTTTCCTTTCCTTTAGGATTGACTGGTTTCATCTCTTTCCAGTCCAACTCTCGCATCTGGACAGGACTACTGGAAAAACCATAGCTTTGATTGTATGCACTTTGGTTGGCAAAGTGATAACTTTTTTAATACATCGCGGCTTGCATAACTTTCCAAGGAGCAAAGGTCTTTTAATTTCATGGCTAAAGTGACCGTCTGCAGTTATTCTGGAGCCCAAGAAAACAAAATCTGTCACTGCTTCCATTTTTTCCCCATTTTCCTTGAAGTAATGGTACTGGATGCCATTAAGTTTTTTCAATGTTGAGCTTTACACCAACTTTTCGACTCTCCTCTGACACCTTCAAGAAGCTCTTGAATTCCTAACTTTCTGGCATTAGAGTGGTATCACCTGTGTATCTGAGGCAATTAGAATGGTTTTGGTCACTACTTCCTGCATACCTGTCCATAGTTCTTCAGGCACTCTTGTCTACTAGATCTAATCCCTTCAATCTATTTGTCACCCCCACTGTATTACCATAAGGGATTTGATTTAGGTCATACCTGAATGACTTGTTTTTCCCTACTTTCTTCAATTTAAGCCTGAATTTTGCGAAGGATCTCATGATCTGAGCTCATGATCTGAGTCACAGTCAGCTCCAGGTCTCATTTTTGCTTATAGTACAGAGCTTCTCCATCTTTAGCTGCAAAGAATATAATCAATCTGATTTCGGTACTACTATTTGGGGATGTCCATGTGTAGTCGTTTTTTGCATTGTTGGAAGAGTGTTTACCATGACCAGTGTTTTCTTTCGTTACATACTTTACAATTTCTGCTTTATGGACTATGCCAAAGCATTTGACTGTGTGGATCACAATAAACTGGAAAATTCTGAAAGAGATGGGAATACCAGACCATCTGACTTGTCTCTTGAGAAACCTGTATGCAGGTCAGGAAGCAACAGTTAGAACTGGACATGGATCAGACTGGTTCCAAATAGGAAAAGGAGTACGTCAAGGCTATATATTGTCACCCTGCTTATTTAACTTATATGCAGAGTACATCATGAGAAACGCTGGGCTGGAAGAAACACAAGCTGGAACCAAGACTGCCGGGAGAAATATCAATAACCTCAGATATGCAGATGACACCACCCTTATGGCAGAAAGTGAAGAACTAAAGAGCTTCTTGATGAAAGTGAAAGAGGAGAGTGTAAAAGTTGGCTTAAATTCAACATTCAGAAAACTAAGATCATGGCATTTGGTCCCATCACTTCATGCCAAATAGATGGGGAAACAGTGGAAACAGTGTCAGACTTTATTTTTGGGGGTCCAAAATCATTGCTGATGGTGATTGCAGCCATGAAATTAAAAGACGCTTACTCCTTGGAAGAAAGGTTATGACCAACCTAGATAGCATATTTAAAAGCAGAGACATTACTTTGCCAACTAAGGTCCATCTAGTCAAGGCTATGGTTTTTCCAGTGGTCATGTATGGATGTGAGAGTTGGACGGTGAAGAAAGCTGAGTGCCGAAGAATTGATGCTTTTGAACTGTGGTGTTTGAGAAGACTCTTGAGAGTCCCTTGGACTGCAAGGAGATCCAACCAGTCCATCCTAAAGGAGATCAGTCCTGGGTGTTCATTGCAAGGACTGATGTTGAAGCTGAAACTCCAATACTTTGGCCACCTCATGCGAAGAGTTGACTCACTGGAAGAGACCCTAATGCTGCGAAGGATTGGGGGCAGGATGAGAAGGGGACGACAGAGAATGAGATGGTTGGATGGCATCACTGACTCGACGGACATGGGTTTGGGTAAACTCCGGGAGTTGGTGATGGACAGGGAGGGCTGGTGTGCTGGGATTCACGGGGTCGCAAAGAGTCGGACATGACTGAGCGACTAAACTGAACTTACAATTTGAAAGATGCTGAATTAGCTCTTATCACTGTACTGTCATAAGCTTAAGTTAACCGGATAATGTGGTAGAGCTAAACTTTCACGATATTCATTATTTATTGAACATCTACATGCAATTTGCTTATTTAAGTAGGCACTTGGGACCTACAAGACCCATGCTTTCATATGCCTTAGTCTTACATAAAACAAACGTAACATTGTGCTAATTATATGTGCTGCTGCTGCTGCTGCTGCTAAGTCGCTTCACTAGTGTCCAACTCTGTGCAACCCCACAGACGGCAGCCCACCAGGCTCCGCCGCCCCTGGGATTCTCCAGGCAAGAATACGGGAGTGGGTTGCCATTTCCTTCTCCAGTGCATGAAAGGGAAAAATGAAAGTGAAGTCGCTCAGCCGTGTCCAACCCTTAGCGAAGCCATGGGCTGCAGCCTACCAGGCTCCTCCGTCCGTGGGATTTTCCAGGCAAGAGTACTGGAGTGGGGTGCCATTGCCTTCTCCGAATAATAAGTATTGTTAGCTAAAAAACACTTCAGAAAAAGCAGAATGGAGGAAGATAGTGGGTTCCATTCAACAGAAAGGTGAAAATAAACCTCATTAAGATAACATTGTCATGCAGATATCCAAAGCATTCCAAGCAAGGAAAATGGTCTAAATGCTAAGAGGAATATTTGCTGTTGTTCAGTCACCAAGTCTGTCTCTTTGCGACCCCATGGACTTGCAGCGCGCCAGACCTCCTTTTCCCTATCTCCCAGAGTTTGCCCAAGTTCATGTCCACTGAATCAGTGATGCCATCCAACGATCTCATCCTTCGTCACCCTCTTCTTTAAGAATTTTAGAGGAACGTGCCTGGACTGAAAAGGAGGCCAGGGTACTTCCCTGGAGGTTCAGTCGTTAGGACTCCAAGCTCTCACTACTGAGAGTCCAGGTTCAATCCCTGGCCAGGTAACTCATGTGATGTGGCCAAAAATAGTACATAAAAAGGAGGCCCAGAATGGCTGGAATGCAGTGAGCAGGCAGAGAGGTACTGGGAGGTCTGGCCAGAGGTTACTAGGAGCCAAATCACAGAGGAACATTTTAAGGACTGAAGTTTTACTCTAGTAGGAATGGGGAGTCACAGCAGGACTCTGAACAGAGATATGACAGAAACTCTGACAGCTGTGCCAAGAACAGACTATAGGGAGGCAGGGGCAGAAAGCATGGAGACCTGTTAGGAATTACACCAGTAATAAAGGCAAAAAATGCAAGTAGTGGGAGTGGTAATTAAGCTGTCAGATTCTAGATATAGTAGACAAAAAGATTTCTTGCTGTACTGGATGTAGGGTGTAAGAAGAGTGAATAATTTCAAAGTATTGGCCCTAAGCATTTGAAATGATGCTGATGCTAGTTGTTGGGGCTGAGCAGGTGGTGAGGAATGCATGAGGGTAAAGAATTCAGCCTTGGCATGTTATCTTTGAGATGGCTATCAGACATTCAAATAGAGATGCCTAGCTGCCAGTTAACTCTCCAGTTGGAGAAAAAGGTCTGATTAAAGTCTAGTAAGGTTAAAATCCTCTAAAATTAAACAAATGTTCTCTGAATCTTAAGATTTAAAAATAAAGCAGCCTAAAAATCTTTTAGGTTTCTAAATCCTAATTTTAGTCAGATATCATCTGCTTTAAAGACCATCAAAATGGCAACACAAAAGAAAATAACCACTATCCAGGAGGGTGGCTTAAAGATAAAATACCAATTTCTGTTATATTGCATATATATGGGTTATTATTCACACCATATACAATGGTTAACAAATCATAAGTCAAACAAAAAAGACAAACTACAAAGTCTTATAAAAACTGTGTTTTATTTTCAATACAAGATAAATACCATGCTCGTTACTAGTGCAGTTTAAAGGCCAACAATGGCCATATAGCAAACTGCTGAACAGTCACCTAAATGCTAAAGAAAGAAAAGACAAAGTAAACATTAAACACAAAATTGCAATTACAATCATTTTAATAAAATGGAATGAGTTTTTTAATAGAAGCTAATATGGAAGTCTATTTCTCATGGACACCAAAAAGATGTGTTTATTTGATCAAATATCACCTTACCTTTTGCACAGAAATTTTACTGTGAAGTCACCATAGAGTCAATAGCTAAAATTTTAAGACTTTCTTTGGCCTTCCGGTATTAGATAAAATTATTTACAACCGTGGTTCAGTAATTCACGTATACTGGTAATATGATACAATTTTTTGTTAAGGGCTTTCTATTAAAAATTGTAAAACAACTTTGTAAGGCTGTACAAGGCTGTAAACTACTTTGCTAATATATCATGGAATGAAGAGGAAGGAGGAATAATAGACCTTTTTTTTTAAGGCTAAAGTCGTCAATGTTATAGATGCATTCCTTAGAACACATTATGATTTACCCCAAAGGATCTTTTCCCATTAAATACCACCTGAGTACTACAATTTTCAAAGTAAAAAAATAAACATGAATTCACCATGTTAAAATAATTTAACTTACAAGTGCTGGGAAGGATTACGCAGTAACAATGAGATGAAAAAAACACATCTTCAAAATGAAATGTTTCCACTAAATGCAGGGTCTGTCCAATTATGAAACTAATGTAAAACATTTACATCCATGGCGGAATTTTAGGATACTCCCACATGAAAAACTCTCTGAAGTATTTACTATCTGCAGATACCATTTCAAGATTTGTGTGACTTCAATTAAACTCTACTTAAAATTTTTAAAAACTCCCATTACAAGAGGCTAATTAATATAGCAGGAAGTCTTTAAAACATTAAAATCGATATAAACCTAACCAAGTGTTTATATGTCCCATAAAAAACCGTAATAGCTGCACATTCAGAGTGAATACCAACAACCTGAAATTTTAAAGAAATTGGTTAAGACAAACCTAAATCAATCTGAACACAATACAACTGCCTGAATATCGAGTATTTATAAAACTTCGTATTACTTCTTTCTGATTCCAAGAAAGAAGAGTATAAGAACTTCCTCCCAGAAGCCTAGACATTTTAAAACACATTTGCTATTTCAGCTTACAATAAATTATTTTAATCCTGAATCTTCTGAATTCTCTAAATCAAAAATCTCACATTACAAACACAAGGAATGCTATATGTAAGGCCACATCTTAATAAATTTATAATTTTTGGTTTAGTACTTACTAAAAAATTAGTCTAAGGCTTCTAAGAGTCAAGTTGCTAAAAAATTAAAACAAATACACCAGTGTTTAAACTGAAGGTTAATGTAGAAAACAACACAAATACTGTAGAACAGAAAAATAGAATGCTTTGCTACAAAAATCCCACTTAATATATTTCAGCACAAAAATGTCTTATGTGTACAATGGATAAGCGTGCACTTAAAAGTACATACAACTACAGGAAACATTACAGATGGCCACGGGATGCAAATGAACTTAATGGATAAAATTTAAAAGGCAGTTATATGTAAAACAGCTAGGATCTCAATATTGTGTTCTCAGTAAAGAATTAGAACATAAACTTCCTCTTAAAAAAACAAGCTAATGCTTAAAACACAAAAGTGAGGCCATCTTACAAGATACAAAAAACACAACGATCATTCAGGTATGAAAACCAAAATATCGAAAGCACTGCAGAACAGAAAGTCTTGCAGTAGTATCTCATTGTATAAAACAGTATGTATTTAGGTTATTGGCACATTTTAACACATAAAGGAAAGAAAGTCTTTACCGTTCCAACAATTTTCCCCTTTCACTATAAAATGTTATACAACATTGATTAAAACCGCCATGTTTATTTTAAGAACGGACCATAAACTAGTAGAAAACAAAGTAATATTCTCCACAGGAGAATTAACTGAAAATAATACCTTAAGCTACAATCCATAAGTTTTTTGTGAACTCCAAATTGTAGTTAACTGCTTAAGAATATTCTAGATATATGGGCTAAATTATGATCATTAGCCACTGCGACTTACTCCAAATCCTGCTTATGGAAAATTGACAAAACACTCACAAATTCATACTGGAATATCCTTTCCAAAACCTATGTCCTTTAACCAAAAGCACATTCAATTCAAAGGGTTGCTTCAGAAGCAATACCATTTAGGTGCTGTATCACTCATTCATAACTTTACCAGCTGAAAGGAATGTGACTGCATAGCACTAATAAATGCTATGGCTTAAAATTAAACTCAAGTTTTTATTTCATAGCCACTACAATTATTATTAGAAATAAAAAAGATCTCTGGGACTCTTTTTTTGGTGTCTATGTAAAGATTAATCTCTTTGGATTGTTTTTAACATTAAAAAAGTCTTCAGTAACATCAGCCCATTAAAAAAAGGGGGGGGGGGGTATGAAGAATAAAACAAAGCTTGCGTTGTCACCTTTACTGCTATACATTCATGTATCAGGTAAAGACTTCGCAAAAACTGCTCCAATCAAAAAGTTATTCCCTTTTGATGACACTTAAAAATAATAGACTAACAGCAAACAAATACACTCACATTGTCTGCAACAAAAGTACGTAATGAGATCAGCCAAGTGGGGAGAAGAATGATATAGAATGAGCAATTTAAAGAGTTCCACTGATAAAAAAAAAATGAAAACATATATGAAGGATTTAATTAGTATAAAACTTCCAGTTTTCATTGCAAGTTCAAGCACAGTTAAGATTTTTATGATTCCATTTTTAAACCATTCAAAGAAACTTGTATCCTCATGGATATTTACTTACCTTTTAAACTATTAACTAATTCCCTTGTAATATTTATGTCCATACTTCTTCGCATTACGGCATTGTAATATTAAAAAAGCCAAGAAATAATAAAAACTAACAACACCTATACACAAAGCAAGAAAACTGATTTTGATACAACTCTCAAATGTTAAAAAGCCAACTGCATTTTCAACAAGATAGAGCAAACAGTTCTGATGAACACCAGTGATTCCATGCATAAACACCCTAATCACAAAGTGTTTTAAAATAAAACTGGTAATATTTGGAATAGCTAATTCTATAAGAGCTAGTATGATAGTGGACAACATGAAAGTGAAGAACTGCAGTTCTCTGGAGGACTTCTAAGGTTGCACATTACGTAATATCTAGGGTGCTTAAATTAGCATTGTCCTAAAATTTAGCTATACTTTAAAAATGTGTATTATCAGAAGATCTCTCAAAGTTAATTAGATTTTAAAAACATTAAAAACAAGCTTAAAGGTTTTAACTCAAATTTTTGAAGTAGTGATTCAGAATGACCTTCCTAAATTTGACACTCTGCCTATGCTGATTAAGAACACATGCTAGCCAGGTGCTTTTAATGTGGGCTTATATGCAAGGCAGGTTTGAAAAAAACCTTTGATTAACTAGGTAACTTGAGCATGAATTAAATAGACTGCATGAATACACAGAACTCCTTAAACTGTGGAGACAGGTACACCTATAATCTCCCATTACACATACAGGAGAATACAACCCAATGTTAATAAGCATCACACCCTTCAGTGTCTATTTTCTATAACTGGAAAATAAAACTAAGGCTTTCTTTACTCACATTTGTCTGCTGCACGGCTGCCTATATTTATATCGCCCATGGCTTCAAAAATAAACCATAAGCACTATCAATATAAAATAGCAAATAACTGCTGCATCAGATCAGAATTGTCAAAATATTTCTTCAATGCTAGCAGTTTACAATTAAGCATTTCAGTACATGTGTCTTGTAATTAAGCTCCATTACTGTAGCAAATCACGTGTGGGTTTTTACTAAAATGTTAAAATCACAAAATCTTTGTTGACCCCTAACACAATGACTAGATTGCTATGTCGTGAAATTTCAGTTTTTTACAAGTTTACATACCATTCAGCAAAGTCACAAGCTTAACTAGGTAAAAACAGCTAGAAAAGCAGAATATAGAAATATTAAATATCCAGGTAATCACCTATTCTAATATCAAAATCAAGGGCAAGAGACACTTAATTAGTACGTTTAATTCACTGAACGCAAGATTAGGTTGATGCATATCCAAAAACGCTATTGCAATGTTTTTTTTTTTAAACGACAGTATAAATGTCATAGTAACATTATCTTTAGATATTGCTGAACACAAGACTTTCCCTGAGGTGTAAACATCAAATAACTTGAACAGCTTTACACATCAGCCCCATTAAACAGTTTATTACAACACTACATCTATTGTAATCAAAGTGGTGCTGTTTACAGACATTATCATATGAACATTTTTTTAACAAGAACAAACTACTATAAAACAAGCATTTACTTGACTTTTTTTTTCCAATTGCTTGCACATTATAATGGCCAAATGTATATAACCAGTAATAAAGTTGCAAAAGCTTTAACTTTTTAAATCACACAGGTTTCCTTCAAATAAAACAGTTAAGCAACATAAAAAATAAAAGTAGAGCTACTGGTTACCATTTATGCAGATTTGCTTTATTCAGATCTATTCCTGTTCATTTTATCCATGAATCCTTACAGGTTCAGTTCAATCACAAGAAGCAAACTGCTGGACAAGCGTCATTTTTCCAGAAGACTGTTTTGTCTTGGAAGGTGTTCCTCTTCCTTCAGCTGTAATGTGTCAAAATTTATGATGTAGATTTTGCTATTCCCCATAATACACAGAAAAACGCTGGCTTAACTATACATACGCAAGTCGTGCATCTACTTCACTGTTACGTATTCTAACACAAAGTAAGAATTAACTGAAACAGTAGCTGCCTTTGTGATGGAGAATGCTCCCAATTTATGTGATGATTAAAAGAGATATTCTGATTTCTTTATTAAGTATTATTGCCTTATAAATTTAATGACTGAAACAAATGAAAATGTAGCAGCTACTGTTTCTGTGAAGATGGAAACATTTGTAAGTCATTTTCTAAAGTATTCATACTACAAAAATGGAAAATGCCTGTATGATTTTAATGTAAATATTTTTCATTCTTCCACATAAATTCTATATAACTCATAAACAAATGAGAACTGAATATAAATGCAATAAATTTTACAAATTAGTTGTATTTGACAGTATACAGGAACTTCTGCAAATATAAATCAAACGGACCTCCATGTTACAAAACTTGTAAATATAAGCTCAGTATGCACATGTAAATATAATGACATTCACGTACAAATCTTTAGACATATACAAATTTATAACAGTACTGTCACTCTATTTCACCTATATCAAAATATCTAATGTATATAAACTAAGCCAAAACAAGCTAAATGGGAATCTACAAATTTCATTGAAAACTCACAAAAAGAAAAAAAAAACCCAATAAATGAGATAAACTAAAATTTTAGGAATACATAAAAATGCAAACTTCAGGTAGAGGTTCACAAAGGAAACATATTCAATTAACGTGATATTAATGACCACTGAAACACCAGTTATTTGAAATATAAATTCCAAGAGAGCATGTCAATAATAAGGTTATGTAAGAGGCAAAAGGGCACAATGTTTAGTGACAGTCTTCCATAAAATCAAGAAAAATACTTTTTGCTCTACAATTAAGAATAATTAGTATTCTGTCACAACTAACTATAAATTTTCTTTCATGTCCTTTTGTCCTCAACTAGGGTGTAAGCATCTTAAGAGCATCAATACACATATTCAGATTGCCTAGCAGTAAAAACCTAAATTTTACAACTGCAAAAGAGAAAAGCAGATACTATAATCCTGAAACTTTTGAACTGTTTTTATTTGCCTTTATTTTTCATATAGATACTTAAGCCTTTTTTAATGCTACCTTTTACTGTACTTTAACTTATGTTGATAAAGCTTTTGGTGGAATTATTTTACGGAAAAAAATTAGGAAGATGGCTGGCTTTCACATATCTTTACTACTTTTCAATATACTTAAACAAACTGGTATTGAAGCATTAAAGAGAGACAAAGCATATATTCTAACCAAAAAAAAAAAAACATTAATAGGAAATTCACAATTCTTACTGCAAGAGAACACTATCTCCCTAATTATTCTGTCATACTGGAAGGGTTAATTAAGAAGGAAAAATTAAGTCACAATGAGCAAAACAAAAATACCCAACCCTTCCAAAAACCAAATGCATATTCTGCAATTTTATATCATTCCGAATGGAGAAGTTCTACTACTTTTTATGTAGAGAATCCTGCTTGTGAAATTACAACATATATCTTTAGGATGAATACATTTATTGTTTCCTTTAAAGATAAGACTTTTACTACTAGTAAATCTCTAATTTTCACCATACAGACATAAAATCTGGGGGATAATCTGACAGTTTTTATTTCTATTTCTAAACACTTTACATATATCCATTTGGAAATACAAATTTTACAATCTCAAAAAAAGGCAAAATTGAAGGCAATACAACCCATTTCCAATAACTCAATTCCATATTATAGTCTCGAATTTCTAGGCAGAAATCTACATAAACAAAGATATAAAAAAGAAGCTTAAAAGTAACAAATACATTCAGTGGTCATATTTTCAGAATACCAGGCAGTCAAATCTATAATGTCAAAGCCACACAATGTCTTGCTTTAGCTATCAGTTATAGAAGGAAGATCTATGTAAACAGATGTTAAAAAAGCTGAGACAGATGGAATCTATGGCTCTTTAATGAGTATATAAAGTGATCACTAAGTTAAAAGTTCAATTCAGAGAAGAACCTGCATTTTGAGATAAGCCCAAGAATAATGGTGTGGGTAGCCTATCCCTTCTTCAGGGGATCTTCCCAACCCAGCAATCAAACAGGGGTCTCCTGCATCGCAGCCAGATTCTTTACCAGCTGAGCTACCAGGGAATCCCAAGATAATTTAAGATCAAGTCAGTATTAACAACTCAAATTATGAACGTTTCTGTTAGAAATTTATCCAAGGAAATTTACTGGCATCAGTTACTTCATCTTTCAAGTAAAAGATTCAAAATATACTAGATATGGATCTTTTACAGGTTTTCATATTAATATACTGAATTTGAATGATTCTAATTTATTAACTCAGTATAATAAAATCCACTTTTATCTGAAAATTTCTTGATGAAAGGAATGGAGGTGAGGTGGGCAGAAGACAGAGAAGTATCTAAATACAATTCTTTTTAAAATCAACATCCCTTCTTGCATTGACTAGAACACAGTACACAAAATCTTGTTTATGGTAGATATTTACAAAAAACTCCCTTAATACCAAAACATTTTGTACTTTCATCTTTCCACTTCTAGAGACAGTACTTACCTCATTTTAACTAAATAATTTTATTACACTATGAAATATAACATGACTGCTGCTCCAGGCAGTCCACTAAATGGCAGAAATAAACTTCACAAAGAATACTCATCTTTGCTCCAAAATCTGACAAAATGGCCATTTCAAAATGAACTGTGATTTAGATTTCACTGTGAGAGTTAAAACATGCTACCACCAAGGCATATTGTATTAGTAAATCTGGATAGCATATATGGCACCCTTCCTCCTTTTTTGGTTATTAGGCTTCTTTTAAACAATGTTAACTATTCATTCTAATTAAATATTTATTCAAAACAATCTAATTCACAAACTAAACCAATGGTAGCAAATTTTACACTGAAATGAAGGTGAGAGATCAAGGTGATTCACATTGGTACTGATTTTTTTTTTTAAAGAAACAGGGAACATTAATTATTTGTAAACAAAACCATATTCTTAAACCACAGTGAGCAAAACACACTACACATACATTCTAGGGATCACTTACTACCCTATTCTCACTGCAATTAACGTACCTGTGTAGCACACCAGGTTTTGCTAATACTACTAAAAGCAAGGAAAATTAAAGCAAAAGTGAGATGTAGCATATTCAGATGAAGCAGTTAGAATATATGGGGAAACCATAAACACAGGGATGCGTAATATTAGTCTGATCTCAGACGACCTAAGAGTTACAGAAATAATTTTTAAACCTCATCACCACCAGTATCATTCATTAGATAATTAGAAGTACTTAATTTTCACCTAAGACTCAAAGTAACACTAACTCTTAAGGAGATAAAACATCTTAACATTTAAAAAAGAACATTCAATTCTTTCAGCTTTTTTTGTTTGTTTTTCCCAAATTAATGCAAAGCTAAAAAACTGAGTAAGGAATGCAAAATACCCTAAATCTTGTACAATGACAACAAAATCTAAGATCATAATATTTATGATAGGAGAAGAAAAATCATATAGCAAAGGAAAGTATAATTATTTAACCTATACCCCATACATGATGCTTAAAAATCTAATCAAAGGAATGGATAATGATTTGAGAATGTGTCAAGTCATGTGTCAGGGAGAGGAAAAGCATGAATAAAAAGTACTTTTAAAAAATCCTTTCATTACTCTTCAGTATACAAACAAAAGCAGAACCATTAACAGAAATTTGCTGAGTAGGGTTGTTCCCAACAAGTAATAACAAGAAACACGGAAGAAAATAACTATGAAAATAAAATTATTTCTGTAAAAAGCATATAATATTAAAAACACTGAACTACTTTTGTTTTGCTCAGAGTGGTCTGAGAATTGAGGCAGAAATTACAGAATATGAAGCACAAAGTATTTACATGCTGAAATTCACAATATTGATATTCTCATTAAAATATTATATATTTGAACTTGATATTAAATGCTTTTAGAAAAACTAATACATTTTTTAAATGAGAGAATGCAATTAACATTACCAACAGTTCAAACACAAAAAAATTAAGATGGGACAGACATTAACAGCTTGCCAACATCATTAAATTTCCAGTTAAATTAAGAACTTGCCCTTTTAGCCATTCATCATCACTTTAATAATAGGTCACATTATTGCTTTATTTGTATACAGACTTAACAGTGACATTCACTTTAGCTTCCAAATTACTCTTATTCCATTTAGTCCATTTAAGGTTTACATGAAAGTTCAAAAGGACTCATATTTTAAAACTTCTAAAAAAGGTCAAAAGACCTTATTTTGATGGTGATTAAATGTGCAAATATTTTTTATTTAAGAAAGTTTTTCACTTGGATATATTTAATCCCAATTCCCCCCAGCCCATTTATTCCATGTCTACATCAGCAATAAATACTTTTTGGTATATAGTATATAGCAAAGGTACAATATTCCAGGTTAACAAAATTTTTTGCACTGGAAATGCTTATGTAAAATTTTGCTTGGATGAAGGAACATAACAATATTACAACTCAATTCTGATTATAATGTACAAACAAAACATGGGAATTTTGGTATGGTACACATCAGCGATTAAGAAAAAATGCCGACAATATTTAGTTTGCAAGTTAAGAATTCATAGTTAATGTCTGAATGTAATAAACTCAAACCATGATATAGTTAGGTGTACCCATTACTGGAATGTAATGCTAGTTAATTCAAGGTATTTAAAATTAACAATGGACTTTTCAGAAAGAGTTTACCTATCTATGCTAGTTTAACCAAAACCAGTAAGAAAACCTGTTAGTTCACTTCGGATATAAACTGGTTCAGAATGCCCCTGATGGGCATGTCCAGTCCTGAAGAAGAATGAAAATGTATGCAAGTTCCATTCTCATGACTTCAGTAACTAGAAGCTTGTTGATAACTGACAAAGTCTAAGTAAAAATATAACTTGAAGGACCTGTATCTTACTTTAAATGAAATGGCTGATGAACATTAAGCATTTCACTAAGGTGGCCATAATTCACCTAAAGCAACTGATGGGCACTGGGAGTTTTTTTTAAGATGGGATCAGGCCCAGTCAACTTGGGGAGAGGAGGGGGACTACATCTAAAAACTCTAATGTTTAGTTTTACATGACACAACATTCAATTCTTACACCCAAAAACAGTATCAATTCCAAAAAGCTTAGTTTTAAAAGTAAAAAAAATTTTGCCCTATATTAAAATAATGTTTTGAAAATTATATTAAGTTCTATAATACAGTACATGGACAACTATTTTAAAATTACAGTTTGATATATATTCAAGATGCATATTCAAAATGCAAGGAAAAGTATTAAAACTTGCCTTTTCACTTCAAAAAGCTCTTAAAACTGTAAATAATATAATAACTTATTTGTATACCACAAAAATAAGACTTACATTGCTTGTTTTCTAATTAGTATTACTTAAAAAAGGATCTCATTTGCTAAAATATATCTACTGCTATTCTGTCACAGAATTACATACAAGTCTTTGGTTTTGCCCATAACAATTTAAACACTAACAGTTACTTAATTTTCAGTATTTCCCAATTTTAGTTATGGAAAATAATCATGTAAAGGGTAGTAACCTATAAGGGATTTGTTTTAGTCTAATTTAATTTGGATATGCCACCAACCTATGAAGAAAAAAAAATCTGTTTACAGAATAACTTTTGTGTCACATGCACAAGCCTTATAGTGCCCTGTTCCCACTCTTCACATGAATAAATGCTGTTCACAAATATAAAAATAAAATTACATGTGAAAATGAAGTATAAACAGACAACTCTTCCCACTTTATGAAAAATGTACACAATAGTTTTAAAATACAGAAAAAAAAGACACAATGATTATGGTTTATGAATGAAACATCAAAGAAAATTACTTCAAGGTTATTCTAACCTGAAATGTATGATTTGATACAACTTAAAATTCTCTATATGGAATACCCTGAATTCATTTTAACTAAGTAACTTTGTTATCTTCTTTGCAAATCAAAGAATACTGTTTCTTTTCTTTTAGAAACAAAGCGCAGATGGCAGGAAAAGTGCCTTTTCTTAAAAAAAAAAAAAAAAGTTTTTCTAAATGCTAACAAACCACCTTCCAACTAGCAACAAGTGTCAGATTGTCTTTAAAATTTTTAGGGATAAATAAAGTTAGTTCAAGGAGAGAAACTTTAAATTTATTTTTTGAAGTCCAAGCATACTATACTAAGAATTAACTCATATTTTATATTTTAAATCACATGCAAACTATGTATGTGATTAAGAGAATTCCAATTTTTAGATTTTAGAAGCAGACAATGAGTCCTCTTGATTATTTTCTTGCTTTCTTAGGATCATTAACAGTCTGAAACCTAAAAGCTGTAACTCAAACAAGCAATATTTAAGGATAAGAGATCAAAATGTTTACCTGTCATTACTCACCTGTCATTTACCTCAGATGATTCCAGAAGATTAAATTCAGAACAAGTAGTTGCACGATATAAAATGTGGGTATATACTGTATAAACAATAGCCTTGGAGTTATAATTACTATTAATAATAGGTATACTAAAAACAACAGGAACAAGGAATACCCACCTTCTAACGATGACGATACTCGCGCTCTCGGTCACGCTCTCGATCCCGGTCTCGGTCCCGGTCCCGGTGTCTCTCTCGTTCTCGGCTTCTCTCTCTGTAATAATCATCATGACGATCTCTACTGCGGGATTTATGACGCCGACTCTTTTCTCGTGATCTACTATGATCCCTTTCTCTTGATCGTTCACGTCTTCTAAAAGAAATTACTGGATTAATGCTCTCCATAATTAGCTTTAAAATTTAATATTTTGATGTTTAAAAATACCTAAGGCAAAAAAATAACTTACAAATATAGTTTAGACTAAAATATTCTGAACAGACAATAATGATTTACCAACTCAGCAACAAGCATGAACTAGAAATCCCATTTTAAAAAACATTCATCTAAAAATTGGGAACCAGACACACCATGGCAATACATCATATCATCTAGTATAACCACGAGCCTAAAAGACATGCAATATTTACTGAATGAAAAGCAGAAAGGTGAAGTAGAGCAAATCTCATAGGACTTGTGTTTTAACCGAAAGAACATACAGAAAAGTAGTTTTTTAGAAATAAAATTCATGAAATCACTCAATACACAATGAGATTTAAATGCTTAAAATTATCACCCATTACTGTAGGTTCCCTAAACATGTATGTAAGTATCAATCTTACATTTGTAACTAGTCAAAATATGGTTCATCATAAGTGCTACCCTGCTAAGAAACTTTCTGAAGAAATATATACATATGTCTGCTTGGAGGATGGTAGTGCCGAGAGGCATGGTGGGAAGCAAAGAAGAAACTTAGTAAACATGACCACTAGAAAACATTGAGAAATCATTCACACTGTTATTTAATAAAGAGAAATGCTGCATGAACTTCCTTTAGAAACAAACAAAAAACAGGTACTTTAACCAAAGTATATATCTTAGAAATCCTACAAATCTAAGTTCTGAAATTCACAATTAGGAAATAACTGCCTATTAGTCTAATCTCTATTTTGTATTTCTGCACCAGACAGCTCGAACTTAACAAATATTATTAAGTGTTAAGATTATGATCAAGGTATAAGTCATTCTGGACTTAAAAAGTTAGAAGACTATGTAAGATACGGTCTTTAGCTATGCAAGTTTGTTCAGATCCAAAGATCCTTAAACCGGGTCATAAAGTAGTAATTGTAAAGTTGGGGACCATGACAAAGACAAGCTCCTTTTCCTAGCTTAATGAAGACGACTCTATCACCTGGTAAGTACACTAAAGACCTAAAAGTATGTCAAGATTAAGCTTTACCTTTCTAAAGTATGTAAAATTTCAACGTTAGCAGTAACGCCAAAAAAAAAAAAATCGCCTAATTTTAAAAAATCCTAAGAAATAGATCATAAACTCCCTTGTTCAAGAAATACTTATTTAGCACCCATTCTCTACATCATTACAAATACAGTAATGAACAAGACAGGTAATTAGATCCCTCCCATTTTTCAATGTGTTCTAGTGAAAAGAAATAAGTAAGAACAATAAGCAACAATACTTTACAACAATAAGTAAGAACAGATTGCAGGAAGAATTATTAAAGAAATAAACAGAATAATCAGAATAACCTGGGAGAAGACCCCCTCCTAGAAAGATTGAATTGAGAAAAGAACAAGGAACAGCTATGTGAAGAACCAAGGAAAAGGGCTCCCAGTAGAAGTATCAAGTGTTAATACAGAAACAAGAGTTTGATATGTCAAGAGGAAGAGAAGGGAAACCAATATTGCTAGAGAATAGTGAGCAAGAGAGGTACATAATGAGGAGAATTGCATCATACTGTTTACAACGTTTACATTTGCATTATTACATTTATTCTAAGAATAAGAATTATAAGAATAACTGAAAGCCTTTGAGGGGTTTTAAGCAAGCAAACACCTGACATTTATTAAACAACAACAAAATCACATTAGCTGCTAAATAAACAGTAGTAAGTAAAATCAAAGCCTATAGAGTCCCAAACACAATATTTTTCTCTATTTGCAAAGAAGCAATTTTAAATAGACATGAGACAGGAAAGTTTTACCTTGATCCAGAACCATAAGACTTGGATTCAATTCCATGAAGGCAATCTTGCAAAGAGCTAATAAGAACTTTGCAACGATCATCAGCAGATACTTTGGATTGTTTAATTAAAGAAATTGCAGTTACCAATGTCTCAATAGCACTCCCATAATCACCTGTGAGTGGAAGGAGAGAGGTTTAAGTCAAACAAATTTTGTTTTCAAAAATATCATTTGAGGCAACCATTTTAAAAAAGTAATGCACTTTAAAATGATTATAGATGATGTCTTAATTTTTTCAGTTTCATCATTTGGGAAAGGCTGTAGTGTACATGAAGTTTGCTATTGTTATAGCTGTATGAAACACGTGATCATTTGGTAAATATGGGAATAAATGAGCTGCCTTAAGGCCCCTAAGCCATTAAATATCAGGGCTAATATTTAAATTTATACCTAAAATGTTTAAATTAGGGGTATTTCACTACACTGTGACATATAGTTCCCTTCAATGCCTTTTAAATAAAAGATAGGTAATGATTGGGAAATATAAAAATAACTACTACATGTAGATGACCCATCTTCAAAGTTGTACTTAAAAGCTTTAGGTCATGCCTAGACTTCTCTGGTGGTACACTGGAGAAGAATCTGCCTGCCAATGCAGGGGACACAGGTTCGATCACTGGTCCAGCAGGATCCTACATGTCTCGGAGCAACTAAACCCATGCGTCACAACCACTGACCCAGGGTGCTGCAACTACCAAAGCCTGTGTGCCTAGAGTTTGTGCTCCGCAGCAAGAGAAGCCACCACAATAAGCCAGTGCACCACAACTAGAGTAGCCCCTGCTTGCCGCAACCAGGGAAAGCCTGCCCACAGCCAAAACTAAAATCATTTTTTAAAAGTTTTAGGTCATTCCTAATAATATAAATAAGAAATATTAATACAGAAAGAAATACACAAACCAGCACTGGCATCAGACACAGCTCTTGAAATAGCACTGCTTGAGATTGCCCTATTTCTATTCATGATTTCTTCAAACTCAGCTTCACTCAATGGTGTTCTTGCAGTATCCATTTCCCTATAAAATCAAAATAAACCTTAAATCATACTCAAAAGATTTCCTAAATTAGTCATAACAGTGTAATGCTATTCAAATAACTGCTTTTGACAAGTGCCTCAGAGCTAATAGTTATTTTCTCATATTGAAATATGCTATTTTTCATACAAACAGAGCAGGTGTATGCAATATTCCCTTGTACCATTATCTTTCAGCTGAAATAAAGTAGCAACTTAAAAACCTATCTTTCTGGAGGTCAGAAATGCTATATCTACGTAACTGTAATAAAATATTTTTTTAGTCATACAAAAACATGTAAAAAAACTGTTTTGATGTCTCTCTATATATGTATGTCTATCTAAGCAAAACATGCTGACTGCAAAGAATCGAACCCTACACAAGCCAGGGCCAGAATCTGGTTTCATTTACATTTGGATCCTTTAGGCGCAGAGCCCAATTCACAACAGAATAATAATAATAAATGTCTGACTAATAAAATTTCATGAGGGACAAGATCTTAGACCTATCTTGTGTGCCCCACTGAATCCCCAGGATATCTGGCAAATGAAAGACCCTCAGTACCTACAAATATTTACTGAAAAAAAGGTAACAAAATCCCAAGATTTTCTAAAGCTGCTGGATAACTTAAAAATTTGTGACTACGTGTGTAGTACAGAAAAGGTAGACGTTTTGCCATCTTAGTTATTAGTTACTAGGTAGGATGTTGAATTGAGGCAAGCAGAAGCACTTCATTCAGATGAGATGAGGAAAAGCTAATACAACCTTCTGCATGTTTGTAAGGTATTACTGTTACTCTCAAAACTTTATAAACAGTCTAACCAAATTACAAGTTTTTCAACATTCATGTATGATTTCAGATAAATTCTGTGATTCATACCCATCCTATTTCCTTAAAAAAAAAAAAGTAAGATCAGTTTTCTCACTTCCAACTAAAAATTACTCAATAATAACCAAATATATATACACAAATATTTTTAGAAAAACTGATACTACAGAAATTCAATTATGTTAGAAAAAAACATGAGATTCAAACTCTAAACTTATCAAACCAAGCCACCTAATCCACCCCCATACAATGAACACTTAATAGGTGGTTGATCACTGGAATTAAGTTGAGTAGAAGAAAAGTTGTGCTACCCTCCTAGATGTAACATTTCTCAAAAGAAAACAAAGTATTTCAGGCACTCAAAAAGACACAATATCTATGGATAGATAACTGTCACAAGACTTTATCTACAACATCAAATTTATTTCCCTGGCCCTGTACACTTGTATGAAATTAGGCAGATGCTCAAATCCATCCCCGCAGGACATTGTCAGACAAACTCAAATACAGAGTAATTCAACAGTAACAGTTAAAGAATATAAAATTAAACAATAAACTCACAAGAAACTGAAGGGGACAAATTCAATAGTTCTTAAAGATTAACACAGCTCTCCAGATTACGATTTGAGCATGGACAGCTTTAAAAGTACTTTAGTTTCCATGAAGCTTTTCTCTCAGGATTGCCACTAACTATTTTAATTCCCATAAAGCCTATGTTTTACAAGTCTTTGTCTACCCAAAGATGCTTATAAATTATTTAATGTTCCCACTTTAATTACAAGTTAGTAACTTTGCTACACAGGACTCCTGATAAGCATGAGACACTATCTAATAAACCAACCTAATTTCTGAAACAATGAAGAAACCTTAGCTTTCCATGCAGTGTCATCAATGGTACATGATATTGATTTTAAAATTTTAAAAGTAGCTTGAGGATCCCATTAGCTTGCTTCAGTATCTTTATCAACCTCTTTTAACTTAAAAATGACGGAAACAAAGTGACTTGCCCTAAAATCACAAGGCTGTGGAAGTAGTAGAGCTGGATTATTATTCCGAACCCTGTTCAGTATGTTTTTCACCATATCATACTGCTTCTTATAAGAGAAAACATACAGAAAATTATGTATCCGGGGAAAGCTCCTAATTTCTTAAAACTTCACAGACAAGAGTGAAAAATAGCTTTTGCAGATCAAATATACCAAGTCTACTTTTATAGATGCATACTAACTTACCTCCCAGGAGGCCCATAGTCACCCCTATCATATGGTGGAGGCCGGCCATATGGATCTGTTGGTGGTGGGCCTCGGCTATCTGATGTAGGCATGCCGCTGTTAGTTGGTGGAGGAAAGAAAGCTGGGTTCACATGTGGAGCTGGCGGTGGGGCCCCTGGAGGTGGTCCAGGAAGATGCGGAGGAGGAGCGAGTGTAAGGGGTGGCCCAAGAGGGCCAGGTGGGCGAGGTGGAAAGGGGCCTGGAGGTGGAGGTGGTCCCTGTTGTGGAGGTGGTGGACCAGGAGGGGGGCCGTAGCCTGGAACTGGAGGTGGAGGACCAGGAGGAAGCGGACCCAATGGAGGCTGCCCAAAAGGCTGTCCAGGAAAAAGAACTGGTGGTGGAGGACGATCTCCTCGATTAGGAGGCCCAGCTAAAGGAGGAGGCAGAACCTGACCAGGAGGTGGAGGACCTGGTGGACCAGGTGGGCCTGGAGGACCTAAAGGTGGACGTGGTGGAGTCTGTCCAGCTACAGAGTAAAGGAGAGAGAGAAAGAGAAAAAAAAGAAAAACACTTCAATAAGGTGTTTTAATCTTCATGCCACAATTATACTTTTAAAGCATAACTCATAGACCAAGACTCTTTCTCTTTAAATGAAACCCATATGGTAAATGCTACACTAACAAGTTACAAAGGTGAAGTATATCCTTACACATTTAACTAGCTCAATTTAATGCTTAAGAAAAACTACTGAAACAAAAACTTTAACAGATTACAATGCTTAGAGATAGTTTCCATCTTTCAGCATACACACACTTCTTACAGTGAAATCACCCACCTTATAGTCTACTCTGATGTCAAGCTAGAAAGTGAAACAAGGAAAAATGGTCTTGAAAGGATTTTTTAAGAGGTAAGAAAATAAGACGGATGTAAATATTCTATATATAAGTCAAGCAAGTTTGGAGAAAAATAAAGACCTTTTAGGCCAAAAATGGGTAATTCCTCTATGCTGTGCCCCATATGCCATGGAATCCTAGTTTCCAGGAACAAAGGCCGAGTTCCTTTAACAAGATGCTTGATCAAATTTCCTGGATTCCAAAAATAGCATAACAAGGAGAGTAAGTCACATTAATAATGCATTACTTGAAAAAGAGAGAAAAGGAAAAGAGGTATTAGGTAGACACATTTTATCCATGGCAATTTAAGAAAAATTTTACCTGGAAAAGGTGGAGGTGGCCCTCCTGGTCCTGCTGGCCCAGGAAATCTGTCCCCACCAGGAACAGCCCCTGGAAAACGGCCCCGTCCTCTACCACCTTGTGGAAATGCTGCACGTGAACTGCCTCCTGGAGGACCAGCTTTACCTTCCCCAGACATTTGTCCTGATTGTGTAGCTGCAAATATCCAAATACTCATAAATAGCATTTATTAAAATAGTTCTCTGATATGTAACCGTTAGATATTAGAAACAACTCTAAATCAAAGTTTATGTATACTGCTTACTAACTTACAGATGCCTTGGGCCAGTTCAAACTACACGAGAAGTACCCATTTAGGAAAACATTCACATCTATTTAAATTCTTTTGAAGTCTCAAAAGATCTATGCTTAAATGTATTTCTGATAAACAAATAATGAGTTACTTTCAAAATACCAGTATTCTGCAGCAGCCAAGACCAAAATTCTCTAAATTTCAGTAAGTATAAATCATTCAAACTCTTTAACATTCATCAGTTAAGTTTTAAGTGCTAGAACATTTAAGAAAAACAACCACTCAAATTTCTATTAATTACATAATCATCCATTTATCTCTTTAAGTGATAACATTCTTAAGTATATAATGGCAAATCTTTTCTATAGTCACTTTACCAAGTGGTGATAGGTCTTGGTGCCAAGCAGAAAATCAACGAATACTTTCTGGTTATCAGTAGTTTCTCCCCCACCATAACAGACATCCACATAACTTTCCTTCAACCTAAAGATTAGAATGTAGTTTCTTCCTTTCTTTAGGATGGGAATGACAGGATAAGAATGGCAGGGCTATAAAATTTGCACAGTGTTGTATAATGTTGGGTCTGTAACATTTAGAGAAAAATGGGAATAGGTTTCCAGTACACGGAACCAGTCATAATCAGTAATTTAAATCAAACTCAAAGCATGCATTTTCTAAAATGGATTCTCCAATGAATATAAAGATGACTTCTCTAATACAACATGTAACAAATGCTAACAAGACTGGTTAAAATGCATATCTTTTAATAAAAACCTCTGAGGGGGTGCTTACTTTTCCTGGACTGCATTTCAAATTGACTCAGGAACTGTTTATTGCATGGAGTTACAACAGGATTCTGACCATGAAGCTCTCTCTTAGGCAACAGATCCATTAATTTTTTTGAGGATGCTTCAGATCCAACACCAACAAGGGCAAACCTAAAAGGTGTTTAAAGGGATGTGGGTAGAAAGTGAGGAGGGATTAACTATTATTGCTGTTATTAAAAATGAAATGGTTTGAATTTAATTTTACCTACCAAAGAAAACAAAGTATTTCTCAGAATACAATGGTCACACTTTCATCTTTAACTTTTTTTATAATAACGTATTATTCAAAGTGAACAGAATTCAATGCTTTGTTTAGCATACTCAAGAGTTTTACAATCATAGCCACATCAATTTTAAGAACATTTTCATCACTCAAAAAAAAAACAAACCCATAACTGTTAGCTGTCACTCCATTTCCTCCCATCCTCCAACCCTAAAGAACAAATCTGTAGATTTGCCTATTCTGGACATTTTATTAAATGTGAATAATATGGTGTGTGGTCCTTTATGGGGACTAGCTTTTTTCACTTAGCATGATGTTTTCAAGGTTTGATGCATGTTAAAGCATGTGTCAGTGATTAATTCCTTTTCATGACTGAATAATATTTCAGTATATATATATATACCACATTTCCTCAAAATCCACCAACTGACCGGCATTTGGGTTGTTTCTACTTTTTAATTATTATGAATAACATCAGCATAAAAAGATGCTCAATATCATTAGCTAACAGCAAAATGTAAATCAAAATTGTAACGATACCACTTCACACACTAATCAAAGAGACAATTAACAAGTGCTAGTGAGGATGTGGGAAAAACTAGAACCCTCATACACTGCTTGATGAAAAAATATATAATGGTACAAACACTGACAAATATCCCAGCAGCTTCTTAAATGGTTAAATATAATAGAGTTAAAATATGATCCAATAAATCTCCTGGGAATTCTCTGGTGTCTAGTGGTTACGAGTTGGGGCTTTCAGAGCCATGGCCCAGGTTCAATTCCTGGTCAGAAAACTGAAATTCTACAAGCCTCATGGCAGGAAAAAAACAAAACAAAACTGAGCATATAAATGTACCTAACAGAACTGAAAATATTATGTTTGTACAAACTGGTACATGAATACAGAGGAGTATTATTCTTAAGAACAAAATTAGAAATTTTTATAAATGCTGATAAATTTAATTTCTTTCACTAAAGATTTTTCTGTCTGTATGAAAGGGTGGCTTTGGAACAGTTGCAAATCATATGGGAACTACAGTGTAATCTATTTAGATAAAAGAAACAATTTCCTTAAAAAAAATGCCCACGCTAAAACTCATATATGAATCTTCATAGGGGCCTTATCCAAAATAGCAAAAATGGAAACAACCTAAATGTCCACCAAATGATGGATGAAATTTTCAGAATTTCTGAATTTTTGAAATTTTAAATGTGGTGTATTTATATAGTGTAATATTTAGTGGAATATTAATATTTTTTAAAAGTACTGACACTTGTTACAACATGATGAGACCTGAAAATATTATGCTAAGAGCAAGAAGCTAGGCACACAGGACCACATTCTTTATGACACCATTTCAGAACAGGCAAATCCACAAAGACAGTTACTAATAGACACAGGATTTCTTTTGGGGGTGATCAAAACATTCTAGAAATAGACAATGATAATGGTTGTACAACTTTATAAATAAAGTCCACTGATTTGAATGCTTTAAAAGGATGAATTTTGTAGTATGTGAATTGTGTATCACTAGGAAAAATAAATTTAGAACAGAAAAAAATGAATGCATGTCAATTCATAAAGTTATACAATATTCTAAATTATTCTCAGAAGGCCTCTTAGGAGCCTTTACTCCCTAGCCTCTTAGGAGCCTAGTATTCAAAATGGTCCTTTAACTAGATACTGGTCAACGAAGTCTGCTGTTTGATTCAAGATTACCTTGGGTCACAACATTTAGAAACAATTTAATTAATTCACTAATTTAAGAAACATTTATTGAGCACCACTTCCTTTATGCCAGGCCCCAGTCTAGGGTTAGGGAATACAATAGTGAACAAAGCTCTTTTGGAAGTTACAATCTAAATCTAGTAGGAGACAAAACCATAAATGAATAACATACAATGTAAGAAAAGCGCGGAAAAAAGGAAACAGTGATGGGAGCCAAAGATCTTGCACAGTGTGGCAAGAGAAGGGGAACTCAGGCAGAATCCTGAATGAAGTGAAAGATCCCAAACGTGGATATTTTGGGGAAAAGTAAATCAAACAGAAGAAACAATATAAAGGTCTTAAGTAGCAATGTGTCTGAGGAACAGCAAAGACTAATTAACGTAGCTGAAGCAGCAAAGTAAATAGCAGTAGGAGATAAGGTCAGAGATGTAGTGGGTAAACAGGTCTTAGTGCCTTATAGACCACAGTGAAGATTCTGGGTTTCACTCTGAATAAAAGGGATAATCAATAGAACATTCTGAGCAGACAAATATTGATGTCACTTTTTTTCAACTTCTGCTATGTGTCTATATAGACTGTAGAGAATTAGAGTGAAGGCAGGTACACCAGGTAGGAAGCTACTGTTCAAGTAAGAGGTAACAGTTGCTTGGACCAGTCAGTAGAAAGTAAGAGAGAACAGTTGCTTGGACCAGTCAGTAGAAGTGAAGTTCATGAAAAGCAATCAGACTCTGCACGTTTGAAAATATTCCTAGTTATTGTACACTGGATATAAGATAAGCACATTAAGCATACTTTTTTATCATTCTGTAGTTAGCAAATTATCTTTTAAAAAATCCAAAATCTATACCAAAGATTTAAATAAAACATTATTTATAATAGCCAAAAACTGAACTCAAATAACCAAAAATAAGAACTGTAAAATAAATTACAGTAGCAAAGTACGATGGAAAGAACTAATACATTAGAGAAGATGTATATTTATTGTTAATTTTTTTTTACTGTGTATCAAACATACTATAAAACCTAAATTGCAACCCTATTGTTTTTGCAATAAAAATATAAGCACTAGGAAAAAACCCAAAAGTATATTCACTAAAATGTCAAGAGTAATCACCTACAGATGATGACATTATATCTTTTTACTGTCTTATTTTTGGACATCTGTATTTTATAATGATCCTACCTCATCTGTGTAGTTTAATAGTTAAAAAAAATAAGGCAAAACATCTATGCTACATTATTCTTCAGTTGCCCATCTTCCAATACCCCTTATCCATGGGGATAGTAATGCTTCTTCAAACTGTCGTTGTTCAACCACAGTGGAGAAAACGCAGGAAAATTGGAAAAGAGACCTAATCTCCCAGCTCCACTAGTTTTAGGGAGGTAGATCACAGGATACATTAAATGGGTATGAATTTTTGCCCAAGAACCTCCTGTCAGTATAGAAAAGAAACATCCTACGCATGCGTAGATAAGTATTAACTTCAAGGAAAAGTCACCCCTAAAATTGTAACTGCTAGCTACTAACTCCCACTGGGTGAAAAAACAAAAGAATTAAAACAAAATTCTTACCCCTTTGACTGGCCATTTGCCCGATTTTCAAAAAACTTTATCTCCAAAATATCATTTACTCCCAAAGAATGAACTGCTTCAGTTAAGTCTTCATCTGTTGTCCACTGCAAGATATTTCCCCCTCATTAACCATCAAAACATATCTAAGATTTTTATTGTTTCAATTTAGTTTTAAGGGTAAACTCAGGATAAACAAGAGAAAATTAATCTTTAGTGCAAACTATGTACAATTACTGCCAGTCAGTCTCCAATTTTTAAATAGCACAAAAGCACCTGAAGACATAATTTCGTCCCTTGATAAGAGTTTTGGAAATAGAAGGTACATACCCTCAGAGAGAATATAGAATTAAAAACAAACAAAAAAAAACCCTTAATGAGTTTTTGGTCTCTTCCAGCTTTCAACTGCTATGACTTTAAATTATCAGTAAACCAATCTCACCTGCTGCTTTTTTCTTAAAAGAAATTATTTGGGAAAATAAACTCCACCTTGTTTCAAAGTAAGTATACAAAACAAAACCCTAATGTGTATTCAGTGCCTACCATACCCTTTTATCAAATATTTAATTATCAAAACATAGAAGTCCCATTTTACATATAATTCCTATTTTACACTCTATGCAATAGAGAGGTTAAAGAAGTTGTCCAAGTTTATAAAACATATATAGGAGCCAAGACTCAGTCTTACTTAGCAATCACACTCTTTATATCTACAACGCTACTGTCTCCAACATTATAAAAATTGCTCAGATGGTGGGAGATTGTCCAGTTTTTTAAATTTGTAAACATTAAAAAATACTATTAAGGAAATGTACAGTAACAATTAATTTCTAGGCAATTTTTAAATTTCCAAGTATGTGTAATAAACGTTTCTAAATACAGATGCAAAAACTCTACAGGACTATTTTAGTAAATATTTAAGAGTCAATGCTAATAAAACACAGATAATAATAACATTGAACATCCAGCTAATGAAACTCCAATCAATAAACCTCCAGTCTCATAAACCAAATTAAAATACAACGTATAACAGCAGTATTTCCATAAATCAGATTTCAAATTTAAGAGCAAAAATGAAACTCAACATGTCTGTTATTATCATTTGGATAATGAAAACTCTTAAAAACAAGAATCATATTGTGTATCTTTCCTTCTACATTTCTGAATCCTGGTTTGAGACTTTATGTGAGCATTTTCCTTTGTAAACTGGGATAGCTGAAGTGTAGGAGTAGTAAAAGATAAAATAATTGACCTACATTTAACTGGAATCTCTACCAAAACAAGTTGAATGTCTACAAAATTCAGAACTAGAAGATTCTGGTATTTACTACATTTAAAAGGTGCATGTATGCCCCCCCACTTGGTGCGTAAGCAAGTATGTAGACCCAATTTAATAACTTGAAATTCTAATTTTATAAAACTGGAGAAAAATTAACTACTGGAATAGTTTGAAATCAATCACCAAGGACTTAATTCAAATCAAGTCACTTACCCATGTTAGATTCCCAATATACAATGCAATTCTCTTTCCCGTATACGTATAGACAACATTTGGTGCTGCTCCTTTACCCACATCATCACCAACAGTTGGTGGGAGAGTATCCATGTAATCCCGATCTTCTGGGGCATCTCCATTATTTGCAGATGGAGAGATGACATCATCATATAAATCTATCTGATCATGCCCACCATATTCAGCTTCCTGAGATACAGAAATAATGTTCTAGATTATACAATAGATGACTTCTAAAACATACTTAGTGCAAATTTATTCAGCTATTTTCTTTTAAAAACTTGGTAAAAGACACAGGTCAAAGATCTCAGTACAAATCTTCTTTCACTTTATGCCATTTCTTGAACGGTGCCTATAAAGTGAATTTCTATACAATGAATCCTATTTCCCCACTGATACTTATTATAGGAACTAACATTCTTCTAGGAACAGAATAACATGTAGACAAAATAAAATAATAAACTTTTCATGGAAGCAAAATACTCTAAAAGTAACAACACTGAATACAAATTTTTGATACAAAAATATCACAGACAAAAATCAGAGCCATTATGAATCTTTAATATTTTTAACTGCAGAAAAATACAACTATTATTTTCTATAGTATTCAGGATCATGCTTCCCAATTCTGTGGAAGCTATTAGTTTTAGAAAAAGCATAGTTAAGCTAAGCCACAGGAAGGGGATAAAGAAATGTGGCTATGTAAATGATTCTATATGTCACAACAAATGAACAGGGGAAAGACAAACAAATAAAATACAGGTTAAACTATTCAAATTAGTATCTATTAATAGTTCTATTATTCTCAGTCAACAAAGAGTTAACGCTTACCTGACTTCTTAGATATATAGTCAACTAGCAAGAGATAGCTACATGATCAAGAGAAAAGGAACAGGAACAAGGAAGAATCTAGTAAAGTTTTGCCATCAAGTGTCACCAGCAGAATTAAAACAAGGCCAGTAGATGCCACTTACACGCCTAAGTGATATGCAAGTAAGAGGAAAATGAAAAATAAGCAAGTATGTGAACAGGAGAAAAACGGAAAAATAGGGTTCAACCTGTAAATAAGAACAAGAAAAATGAAATGCAGGTATTGGCAGAACACTGAGCATCATTTAAATTGCCTTTGGTAACAGTTATTGGGCCACTGGCTTCAGTAGCCAGTAGCAGAGGGAAAGCTCTATTTTTGTCTTCCTTTCCACCATAAAGTACCTAACTAGATGTGAACTATTTCATTCTGAAAAGTGAAAGCGAAGCCACTCAGTCGTGTCCGACTCTTTGCAACCCCAAGGACTGTAGCCGACAAGGCTCCTCCGTGGAGGTAATAAAAGAAGAGAGGCAATTACACTTAGAAAACGAATATAATTCCTATCTTCTCCATTAATACAATTCAGTAAGAATGAATACAAATGGCAGATAAGGAGAAGCTAATAGTGTTAGGGACTAACCATTTTATGGATAAAGAATGACACAGAAAAGGCATTTGTAATATGACTATGAACAGATCAACAAAATACTGTTATAATAAAGTCCCAAGGGGACATGGCTCTTGTTTTGCTATTCAGAAGGAAGCCAGAAAAAGATTTTTTTTTTAAAGAAACAGAAAAAGAAAAAAAAAATCTAGAAGGGAAAATACCACTTGTAACACACAGCACTTCAGGTAATCTTCTGCATAATGAAGTTATCCAATTTAGTGATTATGCAACAGAATCTCTACATAACAATATTGTTATGAGGCTGAATGTATTTAACTTACCTAATAAGGGACAAGATCTTAAGATAAGTCAGAGAAGTAAGCCCTCTTTAGCAACGGGCAGAAACTAAGACCACAATCACTGAATAATGCCATAATTTTGTTTCCACAGCAATACCAAAATAACCTTTGAGAACGGAGATTTTTGAAACCAAGGAACACGATCAAACTGCAGTGATAGTAAAAATTAGAAACAAGAAGGGTGAGTTTTGTTAAGAAGTTTCAGTGTAGCTAAACCTTCAGGTGGCATGGCTGCAGCAGTGATTCCACACACTTAAGATACCAAAAAGTTTCCTGCAAGGGGTAGCAGGCACTTTGAAATCTTTTGCAATCCAGTTTTGTACATCAAGTACAATTATTGTTACTATTATTCAAAAGGAGTTGTGTTTCCATCCTCCTCAGCAGAGACTATAATCACAATATAAGGTTTGAGGGAGAGTAAAACAGAATGCAGGGTTTATTAATAGTGGCACTAAAAGTATTTTGATTTATACTTTCACGAAATATTATTTGATTTTTCACTAGTTATAAATCTAGGAAAATGTTCACGTAAGTAGACAATAACTTACAAGCATAACAACTAACCTGATGAATCCATCCATGAATTCCTATGTTGACACCAACCAATTTTCCTTATTGATATGATTCTACCAATATTTACAATCAGGCACTTGGTCTGGTAGTTGGACTGCTTCCAACTGATTGAAATATGATGCTAATTGAGACCATGGTCCTGGGGTTTGATCTCCAAGAGGACTAGTTAGCTTCGCTCAGTTCCAAGGCCACAGCCTGTACTTTTAGCCCCATGGTATGCATTTGGACTTGGTGAAAAACTATTAATGAATTTGAATACATTACCACCATTACTAAGAGGCAACTCAAAACACACACTCTTCTGTAGTATCAGTAACCTTCCTTTTCAACTTCACCATATCACACCTATCCTCCAGATTAAAAAATAATAATAATTATATACAGAACACACCCTACTTTCTGTTCCCACTCTAAAAGGGGGGAAAACATGCATGTTCTGAAATTACATAAAATATGTATCACAAGTCAGGGCCTCCCTGGTGGCTCAGTGGTAAAGAACCTGCCTGCAATGCAGAAGACCCAGGTTCAATCCCTGGGTCGGGAAGATGCCCAGAAGGAAATGGCAACCCACTCCAGTATTCTTGCCTGGAGAATCCCATGGACAGAGGAGCCTGGCAGGCTACAGTCCATGGGGTCCCAAAAGAGTTGGGCATGACTTAGTGACTAAACAACAACAATAATACCACAGATCACATACAAAGAAGGTGAGCTCTGAAAGTCTATTGGACAAACTTTGTCAAAGAAAAATAGTCAACAGTGTAAAGTTCTATATGCAGTCTTTTCAATTATTATCATTGGAAAATTTTAATGGTACTCAAAAAGAAAAAATAATCAATATTACCCCTCTAATTATTTTAGATTACCAAATATTGCCCAACTTGTTCATAGCAACTAATAACCAATAGAACTATACAATATATAAAATTTCCAGTAGGCAACAGCTCTTAGGGTTTGTTAAAAAAAAAAATCCACTAAGTTATTTCATTCCCAACATTTAATTACTATAATCATTTTAAAGGCAAGGTAGCCTTTCAAGATGCTGCATCTCAAGATGATGTTCCTCATGATATATGAGTAGCTGTAGCCAGGTCAGAGACAACATTTAAATTAAGATGGATAGTAAAATAACCAAATTTCAATTAGCTCCTCTTAAAAGCAATGTTTCTCAACCTTTTTTTCATTATCACCATGCCCTTGCTCTGAAGTGGGACATACTTTCCCATATAATTTTAATGTCAGATATACTGTACATCATTGGGATGACTGTGGTAGTTGTGCTATAACCTTCACTCTTCCTGACAGGCACAATACTACTTTTGGTGTTCCTAAAATTGCATTAATGCCACTCCTGCATTATATGTTACCACCACTAACATCACAGCAAAGGCCACTTGTTCCAAGTTCCTCTATCGGAAAAAAAAAAAAAATTCCATTTAGAGAAATATAACCAAAATATAATTTTGCCCTTATGTTTTCTATACCATGGAAAAGAATACACTAACACACAAAATCCACAAAACAGATAATCTAATACATACCTATCTTTTTAGAAAATATTTCACTTTCTGACTTTGTTTACATTTCAAGTAGATTTTAAAATAAGTTTGTAATCCCTGTTAAAAGATCAACTAATGGTAAGAAAGTCAATTTGGTACTAAAAATATGCCACATAAACCACAAAGTGAACAACAGAATGAACTAGTTATAAATAATAAAATAATTAAGAGTTCCCGCTCCCCTAAACATTTCTACCCAAGTTTCTGAATCAGTCTCTACCTACCTCAGTTTCCATCTTACATGCCTTATCTTAGAGGGTTCTCTATTCAATATAAATTTGGTAAAAGTAAGATTTTGCAGATATTTTGCTAATAAAACTTATTTTCCAAAATTAGTTAACATTGGCTATAGTAGATACACAATAACTAAATGTAAAGCAGAATGAGTCATGTTGTAAAGACAAGTACACTTACAAGGATGTCTAAGTCTGTAACTTCCGAATGAATTCTTTCCCACTATCTACATACATTTTCATTTTAAAGTTTGATTGTCAGATCACTGAATGAGCACTGCTCTCAGTGACCTACCACCAGGTACATCAAAAACTAAATTCTACATTAAGGGCTTTGCTCCCCAAACAAGCAAAATATACACTACTTCAGTGCACCCAGTATAAGCTTTCCTGAAGTTCAGAATTTGACTTCCCTCTCCTCTCCTCTGCCAACAGAAACTTTACACATAAAGATAGACATAAAAGAGTGATTTCTGTAACACATGACCTGTCCGAGTGTCACAGTTTTATGTAATCCCACTACCGTGCACTTAGTCTAGACACTATCTAAACTTTGTATCCTTCCTTGTTGGCATATAAAATACTCAAATGTATACTGAACAACTGAGTTGAAAAAATTTAGTTTAGTTTAGGTCAAAATAAAAGTCTGTAATTATTAAATATGAGGCTAGTAACTACTACCTTCAAGTACAAATTCCAGTTCAAACTGAACTGATACACACTATCAATTCAGTTGACAGTGTGAGAGGCTGAAACCAACAGCTTTCTTTTCAACTCCAAATCCAAGTAATATAGAGGTTTGGAAGGAGTTCAAATTCTTCCACTTGAGCAACTGTTCTCAATTTGGTTCCATCCAGAGATCTTCAATTTAAGAACTAAAGAGCAGCTATACAGGATAACTGAGGCCCTTGTACCTTCTTCCTTTCTCCAATTTTATTCTTCACTCTAAATTCATCTGGTGAAGAAAGGAGTTGTTCCATAGCTTCAGTAACTTTTTTCTCACACCATCTCCAAATTAAAGTTTCTAAGACAGTTGAATGTCTCACTTTTTGAAATAGGTTTACACTGCTCTTTACCAAAATACATACATGAAATAAAACATCATACAAATATAACTATTTAAAACAGAAAAAATCAAAAACACATATATTACAAAGAATTTCAAAGTATACAATGCAATTAAAACTACAGCTCACATTGAAGAGATTTTTTAAATGTTTACAGCAGTTTAGAAGCCGAAATAAAACCCGTTATACTTAGCAAAACATTCTACTCAACTACAACAAAATAAAGTCAGTTTAGCCACCAGCAGAAGTAATGTCACCAGCTAATAAGAATGCAAATTAAATCAACAACAACAATTTTATAGTTGCTTCTAATTCTGTTAAAATTTCAGGTAAATATTTCAATACTAGTAACATTTTTAAAAATTAAGAACGAACCTTAAAAAACCATCAACTATCCTTTTATGGCCATATTGTGAACAGGAATTATCACAGCAAGCAGTAGATTACAAAGGCCAGTGATACACAAAATAATAACAAAAACAAAGCCTCTATTTAATGCCATTAATTGATTCAAAAGTATAAAGATCTTAGAGGTAAAAACCATTCAACTACATGTGCAATATAATACTATAGGTAAAATCCACAAAATATTTTTAAAAGAACCCTATAAAGCAGTTCATCAGGGCTACCAAATTTTAATCTCTTCTTACCTCCTGTTCGGTCAGCACTAGCTGGTGCAGAGGGATAAGCAAGTATCACTCCATCCAGCTATACAGTTGAGAAAAATGCCCATCCCAAATTAAGTATGTAAAAGCCTAAAAAGTATTTCATTAAAACGTTGTGAACAAGGCTCAACTTCTAAAATTGTAGTCCAGCTCTTCCTTTACTGTGACTAGAAAGACAAAAGGAAATATATTTTCTTGGAAGAGAGCTAAAGAAAACTGACTTGAACATTTGGTTTTTTACTTGCAGATATGGACCTCCTGTCGATGGAATGTTACACTCATTTGATAAATAAAAGGAAATGAAATTTCCCAGAGATCTTTGTTTACTGACCTTAAAAAAAGCATTAGAATCCGACTGTGTTTAGTACTCAAGGTAACTTTCTAAATTGTCACTGACACAACTCAGGCACAGCAAAAACAATTTAAGCGCCAACACAAGAAAGATTTTTAAACTTAACATTTGATAACAATGAGTTACATTTAAATATAGTCTCTTTTTTAATGGAGTAGAAAACATTTAAAGTTAACTGAAATTTTCTTCTAGTATTTAAATTTAAGGGCACCATCTTCCCTCAAAAAAAAAAAACACACAACAGATTTCTAGTTTTCCCTATTTAAAAAAATCCTTAACTCTTAGCACAAATAAAATCCTTAATGCAGGGGGGAAAAAAACCCCACAAAAACACATTAAGCAGAATTTTACTAAGCTCCTCACATGGACCTGGAAAACCTAAGAAAGCTATTAGAACACTGCAGTTAAAACACAATTTGCTTTTTTTAATGTGTTACTATATAAAAGACAGCAGATGTGACCAGAGTGCTTACAGCTTAAACGTCACTGCTCTAGTAACAACCTTTTGCAAGGATGCACAACATCAGACATCACAGCTCCGCAGCTAGTCCTTCTAGGCAACTGTGGCCTGCGAGGTACCGGAAAAACCTTGCATTCTCACTTTCTCCAGCCTTTCCAAACCCCTCGGAGAACAGTAAATATTTTGCTTTCGGAAGTCGGGAAACAGCTATAATCCTTTATTTTAGAACTAACAAACACCATGTGAATTTCGGGTGAGATTCTTTAATCACTACTCTGCTCTCTTCTCTTGGTGAGCTACCATCTTTTTTTGTTCCATCCAACCCTCGCGCTTCCAAGTCTTCCTTTTGGCCCGGGTCACCTATCTTCACTGATATTTTCATCACAAAGACCGAGACTGGGCACAGAGGCACTGCAAGCCCTCGACCACCGAGGTAAGGGCCAGTGCACCGACTTTTTAAACACGATCCATGAGTCCGAAAGTCAAAGGACTTGTTGCAAACGTGCCCGCACTGAAGCCGTCTTCCCAAAGAGTAAGAGGAGGAGGGGGATGGCGCCACGCCGAAACCTGTAGCAAACGCGGGCAGGGGAGCTCAGGAAGCTGGGCGCGCGGGATACAAAGGGCCGTGATCGCGGCCTTCCATGAGGCGACCGAGCGACGACAGAGACACAAAATGGAGCGACCGAAGGAATCGGAGCCCGAGCGGCAGGGCCGGGGGGCAAGGAGAAGGCCGGCGCGCGCCCCGCCAGGCTTCCTCCTCCACCTAGCCGCGGAGGAGGGGGCGCAGGGGCGGCCCGTTCTCCCCGCCGCGCACCCGCCGCCCAGCCGCCCGGGCCTAGCGAGGCGGGAAGCGCCCGCCGGCCTCCGCCAACAATGGGGAGCGAGGCGGCGGCGAGGGAGGAGCCGGCTGTGGCTGCACAGTGGCTGGCGTCCGCGCTCGGGGCCCCGCGGAGGGTGGCGGCGCCCGCCGCCCACGAAACGACGCGGTAGAACGAGGGGCGAGGGGGGCGCCGCGCCGGGATCGGGCGGCGCGGCCCACGGGCGCCAAGGGCGCACGGTCTGCAGCCGCGCCGGCTCGTGGCCCGCAGCGGGCCCGAGGTCCGCGTCCCGGCCGCAGCGCCGCCCACTTCGGCGGCGTGAGCCCGGGCCCACACGTACCTGGTTGAACTCTTCGCCCACATCCGCGTAAATGTCTATATGGTCCACACCGTCCGCCATCTTCGCTCGGCCTCGGCCGCCACCGCCGCCTCCTGCAGGTCCGCCCGCCGCGGCAGCAGCAGCGGATCTAGCGGCGGGGGCGGGGCGCGCTGCGTCACTTCCGAGGCCCGAGGGCCGAGGCGGGGGCAGCCGGGGGCGCGGGTCTCCGCGGCCGCCTGTTTGGCGGGAGGAGAAGAGAAACTGCGCCTCCGAGGGCGCTGGCGGTTTCTTTTGTGTCTGGATTAGGCGTTGGGGGCGGGGCGGGGGTGGTCCCAGTTGTCTCCAGACAGTTTCCACGTTGTCTTTGGCACACTTAAGCATTTTGTGATATTTTCATTTCTCAGTTTTTCTTACTTTTCTCACAGCCAGGGCTTTTAGGGAGGTGGAAGTTTTATGTCTAGATGAAACACCAAAAATGTAACCCGGCTTTCCGTGAGCGCCTCCAGAGGATGTCTTACCTCTGCATCCTCAAAGACTAGCAGAATTTCGTCTGCCTTGTAAATGCTAGTTACCGGTTGGTGGTTTTCTTGAGTTATTTGCATGCTACTTATGTTATTTGCATACCGTTTATCTTTCCATCTGTATCTTCTACACCGTCTTCTTTCATCTCCTCCCCCCCGCCCCTTTTTCATTGCCCGTCATTTTTAACCTCCTTTGAGCTGCAGTTGGTTGCTCCTGGGATAGTTTAAATGCCTCAAACTTGAATGCGGTCTGGGCCCCCCATAAGGTGGAGGTATCTTCAGACGAGGGGACTCCTCTCTTAGACTCATAGAATGTCAGAGAAGGAAGGGAACTGGAAAAGATGACTTTAGGTCCAAATATCTCATTTTACAGATGAGAGAGGGAACTGAGGCCTAAAGAATCTTAAGTGGCTTAACAGGAGTCACGTGGTTAATAAAGAGTTTGCCAGCCAATGTAGTAGTCTGTCCTGAAAGAGAGTTTTGGTTGCCTGGGGTCACCTGCAGTCCAAAAATGTTAAATGGAAAATTCCAGAAATAGTTCCTAAGTTTTAAGTAGCTATAGTTCTGAGTAGCATCCAAGAAATCTTTAGCCATCCTACACCAACCAGCCCTGGAAATGAATCATCTTTTTGTCTAGCACCTTTTATACACTACCTGTTAGTCTAGAAAAAAGACATGGTATATTTAGGTTTGGGTACTACTGCAGTGTCAGGCATCCGCTAGGGGTCTTGGAGCATATCCCCTCTGGGGTTCTTTACCACTAGCCACCTGGGAAGCCCCAAGTGGGGACTACTGCTGCTGCTGCTGCTGCTAAGTCGCTTCAGTCGTGTCCGATTCTGTGCGACCCCACAGACGGCAGCCCACCAGGCTCCTCCGTCCCTGGGATTCTCCAGTCAAGAATACGGGAGTGGGTTGCCATTTCCTCCTCCAGTGCATGAAAGTGAAAAGTGAAAGTGAAGTCGCTCAGTCGTATCCGACTCTGCGCGACCCCATGGGCTGCAGCCTACCAGGCTCCTCCGTCCATGGGGTTTCCCAATCAAGAGTACTGGAGTGGGGTGCCATTGCCTTCAAAGGTGTCTCTCCAGTTTGAAACCTCCTCCTATTCTTTTTCATCCTTTTAAAATCCCACCAAGTTAGAGTGTGTTTATAAGATACAGTTCAGTTCAGTTCAGTCGCTCAGTCATGTCCGACTCTTTGCAACCCCATGAATCGCAGCACGCCAGGCCTCCCTGCTGCTGCTGCTGCTGCTGCTGCTGCTGCTGCTAAGTCGCTTCAGTCGTGTCCGACTCTGTGCGACCCCATAGACGGCAGCCCACCAGCCTCCCCCGTCCCTGGGATTCTCCAGGCAAGAACACTGGAGTGGGTTGCCGTTTCCTTCTCCGGTGTATAAAAGGGAAAAGTGAAAGTGAAGTCGCTCAGTCGTCCGACTCTTAGCGACCCCGTGGACTGTAGCCTACCAGGCTCCTCCGTCCATGGGATTTTCCAGGCAAGAGTACTGGACTGGGGTGCCATTGCCTTCTCCCCAGGCCTCCCTATCCATCACCAACTCCCGGAGTTTACCCAAACCCATGTCCATTGAGTCGGTGATGCCATCCAACCATCTCATCCTCTGCCGCCCCCTTCTCCTCCTGCCCCCAATCCTTCCCAGCATTAGGATCTTTTCCAATGAGTCAACTCTTCTCATGAGGTGGCCAAAGTATTGGAGTTTCAGCTTCAACATCAGTCCTTCCAATGAACACCCAGGATTGATCTCCTTTAGGATGGATTGATTGGATCTCCTTGCAGTCTAAGGGACTCTCAAGAGTCTTCTCCAACACCACAGTTCAAAAGTATCAATTCTTCGGCACTCAGCTTTCTTCACCGTCCAACTCTCACATCCATACATGACCACTGGAAAAACCATAGCCTTGACTAGATGGACTTTTGTTGACAAAGTAATGTCTCTGCTTTTTAATATGCTATCTAGGTTGGTCATAAACTTCCTTCCAAGGAGTAAGCGTCTTTTAATTTCATGGCTGCAATCACCATCAGCAGTGATTTTGGAGCCCCAAAAAATAAAGTCTGACACTGTTTCCCCATCTATTTGGCATGAAGTGATGGGACCAGATGCCATGATCTTAGTTTTTTGAACGTTGAGCTTTAAGCCAACTTTTTCACTCTCCTCTTTCACTTTCATCAAGAGGCTCTTTAGTTCTTCTTCACTTTCTGCCATAAGGGTGGTGTCATCTGCATATCTGAGGTTATTGATATTTCCCCCGGCAATCTTGATTCCAGCTTGTGTTTCTTCCAGCCCAGCGTTTCTCATGATGTACTCTGCATATAAGTTAAATAAGCAGGGTGACAATATACAGCCTTGATGTACTCCTTTTCCTATTTGGAGCCAGTCTGTTGTTCCATGTCCAGCTCTAACTGTTGCTTCCTGATCCTGCCCAGAAATTACTCATACAATGATAAGCAAAAGTGATAGCTGTACTTGAAATGGTGGAAAACCTTGGTTGGTTGGAGTTTTTGAGATGGGTGTGGTGATCTGGATACAAATTTCTAGTCAGTTACTTTACCAGCTAGATGACCTCAGTCAAGATACCTACCTGCTCTCAGGTTCAATCTCAGAATCTTTAAAATTGGGGTCATAATGTTTACCACATCAAGGTTGAAGGTTGATAGTGGTTTAATGTATGAAAAAATGCCTATCCACTTTTGCTTCTTGGAAACACTGAATTTCCTCTTTTTCCAAAAGGCTTTATAGGAAAAAAGAACCACTCCTGATAAAAGGCAAGAGCCCTTTTTAGACTGGTAATGTGGTAGGTACAATGATGGCCTGTCATAGAGGTCCATATCCCAATTCCTAGAATCTGGAGCTATGTTACCTTACATTCCAAAACAGACTTTGCAGATGTGATTAAGTTACGGACCTTGAAACAAGAACCTTGAATTCTGGATTTCCTGGGGGTGGCCCAAAGGAATCACAAGAGTTGTTACAAGTGAAAGAGCAAGGCCAGAGTCTGAGGAGACCGTGAGGATGAAAGTAGTTTCTGTTCTTTCAGTACACTTAAAAATCATTCCAAGATTCTGACTTCTATCGCTACCTGTGAAACGTCAGCTCTTAGTGTGACTGTTATTTTGAAGATCAATGGAGTTTTTTTCCCCTTTGGCTGCTTTAAAGATTTTTTTCCGTTAGACTTTGGTTTTTACTATGTATGTCTGGAAGCGTATTTCTTTTTATTTATGATGCCTGTAATTCATTGGGCCTTTGGATATATTGATTGATGCCTTTCATGAGTTCTGAAAAATTCTCAGATATTACCTATTTTAATATTATTTCTGCCCCATTCTTTCTTCTATCATATAACTTTGTTTAAATGTTTGTTAGATCTTTTCTATCCACTATTTCTCTCACCTTCTTTTATTTTCTACATCTTTATCTCCCCATGCTTCATTTTGAATAGCTTTTTCCTTTTCTTCTGGGTTACTGATTCTTTCTTTCTCCTATAGTGTTAAATTCATCTACTGAACTGTAATTTAGTTTTCTAATTTTATTTTTAATTTTAGGTTCTAGAACTTCTATTTGATTCTTTTTTAAACTTAGGTTCATTTTAATGGCATCAGTTTTTTTTTTTTTTTTTTTGCTCAAACTGTCAATCTTAGCTTTTATCTCTTTGTATATAGTGGGCATCACTGGTGTATGATTTTGGTCTTGATAATTCAGTTACCTGGAGTCTTGTTGTATCTGTTATTGCTTCACTGTTCTAATTATTTATTGTTCACTGTGCTGATTCTCACTCATGTTGTCTTGTTACCTGACTGTAAGCTGGACATCGTAATTGAAACATTTGAAGAAATAATGTGAGATGTATATGATTTTCTTCCGTGATTGGAAGATGATTTTCATTTTCTTTGAGGCACGTTGCAGTACCAACAAACAGGATCACCCTAACCCAGGTGTTTGGGGACCTTGGGGAGACTGCTTTAGTTTGGCTGGCCCTTACTTCCCAGAGTACTGCCCTTGTGAAGCCCAGCCCAAAACGCAGTATACCAAAATCATCACTTTAAATATATGTATTTATGTATTTGGCTGCATCAGGTTGGTGCACATAGTTGCAGCACATAGGCTTAGTTGCTTCATACCATGTAGAATCTCAGCTCCTCAACCAGGGATTAAACCCTCGTCCCCTGCACTGCAAGGCGAATCCCCAACCACTGGACACCAGGGAAGTCCCGAAAATCACCCTCTGTTGACGGGTCCAGAATTACACTTCTGACAGACCCACGACTCCATATTTTGTTCTTCTAGTTGTCAAAAGTGGATTTCAACCTCCCAGTCATCTCTTTGAATCTAAAAATGCCCCCCCAGGGGAGAATGAATGAATATATATATATATGTGTGTGGCTTAGTTGCTCCTGCCGTGTACCTGAAACTATCACAACATTGTTAATTGGTTATACTCCAATATAAAATAAAAAGTTTTTAAAAATAAAAAAATTTTAAAAAACAAAACAAAAATTAAATAAAAATGCCCCCTAGGACAAAATCACTGTAGACACTATTCCCTTCTGCTTCTTGGTCGGGTAATTCCTAACTCACTTCTTGGTTAGCTTTTTTATTATTTTATTTTTAAAATAATTTTTGTAGTTTTTTTTCCTTAATTTTAATTTCTTTGGCCATGCTGAGTGGCTTGCAGGATCTTAGTTCCCCGACCAGAGATTGAACCCTCGTCATTGTCAGTGAAAGTGTGGAGTCCTAACCACTGAACTGCCAGGGAATTTTCATATACAGCTTTTAAAGGTTACTTCCCATTTACAGTTATTACAAAGTATTGGCTATATTCCCTGTGCTTTAAAATACATCCTTGAGCCTATCTTATACCCAGTAAGTTGCATCTCACGTTCCCCCAACTTTTCGATGATTTTAAAATGTTGTTCCAGGGTACTTATTTATTTGGCCACAAAATGGCATTGTAGTGAATTACAAAGGAAAATGCATAATAATAATGACAGCAGTGACAAACTCAGTGGCTTATTGAGTATCTTCTACATAACAGTCTCTCTGTTAGGCATCTTACAGTTGTTAATGTACATAGATGAAAGATAGGAGACTTGGGTTCTTGTACTGGTTTTACAACTGATTAGCCAAGTAACCTTAGACAAGTCCTTTCCCTCAAATTCTCCATGAAGGTCCCTCTCAGTTCTAAATTTCTGTTGCTTAAAGCTACAGAGAACTCTCTGAAAGTTCAAGGTGCCTTGTGACAATCGTATATTAAATATTGTAGAGGAGTTTCCTACTAGCCCACCTGCGCTAGTTTCCTATTGCTGCTGTAACAAGTTACCATACATTGAGTGACTTGAAGCAACACAAATACATTATCTTACAGTTTTGAAGATCAGAAGTCTAAAATGTATCTCACTGGGCTAAAATCAAAGTGTTGGCAGGCCTGCATTCCAGAAGGCTCTAGAGCAGCGCTCCCCAATCTTTTTGGCATTGGGGACCGGTTTTGTTGAAGACAGTGCATCCACAGACAGCTGGGAGTAATGGTGGGGGTGGGATGGGGATGGCTTCAGGATGATTCAAGCACATTACTTTCATTGTGCACTTTATTTCTATTATTATTACATGGTGAGAATGAAGTAATACAAGTGAGGGGGAGTGGCTGTAAGTACAGATGAAGCTTCGCTCACTCTCCCACTGCTCACCTGCTGCTGTGCAGCCCAGTTTCTAACAGGTAACAGACTGGTACCTGTCTGTTGCCCAGGAGTTGATGTTGCCCAGGAGTTGATGTTGCCCAGGAGTTGAGGACCCTGCTCTAGCGGAAAATTCATTTTCTTGCTTTATCCGTCTCCTAGATGCTGCCCACATGCTTTCTTTATGAGGCCCTTTCCACAATCTCATCACTCTAATAATATAAATAATATAAAATTAAAATATTTAAGATTAGCAAAGAGATTAGAAGAGAGATCATGTTCGAAGGTACCCTGTACATCTGCTTTTTCTCTGTTTGGAAGAACCTTCTCTCCTTTTCCATGCACATGGTCTTGCAACAGTGGCAACCTCAGCTACAGAATTCAAATAACCACCATTCAAGAAAATGGCCATCTGTCTTAGTTTCAATTATAAAACCTAAAGAGAAAGCAACTCTTTGGCGCAGCTTTGATAGACGTCTACTCATAGTCCAGCCAAGTTTGTCTAAGGCAGTGGGGTCCAAGAGTAACAACTTGGCTTACAATTTCTACTGTGTGAGTTAGGGAAGTATGGAGACTTGTGAGTGAAAGATGGTTGTTTTGAACCGAGCAGACACTCCAGTTGTTATCTAACACATTCCCCTTATTGAATGACATCACATAGACAAAAACCTGATGCTTGGGGACAGCAAATCCAATCCATAAATACTTAACACAGGCTATCATTCTGACTTACCCCAAATAACTCAAGGCCATAACCTCTACAGGAACATGATTTTGGTTCTAACATACTACAGGTCATAGTTTAGCCCTATGGTCCTCAAACTTTTAAAAATATCTACCCCATGAGTATGTTTTAAAACATGCAGCCATAATATATTGAAAATATATATATTATATCATCGAGACATTTTATATTGACATCAGACTTAAATTGAAGAATGTGGGGAAAACCACTGGACCATTCAGGTATGACCTAAATCAAATCCCTAACGATTATACCGTGGAAGTGAGAAATAGATTTAAGGGACTAGATCTGATAGACAGAGTGCCTGATGAACTATGGACGGAGGTTCGTGACATTGTACAGGAGACAGGGATCAAGACCACCTACATGGAAAAGAAATGCAAAAAAGCAAAATGGCTGTCTGAGGAGGCCTTACAAATAGCTGTGAAAAGAAGACAAGCGAAAAGCAAAGGAGAAAAGGAAAGCTATTCCCATTTGAATGCAGAGTTCCAAAGAATATCAAGGAGATAAGAAAGCCTTCCTCAGCGATCAATGCAAAGAAATAGAGGAAAACAACAGAATGGGAAAGACTAGAGATCTTTTCAAGAAAATTAGAGATATCAAGGGAACATTTCATGCAAAGATGGGCTCGATAAAGGACAGAAATGGTATGGACCTAAGAGAAGCAGAAGATATTAAGAAGAGGTGGCAAGAATACACAGAATAACTGTACAAAAAAGATCTTCACGACCCAGATAATCACAATGGTGTCATCACTCACCTAGAGCCAGACATCCTGGAATGTGAAGTCAAGCGGGCCTTAGGAAGCATCACTACAAGTAAAGCTAGTAGAGGTGATGGAATTCCAGTTGAGCTATTTCAAATCCTAAAAGATGATGCTGTCAAAGTGCTGCACTCGATATGCCAGCAAATTTGGAAAACTCAGCAGTGGCCACAGGACTGGAAAAGTTCAGTTTTCACTCCAATCCCTAAGAAAGGCAATGCCAAAGAATGCTCAAACTACCGCACAATTGCATTCATCTCACACGCTGGTAAAGTAATGCTCAAAATTCTCCAAGCCAGGCTTCAGCAAGACGTGAACTGTGAACTTCCAGATGTTCAAGCTAGTTTTAGAAAAGGCAGAGGAACCAGAGATCAAATTGCCAACATCCGCTGGATCATCCAAAAAGCAAGAGAGCTCCCGAAAAACATCTATTTCTGCTTTATTGACTGATGCCAAAGCCTTTGACTGTGTGGATCACAATAAACTGTGGAAAATTCTTCAGAGATGGGAATACCAGACCACCTGACCTGCCTCTTGAGAAACCTGTATGCAGGTCAGGAAGCAACAGTTAGAACTGGACATGGAACAACAGACTGGTTCCAAATAGGAAAAGGAGTACGTCAAGGCTGTATATTGTCACCCTGCTTATTTAACTTATATGCAGAGTACATCATGAGAAATGCTGGGCTGGAAGAAGCACAAGCTGAAATCAAGATTGTCGGGAGAAATATCAATAACCTCAGATATGCAGATGACACCACCCTTATGGCAGAAAGTGAAGAAGAACTAAAAATCCTCTTGATGGAAGTGAAAGAGGAGAGTGAAAAAGTTGGCTTAAAGCTCAACATTCAGAAAACCAAGATCGTGGCATCCAGTCGCATCACTTCATGGCAAATAGTTGGGGAAACAATGGAAATGGTGAGAGACTTTATTTTGGGGAGTTCCAAAATCACTGCAGATGGTGACTGCAGCCATGAAATTAAAAGACACTTACTCCTTGGAAGGAAAGTTATGACCAGGCTAGACAGCATATGAAAAAACAGAGACATTACTTTACCAACAAACGTCCATCTAGTCAAAGCTATGGTTTTTCTAGTAGTCATGTATGGTTGTGAGAGTTGGACTATAAAGAAAGCTGAGCACCGAAGAATTGATGCTTTTGAACTGTGGTGTTGGAGAAGACTCTTGAGAGTCCCTTGGACTGCAAGGAGATCCAACCAGTCCATCCTAAAGGAAATCGGTCCTGAATATTCATTGGAAGGACTGATGCTGAAGCTGAAACTCCAATACTCTGGCCACTTAATGCGAAGAACTGACTCAGTGGAAAAGACCCTGATGCTGGGAAAGATTGAATGTGGGAGGAGAAGGGGATGACAGAGGATGAGATGGTTGGATGGCATCACCAACGCAGTGGACATGAGTTTGAGTAGGCTCCGGGGGCTGGTGATGGACAGGGAAGCCTGTCATGCTTTAGTCCATGGGGTCGCAAGGAGTCCAACAGGACTGAGCAACTGAACTGAACCAAACTGAATGTTTAAAAAAATAAAATGGTTCTCTCCATGACTTTAAAGTGTATTGTTTGTTACAATTAGTCTTATTTTGTGCTTTGTAAAATGTATTTGTCTTTGTGTTTTTAATGATTCATTTCTGGAAATTACTGGAGGTGAAACAGAAATATAAAATCCATATGAAGGATTGTACTTCAGCAAAATACAATAATATTAATGTGAATGGAAGAATTTTTCAACATCAAAAATCACTTTTTATGGAGTAATGTAGCTCAAAATTAGTAATCATACTGTTTATTTTTTTCCTACAACTTCTATGGCAACTAAACAAATGTATAATGTTAATGTTAATCCCTCAATCTTGTCCAACTCTTTTCGACCCCATGGACTGTAGCCCGCCAGGCTCCTCTGTCCATGGAAATCAACCTCCAAGCAAGAATACTGGAGTGGGTTGCCATTCCCTTCTGCAGGGGATCTTCCCAGTCCAGGGACTGAACCCAGGTCTCCTGCATTGCAGGCAGATTCTTTCCTGTCTGAGCCAACAGGGAAGCCCCAAGACTCTGTGTTTTCATTGCTGATAGCCTGGTTTGGGAACTAAGATTCTGCAAGACACAAGACAAAAAAAGAGAGAATTGAATAATGGAACGAATAAATTCTACATTCCATTATTCAACACATTTTTTTTTCTTTTTTTGTCTTGCGTCTTGCGAGATCTTAGTTCCCAGACCAGGGATTGAATCTGGGCCCTCAGCAGTGAAAGCACAAAGTCCTAACCACTGGATCACCAGGGTATTCCCTCAATACATATTTTTAATGCAACTACTGTGTGTGGACCCTGTAGTAGGTAGTAACAAGTGTTACAAATGTAAATAAAATTCCATCATGATGTAGTAAGAAGTGGCATGGTAGCCTGCAATGTGACAGATCTTGGTTTGACACCCAGCTCTGTCATTTGAGACCCAACTGTGACATTTTGGGCAAAAGTTACTTAACCTCAATGAGACCTGTTGAAAAAAATAAGGATAATATTAGTACTATCTACCTCAAATGGAGTTCTAGGTTGAAGACATGAGAAATGGGAAAGAGCCAACAATTATTGAGCATATAGTAATATGTGCCAGCCCCTGAGATGAATGCTTTATAAGCATCAACTCAAATTAGAAAGTATATGCACAGTGTGGGGTGGGGGTGCTGGTAATCCTTAGAAGCACAGATATTCCTTTGGAATTCTCTGGGAATACGTGCCAGTCAGAACCCACCAGGAAAGGGATGCCGCACTCACTGGGGAAGATAGAGAGTTTAATTGAGCAATCATTTATGAGAGCATGGGCAGGGATAAGAGAAACTAATTAAGGATGATGAAGCACTGTAGGGCAAGCCTGAAGGGACAAAGAGAGCAATCAGTTGCTAAAACTCAGGGAGAAATCTGTAACTTTTAAGAGAAGACTGCTTGCCTAGGCAGTAGCCTTCAGTAGAGGCACACAGCAGAGAAAGCCTAGGAAGTAAATACCTGTTATTTCTCCTCTCTTGACCTTGGATCTCCTGGTAGGGCCTCTCATTGAATGAAGCCAACTGGGAGGGTGGAAGATGTACCATAAAGGGGTAGAAAGCAGGGTGCAAAATGGCAGAAAGTGGATCTGGAGGGACCAAGAAGAATGTGTAGCACAGAACGTATAAAAATGAGGAAGTGTTACCTCCTATGTTCATTCACTTGTGGGATCAAAAAGCTTTAATCCAACTTTTTGGAGACTGAGACTTCAGAAAAGGGATCTTTCAAGGCTAATGTTACTTTACATCCTGCGTTGTTCTAAATTCTAGCCTAAGAGTAATGAGATTAAAATGTATTAGTCAAGAGCTCTCACTGCCTGGGATGTGGGTTCAATCCCTGGTCAGGGAGCTAAGATTCCACAAGTCTCAAAATATAGCCATAAAGAATAAAAAAAGTAAAACATGTTAGTCAAATATGGCTAAGCCCTCCACACGACCAATTCAGTGATTTAATTCTTCACTAGTGAGCACTTATTCCAGTTTTGGTTTTTATTTAATGTCTCTTCTTCACTTAAAGTCAAGAAGAAATGTTTCATCTCAGGAGTTAAGAAAGCTATTTTGGAGTTTGAGTTCTAACTAGCAAGCTAGTGGGTCTTCAGCTCCACCTTATTTTCATGGATCCTTCCAAAAGAAAGCTAATGCTGCCACCCACTCCTTTTTCTGTGTGCTGTCTCCCTTCTTCAAGAAGCAACCCCAGGGACTTCCCTGGTGGTCTAGGGGTTAAAAATCTGCCTTACAATTCAGGGGACATAGGTTCCACTCCTGGATGGGGAACTAGGATCCCACAGGCAGGGGAGCAGCTAAGCCTGTGAGATACAACTAGAGTTTGTGAGCCTGGCAACCCACTCCAGTATTCTTGCCTGGAAAATCCCATGGACAGAGGAACCTGGCAGGCTACAGTCCATGGGGTTGCAAAGAGTTGGACATGACTTAGCGACTAAACAACAGGGATGGAAATACCTAGAGTGAAGTTACAAACTATCTCTGCACTAGACTACAACAATGTTAAGACTGACCTTGGAAGCAAGCAGGCCTGAAGAAAAGAACATTGGCATTGTTGATGGTGATGATGATAAACCCTAATGTCATACTTACTATACTGTGAATTTCTTGAGGTCAAGGAACATATTTCACTCATCTTTATATTTTGGCAGCATCTGGAAGAATGTCTTAGTTGTAAAAGGTATTAAATGAATGCTGGCTGAATTGACTTCTTAAAAAAGAATCAAGAAATTTCAGAGCTAAGAAGGATGTATAAATCCAAGTTCCCCCTTTTTTTAATGGAAGAGAAAATCTAATCCTAAACAGGTTAGTGGTAGAGAGATTATTCAAATTTTTGAATAAATGAGTAAAAGAAATTAGAACTAAGATATAGGTTTTACTAGGTAATGTTGAAAAAAGGAAAAGAAAAAAAAAAGCAAATTATTGAAAAGCCTGGGCTCATTCAGTCTCAAACCTATTAAATTTTTCTTTAATTATTTTTCAAATACTTTCCATTCTGCTGTTATTATTATTATTTTGCCCCAGGCCTTCATCACCAACAAAGATAATCTAATACAATGTGTTGATTTTACAATGGAGGAAGGTGACTTGCTCCAGATCATAATTAGAAGGGATGCATTTTGTTCCCTTTTTAAAAACCATTATCAAGTTTTACAAAGTGGAGATGGAATCCTAATCTATCAACACATACTTTGTTGCCTTAGTTTTCCTAACTTCCTTTCTAGCTAGGGACTTGGTTCTGGCCAATGCAAACTAATTGGAATTCTGCTAGCAGCATGTGAGAAAAGTTTTGGTTTCTTATGAATAGGATAGATAGAACCTTTTTCTTCACTGCCATGCTTTCCTCCTTTTTTCTCCCTTGAATGTAAACTTGGTACCAAGTGGAGTCATGGCAACAGTATCGCAATCACGAAGCAGTAAATGTATAGACAAAAGCCAGCACAATAATGATGGCAGAATACAATAGCTTGTGCTAAGGTTCTGTTCTGCATTATGATAGAACTTGAAAAACTTCAGACAAAGGTAGATACAGATTATATGTTATGTTGCTATATATGTTAAATATGTTACTCAGAAAATTAAAGGTAACCTCCAAAATCAGAGTTCAGGAGGTCAGAAGACTGAAATGGGTCTTACCAGGCTAAAATCAAAGTGTTGGCAGGACTGTATTTCTTTTGGAGGCTTCAGGGGAGAATCTGTTTCCACGCATTTTCAATAAAAAATCAGTCTTCAGCTTACAAAATATCTAGCAGAAACTGTTGACTGTGTAATTATGGGCACAAGAGCCCACAAGCCTGTAGCACAGATATTCTTTTTGAAAACTAAGCAGCCCCAAGAATAGCACATTCTACAAAGACTACTTTAGATGTAACCAGAGACAAGAATGGACAGAAAGAACCTCCCATAGGGTAAAATTTGGGTCATGGAGAGTAAAGGGCAAGGGTTCAGAAGAGAGATCTCCACATCCCCCAGGCAGCAATAATAGCAACTGCTATATGGGATAACCTAGGGACTCACTCCAGTACCAGGGCAGGGAAGCTCTGCAATTACTAATCTGTAGGATTTGATGGTTGCAATGAACCAGAGGCTGCTGTGTCTTTCCTTCTTTCCTATTCTTCTCTTTACTCATTCTTTTCTCTCTCTCTCTCTCTCTCTCTCTCTATATATATATATATATGAAATAGGCAATCCTACTCCTGTTTTACAACTTATAACAGGATGATTGGAGGCAGGAGACTTTCTTTTAGTTTAGAGGCTACCAAACCATAAGGAACTATAGATGGATGTTATAAATAGAAATGAGAATTAACCAGAGATTGTGAACTTTGAGCTGGATGCAGAAACTACATGAGACTTTGGTGGTTTCTGCCCCCAGAGAGGAAATAAATGTATAAGAAGAAGGGTGCATGTGGATATTTGGGTGACTTGAGGGACAGAATAGGCCAAAGACTATTAGTTGCCCCTCAGTATGCCCCTCAGAGAAGTCTTTCTTAATATTAGAATTCTTTAGTTTGGCACATAGCTACCCAGGAAGACGGTATATTTCCCTGCCTTGCTTACAGCTAATTTATTAAGACCTAGGTAACGGGATCTGAGAGGGAGTAATGTTTGTGACTTCTAGGTTGCATTCTTAAAAGGAGTGGCATATTCCCTTCCTCTTTTCTTTCTTGTTGGTTGAAATGTGATATGATATTACATCTGGGACCATAAAGTCCAAGAGAACACCATAGGGATAGGGAGACAATAAGATAGAAGGAGCTTGGGCCCCTGACACTGTGGAGTGATTTATCAGACTTTTACATAAAAAAGAAATACTTTTTCTCCTGTGAAGCCACTGTTATTTGAAGTCTTATTTGTATGGCCGAAACCATATTTTAACTTTCATATGCATGTCGAGTTCGAGGTGCCTTTAAAATTTCTTATGAAAAATGTCATACGTATGCGAAGTAGAAAGAATAGTAGGTAGTGTCATGACTACTTAACTTTAACTTCAACAACAACCACTTCATCTATCTGATTTAAGCTAAACTCACACATCCCCCTCTTTCCGCTGGAATATTTGAAGCAACTTTCAAATATTGTATCATTTCTTCTATAAATATTTTAGCGTGTATCTCTAAAACACATGGACTTTTTAAAAAGAAGAGTTTCAAATGTTTTTGAGTAAAAAAATGTAGATATCTAGTAGACAGGTGGGCATATCTCTTTAACATTCAAGAGAAAGGTCTGGCCTGAAGGTACTACTTTGAGAGGCATCTTCACAGAGGTTATTTAAGGCCTTGGCGGTAGATGAGATAACTCATGGAAGGTGACCCCCTGAGTAGAAAGGAGAAAAATTTTATCAGTTTAGAGAAGCAAAGATTTCTTTACTTGGTGTCAAGTAGCATGAAAATTGTAGAAGATAGGATAAATGCACGTGAGTAAGATACTTGCAAGACTTTGTTTTCCCTGCCCCAAATCCATTCCACATCTTGATTTCCTTTAGGGTAGAAAGCTCCAATCTTATTTCCTAGGTACCAGTTATTTGTTCAGGGATGGTCATATATCTTAGTCACAGCTGATGAGATCCAAGGAATATATGCCGGGCTTCTAAGAAATCCTCTCAGTTCTTGAGGAACTACTTGCATCTGCCGGATGATGTGATATGATGGAATGTGCTGGAACTGCTGCAGCCATCTTGTCATCATGAGAGCATTCTAGAACTACTGAGAACCTTGTTGCAGAGTCTGAGGATGAAATCAACACTAAGTGGAGAGACAGAGAGAGGAAAACCCAGTCCTTAATGATATAATTTGTACTGCTGGTTCAGGCTTCTTAAAACCAACCCTCACTCTGGATCTTTGAGTTAAGATGTACCAAAGGCTTTGGCTTTGTTGTTTAAATGGTTTTAAATTGGATTTTCTGTCACTTGTAATGCAAAGTGCTCTAACTGATAGAGTAAGCCACGGGGTTAAGGTTTTTCAAGACCTGGAGGAATGCCAATGCTGGTCATCTCAGTTTTATAATGGGCAGGTAATATGTTTGCATTAGAAAAATAACTAGACGATGATGTCCTCCACTCAATGTATTTCCTTGGTGTTCAGTGTTAATAAACACAGGTTGCTTTCTGACAAGTAGGATTTCCTGCAGGCTCTCTCTAGCGGCTTATATCTTCTTCAGGTACCGCCCAGTTGATGCAGGTAATGGTGGTACTTAAGTGAGTGAGTGAGTGAGTGAAGTCGCTCAGTCGTGTCCGACTCTTTGCGACCCCATGGACTGTAGCCTACCAGGCTCCTCCGTCCATGGGATTCTCCAGGCAAGAATACTGGAGTGGGTTGCCATTTCCTTCTCCAGGGGATCTTCCCGACCCAGGGATCAAACCCGGGTCTCCTGCATTGGAGGCAGACGCTTTAACCTCTGAGCCACCAGGGAAGTCCTGGTGGTACTTAAAGGTATGGATAAATAGCAAGCATGGAACCAGCTGCTGTGAAAGAAAGTGTTTTGTGTAGTGAAATGCAGTGAGTTGTGTATAAAATCCACTTTGGCTATGGGATAGACCTAGTTCTTCTCTGTAGAAGCACAGCATGGCATATTGCTCTAAGATGTAACAAATACACCCAACCAAGTGGACAAGAAGATGAAAAATTATATCTTTTTGAGCCATACCCTTCAAACTAGCAGCCAACACAGCAGTTCTTAGAGGAGAATATTTCTTCGATAAAATGTTAGGGGGAGGGCGGATGGATGGTGTTAATGGAGGGCTAGAACAAGAGATGAAATGTACCATATTGAGGTGAGATGACCTCAGTCTTCAAGGGTGTATCAAATTCATGGAGCCATCATCATCTGAATGTAGCTTCATTCTGTAGCACTGACACTTTAAGCAATCATTAAGCAAAGAGTGCTCAGTGATGTGAACAATTACTAAAGTCACCTCCTCGATGATTTTCCTATATGCAGAAGGGGAATATCTATTCCTTTTCATGCACCAATGAGGAAAAAATGGCAGCCATGAGGACTATTTGCCAGAAAGAGTACTCACACTTTATAACAGTGATTTTTCAGAGAAATTAGCTGAGATCATGCATCTCTTATTAGGTAAATGGAAGACAGCATATGAATATTTCAAAAAAAAAAAAGCAATTCGCATCTATTTAAATTTAGCTCAGAGTACTGCAGTTTGTTAAAACTCCATAGATAAGGGCCTGTACAGGACAGGCTTATTTTCTTTCTTTTTTTAGAATTCTGGTCTTTTTTTGGAGGCGCTGGATCTTTGTTGCTGTGGGGGGGCTTTCTCTAGTTGCCGTGAGTGGGGGCTGCTCTTCGTTGTGGTGCACAGGCTCCTAGTTGTGGTGACTTCTCTTGTTGTTGTGCTCAGTAGTTGCAGCTCTTGGGTTCTAGAGCTCGGGCTCAGTAGAGTCTTCAGTTGTATGTGGAATGTTACTGGACCAAGGACTGAACCCTCATCCCCTGCGTTGGTAGGCAGATTCTTATCCACTGTACCACCAGGAAAGTCCCAAGTTTATTTTCATTTTTAAGTACCTAGAACCCAGCATCTGGAGAAGCCAAAAGGGATTTATTATTTAACTACAAAATATTTATGAATATTCTCAATATCAAACCAGACATCATGGTCTTTGGACTCTCAACACTAAGGTAATATGATTAATAACCACATTTGCCAACTTTAGAATAGGGAGGGACAGCCCTCTTAGAAGACAGCAAAACATCTCAAGTGACAGAGGGAACTCCTGGAGACAAGAGTACAGAGCCCCCTGCTGGCAAAGACTAGCAAAGCAAAACAGAGAGCAAAAAAAACGTAGTAGAAACATTCATGGAAATGCTGTCAGAAATAATGAAGTAAGACGCAGAGAACAGGCTTGTGGTTGCCAAGGGGGAGGTGAGAGGAGGAGGGATGGATTGGGAGTTTGGGATTAAGAGATGCAAACTATTTCTATAGAGAATGAGTGAACAACAAGGTCCTATTCTATAACACGGCGAACTATATTCAACATCCTGAATAAACCGTAATGCAAGAAAGAGGATAAATGAATAAATAGGCTGCCACAGACAAGCCAAAAAAAGAAAAAGAAATAATGAAATGGATAAGAACATGAAGGTTCAAGGTTGACAAGTAAGATCAGGTTTGTTGTCACCCTTGGCACAACAAGCTGAGAGATTGCAGGTGTATCCTGAGAGACAGATGCAAAAGTTGACGCAATCAGTGCAAATGAAGATAGCAGAGGACCAGCGCAAGTGTTAGCCGCTCGGTTGTGTCCAACTCTTTGCGCCCCCCTGGTAGTCCACCAGGCTCCTCTGTCCATGGGATTCTCTAGGCAAGAGTACTGGAGTGGGTAGCCATTCCTTTCTCCAGGGGATCTTCATGACCCAGGGATTGAACCTGGATCTCCCATATTACAGGCAGATTCTTTACCATTTGAACCACCAGGGAAGATCAGAGGACCAGAGGAGGAGTCAAATAAATCAGTAAAGTGTAATCGGCAGCACTGTGACAAACCAGAGTTACAAGTGTTGTCTTGTGGTGGATAAAGGAATTTTAGTCAGATAAAGGAATTTGGTCAGTGTAGATGTGGCAATCCAGGTCTAAGGGCCAGTTTAGCAAAGACTTCTCCAGAACTGGAAAGAGCTTTTTGAGATGGTAGCCTCTGGACGTTCCTGGCCAGGAACCTAAAGGGCATATTCATCTAAGACCTACCTTCACTCCCGCTCCCACCCTTACCCTCGGCCCATTTATGGGAAAGATTGGTCCCCAGCATCTCCACCAAAAAAAAAAAAAAAAAGAAAGATTGGGAGAGACCTCAAAAAGGTCACTATTTGAATTTGCTGCCCGATGCTGTTGGCACCCAAACCTCTGGGCCATCCTCAGGCATGCTATTTCTGTGTGTGTGTGTGTGTGTTAATTGCTTTAGCCCATACTCTCCCTAATACGCTGCCTGGTTCATTTGTTGTTGTTGTGTTTAGTCGCTAAGTCATGTCCGACTCTTTGTGACCCCATAGACTGTAGCCCATCAGGCTCCTCTGTTCATGAGATTTCCCAGGCAAGAATACTAGAGTGGGTTGCCATTTCCTACTCCAGGCTGGCTCATATTAGATGTTTAATCCATATTTGTGAGGTAAATGAATAAATCATTAAACGAGACCTGTGGGAGGCCTGGTAAGTTCTCAGAAGAGTAATTTACGTATATATTCATTTTCCTCTCACTTTATTTCTATTCTCTCCTCTTCTGTAAGGGTTTGGAAAAGCTTACAAGAATACATATGATCCATTAGAAAATATAAATAATAAATAGGATCATTAGAAACATCTATTAGGCAAAAACAAGTCAGTGGAGTGGAATGAATTATATAAGCAATAGGGTTCCACAGAATTATCTAAGCTGAGCCACAGGTAAGAATTTGAATTTTCTGCTGAAAAAATAAAGGTCAGTCATAATTTTTCTTGACTACACAAGCAAAACATTCTATTTTTAAAAGATTTTATTGGAACTTAGCTCTAAAAACTTTTTTCTGATATGGTGTTTTATACCTGGGACATTAAGTAATGTGATAAACAGTGTCCTTAATGATGTTCTTACAACAAATTCAATAAAGTGTTTCTAAAGCTGTGTTTTAATGTGTGCCTGCTAAGTTGCTTCAGTCATGTCTGACTTTTTGCGACCCTGTGGACTGTAGCCTGCCAGGCTTCTCTGTCCATGGGATTCTCCAGACAAGAATACTGGAATGGGTTGCCATGCCTTCCTCCAGGGAATTTTCCTGACCCAGGGATTAAACCTGTGACTTTTGTGTCTCCTGTATTGACAGGTAGGTTCTTCACAACTAGCACCACCTGGGAAGCTCTGTGTCTTAACAGGGTGCTTTAAACCTGGTGCATGACCCATAGTGCAACTCACTGAAAGCAGTTTTATGGGAAATCAGGGTAGTGTGGTTTGAGATTGAAACTTTCTAAACTTTTAGCTAAATCAAATAATACATTCAGAGGAGTACAAGTCCTTCTGATACTTTCTCCGTAAAGATCACCTCTTTGAACTAGATCTCTTACAATGGTTGAGAGCAGATCATTGGAGTTTTTATCATTTCTCAAAGCCTGAAGGGTGATTGTTCTATGTTGTGCATTTAGGATGGCAACACATATTAGAGTTATCCAAAGAGATTTTTTCAAGCTTTTATGAAAATTGAGGCACCTAACCAAAACATTCTTCAGAATGAATGACTAATTCTCTTTCCCTTTTTGGGGAGTGGGAGTTATATATCACTGCCTAATGTGTGCATGCTAAGTTGCTTCAGTCATGTCTGACTCTTTGCAACCCTAGGGACTGTAGCCCACCAGGCTTCTCAGTCCATGGGATTTTCCAGGCAAGAATTCTGGAGTGGGTTGCCATGCCCTCCTCCAGGGGATCTTTCCAACCCAGGGGTCAAATGCAAGTCTTCTGTGTTTCCTTCATTGGCACGTGGATTCTTTACCACTAGCGCTACCTGGGAAGCCCATCACTGCCTAGTAAACTACCCCAAAACTTAGTGGCTTAAAATAACATTGGTGGACTTCGCTAATAAGATACAGTGGAAAAGAATCCGCCCGCCAATGCAGGGGTCACAGGTTTGACCCCTGTCCTGGGAAGATTCCACATGTTCCAGAGCAACTAAGCTCGTGTGCCACAACTACTGAGCCTGTGTGCTGCAGGCACCTAGAGCCTGTGCTCCACAGTAAGAGAAGCCATTTCAGTGAGAAGCCTGCAGATCGCAGCTAGAGAGTGGCCCCTGCTCACTGCAACTAGAGAAAGCCCATGCACAGCAGTGAAGACCCAGTGCATCAAAAAATTAATTAATTAAAAATAAAACAATGGCTATTATTAGTATCTCTCATAGTTATAGGTGTTGGATGGGCTTAACTATATGCAGTTATGCAGTTGCAGACAGTGACTAGGGCTGGAATCACTTGATGGCCTGCTCAATCACATGTCTGGTACCAGGTTGAGGAGACTCAGCCAGCTTGGGGCTGGAACAGCTGGGCCCCTGTGCAACTTTGTAACTGTATCTCTGTGTAGCTTCTGCATATGGTCTCTCCAGCAGCATGGCTTTAGGCTAGCTGGGCTTCTTACATGGTGGCTCAGAATGAAAGAGAGAGGGAGAGGGAGAAGGGCAGAAAGAGAAAGAGAAAGTCAGGTAGAAGTCATATTACCTTTTTTCACCTAGCCTTGGAAACCACGTACTGTCAATTCTGCCACAGTCCATCCACTGAGGCAATGTACAAAGGTCTGCCCAGGTTCATGAGGAAGGGATAAAGACTCCAGGAGGTATTGATGGGGAAGTGGTAGAGTTTAGAGGAGCATTTGGGAACAAAAATGTTATTGCAGCCACATATGTAAGTTACAATCTCCCACACCCTCCTCATTTCAAAGGTTCACCAAAGGAGTAACTATAACAAAGACAGGATCATTTTTAAGAACCTATTTTGGTCTTTCAATAAACGAACAAATTCAAGTCCCTGAAGTTTTGCTTTGTTTTTTCATCATCATGTATGGGTGAGGTAACTTAGCAAGGAAAATTTTCAAAGAGGTTTTCCTAATCACTCGTTACAGAAATAGGAAAAAGGGCATAATGCTACCATGAAAATTCCAACTTTGAGCAATTTTGAAGCCATTCCTAATTCATGTCTCCAGCAGGGAGGAATGTACCCAGATCATCTACGGGTTTTCTGTCAAAGAACAGTTTAAGAAAGCATTGGAGGGAGGAGAACATAGTCCTGCTTTAGGCCCTTCAACATAGTTATCTGGTTTGCCAGGAGACAGATCTGTCAGAAAACAGATACTGCCTCTTGCTATGGTGTTATAATGCAGTTTTTATATAAGAACCAACAACGGGGAGTCAATGCTGTGCCCAGGAAGCTTAACCTAGAATCATTCTAGTTCAGAGTTAAAGGCAGAGGAAAGATAGGTTAAAAAGCAAACCAACTCTAATTCATTTGGGCATCCCTGGTGGCTTAGATGGTAAAGAATTTGCATTTACTGTATTTAAGTTTTTAGTTGTGCCCATTTAGTTCCAAGAATGTGGTGCTACTAATAATCTATTGCTTCCCTAATGGCTCAGATGATATAGAATCCTCCTGCAATACAAGAGACCTGGGTTCAATCCCTGGGTCGGGAAGATCCCTCTGGAGAAGGGAATGGCTACCACTCCAGTATTCTTGCCTGGAGAATCCCATGGACAGAGGAGCCCAGCAGGCTACAGTCCATAGTGTGTCAAAGAGCCGGACACAACTGAAGCAACTTAGCACACACAAACAGTCTATTATATTATTATCGATAATTTTTTTCTATTAGGTAATAGTGGTGTACCTATGCTTGAAACTCGAATAAAATATTGATCCAGAAATCCTCAGTCTGAAATAAGGAAGAAATAGACATCAGGTTTAAATGGAACATTTAACAAACAGATGGGTCTATGTCTATGTTTTAGAGGACGTCACTTAGGACAAGTTTTAAATAATTTTGATAGCAGAAGGTCTTCACCTGGTGCTTTATTTAAATTAAGCCTTCTAACCAAATGAAATACATGAAGAGCTCTTCAGTTCCCGGTTGTCAACCGAAAGTTATGCTTATTTATGACAACCATAAATAATTATGTCTCTAGATCTATCTTCATTATTGGTTCTGGCAGTAAAAACTCAGGCCTCCCATAACATTTGCTAAATTGAATTTTAGACAACAGGTTTAAACTTAAGGTGGTCTGATCTGGTCCCTCGTGTTCCTTTTATACCCTGTTGCACCACTCCAAGTAATGATCAGAGGAATATTAACTAGAATTCTGAACTCCCAGGACTCCAAATCCCACCAGCCTCCCAGGTGGATGTCCTGAGAAAGTGCTTCTCACACAGTTCTCTTTCAAAGACCCAGTGGGAAATGCACTCAGGTATTGTAGAGAGGGGTTTCCCACGTGGCGCTAGTGGTAAAGAACTTGTCCACCAGTGCAAGAGACATAAGAGACTTGGGTTCGATCCCTGAGCCAGGAAGAACCCCTGGAGGAGGGCATGGCAACCCACTCCAGTATTCTTGCCTGGAGAATTCCATGGACAGAGGAGACTTGTGGGCTACAGTCCATGGCGGTTGCAAAGAATCAGATATGACTGAGTGACTAACACACACACACGAGGAATATAGCCAATATTTTATAATAGCTATAAATGAGTAAAGACTTTAATAATTGTGAATCACTATGTTGTACACCTGAAACTTGCATAATATTGTACACCTATACCTCAGTTTTAAAGAGGATAATCATCAGTTCAGTTCAGTTCAGTCACTCAGTTGTGTCTGACTTTTTGAGACCCCATGGACTGCAGCATGCCAGGCCTCCCTGTCCATCACCAATTCCTGGAGTTTACTCAAATTCATTTCCATTGAGTCAGTGATGCCATCCAACCATCTCATCCTCTGTCCTCCCCTTCTCCTCCCACCTTCAATCTTTCCCAGCATCAGGGTCTCTTCAAATGAGTCAGCTCTTCGCATCAGGTGGCCAAACTATGGGAGTTTCAGCTTCAGCATCAGTCCTTCCAATGAATATTCAGGACTGATCTCCTTTAGGATGGACTGGTTGGATCTCCTTGCAGTCCAAGGGACTCTCAAGAGTCTTCTCCAACACCACAGTTCAAAAGCATCAATTGTTCGGTGCTCAGCTTTCTTTATAGTCCAACTCTCACATCCATTCATGACTACTGGAAAAACCATAGCCTTGACTTTAGCATAGTGCCATGTTTTCTTCTAAAATTTTTATTAATTTACCTTTTTCATTTATTTGGATGATGGATCTTGGAATAATTTTTGTGCCAAGTGTGCAGGGTCAAGGATGAATGGTGTATAGTTATGGGGAAGCAATATACTTAAGGAAAGATAAGCTCTGGCTCCTACCTCAGAGGACAAGTCACAGATTGATCCAAGCCAATCATGGTAAATCTATGACCTTTTCAATCATGCAGCAAATATCTGTTGAGTACTTACTATGTGCCAAACATAGTCTCAATTCTAAGAATACAACAATGAATAAGACAGATAAAGTCCCTGCTATAGTGGAATTTCCCTTTGCAAGTAATTGGTTAAAGATGAGGTATGTGACCCTACTCTGAGCAATGAAACCTGAAGGGAAGGATGCTGTGAACATCTGAAGAAGGGTTAACTCTTGATGAAAGGGATAGTTACCAAAAAAAATAAAAACCTCCCTGTGTTTCATATGGGAGCATTTGGTGTTACAGCAGTCATGTTCGGACCCTTAGGGTAATACCCAGAGAATGACAGAGAAGCCAGCCCAGAGAGGTGGTCTCTTTGACCTCCTTTATTAACCAATTCTTGGATAGCCTATCGCCAGGTTTCTTAGGTGACATAATTAGATATTCTTATTGTTTAAGTTAGACTTGGTCTTTCTATCACTTGTAGCCACAGATACATACATTTTGTAGCATGGCACCATTGCTCTCTAATATATGTGCCATAACTTGCCTCTGTTCCTTTCATTATCCAGCTTCAGTCTTAATTCTTTAATCTTAGACCTTCTCCAGCTACCATTCTAATTTGCTTTGGCCTCTAATAACTAAAGTGATCTCTTCTGCTGAGGTCACTCTTCCCTAGTTTCCATATCAAAAAAATATCCACCCTGGGACTTCCCTGGTGGTCCAGTGGTTAAGAATCCACCTGCCAATGCAGGGAACACAGGTTTGATCACTTGTCCGAGAAGATCACCCATGCTGCAGGGCAACTAAGCCCATGTGCCACAAGTACGCTAGAGCCTGCATACTCTATGGGCCTGCATACTCTAGAGCCCATGCTCCACAAGAGAAGCCACCACAATGAGAAGCCCTCGCAGCCACCCCACCCCCCCAAAAAAGTCCACTTCAATTTTCCTGCCACATCCATCTTCCTTTTCTAGTTTGGCTTCCATCTCCTCAGAACCCACATACACTAAACTCCAGATGAAGAAGTAGGCACTAAATTATGGTTACGTAGTGTTTGGGCCACAGTTGGTGCATTTTTTGCTGCAAAGCCACATGAAATATAATTCTAAGACAGAAACTAAGAAACTGACAGCCTTGCCTAGAAGCTAGACTTCAAAGACCAAAGTGGACATATAGCAGAGTTGAGAGAACACGGTGTCCTAGATAGACAGAGACAGCAAATAGCTGTCCAATGATTTCCAGTTACTGTATGGTCTGACCACACTTACTGCAATTGAGTGCTTTGGAAGTCCCCTGTATTCTCATACTAAAACTCTTTCCTTAAGCCACCCTGAAAGGCTTTCTGTTTCTTGCAAACAAATTGCCTAGACTATGTGGCTCTTCCAGTCCCCAAGGGGCCTTATTCTTTCAAGTGTACACTTCCCTCTGTTAGAGAATGTTATCAACTGTTTGCGAGTAAGTCAGGTATCTGTTCAGTACACTTCCAAGTTGAACTAGCAATAACCGCTGCAAATTCAAGCCTAGGATTCCAAAATAGGGAATAAATCCTTCCTCAATCCTGTCACAGAGTGGTTTCCTAAATTCCTGGAGTTTGCTTTCTTGAGAAGCTGAAGGCAAGCATTTTAACTCCTCTTCTGTCTTAATTTAGGTCATTCTTCCCAAAAGCATAGCCTGGGATTGTTGAGTTGTCTTGAGTTCAAGTGTTTCATTTGCTAGGTGACTTGAGGAAGCAGGAAAGAGAGAGCAAACAGAGAGTGACACAGATGGGAAAAGTTCATAAGTAGTACATTATTGGGTCGGTTACTAGCGCAGGGGGTCTGGGGCTCAACTCCACTGCAAACTATGAAAACCCAAGTAGGATGTGCCTTAGAATCCACCTGCTTTGTCCACCATTGGTTTAGGTTTGTCCCCAGGGTATTAATTCCTCTATACTTTTGGACGGTCCTGCACTAGTTGAGGAAATTCTTGTGGTTACAGAAAAACCCCAGAGGCAGAACTGAGAGCTACAGGGGCACTCCAGGTGGGACACGGGCAGTGAGCATGGGAACCGTTCAACTTCAGCTGAATTCAGAGGTGGGCTAAAGGGATGTGCCACAGAAGATGTTCTACATCTTGTCTTTGGGTTTTATCCTAGTATCCTTAGACTTGACTACGGGTCCCCTAAAACAGGGATCCTAGAAGTATATGTGGTAATCCTTTGGGTTAGAATGCCTATCTGCTAAGCACAACTCCATGTGGTTCTCTACTTTCGCAGTATTCAGCTGGTCCATATTTCCCAGTCTCCCTTGCAGTTGGGTGTGGCCAACTGACTGAGTTCCAACCAATGGAATGTGAGCAGAAGTAATGGCCCCTAAAAATCCTCGCATGCGTAGTTCTCCACCTCCTTTCCCGTCCTACCCGCTCGATGTTGATTCTCAGGTGACGTTAAAAACCACGTGCTGAAGATGGTGGAGCCTCTGCCAGCCTGGGTTCTCGTATGACTGTGTGTAACACAGCATCTCTTCCTCCCTTTCCTCCTATTCTTGCAGTCCCACCTCACTCACCAGGAACTGCCTTGCTCTGAAAGAGAGAAGTAAACTTCTGTGGTATCTGGGTCATTGTCCATTTGGGGCTTACTTTTTTTTATAGCAGCTGTTCTACCCTAACTAATTTACCCGCCACAACACCCTGTCACTACCCAGGCACAGAAATATTTCTTCTGCTGTCTCTGAACTAAACTATTTATAAAAGACTTGAAAGTTTAGAAAGATAATGATAAAACTAATACATACACATGTGGAAAAAAAAAAAAAGCTGAACAAGAGAGTCTAAAATCAAAGTAAAAGTCTTCTGTCTCCCTTCTCACCCCATTTCCAGCCCCACATCCATTGGATAATCACTTTAAACTATTTGTGCCTTTATTTCCTGATTGCTACCTCTATACAATCTCCTCTGTTTCTGTTTTTATCATCGTTAAAAAATATTTAGTGACGTTTCCTTTGTGAAACACGAGTGGTTACCAAAGATTTCTTTTAACCTAGGAAAGTGAGAAAGAGTAGTAAGCAGAAGAAATAAAGTGTAGAAAAATCTCCACGTTTGCTTTAATTATATGAAAGAGAAGCTACGTGGTGATGTGTGGAATTTAGCTTCTGCTGCTTATTTGCAAGGTGAGGAGGTTTTTGTGAAATGAAAAAATGCATGTGCAGGTATTTTGCTATGGGTTCATCCCTAGAAATATTTGTGGGGTCTTCACACACCACCAGACTATATGGTGGGTGCCAGTTAATCCTATTGTCAAATCTTACAATCAGACTGTTCTGGAAGTTAACCTGTATGAAGTGGAGTGCCTTGCACATCTACGAGAAACAAATCTTAGGTTACTGAATTAGCAATTCTACTTCAGCCAACAGTCCTCGCTCCAGTCAAGAGAGGGCAGTAAGAGACACAGTGCATTTATTGGCTTTTAGCGCACCTAAAGTCTTTCTTAGAAACCAGGCCAAAGTCAGATTTGAATTATCAGCCTATCAAAGTATTGGCCAGAAGCCCAGAAGTATATAAAGTCATCCTTCTCGAATCGTAAGTCGATCAAACATGACTTGAAAAATCCCCCCAGCATATTTCTTAAAACATAATAAAATAATGCAAATTCAATGTTAGTTTAGAAATACTCAAACTACATATTAAATACTTTGCTTAACCTATCAGGTATCAGCCATGAAAACACTATGGTTTTGTGTATGTTCAGCTCCCATATGAGGAAAACAGTTCATATTCTTGTTATCTGAATTATGTCCAAACCAATTCTTGTGCTGATTCATGTTACTAAGCAAGTGATAGTATCTACCACAGAATGTTCTTTAGTGACACTCTTCTTCAGTCTGATTAAGGCTTCTGCTGTGGAACTTTTTAGAATGAAACAGACAACTGACTACTCAGCAATGGGAATTCTCTGGTGGTATTCAAGAGAGTCATCAGCTGATATTAGCATCTCAATCATAATCCTTAAATCACATAAATAAATCATGGAGGGAATCTGCTTTAGACCGCAAGCACTAACATGGGTTAAAAGATAGAGGTCAGGCTTTCAGACCTGGAAAGTAAGTCACTTTTCCCACTGCTACTTGATCTTAGAATATAGATACATTTTGATTAATTCCAAGTTTAGGTGGGAGGGTATTGTTGGGGGGTGGATGTAAGAGGGGAAGGAAGGTAGGGAATATGCCTCTTCTTGAACATCATTTCTTGAAAGTCTTTTCAGAAGTAAGCTTGTTAGCATAGAACTTGGGAGTCTCATTTTGTAGAGGCATTAGTTTAGAACAATAAAAATCTGACACACAAATGAATTTAATTTTTAAAATAGATAATAGATCATCAATATATATTGTAAGTGTTTCTATGCAATAGTAAAAGAAATAGTGTCCATCAGAAATTTTCTCAGTTAAACACACAATTCATTCTCAGTTTTTCTGCATATATTGCTAGACTTTGGATTGAGATTCCTTGCTGATTCTATGGTTTTGCATATTTAAGTAGAAAAGGATAACACTATCCATGAAATACTCAGACTTATTTGGCATAAGTGCTAGAAAAGAAGGTTGCTTTTTTAGATAAAACTCATCAGGAGCCAGTATCATGAGATGGTTAACAGAGAGGGTTTGTTTCAGACAGACTTGATTTCCTTTCTCAGCTCTACTACTGTCTAGCTGGGTGACCATGGGCAAGTTACTTAGCCTATCTGTGTCTTAGTTTCCTATCTGAAAAATAGGGATAATGATAAAACATACAGCTCATAGGGTTGTTGTACCTGGAATATGGTAACCACTCAGTAAATACTAAGATTTTAGTGTCAGAAATAATTTTAGAGTAAATGCCTAATAAATAAATGTTAGCTGCAATTGACATTATCTTGGGCCATAATTTTAGTAAATATCAGTTATTTAATTTTTTAACTCTTTTTAAAAAATGTGTGTGTATATATATATATATATATATATATATACGGGCTTCCCTGGTGGCTCAGACAGTAAAGAATCTGCCCACAATGAAGGAGAGCTGGGTTCAATTCCTGGGTCAGGAAGATCCCCTGGAGAAGGAGATGGCAACCCACTCCAGTATTCTTGCCTGGAGAATTCCATAGGCAGAGGAGCCTGGTGGGCTATAGTCCATGGGGTCACAAAGAGTTGGATATGACTGTCTAACACTTTTTCATTTTATATATATAAGTATATATATATATATATATTTTTTTTTTTTTTTCCTTTTTCTGTGCTAGGTCATCATTGCAGTGCATGGGCTCTTGGTTGCTGCTCTCAGGCTTCTCCATTTGTGGCTCCAGGGCTTAGTAGCCCCGAGGCATGTGGGTTCTTAGTTCCCCACCAGAGATCGACCCTCATCCCCTGCATTAGAAGGCAGATTCTTAACTACTGGACCACCAGAGAACCCTCAGTTATTTGATTTTTAAACCAGCCTTATTTCCTCAACTACCAACATCTTCAAACCTAGGACAGTCTACTCTCTATGCTTGTTTCTGTATGCTGTAACAAGAATTTTACAACATCCATCATAATTACTAGTCTTTGATAGGGACAGTCAGTGCAGACTAGAGAATGTAGATGCTGTAAAATTCTTGTTACAGCACAAACATTATCATTAATCAATTATACTGAATCTAGGATCCTGAATACCTGGGTCTCAACACAATTAATAGGACTTCAATCACCAGTACCTGGACGATCTTTATGTGTGGGTGGCATTCAAGAGAGTCATCAGTTGATATTAGCATCTCAGTCATAAGAACACTGGGATTTAGAGGCAAGAAATCCAGACTGTAGAGAATGAGATACCAGTAGATATTTGGTTTGGAGGAAGCTAAAGAAAGAAGAAAGTATAGGGAACCTGGTCAGATGCAAGGATTTATTTCGAGGGAATGAGTTAAGATTCTTTTGGGCAGGACTACCCCTGTTGTGTGGTTCCTGTCTATGTAAACAATTTGGGTCAGCCCAAATCAATGTGTCAGTAACATTGACAATACCATCAGTGTGTCAATTTCACATGATTGCAAGGGAAGAAAGGCACCTGATGGCCGATGGAGCAATCTGTTCACCAGTCCATCCTACTGGAACTAGAGTCATCCACAGGCTCCTGGGATAACTCTAAAGGCAAAGAACCCAGAGGTCTTTGGGGCATCTGGTTGATCCCTCCACTTGAGTAGAGAGTATTGGGGGTACAGTGTTGGAAAGAGAAGAAAAATGGAGACCAGGGCCATGGACCATGCAGGTCTTGGTCCAGACATAGATCTCAAGTACCAGAGGGGGACTAGAACATTTTAAGAAAAGTGCTCCAAAGAAAGATGAATTGTAGGACTCAGCTTCAGAGCCCTGCTTGCCCAGGCCGAAGGGCGGTATTCAACTTAGGTTAGAGTGGAATCACCAGTACTTATATATTAACTTATTTAGCTAAAGTAACTGTATAGGAATGGGATTGGTCCAGAGAAGTGATAGCCCTACTTATGGCCATTAAATGCACCCAGCCATGAAAATTAAAGGAAAATTAAAGGACTTCCCTGTAGCTCAAACATTAAAGAATCTGCTTGCAATGCAGGAGACCCAGGTTCAATCCCTGGGTCGGGAACATCCTCTGGAGAAGGGAATGATAATCCACTCCAGTATTCTTGTTTGGAGAATCCCATAGACAGAGAAGCATGGAGGCTATACAGTTCGTGGGGTCGCAAAGAGTCGGACGCGACTGATTGACTAACACTTAATGAAAATTAAGCATGTTGCAACTAACCTAGACCACTGGTTCTCAACGCTGTTTACCAAGTAAAATTGCCTGAGAAATTTTAAAACAGAGCAAAATACACCCTCCCCACTGCCACACACACACCCCCACAATGCTCAGGATCCCCTGAAGACCAATTAAATCAGGATCTATGGGACTGATGGCCTGGATATGATTTTTTTTAACTCTCCCCAGGTGGTTCAAAGCACAATCAGAATCGAGAATTGTTTCCAAGGTCAGAGTCCCATCATCCACTTCTCTTGTGATGGCACTATTTCTTGCTACTTGATTTCTGGGGTTGTACTTCATAATTATTGACCACAGATAACTGTGCTCTCCAGTCAAATCTGGATTATCTACAACTGAGGAACCCTCACTTACTCTTTATTTCTGTCAGCCATAGATGTTGTTAGCTCACCCTTCAAAGATTCTGACTTAAGTGTGGCACTCTATCTTGCACAGAGCCTTTATTTTACATGCATCATATTATACACCTTTATTCAGTCAATAGTGGTTAATCAAATGTCCCAAGCTTTGGCAGGTAAGAAGCTCTGAATTCTTATTCAGAATCCCTCCACTTCTTTCATTCATACGCACATCATTCATTTATTTTAGCCCTTGGATGGCTTTAAGGTATTCCTATTGGAGGAAAAGGATGGAACAAAAAAAGCTATTGGAATACTTTTAAGTCTCACAAATCTAATTTTTTATTAGGAATAGATAGAAACTGCAGTTGCAGTTGACTTTAAACATGATTCTACTTCTGTTTTATTGAAAGCTGTATTTCAACTCCAGTGAAAGCATGAATATTTCAAGTACTTACTAATCAAGTAAAGTCAACATGAAGAGAGAATGCTCTATGGTGAGTCCATTAACAGAAATGTAAGAGCCTGTCACATGGTCAAAATTTTACTGAGAACCATGGTAGACACGGATTAGTTTGTGATACTATCCTTGCACTAGGGGACTTACCATCTGTTGGTAAGGAGATTAGCACATAGGAAATTCTGATATGGTTTGTGAGGTACAGATTACCTGTAGGTGCCTTATAAACACATAGGGAGGTCAGTGAGTAAGGTTTCCTCTAAAGAAGGAAGTAGGACTTGGGCTGGGTTTAAAAAACCAACCAACCAACCAACCAACCAAATGCAAACATGGGAGGAATTTGGATAGACAGAGGTAAAAAAGGAGGACTTTCCAGGCCAGGGAGGAAACTCAGGCTAGAGTAAGTAAGAATCATTTGCATGAGAGTGACTGGATTAGGCAGATACATTTGGGATAAGTGAATGCATGCATGTGTGCATGTGCGTGCTCAGTCGTGTCCGACCCTTTAGGCCCTATGCTCCTCTGTCCATGGGATTTCCCAGGCAAGAGTACTGGAGTGGGTTGCCATGTCCTCTTCCAGGGGATCTTCCCAACCCAGGAATCAAACTTGCATCTCTTGCATTGCAGGCAGATTCTTTACCTCTTGAGTCATTGGGACTTCTCTTGGATAGATATATGTGTGTGCGTGTGTATTAGTTGTTCAGTCATGTCTGACTCTTTGCGACACCACAGACTATAGCCTGCCAGGCTTCTCTGTCCATGGAATTCTCCAGGCAAGAATACTGGAATGAATTGCCATTCCCTTCTCCAGAGGAACTTCCCAACCCAGGGATCGAACCCAGGTCTTCTGCCTCGCACGCAGATTCTTTACCATTTGAGCTACAGGGAAGTCTCCTTGAATAGATGGGACTATGCCAAAAAAAAACAAGGCAAAGTAACAATTGTGTTTAAGGAAGGAATCTGACAGCCATGGGATGATAGATTGGAAAGGGAGTCTCAGAAACAAGCTACATTTTACCAATTGCCTGCTATGTGCCAAACTCTGTGATAAGATTTTATCTATATTATCTCAAAGTATTGCAACAATCTACAAAGTAGATTTTACTGTCTTTCCATTTTGCCGACAAGAATATTCAAGCTCTAGAAGATTAACTGTTCAAGGCTTTCCAGCTGATAGGAGGCTCAGTAAAAATTGCAGCCCTATTCGATATGACTCCATGGTAACTTCTTATTCCACCAGCCCACACTGTCCCTCCCAGAACCAGGAGGATGCTGCCAGTGCCATTTCCCCAGACCCACACTAACTTGATCATTTGCTGGATTTTGTCACTGCAGCATCTGGTTACAGAGCAATAGATTACCTTGCCTGGCAGGGGTTTGATTTAGTTGCTGTGAATGTCTAAATAACTGCCAGCCACTTTGTGGTCTGTCTTGAGGACAGATTGTGATCCAGTGTGTGGCAGCGATGTGACCAAGGACAGAGAAAGCAAATCAGACTGGTAGCTCAGATTGGTAGCTGCTTTCCTTATTGACTCCTAGAGGCAAACTGCATTGGCAGATCTATGAATCACAAACCAAAGGATAGTCCTGTATTCATGCCTAATGTGGAAAAACCATGGGTCACACATCAGTCATTTCAGTAACACCTGCACGTTTCTGGCTTTTGAGCACAAATTAAAAGCCAAATTTTAATTTAGATGTTGAAGTTTTTGAACTGCTCTGCCATCATACAGAAGATCAGAAGGAGAGCTGGAAGTAGAAGTTATAGTTTTCAATTCCCATGTATGTTGTGTTAGTTTCCTAAAGAAATTAGAAGAGAGATGGTGGTCTAGTATGTGTTTGAGGGGGGAAGAAGGGATCCTATTTCTGTGTAAGAATTTTTTTTCAATTGTATTATAAAGACCAATTATTATAAAGCTCAGTTATGGAAGACCTAAGTCTTTTAAGAACAGAGTCAGTACCCCACACCCCACATCACTGATGCAGTTCAACTCAGAGATAAATAGGCTGGCTGTCCTACTCCACAGCCAGCCAGCTTCTTTACGTGAAACTTTCCAAGGTGTGTATTGCAGTTGTGAATTAATCATTATTCTAACTGAACCAGACTCCTATTTTCCTCTTGAAGCTTCTTATTATTAAGTTTACCTGAACTGGTTGATGTGAGGATGCCATCAACACAACTATCATTCAGCAATGCACTGTTAAACATGCATAGTTGTTTTCATTATGCTCTCTACCACATGGAATGGTACAGGTGGAAAAGTCATAATCAACCACTTATTCTAAAATTCTGTTTTCATTCCTTGATAATTTTCATAAATTCAGGGTTTTGGTCAGGATCTCCTTTTATTTTTACATTCTGAAACCTAAAATGAAAGCCGCAATGGTTTGTCTTTGCAGAAAAGAATATCCAATTTTTTGCTTGAGTGCTTTTCTAAAGCAGTATCTCTTCTCTGCCTTTAAGTACATTAGCAAAGATTTTTATAACAGTTTCACCATGATAAAAATAATTCAGCAAAACTTAATATATCATTAATATATCAAGATGAGGATGTATAATTACCCTATTTTCCACAAGTTTCTAGTGCTGGAACTAAGGGTTTACAATGAAACCTAGAGGAGAGCTTCTCCTGTATCTTGGGAACGAGTGGGATTCGGTAAGGGTCTAACCAGGAGAAGGTCTAGCATTTGGCACAGAACCCTTACTGGGGTGGGTCAGATTCTGAGGACACATTTGGTGACGGTTTGAGGTTCTAACTGAAAAGTTTGGGTGGTCAGTAAGTTCTAGTCTGGGCTTGGGGTTGGAAAAGAGAACTATGATACAGAAATTGGACCAGTTTGATATTTGGCAGGTACTCACTTTTTCAAATAGATAAAATTTTAAAAGAGAAATCCAACAAGAAGTCATCAATATATGCAAGACAGAATAAGAGACACAGATGCATAGAATAGTCTTATGGACTCTGAGGGAGAAGGTGAGGGTGGGACGTTCTGGGAGAATAGCATTGAAACATGTATATTATCATATGTGAAACAGAACACCATTCCATGCTTGATGCATGAGACAAATGCTCAGGACTGGGGCAATGGGATGACCCAGAGGGATGGGATGGGGAGGGAGATGGGAGGGGGGTCCAGGAAGGGGAACACATGTAAACCCATGGCTGATTCATGTCAATGTATGGCAAAAACTACTACAATATTGTAAAGTAATTAGCCCCCAACTAAAATAAATAAATTTATTAAAAAAAAAAAAAAAGAAGTCATCAAATTGACTTATCAATGAACCATCAACTTGGGGTTCAGGGAACAGGGTTTATTCTTGGAAGGGCTGTCTCAAGGCCAGGCTCCAGGCTCGGGAAGGGAGAGAGTCAGCAGGATATTCTAGAACTTCTGCTTCATGCACTCATAGAACTCAGTACTCACCCTGGCTGTGAATAGTAATTTAACACCTTGGCCAGAAGCTCCACAGAGGCATAGACCCAGCCTGTCTTGTTCAACCCTGTCACCACAGCCTTCAGCCTGTCCACTGTCACACTGCAGGCTTGGCCATTAGCAGCTCCTGACGCATCATGGCAAGAGCCTCCAGACTAGTCTCCCCGCTTCTACTCTTTCATCTGGCCAATATATTATTCACACAGTATCCAGTGGAGTTTTTAAAATGCAAACCTCATTTTGCTGTCACCCTGCTTATAGCTCTTCAGTGATTTCCCATTGCTCTCAGGAAAGAGCCCAATTCCCAAACATGGTCCCCAAGTCACGCCAGCTACTTGGGCTTCTTTCAGTTCCTAATGCCACACTCTTTGCCACCTCTTCCCCAGCCTTCCCTTCAATCAGCTAATTTCTTCTTATCCTTCAATTCTCTGCTTATGGGGCATTTCTGTGGGAAATCCTTCCCTGAAACCCTGGTCTCCTTGATATTGACTCCAAGAGCATCCTGTGCTTCTTTTTCACAGCATTTTCTCCAGCTTGTTATTCCTTCACTAGCATCATTATTTGATCAATGTTTATTTCTCTAATCTGACTTGTAAATTCTATATGTGCAGGAAATGTACACATTTTGCTCAGTGCCTGCAACATAACAGGAGCCCTTAATATGGGCTTCCTTGGTAGCTCAGCTGGTAAAGAATCTGCCTGCAATGCAAGAGACCCTGGTTCGATTTCTGATTGGGAAGATACCCTGGAGAAGGGATAGGCTACCCACTGCAGTATTCATGGGCTTCCCTGGTAGCTCAGCTGGTAAAGAATCCGCCTGCAATGTAAGAGACCCTGGTTCGATTTCTGATTGGGAAGATACCCTGGAGAAGTTAATGACTACCCACTCCAGTATTCATGGGCTTCTCTGGTGGCTCAGATGGTAAAGAATCTACCTGCAATGTGGGAGACCTGGGTTTGATCCCTTGGTTGGGAAGATCCCTGGAGGAGAGCATGGCAACCCACTCCAGTATCCTTGCCTAGAGAATCCCAATGGACAGAGGAGCCTGGTGGGCTGCAGTCCAAGAGGTCGCGAAGAGTGGGACACGACTGAGTGACTAAGCACACAGCACAATACGTGTTGAGTTAGCTCAAGAATACTCCCAGTACTAGGTTCAGTCATGAAAACTGGAGCCTTGAGGCTTGTGAACTGGGCAACTGGGCAAAGATGGGATTAGACCAGTTTGACCCAAAGTCCCTGAGAGGTGGTCTGGGAGAGCGTAAGCCTCTTGCCTCAGCTCTGGAGGGGTCTCATTGAATTCTTCCAGTAACCCTGAAATTAGGTACAGATGAAGAAATTACATCAATTCCTTGCCCAGGATCACACAATTGGTTAATGGAAGACCCATGATTCAAACTAGCATTACATCCAGGTGTCCCCTTTCACACCCAGGACTACTTTTTTTAGGCGTAAGAATAATCAGGTAACATATACATAATTACTGAGGTGTTTTCCTAGGGTGTCTTCTGTCCTGCTTCTGCCTGGCTCACTCTTACAGCAGCAGCATCTGTGTTGTTCAGTCTTCGGTGGTATCCAGCGTGGGAGCGGATAGATGTCACATAGAGATGCCTGGCGAACATCTGCACTCCAAGCTTTGCTGGAGCAATTGTCTTCCGCCGGTCCCTGTGGGCTCTTGTCACGGCCAGTAGGCTGATGGGGCTGCTCGGGAAGCCAGCCGCAAGCTCAGGCACACTGCGGAGAGGCTGGTGGCAGACACAGGGGCAGAGCAGGCAGCAAGCAAGCAGATCTGGAGGTTCCTGTCGCCGGCAAGGCTTTGGGCAAACAACACAGAAGACTCAGAAAGAAGTGCCAGGGGTGGGGTGTGCAACTACAGATCAGGTGACATCTAGCATGCCTGGTTCAAAGCATCCGTCACATACCCACCCAGACTGCATACTCCAGCAGAAGAAAGACACTCTGTTTTGTCCCTTGCTTCAGCATGAAAGCTTTTTGTGAGCAAGGACATCTGTGGTATTGGAAGAACGCTTTCCTGTGTGTACTGTATCCTGCTAACAGTCTTTTAAGGAATCAGGTAACTTAGTGCCTGCCCACTCTTTGTTCTATTGTTGTGTTCTTTTGATTAAAGGAATTGCCCCAGTATCCCATTTGGTTTGCTTCACTGATTCACATCCTTGATTTTTAAATCAAGAAACCAGAATTTGTAATTAATGAGAAAGCCTTTCATTTTGCAAGTAATTTCTCCTGAGCTAGTTAGAAACGATAAAATCCTGTCTTCACTTCAATTCCACATTAAAAATACTCTATGCAATGAAGTTCTCAGAAAATGATGATCCTTTTTGCCTCTCAAAAATGTACATAGAATTCTCATTTCTAGCTGTGTATGCAAAGATGAATTTTTACACTTTTCCCCTTCTCAGACAATTCTAAAAGCTTTGTTTCAAATGTCTTTGCTAATTGCTTTTTTAATTTATAAGCTTCTGTGCCAAATGATGCATCTCAGACAAATGTCTTAAATGAAAAAAGTAAGTGGTTATAGAAAGATAAAGACAAACTGTCCCCTCATTTACAGTCTGTGAAATGTTCTTCATGTGTCCTTGACATTCTTTAGTGAGTTCTGTCTTTGTATCTAGATAGGCAATATCTGCAGTGATACGTGAATGTATTTAGAATCAACCTTTGAAATGTTGAACCACTGACTATTTTGAATGCTCAATCAATCACATATCTGAGTCACTTTAGAAATGAGAGTTACATAACACACTCCTCCATACTATATTTTTGGAAGCTACTACAGTTTTAAGATGGTCTTTAAGTAAGGCATCATATTTATCATTTATCTCAAGCCATCTTTCCCCTTAGTTGTGCACATTCATGAAGCATGGATCTTACAAACACAACATCAATTCACTGATATGGGCATTTTATTCATGAAACAAAAGCTTGTACTTTCTTGTAGTCTTTCCAAATTTTTGACCTGATGGTTACTGTTTAAATAAGTGACATAGAATCTCAGAGTTCCAAGAGCCCTTTTGAAACTTGTCTGGACATCGTAGGTGTCCTTATTGTCCCCTCTGCTCAGGAATTTGACCTTGGGAATCAGCCTCTCAGCCCTGGGGATGGGAGCTCTTCGCACCTCTCTCTGAAATTACTTCCTGTGTCTGGTAAACCCCAAACGTCAGCAAACCTGGATGTGTATCCCATTCACTTGTGCTTCATCCAGCTTCAGCCTTACTGTGGTTTCTTCTGGCTCTCTTTCTCCTCTCAGGCCCACCTGGCCCACTTGGGAAGGAAAATAGGACACTTTTCTCCGGAGTGTGGAACACACCCATCATCTAATCTGTAAATATTTTGATTCTGATTTGTTTATTCAGCAGATGCTTATTGATTACCTACACTGTGGAGCTGGGTTATAACTCATTTTATATCAGAGTCCCTTTCATCACCTGACTCATTAGTGGGGCAAGCAGACATGAATGGAAAAGTGATGTAAATACATATGTCCACAGTTAGAGACTGATAGAATGGGATAGGATACTTTGAAAGTGTATTAGTGTGACTTGACCTGATTCAATAATGGGGGTGGAGAGGAGAAAAGGCAATGAAATGATTTTTAGACACAGTCCTGTTATGCAACTTAAGCTAGCTCTTCTCAATCCTGGCTGCATGAAAAAGCTCCTGAGGAGCTTAAAGCAAAACACCCAAGCTTGGGCTTCACTCCCAGAGGAACATTCTGATATAATTGGTCTGGGCATCAGTATTTTTTTTTCCAAAGCTCTGTGTGACTTTAAAATGCAGCAAGGTTAAGAGCTTACTGTTTTAAACCTGTATGTTTATGCTTTCAGGGTCCTATATTTTTAGCTGGTGTTCAAGTGCAAATCATCTATCCTGGAAAATACCTAAGTGAAAATTTCAACAAGGTTGAAAACAATCCTTGTCATTCCTTATTCATTTGGAGTAACTGCCAGTGACTACTTTGCAAGTTATACTTTTCTTATCTTTAAAATAGTTTTTCTTTTAAAGTAACATGAACATATTACTAAACATTTGAATAAGAAAGAAATAGAGAAGAAAAAGGGAGGCACACCCATAAACTCACTATCCTATGGTAAGAACAGTGAAAATTTTGGCATATTTTCTTCTCCCCTCCTCCATGCATCTATTGCATTGTATAGACAAAAATTAAATGATTTAAGACCTACAGTTTCAATATAAATTATATTATTATATCTATATATATATATATATTACACAAGGGCTTCCCAGGTGGCGCTATTGGTAAAGAACCTGCCTGCCAATGCAGGAGATATAAGAGACTCAGTTTCAATCTCTGGGTCAGGAAAATCCCCTGGAGAAGGAAATGGCAACCCACTCCAGTATTCTTGCCTGGAGAATCCCATGGACAGAGGATCCTGGCGGGCTACAGTCCATGGGGTTGCAAAGAGTCAGACACAACCAAAGAGACTTAGCATCCATCCTGCTAAGACCCGGGGATAGAACCTGGGTCTCCCGCGTTGTAGGCAGACGCTTTACCCTCTGAGCCACCAGAGAAGCCCCATCCATGGATATTACAGAAATTGTATTTTTTGAACTGAGAAAAATTCTTGAATTTTGTGACCACTCTTCTACCACCCCCAATCCCTATTCAGTTCCAGGAAGCTCAACATTGATTTCTATCCTCAAACTCTCGGTCAAACATTGATCTCTATCTTAAAAGAATAAAACTAGAAAAAAAAAATAAAATAAAATAAAAAAAGAATAAAACTTGGCTTGGCCAAGGTCACTTTCTTTTTTAAAAAAAATATTTATTTCTTTATTACTTATTTTGGCTGAGCCAGTTCTTAGTTGCAGCATGTGGAACCCTAGTACCTACTAGGGATTGAGGCCAGGCCCGCTGCATTGGGAGCACAGAGTGTTAGTCACTGGACCACCAGGGAAGCCCCCAACATGACCTTTTAATTGCCAAGCGCACAGACTCTTCAGCCCCTGCTACTCTGCATCATTTGGCCCAGGGGAACACTATTCCCTACTTGACACCTTTGTTCCTTGACTTCTAGAATACCATTTCTCCCCATATTTTCCTTCTTATTTCTCTGAAAACTCTTCCTAGTTCCCTTTGCAGTTTCTCTTTCTGGTTCTAGATGTTGGAGTTCCCCAGGGTTCCACCTCTGGCCCTTTCTTTTCTCACTATACCTATTCTCCCTATAGGATTTCACCCAATCCCAAAGCCTGAATTACTATCTGTGTGCTGATAACTCCCTCAGTTCAGTTCAGTTGCTCAGTCGTGTCCGACTCTTTTTGACCCCATGGACTGCAGCACATCAGTCTTCCCTGTCCACCACCAACTCCCGGAGCCTACTCAAACTCATGTCCATCACGTCGGTGATGCCATCCAACCATGTCATCCTTTGTCGTCCCCTTCTCCTCCTGCCTTCAATGTTTCCCAGCATTAAGGTCTTTTCCATGTGAGAAGACTTTTCCATGTGAAGTCAGTTCTTCACATCAGGTGGCCAAAGTATTGGAGCTTCAGTTTCAGCATCAGTCCTTCCAATGAATATTCAGGACTGATTTCCTTTAGGATTGACTGATTTGATCTCCTTGCAGTCCAGAGGACTTTCAAGAGTCTTCTCCAACACTACATTTCAAAAGCATCAATTCTTCAGTGCTCAGATTTCTTTATGGTCCAACTCTCACATCCATACATCACTACCGGGAAAACCATAGCTTTGACTAGATGGACCTTTGTCGGCAAAGTAATGTCTCTGTTTTTTAATATGCTGTCTAGGTTGGTCATAGCTTTTCTTCTAAGGAGCAAGCGTCTTTTAATTTCATGGGCTACTCAAGACAGATGGGTCACGGTGGAGAGTTCTAACAAAACTTGGTCTACTGGAGAAAGGAATGGCAAACCACTTCAGTATTCTTGCCTTGAGAACCCCATGAACAGTATGAAAAGGCAAAAAAAAGATAACTCCCTAGGGGAAGCTTGATATACTGAAACCTCCAATAGACAACTGTATTGCAAGAAATGGGGCTTCCCTGGTGGCTCAAAGAATCTGCCTGTAGTGCAGGAGAGCTTGGTTCTTTTCCTGGGTCAAGAAGATCCTCTGGAGAAGGGAATGGCTACCCACTCTAGTATTCTTGCCTGGAAAACATCATGGACGCAGGAGCCTGGTGGGCTACAGTCCATGGGGTCACAAACAGGTGGACATGACTGAGTGACTAACACTACACTACTATTACTAAGGCAAAAAATAAAATGCAGAAGTCTATTGCTAGGGTGCAACAGGAGATTCCTTATATAGAGATAAGCTGGACATTTGAGTGCTGACCTGTTTCTCCCTTTCTTCATCATCCCCAACCCCAGACTCTGACTAAAATACAGCAAAAGATAGCAGACTGAGCCCCATGATTCCACTTTTCCTAATTTACAGATTTCTCCTATCTAGAGACTGTTGAGACCAGGACTTGGATCTAGGGGCCCACGTCCCATTCTTATGCCCAGGTTACCTCAATTGGTATATATCTTTCGCAGGGTTTGTCTGGAAGTATTTAAAACAGAATAGAAAGTAGCCTGTGCTGAGTCTCCAGTTATCACTCTCACCAATCCTTGAATGAGTCCCTGTGGTCTGTCTGCTGCTGCTGCTGCTGCTAAGTCACTTCAGTCGTGTCCAACTCTGTGCGACCCCATAGACAGCAGCCCACCAGTCTCCCCCGTCCCTGGGATTCTCCAGGCAAGAACACCGGAGTGGGTTGCCATTTCCTTCTCCAATGCATGAAAGTGAAAAGAGAAAGTGAAGTTGCTCAGTCATGTCCGACTCTTCGCGACCCCACGGACTGCAGCCCACCAGGCTCCTCCTTCCATGGTCTGTCTAGCTCACTCCCAAATCTAGTTGCAGTTCTAGCCTCTCATCTGACCTGCTCACACAATGTTGCGGGGAATAGCCAATTCTGACTCCATGTTAGATCTGTTTCTTTTACTTTAAACGTTGCTTTTCCTTGTTTTTGCTCACTAAAGGGAAACTGTTTATCCGTAATGGCCTGCCTGGGGGAACCCTGCCCTTCTGCCTGAATATTACACCAAAGAGCCTTTGTTCAGGACCCTGTCCACCTGTGAATGGCTACAGAAAGGAAAAAAATAACACATCCCCTCCCTGAGACTTGCCATTCTAGGAGATATTTGCAAGACTAATGGACTTTTTACTTATTTGCTCACCTCCCCACATATCTGTTATATAAAAGAACCTGGCATCTATACCCCATAATGTGGTTCTTTGAAACATTACCCTTCCATCTTCTTGGTCTGCGGTAATATTCCTTGCCTCAACACCTTCTCTGTAGACTTATTGGCCTGTTGTGTGGCAAGCGGAGTGAGCTTGGACTTGGTAACAGCAACAGCCTACTGACCTCTACCTAGCTGGACCATGTGCCCCAAGGGAGATCTCTGTCTTCTTGAGGTTAGATCACTAGCTCAATGGTTGACTGCTCCAAACCACTACTCTATACACTCACCTGTGTCGGAAATCCGAGAACCAACCTAACTTTTCTCTCCTCTCCACCCCTATATTCAGTCATGAGTAGATTCCATCTTGTCAATACCTTTCACATCTGCATTCCTTCCCTCTAAAGTCCGTTATCACTGGCTTGATCCAGGCTTCCAGGATCTGCTAGGCCTTTGAGTTAGGATTTAAGTGTGGAGTCAGTAGCTCTTTTTGATCTGAAAAGTACAGATACCACCAGAAAAATGAGATAAATTTATTTCATTATTATACTGGAAAATTAATCTAGATATAGAGGTAATTATGTTTCTGACAATAGAAAGGGCTATACAAAGAAAGTCACCATTTATTTTGATTATCTGAGCTACTATAGATTTATTATTTTTAAGTGCTGATTATCTTATTTTTTCCAAATAATCAAGAAATTGGAGAAATGTTTGTTGGTTCTTTTTCTTTTTAATAACTAAAGTATTACTTCCCACAACTTAAACTATCTTGATCAAGTTTTTTCCTTGGCTGAGTCTCCTAATGGAGTTCATACCAAGGAAGCAACGTCCAGTTATCTTACACTGGAACGCAAACATGACTGAAATGTATTTGGGCGGCCGAGAAAGTAAAGATAGTGTTTCTACAACATGCAAAGCCAGTAACCAATACTTAAAACAGCATTAGGTGGATTGAAAAGCAATTTTAAATACCTTACTTTTCCTATAATCTCTTATATTTCTAAACATAAATTATCATTAGCAAATAATCACGATGAATAATAACACTGTCACTTAATTTCCTGCCAGCTGAGGCCTAGCAGAATGGAAACATGCTGAACTCAAGAGCGTGTGATTTTAGCATTGAACAATTAAACTCAGAGAAGATGAAAGCAGAGGTTACCATGGCAACCTGATCCCAGGACCCTGTGTGCAGCCATATTGTTTCAGTGTTTGAGTCACAGAGGCTGGTTATTATGATTTAAAATCCAGGCAGTGTTTAGGTATAGATAGCGAGCTTTCCTTGTGCAAGTTTAGAAAGGACAGGTATTTTGGAGTCTGCTGAAAAGGATTGTATAACCTTCAGTGAAGTGACAATGAGTTAATGAAAATAATTTGTTGTAGTTAATAACAATGATTAGTTTTAAGGTATGTCATAAAAATAATGGAATTATGTTTCTATAAAAATAACTGCATTAAAATTTAATAGTTACATATAATTGTTTAAATAGTTTTCATTCATTCAATAATACTGATTAAACCAGTATTTGCTGTATGTACCAGACCTTGCTGTGGGTGCTGGGATTCAGTGAACACAATAGGGTAGACAAACAATATATATCAATAACTTATGGTATCTGATATGATCAAATATGATAAGAACTATAAAGACAAAATAAAGGAGGGCAAGGAAATTTGGGATCTTGACGACAGAGGAGGTGGGATATGGCAATTTTTAATTGGATTGTCAGAGAAGATCTCATAGAGGAGATGACATTTAAACAAGCTTAAAAATGTTGAGGGGTGAGCCATATAGACATCTAGGGAAGAACATTTTAAGCAAAGGAAACACTAGTGCAAAGGCCCTGAGGTAGAGGTATGCTTGTCACATTCAAGCAAGAGAACTGGAGTAAAGAGGATAATAGAAACAGAAGAGACCAGAGTAGTAACAGAAGGCAGGATCTTATAGGGTATTGTAGTTTCCTGAGAGTAATTTGCCCTTTGTTCTGGGAGAACAGCTACTAAAAAGATTTTGAGCAGACAGGTAACATGACCAGTTTGGAGGCAATATCCCCGGTGTTACTAAGAGGGGAGAAATTATGGCCATCAGGGGGTTAGTAATGGAGTGGCAACAAGGGGTCAGATTGTGATATTTTGAAAGTATGCCGATACAATGGGATTTCCTGATTGGATGTGAGGTATGAATGAAAGAGAGGGGTTAAAGATGACTGCAAGCTTTGGGACCTAAGCAACTGGAATAATGTAATTGTCATTATTTGGAAAGAGGAAAACTGGATGGAGGGGATTCGGTGGTGGAAGTAGGATGGAATGAGAGAGCAGAATAATGTTTGAGATATCTATTAGAAATACATAAGTAAAGAGAAGACAGTTGGGGATACAAGTCCAGAGCTTGGGGGGAGGTGTAGGTTGGAGGTACAAAGTCGGGAGTCATTGAGCAGAAAGATGCTATTTAGAGTCATGAGACTAGGTGAGACAACCAGGTGACTAAGAAGAAAAGATGTGGCCAGCAGAAGACTGAGAAGCCACAGAGATAAAAGCTAAACCAAATAAATGCGGGGTCCTAGAAACCAAATGAGGAAAGCATTTCCAGGAGGAGGGAATGATCAAAGGCATTAAAGGCTGCTGATTGGGTACCTGCCATTAATTTAAGTCATGTGGAGGTCCTTGGTGCCCTTGATTCATCAGAGTGATGAGAGTGAAGGCTGATTGGAGTGGACGCTAGAGAATGTCAGGTGAGAAATTGGAGACAGACTATAGACAGAACTTTTCCAATTCTTTTTTCTTTCTTTTTTTTTTGGTCATGCAGAGTGGCATCCAGGATCTTAGTTCCCCAACCAGAGATCAAACCTGAGTCCCTTGAAGTGGACACAAGGCATTCTAACCACTGGACCATCAGATAGTTCCCTAGATAGATCTTTTGAGGACTGCTCTTTTGGGGTGTCAGCTAGAGGGGAAAGTGGAGTAGAAAAAGGTTTTCTTTTGAGAGTAGATTTAGTAGCATGTTTTCATGCTATGTGTAGATGAAATTATTACTCTTTTGTATTGAAATTTATCTTTGAGATACTCTATCATATCCTTAGGACCTTCAGTTAGTCAAACCTTCACCTGGGATATTGACACTTTCCTGGCTACATTAGTGTCTTTATTCAGTTGGATGATAATGGTGAATCTTTCAATCTAAAATTTCTCACTCACATGGATTCTGAATGCCCCTTGCTCTTTTGACATGCCCAATGAGCCACACCAACACTAGTTCATCCATAACATTCTTGATCTCTGTTCCTAGTCTCAGGTTCCACAGTGATGCTGGAGAAAGAGGCAGAGTGATCTGTCACTCACTCATCACCTCCTGCCTCATCCAGGCCTTGGTACTGTGCTGTATTTCCTGTATCTCTTCTTCCTTACTTATTGAATTGATCTAAATGAGAGCATTTGCAGGCCATGTGCCGCCTGGAAGATCTACTCGGCTGGCCAAAGGACAGGATGGCTGTAAAGCCCTGCAGCATCTCTGCAGCCAAGCACAGGTAGAGCTCACAGGCAAGCAAGAGGAGGTATGCCTTTCGCACAAGAGCAGCAGCAGCTGGCTTTGGCAGGAAGACCCAGGGGAGCAACGCGAACCTCTTTAGAAGTATAGTGGGACCATGCCCTTGAGGGTGGGAAGGTGGGGGTGGTGGTGAGCGCTGAGAAATCACAGGCAGACACTGAGAATCCTCTTCTGTGTATACAAAACACCTGCTGCTGGAGATGGCTGAGAGGCCGACAGGGGAGAGTGAAGCCCAGAGGGGTGAGTATATGGCACCCAGCTGGGCTGGACAGAGAACAGGACACACACTGGACAGGGACTGAGAAATGTTCCTTTTGCTGCCCAGAGGTCTCAGGTGTAGAGAGTTGAGTTAATCATGCTACTTGGTTTCCTCAATATCTCTCTCCCCAGCCCCACGGAACCATCTTACCTCCTGAGAGGGGTTATTTGCAACTGTGGCAAAACACACGCATTTTAAAGTTAGCTTGTGTTTATAAAACTGCCAGAATATAGCTCTTATTCCATTGTGAAGGGTCAGTCTTTAACCTTGTTAACCTACATAAAAGGCAAGCTCAAATGACCAGAAATTGCATTTATTCTGGAATAGCAGAGGAATTGCACTTCAGGGAACACTTGCTGTAGCAAGCTTCAGGTAAAACTGTTGCAAGTTTGGGGTGGGCTGTATTTAAGGCTAAGGATTGGGCTTCCCTTGTAGCTCAGCTGGTAAAGAATCTGTCTGCAATGCGGGAGACCTGGGTTCAGTCCCTGGGTTGGGAAGATCCCTTGCAAAAGGAAAAGGCTACCCACTCCAGTATTCTGGCCTGGAGAATTCCATGGACTGTATAGTCCGTGAGGTTGCAAAGAGTCAGACATGACTGAGTGACTTTCACTTTCACTTTTCACTTTCAATGCAAAGAGAGGAGGTCTAGCCAGAGTCCAGGCGGTAAGTTGACTGGCTTGAGAATGGACAGGGATTCTTGGATGGTTTTCATTTGTCAGGAGATAAGTCTTGGCCGTCTGTAAATCAGGTATTTACAGGGAAATCAATCTCTCAGTTCTCTGAAGTTCAATTCTCCTCAAGGCTTGTGTGTGTGTGATTTTCTCCATTTTGTAACCTCTGGTTCCACTTTTATTTATTTATTTTTTTTTTCTTTTTTCTTTTTTTTTTTTTTTCTTTTTTTCAAAACCACTCAGACAGTGTCTTCTCCCTCCTACTCTCCCAAAGGAAGAGAAGAACGATCATCAATGGCCAATGGCAGCTGCAGAAACAGTACCAATGGTCAGCTTCACGCTCAGGAGAGAACACTGTGTCTCCTCCTCGTGGTGGTTCCACTTTTAAATTGAAATGTTTTCACATCCTTTTTGATATTTTCATCGGGTCATGAGTTAATCCCACCCAGGTATAATTAAAGGTATATCAGGACCGGATAGAATCAACTGTGGACTAAAAAATACAGTCACAACCTGAAAAGTGAAAGTGTTAGTTGTTCAGTCATGTCTGACTCTCTGTGACCCCATGGACTGTATGGACTGTAGCCTGACAGGCTCCTCTGTCCATGGAATTCTCCAGGCAGGAATACTGGAGTGGGTTGCCATTTTCTCTCCAAACTGAAAGTAGAGAGTTATTTTATTTGGTGGGAATGTTCAGGACTCCCAGGTCTGGTAGACAGCATCTCAGTATTTCTGAGAATACTGCTCCCATGAGGCAGGAGGAGGAGTCAGGCTATATATAAGTTTGCAACAAAGGGGGCAGGCAGGCTGAACATCAAAGATCAGATATCAAATTAAGGAATTTGGCATTCTTTGAGAAGATGTAAGCCTCTGGGCTCACTGAATGCATTCCTTTCATATGCACCTCAGCTATCTGGGGCCAAATCTTATTTCCTTGTTCACCTTAAGGAGCGGCAGATGGCTGCTTCTTACATTCCCCACCCCCCAGCTCCTCAGCAATCACCGAGGGGGGTGACGACATCATAGCTGGATCATAGCTGGATCATAGCTTTGGGAGCCCTAGTTCACCTTAAAGAAGGCTGAGCACCAAAGAATTGATGGCTTCACACTTAGAGGCCAGAAATCTCTGATGGCTGTGACATTTCTTGTTTATTGATATGGCAGGAGATAGTTTCATTTCACACAACTAACAACTATTGTCAAGGTTTTTGTACCCAGAGTTAGCATTTATTTTCTCATTCAGGAAATACTGAATGTCGACTACGTTTTAGCGTTGTTTTTATTTTTCTTTCAATTTACAGAACTACTACATTTATCAAGCACTCACTGTCGTGGTCCCTGTGCTGGTTGGAAAAGAATTTCTAGACACGAGGCAGAATGAAAGGAGAATAAAGTTTATTAGAGGTGGTGGTGGTGGGGGTCGCAACACCCACCTAGGGTGATGTTGACACCAATGAAACCTCCAACCCCAATGGGGTGTCCTGCAATTCAGTACTGACACTACTCAGAGTTGGTGCAGATCTTACAGTTCAAGGACTCAGAAGCACAGGACTAGATACCAGGTCTAAGTCCCTAGCCATCCACACATGTAACCAACTGGCTATAAATTAGAGGTTCTCAGAACTCTCTTCCTAGGTTCCACAATTTGCTACGATGGCTCGCAGAACTCAGGAACATGGTTGACTTGTGCTTACCATTTTATTACAAAAGAAAAACTCAGAAACAGCCAAATAGAGATACAGAGGCAAGAGATGCATACGGGGTGAGGGGATTGTGAGGAGGTCCTTTTGAGGACACATAGCTTCTACGCCCTCTCCAGGCAGGCCAACCTCCCAGCATACCAATGTGTTCCCCAACCCAGAAGCTCTCTGAATCTCATTCCAGAGTTTTTATAGAGCTCAATCTCCCCCACCTTCCCCTAGCCCGCCACCTTCCTCTTCCTTCTTGGAGGTTGGTGGGTGGGGCTCAAAGTTCTAACTCTAATGATTTGGTCTTCCCAGAACCAGTCACATCTAAGCTATCTAGGGCCCCACCCTAAATTGCCAGATTAGCATAAACTCAGGCTTCCTGGTGGTTCACTGGTAAAGCATCTGCCTGCAATGCTGGAGACTTGCAGGAGACACGGGTTCAATCCCTGGATTGGGAAGAAAGGAAATGCCAGCCCACTCCAGTATTCTTGCCTGGAAAATCCCATGAACAGAGGAGCTTGGCGGGCTACAGTTTATGTGGTTGCAAAGAGTCGGACATGAATGAGCGACTAAACAACAGGTATGATCAAAGGGGCTTGTTATGGATAACAAAAGATACTCCTGTCGCTCAGGAAATTCCAAGGCTTTTAGGAGCTCTGTGCCCCAAACTGGGGATGAAGACCAAATATATTTTTGTATCTCACCACACCACCGTTTGTCAGTGTTTCTGCCCAGATCACTGCCTCAGATCTGAGCTTCAGCCCCCCTCCCACCCTGGGTGCTGGGGGCTGTTAGCTGCTGACAGTTGCTTGCTGGGAATTGCCCTCAGCTGAGGACCATCAGCTCATCCAAGGTTACAGATGGCTCCTTCCCTGGGGGAAGTCAGCTTTCAATGACTTGTCTGATGGGGGCAGGGCAGAGCTTGTCTGAAGGACCTTCACAGCTTTAGGCTGTACTGTGACAGCATTCCAGTCCTTTCCTACCCGTCCATTCCTATTTCTTCCTTCCCCATGATGTTGATCCCAAGGGCGTTCCCTAATGAAGCCTCCGCACGCAAATCTCTCAGCGTCAGTTTCTAGGAACCCACCTGAGACACCAGGCCTGATGCTTGGAACTTTACATGTAACGTATAGTCTAATTTTCTTTTTTTTTTAAATAAATTTATTTATTTTAGTTGGGAGCTAATTACTTTACAATATTGTAGTAGTTTTTGCCATACATTGACATGAATCAGCCATGGGTTTACATGTGTTCCCCTTCCTGGACCCCCCTCCCACCTCCCTCCCCATCCCATCCCTCTGGGTCATCCCATTGCCCCAGCCCTGAGCATTTGTCTCATGCATCGAACATGGAATGCTGTTCTGTTTCACATATGATAATATACATGTTTCAATGCTATTCTCCCAGAAAGTCCCACCCTCACCTTCTCCCTCAGAGTCCATAAGACTGTTCTATGCATCTGTGTCTCTTATTCTGTCTCACATATAGGGTTATCGTTGCCATTTTTCAAATTCCATATATATGCATTAGTATACTGTATAAAAATATGGAATGCTTCACGAATTTGCGTGTCATCCTTGCGCAGGGTCCATGCTAATCTACTCTGTATCGTTCCAATTTTAGTATATGTGCTGCCGAAGCGAGCACTAGTCTAATTTTCTTAACAACCCCTTAAGATAGACGTTATTAGCCACTTTGGAAAAGAAGATATGGAAGACTAGTAAAGTTGAATAACTTTCCCAAAGTCACAGAGCTAAGGTGGGACTGACTTCAGTCTCCTTAACTTTAAAGTGAAGCTTTGTTCACTGTGACACCTCAACCTATTGGTGGTTTCTGGTGGGAACCATGGGAAAGAGGCCTTGGGGGTCAGATCTGGTCTGGAGGGTGTTAAGAATTGCTGAGCTATGAGGAAGAAATGAAAGTGAAGAAAGTCAGAGTGGGAGGCTGGAGAAATCAGCTCAACCACCCAACTGGGGAGCCCTAGATTGAGACTCTGTAGGTGGGAAGGCTCAGAAAGGAGAGAAGGAAAAATGAGTTCAGGAATCGAACAAGTAGAACAATTCGGAGTGTTAGTCTGTAATCCAGAATTATTTCTGTATGTGTCTTGGAGTATGTCAGTGGGGTGGACACATCTTTCAAGGAGTTAAATTAAGTGAAACATTGGCCACATCCCATAATTTTTGTGAATATTCTTCCTTAATGTGTATTTGTCATGTGAAAAATTATCATGCATCTAAGAGGCATAGGTTAACAAGTAAATTTATATTTTGATTTCTTCTTCCCTTCCTGCTCATTTATCCTTCCATTAAGCCTTTAAGGAACACTTAATACATTAGACTGCGGGCGGCCAAAAATCAATAAAACACAATTCCTATAGAGGCATTAACAGTCTAGTGGAAGAAACAGACATTTAAACAACAACAAAGACAAAGAGGCCCGTAAAGAAGGTCTGAGCACCCAGTGGAGGGAGCCATTAACCCTGACAGGGGACAGTCCTAGAGGGGTTTAAGGAAAATGTCCCCTGGATTGGAAATCAGGTTATACTGAGAGCAACACCAGAAGGAGCAATTCACAATGGATAAGATTAGCCATCAGGAAAGAGTATCCAATGTGTTGTCTATAAATGCGTATCTCCTTTGCTTGAAGTCTTCAATGGCTCTCTATTTTCCTTGGGAATAAGTTCAAACCACTTACTATGACCTTTCTTTATTCCTGCTTACCTTTCCAATTGCATCTCAGATTCCCAGTGATTAGGAAGCACAAGAAGCTTAGAATCACATGGGATAATACACAAGAGATTTAGTCCAGAGCTTGGCACTTGTGCCAGCACTTTCGGCCCAAACCACCTTCTCCATTACCTTTGTGACACTAGAGCTGTGTCTCTGTCCATCACATTTTTTCTCTGCGGACAGGCTGGCTGCTAGGCTCTGCCTGTAGGGGGTATTAAAGGGTGGGCGCAAGGCTGGAGGAGGAAAAATGACTCCTCCTCCCAGGGTCCTTCCTGTTCCAGAGAGCCTCATTCCCACAAAGTTTCTCCTCCACAGCTGCAGGCCCTTTTCTGGTAGCAGTTGAATCCAGTTTGCAGTTTTTCTAACACCTGAAGTACCAGTTTCATAATGCCCCCTCAGCAGCCCCAGTAGAGGTGTGGAATTTTTGGTTGTCACAGTTCAGGGGGCGTGTCTGTGTCTGGGTGCTGTGTGTGTGTGCTTAGTCGCTCAGTTGTGTCTGACTCTTTGCGACCCCACGGACTGTAGCCTGCCAGGCTCCTCTGTGCATGGGGATTCTCCAGGCAAGTATACTAGAGTGGGTTGACATGCCCTCCTCCAGGGGATCTTCCCAACCCAGGGATTGAACCCAGGTCTCCCACATTGCTGGCGGATTCTTTACTGTCTGAGCCACCAGGGAAGCCCAAAGTCTGGGTGCTATTGGCATCTAATGAAGATGATGCTAAAGATCCTGCAATGCACAGGACAGCCCCCACTGCAAAAAATTAATCAGCCCAAAATGCCAACAGCACTGAACTTGAGAAACTCTGTATTAGAGTCTTCTTTTTGCCCTTTTCAGTTCATTTTATATGATTTTAAACAATTCGTACATTGAATTCTTTCTGATCAAATGATTGTCATGGTTTTTGACTGAATCCTGACTGATTCAGCTCTCAATAGTGTTAAAAGAAACTGGATAACTAGGGGAAAGTTGAAGATATCCATGGTTGAATCTCAAAAATATAATTAATGGTAAATGAGTTCATTCTTTAAGTCATGAATTAAAAGCATTATGTCTAAAATGATAAGTCAGGAAACAGTGGTATTATTTAGGAAAATGTAACTTTCTCAGGGTGGGGCCTGAGAGAAGGGGGTCAGAGGAATGCTGATTTAGTTTTAAGCTCTTCTGTGAATGCGTGCATGCTCAGTCGTGTCTCATGCTTTGCAACCCTGTGGGCTGTAGCCCACCAAGCTCCTCTGACCATGGGATTCTCCAGGCAAGAATACAGGAGTGGGTTGCCATGCCCACCTCCAGGGGATCTTTCCAACCCAGGGATCGAACCCGTGTCTCCTGCATCTCCTGCACTGCAGGCAGATTCTTTACTACTGAGCCACTGGGGAAACCCCAAGCTTTTCTATACTATTTGGTAAGACCCATGCTTGGGTATTATTTTGATTAAAATATTTTAAGAAGAATCCACTACCACTCAATAAATATTGTACAACTGAAGCCTCAAGCTGGTGACTGACAGATATGTTTTGTTTGGCCTTCATTGTATTTTTTAAATGGCCAATATCACAAAAAAATAGAAGTTTACCTAAAAGTACAGTTTTAAAATTTTCCCTGAAAAATTAAAAATTTAGCAGTGATAAGCCTTCCTTTGCATAGGGTAAAGGAAGGTCCTTGCATATGGTAAAGGAAGCATATCAGCTATGCTTGGGTCACTGCTCACTTTAGACAAAGTGTATGCTTTCTATTTTGCCATAGTTTCCATTACTCCCTGCTTCCTTCATTTGAACTGCTGGCTTGTTTCTATAGGTATTGGCGTTTGCACGCCTGATTAAATAATCTCAGTGTCTTATATCATGATATCATCAACATACAAAGCAACAAAAGGAATTTGCGTAAGAGTCACTGATTCAAGATTGGCACAAGCTTGGTACCACTGACTTTTTTTTTGGCTTCAAAGCCTGTGGGACCTTAGTCCCCCAACCAGTGTTTAAATCTGTGTCCCCTGCATTGGAAGATTGGAGTCTTAACCATGGGGCCCTGGGCCACAGGGGAAGTCCCCCATTGATTTCTAAATGAAGAAAGAGAATGGCTCCCTTGCACCAACTTACAATAAATTTATGTCAGGTACAGTACTGTTCTAACTGAATTATTAATAACTCAGTTAATCCTCACTACAATCCAATGAAATAGGTAATAGTATCCATTTTGCAGATGAAAAAAATCAAGGCACAGAGAGGTCAATAAATGACACAATGTCACACGGGTACCCTCCAGACATCACTTGTTTTTAATCAATATTTAAAAAGCACAGTAATCCTTGCAGTTTGTTCCGTTGTTTTCTGTATTCACTAGGACACAAATACTAAAGCCAACTCAAACCAACTCTAAAACAAAACACCTAAAATGTGGATTAATTGGCTCACACAATCAAACCACAGGATACCAAGATTGGAGCTGGACCCTGGGTGATGGCATAAGCAGTTCTCTGGTTCTCTGTCTCTCCCTCTCTAATTCATATTTTCTATGTGTGTTGATTTCATTCTTTCAAGTTCCTCTTTGTGATGGGCGTTGCAGGCTAGAAAGAAGATGCTGACATAGATTTTAATGCTTAGGATGTTTATTAAGGGATACCCTCAGGATTAGGGCTTCCCTGGTGGTTCAGTGGTAAAGTATCTACCTGCCAATGAAGGAGGTGTGGTTTTGATCCCTGGGTCGGGAAGATCCCCTGGAGAAGGAAATGGCAGCCCTCTCCAGTGTTTTTGTCTGGAGAATCCCATGGACAGAGGAGCCTGGTGGGCTTCAGTCCATGGGGTCACACAGAGTCAGACACAAATGAGCTGCTAAACCACAACAATGACAACCCTCAGGATTAACACCTGCGGAAGGGAAAAGCTGGACGCAGGACTGGGCAGAGAGAAAGCTGAGTTGTGATTCAGGCCACACGCCGGCCTAGGCAGACCCATAAACTGTGGAGTTAGAATGGCTCTTCAGAGCTGTCCAGAGTTGGATGGAGAGGCCTGGCTGCTGCAGCCACCAGTCTTTGAATATGGGCAGCCCAGGGCAGGGGCGACTTTGGGTGAAGAGGCTCTCTGTAGCTGAGGCAGTTCCTGAAGGCTGACAGCCCAAAGTTGAGTACCAACAATAATCGCAGCAGCTGGGCCAAGTCCTTCATCGAAGGGGGCTCTTGGCTGATCATCCAGTGGGGGATGTGACTGCCAGCCATTCTAGGGCCACATTCTTATAATTTTCCACCTAAGGGGAGAAAAAAAAAAGATCTTCCCTTTTGTTTACAAATTCCAAGAAAAAAAAAAAATTCCAGGGAAGGACTCTGGTCTATCTTGAATCACATGCCTGTTCCTTGGGCCAGTAATTTGGCCAGAGGTGAGAACTATGATGGGCACATTCTTGGTTCTCTTCTCCCTTGTAAGTAGCTGGGTGTTCCGCAGAGAACTGGGGTTGGCAGCCCCCACAGAACTCCACAGAGTCTTGGAAAGCATTTTCCCAACAAAAGGACTGGTGGTGCTATAACCTCAAGAAGAGGGAGGGAGTGTATGATTCCAACTCAAAAAATAGCTCTCACAAGTTTTCCCTTCATTGTTTCTCAGTCAGCCTTTCAATTTTGACCTGCTCCTCAAAGATTCATGGAGAAGGCAATGGCACCCCACTCCAGTATTCTTGCCTGGAAAATCCCATGGATGGTGGAGCCTGGTAGGCTACAGTCCATGGGGTCGCTGAGAGTCGGGCATGACTGAGCGACTTAGCAGCAAGAGTAGCAGCCTCAAAGATTCGAGCAGCTGTACCCATTACATGGCTGGTAACTTGAGAAAGGCACAGGGCTATATACTTGGGGAGAACAAAATTCAGCCAGCCCTGCCATGCCCACAGGAATAAAGGAGCAATGGCGTCTCTCAGTTTCAGACCTCAGCCTAGCCTTATGACAGAGGCTCTACATTAGTTCCCAGCTTTTGTACAATGTCCCCCTCTCTCCCGAGTCATCCAATGAGAACTTGATGAGTCAGAAATTAATAGTCTGTCTTGAGCCTAGAGCTTCAGCCCCTGTTGATACATACTCCAAACACCTGCCAGCTCACCGTGGTAAGGTGCAAACCCCCACTCACTGTATTAGTGGAATAGTATCCTAGATCCTCTTGTTTGCTCCTACACTGCTTCCTCTCCATGCATGTCTCTGTTCCACTTCCCAATTTTGTCTTCATCTTTCACTTGAGATCCTCCTGTTCCATGAGTTCAGTGCCTCCCTTGGATCTTTCTGATCCTGACTTTTGGCCCCTAGTCAGCAACCCTCGGGGCTTCCCAGGTGGCACCAGTGGTAAAGAACGCGCCTGCCAGTGCAGGCGACATAAGAGATGCTAATTCAGTCCCTCGGTCGGTCGGGAAGATCCCCTGGAGGAGGGCAAGGCAACCCACTCCAGGATTCTTGCCTGGAGAATCCCATGGACAGAGGAGCCTGGCAGGCTGCAGTCCATGGGGGCACAAAGAGTCAGACATGACTGAAGTGACTTGGCACTCACGTGGTAACTCTCTGTTGGATTCATTGCCCACATCTATCCTAGTCAACTCTGTGGTCCCCACTAACTTGACAGCCACTCTCCTGCTTGATCCCCTATTAGTGAGGCACAAAGGACCTCAAAATGCTGCACTCTGTACAGCCATAGCTTTTTTTTTTTTTAAGTAAATTGATACTTTAGCTAAAAGTGTACTCTAATTATATTTCATCTGTTTCTCAAGGGCTTTATTTATTTTTTTAAATTGTGGTAAAAGTCATACTTTGCCTATAAAGGTCCGTCTAGTCAAAGCTATGGCTTTTCCAATAGTCATGTATGGATGTGAGAGTTGGACTCTAAAGAAAGCTGAGTGCCAAAGAATTGATGTTTTTAAACTGTGGTGTTGGAGAAGACTCTTGAAAGTCCCTTGGACAGCAAGGAGATCCAACCAGTCCACCCTAAAGGAAATCAGTCCTGAATATTCATCGGAAGGACTGATGCTGAGGCTGAAACTCCCATACTTTGGTTACCTGAGGGAAAAGATCCTGATGCTGGGAAAGATTGAAGGCAGGAGGAGAAGGGAACAACAGAGGATGAGATGGTTGGATGGCATCACTAACTCGATGGACATAAGTTTGAACAAGCTCCGGGAGTTGGTGAAGGACAAGGAAGCCTGGCATGCTGCCATCCATGGGGTCACAGAGTCAGACAAGACTGAATGACTGAACTGAACTGAAAAGTCATTCAATGTAAAACATACTATTATAACCATATTTAACTATACAGTTCAGTGGCACTGAGTACATTCACATTATTGTGCAGCTCTCACCATTATCCATCTCCCGAATTTTTCACCTTCCCAAACTGAAACTCTGTCTCTGTTTTGATTCTTTGGAAAAAATTCAAATGGAAAAGCATATGGTGAATAAAAATTAGAGTTTTGAAAATAGGAAAAGCCAGAAATCTGCCAAGAGACTCACAAAATAATACTTGCCTGTTGGGCTTCCCACGGTCCAGGGTCCGACCTTGCAGGCAACTGCATGTGATCATGTCGGTTGGTTGCATCTAGGATGTTAACTGATCCTGCTGAAATTCCACAAGAGATTAAAAAGTATACATGAGAATGACTATTTATTTTACAGGGGAAATGTAACTATACAGGGATTAGATACTTGATCTTTTTTGTCAGCATATTCTCTCGTTTATGACAACTTCCAAGTTTTCCTCATTTTATAAGGTATTAAGGAAAAAGGCAATAAAATTAATGATTTTCAGTAATGGGTACAGCAAGGGCAACAGTGATGAATTGAACTATTGGCTGGCAGGCAGTGCCACCTTGTGGCAACTCCAAATGTCCACTGGTCAGCCGAGGTGGGAAAGGGTACATTCAGTGTGTGTGAGATGATGGTTTGAGTGTCTTTGTGAAATATGAAAGGAGCATTTGTGTAACAGGACAAACAGGAAAGACACAGGAAAGTCAAGGACTGCCTCTACTTTTTGCCTTGTATTCACAATTATTTAGACCTCTTAATGTTCTCCCTCCAGTCAAGTCGTGCTGGCCTCGGAAGCATTTGTCTTCTGAGCTGACTGCATACCTCTGAGCAGTTAATGTAATGTGTTTACATCTCCAAGTGAACGTTTATTTCCAAATGCTCAGAGGACAATTTACTGTGTCTCTGGTGTACAGGCCAAGTGACTTCCCCTGTTACAAGAGTCCAGGAAGTAGGGCTGGGCCAGAAATCTTGTGATGCTGTTGGAGCTGTACCACTGTACCATGCCAGGCCTGCTTCTTCCTGCATCTCTTGAACAATCCATGTGATTCTGCTCTGTCATCTTCTACCTCGCTCCCCTCAACTACCCCAGGGGCTGCCAGAGACCTGCTTCTCTCTCATTGTTTTCAGTTCTTGTTTTCTTTGCTTCATTTAAAAGAGTTGAATGACCTGGCTCATCCTCATCATTTCTCAACAGGTACCTAGCTACCTGCTACATGTCCACATGCCCGGCACTTGGGGATCAAGTTTCTGTTTAGACCTTGGGTGGCAGTTTGAGAACTGGACTGAACCTCTTTGCCTGTGTTTGGCATTTGATCATCTGTCCTGAGAAGACTACCCGGCTCTGACCTCCTCCCCTTGTCCCTTCTTATGCTTCTTCAATTCCCTTTCCTTTCAATTCCCTTCGATTCCCTTTCTCCAGACTTGCTCTTGGACTGATGTTCCAAGTGAAACACTCCAAATGCTTGCTGGGCAAACTCTGTACAGTCCCAGAAAACAAATATCCTTCAGGCCAGTCTGACCTAGTATTCCTTGACAGAGGCAACCTCATCTCACAGCATGGCTGGTTCTCCAATGCTGTGTTTAACATCACGGAGATGGTCACGTGCACTTTCCTGTCACAATAAAATAGGATCTGAGAGTGCCATTCCTACATGAGTCATTAGGAGACATAACACACTCAATTTAGTCTTCAGCTTAATAATTTGATTCCAATATTAAATAAATGGTGAATGAGATAAGTGATGAATAGAATAAATGAAGAATAAGGTGCATTTTTGGCATTGTAGAGGAAAATTAGGGGGAAATTATGCTCAGTTTTAGTGCACTCACATTTTTACATTAATTTATTACTTCTATCCACTGAGCATGTTTGCATGCTCCATTTAATTTCCTTTCCATAAGTGTATTCTATAGGGTAGGACATTCTGATAGAGGGTCTCCTGTGTTACTTGGCTTCTCTAACTTATATTTTGTCACTTCGTACCTCAAATTCTATGCCCCAGCAATAGGAATGCCATTTACTGTCTCAAACATGCCATGCTCTTTGTACTTCTGATTCTTCTCTCATTATGCCTGAAATAGTGCCTTTACTCTCCCCCACTTGTAACTGTTAGTCTGGTAATTTCTACCAATCCTTTACATTTTCCTCCAACAGTGTGGGAAAACATCCCTAAATCTCATGTCCAGGCAGGGTACCCTCATGTGCTCTCCAGATCAGAGCTTCCCAGGGTGCCCACCCCTGAGCGTGCTCAAACACTACTGCAAACCCAATGCTTTATGTAATTGAGGAGATTGGACCCATGTTTACTGTAACAGACAACACTTTTTATTTATTTATTGGCTATGCTGGGTCTTTTTTTTCTTTATTTTGCTTTGGGTCTTTGTTGCGGCACGGGCTTTTTCTAGTTATGGAGAGCAGGGGCGACTCTTTGCTGTGGTGCATGGGTTTCTCTTTAAGTAGCTTCTCTTGTTGCAGAGCAGGGGCTCTAGGGTATGTGGGCTTCGGTAGTTGAGGTTCGTGAGCTCTGGAGCACAGGCTCACTAGTCGTGGCGCCTGGGCGTAGTTGCTCCACGGCGTGTGGAATCTTTACAGACCAGGGATCGAACCCGTGTCCCCAGCACTGGCAGGCGAATTCTTGTCCACTGTGCCACCAGGGACGTCCTCAGGCAGCACTCTTGAGTACAACATTTTAAAAAAATTAAATAACTCTCCTCTTTAGCAGAGACTTATTGTTGTTGAGTATTTTTACAGTGTGCATATGCTGTCAAGGCAGCAGAAATTCTGAAACTGAATTATTATAGTGATATTTACAGTGAATGAGTGATTTTTTTCCTATTTTCTAAATTTTAAAAATATTAATACTGCATGTGTGGGGTTCAGAAACCTAAAGGCAAACTTGGGGAAAAGTCAAAAAATGAAAATTAAAATATTTGCAAAATTTTTCAGAACTTTGATTTGCTTTGACATTTGCTAGTAGGAGTGAATTAAAGATAAATGTCCCTAAACAACATTTTTGTTAATAGAATAATTATTTCTCTAAAAGTTTCTATAAATTACATGGCATTCATGCATACCTATATGGTTAAAGTGTGAAGATATGAATGGGGAAGGAAGGAACGTTTGGGTTGTTTCAACTGTATCTATGTTAGTTTTTTCCCCTAGTTTTATTGAGATATAATTGATACATAACATCATATAGTTTAAGGTGTACAACATAAGGATTTGATATATGTATGTATTGTGAAGTGACCAGCATAGTGAAGTTTAGTTCACCATCACTTCACAGAGTTACAATTTTTTTTCTATAATGAGAACTTTTAAGATCTACTTTCTTGGCAATTTTTAAGTATTGTCAACTATTGTCACCTTGCTGTACATTACATCCCCAGGAATTACTTATCTTGTAACTGTAAGTTTATACCTTTTAACTACCTTTATCCATTTCCCTGTTCCTCTGTAGTATTTTATTTCAGGTGGTGTAATGGATGAACCAGTGTTTATTATTCTTTTGAAAATTAGATTCAAAATCCATTTTTCCTTACTCCTCACTTAATACACTGAAAGTAGTGTCCAGTTAACAGCCTCCTCAGGAAGCATATGTCTTGCTCTTGCCATGCCCATGGCATTTTGTACTTCCCTCCTCTTGGTGCTGATGACATTGGATTGTGTTTTGATGGAGAAGTGTGCTTCATTTTCTCTGTCTCTCCCAGTGGACTGAACTCTTTGTTTTATTTTTGGCTACACTACGTAGCTTGTGGGATCTTAGTTTTCTAACCAGGGGTTGAACCTGTGCCCGTAGTAGTGAAAGCATAGAGTCCTAACCACTGGACTGCCAGGGAATTCCCTGGACTGTGAACTGTTAAGCACAGGGGTCATTGATTCCTCACTGCTCTCTCCTTAGCCCTATGTACAAGGATCACACAAAATTGGTGCTCAATAAATTTGTGGAATTGGCAGGTGGCTGGATGGATGTAAGGTGGGATGATGTCCTCTGAGCAGCCAGCTAAGCAATGCCAAAATTCTAGCCCATAGGTTTCAGCCACTGACTCCTCTCATCCTCTTTCCTCCTAAAAAAAATCCTCAAGGGGCTGTCTAAGTAATAGGTCTTATAGAGAACATACATACATGGAAAAACCGTGTCCACAGCTACAACTCCCTAAGGAAGAGCTCTCCTGGGGGTTCAGAGAGAGATTTCAGTTGCTCTCTGGGTGATTTTGGAGAGAAAGGGTAGAGATACTCCCATTTATTCATTACCTACCATATGATTCTTTCACATATAATGTTCTCATTGAGGGGTTCCCCAGGCGGCTTCCCAGGCAAGCTCAATGGTAAAGAATGTGCCTGCCAGTGCAGGAGACGCAGGAGACACCAGTTCAATCCCTGGGTCAGGAAGATCCCCTGGAGTAGGAAATGGCAACCCACTCCAGTATTCTTGCTTGGAAAATCCCATGGAGAGAGGAGCCTGGCAGGCTACAGTCCATGGTGTTGCAAAGAGTCGGACATGACTGAGAATGCACACCATTCTCATTTAGTTCTTACAACCATGCTGTAAGGTAGGTATCACTATTGCTATATGCACAGACGAGAAAACAGGGGTGCAGAGGGATGATGGATCTTGACCAGGTGCCAAGGTGGAGCCCAGGCTTACCTTCAGGTCTACCTGGCACCAAAGCACAAGTGTATTCCTTTATCACATACTCTGGGCTGTTAAGGACATGGGAGACTTTGACCTGAAATGAACTTTAGAGATTATCCATGTAATCCAGTTTTTGCTATTAAAATAATTTTTTTTTATAAAGAAGAGCTTTGTAACATTTCTCTTGCCAAATAGGATTTTGCCAAGAGAAATAAAGGATGCCCAATTATCCCTTAACTCTGTAATTGATTGAGCAACTCTTAAAATTAGCCAGGAACCTTTTTGGCCATATTGGATGAGTGAGGCATGCCCTGCCTTTTTACATATCTGGGACATGAATTCTGGCTTAGGTTCCCCTAGCACAGAGATTGCTTTTGTTCATCTCCAAAGGCAGCCCACTGGCCTCCTTCACTACTACTTCTGCTGCCAGGTCAACTTATTTACTTATTAACCAACGTTTATTGCACACTTGCTATCTGTCAGGGTCAGGACCAGGCATTTCACCTGAATCATCTCAGTTAATCCTAACTGTGACCCTATGAAGACAGGAATATAATTAACCCTATTTTATCCTTAGGAAAGAAAAAACTGATTACTCACAAAGACCGTAACTGGTAGATCTGGATTGGGATCCCGATCAGTGTGAATCAAGAACCCGCGTTTTCGCCAGTTTATGAGCTTGCCCCATAGGCAACAATGCAGTCATGCTGGTATGACATCAATACATTGATCTCTGAACACTGCATTACTGCCTCCCACTGGTCAGCGTTTCTATTGGTCTGAGTTGCATGTGACAGGTTGACTTTCTTTCTTTCTTAATAACAGATCTATGGTTTGTGGAACTATCAGGCACATGTACAAAATCACAAATCCCTTTCATAAGTAGAAAAGATTTCCTTTGTCTGAATTTTTAAAGCTTTCCTTAGAAAGACCCCTTTTGTTGAGCAAAGGCAGGTAATTTTGTTTTCAACACGGGCGCTGGGAAAAAGGAAACACAAATCCTTTAATGTTAGTGGCTGTTTCCAGATGGCTGTATAATCGAAGCAGAATGGTCAAGGGTGAAGCCATTTTTTGAAGATCTTTGTGAACAGGATTAATTTGGTGAGATTTATACCACATCTAGAACTTTTCCATCGCACATTGTTTGTTTTTCAATTAAGAGGAATTTATTTCTTAGGTAACACAAATATAAACAGACAGTAGGAAACACCCACAGGACTGAAACTGAAGAAGTAGTGGTGTAATGGAAACAGCTGTAGGAGAAATTTCTTGAAGCTCTGTTTATGATCACCTCCTTTTGGGAGATGAAGAAAGGAAAGCAGATGTCAGCCTGTGGGGTACTTTGCAGAGATTTGTTTATGATTATGTCATCCTGAGTAGAAGAACGAAAACAGATACTTACTGTTTAATTTGGAATGTGGGATCAATTGGGGATAATTTGGCATTGATGAGCAAGGCCTGGCCACACCGATTCTGAAACCAATACTAATGAAAGAAGGAAGATTAGTGAGAAACTGGTCCTGCTCACATGGACAGGAGAGAGAGAGAGTGTGTTGGTGTTAAGCCTTAAACCAGTTGGAAGTAGTCTTTTTTTTTTTTTTTTGTAGTGACATCTTTCAGGTTCAAGTTATAACTTCCCACATAGAAAAAAATAACCTGAATTGGGATTCAGTATCATTCCAGATTTAGTCTCAGAGGGTCACTAATATCCCCCCCATCCTGAGGAAGAATACCCAGCCTGTGAGTGTACCCTAGAAGCCAAGGGTCATGGAATGTGTGTTGGGTGGCGTGGGGGGAGGTGGGGGCGGGGTGGTGGGGTGAGGGGGGAGCAGGAAGGGGGCAGGGAGGAATGATGAGGAATAGGGCATGGGGCCAAAGACTTCTCTTCCATCTCTTTTAGCCTGTCACTTTTCTCTTTTTAAACACTCTACTGTTCTTGATTAGATCTTACTCTATGGGTGGGCTGAGGAGGATTCTTTTCATATCTATTCCACAGAAACACCTCCAGCCAATTTACAGATGCCATCTGCCATAAAGAACTAGAGAAATCAGGAGATGGCAGACCTTCTGCCTCTGCCTCTAACTAGCTGTTGATGCTGAGTAAGTCACTTAAAGTAAGTCCAGGCTTCAGATGTGTTGTCGGGAAAGGGGGTAGATTGAGCAAAGGATGATTTCGAAGGTCTTTGTCAATGCTGAAATTTATAGGGCCAGGGTGTCCCTATAAAATTCATTTGTGGTTTTTTTGTGTCTGCTCATAACTCATATTTCAACGGCCATTAATAAAACTTGGTAAAGGATGAAAATACAGTTATGGTGGTAAACGTGTCTACAATGGATGTTTCTGTTTGGAAGATTTCCCCACCTCATGTCACCTTGTCTAGCAATGAGGGAGTTTCTACATTCGCTAAGCTGAGCCTTGACAAATTTATATCTAGCTCCTTAAAAGAAAAATTTGTGGAGAACTCCTGAGAGTTTGAAACCTTTTTAGAGGGTCCTTAAAGTTATTCATTATAACTTTAAATGCAGCATTTATTAAATACTCTTATAGCCTTGGATAATCATTTAGGTATTATCGAATTTTAAGGAAATACAATGCTTAGTAAAACCTAAGTCTTTACATAATCACCTCTTTTACTTCATTATAACTTCTCTGTTTTTAAATCTGCCTTGCCTACTAAAGTATGAGCCCCTTGAAAGTACAAACCATATTCTGTTTCTCTTTCTATTCTCTATTACTGAGTATAGTATTCTTTTAAAAATTTTTTATCCATTTATTTTTGGCTGTGCTGGGTCTTCTTTGCTGCGTGGGCTTTTCTCTAGTTGCGGTGACTAGGGGCTGCTCTCTAGTTGTGGTGAGCAGGCTTCTCACTTCAGCGACTTCTCTTGTTGCGGAGCACAGGCTCTAGGCCACGTGGGCTTCAGTAGTTGCAGCTCCCAGGTTCTAGAGCACAGGCTCAATGCTCTGGTGCACAGGCTTAGTTACTGAGTGGCACATGGGATCTTCCTGGATCAGAGATCAAACCCATGCCTCCTATGTTGGCAGGCAGATTCTTTAACCCTGAGCCACCAGGGAAGCCCCCTGAGTATGGTATTCTCACTCAATAGTTGAATTTTGAATAAATGAAAATTAACTCACTGTCCATCCAGAGTAACAATTCAAACTTGAGTCATACCTTCTTCATGCATTAAGAAAAGCACAGTCTAGGGACTTCCCTGGCGGTTTAGTGGTTAGGACTCCATGATCATCAGGGGACATGGGTTCAATCCCTGGTCAGGGAACTAAGATCCCACATGCTATGCTGTGCCCCCAAAAGATAAAAAAAAAAAAAAAAGAGTACAGTCTTGTGGGACTCATGAGGTTCACCTGGAAGTCTTCTCAGCCTCTCCTCCCTCTTCATTCATACAACTGGTAGTGATGGAAGAGATGTAGTTCAGAAAGACTTACCAGATGATTATAATACACACATTTCCTATCTTCCAGAGTGAAAAAGAAGCGTGCATTCAAAAGTTGCACATTTCCTAGCCATTCCTGCAGTGGGCTCTAGCCTGTGGAGTTTGCAGCCTGCTGAAGAACACTCAAGACATGTGAGGCAGCACAATTGGTTGGGGTGGAGTGGAGACAGATTTTTTTCCTACTGCACAAGCCTGCATGGGAGCAGAGGAAGAAAAAAATAAAACGCCCTTCTTTGAATGCCTGCTCTCCTTCCTTGAAGGCAAGGAAACCATACACACCTAAACTGAAGTCTCATGCACCAGGAATAAGCACATTTTTAAGGACTCCTTGTTGATGCAACTGACAGACACACAGAGAAGAAAAAGGGGAGTAGACAACTATTTGATATTTATATATCAAAATAAATCAGCCACCTACCTTTCAAGCATCAAGTTAATATGAAACTGTTCACAAAGCAGTCTTGCCAAAAGGAGAAAATATCAAATATTTGGAAATATTCAACCCAAAATGAAACTGCACGAAGTAGAAACATTTGGACAGAGTGATGGTTGGAAACAAAGGGACATCCATGAGCTTCGTGGAGGTTTGAGATCTTCAGCTCAAAGACCTTCTCCTCGGAGGGCTTTCCCTGATCACCTGAACTAAAGCAGCCTGCTGGTTCTCAATCAGTGTATCTCATCGTGTGGCTCTGTTTTACTTTTTCCACAGCATACATCATCTGAAATTATCTTGTTTTTGTATTTGTTTTCTGTAGCGTGTCCTTAAGTGCAGGCATCCTGTCTTATTTTCCACTGTGTCCCAGCTCCTTGGCAGCAGTAAGTGCTCAGTAAATACTTATTGACTAAGTGACAGGGCAAATATTATGCATGGCTCACTGGAGATAGTTTGTCAAAACATTTTTCAAGATGGAAAAGTGTCAGAAAAAAATATTCACTCTGTTCAGGATTTGCCTCAAAAGAATGATTGGAGAATTGCCATAGTGTAGTTGTGAACAGCACAGAACCATCAGAATACCTGAATGTATCTCCTGTAGAACCTGGAGAAGCACCTACTAAGGATCTATCAAGTGAAAATTTTAGGATTTAGTTCAAGTTTGTGCTCATAGCATTAAGAACACATTATTTATTTTGAAACACTCAGGCAGTGGGGCCCAGAATGTAGCAGAAGAATGAGAGATGAGATTCCTTTTAAAATAAACGCCATGCTTAAAGAATGCCTATACTTACTAAGCTCAAAAAATATTTTCTTCTGTCTTCCATGAAAACATAAATCTATTCAAAGTCTTTAAAATGAAGGATGGCACATAATTTGTTCTCTTTGGTTGCTTTATACAACAGCACAGAGGGTGGAATCAAAGATGGTAGCTCTGATTCAAACTCTGCCACTCACTTGCTTGAGCAGATCACTTAATATCTGTTCACAATTAAAAAGACAGTAACGCCCATCAATATTCTTGCCCTTCCCAGAGTGGCTGTTACACTCCAGGCATGTAACCTGTCAGAAAGTGCTGAGTTTTAGTGCTAAATATTAAGGGTTATAAGGATAGTAGTTATTTTTTTACATTGATGATAAAAGGATGTGAAAACCTAAATAAAGAGATAAACTGAGGCAAGCTCAAATTACTAGAAATTGTATTGTGTTCACTGGTCAGGAGATGAGTCTCAGCCTTCTGTAAATCAGGCTTTTGGGTCTTAAGTTCAGTTTTTCTGAGGGCGAATGCATGAGAGTCTTCATTTCATATCCTCCAGTTCCATTTTAGATCAAGATCCTTTTACAGATGTGATATTATGACTTTGGTGGAGAATGTAATTCTATTTCAGTGGTTATAGCAAAACACTCAACTGCCAGAACTTGCAGTACTGCTTGTCTTCAAGAGCAAAGGAAGTGGTAAATGCAAGAAATGGTGACAGAATAGAAGCTGAAGTTATGGAGTCACTGCTGTGCTCAGGGGGTCAGATCTCAGCAGTGTGTTTATCAGAAATTTAGCAACTGGGAATAGATACCTAGAAATCTAATTATAAGATCTCTTATCTACAGTAAGAGAGCTAAATTGGAAAATCATCTCTTGATCCCTCCTACTTATTTCCATTAACATTCAAATAGTTAATCTTTTCCTACTCCACTCATTCTCTTCCAGCCTATCAAGGCTCCCTTCTCACACTAAAAAAAGCCTATTTTCCCTCATGAAAACTTACTTCATGAGCCATCAGCCTTCATGGTTTATAAGAAAATAGGCTAAAATGTTATTATCTTTGGATCGTAAGATTATGAGTAACATTTTCTTATTTTATTTTTCTGTACTACCAAATTTTCCGTAATGAGCATTTATTCTTTTCATGCTAAGAAGAAAAACAAGGAAGCAGATTAATTTAGGCAACATTACTCAAAGAGTATTTTATTTTAGATAATGCTAATCCTAGGAGATATCCTACTTTGGAGAAGGCAATGGCAACCCACTCCAGTACTGTTGCCTGGAAAATCCCATGGACGGAGGAGCCTGGTGGGCTGCAGTTCATGGGGTCGCAAAGAATCGGACACGACTGAGCGACTTCACTTCTACTTTTCACCTTCATGCATTGGAGAAGGAAATGGCAACCCACTCCAGTGTTCTTGCCTGGAGAATCCCAGGAACGGGGGAGCCTGGTGGGCTGCCGTCTGTGGGGTCGCACAGAGTTGGACACGACTGAAGCGACTTAGCAGCAGCAGCAGGAGATATCCTACAGACCAAATTATTTATTTATTTACTTGGTTGATCTGGGCCTTTGTTGCTGCTTTCTCTAGTTGTGGTGAGCAGGGGCTACTCTGTAGTTGAGGTGCTCGGGCTCCTCACTGCGGTGGCTTCTCCTGTGGAGCACTGGCTATAGGCATATAAGCTTCAGTAGTTGCAGCACGGGGGCTCAGTAGTTGTGGCTCCCAGGCTCTAGAGCACAGGCTCAATAGTTGTAGTGCATGGGCTTAGTTATTTCTGTGTGGGATATTCCTGGACCAGGGATCAAACCTGTGTCCCCTGCTTTGGCAGGCAGACACTTTACCACTAGACCACCAGGGAAGTCCCCCAGATCAAATACTTTTGGGAAATACTAGATACTGTCTCCTTTTGGGAGAGTCCCAAACACAGTATATCAAATATTTGTCAGATTCTGTAATAGAGAAACCTACTTTGCTTAATCCAGCATTTCCCCATGTTTTCCAATAAGTCATGTTTTTCATGCAAAATCAATAAACATTTTGTGAAGTTAGTGACCCGCAAAATATCTTTCTGGGAAACATAGGTGACTGGGAAAGACTTTCTTTTTCTGAGCAAGAGAAAAACATGGCTTTCTCACCCAGTATCCATGGATCATTTGAGGATTTCACAGGGGAGCTTCAGGCAGGAACCACCAGCCCTGGAAACTATATGCACCACATTGAGCATGTGGACATATTTTTGCTTTCTTCTGGGAGAAAGGGTGAATAATACTCATTATATTCTCAGGCATTCAATCCTGAAAAGATAAAGGCCCATAGACATAAAGTAAAATCAGTTTCTCAACATCTGTCACTTTTTTAAAAAATTTATTTATCTATTTTTTACTTTACAATATTACATTAGTTTTGCCATACATTGACATGAATCCGCCATGGGTGTACATGTGTTCCCCTTCCAGAACCCTTGTCCCACCTCCCTCCCCATCCCATCCCTCTGGGTCATCCCGGTGCACCAGCCCCGAGCGCCCTAACATCTGTCACTTTTGCTGGTCACATTTTGCCATCACAACAAAGCAGAAAGATCAAGAAATTTGTTGCCATATTTAGCAAAACAAAACAAATAGGGTGTCCAGATAAATTTTAGTAATTTCAGATAAAAAGTGGACAGTTTTTTTTAAATATAAGAATGCAAAAAAAAAAAAAATGCAGTATCTGGGACATCCTAATGCTAAAATTATTTGTTGTTTATCTGAAATTAAAATTAAGCTGAGCATCCTGTATTTTAGCTCACGGCCTCAGTTGAATAAAAATTTACTAACTCTGGGGTAAGGAACAGACTATGAGAAATGCCTTTCTACTCAGTGTAGTCTATGGACCATTAACATCACCTGGAAGTTTACTAGGAATGCAGACTCTCAGGTTCCACCAGCAGATTTGCTGAGTCAGAATCAGGGTCAGACTTGTATCAAGAGTGTTCACTTGTTAAAGTTTGAGAAGTCATAATGTAAAGAATTCCTGACTTGATGGTTTTCAACTTTGGTTGCACATTGGAATCACCTGGAAGCTTTGAAAAATATGCCTGCCAGGACTCATTCCAAAAGCATCAATTTACTTGATCTGAGGTTCAATCCATGTATTAATATTTTTTATTAAAGTACAGTTGATTTACAACATTACATTAGTTTCTGTGTGCATGCATGCTAAGTTGCTTCACTCGTGTCTAACTCTATGTGACCCTATGGACTATAGCCTGCCAGGCTTCTCTGTCCATGGGATTCTCCAGGCAAGAATACTGGAGTGGGTTACCACTCCCTTCTCCAGGAGATCTTCCCAACCCAGGGAATGAACACACATCTCTTATGTCTCCTGCATTGGCAGGCGGGTTCTTTACCACTAGCGCCACCTGGGAAGCAGCCAAGTGATTAAGTTACATATATGTGTGTGTGTATGCTCAGTCACTTTAGTTGTGTCCGATTCTTTGTGACCATGTGGACTGTAGCCTACCAGGCTTTCTGTCCGTGGGGTTCTCCAGGCAAGAATACTGGAGTAGGTTGCCATGCCCGCCTCTAGGGGATATATATATATATAGTCTTTTTTTTAATATTCTTTTCCATTATGGTTTATGATAGGATATTGAATATACTCCCCTGTGCTATACAGTAGGACCTTGTTGTTTATTTTATTTGTAGTAGTTTGTATCTGCTAATCCCAAACTCCTAATTTATCCTTCCTCCACCCCCTTTTTTCTTTGGTTACCATAAATTTGTTTACTACAGACATTCATATTTTTTAACATCCCCTTACCTCCACCCCAAATGATTCTAATGTGTAGCTGCAGTTTAAATGACCAAAATATATTTCTCATATGTACATTTGATCTTCATCCATGGTTCCTAGCTCATAGCTCCCCAAACTCCTGGAATTTCCTGACCAAAAGGAGCAGTAGGAGCATCTTCTGTTATATTGATCAGCCTCTTGGCCTCAGTTCCTGAAACTGCTTCAGAGCCATGAAGGTGGTTTGAGTTTATTTGTAATAAACCCCTTTCCAACACAATTGGGTTTATGTTAGTGAGGTGACATTTAGAAGTTATCTCAGGATGGGGGCTGGTTGCCAGGAGAACCAACCTCGTGATTAGAGTATTGGAAATCCCTCCTCTGATCTTATTGACCTTCAGGGAAGGGAGAGGGACTGGAGGTTGAATCCATCTTCAATGGCCAAAGATTTAATTAATCAATCATGCCTATGTAATAAAGGTTCTATAAAAATCCAAAAAGAGAGGGTTCAGCAAACTCCTGGATAGGTGAACATGCAGAGATGTGAGGAGAGTGGGCATTACTCACACAGCATGAGCTTTGAGCCCCTCTCACATCCTTGGCCCTGTGCATCCCTTCTGTCTGACTAAGTTACATCCTTTTAAAATAAACTGGTAATATGGTAAGTAAAGGTCTTCCCTGGTGGCTCAGTGATAAAGAATCCACCTGCCAATGCAGGTCCAATCCCTGGGTTGGGAAGATCCCCTGGAGAAGAGAATGGGTACCCATTCCAGTATTCTTGTCCTGGGAAATCCCATGGACAGAGGAGCCTGGTGGACTACAGTCCATGGGGTTGCAAAAGAGTGGGACACAACTTAGTGACTAAGTGACAACAGCATGGTAAGTAAAATGTCTCTGAGTTTTGTGAGCTGCTATAGAAAATTAATTGAACGTGAGAAGGAGGTTGTGGGACTTTATATACAGTCAGTCAGAAATTCGGGTAATAGCCCCACCGTCTGGCGTTGGGAGTAGGGGTACATACAGTCTTGTAGGATGGAGTCCTTAATCCGTGGGATCTGGCGTTATCTCCAGGTAGTTAGAGTAAGCATTGCGTTGAACTGTAGGACACACCTTTCTGGTGTCAAAGAATTGCTCATGGGCATGGGGAGCCTCTCCACCACCTCACCGAACATTGAGTGTGGAAACTTAGTAGTCAAGTTGGCACCTTTACATAAAGCTAGGGGCCCTAACCAAGGTGAGGACTTTATCAGAACCACTTGTGGAGAGTTTCCCACCATTTCTGTGCCCAACCCAGGTCAACTGAACCAAAATCTCCAGGTGTGACTGTGATGTTAGAAAGCAACACTGCCATACTCTCTCTCACAGTTGAGAAACATTAATGTTGAGGGCACCCTAAAATGGAGTTATAAGGCTGCTCTCTGGCCTCCAGGATCCTGAGGGAAGATGGTCCATTCACAGGAGCTCAGCATTCAACTTGGGTTAGGTTTGGTTTTCCTTCTGTTTTCCTGGCACCCATAGAACCACAGGTGGGAGGACGCAAAAGACAAGGCAGGATGGCCTTGCCCACTAGAAGGAACGTTATGAGAGTTCTAATTTCTACGAAGAATTGCTGTGTTCGACTTTTCATGACTCCATGGACTGTAGCCCAGCAGGCTCCTCTGTCCATGGAATTCTCCAGGCAAGAATACTGAAGTGGATAACTGTTCCCTTCTCCTGGGGATCTTAGTACCTGAGGATGAAGGTGTTCACTGTCTGCTGCCAGATGAAGTCATTCGTTTTGACTCTGGGGATGTAAAATGGCATCCTACAAGCCTATTCAAAATACTAAGTGAATTATGAAAATAGTTATAGCAGAAGTGGGGAATGATTTAAATAATTCTGAGTTACATTATCCAGGGCAGGCAGTGATTTGTTCGCCTGCAGATAATGTAAAACACAGCTGCAGAGAATGACATAAAGTGATTGCCGGGCTTGGGATCTCTGGGCTCACAAATAGGCTAGGCAGGAACTATTAAATCTTAGCCTTCTCTCTCTCTCCAGCAGCATGTGGTAATTGAGTGCAAAGCTTGATAAGAGGGAGGCAGAATTTTAGTCAAAAAAAAGAAATCTCTAAATCTTATTAAATCTTATGCATTTCACCCAAGGTTGAGCCTGCAAGATATCTTTTTTTTTTTGGCTTTGTTGCAAGGCTTGTGGGATCTTAATTGCTGGGCAGGAACTGAACCCTGGCCCTTGGCACTGAGAACTTGTATCCTAACCCCTGGGCCACCAGGGAAATCCTGTCTTTGTCCTTTAGATGATTATTTTACAACTTCTTTTGGAAGAAATTTAATATGAATTAACATTTATCTCAGCCTTGGATTTGTTTTCCTACTGGTTAAAAAAAATAAATGCTTGATTTTTCTCGAAGAGGATGAGAACTGGGTGTAAATTCAGTACGAGCTGAGAAGTTATCTTTGATAAAATCCAACAGGTCTATTTCATGGGCAAATGATCACTTCAGTGGCTCAGCTGGTAAAGAATCTTCTTGTCTGGAGAATTCTATGGCCAGAGAAGCCTGGTGGGCTACAGTCCATGGGGTCACAAAGAGTTGGACATGACTAGGTGACTACCACTTTCACATGGCCTGGGAAGCTTAATGGTAGCCTGGAGCTAAATGGCAAGTTCATCTGGTTGCTAACATTGACACAAGGCAGCCTTTGGGCATCCAGTTCAAAAGAGGCAAGCTGGTCTTTTATTCTTTTTTAGAAGGTCCAGAGAGGATTTCCCTCAAGGCTGAAATGTTGGAGAATTTTATTCAGGTAAAATTCACTGCAGTTCATTCTCTCTGCATTCTGCTAAACCCTCCAGTTTTAACATGCGTAGGAATCATCTGGGGATCTTCTTAAAATGCAATTTTAAAAAATTTTTTATTTATTTTATTGGAGTGTAATTGCTTTACAATGTTGTGTTAGTTTCTTCTGTATAAAAAAGTGAATCGGCTATATGTTTACAAATATCCCCTCCCTCTTGAGCCTCACTCCTGAAATGCAGTTTCTGATTGAGTAAATCTGATGTGTGGCCTGAGAAGGTAGAGGTCTAACAAGCTCCCAGCTGAGGCCTGCAGGCCACACTGTGAGTAGCATGACCATAGAAATTTTGTTTTAAGCCATGTGTATTAGGGTTTTCCAGAGACAAAAGCAACAAGGTTGAGATGTATATACATAGGCAGTCATACCAGGTTTTATTACACTTTGCTTTATTGTGCTTCACAGATGATGGTGTGTTTTTTTTTTTCCCATACAAATTGAAGGTTTGTGGCAACCCTGCATTGAGCAAGTCTATTGGCACCATTTTTCCTACAGGATTAGCTTACTTCATATCTCTGTCACATTCTGATATTTCTCACAAGATGTTAAGCTCTCCACTGGCAAAAAGATGAAAACTCATTGAAGGCTCAGTGATGGTTAGCATTTTTTAGCAATAAGATTTTTAAATTTGGTATGTATGTTTTCTTAGACACAATGCTATTGCACACTTACTAGACTACAGTATAGTGTAAACACAGCTTTTATATGCACTGGGAAACCGGAAAATCTGTGTGACTCACTTTCCTGTGATATTCACTTCATTGCAGTGGTCTGGAACTGAAACCACAGTATCCCTGAGGTATGCATGTGTATTGAGAGAGAGGTATTTATTTTAAGGAATTGGCTCATGCGACTGTGGGGGTTGGCAAGTCCAAAGTCTGTAGGACAGACACACTGGAAATTCGGGCAGGAATTCATGCTGCAGTCTTGAGGCAAAATTTCTTCTCCAGAAAACCTCAGTTTTTGCTTTTAAGACCTTTCATCTGGTTGCCTGAGGCCCACCCACATTATTGAAAGTAATCTACTTAAGGTCACCTGAGTATAGATGTTAATCACATCTACAAAATACCTTCATAGCCACACCTAGATTAGTATTTGATTTAAAAATAGCTATAGCCTAGCCAAGTTGTCCCATAAAACTGATCATCATACTTTGGCACCCTTTAAAGGACAGTTTCAACTGCCCTTTAAATTTTATCTATAAAATTAAATTTTATAGATATAGATTTAGATTTTGTAGATATAGATATAGGTTTATTTGCTTTTATCTATAAGCAAAACAGATAGAAGCAGAACTGCTCTGGTTCATTTAGTAATGGGCACCCTAGAGGCTGGCCTCTCGTTCCTCAGACTCCTATCCCTTTCCAGATCCTGCCTCCTCCTTCTCCAATGGCGCTTTAAGAAACATAGTTTCTGAACCATTGCCATATATTTCTTCATCTGTAAAATGAAGATAGTGCTTGGTTTGGGATTAAATTAGGACACCTGAGTAAACCCATTTAGTGCAATGTCTGGCATGTTTGTAGGAATTTTATACATGTTAGCAACTTCTAAGTATTATTATCAATCAGAACAATTGAAAAATAACCTTTCTTGCCAAGAAAGAACTTGAAATATTTTGATATAAGGCTTGGTGTTTGACAGTGAAGTATTTCTGTCTCTCTCCTTTTGCTGCTTACCTGATGGCCAAGTGTACCAGCTCCTTTATCCTCAGCCCCAGCTGAGCTTCCAAATGGAAGATGTCTCTGTGGGCCCAGCACTGGGACAAGCTATCAGAACTGCAGTGAGAAGGTCAAAAGTTACTGCTTAGATCCCTTTACTACTTCTTGACCAAGAAAATGGCTTCCCCAGCTGGCTCAGCAGTAAAGAATCTGCCTGCAATGCAGAAGACGCAGGAGAGGTAAGTTCAATCCCTGGCTTGGGAGATTCCTTGGAAGAGGGCATGGCAACCCACTCCAGTACTCTTGCCTGAAGAATCCCATGGACAGAGGAGCTTGGCAAGCTACAGTCCGTGGAGTCGCAGAGTCAGACAGGACTGAAGCAACTGAACACATATGCATGATCAAGAACCTAACTGGTTTGTCTTAGCTGGTGGCTGGAGAAAGTAAACCCTACATCTTAACTTCAGGGGCAAAGAAATAGAGTGGCTGCAACTTTGCAATTTCCTGTTATGTGAAAAACACAGTTCTCTTCAGTAGTTTCCTTAGAAATTAAAATTTGAAAAGCAAAAGAAGTTAATTTCTGGAAGGGTCATTTTGTCTAGAAATAATGGAGAAGAGAATACAAATGTGCTTAAGAAACAAAAAAAAGGCTGAAGCTTATAAGAGGCCTGGAGCACCATGAATTTAAAAAGCGATGTGGAACAACAGAGAATTTTCCTTCTCAAAACTGGGCTAATAAAGTTACGAGATTGTATTTTAACTGTATATTTTATAAAATCATCCAAGAACTTGGAAACAAAGTTATATATTTTCTGTTTGTTTCAGTAACAAGTGAAGACAATGTATTTTCTTTGATTTCTTTGGTATTAATGATGCATGGGGTACAAGAGCCTCCAGCTCACTGCACCACAGCTCCATTAACTCTTACTGTAAGAAAAGCAGTGAAAAAAAAACCAAAACAGAACTCCTCAACTCTGCTAGTAAGGTAGCAAATATAACTTGTAGACATGCTAGGAATAGTTCCTTTGGGTATGATATTACTAGCTTCCTGATGAGAGCTATAGCTTACATGAAGTGCCTTAAAGTTTCTATCAATGTAACAGACATTTCTTATCTGTATTTAATATTAACTGTTGCTCTAGTTAAAGCCAAAACATTTTTTTAAAAAGCTGTATGGAGGCAGGGTGGAGTGAGTAGTTATACCAATGCTTTAGTTTTAGACAGATTTGGGTTCAAGCTCAAGTTCTAATTAGTTACTGTGTGGCTTTGGGCAAGTTTATGAACCCCCCTAAGCTTTATTTTCCTTGTACATAAAATGTAGTAATACTTTATATGATTGTTTTGAGGATTAAAGAAAGTGAAGTGTGTAAGCACTCAATAAATGTACAACATAACCCTCTGGGTTAAGGAGAAAAGAGACAAGGCCAGGCCAGGTCCTCTCTGGGATCATCAGGCCATGGTCCCCTTGCTGCTGCTGCTGCTAAGTCGCTTCAGTCGTGTCCGACTCTGTGCGACCCCATAGACGGCAGCCCACCAGGCTCCGCCATCCCTGGGATTCTCCAGGCAAGAATACTGGAGTGGGTTGCCATTTCCTTCTCCAGTGCATGAAAGGGAAAAGTGAAAGTGAAGTCGCTCAGTCGTGTCCGACTCTTAGCGACCCCATGGACTGTATCTTACCAGCCTCCTCCATCCATGGGATTTTCCAGGCAAGAGTACTGGAGTAGGGTGCCATTGCCTTCTCCGCATGGTCCCCTTAGGACACCACAAAAAAGTTCTACGAGATTAAGTGAATCACATGGGATCCTGTTTAAATCATTCTAGGGGCCTATTGGGATGAATCCTCCTATACCTGTAATAGCATGGGCAAGGTCTTTTTTGTAAGTCACAGTACTCTGTAAAATAGAGTTACATCATCTACCTCATAGGGATTTTTCCTTAAATTTTTAAAAAAATTTAGATTTAGAGAAAAGTTTCAAAGTCAGTATGTAGTTTTCCCTTAGACCTCTAGTTAATTTTGCTCCATCATTTATATCTTACATTATCACAGAACGTCTTTCAAAATAAGCAAGTGGATGTTGCCATGTTGTGCTAAGTCGATTCAGTCGTGTCCTACTTTGGATTGTAGCCCACTGAATACTGGAGTGGGTTACCATGCCCTCCTCCAGGGGATCTTCCCAACCTAGGGACTGGACCCTTATCTCTTAGGTCTCCTGCATTAGCAGGCGGGTTCTTTACAACTAGTGCCACCTGGGAAGAAGTAGATGTTGATACTTTACTATTAAGCTCCGGGTTTTGTTTTGATTTCCCCTATTTTTCCACTGATGTCCTCTTCACATTCCAGGATCCAATCCAGGAAGCCACATTGCATTTTGTTGTCTTGTCCCCAGCCTCCTCTGATCTGTGATAGTTTCTCAATCTTCCCTTAGTTTCCATGACCTTGATGGTCTTGAGGAGTATGGTATCCTGAAGAATGTCCCTCAGTCCAGGTTTTTCTGATGTTTCTCTCAGGACTGGACTGGGATTACCTCATAGTGTCTTTGTGGGGATTTACTGAGAAAATCTGTAAAGCACTTAGGATCCTGTTTGGCAGGTATTTGTCATTAACACTGTGCATTTTTAAATGCACAGAGTTGAGGTCAAGAAAGGAGACTCTACAGCCTAGAGCCTGGGTCTAGGTCCTGCTGCTTCTGTTGCTGTCTGGATAAGTGACCCTGGGCACATATTTAACCTCTCAGTTTTCCTCATCTACACGTAAGGATGATAGCACTGTCCTCATAGGCTTGTTGTGAGGACTGAATTGATATACATGTGAGTTTATAAAGTGCTTATTACATTCTGGTCACTTTGTTGTTATTCAGTAACTAAACTGGGTCTGACTCTTTGCAACCCCATGGACTGCAGCATGCCAGGCTTCCCTGTCCTTCATTATCTCCCTGAGTTTGCTCAAACTCATGTCCATTGAGTTGGTGATGCCATACAGCCATTTCATCCTCTGTTAACCACTTCTCCTCCTGCCCTCAGTCTTTCCCAGCATTAGGGTCTTTTCCAGTGAGTTGGCCCTTTACATCACGTGGCCAAAGTATTAGGGCTTCAGGATCGGTCCTTCCAATGAATATTCAGGATTGATTTCCTTTAGGATGGACTGGTTTGATCTCCTTGCTGTCCAAGGGACTCTCAAGGGTCTTCTCCAACACCACAGTTCAAAAGCATCATTTCTTTGGCACTCAGCCTTCCTTATGGTCCAACTCTCACATCTGGACATGACTATTGTAAAGACCATAGCTTTGACTATATGGCCCTTTGTTGGCAAAGTGATGTCTCTGCTTTTTAATACACTGTCTAGATTTGTCATAGCTTTTCTTCAAAGCAGCAAGTGTCTTTTAATTTCATGGCCTCAGCAATTGTCCACAGTGATTTTGGAGCCCAAGAAAATAAAATCTGCCACTGTTTCCACTTTTTCCCCATTTATTCGCCATGAAGTGATGGGATCCTATACCATGATCTTAGTTTTTTGAATGTTGAGTTTTAAGCCAACGTTTTCACTCTCCTCTTTCACCTTCATCAAAAGGCTGTTTAGTTTCTCTTTGCTTTCTGCCATTAGGATGGTATCATCTGCATATCTGAGGTTGTTGATATTGCTCCCTTTACTTTTTACTCTTAGTCACAGTAATAATGTGAGGCCCTCTCTCTCTAATTCTTCTTCAGGGTAATTCTGAATCTTCATCTCATCATTATATACAGTGGCTAAGCTTTGTGAATATTCAGTCCTGAATATTCATTGGAAGGACTGATGTTGAAGCTGAGACTCCAATACTTTGGCCACCTGATGCGAAGAGCTGACTCATTGGAAAAGACCCTGATGCTGGGAAAGATTGAAGGTGGGAGGAGAAGGGGACCACAGAGGATGAGATGGTTGGATGGCATCACTGACTCAATGGACATGAGTTTGGGTAAACTCCGGGAGTTGGTGATGGACAGGGAGGCCTGGCATGCTGCAGTCCATGGGATCGCAAAGAGTTAGACATGACTGAGAGACTGAACTAAATTGAAGCTTTGTGAAACATCATGTGCCCTGAGGGTGTGATGCTAAAATCTCAGCTTCTTTGTACACCAGTGGGAATTGAATCTCAGAGACAGAAGTTTGAGTGGAGTGGAAAAGGATAGTTTATTACTTTGCCAGGCAAAGGCAGACGTAGCATGCCCTGCCTCAAAAAAAAATGTGTCCCCACTTGGAGAAGATAGCAAGAAGTTTTATAGTGATGGTTCAAGGAGGGTGTGACCAGCTCATGGACTTTCTTCTGATCTGTTGATGGTAAGGTAAGTAGGAGTCAGCATCATCAATCTTCAGGTTCCAACACTTCTGGAGTCTGCATGCTTGTGCACAGCATACAGTCATGAACTTCTACCACCCAGTGGGTATTTCAGTATCTGCAAGGCACCTCAAAGATATTGTTGTATGTATCAATTGATGGGGAATCAGGACCTTGCCCCAAGGCTGCACTATTATTTCTCTTGTTTGTTTTTCCCCCGGTCTTGCATCCCCTCCCTTCTCTAATTACCAATGGCTTAAATCTGCCCATTGGCACTCAGAGAAGGTCATGGAGGCTGAATGAAGACTACTTCCTATAATGAAAAGAATTGAGGACACAGAAAGTCTTTGTGCCCAGGAGCCCCACAGGGTCCTGCTCGGTACCAGGTATATGACCCCAAGTGTCAGTGTGAGGGAACACAGGTCCTTGGGCACTTGCAGAATCACAAGAAACATCTTTCAATAGCAGTCTTTGTTACCAAGCCCAAGCTTGCTCTGCTCACCATATGATAAGCCAATAAATCCGAGATCCAAGAGAAGAGGTCTTGAGGCAAGGAACATGACTTTATTGAGAGAGCTGGCAGATGGAGAAGATGGCAGACTAATGTCTCAAAGTAATTATCATTTTTTTTAAAATGCAGACTATTTTAAAAGTCTTTATTGAATTTGTTACAGTATTGCTTCCATTTTATGTTTGTTTGTTTTTTCCTTTGTCGAGAGGCATGTGGGATCTTAACACCTAGCCCAGGCATCGAGCCCACACCCCCTGCATTGAAAGAGGGTCTTACTCACTGGACCACCTGGGAAGTCCCTCAAAATAACCATCTTGTCTTGATGCCCGGTTCTTTTATGGATCAGAGATGGGAGAAGTGAGGAGACAAAGTAAAAAGACCATTTAATTCTTGCAAATATCTCCTAGAATGGGAAGACTCAGTCAGGGAGATGTGTTAGTTTCACTTCCTTACACTCATTTCATGGGTGGTGTGAAGTGGAGTATCTACCTGTCATATCAATAAACAAAGATGCCACAGCTATCTTCGATTCCAACCCCCCGAATGTGAATTTCTGAACCACACCAGGGGTAAGCAGCAGATAAAGGGTACCATCTCCTTCACAAAGAACTCAGTGTCACAGCCCTTCACAGGAGGGCAGGACCAAGCTATCTCCCTGTGAGCCAAACAAAGGCACCCAGTCAGGCAGAGGGAGGCGGGCAGAGCTCCCTGAGTTAAGCCAGTATGTATACCTATAATAACAAGAGCAGACAAAATAAGAATTAAAGTCACAGAAGCAGATCCACTATGAAGTCAAAATTAACCTTCCCAGTTACATCACACTCCCCGCTGAATTGTTTCCCTGTCAGTCCTATTCATGGGTAAGACCAGATGAATAGGTTGGAGACTTTGTCTTTCAGGGAGGGTCCTGAATCAGGCAAACAACAGGAGCCTGGAGGGGACAGCGGTGAGGAGCAGGGCCTTCTGTTGCAGGACAGGGAGACTGGGCTCCACGAGGTTACCACACGTCCTCTGATATCATTAAGGTCAGACTTCACAGAGGGTTCCCTTATTCCACACACACAGAGGATGACTCAGTTACTCCACAGGGTGCTTTAGCTAATCCTAGAACAACCTTCTAAAATTAAGCAATTAAAGATTTCACCAGAATGAAGTGTCTGAGTGCATGATTTAACAAAGTGGATCAAATGGGATGTTAAAAGAAAAAGAAAGTAGGGGGAAAGAGTGACACAATAAGCCTGGGAAGAAAAAGAAAATTGAAACCAATCACCCTCTTCCCACTTCCTGCTGTCTCATTCTTGTGGTGCCTTTTTGTCTAGTCTTATTTGTCTTACTTACATGATAATCCCCTTGGGCAAGATGGGTGTCACCTCAGTTTCAGTGCAGCTCTAACACTGAGTGATTCCTTGGATGTTAAAAATAGCGATAACAATTGCATCACACTGGGTTACATCAGAAGGCATCTTCTTTACTTCTTAATACTTTATCTAAGATTTTGATCTCAGATATCTCAGTAGGTGAGTGAGTGATAGGTATTTTTTTATTTAACAAATACCGAGAGCATACCAGGGGCCAATCACTGTTCTAGACACTTGGGATGTCTCTAGTACAAAACAGACCAAGATACATGCTCTGACATGCTTACTTCTTAGAGGGGAGAGACAGAGCATTCATAAGCAAAAAAAGTATAGTTTATGGTTGCCTGCATTCGTATTAGGTTGCTTCAGTTGCATCTAACTCTTTGCGACCCCATGGACTGCAGCCCGCCAAACTCCTCTGTCCATGGGATTCTCCAAGCAAGAATACTGGAATGGGTTGCCATGCCCTCCTCCAGGATATCTTCCGAGCTAGGGATTCAACCTCCTGTTCTTATGTCTTCTGCATTGGAAGGTGGGTTCTTTACCACTAGTGCCACCTATGCTTAGAATGTGATAAGTGTGATGGAAAAAAGAACAAGAGGGGAATTGGGACTTGTGGCTTGGAGGGGTGCGTTCTCAATTCTCCTTATTTGCCAATGAATTTGAATTGGGCTGAATTTGGGGAAAAACACTCCGCCCTTTTCTCAAGCTCTGCTGTAAGTTTTGTCTAGCTGTCTCTAACCCTTTTCTGTGTACTCCCTTTCCTTTTTTTTTTTAATGGAAAGAATCTTAAATGCAGTTAAGCACTCTTCTCTGGAGCCCAAGTTCTGCTCAGTGGCATCCTTCTCTCTTTGGAACCTTCGGCAAATTAACTTCTCTCTGTTTTGACTTCCCTATCTTTAAAATGTATCTGCCTCACAGAGTTGTGGAGGGGGTTTAATGTGTTACTAAAAGCTGTTTAGAATAGTGGCTGGCATGGAATAAGCACTCAGATGTTGGCTTAAAAAAGTGTCTGTGTGTTGTGTGGTGGGGGAGGGTCATGAGTAGCAAAGTCTTGGCTGTTTGGAAAATGATGGGCAGCATGAAGTCTATGAAGATCTATTTCTATCCCTAAACACCTGTAAACCCAGCTACATGGAACTCCCTTCATCAGGAACCCAAGATATGAACTTGATCTCTTCTGCCTTGTGCATTCAGCAACTTTATTAAGACTCTTAATATCACATTCAAGGTCAGAGGCTGCTTCAAAAATGAGTAAGAATGGCTCCTCTCATATCTCTTGGTTAATTTCCAAGAAACACTCTTCTTTCCAGATAGTTTTTTTGTATTTTGTTTTTACAAATTTTCAAATTATTCTTTCATTTTATATTAATTTTAATCACACCAAAAATTGGACTTTTGCTTTGTTGTGTAGCTGCCTGAAACACTCATCACTTTGGTCTTTTTTTAGGCCATCCTATTCTGATGTTGTTTGGCCTGTACTTTGTTACTATTAACAACCACATCCCATACCTTCCTTTCATAAAACAAGTAGCAAAAACAAAATATTGAAGAGGGATGCAACAGGCCAAACCGTTTAAGGTCAGAGAAAACACACTTTCACCTATTGTTGAGGGTCTCTACAAATCTAGTTTCCTCTAAAGCAGAGAATGCAAAAGCTTTGAAAGCAAAACTCGAAGGGATGGCTGGAGGATTCGTGCAAATACTATCAAACAAACTCAATATTTCTAGGCAATTTCCCGGGGTAACTTATTTCCTGAGTGCTGATTCTCAAGGACTCTCCCATAGTAAATTATTAAGCTTAGTGAAAGGTCTAAGATCAAGATAAAAGAAAAAGAATGTTATTTAAAGTGGAAGGTCAAACACATATAATGCATTTCCCATGATATGGATATCTATCTTTTATCATGATGACAAGAACAAGGAGTTGGACACACAAAATGTAGCCCCTAGTACTCACACAGGTGCTACCTTAACCTTGTCTCAAGAGCAAGAAGTGCTCTTTGTCAGCTCCAAGTTTTCAGAGCAGGTTGTATAGCATTTGGTCAGTCTTGCTTAAAGATTTCACTGAGCTTGTACCCCATTTTCCAATAATTGATTCCTACCTGGGTTTCTAACATGGGATGCTGGGTCCTCCCACGCCCTCCCAGAGGCTGGTGTCCTGACAGTCTTGGTGGAGGCACTGGGACTGAGGCTGCCTAGATCTTCCCACAATGCAGACTCTATCACTCTTCTGTCCACCTGTCAGGACTTCTTCCTATCCTGGACCTCTCCAAGCAACACTCTGCCATCTTAAACCACCTCCTGCCACCTAAATCTCCAGATAACATGCTCCGCACTCTGTACCTCCTTTATTGCACATGTGTCTCAACTCCTCCTTCTCTGACTGATTCCACCACCACCAAGTGTCCATCCTGAGCCGAGAACTTTTTATATGTATAAAAAGTTCAATTCTGATCCTGAACATTAGGACATCTTTCTCATGAGGCTGTCATGAGGATTAAATGAATATATGCCTTGGGATGAGACCTTGGATGAAATCTGAACCATGAGGACTTACCTGTGGAGGAGGGATGGTGACATTCCAGATAAAGGGGACAGCTAGATAAAGACCAGACACTAGTGTCCACACTGCCTGGAGGCCCCTGGGTGCCCCACTGGGCCAAGGAAAATGTCTATCACTTGGACAGGAGGGTCTCTTCAGAAGGATCCCAGCTCAAGATGATGCTTACCCATGTTTCATCTCACCTCTTTCCGAGCCAAACCTAGACATTTTGATTAGACTGTAAGGTGCTAATTAAAATCACTAAGTGAACCATTTTCCATTTACTCTTAATTTTCAAGCACCACTATAATGATGCATATTATTAAGTGTGTCAGATTAGCTTGGCTCTGAATTTTAATTTATTTGACACTGAACTCCATTTACGTAAGTTCTTCTTTCCAGTGGGTTATTCACATAACAAGGTGATATTTTGCAAAGTTGTGAGCATTGGTTAAACATCATGAGTCCTATATTCAATTACCCATATCTTATCTATTTACAAGCTTAAGTAATTCTTTATGTAATAAAAAATCCCATAAAATGCAGTGACACTTTTAAAATTCATATTTAATCTATATGCTTGATATCTGCCTTTTTCCTCAGGAGGATCCTAAATGATTTACTTTCATCTTGTTTCTTTCTTTTGCGTATGTTTTTATTTATTTGTTTTAGCCATACCATGCAGTATGTGGGATCTTAGTTCCCTGACCAGAGATTGAACCTGTACTCCCTGCTTTGGAAGCTCGGACTCTTAACCACTGGACTGCCAGGGAAATTCTGCATATGTTGTAGAGTTCTAATAAAGGGAGGAGGAATGTTTGGCAGGAGAAAGTTGATGGTATTTAACTCACACATCTAGTAGCATTTTCACCCATTATAACTAACAGGATTAGTAATCAAAAGATGGATTTGCCTTTTTTCAGTGTGCCTCTTTACCTTTTCTCTCTGCCTTAACCCCTAGTGTATATTTATGTTGCTGCAGGATAAAAACACAACTTCTGACTAATTCACAGAAGGGGTCCAGATGCTCTTGTCAACAATAAACAGCATGGAACCCCTTGATAAAGATGATATTATCATTTCTTAGGATGAATGAATTATATCAACTTTGGAATATGTGGAGTTGTTATGCTTTTGAGAATGTGATTGGGTTTGTGTAAACCATGTTCTTGTGGGACATCAGAAGTTCAAAGAGGAACAATAAATCGGGGAAAATAAGTATACGTCATACTGACAGATTAGTACCCTTAGTATATAAAGAACTGTTTTTGAGATTTATTTATCCAGTTGGTCAGTCTTCATGCATTCATTAATTCAACAAAAATCTTTAAGTACTTTATGTGTTGAATTATGACCTTCCCCAAATTTATATGTTGAAATGCTAAGTCTCAGTACCTCAGAATGAAAAATTTGTTTTAAGATAAGTCTTAGAGAAGTAATCAAGTTAAGTGAAGTCATTAAGGTGCCCCTAACCCAATATGACTGGTGTCCTTATAAATGGGGGAAATTTGTGCACGGAGATACATGTAGAGGGAAGACAATGTGAAGAGACACAGTGGGGAAACGGCCATGAGAAGCCAAGAGAGAACCTGGAACAGATTCCTCCCACACGGCCCTTAGAAGGAATCAATTCTAAGACACCTTGTTCTTGGAATTCTGGCCTACAGAACTGTGAGAAAATCATTTCCTGTTGTTTAAACCATTCAGTCTGTGGTCTTTTGTTAAGACAGCCCTTGTAAACTAATATAAGCACTCACTGTGTGCCAGATACTGTCTTAGTGCCGGGAATAAGGTAGTGAAAAAAACCAACAGGGTCTGTCTTTCAAGCATGAGAAGCAGTCACCAAGAACACAAAGAGATACTATAACATGTCAAATCAAGATCTGTGTTGTGAGGATTATAAAGCAAGCTAAAGAGAGAGTGTGTGGAATGTGTTATTTAGATTGGAGGGAGGCAGCTCAAAGAAAATTTCTCTAGGGAAGTGATATCTGAGCAGATCTTGTAATAGGTGGCTCAGTGGCAAAGAATCAGCCTGCAATGCAGGAGACGCAGGTTCGATCCCTGGGTTAAGAAGATCCCCTGGAGAAGGGAATGACAACCCACTCCAGTATTCTTGCCTGGAGAATCCCATGAAGAGAGAACCTGGCAGGCTACAGTCCATAGGGTCGCAAAGAGTCAGACACAGTCAGACACGGCTGAGCAAGTAACACTTTCACACTTTCATTGGGTTGTGCAGTGCCATTACCCCCCCACCCTATTACCAGGCAATGGTTGCCACAAGACCACTGATGATTGCTCAGCCATTGGCCAGCGCCACAGTGGCCACCACCCCCTCCTCCACCAAATGAGCAACTGTCAGTGAACAACCGTTAGAGGTCCTGCTCAGCCATTGGCCAGTGCTTCAGTGGGCCCCTCCCCCAAGCAAGCAACTGTCAAGGAGAGACTGTTACTGGGCACATTCAACCAGCAGTGGGGGAGTGGTGGTCCTCAGGTGGAGAGTGAGGTAAGAGGTGGATCCTGGCCTTCTCCCCAGGGCCCTAAAGCTCACCTGGCCTTGGGCCAGCAGCTGAACTGTGGGGGCAGGGACAGGTACAAGCTGGGGGCTGTATGCAGTAGGGCTCCAGAGCTCTTGCCAAGGCTGCCCACTGGCCTGACCCAGGCTATGAGGTTGTGGTGAACCTCTCCCCCCTCCCTGTCTCAGCAACCTAATGGCAGTGGCTGTCTGTATAGGACACAGCGGGACCTAGTCCCTGCCATGTGGGCAGCCTGAGGAGCCTGAGGGCCAGCTGGGTTGGGCACCTGGATTCCTCAGTGAGATGGCCGTGCAGGGTCTGGGGCCCTGGCCATGAGGAAGCTGCCAGTTGAGATTTGCCTCCTCTTAGCCAAGACCTGGACCTCAGAGTGGGAAGCCCATGCCTGGGGACCTTGCCCTTTCTTGTCAGAGCAGAGAAGAACAAGGGATTGGTGGAAATTCACAGGAACATTGTTTACCTGACCATGACCTGACTCCAGAATAAAGGATCTGATACCAAGAAGTGTGCAACAACTAACCATACCCCTCCCTCACCTTTCCTAGAAAAGGGCTTTGCTGAAGGTTTTTGGAGGGGTGTTTTTGTTTTTAACAACTGATTATCAGTTTATTAGGTTGATTTAAGCATCTGCAATAAAGACTTCAAGCTTGACTCCTGGCTCAGTGCTGATGGAAGTGATTTGCTTAACGATCTCAGAGGGATTGTGCAGGTCAATGAGTTGCTTGAGGACCCTCATCTCGAAATGATTCCAAGTCTTAGATCCCTCATCACAAGGAGTTTTCCTTGCAGTTATTCTCAGAGTTTTGGTAGACATCCAAACCGGTCCTTTCACTTTGAGACTCTTTTCCTTGGCACCTCTGATCAGGTCAGCACATGCCTTCTCCAAAAACATAGGTTGTGGCTGGGGAGGGTGATTCTAATCTGGTGAATTGCCATCTCTGGCTTCATGAGATTCTTGCCTATCAAGCCATGACTGTGGGGCGTCTTCCAATCAACTGGTTCCTCAGTGAGAATGAACAGCGGTGAGTCAGGAGCAGGAGTGGTCTCCACTGCAGTGGTGACCATGTTTTCCTCAAAGGGGTGGGGGAGGTTGGGTTTTTTTAGGGACTGAGGCACCTATCTCCACACATAGTCTTTCTCTATTCCAGACTCTGATGATTTGGTATTGTTTGGCCTCACTGTACATTGGGCACACAGACTTGCGTTTCTGCAACAATCTGATAAAGTGAGGGTGAAAACTATGTGGTTATCTGAGGAAGGAGGGTTCCTGGCAGAGGGAACAGCAAGTGAAAGGCCCTGAAGCAGACATGTGTTTGACCTTTTTGCTCTTCCTTTAGCTGTGTTGGGAGCATAGCAAGAGAGGAGGGGTGACAGACAATAGGATCAGAGAAGAAGGTCAGACCACAGAAGGAGGTCAACAGTGTCAGATGCTAAAGAACCAAGCCTTGAAGGGCTTTAGGTTTTATTCCATGTAATACAGCCATCAGAACTTGTTAAGCAGAAGAATAATACAATCTGATTACTTTTTAAAGGCTTATTCTGGCTGCTGTGTGAAGAAAAGATTGTTAGAGACTCAAGAATGGAAGCATGAGATAATAGTAAGAGGCTGTTGCAATAATTCAACAGAGAAGTCCTCATGGCAAGGACCAAGTTGGCAGCAGGAAAGAGGATAAGGATGGGTAAATCTTCAATCTATTTCATGGTTAGACTCTACATGATTTGCTGGTAGGTTGAATATGATTTGTTAAAGAGTCAAGAATGATTTCAAAGTCTGGAGCCTGAAAAACTATGTGAATCATGATGTAGTTTATTGAGATGGAGAGCACTAAGAAAGAACAACTTTGGTAAAGAAAACTAGGAGTTCTGTTCTGGATATGTTGACTTGGAGGGGTCTATAGAACATGCAATGGGCTTAACTGGTGGCTCAGTGGTAAAGAATCTGCCTGCAATTCAGGAGACGCGGTTTGATGCATAAGTTAGGAAGATCCCCTGGAGGAGGAAATGACAAACCCCACTCCAGTATTTGTGCCTGAAAATCCCATGGACAGAGGAGCCTGGCAGGCTACAGTTCCTGGGGTCGCAAAGAGTTGGACACGACTGAGCAACTGAGCATGCATATATGCATAGAATATGACCAGAGGAGTTTATGGGAGAGGTCTGAGCTAGAGATATAAACTGGTGAGTCTTTAGAATAAAAAATGATAGTTAAAGCCAAGATCCTGGCACCGAGAGAGCAACTGTAGAGAAGAAAAAGGTCTGAGGCCAGAGGCCTGAGGCTTTACACTATAGAGGAATGAAAGGAGGGTATCCAGCAACTGAACCCAAGAATGAGGGCCACCAAGAGCAGAGGAGCAAGTTGTCTTGGAAGCCAAGGGAGACAAGAAGGAGGGAGTGGTAAACCCTGTCAATGGCTGCTCATGGGTTGAGTTAGATAAGAACTGAGACCTGCTCCTTGGTTTGGTCACCGGAGACTGTTGGTGACCTCAAGGAAAATATTTCTGATAAACTGGGAAGATGACTGCCTCATTGGTGTGGGTTCCAGAGAGAATGGGTGGTGAAGAAGGGGAGAGAGAGTTATTTCATCATTCTTTCAAGGAATTTTTCTACAGAGCAAAATGAAGCAGCAGCCAGAAGAGGTGGGCTCTAGGAAGTTTTTTGTTGTCTGTTGCTTTAAGCTGGGAGATATTATGTCTATGTCATAGGCTTCAGATTTTATGGTGAAGGAAATTATCTAATAAAAAGGTGGAAATTGATGTTGTAGGAAACAGGATTCCTTTTTTTTCTTTTCGTTTATTCATTGTGCTGGGTCTTCATTGCTGCACATGGGCTTTTCTCTAGTTGGGGCGAGCAGAGGCTATTCTTCATTGAGGTGCATGGCCTTCTCATTTCAGTGGCTTCTCTTGCTGCCAAGCACAGGCTCCAGGGTGCACAGGCTTCAGCAGTTGCAGCATGTGGGCTCAGTAGATTCAGCTGTGGGCCCTAGAGCACAGAACCAGTAGTTCTGGTGAAGGGACTTTAGTCGCTCTGCCACATGTGGGATCTTCCTAGATCAGGGATTGAACTGGTGTCCCCTGCATTGGCAGGTGGATTTCCATCCACTGTACCACTATGGAGGTCCCCAGGAAATAGGATTCTTGCAGAACTGCTGAGGGGGGTGGAATCCATGCTTGATTGAGAGGTTGATCTCAGCCTGGCATCCTGGTCCTTCACATTCAGGATGATTCACCTAGTATTGTAGAAGGAAAGGCAGACCTACAGGAAGAGATGCAGAAAGGTGGGGAGATGAATGCTTGAATTCCTCAGTGAAGTAGAAAGTAAGGTCATGAACTGAGGATGAAGAGAGAGGTGGGCATTGGAGACAGAGGAGAAGGTGTGAAATAATCCTCTTAGAAAGGGGGTGAGGGGGTGAGTGGAGGGAATAGGAGTGTCCATAGACTTGCCAGATGGGCTCACTTGAAGTCTAATATCCTAAATTTAAAGTGAGACTAGTTGACATGGTATATGGTTTCACCTGTGTCTGGCTGCTTGAGTGCAGGCATGAGTAGGGAGCGAGTTAGATTTAACCAGTGTTATGGTCTGAATTGTGTCCCCCACAAGTTTATATGTTTAAAGCCGTTACCCCCAGTGTAACTGTACTTGGAGAAAGGACCTGTGAGGAGGTAATACGTGTTAAACAAGGTCATAAATGTGGGCTTTAATCCCATAGAACTGGTGTCCTCATTAGAGGAGAAAGAGACAGAAAAGGCTCTTAAATTCCAGGTGTGCACAGAAGAAAGGCCATGTGAGGACACAGAGAGAAGGCAGCTGTCTGCAACCCAGGAAGAGAGCTCTCACAGAAAACTAACCCTGACAGCACTTTGTTCATTGCCTCTGGTCACCAGAACTGTGAGGAAAATGTAATTTCTGTTGCTCAAGCCCCCCAGTCTGTGGAATATGGTTGTGGCAGCCTGAGCAAACTACTGCAACCAGAGATGGAGCTTTCTCAGGCAAATGTGACAGAAGATGGAACAAGAAATGATTACAGAAGTGGACTGAATGAAGAAATAGCTGTAGGATGCTAGGCCTAGTGTATGGAACTTGGCAATTCCTCCATGAGGGTAGCTGCTGCCAGCTACCTTCTCAGTACCTGCCTTCTTTCTCTTCCCACTGTGACAGGTATTGCTCTAGGGAAATGCCATGCAAGTGGTAAGTTGCTCACCCTCAGTGGGCTCACAGTCAAGTGAAGGGGAGAGACACAGGTAGTGTCAGTACAACATGACCAAGATTGTCATAAGACATTGACAGCGTCTTGGTCCAGAGGAGGTGTCACAGAAGCGCTGTTTGAGCTGGGCGCTGAAGCTGAGCAAGAGTTTACCAGGAGAGTTTCTAGGCTGAGAGGACAGGAGGCTCTGAGGAGGGCAGGACACTTGAGAGAGAGCAAAGCATTTATCATGGCCTCAGTGCAGGAGGTAGGATGTTCCTCCCTGTGGAGGTGGGGAGGGTGTGAGGAGGTGAGCTGTAGCCAGGATGTGAAAGGCCTGGAGTTGGTTACATGATAACCAGAGGATTGATGTCATAGATTATTCTTAAAAGAAAAGATAAAACTCTGTTAGCATTGTGGAAAATAAATTAGAATGGAAAAGAACTTAGCAGGCAGTTAAAATACCGATTTGGTGCTTAGGAGAAAGTGCAAGGCTGGAAAAATCCATTTTATTATCTCATATAGTAACGGAAGCCGTGGATGTGACTGAGAATGAGATGGCTATCACTTCCCGAGTGTTCATCACATGCCACGCACTACACTTTACATGGATTGTCTCATTTAAAGTTGACATCAGGGAGTTCCCTGATGGTTCAGTGGTTAAGACTCAGCACTTTCACTGTTGTGGGCCTGGATTTAATTCCTGGTCGGGGAACTAAGATCCTGCAAACCATCTGGTATGAACAACAACTTCAACAAAAACAAGCTGAAAGCAAATTTATTTAGAAGATATTATTGTTATTGTTTTTTCAAATGAATAATCTGAGTTTACAGAGATTAAATGATTTCCCCAAATTCACATCATTGGTAAGTAGATTTTAACTCAAGTGGTCTGACCCCAGCGTCCCCTGCTCTCTGTCTTTTGCCTTGGAGATATCTATGTTTAAGGGGTAAGCAAAAGTTGAGTCTGGGCAGAAAATACTTTTTATTTATTTATTTTATTAAAAAAATTTATTGGAGTATAGTTGATTTACAATATTGTGTTAGTTTCAGGTGTTCAACATTGTGAATCAGTTATACATATATGTATACCCACTCTTTTTAGATTCTTTTTCCATATAGGTCATTACAGAGTATTTGAGTTCCTTGTGCTATAGGGTAAGTCCTTATTCTCTATTTTATACATAGTAGTGTGTATATGTCAATCCCAATCTTCCAATTTATCCCTCTCCTCCCTCTTCCCCGCCTAGTGACCTTAAGTTTGTTTTCTACATCTGTGACTCTAAGGAAATAGTTTTTTTAAAGATTTGGCAGAGAATCAAGAAAGTAGATTATTGGCATCAAAGGCTCAAAAGCATTCAAAGGGAGGTCAGGAAGATGTGCTCTAAATAGAAGTCCAGATCACACAAGACCATGGTTGCACTTCCTGAGGGCAGACTAGGTAAAAGCAAGGCCAGAGGCTGGCTGAAAATGCTGAGGAACAAGTGAGGCAGTGGTTTGATGTAAAAGTCATGCAGCAGGTCAGCTGGCACCTGATGAAAGAGAGGGGTGCTGGCCACCTAGACAAGTACAGAGATGACGCCACCTTGACCAGCTTATCTCCATTTCACAGTCTGGCAGGCTCAGAAACAGAGTTTTCCAGCACAAGGCTCCAAGTCCATGAGAGCTTATGTTTGAAAACTGGAATGATGATTGATTAATTGGTGCTGAGTAATAAACTACTGAGAAATCCAGATGTTCATAGTTTGCTGATGAGAGCACTATAGATTACTGGCAAAGCCTAACATTATAATCAAAATGTTACCAGGAAGCATGAACTCAGAGCAAGATAAGGTGACTGGTGTCCTCAGTCTATATCTTGTGCACCCATATTCACCAGGGATATACCAGGTGCTCATGCTTACCAGTTATAGTTCTGTCTCCTTTGAGTGGAGTCACACTGACAGATTTTATTTCTCTGGATTTTTTTCTTAGAGAAACCATCCCATTCCTATTACTTCAGTGTTTCCCAATCATTCTCATACAATTTTTATAATATTTGACATACCCATGTGCCACCAATGTGTACCATCATTAATTTCTAAAAATTAATTTACTTAAAATTAAGAATAAAAGTTTATTTTAAAAGAAAATGTTATGAGCATAAATACAAACCCAGTATCCTTTGCTGCAAAGAGGAGGCAACTGTAAATCTAAAGGCATAGCTTTGAAAAAAAATCAATGATCTGTTATTCCCCCAATTCTTGAATACTAGCAGTGATAAGCTTACTACTCCCTGGAAAGCACTTTTCTCAAGCAACATAATGCAATTACTACATGTATGCTTTCTCAGCAACATTCTCAATTATTTGAATGGCTCCACACTGTCCCATGGGCAGGGGCAGATCTACTGTGAAACTATTTATAATAAGGTTTGAACTTCAAGATTCATTATTTTTACCTGTTCCTCCCAAGGCCTTATACGTTTGTACCTGATTTTGTGTTCTTTTTACAAGGAGAACCCCACCACTACATCTTGTGAAGGTTTATGCTCCAATCCTGTATTCTCTCCTACTAATGGATCATTCTAAAGGTGGCCAAATTCACCTTATTTCATACTGAAGGTGTAAGCTTTTTTCAGGTTCAGTGATGTCCTGCAGTTTATCCCTATACCAACTTTGTAGGGAAGAGATATTTGATGAGTCACTTGAAGGTAGGCAAGAGTGAAGGGAAGGGTGATGTTTAGACTAGAAAAACGTGAAAGTGTTTATGAAGAGAATGGGTGGAGGGAGACTAAGGTAGTCTAAAAAAGGAGGAAATTGATGGAAAGGGGATTTAGCACATAAGAGAGGGCTTGGCCTTTGAAAGAAGGACCCCTTTCCCTGTAACAGAAAGAGACAAGAAGAGATGCATCTTAGGTAGATCAACAAAGAGGCTCTGACTTTGTTTCTCTTTGGATTCTGAGAGCATATCCCATGTCAAGAGTGAGGGATGTAGAAATTATGTGGGAGGTTTGAGAAGCCTGTGTTTGAAATTTTCACCATGGAGCCTGCAAGAGGGAATTCACCAGAGGCAAGAGAAAGCCTTGTAGAGTGGCTTGGATAGGCCAGTTCATAGGGACGCTGGGCAGTGCAGTAGTAGGATACTTACCCACATGATTCTGAGGCTCTCACGGTCTGATTCTGTCATGAGTCATCAAGGAAGGAGAGAAAGGATGCCAAAGAGGCAAAGGAAATGGAGTCGCTAATAAACATGTCACAGAAGGGATTAACCAGAGAGTGGGTTGCTTACAGATCAGAATGTGGAACCCAGGTCTTGATGAAATCAAAGAGCGTGTTTAGAGGGAAGCAGTGGAGACCGCGGTCTAAGCAGAATTTCTGAATAGCTTGAGGAGGTGCAAATATGAGTGATGACAAGGCCCAGGGTGCCAAAAAAGAGAGACCTAGAGGGATAAGGTGAAGGGAACAAAGAGATTGAGGAAGCAAGAGATCAAGGCTAGACATCATTGAGGATGATGGAGAGAATGAAGACAGAACTCTCTCCATCAGGGGGCCTGACATAGGAGGAATAGAGGAATGCCTAGGCTTTCTGGAGATGGGAAGAACAGGATGGAGAGAAGGGGAATAACACGTCCATGTTCTCATCTCCAAAACCTGTAAACCTATTACCTTGAATAGCAAAAAGGATTTTGCAGATGTGGTTAAGTCAAGGATTCTGTGGGAGATCATCCTGGATTATCCAGATAGGATCAACATAATCACAAGGATTCCTTAGAAGAGAGAAGGGAGGCTGGAAGTGAGGGGGAGGGATGGGAAGCAGAAGAGTTGTGATGACAGTGCAAGCATAGGTCTGAGTGATGCAATCACCAGCTTTGAAGATGGAGGAACGCAAGAAATGCAAGCAGCTGATAGAAGATGGAAAAGGCAAGGGAATAGGTGCTGCCCTGGAGCCTCCAGAGGGAATGCAGACCAGCGGGCAACTTGACTCCAGTCCCATGAAACCCATTTTGGACTCTGTCCTCCAGAATGCTAAGACAATAAATGTGTGATGTTTTATGCTACTTACAGCATAAAACATACAGCATAAAAACATACAGTTTGTTACAGCACTTATAGGAAACAAATAGAGATGGGAAGCTGGTTGATATGAATATTTTCAAAGGGAAGGCTTTTGAAAAAATATGGAAGAACCACATTCTGTGGGCAGAAGCCTAAAGCCAGGAGAGACACTACCTCTGGCCATCAGATAGAGCCTGTGTGCACAGATGAGCTGTCTCTACTTGCAAGGGCTGCAAAGGACCTAAGAGTCCTCCAGGGAAATCCAAATTTTCAGTTGAAGCCAGGAAGGAGAGGAGGTAGTAAGCAAAAAGGTTAAGAGTGTAGAGGATTATTTTAATTTTGAGCAATAGATCAAGACTTTCAAAGTGTACAATGTAAACAGAGATCAGGTCTTGGGAGAAGACTGAACTGAATAGGAATAAAAATACTTAACATGATCTGTGGCCTCCATGGGTAGTGTGCTGTGTACATACCATGAGCCATTGCTGAGAATCATAGGGAAGAGGGAGGCAGAGGCCAGAGATGGAACTCTGTTCAGCAGTTTTAATGAAAAGCTTTTTGGCTCCCGCTTCTACTTAGCTGGCTAGCTTTGATGCCTCTGCTGGTCTTAGTCAAATTCCAAAATTAAACATTTGCTTTTTAAAGGACTAAGACCAACTTTGTGTGGATCATGTTATGTGTCATGTCAACTCATTAATACCTGTCATAAACAAGTCAAAATAAGCTCATTTTTTTTCACAAGCTGTAATAAAATTTTGTTTCTGATTTTGAGAGACTCTTGCCCATATTAGGCTTTAAGTGCTCATTGGATTTAATTGAATTAAAATAAGTCATAAAGTGAGAGCTGAATCAGAGAATCATGAAGAAGTTATATGGAAGGGATCTTTTATGCAAATGTCAGATTTATGACCTCCAACCCTTTAGCTTTATTATTAGTTGGCCTCTAACACATGTGTGTCAAGGCCATCATTTTGTACCTCTAGTCAAAGAACTAGAACTAAAGCAGGTTTAGTTTCTTTCTGCTAGGCCTACCTTCTGAATCCTGGCCTTTAGATATTACCATGTCCATCAGGAGGGGAGGCAGGAAGGGCGACCAAAGGAAAGGACAGAGGAAAGTGAGCATTTCTCTAGAGGAACTGCAGAAGAGCTGGCTTTGGCCACCCACCCTCTGGTCCTCACCAGGATGGGGCATCCCTCCCAAGCAAATTGTGACTCCATTTATGGTAAAATTCTCTTCTACCACACAAGCTGCGAAGATAAGAAAGAGAATCCAAGAGAGGCAACAATAAAAAGAAATAGAAATCCAGGAGACCAGCTATTGGTAAGGCAGAGTTGTTTTGTTTTTCCACATTCTTTTCCATTATGGTTTTTCGTAAGATACTGAATACAGTTCCCTGTGCTATACAATTTTTATATATATACTGTATATACAAAAACCTTGTTTATGTATATATAGTAATTTGTGTCTACTAATTCTGAACTCCTAATTTATCCGTAAGTTTGCTTTCCATCTGTGAGTCTGTTTCTGTTTGGTAAATAAGTTCATTTATATCATATTTTAGATTTCACATATAAGTGATTTCATTTAATATCTGTCTTTGTCTGACTTACTTCACTTAGTATGATAATCTCTAGGTCCATCCATATTGCTGGCGAACATTGAGTTTATCCCTACAAACCAGCAAATACCATTCCCTTTCAAACTGCATGCTCTTAAACTAGAAGTTATTGATATCTCTGTGTGTTGTGTGTATGTTCATCTGTTTGTTTCTTCTTGTGTACAAAGCTAGTTACTTCTTTAATTAAGCGCTCTTCACTTTTATTAGAGCTGTTAGCATATTCAAGAACATTTGCTGTTTTTGGTTTCCCAGTGGACCAAGGCATGCATTTTCAGGAATCAGCTGGTTTTGTTAATATGACAGTTTGTATCAGGTGCAGAAGGATAATTTACTGCCTTTCAAATATCTATTTCTTCTCCTCCAAATGGGTGCACCTGCATTGGAACCCAGAGTGTCTGCACTCAAATGATCACTGAAGACTGATCTCAGCTAGCTAATAGTCTCCAAAGCCAGACACAGAATCAGCTGTCTTGGAATTGCTTGTCTGTGCATCATGAGGAACTGTGCAGGGAGACATGGATGAGAATCTGCCACATCTATAGATGTGCTACAGAAATGTGCTATAGAAATAGACGGGCTAGAGAAACAGAACTGGGACACACAGAATCACTGCAGTGTGTCTGCTGGGTCACCACAATGCTCAGTCACATAGTAACAGTTATCCTCAGTGCAGGGAAACACAGGACTTATTCTGAATTATCTACTTCTCCTTTCATAACTACTAAGCTGAGTGTTGTCAGGGCTGGTCCTTATCTTTCTGGAGACCAGAATATACAACAAGGCCAATCTGATGAGCACGGAATCTGCATAGTTACACGGAATCCTGCACTTAGAAGGACCCCATGCTTGGTTTAATGCTGTGTTGCTGCTGCTTTGAAATTTTTAACAACTTTTAAATAAGGAGCTCAGCATTTTTATTTTGCACTGGGCTTTGCAAATTAGGTAGCCTATCATGATCTCCTATACAGTTTCTTTGGTTGAAAAACTTCTAATTTCAGGATTACTTCTCTAATAATCCACCCTCTATTGTGTACTTTTATTTATGAGTCTCTATACAGATTTCAGGCTGCAAGTTTCCTAAGGGCCTGGACTTTCTTATATCTTCTTCTCTAGGGCTTAAAAGAGTGCCTGACATAAGTAGTCAGACAGTGTTTGTTGAATGACTGAGTGTTTGAGAAAGGCTTCAAGGATATTCCCATAGCCCAAGGTAACAAAGCAGATTATTGGGATAGTGTCACATTTGGTAACAAGTTCACCATAAAAGGGGTCATTAAATCTGCACACTCCTTCTCTACCTCCTCCTCAACTACTATTCACTGAGTGATAAGCAGCTTTAATGCTTGATCACCCACACTGATTCTTTTTTCATCAGATTTCCTAATTCCGTAAGCTGAGCAGAGAACCTTGTATTGACCCAAGCAACTATGCTAATGGGCCAACCTGAGTTGCTGTTGTCAAGGTTCAGGGAGACAGTTTTGACGCAGAGTGTGGGCACACCTTCACCCTGGCCAACTGAGCTGGAGGGTCTTAGAGAAATAAATGTAAGAGCAAACATTGTGACTTCATGGTTATATAAAGAGAGGTCATCCTGCCCATGCTTGGCAGTTGGACCATGGATGCGAGCACCAGTAGCCCCTTAAGAGCTACATCTTATGTTGTGGGTCTTTGTGGAAGTACTTCCCTTGGAACGTTTATGGTGACTAGTCCAATAATTTGTATTGCATTTTAAATAAATTAAAGGAGAACAGTTTAAAGCTAACACCTCTGTCTTTTGACCACAAATAGGATTCATTTCCAATGATTACCTGGAACACTATGTTGAATAGTATTCTAAGAAAAGAGTCTGGGGTCAATTAATAATGCCTGTATGGGCACTTATGCTTGCATCTATTGAGAGTCTACACAGTATTGAATACATGGTAAATGCTCCATGCGTATTTGCTGACTGAGTGGATAGATCGATGAAGATTTGCCATTGAAAGAGTGGTTCAGAACATGCCACCCCAAATATGTCCCTTTGGCATATTGATTACTATTTTGAACTGAAGGCACTTGGGAAATAGTAGATGCAAGAAGGGCTCCTTGACCTCCCCCTTTCTATCTAAAAGCAAGCCATAAAATTTCCCATGAGAAAGATGTCCTCTGTGTACCAGGAAGAGAAGAACATTCTTATCACCAGAGATTGGGAGTCAGTGCCTAAGAGGCCCTGTACAAACAAAGCTACTAAAATAACCCCTATCTTCCATTGGTTTTCCCATATATTTCCTAGTTACTGTCTCACAATTTACTGCCTCCCAGCTCAAGCCCCTTTGTCTTGTCAAATTCCCAACATTTATAGTTCTTCATGTAAAATTGGTATATAAGCTTTCTGGCCTAACAGATTTTTGGCCTTCTTCGGGTCTTTATTTTTATTCTGAAAATGCCCATGTATATGTAAAAATATTAAATATAATTTGCACTAATCTGTCTCATGTTGGTTTAATTCTTAGACCCCACTACAAAACCTAAGAGGATAGAAGGATTTTTTTTCCCCTTTACACCATCAGAGCTTCAAGTCTGTCCCTGGAACTAACTAGGTAATTTGAACAAGTTCTTCAGCCTGAGCTTCAATTTCTGTAGCTGTGAAAAGACTTGAAATATCTTCTAGTCCTGTTTTTCTGCAATATTCTGTAACCATGTCAGTCTCTCTAAAATGAAGACAGCTTGTGTGAAACAATATCCAATTCCATATGCTTAAGTCTTCATTTCTTGAAAACCTTGCTGTGGTGGCCTGTTTTAATTTCTTTTTCTTTCTTTTTAGTGTTTTTTGGAAATGTTTGTTGTAGACAATTTCAGATAAATGTGTGTATATATATGTTTGTGTGTGTGTGTATGTATATATACACATACACACAAGTAAAAAGAAAATAATAATTAACTTTCATGTACCCGTCTTTCAACTTCAACAATTATCTGCTCATGGACAAGTTTCATTTTTAAAAAATATCAACTTGTTTATTTTAATCGGAGGCTAATTACTTTACAATATTGTGGTGGATATTGCCATACTTTGACATGAATCAGCCATGAGTGTACGTGTGTCCCCACTTCCCGAACCCCCCTCCCACCTCCCTCCCCATCCCATCCCTCTGGGTTGCCCCAGTGCACCGGCTTTGAGGGCCCTGTTTCAGGCATCAAACTTGGACTAGTCATCTCTTTCGCATATGGTAATATACATGTTTCAAAGCTATTCTCTCAAATCATCCCACCCTTGCCTTCTCTCACAGAGTCCCAAAGTCTGTTCTTTATATCTGTGTCTCTTTTGCTGTCTTGCATATAGGGTCATCATTACCATCTTTATAAATTCCACATATATGCGTTAATATACTGTATGGGTGTTTTTCTTTCTGACTTACTTCACTCCGTATAATAGGCTCCAGTTTCATCCACCTCATTAGAACTGACTCAAATGCGTTCTTTTTAATGGCTGAGTAATATTGTACAGTGTATATGTACCACAACTTTCTTATCCGTTCATCTGCCGACGGACATCTAGGTTGCTTCCATGTCCTAACTATTGTAAACAGTGTTTCAGTGAACATTGGGGTATGCGTGTCTCTTTCAATTCTGGCTTCCTTGGTGTGTATGCCCAGCAGTGGGATTGCTGGGTTGTATGGCAGTTCTATTTCTAGTTTTTTGAGGAATCTCCACACTCTTCTCCATAGTGGCTGTACTAGTTTGCATGCCCACCAACAGTGTAAGAGGGTTCCCTTTTCTCCATACCCTTTCCAGCATTTATTGTTTGTAGATTTTTTGATAGCAGCCATTCTGACCAGCATGAGATGGTGCCTCATTGTGGTTTTGATTTGCATTTCTCTGATAATGAGTGATGCTGAGCATTTTTTCATGTGTTTGTTAGCCATCTGACGTTTCATTTTTACTTCCACCGCATCTCTCCCCCACAAACTGGATTGTTTAAAAGCAAACTCCAGATAGCAGATCATTTACTACATTCACATTTCAGTATAATTCTTCAAAAGATAGAGATTCCTTTTAAAAACATAATCACAATTTTTTTCTCTCTTAATTTCCATTGCAGCAAAATATATAGTATATTTGTCATAGAATTGCCAGTATACATTTCTTACATCTTGAAGTGACTTCGGTGACTTTGGACTGAAACTCACAACCTTGTTTCTTTAATGTTTTATAAATCTAAGAGACATACGTCCTCTCCAGAGATTTGTGACTCTTTGTGGTAAAAATTGGAAACAGAGACATTTGCTTTTGACCAAGTCTTCTATGGAGGGGGCTAAACCAAGAATATAATTATTCACTTGCTATGTTTTTCTCTTCCCTCTTCCCAGCACCTCCACTCAACTTACACCCTAACAATATGCTCCCTCCTAACTTCAAAAGACTTCCCAGGGAACTTTGGATGGTGACCCACAGAGTCAGACAACCAGAGAGAGTGAATGGGGGGGTTGAGATATAATAGATGTGCTATTATTTTGTTTGTTAATTTGAATCATTTAGGACTCAGGGAGTTGCAGGGATTATCTTATGGAGCTGGTACTTGTGCATTGGAGGAATTGTCTAGCTTAATTTATGGGAAGCAAGAGACATCAGGAAATCTTATTGACCACATAGGCATTCACATGCAGAACTGACAACTTCCCACAAGAGTCGGTTTCCCGAACTTTGAGAATCTCCTTTAACCTACTTTGATTTCTGAACAGCTTCATTACAGATTCATTCTTTGGAGTTAGGGTCTTATCCCCTAATAAAAATAAAATGCTCATGGGAGAGATAACATGTTGAATGACTGTCAGCCATCATTTTTTAAAGTTTGTTTTTATTTCAAGAGCAATATGCTTTTGTTGTTAAAAACAAAATCTAAACAGTACAGATAATGCTTAGCATCCGTTGACCGGGACCACGGCGTTGCACAAATTCACACCGACTTTTTCACACAAGTTATGCGGTGTTGACCCAAGACCCTTTCGCATAACAGGAAGTTAGCGCACAATGTTTCAAATTGCTAAATCAAGATATATATTTTATAGATATAAAAGTACCTTTTAGGAGAACTTAAAGCAGAAGTTTTTCAAAGTGGTTTCCAAGGTGTGGAACCAAGAGAAAAGAGTATTAAGAAGGAAGAAAGCTATTTTTATGTCTTCTGTAATCAGTTCTCCATGATTGATATATGGGTTAGTTTTATATTGAAAAACAACAAACAGCATGTGTGTTACAAAACCCAGGCAAGTAGTACTGCCCATTCAACTCAATATTGTTGCCGTTGTACTTTTCTTCTTGAGATCTGTGGTCAAGGCACCCATAACCCTCAGGAGATGATCTCAGAGCTTCAGGTAGAAATGAATTCTCCTCCTCATCTCCTCCTTTGTACTTACCTTTTATACTCACACTTTCCTCTTCCACTGTCTGTCTTTTATTCCCATCTCCTGCTTTAGGCTCCTCTCCTCTCTCTTACTCTTTCTTTCCCTTGCTTCACCCAGCTGGGAGCCTCTTCTGGATTCAGGAAGGCTCTATTAGTTTTGGCTTTAATCTGCTCTGTATCAACACTCCTCTCTCCACTCTTTGTTTTATAGAACTATTTTGAAGACTCTCTTGTTCTCTCTATTGTGGATTTGTACACTTTTTTTTTTATCCCTTTGCTGCATTTTAATGGTACTTTAGGTGAGAAAGAAGATAAATACTTGTGCTCAGTCCACTATCTTGAACCCTGATGTTCATATATTGCAGTAAACTGGATGATTTGGTTTTCCAAAAGGCACAATCTGAGGGAGGATTTTGAATGTGGTAGAGAGAAAGGAATAACTAAATGCAAATAGCATTTTCTGAATTGTCTTCATTTTTCTATGCATAGGACACTATGGACCACTCCCTTTTTTGAAACTCTCTCCTCCCTTAACATTTGAGATCCCATCCTTTTTGCTTTCTTCTCAACCTAAAAACTTTCACCAGCTGCTTTTTCTTTACTTGCTTCTTTAAAAATTCATCCTCTTTCTTCTCTTCTCCCTTTCTTGTTATGATACCCACCAGCCAAATACTCTCTAAATCTTGACCTCTAATGTCAGCATCTTCCCTGATCTCCAGGCCTTCACTTCAGGCTGTCAACAGAACATCTTCATCTGAATGCTCCATAGGCATTCAAGACTCTATGTGCTAAAAACTGGGTTAATTATTTTTCCATCACATCTTCTCTTCTGTGTGCTTGTCTTAGTTAACAAAACTACCATCCATTGAGTCCCTGAAGCTAGAAATTTTGAATCTGTGGCAGACACCGGCCACAAACTTATATCCCATTTTTCCATATCCTGCTAAACTATGATTCCCAGGTTCAATGTTATGAGTTATGGCTGATGGAATGTGGAAGGAAGTGATGTGCAAGCTCCAGGCTTGGCGCATACAGAGTTTTCCTTGAGCTATTCTACTGTCTCCTCTGCTTCTTTACTGGCTAGAGGTTGTCAGGGCTGGCTAGAGGTTTCCTTGTCACGGAAATGGCAATATCTCATTCTCCTAGACTTGAGAAGGAAAGTCACAGCTTCTGGATGGACTGTTACTGAGAATGCAGTATGATGGACAATTTTGTGTGTTGATTTCACTAGGCTATGGTGCCTAGTTGCTTAGTCAAATATTAGTCTATACATTACTATGAAGGTATTTTTTTTTTAGATATAATTAACATTTAATAATCAGTAGACTTTAAGTAAAGCAGATTACCCTCTATAATGTGGATGGGCCTCATTTGATCAGCCAAAAGCCTGAAAGCAAAGACCGGTGTATTATAGAAGAAATTCTGCCTCAAGACTGTAGCATGGAAACCCTGTCTTTGTTTCCAGCTTGTTAGTCTACCCTACAGATTTTGGACTTGTCAGCCCCCACAACTTCAAGAACCAATTCTTTAAAATAAATCTCTCTCAAACTCCATATTTTCCTGTGTATCTATCTAGCTATTGCTCCCATTGGTTTCATTTCTCTAGTGAACACTGACTAGTATGCTAAAGATGGAACCATTCTCTTCCCATATGATCCTTTTAACATCCCTATCACTTTGTTAGTCTGTAACTGGATTTAAGCTGTGTCTGTAAACATGCCAGATACTTCCCAAGGGAGAGATAAGCCACAAAGCTTTTTAAAGAAGTGAATCATAATGGCCCCTTCTCTGTTCCATATCCTGAGGAAAGGACTCCAAAAATATGTGCATCTAGTAATTTGGAATATCTTCTCAAAACCATTCCATTTCTCAACCTCTCTGTCATCCCATATGTGTGCAAGAACCCCAAATGAGGACTGATCTGGAGAATGGCAGGGATGCTAACATAACTTGCAGCAATTCACTTTTATCTTGACAAGGGCCTAAGGTAAGGTACATGGCCTTTCCTGAGAAGAAGTTGAAGGAAGGAAAGAAAGAATAGGAAGGAAAGAAAAACAATGAAAGTGTTGCCTCAGGCATTGGTTAGGCTTCAGGGGGAGTGGATGTGGGAATTCACCTGAATCAATATCTAATCCTGAGATTAAGATACCATGCAGGACCCGGGCATAGCTAGAAACTGAGAGATTCCCTAAGCTCTTGACCAAGGGGAATTTCTTCCCTTTCCCTGTCCAACTTGTTGCCACAGCATGTGTGGAATCAGCTATAGTCTAGAAAGCATCTCCTTGGGGCTTCAAGATTAGTCCTAGGTCTGCATATCTTCTTCTGTTATTCCCCATTCAAAAACTTACTTGTTCTTATAGCTTTAGTGATCACCTCTCTGCTACTAACTTCCAGCTCCACTCTCCAACTCTAGTCCCCTGCTCCAGCTCCCTCTAGGACATCCAGTGTTGGTCAATTCCAAACTGGATCCTTTCTATGGTCCTAGCTTGGCTCACTCCAAATGGATGCAACCTGCCAGCTGTTGGACCTACTTTCAAAGATTTATGCAAATCACCTCTGTGTCCTGCCTTCAGACCACTGCTGTCTACTCTACTTTCACTGACCCCTTTTCTGCTCCACTCTTTCATATCCTCCTTTGCTCCTGCCTCTTCTTACTTTTTAATTGCAACTCAAATTTTAGATATACATCCCATGGGTTAAATTATAGTACCTGCCCTCCTGGCCCCATCACCACAGCCTCCATAAAAGACATTCTCATCTTTCTCCCTGGACCAACTCTCTAGTTGGGGTTGTTTCTTACCCAGCCTCCCCGCAAAAGTAAGAAGTTCAGATATACTTATAGGTCTTACCCTTTCATTTCCAATGTCAGAATCAAGGTCATCAGCTCTCTGCAATACTCCTTGCCTTCCCAGTTCTCGCTTCTAACTGCCAAGGCTTGAAGCTTTAAAGAATTTTAAAATCAGCCTTTTCTTTTATGCTCTAATTTCATTTAGCCTCAAACCCCAATGCTTCTGCATTTCTACTTCATTTCTCTAAATCAGGGCCTTATCCTACTCACACAGCAGTTTCTACTCAGTCTCCCAACCTCAGTTCTTCTTCCATCCATCTATCCATCCTGCATATCACAACCATATTAATCTTCCTTAAATAGCTCTGACATCCTGTTATCCACTTACTCTAAAGACTTGCAGGGCTCATTGTTTCCTATAGCATTATGTCTCTACCTGATACCCTGTTACAGAGGAGGGATGATGCTGAGCTGGGATATAGTTAGAACTCCACCATTTATTAATATTAGCCCTAGAAGTTAGGTAAGTTAGTTAGCTTCCTTGAACCCTAGTTTTCTTATCTGTACCACAGTGATAATGTAAGAGGACTTTAAAAAAAACTATAAGCTCCCACATAACACTGAGGTATAATTGGGGTATTAACATACTCTTTTTGTCTAGGGCTATAACATTCCCCATAGAGTGGTCCCCAGGCAGCTAGAAGATTTCCCCTAAATTCTGGTCTTGAAATTCCCAAGGGAGAGGCTCCCAGGACATATCTGGAGTGCATTGGAGTGCTTCCAGATACTGAGTTTACTCTGTGTTAATAATGGGGCTATAATCTGAGGAAAGGTATCTTTGGGATCAGAGATAGGATTTTTGTGATCCTCACGTTCAAAGATGGTCATTAAAGCCATTGCAAAGTGCCCAGAGTGAGTGAGGAGTTGAGAAGGGGACAGAGGGCAGAGCCTAGGGCAACATCAGCCCAGTCTAATCATTTATTAGATTTCCTAGAGGCTAGATCAGTGCCTACTGTGTAGTAGGTACTTGATAAACATTTTAAAAATTCTTGTTATTTATTTCACATTATTTTATAACAAGCATAATATTCTTATCAGTAAGTAAACAGTATTTTACTAATATTATCACATATTCATTTAATGTTGAAATTCAGAAAAGTAGTTTTGATAATTCATGGGAATCAAAAGTTTTGCTTTAGATATATTAAACTTTAGATGTTCATTGGAATCCTAAAAATATATGTTGTCAACTCAGGAGGTGATCTTATGAATTTAGACTTGGAGAAATTTGAGTAAGAGATGTGAACTTTGGAGTCAACACCTATAATTCAGAAAATAGTATTCAAAATTATGATTTATGGATGAGATTCCAAAGGCAGAGTATTCAGGGCCTGGGCCTGGAGGCATGCCAACAGGAAAACATTTTTAAATTGCAGACTGTTAAATAGTATGCATGTATTTCATTCATTCATTGAACCATTCACTCAATAGGTATTTATTAAATACCTAGAAAGGATTAGGTTGTGTGCTGAATATTGAGAGTGCACTGATGATTAAAATAAACACTGCCCTGAGAACTTAGAATTGCCGGGGTGGGAGGTTAGAAATAGACCTTAATCAAATAATCCCAACCTTACAATCACCAACATGAGAATGTATAAACTAATTGAGAGTGTCAGGGAATGTGTTTCTAAAAAAGTGATATTTACGCTAAGATCTAAAGATTGGTCGAGTCATGGGATGCTCTATAAATTCTTATCAGTGGTGATAGCTAGCTGCTATCACTGACCCTGAGATGAGACTCTGACATGTAATTTCTGGGAAAGAGGAAGCAAAGCCTTTACTAGATGCCGGATGCTAGGCAAACTTGCCCTTTTCTGTGAGTGAAGCCTAGGGGGTATTTCAAATCACTCTGTGGAGCTTGTTCTTCACTGGGTACATAAAATCACCTTACTTAAGAAGGGTAGTAAAATTAAAAACACGAGTTTGAAAATTACTTGGAAAAATATTGCAAGGCACAGACAAAGTTTAAGCCCTGTTTGCACAATTGAAAAGTTGTCCTCCTCAGTCACATATTTCGGCAGGTCTTTGCGATAATTGCAGTGCAGACTCCTGTGCTTAGAACCTGCCTAACCCAGCAGGTGGCTCCATCCTGTCTGGGGAGAATAGACACACGTTTGGCATCAGGCAAGAGACTTCAGCCTGGAGCTCATACCTCCCCTTTATATAAAACCCAGCACTGGGTTTTTATAGCCTACAATGTTATTAATTCTCTTTTCCACTTGAAGTACACAAAGCTAAGTAGGTTAAGGATTAAAGAGAGTACGTGAGAAAAGCAATTTTTCTTGTTTCACTTTTGTAATTTTAAAAGAAAATAAGGCTTAGGAAGATGGGATGGAATTTCCCAGTAGAAACCACAGGATCAGGTTGCAATGTAATTGTCAGTGGTAAACAATGAGCCTTGGTAGGAGCTCACCGAGTTCAGTCATTAAAAGGCTGCATCTGGCAGTTGCTAGAACTTTCCAAGACTTTCTATGGTCATGAGGTTATGCCCTCTAAGTATCTTTTCCCTCTCCTCCTTTTACACCTTGCATAAGAATGTTCTAATCATAAAGTAGTACATGTAAGGATTAAAAAGTGAATTATGGAAGCAAATATGATGCATGTGTGGAAAGCAGATCATGTAGCTTATATTTATCAGCTATATTTTCATTTGGCTTTTTCTTTTTTAATTTGTATTTTCCTCTCATCTGTCTTTGAGCACATCACAGACCTTTTGGGAAGCTGTCTGTTCATTAATCTTTCATGCTGTTTCTTAGGGCAATTTTGTATTTGGTATTTTTACATTTTATAAATGTTGAGCGGGACTGTTGTGTAAAATATTAATGATTTCATATAATACAGAGCTGAGCTGTGATGTCTTCTAAATAAATGCCTGGGTCACACAGCTAGATTGCTAAAGTCTTTAAATAGTTTGAAAGAGCACTTTTCTTAATATTTGAGGTTATTATTCTATTTTTTTAACTTTCATTTCCTATTCTTTTAATCAATAGATTATTCATTTTATTTAGCAAAGAAATTTCATCCTCCAGTCCTTTTGTGTTTCAAGTCTGTGGAATCTCTATCAAGTTGTAATCTGCACAGTTCTGAAAACTGGGCTGGACTCACAGAGGGCCTGCCTCGTTCTTGAACTCCACGATTTATAAACCTCATCCCAGGCACTGTTTTTCTTTAGTCAGTAGGCTTTTTTTTTTCTGTGTGTTCCCCCAAATCTCATAGGGACAGTTAAGGATGCAAAAGTACAGCACCTCAGGGTTTAGAATACATCATCCCCAAACCAAAACGCTTTTGCTTTATGACTGTCCGTGTTCTGAAAACAGCATGTTTTCAAAAGGCATGAGGCTGAAGCAAGGGAATAACAGAAGACACGAGGTAAAGTAGGAAAGAAGATAACATTGGCCATGATCAGAGAAGAAAGGAACAGGAAAACGGCCATTGAGACTAAAATTAGACAGGAGATTCCATAGTCTCTTATTTTTAGAGCTTTCCTAGTTTGATTCTTTTCCTAATATTTGCTGAATTTAGTATAAAGATGTTTAGCATTCACAGGGTCAGCCTGGATGCTGACTGTTTGGATGGAGCAGGTACATTCCACATAGAGTTAGCCTCCTTTTAGGAGCTGGACATGTCCATGACTTCTGTGGACAAGTAACAAAAATATAGTCAAACCAGCTTCACCAAAAATGGGAAATTCACTTGAACAGATACTAAGGTATCTCCCATTACCAAAGGCATGAAGTCTGCTGAGGGTCCAAAGAGATGGAACTAGAAATCTTGGACCAGGGCAGCTATTCTCTATTGGGATCCATGTGGATTTTTTCTGGTTTCTCAGCTTTATTCCTCTCACTCTTTCCATAGATTAGCTTCTCTGCTTCTTTGTGCACTGGGCCCTTCTCTTTGTCTGTTCTCTCAATTCCAGGGTCCCTGGTAAACTGATCATACTGTAATACTCAAACTAAAAATGCTAGGGATAGAAAAACTTTTAGGCTCACGCCAACCAATAAATGGGCTTCCCTGGTGGCTCAGTGGTAAAGAATCTGCCTGCCAAGTAGGAGATGCAGGTTTAATTCCTGGATGGGGAAGATCCCCTGGAGACAGAAATGGCAACCCACTCCAGTACTCTTGCCTGGAGAATCCCATGGACAGAGAAGCCTCATGGGCTACAATCCATGAGGTTGCAGAGAGTTGGACATGACTTAGCAACTAAACAACAACAACCAATGAATGGCCTCCCTCTGGATTAGGTGTACCCTCTTACCCAGTCAGTTGAAGTCAGCGGAAGAAGCAGGGTCACATTACATAAATTCAACTTTACCCATGTGGAATCCTTCTCAGAGAAGGAGGATTTGGTGAGAATATCCAAAAGCTTTCTGTTACATTCTCATGCCTTAATTTTCACTTACTATTCCATCTAGTTAAAGCTATGGTTTTTCCAGTAGTCATGTATGGATGGGAGAGTTGGACTAAAAAGAAAGCTGAGCACTGGAGAATTGATGCTTTTGAACTGTGGTGTTGGAGAAGACTCTTGAGAGTCCCTTGGACTGCAAGGAGATCCAACTAGTCCATCCTAAAGGAAATCAGTCCTGAACATTTATTGGAAGGACTGATGCTGAAGCTGAAACAACACAATTTGGCCACCTGATGCAAAGAACTGACTCATTAGAAAAGGCCCTGATGCTGGGAAAGATTGAAGGTGGGAGGAGAAGGGGATGACAGAGGATGAGATGATTGGATGGCATCACTGACTCAATGGACATGAGTTTGAGTAAGCTCCGGGAGTTGGTGATGAACAGGGAGGCCTGGCATGCTGCAGTCCATGCGATCGCAAAGAGTCGGACACCACTGAGTGACTGAACTGAACTAAACTGATTTCAGCTCTGAGGAAAACCCTAGAGGGGAGAGAGGAAGTGAGAAAGTCCTGGCTTGTCCACTGACATTCTGACACAAAGTATCCAGACACTGACAAATATTTATTGAACAAAATAGAAAGGTGGCAATGTAGCACAGGAAAGGAAAAATAGAAAGATGGTAAGCATGCATCATAGTATTTAATTTCATAGTCACTTTCTTGCAATGAAATTTTAAAATTATTCTCATCTGGAAATGACTCCAATATGATGGTATACCCATACACAAATCTATACATAACATCAGGAGACTTCAGGGAAATGTATGTTAAAGCCACCTTGACTATGAGTTCGCACCTTTTCATGGAGAAAATGAAAAGGATTGACAATTCTCAGTGAGGGTGAGAGTGTGGAGAAAATAGGAACTCTCATATGTTACTGGTGGGAGTGTAGAATGGTACAACTTTGAGAAACTGTTTGGTTACATATAAACCTATGGTATGATTCAGGAATTTCATCCTTAGGTTTATACTCAAGAGGAATGTCTGAAGGACATGTGCAAGAATGTTTATAAAACCTTTCTTTTTCTTTTTTTAAAAATTTTTTTAGGGATCTCTAACTTCATGCGAAGAACAGTTTGGAGAGATTCTGACAGAACATGTCAGCATAATATCTGCAAATTCCACTCGTCTGTCCTATAATATAAATTTTTTTTTCTTAATTAAAAAAATTTAAGGGTGCTACACTGCTTGCAGGATCTTGGTTTCCCAATCAGAGGTCAAACCTGGGCCACCACATTGAAAGCACTGAGTCCTAACTACTGGACCACCAGGGAATTCCCTAGAAGCTTTCTTCACCTCCTCTTCTTCTCCCTCCCTGCTTCCTCTCCCTCCTCCTCCCCTGCCCCCTCAACTCCACCTGGGCTGCAATGTTGATGGCTGTCACCCTTGAGACATCATAGATGACATCAACAGTGGCATAGTGCAATGCCCTGTTAGTTAAGAACTAAGAGAAATAATTTACCAAAGGGTTATTTGACCACCAAAGGGAAATAATTGAATAAAGGGTTATTTGACAACTAATGAAAAAAAATTTCATTTCCCCCCTCCCCATCCTCCTCCTCCCTCTCCCCTCTTCCTCCTACTTCCCTCCGCCTTTCTTCCTCTCCTCCTCTTCCTTCCCACCCCTGCTCCTGCTCCTCTTCTTTCTCATTCCTCTTCCTCCTCCTCTTCTTCTTCCCCTCCTTTTCCCCTCCTCCTTCTTCTACCATTGTTCTGTATATGAAAACTGTCATTACAAAATCATTGTCACGTGAGGAATATAGTACATTTTTTATTGCTGCCGTAACAGTACCATAAACTTGGTGGCTTGAACAATACAAAATTTATTATTTTACAGCTTTGGATGTCCAAAATCCAAAATCAGTTGTCACACTTAAAACCAGAGTGTTTGCAGTAGGCTGTAGGGATGAGTCAGCTTCCTTGCTTCTTGCAGTTTCTAGCTGCCATTTGCCTTCTTTGGCTCATGGGAACAACTTCTTCCATCTTCAAAGCCAGCAGTGTAGCATCTGACTTTTTTCCATCACCACATCTCTTTCTCTGATTAAACCCAGGAAAGTGTCTCTGATTTTTAGGGATTCCTGTGATTCGATCGAGTCCACGTGGATAATTCTGTGTAATCTTTCCCATCTCAAGGTGTGTACACTTAATCACACCTGCAAAGACTCTTCTGCCATTTAAGGAAACATATTTATACATTCCAGGGATTGGATGTGAATATCTTTGGGGACTATTTTCTGTCTCCCACAAATAGACAATCAAAAATATTAGAGTGTGTCAGGCAATTGGTTATTCAGGCAATTATTAATTATTCTAGATTTTGTAATGTTTGTTACTTATCCTTATAATATTTGTAGTTTATTGTGATTTACCTTCTCATTATTTCTCACAAATACATACTCTCTTTGGTAACTAATTATATATTTGAAATTTTATATTTTTTTCTATTAAATATCCCCTTAATGTATAAGCCTCAGACCCCACATGAGCTGACTAATGGCACCTCTATTGGCCCATTGACTCAGTTGAGAACTTGATGAAATTTCTCCCACTGTAAGCTGGAGAGAGTCTACTGTTGGCTAGGGCAGATAACCTGTGGGGTCATGGGCCAGCAAGGGAGCCTGGGAAGTGGAGAAATGTCTCACACAGTGACTCTCCTTCTGTCTGTGACCCTGGAGAGTCATCCATAAAAGTTTTATTCTAATAACCCCAAACCATAAACAACTGAGCTGCTCAACCATAGTACAATGGCTAAATAAACTGCAAATTTTATACAATGGAATACCATACAGTGATAAAAAAAAGAAATGAATTACTGCTACACGCATGCATCATGGATAAAGCCCATGGTTATGGTACAGATGAACCTATTTCCAGGGCAGGAATAGAGATGTAGACATAGAGAATGGACATGTGGACACAGAGTGGGAAGGAGAGGGTGGGCTGAATTGGGAGATTAGGGTTGAGATATATACACTACCATGTGTAAAACGGATAGCTAGTAGGAATCTGCTGTATAGCACAGGGAGCTCAGCTCGGTGCTCTGTGATGACCTAGATGGGTGGAATGTGATGGTGGAAGGGAAGTCCAAGAGCAAGGGCATATATGTGTACATAGAGCTGATTCACTTCATTGTACAGCAGAAACTAACACGACATTGTAAAGCAATTATACACCAATTTAAAAAAAGAAGCGTAAGACAAGAGTACATTCTGTAAGTACATACTGCATGATTCTATTTACATGAAGTTTGAGAATTGATATAGATGTCAGATTAATAGTAACTTTTGAGAGATTGTTGACTTATAAGGTCTCAATCGAATCTACCTGCAGTGCAGAAGACCCTGGTTTGATTCCTGGGTTGGGAAGATCCACTGGAAAAGGGATAGGCTACCCACTCCGGTATACTTGGGCTTCCCTTGTGGCTCAGCTGATAAAGAATTCGCCTGCAATGTGGGAGACCTGGGTTCGATCCCTGGGTTGGGAAGATCCCCTGGAGAAGGGAAAGGTTACCCACTCCAGTATTCTGGCCTAGAGAATTCCATGGACTGTATAGTCCATGGGGTCACAAAGAGTCAGACAAGACTGAGAAACTTTACTTTCTTTCACTGACTTATAAGGAGCATGAGGGAATATCATGGGGTGACAGAGATATCCTATATCTTGATCTGAGTGTATATGTCTGTAAAAATTAATCAGACTGAACACTTAAAAAATTTTTTTACCCATAGGTAACTTACACTATGGTGGAGGTTATTATCTTCATTACCTCCACCAGAGTTTGGCTTCAAGTCAAACAACAGGGAGGAAACACAGCCACGCCCATCAACAGAAAGTTGGATTAAAGATTTACTGAACACCCCACCCATCAGAACAAGACCCAATTTCCCCCTCAGTCAGTCTTTCCCATCAGGAAGCTTCCATAAGCCTCCTATCCTTCTCCATCAGAGGGCAGACAGAATGAAAACCACAATCACAGAAAACTAACCAATCTGATCACATGGACCACAGCCTTGTCTAACTCAGTGAAATTATGAGCCATGCCATGTAGGGCCACCCAGAACAGACAGGTCATGGTGGAGAGTTCTGACAAAATGTGGTCCACTGGAGAAGGCAATGGCCAACCACTTCAGGATTCTTGCCTTGAGATTCCCATGAACAGTATGAAAAGGCAAAAAGATAGGACACTGAAACATGAACTCCCCGGCTCGGTAGGTGCCCAGTATACTACTGGAGATCAGTGGAGTACTAACTCCAGAAAGAATGAAGAGATGGAGCCAAAGCAAAAACAACACCCAGTTGTGGATGTGACTGGTGATGGAAGTAAAGTCCAACGCTGTAAAGAGCAATATTGCATAGGAACATGGAATGTTAGGTCCATGAATCAAGGCAAATTGGAAGTGGTCAAACAGGAGATGGCAAGAATGAACATCAGCATTTTAGGAATCAGTGAACGAAAATGGACTGAAATGGGTGAATTTAACTCAGATGACCATTATATCTACTACTATGGGCAAGAATCCCTTAGAAGAAATGGAGTAGCCATCATAGTTAACAAAAGAGTCCGAAATCCAGTACTTGGATACAATCTCAAAAATAACAGAATGATCTCTGTTCATTTCCAAGGCAAACCATGCAATATCACAGTAATCCAAGTCTATGCCCCAGCCAGTAATGCTGAAGAAGCTGAAGTTGAAAGGTTCTATGAAGACCTACCAGACCTTCTAGAACTAACACTCAAAAAAGATGTCCTTTTCATCATAGGGGACTGGAATGCAAAAGTAGGAAGTCAAGAAATAACTGGAGTAACAGGCAAATGTGTCCTTGAAGTACAGAATGAAGCAAGGCAAAGGCTGATAGAGTTTTGCCAAGAGAATGCACTGGTCATAGCAAACACCCACTTCCAACAACACAAGAGAAGACTCTACACATGGACATCACCAGATGGTCAACACTGACATCAGATTGATTATATCCTTTGCAGTCAAAGATGAAGAAGGTCTATACAGTCAGCAAAAACAAGACCAGGAGCTGACTGTGACTCAGATCATGAACTCCTTATTGCCACATTCAGACTTAAATTGAAGAAAGTAGGGAAAACCACTAGACCATTCAGGAGGACCTAAATCAAATCCCTTACGATTATACAGTGGAAGTGACAAACAGATTCAAAGAATTAGATCTGATAGACAGAGTGCCTGATGAACTATGCACGGAGGTTTGTGACATTGTACAGGCAGCAGTGATCAAGACCATCCCCAAGGAAAAGGAATGCAAAAAAGGCAAAATAGTTGTCTGAGGAGGCCTTACAAATAGCTATGAAAAGAAGAGAAGTGAAAGGCAAAGGAGAAAAGGAAAGATATACTCATTTGAATTCAGAGTTCCAAAGAATAGCAAGGAGGGATAAGAAAGCCTTCCTCGGTGATCAATGCAAAGAAATAGATGAAAACAATAAAATGGGAAAGACTAGAGATCTCTTCAAGAATATTAGAGATACTAAGAGAACTTTTCATGCAAAGATGGGCACAATAAAGGACAGAAATGATATGGACCTAACAGAAGCAGAAGATATTAAGAAGAGGTGACAAGAATACACAGAACTATACAAAAAAGATCTTCATGACTCAGATAATCACAGAGGTGTGATCACTCACCTAGAGCCAGACATCCTGGGATGTGAAGTCAAGTGAGCCTTAGGAAGCATCACTATGAACAAAGCTAGTGAAGATGATGGAATTCCAGTTGAGCCATTTCCTAAAAGATGATGCTGTGAAAGTGCTGCACTCAATATGCCAGCCAATTTGGAAAACTCAGCAGTGGCCACAGGACTGGAAAAGGTCAGTTTTCATTCCAATCCCAAAGAAAGGCAATGCTCAAACTACCTCACAATTGCACTCATCTCACACGGTAGCAAAATAATGCTCAAAATCCTCCAAGCCATGCTTCAGCAATACGTGAATCATGAACTTCCAGGTGTTCAAGCTGGTTTTAGAAAAGGCAGAGGAACCAGAGATCAAATTGCCAACATCCATTGGATCATTGAAAAAGCAAGAGAGTTCCAGAAAGACATCTACTTTATTAACTATGCCAAAGCCTTTGACTATGTGGATCATAACAAACTGTGGAAAATTCTTCAAGAGATGAGAATACCAGACCACTTTACCTGCCTTCTGTGAAATCTGTTTGCAGGTCAAGAAGCAACAGTTAGAACTGGACATAGAACAACAGACTGGTTCCAAATAGGAAAAGGAGTACGTCAAGGCTGTATATTGTCACCATGCTTATTTAACTTATATGCAGAGTGAAAGTGAAGTTGCTCAGTCATGTCCGACTCTTTGCTACCCTGTGGACTGTAGCCCACCAGGCTCCTCTGTCCACGGGATTTTCCAGGCAAGAATACTAGAGTGGGTTGCCATTTCCTTCTCCAGGGGATCTTTCCAACCCAGGGGGGTTGAACCCAGGTCTCCCGCATTGCAGGCAGATGCTTTAATCTCTGAGCCACCAGGGAAGCATGCTGGACTGGATGAAGCACAAGATGGAATCAAGATTGCTGGGTGAAATATTAGTAACCTCAGATATGCAGATGATACCACCCTTATGGCAGAAAGTGAAGAACTAAAGAGCCTGTTGATGAAAGTGAAAGAGGAGAATGAAAAAGTTGGCTTAAAACTCAACATTCAGAAACTAAGATCATGGCATCTGGTCCCACCACTTCATGGAGAACAGATGGGGATGCAGTGGAAACAGTGGCTGACTTTATTTTGGGGGGCTCCAAAATCACTGTAGATGGTGACTGCAGTCATGAAATTAAAAGATGCTTGCTCCTTGGAAGAAAAGCCATGACCAACCTAGAGAGCATACTAAAAAGCAGAGACATTACTTTGCCAACGAATGTCTGTCTAGTCAAAGCTATGCTTTTTCCAGTAGTCATGTATGAATGGGAGAGAGTTGGACTATAAAGAAAGCTGAGCACCGGAGAATTGATGCTTTTGAACTGTGGTGTTGGAGAAGACTCTTGAGAGTCCCTTGGACTGCAAGGAGATCCAACCAGTCCATCCTGAAGGAAATCAGTCCTGAACATTCATTGAAAGGATTGATGTTGAAGCTGAAACTCCAATACTTTGGCCACCTGATGTGAAGAACTGACTCATTGGAAAAGACTCTGATGCTGGGAAAGATTGAAGGCAGGAGGAGAAGGGGATGACAGAGGATGAGATGGTTGGATGGCATCACCAACTCAATGGACATGAGTTTGAGTAAACTCTGGGAGTTGGTGATGGACAGAGAGGCCTGGCATGCTGCGGTTCATGGGGTCGCAAAGAGGTGTACACGACTTTGTGATTGAGCTGTACTGAACTTACACTTAAAATTCTTTAAATTTCCATTTTGTTCTGTTCATACAGAAAGACCTTACTTGGTAGCATTTCTCCAGGGACATAGAGAATGTTTATGAGAGCTCTTTTGGTCCCTTGTGGTGCTCAAACTTACTAATCTGATGCCACAACTCTCTTCTAAACATTTTGGCTTGATGAAATAAATGAACAAATAATAGTAGGACTATCCTTTGAGTGTCGTCTGAAGGGGTGGTCTGGACAGGGAGTAGTATTTTGGTGTTTGGCAACATGGCACATAGAAGGTGGGGACACAGAGGTACAGCACTTTGGCCCACATTCCACTCCATGCCTCGCAGACAACTCATGGACAGAAAAACAGATTTCCATTGGCACGTTAGTTAGCTCAGAACCTGTCTCGACTAGAAACACTGGCAGCTCTACATTTCTCCTCCTTTGGTTTTTGGCAGGAGAATGCTTTGTGCAAGGAGATATCAAGGAGTCCTGGAAGCAGCAGGGCTCTTCTTCATCTTCAGTGTTTTTCCCTAAGGAGCTAAGTTTTTAGCATCCTTTGTGGTGCAATAGCTAAGTGCACCCAGAGGTACATAATCTCCACTCACATTCCATCTCTGCCTCCTCTGCACCATGTCATGTCCTGGACAGGCACTTGTTTTGAGTTTCCAGGCCCTAGCAAGATTTAGCCTTTCTTCGTGAATCTTGGAGTGGGCCCTTTTAATTAATCTCCAGAGCATCTGGATCCTGTTTCTCAACACAGGTTAAGTAACTAAGCTTCTTGAGCCCCTCTATCTAAGCTCCATGAGAATGAGAGAGTGAACTACTTTCTGAGGGATTTGTCTCAACTCAGTAATATCTTCCTTATGTGAGTTGACAAAGTACTGGGTTCCATTCCCAGGAGTGGATGTCACCACAGAGTGGGGGGTTATTTTAATTTCTGAAGTGGAATTGAGCAGAAGCTAGTGTGAAATCTCTTTGGGAGGAGCTGGAAGGTTTTCTCCTCTCTGTTTCCGATGGCCCTATGTTTTCAACTCCCTGCATCCCTCCCTGGCTTCTTGCTCATTTTCTCTGTGTTCTTTCTCTGGGACACCCTTCCTACTTTTGAGCTGAACTTTGCTGATTCTCTCCCATCAATTATATCTCCTAACACCCTTCCCTGTGGCCTCACTTTTCTCATGGGACAGCTAGACCGGACCACCCCACACTCTACACACTTCTTTTATTTCTCCTTCTCTCCCCTGCCTCATTTTCAGTTTGACTAAACAAAGTACAGAGAATTTTGAGGGCCATTTACATTGACATCTTCATTTATTGACACCTCAATTTTGTTAGAATAGAAGCACAGCAATCTGTTTTTCATTTTAACCAAAATGTACCAGCAAGATGGGTTATACCTTCCTTTTTTGCATGTCTTCCAGTTAGCTTAAGGAGTCTCAGGTGTACAACAAAGCGATTCAGATATATACACATATTTCAGATTATTTTCCATTATGGGTTGTTACAAGATACTGAATACAGTTCTTTGGGCTATATAGTAGTAAATTCTTGTTGCTTATCTATTTTATACACAATTTTTTGCATCTGTTAATCCCATACCACTAATATATCCCTTCCCCCTCTCTTTCCCCTTTGGTAACCATAAATTTATTTTCAATGTCTGTGAGTCTGTTTCTGTTTCATATATAGATTCATTTGTATCACTTTTTTGACATAGCATACAAGTGATGTCATATATTTGTCTTTCTCTATCTGACTTACTTCACTAAATACAATATTGTCTAGATCCATCCATGTGGCTGAACATGGCAATATTTTGTTCTTTTTCTATGGCTGAGTTATTCTGTTCTTTCTCTATATATGTGCCACAACTTCTTAAGCTAGTTGTCTGTTGATGGACACTTTGCTTGGCTTGTGTAAATAGTGCTGCTATGAATACTGAAGTGCATGTATCTTTTTTGAATTAAAGTTTTTTTGTCTTTTCCAGATATATGTCCTGGAGTAGGATTACTGGATCACATGGTATTTCCATTTTTAGTTTTTTAAGGAACCTGCATACTGTTGTCCATAGTGGCATTCTCACCAACAGTTTAGAAGGGTTCCCTTTTCTCCACACTCTAAGGAGTGTTTTTATGTTAGTTCTTTATCACTGGAAAATTTCCATGTCTTTCACTTTTCTTTTAATTTAGAAATTTTAAGTAAATACAAAAGTATTGTGAACTCCCATGGATCTATCACCCAACTTTAACAATTATCTACAACTTGTCATTCTTGCTTTATCCACCACACACATTTTCCTTTTCTGCAGTGTTTTAAAGCAAATCCCAAATACCATTTGATTTCCTTGTCCATGGACTTCCCTGGTGGCTCAGATGGTAAAAGCGTCTGCCTACAGCACGGGAGATCCGGGTTCGATCCCTGGGTTGGGAAGATCCCCTGGAGAAGGAAATAGCAGCCCACTCCAGTATTCTTGCCTGGAAAATCCCATGGACAGAGGAGCCTGGCACCATGGGGTCACAAAGAATCCGACACAACTGAGCGACTTCACTTTCACTTTCCTTGTCCGTATTTCAATATATTCACTGAACTATAACATTCACAAAGAAATCCAAAGGTAAACGGTATAAGACCACCATTAAAAATGTTCATAAAATTGTCCATTTTTATTGGTAAATTTGTTTGGAAGGGTAAAGAGCCAATTTATTTATATGCTAACAAACTTCCATTGTGTTTCATATTCTTGTAGCGCCTCAGAGATAGGAATTCATGATAAAAGGCATCTATTTTTCTACTAGCATTTATTCTTAGTGTTTCCCAGGTATATCCACTTACCACATGTTCTTACCCTTCTTAAGACCTATGGACAGGAACAAAAAAATGACACTTCAAATAATAAGTGAGATGGAAGATGGCCATCACACATTGTACTCTGTGGTTTACAACCAGTAGGACAACTTATTTAGAAGTCTAAAATATCTTCGTTTTTGAAACGTCAAGCTCACCCAGTGCCAAATGGTTATTTGATGTTACAGCATTCAAACAAACCAGAGACAATGGAAGGCACCATGCCTCGGTAGGTCAGAACCAAAGAATAAGGATGGTAGCTTTTCTGCAGGGTATATTTTCATTTTTCAACTCTTTGTGCTTCCTTTTCCACTTGAGGTGAGCTGTTTATTAATCAATCCTGGGGTCCCCGAATGAAACCCTTGTTAGCTTAGATTCTTCTGAGTTTTATGAAGGGAGCCAGAGAGGTCTCAATGGTTTCTACTGGAAAACAATGTTTTTCTCTGTGTGAATTCTTTCCTCTTGGAATGCATTTGTTAGCTGGAATCTGGGAGCTGGGCCCTGGCTTGCCTCCTTACAGCTCTTCCTCTGAGGGCAGGGCTAATAGAGAATGACTGATCTTCATAAGAGGTCTGGGGCCAATGGCTGAGGGTTGTGGGTTCAACTTACAGTATGTGACAGTGGCAGGTCCCAATATGCCTGTATGGGAAGGGTTTCAAAGACAATCATCTGAGGGTTTGTTTCAAAATTGTGTTTGTCTAGTACTTTATGTAAAATGTGGGAAACATCAACTGTTCATATCAGAAACTGGGGGCACCGATAGATTTCTGGGGGGAGCGGGGAGCTTGAAGGCTCTGCCACTGCATCTTGCCTGTCTGTGAATGGAACCCCATCATCTCTTCTCTCCACCTGGTTTCTATAGCAAACTTTCTTACAGTTGTTTCTCTCCCAGAAGTCTTAGATGAGCTTTCCTTATGAATAAAGCCATAGAGAGGCATGACCATTATTACCATTATTATTAATTTACATATACACTGCTTATTTTCAATAATTTGAGGCAGCCCAGAATCTCCCCATCTCCTCAGCTAATGCTCTTAGCATTGACTTGTAATCTGTGTGCATAGATGTCATCGATAGAACTAATTCAGGGTCACTCATCACCCACAAGATGTATTTTCTTTGATTTAGCGATATTTGAAGCAATCAGAAGGGTCTACCTTATTTTCCATTTTTCTTTCTATATTTTCCACCAGGAAGATCATCACCTAAAAACAGAGTTTTTAACTTGAGAATGGGCATCAGGAGGGTCTGTGGATGTCCTGAAATTGTAGGTAGAGTTTATTGAGTAAGGAGTTTTTTGGGAGACGCACACTTTTATCGTTAAATTCTCAAACAATTCCATGCCACCAAAAGGTTAGGTTTCACTCTTTATTAAAGGTTCCTAGGTGGAATTTAGGAAAAACTCAGAAATTCTGCCTTCACTACCTTCAATACAGGTCTCCACTATTTAGTCAGCATTGTCCTATTACCCTGGACAAACTGAAAAGTGAGTCATCTGTGTTTGGACCCAGCTTTTCTGTTTGGTTGTTAGAGCGACAGGAATCCTAAAAGACCCCCCTTGTTAATGTTGTCAGAAAAGCCACGTATCAGCTGTGAAAAGCTGAATTTGATTCACTCCCAAGGGCTTGTCAAAATTTCTTGGTGAGCCCAATTTCAGAAGCACTACACATGAATTCAATGACAGAATGTCTAACCGATGTAGGTGAACTGCAAAAGGTTGGTTTATTTCGTCCCTTTTATAATCCATGGATATCAAACATGTTGTATTTTTAGCAACATGTTCATGTGAACTCATTCCAGATGTCATTATGCATAAATGTTGAATTTTCTTTTACCAAATACAGACATAGTGAGTATGCCAGCAATGTCCCTGACCTACTTGGGCAGAAGAATAGCGTTTTAAAAATTATCCATGATAATATTCACCTTCATAGATATAAGTAGTAGAGAAGTAAGTATCATTAGAGATGACAGCCTTTTAATGATAGAAAAGGCTTTTCATCTGAAAAGCTGAAATACAGAAATATGCTACCAGTGCTATTATCAAATTATATAATTTATCTTTAGAGTAGGTATTGTAAAACCTAGGCTTTCAGATTTCCAATTCTGCCTTGATGTGGTTTTATTTTTTTAATTTTCTGCTTTGTATTTCTTGAGTTTTTGTTGTTATTGAACTCTAAATATAAAAAGGGCACTTGATCACCATCTTTCTGAACATCTTTTCAAAAAGTAACTTTAGCACTCACAATCAAAAACCTCCAAAACCTTGGGAAACTGCTGTTTACAAACTTCAGTGGGTTGTAAATTTATAGTGTTGCAACATGGATTTATTTTTTTAATTAAATAGAATACAAAAAATCAGAGAGCATCATACATAGTAAGTATTATTTTATGAGAATTTTAAGTTATGTATGTGTTTGTGCTTTGGTGGAGGTATGTTGGTAAATGTTTAACTGCTAGCTCTCTAGTTCATAAATCTGTTATAAACTACTGATATGCATCACTTCCAATTTACAACTAATAATAAATATACGTACTCTTTATTGTGAATTTCATATAGCCAATTGATTTTAACAGAATGCTTTCACTGAATTTTGCCTAACTTCTCTATCTGCAGTCAACCTATGGTTGTGATTCAACTCTAATTAGACAAAATCAACTATGAATAAATGCTTGATTTCTATCTGATTCAGCAAGGAAGTCATTAACATTACTGATGAATGAGTGTCTTCTGCAATGAATGTTAATTGATATTTTCATTTACACTAATAAGATGAAAGTGAACTAGGAAAGTATATCAGAACTTCACTAGTTCATTAGTCATGTGAGTAAATCTTTATTAAATCAGATCATAATTTTCACATACTTGTAAAATATTTCCTCAATTGTTTGGTGCTATTCACAGTGTAACAGCTGCAGACACTTTAAAATTTAATCTGCCTAATATTTTCTCCATCACTTTCATAAGTAGACTATTAACAATACAATAAATCAATCCCTGATTTATAATGTTGCCAGTTCCATGGTGTAAATATTCCCACCATGGTTGTCTCAAGCCACCACAGTGACAGCACAAGATGCAGAATTGGAAAAAAATTACTTAGCACAACATTATATGGTATTTCTATCACACATGTGCTGGAGACATAACCTCATGGATGGAGAGAATAGTTAAGTAGTACAATAGTTAGGAAGTGGTGAGTTTTTAGTATTTATTACCTTTGCTTTTAATAGAATCTATTTAACTACATATTTATTTCACTTAATTTTTAATAATGATTGTTTAATAACCAGCTTACAATATTTATGACAATTAGCTCTCATAAACCTACATAAACTGGTTCCAGCATACCACTGGCAAATGTAGTTAAAAACAAGTCCGACAAACACCACTCTAAAAATCTATTGCTGGTGCTACCACATATACTCTCTGTGGCCAGGTGGTTTGGCAATGAACTTCATAGAGTTATCTATGTATTAGAACAGAACTGTAAATCTGACCATTTCCCTCATCTTCCTGCATATTCTGTGGTGTTTGATTCCTTTACACCTAAATTCAGATGTTTCTCTTTGATTTGCTTTTAGTTTAGGAGAATTTTATCCAGACATTCCAGCTCAGACTCTTTATTTAAGGCTTGTTTCCACAATGATTTTTTTTTTTTTTTAAGCAAACCCAAGCAGTTGGAAAGCCCAGTGATCCTGGTTATTTATTTATTTATTTATGGCCACATACCTTGTGGGATTTTAGTTTCCTGACCAAGGATTGAATCCAGGCCTTCAGGCAGTGAAATCTCAGAGTCCTAACCACTTGACTATCTGGGAATTCCCCACAAAGCCAGTGGTGCACTGGGACAACCCAGAGGGATGGGATGGGGAGGGAGGTGGGAATGGGGTTCAGGATGGGGTGGGGGGCACATGTACACCTGTGGCTGATTCATGTCAATGTATGGCAAAAACCACCACAGTATTGTAAAGTAATTAGTCTCCAATTAAAATAAATTAATTATAAAAACGATTTTAAATCTAGAGATGAACAACTAGAATTCCTGAAGTCTGACCTGAAAGGGGCCCTTGGGTGTACATGGCAATCCTATTTCCCCTCCTTTTCTCTGAGATGACTATTTACCACTTTCTCCTCTTGTCTCAACCATCTTCCCCTCTCCTCACAAGCCAGAGGTACCAGAGGTTACCATAGTTAATATTTTGATATAGCCTTCCAGCTTTTTCTGTATGGATATATAGACTTTTAAATGAGCTCATAATGTACAAGGATTGTGCCTGTTAAAAAATAATGTATAATCTGTAATTTCTTTACTAAATAATAATAGCTAATATTTATTGAATATTTGCTCTACATCTACTACTACCCTGTGTGAGTGTGTAAGTTATGGAATATCAATTTGAAATGAATGGATTTTGGCTCACCTAACCTACAGTCCGGGCTTCCCTGTGGCTCAGCTGGCAAAGAACCTGCCTACAATGCAGGAGACCCCAGTTTGATTTTTGGGTCGGGAAGATAACCTGGAGAACGGATAGGCTACCCATTCCAGTATTCTTGGGCTTCCCTTGTGGCTCAGCTGCTACAGAATCTGCCTGGAATGCGGGAGACCTGGGTTCAATCCTTGGGTTGGGAAGATCCCCTACAGAAGGGAAAGGCTACCCACTCCAGTATTCTGGCATGGATAATTCCATGGACTACAGTTCATGGGGTCACAAAGAGTCGGACCCGATTGAATGAGTTTCACAACCTACAGTTCAGATAGTTTATGATGTCATGGAGGCACCAGGTCCTCTGCTTTTAGATACTTGACACAAAGCTGGCTTCATTATTTGAGTGGTTTTCCCCTTGCTCATGGTTGCAGCAGCAGACTACTATGCTTCTTTGTTCACATCCAACGATGGTCAGAGAGATTGACTATGTATGGCTTCTTTCTAGAAGATTAAAAGAAAGTTATTCTCATGTCTTATAAGCACAAATTGGCTGAGGTCTGTCTGTTCTTGGATAACCATTGATGTGCGGGATGGGAATGCCAAGATCAGCTCAAACCTGCAGCAAGAGGAGAGTGGGTGTGGAGGAGTTGCCATAGGCCCTTTCCATGGCATGTGTACGTGCCAAGTCGTTTCAGTCATGTCTGACTCTTTGCAACCCAATGGACTGTAGCCCACCAGGCTTCTCTGCCCATGGGATTCTCCAGGCTAGAATACTGGAGTGGGTTGTCATGCCCTTCTCCAGGGGATCTTCCTGACCCAGGGATCGAACCCAGGTCTCTTATTTCTCCTGCACTGGCAGTCAGGTTCTTTACTATTAGCCCCATCTGGGAAGCCCCTTTTGCTGGCACTTGGGATAATTTCTAATTGTACCCTGTCACCCACTTTTCTTACTTAACAGTGTATCTTATGAACTTTTTAAAATTTTTCTTCTAAATTGTGGTTTGTAATAATTGCATTATTTGCTTATTCAATATAATTGGCATCTGACCTCTCACTGTCTCATGGAATCTTACAGCGGCATGACATAGTGTGTACTAAAAAATAAATAATTTTTAAAGAGTAATAGTAGCTAATATCTTACAAGCATTTATTACTTGTCAAGAATTATGCCAACAACACTGAGCGCATTATTGTCAGTAACCTCCTTACTTCCCAATCCTGGCTTCAATCCTCAATTCCCATGAACACTTCAACTCACCCCAGGCTAGCTCCAGCCCCACCATTCCACAGTTCAGTGTTTGATAAAGTCAGGCTCCATATTGCTAAATCCAGTGGTCACTGCCTTGTCCCCACTCTCCTCCCTCTTTCAGTAGAGTTCAGCAATCTACTCTTTCCTGAAAAGCTGAACTCTTTTATCTTTCAAGATTCCACACACTTGTGATTTTTCTCCTGTTCACTGTCCACAATGGCTCAGCTTTATCTCTAAATGTTGTTGTAACCCAGAGCTTGGTCCTAGGCCCTTTTCTCTGTCTATCTATGGTCTCTCCCTAGGTGACTCTCCCATCTTTTTGCTGATGCTTCCCAAATTTATATCTCCAGGTAGGACATTTTTCCTCACCTTCAGATTGTCTAACAGACCACCATGTCCACATGTCTGCTGGGACACCTAGCAGGCATCTCAAAGTATTATGACCAAGGTAGAATTTTGGATTTCTCCCCCTCACTCTCCCAGTTCTTTCTTCCCCATTCTTCCTAATCTCAGTAAATGACAGCCCAAATGATCACTCAAAGTCCTCTTAGGAGTGAAAATCTCATCAGCTGTTTGAACAGAGAATTATTAAATAGGTAAAAAATTGTTAACTAGAAAGTAGGCATAAAGTTGCTAACTGAAAGGATAAAAAGAGGACCCTAAGATAGGGTGGAGACATCAATGCAGAAACATCTGTGGCTCTAAGGACTGAAAACAGAGAAGAGACTAGAATCATTAACATCTAGAAATGTAGAGGAGGGATTCCCTGTAGAACCAAAACTCTGACCTCTGAGTAGGGGCTTCTGCTTGGCTGGTGCTGCTATCTCTCCAAGGAAGATACAGAGAAGTTAGCTCTGCAAAGGTTGGAAAATCTGTGACCTGGATTCAACTGCTGCTGCTGTAAGGAAGAGCAAGTGCCAGTGGAAGAAGCTTTGTTAGGATGATGCGCTCAAAAACAGGAAGCAGAGGGGAGGAGCAAGTCCCTCCTTCCTCAGCCTTGCTTCAGTAGTTGCAGCACACAGGCTGAAGTAGTTGTGGCATACAGGCTTTTAGTTGCCTGCAGCATGTGGAATCTTCCCAGACCAAAGATCAAACCCATGCTTTGGCAGGTGAATTCTTATCCACTGTGCCACCAGGGAAGTCCTCGATGATCTTCTTAAAACACAAGTTTTCTAGTAGCTTCCTGTGGCATGTAGAATAAACCCAAATGCCTCCCCACAGTCTAGATTGCCTCTCTCACTTGGTCTTCTATCACTCTAGTCACACTGGCCTTCTTTCTTCTTTGAACCTGCCAAGCTGCATCCAGCCTCAGGCATTAATCTCACTCTTCCCTCTGCCTGAACCCTTCCCCCTGCCCTCATCCTCTTCACAGAACTGGCTCCTTATCATTCACACCTCAGTTCCAGTATCCCTTTCTCAGAGAGGTGCATGCGACCCCGTGGACTGTAGCCTGCTAGGTTCCTCTGTCCATGGGATTTCCTAGGCAAGAATATTGGGGTGGGTTGCCACTCCTACTCCAAGGGGTCTTCCCAACCCAGGAATCAAACTTTGATCTTCTGTGTCTCCTGCATTAGCAGACAGATTCTTTATCACTGTACCACCTGAGGACTCTTCCTCTAAAGTAATGCCCTTTTGGGGCAATTACAGTGATTTTGTTCATTTATTTTTTACTGTGGACCATTTTCCTCCCTGGAATGAAAGCCTGAGAGGACAGGGACATTGCTCGATTTATCCCTCGGTCCCTTAGCAGCTAGGACAAACGCCTGGCAAGTAGAAGAAACTTAATTAATGTTTGTTCAGTTATGAATTTCATTTAGTTCTCAGAACAATGTTTCGCCATTATACAGATGACAAAATAAGGATAAAAAGAGGGTAACTAAAACTGTCCAATGGCAGGACCAAAACAAATTTTTTAAAACCTATGTAAGTCTAACTACAACCTAAACTCTTAACTTTTAGATTACATTTTAATATTTAATTCGTACATATAAAACCTAGATTATATGCTTCTTCAAAAGAACTATAGTTTAGATAAAATTTTCTCTTTATCTCCTAAGAAAAATACCCATTAACTTTTCATGGTCATCTGCTGTACTGTGAAACAAGATTTTTCATTGTAACTTCTGAAAGCCTTGAAGGGAACTGACAGCTAGCTTTTTTTAATGAGCGAGGTGGATTATCTTCAGAAGATAAAATTTTTCTTAATGCTGTTGTCCATGAGTAGGTTTTAGGAAAAAATACCATAGGTGATATGTCTTTCTTTTTGAAAAGGAAAACCAAGTGTTGGATTCCAATTAGTAAATGGAACAAAGTTGATTTATCCAAGCTTTCATTTCAAATTTTTCTGCTGATCTGAGTTAGGTGCTCAGAGTCTAACTGATTCCCTTTCTCTGTCATTACTCTTTAGGTCACACAATGAAGTAAGAAAAAACCTCAGATCTTGTATCACTTAAAAAATTCAAGTTATTATTCTGGGAGTGTTTTCACAGAGGTAGAATCAGCATTATCTCAAATTTCCCATGAATGTGCCAACCATAATGAAAAGCTGCTGAGAAATATTTCATTTCCATCAGAGAACCACTTTGGGGAAATGGAGCCATGGGTGTTTCCCACTGCCCCTGGCTCTAAAGCCCTTCTAAACAGGTTCATTTTACTTCCTTAGGTATTAGCTAGAATCAGACTGGAAAATCTCTACAAGATGAAATAGCAATGTGTTCCTAAATTATGGGATAATTTTCCTGTGCTTTAAGCATTTAAAGGATTTATATGAATTAGCCATGAGCAAATATTTCCAGCTATGGTCTACCCTCATTACCTTACCTCTTGTTAAGCTGACAGTCCTTGAGATTGCCAAGATTTCCCACCAATAGATATATAATTTGCACAGTTCCTCACTTTCCAGTAATTTCTTCTACCAGAAATTAGCTTAAGAGAGGTGGCAAGCAAGGAAGACTGAGATGCATTTAACGAGACACATGACAAAATAAATTCTGTTTCTGTCAGGAAGAAACTATACTGCATGTTGCACACGTTCTGGTTTCCAAATCCTGTTTAAAAATTTCCTGGCCTTATGCCTAGCAGTGGCAAAAGGTATAAGATGGTAAAACTGTCTTATAATCTTCCTGCAGAACTGTGCTTATCCTGAAGTTCAGTCATGGCTTTGGTCTTTTTTTCATTACAATTTTTTCATTACATGGCCAATTTTTTCATTATAACACGAAAAGCCAATAACTCTGGTATTCTCATACCCTAATGCCAGGATTATAACAGGGTAGGCATTTTTACCTTGTTCTTATGTCTTCCTAGGAAACACTACACTACAGCATTTCACCTTATCAGATTGGCAAAGAATAAAAGTCTGACAGTACTGAGTGATGACAAGGATGTAGAATAATGAGAACATTCATACCTGCTGATGGAAATATAAATTGGTCAATACCTTTGGAAATAAACTTGTCAATATTTAGAATAGTTGAAGATATGTAAGACCTCAGACCTAGCAATACTCCTTCTAGGAATAAACCCTGAACATTAATGTAAGAAATCACTTATAAGAATGTTCATTACAGCCTTATTGATAATTGTAAAAATTGGAAACAGGACAGATTCCCATTGAAAGTAAAATAAATTGTGGTATATTTAACACAATAGAATATAGCAATTAATGAACTTGTTAGTGCTGCATGTTTTAACATGGATGCATCTTTAAAATATAATGTTATAAAAAGCAAGTTGCAAAGTGATGTGTACAGTATGATACTATTTATATTACATATAAAAGCATGCAAAACAATCATCTGTGCTGTTTACAATTATATACACATTGTATAATCATAAGGGATTTGATCTAGGTCCTACCTGAATGGCCTAGTGGTTTCCCTACTTTCTTTAATTTAAGCCTGAACTTTGCAATGAGGAGCTCAGGATCAGAGCCATAGTCAGCTCCAGGTCTTGTTTTTGCTGACTGTATAGAGCTTCTCCATCTTCAGCTGCAAAGAATATAATCAATCTGATTTCAGTATTGACCATCTGGTGATAGTCCATGTGTAGAGTCATCTCTTGGATTATTGAAAAACGGTGTTTGCTATGTCAAGAGCATGTTCTCTTGACAAAACTCTGTTAGCTTTCTCCCTGCTTCATTTTGTACTCCAAGCCCAAACTTGCCTGTTACGCCACGTATCTCTTGACTTGCTACTTTTGCATTGCAATCCTCTATGATGAAAAGGGCATCTTTTTTTGGTGTTAGTTCTAGAAAGTCTTGTAGGTCTTCATGGAACCAGTCAACTTCAGCTTCTTCATCATTAGTGGTTGGGGCATAGACTTGGATTACTGTGATGTTGGAAACAAACTAAGAACATTCTGTCGTCTTTGAGATTGCACCCCAGTACTACATGTAGGACTTTTATTGACTACGAGGGCTACTCCATTTCTTAAACCATCCCAAAGGAAAAGAAATGCAAGAAGGCAAAGTGGGTCTTAGGAGCTTACAAATAGCTGAGGAAAGAAGAGAAGCGAAAGGAGAAAGGGAAAGATATACTCATCTAAATGCAGAGTTCCAGAGAATAGCAAGGAGAGATAAGAAGGCTTTCTTAAATGAACAATTCAAAGAAATAGTGAAAACAATAGAATGGGAAAGACTAGAGATCACTTCAAGAAAACTGGAGATACCAAGGGAACATCTCATGCAAGAATGAGAATGATAAAGGATAGAAATGGTAAGGACCTAACATTAGGTTAGGACCTAACAAGAAATTAAGAAGAGGTGGCAAGAATACACAGAAAAACTATACAAACAAGGTCTGAATGACCCGGATAACCACAATGGTGTCACTCATCTAGAACACGACATCCTGGAGTGTGAAGTTAAGTGGGCTTCAGGAAGCATTACTATGAACAAAGCAAGTGAAGGTGATGGAATTCCAGCTGAGCTATTTCAGATCCTAAAAGATGATGCTGTCAAAGTGCTGCACTCAATATGCCAGCAAATTTGGAAAGTTCAACAGTGGCCACAGGACTGGAAAATGTCAGTTTTCATTCCAATCCCAAAGAAGGGCAATGCCAAAGAATGTTCACACTACTGTGAAATTCATTCATTTCACATGCTAGCAGGAAGGATTATGCCCCAAATCCTTCAAGCTAGGCTTCAGCAGGACACGAACCAAGAACTTCCAGATGTGCAAGCTGGATTGAGAAAAGGCAGAGGAAGTAGAGATTAAATTGCCAACATTCCTTGGATCAAGGAGGAGGCAAGGGAATTCCAAAAAACATCTACTTCTGCTTCACTGACTATGCTAAAGCATTTGACTGTGTGGATCACAACAAACTGTGGAAAATTCTTAAAGAAATCGGAATACCAGACCACCTTACCTGCCTCTTGAAAAACTGGTAGGAGGGTCAAGAATCAACATTTAGAAACTTACATGGAAAAACTGACTGGTTCAAAATTGGGAAAGGAGTACATCAAGGCTCTCTATTGTCACTCTGCTTATTTAACTTATATGCAGTGTATATCATGTGAAATGCCAGGCTGGGTGAATCACAAGCTGGAATCAAAATTGCTGGGAGAAATGTCGACAGTTTCAGATATACAGATGATACCATGCTAATGGCAGAAAGTGAAGGGGAACTAAAAAGCCTCTTGATGAGGGTGAAAGAGGAGAGTGAAAAAATTGGCTTAAAACTCAATAGTCAAAAAACTAAGATCATAGCGTCTGGTCCCATCACTTTATAGCAAATAGAAGGGGAAAAAGTGGAAGCAGTGACAGATTTTATTTTCTTGGGCTCCAAAATCACTGCAGATGGTGACTACAGCCATGAAATTAAAAGACGCTTGCTCCTTGGAAGAAAAGCTATGACAAACCTAGATAGCAGATTAAAAAGCAGAGATAACCCTTTGTCGACAAATGTCCATCTAGTCAAATCTATCGTTTTTCCAGTAGTCATGTATGGATATGAATGTTGGATCATAAAGAAGGCTGAGCACCAAAGAACTGGTGCCTTTGAATTGCGGTGCTGGAGAAGACTCTTGAGAGACCCTTGGACAGCAAGGAGATCAAACCAGTCAGTCCTAAGGGAAATCAACCCTGGATATTCATTGGAAGGACTGATGCTGAAGCTGAAGCTCCAATACTTTGGCCACCTGATGTGAAGAACTGACTCATTGGAAAAGACCTTGATGCTGAGAAAAATTGAAGGCAAAAGGAGAAGGGGGTGGCAGAGGATGAGATGATTAGAGAGTACCACCAACTCAATGGACATGAATTTGATCAAACTCCCGGGAGATGGTGGAGGACAGAGGAGCCTGATGTGCTTCAGTCCATGGGGTCTCGAAGAGTCTGACACGACTTAGAGACTGAAAAACAACAACATATAATATAAAGATGTGAATGGATTGGTAAACACCAAATTCAGAGTGTTCAGAGAAATTGGACAGAGAATACAGGAGCTTGAAATAAATCTGTACTTCATTTCCTAAAACCAATATAAGATCTAAAACAAATAAAGCAAATTGTTAAATTTTTACATAGTTGGGCTGTGGCTATATTGACATTCTGTATACTTTCCTATTTTTGCAATGTTAGGGGGGAAAACTACTACTTTTGTAAGTAGTTTATCTTCATTCAGTAAACATAAGTTGAGCATCTTCTATGAGTAAGGCACTATGATAGGTTCTAGGAGTCAAAGAATCTCTCTCCTCCAAGGACTTAGAATCTGGTGGGGAGGCTGATCTGAATCCACCTGCTCTGGTCCCATGGCAATTAATTTGTACTTCTATTACCCTTTTGAGACTTCCCTGGTGGCTCAGCCGGTAAAAGCATCTGTCTGCAATGCGGGAGACCTAGGTTCGATCCCTGGATCAGGAAGATCCCCTGGAGAAGGAAATAGCAACCCATTCCAGTACTCTTGCCTGGAAAATTCCATGGACTGAGGAGCCTGGTAGGCTACAGTCCATGGGGTCGCAAAGAGTCAGACATGACTGAGCGACTTCACTTTCTTTCACTTCACTATCCTTTTATGCTTTATGTGATGGTCTCAGTTTTAACTGCATCTTTCTTTTTATAGTAGAGCTATCCAATAGAACTTTCTGCATTGATCAAAATATTCATATCTCTGCAACCCAATATGGTAGCCACTAGCCACTATGCAGCTTTTAAACACTTGAAACATAGCTAGTGTGACAGAGGAACTGAATTTTCAATTTTAATTAATTTAACTTTAAATAACTACATGTGACTAGCAGCAACCATATTGGACAGCACCATTATAGAGTTTTTGCCCTTTGAGGGCAAGGACTATGTCTTTTTCATCTTTATAGCCTCACCTCAAGTCTTACCTTCATCCCCAGGGCACTGAACTAGATTACAGTGTCTTATATAAGACATTTGATACACATTTGTTGAATCAAATCCTGGAATTGAGTCTTTCTGGTGCCGTTAACTAACTAGCTTGTGCCCCAAAGCTTCCCAGGTGGGGACCCACCTGCCAATGCAGGAGACATAAGAAGTGATGGTTTTATCCCTGGGTTGAGAAGATCCCCTGGAGGAGAGCATGGCAATCCACTCCAGTGTTCTTGCCTGGAGAATCCCATGGACAGAGGAGCCTGGCAGGTTACGTTCTGTAGGGTTGCAAAGAGTAGAACACAATTGAAGCAACTGAGCATGTCCCAAGGAAATTCCCTTAATCTCTGTATATTCATTTATCTGTTTATCAGACATGAACTATACACAGTTCTATTCCAAACTGAGGGGATATAAAAATAAAACATAGCCCCTTTCCTTGAGAAATTCACAATTTTGCCTGGGCATCAGTTCATTCAGAAATAAAATGAGAGAATGAACCCTCAGGTTATTTAAGATCCCTTCCAGATCTAACATTCTATAAAGACATTCACTGAATTGTCCATTAGTGCCTCTGATCACTTTGAGAATATATGCAAATAAGCAATAAATCAGTAAAATGAAGATATCTAAACTTGTTGAGAGCCCTTTGGTCTCATTTGTTTATTAATTTAACAAATATTTACTGAAAAAACACCCTTTATGGGTATTTTGATTGCCTCCTCTTTCCCTTATTGGTGAGAGAGGAATTCTTGCCTTTGGATTATGAGAATGGCCAAACACACAATAACCACAATACCCATACAATACTCACAGATGAGCTCAAGAACAGTTTATTAGTCATATATAGTCACAGCCTGGGCTAAAGGACACCACTAACCAGGTAGGGCCACACAGACGTTTCACTCAGCAACAGAGTGGACAACCAGGTGCTGTGAAGGCAGGTTTCCGTAGTCTTAAGAGGATGAGATGCCCTTCGGTTCCTATGGGAGGATGTGATTGACTCATCTGAATGGGTACCCCCCTACTCAAGGATAAGCAGGAGCTGTGCCTGATGCATTTGATAAGAAGGGTTGACTGGCTGGGGTACTTGAGCCGTGAGAGCAGAATAGGGTGGGGAACTTGTCTTTAGGCCATTTGAGGCCCTCCTGATTTTACCACCCATGTCAATGCAGCCTATGATGTTAAGCTTTAATTTTAGGGCCTACCCCACAATGGGTCAGGCTCTATACTAGGCACCCTCATGTGCAAGATAAGAATAAGTGGGTTCTGCCCTTTTGGGTCCTAAATTTCAGGGGGCATATTGATGGGATTAGTGGACTATAATGGTCTTCCCACCTCTTCACCATAGTCCCAGGACCCAGCAGAATGGAGAATGGCTTCTGTGGCCACTAGAGGGCGTTTCCTGCTTTCTGCAGAGGCCCCTGTTTCCGTGGGGTTTAAATATAACTGTGGGTTTAGCACAGGTTCTTAAGATTGGTACACCTCAGACTCACTTGGGGAAAAAATTTTAAACAGAGATCTACGCCCAAAGATTCTTATTCTGTAGGAACAGGATTGAGCTTAGGCCTCTATCATTTGAACATGTTTCCCGAGGAATTTTTATAGATAAGCAGAGATGAACCACCAAACAATTTTGTGAGATAGCCTACATTCCAATTTTCAGGGGTTCCAGTTTTATTTTTTTTCTATCTTTACTGAGATATAATTGGCTTATAACATTATGTAAGGCATACAATATGTGATTTGATACACTTACAAAATGACTACCACCATTACACCTCTATCATCTCACATAATTATCCTTTCTTTTTTGTGGCGAGAACATTAAAGATGGGGCTTTCCTGGTAGCTCAGCTGGTAAAGAATCCACCTGCAATGCAGAAGACCCTGGGTTCGATTCCTAGTTTGGGAAGATCTGCTGGAAAAGGGATAGTCTACCCACTCCAGTATTCTTGGGCTTCCCTGGTAATTCAGAAAGTAAAGAATCTGCCTGCAATGCAGGAGACCTGTGTTCGATTCCTGGGTTGAGAAGATCCCCTGGAGAAGGAAATGGCAACCCACCCCAGTATGTTGATTTGATACACTTATAAAATGATTACCACTGTTAAACCTCTATCATCTCACATAACTACCATTTCTTTTTTGTGGTGAGAACATTGAAGGTCTACCCCCTTAGTAACTTTCAAGTATATAATACAGAGTTATTCATTAAAATCACCGTGTTACACATTAGATCCCTAGAACTTACTCATCTTATAACTGGAAGTTTGTAACCTTTGACCATCTCCCCATTTCCCTCAACTTACCCCCAGCCTTTGATAGCCAACACTCTATTGTTTTTATGAGTTCAGCTTTTCTACTTTTATTTTTTTATTTAAAAAATATTTTTTGGCCATGCCACATGGGATCTTAGTGTCTCAACCAGGGATCGAGCCCGTGTCCCCTGCATTGGACGTGCAGAATTGTAACCACTGGGCCACCAGGAAAGTCCCAAGCTGGGCTTTTTTAGATTCCGTATATTCCATAATAACATACAGTATTTATCTTATTTCCCAACCCAGGGATTGAACCTGGGTCTCCTGCACTGCAGGCAGATTCTTTACCATCTGAGCCACCAGCTTCGGCTAATAGTATACAATATTTGTCTTATGTCACTTGGCATAATGCCTGCTTAGTGCACATGCTTAAGCATAATGCACTTAGCATAAGGCTGCCTCGAGTCTGGATGCAAAAGCTATGTTGAGATTTGAAGCAAAGTGAAGGTAGAAGACTGACTCTAATGCCATGCTGTCCTTGTCATCTGGGCTCTTAGAGCCTCATGCCTGGAAATTACATCCTTTGGATTCTGGCTCTAGACCAGCCCCTCTGGCCAGTGGAAGCTGTGTGAGTATTGGGTGAGGGGTGGGGGGAACCACAAGAGACAGACGATATTATGCCTTTCTTCTTTATTTTCCTCTACAACCCTCCCCCACTTCTTTCCCTAGCCAGACACAAAATTCTTCTCTTCTCCCTCTCAAAGAAAGAAATGCTCTCGAGCATTTACTTCCACAAGTAGAAGTCAGAAGCCTGCAGACAGTTAAGTTTGAGTAGATTCTAGACGCTAGTGGGGTATCCTGCTACAAATACATGTCATCCTCATTCTGACTCATGCCCATCTCATTTGATTCTGAGAAACAGGATATAAGGAGCCATAACTGGAAAAAAACCCTGATTTTCCATTGCTTTACTGCTGAGTTATTGAATTTTTAATTGTCCTCTTTCTATGAAGGTTTTGTTATGGTTGCTTTGTTTTGTGAGTGAAATGGGCTTCCCATTTCAAAACCTTATGTGAGTCCTTGAGTTATATTTTTACCGTTGCTTGTTTTAAAATCAATGTAATTACTTGATTTTAAATATTCCTTGAAAAAAATAGAAAGGAAGACTCCAGGCATAGGAACCACTGAGTTATATAAGGATTACAGACTTCTTTTCAAAGCAGTTATGCTAAATTATGAAAGATGTACTCCCTGCAAGATAATTCAAGTTCATCTAGAAGAGGCAAGAGTTCCACTTAGGTAAGCAGAGAATTCATCCCTTTTCTCCAGTAACACACACACACACAAACACACACACACACACACACACACACACACACACACACACACACTATTCTACTCATTAGTTGTAAGGAAAAATTTTTTTAAAGCTCCAGGGCTAAATTACAAATGTCCTCTTCCAAGCAATCTGATTAAATAAAGGAAGGTGGTATGTACACCTGGTTCTAGGGGTGGACATCAGAGCTGCTGATCAAGCATACTGGGACCTTACCTGGCCTAAGAACTACTCAACAGCTCTTTTTTTCTTTTTTTAACCCAGCCTAGGAAGCTCATTTCCATAGCTATGCAAATGAGATATTCCTCTGTGCCAGCCTCTGAATTACTCACTTGTATCACTCACACTGCCACACGGGCATAGAACAAGAATTCACTGAATAACAACTTGAATGAGGTTGCCTGTCCCAATGCCCAGGACAGCCAACAGAATGAGAAGTATTCTCCAGAGGTATAGGTGTGTCAGGGTGTGGACTTATAAATTACCCTCTCTTAGAAACTAAACATGTAATTAGAAAATCTGTATCAGATCTGCCTCCTTTGGGTGGTGCAACCAGAAAGAATAATAGCAATAACGTTTATATTAAAATGATAATCTATTATGAATCTCACCTTCTCTTTTCATAATCATCCTCCGCTTACAAAATACATTTCTAGGCTAATTAAACTTCTCAAGAGAGTATGAAAAATGGTAGGCTTTTCTTGTTTTGTAAAAGCAAGTCACAACTGAAACAGCTGATAATAACAGCTACGATTTCATTAAATGCCTTTGGACTACAAGATAGACTTCATGCCAGGTGGTTTACAAACTGTATCTCATTTAATCTCCTAGCAACTTTTGAGGTACCATCCCTGATAGCTCAGTTGGTAAAGAATCCACCCGCAATGCAGGAGATCCCGGTTCAATTCCAGCGTCAGGAATATCCCCTGGAGAAGGGATAGGCTACCCACTCCAGTATTCTTGGGCTTCCTTTGTGGCTCAGCTGGTAAAGAATCCGCTTGCAGTGCGGGAGGCCTCGGTTTGATCCCTGAGTTGGAAAGATCCCTTGGAGAAGGGAAAGGCTACCCACTCCAGTATTCTGGCCTGGAGAATTCCATGGACTATATTGTCCATGAGGTCACATACAGTCCATGGAGTCGCAAAGAGTCGCACACGACTGAGCAACTTTCACTTTCAGTACTGTTTTGGCTTTTATAGGTGGGGAAACCAAGGCTCTGAAAGGCTAAGTAATTTGCTCAAGTCACCCAATAGTAAAGGAGTTTGTGGCACCCACGTAGAGTTGAGTAAGTCATTCACTGCACCCAGCCTGTGATCCACTTGCCAAGTACCCAGCCCAGGCAGTAGAAGACAAAATCCAGCCTGTGATTGACTTGCCAAGCCACACACCCACAGGGCAATACCTACATTCTCTGGGCTAGCTACTGCCCTGAAAATAGACTTAGAATCAAACCCATTAAGCTGATTCCAGATCCCACACACTTCATGCTATACTAGCTTGCCCAGCACATTTTCCTACCTCCAAGGGTCCCATAAAGGTCACAAACATTCTATTCTTGCCCACTGGCTGTGCTTGGGGATGGGCAGAAAGGAAGGACAAGTGAACAGATGCCCCATCACCTTTGGAGTAGCCTGGTTTTCAGATGTGATGGGATGAGAATAGCTGTGAATGCCCTGACGAGAGACATCATTTCAGTGCAATGAACAGATAGATGGGAATTCTCGGGTCGACTCCACCACAGGCTGGCATTTTGATCTTTGGCCAGTCACTTAACCTCAGTGACTCCCGGTTCTCATCTGAAAATGCAGACAGTGATCACAGGTTTTCAGAAGTAAAACCTTTTAAAACAGGCAGAATTTCTCTTTGGTGCTTACAGGCATTTGTAAAGTTTTTTTTCTCCCCCATTTCTTTCTCTGGAGCATTTCCTTCTTTCCTAGTAATGACTTTTCCCAAACTATCTTTATCCAAAAGCAAAGGGAAGGAAGGCTTTGCACAAAGGATTGAATCACTGTTGGGTGAATTTTAGCAGCAGATGAAGGTTTGGGGTTTTCCCAGAGCCTGTAAATCACAAAGGTCAGTGACTCAGGATCAGGCTGTCCTGGGAAAGTGTTGTAAAGTACATTTTAAAAAATCATAAGAGTACATCTACTTAATGGAATATTATGCAGTCATTATGAATGTTCTTTCAGAAAGACTTTGAGGCAACATCTGGGAAAACTCCCAGATATAATGTGATATGTAAAAAGCAGGAGCCCAAAATATATAGATGAGATACAGCTATTTAAAAATTATATACATGTACAGAGGTAGTCTGGAAAGTAATACAGAAAAATAAATAATTGGTTGAAGTGGTGGAGTAATGAACAGTTTTTAAAATTTTAGTGACCATTATTACAACAATGTGAAGTATATTTAGAAATACTAAAAAAGGGAAATTTCATCCTTTTACAAAGATCTGTAGAAAATCAGTCACATAGGTAATTGAATTCTCTGCTGTCAAATTTTCAGGCTGATGATTTGTTTCATTTGGTACAAAATGTTTTTAAGACATGATATTTCTATAAAGCTCTTAAATATTGCTTTGGCTAATATAAACACACTACCAGAAATCCAGTGCTTGGGAATCTTTATGTTGAGATGTTACGCTTGTGCAAGAATTTGCTGAATTCTGCTTAAAGAGCACCTGGTTAAATACTATATAATAATATGATGCCTCTGAGGATGAAGAACAATATAAGCATCTTTACACCTCAGAAGTTTGATGTAGAACAAATCACTGGTATCTGTTTCTCTGAACAGACAGGTGACTTCTTCTGCAGCAACATTCAAATGAATCTAAAATCTCTAATAGTATACTCACCTCCATGCATTGGAGAAGGAAATGGCAACCCACTCCAGTGTTCTTGCCTGGAGAATCCCAGGGACAGGGGAGCCTGGTGGGCTGCCGTCTGTGGGGTCGCACAGAGTTGGACACGACTGAAGTGACTTAGCAGCAGCAGCAGCACCTCCTTTACAGGAATTTCTGGATGAGCACTCACAGGTACCTATTAGAGAACTCTTGTCATTCTCATTTCCCAAATAATGAACATGATTTTTCCTGTAAGTGTAACTTGTGCTCTAACCTAAAGGAAAAACAACTATAGAAGTTTTAGATACTGCAACTAGCTTTTGTATGATTGGTTTCAAAGATTTTTTTCCCCCACGTACGCATCTTGGAGCTTCTGATCTTCTTTGGATCACTTATAACCACCCTCTTGTTTCTCCCCGTTAAAGAGGAAACTTTTGCAGCATAGTCTGCCAAAGTTAGAAGGTACTCATAAGTCACTTGGTTCAACTGGCTCATTTTACAGATGAGGAAACTGTGGCTCAGAACTTAAAATGCATGACTTGCCCAAGGTCATATAAAAAGTGAGAAGCAAAATCAGGATCCTTTCTTTTCTTGGAGCAGTAATCTTACTCCAAGATCTTCCACTTACATTCATGGGGTTTCCCCTTGATTACAAGAACAATATACACTTGCTATATAAAATAGGAAAAACAGAAAAAAACAGGCCTTTAAAGAAGAATATAAATGCTACCCATAATTCCACTACCCAGATATAGTGACGCATTGTATATGTATTTCTGGTTCTTCGAGTCCTACTTCAGATGGACAGGGGTGAGGTAACAAGTGTTCAGGGGTGGGGGACACCAGGCATGGTTGAGCTATGGTCAAGAGTAGGATTGTTATGCTGTATGTTTTGGCTTCCCCCATGCGGCGACGTTGGCATATGGAGCAGCATAGACTATGAGGGGGAATTGCATTGTAGGCATCTGCAGCCGTATCTGTGCTGGGAGAGAATGCCTGAAATGTGACAGCATCCAGTCTGGGATCTGAGCTGTCCCTTTTCTCTTCAACCCATTACACCTAGTAAATAGGCTCCTTTGTTTTTCAGCATTAAAAGCACTCCTTTCTATAGGCTAAAACACATGGGTTGGAAAAGGATTAGTCAGCCTTGGATTCCACTAGCTATTACTGAGACTCTACAAAATTTACTTGCCAATAAATTGTGAACATTTTCCCACATTAGTAAACATCCTTCTACAGATTAAGTTTTAGTACCTCCATAAGAGCTCACAAATACATGAGTCACAATTTATTTAATTATCCTTTATTTGGGCACATAAGTTGTTTTCAAGTTTTTACCATTAAAAACAATATTGGAATGAACATCCTTTACATATTTGGGACATCTGTTTCTTTAGGATAAATTCTTAGAAATAGAATTGCTGGATGAAAGAGATTTGTTACATATTGTCTAATATGTCCATTGTCTAAAGTAATTGTCTAATGTAATATGTAATAATAATATAATAACATAATATGTAGTTGTCTAACGCTCTAGAAAGGTGTTATTTTCTTTTTAACTTTTTATTTTGTATTGGGGTATAGTTGATTAACCATCTTCCCTGTGGCGATTTTGGAGCCCAAGTAAATAAACTTTGTCGCCATTTCTTCCCCTTCTATTTGTAATGAAGTGATGGGATCAGATGCCATGATCTTAGTTTTCTGAATGTTGAGTTTTAAGCCAGCTTTTTCACTCTCCTCAAGAGGCTCTTTAGCTCATCTTCACTTTCTGCCATTTGAGTGGTATCATCTGCATCATTTCAGTTCAGTTCAGTCATTCAGTCATGTCTGACTCTTCGCTATCCCATGGACTGCAGCATGCCAGGCTTCCCTGTCCTTCGCTATCTCCCTGAGTGTGCTCAAACTCATATCCATTGAATCAGTGATGCCATCCAACCATCTCATCCTCTGTCGTTCCCTTCTCCTCCTGCCTTCAATCTTTCCCAGCATCAGGGTCTTTTCCAGTGAGTCAGTTCTTCTCCTCAGGTGGCCAAAGTATTTGAGTTTCAGCCTCAGCCTCAGTCCTTCCAATGAATATTCAGGGTTGATTTCCCATAGGATTGACTGGTTTGATCTCCTTGCAGTCAAGGGACTCTCAAGAGTCTTCTCCAACACCATAGTTCAAAAGCATCAATTCTTCGGCACTCAGCTTTCTTTATGGTTCAACTCTCATATGCATACATGACTACTGGAAAAACAATAGCTTGGACAGATGGACCTTCATTGGCTAATGTCTCTGCTTTTCAATATGCTGTCTATGTTGGTCATAGCTTTTCTTCCAAGTAGCAAGCTTCTTTTAATTTCATGGCTGCAGTCACCATCTGCAGTGATTTTGGAGTCTAAGAAAATAAAGTCTGTCACTGGTTCCATTGTTTCCCTATATATTTGCCATTATTTGCCATGAAGTGATGGGACCAGATGCCATGATCTTAGGTTTGTTTTTTTTTTTTTTTTTGCTTTGGAAAACCTTTATTGCACATCATTGAATTAATTTCTATTTGAATAAACAGCACACAAAACAAAGATTAATGTTGTGAAAATCCCTGAAGCTTCTAATCAGCAGTCTGCAAGGAGTGGAGAGTTTGGTTTTGTGTCTTTTTAAGGCATACATTTCCCATTTATTTTAAAATTTTGAACATAATTATTTTCTAAAATATTTTTGATGTCAGTTATAGAACTTCTCCCCATGAAACTGCTGTTCCTGACCCTGAAATGCTACTCTTTTCTATGAGACTGAATGTGCCCCCGAAGGACCTGGCACATCATGCACTTTTCACAAGGCTGTGCAAGTACTAATAAATCAATCCTTGTGGGATCGAATATGCATCTGGCATGCACTTCAGTTTTCATAGATATATACAATACTCTTTCAACTCTGTCCTTTAAAGGAAAGGAGAAAACCTATACACAAGTACTAAAAAATCTGATCTCCAGAAATCAAAACAGTATCAAATAATAATTGTCCTTCAGAACCGAATACGTGACTGTTAGCTGGTGATTATTTTTTTCCTTTCTCATTCTGTCTTTTGAAAAGTCACTCAATTCAGTTCAGTCACTTAGTCGTGTCTGACTCTTTGCAACTCCATGGACTGCAGCATGCCAGGCCTTCTTGTCCATCACCAACTCCCAGAGTTTACTCAAACTCATGTCCATTAAGTTGGTGATGCCATCTAACCATCTCATCCTCTGTTGTCCCCTTTTCCTCCCACTTTCAATCTTTCTCAGCATCAGGGTCTTTTCCAATGAGCCAGTTCTTCGAATCAGGTGGCCAAAGTATTGGAGTTTCAGCTTCAGGATCAGTGCTTCCAATGAATATTCAGGACTGATTTCCTTTAGGATGGACTGGTTGGATCTCCTTGCAGTCCAAGGGACTCTCAAGAGTCTTCTCCAACACCACAATTCAAAAGCATCAATTCTTTGGCCCTCAGCTTTCTTTATAGTTGTGTCCAACTCTTGCAACCTTATGGACCATAGCCTGCCAGGCTTCTCTGTCCATGGAATTTTCCAGGCAAGAATACTGGAGTAGGTTGCCATTTCCTACTCCAGATCTTAGCTTTTTGAGTGTTGAGTTTTAAGTCATCATTTAAGATGATGAGGATTTTAAACTCATCATCTGCATACCTGACATTATTAATATTTCTCCTGACAATCCTGATTCCAGCTTGTGCTTCATCCAGCCTGGCATTTAGCATAATGTACTCTGCATAAACGTTAAATAAGCAGGGTGACAACACACAGCCTTGTCATACTCCTTTCCCAATTTTGAACCATTTTGTTGTTCCATGTCTGATTCTTACTGTTACTTCTTGTCCTGCATACAGGTTTCTCAGGAGGCAGGTAAGGTGGTCTGGTATTCCCATCTCTTTAAGAATTCTCCACAGTTTGTTGTGATTAACACAGTCAAAAGCTTTAGCATAGTCAATGAAGCAGAAGTAGATGTTTTTCTGGAATTCCCTTGTTCTCTATGATCCAATGGATGTTGGCAATTTGATATCTCTGCCTTTTCTAAATCAAGTTTGTATATCTGCAAGTTCTCTGTTCATGTCCTGCTACAGCCTAACTTGAAGGATTTTGAGCATTACCTTTCTATAATGTAAAGTGAGCACAATTTTACAGTAGTTTGAACATTCTTTGGCATTGCCTTCTTTTGGTATTGGAATGAAAACTGACCTCTTCCAGTCCTGTGGCCACTGCTGAGTTTTCCAAATTTGCTGACATGTTGAGGACAGCACTTTAACAGCATCATCTTTTAGGATCTGAAATAGCTCAGCTGGAATTCCATCTCCTCCACTAGCTTTGTTTGTAGTAATACTTCTTAAGGCCCACTTGACTTCACACTGCAGGATGTAGGTGAGTGACCAAGGTTGCTTTAGGTGATTGACTATACCAATGTATATGAGAAAGCCTTACAAATAGCTGAGAAAACAAGAGAAGTGGAAGGCAAAGGACAAAGGGAAAGATACACCCAACTGAATGCTGAGTTCCAGAAAATAATAAGGAGAGATAAAGAAACCTTCTTAAGTAAACAATAAACAATGCAAAGGCTGCTATATAACATTAAGCACAGTTCCCTGTGCCATACTGTAGGTCCTTGTTTGTTATCCATTTTAAAATTAGCAGTGTGTACATATCCATCCCAAACTCTCTAACTATCCCTTCCCCCCATCCTTCCCCCTGGTAACCATAAGTTCATTCCCTAAGTCTGTGAGTCTCTTCCAAGAATGGTGATTTTAATGTTCAATTCTACCTATCGGAATAGTTGTTCTATTATAGCCCTGTTTCAGGTTCACCATTTAAAATTCACCTCCTTCTTTGTGCCTCAGCTTGGTTACTTTAATCAGGAGGAAACACAGGGCTCAAATAGCAGGAGATGGAAGTTTCAGATGGGAAGAAGCTAGTCAAAGCATTTTTCTGTCCCTTTATTTCCTCAGGACAGAGCTAAATGCATTGCCATTCTCTCGACTTGCTGCCAAGGTGATATTACTTAGACTGTCTGAGGAGCTTAGGACTTCTGATCTCACACAGTTCACTTGGACAAAGAGTGATCTTCTGTGCCCTTTTGTGACCTTGCCTGGGTCATAAATGGTGGACTGAGAAGACATCCAAGCATAGTCCCTTTCTTTTTTTTTTTCCAGGCAGGCTCAGTACTAATTTTATTCAAGACACTCATTATTCTCTAATAAAAGCATTAAATGGCAAGCAAGCAAACTTTCTGAACAAGGTGGGACTTTTCAGGGGAATTTTGAAAGTGACATGTTTTTTCCTTCTCCTATTGTTTCAAATATTTAAATATTTTATCTGCCTCCAGGGGAAAGGATTCACAGATCCCCGTGTAAACTGCTTACTTTCTCTTCTTCTGAAAGACAGGGACTAATGATGGCTAACACTTACATAGCACCTGCTATGTGCTAGCTGTGTAGTAAATGCTTTATGCCTGTTTATTCACTGTATCTTCCTAATAGCTGCTATTGTAGATTATATTCTCATCTTCATCATCTCCCCACTATACAGATGAAGAAACTGAGGTTCAGAGAAGTTAAGTAATTTTTGACTAGTACATGGCAAAGCTGAAGGCATAGCCTGGCTCTGGGGACCATGTCCTAACATGCAACACTCTCACTTTGGCCCTCCTCCTGTGGTCCTGACTGAGATCTCCCATCACAGGCCCTTTATTTTTCAATAACAGCAAATCAGACTTAGTGGCAAGGGTCAACCCCAGTTATTAAGTGGCTTCTGGATTATCTCTGTACATTTGTCCAATTCTTTCCTTCCTAGTCCCTCTTCTCTTTTCTTGTTTATCCAATTTAATCTATTTAAAACACTTGTCTTCTGCCGGACAACTGGATGTGGTTTTAGCTTCTCTTGCCTGTGAAATTAAGGTGGCTCAGAGTGGCCCAATTGCCTTTCCTGACTCTCAGCCCAGTTTTCAGACTGACAATGCTTAGTCTACATTTTAATTGCAATTACCTTCAGTTATGATTGTGACAATGACAAATGAGGCATCCAGAAGAAAATATAGAACTGATATACTAATAAACATATTTCAATACCCATGGAAGGTATTTTCAATACAAGTAGACAAAAAGAGACTTTATCTTGGAAGCTTAAGGGAAGCTGAGGACAGAAAATACATTGTGTAGTTGGCATGCTCATATTGAGGGTCTTTATGAGAATTTCTCGTCCATTTGCTTGCACAGCCTCCAGCGCATAGAATATGTGCTCTCTTTCACAAGTGGGATTATTGCAACACTAAGAGGTGAAGTGATCTGATTCTAATGGGTTTGCAGTGAGGCAGGGCCAGGTGCGTAGCAGTGCTGCAGACTGCCCGTTCAGCTGCTGGTCCACAGACCTGTGCAGTCTAGTTTCTTTGCTTTTGATGTCATCAGATAAAATGAACCAGACCACCTAGACCTGAAGATTAATATCTCCCTGTGGAAACATAAGAAAGGTTAACATCTTCTTTACTGCTGATAACCATGTTGAGATGTGGGTTATAAGTTTAAGAAACATCAGTCAGCTTGAAAATAAAAACCATCCATTTCACCTACATTTATCTGATAGGAGTATCAGGGATATCTGATAGGAGTATCAGGTACCAAAGAAGTAAAAGATGGGTCTCAGTTCAGCCTTTGCTGCAACTTTTTGTAATCCCCCAGGTGCTGGCAGTTTTACACAAGTGCCTGATCTGCCTGGAATTCCCCACAGTTTGTACTCTCTCCTTCTCTCCCCATATAGACATCATAAGATAGATTTATAAGTTGTCATAAGATATATTGATTTATAAATAATATAAACACCATACATATATTATACATATATGTGCACAAACACACACGTATACACATATGCATAAATGCAATCGTATCTTTCTTAAAAATTAATTCACTTTTTATTGAAGGATAATTGCTTTACAGAATTTTGCCATTTTCTGTCAAAGCTCATCAACAATCATGTCTTTTTTAATATACTTCTTCCCTCTTTTTTCTTGGATCACCCCATCTCCCTTCCTCTTTGTCTCACATGAGCCACCCTCTAAATGAAACCATGTTGCTTCATGAATGTATCCTCCTATAGTTTTACCAATGCTCATATAAGCCTATTCAAATAAATGTATAAACACACCTGAGTCTATGCACATACATTTTTATACAGGTGCATGTCTTTTTTTTTTTTTTAACATAAATGGGATGTGCTTTTCTACATCATGCTTTCCTCATCCAGCATTTTTCTGGTGGGACTCCCTTTAAGTCAAGTTGTACAGTTGTAATTGTCTTTTTAATGGCTTCATACTATTCCATGGTATGAGCAGTCCTGTAATTTGCTTGATCATTCCTCTTTTGATGGACATTCACATTGTTTCTAGCTTTGCTACCAAGAAACATAGTATAATAAATATCTTTGAATTATATAATCTTATGCATTTAAAATGTTTTGTTTCCATAGGCTAGATTCCCAAGAATAAGATTATGCATCAAAGTATATAGACATTTTTAGTGGCTGTTACTTGATTACTCTCTAAAAGATCTTTTTTTAGTAACTTTAAAATAAATATTTGTCTAAAATATTGCTAACAATAATGCATTACTTGCATCAAAACATTTTTCTAGATATAAAAGTTTCTTATTAGTTCTGCTCATTATTTCCTACCACTAGCACCACCTGAGAAGCCCCCTTTATAAGGTAATTTTATATAAACACATCTTTATTTTCTATAATGACTTCTTGACTTTCTTGTTTATCTCCCTTTCACCTTATCTGTCTTACTAAGACTTACTCACCTTCCCAGAAGCAGAAGTTCCCTCCTTTGTGTTGACCACCCTTCCTTCCCTCTAGCCCAGGCCCAGGAGATTCTCTCTCTCCTGTGCAGACTTGCTTAGTACCTTGTATTGTACTTGTCTGAGTCTGTCGGCCCCACTGGACAGCAAGTTCCTAGAATGCTGAATCAATGTCCTATTTACCTTTATTAAATGAAGCACCAAACACTGCTTTAATATTGAGCTGCTCAACAGTTGGTGGGCAAATTTAAGTATTTTTGTATAAATTCTTACTTTACACCTAATTTAAATGACTTTACCTGACTTTCTTAAAAACGAGGTAAAAATGAAAGATTGGGTTAACTCAGCATTCCTGAATAAGATGACAACAATGCATATTTGTGATGTTTAATAGTTTATTTTAAAAATATATTTACTTATTTGGCTGTACTGGGTCTTAGTTGTGGCATGTGGGATCTATTTCCCTGATCAAGGATCGAACCTGGGCCCCGTGCATTGGGAGCATGGAGTCTTAGTCCTTGGACCACCAGGGAAGTCTGCTTAATAGATATTTTAGAGGAAAAAAAAAAAGCTTGTATTCATTGCACCATAGACTCTGAATTACAACACAGAAGGAATAAGAGGGAATAAGAACCCATGTATATTTTTATGGACATTAAGTCCTTATCCAAAAATGAAATGCCTGCTTGAGTGTCTCATGCATACTTTTGAGAATATAAAATACTCACAGTTCCTAAATGGCCACCACCCTTAAGGCTACCTGAATACTGTATAGCATTTTTGCTATATTCCTGTCAGAAAGTATCCTTTTCAGGAAAGTTTCCTGTAGAATGTGTGTATAATGCAGAGAGCGGTATGTTATCAGACCTTCTTACTTTCTTGTTTTCATCTTTTGTCTGTCAATTTTGTCAATTAATGATTATTAAGGAAGAAAATTTAAGAATATAAATATTAAAAATTAAAGCCTTGACTTTTCATAATCTCTTTTTTCTTTTTTGATTTTTCATAATTCTTAATCAAGCATATTTTTTTTTCTAACAGAACTAGGCAACTTGAGAAATATTAGAGTAAAAATACAAAGAGGTGACTATCTTGAAGTGTAGTGTTTGTTTAACTTTCTGCAATATTTACTGTTTAGAATGTAACAGTAAACTCAAATTTATTTTAAATTTGTCTTAAATCAGCATGTAGTTCCTGGCAGAATATAGGTGCTCAATAAATATTTATTGGATCAAGGACTGATGAACTGTGGTAACAGATAAGCTCACTGATAATTTTGTTATATTTAGAGTTGTTTTAAAACACACCCAACATTCTTAGCTAATGGCTATTTTTAAAAAGTTAATCCCAAAAATGTACGTTTGGCAGAAACTGTTAATAATATTGCTCAAGGACCTCAACAGGAAATCTATGCTTGGCTTCCTTCCTCTTGGCAATCTAGGGCCAAAAGCAGCTTCTAGTGACATGCTTATTGGCAGTGTTTTTTGAGCATTGGCTCATGTAAATTTTTTGTGGTTTCGGTGCCAAATGTAAACAAACTAAAAAACTAAAACTAAATCTAAAAGCAGACTTGTCCCCAAAATTTGACTTAGGAATACAGGCTTTCCTGTATATGTTATTGGGCAAATGATAAGCATATTGAGGAAGTCTGGTGGGCAGCAGTTCTAAGAAACACAAAATGATTTAAATTTTGTGGCTCTGTTCAAGGCATTTGGAAGTGAAATCAAAGAATAGGATTCACTTATAGAACCTGCTAAATAATGTATCAATTCTTCTGCAATAAATTAAAATGTAAAATATTGCTCAATCTTCATTTTAGCCAACATTCCACTCTCCCAACATTCCACTCTCCAACATCTGGGAAACTGGGCAAGGGAGGAAACAGACTGCTTTTAATTACTCTGCATCAGCCAGAGATTGCTTAAACTTTCAAGGTGTGAGATGGAGCAAGGCAGAATATTAAAAATAGTAAATAGTTTTCACAAACCTTTCACAGATCATTAGCTTGAAAAGTAAATGAAAACAGACATCTCTAATTTCCTTCTTTTGCTCTTGGCATCATTTTCCAAATACTTGACCCTGATGGAAAATTGTTATATTTTGACAACCCCTACCAGGCTTCTGTGAACCCTTTTTGGGTACCAGAGAAAGAAACAGGTCCTACTGGACTATCCCACTACAATGTGGTTGAACCACAAACGTGGTCATGAGCATAGAGAGAAGGAAATCTTACCCTCAGAGGCATCTAACTCAAGTGACTTTTTTTTTCTTTGTTGCGCTCCATGGCATATGGAACTTCCCTGACCAGGGATCGAACCCTCACCCCTGCAATGGAAGTTCAGAGTCTTAACCACTAGACCACCTGAGAAGTCCTCAAGTGACATTTGATACAATTAATTTACAGGCAGTTGGAGAGTAAAGATAAATCAATGGAAGAGACAATTTACTAGAACTCTCTCTTGTCCTTCCAAAGTCTCCTTTCTCCTGACCAGAGGCTAATCTCTATTAAAACAAGACTGCTAAACTAGCCTACCATTCAAAATCTTGTAGTTTTCAGACTATCCTTTTTTTTTTTTTTTTTTTTTTAAGCTAAGACATTCTAAGACTGACTAATGAGTTTTCCCCCAGATTTCCCAGGTCTGAAGAAATTGTATCTCCCTCAGGTTCTCCCTGAGGCTTCTTACCCACATTTGTCTGGAAGAACAGGTGAAAACAGCACAAGAAAGAGTGAACTGGAGCAGTCTGTTTCTCTTGTAGGTGACTATTGTTCCAAATGCCAGAACAGCCTAAACTCCAGAATCCTTTAATCTGTATTTAGCTCCAAGGAGTATGAACTGCCATAATCACCCTCCAGAGACCTAACTTCATATTCACAGGGTCCCCATGTACGTGTTGGAGAAGGAAATGGCAACCCACTCCAGTACTCTTGCCTGGAAAATCCCATGGACGGAGGAGCCTGGTAGGCTACAGTCCATGGGGTCACGAAGAGTTGGACTCGACTGAGCGACTTCACTTTCACTTTTCACTCTCATGCATTGAAGAAGGAAATGGCAACCCACTCCAGTACTCTTGCCTGGAGAATCCCAAGGACAGAGGAGCCTGGTGGGCTGCTACCTATGGGGTCGCATAGGGTCGGACATGACTGAAGCGACTTAGCAGCAGCAGCAGCAGCAGCAGCAGCAGCATGTATGTGTGTGTTAGTCATTTAGTCGTGTCCAGCTCTTTGTGACCCGATTGACTGTAGCCCGCCAGGCTCCTCTGTGCATGAAATTCTCCAGCCAAGAATACTGGAATGGGTTGCCATTCCCTTCTCCAGGGGATATTCCCTACTCAGGGATTGAACCTGGGTCTCCCACATCACAGGCAGATTCTTTACCATCTGAGCCATCAGGAAAGCCACTATACTCCCATGTATAGTCAGAATATATTTATTGAGCATCTGCTTAGTGCCAAGTTCTGGGAATATACCCATGAATAAACATACACATTTTGCCCTCAGAAGTCTCACAGTCTAAGGGAGGAAAGTGGGTACTTACAAAAGCAATTTTGTAAGTGTTAGGTCCCAAAGCATCACATAAGAGGGACCACTCACAAAGAGCACTGTACGTTTGAGCGTAGCCCTCCCTGCCCCCTTTCCCTGTTTATGAGTGGGCAATATGAGTCTCTCTGTCTCTGAACATGGAAGCTGGCAAATAGGAAATGAAGGCCAATTCTCGTTAATGTTTTCCATATATATTTTGCTCCTCAAACACTTCCTTTGCTCCAGTGGTAAACTTTTTTACTTTGGGAAAGTAAACAGAATCCAACGCTACTCAATAAACAAGTGATAGGTACTCTCCATGGTAGAAGGCATTCTCAAACACCTTTCTTACCTGAAGATTTAGACGATCAATAAGCCAGCAGGTTAGTGTCCATTATTTGTTTCCATACCTCATTTAAGACTCCACATTGTATTTAGTTGTATTGAGTAGCTTCAGTTGCATGCAATGTATTCTGGTAAATCCTCTTTTTATTCTGTTACAAATATTTTCTAATTTTCCTTGTTATGGCTTCTTAGATGCACACATCATTTAAAAGTGGACATTTAATTTCCAAATACATAGCATTTTAAAATTATCATTGATATTAATTTCTCATTTTGATATTAATTTCTCATTTAAATGCTTTTTCTCTGTAATCACCCTCTGTGTTTCCTCAATCTTCTAACTTTATTGAGGCTTTCAATGGCTAAGTCAAAATCTCTCTTTGTAAATGTCACATGGCACTTGAAAATATGTGGGTTATTTTCAAATATCTTTTGATATTTATTTCTGACATAATTTCATAGTGATAAGAGAACAGACTGTAGGATTTCAATACCTTTAGACCATGAAATTTTTGTACCTTGTTTTATGTCCCTGGATTTGTTCCAGTGTCTCCTAGTTTATAGTCAAGGGGAAAGTGAATTTGTATGCTACTGTTGTGTGAAAATTGTATAAATCTTAATTATAATGAATCGGTTCTTAGTGCTTTTCAGTCTACTATATCCTTCTACTTTTCAATATACTTGTTCTATTAATTTTTAAGTGTTTGATATTGAAACTCCAACTAAAATCTTAATTCATCTACTTAAAAATAATTGTAATATAGAGTAGAACTATATGTAATTTTGTTCTGTATTTTCTAAGTCTCTTGTAAATATGTTATCATACTTTTATAATTTAAAACATTTAAAAAAAAGAGAAAAACATAAGCCAGCAGGTGAGAACAAGTGTAACATTCTGTTAAGGTCAGACTCAAAAAAACCTTAGTCCTCACGTGTACAGTTATATAGACCAGGCATTTTGAAATTTGGATGCTTCTGACTGTGACCCAAAAAGAAGATCCTAGGAAACCAAATTCCCCAGAGATGAGACTATCCATGTGATTTTTATCTTTGTGACCAATGATTAAATCTTGTTTAGTCTTCTATTGTCTTTCGCATAGCACAGTTTTTAGTTCAGCTTCCCCAGAAGTAGACTCTGAGATGAGGATTCACGTGCAAGTGATGTACTGAGAAAGCATCCGTATAAAGAGGCCATGAGGTGTGTAAGAGAAGCAGGACTGGGAGGGGAGGAATCTAAGCAAAGGTACAATTTCAGGTAAAGTCCTGCCTGACCCTGCAGGAGAGCAGCTCGAGAGTGTAATTTGTGCTTCAGGTTTTGTCCCATCTGGAGGCCAGTAGGTGGTCCTTCATAAGCCGATATCAGTCATCTGTGGGTCACCCAGGCGGACATAAACTCCTAGGCAGATGGCCAGTTTACTGTGTGTGGGGCAAGGCAGTTCTCAAAGTGACGCACAGGCCTTTTAGAAGTAAAGATATGCAGAAACCCAGCTAGAGGTATACAGAACCCATAAAAGGGATCCAAAAGGATCTGAGTAGAGCATTGACAAAGCTGCTACAAGTTGTTACAGTAGATAACAGAATTTATGCAAATAGTTTAAATAGTTCTCCCTCTCCCCCTTCCCTCCCCCCGTCTCTGTTGCTGAGTGTATATATCTGGATCTAATGCCTAGGTAAGTGTGAGCCAGGACCCCACTGTGCACCATGTCATAACTTAGAAGAAGGATCCTTGATCAATATCCTCATGGTGAACTCTCCACATTGACTTCCTGTTTTCTCCACATGTGCTGACCATGTGTTGGGTTGGCCACTCTCTTGTCCCAGCCATGTCTGCTCTGCTGGAGGTGGGATGCTGGTTGACTGGGAATCAGCATGTCTATGGCCAAACCTGCTCATGCTGTTTGTACTTGTTATTGAATTTTGCTGCTTTAATAAATCATCATGAGTCAATGAGATAAGAGGGCGAAATAGGGTTGTTCTTGTTATGAAACTTGAAAGTGTGAGGTTCATGTATTAGAGATGCTAAAAAAAAATGCTTTTCAAACAAGTGTCATTGAAACAACTGTAAAGAGATGGGTAAAAACCCTGAAGGATTTTGTACTGAAACTGACTGTAGGTTTAGCTGGGTTTTTTTTTTTTTGAAAAACAAACAAAAACCAACCATCCAAAGCCACTAAAACTATAACTCCTAAGAACTATACTACGGTTGTGGTAGATGTAATGGAAAGTAAGTGAACCTCAGTTGTTAAGCCTATGGTCAAAGTATTAGCAAACAATTGTATAATTAAATGCTTTATGTTGAAATAATATTTTCAAAAGCTATGTGTCTTATTTTTGTCATGATTCCCACTTTACCTAACTTTATTCAGTTGATCAACCAATCAATATGAAACTCACAGGCAGAAGAAAAAAACCAAACCTTACTTTTGGGAGCTGAGATTTTCCTTTTGTGCTTTGATGCTCACCCCTCTCAAGTTCACCCGTGGCTCACTTAAATATCCCCAGTGATGGAGCGAGCAGCGGAGTGGATAAACGCAGGGAGCACTGGGGAGACCCTTGGCTGTGGGCACCGCCCCAGGTGTTCACCGCTCCCCAGGTCCCACTCTCCATGCTCTTCACGTCCAGCCTGCTCCTCTCACACAGAGGGAGGAGGGCTTCCATGCCCACAGCACATGTTCTGCCAGAAACACAGTTCCCTTACTAGGGACAGACTAGTTCCCTTACTAGGGACTAGCTAGAGCATGGCCAGTTTACCCAGGAGACTTTAGAGTGTGGCTCTACTGTTCCCGAGAGAGGCTGTGGTGCTGGCCCCCCATGTGCCCAGCCCATAATCACCACAGACACTCAGACAGCACGCTGCAGCTGAGAGGCCCACCTGTTCAGCTGGGCTCATTCCAATCTTCCTTCCCTGAAGAGCTAGGCTCAATTTTTGAGCGTGGGGAAATGACTCACTGCAAAAATGTGAAATAGCACTTTCTTCACTCTCCTCAGAGTTCATCCAGAAGATGTCTAACTGGAGCAAGAGACAGACATCTCAGTCCTTGGGTGTCCTCCCCACTCCTGGCATCTGCATCGCCTCCAGCATCCAAGCTGGTCTAGGGTCAGGTCCTTTAAGAATGCCATCCATGTGGAAGTTCAGTGCTATACTGTCAACACCTGATGTTTTTTAAATGCTGGGGTCCAAGAGGACTCTAACTGAGGAGCGAGAGAAAGACTGTTCGAAGGTGCTACACACACTGCCTGCACAGTGACTCATATGTCACAGATATATGCAACAAAGTGGATCATTTGTACCCCAGAACATTCCTTTGGGGAGGAGTCCTAGGTCTGTTTGGAAGATGCCTTTGAGCACTCATGGCTGGGATCAACTGGAGTCACAGTGTCTGAGTAAGTAAATAGTTGCTTTGCTGAACCTGGAAAGATGTTTATAATCTTGTATTTAGATGGGGTAAAGGCCGTGGTGAATCATCTTTGCAGTGTTTTCAGTGCTTAGAGTCTTGGGTTTGGCAGTGCTAGAAAGACTGAGGTTGGGAAGTGCCACCTCAGGGGGTGGCATTGAGGTTGAGGCCTGGCTGGAAAAGTGGAAGGAGAATGTTGCAGACCCTGAGGTGGGGATGGGTCTGGTGTGTGAGAGTACAGACAGCACCAGTGTGGTTGGGCCGAGGAGGGGACTATGTGTGATGAGGGTCGGAGGGAGGACCCTGTGGGGCTGGTTGGCCAGTGCTCAGGCTCTGGGAGAAGCTGCCCTGGACATTTTGCATTCTGTGTCTTTGTGTACCCCCTAACTACATGGACATTTCCTTCATTGTGAGTTTCACGGTCCCAAGATAGAAACCACACGTTGGTTTTCCCAGCATATCTAGCAGTCAGGCCTGTCATGTGACCCTGGGGGCAGTCCCAGTTTCCACCAGTCAGATTTTGGTGATCTAATGAGTATTATGGTAACTATAGTTAACAATATATTATATACATTATAATAATACTATATAAAGGTTGCTAAGAGAGGAGAACTCAAATGCTCTCACCAAAAAAAAAAGAGAAAGAAATGGTAATTATGTGAGGTGATGAAGGTGTTAACTAAGCTTATCGTGGTATCATTTCACAATACAGAAGTGTGTCATATTATATCTTAAGCCTACACAATATTATATGTCAATTATATCTCAATAATGCTTGGGAAAAAATCTGGAAAAGAAGTATGGAGCCTGATATTTGGGCCTTGAATATCCAGATTTCCGGAGAAATATCAATAACCTCAGATACGCAGATGACACCACCCTTATGGCAGAAAGCAAAGAAGAACTAAAGAGCATCTTGATGAAAGTGAAACAGGAAAATGAGAAAGTTGGTTTAAAACTCAACTTTAGATAACTAAGATAACATTCAGATAACTAAGATCATGGCATCTGGTCCCATCACTTCATGGCAAATAGATGGGGAAACAGTGGAAACAGTGACAGATTTTACTTTTTGGGGCTCCAAAATCAATGCAGATGGTGACTGCAGCCATGAAATTAAAAGATGCTTGCTCCTTGGAAGAAAAGCTATGACAAACTTAGACAGCATGTTAAAAAGCAGAGACATTACTTTGCCAACAAAGGTCCATCTAGTCAAGGCTATGATTTTTCCAGTAGTCACGTATGGATGTGAGAGTTGGACTATAAAGAAAGCTGAGTGCCAAAGAATGGATGCTTTTGAACTGTGGCATTGGAGAAGACTCTTGAGAGTCCCTTGGACTGCAAGGAGATCCAACCAGTCCATCCTAAGGAAATCAGTCCTGAATATTCATTAGAAGGACTGATGCTGAAGGTGAAAGTCCCATACTTTGGCCACCTGATGTGAAGAACTGACTCATTAGAAAAGACCCTGATGCTGGGAGAGATTGAAGGTGGGAGGAGAAGGGGACAACAGTGGATAAGGTGGTTGGATGGCATCACTGACTCAATGGACATGAGTTTGAGTAAACTCCGGGAGTTGGTGATGGACAGGGAGGCCTGGCATGCTCCCATGACCCCATGCAGTCCATGGGGTCGCAAAGAGTCGGATATGACTGAGCAACTGAACTCAACTGAGATATCCAGTTGGAATGTTTTAATTTTTTAGATATTGGCTCATCACTGAAAGTTTTTGAGAAAGGAAATGACATGGTTATAATCACATAATCCTAGGACAGGATAGAAATTTGACACATGCAAGGCTTTCTGCAAATATTTGTTGAAAAGAATTGGATATCTTTGTCAATTGCTTACATGTAATTTCCCTACATGTAAAAAATTGAAGGTAGTTCACTAGGTATGCTTTTAAATTAGAATTTGGAAATTATTATCCTGAAGTATTTGAAGGATCTTTTCAGTAAGAAAAACTAACAATTGTTCTGAATCTTAAGATGTCAGATTCTGTCTGAATCTATAGACACCAGAGTAAATGAAAACAGCTAAAATGAAGGAAGATAATTTTGAACCTCGAAAGAATTCAACCATCAAGCAATAAAATAAAAAATTTTAAAAATCAGGTTCTAAGGGTGACTAATGAGAATTAGAACAAAAGTATAGCCTTCCTATAAAAAACTTTACATGACAAATCAAAGATAAAGTCTCATAAAGAGTTCTGCAGCAGAAAAGATCCAGGAAATATTGTGGAAAAGAGGTTCATTTTAGAGCCATATTCCAGCCCTGAATGGACCAGAGCAAAAGATTTTTGGAATTATGTGGCCAGGCAAATTGGAGGCATCTGCAGATCCAGTTTTATCTGCAGGACCTTTTAAAAAGGGAAGGCGAAGGGGAAAGAACAAACAAATATCAAAGATAAAAATTCTGGAGTAATAATGACTTGGGTATAGTTGATGCTCAATAAATGTTAATTGATGAAAATTGGTGCACAGAAATGGTGGCAAACAGAACATTTAAAAGAAACAATAGAAGTGTCCAAAAGAATAATTGATCACTATCCGACTATTGTTTGTGGGAATTTGGTTAAGGAGAGTTTTTTGGTGAAAAATTCTATCAACTAGTCCATGAAACCCACTGTGCCCCCAGACCTCATCACATGTAGCGACTTATAAGCAATTCCATCTTCATGTATTTGTCATGCCTGCACCACAGAATTCTCAAGTCCCAAATGTTTGGACCAACAGTTAGTTCTTGAGCAAGGGAGGTTAGGTCAGGTGCCTATGAAACATGGCCCAGTGAGGTGCTGCATATTGAATGGTGACGCACGTAGCCGATCAGATGCAAGATGCCCACAGAGAAGCTAGGCAGGCCAGACAGTCAGTCCCAGAGTGAGACATGCTGCCTGGGATATCTGGAACTACCACTGTGTCCCAAACAATTAGAAGCCAGTGTTTCCTATTCCTTAAGCCTGTTCTACATTCTAATGTTGACATTCTGAAGGACTAATTGCCTGCTCAGATAGTTCCACAGGCTTCCTTAATTCTATGTGTATTGTTACAATAAGTCCACGTGACCCAAGGCTATCTCAGCAGGCCTCTTCCTTGCAACCTGAAAGGAGCAAATTATCATAGGCTTTAGTTGTAAGTGGGAGAAGGCAATGGCAACCTACTCCAGTACTCTCGCCTGGAGAATCCCACGGACGGAGGAGCCTGGTGGGCTGCAGTCCGTGGGGTCACTAAGAGTCGGACACAGCTGAATGACTTCACTTTCAATTTTCACTTCCATGCATTGGAGAAGGAAATGGCAACCCACTCCAGTGTTCTTGCCTGGAGAATCCCAGGGACGGGGGAGCCTGGTGGGCTGCCGTCTCTGGGGTCGCACAGAGTCGGACACGACTGAAGCGACTTAGCAGCAGCAGCAGCAGCAGTTAGTTGTAAATATGTATTTGTGTGTAACTATTAAATGAAAAAGGAGACACACTCTAATAAACCAACTTTAAAGATTATTATTACTGCTCCTGCAAACCTGCTCTTTGGGTTACCTCTTCCTTACCCTTTGGATAAAATCTAGGACAGGATGTATAACTTTTCTGGTTATTCTGAAGTAATAGAAGTCTTCATTTCCATCAAAAACAGCCTCTGTTTGGTCATTTAATATTACCATACTAGGTCATTGTGCTTAAAGCCAATCAACAAACAAAACCTTCCAAACATCAATCAAAGTTAAAGGCTCTCCACTCCCCCATCTAGGCCTGCAGTAGGTGGGAAGTGTCTGTGGAAAGGTGGCTGATCAGTATCCTTTCTCCTTACCCTCTGACTCCATCCTGTCCATTAGTCAACTCTGTCAGAAGGGAAACAGTGGGTGGGGGCAGGAAAGATTTTACCTGAATGGCACTTGTATGATGTTTTCTTCAGCCTTGAACAGTATTTAAAGCAGATCTCTTGTGAGTTCCTTCATGGGCTCTTCGGAGACCCACCTGACCCCTCATCACAAGAGATCTCTCACCTGTGGCTTCTCACTATGGGTACTTGCAGCTGCCTAGATAGCACTCCTCACTCAGCCTGTGGCCATGGACTGTATATTTTGAGCATCTCTCTGCTAAGCAGTGTCTCCTCGTGGCAGAATCTAAGATAGCAGCTCTCCGGCTCTTCCTCCTGGCCCATTAGGACCCTCTATCCAGGAATACAGTCACTGCTTACACCATAGCCCCTATTCTACTTCCAGGTTTTGCTTGGGTGAGACTATTGCCCTCAATTTTCCTGAGGTGGGGAACAGACCTGGTCTGTTATGCACCGCAAAAATCAGTCTCTCCTTGAAGCCCTCCTCTCTCAACACCTTCCAGTGAGGGGAGTGTGGGGGCTGTGGAATTCACACTTAAATCCTCTTTCTGAAAGAATCTTCTAATCTCCAGATTTCTGGCCACATCAACACTTTTATATCCAATTCCAGTGCAATTTGCAAGTCCTGCATAGCTAGGCTACAGTCTCACTTCAAAATGGAGGAGTGTTTGGTATCCATAATCTTGGGACCTCAGCCAAAAATGAGTCTGGAATAGTTCCATTTTAATATCTTATTGCATTTGTAAAGACCTTTCTGTAATTCAGGAGATTTATGTACTTTTTTTGTCATTGTTTCACTTAAAAAAATATCAATGACAATTGATCTATTAGGAGACTTTTTTTTCTAGCTTTTAATTAACTTATTTTTTACTGAAGGATAATTTCTTTACAGAATTTTGCTGTTTTCTGTCAAATCTCAACATGAATCAGCTATAGGTATACATATATCCCTTCCCTTTTGAACCTCCCTCCCATCTCCCTCCCAAACCCATCCCTCTAGGTTGATACAGAGCCCCTGTTTGAGTTTCCTAAGCCATACAACAAATTCCTGTTGGCTATCTATTTTACATATGGCAATGTAAGTTTCCATGTTACTCTTTCCATACATCTCACCCTCCCCTTCCCTCTCCCCATGTCCATAAGTATATTCTCTATATCTGTTTCTCCACTGTTGCTCTGTAAATAAATTCTTCAGTACCATTTTTCTAGATTCCATATGTATATGTTAGAATACAGTATTTATCTTTCTCTTTCTGACTCACTTCACTCTGTATAATAGGTTCTGGGTTCATTCACCTCATTAGAACTGACTCAAATGCATTCCTTTTTATTCTTTTTTCTTTTAATTAATTTATTTTAATTGGAGGCTAATTACTTTACAATATTGTAGTGGTTTTTGCCTTACCCTGACATGAATCAGCCATGGCTGTTCATGTGTCCCCCATCCTGACGCCCCTCCTGCCTCCCTCCCCATCCCATCCCTCAGGGTCGTCCCAGTGCACCAGCCCTGAGCACCCTGGGAGAATAACTTTTTATGTCTAGAAAGTAAAGTCTAATGTAGAACTAAGTGAGATGGCCCACAAAAAGTCCTTAGCATAGTGATTGACATATAGTAAGTGCCAAATAAACACTAGTGTTTATTATTATTATTAGCTATCCTTTCACTTACATGAAGAGAAAGAAGTGAATTTGAGCATTTCAGTTGGATTTAACACATGAATAAATATTTGAAATCCATTTAGCCCCTTTGATCTCCATGAGGTTGATAAGTATATATGAGGTAAATCACGCTATTAAAAGCTGTCTTTCTCCTCTTTGCCCACCAATGGGGAAAATTCACTGATTAGTCTAAGAGGTATAGGATCATATATAAAAAATACGCATTCTTTAGAGAACACACCACCCATACAACACCTGAATTTGAACTGTTCAACATCTTAGGAAGAATTCATGCTTAAGACCTCTGTACTTAAGAACATGGAGTTTCAAAATCTTTGTTCCAATAATTTCATTTCCTTTCATTTGACTCCTACAATGTTTCTTATGGTTTAAGTAGTTTTTTTTAATTAGTTTGTTTATCTATTTTTTAACTTTACAATACTGTATTTGTTTTGTATTATAACCGATGCATCCTGCCATCACCATAAGAGTGCAAAATAAGAGTATACACTTTTTCTTTTTACTTTAAAAAACTTTTTAGTTGAAGCATAGTTGCTGTACAATATTATGTAAGTTACACATGTACAGTATAGTGGTTCACAATTTTTAAAGCTTATATTCCATTTATAGTTATTATAAAATATTGGCTATATTCCCTGTGTTGTACAATATATCCTCTTTTACTATTCAAATTAATAACTCAAAGCCTCATCTAATACAAGAATGATTTCTTCCCTAGTAGAGTTTTTCTTTATAAGCCAAAAGCTCCAAGGGGTTATTCAATCTAATACCTGTCCTGTTGCCTCACAGAGAATGTGCTTGGTTGTGCACTGGAGTTGCGCCTTTTCTGTGGCTATTACTGAGGTTCCTACAAAAAGAAGTGGTTTAGTATGATGGACATTCTATAATGCATGTAGAAAAGTGTTTAAGAACACATATGATAAAGATCTTTTTAAGAGTACTGAAAAATAAGTAAATACATAGGTAGTTAGGTAAGTAGGTAGATAAAGAAATTATAAAGCCCCACCCCCAAGAAAAAGAGTCAGTCCAGCACTCTGTTCAGAGCCTCTGCTTTGGTGATAGAGGCATAGGTAATACTTTCTTTGAAGGGAGCAGGAAGATGAGTGCAAGATGAAGAAGTGGGCCTAACTTCCATATTATAGCTCTTTAGTTACACAGCTCTTTCAGCTTACACTCACTCTCTGTTATTTTCCCAAGGCCACCAACAGTGACAGAGTGGCTGGGAAAGGAGGGTCTCTAACCTCAGCCACAGGTGGAACTCTCCCATGACAATCAAGCCCTGGGGAAAAACTCAACCACCTGACTAGACTGCCCTCTCCACTGGTTTCTCTTCAGGACTGAGTGCCCGCCTGCTTGATGGCCTTGAAGTGTGACCAGTTTAAACCCTTGGAGCTATAATATTAACATTAAGGAAAGAGAGTTGGTACCCCCTCCCTCTTTGAATCTCTTTGGCCCTTATACCAGTTTGCCTATTTGTTCCCTGTAATATCTGTGTTCCTTACTAATAAGGGCCAAGCAGGTAGAGCTTCCCCAGACAAAGAAGACCTGTGCAAGGCAACTGGATATAGCCCCCGCTAGAAAGACACAATAGTCATTAAAATAGTGCCCATCTGTGTAGCAGTTTCACTTAAAGGGGGTGGGGGGGGGAATTAGTGTTTGCCCACATTGGGTATGTGTGTTAGTTGCTCAGTTGTGTCTTATTCTTTGCGACCCCATGGACTGTAGCCCCCATGGACTGTAGCTACATGGGATCCTCCAGGCAAGAATATTGGAGTGGGTAGCCATTTCCTTTTCCAGGGGATCTTCTTGACCCAGAGACTGACCCTGGGTCTCCTGCATTGCAGGTGGATCCACCAGTGTCCCTGGTGGATTCTGAGCCACCAGGGACAGTAAAGAATCTGCCTGTAATGCGGGAGACTCATGTTCGATCTCTGGGTCAGAAAGATCCCCTAGAGAAGGGCATGGCAACCCACTCTAGTATTCTTGCCTAGAGGATCCCATGGACAGAGGAGCCTGGTGGGCTACAGTCCACGGGGTCTGAAAGAATTGGACACGACTGAGCAACTAACATGCATTGGGTGTCTTGCTACACATGTGATTGAGCTACTTAAAAATTTTAAATGTCCAGTGGTTTATGTCAATACCTGGGAGATCTAAACTCCTAGGTAGACTTGCTACAAGTAACTGGGGTCCAATACCTAAGGCGCTAGCAGGAGAACAAGTCTGGAAAGCCATCCCTGCTGAATGAACTGGAAAAAACTTAAAAACCTACATCATCTTACAGGTTGACACACCTGAAAACAGATCTCAAACAGCACACACAATGATTTGGTGGCAGTTCATAAGCAGCACCTATTATGGCAGCAGTACCTCTGCCATCAGCTGAGAGAAATTTCTGACCAAGATGCCAGACATACTGAGTCACCTACAATCCCCTGCCACCCACACCTCTCACTTCTGGCTGCACAAATATGTACCGGTGGTTTCAAGATGTGATTTAACTAATTTGCCTCTGAGAGATGGCTTGTACCATGTGTAGGAAAAAAAAAATCCATCAACACAAAGTTGGCCATTTAATTCTTCTGCCAGGAACAAAAAGGATTTTGTATGTTTGTTGATCTAGCCTTTACTTTGTAATGAGGGACATGACAGAGAAACTGGCTAAGCCATGCTCTTTGCCTTTCAGATTATTTTTAGTAGGTAATCTTGTCTTAAGTGGATGGAACACGGCAGCAATATAGAGTTTTAAACTTTAAAAGAAATAGAAACACAAGAGAAAGTCTAAAATTTCCATTTGGAGCCTGGCTTCAATGGAGATTTTCCAAAATATCAAAGATGACAAATCTCCAAGGAGTGGGACAAGTTTTGGCTCATCTAATTAAAAATAGCTAGTATTGCTTTTGTGTCTCTCCACATTTTCTACTCTTTTGCATCCTTCACTATTTTCTATGGGTAAAACTTCCAACTCCTCAGCCTGAAATACAAAGACTTTGACAATACAGCTAGAATTTTCCTTCCAGCTTCATGTCTCACTCCCTCCTCCATTCCTAGAATCTATACTCCAATCTCATAGGACCACCCCTCAATCCCTGTACATTGTTGCTGTTGTTGTTCAGTCCCTAAGTTATGTCCGACTCTTTGTGACCTCATGGACTGCGGCATGCCAGGCTCCCTGTCCCTCACCATCTCCTGGAGTTTGCTCAAACTCACGTCCACTGAGTTGGTGATGCCATACACCCATCTCATTCTCTGTTGCCCTCTTCTCCTCCTGCCCTCCATCCTTCCCAGCATCAGGGTCTTTTCCAGTGAGTTGGCTCTTCGCATCAGGTGGCCAAAGTATTGGAGCTTTAGCTTTTAGCATCAGTCCTCTCAATGTATATTCAGGGTTGATTTCCTTTAAGAATGATTGGCTTGATCTCCTTGCTGTCCAAGAAATTCTCACGAGTCTTCTCCAGCACCACAGTTCAAAAGCATCAATTCTTCAGTGTTCCCTGTAAATAACGTGTGCTATAACACAGTCTACACTGTTCACAAGGTGTTTCTTCTATCCAAGAGGCCCTTTCTACCTTCTCTACCTAAAAAAACTTACCTGAAATGTTAGCTTTTATGTCAGGCTTTAAAACTGATTACTCTTTTCTCTATACTCCTCATCCATTTAGCCCTGAATTAAATTATACAATTTTTTTCACATGTATTGTGGTTATTTGTTTGCTCATCTGTCTCCTCCATTAGACTTGAGCCCCTGCAGGGCAAAGACAATATCTGATTCTCTACATTTACCCTGGAACCAGCAGTGCCTGTCACAAAGTATCGACTCAACAAATGTATGTTCATCAGTGTTAGCTATTGAGAATCAACAGCTTGCTGAACAACCCTGTGTCCTGACCCAGAAGCAAAGTACACAACACCATGCTGAGCCTTGTTAGGTTCTAAGACCATGTAGTTACCCAGGAGGATATGAAAATAATCTTACTCAGGTGACACAGACTGAAACAGATACTGATACTCAATCTGCTTTGGTGTTATGACCCAGTTATAGAACCTGGGCTTTGGTCTTGATCTTGGGAACATACTTTTAACTCATCACTATATCTACATTTTACTCTTGTGTGCCCAAGTTTCTGCTTTGATACATGCCATCCTAAGGACTGTGAAAAGTGAGCTTCTTTCCTCACTTAATGCAATGAAAATGGGAAGACATAAACAAGCTAGCTAAAAAACTTCACTATTAATTCCCTATTAAACACAATGTTAGGAGTACCCATACCTTTTTTACCTCTAGTCCTTGATTTAAAGATGAGATTCTTCAGGTGGTTAAACCACTCTAGTCATGGCTCTCTTAGCAATGGGGGATTTTCCTAGAGACACAGGTAAAGCAGAGTGATGTAGGGGGATTGGGATATTTCCAAAGCCTTGCTGCAAATATTTCAACACTCCTCCCATCTAAAAGTAGCATCTAAGTCCCCACTCTTTGAATATGGATGGATATGTGACTACTTTGACAAATAAAGCAACAGAAGTGTTGCTGTGTAACTTCTGAGGCTAGACTGTTAAGGTCATGCAGCTTTCCCTTGTTCACTGGATGACTGCTCTTGGAGCCCTACATCAGTAGGTAAGAATTTTGACTACTCTGAGGCCAAGTGTAGGTGCTCAAATAGACAGCCCAACCTCCCAGTCATCCCTACCAGGTGCCATTTTGTACCCTTTAAACCAATCTTTCTACTACCTAAATATTACCAAGTCACCTCCATCAATGTCATTTAGAACAGAAAAATCACCTATCTGATCCCAGTTCAAATTTATGACCAATATAATCATGATATGCAATAAAATGATTATTATTTCAAGTACTAAGTTTGGGGGTATTTTGCCATGCAACAACAATAGGTAACAATAGCAGAAGTCGACAGTGAAATGCCCTGATTCCTTTTATTGTTTCCCTCAGAGAAGAAACTTAATTTCAATAGCATCATTGAAGTTTCTGATAAACATTTTTTAAAAAGTTTTAACAGATACTTAAAAAGCAAGCAAGTCTGATTTCTAAAATTGAAAGGGGCTATTGCCAGGGGATTTGCACATGTAGTATTTCTCTTTCCTCATAGAGACTTGGAGCCCTTCTCTGGGACTAGATACACAGACTTGTGTGCTTTCTTAAATATAATAGACAATAGTCACAGTGTCTGTTAATTTCATCTGCTTCTCTGGAAAAGGAAAACTCATTCCATGAGTTTGTCAAGAGGTCTCAGATTCCATGAAGGAAAATTTTCTCTGTATCTCCATAACATAAGCCTAATGTATAGTTCTTTCAAGATTTACATAGTACTATAGCAGTGCTTACCCCTTTCTACTTTGCATTTTCATTTATTTCTATAGCAATCAAGGTTTAATTGCAAAGACAGAATGTAGTTTAAGCAGGAAGAAATCTTTTGTAGGATATTAAATGACTTGCCAAATTGTTAGGAGGATGAAAGAAAAAAAATTTAGATTGAACCACATAACAGAGCCAAGCCACTAAATTTGCTGCTGCCTCATCTGTGATCAAAAAACCACTGACTCTTGAATTATATCACCACTGCCATGACTGAGAAGCCACCGTGATCAGGAAGTCACTAGGATGGGGGCTGTCCCAGCCCTAGAACCACACCATTTTGGCTGCAGACTGCACCAGCAGAATAGATGCCATGGACTCCATCTCTGAACACCCAAGACCAACAACTCAATGACCATGGTCACGGAAAAGATGCTACAGATTCTAGTTTACTTGTGCTTTCTTAATTTCCCTCAAGGGCGTATGGGTGCTTGAATCTAGGTCACATCCAGAACCTAGTTGCAACAGAATCTGGGAAATGCCGTTTTTCTTTTGCTTTTATTTAACTTTTCAGGCTTTGTAGTATAAAAGGGCATGCTTGAAAGAAAGTGGGATGAATGTTGAAGGCCAGTCTACATTATCATCATAACATGGATTTCTTCTACTGGACTACCAGCAATTTGCATTTACCTTTATGTTCAATCCCCCAAAGCATCTAGCAATTTCCAGATAGTCAACTGTTTGAGATAAGGAAATGGGAGTTAGTGAGGAAAAAAAGAAGGAAGAATCCTGAAGTCTCACTTGCCTCTTCCAAGTCCCTACCAGGAAATGGAGTCTTCAAGGGCAGGATAACATGACATTAGTCTTAAAACTGCCTCTGTCTTAGATATTCTGCATTTTTCCTGCCTGCACTTCATCCACTTTCCATTTATCTCAGCCTGCTTTGTGCCCTGGAAAGCAGAGCTATAGAGATGGATTTACCCAGGTTCTTGTGACCTCTGACTTCTCATTGGGCTTTGGCAAGAAGACATTGTCAGATTATTTGTCTCCTAGGTTTCCTCTGTACCAGACTGCCGTTCAGCTATAGCTGCTTCCTCTACCTAATGTAACTCAGCAAGTGGACTCATTGCCTGCTGGGAAACAGAAAGACGAAACACCAAGGCAACGGTGTTTTCCGGAGAGAGAAAAAGGCTTTATTGCAGGGCAGCCAAATGAGGAGACAGGAGGCAATAGTCAGATCCGTCTCCCCATCACCTGTTGAGTGAGATATTTATCGTGGAAGAGGGGGATGGGCTGGGAAGTGATTGGTGGAAAGTAATTTGTAAGTTTCAAGAGTTCTCTGCAGAGGTACAGTTGTTCTTCTTGCCTCCTCATAAGTCCCATGTGCAAACTTGGGGAGGGTCCATAGGTTACATGGGTGGATTTTCGACCTGCAGTGGTTGTTCTAGTCCCTCAATGTGCCTGTGTCTGTGCAATGCTCAGTCCATGGGGCTGTCAGCAGTTGTTTCCACATCTGTGGTTTCCCTGGAACTCTGCAAAACAGAGCTGATTGTTCTCAGTGTATCATTTTGCTTCTACTTTATGGGCCTTGAGTGTGTAAGGTCCAGTGTATGGTTTCACTAATGCCAGTACCCAAATCAGAGCACTGGTCAGGGTGGCCCCAATCTGCCAGCCTCAGCTCCCACTGGGGTCTGATAAAGGTCCCATAGTACTAGTGGCTTCCTGCTATACTCATCACAGAGTGCGTCACCATCCTTAATCCTTGTAAGGGTACTGGTTAGTGAATGTGCTGTGTGTCTGATGCCAGGACATAGACTTCAGTGATGGTTAGCATTTTCAGAGTCCATCAGCCTGCACGTTCTCCCACCTCTTCATAGCACCATACTTTCTACATTCCATGCTCTGTCTGATCAGATGTTCTCCTTTGGCTAAAGCTAGGTTGGCTTCCTCAGGACTGGTGCCCATGGTCCATGAGGCAGCTGCGGTTCCGCATAAAGTGTGTCATGATCAAGGGAGTTGGGTCTGAGGGGACAATGACTGCCACTGGCTGGATTTAACTGCTCCATTTTACCTTACCTGTAAAGATGAGACTAGCAACCACCTGTCAGGACTGGTGCAAAGATTAAATAAGGTGGTTTTGCATGTCAAGCAGCTGAGTAAACTGTGGATGGCTTTACAAATATTAGCTATTACCTAAGCATTTCCAAAGCTTGGAGGCTTTCCTTTCATCTTTACTACTACATTTTCCCCTTCTGCTAATTAAGTTTCTTATCAGTGATATTGTAACTAGTACTGCAATCCTGGTGGTCTAAATCTTTGTTCTAGGAAGAGAGGAATGGGGGTGGGGGAAGCAAGGCAGAAGTGGCAGATAAAAAGCCATTTTCACTCCTAAATAGAGAATACTACCCCAGGGGCCCTAAAATTTCTCACTTATTAACTTAGGATGGAGTATTGGCAGAAAAAGTCATTACTAGGGTTTGCGTCTGTGGAAAGTCAGCTGAGACTTCAGCCTTCGGCTGACAAGAATGGTTTACAATATTTGTGACAGGATGAAACCAGAGTCAAGTGTGGCCAATCTGTGATTCCACGGCACTTTGAGCCCCAGTTGTTTCAGATCTCCTCCAGATCTCAGACAGCTTTTAGGATTCTAGAAGAGTGGCCGGGACAGCTGGACAGCCTGGCAAAGTTTTCATAGGTTTGGAATCTGGACTTCCCATTTTACCAGACAAAGAAGCTTTTAAAATATTTAGGGACTCTAATTATAAGCAATAAAGAGAGGTTTCTTAAGGCAAACTTCATATGATTGTAAAAGATTAAAGTTTTTTTAAAAGCATTTACAGGTTTAGGGATAATGATTTAGTTATGTCAAAAAGATTAAAACTGGGTTATACATCCAGGTAAAATTTACCAAAATTTTCCTGAAGACTGTTTGTAAAAAGATGGTCTATACAGTGAACTACTCTTTTTTCTTTCTTTTCATTGTCACTTATTTTTTAAAATTTGTATTTTATATTGAATTATAGTTAATTAGCAATGTTGTGTTAGTTTCAGAAGTACAGCAAAGTGATCATTATACATATACATGTATCTATTCATTTTCAAATTCTTTTCCCATTTAGGTTGTTACTGAGTATTCAGCAGAGTTCCCTGTGCTGTCTAGTAGGTCCTTGTTGGTTATCTGTTTTAAATAGAGCAGTGTGTGATGTCAGTTCCTGAACTATTCTAATGCAATCAAGTATTTGCAAATCTAAGCCCCCAAATTAAGTCATACTGGGCTAAAAATGATCCCATCATTCCATTGTAAGAATTTATGTTCAGTGACTAAACATAAACAGTTTTAAGAGAACAATGAAAGAAGTATCTGCCCCCTGACATAGCTATTCAGGGTACACATAAATCTTCCATGCAGGGAAGATAGTCAAAATGCTTAGTAACTGGTACAGCACAAGCCCCAACCAAGTAGAGCAGATCCCACTATGATCTCCCTTTGACCTAACCAGTACATCCCACCTGAGTACCAGCTCCACCTGCTTCCTATGCACTACTGCTTATCACCTGTCATCGGTCAGCCTGCACCAAAACAGCCCATCTCCAGAGCATTCCACATTTTTCAAAATGAAACCCAAATTTCTTTAGGATAGTTTTATTCTTTGCTGTCTACCTTATGCATTCCACTACCAAAGACAACTTGCAACTTCTTGGCAACTTGCAAGAAGGTGGTCCCCTTAGAAGGGGAGCGCAGTTCCACTTAGGAGATACTGTCTTGCACACCATGTGCACTCACCATGCTGGACTGCAATCATCTCTTTGCATGTCCATCTTCACTGCTACTTCTCTTTAAGAGCAGGCAGCTTGTCTTTTTCTTCTCTGTATCCCCAACACCTGACTTAGTGCCAGGCACACTGCCATGTGCTCAGAAATAGTTTATTGACCTGAACAGAATTAGTAAGAAGAAAAAAAATTGAAACAGTGATCTCTCTAGATCCACTCCGTAGTTAATGCAGTATAAGGAAATGATTATTAATTAAATTATATTTAATGTCTTACAATTATCTATTGTAAATCTACAATATAAAATTATAAAATGAAAAAATCTACAGTCTAAGAATTTTAGTAGTGGTGAGGATGAATTTGGAATCCGTGGACTGAAGCTCCTGAAGTATACCTTTGTGTGTTAGATATAAGCACTAACTTGGAGAAGGGAATGGTAACCCACTCCAGTATTCTTTCCTGGAGAATTCCATGGACAGAGGAGCCTGGTGGACTACAATCCATAGGGTCACAAAGAGTTGACACAACTGAGTGACTAACACTACTATTATAAGCACTGAACAGATTAAACCAGTATAGAGGAAATATCATTTAAACTACTTAGCATGCTCTTTTTAAAAATAATCTGTAAAATAATAATCTTAAAAAAGGAAAATGATCAGTTTAGTGAGTCTCTTTTTTTTTTTAATAATCTGAGATGAAAATTTTCCATAAATGAAGGTTGTAACTATTATTGAAGTTTTAAGCAGAGATGTGAATCATAGGAAACAATTTTCTCTTTATTAGAAAGAGAAATATATAAAGAAAAATAACTCATTGATTTTTTTGTTTGTTTTAATTTACTTTAATCAGAGGATAATTTCTTTACAATGTTGTAGTGGTTTTTGCCATACATTGACATGAATCACCCACAAGTACTCATGTGTCTCCCCATCCTGAACTCCCTCCCAGCTTCCTCCCCACCCCATCCCTCTGCATTGTCCCAGAGCACCAGCTTTGGGTGCCCTGCTTCATGCATCGAGCTTGCACTGGTCATCTATTTTACATATGGTAATATACATGTTTCAATGCTGTTCTCTCAAATCATCCCACCCTTGCCTTCTCCCACACAGTCCAAAAGTCTTTTCTTTACATCTGCGTCTCTTTTGCTGTGTTGCATATAGATTAAAAATATATGTATATTCACTGATGAAACCTAGAAAAATACAAAAGGGGTTAAGAAAAAAATCATCATCATCTACAGACACAAATAGTGGAAACAGTTTGGTTATTTCTTTTTAGTCTTGTTTCAATGTATATTGGCTTCCCTGATAGCTCAGCTGGTAAAGAATCCGCCTGCAGTGAGGGAGACTTGGGTTTGATCCCTGGGTTGGGAAGATCCCCTGGAGAAGGGAAAGGCTACCCACTCCAGTATTCTGGCCTAGAGAATTCCATGGACTGTATAGGTCGCAAAGAGTCGGACACGACTGAGCGACTTTCACTTTCACTTTCAATGCATATACATCTATTTTACGCTAACATTATATATGGTTTCATATCTGACTCTTCTACTTAATATCATGGCTTAAACTTCTTTTAAAATATTAAATGGGAAAACTCCTGTGCTCTTGGTCAGGACCCCTCTGGCCTGGCCAATTTCGTGTTGATGAATGACAAGCTGAGTGTTTCACCCTTGTCTCCAGTGCCTGACCGTGGGTAGAGATTGGCTGGGTTGTCTTACGGTCTCTGGTTTTACATACAACTGGGTTTTATTTGTTATTTCATCTAGTTTTCTTTCAAAACCCCCAAGCAAATCTTAGACTTTGCCTCTGGTAAGAAGAGAACTCAAAGGAGAACAACAAATATGATTAAAAGAACAGGTGACGAAGGAAAGAACTCAAGTTGCTTGTTCTCAATACAGAGAATGATGATGATGACGAGGCTCCCAGTGGAACCTGGGAATTAGGATTAATTTGCCCTTCAGCCTTATCCAAAGTATGTTCTGTGACCCCTCCTGGTCCTCTCCACCAGCCGTCTCCACCTGCTCTGTTCCCTGGGAGACTGACCCAATTTACTGCTCCCCAGGCTCTCTTGCCCTCAAATTATCCAACTGAAGGGGACCTTTATTTCCTGCCAAGACTCTGCTTGATAGAAATATTTAACCCACGTGACCCTCTCCCAAAGCTGGAGTACTTCATTCAGTCTTCAGAAGTAAACTATCATCCTGGTTTCCTTAGCCGGTTCATTTGGGGATAATAAACGTATAAATAACCGATTTCTAGTTCCAGCAAGTGGCTATTTATAATGACTGTGCTGCTGCTGGTGATGGTGATGATGATGGATACAGTAATAATAGCTGTTGTCATGCTCCTAGTCAATGGCCAGGCCAGATCCTCAGAACAAATCAACAAAGTAGCTTTGTTCTCATTTCAGAACTGAGGAAATCAAGTATGTGGACATTTAGGTAACTTTCACTAATATCTAATATTGGGCTTCCCTGGTAGCTCAGCTGGTAAAGAATCTGCCTGCAATGGAGGAGACCCTGGTTCGATTCCTGGGTCGGGAAGATCCACTGGAGAAGGGATAGGCTACCCACTCCAGTATTCTTGGGCTTCCCTCATGGCTCAGCTGGTGAAGAATCCGCCTGCAGTGAGGGAGACCTGGGTTTGATCCCTGGGTTGGGAAGATCCCCTGGAGAAGGGAATGGCTACCCACTCGAGTATTCTGGCCTGGAGAATTTCACAGAGTCAGACACAACTGAGCAACTTTCACTTTCACTTTACTAGTATCACACGAACGAATGCAACACATCCAATGTCTCACCTCCTTCAAATCTGTCTCAAATGATATTTTCTCAGTTAAATATTTCCTGACTAGACAGTGTTTTTTTATGGTTACTTTTTTATAAATTAGAAGATAATTGCTTTACCACATTGTGCTGGTTTCTGCCACACAGCGGCATGAATCAGCCACAGGTACACACACGTCCCCTCCCTCCCGACCCACCCTCCCACCTCCCACCCCATCCCACCCCTCTAGGTTGTCATAGAGCACTGGGTTGAGCTTCCCATGTCACACAGAAAATTCCCACTGGCTGTCTATTTTACGTATGGTAGTGTATATGTTTTCAGGCTACACTCTCAATTCGACCCACTCCCTCCCTCCCACACTGTGTCCACAAGTCTGTTCTCTATGTCTGCATCTCCACTGCTGCCCTGCAAACAGGTTCATCAGTACCATCTTTCTAGAATCCATACTCATGCATTAGCATACAATATTTGTGACTACACAGTTTTTTAAAAATACTACTTTATCGACACAGAATTGATTTACAATGTTGTGTTAGTTTATGGTGTGCAGAAAAGTGATTCAGTTATACATATATACAATAGTTTGCATTTGCTAATCCCAAACTCCCAATCCTTCCCTCCCCTACCTGCCCCCTACTAGTTAGTTTTAACATTTTCTACCCACTCCCCTGCTTTGTCTCCTTAGCACTTTTCACCAGCTAACATACTGTATTTTTTCTCATTTATCTTGTTTAATGTCTATCTCATTCCCCTCAAATACTCTTTGAGGGGAGTAGTCCTTGTTTTATTCATTGCTTTATCCCAACATTTACATACATATTTTTGAATGAGTGAATGATAAAGCTAGAATTTAGAGCCACCTCTCCATGACTTGAAGGTCATTGTTTTTCAACAATACCCTCCTTAGCAAGCCACCATCAAAGCAATACATAACAGCCTCAAAGAGAAAAAAAGGCAACAGCATTATTTTTGAACTAGATGCCACCATTATGCCACCTGCTATGACTGTAACATAAGACAGCTAAGGAAAGAAAACGATGCTCACATATTTGTTTTTAAAAATATGTTTACAATCAAGACACCCATACATATGGTCAGGCCATATGGGCTTTGCCAAAAGTGAAGTCCCATTTGGAATGAATGTTGAGCAATGGATTTGTGTCCTGACAGCAACCACCCACCCACTCAAGGCTCTGCGCAGGTGCCCAATGAGTGAATAGAGGCTTTCTTCAGGGTCTGGGAGCTAGAAGAGGCAGGCATGTAAACAGAACAAGCAAGGCTGACTGTGGGGGACATGGATCTGGAAGGAGCAGACATTTTTTTTTTAATTTACTTTTTTATTGAAGGATAATTGCTTTACAGAATTTTGCTTTTTTTTTTGTCAAACCTCAGCATGAATCAGCCATAGGGACACATATATCTCCTCCCTTTTGAACCTCCCTCCCATCTCTCTCCCCATCCCACCCCTCTAGGTTGATACAGAGCCCCTGTTTGAGTTTCCTGAGCCATACAGCAAATTCCCGTTGGCTATCTATTTTACATATGGTAATGTAAGTTTCCATATTACTCTTTCCATACATCTCACCCTCTCCTCCCCTCTCCCCATGTCCATAAGTCTATTCTTTATGCCTGTTTCTCCATTGCTGACCTGTAAATAAATTCTTCAGTACCATTTTTCTAGATTCCGAATATGTGCATTAGAATCTGATATTTATCTTTCTCTTTCTGACTCACTTCACTCTGTATAATAGATTCTAGGTTCATCCACCTCATCAGAACTGACTCAAATACATTCCTTTTTATGGCTAAGTAATATTCCATTGTGTATATGTACCACAACTACTTTATCCATTCATCTGCCGATGGACATCTAGGTTGCTTCCATGTCCTAGCTATTGCAAATAGTGCTGCAATGAACAATGAGATACATGTGTCTTTTTCAGTTTCGGTCTCCTCATGGTATATGCCTAGGAGTGGGATTGCTGGATCATATAGTGGTGGTTTTATTTCTAGTTTTTAAAGGAATCTCCATACTGTCTTCCATAGTGACTGTATCAATTTACATTCCCACCAACAGTGCAAGAGTGTTCCCTTTTCTCCACACCCTCTCCAGCATTTATTGTTTGTAGACTTTTTGATGATGGTGGAAGGGGCAGACATTCTGGAATTGAACCCTGAATATTGCCTTTCCTCGGCTCTTCATATGACTTATGATTCATTTCTCATGACACTTAGCTTAGGAAAAGGGAAGGAGATAAGAGTTCATAAACAGGCTGATGGTAAAAAATAAGTATAGCAGAAAGCTCATGCTTTCCTACTATATATATATACCAAGCAGATGATCATACCAGGTGATTTGAGCATAGGCAGTGACCTCAGATGTACACAGCTTTACCTGCCCGCTCTATCACTCACTTTGACCTTGTATAAGTTAGTCAGCCTTTCTAAGCCTCAGTTTCCTTGGTTATATCAGTTCCGTTCATTTTAGTTGCTCTGTCGTGTCCAACTCTTTGTGATCCTATAGACTGCAGCATGTCAGACTTCCCTGTCCATCACCAACTCTCGGAGCTTGCTCAAACTCATGTCCATCGAGTCGGTGATGCCATCCAACCATCCCATCTTCTGTCATCCCCTTCTCTTCCCGCCTTCAATCTTTCCCAGCATCAGGGTCTTTCAAATGAGTCAGTTCTTCGTATCAGGTGGCCAAAGTATGGGAGTTTCAGCTTCAGCATCAGTCCTTCTAATGAATATTCAGGACTGATTTCCTTAGGATGAACTGGTTAGATCTTGCAGTCCCAGGGACTCTCAAGAGTCTCCTCCAACACCACAGTTCAAAAGCATCCATTCTTTGGCGCTCAGCTTTCTTGATAGTCCAACTCTCACATCCATACATGACTACTGGAAAAACCATAGCTTTGACTAGATGGACATTACTTTGACTAGACATTACTTTGTTGGCAAAGTTATGTCTCTGCTTTTTAATATGCTGTCTAGGTTTGTCATAGTTTTTCTTCCAAGGAGCAAGCATCTTTTAATTTCATGGCTGCAGTCACTATCTGCAGTGATTTTGGAGCCCAAGAAAATCAAGTCTGTCACTTTTTCCATTGTTTCCCTGTCTATTTGCCATGAAGTGATGGGACCGGATGCCATGAATATTACTTAGCCTTGAATTTCAAAAGGAAAATAAGAGACCATATAATCCTTTCAGCTGGACTCTTAGTGTCCCTAAATTTCCATGTCATTGTGATTTTTTTTAATGAAATAAGAGCCCAAAGAGGGAAATCATGCCTGAATTTCTGCCAAATCTTAAGATTATGGTTCAAAATTTCCCCAAAATACCACTTGAGTGTTAAGCAGTAGTTATATTCATTTGGAATCCTGAAGAATGTTCACTCAGTTCTTTGCTGAAAGGATCCTTCCTTGTTCCAGTTAAGGAGGAGGAGGTTTTGGAAATCCTTAGCCACAAGGTCACGATCTTAGAGGCCTGGGCATGTCACGTGACTCAGATCACCACTTATTACCCTGTGACCCTCCCCCTTATGTCTTCTTCCCCCTTAAACACCTGCCCTTGGTCATCTTTAATCTTTCTATTTCATACCCTGCCTTGCCTCCTTATATATCCAACCTCTGGCTTGAGTTGTGGGTCATTCTCAGCCATTAGAGGATTCACCGGTGGATAAAATGGAGCAGAGGGCAAGGGGAAAGGTCCTTCGTGCCTTTGAGGGTAGAGCAGGGTAGCATCAGAGACCCCATGATAGTCTGACTGCAGGGCCACAAAATAAAGCATCTAAAATCCAGCAAGAACTTTAGCACTATAAACACACACACACACACACACACACACGAGCAAAACCAAAACCTGCTAGTAGTTTGTTGGTGTTTTATTCCGAGTTTCTGTCTCCCTCCCAGTTTGAATTAAATTTTTAAAAGCTCTCTTTTGTTACTTTAGCCTCAGAAGTAGTTGAGTTCTAGGAAAGAAGGCATAAAAGGGTTTGTTTGCTCTGCCACATTAGTAACCTCAGCTAACCTGCAGGTTCACGGTGGTATAGTGCATCCTTGGTGCCAAATAAAATGAGAGGATTTCTGAATAAAAGCATGGGAGAGTCTTTAATTAAATGAGCAAAAAGAAATGATCCCATTTCCAAATGAAATAAGTAAATAAGGGGGTTCTCCCACAGTTTGGCTAAAGGTCTAGTAACCTCCCCAAATCAGTGCTTGTGAAGTTCTTTACTTTTTAGCAAAACAGATCAATGGTCCCACAGCCATCTCCTTGTGTAATTACTATTTTTTCTGCTGAGACTTGCCATCTTTAGGATAATGTGTGTTCACTTACACAGTGCTGCCACTGTTTCTAGAAAAAGCACACTGTGGCCCAGTGATTTTCAAAACCTGCAAAGCTGCGGAAGCCACTCTCCAAATGAAATCTGACCAAACTTCCAGTCTATAAAAGAAATAGAAGTGAATCCACTCTGGCTGAAGAAGGGAGCCCCAGCCTGTCCCCTCAGAGCATCTACAGAAGATTGAGGGTTTGCAGAGCCCTGTTAGAGCCTCTCTGCTCCAGATGGACTCAGAAACCCCACACTGGACATCTCAGTGTCAAGGATGTTGGGATTAGGAAAGATTGTCTTCTGTCACTTGCAACATTTGTATAAAAGAGATTGAAGACCATTATCTCCAGGACAAAACAACTTTAAGAATCCAAGGATTAAAAAGAATCATTCAGCCACACGTTTATTGTTCTTTTGCCTTACTCATGCAGAAGAGTGAATTCTATACCTTTTCCGTGTTATTTTCATGGGTAATTGCTACTGCTGTTGCTTTTATGGCATGAGAGGGAGGTTTCTGCATGTGTTATAGGCAAACGTCCATAAAACTAGTAAATGACCACATGAGAGATTTTTGAAAGAAGCAAATTTTCATTTTCAGTCTACAAAATATTTTACAAAGTATTATTTAGTATCACCTTTTCCTTTAGTTTAAAAAGGCATAGTATTTTTATACAAGAAGAAAAAGAAAGTATTGGTGCCAAGGGCAACTGCAGGATGATAGAAAAAAACAGAAGAAAAATGTTCATAGGAGTTTTATGATATTCCTTTCATGCCCTGAAAAGATTGGTCAAAGCCTGTTATGTTTTCCTATATGTTTTAAATTATAATCAAAAAAGCTTTGTTTTTTCTTAAGATTTCAAAACTTATAAATCTTATTACTGCGTTTACAAATCCAGAAGAGGTCAGTAATCACTTTTCATAGTGTTTATACAACTTAAACCATCTTTTAAGCATTTAAAATTGTATCAGTAATTTAATACATTTAATTTTTGTGCTTTACCTGATTATCAAACAAACATTATCCTATATACATAATTCTTATATGTCTACTAAGTTAAATTTACAAAAATGGGTAAAATTAAGTTCTTATCCAATTATTGCTTATAATCCAAGTAAAATTATACTATCCCTCTGAGGTCTCAATCAATTAAGCCAATTAACTATTTATATATTGGAATCACAATTTTCCAGATACCTAAATATATCAAATTCTTAAATTCTCCAGGTAGTACTTAAATATACTCAGATTGTTCTAAGCTTAAAAGTGTAAATAATTGGAGTTTATTTACTTCATCATTTTTAATATTTAATTATAAGTCTTTCCAGTGAAGAAATATTATGTCCACCCAAACCACAGTGGTGTTGTACCCTAATGTACTGAGGTTTCCTATTGCACCAAGAAAGCTTCTTTCCAGATCACTGTGCTGATCCTTTTTCTTAACCCTAAGGGTCACCTGAAGCCTGAATCCTATTAATATTGCTCATAACATGATTCCATAACTTTCAAAAAGAGCAGGTGTTGTAGAGCCTGTTCCTGAGTTTAAATCATAGCTTTATGTAATTCTTCCCTCAATGACCAGAAATCTGTAACTCCACTAAAATGATAACTATGCATTTCTTTGTTTCTCCTAAGATATAAATGTCATTTACTTTAATTCTGCTTGTCTTAAGGACTATTCTATTGGTCACAAATAAAATTATGCTAATAATAAAACACAAAGTCAAAAAGAAAAGTTTTAGAGGACTGAAAATAGTGAAACAAAAAGCCGTATCAGTGAAACTGTGAAATTAAATACAATTTATGGAGATGCTCCAAACCCAAATAATTTGGGGGACATAATGCAACCACAGATAAAAGAAATGACTGAAGTGCTAGTGAAATGGTCACTAATTAAGGCCACTTAAACTAGGGCATATTATCTAGTGGAACTGTACACATGAAACTAAAGAGTAAGGAAGAAACAATGTTTAATTCTGATGCACCATCTATTACCAGAAGCACAGTTTTGTCAACACTGCTAAATATTTAGTCACATAAATTTATAGCCCTATTACCTGAGCTTGACTAAATCCAAACAGGAAAGTCTTCTAGGCTGTTATTAGAAAATCCAAATCACTATTTAGAGTACAGAACATTCTGTTTTTTCACCACAGACTGAGTTCATTAGAGAGTGCACATTTTAGGTGTTTAATGTACCCTTTCATTTTATTCATCTACTTATTTATGCACATTAGTTACTGTGTGCTGTGCTGTGCTTAGTTGCTCAGTCATGTCCAACTCTTTGCAATCCCTTGGACTGTAGCCTGCCCGGCTCCTCTGTCCATGGAATTCTCCAGGCAAGAATACTGGAGTGGGTTGCCAGGCCCTCCTCCAGGGGATCATCCCAACCCATGGATCAAACCCAGGTCTCCCGCATTGCAGTCGTATTCTTTTACCTTCTGAGCCATCAGGGAAGCCCGCACATTAGTTACTACTTTTACCCAAAACGATCAGGAGCTTACTACAGTTAAGTTTAATTTGCAAACATGTCACAGCATATTCCAGTGTAGGTTGAGGAGGGGTTGGGTTTTCTCCTCCACACTGTCATTAGAAGACCCAAGTTTCTTACATCCAGTGTCCTCTGTTGACTCCTCTGGGTTCTGTCCAGCAGAAAGGGGAAGGAAGAGAACCTGGAGAACTCAGGGGGAAGGTATTATGGGCTACACCCAAAAGTGGGCTTCCTGACTTCTGTCTGCTTCCTATTGGAGAGACCTTAGCCACGTGGTCTCCACTCCCTGAAAGAGCATCTGCTGGACCCCGGAGGGAAATACAAATAGCATAGTGAACAATTAGCCAGTCTCTGCTACATTATATCATCACTAGAGCTTAATATTTAAAGCTGCATTCAGTAGTAGTTAAATCAGACAAAATTATAATCAGAATAAAAATTGATGTGGATGAACCAATACAATATTGTAAAGTTAAAAAATAGAAAATAAACTAATTTAAAAAAAATTGATGTGGATGAAACAAAACTGGTATAATTTTATCATGTATGGTCATACCACAGCAGGAAAAGTACTGATGGTGTTCTCCTATATCACTTTATTTCTTATGTACCACATTTGCACAACTTTCTACAAGTAGAGATTATGCATAATTCTGAGAGAGACATTTGTAGAATAAATACTTTGTTGTTGTTGTTGTTTTAAAGAAGACGTTTATGGTCAACTTTCCAAATATAAAATGCTACCAGATCACAGTGACTACTTGGTGAGAGCTCATCTTGATATTATGATCCACTTTATGAGTATAAGTTAACTAAGAAGGGAGATAGTTTACTACGACTCATGTTTTAGGAATAAACACCCAACTGGGTAAAGTCTAGGTAAGAGACCAAACTTACTCCTGGGTAAGAGAGTAAAGACATAGAGGCTACTGCAAGCGACACTGCAGGTCTGAATCACCATGGGTTCAGTCAGTAACACCTGGTTTTGCTCCCTGATGCACTTCTTACTAGTTCTGAGTCCTCAGACATATTAACTAACCTCTATAAGCTTCAATTTCCTTATCTGTAAAATGAAGGTAAGACAACCTTTCAAAGGGATGTGAGAATTATATATCCATTTCTCTCACTAGAATTTAAGGTCGGAAAAGCTAGAAGCCTCTTACTGTTGTATTCCTGGCACATGCTAAGTTCCCAATACTAGGTAGTTTTAATGATAGTTTAATAATACTTTACTATCGTCATTATCCATACAAATATATTCAGGAGGCAGCTAAAAATTCAAGCTTATAATTCAGGAGTAGTGCACCCCTTAAACCCAGGCAAGAGGGGGTCTGTTGTGGGCCTAGGTTTCAGAGCAGTGCTATTCAAGGGATGGTCCATGGACTAGTTAGTCCACAAACTGTCAGAGTCATATGGGATAAGTACAGAACTTAAGAGGAAGCATTTAGAAACTTCTAAACCCATCTGATATTTCTGCATCATCTCATTAAACAGGCTATAGACCAGTTAGGATGTGTTTGAAATTGAAGAGTGAGTCACATGCAGTATAGACTGCAGACTATCAAGGACAGTAGTACCACTTCTCAGCATATGATATTTCAAAAATTTTTTATTGAAGTATAGTTGTACAATATTGTATAAATTACAGGTGTACAATATAGTGATTCACAATTTTTAAAGACTATATTTATGGTTATTATAAAATATTGGTTATATTCCCCATGTTGTATGGTATATCTTTATAGCTTATTTTATACCTAATAGCTTGTACTTCTTACTCCCCTCCCCCTCCACTCTTCCCTTTCCTTATTGGTAACCAGTAGTTCACTCTTCGTATCAGTGAGTCTACTTCTTTTTTATTATATTTACCAGTTTCAACATATGGTATTTTAAGATTAGTTACCTATAAGCCAAAAGTGAATAAAATATAATTATTTATTTATTTTTACATTAATTGTATTATTATGTTCATTTAAATTAAATCAGCTGTTTTATTTACATGTATATAAATGCATATAATATATATTTATATATAATAAATATATTAAAATATTTTTAAATTAAAAAGCATATTTTGTCCCAATAGCTAAAAGAAAGTAAACTTTAATTATAGTTGCTTCACAGTGTTGTGTTAATTTCTGCTGTAAAGCATTGTGATTCAGTTATACATAAATATACTTTTTTTTTAAGATTCTTTTCCATTATCGTTTATCATAGGCTACTAAATAGTTCCCTATGCTATAAAGTAAGACCTTGTCGTTTTTCTATTCCATATATAACAGCTTATATCTGCTAACCTTAACCTCCCACTCCATCCCTTCTCCAAGCCCCTCCCCCTTGGCAACACAAGTCTGTTCTATATGACCATGACTCTGTTTCTATTTCATATATAGGTTCATTTGTGTCATATTTTAGATTCCACACATAAGTGATATCATATGGTATTTGTCTTTCTCTTTCAGACTTACTTCATTTAGTACCATTGTCTCTAGGTCCATCCATATTATTTTGTTCTTTATTATTGCTGAGTAGTATTCCATTGTATATATGTACCACATCTTCATTATCCATTTGTCTGTTGATGGACATTTAGATTGTTTCCATGTCTTGGCTATTGTGAACAGTGCTGCTGTGAATGTAGGGTTGCATATATCTTTTTGGATTCGAGTTTTGTCTGGATATTTGGCCCAGGAGTAGAATTGCTGGATCATACGGTAATTCTGTTTTTAGTTTTCTGAGGAACCTCCCTATTGTTCTCAGCAGTGGCTGTACCAACTTACGTTCTACCAACAGTATAGGAGGGTTTTCTTTTCTCCACATCCTCTCCAGCATTTGTTATTTGTAGACTTTTTAATGATGGCCATTCTGACTTGTATAGGGTGGTACCTCATTGTAGTTTTAATTTGCATTTCTGTAATAATTAGTGATGCTGAGCATATTTTCATGTGCCTATTGGCCATTTGTATCTCTTTTTTGGAGAAATGTCTTTTTAGGTCTTATGTCCGTTTTTCCATTGGGCTGTATTTCATATGAGCTGTTTGTATATTTTGGAAATTATACCTTGCATTGTTTACAGATATTTTCTCCCATCCTATAAGTAATATTTTTGTTTTTGTTTTTGTCTTTTATGGTTTCCTTTGCTGTGCAAAAGCTTATAAGTTTGATTAGGTCCCATTAGTTTATTTTTGTTTTTATTTCTATTGCCTTGGGAGACAGGCCTAAGAAAACATTGGTACAATTCATGTCAGAGAATGTTTTGCCTATTATCTCCTCTAGGAGTTTTATGGTGTCATGTCTTATGTTTAAGTTTTTAAGCCATTTTGAGTTTACTTTTGTTTATGGTAAGAGGGTGTGTTCTAACTTCATTGACTGACATGCAGCTGTCCAACTTTCCCAGCACCACTTGTTGAAGAACTGGCTTTTCCCCATTGTATATTCTTGCCTCCTTTGTAGAAGATTAACTGATCATAGGTGTGTGGGTTTATTTCTGGTCTCTCTATTCTGTTCCATTGATCCATATGTCTGTCTTTGTGCCAATACCAAGTGTTTTGACTACTGTAGCTTTGTACTATTGTCTGAAGTCTGGGAGGGCTATGCCTCCTGCTTTGTTCTTTTTCCTTAGGATTGCTTTGGCAATTCTGAGTCTTTTATGGTTCCATATAAATTTTAGGATTATTTGTTCTAGTTCTGTGGAAAATGTCATGGGTAATTTGATAAAGATTACATTAAATCTGAGATTGCCTTGGGTAGTATGGCTATTTTAACAATAGTAATTCTATGGAAGTAAACTTTATATCATTTATTTTTTAATGTTAATTTACTGATTAGGAAACAAGTTTTACACGACTTCTTTTTCAGGAAAAGACATATTTCAAAATGTTAGTAGTAGTAAACAAAATGATAACAATAGAAGTGATTCTGAATGAATGAATACCAAAATGATTCATACTGGTTTTACTTAGAAGTATGAGCCCTTATATACTGAGTTCAATTTGCATCCATAACTGATGATGAATTGCTAAAACTCCATTATATTATCCATAGAAATGTATCAACTAATGAAGCAATGAAATCATCAAAACTTGAGTGTCTTTTGCATGTCATATGTAAGCAATAAGTGTAAAGAGAATTATTTGAAAGAGTATTGAATTAAAAAACTGACAAAGGCAGATGTTAACTAGTTCACATATAAGCAGCTTAGCGGGCTTCTTTCATGTTGTATTTCGGGTTGCTAAGACCAGGCATATATACAGCTGCCAAGACATGAATGCAAATCTATCAAAGATGTTGCTTTAGAAATGTTGGGTGATATGGTAGCAAAGGAGGTAGCTCAAATGCCATTTTCCAGTGAAATTATAGTTTAACATATTCAGGAACTGACTAATGATATGGAAGGCTAATTCACAGGAAAAATATGAAACTAGCAAAGTATCTTTCATTGAAAGTAGATGAATGCACAAGTGCTATTAATCTGGCCATCCTTTTAGTATGTGTATGGTTTAAACATGACCATGATAGGAAGAAAAAGTCCTTTTATTTTCTCACTTCATGGCTAATAAACATAACTGTGAACTGTATAAAACTATAAAGGATTACATTGTCCATAAATGTGTCTGGAGTTAGGATTTTGTATAGGATTATTTTCTGATGCCACAGCTGCAATGACTGGAAAGCATTCTGGGTTAGTTACCCTGCTTAAGGAACTGGTGCCAGAATGTAAATCAGCATACTGCTTCCTTCAAAAGTTTTGCTACAAAAGTCAGCCGAACTAAATGGAAAATTTGTGGATCTGAAATCTTTCATAGGAGGATATTTAAATTTCATTATGATTCCAGAGGATAAGTCATTCCAACTGGCTTTAATGAAGGACTGAGGAGGAACTTTGCTCTGTTTTGTATAAAATTTAAAAATGAGAAACCTAAGCCTGCTCAAATTACTCTGAAACATCTTCTTCTGTTCTGTCAAAATAACCCTGTGAGACTAGTTTCCCTACTCTGAGTATTAATAAAACAAAGCACAGAAACAGTTTAATACATACCTTGCTCCCTACAAGTGGTGTGTGATCATCAACCTGACCAAGATTGAAGAGTGAGTAAGCAAGCTCATTTGTCTTATTAAAACCCTTAAATATTGATATTAGTGGCCCTATTTAAAGTGAGCATATGGCACCTAATGGGGGACTCCTATTTCATTCAAAATTTTTATTTATGATGTTGGAATAACCAAGAGTTATAAGGTCAATCATTTGTACACACACTTTAAAGAACAATATGCTCAATTTTTGTAGTTTTTTTCCCTCTTTTATGTTTGTTCTGATATATTTATTGAAAATAATTTTATGTGTAACAATCTAGAAATAAATGAATCTAATAATAAAAAATATATACTTGAATTTTGTATGTATTTTATCTCACTTTTCTAGTAATTCACTTTTAATTGAATGAGAGATTCTTTAAATTCTATAGTACTTTATAATTTTCAAAAGTTTCTCATACATGATTTCGTATAATTCCATAATAACCCTTTTTCTCCTCCTTCCCCACTATGGCCCCTCCCCTCTGCCCTTTCCCCGCTGGTGACTAGCTTGTTCTCTGTACCCCTGAGTCTGCTTCCTTTCTATTTTATTCTCTAGCAACTCATTTTTATTATATTAAAAGAAGTATTGATCTGTAACAGATTGAAAGAGGGAAAAGTGGGGGGAACATCCTTCTCAACAGATTGAGGAAGGCTGCTTTAGAGAGCCAATCTGGATAAGGGATCCATGGCTTAGAATCCTAGCCCCACAGGCCCTGAGCCTGTGTCCAGGACTCACGCAAGCTTCTTTCCTGGAAACACACAGCTGCGGGTGAACAGAGCTACCAGTAGGTTAAGCCCTAGATCCCGAGTGTTTGGGGGGTTCTGGACTGAGCTAGGATGTCAAGCCATTGTATGCACAGTATGACAGGGAAAAGCAGTGGGCAGGCCAGGGGCTAGAGCCGGTTCACTCCGTGCCACCATATTCCAGCGTGAACTCCATAGTGTCCAAATATTCAAAACTTGACAGATTGTGAAGGTATATTTGCCAGAGCAGAATGATAGAATGCACTTATTCAACAGTCGATAGCTTCATCCATAACTTAAAGTTTCAGGCGTTTGGAACACGGGCCTCAATTTTGTTCTCTTGTCAGGGCCCCACAAATGTTAGGGGATGACCAAGCCAGGAGATATGCTAAAGCTGGAGCTCTGAGTTTGGCAGTCAGCATGGAGGGAATATTTGAAGCTGAGGGAGAAGCAGTCACAGGTAAAGAGAGTAAGTCCTACATTCAGACCGCCTGCTTTGAATCCCTTAGCAGCAGCCTACTAGCGATAGAACTATCTATTTGTACATTGATTTTCTCATCTGTAAAATGGAGATATTTAGGTGTTAATACCATCTATTTCACGGGATGATTTCAAGGATCAAGTGAATTTATCCATGTAAAGCACTTAGAACTGGCTTGGTATAGAGTAAGTTCTCAATACCAAAGAAAAGTGAAGTCACTCAGTAGTGTTCAACTCTTTGTGACTCTGTGGACTGTGGCCTATCAGGCTCATCTGTCCATGGGACTTTCCAGGCAAGGGTACTGGATTGGGTTGCATTTCCTTCTCCAGGGGATCTTCCCAACCCAAGGATTGAACCTGGGCCTCCCGCACTGCAGGCAGATGCTTTACCATCTGAGCCACCAGGGACTTCTCAATACCAAGGGTGTCACTAAATTACCTGGGAAAGGAATAGAGAGCAAGAACAGAAGGGCCTCAAGGGAACCTTAGAAATAGAGATAAGAGAGGGTGGAGAGTGTGTCCTAGCACCCACCACAGGGCCTGGCAGGTGGTACTTGCCCAGTAAATGTGGATGGATTTGAAAGGGAGCATGGAACGTGCTGCTGGATGCAGCAGAAAGTTCGAATGGGGGAGTACTGAGCAGAGCCTGTTGGATTCCTAGTCAGGAAATACCTTTAAAAGGATGTTTTAGTTCACAGGAAATCAGACCACAGTAAATCAAAAAATGAAGGAAAGATATTTCTCTTTTTAGTTTAGCTTAGCAACGCTGGTGGAAGCTATGCTTTTAGAAATTAGTGTTAGAGAGTAAAAGAGATAAATAGTAGCTTGAAGGACAGGCAAGGTTGAATGAAAGTTCTTTTCTGTTAAAGGAAATAGGGCAGAATTGTTGCTAAGAAAAAGAAGGCAGTGGAGAGGAAGAGATGATTAAAGGGGCAGGAATCTAGAAGAAAAAGAGAAGAGATGGAATCAAGAGAAAAAGACATAGGGATGAGTCTTAAAAGAATATTCTGCCTGGGGTGAAAGGAAACAAAATCATCAATAAGAATATAGAGAAGTGTTGAGGACAGAAGTTGAAGAAATTCTTGAAGTTTAAAGTGCAGAAAAACTTTAATTTCAAGAAGAGCAAATAAATATAACTCACTAGTAGGAGGATATTCTGTTACCCACTGTGGCAGATATGGTGAGTTTGTGCACTCACTTGAGTGCTTGGTGAGCTGGTCTTCCTACTGCAGAACAGTAGTTGGCAAGCTACATACAGCCCACAGGCCAAATTTAGCCTACTATCCCCCAAATGAACTCAGGTTCGTTCATCCACTGCACAGTAAAGCCAATCTACTGACACCGGATAGTAGCCACTGGCAATTGATTTAACCTCCAGCACTTCTTTTCCCAGAGGTCAAGGAGGTAGGACTAATAGGCCTAACTCTCTAATTACATGATCGGTTCTCCTGGCAACCATCATCCCCTCCTTAGATGTGTTTAAAAAGTAACCTCACTAACATAACAAAAGATACTTTGATAATTCTCATCACTTAGGAAATTCCAAGGGTTTTAGGACCTCTGTGCCAGAAATGAGGATGAAGACCAAATATATATTTTTATTGTAGTTCACAATAGTACAATATCACATATAAGTGGAATTATAGTTTTTTTTTATTCTTTGTGACTTAGAATAAAGTCCTTGAGGTTCATCCACATTGTAGGATTTCTCAGGTGGCTCAGATGGTAGAGAATCTCCCTGCAGTTCAGGAGACTCCAGTATTCTTGCCTGGGAAATCCCATAGCAAATCCTCTGATCTTAAGAACGTGCATCTGATTCAACCTTTATTAATAATAAAGTATTAGAAGTCACAAAAAACAAACCTTTGCACATGAGTAAATACTACCATAGATATGGATATGCAAATATCTGTTCAAGTCCCTGCTTTTAATTCATTTGAGTATATGTCCAAAAGTAGGATTTCTGGATCATATGTTAATGCTATTTTTAACCTTTTGAGAAACTGACATACCATTTTCTGTAGCAGCTACACCATTTTCCTTTCAGTTTATAAAGATTCTAACTTCTCCACATCCTCACCAACACTTACCATTTTCTGTTTTTGTTTTTTGAAATAGCCATCCTAATAGCTATGAGGTGATCTCTCGATTGTGGTTCTGATTTGCATTTCCCCAATGGCTAAGTGATATTGAGCATCTTTTCATATGCTTATGGGCTACTTACACATTTTCTTTGGAGAAATGTCTTTTCACATTCTCTGTCCATTTGTGAATTGGGTTGTTTGTGTTGTGCCTTAGGAATTCTTTATATATTCTGGATATTAATCCCTTGTGAGATATGTGATTTATAAAGTTTTCTAGCATTCTGTGGGTTGCCCTTTTACTCTATTCACAATGTCCTTTTGCATAAAAATTCTCAGTTTTGATGAAGTTCAATCCATCTATTTTTACTTCTGTTGTTGGTGCTTTTGATGTCATATCCAAGAAAATCATTGGCAAATGCAATATATGAAGACTTTCCTTTATGTTTTCTTCTAAGAGCTTTATAGTTTTGGTTCTTATATTTAAAGTTTTTATCCATTTTAAATTAACTTTTGTATATGATGTAAGGTAAGGGGTCCAGCTTCATTTTCTGCATGTTGATATCTTTTTTCCAGTACCATTTGTTGAAAAGTTTATCCTTTCTCCATCAAATGGTCTTGGTACCCTTGTTTAAAATCAGTGAAGGCTTATTTCTGGGCTCTTTATATATTTAAATGACTGAGGAAGAAAATCAAAAAAATAGTATTTTGTGACGTGTAGGTTTTATGAGATTCAAATTGCAGTGTCCATAGAAAAATGTTCTGTTGCAATATATCCTGGCTGACTTGTTTCTGTATCATCTATGGCTGCTTTTGCATTATTGCTGCAGAGTTGAATAGTTGTGACAGAGTCTGCTAAGTCGCTTCAGTCGTGTCTGACTCTGTGCGACCCCATAGACGGCAGCCCACCAGGCTCCGCCATCCCTGGGATTCTCCAGGCAAGAATACTGGAGTGGGTTGCCATTTCCTTCTCCAGTGCATGAAAGGGAAAGTGAAAGTGAAGTCGCTCAGTCGTGTCCGACTCTTAGCGACCCCATGGACTGTAGCCTACCAGGCTCCTCCGTCCATGGGATTTTCCAGGCAAGAGTACTGGAGTGGGGTGCCATTGCCTTCTCCGGTGACAGAGTCTATAGTCCTGCAAATCCTAGGATATTTACCATCTCATCTTTCATTCTTTTTTTCTTTTTTAAGATTTTTTTTGTCGTGGACCATTTTTAAAGTCTTTGTTGAGTTTGTTACAATATTGCTTCTGTGGGGTTTTTTTAAGACTTTTTTGAAGAGGACCATTTTTAAAGTCTTTGGTGAATTTGTTACAATATTGCTTCTGTTTTATGTCTTTGTTTTTTGGCCATGGGGCATGTAGGATCTTAGCTCCCTGAGCAGGGATCAAACCCACAACCCCTGCACTGGGAGGTGAAGTCTTAACCACTGGACTGCCAGGGAAGTCCCCTACTATCAGTCTTAAAAAAAAAAAAAAAAAAAAAGTTGCCAACCTCTTCTATAGATAGAGGAGATGTATTTCTTGGACTTTCACAGCTAGGAGGTAGGCAAGTGACCCAGTTTCCACAAATCAGATTTCTCCACACAGATTTGCATGTGGAAATGACTCACAAGAGGCAGCCACATGTGGGGAGATCAAATTTTCTGGTAAGTAAAGTGGGGCATCCAGTTCTTCCCTTGAGGTTGTTGGAGGGTTCTGACATCTGATTCTTTACATCATGAATGCTGAATACTGGAAGGTAGCTGCAATGGTGTCCCTCTAGAAAGGTTCTATGATATGCTGCAGTATTTTCCTGACTGTGCTTTCCCTAGCTTCTTTTTTCCTGACTGTATAGCATCAAATCCTAGTTCTCTGTCTCCCTTGGTGAATCTGTGAGCTGCCTGTTTGCTCTGCTTAGTCACTCAGTTGTATCTGCCTCTTTGTGACCCCATGGAGTGTAGCCTGCCTGGCTCCTCTCTTCATGGGGATTCTCCAGGCAAGAATGTGGAGAGGGTTGCCATGCCTAATGTTCCTTTAATAAACCTCTTCCTGCTTCAACAGCTAGAGTAACTTCTGTTGTCTGCAACCTAGACGCTGACTAATATATTCAGTAAAGACAATTATATTATACTCAGTAATATTTCGGCAAAAGGTAAGACCAGTGTTTTGTGAGAAACTCTTAACTTTAATCATGTCTTTTCTACCAACTTTTATTGCCCATCACCTTCCAATATCTCTAAAAGTGACTTAATGGAATTTAGATATCATAAAGGTGATACCCTATGGCTCAGGTGGTAAAGAATCTGCCTGCAATGCAGGAGACCAGGTTCGATCCTTGGGTTGGGAAGATCCCCTGGAGAAGGGCATGGCAACCCATTCCAGTTTTCTTGACTAGGGAAATCCCATGGACAGAGGAGCCTGGTAGGCTCCAGTCCATGGGGACACAAAGAGTTGAACGTGACTGAGCAACTCACACACACACACAAGGGTGATACAATAGAGATTATCAAAAGAATAGACACAGAATTTAGACTCAAAAAAGTAAGACTGTGAGTGAGAAACCATAATTGAAAGAGCACATTTAATTGTAGGAACTTCATTCCCCAGACACTTGGATTTCATTGCACCTGAATGAAAAAGATATTTCTGAGAAGAAAGAAAATTAAGTTTCAGTACTTTGTAGAGCAGAAATCCCAATAGTAATTCAAAAGAAAGAAGATAGTTTATCATGGAAGTGATTGTTTAATCGTGGAAGTGAATACATCTTAGAGGTGATAGAGGTGAGCAGATAAGGGAAGAGGGAGTACTCTAGACCTAAAGGTAATATTCAGAATTTTCATCTCAGTTATTCCACTTAGATGCTGAGTAAATCACTGCATTCAAAGCTGCTCTCATTTCTTCCAGCTGATGACTGCACTCTTGAAAAAACAAAGTGCTCAAATTAGGATGCTTGTTTTATTGTTATTTATGCCTACTCTCCTTTTTTTCCCACACAGTCCTGTGGATAAGTAATAGTGACATCACCACAAAAAACAGAACTTCTTACATGAATCCTGCTTCAGGAATGCCCATGATTATCATTGTGTTAGTCATTTAGTCATGTCCGACTCTTTGCGACCCCGTGGACTGTAGCCCTCCAGGCTCCTCTGTTCATGGAATTCTCTAGGCAAGAATACTGGAGTGGGTTACCATTCCGGGATCTTCCCGACCCAGGGATCGAACCTGGGTCTTCTACATTGCAGGCAGATTCTTTACCATCTGAGCCACCAGGGAAGACTTTCAGATCCCTGCTTTTTTCCCTATAAGATATATCTGTTATTAGAGATTTCCACTTTTTTTAAAAAGGTTTATTTATTCATTTACTTTTGGCTGCATTGGGTCTTCGTTGCTGCAAGCAAGCTTTCTCTAGTTGTGACGAGTGAGGACTACTCTCTAGTTGGGGAGTGCAGGGTTCTCATCGCAGTGGCTTCTCTTGTTGGGTAGCACAGGTTCTAGGTACTCAGGCTTCAGTAGTTGCAGCTCCAGGGCTCTAGAGCGTGGGCTCAGTAGTTGTAGTGCATGGGCTTAGTTGCCCCAAGTCTCATGAGATCCTCTTGGAGCAGAGATTTAACCTGTGTCCCCTGCCTTGGCAGGAGGACTCTTAACCACTGGACCACCAGGGAAGCCTGAGATTTCCACTTTTTTTCCCTAATTTGAACGCATTGATCCTACTGAGGCAGTAATACTTCTCTCCCATGTTCACCTCTCCCATAAAAGGAAAAAATTCCACTCTTACTATACATGAGAAAAAATTGAGAAAGAGAGAAATGAACAATGTAATTTGAAATGGAATTAAAGACCATATACACATCCTGAAAGTTAAGATGATTCTTAAAGAAATCTGAACAAAGAAGCAAGGCATAGAAAGCAGGTAAGCTAGTACCATGTGCGAAGTCGATAGGGAAAATAAAAAGTCTCTTCAGATAAAAGCACATTCTGGTAGAGGTAATAAGGGGGGTTGCTCTAGAAGTTCACATCCAGTAGACAATGTCACTTTCATAGGCAAAGAGCAACCTATGCAATCACTTGTGCCACAAACATCTAGTGACAAGCAGCATCAGACACCTGAGAACTAATTATAGCTTGCCCTTCATTTTCAGCCTGCAATTAGACAATTGTGAGTGTAATTATTTGTGTACCATTTTGTAACAACAGATAATTGTGACTAAAGAGCTACCTGCATTGTGAAAGGGAGAAATAATTGGGGCCCTCTTTTAATAAGTTTGTATTTTAAATCTGAGCAAATGTATAATCTGATTAGTGGGAAGACACCCATGATGTTTTTAAAATTACATTTTTATATTTTAACAAGTGCATTTCCTAGCCTATTTGTGGGCCTCACTGCAGCATCATTGGCATAGTACAATCATCATAAAACTATAAAGAAATGCCACATCACAGATGGACCAATCATGAGTGCTATCCAGAACACATGGGCATTCTGTAGCCAACACAGAAAAGTTACAAGTAAAAGATCCAAAAGCTGAATCCAATCATTTGCATCACACTTGAAATATAAAGAAATCGACCGAAGGGCATCCCGCTCAGCACCTGCCACATGGAAGGCACACAGCAAGGATTTCCTAAATTGGAGCTGTTAAAATCCCCTCTCTTTGTGTCTTCATGGCATTCAAAACATGCCTTTACTTTAACACCCAGTGTTTTGTGTGTGTGTGTGTGTGTGTGTTTGTCTATCTTTCCCTACATCTCTGGGTTATTGCAAGAAAATGCTCATGTCTTTTATTTTCCTCAGCCTCAGAAGATGAACTCAAATTAGCTTCAGTCAAACAAAACAGAACAAAATGATCGGCCAACAGAGGTAGGCTCTCAGCAGGGTTTTTTCTTTCCTGCACCTCAGGAGGCAGCCTCCTCCAGTAGAGCAGACTCATTCCCTTTATCGTGGGTGGGTGTCCTTCATGTTGGGGGCAGGATAGGCTGATGGCTCTTCAATACGACTGTCCGAGCCTTGAATCTGCTCCACCACTTAACCTAAAGTAAGTTATTTAACTGCTTTTGAGCCTCAGTTTTCATATTTGTAAAATCAGGGAAATAATACTACTTAGGTTGTTGTAAAGATTAAATAAGATAATATATTGTATTATAATTGATAATATATTGTATGTATAAGGAACTCATCACAGTGTCTGATGCATAAAATGTGCTCAATAAATATAAGCTACATTTAGTGCATTTATTTTAGTGTTTTTTGTTTTTAATGGAAAAGGCAGGGAACAAGGTATTACAATAGACAATTCTAGGCTTATCACATCCTAACTTAGTGGTCCCAAATGAAAAAGGGAACACCAGCATCTATAACAATTTATAACATCTCTATATAATTTATAACATCTATAACAGTACCCCAGCATCTATAACAATTTCTCAGAATACACAATTTGGGGGCAAGGATTCTGAGTGGCTAAGACTTACTGAGCAACTGAGCACACATACACATACATCGAGGGTTTACTATATGCAGGGCACTGTGGTGTTTCCATGCATTATCTCAATTTTCACCACAACTCTATTATGGAAGTGGCATATTTACCCTCATTTTACAGACAAGCAAACCAAAGCTTAGAAAATTTTAGCACAGAAGGACACAGAGGTCGGCAGCCTTTATTTTTTGTTGGTGAAAATTAGATAGTAAATATTTTAGGCTCTGCAGACCAGATGATCTTTGTCACAACCACTCAACTCTTTATTGTAGTGTGTGTTAAAAACCAGAATTCAACTGAGGACATTTTGAAGATCTAATTGGTTTTACTGAACAGTTCACAAGCTGGACAGTGTCACATCTAGCAAGCATTGCAAAGGGCTAGTGAAAGACAGGACAAGGAAGTCATAACCAGAAAAAAGGATTATTTCAGATTAGGTCATTTCCCTTTTAAGAAAAAAGGGCCTTATTAAGTGGCTTACCTCATCTTCCTTTGAAGGATGGAGAGGGCTATATGAAAGATTACCTCATTGGTGCTGACCAGAATATTCCTGGATAAGCAGTTAAGACTACATTTCTAGGACTTCCCTGGTGGTCCAATGGTTAAGAATCCACCTGCCAGGGCAGAGGACTTGGGTTCAACCCCCAGTCCAGGAAGATCCCACATGCTGAGGAGCAAGAAGCCTGTGCACCACAACTACTAAAGCCCGTGTGCCCTAGAGGCCATGCTCCGCAATAAGAGAAGCCACTGCAATGAGAAGCCCACACACCGCAGCAAAGAGTAGCCTCTGCTGGCCACAACCAGAGAAATCCCATGCATAGCAATGAAGACGCAACACAGCCAAAAATAAATAAATCAATAATTTTTTAAAAGCCTACATTTCTAGGGGAGATTGAAGTTTCATGGGTTAAGTATTAAGCCCTGATTTGGTGGCATGGTCTAGCATAAGTGACTCCATATTAGGCCTATGATATTTTTTAAACAATGCCTCTTCAGCTTATCTGAGAGGTGTGATGAAAATTTAAGGCATTAGCACCACTCTCAGCTGCTGCTCTGAAATTCTCACAGTTTGTATTGTTCTTTTGTATAGAGAAGAGAAGAGAAAGTTAGTCACTTAGTCATGTTCGACTCTTTGTGACCCCATGGACTGTAGACCACCGGGGTCCTCTGTCCATGGGATCCTCCAGACAAGAATACTGGAGTGGGTTTCCATTTCTATAAATTATGACATTTTTGCACAGGTCATGGCTTCAGGCTCACAATCTTTAAGTTCGTCGTTCTTTTTCTTTTCTGATGGTTCACTCTTACAGAGATCATTTGCTTGGTGGTTAGTGGCTGTGGACTTGCATTTAAGGCTTTTGAGAAAATACAATATATAGGGGAAATTATAATGATTCTAATAAGCAGTATAATTCACAGTGTCCAGAGACCCAAATTAATCAAAATCAAGTAAATCAAAGAAGAGGCTCATTGAAGGAATCACCTTTTTAAGCCAAGTGGCTTGCTCAGTGATCTTGTATAATTGAGTTTCAACTTTTCCAAAAGTGCAACAGTTGGTGTTGACCACAGCATAGACTCCTTGCTCAGTTAAAAGATAATCAAGGATCATCCTATTGTCGAGAGCAACTTTGGCCACAGAGTCTAAGGGTCTTTGTTGGACAGCCATTGTCTTAGCAATGGAATCTGCAGTAACTTCATGAGTTAAGGAGAAACTTCCGGACATCCCTGGCAGTCTAGTGGCTAAGACTCCATGCTTCCAATGCAGGGGGCATGGATTCCATGCCTGGTCAGGGAATTAAGATTCCACATGCTGTGCAGTGCAACCACAAAAGAAAAGAAAAAAAGGCTATATTAAAAAAAGAAAGGAGAGTCTTCTGATCATGTCCTCATTTGCATTTACTCCTAACCAGAGAAGGTGGCTCTGCCAAAAGAGGAAGACCCTGAGTCATAAGTGCTTCCTGGTGGGTCCTTTCTAACTTGACAATGGAAATTCAGGGGAATCAATCAATGAGGTGTCTTAGTTTGCTTGTGAAAGGCAAAGAGGCACCGTTGGGTAACCTGAGGTGTTGCCTGCCTGTGCGTTAACCACCTAGGCATTCTTGGCCCAAGAAAAATGATAACCAGCACAGACAGAGACGATCCCTGTTGGGGCACAACCATTTCCATTAAGGAGATACTTTTAATGGGTTCATACACAGGGATTGAGGTCTTTTAGTGGGTGGAGCCAAATCTGATTCAGATAATCATGGGAATGTGGGAGTGCAAATATACTAAGATTTACATAAGTAATTGTGTCTAATTGGGTACACACAGGTATGATCAGAGGAAGGAAAAACAAGGCACAATTTCTGGCCGCAAAAGTTGAGCTCAGTAAGAGACTTTTGTTTTCCCTGGTAGCTCAGATGGTAAAGAATCTGCCTGCAGTGCAGGAGACCCAGGTTCAATCCCTGGGTCGGGAAGACCCCCTGGAGAAGGGAATGGCAACCCACTCCACTATTCTTGCCTGGAGAATTCCATGACCAGAGGAGCCTGGTGGGCTACAGTCCATGGAGTCCCAAAGAGTTGAACACGACTGAGCGACTAACACACAAGAGACTTTGTGTGAAAGTGTTGATTGTAGTTTGCATTGACATCAAGAATAGAAGAGAAATTGGTCACAGGGAGGATCAGAGAATCTCAGGCATCATAAATAGATTGAAAACTTTGATAACAAATCCAGTAATCAGAAAGATTACTGCCCCCCACTCTTAACAATGAAACCTGGGAGATAGGATGAGGGTGTTAACTTCCGGGCCAAAACAGAGTGAAGAGAAGAATAAAAAGGAGGAAGGGTTTCATGTTTAAAGTATGAAGCCTCAGTCCAGCATCTTAGGTAGAAGCAGTCTGCTTCAAAATCAGCTACTTCTCTTCCACCTCGATTCGTTCTGAGCTCTCCAGCCTGTGTACAGGACCCGGTGTCAGGTGGAGCCTTTTTTAATCATAAGAGAAACGTGTACCCAAGGCTCAATGCTTGCTAGTTTTGAGGCACTGTCAGTGGTCAGAGCATTTGGTAAGGTTCCTTCTAAAGGGACTAGAGGGTTGTCTCCTTGTGATGTTTCCAGAATACCTAGTCACTGGACTCCAGACTGTGACCAATAGGATCCTTTGAATTGGGATCTGGGAAAGCTCCTTCAGCCTGTTGATGATGAGCTTTAGCATAAGACATACAATAGCTGGTCATACTAGCATGAGACAATAAGGAGTCAGTAGGAAGTTGCATACTAATGGTCTACTGGTGACTATCACAGGTGGAGATATGAGTTTCTGTTTTCCAGAGGGGTACTGCATACAGTCGGAGAAGGCAATGGCACCCCACTCCAGCACTCTTGCCTGGAAAGTCCCATGGACGGAGGAGCCTGGTAGGCTGTAGTCCATTGGGTCGCTAAGAGTCGGACACGACTAAGCAACTTCACTTTCTCACTTTTCCCTTTCATGCACTGGAGAAGGAAATGGCAGCCCACTCCAGTATTCTTGCCTGGAGAATCCTAGGGACGGCAGAGCCTGGTGAGCTGCCGTCCATGGGGTCGCACAGAGTCGGACACGACTGAAGCGACTTAGCAGCAGCAGCAGCACTGCATACAGTTGGCAAGGCCAGAGGTATTACCTTAGGCCAAAGAAGTCCAGTAGCTTTCTTTTGACCTTGCCTGATGATTAATTGTGCTGCTGCTGCTGCTGCTAAGTCGCTTCAATCGTGTCTGACTCTGTGCGACCCCATAGACGGCAGCCCACCAGGCTCCCCCGTCCCTGGGATTCTCCAGGCAAGAGCACTGGAGTGGGTTGCCGTTTCCTTCTCCAATGCATGAAAGGGAAAATTGAAAGTGAAGTCGCTCAGTCGTGTCTGACTCTTAGCGACCCCATGGACTGTAGCCTACCAGGCTCCTCCGTCCATGGGATTTTCCAGGCAAGAGTACTGGAGTGGGGTGCCATTGCCTTCTCCGATTGTGCTAGAGACAGTATAATTCCAAAAAGTTTGCAAGGTTTTCATTAAGGCTCATATGATTTGTCCTGTGAATTGGGTACCTCAGTCACTGGAGGTAGTGGAAGTCTATCCCAGGTGGAAAATACATTTTCTAATAGTTTCTTTGCCACCATGAGGCATCAGCTTTTGCCAGAGGAAGGGTTCAACCCATTTGAAAAACACCCATATAATAACAATATATTGATCAACCATGCTAAGTGGCAACTGAATAAAGTCCAGCCACAGATACTCAAAGGGTCCAGAGTAAGGAGGTCTGAGACCTAAATAGTTTTTTTCAGGATTATGGACCTGACATGCCAGATGTTACTACTTTTGCAATTTTATCAAAGTCTCCCCACCAATGGCTGTTCACAGATCGAGTTATCTCAAATACGCCGTGATGGGCAGTAGAAAGCAAAAGCTGAAAAATGGGATCTACAAGGGGTCAGAAAAAAACAAGTGGCTATCTTGGGTTTGCCATAGTCCTGACAGTCTATTTTATTTACAACCACTGTTCGCCCATCTTAATTTCTCTGATTCAGGAGCAGACTGTTGCCACATTACCAGAACTTCAGGATGGCAAAAGTCCGGCAACAAGGGGTCATTCTGTAGAGGTACAATGGACTTCATCCACAAGAGCCATAATCTTTATAGACTGTTGCTGCTGCCCTCACATGAAAGTCACTAGGACTTTTCCCTTGATAGTCATTTAGGTTCAGGCCTATTAGTATGAGTCAGTTTTGAAGGCAGCAATTTCAGAAGAGAAGAAAATAGCAGTAAGAAGGCCATCTACTTGTGGCCCACTGTGGATTGGGGTCCCAGAGGAGGTAAGAAAACTCTTTTGTTTCCATAACATCCCCAAATCATGGATGACCCCAAAGACATACCAGCTGTCAGTATAAATACTAACAGTGTGTCCTCGGATAGCTGCTGAGGTGCTCTGGTAAGGGCATCTGCTTATTGAGCTGATTCAGTATGTGGGAGGCTTTCTCTTTCAAGTGGTTCATGTTGGATAGTAATAGCATAACCAGCTTGGAAATTTCCATAGTCATTTCTACAGTATGTCCCATCAACAAACAGGATTAACTCAGGATTGGTTAAAGGGGTGTCTTGTAAATCAGAAGGCAGTGTCACAAAAAGGGACATTGTTATTTTCTCACAGTCATGGGGCTCACCTTTGTAGGGTAGAAGAAGTGAAGTAGCAGGATTGAGAATATTGCAACATTTAACACAGTACACATTGCTATATTTACAATGGATAACCAGCAAGGAACTCTGCTCAATGTTCTGTAGCAGCCTGGATGGGAGGGGAGTTTGAGTAAGAATGGATACATATATTCCTATGGGCTAAGTCCCTTTGCTGTTCACCTGAAACTGTCACAGCATTGCTAATCAGCTATATCCAATACAAAATAAAATGTGTGTTTTTTTTTTTTTTTAAGAATGTTGCGACATTTAAGATGGAGATTAGGAAGTGAAAGCAGAAGAATCTCATAGGAGGATAACCTGCTTGCAGAGAAATGTGTCAATTTAGAGTTAAGAGGACTCTGGATTGCAGTGAGGAGGTTGTTAAGTAAACACAATTTCCTAGGGTTAGGTCTGCTGAGGCTTCTACTAACTTCCACTAACAGGAAGGAATGACTGACTCAAGTGCATTCTACAATATGCATGCCTGTGTTTATTACCATGTCTTTGCATGAGCATTTCCAGAGCCTGGTTCTCTCTCATGCACAAATAAGGTGAAATGTTTTGAATCATTAGGTAGCCCTAAGGCAGTGGTTCTTGCAGAGCTTGTTTTAGTCTTATAAAAGCCTGCCTGTGTTTGTCTTCCCAAATAAGGGGTTCAAAGGCTGAAAGTTTAGTTAAGTTCCTAGAGTGGGGAAATTAATAGAGAAAAATTAGGAACCCATGGCCGCAATAACCAACCAAGTTTGTTAATCCATGAAACTCTTGCTTCTTTGTGTGTCTAGGAAATTCTTAAATTAGCTTAATCCTTTTTTGACATAGCTGGATTTCTTCAGTGCTTAGGTTATGACCTACTTAATGAGCAGTATCTAGAGAGAATTACAATTTTTCCTTAGTAACTTTATATACCTTTTCAGCTAGTCTTTTATGGATGCTTCTTTGGTAATTTAGCACAATAAAAGGTCATCTAATATTGTAAAAGGATTGATTTTCAAGGAACTGGAGGGATCTTACATCTTGGGGGAGTAGGGAGAAATAAGAAGGCGCTTTAGTGAATCCCTGAGGCACAAGGTATATTTCTGTCCAGGTATACTACTGATTGTGAACCCCAGTTCCCCTGATGTCGAGTTCCCTTGCTAAGTTACTTTGTTATCATTTTTTAAAATTGAAGTGTAGTTAATTTACAATGTTGTATAAGTTTCAAGTGTACAACAAAATGATTCAGTTACATAGATGTGTATATATATGTGTATATATATATATATCCATATCTATTCTTTTTCAGAATTTTTCCCTCTAGGTTATTACCAAATATTGAGTATAGTTCCCTGTGATATACAGTAGGTCCTTGTTGGTTATTTATTTTGTGTACAGTATGTATATATATTAATCTCAAACTCCTAATTTATCCCTCCCCCTCCCCTTTCCCCTTTGGTAACCATAAGTTTGTTTTCTGTTTCTGTGAGTCTATTTCTGATTTGTATGTAAGTTCACTTGTTTCACTTTTTTTTTAGATTCCACATATAAGTGATATCATATGATATTTGTCTTTGTCTGACTTACTTCACTTAGTGTGATCATCTCTAGGTCCATCCATGTTGCTGCAAATGGCACCATTTCATTCCTTTTTGTGGTACTTTATTCCCTTTCTTGTCTTGCCTTTTTTTCCCTCAGAATTGGGGGACATCAAAGAAAAGGGGGGATTTACACTGAGTAGGATACTTTCTAGGTACAAAAGCCCCTTTCTGTCCCCTACTTCTTGTTTGTAGAAACTGGCTTTAGTCTACTAGGCCTTCCCTGAAATCTAACAAGCAGACTCAAGCAGTTGCTAATTAAGGATATGAGACAAGGCAGAAACAAAAGAAAAGCCATTAAATAAGTAATGATAGCCTAGGCAAGAGTTCAGTGGTTAAACAGAGTCCTACCTAGTTCGCTTAAGGTTCATATATACTAATCAGATACATACCTTTGAGTTGTTCTGTAGAAACTAAGACCATCACCCAGGTGAAGGATAGTGACTCATTGTGACTATAGCACATAGACCCCAGACTGATTGGAACCATAAGGTTGATGATTAAGACTGTTAGCACAGAACAGTCCATGAAAAGTCAGAAGAAAGTCCATGAGCTGTAACCCCTCACCGCAAAAGTTGCCTTAAAAAGCCCTCCCCTGAAAGCCATTGGGGAATTGAGTCTTTTGAGAACGAGCTACCTGTTCTCCTTGCAATAAATGTAATTTCCTTCACTATAATCTGTTGTTAGTAGCTTGGCTTTGTGTCTCATGAGCAAGAGGACCCAAGTTCAGCTTGGTAACAGTTTTTCCAAGTAAAAGAAAATAGATTTTGGTTGTTGAGATCTAGGAATGCTGCAAAAGACTGAACAAAGGTCTACAACAGTGAACCATTTTGAGTCTGGTAGGACTTAGGACAAAAGGGTGTTTTGGTATGAAACAACTGAGAAACTGGGAAAAACTATCTTGTTAATAGTGCTTAAATCCTAGACAAATATCCATCCCCATCCATTAGGTTTCCTAACCGGTGAGATCTGTGTGTTGCAGGGGCTGGTACAAGGAATGATTTGCTTTTTTTTCCCACTCTGAGAGGTTTGTTGGCATATAAGAGTGGGGTTTAAAGTAGAAAGCATAACTTCAATATCAACTAGAATTAGGCAAGGTTTCCCATTACTTTTACTGAGAGCCTGCTGGTAACAGTTTGCAGTTTGCTGGAGAATCTCTTGGAGTCCCATCAACTCTGGGAACAAGTCATATGGGGGCCCTCCCTTGGGAGCAGATATGGAGGCACTAAAGTTGAAGAATTTGCATAGGACCTGGGAGCATAATCCTTTGTCTAGTGTCTCAGTTGATTTCAAATGAGACAAAGGTCCTGAGGCCAGCATTTTGATGGTGGACCCCTACAAGGGTGTAATATAAGAGGCTGAGGTATTATCTTAGCTCTCTAGCCTTGCAGCTGTAATAACCATAAGGCCAACAGCTTGGCAGATTTTTGTTTATGGTCTTGCTCTAAGATCCTTTCAAAATACTTAGCCTTGGGACATACCTGGCGGTCTAGTGGCTAAGACTCTATGCTCCCAGTGCAGGGGGCCTGGGTTCTATCGCTGGTCTGGGATCTAGATCCCACATGCCCCAACTGAAGATCTCATGTACTGCAACTAAGACCTGGCGCAGTCAAATAAATAATTGAATAAAAATAAATAAATATTTTTTAAAGTGCTCAGCTATGATCATGAATTCAGTCAGACTGGTCCCCCCTCCATCCTATTTTCTGCCTTTTTAAAAAATCAATCCACTTATCTCAGGTGATAACCATTTACAAATAGGCAGCTAGAGCCTGTTGGATGACCCTACTTATTAGGGAACCTGGAATGCCTCAGAAAGAGGGCTTCTAAATGAAGATTTTAGGGCTTCTAAAAATCTGCCACAGATCCATCTTTCTTTTGTTTGCATGACTGAATAACAGACCAATCAGTTCAGGCAAGGGAGACTCTAGGAATGGCTTATACAAGGTCAGCTGCTGTTTTGCGAAGTTTTTATGGTCAAGGGTCTTGAATATCATTCTTGGGGTTTGCCATTTGGTTTCCTGTGTTTATGATTTTGGGCTTCAACAGGTCCTGTGAACACACGCACAAGCCGATAAAGTTCTGGCATCCTAGGATTGTAGGCCCCAATAATGAGTCTAAATTCATAAAAAAAACAAAAACAAAAACCTTTTGGGGATCCTCCATAGGCTTAGGAAATTTCTTAACTATGATCCTTAGTTCAGTCTTTGACCAAGGGGAGAAAGATACCTGAGGTGGTTTGTCTGCAACCTCAGGTATATTTTAAACAGTAACTGTTTATAAAAGGATTTTTAGTTTAAAAAGTAACTGTTTAATAAAAGTATTTTTAGTTTAAAAAGTAACTGTTTATTTTAAAGTAATCCGTTTAATTCTGTTTAACAGTCCCATCAGAATGGAAAGGCAGTTCAGACAGAGAGTCATAAAATGTGAGGCAAAGAAGGATAGAGGGGAGCAGTGTCATGTTAGTCCTGTTGTCTTTTATTTTAGGTACCTCTTTTATTTTTAATTTTTTATTAACCTATTTTAACAAGTCTTTATATGAAGCTACTTTGAATCTTGAAGACTTTTGGAAGTTTCTGTATCCTAGTTCAAATAGGTATCCCATTCTGTTTAATTCAGGAAACTGTACTTTCAAATGCACTTCCTAAATGAATGATTTTATCTAATTGGAGCATTCTCCATAATGGCCATTGCAATTCTAGGTTGTTTTAATAATATTTTTCCTATTTTTGTGGATATTTACAGCTTCCAGGATTATAATTCTTGGACATAAAATAAACAGGTGTGCTGGAAGGTAGCATGCTTGGTTCTTTAGAAATTAAAGATCCAATCTCTTTTTAACTGGCCTTTACCTACACAAGACAAACAAATATGTGTACTTTACTGCAGTTTGGCCAAGAAAACTGTTCATGTACCACAAACAGTTCCCAACATGGAACCTAGGACTGGGAGAAAGGATTGAATAAGCAGGCCTCAAATGAAAGTTGCAAACTAATTCCAAATAAATGAGGAATCGCAGCTGCTACCAGCAGTTCTCAGGAATCTGGGAACAGAATCAAGGGCTGGGAATTTCCAATCAAATGGGCAACTGTGGCTTGAACTACCAGGAGCTCTGATTGTGAAAATAGTGATTCTAGAAAAATAGGGAATGGGCTGGAAAGCCAGTTAGATCAGGAGCTTGACACAAAGACAGAAACTTACCCACAACTTTCGAAAATGATGAGAAAGATAATGAATTCAGGTTCACAGGTACCATGCCTGTATTTCTTGTTGTCCCAAATGCCATCAGACTTTCACTTCATAGCCCACTGCTGTCACCAAATCTGTTCTAAAAACAAAACCTTTAAAGTAAGTTTTAAAGATCTGATTGGCTTTGTTAAATATTCATGAATCAGGTAGCATCCCACCTACCAAGTAAAGGAGAGCTCCAAAGGGCTGTGGGAAGGGAAGGAGTTTTAAAGGCAGGACAAGGAAGTCACAAACAGAAAGAAGAATTATTTCAGATTAGGTCCTCTTCCTTTTGGGAAAACAAAGCCTTAGTAGTTGAATTAGCTCATCTTCCTTTAGGGAATAGAGAGGGCTTTCCTGGTGGCTAAGATGGTAAAGAATCTGCCTGCAGTGAGAAAGACCCATGTTCCATTCCTGGATTAGGAAGAACCCCTGGAGAAGGGAATGGCTACCTACTCTAGTATTTTTATTTTATTTATTTGTTTGTTTGTTTTGACTATTGTGGGTCTTTGCTGCTGCTTGGGTTTTTCTCTAGTTGGAGTGAGCAGGGGCTACTCTTCATTGTACTACACAGGCTTCTCTTTGCAGTGGCTTCTCCTGTTGCAGAGCATGGGCTCTCGGGCTCAAGGACTTAGTGTTGCAGTGCATGGGCTCAGTAGCTGCGGTTCCTGGGCTGTACAACACAGGCTCAGTAGTTGTGGCACACAGGCTTAGTTGCTCCCTGGCAAGTTGGATCTTCCCCAATGAGGAATCAAACTTGAGTCTCCTGCATTGGCAGGTAGATTCTTTACCACTGAGCCACCAGGGAAGCCCCCCTACTCCAGTATTCTTGCCTGAGAATTCCATGGACAGAGGAGCCTGGCAGGCTATATACAGTCCATGGGGTCGCAAAGAATCAGATAGGACCAAGTAACTAACACTTTCACTTTCATGAGAAAGATTACCTTATTGGTGCTGACCAGAAGATTCCTGATGGACTGGTTAAGACTACATTTCTGGGGGAAGTTGAAGCTTCACTTAGATTAGTTATTAAGCTCTGGGTTAATGTGTGGCCTAGCATATGTGACTCTATTTTGAGCCTGTGCTTTTTTTTTTAAAACATGAAAGCAGCCATAGACAATATGTAAACAAATGAATAAAGTTGTATTTTAATACAACTTTTTTATGGGCCCCAAAATTTAAATTTTGTATAATTTTCATGTGTCATAAAATACTCTTCTTGTTTGGATTTTCATGTGTCATAAAATATCATTCTTCTTTGAATTCATTAATCATTTAGAAAGGGCTGTATGGAAACGGGCAATTGGTTGGATTTGACCATTAGGCTATTGTTTGCTGATACCTGACTTAGTCACTTTCCTAAGGCCATACAGCTAAAACTGGTGGACCCCAGGCATTAGATCTGTGTGGTGTGACTGTAATCTGCACATTTAATGACATCTGCCTCTCGTTTTGTAAAAATGTACTACTGTTGATGAATTGAGTTAGGAAGATTGAAAGGAAACATTTAGTTGAAATAAGCAAAAAGGACTACTGGATAGCCTTTCAGTGGAGTGCTGGATGGAGTCTCCAAGAATGTGACTGGGCTATTTTATAACTCTGTATGTTGTAGCAAAACAATAGCTATGCAAATAATTCTTGACTAAAGGCAGGCAGCTAAATTCTATCTGGTGGAGGGGCAGTACTACCCTACTGTGAAAAAGTCAGTTCTGTATCCAGTTATAAATTCATTTCAATATTCCTGGTCTATACATATGTCTATCCTTTATCCAAAGGATAAAGTGAGAGTCAGAATTTTACCATTTTGAAATTATCCTCTTAACAGTTTTGAAGGTCTTCATGAGATGCCCAATGGATTCACCCAACAAAGCTGGCTGAAATTTGCCTACTCTCTGTTATTTTTCATCTTAATTGTATTTCTATGAATTTTGTGTTTTGATTTGTTTATGCCCAATAAGTCTTTCCCCATTGGTAAGAGAAATGATTGGGAATTTGATTTATGGTCTATTTGGTAATTTTTGTAAAGGGATTATTGGATTATAGGGATCTACACATATTTGTTCATTCTTTTTATGTTTGTATGTCTAATTGACTATTTTGAGCTAAATCAAAAGTGAGAGCGATTGGAGATGCTACACTGCTGGCTTTGGAGACAGGGTAAATGGCTGCAAGCCAAGGAACACAGGTAGCCTCTAGAGCTTCCAGAATGAATGCAGCCCCTTTATTTCACCTCTTTTCAGCCTTCAGGCCTCCAGAAAATAGTAAATTTGTGTTATTTTAAGCCACTAAGTTTGTGGTAGTTTGTTACAACAGCAATAGGAAACTAATACAGATTCTTTAATAATATGTCCTCCTTTAACCAGGATATAATTGGCAGGAGAAAGAAGAGTTGGGAGGAGCTGTTACAACAAAGAATCCGTTGGAGGACCCTGAGAGTTCGAAATGCAGCGGCTTTTCATTGGCTGAGCTGTGATAATCTCTCATTGACTGAGCTTTTGCCAGGCAAGGAGAAATTATTTTTCCTCCTGCTGTGTTGTGAAACAGTAACTTTCTATTGAAGTTGCAAAGAATATATTTTCCTGTTGGGTCTGCAGTTACGGTCAATTGATAAGACATAAGAGCTCCCCTTTCTGGACTTTCAACTCCATTTTGTTTTGTTTTATTGAAGTTCCAACTCCATTTTAAATGAAGTTTCTGTTCATTAATTTTCACTCTGCCATCTGAAGCTTATCAGTCTCTCCTCTCCTCCTGGCTGACTTTTCCACTTTTTTCTGTTTACACATAGTTTCCTGATTGGACTGCCCACCAAGTTCCTCTTTCTAGTCTAAGGATGACCTCAACACTGGTAGAGAACAGAGATGATGCACACACCTTGAGTGGAAGGAAGTCCTTCCTGAACAAATACTCCAGCTGTGCACATCCCAAAAGACGTCCTCCCCTAACTGGGCTCTTGTGACATAATAAGAAATATATATTCGGTCTTCCTCCCCTGTTTCTGGCACAGAGCTCCTAAAACTCTTGTAATTTCCTAAGTGATAAGAAGTGAAGGACCATCTTTTGTTATAGTATTTAGTTTTTGTCCCCAGTTCCTGAGAAAGCTCTTAGAGCAATAAAGGTGGAAGCATATTTTGTTATTCATAACAAGCCTCTTCCTACCAGAAATAAGTTTATGTTAATGGAGTGATTTTTGAAAATCCGCTACGGATGGGAGATTTTTGCCAGGGAAACTGACTGTGTGATTAGAGGACTGGAACTTTCAGCTCCATCTCCCCACCTCAAGGGAGGGGAGAGGGACTGGAGATTGAGTTAATCACTAATGGCCAATAGTTTAGTCAGTCATGACTACCAAATGAAACCTCCAGAACAATCCCAATCAAACAGGTTTGAAGTGTCCAGGTGGTGAACACATTCACATGCTGGGAAGATGGTATGCCTGAAGAAGGCTTGGAAGCTCTCTGCTCCTTCCTACATGCCTTGCCCTGTGCATCCCTTCTGCTTCGCTGTTCCTGAGTTGTATGTTGTTTTTAGTTTCAGGTGTACAGCAAAGTGATTCAGTTACTTATATATATAAGAATCTTCAGATTCTTTTCCACTATAGTTTATTACAAAATATTGAATATAGCCCCCTGTGCTATACAGTAAGACCTTGTTGTTTATCTGAGTTGTATCTTTTATAATAAAGTGGTAAATGTGTTTCTCTGAGTTCTATAAGCTGTTTTAGCAAATCATTGAATCTGAGGGAAGAGACAGGGAAAACTTCAGTTTGTTGTCAAGTAGGACAGGAGTCGTGGATAACCTGGGAACCTACTGCTTGGGATTGGCAAATAAAGTGGGGACAGTCTTCTGAGACTGAGCCCTTTACCCTATGAATTCTAATGCTAACTTCAGGCAGATAGCTTCAGAATTGAATTGAATTGTAACACATCCAGTTGGTGTCTGCAAAGAAGTCGAGAAGAGTTTGGTGTGGAAAATCCACTGGTTTTGGTCTCATTAGTGTTATGAGTGAGTAGAAAGAGAAATGAAGTTTTTCTTTCAGCTCTTCTTCCCTCCCTCAATTCTACAAAATAGGGCAGTCCTTCAGAACTATCGTTTTCAGTCAGTTCAGTTCAGTTCAGTCGCTCAGTCATGTCAGACTGTTTGTGACCCCATGGAACGCAGTACGCCAGGCCTCCCTGTCCATCACCAACTCCCGGAGTTTACTCAAACTCATGTCCATTGAGTTGGTGATGCCATCCAACCATCTCATCCTCTGTCATCCCCTTCTCCTCCTGCCTTCAATCTTTCCCAGCATCAGGGTCTTTTCAAATGAGTCAGTTCTTCACATCTGGTTGCTGAAGTATTGGAGTTTCAGCTTCAGTATCAGTCCTTCCAATGAATACCCAGGACTGATCTCCTTTAGGATGGACTGGTTGGATCTCCAAGGGACTCTCAAGAGTCTTCTCCAACACCACAGTTTAAAAGCATCAATCCTTCAGCGCTCAGTTTTCTTTATAGTCCAACTCTCACATCCATACATGACTACTGGAAAAACTGTGGCTTTGACTAGACGGACCTTTGTTGGCAAAGTAATGTCTCTGCTTTTTAATATGCTGTCTAGGTTGGTCATAACTTTCCTTCCAAGGAGTAAGCATCTTTTAATTTCATGGCTGCGGTCACCATCTGCAGTGATTTTGGAGCCCCCAAAAATAAAGTCTGTCACTGTTTCCATTGTTTCCCCATCTATTTGCCATGAAGTGATAGGACCAGGTGCCATGATCTTAGTTTTCTGAATGTTGAGCTTTAAGCCAAATTTTTCACTCTCCTCTTTCACTTTCATCAAGAGGCTCTTTAGTTCTTCTTCACTTTCTGCTGTAAGGGTGGTGTCATCTGCATATCTGAGGTTATTGATATTTTTCCCGGCAATCTTGATTCCAGCTTATGTTTCTTCCAGCCCAGCATTTCTCCTGATGTACTCTGCATATAAGTTAAGTAAGCAGGGTGACAATATACAGCCTTGACGTACTCCTTTTCCTATTTGGAACCAGTCTGTTGTTCCATATGAAGTTCTAACTGTTGCTTCCTGACCTGCATACAGGTTTCTCAAGAGACAAGTCAAATGGTCTGGTATTCCCATCTCTTGAAGAATTTTCCACAGTTTATTGTGGTCCACACAGTCAAAGGCTTTGGCATAGTCAATAAAGCAGAAATAGATGTTTTTCTGGAACTCTCTTGCTTTTTTGATGATCCAGCGTATGTTGGCAATTTGATCTCTGGTTCCTCTGCCTTTTCTAAAACCAGCTTGAACATCTGGAAGTTCACGGTTCACAAATTGCTGAAGCCTGGCTTGGAGAATTTTGAGTATTACTTTGCTAGTGTGTAAGATGGGTGCAATTGTGCAGTAGTCTGAGCATTCTTTGGCATTGTCTTTCTTAGGGATTGGAATGAAGACTGACTTTTTCCATTCCTGTGGCCACTGCTGAGTTTTCCAAATTTGCTGGCGTATTGAGTGCAGCACTTTCACAGCATCATCTTTCAGGATTTGAAATAGCTCAACTGGAATTCCATCACCTCCACTAGCTTTGTTTGCAGTGATGCTTCCTAAGGCCCACTTGACTTCACATTCCAGGATGTCTGCCTCTAGGTAAGTGATCACACCATCGTGATTATCTGGGTTGTGAAGATCTTTTTTGTATAGTTCTTCTGTGTACTCTTGCCACCTAAAATGTCATTTTAGATTCACATATAAAACAGAAATACTTCCTTATTATATATTGCTATGTTTTCTGGTCTCCATACAATATAGTTGGGGGGAAGAGCTATTTTTATTTAAAAACAAAAAAGAAAAATTTATGAGACAGCAATCTCAGTTTTGTAAAAAAAAAAAAAGAGGAAAAAAATGTGTGCCTGTGTATGTATGAGAAGACACTGACATTTACGGTGGTCACTACCAGTGATAGGATTACAACTGATTTTAATGGTTCCCTTGCCTTTTCATCATTTTCTAGTTTGTTACAAAAATAATAAAAAGGATACATCATACATAACATCCTCATATTTTTAATTTTTTCACGGTGCCTCAATAATTCACCAAATTGTAAGAAATTATGAATGAGAAGCATGCAAATCAGACTGACTTGTCCAGGGACCAGAAATGCCTCAAATAATCCTGAAAACACTTATCAGAGCTGCACAAACAAAGCTAAAGAACTAAGGATCTAGACCCAAAGCCAGACCATGCAGCTGTATTCCCAGTAGATTCCCATGACACGGAGATGGTACCGAGTAAATGTGCAAGTATTCTGAGTTGGCTCTATCATGCAGAAGTTATCCTTTATCACACTGTGCATGGATTTTGCTCTCGTTTTGCTTTCTAAACCATTTCCCTGCACCTATCTCCCTCTCTCTTGGGGTGAGGTCCAGACAATAGCATGAGAATCCTTAGTTGCCACACGAATGCCTCACTGGAGTGAAGAAAATGAGACTTCATTTGTGAGGAGGAACCCAAGAAGAGCGATCATTCTCTTCTAACAGCTTATAAAGATGTGAATATAATTTTGTTTGTTTTCACTTCTCCTTTCCTCAGGACTCTCTCAACAGTCCTGATAGGAGACTGTGGTAAGCAACACAGTCCCCACTGTATGGGAACAGAATTTACCGCCCTATAATATGTCTCTTTGGTATATTAGTTGTTTTTTGTTCTGTTTTGTTTTGTTTTGTTTTGTTTTACCACAGCAAACACTTTTAATAAGAACACAAAATTTGCACAAGAGGCACATTCTGGGGAATGTAAACGAACTATCACAAGTAGTAATTCTGTTGGCAGAATAAAATAAGGCTCTCTCAGAGTACAAACATACAGGAGGGAATGAGTTAAAATAGGTTTATGATTTATAGTCACATTATACTGTGTTGAACACTGAAAACAAGCATATTATTAAAAAGCCAGCTAAATGGCAATTGAATATATATAACAAATCTTAGTCTACATAGTTCATGTAAAGTTTTAAGTACTTCATTTCAACACAAAAGAAATGAACAAGTGAAGAGATGTATCTCAAAGTATTAATTTATGTCTATGACAAAAATCAAGAGAACTTATATTGAAAAAGCATTACATTACTGATAAAACCACGCAGAAGACAGACCACATAACACAAAACCAATAGTGCTGAGCTGTTTTAAGCTGGTTATTTTCTAAGAAACAGCAGATGGGAAGAGGTCTGAAAACCAAGAAGCAAAAGGAGTTGCTGTTTTGTAGGAAATATTTTCTGTAAGAAAAATCTTCATTTGTAAGTGTGTTTCCCTCTCTGTGCCTTGAAGAGGATGACCAAGTCTCTAGAAACATTTATCAGTGGAGAAGATAAAGACAAATCTGTATCAGAATCACCTTTGTTTATTGTGCTTTTCCTGGTAGCTGCTCATGACTGACTCTCCCTACCTTTAGCCTCTCTTTTGTCTTTAGCTGAGGATGGTATTTAAGGTGAGAGCTTTGGCCAGTTGGGTAAGTTACTCAGTTTTTCTGTGTTTCTGTCGTGTATACACTTCCCATGTGGCTCAGCTGGTAAAGAATCCACCTGCAATGCAGGAGACCTGGGTTCAATCCCTGAATTGGGAAAATTCCCTGGAGAAGGGAAAGGCTACCTACTCCAGTGTTCTGGCCTGGAGAATTCCATGGACTATACAGTTGCAAAGAGCTGGACACAGCTGAGGGACTTTCACTTTGGCTTCCCTGATAACTCAGTTGAAGTCTCAAGTTATTGGGGCTTCCCAGGTGGCACTTGTGGTAAAGAACCCACTTGCCAACACAAGAGACACAAGAGGTTTGATCCCTGGGTCAGGAAGATCCCCTGGATGAGGGCATAGCAATCCACTCCACTATTTTTGCCTAGAGAATCCCATAGACAGAGGAACCCGGCAGGCTACAGTCCATAGGGTCACAAAGAGTTGGACACGATTGAAGCAACTTAGCACACACGCACACATATATGTTATTAAATTTTGTTTCATTTTCTCCTGTTAATTTGTTTTATGTCAGTTTTAGTTCTTAGACCAGAAAAATCTAGAAGAGTAGAGGAATATTTCTTCCTCCCAAGCAGTGCTTCCTCTAGGCTGATAACATGGCTCTCTCTGCCTGACTTCATTTCCCCCAGAGGCCTCCTTGACTCTTCCTTTGATCCTGTCCTGGAGAGAATTTCCTACCAAACCTCTAGACATGCCCCAGTCCTGAGTCCTTAGATATCAGGTGGAACTCCTGCTACATGGTAACTGAAATACAGGCAGAGCAAAAACTATGCTATTTTAAAAATCATATGTCTGTAATTAAGACCTAGGCTCTTTAACCGTACCTGCAAGGAATGTGATTGTAAGACCCATCACTTCTTGAGTCATCCTCTCAGACACTTTATAATGTGTCAATTGTTTTTTAAAAAAAATATTTTGACACTTGTTAAAATGTTAAGGAAGACTTTATGCAAGACTTTTGCAATCGAGGTGTTGTAACAGGGGAGAACTATTCAGCTCACCTCCAAATACAGCCAAGACAGCTGGGAATTTATAGCCCATGAGCTGAGTAAGAAATCAGTGGATGCAGCAATCAGAGCTGAAAAAGAAATAAAAGGAATACAGATAGGAAAAGAAGAAGTAAAACTCTCACTGTTTGCAGATGACATGATCCTCTACATAGAAAACTCTAAAGATTCTACCAGAAAATTACTAGAGCTAATCAATGAATATAGTAAAGTTGCAAGATATAAAATTAACACACAGAAATCCCTTGCATTCCTATACTCCAATAATGAGAAAACAGAAAGAGAAATTAAGGAAACAATACCATTCACCATTGCAACAAAAAGAATAAAATACTTAGGAATATATCTACCTACAGAAACAAAAGACTTATGTATAGAAAACTATAAAATACTGATGAAAGAAATCAAAGAGGACACAAACAGATGGAGAAATATACCTCGTTCATGTATTGGAAGAATTAATATAGTGAAAATGAGTATACTACCCAAAGCAATCTATAGATTCAATGCAATATCTATCAAGCTACCAACGGTATTTTTCATGAACTAGAACAAATAATTTCACAATTGTATGGAAATATAAAAAACCTCGAATAGCCAAAGCAATCTTGAGAAAGAAGAATGGAACTGGAGGAATCAACCTGCCTGACTTCAGGCTCTACTACAAAGCCACAGTCATAAAGACAGTATGGTACTGGCACAAAGATAGAAATATAGGTCAATGGAACAAAATAGAAAGCCTAGAGATAAATCCACGCACCTATGGACACCTTATCTTCGACAAAGGAGGCAAGAATATACAATGGACAAAAGACAATCTCTTTAACAAGTGGTGCTGGGAAAACTGGTCAACCACTTGTAAAAGAATGAAACTAGAACACTTTCTAACACCATACACAAAAATAAACTCAAAATGGATTAAAGATCTAAACATAAGACCAGAAACTATAAAACTCCTAGAGGAAAACATAGGCAAAACACTCTCTGACATAAATCACAGCAGGATCCTCCATGACCCACCTCCCAGAATATTGGAAATAAAAGCAAAAATAAACAAATGGGACCTAATTAAAATTAAAAGCTTTTGCACAACAAAGGGATCTATAAGCAAGGTGAAAAGACAGCCTTCAGAATGGGAGAAAATAATAGCAAACGAAGCAACAGACAAACAATTAATCTCAAAAATATACAAGCAACTCCTGCAGCTGAATTCCAGAAAAATAAATGACCCAATCAAAAAATGGGCCAAAGAACTAAACAGACATTTCTCCAAAGAAAACATACAGATGGCTGATAAACACATGAAAAGATGCTCAACATCACTCATTATTAGAGAAATGCAAATCAAAACCACAATGAGGTACCATTTCATGCCAGTCAGAATGGCTGCTATCCAAAAGTCTACAAGCAATAAATGCTGGAGAGGGTGTGGAGAAAAGGGAACCCTTTTACACTGTTGGTGGGAATGCAAACTAGTACAGCCACTATGGAGAACAGTGTGGAGATTCCTTAAAAACTGGGAATAGAACTGCCATACGACCCAGCAATCCCACTACTGGGCATACACACCAAGGAAACCAGAATTGAAAGAGACACGTGTACCCCAATGTTCATCGCAGCACTGTTTACAATAGCCAGGACATGGAAGCAACCCAGATGTCCATCAGCAGACGAATGGATAAGGAAGCTGTGGTACATATACACAATAGAATATTACTCAGCCATTAAAAAGAATACATTTGAATCAGTTCTATTGAGATGGATGAAACTGGAGCCCATTATACAGAGGGAAGTAAGCCAGAAAGAAAAACACCAATACAGTATACTAATGCATATATATGGAATTTGAAAGATAGTAATGATAACCCTATATGCGAGACAGAATAAGAGACACAGATGCATAGAACAGTCTTATGGACTCTGAGGGAGAAGGTGAGGGTGGGACGGACGTTCTGAGAGAATAGCATTGAAACATGTGTATTGTCATATGTGAAATGGAACACCATTCCAGGTTCCATGCGTGAGACAGATGCCCAGGGCTGGGGCAGTGGGGTGGCCCAAGGGGATGGGATGGGGGGGTGGGAGTGGGGTTCAGGATGGGGGGCACATGTGGACCCATGGCTGGTTCATGTCGGTGTGTGGCAAAAACCACTACAATACTGTAAAGTAATTAGCCCCCAACTAAAATAAATAAATTAATTTTAAAAAAAAAGAAATGAATGGGTAACAGAAGATTATGGTTTAATGTGACAAGGTGAAAGCTAAGTCATGTTTAAAGTTCTATTATTTCAGTTCATAAACTATAAGAAAGTTACTGTTGACTATTCAGATTGCTATTTACAATACCTTTAATTTGTTCATTTCAGAAACATATTAAAATGTCAGCTATTAAAGAATGGTGATTAAAAAAAAAAGAAATCAGTGGATGGAAACTTACTAGGAGGCAACATCAAGGTTAGGAAGATTCTAAATAAACTGACTTAGCAGGATTCTTACTACAACTGAAGTAGGTACGCTAAAGATAGGACATGGGCCAAGGCCAACCCCTCGTTGAAAACAAGGCTCAGAGGAACCTAAGTTTGGTCAAGGAGAGAATCTTTGTCACAATATTTCCTGTTTTAAGATGTGGGTCCTAGAACTGAACGATGTAACACAGACGTGATCTGATCAATGCAGAGTCTAGAGGGTTCTGTCCTTTCTTGGTGTGAATGCTAAATTTCTCCAATTTATAAGGTTGATGTGAGATTGCTGGGTAGTCACAGAGCCCCCTTATATGGTTGGTTCATAATTAACATTGCAGGCAGCTAAAATATCAGGTGTTTACTCACAAGAACTCTCTTTCATCTTTCCATCATCTTACTACTGATGCCAAAAACTAGACCTCTGTGCACTGGTGCTGAATCAAATCTCATAGACAGAGTTTTGGGTGAAGTAGAAAAAAATAGCTTTATTGTTTTGCCAGGCAAAGAGGGACACAGTGGGCTTGTGTCCTTCAAAACTGTGTGTCCCAACCTGGGAGGATTTGGTGAGGAATTTCATAGCAATGGTTCAAGGGTGGAGTTGCTGATAAGATTAGGGTGTGTGCACTCCTTTAATCTGACCTCACATGATCTCCTGATGAACTTTTCTAGTTCCTTAATCTGATCTCTGATAGTCTTCTCTGGAATGAAGAATGCTAGCATCTTCCATTTGTTGAAGGTTTTAGTTCTATAAAGAGTTCAAAGATATTGTTATGGGAATGCCTTGAGTAGAAACCAGGACCCTGCCCCAAGACTACACTATTGTTTCTCGACTGCTGTTCCCTTGTCTCTGCAACTCCTCCCTTCCTTGATCAGCAACTGTTGGTGTCTTCCCTTTGGGACTCAGGGAAGGTCTTGGAAGCAGGAGTCTATCTCCTACAGACAAGAAATGGGAGATAGAAAGGCTTCCCATGCCCAGGAGCCCCAAGGGGTCCTCCTGTTTTTCAGAAGTGGCTCCACTCTGGGCCTAGGAATTTATTTCAATGATTGGATGTTACCATCCTCATTTGCTGTTCTACATTGCTTTGTGCGATATTTCACAAGTGTATGCCATGATAAGGGATGCTGCACAATTTAATGCTGATCTTGTGAACTATCTTGAGCTTACAGTTGGTGCAATATCTGAATAGATGCTGTGCTTCAAGTTTTCAAATGTCCTGTAGCATCCCTGTGAGTTTGCTGCAGCACTTCAGGGCACCTTGAAGCACAGCTTCAGAACCATGGCCTTGGTAGGCACTTCATCCCTTTTATAAATTGGAAAAGGAGTACATCAAGGCTGTATATTGTCACCGTGCTTATTTAACTTATATGCAGAGTACATCATAAGAAACGCTGGGCTGGAGGAAGCACAAGATGGAATCAAGATTGCCGGGAGAAATATCAATAACCTCAGATATGCAGATGATACCACCCTTATGGCAGAAAGTGGAGAAGAACTAAAGAGCCTCTTGATGAAAGTAAGAGAGGAGAGTGAAAAAGTTAGCTTAAAGCTCAGTGTTCAGAAAACTAAGATCATGGCATCTGGTCCCATCACTTCATGGCAAATAGATGAGTAAACAGTGGAAACAGTGTCAGACTTTATTTTTTTGGGCTCCAAAATCACTGCAGATGGTGATTGCAGCAATGAAATTAAAAGACGCTTACTCCTTGGAAGGAAAGTTATGACTAACCTAGACAGCATATTAAAAAGCAGAGACATTACTTTGTCAACAAATGTCTCTAGTCAAGGCTATGCTTTTTCCAGTAGTCATGTATGGATGTGAGAGTTGGACTATAAAGAAAGCTGAGTGCCGAAGAATTGATGCTTTTTAACTGTGGTGTTGGAGAAGACTCTTGAGAGTTTTGGACTTGCAAGGAGATCCAACCAATTCATTCTAAAGGAGATCAATCCTGAGTGTTCATTGGAAGGACTGATGTTGAAGCCGAAACTTCAATGCTTTGGCCACCTGATGGGAAGAGCTGACTCATTTGAAAAGACCCTGATGCTGGGAAAGATTGAGGGCAGGAGGAGAAGGGGACGACAGAGGATGAGATGGTTGGATGGCATCATTGACTCGATGGATATGGGTTTGGGTGGACTCTGGGAGTTGGTGATGGACAGGGAGGCCTGGCATGCTGCGGTTCATGGGGTCGCAAAGAGTCGGACACGACTGAGCGACTGAACTGAACTAAACTGATACTAGTATCTCTCTGGACAAGGAACTGCCATTCCAGTAAACAAAGGATGTTCCCTGCCATTCCAGTTCTACAAGGATCAAGCCATCAGTCACTGCAGCCACCCACCAATGGTGCACCCTCAGGGGCATTCAGGATGGAGAGAAAAAGGAAGCATCTGTGCCTTGGGGATTGGCCCTAAATAGTTAAGATGCATATCTAAGGAATAATTTCAATAAATCCAGAGTTTTTTCATTTTCCCATACAAAGAAAAGTACTTAAAGCATAAGCTTGAGATGACGATTTTTTGTGATTAGCAGTAGTCTTATGTCATTTGCAGTAATATTTTGATGTTCAACTACATGCTTTTTTCCAGCCCAAAGCCCCACTATGTAGCCTGACTCCTCTCTTCTCTCTTCAAAACAGTCCCTCAGATCTACCTGAAAGGCTATACCCCTGGCTAGAGTCCTCAGTAAGTTATAAACTTAACTCCAAACTTTTAAGTTGTGAGGTTTTCTTCAGTCAATATCTCTTCAGTCAAAATTAAAAAAATTTTTTTTGGTTTTGTTATTTGAAGATTTATTGGCCAGAGTCACTCAACTAGTAACTCTGCTGTATGAAGAGCAGAAAAAGATAATATTTGGGACATTAGAAGTCAATGTCAGTGAAACTAATGAAATATGTGAGAAAGATGAACTAAGAAAGTCTTAGAAAATGAGATGAGAAACCATGATCTTACTAAATCATTCAACACATGTAAAAGTATATCACAGAAGACATTCTTTTCTTTTGAATTAGGGCCAGCTTTGGTTATTTGGCTTTGATTGACAGCTGGGATAGTCTGGGATGAAAGGGAGCTGATGAAACTATACTCCCACAGCAAAACATAGGGTTGTTTCATTTTTAATCTTTAAAAACCAAGTGTTAAAAAGAAATAAGAAGTCCAAAATGGGATAATTTGCCCCTTACTACAGCAAATCAGGACTTAATTGCTATCTCAACCCTTCCCAGAAATATGGCCTTTAAAATAGTCCATCTGAAGTTTCCTGATTAACATCAATGAAATGACGTGTGTGATAAAGACCCCTGCCTTTCCCCACACCATAAAAGATGATATCCTGGCCCCAAATGATCTTTCTATTTTTTTTCCGGCTAATGGCTTCCTTGCCCTTACCCCTGCTTCTAGAAAAGTTTTCCATTTTGCACTACTCCTCTGAGGCCCCTTTTGGTGCATAAATGGGCTGCTTTCCTTTCACAAATCACCTCATATAGCCAATTAGATCTTCCAACTTACTTGGGGTTGACTTTGTTTTTTAGTACAAGGAAGAGAGAGAAGGACAAAGAGGGGAAGGGAAGAGGAAATTATTGCTCCCCTCACATAATATTTTTTTAATCACTCATTTTGTAATTCTCTATGTTCCTTTGCTTAGAGGTAATCATGTTTGTACCAAGTGCATTAATATAGGATGTTAAAGAGGCTAAGCCTGGATCAGAGTTTAGGATAAATAGGATAAAAACAGTCTTTGGGCTTACACAGTGCTTCCCTCTGCCCCATTCTGCCCCAGTCTTGGTGAAGTGGTCTTGTCCAGGCCTGTTCAAATCTTTCTTTAGTTCCATTTTAGGCATCTTTGTATCTTACTCTCTGGGTCCATGTGGACCAGAACATGGTGAAGCAAAGCCTCATAGCAGGAAGGCTTTGATTGTGCTTATAGTTGCTCACTGGGCTCACCAGTCTCTCCAGAAATAGGGACTGTTGTTCTTACCCAGGAGGAACTTTAATTATCCGAGTGACTGGGGCCCTCATGAGTGGTTTCTTAACAACTCCATGAGTCATACATTCAAAAAATGGAAAAAGCAGATCCTGAAATCCATGAGTAATAGCACTGCTTCAGAATCAGGGGCACATTTTTGCTTCCAGATTCCTGAACTTAGGTTTCACTATTTTAGAAATCTGAGCTGGTGGTAAATGGAGCAAAAATGAATGTGTTATGCACCCCTTGCTTCATGATCAGCATTTTCACATAGCTCAGCCTTAGAGCAAGGAGCAGTGGTAAGGTTTTGTTCTCATCTCACAAAGCAGCTGCGCTGATACTTAAAGCAGCTGGCTCTAATGTCAGCAATCGACTTGACAACTTGACATTGGTAATTTCACAAGCTAACTTAAACACTCCAGACTGGTTCACAAGCACTGGAAACAAGGGAAGTACTCGGCAGACAGTCCGTGAGAAGAACCAGCCCCTCAGACTCCAGAGGAGAAAGTTTCCCTTGTTATAAACTAAAAGGGAAAAAAGGCAAGGCGTCATATTTTAAATTACTAATTAGCTATTTCATGCTGCAGCCAAAGCACTTATCTGTTGAACCAAATATATCACTGTAATGGTTTTGTTTAATGATGTTTGGAAAGTTGAAAGTCGACAGTATGAAATATTCAACTCATTTGCACCATCATTAAGAAATGAATTAGGGCCATGGCATGTAAGAGTTGGATGTTGTACTGTGACACTAAAAAGAAGCATCTTTGAGCCTTTCCCCAGAGCCCAGGCAGGCATCCAGATTTCAGGAACCCAGGATGGCTAAATAAGTGGGATTATGAAAGGTATGGAAATCCAAACATCTGCCCCAAACTGTCTCCTTTTACTTTAGGAGCTGTCAATTTCCAAAGCCAAACTGAAGAATAAACATTTTTTAAGAGGCACATCGGAGAAGGCAATGGCACCCCACTCCAGTACTCTTGCCTGGAAAATCCCATGGACGGAGGAGCCTGGTAGGCTGCAGTCCATGGGGTCGTAAAGAGTCAGACACAACTGAGCGACTTCACTTTCACTTTTCACTTTCGTGCTTTGGAGAAGGAAATGGCAACCCACTCAAGTGTTCTTGCCTGGAGAATCCCGGGGATGGCGGAGCCCAGTGGGCTGCCATCTATGGGGTCACACAGAGTCGGACACGACTGAAGCGACTTAGCAGCAGCAGCAAGAGGCACATACAAGGAATAGTTTGCCCCTAACCAAGGATGACATTAAATAAGCCCACAAATGAGGTGCTTGGCAGGATCATAACTGCACCATTAGAAAAAGTGGGCAGGCAGTCCTGAGGCCTCAGATGGAGTCTAGTTTAAACAGTTAAGAAAGTTAACTTAAGATCAGGGAAAATGGAAAAACATAGGTTCCCAGGCTTTGAATTCCACCAAAGAAGAGAAACAAGAAAAGAATGTATAATGTAATTATCTAAACCATACAGACCTTAACATTCAGAAAACTCACCATTCAGAAAACTGAGATCATGCACCCAGTCCCATCACTTCATGGCAAATAGATGATGAAACAATGGAAACAGTGAGAGACTTTGTTTTGGGGGGCTTCAAAATCACTGCAGATGGTGATTGCAGCCATGAAATTAAAAGACTCTTGCTGCTTGGAAGAAAAGCTATGACAAACCTAGACAGCATATTGAAAAGCAGAGACATTACTTTGCCAACAAAGGTCTGTCTAGTCAAAGCTATGGTTTTTCCAGTAGTCGTGTATGGATGTGAGAGTTAGACTATAAAGAAAGCTGAGTGCTGAAGAATTGATGCTTTTGAACTGTGGTGTTGGAGAAGACTCTTAAGAGTCCCTTGGACTGCAAGGAGATCCAACCAGTCCATCCTAAAGGAGATCAATCCTGAGTATTCATTGGAAGGACTGATGCTGAAGCTGAAACTCCAATACTTTGGCCACCTGATGCGAAGCACTGACTCATTTGAAAAGACCCTGACGCTGGGAAGGATTGAAGGCGGGGGGAGAAGGGGACGACAGAGGATGAGATGGTTGTATGGCATCACTGACTCAATGGACATGAGTTTGAGTAAGCTCCAAGAGTTGCTGATGGACAGGGAGGCCTGGCATGCTGTAGTCCATGGGGTCACAAAGGGTCGGACACGAATGAGCAACTGAACTGAACTAAACTGAACTGATACAGACCTCTGAGGGTCCGTGGAGGAAGCCAATAATCACAGGCGTTTCCAGGGGCCAAAGGAACAGTGACCCTGAGTGGCTCCCAGGCATAGAATGGGGAAGAAAGGAATAAGTGGAGACCTCAGATTTGGAATCTTGGGTACAGACTCTGTTAACAACACAATGATAGCAACACACAAATTCTTTCCTCCCTTGTGGCCTTTGAACTTGTCCTTCCAGAAGGGCATGCCTCCTGTTTTCACATAGCTGGCTGCTTTTAGTCATACACCCCTCCATAAGCTTTCCCCAACTACTGGTCACTCCACCACATCACTCTGCTTTAATGCCTTCATGGCTTTTACCACCATCTGGATTCATCATATTTGTTATCTGAATATCAGTGGTCTGCTATGGGGGAGGAGGAATGAAAGTCAATACATGTAGCACATAACTTCCAAATAATAAAAAATAAAATCTGTAATATTCTTTATTGTATGTGCCATATAGTCAATTGATTTTCTCAGAATGTCATTGAAGATTGTTGCCAAACTCAACCAAATGAAAGTGGTTGCGTTTCAACTGTGATTTAACAGAGTTGCCTCCTGTTCCCAATAAGAGTATTGTCATTAAACGTGATATCATCTGCTATTAGACTATTTCTCAGCCTCATACAGATTATGTTAATTAAATTAGCACTTCTTTCAGCTTGGGCACTGTTGCTTGTAAGAGTGCTAGTCATGGTTTTAGCTTCTTGTGCAGTTGCAAGGTTTGAAATGTTGTTTATCAATAGGTTTCAAAATTCCTGACAATGTAATGCTCCACTCTCATGGGCCAACACAAGCTCTATGCCTCTCCAGCCAGATGGTAGAAAGTTTTATGAGAGGATGAAGGACACCTGGAACGTGTCACCTGTACCCAGAGCCTTTCCTAATACAAAACATACTAATATCTTCATTTTGGTGCTCTTAAAATCTTTCTCTACCTGATTCTTAATCTTTCTGGGATGGAAAGACTGGGAAAAGTGCTGTCATCCCAACTACAGTTGCCCAGCTACTAAAGATGACAATTACCACACTAATTATTAGAGGATTCTAATGTCCAGAGATTTTGGTCACAGGTGGAACCTGGAGCTACAGATATCTGAAGCAATTCTTTTCACTGACAGACCATCTTTTTATAGGCGTTGTGTCATAGATTTCAAAACGCTGAAAACATTTTGGTCTCCTGACTCACACTGTTTAATTTTGCCTACTCACAGAGGTCTGCAACTTCCACTCAGGCTGGTCATATGATACAATGTGGCATTTCTTTAGCTTTTAGGATATGGCAATGTAATTTGTTTGCTAAGTCACCATAACAGAATACCACAAACTGGATTGTTTAAATAACAGAAATTGATTATCCCAGAGGTCTGAAGGGTAGAAATCTGAAATCAAGGTGTTGTTGGGTTGGTTCCTTCAGAGAGCTGTGAGGGAGAATCTATTCCAGGGCTCTCTCCTAACTTCTAATGGTTGGCTGGCAGTCTTTCACATTCCTTGGCTTGTGGACCCATCACCCTGATCTCTGCATTCAGCTTCACATGGTATTCTCCCCATGCGCCTGTGTCCAAATTTCTCAGTTTTATAAGGACACCAGGCATGTTAAAGAAGGGGCCAAGTACTCCAGCTTGAGCTCATCTTAAATTATATCTGCAATGACCTTATTTCCATGGTCGCAGTCTTAGGTACCAGAGTTAGGACTTCAACATGTGAATTTGTAGAGACGCAGTTCAGCCCAAAATAGTAGATGCTTTTCTTTTTTTGTTGTTTAACTCTAAAGACCTTTAAGCTAGATGGAATTCTAAGACAAGTAAATATATTCTCTATCTATTTAAGAATTTTTAAACTTTATGGGATCTTTCATAGCTTTGGGCTCTTACAACTCTTAGAGATATTTAAAGATAGGTCATCATGCAGCTCTGTTTTGGAGTCAAGAACTCAGGAGATCGTTCTTCTGACAACTCCATTCAAGTCAACAGTGTACAGTGCTGGATAACACGCTGTAAATGTATATTACATCTTTGAAATCCACTCTGAAGTCTCTGCTGTATTACTCCCATAGTCCCTCTAGAAATTCAATAAACAGCTTAGTGATTACTTGCTATAAATCAATTCTAAGTTGAGCATTTCCCCCTACAGTTGAACATTTCTGAAATCAGAATCTGTTTATGATTTTTGGCACACTGTAGTTTAATTAGCAGCATTTTTTTGGCGGGGGGCGTAAAATAATGATATGATCTTAAAGGTAGTGTCTTACTTTCGATGATATACAGTATTGAACATCTACTATTTTCAGGTGCTGCTAAGTACTTAGAATCTAATCAATAGTCATAGAAAGAATAGCCTTCACAATCTCTGAGAAGAGACAAGTAATAATCTTCACTGTAGTAATGTGGGGAGATAGTTTTCTCTGGGGAGATAGTTCTTTTCAGACTCCTGATTCTCACTTACCTACTGCCCTTTTCATCCACGTTGCATTGTGATTATTGGTTTTCTTGACTGTCTTCTCCTCTAGCAACTGGAGGGCAACTGTCCTTATTTACTCATCCTTATATCCTCATTGTCCTGGACTGAGCATGGCCCATAATCAATGCTAAATGATTAAATGGATGGATGTAGCTCTAAGCCTACATTGTGTTAGAAAATCTCACTAAAGAAAACTTAGAATTTATGATTAACTATGAAAACAAATTCAAGTTTATCTGCTTACAGGAATTTCAAGTAGGACTGCCTAGAATGCATATCATTAAATGGCTTTTTTGCTGTGGTGGCCCTTGGTAAAAGCTGGAAAATCGTAGCAAAGTGTAAAGGTTGTTCTTTGGTTTGCAGTTTTCACAGCCAGCCGTCAGCTGGACTGTAATATCATTCAGGAATGTAGGAGTATGGAGTGAGGTCTTCCCTGTATTCCAGGGTCCTATATTTCTCTTCCTTTTTCTCAGGTTCAGACAAAATTGAGCCTAAGTGAGCTTTGACTAGCATTTTGAAGAAGTGAATAGATGGGCAGTAGCTGAACAGAACAAGATTGAGATTTAAGAATGCAAGTACAACATAAGGCATATGTGTTAGTTTTCTACTGCTGCATAACAAATGATTATAAACTTAGCAGTTTAACACAACACATATTTATTATCCCACAGGTTCTGTGGGCCAAGAGCTGGGCATGGCTTAGCTGGGTCCCCTGCTTAGGGTCTTATAAGGCTACAAACAAGGTGTTAGCCCGGCTCAACTGGACAACGATCTGCTTCCAAACTCCTTCAGGTCGTTGATAGACCTAATCTGCTTATGGTTGTATATAACTGAAGTGTCTGTTTACTTGGTGGTTACAGCTAGGGCTGCTCTCAGCTCTAGAGGTACCTGCAGCTCCCTATCACATGCCCTCTTCTTAGGCTTTCTCACAACCTGACACTATACTTCAGAGCCAGCAATGGAGAGAGAATCTGAAATGGAGAGAACCTGAAATCAGCAATGGAGAGAGACTCTCCCTTCATACGAAGGGAGAGCCCAGTTCTCTGTTAAGGACATTTACCTGATTGAGTCAAGTCCATCCATGACAATCTCCCTTTTGATTTACTCAGAATCAACTGATTTGGGACTTTAATTACATCCATAAAATCCCTTCCTCTTTGTCATGTTCTGTTGGCTAAAAGCAAGTCACTAGTCCCACCCAAACTCAAGGGGAGGGGGATTACATAGAGTGTGAACATTAGGGAGAGAATCAGGGGATCCATTTTAGAATTCTATCTATCTCAGCATAGATATCCCCTCACTATAAATAACTTGGAAGTTAACTTCATGGAATTCCAGGGTTGGAAAGGACTTCCACAGACTTTAAGTAGATCAGAAAAAATGAATGCTTATCCCTTTATATATCTTCAAGGAAAGTGAGTTTCTTTATAATCAATCTTTGTGAATAATAAAAGCTAACACTTGTAGGAGGGAAATATGTTTCTTACTAGGTCCAATTCCTTGGTAGAGGCTTTCTAGCTTTCTGAGGTATGGAGTTGGGAAGGTTGTGAAGCTAAGAGTTCAATGGAAAAGAATTCCAGGATCAATTATTGATGTCTGCCCAGCAAAGGCTAGTGGAAACAAACATATGACATAGTTGCCAATGTTGTAATGAGAAAAGAACCAGAAGGGATGAATGGTCTGCTCCACATCCATTTCCACTCTAGCAGGTGACTTGGAGAAATCACGTTACCTCTCAGCTCTTGTTTCTTAATCTGTTTAAAAAAGAAAAGGAGGGGAAAAAAAGTTGCCTCCTAGGGTTTTCTTGATGATTAAATGACATACCTCAGATAAAGTTGTTCTGTAAATATAAACATTAAACAATTGTAATATGTTATTGCCGTCTAACTTCTTGAAAGAAATTATTCCAGTGCATCTTCTGACATAGCCTTTGTTCCCAACACCTTGTTTCTGCTTTCTTTAAATCTCAGGTAGAAAATATATTTCTCAAATTTGCACTTGGTGGACTGACAACTCCCTGGAATAGATGTCTGTCTTATCAAACTGATGAACAGGATGACAACACCATTGTGACTATAGAGTCAACCCTAATGTGTTCTGACTCCTTTGAGTTTGGTATGTTAAGATCAAGGTTCACCTAAACAAACAAACAACTTTATCTTAAAATCATGTGTGAACCCTAGGATTGCTAAAAGCATGGCTGTACAGGTACAATAGAGCAATCTAGGGATTAGAAAAACAAGTTATTTGTAAAGTAAATGCAGTACAACTGCCTTGAACTCTTTTTAAATGTAGGAAGTGTCAATTCAGGAGCTTATAGCTACAGGCTCAGCTTGTGTCCCTGTCTTCAGTAATTGTTTTTTTCTGATGTTAAGCTGAAGATGTGAGTGAGGAAACAGTTATCATCCATCAAATCATTACTACTCAAAAGTGGTCTGTGGACCAGCAGTATTGGCATCACCTGAAAGTTTGTTAGAAATACAGACTCTCAATCTGCAACTCAGACTTGTTGAATCTGAATCTGCATTTGAATGCAATCTCAAGGTCATTCACTTACAGGTTAAAGTTTAAGAGACCTGTACTAAACTTTCCAGAGCAATGTATCTGGGACCATCCCAAACAGCTTAGGGCATCCAGCCTCTTATCAACTGGCCTCTATTCTGCAGAAATTACTGTCATTTTATTATTATTTGTTATTGTTGTGATACTATTTTTAAAAATTATTTATTTTCCAGCTTTATTGACATATTGACTTAACACTGTATAAGTTTAAGAATATAAGTATATGATAGGATATACATATGTATCGCAAAATGATTACCACGATAAGATTAGTTTACACATTCATCACGTCACATACTTACATATTGTGTGCTTGTATGTGGTGAGAACTTTTAAAATCTATTCTCTTAGTTCAAACATACAATATAGTATTGTGAACTATAGTCACCATGCTGTACATGGATCCCCAGAGCTTATTCATCTTATAATGAATGCATTCCTAAGTCAAGATTTATTAATGGGTAACTAGTCTTGTGGGAGCCAGGAACACACCAGCAAAAGTTTTCATCATTGTTTGGGAGTTACCTGGCCCTAACGATCATTAAACAGTTACTATTGTTATTATTGATTATTAACTACAAAGCCCTGGATGATAGAGAAGTGATTTGCTGCAAAGTATATTCCTGGGTAGAGTCAGCAAGAGGACTGGGGAAACTGTAAGAGCCCAAGATTGTGTCATGCTTCCCAAATGGCACTAGCTGTAAAGAATCTGCCTGCCAATGCAGGAGACACAAGAGTCACAGGTTCAATCCATGGGTCGGGAAGATCCCCTGCTGTAGGAAATGGCACCCCACTCCAGAATTCACCTGGAAAATTCCATGGGCAGAAGAACCTGGCAGGCTACAGTTCGTGAGGCCCCAAAGAGTTGGACACGACTAAGCAACTGAGCACACACACACAAGATTGTGTCAGTTATGCTCACAGCCATGCAAAAGGTTATGACTTGCCCAAAAGGCACAGATTTGTGCCAGATATGTGAGGCTCAGGAGCCCTTTCTCTTCTATCAACTACATCCTCAAAAGTAGAATATGTGACCAAATCTCAAATTCTAAAGGAAAAGGGAAGAATATACCACAAGATGATAGGAGAGAAGAAAGAAGAAGAAGGGAAGACAGGAAAGAGAATTCAACGTTGAAGGAAGTATATGAAAGCAGCAGTAGGAAGCTGGGAAGGTGGCTCCTCTGGTCCCAAATACAGCAGTGGCTAGTGAAGACTAAGCACCTTCTGCTGTGTGCTGCCCTTGGTCACTCAGTCATGTCCGACTCTTTGCGACCCCATGGAGTGTACCCTGCCAGGCTCCTCTATCCATGGGGATTCTCCAGGCAAGAATACTGGAGTGGATTGCAATTCCCTCCTCCAGGGGATCTTCCCCACCCAGGGATCGAACCCAGTTCTCCCGCATTGCAGGCAGATTCTTTACTGTCTGAGCCACCAGGGAAGCCTTTGCTCTAGTTAGAGCTTTCTGCACATGTGTGCTAAGTCACTTCAGTCGTATCCAACTCTGCAACCCTGTGGACTGTAGCCTGCCACACTCTTCTGTCCATGAGATTCTCTGGGCAAGAATACTAGAGTGGGTTGCCATTCCCCCCTCCAGGGAATCTTCCTGGACCCAGAGATCCATCCCACATCTCTTATGTCTCCTGCATTGGCAGGCAGGTTCTTTACCACTAGTGTCACCTAAGAAGCCCTACTAAGCACCCTAAGCTCACCCTTATCACCTTTGTGATGTGCAAACTAGCATCACTTTGGTGGCTTACCACAACAAATGATCTTGCCCTCTCCTTTGAGAAGCTCAGATAGAAGTATTTTTGCCTTTTGTGCACAACTTATTTCTTGATGTTGCTTTTAAATTTGTACTACCCAATAATTGTCTCATGTGGGTTCATCTCATCCCCAATAGCAGACTATAAAACAGTGCATGTATTTTGGCTTACCTTTCTGTAAGAAGGTAGTCACTGATGAGAACACATCAAATTTCATGAAAGTTTTCTAAGAAGAAACTTAAAAACATTAGGGTCGGATAGAGAGAGTTAGTTTAAGAGTCAATTCATAGAGTAGAGAGTCCAGACATAAACCTACGTATATATGCTACACTAATTTTTGACAATGGTGTCAAGGATACATAAGGGGGAAAGATAGTTTCTTCAATAAATGGTGCTTGGAAAACTGGACATCCACATGCAAAAGAATAAAACCTGGATGCCTGTCTTATACCACTCACAAAAATTAACTAAAAATGGATCAAAGACTTCAATTTATGACCTGAAACCATAAAACTCTTAGAAGAAAATATAGGGGGAAATATCCTTGACATTGATCTTGGCAATGATTTATTGGATAAGACAACAAAAGCATAGGCAACGAAAAATAAACAAGTGGGACTACATTAAACTAAAGAACTTCTGCACAGCTAAGGAAACAGTCAATAAAGGGAAAAGGCAGCCTACAGAATGGGAGAAAATATTCACAAACCATGTATCTGATCAGGGGTTAATATCAAAATATATGAAGAATTCATACAACTCAATAGCAAAAACCAAATAACAAATTAAAAATAAGCAAAGGACTCGAATAGATATTTTTTCAAAGAAGGCATTCAAATGGCCAAAAGGTATATGAAAAGATGCTCAACATCACTAATCATCAGGAAAATGCATATCAAAATCATAGTGAGATATTACTTCATGCCTGTTATGACAGCTATTATCAAGAAAAGACAAGAAGTAACAAATGTTGGCAAAGATGTGGAGGAAAGGGAATATGTATACAGTGTTGGTAGGAATGTAAAATGGTACAAGCAAGCCATTATGGAAAGTAACATGGCGACTCCTCAAAATATTAAAAGCTGAACTACCATATGATTCAGCAATCTCAATCCTAGGTATTGCTGGATATCCAGCAATTGAACTGGAATCAGTATCTCAAGTTGAAATGAGGTACAAAGGAATTGAAATTAGTATCTTAAACAGATATCTGCATACCCATGTTCATTGTAGTTTTTATTCACAATGGTCAAGATATGGAAAAAACCTAAGTGTCCATCAATGGATGAATGGATAAAGAAGATATAGTGTTACATATACAACGCAATAGTATTCAATCATGAGAAAGAAGGAATTCCCGCCATTTGTGAAAACATGGATGGACATTGAAGGCATTATGGTAAGTGAAATAAGTTAGATACAGAAAGACAAATACAGTATGATTTCATATGAGGAGCCTAAGAAAGCCAAACTCACCAAAACAGAGAGTACAGTGGGGTTAGCAGGGGTTGGTGGGGGCGGTAATTGAGGAGATGTTATTTAAGGGTACAAATTTGCAACTAGGAGATCAGGTTCTGGAGATATAATGCAAAGTGATCTTAGTCAATAATACTGTATTATAAAGTTCAAAGTTGCTAAGAGATTAGATCTTAATTGCTCTCACCACAAAAAAAGGATGGTAATTATGTGATGTAACTGAGGTGTGAGCTAAGGCTACCACAGTAATCATATTGCAATATATATGCATATCAAACCAAGGTTTTGTATGCCTTAAACTTACAGTGTTATATGTCAATTATATCTCAACTTAAAAATTCAAGAATAAAAAAAAAATTCAAGAATAATGAAGAAGTAAGTAAAGTAGATTTTGGAAATATACTGCCAGATATTATAAACTTCTCTTATTGCTCCCAGAGAGGTGAAGGTGTCCTAAAGGGAAGGACCAGTCCTCAGCTACCTTGGGAAGAGGTCGGTCTGAGAGTGGGGACCAGACCTTGGAGGAGGTGCATGCATGGTAGGGGTAGGAGAGCAACACGTGGCCCCCCTCTCAGGTTGTGGAACTACCTGGAGCCCTCCTATTGATAGGGGGTGACTGTTCACTAGTTGGTAACCTGGGAGGGAGGCGGAAGCCGGCAGAGAAAAAGGTCCAGGTTAGATCTTGACTCTGCAGTATCTCTGAATCATTCTCTGTGCCACATGTCCTTTTGACATCCACACAGCCTGTTCTGCACTGGATCAGGGAGGGTCCACACCCACAGTTGGGTCAGAGTGATACAGGGAAATGCTGGGTTCCCTCCCTGAGGTCAGAGAATGGTGCCAGCAAGGAACAAATGTGCTCAGCTGGGCACTCCCTAGGGGTGTTCCTTGGAAGAAGGCACTTAACCAAAGCACTGTCTTAGTTCCCCATTTGTAATAGGAAAAGAAACAGTATCTTCCTCTTGGGGTTGTCATGAGGATTAGAAAACAATATGTGCAGAGTGACTGGAATTTATATATTCATTCAGCGTTTACTCATCTCAGGTAACAGGATCATGCAGTAGGCAAGACAGATCAAGTTCCCACTCTCTTGACTTTACATTCTGGAGAGAAGAGGAGACAGACCATCAGCAGATAAAACACTGTCAGCCAGAGACTGTCAGATGTTGTATTTGCGCCCATCATGTACAGCCAGCACTTCCAGCACCCAGATTTAGCTGATAATAGCTTGCCAAGGCAACTTTCAGTCGCTTCCCTTGCTGTCCACCCTGGTCACCTATATTCCTAACAGATACAGCCATTCGTCATTATGCTTGATTCTCTGAAGCCCCAATTCTGTAACTAGCCCCACTTCTATAACACAGAATTGGGCCTGATGAATTCAGAAGAACTACTGCCATTTGGGTGCACATGATTTATTCAGAAGAAACCCGTCAAGGGTGAGGGAACCTGTATGGAGATGAGAAGAAGCTAAGCAAGAGGGAGCTCAGATCAAAGCTCACCTCGGCCTAATCACTGGGGACTCTGGCATGCAAACTGTATCTTCCACTTGTACTTTGAAGGAAGGGGATGAAACTTTTGTAGCCCTGTCTTTATCCGTCCTTGGCCGCCCCGGCTGAAGTGGCCCCTTAGTCAAGGACGAGTCTGCCGAGAAGGTCACAGGTATAGGCTGCAGCTGTGCCATTCACAGGAGGGAGTCTATGGGCTCACCCCTAGTGAAGGGGCTCTAGGCAAAGCATCCATGCCCTCTATGAATATTCACAAGGGAAAATGTAAGAGAGGATAAGTGCCAGGAGAGAATGAACATTCAGCAACATGAGAGAGACCATGCAGTTACTTTAGCTTGGCTGGCCAGGAAACAAGGGGTATAGACTCAGATTTTGTAGAACCTGAGGCTTACTGTTTGGGAGGTGGGGGTCTTTTAAAGAATATAAAATCATAAATACAAAACTAACACAAATGTAAAGATTTATTCAAAATGAGAAATCAACAAATTACAAATACTGAAAGCTAATAAATACCTCAAACATCACAAAATCCAGAAAAAAACGCAGATGTTTATATTAATGAACTCCCTGACATATTTCTGTAATACCTTTTCCTGCATGTTTTGATGGTACATTTTTAAACTACCTCTCCATTAGATATTTGATAATAAATTATCCGTTAAGAGAATTAAAGACATTTTTATCTTTCATCCCTAACATGGTAGATGAAAAAACATTTTTTTTAAATTAGTGACATTTTGTTAAAGCTTCTTTCGGTTTCAGAACTTGTTATTTGGTAAAATCATGTGACTTTTGAGGATTATTGTCAAGTTTGAGAAAGCCTCTGTTAAGTTTCTTTCATAAATGAGCTATGAACTTTGGGAAGATGTACTGCAGACTGGCTTCTGACTCCACACATTTCAAACTCACTCTCCTCCCGTGCTCCTCATTCTTTGGTTGCTGGGCATCATGGAGCATATTCATAGTGAGATGCCTGTATATGACGAGGATAAGCCGTCACAAGTGAACCCAGGAAATCCTTATTATGCAGAGTACATCTAGCAATAATGTACTTCCACAGGGAAATGACTGCAAATTACTTAAATATCTCCCCTAAACTTAAATGAAATCAATCCCTAAATCAACTTCTGTTTAGCCAGGTCCTGAAAATGCCCATAGCCACTCTGATGCCACCTGACCGGAGGAAGCAAAAAGGGGGGATATTTGGAGTAAAAAGAGAGAGTAACTTTTCGTTTTTACTGATTGTGCTTAAAATATTTTACAGCATTTATAAAAACACATAAGCAAGTGAATAGACTATCAGAGTCCTTCCCAAGACTTAGAAAGGGCCCATGGAAATGAGCCTAGAGTAGGAAATGGCAACCTACTCCAGTATTCTTGCCTGGAGAATCCCATGGAAAGAGGAGCCTGGCAGGCTATAGTCCATGGAGATGCAGAATCAGACACGACTGAGTATGCACTCACGCATGGAAATGAGGGGCTCTGAAATGTAAGCTTCATGTACATCACCTTAAATCTGCCAGTCAGTGAGGGCCTCTGGGAAGAGGTGCCATAGAAGATGAAAACACTTAGTTGACACTCAAAAAGTTATTATTAACTGGAGACTTGGGGTGAATCCACTGTGATATTGCAGGGACCTTTGATGCTATCCTGAGACTCAGATCAAATGACAAAAGGACAGGAACATAACACCTCCCCTGGAAGGCCTCTTTTAAAATAGAAGTGGCCCACATCACAGATCCTCCCTAAAGTACCCCATTTATGGTTTTCAGCCACCCAGCATACAGGCAATGAATGGTAGCTATCTAGGTATCTGTTTACTGTTGGTTGCAATCAGTAAAGATTTAAAATCAGTGCACATTACTATAGATGTTCCTTGGAAGGAAAGCTACGACAAACCTAGATAGCCTATTAAAAAGCAGAGACATCACTTTGCCAACAAAAGTCTGTATAGTCAAAGCTATGGTTTTTCCAGTAGTCATGTATGGTTGTGAGAGTTGGGCCATAAAGAAAGTTAAGTGCCAAAAAACTGATGCTTTCAAATTGTGGTGCTGGAGAAGACTCTTGAGAGTCCCTTCAACTGCAAAGAGATCAAACCAGTCAAACTTAAAGAAAATCAATCCTGAATATTCATTGGAAGTGCTGATGCTGAAGCTGAAGCTCCAATAGTTTGGCCACCTGATGTGAAGAGCTGACTCATTGGAAAAGACCTTAATGCTGGGAAAGATTGAAGGTAAAAGGACAGAGGATGAGATGGTGAGACAGCATCACTGATTCAATGGACATGAATCTGAGCAAACTCCGGGAGATAGTGAAGGACAGGGGAGCCTGTAGTGTGCTGTAGTCCATGGGGTCACAAAGAGTTGGACACAACTGAGCAACGAAACAGTTAACAATAAAATAGATAACTACTGAGAACTGACTGTATAGCACAGGGAACTCTACCCAATTCTCTGTGGTGACCTAATTGAGAAGCAAATCCAAAAAAGCGTGGTTATGTGTATATGTAAAGCTAATTCACTTTTCTGTACAGCAGAAACTAACACAACATTGTAAAGCAACTATACTCAGTAAAATAAAGTCAGTATATTATTTCACTGTGATTTGCATCTTCTCTTCCTTTGCTGGCTCGGGGTCTCTGGAAAGGGTGGTGGGAGCAGAGAGAGTCTCTTGTGCCTTCCAGGTGTTCCTGATTAGGGCATGAGTCTCCCAGCTTTGTGATTATTTGTTTACCTGCCTTCCGAAAATGAGCTGTGTCAGCAGGGGCCCTGTCTTACTTTATGCACCCAGCACACAGCCCAAGACACTTGATTCATGTTATGAGATGAATACATTATTGCCCATCCATGAATGTATAAAGAAGGAAGATCATTTCACCAGTGTCTTTCTTTTATCTCAAATTCCCCAAGAGCAGGTAAGTTAATACTTTGTTCAATCTGTTCAGTCCTGTAACTCTTGACCCTGAGTGACTTCTCATTTACATAAATAATGTTCACTATTGGCTAGAAAGCAATTGCAGAATAAAGGAGAAATAACACACAATATGCAGTTTTCATTCTAGTGACTCTGCACCAAAATATGAAACAGATTCTCTTTCTTATTTTTGAGAAAGACAAGAGAGCTGCTTGTCTAGAATCACTGCTCTCTTTGTCAGTGAATGAAAGGTTCTTGTGTTTGCAAGGGTTTCACATGATGTACTAAAAAAAAAAAGAAAGGAAAAAGGCGTGTAAAGTTTTCCATAGCAAGTGTGCTTACCAAATTTGTGTGAACTACTTAATTGCAGAGAATTCGGAGGGATAAACTGCACTTCTGGGCAGAGTTAACAGAAAGGGTGCAGGATGTTGTGGTGTTTTTCCTCTGGTTTCCTCTTTCCCCTCTAGCTTTCACAGATCCAAAAACAACAAAAGCAGCAGCAGCAGCAGCAATAACAACAACAAAAACCCACAAATTATTTTTTAATTAAATCTGAAAATTTGAAGCTTATTTCCAAGGGACTAACAATATTTTCCATCAAGCTAAATTAATAGCAAGAAAATAAAATTTTTTTCTTGTCCTTAAAGTACCAACAGTGTTTAACAGAAGCAGCTTAAATCCTTCAAAAACTTTCTAGGTTCTCAAATAAACCCTGGATTAGATAAAAGCCTTCTTAACTCCAAAGATTTCAAAGGAATTACACAAATAACTATTTTTATAAAATATTAAAATTGAGATGAATCCTGAAACTAGTAAATGAAGATTAACTCTGGATATTTAGAAAAGATCTATATGCATCAAATATCTATGTGTGTAAAGCAAGACGAGCATTGTTGCTGTTGTTTAGTGGCTCAGTCACGTCTGACTCTTTAGCAACTTCGGACTATAGCTCACCAGGCTTCCCTGTCAATGGGATTTCCCAGGCATGAATACTGGAGTGGGCTGTCATTTCCCTCTCCAAGAAGAGCATTAGTTTCATTAATAAATGAACCGCCAGGGGTGTTAAATGGAATTTTAATAAGTAAAAGTTAATTTATGTTAAAAAATAAATAAGTTAATCCAAGTAGCTTCAGATGACAACCCTCTAAACCAACTACCTTATTTCTAAGGGTAATTATGAATGATACTGAAAGGTTTTGCTTAACTCCACTCAATGATTTTTCTGTGCACTGGTCTACTATGTATGTGAAAATCTGGCACCATCCTCATGATTGGGCTTTTAAAAATAAGTTAGCTTTTATCAATCATTAATACTTTGTTTGAGTTGGCATCTGAGCTAACATCTGATGTGAAGGCAAGAACTCTTGGTAGGAAGGTAGGCTGCAGGGGTCAGGAAAGGTGAACACAAAAAATGGTTTAAGAAAAAAAAGCAATTGTCTCTGTCAGCAGAGACCTCCTTGGGTGGAACATTTAGAATGAAATCTTACCCTGGACTGTGGCCAGCTCACTCAAGTCAATGCCAGCTTCTAAGGCTTTTCAGGAGATGGCAGATAATCTTTTCTTGGCCCATGTTCTCTCCTCTCTCCATGTGGCCCTGGCATAGGGCAGAGGTCAGGCCCAAGGTCTGTGTAGCCAGGCTTACTATTCAGCTGTATGACCTTGGACAAAGTTTTTTTGTCCAAGGTCAAAATTTATTTTTCATTTATGCAGGTCTGCTCCATTAAAATGCAACTTTCATGAGGGTGAGAACTTTCTCTAGTTCGTGACCATAGAAGAGGACCTAGTACATAGTAGGTGCTCAGTTCTTATTTTTTTCACAGCTTAATTGCTCTATGCCTTTATTTTGTGTGTGTGTTAGTTCCTCAGTCGTATCCAATCCTTTGCAGCCCCATGGACTGTAACCCGCCAGGTTCCTCTGTTCGTGGGATTTCCCAGACAAGAATACTGGAGTGGGTAGCCTTTCCCTTCTACAGGGGAGCTTCCTGACTCAGGGATTGAATCCAGGTCTCCTGCATTTCAGGCAGATTCTGTACCATCTGAGCCACCACGGAAGCCCATGCCTTTATTAGCTAATATTAATAAAGCAAAAAGGGGACAAAATTTCAAAAACACTTTATATAGTTTTACAAGACATATGGCAGGGAAAGACATGACTAAGAAGGACCAATAGTATCCTAGGGTCTCAGTGGATACATTCCTGGGGGAGGTGGGCCTCTAATTTCTGGTGGAGGAGGTCTCATTCCTGGATGGAAAATGCCTAATGGTGTCACTCAAGTAGGGGAAAGCCCAGTGGATGGGCCCATGGGTGGTCTTATACCATTAGAGAAGCCATAATGCCATGCAATCCATCCCCAGTTCAAAAGAGTCCATAGTCTTTCATTAAAAACCAGTATCCAAAAATGGGAAATATATCCCATAAGTACTTAGGCTGAGTCTTAATTCAGTACCTTCAGAGTAATTTTAGCCATCACTTCCTCACAATGATACAATCTCTTTACAACCCATACTTATTCATGGGCCTAGGCCCTCTGTGGGCCTAGTTTTCTCACTTTTAAAATGAGGGTAATGGTAGTAAAATATGACACATACACAGGTAATGACCCTTGTCAAAATGTAGGAACAGGGTTTACCCATCCGAGGGACCCTTCCTGTTCAGAGAGAGCGTGGTTTCAGGATGTGCAGCTGCTGACAAAAGGGGGCAAATAAAGTCATTGCAGGTGGGTCCTGTTATGCATTGTTTAATCATGTTTACTTGGAATTCACTCGGCTGTTTCAAGAAAGAGACTTGGTCATACAGATGTCCTTATGCTCTTATTTTTGTTTTCTTGACACTAATATTTAGTGAAATGAAAGTGACTCAAATGAAATGTGATTGAGGAAGGAAGAAGGATGGAAGTGAAACTTGTCAGTTACATTCTGAAGCCCTCATTTTGATTTGACTTCCACATGGGAATCAGAATTCAGTATGTTCAGTTACAAAATAAGTGTATAAACATTGGAATCTTTCCTACAGATGGTTGTGTTCAGCTGGGGAAAAAAATAGTGGAAATATTTTTGCAATAGCAAAACTAAATATTAAACACCAATGAGTAAATTTAAGGAATACAAAGGCCTGCATGAAGAATAAATACTCTGCAACTTTACTCAGAAGCGTAAAGCATACATTTATATGAAGAGACACACTTTATTTATGGATGAGAAGATTCATTATTATAAAGGCATCAATTCCCTAATTCATTTATAAATTTAATGTGAAACTTTCCACAGTATTTTTCCTGGACCTATTCAAAATAATTTTAAACATCAATTTTTTAGACTAAAGTTATAAGAATAACCAATATAATTTTAGCAAGACAGGAGAATATGGTAAAGGAAGGATTTGTCTAATCAGTTGTTTAACAAAACACATTAAAAGGTACAATACTTAAAGTATAGTAAGTAAGACTGCTAGTCATAACCCCCAACATTTATTTTATGGCCTGCTAAGGCTCATGAACTGCAGTGTGAAAAACACTGGTTTACGGATATTTAAAATGGGCAATTTGGTTAAATATAGTATACCCATAATGCATACAGCTATTAAAAATAATGTGATAGAACTATATTTATTGGCATGGAAAGGTGTTGACAACATATTGGTAACTTAAACCTACTAGAATTAATCCACTTTGAAAGAACAACAAAAATACATGCAGAGAAAAAAAAATATGAACAGATAAGTGACTATATGTTAACAAAGGTTATAGCCCATTTGTCTTTAGCTTAAACCTTTTTTCCAATTTTTTGCTATTGTAAATAACAGTATAAATACTAACTTTATAAAAAAAACATGTTTTGAAATTTCAAATGATGCTTTTGGGATAGGTTCCTAGAAATAGAATTACCATAATATACATTTTTAAGGTTATATTGTAAAATTATTTTCACAAAGGGTTGCAGCAATTTTCATTCCTATCAGCAATATGTGAACCAACATGTCCTTTTAATCATATTCATGTTAAGCACCTCATTTTAAAGACTAATAAATACAAAATTCTAAATATATGTATTTGCTATTTAGATACGCTAAATTATTTTCACTGTAGTTTTAATTTGTATTTCTTTTATTTCCAGTGAGGTTAATCACTTTTCCACACATCAGTTATTTGTATTTCCTCTTTTGTGTATTATTGCAAATGCTTTCTGCCATTTCGAGTAAGAATGAACATTCACACCATGATGACTGCTATGACTCAATTCTTTTTTTAATTTTAATTTTATTCAAGTATAGTTGATTATATGTTTGTTAGTGTCAGGTATACAGCAAAGTGATTCAATTATACACATACACATATTCATTGTTTTTTTAATTCTTTCATAAGCTATACAGAATAGTGAGTAGAGTTCCCAGTGCTATTTACTTGTCATTTACTATGACTTGACTCTTTTTGTTTATAGAGAATATATTATTCTATAACCCCATATCAAAACTCAGGGTCTAAAATCTTCTCCCATCTAAAGTCCTACCTCATCATATGAAAAGTTTTATATTATCTAGGGACCTATATGTTCTACAAATTTATTAAAATCATTCATTGCCATAGATATTTTTCATCCACTCTTGACTTGTTGTTGTTGTTCATTCACTAAGTCATGTCCGACTCTTTGTGACCTCGTGGACTGCAGCATGCCAGGCTTCCCTGTCCTTCACTATCTCCCAGAATTTGCTCAAATTCACCTCCATTGAGTTGGTGATGCTATCTGACCATCTCATCTGCCACCCTCTTCTCCTTTTGCCTTCAATCTTTCCCAGCATCAGGGTCTTTTACAATGAGTCAGCTCTTTGCATCAGGTGGCCAAAGTATTGGAGCTTCAGCATCAATCCTTCCAATGAATATTCAGAATTGATTTCCTTTAGGATTGACTGGTTTGATCTCCTTGCAGTTTGATCTTGATACTTCTAACATAATGGCTTTTATTTAGTTAGTTAGTTTTGAACTTTTTTTTGTATTGGGGTATAGCCAATTAACAGCACTGTGATAGTTTCAGGTGGACAGCAAAGGGACTCAGCCACACATATACATGTATCTGTCCTCCCCCAAATCCCTCTCCTATCCAGGCTGCCACATAACATTGAGCAGAGTTCCATGTGCTATACAATAGTTCCCTGTTGGTTATCCATTTTATATATAGCAATGTGTACATGATCATCCCAAACTCCCTAACTGTCCCTTCCCCAGCAACCGTAAGTTTGCTTTCTGAGTCTCTTTCTGTTTTGTAAGTAAGTTCATTTGTATCATTTCCTTTTAGATTACACTTACAAGGGATGTCATATGATATTTCTCCTTCTCTGTCTAACTTACTTCACTCAGTGTGATACTCTCTAGGTCCATCCATGTTGCTGCAAATGTCATTCTTTCACTCTTTTTAAAATTTACATTTCTTTTTTCCCCTCTAAAAGTGCCTCCCAAAGTAATTTTAACTAATATGTTGGGCCATTACTTTACAAATTTTATTTACACAGCATAAAATCCCCCTGTGAACAACATTAAACAAAGTTGTTTAGAAAAAAATTGTGTCCAGTAGACCTAAAAAAGTTAAATAAGCTTATTGAGCTGGAACTAATTCTTGGTCTATTTTTAGCAATCAGTAGAGCTATGGTCAGAGAAGGCGATGGCACCCCACTCCAGTACTCTTGCCTGGAAAATCCCATGGACGGAGGAGCCTGGTAGACTGCAGTCCATGGGGTCGCAAAAAGTCGGACACGACAGAGCGACTTCACTTTCACTTTTCACTTTCATGCATTGGAGAAGGAAATGGCAACCCACTCCAGTGTTCTTGCCTGGAGAATCCCAGGGACAGGGGAGCCTGGTGGGCTACCATCTATGGGGTCGCACAGAGTCAGACACGACTGAAGTGACTTAGCAGCAGCAGCAGAGCTATGGTGGAACTTTCAGGACATACTTGTAGAGCCATAGTAAAGACAGTCATTATTGTATTTTCATGAGTTGGGTATTTCATCACGTAAAAGCATTTTAGATCAGAGTTTTTCAATCTGTGAGTAGGTAATGAAATCAGTTAAGTGGGTTAGACTGACTTTTCTTTTTTCATGAAATGAAATTGAAGGGAAAACAAAGGGAAAAACAAGAAAAGAGTATTGCATGTAATAAAGGTTAGTGTTAACTTCATGTGATGGGCCAGGTTGCTGTGTCAAATGTATCCTATTATGGGCTGTGTCACATAGGTATAAAAGCTCAAGACTATAGATAATAGCCAGTGTTCTTCTCACTAAGAAAAATCCTTAATTACCTATATCCTTACTTCAACAATTACTCTCCATTAACATAGTCCTTCTAAATTGTTTTATTGCTAAAATTTTTATTGGAGTATAGTTGATTTACAATGATATGTTAGTTTCAGGCATACAGCTAAGTGAATCCGTTATACATACACGTAGATATCCCCCCTTTTAAGATTCTTTTCCCATACAGGCCATTACAGAGTGTTAAGAGGAGTTCCCTGTGCTATACAGTTCAGTTCAATCTCTCAGTCGTGTCCGACTCTTTGCAACCCCATGAATCACAGCACACCAGGCCTCCCTGTCCCACCAACTCCCAGAGTTTACCCAAACCCATGTCCATCGAGTCGGTAATGCCATCCAACCATCTCATCCTCTATCGTCCCCTTCTCCTCCTGCCCCCAATCCTTCCCAGCATTAGGGTCTTTTCCAATGAGTCCACTCTTCACACGAGGTGGCCAAAGTATTAGAGTTTCAGCTTCAACATCAGTCCTTCCAATGAACACCCAGGACTGATCTCCTTTGGGATGGACTGGCTGGATCTCCTTGCAGTCCAAGGGACTCTCAAGAGTCTTCTCCAAAACCACAGTTCAAAAGCATCAATTCTTCGGTGCTCAGCTTTCTTCACCGTCCAACTCTCACGTCCATACATGACCCCTGGAAAAACCATAGCCTTGACTAGACAGACCTTTGTTGACAAAGTAATGTCTCTGCTTTTAAATATGCTATCTAGGTTGGTCATAACCTTCCTTCCAAGGAGTAAGCGTCTTTTAATATCATGGCTGCAATCACCATCAGCAGTGATTTTGGAGCCCAAAAAAATAAAGTCTGACACTGTTTCCACTGTTTCCCTATCTGTTTCCCATGAAGTGATGGGACCAGATGCCATGATCTTAGTTTTCTGAACATTGAGCTTTAAGCCAACTTTTTCACTCTCCTCTTTCACTTTCATCAAGAGGCTCTTTAGTTCTTCTTCACTTTCTGCCATAAGGGTGGTGTCATCTGCATATCTGAGGTTATTGATAATTCTCCTGGCAATCTTGATTCCATCTTGTGTTTCTTCCAGCCCAGTGTTTCTCATGATGTGCTCTGTATATAAGTTAAATAAGCAGGGTGACAATATACAGCCTTGATGCACTCCTTTTCCTATTTGGAACCAGTCTGTTGTCCCATGTCCTGTGCTATACAGTAGGTCCGTATTAGTTATCTGTGTTATACACAGTGGTGTGTATAAATGTCTATCCCAATCTTCCAATTTATGCCTCCTTCCCTTACCCCCTGGTAACCATAAGTTTATTTTCTGCAATCTGTAACTCTATTTCTGCTTAGTAACTTAAATTTGTTTTAAAGGGGGTTATTCATTTGCTGTTATCACATGTTAGGCGTTGTTCTAGGCACTGAGGATGTAGTGGTAATACTGAGATCCATACTCTCACAGAGGTCCTATAAAACAGAAGAAAGGTGATGTACAGCATCAGTGGTTCTATAAGTAGCATAACAAGAAGGAGCTTAAAGGGAATGCGAATGACTCAGGTTCAACTTTAGAAAGGATGGTAGCGGAAGGCATTGCTGAGAAGGCAACATCTGAACAGAGTTCAATATTTAATTTTTTAATCTGGCATTTTAAATGTTATTTTAAATCTAAATGGGCATCTTCATAAATAATAGTGGACAATTACTGAGATTAAAATATATATAATCTATTTAATACCCTATTATGATATTTAAATTTTTGTTCATTTATATATTTAGCAATATTTACAAACCGAGAAAAATAAAAACTTCATTCCTGCTCTCAAAAAATGTCCAGTCTACTAGGGTATTTACGCAAAGGAAATAGGCGAAGACATTTGTGACAAGTGACAAGTGCTTTGTGACAAGTCGTGACAAGTGCTTTTGATTTCCCCCAGTACTGGATTAGACATCACCTGCACTGAAAAAAATTACAGAAGGTTAGAGAATGTTTACACATGTGTTTCCATTAAATTTAAGTTAAATCTACCTATAATTCTTTATCTTAGGTTTCCCTCTCTCTGTTTACTAAGAAGGGCAGAGGCATGTTTTTTACTTGGAGGGACTGTTGCTTCATAACCTGGAGACTGTGGAAGTTTATGCTGCAGAACTACATTCTACCTGTTAGGATGTCGTTGCAGAGAATTGTGTTTCTTCACTTGAGGTTGTAAAGTGTTTGTCACAGGAGGTTAAACTAGCTCACCAACCTTGTGATAATTAACCTGTAAGACCTCAAGGATGCCGTTAAAATTAACTCAACCAGGATAAAAGACTGGTTTTTCTGGTAGGAAAACATCTAAGGCTTTTTCCTCCTTGCTCTGATTATGCAAATAAAACTAAATGGGTAAACCTAAAGCAATTAATTTTAAGCACAACTCCAAATCTCATTCTTCCTCCAAAGTCAGCACACAAGGTGTAGTGGAGAAGTCCCTCATTCCAGATCAAAGGAGCTGAATACTGCGACACCTGGGCACTAGAACAGGCAAGTTTCAGGAACTGAAAGTCATTCAGAAGCAAAGCTTCTGGGTGAAGATGGCAGACTGAATAGAGGCCTGTGATTTTCCTCCCCAACCCATACTGAATCTACCGTTGCAAAATGCTCCAGAAATGCCATTTCATAACCACCACCAACAAACTTTTACTTAAAGCATTTAGACAAAAAAAATATGACACTGAAAGATGAAATTCCCAGGTCAGTAGGTACCCAATATGCTACTGGAGAAGAGTGGAGAAATAGCTCCAGAAGAAATGAACAGGCTGAGTCAAAAAGTGGAAACAAAGCCCAGTTGTGGGTGTGTCTGGTGGTGAAAGTAAAGTCCAATGTTGTAAAGAACAATATTGCATAGGAACCTAGAATGTTAGATCCATGAATCAAGGTAAATTGTACGCGGTCAAACAGGAGATGGCAAGAATGAACATCAACATTTGAGGAATCAGTGAACTAATATGGACTGGAATGAGTGAATTTAATTCCCATGACCACTATATCTACTACTGCAGGCAAGAATTCCTTAGAAGAAATGGAGTAGCCCTCATAGTCAACAAAGGAGTCTGAAAAGGAGTACTTGGGTGCAATAACAGAAACAACAGAATGATCTCAGAAACAAACAACAGAATGTTTCCAAGGCAAGCCATTCAATATCCCATTAATCCAAGTCTATGCCCCAACCACTAACGCCAAAGAAGCTGAAGTTGAACAATTCTATGAAGACCTACATGAACTTCTAGAACTAACACCCCAAAAAAGATATCCTTTTCATCATAGGGGACCAGAATGCAAAAGTAGGAGGTCAAGAGATACCTAGAGTAACAGGCAAGTTTGGCCTTGGAGTACAAAATGAAGCAGGGCAAAGGCTAACAGAGTTTTGCCAAGAGAACACACCAGTCAAACACTCTCTTCCAGCAACACAAGAGATGATTCTACACATGGACGTCACCAGATGGTCAATACTGAAATCAGATTGACTATATTCTTTGCAGCCAAAGATGGAGAAGCTCTATACAGTCAGCAAAAACAAGACCAGAAGCTGACTGTGGCTCAGGTCATGAATTCCTTATTGCCAAATTCAGACTTAAATTGAAGAAAGTAGGGAAAAACTGCTAGGCCACTTAGGTATACATGCGTGCGTGCATGCTCAGTCACTTCAGTTGTGTCTGACTCTTTGTAACCCTTTGGAGGTATGACCTAAATCAAATCCCTTACAATTATACAGTGGAAGTGACAAATAGATTCAAGGGATTAAGTCTGACAGACAGAGTGCCTGAAGAACTATGGACAGAGGTTCATAACATTGTACAGGAGGTGGTGATCAAAACAATCCCCAAGAAAAAGAAATGCAAAAAGGCAAGATGGTTGTCTGAGGAAGCCTTACAAATAGCTGAGAAAAGAAGAGAAGAAAAAGGCAAAGGAGAAACAGAAAGATATATGCCTCTGAATGGAGTTTCAAAGAATAACAAAGAGAGATAAGAAAGCCTTCCTGAGTGATCAGTGCAAAGAAATAGAGGAAAACAATAGAACGGGAAAGACTCGAGATCTCTTCAAGAAAATTAGAGATACCAAGGGAACATTTCATGGAAAGATGGGCACAATAAAGGACAGAAACAGTATGGATTAACATAAGCAGAATATATTACGAAGAGGTGGCAAGAATACATAGAAGAACTATAAAAGAAAGATCTTATTGACCCAGATAACCACGATGGTGTGATCACTCATCTAGAGCCAGACATCGTAGAGTGTGAAGTCAAGTGGATCTTAGAAAGCATCACAACGAACAAAGCTAGTGGAGGTGATGGAATTCCAGTTGAGCTATTTCAAATCCTAAAAGATGATGCTGTGAAAGTGCTGCACTCAATATGTCAGCAAATTTGGAAAACTCAGCAGTGGCCACAGGAATGGAAAAGATCAGTCTTCATTCCAATCCCAAAGAATGGCAATGCCAAAAATGTTCAAACTACCACACAATTGCACTCATCTCACACACTAGCAAAGTAATGCTCAAAATCCTCCAAGCCAGGTTTCAACACTATGTGAACCACGAACTTCCAGATGTTCAAGCTGGTTTTAGAAAAGGCAGAGGAACCAGAGATCAAATTGCCAACATCTGTTGGATCATCAAAAGAGCAAGAGAGTTCCAGAAAAACATCTATTTCTGCTTTATTGACTATGCCAAAGCCTTTGACTGTGTGGATCACAATAAACTGTGGAAAATTCTTTAAAGAGATGGGAATACCAGAACACCTGACCTGCCTCCTGAGAAATCTGTATGCAGGTCAGGAAGCAACAGTTAGAACTGGACATGGAACAACAGACTGGTTCCAAATCAGGAAAGGAGTGCATCATGGCTGTATATTGTCACCCTGCTTATTTAACTTATATGCAGAGTATATCATGAGAAACACTGGGCTGGATGAAGCACTAGCTGAACTCAATATTGCCAGGAGAAATATCAATCACCTCAGATATGCAGATGACACCACCCTTATGGCAGAAAGCGAAGAAGTATTAAAGAGCCTCATGATGAAAATGAAAGAGGAGAGTGAAAAAGTTGGCTTAAAACTCAACATTTAGAAAACTAAGATCATGGCATCTGGTCCCATGACTTCATAGCAAATAGATGGGGAAGCAATGGAAACAGTGACAGACTTTATTTTCTTGGGCTCCAAAATCACTGCAGATGGTGACTGCAACCATGAAATTAAAACATGCTTGCTCCTTGGAAGAAAAGCTATGACCAAACTAGACAGCATATTAAAAAGCAGAGACATTACTTTGCCAACAAAAGTCCATCTAGTCAAAGCTATAGTTTTTCCAGTAGTCATGTATGGATGTGAGATTTGGACTATAAAGAAAGTTGAGCACCAAAGATGATGCTTTTGAAATGTGGTGTTGGAGAAGACTCTTGAGAGTCCCTTGGACTGCAAGGAGATCCAACCAGTCCATCCTAAAGGAAATCAGCTCTGAATATTCATTGGAAGGACTGATGCTGAAGCTGAAACTCCACTATTTTGGCCACCTGATGCAAAGAACTGACTCATTTGAAAAGACCTGATGCTGGGAAATATTGAAGGCAGGAGGAGTAGGGGACAACAGAGGATGAGATGGCTGGATGGCATCACTGACTCAATGGACATGAGTTTGAGCAAGCTCCAGGAATTGGTGAAGGACAGGGAAGCCTGGCCTGCTGCAGTCCATGGATCACAAAGAGTGGACACGACTGAGCAACTGAACAGTAACAACAAAATGCTATATATTTTATACACTTGTTTTCTGCTCAATTCTGGGAGCAGAGTTGACATTAGAATGTCAACTCATAGGAAAAAGTACTTTGTCTGTTGTGCTTATTAGCACCCTCAGTTGTGAATAGTAGACTGATTGGAAGTTCAAAAATAAGGCTTTGATCTTCATTCTAGATCTAGGGTGAAATGGCTAGATATTTTGCTCAATCTCCTCTCCCTACCCTCTAACCTCCATATTAGTATTTTCAAATATTTCACTGTGGACTGGTCAGAAATTTCATGAGAAAAGTATTCCTATCTCCTATCATGAGGGTAAAGTTGGGCAAATTATCAGATTCTGGGAGCTGAGTGGAGAGAGAGATCTGGGAGTTTCTCTATTCAGTGTATTTTAAATCAACTTTTTCTCATTGGTTAGTAGATTCATGGGAGAAAATCCATGTCCCAGTTATCTTGGCTCAAGAAATAGAAGTAAAAAACTGATTACGTGTCCTATGCCTTCCCATTCTCTGCCTTCAATGTCTGCCGGTTCCTTTAGCAATCTCTCCTAGGTCCAGTTTATCAAGTTAAGCATGAAGATATGTCTTTCACTTACCTTAAGTCTTTAACAATGCTCTGTGTGAATCTTTGATCTGAGCCTTCCTCACTCATTCTTCCTTGTGTTTCTACTCTCAATGAGCCGCATCTGTTCTTCTTAGTTAGGGCAGGACCTGTTCTATACAGAAGTCTTATTCCTTTACACAAGGCAAGCAGAAGCCTCATACAAGACGGAAGCTGCATATATCTCTAACCAAAGAGAATGAAATGGACAGAAAAGTAAACAGGGAACTAACTAGAAGGCTGGGAGTGCCGTAACAGCATATTTGTATGTTTATGGAAAGTTCACGGAGTTTCTTAATTCTACCACATGTATAGAAAGGTTCCAGCTGAGTTGACATGAGCTTGATGAACTTCACTTCTCTGGGAGGTGATCCTGGCAAGAAAAATGGTCTCAAAATCAAGTCCTTCTTTGCTGAACTCTTCATTAATTCCTCTGGTTCCAAGCTACTGTGCACAGATGAGCTGCAAAGATGAGTCAAGGTCACTATACCAGCATTTACCAGTGGGGACCCTGGAACTCTTAGACTGATGATGCTACCTTCCTTAAACAGTAGCAATATTTTACCTAGTGATGGCTTGACTTGCTTTTTTTAACCTAGCAGCTGAAACACAAATTTGCTGTTGATAATAATGGAGCAATTTTATTCAGTGGGATTCTTTCTGAGGAGAACACTGCACCTATTTTGAGGGAATATGTTGACTAAGGTCTTTCAGGAGTACAAAATAAAAGACTAGCAGCCCATGTGTCCATCAACAGATGAATGAATTGATCAATGAAATGTGGTATGTACATATGATGGAGCCTGTGTACATATGATTCATCCTTAAAAAGGAAGGAAATTCTGACACATGCTACAACATGGATGAAACTTGAGGACATTGTACTAAGCTAACTAAGCTAGTTACACTCCAAAAAAACAAATACTGTGTGATTCCACTTGTATAAGGTATCTAGAGTTGTCAAATTCAGAGAAGAAAGTAGAATAGGGGTTATCGTGGACTGAGGAAGGAGAAAATGGGTTGTTCAATGGGTATAGACTTTCATTTTCACAAAATGAAAAAATCCTGGATATTGGTTATACAACAATGTGAATATATACACTTAACAAGTGAACTGTAAACTTAAAAATGGTTATGGTGGCAAATTTTATGTGAATTTTACCACAACTGAAAATTTTAAAAACCTAATTTAAAAGACCATGAGGGCTTCCCTGGTGGAATCATGGTTAAGAATCTGCCTTGCAATGCGGGGGACACCAGTTAGATCCCTGCTCCTGGAAAATTCCACATATTGTGGAGCAACTAAGCCCATGTGCCACAACTACTGAGCCCACACTTTAGAGTTATGGCAAGCCACAACTACTGAAGTCCACGAGTCCTAGAGCCTGTGCTCCACAAGAGAAGCCATGCAGTGAGAAGCCCACACACAGCAAAGAGTAGCCCCTGCTTGGCACAACTAGAGAAAGCCTGTGCTCAGCATCAAAGACCCAGCGCAGCCAAAATAAAAATAAATAATTTTTTTAGAAAAACAGATGGTGAAACACACTATTTAAAATAACCTAACTTTTTTTTTTTTTTTGCCTCACTGTGTAGCTGTGGGATCTTAGTTCCAGTGACCCCTGCAGTGAAAGGGCAAAGTCTTAACCACTGGACCCCAGGGTGAGTTCCAGAATCTGTGCTTTTTAAATGGTCTCCAAGTATTTATGATGATCAGCCAAGTCTGGTAACCACTAGATGGTAGGAGAAGTATTAAAATATTTGCCTGGGCTAATAAATACTTGAGACTAATATTCTGAAGTGATTTTGAAGTACTTACTAAAAGATTTGCAAGTTTCAATTAGATGACCCTTGTCAGGAGAAACCCTTATACTAGAAAATTGTTTTACAGTTTTATTTTCTTTTACTTAAACATCGCAATTACAAAAACAACTTGATTTCCTTCCTCAGATGTTACAGGTAATCAGTACGCTTAATTGTAAGAACATAATTCTTCTTGCCTATTCTACAATTAGGGAAAGGTAGGTTCAAAATGTCAAGTTCACTTGAACAAATCATACTTAGAAGATCTGAAATAAAAACCTAGGCAAGGCCAGTTTCCTGTGCAGCTGGGCCCCAGGCTTAGAAGAGCACTATGCTGGGGTTAATTCTCTGTTCTTGCCATCTTGAAATTTTTAATAATTTTTTGACAAGGGGTCTCGTATTTTTATTGTGCATTGGGTCCCACAGATTAGTATCTAGTTAATCCAGGACTTGGGTCACTGATTCCAAAATGTGATGCTTAGCTGGGGGAAAGGTCATATGAGTATAGAAGAATTGTCCCTTTTTTTCAAGTTTCAGTATAGCCATTTTATACAAAATTTTCATACTAATTTTGCCATGTAGCATTGCAATGCTAAATACTGAAACTACAATTAATTTAAAGAGAGGCTAGAGCACATTAAAGTTACATCCAAGATTCAAACGGAAATCCTCACAAAGACGGATATAATTTTCTCATAAATATTTACAAGTTTCAAACTGATAGACATTAGTCACTCCATTTATCTTACTGTTTCCTTATGAAAGAGGTCCATCCAGTGTCTCTATCTTATTGAAAATCTGTGAAGCTAATGAAGAAAGAATCCAAGAATGCCAAAACTAAATGTTTCCAAGAATGAATCATTTGTTCATTCATATGTTAAAGAAAATGTGACCTTTTTTTTCTAGTTTTACAAGGCCAACACCTATTGGAAACACAAATTCTTACATTTACTGATTCAGACAAGTCTCAAAAGCCGTAAAAAGGCCATTCGTGTAAATGAACAAAGAATGTATTGATATGTTTATCTGAGACTTATTTCCAGAATCCTTTCCAAATCAGTAGAGTAACGTTTACATTTATATTGGTATGTTTTAGTGAAATTTATAAACCCTGAGGCTAACTGACTTTTGCTTATAGAGATATTAACTGATATCAGGAGAGAAAACCAGGGATATGGCAGAATGAAATGTTAGTGCATTTATATATTAAACCTGATCATCTTTTCTCACCAGAAATCACTATAGAGTCAGCTTTCCCAGAAGGCACTGAGATCTGAAGTCTGTGTTTCATTTCTTTGCTATCCCTTAGGCACTTGCATGGTGTTCACGTATAGAAAATACTCAGTGAAACTTTTCTTCACCCTCTTTCCAATTCTGGCCTCTGGAGGGATGAACTTCCTCCCTTCTTCTACTTTTTCATCTGTTTCTGTCCTGATAGGGTCATGCCTCCATGTAGCCAGCTCTTAATCTCTCTCACACTTCCAGTATAATTTACTTGTTTTTGGTCCCATTCCTTCTGATTCCCAAAATGAAAATAATCTGATTACTAACTCAGGCTTATATTTCAATGAATTCATGTTTTAACAAGGTAGCATGACACTTCTCTTCTCCTTTTATAGTAACAATGATATTTCAAGACAGTGGTTCATGAGTGACTTTGAAAGTTGGAATTTCTGGCTAGGCAATTGAGATTTTGAAATACCCTTGAGTCTCATAATTTATTACATGGCATTCTGTTGACAGGACTGGATTGGCTTTTTCTGAAATATGTTTTATTTGTTTCTTTATTTGATCATCAAACATTGACCAAGGACTTACATAGACTGTGTCGGGACACACTACATGGAACAAAGTGACCAAGTCCCTATTCTCATGGAGCTTATGTTCTAGGCATGTGGGGAGGAAATCTGTAGACAAATAATAAAATATTTGGTAATAATAAGTGCTGTGATAAAAATAAGACATAGAAATGACTATTTAGGGTGTGGGCTGGAAGCTACAGCTGAGTGGTCAAAGAAGGATTCTCTGGAGAGATGATATTGATGTCGAGACCCTAATGAAGGAACCAGACATGGGATGGTCTGGAAAAAGAACATATCTGTACATGGAAATGCTAGTGCAAAGGCCCTAAGATGAGAGACAACTCTGTGTGTTCAAGGTGGTTATGGCTGGAATGTAGGATGATGCAGGGAGATGGAGTGGGAAGAGCTATGCAGGGGCCAGTTCATGTTGGGTCTTAGAGGACAGGAAAAGGCTTCAGGTTTGAATCTGACTGTGACTGGAAGCCACTGGAGCATTTTAAGCAGAGGGATGATATATTCTGCTTATGTTTTAAAACAACGCCTCCGGCATTTGCATTGTGACTATAGTGTCAGAGAGGAGGCACGGAGGACAGTTAGGACAGAGCTGATGGTGGCTTGGGCCAGGATGGCACCAGTGAGGGGTGTCAGTAGCAGAGTCAGCGTGTATCTTGGAGATAGAGTCAGCATAACTTAAGGATGTATTCCACATGGTGAGGAAGAAAGGGAAGAGACAAGTCAAGAATGACTCCCGGGATTTTGGTTTGAATAATTGATTGTACTGTGGTGTCATTATCTGAGGTGGAAAACCTGGGTGGAGGAGGGAGTTTGGTGAAACAGGTTCAGGAGGGAGAAATGAAGAGCTGTTTTTAGAAAGTGTTGAGCTTGCGATGTCTGTTAAACATCCAAGTAGAACTGTCAGGTGAACATTTGGATAGTAAGTCCGGGGCACATAGGAGAAGTCAGGGATAAAATTTTAAATTTGAGAGTCATGACCTATAGATGGAAGGTAAAACCATGGGTCAGGATGAGATTATCTGAGGGAGGGCAAATGAAGAAGATGAGGAATCAAGAATGCCACCACTTAAAAAAAATACAACAAACTAGTGAATATAACAAAAAAGAAGCTGACTCACAGATATAGAGAACAAACTAGTGATTACCAGTAGGGAGAGGGAAGGGGGAGGGGCATTATAGGGTAGGGGTATAAGAAGTACAAACTATTAGGTATAAAATAAACTACAAGGATATACTGTACAACATGGGAAATATAACCAATGTTTTCTGATAACTATAAATGGAGTACAACCTTTTGAAACGTGAATCACTACATTATACACATGTAACATATAATACTGTCCAGCAACTACACACACAGACACACAGAATGCCATCACTTAGAGGATAAGCAGAGAAGTTAGCAAAGGAGCCATTGAGAAGGATAAAGATCTGGACTATGTGTGGCCCAGAAGCCAAGAGAGAGTCATGTTTCATGGAGAGGGAGCGTGGACTCTGCTGGTGCAGATGAGAGGCTGCATAAGATGCAGACAGATGTGTGGTCATTGGAAGGCTTTGGCAACCTTGACAAGGCAGGTTCAGAGCAATGGGAACATAGTGAGGGGAATTGAAGAAATATATGCCATATTTTTCCAGGTTGGGCAATACTGCTAAAGCTGTGCTGGAGCACACGATTGTCTCCCAAAGGTTTTTTATTTTTCTAAACTATGTGACACATAGAAAATACACGGAAAAAAATGTTGTGAAGTTTTTATTGCCACCTACATAGCTCATAAATCTTGAAATGCCATGAAGGAACTCCTAAATAACTAGCATTAATAAATTTATGGGGTAGCTCTCCAAGACATCATGAAGGAATAACTAATAAAAGCAATTGTAAAAAGTCTAACAAAAATAGAAAACCTGACTAGGAATCACTCATGCCTGGTGAATTTCTATGTTGTAATGCTAACAAAGCTACTATAAACATAGAGTATTGACTTCTGTGGTTAAGGCATTTGTAGTATAACAATTCCCACAACTAGCAAAGCATTGGACAGAATTGTGACAGGCTTTTATTACACTTGTCACAGAGTGCTGCTGAAATCATAGAGAAGGGACTGTATTGCTGGGGAAGGAGACACAGAGATGAGTCATAAGTGATCTCTGCTTCAAAAAAGCTAACAAGGACTCTCTCTACCATCTGGCCACCAGCACCACAAAGGCAGAGACTCAGTCTCTCTGGATTACCACTGTAAGCCAACACCCAGATGCAGAAGGCACTTGTCTCAGTCTGTTTGGGCTGCTATAACAAAATGCCGTGGACTGGTTGGCTTGTAAACAACAGAAATTTCTCACAGTTCTGGAGGCTGGGAAGTTCAGGATCATGGCACTGGCAGATTTGGTATTTGGCAAGGGCTTCCTGGTGAATGGGCTTCCCTGGTGGCTCAGATGGTAGAGAATCCACCCGCAATGTAGGAGACCTGGGTTAAATTCCTGGGTTGGGAAGGTCACATGGAGGAGGGCATGGCAACCCACTCCAGTATTCTTGCCTGAAGAATCCCATGAACAGAGGAGACAAGCAGGTAACAGTCCATGGAGTGGCAAAGTCAGACACGACTGAGTGACTTTCACTTTCCTGGTAAATAGACAGCCGTCTTCTTGCCGTGTCCTCCCATGGCTGAAGGGGCTGGGGAGCTCTGTGGGGTCTCTTTCATAAAAGCATCAATACCATCCATAAGGGCTCCATCCTCATGACCTAAGTACCTCCTAAAGACTCCACTGCTTGATTCCACTACCTTGGACATTAGGTTTTGAAGGTATGAATTTTGAAGGGACTGAGACATTTGAACCAGAGCAGTGCCCAAGCTAATACAAGACAGTATTTGTGAATAAATAAACTCAAAGTAGAGAAAGAAAGGTATATCTGGTCCATAGTAGGTGTGCAATGAATATTTATTGAACAGGTACCTTGGGATACACTACAAAATAAATAAGAAAAACAAAGGAATATAGGACTAGAACTGTCTGAAAAAATTCTTGAAAAGACTGTGACTTCTGAAATAGGACTTGAAGGCTAGATTAACAAATAGAATTAGAAGGAAGGATATTCCAGGCATAGAAACAAGAAAGAACTGCTTCTGTAAGATTTTTAACTGCAAAAGGAGATCCTATAAAGAGAAAAGAAAAGAGAAAATATAGACATGTTGGAAAAGGCTCTTTATTACCTGATCGTGTGATGTGTACTGTTTTGAGTTTATTATCTAATGTTGAGTCAGATATTCTGAAGGACAATTTGCATCAATGTCCTGGGCTGGGTCCCACAATAATAACTTGTAGAAAAAGCTGTTTTCTAGGAACAGATACCTACCTTCTTGGCGTGACCATATCTTCTTGAGAAATAGTAGTTTGGGTTAGATCACCTGTAAATTTTGGATGAAGAGATAATCAGCCATTCAACCTCGGGTAACACAGGGAGCAGAGGTCTTTCTTTTGACCCTCCTGTAAGCACAGCACAGGTGTATAAGGTCAGCCACTAGTGGGTTTCTGCCCTACTTGCTCTCATGGGGAAGAAGACAGACCTCAAGACCCCTGCAGGACTCACTGACAAGATGCAGCCTCTGTGGAATCTCGCCTGGTCCATCCTCCTCCCAACAATTTGGAGAAGGTGTGAAAAGATTATAAATAGGACAAACTGCAGAAACATCTCTCTTCCCTCTCTCCAGCCAGTGCTCTACCTCAGAAATGTCCCAGGTGTGTGTTTGGAAGAGAGGAGAGTAGGGGGCAGAGACAGCTTCATGACTGTGAGACCTGCACCAGTGAGACCAAGTGAGACCAGCACTGGGTTTAACACTGTGGTTTCAGTGTCTCAAAATTCTTAATGATTTTTGAACGTGGAACCTCACATCTCCATGTTGCCCTGGGCCCCACAAATTGTGTAGCCCTACCTGGAGATGGGAACTGGCAAGAAGTAGCTTTCAGGGAAAAGCAAGTTCAGGCCTGACTCTCACCTGGACCTTAATCTGGTACACTTTCTGGTCAAGTTCTTTCTTCTCCAAAGTCCTCCCAACATCAGAACAAAGGAGCCTTGGAAGACCCACTGACCTGGGTCTGAGGGATCTGAGGGAAGAACAAGAAAAAGCTCTCTTCAATGGTGACATTTCTTTGAAGGCTAATTTTCCCCTAAAACCAAAACAGTGATATTTGCATTCTGTCCCATAATATATCTGTGGGATACATTTTTTAAAATGGCAAAACCACTACAATGTTGTAAAGTAATTAGCCTCCAATTAAAATAAATAAATTTATATTTAAAAAATAAATTTTAAAAAATCTTTTTTTTTTTCTTAATGTTCTTTTCTTTTTTCTTTTTGGGTGTGCCACATGACATACAGAATCTTAGTTCTCCAACCAGGGATGGAACCCATGCCCCCTGCATTGGAAACACAGAGTTCTGACCACTGGACCACCAAGGAAGTCTGGATACGTTTTTAAAATAATATAGGATTTGCCCCCAGAAATAATCTTTAAGTGAGTGGTGTTGGAGAAGACTCTTGAAAGTCCCTTGAACTGCAAGGAGATCAAACCAGTCCATCCTAAAGGAAATCAGTCCTGAATATTCATTGGAAGGACTGATGCTGAAGCTGAAGCTCCAATACTTTGGCCACCTGATGCGAAGAACTGACTCATTGGAAAAGGTCCTGATGCTGAGAAAGACTTAGGGCAGGAGGAGAAGGGGACAACAGAGGATGAGATGGTTGGATGCCATGACTGACTTGATGGACATGAGTTTGAACAAGCTCTGGGAGTTGGTGATGGACAGGGAAGCCTGGTGTGCTGTAGTCCATGGGTCGCAAAGAGTCTGACATGACTGAGCGACATGTCAAGAAGGTACACTTTCTTGATGATCTGGATGTGAAGTTCTCTGCCCCCGCCCAATCACCTCCAATGCAATGACAATAATCAGGCACACAGGTCTAGGAGAGACAAGATAAAGGTCCAATTAAGTCAGCACCCACTCACAGACTCCAACTTCTTTTCTCTCCTCACATAGTTCTCCCGTGGCCTTCATATGATGTAACTCACTATGTCTTGTTCCTTTTTTCTCCCCTTCTTTCTTTCCCTCTTGTTATAAAAAAAAGTCACATTTGCAACAACACGGATGAATCTAAAGGGTATTATGCCAAGTGAAATAAGTCAAACAGAGAAAGACAAATTTTGCATAATTTCACTTATAGGTTGAACTTTAAAAACCAAAGAAACAAGCAAACAAAACAAAATGAACACAGACTTATAGATACAGAGAACAAATGGTGATTGCTTGGAAGGGAGTGGGGTGGGAAGTGGGCAAAATAGGTGAAAGAGGTTAAGAGATACAAACTTCCAGTTATATAATATTTAAGTCATGCGTTCATGCTAAGTCACTTCAGTTGTGTCCGACTCTGCAACACTATGGACTGCAGCCTTCCAGGCTCCTTTGTCTATAGGATTCTTCAGGCAAGAATACTGGAGTGGGTTGCCATGCCCTCCTCCAGGGATAATATATAAGTCATAGGGAGTTAATATACAGCATAAGGAACATGGTCAATAGTATTGTTATAACTTTGTGTGGGGGCAATTTGTTACTAGACTTATCATGGTGATCATTTCATAATGTATACAAATTTCAGATCATTATTTACTACACCTGAAACTAATATAATATTGTATATCAACTATATTTCAATTTCAAAACACCTCAACATTTGCTAGAACACAGTCCTAACATTACTTTTGACTATACAATATTTCACTCCCGATCTAGGGGCACTCTCACTGCCAGACCAGTTGGCTTCTGAATGGGCCTCCTGGTTTCTGGTGGTACTCCACTCTCCTCGGCACTGCCTGCCTCCCACTCTCCATCCCTCTGCTCTGGACACAAAGTCCACTGGTGGTAAAGGGCAGGAGGGCCAACATTTGGCATACGCGATATGAACTCTGATGGTGATAACAGTTATCAGACTCTGGTTGGATGGCATCACCGACTCAATGGACATGAGTTTGAGCAAACTCCAGGAGAAAGTGAAGGACAGGGGAGCCTGATGTGCTACAATTATCAGACTCTGGTTGGATGGCATCACCGACTCAAAGGACATGAGTTTGAGCAAACTCCAGGAGAAAGTGAAGGACAGGGGAGACTGGTGTGTTGCAAAGAGCTCGACACAACTTAGCGACTGAACAACAACAACTCTGATATTTACCTCTTAGGTTTGCTTACACAATGCCCTCTTCTTAGATGGCTCAAGGGCTTCTAACTGCCTTCATATCTCAGTTTAGATGCCATCTCCTCTGGGTATCCTTCCTGGATATACCCCACCCCTGCCCACTACCAGTTATAAGCCGGTCCTCCCATCCTCCTCTTTCCTCTCCTTGTAGCAATACACATCCCACTATACTTAATAATTATTCCAAACTTGTCTGTATCCCCTGCTGAACTCCAAGCAAGATCAAAGCAGGGACTAGCTTGTCTATTCTCCATTGTATTCCCCAAACTTGGCAGCCTTCTCCTCCTGCCACACACACACAAAACTGTTGAATGTTGTTGAAGGCTAGACACTGTTAAGTGATTTTCATTTATTATCTTGTGACAGTCTTAGAAGGCGAGAACTAGTGTTCCCATTTAACGAGTTGGGAAAGTGAGGCTCAGAGAGATTAAGTTGCCCAAGATCACACAGTTAGAAGTGGTGCCATCGTATTGTCAGTCTTTACAGTCTGTATGTTGAAAGTCCTGTGTCAGCTGGAGTTCAATCAGAGAAGTAGCACCACTAAGAATGATACATAGTGAGGGATTTGTTTTAAGGATTAGACTTGAATGGGCAATTGTTGGACCTTGTTAAATGGTCTCTCTAAGGCTACTGCTTCTGTGTCCGGTGCTGGGGCCTGCAGTCTGCAAGGCAGATAGTCAGGAAGGAAAGATGGACATGAAGTGGGAGAGAGCAAGGACAAACAGGAGCCTGTGGGGACTAGCTGGGACCCGCCCGAACAGACTGGGACCCACACTGGTACCCACCAACTTCACGCCTCCAACCTCCATGTGAGAAAGACTTCCATGAGCTTAAGCAGCTTTGTTAGGGGTAAACACACACCTGGCCCAGGGATCATGGAAGCTGAAGGGGGAGATCTGGGAGGATCTGAAGGAGCTATGGGCCCAGCTTCTCTACATCAACCAGGTGAACCAACAAAGAAGGCTGAGCAGCAACAGCTCTGAGACTCTGCCCTGATCTTCTGAGAATAGAAAAAATAGATGCTTCACTCCCATCTGCCAAATCTTGGCAAAACATCTCTTGCAGCGTAGCAACCGAGAACTATGCAGGGAAAGGAGATCTGAGAAATAGGGTTCCAGCTTAGCTTAATTGTCACAATATAAATTTACTTCACTTCAACTCCATGTTGCTTTACTGTTAGAAGTTAAGAAAGAAGATTTCCATTTCCTGAAAGCCAATATTTATAACATTAATATATTGTACAATATTATGCAGTATGGGCTTCCCAGGTGGCGCCAGTGGTAAAGAACCTGCCTGCCGATGCAGGAGACCTAAGATACACAGGTTCGATCCCTGGGTTGGGAAGATTCCCTGGAGGAGGTCATGGAAACCCACTCCAGTATTCTTGCCTGAAGAATCACATGGACAGAGGAGCCTGGCGGTCCATAGGGTTGCAAAGAGCCAGACACAACTGAAGTAACTTAGCACACACATGAAGTATATTAATGCCCTTAGTAATTATTTTCATGCCGGTTGCTTCCCATGATTCTGAAGCAAGAGTGGGCTTGCCTAGGTCAGCTATCTAATTTCATGCATAGTTTTTCTGGGACCATCCAAACTGTACTTGCAGTAGCTTTTCTGGCTGAGTGGCTCTCCCAAAGCAGTTCTGCATGTTCTGCAGAATGGAATGTGTTCATGCTTGATTTAATCAAAGAGGAACCTGTTCTCATAGCACAGCAATCAGAAATTTGGAATTGTGAAAACCTAGAGGGTTGGAACGGGCACTTATCTATTCTGTGCACTAATTATTCACTTTAGTATATGTGCCTCTATTGCCCTCTGGGGAGCCAGACCGTTCTCTACTCTTTTAGTCCATCTGGTTTAGGAGCAGCTGTCTCCACCTTCACTCCAGAAGTGAGCAGATGAACAAGGCCACTCATCACCCCTCTTCCTTCTTCCCCAGAGAATAATCATTTAAGATCATGAAACAGGTAGTTTCACACTTCCAGGAAAAACTCCAGAAAATAAATGGTTAGCAGTATTTGTCTGATACCCATATTCTAGCTATTACAGATAGATAATGAAACCTCAGTTTTTTAGGGGCACAAATCAAAGGGACGGTCATAAAACTTAAGTTTCCATATTTCTGTTGATTATGGAAAAGTGAAACAGAAATGACGCATCCATAGTCTGAAGATACTCCCCAACAGGAGTTAAATAAAGGCCTAGCCCTGCAAAAGTGCAGAACCCTTAAAGATTTGGGTCCTATTTGTTTGTTTGTTAGATTCTATTTTGGGTCTTGAGAGCTTGCTTTCAGATACTGTGATATTGTGATTTATAATAAGAAGTATGTATTTGGTCTTCATCAAGTTTCTGGCATAGAGCTCCTAAAACGCTTAGAATGTCCTAAGTGTTGAGAACATAAAGATGTCCCTTGTTATGTAAAATTGAGATGACTTTTGCACCTAACTAGGACTTCCCTGGTGGCTCAGACGGTAAAGCATCTGCCTACAATGCGGGAAACCTGGGTTCAATCCCTGGGTTGGGAAGATCTCCTGGAGAAGGAAATGGCAACCCACTCCAGTATTCTTGCCTGGAAAATCCCATGGACGGAGGAGCCTGGTAGGCTCCAGTCCATGGGGTCGCAAAGAGTCAGACGTGACTGAGCGACTTCACTTTCACTTTTGCACCTAAGGATCAGGACTGGTTCCCAGGAGAACCAACCACTTAATTAGAGAGTTGGAACGTTCCATTCTACCCCATGGGTCAGGGAGGGAAAGAGAATCAATTACCAGTGGCCAATGATTTAATCAATTGTGCCGATGTAATGAAGCCTCCATAAAACTGAAGAGGAGGGGGCTCAAAGAGCTTCTGGGTTGGTGGAGATTTGGGATGAGTGCTCATCTGGAGAGCATGAAAACTCAGGGTCCTTCCCACATACTCTGCTCTAGCCATCTCTTCCATTTGGCTGTTCCTGAGCTGTATTCCTTTATAGTAAACTGGTGATCCAGTAAGTAGAATGTTTCTATGAGTTTTGTGAGCCATTCCAGCAAATTAATTGAATCCAAGGAGGGTGTTGTGGAAACCTCCAATCTATAGCCAGTTGGTGAGAAGCTCAAGTGATAACCTAGATCTGTGATTATCTGATGAAGGGTGTTGTGGGCATAGAAGGATGATGGACCAGTCTTGCAGAACTGAACGCTTTCTTCCTGTCGGAGATGCAGGTAAATCTCGTGTTAGTAATGTAACTGAAGTTGAGTGGTAGGGCCTGAGAGCTCCTTCTTCTCGCCTTCCCATTCCATTTTAATGTTTTTCTTTTTATTAAGTTTCAATAATGTCAGAAATGAATTGAATTGTAAGAGACCCAGTTTGTATCCAGAGAATTGCTTGTTGGGAGGGAGGAAACTCACACAGTTCAGTTCAGTTGCTCAGTTGTGTCCGACTCTTTGCGACCCCATGGACTGCAGCTTGCTAGGCCTCCCTTTCCATCGTCAACTCCTGGAGCTTGCTCAAACGCATGTCTATTAAGTCGGTGATGCCATCCAACCATCTCATCCTCTGTCATCCCCTCCTCCTCCTGCCCTCAATCTTTCCCAGCATCAGGGTCTCTTAAAATTAGTTGGCTCTTCTCACCAAGTGGCCAAAGTATTGGAGCTTCAGCTTCAGCATAAGTCCTTCCAATGAACACCCAGGACTGATCTCCTTTAGGATGGACTAGTTTGATCTCCTTGCAGTGCAAGGGACTCTCAAGAGTCTTCTCCAACACCACAGTTCAAAAGCATCAGTTCTTTGGCGCTCAACTTTCTTTATGATCCAACTCTCACATCCATACATGACTACTGGAAAAACCATAGCTTTCACTAGACAGACCTTTGTCGGCAAAGTAATGTCTCTGCTTTTTAATATGCTGTCTAAGTTTGTCTTAGCTCACACTTTTATGTTGAAATTAGGTGTTCAGAACCCTTTTAGATGGGCAACAGCTATCAGAATTATTTGGAGAGTGGGGGTGCTGATAATAGAAAATATGACAATATAAATGTATAAAACATGAAATGATTCATCATCTCAATATTATTTCTAATGGATGTGAACAAATATAATAAAAACTACATGAGTATATAAAATAAAACACATCATTCTCTTTGTTTGAACCTTCCATTTCTCCATCCTTTAGGTTTTGGGTTAAAAAGACACATTTTGAAAAAGACTTCTCTGACCTTTACTCATGCCCACCAGACCTGATTAGAACCTTCCATTAGTCTGTCTCATAATATCCTGTAATTTTCCTTTTGTGATACACATCAAAATGATCACTGAGTATTTGTGGGTCTCTGTGACTTACACAACACGATAGGAACTCTGTTAGTATGAAGGATATGTTTCTCTTTTCCACTATGGTATTCACAGTGCTTAATGTATTATTAGATGTCAATCATTATTTATTGACAGACTGAATGAATCAATAATTAAGCAATCATGAGGAGACAAGAGAATTTGTTTTGGGTGTTGTCTAAATATATTTAAAATTTGATTTCATGGGGATCATTGTTGAATGGACATGATTTGGGATATTTTCAAAGGATCATTGAAAAGTATATAATTACCCCTGGGCTGCGAAGAAATCAAACCAGTCAATCCTAAAAGAAATCAACTCTGAATACATTGGGAGGACTGTTGCTGAAGCTGAGGCTCCATTTCTTTGGCCACCTGATGCAAAGAGCCGACTCATTGGAAAGATTGAAGGCAAAAAAGAGAAGGGGGCAGCAGAGGATGAGATGGTTAGATAACATCACTGACTCAATGGACATGAATTTGAGCAAACTCCAAGAGATCGTGGAGGACAGAGGAGCCTGGCAGGCTGCTGTCCATGGTTCCGCTGAGATGGACATGATTTAGCAACTGAACAACAATAAGACCTACAACACACACAACATTGTGTAACAATATTATTCCAATAACAAATAAAATTAATTTAATAAAAAAAGAAGGAATGAGAATTTAAAAAGTAGATAATTAGATAGACTTACAAGTATCAACTATAATCAAATAGTCTCACCTTTGTCATTCTGATACATATACATTTTTTTCTTTCTTTTTCCACAACCCCTTTTCTTTTCTTAGCAGATATGGAATATTAACAAAATTGGAGAACCCTTTCTCAAATACACAGTTTATTTTTTCTTAATGAGCCAAAAGATAGTTATTGCTCCACATTTAAAACAAAGCAAGAGAAGAAAATGGAATTCAGTGGTTATACTGTTTCCTAAATAGATATGAGTACATTTATCATCTGCTCTTATGGCAAACAGTTTGATAGTGACCAAACATAATCCAGTAACCCAATGAAATGCTGCTAAATGTTACTGCCTTAGCTTTGGAAATTTGCCTTATTTGGCCCAGGAAGCTTTCTCTTAAATCTATCCTATAAATTAAGTACGGCAGGTAAAGTGAGAATTAGTTTTGCACTCAAAGACCATGCCTTGAAGAGAAAAAGTCACTTCTAACAGTTGCTCCGAACAGTTAATTATCATGAGTGATTAAGATTTATTCCACTATTGGGAATATGTTGAACGAAGCTGGACTGTAGAAATAAAGAAGAAGCAGAAGCAATCTCATATCTTTTGCCTCTTTCTGTCTTGCTTATTTTCACTAGGTGGTAACAGCAATGACAACAATAGCTCCAATTTGGGGCTTATAAAGAATTTATAATATGCCATTGCTTGTGCTAAAAAAAAATGCAAAGCTAAGTGATTACCCTGGAGAAGGAGGAAAGGCTCAGTAACTGGGAAGTGGTACAAGAGGGAATTCTGAAGTAACTGAACCATTTTATATCTTGACCTGGATGGTGGTTGCATGAGCATTTAGCTGTGTACTTCCTTGTGTGCTTGTGTACGTGTCTGTAATACTCAATAAAAGTAACATAAAATACATAAATACATACAATTCAACATTTAGAAGACAATCTAGAAAATTTGAATATTGACTGCATATTAATATATTGAAGAACTCTTATTTTAAAAAATTTACAATGTGCCAGATGCTGTTTTTTATAAGTCCTTTACATATCACAACTCATTTAAAATATGCAACCCTATAAAATCTCTACAAACCTATAAGATTGGTACCATGAGTATTGCAAACACGTACACATTTTACATATAAAGAAGTGAAAACACAGGTTAAATAACATGCTCAAGGTCAAACAGTAAGTGAAAGAGTTAGGGTTTAAACTTGGGTGATCTGGCTCATCTCCTTCATTGCAGGCAGATTCTTTACCACTGAGCCACCAGGGAAGCCCTGGCTCCACAGACAGTTTTTAGCAATTTGCTGTATGGCTTATTATGAATTATATAATGAGGCTCTATCCTCCCTAGAGTAACATTTATAAATCAGCAGGCATATACTGAGCACTGCTCTAGATGCTGTGGAGGGCACAACTCACTCTAATTGGGGTATCTCCCTGAACTAAATTAGATACCTACCACATTTGTTTAGATTTTTCCTGACAGTGGTTCTCAATCAGTGTATTAGGATACCCTGGAGTGTCAGGTCTAAGCTTTGATCTGATTAAAATTTCATTTTACTGTCAGTAGGTAGATAAAATGTTGAGCCAAAAAGGTCATGCTATACAGTGTAGAATGTGGTCCAAACCCCTGAAGATAAGATGTAAGAGGCAGAAAGTAATGTCAAGCCAACTTCCAAGAAAGATCACAGGTTTCTTTGAACATGTGAGATTCTTCAGCGGAGAATTTTGATTGTAGAATGTAAGCTACATAAGGGCAGGGATTTGACCTGTCTTATTCACAGTTGTACTCCCTAGGAGATAGCACAGTGCCTGGCACAGGGTAAGCAATAAATAATTGATAAAAGAATGAATGAATGAAAGAGAGGAAGGGAGGGAGAAAGGAAGGAAAGAAGGAAGGAAGAGTGGGACAGAGCAGCAAACAGGTTTACTCTCACAGTGATGCATGCAGCACTGAAGGGGGACCATGGGAGCGTGATAATGGTGGATACCTTTGTAGTCACTGCTCAGTTCAGTTCAGTTCAGTCGCTCAGTCATGTCCGACTCTTTGCAACCTCATGAACAGCAGCACGCCAGGCCTCCCTGTCCATCACCAACTCCCTGAGTCCACCCAAACCCATGTCCATTGAGTCGATGATGTCATCCAGCCATCTCATCCTCCGTCGTCCCCTTCTCCTCCTGCCCTCAATCTTTCCCAGCATCAGGGTCTTTTCCAATGAGTCAGTTCTTCGCATCAGGTGGCCAAAGTATTGGGGTTTCAGCTTCAACGTCAGTCCTTCCAATGAACACCCAGGACTGATCTCCTTTGGGATGGACTGGCTGGATCTCCTTGCAGTCCAAGGGACTCTCAAGACTCTTCTCCAACACCACAGTTCAAAAGCATCAATTCTGCAGCGCTCAGCTTTCTTTATAATCCAACTCTCACAACCATACATGACCACTGGAAAAACTATAGCCTTGACTAGATGGACCTTTGTTGACAAAGTAATGTCTCTGCTTTTTAATCTGCTGTCTAGGTTGGTCATAACTTTCCTTTCAAGGAGTAAGCGTCTTTTAATTTCATGGCTCCAATCGCCATCTGCAGTGATTTTGGAGCCCAGAAAAATCTATCGTTAAACTCTTTCAGGAGCTATGTTGAATTTTTTATGACTTTGCATTTTTCAGCTCTTTCTCTCTGTGTGCTATCAAAACTTCCAGAATTCAGAAGCTTATCATGAACACAGATGTGTACACAAATCCTTTATAAATGTCCCAAAGGAATGCCAACATGTTTACAATTGTACCTCCAAGATAAAAGCACTATTTTGCTTGGATTTCAATAGAAGCTTGCATAGCAAATAGAAAACACAATCACCATCCCTAATGAAAAGCTTATTAAAAGATGTAATGCTCTCAAAAAATAAAGGAGCAAAACCAAAAACAACAACAAAAAATGTACAGCACAGACCACAGAGTTCTTGTTTCAAACAGAGTGCTTGAGTTGAGCTGCGTTCTTTAAACTTCTGGGTCCCACTGTTTAGACATCACTCTGAGGTTGTCTAGGAGAAGGACAGAATCTTGGACCTTACTGGAAACCATCTAGCTTTCCACTGACAACTTTCATGTCAATGACTAAAAATAGCCATGTTTCCATCCTACAACACTGTAAAGTCACTTATTTTTACCAAGAGTTAACAGATCCAATTTTAGCAGACATAGAGATTTGATTTGGGGGAGCTAGTTTGCAGGAGGTAGGTGCAGGGCTGAGGGAGGGAAGTCAGGCTAACAGTAAATACCCAGCCTCTCTCAGCTATATGGAAAGCAGCAGGCAGTGGAGTCATTGAGTGACATTAATATGAGGTATTATATTCTACAGGTGAAATGCCAAGAAGAATAGTCTTTTTTAAAGAACAGTTTGTGGGGGGTTGTTGCGCTGGGTCTTCTTTGCTGTGAGCAGGCTTTCTCTAGTTGCTGGCGAGCAGGGGCAACTCTTCGTTGCAGTACTCAGGCTTCTTGTTGCAGTGGCTTCCCTGTTGCAGAGCACAAGCTCTAGAACTTGAGGGCTTCAGTAGTTGTGGTGCATGTGGAAATCTTCCCAGGCCAGGGATTGAATGCGTGTCCTCTGCATTGGCAGAAAGGATTCTTAACCACTGGACCACCAGAGAAGTCCAAAGACAATTTTTTAAAGAGCAGTTTTAGGTTTACAACAATATCGAGAAGAAGGAGGTACAGAGATTTCCCATACAGTCTCTGCCCCTAAATGTGCATAACCTCTCCAGTATCAGCATCATTCACTAGAATAGTAAATTTTCTATCAAGAATGAACCTACATTGGCACATCATAGACACCCAACATCCATAGTTTACCTAAGGCTTCACTCTTGGTGTTGTATATTCTAGGGGTTTGAACAAATGTATAATGATGTATATCCATCAGTATAATATCATATAGAGTATTTTTACTGCCCTAAAATCCTAGGTTCTCTGTTTATTCATCCTCCACCCCTCCAAACCCTACCCTGGCAACCACTGATTTTTTCACTGTCTCCATAGTTTGGCCTTTTCCAGAATGTCCTATAGTTTGAATCACATACTGTGTGCCCTTTGCAGATTGGCTTCTTTCTCTTAGTGATATGCATTTAAAGTTCATCTATGTCTTCTATGGCTAGATAGCTCATTTCTTTTTAGCACTGAATAATATTCCACTGTCTAAATGCACAATGGTCTATCCATTCACTTACTGAAGGATAGCTTTGTTGCTTCCAAGTTTTGACAGTTATAAATAAAGCTGCTATAAACATCTTTGTGCAGTTTTTTGTGAGGCCATAAGTTTTCAACTCATTTGGGTAAATACCAAGGAGCAAGACTGCTGAGTTGTATGGTAAGAATATATTAAGTTTTGTAAGAAAACACCAAACTGTCTTCTAAAGTGACTGTACCATTTTGCACTCCCACCAGCTATGTATGAGAGTTCACACCCTCATCAGAATTTAGTGTTATCGGTGATCCTGATTTTGCCCACTCTGACAAGTGTGTAATGATATCTCATTATTGTTTTAATTTACATTTCCATGATGACTTATGATGTGGGGCATCTCTTAATATGCTTATTTGTTGTCTACATCCCTTCTCCTGCAAAGCATCTGTTAAGATCTTTGGCACATTTTAAAATCAGGTTTAAAAAATAAAAACTTGACCTATGTTTACTCTGTATTTTTACTCTGTGTGAGAATTTTTTGAACATTTTGAAATTATACTTTTCACATTTTGTCAGAATACAGTTTGGCCAAATACTTAAAATGCATGTCTAAGAATTGATCCTAAAGAAATAAGGATGTGCTCAAAAATTTAGTTCTAAGACCATTTACTGTGTATAAGGGTAAAGTATCAGAACCAAATGTGCAGCATTAAGGGACTAGTTAATGGCTAAATTTATTTTCAGAATTGTTGTTACTGGGTAAGTGGAATTTGCAGATTTTAAATATTTCTTTACCTTGTTCATATTTTCTTGTGACATTTTTGAAAGAAGGAAAAGCAAGATTGAAGGTCACAAAGTCTAGTTTCACTGGTCTTCCCATTCTTGTTGACAGTTATTGTGGTATTTAACACCTGACTATTGTCACTAGTCACCAGGCTTCCCTGGTGGCTTAGTGATAAAGAATACGCCGGGTTTCCATCCCTGGATGGGGAAGATCTCCTGGAGAAGGAAATGACAACCCAGTCCAGTATTCTTCCCCAGGAAATCCCATGGACATAGGAGCCTGATGGGCTACAGTCTATGGGGTTGCAAAAGAGTTGGACACGACCTAGTGACTAAACAACAATAACAAAAAAATAGTCACTATAATCTTCCCTTCTGCTCTAATCCCTGCCACTATCTCAGGGAATTTCAGAGTCCCTCGACAGAATCGTCCACCTGCTCCCCAAGCTTTTCAAATTCCTTAATATCCCATTTCCAATGTCCTTCTTTGCTTCTGTAATTCACTCCAAAAAAATTTTAGATCTTGTCTTCATTGAGAGTTGTTTATCTCGGACATTTCTGTGCTGTTTGCTCTTTCAGGTGAAAATGGCTTCCTTGTTTTTCTGATGAAAAGAAGCAACACATGTGTAACTGCAAATTGTTTCCAGAAAATACAGAAAGATTTTAAAAGAAAAATCAGAACCTTGCAACTCAAAGCTTACCACTCAGCAGTTTGTAATCTTTTAAACTTTTTCCTAGGACTAGTTTTGTTTGTTTGCTTTCCAAAGTGGGAATTGACTATTCATTTACTTTTACAATCTGCTTTTTGCCACTCAATGACTTATCTTTCCAAGCCAATAAATACAGACCCACATCATCATTAATACGACTGAAAATAATTTATTGTAAAGCTTCAAGGAGATCAAACCAGTCCATCCTAAAGGAAATCAGTCCCAACATTGGAAGGACTGATGCTGAAGCTGAAACTCCAATACTTTGGCCACCTCACACGAAGAACTGACTCATTGGAAAAGACCCTGATGCTGGGAAGGACTGAAGGCAGGAGGAGAAGGGGACAACAGAAGATGAGATGGTTGGATGGCATCACTGACTCAATGGACATGAATTTGAGCAAGCTCTGGGAGTTGGTGATGGACAGGGAAGCCTGGCATGCTGCAGTCCATGGGGTCACAAAGAGCTGGATATGACTGAGCGACTGAACTGAACTGAAGGCTATAATATTCTTCATCTAACCTAAGGTGTCTCAATCTCAACACCAGAATTTGGGGCTGGTAAATTCTTTGTTGTGGGAGGCTGTGTTGTCACTGAAGAATGTTTAGCAGCATTCCTGCCCTCTATCCACTAGATGCCAATAGCACTGTCCTTCTCCCCCACACCGAATCAATCAAAAATATTTCACACCTATTCCCAAATGTCACCTGTTGCCAGTATTAACCCCCAATTGAGAACCACTGATAAAATCAACCTGCTATTGTTTGTTTATCTACTTTGTCACAATTGAAAACAGGTGCTTTCACGGAGCTCAATGTTATGCAGCAGCCTGGATGGGAGGGGATTTTGGGGAGAATGGATACATGCATATGTATGGTGAGTCCCTTTGTTGTGGAATTATCACATTGTCAATCGGCTAGAACCCAATACAAAGTAAAAAGTTAAAAAACAGTGGTGCTTATAAATACCCTAACATATAAACTTAGCACTTCTCCAAACTACTTCTATAGCTTAAGTTTTTATCAGGGAAGTGCCTATTTTAAATTTCGATGTCCATTCCCCAGATTTCCTCCCAGAAATATTGTAGCAATTTATAATACCATTAAAATAGCAGAAATGTCATTTTCCCAGATCCTGTCCATTTCTGGGTACTATCAATTTTTTAATCTTTCTTGGTGATAAGCAAAACAAAGTATTACTTTGCCTTTCTAATGTGTAATTCTTTGATTGCTAAGCAGGTTAGTAGCTTTTACTATGTTTATTGACCATTTGTATTACTGCTTTGGTGAACTGCCTATTAATGTCCTTGCCCATTCTTGATTTTGTAAGGGCTATTAATTCTTCCAGTTTGCAATTTTTTTGGTAACCTTTGAGATTTCCTGAATAAAATGTATACATTTTTATGATGTTAAATTGTCTGCCTTATTATGGTTTTACCTATAGTGGTGTCGTGCTTAGAAAGATCACCTCTGAAGTCTTAACTGTAGTGTTTTAGTCTTTTCTGACAACCTTATATACCTCCATATCTTTCACACTCTAACACTAAGCCTTTTTGACCAGTAGACCACTGCAAATAAAATTTGAATGTACATAGGGATCATCTGGAAATCTTATTAAAATGTGTGTTCTGATTCAGTAGGTTTGGAGTGAAACAAAGGATTCTGCATTTCCAGCAAACTCCCAGGTGATGTCAATGTTCCCTGGACCACACTTTGAGTGGCTAGGTTCTGGACCTTCAGCCCTCGAACCCCTATTCTCCCTACCTCCTTTCTCTGATTGGCTTTCTCCTGAATTTGCTTCTCTTCCTACCTACTATGAACCTCAAGCAGAGCAATTTCAACTATACCTCACTCCTTTGTTTATCTGGAATAAGAACCCTGGCAATCTCCATCCCATTATAGACCAAGCCATATCACCTCCAGTCTCCAGCCACATCACCACTAAAAGAAATCACACAACTGCTACTTGCTTCTGTAACAAATGTATGATTTTTAACATCAGATCAGAAATCCTTCACTTTGTTCCTTGACAGTTCCCTTTCCCATTCTTTACAGTAATTTTGCCTAAATTCAATCTCCTCAACCCTACTCCACCTCCTTTCAGGCCTCTGACGAATGAATGACAAAGAACTTCTTAAAGTCATACAGTAGAAATAACAGAAGAGTAACTGCTGCATACTTTTTTTTGAGTCCGCTCAGCAACTCAACAACATCATCATAAGATTTTCCAACTCGTAGAAATTTTGCTTAATTTATGAATTAAACTAGGTTATTTACTTAATAGACATCTCCCAGTTATTTAGGTAAGTACAATTATCATTTCCATCTTACAGACTAGGAAACTAAGGTACAGTGAGTTGACACAACCAATGAGTGTCAGAGAAAGGACGGAAACCCAGATCATGATGCTCTTAAACCGCTTTACTCTGCCTCCTGGGAAGGTTCCTAAATGCTTAGTGTATCTATCACAAAGAGTGACTAGCAATTTTCAACTCTGGAAGGCACATTCCATTCACATTCCTAGGTCTCGGAAATTCTGTTTAATCCGTCTGGGGTAGTGCCCTGGCACTACTGTTTTTAGCCTGTTAAAGGAGAATGTTATCCTAAATCAGTGCTTTTCAAACTTTTTACATTTACTGGACCCTTGGCACAAGGGTTACCCTGTTACCCTGATAGGTAATGTATAACAGGTGTGTGAGGTATTTGCCCTCCCCACACACCCTCTCAGGTTTTGGTCAAGTCCTTGCCGTCCCTAGTGCAAACACAGACCATTCCATCCTTCCAGAAAGAAGCATTTTAGGCCCTGAAACTGGCATGGGCAGTGTTGGTGCAGGGAGCATCGACATTACAGTGATGACTCTAATGCCTTCTTACACGTGATTTCCAGGTTGTCAGTGTTCAATTTATCTTTGATTTAGTCAAACTTCCTTGGTGGCTCAGCTGGTAAAGAATCCGCCCGCAAGGAGGGAGACCTAGGTTCGATCCTTGGGCTGGGAAAAGCCCTTGTAGACTGCAACTGCTACACACGCCAGTTCTCTGGCTTGGAGAATTCCATGGACTATATAGTCCATGCGGTCGCAAAGAGTCGGACAGGACTGAGCGACTTTCTCTTTCTTTCATACACTATAAATATTTGTCGGAAATTTTCCTGGACTCCACAAGATGCATTTAAAACTTTTGAACACACGTTCTGAAACGCCACGCGACTGCAGGGCTGGGGGCGCCTTGGAGCGTCTGAGAGTGCGGCCCTGGCGAGTCGAAGGGCGTTAAGAGCCCGCCCGCAGCTGCGGCCGCCCGGGACTCACCGCGCATCGTGGGGCTCCAGGTGAGCCCCGGGCTTGCCGGGCCGCACCGCCCAACTCGAGAAGCCGTCCCAGTCCTTGCTGCAGCTGTTTGGCGGAGCGCCGGGGACCCCTTCATCGGACGGAGCCGTGGCCGAGGTGAGGATACTTCCAACCTAGGGCGCCGGCAAAAACTAAGACCGCGCAAGGTAACTCGGTAAGCTCTCAGCTACGCCTCGGCACAAGCAGCCGCGCCCTGCAATCCTCGCGCTGCGTGGGCGCCAGCGGACTCAGGTGAGAAGCAGGCAGAGGTGCCCGAGCCGCCCGCCTAGACCCCGCCCCGGAGTGCCTCGCGCGGTGTCTGAGTGGGCCAAAGCGACGTCAGTCAGATGTTGAGGGCGGGACCTGAGCTCGCCCGCCCCCTGGCCCAGCTATAATGTCTCGTCTCGGCAAGCGGCTGCAGCCAGGCGGCGGTGTGCTCCTGGGCAGGGGTGAGGCTTGGGACGCGCGGGGTCAGGCGCGGCTGCTGCGACTGTCGGGCGATGGAGGGCGGTGGGGACGTGGGGAGGGGCTGGGTGGGCTACGGGATGGTGGGCACCTGGGGCTGCCGGTGCTCTGGGTGCGCTAACTCCCGAAGGTGTGGCTTCCAACTTTTACCTCTTTCGGAAGCAGTGAGCTTTAGCGTCAGGAGATCTGATACTAGAGAGCAGAGCGGGAGCTAGTAACATTCACATTTTCCCTCCACCCCACCGCCTTCCTTATCTGCTCAGCTTTATTATTTTTATTCATCTCTAGAACATGGACTGCGCCCGCCTCTGGCTAGGGCTGCTGATGCCTGCGGTAGCTGCCCTGGACTTCAGCTACCACCACCAGCCAGAGATGGAAGCGTTTCTGAAGAATGTTGCCCGAAACTACAGTTCTATCACTCACTTACACAGCATCGGGAAATCTGTACAAGGTAGGGTGCGTCTCCTGTACTTTCCAAAACCCCTAGTCCTCACTTTCATTCATCAAACATACCTTAGCTTCCAGTCCCCTTTCTATGAAGCTACTCAGAGGGACTCCAAGCGAGTCCATCACTGTCTTGCGTGTACGTTGTTTCTTCCTTTGTGTGTTGCGTTGCTTTTTGTCGGGGGAGCACTAAGATCTGAATTTTACTGAATGTCTCCACTGTCATTCGGTGTCATTGAATGCTTTGTGTGAATGGCGTTCTGATTTTGGATTTTGCAGACCGATTTCTTGGAATGAGTATTTTAGCCTTTAGTTTTCTAGATAAACTTTTGCAGAGGAAGTCTGTTTACCCATCTCAAGTTTCCCTTTTTGATGGCTTCTTTAAATATGATTCAGACTGTTAGGATCCTGTCTTCAAGTCTCCTTTAAGTCGAAATAACGCAGTTCTGTTGGTGAGATTTCTATATCATGTATAATTAGCCGTATGGCTTAAAGTTATGTAAAAAAAAAATGACTCTGGTACTGATTAAAAGGCTGTTTAAATTTTTACAATAAAAATTATTCATTGGAATAAGACAATCGCTGAATAATAAGTGTACCGTAGCAGTGACTGGTATTGCTCCTAGTATTTTCATGCTCATCATTTAAATACTTTATTTTAATTTGGGAGCCATATATTGAGTATAAACATATAAATATATATTATATTGATTCTTTTATAGTAGATAGGAAAACTGAATCATAGTGAAATTAGTATTTTGCCCAAGAACACCTAGATCACGAGTGAATTTTATAACCAGGATTGGCACTCAGATCATTCTGCTTCAAGACTTAAATATTTGGGGGACAAGGCAAATAATTTTACCATGTATTATTAATCTTATATTGGTACTTCCCCCAAAACATACCAGTTGACTTAATACTTGAGTTTTGTCAAGTGTCAACTCTTTTTTTTTTTTCCACACCAGAATAATACTTTAACAATCTGCAAATCTTTTGGTTTTAAGTCCTGCAAAATGAGTGGTAAATCAAAGATCTGTGAATGAGTCTCTTGGATCTTAACTCTTTATAAGGTGTGTTTCAACCCCAAGTGAATTTTGGCTCGGTGTTTTTCAGCCAAATTGGGAGTCCCTTAATCACCATATTCTGAAGTAATCATTTCCCAAAAAATTAAGGCCATGGTTTTATTGTAAGCAGTGTTCCATAAGTTTGCTTATATGCAATGCAACAGAAAAATCCTAGGCTTATGTGTAATGGCATCTTTGTTTTTAAACAGCATTGCTAAAGAGTTGGTGCCAGAATTATTCTATATTGCTCTATAATCCAAAATTATAGAGATTGAATGTATGAGAAAGCATATCTTGAATCAGCATACGTATATAGCCTTTTGAAATTGTTTTCCCCTAGGGGTAAAGAAGAGCAACTTTAAAAGATCTAAGAATGCTAATTATATCAATAAAGGAAATACAGAGCACAGCTGACTTGAGTTATTGTTCAGTCATCATTTAAACCACAAGGCAATGTGAATGTTGTTAATTTTTAAGTACTAAATGAGTTAGCTTTTATTTTTTCAAGCACAAAGTGCTTGTACAAGAAAATCAGGGACTCTCTCTCAATGTCAACCAGCTATTTTGATCTACCCTGCATGCTATCAGACTACAGCAATAATGAAAGCCAACAGGCTTAATTCTTTTTACTTACTTGTGTGCACTCTTGTAGTTAAAGGACTGGGGAGTTATCATGTAAAAAATACAATGATGCTAGTTTAGGTCAAAGGTTTGTATTGAGTATGCTCTGAATAATTACTCTGATTAGGAAAAGCCCCAAATCTGCTACTGGGTTCTGAGCAGGAGGTTAAACTGTACATTGGTAACTGGGAGCTGGTTGCCAGGGCATCCTTGTATGGTTGTTGGTACTCTTTTTGCTAGATGGACAGTTTTCCATGGCTGTCTTTCCCTCTGATGTAAGATGCTTGCTTAGCAAACATGATTTACCATATGTGTTATTTATTTTTCTTTTTTTATTATGTACGTGGAGAACCTACCTAGAAGGGAAAGTAATATTCCTACCTTGCCAATTTATTTTTAGCTTTTGTAAATACCTGTCACATGTGTTTTCACTGCTGTGATCATGGATTATAGTCTGCTTTTTTTCTCCCAGTTCCTATTATTTCATTATGTATTTCTATGAATTGAATGGCTTGCTAGTGTGAATTGGTTGCTATATAATATTTTACCCTTGATTATGTTAATTTCTTAGTCATTCATCTCTTTGAGCCATCTATATAGTTTCTAGTGGCCTCTGTTATAAACAGTGATGCTAAAAACAATGCATGTCATAATTAATGGTCTTCTATTATAATTGATTATTTTTCTGGTTTTAAATTTTGAAATGTTTGAAACCTACACAAAAGCTGAGCACACAACATCATTCATGATTAGAGAAATGTAAATCAAAACCACAATGAGGTACCATCTCACACCAATCAGAATGCCGTCATCAAAAAGTCTACAAACAATAAACACTGGAGAGGGTGTGCAGAAAAGGGAAACCTCTTACACTGTTGGTGGGAATGCAAACTGATACAGCCACTATGGAGAACAGTGTGGAGATTCCTTAAACTGAGAATAGAACTGCTATATAACCCAGCAGTCCCACTGCTGGGCATACACTCTGAGGAAACCAGAATTGAAAGAGACACATGTACACCAATGTTCATTGCAGCACTATTTACAATAGCTGGGACATGGAAGCAACCTAGATGTCCATCAGCAGATGAATGGATAAGCAAGCTATGGTACGTATACACAATGGAATATTGCTGCGACTGCTAAGTCACTTCAGTCGTGTCCGACTCTGTGCAACCCCATAGACGGCAGCCCACCAGGCTCCCCCGTCCCTGGGATTCTCCAGGCAAGAACACTGGAGTGGGTTGCCATTTCCTTCTCCAATGCATGAAAGGAAAAGTGAAAGTGAAGTCGCTCAGTCGTGTTCGACTCTTAGCGACCCCATGGACCAGGCTGCTCCGTCCATGGGATTTTCCAGGCAAGAGTACTGGAGTGGGTCGCCATTGCCTTCTCCACAATGGAATATTACTCAACTATAAAAAGGAATACATTTGAGTCAGCTTTAATGTGGTGGATGAAACTGAAGTCTATTATACAGAGTGAAACAGGTCAGAAAGAGAAACACAAATGCTATATATTAATTCATATATTTGGAATTTAGAAAGACGGTAATGACACTCCTACATACAGGGCAGCAAGAGACACAGATGTAAAGAACAGACTTTTGGGCTCTATAGGACAAGGAGAGGGTGGGATGATTTGAGAGAATAGCATTGAAACATGTATATTATCGTATGTAAAACAGATGACCAGTGCAAATTTGATTCGTGAAGCGGGGCACCCAAAGCCAGTGCTCTGGGACAACCCAGAGGGATAGGGGTGGAGAGGGGGTAGAAGTGGGGTTCAGAATGGGGGGACACATGTATACCCATGACTGATTCATGTTGATATATGGCAAAAATCATCATCACAATACTGTAATTATCTTCTGCTAGCTTTTTAATTATTCCTAAGTCCCTTTTTCTAGTGTGTTTGGCACATATTCAGTGATTTTTATATTTGTTTAGTGGCTTGAATATTTGCCAAAGGAAAGTCTTGTGAAGCAAGCAGAAAAGTGTGCCATTTGTGTCCTGCCATCAGATAGCTCCCTTTAAAATACAAATATATTTGTTGTATCAATAGACTCCCCAGCTTTTCTCTTCACATCCCCTCAAATTAGTTCTAGGGCCATTTGAAATAAGATTTCCTACATCTATTCTAAGAATCTTCTCTTTCCTCTTGCTAAGTCTAACCTTTATCTGAATAAGGAAGGTTGCAAAGGTCAAGGGTTAGATAATATGTTATAAAGTGCTTTCCATGTATTGGGTGTTTTAATACATTATTTAAATCTCAACATCTCAAAGTAGGCATTAACGTCGTTTACAGAATGGGTCCAATGAGGTACAGATAAGTCAATTAACTTGCTGAAGATCACACAGCTGACAAGTGTTAGGTCTCAAGCACATCTTTCTCATCAAGGAAGCAGTTCCACACAGATGTGGTTGTATGGAGATTGTGGTAGTTAGTGGAGTCATGTTTTGGGCACACTTGATCTGAAAATAAAGCTTCTGCCAAGATCCAACACAGTAGTTAGTTGCCACTTGTCTATTGAGCAGTTGAAATGTGACGAGACCAAATTAAGATGTGCTAAAAGTGACTCTGAAGATTTAATACCAAAAAGTAAAATAGTCCATTAATATTTTGTATTGATTCCTTGTTAAAATGTAATATTTTAAATATATAGGCAAAATAATACATTTAAAAATTAACTTCACCTGGTTTTAATTCTGTTAACATGGTTGTGGTTTCTAAAACATTTTAAATTACATATGACTTGCACTGTATTTTGGGCTGTACTGATCTGGACAGAAATTTGTTATGAGCAGTTTTTTTTCTGAGTACAAAAGGAACTCAGTTCAGTTCAGTTGCTCAGCTGTGTCCGACTCTTTGTGACCCCGTGAATTGCAGCACGCCAGGCCTCTCTGTCCATCACCAACTCCCGCAGTCTACCCAAACCCATGTCCATCGAGTCGGTGATGCCATCCAACCATCTCATCCTCTGTCGTCCCCTTCTCCTCCTGCCCCCAATCCTTCCCAGCATTAGGGTCTTTTCCAATGAGTCAACTCTTCACATGAGGTGGCCAAAGTATTGGAGTTTCAGCTTCAACATCAGTCCTTCCAATAAACAACCAGGACTCATCTCCTTTAGGATGGACTGGTTGGATCTTCTTGCAGTCCAAGGGACTCTCAAGAGTCTTCTCCAACACCACAGTTCAAAAGCATCAATTCTGCGGTGCTCAGCTTTCTTCACCGTCCAACTCTCACATCCATACATGACCACTGGAAAAACCATAGCTTTGACTAGACGGACCTTTGTTGGCAAAGTAATGTCTCTGCTTTTAAATATGCTATCTAGGTTAGTCATAACCTTCCTTCCAAGGAGTAAGCGTCTTTTAATTTCATGGCTGCAGTCACCATCAGCAGTGATTTTGGAGCCCAAAAAAATAAAGTCTGACACCGTTTCCACTGTTTCCCCATCCATTTCCCATGAAGTGATGGCACCAGATGCTATGATCTTAGTTTTCTGAACATTGAGCTTTAAGCCAACTTCCATTCTCCTCTTTCACTTTCGTCAAGAGGCTCTTTAGTTCTTCTTCACTTTCTGCCATAAGGGTGGTGTCATCTGCATATCTGAGGTTATTGATAATTCTCCCAGCAATCTTGATTCCAGCTTGTGCTTCCTCCAGCCCAGCGTTTCTCATGATGTGCTCTGCATATAAGTTAAATAAGCAGGGTGACAATATACAGCCTTGACGTACTCCTTTTCCTATTTGGAACCAGTCTGTTGTTCCATGTCCAGTTCTAACTGTTGCTTCCTGACCTGCAGACAGGTTTCTCAAGAGACAGGTGAGATGGTCTAGTATTCCCATCTCTTTCAGAATTTTCCACAGTTTATTGTGATTCACACAGTCAAAGGCTTTGGCATAGTCAATAAAGCAGAAATAGATGTTTTTCTGGAACTCTCTTGCTTTTTCAATGATCCAGCAGCTCAAGTTCATTTAGAAAATTGGAAAGATCTAACAGAGCACCAAGAAGAAAATTAAAATCTCACCATCCAAAGGAAACATGTAGTAAACTTGAAAAACTATATGCCCTTTGCGCCTTTCTCCCCTCCCACTGAGCCAAATGTCTTGCTTGCCTGTGCAAACACATTTCTAAAACCTAACTTTTAATGCCTGATTCATGTCCTATCAATGGATGTATTATTGTCTGTTTAACTTAGACCCCACTGATGAACATTTAGTTTGTTTCTAAACTTTTCCTGTAATTAAAAAAAAATGGAGGTTCAAAAGGGAGGGGACATATGTATACCAATGGCTGATTCATGTTGATATATGGCAGAAACCAACACAATATTGTAAAGCAATTATCCTTCAATTAAAAAAATAAATTAAAAAAAAAATTTAATGCCATTCAGAACATCTCTGTAGCTAAGACAACTAAAGTTATCAGAGTGCACACAGGCTTGGTAACCACAAGACCCAAGTTCAAATTCTAGACCCTCTATTTTGTAGCAGTGTGACCCTGGGTGGTTAGAATAATTCCTGGAACGTGGTAAAGTATTACGTAAGCACTGCTGTTCAGGATAAGATCTGCTATTGGGGATACATTTCCACAAAGGAAATTACCAGCACTTGAAGCAGTTTTATGTATTTGATGCATGTAACCAAATTTATTTCCTAAAAAAGTGTATTGATTTGATAATCGCACGAGAAATGTATGCTTAACTCTTCTAAATCTTGTATCAGTGATAAATCAGGGATTAGTGGCTTCAAAGATTTCTGTAATATTTGCCAAAGGGTACAGAGTTTTGGTTTTCAGGATGAGTATGGCCTAGAGATCTACTATACAGTAGAGTGCCTTAGTTAACAATACTGTTTACTTTAACATTTGCTAAGAAGATAGATATGCTAAGTGTTTTGATGATGATGAAAGGTAACTGTAGCATAATTTTTTCATGATTGTTTAAAGTATAAAGGAGAATTTATTTCTCATGCATTTCCCCTACAAACTCGCACTGTCCTATATTCATTCAACAGATATTTTATTGAATTTCTCTGCCAGGAATCTTCATAACATTGCATATGCTCAAAAATTTCCCTAGAATTGGCTTAGATTCCTGCCCCAAAGAGGCATGCACTGTGTTTACGTATACAGATCTCTCATTGTCTACTACCCTTGACTGGGTAGATTTTGGCTAGCAATTTACCCTCAGAAAAGAACATTGTATTTAAGACTTTTGCCACAATATTCAGTTTTCTGTCACTCTGTTCATTTCTCAAGTGTGATCGGACAGCCAATTTGCTTGAGATCCTGCATAAAATGCTTTTTGTGATGTAAATATTGACATATTTACATGGGGTCGCAAAGAGTTGGACACGACTGAGCGACTGAACTGAACTGAACTATTGACATATTGAGGACTAAATACCAAGAAGACCACTAAAATCTAGGAATTTCAGCTGTAATATACTTGTTTGTGATTTACATTGTGGTTACATTGAGTTAGCCTTTCCCCTTCTTTAACTTGAAATGTAAAGTCCTTTTCTGAAGCATCTTAGAAATATCAGCCTTGTTTTATAACCACTCAGTTTCTTAAAGACACTGTTTTTTTTTCTTACAAAGAAATGATTTAGATTTCCACCGTATTTGTAGGATATTTGAAGAGGATGAGATAGACTATCCAAAAAATAACACAGAATTTTACTCTACTTCTTACGTCAAGGAACCATTTTTGTTCCAAATCTCAAATAGATCTAAACACCAATACTCTAGGGCCATTTGAAACTTAAAGGATAGTGACAGCCAACATTAAGTGAATTTTACTCTTTACCTAGCACTTTACATATACACCTCACCTAATCACTCTAGCAAGAGTGTGAAATACCATTCAGTTCAGTTCAGTTCAGTCGCTCAGTCGTGTCCGATTCTTTGTGACCCTATGAATTGCAGCACGCCAGGCCTCCCTGTTCATCACCAACTCCCGGAGTCTACCCAAACCCATGTCCATTGAGTCGGTGATGCCATCCAGACGTCTCATCCTCTGTCGTCCCCTTCTCCTCCTGCCCCCAATCCTCCCCAGCATTAGGGTCTTTTCCAGTGAGTCAACTCTTCGCATGAGGTGGCCAAAGTATTGGAGTTTCAGCTTCAACATCAGTCCTTCCAATGAACACCCAGGACTGATCTCCTTTAGGATGGACTGGTTGGATCTCCTTGCAGTCCAAGGGACTCTCAAGACTCTTCTCCAACACCACAGTTCAAAAGCATCAATTCTTCGGCGTTCAGCTTTTTTCACCATCCAACTCTCACATCCATACGTGACCACTGGAAAAACCATAGCTTTGACTAGACGGACTTTTGTTGGCAAAGTAATGTTACCCTTAAATTCACATGGGAAGAATTGAGATTGAATGAATGAATCATCCATAGTCAGTAAATGACAGAGGAGTGATTGGAACCAAAGTCTGTCTTGTCCAATAGTGAACCCTTAAAAGCACTTTGCTGAAGAGAAAAGTTTCTCCAGTTACCTTTCTCTCTTTTTGTCCCTTTCCCCTCCCCCACACATCCTTGCCTCTCCCCTTGCCCCGATCCCTATGATTCTGAAAAAGTTGACAAGCATACTCTATCATCCAAGAAAAGGCCTGTTTTAAATGGTTTTTTATGTGCTGAGTGATATTCTGTAGAATTCTTTGACCCCTTTTCAGTATTTGCAGTTTCATCCAAAGCAGTGTGAATTCCATATTTTGGTGTAGACTTAATTTTTTTCTTTATACCAAAACTGTTTGATTATGAGGCAAAAGGAGAAGACTGAAGTTTTGGTTTGCACGCTTTTGGGACACCCACCCACCTAAATGCCATCTCCAGAGTTGATAATAGTGTTTCTCATTAAGAGCAGTACCGCCCCCTAGGGGGAATTTTGAAAATTGAGGGGCGGTTTAGGCCGTAACTTTGAAGTCTTTGAATGGGGGACCTTGCATCCTCCTGGTGTTGTTAACAATACACAGAATTGTCATGCATAGTGAAAAATCGTTCCCCATACTTTATAATGTCTTCCATAAGTGAAAGATAAGCTTCCCATCATCTGAGCCTAAAACCAATTCTTTTACGTACAAACACAAAATACTTTCCCTCACAATTTTAATATGTAACAAAATTTCCAGGAATGTAACTATAGGTAAATTGAGGAAAATTTGATTATGTTTTTCTCTGAACTTGATTTTGAGATATTTCACATAAAATCCTGACACCAGTGGGCACACAGCTGTATCAACATTTGTAATAAATGCCTTCACTGTGAGTCTCAAGAATTGATACAAGCATCTTTTTCATTGTGTCTTTTCGTGGATGGTGCCCAAGTTGTTACATGTTGATAACATGTTTTGTTATAAATTGCTTTCTTTTTATTTTTCCTTGATATATAAATCTTTTTGAAATTACATAGGCAAATATTTTCTGTGAATTTTATGCCATCATAGTAAATAAAAGATGAGTTGCAAAATATTGGATGTGAAAAGAGGCATCAACTGATAGAATTTGGAACTGTTGGTCTAAAACCACAGATGCGGAGAGCTGTTAAGGACCCTCTTCAGATTTGTGTAGGCAGCATCCAAAAGGTATTTGGTTTCTGTTCTTAACCAAAAAACTGTGTGTCTGGAGGTAACACCATGGTGACGAATAGAATCTAGAGTTGAGAACGAACTGCTGTTCACCATTTCCTCCCTTTATTTTGTGCATTTAGAGTGTCCCTTTCTCAAGAATACAAAATCAGAAAGTAAGATAAGAATATTAAAGTAAAAAAAAATTTGAAGTATACTTGATTTACAATGTTGTATTTCAGGTGTACAGAGAAGTGATTTAGTTTATATATACATAAAATGTGTGTGTGTGTGTATTTCAGATTCTTTTCCCTTATAGGTTACTTCAAAAAAGTTAAATTTTTAAAGATTATATCAAATACCAACACGCATTTGGGTTAACGGAAAGAGATTAAATCGGAACTTCCTATCTAGTGATTTAAAGCAACTGGTATTCTTTCTAGCTCTGTAGTCATTCAATGCAATATAAGATAGTAGTTTGCTGAGAGGGTAGGAAATCCTTCTTTAAGTTTGTGTGCAAATAAACAGACATTAAATACAACAGACATAAGTTCCACGTTAAAAATGTTTTCTCATGCCTGTTTTGTAAGGACTGCTGCATGTCAGATGGTTAAAAAGTGCATATTTTCTGGTCTGTGACCTTTCACATACGTAATTTTATCAAAAGCTCAACTGGAGGTTTAGTCTCCATGGCATCACAAAAATGCCACCAACTTCAAACAAGTTGGCTTCAAACTGGCTCCTCAGACTTATCCTGAACCTCCCCAGAGCTTCTGAAGATAACAGCCTTCATGGTGGGGTATAAAGGCATTAACAACAGGGTAAACCCTTCAAATATGCAAGCACTGTCACAAAGTCTGGGAGAAGAAAGCAAACCTTCACTCCGTATAAACAAAGAGCTTTCAGTTGGTTGTTTACTCAGTTTTTAAAAATTGCTAGAAATCTCTCTGAAGAAACTAGAACCACACTAAGGAGCACAACCGAAGTCACCGGAACTGACAGTCCTCCCGACACATAACTGAGCACTCCTTCCCAGCAGAGCGCACAGGAATACTGTGACTATAGTCAGGTGAAAACTGAGCTCATTGTCACATTTTCAGAGCAGGAATGGATGTTGGAGACCACTTGATCGTTTATTCAGTTGATTGAGCTTAATTCAAAATGTCATCTCCTCCCGGAAGCATTTTTCTAGACACTTGGGCAGAGTTAGACTCTTCCTGAGCACCTTCCAGCCCCTCTGTCTATACTGCAGCTGGAGGGCAGGGACCAGGCTTTTTTTCACCTGTGTATCATAGTTCCAAATATGTGCTGATTATATGTGACAGGCGCTCTGAGAGTCACAGCTGAAGAGTTTTTCCATGCATTGTAAAGGAAACTTTAATGTAAATACACTTTTATACAGTATAGTATACAATATGCTATGTGTATGTATATAAGATGTTTGTTTTTACATATGCTTTTATATACATTTATGTAGTTACACATACTATGTGTAACTTTATGCAACTTTATGTAGTTACATATGAAGTATGTACCCATAAGTGTCAAGAAAATGAAATTGTTTTCTGGCCATATAAAGCATTTTGCTCAAACTACAGTAAAGTAGTATGATAACTTGGAGTAGTGGTATTGGAGGACTCACAGTGAGTCACTGGCGTATAAGAGGAGGCAATAGGGACGTTACTGTCCTTCAGGCAGTAAAGGGGATAACTGAATTGTTCACTGTCTACCTAAAGGGGTTTTGTTTCCCTCTTCCCGCAGCCCCCTAGACACTAACCAAACGTGTTAAAAAAGTAAATACAAGAGATAGACACCCACAGACCCCTTTCCATTAAGAAGAGTTTAAGTAAATATCCCTGGTTTTATTTGAACAGTGCAAAAATAATTCAAGTGTATTTACAGAATGTAAAAAAAGAGAAAAGGGACCATGTGATGAAGCCCTCTCCACCCCCCCGCCACCACACACACAAATGTTAAGCAGGTACTTGGAATCCCTTAATTTTAAGAGTCTTTTTTTCCCCTTCCAAACTCAGCAATGCTTTCCAGATTTAAGATGTACAGGTTTTGGAAATAAACAGCAGTAGACAGATTGAAGGTTGAAAGCATCTTTATTTTTACTCCTTATTAAGTATTCACTCCCTTGTTCATTGTTGGTAACTCGGTCAAGCCCATCCATTAAAATTCTTTTAAGGGGGCTGTTTACTCCTGTGAAAATGTAGACACCTGGGGATGTGTGGAGAGTATAGATCATTTTAACATGAAGCACTTCCACAGAAGTTTCACAATGGAAATAATGATTTTAATAATTAAATATATTTGTACCTTAGTAATAATACCAAATGGCAACCCACTCCAGTATTCTTGCCTGGAGAATCCCATGGACAGAGGAACCTCGAGGGCTATAGTCTGTGGGGTTGCAAGAGTCGGACACAACTTAGCGACTAAACCACCAAACCACCACCAATAATACCAAATGCATGTGGAGTTAAAGCTGAGATGCAGGCTGCTCAGTTGAGGAACACACTTGCTCTTATTAGAGACTGAATAATCTTGCTGTCCTAGAGATAAGCCTGGCAGGGTTATCATTTGTTACCAGTAAATTCCTTTCTGTTTATGAAAAAAACAGACAAATTTGGAAATACCACATTCTAGCCTTAACAAACATTTAGTTGGGCCTGGTCATCTTCTGAGTTTTAGGAACATGTACTTCTAAATGTACAGAATGGGTCTTCAGATTCTGCAGCACACTCTAGCTCACAGTGTAGGGATGGGCAGAGAGTGAGGAGGTTTTGAGGGTAGAGGATTCTACCGTATTCCAAGAACAGCAACAAGGCCAGTGGCGCTGGAGCACAGTGGGCAGGGGAGAATGGTAGTGGGTGTGGCTGGAGAGGGGTGCAGGGGACAGTTCATAGAGTGCCTGGTACACCAATTCAAAGAAGGAGAGTCAGAATTCTCTTCTGATAATAACAGGAAACTACTGAATGGTTTTAATCAAAATGATGTCATCTGATGTGGGGTTAGAAAAATTGTGATTTTGGCTGCTGTTGATGTTGTTCAGTCGCTAAGTCGCGTCTGACTCTTTGCGACCCCATGAACTAGAGCACGCCTGTCTTTCACTATCTGTGGAGTTTGCTCAGATTCATATCCATTGAGTCAGTGGTGCTGTCTAACCATCTCATCCTCTGCTGCTCTCTGCTCCTTGGCTGATGAGTATAATTAGAAAGGGGAAAGTATAGAAGGAGGGAAAATAATTCAGTTATAATAATCCAGACACCTGTTAATAGTGGTGTTTTGGATGAAGATGCTGTATTAGAAATGGAGAGAAGTGGAGGGATTAGAGATTTGCTTTGGAAATTAACAGTACTTGCTAATGGATTGGAAGAGAGTGGGCAGGGATCAAGGAAAAATAAAAGATCCAGGATGACTTTCAGGTTTCCAGCTTGGGCAGCTGAGTGTCTGAGGTATTATTTACCAAGACAGAAAACACTAGAAAAGGACAAGTTTTGGTTGAAACAAAGAGCTGTGATTTAGACAGTTTTTAGAAATTTGAAATCCTTGAAAGATGTCCAGTGGGAATGTTCAGTAGACGGGTGTACAGGTGGAGTTTGGAGGAAAGTTTTGACTATAGAAATAAACTTGAGAGTCATCAACATGTAGATGGCATTGAAACCTATGTGATTAAAAAACTAATAAAAATCTAACAAGAGTAGAGATAAAAGAGGGCCAGAATAGAGCTATAGGATACTGTAATCTTTTGAGTCTGATAGAGATAGAAGCCAGCAAAGGAGATAGGAAAAAAATCAGCAACAAAGTAGGAAAAAGATGAAAAGCAGTATCATAGACATCTCGAAAGGTCAGCAGTTCAAGAAGTAGGCCGTCTTGGGGTCCCATGACCACCCGCTAGTAAATTGTGAAAGGACCCGTGACTTTACAAAGTCATACTCACAGCCAAGATTAATGAAGCAAAAGACACAGTGCAGGCACAGCAGAATAACGATACATTAGCAAAGACTAGAGAAGTCAGCATGGGCTTACCTCTTCTCAGTGACGGTTGCACAGATGCACGCTTCTCTCCAACCTGAAGTGTGTCTCCACACACAGAAGCCCACTTGAGTCTTGGAGGCCCAGAGTTCTTCACAGGAGCTGGTCACATGACTATCGTGACCAGCCAGGACACATACCCACGCTAGGTACCAGGTACCCATTATGAATATTACTGTTTACTTTAAACAATGCTTTAGGCCTCGTATATACTGACCCTCTGTCTTGCAGGTACAGAATAGCATCATTAATTAGTGAACATTGAAGGAGTTTAGTGCTCAGAGTTTGGTTAAGGGCATTATGATGAGTGTAAGTGTTCTAGAGATAAGGAGGGAGTAAAACAGACCAGCTATGTTAATTCTTTCCTTGCAGAAGTCCTGGCCAACCTTGTCGGACGCGGTTATAAGTGAAGTCTGAGAGCCGTAAAGTTAAGTGATAGATCCCAAAGTTGCGTTAGTTAATCTCTATCTTTGGACAGATTCATTCAATTTATTCAGCAAACATGTACCAAATGCTTAATATAGTTTGTGACATGTGCTGGCATAAAAATATAAAGAAGTCAAATGTGGCCCCTGCCCTGATGGAGCTGATCATCTGAGGCGTGAATGGGAAGGAAGAGACATCCTAATGAATGCAGATGAGATTCACCTTGGGGGAATAGATGGCAGGGGACCTGAAGGATAGAAATGAGTTAAGTGAAAGGGGGAAGTTAAGGCCATAAATAGTGTGTTAAAACGTCTGGTGGTGAAGGGGCATATGGACCTTGTGGAGCAAAAGTTGAATGTGGCTGGAGAGGAGAGCATGAAGGAGCGAGAGGAGGCAAGATGGGCAGATTGTGGAAGACCTAGCCTACCTTGTGAAAGACTTTGTGCTTCACCCAAAGGGAGTTGTCATCATCCTAGGGACTCCTGCCTGATAGGTTTGCTTTCTTAAGCAGAAAATTTCTGATTATTTTACAGTTCATTTTGCATTACAATAAAGATTCTCTTTAAGAAGTAAAGTGGAATGGCCATGTCTGGAATAAGAAAAATAGTGAGAAAATATAAACACACAAGGGCCAGTAAACCAGAGCACCAACAAAGCATAATATTAAATCTACAAAAATAAGAATAGTTCATCAGAACTAATCAGCATAAAGAGTTCTGATTTAAATACCATATTTGGGTCCGATTATTCATTTAAATCTTAAAGATCATTTATTTTTAATCATACAGCTTAACTAGAAGCATTTTAATGATGCATTGTACATAGTGTCTTTTTTGCCCTCACAGAGCACAGATCACACGAAGAGATTTTTTTTTTAATCTGTCATTTTGGAGACAAATTATAGTTAGCCCAGACTTATATACCGAAAGTATTTAATAATAATTAAATCTAGAATTCAGAGAGAAATGTTAGAGTACCTAGGAATAGATACTTAAAATTTTTTTCCCGACTGTATTGAGATATAATTGGTATATAACTTTATGTAAGTTTGAACTGAGTGACATGATGATTTGATACACATGTACTATAAAACAATACCAGAAAAAGATGAGTTAACATCTCCTCCTCACGTTTATACTATTTTGTGGTGGTGGTGGTGAGAATATTTAAGTCGATCACTCATTCAGCAGCTTTCTATAATACAGTATTGTTCACTATAGTCACTGTGTGTGTTAGTCACTGAGCTGTGTCTGACTCTTTTTGCAACCCCATGTGACCGTAACCCACCAGGTTCCTCTGTCCTTGGAATTTTCCAAGCAAGAATACTGGAGTGAGTTGCCATTTCCTACTCCAGGGGATCTTCCTGACCCAGGGATCGAACCCAGATCTCCTGTACTGCAGACGGATTCTTTATTGCTGAGCCATCGGAAAAGCCTGTAGTCATTGTACTGTATGTTAAATTCCCAGAATTTATAACTGGAGGTTTGTTTCCCTTGATCAACACCTCCCCATTTCCCCTGCTTCCCAGCCCCTGTCATGTGCCAGGCATTGTGCTAGACCCTTTACAGATTTTCCTCACTTAAGCTATACAAAAGCTCTAAGTTATTTACATTCCTATCTTAGAGCTGAGAACAAACAGATTTCATAGATGAAGGAACTGATCCAAAATTGTGTCTTGGTAACTGATAGATTTGGGTTAATTATCCAAATGTGTCTTCCGGTAATTCATTTATATACTCTGTCAACAATTGATTTATTGCCCTCCTGTTGTCTATCAGAACCTTGGCAGGAGGCTGCAAAGAACCTGGACCTTTCTCTTTAGGAACTAGGGCCAAGGCCTTACACCTAGTCACCTTAATAGGAAAAGCACCATAACAGGGCTGTAAATGTTGGAAAGGCCTGGTATCCAGGGTGCTTGGGAAAGTCAAGAAAGGTTTATCAGGGAAGCTGATAATTGGACAAAGCTTTGACTATTCCCAGGCAGACAGGTGACAGGGTAGGAATTCTTGGTAAAATGAATGGAGAAAACAGGCTGGAGTAAGGGGCAGGGTGAGATTGTACTGCAAGCAGTATCTGGGGCACTGAATGCTGCCCTTATATACAGTGAAGGATAAAGAACTGACGGTGGTTTCTTGGGTTTTTTTTTTGTTGCTTTTTAAATTAATTTTTATTGGAGTATAGTTGCTTTACAATGTTGTGTTAGTTTCTGCTCTACAGCAAAGTGGATCAGCTCTATGTATACATATATTCCCTCTTTTTTGGATTTGCTTCCCATTTAGGTCACCACAGAGCACTGAGTAGAGTTCCCAGTGCTAATAGGTTGGTACAAAAGTAATTGCAGTTCAGACCATGAATTTTAAATTAGTATAACTAGGTTCAAACACATCTTTATTAATCAAAATAGGAACCATTACAATCAATACATTTTTGCCAATGAGAAATAAGTTTGTTTATTCCTATAGCATAAAAATCCATGCTTTGGGATTCCATAAACTCTTAGAAAGCATTTTCTGCCTCCTGCTGGTTATGATAATGTTTCCCTGCAAAAAGTGGTTGAGATGCTTGAAGAAGTGGTAGTTAGTTGGTGAGGGGTCAGATGAATACGGAAGATGAGGCAAAACTTCATAACCCATTTCATTCAACTTTTGAAGTACTGGTTGTGAGACATGAAGTTGGGCATTGTTGTGGAGAAGAATTGGGCCCTTTCTGTTGCTACAGGCATTGCAGTTTTTGGTGCATCTCATCAATTTGCTAAGCCTACTTCTCAGGTGTAATGGTTTCACCAGAATTCAAAAAGCTATAGGGGATCAGACCAGCAGCAGACCACTAAACAGTGACCATGACATTTTTTGGTGCAAGTTTGGCTTTGGGAAGTGCTTTGGAGCTTCTTCTTGGTCCAACCATTGAGCTGATAATCATTAGTTGTCATATACATTCCACTGTTCTTTACATATCACAATCCATTTGAGAAATGGTTCATTGTTGTGAGGAATAAGAGAAGATGACACTTCAAAATGATGATTTTTTTAATTTGTGGTCAGCTCATGAGGCACCCACTTATCGAGCTTTTTCACCTTTCCAATTTACTTCAAATGCCACACGACCGTAGAATGGTCGATGTTGAGTTCTTCAGTATCTTCTCATATAGTTGGGAGAGGATCGGCTTCGATGATCCTCTCAATTGGTTGTTGTCAACTTCCGGTGACCAGCCACTATGCACCTCATCGTCAAGGCTCTCGTCTCCTTTGCAGACTTCTTGAGCCACCACTGCGCTGTACATTCATTAGCAGTTCCTGGATCAAATGCATTGTTAATGTTGTGAGTTGTCTCCACTGCTCTATGACCCATTTTAACTCAAGTAAAAATAAAAATTGCTCGAATTTGCTTTTTGTCTAACATCATTTCAATAGTCTAAAATAAATATAACATAGAAAGTAATAAGTCCTTAGCAAAAAAAAAAACAGAAAATGAGAAATGTGCATGAAAGTGCTATATAACATAACCACATTACGCTTAAGAATGTATTCCAATATCAAACAGCAAATTGCAACAATGCAAAACTGCAATTACTTTTGCACCAACCTAATATATAGTAGGTGCTCATTGGTTATCTATTTTATGCATAGTAGTGTGTTTATGTCGAATTGATGATTTCTAATATGTGTTAACACCTAAGGTATCTTAGTTTGTGCTCACTGGAAAGTACAAAGTTTTAGGAAGATTGTGTCTTTGTGAGTTTGGTTATGGTTTTTTGGAAACAGATTGTTCAAAGGACAGTGACAAATAGGGAAAATATTTTGACTCACGTAACTCTTCACTAAAATTGCATAGTTTGTAGCCCCCAGGGAACTGTGATTCCACAGAACATTCTGTTCTTTGTCCTTGGGAAAATATGTTTAAAAAGGAATAGAGACTCCCCTGGTGCTTAAGACTTCACCTTCCAATGCATGGGGCTTGCCCTCAGTCTCTAATTGGGGAGCTAAGATCCCACATGCCTTGTGGCCAAAAAACCAAAACATAAAACAGGAGCAATGTTGTAACAAATTCAACAATGACTTCAAAAATGGTCCACATTAAAAAAAAAAAAATCTAAAAAGGAATAAAAAGGGATTTTTGAGTATTAAAGTTGTATACTTTATTGAATGCTTGCTACATACTAGCTACTTTCACATATTATTTTAAATCCTGATGTCAATCTGGGAACTAAGTAGTGTTATCCTTGTTTTTAGGGGCTTCCCAGGTGGTGCTAGTGGTAAAAAACGTGCCTGCTGATGCAGGAGACATAAGAGACATGGGTTTGATCCTTGGGTTGGGAAGATCCTCCGGAGGAGGGCATGGCAACCCACTCCCGTATTCTTGCCTGGAGAATTCCATGGACAGAGGAGCCTGGTGGGCTATACTCCCTGGGGTTGCACCAAGTCCAACATGACTGACACAGCTTAGCATGCACACATCCCTGTTTTACAGATGGGAAATTGGGGCTTGGGGAAAAGTTGCACAAGGCAGTTTAGCTGGTAGGCAGGAGAGCTAGGAACTCAAACCTAGGATCAAAGTTCCAGTTCCTGCAGTTATCAAATGGTCTCTAGAACCAGGAAACTTCTGTCAAGGTGACTTGGCATACTTCGGTGGGTAGAAAGACAGGCAACAGGTTGGTTCCTTAAACCAGAGCAGCTCAACTTAACTTCTTACACTAGATTTTTACATAAGAATCTATTGGAATAAAAGTTCTGTAACCCAAGGACAGGTAACATGAAAGCTACTTCATCGACTATGGAACCTTTGCAAGGATAGACTGAGAAAGTGCCATTAGCAAGGCAAACATGCCAGACTCTGGAGGGTGCCAAGGATTATTAATTCCTGCCGTTTGGAACATTCTCTTCTAGTAGGACATATATATGATGCTTTACAAAGGGGCTTTTCAGGACCTTCTGAAACTGACAAAAACAAGATTGTTAGAAAATACAGTATTTTGTATTACATATATTAAATATATTCTATCAATATCTTGGCTGATCACCTATATGTTGAAGTAGGCAAAAGATCTCCCTCTTGAGCCTCCCCACGCCCACATCATTACTGTATTCTGGGCAGGTGTAGCCTCTCTTGTTGTTGTTGTTCAGCCGCTAAGTCGTGTCCAACTCTGAGACCCCATGAAAAAACTGTTCAATTTTGAGGTGGAAACTCTAGGGAAATAAAGTAAGCTAATGAAACAGAATACTTCCCCAATATGAGAAAGTAATGACCAAGCATTTGATTTTCAAAACATCCTATACTCGTAGGAATCAGTGTGAACTTAGAGGCCATGAGTGACCAATGAGAAGTTTAATAATGTCCTCTCTTACATGCACTCTTTTTATAGCTGCCTTTAAAAATGTTCTCATTTGGCAGTCATTTAAAAAGTAGATGTTTTAATGCTTGCTTCAGCAGCACATATACTTTAAAAAAAAAGATTTTAAAATTAGGTGGTAGAGTGAAATTTGAGTGTTCTGTCAAAGTAATCTTAGTAAGATCTTGGTAAGAAGGGTTGTTGCTATCAGATATTGAACCTGGAGAGCTATCAGAATAGGGTGAAATACTGTATTTATATCCATACCAATAAATACAGATATTTGTAAATAACAATAACAGTTCAGGTAGTGGTTAAGAATATAGACCCTGTAGAGTAGAGATTGCCTGAATTCAAATCCTGGTTATGCTATTCACTAATTGTGATCTAGAATGAGTTTCTTACCTTCTGTGCCTATTTCTTTTTTTTGTAAAATGTAAGTAATAATATCTGCCTCATAGGGTGTTGAGAGGATTAAATAAGTTAATAGACGTTAAGTGCTCAGAATGTGATTTGGTTGTTATTCAGTTACTAGGTCATATCCGACTCTTTGCAACTCCATGGACTGCAGCACACCAGGCTCCTCTCCCCTCTACGGTCTCCTGGAGTTTGCTCAAATTTATGTCCATTGAGTTGGTGGTGCTATCTAATCATCTCATCCTCTGTCTCCCCGTTCTCCTTTTTCCTTTAGTCTTTGCCAGCACTGGGGTCTTTTCCAGTGAGTCAGCTCTTCGCATCAGGTGGTCAAAGTATTAGAGCTTCAGCATCAGTTCTTCCATTGAATATTCAGAATTGATTTCCTTTAGGATTGACTGAATGTGATTGCCACATTATAAATGCTACAGAAGCATATTCTGTTATATAAGTTGGAGTATTCAGCAACTTGGAACCATGGCACTGACACATGTTTTGGTGTTTAAAACACTCAAAGCTACCCTTTATTGAGGGCATCTTTGATGTCAGGCACAAGAAGGCAGTATTTGTGCTTTATCTCATTAAATCGTCACAACACCCTGTAAGGTAAATACCAGTTGACAGCTTTCAAGACTGACTTGTCAGCAGTTTAGTAACTTGCTCAGGGCCCCAAAACAAGTCACTGGCACATTCAGACCCGAGCTTTCAGTCTCTGGAGGTTGGCTCTGGCACACCTATGGGTTTAGGCTGACTTCATTCCTGCCAGCACAACCTTGTGACCTGGGCCATACAAGTGCTGGCGTCTAGGCAAGACCCTCCATTTTACAGAAGAGAGACACAAAACCATAGGATTAAGTGAATTTCCAGAGGTCACCCTCTGATCAGACTGTGAAGTTCAGATTAGGAAACCAGATAAGGCTGTGTCTCTCTATGCAGGGTCCAGTGCTTGTGGTACGTTTGACCAAAAATTTTAGGATAAGCTGTCAGATAGCAGATAACTGATTCCATTGTCTAGCATATGCATGTTCACATAATGGGAGACAGATCATCCTTTGCTTTAACTGGCTTGTATTTATATACTTAACAACTTGAATGAATTTAGAAAGATGCGGAGTTTTTTGTTTTTTTCCCTTCTGCATTTGCTTTGGAAAATCCCTTATCTCTCTCAGTTCGGTTCAGTTGCTCAGTCATGTCCAACTCTTTGCGACCCCATGGGCTGCAGCACGCCAGGCCTCCCTGTCCATCACCAACCCCGGAGCTTGCTCAAACTCATGTCCATCAAGTTGGTGATGCCATCCCACCATTTCATCCTCTGTCGTCCCCTCCTCCTGCCTTCAATCTTTCCCAGAATTAGGGTCTTCTCCAGTGAGTCGGTTCTTCACATCAGATGGCCAAAGTATTGGAGTTTTAGCTTCAGCATCAGTCCTTCCAATGAATATTCAGGACTGATTTCCTTTAGGATTAACTGGTTTGATACCCTTGCAGTCCAAGGGACTCTCAAGAGTCTTCTCCAACACCACAGTTCAAAAGCATCAATTCTTCAACACTCAGTTTTCTTTATGGTCCAACTCTCACATCCATACATGACTACTGGAAAAACCATAGCTTTGACTTGATAGACCTTTGTTGGCAAAGATCCTTATCTTTAAAGAGATAAAGAGTCCTTACCTTTTTAGAGGTTTAAAATCATATTTAACAATGATGTAGTAATATTCAGAAAAGACTCACCCATATTTCTCTTTATCACTGGTACTCACCAGATGAGAGCTTTCTATCCTGTTGTTTGGTCGCTCAGTCATGTCCAACTCTTTGAAACCCCATGGACTGTAGCACACCAGGCTTCCCTGTCCTTCACCATCTCCCAGAACTTGCTCAAACTCATGTCCATCAAGTCAGTGATGCCATCCAACTGTCTTGTCCTCTGTCATCCCTTCTCCTCCTGCCTTCAATCTTTCCCAGCATCAGAGTCTTTTCTAATGAGTCAGCTCTTCGCATCAGGTGGCCAAAGTATCGGAGCTTCAGCTTTAGCATCAGTCATTCCAGTGAATATTCAGGATTGATCTCCTTTAGGATTGACTGGTCTGATCTCTTTATAGTCCAAGGGACTCTCAAGGGTCTTCTCCAGCACCATAGTTCAAAAGCATCACTTCTTTGGCACTCAGCCTTCTTTATGATCCAACTCTCATATCCATACATGGCTACTGGAAAAACCATAGTTTTGACTATACGGACCTTTGTTGGCAAAGTGATGTGTCTACTTTGTAATATACCGCCTATCCTGTAGAGGAACACATGTGCACAAAGAATGTATGAGGTTGTATATTTACAGCATGTATTTATAATAATAAAAAAGATACAGTCATTTAATTAATGCTATTGAACTGTATACTTTAAATGGTTAAAATGACAAATTTTATGTTTTATCACAGTTTTTAAAAATTAATAATGTAATATTCCAAAACCATTGAATTATATACTTTAAGTAGGTGAATTGTGTCGTATGTGAATTATACTTGATAAAGCTGTTCAAGAACAACTATACATTCATCAACAGGGAATTGATTAGGTCATGCTATACCCAGTCAATGGAACATTCCACAAACTTTATAAAAGAATGAGTTAGATTTTTTCTTTTGATGGGAAGATTCCAGAATATATATGAAGAAAAAGATGTCATATCCAAACTTTTTTCTATGCATTTATGTAGAGAGCATCATATGCACATGTCTACAGTTTTGTTTTATGGGTATTGCTTTGTTAATGTTGTTATGCAGCTTGCGTTTTTCACTTATGTGTATGGGGACAGAGGGCGGGCATGGATTGGTACATACCTCATTGTTTTAAACTACTCCATACTATTCGTGGTTTGATTTTACCACAGCTTATTCAGTTACTTCCATGTTGATAAGTATTTAGGTCACTTAACAACTTTCAGTTATCTCAAACAGTTCTGTGATTGATACCCTTTGAATGAGCACATGAGCTCAATAACTTCCTGAGGGTCAGCATTGCTAGGTCAAAAGATATGTGCATTCTTGTACTTGGTAGATGCAGATGCCTTTCAGTAGGATGTCTATTGAGCTTCCCTGGTGGCTCAGTGGTAAAGAATCTGCCTGCCAATGCAGGAGTTGCAGGTAAGATCCCCTGGAGAAGAAAATGGCAACCTAGTCCAGTAGTCTTGCCTGGAAAATCCCATGGACAGTGGAACCTGGTAGACTACAGTCATGGGGTTGCAAAAAGAGTTGGATATGACTTAATGACTAAACAGCAACAAAAATATATATTTACACTTCCAGCACCACACAAATGTGTACATTTCCCCACCTCCTAACCAACACTGAAATTTTTTTCCAATCCAATGGGTAAAATATGTCTCCATTTAAAATTGTGTTCTCATGATTGAAACTTAAAAGGAGCATGTTTTCACATTTTACTTCACATTAAATAAACATCAGCGTATTGCTCTAGATGATGGAGACAGCAGTGAACAAATTCCTGCTCCTATGGAATTTACACTCAAAGTTTATTGACCATTTTTATTTTCTCATGCCTATTGCCTATTTTTCTACTTATGTGTAGGCCTTCTTAGATATTTAGGATAGTCTTTGTTATATGTGTGGCAAATATTTTCACCCATTCTGTGGCTTGTCTTTAAATGTTATTTTCAACATCTTTTACCTTATGGAAGTTTTACATTTTTATGAAGTCATAGTCATCAATCTTTTTCTTTATGCTTTTATGTTTTATGTCTCATTTTAAAAGACCTTCTTTACCCCCAAGGTCATAAATGTATTCTGTACTTTTTCTAGTACTTTGTAGTTTTAGTTTTTACATTTAGCACCTGAATCCATCTGGAATCTATTTTGGTGAATGGAGTGGTGTGTGGATGGATTTCACATCCTACAGTATATATTTTTAAATGTTAAATTTTTAAAAAAATATGCATGATTTTTGTAAGCAGAAAGAGTAATGATGATTTTGAAAACATACTTATAAGTGGACTCTGGAGGAGGAAAGGTAAAGTGATGGGAAAAGAGGGCTGTGGCCTGTGGAGAGGATTTGGGTCATAACGAATCTAGATATGGACAGAAAGAAGAGCGCTTGCTGACCTTGTGTCCTGGGAGCTACAGCAACTCAGGAAATACATGAGTCATCTCAAATAAACACTATGTCAACTTCAGAATACAAGAAGGAGAAAATAAGCCAGAGTGAATCAGAGATTGGATTCTTTGGTGTTTCTAGTAGTAATGTAATAGAATTTATTAATTCATCATCTGGGACAAAAATGGGTTTGGGATAATATCCTATTTAAAAATAATCCAACACTACATGAATGATTCACTTCATTCCCATTAGTTCTGACTACCAGTGGTTAGCAAAAGTGGTATATTAATTAACCCTCTTTTAGATATAAGAAAGCAAAAGTGGCAGAAACAGGGTAACAAATGAACAAAATTCAGGTAGATAGTTATTTAAAGGGGAGGAGGGGTGGAGTGTGATCTAGTCTGGGCTAAGCCACGCAAAGCCACTTTGGTACCCTTCTTCCTTTGGCATTAGATCCATATGATCCTTTAGTGTCTGTGTTACACTGATGAGTTTAAAAATACCAATCCATTTATCAAGCATGTATGTTTATTGCTATGTTCCAGGCTCTGTTTAAGTGCTTTTCAAATATTAGCTCACTTACCCCTCATAACAACCCCATGAGATACAGATATAAGCCTTATTTTACACACGAGAAAACAGGCTCCAGAGCTAAGGAGGGGCCCAGCATCACATAGGAAGTCACAGAATCACAGTCTGGCTCCAGGTACACATAACTGCTCTGTGGCACATCCATACAGGGCTGGTGTGCTGCATTCTGAAGGAAATGATTCTCAATATGGTTTGCATCATAGGATGGGATACTACATAGCCCTGAGAAGGAGTTACATTTACATACAACAATATGAGTAAATCCACAGTTGGATAGTTTCTGGGAGTAGGCACACGCATGCTTCTACATGCTAGCTGAACATCTGTGTGTTCAGTTTATAAAATCCACAGTGAGCTGTACAATGTATAGTTTCCTGTATGTATACTGTATTTTACTGAAGCGTTTTTTTCTTTTTTAATGGTGTATATTATAGTCAGCAGAGGAATTAGGAAAAATGCAAACTCCTGAACTCATATCTAGAGGTTCCCATTCTGGATGGGGCCCACAAGTTTGCAGTTTTAACAAATACCCCCAGATAACACTGCTGCAGGAAGCCCAGAGACCTGCTCATAAGAAACACAGTGATGCTACCAACCTACTCTGCTCTTGACCTACTTAACCCTGGCCAGCAACAAGACTATGCAAGATGAGCAAAAGAATTATTCATGGGACCTCCCTGGTGATCCAGTAATTAACACTCTGTACTTCCACTGCAGGGGCACAGGTTTGATTCCTGGTTGGGGAACTAAAATCTTGCATGCCACAAGGCATTGGCCAAAAAAAAAAAAAATTTTTTTTTTTGAGAATGATTGAACTCACACTATAGGATATAGAGTAGATAGAGATGTATCTTAATGACTTTAGAGTCACAAAAATGCAGAAACACTGTATAAAATGCCTGCAACAAAGTTTCTCTGAATCCTTTTCATGCTGGTATGCTGCTGCTGCTGCTGCTAAGTCGCTTCAGTTGTGTCTGACTCTGTGCGACCCCATAGACGGCAGCCCACCAGGCTCCCCCGTCCCTGGGATTCTCCAGGCAAGAACACCGGAGTGGGTTGCCATTTCCTTCTCCAGTGCATGAACGGGAAAAGTGAAAGTGAAGTTGCTCAGTCGTGTCCAACTCTCGGTGACCCCATGGACTGTAGCCTACCAGGCTCCTCCGTCCATGGGATTTTCCAGGCAAGAGTACTGGAGTGGGGTGCCATTGCCTTCTCCGTTCATGCCCACTTACATGTAGGTTAAGTGGGGAGGGCAGTTTGAAGAGCAATAATCCCTGGCCTTCAAGAGCGCACCTGATTCTGAGGGGTGGTTGGGCACATCTCAAGGTGTTGCCCTGTTAGTAATTCTGTGGCCCAGCTTGCTGGCTTGTTGAGCAATGAGAAACCCTGGCAAATCTTGTTGCCCATCCTTTCTTAAGAATCTGCCTCATCTGTACAGCCCAATTATTTGACTGAGAGTACCGAAGTGAATTAGGTGACAGCTTGAAAAAGGGCCCTGTCTCCAAATGTGTTAAACTCAACTGAAGTAAACAGAGGCACCCTGTCAGAGGGGATGAAGGCCAGCCACCATGTGCAGCAGATGATAAGTGCAGAGCTGTCCCTGTCCTAGGAGATGTGAGATGCACCAGGGCTACACTGACCCGTTGTAGTCAAAAAAGGATTTCTGGAATGGCTCCTTACAACTATTGGGACTTTTCACTAAGATTCTTGTGTCACAGCCCCTGAAAAAGAGGGTGCCTTTCAAGAGACCGGACGTGCATCATACACTTATGTGATTGATCATAGCTTTTGGACATGGCATCTGGCCCACTCTCTCTTGAGAATAGTTTGCCAGTGAGCCACGTGCTATGTGAGCAAGCCGCCTCATATCATTGTGAAATTGGAAGGGCATAATTGTTCATTAAATACAAATAAACTAACAAAGATCGAGATAAGATGTCCTTTAGTGGGTGAGTAAACTTTGGTGGCTGATTAACAGCTGCATTTCCTCATGCTTCTTTAGAAATGGGCATTGCTCAACTCACATTTTAAGGTAGAAGCTGAGCTGAGATGCAAGATAATTATATAGTCTGAAGCAGGAAAGTTGGCTCTGGGAGATTTTCTGACCTTGAGGTGTTCAGTGGCAGCGATCCATGTAATCTTGGGTCTGCTCTGACAGACAGCTCAGGGCCTGAACATACGGTGTTGTTCCCTTGGACATATTGAGCCAAAGCTGCAGCTATAGGTACAAGATGGCATTGTTAAAGCTATGATCTTCAGCTTAAGAAGATGTATGATCAGTCAGTTTTACATGCACAGCCAGAGAAACGGTTGGGAAGCTTAGCGACTTCCAAGATAAAGGATCATTTCTTTGTCTATGTGGACATAGGTCTACTTTGCAGATAACATGGACTTTGCATGGTAAGAAGGGTCTCAAAACCTCTTCTAGACACAAAAGAAAAGTACATTACATTCCCAAAGCTTCATAATTAATGAGTCTAATGCCATTATTGGAGAAGTGACTTATTGAGAATTGCTTTTGTTGGGAGGGGAGGGTGATGTGTGAGATGAAGCTGTAGGTTTATTTTGGGAGTCAGATGCCTCATGGATTCAGGAGTTATATGCCTCAAGTTCTTTATCCCAAGAAAGAGAAACAACTATTGCATCTAAAATGGTAACAGAGGAAGTTCTACTTTATGTTGAAGGAGCAGTGTGAAACAAACATTAATCTTAGAGTAAAAGAAAAAGCCAGTTTGACCCCAAGCCGTCAGCCTTATTCTCTCAACTTTAAAATGAGTGTAGTACTTGCCTTACCTATCTCATGGGGGTTTTGTTGAGGATTAAGTGATAAGATGACATGTGAAAGTATGTGAAACACTTTGGAAATTATGTAAAATATCAGGATTTCAAGCAGATATGGTTTCCTGAAATCTTTGAATTCTTCCTCAGATTCCTTGATTATGATATCATTTAAATATGCTACCCCCTCTGTAATCCTAATAATCAAATTCTCAGTGCAACACTAGAAAAGCCCCAAATCAATAGAAATTCCTACTAAAGCAGCTCACCTTATAATGCCCCTCAGTGAGTGACAGTTGTTGATGGGTCTGCTGAAAGCATCATTGCTGACTCTTGTAAGCTTGAGAAATCCATTGATAATTTCTGAAGGTTGGGTGTTACCAAGATGTGAATGCCAAAGTGATGATTCTTGTGGTTTTGTTTTGAAGTAAATATTTATATTTGTATTGACTTTGCAATGAATTTCACATGCTGCTTTGTTACAGAAGTTAATTAGCAGCAGTTCATGGCTTAAATGATGTAGAACTATAATATTAAATATACTCATATTATTCTTGGCTATATCAAAAATAAACAGAAACAGGGACTTGCCTGGTTGTCTAGTGGTTAAGACTCCATGCTGCCAGTGCAGGGGGCATAGGTTCAATCCTTGGTTGGGGAACTAAGCTCCCACATACCATGCAGCATAGCCAAAAGATAGGAAAAAAATAAAAAAATAAATCTCATACTCACCACTCTTTTGAAAGAGGTTGAGTGATTATCATGTAGCTTCTCTAGTTTGTTGACAACAAATTTATGCTGTGATTTTGTCAAAGGATAAATGAAAGGACCCTTGAAAGCCAGAAACTTTCCAAATTCACATTCACAGGCTCTTTCTCATCCTTGCCTTCTCAGCAGCCAGGGCCTGTCCCTGCCTCCCCTTTGCTTCCTCACTTGTAGTGGTCTTACTGCTCTGTTCTACCCAAAGCCTGAACAGGAGTGGTGACCAAATTCAGGCAGAGAGAAAAGTTCCAGCCATCTACATCTTTTTTTCCCTGATCCAAAGCCCAATCCTGAGGAAGACATGAAACTCACGATTAATGCTGCCCACCATCCAAGCTTCTTATTCTATGTTAATCACTTAACCTTTGCTAAGTTAATGACTTGCTGACCAGAAAACTCAATGATCACATAAATCATGTGATTTAAAAATACTCCTTTAATTTTTTTCTAGTTGTAATAGAAATTTAAAAACGTCCTTTAGTAAACATTCACGTTTGTATCAAGATGATTTTTCTTTCTCAATATATATGGAGATTTAATAAGCTATTGTGGGCTCTTCCCTCGTAGTCCAGTGGCTAAGACTCTGAGCGCACAATGCAGGGGGTCCAAGTTTGACCCCTGGTCAGGGAACTAGATTCCACAAGTCACAACTAAGAGTTTGCATGCTGCAACTAAGACCCAGTGCAGCCAAATTAATTAAAAAAGAAAATAAGCTATTGTGCTTTGGTTTTGGATAGTTTACATAGTAACTTCTTAACCCCCTTTCTAGTATAGTTTTGTGTTTTCATCAGGAAGAGGCAACCTGTGAATTTCTCACCTTGGAGCCTCCATCCCCCACCTATCCCCAACCATGACTTCACCTTTCAGGTGAACAACTCTGACCTCTTCTGACCCTGCATCTCACTTTGCAAACTACAGAAATCAGTGAATCACGCTATGATTTTTTTTTTAACCATTATCTTTTACAAATCCTGTCCCCTCCAGCTTTTATTTTGAAATGTTTCAAGCCTATAGAAAGATTGCAAAAATATTAAATATTCGGTTTTCATTTATATATCCACCAGCTGTTAATATTTTGCTACATTTGCTTTCTCTCTCTCATGAGCTCTATCTATGGGTTTCAGTGAACTATTAGAAATGGTAAATAGCATGCTTACTTACAAACATCTAAGCATACACCATCTAAATATGACTTCTTCCTAACCACAGCACACCATTATTGAATTAAGAAAATAATTACTCAATGAACAATATAGTCCATTTTCACAGTCCTCCAATGGCTCCAAGAATGCCTCTTATAACATTTTTTTCCCTTAGAATCCAATCAAAAATTGCAAACACACTGCCTATAGTGTTCTCTTTAGTCTTGTAATCTGGGGCAGTCCTCCTGCCTTTTGTTGACATCGACCATCTCCCGTTGGACCAGTTTTTTGTCATTGACTGATTCCTAATGAACCAGTTCTTTATCGACAAGCACTGGGGTTGCCCGCCTACAGGGACGAGTTGGCGTCTCTCCACGGCAGGACCAGACTGGGAATCTTAACATGATTTCCAGCCTCCGTCTCCTGGAGACTGTTAAAATGTGAGTGATGGCTTCAATCACTTTGGCAACAGACCACGTAAGGGCACATTGTGAAAGGTGCATTTATGGTTCAGCACGGTTGGCCAAGGCAACCTGCTTCCTCACTCTCCTTGTGGCAGAGCTGCTCCCAGGCTCAGCACCAGCCTCAGGCATTTTGCTCTGGGAGTTCTGAATGAGGTTCAGTTCTGAGCTTAAGTAAGTTCACCTGATGTCTGGTGGTATGAACATTCGTGACAGTTTTCATGCTGTCACCATCGATTTTGAAGGACATGTTTTCTCAAGACAGCCTGTTCATTCTGTGAATCCACACTTCAGTTTTTTAAAAAACCATAGCTGATTTTGGTGTACCTGAACTGACTGATCTGCACATTTTCTGAAAGAGGCATTTTTGGGGCATGATGGTTCTGTCCATATGTTAGGGATGCTGTTTACAGTTGAAATTTTTCTTTAATTGCTCTAATGTTGCGTCATCTCCTAGGGCCTATAGTGGTGGTGGTGGTGTAGTCACTAAGCTGTGTCTGATTCTTTGCAACCCCATGGACTGTAGCCCACCAGGCTCCTCTGCCCATGGGGTCCTCCAGGCAAGAATACTGGAGTAGGTTGCCATTTCCTTCTCCAGGAGATGTTCCCGACTCAGGGATCGAACCCAGGTCTCCTGCATTGCAGGTGGATTCTTTACCAACTGAGCCACCAGGGAAGTCCATAGGGCCTGTAGTATCACCCGTCAATTCAACTCAAGGCCCTCAAACAAACATGTGCTCATCATGTTTCCGGCACTGTTTATAAAGTTTGTGAGGATTAAATGAAATAGAAATCCCATGAGGTTATAGGTACCATCAATCCTGTGACATAAAAACTAAATCCACTCAGCAAGATTAAGCAATTTGCCCAATACCATATGGGTAGTAAGTGGCAAAGCTGGGGGTTTAAACCCTGGCAATTTGATTCTAAAATGTGCACAAGGCATCATTACATAAAGTGCCACTAGAGGGACATTGCATATCTTTCAAGAACTCTCAGATGCTATTTGGAGACATATGTTGTATTGAAATTCTGGTTTAGATGTACTTACTAAATTATTGACCGACCCAACTGTGAAACTTAAATCTCAGAATGATAAAACCAGTGATAAATCTACTTTTGTTAATCCCACAAATGCACCATTGGTCCTATTTTTAGGTCAAGTTTAGACCTTAAAGGAACCTCATTTTGGCAACTTCAGGGCTTCTCCCACTGTCTGAAGTTCAGCATATTTCTGTCTGAACCCTAGCTTCTTTTACTTTCAAATGAAAGCCTTTTAGGTACAAGCTCAACAAATAGGATGACTGAGAGAAAAGGTCTTTGTTCTTCTAAGCAGCTTATGAGAAAACTAGCAAAGGAATTGCCATTATTCCCTGCCACTGAAGGATGAGTTCTTATGGTAGCAATAAATAGGCAGTTAGGATAAGCAGGCCTCCAACAAACTGGGGTTTGAGGGAGGGGGCATGGAGGAAGGGCTCAGATGGATCTGAATTGACCTCATTGTAAAACACAGCTGTGTGACACCTACAGGAATGTATGAGAAGTAAAACCACCAACTGGGAAGAAAGAACCAAAACACTAACACTGAACCAGAATGCCCCTGGAAAACCTTAAAAGAGAACCCACCAATGGACAATAAACATAGTGCTAGCTATGACCGACCTTTTAAAATAGCATTTTTTAAAGATCTCAAGCACTTGTTTGTACTTTAAGATGATATTTAATTTGGCTGTTAAAACTGAACCATTCTTCAAAACGAAGATCTGATTTTGTTTGACCTCTCCCCTAAGGGACCAAAAGCGGAAGTTCGCAGCTTTTTATAGTATGAGGCCTCTAGAGATTTTCACTTTGGGGATTTAAAACAAGTTTCCTGTCTCTCTATGAAAAAAAGACTAGAAGGGAACATAAAAAAATTAGGGCAGCTGTGACATGAGAATTATGGCTAGCTTTTAAAACTTAATTAAAAAAAATTCTCTTAATTTTATAGCTTAAAAATTAAAAATTTTTAGAAGAAGTGCAACAGATTTACCAGCTTCTGATCTGGGAATAGAGTGGGAGGAATAGAGAAGGTAGAGTTGGAAGAGGAATTTCCTGCCATCTTCTTGTTTGGGTTGATGGTTGGTGATTAATGAGACAAGCACTTTGCTTTTCTGGGAATCGTGACTAGTCTTGAAATCAAAAAGAAGAGGAAGAAAGGAAAATGTCTTCCAATTCAGTACATCCTTCAGGTTTTTCCTTTTCTCTTTTCAATTGAAAAAGATAATGTCCCCAAGCAATCAGAAGAATTTCTGATTTAGAAATTGAAACCCCCAAACCTCCCTACTGACCTGTTCAGGAAGCAATAACATGAAACTAACATCTCCATTTCTCAGGTGTTGTTTCACAGCATTAGTGCCACGGGGACAAATAAGTAAGCAAATGAAATCCCATCTCCCCATGATGACGGAAGAGTCTAACCAGAAGCCAGATATTTTGTTTGGATCTCAGCAGTCTCTTGTATGGAAATATCCCCAAGAAGGTCTGAAAACCCTGGGATTGATCTAGAAACTTGGAGCTTTTTCAGAGCCCACCCCAGATAGTTCTTTGTAGACTAGCTGTAAGCCTTTTCTTCAGTCCTGGACCCTGGCTCCAACTGAACTTCTTTATCTGATCATTTTTCCAGCCATCTATTCATTTAGGAAGCATTTAATGGGCCACCTACTACACCTGTGCCAGGCATGACACTAACTACTGCAAGCACAGAGATGTACAATCCCTTGCCTTCAGGAAAACCTGTGGTTTTAATGTTAGGAGAGGGGTTGCAGAAGCATGTGGGAGATGTTCAAAAGGGAGAGCAACTCAGGCTGGTAAAATATAGGATCAAGGAAGAAGGGTAAGAAAGGTGATGGATGGGAGGGGGCTTTTGGTTGAGCCTTGGAAAGGCAAGAGGAAGCTGGCCACTTTGATCAGGTAGATAGAGGACTATCCATGTGGGAGCAAGAGCGTACATTTATAGGCATCAAGGCTGATGGTAGCTCCCATTAGAATCACACATGATTAAATGAAGAGTGCCTGAAACCTAGTGTAAGGAATTGTGATAGGAGGCTAGAGGCAACAAGGCCACAATCCATGAGAAGCCATTTGCCATGCTGAGGGGCTTGGATTGTACTTTGATGTCATGGGAGGAAAAGGGACCAAAACTTGGGGTCCTAGCTAGAATTTAGAACGGCCGGAGGCAAGAGGCGGCCCAGTCCCATGGCTGCTTCCAGGCAGAGCAGGGCACTTGCTCTTTTCACAGTAGCAGAAGGACCTCTAGGTCGCCTGAATTCTTTCTGCACCGCTGAACCCCTTCTTGACAAGTTCCTCCATTCAGGAGCAATGTCAGGAGTTCCGAGCCCACTACACAGTAAATGGCATTAAAGCTCCATGAGGTCATGTGGCTGACTGGGGATTGGAATCATTGCATTTTACCAAGAATGGGTTCACAGCTTTGCATGTACAGAGTCAGACAGACTGGGCATTCATATGGGCTGGCCAGACTTCTCAACTCAATGCAGAAGCCCCAGTGACTGCTGGGCCATTTGCCCTGTTGGGAGAGTGTGTGTGTGAATTTTTTTTGGTCCCAGAAAAGGTCTGAGTAGAGCAGATGAGTTTTGTCCATGTCCTTCCTCCTATTGCTATTCCACCTACCCTCCTTTTTCAGCATAGTCAGCTTAGCAGACAAATCTCTGAAGTAGAGCTGTCTCCAGATTCCACAGCTTTGGGGCAGAGCCACTGAGGCTTACCCATAATCCTTGAATAGAGAGCAGTCTGGGGACAAGCTAGTTTGCAGACCAGTCTGAAATTTGCATACCAAAGGAAGGAGATGATAGCTTTAACTTCTCAAACCATCCTCAAAGGGTCCTTGAAACCTCCTCCTCCCATTTCCAGTTCTCCAGAGGGGAGAAAGAAAAATCTCAACACCAGAAATGGCACATGGCAATTTACAGGCGCAGGTTCACATTTCTTTGATCTTTTCTGCCCCTTAGGTGACTGGAATAGTGCAGCATAGTGGTTAAGAACAGAGCAGGCTCTGAATAGGCTAGCCAGCTCCATCCTTTGTTACTATGGTTCTCAAACTTTATGTATATTTTTAATTGAAGGATAATTGTTTTACAGTGTTGTTGTAGGGCAGAAACCAACACAATACCAATCAGCCATAATTATATGTATATCTCCTCCCTCTCCTCTCCCATCCCACCCCTCTAGGTTGTTATGAACTGCCAGGCTGGGCTCCCTATGTTATATGGCAGCTTCCCATTAGCTGTTTTACACATGATAGTGTATATATGTCAATGCTACTTTCTCAGTTACGTCCTACCCTCTCTGTCCCCCACCGTGTCCACAAGTCCGTTCTCTGCATCTGTGGTTCTCAGACTTCAGCGTGCATGAGGATGCCCTGGGGAGCTCATTAAGACTCACCTGCAGGTGCTCACCCCCAGGGTCTCTGACACAGTACTTAGAAGTGGAGTGTGAGAACGTGCATTTCTAACAAGTTCCCAGAGGATGTGATGGTACTGGTCTTGGGACCACACGTGAGAACCATGGCCTTATGATCTCTCCTAGAATAGTGCCTCCACCTGTGTGAAAGGATAACCTTTGTACCTACTGCTTATGGTTGTCAGGGCTAAATGAATATATATAAAATGCTCTGAACTGTGAGTCATACTCCCGTGCAAACATAGCCATTCTGGAGACTTTGTCCCTGTTTTGTTTGCAGTTGTTTTTGTTGTTTGTCATAAGCCACTTGGCAGGAACTTCCTCTTCCACTTCCAGGCCTGAGGTCACGGAGATTGCGTGTTTAACCCGACCGAAGTTAAGTGCTATTTTTCAGCTCCTCTGGGACATTATTTGATGCCAGGCTTTGTGTATGTGGTACTGGGAATGAGCATAAGTGAGATTGAAGGTTTGGTGTTGGAGCATTGGCTTCTTTTTTAGGGAAGACAGGAGGAACTCGCCAGCTTTACATCAGTCTTGCCAATAGAGCTGTTGGTCCCACTTACGTATGAAGACGCAAATTCATGCATCAAGCAAGGTCCCCCAAGCTTTGACTTAGGTCAAAGGGTAATTGTAAGGACACCAAGAGAAATATGCTAGTCTGGGAAACAACTGATCCATCACCCTGGAGGCTGGTGCCTCATGGGTTGGACTTTGCGTATCACCAGCCTTGTCATCACTGCAGGTCTGCTTCTGGGACCAGGCCACCCACACAGGGGTTCCACTTCTCTCTGGGTATGTGTCCAGAGAGTAGAGACTCACTTGGAGTAGAGAAAGTCTAATGGGGTCGTCATGTCAACACCTAGTATGGACCATCCCTGTAGGATAGCCCTCAGCTCAGGTGTCTTGCTATGGCTCAATGGTCATAGACAGGTAGCAGCCTGGAACTTGTTCCAGGGACAAATTATGGCAGTGTGATGCTGAAAGAACTGCTGGGGAACTGTGCCCCCAGAGTGGGATTGGCCCCAACCTACCTAGTACTTTCAGGAAGAGCCTGGAGTCATCAGAAGAACACAGATACTGGAATCAGACAGATCTGGGTTTGAATCCTGGTTCTGCCACTCATATCAATGAATTGTGGGTATCACCCACCACACAGAGGTGTTGTAAAGATCAAGTATTATAAAGTGTAAAGATCAGGTATTATAAAGCTCAGCACACAGTATCTGAACTTAATAAACAATAAGATTAGTGTTTTATTTTTAAAAACTAGAAAGATGAAAAAGTGAAAACAAAGTCTTGGTTTTATAACTCTATCACTTAGCCCATTTTTACTGACAGTGTGCTGTTTTCAGTTCTTATAGGGACTCATCAATTATTTCATTTAAGGCTTTGTGTGCTTTGGAGCTGTTTCATTCCATGGTATTTTGTTAGTGAATAGTCTGTTTTACATAGTTGTAATTATATAATTTTGTATTCTGCTTTCTTTGCCATGGTAAAATATTTTTCATTAAAAATTCTGTACATAATTTAAGTGGACATGCTGTAATTTACATAAATTACTTATAGTTGGACAACCATGGAGCATTGTTGAATGAATGATACTGCATTTGAGTAATAAAATATCAAACATCCATTTAAAAAGGTGTAGTCAAAGTATATTTGTTAATATAAAAACATGTTCATAATTGTATGTAAAATGAGATGATTTTACCTCCCCAATCTAGCTGGACATTCACTGCCTCAATCTGAGCAGCTTTCAAACTTTAATGGGCCTCAGAATCACCAAAGGAGCCTGTTAAGTGCAGGTTGGGGACCCTCCCCTTAGAATGTGATTTAGGAGATGGGGCTCAAGGATTGGTGCTTTTCCAAGGATCCAGGTGATTCTGATAAGGGAATAACACCCCTTCAATTTCTCCCTGTTGATACTGTACTTCATTTTTCAAGCTTCTCCTCCTACTTTCTCCTTACACTCCTAATGCCTCGAGTGTTCTGTTTCCTTCCCTTGTGGATCTTTGTGAAACCTTTTGAATGTTAACACTTTTCTGGTCCTACAAGCAAATCCAGTTGGGTGCCCAGTTGGGTACCATGTCACATCCCTGGGCTTGGAGTCAAGCCCCGAGAGGGTTCCTGGACGTTCAGTTCAGTTCAGTCACTCAGTCATGTCTGACTCTTTGCGACCCCATGAATTGCAGCATGCCAGGCCTCCCTGTCCATCACCAACTCCCAGAATTTACCCAAACCCATGTCCATCAAGTCGGTGATGCCATCCAACCATCTCATCCTCTGTTGTCCCCTTCTCCTCCTGCCCCCAATCCTTCCCAGCATTAGGGTCTTTTCCAATGAGTCAACTCTTCGCATGAGGTGGCCAAAGTATTGGAGTTTCAGTATGGAATAGATACTGACAATTTTGGAATCCAGGTTTTCTTTACTTTGTAGTGAAGAGAAAATGGCTGAGCATTTCAGAATTCTTGAGCACATCTGGTGCTCAAGAGTTCAAAGTAGGTGCTCAAAGTTCAAAGCAGGAACTTGGAGGGATAAAGGCAGCCTGTCCAACCTTGATAGAAAAAAACAATCTTGTTTAAATTAGCCTCACCTTGGCAATCAAGCTGTGAAAAATCAATAGTTTGTCCTTTGTGCATTTACTCGAGTCTAAACCAGGGACAACCAGTGTTCGTTGGAGAGGCTGGTTAAAAACTTTCAGGAGGCTTAGCTTTCCAAAAGCATTGGGTGAATATCTTCAGGTTTATGGGTTGGTTTTCATCCTCAGGCTTGGTTCACAGAGGGTTTCTCATTTTGCTGTTCACTTAGGAGCCATTCATGCTAAAACTGAGATTGAGTTACTACCAATATTTCTTCATTTAGGTTTTATTGGTTTGATTTCCCTACTTCCTTGAACCAAATTACACACACACACACACACACACACACACACACACACACACACACATTTTGGCTGTGCTGGGTCTTCGTTACTGCATGTGGTTTTCTCTAGTTGCAGTATGTAGGCTTCTCATTGCAGTGGCTTCTCTTGCTGCAGAGCACCAGCTCTAGGGTGGAGTGGCTTTCAGTAATTTTGGCACATGGGTTCTAGGGGGCAGCCTTAGTAGTTGTGGCACCACGTGCTTAGTTGCTCTGCAGCATGTGGAATCTTCCCAGACCAGGGATCAAACCGGTGTTCTCTGCATTGCAAGGCAGATTCTTAACCTCTGGACCACCAGGGAAGCCCTCAAATAATACTGAATACCTATATCAAGTCAGATTTTTCTTGTCTTACCCTATCCTTTATATTACAGGTCAGCTTTGCAAATGCAGAGTTAGAAAACAATTGAGAAACGTTATGTCAAGGTGATGGGCTTCCCTGGTGGTTCGATGGTAAAGAACCCGCCTGCCAATGCAGGAGACATGGGTTTGACCCCTGGGTCAGAAAGATTCCTTAGAGAAGGAAATGGCAACCCACTCCAGTATTCTTGCCTGGGAAATCCCATGGACAGAGAAGCCTGGTGGGCTATAGTCCATGGGGTAGCAAAAGAGTAGGACACGACTTAGCAACTAAACAACAACAATGTCAAGGTGATACTGAATTATTTCCCTGCTTGTGAGGGGACCAGACCATATTCTGTACAAATCTGTGGTTATTCTAGCCTTGAAAGCATTAATAGCTACAGAAAAGAATCCCCCCAAAGGAAACCTGAAGAGCCAAGTTTAATAGAAAAAAGCTCAGAAAAAAGCTCTTATTTGCTTCACGTGAAAAATGGTAACATGCTACATTTGAAGCCCTAGGTGATCTGAGAATTGGTAATATGGGAGAATCAAAGATTCTGGTTAATAAAGTGGTTCTGATGGGAAGCCACCAAATGGATTGTACTGATACTTGTCCACATGGCTAACTTGGAGTCACTCTTCAGAACACTGGTCAGAAGTCAGCTCTAAAACCCTACGTCTGTAAAGTTTTATGTGATCCCACTCCTTGGAAAAGTTTCTTCCTTTGTTCTACAGTCACACCAGTACCTTATACACACTCTGTGATCATATATGTCATAGTCCAGTGTAATGATGCTTGCATGCTGTTCTTCTCTAGATCAGAGACTCACCGGATGTAGAGAGCATGACTATCTGTAGGGTTAAATGCCTGAATATAATAGTACTAAATAAATGGATGTGAATGAATGACCTGAGTAGTCTGCCCTGAACAGGTGGCATCAGTCAGATAAGCTGCCCTTTGGGGATTTTTTTTGACAGTTTCTGCAATTACTAAATTTAAAGCGTTACCCTGTCAAGATGAATTGTCCTACAATTGTTATAATAAATTAAGAATTAATGGTGGAAAAGACAAGTCCAGTATCTGCTTCTCCCTGAGTTCTTTATGGCAAGCGACTATTCCCTCACCTATGGGATCCCCAGATTAAAGGAACTACACTAGAAATTCTGCAGAAACGGGCTCCACATTAGCCCACAGACTGCTGTTAAATTCCTTTCCTGGGCTCTTGAATTCCACAGAAGGTTTAGCTATTACAGATATGTGAACTTTGTATCTAGGTGCTAGATATCAAATATACATTTCTGCAATCTCTAGTTTTAAAGTGGATTAAAAAAAAAAAAGAATGTGATTTTAGAATAGAAAGAAACCTCTTCATTTTGCTGATTAGGACACTAAGCTTCTTGAGCAACAGGCTGTTTTCATTAGTGTTAAGAGCTCTAGAATTGAGTCATCTAGGCCAGAATTCAGGTCTTGGTTCTGGGGCTCAAATCACAGCCTCTTTACTGGCTGTGTGATCATAAGCAGTTTATTTAATATTTTTTGAAGATCAGTGTTTTAATTTTGTAAAGTCTGGTTAAAAATCTATCTCGGACAAGGGATTGCCTGAGTTTATATGAACCAAAGATGCAATGGTAACATCTGCCCAGAGTGAATCTTCAATGATGTTTAGTCTCTGCCCAAATCTCACCATCTCTGGCAGAGTTAGGACTTACAGGTTTTCCTTGAGGCATTGTCAGCATAGTTTGTGGTTCCCAGCTTACACGACAGGACTCAGTGCTCACCAAGGACACTCACTGCTGAGAGGCTTTGTTACATGATCATTTGAATACAACAAGACTCAGGATTTACTGTAAAAACAGTCTCCCTTCTGAGTTACATGTTTTCTTGCTGTCGGTTTTTTCACATTCCTTGCACTGAGAGTTATGGCTCCCTCCCAGTCAACTATCAATTATTATTTCTGTGTTATTTTGTGAATTAGCAAGATCGCTTCTATAAAGCAGCAGGAACTCAGAGCACACTTTTTGGAAAAATAATTTGGGAAAAATAAGATCTATGTAACCTACTAAGTCTTCAATTTTTAAAAGTCACATTCTAGAATAAGAAGTTAAATATTTCTGCCGATTGAGAGGATTTTGGCTGGCAGTAAACTGAAAGCATTCCAGGCACGGAGGTGTTATTTGCATGAACTGAGATGGTCATGAAACATTCATCAGGTGGGAGAAGTAGCATCATTGTTCACTATTCTCATTCTACCAGAGTTCATTCATCATTTCAAAAGGCTACTCATTTTTCTGTACTTTTCTCCCCCGTAAAGGCAGAAACCTGTGGGTTCTCGTCGTGGGACGCTATCCAAAGAAACACAGAATTGGGATTCCGGAATTCAAGTACGTGGCAAATATGCATGGAGATGAGGTATGTATATGGTTTGAACGTATACCTGACATGTCACCAAAGGACCTTCCCTCGGGTCTCTTGCACTCTGTGTAAATGCAGAGGAAGCAGCAGACATTGTAGCAAAGACTCTGGCAGGGTCTTCCTGTAAGGCCTCCTGAGAGGATTGAAGGAGCCATGATCCCAAAACCATCACAGCCGTTTGGTGGTTTACCCAGTGCCCTGTGAAGGTAACCAGAGCTTGTTTTTTGTTTGGGGGCTGGGAGAATGACAGCCATCCAAGTCCCTGAACGCCTCCTGGGTTGGTTTTCCCCACCTCCTGCTCAGCATCGGGGTGACCCAGCAGAAGAGTGATATATTTGAACTAAGAAGGTCCCAACTGGCTATCCAGCCTCCTACTAGCTGGCTTTTTTAATGCTTTTGTCACTTTCTCTTAATCCAAAACTTAGCATTTTTGATGCTTAAGTTTAGACCATCAAGCTTAGGGCTCTGTCATCCCCACCATTCCACAAACCCTTAAATTCCATCATAACGTCTTGCTGTTTTCCAGCTTATCAGAGATCAAGTCTATTTTGTTTCATTTATGTTATTTATCTTATAATTTGCAAAATACCCTTTTACCACTCCTGGCTGCCCAACCATTCTAGCCAGGCATTTGAAGATGTTCCTCAAAATTTCTCACCTTACTTCCTCAGAGTATATTTTTGTGTGTATACTTTTATATATATTTTAGTATATACTTTTGTATATGTATTTTATGTACAATAAAATATATTTTAATATATATTTATACATACTTTTCGATATATATTTTAGTATATACTTCCTCAGCTCTCATATTTTTGAGAATATGACATCTGCAGGATTTTCTGTTTCCCAGGACCTGACACAACTGGGCAAACCAGTGGAAGGGAAAGATAGTCTCCAGTCTTGACAGTAAAGAATATTGACATATGATCTGTGTCACACCTTATCAAACACACTTAACTTTAGGGAATGTCAGAGAAAACGCATAATCCTGTAAGTACGACCTGCTGAGTTGTTACAACACTTCCAGATCTGCAATAGTGTGGCAGCATGCACTGCTCAAATGCTGCGCTTCCTGTTCCGACTCAACCCTCCCCAAACCCAGGCTTTATAGGAACAGGCTCCACCCTGCGTGACACACACACAATTCTGCCTTTCCTGTCCAGACATGCTGCTCAACCCACCCTGACCAGCGAGGGGACTTCTCGTCACTGGAACTCAAATGCAAACGTTTGCCTCTGAGAAAGTGGCTTGTCTTTGAATCTGATTTGTGGGTGGGTGGAAGTTACTTTTTTGAGCATAATAGGCTGTGCTCAAAAAGGCTTGATATTGCTGGGAGTCTGAACAAAGTTGTTTTTAATAAAACGACTATTCATGATAGACAGCAGCCCAGACTTCCTTTCCCTTTTGCTATCTGGTCAATTGATCGGGTCCCATGGAATCCATTTTTAATAGGAGACATGTGGCCCTCAATTGACTCCAGTAGCTTATTTATTAAATTCCTAGCATTTCGAAAGGTTGCAGTCTGCTGCTCAGAAGTTAATCCTCTCAACTGAAACTTCCAAAGAAAAGCAAGAGTCCTTCCTCTCGTTGACCCCTGAATTTGCTTGTACTTTCCCAAATTTCTGACATCTTGCCCTCTAGGTAGTTAATGTATCCCATCAAAGCAGGTCTCACTCATTTACCTTGATTCTTTGACGACTGCCAAGGACTGAGATTATGCAGGGGGAAATGTCAGTGTGTTTTGGGTGTGGAGACCTGAAGTCCTGCCACTCTCTGTATGTCCCAGCTGTTAACAGTGTCTGACAGCTTTGGGGGCCACTGAGAAACTTATTATCCTGAATTTAGATCTTGTGTGTTCCACCCTCCTGGTGCCACCAGGAGCTGGGGAAAGGGATGGCTTAACCCAGGAGCAGAAGGGTCACTTGGATTAGCTGGGTCTAACCAGTTCCAGTATTCTTGCCTGGAGAATCCCAGGGACGGCAGAGCCTGGTGGGCTGCTGTCTGTGGGGTCGCACAGAGTTGGACACAACCGAAGTGACTTAGCAGCAGCAGCGGCAACCAGTTTCCTCATCCTTCTTCTTCTCTTAGACCTTTTGGGATTAAAGAGCATTTTCAAGGTCCACTATTAAAAAGCAGCATATATAACCTTTGTGGGCAGTGGTTCTTAACCTTCTTTGGGTGGATTCCTTGCTGTTCTGGCACTAGCTTTGAATGCTGTCCTCAGGGTGCATGGATCTTCTAGGAGTTTGTGGACCTCAACGCTCAGTCTTACACAATACACTACCCAGTTGTGGATTGTTGCTTCAAAATTGTTTTGCAATTGTTCTTGTAAGTGCTGGAACACTCATTTTCATCTATCTAGCATGTTCCAACTTGACTGAATTGAAGTAAAACTGATAGAGATTTATTTTCTGTTTCCTGAGTTCTTGCCATCTTTTTTTAAAAACTTTTAATTTTATGTTGGAGTATAGGTGATTAATAATGTGTTACTTTCAGGTGTATAGCAAAGTGATTCAGTTATACATGTATCTATTTTTTTCAAACCCTTTTCCCATTTAGGTTGTTACATAGTATTGAGCAGAGTTCCCTGTGCTGTACAATGGGTCCTGTTAGTTATCTCTTTTACATATAGCACTGTGTTTATGTTAATCCCAAACTCCCTAATTATCCTTCCCCACTCTCTACCACATTCCTCCCTGGTAGCCATAAATTCATTCTCTGTGAGTCTGTTTCTGTTTTGTAAATAATTTTATTTGTATCATGTTTTTTAAGATTCCTTTTATAAGCAATATTACACAATATTCCTCTTTCTCAGTCTGACTTACTTCACTCACTGTGACAATCTGTAGGTCCATCCTGGGGTATTGCCATCTTAATGACCAGATGAATTATCAGAGAAACACTCTAGAAGCCCGTGTGCTTACCCAGCCTTTCAGGCTCTTCATTAGGGATTCTCCACACTCTCACAAAAGGAAGCGAAAGCTAAATGAAAGGCTGGATAAGTCAATGGAAACACTTTTGACCACATTTTTTAAAAAAAATTTTAGTCTCTCTAAGGTCTCACGTTCAAAGACTTAATTTTAAATGAAGGGAGGCCTATACATAAAACATGAACGAGTATTTGAGACATTTATATTAAGTTTGAGAAGAATTAATTTTAATAATATGTGGCATAAATTTGCTTTTACAGAGACAAGAAAATATGGTCCAAGAAAACAAAAGGACCTTGTTTAATTCTCTCTGAAATTTTATCAGTTTATCTCACCAGTTTTAAGATTATCTGACTCTTAATCAGTTCTTTATCATACTTCCAAGATTTTTATCTCACCCTATGCAGTTAAGAATTTGTGGTTTGTTTTGGAATATGGAGGCAAACAGAAAATACCTTGGTCACACATTTGTGTCCTTGAAAGAATCATGATTTTGTTTTTGTAAAAAGAACATAGGTTTTCTTTCATTTAAAAGAACTAGAAAAATAAGAGTAAATAAGAACTATTCAGGATACTGTCACTCAGAAATAGCCATCATTATTATTTGCCAGATGCTATTCTACATATCTCTTTATTTCTGTAGTAATAGAATGAGAGGAATCAAAAGGAAATAAATCGTGTCATATGTGTTATCTTTAAGAAGTATGAGAATAACTTTACTTGAACTTAACAGAACTGAAGTGACATGAAAATGATTGGTGAACTTGTTATTTTCTCAATAAGAAATTAATTATCAGAAGATTCTTCTGAAGTCAAAAAATTAGGAAAATCAAAAAATTAGGAAAAAAATGAAATTATAATGATTTTATATTATATATATTTTAAACTTTGGATAACATCCTATGACCCATTGCTATGAAAAGCGAAGAAATTAGCACTTTGAAAACTCATCTCTCCCCTCTTCTCCCCTAGCACCCACCCTTGCTGTTAACTATAAACCTTAACTTTTGCCTTCTAGCCTATACTCACACCACCACAGTTGCTTAATTTAGTTGTATAGTTTAATCACAGCTTCTTACTCTTTGTTTTCATTTGCTTGTGGGTGGATGAATTTCATTGCCAACTCCTGTCTTGAGTTCAAGCATGCTTGAGAATGTATGATTCAGAGAGTTAAGAGGAAATTTACTTTTAGAATCACGTGGGGATTCCAATATGGCTCACTTCATACTTGACCTGGGACTCAGATTGGCCTAAGGTTTTTCCTGGTACATCCCTCTAAGGGCAGCATCCTGCAGTCTCGAACCAGCATTTAGAAATCTCACTTCCTTCTCCCTTTCCTTGACCCTTTTCTCTTCCCCTCCCCTTGCCAGGAAAGCCCCTCTTTAACCAACCTCACAGTCCGGTCCACTTGTTGAGCCTTTCACAACTTAAAATTACCAGCCCCTCTTCCTCTGGTTTTAGGGAAGGCAGTAAGGAGCTTGCAAATGTGCTTGAGCTTCCAAAACACTGAACTGGAAACCCAGTGTGTGACTCACTTGACTTTTTTAGTTATTAGTTTGTAAGGACCTTTTTCAACCTACAATTTGGACTATAAAAACAAAAATCACAGTAGTGGAAGAAGACACATATGAGTGGGGAAACAAAAAATTGAATGAAGTCAGATTGGAATTTATTTCCACTCTAAATTTTATGGCTATGTATAAATATATAATTCACATTTTTAAGTTTTTCTTAGTTCCATTTTCAATTATTCTGTGTCCATTAGGATAACAAATTCATAAGATGTGATCTCTTTGCTTGCCAGCAAGGGGTATAGAGTGCAGCATTGTTTCTTCTTTGTCACAGCCATGAATTGCTACAATGGAGTCATAATCGAAGATTCTTTTGTTGCCTGTGGCCTTCATTAATGCACTGGCAGCACCATCCTTATTTAACCACCTGCTGCACTGATTTCCCATATCCTAACCCCTCAACAACATCTGATCACATGTAAGAGGTAAATATTCCTTACTTAGAAGCAGAATCCTTGAGCTCAGGGTTACAGGGGAAAACTAATGTAGGCTAATCAGATCTTTACAGAATAAGGCCGAAAATGTGAATTCCTTTTTTTTTTTCTAAAAAAAGAAAAGAAAAATAGGAAATCTCTCCCTTATACAGCAGGATTTTTCACAGGCCTTCAGTTTCCCAATCATCGTTGGTACATAAGGTAATTTTAGGTGAATGTGACCATGTTTATTTTCATAGTCATGCTTTTATTTTACTGTATTATTAAAAACATGAAATCTAGCAAAATGATAATTATACAAAGTTTATAATTTTTAATGTAAGTAAAAAGTGAGCCAACTTACAGAAAATGCAAACTAAATAATACTATAGATAATATGCAGATATGGCAAAAAGTTGTGAGGATGATGTGCCAACGAAACATGAGACTGTGGAAATCAGAAGTGCAGAGGTGTGGCAAAAATTGCGCAAGTGTGCAAGAGGGGAATTGGAAAATAGGAGAACTTGGAAATGGGGGAATCTGGAAATCAGAAACCTATTTAAATTATGAGTATTACAAATGTGGATTTTTCTCTGTTAAAATCGACACGTCTGCTGCAGTGGTTCTCCACGCATCACCCACCGAGATGTGCACCACAGCTCTCCCGTGAAGCATGTGTGCTCGTGAAGATGCTTCACTCCTCTGCCTGATTTCTAGCTCCCCCCCTCTCCATCACTCCAGGAAGTATTTAGAAGAAAAGCAAATTGAAAATAGGGAAGTAAGAAATAACCCTTACTCCACTCTAATTCATTTTTTAAAAGTAAATTATTAGATACTTTTTTAAAAAGTTAACTTAAAAAAACAAACTCTTAAAAAGATTTTGCAGCATGCCAGTGATGGATTGCCATGTGCCTGAAGAAACAGTGGTTTGACAATTGGTTTTGGTTTTAAATATCATCTGTAGTGTTTCTTGTTGGGGAATTGGTACCTTGGGGACTGTTTTCCTTGTTTTCCTCAAGTAGCCTCCCCTCTCTTTAACACCTACAGGCTGTAGGGCGGGAACTGCTGCTCCATTTAATTGAATATCTTGTAACCAGAGATGGAAGAGACCCTGAAATCACAAATCTAATCAACAGTACCCGGATACACATCATGCCCTCAATGAACCCAGATGGATTCGAAGCTGTTGTAAAGCCTGACTGTTTTTACAATAAGGGCAGGTAAGAATGGGCTCATCTATTTAAAACATAACAAAACCACAAAAGGCCCCCATCAGATCGGACACCTTGGCCCTGTCAAGAGGAATTAATGAAACACCTCGTAGCCTGTGTCATGTCACTACCATGCTGGAAACTCTTCAGGGCCACCCATGGCTTTGACTGTGAGAAGTGAAATCCTGAATAAGGCTGGTTTACTCCTGCGCCTGCCCACCCTCCACTGCTCCAGCTTTATTGCTTTTTCCACTGCCACCCTGCTGCAGCTGCTTAGATCCCTCTTCACCCCTGAAACTACAGCTACAGGCTTCCTTCTCACCTCTGGCATTCCCACCCCACCTCGGCCCCACCCTCGCGTTTTTCAACAGCATTTCCTCAAAGCCTACTTCCCTAACCTATCGGATATTAGGTCCCCAGTTATACTCACATCACCTGGCCCTTTACCCTCACAGCACAATTTTAATGTCTCATTTCTCCTGTCTACCTGAGGGCAGGAGCCCTGCCCGGAGTGTTCATCACTAGGAAATCCCAGGGCCTAGTATAGAACCTGGCCCCTCGATAAGCAGGTTGATTTATTAAGCCAGCCCAAGAACTAACATAAAGAAGAGTGAGTCTTGTAGTATTTCTGATTTAAAGGTTATTGTATTTTAAATGGCCTCAGGGAGTTTGGAATTTCTCAAATGTCTGATAAACACTGATATTTGTGCAATTAAAATTTTGTTTTTACCAAAGATAAATCACCACTGGATTCCCTTCCACTTTTAAAGTTTTTTTTAGCATATTTAAACATGGCCAAATCTTCCCAGGTGGCTCACTGGTAAAGAATCCATCTGCCAAGCCAGAGACACAAGTTTGATCCCTGTGTCAGGAAGATTCCCTGAACAAGGCAATGGCAAGCCACTCCAATATTCTTGCCTGGGAAATCCCATGGATAGATAAGCCTGGCAGGCTACAATCCATAGGGTCACAGAGTCCGACAGGACTTAGTGACTAAACAACTATGACAAGCATAGCCAATCCACTTTTCAGAAATATATTTGTATAAAATAGCATGTTCCTATTATTTCTGATAACAATTGCTATGGAACAAACTGCCCCCAAATTGAGGAAACAGCCACCTTTTTATTTACTCTCCACTCTGTAAGTTGGGAATTTGGGCAGGGCAGAGCAGGGTCCATCTCTATGCCATGATGACTGGGACCTCAGCGGGGGTCTGTCTGGGACCCTGTGTCTTGAGTTTCAGTTCTGGCTCTCACCTGGGTCCCTCATTCCTTCATGTGGCCCCTTGATGTAGCTAGCATTGGGGTCTCAGGGTTCCAAACGGGAGTGTTCCAAGAGCAAACGCCCCGAAACACAACACTTATCCAACCTCTGCTTACACCTGAATTACTCCTGTCCCACTGGCAAGAACAAGTCACATGGGAAGGAACAACATAGCGCATGAGTACCAACTGCAATTCGTTGGGAGGCTGACAAGGCAACTATCCACCAGCTCTGTATTCATATCTGGAAAAACAGCTGGAGCCCAGAACAACGGTCTACACTCTACAGGAATTTGCTCCCTCATACACCAACAGTAAACCCTTAAAACTTCTTTCTTTTAAAGGGTTAATAGTAACCTCTATGACCTGAATAGAAATTTCCCTGATGCTTTTGAGTTTAATGATGCACCAAGGCAGCCTGAGACCGTGGCAGTCATGAAGTGGCTGAACACAGAGACCTTTGTCCTCTCTGCAAACCTCCATGGTGGTGCCCTGGTGGCCAGTTACCCGTTTGATAATGGTGCTCCAGGTAAGCACACATGGGCCCTGCTCTTGCTTTCTAAATCCAGAGTGAGACTACAAACTTTCCACCTCTGAATGGGGATACATTCTTTCTCTTCCTGCTTAATTTTTCTGGCGGGGGTGGAAAAAGCCTCGTTCTCTTGACTCTGAGCTATCCTTCCTACAATTTATAAACAGTAGATGGGCAAGGTGTCTGAACTGACAACCAAAAATGGGATTACTTGACATTCATCAGTGAAACAGTAAAATTGTAATTTAGATTAGCACACAGGAGACAACCTGACTGAAAAAAAAAAAACTAATCACATGAATAATAATTCCTGACTCTTAACGCTGTGAGATAAGGTATGTACCGAGGAGTTAAAATATTCTAGTGGCTTCATTTAATCCCTACAGTACCTAAGGTAAGTTTACTGATCTCCTAGAATCAACAAGAATGACTAAGAAGGTATTTAACTTTTAAGCTGACTGAGGAGGAGTTTGGACATGTACGTGGTTATTTTGTGTGATATCCCTTCTGATATGTCCATCAAAAACTGGGAAGAAGAGTAGAGAGAAGCATTCAGGGAAGTGGGTAGAGGATCTCTTTAGGAAATTAGAGCCTTTGTGTGGAATTTGATGGTGCAGGGGCTAATATACCGTATACTTCCTCTACATCAACTAAAAGGTCTTGGTCTGTCTTCCATGTACAGCCACTGGAACATTATACTCTCGGAGCTTAACCCCTGATGATGATGTTTTTCAATATCTTGCAAATACCTATGCTTCGAGGAATCCTGACATGAAAAGGAATCCATGTGGAATTAAAACAGGGTTTTCTAATGGAATTATAAATGGATACTCCTGGTATCCATTGAAAGGTGAGTTTCTCTTTGTTCTGCTATTCTAGTTATCTTTGCCTAGAAGTGCCAGCTGGCCTTTGTTGACCCCAGCAGTTGCCAGAAGTTAGTCAGGCACAGTGCAGTCCCTTCAGTCATGTCTCTGTCTGCTAATAGCACAGAGCCGGGGGGGACGACCATTTGAGAGATGCTCAGACATGTTCCCTACTGCCAAAGTTGCCTGAATTCAGACGCTTGTTTAGCATTCACTTTGGAGCCAGGAACTGTGCCAAGAAAGATGAGCAGGACACAGATCTTAAGCCCAAGTTTAACAGAGAAGAGCAACATTTAAGTTAATTGTGATGGCAGTGTCATATGAATAAGAACAGAGGTTTAGAAAAGGTACAGTGTACCACAGGGGTGTAAAGCCAAAACACAGCAGGAAGTAGTGAAGGCCTTGGAGAAATGTAATTCTTATGTCTCATCCAATGGGGGCGGTTGCTACTTGTGTGTTAGTGACTCAGTCATGTCCAACTCTTTGCAACCCCATGGACTGTAGCCCACCAGTCTCCTCTATCCATGGAATTATCCTGGCAAGAATACTGGAGTGGGTTGCCATTTCCTTCTTCAGGGTATCTTCCCGACCCAGGCATCAAACCCGCTTCTCTTATGTCTCCTGTAATGGCAGGCAGGTTCTTTACCATCTGAGCCACCAGGGAAGTAAGGGGTGTTGCTACTTACATCCAGGTAGCTATTGCCATGCAGCAGTAGTGGGCAGTATTGCCAGATCTTCCAGTTTGTGAAGCAAGATGGATGTTTCCATGAAGTCTCCTGATTTTTCAAGCCACTTTGCAGACTAAACGGACAAGCCCTCTAGTCTTACTCCCTTGGAATAGGATGGCCAGGCGAGGGAGGGAGTGAGGAGTTTGCCATGTAGGGAACATGGCAGAGGGGATGTTCTTGTCAGAAGGAAGACTATCAGCAGAATCCAAAGGGTGTCATAGTCCTAGTCTGGAAACTCGAGAGAATAGGAGGGACCGAAGACGGAAGGGTGAGAGGGGAGACAGTGGGCAGCGACCAGGTTTCTACTACCTCAGTGAAAAGTGCCCCCTTTCAGACTGGCCAGCAGATCCGGCCAGCAGCAGGCCGCAGCCTGCATTTCCACACACGGGCCACTTCCTCACTTGTCACCGTAGATGCACAGGCCATCAGGTAATCTTGCACAAGCTGGGACTTTTATATCTGGGCAGGTTTCTGCCAGCTTTCCAGGTAACATAAATAAGCGTAGACCATGACTAGAAGGCAGCAGGGTCAGCCAGATACCACAGTACCCCAAACCTCTCTCCCATGTCCGAGAGATCGCGCCCCTCCTCACCCACCCCTCAGGGGCAGCCTAGTCTCGGGTCACTACTCTGCATCGGGAGGAAGGGAGCTCTCCTGCCCAGAGGCAGCTCTCCCTCCAGTGTGCTCTCTGTGTGACTTCCCAAGACACGTCCAGATGTGTGGGAGATTGACTAGGAACCTAGTTTTGCTGTTGTGCCTTTGTTGGCCAGGCCTGACTGGCCTCATCCAGAGCGGCACGCACTCTCCACAGTTGGCATTCTCTATCCAGCGTGTTTTCCACACCTGTTTTGCCATTTAAGTTCTTTCTACCTGAGACAGTCATCCAGTCAAAGGCTTTTGTTTTGTTTCATTTCTCTCTTCCTTTTTTCCTCTTCTATTTCTTGGTAAAATGAGCTTAGAAATACAAAACTTGTAAGTAAAGGAAAAGGAAGAACAGAGTAATTCTTCCTGGCTAAAACTGGGACCTACATGCATGCGTGCGTGCGTGCCTGCGTGCTAAGTCGCTTCAGTCGTGTCCGACTCTTTGCATCCCTATGGACTGCAGGCGCCTCTGTCCATGGGGTTCTCCAGGCGAGAATACTGGACTGAGTTGCCATTTCCTTCTCCAGGGACCTACATAGGTATTACTTAATAGTTATGTAATATTTTGACCATTTTTTGAACATAAATATTTACTTCATTACTTCCCAAATACTCTGATGGACTTGAGAAAACATATCTCACTAGTCAAATACCAAGTATAACTAATTAAAATCTGGCAGAGACTAATTCATTCAAAGATACCATATTTCATCAAATCTAAGATGCCAGTGATTGTAAAATATGTCCCACCAAGAAAGAAAAAAGTTTCCAGCTGAACTAATAACACAATGATGCTTTTCAGCCGTCAAATTTAAGATGCTTCCCAATTGAGAGATTTTAAAATAGAAGTTTTGCATCTTAGAAAATATAAAATATGAGTATAACCATTTGAAAATAGGGTATTGAGAGGTAAGAACTAGAAAGTGAGCATGGGCAGTGGTAATCTCAGGAGCAGCAGGGGTCTGGGTCTTTCCCTGCTCCCCAAGAGTCCACGTGGCACCCTGTCTTTCATCCACAGACATAGTGCAGTGTGACGGGTGAGAGCACGGAGGGTCTAGGAAGGTGGCATGTGCTCTGGTTTCAGCCATTCACTGGCAAGAATCCCTGGGTACATGACCTACCATTTGTAATTAAGTTTCTCATCTGTAAAATACGTGTGATAATTACTGTGGGGGTTAGAGCTGATAGTGAAGTTCTTCAAATAGTACCTAGCAACAGCGAACACTCAGGAAATATTGGCTGTTACTCCTCCAAATTCATGTACTTCAGTCGCTGAGTCATGTCCGACTCTTTGTGACCCCATGAACTGCAGCACACCAGGCTTCCTTGTCCATCACCAACTCCTGGAGCTTGCTCAAACTCATGTCTATCAAGTCAGTGATGCCATCCAACCACTTCATCTTCTGTCGTCCCCTTCTCCTCCTACCTTCAATCTTGCCCAGCATCAAGGTCTTTTCAAATGAGTCGGTTCTTCGCATCAGGTGGCCAAAGTATTCGAGTTTCAGCTTCAGCATCAGTCCTTCCAATGAATATTCAGGACTGATTTCCTTTAGGATTAACTGGTTTGATCTTGTAGTTCAAGGGACTCTCAAGAGTCTTCTCCAACACCAATTCTTTGGTCCTCAGCTTTCTTTATGGCCCAACTCTCACATCCATACATCACTACTGGAAAAACCATAGCTTTGACTAGACAGACTTTTGTTGGCAAAGTACTGTCTCTGCTTTTTAATATGCAGTCTAGGTTGAGTCATAGCTTTTCTTCCTAGGACCAAGCGTCTTTTAATTTCATGGCTGCAGTCACCATCTGTAGTGATTTTGGAGCCCCCCCAAAATGAAGCCTCTCACTGTTTCCATTGTTTCCCCTTCTATTTGCCATTAAGTGATGCGACCAGATGCCATGATCTTAGTTTTCTGAATGTTGAGTTGAGTTTTAAGCCAACTTCTTCACTCTCCTCTTTCACTTTCATCAAGAGGCTCTTTAGTTCTTCTTCGCTTTCTGCCACAAGGGTGGTGTCATCTGCGTATCCGAGGTTATTGATATTTCTTCCAGCAATCTTGATTCAGCTTGTGCTTCATCCAGCCTGGCATTTCGCATGATGTACTCTGCATGTAAGTTAAATAAGCAGGGTGACAATATACAGCCTTGACGTACTCCTTTCCCAGTTTGGAACCAGTTTGTTGTTCCATGTCCAATTTAACTGTTGCTTCTTGACCTGCATACAGATTTCTCAGGAGGCAGGTCAGGTGGTCTGGTATTCCTATCTCTTTAAGAATTTTCCACAATTTGTTGTGATCCACACAGTCAAAAGCTTTGGCTTAGTCAATGAAGCAAAAGTAGATGTTTTTCTGGAACTCTCTTGCTTTTTCAATGATCCACTGGATGTTGGCAATTTGATCTCTGGTTCCTCTGCCTTTTCTAAATCCAGCTTGAATATCTGAAAGTTCATGATTCATGTACTTGGAGAATTTTGAGCATTACTTTGCTAGCATGTGAGATGAGTGCAATTGTGCAGTCATGAACTCCTTATTGCCAAATTCAGAGTTAAATTGAAGAAAGTAGGGAAAACCACTAGATATTCAGGTATGACCTAAATCAAATCCCTTACGATTATACAGTAAAAGTGACAAATAGATTCAAGGGATTTGATCTGATAGACAGAGTGCCTGAAGAACTATGGACAGAGGTTCATGACATTGTACAGGAGGCAGGGATCAAGACCATCCTCAAGAAAAAGAAATGCAAAAAGGCAAAATGGTTGTCTGACAAGGCCTTACAAATAGCTGAGAAAAGAAGAGAAGCGAAAGGCAAAGGAGAAAAGGAAGGATATACCTATTTGAATGCAGAGTTCCAAAGAATAGCAAGGAGAGATAAGAAAGGCTTCCTCAGCAATCAGTGCAAAGAAATAGAGGAAAACAACAGAATGGGAAAGACTAGAGATCTCTTCAAGAAAATTAGAGATACCAAGGGAACATTTCATGCAAAGATGAGCACATAAAGGACAGAAATGGTTTGGACCTAACAAAAGAGGTGGCAAGAATACACAGAAGAACTATACGAAAAAGATCTTCATGACCCAGATAATCAGATGGTGTGATCACTCACCTAGAGCCAGACATCCTGGAATGCGAAGTCAAGTGGGCCTTAGGAAGCATCACTATGAACAAAGCTAGTGGAGGTGATGGAATTCCAGCTGAGCTCTTTCAAATCCTAAAAGATGATGCTGTGAAAGTGCTGCACTCAATATGCCAGCAAATTTGGAAAACTCAGCAGTGGCCACAGGACTGGAAAAGGTCAGTTTTCATTCCAATCCCAAAGAAAGGCAATGCCAAAGAATGTTCAAACTACCACACAATTGCACTCATCTCACACACTGCTGCTGCTAAGTCGCTTCAGTCGTGTCCAACTCTGTGCGACCCCATAGACAACAGCCCACCAGGCTCCCCTGTCCCTGGGATTCTCCAGGCAAGAACACTGGAGTGGGTTGCCATTTCCTTCTCCAATGCATGAAAATGAAAAGTGAAAGGGAAGTCGCTCAGTCGTGTCCGACTCTTCGCGACCCCATGGACTGCAGCCTACCCGGCTCCTCCATCCATGGGATTTTCCAGGCAAGAGTACTGGAGTGGGGTGCCATTGCCTGCTCCATGCTAGTGTATGCTTATTTTTATAGAATAAATGTGTTTATGAAAGGCTTGTAGAAATATTTTAAAAGAAATCTCACTCTAGTTTCACTCTGTTTAAAATGTAATTTAGGAAAGAAATGTAATATGAAGAATCCTTTTTGTAGTTGTGATTTTTAAAAAGGACCCTTCCCTTACCCCTCACTTAATCTGGATGCATAGCTGAACATCAGTCAGCTCTGATTCAGTTACCCATATGGGAATATTTAGGATTGCTTGGTCATGCCTGGATAATAAAATGTCAAGCTGTAATTGTACATGCCAATATGTCAAATTCATCTTTTCCTGTTTACATGTACTGTCATTGCAACTGTCTGATTCACCTGTCTCCAAGGTATGTGATACTTGACTTCACTCCAACTTCATACTTTTTAAAAAACTTAAACATGTTTGTGTTTAGGTGGAATGCAAGATTACAACTACATCTGGTCCCAGTGTTTTGAAATTACGTTGGAACTGTCATGCTGTAAATATCCTCGCAAGGAGAAGCTTCCAAGCTTCTGGAAGGATAACAAAGATTCGCTGATTGAATATATAAAACAGGTGCACATAGGTTTGTAAGATTTTCTTATTAATTCCTACTAACATAAAATATAGCATCTGGCAAAACCTTTGGGTTGAGAAAATGCAAGCCCCTATTTCTGTTTTCTGGATCCAGCCTCATTTTTAGTACCAGAACTAATGGTTCAGAATTCTCTCTGCATGAGCATCTGCAGCATGTGAAAAATGTAGCACCCATCAGCTCATATAAGAGAAAGCATGATATGTGTTACTTTAATATGGGGTTGTAAAATGCAGAGTACTTCTAATTTTACATGTTGAATGACCTGGAAATCTGGCAAAAGATCAATAAAACAGGCTGTAACTATGTTACATCATCACCCATTTAGAAAGAAACCAAGTTTGCTGGTCCTTTGCCATATAATACCACAGACCCAGAGAACGTTGGACATGCCATTTTACATTTTTTTCTAGAACTGGGGTGATGACCTAGCACCATTAGCTTCAACCCCTCCCACCTCTCAACTGTGCCAAATGACCAGGGACTGGGAGTCTTTGCAGCCTGTTTTTTTGATGCCTGTCTGAACTTTATGACAGATGAGTGGACAGTGTGAGAAGAGCAGTCATTCTCCGACATGTGCAACAGACTCACCAGAAGGGTTTGTTAAACCATGGATTGCCAGGCTCATCCTCAGAGTTTCTGATTTAGTGGGTCTGGAATGATTGACATTTTCCCTGGTGATGCAGACACTGCAGGTCCAGGGACTACTCTTTGAAAACCATTGCATGAGAATAGCACATCGCTTGTGGTGATGGTGGAACCTTGAGCAGGGTGTGGAAGGCTCTTCTGCATTGCCCGTGTTATTTTTCTCCATTCAGAACAGTTGGGGAAAGCAAGGTGTCAAGAATTGGAGTAACAGTTATGCTACCATATGAAGCCAAAGTGGAGAGTGTGTGTGTTGGAGAAGTTTTCATCATAGACCTATTGCATAATTGCAGAATTCCTGGATTTTCTGCGTGCTTCACACCAAAGCTTCCCACTTGCTGCAAAGAGATGGGGTAGTTGAGGGGTACAAGGCTGAGTGCAGGGAGAATTAGAAGCTTCCCTTGGCCACACATCCCGAACATGGATATTCCTTCCCCCTTTCATACTTGACCCCCAGCCTCTTACCACCCCAAAACACAAGTACAGAAAGAATGTATTTTTTAAATATTTATTTTTATTTATTTGGCCGTACCAGGTCTTAGTTGTGGCACACAGGATCTTTAGTTGTGGCATGAGAACTCTTATGTGCAGCGTGTGGAATCTAGTTTCTGACCAGGGACTGAACCCAGGCCCCCTGCACTGGAGCACAGAGTCCTAGCCACTGGACCACCCAGGAAGTTCCCAGAAATATTATTTTTGAATCGGCAGGACTGCATCTAACTGGCTGAGACATTAATGGAGTAGGTTGATGGAGGATATTACAAAATGTAGTATTAACCAGCATCTCAGTGTAACTTTTACCAGCATCTTAATAATTTTTATTGAGGTTAGTATTGGGTCTTTTTCATTATGTTACCAGATTCTGTTCTGGTGTTTCTCCTTTTGACTTTCTTCACGAGGCACATTTCTACTTTTGCTGTAGCTTATACCTATACCAATCTTTTAGTATAAACTCTAAAAATTCCTCCTTCCAAAGAATAAAACTGGGAGTGCAATGGAACACAAAACACACTCTATGAATTTCAGACTAGCTGGGAAGGTTAGGGTACTACTCGGCACTGAGTTAAGGTGGGCTCTGAAATATCATGTCGAAATAATATTGTCAGTGAAGGAGCTTTGTAAACTGTTAAATAACATACAAATTATGGCCTAAGCATTGTTGTTATTAATTTAAAGCATTTACAAGTCCATTTAACTAGATTTTATAAAGAATATTCATCTATCTGCATGTCCCTATAATCAGATGTGCACAGTTCACTTAAACCATATGTATTGATGTATATTAACACATCAATACTGCCCCCTTGTGGTTTAAGACAGGGTTGTTGTTTTTTTCCTCCCTAATTTAATAATGAAACCCTATTCCAAAATACTGATACAAAAATAAATAAATAATAAAATAACAAAAAGTAACCAAAAAAAGTAAAAACAAATAAAAACAAACAAAAACAAAATACTGATAAAGCATGGTTACTGTTACCCGATAGAGAGGTTCTCTCCATATTGGTGCCCAGTGGGCAGCCAAAGAGTATGTTTGTGGATAATGGAAGCAAACATTTCTTTACCATTATTGCTCTGGTTTAAGAAAATTATTGAGGTTTGTCAAGGTGCATCCAGAGAAGGGAATGGCAACCCACTCCAGTACTCTTGCCTTGAAAATCCCATGGATGGAGGAGCCGGGTAGGCTGCAGTCCATGGGGTCGCTAGAAGTCAGACACAACTGAGCGACTTCCCTTTCACTTTTCACTTTCATGCATTGGAGAAGGAAATGGCAACCCACTCCAGTGTTCTTGCCTGGAGAATCCCAGGGACGGGGGAGCCTGGTGGGCTGTTGTCTATGGGGTCGCACCAAGTCGGACACCACTGAAGCGACTTGGCGGCAGCAGCAAGGTGCATCACATTCATTGGTTCAGTTTCACCACTTGCTATGATGCTAAGATCTGAGATTTCCAGGTGGGTCAAAGACTCTGGTAAGTCGTCCTTGTCTGGGAAGGAAAAGCCTCTTGCTCTAATGGAAGGACCTAGTCTAGAGTAGGGGTCCCCAACCTCTCTAGTGCCTGATGATCTGAGGTGGAGCTGATGTAGTAATAATGGAAATAAAGTGCACAGTAAATGTAATGTGCTTGACTCATACCAAAACCATCCCTCCCCCCTTGTCTGTAGAAAAATTGTCTTCTATGAAACCAGCTGTGGTGACAAAAGGGTTGAGGACCACTGGTCTAGAGGGCAGGAGCCTGGGTAAAGCCTAAGCTGTTCTGTTATCTGCCTGTGTGAAACCTTGCAAGTCACTTGCCCTGACTATTTTTAGTCAACTGATAGCTGGGACTAACAGTATATGCCTTGCCTCACCCCAGCTTATTCTAAGGTTCTGATTAGTCATTCTTTCCATTAAATCTCACCTCCAACCTCAGTCTAAACTCAGGCTCTTTGTTGCTGTGTCGTCAAGCTTAAGAGAGTTGATCAGGCTCAGGTTGAGATGAGGGTAAGGCAGACATTAAGGCGAGTTTGAATTCTAGGGACCTGGAATGTCCCAAAGGTTCCCTCTCTGCGGAGAAGTAAAGATGAGCAAGACATGACATTATCTGCTGCTGTCCTCTCCCCTGAACTCCTTAGAGCAGAGCTGAACCCAGAAGTTAAGGGATGGCCCACAGCACCCAGAAACCTAAGCAACCTGGGCCCGAGAGAATCTGTTATCTGCTGAGTGCCAGAAGCCTGAGAGACACAGATAACGCATCTGTCATGGGATCCAAAGTCAGTGACATCTGTGCTCATCAGGTGGGAACATGGGAATGAACAGCCCCCCAAAGACCACCAGCTCAGACTGCGCTCTGGCCAGTTCTTGCCCAGAATGTGCTTTTCATCCACGGAGCTTGATACATCCCCAAGGGATGTACATTTATTTCTCCCCCTCATTTCCAGATGTGGCCACAAAATTTAAGTCTCAAATTTCATTCTCCTTTGCCTATTACATGAATTTTTTTCAAAATTTTGCAGTTTGTTCTCCTGATGTCATAGTGCTGACTGTTATCTGCAAATCTTTGGATCTACTGGTCTTTTTTTTTCCCGTTTTCGATTTTAACATATAGAAATAAATCATCTCTTTTGGTAAAACAATCACTTATAAGTGAGAAGTTTCATGATGCCTGGACAGAGTATTGAAAAGACATATAAGATCCAAAGATAGCTTACATTTGGCTGGTGGTATGCGGTTATCCTCTAATAGGAATTCTGTAGTTAAGCATGGTCTGTGTTTGTTCAGTAACAGAGTGATATTCAGATAGTCCCAACTTGAACTATTGTCTCTAGGTTTGGGTAAGGGGTATACAGAAATGAATCTTTTAATCTTTAGAGGACGCTGAATGAAAGTCAAACTCGAATATAAAGACTTTAGTAACTGACCTGAATCCAAATTACTCTTCGTTTCCCTGTACTTGAGGATAGGCAGACGACAGGTCCCTGGAAATCTTTCTTCAGTTTCACAGATGATAAAGGGGGGCTGTGTGGGTATCTAAGGTCATCCAAAAACACTGTTCATAGGCTGTCAAAAAATTCAGATCTGTTCTGTGAAAGCATAACAACCATTTCCAGCCAAGAAGGAAATGCTAACTTTTTAAAATTTGAAGTATAATTGATTTACAATGTCTTAATTTCTGCTGTACAGCAAAGTGACTCAGTTTTATATATGTATATATAGCATATAGTTTCATGTATTTTTCATATTCCTTTCTGATTAATCACAGGATTTTGAATATAGTTCCCTTTAGGACCTTGTTGTTTATCCATTCTATACAGCTTGCATCTGCTAATCCCAAACCCCCAATACATCCCTCTCTCACCTCCTCCCCCTTGGCAACCACAAGACTGTTCTCTATGTCTGTGGTCTGTATGTATGCACATCTTCTTTATCTATTCATGTGCCAAAGGACATTCATGTCTTGACCTTTGTGAACAGTGCTGTTAACATAGGGCTACATGAATCTTTCTGAATTATAGTTTTGTCTGGATATATGCCTGGGAGTGGGATTGCTGGCTCATATAGCAATACTCTTTTCAGTTTTTTGAAGCATCTGCATACTGTTTCCCATAGAGACTGTACCAACTTACATTCCTACCAACACTGTAGTCAGGTTTCCTTTTCTCCATACCCTCTCCAGCATTTGTTATTTGCAGACTTTTTAATGATGGCCATTCTAACCAGGGTGAAGTGGTATCTAATTGTAGTTTTGATTTGCATTTCTCTAGTAATTAGCGATGTTGAGCATCTTTTTATGCCTGTTGGCCATCTGTATGTCTTCTTTGGAGAATTGTCTAGTTCTACCCATTTTTTAAATCTTTTTGAGTTGTATGAGCTGTTTGTATAGGAGGTTTAGTCACTAAATTGTGTCCAACTCTTGTGACCCCATGGACTGTAGCCTGCCAGGCTCCTCTGTCTATGGGATTCTCCAGGCAAAAATACTGGAGTGGGTTGCCATTTCCTTCTCCAGGGGATCTTCCCAACCCAGGAATTGAACCCAGGTCTCCTGCATTGCAGGCAGAGTTTTTACCAACTGAGCTACAAGGGAAGCCCTGCTGTTTATATATTCTGGAGACTAGTCTCTTGTCAGTTGCATCATTTGTAAATATCTTCTCCCAGTTCATAGATTGTCTTTTCATTTTCTTTATGATTTCCCTTGCTGTGCAAAAGCTTGTAAGTTTGATTAGGTCCCATTTGTTTTTGTTTTTATTTCTATTTCCTTGGGAAACGTAAGAAAACTGCTTTGATTTACATCAGAGAATGTTTTGCCTATGTTCTCTTCTAGGAGTTTTATAGTGTCATGTTTTATATTTAAGTCTTTAAGTCATTTTGAGTTTATTTTTGTGTATGGTGTGTGTTCTAACTTCATTAATTTACATGCAGCTGTCCAGGTTTCCCGACACCACTTGCTAAAGAGACTGTCTTTTCTCCATTGTATATTTCTTTTGTCTCCTTTGTCGAAGATTGACCATAGGTTGGTGCTTTTATTTCTGGGCTCTCAATTCTGTTCCATTGATCTATATGTCTGTTTTTGTGCCAGTACCATGCTGTTTTGATGACTGTTTGCTGATTTTTTTTTAAGTACCATGGAATTTTTTTCTTGGTATCTTCTGCCTTGCATCCTGAATCTTTTTAAACTTTTTTATATTGGAGTATAGCCAATCAACAATGTTGTGATAGTTTCAAACACCCTGAGTCTTATTCTAGCATTATCTTAGATGTTAAAGGAGGGTGTAAAGTCAACTTCAAAGATAGCTTACTTTTGTATGAGTTTTGGGTTGTTTTTTTTTTTTTTTGGATTGGTTTTGAAGAAGATGAAAAATACAAAAGATGCCAACACACATACTGCCAGTACAAGCTATCTTGCGAAAATGCATAGGTTTTCTAAGTGGTAGAAAGACTATAAGCTAGTTCAGAGACCTAAGGAAGGAAGATCTAAGCATAGCTTCTTTCCTCACATATTCTTGCTCTTGAGGAACAAAGCTGAATTAAGATCCCAGCAACTTATGTAGTATATCTATTCAACTTCAAACTTACATAGCTGCGGTCTTTCTATTCCTTTGTATCATTTTTCTTATCCAAATAAGAAAGAGAAGGATTAAGAAATGGATTAATATTTGTTAAGCCTCCTCTTGTATTTGATCTTCATGACAATCCTGGAAGGCATATGCATATTATGCCCATTTTATAGGTGATGGAATTGAGGCTTGGGAATGTTTAGTGACTTGGGACATAATGGAAATCTCTCTTCAAAAAAAGAATGCCACTGAAATTCAATGAATAAATACAGAATCAGGTTACTTAATTATGACTGATGTTTAACAGTTGAGTACTACCTGAAGATCAAAAGGATACATATGACCCTGGAACAACACAGGTATGAACTGCATGAATACATTTATATGTATGGGGTAGGGGACTGGTTTGGTTTTTTCACTAAATATGTACCCTAGTACTACCCAATTTGTGGTTGGTGGACTCTGCCAGTGCTGAGAGAGCCAACCATAAAGCTATATGTGAATTTTCAACTGTGTGGAGGGTCGATGTCCCTAACACTTGCATTGTTCAAAGGTCAGCTCTAGTAGGAATAAGTATAAATGGAACCTATTTTTTTTTTTTAATGCAAAAGAGGAAAAAATCAAAGTGGAGGTTTACATTTGATTACATTGAAAAAAATGAGAAGGAAATATGGAATTCAATAACTTTTATCATTGTGGCCTCTTCTTTCTCATTTATGTCATTAAGATAACATGACTTGTCAACAAAGTAGACAAACTGAGATGGGAAATAGGATTTAAAATGAGAAGAGTCTTAAAATACATATGGCCTTTTATTAACTGTATTCTTGAAATTTTAAGGTGTCAAGAATATAACTTGGTCTAATGTATCATTTAAGGCCTATGTTTCCTTATTGATTCTCTAACTGATCTGTTTGGTGATGAAAGTAGGGTATTAAAGTCCCCTACTATTACTGTCAATTTCTCCTATGGCTGTTGGTATTCTCCTTATATTTTGAGGTGGTCCTATGCTGGGTGCCTATATATTTACAATTGTCATATCTTCTTAGATTGATTCCTTAATCATTGTGTAGTGTCCTTCTTTGTCTTTTACGACAGTCTATTTCCACCATTCTGTCTTCTGGCTTACTCATCCATTCTTCTGCCTGTTACTCCATTGATTCCTTCTAGGGTACTTTTTCATCTGAGTGATTGTGCTTTTTATCTCTTTGTTCTTTAGTTTTTGTTGAACATTTCTTGAGTCTTCTCAATCTATGCCTCCATTCTTTTTCTGAGATCTTGGATTATCTTTTCTATCATTACTCTGAATTCTTTTTCAGGTAGATTGCCTATCTCCCCTTCAATTAGCTTTTGCCCTGGCATTTTATCTTGTTCATTCATCTGGGACATAGTTCTCTGCCATTTTGTCTGACTTTCTGTGATTGCAGCCTCCATTCAACAGGCTGCAGGGTTGTAGTTCTTGCTTCTGCTGTTGGCCTCCTGGTAGATGAGGCTGTTTAAGAGGCTTGTACAGGCTTCCAAGTGTGAGGGACTGATTTTTGCCCATTGGTGGGTGGAGATGGGTTTTGTCCCTCTGATGGGCAGGGCTGTGTCAGGGGGTGTGGTTAGTGGGCAGCTGTGTGCTCAAGAAGACATTAAACAGTCTGTCTGCTGATGGATGATGCTGTATTCCTACCCTTTTGATTATTTGGCCTGAGGCTTCCCAGCATTGGCGCCTACAGGCTTTTGGGTGGGGACAAGTCTTGGTGAGAAAATGGCAGCCTTTCAGAGGGCTCGTGCCAATGAAAACTCCCCAGAACAACCACTGCCAGTGTCCCTGTCCCCGCAGTGAGCCTCAGCCATCACCCCTACCTCCACAGTAGACCCTCCAATACTAGCAGGTAAGTCTGGCCCAGTCGATTATGAGGTCTTTGCTTTTTTCCTGGGTCCTGGTGCATATTAGACCCTGTGCATACCCTCCAATAATGGAATTTTTGTTTCTCCCAGTTTTGTGGAATTCCTGCTATCAAACCCCACTGGCCTTGAAAGCTAGATTCTTTAGGGACTCCTCCTCCGCGTTGCCCGACTCCCAGGCTGGGGAGCCTGATATGGAGCTCAGAACTTTCAATCCTATAGAACTTCTGTGGTATAATTATTTTCCAGCCTATGGGTCACCCACCCAACATGTATGGGATTTGGTTTTATCGCGATAGTACCTCCCACCTACTGTCTCGTTGTGGCTTCTTTTTCTTTGAAGGTAGAGTATCTCTTTTGGTAGATTCCAGGCTTTTTTTGTCAGTGGTATTTCCATAAGAGGTGAGCTCTTGTCCTTCTACTCCACCATCTTGTCTCCTCTCTAATAACAGTGAATTTAAGTGTGCAGTTCTAAAGGTTAGAAGTTCAACACCAGTCTCACTGGGCTGAAGTCCAGGTGTCAGCAGGACTGGTTCCTTCCAGAGACTCTCGAAACATATAGTTTTGAAAATGAGAGGGTGTGCATCCATGAGACCCACAAAGCTATAGCAAACTGAGAAATGGTTCTTAAAGGAATCACACAGACTTACCTGGCTATCCCCCAGGACCTAGTGCTAAGGCAGCTGATGGAAAAGTGCCCAGTCTTTCTGTGAAAGAAGCCTATTTGCCTGTCTGAAAGCTTCAGCCTGAGGGGCAGTCATTTCATTTAACACATATCTAGGCGTCAGCTGAAATACTCTCCAAAGACGGAGGCTGCCATCTTTGCCCTGTCCTTCCACCTCCCTCCAGGATCCCAGTGTCTCCTGGAAAGGAGTTTGTACACTTTGTCTGGTGCACTGTTTTCTACAGTTGCTACCCAGGGGCCACCCCTTCATTTCCTGGTCCTGTTTGACCAGCAGGGCTTGTGTTCATGGATCCCACAGGAATGTAACAAACAGAAAAGGAGTTCTTAACCAACTATACCCAGGACACAGTGGAGAGGCAGCAGTAAAAAAAAAAAAAAAAAAAAATGAGTCTTTTAGTGAAAGAGGACTATTAGTTTATCTTCATAGTTGTGGCCTAAGGAACAGGCTTCTAATTAAATATACATCTAGTGGCTGACTACAATCATCTCCAGATGTCACTGGGCACCACCTTCACTCTCAACTTGTGCCCTACCCCTGGTCACCAACGTCGTCAAGAAAGGAGCTTGTATACCCATCTAGCCCCTTGGCTTTTGTGGCTACTACCCAGAGAACACTTTCTTTGATAGCCTGATTCTCACGAGTTCAAAGAGATGATATCAAACAAAGAAATGGTTCTTAACTGGCTGTCACCCTAGGGCTCAGTGCAAAGGCAATAGACAGAAACACTTATCTCCCAGTCTTCCCCTGAAAGAGATATATTTGTATACTTTCAAAGCTGCTGTCTGAGGGTTTGGCTTCCAGTATACCTGAACCTTTGTGCAAAATATTCCCCTTTGAGACAGTAACAGGTCTTGGCACACTCTCAACTACTGGAGTTATTAAGACTAAAGTAAGCAGCTTGGGTAATCACAAAGATTTGAGACAAAACCCAGAGCTGGGGCAGGGCTGAATAGTAAGCTCATCTCTTACATGAACCCGCTCCTTCAAGACTGGGAGCGATGGTTGTTTTACCTAATGCATATAAACCAACACAGCGTCAGCACAGAGGACTACGTTCCAAATCAAAGAACAAGATAAAACCCCAGAAAAGAACTTAATGAAACAGAGGTAAGTGATGTACATGATAAAGAGTTCAAAATAGTGGTCATAAAGATGCTCACTGAGTTCAGCAGAACTATGCATGAACAAAATAATTTCAACAGAAAGAAAATATAGAAGTCATGGAGCTGAAAAATACAGTAGAGGGGTTCAACAACACACTAGATGAGACAGCAAAAAGGTAAGTAAATCCAAAGACAGGACAATGGAATTCATCCAATCAGAGCAGCGAAAAGAGAAAGAATGAAAAAGAGTGAAGACGGCTTCAAGAACTTATGGGACAACATCAAGCAGACCAACATTTACATTATAGGGGTCCCAGAATGTGGCGAAAGAGAAAACTTACTTGAAGGAAAAAAAGGCTGAAAAGTTCCCTAGTCTGGAACTTCCTAGAAGGAAGCAGACATCCAGATCAAAGAAGCCTGGAGAATTCCAAATAAGATAAACCAAAAGAGACCCACATCAAGACACATTGTAATTAATGTGTCAAAAGTTAAAGACAAATAAGAGGTATCACCTTACCAGTTAGAATGGCTGTTGTCAAAAGACAAGAAGTAACAAGTGTTGGCAAGGATGTGGAGAAAAGAGAACCCTTCTGCACTATTGACAGGAATGTAAATTAGTGCAGCACTATGGAAACAGTATGCAGCTTCTAAGAAAAACTAGAAATAGAACTACTATATGATCCAGTAATTCTACTTAAGGGTATTTATCCAAAAGAAATGGAAGCAACTTTATCAGATGGATAAATAGATACAGAAAATGTGGTATGTTTAAATAAGTCCTGGGGATGTAGTGTACAGCGTGGTAAGTATAGTTAATACTGTATTGTATACTTGAAATTTGCTAAGAAAGTAAAATAAAAGTTATCATTACAAGAAAAAAGTGTAACTATGTTAACTGAGCATATTTTGGTGAATATTTCACAGTACATACATATATTTAGCCATGTTATATACCTAAAGCTAATATATTCTTATTATATCTCAATTTTTTAAAAAAGTTTACCATCCCTTCTCAAATACTCTATTAACTCAAAATAGCTAATAAATATTGGGCTTATTTTTCTTAAACAATTATAAGAATTTTTTTCTTATGCTATAAAATGTGGTATTAACACTTAATTCTTTTTTTGTCTTTCAGGTGTAAAGGGCCAAGTTTTTGATCAAAATGAGACTCCATTATCCAATGTAACTGTAGAAGTCCAAGACAGAAAGCATATCTGCCCCTATAGAACCAACAAATTTGGAGAGTATTACCTCCTCCTCTTGCCTGGATCCTATGTAATAGAGGTAAGTATACAATGCTGCTGCTGCTAAGTCACTTCAGTCGTGTCCGACTCTGTGCGACCCCACAGATGGCAGCCCATCAGGCTCCTCTGTCCCTGGGATTCTCCAGGCAAGAATACTGGAGTGGGTTGCCATTTCCTTCTCTGTATACAATGCTAGTTACTGTTATTAAAATACTGTAGAAAATACTTACTCACCTAGAAAGAATCTAAAATAAGTCTGGAATGTGCAAAAGGAGATACATCAGGACAAAATAAAAAGTCAGTGTCAGATCTGCATCTGTCAGAAGAAGTGGGTAAAGTGGCAATAGTAAAAACAAACTCAAAATCATGTTTTTTCCCCAACTGGAAATTTTTTAAATAGAAGCCAAATCACATTTCTTGTGATAAAAAATGGAACAAACCCTATAACAACAACCAACATACTCAAAGGTCTTCCAAGGTTCATGAAATACCAGTTTAACACCTATTCCATGAACCATAATTTCTACTATTAAAAAACTGATTGGGACACAAGTTCCTTAGAATTCATTACAAATAAAATTTGATCCACAAAGTTTACCAGTATATTAAGTAACACATATTTTTGCAGCCTTCTCATAAGCAGACGATGATGAGTTGTTCAATCAATGCAAGTAAAATTCCAGATTTTAATTCTATTTAGATGAATGTTTCTGAGGCTTTTCTTCTGTAAGGATACATGGCCTAGTTTGAGGCTGAGTGGGAAATGAACTAAATGAATAAGTAGCTGATTTAGTAGGCCAGATTGTGCCTCTTCCTTTTTGATGTGGCTTTATCTAGAAGGGCTTTATCTAGAAGGTCAAGTTATATCTAGTTTGTTTAGTGGGTCTAATGCCAGCCATAGCAGACATTCCATACACAGCTATTCCTGAGAAGGTAGTCATTTATTCTGTAGTAAAAACTGGCTTTGTAGTTACTTTGTCTTTAGGACATAAAAAAAGGCATGATTTTTAGTTCGTAAAATTCTGTAGGATTAAAAACTCCTGCTCCATAGGTTATCCCCAAAGTGCCCAGCACACTTGGAATGAGGTGCTCATCCTTTCCTTGAGTGTCTCTCCTCCTACTGAGGAGCTAAATAGAGCTGGAAAGACCCAACTCACTATGAATCTTTGCCTAAAAAAGGCCCTTTTTTCCCTGTTATTAACTGTGACATTTTCATTATATGAAAAAAAGGGTTTTCCTTGTGGTGAATCTAAATTGTTTTTACGCAGTCCCATAAATAAGCCACATCTTGGATATATGTACACGTATAACAGATTCACTTTGCTGTACACCTGAAACCAAAAACTTGTAAATCAACTATACTCTAATTAAATTTAAAGTTATGAATTGTTGATTTCCAATTAGTTAGACTAACGCAGCACAAATCAGCTTTAGTTACTAACTCTAGGACAAAAGGGAAAGGTAAGACTGTGGAAGCTGAAATGAATAACTAAGTACATGCTAGTTAGTGGTCATGTAAATGTTATTCCCCATTCTTTTCTCCCTCTACTATAGATAATGAAAGCATTTCTCAGTAAATAACAGTCCATAGTTAAGCATTTGTCATTATTTTCCTGATCATTTCCTCCACCAAAAAGAGAAATCTAGCTGAAGATTCAGATTCATGGACAAAACAGGTAAAATCAAAGCTTTTTAAGGAAGCAATAATGTTTTATATATATATATATATATATATATATGCACATAAATATATAAAATCAGTTGCAGGAAAATGGAATAAATTGAGAAAAAATTTCCACTTATAAATAATCTTGATTCTGAATCAGGATAGTAAGTACAGATTGGGACAAAGAGAAACAGTCACCTCTTTTACCTTTGCAATCCATGATAAATGATGGGGACAGAAATCAGTCTGTTGCTTTTGAATTCTGACATCTCCAGATAAAGGAACTGTTTTTATTTCACTTTGTAATTCTCGGCAATGGCCTTAACAACAATACTGCATATCAATAGGATAACTCATTCAACGAGCAGGACTGAAGCTGTTTCTAGCCCGGGGAGGCCTGGCAGGTTGTCACATGTGTTCATAAAGGCTGCATTTTAGTGGTGGATATCAGTGTTTTCAGTGCCGGCACCACAAAACATCTGAAATCACTCAGATAACTGTTTCTTGTTTCCTCTCAGGTTACAGTCCCTGGACATGATCCACATCTCACAGAGGTGACTATTCCTCCCAAATCCCAGAACTTCAGTGCTCTTAAAAAGGATATTTTACTTCCATTCAGAGGGCAACTGGATCATATCTTAGAATCAAATCCTTTATGTCCCAGGATTCCTCTTTACAGTGAACTGCAAGGCCACTCAGCTGCAACAAAACCCAGTCTGTTCTTATTTTTAGTGACTCTTTTTCACATATTGTTCAAATAAAGCAAAATGTGAAACTCAACCCCCATCATCACCTGGATTCAGGGATTAATCATGCCAGGTTACCGAAACTCTTAACTCCCTCTGTGGGACCTTGATTGGATAAACTCCATGATCCTTGTTTTCAAAGCCTGCAATGAGTAATGTATGGTGATAATGAAAGGAATGACTTAGTCTTAATGTGGAAGATACCTGCCCATCAAGTACTGATCACTTACACTTAATCTTGAAGTAGTCTTAGAAATTTATAAGAAGTTAAACTTGAGAAGCTAAAAAAAGTTCCTGCAAGGGAAAAAAAAAAAGAACTAATTTTGTGTACAGCCAGCCATTTGAATATAAGCAATGAAGATGAATATTTATTGATTACCTATTACATACATGGGTTGGGAAGATCCCCTGGAGGAAGAATGGCAATCCACTCCAGTATTCTTGCCTGAAAAATCCCACGGACAGAGGAGCTTGGCGGGGCTACAGTCCAAAGGGTCGCAGAGTCGGACACAGCTGAGTGAGCATACAGCATACTATGAATACATGCAAGACCTTGCCATTGTGCTCTGTGTGAAAAGATAGTGCCATATGCAATTTTCAGTACAGGGAAAAATGATGTAAGACTGGGAATATTAAGTTCTGCCAATGTTCTAAGGAAATGTAAGAGAAAATAGGCAACCATGTCCCAGAAGCCCAAGAAAATACAGACCTGATGGGATGACAAATTTGTCTACAGAGCCCCCAAAATAATAGGTTAAGTACAGGTCCCTGCCTTTCTGAAACCAGATGCCACAGTCCTCGGTTATGCTGATGACCCCCAACTGCCGGACTTCAGACTCAGGTCTGACTGCCCACTGGACACATCTACCTGGATGTGACCCATAGATACCTCAAACTCATCATGTTGAAAAACTGTACATACTTTTCTCCCCAGAGCTGCTTTTCCTCCTGCATTCTCTGTCTCAGTTACTGATAGCACCAAACTAAAAACCTGGAAGTCACCCTTAATATCTCCTCCTGCTCCTTCATCCCCTCGATTCAGTCAGTCACTAAAGATTGTTGTCTGTGTTGATTGATTCTACATTCTCTTCATGGCTACTAACACCACCAGGTTTAGGCCATCATAACTCACCTGCACCGCAGCGACAGCTTTACTGGTCTCTTGCTCCCAGCCTTCTCCTCTTCAAATGCAACCTCCATGTAGCACTAGGGAAAGGGGTATATTTAAAACAATCAGCAATCAACTGCATGTAGTTCCTACACACACAACACGCCGTGTGTGTTCCCTGTGTCCGGCAGTGCCATTCTGACCCACTCCACCTTTAAAACTCAGTTAAGGCTGTCTATTGGGTGCAGAGTTTCTGTTTAAGGTAAGGAAGTTCTGCAAATAGTGATGATGGTTGTACAGCATTGTAAAGTATTTAATACCATTGAATTGTGTACTTAAACTGGTTAAAATGGTAGATTTTATGTATAAGGATAGTAACTATTACATATTAAAATAACGCTTCATAAGGTGCTTTGTGATATACTCTACAAAGTGAAGGTTTCAAGGCATACATGCTATGTAAATTACATCTTTCTTACTTGCTGATGTGAAACTGCAACAGAAATAAAGACTAGTCTGCTAAGAGTAAACAAGTAAAACTTAAAAGATCGATGATTCCCTTTAAAAAAAAAAGAGGAAACCTCAGTTCAGGTTTCAATTCCCTTGGGAAACTTTGCTGACCATTGTCCCATTTCACTCAGTTTCACTGTGCGCCCCCCCCCCCCGATCCGTTGATCTGAGGGCCCTGCCTCTTTGCTCCCCAAATTACACAGGTTACTTCTGTTATGGGACTTACCACACTGCATTATGATCTTCTACTTCCATGGCTGATTTTCTCTGGTAGAGTGTGAGGTCTTTAAGACCAAAGTCTACTTAATTTGGTTGGAAAATTTATTTATTCTCAAATCCTAGCACACGGTGAGAACTGAATAAATGAAGTAAGTGCTCCAGCAAACTGCTATTCTTAAAACATTATATGTACGAGTTAGATTAAGGGGGTCAGGTGGTTATCAAACAGAAAAATATAGCAACTGTGGCAAGCAGATTTCTGAGTGCTGTGTATTCCTTATGGAAAGTGAGTTGCTTTAGTTCTTATTTTAAATTGAAAGTTCTATATGATCTGGAAACAAAAACTATACCGGACTTGGCACATGCTTGAGACCCACAAATGAAAGGGAGATACATGGGCATTTAGGAGCTGTTCCTGTGCCAGGCTGATTCCACATGCACAAAATCATACATGTTAAAGTAAAATTTGTAGACTTCTTTTAAATCTGGTAATAACCTGAATATTTTTATTATTTTTATTTAAATAAGCAGTAATTTGTTATATGCTTGAAAGTATAAATATTGCAGAAAATTATTTTGGTTTATTACATATATTGATTCTATCAAGTTATAAACAATTTTCAATCAGGCATTTAGGCATTCTAACTTTTCTAAGAGGGCAATTTTTGAAGGGACATGAACCAAGATCTGATTTGGTTCATAAGCCTTAATGTAAATTTCTGAAGGAAATAATGTTTTCAAAATCAGAAATTTTATCAAACTTAAAACCATTTAGAAAATTTCCAAATATAAACCAAACCTGAATTTAGTTCAAAGCAGGTTTGAGGTACTTATTTTGTAGCAACAGCTCTGTCTGTGCTTGAAAGTGAAATTTGCCACAAGGATTTAGGACAGCAGAATCCCAGCTACATGCTCCTTTCATCAAGCGACCTGTTCAGAAGGACAGACAACCATGGAATTCTGTCTATAGTCAAACCAGATCCCCCCATTCCCCTGCATAACACCTTTCCTACTGTTCTCCACCCTCTTAGGCTGGTAGGTATGCTCCTCAGGATCTCTAAGTTCAGGTATAACTCCTTTTAAAGAGAAACCAATATGGCAAAGACTTTCAAGATAGAAGAAAAGCTAGCACATGTTAAAAAAAAAAAAAAGTAATTAGAAGGCAGGAGCCCCAAGATCCAGCCCACCCAATGTTCAGCTTCCTTACCTGTAAAATGTTCCGTTTCTTTGCTTGACTGTGCTTCTATGATGATCAGCCACAGTGGTGTCAGATGTCACACTCTGGTGCCAGTTTTGGGTATTGCCCAGGTGGAAGAAGGATAGTTAACACTCGAGAGGCATAAATATTTTAAAGGCTGTATAACTTATCAAAGACCAATAAACAGAATTGGCCTGAAAGCTGAAACACTGTCTAGCTAGAAAGACCATTTATAATATTTAAGAAAACCTTCATGAAGTCACACAGCTTTTTCTCATGTACCTCCTTATTATAATAAATATTAACATGATGAATTTAAATGGTGGGGAGTGTTTTAGAGAAAAGTCTCTACAGATAAGTGTCAGTGTTGATTTTAGTGCTTAATTTGTCACAGACTTGAGCTATTGGTCGCTCAGTCCTGTCTGACTCTTTGCAACCCCATGGACTAGTTCTCGAGGCCGGATTACTGGAGTGGATAGCTTTTTTCCCTTCTCCAGTGATCTTCCCAACCCAGGGATCGAACCACAGTCTCCTGCATTGCAGGCGGATTCTTTAACAACTGAGCTATCAGGGAAGCCCCACTCACAACCTCGGCATTACAAGTACCAGCATTATAAGACCACAAGGAGATCCAACCAGTTAATCCTAAAGGATTTCAGTCCTGAATGTTCACTGGAAGGACTGATGCTGAAGCTGAAACTCCAATACTTTGGCCACCTGATGCGAAGAACTGACTTGTTGGAAAAGACCCTGATGCTGGGAAAGATTGAAGGCGGGAGGAGAAGGGGGTGACAGAGCAGAGCATGAGTTGGTTGGATGGCATCACTGACTGAACTGATGCTGAAGCTTCAATACTTTGGCCACCTGAGGCAAACAGCTGACCAACTGAAAAGACCTGATGCTGGGAAAGACTGAAGGAGGAGAAGGGGACAACAGAGGATGAGATAGTTGGTTGGTATCACTGACTCAATGGACATGAGTTTGAGCAAGCTCCAGTAGTTGGTGATGGACAAGAAAGCCTGGCGTGCTATAGTCCATGGGGTCCCAAGGAATCAGACACGACTGAGTGAACTGAGCTATTGGAGGTATTAGATACATTAGTTTCTTCTCAATATTTCTGAAAATCTAAGGAATCAATGTTTTTGTTTCAGAAGCAACTTTGCATTTGCAGTGTTTCTTAAAATGGTGTGAGAGGTTAGCTCTATCTTTAGAAAATAAAAATATCTGGCACTAGATTAGAAATATCTTTTCCTAGGGAATATAGAAAAATGAACATAGCATATTGTCTCACTGTAACAGGGAAAGTTGCTTATTGAGAAATTTGGTTCTTATTCTACACAGTGATAATACAGTTGATGCCTATTTTATGACTGATTTAGACTGGGTGGAAGGGGAGAAAATTATGGTTCAAGAGAAAAAAGTTCACAGCACCTAAAGTAGAAATTTGGGGAGACAGTCTAACTTCATTACAGACTTTTACATTATATCACTGATAAGCAGACATTGTACTGTATTGATCATAAATTCTTTATCATACTTTAGCATATGAACTACTCCATAGCCTTTTATAGATGTTGCATAAGATGATTTTACGTTTCCTCAGTGACTTTCTTTTGTACTATAATTAAGAAATTAAAACATACAAATTGTCTAAGACTATAAAGTCTTGTTGGGTAGGGGCCATGACTACCTCTGAATTCAGTAAAAATCAGAATATTTCTGATTCTCAATAAAGAATTAATATTCCTATAAACAATGAGTGCTGCTTCTTTCCATTACGTTACTTTGAAAACACATACTTACACCAGTGTACAAAGTCCACATACCAGAAAGAACTGATTGTCATCAAATAAAGCTTGGGAAAGACCAAATCTAATGGCCTTTTATGAGGCAATAATATTGCAATAACTCTTCAAAGCCTAGAGAGCCCTTCCGGAAGAGCTTATATGACATATATTCATCCAAATTAGTTTGTGCATGGGGTGGATAATGGATGAAAAGTATGCCTACTGACACAAAAAATCAAACACACACACAAAAAATCAGACAAAAAACATACCACATACACAAAAATTCTTTAGAAAATTCCCAGTGCACACTAATGTAGTAAAGGGTCTGAGAAATCATGCAGGAAAAAAAAAAGTGGATTCCTCCAACAGACTCAGCCATGGAACCATTTTCTTGAATAACTTAGGCTAGTACCATCTCTTAGAACTGACTTATCTAGATTTCCAAACACATTTTGGGAAATGGTGATATAGGGAAGGGCCTTTTGTCCTAAATAATGTCTTACTGATTTCAAAGTGCTTTTGAAACACAGAAAAAGAAGAATTTGCCTCTTCTAGGAATTGGAAAACTAATAGCCCTAGCCCTCATTCCTTCACTGATGCAACCTCTTAACACTGAATTTCTAGCCATAGGGCAGAGAAGTTGGACGTAAGTGTCTATATGCCCCCTGAAACATGCAAAACAAATAATAGTTTAAATGAGACAAGACTGAGGAGGAACTAATTTATAGGTACCAATTTTTAAAAAGTGACAAGTGTCTCAATTTAAAAATAAATTGGGGACAGTTTTTCTATTTTCAAAAGAGAATTCATTATATAGAAATGCCTTTAGCAGGAGTTTCCTCGTATATCTTACCTAGACTTTGATACTAAAAAAAAAAAAATTCTGGCTGCATCACAACCAGGCTGAGATCATAGTCACCCAACCAGGGACTGAACCCACACTCCCTGCAGTGGAAGTGTAGAGTCTTAAACACCAGACCCCCAGAAGTCCCTAGATTTTGACACTTAAATTTGCAGCTCCTTATAGCATTCATTACTCCTATTACACCTGCCAAAGCAAAATACAATTTTTAAATAAACTAAGTTTTAAAATAATAGACATAGTGGAAAAAAGTAAAAGCAGGTAAACTCTAAAAAGGATTAGTCCAGGGGGCTTCTCTGGAGGCTCAGTGGTGGAGTCTGCCTGCCAATGCATGGCTCGATCCCTGATTCAGGAAGATCCCATATGCTGTGGAGTAACCAAGCCTGTGTGCCACAACTATTGAGCCTGGGCTCTAGAGCCCAGGAGCCGAAACCACTGAAGCCTGCAGGCCCTAGAGCCTGTGCTCCACAACAAGAGAAGCCACCGCAATGAGAAGAAGCCTGAGCACTGTAACTAGAGAGCAGCACCCACTCACTGCAACTGCAGGAAGTCTGAGCACAGCAACGAAGATCCAGCACAGCCAAAAATAAATAAATTAAATTGTTAGTCCATATTTTGGGATGGTAGTATGTTTTCGTTTTTCCTACTTCATTTTTGAAATTTTCCACTTACTACTTTTGTAATGAAAGAAGTGTTACTCACTCAGTCGTGTTCGACTCTTTGCAATCCCGTGGACTGTTGCCCACCAGGCTCCTCTGTCCATGGAATTCTCCAGGCAAGAATACTGGAGTGGATAGCCATTCCTTTCTCCAGGGGATCTTCCCCATCCAGGGACTGAATCCAGGTCTCCCACATTGCAGGCAGATTCTTTACTGTCTGAGCTACCAGGGAAAGAAATACGACTGATTTAAAGAATGGAACCTCAAATTTCAGAACACCAGCTTATACAATTGCTACACATTCTTACATATTCATGGAGATTTCCAGAGCTTATACGAAAATAATAGTTGATTTAACTTGATAACTTTTTTCCTAATTGATCAAGGCAAGGACATGTTCTTCAACATGAAAGCATAGTATTATCATGCACAGTGTTTATCTCATGAAACCCTTAAGGGTGACTAGTGAAGGATTTCAGGACCAAAATGTGTAATAGAATTCGTATTATTTCTTTGCCATCTAGTCCAGCAATGTGTCTTGTGGGAGTATTCTGTACATACTGTTAGGAGTCTACCTGCCATTAGCCATGCCTTCTGAGAATGCCCAATGCGGTGCTTGCACCTGGTGGTTAAAGGAATTAACTACAGAGATTTGGTCTTCTCACATGTCTCTTAGAAAAGAAAAATAAACGATTGTGAGAAAAGGTGAAAAAAGTATTAATACAGAGGGATGCTCTGTTTTTAACTGGGAAAGTTATTCTATTACACGTCTGACACCATATCAACTTTTAAAGATCACTGTTTCATTAGAATGTTTCTCTTGTCATTTAAGTAATAATTTATTGCATGGACAATAACAACTGTATTTTCCTCTTGTAAATTTGAGAAAACTGCACAGCTGATTTCCCTGCCAAGCAATATCCTTTACTGAATGCCTACTGTGCACAGGATGCAGTACATGAGGTCCCTGAGGTTAGAAGACAACTCAAAATGATCCTATAATCTGCCGTGGAGAGAAGATACAAAGCAGCAAGGCAATGAATGTAAATGTGAGTAGAGTACTCAGACAACACAGGTGAAAAAATGGGGGTGAGATGAATTCAAATCTAGCTCAGTGGACTTGTGGTCATAATGGATGCAAGGAGGATATGATTAAAAGAAGTCCTTCCCACTGACCAGACTCCATTCCAGGATTTGTGTATTTATTGTCTCTAATTCTAAGGCCACTAAGCAAGTAAGTACCAGATCTGCTATCTGAATTTAGCCTGTCCCGCCCCCCAGGATGAAAATGAAGTCATGAGAAACTCAGGAGGCAAATGACCTTTGTTGCAGCAAGAAACCTGAGAGAATAGAGTGGTGAAAAGAAAGCTTTCATAGAGAGCTCTACAAGTCTAAAATGTTTGGGCAAACATCTGAGATAATGTCCAACAAGCAGTAAAATTATTGAAGGTTTTTTTTCAATATTTAAATCAGGCAAGCGACATGAAGATATCGGTAAATTATCTATAATTGAATTTTTAAAAAAATGTGGTGAGGTCAAACTAGGCAGATGTTACTGTGATCTTAGAGGAAGGCCTAGTACAGGATGTGGCCTGGGAAGGTGTGAACCAAAACTAAACATAAAAAAATACTGAAACTCAACTGAGAAATAAATGAAATCCACCTAACATGATAGTAAAAAAATCTTCTGAAAAGGTTGAAATTTTGAAATTTGGAATATGAGAGATATTTTGATAAGCTGACCTTAAGTAGTTGGGTAAAAATCTAAATAGCTGTATTCTGAAGGCAGATCTGTAGGACTGAAACCAGGATGAGAGGGCAGCATTGGGAATTCCCTGGTGGTCCAGTGGTTAAGACTCCCTGTTTTCACTGCCATGGACCCCGGTTCCATCCCCGGTGGAGGAACTAAGAACTTGTAGGCCATGCTGAGAGAGAGAGAGAAAGTAATATCTTATCAATTTTTTAAAGCAGGAATTTTTAAAGGAGAGTTTTAGAAGAGAATGCTAAGAATCCAAGGATGTTTTACGATCGCCATGCTCCTAAAAACAATTAATTATGGTGCTCTTATCCAAAATAATAATATTGTAACAATATTTTAATATATAATTTCACATGCATTTCATACTAGTAAACTAACCACACGGGGACTCTCACAATTGCTTGTCACTTCACACTGCCCTTGTTCTATTTTCTGTTTCTCCTTGCTAGTTCCTGTTAATAGTTCATTATACAATTTGCTATATTAAACACTTCTGAGCAACTTCTAAATGTGCTGGTGCTTTCAGATATTTATTTTTTTAAAGCAGTATTTGTAAATGCCAAAAATTCCCTATATTATTGAAAACTGGCTATGTGATAGACTATATGGCCACAAACTTTTAAACCAGTAGTTTTTAAAGAAATTACAAAAATATAATTTTTATAAATACAAATAAGTATTACTAAAAAATAACTTTTTTAGTAAATCAAATAAAAAAATTTAGTAAACTAAATCAAAAAATACAATTCAGAATCCAAATAACCAGAAAATGCAACTATCACCTTTTCACAATACAATGAATATTTGCAGTTACTGTCATGAATCTACAGATCTAACCAGTAGCTTTAAAACATTTATTGAAGTACTCACCTAGAGCCAGACATCCTGGAATGTGAAGTCAAGTGGGCCTTAGGAGGCATCACTATGAACAAAGATAGTGGAGGTGATGGAATTCCAGTTGAGCTATTTCAAAGCCTGAAAGATGATGCTGTGAAAGTGCTGCACTCAATATGCCAGCAAATTTGGAAAACTCAGCAGTGGCCACAGGACTGGAAAAGGTCAGTTTTCATTCCAATCCCAAAGAAAGGCAATGCCAAAGAATGATCAAACTACCATACAATTAATTCATTTCACATGCTAGCAAAGTAATGCTCAAAATCCTTGAAGCTAGGTTTCTACACTACGTGAACCAAGAACTTGCAGATGTACAAGCTGGACTTAGAAAAGGCAGGGCAACCAGATATCAAATTGCCAACATCTGCTGGATCATAGAAAAAGCAAGGGAATTCCCCCCAAAATCTACTTCTGCTTCATTGACTATATGAAAGCCTTTAACTGTGTTCAGTTCAGTTCAGTCGCTCAGTCGTGTCTGACTCTTTGCGACCCCATGAACCACAGCACGCCAGGCCTCCCTGTCCATCACCAACTCCCGGAGTCCACCCAAACCCATGTCCATCGAGCCGGTGATGCCATCCTCTGTCATCCCCTTCTCCTCCTGCCCTCAGTCTTTCCCAGCATCAGGGTCTTTTCAAATGAGTCAGCTCTTCACATCAGGTGGCCAAAGGATTGGAGTTTCAGCTTCAGCATCTGTCCTTCTAATGAATATTCAGGACCGATTTTCTTTAGGATGGACTGGTTGGATCTCCTTGCAGTCCAAGGGACTCTCGAGAGTCTTCTCCAACACCACAGTTCAAAAGCATCAATTCTTCTGTGCTCAGCTTTCTTTATAGTCCAACTCTCACATCCATATATGACCACTGGAAAAACCATAGCCTTGACTAGACGGAACATTGTTGACAAAGTAATGTCTCTGCTTTTCAATATGCTGTTGAGGTTGGCCATAACTTTCCCTCCAAGGAGTAAGCGTCTTTTAATTTCATGGCTGCAGTCACCATCTGCAGTGATTCTGGAGCCCAGAAAAATAGTCTGCCACTGTTTCCATGTCTATTTGCCATGAAGTGATGGGACCGGATGCCATGTTCTTAGTTTTCTGAATGTTGAGCTTTAAGCCAACTTTTTCACTCTCTTCTTTCACTTTCATCAAGAGGCTCTTTAGTTCTTCTTCACTTTCTGCCATAAGGGTGGTGTCACCTGCATATCTGAGGTTATTTATCAATAATTTATCAATAATTTCTCCCGGAAATCTTGACTCCAGCTTGTGCTTCATCCATACCAGGGTTTCTCATGATGTACTCTGCACATAAGTTAAATAAGCCGGGTGACAATATACAGCCTCGACGTACTCCTTTTCCTATTTGGAACCATCCTGTTGTTCCATGTCCAGTTCTAACTGTTGCTTCCTGACCGGCATACAGTTTTCTCAAGAGGCAGGTCAGGTGGTCTGGTATTCCTATCTCTTTCAGAATTTTCCACAGTTTATTGTGATCCATACAAAGGCTTTGGCATAGTCTATAAAGCAGAAATAGATGTTTTTCTGGAACTCTCTTGCTTTTTTGATGATCCAGCGGATGTTGGCAATTTGATCTCTGGTTCCTCTGCCTTTTCTAAAACCAGCTTGAACATCTGGAAGTTCACAGTTCATGTATTGCTGAAGCCTGGCTTGGAGAATTTTAAGTATTACTTTACTAGCTTGTGAGATGAGTGCAATTGTGCCTTAGGAAGCATCACTACGAATAAAGCTAGTGGAGGTGATGGAATTCCAGTTGAGCTATTTCAAATCCTGAAAAATGATGCTGTGAAAGTGCTGCACTCAATATGCCAGCAAATTTGGAAAACTCAGCAGTGGCCACAGGACTGGAAAAGGTCAGTTTTCATTCCTATCCCAAAGAAAGGCAACGCCAAAGAACGCTCAAACTACAACACAACTGCACTCATCTCACACATGGCAAACCAGTCCAGTATTCTTGCTGGAAGAAGCACAAGCTGGAATTAAGATTGCCAGTAGAGATATCAATAACCTGAGATATGCAGATGACACCACCCTTATGGCAGAAAGTGAAGAAGAACTAAAGAGCCTCTTGATGAAAGTGAAAGAGCAGAGTGAAGAAGTTGGCTTAGAGCTCAACATTCAGAAAACTAAGATCATGGCATCCGGTCCCATCATTTCATGGCAAACACATGGGGAAACAGTGGCAGACTTTATTTTGGGGGGCTCCAAAATCACTGCAGATGGTGACTGCAGCCATGAAATTAAGAGACTCTTACTCCTTGGAAGGAAAGTTAAGACCAACCTCAACAGCATATTAAAAAGCAGAGACATTATGCTTTGCCAACAAAGGTCTGTCTAGTCAAGGCTATGGTTTTTCCAGTAGTCATGTATGGATATGAGAGTTGGATGGTGAAGAAAGCTGAGCGCCGAAGAATTGATGCTTTTGAACTGTGGTGTTGGAGAAGACTCTTGAGTCCCTTGGACTGCAAGGAGATCCAACCAGTCCATCCTAAAGATCAGTCCTGAGTGTTCATTGAAAGGACTGATGTTGAAGCTGAAATTCCAATATTTTGGCCACCTGATGTGAAGACTTGACTCATTGGAAAAGACCCTGATGCTGGGAAAGATTGAAGGCAGGAGGAGAAGGGGATGACAGAGGATGAGATGGTTGGATGGCATCACTGACTCAATGGACATGAATTTGGGTAAACTCCTGGAGTTGATGATGGACAGGGAGACCTGGCGTGCTGCAGTCCATGGGGTCGCAAAGACTCGGACATGACTGAGCAACTGAACTGAACTGAACTGATGCTGAAGCTTCAATACATTGGCCACCTGATGCAAAGAGCTGACTAACTGAAAAGACCCTGATCCTGGGAAAAATCGAGGGCAAGAGAAGGGAGTGACAGAGAATAAAATAGTTAGATGGCATCACTGACTCAATGGACACGAGTTTGAGGAAACTCAGGGAGATAGTGATGGACAGAAAAGCCTGGAGTGCTGCATTTCATGGGGTCACAAAGAGTTGGACACAACTTAGTGACTGAAGAACATGGTTTTTCCAGCAGTCATGTATGGATGTGAGAGTTGGACCATAAAGAAGGCTGAGCACCGAAGAACTAATGATTTTAAATCATGGTGCTGGAGAAGACTTTTGAGAGTCCCATGGACAGCAAGGAGATCAAACCAGTCAATCCTAAAGGAAATCAACCCTGAATTAGCAACTTAGCGACTGAACAACAAATTTAAAAATAAAAAATCAGACTTAACAACTGAACAACAAAGCTAAAAACCTAAACTAAGTTATGCCAACAGCTAACCTTGGTTTGCCTTTGGGACCCACAATCTCCTGCTTTAAAGCCAGCTTCAAGACTCACGTCCCAGTGCTTAGACTCACTCAATATCAATAAACTCTTATTAAGCACCTGTATGTGTATCACAGGCAAGAAGACATTCTTGACCTCATGGAATTTAGGTTCACAGACAACACAGAGAAGTCACATGAAATTACAACAGCGCCTTTCATGCTGACAAGTGACAGGGTAGCTAATCCTAGTCCCATCCATGCCCTAGCTATATCCCTTTCAGATTGTTCAGAAGTACCACTTGTTGAGAAACTACTTAAGCCAGCCTGCCATATGGTAACACAAGTAAACAAGATAGGGAGACAACAGCATTTTGTGGCCCTACTAAATTGTGTCATTATTCTCAAGTTGGTCTTATTCCATGCCTTACAAGCTCCCAACTGAGTCATGCTGCCCATATATGTGTACTTCCATAGTGGGCAGGCATGGCCATTCCAAAAGCAGCAGCATATTCACACTAGTGCCTTTGATTACCCAAATAGATGATATTCAAATATAATTTTTAACAAAACTCATTATAATGGAGATGTGGCCAAAATAGACGAGGAAGACCCTGAGCTCACCTCCTCCCACAGGCATGCCAAAATTACAACAGGGAAACTATTGATGAGAAAAATTGGAAGACTAGCAGCAAATATCTTCAACCAAAGATATAGAGAAGGAACTGCAACAAGACACGTAAGAGGGCAGGTGATGCGATATAGCTAAAACTCATACCCCCAGGTGAATGACCCACAAATGGGAGGATAATTAAAGTTGCAGAGGTTCTCCCACAGAGTGAGTGGTCCAAGCCCCACAATGGGCTCCCCAGCCCAGAGAATCCTGCACCAGGATGGGCCCTTAGAACATCTGGCTTTAAAGACCAGCAGGGCTTACTTCTGGGAGAGCCAGAGGACTGTGGGAAATAGAGACCCCACTCTTCAAGATGCACACAAATTCCCATATACTCCAGGACTCAGGCCAGAAGCAGTAATTTGAAAGGAGTCAGATCTACCATCTGATCTTGGAGTCTCCTGGTGAGGCAGGAGGCAATTGCAGCTTGTCCTGGGGACACAGACACTGGCACAACTATCTTTGGGAGCTTGTTCTATCACATGAACACTGGTGCTGGCAAGTGCCATTTTGGAGTCCTCTCTCTAGCTTATTAGCCTCAGGATCCAGCCCCTTCTACCAGTCTGTTGGCCTCAGTATTGGGATGCCTCAGGCCAAGCAACTAACCAGGCAGAGAAACAGTCCCACCAACAACAGGCCTGCTGCCTTATGATCCCCTGAGCCCATAGTCAACCCAGGACCTGGCTATCTCTACCAGAGGGCTCAGACCCTGGTTGGGTCCACCAATGGGCACTACTCACAGAACCAAGCTCAACCATCAGTGAGTAGACCCAGGATCCTATGGGCACCACTCCACCTACCAGCAGGACAGAACACCAACTCTGGGACCCCCAGGACCCTGGGCTAAAGACCTCAGGTCCTGGATCTGCCTCCCAGTGAATCAGCATTAGACCCAAGACACTCTGGGCCTTGGCCTTGCCCACCAGCAAGCAGACACCAGATCTAGGACTACTTCAACCCTGCACCCTACCATATCAAGACCCAGCCCACCTACCAGTAGGCTTGCATCTGCCACAGGACCCCTTGGGCCCAAGCCTGCCCAGCAGCAGTCTAAAACCAGCTCTGGGACTCTCAGTCAGCTGGTCCACAATATGGCCCCACCTACCAGCAGAACACTACCAGCTCTAGGACTTTCAGGGCCTTGCAGCCAGAGACCTGGGAACCCAGTTCTGCCCACCAGTGAGTTGGCATTAACTCCAGCACTGTCTCCCTGCAAGACACCACCAGCCCCAGGAAGCCCCAATCCCACCCACCAACAGGCAGACACCAGCTCCAAGACACCTTGTAACCCTTAGCCAGCTGCCCCAGGATCCAGGCCCATTCATGCACCAGTGAGCCAACACCACAACTCAGACCTGGCAGCCAGCTATGCCAGCAACTGGCCCCACCCACAAGCAAGCCAACATTAGATCTGGGACACACTCACCCCCTTCATTCCCCACAACCCCCCACGCCACTTTGCTCACCCCATTGGTGGACTAGCTGGAGTCCAGGATCCCCCAAAGCTCCACAGCCAGCAGCCTTGTAATCCAGCCCCGCCCACCAGCAAATGAGAGCCTCTGCACAAGGCAAGGCCTGAAAACCAACTGGGCTTGGACCAGCCACGTCCATCAGATGGCCCACAGTAATCAGCCCACCACAACAGAAGAGTTCAGGCACAAATAGGGGGCACCCCTACAGCATACAGCCCTAGTCACCGGGTAACAATCACAATGATGTTCCATACCCGAGACAAAGTGCTATGGGTGAACAGAGCAAAACGTTAGACAGTTTTAACAAAGAATTATAAAATATAAAGAAGAGCCAGAGACGAAGAATATAATAACTGAAATAAAAAATACACTAGAAGGAATCAATAGTAGATTAGATGATAACAGAGGAATGGATCCACAAGCCAGAAGACAGCAGTGGGACTCACTGAAGCTGAAGAGAAAGAGCAAGCAAACAAAAAGAAATGAGGACACCAGTGTTCACAGCAGCACTATTTACAATAGCCAAGGTATGGAAGCAACCCAAGTGTCCATCAACAAATGGACAAATAAGATATGGTGTGTACACACACACACATATACACACAATGGAATACTACTTAGCCATAAAAGAGAATGAAACTCTGCTGTTTGCAACAACATGAATGAACATGAACCGTGTTATGTTTAGTAAAGCCAGTCAGAGAATACCAAATAATGTATGCTATCACTTATATGGGGAGTTTAAAAAATAAAACTTGTGAATATAACAAAAAGAAACATATATAGAAAACAAGCTAGTGTTTACCAGAGGGGTGAGGGGAAAAGGAAGAGGGGAGGGGCAAGAGAGGGGTAGAAGATTAACAGGTACAAACCACAATGTATAAAATAAGTTAGAAGGCTATATACAGAGAATGTAGCCAATATTTTGTAACTATAAATGGGACATAATCTTTGAAAATTGTGAGTCACCCTTCTATACCTGAAACTTACATTGTGCATCAACTATATTTCAATTTTAAAAAAAAGAAAGAAAATGAGTTTAAGAGACCTGAGGGAGAGCATCTATTGGAGCAGCATTCACATTACAAGAGTCTCAGAAGAGAGGAAGGGATAGAGAATCCATCTGAAGACATAATAGCTAAAAGCTTTTCTAAGCTAGGAAACAGACATCCAGGTCCAGGAAGCCAAGAGAGTCTCAAACTCAAAGAGGATCACACCAACACAAAAAATAAAGAATATTAAAGCAGCAAAGCAAAGGCAACTAGTTAAGTACAAGGGAACTCCCATAAGGCTATCAGCTGACTTTTCAGCAGAAATTCTGCAGGCAAAAAGGGAATGGTACAATATACTTAAAGTGATGAAAGGGAAACACACACACACACACACACACACAAACTTGGCAAGGCTTTCACTCAAATTTGATGGGAGAGATCAAACGTTTTACAGACAAGCAAAAGCTAAGAGTCCAGCTCCACCAAACCAGCTTACAAGAAATGTTAAACTTCCTAAGGGGGCAGGTTGGGGGGTCGGGGCACAACTAGAAAAATAAAAATTACAGAAGGAAAAAAAAATCTCACTGGTAAAGGCAAATTTATAAAGCAAGTGAGAAGAGTAAAAGACAAAATTATCAATAGTAAAACTGCCTATATCCACAATAAGTAGTTAGGGGATACAGAAAAAAAGATGTAAAATATGACATCAAAAACAGTAAACATGGGGGGAAACAGTTAGTAAAAATGCCAGAATTGTTAAAATGTATTTGAACCGAAGAGATCAGCAACTTAAAATAATCATAGATAGGTAGGTAGGTAGATAGATAACTTTATGGTAATCAGAAAACCAAAAACCTGTAACAGGTACACAGAAAAAAGAAAGGAATTAAAACATAACATTAAAGAGTCTTCAAATCACAAGGGAAGAGAATTAGGACTAAAAACTATAAAACCCTCAAACAATTAACAAAATGGCATTAAGTACATACCTATTAAAAATCACATTAAATGTAAATGAACTAAATGCTCCAATCAAAAGACACAGAATGGCTGAACAGATACAAAAACAATAGCAATACATATGCTGCCTGAGACTTGTTTCAAATCTGAAGTAACAGAAAGTAAGTAGATGGGAAAATAAGCATTCCATGAAAATGGGGGTAGGGGGGAAATGAGGTAGCAATACTTATATCAGAAAGAATAAGCTTGAAAATAAAGACTCTCACAAGAGACTAAGGACAACACATAATGATAAAGGGATAAACCTAAGAAGGCATTAATAATAATAAATGCATCGAACATAGGGGTACCTAAACACATAAAGCAACTATTAACAGACACAAAGGGAGAAACTGACAGTAATACAATACTAAGGGACTTATACTACACCACAAAACACGTTTCCATAAATTTAACAAAACTGAAATCATATCATCTTTTCTGACTACAATGTTATGAGACCAGAAAATAAATACAAGGGAAAAAAACTGCAAAAAAAAAACCAAAACACAAACATTCCAAAACAATGAACAAAATGGCTATAAGTACATACCAATCAGTAATCACATTAAATGTAAATGTGATGCTAAACAATATGCTACTAAACAATCAATGGATCACTGAAGATATCAACAAAAAAAGGAACTTAAAAATACTTGGAAATGGAAACAGAACAATCCAAAATCTATGGGATGCAGCAAAAGCAGTTCTAAGAGAAAAGTTTATAGTGCTACAAGCCTATCTCAGGAAAGAAAAAAAACCCTCAAATAAACAACCTATTCTTACACCTAAAAGAACTAGAAAAGGAGGAACAAATAAAACCCAAAGTGAGGGACTTCTCTCATGGTCCAGTGGCTAAGACTCTGAGCTCCCAATGCAGGGGACCCAAGTTCAATCCCTGGTCAGGGAACAAGATCTCACATGCTGCAACTAAGACCTGGTGCAGACAAAAAAAAAAAAAAACCAAAGTGAGCAGAAGGAAAGGAATTAAAAGATTAGAGCAGAAATAAAAGAGACAGAGATTTAAAAAACAATAGAGATTAATGAAACTAAGAGCTGGTTCTCTGAAAAGATAAAATTGATTAACCAGACTCAACAACAACAAAAGAGAGCCCAAATCAATAAAATCAGAAATGAAAAGGGGAAAGTTACAATTGACACCACAGAATTACAAAGGATCATAAGAGATTACAACAAATAATTATACACTGATAAATGGACAACCTCAAAGAAATGATCAATTCCTAGAAATGCACAATCTCCTCAGACTGAACTAAGAACAAATAAAAATGTGAACAAACCAGTTACCAGGAATAACACTGAATAAGTAATAAAACAACTTTCAGAAAACAGAGTTCAGGACCAGACTGCTTCACAGGTGAATTCTATCATCCAGAGAAGAGTTAACACCTATCCTTCTCAAACTATTTCAAAAAACTGTAGAGGAAGTAACATTTCCAAACTCATTCTACAAGACCAGTATCATCCTGCTACCAAAACCAAACAATGATAACACTAAAAAAGAAATTTACAGGTCAATATCACTGATGAACACACATGCAAAAATTCTTAACAAAATATTAGCAAACAGAATTCAACAACTCATTAAAAGGATCATACACCAAGATCAAATGTCATTTATCCCAGGGATGGACTAATATCTGCAAATTAATCAAAGGGATACACATTAACAAATTGAAGAACACAAATCATATGATCAACAAATGTAGAAAACTATGACAAAACTCAACATCTATTTATGATAGAAACTCAACAAAGTAGTATAGAGGGAACATACCTCAAAACAATAAAGGCCATCAATGACAAGCCCACAGCTAACATCATTCTCAATGGTGAAAAGGAGCAAGTATCTTCTCTAACATTAGGAAGAAGACAGTGATGCCCACTCCTGCCACTTTCATTCAAGATATTATTGGAAGTCCTAGTCATAGCAATCAGGTAGGAAAAAGAAATAGAATCCAAATTGCAAAAAAGTAAACTGTCACTGCTTACAGATGACATGATACTATACATAGAAAATGCTGGGAATTCCCTAGCGGTCTAGTGGTTAGGACTTGGAGGCCCTGGGTTGGATTCCTGGGCAGGGAACAAAGATCCTGCAAGTTGCATAGCACACCAAAGAAAATTCTCAAGACGCCAACAAAAACTACTATAGCTCAATGAGTTTGGTAAAGCTGCCAGAGACAAAAATCAATATACAAACATTTCTATACACCAACAATAAACCATCAGAAAGAGAAATTAAGAAACAATCCCATTTAAACAGCCATTTAAAACTGCATCAAAAGGAATAAAATATTTAAGACTAATGTAACTAAGGAGATTAAACGCCTGTACTGAGAAACTATAGGATGTTGATAAAAGAAACTGAAGATGATATAGACAAATGGAAAGATATACCACGTTCATGGACTGGAAGGATTTGTTAAAAAGACTATATGCTACTCAAGGAAATCTACAGATCAATTCAATCCTTATTAAAATATTAATGGTATTTTTCACAGAACTACAACTAATTATAAAACTTATATGAGAAAATACACACACATCACACACACACAAAATGGTATTTTTCATCGAAAACACACATACACAGACACCCTCAACAGCCAAAATGGTATTTTTCACTGAGAACACACACGCCCTGAACAGCCAAAACAGTCTTGAGAAAAAAGAAGAAAGCAGGGGACCTCACACTCCCTGGTTCAAACCAGGCTGTAATGCTACAGCCATCAGAACAGGATAGTACTGGCACAAAAACAGACACATAGGTCAATGGAACAGAATATAGAGCCCAGAAATATACCCACACTTATGGTCAATTAATCTATGACAAAGTGGCAAGGATATACAATGAGAAAAACACAAACACTTCAATAAGGGGTGTTGGGGGATTCCCTGGTGGTCTAGTGCTTAAGAATCTGCCTTGAAATGCAAGGGACACCAGTTTAATCCCTGCTCCAGGAAGATCCCACATGCTGCAAGGCAACTAAGTTTATACGCCACCAACTACTGAGGCTTCGAGCCATAGAGCCAGTGCTCAGCAACAAGAGAAGCCCTCGCACTATAACTAGAGAGCAGTCTGCTCTCGCCACAACTAGAGAAAGCCCATGTGCAGCAACCAAGACCCAGCAGAGCCAAAAATAAAATATTCTGAAAAAGCGGTGTTAGGAAATCTGGACAGCAACATGCACAAGAAACTGGCCTACTCTCTCACACCATTCACAAAAATAAATTCAAAACAGATTAAGGAGTGCAATAAAAAACAATCCTATTGAAAAATGGGCAGAGGATCTGAACAGATATTTCTCCAAAGATGACATACAGATGGCCAACAGGCACATGAAAAGATGCTCAACATCACTAATCAGGGAAATGAAAATCAAAATCACAATGAGATCCCACCTCTCACTTATCAGAATGGCTATTATCAAGACAGCAAATAACTGTTGGTGAGGTTGTGGAAAAAAGGGAATCCTTCCTTGTACTCTTGGTGGGCACATAAACTGGTGCGGCCACTACAGAAAACAGTATGGAGCTTCCTCAAAAAAACTAAAGATACAGCTACCATATCATCCAACAACTCCACTCCAGGTATGTACCTCGAAAAACCAAAAGCACTAATTCAAAAATTCACATGCACTTCAATGTTCGCAGCACTATTTACAACAGCAAAGATATGAAAGCAACCCAAGTATTCATCAATGCACAATGAATAAAGATGTCGAGATGTAGCACACACACAGTACAAGACTAGCCATAAAAAAGTAAAAACTCTTGCTATCTGCAACAATATGGATGAACCTAGAGGGTATTATGCAAAGTGAAGTTAAGTCAGAGAAGACAAACACTACATGCTTTCATTATATGTGGAATCTAAAAAATGAACACAACAAATCAGAAAGGGGTGGTTGCCACAGAGAGATCAAAGGAGGAAAGAAATAAGTGAGGGACATTAAGTACAAATGTTTAGTTGCAAAGTAAATGACTCATGGTGTGAAATGTACAGTGTATGATTAACAGGCAGTAACTATGTAACATCTTTATATAGTAACATATCATAATAAGACATTGTGTTCATTTGAAAATGTATAGAATACCACATCACTCTGTTGTATAACAGGAACTAACACAGTATTGTAGGTCTTTATATTTCAAAAAAAAACAAACAGAAAAAGATTTGTGGTTATCAGGTGGGGAGTTGGGGGAGGGGAAATGGATGAAGGCAATAAAAACGTACAAACTTCCAGTTGTAAGTACTAAAGACATAATGTACAATATGATAAATGCAATTAACACTGTTGTATGTTCTACATGAAAGTTAAAGAGAATAAACCCTGAGTTCTCATCACAAGAAAAAAAATTTTGTCATTATAATTTATCTATTTAAAATAATGGCTGTTCACTAAACTTGCTGTAATAATCATTTAATGCTATTAATGTCAAACCATTATGCTGTAACATCTTACGGCAGAGTACTGTCCATTATATCTCAATAAAACTGGAATAAAAAACTCATTATGGGAAAACTGCTTATAAGATCCAATAACCTCATTTTTTAAACAATTCTTAAAGCACCAAGAACACCTTTTATTTGTAAATCAATAAATACATATGATACATCAAAATATTTAGACAATCAAGAGTGCATTAGTAATCCATGTGTATGTTGAATGAAACTATTTGTGGCTAGTTTGAATGTTTTGTAAATAGTATAATTATTGAGTAATACATCCCAAATGTACAGCTGTCCCTCAGTATCCATAGGGGATTGGTTCTAAGATTCCCTCCGATCCCTGGGATACCAAAATCTGAAGATGCTCAAGTCCCTTATATAAAATGCTATGGTTTTGCACATAACCTTTGCAAAAGTTCTCCTTCTCCCACGTACTTTTAAATCTCAAGATTACTTATATTACCTAATATAACACAAATGCTATTTAGCTGAGAGTGTACAACAAATTCAAGTTTTCTTTTTGAAACTTGACGGAATCTTCTTCCTATTTCCAAACCAAGTTAAATTCATGGATGTGGAACTCACAGCTACGGAGAAGACTATACGGTGTTTATAATCTATTTTTTTTCTCCTCAGAGATCAATTCTACTTAGTTCTAGCTTAAGTATTATAAACCCCAAATTAAGCTTTACTCTATTTGAGGAACACTCTTCCACTAAAGTACTGATCCATTCAGCCATTACCTACCTATCTATACATGAGTAAGTTGTATACGGGTGCGTGGGGAGGTTATTTTTTAAAGTTATTAGCATGGTCTGTAACTGGCACACAAACTTGCTATACAAAATTATCCCTCAGTTCTATCCTAAACTCATAGTTCAGTTGATTTTATGATCCTCACTTGAGTATGTACAACTGTCATATATAGGAGAAAAACACTTGGACCTTGTAAATCAAAGTTACTTTCACTATTTTGTTGGAGATTTAATATAAATCAAGATGTTAATCTATACAGTTTGAGAGTTATTTTAGAATTTTATGTTGTCAGTCTTAAAATAATGTATAATTTTTGGACAATTTAGAGAAGTTATGACATTTTCAGCTAGTATAACAAACAAGTCTTCTGTTTATTCTACCCCTTGACCCTATCAAAGAGACTGGAGAATGAGAAATATTTAAGTGCTACTTATGTAGCACCAATATTTATCTAGAAAGAGTACAGTAAGTCCTCTACATACAAACAAGTTCTGTTCTAAGAGCACATTTGTTAAGTCCAATATGTTCCTTAGTTCAACCTAGTTAGCGTAGGTATGCGACTAACAGAATCGGTTCCATGGTTCAGTTGAGTTCAGTTGCTCAGTCGTGTCCGACTCTTTGCATGGTACTACTATATTGTAATAGGTTTATAACATTTTTCACACAAATAATACATAAAAAACACAACAAATAAAATACTTTCTATCTTACAGAAGAGTACCTTAAAAAAATACAGTAGTACATTATAGTGGTACAATTCAGCTGGTACACAGGGACTGGCATCAAGTGAATAGGCAAGAAGAGTTACTGACTGGAGGGAGAAGGGGTGGGAGACGGTCGAGCTGAAGGATGGTCAGCAACAGGAGACAGAAGCAAGCTGCAATTTCATTCATGCCTGACGTTGATGGCACAGGTTCTGGTTCCTTACTAGATTCAATCTGTCTACCCTCTTGGAAAAACGATCCGGGGATGTCTGGGTGGTAGCTGTTTTCTCTCATAAAATGACAAGGTAACGCTGGACTGCGTTCTGAACGGCTGCTGTGACCTTCTTGTTTCATGTACTGTTCTGCATTTAGCTCCTGTGTCTCAAAAACGAACGGTGCCTCCTCAAAGAAAATCCCCGTGCCATTTCCTGTGTTGTGAACCTCTGGTTCTTCAACTACTTTTTCCTCATCAGTCCACTCGCTCAACTGTTTTCACTTTTGTGTCCACTGTTACCACTTGGTGCTTCTTTTTTTTTGTTCTTGGCTATATGAAACTTTGAGTATTTTATTTATTTTCATAGTTTTACAGTATTGGTAAAAATAATGACCATTATAAATAAGTATAAAATGGAAGCTGATGAAAAAATAACCCCAAGTCTTCCTTGACTCCCACCCTCACAACAAAAAACTAGCCAGTATATCGCAGATATTCTTTTCCCACATTCTCTTTAGGCATATATTCACTTTGTAGTGCTGGATGGTTTAGTCGCTAAGTCATGTCTGACTCTTGCGACTTCACGGACTGTAGCCTGTCAGGCTCCTCTGTCCATGGGGTTTTCCAGACAAGATTACTGGAGTGGGTTGCCATTTCCTTCTTCTCACTTGACAGCTACATCACCCCGGCTTTTACACTTGCTTCTGGACATCCTGAGCTTGAAATAGAAAATACTGTACTATTGTAGCCTCCATAGTAGTGTACAGTATAAAAAAGCACCAGCTGCAGAGGATGCACACATGTGATGATGTACAAAGGGCACGTGGACTTAGTGGCTGAGTATGAAATGCTTGTTTGCATCTTTGAAAGTTCGCAACTTAAAGGCTGCAAATCATCATACGTAGGAAAGTTAATGTATTTTAAGCATCTCTGAAAGACTATAGAAACGAAGGATTGGAAGGTTTAAGAGTATCTAAAATTTAAATATTAAATCTTTCACAGAAACTTTTTTTTTACATGAAAGGTACTAAATCCAATCTAAATTACACTGAAAGCCAAATATAAAATAGCAACAGAATAGGCATTTTCCTAAAAGGCATAATCACTACTGGGAGAAATCTACATATAAGGTATTTTCTTGCTTTGATACAGCTAAAAAAATAAAAATAAATTTCATGTCTAAATTTCTAGGCTTATAACATATAATTCTGTTTTTACAGGTAGTTCAACTAGGGGAAATAAGTTAGCACAATCATTTGAATTGGTTGCCTACATACTGGACAGGGCTTATTCCTTTTTTTTAACTTCTTTGCACATGTAAAGCATGCCATAAGATGTCCTGTTTTGCCATGGACGATGCAACCATTTTTAGGTCGACCCTGGCAAATTACACAAGGTTCAATGGCATTAAGGGGAAAACTAGACTCCATACTTTCTTCTTTGTCTTGTGTTTCTTCTCTCTCAAACTCTTTGACATCTTCTTGGCTACTATAAATGATGCTATTAGAAGTCGATGGCTGAGAATAGTCCTCACTTTCTTGGGATAGAGAGGCTTGTGTGATTTTATCATCATTTTCTTCAACACAGGATTCTCTGGAATCATTCACCGTAGATTTCTTACAGTCAGGGACATCAAAGCCCTCTTCTTCTTGCATCAAGTCTCCTAGTTTGGCTTTCTCAGACATATTCCCTTTATCTTTTCCTTTATCTTCAGGAAGCCAATTTTCACGAAGGGCCCAACATCTGTTGCAATGAGGTGGAAGAGGAGGATTCATTTCATTGCATGACGTACACTTCCAATAGTCCTTCAAGGAAACAAGAGAGTTAGCTTCTATAACCCTTCAATAACCAATCCAGCAATGCTAGCAACTTGTTCAATATGGCTAAGGCAAAATGTTTACCATACAACTCAAATTTCAGTATTTCATGTTTTATATAAAACAATAAGTCTTTCCTCAAACATGATCTTGTAAATACCTATTTTTTCCAGCCAAACTATGCTGAAAAATTCTAAAATGAAAAATGTATTCACCATGACCTGTAACATGTACCTATAAAGTTACAGATACGGTTGGTTCATTTAAGTTTGTGTGTATGTGTGCTCAGTCGTGTCTGACTCTGCAAGCCCATGGACTACTGCTCATCAGGCTCCTCTGTCCATGGGATTTACAAGGCAAGAATACTGGAGTGGGTTGCCATTTTCTCTTCCAGGGGGTCTTCCTGACCCAGGGATCAATCTCCCATCTCCTGTACTGGCAGGAGCCACCTGGGAATCCCTAAGAAATGGATATACAGTGTGTGTGCGCTCACTCGTGTCCAACTCACTGTGACCCCATGGACTGTATGTAGGCCACCAGACTCCTCTGTCCAGTTTTCCAGGTAAGAATACTGGAGCAAGTTGCCATTTTCTACTTCAGGGGATCTTACCAACCCAGGGATCAAACCCACATTTCTTGCATCTCCTGCACTGGCAGGCATATTCTTTACCACTGCACCACCTCATTTAGTTTAAGCCAAGTGCTATGCTATGGGATCTTCTCTGTAGAGGCCTGTACCCAACTCTACTCCCTTAAAAGCTCAAATCTGATACCTTGCCCAGAGTTCACCAAATCAATCTAGACAAAACTATTATCCAGTTTGCCATTGACTAAATCTCTTTTAGAAGTTCTATAAAACCAGGGCTCAAATGAGTGTTCCCTAATTTCACCCACAAAGGAAATGCTAAATGTTCTCGGCAATCACCACCAGCTAAACTCTGCCATCCTTGCCACTAGCCAAAATGCATGCCCTTACTTGTCTATACTTTTCTGGATTCTCATCTCTGTTAACTGCTCACTGCTTCATCCTTATTTCAACTTTATTTCCCAAATCTTTCCACCTATGATGCAACTGGGGTAACGAACTCCTCCACATCACAAGCCTCTTCACTGAACTATCCTTATCTCCCTGCCTTAACAGGAGCATTGTTCTTGCTTGAAACACTATCCATGTAAAACTTGCCATAGAAGTCCCGTTTATCTTGCCACGAATAATTATAACTTTTTAAGTTGCCTGACAAATGACATAAGATATTAGCAATAAAGGTTGAGACCAATCATCCTCCCAACATTGGTCTTTCAAGTTGTAAAAGCACAGCTCTACTAAATGATAAAACCAAAGACAAAGATCTTGTAATACGGGAGGAAGGAAATGGCAACCCACTCCAGTATTCTTGCCTAGAAAATCCCATGGATAGAGAAGACTGGGGGGCTACAGTCCATGCGGTCGCAAAGAGTCGGACACGACTGAGCACACACTCAGTGGACGAAAGTGCTTTAAGAGTTCAATAAATTGTAAGACCTATGTCTAAAATATGTAATTCAACCTCACATCAAATGAGTCAATTAGTTACTTGAATTATTTTCTAATACAGTGTAGTATTTTCCTAAAATTTTACAATTTCTCTTTCGCTTTAACTGAATAATTAATAATTGTTTCTATCTCAGAAAAAATGAGACTTCCTACCTAAATATAATACAAGGCAATATTAAAAACAAAAATTAAACAATATTTAATTTAAAAAATACACATTCAATACCTCAGGAACTCTGACGCATAATATAAACGTTTTAAGTCCAAATTTCTTTAATAGAAAATCCTGTATTTTCTAATACAAATTAATATGAAAATATTTATATTTGGTAAGACTGGCAAAATGTGGGTAAATGTTAGAACTGAACGATAAGTACAAAGGAGATTCACTGTACTATTCTCTATGCTATACTCAGAATCTTCCATAATACAGTTCTTTAAAAGTTCAAATTCCAGCACAAAAAAAAACTAAAAAAAATAGCAACAGATTCCAACCCAATAAAAGAACAAAAATACTTCAAAAGTCATTAAAACTTCACAATTTTAACTTTATAAAAATTATCTCATGTCAAGAAGTAGGAGACTAGATATTTTTTTTCTAATCTTGATCTCAATGCTATTTTTTTGATTCCTTGAAAAAAATAAATGTATACTTACAGCTAAGGAAATTTCAGGATCTTCTTCAAATGAATCTGTATCACTCTCGCCTGCCTGATACACAGTAACTCGATATACCTAAAACAAACAAAACAACATTAGCATCGATTCATCACCTTTCTTCTTCAACCAGAAGACCTATCAGTGGTAAGCCCTAAACAAACAATATGTACTACAGTCATCCCTCCGTATCTGTGGGGAGACTGGTTCCAGGACCCTCTGAGGATACTTAAATCTGCAGATACCTAAGTCCCTTGTGTAAGACTCTGCACAGTATTTGCATACAACCTATGCACATCCTCCTCTATAATTCAATCATTTCTAGATTGTTTATAATACTTAATACAATGTAAATATTATGTAAAAAGTTGTAAATGCAACATGAATGCTATGTAAACAGTTGATGGCTCACAGCAAATTCAAGTTTTGCATTTTGAAACTTTCTGGAAATCTTTTTTTTAACTTGAATATTTCCAAGCTGCACTTGGTTGAATCTGCAGATGTGCAACCTGTGGTCCAACTGTGTTATATGTGAGAAATCTGAGACAAAGGTCACATGGAATGAGTGAATATAAAGGGAGAGAAATAGAGGACAATAAAATCCTCACCCACTATGGTAAAAAGTCAACACAGAGGATGTTTAAAATGAATAAAGTAAAAAATTCAATACAAGCAGTTTTGTTTTATAAACATGCAGGTATTAAATAACAGTGAAATAGCTAGAAATGTTCAAGCTGGTCATTTCTAGGAAACAGTTCTGGTGGTAGTATGCAACTTTAATTGTATGCTTTATTTTTATAAAAAGTAAATTAACAGTGAAAAAAAGAGAACTGAATTAATTTTAAAACGAGCAAACTATTATAATGCTCATTAAGGCCTACTGACTTCTCGACACTGTATTTTTAAAAATATAAATAAGACAACAAGGAATTATAAAGCCTCAAGTCCACAAACCAATGTTCTAGTTTGAATAAACCAAGAGTCAAAAATTGTGATGTGAAATCTGATAACATTATTTCAATCTCAGTTAATGAATATGGAACGTATATAAGAATTTTAGAATATAATCAGAGAAAAGAAAAAAACTACCTCATCATCTTCATCTGAGAGTTCTTGTCCTTCTTCACTAAGGCTATAATCTTCTGAATCAAGAGACTCAACTTCAAATTCTACACTGAATTGATCTGAAACTGAATCCTGATCCAACCAATCACCTGAATGTTCACTTACACCAGCATCCAGATCCTAAAATCAGGGGCAAAACAAGATGACTTAATGGACATTACCTGTAACAGCTTCTTAACTCACCCTCTGTGCACCTAATTTCCCCTCAGTCCCATTCTACACACGGACACTAGGTTAAGCTTCTGAGTTACGACTAGATAAATATTTTCTCTGTTCAAAACTCCATTTAAGAAAAAGGCCAAATTCCCTTGGCATTCAAGGTACATACAGTAACATCTATATTAACATTTTCATATTTTCTCCAACTAAACATCCTGCCTCCCCTTCACTAAATATGAAAAATTAGCCAGATTCAGATTGTTTTCTAAACCAAACTTCAACTTCCACACAATTCCTCCTTAACTGGAGTAACTTGAGTTTTCAAATCCTGGTCATTCTTTTTTGCCAAAGGCTTTGTCAATACTGTAACCAAAAAATACACTCCCACCTTTAATATCTGTGCTACTCATATATTAGTATATTTTCACACAAATTATACAAAACATAATTTTAATGCATGTTTCTTATCTGAATTACACATACTTTAAGAGTTAAGACAATTTCTAATCATCTTTATATCTTCATGCTAGTAGTTATAACACATACAATAATTATGATTTATATTTAATGAACTTTGAGAATTTCTTTGGAAGAGTTTTCATATATAATTTTTAAAATTTATTTAAAAAATTTTGTATCTGCTCATGTGATTCCTATTTTAAAACTCTGATTAACAGTATAAGAAACTAAGACCTTCAGTCCTGTAATATTTGCCATCAGTGGCTAAAGGTAAGAACATACATAAAGCAGAAGGCTAGAAACAGAAAAGTACTTTGGTCTAGTAGTCAGGATACATACATTCTTATTTTAGATTTGTCACTAAGTACCTTTAAGCTTAGACACATTCAGTTTGTAAAGGCCACAATGATTTCATCCATGAAACATGAGTTTGGATTAAATGATCACTAATATTTCATCATTTATAAAAACAAGGTATATTATTTTATAACCACTAAGGTCAAAAGACTAAAATATTTTAAATCATGATGTTAGGAAAACAGTGGTAAAAGTAACATTCGAATTGCAGTTCCAATTTCTACAAAAAAGGGGGGGGTGCTCTATTAACAATCACACTAAAATCGTAAGTAAAATCAGAATACAGTAACTATCCATCCTTTCACAGAAAAAGGTGGCCCAAGCCTACCTAGGAGGTCTATGAAGAAAGCAAAATTTAAGGTAGTTTTCAAAAGTTTCACCTGACGATCAAAAAAGAAAAACCTAGAAACTTTTAAACACTGTATTTAAAAAGCATCAGACAGCCTTGATCTGGAAAAATATTAACATCTGTTTTTCTGAATTTCGATTGTGACAATTATTAGTTATGCGATCTAAAGTTATTTGAAACCCCCAAGTCTTAGTATTCCCATCTATAAATGGAGTTTGAGGCTGCTGAGGTGACAAAATATGGTAATTGCCTAGTACACAGCCTAGAATATAGCCTTAGTTCCAATATATTGAACCCAAAGGAAAGAAAAGATGAGAGGCAAAGGCACTTTTCTTTAGCTCCCTTCACAAACTGATGAATGACAACACCAGACAACCACCTCATGTGAGATAAACTAAAATGAAGAGGGAAAGAAAAAAAAAAATCAACCCAACCAAAAGCTTTCACAACTCGGGACTTTACCTGAAAAACAACACAACTTTATTTTAATAAAGAGGATTTTTAGAAGAGAGCATAGAATAGGTCTAACAAAAAAAAAATACCCTCTACACTGCTTTGGTTACAAGGCAGTATTCCAGGTAGAATGAACAAGAACTTTTAATATCACTTAGCTAGAATTCTGAAACAACTTTAACAAAGACTGTAAGTTTAAATGGGACATAGTTATTGTATTAAAACCATCTGTAAAGAATAAAATTATCCAAACACGAAGTTCTTGACACATCAAGTATGATTTAAATGAGTCAAGTGAAGTCGCTCAGTCATGTCCGACTCTTTGCGACCCCATGGACTATAGCCTACCAGGCTCCTTGGTCCATGGGACTTTCCAGGCATGAATACTGGAGCAGGTTGCCATTTCCTTCTCCAGGGGATCTTTCTGACCCAGGGATCGAACACGGTCTCCTGCATTGTAGGCAGACGCTTTACCGTCTGAGCTATCAGGGTGGATTCAATTTTTAAAATCACACATATTTGCTCTCAAGAACCTATTTTTTCCCTCACAGCATTTATTGACTGTTTAAATTATTTGTTTGATTGCTGATGACCTATCTCCAACCTTGACTACCACTGTATTATTACTGCCAAAAGGAACCTGGCACAGAAAAGGCACAAATATCTACTGAATGAAGAACTTGCTCTTGGAGGAGAGCTCATCATGCCATCTAGTGGCCTATACAAGTAACAGCTCTATTCAATATTAAATCGAGAGGGTGCTCTCTATCAACAAAATCCCTGCTTTAGAAGAAAAAAATGCAAAGATAATAAAGTAACAAGAATACATAAAAAGAACATGGTTACTATCATAATTGGTTCAGTCCTTTACATATTCTAGAAAACTATAAAATGATCACTAAAATACAGAATGGCCATGAGACATTGCCAAATCACAAATAAAAATTCCAATTTTAATTTCATTTTAAAGACAAATGTTTAATGACAAGAAAATATTCCATTTGTTAAGTGTTCTTGTTGGCAAAAACTTCCTTAAAAACCTTCCTTCAGTGGTATCTTAAAAACATTAATGCTGGCTAATACTTTGGAATTATTCTATCAGTAATCAAAAAGTACTGATATTTTCCCATCATCCATGCAATAATATACAAATATTTCATGGCCTTAGTAAATACTTTCCCTGATGTCTAGACCTACATATGGCAAATGTGAAGATCAGATTACAGCTGAGAGCTGTAATAAGGTATTTTTACTATAAATATTCAAGACAAAATTGTTTAGAATTCTAAGATTATCTTTGGTGCGGTGGCCCACAAAGATTCTCCAATATGTAGGGCGACGTTAGTAACTATTAACATTGGTACGAATTTTACCAACACACTCCAGTGCAACTCCATTATCTTCCACCCTTTTCGCCAAACCTGGGTTAGGAGTTGGGAAGATCTATAGTTTCATTTGAAAGAAAAAAAATTTATCAAGTGTATAGCAGCAATCATATGTCATACATGTACGTTCTGTCTGAATGCCTATTAGGAATGCCAGAACTAGACTTTAGAGGATTACCGGATTTGATGGAGTTCCTGTCGATTCACTGCTACTGCTTCTTTCACAACATATCTCCCTTATTACACACAGAGCAAGGCTTTCATCAAAGGAAAGGGAAATATTATCAGATTTGTGGCGCTTTCTCTGTCGTTCACCAGGTAATTCATCTGAATTTTCTTCTGAATATGTAAAGAAAAACAATTAAATTGCTATACTGTAATTTATTTAAAAATTGAGCTGTCTTAAGTTACCTATCTGTACTAAAACTGTTTCAATGAAATTAAACAGAAAAATAATGAATGCTTCAAAAGTCAACACTTTTACTGGATATGTCCAATTGATGGCAGAACACTACACTTGTAAAGCTTGTTTCAGAACTTTATCCAGTCACAATTAATTTACTCCATCTAGAGTTTTTACTAACCAGTCTTAGGATTTTTCTGTCAAACTTTAAAAGATTTCAAAATTATTTAATTTACTTAGAAGGTATTCTTAATGTTTCAGTTTCCTTAGTACCCCGTATTTTTAACAAGAATCAAAATTAGCAAAATTGGTCCATTTATTATTTATCTGGCCACATGGCTTATTTATTTATTCATTGGGCCAGGTGGCATGCACGACCTTAGTTCCTTGACCAGGAATCGAACCTGTACTCCCCACAGTGGAAGCACATAGTCTTAATCATTGGACCACCAAGAAAGTCCCTGATCCATTTTATTTTAAATAAGAAATTATCTCTGACTTAAAATCAGAATGTTACCAAATCTGTCAGGAATATGAGAGTCCTACCTCATACCAGACATAAAAATAAATTCCAAGTGGGTTAAAAACCAAACACAAAGAACAAAACCATCCAACTATTTTTATATAAGAATGGGAAGGGTGGGAAAGTATAACACTACAAAGCCCTCAAGAAAAAGATTATCAAGATTAGGTTATGTTAATTAAAACTTAATGACAATATAAAATACAATAAATAAAAGTGAAAAGGTACTGTCAGACTAAAAAAGAACTGCAATATATATTAGGAAATGGTTAATATCCATTTACACAAAGTCCTCCTGCCAATCAAGTAAAAGAAAAAGTTTTAAAAAAGTCAAAGGACAGTTCAATTCATAAAATACAAATGACTAATAAACATGAAAAAATGGCTTAACTTCTAGTGATCAAAGAAATGCAAATTGAAATGAGATACCATTTTCCACCCATGGGAATGACAAAAACCAAAATGAGAAACAGTCTCAAGAGATTTGGGGAAAGGACTTTTTATACACTACTAGTAAAAATCCAAAACAGTGTAACATTTTATTGGCAGTTTCTCTATCGTAGATAAATACCTGCACAATCATTTAAAAATACATGTGCAAGGGTGCTCACTACAGCCTTACATGTTAAGTATCTAAAAGGGTTATGAGATTTAATAAAATATAATTGTAATCTGTATGGCTGAAACAGGTACAACTCACACCTCTGCTCATTCCATTTTCCTCTCTTGACCTTCCTGGTCAGAAGTAATCTCTTTTTCCTCTGAATTCCCAAAACACATTTATATCCTCTAAGATCACAAGTTTCTGATATAAGTTCTTAATCATGTTTATACTCTACATTAGAAAAGGTGACCTTGACTGAAAGATGTGGGCTAGAAGGCTAAAATCATGCTGTTGATCCATATTTTTTCAAAGTCCAGAATATTTTTTTTAACTCTATTAAAAAATAACCTTTGGTGCTTTTTCTGATTATCAAAGTATTATATTACTTATTGTAGAAATCTCTTAAGAAACAGAAATTTAAAAGTAAATCATCTATAATATTACTATTGAGATAACTATTAACACTTTAGTAATTTTCCAGCTGTCATTTAAAAAATTTACTTCTTCTTAAACATACCTATATCACACTGTATGTATAATTCAGGATTGTTTTCTAATTTTTTTTGGCTGCACTGCATGGCTTGCAGAATCTCAGTTTCCCAACCAGTGATCCAACTCAGGCCCTAGCAATGAAAGCATCAACTCCTCACCACTAAAAAAGAACTGCAGAACCACTAAAAAAGGACCGCCAGGAGTTGTTTTCTCTTAAATATTCTTTTACATTATTTTTAATGCCTGAGAATATGGTGTCCATAATGTACGTTCATCGTAACTGAACTATTTAGTCCACAAATCTGAGCACTGGCTTCTGTCTGGCACAATGCTAGGCAGTGGGTGTAAAAATGAAGTCACCCATCACCCCTACCACCAGAGGAGGTTTACATTCAAACATCAAGGCAACCAAAATACAACCATTTACAAGCTATAATGAGTGTTATGAAGGAAACAAGCAGGGTACGAAGGAAAAGAGTAACAAAAAGGGATCTACTTTTCTGGGTGGTTAGAGGCAGCCTCTCTGAAAAAGTAATAATTAAGCAAAAATTGAAAAATGAAGAGTTGGTCTTGCAAGTCTGAGATAGAAGAATTCCTGCAGGAAAAAAATTAGGTGCAAGCAGGAAAGAATTCTGATTTGTTTGAGAACCAAACAATCAATGTAGCTGAAACACAGTGAAGGTGGGGGAAAGGCCAAAAACCTATAAAATAGATCAGGCCTTGCAAGCCAATGTAAAACTATGGGTTTTATTTGAAGGTTAATAGCTTCAAAATAGCTAAAGGGGATCTGGCATAACACAATCCAGTTTACCTTTTATGATCCCTTTTTGGTACTATGGTAAAGGACAGAAGAAGCAGTAAATAGAAACAGAAAATCAGAAGCTGCTGCAGTGGTCCAGGTTAAGAGATGACAATGGCCTGGACTAGAGTGATGATATTCTCTGGCATCATGTATGTTTTCAACCATGCATAATGCTTTAATTAATATCTCTACATATAATCTTTGAATTTCTGACTATGTCCTTAGGAGAGATTCCTAGAAGTGGAGTTAACCATGATAATGTTAAGGATGCCAAGCCTTTCTATAATTCATAAAGGCTAACCAACTTATACTGACTGATGCACCACCGGTGTATTAGTGTCAACACGTAAGTTGGCAAGAATTAAAAAAAAAATTACCTTTGCTAATTTGAAAGACCAGAAAAGATATCTTTTTTGCATTTTTTTGTTGTCTATTGCAAAGAAGATGTCTTTTCTGGTCTTTCAAATTAGCAAAGACCAGAAAAGACATCTTGTTTTGCATTTTTTTGTTGTCTATTGCAAAAAAGATGTCTTTCCTGGTCTTTCAAATTAGCAAAGACCAGAAAAGACATCTTGTTTTGCATTTTTTTTGTTGTCTATTGCAAAAAAGATGTCTTTTCTGGTCTTTCAAATTAGCAAAGATTATTTTTTTTTAATTCTTGCCAACTTACGTGTTGACACTAATACACCGGTGGTGCATCAGTCAGTATAAGTTGGTTAGCCTTTATGAATTATAAAAAGGCTTGGCATCCTTAACATTATCATGGTTAACTCCACTTCTAGGAATCTCTCCTAAGGATACAGTCAGAAATTCAAAGATTATATGTAGAAATAAATCACTAAAATCTACCCCTCCTCATATTTATTAGTCATTTTATTTACTATGAAATTTGCAATTTGGATTTTTAATACTTATTGATTTTTGGAAAATTTTAATACAATAAAAATATTAACACTTGAATTTTAAAAGTGAATCTATTTCAGTATGTTTTAATTTTTAATTTATCTTTTAAATTTATTTAGTATTCATTTTGGCATAATGTACAGATGTAACTTGATTCCCATTGAACCCCACCCCCAAATAACTAACCATTTGTTCTAGTCCTATGTATTTAGTAAGACATCCTCTGCACTTTCTGCCCTTCGCCCTCATGTACAAAATTCTACCCTGAGTTTATCTGTATTACTTCACTGATCTGCTAAATTCTTTTTTTTCACTTGAAATATACAGTTTTAGTTATTATGACTTTCACTGGGTAACAGCCTCCTCCCTCTACTCTTTTCTCTGTTAAAAATGTTCTCAGCTATTTTCTTTGCCTCGTCTTCATTTCTAAGATGCTACTTTCTATTTTTAAACTCATTACTATGTTTTATTTATTAGAAAAACAAATACTTTAACTGTTAAGGTGACTAAGAATGATGACTAAAACAAAGTTTAAATCCTCGTCCTCTATTATGTTGACTAGCAGAGAGCCAACTATAAAATACAGGACACAGTAAACTGTGTCTGCTGTAGTCAACCAGAAACATGTTGCTAAGAAAACACTTTTTAAGCCAACTAAATCATATAAAAATAACCTCAGAAATTCATTCACATAAACCCAAAAAAACACAATTTAAGTCTAAATGTACTAGTATCAGTGACGAATGAAAAATAAAAAGCAGTTTGACAGTGTCAATTAAATATTCATATATACCTGTCTCACTAACTGCTCTCCTTCTAGATGAGGTAGATGGTCTAGAAACCATATCTGAAGATGAAGGTTTCTCTTCCTGTAGCTCTTGCACAAGGTCCTAAGCATTCAAGGGAGAAACAAAAAAAAAACCCACAAACTTATAACACCAGGAAGCTAAAAATACATTGTTTTAAACAACCTTCCCCAATTTTCAAGAAACATCATAGTAGAATGAGTTTGTATCAATATTACCTTTTGATTACTCCCACCTTCAAGATGACACCTGTTTTCACTCACAGATGTGCCTGAATCTGATGGTTCTGATAGAAAATAAAAACAAAGAATCACAAACTACGAAAGGAAGGGCTACTCAATAGATGCTATCTAGGACAAACTCCTTATACAGTTTAACTTTCAACCAACATTGAACCTGTAGTCTCCCAAGTGCCATCCTGTGCTGGATACTAGAGATGTAAACAGATAATTCATTTTAAATAGAAGATACATAAGAATCATCAAAAAGTACAATAAACACACTAAAAGAAGTAAATTAATGGAGAAGATGGGAGTATAGAGTAATGATTATTTGGCAGAGATAAGGCAAGGTCTGAGTAACCTAGAATCAGGAAAGGTTTCATACATAGTTGAATATGTGGAAATACAACTGGGAAAGGCTATTTCAGACTGAGGGAGCCCTGTGTGAAAAAAGTATCCAGAAGTGAACTACCTGTGTTTGCTGTAGAACTACAGGTACTGCATTACTATGGGAATGTAAGCAGGATCATCACGGATCCCGCATGTCTTGCTAAACAGCACAAAGATATCAACAAGCAGTATGCATGCCACCAATTGCAAATCACTGCATCCTTCTCAGCTAATACTTCACATTCCTCCCTAAGGTACTGCTGCAGCCACTCACCATTAAAAAGGTTTAATCTAAGAAATAAAATTGATCTGCTACTTCACAGCAAGTATTTTGGCCAGTGAGTAATAAGGAAGCCTTAAATGGTCACTTTAAGCAAAGGAGTGACAACTCACCTGCCAAAATAGAAGAGAACGGGGCAGTGATATCAATGTTAGCAACTGCAATTACACACATGAAAAGCATTAAAGCCTAAACTAAGACACGGAAAAAAAGACCAATTCCAAAGAAATTAAAAAAGGTAAAAACCAACAGAAACCTGGTATCTAATACACAAGGCAAGAGAGAAAGGAGTTAAGAAGGATTCCAAGATTCTACCTTGGGTGGATAAATGGGTGGTGTATCATTCACCAAGAGAAACTTCAGATGATGAACAGATTTGAATGGGAAAATAATGAACTGAAGTGGGTAACTTTCAGGTAGGTAGGTTTAGTTTGTATGTGGATGTATAGACCCACAGCACAAGTCAAAATTTCAGATATGGAATATATACAATCACCAAAGATCATAATCAAATACCCTTTACTACTCCCTTGGAAACATTTCACCTTAACAGTGAAGCCAGGTCTGAGTATTAACATTTTGAAATGATATGCATTATCATTAAAAAGTTTCACACCAGTCAGAATGGCTGCTATCCAAAAGTCTACAAGCAATAAATGCTGGAGAGGGTGTGGAGAAAAGGGAACCCTCTTACACTGTTGGTGGGAATGCAAACTAGTACAGCCACTATCGAGAACAGTGTGGAGATTCCTTAAAAAACTGGGAATAGAACTGCCATATGATCCAGCAATCCCACTGCTGGGCATACACACTGAAGAAACCAGAATTGAAAGAGACGCGTGTACCCCAATGTTCATCGCAGCACTGTTTACAATAGCCAGGACATGGAAGCAACCTCGATGTCCATCAGCAGACGAATGGATAAGGAAGCTGTGGTACATATACACAATGGAGTATTACTCAGCCATTAAAAAAATACATTTGAATCGGTTCTACTGAGATGGATGAAACCGGAGCCCATTATACAGAGTGAAGTAAGCCAGAAAGAAAAACACCAATACAGTATACTAATGCATATATATGGAATTTGAAAGATGGTAACGATAACCCTATATGCGAGACAGAATAAGAGACACAGATGCTAGAACAATTTTATGGACTCTGAGGGAGAAGGTGAGGGTGGGACGTTCTGGGAGAATAGCATTGAAACATGTATATTATCATATGTGAAACAGAACACCATTCCATGTTCGATGCATGAGACAAGGGCTCAGGGCCGGGGCAATGGGATGGCCCAGAGGGATGGGATGGGGAGGGAGGTGGGTGGGGGGTCCAGGAAGGGGAACACATGTAGACCCATGGCTGATTCATGTCAATGTATGGCAAAAAAAAAAAAAGTTTCTCTTTTGTATTATGGGTAAAGGTATTGTATTGATTTTAAGTTGTCCATATGAATAGGTTATATTTTGTTTTAGTGTAAGAGATATTATAAAACAGACATTAATAAAAGGGAAGTGCTAAGTATAATAAGGTTGAGAACAATGATAAAGGAGTTCTGAAGTTAATTAAATAAACTAAAACCTGAGACAAACTCAGAATCGAAATAACGTAAGTAATCTACAGGTTAACATCTCATTAATACAATTTTCCTAGCAATCAACAAAGGTTTATTTAAATGAATGAATACATCAAGGATAATACTTCAGACAACTGAAAATACTACAACAGATACTACAGTTGTTTATTTGCCTTCATTTGATTTCAAAAAGTGCTCTGTAAAACAAAATCTCAAGTTACCAGCCTAATAATTACTTCTATTCTAGGATAAGATGGTGATGCCCTTTTCTGGGTCTTAAATCCTAACTTTGGAAGAATAGGTATTCAATTCAACACATTTACTAAAACACCTCATTACTAAACACTGTACTAATGTTACGCAGATTGCAAACCTGAATAGGACACAATGTATAAGGCAAGTAAATGTAACAAAGTAATATAACAATAAAATCTAATACAAAATAATAGGAGCTCAAAGGGGTGGTCAGTTCATTCTGTAAAGTAAACAAGCTTCTGAGAACAGTTCTTAATCACAGACCAAAAATGGACTTTGAGAAGTCTGTGGTATATTGGAGCCAGCTCCTACCAGCACTCCCAAGCCAAATGTACATTTCTTCCTAATCCCATGTTTGTAGTTGAAAACGGTCAAGGTGAGAGTATTTATATCATGAAAACCAGTAACCACAAATCAAGGCTCTTTCCCTGGAGACTGGATTGTTAAACATTTACCAGAATATCACTGTATATGTTTAGGTATATCTTTAAGGAATAAGAACCTAGCACTTTCATCAGATTATCAATGGGTTATGTAACCCAAAAATAACCAGTTAAGAACTACGTCTAAAGGAAGGGAAGTAAAATGGCACTCACCTGAAAAAACTGGTAAACAAAGTTTTGTCTATTACAAAAAACACACAAGAAAAGGGCTCTTCCTTTCAAATGGTCCTACGTAGATAGCAGGATTACTTCCCAAAGTCTTTGAATACATGTTTCAAGGTTAGATCATATGTCTACCATGCAGAATCTTTTGAAATTATCTACCTTTCAAAACAAATTCTAACCTGACATCCCCAGGTTTAAATTTATGTAATAGGATATAGTACAAACGTGCATGAGAAACTTAGCATTATGTTATTTGTGTTCATATGTATTTCTTCTTGTTAAATTTATCATACCTTTACTATAATTAAATATACAATTAGAGCAACATTTAAAGAGAATCACAATTATAAAATGTCTGCACATCCCCAAAATGTCTTTAAGATATTTTTACAGTATATGGTTTATGGCATTCAAAATTAACTTACCTTGCTGACTGACTACTACCAAATTTCTGTAGATCATTGTATATATTTTCCTTGTAGAGAAAAAAAAAAACATGTACATTTTAAAATAAAAATATATTAAACTGGGCTGAACAGGACTTTTAAATGTATATTAGTATAAACTATCACACTACAACCCAAATTTTAAATTATTACATTCAAGTACTGACAAACTCCTAGACACTAAAAAGAACCAAAATAATTAGTTGCACAATGATTTACATACAGCCATTTTTAATAATCACTAAGGTCTCCCTAGCTCAAAGATTTCCCATCTCCATTTACTGAAATATACATTGTTTGGACTTTAGCAAAAGTCCACAAAAACTGGTATGAACACATGGCAGGTTAACATTCTTATTTTCAAACAGAAATTATCTAGCTCTAGGCATAGAAGTAGACTGCCTTAAAAAGGTAGTAGGCTATGTAAAACCTAATACATAGGAACTTGATTTATGGTTTTGACTTTCATCAACCTTGGATCAATCATCTAATGGATTTTCTTTCTTGATCTGAAAATTAAAAGATGAAACAGTATGCAGTCACTTAATATAGGCTGGCTACTAGTCACTGTTTTAGAAATTGGGGAAAACAAAGAAGGAAATAAAAACAAATCTCTGCCCTCCTGGAACATAAGGAAACAATTCACTTATGCCAGTACTCAATGAAGTCATGGTACTTCTTTTTTTTAATCAATTAATGATTTTAGAGAACATTTAGTGGTCACAAGACATTTCTAATTCTCAAGGTTAAGGGGAAAGTGCCAATCCCAGCTAATTGCTTTCATCCTTGGGACTAATAATATAGCTCCTTAAACTCACAAAAACCAATATTCCTATTCATATCTCATTCCCCCAAGTCAGTGGTTTCGCCAGTGTTTAACCTTAACACATTAGACTTCAAGTCAAAAATAATTTTAAATCTGTACTTTCAGTATCAGAAATTACAGCTCCAAACATTATCAAAATTTAATACATAGTACAAAATTATCAAGTTATTTATTTTATAAAATTAAAGCTTATATTCCAAGGCCAAGTATAAAATAAAATATTAAACGTAAATGGTTTGTCAATGGAAAGATACTTATGTTAGTTTAACAGCAAGATCAAATAAAGTATGTTGACAACACATACTGTTAACTGTTTTAACACAGTTAAAACACATCTGTGCATAGTATCAAAATAATGAATAAAAATACCTTTTGGTGACAAACTATAGTCACTTCTTCCCTGTCCTTAACTTTCTCTCTTAATGTACAATAATGAATATATATTTTTAAGTGTGAAGTTGTTTTAAAGTTATAAATATCCCAACTTAATTATCTTTTTAGCTATAATATTATTGAGCCTTAAATACTAGAAGCTAGTTAAATGTTTCAGGTGAAAAGTATTCATCCCATTAATTAAGACGCTGCAAAGAGACTAACTGTCCCAAACCAAATGAAAGGAATTCCAAATGTAAAGTAAGAATGACTAAAAAAAGGGTCTTCAATTCCCAGTAGAATAATTCTATAAATGTTACCTGGGTTAAATGCAGCTGATTGTCACAACAGTATATGACAAAGAAAAAGATCTCCAAAGTAACTAGAGCTCAAATTTAAGCCTTTAACCACAAGATAATATAAAGACTGTCTTTGGAAATGACTACAAGAATATTTTTTTTTAATATGCAGTAACTTGTAGCTAATACTTAAATGCTTTCCATGTGCCAAACACTATTTTTTTTTTTTTTACACACTGCTTCCTTATAACCTCTAGGATATTTATATTATTCCTACTTCATATTCAGGGGAAACTTAAGGCTTAACCCAATTTATCTAGTTTAACTGCTAGTAAATGACTGAGCTATGTCTTAAACCCAAGCCTATAGGATTCCAGAATTCAGGTTCTCAAATAACATGCTATAATACTAAGAAATTAAACTTCAGTTATCTTTTATTCATAATATAACAATTTTCTCTGACAAAATGGTGTGATGATGGAGGTGAACTGAAACGTTTGCCCAGCTGGCATTTTATAGACTAAAGACTTACCTGTGCTCCTTCACAGAGAAGCTTGGCACTCCAAACAAATCCCCTAGAAGATCATTTGAACAATACACAATATGTTGTTGTTTTTCATCATATAATCGTTTAGTCATGATATACTGGCCAAGATAAAATATAACCTGAAATAGAAATACAATTTCTGAGCATTAAAGAAAATTAAACGTTAGTTTCAAATACACTCAATAATATCTCATTTATCTGAAGAGGGTTAAACAACCAACAACCACATCAATAACCACATCTAAATAAAAACCATTCTATACTCTTAAAAAAGAAAAGAGCTGATTTTATGTTTTCCTTTTAATTTGATGGAAGTAGAAACACTGCTTCTGATTTACTTAAACTTTAAAATGTGTGGGGGGTAGGGGAGGGCAGACTTCGCCTTTGCCCAGATATCTAGGTATTACTTATTAGGAAGAAAGTAAAAGGCAGCAAAATGCAAAACCAATGATAACAATAAAAAGCTGCAGAATCAAAAATATCAATTAAAATATAGCAGTGACCTGGCATCATTTACTAAATAGTTCTGATACCATATACCTCAATAACCTGAGGTCATCACAGATGAGGAAGACAAGATAATGACCAATTAATTATATCTACGTAACAGCTGGAGAGAACTCAATGCATGAAATAAGCCCTCAAAGATACCAATATAATGTATACAGTAAGTAACCAAAATAATGACCCTGAATCATACATACATGGTTAAATATTTTACAGTTTACAACATACTTTTAAGAGTACTTTCTCTTTCTTCTGATATTTCATAAATCATATGAGAAGTAAAGAAATTGACCAGGTCTTCTGACTCTTGGTCCAGTGTTTCTTTCTTTTTACTACTCCATACCAGCTTTCATTACTCTCCCACATACCACAGAACCAAGATTCTACAACTGGAAACTGTGTCAGACAACATATACATCACTCTACAGGGTCTAACATAAGCATTTTAAGTCTTTATCATGGTCTTGATCAATTTTCTCCTTATTTCTATCTGCTACAAGTCATATTTTTTTGTTTCCTTAACTGATTATATAATGATAACATAAGGTCAGACCCAAGTTAACATCCCTAAAAACATCATTTACCTTGATACTTCCCTGCAAACACCATCTATAGACTTAATTGGCTAAGCAGGTTTCAAACTTAAAGGAATATTTCTATGTGACTATGGATCAGAAATGGTTTAGACAGTGAGAAAGGAAGAAGGAAGACAACCTAGACTCATTCTACCAAACATCTTGTAAGAAAATTTCCAGTGTGGCTAAAAATGAAAAGGATCTGAAATCTCTTCTTGCTCACTATCCTGATGTAGATAAGGTACTTCAGTATTTTAAAGTAATCTGAGCCCCATAAACTGTGAGAGATGGGGAAGAGGCACATTTCATTCACATCAAATTCCGCCCAAGACAGCCCAATCTCTCAGTGAAAAGCATGCTTCTGTGCACAAATTCAAAGCTAGAGAACAACACATTGAAATGTATCCATTAAATAGAATGTATGTTCACGAATCAGCTCACCTCTATCCCAGAAAGATCAGTATACTGTACTCATGTATCTCTAGTGCAGAAGTTCTTAACCTGGGATCCATGGATGCCCAAAAAGTCCTTGGATAGAATTCAGGGGGTCCATTAATTTGGGCGGAAAAAAAACTGTCTATCTTTATTCTCACTACCTTTTAACTGAAATTTAGCTTTTCCTTCAATTATGAATACAGGCAACAAATCACAAAGTATTAACAATAACTGTGATTTTGTCACCAGTAAAAAAAATCACAAGCATTTCTCATATCATACTATGCTTGATGTAAACATCTCAAAATACCAATTATACTTACAACTTCCAAATTAATTTATTAGATCTGTTGCTGAATTAAAGTGTTCATAAAAAAGCATGTATCACAAACTATTTTGTTAACTATATTTTAATGTAATTTTCCACTGTAATCCTATATATTTTATTTCATCCATTTAAAAACATGATTCTGAGAAAGAATTACCAGTCTGAAAAGACTTTATGCCAGTGCATCAAGTGGGTTAACAGCACAAAAAGGCAAGAAACTCCTATAGAGCTTCCCCTTGTCTGAGGTTCCCAGCTGAGAAATGAAATTCAAGTATAAACTGAATTTTCAGCTCCAAATTATAGTCCAAATGAGCCAATACTTAATACTACTGCTTACTGAAAATCCCTCTATATGGCCAATTTCTCACCATGGCTATATGTAACTAGGAAGACTTTTTTTTTTAAACTTAGTTCAGCATACCTCTTTCATAGTATAAGTGTCCTTCTGTGCACCAACAGACTTCAACAACTTCAAAAGCAATGGCTTTGGTCTAACCTATAAAGAACAAAGAGTTGCTATTATACTTTTAAATCATTCCAGAACCATAAGCCCTGCAGGAAACTCATCCATAAAGAATTTCAATAAGGGTAGCAAATACAATGTCTAGCAACCTCACAAGGTTAGACCCCAAGAAGTCAGTCATAATGTCTTCACTAAATGTAAGAGACAATGTAAACTGAATACCACCGACTATGTTTGGGGAAAAAAATACGGGGACAGAATTATTATGCAAGTAATTAGAGGACCCTCAAGTATTATCAGCTGTGATCAACATTCATACCAAGGCAGTGAAACTTACCCTTTTTCCTCCAGCTATTTCTATCATCTGCTTACTACCTTATAAGCTCAACTGTAAAATGAATACTCAAATGAGCTTACTGTAAGCTAAATCACAAAATCTGAGGGAAAAAAATAAATCTAATTTACATTGAGTCCCTTTACCATTCTTTTCTTTCTGCAGATTAGGTTCGTGAAGGTTAGGGAACTTTAACCAAGCTGACAAGGATAATTAAGAGCAGATCTGAATATGGCAACTCACAACCCTCAATGGCAAGCCAGCATTTTCCTCCTACTATAGTATCACACTGACTTTTAGCTGGCTACGTTCCACATATCTATTTGACAAGCATTTTCTGAGCTTCTGCCATGCACCAGACAGGGCTGGATATTGCACAAACACAAAAATGACAAATACAACGAACAACCTGTATTGAAAGAGCCAGCCAACTAGATCAAGGAGTCACCTTTTTTCTTTAAAGAGGCAGATAGTAAATATTCGAAAGCTTTTCTCACCAGATGGTATGACTCAGAAGCATAAATAATATGCAATCAATGAATGTGGATGCATTTCAATAAAACTGTTCACAAAATTAGGCAGCAGACCAAATTTGGCTCATAGCCTGTAGTTTGCTGCCTCTGTTCTAGAGGCTTTGCAAGTTGTATTGAGAAAATAACTGGCAAGGGGGCAGGGATGTAACATGCTTATATTCTTTCTCCCTATCTGTTGCTATATTAAAATCTTCAAAATCTTTACAGCTACACAACACCACCCTACAGACTGGTGCTTCTGCACCTCCCTGCAGTATACTCCAGTCCTATCTAACTTTGAAATCTGACAGCAACCCAGTTTGGGATCTAATTCTCAAAACTAGATTAAGAAAATTGCCTGTTTCCTGCTAATCAACAGAACATTATTTAATAACTGAAAAATTTTAAACACACAATAAATGTAGTATTGAATCATTAATTGTTCTCATCATGTTTTTCCCATGTGCTTACATTATGAGCTTTATTTTCAAGTTATTTAAAGAATCAATTCTCCCAGAGAACATAGTTATTTTTCTAAAATTTTGTTATATTAATCAAACTATATAAAACAATGTAAAATGAAAAATATGCAATGAAAAGCCATAAGCTTTTTATTAAGACTTAAAAGACAGGCATTAATAGGAAAATTATTATAAAAAATACCATTCTTTAATCTTACATAAATAAAATTCTAGATGAGGAAAGAAAACGCACTAGAATAAAATACAGCAATATATTTGCATCATCTTGGGAGGGGAGAGTTCGTCCAAGGCATGATATGAAATTCAAATGCCAGTAGAAATCAAATTTTACTTTATAAAAATGTTCTCAATGAGAAAAAGACCACATAAGCAAAGTTAATTGTAACACTTATAAATGATAAAAACCGAATACACTTGAAACAGAGAACAGATACAAATTATTAAGAAAAACCAATAAGCCTAAAAGAAAAGTATACAGATAAGACCAAGCAAATCCCAAAAGATACAAATTCAACAAATGACAAGATGCCCAACCTCACCAAAGATTAGGGAAATACAAATTTAAACAATACAATTCCTTTGTCAAAACAATGGCAAAATCATAAAGTGATAATACTCAGTTTTGGCAGAGAGAGGTAACATTTGTTAAGATATATAAACAAAGCACTATTTGTAATACTCAAAAACTAAAACCAATGTAAAAAAATCTATCACTGAAGGCATAAATTTTTAAAATGGTATATAAACGCTGTGGATTACCATGCAGCTGTTAAAGAAGAATTCTATAGATTTTATTTATTGACATAGATGTTATTTGCCAAATATATATACACAAAATCCTATTTTAGCAAAATAAACTGAACAAACATAATTAAAACTCACATGTACATATCTATATGTGGATATGTACATACAAAAAGATCTAAAAAGTAAACGTGATCAAAAGACCAGAATTTTCAGTTTTTACTTTATACTTTTCTGTAATGTCTAAAATCTTTACAACAAGCATGAATTATTTTTGTGACTTTCAGAAACCATTTAAAAGTTAAATACTGACAGGTCAAAATAGAAAAATCAGTCACATAAACCGTAACTTCACCATCCATACTTAAGAAGATAATTTAACTGACTTTTAAATTCAGTTTGGTAAAAAGCTAAGACAATAAATAATGATGCTTACAATTAACTTCTGCTCCACAGTTATAGCTGAGTGGCAGAATTTAAGCTATGGATTACAATTTCACTTAAAAGAGCCAGGCTATAATTAGGGTCTATGGAATTTAGTAGATCACCTCATGAAATAACTTTTTGTTAAAGTTACAGTGGGGACAAAAATACCAACCAGGGTCTCTTGCTCCGAAGCTGGAATCTGTGAGGTGCTTACAGCACCATCAGTAGACACAGACATGTTGGTATTGCACATTTGCCTAAGAGTAGGAAAAAAACACACGATAAAAACTTGAAATAATTAAACACCTGTTTAAAAAAAAAAAAAGACAAAATCATATAGAAATGAGACAAATAATGCCTTTACTAAAAGTAAAGCCGTTAGCAAGTGAGTCCTTACCTGGAACAGCATAAAGTAAGTGATACGTAGGCGACTACAGGTTCTCTCTCCCAAACAGCCGAAGAACACAGCTCGGAAAACGCATGGTTTAAATAGCCCCAGCTGGAGACAAGTCAGGGCTTAGCTCCTACTACTGCAGACTCGGAACGTGTCCGAACTTGACCAGCCCATCAGGAAAAGCTGAGTCAACCTGCCCACAGAACCAGCCCAATCTTGCCCAGACTCAGCGCCTGGGTAATAGAAGCTACCGAACAGACACCTGTCATTACTACGACTCCGGGTCACGAAGCTGCCCGCAGCCCGGCAGCCGCCCCCGCGCACACGACCTTTACCCCGGACGCCCGCGGAGCCCCCTCCCAAACCCCCCGCCCGCTCAGAGCGCGGCCCTAAGACCCCGCCCTCCTCTCGGGCGGTGACAGTCTCACCTCCCTCCAACAAAACCTCTACAAACCCACGTGCCCCGCGCCCCCCACCACGAAAACCTAAAGGCTGCGCGCGGGGCTGAAAGCGAGCCGGGAGACCCAAGTCACAGAGCAAACCCCGAACTGCCCACGCGCTTCCACGCCGATACCCGATGCTCACTAACTGGGGTTTTCCGCGACTGGAGTCGGAGTTGGGGGGGGTCCCCCGAGGCTCCCCAGTTTCCGTCACCAGGCGCGCGGAAGCCCGACGCCCCGGGCCTCGGCGACCATTCCACTAGCAGGGCCCTGGCCGGCGGGGCGCTCGAACGCAGTAGATCTGGAGAAAAAAAGAGGCTCCTGGCGGTGAAAACGGCAGGACCTCGGTCAGAGGGGTGAGGGCTACCCCTCAGACTAGGCTTCTTGCTCCATTTTCCTTTCAGTCACACCGGGCCGCATAGGCCCCTAAACCTGCCGAGCTGGCCGAGGTGCGCCGGATGCGCGCCCCCTGCCGTCCGAGGGCACCGCGCCGGAAGCCGCGGCCCATCCGGGCTTTTGAGCGCGCGCGCTGAGTATGGGCGGGGCTGGACCCGGCGGCCTCCGCGAAGGGGGCGGTCTCGGAGCACGCGTGAGGCTTCCAGAGTGAGGAAAGGGCACTGGGCGCGCGCGCCAAAGAACTAGATCGCGGGTTCCCAGCGAGTGGAGGGGATCTCTGGTCCTTCCCGCCGCCGCCTAGTTTGGGCGCCAAACTTGGGACTTCTTTATCCCTTGGTTATTTTTGTGTTTCGTGTGTTTACACTGCCGAACCGCGATGGAAACTCAGGCAGATGCGTATCTAAGTGCCTCTACCAAAAGAGAAACCAAAATTAACAGCTGTGCGATATATTAAGCCCGCACCACCGGCTGCTGGAGCTGTATACAAATGAGTTATTTCAAGGCTTGTTTTTTAAAAGTATGATTAAAAATAGCACAGTTTGGGCTTGTTGAGGGATGCATACAGCATTTTTAGTTGGAGGAATAAGACTGGTGGTTAGCGTTCAGATGAATGGGGGTAGAGAACGGTTACGCCGTAGACTTTTAGAGTGTTTGGGTTTATTTTGTCTATATATGAATGTATTCATTCCCATTAAGAATATCTTTATTTATTAGGCATTCAGGACTGAAAGACTCACCTACTTTGCCCCTTTTGGCACATAGGCATGGCCGTCTCAGAAATGAGCCAGGACGTGAGAACTGAGTTGGCTCAACCCAAAAAGTAAAGAACAGCTCATTATTTGAGCTGTTCATTACAAAGAACAGCTTCTTCTTCGCTCAGGAAGCGATTAGTTCATTGTTAACAAAGAACTTTTTGATAAAGTTATATCTTTCCCTTCTCCCACCCTCTAACCTACTAGAAAGTAATCTTTTTTAAACATAGTGGTCACTAAATTGATTTAATCTAATTGCTAACATGATCTTCAGGGATTTATTCGGGCTTTATAAAGAACTCATCTTTATCAAATAAAATTTAGTGAAGTTTCTGGTTGTAAAAGTGTGTGCTTGACACAGGATAAAAGAAAATCTCAAGCGATGAAGAAAACAGCATAAAAAGATAAATTATGCAATTTGTTAAGGCCAAGTGAAGGAACAGATGTGTGCTCTGAGTTGAAAAACAGGATTGCTCAGTGAATACTCAGGCGGTGCACAAAGGCTTCAGAGACCTTCAGATGTATCTTGTGCCTTGAAGGATGATAAGATTTAAGACAGGAGAATATTCCAGGCACAAGAAAAATATTCAAAAAGCCCAAAAGTGAAACTATAAAGGGCTGTTTCAGAAAGAACAAGTTGGTCTTGCATAAAAAGCAAGAAAAAGAATTTTAAGAATTTGGATGTTTCCTTAAATTTCCAACAAAGGAAATTTGGGCTTTGGACAGGGTAGGCAGTGGACAAAGGGGAAGAATGTAAACTGGTGAATTGCTTTAAACTGTTTTTAACAGCATCACCATGAGCAAATTCATGAAGAGTCTGGCAAGCCTCCTCTGGACCAAATTTCCCCCTTCTCTTTGGCCTCGTATTTGAAAAAATCTTGGTAGAATTAGTAGAGCAGAAACAAAGAGCAGAACTGATCAGATTAGTTTTTTTTTTTTTCTAATGGAACCAAAAAAAGAAGGGCAAAAAGGAAGTGATAGTATTTGGAGTGTTGGGGGAAAAAGGAGATAAGGCAAGGATTCTATCTTTTAGGGAAAAGAGGCTGAAAATTAACCTAGTGTAACAAGCACTCTCCAAGGCCCCTACTGGTAAAGAAGATGGTCATACTCCTTGCCATCATAGCACCTAGCAGGAAGACTCTGAATTTATGCTCAAAGAAATAATGATACTGCTGACCAGAAGTCTGGAAGAAATGAAGTTGAATGAGTTGTTGCATTTTGGATGATGCACCACAGAATGAAGAGTTCATGGTAGAAAATACAGAACTGAAACTCAGGCTGAAGACAGAGCTATCAAGTTTAGGTGTCATTTCAGGGGCTTCCAAAGAGCTCCAGTGCCACAGTCCCTTCTGTCTCAGCACAGGAAGAATTCAGTGAGAGGCAAAGTGATAGATAAGAAGTGATATACTGGGATAGGCTCTTGTGAGGCTTAAAAGCGGGAGGACAAGGGGATGCCACACCCCCAAGAACTCAGTACGGTTTTATAATCAAAGGAAAAGTGGGGAGGGAGAGAAGAACTTCTTTGTCTTTCTCAAGTAGACGTCATGCTTCCATTATCAGTTCCTCCTCCAGTTTGAGCAAGGGAGTTTTCTTGTCCCTACATGGGCAAGCTAGGCTTCCTTGGTGGTTCAGCAGCAAAGAATCCACCTGTCAATCCAGGAGACGTGGATTTGATCTCTGGGTCAGGAAGGTCCCCTGAAGAACAAAATGGCAATTCATTCCAGTATTCTTGGCTGGGAAATCCCACGGACAAAGCAGCCTGGTGGGCTACAATCCACGTGGTTGCAAGAGTCGGACATGACTTAGCAACTAAATAACAACAACAACATAGCCAAGCTAGGTCCACAAGTTGTTTTTTACATCTGCAATCTAGGGATTATTAAGTGAGCTCACTCGGCAGGATGTGTGTGTCATGCCACCATTGTTTCATTGTTTTGGGGCATGGTTTGTTGTATGGTTTTATTGCTAAGCAAGCCTGCTTGATTTTGTGGTTAAGCAAACCTGCTTTCTTGAATAATCATTAACTTACAGGGGTCCTCCATATTTTTTTCCTTCTTACAATCCCCTAGTGGGATTAACAGTTTAATCACTTACTTTGTCCCTTTACTCTGTCCCTATCAGTTGGCCCTACATTTAAGACCTGATGAGTTCCTCAAAGGAAAGAGACTAAACTGGGATAAGGTAGCAAGGGAACAAACAGCAGAAAGTGAGAGAAATGACCAGAAGGCCAACCGACACCAGGCCATATGGTAATATCTCGAAAACCAGAGGAGCCAAGTAATGGTATTGAATACTGCAGAAGTCAAAGAAAATGAAGAAAGGAAACACACTGGATCTGATCACTCTAAAAGCAGTTCCTGTAGGGGAAAGGGGTAGCTAGGGAGTTTGGGATGGACATGTACACACAGCTGTATTTAAAATGGATAACCAATGAGGTCCAACTGTATAGCACAGATAACTCGGCTCAATGTTATGTGGCAGCCTGAAAGGGAGGAGAGTTTGGAGGAGAATGGACACGTTTATATATGACTGAGTCCCTTTGCTGTTCATCTGAAATGATCACAACATTGTTAATCTGCTATATCCCTATACAAAATAAAAAGTTTTTTTAAAAAACAAGCCAGTTACTGCTGTTTGTGACTTTACTATTAAGAAAAAAATGCAGACCAGCTGCTGCTGTTTCCCTGCATGCATCCATCCCATCCATGGATGTCCTGTATTACTCTGCCCTTGCTGTGCTGCCTGGAGGCTTCTCTGGGGGCACCTTCTGCTTAATATTTAGCAGCATTGTTCTTGATACCCTCCTTTGTTCTAAGAGATGGAGACACCTTGAGTATTTTTGTGTTCTTTGGCACCTAAACTCTGCAACCACATGCACAATAGACTTTTATCCTGGTCTAAGAGCCACTTCTTACTTGCATTTATTAATGACAACTGACTAATCTTTAAAGAATAGTAAAAAAAAAATAATATTTATCTCAATGTTTAGAATGCTGAAAGTTTTGCAATATTTATGAGACCATCTAAAATTACAGAAGTAGATCAAATTTCTCATATCTTTGCAAACATCTGAAGATAGTGTTATTTAAAAAGCAAATCCTGGCAAACAGTGTCTATAAATACAGTGTTTTTAGTTCTATTTGGAGAAACAATCAACTTTTTGCTCATTTTCACAAGATTCAAGTGCACAGAAATGTTCAAAAAATAATCACTTCATGGGAAATAAATGGGGAAACAGTGGAAACAGTGTCAGACTTTATTTTTTTGGGCTCCAAAACCACTGCAGATGGTGATTGCAGCCATGAAATTAAAAGATGCTTACTTCTTGGAAGGAAAGTTATGACCAACCTAGATAGCATATCAAAAAGCAGAGACATTACTTTGCCAACAAAGGTCCGTCTAGTCAAGGCTATGGTTTTTCCAGTGGTCATGTATGGATGTGAGAGTTGGACGGTGAAGAAAGCTGAGCGCCGAAGAATTGATGCTTTTGAACTGTGGTGTTGGAGAAGACTCTTGAGAGCCCCTTGGACTGCAAGGAGATCCAACCAGTCCATCCTAAAGATCAGTCCTGGGTGTTCACTGGAAGGACTGATGTTGAAGCTGAAACGCCAATACTTTGGCCACCTCATGCAAAGAGCTGACTCATTGGAAAAGACCCTAATGCTGGGAAGGATTGGGGGCAGGAGGAGAAGGAGACGACAGAGGATGAGATGTCTGGATGGCATCACCGACTCGATGGATGTGAGTTTGGGTAAACTCCAGGAGTTGGTGATGGACAGGGAGGCCTGGCGTGCTGCAATTCATGGGGTCGCAAAGAGTCGGACACGACTGAGTGACTGAACTGAACTGAATTATCATCCAATGTCACCACTGCCTATAATACACATTTGTCATTTCTACTTCAGATATATTTTAAAAACAGAACATTAAAAAATGAAATCCCCCATTTTCATTCCTAATCCTATTCCTCTCCCTCTCTTGAGGCAGTCATGATTATCAACTTGATATTTATCTGTTAATTCCATGTTTTTAGACACTGACTCTATAAACAGTAAGTACAATAGACCATATGCACATACCTGTAAGAGGAATTGCTGAGCCACTGGGTAATAATCTATATGGTAAGTTTCACATCTAATAGGAAAAGCTAGCGTTATCTTTTTCACTATTGTTTTGACTCTTCTTTAACGTCATTTTTAGAATCAGGTTGTCTAATTCATAAAAAAGAATCTCATTGGAATTTTGATTCAAATTGTATTGGATTAATAGATTAAACTGACATCTTTTCAGTTTGGATTTTTCCCAGATGAGAACACAACAGATTGTTCCTTTTTTTTCAGGTCTCCCTTTAACATTCTTTAATAATGCTTTATCTTCTCCCCAGGGCTCTAGTATCTTTGACTATTTTTTTCTGAGGTAATTTATAATTTTTATTGCTATGGTATAATTGCTAAATTATATCTTTTTCTGTTTTATTTCTAGTTCATTATTCTTGACATATAAGACAATTACTGATTTTTGTATTTTGATTTTAGAGCTAGTAACACTGCTGCATTTTGTTTTATAAATATAACTAATTTTCCAATAGATGCTTTTGAATATTCTATGTAATAATCTCATCTGTAAAAATCATCAATTTGTCTCTTTCTTTCTTGTGCATATATATATTTGTTGTTGTTTAGTTGCTAAATCATGTCTGACTCTTTTGTGACCCCATGGACTGTAACCCGCCAGGCTCCTCTGTCCATGGGATTCCCAGGCAAGAATATTGGAATGGGGTGCCATTCACTTCTCTGGAGAATTCCACGGACAGAGAAGCCTGGCGGGCTATAGTCCATGGGGTCACGAAGAGTCAGACACGACTGAGCGACTAACACTTTCACTTTTTCTTTCTCCAGGGATCTACCTGAACCAGGAATCAAACCTGAGTTTCCTGCATTGCAGGCAGATTCTTTACCACTGAGCCACCAGGGAAGCATATATATATATATATATATATATATATTTTTTTTTTTTTTGGCTGAAGCACGTGGCTTGTGGGATTTTAGTAACTCGACCAGGAATGAAACCCAGGCCCTCAGTAGTGAAAGCACAGAGCACAGCACCCTAACTGCTGGTCTGCCAGGGAATTTCTTTAATTCCTTGTCTAAAAATGATTACAACAATTATTAGTTTAGGAAACAGTAGTAATGATAGTGGGTATCCTTGTCATATGCTGAACTTTATTAAAAATGCTTTTGAAGTTTGATTTTTCCTGTCAGTTTTAGGTAGATGCCCTTTATTACACTATAAAAGTTTCTTTCTACACACACGTTTTTACTTTTTAAAATATATAAGTGTTCACTGCTATATTTAAAATGAATAACCAACAAAAACCTACTGTATAGCACATGGAACTCTGCTTAATGGTATGTGGTAGCCTGGATGGGAAGGGGTTTGGGGGAGAATGGATACACGTATATGTATGGCTGAATCCCTTCACTGTCCCCCTGAAACTATCACAACATTGTTAATCGGCTATACTCTAATACAAAATGTTTTTGGTGTTAAAAATAAAATAAAAAATATCAGAAAACATAGATAATAAATTGTTAATAAAAATGACCAGAAATCCATAAATATATATGAAAGAATATATATTACTTTTTTATAATTATTTATACTTTTCAACATGTCATAAACATCTTAACATGTATCATATGTATTCTTCTGTAACAATTTTTAAAATGTTTTATTTTTAATTGGAGGATAATTGCTTTGCAATGTTGTGTTGGTTTCTGCCATACAAGAACATGAATCAGCCATGAGTTCATGTGTCCCCTCCTTCTTGAACCTCCCTTCCACCCCTCAACCTCATCCCACCCCTCTAGGGTATGTGTCAGTATTAAAAACTGATCAACTAAAAAAAAACTGGTCAATGAATAAATATATATATATGTGTGTGTGTGTGTGTGTGGTGTGTTCAGTTTTATCAAATGCCTCTTTATGCATCTGGAGATGATGAAGTGTTTTTCTCTTTAATATGTTACTATGGTAACAGCATAGTGATAGATTTCCTAGAACTATCCTTGTATTTATTTGGATAAACTCTACTTAGTTATTATTTACTTATGGCTTTTTTCTTATAAAGACACTGATGAATTAAATTTGTAACAACAATCATGGAACAGGATAATAATCATGGAACAATCATGGAACAGCGTGCGTGTATGCCTGCTAAGTTGTTTCAGTTCAGTTCAGTTCAGTTCAGTTCAGTTCAGTCACTCAGTCGTGTCCGACTCCTTGCGACCCCATGAATTGCAGCACGCCAGGCCTCTCTGTCCATCACCAACTCCCGGAGTCTACCCAAACCCATGTCCATCGAGTCAGCGATGCCATCCAACCATCTCATCCTCTGTCGTCCCCTTCTCCTCTTGCCCCCAGTCCTACCCAGCATTAGCGTCTTTTCCAATGAGTCAACTATTCTCATGAGGTGGCCAAAGTATTGGAGTTTCAGCTTCAACATCAGTCCTTCCAATGAACACCCAGGATTGATCTCCTTTAAGATGGATTGATTGGATCTCCTTGCTGTCCAAGGGACTCTCGAGTCTTCTCCAACACCACAGTTCAAAAGCATCAATTCTGCGGCGCGCAGCTCTCTTCACTGTCCAACTCTCACATCCATGCATGACCACTGGAAAAACCATAGCCTTAACTAGATGGACTTTTGTTGGCAAAGTAATGTCTCTGCTTTTAAATATGCTATCTAGGTTGGCCATAACCCTCCTTCCAAAGAGTAAGCGTCTTTTAATTTCATGGCTGCAATCACCATCAGCAGTGACTTTGGAGCCCAAAAAAATAAAGTCTGACACTGTTCCCACTGTTTCCCCATCTATTTCCCATGAAGTGATCAGACCAGATGCCATGATCTTAGTTTTCTGAACGTTGAGCTTCAAGCCAACTTTTTCACTCTCCTCTTTCACTTTCATCAAGAGGCTCTTTAGTTCTTCACTTTCTGCCATAAGGGTGGTGTCATCTGCATATCTGAGGTTATTGATATTTCTCCCGGCAATCTTGATTCCAGCTTGTGTTTCCTCCAGCCCAGCGTTTCTCATGATGTACTCTGCATATAAGTTAAATAAGCAGGGTGACAATATACAGCCTTGACGTACTCCTTTTCCTATTTGGAACCAGTCTGTTGTTCCATGTCCCGTTCTAACTGTTGCTTCCTGACCTGCATACAGGTTTCTCAAGAGACAGGTCAGATGGTCTGGTATTCCCATCTCTTTAAGAATTTTCCACAGTTTATTGTGATCCACACAGTCAAAGGCTTTGGCATAGTCAATAAAGCAGAAATAGATGTTTTTCTGGAACTCTCTCGCTTTTTTGATGATCCAGCAGATATTGGCAATTTGATCTCTGGTTCCTTTGCCTTTTCTAAAACCAGATTGAACATCTGGAAGTTCATGGTTCACGTATTGCTGAAGCATGGCTTGGAGAATTTTGAGCATTACTTTACTAGCATGTGAGATGAGTGCAATTGTGTGGTAGTTTGAGCATTCTTTGGCATTGCCTTTCTTTGGGATTGGAATGAAAACTGACCTTTTCCAGTCCTGTGGCCACTGCTGAGTTTTCCAAATTTGCTGGCATATCGAGTGCAGCACTTTCACAGCATCATCTTTCAGGATTTGAAATAGCTCAACTGGAATTCCATCACCTCCACTAGCTTTGTTCATAGTGATGCTTTCTAAGGCCCACTTGACTTCACATTCCAGGATGTCTGGCTCTAGGGGAGTGATCACACCATCGTGATTATCTGGGTCATGAAGATCTTTTTTGTACAGTTCTTCTGTGTATTCTTGCCACCTCTTCTTAATATCTTCTGCTTCTGTTAGATCCATACCATTTCTGTCCTTTATCGAGCCTATCTTTGCATGAAATGTTCCGTTGGTATCTCTAATTTTCTTGAAGAGATCTCTAGTCTTTCCCAATCTGTTGTTTTTCTCTATTTCTTTGCATTGATCGCTGAAGAAGGCTTTCTTATCTCTCCTATTCTTTGTGACCCTATGGACTGTAGCCCGCCAGGCTCTTCTACCCTTGGGATTCTCCGGGCAAGAATATTGGAGTGGGTTGCCATGCCCTTCTCCAGGGGTTCGTTCCGGCCCAGGGATTGAACCTGTGTCTCCTGCAACTCCTGCACTGCAGGCAGATTCTTTACCACTGAGCCACCGAGGAAGCCCCAATGTGGAGCATAACTGGTATCCTATCCTGTGCTCAGAGGTTACCAGTGGCTACAATCCTCAGAATTTTATTGTGGATGCTGTTCTATGAAAAACAGCTACTCAGTTCTTCAAGACTAAGTTCAAATTAGGCCCAGTTCTTGACTTGAAACTCTGGTTCCCACAGGGGCAGTACAGGTTCAACCAGTTTGATAACTTTTACCACTGAGAGTTTAAAGGGAGGACCAGGAACAAAATAGGTCACCTTCTGGAGGAACAGAGAGTTTATAACATCCCATACCCCCAACTAAATCTGAAACTGATCATATCTTGTCTGGAAGTTGATGAATCACTCAACTGGCAGAAGAGACATAGTGAGTTTGAGTGGTATCTCCTGCCTTGGTGTGGAAAGCTTGATGGAGTTTCTCACAGGCCCTTAAGAAGATGGCAGGGGTATAAGGAGGTTTACTGGTAGCCCCTAAGATGAACACTGCCTTTTAATAGAATCCCAGCAGCAAGAGACTGTAGAATGTGTATGGTGGAATATGCTGAGTTGTTACAAAAGAAATTGAATTTCATTCGGTTCCCCCTGTTCAACTTCCCACCAGAACCAAGTCAGAGGATCCCTTTGGAGAGCTAGCTTTTGGACACCAGCCACATGGAGGGAACTGATGTCCAAAAGCAGAGAATCCAAGACAACCAACAGAAAGGGGGCAGAAATGTCTTTATCATGTAGCTGGGATTGTTCATATAAAGGAACTGTGAATTATGCACAACTCATAAAAGGGAAACAAATTCGGAGGGCAATCATGTAAAGAAGGTCATTTTCCTGTCCCTCTACCTTCACAACCCAATATCAAAAGAATAATATAGTGGTTCTCTATTGCTGTGTAACAAATTATCACAGAGTGGCTTAAAGTAAAACAAATGTATTAGCTCACAGTTCTATGTATCAGAAGTCCAAGTGAGGGCTTCCCTGGTGGCTCAGTGGTAAAGAATCCACCTACCAACGCAGAAGACAGGAGTTTGATCCCTGGTCTGAGAAGATCCCACATGCTGCAGAGCAACTAAGTCCATGTGCCACAGCTACTGAACCTATGCTCTAGAGACCAGGAATGGCAGACTGTAGAGCCTACCTACTGCGACTAGTGAGCCCGAGTGCCCTGGAGCCCATGCTCTGCAACAAGCGAAGCCACCACAATGAGAAGCCCGCGCACCACAACTTAGAGAGCAGCCCCCACCTTCCACAACTAGAGAAAAGCCCACGCAGCAATGAAGACCCAGCACAACCAAAAATAGACAAATAAATAAATAAATATTTTTTTTTTAAGAAAAAGAGCAGTATAAGTGAACTCAACTGGGTTTCTCTGCTCCAGATCTCGTGAAGTCAAACCCAAGATTGGCAAGCTTAAGCTCCTACCTGGGGGTTCTAGAAAAGAACCCACTTTCTAGCTCCTTCAGATTTGGGGCCACATTCAGTTTGTGTTGGTTACAGAACTGTGACCCCCTTCCCTGCTGACGGTCAGTAGGCGCTGCTCTCAGCTCCTGAAGGCTGCCTGCATTCGACACATGGCTCCTTTCACCTTAAAGGCAGCAATAGTGTGGTGAGTCACCTTATGGGGCATACCTCATTTTATTAGGCTTTGCTTTATTGTACTGTGGATGCTGCTTTTTTTTTTTTTTAACAAATCAAAAGTGTATGGCAATCCTGTATCGACCCAGTCTATCAGCACCATTTTTTCAATAGCATTTGCTCACTTCACGTCTTTGGTGTCATGTTTTGGTAATTTTGGCACAATTTCAAACTGGTTTTTTATTACATATATTATGGTGATCTGTGATCAGTGATCTTTGATGCTAATATTATCATTGTTTTGGGGTGCCGCAAGCTGCACTCGTATAAGAAGGCAAACTTAATCCGTAAATGTTGTGTGTGTTCTGACTGCTCCACCAACCAGCCAATCTCCTTTCTCTCTCCCTCTTCTTGAGCCTCCTTATTTCCTAGGACACAGCAGTATTGTAATGAGACCAATTAATAACCCTACAATGGCCTCTAAGTTTTCAAATGACAGGAAGAGTTGTACATCGCTCACTTCATTGTCTCTCACGATTTTGGTTTATTATGTCTCTCACATCATCAAAAGCTAAACATGATTAAGCTTAGTGAGGAAGGCATGTTGAAAGCCAAGACAGGACAAAAGCTAGACCTCTTGCGCCAGTTAGCCAAGCTGTGAATGCAAAGTAAAAGTTCTTGAAGGAAATTAAAAGTGCTACTCCAGTGAACACACAAATGATAAGAAAGCAAAATAGCCTTATTGCTGAGATGGAGAAAGTTGTAGTGGTCTAGACAGATGATCAAACCAGGCCATGACACCTCTGTTTACAACATGGTTTACTGAATATTTTCAGCCCACTTTTGAGATCTGCTGCTCAGAAAAAAAGATTCCTCTCCAAATATTATTGCTCACTGACAATGCACCTGCTCACCCCAGGGCTCTGATAGAGATGTACAACTACTTAATTGATTTTGTTTTCATGGCTGCAAACACAACATCCATTCTGCAGTCCATGGATCAAGAAGTAATTCCGACATTCAAGTCTTAAAGTATTAAGAACTAGATTTCCTAGGGCTTCAACTGCTATTGACAGTGATTCCGCATGATGAGTCTGGACAAAAGCCAACTGAAAATCTTTTGGAAAGAATTCACCATTCTAGATGCCATTAAGAACATTCACAATTCATGAGACAAGGTCAAAACATCAACACTAACAGGAGTTTGAAAGAAGTTGATTCCAACTCTCAAGGATGACCTTGAGGAGGAGTTAAAGACTTCAGTGAAAGAAGTAACTGTAGACTTGAGGGAAATAGCAAGAGAACTAGAACTAGAATTGGAGCCCAAAGATGTGACTGAATTACAACAATCTCATAATAAAACTTGAACAGATGAGGAGTTGCTTCTTATGTATCAACAGAGTGAGAGCTTTCTTGAAATATAATCTACTCCTGGTGAAGATGCTGTGAAGATGGTTAAAATGAAAACAAAGGATTTAGAGTATTATTTAAATTTAGTTGACAAAGCAGTGGCAGGGTTTGAGAGGACTGATTCCAATTTTGAAAGAGTTCTGTTGTAGGTAAAATGCCATCAAACAGCACTGCATGCTACAGAGAAATTTGTCATGAAGAGAGTCACTGATGTGGTAAACTTCCCTGTGGTATTATTTAAGAAACTGCCACAGCCACCCCAACCTTCAGCAACCACCACCCTGATCCGTCAGCAGCCATCAACACTGAGGCAAGACTCCACCAGCAGAAAGACTACAACTTGTCGGAGACTCAGATGACAGTTAGTGTTTTTAGGAACAAAGTATTTTTAAATTAAAGTTCGTACATTGTTTTTTAGGCATAATGCTATTGTACACTTAATACGCTACAGTATAAAGGAAACAATTTTTATATGCAGTGGGAAACTAAAACATTTGTGCAACTCTCGGAGAAGGAGATGGCAACCCACTCCAGTAGTCTTGTCTGGAAAAGTCCATGGACAGAGGAGCCTGGCGGGCTGCAGTCCATGGGGTTACATGACTGAGCATGCATGCATGAGGGTGGAGGGAGATGGGTTGGTAGCAATAAACTGGTAGAACTAAAAAAAAATTAAAAAATTGTGCAACTCTCTTTATTGCAATATTCATTTTTCTGCAAAGCTATGGAACTGAACCCACACTGTCTCCAAGGTATGCCTGTATTTTAAATCTCAGATTCCCCCCTGTGCTACTAGCCAGAGAAAACTCTGAGTTTAAAGGCTCCTGTGATTAGAATTAGCCAACCCACACAATCTCCCTTTTGCCATGTGATGCAACATAATCATGGCTCTACTGACACCTTGATTTCAGACTTCTGACCTCCAGAATCATGAGACAATAAATTTCTATTGTGCTGAGACAATTTCATTTGTGGTACTTAGCCAAGACAGCCATAGAAAACTAATACAGATAGTTTCTGATATTTGCCACTGAGAATCATGACTAATGTAATTTTGTATTGAGTGAAAAATTATGGTACAACCCATAACTGGAAAATTTGGCTTGGGAAGGGATAGGTGCCTCTGAATGGCAGGTCCACATGGACTTCAAATTAAAGTCTCACAAAAGTAGTACTACCTTGCAGGACTGTGGAGCAATCTTTGGTGGCATTAAAATCTTCCTCCCAAGACAAGTTGGGGTGGTTGTTGCCATGCTTGGTGGATGCCTTGAGGGAATCAGAGCATTCCTGCCCTAAAGATCAGCAGTCTCTGCCTGACCACTCAGTTTAAACTGCTGCTGGTCGCTGAGGTGTTTGGAATTGTCTAGTATCTACCACAGGTTCCAGACGTTTCCACTGTTGATCTTCAAATTGTTTACAAAGACACTGTGTCTTCCCCATGAGGAGGAGCTGCCTCATATGCACACAGATCTCCAAGCTTTTTCTCATGTTGCCAAATCTAGAAGGGGAAGCCAACTTCTAATTATCTCCTATTTCAGGTCACCCTAACATGTGTGGGTTTCCTTTTTTTAGATGCCATGGTATTTTTTGTTTCTTTATTGTGAGCCAACACTACCACTTACATAGATTATGTCAGACATTTTGGGTCAAACTGTTCCCTAAAACCCAAAAAAACAGCAGAAAATTTAAAACCAAAACAGCACAAATGAGGCACTTGCATTACACTAAACAGAGGATACTCTCAGGATACTCTCATTGACTACGAGTCTTGGCAGCATGGTACACTTAATCTCATTGGCTGGAGCAAACAAAACAACTGCCTTACCAGCTCTAATTAGTTTTGACCATAGACAGTGCTGAAAAGATGAGGGAAATAGATCTGTAAACAAAATTGTAATGGATTATTATACAAATAATGAGGTTGCACATTTAACACACCACAGCTCAGACCAGCAAATAAAAAATAACACTTTAATTTTGCTATAATTACTCCTAAGGATGTACCTGGAGTTTAATAGGAAAATTAATTAAATGTCCAATATTATTTATATCTGGTTATTTAAGTCATTTAAACAGTGTCCAATGTCTTTTGTTTTATTATTGGTAAAGATAAGTCATATATATATATATTTTTTTAATTACTAACATATAGTTGACTTACAATGTTGGGTTAGTTTCCGGTGTACAAAAAAGTGATTCAGTTATACAAACATACATATCTCTTTTTTCAGATTCTTTTCCAATACAGGTTTTTACAAAATATTGAATGTGGTTCTCTGTGCTATACAATGGGTTCTTGTTTGCTATCTATTTTATATATAGTAGTGTGTACATGTTAATCCCAAACTCATTTATCCTCTCTCCTTTCCACTTTGGTAACTGTAAGTTTGTCTTCTATGTCTCTAGGTCTATTTGTTTTGTACATAAGTTCATCTGTGTGTGTGTGTGCATGTTATATATATATATACATTCCACATATGAGTGATTTCATGATATTTGTCTAACTTACTTCACTTAGTACAATAATCTCTAGGTCCACTCATGTTGCTGCAGTGTCCAGTCTCTTTTAAACGGAAATGTTCATAGGTGCTAGTGGTATTTAACATTTATCCTAAGAATTTCAAGCATCAGTTTTGTTTTAAAAAATAAACAGGTAGATAGATAAATAGAAATGCTCATCTTTCATTTAGATTTCCTTCACCCCCTGCTTTTCTAAGTTGATATTCTAGTATTGGGGTGGGAGTGGAGGTGGTCCTGGCCTATGTTGCTCTGTGTCAATTCTGCTCACATCTTTTGCTTTCCAGTTCAGTGATGTCCTTTGACCACCTGGTTACTCTACAATCTGTTAGCTTCTGATGCTAAAATCTAGAGGTTATAGCCTCAACCCTATAATAAAGTCTAACTGATTCTCTTGCTCTGTGAGCCCCTTGGTTTTAGCACTTACTGCTAGGATTTGGGGGCTCCCTTTTTATTTCTGGGGCTTCCCTGGTGGCTCAAGGGGTAAAGCATCTGCCTGCAATGTGGGAGACTTGGGTTTGATCTCTGGGTCGGGAAGATCCCCTGGAGAAGGAAATGGCAAGCCACTCCAGTATTCTTGCCTGGAGAATCCTATGGATGGAGGAGCCTGGTACGCTACAGTCCACGGGGTCTCAAAGAGTCGGACACGACTGAGCAACTTCACTTTTTATTTCTGGTACAAAAGAAAACATCTCTTTCTTGATTTCAAGTTATACTATATATGTATATATGTGTATTTAAATTTATATGTATTTAAATTTTATTTGATGTATTACACATTTCTAAGTGTTTAAAGGGAGTACACATATTTCATCTGCATCAGTTAATAATCAGAAAATGAACTTTTTAAAAATAAAATTAGTAATAAACACATTATCTTTGTTTAAAAAAGGGGCAACATTTGAGATCAAATCCCTTTTAAGTCCTACCTGCACTCCTGTCCCTCATAGAAATATATCCGTAACTTGCTTTAAGACTTTGTTTATATTTTTAAAGTCTTTATTGAATTTTTTTCAACATTGTTTCTGTTTTATGTTTTGGTGGTTTTGGCCACAAGGCACGTGGGATCCTAGTTCCCTGACCAGAGCCTGAGACAGTACTGCCTGCATTGACAGGCAAAGTCTTAACCACTGGACCACTAGGGAAGCCCCTGTAACTTTTTACCCAACCGTATGCTGTGGAGAGCTATCTAGGTTGGCAGAGACCTACCATGCCCTTTTAACTGCCTCAAACGACCACATACACAGCTTGAATATATACTTTATTAGCCATTCTTTTATTCATGCTTCTGTGTTTCCTGTTCTTCCCTATGAGGAACTCTGCAACAGACATGCCTGTACATGTTTTCTCGTGTACAAGTACCAGTGTTTTTGAAAAGGAGATGCTATATCCGTAGTGGCCGGCTCATAGCATATGTGTATTTTTATTTTATTCAATATTGCCAAATTGCCCTGTTCAAAGTGGCTGTATCAATTTTATATTCCCATTATCAGTGTGTATGTATATTCTACCACATTTTACATTTTATTAGTGAGTTTAATTTTTATAATGGTTGAAAATTACCTCAGTATTCTATCAAATTTTCTTGATAATTGGTGACATTCAGCTTCTATTTATATGTTCACTGGCCAATTACATTTATTTTTCTAAAGTAACTTATCCTGATATTTTTCCATGTTCTCATTGGTTTATTTGAGCTTTCCATTTTTGTAGGAATATCTTATGGATCCAAATACTAATCTTTTCTGTGTTATATGTTTGGCAAATATTATTTCCTACCTTGTCACTTGTCTTTGAACTTTGCTTATATATGCTAGACATGTTACTGAAGGCTTATGATGACTTCTGTAATAGAGAACTTATACATGCTGTTCAAATTTATCAATCTTCATGCAGTTAAACATATCAATTCATTCCCTATGTCTTTTGCATTTAGGGTCTGACTTAAAAGTGACTTCTAATTTTCCAGTCATAACATTTTCCTACATTTTCCCCTGATATATTTAGGATTTTGCCTCTTAACATTTGAGTCTTTAATCCCTCTAGAATTTATTTTCATGAATGGTGTTAGGTAGAGAATCTAATTTTATCAAAACAAATGATCCACTTTCCCAAAGCCATTTATGGAATTGTTAGTGCCTCCTCACTGAAACGGATTCCATCTCTATTGTACACAACACTCTAACTTTGATGAACTAGCCATTTGCAGGTATAACCCACAATAAGAAAAGGCTTACACATCATCTGCTGGAACTACGCAGCTATCCCCCGACTTATCTAAGTGAGCAGGATGTGTCCTTAAAATGAGATTGCAACATATTATAGAGCCTGTCTGGAATAATACGCTTGTCCCACCGTATCCACGGGGGATTGGTTCCAGGGCTCCCAAACCAAAATCCATGAGTGCTCAAGTCCCTTACATAAAATGATGTATTTGCATAATAATCTATATGTATCCTCTCATATCTCTTGACTTTCTACTTTTGCATTCTAGTCCCCTATAATGAAAAGGACAGATTATAGGGGATTGGAATGCAAAAGTAGGAAGTCAAGATATACCTGGATTTGATCCCCAGGTCACAAAGATCCTTGGAAAAGGAAATGGCAACCCACTCCAGCACTCTTGCCTGGAAAATGCTATGGACTGAGGAGCCTGGTAGGCCACAGTTCATGGGATCGCAGAGTCGTACACGACTGAGCAACTTCACTTAAGAGACATCCGGAGTAAAAGGCAAATTTGGCCTTGGAGTACAAAATGAAGCAGGGTAAAGGCTTGCCAAGAGAACGCACTGGTCATAGCAAACACCCTCTTCCAACAACACAAGAGAAGACTACACACGGACATCACCAGATGGTCAACATCAAAATCAGATTGATTATATTTTTTGCAGCCAAAGATGGAGAAGCTCTATACAGTCAGCTAAAACAAGACCGGAAGCTGACTGGGGCTCAGATCATGAACTCCTTATTGCAAAATTGAGACTTAAATTGAAGAAAGTAGGGAAAACCACGGGACTATTCATGTATGACCTAAGTTAAATCCCTTACGATTATACAGTGGAAGTGACAAACTGATTCAAGGGATTAGATCTGATAGACAGAGTATCTGAAGAACTTTGGACAGAGGTGCTTGACATTGTACAGGAGGCAGTGTTCAAGACTATCCCCAAGAAAAAGAAATGCAAAAAGGCAAAATGGTTGTCTGAGGAGGCCTTACAAATAGTTGAGAAAAGAAGAGAAGCAAAAGGCAAAGGAGAAAAGGAAAGATATACCCATTTGAACACAGAGTTCCAAAGAATAGTAAGGAGAGATAAGAAAGCCTTCCTCAGTGAGCAAAGCACAGAAATAGAGGAAAACAATAGGATGGGAAAGACTAGAGATCTCTTCAAGAAAATTAGAGATACCAAGGGAGCATTTCATGGAAAGATGGGCACAATAAAGGACAGAAACGTTATGGACCTAACAGAAGCAGAAGATCTTAAGAAGAGGTGGCAAGAATACACAGAAGAACTGTACAAAAAAGATCTTCATGACCCAGATAACCACGATGGTGTGATCACTCACCTAGAGCCAGACATCCTGGAATGAAAAGTCAAGTGGGCCTTAGGAAACATCACTATGAACAAAGCTAGTGGAGGTGATGGAATTCCAGTTGAGCTATTTCAAAGCCTGAAAGATGATGCTGTGAAAGTGCTGCACTCAATATGCCAGCAAATTTGGAAAACTCAGCAGTGGCCACAGGACTGGAAAAGGTCAGTTTTCATTCCAATCCCAAAGAAAGGCAATGCCAAAGAATGTTCAAACTACTGCATAATTGCACTCATCTCACACGCTAGCAAAGTAATGCTCAAAATCCTCCCAGCCAGGCTTCAACAGTATGTGAACCATGAACTTTCAGATGTTCAAGGTGGTTTTATAAAAGGCAGAGGGACCAGAGATCAAATTGCCAACATCCACTGGATCATCAAAAAAGCAAGAGAGTTCCAGAAAAACATCTATTTCTGCTTTACTGACTATGCCAAAGCCTTTGACTGTGTGGATCACAGCAAACTGTGAAAAATTCTGAAAGAGATGGGAATACCAGACCATCTTATCTGCCTTCTGAAAAATCTGTATGGAGGTCAAGGAGTAACAATTAGAAATGGACACGGGAACAACAGACTGGTTCCAAATTGGGAAAGGAGTATGTCAAGGCTGTATATTGTCACCCTGCTTATTTAACTGACATGCAGAGTATATCATGTGAAATGTCGGGCTGGATGAAGCACAAGCTGGAGTCAAGATTGCCAGGAGAAATATCAATAACCTCAGATATGCAAATAACACCACCCTTATGGCAGAAAGTGAAGAAGAACTGAAGAGCCTCTTGATGAAAGTGAAAGAGGAGAGTGAAAAATTTGGTTTAAAAGTCAACATTCAGAAAACTAAGATCATGGCATCTGGTCCCATCACTTCATAGTAAATAGATGAGGAAACAATGGAAACAGTGACAGACTTTATTTTCTTGGGCTCTAAAATCACTGCAGATGGTGACTGCAGCCAAGAAACTAAAAGACACTTGCTCCTTGGAAGAAAAGGTATGACAAACCTAGACAGCATATTAAAAAAGCAGAGACATTATTTTGCCAACAAAGGTCCGTCTAGTCAAAACTATGGTTTTTCCAGTAGTCATGTATGGATGTGAGAGTTGGACTATAAAGAAAACTAAGAGCTGAAGAACAGATGCTTTTGAACTGTGGTGTTGGAGAAGACTCTTGAGAGTCCCTTGGACTGCAAGGAGATCAAACCACTCAATCCTCAAGGAAATCAGTCCTGAATATTCATTGGAAGGACTGACGCTGAAGCTGAAACTCCAATACTTTGGCCATCTGATGTGAAGAACTGACTCACTGGAAAAGATCTTGATGCTGGGAAAGATTGAAGGCGGGAGGAGAAGGGGATGACAGAGGATGAGATGGTTGGATGGTATCATCAACTCGATGGACATGAGTTTGAGCAAGCTCTGGGACCTGGTGATGGACAGGAAAGCCTGGCGTGCTGCGGTTCATGGGGTTGCAAACAGTCAGCCCCAACTGAGCGACTAAACTGTACTGTACTGTATCCTACCATATAACTTTAAGTCATCTCTATTTTACTTATAATTCTTAATGTAAGATAAACTATGTGTAAATAGTTGCAAATACAATCTGAATGCTATGTGAAAAGTTGCCAGTGCGTGGCAAATTCAAGTTTTGCCTTTTGGAACTTTCTGAAATTTTTTTCCTGAATTTCTTCCTCTGATGTTGGTTGAATCCCCAGATGCAGAACCTGTGAATACAGAGGGACAACTGTATATAGTAAGGAATGTTACGTTTATATACGGGAAGCATGTAAAAAGGAGAAGTAAATAGTAAGAATTTGATCTTAGAGAAATAGAAAAATACATAAAAATTTCCAGACCTTTCCATGTTTTGAAAGAAATAGCTTTCTACTTACTCTACTCCCTTCTCTCTGATTATATGCCCGTTACAAAACTTTTGACTAGCTTTATTCAGTTTCATAGGTACTATGATGCAAACGGAGCAGACGTCCATAAGGAAGAAATGAGTAAATCAATCTTTCTGAATTGAAAAACATCCTCTGTCATAGAAATAAGTCCTTTAAGAGACTTTAATTCTGTAGTTTAAACAGTTCAAGCCGTACAGTTTTCTGGAATTCAATTCTACGTTCTTATCTCTAGTGCTTGCCTAGTGCCTGGTATATAGAAAGTACTCAGTACATTTCTTGAATGAATGGATGGCTAAAACCAACACTGTGGTTTGGTTAGGTGAACATTTGAAATGCTATGAATCACACTAATTTTCCCCCTGTAGTTCAGTTCAGTTGCTCAGTCGTGTCCGACTCTTTGTGACCCCATGAATCGCAGTACGCCAGGCCTCCCTGTCCATCACCAACTCCCGGAGTCCACCCAAACCCATGTCTATCGAGTCAGTGATGCCATCCAACCATCTCATCCTCTGTCATCCCCTTCTCCTCCTGCCCCCAATCCTTCCCAGCATTAGGGTCTTTTCCAACGAGTCAGCTCTTCGCATGAGATGGCCAAAGTATTGGAGTTTCAGCTTCAACATCAGTCCTTCAGTGAACAACCAGGACTGATCTCCTTTAGGATGGACTGGTTAGATCTTCTTGCAGTCCAAGGGACTCTCAAGAGTCTTCTCCAACACCACAGTTCAAAAGCATCAATTCTTTGGCGCTCAGCTTTCTTCACTGTCCAACTCTCACATCCATACATGACCACTGCAAAAACCATAGCCTTGACTAGACAGAACTTTGTTGGCAAAGTAATGTCTCTGCTTTTAAATATGCTATCTAGGTTGGTCATAACCTTCCTTCCAAGGAGTAAGTGTCTTTTAATTTCATGGCTGCAGTCACCATCAGCAGTGATTTTGGAGCCCAAAAAAATAAAGTCTGACACTGTTTCCACTGTTTCCCCATCTATTTGCCATGAAGTGATGGGACCAGATGCCATGATCTTAGTTTTCTGAACGTTGAGCTTTAAGCCAACTTTTTCACTCTCCTCTTTCACTTTCATCAAGAGGCTCTTTAGTTCTTCTTCACTTTCTGCCATAAGGGTGGTGTCATCTGCATATCTGAGGTTATTGATATTTCTCCCGGCAATCTTGATTCCAGCTTGTGTTTCTTCCAGCCCAGCATTTCTCATGATGTACTCTGCATATAAGTTAAGTAAGCAGGGTGACAATATACAGCCTTGACGTACTCCTTTTCCTATTTGGAACCAGTCTGTTGTTCCATGTCCCGTTCTAACTGTTGCTTCCTGACCTGCATACAGGTTTCTCAAGAGACAGGTCCGATGGTCTGGTATTCCCATCTCTTTAAGAATTTTCCACAGTTTATTGTGATCCACATAGTCAAAGGCTTTGGCATAGTGTAAATGATATATTTCTGCAAAACAGTACAGGCCTACATCTTGAAATAGAGCTCTTCACATTCAAGGCAGATCACAAATACCATATTCATTTACTCACTCATTCAATAAAAATTAACTAAGTACCTAAGCTACGCTCTGGGGAATACAAGTATTAAAAAAAGAAAAAAATGACCAGGGTTCTTCTATTTAACTAGAGGGGAAGGCAGAGGGAATTGCAGTTGCAAATACTTGGAAATTTTAAGCAGTAGACTGGAAACACTGGGGAAACCAAGGTATCTGTACTCAGAAATGGGAGAAGACTAGCAGTCATTAACCAGAGAGGCCCCTGGACCTTTAGGGTCCCATTCATCCAGCTGAGGTTCATGTATCAAATACAAACTTAAAAACTCCAGGTCTTTCCAGAAGACTGGGGATTCACATAGATTAGCGAACCAAGAACTGTGGACATTTAGGTGCTTTCCAGTTTTTTGCTATTATCAATAGTGCTGTGATAAACTTCCCTGGACAAAATCCTTTTGCACATCTGAACTTCCCACAAGTAGATTCTTTGGGTCAAAGGTTATGTCAATTTACAGTTTTATGAGCAATATAAGAGGGTACTTGTTTTCCCATACCCTTGACTATACTAGATTTGGAAAGATATGGAGTTCTAGGTCTCTATGAAAATGAAAACAAAATGTTTTCCAATTTTATATGTTAAAAATTTCGGTTTAACTATTCATTTCAGAACTATTTTCATCAGTTAGGAAAACTTCTGTTATATTTATAGAAAAAGGATTTCACTTTATATTGCAATGATTGCTAGAGTCTTGTTTATTTGTATTAATATTCCTGAGTTGATGGGACTTCCCTGGCGGTCAAGTGGTTAGGACTCCCCGCTTCCATTGGAGGGGATGTGGGTTCGATCCCTGATTGGGGAACTAAAATCCCACATGCCTCATAGCCCAGCTAAGGGAAAACAAAAATTTCTTGCGTCAAAGCAGACTGAGTCAAAACAGTTAAAGAGCACTGGTGGGTTTAAGGCAGAGGTGTCTTGGAAAAAAGGTGGAAAAGGTTAAGAAGAAAATGGAGGATAGGAAACTGAGACAAAAAGAGCAAAAGCAAGAAAGAAAATGATGTAGACATGAGAGGGTCTGACTCCTGCCACCACGCGCCCTGCCTGTGCCTGCCTACTTTCTTGTGTAGTTGCCGTCTGATGTTTTCAGTTGAAACGTTGAGCAACTGCAGCTTCCTTTATTGTCAGAGGAGGAAATGAAAGAGCAAGCATAATAACAGTCTGAGAAGTAATTACTGGGGCCAAAATGAGAAATCAGGACATAATGTTTTGTCCAAGGGAAAATCGCATGTTGTGCCTTGCTAAGTCACAAGGGTTTTAGGGTTCTGACCCTCCAACATTAGTCATTCCTTCCTTTTCAGCAGTTCCCTCTCTAGTCTTCTAACTGGTCACTGTGCTGTTAATGAACACAGCAGGGCCCTTCAAATCTCTCTGAAAAGTCTGAGAATGAATTCAAATTTTAATAAGCAGCATTTCTGAATGCTGAAATACCAGTCAGTTGACTACTTCTTTCTTTCTACTTCTTAGCATTTTTCCCATTTAAGGGAATTCACTGAACTAAAATTTAAAACTTTTAGGAGGGTTTCCTTTTAAGATAACAGAAGAGGAAGTTTACAAATAAAAGCTAAGGGTAGCAATGGCTCCCTCTAATGCCCAGAAAAATGTTACAATCTAACCGTGGTTTTATTTTCAAGCCTAGAGGCAGGCTGTCACTTCTTTTAAAAATCTTGGTCAGGCTGTTTTCTATCTCTCATCACCTTATTTAAAGTGTCCTCATCACTTTAAGTTGTTTGGAGACATAAATCTAAATATATCACATAAAAAAAGGAACAAAAATTAATAAAGTAATTTTAAAGTAAATTACTATTTTTAAAAGTAGACCTGGGGTAGTGGGGCTGAGGGAGATGTTGGTCAAAGGGTAAAAACTTGCAGTTGGAAGGTGGAAATATTCTGCACCTACCAAATAGGGTCTTGATTGCAGGAGAAGGGCTCAGGGCTTTTATGGGAAGAAGAGAGGAAGATGAGGTAAGCTGTTTTTTTAAGAGGAGTTTGTTGGTGCAAGATGAGGTGATCAATCAGGAGAAGTGTTCATTGGTAAAAGACGAGGAAAAGCTAGAGGCCACTAGGTTAAAGTTCATTGATTGGTCCCAGTCCTTTCAACAGAATATTCTCATTTCTTTTCTGACTTCTCAGACGACTGGCAGTTTGGTCCAGACCAGAAGTCAAAAAACAGGATATGCATGGCAGTTCCTCCAGAATGCCTGTTCCAGCTCTTTTAAAAATGGCTCCACCTATGTCATCTTCCACAGTATCAATTTACTCGATTTGTCATATGTTTCTGCACCAGTGGATGTTTAAAAACATTTCTTTCTAAAATGTCAGTAAAGTTGATATCACTTATATTTTGAAAGTATATCCCTTAAAATTTAAATACGAATTTAAAAAAAAAGTAGAGTCCTTATCACAATTAAAAATAAATAAAGTCTTTAAAAAAGGAAACCAGATCAGAACTTTGCCCAGCACAGCCATTTAGCAATAACATGGAAAGATGAAGCCCATGTGACCAGCTGTGTCAGAAGTTTCTGGTATTACAACTCTCTCAGCCAGGTTTCAAAACATTTTAAGGAGGAATTTGGCTGTGATCCTTATTTTTTTAAAACAAATATTTATTGGCACAGTGCACAACATTTGAAAGACAGCCTGATCAAAACATACAAAGTCCCTGCCTTTCTGGAGCTTGCAGTGCAGTGAAGGAGAAAGGCTAGAAACAAAGAAAAGTATAATTGCAAATTGGGATGAAGCATTGAGAGGAAAAGAACTGGGTTCTTAAAAGAGAGACTAACAGGGGCATCTGGACATAGATGTAGACATAGCTTCCCTGAGATTTATATTAGGGGGAGTCAACCAAGCAGAGGGTGGGGACAGCTTTGAGGGACGGAAACACTGACAAAGACACCGTGAGTAATGATCACTCAGTTACTCAGAGAGCCGCAGTGTTTTGGGACATGTTAATATTTTCTTGTTCATGTAGGTGTCACTGCACAACAGTTTAGTATTTTGCATAGGGCTGGGTTCTCTGGCCTTTAGATTGAGAGCTCTGTGATGAAAGGAAATGTTTTCATTTTCTACTTTCCTTGATTTAGCAGTGTGGTGCATGCAAAGGTCTCTTGATTCATGCTACTCACTGAATAAAGGACCATTTCTTGGAGTCCACCTAATTGGGAAAGTCCCCTTGGTTAGACTGCTTCGCCCATGGATTTTGTATTCCTAGCATCGAACAGAGTGTCTCCCATAATCAGTGCTCAATAAATATTTTTGGAATAGTGAATAAAAGACCGAGTGAATGAATAAATCTTCTACTCTATTCATATATCTATTTCCATGTGTCCAGGGAAACAACTCAGCTAGTCATTAAATGAATGAACAGGGTGTGTCAGGCATTGTGCCAGGGATGGGGGTATAAAAGTGGGCAGAAACAGACAAGACCCTGCCCTCGTGGAACTTCTAGTCTACATATTACAAAAATCAGAGGTAGAAAATTAAACAAGCACATATTATATTTTCTTTGTTGTCAAGAGAGACTAGGTACAGAATCACACCTTGACTTAACCATATAAGTTTCAAAAGTCCAGAGCAGGGCTCCCCAGTGAGCAGAAGCCAGAGTCTACTATTTGGGCTAAGGTACAGATGGTGAAGCCATGGAAAGGGGTTGGCCTCATAAGAAACACAGTTCTGTTGCAAACCAGAGGACAGAGGGCTCACACCAGAGAGTAACTCTGATTTCAAGTGACAGGGACTCTTGGAGCTAGGTTCCATCCCTCACCCACTGCTGCAGATCTGCACAAACATCTCAAGAACGTGACATGGGTGGTCTCGATATCCTTATTTTCAAAAGGTTGCCCTTTCCTGGTCAAAGCTGACAGTTAGGTCCCCTCATTGAGAGTTGGAGTGGGGATGAGGGAGTGGATGGGTGTCTCAGGCCAGGTTTGCTCCTCGAGAGGGAATTACAACCTTTCTGCATCTCTGCATAGATTTGGCAACAGGACACTACACTTTTGTAATATTCCTATCAGATCACCATGGAAGTTAGACTAGTCACTCAACCAGCAACCTGCACAGAGGAGGAGGTTGAGGAGACTTCTCAGCTTCACAGCTCACTGCTCTCTGTCTACACAGGATTCAGAATAAAACAAAAGCTTCATAAAGAATCAATGCCTCTCGGACTGCTCACGTTGAGAGAAACTTTTCAGGAGAATTATTCAGAGAAACTTCATTCACCAAGCTGATGGCTACTGTTCCTTTCTCAAGATATAGATTCCTGTCTGTGACTTTAATAGCTTCTAGTTCTCTAGAAGAGATTAAGAAGAGGTGACAAGAACATTCAGAAGAACTATACAAAAAAGATCTTAACAACCCGGATAATCATGACGGTGTGGTCACTCAATTAGAGCCAGACATCCTAAAGTGTGAAGTCAAGGTGGGCCTTAGGAAGCATTACTAAGAACAAAGCTAGTGGAGGTGATGGAATTCCAGTTGAGCTATTTCAAATCCTAAAAGATGATGCTGTGAAAGTGCTACACTCAATATGCCAGCAAGTCTGGAAAACTCAGCAGTGGCCACAGGACTGGAAAAGGTCAGTTTTCATTCCAATCCCAAAGAAAAGCAATGCCAAAGAATGTTCAAACAGCTATACATTTCACATGCCAGCAAGGTAATGCTTAAAATCCTTCGAGCTAGGCTTCAGCAATGTATGAACTGAAAAATTCTAGATGTACACACTGGGTTTAGAAAAGGCAGAGCAACCAGAGATCAAATTGCCAACATTCGTTGGATCATAGAAAAAGCAAGGGAATTCCAAAAAAAAAAAACATCTACATCTGCTTCACTGACTATGCTAGAGCCTTTGACTGTATGGATCACAACAAACAGAAATTCTTAAAGAGATGGGAATAGCAGACCACTTTACCTGTCTCTTGAGAAACCTGTATGTGGGACGAGAAGCAACAGTTAGAATTGGACATAAACAATGAGCTGGTTCAAAATCAGGGAAGGAATACAACCGGACTGTATATTGATGTAGAGTACATCATGCACAATGCCAGGCTGGATGAATCACAAGCTGGAATCAAGATTGCTAGGAGAAACATCAATAACCTCAGATATGCAGATGATATCACTCTAATGGCAGAAAGTGAAGAGGAAGTAAAGAGCCTCTTGATGAGGGTGATAGAGGAGAGTGAAAAAAGCTGGCTTGAAACTCAACATCCAAAAAACTAAAATCATGGCCTCTGGTCCCATCACTTCATGGCAAACAGAAGTGGAAAAACTGGAAGCAGTGAGAGATTTTATTTTCTTGGGCTCCAAAATCACTGGGGACAGTAACTGCAGCCATGAAATTAAACGACGCTTGCTCCTTCTGGAAGGAAAGCTATGACAAACCTAGACAGTGTGTTAAAAAGCAGGGACAGCACTTTGCTGACAAAAGTCCATATAGTCAAAGCTATGTTTTTTCCAGTAGTTGTGTACAGATGTGAAAATTTAAGCATAAAGACTGAGCGCCAAAGAATTAATGCTTTTGAATTGTGGTGCCGGAGAAGATTCTTGAGAGTCCCTTGGACAGCAAGGACATCAAACCAGTCAATCCTAAAGGAAATCAACCCTGAGTATTCACTGACAGGGCTGAAGCTGAAGCTCCAATACTTTGGTCATCTGATGTGAAGAGATGACTCACTGGAAAAAATCCTGATGCTGGGAAAGACTGAGGGCAAAAGGAGAAGGGGGTGGCAGAGGATGAGATGGCTAGACAGCATTACAGACTCAATGGACATGAATTTGTGCAAACTCCAGGAGACAGTGGAGGACAGAGGAGCTTGGTATGCTGTGATCCATGGGGTTGCAGAGTCGGACATAACTTTGTGACTGAACAACACCAAAAGTTCTCCAGACTCCAAGAAAAGAGGGATACATCTGCCAATTTAAAAATATGCACAATGTGAGAGTTGGGAGTTAAGTTCTATTTGGGGCAAAATGAGGACTGTGGCCTGGAAGACAGCAACTCAGATAGCTCTGAGAAACTGTCCCAAAGAGGCAGGAGGAGAGGGGGAAGGTGAGTATATATGTGGTTTTGGTGAAGGGGGAATACATGCAGTCAAGCACATATTTTTTCAAAAGGTTTCTACCAGGCTCGTGAAGAGGAACAGTCATCACCATTAAGGATTTTAGTGCTTTTCTAGATATGAGGAGATACAAAAATTGGGCTCATGAAATAGGCTCCTGAAAATACCTAACTATCTGAAGACCTGTCCTGCCTGTTGTTCCCTGAGCACAGAGTGCCTCATTTTCTGCCCTTCACCCCGAACTCTTTTTAGGGGGTATTGAAGGTCAGTAGTTGTAGCAGCAAAAGCACTTAATCCTTGCAGAGGTAGATAGGTAGATGGCAAGTGCCCATGGGAAGTGCCAATTTGTAGTTTACACATTAGATATATTATACACACACACACTCCCAAGGGTTTATGTGCACTAACAAAAAAGTTTTACCTATTGAGTAATTGTTCAAAAACAGGCTCTAAATATTACGAGTATAGGTTCCATGGCCATACAGCTTGGTGTACTAGCTCTGACACCAACCTTCCCATTCTCTGCAGGCCTCAGTTTCTTCATCTGTAGAATGGGGATAACAGGATTATTGCAAAGATTCAATAAATCAATACATATACTATTATTGTTAATGATAATAACATGGAAATTTCCCCTACAGGAATTTTAAGGGCCATAAATAATACTGCTGTTATCCCATCCTGACTACCTTCTTTCTTGTCTCTTTCAAATGCCAAGCTCTCTACTGTCTCAGGATGTTGGCCTTTGCTATCTATAATCTTCCTAGGATCCTCTTCCCCAGTTTTGCGCATGGCAGATCTCCTTTCATCCTTGAGCTCTAGGCTCAGATGTCACCTCCTCAGAGGGGCCTTCTCAAAAACAGCCCCTCCTCCATCCCTCATGACTGCCTATCACATTCTCCTTTTTTTTTTTTCTTTTTCTTTTTTGGCTGCACTGCTCAACATGTGGGATTTTAGTTCTCCGACCAGGGATCAAACCTGTGCCCTCTGCAATGGAAGTGCAGAGTCCTAACCACTAGACCACCAGGAAAGTCCTCTACATTCTTGTTTATGCTCTCCACAGAGTTGATCACCCTATGAAGTCACCCTGTTTACCTCACTACTCATCAACTGTCTCCCATCATTAGAATGTAAGCTTCACAGGGGCAGCGACATTGTTGTCTTGTTTACCATGACATCCTGAAGGCACTGGGCAGTGGTTCTCAAAGTATGGTCCATGGAACCCCTGGAAAGGTCTTATAAGGTCAAAACTCTTTGCATAATAACACTAAGACTTTTTTTGCTTTTTTTACCATGTTGACTTTTGCCCTGATGGTGCAAAGGCAACAGTAGGTAAAACTGTCAGCACCTTGGCATGAAGTCATGGAACCAGCTACACTAGCAGTTATTATATTATTCTTTGGCTCCATGCACTCACAGAAAAAAAAAAAGCCAGTTTCACTTAAAAGTCAGTTAAGAATATCCTTGAAGAAGCAACGAAAATTATTTTTATTTAGTTTTTACCCCTGAGTACATGACTTTTCAGAATTCTGTATGATAAAATGGGAAGTACACAAAACACTCCAGCTGTACACTGTATATATGCTGGTTATTTTTAGGAAGAGCTCTCTCTCCTGAGTAAATTGCTGTGTTTTTTTTTTTTATGAACATAATTTTCAGTGGAAAGAACAACAGTGAACCGTGGATAGGAGCACGGAACTAAAGATGTGGTTTTGAGAGTTACCAACTTAGAGCTGACAGTGAAAGATAATGTCTAGTTAAGTACCTGACACTGTTTTTACCCAATTGCTGACATACAAGTTTTCTGCTCTCAAGGATCTTCTAAGAAAGTAAAGAAAGAGTAGAGGTCAGGATGGAGGTTTGCTGTATATTAGAAGCTAGAGAAGAGGAAGGAAAAAGAGGCCAACAGGAAACCACTTAGGAAATGCATCAGTTAAAGAAACATCTCTGCAAAGCAGTATTGTTTATTATTAGCAAAGCAGAGTGGTTATGGGCTAAATGCCAAGATGTTGAGACAATCCTCTTGTAACGGTAACTGTTATGGTTTTCTTCAGCAAAATGAGATTCTACTTATATGAATAACACTTTAAAGGATGTTGCTTTTTTTTTCCCTTTAACAGAGGATCCTTGCTCATCCAGAGAACTTTCAACATGAATTAATGGGCAAGCAGCAACATCACAGGCATCAAGTCCAGAAGTTTTTTAAAAAATAAGTCCTTATCCTTTACCTGTCACCTCTGGGTTCTGGCCCATCCAGAATGGAAGAATTAAAGATAGGAGGAATGAAAGACAGGGAGATGGGAAGGGTGAGGCAGAGCACAAGAATTCCTGCAGTTTTTAGTGGATAATTTAACCTGTGCATCTTCACAGCAGGACAGAGGAGACCAAGACTGGGTTAGAATGGAGATAAACAGAACAGCATTTGTACCCATGGGTACTCATCAAGTATCCATGATGAGAGGCCATGCTTCTCTGGAGCCACATGGTGCTCTGTCAGGGGAGGAGTAGATGGAAGTTTCAGCTTGTTTCCTTGGCAAAATCCTTGAGTTTCAGAAAAGCATCGACTTTTTTTGAGGGATAAGAGATTCACAGGCTTGACATCCCTATGAGGAATGTGGTTTGAGTACAACCACTGGATGTTCTCAAGATGTTCTTTGACTTCAGAAGAATAGTTCTCTGGCTGAATTCTCCATGGCAATCATTTCATTATAATAAGGAGACGTTTCCTCTCAGCACACAGGTTCTGGCCAATGTCCATACTCCTGTGTGAGTGGGCACTGGGAGGCCCTCTAGTGATGCTCCATCTTCCTATGGTTTTACAGAGGTCCTGGACCATTATGAGAGTGAGTTTTTCCTATGTCCTTTACTGAGTATCTGTAGAACCTTCATACAGATGCCTAGCTCCAAGACCCACGCATGACCTTGCAGTCATTGGTGATACTGCTTCCTTCATCTACCACCTCAAATTGAAGAACTGCAAAAAGTAGTGGAGATGAGGTAGTGACTGAATAGGTGGAAGGCTGCTGGGGCAAGGGAAGCTTGGGGTAATTAGGGATGACCAAAGTTAGGGAGCACAAAGAGGATGGTGGAGGGCCGAGTAGGCCACCTCCCACTTGGTTGGAAAGTTTGCTCTTGGATGGAACTGGCTTATTCACCCCCAGGCCAGCAGCGCCATGTGTAGACTCCATCTGTGAGCCCCATGTCCATCAGACCACTCCCTTTCTTTCACCCACCTCAGGTTTGGTGCTCTATGGAATGCAAGGATGCCCAAGGGCAGGCTAGCTAACTAGTCTATTTTTACTTTTAACCAGTTACATTTACTTATTGCTTTCTGGATTACAAAGTCTATCAGATCAAGTCCTCCTTTCTTGCCCCTTTTTACCCTCAAATGTTCACTGGTATACCTTTAGCTGCACGTAGCAATTAAAACTGGATTAAACAAATTGGGGTTTACTTTCCCACTAGAACAAGAAGACCACAGACAGGCAGCTGATGGCACCGCTTAAGCAGCTCAGCATTTCTGGACGAGGTTCTCTCACCTCTTCCTTATCAATTAGCACAATTCTAGACACCCACATTTTGGGGGGGTGTGGCATCATGGTAATAAGAGAATTTAGCATTTCTAGCCTCTAGAGTGAAGGTGAACAAAAGCAGGAATGGGTTTCGGTTAGGAAACCAATTATGTCTTCCATAGCATTTTGGCCTCTTCCCCCATGTATAGTGTTTTGTTGAATTGTACGAAGCTTTCTGTTTCTAACAAACATGGCCAGGGTATCATTCCATAATTCTCTAAGAACTCCAGTCCCATGGTTAGTCTTGCTTTCAAACTCCAGGCAGAGAAAGACCTGGAGAGTCTGCTCATTCCCATGGTAAAGAGCAATTCTGGAGATCCCAGGAGATCTCCTCAATAGACTGGTTGATTTTGAGCCTCCCACCTCCTGGGTTAAGGCCCACTCATCACCCTTTCACAACAAACTGCTGACTCTAATTTTAAATTGAGAATACAGAAATTGAGAAAACAGGAAACTGATTTTTTGGGGGGAGTGTAAGGACAAAATGAAAACGGAAAAAAAATGAAGACATATGGTTGATTTGGACCATTTCAAAAGAAAAAATAATCTCATATGAGTAACAAAAAAAATCAAAATTTAGAAGTGAATATGAATCTAAAATGGCTCTAAAAACTAAAGCTCGCTTTAAAAAATACATAGTACTGGCTGGTTTAATAAACATGCAGGCTTGTTCATGTGGCATGCCTAGTGTTTATGAGATTTTAGTTAAATAGAAAAATGTGGATTACTATGGTTTAGGTGATGTGCCATTTTCCAAATTAAAAACAGTATAGCAAAAATAACCTCCAGATATCTATAAATAATTAAATTGATAATAATTCACCTCCCAATGATTTCATGTTAAATGTAAAGCACCTTTGATAAATCAAATTAAATCATGTCTTCTAATATAAGAAATATAAAAGTAAATCCATTTAATGTTTTGCATACTTCCTAAAAACAGAATATATGAGTAACGAAGTACATATGAAGAAGAAACCACCTCTCACAAGGACCAAACAAAATCTTTCTCATTAATTTCATCTAATATACTCCCAATATAAGCAAATGAGAAATTATAATTTTAACCTGAAAAAGCACACTCAGGGGATTTCAGAGATGGAGGGTCCCTTGGAAATCATTTGGATCCAAGCCCTCATTTTACAAATGAGGAAACTGAGAACTAAGAGGCAAGGGGCTTCCCCACGGCCAAAGGTCACCCTGGTCAAAGGCAGAGTTTGGACTGGCAGCCATGATTCTGAGGTCCAAGCCAGCCCTGCTCCACAGTGACTCACCTGCCCACAGACTGGTCCTTTTCGTGGTAGGTTTATTTCCCCTTTTTAAACTTTAGCGGTAACAGAGATAGTTCAGTTCAGTCACTCAGTCGTGTCCAACTCTTTGCGACCCCATGAATTGCAGCACGCCAGGCCTCTCTGTCCATCACCAACTCCCGGAGTCTACCCAAACCCATGTCCATCGAGTCGGTGATGCCATCCAACCATCTCATTCTCTGTCGTCCCCTTCTCCTCCCGCCCCCAATCCTACCCAGCATTAGGGTCTTTTCCAATGAGTCAACCCTTCGCATGAGGTGGCCAAAGTATTGGAGTTTCAGCTTCAACATCAGACCTTCCAAAGAACACCCAGGATTGATCTCTTTTAGGATGGATTGATTGGATCTCCTTGCAGTCCAAGGGACTCTCAAGAGTCTCCTCCAAATGCATAACTGATTACCCCTTAGTGGGCTTGCAAGATTGTTTGCAAGTAAGCCAGCAGTTGGCAAAAGTAACTGTTGATTTTATCAATAGTAGCCCACATCTCAATAATATATTCAATAACCAAAAATAAAGCTCCTTTTCAGGGTAAAAGATCATCTCTGTTACAGAAGTATGTGCACTTCTTCCAGGGGTACACAGGAATATTTGGTGCTTTGCAATTTTAATCCTGTAATAAAAAAAGCCCCATTCAAGTCAAGCAGGATTCAATATTGCCTGCAATAGCAATAGAATTGTCTATACTCTTGGATCCATATCCTTCTCTCATACACTGACCACTCAGCCTACTCCAACCTGCTTTTTGCCTCCATCACACCACAGAAACAGCCTCATTAAGGTCCAGAATAAACTGTCAATAAACACAATGGTTGTTTTTCTGTGCATGTCTACCTTGACCTCCCAGAAATACTGTCACCTTTGGCCACCCTGTCTCCCATTATACCATCCCTGTTTTCCTCCTACCTCTTTGAATCTTCCTTTTCAGCTTCTTTTGGAAGGACTGATGTTGTAGCTGAAACTCCAATACTTTGGCCACCTGATGCGAAGAGATGATTCATTTGAAAAGACCCTGATGCTGGGAAAGATTGAGGGCAGGAGGAGAAGGGGACGACAGAGGATGAGATGGTTAGATGGCATCACCGACTCGATGGACATGGGTTTGGGTGGACTCTGGGAGTTGGTGATGGACAGGGAGGCCTGGTGTGCTGCGGTTCATGGGGTCGCAAAGAGTCAGACATGACTGAGCGACTGAACTGAACTGAACTGTAGAAATATCTACCACTACCAGTATATGCTGGGGTTCCTCAAGGTTCAGCTGTAGAGCTCTTGCATTATACTGTCTTCCAAGGTAAACTCATTCTGGTCTGTGTTTTCATCCTCATCAGGTGTACCCCAGAAACTCCCTATCTCCACTACACCCCAAAATCTCCTGTCCCGAAGACATACAGATAGCTAACAGGCACATGGAAAGACGCTCAATATTGCTGATTATTAGAGAAATGCAAATCAAAATGACAATATACCATCTCACACCTGTCAGAATGACTATCATCAGAAAGTCTACAAACAACAAGTATTGACGAGGATGTGAAGAAAAGGGAACTCTCCTGCAATGCTGGTGGAAATGTAAACTGGTGTAGCCACTATGGAAAACAGGATGGAGGCTCCTCAAAAAACTAAAAAGAGAACTCCCATACGATCCAGCAATTCCACTCCTGGGTATATATCTGGAAAAATATGAAAACTCTAATTTGAAAAGATCCATGAACCCCAATGTTCATAGAAGCACTATTTACAATAGCCAAGGTATGGAAGCAACCTGACTGTCCATCGACAGATGAATGGTAAAGATACAGTATACAAGAATACACACACACACACACACACACATACATATGTAAAAACACATAATGGAACTACTCAGCCTTAAAAAATAGTTAAATTCTGCCATTTGCAGCAATGTGGATGGACCTAGAGAATATTACATTTAGTGAAGTCAGTAAGAAACACTCTTGGAGGGCACAAACAGAACCTTATATGCACCAGGACCCAGAAGAAAGAAGCAGTGACCCCACAAGAGACTGACCCAGACTTCCCCGTGAGTGTCCCAGGAGTCTCCGGCAGAAGCGTGGGTCGGCGGTGGCCTGCTGCAAGGTTGGGACACTGAGCAGAGCAGTGCACCCAAGGGACCTTTTGAAGGAAGTCGCCATTATCTTCCTTACCTCCACCATAGTTTGGCCTCAAGTCAAACAACAGGGAGGGAACACAGCCCCGCCCATCAACAGAAAATTGGATTAAAGATTTACTGAGCATGGCCCCACCCATCAGAACAAGACCCACTTTCCCCCTCAGTCTCTACCATCAGGAAGCTTCCATAAGCCTCTTATCCTTCTCCATCAGAAGGCACACAGACTGAAATCCACAGTCACAGAAAACTAACCAATCTGATCACATGGACTGCAGCCGTGTCTAACTCAATGACACTATGAGCCATGCCGTGTAGGGCCACCCAAGATGGACGGGTCACGGTGGAGAGGTCTGACAAAATGTGGTCCACTGGAGAAGGGGACAGCAAACCACTTCAGTATTCTTGCCTTGAGAACTCCATGAACAGTATGAAAAGGCAAAAAGATAGGACACTGAAAGATGAACTCCCCAGGTCAGTAAGTGCCCAATATGCTACTAGAGATCAGTGGAGAAATAACTCCAGAAAGACTGAAGAGACAGAGCCAAAGCAAAAACAACACTCAGTCATGGATGTGACTGGTGATGGAAGTACAGTCCGATGCTGTAAAGAGCAATATTGCATAGGAACCTGGAATGTTAGGTCTATGAATGAAGGGAAATTGGAAGTGGTCAAAGAGGAGATGGCAAGAGTGAACATAGACATTTTAGTAATCAGCGAACTAAAATGGACTGGAATGGGTGAATTTAACTCAGATGACCATTATATCTACTACTGTGGGCAAGAATCCCTTAGAAGAAATGGAGCAGCCATCAGAGTCAACAAAAGAGTCTGAAATGCAGTACTTGGATGCAATCTCAAAAACAACCGAGTGATCTCTGTTCGTTTCCAAGGCAAAGCATTCAATATCACGGTAATCCAAGCCTATGCCCCGACCAATAATGCTGAAGAAGCTGAAGTTGAATGGTTCTATGAAGACCTACAAGACCTTCTAGAACTAACACCTAAAAATGATGTCCTTTTCGTTATCTGGGACTGGCATGCACAAGTAGGAAGTCAAGAAATACCTGGAGTAACAGGCAAAGTTGGCCTTGGAGTATAGAATGAAGAAGGGCAAAGGCTAATAGAATTTTGCCAAGAGAACACACTAGTCATAGCAAACACCCTCCTCCAACAACACAAGAGAAGACTCTACCAGATGATCAATACCAAGATCAGATTGATTATATTTTTTTGTAGCCAAAGATGGAGAAGCTCTATATGGTCAGCAAAAACAAGAACAGGAGCTGACTGACTGTAGCTCAGATCATGAACTCCTTACGGCAAAATTCAGACTTAAATTGTAGAAAGTAGGGAAAACCACTAGACCATTCAGGTATGACTTAAATCAAGTTCCTTATGATTATGCAGTGGAAGTGACAAACAGATTCAAGGGATTAGATCTGATAGACAGAGTGCCTGAAGAACTATGGACAGAGGTTTGTGACATCCTACAGGAGGCAATGATCAAGACCATGTCCAAGAAAAAAAGAAATGCAAAAAGGCAAAACGGTTATCTGAGGAGGCCTTACAAACAGCTGTGAAAAGAAGTGAAAGGCAAAGGAGAAAAAGAAAGATATATCCATTTGAACGCAGAGTTCCAAAGAATAGCAAGGAGAGATAAGAAAGCCTTCCTCAGTGATCAGTGCAGAATGGGAAACACTAGAGATCTCTTCAAGAATATTAGAGATACCAAGGGAACATTTCTTGAAAAAATGGGCACAATAAAGGACAGCAATGGTATGGACTTAACAGAAGCAGAAGATATTAAGAAGAGGTAGCAAGAATACACAGAACTGTACAAAAAAGATCTTCATGACCCAGATAATCATGATGGTGTGATCACTCACCTAGAGCCAGACATCTTGGAATGCGAAGTCAAGTGGGCCTTAGGAAGCATCACTACAAACAAAGCTAGTGGAGGTGATGGAATTCCAGTTGAGCTATTTCAAATCCTGAAAGATGATGCTATGAAAGTACTGAACTCAATATGCCATCAAATCTGGAAAACTCAGCAGTGGCCACAGGACTGGAAAAGGTCAGTTTTCATTCCAATCCCAAAGAAAGGCAATGCCAAAGAATGTTCAAACTACTGCACAATTGCACTCATCTCACATGCTAGCAAAGTAATCCTCAAAATTCTCCATGCCAGGCTTCAACAGTACGTGAACCGTGAACTTTCAGATGTTCAAGTTTGATTTAGAAAAGGCAGAGGAACCAGAGATCAAATTGCCAATATCTGCTGGATCATCGAAAAAGCAAGAGAGTTCCAGAAAAACATCTATTTCTGCTTTATTGACTATGCCAAAGCTTTTGACTGTGTGGATCACAACATACTGTGGAAAATTCTTAAAGACATGGGAATACCAGACCACCTGACCTGCTTCCTGAGAAATCTGTATGCAGGTCAAGAAGCAACAGTGAGAACTGGACATGGAACAACAGACTGGTTCCAAATCGGGAAAGGAGTACATCAAGGCTGTATATTGTCACCGTGCTTACTTAACTTATATGCAGAGTACATCATGAGAAACACTGGACTGGATGAAGCCCAAGCTGGAATCAAGAGTGCTGGGAGAAATATCAATAACCTCAGATATGCAGATGACACCACCCTTATGGCAGAAAGTAAAGAAGACCTAAAGAGCCTCTTGATGAAATTGAAAGAGGAGAGTGAAAAAGTTGGCTTAAAAGCTCAACATTCAGAAAACTAAGATCATGGCATCTGGTCCCATCAGTTCATGGCAAATAGATGAGGAAACAGTGGAAACAGTGGCTGACTTTACTTTCTGGGGCTCCAAAATCAGTGCAGATGGTCACTGCAGCCATGAAATTAAAAGACGCTTACTCCTTGGAAGAAAAGTTATGCCCAACCTAGACAGCATATTAAAAAGCAGAGACGTTACTTTGCCAACAAAGGACCATCTAGTCAGTTATGGTTTTGCCAGTAGTCATGTATGGATGTGAAAGATGGACCATAAAGAAAGCTGAGCACTGAAGAATTGATGTTTTTGAACTGTGGTGTTGGAGAAGACTCTTGAGAGTCCCTTGGACTGCAAGGAGATCCAACCAGTCCATCCTCAAGGAAATCAGTCCTGAATATTCATTGGAAGGACTGATACTGAAGCTGAAATTCCAGTACTTTGGCTACCTGATGTGAAGAGCTGACTCACTTGAAAAGACCCTGATGCTGGGAAAGATTGAAGGTGGGAGGAGAAGGGGACGACAGAGGATGAGATGGTTGGATGGCATCACCGACTCAATGGACATGAGTTTGGGTAAACTATGAGAGTTGGTGATGGACAGGGAGGCCTGGCATGCTGCAGTCCATGGGGTTGCAAAGAGCTGGACAGAACTGATAAACTGAACACCTGAAATTAATATTGTAAATCAATTACATATCAATTAAAAAAAAAAAGACTCCTGACTTCTAGACCTATCTATCTGGTTACTTAATAACTTTAACTGGATTTCTCAAAGACACTTTAAAGTCGAGATAGCTACATGTGAATTCAGTCTCCACACTCCCCAGCCTAACCTTTTGTCGTGTTTCCTATCTCAAGAGAGTGGTACCTTCCTCTTTTAAGCTGCCCAAATCATACACGTGGTTCCTGACTTCATCCCTCCCCATGCTCTCCATTTCCAATCCATCTCAAGCCCACTTGATCCCATCTACAAAATCCTCTTGCTCTACCCACTTGTCGTCTCACCACCACCTCTCCAAGCGATCACATCTCACTAAAGTTGTCTCTGCTCTCCTAGCGTCTCTCTGGTTCTCTTTCATATGTTTCAAAACAAAGGCACTGACTGTGACAATGTGATGATGCTCAGAACACTCCGTCTTGCTCTTACTAGATTCCTAACAGTCTATAAGCTATTCTGTCGTCCAAGGGCTGGCCTTCCTTTCCAATCTCTGGCCTTCCTTTCCAATTTCGTGTCATACCACATCTCCCCTAAATGTAGTTCCTACACTCCATCCTTTTGGCACTTTAAAACTCATCACAAATTCCTCCAACCAAAGGCCCTTTGCATGCACTATTCCCTTTCACCAGAGTGCAATCCCCCTTCTCTTTACTCAGCCTCCTCTCTTTGCTCAGCTAACTTCTACACAGCCATCAAATTTCAGCTCAGTTGTCCTCTCCTTATGGACACCTTTGCTGACAGCCAATCCTGGGCCAGATTCTTTTGTTACATGCTCCAGAGAACCATGTGTCTTCTACTATTTGAATCTGAAATAATAAATTTTTAATTAATGTCTATCTTTTCTGCTGGAGTAATGTTTAAGATCACAGAGAACACAGGACTGTCTTTGCACAGTGTGTGGCACAGTACCTGGCACATAATGTATGTTTAATAAATCTTTGTTGAATGAATGAAATGATCATCCTAGTCCTGATGTTAGCAACTATAATCTAGTTCAAGTTTGCAAACAGAAATGCAAAACAGAATATATCTAATAAATACAGTCTTCATTCTTCTCTTCAGGCCTTCTCCTTTGACCATTCTGCATATTCATTCACCCAACAACTAATCACCAATGGGGTCAGTGTGGAGTGCTCCATTAGTTGCTTATAAATAGATTTTTTGATTTGAAACTAGCAAGGTTTAAAAAGTATTTTTAAACATGAACCGGAGAAAATTTGCTTCATTTCACAGAGAAGAGGATTTCTTCTTTATGTGATTTTACTTATAAAAATATTTATTTTTTGACTTATTTAGTTACATCAGATCTACCTTGTGGCACACAGACTCTAGTTGTGGTGTGCGGGATTAGTAGTGTGGCACAGGCTTAGATGCCCCAAGTCATGTGGGAGCTTAGGTCCTTGACCAGGGATCGAACCCACACAACCTGCACTGAAAGGCAGGTTCATAACCACTGGACCACCAGGGATGTCCCTCCTTTATGTTATTTTAAAAAAGAGATAAGGACTTTCTTTGTTGTTGCTGTTCAGTCCCTAAATCATGTCCGACTCTTTGCAACCCCATGAACTGCAGCAAGCCAGACCTCCCTGTCCTTCACCATCACCAAACTCATGTCCATTGAGTCAGTGATGCCATCCAAACATCTCATCCTCTGTCGTCCCCTTCTCTGTTTCCTTAGGTGATGCAAATTTGGGAGCTGGACAGGCCAGTGTCACTCCTGCATATACACAGATGCCATCCTTCCTCTACTGGTTCTAACATGCAACTTCAAACTAAAAACATCAGGTTCTCTTTATTTATAACAGGTAAAAACTGCAGTACGGTCATCTAATATACAATAAAAAAACAAGTGCAATTACATCCTTAACAAAAGGACAGCCAGCATGTTTTCATCCATAGCACAGAATTTCTGGTTTGTCTCCGTGGTTGGTCCTCATCACCTGGTACATTTTGCCCCCAGGAATTTCCTTTTCAAAGGGAAGACGGTCTTCAGGGCAAAAAATGTTTATCAGACTCTAATTCCAGCAGTATATATTTTATTCACTTATATATCCATAACCACCCCACCCCACGTGATCTTGCTCCAGCCTTCCTTGAATTCCTATTGACATCAGCCATTTATTACAACTCTCCCCCAACATTTATTATAACCCCCCAAGTTGTATTTACAGTTAAGAAGAATCTGTAAATGGCACAAATCGACTCAGCTGTTAGTGCAGAGAAGTCACATGATCCTCTGAAATACTGAAGTACTTTTCTCCAGCTTTTGGGAAACAATTATATGTTCATTTAAAACACAGAGAACATTCCTTAGACAAACATAACTCCTGAAGCTCATCTAGCAAGACAAATTGCTTTGTATTTCTTAGCACAATAAAATGTATCTTTGGAAACTGAGAAGAACCAAAAGTATTGAAAACAATAACAGAACACCACACATAAAAATCACACAACAGATTGACTGATACATTGAAATTCTGTCAAAATGGATTTTCAGGGAGGCTTTTCATTTCAAATAGGCCAGGAAAAAAAAATGGTCCTAAAAGGTGTATTTTATACATGAGACGTTTCATCCTCCAAAGAGCTGTTTTTCTCACTTGAAGTTTCTAAATAACATTTAGAACAAGAATTATTATAAGAGGGATTATCCAGCTCAGTCAACTTATTGTGAGAGGTTATCAACAGCTGCTTTGAATTCTCAAATGTCAAGAGTGGGAAGCCAGTAATAGATTTGGCAGTTCAATATGTGACACTATTATATTCTTAAGTAAAATCATGTATTTCCCCTAGAACTTATTTAATTATCCCTTTAAAAAATTTATGAACTTGTTACATATTGACTATTTCTCTACTTCTCTTTCAAATCTTTCCTCATAGCTTCACCAAGTTTCTGCTTAATCTCTGACAACACCTGCCTTGACTTGCTGCTCAAGAATTTTCCTCAGTCCACTTAGAAAGGCTGACACAATTCACTCCGAACGCTTCAGTGTCAAAGAAAGCTCCACAGATAACTCACATGTGGGTGTTGGGGAGTGATGGCCGGGAGGTAGTCTTAAGCAATTATCAACATGAATTGCTCCCAGAAGCCAGGAGAACGGTCACCAGGATAAGAAGAAACCTGCTCGATTTCTCCTGTAGTCTTTTCTTTGAGTCATTCAAACACGGAGCCCTTTTATTTTTGAACTTCATGTATAGTTTCTAGAGCTCACTGAGAGCTCAACAAGAGAACACCCATAGAAACTGTAGTTTTTTTTGATAACATTAACTTCTTACATCCACTTTCTACTAGAGGAATAATACTTTTAGAACTGGTTTTTGCCTTATGGTCTCCTTTACTGCACTTGGCTTTCTAGCAATCATATGTCATTTCTGTAAATGAAAAAAGCAAGAAGTTATACTAAAACAACTAAAATAGAAATGCTAGCTTTAAAAAAAAAAAAAAGAAATGCTAGCTTTAAATTCTGACTTGAATACTTTGGCCTCAATTATAATAGAACTCATATTGGGGACCACCTATGAGCAAATAGAGGAATCCTATGTGTCCTGCCTTAAAAGCCATTACACATTTGTGGTACAGGGATCTGCATTCCTTTGTCACCATTATAAAACTTTAATTTCATGTACTGCATTTGATATAACCAAACCATCCTATACACTTCACAGAATAACCTTTGAAAAGAAGCATGAGCCATACTTAAGAGGATAAAGTTTTTCTTAAAAGGTACTCTAAAAGAGAAAGTTATATTTATTTTACTTTTTAATTAATTTTATTATTATTATTTTTTGGTCTTGCCACACAGCTTGCGGGATCTTAGCTCCCTGACCAGGAATTGAGCCTGCACCCTCGGCGTTGAAAGTATGGAGTCTCCACCACTGGACCACCAGAAAATTTCCAAGTCAGTCATATTTAGGAATCAAATTCCCTTTGCATGACTTGTTGTGAACGATCATTTAATGAATTTTGCAATATAATTTTCGTTTCTTCTTTGAAAGTAACTTGCCCACCTAATACTTCTTTGGTTGTCTTCAGGCGGCTTTTCCTCTACAAAAACCTAATTAAGGACGTTGCACCAATTTACTCTTTCCTCCTTCTTGTTCATTGAGTTTAAAATGGGTATAGGCAAGAATGCCAAATAATGTACATAACATGCCAAGACCTTGATTAATTGACAATGGATCCTTAAATAAAACATATCCTCCAAATAAAGTAATGCAGAACTTGAAGTGTCCAAACATGTTATAGCTGAGGTTTATAGATAAGGATAAAAAAGAATAACAAGCTAGATGTATTATATTCTCTCTCCTCACACACATACACATACACACACACACACACACACACACGCTCGAAGCAAAGGCTTCCTATGGCTGGAGAGAAGTACATGAAACAGACTGAAGAGCAGCTCTCAAGTCTAAAGAACAGGAACTTCAGTGAAGTCCCGGGTGAATCCTAGTTTCTTCGGGTAGCTTTTAGTAATTAATCAGTGACAGGAGACTCCCTCAACTCTCCCTGCTGACCTTCCCAAAGAAGAGAAAAGGGGCTACGATACAAAGTTGGGAAAGAGATTCAGAACAAGGTACAGAGAAGCTCTTTTGTAGAGCAATTTGTGATGCTGTTTTATGGAGCCACTTCTAAACCTCCCTTGGCAAATGAGGTGAGACATGTAAGGCACCAGAGGGCTGACTCAACGTCAACACAGCCAGTGTGCTTAAGTTTAGGAGGGAATTGGGGACAGGGGAGGGACGAGCACTGAGCCCCAGTGACATGCCAGGCACTATGCCAGGTGCATATCTAACACCGTTTTATAATATTTAAGTATCATATTTCCCTTCACTGCAATATCACTTCTCATTTATAACAGTGGAGGCTCGAGGGTTTTAAGTAACTTAGATCACAGAATGAGTAAGTGGCAGAGCCAGAGGTCAAACATAGATGGGTCTATTTAACTCTAAAGTCCATGTCTGAGTTGAATTTATTGCCCGTAACATGCTGCTGGATTAAGGCATTTCCAAATCACTGTTCATTTAAAAGGCTAACTAAAGATACAACTGGTACCTTTACAAATTATTCTTACTGAATTTTAAACAGTTTTTTCTGTATGAATTAGTACTTTATTATATTTCAGATGTCTGATACGTACCCATGTACTCTTCCCAATAACAATACTAGAAAGAGCTACCACTCCGCCTTGGTGTCACTGTGAGGATTAACTAAGCTAATATACGCAAGGCTTCTAGCACCCGGTAAGGTCCCTATGTGTGAGCTATTTACAGCAGTGCTGTGCTGTGCTTAGTCACTCAGTTGTGTCTGATTCTTTGTGACCCTGTGGGCTATAGCCTGCCAGGCTCCTCTGTCCATGGGGATTCTCCAGGCAAAAATGGGTTGCCATGCCCTCCTCCAAGGGATCTTCCAAACCCAGGGAATGAACCCTGGTCTCCCACATTGCGGGCAGATTCTTTACTGTCTGAGCCATCAGGGACACCCAAGAATACTGGAGTGGGTAGCCTATCCCTTCTCCAGGGGAACTTCCCAATCCAGGAATTGAACCAGGGTCTCCTGCATTGCAGGTGGATTCTATACCAGCTGAGCTACCAGAGAAGCCCATTAACAGTGGTACTTACTGGCCAGGTGCTGGACACATATTCTCTCAGACACTTAGAGCAACCTAATCATGTAGGTACCATGACCCCCATTTCATAAATGATGAGAGTGGGACCAGAGATCTCCCACAGCTAGCTGAGGCCGCAGCAGAGCTGCACCCGCATGCCTGGACCTGTCCAACCTCAAAGTCCAGGTTCCCTCCTCTGTTTGGAGCCCAACTAAGCAACCAGGAAGTTCCTTCTGGGCAGGAGAGCACAGGCCAGGTCACCAGGGTACCTGTGCTTGCCTGCCTCAACAGGGGTAATTTTCCTGTGGGACAGAGGACCATCTCAAGGATGTTAATTATAACCATAATAAAACAGGCTTCATGTTCAATTATGAGCTATCTTCAAGTGCACTGGCTCCCACATGTCAGCACTTCCTTACTCCTCAGCCTTTCTTAAGTGGTCAAGGTCTGTTAAAGGTATTTATATGAGAGGAAAGGCAAATTTAAAGAAATTCTTCAGTGAATCCTTTTGTAAATTAGGGGGAAAAAAAAAAAAAACGAACAGGAGCAATCTATAGTCAACATCTCCAAGTCCTCTAATTCGCCACTTTCTTCAAGTCGGCTTCCACATGGGCACTCTGAAGTTCTCGTCAAAATCGTCAGTGCCTCCACCTCACCAAGCCCCCTCCTCAATTACCTGAACTTGACCTGGCAGCAGCCTCGGACACAGCTGACTCCCCTCCTCCTCACTTGGTTTCTACACCCTCTCCTTCCTTCCACCTCGACTGCTCCTTCACTGCCCCTTCCGCCTGGCTCCTGTCATCTCTGCAAACTCTGAGACACTGAAGTGACCCAGGACCCAGTCTTTAGACACCTTTTTTTCCTCTACCTGTCTGCTTAGTAATGTCAGCCAGACTCACTGCTTCAAACCACGTCTATACACCACCAACTCTCTCCAGAATACCTCCAGCCAAGACCTCGATCTTGAACTCTCAGACTTGTTTCACCCAAAACTGAGCACCTGGTCTTCCTCCCCAGCTCCACACCTCCTCCGGGTTGTCCTATTTCAGTCCACGGCAACTGCACTCCACCAGGGGCTCAGGCTCAAAACTGGGCGAGTCAACCTTCTTGCCTCTCTCATTCTCCACATACAGTCTGCCTGCAAAACCTGCTGGCTCTACTTGGAAATATATCCAGAGTCCAATCACTTCTCACTGCGTCCACTGTGACTCTCCTGGTACTAAACCAGTGTAGTTTCTAAATTAGCATACTGCAGCGGCAGCAGATGGTTTCCCTTCGTCTCTTGCCCCTTTCAATGCAGTAGCTCTCAACTGAGAGTGATTCTGTCATCTGGGCCAGGACACATTTTTGGTTTTCAGAATTGGGGAAAAGGATGCTACCAGCGTCTGGTGAGTGGAGGCCAGAAATGCTGCTAAACGTCCTCTAATGGACAGGACAGGCCTCTGCAACAAAGAACTGTCTGGATCAAAAGGTCAGTAGCACTGAGGTTGAAAATCCTTGCCTTGCCTGTTCTCAACACAACAGCCCAGAGGGACCCTACTAAAACAGACATAAAATCACGTCATGTCCCTGCTCAGTGGCTTTACATCTCATGTAAAAGCTCTGCTCAGTTTGACGCCCTATTACTCTGAGTCCTCCTACAGCCACCCCGTGTTCCCCTGCTCCAGCCACACAGGTTTCTTGTTTCTTTCAGTCTCTCTCCTGCTGTTCCCTCTGCCTGGCAATGCTATCCATCCCACTCTGCAGGCAGCAACCTCACTTCCTTCAGGTCTTTACTCAAAAGTATCCATTTTGCTGAAGCCTTCCTGACTACCTTCCATAAAACTTCACCCTGTCCCCAATATTTCACAACCCCTTCCCTGCTTCATCTTTTTCTCCTTATCACCTAACACTATCCAACACTGCATATGCACATTTCTTTTCTTATTTATAGCCTTTCTCCCCAGAACTTAAGCCTGTGAGAGCAAAGATTTTTGTCTCTTTGGTTCACCACTGTATCTTCAATGCCTAACATACAGTAGATACTCAGTATGTGAATATTTACTAAGTCAAGGAATGGTTTACAGTGGGCATTTAGTTAATATTTGTTGAACGAATGAATGGATGTTCTTAGTTAGGGCACATACTTGGATGCCTTGATCTGGCAGCACAAGTCCTGGCTAGACCACCCAGGTTCAAACCTGGATACCACACTTCTCACCGGGTAACTCCAAGTGAGTTATTCAACCCCTCTGCACCGTCACTTCCTCTTCTGCAGAATAGAGACAGAATTTACTTCATTGAGCTGCTGTAAAAACTAAATGTTAATACACAGAAGGTGTTTCAAACAGTGCCTGGCATAGAAGAAACACTTAGTGGTTTTTTTTTTCCAATTATTACTGTTAGACCTGTTGTTATTTATTGATAGCTGTCAAATATGCTGCTTTTATACTTTGTGGACAGCTCAGTGTGCACTCATTACAAGTGAAATGCTAAAAATGGGCAGCTGAGTTTGATAAAGATCTTCAAATCATGACTTCACCTCTTGATGTGAAGTAATATTGAGAAAAGCAGGCACACCCAGCCAGACAAGTACAAAAATTAACTCACAAGTCAGAGTGACTGGTCTGAAATTATTTTGTTACTTGGATTAACCACTCCTTTGTATTATTATCAAACTATCAATAACTGAAAAGTGATGGGAAACCTAAGTATCTACTTCATTACTCACTCAACAAATGTTTATGTGCAAGGAGTGGTGCTCTGCATTAATTCTGATAAGGGAAAAGCTCACCTATTCCTTAAGAAAATTCAAAAGCATTTATGATACAGAAAGCTAATCCATCTCCCCAGTTCACAGTTTGTTAAATTTCCATAAAGACTAAAAATAACCCACTGTACTCAATGTAGGTCATGCAATAGTAAGTGTGAGACTCAAATAAATCAATGTGACAGACTTTTGGAGAATATAAAAGACTATGCATTTGTGAATTGTTAGGAAAAGGATACGTGACTGGTGAAGTGTTCCCAATGATCCAATAAATCGACAAGTTCACCATGAAAGCTATTACTCCAGAGAGCAGGACCATCAGCTACAAATAAACCAAAAGAATCATTAATGCAAAGCAGCTACAATCATTACAATCATCAAGTGAATATATACTTCATCAGGCACTTCTATCAACCATTAAAAACAAGACCTTTTTTTTCAGCTGCAACGCAGTGCCTTGTGGGATCCTAGTTCCCCGATCAGGGTACCAAAACTGGGACTCCCTGCAGTGGAAGCGTGGAGTCCAAACCACTGGACTGCCAGGGAGTTTCCCAAAATAAGATTTAAAAAAAAAGATAATCAAGTTCGGAGAAAGCAAGAACTGAGGGTAAAAGCAGAATGAGTAGTATTTAAAAGTGCAATTTTGTCTACAAAACGCAATGGAAAATTCTTCAACAATATGCTGACTCTGAATGTAAATTTCCAGGTTAGTTTTTCTTATCTATTCAGTGAAAAATTATTTTGTAATAATTTCTTATTATAAAAGTAATATATATTCATTATGGAAAAATCAGAAAATAAAGATGAGCAAAAAGAACATAAAGAATTTTTTTCCTTCTACTTTTACCGAGATGTAATTGACACACAGCACTGTGTAAGTTTCAGGAGTACAGCATCATGATTTGATCCACACACATTACAAAATAGGATTCCCTTGTAGCTCAGTTGGTAAAGAATCTGTCTGCCACGCAGGAGACCCACGTTCGATCCCTGGGTGGGAAAGATACCCTGGAGAAGAAAATGGCAACCCATTCCAGTATTCTTGCCTGGAGAATCTATGGGCAGATAAGCCTGGCAGGCTACAGTCCATGGGGTTGCAACTGTCAGACATGACTGAGCGACTAAACCATAAACCAACCATTATGGAATGGTTACCACAGCAAGAATAAAGAACGTCTACCATCCACACATATACAAAATTAAATATATAGAAAAAAAGTATTTTTCCCTGTGGAGAGAACTCCTAAGGAATTCTTATAATCCCAACCACTCACCACAGTTAATACATTGGCATATATCCTTTCACACCTTTTTTCCTTTGAATGGCTCATTTTATTCTTATTTAAATTGAATCAGTAGGCATTCATTCGATATCCACAAAACTAGGCCAGGCCTTATAAGGAACACAAGGGGTTCTTGCCCTCAAAGATCTTAGAAACCACTCAAAGACATCATAAAAATCTTTATAATATAATCACATCTTATACTTACATAGTGCTGACTAAGCAACAAGAATTGTTCTAAATATATTACATGTATTAATTCATTTAATTGTTGCAAACAGCCATAAGAGAATAAAATATTTTCCCTTTTTACAGACAAGAAAACAGAGCACAAAGAGGTCAAGTAACTTGCCTAAGACACACAGTTAGTAAGTGGAAGGGCCAAGATCTAAACTTGGGGCAGTCTGCTTCTGGAGTCTCTGCTCCTAACTGGCTCTGCTATGCTACCTGTCAACCAAATGAAGCTTCCCCAGTGGTTCAGCAGTAAAGAATATGCCTGCAATTTAGGAGGCTTGCATGAGATGCAGGTTCGATCCCTGGATCAGGAACATTACCTGGAGAAGGAAATGACAACACGCTCCGGTATTCTTGCCTGAAAATCCCCATGGACAGTCCATGGTGTCAGAAAGAGTCAGACACAACTGAGTGACTAAACAACAGTGCAATATAAGATGCAAGAAAAGAAAATTAGTCTTGAGCTCTAACCTCATTAATAGGCAAACAGACAGTAGGTTCTATAGGCTTCTCTAGACAGATGTCCTTTTGAGCTGGAATAGCAAGAAAAGTCTTTAGATTTCAAGTGCATCTTTAGATTAGAAAAAGGAATAACAGGGGCAGGAAACAGTATGGGTCAAAGCAGAGGAATAAAAGCCGAGGTGCGTGCGTGGGACATGAGTAAATCTATTTGGCTGAGGATGGCAGACAGTGTGGCTGTCCCACTGTAGACACGCATGACGTTCTGTCCACACATATCCCACAATTTCATTTTAAAAGTTAGAAAACAAGTCAGACAGAGAAACAGAAATATCATATGATATCGCTTATATGCGGAATCTTAAAAAAAAAAAAAAGATACAAATGAACTTTTGTATAAAACAGAAACAGACTCACAGACTTAGAGAACAACCTTATGGTTACCAGGGGTGGAGGGTGTGGAGGAGGGACAGTTAGGGAGTTTGGGATGGACATGTACCCACTGCTATACTGAAGATGGATAACCAACAGGATTTACTGTAGAGAGCAGAGAATTCTGCTCAATATTCCATAACAACTAATTGGGAAAAGAATTTGAAAAACAACAGATACATGTACATGTATAACTGAATCACTCTGTTATATACCTGAAAATAACATAACATTGTTAATCAACTATACTCCAATATAAAATAAAAAGTTAAAAAAAAAGATTATAAAACCATTATCTACTGCTGAATTTAGAGAAAATATTAGTTACAATATGAATTATTAAGGAGTTTAAATTCCAAAAACAAACATGTCACATTTGAAGACTCTTTCTGTCCCATATGGGTTTTCTCAGTTTTTAAATCAGTGCATTTGTAACTGGACCAGGGGAGTTGGATTTCCAGTCTTTTAATTAGAAACAGTAATACCTTACTTTTTTTTTTTTTTAAACAGTGAGGCCCATTAAATTTTTAACTAAGAGAAATTTGCCCCTTAAAGATTTTAAAAATTGTTTCTAGGAATGTATCATTGTTAATTTTACTGAGTTTACAGTATGTCACAAGCCTATTTCTTGATGACCTTCACATCATTAAAAACACAATTACACTCTCCTTCAAGACAATGATGCCCTCTAGAGTCAAGAAGAAATGAAGGCGAGTCTCCCTTATTCAGCCTGTGCTCTTGTTTCTTTGACCTTTATTTATGGTCTTTCTGCTGGGGTCCTCATTTTTAAATGTCAGAGGAGCAGTCACATAAAGCCTCTCCCCTCCTAGTCTAAGGTGCCCAAACTACAGTGGTTTGATAAATTACCACCACCAACAAAACAGACAGGCCCATGCCCTGCGTTAAACATACGAGAAGCAGAAGTTCCTTTCCTAAGTAGGGGGACTATACTTTCTAACTTTATTAAAACAATGCGCCCAAAGTACAGACCCCTTTGATCTGGCAATTCCATTTTAAGACTATTTCACAGAATAAAAAGTACCAGTTCGTTAAGGCCACATGTACAAGGCTGTTTACTGTAATACTGTTCATGGTAGTTAAGAACTGGAACTGTTATACGGGCATCAAAAGAATGATGTGAAGATATTTTTATGAGACATTGTTAAGTGAGAAAAGCAAGACAGAGAAAATCATAAGTCCTTGCTAACGCAGCAGGGGCCCCAATAAAGACTTGCTTGAATTTCTAAAAAACTAGAAAATCTTTGTAATATGATCTCACTTCTGTAAAAGAAGCAAGTGTATAATTTAAGTATACATGCATGTATGTATGCCTGTGCATGTTGTATGTGTTTATACGAGGGTATGTACAGCACAGAGCAAAATATGCAAGAACAAACACTAGAAAGTTAACATGACTTACTTCAAGGAGAAGGGGTGGGGTAATGGGATGATGAAGTGTGTATGGGTAGCGGGGCTGGGGAAAAGGAACCAGGATAAAAACAGCATAAGTAATATGGCTACATATAAATGAAACTAAACATACACACACATGCATGTATCTGTGGATACAAAAAGATCCATGAAATGATCATTACCAAAGTGGTAAAGGTGATTATCCTAGTGTGACAGGATTCAAGGGGACTTTCACTTTATAATTTTATGTATGCTCAAAAATATATACAGTATGAACTATCTTATATTATTAGAATAAAATAAACAAAGCTATATATTCATTGTAAAAAAATAAATGACCAAAATATTTATGGGCTTTAGCCTGGCATCACTGTGGAAGGTGACTGCAGCCATAGTGGAAAAGTCACGATGGTGTTTCCAGCAGTCATGAACGGATGGGAGGGCTGGACCATAAAGAAGGCTGAGCACTGAAGAGCTGATGCTTTCAAACTATGGTGCTGGAGAAGACTCGTGAGAGTCCCTTGGCCAACAAGGAGATCAAACCAGTTAATCCTAAAGGACATCGACCCTGAATATTCATTGGAAGGACTGATGCTGAAGCTGAAACTCCAATACTTTGGCCCCCTGATGATGTGAAGCGCTGACTCATTGGAAAAGGCCTTGATGCTGGGAAAGACTGAAGGCAGGAGGAGAAGGGGGCAACAGAGGATGAGATGGTTGTATGGCATCACTGACTAAATGCACATGAGTTTGAGCAAGCTCCAGGAGATAGTGAAGGACAGAGAAGCCTGGCGTGCTGCAGTCCATGGGGTTGCAAAGAGTCAGACACGACTGAGCGACTGAACAACAAATAGGCATGCTTAGCACAGTAATCAGGCATCAGAAGACCTGAATTCTAGTCCTGGTTTTGCCACTGACTAGCTGTTGCACCCTAAGCAACTCCCTTAATCTTTCTCTACCTCAGTTTCTTCATCTAAAGAATAATCTTTGGGCTTCCCTGGTGGCTCAGTGGTAAAGAATCCACCTGCCAATGCACAAGATACAGGTTCCATCCTTGGTCCAGGAAGATCCCACTTACCTCGGAGCAACTAAGCCCATGCACCACAACTACTAAGCCTGTGTTCTAGAGACCGGGAGCCCCAACTACTGAGCCCACATGCCCCAACTACTGAAGCCGCACGCCCCAGAGCCCACCTCCACAACAAGAGAAGCCGCCGCAGTGAGAAGCCAGTGCACCGCAACTAGAAATTAGCCCCTGCCTGTTGCAACTAGAGAAAAGCCTGTGCAGCAACAAAGACCCTGAACAGCCCCAAAATAACTAACTAAATAAGTAATAAAATTAAATTAAAAAAAAAGAATAATCTTACCTTGCCTCCCTTAAAATGTGATTATAAAGATTAAATGTGAAAACGGATCTGAGGTAGCACTCTGAAAACTAAAAATTGCATTAATAATTATTACTACCTTGTTTCTTAGACACCAACCAAACAATTAGAACTTACCAAAGCAGAGACTGACCAGGGACCAAATATTCCTCCTTCTGCGAACACTGGCTCAAAGAAGGGCACAGCGACCAGCAACATGGCAGATGACATCGGGGCCTGGTAGTACAGCAGCTGCATGGAGTTTACCTGCAATTCATGCTGTTTGGCTCCTACCCACTGAAATTCAGAAGAGAGAACAAGTCAGGCAGAAAAAAATAGTGGCACTCAACAAAGAAAAGATGCAACTTTGGCCACAAACGTGGGAATGAGGAGCAGGGCTGAGGGAAGGGGAAATGCCTAAGATTTCAAAGATCAATAACAGATATGTATATCCTTTAGGCTCCTTGGATAAAAGGAGTTTTCCATAATCCATGTCTGATAATCGATTTTCTTCTCACTATTAAAGGAGGGAAAAAATCCTCTCTTCCCTCCAGATCCTAGTAAATATGGAAAATCAATGCATAGCTATCAGAGATCTTGGGAAAATTTGGCAGGAATGGATATTTATAAGCAGGAATAAGCAGGCTAATCTTCACAAGCAGGATAGGTAGGAATACAGATGCACTGTCAGACTTCATTTCTTTCTAAAAATGGCCCCCAAAATGAAGACTGGGAGGCAGGGCGGACTCTTAACTGGAGACTAACAGAAACCTCATTTATCCCAGGTGGCCACCAACGTGTGTGGTCAGACAGGTATGTGAGGGCTTTTCGTTAACTTCAGAAAACTCAATTAGTGGCGGAGTAGAAGGAACTTCCCTCTCTATGGCTGACTTTTCTGTGAATAATCCCCCCCAATAAACTATAGATAATCACAACCCCTAAAAAGGCTATCCTTAGAACAGACACTCCACAGCCTCAAACCTTTTCAGTTCTCAAGATGCTTCAGAAATATAACTGAAAAAGAGGTTTTAAAGACAGTTTGATAGGACTGTCTGAATATAAGACCTGGCAAGAACAGCCACGCTTTTTTGAATAACTGCTCCTACATAATTCTTTTTCCTGTAGGTCTGGGTATCCTGTTACATAAACGCTAAGTCTATAGAAATTCACCAAGACAAAAACAGAAGAGCAGGAAATGTGAAGCATACTCCTGCCAGCCTTAATAAGAGTCTGCTGTGAACATAGAGGACAAAGAGTTGATTCTTTTGCTCGGGACACCACAGTGAGCGAAAATGAATGCAGAGGGTGTACACACAGCCCTGCGTGGCCTTCGCAGCCGCTATGGGCAGCTGCGTGTCTGACATGAGATAGCAGGCCTGGAATGGTGGTGACTTTCAGGCCTCCACTTGTCCTCACTGCAGCGCAGCCTGGCTTCTGCTTGTCACCCTTCTCATGAAACTGCTGATAGGGCACCTTCACCTCCAGTGGCCACAATGATGGACTGCCCTCGGCCCGCTTCCGGCTGGAGCCCTCTGCAGAACCTGCAACTGCTCTTGGAAGAACTTGACCTCTGGTTTGTGCTGCTTTCTCACTCACCTCTTCCTTCCCTACCATCTGTAAGGGAGATGTCTGGCTTTCCTCTTTTACCTCCCCAACTTATCTTTTCCTATCCGCTGACACCTAGAGCTCTGACCTTCTTCCTTGAGCATCCTTTAAGTCACTCCTTTAACAGCTTACTGACCGTTTCATCTGCAGGAGCTTATTTAAGATTAAGCTGCTTACTTTTTTCCCCAAATGAGCTCCTCCTGTGTTGCTCCAAAAATTAATGATATCATCTCCAAGGATCAGACTCATTTTCAGTAGGGTTCACACTCTCACATTCAGTTGGGTCTTACTAATTCTTTCTCCAAAAGGTGTTTGGAGTTTGTTTTTTCCTTTCCATGTCCAGTACCACTGTCCTTGTTCACGTCCTTCCTGTCTTCCCCTTAAACCATGGAGCACTTTCTGACTGCTCTGCCTGTCAACCTGTCTTCCCTCTTATTCATCCTTCACTCCCCCTAGAAGTTTCTAGAACACAGGGAATGATCAAGTTACTGCCCTCTCTGAACTCCTGTCCTGGTGCCTGCAAGATAAAGGGCACATTTCCTCTGCATGATACTCAAGACTCTGCCATCTGGTCTCACCCACTCCTCAGCCTTGTCTTTCCACCATGCAACTGCAGTCCAGTCTCACCAAAAGAACAAACTTCTCCAAAAATGTTCTGTATTTTCCCACATCATTGCAAAGAAAGACCTCTGCTATGTTTCTCTGCTAAGCAAATTCCTATGCGTTCTTCAATTTGAACTTTCCCATAAAGCCTTATCTCACCACCGCCTTCTTGCAGAACTGTCTCTCTTTCCGCAGTGTTCCTCAGAACTTTCCTCATACCCTGAGCTATACTATCTGTGATCAGCTTTCTCCACGCATTTCTTCGATACTGGATTATAGCTGCTTTTCATCTCTGTATCAAGGTTGAGTAGAAAGCAGAAGAAATGTCTGCTGAATGGAGGAAAGACTTAATCGTCTCTCTACAACTAAATCTAACAGCTCTTAATTCATCTTAACTCATTCAGCTCTTAACTCATCTCTTAATTCCTTTCAATGCCCTAGTAGTATGAGAAGAAATAACTTGGAAATTATACAAGGATACAATAGGAAAACACAACTTTCCTTAAAATGAATTTTTTGGGGAATATATCTATTCTGTAACCATACTTTCACCATTTACCAATAATCAAAAACTTTGCCCATAAACTTAGTCTAGTCTACAATCATTCCTTGGTCAATCTCACTTCAAATATCTGCCTGAGAGATACAGAATTCTTTGATTCCAATCTATAGCAATTTTGAAACTTGTCTGAACAAAAATGGTCATATTGGCATGGCCAGTGAGTACTCTGAATTGAAGTTATACGTAAAGGATACAAGAAGTTCTAACATTCAACAAATAAAATTTCTTGCTCTAACAAATAATTCATACTGAATCAGAAAAGCCCATTTAACAAAAAAGATAAATAGTATCTAATTAAAAATTTAAACTCATTGAAGTATGCCCAAATGCAGTTTTCTTAAAGCACAAACTTGAGCTTCCTCTGATTTCTCTCTGTAGTAAAAGAATATCTTGGGGCCAAGTGACAAGACTGAGTGGGTGCTCCATCCTTTCATGTCACTGCTCCCTTTTATTTAAATTGCTTCTCTGCCACTAAGAAATTTATTCAACCCCAGAATTTTCACATAACAATGTTTCTGAACTAACCAGTACTAGAAAATGCTAAGGCTGCATTATTAAATTCCTAACATTCATAATAAAAATGCCTTAGTTTACAACTAGTGGATGCGTGTGAACAAAGTAAAATCGATCACACATTTGGCTCTGATTCCCCATGCAGGCACACCCAGAATTTTCAGTCCAAGGTTTTCAGTATAGAGAAAATACTGTTTCACTGTACCCTTCACCATTCATTATTCTTTTCCCCACTATACAAGAAACAAACAAAAAATACCTGTTGAGATTTTACGGCAATAAAGTAAATAAATCCATGAACAAGTTTTCAATAAATGCCTCCCAACGGCAAGGCATCAGGCTAGTGCAAGAAGTGAAATACCCATTGCTATAAAATACTGACAGAGACAAATGATTAGAATATACAAGCTGTAACAGCAGCATATCTTTTGAGGCAAAGATTTATAAATCTGAAATTTTCCTTTCCTGTTCAAATTTTTCTGTACTTACTCCTTCACAGTAACATCATAATTAAAGAGCGAATGATAAATGCCATGAAACCCATGAACTCAATCCTCAAGTAAAAAAGTCTTATTACTCAATTTGTAAGGATTTCCCAAAAAACATTATACCATCACCCGAAACTCAGACTGTAAAGTGTGGGTATTATACACTTACAAACAGGTAGGGAGATACTTGGTGAACACCATACACCATACTTTCTTCTCTTCAACTTGAGTCAGACAATTTATGCAATTATGCTTTCTTCCCAACAGTCTATTGTCTCTATACTGTATTGCCTAAACCTTGGGGCACAGCTTAAAAATTTATGAAATCTGCTAAAAGGCACATAAAGAAAAAAAAAATATTACCAACCACTTGATAAAGGGATGTAACTAAAACACCAAGAGCAGCAAACACCGTTCCAAGGAAATTAAACTTCACATCGTAATAAGAATTTAGGATTACACCTGAAGTTATAGGAATCTGTAAAGAAAAAGAGGTAAACGATGTTCAGATTAAATTTATAAGACATAAAATTAGTATTCCTTTCACAGTGTCTTGCAAGGTTAACCATCAAAATGTCACTAGGAAACAATGAACCTCTGCAAATAGTCTTCCATGTGAAAAGATAAGAACTGTTAATCCTACTTCCTCAAAGTTGAATAAAATAATTCTATATTTTTGTTCACATTTAATTTTATTTAAAATTGTGGGTAAAATAACGAGTCGATGCATTGCACTTTGCATGAAAATACTACAAGAGAGCACATCGCAGTAAATGGACTACAAAACTAGTGTCTAAACAACATATAAACACAAGGGTATAACAAAAGCATTAAGATTTTAAGTTCTGTAAGTTATGAAGTACTAAAATTATTTTAGCTCATCTTTTTTTATGTAAAGACTATGAAACCTCTGCAGTATGTCAACTCAAACATATCCTGAGAGACATTTAACGTGTATCATAAAGTCAGTTTGAGATTTTCCACTTAATCCGACACAGATTTGCATCACTCCATACAGCTTTCTCTCTTACTCAGAAAGAAATCACAGTATAAGGATTTCCATCAAACAGTAGTTACTAAAACTCACACAAGTACACTCTACTGTGCTGAAAGCCCAACAGAGCGCCAAGATGGCTTTTTTTCACCTTTTCCAAATAAGCGTGAAGTTCACAAATGACTCAACTGTGGATTTTACGATCTTAGGAAAGAGGATGGAGCAAGGTTACGCATTCAAACTTCCCGGGGGAGAAAGATGGTCCAGGTGAGTAGAGATGCACCTCACCCGGCTGAAGCTACTCACCAGCGTGAGCCGTATTTTGGTGGAGAAGGTTTTCTTGTAGCAGAGGGTCTGGATGACTATGATTACCGGCGTGGTCATGGCCTTGGCCAGCTGATAGGTGCCTATGGTGTTATTCTGCAAAGATAAGTTGGTGAAGACCACGAAGCCACAGAAGCTGAGGGCCAGGAGGAGGAGCTTGGAAGGCGGCAGACTTTTGGGGGCAAAGATGTCCAGCTTCTGGCAGACGTACAAGCCCAGCCAAGTGACCACGAAGTGCACCAGGGTCAGGCTCATGTTGGGGAAGCCGTAGTGGACATAGATCCATTTGTTAAGGAACACAATGCAGATGGACACCAGTAGGTTGAGTAGGAGCCCGGCGGCGATGCGCCCGTTGCCCCGTACTCGATCCGCCAGCGATGCCATGACTCTCGCGTAGCTGGGGGCCGTCAGCCTCGGAAAGGGGCGCCCGGCCTGTCTCCGGCTGCCCTTTGCCTCCTTCTCCGCCGCCGCGTTCTCGCAGCCGCCGGCTTCACGGTCCGGCTGCGGAGAGACATTCAACCTTCGGGTCCCAGCAGAGTAGCAACCTCAGTGAAGCACACATGCTCTGCCGCCGCCCATTCAGTCTGCGACTACGCGGCAGCACGTCCCGCGCGCCCCGCCCCCTTTCATCCGTGGTCACGTGACTCAGGGCACCCGCGCTTCCGCCCTCGAACGGTTAGCCGAGCAGCCTCACCTGCGCAAGCGCGTGGAGCTCTGGATGAGGCGAGCCGAATCCTTCTTGCCCTACCACCTGAGTTAGCTAAACCTGGCTATACCAATCTGGGACCGCTTTCTGATTGGACATTTCCTGTGTGTTGGTTGGATCGACTAGTTAGGTACTGTTAGTGTTGAGCAAATTTAGTCCTTATCAGACAGATTCTTGAAAGCATATTTTTAAACATTTTATTACTCCTTGGAAGGAAAGTTATGACCAACCTAGACAGCATTAAAAAGCAGACATTACTTTGCCAACAAAGGTCCGTCTAGTCAACGCTATGGTTTTTCCAGTGGTCGTGTATGGATGTGAGAGCTGGACTATAAAGAAAGCTGAGCGCCGAAGAATTGATGCTTTTGAACTGTGGTGTTGGAGAAGACTCGTGAGAGTCCCTTGGACTGCAAGGAGATCCAACCAGTCCATCCTAAAGGAGATCAGTCCTGGGTGTTCACTGGAAGGACTGATGTTGAAGCTGAAACTCCAATACTTTGGCCACCTGATGCAAAGAGCTGACTCATTGGAAAAGACCCTGACGCTGGAAAAGATTGAGGGCAGGAAGAGAAGGGGATGACAGAGGATGAGGTGGGTGGATGGCATCACCGACTCGATGGACATGGGTTTGGGTGAACTCAGGGAGTTGGTGATGGACAGGGAGGCCTGGCGTGCTGTAATTCATGGGGTCGCAAAGAGTCGGACACGACTGAGCAACTGAACTGAACTGAAACATACAAAAGAGTAGACTGTACGATGAACCTACGTATATACTCATCATAGTTACTATGCAGATATTTTTTTTAAAAAAAGTTTGGCTTTTCATTGTCCTAGAAAAGTGTCCATTTTACTTAGATGTTCTAATGTATTTCGTCAGAACTGTGCATAGTGTTTTACCATATTTTCAATTTATTTCATCTGTTGTTACATCACTTTATTTTTTCTAAACATGCATTTGTCCTTTGATTAGCCTTGTGGGTAACTATTTTACTGGCCTTTTCGAAAATTCTGATTTTGTTTCATTATTTTTTTCATTCTTTCTCTCCTGATTTATTCAATAGAAAGTTTAATTCATTTATTTTTATTTAAAAATAAAAAGATGTAAAGCTGTGAGTTTCCTCTTTTAGAATAGCTTTGCAGTCTTCAGGACAATGTAATATTCTCATTTTCCTTAATTCTTTAGATTGACAGTTTTCATTTCCTCTTTGAATTCAGAATTATTCAAATATTGAGCACCTGTTTTGTGCCAGGCACTGTATTTGGTACTTGGGAGATACTAGCAAGTAAAGCCAGACAAAACCCTTTCTCATTGATGTTAGTGAGAGAAGACATACAATTATAAACCACGACAAATGAAAGTTCTGAAGAAGTAACAAAATATGATTCTATGAATGTGTACCAAGAGAACCTGATCTAACTTGGGGAGGAAGTCAAGGAATTCCTTGGGTCAAGAAGTTAATTAGGGAGAAGGTCACCATCTGCAGTGGTTTTGGAGCCCAAGAAAATGAAATCTGTCAGTTTCCACTTTTTCCTCATCTGTTTGCCATGATGGGACCAGATGCCATGATCTTCGTTTTCTGAATGGTGAGTTTTAAGCCAGTTTTTCACTTTCCTCTTTCACGTTCATCAAGAGGCTCTTTAGTTCCTCTTCACTTTCTGCCATCAAAGTGGTGTCATCTGCATATCTGAGCATAAATTTTATATTTTGATGAAGTCTAAGTAATCCATCTTTTTCCTCAATGTAACTGCTTTCTGTCTCTTGTATAGTAAATCTTTACCTACCCTCTAGGTTACAAAGATATTCTCTATTTTTCTTCAAAGTTTTACAGTTTTAGTGTTTTTATTCAGGTTTATAATCTACCTCGAACTAATTTTTGTGTACAGTATCAACTAGGGGTCAAGGTTGACTATTTTTCATACAGATATTCAGTTGTTTTCCTCATAATTACTAAACTCCACTCCAATTTTTTACTTGAAAAAATTTAAATCCTGTGCCCTTCCCATAGATTCACTGATCCATAGATTCACTGGTTAACATTTTTTCATATTTGCTTTATCTAGGTAGACTTTTATTTTAAAGCTAAACCATTTCAAAGTAAAGTGCAGACTTCATGACCTTTCATTTCTAAATATTTCAGTATGTTTTCTACCCAGAACACTCTCCTATCCAGCCACAATACCAGTATCACACCTAAGAAAATTAGCATTAATTCCACCATACCAATTTACATACAATCTGTAAATTTCATAGGAATTGTGTTAAACCTGTATACCAACATAGGGAGAATTAAAATTTTTACTATGTTGAGTCTCCAATTAATAAACATGGTATCTTTCCCCACTTATTTTGCTCCTTTGGTTTCATTAGCATTTTGTAGTTTTCTGAATAAAATCCTGTACACATTTTGTTAGATTTACACTTTCACATCAGTTCATACTGCTCTACCTCATTTTTTAAATGGATGTATATTAGGTATAAGAATTAAAGAAGTTTTGTTAGGTAAAGAATTCATCTTTGGAACACCTGAACTAGCATAGATCAAAACTTGAGGCAGAGTCTGAAACCTCTACACCTCTTCCCAAGTGATGCCAGGCCAGTTTCATGATCAACTACTGCCGTTTGCCTTGGATACAGAAGGATCAATACCCATCTCTGATTTAAGCCAGAATGTCCTGAACTTAGATCACTCGTGGCATATTAAGATCACTTATAGCGTATTATATTTATGCCAAATACAAATTCTATGACTCCCATCCCAGGCTCTTGGGGCAGCATCTGTAAATACACATAAGAAACTCACCAGATGAGTCAGATGATCAACCAGCTGTGGGAGCTGCTGATCTACGTCTCGCTTCCTCTTAGCGCCACATTCTCCCTTTTGGTTATCTCCTATTTATGAGTCCTCCACACGCTAGTCAATTTGGCACAAATGCTGATTCACAAACATGCACTCATCATTTGCAGGCCTTGCTCATACTGATTTCTTAAACTTGTAGTGCCTTACCTTTCTTGATCGCTGTCTTTGCAAATTCAATGTATTACACAGACTCCAGCTCAAATACTACTTCCTCAGAAATCTCTTAGCTGGAAATAGTTCCTTCCTATTCAGATTACTTGTATTTTTTAATGTCATTTAAAAGACATATTTATTGTATTTCCCCTACTAGAAGGGCTAGATAAGATCTTACTCACTTTATAGTCCCCAATGTATTCAGTGTTTGTTGTGTGCCAGATACGATGCTAAGTCTTTACATGCTGCAACTTATGAGAGCAGGTTTACTGAATGAGAATAAACTAGAAGTGGCTTCAAAGTAAAATAACAGCATAATATTATTTTAGAAAACATTCTTGCTTTGTTCATCTAATTAATTGTTATATTTAAAAAACACTAAATTTTATGATGAGGAATTACGTATCTGGCTTAAAAATGTATCAGGACTTTGTTTTTATAATTTTAAGATTTCAGAGTACTTATGATCACAGGGAAAAAGTAGAATAGAAAATTTAACTTCTTATTACATCATAGAGGGAGGGGCATTCCTGGAATTCATATGAACAAATATTTTAATTTTTATATAGTTTTATTAATAAACACAGGGAAATGATATAATACATTAAATTTTCAAAGTCTCACCATAATATTCTTAAAAGTACAAAATTCAATGCCTAAATTTTACATTTTCCTCATGATAATGGAAAAGAAGAAAACCCAGTAATTATATATACATATATTTTACAAAAAAACTCCATTTATCATGGAATTTATCTAGATTACAAAGAATGAATGAATTATGACTGAATTTCATATCCTAATGGATCAAGGCCCTGGTCGAGGAGCATTAGAGAGGATTCTCTTAACTTCTGTAGCAATTTCCTTAGTTCTTCCTTAGAAAACACCTGTTTTTAAAATAGAGAAAATGTTAAGAATGAGAACAAAGAAGAGTGTAAATTTATAGTCACCTAACCTGATTAGCTATATGCAAGAAGAAATTCCTCTTTAAGATTTATGTAGCCAGAGGTCAGCATATTAGGATAGCTCAAAGCTACTTCTCTGGGCCAGTCTATATACTTCTAACTGCTTAGATATGTAAACATATTCTGTAAAAAAAAAAAAAAAAAAAAAAAAAAAAGCACAAACACTAAAACTGGATCATTAAGAAAATCTAAGAACATTTAAAGAATATATACATCTCACAAAATTAAATATTACTACGTGTGTGCATGCTAAATCACTTCAGTCTTCTCCAACTCTTTGCGACCCTATACACTGTAGCCCACCATGCCCCTCTGTCCACGGGGATTCTCAGGCAAGAATACTGGAGTGGGTTGCCGTGTCCTCCTCCAGGGGATCTTCCTGACTCAGGGATCAAACCTGAGTCCTTTATGTCTCCTGCATTGGCAGGTGGGTTCTTTACCACTTATGCTACCTGGGACGTCCCAAATATTACTAAAAAGGACATCAAACCATTAAAATTTAGAAGTGCAAATGCTCTAGAACTTACCAGATACAGTTTGTGGCGCTCAGAGGACACCATATCTGCTAACTGCAGGCATTCCTGATACTGACCGGTACTATGCAATATGGTATGAAGCAGAAAACACAACATTGGCAGACAAAGCTTTCTCAGTAAAACCATTTGATGTATCCTTTCATGGTCTTCCTCAGCATCCTACACACAAACCAAAATGCAACAAGTAGAAGCTCAAGAGTTTCTGTAAAGCTTATTAGGCCCATTAAAAATAAAACAAGGCGAGGTTTCTTTTTTTTTTTTTGGTTGTGCCACTTGACTTGTGGGATATTAGTTTCCTGACCAGGGATCAAACCTGTGCTCCCTGCAGTGGAAGCTCGGGGTCCTAACCACCAGACCACGAAGATATTCCCAAGGTAAGGTTTCAATCACAGTATCGAGTAGACACGATTTTTTGGCAAAAAATATGAAGATGAACAAAATACACTTCAGAGGAGTCACAAGTCTGATAATGAAAACAAAATTCTTCTGAAACTGTATTTACTGTCTTAAATAAACATCTGTATAAAAGGAAAAACGTTAAGACTAGAGCAAAAATCAGTATAAAATAATAACTACTCCCCTGGATATACACAGAAGGAAACAGAGGCAGGTATCGGGCAGTCTGAAAGGGCACTTCATACCCTGTGATTCCTCCTGGGAAGAAGGGTCAGGATGAGGCGAGAGGTGCACAAGGAAGACAACTTCACTGCAAATAGTTTTTTTAATACTTAGAATGAATTTATGATGCTTTAGTGTAATTTTTTTAAAATAGAAAAATTAAAAGAATGCAAATATTTGAATAATACAGTGAGAGGGACAGAACTAACATATATGAGAAAACTTACTGCAGAGAAAACAATGAGCATTTCTTTATAAGTATACAGGGATCTTTCTAAAAAGTTTTGTAGACACTCAAGAGTACAGAAAAAAAGAATAGACCTCTTATGTTTACTACATTTTCTTATAACAAAGTTGAAAAGTAAAACAAATAATAAAAAGGTACCCAAAATTTCTGAAATAATCTTAAAATTTGAAAGGAAATCCATAGGCCTAAGTGTAAAACAAAACAAGGAGTTTCCTGTTGGCCTAGTCAGGGATTAGGATTCTGGGCTTTCACTGCCATGGCCTGGGTTCAGTCCCTGCTTGGGGAACTGAGATCCTGCAAGCTAGGCAAGACAAAAAAGTAACATGTATCATATGTTGTGTGCTCAGTAATGTCCAATTCTTTGTGACCCCATGGACTGTAGCCCACCAAGCTTCTCTGTCCGTGGGGATTCTCCAGGCAAGAATACTGGAGTGGGTTGCCATGTCCTCCTCCAGGGGATCTTTCCAACTCATGGATTGAACCAGGTCTCCCACATTGCAAGCGGATTCTTTACCGTCTGAGCCACCAGGAAAGCCCAAGAATACTGGAGTGGGTAGCCTATCCCTTCTCCAGGGGGGCTTCCTGACCCAGGAATCGAACTGGGGTTAGCATGCATTGCAGGCGGATTCTTTACCAGCTGAGCTACCACGGAAATCCTGTATAATAGTGTAAAAGAAAACGGGACAAGCTAAAATAACAACTGCTCCTTTGAAAAGCCTAATAAGATACCTAATTAATTAAGATTTTTTCCTTATGACAATTATATTCGTCATTAAAAATGTGTTCACATGAGATTAAATTGTTAAAACATTTTTCGAAGGTAGATATAAGTAGAAGTGTGAAGCAATAGAATGTAATCTGGAAATTACACCAAAGAATAATTGTACTAACTTTGACATACGTCAGGTTGCTATGCATAGGAAAAATTACTATCAATCTTCTTGTTCTGAGATATAGAACAAATGGAAGCAAATATTAAAATGCATGCTTTGTATTTTCTTAGCTTTAAAAGGGAAAGCACCTTCATTTATTTTCTCAAATGAGCACTCACTTCCTTCAGAGGTAGATTTAAAACACCTCGAGACCTCACTCATAACTCATATTGGTGATTCCTATTTGGAGCCTAGTAAGAATGAGAGGACCGCTTCTTTCTGGGTCATTCCATCTGTGCTCCAATATACTCTTTTCCTCTATGCTAAAGAGGCAAAGTACCTGTGGTTCCTAGATCTCTTACCAACTGAAAGTAGCAGCTGGCTTTTTGATAACCTGATCTCAGAGGATGGATTCTGGAAACTGCCTCTCCTAAATCCTGTTGCTGCCAAGTATTAGGGTGTGATCTCTTCTGCTGACTGCAGGGGACTCCCACACCAGCAGACTGGTTGCCATCAAGCATCCAGAATCATGCCTGATGGCCCCAGCAGTCTGCCGCAAGGAAAACAGAACAAATTGCTCTGCTACCACCTATGATATTTTTCTCATCTGAATGAACAAAAGCTTTGAAAAACCCTGTAAATATATAAAACAAAAAGATTCTTTGCATCAGGGATGTACAGTGCCTTATATGTGAGAAAAGATAATTAACTGGGATGTGTTGATATGTATATATAAGTATGTACCCTATTGAGGATAGGGGGATGGGGCTGCAGCAGGGTCTCTAAAGAGATAACACTGGAGTATGCTGCTAAGGAAGTCGTCCATGCAGGTATCTCAGGGAAAGAGCACTGTAGGCAGAAGAACAGCAAAGAGGCCAGAAAGTTAGAACAAATGAGGGGAGAAGAGTAGGACACAAAGACTGGGGAGGCAGTCAGGACCAGTGTATGTGTGACTTTGTTGGTCAAGAAAAGAACTTTGATTGAAAGAGACGCGTGTACCCCAATGTTCATCGCAGCACTGTTTACAATAGCCAGGACATGGAAGCAACCTAGATGTCCATCAGCAGATGAATGGATAAGGAAGCTGTGGTACATATACACAATGGAATATTACTCAGCCATTAAAAAAAAAAAAAATACATTTGAACCGGTTCTACTGAGATGGATGAAACTGGAGCCCATTATACAGAGTGAAGTAAGCCAGAAAGAAAAACAACAATACAGTATACTAATGCATATATATGGAATCTGAAAGATGGTAACGATAACCCTATATGCGGGACAGAATGAGAGACACAGATGCATGGAACAATTTTATGGACTCTGAGGGAGAAGGTGAGGGTGGGACGTTCTGGGAGAATGGCATTGAGACATGTGTATTGTCATATGTGAAACAGAGCACCATTCCATGTTCGATGCATGTGACAAGGGCTCGGGGCCGGGGCAGTGGGATGATCCAGAGGGATGGGAGGGGGAGGGAGGTGGGTGGGGGGTTCGGGAAGGGGAACACATGTAAACCCATGGCTGATTCTTGTCAATGTATGGCAAAAACTATTACAATATTGTAAAGTAATTAGCCCCCAAGTAAAATAAATAAATTTATAAAAAAAAAAAAAAAAAAAAAAAAGAAAAAAGAAAAGAACTTTGGTTTTTATTCAAAGTGTAATGAGAAGCCATCAGAAGGGTCAGAGTAGGAGAGTGATATCTCTTTGATTTTAGAAGAATTACTAGCTGATCTATATGAAGGGACTGCATACGGAAGAGTGGAAGCAAGGCAAAGACAGCTGACGCTTCAACCAGAATGTGGTTGAGGCAGATGTGGTGAAGAGTAGATTGAGATAGCCCGCCTGCTCCATTTGCTCTGCCACCTCTGTGTGCCACCAGCCTCCAACATGAATGGGACCACTCTGCAGGTATGTAAAAAGTGAGGTGCAGATATAAAAGCCAGCATATCAGATCAGGGTTTTGTTGAACAGCTGTGCCTTGCACAATGGTGCTGGACAGTAAATGAGTGGCCACTGAAATCTAATCCGTGCTCCATTCTACAGGTCATGTGCACTTGACATGGAATCTATTTGTGTAAGAGAATGGGTACCATTTCCTAATTCTTATACAAGTTATGTAAGTGCTAGCAGGAGCCCTGAATAATTTTCTGCTTCGCTGAAAATGTAAGAGTATTAAGCTAAACTCAACTCAAAATATCATCCTTTATAATTAGTTCAAGAAATTGCTTCTTGTTTGGATTAGATTTGAAGAACTGATTGACACAGAATGTTGATTTAAAAATGTTTGTAAACAAAATGGTATCATTCATAATTTTCCATTCCAACTCCAATTTAAAAATATTCCAAAGTGTCTGTTCTGTGACTTTCACTATCTAAGATTAATTAATACTTAGAATAACAAATACATAAGTATAAATATTTATGCATAAATAAGGCACTGACTCTTTTCAAACCTTAAATACTAATAGAATTTTGCAATACTAACATTTTTATGTTCATGAGCACCAACATAAATCGGGAGAGAAAAGTTTAACATTAAGGAACCTGCTAAAGATTCAAAACTATTGTAGTTCCCTGATAGCTCAATGGTGAGGAGTTTGCCTGCCAGTGCAGGAGACAAGGGTTTTGGTCCCTGGTCCAGGAAGGTCCCACATGCCATGGAGCAGCTGAGTCTGTGTGCCACAACTACTGAGCCCATACACCTAGAACCTGTGCTCCCCAGCAAAGAAGCCACTGCAATGAGAAGCTGATGCACAACTAGGGAGGGGCCCTTGCTCGCCAAAAACCAGAGAAAAGCCTGTTAAACTACGAAGACCCAGCACAGTAAAAATAAATTAATGAATTAATTATAAATAGTAATAATAAAAAGAACACCCCCACACACACAAAGGTTCAAAACTATGAAGTTAGCAAGGTTCTATTATGAATTTATATATAAGATGTGGAGACTTTTAAGATAATTACTATATCAGGAGTAGTAGCAAACAGTAGTAGTAAACTAGAAAAGAAATACTCCATAGATTCTGGTTTAATTGGTCTGAAGTAGGGGTGGGCTTTTTTTTTAATTAAATTACCTAAGAAGCTTTAGTATTTAAATAACCTGGGAAGCTTTAGTATTTTTTAGTATTTAAACAGCAAACTGTCCTTAATGTTTCGCTTCTGGTCAGAAAATGGAAGCCAGTAAAGGGAGGAAAAAATGTAGTAGCAAAAAACAAAACAAACAATAAAAAAGAAGTGACTATACTAGGATTCAGGGAATGCAGAAGGAAAGATACCAAAAACATTCTTAGGATTTTTCTGTTCAAAATAACGTTATCCGAGAATCCAGCACTTATAATCCTTGGAACTGAGTTAATGCACTGTTTCTGTCACACCCCAAGAGCGAGCCTCAATACCTTTCCCTCGCAACATCATTACTTGCAGCATTCTTCCTTTCCCCACTTCTACTCAACCAAATTTACCCCTCGTTCAAGGCTCAGTCAAATTATACCTTTTAAGCATTCCGTCCAGATCTCTTCTGGGTAGAAGCAGCCTTTTCTTTTCCTGAAGTCACAAAATACTTCATCTGTGCTTTTTTTTTTCGGCATTTAGTACCTCTGTAACTGATTCTCAACCCAGGCTACACATCAATGCTTCCCAGGCAATTTAAATTTTTTTTTTTTTAAAGCCGAGCCCTACTTCAGACCAGTTAAACCAGAATCTGTGGAGGTGAAACCCAGTATTTCTTTTTAGTACCTAAAAATATTTTTAAATTGAAAATCATTTCTAACAAGCTAAATTACAACAATAGTACAAAGAATATCTCAATACCCTTGACCCTGCTTTGCTCAATCTTTACCCTGTCTACTTTATGGTTTGTTTCTGTGTGTGCATCTATAAACACATTTTTTTTTAAACCCTTTGAGGGCAAGTTGCATAATCATGTTCCATTACCTCTAAATGCTTCAGAGTTTATTTCCTAATAAAGAAAATTTTTTTCTAATATAGTCACAGTGCAGTTAATGACTTCAGAAAATTTAAGAGTGATATAATACCTTAACATTACTGACAACACTGTCCTTTATAGCATCTTTTTTTCTCTAACACAGGATTCAGTTTAGAATCACATATTGTATTTAATTGTCATGTCTTTTGGGGACTCTTTAAAAGGTTTTTTTGTTTTAATACAATTTTTAAAGGTTACAATCCATTTAGCTATTACAAAATACTGGCCTTACTCCCCATGTTGTACAATATGTCTTCGTAGCCTACTTTACACCCAATGGTTTGCACCTCCCACCCCACAACCCCTATGTTGCTCCTCCTTCCCTCTCCCCACTGGTAGCCACTAGTGGAATCAACCCAATATTTTTTAAAAGTTCTCCAGGTCATTTAAATGAACAGTTCAGAGGTGAGAGCCACTGCTTTATGTATGTCTTACTCACTCTACTAGACTTATCTTCACCTCTACAGACTGAGTTGAATACATGAATAACTGATTTTTGGTCCAGAATTTTAAAAAATTAGATTTTACTATACTGAGTGAACATATTGAATATGGAGAAACAGTTTACCCAGGAGTCAGACATTCACATATTCCCTAACTAGTATTTCAGGTTAGACTGAAATTATGGGGTGTTCAGTTATAATATAGTACAAAGGTTATACAAGATCTGCAACTGCTCCTATTAAGAGAAAGAACTTTAAAAAAAAGATGTAGCTTGTTTGTTTTTGCTTTTAGCTATAAACAATGCACAGAGCTTACCTCTCTAACATCCACCATCCACCCTCCATCAACAAACAACAAGACATTGTACATTTTTTCCTTCACATCAGCAGTTAGGGCATCCAAATGCCCTTTCCAAATACCATAATCCATCTGGAAAACAGATATAAGGCAGATATATAATGGACTATAATATATTTGCAAAGTACAACGATATACATATATGGAACATCATTCTAAAGAGCTGACATTCAGTAAGCCAAATATAAAACAAACATCAACAGATTGCAGTTCAATAAAACACTATAATGTTTACCATGTAAATGAACACTATTGTCACCTGAAGGTATGTTTCATGTTTGGTTAATTATCTACAAAAAGGTAACCAAACAGATTTCTTTCTTCAAAGTAGAACAGTAATAAGGAAGATCAACTCATAACAGGAATATAACTGTTGAAGAAATGATCTCCTTAAATATATGACTTGTATTTTTGAGATGCAATGAGACATGTCTCATCCACATTTAACTTACTTCATATTTCTTTTCTTTGTGTTCATGAGCCACTTTCTCAGTAAAAGTTGCTTGAGTTGTCAAAGTAGGTTTTTGTGGAGCTGAATTCATATGCTTAAACCACTCATTAAAGGTTTCATGGGCTTCCTAAAATGTAAAGTAAAACAGAAAAATACAAAAAATGAAAACTTCACATATGTTCAACAAAATTTTTTTAATTTGGTTCTTAGAAGTAATTTTGCAGTAGTAAGAAATAAAATTGTTCGATATTTCTTTTTTATACAAAAAAATTACGGTGAATAAGTATTTTGTGATATTCACGTGCTTGTCTGTGTCCTTGATGAGCCTATTAGCTTCCAGGGGGAAGGAAAGAAATTCAGACTTAGTCCTAAAACCTAGCTAATCACTTCATTATTTGTTGAATGAATTTTGAATGAGTATGTTGTTATTTTAGTCATAATACAGATTATCTTGTTTTTTTTTCAGTTGTTGCCAGAGGCGGAAATGCTAAAGTTGCGTTAAGAATTCAAAGAATCTTAAGAAAACAACACATTGGGTATTGGTTAACAATGATTAGAGGCTCATGCACATGAAGACAAGGTCAGGACTTCCAAGTTCTTAGGGATCAGTGAATCCCACAGTTACAAGGGAGGTAAGACAGTAAGTTAATCACCACTTTTCAAAAAAGTAGTTTAAGGTTTGAGAGTGAATCAGGAAAGGCCTCATAAAGAAGGGCACTTCGTAGTTTTCTCTACAATCTCACCAAGTAAGCTCTGATGCACAAATGTTCTCGGATAGCATTATCATCTTCAGCAGGAAGTGGGCTGTCCATTCCTTGTTCTTCCCACTGGTTATAGATTTCTGCTATTGAATCCTGAGGAATTTTCACAAATACTTCTTTTGCAGCTTCATGCTTTTTTGAGGCTGTGAAAAAGATATATAGTTTTTCAATATATATGGGTTTCTGTGTAATGGTTTCTAAAGGAGTCAAATTATTAGTCTGCAGCTTTCACAGTGACCTGTAACCATTTCAGGTCCCAAGGTACTTCTGTTAAAGGTTTGGGTGATCTTTCTACCTAATGGCTAGGCTTTTTCTTATTTCAGTGTGACAGTCACATAAAGGATTAATTAAATATAGTTACTTTTGTTTTCATTATTTATTTATTTCAATTTTTGGCTGCACTGCATAGTATGCCAAATCTTACTTCCCCAACCAGGGACTGAACCCAAATCCATTGCAATGGAACACGGAGTCTTAAACACTGGACAAGTCCCGCAGTTACTTTTACATACTATGTCTTAAAAAAAAAATTCCATTTTTCAAAACCTTGAGACTATATATAAAATTGAGTGGGACATAAAAAGTCACTATTAAATATGTTTTGTTTCACAGTATCAGCCATAAGAGTGGGTATTTTGTACCTTACCCTACTAGAAGGGTTAGAAAAACAACAAACTTTAAGAACAGGAAAAAAAACTTTGAAAAAAGAATATAAGATAGAGCATACCCAAGAATTTCCTCATTATCGCATTGCCTTGTTTTAGTGCTTCTGCTCTCTGTGCTGGGTCGAATACCAACCAGTCAATTACATCAATTTTTAATCGGTCTTCCTATTCATTTAATCGGAGAAAAAGAAATGTCAATTTTGCCTTTTTCCTAAGATATTCTGCACATAAATAGAATTGGCTTACATCTGTACTACTAGTGAATATTTTCCTTCAGCTCATACAAAATTATGAAAGAAAATAGCTTTTCTTGGTTTATTTTCACATTTAATAGCTCTCTATTAAATTATAGAAAAAACTTACTGGACTGTCAGTCTGGAATTATATGTCTGATGTGCCACCAATTTAATTACCTGATTCCTTTAAGTGCTATTCTACAACTTTTTCTTTCCTAGATAACTTTCTATTCTTTTCTGAAAATAAGGAATAAGTAAACTACATAAAAATTAGTTAACTGATCAAGTATCTAGAATAATCTGATGAGTAAAAATTCAGTGCTCAGGTTTTTACTATTAAAATAGCTTCCTTTAATGTAACACTACTACTAAGCAATTCCTTGCACAAGACCTTAAGTTTGCTGCCAATTTTCATAACTTGGCTGACAAAGAAAAATTCTTAAAAGAGAAAGAAGCCAGAGTATTTTAAAGTAGACATTCACAAAAGCATAACATGAGGGATTATTCAGAGTTACGTAAAACACCTCTTTTGCCCTCATATTACCTCAGTAGTACCCGTATCCAGCGCTGGGGACAGATCATGATGACTGAATTCACCATCATCTTTCTTACGAATATTCTCAACTACAGTTTTTGTTATAGCTGCAATATCCAAATCTAAAGAATTTTTTGAAGGGAAAAAACAAGAATTAATCATTCACACTAATATTCTTTAAATAATCACAATGATTTGGTAAATACGGGATAACAATTCTTTAAAATATGCAAGAAATTATAAAAGAAAATGCCAAAATTAAAAGATATTTTACACAACTTACAGTATAAGTTATTTCATTCCAAAACAGAATTTCATTGAAAACTTCATTCCTTCTTTTCCTCTCAAGAGAAACAGGATTTAAAACTAGAAGGATATATGTTACTAAGACAAAATGATAATCGGCCTACAGAGCCCAATAGATGAAGCCTTCCATTTTTACCTGCCTCTTTAGCCAGCTCCAGGCAATGGTGGCGCTGTTCAAACTCTGTAACACCTTCCAAAAATAATGCATACTGGGCAACAGCAAGGTCTTGAGGCAAATGACAGGTATAAAATGCTATGAGATTTGTATGTTTCTCATTTATTAAAAGCTGAAAAATAGAAAAGCATCAAAATGTTAATATGTCAATAATAAAGCAAGTTCTAGGAACAACAGTGCTATGCAATTCAAAATTTTAAACATATTTAGGAGAGATGCATAGACATAGAGTTGTACTGCTAAATAGGATTAATTTTAAATTCCAAAAGAAAGTATTTATGATAATTAAAAGATATTTATTTTGATGACCTTCCTGCCACTAGATATTAAAATACTATCATTCTGATGTATGTTTTCATTAAAATGGTCAAAGGAAAAAAAAGAATCAAATTGTGGATTTGATTTTACCTGTTTTACCAGAGTTTACCTGTATGTATGTCTTTAAAATGTCAATGGAAATTTCTTCCTTCATAGGAAAAAAAAAGATATAATTAAATTATAAATATAGCTGTTTATGTGTACCACCAATATATCTAATAAAAATCCTGCCATAATGATTTTTAGTATTTACCACTGAGCAATAACCACATGCCAGACTAACTGCTTAACAAATTTCTTGTATTAACTTACCCTAACTCTTTGTGGATAATTACTATTATTGTTCACATCTCAGAGGAAGAAAGTTAAGACTTAAAGAGGTTTTATTTACCCAGATTTACACCACTAGAAGCTTCTGAGTAAGAATGTGAATCCAAAATTCTTAATCCAAAACCCCAGCTTTCAACTACTGCATCGTTCTGCCTTCTATGCATACTCTGCCCAAAATGTTACCAATCATTTAGGACAGAAGAAAAAGAAAACAAAGGTTTAAAATCCCACAGAAAACTTAGTCTGGTTCAGTTAGCTCAGCTGGTTGATTTAGAGTTGGGTACTGATGAGGACTGAAGTTATAAACTGTCCCCAAACCAGGTAACCATCAGCATTCTGCAGTCAGATTAGAACATTAATGAGTCATCTGCAGTGAGTTATCACTGAGTGACAACGTGAGACTATGGTCACCATTTCCAGAAAACAAAAACCAAAAAGTAGCATGTTTTCCTGACAATAGATGTATAAAGAGTCAGCCTTGCAGAGAAGAGTATACAGCTCATTTGTATTTACTTTGGTCTGTAGTCCCAGAGTGCGGAAAAACAAAATGAGGTGAGTCATGAAGCGGAGGAGGTGTCCAGGTAGACTGTTCCTGCTTTTGGAAAGCCATTTGCTAAATTCATCCATCAAACCTACAAGCCATTAAAGCAAAGATTTAGATGGATACAAATTAAAAAAGACATATAAACACTATCCAAGGACATTTATTATATTCACATAGCACTCTATCAATTCACTGTCTTATTGTTATGAACTACCATGTAAAACAGCCTCTGGATCAAATTCAAACTTTATTTTCTAAAAATTATATAGTTGCAGTCAGATAGGTTGATATTTATAGAGATGACAAGATGTAAGTCATATGCACTGTTTTGATAACTTTTTACAAAATTACTTTAAAAAACCAAAGAACTCATGCAAAATAAAATAAAATATATCTTACCATCAATGTCTCCCAGGATAAGGAATTTTTGAACTATATGATAATGTTCTTGATTCTCTTCTAGAACTCTCTGAAAAAATGTTTACATTTTCTGTACATTTATTATGGTCATTCTATAGTATATACTCATTGGTAAGCTAAGAACATCAAGTGTTGAAGGAACATATACAAAAAAAGGGCTTCCCCAATGGCTCAGCAGTAAAACAATCACCCTGCAATGCAGGAGCCACAGGAGACATGGGTTCGATCCCTGGGTCGGAGGATCCCCTGGAGCAGGGCATGACAACCCACTCCAGTACTCTTGCCTGGAGAATCCCAGGGACAGAGGAGCCTGGCAGGCTACAGTCCATGGGGACGCAAAGAGTCAGACACGACTGAAGCCACTAGCACACATGCATGCATACAAAGAAAAAGCTGGAAATGAAGGGTATTAGGAAACCTAAATCAAGTATGAGAAAGATACTGCCGCTGGGACTCAAGGCTGAACATTATTTTTGAAACAGAGAACTGTGATAAAACAATTTAATCTCTGTGAATGTTATGAACCTTTTATTTTTATTAATATATTTTACTGTTTTCCTTGACAGTCCATGGTGAACCAGAAGAGAAGGGCACAGGTGACCAAAGCAAAATAAACTATAAGATTTCCTTCAACATAAACAGTGGTTTTTGAAAGCATTCTTTGGGTTTGTGAAAGCATTCATCTGCAAACAGCACCAAGAGTAATAAAATCCATCAAAATAGTGATTAGGCACAGAGTAGAAAAAATTTACAAGTAACCTGTTGTTAGATTTTTTTCTAAAGAAAATAATTCCTATATTTTTGGTCAATTTTTTTTTTCTATGTGGGATGGTTGATCTTGAGCCTGCAGCAAGGAAGCTGGCACCAGACTTCTCCAAATCCACATTTCCTTGCCTCCAATTCTTAAGTGTCCAAAAGATAGGAAACAGACCCACCTTTGTAGGAAGGTTTTAATTTTTATTTGTCTAAATTTTCTTCCAGCAGTCTTTCTTTCTTTTTTACAAATATTTGCTCCACCTGGAACTGGAACTGATTGTAATGCATGTCATAAGGCAAAGATCTAGCTTTGTTTTATTTCAGATGGAAAATCAATTATGTCCATACCATGTATGTAAATAAACCACCCCTCTTCTTCTGAAAAGAAAGGTCATCTGTCTTTTATTAAGTTTTCATATATACTTGAATCTAATACGGACTTTTGTGTTCTGATGATCTATTTATTTCTGTGCCAGTTCCATTCTCTTTTACTAAATCTTTATATTATGTTATTATTGAGGAACAACATAACTACTGTTCTTTTCTAAATCTTATTTCTAATCTCACTTACACTTTTACTTAGAAATTTTCTGTTCAGAAATGATACCCCAAAGCAATAGGTTTCAACGTTAACTTTGGAATGACTGATATTAACAACAAATCATCTCACCCAGGAATGTGCTAAATCTATTTATTTGTGTCTTTCAATAAGATTCTATAGATTTTTTTATGGAGGTACTCAAACCCTTGGTTATTTATTCCTAGGCATCTTACAGTTTTGGTCAGTAATTTAAATGAGACTTTTGGGGGACATTTAACTAATACGCAGAGTACATCATGAGAAACGCTGGGCTGGATGAAGCACAAGCTGGAATCAAGATTGCCGGGAGGAATATCAATAACCTCAGATATGCAGATGACACCCCCCTTATGGCAGAAAGTGAAGAACTAAAGAGCCTCTTGATGAAAGTGAAAGAGGAGGGTGAAAAAGTTGGCTTAAAAGCTCAACATTCAGAAAACTAAGATCATGGCATCCGGTCCCATCACTTCATGGGAAATAGATGGGGAAACAGTGGAAACAGTGGCTGACTTTATTTTTCTGGGCTCCAAAATCACTGCAGATGGTGATTGCAGCCATGAAATTAAAAGACGCTTACTTCTTGGAAGGAAAGTTATGACCAACCTAGACAGCATATTAAAAAGCAGAGACATTCCTTTGCCAGCAAAGGTCTGTCTAGTCAAAGCTATGGTTTTTCCAGTAGTCATGTATGGATGTGAGAGCTGGACTATAAAGAAAGCTGAGCGCCGAAGAATTGATGCTTTTGAACTGTGGTGTTGGAGAAGACTCTTGAGAGTCCCTTGGACTACAAGGAGATCCAACCAGTCCATCCTAAAGGAGATCAGTCCTGGGTGTTCTTTGGAAGGACTGATGTTGAAGCTGAAACTCCAATACTTTGGCCACCTCATGTGAAGAGTTGACTCACTGGAAAAGACCCTAATGCTGGGAAAGATTGAGGGCAGGAGGAGAAGGGGACGACAGAAGATGAGATGGTTGGATGGCATCACCGACTCAATGGACATGAGTTTGGGTAGGCTCCAGGAGTTGGTGATGGACAGGGAGGCCTGGTGTGCTGCGATTCATGGGGTCACAAAGAGTTGGACACGACTGAGTGACTGAACTGAACTGAAATCCTTTTCTTACTAGGTGTAACAAGTACAAAAAGGCTATAATTTTTTCGTAACTTTATCTTGAATTTAGATACTTTAAAAATTCTCTTAATTATAGTAACTTACTGAGTCACAATTTTCTAGATTTATACTTTTATCATATGTAAATGTTTCCCTCTTTCTAGATTTATATCTATTCCTTGACTTTCATTTGCTGGAAAATAAAATGACTTTCATACGTTTTATTTTCATTTGCTAGAATCTCCAAAACAGACTGATTTAAAAAAAAAAGAAAAATTTGATAGAGAAAGTATTAACTGTTTTTCAATATACAAAGAGATCTTCTACAATAAAAAGGAAAAGATAAAATTCAACAGAAAAATAAGTGAAAGCTCGAAATAGAAAATTCAAAAATGGTCAATAAACACAGGAAAACTTGCTCAGCCTTATGAATAGACAGGGAAATATGAGAAGAACAGTGAGTTTCTACTTCCCACCTCATCTGATGGGTTGGCAAAAACAAACAAACTATGATACGTGGGACTACTGAGAAGGCAAGGAAATGGCCATATTAATAAATTATTTGTAGGAATGTGAATTAATTGCTACAACCAGGGAATTAATTTAAAATACATATACCCTTTAACTCAGCAGCCCTCCTTTCAGGAAACTTATTGTAAAGAAACAGGACTAGTAGATAAGCATAAATAAGACTAACAAGAACATTCACTACAATGTTAGAAGTAACCCAAATGATTACCAAAAAGGGAATGATTAAAAAAGGATATATCATTCTATAGTTATTATATACCTATTAAAAATAATAAGCTAGGTTGTTAAATTTATATGCATTAACTCAAAGACAGTCTCATTAAACAAGGGTGGTGGTGGCGCCAAGGAGGGAGCCATAAACTAATGTAGGTAGAATGACACGAAAAACAACCTCAAAAAACCAAGATCCTATATTGGAATACCTACATATATTTGTAAGAGTATGGAGAAGGATATGAAGGATATATATCTATGTTTAATCATCTCAGTGAATGAGAATAATCATAAAGAGGCTGGGAGGAAATTTTATAAAGGTCTTACTTACATAATACATTTTTAGATTATTTTGTTACAAGTATATACTAGGGTCATCTTTAAAAAGTTTTAAGAATATTACTTTAAAAAATACTAGATTATTTTGAGATCTAGGAAAATCAAGTTGTTAATCCATATTTTAATTTTTCAAGAAGAAAGAAATCAACTAGCCTACCTGCATGCCATATATTTCATGAAATAAATTCTAAACCAAATCAACAGAAATGATGTATCATTTAAATATGCAATTAAGTTCCTTCCTTTTAAAGCATATCTCTTACTTGAGTAAGAGGTGAGGAAAGGAAGAGAGAATATAACAAGATTTCACATACTTTTGTGCCTTTCAGCTATAGTATGCAACAATGTAACATTTAGTTTCCAATTCCAATTATCCTAAAATATTAATATTTACCTTTTTATCAGTAGCTTGAAGTTCTTCAAAAACCTTTTCTAAGGTCCAACTTTTCAAACAAAAATCAAGAAAACGGATAAAGTAACATTAATAAATAATATGAACAAAGACTACAGAATAAAACTTCAGAGCATACTACAAATCCTCATGATGAAAAACACACCAATAGACTCACTTTGCTTCCAAATATTCTCTAGGGAGTTCTTCAGTTTCATCCAGAGTCATTACTGATGTCCTGATCTCCTGTTCAACCAGACTGTCCACCATCACCCTGAAGTAGGCCCACACTGTGTCCTCCCAGGTATCACAGACAGGAAGCAGCTTTACCCCGTTCCAAAACAGAAACATGCAGACACAGTCAACAAGAAAGAGGAAAAGCAGTTGAACCTCTTGATATGGACTATAAAGTCACTACAATAACATAAAACATGTGGAGTATAAACTATCATACCAAATAACCCTGTGTCTCCAACTTCTCCCCAAACCACAACTTTTTTTGGTGGAGGGGCACAGTGGGCAGCATGTGGGATCTTAGCTCCCACATGGAAAGAGTGGGATGGAACCAGTAGCTCCTGTAGTGGAAGCACAGAGTCTTAACCACCAGACCATCAGGGAAATCCCTCAAGCCACATCTTCTAAGAAGTTTGGACTCTCATAGCATCAATTTTCCATGCTGATATAACATGGTGTTTCAACTAATTAAGATAACATCCCTCAAAATAGCTATAAAATGTAGGGGATAGAGGGAGTTGTGAGAAGCACATATATGTGAGACAATTCAAACAGTCATACTGTGCCTTAGTGGTACATTTCTGGATAAAGTTATGGTAACAAAAGTTATAAATAAATGTGTATTGTAATTATATTTACAATTCCGAGAAACTGAAGTCTGACTGCACAGATTAAAACATCATTTGGTATATGGGATACATCAAATTAAGTAGCTCAAGTTACCATTCTATTTCATAATTATCTTATCATTGCTATTCTTAGAAACTAGCTTAAGCTTATATGATTACTATATTAGAATATTTCATGCAGCTGATTCCATTCCATAAGAAAAAAGAATTATTAAAATACATTGCATACCTGCTTGAGATTCCCACTTAGAGCTGCATAAATTGCTCTCTCATATTTATTAAAAAGCTCCTGAAATACAATAAATATAAATAAAATTAAACTACTGTTTATCCCAGTTTGTCCATTTTTTTCATAATGTGGAATTCTGCAGTATCTTCTAAACTGAACTTATTTGTTCCCAAACAGTTTCTAAACTTTAGTAAAAGATCTACTGGGGGACTAAGAAGGAAGGATCCCTTAGTTTGATGAGTCAATGCTGAAATCTTCCAGAAAAGTCAAACAGCTAAATTTCAAATACAGAGTGAATGGAGATTCAACTCTAATGGATGCTTTGATTATTTTATAGTCAAATTTTATTCCAGATAGAATCCACAAAGTTGTTTTCTCCTATAAAATTTCTAAATACCTAACACTACCTGATACTGATCTAAGAACAACATCAAAACAAGGCCCTTGGAGCCTGTCATGTACCAGTTTGCATCAAATTCCTAAGCAGAATTAATTGTTTTCACCAAATTATCCCATTTTACTTTTGGATTCTGTTAATGACATTTCCTGTTTTCTCATCATCCAAACAAGAGACTTCAGAGACTCTCATTACATAATTGAGTCTTCCTCTGCCTTCTATTTCCAGTTTCTGGTCCTGACCAGTTTTTGTTCCTTTCGTTTCTACTCTCCCCACATTAACCTGGGACAGGCCCTTATTACTTAGTGTCTGAAAAATTCTGATAGGCTTCTAACTAGTTTCTCAGTCTTTAGTTCATTCAATTTTAAGCCTATTTTCCACTGCCATGCTAGTCTTCTTAAAGCACTGCTGTCACATGCCCTCAAGGTTTTGATGGTTCACCACTATCTACGGTACAAAGTTCCCATTCCTTGGAGCAGCATTTGAGGACCACCACTGCCTGCTCTTAATGTTTTTCAGTCGTCTTCCCATTACAGTCAGTTCTGCTACAGTGCTTGTTTTGAAAATGTGCATTTGTTCCAATGCAACTGATTTATCAAGGAACAATTTGAACATAATACAAACTTCCCATTTCTTTATGCACAATTTCATCCACAAGAAACACTGGTTGAATACAGGAAACAACACCTAACTGAACCAAGCCACTCAGAAATACACAAAACTGACACTCCTCAAACATCTACCAGCCCCCTAGGCTCTCCAGGTGTGTGTTAAACTAAATCCTTTTGCATTAACTGTTACAATTTTGTTTGACTTCAGATAGCCTCTTTCTATCACTTCTCAATAACTCACAAGCTACAACCCGCTGATATCCAGTACCACAAGCAAACTCCAGTTCTTTTTTAAGGTAAACTGCCATATTTATTGCAGTTACTTATGTATTTCCTGTTTATTTAACAGAGTGAAACTGTGTGGTTTTTATTAAGTTTTTACCTTGTTAAGCATTACTGATGGTTTCTGAGTACTGTGCTCTTAACTCCATTTTCCCTCAAAGCTCTGGATTTTCTGCACCATTTGACCTGCTGCAATGACTGTCAGGAATGCATAGGTCATGTCACAACAGAACTGACAATATTTCCTTTCGTGAGCCTTCTGCTCCAACCTGATAAACCTACCTTCCCTTGAGTTTTCCCAACCTAGGCATCCTATCTAGAATTCCCTCCTCTGTTTTTCATGACCAACAACTCAAATTTTTAAAAGATCGATTCAGTTCTCTCTTGGGAACCCAGCCCAGTGCTTATTCTGTGACTTCATTTGCTACTCTTTTTTTTTTTTTTTTTTTGTATTTTTGCCTTATTTCAGTGCTTAATTCTTAGTACTCAGTGTCTGAATAACTCTGATTAGTAAAGCCTACCCTATTCTTCAGTCTGATTGAAAGTTCTAAAAAAACAGGAACTTTAGTTCTTAACCACTCTCAAAATTCCACAGCATTTTCAGCAGGCCTTCAGTGTATTAAAAGTAAAAATCAGTATCAGTAAATATTTTATTATATCTTACATCTTCTGCCATTCTCCAACAACTTATTTTCCAAATGCATCTATATGGATTCCCTTCAACAGGTTCTAATTCTGTTCCTATAAAACAGTAAAAGAAATAAAGTTTAAAATGAGATCTTCAACAATTTCCAAAAGCAAAAGCCATACTTCACAAAATTGCTATTTAGAGTTAAATATATCCCAACTCTCAGAATAAAGTCTATTAAAATACCTCCATTAACGTTGGGGTCATGATAGAGTTTCCAGCCTTCAAGCGTTGCAGCTCTCCATGCCTGGCCACAGCGTTTGCAGAGTCGCTGTGCCTTTAGAAACAAGAAAAAGAGCAGTTGGCCATATAACCAATGCAGTACCAAAGAAATACGCGTGCCTTGTAGAAAAATATAAGTGATTTAAGAAAGCATTAGATAACTTATGGCACAGATGTCAAAAGACGGTGTAGACAAATTAGTAATGACCTTTTACTTTACCCATATGCATGTCTTTCTGTGGTCCCTCCCTATCTTTCTTGCCCTAATAATCCCTTTGCTCTTTGAATTTGGGCTCACCACTAGATGCTCATGGTGGCCACAAGCATTTAATTCTGCTAAAGACAAATGGGTTAAAAAGGCTGATGACCCCTGATTTATGTAAAAACAGTTAGTCTCTATAATGACAGGGGTGCTACTGCTCATTCAGGCCATAAACATGGTATGTCTTTATGTTAAATGTGACCAATCAGATGCACCTATGTACCACTGAGATAAGTCCAGAATCTCTTCAGGAACCATGTCTCTCCCATTTAGTTCACATGGTTTGAGTAGATCATATGATTCCACCTCTGAACTCACCCATTAGGCATGTGATCTAACAAGAATCACTCCTAGGACTCTTGCCAGAGATACTGGGAAAGAGACATTCCTTTTGCTGGGGTTGCTCGCTTGCAGGAAGATATAAGGATAGAGCTGCTAGTGGCTGTTACTGACACAAATGGCTTCTTGAGAATGAAGTCACTGAGAGGACGGCAGAGTCAAGAGCCTGGACAGTATCTAATGACATCTTCTGTATCCCTGGATCCTGCCAGATATAATCCCCTATACGTCTCTGTTTCAGGAACCAATCAATTCCCTGCATGTAAGTAATTTGAGTTAAGTTTCTGTCATTTGAAACTACAGAATCTGATTACTACAATCAGTTAAAAAGCATCATACTCGAAACATATTTTGAATTTATGGCTCATAAAAGTTATAAAAGCTATAATTAAAGCTATAATGTAGCAACATGGAAAAATATTTTTAAAATATTTGATATGTTATCTAAAAAAAGGCAGGACAAAATCTGATCGCAGAATCTTAAAAACATTTTTCTAAGTAAAATTAGCCAGACACAAATGAGCAAATATTATATGATTCCACTTACATCATAGCTAGAATAGGCAAATTCACAGAGACAGCAAGTAGACTGGGTTACCAAATACTGAGGGAAAGGGAAAAGGGGAAATTATTGCATAACAATTACAGAGTTTCTGTTTGGAGTGATGAAAAAGTTTTAGAAACAGACAGTGGTAATGACTGCACAACACTATGAAAGTACTTGATGCCACTGAAATTAACATTTAGAAATGGTCAAAATGACAAATTTTGTTATATATCTTTTATCATAATGAAAAAATCAATAATGCAATATACCAAAAAACTATTGAGTTATTCACTTGAAGTAGGTGAATAGTACAATATTTAAATTATATCTCCGTAAAGATTTAAAAAAAAAAAAACTGGAGGTATACTATGTTTACAATTATAAAAACAGGTAAGAAAGAAAAAGGGTTGTAAGTAAATTTTTATTTAAAATCTCACTATCTGTGATTTTGCAAAGGTAGTAGGACCTTAAAAGTTTTTGTTTTTCAAGCCTTTCAGTAATGTGATTATATTTTTGTTTTCTGTTGTCAAAAATACATCTCATTTGCCATTGTGACTCCTAATATCCTGCACATAACTTGGCACAGTGGCTGGGCCTTAAATATTTTCTGAATAAATGAATATATGTTACTTCTTTTCTTAATTAAAAAATAAGAATGATGTTTAATAATCCAAGGGTTACTACTATAAGAAATTATTTAATATATGCTGGTGGTTTGTAACAGAGAAGAACAAATAACACTTTGAACTAACATATTTCTATCTAAAGAACATCATCTAGAGTACAGCAAAACAGGTACAACATAATATCTGATGCTTGAAGCACATATGCATCAGACTGTCTCATTTAAAGGAGCCCACAAAACCATTCAGTAAGCTGTGTAATTAGATACTTCACATCCTACATGCAAGATCTTAATTATCACAAAGGAGGTTACATTTTAAAGAGGTGAGTTAAAAGGAAGAAGTTTGAGGGCATCATAGTCTTCAAATGCTGCTGCTGCTGTGTCACCTCAGTCGTGTCCGACTCTGTGCGACCCCATAGATGGCAGCCCACCAGGCTCTGCCGTCCCTGGGTACACAGTGTCAACTAGAAGGGCAATCAGGGTCACATTTATTAACTTTTAAAAATCCAAACTAGAAATAATGAGGCTATGCCTAGAGTACACGGTACAAATATGGGAAGCCAAAGCTTTACTTCTTATAAAGAATTTTCTACCAGAGATATGCAAACTAAAGTGCACTGCTTTCTGAAACAATGTGTTCTTTATCACTGAAAATGTTAGGAGTTAGACCCAGAAATACTGTGAAAATCATTAATGCACTGAGGTATAAGTATACTAAGTGGTCACAAAGATCCCTTCTAACTTACAGTCCGTGACTTTTTGACATGGGAAAAGTAGGGTATGTATCATTTACCTCTTCTGTCATTCCAGCACGAATTAGAGTGAAAAGATATTTGAGTAATCTGACTTCATCTTCTCTATCCAGATCATCAAGTGGCATCTTCTGTCTTATGGGAGCATCAGGGTCCTACAAAAATTAATTAATCAACTATAAATTCTTTATATGCATATATAATTTAAACATCATTGAGACATGATAGACGTCTCCTGAGTTTATATACTGAAATAAACTAATTTAATTTAGTTAGGTAACAAAGGGAATGAAAAAGTCGTAAGTGTTCCAAATAGACATAATTGTCTGCTGCCCATTCAAAACAGACTCCACCGGTCCACAAAGCTGCATGCCTTAGTCAGGCAAGGCAGAGATATCACTAGCCCAGCCCAGAAACTCTAGATATTCTACTTATAATTTAAGTAGACTTGAACTCTACCCTGCTGTAGCAACTATATGGCCAAGTTAATCCTAAGTAGAACTAGGCCTAGATGGAGAATGAGCAGAGAAATTCCAGGAATCACAATGCAGGCTGTGACTATAAGGTGCATAGCTGGTTCTTTCTGAGAATGTATGAGAAAAGAGCTCAGTATGGGATTAAAACTACATAAAAATAAATCCATGTCTAACAAAAGAAATTTTAAAATAGATTTGTGATAAATATCTCTACCCTCCAACAGTTATTCCTAACTATCTTTCACGAATAGAAAGAAATGTGCATTTAAACACTAGGGATAACACTGCCTCACTTTTGTGGCAAAGAGCACACATGATCTACATGATGAATTTCAGATGAAAAGCTATATTAATGTGACTTAAAGGGAGGAAGTAATTCTTATTCCAAATGTTACTGAGTAATATGAGTATCAGTTCAAAAAATGGAATGCATAATAGGTCAATTGGCTAGTTCCACAAATATTTTTGCAGATATAATCATTCAATTTTGGAAGATGATTTCTTTCTGACAAAAGGAAATCACTTTTCAGAAGTTAAGGATAAATGCTTTTTAGTTGTTTGTTGTGGGATAATTTTGCTACAATTTATTACAAGCACTGTCAGTAGTTTCCAAATAATTTTCATCAAAACGCGCTTTTGTCACAAAATAGAGCTTTAACCATTTTTTCAGTTCTTACTTACTTCTCTCACTCTTCACTATAAACTTTTAGTTCACATTTCTCCACCTATCACAAAACTCTGTTTCGTCATTTCAACAATTATTAGACTCTCATTTTTTTCAAATCCACTGTTACTCCCATTACTCATATCCTAGAATAACTTTTTTCTAACCTCAAGCTAATTCACAAAGCTATATTTTCTCTCCCTGCTTTCTACATAGAAGAACCTTCAAAGGTCACCATCTTATAGTTAAAAGAGTTAAACCTTGCTATAAGGTCAAAATTAATTTATTTTAATGCTGGCAAATCAGGAATACTTTCTACACTCTCTTTTACAATTTACAATCCACAGGCCACAGATGGGCTCAATACATGCCATTAAATTCAAATGCAACTTAGTACTTTTTTTAAGAGTTAAACAGTATATGCAGTCCTTCAGAAATCTAAAACAAGGATCCAAGAGAAGAAAATTCTCAGTCTTTAAGAAAATCACTTAACTTTGAGGGCAACTTTCATTTCAAAGAACACTTACCAATTCAGTGACAAGAGGACGGACACTTCCTATATAAGAAGACAGCTGCCGCTGTTTCAAGGTATGCAGAGTATTTTCCCTGAAAATATATGTACAACTTTTTAGAAGAACAATTTGTATCCGTCTACTTAAAAGAATCAAGTCACAGTAAGAGTACCAACTCAGAAAAAACATGCAAAACACTAAATACAAAAGGGCATTTTAGCTCAGATGACTAACAATGTTGAACATTTTTTCATGACTTATTGACCATTTATTTATCTGCTTTTGTAAGGTGTCTGTTCAGATCTTTGTCTTTTTTATTGGGTTATCTGTTTGTTACAAGTTGGAGTTGTTTATGAACTACAGGTTCTTTATGTTTCTTCTAGTGTGTGGCTTGCCACCAACTCATTTTCTCAATTATGTCTTTTAATAAGAAGTTTTAAATTTTGGTCAAGTCAAATCACTCTTTTCCCATTACTGCTTTCTGTGACAATCACTTATTCTCCAAGTCACCAAAATGTCCTCTTATATTTTCCTCTAAAAAGCTTTAGGTTTTAACTTTTACAACTGGGATTATGATCCATCTTGAATTAACTATTAGGTACAGTGCAAAGGGGGCTTCCCAGGTGGTGCTAATGGTAAAGAACCCACCTGGCAACACAGGTTAGACCTAACAGATGCAGGTTCGATCTTGGGTCAGGAAGATCCCCTGGAGGAGGGCACAACAAGCCACTCCCGTATTCTTGACTGGAGAATGCCATGGACAGAGAAGCCTGGCAGGCTACAGTCCACAGGGTCATAGTCAGACACGACTGAAGCGACTTAGCACGCACACATGGTACAAGGGAGGTATCCAGCTTAATCTCTGTTCACACAGATATGCAGTTTTCTCTGTATAGTTTGTGCAAAGAACATTTCTTTCCCTCTTGGGCTGCTTCGATGCCTTATTAAAAATCAAATGACCATGTATGTGTGGCTTTGTTTCAAGATTCTCTATTCGCTTTTATTGATTGGAAAAAAAAGAGGAGACCAACAGGTAAAAACTTGCAAAAATCTTAACAGATATTTTAACTTAAATTTTTTTTTTCTGGGGCTTCTCTGGTGGCCCAGTGGCTAAGACTTCACACTCTCAAAGCAGGGGGCTGCCTGGGTTCGATCCATGGTCATGGAACTAGATTCCACATGCCACACAGTTAAACAAGCATTTTTTAAATTTTTTCTGAAAATGGAAATTTCTTTCAGAAAAATCAACACTAATCAAGATTTAAGATTTAAAAACAAATGTATTTGGTAGCATTAATTTTCTAGTTAAGCAGAAAAAAATTGATTTGCAGACTTTACACACATTACTGAATTCAAAGGCAAACTAAACTTTTCTCTTTTTTATATAAAAAATTTTATTGGAGCATAGTTGCTTTACAATACTGTATGAGTTTCTGCTGTAAAGCAAAGTAAATCAGCTATATGTGTACATATATTCCCTCTTTTTTGAGTTCCTTCCCATTTAGTGAACTTTTTAACTCTTGAAATAAATTGTCCCTTTAACCTGGGGGTTGCTTTCTGGTTTCAAGGTTTTAACAATAAACTAGAAGCACTGCAGAATGTAGGGAAAAGGGGAAAAAAATACACACATAGGTACCTAGAAACACGGTAGAATTTTCTTGATGATCGAACTATGATTATTAAGAAAATATAACTAGTGAATGCTTGATAACATGATCATGTCATTCTTTTATTCTCGAGGCTTCCTATCACATTTAGGATAAAGTTCCAAACCCTTAGCTCGACTACCTGTCAAAGTCCTATATTAGCTGGCTCTCTTCAATCTCATTAACTACTATTCTTTTTCTTTGCTGTGTTCACACTGGCCTTCATGTGCAAATACTTTACCTTCTTAAAGTCTCTGCAGTTCCTGCTGTTGCCCAGAGCACTTGTCATTCAAGTTTTGCATGCCTGACCTCCTTTATTTCTTAAAGCCTCTTACTCTTACTAAACTTATTTCCCTAGAGAGGCTTTCCTTGGTCACCTCTTCTATTTAAAGTAACTCCCATTATTATCCTCTATCCATCAACTCTTGATTCCTTTTTCTTTCAAAGCTATTAACACCTAACAGGATATATTTATTTGCTGTCTAACTCTTACACAATTATAAATCCCATAAAGGCAGGGCTTTTATCTGTTTTGCTCACAGACCGAATTCAGCAAGAACTGAATAAATGTTTGTTGAAAGATGAATAAACAAAATCAACATTAAGTGACTTCAGGAATAAAAGTTTAGTGACTTACCAATATACTGATTTTGCATAAAATTCAATATTATCGGAAAAATCTCCAATCTCATCTTTGGCAATGCTTTCTAACCAATCTACCACCAGCTAGGGAAGGGAGTAAAAAAAACAGCATTAACTATAAATTTTGTTAAGGATTTTATTTGACGTAGTACCACTCCTACAATTAAAAAAAAAAAAAAGGTTTCTTATTCAAAAAATACCAAGTAACAATTTTTCCTACCACTATTTTTACTTTTTAAAGATGTATAAATATTATAGAGGAATGATACAGTTTTTAACAGGCTATTCCTATAAATGCTAGGGCTATTATTTGAAAACCAAAAACCAAGGTGCTTACTTCCTTTTAATTATAAATTAAAAGATGAAAAAGAAAAAAATTTAAGGAAAAAGTTTCAAATCTAAAAAGCTTCATTTTTAAAATGTCATTTACTTTTTCTCCATATTTCACCCCCAAAATGTAAAACTCTGGTCATACCTGACTTTGTCGGACAAGTGAATCTCTCTGAAACAATGCTTCCACAACTGCTTTTTCACTGGCATTAAGAGCCTATTTAAAAAATTTGATGGAAAAAAAGGAAAGAAGATGCTCAAGGAACATTATCTCAACAAAACGGTAAAAGAGAATCTGAAATAAGTATATTTCATCACCCATAACTATTTTAAGATAGCAAATCTGTATATTCACCTTTGAAAATTTTTTATAAATAAATTTCAAACTGCTACATCAACGAGCAGCTACTCTTACTGGACATTTTAATTCTTGGTTATACTTAAAATTTTTAAGTTCTATTTCTCCAGAGATGTTATTCTTCACTAAAACAAAATCATTCTTATCAAAAGTCAAGCACAAGAAAGGAATACCTGCTATCATTGATATAACTGTACAGGAGTTCTCAGTCCATGATATAAGGCAAGTAAGAGGAATAACAGACTATGGACTTCCTTGGGGGTACAGTGGGTAGGAATCTTCCTGAGAATGCAGGAAACATGGGTTTGATCCCTGGTCCAGGAAGATTCCACATGCTGTGGAGCAACTAAGCCCATGTGCCACAACTATTAAGCCTGAGCACTAGAGCTCCCATGCTGCAACCACTGAGCCCGTGTACCCCAAATACTGAAGCCCACTCGCCTACAGCCCGTGCTCCACAAAAGAAGCTACAGCAATGAGAAGCCCATGAACTGCAACCAAGAGTAGCCCTTGCTCGCTGCAACTAGAGAAAGCCCACGCACAGAAAGGAAGACCCAGTACAGTCAAAAAAAAAATTAAAAAATAAAAATAAAGAGTAAAACTTTCCTTAAAAATATAACAGAATAGGATTAAAAGAAATTTATTATTGTAGATGATTTTTGCCAACAGGGAAAACTCAATAAAATCAAATTTAAAACTTACTGGAGCTAATGAGAGGTCCAAAAGATGATCAAATATGAACTTTACATGGAAATCATTATTTGGTGGCAATAATTAATTAGAAAATGTAATAGGAAGGAAAGTCATTCTCAACAGGATTAATGTAAATCCTTTATAAATGACTTTTATGAAGAGCACAAATCTATATAATCTATAAAAGATCTAAATAATTAGAGATGCCATATTCATGAATAGGAAAATTCAACATAGTAAAGATGTCAGGTCTTCCCAAATTAATATACAGATTCAATATTATTTCAATAAATTTCCCAAAAGGACTTTTAAAACAGGAAATGATTAAGTTTATCTGGGAAAATGTGTGCAAAAATAAGCCAAAATGTTTTTTAAAATGAAGAGAAGACTTACCTCACAAAATATCAAAACTGCTGAGCTAGAGTGACTCAGTTGTGTAGTACTGGTTTTCAAATAAAGCAATCAAAACAAAAAAGATCTATGTATAAATATGATACGGCTTCCCTGGTAGCTCAGCTGGTAAAGAATTCGCCTGCAATACAGGAGACCCCAGTTCGATTCCTGGGTCGGGAAGATCCACTGGAGAAGGGATAGGCTACCCACTCCAGTATTCTTGGGCTTCCCTGGTGGCTCAGCTGGTAAAGAATCCACCTGCAACGCAGGAGATCTGGGTTTGATCCGGGATTGGGAAGATCCTCTGGAGAAAGGAACAGCTACCCACTCCAGTATTCTAGCCTGGAGAATTCCATGGACTGTATAGACCATGGGGTCACAAAGAGTCAGACACGACTGAGCAATTTTCACTTTCGTAAATATGATAAAGGGTGTCAGGATAAATGGATATCCATTGGGAAAAAGTTAAATCTCTTGCTCCCTTCACAAACAATCCGGATGAATTAACTTATTGTATAGGAAAAAAAACCTACATATAGAAGAAAACATTGAGAATAATTTTCATATGGGTAAGAAAGGCCTTCCTTAATAAGATACAGTGAATGATAAAGGAAAGCATGACGGATGTTGATCAGTTAAAGATGGAAATGCCTGCTTGACAAAGACCCCTGAAACAAAGCTGAAAGACAAGTGACAGAAAGACTACCGTTACCATGTTGAGGAAAGAAAAAGAAAATAATGAACAGACAAGTGAGCAAAGAATAGAATTCATACAATATAAATACTTAAGAATGAAAACACTCCATCTTATTAATGATTAACGATATGCATATTAAAATGAGGTACTTCCCCTCCAACTGGCAAAATCAAATGATTGAGAGCCAACATTTTCACATACTGTGACAGTTCGAACTAGTACATTTCATTAGGAAGGCAACACGACAATCTCTCAAACTTTGTCCCAACAATTTCACTTCCAGAAATACAGGAAATCCTCGAATATGTAGGTAAGTGTGAATGTTCATTGCACTGATTATTATAATAAAAATACTGGGAACAATTTAAGTATATCCAGTAGAATGTCTGAAAAAAATTATGGTACATTTATACTTTAGCATACTATGGAAAAATAAGGTAAACTTACATGAATTGACATGAAAAAAACTAAAAAATATTGATGAATAATAAAAATTCTCAGTGGACTTTCCTGGGGGATGAGAATCCGCCTGCCAATGCAGGGGACACAGGTTAAATCCAGGAAGATTCCACATGCCACAGGGAAACTAAGCCCCTGAGCCGCCACTACTGAGCCTGTGGACTACAACTACTGAAGCCCACGCGCTCAGAACATGTGCTTCTCAACAAGAAAAGTGACCACAGTGAGAAGCCTGCTCACCGAAACTAGAGAGAGCCCACACAAAGCAATGAAGACCCCGTGCTGCCAAAAATACAACAATTTTTTTTAAAAAAATTTAAATTAAAAAAAAAAAAAAACTATATGGTAAAAAAGAAAAAAAAAATGAGAACCCTCCCCCCAACCAGCCCGCCCAAACCATCCCTGCCAAACAAAAGCCAGGGAGACTAGACAAAAGTTACTGCCATAATTCCTAAGAAAAATGATGAAAGTTTTGGCTTAAGTGGTGGCAACAGAAACAAGTTGTGAGATCAGGTGCAACAGAAAAGACAGAGTCAGCAAAGCCTGATACACAATATGCAGTTGTTTCTGAGATGAGGCAGAGACCAGTCTAGACCCTGGCTACTCAAAGTGCAGTTTACAGACCAGCTACACCAGCACCATCTGGGAGCTTGTTAAAAATGCAGACTCGTAGGCTCATCCCAGGCCTACCTAATCAGAATCTGCATGTGAACAAGATCCCCAGGTGACTGACGTGCACAGCAAAGTTTGAGAAGTGCTGGCTTAGGGAATGTTCATAGGTCATGCTGCTATCCACTGAAAAACAAGAGTGAGTTTGATTTTTGACAGGTTGGAGTTATGGTACTTGAAAATCATTTTGCTTTAAAAGAAAAAAAGAAATACATTTGACTCTGGAACAATGTAAGGGTTAGTCAGGGTTATCGATTCTCCTTGTACTTGAAAATCCAAATATAATTTTACAGTTGGTTCTCCATACTGCTGGTTCCTCTGTATTGGATGTTCTGCACCTGAGAATTCAACCAACTGCAGACTGTGTAATACTGTAGTATGCATTTAGTGGGGAAAAAAAAACAATCTGCATATTAAGTGGACCCATGTTGTTCAAGAGTTAACTGTAGAAGGTGCTGACTTCTGAAGAGGGGCAAAGTGGCTAGGTTCCCACAGGTCTGCTGGGAGGTGAAGAAAACTATGAGAAGACGATTTACAGAATGAGACAGAGCCAGGTGACTCATTCCCTTCAGGCTCTATCTTCTCTCTGCTTGGAGTCTCGGCTGCTGCTGCTGCTAAGTCGCTTCAGTCGTGTCCGACTCTGTGCGACCCCACAGATGGCAGCCCACCAGGCTCCCCCGTCCCTGGGATTCTCCAGGCAAGAATACTGGAGTGGGTTGCCATTTCCTTCTCCAGCTTGGAGTCTCTAGGAGAGGACAAAATATATTCAGCACTGCAGGCAAGTCTGCACAATTTAACAACTTGACTAACACCTGGTGTCCATGGGGTTGCAAAGAGTCAGTCACGACTTGGCGACTTAACAACTAATACCTTTACTAGGGACCAGGTCACTGAATCCTGCAACAGCCCACCCAAATTGCACTGAAAAAAAAGCTTCTACTGAATGGCCTAAGAGACAACTCCCTCAAATGTCCTAGAAATTCAATGTTTCAAGTTCAGTGAGACACATCCTTCACTGTCTTAGAGGGTCCTTTGTCTGAAGAAAGGCATTTTCAGAACCCTGTGATTGCTCTTCCCAAGGTTTAACTAAGTATTTCAAAATGACATTCTCAACTCGATCTTAAAAAAACACCCATAAAACTTCTGTGTATATATGTGTATAAAGATGCAAAGAAAATGTCTGGTAGGATACATACTAAATTGTTAGACTGAACAGTACAAAGGATAAAACAGAACTTACATCTTTCATTCTACAGTGTACATCAGTTTTGCTTCTTGTATCCTTTATTTACTTGTAAAATTTTAAAAATGGAAAAACTCTAGATGGAGGGTCAAAGATCAAATTCTACTATTAAAACAATTTAAAATTTTAAGCATTTATAAAGGAAAAAACAATATAAAACTTACAGTAATTGCAAACATACTTTCATCTTCTAATGCAGACTGTATTCGGTCTCTGGGGAAAAACAACACAAAATGAAAAAGCCTTATCTCCAAAGAGTAAATGAAATCACCATTAAGCTAATACATGCACAGACCTGCATTCCATCTGGTGTAACTCAGCCAACAAGCTTTAAAAACAAGAATCAAGTAGTAAATCCCTTCTGACTCTAATATTGACAAAAATAGTATTTACTAAAAATAAACACAATAAAGTCTTTGATGGCCACCTGCTAATGCATAAACTTAACTTTTCAATGTAACATTTTCACATGGCCAAAATGAAAAAATACGATTTTTGAGGTATTCTCAATGGGATGAGAAAGCAACAGATGAGAGCCAAAACCAAGGAACATCTAAGAAAAATTTGGTTAACTCCTCTCAGACTTCTACATTACATAAAGTGTATCTGTTAGTTTCTTCCTTAATCTATCTTCTTCTAAATAGTGCTGAGTTTTTAACACTTTCCTTAAATCTTTACAAATATCCAATTTTTGGTAGTTACCAACTTTATGATTTAATATTCCCCTCTTTCCTCCTAACTCACCTCTGACAACTAAAGGCATTAGACATGATAAGCATCATAAAATGGCAGAACCTATTTCCAAACACACCTCCCTCTAACTTCCAAGTTAATCGCCAGTTTATTTCTGAGTCCTTCACAACTTTACCTATACAAAGAAGCCAGCAGCCTCCATGTGACCATCTCCTGTTGAAGAAGCCAGAGCATACTGGCTGTTTTTGAAAACTTCTGAAGTCCAGGTGTTGCTCGGCTCACTATTTTATTCAGTATATTTACCTGAATTAAAAATACAAATGTAAAGAGGTTTTCTATAATTTTGAGTCACAACTTTGTATTCTTCAAGTACACAGTGCCAAAAGTACATATTTACATTACAGATTTTTCCTATTGTCTTTTTTAATTAAATGTAATATAACATTCCCACTAGAAAGGGCCTTAATTTGAAGTAAGGTGTGTCTAGGTGAGTGTGTATGTAAAAGTTTAATATACTCTAGAGTTCAGATTCAACAGTAACAGCCATGAGTACATTTTTCTCCCTGTAGATCAACCCAGAAGATAGCTATATCTAACCTATGCCTGGTAAAATTATGTATCATGAACTGACAGAGCAGAATGAACATTAAAAATAAGATACTTTCAAATCGTCTGAAAAATTTATACCATATACAAAAAATTAAGAAAAATTTTTCTAAGACTCGTACAAAAACACTCTTTTTTTTTTTTTTGTCAAAACTTAACCAAAATCCCTCCTTGTTGTAAAACACCAGTTCTTTACCACTTAAGGACTTTCTATGAAAGTCTAATGAAACATACAGATATTCTCCACAAACACACACCAAATTACTTAAAAGATTTAAGAACCCAGGGTAAAGGAAATTCTTCTCAAAGGTTGTGAAAATTACCTTTTATCAAGGGCAATTAAGAAACAGGATTGGTCTCATTAGAAAATGAAGAAAAACCACCGAAACAACACCCACCCTTTAAAATGGATACACAAAGTAATGTTTCTGTATTAAGGTCAGTGTTTATTAAAAGTATTATCTGTACTTCTCATTCCTTTAATAAATCCGATATTGGAATCCTAACTCCAGTGATTCACTAGGTGGTTATTATTGCTTTCGTTATACAACGAAGCTATTGATTTTATAATGGAACAATTCAGAATCTGATTATTGAAATAACATTCAGTTCAGTCACTCATTCATGTCCGACTCTTTGCGACCCCATGGACTGCAGCATGCCAGGCCTCCTTGTCCATCACCAACTCGGAGTTTACTCAAACTCAGGTCCATTGAGTCGGTGATGCCATCCAACCATCTCATCCTGTCATCCCGTTCTCCTCCCGCCTTAAGTCTTTCCCAGCATCAGGCTCTTTTACAATGAGCCAGCTCTTTGCATCAGGTAGCCAAAGTATTGGAGTTTCAACTTCAACATCAGTCCTTCCAAAGAATACCCAGGACTGATCTTTAGGATGAACTGGTTGGACGTCCTTGCAGTCCAAGGGACTCTCAAGAGTCTTCCCCAACACCACAGTTCAAAAGCATCAATTCTTCGGCGCTCAGCTTTCTTCACCATCCAACTCTCACATCCATACATGACTACTGGAAAAACCATAGCCTTGACTAGACGGACCTTTGTTGGCAAAGTGTCTCTACTTTTTACTATGCTGTCTAGGTTGGTCATAGTTTTTCTTCCAAGGAGTAAGCGTCTTTTAATTTCATGGCTGCAGTCACCATCTGCAGTGATTCTGGAGCCCAAGAAAATAAAGTCTCCAACTGTTTCCCCATCTATTTGCCATGAAGTGATGGGACCAGAGGCCATGATCTGACTTTTCTGAACGTTGAGCTTTAAGCCAACTTTTTCACCCTCCTCTTTCACTTTCATCAAGAGGCTCTTTAGTTCTTCTTCACTTTCTGCCATAAGGGTGGTGTCATCTGCATATCTGAGGTTATTGATATTTCTCCCGGCAATCCTGATTCCAGCTTGTGCTTCATCCAGCCCAGCGTTTCTCATCACGTACTCTGCATATAAGCTGAATAAGCAGGGTGACAATATACAGCCTTGATGTACTCCTTTTCCTATTTGGAACCAGTCTGTTGTTCCATGTCCAGTTCTAATTGTTGCTTCCTGACCTGCATACAGGATTCACAAGAGGCAGGTCAGGTGGTCTGGTATGCCCATCTCTTTCAGAATTTTCCACAGTTTATTGTGATCCACACAAAGGCTTTGGCTTAGTCAATAAATCAGAAACAGATGTTTTCCTGGAACTCTCTTGCTTTTTCAATGATCCAGTGGATGTTGGCAATTTGATCTCTGGTTCCTCTGCCTTTTCTAACACCAGCTTGAACATCTCAAAGTTCATGGTTCATGTACTGTTGAAGCCTGGCTTGTAGAATTTTGAGCATTACTTTACTAGCATGTGAGATGAGTGCAATTGTGCAGTAGTTTGAGCATTCTTTGGCATTGCCTTTCTTTGGGATTGGAATGAAAACTGACCTTTTCCAGTCCTGTGGCCACTGCTGAGTTTTCCAAATTGGCTGGCATATTGAGTGCAGCACTTTCACAGCATCCTCTTTTAGGATCTTAAATAGCTCAACTGGAATTCCATCACCTCCACTAGCTTTGTTCGTAGTGATGCTTCCTAAGGCCCACTTGACTTCACATTCCATGATGTCTGGCTCTAGGTTAGTGATCACATCATCATGATTATCTGGGTCGCAAAGATCTTTTTTATACAGTTCTTCTGTGTATTCTTGCCACCTCTTAATATCTTCTGCTTCAGTTAGGTCCATACCATTTCTGCCCTTTATTGTGCTCATCTCTGCATGAAATGTTCCTTTGGTATCTCTAATTTTCTTGAAGAGATCTCTAGTCTTTCCCATTCTATTGTTTTCCTCTATTTCTTTGCACTGATCACTGAGGAAGGCTTTCTTATCTCTCCTTGCTATCCGTTGGAACTCGGCTTTGGAACCCATTCAAATGGGTATATCTTTCCTTTTCTCCTTTGCTTTTGGCTTCTCTTCTTTTCATAGCTGTTTGTAAGGCCTCCTCAGACAGCCATTTTGCTGTTTTGCATTTCTTTTTCTTTGGGATGGTCTTGATCCCTGCCTCCTGTACAATGTCATGAACCTCCATCCATAGTTCATCAGACACTCTATCTAGCATATCTAGCCCCTTAAATCTTTGTCACTTCCACTGTATAATCATAAGGGATTTGATTCAGGTCATACCTGAATGGTCTAGTGGTTTTCCCTTTTTCCCTACTTTCTTCAATTTAAGTCTGAATTTGGCAATAAGGAGTTCATGATCTAAGCCACAGTCAGTTCCCGGTCTTGTTTTTGCTGACTGTATAGAGCTTCTCCATCTTTGGCTGCAAAGAATATAATCAATCTTACTTCAATGTTGACCATCTGGTGATATCCATGTGTAGAGTCTTCTCTTGTGTTGTTGGAAAGAGGGTGTTTGCTATGGCCAGTGTGTTCTCTTGGCAAAACTCTTATTAGCCTTTGCCCTGCTTCATTCTGTACTCCAAGACCAATTTTTACTCCACGTGTTTCTTGACTTAAATGCTCAAAAAAGGTTGGCTATTACTATTATTTCAATTATTCTTGAAGCCGCTTTCCTTTTCTTAAAGATAGACAACTTTTTGAGCAGTTTTAGATTCATAGCAAAACTGAATAAAGTACAGCGAGCGCTCATTACTTTTTGCCCCCATATAAACAGACTCTTACCCCCCACTATCAATATCCAGTTACCCCCCACTATCAATATCCAGTACGAAGTGGTACATCTGTTACAATCAATACAACTACATTGACATGTCATTATTACCCAATGTCCTTAATTTACAGAAGGGTTCACTCTTGGTGCTGTACATTCTATGGGTTTTGACAAATGTATAATGATGTACCCATCATGTAATATCATTATAATGTGCTCAGTCTCGTACAACTCTTTGCATTCCAATGGACTGTAGCCCACCAGGCTCCTCTATCCCTGGAATTTTCCAGGCAAGAATACTGGAATGGGTTACCATCTCCTACAAATCCTACTTCTACTCATTAAATATCACTCCCCTAAAAATCTACTGCGCATCACTTTCTATCCTTATCTCTCCTTGAACTCTGGCAACTGCTGATCTTTTTAATCTCTTTAAGTTTTCCCTTTTCCAGAATATCATACAGTTGGAATCATGCCATATGTACCTTTGCATATCAGCTTCTTTCACTTAGTGATATACATTCAGGGTCCATCCTCAACTCTTTATGGCTTGATAGCTCATTACTTTTTTTTTTTTTTTTTTTTTTTTTATTTTTTTTTTTTATGGAGGAACTCACCTCAAATACATTTTATTTCTTAATTCTTACTAAGTAATATCATATTTCCAAAATAGTTAGATTCCAAGTCCATGTAATCTTGTTCAGGGTCACAAAGTAAAATGAAAGTGTTTGCAATCACTTTTACAAAACAGCAAAACTCTTGTTCTTGAACTGGGTAAGCACAAACACACTGTGATCAACGTTATCGACATGGTTAGACACTGAAGCTCATTAAGCCTTCTAGTAAAAGGAATAACATTTGAAAAATTCCTAAAGGAAACAGAAGTGAATCTCCATGTCATTGTAGAGAACAGGAAGCCAAAGATGCTATACACCAGTTCCCCCAAGTGGCCCAGGCTGTCACCACTGAGAAGGCTGAATGCTCCCTCTTATTACTCAGCCATTAAAAAAAATACATTTGAATCGGTTCTACTGAGATGGATGAAACTGGAGCCCATTATACAGAGTGAAGTAAGCCAGAAAGAAAAACAACAATACAGTATACTAATGCATATATATGGAATTTGAAAGATGGTAACGATAACCCTATATGCGAGACAGAATAAGAGACACAGATGCATGGAACAATTTTATGGACTCTGAGGGAGAAGGTGAGGGTGGGACGTTCTGGGAGAATAGCATTGAAACATGTATATTATCATATGTGAAACAGAACACCATTCCATGTTCGATGCATGTGACAAGGGCTCAGGGCCGGGGCAATGGGATGACCCAGAAGGATGGGATGGGGAGGGAGGTGGGTGGGGGGTCCAGGAAGGGGAACACATGTAAACCCATGGCTGATTCATGTAAATGTATGGCAAAAACTATTACAATATTGCAAAGTAATTAGCCCCCAACTAAAACAAATAAATTTATAAAAAAAAAAAAAACAAAAAACACAGAGGGAAGGATCAGCCTCCCTTCCTGTCCCCAGGACAAGCTGCTGGACGTGGGCCTGAAAGGAGCCTGGCTGCTGCTCTGGCTCAGGGCCCCTCTTCCTCCTCCCTCACAACTCTGCAGAACGGGGTGGGAAGAGCCAGGGACCCCTCCTATTGACCCTGCGCAGATAGTCCTTGACTTGCTGCTTGCTGGTCTCTGCATAGGCCCGGGGACCCCACAGGAACTCGTAGCGAGCAGGGTGGCTGTAAGGCACCTGACGGTACTGCAGGTACCCCTCCCGCACCCACACTTGGGTCAGCAGCTCCTTGGGCTCCCCATAGATGTCGTGATCTATTCCAGCAAATACCGCCATCCTGCTGAGTGCTTCCCAGACCTTCTCCTCGGAGACCCGGTCCCCCGCTAGGACAATCAGGCTCAGGGTCTTCACCAGGAGGCCAGCCTTTGGTTTGCTCTGCCCATCCCTCTGCATCTCATTGAGGGTGAGGCCCAGGGTGGGGACCATGACATAGATGTGCTCTCTGGGGTCTACCTCTTTCACATCCAGACCAAAGACCAGCTGCAGGCACTGCGTGGCTTTACGGAAGACCACTGGGAAGTGGGCCTGGTTATCCCTGAGGACCGTATTCAGCATTTCAGCCTGGAAAATCGGCTCCTTGGTGCCATACTTGAGGAGCAGGAACTGCAGTAGTTCGCCCGCCATCACAATCAGAGCCTGCTTGAACAAGATCTCTGCATCCACGGCGGCAGAGGAAGATGAGACTGGAGGGAGGGAGGCCAGAGAGGTTGAGGCATCCTCCGCCTCAGCCCCCAGGAGCTGCGCCTCCACTGGGCCCTGGGCCCGGATTTGGCCCTGAAGGTCTTCCTCAGGAGTGCAGAGCTCATTCGTCGGGACCACGGGCATGATGTCAGGGGTCTTGTGCCCAGTGGGGGTGTGGCAGGGGGAAAATGGAGACCACCGACTGGTCTTCCTTGAGGGCTGCTCTTGGACGTTACAGGTGCACTCCTCCTTGGTGGTCAGTCCCCTTGACTTGTGTCACTCCTGTGACCTCAGGACACAGGCCTCAGACCTCCACCTTCGCCTCCTGGTTCCTGGATCCTCTGAGACAAATGGAGGGGGCACCTCGGGGGTAGACTGTGGCACAGACCTAGGCCTTCTGTGCTTGCCTCCGGTCAGGACCTGGGATTCTCGCCTGATAGCTCATTACTTTTAACAGCTGTGTAATAGTCCACAGACTGGATGAATCAGTTGATTTACCCATTCTCTTACTAAAGGACATCTTGATTCCTTCCAAATTCAGGTTATCATAAATAAAGCTGCTATAAACATCTATGTGCAAGCTTTTATGTGGACATAAATTTTTTAATCTTTGGGGTAAATGTCAAAGAGTATGAATGTTGGATTATATGGCAAGAGTATATTTACTTTTCTAAGAAACTGAGAGATTATGGTCCAAAGCAGTATCATTTTGCATTCCCAAAAATAACAAATGAGAATTCACGTTCCACATCTTTGTCAGCATTTGGTTTTGTTAGTATTTTAGATTTTGGTCATTCTAACAGGTGTATAGTGGCATCTTGTTTTAATTTGCAACTCCCTAATGACACATGTGTTTTAAAAATTTTTTTTTAATCTTCACTTTATATTGGAGTAGAGTTGATTTACAATGTTGTGTTGATACTAAACATCTTTTCATATATTATTTGCCATCTGCAGATCTTCTCTGATGAGGTGTCTGTTTATATGTTTTGTCTATTTTTTAACTAGATTGTTCATTTTCTTATGGTTGAGTTTTAAGTTCTTTGTATACCTTGGTTTTTCCTTTCTCAAAGTTGCAGAATCCTGTCTATAAAAGAAATACTATAAAGACTCTCAATGTGTAAAAAGTAGATCTGCTCTGGCTGACTTTCTAACTATGCCATGCCTGCTGCTACATCTCTAAGACATCCTCCTTAAATACAGCAAGGAAATTCACAAGCTAATGTTCAGAAAAAACTTGATTACTGAAGTCTGACCAACAGTGAAGAGAAATAACTTACCTGACTACTACAAATATTCTCATACTCTTCTACAAGGTCAAAAACAGTAGTTGAAGAGTGCTTCAAAAAAGATTGCAGGAAATCAGAAAACATACTCATGGATGCTAGAACACAAAAAACAGAAGAGGAACAGACAAATTAAGTGACATACTTCCAAGTCATTCTGTTTGTTTGAAAACTTAAAACATAGCTCGAAATCCTTTTTTGAAACTACTGTGCTTTTAAAAATACATAATTGTGGTAAAATACACGTAACCAAATTTATCATTTTAACCATTTTTAAGTGTTCAGTGGCAGAAAGTACATTCACAGAGCTGTGCCACCATAACCACCATCCGACCACAGAACTCTGCTTTTTGCAAACCTAAAACCCCGGAGAGCCAAGGCAATCCTGAGAAGAACAAAGCTGGAGGCATCTCAATTCCTGATTTCACACTATACAACAAAGGCTAGTATTCAAAACAGTACTGGCATAAAAACAGACATACAAATCAATGGAACAGAACAGAGAATCCAGAAATAAACTCCTACATATATAGTCAAGAAATGTTTGACAAGGGAGCCATGAATACTGAATGGAGAAAGGATAGTTTCTTTAATAAACTGTACCAAGGAAACGGGAAAATCACGTGCAAAAAAGCAAAACTGAATCCCTATCTTACACAACTCATAAAAGTGAACTTGAAATGGATTAAAGACTTAAATAATGACTTTCCTGGTGGTCAAGTGGTTAAGAATCTGCCTGCCACCCCAATGTTCATCGCAGCACTGTTTATAATAGCCAGGACATGGAAGCAACCTAGATGTCCATCAGCAGACGAATGGATAAGGAAGCTGTGGTACATATACACAATGGAATATTACTCAGCCATTAAAAAGAATACATTTGACTCAGTTCTATTGAGATGGATGAAACTGGAGCCCATTATACAGAGTGAAGTAAGCCAGAAAGAAAAACACCAATATAGTATACTAATGCATATATATGGAATTTGAAAGATGGTAACGATAACCCTATACGCGAGACAGAATAAGAGACACAGATGCATAGAACAGTCTTATGGACTCTCTGAGGGAGAAGGTGAGGGTGGGACGTTCTGAGAGAATAGCGTTGAAATATGTATATTATCATATGTGAAACAGAACACCATTCCAGGTTCGATGCATGAGACAAATGCTCAGGGCTGGGGCAATGGGATGACCCAGAGGGATGGGATGGGGAGGGAGGTGGGAGGGGGGTTCAGGATGGGGAACACATGTAAACCCATGGCTGATTCATGTCAATGTATGGCAAAAACCGCTACGATATTGTAAAGTAATTAGCCCCCTAAAATAAATAAATTTATTAAAAAAAAAAAAAAGAAGAATCTGCCTGCCAAAGAAGGGGATAGGGATTCAATCTCTGGTCCGGGAAGAATCCACATGCCTTGGGGCAACTAAGCTTGTGCATCACAGCTACTGAGTCTGTGCTCAGGAGCCCTTATGCTGCAACGATTGAGCCCTTGAGCCCTAGAGCCCATGCTCTGCAACAAGCAAAGCCATCAAAATGAGAAGCCCACGCATCCCAACTAGAGTGGAGCCCCAGTTTCCCACAAATAGAGAAAGCCCATGAGCAGCAATGAAGACCAAGCACAGCCAAAACTTGGGAGAAAAAAAAAAAAAGACTTAAACGAAAACTGAAACAGTATAACACTTAGAAAAAAATATAGGGCAAAAGCTTCTTGACACCTGTCTTGAGAATAATTTTTGGATATGGCACCAAAAGCACAAGCAACAAAAGCAAAAAATCAACAAGTAGGACTATATCAACTATAAAGCTCTGCACAGCAAAAGATACAATCAACAAAGTGAAATGGCGGCCTATGGAATGAGAGCAAATATTTGCAAACCATATATCTGATAAAAAGTTCATCTTCAAAATATATGAAGAATTCCTAAAACTCAAAAACAATACGATTTAAAAATGTGCAGAGGAACTGAACAGACATTTCTCCAAAGATAACATACAAATAGCTAACATGTACATGAAAAGATACTCAACATCACTAATCAGCAGGGAAATACAAATCAAAACCACAGTGACATATCACCACACATCCACAAGAACTATCATCAATCAATAAGACAAGAAATGGCAAGTGTTGGTGAAGAGGCAGAGAAAAGGGAACATTTGTGCACTACTGGTGAGAAAGTAAATTGGTTTAGCCACTATGGCAAACAGTATGAAGGTTTCTTAAAAAATTAAAAATAGAACTACCAAATGATCTAGCAATACCACTTCTGCGTATATATTCAAAGGAAATGAAAACAGGCTAACAAAAACGTCTCTATAGGAACTTCCCTATAGATACAGTGGTACAGTGGATGGGAATCTGCCTGCCAGTGAAGGAGACACAGGTTGATCCCTTGTCTGGGAAGATTCCACATGCTGTGGAGCAACTAAACCCGTGGGCCACAACTACTGAAGCCCATGTACCTACAGCCTGTGCTCCCCAACAAGAGAAGCCGTCACAATGAGCAGCCGTCGCAATGAGAGACCCGTGCATTGCAACGAACAGTAGTCCCAACTCCCTTGCCCCAGCAAGAGAAAGCCTGCACACAGCAATGAAGGCCCAGTGCAACCAAAAATAATAAATAAATAAAAAGAAAAGGCAGCTGTACTCTCATTTTCACTGTGGCATTGTTCACCACAGCCAAGATAGAGAAAAAACCCAGTGTCCATCACCAGATAAACAGAAAAGTGGAGTGTGTGTATACACACACACATATATACAAACATATATATATATAAGCCTGTCCCGGTGACTCAGGGGTAAAGAATCTGCCTGCTGATGCAGGAGATGTGGGTTCGATCAGGAAGATCCCCTGGAGAAAGAAATACTCCACTACTCTTGCCTGGGAAACTGCACAAACAGAGGAACCAGGTAGTCTCTGAGGTCACAGAAAGAGTTGGGCATGACTTAGTGACTAAACAACACATATTAATACATACATAAACACACACACACCACCAGAATATTTTTCAGCCATGAAAAAGTGATCTGTTACTTGCAACATAATAGACCCTGGATAAACCCTGAAGGCATTAAGTAAAATAAATCTAACAGCTAACAGAGACAAATACTGTACTGTATCACTCATGTGGAATCTAAAAAAGCCAAACTCAAAGAACCAGAGCCTGGAACAGTGGTTTCCAGGGTCTCGAGGATAAGGGAATTGTGAGATGTTGGCTAAAGTGTACAAACTTGCAGTGGGAAGATGAGTAAATTCTGAAAATCCAACGCACAGCATTGTTGTAGTCAATAAATCTGCACTATATAATTCAAAGTTGCTAAGAGATGAGATCTTATCACAGAAATGATAATTATATAATGTGAAAGTATCATGGAGGTGTTAGCTAACACTAACAATCATATTACAATATGCAAGTGTATCAAAGCAATATGTCATACACCTTAAACTTACAGAGTTTTATGTCAATTTCAAAAAAAACAAAAAAGAAAGAAAACGAAAAACCCTAACACTGTAACTCTCCATTCTCCCCTGTCCCTAGACCTTTGCAATCATTATTCCACTTTTATGTCTATGAGTTTGACTACTCTAAATGTCTCATATAAGGAAATCATCCAGTATTTGGTCCCTATGCTACTGGCTTATTTCTTCAGGTATAAAGTCCTCAAAGTTCATTCATGGTGTAGCATATGTATGAATTATATCCCACTAAAAAGTATTGATCATACTTTATCCATCAATGGGATTTGGATTCCTTCTATCTTTTGTTCACAGGGCTATGAATGAGGAAATACATATCTCTTTAAAATGTGGTTTTCACTTCTTTTGGAATATACCCAGAGGTAGAACTGCTAAATCATAATGTAATTCTATTTTTAATTTTTTGAGGAACAACCATATTGTTTGCCACAGTGCTACACCATTTCGCATTCCCAGCAACATAGAGGAGTTCCAATTTTCCCATATCCTTGCCAACATTTACCATTTCCTGTTTATTTGGGGATTGTTTTGTTTTTGATAGTAGCCATCTTAATGGGTGTGAGGTGCTGTCTCAATGTGGTTGATTTGCATTTCCTTAACGATTACTACATCCATCCAGTGCTCAGTCGTGTCCGACTCTTTCTGATTCCCTGGCCTACGGCCCACCAGGCTCCTCTGTTCATGGGATTTCCAGGGCAAGAATTCTAGAGTGGTTTGCCATTTCCTTCTCCAGGGCATCTTCCCAACCCAGGGGTTGAATCTCCATCTCCTGTACTGCAGGTGGATTCTTTACCACTTGAGCTATACTAAGCAAATTTTCATGTGCATAATAGCTACTTTTGTATCTTCTTTGGAGAAATATCTATACAAGTTCTCTGTCCACTTTTTAGTTGGATTGTACTGTTGAGTTATAGGAGTTCTTTTTATATTCTGAATATTAATTTTTTGAGATATATGACTTGCAAATATATTCTCACATTCTGTGGCCTTTTCACTCTATTGACTGAAATTTCTGACCCATATTTTGATGTAGTCCAATTTATCTATTTAGTCTTCTGTCACCTACAAGTCTTTTAAGATTCCAAAGATATATTAGTTATTAGTCTGTCAACAATTACTACAAAAACATGAGCCAATTTTAAAACACCTGAGTTATATTTTAAGTACACCATAACAAAGTAGCTAGGAAAGTTATAGCAGATCCTAAAATGACATGCTTTATTCAGGGAAAATATATACATCCTACTATAATACTGTATAATATCTAAGGCCTCAGCTATGGTTTCATACTAAACATGAAATTCTTATATTTTATATATTAAGTACAAAGCATTTTTGAGTTACTCAATATTTGAGTGCTTAGCACTGGCATATACTACAAAGAAGTAGTGGTCACCACAGTATTAAGAGAAGGGTGCTGAAATCAAACTGCTCAGTTTCAAATCCTGGTGCCATCACTTTCTAGCCAGGTGAGCTCAAACAGGTTACTTAATTTTTTTGAGCAGCTGTTCCCTTCCCACAAAAATGAAATAGTTATTGTGTCTATTTAATGGACCATGAAATGAGGTAACGTGCATACAACGGTAAGCATACTGACTAGTACTCATATATGTTAGTCTGTGATGATAAACTGATGAAGAATCTATGTCATAATGTGCAGGCACAAACACACTAAAAGCAAATGTTTTTTCCGAAAAGGTAATGGTAATAACCAGCCTAAAGTCAGAATGGTCACAATAATATTTGAAGAAACAGCATTAGCATTCAGGTCAAAATAAAACATGCCAACAATGTCAGATAAAAATTAAACAAAAAGAGAAGCTCTCTCAACAGCACAAGTTTGGAAAGAACAAAAGCATTAGTGACTAGTCTAATAACCTAACAAGGAGCTATTTACACTGAAAAGATTAAATGGCAAAAGATGCTGCTCCAACTGAGAACTAAGGTGAGGTTCTCAACTTTCTAGAGTTACTACTGGGTTGGGCAAAAATTTCACTGAAAAAACCTAAACAAACTTTTGGCTAACCCATCATCATCAAGTGGCACAGCCATTACCATAACTAATAAGCATAACAAAAAATATTTAATATTCAGGAATAGGAGATAATTTCCCTGATCTTAGTAAAATGAGAAACTACTGTGTTATAAACAAAGCCCAAAGCTATTTTACCAGCTTCTCCAGGATCATCCTCACGTAGCATAACAGCACTGAGGGTAATGTCCTCTGTTACACTGTGGGACTCCGTGTTTGTGAACAGCCCTGCCCGCTGTGATGAGAAAGCAGTGGCCCAGTTACTGTCATCCAGGTTAGTCACCTACAAGATAAAGGAGATATAGAAAAGTAATGTAGTTATTGCCACTGAGTGGATAAAGACTTTAATGCTAGTAACATTTTTTTTAAAACATTTTTTGCTTTTCACTTTTAAAAGATATCCCACATGACTGTTTTGTTAGATATTATGGCTTTGTTTCCTTCTTTGCACTACTCCATACTTTTATGCTCTAGTGAAACTATTAGTCACTCAGTTGTGTCCGATTCTTCATGACCCCATAGACTGTAGCCCACCAGGCTCCTCTGTCCATGAATTTTACTGCTCTTAGGACTACTTCAAATCAATTTTTTAATTTTGGGAAATATTATGGGATGAATGACTCAGTTTCTTAAACAAATAAATCGTAATGAAAAAAAAAGGATGATTTAGAAACTTATAGATTAAAATACTTGAGACATACCAAGCAAATGCAATGTGTTAAAAATCCAAGCATGAGCAACAATAAAAACGTACCTTTAATTTAGTCTCCCCAAGGGAAAATGCTAAAGATGGGTGCTGGGACCCTATATATTAATGAGATAGTAACTATGGGCTGAGGAGAGTTTAGCTTCAGCTACCAAAGACTGATTTCCTTCTGGGTACTCATCATCATTAGCACCCAGATCAAATTGAAAATCTTACACAGTAGTAACATTCTGCATTCAGAAAAATGTTTTGTAGGCAGACACATGATAAAATCAACCAACGTAACAAATAATTGTACTTCCTTCAACCACCTCTCACAACTGATACTAAAATTGGCAAAACAAAATCAAGAAAACATTTTTGACTACAAAGCAATTTCCAAACATTCTGTAATACTCAATACATATTTACTCTATCCCGGCCTTTACAAGAGTAATAATTTTACTATTAAACTTGCAGTTCTGAAGCACTAAATAATAAAAGTCATCATCTTTTGCTGAACCTAGAAGCAGTCATGTTTTTAAGTAGAATAAGAATAAATGTAGCCAAAATAAATCAACTTCATAACCAGAGTAAAATTATTCAATAACTAAATCACTGTTAGATACTAACACTCTAAAATATTTCAAGGATTGATTTAACCTTCTAAGACAAGGAGAAGTTTAATATGAAAAATCATTCCTCAGAAAACACATAATTTAGACAATTTCTGGTGTGTGTAAAACTGTTTTTTCAATAACCACAGAACCAAATAAAGAGCCCTTTTCATCTTGTTCTTGGAACTAAATGAGCCATAACACTCTACTAGTCCAACAAAACTCTTACATTTTCATCTTCTCAGGCACAATTCTTTCTCTATAGTGTATTTTAAGCACCTAGGTCAGGTCATTCTGCATCAGTCTATATGACATTTCTTTTGCTATTTTAAATACTGTATCATAATGATTCCTAAAGAATGTCTCTCTCACTTTTCCTCAAATTTTCTCTTTTCTCACCTTGTTCTTCTTCCTTATGACAGTCTTCATTGATTACTCTTGGCCTCCTCTTCTATGCTTCAAAACAGGGCTCAGTTTTTACAACCACTAGCAACCAATCAGAATTTATTTATTCTGATCAGTAAACTGTCAGATTAATACATTTTATCTGCATCTAACTGCTGCTGGTGGCACAGTTTCCACCTATGACGTGAGATGTTTACGGGTCTCAGTTTTCTGGAAGTCTAACCAAAAAATGATTTCAACCTACATAACTGAGTTACTTTTATTATGAATAAGACTTCAATTCTCCTTAAAAATTTTTAAGCTAAACATCATACCATAATTAAAAAAGGGAGAAAATTTCAGCCCCGTTTTTCTACATACCATAGACAGATTCCCCAAGAACCCTGAAGACTGTGTAAGCCGGGGAGACCTCCCTCCAGTTCCAAGAATGCAGGATATATCTGGTTGCCTCAGTAAGCTCCGGCTTGGTGGAGTAACTACAGCAAGAAGTTAGTAAAAAGGATTTGAAGTACATGAGCACTGATAATGAATATGAAACAAGCAAATGAAAACAAATAATTTTCACTTTTCATTTAGATTCTAACCAAATAAATACTTTCAATATTAACATTTCTATAATATGAAGATTTAACTTATTTTTCTAAATATGAACTTTTGGTACTACTGAGCCCACCAAAAAAACTTTACTGCAAACAGAGATGCTTTCATTATAACATAACTGAACATAGAAAAAAAAAAAAGACACTCATGAGTTCATGAATTTATCAAATTCTAATTTTATAAAGCATACTATAGTATAGAGGACATGGGCTCTGAAGTAAGCATATTATGATTTGAATTTTGGTTCCATTACTTACATACTTACCTAGCTATTTTATCTGCATTAATCAACTCCTCTAGGTCTCATGTTCAGTTTTGGCAAAATAGAGACAATATCTACTTCACAGCTATTATGCAATTATGTAAAGCCTTACACATGGTAAGAGTTCAACAAATAGTAAGTGTAATCCCTATTACTTACTCTTAATTAAAAATAACTTACAAAATATAATATATATTATAGTATTAGCTGCTTTTACTATTATCATTATTAAATGCTTTAAAAGCAAAAAAATCTTACAAGGTTGTCGAAATGAGCTGGGAGTTCGAGGGATAACCTGGTTTCTTGGAGTGGTATTAGAAAAAATTTCATCTTGGGATGCCCGAACTACAGGAAATGTTAAGGAAAGTTTTTCATATAGAAAAAAACATCATTAAAGTTAGAATGAACCATATTTACACTATACAAAATATGTGAGTACGTTTTTCAAGGACAAGGTATTTTACAGCTACCATATTTTCTATGCAAAGAGTAAATAATTCCCTTTCCCCTTTAAATTCTAGTTATCAGTTACTACAGTCTTGAACTAAGAGCTCAAGTCTTAGGTTACCACACACTGAACTAAGAGTTCTTAGATCTCAAATAATAAAGAAAATCTCATCTCAGCAAAAGCTAATCACAATATAATAGTTAGCAGTAAAATGGAACATCCTTATTTTCAGGGAAATATGAATCTCACTGAATTTCAGCATTATATTTACCAAATAACACATCTGGAGAGTTAAAAAAAAAATTAATTTCCACAGTATTTTATTATTACAGCTAGTATTTAATATCGCTCATGAAAAGTCTATAATGCTAATTCCAAACATGTTACAATTTTTATAATGATGCTTAAAATGCAAAGGATACTTAAAGCTCTTTTTTGGGCACTCTGTTTGCGTGCAGTCCGAGTCACCTCTGCCTCCCGGATCACAGGAGATGACATCTCTCCAAAGCCACTCCTAAAATGGCAATAATCAAGTTCACGTGAATGAAATGAAAATGGAGCATTTGCAAAAAACTTTATCACTATGACTGGAGCAAAAGATCCTAAGTCAGTCAAGGCACAGATCACCCCAATTGCCAAGTCTTTGATATTTTTGTTGCTAATACTTCTCTGGCTCCAAATCCAGCTTACTCTCAAAGTCCTGCTCAAATTTTACCTGCATAAAGTCTTCTCTGACTTACTTGTTAATTTTTTCCTCCTCTGGAATTATTTTAACACTTGGAATCTAAATCTATATTCTAACACTGCTTTAAATAATTGCTTTGTGAAGATAAACCTTTCTTCGTTGGATTGAGGAGGTTCCTAAAGTTGCAGGAACTCTTAAAAGGATGTTCTGTAGTCTCCAAAGTACTTCAAACCATGGATACTATTGTTTAAGCTAGTGACTTGGGAGGCTAAGTAAAAAATAAATCTAATAAATTGGAAAGAAATGATCCTTCAAGCTTTTCTTCCCAGAGTACACTAAGGGTGTCTCCTGTCTCAGCACTATTATAGTCACAGACATTCTCAGCCCAAAGTCTAGAAAATAAATTGTGTGCATTATGAGACCTGTATCTTAAGAATCTAATGTGTATTTCCTCCACTTAAAATCTTCAGATAGTTATCTCTGGCCTACAGAATCAAGTCCAAATTTCCTACCATGGTTTTTATAATCTGACCCCAGCTTACCAGTTCAGCCACAAACATCACTTCCATACAAACATACACTGCATGTGACCATTCAGCTACACTTTCATATCCCTACACCTTTGTACCCATGCTTCTTTTCAGAAGCCTACACTCACCTCTTTGGTCTATCTGGTGAATACTTACTCATCAAACAGCCTTCTGGAGTCTAGAAACACATAGCCAGGTTGGCAACTTGGTTCTTAGCTTCCTCTGTTAGCTTCCTAACTGATCAAGTTCCTTAACCTCTTTTAGCCTCAATGTTATGTGTGAAAAGAGGATCACAGTAGCTACCTGCATAGGATTGTTAGAAGGATTAAAACAGCTAATATAGCATCACAAATGCTTCCCCGGTGGCTCAGCGGTTAAAAAATCCGCCGGCAAAGCAGGAAACGCGAGTTCGATCTCTAGGTCGGGAAGATGCCCTGGAGGAGGGCACGGCAACCCACTCCAGTATTCTTGCGTGGAGAATCCCATGGACAGAGCAGCCTATCCGGCTGCAGTTCATGGGGTCGCAAAAATCGGACACCACTTAGCGACTGAACAACAACAATAATACATTTAAAGCGGTTAAGTCACTCGATGTAGGCTACTGCCACTATTCAAAGACCACCTAGAATGTATCTTCCTTTGAGAGGTCTTCCTGATACTTTCTATGACAAGAAGACTTCATTGCTCCCTCATTTGTTCTCCCACAAAGTAGTACAAAACACTTATCATTCCGCACTGCTCCGTCGTCTCCACCACTATACATTCCCCGAGGCCAAGAACCTTGAATAACTCATCTTTACGCAGGGGCCTACCATAGTGCCGAGGTCACAGAAAGAATAACTATCCGGTGCTGAAACCTGTAATCAGGAAGTCTGGAGTGAGAGCCCGTTCCGTCACTGTCTGGCTTTGTGATCTCGGGCAGTAACTCAGCATCTCGAATACCGGGCCACCTCCGACCTCGCCCACCCTGGAGCCTAAGGTGTTGCGCGAAAATGAGTACATGGCAGAGTTGCCGTGGGAACCAGAAGATTATCATTAACCATATCCGTCCCCGGCCCAAGCGGCCTTTCTCCCGTAGCTGCAGTTTTCCAGCCAGACAAGGAGGCCTAGGGTCAGCACCCAGGCCCTCGTCTGCTTCCTCTGAGTCGGGTTTCACCTGTTTCATTCCTCCAACACGCTGGAGAGGAAAGTGTCCGAGCTCAGCCGTCACCATCAGAACTTACCCGTCCATGGCTACAGCCTTCTCCTCCGAGAACTTTGCAAGCTCAGCTCCAGCTTAGCGACCGCGTTTCAGCCTTCCCGCTCTCCGGAAGTAAACCCTTCGACCCGGAAGCACGTTCTCAGGTTCTCGCGAGAGGTGGGAGGGGAAAAGAACCAACTTTCCCTCTAGGCTCTTGAACAAATTCTATCGTTGGCAGCCGCACGTGCGGTCTGCGCAGGCGCAAAGTTGTGTCTGCGATTAATGGCTCCGGGCTGGGCAGGGCCGGACCAGGGGAGGGTCAGGAGTGGGGTTGGAGGCGGGGCCTGATCATTTGGCCGTGATGCGCGGCCGCCACTTTGCTTGACTGACATTTGTGGGCGTGGTCCAGACCCCGGGGTTCTACTGGAGGTCCTGGTGTGTATTGATGGTATAGAAAAACGCGAAGCCATTTCCTCATACTCTATGAGAAACAATCTGGACGTTGAATTCAGATGTGCCGGCTCTGCCCTACATCTCGGGGGTTCTTGTATCTCTCTGACTATACTCACCTTGTTTGAGCTGTAGTGTAAACCCCTTACAGTTTTTGAAACTGTTTTCCATAGTGGCTAATTATTCTTTACTTGGTATATTTCCCTATTAAGGAGAAAATGATCACCTATCTTAAAAAGTATAAAAGGTGTTGGTATCGCCCTCTATTTCAAAGTGCAGTAGTCAAAAAGCTGTATATTCTAGCCCTAAAGGAATAAGTTTACGTTTTCCTTAGGCATTTGTTGATATATTCCACCCTAATCCTGGGAAACGTCGTTCCAGGAGGACTTCTTCATACCTAATTCCCGCTGAGACAGCATGGGGTTTTGAAAAAACGTGGCTTTGAGCTCCATCTAGGTTAGACACCCCGGCGCTGCAGATTCCTCGCCTGTAAAATGGAGATAACGCGTTCCTCACAGAGTTCTTGGGAGGATTAAAACGAGATGTCAAATGTGCATTGCACATAGTAGTCATCGACATGTTAATTTTTTCCTCCTTCAGTAACTATTTGAGTCTCACCCTAGTACCCTCTTTTTCCCCCATATTCTAATTATTCTTGTACAAAAGAGTACTTGTCTCTTACTGGAAAATGAAATGTGGTCTTAATGTTTTTTTGTCAGTACTGGAATCAGGTTTATTCAAAGTAGCAGCCAGTGTTTCAGGTTCTTGTCATGTGTCCCCTGGCAAATGAATTGTAAAGTGTTTTATTCATAAAATGTATTTGCAGAGATTGACCACAAGGCACACAGTAAAAGGGAAGAGCAGTTTGGAGCAAAGGATTACCTCCGAGGTTCAGTTCATATATAAACAGGGAACAGTTATTTAAAAAGTATACCAGGAAACTACCCTGGAGTTCCAATCGTTAAGACTTTGCCTTCCACTGAAATGGGTGTAGTTTTCATCCCTGGTCAGGGAGCTAACTAAGATTCCACAAGCCTCCGAGCCAAAAAAAAAAAAAAAATGGCCACATGCAGTTGCCCAAGCCAAAAGCTGGGGTTTGATTTCAATAGGAGGGAAGTTTCACAGGGCAGAGGTATTCATCTCTTCACTGTAGGTCCTCCAACTGAACTTTTTTCTTTCTCTTGCTGGGAGAGTGATCTTCTAAAGATACGAGTCTGATCATGTTACTCAAATTTCAGTTTCTATGTGATCTCAATTTTTAACTTCAAACTACTTAACTCAGCCTTCTGGCATCATCTTACCACTCTCTTTATCTCAAATTCTATGTTGTAGGCATATTCAACTACAATTCCAAACATTCTGTGGCCACTTGCCATATGTTCTCCGCTTCTACCAAGCAGAGGCAAAAAAGGAGTAATCAATGCCCACATCACAGATGCTATGCAGTTTTATAAAAGGATGTTTAGAGATAGTTCATAATAACTTGGAAATGTTTCTGTTTGATTTTAAATCAGGGAAGCAGGTGGACATGTATTATACATCAGTATGCTCAGAAACAATGTAAAAATACTAAATAGAGGCTGGGATGATAGTGATGAAGGATGAATTGGTGGATCACAGAGGTTTTTTTTTAGGGCACTGAAAATATTCTGTATGATAATATAATGGTGGATACATATCATATATACTCGTCCAAACCCACAAAATGTACAACACCAAGAGTGAATGAACCTTTATGTAAATATCATGAGTAAACCCTTTTGGAAACTCTATGGACTTTGAGTGATTATGATGCTAATGCAGATTCATCAATTGTGAAAAAAAGATACCACCCTGGTGATACAGGCTGATAATGGGGGAGGCACTACATGTGTGAGTGGGGGTCGGGGGGAGATATGGGAAATTTGTGTATTTTCCTCTAACTTTTGCTATAAACCTAAAACTGCTCTAAAAAAAAAGGAAGTCATTAAAAAAATATATGAAAGATCACACGAAATGTTGATAGTGGTTGTCTTTGGTGAGATTTGATGACTTTGTCTTGACTGTTGTTATTGTCTAATTTACTGTGCCTTTTTAAAAAAAGTTTATTTTCATAACATATAACATAGTTGAATTGAAATTCAAAGGAATATTTTAATAAATTCATTAAAAAGTCAATAAAAAAACAAAAAGGAACAACAAAAAAAATTCCAATAAGTCAGATATGAATCAGGTGAATTAAACTATGGTAGGTGCTTAAATTTTTTTGCCATATCCAAAACATTGAAGAATTTTGAATATAGCTGTAAGATACACTGTCAGTCAGTCAGTTCAGTCATTCAGTCGTGTCCGACTCTTTGCGACCCCATGGACTACAGCACGCCAGGCTTCCCTGTCCATCACCAACTCCCAGAGCTTGCTCAAACTCATGTCCATTGAGTCAGTGATGCCATCTAACCATACTGTCCTCTGTCATCCCCTTCTCCTCCTGCCTTCAATCTTTCCCAGCATCAGGGTCTTTTCCAATGATTCAGTTCTTCCAATCAGGTGGCCATAGTGTTGGAATTTCAACTTCAGCATCAGTCCTTCCAATGAGTATTCAGGAGTAATTTCCTTTATGATTGACTAGTTGGATCTCCTTGCAGTCCAAGGGACTCTCAAGAGTCTTCTCCAACACCACAGTTCAAAAGCATCAATTCTTTGGCACTCAGCTTTCTTTACAGTCCAGCTCTCACATCCATACATGACTACTGGAAAAACCATAGCTTTGACTAGACGGACCTTTGTCAGCAAAGTAATGTCTCAGCTTTCTAATATTCTGTCTAGTTTGGTCATAGCTTTTCTTCCAAGGAGCAAGCATCTTTTAATTTCATGGCTGCAGTCACCATCTGTAGTGATTTTGGAGCCCAAGAAAATAAAGTCTGTTACTGTTTCCATTGTTTCCCCATCTACTTGCCATGAATTGATGGCACCAGATGCCATGATCTTCGGTTTCTGAATATTCAATTTTAAGCCAACTTTTTCACTCTCCTCTTTCACTTTCATCAAGAGGCTCTTTAGTTCTTTTTCACTTCTGTCATAAGAGTAGTGACATCTGCATATCTGAGGTTATTGATATTTCTCCCCGCAATCTTGATTCCAGCTTGTGCTTCATCCAGCCCAGCATTTCTCATGATGTACTCTGCATATAAGTTAAATAAGCAGGGTGACAGTATACAGTGTTGACATATGCCTTTCCCGATTTGGAACCAGTCTGTTGTTAATTGTCCAGTTCTAACTGTTGTTTCTTGACCTGCATACCTTACCTGCCTCATGAGAAATCTGTATGCAGGTCAAGAAGATACACTGTATCTTATAGCTTATATAAAACAGTAAGTTATTAATAGGATGTTCAGATATTAGATAATGGTGGCTTTTGTTTTAATTTTAACATTTGGGAAGCAGTTTTCTTCTCTGAGCTCAAAACATTGCCATAGAATTACAGAAAGATCAAGTGATTTATTTCAGGTCATGGACTTGAACTAAATTGAATCACAAACCAAAAGTATAGTAAATAACAATGAATCATTAATTGAATACAAATATCAGTTTTTGGCTGAACCAAAACCACATGTATAAAGAACCCACCTGCCAATGTAGGAGATGTAAGAGATGTGGGTTCAATACTTAGGTTGGGGAGATCTCCTGGAGGAAGGCATGGCAACCCTTCTTGCCTTCCCACGGACAGAGGAGACTGGCTGGCTACATACAGTTCATGGGGTCACAAAGAGATGGACATGACTTAAGTGGTTTATCATGCAGCACATTTGCTGTCAGAATGCATATCAAAACTGTGTGCAGGTTTTAAGATCAAGCTTGACTCAGGAGACAATGTTGCCTAGAGGTTAAAAGGGGTCTTGGAATTCAGGTTTCCCAGGTTTGATCTCAGTTCTGCAGTTTATCAGCTATTTATACTAACTCTCACCTCTGAAAATGAAAATGTTCCCTTAAGGTAGTTGAGGACTAAACGCAAAAACAGCAATAGAGCAAAGGGGTCAAAAGCTCCGATTCGAGAGTTGGATTGCCTGGGGTTACATCCTAGACCCTCTAAGCACCAGCTACATGGCCTTGGGTGCAAGTCTCTGCCTCCTTTTATTTTTGGGGGGCGTAACAGTATACAAGATCATAAAGTTGTCATGAAAATTTAGTGAGTTGGTGACTGCAGCCATGAAATTAAAAGACACTTGCTCCTTGGAAGAAAAGCTATGACTAACCTAGACAGCATATTAAAAAGCAGAGACATTACTTTACCAACAAAGGTCCGTCTAGTTAAAGCTATGGTTTTTCCAGCAGTCATGTATGGATGTGAGAGTTGGACTGTAAAGAAAGCTGAGTGCCAAAGAATTGATGCTTTTGAACTGTGGTGTTGGAGAATACTCTTGAGGGTCGCTTGGACTGCAAGGAGATCCAACTAGTCAATCATAAAGGAAATCAGTCCTGAATATTCTTTGGAAGGACTGATGCTGAAGCTGAAACTCCAATACTTTGGCCACCTGATTGGAAGAACTGAATCATTGGAAAAGACCCTGATGCTGGGAAAGATTGAAGGCAGGAGGAGAAGGGGACAACAGAGGATGAGATGGTTGAATAGCATCACTGACTTGATGGACATGTGTTTGAGCAAGCTCTGGGAGTTGGTGATGGACAAGGAAGCCTGGCGTGTCGTAATCCACGGGGTCGCAAAAAGTCAGACACGACTGAGTAACTGAACTGAACTGAATATGTGTAAAGCCTTAGAATAGTAGCAGTCATTATATGTGTGGCATGTTATACATGTCAAAAATTTTCTTATTCTTACTCTGATAATAATTATCCATTTGTTTTACAACATCAAACTTGAGATGTAGTGATAGAGCCATTAGTAACACAGACTGAACTGAACCAATTCCAATCCTTTTTTATTTCTTGTGATGCATTTTTTTGTGATGCAAAAGCATTTCCCCCTGTTTATATAAAGAGCTCAAAATACTTTATATTGATACTTTATATTTAATACTTTATATTGATAAATATGGGCTTCCCTCAGAGCTTAATTGGTAAAGAATCTGCCTGCATTGCAGGGAACCCAGGTTCAACCTCTGGGTAGGGAAGATCCCCTGGAGAAGGAAATGGCAACCCACTCCAGTATTCTTGCCTGGAGAATCTCATGGACAGGGGAGCCTGGCAGGCTGCAGTCCATGGGGTCACAAGAGTCAGACACGATTTAGTGACTAAACCACCACCACCACTTATAAATCTAACTGCCAAGCTTCCTTTTATTCTCTGTATAAAGGAGTGCAATAGACATAATCTTGAAGAATCCTTATTCATCCATTCGCAAATAATTATTAAGTATCTATTACGTACTAGCACCGCGCTTGCACCTGAGAGATATTGACTGGGAGATAAAGGACCTTTGCTGATTTTTTTTTAAATCATGCAAACTTACCTATTCAAACATCCTTAATTGATAATAAACTTGGAATACATAAATATTTTAGATCACCATCGTAGTCATAAAATTTGGCCATTATTTTCTTAAAGTAGTCTCAAAACCTACTATGAGGTAAAGCTGTTAGATCTTGTAAATTGATATTAAGGCTTGGTTGGCAATGTTTTATTCTTTTTTTTCCTTCTTGACATTGACTAGATCTTTTAGCTTTTATTTATTTTAAAAATTGTAGTGACATACATATCACATAAGTTTAACATTTTATCCATTTTCATGTGTTCAATTCAGCGGCATTGAATACATTTTACATTGTTGTGCAAATAAATATTTTAGCCTTAAACATATAAACCAAACTATAAACCAAAATGAACCTGAAATTATTTTTTGTTTAATTTGGCTTCCTGCTCAAGATGCATTTTGGTAGTCAGAATGAAATTTTGACACACATTTTATGCATAAGTAGAAGTGATATTGTAAAGCAGTTAAACACCAGTGATGGTAAGCAAAACAGAATTTGAATAGATTTTAGGGGGGAAGCTGCAAGATATGAATTTGGTCTGGAGAGATCATGGAGCAAAAAGGATAGAAAAAAATGTTAAATTTTAAGAAGTTCATGAGTCAGGGAAGGAAAAATATTTTTAAGTGTGGAGTATAAACTGCCTGTGCTCTCAAAGATGCAGATGTATTATTGGAATTTCATGTATAAGAGAAATGCTAATGGAAGGACTCCCTGAGACACTGACAGGAGGCCAGGAAAGGATGTGGTCATTGTGGTGATCACAAGAAGCTATGGTTTGAGTGCATTACGTCTTTTCAGATATGAATTTTTTTTTTTTTTCTAGGAGGGAGGGGTGATGGTGGTATCTGGTTCGAAGGCAAATGCTTTACCCTGAGGTCAAATGGGGTCAAAGTTTAAATATGGAGCCTAGCTGACCCTTGTTTGTCCATCTTAGGAACGCAGTGTGTGGTGGGTAGGATCTTGTCAGTTAACATTTGATGAGTTATTTCACTTTTTCAGACTTCAGTTTCCTCTTCTGTAAAATTAAGAGTATTGTCCCCAAAAATTTGCCCTGGTGATTAAATATTATTTATGTAGCAATTTGAGAGGTGGCAGAGAAAACAAAGACTCCTTGGGTTGAATCCTGGCTCCCTCACTTACTCTGTGGAGCTTTGGACAAATTACCTCCCTGCTTCTGTATAACAGTACCTACTGAAGAGATTCATCATGAGGATTATGAGTTTACAGACAAATCACTTAGAAAACAGTGTTTGGTATATAAAACCACTCAATGCTGTTGCTGCTTAGTCGCTCAGTTGTGTCTGACTCTTTGCCATCTCATGGACTGTAGCCCACCAGGCTCCTCTGCCCATGGGATTTTCCAGGCAAGAATACTGGAGTGGGTTGTTCTTTCATAGGCTAATACAATAATGCATCACATACAGTATTGAATGGATACCATATATATAGTTATACAAAGGTTTAGTGTGTTCAGCTCCAAGAAGCCAGGAACTGTATCTGTTTTATTCATCTCTACCTTTTGTCACTTTGTAGGTGCTCAAACTTTTCTTGAGTGAGTGGGTCATTTCCAACTGATAAAACTACAAAGTGAAAGTGAAAGTTGTTCAGGCGTGTCCAACTTTTTGCGACCCCATGGACTATACAGTCCATGGAATTCTCCAGGCCAGAACTCTGGAATGGGTAGCCTTTCCCTTCTCCAGGGGATCTTCCCAACCCAGGGATCAAACCCAGGTCTCCCGCATTGCAGGTGGATTCTTTACCAGCTGAGCCACAAGAGAAGCCCAACTACATGCACTACATTCAATTCCTCAACGAATAAGAGTATCTACATTTATATAATCAGACTGAATTTACTTGCATTTATATTATTTTCAATCATATACAGATACCTCACAGTACTCTACCACTTCAAAAGATTTCTTTATCATCTCAATCTTGTGGAGCTTAAAAACAGGAAGAACTCTTGAATAATTTATGTGTCACAGCTTCTTCTCTTAATCCTTTCAAATTGTGTGCAATGTGAAGAGGAAAATGGAATGGTGAAATGTAAAATTTTGTAATTTCAAGCTACTGGTATTGCTGAATTGTGATTTAAACAGTGATGTCTGAGAGATTTTTAACATGAAATCATAAATATATTATTGCTTCTTAGAATTCTGATGGTAAGAGTGAGCTCAATACAGGTTTCATTGTGGCTTGTACTTGAAAGCATTGAACAGTCAGTGACATTTTGAAGGTAGTGTGAATTTGCTGAAAGTTTGCTGGACAAATAAATCAATTTCAGTGACTCCTTACAGACATCTCAGGCATCGTCAATAGAGAACATGATCTTGGGTGTGATTGAAAAACTAAAATCTTTCTTCCCTGTTGATATGGGACATTGTCCAGCTAAATCACAAACTCGTATTGCAGTTTATGCATTTTGCTTTGCTGTTTTTGCATACTTCTCTGCTTGGCATAGAAATCCTGTAAATCAAATACACACTCTCATTTCTGATGAATGATTTCTTAGGGCCCTTGAGACAGCATTGCTTTGTTCCGTTTTCTCTAAATAGCATGATTTACACTCTATTTAGCTTTTATTATAAAAAGAAGGGAGCTAGCATGAAACTTACCCCATAAATTTGACTAAGAAAAGTCCCGTTAAAATTTTTTTCTTATATGATCTTATTTCTGACTGAGCCCTCATCCTGCCTAGTTTGAAGGTTTGAAGGCAGGAAATTCAACCTCACACATTATGGGGGTTCTTTCTTCTTCTCTAAGGTTTGCATAAGAATCCATACAGTGGCTTCTATGGTGCTAGGCACACAGATAAAGATATCCAGCCTTCACTCCACTTTACCAAATGCAGGTCATTGTCCAGATCTCTGTGTCTGACAGATGTCAGAAAGATGGGAGGAGGCACATTCAGCATACCCAGTGGAAGAGGGCAGGGAGGGGTTAAAAGAAAACAGGGAAAACAAGCACATTATTATTATGTGACTAAATGGTAACTTTTTCAGAAACAACATAGCAAATAATTTTAAAATTTGAATGGACACCATATGTGTACAGTTATCTTTTTCTGTAAGTAAATATCTTATTAGATATTCTGTGAAAATGTATGCTAGAGAGGATGCCTCATGCACCCATGTTGCTATGAATCTGTTTTTTAACAACACAATTTTCAAGGGGTTATTTTAATGACTGAAAATGTAGCATATGTAGTTCATAAATCAAGAGCGGGAATTGACTTTTAAAATACTTTAAGGATATTTTGAGCCACAAACATATTGTCATATAGGAGCCAACTATGCAGGTTCTATAAATAGAAGAACATTTAAAAGCCTAAAATGATATAATGTAAGTATTGGCAGTGGGATATAATGCCAAGAAAAAGCTGTGTCAGTCTGCCCTTGAAATTTGTTAGGAAGCTGGAGTCTGTGCCACGAAAGGGCATTAGGTACGTCTGTGCTTCCAAATCCATTCTGATTTCCTATTTGCAATTTTTAAATGATTGAGCTTAATTCTTTAGGAAACTGCCTGCCATCCTAGGGGAGTCCTTCTGCTTCTTTGTCCTTCACAAGATCAACTGAAGTTCTTCAGCTGTGTAAGAAGGTTGAATTTCAAGTAATAGAAGAAAGCTAAACTCCTTTGGCTTTTTGAACAATGACTTTTTTTTTCTTCTGATTTACCTTCATAAAGGTATGACTTTACTTAAATTTTTTAAAATTTATCTTTACTTAAAGGTAGCATAAGAATGTCAGGGGAAAAAGGAATAATTTGAGTCATCCATATTACAGCTGCTAGGCTAGTCGTTTTCATTATTGCATGTTACCTCCCACATGCTGACATGGATGTTTTACATACAGTAATGATATTCAGATAGCTTTTATATTCCAGAAACTTATTTACGTATTACTGACAATGAGGAATTCTCTATGTCTTTGTGATCCTGATTTGTTTTCCCATAGGTATATGTTTTCTTCCCTTATGTACTCAAATCTCCCTAGCTCTAACTTCCTTAACCTTCCTCTCCTCTATAACCATGTTAACAACCTGGAAGGTATTTTTCAGTAACTTTTCCAGGCTCATGCAATACATACACACACACACACACACACACAATCCTTCTCTGCATTTTACTTTGTTCACTTTCAACACCTCAGAGAAATCCCTCTAAATCAACCATCAAACATCATATTCACATGCATCATAATGGGTGCATAATATTCTATATTATGAATGCATCATAATTTATTCACTTTTGATGATCATTCACCCTAGTTCTGTTTTTTTCTACTACATTGTATCAGCCTTGTATGTGTGTGTGTGTGTGTGTGTGTGTGTGTCTTTGGTGTAGTTACCAGGAGTAGGATAGCTGAGTCAAATATGCCTAGTTTGATTTTTAATAGATAATAGCAGACAGCAAATTAAGATTTTTGCTTACCAAAATCTCTACAAGGCACATTTCCATCAGCCATATATGACTCCTATCTTGCCCTCTCACCTTCCTTCTGGGATTGTTGTTATCTCCTTTTCAAATTTTGCCTGTGTTTGGGGTTCTTTGGTACATGATTTTGCAATTCTCTGGCTACTAGTCACTTTGAGCAACTTTTTATGTTTATGGGCCATTTGAATTTGCTCTCCTCTGAACTGCCTACTAACATCTTTCACCTATTTTTCTTTTATATTGTTTCTTCTCCATTCTTAAGAACCTTTTGTATTTTATAGATATTAACAACTATATATTTTGTTGTATCTTCCCAAATCAATTGACTTTGTAATATATTTTGCCAAATTTTAAATTTATAAATTCTTTAATTTCATTAATTTAAATGTATAAAATATTTTAATTTAAAATAGCTTTTGAGTTTCTTAAATTTGCTAAGAAGTTCTCCCTTATCTCCAGACTATACTTCCAGTCTCTTAGCTTTGTTTTACTTTATACTTAATTTAAAAAATTTAATATATCTGGAAGTTGCTTTTTGTGTGATAAAGGGGTTGCACTTTCATTTTCTTCCAACGGATAGCTAGTTGTGTCAGCATTTTCCAAGTAACATTCTTATTGAAATAAAATTTTGTCATAGAGTAACTTGTTGTATACTAGAAACTACTTCTGGATTCAATTTAACTCTACCAATTAAGGTTATTTCTCCTTTCACTTGAACTTTAAGATCATTTGGTTCAATTTCAATACTTCACCAGTTGAAATTCAAATTAGAATCGTATTACATTAAAATGTTAATATGGAGAAATTTTATGATACTGTCTCCCCATTCAAGAATAAAGAATTTGTTTAGATTTATGATTTATGTTAATAAGACATTTTTTTAAAATAGTTTTTCAATTTCCTTTTGGCCATGCTGGATCTTCATTGCTGCATGGGCTTTTCTCTAGTTGTGGGAAGTGGGGGCCACTCTCCAGCTGCCACGTGCAAGTCTCTTATTGTGGTGGTTTCTCTTGCTGTGGAGCACGAGCTCTAGGTGCATGGGCTTCAGTAGTTGTGGCACATGGACTCAGTAGTTGCAGCTCCTGGGCTCCAGAGGACAGGTTCTGTAGTTGTGGTGCACCAGCTTAGTTGCTCTGTAGCATGTGGAATCTTCCCAGATCAGGGATTTGAACCTGTGTCTCCTGCATTGGCTGGCAGTTTCTCTACCACTCAGCCACCAGGGAAGCCCCAATAAGACTTTTATATAACTCTTTCCTGTTTGCTTTATTCCTTGAGACATTTATAATATTTTTTATAATATTTACCCTCATATCCACTCCTAAGTACTTATTGTGAATACAGAAAAAAAGCTATTGATTTTTGGTATATTGATTTTGTATTCAGTTACCTTCCTAAGTGAAAGTCACTCAGTCGTGTCTGACTCTTTGTTACCCATGGACTATACGGTCCATGGAATTCTCCAGGCCAGAATACTGGAGTGGATAGCCTTTCCCTTCTCCAGGTGATCTTCCCAATCCAGGGGTCAAACCCAGGTATCCTGCATTGCAGGCAGATTCTCTACCAGCTGAGCCACAAGGGAAGCCCTACTTTCCTAAGTTTCTGAATAATTCTAATAAACTTTTTGAGCCTTTAGGGTATTCATTTATAATAATTTCATTTTCTAGTGTTTATGTTTCAGTCTATTGACAAGGCATCCATAAGCACTACTAGGGAACACTAATATTTTATACATTTTATAGCATTGTTCTAAAAGCTAAATAAGATAAACACCTGAAATTGCTTAGAGCAGTAGGTGGCACATAGTAAGGGGTCCAAGAAATAACTAATATTGTTATTACTTCTCAACTATCAAGAGTTTATGAGTTCTTCAATCTCAAGTTTCTTATGGGAACATCATGCCAAAGAGTAAAAATTCAGCTATCGCTGATTTTTCTTATTCTTTAATTTTCCATTTTAACTGGTTTTGGGAAGCCTTGGTAACAACTTTCTTAAGCTTTTATCTGTGATTCTCTCATCATGATACGATGACAGCAAGAGGGCAGAGAAATAGTCTATGTTTGGAAATTATTCAGATTGTTATGTAGTAAATAAAAATAAAAATTAGTACATAATTTTTATAACAACTATCTCAGGAAACATTACCACTTCACAGTTATCTTCCTTTCGAAAAAAGTAGTCGTCAAACTAGGTTTAATGCTAGATATTGAATATATTTTGATTCAACTCATGGGGTGTTTCTGAGTTTATTGTGTGCAGGTCAAGGAGACCGGTCACAAAATCTATGGCTTCCTAGAATTTGTTCTCTCTGCTTCAAAGTGAGACAGAGCAGTTGAGCCAATTTTGACTAATTCTACTGCTCCTCTCAAAAATCCTCCCTTATGATGCAATAGCCTTGGGGAGATGAGTTGTTGGTATCTTCCAGCAGACAACCAGGGAGGAGGTGGCACTGTAAATTGTCTTCACTGTCCAGGGCTGACATGGTTTGACATTTTACTTCTATCCTATTTGGACGACATCCTGAGATCTGTCCTCTTTACCCTCCCTGAACAAAAACCTTGGCAGGGGGCCCAGGGAAACAGAATCATTAATTCTGTAGCCAGCATTAGCCACATCCTGACAAGGGGAGGAAGATCTGACCATCAGAATATCCTGTGCTGGTTCAGAATGGAAGGATGAAGGGAGACATGGTGGCTGCCTCTTTCTTCTGTGCTGCCACCCTCTGTGACAGCACTGGGTGGCATGATGGTGGCTAACATGATCTTGCATGATCCAAGTCATGCTTTAGTGAAGCCTGAAGATCCAAAGGAATAAATTAATGAAATGAGAACATTTTCCAGAATAGCTCTGGTAGAGAATGATTGAATCAACTTCTGGGAACTCTAAGTTTGTATCTTAAGCATGTAAATCCTATAGATGGTTACTCTCTCCTTTTACCATTACCTCATATAGTTACCAGAAATAATAAACAGATAAAGCCTATCTGGAGAAGGTCCAAATTCATTTTTGAGAAACCGTACAGAAACCTAATGCAGTATGTCCTAACAAATATAAAACCCCAAACCCCACTGGACTGAATTAATCCCTACTTTGCTTGAGTTCAATGTAGTTTATTCCAACCAAATGAATTTTTACCATTTAATTCTTGTGCCCATCCATTATTCTCATTTCTAAAAACAGAGGCAGTAAACAAACCATTCAATTCAGTGTGGGAGTTGAATAAAATCTTCTAAATCATGACACTGGTTTCAGAAGCACTCATTTTCTTCTAATATGAATCATTCAAGTCTGATTAAAGGTGAGAGAGTGAGGTGGAGGGAAAACCCTTTTTGTTGTGTCTGGAAATGAAAAGCAGAGAAAATAAAGCTTGCTATTTATATCACTCCTAAATCTAAGTCAGTAGAAGGGGGAAGTTTCTGTCATCATTGATCAATGAATAATACAAAATACGCTGTGTAGACAGGATGTGTGCTAACCCAAGTGGAAGGTAATTCAGTAATAAGTAATAAAGTAATTCAGGGATAATGGTTAACAGAATTTCACTCTATTGGTTCTAGAATTGTGGCAATAGCCCAGACTGGACCTCTTATTGATTCCTGAAGGTCTCTACTGACTCTCCAGGTTTCCCATAGAAGGATCTCTGCAGAGTAGCTTTATTCTGAAGCTTTCGTAGGTAGGATCTCTCTAGAGACCCTTGGGTCTGTTGATTCAATTTGGCACGTTTTGAATTATCCTAGAATTTTGTCATTGCAAAATTAATAAAACACTGTGTGGTAGGCGGTTAATGGCTTCCAAAGGTATGTTCATGTCCTAATCCCCAAACATGTGAATTTTATCTTTACTTGAAAAAAAAGGGTCTTTGCAGGTGTGATTTAGGATCTTGCGATTATGCTGGATTATTGAGGTGGGCCCTGAATGCCAACACAAGTATCTTTAAAAAGAGAGGTGAAACACATACAGATATATGCAGACAAAGGCAGTTTGAAGAGATCAAGGCCTCATGACGCGGAATATGGGCAGGAAGGAACGATTTCTCTCTTGGAGCTGCTAGAGGGAGCGAAGCTTGCCAACACTTTGATTTTGGACTTGCGGCCTTTAGAACCCTCATAAAGTTTCTGTTTTGAGTCACCAAATCTGTGGTAATTTGTTACAGTAGGCCTAGGAACTAATATATACTGCCTAGCTAGGACACTAGTATTTTTTTAGAAAATATTAAGAAACATGTAAAAATAATGAGAATCCAGTTAACAGTAATTTACCTTCCAAAGCACCAAGCTGTCACATTTAAAAATAATGTTGCAAGAAGTCAATTCTGACTCCATGTTGAAACTATTTCTTTAACTTGCTCTGTTGTTTTTGTTATTATAATCATACATAAAGGTCTGCCTCAGAGAATCCTGCCCCTTACCAGTTCAACTAAAGTGCTTTTGTTCAGAACCCTGTCCACCTGTAGATGGCAAGAAAGAAGTAAACAGATTCCCTGCAGGTGGCTTGCCATTCTAGAAGATATCTGCAAGATTAATGGCCTTTTTACTTTGCTTCCTCATGTCTGATCCATAAAAGAAACCTGGCATCCAGACCCAGGTAAGATGCTTGAGACATTAGTCTGCCACCTTCTCAGTCAGTTGACTTACTGCATAAAGTCGTATCCCTTGTCTCAACACTTCAGCTCTCGCTCTCATTGGTCTGCTATGCAGTGAGCAGAGCAAGCTTGGACTTGGTAACATTAAGAGGAACAAAAATGTTTGTATCATTGGAAAGGAGAAATATTTCAATGACACATATTTGAAAGATGCCTTGTGGACTTGGTACAGCTGAATTTAATTTGTCAACACTGGTTCTGAAACAGACTTTATACATGCCTCACTTTATTGCAATTTTGCAGATATAGTGTTTCTTACAAATTTAGTTTTAGGCAACCTTTTATCGAGTAACTCTAATGGCACCATTTTTTTCCAGCAGCATTTGCTCACATTTTGCTTGCTGTCACATTCTGATAATACTTTTAGTATTCAAACTTTTCCATTATTATTGTATTTGTTATAGTGATCTCTGATGTTAGTATTGTAATTCTTTGGGATGCCTGTATATGGCCTCAATTCTTTGGGATGCCTGTATATGGCCTCAATTCTTTGGGATGCCTGTATATGGCCTCAAACTTTGTGCATGGTTTTCTGTTCCACTGATTGGCTATTCCAGTCTCCTGCCCTCTCCTCAGGCTTCCTTATTTTGATACATATCAGTATTGAAATTAGGCCAATTAATAACCCTACAATGGCCTCTAAATGTTCAACTGAAAGAATGAGTTGAATGTCTCTCATCATAAATCAGAGCCAGAAATGATTAAACTTAGTGAGAGAAGCTTGTCCAAAGCCTCTTGTACCAGTCAGCCCTATTGTGAGTGCTAAGGAAAAGTTCTTGAAGGAAATTAAAAGTGCTACTCCTTATTGCTGCTATGCAGAAAGTTGTAGTGGAACTACTAAACCAATCACAACATTCCCTTGAACCAAAATCTAATCCACAGCAAAGCCCTCTCTTCAATTCTATGCAGGTTGAGAGAGGTGAGGAAACTGCAGAACGAAAGCTGGCACAAGTTGGTTCCTGAGATTTAAGAAGCCACCTGCATAACATAAAGTGCAAGGTGAAGCAGCAGGTGCTGATGTAGAACCTGTAGCAAATTATCTAGAAGATCTAGTTAAGATAATTAATGAAGGTGGCTACACTAAACAATAGATTATTGATGTAGGCAAAACAGTCTTCTGTTAGAAGAAGATGCTATCTAGGACTTTCATAGCTAGAGAGGTGTCAATGTTTGACTCCAAAGCTTTAAAGGACAGGCTGACTTTCTTGTTAAGGTCTAACATGACTAGTGACTTTAAGTTGAAGCCAATGCTCATTTGCCATTCTGAAAATCCTAGGGCCCTTAAGAATTATGCTACATCTCCTATGATTTAGCATAATTTAGTGGACTTCCCTGGTGGCTCAAACAGTAAAGCGTCTGCCTACAATGAGGGAGACCCAGGTTCGATCCCTGGGTCGGGAAGCTCTCTTGGAGAAGGAAATGGCAACCCACTCCAGTATTCTTGCCTGGAAAATCCCATGGATGGAGGAACCTGGTAGGCTACAGTCCATGGGGTCACAAAGAATCGGACACGACTGACAACTTCACTCACTCACTACTATGATTATGCACTATAAATAGAAAATTAAAGCCTGGTTGACAGCATACCTGCTTACAACACAGTTTACTGAGATTTTCAGCCCACTGTTGAGATCTACTGTTCATAATAAAAGATTCCTTTCAAATTCAGTACTGCTCATTGACAATGCACCTGGTCATCCAGGAGCTCTGATGGAGATATACCAGGTGATTTATGTTGTTTTCATGCCTACTAACACAACACCTGTTTTACAGCCCATGGATCAAGAAGTAATTTTGACTTTTAAGTTTTATTAAAGAACTACATTTCATAAGGCTATAACTGCCACACACAGTGATTTCTTTGATGGATGTGGGCAGAGTAATTTGAAAATCTCCTGGAAACAATTCACCATTCTAGACGATTTTAAGAATATTCCTAATTCGAATGGCCATCATTAAAAAGTCTACAAATAACAAATGCTGGAGAGGGTGTGAAGAAAAGGGAACATTCTGGCACTTTGGTGGGAATGTAAATTGGTGCCGCCACTATGGAAAACTAGATGGAGGTTCCTTAAAAAACATACAGTTGCCATATGATCCAGTAATCTCACGCCTGGGCACATATATAGACAAAACAATAACTGGAAAAGATACATGTACCCCTATGTTCAGAGCAGCACTGTTTACAGCAGCTAAGACATGGAAGCAACCTAGATGTCCACTAACAGAAGAATGGATAAAGATGTCGCGTGTACACACACATACATATACAGACACAGGAATAGAACTCAGCCATAAAAAAGAATGAAACAATGCCATTTGCAGCAACATGAACGGACCTAGAGATTATCATACTAGGTGAAATCAGAAAGACAAATGCCATATGATATCACTCACACTGGAAATCTAAAATATGACACAAATGAACTTATTTCTGAAACAGAAAATTCACACAGAAAACAGATTTGTGGTTGCCAAGGGGTAGGAAGGTTGGGGAGGGTTGGATTGGGAATCTGGGACTAGAAGATGCAAACTATTATATATAGAATGGATAAACAACAAGGTCTTACTCTACAGCACAGGCAATTATATTCAATATCCTATAATAAATCATAATGGAAAAGAAAAAAAAAACCCAAACCTAGAATATTCCTGATTCAGAAAGAGGTCAAAATATCAACATTAACAGGAACTTGGAAGAAGCTGAACTCCAACGCTCATGGATGACTTTGAGGGGTTCAAGATTTCAGTAGACGAAGTAACTGTAGATGTGGTGGAAGTAGCAAAAGAACTAGCACTAGATGTGGAGCCTGAAGATGTGATGGAATTGTTGCAATCTCACGATAAAACTTCCAATGGATGAGGAGTCATTTCTTATGGACCAACAGAGTGGTTTCTTGAGATGGAATCTATTCCTGGTTAAGATGCTATGAAAATGCTGAAATGACAACAAAGGATTTGGAATATTACGTAAACTTAGTAGATAATGCAACAGCAGGGTTTGAGAGGACTGACTCGAATTTTGAAAGAAATTCTACTGTGGGTTAAATACTACCAAACAGCATTGCATGCTACAGAAAAGTTGTTCATGAAGGGAAGAGCTGACCCATGTGGCAAACCTCACTGTTGCCTTATTTTAAGAAACTGCCACAGCCATTCTAGCTTTCAGCAAGTACCACCCTGATCCATCAGCAGCCATCAACATTGAGGCAAGACTCCCCACCACCAAAAAAACTAGGATACGATGAAGGCTCGAATGATAATTAGCATATTTTAGTAATAAAGTACTTTTAAATGAGGTCTGTAGTTTTTTTTTCTTTAAGACATGTTATTGCACACTTAATACACTACAGTATAATACAATTTTTACATGCATTGGGAAACTAAAAAACTCATTGACTTCCATTACTGCAGTATTCACTTTACTGCAGTGGTCTGAATTAAACCTGCCAATAACTCTGAAGTGTGCCTGTAGCTGCTGCAGACATACATGGACCTGATACTAATAAGAAGATGGTATTTCCAAAACTATCCTATCATTTCCTTCGATCAGTAGCCAATTCCCCACCAAGAAGTATATGAAGAGACAAATATAAATTATGGTACATCTAGAGAATAAATTACTGCTGGCCTACAGTGCAAGACAAATAGTGGGGTCACAGTCTTACTCTTTTGCCATCGAAGACGCTGTATTCTCTGACTATAGAAGGCTATTTGCTGCCTTCTCTGCCCTTATCATTGTAAGAGCAATCTTTTGCACTCTTTCTCTTCCCCACCCCATTTAGACCAGGTTTTCCTATATTTCTCTATGCTTAATCCTTATAATTTCATTCACTATGGTTTCAGTTGCCTCTTGTACACCAATGACTTCAAAGTCTGTTAAAATCCACCTCTCCTCAGAAGATACTCTTTAAAACATCTGACTTAAACTTTGTCATACCAAATTCTCCACTCATGCACTAAAAACTGAAATTTCTTGCTGGCTTCTGTATTTTATTACCATTGGTGTTCATCTCCTCCAGTTTGGCTAATATAATCCACTATGTCTGTCTTTCCCTCAGCCACACACCTAAGCCACTAACCAATTCTCCAATTATTCCTTTTAAAAACTTTTTGGGCTCCCTTTCTCACCACAGCTCCAAGGAATCACTTCATGTTTACAGACCCAAGCAGCATACACACTGGGTAGGTTGGCTCTAGCATCACATTTCCTGAGCTATCTTTCACACAGCCGTCAAAATTCGTTGCTTTAACCTAGATGTCATTATACAGACAAATAAAGGAACTGCAGTACATATACACAGTGGAATATTACTCAGCCATTAAAAAGGAATCTGTGCAACAGTTCTAATGACATGGATGAACCCAGAGCCCACTGTAAAGTCAGTCAGAAAGAGCAATACTGCATAGGAACCTGGAATGTTAGGTCCATGAATCAAGGCAAATTGGAAGTAGTCAAACAGGAGATGGCAAGTTTTAGGAATCAGTGAACTAAAACAGACCAGTATGGGTGAATTTAACTTAGATAACCATTATATCTACTACCGTGGGCAAGAATCCCTTAGAAGAAATGGAGTAGCCATCATAGTCAACAAGAGAGTCCGAAATGCAGTACTTGCATGCAATCTCAAAAACGAGAGAATGATCTCTGTTTGTTTACAAGGCAAACCATTCAATATCACAAAAATCCAAGTCTATCCAAGTCTATGCCCTGTGCAGTAATGCTGAAGAAGATGAACAGTTCTCTGAAGACCTACAAGACCTTCTAGAACTAACACCCAAAAAGATGTCCTTTTCAATATAGGTGACTGGAATGCAAAAGTAGGGAGTCAAGAAATACCTGGAGTAACAGGCAAATTTGGCCTTGGAGTACAGAATGAAGCAGGGCAAAGGCTAATAAGAGTTTTGGCAAAAGAATGCACTGGTCATAGCAAACACCCTCTTCCAACAACACGAGAAGACTCTACACATGGACATCACCAGATGGTCAATACCGAAATCAGAATGATTATATCCTTTGCACCCAAAGATGGAGAAGCTCTGTACAGTCAGCAAAAACAAAACCAGGAGCAGACTGTGGCTCAGATTATGAACTCCTTATTGCCAAATTCAGACTTAAATTGAGGAAAGTATGGAAAAACCGCTAGACCATTCTGGTATGACGTAAATCAAATCCTTTATGATTATACAGTGGAAGTGACAAATAGATTCAAGGGATTAGATCTGACAGAGTGCCTGAAGAACTACGGATGGAGGTTCGTGACACTGTACAGGAGGCAGGAATCAAGACCATCCCCAAGAAAAAGAAATGCAAAAAGGCAAAATGGTTGTCTGAGGAGGCCTTACAAATAGCTATGAAAAGAAGAGAAGCGAAAGGCAAAGAAGAGGAAAGATATACCCATCTGAATGCAGAGTTCCGAAGAATAGCAAGGGAAGATAAGAAAGCCTTCCTCAGTGATCAGTGCAAAGAAACAGATGAAAACAATAGAATGGGAAAGCCTAGAGATCTCTTCAAGAAAATTAGAGATACCACAGGAACTCTTCATGCAAAGATGGGCACAATAAAGGACAGAAATGGTATAGATCTAACAGAAGCAGAAGATATTAAGAGGTGGCAAGAATACACAGAAGAGCTATACAAAAAAGATCCTCATGACCCAGATAATCACGATGGTGTGATCATCAACCTAGAGCCAGACATCCTGGAATGTGAAGTCAAGTGGGCGTTAGGAAGCATCATTAGAAACAAAGCTAGTGGAGGTGATGGAATTCCAGTTGAGCTATTTCAATTCCTAAAAGATGATGCTGTGAAAGCGCTGCACTCAATATGCCAGCAAATTTGGAAACTCAGCAGTGGCCACAGGACTGGAAAAGGTCAGTTTTCATTCCAATCCCAAAGAAAGGCAATGCCAAAGAATGCTCAAACTACCGCACAATTGCACTCATCTCACACGCTAGTAAAGTAATGCTTAAAATTATCCGAGCCAGGCTTCAACAGTACATGAACCGTGAACTTCCAGGTATTCAAGCTGGATTTAGAAAAGGCAAAGGAACCAGAGATCAAATTGCCAACATCTGCTGGATCATCAAAAAAGCAAGAGTTCCAGAAAAATATCTACTTCTGCTTTATTGACTATGCCAAAGCCTTTGATTGTGTGGACCACAACAAACTGTGGAAAATTCTTCAAGATGGGAATACCAGACCACTTGACTGCCTCCTGAGAAATCTGTATGCAGGTCAGGAAGCAACAGTTAGAACTGGACATGGAACAACAGACTGGTTCCAAATCGGGAAAGGAGTACGTCAAGGCTGTATATTGTCACCCTGCTTATTTAACTTATATGCAGAGTACATCATGAGAAATGCTGGGCTGGATGAAGCACAAGCTGGCATCAAGATTGCTGGGAGAAATATCAATAACCTCAGAAATGCAGATGACACCACCCTTATAACAGAAAAGCAAAGAACTAAAGAGCCTCTTGGTGAAAGTGAGAGGAGAGTGAAAAAGTTGACTTAAAACTCAACATTCAGGAAACTAAGATCATGGCATCTGGTCCCATCACTTCATGGCTAATAGATGGGGAAGCAGTGGCAACAGTGACCGACTTTATTTTCTTCGGCTCCAAAATCACTGCACATGGTGACTGCAGCCATGAAATTAAAAGACGCTTGCTCCTTGGAAGAAAAATTATGACCAACCTAGACAGCAAATTAAAAAGCAGAGACATTACTTTGCCAACAAAGGTCCATCTAGTCAAAGTTACGGTTTTTCCAGTAGTCATGTATGGGTGTGCGAGTTGGACTATAAAGCAAGCTGAGCACCGAAGAATTGATGCTTTTGAACTGTGGTGTTGGAGGAGACTCTTGAGAGTCCCTTGGACTGCAAGGAGATCCAACTAGTCAATCATAAAGGAAGTCTGTCCTGAATATTCATTGGAAGGACTGATGCTGAAGCTCAAACTGCAATACTTTGGCCACCTGATGCGAAGAACTGACTCATTGGAAAAGACCCTGATGCTGGGCAACATTGAAGGCGAGAAGAGAAGGGGACGACAGAGGATGAGATAGCTGGATGGTATCATCTACTCGATGAACATGAGCTTGAGTAAACTCTGGGAGTTGGCGACGGACAGAGAGGCCTGGCGTGCTGTAGTCCATGGGGTCGCAAAGAGTCGGACACGACTGAGTGACTGAACTGTACTGAGTCAGAATGAGAAAAACAAATATTGTATATTAATGCATATATATGGAATCTGGAAAGATGGTACTGATGAACCTATTTACAGGGCAAAAGTGGCGATGCAGACATAGAGAATAGACTTACGGACATGGGCTAGAGGAAGGGTGGGCTGAATGAAGAGAGTAATGGAAGCATATATACTGCTGCTGCTGCTAAGTCGCTTCAGTCGTGTCCAACTCTGTGCGACCCCAGAGACGGCAGCCCACCAGGTTCCCCCGTCCCTGGGATTCCCCAGGCAAGAACACTGGAGTGGGTTGCCATTTCCCTCTCTAATGCATGAAAGTGAAAAGTGAAAGCGATGTCACTCAGTCGTGTCCGACTCTTAGCGACCCCATGGACTGCAGCCTAGGCTCCTCCATCCATGGGATTTTCCAGGCAAGAGTACTAGAGTGGGGAGCCATTGCCTTCTCTGGCATATATACTACCATTTGTAAAACGGATAACCAATGGTAATCTGCTGTGCGACTCAGGGACTCAAACCGGGACTCTAAAAACCTAGAGGGGTAAGACGGGAAAGGGACATTAAAAAGGGAGAGGACATATATATATATATATATATATACCTATGGCTGACTCATGTTGATGTATGGCAGAGGCCAACACAATATTAACACTGTGAGGCAATTTTCCTTCAATTAAGTTTGAAAAAAAAATACAGTGCTTTAGTCCTATTACTCCCATTTAGAACAGCAGAGCGGCTTTCTAGTAACTACCCACTCTGTACTGTACCAACTTTATCTTCTCCATTTCCAGTATGGAAAGACCCTCATTTCTTTCTGTCTAGTTTTCCATCAGTGGTTGATTTGCTCTGAGAATCTAATTAACACTGACCTGAATAAAACTAAGAGAAACATAAATCAACAGTCCATACATTTTAAAGCAAAATATAATTTTTACTTTTAGTCACTTGGATTAGTATGGATAATGGAGCATTAACTCTGTGGTTAGAAATGAGGTATTGGATTTTTGCTTATTCTGACTGGCCTTTCCCACCACTGAAACATTAAGAAACTTGGCAATAGGGACTGGGTTTATTCTCTCATTTACTTTTTGCTACTCCCCTCTCCTCCAAGCACAGCATCTTTCTTATTTAGAAGTTTGACAGTAACAGAACTTCCCATTATGAACTTAGTTCTCCCAGAGAACATAAATTAACACACTATAAACAGAAATTTGAATGAGTAATAATGACAGATGACAAAAACATTGAAGGCTTTTGAAAACTGCTGTAACCTTTTGATGTAAGTGAATACATTACTCATATTAAAATTTTGTAGAATCTGCATTATTTAGTTTTCAGGAAAAAAACTTGTGTTCTGACTCAAACACTAAATATAGATAATTCTGCATTTAAGACATTGTATAAGGAAAATCAGGTTACACTAAGTTTAACCTGCTTTTATAAGGTTAAAAATCAGGTTTACTGTTTTGTAACACAGCAAAAGACAGTAAAAATTATCTCCATACCCTTTGAGACAATCAATTAACTGCTGCTAAATGATAAAATCTTTATACATATTAAATGATACTATGCTTTCCTAAATCATTAAATTGTCCCAAATGAAGTTCTGAGATAGTTTAATAGATTACCAATTGACCTTTGCTCATTTGATGACTCCCCCTCCCCCAGTAGAATCTAAGCTCTGTGAGGGCAGAACATCCCTGCTCTACCCACACCAGCATAGTCAACAGTGCTTGGAACATAGTAAATATGATACCAAATGAGTTTGTTGATGCTTTTGATACAAAATTTGCGTGGATACCCCTAATTTTGGAAAAAATCAACCATTTGTAAGGTCAGTAATCTATAAGTGACCCAAAGTAATCTGTAAGGGACCAAGTTCAGAGTATGTGAAACATATGGAATGCTTCTGCAGCATTTAGAAAACTGACCTATTTAGCAGTATTTTATTTCTACCTTTCAAAGATAAACTAATGTTAAGCCTACAAACTTAGTTGCTCCATTGATACTTTGACAAGTATCATCAATATCATAACAAGGACTCATACATTCTTCTTTTAATGGTCAGTTAAAGGAACAGAAGTTTAGTTCTATTTTCAATCTATTTCACTTCTCTCATGCAGTCAATAAAATACCAGATGTATGGATGCACTGTAACAAATTACAGAATAGATTAAAATTTTTTGAGTCTTATAAGTCACAATTTGTTAAGGCCCATTGTTTGTTTGAGAGATAAAACGGCAAACACCGATTTCTAAGACAAGGTCGTAGGAGTATTAATTATAAAATACTAATAAACTCTACAGTTCGTGATTTAAAGAGGCAGAATAATAGATAAGGATTAAATACAATGAAAACAGAGAAACTAGAATAAAAAATGCTGCAGTAGAAAGCACTGATTCTAAGTTTGCTGCCCCACATCTAAAGATGAGATGACTTTTAAAAAAGCAAACATTTCCATAAATAGAGATTTTAAAACTTCCTACTCATAATATCCACATGTGGTAAAGACTATACATTTAAGAAAAAGAGCTGAATCAACATGAAAGTTAAAACAGGGTTTTTACACTTTTTAGAAAAAAGTGAAATACCACTGTTTTCTCCAAAAACCAACCTTTCTCCAAGTATCCTTGGGGACATGAAGAAAGAACTTGAGTTTTCTGACTTAATTATTTTAGGTTTTTTTTTTTTTTTCCATTTAAGCACCAGAAAAGTCCATGATTTGCATTCCTCAGCTGCAGTTATTTTGTATGGAAGACAATGGTGTCATTTTTCAAACCCCAGCCCTATTTCTGTTAGCAAGATACAAAAAGAAACAACACAAACACTGACCTGGAGGATGACACTGGCCAAGGTGTCACTCTCTTTGTGCATGCATGCTAAGTTGCCTCAGTTGTGTCTGACTGTGAACCCATGGACTGTGTAGCCTACCAGGCTCCTCTGTCCATGGGTTTCTCCAGGTAGAATATTGGAATGGGTTGCCATGTCCTTCTCCGGGGGATCTTCCCAACCCAGGGATCAAACCCGCATCTTTTATGTTGCAGGGTTTTTACCACTAGCACCACCTGGGAAGCCCCTTTAAAGCCTATGAAATAGACGTTACTAACATTCCCGTTTTACAGATAAAGCACCTGAGGAACCTGCCCAGGCTTACATGTTACGAGGTGGCAGAGCAGGGATTAGAAATCCAGGAAATATGGTTCCAGAGCCTATGTTCTTATTCACTACAGTTAACTGTCCACTCTGTATCCCTAACCCTTACCTGTAATTAATGTACTGGTTTCCATCAGATCAACAGTTCTCAACTGGGGCAATCTTGCCTTTTAATACCCTTCTCCCTCTTCCCTGAATCTAACTTAAGGACACCTGGCAATATCTGGAGATAATTCTGGTTGTTTCAACTTAGGGGTGGTATTATATCCAGTGGGTAGAGTCTAGATATGGTGCTAAACATCCCATAATGTGAGGGAAAAACTCATTATCTAGCACACAGCATTTACAGTGCTGAGGCTGAAAAACCCTAAAATGAAGTATAAATTCTAGGAGGGCAGGGTCCTAAGTTGATCTTGGTTGCTGCTCTATCCTCAGATATAGAAATTACTTAAGTTTATCTGTTGAATATTTATCTGTTTTTAAGAGCCTAGAATTCAGCCTGGCACATAGCTGGTAGGTAACAAACATTTATTAAGGTAACTGAATTAATGGTGGTGCCCTCAAAAAGGACCAAAGAGATATAACAGGACATAACAAATTGAAGTGATTTCAATGCTCCACAATGCCACTTTTTTCAGATTTAATTTTCTCCCAATGATTGTAAATAAAAACAATTCTGCCAAAACAAGTGTGTTAAGTGGGGTTTCTGAGAGAACATTTTTTTGTTTAGATACATTGAACCTTTAAATACATGGAACTCTGTGAGTTAAATATGTAAGGAATAAGATTTCTTTCTTTTTAAAATAAAAGCTTCAAAATGTTTCATTCAAATACCATGTATCTAAGGGAATAACAGACATCCCTAAATTAGATGGTATTACTAATTAACTGCTGATATTCTCCAGTGGCTGGAAAATATTTTGAGAAAGTTTAACATCCGTTGACAGATTTCAAAAAAGAATGGAATTACAGTACATCTGAGACAAAGACCCATTATATAAAAAGTAGTACTTGAGTCCACTTCATTGAAAGATTTTTATGACCGTAAGTGTAACTGCATCCTATAGTTTAAAAAAATCTGTAAGTGTAACACCTGCTGAAGTATTTTCAAATTCTTCCTCCTATACCTCAAAGAGCTACCGAACACTACCCAGAAGGCATACGTTTGTAAGTAATATTGCTTGATTTACAGAACTCTTTCCAAAGGAAAAATTCAAAAGATGGTTATGTGGATATTCAAACAATACTAAGAAATATACCTGACATTTTTCTCATCACTTCTGGAATTAATAAATGAGTCTGGCTTTCCCAAACATTAAATTATGAAACCACACTATGCAAAATGCACCTATCACATTTAAAAAGAAGTTAAACCCATATTTATTTAACTAGCACTGTTAAACATTACACAAAACACATTCAAGTGGCAAGTAATTATAATGCAAGCCCTTGCATGGCAATCCAAATTTATTGAACTACTGATGCTAAGTTATACAAAATTGCACCACTTTAATTAAGGCTTTTAGTTTACATTTGGCCACCTCAAAAGTAGTTGTAACATTAGGTTGGTCAATTTAAATACTGTGGCTCCCTGTTGGATAGACACACAATCTTTACACCCAAACGTTAATGCATACAAAGCAACAAGGCATTGTTAAATAAAACAGCAATAGTTACTGCAACTTAGGCCTTGTGACCAATTACACATGATTAAAATTACTTCCCACATTCACATCCACAGTACTCTTCCACCATTTAACATCTCAACCAAAACGTTACACATGGGAAACAATCACTAACAGGCAAAAATACTAAACCTGTATATTTGGTATTGCAAATACACTTATGCATGAGCAAGCAGGGGATTCACAGTGAGAATCTACAGCTGCAGAAGCCTGAAAATGATTTACAAAAATTGTTAAATCATTAAAAAATTGTTTGAAAATATACACTTCTTGTTGTAGACCCCCACTGTACACACAACTATAAACATTGTTCCCTATGTAAACAAAAAAGGAAACATATAATAAAAGATTTGAAAAGTCTGGACATTTCCTTCCCAACAGATATTAAAGGCAACGTCTTTAATCTAAGACATTATACCGAAAGGACTATCATATTTTAAAGACAAGATCACTGTCTCCACAGGTTTTTTAAAAATTAAAAAAACTATATAGCTGTGTTAATCAAAGCGCTTATTTGTACAATACAATGATAATGACCTTGAATTTCTTAAAAAAAATTACAATAAGCTACAAGTATCAAAGAAGCAAAGTTATCTGGAGTAGTCTATATAGGAGCTCTTTGGACTTTCTTTCATTATGCTAAAATAGTGGTGCTTTTAGGATTTACATTATTGTACTCTCCAATACAAAGTATGGGGTGTGTTAAAGTATACAGTACACCATTTTCATACATGTACAACATTGGTGGATGAAAAATGTCTCTTAGCAGTAATACTGGATTGTAGCCTCTGGTTTTACCAGCTGCATACTCTAGGACTATCATATAAGTAAAAATCTCTCTGTGATACTGGAAAGTGATTAGAATGTGCAAACTGATGTAGTAGTTTTCATCCGCCTCTTAAAAGGGTACCACCACAGAAAGTCCATTTAAGATGTTGGTAGGTTTAACAAAGTTGGAATGCTGGCACTGTTGAATTGGGCAACAGTTCTTCAGACCTATCAAAAGGAGAAAATTAATTGAAAACACAGGTTGTAAATAGCACACTAAAGATCAAAAGGACATATTAAGACAACAGTGCTAAAGTGTCAGAAATAAATATAATACAGCTTCCTATCCTCATCATTACATTATGACTATGTACTATGATTCACAGCAAAGCACGAGTAGACTTATTCTGCTGCCTTCCTGAAAGCCATTCAAATGAAAGCTGAATGTACTTTAATGCAAATTTCTTTGTATTACCTCCCAAAGATTAAAAGCAGGAAAACTAAAAACAAAAATAAAACTTTGTATTAAAATTTTACATCAAGTCAACTTGACTAGAATCAAACAGGCAGCAATACTAACAAAATGGCTGGTCTATAAGAGTGTTTATAATCCTAGAATTACATCATGAGTACAGAATGCACATCTAGCCAAGCCTTCCAAGACTTTTCTTCCCTACTCTTCCAGTAAGTAGCTAAAAAGCTGGGGCAGAGAAGTCAATAAAATAAATTTATCTCATGAAGGCTCCCTACAGTTGACAGTTATATATTTCTTAATTCTATAAAACAGATCCTACTTACTTTAAGAGAAATGTCAGAAAGGCTGTTATTACACTAAAATCTTATCTATAATTAAACTTAAAAGGGTAAAATCAGAATTTATCAGTCTGTCATTTATTTATTTACTTTGGATGATTTTCTGTACATATGCTTGGGCTAAAAAAATACTTCCTTTTTATATTGGTTTTCTGGGAATCAGACTTGCTCCAGAACGTTTGTTAATATAGATATAGCTGATGAAATAATTTCCACAAATGCTTTGAACTTTAAGCTCTTGTTTAGAGCCTTGAATGAATTTCCTAAGTTTTCTAAATCTTAGCAGACTGAATGGAGCAAATTGGAAAGGACAGATGGCAGTGTGAGCTCAGGCACAAGTGTGCTGTTAAGAATGGGCAAGTGGTTTGGAAATGAGAGGATATAAAAAATGAAAAGTTGTATCTCTAAGCAGAAAGTCCTAAGTGGAAAGTAGGGACAAAACTCTGGAAAACTACAGAATCAGAGTATTATGGTTGTACAGGGTCATTTAACATGGGAAGAAGCAGAGCTAGTAACATCCAAAGTTCCCAACATAAGAATACAGTAAAAAAAAATATGGCTTAATGATACTTGGCAAACAGCAGCTAACAGATGAGGGTTTACCACATGCCAGGTAGTGAACTAACTGCTTTGAAAGTATTAACTCATTTGATATAACTGTTTTCAAAAACTATGTTATAGTGGTATTTGCTCAATTTTCCTTTGCTGTCTCATCTCAAGGTTATATATCCGTGGTTCTCTCTGCCCGGGAACTCTTCACCCTCTAATTTCTACTTATCCATCAGATTTCAACTTAGATGCTCTCACACTGAGACTTTCCCTGAATCCATAGTTCACATCTGACTGGTTTGGTGCCCCAATTAAATACTCTGATAGTATCCATAATAGCATAGTGACTAATTATGGACTTTGGTAATCAGTTCAGAGTTCAAATTCTGAGCCATGTACTCAGATCATTAGATTCAATTCTGACTCTGCTATTCACTAACTATAGGGCTTGCAATCTTTCTGTGCCTCAGTTCACTCTTCTGTAATATGGGAATTACAATAATTCTGCCACACAGAATTGTTGTGAGAATTCAACTAACATATAGGCAGTATTTGTCTGGTACATGATGTCAGGGGTTTTAATTATCAGTACCATGCTGCATTTATTCCGCCAACAGCATTTAATATTTTGCAATGGTTTGTCTGACTTTTACATTAGACCTTAATTAGCTTAAGGCAACAAAGAGGAAAGCAGAGAAGATTGGTTTTGATCATCACTATGTTGTCAACAAACTAGTGACCCACTGAGACGTGAGTCTATATTGGATAAACTCATCTAGAATACTTATGAGGAATACCTTACTTCTGATGATCATATATAAATGAAATAATTATTTCAATTACTAGGGTATCATATTAACCCGTAAGATGAACCCATTTGTTTTCTACAACAGAAAATTCTATACTTGCTTTTTTGACCTTTAATAAAGTTGAGGTTAAAAATTAGAGGAAACAAACAAAACAGAAGAAAAGATAAATTAACATACCTGGCTCAGAGCTACAATGCATTTAGTATATTAAAGCAGCTGACATGACGACTTTTTGCGGGCCTTCCCAGGCACTGGAGTTTTTCTGTTAATTTGTCGCACTAGGTCATAAAAGATCTGCAAACATTTATTAATTTTTTTTTTAATTTGCAGGGAAACCCCTCCCCTCAAACTACAAGTGAAAGAGTATAATGAAAAATTTGAACTTTCCATAACTCTTCTCCAGAAAGCAAATATTCTGTTCACTTAAGAAATGAGAGTAAAGCCAGGTATTCTTGTAATTGTCAAGCGCTTTTCTGTTTATTTTTTGGGAGGGCTAACATCATTCTCCTTAAAGTAAATACTGAGTAGCTGCAGAAACCTTAGTTTAGTCAGAACATTTACCATCAAAGAGAACAATCCTTTACTCTTCTTTGATTCTATGTACTCTTATTCTACAACATAATTTTAAGTTCCTTTAGGCAAGAGCCATTCATGCCTTCTTGAATTTGACTTCATCTTTTACATAACACTCTTCATATATCTGAAGATTAAATCTGTCTTCCCCACCCAGTAAATTCTACTGTACCACCAAGTGTTTAATAAAGAGGCTCAAATAGGATTATTGCTTGTTAGCATGCTAACTAACATACTTAATTAACTTGGGGTTGTGTTAATACACTCATTACTTTCCATTAATTCTGAATGCTAACTTCCAAATCAAGAGTTCTATTACACCATACCTCATTAACATTTATTTTGGATTTTGCAGAGGATTCTAAGAATGCACAGTTGTTCCACTGTCTTGCTAGATTTTGACCTTGTTCCTTTCCTACAACTCTTTCATCTTCCAAGTCACACTTATTACCAACCAGAATCATTGGAACCTAAACGGGTAAAAACAAATAAGTAAACAAATATGCTACATAAATCCAAATCAAAATTCTAAGAGTCAATCATAAGGATTAGTTTTGATATTATGCCAGAGAAAAACATGCAGTATGGTATACTAAAACCAACAGTTAAATATAAAAGCATTAATAATTAACTTAAGAACTTCTCACATAAATTGTTCAGAAAACAAGCTATGATCTGCTTATAAGAGAGGGAGGAAAAACCATGAAAATTGTATCAAAACGGACTTTTATTTTAGGCACCCTGTGCAGCATGCAGGATCTTAGCTCCCTGACCAGAGACTGAAGCCGTGCTCTTGCAGTGGAAGCACAAACTTAATCACTAGACTGCCAGGGAAGTCCCTCACCACGAACTAATTATAGTAAGAAAACACAAAGCCTTTTTAAAAAGAAAATGCAAAAGGAAATATCATAAAAAGTCAATATATTCCAAAATTTTAAAATGTTTCTCCAAGGGACATAAATCAATTTCAGATTTTCTGGTTTCTTAACAAGTATTTATCAAATAACTCATTCTCAATTTCATAACACAAAAAAGAAATTTAGAAGGTAGATAAAATTCAAGGTAGAATTTTTAGCTTTTCATATAGTCCACATTAAAAGCTAAAACTTAAAATCACCTTTATTTACTAAAAATCTAGACCATATTAATCATGTTTTTGGACACTACAAGGAAAAATAATCCTTATTCTGTAAAACTCCTATTAATCTTTTAGAGATTGGCTCTCTAAGTAAGTTATGGAAAAAATCCAAACTAGAAAATCAAGATTTGTGGCTTTTTAAGGAACAGATATATAGTATTATACTAATAAATACCTGTTTAATGTAACTGATAGAAAACTATAGTAGTTACCAGAAACACTGGTAAACAGCTTTACCAACTAAAGTTGCTTTAAGTATGTTAAGGTCCCCCAAAGTCCTCCTGCTTCAGAAGTCCAGGAAATGAGGGTATTTCTAATAGGTGCTCCCAAGCTCTCAAAATATTTGCTATAATTAAACTATACATAGTACAGTGGTTCTTAAAAGTGTGATGCCCAGACCAGCAGCACCAATACCATCTGGAAATATGTTAGAAATGCAAATTCCTGAGCCCTATTCCAGACCTACTGAATCAGAAACTCTGGGAGTAGGACCTGGCAATCTGTTTTAACTAGCTCTATAGGTGATTCTGATGCAAGATGAATTTATATATGTAGTGTGATGAGGAATTTAGAAAATCCTTTTGAAGTGTCCTACAGGGTTAAACTCCATTATGGTGTATTGGGAAGGGGCACGTTACTTAACATTAGAATTGAATATATTTGTTGGCTGTTTTGCTTCTTCTGTCATAGTTGCTTGAGATATGTTCACATGTTGTTCTGATTCTTATTAAAAAGGCTCTTAAATCTACCAGAACGTCATCTGCTCTATTAGTGATATTTGCCACCGACACCTCTCCTCCTTCTCCACCAAATGCAAGATTTAAAAATATGAAGGGAAAAAAATAGGAAGGGTATAAATTTTATTTTACACAGGAGAAAGGTATTTCTCACTTATTACATTACATACAGTGTTAAAGGAACGTTTTTCCCTTTCAAAGAAAAAGCTTTTGAAAAACCAACTCCTCAAAATAGGTGAAGTTTAAATTGGATTTAAATACAAACTTTTAAATCGGATATCACTACAATAAGGGTTTGAAAGAAAATATATTATAAAGTCAGCTTACATCATCCGTGTCTTTAACTCGAAGAATCTGTTCTCTCAGATCTTGTAAATCATTAAATGTGGACTGTGCTGTGATGGAATAAACTAACGCAAAGCCTTGTCCATTTTTCATGTACAAATCCCTCATTGCTGTGAATTGTTCCTACAGTCGAAAGAAAAGAATCGTTTTAAAAAAATAATGTTTTGACAGTTAATTTGACAATTTTCAAAGTCTGTAATTAGAGTTCAAAGAAGAATGCAGTAGTGTTATGTAACATCTCTTAAAACTGTAGTCTGTGGCTATTTGAAAAATTGGTATTTCAAGCAGTAAGTGTTTTATTTAAAAATAATACACCAGAGCAGATTTATGTGCAGTAAATGCACTCAAGTGGAAATGTCCCATCTTCAAATGCTACTTGAAGGCAGCTTTTCAAGACACCATATAGAAGGGACCCAAATCGAATCACCAAGTTACTCACAGCTAGCTCACAATGCTCCAGTTCTCCAAGGTCCACCAGCAAGTTACCTACATGGTGCCATTTTCCCACACTTTTCCTCCTTCGCTAGACTGTAAGCTTTTGAGTGTAAGAATACAAGCCACGACACGTATCAGGTACTCAAACATTAGATGAATGAATACCACACATCCAGAGTAAATCTTCCCTTCACCTTCAGATACCATCAGATCTAGCTGTTCTGTAAATATATTGAAGGATGAAAGATACTATTCAAAATATTTCACACAGTCACTGAGGAATCTCAGGTATTTTCCACGTTATTTAATGTATGGAAATATAGTCTAACTTGCTTTAAAAGTACTAGTGAAGCTATGAAAACTTTCATACAAACTTTCTACTTATTTCTTCAGTAAATGACCCATGCACACAAGAAAAGAATTCAAGAGGATAAGGAAGACAGCTTTAAGATTTAATGCAAGCCTTACTTTTAAATAATGTTTGTCTATAAGAATACTAGCATTTATAAGGTCAATACTGCACAAGTTGTGCATATATTTTGGTACTGTTTTACATACCGTTCCTGCAGTATCCAAGATTTCAAGCATACATTGCTGTGCATCTACTTCAACTTGCTAGGGGGGAAATTAAGGTAGATCTTCATTTTTTTTCCTGTATGTAAGACTACTTTAATATGTATAGTATTAATACAATATTTAAAACAGACATAGATTATAGCAACTTTGATACTAATCTCAAGTAATACACACTTTAACAAAACAGGAGAAAAAAAACAGCTGGATAAACTAAAGTCTACTGACCCTCGAACTGCATCAAGTGTAAAAACCATGAGTTCTCAATTTAATATAAGGCTATCTATAAGATATACAAGATCCAACCTCAATGTGAATCACTCAGCACTTAATTCTGAGGAGGAAGTAATTTCAAATCAGCTCAAAAAATTTTTATTTAATGCAGTAATAGTTCCAATAATGTCAGAAGTAACTATCTATATCAATTCTGCCATACTTTAGATATACCTTCCTTTTGCTTATAACCACATCCCCTTCACTATATTGGAACAAAATTTTTGGTAGCAAGGAAGAAGAGCTATCAAATAAATTATATATCCCTGTTACCCTTTAAACATAACATTTCCTAGGAAAAAAAGATACAGATGCGGAAAAAAGAGCAATGTTGCCTCAGAGCTGGGGTCCAGAAAGGGTTTCTAGTTTTGGCAGACAGTGGACACAGAAGAGGAATGGAAACACAGTGTCTGCACCGCAGCAGGGGCCAGGCTGGCTGCTTTAAGGTGGTGGGTAAATTCTCTCCCTTCTAAATTAAAAATGTGTGCATATTAAGTTTTACTGTCACATGTTATATAAATGAACATAGAAATAAACTTTTCTACTATTATAAGCAGTGGAACTTTCTCAAAGAGTTGTAAATAGGAAGGTTAGGGAGACTTTTGTACTTACATCTTTATATAAAAAGCAGGGAGCCCGAGAGTATTCAGTCTTTCGAGGGCAGAAAGGGGGAGAAACATGGGACTACCACCTGAAATGGATGTCTCAACTCTAAAGTCAAATTGCAACAAATTACAACTTGGGGGTCAGTGTGAACTTAAAGCAAGAGTGATTAAGATTCTTCTAAGATGGTAAACATGCAATGCCAGGAAATAATCAGGTGTGTTCTCCCCACTAATTTATAAATTAACTCTGCTCCTCATCCTATACTCTATAGACAACATTTAATAGTTATTAAGCTAAAAACAAGAATTTATGTTTACAGTAAAGTTGAAAGCAAAGGCCTTCTAAAGTAACATACCTTTCTATAAGAATCTTCTATCGTAGGATCATATTTTTCAACAAAAATTCCTTGAACAAACTGTACAGTCTGAAAAAAATTAACATACCATTATACTCCCTCAAAAAGAACAAATCCAAGTCTGCACATTCAAAAGTATTAATTTCACAAGAATAGTTATATCACCGATTAAAAAAAATAATAATAACCATGACTACCTTCGAACATAAGTATTTGGTGGGAAAATTACCTCAGAAAGCTTTTTTAAAAAATTAATAATCATAGCGTTCCTTATTGGGTAGGTCTAAATTTGGAGCTCATATATTTAAAAATTGTTAAATGGTTCCTACTTCAGTCTTAGGGCTTAAACGTGAATTTTAGTTAGAAAGTGGCTAATTATTTGGTGAACACACATGTGCACACTCACAATGCCTCCCCATCACTTTGGATATATTTACAAATGAAAACGCAGTTCATGCTCCATTGTACACACTTCTCAGTTTGATCCAAGCAAGTCAAATTCTGTGCTGGGTGTTTATGTGACAAATAAGTGGCAAAGTAAGATAGATGGTCAGTCTATTTTAAGGTGGGGCTTTGCTAAACTCGGAACTATTCACCAAGTTATTTCCCCTAAGTTTCTCCCCTTCCTACCTACCACTGTCAAGTTGTGTCTTCTTTCTTACTTAATATTTCTTGATATAAAAAACATGGTGGGACAGTCAAAGGTAAACTTTGAAAAAAGTTTTAAAAATACAGTTATTTAATTTTTGTAACATAAAATTTGTATTTTAAGCCAACTCACAATGAAATGGACCAAAATTTATTTCTATCTTGCTCTGAAATGCAGACAGACATAGAATTGTATGTGCTCAAGTCCAAATTGTGCTTAAGTCCAAACTGTATTCTGGTCTGGAACCCATGTTCCAGAGAGAATATGATCTGCCCAGATACAACTAAAAGTTGACTAAATTACAAGAAAAATACTATATTACTTCTAAAATCAATGAGATTTCACCTTAACAAAAAATAAGCAAAACCTAACACTCAACAGAAAAAGAACATGTCTTAAGAGTGAATAGCTTGGGTACAGTGAGACTGTCTTACCAGAGCAGATTTTCCAACGCCTCCTGAGCCAAGAACGACTAGCTTATACTCACGCATGGTGCAAACTTGTAAAAGCTAGTACCTTATTAAGAAGAAAAAAGAATTCTTAAGTAATATTGCATTCATGTGCTTCTTATATAAACAAAACAGTCAAGCATTTACTTAAAATACTATACCATACTAAGATGGAGCATTTCATAAATAAACTTACTAAAGGATGCCACTGGTAGGGCTCTTTATAAAACATCAGAAGAAAGAAATTGCAGAATTCTAGACATGATTCTTAGCCCTATCCTATATTCAATTACTATAAAATACTTACTCTATCAAGAAAAAAGGGTGGGGGTGACTGAAAAACTGCATTAAGGGGCATTCTATTGGCTAAAAGATGGCAGTGATAGAGACACGTTATCTCCTTTACTGAACCACCTGCAATCCTGAATCACAAGTAGTTGAGGGTCTACTAAGTACAAGGGTATCCCCAATGAATAGCAAATAAAATTCCTGCCCTCAACTGAGCTAACTTTCTGGTAAAGATGAACAGGACAGAGGAAGGATTTGCAAACAAATCCAACGCCCTGTTTTTGTACATAAAGCTTCATTGAAATACAGCCACATCCATTCATTTGTGTATTGTCTGTGGCTGCTGTCTTGTAATGGCAGAGTTAAGTTCTTATAACAGAAGCTATCTGGTCCACAAAGTCTAAAATATTTACTATTAATATGAAGCATTCACAGAAAAAACTTGCTGGCCTCTGAGATACATAAATGGTAAATTAGTTAGCAGAGAAAGCTGACCAAATATCTATTACTGAAGTTTGTGTGCATGCGTGTGTGTGTGTGTGAGAGAGAGAGAGAGAGAAGGTTGAGGGTGGTGTGTGGATGGGATGGCAGAGATTTGAAAACAGTCAGGAATCAGAAATATATCTCAAGAACATGAGTCTCCAGGCTGATAGAAGTCCACTGAGTGTTCAGTATGATGAAACAGGGGAAATCAAATAAACATAAAACCCAAAAGAAACAATCCATACCAAGGCTCATCGTTTTAAAACTTCAGCTTACTACTGAGAGAGAAAGAAGACCCTTAAAGTTTCCAGGAGGGGGAATAACTTGAGAATACAAAGCTCCCACATTTCTAGAAAAAAAATAATTTGCCAGTGGCTATGGTACAAAAGTAGCCATCAGACCAGGCTTTAAATCCTCTTCAATCAAGAGATGACAGTTCTTTACTTATAGTAACACAATACCAGGACTGGTCTGCACACATTTAACCCACCAATAACCATTTACTTTAGTGAATATGCTTCTGTGACCAGCCTATTATTGACAGCCTCTTACTTCTGAAAGTCAGTCAATTAAGAATGGACTCACTTTGACATATTTCTTTGTATTAAACCTCTTTATATGGTCTTTCCTTCTGGTCCATACTCTTGGAAGAAATCCTGTGTTTTATCTATCTGGTAGCTCAGATGGTAAAAAAATCTCCCAGCAATGCACGAGACCCAGGAGAGCTGGGTTCAACCCCTAGGTTGGGAAGATCCCCTGGAGAAGGAAGTGGCAATCCACTCCAGTATTCTTGCCTGGAGAATTCTATGGACAGAGGGAGCCTGGAACGGGGCTACAGTCCACGGGGATGCCAAAGGGTCAGACACGACTGAGCAACTAACACTGCTACTACACGGCATCTTTTTATTTCTCCTTAGGATGCCGTGTTTAATACCAAGGGCGACTTTTCAAAAATTTCTCCTTCACTTGTGCCTTTAAATGCACAGATCATTTACTGTATTTTCTCCATTCCTTAATTGGGGGGTGGGGGGGGCCTGGAAGAGACCAAATTAAAAAAACACCAAAAAAGGCAGTTGCTAACTTTCCCACTTACTAGTTCCTATATTTTATTTCTAAACTTAGTGAACCTCATTTCCATAGACTTTTCTCCAGTCCTGGAACACTGTCTCTTCAACTTTTGTGAACTGCACAGTCCTTACCAGATAGTTCATGAAAAAAGATATTAAATAAAAGTTGAACCACCTTTCAGTTTTAAGAATATTCCACATGGTAGTGTGCGTTTAATTTACGAAAAATAAGTTGTTTTCTGTAAATGTGTAACTGAAGTCAGGTTTATTTCTTTTAATATAAAGTCATTTAAAAATAGGATTACTTAGGTGGTAATTCTATTCAGTTCCATGTAGTAATGATCCAACCACACAGACCTACATTAATATTTGAGAAATATTTTAAAATAAACTTAGGACTCTAATGAAAGACACCTTCAAATTTGTGTTTCTGAACCCAGCTAGAGGGAACATGGTAACTTTGGGGTCAATAATTTACTAAACAGCATCCCAAAGAGCAAATCAACTAACTTTAACACAAACAGACTTATTTCCCTGCATCTTTTATCCTTTAAGCAGCTGAGCTGGGCCACTTTTTGATTCACTTCCTTGCAATTGTTTATAAGTTAAAAAAAGAGAGAGAGAGAGACTTCAGTGAACACCCAGCAAAATGCCAATAATCAGCAACTGTCTCACTTGACTGACACTGCTTTTACAGTTGATAATTCCTGCCTTTGAAAGTTTGTGGATCTTTGGACTTTGAAATTCCCTAAAGATTCTGTAAGACTAGTAGTCTGCTCTGTTCAGGGCAGGCAAATCAGACCAGGGTAGCTTTTCCTTAAGTAATCAATAAGTTCAGCTACTGAATGGTGTCGCTCATTCGCTGACAGTCCACTGAAGATCCTCATCTGGCATCATTCCAAATGATGCCCTCAGACAAACAAGCATACTGAATGGGCTGCCTGTGTCCAACTTGTTTGTTCTTAGATTTTCCTATCACATGAGTCAATAAAAACGATGATGGGTGCTCCAATCAGTTCCTTGAGCTCACACTGTTAAATCTGTTATTCTAAGATTTATATCAAGCAGGTTTTGTATAAGGCAATTTAGGCTTTTGATTTTGGCTTGGAGTGTACTATCTGATACGTATTTTTGCCATTAGTTCATAATTCTTCAGCTACTTGCTTTGCTTTTTGTTAGTCTACTTGTGCAAAGTTTTGTCTCATGTTCTGTTTTGTCCTGGACTGTTTTGTTTACATTCACTGTATAAGGGAGAGCTGTTTGGAATGGATGGACGCATAGGTCTGAAAAGCTTTCAGTGAAATTCAAACTGGTCCCAAGCACTAAAGGTTGAAGATGAGTACAATCAGTGACCAATTCAGGCAAAGGTGAGTGATGGGCCAAACTTCACCGTGGGTCACTCACCTTCATGACAGCATTACAGGGTCATGAACTGTGGGGGCTGATTATGGGGCACCTTCCTACCTTCTGCTTGGTCAAGAGAGTGCCAGGTTCTTACTAGGCTTGCTCCAAAGTCAGTTTCTGTGATAATATGATAATGAAGCATGATTACACTAGCGAATTTGAAATCAATGATTGCAGAGTTGAGAAAACTGTTGTGAACCTCACAGGCAGGTCAAACAAGTGTGGAGTAATCAGCCCCTAGATTTGATGTGCCACTAAAGATCTAGAAAAATGGCAGAATAATATGCTCCTAACCTGTCAGTATGGTTTCACTGAACTGACAACTTCAGCTGGCATCACGGACCATGAAGAAGCAAGATAAAAACACAGGAGAGAAATTCCTGGGATTCTTTTTCTAGGGATATAATACAAATATGAAAATAAAATGCCTCAATGGAAAAAAAAATTAAAGCACACTTATATCATATCATATTCCGTCATAGCTCAGTTGGTAAAGATCCGCCTGCAATGCAGGAATCTCTGGTTTGATTCCTGGGTTGGGCAGATCCCCTGGAAAAGGGATAGGCTACCCACTCCAATATTCTTGGGCTTCCCTTGTGGCTCACCTGGTAAAGAATCCACCTGCAATGCAGGAGACCTGGGTTCGATCCCTGGGTTGGGAAGATCCCTTGGAGAAGGGAAAGGCTACCCACTCCAGTATTCTGGCCTGGAGAATTCCAAGGACTGTACAGTCCATGGGGTCGCAAAGAGTCAGACACGACTGAGTGACCTTTACTTTCACTTACTTTCATTTTCACTTTATATCATATTGAGGAATAATTTACATCCAGTAAACAAGCAGATCTTAAGCATACAGTTAAATGAATTTTGGCATATGCCAATACCCTTCAACCTCAAACACAACTCTAACATTTAAAACACTTCCATTATCCAAATAGTTCCCAATGTGTCTCTTCCCAGTTAATTACCCCAACACCATTTTTTTTGACTCTAGTGATTTCTTTCTTATTTGTCAAGGCCATACCTTTTCTAGGAAAACCTTCTGTGTCTTTTATAAACTTCCAGTATAATCATGACCCTTGTACTTACATCGGTAAATTACAAAAAATGGGAACTCTGACAACTACAGCGTAACAACAGGACTTATGGCCAACTTTTAAAATATAAAAATTTACACTTTCAGAGGAATTATAAACACAGAAAAATTATGAGAAAAAAATAACATTCAATAATCAACTCCTCTAATTGGTATTCCAAAGATTCAAAATAAGATGACTAAGACAGCCTTCCTTTACTCCCCTGCTCAAACCTTTGGAAACCTACTCTCCCTGAACCATTGTCTCTTTATACTTCCCACAATGCCTTTCTATTCCACTTACTCCTCGACCATACCACTGAAATGCACTACCTTTCCTGACGGTTTCCTAGCAAAGGAAAAATTATACTAAACAACAGTCTCTTAAATTGCTAGAGTAGAAGTCAGAGCTGTAGAAACTGAATTTAAAAACTGGTCTAGAATTTAGTTGGAGTTAATGTTTAAAGATTTTTCTAAATCTCAGGTAGATGAACAGAAATTTGTTGTAGAATCCCAACTGAATTACTAAGTACTTAATTTTATCACAGAAGAAAGAGATTAAGAGCAGGAGGACAGTAAAGACCAGATTCAAACAGTCCAGCATATTAAAAAAAAAAACTGGCCTTGAGAGAAGAAGAACCTATTTAGGAAATACACTATTTCAGGGGTAGCTTGGTCAACAATTTAAAACTGTAAACAAAATGAACACAGGAAACAAAAAAATTAACTTCAGGAAATTTTAAAGAGAGACATGTTCCTTCTTTCTGTAAATGGTCTAAAGACCTGAACTGCTGCTGCTGCTACTGCTAAGTCGCTTCAGTCGTGTCCGACTCTGTGCGACCCCATAGACGGCAGCCCACCAGGCTCCACCGTCCCTGGGATTCTCCAGGCAAGAATACTGGAGTGGGTTGCCATTTCCTTCTCCAGTGCATGAAAGGGAAAAGTGAAAGTGAAGTCGCTCAGTCGTGTCCGACTCTTAGCGACCCCATGGACTGTAGCCTACCAGGCTCCTCCGTCCATGGGATTTTCCAGGCAAGAGTACTGGAGTGGGATGCCATTGCCTTCTCCGAAAGACCTGAACAGGAAACTGAAAATGAAAAATTAGAAAATCTACAATAGGTGAGCATTTTCAGAGATCCTTACAAAGTAAACAAGCCAGAAAGAAAAACTAAACCAAAAGGTTTTTGTTTTCTAAGAAATGGGAAGCTGTGAACGAGGACACTTGCACATTCTATAAAAAGTAAACATTTCTGGGAATTACATTTCTTAATGAGATGACTAGGGTCCTTCTTTCTTCCCAGCTGCTTTATTTATCCATAGTATTACTTATCGCTCGAATGAGACAGGTTCACCCATATTACTGCTTTATTAGTAATTTGTTCCTTCTACTTATTATTGATAAAAAGCATAGAATGGATATAGATGATATTTTCTTTATCCATTCACCAGCTCATGGATATTTTGATTTGTTTCCAGCTTGCAGAAATTATAAATAACACTTATCAATTTAATTTTAGTAACACAAACAAGAATTTTAACTGCAGAGCCCTAAGTTCACTGGAAACATTTCAAATTTTCAAGTAGGAAATATGAAAACCATCAACAGACTTTCAAAAACAAAACACAGTGACAAAACACATTTAACTTACCAATAAGCAGCTTTCTAACAAGGAACACTGATAAGAAGGAACCACAAATGAAGTAAGTCATCCTCTTTCATTAATTTTTTTGCCAAAATTTCCTTATATGGACAAAAAACGCAAAATATTTTTATTTAAATCCCACTAAATACCAACTCTTGGGATAGTATTTTCCTTAAAAAAAAAAAAGCCAAGATTGGAACTAATACCTATTTTTCAAATCTGTGCCTACTACTACACCAGCTTTGAAAAACTGTTTACAGAGTCTAAGCCAAGGATAAAAAAAGGATTTCGTTATGAATGCCAACTCCGAATGGTTGGCAATGGCCATTAGTTCAGTTTGTAAAATTTCATGCATAATTTTAAGATGGGTAGAGTTATATCAGAATTTCAAAAGGGTTATGATAACTGTAGTTTGAGTCACTGAAAACAATTATTCTCATTCACTGAACCCCAAAAAGGGACAATTTTGACAGCACAGCACAGTGGTTCATAGCATCTACATTTTAAATCCTGATTTTGTATAATCTTTGGCAAGTCATGAAACCTTTTAGAGCTTCACTTTCCTTACTGGGAAAATGGAGACAGTAATGCCTATACGGTAAGGTTGTGAGATGGATACACAAGAACGTGAACTGTGAACTTCCAGATGTTCAAGCTGGTTTTAGAAAAGGCAGAGGAACCAGAGATCAAATTGCCAATATCCGCTGGATCATCGAAAAAGCAAGAGAGCTCCAGAAAAACATCTATTTCTGCTTTATTGACTATGCCAAAGCCTTTGAGTGTGTGGATCACAATAAACTGTGGAAAATTCTGAAAGAGATGGGAATACCAGACCTCCTGATCTGTCTCTTGAGAAACCTGTATGTAGGTCAGGAAGCAACAGTTAGAACTGGACATGAACAACAGACTGGTTCCAAATAGGAAAAGGAATACATCAAGGCTGTATATTGTCACCATGCTTACTTAACTTATATGCAGAGTACATCATGAGAAATGCTGGGCTGGAGGAAGCACAAGCTGGAATCAAGATTGCTGGGAGAAATATCAATAACCTCAGATATGCAGATGACACCATCCTTATGGCAGAAAGTGAAGAAGAACTAAAAAGCCTCTTGATGAAAGTGAAAGAGGAGAGTGAAAAAGTTGGCTTAAAGCTCAACGTTCAGAAAACTAAGATCATGGCATCTGGTCCCATCACTTCATGGCAAATAGATGGGAAAACAGTGGAAACTGTCAGATTTTAATTTTGGGGACTCCAAAATCACTGCGGATGGTCATTAAAATTAAAAGACGCTTAATCCTTGGAAGGAAAGTTATGACCAACTTAGACGGCATGTTAAAAATCAGAGACACTACTTTGTCAACAAAGGTCCATGTAGTCAAGGCTATGGTTTTTCCAGTGGTCATGTATGGATGTGAGAGTTGGTGAAGAAAGCTGAGCGCCGAAGAATTGATGCTTTTGAGCTGTGGTGTTGGAGAAGACTCTTGAGAGTCCCTTGGACTGCAAAAAGATCCAACCAGTCCATCCTAAAGGAGATGAGTCCTGGGTGTTCACTGGAAGGACTGATGTTGAAGCTGAAACTCCAATACTTTGGCCACCTCATGCGAAGAGTTGACTCACTGGAAAAGACCCTAATGCTGGGAAGGATTGGGGGGAGGAGGAGAAGGGGACGACAGAGAATGAGATGGCTGGATGGCATCACCGACTCGATAGACATGTGTTTGGGTAGACTCCGGAGTTGGTGATGGACAAGGAGGCCTGGCGTGCTGCAATTCATGGGGTCGCTAAGAGTCGGACACGACTGAGCAACTGAACTGAACTGAAACTCCACAAAAATGACAATGTTTGTCTTTTACTATATCCCCAGAACCTCAAACAGTGACTGGCATATGAAATGTGGTAATTTCCCTCAGAAGTCCTTGCACATAGTAATAATCAGTAAAAGATAGCTTTAAAAATAATTGTAATAGCAATGGTCTGGGCTACTGCTCAATACAGTGCAGCAGAACTGATGTTCCCTCATCTGAGAATCACTGCTCTACCCTTTTACCTACGAGTTTAAAAAAACACTAAGGAAGTAGGAGGAGCACTGCTATTCAGTTTTTGTCTAGTTTATTAATACAAAGTTTCTTCTAGGTAGGTAAAAAAATACAATGCATAGCCTAAACCTATTTTCCAATCATATGTGGGTTTCCATCCTTAATTTAGTCCTCCTATTACCATAACCAGTTTGGAATATGTTATATTAAAAACCCAACTGAACAATATTATAAATTAAGCTATACTTACTATATTCCACTAAAATCTAAGAGGCATTTTAAAAATATATTTTAACATCTCTGAAACTGGAATGTATCTTATAGGAAACTCCCGCTGTCAATACAACAAGTAATATATATATTAATATATACTAATCTATCAGTATTTTGAATCATTTTAAAATGTAGTTTAGGGAGAAAGACAGTTTGCTCATTTTTTTCCTGACAGTTTTATTACTAAAAAACAGTAAATTTATAATACACAAATGAAAATTAAAGTCAGAAGGTGAAAGAGGAGTCATGGAGTTGTCTTGTAATTGTAGCATGTTATTGTAACTTAAAAATAGTGAAATCTGTTGGAATTAAAAAAAAAGGGGGGTACACGAAGGCAGTCAGAAGGTATAAACTTGCAGTTATAAATACGTACTAGGGATATAATGTACAACATGATAAATAAAACTAACACTGCTTATGTTATATAAAAGTTCTTAACAGTAAATCTTAAGAGTTCTCATTACAAGGAAAAATACTTTTCTCTACTTTAATTTTCTATCTATATGAGACATGGATGTTCACTAACTTATTGTGGTAATCACTTCACAATGTATCTAAGTCAATTCATTATGCTGAACACCTGAAACTTTTACAGTGTTATACATCAATTTTATCTCAATAAAATCAGAAAAGAAAGATGGCCAATATAAACTCAAAAATGCCGTTTAGCCAGTCACTCAACTCACAATGAATAATTACAAAATATTGATAAAAATATTTACTATTCTGTATTGCATATAATGGGCTTCCCACATGGTGCAGTGGTAAAGAACCCACCTACCTATCAATACAAGAGACACAAGAGATGTGGGTTTGATCCCTGGGTCAGGAAGATACCCTGGAGTAGGAAATGTCAACCCACTCAATTATTCTTGCCTGGAAAATTCTATGGACAGAAGAGCCTGGTGAGTTACAGTCCATGGGGTCGCAGAGTCAGACATGACAACGTGTGCGCTTACACATGCACACGCACACACACTGCATATAATATTCTTCATTAACAAGACCCAGGGCACACCCAAGGTCAGACATTACTGTCCCTAATTAAGAACTACAAGATTATAAATCTAAAAATCATTGAGGAGGGACTTCCCCGGTGGTCCAATGGTTAGAGTCTGCCTTGCAGTGCAGGGGACATGGGTTTGATTCCTGGTGGGGGAACTAAGATCCCAGATGCCATGGAGCAACTAAGCCTACATGCCACAACTAGAGAGCCCACTCACAGAAACTACTGAGCCCATGCACCACAACTAGAGAGTCTGCGTACCCCAACAAAAGATCCCGCATGACACAACCAAGATCCCATGTGCCACAACTAAGACCTGATGCAGTCAAATTAATAAACAAACAAACAAAAAACACTAGGGAAACTTTAAACACCATTACAAAATGAAAAACAGATGTAGTAAAAAACCTCTTGGCTCTTTAGTTCATGTTGACATTTACTGAAGACCTACTCTGAACCAAGAATTGTGCTAAAACCTGAGAATTAGAAAAGAAAATCTAAGAACTGACACCTTCTATCAAGATTACTGTATTATAGCACTCAACAGTCAACATGCATATATGGGTACTTTCTATATGTAAGGCTTTGTTCCAGGCAAACAGACTAAAGCAGTGAATAAAATACCCTACCCCCAAAATTTACAGCTGGGAGGGGTGGAGACAAATAAAATCAATATAAAACATGGTAATTTGACAAGTACTATGGAGAAAAAAGTATAAAACTAGTTAAGGGAGATAGCAAGGAATGGAGAGATTATTTTAATCAGGGTAGTAATGAAGGACTTAAAGTCAAAGTACTATATAGCTCAGTACTCAGTCATTTCAACAAATTGAAATTAAATCCTATTTTCAACAAAAGACTCTATCATCAGGCTTTGTTCTGCTCAGTATTTTTAAATCAACATCTTTGGTGGGGTGATGTTCCAATTAATTTGTAGCTGAACTTAAAGTTGGATTTGATCTGGTCATAGACATTTGTTCAGGATCCACAAGAGAGCTCAAGACTTCAATGCCCCTCCTTCCTTTGCTAATTGGGGTAAAAATGGGATTTCTGGAGGATTCTAAACATAGTTGGTCTTATGAAGTAGCATTATTCAGTATGTACAAAGTGCCCCTTGGTGATTTCCTTTGCTAACTCTATATAGCAGGATATTCATTATTACCCCTCGCTGTAGAAAAAAATAACACATGGATCAGGACAGAATGTTCCTGACGCACAAATACTTGGGATGCAGTCCTTAGGAGGGTAACGTCAGAAACATCTGAAGTATTTTCATACTATCTCAGCCCATAGTGACTGTCCCTCTTTCTGACAGGCTGCATCAAATACTTTAGGACTTGATTATACACTCTCTTGTTTTACTTTCCAAGAGGAGACAAAGGGTTGTAGAAGGCAATATTATCTTGTGATTTAAGAGGCTTGGCTCTATTTTAGAAGTTTTAAGCATGTAAATGCCTCCAGCAGCAAGGTGTTACTATTAGGGAATAGTGTGGATTATGGCCAAAAGAGTAAACACTTGTACAGCTCAAGTCATTCCAAATCTAAAAACTGTGAATGTTGTGAAAACCAACACATTTATTTGAGTTATGGAGATCTGGGCTCTGGGCCACCAGTTTTTTTTACTTCTGGACTAGATGAATTCTGAGGTCCCTTTCGATTCCAAAATGTATTGTTACATCAAGTTTTGAAGAATTATAAAGAGAAACAATTTTCTTTAAAGTATCATAATGTTATACTCCTCCTCCTTAATCAGTATAAAATGATATATCACTGTCCATTGAACAACATGGGTTTGAACCATGTGGGGTCCACTTATTTAAAAAAATTAATTTGTATTACACAACTGGAGGTGGGCTGACTCCTTGGATGCTGAGGGCTGACTGTAAAGTTATACCTGAATTTTTGTCGGCTGAACCTTCACGCTATTCAAGGGCCAACTGTGAAATTCTGTTTTGGTAATAAAATTTAATGATAATGTAAATATTCTTTTCCTAACTACATAATGGAGGTTTAATATTACAGACATTTTAGAATTATCTTTCAAATATAACACAGATAAAGCTAAATAAAAAGGCTTGAAACAATAAGTACAATCTTCCTATTCATTTGCTGTCCTATCTATCAACACTCCTGGGCACATAACGAAGGCAAGATGGAAAAGTCTTCTACATTTTCTTCTTCCTTCTGGCATGCTAGTCCAAAATGCTTTGTGAGATCAATCAAGGGTTCTTTCATACTAATTTAAGATTAGGGCATAGGCATCAGGTTCTCCCTCAGGAAATACACTTCAACTATCAACCCAAATGAAGATATTGGTTGTACAGGATTATACATATTGATTACAAGGATTAAGACTGGGAAGTAAAATATAAAAACAAGCAAAAAAAAGGTCGTTCCAAGAGAAAAGTTTACATATAAAATATGCAAAAATGTGGACTGGAGACCAAATGTCACCAGGCTGACCGATAAAACACTGAATAATGGATTCTAATTAAAGATTGCTTTAATTCTATCCCGGACAAAATACAATACACCATCAAACCAAAGGAACTTGGTAAACTTTGTTTATTATAATCCAGTAACAAAATTTGTATCCATAAAGTTACCATAAAAATGCTTGAAACCAAGATTATTTTAAAAAGCAAACACATATTTTTTAAAAAAAATGATGGACCTATGTTTTAATAAACAAAACAATCCTATATTTTAAGAAGGTGAATCAAATACTCTGACATTTTTAGAAACTTTCCTTACCAAGTATGGCCAATTCAGTTATCAATAATAAAGTCATTTAGATAAGTTTGAGGACCAAAGTTAATTTCTCCTTATACCATAAAAGCAAAAACTATACTACCTTTACAGTCCAGGGTTGTAAAACATGGATTCCAGAAATAAGATCTAGAAAACTGGCTATTTATTCAATTTACCAGTGAGTTTTCACTTATTTCTAGGCTTGTGTTTTATCTATAAAACAGTGATACCAATTTTCACAGAGTTAGAGGGCAGGTTAAATAAGAACACATATAGTCTATAAAAGCCTTAAATGTTAGTCATTACCATATTTATTCTGGTGTTCCCTATTTGGTTCAGAAATGTTTGTCAAATAAAAGAATGACTTAAAGACTAATAATTCATTTCAGCAAAGGAAAGAAGTATTTAAAATTTTTAAAAGGCCAGTAACAAGTTAACTATTTTTAGATAAAATGCCATTTAAGTTCATTAGTTGTTGACAGATTATCATGAATCCCAACGGAAAATGAATTACACAAATCCTGACATTAAACACAAATTAAGGGTCTTCCTGGAGAAGGCGAGCGATGGCACCCCACTCCAGTACTCTTGCCTGGAGAATCCCAGGGATGGGGGGAGCCTGGTGGGCTGCCGTCTATGGGGTTGCACAGTCGGACACGACTGAAGCGACTTAGCAGCAGCAGCAGCAGTGGTCTTCCCTGGTGGTCCAGTGGTTAACACTCTGCACTTCCACTGCAGGGGACACAGGCTCAACCCCTGGCTGGGGAACCAAGATCCCGGATGCCATGCAGCCAAAAAAGTAAATACATACATACATGAGATGCTCTGGGCATGTATCTCAAAAAATTAAACTAAAAAAAAAATTAGTTTCTTATACTTGCCCTGTAGGAACTGTAACTTCAATCGAAAAGAAAATGCTCTACAGCAGGAATAGTATGAAAACAACTTTTGGGTTCCAGAGACACTTACCTGCTCTTAACTCTATAATCTTATTCTTTAAATCAATCTCATTAATAAATGTAGAAAGTAGGTTATAAGAAAGTGAAAGAAAGAAAGTGAAGTTGCTCAGTCGTGTCTGACTTTTTGCGACCCCATGGACTGTAGCCTACCAGGTTCCTCTGTCCTTGGGACTTTCCAGGCAAGAGTACTGGAGTGGGGTGCCATTTCCTTCTCCAGGGGACCTTCCCAACCCAGGGATCAAACCTGGGTCTCCCACATTATAAGCAGACACTTTACCGTCTGAGCCACCAGAGGAGTCAGGTTCTAAGAATCAATACTTAAAAAGTGATAGCAACATTTTATAATTTGTTTCCATTAAAATATTAAGTCAAAAGGATCTCCAAATAGCTACAGTCAAATTAAAATTCTCCCAAGATTTGCTGTGTGACATAGGGAGCTCAACCCAATGTTCTGTGACAACCCAGAGGGGTGGTAGAAGATGGGAGAGAGGTTCAAGAGGGAGGGGACATATATATATCTGTAGCTGATTCATGCGGATGTAAGGCAGAAACAAACCCAACACTGTAAACCAATTATCCTCCAATTAAAAATAAATAAAATTCTACCAAAACATTGGTAATTCAAGCAATTTTCCTATCCTCAAGTTGTTTAGCTAAAACCCTCCCTACATATCCCTAACTCCACTCCCACTTGAAATTCTGTGATCTTAAACTATAAAGGGCTAAGTAAAAACACTTAACTACTGGTTCCTAAAGTCAAGTGACACTACCTCTCCCAATGAACACTTTCTGGAAGAGATGATATTTGATTTCTCCTTTCTGCCTCCTACTCCCAAAGTAGTATTTTAGTAGCTAAAAAGGATTACTGTGCCCTCTTCTCACTCTTTAATAAAATGAACTAATTCAAATGTTGCAAGTATCGGGACTAATCTTTTAGACACAATGTTAAGAGTTCAAAACTTCTGAGTGTATTAAAAAATTATTTTATTGGAGGAAAAATTAAGACATCCAAACACTAGCTTATACCCTCTTTAACAAAGAAAATGTCTGGAGCTTCTGGAACTAAAAGGTCCAGCGGTTAAGACTCTGTACCCCCGATGCAGGGGCACAGGTTCGATTCCTGGTAGGGGAACTAAGATTCTACATGTCTCACAACACAGCCAAAAAAACAAAACACCCTCCAAAACAAACAAAACCAAACAACTACTAACAGGGAACTGCAAAATAAACAGTAACTTAAAAACTAATACTACTGATATGAGAGGACAAATGGAAAATGTTTGCAATCTTACTAATTTTATACTCCACGAAGAAAAAGGTCTTTTTTGTAAAATAGATTTCTAAATCTACTCGAGCACAGAATTTGCAGACCATCAAACTGTTCACAGCATCTTCTCTAGTCTGACCGTATTTATAACACTTCACAGAGGAAAAAAATTCTTCCTTTCACGCTTGTCATGGATTAATATTGTCAGTAAATGAAGCTTATTCCAACATACACTATGATGTGCAATTTAAGCTGTTTCCAGTTTTATTATTGAACTTTTCACTGCAGCTACCTTTCAGTTCAGTACTCGATCACATCTCTGAGAGAATATACTAACTAGAGTATAACTATCAGTAATCTGACAACTGCAGAAGAACCACATAAAGAAATCTTAATAGATTTCTTAGTCAATACATGAGCAAGGTAGTTAAGTGAGCCAAAAAAAAAAAAAAATCACAAAAAATGGAGACACCAACAATGTTTCAAAAGCAGGCAAGAATAAATTAATGGGGGCTCAAGATCACCTTATTAGTTTCTATCAGCTGGATTTGTGTCCCCCCTGGTCCCCAGGTCCTCGGACATATCCTAAAATTAACCTGTCAGCTTTTTCCCTCTTGTAAGATCTAGCTGTAAACTGTAAATTCTATAGGCATACATAATGACTCAATGATCTGCTGTGCTTGCCAAATTGAATTTAGGTAAGGCAGTGTGGACACTAGCTTTATTATTTGTTACATATCTTAGAATTCCATACATACACATAACTAAGAGGCCTTAGTTAACTGTATTTTAAATTGGAAAAAAACCAAAGGTAAAATAGGAAAATATAACAACAGTTAAAGAGCACAGATTTTAGATCATATTACCCGGGTTAGAATGCTGGTTCTAACACACATTATTAGCTAAATGATCGTGGTCATGTTATTTAACCTTTCTGTGCCTCATTCCCTCATCTGAAAATGGGAAAAAATAGTACTTCTTCAAGCTAAAAAAAATTCAAATAAAGTAACTTGTTCCACGCAAAATGCTTAACACAATGGTACTTAAATTTTTTTTATCCTATCTAGCTGTCTACAGCGCTTAAAACATGAAGCACCTGAAAGGCTTCACAAGCACACTGTAGTATACTATAGAAAACCGTATACCCCAGGGAGTTGTCATTTGTCTCTCTTTTCACCCCATTACCAAGTCTGATCCATTCTACCTTGATGTCTCTGAAATCAATTCCATTCTCTCCACTCCATTACCTCATAAGGGCTCTCATTATTTCTCATGTGGAAAAAGGGGGATATAGGATGCAAATATGAAGGGAAAACAATAATTTATTACACACTTGAAAGTTCATGACCAGATGAGAGATATTAGCTTTAACTGCAAAGATAAAGAGGTAGGGTAGGGCATTCCAGAAACTTGAGAAAAAACAAATATGACAGCTATATTTCAGTAGCTTTTATATCCTAGAAGATGCTTTGTAAGTTTAGAACTTTAAAATGTTTATAGCATTTGTACTGTGTTAGCTCACAATCAAGTAGAGTTTACAGAACAAAACACTATTGCACAGAAGAGAATTGACTGGCTAGAAGGATATGCTTAGTTGTGTCCGATACTTTGTGACCCCATGGACTGCAGCCCACAAACCTCCTTGTCCAAAGAATTCTCCAGGCAATAATACTGGAGTGGGTAGCTATTCCCTTTTCCAGGGTCTATCTTTCGGACCCAGGGACCAAACCCACGTCTTCCACACTGCAAGAGACCACTTGCAATGCAGGAGACCTGAGTTTGATTCCTGGGTTGGGAAGATCCCCTGGAAAAGGGGATGGCAACCCACTCCAGTCTTCTTGCCTGGGAAATCCCACAGACAGGGAAGCCTGGTGGAATACAGTCCATGGGGTTATAAGAGTTGGTCACGACTTGCGAGACTAAACCACCACCAAGGATATGCTAGGCAAGGTTTCCCTAAATGGATATTTAATCCAGACTAGTGGATATTTTAAGAAATAGGCAGACTCACTGGGAGATGAGAGCATTCTGGGAAAAAAAGATTAGCATGAGAATTCATTACATCATGAATACATGGGAAAGGGGAGTAGGTATAAGAGGAAGGGGACACCTGACCTATATTCTGTAAGAAACTGAGAAACAAAGAGTTTGCAAGTTGGGAAATGAACATATGTGTTTTAAAAGAAAACAGAAAAAGAGTATTAGTTTTCTGAACTCTAGGAAGGAGTTTAGTGCAAGTAAAAGATCATGACTTAAGTCAGGACAGTGATAGAAGGAATAAAGAGAACAGATACTTGAGAAATGTCTAAGTCAGAATCAAGAGAACATGGGGACAGACTAGAATGGGTGAGGAAAGGAAAGTGAGATGTAGCATGATCAAACAAATGGACATAAAGGTCATTAAATCAGATAGGGAAGCTAAGAGGAACAGATTTGGTAGTATGGACCTTTTACCTTTTGGTATAGGTCTCAAAAACAGTGGAGGAAAAACTGACAATGTACGGACATGACAGTAACATCTTTTATTCCTAAAGAGATTAGAAAGATGCTCAATGTCTGTGTTCAAAAGGCTTTAGGTATAGAACAGAACACTGATTTGTTTAGCAAGATTATAAATGTACCATGTATAGTATGTTTCACTCAATATTTCTGGCTTATTTGAAATGTATAATTTATTTATATTGTGGGAAGAAATAGCAATAACCGCAAATATGCAGATGACACCATCCTAAGGGCAGAAAGCAAAGAGGAACCAAAGAGCTCTTGATGAAGGTGCAAGACGAGAGTGAAAAAGCTGGCTTAGAACTCAACATTCAAAAACAAGATCATGGCATCTGGTCCCATCACTTCATGACAAATAGATGGTGAAAAAATGGAAACAGCGAGAGACATTGACTGCAGCCATGAAATTAAAAGATGTTTGCTCCTTAGGAGGACAAACCTAGACAGCATACTAAAAAGCAGAGACATCACATTGCCAACAAAGGTCCATACAGTCAAAGCTATGGTTTTTCCAGTAGTCATGTATAGATATCAGAGTTGGACCATAAAGAAGGCTCAGTGCCGAAGAAATGATGCTGGAGAAGACTCTTGAGAGTCCCTTGGACAGAAAGGAGATCAAACTAGTCAATCCTAAAGGAAATCAACCCTGAACATTCACTGGAAGGACTGATGCTGAAGCTCCAATAATTTGGCCATTTGATGCAAAGAACTGACTCATTGGAAAAGACCCTGATGCTGGGAAAGACTAAGGGCAGGACGAGAAGGGGACGACAGAATGAGATGGTTGGAAGGCATCACTGACTCAAAGGACATGAGTTTGGGAGATAGGGAAGGACTCTGTCAAACAGTGAAGGACAGCGAAGCCTGGTGTGCTGCAATCCATGGGGTCACAAAGAGTCAGATGCGACTTAACAACAACAAATGTCAATTTTAAGGTTTTATAGTTTTAGTTGTAAACCTTTATCAAATGAATTCTGATGGAGTCTTTTGCCCGTTTACGAGAAAAAGAAATATGAACAGAAAAAATGCTGTACAAAACCAAAAACCCTTCTAGGCTTAATGACTTTCTCAGTGTAAAACACTCAAGTGACTAGATAGTACTGTGCAACAAACCATAACATACAAAAATTATTTGCCTACACTGTGTCTTTGGACTTTGTCTTTTTCCTCTTTATCTGAAGCCTTTTGTACACAAGAGAGTAAGCACCTTACATCCTATTTCTGATTTCTCTAGGAACAGATACTACTGCTATAGTGACACTATTGCCAGTATTTACTCCATATTCTTTTAAAGAAAGTCAAGCCTAAAAATAAAATGTATCTATTAAAAATCAACAGAAACTACTATAAGCAAAAAATGGCAGATTTCTCTCTCACGTGAAAAGGACATAGCTCTTCTCAACTTTAATGTAAAATGTTCCTGTTTTCTTGTCTCCTCAAGTTTTTTCAACATCCAGATCTCTCTTAACATTTCTACAGAAGACTATAATGTTGGATATATTTGCTTTAAGGGAACAAGTAATTCTTCTACAACGATGTGGTCCAGGATATAAGCCTGCAAGTCTCACAAGGTAGCAAAAGGAACCATAAAAACCTAAAATACAAAATGGTGTCTATTCACATTCTTAAAACAAGAAAAATAATGAAAGAACAACAACCAAAAAAACCATCCCAGAAGAGCCTCTTTTAGCCATCAAATTAAGGACACTATTTAGTGCGTGTCCCAGAATAGTTTCTGTCCCACAATGGCTTAACTGCTGACAAAATTTCTAAGGATTTTTTGTAGCCACTTTAAGTTATACACCTGCTATTAAAGATATCGCAGCCAAACTCTCATTTACGTAACATGAACAGACACAAAAGCTAATTTCTGCACAGGAATGACTATGCACACATTACCCTAGATGTTTCTTTACAAACACAGTCTCTGTTAATCTATGTTCAAAGCTTAAACCACTTGAAGAGGTAAATTTCAAGCTGCCTTGGACTTTGCTGTATCTAATAAAAAAGTACATTTAAATAAAGCAATAATCATGCGACAGATGTTAAAAAATTTAGCACTACATTCTGACAAGGATACCATATCATACACATATTCCTAAATAGATAATTAGTCAAATGCATTTTTATTTGAACATCAAAGAATGTCTCTCCAAAATAAGTAATATTCAGAAACTTAATAAAAGCCCAAGTGTCCCAACACTCCTCTCCTCCGAAGCCAATCGCCTAGTTAACCAGGCATTTATTAAACTGTCCTAATAGTTATAGGGCTTCCAAGGAGGCTCAGTGGTAAACAATCTGCCTGCCAATGCAGGAGACATGGGTTGGATCCCTGGGTCAGGAAGACCCCCTGGAGAAGGAAATAGCAACCCACTCTAGTATTCTTGCCTGGGAAATCCCATGAAAAGAGGAGCCTGGCGGGCTACAGTCCATGGGGTTGCAAAGAGTCGGACACAACTTAGCAACTAAACAACAACAAACAGTTATAAGCAAAAAAGACAGCTACATCATAAAGTGGACTAAGGGTGACCAACAGTCTTGGTTTTAGCATTCAAAGTCTTGCGTCCCGGGAACTTCTCAGTCCGAGCAAAACAAGGTGGCTGGTCATCTTTGGTGGAACACATACTGATAGAATTTTCTTCCTCTCATGTTTCATAGTTTTAAAGATGTGGAACTGTGAAAGCTTAGAAAATATCTTGCAAATGTACCACAAAGCTTATCTTTTTCATTATCATTTTCTTCTCTGAAACAAAACATGTAAATTAAAAAGCAAACTGTGCACAGCAGCGCTTGTTATGAGCCAAGTTTGAGTGTTTATGGTAACAAACAGTATTTGTGCAGCCTTTACAATTTACAATGTATTTTGACATGACTTTTCTCATTTGGATAAAAATCCAAGGAATCTGTCATGAAGGAACAGTGTCCCTGCTTAAGTAGGAAATTATAGCTTTCATCGAATTAGTATCTGAATATGCGTTCAGTACACCTGATCGTGAGGGTCACAAAGATGAGCAAAACATACTTGTTCGCAAGAAGCTTACAATTTTGTAAGAAAGATGAGACAAAAATCATGGAAAACGTGAGAAACACAAAAATACTATGGCAATTGAGGAAAAGGTCAGGAACAGATTTATGAAGAAGACAGCAAATGACTAAAAGTTTTGGCATTAAGGAAAACATACCAGAGAAAAGTGAAAGCAAAGGCAAAGAAGGCAGCAAAATGTAGGAATATGATTAGAATACAAGAGAAAGCACGGTCTGAGTGGATTTCAAGGTAAAAAAGAACAAGACAGTAAAAATAGCGAGAGAGTCTACAGTTAAGATAAAACAAAGATTTTTGAGTACTGGTCAAGAGATTTGACTCATTTGGTAATCAACAGTAGTAGATATTTTGAAGAAAACTACACCAATATGGAGAAAATTAAAGGCACTTCCCCTTTTTAGTATGTATTAATTTTTAATTGAAGGATAATTGCTTTATGCTTTACAGTATTGTGTTGATCTCTGCCACACCTCAGCATGATTCAGCCATGTATGTGTGCGCCCAGTCACTTCAGTCGTGTCCAACTCTTAGCGACCCCATGGACTGTAGCCCGCCAGGCTCCTCTGTCCCTGGGATTCTCCAGGCAAGACTGGATTGGGTTGTCATGCCCTCCTCCAGGGAATCATCCCAACCCAGGGATAGAATCCAAGTCTCCTGCATCTTCTGCATCGCAGGCAGTTTCTTTAGCACTAAGCCACCAGGGAAGCCCCATACATATATCCCCTCCCTCTTACCTTCCACCCCATCCCACCCTTTTATGTTGTCACAAAGCCCTGGTTTGATTTCCCTGAATCATACAGCAAATTCCCACTGGCCATCTATTTTACATATAGTATTGTATATGTTTCTATGCTACTGTCTTCATTTGTCCCACCCTCTCCTTCCGCCCCCTACTGTCCACAAGTCTGTTCTCTATGTCTGTGTCTCTACTGCTGCCCTGCAAATTGGCTCATCAGTATCATTTCTCTAGATTCCATATATATATATATATATATGCATTGTTAATACATGAGGTACTTTTTAAATGAATAAAAGGAGTTCTAACAGAAACCAGGATAATACATATAGAAAAGTTCGGCATTTTACTAAATGATTAATATATGACCTACTTTTAAAATGCATGAATTGATCTCTAAGATAAAATCTATAATAAAGATATTAAAAATCAAAATTAAGAGGTTAGAAGCAATATGCTGCATAGAGGAAAGAAACTGCAAGAGACTTACAGAAGACAGTTAAGACAACTGGTCATTTCAGTTTTATCCCACAACACCGTATGAATACAAAGCAGCTATTATGCTCAGACAGTGCAGATATTAGACCCATGCATCCTAGCCGCATCCAACCCCCTTTCTTTTTTTATAACAAGATGCTAACTTTCATACCTCACCACCTGGTATCTAAAACATCCTGATATTACTGTTAACACCACTACCATAGAACATGGCACTTAGGGTATTTGCCTAAGATCTCATCTGTACTGACAAATGAGGCAAATATATGGGGCAGGCCATATTTTTTGAACTTCCCTGAAGCTCAAACAGTAAAGAATCTGCCTGCAGTGCAGGGGACCTGGGTTCAACCCCTGGGTCCGGAAAATTCCTCTGGAGAAGGGAATGGCAATCCACTCCAGTATTCTTGCTTAGAGAATCCCATAGACAGAGAAGCCTGGAGGGCTACAGTTCGTGGGGTCACAAACAGTCAGATACAACTGAGTGACTAACACTTATTTCACTTATTTCTTACATTTTTCCTCAAGCTGCTTTGAGTATACCTAAAGCATTAAAGGGCTTCCCTGGTGGCTCAGACAGTAAAGAATCTGCCTGCAATGCAAGAGACCTAGGTTTGATCCCTGGGTTGGGAAGATCTGCTGAAAGAGGGCATGGCCACCCACTCCAGTATTCTTGCCTGGAGAATCCCCACGACCAGCGCAGCCTGGCCGGCTACAAGCTGCGGGGTCAAGAAGAGTTGGATATGACTGAGTGACTAAGCACATAGAAAGCATTAAAAAAAATAATCAGTTAAGGCTTAAATACCTCATGGCCAGAGATCTATATACAATGTTAATTGCCATATAACCAACACTTAACACAGTGCCTGGAATACAAAGGCAATTATTTGTTGAATGAATCAAAACCAGTTTCCAGCCCTAGAGCACAGGTTGGCTAACTCCAGCCCACAGGCCAAATTTTACCATGTCTGTCTTAGGTAAATAATGTTTTGTTGGAACACAGCCACGCAATTGCGTACTGTCTACAGTTACTCATACTAAAACAGCAGAGTTGAGTGGTTGTGACAGAGACTATATGGTTCACAAACCCCAAGATATTTATTAACTGGCCCTTTACAGAAAGTTTGCTGATACTGTCCTGGAAGAGCTAAGGATAGATCTTGTCTATTACTGCACTAGTGGCAAAAGGGCTTTAGTTCAAACAGCAACTCAAAATATTAATGGCTACCTAGAATGCAGATGTTAATGATAATTCTGGACACAAAGGGAAAAAGAGTACAGTTCTCAATGATCAATGTCTGTTATGGTTTAGGGAAAGGAGAAACAGGATTGTAAATAAAAAAACTTGAAAACTTCTGCTGTACAATATTTTATAAAGCCAGCATTGATGTCTGATAGTTTCACAAAGATGAATTAGCTGCAAAATGATATGCAAAAACCTCAAAAGAAAACCCTGAAAGGAATCGAGAATGGTCCACTTGAATGCTTAGGACTGTCTCAAAAACAACAATTTTGGTTCTGGCATGGTTGATGTTGCTCTATTTTACAACATTCAGTTCAGTTCAGTCCAGTCACTCAGTCGTGTCCGACTCTTTGCGACCCCATGAATTGCAGCACGCCAGGCCTCTCTGTCCATCACCAACTCCCGGAGTCTACCCAAACCCATGTCCATCGAGTCGGTGATGCCATCCAACCATCTCATCCTCTGTCGTCCCCTTCTCCTCCTGCCCCCAATGATACCCAGCATTAGGGTCTTTTCCAATGAGTCAACCCTTCGCATGAGGTGGCCAAAGTATTGGAGTTTCAGCTTCAACATCAGACCTTCCAATGAACACCCAGCACTGATCTCCTTTAGGATGGATTGATTGGATCTCCTTGCAGTCCAAGGGACTCTCAAGAGTCTTCTCCAACACCACAGCTCAAAAGCATCAATTCTGCGGCGCTCAGCTTTCTTCACCATCCAACTCTCACATCCATACATGACCACTGGAAAAACCATAGCCTTGACTAGACGGACTTTTGTTGGCAAAGTAATGTCTCTGCTTTTTAATATGCTATCTAGGTTGGCCATAACCTTCCTTCCAAGGAGTAGGCGTCTTTTAATTTCATGCCTGCAATCACCATCAGCAGTGATTCTGGAGCCCAAAAAAATAAAGTCTGACACTGTCTCCACTGTTTCCCCATCTATTTCCCATGGAGTGATGGGACCAGATGCCATGATCTTAGTTTTCTGAACGTTGAGCTTTAAGCCAACTTTTTCACTCTCCTCTTTCACTTCCATCAAGAGGCTCTTTAGTTCCTCCTCACTTTCTGCCATAAGGGTGGTGTTGTCTGCATATCTAAGGTTATTGATATTTCTTCTGGCAATCTTGATTCCAGCTTGTGTTTCTTCCAGCCCAGCGTTTCTCATGATGTACTCTGCATACAAGTTAAATAAGCAAGGTGACAATATACAGCCTTGACGTACTCCTTTTCCTATTTGGACCCAGTCTGTTGTTCCATGTACAGCTCTAACTGTTGCTTCCTGACCTGCATCCAGATTTCTAAGGAAGCAGGTAAGGTGGTCTGGTTTTCCCTTCTCTTTAAGAATTTGCCACAGTTTGTTGTGATCCACACAGTCAAAAGCTTTGGTGTAGTCAATGAAGCAGAAGTACATGTTTTTCTAGAACTCTCTTGTGTTTTCGATGATCCAACGAATTTTGGCAACTTGATCTCTGGTTCCTCTTCCTTTTCTAAATCCAACTTGAAGTTCTGGATGTTCACGGTTCATGTACTGTTGAAGCCTGGCTTGGAGAATTTTGAGCATTACCTTGCTAGTGTGTGAGATGAGTGAAACTGTGTGGTAGTTTGAATACTCTTTGGCATTGCCTTTCTTTGGGATTGGAACGAAAACTGACCTCTTCCAGTCCTGTGGCCACTGCTGAGTTTTCCAAATTGGCTGGCATATTGAGTGCAGCACTTTCACAACATCATCTTTCAGTATTTGAAATAGCTCAACTGGAATTCCATCACCTCCACTAGCTTTGTTTGTAGTGATGATTTCTAAGGCCCACTTGACTTCACATTCCAGGATGTATGGCTCTAGGTGAGTGATCACACCACTGTGATTATCTGGGTCGTGAAGATCTTTTTTGTACAGTTCTTCTGTGTATTCTTGCTATCTCTTAATATCTTCCGCTTCTGTTAGGTCCATACCATTTCTGTCCTTTATCGAGCCCATCTTTGCATGAAATGTTCCCTTGGTATCTCTAATTTTCTTGAAGAGATCTCTAGTCTTTCCTATTCTGTTGTTTTCCTGTATTTCTTTGCAGTGATCTCTAAGGAAGGCTTTCTTATCTCTCCTTGCTATTCTTTGGAACTCGGCATTCGATATTTAAGAAGTGGCAAATTGAAGGCACTGATGGGAACGGTGGGGTGGGATGTCTCAAGGTCAGATCAAATTTAAATCTTAAAGCCCCAAAAGTCTAGGAGAATTAAGCGATATTAGACCAGTGGTTATCAGTAACGTTTCTCAATATCATAGAAATTGGATATGTGTGTGTTTTTAAAAGTACTCTGAAAGACAGATAATATTTCCTTTCCTCAAGACCCTAAGACCTATATCCCTAGCAAGGAAAGGTCCGAGTCTACCAGAGTCTGTACTATTCTTCTTTTTTTTTTTTTTTGCTTCCAATTAAGTGTTCCCAATTTAGTACAGAAAGGTCTTTGTGTTCCTGAGGCCTCCAGAAATATTTTAAACAATCCTTAGTCATTCAAATATCCACTGTTAACAGCTTAGCTTCCACACATCACACAAAAGAAGAGACACCACCACTCCAAAGGGATGACTATTTGGGGGAGTAAGAAGATTAACCAGATATTTTACTATGTTCCTAGTGAAGACACATTTTCTCCAAGCCTCCTGGAATTTGTGAGTCCAGAATTCAACACTTACACCAAAGGTGCTCAATACTGTTTGCTGAACAGGTTGCAGAATGAAATGATTACATCAACCAGAAAGATATCCTCATTAGTTAGGGAAAATATTTGTTTTCATGCATTTCGAGAAATCAGAAGTGAAGCTCTTTACTACCAGCAGATAGATTAGAATTCAAGTTAAGGGTAAGGATTCCAGAACAAATCACACTCATTTCTATGAATGGAGAAATGTCACAAACATTTATTTTAACATAGATATCCAGATTTTATAATACAGATTTTATTTTAATATAGATATCCACAAGGATGGGGGAACACTTTTTAAACAGAACTTTAGTCTGTTTCAACATAAGGCTGAATTCAGAAATAAACAGAATTAGTCTTCTATGAGAGAAGGAACAAATGACTACACAAATTTTTATTTCATTTTAGTGTTACCTTCCTGAGATTTTAATGACAAAGCTTAATATGATTGCCCCAAATGCATTTGAAACCATAATAAGAGTGCCATAATTTCAGACTGTGGGTTTATAATTTGCATTACATTCGAAGTGAAATTTCAAGACCAGGGCACTCCTAATGGAAAATTTCCTAATAAATGTGCCACAAGTTCAGAGGAGAAAAATTAACCAACTAACAAAAGACAGTGGAAGCACAGACACTTAACATAGTTTTCTCTAATAATTTTATTATCTTAATCTAAGCAGCAGTTTATGTTAGCTAATGCCCACACTGGTGTACGTAGCTAGTTGTCTAATTTAATAGTTCTTCCTGTTACACTCTAGCCGCCTCAGTTTATTTACAGATGCACTTAGTACCCAATAAAATAAAAACCACTTGGAAAAATAAAAGGCACACCACACTTTGGAAGCCATAAACAATGCTTACATTTGGCTTTTTCACACATTATTCCACTTACTAGTATAATTATTAGGTCGATAAGCACTTTTTAAAATAAAGTAGCTTTGAAACATGCTTGCCTTGGCGGTTATGGATACACGTCAGTATCTAAAAACAGCCCACACGTTTGCATTCTTGGACATTAATACACACCAAATGAATGGATAAAGGCAATGAGGACTGAAGTTAGCAGTAATTAGGCTGCTAGAATAAGGTGAGCATATGTGGAAAACACAAAAAGTGGGCAGGTAATTCTTACGATCAATCCTGAGTTTCAAAGTAGGATCTTCATATTTTTAAAATTCTTTCCTTGTCAATACCAAGTAATTCCACCAAGGATGTTACAATAGAGATTATGTTAGTCCTACAATATGCCTATTCTAATTTTCTCTTGTGCTCTTAGCTCACAATTAAATATATTATATAATTCTTAGAAGTCTATCAATTGGGAGACAAACTGCAGGGTATAAGACTTTCAAAATCAAAGAAGAAACCTTAGCTAAAATATGAGCTCTCAAGCATTACATTAAAAACAACAACAACAACTACTACTACTACTTTCCAGGCACTAACATACACTCATGAATCTCCACTACTTTCAAACATTTAACTGGACTCGAATTAGGTGGTTCTCCCATACCTTTAAAGACTTAATCACCCTCAGCAGTGCCTTCCACCCTAAGTTTGTGTCAAAAAGAACTTGGCAGAGACTGTTTCTATATTAACTGCTTCAAAGTAACATTTTCAGACCCTGATGTCCTCACCAAAGACACAAAGTAATAAAGAATAAACTATTTAAGACCCATTTCTCAGAAAATTTGAAATCAGAAAATCTCTGAAACCTAAAGTTTAATTTAGCGGCAAAACCTGACCTAACATAAAATTTTCATACCGCAAGATTTCACCTAAGCACTGATGTGAAGCTATTTACAGTTTTTATTTATCCCATTTACTGTAATTATTCATGCTTCACTTTAGAACTATTAAGTGCTTGATTACTCTTGATAAAATTCGAAACAAATCTTTCTCCAAAGTTCTGAATTCCTAATTACCTGGCACCAAGGGTTATAAGTAAAGTATTATGGACCTATAATCCATTTCACAAGCATATACTACAGTAAAATACTCTTGAACATACTTTGCACTTTTCTAATTTCTGTGTTGTCTACCTGGGGTTCACTGTTAGCCTAAAACTTACATATCCCTTCAGTATCATGTACACTTTCACCTCATTTTCAAGGTCATCTTCGACTACTAAAGTCTAAGAGTTTTCACTTCTTCCTTTGATTCTATGAACACTCATTTATATCACTCATTTGGGTATTATCTGGAACTTCCATTTACATTTTGTGATGATTAAATTTTCATGTCTTTGCTAAGAACCTTTTGTGCATAATAACTCAATTTAATCATAACATACAGTAACTGAGAACAACTAGCTCCCAATTACAAGCAGTCAGATGAATGAGTCCTCAAGAGACAGATGCCCTAAATAATGAGGGATTATAGCTGGAAATAAATGTAACACCTAAAAAAAATCAGCGTAAGAAATAGCCTATGATCAGAATTGATAAGGACAAACCATTGAACACTGTATTCTCTCAACTAAAATTACACAATTTGTCAGACTAGCCATCATCAAAAATCTACAAACAATAAATGTTGGAGAGGGTGTGGAGAAAAGGGAATGCTACTGAACCGTTAGTGGAAATGTAAACTGATACAGCCACTGTGGAAAACAGTACGGAGATTCCTTAAAAAACTAGGAACAGAACTACCAAATGACCCAACAATCCCACTACTGGGCATATACCCTGAGAAAACCATAACTGAAAAAGACACATGTACCCCAATGTTCACTGCAGCACTATTTACAATAGCTAGAACATGGAAGCAACCTAGATGTCCATCGACAGATGAATGGATAAGGAAGTTGTGGTACATATATACAATGGAATATTACTCAGCCATAAAAGGGAATGCATTTGAGTCAGCTCTAGTGAGGTAGATGAACCTAGAGTCTGTTATACAGACTGAAGTCGGTCAGAAAGAGAAAAACTAATGTCGTATATTAACGCATATATATAGAATCTAGAAATATAGTACTGATGAACCTATTTGCAGGGCAGGAATAGAGACGCAGACATAGGAAACAGACTTTGGACACAGCAAGGGAAGGAGGGGAGACAAACTGAGAGTAAAAACAGCAAAAGTACTCTCAACTCACACACACAGTGATGAAACTTTTACTCTAATTTTATAACTTCTAACTGATAGATAATACTGATTTATCCTCTACATAGGACCCTCTGGTGGACAAGATATATCAATCACTGAAGCACCATAGTGCTTTTCAAAGTGGAGTTTACATTTTGCTCAATAGCAGCCCTGCTCCTTAGAAAGATAACTTCTTAATCACCATTCTCATTCTTTTTCTATTCTACTTCCTGCCCTTTCACCTCTTCATTGTCTATTATTACCATCATTACTTTCATGTAAACAATAGAAAAGTGTTATATATGTTCTTCTGTATTTAAAAACTTGCAAATCTAATCTTTTCGTTGTTGAATGATGACCAAATATGGGACAGAGCTCTCAAAAAAAAAAAGATGTTAAGTATAAAAAAGCCTAAAATAGAGGGAATTTCAAACATTTTTTAGCCAGCAAATAAAACTATATAAGCAATAGCAAGCGGCAACTTTGTGACTAGTTTGCATGTCCAGGACATAAAATATGATCTCAGTATGTTCTCTAATTCAGAGCAGCCAGAATGGCTGACCAGTTAATTATTTAATATAGGGAGCACGAAAGCTTCCTATTAAACTCTCCTACCTTATTGCAGGATTAGCTCATGGAAGCAGGAATTGTATAATACTTAATCCCTGAAACTATCCTGAAGTTATTACCTTTTTACACTTCTCTAAACCACGTCATATCCTCTCTCTGATACAAACCTGTTCTTTCAGGTAGTGATGTTCAGACTCAATACTCTGTTTCTTCACAGAACATACCCATTATTTCCAGGGAAATAACTGGCACTAAATTTCCAAGAAACTAGGTACACTACAAACTATAACTTACGTATCTTACTTCTTCATGACCTGAAATTTATTACTTGAAGTGCATGCAGGTTAACTTTTAAAAATCCTTTAAAATTTGGAATAACCCTAAGACACGACTTTTATAAAAATGGTTGTTTAATGAGGTTTGTTCTTAAATAAACATAAAAAAGAAACAACTTTCTTCTAGAAGGTGAAAACATCATTTGTTTTGGAAAAGTATCTAAAGAACACATCAAATTCTCAGGTCAAGGAGACATTATTAAGCTCGAAAGGGGAAAAAATACATAGCTTCACTGTACGAAAGCTACTGTGCTGGGCTTAGTCGCTCAGTCATGTCCGACTCTGTGACCCCATGGACTGTGGCCTGCCAGGCTCCTCTGTCCTGGGGATTCTCCAGGCAAGAACACTGGAGTGGGTGGCCATGCCTTCTCCAGGGGATCATCCCAATCCAGGGGTCAAATCCAGGTCTCCCACATTGAAGGCGGATTCTTTACTGTCTGAGTCACCAGATGAAAGCTACTACATATCCTAAAATTGTGAAAGACAACTACTAAAAATCTATTCAAGGTTATGTCAAAACTTGAATACGGCATATGCAACCTATCTATGGTTAAGTCTTCAGATGTACAAAACAAGTATTAAAACCAGAAAGTGGCTTAAAAAATTACCTAATCTATTACTGTGATCAAAAATTTGAATGGGAGGAATTCCCTGTTGGTCCAGTAGTTAGGACTTGGTGCTTTCACTGCCAGGGAACCTGGCAGTTCAATACGTGGTTGGGGAACTAAGATTCTACAAGCAGTGAGATGCGGCAAAAAAAAAAAAAAAAGTTGCATAGACTGCTCAACAGAAAAAAAAAACAAAAAAAAAACCTGCCAAGAAACTAAACTTAAAATGATTACACATTAATAAGAGATTCCAGATAATGCACGTGAAAGCAGTGCCTCACAGGGTTCATCTATGGTTCCTATTCTTCTCTTCCCCAACAAAAATATGTTCAATATATTGTAAAACACGGAAAAATGAGTAATACACACAAATAAGTAATAACCAGACACACAGATGGGTATATCTTAATAGTCTTTCAAATAAATGTTGATATTCTCTTTTGATGCTATACCAACCTCTATTAGCTGCAATATACTGGAATGTGTAACCTTATCAATAAACGTTGTGTTCTCTATCAGATTAAGACTCAGTGGTCTAGCTAGAACTTGCATGATTTTCATGCACTGGTAACTTAGAAAATAATGGCTTACAGAGTCATGTCGCTCTTCAAATATTGACATATTTTATTACACAGTATTTTAAAAACCATGTTCATTAACATCACCATATCATCAGAAAACTTTAAGATATTGAGAAGCTGTGAAGGGCACAGTGGTTAACTAACACAAATTTTACAAAATTCTAATTTTCACTTGAAAATTAGAACTTTAACCATTGCTCATAAATACTGTCAATCTTTTCCTTTTAAAGCAACAGGTTCACTTTTAGAGAAAATGTAATACCCAGGTCTGAAAAACTTCTTCAGTCTGTCGAGCATTCTTTTAAGTAAAAACAGAGTTCATTAAAAAAGTGGCTGATTCAGCTTGCAACTCAAATAATCACACAAGTGCTTTCCGTAGAGACAACCATTATACTTCAGTATGGAGTAAAAGAAAAGTATTTTAAGCATACTTTCTATTTAGTTATAGTATACTAAAATGTTGTGTACAAAGTTGACATCTGATTTTTTTTTAAACTTCTTCACCAAGTGTGTTTAGGTTTTCTTTTTTCTTTTTAAAGTGTGGGTATATGACAATGAAGAATACATACAATGACTGCTCTTACAGTGTGGTACTCTGACCTGATTTAAGATGTCAAGCTTTATCAACTTTTGCTTTTGTACATTGGTACAGCTATCAACACAGTGAAAACGCAAAGGACATCTCAGTATTACTGTAAAGAGTTTTTTACTTGTAGACTCCCTGCAAATGTCGAGGCCATCCCAGGATTCCTTCGACCATTCTTTGAAAACCACTGAGCTAGACAATTTATTTGCTCACAATCACAATTTTCTTCCTTAGTTCTCATTCACACCTTAGTAGGAATCTTAAAAATTAAGTAACCTAATCAACTTTATTTGGCACTAGCAATGCTAAAGGTGAAGAGAAGCTTTACCATAAAGAACGAGAATACTACCCATTAGTGTATTTTATAAACATTTATGAATATTACTGCACTGAATCCTCAACACCTCTAAGTACTATATGCCATCTTTCCCACCGAGGAAGCAAAGAGGTTAGGAAAACTTCAGAAAAGAGGTACAAATTTTGCCTTAAAATTCACTGCACTGGTAAAGATTACAAGTGACACTAATTTTCTTCATTATACTTTTCTGTATTCAAAGCACTTTTGTGTAATATCTCAAGTTCAACAATTTCAAAAGCAGTATAATAATAGATGCACATGTTTATATACCTCATTACCATCCTTTGTTATTATCTGTACAGTAGAGAAGTCAAGATTCCTGAGGGATTCCTGAGTTTTGCTATAGATACTGAGGAGCAGCTCAACGATAACTTACAAATCTTAGAAGCAGCAGATGTAACTATGCTAGCATAACATAGTCTCACTACAACCTTAAAACACAAGGTAACAGTTGGATGCAATATGCACACCACTTTGACACCAACAAACTATTAATTAAACAAAAAGAGCTTTTATTTATAGTTCTTATTCCCAGTATCTAAGAACTTTTAGAAACTCCATTTTTTTTAGAACACAGTGACTTGAAAAATATATTCTAATAAGGAAAAATTATAGAAAACACAGATAATTAGAATTTTGCATAACATTTTCCATTTCCTCTTTAGAAGCTTTTGCCAAAAACTGCTATTAAATGGACAAAACAGATTTTCTTTCATCTTTGTTTCTTTCCCACAAGGCAAAGAAGAGGAAAGCAACAGGTAGAAGTGATCCACCAATAGGGCAATTAGTCCACTGTAGACTTTCAAAATAAAGTTACTTAGCAAAATGCTAAGTTTTAAATACAGGAGAGAAAACTATTTTATTAAAAGTACATACTTACTGAAATAAATACTCATAGCAACTACTGAAAAACTCAAGAAAAAGCTCTATCATGTAGTAAAAGTGATGATTTCAAGAAATCAGTAGTGATCAAAATTATGTATCAGTGATCAAAATCATGTGTAACTGCTTTAAATGGATGCTCTCTTCCTTTAAAATCTTTTAGTCTACCTGTACAAGTTAAAGCCTTTCATCACCCACCGCTGGACACCACCACCTAGTGCACACACAACTACAAAATTACAAAATAGTAGAAGTACAAGTGTTAAGCATTAGGAACCAGTCCAATATAAAATTCAAAATCAGAACATTAGATAATTATTCTGTAAGTTTTTAATAGACTAAGACTCTTAATTTAAACGTGAACATATTTCTAGTACTTGAGCACCTCATATACAATTTTAGGCTTAGTAATATCCCAGAATATTGTTCTATACAGTAAATTTCAGATGGAAATTCTGCAGTTCATGTGGCAAATATACGTCCTTTTTCTTTTTTTGGCCTCAGGGTATCTTGTGGGATCTTAGTTCTCTGACCAGGGATTGAACCCAGGCCCTGTGCAGTTAAAGAGTGGAGTCCTAACTGCTGGACCGCCAGGGAATCCCCCCAGTATTTTTTCTTTTGATAACTAATTTAAGTATTATTTAAGACCCTGGTACATTTCCTCAAATTGTCGTTTCTTTCTTTTATGTTTTAAGGCTCCTTTAAAAAAGTTCAAATATCTTGATCCACTATTGATACAATGAAAAATTCTTTAAGTGATTACTGAAATAATAATCAGTTGCTATGTAGCCTTCATCTGACTAATATCGGTAATAAACACACCAGTATTAGGAAGTATGGAGCACTGATATTTCTTTTTGTTAGCGGTATACTTTGAAAAGTGATTTTAATTTATTTAAGGCAGCAAAAAGTTCCTGGTAACTTTTCTTCTATAAAATACAAATTATAAGATTAAACGGATTGGTCTTAGAATCCAGTGACCAAATAGGTTCAAACAAGCTACGAGATTAAACAGCAAGCCAGTCGTTACTGCAAATAGATAAATTCATTCTATTTCTTGTACCTACTGCTTCCATTGTATTCATAAAATTTCCAAAGGACTAATAAGTGAAAAGACTTTTAAGTTCTCAAAAGGTATCTTTTAGTACTATTGCAAAATATTTTAAGAACACTGAAAAACATTAGGTTTTCAGCACAAGGGCAAGTCATTTGCAGATGTCTAATGTTACAATGAATCACGGCATCAGCCAAAATATGTTTCTTACTTTTTCTAAAAGAAATCCAATTTGAAAAGGGTAACTCTTTTTAAGAGTCTTCAAAAATGATAGGAGAGAGAAAAAAAAAAATCAAGGCATAAATTTAGTTACAACCTTATATGGTCTTATAAAGTTTACAACCAATCTTTATCAAGATTTTCTATAGACTGAACACATGATATCACTGCCATAATAGAAGACAGCTTTTGACTATTCAGTTCATAAATACTAAGCTACTCACCGTATCAGTCAAATCTAAACACTACAGATCAATAACCACTCCCTCTTTACCAACACATAACCCAGAAACACATTATTTTAAGTCTTCAGGAAAATGACACACGCATACCAACAAGATCCTGATATTTAATAATAAGACTGTCTACTTACACTTTGGGAAGAAAGATAAATGACACCTTTGAAAAATTAACCAAATTCTATTTGTATGAGATCCATTCCCTATTTAATTTCACTGCCTTAATCAACACTGATCAAATACCTACAACAAAAGTCAAAGAAAACTGAACATGGATAATTTCTCATCCAAAGCTTAGACTTTATATTTAAAACAACATGTATAATTAGTTACTATGTTATCAATCTCCACATCCGCCTTCTACCAATCTTGAATTATATTAGAGGATGCACTTGATAACACCCTCCTTACATGGTGGCTCCTTACCATGGGTACTCTCTTTCCCTTTATACAGCTAAGAGAAAATACTGAACTGCCCCAGTACAGGATTGCTTTGAGGATAAAACTCAATCTGTAAAGTTAAAATGGCTCCAAAGCCAATGTGAAAATGGTTCTTTTTGAGGGAATACAAAGATCTCTTCAAATATCATCTCTTTTAAATATTCATTGGTTAATACCTAAATATAAATGCTAAACACTGCATGATAGGCAAGGTTCTAGGAACGAAGAGACAGTAGAGAATAAAATGGATCAAGTCCCTACCCTCATGGTACTTACATTTAATAAACCGGTATTGTCTCTATGTTAAGATACTATGCCTGTGTTTCAGGGCATACAAACAACATATGGAGTTTATAATATAGTGGGATAACAAAAAACACATAAGATAACAGACGGCAGGAAGCAATACTTGTCACAGAAAGAAGAGATGACTTTCATAGGGTGGGGGAGGGTGTTGGGGGCAGAAAGAGCAACACTGTCATGAACCCATACCACATTTTAAAATTAAGTCAGTTTATTATTGGGTTCTTCAGTTGTATTCCCATACCTGGCACATTAAAACCAAACTGGATACAGGTGTTTCAGCATGGATGGGCTCCAATAAGGCTATCATTCACGGCTCTGTGTCCTTAAGTTATCTAATCATTCTGAATATCAACTTCCTCTCTTAAAACCTGGTAAGGAAACTACCCAAAGGGTTCTTCTATACTGACTATGGTACTTATATTTTTGGAGTATGATGGGACGTCTATTCTCTACAAAATGTAATAATTCACCATAAAAACGTCGTATTTTTTCCTCAAGCTTCTCTACTATGGATAGACTACTGTCCTTCAAGTCAGCAGGACCACTGACTAGTTATCTTATCTTTTCTAGGCCTCAGTTTCCTACACTGTAAATTCAGAGGGTGGGACTGGATGATCTAAACAGCCCTTTCCGGCCCTTAAAAAGTCCCATGACTACATTATGACTCAAATACTATTCAAGGTTCAGCTTTCACCAGTGATACCAGCTTTAAGTTAAATGAAGGTCTCTCTTTTTTTATGTTACCTCTTGCTAAGATTTTGTTGAGCAAGTCCAAACAGCATTCTAATTACAAAATAAGAGGATAAAAAAAATGAATTTTCGAGTTGAAAGCTTTAAGTTTTATAAGAATTATAAATTATATTTTAGATGTTTATATTTTAGATGCTATGCTACTAGCAAAACAAAAATCCAATCAGCTTGAATTTTAAAATATTAAAATCACAATCTTCATTCAGTGTCAACTTTCTACCCCGTTAAAACGTAGATTTCCCATTACAGTAACACACAACTGCTCATTTTCACTCCGAACAAGAGCTGCAGGGCAAAAATGTTCTAAACTAGTAAGAGGGAGCAAGCGAAGAGGAAGCAAATCGTCAGCTTAAACTCAGCAAGGATAGTCTTTTCTCCAAAAGCTATCGGTGTTTTCAGAAGAAAAACTAGGATTGCTAGATTCAATGGGGGTAGTTCTAAACAATATTCATGGCGCTGACAGTCAGTGTTAGGATCAGACACACCGAAATGTCCGAAAAAGAGAAGAGAACAAACTTCCTGGATTTTCTTTCCCTCTGTAAGAGAAAGAGATTTCCTCTTGCTGACGATGGGAAAGGCCCCTTTAACAGTTTTTCTCTTCGCGGTGGCTGCTGCCAGACTAGGTGGGGCTCCCTCCGCTGCCTTCCTCCTGCCACTTCCCACAACAAATGGAGCAAACCAGCCCGGTTTCAGGCAAACTTTTCCCCTGTCAGGCTCGAGCCCGCAAGGCGCCGGGGAGTGGTTTCCCCCGAAAGCTCTCCACCCCTGCTCGGGACTGGTGGAAGCTGAGTCTCCGCAAAGGACAACTTTCTGGTTTCCCTTCTAACTTCCACTCACACCCGGGAAGGAACCGAGGCGGCCGGCAAGGGGGCTCCGGGGCGGGGAGATGAGCCTTCCGGGGAGCCGGCGAGGGACGGCGGGCAGCTGAGAGGCAGCGGCGGCCGCGGGCAGAAGAGAGCAGGCGGGTGGGGGGGTCCTCGGGCTCTCACTTCCTCCGCCATATTTCAGACATTTGACCCCTTCCGCAAAGCGCGCTGTTCCCCCGCGGCGGCGGCTCGTCCCCGCCGGGCTGGGAGGCAGCGCGCTCGCCGCCCCGGCGCCGGGCCCCAGCACCACCTGCCGCGCTCCGAGGCCGCCGTCGACGCCGCAGCCCTGGCCCCCTGACCGTCGCGCGCGCCCCGCCCGGCCCGCGCCGCACCCCACCAGCTCCCCTCAGCAGGCGCCCGGTCCCCGCCCCGCGCGGCCGCCGCCGCCGCTCTTCTCAGTGGCCACGCACGCACTCTGCGAACCTCTCGCGCTGTCACCGGGTCCCCGCGGCCAGCGTCGCCTCACGCTCCCTCCGGGTCGCTGCTCCCGGCGCCACGGCGGTCGTGCCGCTACCGCTGCTGCTGCCGCTGCCGCCGCCGCCGCCGCTCCGGCTGGTTTACACGCCTGACTCTGGGCGAGGTTTGGCGGTGTCGCCTTGACGTCAGGCGTTCAGCCTCGCTCTCGCTTCCGTCGGCGGGCGGGGCGCGCGGATGCGCGGCCCGGGAAGGGGCGGTACCGAGGGGCGGGGCGAGAGAGCCGAGGGGCGGGGCCACTCGTGCGGCCGCCGGGCCCCTTTCGCGGCGTTTCCTTCGCGGTGTTTCGCTTCCTCCTCCACCTCGCCCCGTCGGCCTCTCCTTGACTTCTGAGACTTAGTGGGTTTACACTGGTGCCAACGGCTTAGAAACCGACCGAAACTCAAAAGATGCCTTTAGTGTAAACTGTAGTTTAATCACCGACGCCACCAAACAGTTCGTACTCGCGTATTCCTTTGTGTTGGGGAAAGTGGCCCGAGAAGTAACAGCGCTGTTTCCACACCTAGAGCTCCCGTGAAGGTGCCTAGGCCAGGGCACAGTCTTTTTCATTCTTGAAATGGTTTCTCCTGAAAGGTCAGATATCTTAATCTGGGACAATTCTTTCCAAATTACCCCGTCAAACTCAGTTAATCAATCCATGATCCCGAACAACTTTGTACCTAAGTCAACTATATGAGTAAAATAAAGCGCATATTTAAATGCATGACTCGAGCGCTCTAAAAGAATTACCCATAGGGGTCTTTATGATGTGACTACTGGGCAACAGAAAGCACTTTCTGTTCCAAAGTGCCTCGTTTCAAAAAGGGTGGGGACTTAACAGTGGAATTTACCACTGTTAGAGAAAAGACTAAAATACAACTACCCTTTATACAAGATGTTAGCTTTTACGAAATTGAGTTTTGGTGAACAAAAGTATTCAAACAGCAAAGTGCAGGGAGAAGTTAGGATTGGGAGGTCATTAAAGATTTATTTTTGCTTAGTCCATAGTTTAACTGGACCCTGTTATAAAGCATTCTGGAAATAAATTTTTATGAATTTTTATAAATTTGGAAGGTTAGCGAAAATATGATTACTTTTACTCTTTTTAAGAATACTAGTAATTGAAAACTAAGTTAAAGGAATAGATAAGAATGAACTATAATTATTCTTAGTTTTTTTGTATGTAAGTGCTTTCTAGATTTTTCATGATTTAGGTTGATTGAATATGTTACGTATTTTGGTAATTTGTTTCCTTAGAAAACCCTTTTAAAATGGAGATTTCAAGGGGGGTGGGGTGCTGCAAAAAAAATAAAATAAAATAAAATAAAATGGAGATTTCAAAGGCAAGTGTCAGAGCTGATGCTGCTAAGTCACTTCAGTCGTGTCCGACTCTGTGCGACCCCACAGACGGCAGCCCACCAGGCTCCCCGTCCCTGGGATTCTCCAGGCAAGAACACTGGAGTGGGTTGCCGTTTCCTTCTCCAATGCATGAAAGTGAAAAGTGAAAGTGAAGTCGCTCAGTCGTGTCCGACTCTTCGCGCAGTCTGTAGGAATTATTGTAAATTCTGAACGAATGAATCTCCAATAAACTTAAATTTATTGACCTTTCAGTTATTGCATAAAACTTTGAAAAGTCTGAAAGCCTTAAACTGAGTTCATGGGAGCAATGTTACCTGGCTATACTGTTTTTTCCTTTCTCTCTCTCTTTTTAAACTCTTTGACCTTTGGGCAATTGATTTTCTTTATTCCCCAGCAAGAGTTGGTTTTAGAAGATTGGAGCTAGAATTATTCCCAGTTTGAGAGAATCTGTAAAATAGTTTAATTAAAATACATTTGTAAGAAAAGAAAAACATTTGTTTTCTTCTGTTAGACTGGAAATCGTTCCACTCGTATTAGGCTATTATCTGTGTGCGGAGAATGACAGACTGTACATCTTTTAAGCGTGCGTATGTGCTCAGTCACTTTAGTCGTGTCCAACTCTTTGCGACCCCATGGACTGTAGTCCACTAGGCTCCTGTGTCCATGGGATTTTCCAGGCAAAGGTCCTTTAAGCACTGAATTCATTTTTGGGCTTGTGTTCTTAAAAGCTCCTGTCACCTTGAAAACTTCACCACGATATTACACTGGCAACTTTAACAGGTCATGTGTGCAAACTGAACTCATCACCTCTGTCACCAAACTAGTTTCTTCTCCTTTGTTAATTATACCATCTTTTAAATTACCCTAAATTAGCTAATTTAAATTAGACTAAATTATCAGTCTTAAATCCTGATACTCCTTTTTCTGTCTTTCCTGAAGTCATCAGTCAATTGGCACGTCTATCAGATAGTAATTCATTTCTCCTGAGACTGCGCTGTTTGGGTTGGCATTTTTTCTTAACTCTTGGACTTCGAGGGCACCTTCCTACCTTGCCTATGGCCTCCTGTCTGTTCCTACTGTCATCCATTCTACACATTGTTGCCAGACATTACCTTAAAGCTTACTAAGCAAGCCACTCTCTTCTTTTTTTTTTTAAATAAATTTATTTATTTTAGTTGGGGGCTAATTACTTTACAATATCGTAGCAGTTTTTGCCATACGTTGACATGAATCAGCCATGGGTTTACATGTGTTCCCCTTCCTGGACCCCCCACCCACCTCCCTCCCCATCCCATCCCTCTGGGTCACCCCATTGCCCCGGCCCTGAGCCCTTGTCTCATGCATCGAACATGGAATGGTGTTCTGTTTCACATATGATAATATACGTGTTTCAATGCTATTCTCCCAGAACGTCCCACCCTCACCTTCTCCCTCAGAGCCCATAAAATTGTTCTATGCATCTGTGTCTCTTATTCTGTCTCGCATATAGGGTTATCGTTACCATCTTTCAAATTCCATATATATGCATTAGTATACTGTATTGTTGTTTTTCTTTCTGGCTTACTTCACTCTGTATAATGGGCTCCAGTTTCATCCATCTCAGTAGAACCGATTCAAATGTATTTTTTTTAATGTCTGAGTAATATTCCATTGTGTATATGTACCACAGCTTCCTTATCCATTCGTCTGCTGATGGACATCTAGGTTGCTTCCATGTCCTGGCTATTGTAAACAGTGCTGCGATGAACATTGGGGTACACGCGTCTCTTTCAATTCTGGTTTCCTCTGTGTATATGCCCAGCAGTGGGATTGCTCGGTCATATGGCAGTTCTATTCCCAGTTTTTTAATGAATCTCCACACTGTTCTCGATAGTGGCTGTACTAGTTTGCATTCCCACCAACAGTGTAAGAGGGTTCCCTTTTCTCCACACCCTCTCCAGCATTTATTGCTTGTAGACTTTTGGATAGCAGCCATTCTGACTGGTGTGAAATGGTACCTCATTGTGGTTTTGATTTGCATTTCTCTAATAATGAGTGATGTTGAGCATCTTTTCATGTGTTTGTTAGCCATCTGTATTTCTTCTTTGGAGAAATGTCTGTTTAGTTCTTTGGCCCATTTTTTGATTGGGTCATTTATTTTTCTGGAATTCAGCTGCAGAAGTTGCTTGTATATTTTTGAGATTAATTGTTTGTCTGTTGCTTCGTTTGCTATTATTTTCTCCCATTCTGAAGGCTGTCTTTTCACCTTGCTTATAGTTTCCTTTGTTGTGCAAAAGCTTTTAATTTTAATTAGGTCCCATTTGTTTATTTTTGCTTTTATTTCCAATATTCTGGGAGGTGGGTCATGGAGGATCCTGCTGTGATTTATGTCAGAGAGTGTTTTGCCTATGTTTTCCTCTAGGAGTTTTATAGTTTCTGGTCTTACGTTTAGATCTTTAATCCATTTTGAGTTTATCTTTGTGTATGGTGTTAGAAAGTGTTCTAGTTTCATTCTTTTACAAGTGGTTGACCAGTTTTCCCAGCACCACTTGTCAAAGAGATTGTCTTCTCTCCATTGTATATTCTTGCCTCCTTTGTCGAAGATAAGGTGTCCATAGGTGCGTGGATTTATCTCTGGGCTTTCTATTTTGTTCCATTGATCTATATTTCTATCTTTGTGCCAGTACCATACTGTCTTGATGACTGTGGCTTTGTAGTAGAGCCTGAAGTCAGGCAGGTTGATTCCTCCAGTTCCATTCTTCTTTCTCAAGATTGCTTTGGCTATTCGAGGTTTCTTATATTTCCATACAAATTGTGAAATGATTTGTTCTAGTTCTGTGAAAAATACCATTGGTAGCTTGATCGGGATTGCATTGAATCTATAGATTGCTTTGGGTAGTATACTCATTTTCACTATATTAATTCTTCCAATCCATGAACACAGTATATTTCTCCATCTGTTTGTGTCCTCTTTGATTTCTTTCATCAGTGTTTTATAGTTTTCTATATATAAGTCTTTTGTTTCTTTAGGCAGATATATTCCTAAGTATTTTATTCTTTTTGTTGCAATGGTGAATGGTATTGTTTCCTTAATTTCTCTTTCTGTTTTCTCATTATTGGTGTATAGGAATGCAAGGGATTTCTGTGTGTTAATTTTATATCCCGCAACTTTACTATATTCATTGATTAGCTCTAGTAATTTTCTGGTAGAATCTTTAGGGTTTTCTATGTAGAGGATCATGTCGTCTGCAAACTGTGAGAGTTTTACTTCTTTTCCTATCTGTATTCCTTTTATTTCTTTTTCAGCTCTGATTGCTGTAGCCAAAACTTCCAAAACTATGTTGAATAGTAGTGGTGAAAGTGGGCATCCTTGCCTTGTTCCTGACTTTAGGGGAAATGCTTTCAATTTTTCACCATTGAGGATAATGTTTGCTGTGGGTTTATCATATATAGCTTTTATTATGTTGAGGTATGTTCCTTCTATTCCTGCTTTCTGGAGGGTTTTATCATAAATGGATGTTGAATTTTGTCAAAGGCTTTTTCTGCATCTATTGAGATAATCATATGGTTTTTATCTTTCAATTTGTTAATGTGGTGTATTACACTGATTGATTTGCGGATGTTAAAGAAACCTTGCATTCCTGGGATAAAGCCTACTTGGTCATGATGTATGATCTTTTTAATATGATGTTGGATTCTGTTTGCTAGAATTTTATTAAGGATTTTTGCATCTATGTTCATCAGCGATATTGGCCTGTAGTTTTCTTTTTTTGAAGCCACTCTCTTCTTAAGAGAGTATTCAGTTACTCCCCTGCCCTACTAAAATTAAAATCCTTGTATCTTATTTTTCCCTTCCACTTAAAAATGGCTTACAGTTGAGTAGATGTCTCATCTTGCCCAGACATAGTGCTTCCCCACCTCTCTGGTGTGCAGAGGTGATTTCCTCTGCCTGGAATGCGCCTTCCTACCTCTGCCCTTCATTCAAGGTCCATTTACTTTCTCCAAGAAAGAGCATCTTTTCTGATAGTTCCAATTTAATGTGGTCTCTTCTCTCCTGAATTCCCGTAACACTACTGCTCCCTTTTTTTGTCACTCATTTTCTACCTTCCTACTAGTGCAGTGGCTTACAAACTTTTTCTATAAAGCCAGATAGAAAATACTTAAGGTTTTGTGGGCCAGATTTACAGCTACTCAACTCTGCCTTTGTTGAGGCAGAGTTGAGTAGCTGTAAATACTACAGCCACAGGATACATAAAGAATGAGTGTGACTATATTCTAATAAAACTTTATTTATGGATGCTAATTTGAATTTCATATAATTCAAATATTTTTCTTTTTAAAAAAATCATTAGACATGTGAAAATTATTCTTAGCTCGTGGCTGTAAGAAAAACAGACAGTGGGCTGCCATTGTTGGCCCTGCTGTACTCAGGGCCAGCTTTGTGGGCATGTGATAGGGCTCTGTGCTTAGAAGCTCCCCATAATTGTTTCAGTGAGCTCTGATGTCACTATCTTGAAATTTTTAATGATATTTGAACAGAGAGGTCTGCATTTTCATTTTGCACTAGGTCCCTCAAATCATCTAGTGGGTCCTACTGGTACTAGGAGATAAAATCTATAAGATAAGGACATATATTTCTCATGTTTGGCATGGTGGTTTTCCTCTAATAGGCAGTGTTGGATTTTCTGTTCCTTAAGTTCTGTGGAATAGTGGAGAACACCAGATTCAGAGTTCAGCTCCACCCCTATTAGCTGCATGTGATGGTGGTGCTCAATCATACAGTCATGTCTGAATCTTTGTGACCCAATGGACTGTAGCCTGCCAGACTTCTCTGTCCATGGAATATTCCAGGCGAGAATACTGGAGTGGGTTGCTGTTTCCTACTCCAAAGGATCTTCCTAACCCAGGGATTGAAGTACATCTCTTTCATCTCTTGCTATGGCAGACAGATTCTTTACCACTGTGCCACTTGGGAAGCCAATTAGCTGCATAGTCTTGGGCAAATTCCTTAATTCTATCAAGACATAGTTTTCTCATCTGCAACATTGGGATATATAACCTCTGCCTTACAAAACTGTTGTAAGATAGAGAAAATAACCATATCTTAGCTCCTGGGACTAGAAGAAGAAGTTCAAAATTAGTTTTCCCCTTTTTGGGGGAAGTGAATTAATAGTGTGCTCCCCCATAATTCTTGCTGTATTTAACCTGATATTGTATTTCTGATTTTCTATGTATTTCCTCTCTTAAATGTTGTACTTCAAATACCATTTATACCTCATTAGTTTCATTTCAGCGGTCCACACAAGTAAAGATCTTATTGTAAATGCAAAATTAGATTTTAAAGAAGCTTCACATTTACAACTTTCCTAATTAACAATTAATGATTATTCACATTAACAAGAGTCATGCTGTTTAACTTCCAGTTAAGCATGGTTATCAGTAGCATTGAGAATCATTAACCTTAAATATTATTATATTATTTCATTCACAAATGGATAATATTAAAAGTTGATCCTTTCAAGGCACTTTGTTACAAGTTTTTCTATTGTGTAAGTGTGCACATATGTGTGTAATATATGATTATATAAATGTAGTTCTGTTTCTTTGCAACACCTTGCATAGCTGGGGTTGGAGGTTGAGAAGGATAAGAAGGCTGTTTGTTGATACAATAGAGGAAAAACAATGGCTTAAATCCCAGGTTAGTTTTGTTCTGTTTTCTTGGTTCATGATTGTGTTTCAAACTCTATGCAGTTATTTTAGAAATTCTAGCATTTAATCATGTGAGAGAACAGGCAAGCATATTAGACCATTGCTATTATAGGAAAACAACTTAGGACTCATACTCTCCTAGGGTAGTTTGTGTTTCTCTAAGATTTGTGATTTGGGGAAACCTCATACTTATATATAAGAAAAATGAGGCTGTTTGGCATGGTTTCTACTCTGTGTAATAGCTATAATAACTGCTTATTTGTCTCAAGATACGTTTCAAATTCTGTCTGTACTCTATTTCAGTAGTTGTAGGCTCGACCACCAGGTCTGCCTACATCACGTCAAATAACTCTTAACAGTTCTATAATTTTGTCATTGATAATGTCTATAGTGTAAGGAACAGATTATACTTAAATTTTTTCCCCTTTCTTAAGCTATAGCTGAGAAAAACCATACAAATGAAAATGACATTCCCAGAGCCATCATGAAATGAATGTTGAAACAGAAAACCACTGGAAGAACCAGCTTCACAAAATCCCCCCTGTTGTGAAACTTTCAAAAGAAACTTAAATTAAGAAAATCTTCAAAAACCACATAAAACTACTTTCAGAATCTGGGCTGTCTCCAAATCACAGCTAATAAAAGTATGCCAAAGATGCTCAAAAGTTAGGTGTTCTCTCAGACTATCATGACAGTCCTGGCTTCTATTCTCAATCACTCCCAAGTCCGGTGTATGAATCACATACTTCAGTAATGATGGCCAATTCCAGGAGGTTGGTTTGAATAATCCATTATACAGATGAGAAGGCTAAAGCTTAGAAAGGCTAAGTGACCAAGGCTATATATAAAAATGTGGGTAGAGTTGAAATGTATATCTTAGTTTGCCTACCTTTATTTGGCACCATACTATCCTGTTATTCCTTTATTAAGGCTGTTCTTTCAGCCATAAAATCTCTTCTGTCTCTTTTGTAATTTCCTAAGTCTTAGTCATCATTCAAGACCTTATGGTTTCTTGCTTCTTTGAATTTCTTTTATAATTATTGTTTGTACCACTCATTTGGTACTTATCAAACATTGCCTCACTTAAATTGCTTTTGTCTTCCCTCCGTCCTGAGATCTTTGAGAACCCAAACATATCTTACACTTTTTTGTACTTACCAAACTGCTTGGCATCACATATTAGAAATAAAATGTAGTTTGGGGGGACATCTTGCCAATCTTGGTTGGATTCTCCAAGCTGATCGAAGTGGATTTGTGACCTCTGGCAGTTATTTAACCTTTCAGAGTTTCTTATTGGTAATCTTTAAAATGTACATAAAAGTATTCACAATATAGTTTTAATATTTTAAAATAAGGGATCCTGTATAAAAATGGAAGTAATACAGAGTAACAATTAAGTGGATTGGTGCTGGAATCAGATTACAAGTTCAAATGGAGTCTCCATTCATCTTAGGGAATTTATTTCTGGTTCCTGTTTTCTCATTTGTAAAAGGAGTACACCAACGGAACCTATGTTATGGTTTTATTGTGAGGATTAAAAGAGTTAACAATATGAATAGAAGAGTACCCACCACAAACTAAGCACTCTATAAATGTTGGCTACGTCATCATGAAAAGAGTCTCAATAAGTGTTGGTTCATACTGCATCCTCTGGCGCAATAAAGCTTTGTACAGAGTAAGAGTTCAACAAATGCTTGTTAAGCTTTCCTTTTGCTTTGCTTATGACAGTCGGACATGACTTAGTGACTGAACAACATGACAGTCCTCAGTGAAGGATTGGTTGTGTTCTAAACTTTCTTCACGTCAACAGTTTGTAACTTGAAAATAGTTATGCAATGGAAACAATGCCATAAGGTTTATAGTGTGGATACCTTAAAATATGACTTGATTATTAGGAAAGGTGAAAAAAAAAAAACCTGTTTTAATCCATTGACACTGAAAAACACAGTTCCAAAAGTACTATTTCAACTGCTACTAATCAGCATTTATAACACTTTTCCCTTAATTTTCATGGCACCTTATTCTCATGGTTTTTTCTCTCTAACTTTCTCATCTTCCCCTTTCTATGCTATCTCTTTTTCCTCCTGACCTTTAAGGGTTGGAGTCCCCAGGGCTTGATCCTGGGCCCTTTTCTTCTTGGATACTTTCTTCTGGGCACTTCTAGTCTTCCCTATGGCTTTATATGCCACTTAAGTGCCAGTGGCTCATAGGTCTCTATCTGCAGTTCAGACTTCTTTGCTGAGCTCCAGATGCATAGAACCAGTTGCCTCCATGAAACCTTTCCTTGGCTGATCTCCCCAAACATTCTCTTCCTCCAGGAATCCTCCTATCAACAAATGGTATCAGCTCCCTACAACTGAGAACTATCACTTGCCTTTGCCTTACTCCACATATGAAATTCTTCACCAAGTCCTGTTGATTTTACAGATGACCCTTGAATAATATGGGGATTAGAGCCACTGACCCTCTACTCAGTCCAAAATCTGAGTATAATTTGTAGTTGGACCTCCTTATGATTTGGGAGGGTCCTCTAGATCCTCAGTTCCTCATGGGCAGATTCAACCAACCTTAGGTACTATAGAGTTGTAGTTTTTACTCTTGGAAAAATATCTATATATAAGTGGCTCAGCACAGTTCAAACCCATGTTGTTCAAGGATCAGCTGTACTTCCTAAACCACTAAAATATGACCACTTTTCTCCATTTTCATTGTTTGGTTCATTTATGTACTTTTGCCCTTCCTTCCATCCATTCACTAAAAGTGGTCTTAATTTTTAAAAAAAAACTTTTTATAATGGAAAATTTCAGTTACACATAGAAGAATTAATGAGCCTCCATGTACACATCCTTCAATTCCAACATTTATCCTAATTTTTGCCACTCTTGTTTCATCTGTCCCCTCTTTTTTTTTTTTCCAGTTGGAGTTGTTTAAGGAAAATCCTATAAATAATTTAGTATGCATTTTCCGCATATAGGAACATTTAAAAAATATAACCACAATGTCATTATCATACCTAATAAACTTTTAAAAGATTCCTTAACAAAATATGATCCCCAGGCCAAATTTAAAATTTTCTGATTGTATTGAGGATGGCTCCTTACTGTTGATTTGTTCCATTTGTCATCCAAGCAAGTACAAACACAATATTTAATTATTATGCCTCTTAAATCTCTTTCAATCTCTAATAGCTCTTTTCCTTTTGTTGAGTGGATAACCATTTGCGTTTTTCTTTTGTTTTTTGGTTTTTTTTGTGTGTTTTTCTTTTGTGATGTGCCTTTTTTTTTTTTCATCTTTCAACTTCTGTATAAATAATATGACTTTTGGTGGATAACTGGCAAAAATCCTATAGCTTTAGAAAAAATCCTATAGCTTTGATATTACACATATTTATCTACAAATGCTAGACTGAGAAAATAAGTATCTTCCTTTCACATATTTACATTATGTAGGAAAATATGGAAGATGGATTGAAAACTATTTATCTCAAAATCCAGATAAGTGAATATACTGCATACTAGAACTTATCTCATTTGCTCCTTTAAAAGATCCTTTGAATTGGATATTTTTATCCCTGTCTTCAGGTTTAGAAACAGATTGAGAGAGGCTAAGTAAAAAATATGGGACTATGGTGTCAGTCTTAAACAGGGCCAGAATCGAAGCCCCAGACCCTTTCCCAGTGGCTCATGGTCTCTCCATCCAGCCATGCTTCTATAGTAATAAAGTAATGAAGGGTGGTTTCAATAGGGGAAAAACTATCAGAATACAATTCTGGTAGATCCTTCACCCAGCTTAAAAAAAAAAAAAGAGTCTGAGTCCTACTTGAGTGTATATCAGGGGGAGTAGATTATTTTGATGTAAGGTGAATGTATACGAGAAAGTAACTACTCAGTGTGAATACAATAAAAATTGGTAAAAGTCTGATAAAAGTTGAACAGTGACAGAAACAGCCTTCTAAGGACATTTATCTCTCAGTGCCCTCCTGCTCTAGCTGATTCTGTCCATTTCTTTTTTCTTTTTAAATTATATCCTTTTGCCTTTTTAAGACGGACTTTAACATCATTAATATGCTTATACATTTCCTTCCTGCTTTTCTATAGACCTCAGAACCACAGTTTCTTTTCACTAGGATCCCTTGCCCCTCCTAACTATCTCTATCTAAATTCTTCAGTGGCTTGTCATGTCCTTAATGCCTAAGAAAGCATGTCAAAAGGCTATGTTAGCCAAGGGAGAGAAATTATGTTTAAAATGTATTTGGCTTGAAAAATTCTGTCTGTTTCACCAGTGTGCCTGCACGTTCCTGCATTTACTCCTGCTGTGAGCTAGCCTGGCCTCCTCCTGCTGTTCTCCATGCTACTAGCTTAAGATAACACAAGAGTTGCCCTAAAAAATCACACATTTATAGTTGCTTCATGAATAGAGACATCCACAAACAACAAACAAAAAGCAAAGAATAACTGACCAATAGCCAAGAGAAGGAAAATATTTACAATGTCTTGGTTAATGGGTATATTTCCCAAAGAACTGAAGTGTCTGGGAGAATAGATTCTTTTGTTTTTAGAAGCATTGCTCACAGTAGCCAAAAGATGGAAGCAACCCAAGTGTCCACTGACAGATAGATGGAGAAACAAAATGTGGTGTATACATACAATGGAATATTATTTAGCCTTAAAACAAAGGAAGTTCTAAAACATGTTATATCATAGGTGAAACTTGAAGACAGTATTATGCAAAGGGAAATAAACCAGCCACCAAAAGACAAATTTGTGTGAGTCCACCTCTATGAGGTACCTAGAGTAGTCAAATTCACTGGGACAGAAAGCAAAATGGTGATTGTCAGAGGCTGGGGGTAATGGGGAGTTAGTGTTTAATGGGTACAGAGTTTTAATTTGGGAAGATGAAATTGTTCTGGAGGTGGATGGTGGTGAAGGGGGCAGAACAGTGTAAATGTATTTAATGCCATGAAACTGCACACAGAAAGGTAGTTAAATTGGTAGATTTTAGGTTACCTGTATTTTACTACAATTTAAAAAAAAAACTGTTAAGAAACTGGAAACTGGGTCAGAAAACCTGTGTCCAAATTCTGACTCCTCCACTTCACTTAGCTTTGAGAATCCACACTATTTCCACATCCTGAGTTTGAGTTGCTTCACCTAAAATCTGGATTAAGAAGAGTACATACTTAAATATATGATGGGGAGAGCAACAATTCCTAACTAAACCTGTTTCCTCCCTAAACAAACAAGCAAAAGGCTTGTGAGAATTAAATACAAGTCTCTCTGATATCGTTTATATTAATATGTTGCTTTGTACATAGCACTCAATCAATGTTAGACACTGTAATTTTATGATCATTTATTTACATTTAGCTCACTTTTAAAAGTTATACTACTTCATTGCTCAGTCGTGTCCAGCTCTTTGTGACCCCATGGAATTCTCCATGGAATTCTCCAGGCCAGAATACTGGAGTGGGTGGCCTTTCCCTTCTCCAGGGGATCTTCCCAAACCCAGGGATCAAACCGAGATCTCTCACAATACAGGTGGTTTCCTTACCAGCTGAGCCATAAGGAAAGCCCAAGTTAGATGGGTAGATTTTCCTATGGGTTTTGGAAATTTACTCCAGATTTAGATCTCTTAATTATGTGGATCCAGGAAGGTGATTTCAGGATCTAGATCAGCTGCAAAGGTAGATCCAGAGATAATGACGAACAGCATGACATTTTGATGAGTTTGAAACATTTGGTGGAAAAAACAAAGGTGTTGGAATAGTGTTAAAAGTATCCCTTTATGTTTGGGAAATTAAACTTTCAGCCACCTTCTCTCAGCTCTCTGAAAATAAGTAGCGAGGAAAATAATGCTGATTTTTGAATAATCTGAAACTTGAGGTAGTTTTGCAATAGTTTGGTGGCATTTGCTGCATAATCCAAAAGATACTCTCCAAGTTGCAACCACGGGGAAGTTTCCTCCAGCCTGGATCATGGCTCTCTGAAAAGCTGGCACTGAGGATGTATCTGCTAACTTGAATAATTAGAGAACTATAATTGTGAAATGTCTCAGTTTTACACTCAGAATTATGATCTCTTTGTGAATCATTTTTCATCTGTGTGTGTGTTTGTGTGTAGAAGAAACAGTAGAAACAGCTGTGAAGTTTCTGCTTTTGGAAAAGGGTAAACCTGAATAATACAAAGGAGACAGCGTGCCATGCTTTTTGCAGACAAATCCTCAACCCTTCAATGTGACCACTGTCATCATTGCATTTTTAAAATTTTTTAAAAATTTTTATTTATTTATTAAAAAACTTTTTTTTTTTTGGTCATCACTGCATTTTAAAGATGAGGAAATAGGCTTGGAACTTGCCTGGGTGAGCAGTGAACTGGAATTTAAATGTAGATTGGCTCCAATGCTGTGTTCTTTCTCTCAAACCACACTTTGCAAGCCAGAACTTCTTGCTGCTTGTTACTTTCATTGGAATTAGTGTCACTAATGGAGCTGCTCAGGTTCTGAAATCATCTTCTGGAGACAACCACTGTCCCTGGATGATTGTGATGGTGGCTCTGCTTGCCAATATACCCTCTGCTAAGGCAGGAAGCTGCCACCCAGAGGAGGTGAACCAGAGGGCACAATAAAGCCCCTCTAACCCTGAAATATTTCTTCACCTCCTTCTTGACTTGAAATAGCCACTATTAAAGCCACTCAGTTTGGAAAACAAAAAGGCACTTGTCTTCAGAAAGCCCTAGTTAGAGTATATACCTGGGAGTCAGAAGCAGGCACTTCCAGTGCTTGCTCTCTCTCATTAGCACAGTTTATCACATAAGCTTGTTGTCTCCTGGAAAGCCTAGAAAGACTACTTCTGGGAAAACACAATTGACAAGTAAGTGTCACCAGTGCTCCAGGAGCCCAGCAGGTCTGGGTAGGGATCCTGAAACCCGCATAGTGATGGGGCTGACTGTGGACCCTGGGACAGTGTGGGCCTCAGTCGTGGCTGCCTGGGATAATGATGGTCTGTTGGTTGTAAGTAGCAGATGCCAGCCTGAGGTACCTTAAGCAGCAAGTAGGAGATTAGAAGAATAGGGAGGTATCTCAAGGAATCCTGGAATTATGGGGCAGCCAGGTCTCAGGAAATTCCCTTGTGGCTCAGAGGGTAAAGAATCTTGCCTCCAATGCAGGAGACTCAGGTTCAGTCCCTGGGTGGGGAAGATCCCCTGGAGGAGGGCATGGCAACCCACTCCAGTATCCTTGCCTGGAAAATCTCATGGACAGAGGAGTCTGGTCCATGGGGTTGCAAAGAGTTGGACACAACTTAGCAGCTAAACCATTACAGATCTCAGGAAGAGAGGAACAAACAAGGTTCTGAGATGACAGTGGTAGTTGGTAGAGATCCCAGCCTATAGCAATCAGTGACTTTACTTGGCTCCTGATTCCAGTATATCTTAAGCCTCAAGTAAGAGTGAGAATACTGTGTTCAGCTTAGGTGATTGTTCACAGTGACTCGATCAGCAATGGCTGTGGGGGCAGGAAGGGGCAGGGATCCGTACAGTGACAAGTTCACACAACAGAAACAGGAACCCTCCCTGTGGGCAGTTTCCAGAGAAGAGGGGCTGGACTAACACTGTATTAGAGAACTACCACATATTCCTACAGACACAGATTTTATTTGGGGAGTCATTTGGTACAGGGAGTTGCTTAGACAGAATAGTGTGAGGTGGTCAAGAGCGCTGGCTCTGGAGCTGGATTGCCTGAACTTGAATACCAGCACCATCACTTCCTGGGCAACTCGCTTAAGTATTTTGTGTGTCTGTTTGCTTTTCTCTAGAGTGATGATAATAATAGTACTTACTACCTGAGAACATTAGGATTAAATGAGCTAATACCAGCAAAGAGCTTAAAACGTGCCTGGCACACAGTAAGCCCTGGATAAATCACTATTATTATCCAGCTTTTGAGGCATCATAATATTCACTGAAATTATCAAATGGGCTCTCCTCACTTGAAAAATACCCTTTTAATGCTCTTTTAATATACTCTTTTAATATGTAACTTTATGAAAGAAAAAGGAACACAAATCAGATAAACTCTTCATTATGAAATACCTATTTGGCTGAACTCAGGAATAAATACAGATGCAACAATATCAGATATCAAGAAAAGAAGTAAAACAAAGAAAATAAAAACAATAAAAGAAAAAATATGGATGCAACATCAAAAGCACAATCCACAAAGGAAAGAATTAATAAATTGGGCTTCATCAAAATTAAAAACTTAGGCTCTTTAAAAGGTGCCATTAACTGATTCATGATGTTTGGCAGAAACAAACACAATTCTGTAAAGCAATTATCCTTCAATTAAGAAGTAAATAAGTTAAAAAAAGAAAAAATAGAAATTAGGCTAAAATGGTAAAAAAAAAAAAGTTGCCATTAAAAGAATGGACAAGCCAAATACTTCTAGAAAATATTTGTAAATCATATATCTAATGAAGAACTTGAGTCTAGAAGAAAAGAGCACTTAAAATTCCATAATAATAATAAGATAAACTGACTAATTGAAAAATGGGCAGAAGATTTGAAAGGTATTTCACCAGAAGCTATCTGAATGGTTAATAAACACCTGAAAAGATGCTTGACATACTTATTTTGGGAAATGCAGATTAAAAATCACAGTGAGATACCAGTATAAATTCTTTGGAATGACTGTGATGAAAGAGTGACTTTATCAAGTATAAGAAGTGTGGGGCTCATTATTAGAGAAATGCAAATCAAAACCACAATGAGGTACCATTTCACACCAGTCAGAATGGCTGCTATCCAAAAATCTACAAGCAATAAATGCTGGAGAGGGTGTGGAGAAAAGGGAACCCTCTTACACTGTTGGTGGGAATGCAAACTAGTACAGCCACTATCGAGAACAGTGTGGAGATTCCTTAAAAAATTGGGAATAGAACTGCCATATGACCGAGCAATCCCACTGCTGGGCATACACACCGAGGAAACCAGAATTGAAAGAGATGCGTGTACCCCAATGTTCATCGCAGCACTGTTTACAATAGCCAGGACATGGAAGCAACCTAGATGTCCGTCAGCAGACAAATGGATAAGGAAGCTGTGGTACATATACACAATGGAATGTTACTCAGCCGTTAAAAAAATACATTTGAATCAGTTCTATTGAGATGGATGAAACTGGAGCCCATTATACAGAGTGAAGTAAGCCAGAAAGAAAAACACCAATACAGTATACCAATGCATATATATGGAATTTGAAAGATGGTAACGATAACCCTATACGCGAGACAGAATAAGAGACACAGATGCATAGAACAGTCTTATGGACTCTGAGGGAGAAGGTGAGGGTGGGACGTTCTGGGAGAATAGCACTGAAACATGTATATTATCATATGTGAAACAGAACACCATTCCAGGTTCGATGCACAAGACAAATGCTCAGGGCTGGGGCAATGGGATGACCCAGAGGGATGGGATGGGGAGGGAGGTGGGAGGGGGGTTCAGGATGGGGAACACATGTAAACCCATGGCTGATTCATGTCAATGTATGGCAAAAACTACTACGATATTGTAAAGTAATTAGCCCCCAACTGAAATAAATAAATTTATTAAAAAAAAAAAAAAAGAAGTGTGGGGAAACTGGAATGCATTCACAGTACTGGTGAGAATATAAAACAATACATCTTTGGCAAAGATGTTGGCAAATAGTTTGGCAATGTCTTAAACAGTAAAACATAAATTTAGCATATGACCCAGCCATTCCTTTCTTAGATACATACCTAAGAGAAATAACATATGTTCACACAAAGACTTGTCTAAAAATGCTCACACAATCATTGTTCATAATAGCTAAAAAATGGATCAGGGTGGCACTAGTGGTAAAGAACCCGCCTGACAATGCAGGAGACATAAGTGATGCAGGTTCAATCCCTGGATCAGGAAGATGCCCTGGAGGAGGAAATGGCAACCCACTCCAGAATTCTTGCCTGGAGAAGCCTATGGACAGAGGAGCCTGGTGGGCTACAGTCCATAGGATTGCAAAGAGTCGAACAAGACTAAAGTGACTTAGCATGCTCACAGGCATTGGCTCTTGGCAAAATATGGATACAATCTGAATGTCCATTGACTGGTTAAATTGAAAGTGTTAAATTATTATATAATTATTATATTATTATTATATAATGCTGCTGCTGCTGCTAAGTTGCTTCAGTCGTGTCTGACTCCGTGCAACCCCATAGACGGCAGCCCATCAGGCTCTGCTGTCCTTGGGATTCTCCAGGCAAGAACACTGGAGTGGGTTGCGTTTTCTTCTCCAATGTATGAAAATGAAAAGTGCAAGTGAAGTCACTCAGTCGTGTTCGACTCTTCACGATCCCATGGACTGCAGCCTACCAGGCTCCTCCATCCATGGGATTTTCCAGGCAAGAGTACTGGAGTGGGTTGTCATTGCCTTCTCCAATTATTATATAATACTATATAATACTATTTAGCAATAAGAAGAAACATATTATTGATATATGCACAACAAAGGTGAATCTCAAAACCACCATGCAAAGTGAAAGAAGAAAGACACAAAAGATTATATATTGCATGATCCTATTTGTATGAAATTTCTGGAAACAGTAAATCTGCAGAGACATATAAACAGAACAGTAATTGCCTGGGCTGGGCATGGGAGTGGGGATTAACTACAAATGCGAAGTCGCTTCAGTCGTGTCCGACTCTGTGCGACCCCATAGACAGCAGCTCACCAGGCTCCACTGTCCCTAGGATTCTCCAGGCAAGAATACCGGAGTGGGTTGCCATTTCCTTCTCCAGTGCATGAAAGGGAAAAGTGAAAGTGAAGTCGCTCAGTCGTGTCCGACTCTTAGCAACCTCATAGACTGAAGCCTACCAGGCTCCTCCGTCCATGGGATTTTCCAGGCAAGAGTACTGGAGTGGGGTGCCATTGCCTTCTCCAACTACAAATGGGAATGACAGAAATTTTGAAGGTGACAGAAAATGTTCTAAAGCTAGATTGCTGTGATGGTTGTACAAATGCATGGATTTACCAAAATCATTGAAACATATACTTGTTAAAGGATGAATTTTATGGTATGTAAGTTATATCTCAATAAAGTTTCTTCTCTCTTCTATTCAGTCATTTTGACTGAGTTACCAGTAAAACCTATAGGTAAAAATAATTAAGAAAGAAGACATCTCTATTTTAGTTCAACATTATTTGCTGAACCTCGTTTGGGCTACATAATGTTTTATGCCCAGTCCCATTCTGTCCCCTCACTGATCCACCCTAGTGTAGTGAATTTCTCTTCTCAGGACTGGTAAATCATGTATAGACAATGGAGTCTAAGCATTGAACACTGTGCATTAAAATTTTAGAGAGAGAGTCTTTTAAGAACTATATTCATATAGCTCTAGCTATTCCCATTCTTATTTGCTATTGTATAGATTCAGGTATTCCTAGGGTATAAAAAATCATTCTCCAAGGAAAATGCTGATTTCTACAGTTGCCTGTGAATATTCTGAAATTTCTTTTCTGTCTCTTCAATGTGTCATACTGCAATAACTGTGACAGGAAGAAAACAACTTTTAGATTGAGTACGACATCAAAAAGGCTCCTCTTGATACTAAAGAAAAAAAATTATCTGCTTGATAGCTATTTCCTGTGTCAAACTAAAACTATCAAATGTTTCTGCAGCCATCTGGGGGTTTGTTGTTTATTTCATACCAATGCCAACATGTTAACACAAAGGACAAGAAGTGAACAACTTTCATTCATCCTCCCATCCATCCATCCATCCTCCTCCCATTCATGCATCCTTCCATCCACCATCTACACATTTGATAACGATTTCTTGAGTTCCAGCTGTGTATCATACACTCTGCTACTAAAGTTTCAAAAATGAGTAAGAAAGTCATGGTCTCCACCCTTGCAGAGCTTAAAGTCTTTTTTGGATGACAGCTAAAGGCCAGAATGAAGACATTTTTCCACTTTCCAGGTTTTCTTGGACTGGTCTTGATTCCTTCATTGGCTGCACAAGTGGCATTTGTGGTGACTTGGTGACTACGCAGTACCTCTGATAGTGAATGCAAGGAGACCCCTGTTGCTGGTAATGGTTTTTTATGCATTGGCAGTGGTCACTTTGATGGGCTTTGAAAGGACAGGCTTTGAAGCAGTCTGCTTGTTAATGGCAAGTGCAAAAGTCTTAGGGGTGGCCACAAGAGGTCTTTAGGTGGTAGCTGTGGCCTCCAGCACCTCTGCAAATTACATGGAAGTCAAATGCAAGTAAGGATATTTTTAAGTGAAAATATGCCTCCTGTACTTGCTTGGAAGTGTATGAAGGTAGTGATGAGAATTATTTATTTTTCAAATATTTCATATTTCCATGAATATGTAGTAAATCAAGATCACTCTACAACTCTCACAGCATTTTCAGTTCAGTGGTGTGAGGTGGCTACTCAATGTCATTATATAACATTGTTTTTAGAAAGGGAAATTAAAAATAATGTATTCAGTTGGGGCTCTCCAGAGAAAAAGTAAGTAATCACCCAGTTTATAACTAGGACCAAGAGGTAGAGTTCCAATCTTTACTCTGGAAGGAAACAATAAGAAAAAAAATATAAAAATGGGACAGTGCTTCAGATAATATGTTAGTTAAAACCTTATAAGAACATTGTATTTTCTGGATAGCATTTCTGGTCTAAACTGATTCTGCTTATGGTAAAATCTGAGGCTCCTTGAATGAAATAATTTGCAGAAAGCCATGGAGTCTGATCTAGTTAAATACGTCAGTCACAAGGAACTGCTATAGTAGTTCCTTTTCTCCTGCATCTCTGGAGATTCCCTCTATAGAAAATACTTCCTTGTAGTCAGGGATGACCAACACATGGCAGATATGCCCATGCCCAGAGCACCGACTCACTATCACAGTCCTCTCCTCCACGGAGCCCAGGTATGTCCTTAGCACCCCGACAAGCCCAGCATCCCAGGCCCCACTAACCAACCAGCTGGAATTAACATGTGATATGAAACCTACTTGTCATCCTTGGACTAGAAAAGAGAACAGTGGCCTTAACTTTAAAAGGTTGTGGTAGAATGAAAATATGTTTCCTGGCAAGGAAGAGATTGCCTTGACCAGGAGTTAGAGCTTCTTTTGGAGAAGGAATTGGCAACCCACTCCAGTATTCTTGCCTGGAGAATCCTATGGACAGAGGAGCCTGGCAGGCTACCGTCCACAGTGTTGCAAAGAATCGGACACAACCGGGGCAACTTAGCACAAAAGAGCTTCTTTCCTATGAAACTAACTGCTGGTTCTGAAGAATCAGGAAAGAGAGTTTGAGTGAGGAAGACAACAATGTTAGTGACAAGGTGTGGCAGTGGAGGGGCAGTCGTGGCCAGGAAGGCAGCACACAGAAGAAGGGTGGGAAATCAGAGAAAAAAGTGGCTTGTTTCACAGCTCCCTGGGGTCATGATGCCCTGGCTCTGTCTCTCCTTAATACTATCCTGAGAAGTTTGGTGGAGAATGACTCAGGATGAGGGCTCTGAACAGTGAGTCACCTGCAACTTCCTGTCTTACCTGGACTTTTTGGGAAACCTTTTACTAAATACTAGTTAGAGAGCCCAGCCTCTTCCACCTTGTGACAACTGATAGCGCTGTGCTTTGAGGCAAATCCGAGTAAACAGTCTAACCTACATGTGGCCATTCCAGTAAATAAAGCTTTTAGTGACCTCAGAGGTGGTGAGGTTTGTGGTTTTACCATGAATGGCCTGAAGTCATGTGAGCACAGCCAGGCAAATCTGAGAACGTCCCTTTAAAGTCCTCTGATAAAGTAACTCAATGATGGGGATAATTTTATTGGTCCGTTTAATAATAGAATGATAAACACCTCAAAGCTTTCTTGCAAATTGGCACTTTCTTTTTTAATCAATTTGTAGCCCTGGGCAAGTCTTTTCATTTCTTAATTTTCTTTTCTATAAAGATGATACTTTTCATAAAAAGAAAAGTAATAGCAAAATGCATTGAATATATACTGTCTGCAAGACATGGAGGTTGGTGCTGGGGAGTCATCGAAGATGGAATAAGCAGGGCTTCCCAGTGGTTCAATGGTAAAGATTTAGGTTGGAAGGGTGTTCAATAAGAGTTGCCACCGGAGTTTCTTCTTTTTTATTTTTGATGGTGGAGAAATAAAAGGCTGATTCCACTTGTTCTCTTATGCATTATTCATGGAAGAAAAAAAACAGTGAGCTGGTAAATAGTTTGAAATGAATACATATGACGCTGTGGTGTATGTTTTAAGGTGATAAAGCGCTCAACCACAATACATTAATGCTGGGAATGGTGAAACTTCCGCCAACATAAGCCAGAGGTTGGGAACTAGTAACAAACAACGAACAGAACACAGGTCTGATGTCTTTAAATCAGACCGTCTGGTCATTAGAACCAGGCTGCCAATGTGAAAGAAACTTTAACCTTTTATCACTTTCAGACATTTATTCTTCCTTTGACACAAAGCTGAAAGAAGCACTAAGGAATTTTAGAGCAACACGCTCTAAAATAAAAAGTAATAAATAAATAAATAAATAAAAGTAATCTTCTCTAGTCCTCTTTCTTTTAACATTAAGATTCTAACCCAATTAACAAACTGACTTAAAGAAAAATAAATTGTGGTCAGTTTGGTTACTTTTTCCTTCTCCTTACTATTGAATTTCACTATAATGAGCATTTTTTAAAAAATCTAACTTTAGTCAGGAAAACAAAATTGAGGATGTAGGCTGTGTAATTTGCTAGAACTTTTATCCTTGATTAATACACCTCTCATCTAATGGACTTCATATTTCTACAATTTTACACACTTTTTTTACCCCCTGGAACATGAAGAGTAATCCCAAGAGAAGAGATCCATTAGTAAGAATTCACTATCTACACCTCTTCTTATTTGCTTTAAACGTGGAGCAAATTACCATATTTGAAATCTATATTTTTAGTCTTATCTCACCTGAAATACATTGAAAGCAAACAGAAATGAAAGAAATCATGTCACTGATATTTCATTCAAACTACTTTTCTAAATTAAGAGTTTCAAACGCACTACATAGCCTAATTGTGGTTGTATCATCATTTCTAATGCATTCAAAGAGTTTAAATAATTTACTGTAAACCACATAGTAACTTAAATAGCAAGGCTGAAACAGAGTCCAGAACTGGTGATTTCTAACGAGAAAGGGCACCTCTGCCCTACTGTATAAGATGTCATGTCACAGTGTTTGTCCAACTGTCCATAGCCAGAAGCCTGCAGACTCCTTTCCCAGCTCCTACTAAGTAGCTGCATTTTATTGCCAATGAAACCTTTACTTTCTCTTCTCATTTACAGCACTAGACTGGTTCCTTTGTCATCAAAGCTACAGAATGTAAATCTGAATTTTAATGTGTATGATAAATACACAAAGAGTATGTTTTTCTATCTCACTAACAGTGGTTCATTTATTTATTTATTTATTTGTGTGTGTGTGTTTCATTTGATTTTGCTTTTGAAGTATTTGATGGATGTCATCTTTCAAATTTATTTTTGAAATACTCTCCTATTGATTTGGAGGTCTGTGGCTATATTCTTTTGCCTTAACTTGAAGCTCCCTCCCTTCCTCCTTCCCTCTGTCCCTTTCTCTTCCTTCCTTCCTTCCTTTTTTATTTCGTTTCCTTCCTTCCTTTGTGGGATTTCTATTATTTAATAAAAATCCAGTGACAAAAACTTAGATATCTAATAAGGTTCTCAGATGCTTAAATACTTTCCCTTAAAATGTGACTAACCTTGCTTCACATTGCATTCAAGCTCAAGGGTCAAGTTCAGGCTAAATTATTTGGTGTCAAAAACAAAACGATATCACAAGTCTATTTACCAAATGTCTGGAGGATAAAGCAGTGAGTGAGGTGCCCTCTCTCTCCCCCCATCCCTCTCTCTCTCTCTCTCTCTCACACACACACACACACTGGTAGCTCACTTGATAAATGGTTGGCAATTTTTGAGGTGAATACTCTAGGGCGTGCTATTTAAAATAGACCTTATTTAAGGCTTCTTTACTTGAAGTAGGTCATTCTATATTTTCTAACATTCTGATACAATATTCTCTACAAAATCCAAGGCTTTTAAGGTTAGAAATTAAATTCACTTCATCAAATAATGTGTTGATCAGTTTCTTACTCTAAATCTTTAAAAATTTTTATAGGCATGAAAGAAATATGTCTTTATCAAATTTCTCTTCTATGTCAGGCACCTTACTCTGAGTCTGGCCCCTAAAGATAGACTTTGTAGATTGAAATCCAAGTGCTGCCACCCTCACCTGCATGACTTGGGCAAATTACTTAATCTTACATATCTTGATTTTGCTATCTGTGAAATGGAGATAATGACAGGACACAGTTCAGTTGTAGTTGTGAGCGTTAATTAGATAGTACAGTACAATATTTAGCATAGTACCTGTCCTTAATCGACATTCATTCTTACTGTTGTAGCTAGCTATCTCCACTTACATTAATATCCTCGGTTTTTATTATTGCCCTGTGGGACAGGCATTATTGCATCTATTTAATGGATGAGTAAATGCATAACCAGTGAAGTCTAGTAACTGACCCCAAGTCTCAAAACTTTGCACTGAGTTGGTATTTGTGCTTCAACTGTCTAGTTCCAAAGCCTATGTATCTCATTGCACTTTCTCCCTCTGCATATGGACTGTGAATCATTACAGGATATTTTCTATATGATTTTTGACTTTTAGGATAAATTAATAAATTTGAATTTATCAGGTATTCCAACAACTAATTAATTCCAGTTACAGGAATATTTGTGGCTGTTCTAAACTTTAATTTTGTAAGAAAGAAACAGATGATAGAAAAAGTCAGTTTACAGAGAAATTTACCTGAAGAAGAAGGAGAAAAGAGAGGAGAAGGAGGAGGAGGAAACACACATAAACACACACACCAGACATGAAACCCAAGGTATATTTCCAACTTGGGACAGATTCAAACCAATCTCTTGCCTCATTTACATTTCGCAAAATTATTTTGAAGGCATCACAATATGGCTTGAATAACACAGACTTTGGAACCATATAGAATCCATATAGTTAACTGGATTCCAGCTCAGTTGACTTTAGGAGCGTCAGCCTCTGTTTTCTTATCTCTAAAATCAGGGCAATAGTACATACTTCGTAGGTTTGTTGAGAAGATTAAATGAGACCGTTTTGTGAAATATCAGGGATAGTGACTACAATAGACATAACGTCCAGTGGATGTCAGGCTATCATAGCATGCTTGTTGTTCAGTCATGTCCGACTCTTTGGGACCGCATGGACTGCAGCCCACCAGGCTCCTCTGTCCATGGAATTCTCCAGGCAAGAATACTGGAGTGGACAGCCATTCCCTTCTCCAGGGAGTCTTCCTGACCCAAGGATCAAACCTGAGTCTTTTGCATTGCAGTTGGATTCTTTACCATCTGAGCTACCAGGAAAGCTCATGATAGTACATGTAGCTTTTATAATAATTTTTCAAGATTGTGTAAGATGCTCAAAAGCCTTAATATTGTTAAAGGATACTCAATATTAGTGAAATCACAACGTTGTGGAATTCTAGAGATGGGTGGTAAATTAGAGAGCTTTATAGTTCAATGACGTTGTTGTATGTTTGAGGAAATCAGGACCCAAAGAGACTAAGGGAACTGCCCCAAATCACACAGCTAATTATAATCAGAGTTGGGACTAGAACCTGGCCTCTTAATTAATGGTTCCCCTAATATTTTTAAAGTTCTGAGTGAATGATCATACCACTTGAGCAATATATTACCAAATATGAATATCTGTGAACAGTTTAGGATTTCAATCAAAGGACATTTATAATAAAGTTAGGCATATATTTAATGATAGCTATAATTATTATTGTGCTACAGGATAACACAGCATAAATGGTAAGTAGTTCATTTTAGAGTGTCGTATTTATTTTGTACACCAAGCCAAGAGAGTGAAAAATAAAATGAAGAAGAGCAGGAAACTGCTCTGAGGACCTCTTTGAAGGCTTGTGAATCTGAGGCTTAGGTAGTTGTGGTTTTCTGACAAAAGGTAGAGGGCTGAGAGATGGTTTTGGAAGGAGAAGGGACAGGAAGTTCTCTTGAATTCTTCTTCTCTTGGGAGGAGATTCTTTCTAGGACCTTCCTTTCCCTCCCTTCTGTCTCTTCCTACTCTTCCTAAGGAAAAATAATAAAATCTGATATTTAAATCTGGTTGAGTCCCTGACACACATCATTCCTGGAGGGGTATACAAGTTGCTCACTCAGGGATGATTCGTGCAAAGATCTTTGCAGAGACAAGCCCAGGACGGCTCTTGGGCAGTGGGTGAATCTATGTCTTACAAAAGCAAATGAGGATGTTCTCTGTCTGTGCCTGGGTGCAGTGCAGCTGACTCTGTCACTAACAACACTTCCCCAACACCTTGCTATTTGGGTGGAATTGGCGCTTATGCTCATTGATAGGCATCGACCTATCTTCCTGATTCAGGTCACCCAGACAGTGTTTGGGTGACTAAGTGGGCCGTGGGAAGAGCTGAGGTGAGCATTCACTTTAGCTCTGCATTCTGGGTCCCCTCTGAGCTTCACGACTTGGGCCTGGTGGCAACTCTAGCTTTCCCACAGCTATTGTTACTGTCCTGGCCACCTTGCTGTGACTCCTGTTGCTCAGGCTGTCATTTTTAGTGTTCTTGCTTTATTCTCCTTTTTCCTGCCACCACTAGCAACGCTGTCAGTGTGAAGGCACTGGCTCAGCTTGGCTGACCCTGGAATCAGAAGAGAGATTTGCCCAAGAAGGTGATGGCTCATCTTGTTGACCTGGGCTAGTCTTTTAAATGAGAGATGTAAATGTAGGTTTTGGAACTGGGAAGACCTAGGTCTGAATATTAGCTTTGGGTAATCCTGTGACCTCGGGCAAGTCGTTCAAAATTTGGAACTTTCTTTACTCATAAGTTGGAGACATTAATGCCTCTACACAGGATTGTTGAGAAGCAGGAACACTTTATGAAAGATCCCTGGATGTAGTAGACACTTAGTCAATTGTGACTGAGATCGTTGTTCAAATGGGCACAGTTCTTTTGGCCAATATGACAGAGAGAGCTCAGGGTTCCTGAAGTGGGCATGAAAACTAGGACACTCCTCAATACCTTGTTATAGTTGATTGATGATTTATGGATGGAGTCTAGGGCCATCTCTGTCTCCACGAAATGTAGCTAACTTTAAGATCTTATTTCTAAGGCATTCCAGATAATGGGATTTTATGGAAAAAAATTTTCACCACTAACAAATTAATAAATCATTGGACTGTTGAACCCTTTCTTAATGAGTCCAGCTGGAGCACAAAAACAGCTAGTCTTTTCAAGCTGGTCTTGTGGCTATAGGGACCAAAGGCAGTGATTGACTCAGGTATGTTTCAGTTCCTTGCCAGCAGGATTTATTGAGAGAGATGTATTATTAGTATTACATGGCCTTATTGTCTGAACCCAAAGACAGTGGCATTGAGTCTGTGGCCATGGTTGTATGTGGCCATGGAATTGTTGGTTTGGAATCCATGTCTAAAATATGCACAAAGAAAAATGATGGGTCCAAGCCCTCATCTTTTTTGATGCAAGACAGGAAAGGAGTTTCTCAGAGAAACAGCATCTTAAGGAGGGGCTCCACAAACTGGTAGGTGTTTGTTACAGGATAACATCATATACTGATACCAATATTGATATCCAAACCAATACAAATGCCCTTACTAATACTAATATTTTATTAATGCTGATGTCAATACCAATTCCAATATTACAAAATGCCAACATTAATGCTTCTACTATTTCTGACACAAACTATCTAATACAAACTATCATTTACTGAGCACTAAGTATATGTCAGACACTATGTCAAGAACTTTGGAGTTATTATCACAGTTAATCCTCACAAGACTTTTTTGATGATAAAATATATAGCACTTAGAATATACTGGCATGGTTCTAGGCCTTAAAGTTATTTACTTACTTAATTCTCCTCAAACTCTAAGAGACAGGTACAATGGTTACTCCTGAGGATCAGGAAATTGAGGATCAGATTGGCTAAGAAAGTTGCCCAAGCTCACACAGTTAAATGTGTGGCACAGGAAAGATTTACAATAGGTTTTTCTGACTCTAATGACCTGGTCTAATGACCTGGTCATAGCAAACATTCTCTTCCAACAACAAAAGAGAAGACTCTACACATGGACATCACCAGATGGTCAATACCGAAATCAGCTTGATTATATTCTCTGCAGCCAAAGATGGAGTAGCTCTATACAGTCAGCAAAAACAAGACCAGGAGCTGACTGTGGCACAATCCATGAGCTCCTTATTGCCAAATTAAGACTTAAATTGAAAAAGTAGGGAAAACCACTAGACTGTTCAGGTATGACCTAAATCAAATCCCTTACAATTATACAGTGAAAGTGACAAATAGATTCAAGGGATTAGATCTGATAGAGTGCCTGAAGAACTACGGACGGAGGTTCGTGACATTGTACAGGAGGCAGGGATCAAGACCATCCCCAAGAAAAAGAAATGCAAAAAGGCAAAATGGTTGTCTGAGGAGGCCTTACAAATACCTGTGAATAGAAAAGAAGTGAAAGGCAAAGGTGAAAAGGAAAGATATATCCATTTGAATGAAGAGTTTCAAAGAATAGCAAGGAGAGATAAGAAAGCCTTCCTTAGTGATCAATGCAAAGAAATAGAGGAAAACAATAGAATGGGAAAGTCTAAAGATCTCTTCAAGAAAATTAGAGATACCAAGGGAACATTTTATGCAAAGATGGGCACGATAAAGGACAGAAATGGTATGGACCTAACAGGAGCAGAAGATATTAAGAAGAGGTGGCAAGAATACACAGAAGAACTATACAAAAAAGATCTTCATGACCCAGATCATCACGATGGTGTGATCACCAACCTAGAGCCAGACATCCTGGAATGTGAAGTCAAGTGGGCCTTAGGAAGCATCACTATGAACAAAGCTAGTAGAGGTGATGGGATTCCAGTTGAGCTATTTCAAATCCTAAAACATGATGCTGTGAAAGTGAAGCACTCAATATACCAGCAAATTTGGAAAACTCAGCAGTAGCCACGGGACTGGAAAAGGTCAATTTTCATTCCAATCCCAAAGAAAGGCAATGCCAAAGAATGCTCAAACTATTGCACAATTGCACTCATCTCACACGCTAGTAAAGTAATGCTCAAAATTCACCAAGCCAGGCATCAACAGTACGTGAACTGTGAACTTCCAGATGTTTAAGTTGGATTTAGAAAAGGCAGAGGAACCAGAGATCAAATTGTCAACATCCATTGGATCATCAAAAAAGCAAGAGAGTTCCAGAAAAACATCTATTTCTGCTTTATTGACTATGCCAAATCCTTTTACTGTGTGGACCATAACAAACTGTGGAAAATTCTTAAAGAGATGGGAATATCAGACCACCTGACCTGCCTCTTGAGAAATCTGTATGTAGGTCAGAAGGCAATAGTTAGAACTGGAAATGGAACAACAGACTGGTTCCAAATAGGTAAAGGAGTGCATCAAGGGTATATATTGTCACCCTACTTATTTAACTTATATGCAGAGTACATCATGAGAAATGCTGGGCTGGATGAAGCACAAGCTGGAATCAAGATTGCCAGGAGAAATATCAATAACCTCAGATATGCAGATGACACCACCCTTATGGCAGAAAGTGAAGAAGAACAAAATAGCCTCTTGATGAAAGTGAAAGAGGAGAGTGAAAAAGTTGGCTTAAAGCTCAACATTCAGAAAACTAAGATCATGGCCTCTGGTCCCATCACTTCATGGCAGATAGATGGAGAAATAGTGGAAACAGTGACAGGTTTTATTTTTTAGGGCTCCACAATCACTGCAGATGGTGACTGCAGCCATGAAATTAAAAGATGCTTGGTCCTTGAAAGAAAAGTTATGACCAACCTATATAGCATATTAAAAAGCAGAGACATTACTTTGCCAGCAAAGGTCTGTCTAGTCAAAGCTATGGTTTTTCCAGTAGTCATGTATGGATGTGAGAGTTGGACTATAAAGAAATCTGAGCGCAGAAGAATTGATGCTTTTGAACTGTGGTGTTGAAGAAGACTCTTGAGAGTCCCTTGGACTGCAAGGAGATCCAACTAGTCAATCATAAAAGAAATCAGTTCTGAATATTCATTGGAAGGCCTGATGCTGAAGCTGAAACTGTAATACTTTGGTCACCTGATGTGAAGAACTGACTCATTGGAAAAGACCCTGATGCTGGGAAAGATTGAAGGCAGGAGGAGAAGGGGATGACAGAGGATGAGATGGTTAGATGGCATCACTGATGCAATGGACATGAGTTTGAGTAAACTCTGGGAGTTGTGATAGACAGGGAGGCCTGGCATGCTGCAGTCCATGGGGTCACAAAGAGTTGGACATGACTGAGCGACTGAAGTGAACTGAACTGAACTGACTCTAAATCTGGCTTTGTGTGGTGCATTTCTGTGTTTAGAATTTTCAGGACACATTTATATATTTTCTGTACGTTTCTGCCTTTATTAATGAAATTTATGACAAATTTTCTCAACAGAATACATCTTTTATTAAAAGATAATTTTATCCTCAAGTTTTGTTCCACTTAAAAGTATCTTTTAAGTGAGAAATATTTTCTCTTGGTTTTTCTTAATTTCACTGAGTTTACTGAAATTTAGGCTTCCAAAATTTTGCTAAGGCTGTGCTATTGTCCATTTTTATAAACACCGAGGCTATCTTTTTAGATTTCCTATATTTTTGAAAAAATTTCAAGTATTTTTTTTGTTATGAGCACCTCATCATCTTTTACTTGGGTGTATCTCTTTAACAGTAGAGAAAGATACTGCAACTACTTCTTTCAACTGTTCTAATCAAGTACCACTTCATGGCAGAATTTTCTTTCACTAAATTGGATTTTGGGGAGAGCTTAATGTTAATGGGAAATTTTTGAAAGAATGTGATTTTTATTATTTTTCTTAGTTTCATATTTGATTTTAATGTTCAGAAGGATACCTCAAAGAAAATCTTTTATCTGCAGATCAGCCAAAACAGAATCTTTCCAAAGTGAATGCACAGTCACTTTCCTGGGTCTCAATGCACCCTCAAAAAGATCCTCGAGGGGCTAGCTGGTAGTTCATTTTTCCTTTAATCCATACACTGGGTCGGGAAGATCCCCTGGAGAGGGAAATGGCAACCCACTCCAGTATTCTTGCCTGGAGAATTCCATGGATGAGGAGCCTGGCAGGCTACAGCTCCTGGGGCCGCAAGAGTCAGACACGACTTCGCGACTACACCCCCACCACCATGCACTGTCCTACCACTGCAATCTGATGTCATTTTTCATTTGCAATGGAATTAACATGGTACAATGCAGACCTTCCGGGATGACAGTGACTGGAATCAGATATCCATACATGACAGCTTTCACAAGGTTCTTGAACTGTGAAAGGAGCTAAAATCCAGGACCAATCCTGTCAAGCGTTCAAAATCGTCTTATAAACCAGAACTCCTATGCAGCCTTTAATGAAATGCAGAAGTCATGAGGATTCTTTCATGATTTAAAGTAGGGTTCCTAACCTGGGAATCATAGATCCCCAAGGTATCTGTTTAGAATTAAGTAGACTTGATTGGAAAAAAAAAAAATCAAACATATATTTATTTTCACTAATCTCTAGCTGAAATTTAGACTTGATTGGAAAAAAAAAAATCAAACATATATTTATTTTCACTAATCTCTAGCTGAAATTTAGAATTTTCTTCCCTTATGAAGGTAGGCCACAAACCACAATAGTATTAATATTACTCATTGATAATACCTGTGATTCTGTCTTGGAAATCACAGGTATTTTCCCTTTATATTACTGTTGTTACCAATGTCACAAAATATCATTTACCCCTCTCTCTAAAGTCACAGTAATTGCCAGACATTATCATACATCTTAAAATTGAATGCTGTAATAAAGAAGCACATATCTTAATATAATATTAAATTAAAAAAAATTGTTGATAACTACTTTGATGTTATTGGCTTATAATCTTGTTACTTTAATTTCATAGATTTGAAAATATTTTTCTAAAAGGGCTCCACCAGAGAAAAGGGAACCCTCATAAATGTAGGAATGTAAATTGGTGCAACCATTAGGGAAAATATTATGGAAGTTACTTAAAAAACTGAAAATAGAACTAGCATATGATCCAGAAATTCCACTTATGGGTATACATCCAGGAAAATTGAAAACTTTAATTAGAAAAGATACATGTACCCCAGTGTTCATAGCATCACTATTTACAATAGCCAAAACACGGAGGCAACCCAAATGCCTAGCAAACGATGACTGACTTAAGAAGATGTAGTATATATATATAATGGAATATTAAATCAGCCATAAAAATGAATGAAATATTGCCATTTGCAGTAATATGTACGGACCTAGAGCAAATAATACTTAGTAAAAGAAGTCAGACAAAGACAAATACTATATGATATCACTTATACGTGGACTCGAAAAAATAATACAAATGCATCTATATACAAAACAGAAATAGACTCACAGACATAGAAACAAACTTACGGTTACCAAAGGGGAGCAGGAAGGTGGGGAGGGACAAATTAGAAGTATGAAATTAAGAGATACAAACTATTTTATCCCCAATAGAAAAGCAACAAAGATTTACTGTATAGCACAGGGAGTCATACCTGAGGGTGCTTTGGTCAAATATTGCCTGTAAGCCAAACTCTCTGTGTGCTGTCCAGAGAGCCTCATTTACCTTTCTAGCATTCAACAAGGATGACTAACCCTCAGTCTAACAGGTCTGAGTCAGAACTCTTGAACATAAAGAAGACCAGCCAGCCCATGGCCAGGGATGTGAGCAGGTCCCAGTAGTCAATAGCCAAACAAGATATACTATGTTTCTATCTACAGTATATCAGGCATGAATTCAAGTAGATTGTGGATTTCTGCATAAGTCCTCCTGTACCAAGATTAAGGGGAATACATAGTATGTATAATATGCTACTCAATATAAGTCCTTGTTCTTCGAGATGCATACAGGAGAATCTAGCTTTTACTTTTCCAAATTTAATATGGATCTGACAATATATCCAGAGGTTGTCTCTGAACTTGGGCATGGCTATTGTCTTGAGAAAATCACCGCATTCTCTGATTACTCATTGGAAAAAGCATCTACTTAAAAGACTATAACCTTAAAATAGAAACAATTTGGGAAAATTATAGGTATCAGTTAGGATTAAGATCTGCTGCATATAATTGGAAATGCCAAATCACAGTAGCTTAAACAAAATAGATATTTACCATATTTTCTCTTGTGTATAAAAATGTCCTGAGGTAAGAAGTCTAGGAGCAGTACATCTCTGTAAAGTTACTGTCCCAGTCTCCCTCTCTTTTTGCTACTCCATTCTTATCAAGCAATGTCTAGTCTTATGATTCAGTGCAGATGTTCTTGCCATCACATTTGCATTCAAGCAGCAGAAAGGGTTTGAGGAGAAAGATGTCCAATTTGGGACATCTTGGATTGAGGTGTCTGAAAATATCCAAGGAAATGGTTAGAAATGCAGGCTCAAAGCTCAGAGGAATTGCCTGGTGAGAGGTACAGGACCAGGAGTTGACTGTATATCAAATGATGCGCACCAAAACCAGGGGCATGTGAGATGGCCCTGGTTGAGTGAATACCACTAAGAGAGGGCCAAGGAGAGAAACCCGGAAAAACTAATAAAATTGAAAAAATTTTTTCGAACAGAAAAGTAAAAAGTTCTTCTCTCAGCCAACTTAGCTTCTTTTTAGCAGCTTTCTCAGTAAGTAAGCCATTCAACATTTCTGCTTATATTCATTGACCAGAGCTTAGTCACATGGTCTCACTCAGGTTTAAGGCAGTATGGGAAATGTAATCTTATAATAAGATGTCTTGTTGGCTCCAATTAAACTGGAGTTTCATTTCTAAGGGAGAAAAAAGAGTGGATATTAGATGGCAGCTACGGTGACATAATATACATGGGGACTTAGGTATACCCATATTCAGAGAAAGAACATCAAACTAGCAGACAAATGCCCTGGGTTCTATCCCTGCATCCACTTTGTATCTGCAACACCTTCAACAAATGACTGAACTTCCCTGAAGGTTTACTTCTTTTATTTTAAAATGTGGATGTGACTATTCTTTTCCTGTTGCTTCCTGTTTGTTGTGAACTTTAACTGAGGTAATGTTTGTGAAAGCGTTTTTACAACTAACTATAAAAGTATTGCATACATGCAAGGTATGTTGTACCTGAAGGATGCCTGAAGCTATAATCAGAGAAGAGTTAAGTGCAGCAGATCCCCCAGCAAACCAGCCATACCTGAAACCCTGAGCAAAGAAACAATCCCATCTCTATATTGACCTGTCAACTTCGGATAATGCCTTTTCTAAGTCCAGGTAGAAATTAAACGGTTGTGTCATAGAACTGTTAAATGATGCCAGCTACATGTCCTATAATTGTGACATGGGTAAAGAAAGTGATTTTCAATGATAGTATCATGTATGATAAACAAGGCCTTAAATGTAAGTCTTGGTCACTGTTGAGAGGACAGAATCAACTCTAACCAGCTGAAGGATTTTAAAAGGCCTACAGAAGCACTAGGGACAGGAAGGTGAAGAAATAGCATAGGCCTAGTTTCCACAGACAACCATCCAAGCTCCCAGAGAATTTCACTGCTGTTCTGCCATGATCAAGAAACCATCTGTAAAATCAGCAGTCTTGCTTGAGGGCCTAACTCCAGCATCACGTAGCTGCCACCTATATCAGATCCAGCATGATCCACACCTAAATGGTGCCCCGTGCTCTTTCTGGCCTCACTTAACTCCATTCCAAAACCAATTCGCACACAGTTGGATCTGACTGGTGGAGGCTCAGTCAACCCAGAAACCTAGCTTCAAGTAGCTTCCTAGGTGGTGCAGTGGTGAAGAATCTGCCTGCAATGCAGGAGGGGCCGGTTTGATCCCTGGTGGAAAAGACTCCCTGGAGTGGGAAATGACAACCTACTCATGCATTCTTGCCTGGAAAATTCTCTGGAGAGGCCTGGCAAGCTACAGTCCGTGGGGTTGCAAAGAGTTGGATGTGACTGAACACACACACACATCTATCTTCAAGAATCTAAGAAATAGAGCTTTCGCCTTTACAACATATGAAGAGAAGCAATGTTGGTATATATTGCTATATGGGCCAATTGTCAATCCAGTGTCTGTCAGAATGTGCACCTGTGACATGAAAATTGCTATGTGAGGTCCCAAAGCACTGGCTGCAAGTCTTAGAAATGACACAATCTCAATGCAACATAATAGAATTAGAACAGAGGAAATTCACTTTTTTTAAATATGAAAAATTCACTTTTTTCAAATATGAATTGAATAAATAGGAAGAAAGCACAGGAAACATTCATGTATCAATACGTATATCTGTAGCAAGTAACTCTTAAAACATTTGCACCAGCATTAAATGCAAGTTAAGCATGTGGATGTTTCATTAAGGATATAATTTGCTCATAAGTATAGATTTCTCTTTACTCATTAATTAGGACTAGAACAACTTACTCATTTGAACGTATTTATGCATATGACAGAATCACAATAATTAAAGTTCAACAGGTGCATGGTGATGATCTAAAGAAATTTTATTGACTAGGAGATGTCCCCATAAATATCTTTCTGCTTGAACAGCTTAGCTAATGCAACAAAGATACACAAAAGTAAGAATGGGCTAGAATCATAGAAAAATGGCCACAGTTCTTAATAATTCCAAAAATATTGAGGGGAAAAATGTTTTCATTAGAGAGAGAAAATACTTTTGTTGTAGCAGATCAGAGCAGCTTCTGAGAAGGGCAGGTTCTCTGTTTGATAATGCAGAGCTTCCTCTGTAATAGAGCCATGATCTCCCACTGAATAGTATATAGGAGAAGCAGACAAAGAAGGCCAGTGGATCGAAGGACTAGGTTGATGTTTCTAAAGATTGCTTAGGCAGGGCTTTGTGTGAAGGCAGGAGAGAGGGAATACTGGAGGGCAATGGGGCAGTGAGGAGATCCTTCTTTCTAAAACCTGCTTTGTTTTTCCCTAAGAGAAGGTTCTCAACCTCTTTACTCTCAAGTTCCTTTTAAATTCTTAAAAATTATAGAGGCCTCCACAGTTTTTGTTTTTGTAATATTTATCATGTCAATCTAGATCAGCATAATTAACAAATTATGGGAAAATAATGCTACATTTTTATACATTACAATTGCACAATTCTTTTCTAGATTTGATTGGGTTTCAAATGGTTTCATCTACCTACCTCCCTTGCGGAAGTAGCATCACACAGTGGCTAATAAGGGTCCTTGAGCTGGGTTGAGGCCAGTAAGACAATGTCTTCAAACAAAATTTCCTTTTCAACAAGGATGGCCGAAATACTCCTATGTCATAGTTTCCAACTGCTTGAGGTAGGCTGGGTAGTGTAGTGTTTGGGTTAGGGAAATCTTACTATTAAGCTTAATCCTAGAGAGAAGAGAATCTAAAAGGTGGGGTCCTTTTCCCTTGCATGTCTAGGAAGGCTTGTTGATAGTGCTCTCCTGGAGATCAAGGCATTGGTGATTACTGTGAATGAGTTTCAGGTTGATTTTCATTCTATCTGTTCTCAATTATGGCTGAATCGTAGAGGTGAGAGGCAGAATTAGGAATTCCACCAGGGATGGAATGTGACAGCCACGTTTGGGAAAGCTCCTTGGAGACTCAGAAAAAAGTGCATGTATGTTCTAAACAGGGACTTCCCAGGTGCTGTTAGTGGTAAAGAAGCCGCCTGCCAATGCAAGTAGACGCAGGACATGTGGGTTCAGTCCCTGGGTTGGGAAGATTCCCTGGAGGAGGGTATGGCAGCCCACTCCAGTGTTCTTGCCTGGAGAATCCCATAGACAGGAGCCTGGCGGGCTACAGTCCGTAGGGTCGCAAAGAGTCAAACACGACCGAATCTACTTAGCATGCACGTATGCATGGATATCCTGAAGGAGTGTCATTAGGAAAATCTTATAGTCTTAAGTTTTCTCCTGTGAATTCTTAGAAACACACAGAAATTATTTCTAGAGTGTGAAGAGTTTTCAACATTTCATAGCCTGATGTTTAGAATTTACTTTAGCTGGTTTGATTTAGCCACAGCAGATTCCTACTCAAAATTAAAAAGTCTCTCTTGTGAAGCAGAGAATTTGGTGTCGATAAACAATGTTTCTGACTTATCACAGGGAGGGTCCTGGTTGGGTTGACTATGGAAATCTTCTGATATTTCAGAAAGCTTATCATGATCTTTTCTTTGGCCTATTTTTTCTTCCCTCCTCACCCTTAAAAAAAAGTCTTCTTCAGGACAGTCCCTCCTTCTTTATACTTTTGGTCACAGGATGATGAAAATATGTTTTTCCCGCACCTTTATTTACTCGAATACACTATCTTACACAAAGCTAGATCTTTCCCACAGTAAATACTTAATTTTAATTCAGGATTTTTGAAAATAAGGTTCCTCTCACTTTCAAAAATAATCAAATTTACTTTTTAACCTTACAGATTTCTATGTAATAATATATGTTCATTTTTGTTGCAATCTAGATGTGGTTACATGTACAATTTTTTTTTTTTTGACTGTGCTGGGTTCTTTGTTGTGACATGCGGGATCTTCTTTGCCATGTGTTAGATCTTTAGCTGTGGGCATGTGGGATCATAGTTTTCTGACCAGGGATGGAACCCAGGCCCCTGCATTGGGAGTGTGGAGTCTTAGCCACTGGATCTGTATATTTCTTTACTCTTTTTTTTGGGACTCTTGAATCAGTTTTCCATCTATCAAATGTGTTTTCAGTGGTATTTTTAGTTTTGGTATAATCACTTAATGTGGAATAATGCCTCACCTGACAGTAACTCTGTTAAATCATGTCTCAATACTATTTTTGTAATTTTACTGAAATTTTTCTTTAACCGCTAAATGTAGACTTTGATTCCCTAATACATTTTGTTTTCTGTTTTTTTTAATTAATTTATTTTTTATTGAAGGATAATTGCTTTACAGAATTTTGCCGTTTTCTGTCAAACCTCAACATGAATCAGCCATAGGTATACAAATATCCCCTCCCTTTTGAAACTCCCTCCCATCTCCCTCCCCATCCCATCCCTCTAGGTTGATACAGAGCCCCTGTTTGAGTTCCCTGAGCCATACAGCAAGTTCCCATTGACTATTTTACATACGGTAATGTAAGTTTCCACGTTACTCTTTCCATACATCTCATGTTTTCTATGTTTTTGTATCTCAATTTGTATAGTTCCTATATATGATATGGTTTATACAACTACTTGAAATAATGTGCTCATAGAATATCAAATAAGGGGGCCCATCCCAATGCAGGGGGCCTGGGTTCCATCCCTGGTCAGAAAACTATGATCCCACATGCCCACAGCTAAAGATCCAACACATGGCAATGAAGATCCCACACATCACAACAAAGAACCCAGCACAGTTAAAAAAAAAAAAAAAAATTGTACATGTAACCACATCTAGATTGCAATAAAAATGAACATATATTATTACATAGAAATCTGTAAGGGTAAAAAGTAAATTTGATTATTTTTGAAAGTGAGAGGAACCTTATTTTCAACATCAGTTATGAGAAGGAAATGCAAAGAACAAAAGTCCCCCTGCATTTCATTGTGTTATTGTCTTAATGGTAATCTCAATAACCATGCTACTTTCCAAAGTGACCACAAACATCACTTCATATTGCTAAGAAGAGAAACTGTCCTATGGAAATGAGTACAAATAATTTCCAGAAAAGACACAGTCATTGTAAAGCATGTTTTAATTAGAAGCTAAAGCAAATAAAATCTGCAAATGAACCAATAAAAAAGAAAGAGAAAAGGATTTGCAAAATAAATCCTGTGATACACTCAGGGAAGAGCTGTGTGACATTTCCTTTTCCTGTAATAATGGTACTCTATTTGGTTGACCAGCTGGCCAGTCAGTCCCTAAAGCCTTCATATCCTGTTTTCCAATTATATGACTACAAATTAATGCATCTCCAGTGTTGAGCAATGATATTTTGGATCATTTAACTAACTCTTTTGTACAGGTTACCTTCGTTTATCAGCACCATAAAAATGAAACTGACAGCAGCATCTATAGTCACTGCGAAGAGTAGCCTAATAAGCTGGTTGAGTCATAAACTCATTCTTTTCTGTTGCCCAGCAGTTCTAGTGGAGCTGAAAGGTTGGAGAAAAATGAACCATACATTTTATAAACAGACAGATAAATGTGGTGATAGGTTGACTTTGACAATATTAAAGCTAGGATGAAAAATCATTTGTTCACCATATTTTAAAATTAAGGAAACCATTGCTTAATAGTGAGGCTCAAATTTATATAATCAGGTAGAATCATGATATGTTTCACCTGGCAAATATACTGAAAATTATCTGGAGCCATAAATATTTGTACAATTTCTTTCCTCTTAGAAAAATGCCTCATGGGCAGTTTATTTTAAACCATATTCTCTAATATTTTAATAATTTAAGAAAGATAAAGTTAGGTTATTAAATTTTTGTGTTGCTATTATTGTAACATTTGATAAATGAATAATATGAATACACTTGTGCTCTGCCATTGACATGACTGGCATGGTAAAGTCTTCTTTTGTTTTCAGTGTTTAAATTGTTGGGCTGGACCGTGTGGGAGAAATAACTGCATGCTGCATGATAAATTCTTCTTGATAGGATGATGCTTTCAAAGGAACTCAGATTTAAGCTCCCCTTTTCTGAGATTTGAATGATCAAATTGGAAATCCAAAATACAAATATGCCTTTTTCTTCCTTGTTCTAGAAGAAAGCACATTGTCAAATTTTTTTTTTTTTTCCCTCATAGGGAATAAGGTCTTATTATGGCTGGGGACAGTCATATTCACAAATAATATTAAATTTGGATTTTTGGTATACCATTGCCAAAGGTGGTCATATGTAGTCTCATTGCCAGATGCATTCTACAATGTTAAATGTGTATCTTATCACTGGATTACATTCCCATGAATTATTGTTTTAGAATAAATCTTGCAATTATCTTGTGACTATCACATCGTTCTGTGGGTGGGTGAGGTGCAAAGAGTGTTAAAAGTATGACATTGCCAAATGTTAACATTTATGTAATGTTTGTAACCTTGTTCAGGTATTTTTTCTATTTTAATGAGACAAGGAACTCTAAAAGAAAAAAGAAAGTGGCTCTTTTTTTTTTACCTCTGAGAAATTCCAAGAATAAATACAAAGAAAAGATTGATGACCAAATAATATCCCTAGAAATAGTTATATGTTTTTAGTCCTCATATAACTAAAATATAGTTCTATGTTTTTAGAGGCGTAAAGTGATACTTGAGGAAAGGGAATTAGGGAGGAGAAGTTGGGACCAATACATATATACACATACATACCTATATTAAAATAAAAAAAGAGAAAGGACTAAAACTGTCAAAGTATAACCATTAGCTAGCCATGATTTCAAGAAGCATTCTTCACCTTTTGATTATCCCAGTGTGTCAAGGACACACCTACACAGTTTACTCTCCCCTGTTTAACCTGGGAGTGCCCTCTTTCAGCAAAACACAAATGCAATTAATGTGTGGACCCTAAACAGTGACAGTATTCTCAAGTTTAATACCAGGAGCGCTAGTTTACTTCTTACAAACTGCTTCATCAAGCATCCAAATTGTAAATTGTAAGTGGTGATATTCTTCTCACAAGTACTTTCTCTCATTGTGCCTGCACTGTTTCTTATTCTTTTTATGCTGCTGCTTCCTAGTTTCTTTTACATCTACCCTGTCCATGACATTTTGTTTCCTAGAGCTGGGCATATAGCCTATGTATGCTTGTGGTCCCAGACTTATATCTTATTTCCCCCTCATGGCAAGAACTGCGGTATCACCCCAGATGTTCAGAACTGATATATACTAAGTTCTCAAAGTGTGGTCCCTAGACAAAGAGCATCAGCATCACCCAAGGACTTGTGAGAAATGCAAAACTGGGGGCTCTACCCTAAAGAGTAGGAAACTCTAGACATGGGGCTCAGAAATCCGTCTTGGAATAAATTATTCAAAGTGATTTAAGGTGATTCCAATGCATGATGAAAAGTGAATATTCATGTTTTAATAGGAGGCAATATCTTTGCCCAAAGAAACAAATTTTTTCATAGAAGAATTTCACAGTTCAGGTTATTAAGGCCAAAGGGAAGTTATTCTACCGTCTTCAGATTATAGCACTAACTCCACCTGTCCATAAAATGAATGTTCCTTTGGGTGTAAATGCTAAAATAAATCATTTAAAGCTGCAGTCATTCAGGTGATAGGCAGATAAGAGTGGATATAGTTGCTTAGAAGTAGGCTGGGAATGGAGAACGAAATGGCAGCCCACTCCAGTATTCTTGCCTGGTGAATCCCATGGACAGAGGGGCCTGGCAGGCTACAGTCTATGGGGTCATAAGAGTCGGATATGGCTTAGTGACTAAACCACCACCAGGCTGGGAAAGACCTGGTCTCTGATAATTGAAGTAGGGAAAAGATTGAAAGGAAATTTGTTACTTTTTTTGCAAACAGGGGCAAGCTTTGTTCTTTTTCTGCTCTTTTTGCTTTTGACCTTGAATGATTACAAGAATGGCTACAAAGCCTCTTAAAATTAAAGCTCATTTTACTACAAAGAATTTTTATGCAGTAACTTTAATGTTGAACTTAAATTGAACTAGATTCCAGACTTCATATTGTTATTAACTTTCTTGGTAGTTTTATGTAAATGAATTAAATTTTCCCTCAATTTCTCTTTCAACTGTAGATCTTTTCAATCTATGGGCATAGCATGGGAATAGAGACTGTTCATAAAAACTATGAAAAAGTGTTTTTTATAACATGATACTCTTTCTAAGACATGATCATGAATATCAGTGTGCAGATTATATTCACATAAAGCATATTTTCTCTTCTCTTTTTTTACACAGATACCACTTGTTAACTGAAATTGGACAACCTTGGTAACCCTGGGGTTACCTATTACGTACTAGTCAAATGATAACTGTGGTTGATAGTTTAGGCACTATTTCCGGCTCTTGTTGTGTACTGCAATAATATGTAGATAAAAAAATGTATAAATGCACAGCCTTCTTAATAAGAACACAATGTAAAGACAACTTCAATGGCTAATTGTTTGATGGGAACCAATCCCTTCTCCTTGTTTTTCTCTGGGAACATGTAGCTGGCACACAGTAGTAGGCTTATGAATTGAATAATCGAATACTTTATTAAAATAATGGCCAGTTAAACAAAAAGGATTTGGTTAAAAACATGAGTAAGCTCTGGAAGCATATGGTACAGGGACAGAAAAAAGTGATTACCTAAGTGATCAAGTGTATGAGGATCCATGAGATTTTCACATGATCTCCATAAAATCCATGAGATTTCCATAGATCCTGCAGAGTACAATTTGGTAAGTTATGTGATTGCATTTTTTTACCTGCTTCTGAAAGGGTGTTCAGAATTAAAGAACAGCTTGAGGAGTAGGGGAGAATGAGAAGAACACCAAGTTTCCCAGAAGCTGGCAAGGTAGTGACCATGGCAGAACTGCTTTTAATATCTTGCAGGGAAATCTAAGCCAGCAGCTTCACATGAGGACCTAAAGCTACCAGCATGTGAGTGACAGAGCAGTCAAAGCAGTCCAATTTATGTCTGATTTATCTGGTAGTACAATAATTGTTTACTCTAGCATTTTTCTTCTAATTCTTTGAAAGCACCATGCAAATAATTATTAATTTCCTCAATATCTGACAAAGAGGATAGCAAAACAATGATTTTATAAATTGCTGATTGATGGATGGTTGTGCTAGGAAACAATTTAGTCATCTCTTGGACTTCACATCATCAGTTCTAACTACCTTACAGTGCTACTGATGTGATAATACAAACAGTAGGTGATACAAGGAAGAGAGACTTCCCAGTTCAAGAGAGTGGGGTCTGCACCCTAGACTAACCACTAATTAAACTTGTGGCATTGGACGTGTTACTTAACCTTTCTGAACCTCAGTTTCTTCATCTGTAAAACATGCTTAGTAATGCTAGCTTATTGTAAACATTAACAATGCTATATGTGACTGGTCAGAATGGCCATCATCAAAAAGACCATAAATAAAAAGTGGTGGAGAGAGTGTGGAGAAAAGGGAACCTTCCTACACTGTTAGGAATGTAAGCTGGTTCAGCCACCATGGAAAATAGTATGAAGGTTCCTCAAAAAACTAAAGATAGAGTTACCAAATGATCCAGCAATCCCATTCCTGGGCATATACAGAGTCAGAACTATAATTCAAGAAGATACATGCACCCTGTGTTCATAGCAGCACTGTTTACAGTGGCCAAGACTTGGAAGCAACCTAAGTGTCCATTGACAGATGAATGGATAAAGAACATGAGGCATATATATGTGTGTGTGTGTCTGTATATATATATATAGTGAAATATTACTCAGCTGTAAAAAAGAATGAAATAATATCATTTGCAGAAACATGGATGGACCTAGAGATGATCATACTAAGTGAAGTAAATCAGATAAAGACAAATATGTTTTTTTTAAATCATATCATTACTTAAATGTGAAATCTAAAAATGATACAATGAACTTATTCACAAAACAGAAACAGACTCACAGACATAGAAAACAATCTTATGGTTACCAAGGAAAAGGTGGGGAGGTATAAATTAAGAGTTTGGGATTAACAGATACACACTACCATAGAGAAATAGATAAATGAGGATTTACTGTATAGCACAGGGAACTATATAACATCTTGTAATAATTTATAATGGAAAAGAATCTGAAAAAGAATATATATATATATACATATATGGACATATATATATATACACATACCTGAATCACTTTCCTATACACCTGAAAGTAGCAGCATTGTAAATTGACTATCCTTCAACAACAAAAAAATTTTTTTAAACGCTGTGTGTGAAGTGTCTGCTGCCTCACAAGCTCTCAACACAATAAAAGTGACAACAGATTTTATTTTTAACATTATCTGTTATATCATATAAAGAGAAAATGCTCACTAATTCTGACCTGGGCATCTGGCATTTGCAGTTTTCAGTAGGATTTCTCAGTTGTGCATGGATCATAGTCCTGAGTCGACTTCTTAACTCCTGTAACAAGGCATCATAATGAAAAGAATTCTAATTTTATGTGGAATGTATTTGTTAATCTGTGGTCAGATCTTTTGCAAGATTCCTTTGAAAGTCCTCAAAGAAAGAATTCATTTGGTATTTACACTTAAGCACTTACACTTTATGCCTTTTAAGAGTAAGCAACATCTGGAATCAAGGTCTAGTTATACAGTTGTTTTTTTTTTTAAACCAACAGATGACTCCTGCTGGCACTCATCTGATGTGACTTGATTCAAGCCTGCAGGGTGATATCCTGGGGACCAGCCTCTGCCCCTTCATTTCCTCCTCTGGTGCAGCAGGGCCAGCTGACCTCTGCTGGGCACCCTGGGTCTGGCCCCTGCTTGGCCCTCTTTCCCTCTCTCCAGGCTGTCCTGGCCCACTCCTGTTGCTTCCCATTCATTTCCTGGCTTCACAGCTTGCAGAGGGCTTGGGAATACTTCCCAAGTGAGGCAGCGATCAGTGTTCTTCACAGTGGGCAGTTTTCCTGCCATACGAAGCCTTCCTCCTGCAGCACTGCCCACCTGCATTGCTGCTGGATATGTCCCAGGCAGTCAGAGCTCAGAGCCTGTGATGGAGCTGAGAGGAATTCCTGCCATGGGCTGTCGGGAGGCCACCCCCCTGTACACTTGGTGCAGGACACTGGAAATCCCCCCTGCCCTGCCTCCCACCTCCGACCCGAGGGGAAGCATCATCTCAGCAGATTTCTACACTGTTCCTCTTCTGCCCTGTTCCTATTTCCCCAAATGAGAGCCCTGAGGAAAGCCAGCAGGGCTGGGAATCAGCTAACCAGGGTTAAAGCATGAGAAACACCAGAGGTTCAGACAAGAAATAAGAGCCAGAGTGTTTTCAGATAGTTGACAGAACCCAGGATCGACTAAACATTCACCCCTGTGGACAAGAGGAGCTGGCCTCTGCCCGCTGTGATCTTGGTGCCTCTGTGGGTGGACTCTAAAGGCTTCACGCTATGCCTGAAGCTCTAGTTCCGAGCCCAGCTTCCTCTTTCCAGCAAAAGCAGGGTGTGGTGTAGCATTTTCCAGAGTGTTCTGTGGAGGAAGAATCCCCTGAGATACTCCTTGAGGAAAGGTTTCCATGGTTGAACAACATTGTGCAATGCCGCACACTGCCTCTGGCTCAGGGAAGATTTGCACGGTGCCTGCATAGGCCGGAGGCTCTTAGAAGTTCTGCTTTACCCAGAGGTTCCGAAAGTTACTAGACCACAGAAAGCTTCTGTCAACTAACACCTAATAACCACCAGTAAAATTAGTGTTCCATGAACATGCTGTTCTCTCACCCCACCAAGCACACACCCACCTCAGGGCCTTTGTCCTCACTGTTCCCTCTGCCTGGAATGCTGTTTCTGTGGATATTCACATCATTAACTCCCTCACCAGACTGAGGTCTCTGCTCAAGAGATGTCTTCCAGGATGATGCTATCTTAAAAAGCCTCCTCTTTCACCCCTATTCAGTCACTTCCATTAATCCCTTTCTCTGCTTCATTATTCTTTTCATAGCACTTATAAGTCTCAGCACAGCAAGTCACTCATTTGTTTTTATGTAAGAATTAATTTAATTTGGATAAATCTAATGTAGTTTAAATTAGGCTCCATGAGGGCAGAGGCATTGCTTTGCCTGAGGTAGCTTCAGCTCTGGAATGGTGCTTAGTGCAAAGGTGATGTCACAACAAATACTTGTTGAATGAATCCCTGAAGAGTGGAAAAGGGCAAGTTATCTCAGGCAGAAGGCCTGTCATTAAACCCTGACTATACTTCTTTCTTTCTTGATGTGACCTTGAGCAAATCTCTTCATTGCCTGGACCCTTGATTTCTTTATATAAAATCAGAAAAAAATAACCCCCATCCCATGTATCTTTCATCAAAAGAATCAAATGAGGGCTTGGCCATCATGGTACTCTGTAAAATGTTGGGACTGTCTTTGTTCGGGCTGCTAACAAAAGTACCGCTAGCTGGAGTAGTTTATATGGTGGCGGTGGTGGTGGCGGTGGTTTAGTCGCTAAGTCATGTCCGATTCTTGCGACCCCATGGACTGTAGCCCACCAAGCTCCTCTGTCCATGGGATTTTCCATGCAAGAATACTGGAGTGGATTTCCATTTCCTTCTCCAGGGGATCTTCCCAACTCAGGAATTGAACCTGGGTCTCCTGCATTGCACGGAGAAGGCAATGGCAACCCACTCCAGTACTCTTGCCTGGGTAATCCCATGGACGGAGGAGCCTGGTAGGCTGCTGTCTATGGGGTTGCACGGAGTCAGACACGTCTGAAGTGACTTAGCAGCAGCAGCAGCTCCTGCATTGCAGGCAGATTCTTTACCAACTGAGTTATGAGGGAAGCCCCCAAAAAGACATATTTGGCCGCACTGGGGCTTAGTTGTGGCACATGGGATCTAGTTCCCCAACCAGGGATGGAACCTGGACCCCCTGCATTGGGAGCTCGAGTCTTAGCCACTGGACCACCAGGGAAGGGCTCACACTTTTAGAGGCTCAGAAGTCTAAGATCAGAGTGCTGGCAGATCTGGTGTCTGGTGAGACCCTGCTTCCTTGTTCACAGATGGCTTTTTTTTTCTGTGTCCTCACAGGGCAGACAGTGGGAGGGAACTTTCCTGGAGTTTCTTTCATAAGTACACTAATTCCATTCATAAGGGCCCCACCCTCATGACCTATTCACCTTCCCAAGACCCCACTTCCAAATATAATTTCATTGGGGATTGGGTTTCAACATATGAATTTTAAGGGGGACAAAAACATTCAGACTATCCTGGCTAAGCAGATATAGATTGTTATTATCAAAGATAAAATGCAGAAAATAAAAAGCAGGCAACCCCTATGGTGGAGATCAGATTTTCTGGGAGCATGAGGATAAGTCATTTTAACAGAATGGAAGGAAAGAGAGCAGGAAAAACCCAGAAAAGGTAATGGGACCTAGAGAGGAAAGACTCCTTGATATCATTATCAATCATAGGAAGCTGTGGGTATTTATGGGGTGGGGGTGGGCAGAAAGATGCACAAATAGAGGCTGGTGAATGCTGTTCTGCTTCTGATACTTTGCTTTTCAAACAGAGTTTATTTAATTCAGATGAAAGCCCTGGTAGGGTAAGTGTGTTTTATTTATAAGGTAACTGAAGTCAAAGGGATTTCACTACTGTACTCAGGGTTATATAGGATGTGTGAGTCCAGATCTAAATGCTTATCTGAGGCTGTGTGACTGTGCAGTCTTGGCTTCCACAGAGTCTAACAGGGTCTGCTCCTCACCCTGTTTGGAGGTGTCCCTGTAAGAGCCAGGGTAAGGGCCACCAGAGAACATCTGTTAGTTTCTTCCTCAGCTCTTAGAAAAAAAAATCTGAACTACAAATCTACAAATGTGCTGAGACCTAGACCACCCAGTGGAGTTGCTCATTGCTGACGGGAGCAGGGGAGTGAAAGAGGAAGGTAGGAAGTTGTTTAGATGTAGCACTGGTTTGGACTTTGTTTTTAGCGGAAATGTGCATATGTTCAGAAAGCGGAAATCAGTGAGGCTGGGGTGTGTGGAGATTGTAGCTTGCTTAGTTTACTTGTATTAGTTTCTGTTGTTAGGGCTAATTTCTTCTCATATCTTGTTTCTCTTTATTTTTTAATCACGTGGGGTTATTAATGTTTGCATTAACTAGTTATCTGTGTGTCTCCATCTGAGTCAACCTAAAAATCATAAATGACTACAGTAACAATCTGGGAATGGAAGCGACTGAATGAGATCTAATGTTCTTCTCTGCATTACCAATGTTTACCTAACCAGGATTTAAATCTTTGAAAAACCTTGATGCATTTGGGTATTGAATTCAATGAAGTTTTCCTACAAGTCCAGCCGTTAGACTTGATGTATGAAACTTGCCCCCAATGACGATGCTGGGAACCTTGCCCATAAAATTGCGGACCGTGGTTGGAAATCAACTCTCAACATTTTAGAACATGGAATAAAATGAGTATGATTAATGTTGTCACTACTCCATGGAGCTCATTTTCCTTATGAAAGTTGTCAGACTGAGTCTGGAGGGATGATTTGATTACATGAGTAAAGGGGCAAATCTAAGCAATGATCAGAATAATTCAGCCCCCAAACTTCTCACTTGAAATAAACAGGGAGCTGATATTTAGAGGTGAGAACTGGCAAAGGGAAATGTTTTTCTCTCATCTTTTGATTTTTTGGTGTCTTTTTTTTCTGAATAACGCTTTTAGTGTTCTCAGTTCAAGTGAATGGACATTCTGTGTGTGGAGGGGGTGGAGAAGGGGGAGTTGGGGAGAGAAAGAGGAAGCATTCCAAGCTTTGCAAAGCTTTTCTCCCTTTAGGTCACGGACTCCCCCCTCCCTGGAAGGCCCCAGGCATATTCTGTCTCCCTGTCAGGAGCCTGATCAGGAGCAGAAGGACTAGGGGTGGGAACCCTGGCAGCAGACTCAGAGTTTGGATCTCGGCTTCAGCACTTTCTTCTGGCCTTGATGCAGTTATTTATTTTTGGCAGCGTGAGCTTTCCACTAGTTGCGGTGTGTGGAGGTTACCCTCTAGTTTCGGTATGCAGGCTTCTCATTGCACTGACTTCTCTCCTTGCAGAGAACAGGCTCTAGGGCACTCCGGCTTCAGTAGTTGGGGTGTGTGGGCTCAGTAGTTGCTGTGGGCCTTGGTGCAGTTTTTAACCCGTCTCAGTTTTCTCATCTGCAAATGGGGATAATGATATTCCTTGTATTTCCAGGTTATGATGAAACAAATTTCTAGGCTCAAGATGAAGCTGCTTCTACCTGGATGTCACCTTAGCAAACAGAAATGGAGATAACATCCTTGTGAATGTTCCTCTTGACCAGAAATGCAGGATATCCAGTCAATCAATCCCCAAACGCCAACCCAAGTCTGGGCCTTTCAGTCCAAACAAGGCAGACTATGAGGCTCCAGCCAATCAGATATTTTCTATTTGTCTTTCCTTGTTCTTTATTCTTTACCCTATCAGAGCTTTCTGCCTTCTGCCCCTTTTTGCACTTCTTGGGATAGAAACTGTCCACTTCATGAAGTGTTAAATAAAGTTTGTATCACCTAAATTGTTTTCCTTAATCATCTTTTAAATAGTTGTCATGAAGATTATATAAGGTAAGCATGTGGGGCATCTGACACATGGCAAACATTCAGTAAATACTAGTCAGGGTTATTTTTACTACAAATACCCTCTCCATTCTCTGGGAGGATATTCCTTTCTTGAGGGAAAGAACTGTTTTACTCCTCTTGTCATCCTCACGATATCCATACACTGTCACATCCACAATGAGAATGGAATCCACATTTGACAAGACTGTGTGTTGCAATTAGCCCTCCAGCTTCCTGAAAATATGCCTGTTATAATCTGCATGTTCTCCTTGCAGGTATTGTCCGGTGTTAGAAAGAGGGTTTGAATGCTCTTAAATTCATGGTGTATTTCTCAAAAGCATATCCTTCACATCTAAACGTCACCTTATTTTTTTGAACATGCACTTAGATAGATTGGATCCTACTGTTCTGTGGTCTTCCCTGGGAGCCTGATTTTTACAGAGCTGGTAGGGGTCCTGGGCATATGAAGAGATTCGCAGTTGTGGAAACCAGACAATTGATGTTCTAAACAGCTTTGCTGAGAAAACAGTCATTTCTGTTTCTTCTGGGTTACATTCTTGTCACCTGCTTTTCCATGAGATGGTCAGAGACAGAGGAAAATTGATTAGGAGGCTCATCGCTATTATTATTACTACCTTTGAAAAGCTTTGTAAATTGGGTATTTGCAAAGGAGAACTGCTTAAGAAACAGGGCAATCATTCACTGTCTGTCTGAGACAAATAATTCTGTGGTACTGACTGCAAAAATCATCTAGGTTGTACAGATCAAGCTCCATGAACAGCATTTCATTACAGAAAGATGGCAAGAACTGTCTTATTAAGAAGCAATGTGATGGCAAAGCAAGATTAAAGTGAGTCAAAAAAGAAGCTACCAAGCAGGGGTCAAGAAAGAATAGAGGAAGGCTTGAACATGGATATATAGGTCCAGGTAAATTAATTCTATGGGCATTTGTTTATAATAATTATGCATAAATATTTGAATAATAATCACACCCCCAAATTAACTGAAAATTATACTCCATTCAAGTGCATGAAGCAGTTTACATGTCCATTATCAACAGAGCCTAGGAATATGTAATGATGTGAAAAGGAAGAGCCCTATAAAATGTTTCCATAAAAACTGAGTTTTTCCTTCACTTACATTTACTTGTCAATTTCAAAGGAATCAAATTTCATTAACCATATAAATAAAGTATCCTGAAGGCACAAGCTACTGCTGTTTCTGAAAGCTACCCTACATTTAGAAACTTTCTGTGGCTTTCAGATAAATGTATTTCCTTTAGAAAAGCAATTCTCACAACCTAACCTAAGTGGACAGGGCAGGGGCTGTTTCTAATGAAACTAAGGAATTTGTGATGTCATCTGGTGTGTGGCAATCCCTCAATTAAGAGGGGAGGATCAGAAAATGCAAAACCCTATGATTACACCAAGCAACTTGAAATGCATCAAAAGCTCATTATGCGTGGTCACAGTTTGCACCAAAATACAACCCTATAGAAAGTGAAAAGGTCTGCTCTTTTTATGTAACTTAGCTTTGGAAGCCAGCGGTGACAAACTTCACAGATCAGCAGCCTCCCCTTTGAGCAAATGTAGAAAACCACTTGCTAGTTCCTCCCCTCTAAGCAGCCCTCCCGGTGGCTCCACTTTGTTTTTAAACTTCTTTATTTTTGGTAAAAGTCAGGCTTACCAAGCTCTAAAGTACACGGAACCTCCTGCTGTCCATCCCAAGCGGCCCCAAGATGAAAAGTGGTGCATCACGTGTAACAAAGCAGAGGAAGGTTATTTTATTAATAGTTGGCACCAGAATTCCTCCTAGAAAGGGAAATTGATTTACTTTGAAAAATACCCTGATAAGAGCTGGGAGAGTAGGAGAGAGCCCCGGAGGGGCTAGGGTGTGGGTGGAATGTTTCTGAGACAAAGGGAGCAACTTGGCATAACTTCCAGCGCAGCGTCAGAAGAGACAGGGGAGGGGCCGCAGCGCAGCCACCACGAGGGCGGAGAGTCGCTCGCCTCTGCTCACGTGACTCTTCCTTGCCTCCCTCCCGGACACAGCTTCGCTGAAATGACTGAACTGATGAAATGCTTGGTGCAAGTCTTTTTTAAAAATAGAAACATGTATAAGGTAAGGGCTGGGCTTGTGTCTAGATCAACTGAGTAGAACAAGAGTTAACTTGTGTGGACCCAAGAGTGGAGGCAAAGAACAACCTCTCAGAATAAGTGTTAGGAATTTTTTAGATGCTCACAGATTTAGATGGTTTTCTGAAATCTCTGAAGGGATTAGAGAGCCCTTATGGCACCTTGGTTAAACCAGCTACTTTATGGGCAGAATCACTACTTTGTGATACCGTCGTCACTGACGGGAAGCAACTGTGTGTCTTATGCTACTTGGAGAGGTATGTGGAAATGTGATGCAGTAAACACTAAAAATCATAGTTGATTTTGCAGTCTTTGAACTGGCTAGACTTCAAAATAATGCTTATTTGCTTATTTAAGAGGCTGGCAGAAGGAAAATAATGCTTTTAGTAGAATATCAAAGAAATTTAAGATTCCAGCCTTACATTTCATAAATGTCCAACACTACCAGTTTTTCAAAATCAATTCAAAATCCTGGAGAATGAGAGATAAATTCAAAACTGGATAAATTGGGTATCTAATAGTCCCAGGGAATTTTTTATTACACACTTTGCTAAGATGCAGGTGAAGATGTACCAACAAATTGGTACCTTTGTACAAGATCATAATATCTGTTCTAGGATCAGATTTAGAGGACCACAGTATAAACCAATGGACAAAAATATATTTGATCCTGGCTCAGTGTGTCTTAGGGCTTCCCTGATAACTCAGTTGGTAAAGAATCTGCCTGCAATGCAGGAGACCCCAGTTCAATTCCTCTGTAGGGAAGATCTGCTGGAGAAGGGATAGGCTACTACTCCATTATTCTTGGGCTTTCCTTGTAGCTCAGGTGGCAAAGAATCCGCCTGCGATGTGGGAGACCTGGGCTCGATCCCTGGGTTGGGAAGATCCCCTGGAGAAGGGAAAGGCTACCCATAATAGTATTCTGCTTTGGAGAATTCCATGGATTGTATGGCCCATGGGGTTGCAAAGAGTCAGACATGACTGTGTGACTTTGACTCACTCACTCAGTGTGTCTTAGCACTTTTGGGATATAAAAATAATAGTAGTATATCACCTAAAGAAATGATCCAGTGTCATTATTTCTTCCAAATGGAATGACTGGACTCAAACTTTAAGATTGCATCATCTCTTGAGAAATGCCTTCTCTGACCATCATTTACAAAGTTTTACCCTGCACATCACTCTTTGGATTTTCTTCAGGATACTTATCATCACATAGAGCGATCCTGTTCGTTTAATTTTTAATCTGTTTTTGGTCTGTCTGCCAACCATTGTATTGTGAAGACCATGAAAGCAGAGAACTGACACTCTTTATTCATTTCTGTTTCTCAAGCTCCAGGATAATGCCTGGCATGTAATCAGAGCTTGATCAAGTATTTGTTGAATCATTTAATGAATTTCACTCAGCATTTAATCTGTAGAGATTATTAGAATCCTCATATGCCACTGCAAATACAGTGTTATTATTATTGTAAAGACATACTGAAGAATTCAGTGACTGATATTTTGATCTAATTCTTTTTCATTATCATCCTAATCTTAGATCATGTAAAAGACCTTCACATTATACCCATAAGGATACTTTGCAAGAAAAAAAAAATCAGAATTATGGTTGCTCTGCACTCAAAGTATCTAGAGGTACAATTAAGTGATATAACTGTAGAGTTCAGTTTTCAAATAGAGGGATGTTTTGATGTTCAGTTTTTGCTTTTAAGTTAGTAGCAGTGTTAGATTATATTCTTGGGTCATTAGAAGGTTGGGTTCACCTTTTTTAAATTAAAAACAGTTCAGTAGTGGAAGCTGGATAGTAATGACTATTTATGAGATTTAGTAAGATTTAATATTACTTTTGATGTAAAATTTATTTGAAAATATAATTGTAAAAAGAGAAAATAAAATTGTGAACAGGGAATGTATAAATTTCTTTGAAATGAGAGCAAATACCAAAAACCTTCTTTGGTTACTTATTACGGATAATTAAAAGAATATACAGTGGCCCCTTGGCCCTTGATTGTGGGGGATTGTTTCCAGGATCCCCTACTCTTGTGATTACCAAAATTTGCAGATGTTCAAGTTCTGAAAGTCCATAGATACAGAAGGCTGATTGTATTTCAGAACGCAGATGCATTGTTTTGAAAGAGTTGAACATTTTTTGGATGATCTTACTTGTGATACATTGTCATAGGGGATTTTTTTTTAATGTAACTAGGCTTATTAGACAAAGAAATTAAAATTTTCTTCTATGTATACTATTTTTTCCATTTTCATATGAAAAGAATATCAAAGTACTCCTGAATTAAGCTAAGTGCATAAAAGAAAGTTCCAGGAACTTTTTAAAATTTCCTTTCTGGAATTAGTGAGTATCTATTTATTACTGGTGGAGTAAAGAAAGAACTGTTTTCAAGTGTTTATCTACACACAAATTATTTTGGTTTTGTGTCTGAAAGAATACTGTAATCATTTTAGTTATCTATTTCTGCATAACAAATTACCACAAAATTTAGTGGTTTAAAATGATAATAGGCATTTATCTCTCACAGTTTCTGTGAGGAATTAGGAGCAGCTTAGTTGAATGTTTTGCTAGAGGGGTGTTTTTATTAGGTTTCAGTCAAGATGTTGACCAGGGCTGCAATCATCTGAAGGCATAACAGGGACAGGAGGCTCTGCTTCCAAGATGGTGCACTCACATAGTTGGCAAATATGTGCTGGCTGTTGACAGGAAACCTCAGTTCCTCAAGCTGTGTACTGCTCCATAGGACTGCTTGAGTGTCTGTACAACATGTAGTTGACTTCTCGCAGAGCAAGTGATCCAAGTAAGCAATGTGGAAGTTGCTATGTTTTTTTAAATCACCTAGCCCTAGAAGTCACACACCATCATTTCCACCATGTTCAACAAGTCACACAAACCAACCCTTATACAACAGGTCAAGGGACTACAAAAGAGCATAAATATCAGGAGGGGGAATCGTTGGGGAAAAATCTTGAAGGCTAACTAACATAGTGAAAATTATTAGCATTATCTTAAAATCCTCCACCAATTTTGAATTGGTTACCAATGTGCGCTAAAAAGTGTTTTACAAATTATGGAGTAGTGCAAAATTGGAAATAATATTTAACACAAAGTCCTGATAAGTGTGTAAATATCATTTCTCCCCATGTATTTGAACAAAATATATCATCATGTTGCATAAAGCAAATAAGTAAATATTGTCAAATCTGTTTCATAAGATTATAGACATCCTCTATTTTTGATGGGGAATAAGATCAGATAATTGAAAAAAAAAAAAGATGGAAGAAGGGAAATATTGGAGAATAGAACAATAGGGCCCAAAGAAAGAAAAAAGTAGTAGAAAAAGACAAGGGAAAGGAATGGAGATAAAAGGGATGAGAGAAGACAAATGGGAGAGATAATAGCAGAAAACACAGAATACAAAGATATGGAAATAAAAAGCAAAAGAAGTGTAGGAAAAAAAGATGCTCTGTAAAAAAGAGAGAAGAAAGAGGGAAAAGATCAGGAGGAAGGGAGAGAGAGTTTTAAATAAAAAAGCAAAATAGAGATTAGCTTTCTTATTCTTTTCCTCTTTCAGAAGCTTTTCCACCTCAGAACAGAGCCAGGGACTTGTAGCTTCTTTCTTGGTTTTTCTCACTGTGTTTTTCCTGGCTTCTCTGGAGTTCCTTTTAAGGCTTGGTTTGCATTAATGCTTGATTTTCAGCTTGTCACTCAGACTGGGTTGGCTAAGGGTGTCTGAAGAGAAGAGAGGAATGACCAACGTATTAAATATCCAACTGGTAATTCTTTTTTTTTTTTTTTTTTTTTTAGTTCTACCAGTTTATTGCTACCAACCCATTTCCCTCCACCCTCATGCACGCGTGCTCAGTCGTGTAACCCCATGGACTGCAGCCCGCTAGGCTCCTCTGTCCATGGACTTTTCCAGGCAAGAATACTGGAGTGGGTTGCCATTTCCTTCTCCACCAACTGGTAATTCTTAAGGACACATTATCTTGTTAGGTAATATTTTATCTAAAAGTATTAAAAATATATAAGAAAGAAAAAACAGGTACAAGAAGATGATTTTCTGAGAGAATTTTGGTTCTGTAAAAAATTATTACCATATTTGGCTTTGGTTCCCTTTGTGTATTTTCTGCAGATTAGTGTAGTTCATTTTGACTTTTTGATTCAGGGTTCATTTTAGTTCAGGTTTCTGATTCAATTTATGTTTCTGTGATTGAACCAAAATTCCAGTTAAAAAAGTACTCAGTAGGCTAGATTCCTTAGCCAATACTTTTATTTTTTTAAAAAAACATGAGAACATTCCAGAATATGTACTTCAATAATGTTTAACTTCTACATTTAAGGGAAATTTGGATAAGCATTTTATATATATTAAAATGCTAAAAAAGCAGATGGATTTTTTTTTCATTATTTTCAGTATACTTTCTGATGTACAAGTTAACTCGCAAAGGGAAATTTAATCAAAGTAGTTCATAACAACATGCAATTTACTTTGTAGACTCTTTGTAGTCTCTTGCCCCTCTCTTCCCAAAGTTGTTTATTTTTCAAAAAGGTATTTAAATTACAATTTTTTCAAATATGTAATACATTCACAAAGTTCAAAATTCATCCCTCTTTGTAATTCACTTCTTGAATTTGTGGTTAGGATCCTTCCCTTGGGAAAATTCTCATCTTGTTATGTCTTCAGATATTGTCTCATTCTCACTCTTTTCTCCTTCTGGAACTCTGATTTAGAGGCATGTTGCTTTCTCATCTTCAATGTCTTTTAACCTTTCTTTCATATGTTACATCTCTGCCTCTTTGTGCTTCTTTCTAGACAAGTTATTCTGATCTATCCTCCACTTCAAAAATGCTTTTTTAACTTTTATTGAAGCCTAGTTGATTCACAAGACTGTGTTAATTTCAAGTGAATCAGTTATACATATACAAATACCAACTCTTTTTTTTTAGATTATTTTTCCATAAAGGCCGTTATAGAGTATTGAGTAGACTTCCCTGTGCTATACAGCAGGTTCTTATTAATTATCTATTTCATATATAATAGTGTATATATGTCAGTCCCAATCACCCAGTTTATCCCTCCCCTCCCCCTGCCCTTATTCCCTGGTAGCCATAAGTTTGTTTTCTATATCCATGACTCTACTTCAGTTTTTACCAGTTCTTTCTTTAGCTGTGCCTAACATGCTGTTAAAACCATCCATTTAGTTTTTAATTACAGTGATTATAGTTATCAGCTTTTGAGGTTCTATTTGGTTCTTTAAAAAATTTTTGCTTGGTTATTTTGTATAGTTTCTTAAATATTATCTGGATTTATTTTCACACTTGACTTTAATAGCGTAACCATAGTTATTTTGTAATCTGTGTCTGATAATTCTTGTATCAGATGTTTTGCCGCTCTGTTTCTCTTTTCTGTTATTTCTGCTGGTTTTTGCTTTAGTTCTTTGTCTCCTACATGACTGTGAGCTGCTCCTTTTCTTTAGAAAATTATTTGTGAGCATTCTTTGAGGCCCTGGATGATGGTGAGCTTTTCCAGCGAGGATTTATGTTTGCTTTGGTTGTGTGCCTGGGACCTCTATCAGTTCTTTACTTTTTATTGGATCATCCAGATTGTGTGAATTTGTAAATCCTCATGAGGGCTGGCTTGTCATTACAACTCATCAGGGGACTTCCTTTCCTTTATTCTTGCTTTCTCTAGGGCAGGAATTGTGGGACTTATTTTTGATTTATTCTTACACCAGAGGTTCATCCTTTTCCCAGTCCTCTGGGAAATGAGTATTCTGTTTGATTCCCCGTGCAGGCTCAGGGCTTTGTCTTCCGTTCTTCCACATTTCCTGAGGCCATGGAAACCAAGGCTGAAATAGACGAGGTTTGGCAAGTGCCCTCAGTGTTCTATTCACTTCTGGGTTCCCATCTTAATAATTTCTTCTTAACATTCCTTTGATGCTTTTAAGATTTTACTAATTTTTTGTGGGGGAGATTTTACTAATATTTTATCTAGTATTTTCAGTTGGAGGGTTGTTCCAGTTATTTAGCCCTCCCTAATACTGGAAATGGAAGTCCTGGTAAAAATTCCACAAGTACAAAAGGGTATACAGGTTATAAGTTTCTTGTTATTCCTGTCTTTCTGATCACCATCTCAGTAGGTGCATAATGAGCATTTGATAAAATTCAGAGCTCATTTATACACTCACCCACTCACATATCCAGACTGTTAGAAAACTACAAATAGAAGGAAAAGTTTAAAATCCTGACAATAGTTTACATTATATTTTAGTGGTGAAAATTTGAAGGTATTCATTCTTGTTCAAGTTAAGAGCAAGACTAAGAGGACTCTGGCACTTCTATTTAGTGTTATATTGGTAGTCCTAGCAAATGCATTAAGAAAAGGAAAATAATTAAGATATTGAAAAGGAAGATAAAAATTTATTTGCAAAGGATGTGATTGTCTATAGAGAATTTAAAGACCATTGAAAAATTCAGCAGGTTTGTAAAACAGAATCGCATTCCTATACTGGTAATTATTATTTAGAAAATTAGTAGAAAATATATAATAAATAACAGCAACAAAACAATAAGGTATCTTTGAATAAATCTAACAAAATAATCTTGATGCTTTATAGAGAAAATAGAACATCACTGAATCATATTAAAGAAGATCTGAATAAATAGAACTACATACCATTTTTGTGAGAAGGAAGATTGAATATTATAATTATGTCATTTTCTCCAAATCAGTCTACAAATTCAGTGCTGTCTGTGGAACTTGTCAAACCGATACTAAAATTCATTAGAAAGAACAAAAGCTAAGCCAAATTTTGAAAAATAATTTGGGAAACTTATACCACCACATACCAAAGCTTGCTATAAACCTGGAAAAATGAAAATGCTAGTTGCTCACTCGAGTCCGACTCTGTGATCCCATGGATTGTAGCTCACCAGGCTGTTTTGTCCATGGGATTCAACAGGCAAGAATACTGGAGTGGGTAGCCATTCCTTTCTCCAGGGAATCTTCCCAACCCAGGGATTGAACCCAGGTCTCCTGCATTGCAGGCTGATTCTTTATTGTCTGAGCTGCTATAAATCTAAGGCAACTAAAATAATATCATATTTATGCAAAGATATACAACTAGAGTCATTCCTCAGCATCCATGGGAGATTGGTTCCAGAATGTCTCCAATACCAAAATTCACAGATGTGCAAGTGATTTATATAAAATGGCATAGCATTTGTGCATAATGTATGCACATCCTCCTGTGTACTTTAAATCACCTGTAGATTATTTATAATACTGAATACAATGTAAATACCATGTAAATAGCTGCTGGTGCATGAAAAATTCAAGTTTTGTTTTTTGGAACAGTCTGGAATTTTTTCCCAAATATTTTTAATTTGTGGTTGGTTTAATCCCTGTCTATGAACCTTATGAATATAGAGGAGCCACTATACATTTATGTAACAGAATAGAAAGAGTAGAAAAGAGCCATATGCATATAGAGGTACAGCATGTGACATTACAGATAATTGGGAACAGAACTACTCAAAACATTGTCATGGAACAGATGGCTATCCACATAGAAGGGAAAATTATCATACCATATACTAAAGTGTTAATTCTAGGGGGGGATTTAAGACCTAAATATGAAAGCCTTTAATATTTCAGGACATTTTAGGAGAAAATGTATGAAATATGTTTTTGACCTTGGGGTAGGGAAGGACTTGTTGAATAACACAATCAAAAGCCTATAGCATAAAGGCAAAGATTGATAAAATTAAAAGAACTTTGCTTAAAAGAGACACCATAATCGAAGTTGATAGAAAAGTTCAGAATGGGAGAAAATGTTTATATCATATACAACTCATGTAAGATTTATATTCTAACTATACAAAGTACTCCTACAAGCATAAAATAAAAATACCAGCAAATCTACTAGAAAAATGGGCAAAGATATGAACAAGCTGTTTAGAGAAGTGGCTAATGTAGTGGATAGTACAGCTCTAAGGAAAATCTATGAATGTGCACAGAGTTTTCATCATAGCCCCATGTATAATAGGAAAACATTGGAAATACCCTAAATGTCTTATCAGCATAAGAATGAACAAATGAAAGTGTAATATATTCATAAACTGGAATACTATACTCCTATCAAAATAAGTAAACTAGAACTATGGACATCAGTAATTATAAATTTTTTTGAGTCAAGAAACAAAGCAAAACCAAGCTGCATAATGATAATATAGTATCATACATTTTATATGCAGGTTGAAAAATACTGCATAGTGCTTCGTATTGCTTGTGAGTTCTTCATAATTAATATTATAAACATGTCCATGCTAATGATAAACCTTTAACTCAGGATAATGGCTATATCCGAGTAGGGAGCAAGGGAAGGGCCTAAGGCCCTGTACTGATGAATTTCTATCCTCTCTCCAGTTACTTAAGTGTAGCAAAATGTTAGATTTGATAAAGATAAAACTTCCCTGGTGGCTCAGAGGTTAAAGCATCTGCCTCCAATGCAGGAGACCTGGGTTCGATCCCTGGGTCGGGAAGTTCCCCTGGAGAAGGAAATGGCAACCCACTCCAGTATTCTTGCCTGGAGAATCCCATGGACGGAGGAGCCTGGTAGGCTACAGTCCACGGGGTCGCAAAGAGTCGGACACGACTGAGCAACTTCCCAGTAATGGTGAATAATACAGAGGTGTTTAATTTATATTATAGTAACAATTAATTAAATATAGAGGTAAATATAACATGGGCTTCCCTGGTAGCTCAGCTGGTCAAGAATCCATCTGCGATGCAGGAGACCCTGGTTTGATTCCTGGATCTGGAAGATTCCCCTGGAGAAGGGATAGGCTACTCACTTCAGTATTCATGGGCTTCCCTGGTGGCTCAGATGGTAAAGAATCTGCCTGCAATGTGGGAGACCTGGGTTTAATCCCTGGGTTGGGAAGATCCACTGGAGGAGGGCATGGCAACCCATTCTAGTATTCTTGCCTGGAGAATCCCCATGGACAGAAGAGACTGGTGGGCTACAGTCCATGGGTCGCAAAGAATCAGATAAGACTGAGCTACTAAGCACAGCATAGCATAATACAAATTAAATATATGTAATACTATTTTGTATGTTTGGCATATTTCATAAGAAATCATCAAATGGCACCCTGTAGTCAATTAGGATAATTCAACACTAGAAAATATATTAATGTAATTCATTACATTAGTAAACTCAACTGGTAAATTAAAGAAATGTTTAAGCATATATGATCAAGAAATGGGTAAGATTTATAAAGGAAATCCACAAAACTTTAACCAAGGACACAAAGCAAGATTGGAATAAACAGACAAACTACTATGTCCTAAGATAGGACAACTCATATTATAAAATTACCAATCCTCTCCCAGGTGATATGGAAATAATGCAGTTCCAGTTGGAACTTCGATGTACTGAGTATTTCAAATTAATAAGTAGAAGGGAAGCAGGACAATTGGCTATCCATGAAGAAAAGAGTAGTTTGTCTTATCTCACCCAGCTTATAAAAATAAGTTTCAAATTGATTAAAGAGCCCAATGTAAAAAAGAAAATTATAAAATCATTGGAAGGACATGTGGAAGAAGACTTTATAAAATCCTGGAGTGAGAATTACTTTTCTGAGGGTAATCCTAGAATCTTTTTCTAACAGACTCACAGAGATAGAGAACAGACTTAGGTTTCCAAGGGGGGTTGGCAAGATGGATTGGGAGGTTGCGGTTAACAAATGTAAAATATTATATAGAGACTGCATAAACAACAAGGTCCTACTGTATAGTATAGTAAGATTATATAATATTGTACAGTATAGTACAGTAGAGCCATATTCAATATCCTGCGATAAATCATAATGGAAAAGAATATGAAAAAGTAGGTACATGTATGTATAAATGAATCACTTTGCTGTACAGCAGAAATTAACACAATATTGTAAATCAAATATACTTCAATTAAAAAAAGAATCTTTTTCTATAAGGAAAAGATTGACAGATTTAACTCTATAAAAATGAAACAACTTTAATACACTTTAAGACAGATTAAAACAAAACAAAATGAAAAAGAGTAGAAGTAGAGTGGAAGAAAATAATCACTGCAGATAAATGATTCCTGTCAGTCCTGGTCATTAAACTCCTATAAATTGCTAACATTTATCAGGCATTTCTCTCTGTGTCTGGCATTGTTCTAAGTGCTTTTTAATTTTAAGGCATTCAAAATCCCACAGTAGCCTTATGGGATAGGTTCTAACATCATCATTTTATAGGTGAGGAAATAAGTACAGAGAGCTTAATTAACTTCTCCAGTGTCATGTATCTGCTAAGGGTCAGAGATGGGATTTGAATCCAGTTGGGTTGGCTCCAGCTTCTGTTCTCTTAACTACTCTCCTGCTTATAAACCAAAAAAAAAAAAAAAAAACCCAAGAGAACAATAAGCGAAAGGAAAAGAGTAGAAATTTCACAGAGGAAGAAATACGGTGGTTTACAAATGTGTGAAAATATGCTCAACCTCATGAGACATTCAAGAAAAGAAAAATAAACATGAAATGTCACCTTTTACCCTCTGCTGCTGCTGCTGCTAAGTCGCTTCAGTCGTGTCCGACTCTGTGCGACCTCATAGACCCTCTAGAGTGGCTAAAAAGAAATTTTTTTTTAAGATTGTAATACGGATATAACATGAAAACTAAAAAATTAAAATATGGTAATTGGTAGGATTTGTAGATATTGACACATACTTTGGTGGTGCAAAATAGGTGCCTTTGACGTTTTAAGGAAGGCGGGTTGGCAGTATTAATCAAAATGAAATTCACACACCTTTAGATTAACAATTTACTTTTTGGAATTTAGTTAACTGTTCTTTCAGCAGAATACACAGATGGTGATACAGCTATAGAGCAGTGTGACTGAAAAATTAGAAATAGTGCTGTAGTCTATATATTATGGGAAAATATCCAAAGCAGAGTATATATTTGGGTTAAAAAAATGCACACGTCTGTGTCAAGAGCAAGCCCATCTGTTTACTCTCTCGGACCAGTACTTTCCTAGGAGTCTCTGTGGTGGCTTTCTTGAATACCCCTGACTTTTCTAGTCTTGTCTTCAGTCTTAGTCCCTCCTTGTGAGAAATTAGTATTAAGTGCCTGCTGGGATCAGCTGTTCTTAAGCCCCTCTGGACACAAGGGTTCCTTCTTCAGTGCATATCAGTCTGCCCCATGCCTAGCAGATTGTCTTCAATGTTGCTAGTTAATGTTTGTACCTTTGCCCCAGTTCCGTTCCCACTGCTGATGTACGTTTGCTCACATAGATGTATTTTTATTTCCTGGATTGTTTTGATAAGATAATAGGAGAGAGACAGCTGAAAACGTGTTCAAGGCACCATATTGCTGCTGCTGCTGCTAAGTTGCTTCAGTCGTGTCCGACTCTGTGCGACCTCATAGACGGCAGCCCACCAGGCTCCGCCGTCCCTGGGATTCTCCAGGAAAGAACACTGGAGTGGGTTGCCATTTCCTTCTCCAATGCATGAAAGTGAAAAATGAAAGTGAGGTTGCTCAGTCGTGTCCGACTCTTAGCGACCCCATGGACTGCAGCCTACCAGCCTCCTCCTCCGTCCATGGGATTTTCCAGGCAAGAGTACTGGAGTGGGGTGCCATTGCCTTCTCCGAGGCACCATATTACCTGTAATGTTTTTCACACCTTTTCCCCTCTTCCATTTCCTCTAACTACTTAGGGATATTTTGGAAATTGTAATGTCAAATAATTAAGCATTTGGAAGAGTGTATATTTGGAATTTTGCCAGAACCAATTAAAAAAGAAAAGTTTTTTTTTAAAGCAAAGTTTTGATAGAGAAAGTGATAGTGTGTGATAAAAATGAATGAAAACTTGTTTAAGGAACACAGTTTATTTTGCATAGTTAAAATGGACTTATTTATCTGTCCACTTAAAACTGTGCAAGGATTTTAATTGAATACAGCTCTTTTACTGTACCTGAGGGGACAGTCTGCACTAGAAAAATAAATGGATCAGACTGTGATAACCAGTGGCTAAAACAGGTCTGTTTTTAAAGAGCATGTGGTTTGTGGTGATTATCATTCAATAAAGCCAGCAGGAAGCAAGGAGATGGAAATGGTCCTAATGAAGACAAGAAAGTATTGTCACTCATTAATGGGGAGCATATCCATCAACCTCACAAATAATTAGAAATATTAAAATCATAACTGAAAGAGCATATGGGGAACTCTGCATTTAAAAAGTAAGTTCGGAGGAGGTGGAGGAGGAGGAGGAGGAGTAAAAAATAAATAAATAAATAAATGAAAAGTAAGTTCATGTTTGTATATTTCAGCTGAGTTTATAATGTGCTTTCACATACATTATCTCATAGGATCCTTACAACCATCCAGGAAACGTGTGGAGTGTATTATTATCCCTATTGTGTAGAAGAAGAAATTGCTACTTAAGTAGTTAAATGATTTGAATAAGGTCATACATTTAGTTATTAGAAGTTCTTATATATAAAAGCTTTACCTCAGATAAGTTTTTTTTTTTTAATATGAATCCTTCAGCAGCTTTAGGGCTAGATTAATACATGGTGATATTTTTGCACATTACTAATTTTTTTCACAGAAAAGACCAAACTAATGTAATTAGTTGAACTTTCATAATATTTCCACTGATAACTCAGTCACAATGCCACACCCTGACATTGGTCATCAATTCTGAAATTCCTAAAAAAGCTAGGAGACACACCAAACTTCTTTTCCCCAGCCTAAGAGAACCTAGTAAAGTGAAAGAGAGCATAGGCTTATATGCTAATTAAAAGTGTGGTATCTTATTCTTCACCTATTTATTTTCCATTTTGTTGATTTTCTTGGGAATATGTGTTTGTAGGTGAACAGGAGTAAGCTGGGAACATTTGATTAACAAGCATTTATTGGACACCCATTATGTACATAACAAATAAAGAAATATACATAACACTTAATAAAGTGTGTGGGGTAATTTAAGAGAAAAAAGAAGTGGTCATGATTCCTGAGAAATGTATAATGTAAATAGGTAGAAATAAAATGAAGGAGAACAATCACGAAAAGATATATGGAGAAGTGTGAAATAATTTAGAACATATACATCACTAATAAGAGAAATGGTAAATGATTAAAGCAGAACTGGGCCAGTCTTAGAAAACTATCTTGGTGAATGTTGAACAAAAATTTCAAGATGGTTTTAGTCTGGGATTAATTGAGATGAGAGAGATTGATTTCTTTGGTGTGTCAGGAAGCATGGGGGACTGGGGAGGGATGGTAAGTACAAAGGGATTGCCAGAAAGATAAACACATATCTCTAGTTACTTGGAAAGTGATTTAAAGAAGTGAATCTGGAAAGACAAATTTAAATACACAATCTGTAACTCAGTTTTTTTTTTAAACAAATCCTTAAAAAATGTTAGGGAAGGCTTGTTGTTTGAGAAGAACCATGTATCTGTTCTTCATGAAAAAGTTTGGAACTTGTTTTTTGGTATTGATGATAGTGGGGACCAGAGCTTAAATAAAACACAGGTAGCCAATATTTATATATAATATATAAATAATCACATACTTAACAGATTAGTGAAAAATACAAATGTCTCATTTCTCTAAGCTGACAAGTAATTGAGACAGCATGGACTTTTTGGACTATATGTATAAATACTTCAGATATGCAGGTGCAGGTGAAAGAGGCAGTTGTGATAAGCTCTTGACTTGGAGTCAGTGGCCTAGATTTCATCAGTTCAGTTCAGTTCAGTTGCTCAGTCGTGTCCGACTCTTTGTGACCCCATGAATCGCAGCACGCCAGGCCTCTCTGTCCATCACCAACTCCCGGAGTCTACCCAAACCCATGTCCATCGAGTCGGTGATGCCATCCAACCATCCCATCCTCTGTCATCTTCTTCTCCTGCCCCCAATCCTACCCAGCATTAGGGTCTTTTCCAGTGAGTCAACTCTTCACATGAGGTGGCCAAAGTATTGGAGTTTCAGCTTCAACATCAGTCCTTCCAATGAACACCCAGGACTGATCTCCTTTAGGATGGATTGACTGGATCTCCTTGCAGTCCGAGGGACTCTCAAGAGTCTTCCCCAACACCACAGTTCAAAGCATCAATTCTGCGGTGCTCAGCTTTCTTCACCGTCCAACTCTCACATCCATACATGACCACTGGAAAAACCATAGCCTTGACTAGACAGACTTTTGTTGGCAAAGTAATGTCTCTGCTTTTAAATATGCTATCTAGGTTGGCCATAACCTTCCTTCCAAGGAGTAAGTGTCTTTTAATTTCATGCCTGCAATCACCATCAGCAGTGATTTTGGAGCCCCAAAAAATAGTCTGACACTGTTTCCTCATCTATTTGCCATGAAGTGATGGGACCAGATGCCATGATCTTAGTTTTCTGAACGTTGAGCTTTAAGCCAACTTTTTCACTCTCCTCTTTCACTTTCATCAAGAGGCTCTTTATATCTTGGCTCTAATACTTAATATATCTATAACTTTGGATAAGTTGCTTAAACATATTCAAAGTCAATGTTATAGATTTCTGTGAGGATCAAATAAGATAATGCATGTAAAATTACCTGGCATATTGTGGACACTCAATGCATTTTTCTATTTTTGTTGTTTTCCGTAAGAAGTGATGGGTCTTTATAGATAATGTTGTAACACCTGGGTGGGAACAGAGATGAATATGGAACATCTCTCAGGTAAAGTGTGAAGCATGTCTTTTTTTATCCTTTCCATAGAAGCATTCAGTATGCTCCAGACCTCTAAACATTTCCCCTTTTCTGGATATGATGTGGGTGGAAATAGGCCTTCTCAGAGCCAATCACAAGGATTGACCTTTTACTGCACAGGGCAAACATTTTTAGAAAATAGCTCCTTCCCCCTATAGAACTTAGTTTATTGTAGAAAATTTTGAATGTCCAGAATGTGAAGACCATCTGTAATCACACTAGCCAGAGAAAACTATTTTGGTGTATTTTCTTCCAGTCTCTTTTATATCTAAATTGGAATCAACCATACATAGTTTTTGTAACCTGATTTTTTTCATCTTGCACTATCCAAAGAATATTCTTATGTCATTGTACATAAGAATTTTTAAAACATAAAAAATTTTGTTTCTTCAATGGAAGAAAACCCAAAGGAAACCATGTTTTTGAATGGTTATGTAGTTTTCTATAGTACAGCTCTATTAATAATTCATCTAATCTTTTCCTTTATTTCTGAGGCTGTTTAGAATATTTGCTATAATACATATCACTATAATGACATATAAATCTCTGATTTCTTTAAAATAGTTTTAAAGAAATGGAATTATTATTTCAAAAATTAAAACCCCTTTAAGCCTCTTAACTCATATTGAAAAAAATTATCCTATGGCAAGGTTGTACTCCTGTTATCAATGTATGAGACTCAATATTTCCTAGAACCCTAAGCATTTCTATGAAGGCTTCCTTCACAAGTGATTGCCACACCTATCTGTTCTGATTAACATCTGGAAACCTTTACTAGTGGTCATTTACTGAAAATCATCGCCATTGTAGACTTTTCATTTCTTGTTTATTTTCATTATAATTTGCATGTTTTCTTTTAAAAACAGCAAACCAGTAAAAGTGCTAATAAAACTAAAATGGAGGTTTAATTTCTTAGGCAAAATTGAAACAGGCCGACAAATTCAGACTTGTGGGAAGAAACTGGATGGACGGTTGCCTGGGAAATATGTTATGAATCATTGCTTTTAAAACCTTCCGTGCCAGGAAGAAGGCACTGATTAGTTGGAATGGGCGATCATATTCCCATTTCATATATTTCTAGAAATAGCACAATTTTGTGCATGTGTTACATGGTCCAAAATTAATTGATGATAAAATCACAAGATGAACTGCTTTAGGCAAATTTGGCCCCCTGACCTAGTCGTGAACCTCTGTTAAGTAGGGTGAACACTCCTTTGCCGATCTTTTACATGTTTGTATTTACCTGTGTATATGTCTGTCTCCTTCATTGGCTAGTGGAGTTCCTTGAGATAGAGAATGAATGTTTTCATTTTGTTTTACACCTAGGACTGGAGAACAATATCTGTAATAAAATCATGCAGATGAATGATTACTTGATGGCTGGCTAGCAAAGAACTTTTTGAGCATAATAGAAATGGAAGAAAACCCAAAGGAAATCATTAAAAGATTTGAATATAATAAATTATAATGTGTCTGTACTACTCTCTCCTCCATAAACGTTCAAGCTCATAACAAACTTACATGAAGAAAAACTAATAGGGAAAAATAGTTTCAATAAATTTGACAGCAAGAGATTTAATGCCTTTACTGTGTAAAGGACTCATAAAAATCAATAAGAAAACTATTGAGTCCAATAGTTAAGTGGACAAAGGACAAGAATACATATTTCACCAAAGGGAAAGTAGAAATTAATAAATATTAAAAATGCCTAACCTTACTTTTTTTCAATTTTTTAAATTGTGGCAGAATACACATAATATTTATCATCTTAATCATTTTTAAGTGAACAGTTCAGTGATCAACAGTTTTAATTGAAGAAGTGCAGAACAAAATCAGATCTCATTTTTGATCATTAAGTGAAAAAAATTCTTTTTAAAAGAAAATGATAATAAATCTAACAAAAGCAGAGTGAATAGGAATGTATTTTAGTACAAGCTTTCTGGAAAGCAATTTGGAGCTATGTATCAAAATCTTGAAAGATGTTTATACTCTTTGACACAAGAGTCCCACTTTTACAGATTTATTCTAAGGAAACAATCTGAAATGTGAGTAAAGATGTTTATAATACTTGGTGCTATTTATTTTAACAAATTACTAGGAAAATTAAAAAAATTCAAGTGAGAGGTAATTAAATACATTTAGGCCAGATAATAGATGCTTTATATATCATTTAACATAATGTTTATGGAAAAAAATTTTAATAACATGGCAAAACATGTAGAATTTGAAGTGAACGTATTTATAAAGTAGACATTTATGCATACTTGGATATATGCACGGAAAAATTACTAGAAATAAAGAAATATACCAGTCCATTAGCAAGAACTATTTCTGGATAGTGGAATTACAAATGATTTCTCCTTCATATTCTGTGTATTTTTGAGCTTTTAACAATGATAATGTATTGCAAATGTAACTTGAAGTAGCAGTGGAGATTTATCTTAGAGAAAAGAGGTTAAAGAAAAACTTTCCTGGTGGTCCAGTGGCTAAGACTCTGTGCTCCCAGTGCGGGGGGTCTGGGGTTCGATCACTGGCCAGGAAACTAGATCCTACATGCCACAATTAAGAGTTCACACGCATCAGTGAAGACTGACGATCCTGAGTGCTGCAACTAAGATCTGGCCCAGCAAAGAAATAAATACTTTTAAAAAGACGAAGAAGAAGAAGGAAAGAAAAGCAAGGAATAAACAAAAGGTGGCAGAGGATCTGAGAACATTTGAAAGCTATGTGCTGCGGGAAAGAGTTAAAGAGGAAGAGGGAAAGGTTCTGAGGAGAGACTCTCACTGGGGCTGAGGTCCAAGGGCACAGGGTTGGGTGAGACGTGAGGGGGCATCCTCTTCCACTGGGGCGTGAAGGAAGATACAGAAGAGCTAGTCAGTGGGAACCAGGAAATGGAGAGATTCTTGCTTGATGACTTCTTTTTCCCTGAAGGGTAAACAAGTGAGATTCTCTGCTGGGCTCTCCTGTGAGACTTGAGAAAAGTGTGAAGCTTTGAATTTGTTACTGAGCAGAAAGGAAGGAGTGCACGCATTATTTCCCTCCAAAACCCACTCCTTACTCTTATTGTTCTGATCAACGATTGGCCCCAGGGAACCAAGACAAAAATCTGGAAATTATCTTCCCCACTCCTATTGCCCAACAAAGTTCTCACACTTCAACTTCTTCCATGTCTCTGGAATCAGTCTTCTCTCCAACTCTTCTCCATCTTTTTGCTGGGGTTGCTACAGTAGATTCCAAACTAGTCTCTCTAGGCTCATTTGTCTCTTCTCATTCCCAGTGCATCCATCATACTGTTGCCAGACCCATCTTTCAAAAACCCAATAACATATTTTGTCGTGACTCTATTCAAAATACTTTAAGGTCTTCAGTGGCTGAGGAGCACTCACCTACAGGACTTGGTGACTGAATCAACATGGAGTGGGTGGAAGGAAGGAGTGTAAGATGATTCTTAGGTCATACAACTGGAGTGGTAGCTGTAGAAAGTTACAGGAACAACCATTTTTTAAAAAGATGGTAAATTCCCACTTTGCTCTAGTTTTGGGTAACAGTTGTATTTTTAAAAACACATTTGAGGAAACGTCATAATTTTTTATGCCTCTAGGTTTTTGCATGCACCATTTTCTCTACCAGAAACATTCCTTACTCCCTTCTTCACTTGGCTAATACTAAATATAAAGACAAATGTTGTAAAAGCATTTCTGTATCATCAACTTTACACTAAATGCCTTACATTTATGATTACATTTAATCCTCACAAAAACCCTGTGAAGGAGGAGTCTGGTTTTGTAGATTAAAAAACTGAGATTTGGAGAGGTTAAGCAACTTCTTCAGGGTTCTCCAGCTAGTAATCTAGTGGAGCTGGATTTGAACCCAAGAAATTCAACTCAGGAAGCCATGTGCTTAATCACGAAAGCATATTGCCTCGTGAAGATGCAGCTTGACTGTCACATCTTCCAGGAAGCTTTCCTCGTTGCCCTTACTCATGGGTGCATATCCTGTGTTCCCACAAAGCACATGCTCATGCCTGTCTCCATCATGGCACTTGCCATGCCCTATTACAAGTGTATGTTTGTTGCTTCCCTTTCTTTCCTAAACTGTGAGCTCCTTGAGGGCAGGAAGGATTCCTTACATTCCTGAACCCTCAATCCAGAGCACAGTCCCCAGTATTCAGTAGGAGCTCGGTAACTGTTGAATAAATGGAGGCATGAGAAAACCTAATGTGTTATATGATGGTTGCGGCCAGAAAATAGAGGATCTGGGCTAAACCTGTGCAGAAAGATTGGGGTCAGATCATGAAGACTGCTATATGTTAGGTTTAGAAATTTGCAAGCAGCAGTCACAAAATCCTTATTCTTTTCACATCCATGAATATTACACTCTTCAAGGCTCAAATTCTGTAATGGGGACACTAACCAGAAGTGTGCTAGTATATGTTTAACAGCTTCTTCCTTCCCTTTCCCTGCCCGAAGCTCTGATTTGTTTTATGTTTTGATTCTTATGGTATATATGCTTCTGTCACAGCCAGTCTTTAAAAACTTATATATATATATATATATATAATTGAAATAGTTATGTACAATGTTATATTAGTTTTACGTGTGCCACATAGTGATTTGACATTGGCATACATTACAAAATAATCACAACAATAAGTCTAGTAAACTTCTGTCTCCATACAAAATTATTGCAATATTATTGACCATATTTCTTACCTGTCACAGCCAGTTTCAAGCTACCAATGTAATGTTACTACTGAATATGGATGTAGAAAGAGATGCACAGTATTATGCCATTAAAAAATATTCTCCCCACACATGACAATAGACACAAATGACTTGACGAGCACAGGTTATAGTAAAATGTAGTAAAATAATTAGGAAATGATGACTTTTGAGTGTTTATTACCTTTGTTTTTAATCTGTCTTTAAGTTTATATACACAGAAAGACTAAACAAAAAAGACCTTCATGACCCAGATAACCATGATGGTGTGATCACTCACATAGAGCCAGACATCCTGGAATGCAAAGTCAAGTGGGCCTTAGGAAGCATCACTACGAACAAAGCTAGTAGAGGTGATGGAATTCCAGTTGAGCTATTTCAAATCCTAAAACATGATGCTGTGAAAGTACTGCACTCAATATACCAGCAAATTTGGAAAACTCAGCAGTAGCCACAGGACTGGAAAAGGTCAGTTTTCATTCCAATCCCAAAGAGAGGCAATGCCAAAGAATGTTCAAACTACTGCACAATTGCACTCATCTCACACGCTAGCAGAGTAATGCTCAAAATTCTCCAAGCCAGGCTTCAACAGTACGTGAACCGTGAACTTGCAGATGTTCAAGCTGGTTTTAGAAAAGGCAGAGGAACCAGAGAGCAAATTGCCAACATCTGCTGGATCATCAAAAAGGCAAGAGTTTCAGAAAAACATTCACTTCTGCTTTATTGACTACGCCAAAGCCTCTGACTGTGTGGTTCACAACAAACTGTGGGCAATTCTTAAAGAGATGTGAATACCAGACCACCTGACCTGCCTCCTGAGAAATCTGTATGCAGGTCAGGAAGCAACAGTTAGAACTGAACATGGAACAACAGACTAGCTCCAAATTGGAAAAGGAGTATGTCAAGGCTGTATATTGTCACCCTGCTTATTTAACTTATATGCAGTGTACATCATGTGAAATACCAGGCTGGATGAAGCACAAGCTGGAATCAAGATTGCCAGGAGAAATATCAATAACCTCAGATATGCAGATGACACCACCCTTATGGCAGAAAGCAAAGAAGAACTTAAGAGCCTCTTGATGAAAATGAAAGAGGAGAATGACAAAGTTGGCTTAAAACTCAGCATTCAGAACACTAAGATCATGGCCTCTGGTCCCATCATTTCATGGCAAATAGATGGAGAAACAGTGAGAGACTTTCTTTTTTAGGGCCCCCAGATCACTGTAGATGGTGACTGCAGCCAGGAAATTCAAAGATGCTCGTTCCTTGGAAGAAAAGCTATGACCAACCTAGACAGTATATTAAAAAGCAGAGACATTTCTTTGCCAACAAAGGTCCATCTAGTCAAAGTTATGGTTTTGCCAGTAGTCATGTATGAATGTGAAAGTTGGACCATAAAGAAAGCTGAGCACTGAAGAATTGATGCTTTTGAACTGTGGTGTTGGAGAAGACTCTTGAGAGTCCCTTGGATAGCAAGGAGATCCAATCAGTCCATTCTAAAGGAAATCAGTCCTGAATAGTCATCGGAAGGACTGATGCTGAAGCTGAAACTCCGATACTTTGGCCACCTTATGCGAAGAACTAACTCATTTGTAAAGACTCTGATGCTGGGAAAGATTGGAGGCGGGAGGAGAAGGGCATGACAGAGGATGAGATGGTTGGATGGCGTCGCTGACGCGATGGATATGAGTTTGAGCAAGCTCTGGGAGTTGGTGATGGACAGGGAGGGCTGGTGTGCTGCAGTCCATGGGGTTGCAAAGAGTTGGACACAACTGAGCGACTGAACTGAGCTGAAGTTTATATAATTTAATTTTTACTAATGACTGTGTTTAACAGCTGCCTTACAAAATTCCTTAAATTTTAACAATTGGCTGTCTTGAGCAAATAGGAGCCAACTCTTCCACATCATTGTCATTACTTCCTTTCCCTACAGGTCCTTCCAGCTGAATCTCCTGGGACCAGTCTTTCTTTTTCCTAAGCAGGGCACTTATTAGAAGCTCTGGGTCAGTAGCTTTTTGAGGTAGCATTAGCTCTCTCATTATGTTAATATGTTCTAATCTTTGTGATCCAGGTCCTCAGTACTCAAGTTTGTACTTTGTTTGCAACAACCAAGGAGTCCTATGGATACAGCCATCCCTCCCGACAATGCTTTTTGTCCTGAATACTGGTTTCTCTCTGATACCTTCTTTACTCAGGGTTGTTTGAGTTATGTAAGTTCTGCTCTTTAAAATGGGGCACCATTCATATATGGACTGCTTGCCTACCAATCACATGCTATATTGCTTTCTGTTGCTCACCTGCCCTGCTACTGCTTGAATATGTGCCCTGGCATGTGGACTTGCTTTGGTTCTACTTCTTGGTTCTTCTATCTTGCATATCTCTTACTTTGGGATCTACCTTTGGACTCAAGGTTCCTATTGCTTCAATAACTGAAACCTGGCCTTATTCCATGATCTGATTATAGGGCTGTCTGGCTTCCTGGCTTTGGCCTTGCCAACCGCAACTCAAATTCAAATGCTGATAAACAGCAGCATGAGAAAATGAGCTGATTTAAGCAGGTATTACTATTTTAGTGTGATTGATATCTGTCAGTAGTGGCAAAAACCACCCCTCTCTCGCTTCTAAACAACTCCTGAAGATTCAAGAATGCTGAGAGTTCTGAAGAGGGCTTAGGTTAAAATAATGGAGCAACTGAATTCAACAAATGGTGGCTCTTCCCCAGCTGTCAGTTCAAAGAAGTTTCCAAAAAGGCTGAGTAAACGTTGGGTCCTTTATCAATTGAGCTTCTCCTTGCTGCTGCCCAGAGGGAGGATGTGAGGGATAAATCTAGGCTAAGCACTGGAGGGTTTTGAAATGCACAATCTTATACTTTTCTGCTCTTTGAACCTAATAAAATCAAGGTTTTTCATTAAGAAAAGGGGCTTGGCATTTTTCTTTTGTTCAACTGATGTTATCACTAATAGTGATACAGAACGAATGTGAATAGATTTCAGCCTTGACTATTCTTGAATGATTTAGGAAACCTGCAATTTGCAAAAAACTGCAAGGGAAAAAGCATGCTAAAAAATTCAGTTGGTTCTCTGAAAGGGAATAAAAACTTGTAGTTGTTAGTACAGGACTCATGCTATTGGTTGGAGGTGAGGACTTACTCCTGTGCCTCAGGTTTCACTGATGCTCCGCCCCTGCTTTGAGGTGAATGGGGGCAGCTCCCAGTCCAGGAAAGGTTTCTGAGCTTATCACTGAACAGAGAGAAAGAAAGAGAGAAAGAAAGAAAGAAAGTGAAGTCTTTCAGTTGTGTCCTACCCTTGCCTGCCAGGCTCCTCTGTCCATGGGATTTTCCAGGCAAGAGTACTGGAGTGGATACTTCTCAAGGGGATATATCTCCAGGTGATATTCCCAACCCAGGGATCGAACCCGGGTCTCAGACACTTTACTGACTGAGCCACCTGAACAGAGAGAATCCTTATTAACTCAAAGATTGATTTTCCCACATTCCAGGAGAGCAGTTACATTTAATGAGATACTGAATATCTGTCCTGGGGTAGGAAGTTGATTTTCTGAAGAATATTTTGATTCTTAGACTATTTCCATAGAAGAATTATTAATACCTTAAACTTTTTCCTGGACAAGGTAGGGTTAGTAACAAATATTCCAAGAAATAAACAACTGAGTGAAGTTAGAGTGCTTTCTGAATCTTACCTTCTTACTGAAGAAAAGATGGCCAGCAGGGTCAGCTTTGTGGGCATGTGATGTGTACCCACAAAGTCCTGCACTTAGAGGGGCTCTGCACTTTCATGCTGTTGCCATCTTGTAATTCTTAATTTTGAGCAGGAAGTCCCGCATTTTCATTTTTCACTGGGCCCAGCAAATGGTCGAGCCAGGCCTGATGGCAAGAGAGATGAAGAAAGTCTTCCTAAAGAGTTTTTTTTTTCTTTTTCCTGGAGCACTGCAAGAATGTACCAGAAGAACACTGAAAACATGCCTTTAAAAAAGTTATAATTTTTATTTATCTATCCAGGCAAGAGTAAACTGAGAATATGGTAATCACAAGTAGTGTTATAAACATCTAAGTGTGTGTAATAACTAACATTTATATGGTGCTCATTACTATGTGCCAGGCTTTGTATGCATTAACTCACTTAATTATCATAGTGTCCCCATTTTGCAGTTGAGAATATGAGACACGGAGAGGGTGAAAAATAACACCAAAGATCACATAGGTAAGTAAGTAGAAAAGCCTAGATATAAACCAAAGCAGTATGGCTTCAGAATGTTTTTAGTGTAATGTGTCTTCTTTCTACTAAATGGAATAATGACATTGGTTTGCTAAGAGATGCTTTGCAATATTTCTTTTTATTCTGGTTATTATTTTTGAATTCAGGGAAAAATGATGAGCTAGGGCCCATTAAAAGCCTAAGCCACTATGCACTTGGACACTAATAGTGAAATGCACCATAGGGCAAACACATCTTTTCCTTTGGAACATCAACTACTGACTGTTTTGTAAAGGGGAAAGTACTAAACATATCACACTTCAGTGTCTCATGACTGACATTTGATTTTGACTTAAAAGATTTTTAACTACACTACTAAGCTTACATGCTGGAGGCCACATGCTCATTCTTGGATGTTTGTACTATACTTTATTCCTGTCGAGGAGTTGGAGATTTGGCTCATACTTGTTGGATATGTTAAATGATCCTGTGAAACCATATTTAAATTAAAGAATCTTTCCTAGATTTTATTTTTTAAAATCTATGTAGAGCATATGGATTGAAAGGATGGGCTCTAGTATCCCGTGGCTACTTTTCTGGCCCTGAGATTTGCTTCCATAGTAAGGATAATAAAAACACAACTACATGGCTGCTGTGAGACTAGGAGGTACCTAGCACTTCTCAGAACATGGTTAACACTCAGTATAGATGAATCCATTCAGTTCAGTTGCTCAGTTGTGTCTGACTCTTTGTGACCCCATGGACTGCAGCATGCCAGGCTTCCCTGTCCATCACCAACTCCCAGATCTTGCCTAAACTCATGTCCATCGAGTCAGTGATGCCATACTTGATTTATAAAAACTGGTATAGAATAGTGCAACTATATCTTAGGGATATAAATTCCCTGAGACTCATTTCATTCAGCCTAAAATAAAGGTAATAACACTCATTTCATAAGGTATTTTAAGGATTAAATGTGTATGAAATGCTTAACATAGGGCCTGACATATAGTAAGTTCTTACTAAGTGGGAACTTCTATTATTCTATTTGAACTTTTTTTTTGTAATGTAGGTCTAGGTCATTTCACAATAGAATTTTGGACCCAGTATAAAACCATTCTATTTTTAATAATATTTTTCATCCTTTTCTTCTTTGTAGGACACATTCTGTGAGGAGAATGAGATATATATTGGTTTTTACTGTGCAGCGATACTTTTTTGTAGTAACTATGCATTTTAAAAATACCCTTTGGAAAGATACATTGGTCTTTTTCCAACAGTCCTCTTAAAAAGGGCTATTAAAACAATGCATAGAAGAAATAACGTTCATTCATTATTAATACCTTGTAGCAGTGATTATATCAGCTCAGGCTGGCCATTGATCAGCCCTTAGAGCCCTTGCTTCAAGCAGAGCTCAGGGAGCAGACAACAGAGGGAAGGCAAAGAGCACGTCTTCTCCTACAAGCTCCAGATCTCGCTTTTGTACCTTCAGCTCTTCTCCATTGGCCCCTTTCTTTCCTTCCACCAATATGCAGGGGTATATTCCACCTTACAAACAAGAAACAGAACCATTTTCCACTCAGGCTTGTTGCTCCATTGAAGTACTATTTCATCTTTCCCTTCTCTTTGACTGCTGAACTTCAGTTAAAAGTGGGTTTCACTTCCTTAACATCTCCCACTCTTAACTCCTTTCTTTCACTGTCTTTCACCATTAGGACTTTCCAGAAATCTTCAGAACTTTGAAAGCATTAAGAATCTCTTAATCACCAAGGTGTTTTGACCTTTTCTTAGTCTTCATTTTTCTTATATATATTATGATACTGTTGAAGTCTTGATATTTTATTAGAGTCTGGGACATTGTTTGTCCCTAATTTTTTGACTTTTGATTTGCTCGTAGAAAATGGCAGTGATACCCACTTTGCATCATTGCACTAATAACTAGTGATGTTAAGCATCTTTTCATATTCCTGTATGTTATGCCCATTTTTTGATTGAGTTATTTGTTTGTTTTATATTAAGCTATATGAACTGTTTGTCTATTTTGGAGATCAATTCCTTTCTTGGTAGCATTGTTTGAAAATATTTTCTCCAGGCAATAGGTTGTCTTTTATTTTGTTTATGATTTCCTTTGCTGTGCAAAAGCTTTTAAATTGGATCAGGTCCTTTTGTTTGTTTACTTTTATTTCCATTATTGCAAGAGATGGATCCAAAAAATATTTCTGTGATTTCTGTCATAGTGTTCTGCCTATTTTTTTCTCTAGGAGTTTTACAGTATCTGGTCTTACATTTAGCTCTTTAATTCATTTTGAGTTTATTTTTTCATGTGGTGTTAGAGAATGTTCTAATTTCATTCTTTTACATGTAGCTGTCCAGTTTTCCCAGCATCACTTATTAAAGAGACTGTCTTTTCTCCATTGTATATTCTTGCCTCCTTTGTCATAGATTAATTACCACAAATGCATGGGGTTTATTTCTGGGTTTTCTCTTCTGTTCCATTGATTTATATGTCTGTTTTTGTGCATTACCATACTGCTTTGATAACTGTAGCTTTGTAGTATAGTCTGAAGTCAGAGAGTATGATTCTTCCAGCTCTGCTCTTCTCGCTAAAGATTGTTTTGGCTATTTGGGTTATTTAGTGTTTCCATATAAATTAATGTTTTTTTGTTCCGGTTCTGTGAAAAATACCATTGGTAATTTGATAGGGATTGCACTGAGTCTATAATTCTTCCATTGCAAAAACATGGTATATCTTTCTATTTGTGTCATCTACAGATTTCTTTATATCTTCAAACACATTTCTTACCACCTTTACAAGACTGAAAGATTCTTGAAGGTAGTGACCCATGTATTTATTATTTATCCCAGTACCCCAATGACATCTTAGAGAATATCTTATAAATAGTAACTGCATAATAAATGTTGGAGGATTTTTCATAACTGAGGATGGCTGAAGGATTGAAAACACTTTATTGTATTTTAAAAATCTGAGACTTTTCCTGATTGTAGTATTTGCAACCTTCTTCATACCATAAGACTGAGGAATTATTTTCTCTGTATTTAGGATGCTAGGATGCTTAATCTCTTACAGAAATAACTTTCATTTGTGATCTCTAGAGACATTTCTCATTGCCTAAGTACCAGAAACTGTTGGTTGTAGTAGATTTGTAATTGTTTGATGATTGCCTCTATAATGTGTATACTCATATCTTGAGAAAAAATAGCATAAAGAGTCAATGATTGTATTATAGAGAAAATAACAAAAGTTTGTTTCTGGAGCATTGCTTCATATTTTTTGACATTTTGTTGAAATAAGGAAACCCAAGCCCTATCTAAGAAATAGGACTCTGATAAAAACCTGAGAATAATCTTGTTGCACAGTTAAAGTGAATTAGAAACTGGGCCAAGAGGAGAGCTTTAGTTCAGTTTCAAATATCTGACAAAATTGGGAAATTGGATAGAAAAAGTTTAGGAAATTGTACTGGATGAAAATGTTTTGTATTTGTTCCAACGTAAAAGCATCTATTTCCCTCACAGAGAGATGGATACGTAATGGTCTCAAATCTAATGGAAGTGCTCATTTCCAGGGGTATTGTAGTTTTGAAATGGGTTTATTTGAGGATTCTGGGTCTAATTTCATATTATTAAACTCTGAAATTACAGAAGCCTTTCTAAAGTATTCCGTGAGCTCCAGAATGGCCTCACAGTAACCATGAACTTGTTGTGTACAAAACTTGAAGGGCTTGTTGCAATACAATTCCTTCTGTTACAACCAGAGCTCTATCTTTGTTTTTGCCATTCCTATGGACTGTTTCTTTCTCTGATGAGTGTCAGAGCTTAGCCTGGATGATGGAGAGGCAGCCACTGAGGTTTCAAAAGCAGGTAATAGGGCAGAGATTTCCCTGGTAGCTCAGATGGTAAAGAAATTGCCTGCAATGCAGGAAACCTAGGTTCAGTCCCTGGGTTGGGATGATCCCCTGGAGAAGGGAACGGCTACCCACTCCAGTATTCTGGCCTGGAGAATCCCATGGATAGAGGAACCTGGCCAGCTACAGTCCGTGGGGTTGCAAAGAGTCGGTGAGAGACCACACACACATGCATGGCAAGGTCAGGGTTTGGAGGCAGACTTGTGTTTGAATGCTAATTCAAACCTTGGAGCTTTGTGGCCCTGGTTCAGTTGTCTAACTTCTCAAGCGGCATTTTCTCCATCTGCTGAAAGACTACATCAATGTTAAGAGTTTAGTGTGGTGCCTGGCACAGAGAGCACACACTCAAAATGTGTGCTAGTAGTATTATTAGCAACCAGAGATGAGTTTTTCTTCAAGAAAATAGCCTTGGGTTTATCCTTAGGATGATTTGAAAAAAATGATTGTGTGGATGTGTACATTTTTCTTAGAAACATTTTTAGAGGAAACTTGGTGGTGTGTATCTAAAAGGCCTGCCCAACTTTGCCCAAAAGATACACAGTATCAGTGCCTCCAAATAGATACACTAATGGTGTTATGGAGCCCCAGATACTGTCCACCAAATTCATTGTGGGCAGGAAGAGGACCTATTTTTAAGGGAAGCTAAGAGGACTATAATTGGTTAAAAATAGGATTCTCCTCCATCTTCTCTGTGCCACTTTTCACCCTCCACTTTTCTGTCCACCCCCACTTTTCCTGAATTCCTCTTATCACCTCTGTTCACTTCCCCCTTCTCTTTCTCTGCTTTAGAATTGGTACATATTATGAAAGAGAAAATACTTGACACCATCCCCAGAAAGTCAGTGGTGGGGGTAATGCATTTTTAATCCTGAACACCTGGCGTCTTTTTATTTGGCTGCCAGAATGGGAAAGTTTTTTGATTATTAAAAAAAGTCCTCTTGCTGGTGCTCACAAATGACTAAAAAGGTTAATAAATTTCAGACTCTGCTTGGTAATCCAGGGCGATAGAACTCTGCAAACATAGACTTTTCTTTTTAAGTTGAGTCTGACATTATGAAAAGCTACCCCTCTCTTCCCACACTCAAAGTATTTATCTAGGCTTTAAACACTGGGTAACAGAAGTGTGGCAAGGGAGCTAACATTAATCGTGGGTCTGCAATGCAGAGAGAATCTCACTTACATTATCTCATTTAGTGTTCATGACAGCCCCGTGGGGAAAGCATCACAATTTCCATATTTCATAGGTGAGACCATGGGGGGCTTCACTGTGCCCCATCAGAGAGGGACTCACCGCAGTGCAGTGTCCCTAAGCAATGGTGACCCCGTGCAAAGTTTACCCATCTTACTGCAATGCCTTGATTCAAATGACTCTCTGTCCTCCATGCAGTGTCAAGTATGACAAGGTGTAGCTCCCAATTCTGTCCACCTTCTGTAGCCAATCAGTTCCTGGAACCATGGTCAAGTGCAGAAACCATCTTTCGTAGGAAATAGTGATGGGAAATTGATATCCCCTCTTCCCAGCAGTATAACCACAACATTTATCTCCCCAAATCTCTTTCCTTTGCTCTGATTACATAGAGGCAGGTCTGCAAGTCCCTTGGTGTTGAGGTGATGGAGATAGCAGGGGAGAGGATGAGAGTGGGTGATATTATCTGTGTGGCTTTCACCTTCCTGTTCCTCAGTCTCCTTTCTGTATGATGGAAGAATAACAGTACTTACCTTTAGACTGTTTTGAAAAGCAAATGAGATAGTTTACATGGGAGGAAGTGCTCTCTATTATCTCCATTTTCCAGATGGGGAAACTGACACCCAGATGAGTTCAATAACTGCCCAAGGTCACATAGCTAAGTAGTCTTTCAAAATGCATGCTCTTAGCCTTCTCCTATGGTGGGACTTCTCAGCCTTTTTCATATCTTGGCACTTGGAAAACTATATTACTCATATGACATGGGGGGAGAATGAATGGGACAGCTCAAGCCTTGAGATAATTGGTCTGTGGGGCTCTGACCACCCCAAGCTGCTGGTCAACTGGTACTCTGCTGTACTGGAACAGAGACTTGGAGCTGCTACCCAGGCCAAGGATGTTAGTAAGTAAGTCTTCCTGGAGAAAATGAAGACTTATCTGGAAAGTTTAGTAAAATTTAGTAGTGAAGGGAAGGGGTGATAGTGTGTGAGAGGGACTGTTTAATTTTCTCTTCTGAAAAATGGGGACCACAAGAATATCTGTTTCACAAGGTACTTAAAAACTAAATGATGGGAGGTACAAGGAAAAGCTTTTGTAAAATGTGATAATTTTAGCTTAAGGAAAAAGAATAAAATACTTGAAATCATAAGAATGGGTTAGGCATAGTAGTTATAGAGATGAAATGTTTCTACTAACCATTGACTTGGGGAAAGTTACTGTTTAATAGGACAGACCTCCCTCCCTTCCTTCCTTCATCTTAAGCCAAATACAAATGGAAGTTAGCTTCCTCCAAGGTTTGTTATAAGGTTGAACCTATTTTCATTACATAACTAGAGCAAGTGGAAATAAGATCAAGAATCTTATAAACCCATGTAGTCCGGCCTTATCTGAGGAAATGGCATGCCAGGCTGTCTCTATAACATGGGTGTCTCCGGTGAGGATTTGCTCTGACAGGCAAGGCAGTCAGGCACAAGCTGGACCCAGAAACAAAGTTTGGTCAGTGGAGGGGAGGGATTTGGGACCATCAGCCAGGTTGTCTTCTCCCAGGGCCTGATGTCCCATGTTGACATTTTCTTTCCTGAGTTTACTGTAAAATTCAAGTAACTTGCACAAATGCATCAATATTTTAAAAGCTACCAATCCTACATATGAAAAAAGAAGGCTTAACGATCTTCAATAATCTTTACTATAACACATATTCATTAAATATGAGTCCTCAAAGGAGAAATTCCCACTGTCTAGAAATCTAAGTGCTATACTATGGTGGCTTTGGGATAGTTATCCACCACACATTTGCTTTGTAAAACCATCACCGAGTAACTTTAGCAGGTTAACTCTAAAAGTCATCATGGCTTTTTGTCTTTCATTATCTGGACCAAGCTAAAGGAGCGAGTTTTCTCTGATGTGACATTCTTGTAGTCATTGTTTTTACCAGATACCCTCCTTGAAATTTGACTCTGATGTTGTAATGCTCATTATTTCCTAGCAAGCTGACTCATTCTTTGTGGCTGAATGCAAATGTCACCTCCTCTGTAAACCAGTCCCAACACTCTGAGCAGGGTTAATTGCTCCCATGTAACTTGGTATATGGAGAAGCCAATGGCACCCCACTCCAGTACTCTTGCCTGGAAAATCCCATGGACGGAGGAGCCTGGTAGGCTACAGTCCATGAGGTCGCTGAGAGTTGGACACGACTGAGCGACTTCACTTTCACTTTTCCCTTTCATGCACTGGAGAAGGAAATGGCAACCCACTCCGGTATTCTTGCCTGGAGAATCCCAGGGATGGCGGAGCCTGGTGGGCTGCTGTCTATGGGGTCGCACAGAGTCGGACCACGACTGAAGCGACTTAGCAGCAGCAGCAGCAACTTGGTATATGCCTCTATTATGGCATCATTACAACACAGTGTCTTAGCTATTCTTGTGTTTGTTTACCCAATAAACTATGTGCTCCTTGGGGATAGGTGTGGTGTAAGGATGGTTCTTGGTCTAGGAGGCACTTACTTGATGATTGTGGAATTAAAGAGTATATCTGTCATGGATACTATGTTTAAAATATAGATAAATTTGTGCACTTCTACAAACTCAGAAAAAAAAAAATGTTCAAGCGACTGTTGCCATCCAGATACAGATCTGGAAAAAAAAAAAACAACCCTCAAGAGTTTTAGGAAGTTGTCATCTTAAAATCTCACTAACTGGAGAGATTCAAGAAAGGTCAACAATATGTCAAGATGAATGAGTGAGTTAGTGAATGAGTGAAGCTTTTTGTGTTATTTAGTGTGTGTTTGATTTATGCCTATATTTAAGGCTAGAAGCCAGGGAAAAGGAAAGGGACAGGTTTGATATTTATTGGTTGACCTCTGACCGCTAGGTTGTATATTAGATGATTCGTATGATGTGATTTTCCTTTGGGTACAACTCCCCCGTTGGTTGGGTCATATTAGCTCCTTTTGTCAAATGGGAAAACTGAATTTTGCAGGTTCAGTAATGTGAACAAAGTCACTCCATCTAGTAAGTGACTAAGCCAGAATCCAAACCCAAGTCTCAAAAAAGTTCTTGTTTTTATTGTTCAGTGGCTAAGTTGTATCTGACTTTTTGGAATGCCATGAACTGCAGCACGCCAGGCTTCCCTGTTGTTCACTATCACTCAGAGTTTGCTGAAACTCAAAAAGTTCTTAGTGTATGTCTTTGTTGTTGCTGTTTAGTTGCTAAGTTGTATCTGACTTCTTTGTGACCTCATGAACTGTGCCTGCCAGGCTCCTCTGTCGGTGGGATTTTCCAGGCAAGAATACTGGAGTAAGTTGCTATTTCCTTCTCCAGGGGATCTTCCTGACCCAGGGATCAAAACTGCGCCTCCTGTTTGGCAGGTGGATTCTTTACCACCGAGCCACTAGGGGAGCCCAGTGTATGTCTATATATGTTAAAAAAAAAGGGGGTGGGGAAAAACTCAGCAGTTATTATGATAATTTAGGACAGCCCTCACCTTGTAGCCTACACTTTTCCCCCTTAAATCCTTAAATATCTAAGGAAAAGGTGAGCCGGGTGGTGCTTGAAGTGGGCAACATGTGTGGTGTTTAAGCAAGTGACTCAGAGTCAGAAACCTGGGTAGAGAGCTTGGCTCTCTTACTTGCTAGTGCTGTGTGTGTGTGTGTGTGTGTGTGTGTGTGTGTGTGTATGTGTTAGTTGCTCAGTCGTGTCTGACTCTTTGCGACTCCACGGACTGTAGCCCACCAGGCTCCTCTGTCCATGGGGATTCTCCAGGCAAGAATACTGGAGTGGGTTGCCATGCCCTCCTCCAGGGGATATTCCCAACCCAGGAATCGAACCCAGGTCACCCACATTGCAGGCAGATACTTTATCATTTGAGCTACCTGGGAAGCCCCTTCTAGTGCTGTGGACCTAGGCAGATTATTTAACATCCTTGAGCCTCTGTTCCTCTAGTTATAAAATGTAAAAGCAAAGTACTGATCACATTTGTATCTCACAACATGTGAGAATGAAATGAGAGAACGCACTCAGCACTCAGCCAAGGGCTTGGCACACATTAATGCTCAATGCACTCTTGTCATAATTACTCAAATGTACTCTGTTTCTTGCCCAAAGTCAATAGAGACAATTGCTCATCTTCCTACTTTCTTAATGTTCAGCAGTTGCAGTCGTAGAGTAAGTGGAAGAGAAGTCTTTTGCCCTGTGACCTGCAGTCAGAAAATGGGGTTTGGAATCATTTGATAGGTGTTTGGTTCCTGGCTCTGCATTGTGGTTTTGATGAGAAACTCAGTTTCTCTGGATTCAGTTTTCTTGTCTGTAAAGTGGCGATCAAAACTGCATCTATCTTACAGAATTCTTGCCAGGCTTACTTGACAAGTGGTAAGATAAGGAGCACATGAAAGGGCACCTAACCTGGTCTGAGAAGAGTGAGGAGAGTCTTCTTGAAGGCAGTAGAATCCTTGTAGATCCAAGTGCAAAAAGACAGGAGCCTTGTAAACTAGGACACACACTTATACCAGTAATAATTATGCTATCCTTTTAATAACATATGTAACTGACATTTAAACTTCTTTCAGACTACTTTTTCCACTCTACTGGTTTCACTTTCTGACATAACCTTTGAATTTCATTAAATTTTTAAGGGGAAGAATCCTGTGATTTTTTTGGGGGGGAGGGGATTGTTTTTGGACTGTAATTCAGTTCAGTTCAGTTCAGTTCAGTCGCTCAGGCGTTATCTCCACAATTTGGTTAATCATTTTTCTGAAGGTGTTTATAGTACAAGTTTATTATTTTGCAGTGTCTCAATTATCAGCTGTGTAATACAATATAGACCATGTAATTAGACCTGAATAAATATAGACCATGTAATTCTTTCTGGCCTTCATATTGAATGGGAGAGAGAGAGAAAATACACATACCTTAGATTTGATCCTGAGTTATTCCTTGGGTGTCAATAAGACACTGAAGTACATCACATTAACTTTCCAGGTCACTAGGGTTTTCATTAGACTGCTGGACTCTAAATAGCTCCCCAGTGGTGGATCGGAAATGATGTAACACTCCTTCTCTCCCCCAAGAGGGCTTGGCTACCAGAGAGCAGCATTCATTTGCAAGTGTCGGGCTCTGTTGTGTGCTGGTACTGTGCATAAGGTCAAATTTTGGATCAACCTTTGAGTTGAAAACAAAATGAAAAACCAACAAGGGTGTCTTCCTGAACATTTTGCTTCCTAGGGAAAACTATTTTATGTGGAATTTACCTAGTATACCATATAAAAATTCTTAGCATGGAATATCTAGCACAGTGTATAAATTTATTTCCCTTGAGTTGCTTAAATGTCATCATGTTTGGTACAAAATTGGAAATACCTTGTTCTACAAATATTCTTGCCAGCGCTTCTCTGTCGTGGTTTTATATACAATGGTGCCATCTGCATAGGCAAGGATAATTGAGTAACTACCTAGTGAATACAAACACAGAGCCAACCACAAGAGATAATTCAGAAAACTTTTATTCTGTTTTGATATCTTTTAAAGTCAGATTATCTGTCCAAAGAATTTAGGAAATTCCCTCTACTGTTTCCAGCTGATTTTGTCTGAACTGTTTCTGTGAAATCCACTGACAGGCTATCCTGGGATGAAGTGGATTTGTTGGAAGAATAAGTTGGAACAAACTGCTGCTTTGTTGATCTTACCAAGTTTTTACTAGACTGTAAGCTACCCAAGGGCACAGACTGTATTGCATTTACCTTTGAATCACTTCTGGGTCAGGAATATAGGGTATGTGTGTGTGCTTAGTCATTTCAGTCATGTCTGACTCTTTGTGACCCCATGGACTGTAGCACACCAGGCTCTGCTGTCCAGGGGATTCTCCAGGCAAGAATACTCGAGTGGGTTGCCATGCCCTCCTCCAGGGCAGGAATGTAATAGGCATCCTCTAAATAGTTATTGAATTAATTTAAATTCAGTTTATTATAAAAATCATTTCTGGGCCTCCTAAAAGTCAGACAGTGGTTGAAAAGCATATTCTTGGAAGTTTGTTTATTTTTTTAAAAAATTAAATCTGGTTTTCATATCCTAAAACCAGCTGGGGATCCATGTATGTTGTGGGAACATGGGTGTATATTTGTGATAGAAAATTAAGGGTTGTGATAAGGAAAGCAGCAGAAAAATGGTTTACATTTGGTAAATATGATTAAAACAAAGGAAGACCGATTTGGTCTAACAGAATCCACATATATTAAGAGTTTTTGAGAACTGTTCTCATGGCTTTGGTACACTACAGTGTTTGCCTTCCTTTTCTCTTTTGACAGTTTTATTATTAAGTCAGCCTGAAAATGAGGCAAGGAGATACATGCGTGTGTAAACAAGAGATCAGTGAAATTTCACACTGATGAGTTCTGCTTAGTGTGATGAATAATGGCTATTAATTGAGATCCTCATATGTGTAAGTCTTTAAATCAATAACATTTCATGCATGCAAAAACCCTATGACTTAATCATTATTTCCATTTTTAAAGATTAATAAGTTGAGTTCAGAGATTTTTAACAACTTGCTCGAATTCTCACAGTAAATGGCAGAGCTGAGATTCAAACCCCAAACTCTGACTAGTAAACTGGTATTCTTCCTACACATTGTGTTCAATGCAGGAGGCACCCACGCATGGTGATTCTTAACAGTATCAAAACATCTTTTTCTTTTGGGATACCACTTGCCTGTAATTATTACCTGTAGAGTCTTTCTTTGAGCCTTAAGGCCAGATTAACACTTTGTTTGTGTAGAGCAATAAAATATTACAATCTCAGCTTCCACTACTGGCATCATTTCCAGGGAAGTCAGTAACTGGACAGAATTGAGTCACCTTGAATAAAAGAAAAAAAGTGAAGTAAGAGGGTGTTTAATGCTTTGTCTTTTTTTTTTTTAATGCAACTAATTAAACAATTTGAATTCTGAGTAGAAAGAAACAAATGAAAATGCTATTTCACTTTTCAAACTATATTGAATTACTATACTAGAATTTTTACCATCAGGCAGTAATGAACCAGCAGGATGGGAGAGCTGCAGGTGGAAGAGGTTGAGAAGGATTCTGTGTTTTATCAGTTGATATGGGAGCCAAGGTGGTGTTTTGACTGGGGAGGGCGTGACGACATAAGAAAAGCATTAGCTAATTTCTAGTTGGTCTCCTTTTCTGTGCACACAAGATAAAGCCAAATTTAAATGATTGTTCAAAAACTGAAAAATCATTTAACTATCTGGCTTTTGGTTCACGTGCTGTTCTACTCAAAAGCAGGCAAAATAGCAAAACCAGGTCTGCTGAGATGAGCATCCAAATACTTAAGTTTCTTTTTACAGTCTATACTAAGTATAGTGGTGAACCGAAGGAGCTCCCACCTTCATGGAGCTTACAGTCTAGACAAAAAAGACTTAGTTTCATATAACAGTATGTGAGGTCTTTCAAAAGAGGCATCAGTCAAAGAAAATTCAGGAACTCAGCAGGAGAAAAATTGCTTGCAAAAGGCCCCTGGAGACTTTTGCCCAAGGCAGGGAGTGTTCAGGGGAACTGTGGGAAGACAAGATAATGGAGAGGAAAAATAAGGGCTCCCAATGAAGTCTGCAACTAGTTACAGGTAATAACATCACTAGGAGACTGCAGTGCTCCAGTTGGGGCTGTTGGTGTTATTAAACAATGAAGAATGCCTGGGCATTAAAGACTCTGGTTGGAATGGGTACCATAGTGGTTTAATGCAAACTACCTTTTATTCAGGGGTGACTTGAGGCTATAAACTTGTTACATCTACTTTCTGTGAAGAGGCTTTCATAATAGTTAAAACACACATATATTTTATTTCTGTACCTTGAGGTGAAAGTATGATAAAATGAACCATTGTAAAGTGAACATTTTGAGTGGCGTTTAGTATTTGCACAATGTTGTGCCACCATCACCTCTGTTCTGTACTGTTTTCATCACTCCAAGAGGGAACCTCATACATATTAAGTGATTGTTTCTCACTCTCCCTTCTCACTGCCTCTGATAACTACCAATCTTTGATCTGTCTCTATGAATTTACTTATTCTGGATGTTTATTAGAAATGGAATCATAAAATATATAATCTTTTGTGTGGCTTTTTTTCACTTGAAAGTGAAAGTGTTTGCCCATCAGTCATGTCTGACTCTTTGTGACCCCATGGACTATAGCCCACCAGGCTCCCCTGTCATAGGATTCTCCAGGCAAGAATACTGGAGTGAGTTGCCATTCCCTTCTCCCGGGGATCTTCCCAACCCAGGCATCGAACCCAGGTCTCCTGCATTGCAGGCAGATTCTTTACTATCCGAGCCACCAGGGAAGAGGCACCTTTTTTTTCACTTAGCATAATGTTATTTCAAGTTTCATCCATGTTGTAGCATGTATCAGTACTTCATTTCTTTTCACGGCTGAGTAATATTCCATTAATATATATATCACATATTAATATACGTTTGGGCTGCTTCTACATTTTAGTTATTGTAAGAGTACTTCTGTAAACAGGTGTCCATTTGAGCTGCTTAACAAAATATCACAGACTGGATAGCTTATAACAACAGAAATTTATTGCCCTTAGTGCTGGAGGTCTGGGATCAGGGTGCCAGCATGGTTGGGTGAGCACCCTTTTTTGTGTCATAGACTTCTTGTTATATCCTCACATGGTAGAAGGGGCTAGGGAGCTCTTTGGAATTTCTTTTATAAGAACACTAATCTCATTCATGAGGGCTCCACCCTCATCTCCTAAAGGTCCCACCTTCTAACATCATTACATTGGGTGTTGGGATTCCAACATGTGATTTTGGGAAACATAAATAGTCAGGCCATACCAGGCCAAACAAATGTGTACCTGGACTTGTTTGAACACGTATTTTCAGTTCTTTTGAGAATATACATAGGAGTAGAATTATTGGGTCATTTGATAATTCTATGTTTAATTTTTTCTGGAACCATCAAACTGTTTTCCAAAGGGGCTGAACCATTTTACATTCCCACCAGCAATGTAGAAGGTTCCAGATGGTTCACAGCCTTGTTAACATTTGTTATTTCTGTGTTTTTTTTTTAATTTTTATTATAGCTACGCTAATCGGTATGCAGTGGTACTTCATTGTGCTTTTGATCTACATTTTTTTAATGATAGTATCTTTTTGTATGCTTGTTGACCATTTGTATATCTTCATAGGAGAAATGAGAAATGCCTATTCAAACCCTTTACCTCCTTTTAACTGAGTTGTTTTGTTGTTTTCATTGTTGAGCTGGCATACTAATTTTTGAGCCATGCGCTCCAGCTGTTTCATGGTGCAAATCCAACACTCACAGTAGTCTTAAATGTGGAGTGTGGGCAGGGAGAAGAGAAAGCAAAGAGCCCAGGAGAGGTGGGACTTGGCGTGTAGCTGAAAGGGTGCTGATACACAGCTTTATCTTCCTCAATGACTTGTAAGTCTGATAACTCAGAAGAGGAAGTGATAGCTTTGGCATGGCACTTAGATGGAGATCCCTTTCTAGAATCTGTGACTTCTACTTTCTTCTCACTGCTACTGTATAGCTCAATAATAAAGGGCTACCATTTTTTTTAGTGTACTTCACACACATTATCTGAAACTTCATAGCCATGCCCCGTTGGTGTAATTATCCTAATTTTACAGATTACAAGCAATGAGGCTTGGGGAGATTGACTAACTGGTTCAAGATCACATCTTGAAGGAGGTTGAATGAGTAGGGATTCCATTCTCAAAGATACATGCCCTCTCCCATTACTCCATGAATGAGTTATCACTTGCTTGTATTATTGTTTTAGTTTCCCAACCTTTTTCCATTTCTTTAGTATTACTTTCCTCAATTGAGTCTCCATACTGCTGACACTGGGGTTTTTTCCTAAAATGTAATTCTAAATTTTCTAAAATGCAATTCTTGTCATGCTGTGCTGTGCTATCCTTAGTCGCTCAGTCGTGTTTGCAAATCAGTCTTTGTGACCCCATGAACTGTAGTACTCCAGGCATGTCTGTCCGTGGGGATTCTCCAGGCAAGAATACTAGAGTGGGTTGCCATGCCCTCCTCCAGGGGATCTTCCCAGCCCAGGGATCAAACCCAGGTCTCCTTCATTGCCAGTGATTCTTTACCAGCTGAGCCACCAGGGAAGCCCAAGAGTACTGGAGTGGGTAGCCTATCACTTCTCCTGGGGATCTTGCCAACCCAGGAATTGAACCAGGGTCTCCTGCATTGCAGGCGGATTCTTTACCAGTTGAGCTACCAAGGAAGCCCAATTCTTATCATGCCACATGCTTAATGTCTTTTAATGGCTTGTCATTCTTCAAGATCCCTGTCTTACTTTCAAGTTACCATCTCTTGCTTTCCTCATCTGTACCCTACCTTATAGTCATGTCAAATTACTCCCAATTTCTGTAATGTGTCAAGCTGTTTCATAATTTTGTGCTCAAAAGAGAGTTGTTTCTTTCTGGAATATTTTAAAGACTCCCCTTGCCTCCAGTACCACCTTATGAACTTTTCCCTATGCTGTAAAATGCACAAATATTGGCAAATGAGGTGGTCAGGGGAAAGAGAGCAAGCTGTCATTATTTACATACCTCACCTTGACTACCTGGAGTAGCCAAGAGAATCAACTGGAAAACTAACAAGGCAGCTTAGTAGTCAGAGACAAGATTAAAAAAACAAAACAAAACAATAGATCTCCCAATCTCTAGCAGAAACCAGTTAGAAAATGTAATGGCAAAAAGGATCCAATTCACTGAAGCAGAAAAAATTATAAAATACCTAGAAACAGACTTAATAAAAATATGTAAATTCACATTTTAAAAAAGTTCTAAACTGTTACTGAAGGATAGAAAAATAACACCTGAATCCATGAAAATACACTCCATGTTTCTACACAGAAAGTTTAAGGTGGTGGTTATGAGTCTGAGGTCTGGTTTGAATGCCATCTCCACCAGTTCTTTCCTGGTCAAATCAGGAGAGTTGCCTCACTCTTTTAAGGCTTAACTTCCGTGTTTGTAAAAGGTGAGTAATAATATTAGTTAGCTCATGTATCAAGTATGAGCATCAAGTAAAACAATCTGACTAAATTAAATGATCTGTTTAGAGCATTCAGCCCAGTGCCAGGCACATAGTAAATACTTAATAGATTATCTGTTATACTAAAGATGCCAATTATCTTTAAGATACTCTGTGCATTTAATTCAAGTCCAGTTGGGCATTTGTTTCTGTGTATGATTTGCAGTTTTATTGAGAGCTAATCTTTAGAGGGTATTTTTTGTTTATTTTCTTTTGTATTTTTGGAGTCATGTGTCTTCTGAATTGTGGATAAGTCTCGACAGAGGTGTTTTGGCTTTGCATTTGCTTTTGCTGGCTTTTGCTTTTGCTGGAGAGACATATATATGTCTCTTTCCCTCCCCTTTTTCATTCTTTCTTTTGTTCTTTTCGTCCTCTTTCTTCCTTCTTTCCTGTTTGAAGTTCATGAAGATATTCTCCTATATGTCAAATCCTATAGGTTTTATTGTTTTACCTTTCAGACTTACATTTATAATTCCTCTGGAAAAAGATGGGGTTATAGTGGAAGTTAAGTTTTATTTGTTTTTTTTTTCTATGAAGATTGACCCAATTGACCCAGAACTATTTCTTGAGAAGGCTGTTCTTTCTCCACTGCTCTATAATGTTGTCTTGATCGTATACCAATGAATCTCTTCTGGACTCTCTGTTCCACTGAAAAATTTGCTATCCTTATGCCAATTCCATACTGTCTTAATGCTAAGTCCTGATATCTGGTAGAGTAAGTCTTCCCACCTTCATCTTCAAGACTGTTTTGGGTATTTCTGACTTTTTCCTTTCCATACAATCTTAGAATCAGCTTGTTAGTTTCCACATTAAAAAAAAAGCTGCTGAGATTGTGAACTGGAATTGCACAGAGTCTCTAGATCAATTGGAGGAAAATTGACGTCTTTACAACATTAAATTTTCTAGTCCTTGAACATGGTACACTCCCATATTAATTTATATCTTCTTTATATTCGTCCAGTAATGTTTTACAGTTTTCCATGTGGAAGTTTTTATGCTAATTTTTTGCCTTGGGGTTCCTACACACCTTGGTGCAGGCATGAAGTTTCAACTTAACAAGGTGATATGTTTTTTTTTGAAGAGAGGTCTTGGGCTATGGTGAACTTACCCATGACTACTCTGGAGTTGTAGACTATGTGTTTCAGATACTTTTTCATTGACAACCATTTGATAATCACAGCTCTTGTAGGAGCTCTGTTCTTATAGGACTGAGGTCTTATCTTTTACTCCTGCTTGCATGAAAACCTCAGGCCTCTGACACCTGGGTGTCTACCTCTAACCAAGACTGACATTTCCATTCTGGCTTTGCAAACTTTCTGTGTTTCTGGCACCTTTGAGTTTCTTCACCTTTTGAGCTTAGCTATGTATTGAAAACATTATTACTATTATTATTTTGCTTTTAAAAGAAAGTATGTTATGTCTGCTCCCTATCCTTGCCTGCTCCACCCACCCTACCACTAGGTCCCAATCCCAGGTTCTGTTGAACTTGGGGTTCAACAAGTTCAGGTCCCAGGTCGTTTGAACTTCCATGTTCCCCAATGTGGTGGCCCTTTCTCTCTATGCCTTCTGTTTTGATCACAGTTGGCTAAGAAGTTCTAATGTTTAGAGTCAGAGAAGGAGCTTTCAATCAGGCTTACAAGCCATACTTCTGGAAGCCTTCTGCAATACTACTTGCAACCATGAAAAAGGTCCATCAATAGAATAGTTAAGTAAGTGAATGAGGGAGAGCTAAATATGAAAGTATGGAAAGGTTTTCAAGTCACATTACTAAATAAAAAAAATGTTCACAATAATATACATAGTGTAAAGTAATTTATGTAAGTATAATTCAAAGCAACTCTCCCTTTAAAATATTTTACAGCAATAGATTTGGAAGGCTACACACAAAACTGTTCATAGTAGCTACTTCTAACATGAGACTGAGGTGGAGGGTAGATGGAGAAAGGAGTCTCTCATGGAGTTTTTCATCTTCTTTTGTATTATGTGATTTGTTTGATTTCTTATTTGAGCACAAGTAATACAATTTCTTTTTAAAAAAGATTATTTATTTGTTTGCTTCAGCTCTTTGTTGCAGTGTGTGGGTTTCTCTTTAGTTGCAGCTCGGGCTTAGTTACCTCAAGATATGTGGAATCTTAGTTCTCCAACCAGAGACTGAGCCTATTTCCACTGAATGGCAAGGCAGATTCTAAACCACAGGACTACCAGGGAAGTCCTCACAATTTCTATTACTTGTATAATTTAACAGTCAACCATTTCACTTTTCCCAGCTCAGGCCCCAAGCCCTTGATGGCCTTCACAGCCTTGCCTTCTCCTCACTTGCTCGTCCATCATCTGTGCTCCAGTCACCTGGCTGTCCCTCTGTCCCCTGAGAGTGCTATTCTCCTTGTCACCTAGGGCCTTTGCCTTTCGCATTCTTTCAGCAGTGTTCTTCCCTCACCTCTTTGCCTAGGTCACTATGGCTCCTCCTTTGGTGGCTCTCAGTTTCTACAACATGTCCTCAGTGCAGCCCTCCCTGGACTTCAGACCAGGTAATATTTCCTGTTCTATGCTACCCTACTAAAATTATCTTCTACAACATTTACTACGAGTTTAATGAAATAATTGATTTTGAGAGTCATTGTATAATGCTGAACAACTCCAGTAGAACATAAGCTTCATCCTGTCAGGGACCAGGGCTATCTCATTTGCTGATTAATTCCCAGGGCCTAACAGAGCTCCTTGTACATAGTAGGACCTTGAAACACACTTTTTGAAGGAATCAACAAGTAAGTGAATGAGATTTTTTGGAAATCTTGAGCATAGTTTCTGATTCCTTTCAATCCTTTCATGAAAACTTAGGGATCTGAGGCTCTCATGTTGGAAATATTAATTCCTTTTCTGTTCCTTTTTAGGACTGGTTTGTCTATTGCAGGTAATGTTGCTCTGTAGTCCTCTATACTTGGAGTGCATTTTGGGAATCTCCATAAAATGCCTCTTCTAGAATTTCCAGTGCCTCTAAGTCTGTGAAGGTACTCTGCCCATGAACAAAGGAGGGACCTAAGAGACCTCTAACAATAGGAGAGGTACTTACTTCCTGGGCCGAGTGCTGCCCAAGAGACTATCTCCCTATCTCCAGGAACTACTTCCTCTATGCTTGTCTCCTGGCTCCCACGACATCTTGTCGGCTCCCATCCGACATCCTCAACTTCAGATGCAAGCTAGTCTCTTGCTGTCTCACTAGAGTTTCTCTGTTGGACAATTTCCTGTCCATGGATCCTTATGAAAGTATGCTGAAATTTCACTCCTAGTGTCATCAAGAGTGAAATGAACTAAATTGAACTCTAGAGAATGTGCTTTAATACGTAAGAGCATAGCCAAGTAATTGCTGTATTGAGCAAAGGAGGAAATCAGTCACCATAAAACTCATGCTATAGGACAACTCATTTCCAAGTGAGATCATAATGGGAGTCGTCTAAACAGAATTAAACTTTTATGATTTTTTTAAAGGACCATCAGACTATGATAAACATTTCATTTCACTTAACTAAAAGGTCAGAATTTTTTGATGTTCCAGTTATAGGGGCAATATGTTTTGCATATGTTCATCAGAACTTAATGGATGACTTCTGTTATAAAAAAGTTTCAGCCATGTTGAAACTCCTGATGGATGATCCCGAGTGGAAAACTCTTTTTGCTGCTCACCCTATAATTGGATGTTATGGCTATCCACACAGTTCTTTCTAAAGATTTCTGAAAAGGAGAGGCCACTAGCTTGGATGTTTCGTTTATTGCTTGTCAGAGGGCAATTTTTTAATGAATATCACCCTATAAGAAGCAGAACTCTTCCATTCTCAGAGAAAAGTGATGATAATTGGACTTTACATATGTTTCCCTTTTTGAGACACCACAGAATTTGTTTATGACTATCTTTAGCATGAACAGGAAACTTACAATGAAACTCAAATGGAGGGGAATAAAGTTAAAATGTTATAAAACTCATGGAAAATCTGTTCTAAATGATCCAGTGGCTTTAAAAAGTCCATTTTAAAAACATGAGAATGATGCAGCATAGTTGTTTTGTTCAGTAGCAGGGAGGGGCATTGCTGTGCCAACCACACTTTCTGGTCCTATGGCCAGCTGCTCATTTTTTGTCAGAAAAACAGCTGGGTGGGACCACAGCTAGTCTCTGGCTGTGGGGAGTTTTTCTTCTGTGAGCAACTGACAAGTTTGTATTAAAGGATACGCCAGGAATTTTGGCTCCTTAGCAGCACCCTAACCCTAACCTTAACCTCAAAACTAAATTTGGTTTCTAAACAAGACCGTTTATATGAGTAATCTGAGGAGACAGCATTCCAGGGTGTTCACATCACCCCTTAAGAGGTCATCAAGCATTCTTCACCACTCTTAGTTCCTCTACTGGTCAGATCTGCACCATAGGGGACGCTTATCCATTGGGATAAGCCAGGGTATGCTGCTGCAACAAAAAAGCCCAAAGTCAGCTGGCATTGTTTTAGGTTTTGCTGGTGGATGATGAAAAAATGTTTTCCTAGGCAGGAGGTCTGTTTCTCTTTCCCTCTGATCTGGAGACAGACAATGGTGGAGATGGTGGTTGCTCCATATACCTGGTTCCTGGAGTGAGGAGATGAACAGTATGGCCCCCCTGACATACACTGCAGATAAGTTTCTGTTACTATCCATTACCAAGAGTTAGTGACATCACTGACTGATACCACATCACTTGCAGTATTACAGATGAATAGATGCACACTCATGCAGGTGAAACAGATGGCTTAGGACTCTAGTCAAGGGCTGGGGAAACCATGTCTGAGCTCTGTTAACATGGCAGGCTGATTCATTTGTGTCTGACAGAGTCATGAAAAGTCACTGATTTTTCCATCAGCTACTGAGTCTTCAGTCTGATGAGGTCATTCTGATCCCACGTGACCCTCAGAGTGAACTTGATCTTTTGCAGAAGGAGCAAAATAACATTTGGGGGGGGGTTTCAGCATTACGGGTAGGGTGAAAAACCGTCCCCATTTGCCTGGGACTGGGAGATTTCTTAGAACACGGGCCTATCAGTGGTAAAACCAGGCAAGTTCCAGGCTAACTGGGATGAGTAGGTCACTCTAATTACTGAGGTGATATCTCCTAGCAACAATTAAGATTCATGCAGGATAGACTCCCACTGTACGTTGCAATTTTTTTCCATCATAATATTTATTACATTGTGTTGTAAATGACCTAGATGTGCAGTATCTATCTGCCCACCAAACTCTGGGCTCCCAAGACCAAGGACTGTTTCTTTTCCACTTTATATTCCCAATATCTTGGATGGTGCCTGCCACTTCAAAAGAGCACAATAAATATTTATTGAATGGATGAATGGATGCTGTTTCTCTGTTATTTTTTATTCCCAAAACTCTTATGTTGTGATTGGCTTTTTCTCCTTTGAAGATCAGTTCTGCCTAGATACTAATTTAACTACAAAGCAGGGCAAGACTCTTCCGTGACTGCAGCTACAAGCTTGCGTAAAGCTTTCAGTGTGACCCATAATGTGAAATTACATAAACTCAGCACTGAACTTCAGGATAAACTGATTCCTTATTAGACTGACTGAATAATTGAATCTCCTTATTTGGTATTTGTTTAAAGACATGGGACAAATGGTGAATATTTGAAGCTGTGGAAACAGATGTTAAAAATTCAGTCTAGCTGTTTCTGGTAACTGGGACTATTGTGACTGAAGACCCAAGCTTCCAGGTTTGTCCCCAACTTTGGGAATGCAGAACAGCATGCCCCCCGCCAAATGCCCTCCAAACCAGAGGCAGGAGGAAAGTCTCCTTGGGCACGCCTCCTGATGGACTACGTTCATGCCCAGTTAAGGGCAGCAAATAGTAGACTGAGAAACTTGGTCTGGAGAACTACAGCCAGGTCTCTTCCAGTTGATTATTTTCATAACAGGCCTTAGAGATGTACTGAGAAAGAGTTTGATTGTCCTTGACTTACAGACTAAATCCTCAGACATTTTTGTTTTCATTAATCACCCATGATGAGTGACTCCTAAGTGACTAAACTTTCCTTTTCTTTTTTGACTGTGCTGGGTCTTTGTTGTGTTGCCTGGGGTTCTTTTGTTGCTGTGTGCAGGCTTTCTCTAGGTGCAGAGAGTGAGGCTACTCTTGTGGAGCACGGGATCTGGAGTATCACGGCTTCAGAAGTTGCAGCTCACTGGCTCTGTCTAGAGCATGGGCTCTCTAGTTGTGGCACACAGGCTTAGTTGCCCCGTGGCATGTGGGATCTTAGTTCTCAGAACAGGAACCAAACCCATGTCCCCTGCATTGGCAGGCGAATTCTTAACCACTGAACCACCAGGGAAATCTTGACTAAGCTTTTCTGAGAAGTGATTTAAATTCTAGAAGGAGGTCCTGTGGAGTATTGGGAAGATCACTGAATTTGTATTAAGAGGACCTAAAAAACATATAGCAAAGGAGAAAAGGAAAGATATTCCCATCTGAATGCAGAGTTCCAAAGAATAGCAAGGAGAGATAAGAAAGCCTTCCTCAGCGATCAATGCAAAGAAATAGAGGAAAACAACAGAATGGGAAAGACTAGAGATCTCTTCAAGAAAATTAGAGATACCAAGGGAACTTTTCATGCAATGATGGGCTTGATAAAGGACAGAAATGGTATGGACCTAACAGAAGCAGAAGATATTAAGAAGAGGTGGCAAGAATACACAGAATTACTGTACAAAAAAGATCTTCACGACCCAGATAATCACGATGATGTGATCACTCACCTAGAGCCAGACATCCTGGAATGTGAAGTCAAGTGGGCCTTAGAAAGCGTCACTATGAACAAAGCTAGTGGAGGTGATGGAATTCCAGTTGAGCTATTTCAAATCCTCAAGGGTGATGCTGTGAAAGTGCTGTACTCGATATGCCAGCAAATCTGGAAAACTCAGCAGTGGCCACAGGACTGGAAAAGGTCAGTTTTCATTCCAATCCCAAAGAAAGGCAATGCCAAAGAATGCTCAAACTCTGCACAATTGCACTCATCTCACGCGCTAGTAAAGTAATGCTCAAAATTCTCCAAGCCAGGCTTCAGCAATACGTGAACTGTGAACTTCCAGATGTTCAAGCTGGATTTAGAAAAGGCAGAGGAACCAGAGATCAAATTGCCAACATCCGCTGGATCATCGAAAAAGCAAGAGAGTCCCAGAAAAACATCTATTTCTGGTTTATTGACTATGCCAAAGCCTTTGAGTGTGTGGATCACAATAAACTGTGGAAAATTCTGAAAGAGATGGGAATACCAGGTACCATCTGACCTGTCTCTTGAGAAACCTGTATGCAGGTCAGGAAGCAACAGTTAGAACTGGACATGGAACAACAGACTGGTTCCAAATAGGAAAAGGAGTACGTCAAGGCTGTATATTGTCAACCTGCTTATTTAACTTATATGCAGAGTACATCATGAGAAATGCTGGGCTGGAAGAAACACAAGCTGGAATCAAGATTTTCCGGGAGAACTATCAATAACCTCAGATATGCAGATGACACCACCCTTATGGCAGAAAGTGAAGAAGAACTAAAGAGCCTCTTGATGAAAGTGAAAGAGGAGAGTGAAAAAGTTGGCTTAAAGCTCAATGTTCAGAAAACTAAGATCATGGCATCTGGTCCCATCGCTTCATGGGAAGTAGATGGGGAAACAGTGGAAACAGTGTCAGACTTTATTTTTTTGGGCTCCAAAATCACTGCTGATGGTGATTGCAGCCATGAAATTAAAAGACACTTACTCCTTGGAAGGAAGGTTATGACCAACCTAGATAGCATATTTAAAAGCAGAGACATTGCCAACAAAGGTCTGTCTAGTCAAGGCTATGGTTTTTCCAGTGGTCATGTATGGATGTGAGAGTTGGATGGTGAAGAAAGCTGAGCGCTGCAGAATTGATGCTTTTAAACTGTGGTGTTGGATAAGACTCTTGAGAGTCCCTTGGACTGCAAGGAGATCCAACCAGTCCATCCTAAAGGAGATCAGTCCTGGGTGTTCATTGGAAGGACTGATGTTGAAGATGAAACTCCAATACTTTGGCCACCTTGTGTGAAGAGTTGACTCATTGGAAAAGACCCTAATGCTGGGAAGGATTGGGGGCAGGAGGAGAAGGGGACAACAGAGGATGAGATGGTTGGATGGCATCACCAACTCAATGGACATGGGTTTGGGTAAACTCTGGGAGTTGGTGATGGGCAGGGAGGCCTGGCATGCTGTGATTCATGGGGTCGCAAAGAGTCGGACACGACTGAGCGACTGAACTGAACTGAACTGAAAAAACATATCCTTAGTTTCTTCATCTGTAAAATGTGTTTAATAATATCTACCTTTCTTCTCACTTTATGAGATAGCTTGTGGGGTCAAAAGAGGTAAAGCTAGTGAAAACAGTCTGAAGATTTTAAAATGCAGAATGAATATAAGATATATATTTTCTATCTCTTATGAATTCACCTGATTCTTCTATAACAAAACTTATCTAAACTTGCCTCTGCTTTAACATTTCCTTTTGTAAGTCAAGTATACTTCAATAAAAAACAAGGAGGGGGGAAACCCTTCCTTTTATTTATTTTTCTCATCACACAAAGGTAATTATCTGTGCCTTGTAAGTGTGTTTTCTTTATGATAGAGGAAGACACAGGTACCGTGATCTTGTATATGTATGTACTAGTTCATGTCCAAGATCATGCAGCTAAATGTTCAGTTTAAACACAAGTGTGTCTATTTCACTGCCCATGAAATTTCTATCACATTGTATTACCTTCCAATTTTAAAGGGTTTCCCACCATTTTTTAAAATATCATGGCTTTGGTATACAAGTTCATTTGGGGCTTTATCACATTATTTTCTAGATTTTGATTATATTTCTTCATCGTTTGTCACTCCAGACTGAAATATCCTACTGCTTATTCTGGCAGTCCTTTCCTTTTCCTTGCTTTTATTTGGACCTGTCTTGAGATATAACAGCTAAAGCTGCATGTAACATTCCAGGTACAGGCCCTCCTGAGTTGGGTACCAGGGCAGGAGAATGTTTCCAGGTGTATTGCCAATGCTTATTATGGAACTCAGGTTATCATGAGCTGTTTTGGCTGAAGTAGGGCAGTTCCAATGGAACATCCTCCAGCTACAGCCAGCAGCCATGTGGCCAGGCATTAGGGAACATGATGTCTTAAGGTCTCTGAAATTCTTTCATTTATTTATTCAACAGGTTTTCTAAAAAGTACGGATCCAATGCCAATCTCTGGTCTATTTGCTGTGGGTAGGGTAGAGAATAAAACACCCCAAGTCCCTGTCTTCATGGACCAAATCCAGAGGTGTGGAGAGACAGCTGACAGATACAGAAATGTAATGTCAGATGATAAGCACTATGTAGAAGAATAAAGTTGAGTGAGAGGAAAAGGGGAAGACTAGGCAGAGGGCTTCGCTTTTGACATGGAATTGTCAGTGACATCACTGATAAGGTGACATTTGAACAGAAACTTGAAGGCAATAAAGGTTACCTCAAGGAAGAACAGTCCAGGCAGAGAGAAAGTACAAAGGTCACAGGGAAGTTTTGTGCCATGTTTGAGGTATGCTGGTACAGTTGGAGCTAAGTGGAGGGAACTGAGGAGATGAGATAAGTTCAGAGCTTCAAGGTCAAGGAAGGGCAGATCATGCATGGTCTTATAAGTTTTGGTGAAGGACTTAGGATTTTATTATAAGCAAAGAACTGATCTGATTGGACTTATTTTAAGATGCTCATTCTGTGTACCCTGAGGAGAATGAACTATGGGAAAGGAATGAGGCCAGTTAGCCAGCTATTGTAATAATCCAGATGAGGGGTTACAATGGCTTGGTTCAGAGTGATGGCAGAGGTAAGGGCCAGATGTCACTGAATCCTGGGAATAGACTGGATATGAGAGAAAGAGGAATTACAGATGACTCCAATGTTTTCAGCTTTACAGTTCAGTTCAGTCGCTCAGTCGTGTCCGACTCTTTGCGACCCCATGAACCGAAGCACGCCAGGCCTCTCTGTCCATCACCAACTCCCAGAGTCCACTCAAACCCATGTCCATTGAGTTGGTGATGCCATCCAGCCATCTCATCCTCTATCGTCCCCTTCTCCTCCTGCCCTCAATTTTTCCCAGCATCAGGGTCTTTTCAAATGAGTCGGTTCTTCACATCAGGTGGCCAAAATATTGGAGTTTCAGCTTCAACATCAGTCCTTCCAATGAATATTCAGGACTGATTTCTTTTATGATTGACTAGATGTATCTCCTTGCAGTCCAAGGGACTCTCAAGAGTCTTCTCCAACACCACAGTTCAAAAGCATCAATTTTTCTGTGCTCAGCTTTCTTTATAGTCCAACTCTCACATCCATACATGACTACTGGAAAAACCATAGCTTTGACTAGACAGACCTTTGCTGGCAAAGTAATGTCTCTGCTTTTTAATATTCTGTCTACATTGGTCATAACTTTCTTTCCAAGGAATAAGCGTCTTTTAATTTCATGGCTGCAGTCACCATCTGCAGTGATTTTGGAGCCCCCCCAAAAAAGTCTGACACTGTTTCCCCTGTTTCCCCATCTATTTCCCATGAAGTGATGGGACAAGATGCCATGATCTTAGTTTTCTGAACGTTGAGCTTTAAGCCAACTTTTTCACTCTCCTCTTTCACTTTCATCAAGAGGCTCTTTAGTTCTTCTTCACTTTCTGCCATAAGGGTGGTGTCATCTGCATATCTGAGGTTATTTATATTTCTCCCGGCAATCTTGATTCCAGCTTGTGTTTCTTCCAGCCCAGCGTTTCTCATGATGTACTCTGCATATAAGTTAAATAAGCAGGTTGACAATATACAGCCTTGACGTACTCCTTTTCCTATTTGGAACCAGGCTGTTGTTCCATGTCCAGTTCTAACTGTTTTCAGCTTGCTGCTGCTGCTGCTGGTAAGTCGCTTCAGTTGTGTCCGACTCTGTGCAACCCCATAGACGGCACCCCACCAGGCTCCCCCATCCCTGGGATTCTTCAGGCAAGAACACTGGAGTGGGTTGCCATTTCCTTCTCCAATGCATGAAAGTGAAAAGTGAAAGTGAAGTCGCTCAGTCGTGTCCGACTCTTAGCGACCCCGTGGACTGCAGCCTACCAGGCTCCTCCGTCCGTGGGATTTTCCAGGCAAGAGTACTGGTGTGGGGAGCCATTTTTCAGCTTGAGAAACTGCAAAAATTGGATGAATGAAGTTGCCTTTTATTGAGAGGAGGAATACTATGGGAGGCATGTTTTGTGTGTGTGTGTATGTTTGTAGGTGGTAGTAGGGACTTAGGAAATCTATTTTGTGTATTTTAAGTCTGAGATACTTCCAAGGAAGAATTTCAAGGAGGCAGCTAGACATGAGTATGAAGTGTTTGAAGGAGAGGTTTGGGGTGGCTTTAGAAGTTTGAGGCTAAATGAGATCACCTAGACAGACAGATAATTCAATGAGAAAGAGGCCAGAGCACGGAAACTTGGAGGACTCCAAGATGCCAGATAGAGTCTGGGGAGATAGATGGAACCAGTAAAGACAAGCAGTCACTTAAAAGCTATTCTGGCGGCTGTGTAGCAGCAGCTACTGTAAATACTGGGCTTATATATTAGAGATCTACTCCAGGGTGGGGGAGGGGCATCAGGGAAGATTTATGCTTGTGCATGTGGCTGCTACACAGGATCATTGTGATAAAGCACACACACAAGAGCCCTTTCTTATCATTACCAGATCTGTAGGAGATTGGCCAGTCACTGCCAAAAATCAGGATGAATTAGTTTATATCAGGGGAATTTGCTTAACTGAATTGAATCAAAAAGATCATATATTCCTGGTGAGTGAGTGAAAGTCACTCAGTCGTGTCCAACTCTTGGTGACCCCATGGAATATACAGTCCATGGAATTCTCCAGGCCAGAATACTGGAGTGTGTTGCCATTCCCTTCTCCACGGGATCTTCCCAACCCAGGGAATGAACCTGGCTCTCCTGCATTGCAGGCAAATTCTTTACTGTCTGAGTCTATATAATACACATAAATAAAGTTTTGGCTTTGGAACTCTTTTTTTTCTGATTGCAATTGGTATTTCATTTTCTAATATAGGTCACCCCATAAAAAGCTTGTTTACCCCATGATGGATCTCAGGTGTGGATCTAATTATTCAATTTTCAGTTCTCAAGCATGTGAATAGTTTTCTTCAGTTGCAATTCTGGACAGCAGCAACTGCTTCATCTGATAGACAATCAAAGCCATCTGTGCAAAATGGGTGAAACACCAGTAGATTAAAAAAAAAAAAATTCTGCTTTCATCCTATGGACTCTTGCATCCCTGCCCCCAACGCTGTCATCATCCTGTCCCTAATCTGGCCACCTAGGAGTTCAGAAGGAGAGGTAGAGTCAGAGAACAAAGGTATCAAATTCTTGGTTAAGCTGGAAAAGTCTTGATCCCTGTATTAAGATTTAAAAGAATAGTAGCAGAGATAAGGCTTCTTTAGGCTGGGTCACAGAAGGGAGAATTGGAGAGGGAGTGGGAGGGGGTGGTGCTAGGACACTAATGAGATGCTGAGAAGTGGCCATAACTTGCACTCCTACTTCATTATTTCCAAAGATGCGAAGGGTAGGGGTACAATGTTGTGAATTACCAAACCTCACATGTATTCAAACCTTATGCTCTAAGTCCTAGAAAGAGCTCATTGTTTCCTCTGACTTAATTTCAGAGAAGGAATGCTGGGTCGGGTCTGTCACCAGTGAGACCACCAGGGATGTCCAGCTGAGGAGTGGTGCTAGGGGGAGAGTGTTAGCCTTGGTGGAAGAAGCACAGTGGCTTTGAGCCTTCTCTGTGGAGCACTAGCATCCTTTAGATGAATACTCTTCTCTCCACATGGCAGGGCAGTAGAATGGGCTTGTTGCCCTTGACAGTGCTAGCAGGGCCTCTTTTCGATTGTGATCATCTTCATTCTTTCATATGCTCTCTCGGAGAGCTTTCTTTGTGCCACAAATGTAGATTTAATATCTGCTTCTTTGTCTTCCAGTGCTATCTCTGTTATAGCATTTACTTTACTGCACTGTATCTACTTATCTGTCTCCCCTACTAGATTATGAGCTTTTTGAGAACAGAGACCAAGTTACAATTGTCTTTATATTTTCTAACAGCCAGGATAGTGCCTGGGTCATGGTAGGTAATCAATAATGACTTGTTATATTATAAAGGAAAACAGATGGGTTCACTTTATGCCATGAGTGTTCTGTTACCTGGTGTGAGTAACTGGAGTAAGTAAAGGAGAGTGACTTGGGTAAGAAATAAAACACTTTCTGCTCAACGGATATTAAATAACAATAATTAACCACCTACATCATATCTTCTCATCTTCATTTCCTTTCCTTCAAATAACAGATTGAAGCCTCTTTTCTCTGGAAAGTCTTTGCTGATTATCCTTTTTATAATCTTTCAGTCAGTCTCCTCCTTCCTATAGCATTTCCTGTTATCATTTTGTAGCTATAAATATATATTCCTAGATTTTTGGGGGGCTCTAAAATCACTGCGGATGGTAACTGCAGCCATGAAATCAGAAGATGATTGCTTTTTGTCAGGAAAGCCATGACAAACCTAGACAGTGTATTGAAAAGCAGAGACATTACTCTGCTGACAAAGGTCCATATAGTCAAGGCTATGGTCTTCCCAGTGGGTACTTACAGTCATGAAAGCTGGACTGAAAAGAAGGCAGAGAGCTGAAGAATTGATGCCTTCAAACTGTGGTGCTGGAAAAGACTCCTGAAAGTCCCTTGGATTGTAAGGAGATAAATTTAGTCAAACTTAAGGGAAAACAACCCTGAATACTCCTTGGAAGGACTGATGCTGAAGCTCCAGTATTTTGGTCATCTGATACGAACAGCTGACTCATTGGAAAAGTCCCCAGTGCTGGGAAAGACTGAGGGTAGAGGGAGAAGAGGGCATCAGAGGATGCGATGGCTGGATGGCATCACTGATGCAATGGACATGAACTTGGGAAAACTTTGGGAGATAGTGAGGGACAGAGAGGCCTGGCGTGTTGGCAGTCCATGGAGTTGCAAAGAGTCGGACATGACTGGGTGACTGAACAACAACAAAGACTTAGAATCAAATAAAATATAATCATGATCAATAACATGTCAACAAGATAAAACTGCAGCTATAATTGTCTCAAATAATTTAACATGCCCCAAGTCCTATAAAACTGTCATAAATGCACATTGATTATCCAAGAATATCTGGATTATGTAAAATCTATGCAAAAACATAAAATCTGCTCTATTATGAAAAATTTCCCCAAACTAATATACACATTAAAATGAATATTTTCAACACATTTGTTCTGCTTTTAACTTATAAATGGAATATTGGAGGATTATTTAGATAGTTTAGAAGTCTTTTAATACAAGTAGCGGCTCCCCTGGTGGCTCAGATGGTAAAGTATCCACCTGCAATGCAGGAGACCTGTGTTCAGTGTCTGGGTTGGGAAAATCCCCTGGAGAAGGGAATGGCTACCCTCTCCAGTATTCTTGCCTGGAGAATCCTCTGGACAGAGGAGCCTGGTGGGCCACAGTCCATGGGGTCACAGTATCAGATATGACTGAGCAACTAAGCACAGTACAAGTCAGCAAGTTAGAAGTTAGGCCTCCTTGCGCTTCATAGGTTGTCCTCTCCAAAGCAGGATCTTCCAAGTCATTCAATTGGTCCTGTAGTCACACCTGAATTAGCAGGCTCAACAAATGTTTCCTGCAGTTTCTGACAATAGTAGTGTTTCTTTTCTTCTCATAAAAACTGAGCCAATAGTCCTAACCTTCTGCCTCTCCTTTTCTTTTTCTTTGTTTAATGCTAAAGGCTGTATATTGTCACCCTGCTTATTTAACTTATATGCAGAGTACATCATGAGAAACGCTGGGCTGGAAGAAGCACAAGCTGGAATCAAGATTGCCGGGAGAAATATCAAGAACCTCAGATATGCAGATGACACAACCCTTATGGCAGAAAGTGAAGAAGAACTAAAGAGCCTCTTGATGAAAGTGAAAGAGGAGAGTGAAAAAGTTGGCTTAAAGCTCAACATTCAGAAAACTAAGATCATGGCATCTTGTCCCATCACTTCATGGGAAATAGCTGGGGAAACAGTGGAAACAGTGTCAGACTTTGTTTTTTTGGGCTCCAAAATCACTGCAGATGGTGATTGCAGCCATGAAATTAAAAGACGCTTACTCCTTCCTTGGAAGGAAAGTTATGACCAACCTAGACAGCATATTAAAAAGCAGAGACATTACTTTGCCAGCAAAGGTCTGTCTAGTCAAGGCTATGGTTTTTCCAGTAGTCATGTATGGATGGTGAGAGTTGGACGGTGAAGAAAGCTGAGCGCCAAAGAACTGATGCTTTTGAACTGTGGTGTTGGAGAAGACTCTTGAGAGTCCCTTGGACTGCAAGAAGATCCAACCAGTCCATCCTAAAGGAGATCAGTCCTGGGTGTTCATTGGAAGGACTGATGTTGAAGATGAAACTCCAATACTTTGGCCACCTCATGCGAAGAGTTGACTCATTGGAAAAGACCCTAAGGCTGGGAAGGATTGGGGGCAGGAGGAGAAGGGGATGACAGAGGATGAGATGGCTGGATGGCATCACTGACTCGATGGACATGGGTTTGGGTAGACTCCGGGAGTTGGTGATGGACAGGGAGGCCTGGCTTGCTGCTGTTTATGGGGTCGCAAAGAGTCAGACATGACTGAGCGACTGAACTAAACTAAACTAAAGGCATAGTTGTTCAGTAGAAGACCAAAGCAGAGTCAAGGGAAGACATGGAATAGCCCCAAATCATTCAAATGCCACTTGCTTCTAGAAATAAGTCTTCCTTGATTTAATATTTATTGTAAAAGCAACAAAACAATTCCTGACTGTGAGTAAACTCCAAAGGGGGAGGGGGGGAAAGACCTTTCAAAACATATATGATATGATTTCTAAGAAGTCTGGCTGTGTTTTATTTAAATTCAATAAAACAATAAAAATGTATTGAAGGCCTACTGTGTGCCAGGCCTGATGTGGGGCTCAGACGAGACTGAGATGAAAACGACACAGTTTGGCCTTCAAGGAGTCCAGGTGAGGTTGGGAGTTTAGAAAGCAGCACTTGAGCCTAGTCATGGGCACCTCCTGTAAGATGACAGTGGACTTGGGGGAGTACTCCCTGGGGCACTTTGGCCATGTGACCAATGGGCTTTTAATTGATACTGATCTACAATCAAGTTTGGTAAGAAGAAAGACCTTTAATAGAAACTGTTTAACAAGAAGTCTCTGTGTTTTTCTAGGGAGATTTGAGTATTAAAATTTGCTTCATGTTTAATTAAGAAAAATCTCATAATCCCACTGAAAACATGATTAACATGTTTGGTGAAGGCTGATATTATACGCAATGGGAATTCAATTAAGAAAATACAAGGGTGAAACAATAATGTTGAGGAAAAGGTATCCTTAGCCTTATAGTGTGAAACATATTAATATTATTCAAAGTGGAACCAAATTGCATGGCCTAGTCTGGATTTATGTCATTTAGCTATTATTTGTCTCAGCGTTTTTAGGAGACAACTAGCCCCACACTTCAGTGAAAATAATACATGCCCATGTGTGGTAGTGTTTGGGAGAAATGAGTAGCATCAGGGATAAGATTATTTCCAAATAATCTATCAAAAAACAAGACATGCAAGCAAATAATTAGTGGATGCAATTCAGATGTTGATGATTATATTGAATATTTTTTGTCTGGAAAGTGGTTGCTATGTGGCAGACTTATTCACTTTTTTGACTTATAAAATAATTCTCAAGTGACTTTTCATAAAGATGAATCCAATTAGAAACAAGACCTCGAAAGTTTTCTTTTTCTCAGGGGCTGCATAGCCCTGTTTCTGGAACCATTGGTGGTTTAGTTGCTAAGTCGTGTCTGACTCTTGTGACCCCATGGACTGTAGCCCACCAGGCTCTTCTGTCCATGGGATTGCCCAGGCAAGTGGGCTCCCATGACATCCTCCAGGGGATCTTCCTGACCCAGGAATTGAACCCAGGTCTCCTTCATTGTAGGTGGATTCTTTACCATCTGAGCCACCAGGGAAGCCCTTGGAACCATTAGTCTGAGCTTATTTTGCACATATTTTGCATAGAATGCACTTCTAAAAATAAAGTAGGACCTCAGTGGAAAATTAAGCAAAACCAAGAGTTGTCTTCACAAGCATAATGCTCTAGAAGTCAAAATAATAATAATAAAGTGCAGATAATTAAGAAGCAGGTGTGAGAGCTAGAATCCCCTCAAGTCTCCACTGTAATCCCTTCCTATCTACTCAACTGCCTGGTCTCTCCTCCCTTCAGTTTAGGCTTCACTTGGTCTCCCTAGTTGCTTGAACTAGTCAGATGTCTCCTCACCAGGTCCCCTTCAGTAGCTTCCTTTGGCACTCAGAATAAGGCCAAATTCTGTAACATGGCACACGAAACTTCTGGTTTTTGAGGTTCATCTCCCACCATTACAGCACACACCCTGTGTTCTCACCTCATTGTACCCTTCACAGAATGTGCCTTACTCATAACTTCCTGCTTTGCATATAGTATACCTTCTGCCTAGAAAGCAGTTCAACTATCACCTCTTCTGTGAGATCTTTCCCAATTACTCCATGAAAAGAAGTGGTCCTTCTCTGTGTGAAGTGATTCTTTTATAGCACTTTTCAATGGCAACCCACTCCAGTGTTCTTGCCTCAAGAGTCCCATGGACCAAGGAGCCTGGCAGGCTACAGTCCATGGTGTTGCAAGAGTCAGACATGACTTAGCCACTAAACCACCACCACCACTTTTCAAACACGTCATCGCTGTTTATCAAAATGAAACTATTCATGCCTTGATTGCCACTAAGTCCCCAAAGTTTGAGCTGGAAAAAATAGATGCCAAGTACTACCATATTTCAAAGTGAGATACTAGATGACATGTGCTGGGCTTGCAAAGAAGATGCTTTAAAACTCATTTCGTGAGCTCATTATCTACTTTCAGGATATCAAAGAGCTGCAGATCAGAGCGGGAGGGAAGTCTCCATCCAAGAGCATCGATAGTGTGTGCTGTATGGTCTCTCCCCTGGCCACCAGAGAGGAAATGGAGGAGGACTTCCCTCCCTTTGCAAATCAGGACCATTGAAGAGAAAAACAGAAATCCTATGAGATTTGAGGGAAAGGGGATAGTCACTGATTCTGTGCTGAAAATACTGAGGGCAAGAGATCAAGGCTGGAGCCACCTGCTGCTGGCAGAGCAGAGAGAGACAAGTCTTCACAGGGAATAAGCTACAATTTCAATCATGATTACTGGCAAGAGCTTGAGTATCTTATTGTCCAGAGATGGGACTCATAGGAGCAAAACAGGTTGGAGCCAGTTTTTAATGCTGCTAAAGTAGATGGCCAAAAAGAGAGCTGAGACTCTGGTAGAGGAGGTGTGATCCTGGATGGTCTGAGTCAGAGAGAGGAATCGGAGGTCGGAAGAGAGGCATTGCCCTTATCTAGGGGCTATTCAGAAGGGTTTAATGGATGTGCTCTGAGGATCCCACAAAAGTACCCCATCATAAAAAATCAGCATAGAAACCTCCAAGGTCAGAGAGTACCTCTGCCAGATCATAAGTGCTAGAGATGTGAGAAACCTCCCATTTGGTTTCTACTAGGTTGGGGAGGGGCAATTGCCCTGATCCTCTGGTAGAGGGCTGGCTGGGGGACAGAGTGCTTTCATATGGACATTCAACCAAACCTTCGGTCTTCAGGCTTCCCCTGCCCCCTGCCCCCCCCACTTACCGATCCCCACTTTCAGAGCTATCTGGAACCTCTCATTCCTAAGCCTTTCTGTGGTTTTGTAGCCCAGAGCAGCTTACTTCTATGCTTCTCCCAAAGCTGTTTCAGTTCCTTGACTTTCCAGCTCCCAATATTCTGCTGCTTTTGCTTCCTCTTTGTCCTTGTGTGTTTATGTCTTAAACAAAATCTTTTTACCTCACTTGGGCATGGGGCAGGGGATGCTGGGAGAAATCTATGACAAATACGAGTGTTCAATCCACCATGTATAATTTGAAATGTATGTAACTTTCATAATAAGAAAAAATAATTGTTGTTGTAAAAGAATTGAGTTGGAGATATAAAACATGTATGTCCATATTTATATATATATATATAAAGTTAATAATACAAAGCAATGCATTGCTGTTTTGCAAAATAAACCAGGCAGACAATGGTTCAGAGTTTTGATAAAGTATCCATTACTAGAGGCTGAGGTTATCAGAGAAGGCTCTCTGGCAGACTCTGAATAATGGGTAGAATTTGGATTCCTTAAGGGAGTAGGTCTCTATTTAATTCATTTCTTTATTAACAATCATGTATAAATCAGGATATTATCTACTGTGGTAGCCATTGCTTTGAGCCTCTCAACATACATTTTCCCTTGTTATCCTTCATTTTGATGAGATGAATTCTCACTTGGAGAGAAGGAGGTGAGCACAACAGAGAGAAGCAGAGCCTGAAGGCAGAGAACCCTGTTGATAAGACTTGAGCCTGATCCAGCTACACCTAAAGCCAGAATGTCCTGGACTTCTAAGTTGCAAGAGCCAATAAATTTCTATCCCCATTCACACCTCCCAACCTTTGTTTTCTAAGTTAGTTTTTGTTGGCTTTCAGTTACTTGCATCAGGAAGAATCCTGACTAATATGATAGGTAATGAGATGATGTTTAACTGAATTTTAGAACACCACTACTGTGGGTAGAGTTAGACCTCAATGGATAGTCTAAATTGAAATTATAACTTGCATCTTGTTTCTCATTAAGCTTATTGGTGTTAATAATTCCTATCCTTTGACTCAAGGCAGTACAGGAACAGATGAGTGTCTGCATTTTCCCTTTGGAGCTTGTTATTTTTCTCATAACAGATGAATTATTTGTAAGCAAAAATTAAAGATAAAAATCAGTTCCCATCATCTTAAAGAGAATGTGGTGAGTATATCCCTAGAGATATGAGGACTGCCGGGTAACTCATCTATACAGGGCCGCTGGAAGGCAGAGCCCACCAAGCTCCCAGAATTCATAGTTTTATGCTTGCAGATGAGAAGTTTTTGCTGCAGCAGCCAGAGCAAAGATAGCAAATCCCTAGGTGACCTGGTAAATTACTTCATAACAGCTAACTAATACCAGCTAATTAATAAATAAGTATACATTGTGGGTCTACTATTGTTTTCAGTGCTTCTTGTGTACCACCACAAACTTGATTAGCTGCTATTGTCATCCCTCCCATTTTCCAGATGAGAAAAATTAAGGCAAAAAATGGTTAAGCCTGGATAGGCAGCCTGGCAGTCTGATGCTGATGTGGCATGTTCTGAGTCACTCTGCTACACTGCTCGAGGGTATGAGTCAATTTACAAAAGCATCCTGTGTTGTAACAGCAAGTCTCAGTCTCCACTGACAAAGCAGAGGGATTGGGATGTGAGGCAAGAGACAAAAATTACCCGGATAATCAGGAAAAGGGAGAAATTCAAATTCTGCATAAAAGGCATTTCTTCATTAACTTTAATGATGGTGAATTTTTCTTGTGAGATTTTAAGTAGTCTTACTAAAGAAAAAAAGGCTTAATTACATTCCCAAATTTCCGTTACCTCTCTTTGTGATATTGTGTGTGCTTAGTTGCTCAGTTGTGTCCAACTCTTTGCAGCCTTTTGGACTGGCTCCTCTGTGGGGTTTTTCGGGCAAGAATACTGGAGTGTGTTGCCATTTTCCTCCTCCAGGGGATCTTCCTGACCCAGGGATCAAAGACAGATCTTCTGTGTCTCCTGCATTGCAGGCAGATTCTTAACCCACTGAGCCATTGGGGAAACCACTTTGTGATATTAAAAATTTTATCCACATACCTTATTATTGAGACAGACTGTTCATTACCGGCTTGCAATCTCCCCGAAACCCCTAGAATTGCATCCCCACCCCTTTTTTGCTAACAGATCCTGGTTATGTGCAGACATCATATGGTCACCCCTTGTTCTGCAGGACAGGGAAATCGTTGCCTTGGCTTATAAGGCTCTAAATGACCAGGCCCCCTTCAGTAGCTCTCTGATCTATCTCTGACCACCCTCTCCCTGGTTCACTTTGCTCTAGTTGTACTGGCCTCCCTGTTGGACCACGAATATCCCAGAACTGTCCTCCTCAGCACTGGCTATTTTCTTTTCTCAAATGCTTTACCCTTACATAGCTCCCTGCTTCTTTCAAGTCTACTCAGATATTCCCTTCTTATGAAGTCCTTGGCCACCTTTTTAAAATACATTCCCAGTCCTTCTTACTCTGCTCTAATTCTTATTTTATCCACAGCACTTATTTGTTTCTAACATGCTACTTAACTTTTAAAATTATGTTTATTTGTTGTTTCTGAATCCTTCTGGAATGTATACTTTATGAAGACAAAGATACTTGTTTATGTGTTCATTGATGTATCTCATGTGCCTAGAAAAGTGCATAGCATGTAAGAGCCACTAAATAAATATTTGTTGAGTGAATGAACAAATGAATGATTAAATACCAGGGGGTTCTGGAAAATATTTTCCTCCTGATAAGAGGAAGAAAGTAGAGACTCTTTGCTCTCCTCTGTAGCCTATTTTCTGCCTTTGAGACCCATTGCATGAGGATATGATGTTTGAGCTGCTAGAGCTTTCTCACGACTGAGGAAGAACCTAAGAGAACTACAGCTCTGCCCCTGAGCTCTGCCTGTGCTCAGGTACTGAACCAACATGAGCCAAGAAAGGTCTCCAGATTTCTTGCTTGTGAAAAAATTAAATCTTTTCTTTTAAAGTTAACTGTTAGCCTGGCAGGCTACACTCCATAGGGTCACAAAGAGTCAGACATGACTTAGTGACTAAACAACAACATTACTTAGGCACGCTCTTACTTGCAGCTAAAAGCATCCTCAACTGATGCAATAACTTAATAAGTCACTGTGGTAAAAAAGAAAGAAATTTGGTTTTTAATTCTGCTTCCTGGCATAGAGCTCCTAAAACTCTTGGAATTTCCCGAGTGATAAGGTGATAGAAATGTCTTTTGTTCTAATGAGGTGACTGTAACCAAGGGTTATAGTGTGAAAGTGTTGTCTTATTTTGTGGATCATCATCTTCCTGAAGAGCCTTTACTAAAATGGATTGTGAGAGTGAGAGTTTGATGGCAGTACCCTTGGATGTGAATTCTGCAGAGTGGAAGAGCATGTTTGAGCTGAGACTCTAAAAGAGGAACTAGCCAGGAAATAAAGAGAAGGATGGGAAGAAGAGATTCTAAGCAGAGGCAATGAAACAGGTAACTAACTTAAAATACTGAGTGCTTACTGTGCCTGGCACAGTACTGATACTTTAATAGTAATATTTAAAGTGCTATTTGTGATATCCTTATGAGTAGGTGCTATTATTACCCTAGTTTATAGATGAGCTAACTGAGGATTGGAGAGATTAAGTCAATTGCCTAGAATCACAGCTTATAATTAGTGGATCTAAGATTCAAACTAATTTGAGATTACATAATAGATGTCACACGCTTTCCAATATACTGGTAACAATGAACAAAACACAATTCATCTCCCCCTTCCCCTGCCAGAGTCTTGCTCCAGCTGGTCCAGGGGTTCCCTCAGGAAGGACGGCGTCAGCGATGCGAATGAGAAGACACAGCAAGTCTTAGCGTCTCACAGTGTCTCCTGACTTTATTGTTTTTAAGACAGCTTTTATATTTTTAGTTGTACATAGAAACAAATGTAAAGTGTAAAGTCATGCCAAATCAAATCAATGGGTCAGCAGCTTTTGACCCTTATTGGAACCAGGACACTGTTTGTGTTTTTAGTTACAAAAAGTTTAAAGTTGTTTACATCATCTTCTGGGCTGGAGGCCTGCTAACATCTGGTGACTCTTTTATTGATAAGGATTGATCAGCCAGGACACTTTTTCATCAGGCACAGAAAGTACCAGGGTTACATTTTTTTAAAGAATACAGGCACAGCAGATTATGACAAAGAAAGAATTCATAAACTCAGAGTTTCAAGGTAAAACCTGTTTTCTGTACTCTATCTTATGCCTTGAGCCTAACAGAGAAGAATGTGGTCCCATAAAGTCATGGCACAGCAAGCTGAAAGCAATGTAGTGCCAAGGTCAGTGCTTAGCAAAATCACCAGCTGAATTAACAATCGTCTTATTATTGTATTAAAGCTAAACTTCTATTTATATAAATCTCTAACTATTATGCTTTCATTATATAGGCTAAATACATTAAGAGCAAAAACATAGCGAGTAAATATAGACTAAGTAACAGTTTCATAAAGCAATATCTCTTATATTTCCTAATAAGCCTTTTTTCTTACGAAGGGCTCTGTGCCCATTGGGGCTTTCTGTGTGGAGGCTCTCAATGTTGTTTATTGTTAAGGAGCAGTCATGCACACTAGCTCCAAAGGCACAAGTACATTTATTAAACAAACTAATATGCTAGCAAGAGGAATTTAGATTAGAATATTCTATATCCTAGATAATTTTATTAAGGTGCTACCGTTCAGGGGCCTTGTCGATTGAGGTTTCAGATTGATCTATTTTAGAAGAGAATCAGGAAAAGCCTTTTGCCTAAGTCACAGAAAATAAGAAGAGGTTTATTATAGCAAACATCAGAAAGACAGATATCATCTTTAAGGTGAGTGCTGAGGCAGCCTTCCGAGAATCCCTGAGGCCTGAGTAGCTCTGCTTGATCAGTCCTTCTCCTCACGACTCTGTCATGGGTGGGATCTCGTGAGCTGGCTCCCGGCATTCCCCCATGAAGCTAACGTTTTGATGCTCTATTACAGAAGTGAATCTGGGGCAGAAACACCGGAGCCAATGGTTCCTGCATCTCCAAAGGAATCTTGGGAAGTTGCTGCCATACTGGGTGGAGATCAGTTGGACTGTTGGAATGCCAAATTCCCTGAGATTGCCTTTGGGCTTCAGGGACATTGGTACCACATGTTTAAAAATGGATGAAAATTTATTTTTATTTTAAAATTTCTTACAAGTATTTAATCTGTCATGAGAGAAAAACAAGTCCCAAAGAGGAAAATGCACACAGTGCTGTACTCTGTGTCTAAAAAAGAAAGTGAATACTTACCTGCTGCTAATATGCTTAATTAGGGTAGACAAGGGAGGTACCATTTAAAATTATGGTTTTGAAAAAAGCCACTGAAGGAAATGGTCAGAGATCTATTCCAGGTTTTTTTTTTTTAATACATATTTTTTATAAGGTCTGTTTTATAAGAAGAGGAACTCAGACAAAAGTGGGAATATTATAAAATATAGTTTTATAGTAGATTTAGCAATGTATTTCTTTAAAACTTGTCATTCCTGCAAAGCAGAGAGGTTAAGTTTTATAATAGTGGCCACAACTATTTTGGCTTTTTAGGAACATTGTTTAAATTGCTTTCCCTTTTCTAGCTAATTTGCTGAAGTAAAAGTATACAGAAGATTAATATACTTTTATTTATAGAATAATAATACTTTATGGCTGCTGAGCTGATCATATATGCTAGTTCAATAAATCCTCCCAATCCTGTGAGATATAATTGATATCTCTTTACATACAGGAAATTGTGGTTCAGGAAGTTTATATGATCTCCCCAAGATCGCAAGTGGTATAGCTGGAACCTGAACTTGGGAATTCTGACTATAGCTCTTTATCTGATTGGGTCAGACCTACTGGGTACAGTATTAAGAGAATGGGCTCCAGTGTCAGTTGGATTTTCGATTGCTCCGTAACTGTTTACAAATGATTTAACCTTTTCAGTCCTCAGTTTCCTCTTCTGCAAAATGGAGCCAATACTACCTATGTCATAGTTTTGTGGTGAGGAGTTAATGATTATTACTAACTATAGAGTGCTTATTTGGCACAGAGTATATGTTAGGTGAATGGTTGTTAGTATTATTGATAAAGAATAAAGGAGAAAAGTATTGACTTAATAGTATCTTCTTATTTGGAAGGAAATATTAAAACAATGGTTCTCACTGGGGGCAATGTCTGGAGATATTTTTGGTTGTCACAACTGAGAGGTGCTGAGACCAAGCAGGTAGAGTGGGTAGCAGCACGGATATGCTAAACACCCTACAATGTTCAGGTTAGCTGCCACAACAAGGAATTATCTGGTCCAAATGTCAGCAGTGCCCAGGTTGAGAAACCTGTATTACAACAACAAGGACTTGTTGAGTCTATACTTTTTTAAAAAACAGAAGTACAGTTGATCACGTTTAAAGTTATTATGTTGTAGATTGAATATAAACTTTTAATGAGGTGTGTAAACACCACTTCTCCAACCACAGAAGAATCTGAAAATTGGAGGCCATATATTATCTTGGCCAGGAGAGAACACAAAAATGAGTGTAAGGAAATGACATAGCTTATGTTGGACATATGAGTAGAGTGATAATCTGAAGTTTCTAATTGGAAAATTCAGCAGTTTAAAAAAAAGTTTTGTGGTTTAGAGGTGACAGTTCTCAAAATTGTCAACTTACAATTATTGAAAAAATAAATTTCACGTAATAAGACAGCTCAAATTCATTAGCAAATGGCCTTAGCTAGCTTTCCATCATTCTTCAAACACTTTTCAACTTTAGTATCACCAGTAAGACATGATTTAATATTTTTTAAAAATGAATTTTTACCTAAGTGAAAAAACATAATTTAGATTTGTTAGTATAAAGACAAAAATGCAGTATTTTCCTATTAGAAACAGGAGACAATACTTTTCATGATGATTTTAGTTCCCTTAACTTGAATATTTAAAAACTAATTATATTATAAAAATGGAATCCCACACACCAATTCTCTTAAATTATATTGATCATGATGAACTGATTTCTTCAGATTTATGACTTGAATAATTTATTATTATGCAACTCATCTCACATTAGTGGCTTTTGCAAAGTAGTGCAGAAAAGCAATCTTTTGCCAACTTCTATTCATGTTTGAAGAAGAATTTCCTGTATGTATGGCAAAATCTGTCACCACAGAGCCCAGAGATGTCAGTTTAATATATTGACACAGAGACATAGAGAATATTTATAAAGGGAGATAATTTTTTCCTGGAAAATATTAAAGAAAGAGTCATTGTTGCAGTTAAGCACAGTCTTACCGCCATGACTATACCCTGAATGCTGTTCCAGGAAGGATCTCAGAAGCGTTGTCCATATAATCAACCAGGGGCTGGCCATATGCTTCCCTGGTCCTACCAGGGCCAACTTGCCACCATGGTTGGAGGTAAGAACTAGGTGTGGCATTGAAAGGTATCATCCATTCATTTATCCATTCAAAATGCATTTTTTTCTTTTCAGCTTTATGAGGTATAATTGGCAATTAAAAAAAAAATATATATATATATATATTTGGACTTCCTTGGTGGTACAGTGGATGAGAATCCACATGCCAATACAGAGGACATGGTGGGCTCGATCCCTGGTCTGGGAAGATTCCACGTGCTGCAGAGCAGCTGAGCCTGTTGGCTGCAACTACTGAGCCCCCATGGTGCGGCTACTGAAGCCTGTCTGCCTAGAGCCTGCGCTCTACAAGAGAAGCCATCACCATGGGAAGTCCAGGAACCGAATGCAGAGTAGCCTCCACTTGCCACGACTAGAGAAAGCCTGTGCACAGCAACCAAGACCCAGCTCAACGAAAAAAAAGAAAAAATTTTTTTAAAGTATATATATTTAAGGTATATAACTTCATGATTTGATATATGTAAACACTGTGAAATAGTCCCCACAATTAAGCTAACTAACATATCCATCGCTTCCCATAGTTGCCATTTTCTTTTTCTGAGTGCATGGTGCAGTTGATATGTTTCTCTCAATCATCTAATATGTGCCAAGCCCTGTGTTTGTGCTGGCAACAGAAAGTGAGGAGGGCAGAAAAGCGGAGAGGACAGCTTAAGGAGGAACCACCTGGCTTTTCCCTGCTCTCATAAAGTTTACAGGTTGCTGGGGAAAACTAGTAAACAGATAATTAGACAAACAGTTTTTTATACATCCATAAATACAACAACAAAAAGTATAGGATGTTGAGGCAGTCTGAACACGGATTGGAAAAGAATTTCCAGACACAGAGCATTTCAGAAAGGAGTGAGTTTATTAAGAACAGAGAGCAGATATAATTTGGGCACTGCAAGCACATTGGGCCTGACAGACCAGGGAAAGTGGATTCTTTTCGTGGGTTAGTAGCCAATGTTAATAGCCTCAAGTTAAAGAAAATTTCTGCTGGAAGGTTGCCATTAGGTGATTCGTTGGGGCACTCTAGGGTGACTACTAGGGAGTGGGCATTCTTGCCTAATTTGGGGTCAGAAAGCCTGCTGGTGATGATTGGGGGGCTTGTGGCAATGATTACAAAGGGGCTCAGTCATTTCTGGAGATGACCTTGTTTCTGGACTCCACTTCTGTGGCCTTGGTGCAAGACTTTGCACCTGTGGCTTTAGGTCAGGACTCGACCGACACAGGATATTATGAGAAAGAATACTAGAGGAACTAATTTAACCTAGGAGGTCAGAGGAGGTAGCTGGTAGGTTCAATTTTGCTCAGTGTTAAAAAGAAAACAAACAACACAAGCAAACAAAAAACAAAGGTATGGCTCATAGTTGATTGTTTAGTTGTTCAGTTGTGTCCAACTCTTTTGCAACCCCATGGACTGTAGCCCACCAGGTTTCTCTGTCCATGGGATTTCCCAGGCGAGAATGCTGGCATGGGTTGTCAAATTGATAAGCAGTGCAATTCGGATATAAAATATTCCTAATGAAGTGTGAAGTTCTAGGTCTTTAAAAGACAGAATTCTGCAGGTGGTGGTGATTTTTACCATTAAGCTAATAGAGCAAACCAGAGTCAACAGGATATTAAAAAGTTCTGGCTTTAGTTAGTTACTCAATCACTCTGTGAAAGAGCTGGTTTGAAGGAAGGGTGAGGCTGGTGAATGGGCAAAGAACTAGGAGAGACAAACAGGTCTGGGAGATAAATTCGGAAGGAGTAAAGCACAAGTAAGAGGTAAACAAACAATGTGACAGGCTCAGAAGCACACGAGCCCAAGGGGCAAACTGACAGTAAGGTCACAGGAAATGAGGACTGCTCTGAGGTGGCAGGAAGTGGCGCCCTGGGTGGACCCCAGTGCCGGAATCTGACCTGGACAGGAAGTGAAGGGCATCATCTGAGGAGCAGGAAGGGGAGATTATTTTTTTGTGTTGGTTGTAGTGAAGAAAATAAGTGTCGGTTACATAAACCTTGCTAAAGCTTTCATCCTGTTTGGGGTTTGAGGCAGCTTGAAGCTTCTTTAACAAAGTAATTTGGTCTTCTGGGAGGGATTTGAGAAGGACAAGAAATTGCTCTGAGGCTTTGTATTGCCTCGGCTCCCTTTTGGGAGACAGAAGATATCTGCCTTGGATTCAAATCAGAAGAAAAAAAGGATCTCCTACCTCTTGTCTCATGACGAAATGATCTGTATATGACGCTTGGTTGAGATATGTCTGTCTTGTGTTATAATAAGACCAGGGGTTGAGGAGTGGGAAATAGTTAAGTTGTTTGTTGGAGATTATATTGCTAATTCAGCACTGTTTACACTGAAGAAGGAAAATGATGGAAGAAGCCACCCCCTTCCCTGGGGTAAATGGAAGAGGTGAACACACTGAGAAGTTAAAATGAAGAGAGAAATATGTAAACAAACTTTTTAAAAAACCAATTGTAAACAATGTGGTATGATGGAAGATGGGAAGAAATAAAAAAATAATCAGCATTAACTTAAATGGGGTAATTAGAGGAGACAAAATAAGAGAGGAATGATGCAAGGGATCTACCTACCTGTAGAGACTAGAAGCTCCTTCAAACATTTCTTTTCAGGTGACTGTGGGACTTGAATTCTTTTAGGATTTTAATGAGATGCTCAGATTGTATGTCTTACACACACAGCAACACACATGCATTGAGAAGGAACCACCTGGCTATTCCCTGCTCTCATAAAGTTTACAGGTTGCTGGGGGAAAACTATTAAACAGATAATTAGACAAACAGTTTTTTTTAAACATCCATAAATACAACAGCAAAAAGTACAGTGCTTTTCCCTCTGAAGGGAGGTGTGTTCTTGGCTGTCATTTAGAGAGTAGCTCTGGAGAAGAGTTGGCAAATAGAAATGGTCCACAGAAATAACATGGCTTCCTGGAACTTAGGAGGAAGGAAATGGGTGGTTTCTTTAATTACTATAGTGTGTGTGTATGTGTGTGTGTGTGTGTGCGCGCGCACGTGTGTGTGTGTGTCCGTGTGATAACTAAAGATAGAATTCTGGCTTACATCCTCAGGAGGGAAGGTGAATCTGGAAATTAATGGATTTGGAAGTATATACAGTTGTGTTGAATTTGCTAGGTTAAGTAAGACAATAATGCTGTTTTCAATATCCTGGCTAGATCAGAAAGGGTGGACTGAAATTTTTCTCTGATATTTAATCATTCTAAATTCGAGGACATTATTATTTATGTACGAAGAGCTAATGACTCTAATGAAGGCACAAAAAGCTTATTTACAGCAAAGGTGTGAGTGGGGTGATAAGAGGAGCGTCGATAAGGCCTTAATTAATTGATTTTGTTAATTATTCTTTTCTGCCAAGTGTTACAGTCTTTTTGGTAAAAAGCAGTAGAAACAAGAATTTTTCCGCAAGCTATTTTAACTCAGTAGTAGTAGCAAAACTTCTTGGCCGTTTTAAGATATTTTGGGATCCTTTTTTTGTCCTCTTTTATGCTGAAATTGTGGACTTTGTAAAACTGAAAAACTAAATATATTCCTATATGGACACTTATTTATGAGCTGTGTGATTTAGCCAAGGTGGGCTTAAAAGGCATTTTAGTGAAACTGGAAATAGATGACAGATTTGAATTGAAATAAAAATTAAAGATATGTCCCATAGCAGTTCCATGTATTAATATTTATTTCTTCAGATTTCTTAAAGACCTTGACTAGTCATAAATATATCCTTGCTCCTGGGTGCAGGAAGTTTAACTTTTCTGTAGGCTTATACTGTTTTGTGTTTCTTTGAAAATCATGCTACTGAAGAAATCCAAAAATCCCCAGGAGATTCTGTGTAAATGCAAGCTGCAAAAGATTTTCATCTTTTCTCCATCCCACTATTGTCCTATATCTTCACTGATTTGGAGGAAATTGTGATTGAGGGCATGGCTACCATTATTAAGCATGTATTAGCTGCAGGCACTGTGTTGGATATTCACATGCATTATTTAATAAAGCCCCCATTTTACAGATGGGACCGCTCACAAGTAATAAATAGCATAAAGCCAGAATATGAATCTATGTATTTTTTGTTGTTGTTGTCATTTCTTGACTTAATCCTTGAATTCCTTAAATTGCTGAGGTCTTATTTCCCTGATGAGACTGTCAGTTGCTAGAAGGCAAGGATCTTATATTTTAGTCTGCATAGATTAGGCTGGCGATAGTTATACCCTTCTGTTGAAATGAAAAATCAAATGTCAAAGAATTTTATAAAAAGGTTAAAAAAGGTGTAAAGAAAGAAACAAATCCCGAGATCAGTTTCTCAAATCACGACATGAATGCCATACAACGCTGGTTCATGAACTAGTGCTGCCCCCACGGTGTCAGGTAAAGCGTGGGGGTTTCTAAGGTTGTCAGGATACTGGGCGTCTCCATGTGCTTAGCGGGTGGTGGCTGGGGTGTCAAAAGTCCTGTAGAATGTGGGACAGTCCCACAGGATTGCCAGGCCCCAGATGCCACTATTGCCTCTGCTGACTAGCAGTCCCTGGCCTAGAGGCCTAGTGGTGGAAAATGTGGACCCAGAAGACAGACTGAGTTCCGACCGAGCTCTATCCCTTGCTGGCTGTGTCACTTGCATCACTTTAACTCTATGCTCTCTACTCCTGGCACACAGTTAGTGCCGGATAACGTCAGCTCTTACTCATTCGCCTCCAGGAGAACATCCCTGAGCAAGACACAGTCTTTGAGAAGTGACTGAATTTACTAGACTAACAGTAACAGTGTAAGAATCAAGATGTATTCAGAATGGTGCTTCTCAGATCTGAGTTTACTTACAAATGTCCTAGTGAAGTGAAAGTGTTAGTCGCTCAGTCGTGTCCAACTCTTTGTGATCCCATGGACTGTAGCTTGCCAGTCTCCTAGAAATCTTGTAAAATACAGATTCTGATTTAGGAGGTCTGGGGTAGGGCCTGAGAGTCTGAATTTCTGACAAGCTTGTGATGCTGGTGGTGGTGTCAGTGGCCCACAGGTTGAGTGGTAAGATTCTAAAGTAACCTGGGGGAGAAGCTCACTTAATAAATCCAGTGAGCAAGCATTTATTGCATATCTGTTGATGCCTTAATTTACAGAGATGGAAGTAGTGGAGGTGGGCTGTAAAGAGTATAGAATTTGATTTTTTCACATAGGGCACTTCTATCTGTTTGCCATTTTTATTATTACCCACTCCCCTACTCCCCCCTCCCCCAACACAGAGAATATTGTCCATGGAAAACTAACAGAAACTTTTTCTTAGGGGAAAAAGGCAGAAAAATAGTTCCTGGCTGTAAATCCTCACTAAGAATAAAAGGCCACTTTTTGTCCCCAAATAATTTTAGATATTGTAACTAAATAAAGGGAAAATTTGGCTGCTATTCTTAGATGCAGGGTGTAAGCCTTGCATATCTCAGAACTAGTGTGAGCTGTGTGTGTTTTGAGTGTTTGTGTTGTGTGTGTGCTGCTGTGCATGTGAATGTGTGAGCTGGGAAGTGTATGAGGTCTTTTAAAAATATTGCTGGAGAAGGGAGATCTAATTACTCACCCCCTACTTCCCCGTGAAGATTAAAGCTCTAAGTTAAGGGGCAGGGGTTCCAAAGGCAGCTTTGACTGGGAACTTCGCATATTTTAGGCAGTGGAAGTTATTTGAATATAGTCATTGAGAGAAGAGACTACTTATTATCCACTTAAAATACTTCCCGACTGCAGCATGGTGTTGTACGGAAGCCAAAGTAATTGGCTCTGCATTTGGCCAGCTGATTTAGCAAGAAATTTTGCAAATTATGCAGTCCTTACAGATGGTGCTGTTGGGTTTGTTAGAATGTTTTAAAACAGTGACACACTTGACCGAGAACTGAATTTCCACCCTCTCAAGAGATACCTTCAGCCAATCCTAGACTATTTCCACTGGGAGGGCTGAAGACCAGAAATAGAACTTTCCTGCAACCTTATGATAAATGATTTCCTTTAAAAACCACTTGTATAATAAAATAACTTGGTGGTAAACTTGGCCAAGGGAAACTCCTGGAACTTTTCTGTATCTTTGGTTATCTCTGAGTTGCTTGAATCACACTTTAAAATGGTTCTTAATTGACTTTCTGGTGCTCTGCCTGAGGTCAGGGAGGAGCCAGTCTTTCTAGGAGGGAGACGGGTGTGCTCTGCCAGGGTGAAGTGTAACTCCCCGAGAGCCTATGAGGAAGGTCTATGCCTGATGTGTAGAGTAAGAACAGCTGGAGCCTCTGGCTTTCTCTGGGAAGAGATTTCTAAATTTGCCTCTTAGAAGCTATTAGAAAGTTCAAAGTACTGTATCGTCTTCATAGGCCCAATTCTCGCTCAGATCTTTGCAACAGGGACTCGTCCTGATCTTTGATTGTTTTCTTGGTTTCTGTTTGAATCATCACCTTTTATCCATTTCTCTCAGTGCCCTTTTGGTGGTGCTTATTTTGGCTTTACGTAAGCAACATCTCTGGACGCATGAAAGAGGCAGATAAAATTCCCCTGGGTTACTGAATTGCCCTTTATCTATTTTTAGCCATGCAAGGAATTTACTGTGGCCCACAGCAGAACTCAATCACTCTAAGCCAGTGAGCAAATTCTGAGTGTTTTTAAACCTCTCCCTGAGGCATTTGGCATAGGCTAAGCTTAAAGGCACATGAGTCAGTCATTGATTATTCAAGATATACCACACTTAGGTTTCTGTAATCACCAAACTGTCACTGTCAGCTAGACACTCAGCTCTGGCTCCTAATTTTGTGTTGGAAGCTGCACAAAGCCTGTTGTGTCCTGTGTGCATGTGTGGCTCTGGCAATGCAGAAATGGCAACAGGGAAGTATCCGGTGCCCACTAAGGGACTGATGACAGATAATTTGCTCTCTTTCAGTCAAGTGGCCTTTCTTAAGACAGCCCTTGGCCTGTAGCCTGGGCTCTTTGACCCTTGTATATCTGCCATCTCTTCCATTCCTAAGGACCTTCCATGAGAGTCGACAATGTTTCACATAGGGCCTTAAGTTTTTTTATAGATGAGTTTGAAGGAGGCATTCATTCATCTGCTGATTGATTGACTTACTCATTCAACAGAAATTCACTGATGAATTCCTATATTCCAACTTGGAAACCTGGAATGGGGGATCCTCAACTTTTCATAGGAATACATGCCTACGAGCTGCCATTCGAGTTACAAGAGCTCCCTTGTACCTCCTTCACTTCTTGGGAACATGCCCTTCTAGGATGGTGAGCTCTGCACTCCTATCCAGATGCGCTCATTTTCTTTACCTCTGCTCTACTTCTGCTAGCAAAGGAATCCCTTCCCTTTCTGAATATCACTAGCTTCTGTTACTCCTTTTATTCATTCAGGGTCAAACTGAAGGTTAAGAAGATAGTTGTCCTACGATATGACCTGTGATGTGCCCACTTGGCTAGGCTGAATTACATCCTCCAGAATTCCTTTCCAGTATGTTTCTGGTGATAGTGGACTATAAGGGAGAGTCTTTTGCAAAAAATGGAGGATGAAAGGGAAGTGGGCAGCTATTTTGTAGCACACATATACCTTCTCCCAATTGTTCAACAAAACACCAATCTAGATTCTATGGTGAAGGGATTTTGAGATCTAATTAAAGCTCAGAATCAGTTGACTTTAATCATAAGGGAGATTGCTCTAGGTAACTCAATCAGAGGAAAGCTTTTTTCTTACAGTTTTACTGAGATATAATTGACTCACAGCACTGTGTAAGTTTAAGGTGTATGGCATAAAGATTTGATATACATACATTATGAAAGATTACCACAATAAATTAACATCCATTATTTCATATAGATACACATTTTTTGTTTTTATTTTTTCCTTGTGATGAGAACTCTTAAGAGCTGCTATCTTAACTTTCAAATATACCATACAGCAGTGTTAACTGTGGTCAACATATTGTATGTTACACCCGCAGTACAGAAGTTTGGACCTTTTGACCAGCTTTTTCCAGTTCAGAGAAGGCATTTAAAAAGAGGGGTTAGACCCTTCCTGAAATCAGAGAGTCCATGTAGCAGAGCTGAAGAAAAGTTCTAGAATCTTCTTCTATGTTCTAGGTAAACACCCATGCTGTTGCTGATCTGCTCATTTGCCTCAGTGGCGTGGAGCTGCAGCTGGGCCTGTAATTGCTTGCCTTTCCAGCTAGTTCTTTCCTTAATTCCACTCACTCTTGGGCCAAGTGTATGCATGTAGCTCCAGGACCAAGAGCTCTGGCTTCCACAGGATACCATCATCACCAAATTCATCCCTGGGGGGGTCCCAGCCTACTTGTGATGGCCCTTCTCTACGCCCTGTCCTGTGGATGTCAGACTTGCTGAGCCAGCTCCTACAACTGTGTAAGACAATTCTTTGTAATAAATAAATGGACAGATTAAAAAAATAAAAACTTCTCACTGGTTATGCTTCTCTTGTTAAACTCTGACAGATACAAGAACTAGAGAAGCCATTGCTTTCTTGTCATGAAGTCAGCGATTGAAACCTAGATGGCCACCAGTATTCATTCATTTATTCACAACTGTGCTAAGGTTGGCAGTATAGCAATCAGCAAGGCAGACATGGACCCTACCCTTGGAGGGCAGATCTAGCAGGAAAGCGGATGTTCAACAGTATTTACAAGGATAATAATAAGGTGAGCGTGGAACTGTTAGAAGGTATAAATTGCGAGACTCTGCCTAGTCTAACGTGTCAGAGAAGGGAAGTAAGGGCCTGAGAGAAAGAGCTAGAGAGGATGAGAGCAAATAAAAGGAGTTCAAGCATTTCTTTAGAGTTGTTCATGGTGGCAGAAGAGATGTGGCTGGAGAGGTAAGCCATAGCGGGCCCTGCAAACCAAGATAATGATGTCTGATACCCTGAGGGGCAAACATTTTTGTTTAAAAATCTTCACATTTAGAATCCTATTTTTTTAAAATTATATCACAATATGGTTTCATTTTGAGCCTTTAAAATTCCTGTGGTGTTAGTATGTTTGCTCCTGTCACTGCTCTGACTTCTCTGCTTTTTTTCTATAGCCTTCTTATATAATACAGGATGCTCTTTTTAGAAGACAAGCATCAGTTGGCTATTGGTATTTTTAACCCATTCTCCTGCCTTGGGCTTTAAATTCTCACTGCACACTTCTTGAGGGAAAAAGAAAACGGAATCTGAACTCTTCATATTAATTTACCCGACCATTCCCTTGTTTTAACGTTTATTTTTGATTCTCTCAAGACTCATGGCAAAGGCTTCTGGAGAGTGGGCAGTTCACTTGGCCTCATAGTTCCAGGGCCTTCTGTTACCACCTGAGGCGGGGGGAGCTCAGCCCTTCCTTGGGCTGTTAAGCCCTTCTGCCTGCTAAGCACCATGATGTTCTAAGGACTTCGTTAAGTAATTGAGCCACATGTTATCCTTGAAAAGTGGGGCAGTAAATACTATCAATTCCATGGGCTAGAGAGATAAGAAAGATTGAAGTGGAGATGCTAGAAGGTATGTGACAAAACCAGTCACAAGTCTGAGGTAGGCTAGGCAGTGAGAGCTTGGATTCAACTTCTGTCTTTCTTTGCTCTCCTTCATTTTTCAACCCCCTTTCCCAATTCAGGTCTCCCCTCTGGCTGTGTTTGGGAAAGCAGTTAGGTAGAGAAGATGAACCAAATTTTTAAGGCAGACTGACTTGGGTCGAAAGTCTGGTCTCACTATAGCCTATGTCTTTATTTGTAAAATGGGAATAATATCAACCACTTGTCGAATGGCAAGTGCAAAGGAACTAGCTCAGTGCAAGGCACACAGGTGGGGCTCAGAAAGGCTCACCAAGGCTCAGGTGGGACTCAAATGAATACATTTGGGGTATTAAGCATTACGATCTTGAACAAGGGGACTTTGCTAGAGGTGGAGGGAGCAGACAACTACATAGACTTTTACTGAACAGATTATTTTTACCCTCTGTACTCAGTTAAAAATTTTCTAATTTAATTAATTTTTACTTTTGGCTGTGTTGGGTCTTTGTTGCTGTGTGAGTGCTTTCTTTAGTTTCAGAGAGCAGCGGGGTGCTCTCTAGTTGCTGCGTGCAGGCTTCTCACTGCAGTGGCTTCTCTTGTTGTGGAGAATAGGCTCTAGGGCGCGTGGGCTTCAGTAGCTGAGGTTCTCCAGCTCTGGAGCGCAGGCTCAGTAGTTGTGGTGCTGGAGCTTAGTTGCCCCACAATATGTGGGATCTTCCTGGACCAAGGATTGAACCCATGTCCCCTGCATTGCGAGGTGGAATCTTAACCACTGGACCACCAAGGAAGCCTCCTTTGTACTCATTTTTATAGAAGGTGTAAGAAGCATCATTTACTTTGAGAGCAGTGCCTGGTCTCTCAAGGTCCAAATCAGGAGTCATGACAGACAATCAAGTTCATGGCTTGTAAGGACACTTGTAGAACTTGCCCAGCATCGTTTAAAAGTGAATTTGAAATAACAAAACTTATTGTGATAATCATTTCATAATATATGCATATATCAAATCATGATGTTGTATACCTTTAATACAATGTTGTATCTCAATCATATTGCAATCAAACTGGGGAAAAAAAGAGAAACTATACTCACTGTAAAAATAACAGTCAATTGGGGTGAAAAAATTTTGGAAATAGATAGTGGTGATGGCTGTACAACACTGAATGTAATCAACGCCACTAAATTTTATACTTGAAAGTGGTTAAAATGCTAAATTTCATGTTAGGTATATTTTACCACAATAAAAAGCAATATGAATTGGAGAAAGGCTACTGGCTTGTGTTTGAATAGCTCTTCCTTTTACTCCCGAATGTAGGCTAGCTTGCTACTAATGTGACCCACTTCTGAACTGAACCGTGTGGGGACTATTTGCTAAATTATTCCAGAATGTGAATTAGGAGGGTCCACAGCTAAACTCCTCATTTTCCAGATGAGGAGTTGGAGAGCCTGAACACACTCAAACAGGCCACTCTTTCTCTCACGGGGCCTTTGCATATGCTTGTCCCTCTGCCATGGATGCCCTTCCCCACTTTGATAAATCTTATTTCTCTTTCTGGTTCCACGTGAAATATCACTTTATCCAGAAAGCTTTCGCCTGTCCTCCTAGTATGTTAGCTCAGCCTGTTGTGTGATTTCTTAGTAACCAACACTTTTTTGAAATGCTCACTTGTAATTACTTTGTAGTATGTCTGAGTTTCAGGCATGAGGGCAGGGCTTTGGTCTGTCCTGTCCACCGTTGTTTCTCAAGAACACAGCATAGCGCTTGGCATATTTGTGTTCATTAAAGAAAAAAAAAGCACTAAAAATAAAATCAACCTTGTCTTCCCTCATAGGAAGACATGCAGCAATGCGAAATCTTTCCAGGTCAGTCAATATCTGCTGACCCTGAGTTTATCACAAACTGAATGATATTAATGATATACCTTTATGTGTATTAACAGGCAAGAATGGCTGGGGGAAGTAGGGTGGACATTGCCTTTAATCCATTGAGACTGATCTAGGCACTAGTTGATGTCCCAAGGAAATGTACAAAGAAGCTAGGTGCTGGTGTGGGGGCTGAACTTGACTGCCCATACCTGGACTGCCTGCACAGGATCAACACTAAATCAGGAGCAGAGGGGTTATAGGTTTGACACAAGGGAGTGCTTTCTGGTGTGATATTAAGGATTGTCAAAAATGGGTTGGAATATAGAGGAAGCCTTCCCCAGAGGCTTCAGAAAACAGGCCAGAGTTCCATTTCAGCTGGTTATTTTGGGCCTACCACAGGCAGCAGGTTAGACTAGACAGCTGCTTATAAAGTCCCATTGTTCCATCCCTCTGACCCATAATAAAGCTATAGACACTGCTATTGCTGATAAACATGCCAAGACACACACAAACAGGCCAGTCCTGGGGCTGTATCTGTTGCTAGTTCCTTATCTACTGAACATTCTGAATTCACCTTTTGTTTGGAAAAATTACCTCAGTCTTTGAGCATGGCGAAGCTCTTTCTATAAAAGACTAGTTCTGTATTTGAAAGCAAGAACTGCAATGCATACCAATTTAACTCTTGGGTTGATACTCACCTAAGTAGAGGATTAAAAAAATAACCTGCCACTCGGAGTAATTCCCAGCATACAAAGAAAGCGATCTGGACACTGCTGTGTGTCCTGTTCAGGAAGCGGGGGACACATCTTCTCTTTCTCTGGTTTTAAAGTGAGGGAAGGGAATGGTCTTGAATATGCAAATGAATCTAATTTAATTAACTTTTATGACCACAGCTCCTTTGAGATAACCATGGGAGCCAATTAGATTCCATTAAAATTCAGCCATTTCCTCCAAGCTTCAATGAGACACCCTTGCCTCCTCTAAGAAAAAACAACAAAAAAAAGTGAAAAGATCTAATCAGAAATAACAAAAGAGAGTAAGTTGTCTGTAGCAGCTCTGCAATTTGGTCTTTCCAGAAGCTGCTTACACAGTCATTTGCTCCAGTTCATTGCCCCAAGCCTGGTGCCACATGCAGCAATGCGAAATCATTCCAGGTCAGTCATGTTGCTGCTGACCCTGAGTTTATCATAAACTGAAGCAGTGAAAGGTAAAGGAATGATATTTCATACTTCAGGGTGGAAACTCAAGTTTCGTGAGGGTAAGGGGAGAATTGCTTTGACCCTATCAGGTCAGAGACATAGAGGAACGTAGGCCACTTAATCCTTTGCTGCCCTGTTTTGTAATATTCTGTCCTTTTTCTTCCCCCGATCACAAATGTGATACATATTTATAGTAAAAAAAAAAAAATGGAAAATTCAGAAAGGCTAAACGATGCTGTACATATCTAGAAAGAACTTGGAAGGCTCTCTTCTGCAATTTTGCTCACTTCTTTCCCCCTTACTAAGCAAATTTTAGAGGACTTAGTGTGTTTGGGAAGGACCGGGAGGGCGTAATGAGGGCTTGAAATGGGGGGTATCATATTCCAATTCCTTCCTTTCCCTTTCAATCTATATCCCATGCCACTTACCTCTCTGGTCTCTAACACTATGTAATTACACAGCTGCCAATGGTTTTTGAATCCTGGCCTCTAAACCACTTTCTGTGGTTAGAAAAATGTATGGTGGGCCCACCAATTGTTTGATCCGCCCTGAAAGTGCCTTGAGATGGGTTCAGCAAAATGTGTCATTGGGTTCCTGGTAGTTGTGTTGCCTGCTCTTAGCTCTAGAAACACTTCATGTCATATGACTACAGTATTGCAATTAATTTTAGCATGAACAGAGGAGATATTTCTATTTCTTCATAGAAAGCTATCCACTGGCAAGCTGTCTCTAAAACAAATATATGCAAAGAGGAGGTCATAGTGCCCAGCATTATATGATTATACAATAAACTATGGAAAATTCTGAAAGAGATGGGAATACCAGACCATCTGACCTGTCTCTTGAGAAACCTGTGTGCAGGTCAGGAAGCAACAGTTAGAACTGGACATGGAACAACAGACTGGTTCCAAATAGGAAAAGGAGTCCGTCAAGGCTGTATATTGTCACCCTGCTTATTTAACTTACATACAGAGTACATCATGAGAAATGCTGGGCTGGAAGAAACACAAGCTGGAATCAAGATTGCCGGGAGAAATATCAATAACCTCAGATATGTGGATGACACCACCCTTATGGCAGAAAGTGAAGAAGAACTAAAGAGCCTCTTGATGAAGGTGAAAGAGGAGAGTGAAAAAGTTGGCTTAAAGCTCAACGTTCAGAAAACTAAGATCATGGCATCTTGTCCCATCACTTCATGGGAAATAGATGGGGAAAGAGTGGAAACAGTGTCAGACTTTATTTTTTTGGGCTCCAAAATCACTGCTGATGGTGATTGCAGCCATGAAATTAAAAGACGCTTACTCCTTGGAAGGAAGGTTATGGCCAACCTAGATAGCATGTTTAAAAGCAGAGACATTACTTTGCCAACAAAAGTACGTCTAGTCAAGGCTATGGTTTTTCCAGTGGTCATGTATGGATGGTGAGAGCTGGACGGTGAAGAAAGCTGAGCGCCGAAGAATTGATGCTTTTGAACTGTGGTGGTGGAGAAGACTCTTGGGAGTCCCTTGGTCTGCAAGGAGATCCAATCAATCCATCCTAAAAGAGATCAATCCTGGGTGTTCATTGGAAGGTCTGATGTTGAAGCTGAAACTCCAATACTTTGGCCACCTGATGCGAAGAGTTGACTCATTGGAAAAGACCCTAATGCTGGGTAGGATTGGGAGCGGGAGGAGAAGGGGACAACAGAGGATGAGATGGTTGGATGGCATCACTGACTCGATGGACATGGGTTTGGGTAGACTCCGGGAGTTGGTGATGGACAGAGAGGTCTGGCGTGCTGCAATTCATGGGGCCGCAAAGAGTCCGACACGACTGAGCGACTGAACTGAACTGAACTGAACTGATAATTGTGCAGGCTATTAATTAGGAGGTAAAGTTTCTGTAACAGGTTTTTTAATCAAGTAGATTTAAGAACACGAATTTTATATTTCCCTTAGACTTTAAAAACAATAAAGTGCTTAAGTTCTAACAAAGGCACACAATTATAAAATAACTAGAAAGAAAAGAGATGATGATGTGGAAAGTAGACACACACGTCAGTGGTTCTAAGAGAAAGAAGAAATAAAAGTAATAAAAAACAAAGCCAAATCTTTTATTTTTCATTAATAGTTTCACCTGTCTCTGTTTTCAAGAATTTCAGCTTAACTCAGTGTCAGAATAATTCCCTCTGCCATGTCCTAGTACAAGGTTGAATCATTTTGTGCCTGGACTATTGTAATTTCAGTAGCTACCATCTATTGTGCTCTTACCATTAATACATGCCTGGCACTGTATTCTAAAGCATGCCTCAGTTTATTGTAACCCTTATATCAATAATCTGAAGTTGACTGTACCATTTAGGGCAACTGAATATCTAATATTCATTATCCCCTCTTCTTGTTTGCTAACAACCAAATTTTGCATGGGGTATTAGTGTATCCAACTAAATACTCACTTTACCAGCCTCCATCACTGCTAAGTGGCTTTGTGATCCAATTCTAGATAATGAGATATAAGCAGAAGTTTGTGTGGGAGGGGACATCTTGGAAGTTTTATTCTTTCCTGATGAAATGGGACACACAGACTAGAGTAACGCTCTTAGCCTACCCCCACTTTTTTGTGCCTTAGGTATAAATGTGATGGCTGGAGCTGCCTTTGGTATAAATGTGATGGACCAGCAGTAACCATCTTGGAAACATAAAGCAAGGAGCCAACATGCTAAGAAAGGTAGAGTTAAAAGGCAGAAAAATCTGGGATCCTGATGGTATTGTTAAACAAACTGTATCCAGCAACTGCTTACCAGTGTACTTCCAGTTATGTAAGAAAAATAAATAATTTTTGAATCCATTGTTAGTGGTCATTCAATTATTTGCAGCTGAATGCATTCCAAGTCCCATTTATTTTTCAGATAAGGAAACCAAAGGCTATTTGTAATATGTAACTTGAAAAATTTATATAAAATTTGTATGGGGGCTCTAACTCACATATTCTCATTCTAGAGCTTACTCTCAGACATAATACAGTATCACATCCCCACTGTGTTAGGTTGCAAGATCTATTCATTAGCTTCTCATGAAACTTGAACCTCCTTCTGACTCTGCCTTTTCAGAGATGCCAGTGTTAAGTGTTAACCTTGTCTGAACAGCACACATCTGTCTCTTACCATCAGTTTTACTGTGATGAAAGCCAGATCTAACCATCTCATTTTCTTGCTTAGAATCCTCAACAATACTTCTTCCTCTACAGCCCGGATGTAACTGCTACTGTCTTTAGCGTAATGTAAGTAATATAATTGGTACAGGCAAGTAGACTGTTAAGAAACTCAGTTGTGCTGGTGTATTAATTATCTACTGCTGTGTAACAAATTGCTCCAAAACTTAGCAGCTGAAAACAACAAACCCTATTTCTTACACAGTGTTTGAGTGTAGGAAATCTGGGAGCATCTTAGCTGAGTGGTTCTTGCTCAGATCTTTTATGAGGTTTCAGCCAAGAGGTCTATGGGGACTCCAGTCATCTGAACACTCGACTGGAGCTAGAGTATCCGCTTCAAATAGGCTCATTCACATGACTGTTGCACTTTCTCAGCATGTGCTCCTCTCCTCACAACATGCCAGCAGATCTCCTCCAGAGCAAGTGACACAAGAGAGACAGAGTCACAGTGTGTGTTATGACATAGACATATGACATAGACAGGGAAGTGGCATGGTATCACTTCTGTACTCTTCTGTTGGTTATATCTACCAGACTGGATACAGTGTGGGAGGGGACGACATAGGGTGTGGAAGCTGAGAAGCAAGGATCATTGGGGGACGTCTTGCTGGCTGAGGAGCTCAGGTAGCTTTGGGACAAAATGGTGATATTACCATCCAGCTTCAGCCAGTTGTCACTATGGTGGGACACAGGTCCTATGTTGCTGGATTTTTCCATTTCTCAAGTAAAGCCAGAGAAATAGATTTCTAAGTTAAATCTCATAGTAGTAAATGTTGGCTTTAGGATTTTAGAAAATCTAGTGTGGGCCAAACCAAATACAAATGCCATCTAGATATAGTCTGTGAGCTGCCAGTTTGTACCCTATCTGATCCATACTGTGGAAGGAATATATAAATCCTATGAAACTAGGAAATCCATAGTTTCAATTTATGTCTGGAGCAATACTTCTAAGAAGGTTCAGAATACAAGTGCGGGCTTCCCCAGGAATGTATACCGTGATAATTTAGTAATGTCTGCCATGGGTGAAGGTAGGGAGAGTGATGACATATGTGCCTCAGTCTGATACACATGACCATACAATTTACTGCCCAAACCAAGATGCTTTTGAGAGTAAAAGGGAGGGCTATCATAATTACACTAAAATAGTGTTTAATAAAATAGTATAATACATGAAATTGTGCCGTAAATTGGAACTAACTCAGAGAAACCAGGATATACAGTCACCGTCCACACAGCCCTTCATGAGATCACCCCAGTGTCATCTGCCTCCAGTGTTCATCAGGGCCATATCAGAGACTGACTGTTCTTGGCGCACACGGATACTTGTCAACCCCGCTGCCTACAACCCTCTGTCCCTGTTCATCCTCTTTTCTCCTCATCCTTCCTCCCTTGTTTCCTCTTAGACTTCAACATCTCCAAGTCCCATCAGATGTGTTATTTCTTTTATCTGTTGTTTTTACCTCCTACCCTTCTTTCCAGGCTCATTGCTTGTTTACCAGAGTTTTCATAAAACTTTATACATGTCTTTAATGAAGCATTTATTGCACTAATCCACATACAGGGACCGTGTATTATTTAATTAGGACTCTCATACCTATCTCAGTGTCTGGCACAAAGAAGGTGCTTAATAATCATTCATTAAGATTTTGTTTTGAATCTCACCTCCATTCTTTTTCTTTAACACCCTCTGCAGGAGGTAATAATGAAGACTAAAATGTCAAGTAGGCAATAAGAGGAGGTAATGTAGAAACAGAGAAAATCCACAAACCTGATAATTGGTTCTTGAATAACTGACCATTAACCTAAGTCGTGCTTGTAGTAATTTTAAATTCTTCTCTTGCTTTTCGCTTCTAAATGAACAGAAGCTATTTCCATTGAGGATGAGCTTCTATCTTAATAGTAAGACTGAGTGCTATTGCCTGTACTATAGAGGAAAAGAATATTCAAGTGTGTGTGTATGCTTTATAAAGGCTATCTCCCTCAGAAGTTCGTAACTAAGCAGTGAAAATCAACCCCAGGCCTACACAGGACAGGTAGGAGGATTTATCTTCTTGTGTACACATCTAACACTTACTGATGCTCATGTGCATTGTCTATAAACCTCTGGGGGCAGGGGGAAGAGAAACTGATGGAGAGCAATGTTCTGCATAAACTCTCATGAATGAAATTAAGTTATAAGATATTAGTCCTGTGGGACCTAGATGTGTTTGTTGGAAGTGGGTAGGTTAATGGTAGGGAACCATTAAATCTACTAGATTGTTATTAATTTTAACCTTAAAGCCTGAGATAAAGTAGAGCAAATGATATCACATGGCACATTTTCTTTGGTGGGATTTCATTTGGTCTCCTTTTGAATTAGAGGGAGGACCCAGAAAATTTGGACATGGTTCTGGATTTGGTCCTTCTTGGCAGAGTAATTTAAAGTAAGTCATACACAAACAAACCTATCTGTGAAACAGAACAGAGATATAGAAAATGGACTGGTGGTTACCAAGGAGGAGGTGGGTGGGGGAGGCTTGGATTGGGATTTGGGGATTAGCAGATGCAGACTGGTATATATAGAACAGATAAATAACAAGGTCCTACTATATAGCACAGGGAACTGTATTCAATATCCTGTGATAAACCATAATGGAAAAAATATGAAAAAGAATGTATACATGTATAACTGAATCACTTTGCTGTATAGAAGTAACTAACACAACATTGTAATTCAACTATTCTTCAATAAAAAATAAATTAAAAAAATAAAATTACAACTTCTCTCTGAACCATATTCCTATTTGAGATGGGGCTACTAATAATACTTATTTCACAGGGTTAAATGGAATAAGGTATGTGAAAGGACTTTGTGGATTGGGATGATGTATACCAGTGGTAGTTAGGACTATTTTTAGGCTGATTTGCCAGCAGCAGTGATGAGAGAGTGGGAGGGAGGACAGAATGGAGAACCATACTTAAGCCGCCCCCAGGTCTCTGGTGACTGAAACCCTGGTTTATCCTATGATAGCAAGGTTAATAATAACACCCAATAAAGAGTGAGTGCTTGAAAATTTGTCTGGGACAGGTTGGGTTTGCCAGGGAGGGTTGGTCCTGACATCACTTGCTTTAAACCTGTGGTTGCCAGTCAGGCTGTGCTCTATTATCGCCTGCTTTTTGGAAAGGGCGAGTCTAAATTGGAACTGTCTTTCCTCTGTTTAAGCCGTTTCTGCTGAGTCCCATAGCACTGATTATAGTTCTTACATTCTTCAGTAGGCTGTTTCATTCTTGACTCACCTCCAGACTCATAAATATTCTTCAAAGAACACAGAGGTTTTAAAAGGTGCTTATCTATTAACCTTGTGCCTTAACGTGCCCCATGTAATAGCCAGAACACAGTATCTTTCCTGCTTTACTGTCCCTAACATGTGCAGGAGTGAAAACCTTGACAGGCTTTTTTTTTAGGAGAGTTTCTTTGCAGTTGTATGACCTTGGGTGATTTCTTCAACTACAGAAAGAGGGATAATAATAACGAATGTGGAGGCAGTTGTGAGCATGAGCAATGACGTGAGGAAGAACACCTGGTATGAAGGAAATATCTAGTTACATAATGGCTATTATTATTATTCACAATAATCACATTAAAGGCATTCAGAACAAAACATTTGTAATGACTCCTGGAAAGATTAATTTATACTTAATAGTCAAGAGGCTGTCTGACAATATTTTCCATGTACTGACTCAGAGGTAAGTGCTGCCTAGAGGGAGAGACAAATGTCAGCACACTAAAAATCTAAATCTGAACAATACTTTAGATGGAGACATTTCAGTACATTGAGAAACTGTTACACAAGATAATCCAAGATGGACTGAGTGTGTTTACAGTGATTTTTTTTTCAGTTGAGTAGTTTGCCTGGGTGTCACTCTATAATGTGTTGAAAACATGTGGACACTGGGGGGATGGGAAGGGTGGGACAAATTGGGAGGGTAAGCATTGACATATATAGACTACCATGTGTAAAATAGTTAGCTAGTGGGAAGCTGCTATATAGCACAGGGAGCTCACCTGTGATGACCTAGAAGGGTGGAATGGGAAAGCGGTGGGGGCAAGGCTCAAGAGGGAGGGGATATAAGTATACACACAGCTGATTCACTTTGTTGTACAGCAAAAATTAATGCAACATTGTAAAGCATTTTACTCCAATAAAAAAAAGAAAACAGTGTTACTTGATGTTGCATCATGACTGTGGAATGCCACACTGAGATTTGCATCAGAAGCAACCAGCATCATATTTCCAGCTGGTTTTTAGGCAAGATCTCTGCTGCTGCTGCTTCTGCTGCTTAGTTGCTTCAGTTGTGTCCCAACTCTGTGCAACCCTATGGACTGCAGCCTGCCAGACTCCTCTGTCCATGGAATTCTCTAGGCAAGAGTAGCAGAATGGGTTGCCATGCCCTCCTCCAGGGGATCTTCCCATCTAAGGGATCAAACCTGGGTCTCCTGCATTGCAGGCAGATTCTTTACCATCTGAGCTACCAGGAAAGCCCAGGCAAGATCTAGAGCCCTATATATTAGGGCTGGCCAAATATATACTACCTCCGTCACTCACCAGTGCTAGACCTTATGCTCAGAGTTTCATTTCTTAACGACCTTGATTCTTATTAAAATGGTAATATCCTTATTGTCATCAATCACTGACACATTTATATGAGGGAGTTTGAGTCCTGCTTGAAGATTAAACTTTACTGGAGGAGAAGGCTCTTAGGAAAACTGGAGGTTGGAGGGGGAGCTGTCACTGGCGAGGAGGAGAGAGGGAGGCATGGAGGCTGGGTAGGGGAGGGGCAGCCAGTCTAAGACTGTTCTCTCAAGAGAAGCCAGTTGGGTCATCTTGTGCCCTTAATGCAGCTTTGTTTCCCATATCCCTTCTCCAGTATGAGGCACTGGTTGTATTGATACTTAGAGAGATGGAACACAGATTTCTCCCTTTATTCTTCTATTTGTTCTAGGAACCAGGAACCAGAAAGAACAGGTATTAATCTTATTAGCAAGGAAAGGAGGCCTCATGAGTGGTGAGAAACTGTACTTCTAACTTATTTGTAAGGCCTGGCATTTTGATGTTGTAAATTATCTCCAAGGTTTTTAAAATATTGAATAAAATGATAAAAAGTAATGAAGAATTTTTAATAGCCTAAGGTGGATAATGTAGTTCCTCTGGTAGGAAAATTATGATGTAATGTTAAATCATTCTTCATGAAGGCTCTTTTTAATGAAGCAGGAAGTAACAAAGACTGAGTTGAGGAAAAAAAAATTGTTGTTGAATAATATATGATGTTGAGGTTTCATAGGCTGTTATGAATGGTTCAAAGAGCTATAGATAAAATGATATGAAACCTGAAAGTAGATTTATATTAATTTTTATTTATCACAGCCTGAAATTATTTTTGCATATTTATTTACTCGTTTATATCAGGCTTCCCACTAGATTCAAAACCAGTGGGGGAGGGCAAGCATCGTTTCTCTGCTCACCACTATTTCTCTGTCCTCCTACCATCTAGCACTGCGATTGGACTATATTTGTGGAATGATGAATTTATAATTCAGCATCATCCACTGGCTCAAAATTACTCATTTTCTAAATCCACCTTATTATAAATGCTAAAATAAGGTATCTGAAGATTGTTCAAACAACAAAACTAATTTCTATCCTGACCTGAAATCATATATGATAATCACAAAAATATTCTTCAATAGACAGAGATTAGTATGGCCATATATTTTCAACAACTCCCATTTTAAAATAAATTACTCAACGTTATTAGATTACTTATAAATGATATCGATCAATTAGCACTGCAGGGCTGAGATTTGAAGGAATTTTTAGAGGCTAGATTGGTAAAACTTTAACTCTTTATATTCTTCAGAAAGGATTAAAGACATTTAGGCTCTCACTAGGCTTGGCTTCCTCTCTTCAGCCGCTACTGAAGATTTAATTAATGTGCATATCATCTGGGCTGACCATTCTAACACTGCTGGGTGTAGGCAGAGGTAAGAGTTTGGACAAGGAGCTTGGGACTGAAGCACGCCTGCCCCTCACCATTAGAAGAGTGAAATCTGGCACATTTTGATTCATAGCAATGAATCAAATACCACAGAGCTGACTGCTAAAGACTCCCTTTTATGTAGACGTCCCTGCCAGGCCTTTACATATTGAAGTGAATCATTGTCACCTGTGGCAGTTTTGCTCTTCATTTGCTTAATGTATTTCATCTGCATTTGAAGGTATTAAGAATCACTGATCTATTGTGTTTATTGTCACACATTTATACCTTGGGATTTCTGCATCCCTATAAAAATATGATGTTTAAAGAAAGACATGAAAGGACAATTATCATCCATCCTGCATTGCTGGTTGGTTCTACAGACAGTAAGACAAAAGATTTACCCTTCAAAATCATCTCTATATTAATGTGGCTAGTTTGTTCTGGTTTGCCAGGAAATTTCCTGATTTTAGAATGGAATGACCCAAATCCCTAGGACTCTTTCAGTCCTGGGCAAGCCGAGAAGGTTGCTCATCCTCTCCCCAGTTGTATTGTTCAGGGGACTTTATCAGGGTTTCTTGAAACCAGAGCATGCAATAGATTTGGAGTCCAGAATTGCATTTTAAAGGGTAATAAATCCCTACCATGGCAAAGAATCATAAGTCAATAGGCAGTAAAAATACACATGTTTTAAGAAATTGCCTTGTGCAGAATTCTTTGAAGTACTACCCTTTGGAGCCACTCCGGGATTTAAACATTGGTTGCGTCACTTTTTTTGGTCTCAAGAACATAGGTTCAAGTTATCCAGAAGCATTTGAAGTTGTTTAGAGAACTGTGAAGAACTTCACCAGGCTAACCAAATTATACATGGGTTCAAGATTGACTCCAAAGGGGCTGATAATGATAATGTCCATATCAAAGGCAGCAGTGATGCCTTTGATAGAATGAATTACTGCTGCAAGAAAACAATCTTATGTGAGAACCAGCTTTCCCCTCCCCTCAAATGGAATTGATCTGTTCTTTGGAAAATGCTCTTGTCCTTTTGTCTTCTGTTATGGAGGCATGAATGCTGAAGGAAGGAAGTGCTAGAAGGCATGACTGTCAGGTATGGAGGACATTGTGTTCATGGGTGGGCACCCCACTCCTGTACATGTTAATTCCTTGGACTGCTGAACTGATTGAAAATCAGTCAGTCTGATTTTCCAATACCTTCTTTTTTTTTCCTAAACATTTATTTATTTGGCTGCCTTGGGTTTTAGTTGCAGGATCTTTCGTTGTGGCGCACAGACTTTTTAGTTGTGGCACACAGCCTCCAGGGCACGTGGACTTAATTGCTCTATGGCATGTAGGATCTTAGTTCTCCCACCAAGGATCAAACCCGTGTCCCCTGCATTGCAAGGAAGATTCTTAACCATTGGACCACCAGGCAAGTCCCTTCCAGTTCCTTATATTTGATTGACACCTAAATGATTTCTGAAGAGTGGAGGCACCATAGCATAGCAGAATCAGCAAAGATAGACAGGGTTTAATGGGGTTTCCAGGTGGTGCAGTGGTAAAAATCCGCCTGCCAATGCAGGAGATGCAAGAGACACTGGTTCATTTCCTGGGTCAGGAAGATCCCCTGGAGTAGGAAACAGCAGCCCACTCCAGTATTCTTACCTGGAAAATCCCCATGGACAGAGGAGCCTGGTGGGCTACGGTCTAGGGGATCACTAACAGTGGGACAAAACTGAGTGCACATGCACACTAGCAGACTGGGTTTAAATCCTGGGCCTGCCCGGTACTAACTGTACAAACTATAAGCAAGTCTCTTGACTTCTTTGAGTCTTGGTTTATCATCTATGAAATAGGTTTAAAGATTCTTCTCCTAATTGTTATGAGGTCAAAATAAGAGAATATATGTGAAAATGCTTAAGTTAGGACTGAAATTATACTAAAAGAATACATAAACCCACAAAATGATGTGTAGACTGCCTTTGGGTACCTGCATGTCAGAGGTGGTCTTTAAGGGCTGCTGGTTTGGTAAATGTTGGCCATGAGATAGGAAGCACTTTAGGAGTCAAAGACTACAGGATCTACCCAGGGCTGTACCCCTAACACTCTTAGGCTTTGGTTTCCACTGAGCACAAGTATCCACTTCCCTGTTGGCTTGGCAGGTAAAAAATCACCTGCAATGCAGGAGACACAGGAGATGCAGGTTTGATCCCTGCGTCGGGAAGATCCCCTGGAGGAGGAAACAGCAACCCCCTCCAGTATTCTTGCCTCAAAAATCCCATGGATAGAAGGGCTTGGCTGGCTATAAACCATGGGGTTGCAAAGAGACAGACACAACTGAGTGACTAAGCACGCATGAGCACAAGTATGAAGGTTGTGTCAAGCGATCCTACAATCCTTACTCTTCTCTAATTCCATGAATCTATGAAGTCTACAGAATGTGAATTTGAGGTGCATCTGTGTTCAAGAGCAACTATTGTACCATGGATCACATTATATTCTACAGAAGGTGTCATTCCATAGGTTTGGGTTCTGCCTCAGGAAGAGTGGTCCCCTGAAGCCCCACGTGCCATTCAACATGACCTGTGCATCCTTTCCCCACTCCCCAGCTATAGCTGTTTGGAACCCTATCAGATAGTGGACCTGTTGGATTCTCTTGCTGGACATTTGAGATTGAATATGGAAAGGCTAGGAAATAGACAGTGACATTGTTCCTGGAAGTCCACCATGGAGGTGTTTGGAGGCTGAGAATAGCATTTTGTGAAAGCTATGATGGCTCATGTGAAGACAGAATAGAAGAAGGCAATCTGGGGGTAGGTTTGATGAAGAGAGAGGGGGAGGGGGACAGAAAGATGGAGAATAACTTTTTAGGTCCTTGTTTATTCCAGTCACCCACAGGCCTTGACGTTCCTTTTATACTGCCCTTCTGTGAGATTTCCTACATTCTCTTTCACATAAAGCAAATTTGAATGGCTGTTCTGTTCTTTATGTCTAACTATGCTCTAAGACATATGGCAACATAGACTGGGAGTTGGTAGTACAGACTGGGAAATCTCTGACTGGGATTTTGTCTTATTTCCTCTTGGAACAAGAATTTGGCACAGCATTCTACACAAAGTAGGACAAAGTAGGTACTCAATGAATTTATACTGAAATAACATGAAAGTCATGTATTTGTATATGAATAGTGTCACTGATGGCATTTATGCCAAAGGGTTAATTGGGAGAGATGATTATGTTTCAGGAAGCATTTTTCCTGGATCCTCCAAACTGGGCAAGAAAGGTTATTAAGCACTGTCTTCACTGTGTTTCTAGGACCTATTCAGGATCTGGTTTGCTGTAGGCTTTATTTTAAAATGTCTGTTGAGCTGAATGGCCCAGAATTGCTTTACATATTGTAAAGATATAAAAAGATATATAATTTATAGCTGCTCTACATAAGCAGCTTGCATGCAGTTGGGAAGATACAAGAAAAACAAACAGAAAACATGGCGATTTGCAATGGATTTCAAATAGCTCAGAGAATGGAAGGTCAGCGAGGTCTAATATGCTTTGAGATTTGTGGAAGAACAGTAGGTTGAGTTACTTGAGAGCTGTGTGGGACTTGGCAAGGCAGAGCTAGGTGGGGAGGCGGAGAAGAGGCTAAGCCAAGGCCTGGGGGTGGTAATGAGAGTCCTGCAGTACTCACACTGACCATTTAACAATTCACATTAAGAAATCTGAGACAGAATGTTCAAATATGGGAGGCAATACAGGGTTTGGCTAAGAGTGCTGACCCTGGACTTTCTAGATTCAAATCCCAGCTCCACACCCACCTCTTCCCATTTCTGCGTCTGTGAGGTAAGGCAATTTACTTACTGTTTCTGTTCCTCAGTTTCCTTATCGATAAAATTGGGGATGATGATAGTAATATCCATCTCATAGAGGTGTTCTAGAGGTGTTGTAGGCATTAAAGGGGAATGCTATTTGTAAAGTTTGTAGATTAGTGTCTGGCACTTAGTAAACACAATGTCAGCCATTATCATCTGTTGCTGTAATCACACCTAAAAGTAGTTTTCAATGAAAAGAACTACTCTTAATTTTGAACTGAATGCTGAATAACAAATATCCTGGTTACTTAGGAAGCCAGGGAATTTCTGAGCTGCTACTGAACTTGTGGTACACTGTTGGGGTTGGTTTACGGTAGAAAGAACACTTAATGTATAGAAGCCAGTGGAAGCTCTTGAGAGCCGGGGGGAAGAGTTTGGATTTGGTGCCTAACTGCTAGGGCACAACTGCTCTCTCTGAGCTGGGAAGTGATATTATGGAAGCGAGAGAGGGAGAAACAGGGGTAGGAGATCCAGTGAGGACAGGAAGGAGCCATTGCAATAATTAGGTGTTAGGTGATACAGGCCAGGGCCAGAGCTGTGGCTGTGAGACAGAAATGCAGTGGGAAATCCAAGAGACTTCAAAGGGAAGGTTTTCATTTCTCACCACTGCGGCTGCCTCTACCTTGGCCCAGGCCACCATCATCTGTTGCTTGGATTATTGTATCTCCTCTAACCTCCCTCTGCTTCTGGCCTCACCTCCTGCAGCCTTCTCTCAAGACAGTCACGCCTTTGCACACACTGTCCAACAGCTCCAGCCTTGCTCAGAGGACAAGCTGAACTCCTCACCAGAATCTACAAGGGCTGCACCCAATGGGCTCCTGTTACCTCTGACTTCACACTCTACTTGATGCCTACTTGTCCCTCCACTCCATGAAGCTATCTTCCCTGTTGGTCCTCAAACACATGGGACCTGGTCTTGCCCCAGGGAACTTGCCTGTGTCTGTTCTTCCCCTAAACAGACACAGAGCTAATTCCTTCAGCTCCTTTCACTCTCTGCTCAAATGTCATCTTATTAATGACATCTTCCTTGACCACCCTTCTGAAAATAGCAACCTCTTTCTGTCCACCCTTCTCTGCTTGGCTTTTCCTTCCCTATCACCACCTGACACGAATTCTTTATTTGTTTGTTGTCTAATTTCTCCACTAGGATTCTAGCTCTATAAGGACAGATATCTTTGACTGGCTTGCTCACTGAAGCATCTGCAGGACCTAGAACAGTGCCTGGCATATAGGAGGTGCTTAGTAAATATGGGTTGAATCGAATGTGCATCTAAGAAGTCATCAGATTTGCTGTGTCAGCACAGTGGCAGGTACTCCCTTAGAAACGGCCTCATTTACTCCTTGCAAGGACCCTGTCAGAAAGTACTGTCTTCATTGTTTTACAATGACAATATCATACCAAGGCACGGAGACAGACCACAGAGCTGGTGAGTGACACAGGAGATGTGTCCATTCCTTTGACCTTGGTGCTGTGCATGGTAAAGGTGGATGGGGATTGTGGGGTCAGCCAGGCACCAAGGCTTCCAGCCTCTGAGCTGTGGAAGAGCAACAGAACTGCCAACAGAAATGGGAATGTGGGGAAAGAAGACAAGGATTCCAGAAAAAGAAGAGTGGAGTAATGAAATGTTGGATAAAGTAAAGTCAGGGAGAAATCCTTACTCTTGAGTAGGAAGACTAAATAATGTATTGTTTGAGACCTTTCTGAGAGTCAGAGTGGGCACTATTAATTAAGCTGGAATGACAGACATAAATGGGACTGTCCCAGCAAGGGGTCAAGTGATCACCCTGGATTAAAGGAATTGGAGCATTGATGAGAGATCCTGTCTAGAGATTTGGCTGTTTCTCTTCAAGAGGGACACAGGAGAAGCCATGAGGATGGGTATCTCATCAGCAGGTTGAGGGAAGAGGGGCATGTCAAGGTCAGCTTCTAGACCCTCCCACAGACAAAAGTAAGAGGAGAAGAAGGAGTCTGTGAAAAACCCAGCAGAACCAGAAGGGAGATGAGGCACAGAGGTCAGAAGGGTGGTGGACAGGAAGGAGGGGCAGTGGGTGGAGGCCACATTTTGCAGGGCAACTTAAAAGTAGGTCAGCTAGACCTTGGCAACAAAACAAGATTAGAGAATCACTTGCTTTTGGATTTTGATTTTGTAATTGTCATCTGTCTCTACAAAGTGCTAAAAGGCATTTAATTAAAGTAGATTAAAATTAATTTTGATTTGAGGGCTTTTTTTTTTTTTGCTGCTGCTGCCCTCATTATATTTTGAGACGCTTTGGGGTGCTTTCAAAGACTGGATGAGGGTCTGGTGCCTCAGCCTGAAGTTTTCTTATGCCTCTGCATGACCTGAGTCACTAAAAGATCCTATATTTAGAGTGTCATTGACACAGATAAAATCTGGGTCCCAGGTGGAAGATACAAAAGCAAAAGGGGATATTTTCATGATTTCTTTGGGGTCAGGAAGATTGAAAATTGAGTTTCTGAAATCTGGTATTTCTTGGTAAACTAGAAATTTACCTTGATATCTTAATTATCAGTTCAAGTAGATGTGTTCCTAACCTAGCCCCTTAACTTCAATGAAGGAAGGGCATGAGTGTGTCTTTGTGTATGTGTGTGGGGGAGGGGCAGCCAGTCAACAAACAAAACCTTAGTTCAAAACATTGAAATGATAGCAATGACAACAATGCTGGTGAAGTATACCTAACAATAAAGTTGTTTGTCAACTGGTTGTCTGTAATGTAATGTAATGGTTAAGAAGTGAGAGCTAGGTCACTAACTACAACAATTTTGTCTACCCAGTCACAGTTAGTCCACCTGACTCAAGCCACAAGGGGTCTTCTCCAGGTAGAAAGTATATGTCAATAGCACATGGTTTCTTTTTAATATTTTTAATTATAATTTTTATTTAACTTTTTTGGTTCTTAGGTATAATTTCATTTATCTATTAAAATTAATTTTTATTGGAATATAGTCGCTTTACTGACACATGGTTTAGAGTTCTCAGTTTATCTGACAGTAAAGGCACATGACCAGGACTCTGGAAACAGAATCTATCCTGTGCGTTCTCTGAAAGGAAGTCTTAATAACCGTGTCTGGTAGCAGCATCAGGCAGAGGATACAGAGCAAGCTTTCCCCATAGTTTCTTTTTATCACAGCAAAAGTGTGACTGGGCCGAAATCACAGTGGCATGTAACTCCTGGAAACCAAAAGGAATAAAATCTCACAGGAATTCAAAGGGAACAAAATCATTAACATTGAGCCAAAGCCTGCTGGCATGCATCACAGAAATCAAATAGATATAGAGGGCTCCTCTGAGAGGAGAAAATGCATGACTTCAGGCTATTCTGCACAAGATGCTAACATCAATACCTCAAACTGGTTTCACAGAAGCAGTCTATCTGAAGCTGGCTGTCAGGCCACATCTGATGAATGTTTACAGCCAAGGCTGACCTTGAGCAGAATGAAGGCGTAGGGCTTGGTTTTAGCACACCCACCCAGCCTTGGCCCTTCTCAACCCTACCTTAAAGAATAAGTCCCCTTAAAGAGAACTTCTCAGAGGCATACGGTATAGCATTTCCGTGTTTAATACTCCCTTCCTTTTTCCCTTTCATCACCTTCTTCCCTCCTCCTCTCCTGTTGTTCCCATCTGTTTTATTTTCATGGTTTTTTTTTTTTTGTTATCTTTTACCATTCTTTTCCTTTCCTGAGATAAGAAACTGGAAGAGAGAAAGAGAAGGAGGGAAGGAGAGAAGACAGACAAGGTTGTAAACCTGTAGCGTTTGTTGATCCCAGGGGTTTCTTGTATTGCTGGAGTTCGTTTTTTTCTCATAGTGTTTGTTGTTGGCAGGATTAAATGTGAAGTACTTAGCCCAGTGCTTGTAGTGCAGTTAAGGTCTTAATAAACACTAGTTGTTACTTAACAGTTTGCCCTTGAAATAATATCATTATATCTAGGGCATTCCATTTGAGTGGGGATTTCTTCAGCTCTCTTAAAAAGTTCCATTTTCTGAAACTCTTTCAGGGTAATTGATGTATGTGTGTTCATGCATGTGTGTGCACACACACACACACAGACATACACACACATTTTCCCTCTTTTAAAGAAGGATCACAATGCAGAGGAAAGCCTTCACCTTGGTCTAGTAAAAAGATTTTTGAAAGTTTTTGATTGCCACGACTGTCAACTCCCCATACATACATCCACATAAAAGAAAAAAAAAATTTTAATAAGCGATACTTGTCTTCCCTATTGGCACTACTGTTCTGCTCTGGTCCATTCTCTTTCACCAGAAAAATATGGATTATTACAAACTAAATTAATTTCATAATGGGTCTATAATGGGTATCACCTGGAGCTAGAGAAATCGAGGTCTAATAGATATACAGTACTTTGCTGCATCCCACCGGCTTTGTCCTCACTATGAGCCCACCACCCTTACCCTGATGCCTCAGACTCATCAGTCTCAATTCTTTCATTTCTTCCTTTTTGTCTTCCAAGTTAAGAAACACCAAATCAGAAATGCCTTTTCTTTCTTTTTCTAGTCTTCCCTTCTTATATCTCCCTTTCTTTTTCTTTCCCTTTCACACCTCTTCTACTCCCTAGCAAAAAATGATCATTTTTAGCTGCTGTGTTCTGAATAATAATGATAAAAATAACAACAATGAAAATGCTAGCAGCAGTCATAATACAATGACAGCTAACAGTCAGTTCATGGCCGCTTTCTGTTAGATATTCATCTAAGCGTATTACAAGTTTTAACTGATTTAATACTCATAACCACTCTCTCTGTAGCTGACTATCCTATAATTACTCTGAAGGAAGCATTGCATGCTCTTTTCTTTCAACATCTAGTCAGAACAAGGAGAGTGTAGGCTAAATACTTAATCAAATAGAAATGCTGATAATATTATGTAACAAACTATTTGTTTTCGTAAACTCTGATCTGGAAACAGTAGCTAAAGATCATGGCCACAAACTGAGAATCTGGAAGCCTGAGGCTTAGTGTGTTGCTATTCTTAGGCTGAAATTCTTCTTGATATATTGCAAACTTTTGAAGGAAAGCATATTATCAAACTTTAGTCTCATGTAAACATCCACCCAGAGCAAGTTCCTGTACCATTTGTTGTTTGATGGTTGTTTTAATGCCATTTAGTAATTTTTAGTAATTATTTGTTAACTCTCTCTTTAGTAATTAATTTTTTTGTAATTAATTTTAAAAAATTTAACATGTAACAATTTTTCTGATTATAAAAGTAATAGCACGTTCACTATTATGGTTCTAGAACATGCAAATGTAAAAATAAAAAAATGACCTCAAGTCCCATCACTCAGCAGCTCTTCACATTTTGGTGTAGTATGTGTTAGGCTTTGAGACATGTTTTGTTTGGCCTACACATTATTTTAAAATGTTTTTCGTATAAAAACCTAGACTTCTAGCATCTCTTGACACTGAAAATATAATCAATATCTGACAACATTGGGGCCACATTCCTGCAAGGCAGCAGATGATGGGAACTGAGAGCAGCTACCTTTGGGGCAGGGTAGGGCTCACATATTTCATCCATCCTAGTCCCTACTACTCCTGTTTTTCTTACACTCAACTTTGTTCACTTGCTATTCTCAAGCCCTGGGAGGGCATTTGCGTTTTCTCTCTTCTCATTTAAAAATAATGCTCATCCAGTATTTCAGGACCAAAGCTGTACTTTTTGTGGGTGGTGGCCATGGTAACAAAGTGATGGGTAGGAGGGAGTGGCCTCTCCTTGCTGGAGAAGGTCGGAGAGCAGAGGTCTTCAACTTCTGGCTTCTGCTTTGTCTCCTGTGTATCTGAAATTTAAACAAGTTCTACATCTAGAGGACTAATTTCCTTAAACACTTCCCAAATCTATTATGCATATTATTTATGTAACTTTGGCTATACTCCTATGAAGTAATAAGAGTGACTTTTTTTATGCTAAGAAACTACTTCCTCCTTCTGTGCTTTCACACACTGCTTAACAGTGAAGAGAGCCCAGCAAGACCCAGGTCACTTCTCCTTAAACCCTTGGTTTCTCTTTAGGCCTAGGTCTTGGCATTTGACCCAGCCACAGTGATATTATAACATTTCTCATGTCATTAAAATTATTTATGAAAATTAATTCTAGTGGCTGAACAATGTTCACATATACAAATATATCCCATTTTCTTGCCCTTCCTTTTTTTTTATTTTTTATATTTTTGGCTGTGATGGGTCTTCGTTGCTGCATGAGGGCTTTCTCTAGTTGCGGCTAGAGGGGGCTAAGGGGGCCACTCTTTGTTGTGATGTGCAGGCTTCTCCTTGCGGTGGCTTCTCTTGTTGCCAAGCACAGGCTCTAGGCGCCCAGGCTTGGTAGTTGTAGCTTTTGGGCTCTAGAGTGCAGCCTCAGTAATTGTGATTCATGGGCTTAGTTTCTCCGTTATTGTTCAGTTCCTCAGTTGTGTCTGACTCTTTGCGACTCCTTGGACTGCAGCATGCCTGGCTTCCCTGTCCTTCGCCATCTCTCAGAGCTTGCTCAAACCCATGTCCATTGAATCAGTGATGCCATCCAACCATTTCATGGTCTGTTGTTCCCTTGTCCTCCTGCCTTCAGTCTTTCCCAGCATCAAGGTCTTTTCAAATGAGCTGGCACTTTGCATCAGGTGGCCAAAGTATTGGAGCATCAACTTCAGCTTCAGCATTAGTCTTTCCAATGAATATTCAGGACTGACTTCCTTTAGGATGGACTGGTTGGATCTCCTTGCCGTCCAAGGGACTCTCAAGAGTCTTCTCCAACACCACAGTTAAAAAGCATAAGTTCTTTGGTGCTTAGTCTTCTTATGGTCCAACTCTCACATCCATACATGACTACTAGAAAAACCATAGCTTTGACTAGACGGACCTTCATTGGCAAAGTAATGTCTCTGCTTTTTACTATGCTGTCTAGGTTTGTCATAGCTTTTCTTCCAGGGAGCAAGTGTCTTTTAATTTCATGGCTGCAGTCACTATCTGCAGTAATTTTGGAGCCCAAGAAAATAAAATCTGTCACTGTTTTCATTGTTTCCCCATCAATTTGCCATGAAGTGATGGGACTGGATGCCGTGATCTTAGTTTTCTGAATCTTGACTCTTAAGCCAGCTTTTCTACTTTCCTCTTTCACCTTCATCAAGAGGCTCGTTAGTTCCTCTTCACTTTCTGCCATAAGGGTAGTTGCTCCAAGGCATACGGAATCTTCCCAAAACAGGGATCGAAACTGTGTCTCCTGCACTGGCAGATGGGCTCTTATCCACTGTACCACAGGGAAGTTCCTGCCCTTCCTAATGGGTGAAGTTTCAGTATCAGGCAGGTCCAGTGAGAAGACATGTTCATTAGGGGGAAGAGAGAAGACAAGAGGTGGTAGGGACAGGATACCGACAAATAATGAGATTCTAGAACTGTTTACTTTAAGACACAGAAATTTCAGATGAGCAAAGAGTCCAAAAATGTAGGGTTCTAAATCCACAGGGTAGATGACAAATGGGGCCAAGACACCCTGTCATAAACCTGCAAGGAGGTCAGGGAGCAGATGACCAAGGAGTGAGGAAGCCAGTGGATGGGAAAGTGAACACACAGTAACCTCAGAGCGGATTCAGTCATAATTTTCATTTTTTATTTTGTTTAGTTTTTCTTTTTTTAGTGAGATTCCCATTCCTTCTAGGTCAATTTCAGAGAGTTGATGCAGGGTGTATAATAATTTATCCATTCCTCTAAAGTTGAACTTTTAGGTGTTTCCAATTTTCCACTTCTATAAATAATGTGATGAAATCTCAGTGTGTAAGACTGCATGTTTTGGGTTATCACTTCAGGATAGATTTGTGAAAATGAAAGTACTCATTCTGGGATATATCAACAAAATGTTTCCATAAAGACTGTTTGCATTTATTCTCCCATGAACAGTGTTTTTATGTTCTTCTTTGGCCCCTTTAAATAAATTTGGCCCACCCACATAAATCTTTGAATGAAAAGTGGCCACTGCCATCTGTACTCCATATCTGGAATTTCTCTAAGCCACTGGCTTTCAGATTTTTTTGACCATGACTCAGTGAGAAGTAAAATTTACAAAGTGACTTAACATATATATGCATATAACTGAAACAAAAGTTTCACAGAACAGTCACTTGCCCTTCTTCTATGTGATATACTTTGGTAAGTCCATTCTCTTCTAGTTTAATTTTTAAAATAAGCTCATCAAGACCCATTAAATTGATGTAATAACTCACCAATGGGTCATTACTCTGAATTTGAAGAACATCACTCTGGGACAACTTCTGTTTTACAACTTGACTTTTTAGGACTTCAACTTCTTTCTTTTCTCTACTCATTTAAGCCCCAGGAAATTCTTCAATGGTCCTTTTAAATTGATAACTTGTTTTGGATCTGCTCACTTGGATTTGACCACCACAAAGGCATGACTTTTAGACTACACCCTTTATCTTGGGCATTCAGTCCCAGTTGTGCCTCATTCAGCTCCCTCAGGACCTATCCTGGGCTGGTATGATCTCATGGTGGTTCTCTCTTGAAAGGAATGGGAAATTTGATAGGAAATGAGAGTTCTTGTCACACTGTGCAACAGAACTGAGCACCATCGCTGATAAAGAGAGATCTTGTCTAGACTGCTCTCAGACCAGATATCCACATGTTGACTCTCTCACTTCCTTCAGTCTGTGCAAATGTCATCTCCTTAGAGAGACATCTCTTGCAGCATCTCAAGTAGAATTCTGGTCATTCTCTGTTCCCCCCATCTTGCTTTAACTTTTCTTTTAGTTTTCACTGAGTGTCTGACTATACCTTGTTTGGAAACATAGAATATAAATGCAGGAAGAGATTTACAGGCCAGATCTGATTCAACCCCCCAATTTTACAGGGAGAAGATGCAAGCTCAGAGAGGTAAGTAAATATTCCATGACAACCTAGCTTATTTATTCAAAGCTGAACTAGAAACCAGATTCTTGTTAGTTCCTTACTGGTTTATGGTACTTTCCTAATCCATGCTGTTGTCTTTATGATGAGGTTTGGGGGGTGTGATTATTGTTTCATAATAAACTCTTGGGTGCATTGTGTTAGACTGCATTAGACTCAGTAGTAAATAGGTAGTGTGAAAATGTTCTGATGTTTCTCACTGGAAGCATAAATTACTTAGTCCAATGGTCTTTATTCTCCTCAAATTTTAAGCATCCACTTCTTTACTCCTTGGTCATCTACTGCCCTGGCCTCTTATCAGGTTTCATTTTACAAAGAAGGAAACTGAGGCATAGAGAGGTAAGTAACATAACTAATACTCCAGTTAATCTAACCTATGACATCAAAGGAAGCACAACTTCAATTAACCTAGACTGCAACATCAAAGGAAAAATGTTAAGTACAGAAATCCAGAGGACTAACTAGGTTGGTAGCCAGAAATTTCATATGACCCAAGACTCGAGTTTAAGGCTCCAACAAGGCACAGACTTTAATGACAAATGGAATCAGTAGAAGATGAAGGCTTATGTCATGGGATTTGATAAAGGAAAGAGGGATTTTCCAGGCAAGAATAATGGAGTGGGTTGCCATGCCCTTCTCCAAAATACATTCATATTGTGCAACTATAGCCACCACCCATCTCCACAGTTTGTTTCATCTTACAAAACTGAGACTCTGTACCTATTAAATAATAACTTCTCATCCCCCCTCTCCTGTCCCCCAGCTCCTGCAACCACCATTTTACTTTCTGTCTCTTTGGTTTTAACTACTTTAAGTACCTCACATAATCAGAATCATACAGTAGTTGTCTTTTTGTGATTGGTTTATTTAGCATAATATTCTCAAGTTTCATCCATGTTGTAACGTGTCATAATTTCCTTCCTTTTTAAGACTGCATAAAGTTGCATTATATGTGTATACCACATTTTGCTATCCATCCATCCATAGACATTTGTGTTACTTCTGTGTTTTAGCTATTGTAAATAATGTTTCTATGAACATGGGTGTACACATATCTGAGACCCTATTTTCAATTCTTTTGAATATATACCTAGAATGGAACTGCTAGGTCATAGGCTAATTCTATTGTTAATTTTTTGAAGAACTGCCATATTGTTTTCCACAACACTGTACCATTTTACATTCCCATCAACAGGGCACAGGAGTTCCAGTATTAGAATAGTTGATGCTATTCCATTAGCACCAACACTTCCTATTTTCTGTGTTTGTGATAGTAGCCATTTTAATGGCTGTGAGACAGTGGCTGTTAATTAATTTTAATGCAAATACTGGGGGTAAGAAATTGCCCAAGGTCATATAGCTTGTAAGTAGCAGAGTTGGAATTCAAATCCATGTCCAGCTATCTTTCAGTATGTTTGTCTGTCCTTTCCCTTTTCCTCAGCAGTAATACTACTGTTAGACATCTAAAGGTACTCAATAGAGCTAAATTTGTTCTTTTAAAAAACTATCAGCTATTGGGAAGACAGACAAAAAAAAATATTTTCAGTCAATATAATAGAAAGCATATACCTAACCTATCTAAAAGTTAGTTTCAAGCATGTACCTGAATTATCTAAAGGCAAGTACCTGAACTAACTAAACTCTCAAAAGGTTTATGGAGTTAAAGTGCCTCATGACCATGGAGTTTAATCAGTTCAGGTTTCCCATTTTATAGACAAGAAGACGGAGGCCAGTGGATTTCTTTGTTGTCAAATATTACTGAAATTACTATTTGCCAATAATAAGGTTAAGAGCCTAACCAATTGAGTTTAGTTACAAGACAGGTGGGACTGTGTAAATTTATATAACTCAATTAAAATCAGAGATCTGAAAGGGACTGCCAGGTCTCTTACAATAATGTATCCATCTGCCTCTATCACAGAGTTTAAAGCAGGTGTCTTTTTCTTCACAGCCTACTATGAAGGCAATTCAGTCACTTCCTTTATGAGCCATCAGAGCATTTTTCACACCTCTCAATCTAATGACATTTTTACATGTAAATGTGGAACATTCTATATGTCTATTTAAAATCTAATAACTTCTCTTTAAAGGTGTTTAAGATTGTTGTCTGAAAATTAGAAGCAGCCTTAAAAGTAAATTGAAGCATTACCAGGCAACTGAAAGTGATCGTAATAAGTAATCTTGAGTATATTTTCACAGTTGGAAATAACCTAAGCCCTAGGTTTCAAAAGTAAATGACTAGGGTGAAAGATGGTCATGCAAATGTTTTCTACAACCTGGGAGGAAAATACAGTGCTAATTTGTTAGACTCATTTTTGGATGCTCCAGAGCTCAATGTAACAAATGTTTACTAAAAGCCTCTTACATGTCAGTTACCCAGTAAGGAGGTTTGAGAATATCAGTTCAGTCGCTTAGTTGTGTCCGACTCTTTGTGACCCTATGGACTGCAGTACGCCAGGCCTCCCTGTCCATCACCAACTCCCGGAGTTTACTCAAACTCATGTCCATTGAGTCAGTGATGCCATCCAACCATCTCATCCTCTGTCATCCCCTTCTCCTCCCACCTTCAATCTTTCCCAGCATCAGGGACTTTTCGAATGAGTCAGTTCTTTGCATCACGTGGCCTAAATGTTGGAGTTTCAGCTTCAGCATCAGTCCTTCCAATGAATATTCAGGACTGATTTCCTTTAGGATGGACTGGTTGATCTCCTTGCAGTCCAAGGGACTCTCAAGAGTCTTCTCCAACACCACAGTTCAAAAGCATTAATTCTTTGGCGCTCAGCTTTCTTTATAGTCCAACTCTCACATCCATACATGACTACTGGAAAAACCATAGCTTTGACTAGATAGACCTTTGTTGGCAAAGTAATGTCTCTGCTTTTTAATATGCTGGCTAGGTTGATCTCCTCTTTCACTTTCATCAAGAGGCTTTTAGTTCTTTGCTTTCTGCCATAAGGGTGGTGTCATCTTCATATCTGAGGTTATTGATATTTCTCCCAGCAATCTTGATTGCAGCTTGTGCTTCATCCAACCCAGCGTTTCTCATGATGTACTCTGCATATAAGTTAAATAAGCTGGGTGACAATATACAACCTTGACGGACTCCTTTTCCTATTTGGAACCAGTCTGTTGTTCCATGTCCAGTTCTAACTGTTGCTTCCTGACCTGCATACAAATTTCTCAGGAGGCAGGTCAGGTGGTCTGGTATTCCTGTCTCTTTAAGAATTTTCCACAGTTTGTTGTCGTCCACCAGTCAAAGGCTTTGGCATAGTCAATAAAGCAGAAATAGATGTTTTTCTGAAACTCTCTTGCTTTTCCAATGATCCAGTAGATGTTGGCAATTTGATCTCTGGTTCCTCTGCCTTTTCTAAAACCAGCTTGAACAGCTGGAAGTTCACAGTTCACATACTGTTGAAGCCTGGCTGGGAGAATTTTGAGCATTACTTGACTAGTGTGTGAGATGAGTGCAACTGTGCGGTAGTTTGAGCATTCTTTGGCATTGCCCCTCTTTGGTATTGGAATGAAAACTGACTTTTTCCGGTCCTGTGGCCACTGCTGAGTTTTCCATATTTGCTGGCATATTGAGTGCAGCACTTTCACAGTGTCATCTTTCAGGATTTGAAATAACTCAACTGGAATTCCATCACCTCCACTAGCTTTGTTCATAGTGATGCTTCCTAAGGCCCACTTGACTTGCATTACAGGATGTCTGGCTCTATGTGAGTGATCATATGATTGTGATTATCTGGGTCATGAAGATCTTTTTTGTACAGTTCTTCTGTGTATTCTTGCCACCTCTTCTTTTGTTAGGTCCGTACCATTTCTGTCCTTTATTGTGCCCATCTTTGTCCCCAAGGGTCAGACATGACTGAGCGACTTCACTTTCCTTTGCATGAAATGTTCCCTTGGTATCTCTAATTTTCTTGAAGAGATCTCTAGTCTTTCCCATTCTATTGTTTTCCTATATTTTTTTGCACTGATCATTGAGGAAGGCTTTCTTATCTCTTCTTGCTATTCTTTGGTACTCTGCATTCAAAGAATATAATGACAACCAAATATAACCCCTGACTTCAAGGAGCTTGACAACCAGTTAGGAAGATAACACAGCTACACAAGTACCTCTAAAAGATAAAGTGAAAAGTGGTATCAGGTCCACAGAAATGCATTGTAGATAGAATAAGGCTTGGCAGGGAATCAGAGAACTGCTTTTGAAGGATGAACAGGATTTCGACAGGCAGAAATAGGGGAAAGTTTATGTATCCAGAAAGTGTGAACAGAGACCCACAGACGAACAATGTCTCATACAAACCTGCTTCAAGTACTGCACATACTTTAAGACCTGCACTCTCCTCTTTGGAATCTCCCCCTGTCATCTCTCTCTCTATTCAAATCCTAACAACTGAAGACTTACATAAAAATATTTAAAATGGTTGTGTTAAGATGGTGAAAATATTGATAAATTTATTCTCTTTCTCTTCTTATTTTTCAATTTTTCTTTTCTTTGGAAATGATATTACCTTATAGCTGCTGGTTCTGCTGTTTAGTCACTATGTCATGTCCGACTCTTTGCAACCCCATGGACTGTAGCCTGTCAGGCTCCTCTGTCCATGGGATTTCCCAGGTAAGAATACTGGAGTGGGTTGTTATTCCTCCTCCAGAGGATCTTGCTGACCCAAGAATTGAACCAAGGTCTCCTGGTTGGCAGGCAGATTCTTTACCACTGAGCCACCTGGGAAGCTATATTATAGAAAAATTGTTTGTTTGTCTTTTTAAAGATATTGTACATATCTCCCAAGGTCAGCTCAAATCCTTGCTCCCCCTAACTATTCTTGACTACACTGTAATGTTAAATTTGAGTTGGAAATGTTAATATGAGTTCCTGATTTAAAGTATATGTGTATGTGGTGGTGGTGGTTTAGTTGCTAAGTCGAGACTGACTCTTTGAGACCCCATGGACTAAGGCCCGCCAGGTTCCTCTGTCCATGGGATTTTCCAGGCAAGAATACTGGAATGTGTTGCCATTTCCTTCTCTCCAGGGGATCTTCTTGACCTGGGGATTGAACCTGCGTCTCCTGCATTGCAAGTGGTCTCCTGCATTTCAGGCAGATTCTTTACCTCTGAGCCATCAGGGAAACCCTATATGTGTATGTATGTGTGTGTAGGTATGGGCTCCCTCTACTGTAAAAGCCCAGAGGCAATAATACACCAGGAGCAGTGAGCACACCTAGTGCACAGATGTTATACTAAATATCGCTTTCCACTAAACTGAGCCAAGACTCTGGGGATCTGGGGCAGAGAAACATAACTTAGTTTGGGTAAGCCTGGGATATCCCCTAGTTCCAGAAAGGAAGAAAATCCTCTAAGACTAACAGGGGCCTATTAAGGAGTCAGTTTGAAGGGGCTCCTGTTTACTAAATTTGGGACAATTTGGGCATTGAAAAGAAAAAATGAAGAGAGAGAGAGAAGAGGAGGAGGAAGATGAGGAAGAACAATTGGAATAGCAGCAGCTCATTATTCATGTGGTGGTGGTGGTGGTTTAGCCGCTAAGTCATGTCTGACTCTTGCAATCCCATGGACTGTAAATAGCCTGCCAGGCTCCTCTGTCCATGGGATTTACCAGGCAAGAATACTGGAGAGGGTTGCCATTTCCTTCTCCAGGGGATCTTCCTAACCCAGGAATCGAACCTGGGTCTCCTCCATGGCAGGCAGATTCTTTACTGACTGAGCTACAAGGGAAGTCTCATTCATTCAGTGGTGGCTCTTATTTTGACAACCGTATATAAAGGAAAGGAAGTAAACATTTACCTTGTCTATTTAGGAGGAACTGTAGCTTTTTCCTGGTTGGGGAGAGAAAGACTTCCTCCCTAAAAAATGCTAGGTAATAAATATTTTAATTTGAACCCAATGAAATTATTGATATCAATCCATTTTTAATCTATAAAACTTCACCTGTTTCAACCAAATATGCAATAAAAGAGTTATAAAAATCAACGGTTTGCAACCCCAGTGAAATAACTGATTCAGATCAGAATCATCAAGGGATGTTGAAATGATTCTTTGAAAAGTTGTTGGGGCAAAAGCACATTCCCCTGGTGCCAAAGGCTCTCTGCTTAGATTACTTGCTTGTTGTTAAAGTGAAAACACACCTTTACGTCTGAGTGGTGAGATCTGGCTGTCATCACTTGCGCTGGTGAAGTTTAGTTTGCTAATGGCAAGACAAGAAAGCACTGTGCTTCTCCTCTTCTAATATAATTTGAAATTCACAGCATGACCTATGAAGCATTCTAGCCAAAAAGAGTCTAAGTTATGTGTTGGTCATTCCCTACTTGCCCTTATAAATCCATTTGGTACCTCTCCATCCTGCTCTTGCCCCCAGCGATGCCCTTCTGCACAATGAATCACTCAGGCTCACTCAGGCTCAGGCTTCCTCACATTTTGGCTTCTAATTAGATGTGGCCAGTGGAGGCTCTGGCCCAAATTTGAAGGATAAGGGAGAGAGATTTGGGGTATTTATTCCTTATCACCTCACTGTTCACCTGGGTGCACACTTGTGTTGGCTGTGTTCCTTTTACATCTACACCTCCGGTTGAGGCCCCTCTTCTAAAGCCCTAGCTCCTGCCTTGCTTCAGTAACACTGCTCCACTTCCAGGGTGGTAGTTCCTGCGTGCTTCCCTAGCACTGTGTTCCCTAGCCTGTCCACACGTCTATGAACAGTCCCTTCACTCAGCTCCCTTCAGGCAAACTCTTTGTGCCACCTGCTTCCAGTCAGGACTTGGACTGATTCAGCCAAGCTCTGATCAGGCTTTCACTTCAACAAGACATCAAGACTAGGAAAACAAGTTAAAAAACAATTTGAAATGATAATCAGACAAATCCAGAATTTGGTACAGTTTAGAAGAGAGTTGATTTGGTGTCTTCAAAGGTCAGTATCATTTTAAAAACGACAAAGACGCTTCTAGATTAAAATAAGCTAAGGAAACATAACTACCAAATATGAAATATGAACCTGATTTGTAAAAACAGTTTTTGGTATTTGGGGAAAAAATTGGGAAATTTTTAATGTCGACTGGATTTTAGATGATATTAAAGAACTATTATTAGTAATCTTAGATATGATAAAGCTATTGTGGGTTTTAGGCAAATATCCTTTTTAGGAGGAGTATGTTGAAGTATTTAGGGTAAAGTACAGCAAAATATTTAGGTAGAAAATAATGGCAGAATATTAACAGTTGTTAAATCTAACTGACGGGGACATGGTGTTTCTTGTTATTTCAACTTTTCTGTGTATTTGAAAATTTCATACAAAGTAGTGGAAAACATTATAATGAAAAAAACCTTCTGCCACCTCCTCAAAAATGATTTCTCCCTTTCTCAAATGTCTGCTTTTTTTTTTTTTTACTTTTTATAGTGCTCATTCGCTGTTTGTATGTAACTTGTAACCAGACTATCAGTTCTTTGAAGATGAAGACTGAGTTCTGTACTTGTTTCTGTACTTGTTTTTATACCATACAGAGGCTTGTATAAAAGTTTAATGTATTTAAGCCTGACTCTTTATGACAAACATAGGCATATGTGGTCAGAAGATTTCTATTTCTGTTGTCATTAATGGAAGGGAAAAGGCACAAGAAGTTGGATAGGATGCAGAGAAGGGCAATTTAGACACTTTCTTGAAATTTTCAGAGAGCAGGCTTGAGATCCCTTCCTATGGGCAATGAAAGTCACATGAAGACAGACAGCATGGAGCCGGAGTCTTCACAATATCAATGAAAAGTTTTGCAACCTTAGACAAACGTTTGGAGGGACCAACTCAAAAAAAAAAAAAAAAAAAAACCAAAGATTCAGGTGAGCAAACTTAAGAGTCTGCTCAAGATGGAGAGAAATCAGTATTAGGTTAAGCCCGAACTGAGAAAAGTTAATTTTGAGTGATCTGCTTAACTGAATCTAGTTTTATATTTAACTCAATTTAAATTGCATGTCAACACATAAAAACTAATGTCATTTTCTTCCTGGCTAACATTTAATTCTTTTGGAATATGAATTTCTTTATAGAAAAAGCATTATTGAGTGGAAACACAGGCCAATTTTTATTCATTTAATAGTGCTTAAAAGAAGCCAGGTGCTTGCCGAGAACCTAAGAAAAAATTGCCCGTCATTGATTTCTGTTGTTGTCTTTTACTATTCTACTGAGGTAGGCTTGCAAACATCTCAGCTTTCATAACCTATATGCCCCTTAAGCCTACTGGAAACTCCACAGTGGGCCAGGGCAGAGATATAAGCTCTTAGTCAACTGAGTAGATGGGCTGTGTGTATGTGTGTGTCTGTGACAAACCCTTCTATTTGCTCACCTAACAGCCATCTCCCACCTTATTTCTAGCTAAGAGAACCCTGATTTTCAGCTATTAGGTACTCAGTTTGTGTCATCATAACCCTATTGATTTGCCAATCTTTGGTTGAAAAATGGGCCACGACACTGTCAGTCCAAGGAGATAGGAGTTGGGAAATGTTCTGTGAGGTTTCTAGATGTTTCTTTACTTTTCAAAAAAGATGTTTTGAGAAGTAGACCCATTCTGTCTCTAGATATTATTGTGTGATGATGTCATGCAGTGATAACCCACTCTCCAAAAACAAAGAGCTCTGATTTGTGGCATTTGCCTATTTCCATTTCTGTGGTATAAATTCTCTCATAATGACTGATTTCAAGCTACCAATGGCTCAACAACTGACTGGCAAATTTAGTAAGTGGCTCTTGGGAGCCTGAGGTTACTGACTCCAGCCCACCACTGATTGTTCAGAGCTGCTGTGCCCATATTGGGAAAGGAATAGACAACGTGGTAGCAATGCCAGAGCAGAAAGCTGAGAAACTATAGGTCCTTAGTGACAACTTGAGCCATGGAATTTGCCAAGCCTGGAATCTTCCCATTTCTGGACTTCTTGTTACATGAGTTAATAAACATGCTTAAATAAAGTGGATTAGTTGGTCTTTGTGTGTAGTGAACCTGGACTTGACCTGGCCAGTACAGATGTCCATGGGGTCCCATCTAGTGGAGGGAGGGGAGCACAGCAGGGGCAAAACTGAGCACTGGATCATGGAAACACTTATCCAGTTGGTGGTCAGGAAGGGGAGTGACAGAGGGTCATGAGGGAGGGCTATTCAGGTTGAAACAGGATGCTGGCCGGTTGCTGAGAGGAACAGGATGGTGGCTGAGGGCCAGTGAGGCTGTCAGTGTCCTTGCCAAAGAGGCTGAAGTTCAGGGCAATGCTCCAGCAAGAACAGGCACCGGAATGGGAATCAGGAAGCCAGGCAGATGCCCAGGCCTTGGAAGGGCTTCCCTGACTGATGCTGCACAGCATTGTGCTTTAAGGTGGCAAGAAAGGTGAAGCCTAGAGGAAGGGGAAAGCAGAGAGAGAGACAGCAGTACAACTCCAGAGTTCTAGACTACATACTCATCAAGGAGTGGGGAAATCTCCAGCAAGGCAGAGTCAGAATTCACTCAGACACTGACCAGCTAAGATGTTAGATTGGAGGTGTTCAGTAACTGCCACAGATCAGGATGAGAAAGCAGAAGGAACCAGAATCTTCTCCAAAGCCTGTCTCAGCACATCTGCTTGGTGACATTAAAGAAATGCTGCTTACATTCCTTCCTAGACCTTGAAAAGGGGCATCGGTCATCCCCCTTCCTCACCCACTACTGTCAGTCTCTGGGGTCCTGAAATGGTCACTGCTGAGACTGATGTTTCACCTTCTGCGAAGAATTCCATCCTCCACTGTGTGGGGAAATCTGATTGCCTGCCTGTGGCAGAGGCACTTTCATTCCTCTTATGAAATGCCTCTCACTTACACTGTAATGTTTTCTGTTACTCCTTTACTCCATTTCTTTATTTTCTTTCCCTGTCCAGCTGATAACCTATCCACACACTCATTCTTATTCAGCCCAATCCCATTCATTGAATAACAACCTAAGAAGAACTTGCATAATTGAATTGTATTGAGGAAGTAAGTTCAGAAAGATTGAAAACTGATGTGTCAACAACATTCTCTGGGGATTTTTAGAACATTACTTTCCTCTCTGGTTTAGCTCAGATACCAAAGGGCAGGAAATTGACTTCCTTTGCACACTGTTACTGTTGGAAGTCATGGTCAGTAACCTTAATTTTCCTCAGTGGGGTGAGTTCTGTGACAATATCATCATTAGGGAATAATTAAGGATGGAATCAAACAGGAGCGGAAACCTTCAACAGTGAAGTTCTCTCATGTTCATACTCCTTTCCTATCTGTGTAGTGAAGTTCGGTTTGTTTCAGGAGTTGCTCCTCTGAGTTAAATGAGATGCTTCAGAGTGAATAAAAGAAATGTTTTTCTGCAGTGCAAACCCATCATAAGCAAAGTCAAAAAACAATTATAAAGGGGGAAATATTTGGAGCTCATTTCACAAACAATGGCTAATTTTCTTTATATGTGAAAAGTTCCTGCAAATCAATAAGAAAAAGACCAATAGCCAACCCCCTCCAAAATGTGAAAACAGATAGTCCTGTAGAAAAGGAGACACAAATCTTTTAAAAATGTATTTAAAAAACCAGCTTCATAACAAGAGAAATAGAAATTAAATTTATACAAACACCCATTTTTTCATGAATTAGATTGGTAATGATAAAAAAAATTACAAGCTATGTTGATAAGAGTGTGAGAGGAGAGGTGCTCTCATACATAACTGGTGGGAGAATAAATTGCTACAAATTTATGAAGGGTTATTTGGAAATATCCTTCAAAATTATGAGTATCTATATGCTTTGATGGGCTTCCTAGGTGGCTCAGTAGTAAAGAATCTGCCTGCAATGCAAATGCCTCTGGAGACATGGGTTCAATCCCTGGGTATGGAAGATCCCCTGGAGGAGGAAATGGCAACCCACTCCAGTATTCTTGCCAGCATCATCTCATGGACAGAGGAGCCTGGTGGGCTATAGTCCATGGGATCACGAAGAGTCAGATATGACTGAGTGACTAAGCGCTTAGGCATATGCTTTGATGAATCAAAGCCAGTTCTAGAAATTTATCCTACAGATTTTTTCACAGATATAGGTAATGACAAGTTTCTAAGGATTACATTGTAGCATTATTTGTAATAGAAAAAGACGAGTAACAATCAAAATATCTATCAGTAGGAGATTAAATAAATCATGGCATATCCATATAATGGAATATGATGCAGCCATAAACAATGTGGGTACTCTTTATGTACACACATTGAAAGATCTCCAAGATATTTTAAGTGACAGAAAATTAAGGTGCAGAAAACTGGGTAACAGAAGATGAGAAAAAAGAATACTTATACTAGATTTCCTTGTATGTACATAAAGCATGTCCAGGAGGATATCCAAGAAATTGATAATAATCAGTCCCTTAGTGGAGAGGAATTGGGTGCCTGGGGCATAGGGTAGAAGAGAGGTGTTTTTTTTTTTTTTGTATTTCTTTTGTTCTTTTAAAGAATGTGCTGCCAATCCAAATTAGAAAATAATACTTTTTAATAAGAGCAATGCTCTGACACAGACTAAATCTGTAATGACCTAAATTCACTCAGTCTGTACTAGATCCTCAATTTTTCCATTCAGTCTCTTTTTAAATTGACTTTAGTGGCCATCCATCCTCCATGTATGCATTTCCCCTTCTCCTCTATGTGTTACCTTTTCTGTCTCTGCTTCTGACCTCAGTTTGTCTCTTGATTTCTCCTTAAGTTTTCAAGTAACAACCATTACAGGTGAGTATAACTAGGGAGACCTTCTTTTTCTGTGTGCCAGACCTGGGGCAATCGCCTCAATCCTTCCTTCAACACCTCTTCCCCTAGAGAATGGGAAAGAACATACTGGTTGGGAGTTAAGGAGGAAGCAGCAACCTTAACCGGGAACCAGGCAACTGACAGAGCTCTGGTTAGTAACCTATACCTATATATATGTTGCTGATGGTGGGCAATGTTATTTAAGAACTGGAATTGTAGAGAGGGATAACTATATACATGGAAGAGCAAGAAGAGTCTACCTTATGGAATGTGCAGTAATGAGAGTTGGAGATTTGGGTTCAAATTTTGGCTCTGCCACTTACTGGTTATGTGACTTTAGGCAAGTTTTCTCAGCCTTACTTTTCTCTTCTATAAAAGGGGTTCTGTAATGGTTAATGTGGCTAAGACTGTAGCAGTTCATCAAAATCCGTTCTTATTTTCTTTTGTGGTAATAGACATGTAGCTAGGCACATGGCTACTAACATATTTCTTAGTCTGCCTTGCTGTCAGGTGTGGCCAAGGGATGAATCCCCTGCCAGAGCAGTGTGAGCAGAAGTGCTGTATGACTCACTTGGCTCTGAAATGTAAGACTCCTCCATGCTCTTTCCCCATTCTACAAGACTGAAACTGCAGCACCCTAACCTTGACCACGGAGCTGAGGACAAGACCATAGGTAAGAAAGCAATGACTTGGAAAATCCTGGATTTCTAAATGAATACATGGAGCAGACCTGTGGCCCACCTGGAATACATGTCCACTGTTACAAGATAGAGAAATGGTCTCTGACTTCTTTAAGCCAGTTCATTATTGTTGGGTGTCCTTGTTACGACAGCCTAGCCTTACCCTAACTGATACAGTTAAGACTATGTTGTAAGTAATAGAACGCCCAACTCAAACCAGGTAAACTGATAAATGCTGTAATTTGATTCCCATATAACAGAGAATTTAAGAAGTGGGGAAAACTTTATATAGTTGAGTCAGTGTGCAATGACATCATCAGAGAACAGATTTCTTCCTATCCCTTTGCTCTGCCTTTTGTGGAGTCAACATCACCCTGTGGCTGCTTCTGAATGACTATGGTGATTCCAGCCTTCATAGTAACTTAGTACACTTTCTAGGAAGAGAGAGAAGAGGAAAGGAGAGGAGGAGAGGGACAACTGAGCTTCTTTCCAATACTCCCAGCAAACTTCTTATTGACCCAATACCGGCCACATGTCTTTCCTGAATTGTAACCAGAGGATGTCCTTATACTGATCAGCTTAAGCCCATCCACTTGTCCCACCTCCTAGGAGAAGAGCAGGTCAGCTTCTCTAGAACATATGGACTATGTGGAGGAGGTGTGGGCACCTTAACAGAATTGGAAAGTTTACTGAGAAAACAGGGACTGGAGGTTGGGAGGGTGCTACCTTGTCCGCTACAGGGAGATAGCGATTGTTTTGAACATTAAACTGAGTGATATATATCAAGGGCCTAGCACAGTGCTTGGCTCATAGTAGGTGGTCAACGATTGTGAATTTACTCCTGCTTCCTGGATCTATCTGGCTGTGCTACAAAGTGGTAAGACCCTTTGGGTGGCTTGGGGCTCTGTATTCGGAGGACCAGTAAAACAGGATTCTGATGTGCATACACACACACAAACACACAAATATCTCTCAGTTCCAAGATTTTTGTCACCAGAGCAATTACTGGAGGGACTGGCCCATGCCTGTCACCATCACCTGACACTAAGGGAATGAATGAAAGGAGGCTTGGCACCACCCTTTCAAAGGCTCCCTTCCATTGTGGGCTATAGATGTTTACTGGTGGGTCAATTTATAAAGACCCAGGTTTGAGATTCCAGAAGGGGCTGCCTGCCTAGTATCTTATGTTACTTGTGTTGCTTCAGGCAGACTATTGACTGGCAAATGTATCTGGGCTCTTCTATTGGCTTTCTGACTCAATTCACTTGCTAGAGACTATACGGCTTAGTGAAAAGGGTCTGGGCTTGAGGCTAAGACTCCACTTTCCCATTGTGTGATCTTGTGTAAGTAATTTAATTCTTTATGCCTCAGTGTCCTCATCTATAAAACAGGGCCTCAGCTCTTGTTCTACTAATCTTTTAGGTTGTGAGCTCAAAGAATAATGTATTCAACAGCACTTTGTAGATAGAAAAATTTTAAATAAAAGAAGTTAGCAGACACAATGATGGAAATATTAGGCTGGTGCATAAATTTCTCCATACTAAGGGCCAACCTTTCCCTGGGGGTTTGAGAAATAAAACTAACTGAGAAAGAACAGGTCAAGTGGGATATTTTTGATCATAGAGACAGAGGACAAAGCTAGGTTTAATGAACAATTATGTACTGATTGTCTAGGTGTGTTTGTTATAGGTATTATGTTTACATGTTAGCTAATTTAAACTTTTTAATAACCCTGTGAGGTATTATTATGCGAGCTTTACAGATGGGGAGACCAAGCCTGAGAGTGGCATTATCAGGACCAATATACATGTTTAAGGAGTTGCAGTTCAGGATTTTGAAAGTCTATTTAACTACTTAGACGAGTGAGGCCATCAGTTGATTCAGGCAAGAAAGAAGTGACCACCCAGATACTGCAGCCAGGTGGACTAGCTTATACAAGGAGGCAGTCATTCAGGGGCTTATCATAATGTTTTAATTTGCCTATTCATCTATCTAATCCACAAACATTTTCTGAGCACCGCTCATGTAACAGGAACTGTGCCAGATTTGGATGAAACAATGAACAACATACAGTTCCTGAAGGCTTCAAGAAACATTGGTGCAGTTGAATAGCTTGTCAGACATCCATTTATCCTTAGTTCAATCCTGTTAGGAAAATTGCTCCTATGGCTTGGCCGATATTAAAGTTTTAAACATTATTGTTCTGTAGAAATGGTCTGCTTATGCTGCTTCCTGCTGGAGAATGGCTAAGTTCATAATAACTGAAGATCATGTAACTCAATGATTTCGTTTCAGAGGCAACTGCACAATGGTTTTGAAGTGGTAATAATTGCCTACTGCTCAGGGGATTATCTTATTGTCTGGCAATGGTTATGAAGACAGTGGGGTTTTAAGAGGCCATTCAATAAGAGTGACAGAAGAAACTATTTTTTATTTTTCCCTGAATGACTCTCAAAGTGAGAATCTAATTCAGAGCCTGTAGAGGTCTGAAAGAACTTCTCTGATGAATTCAAAGTCCTTAATGCTGAAAGGAAACTGAGTTATAGAACAATATAGAAAACTGAAGGTGTGGCTCACATTTTAGTGCAGTGCTGTTTGCTTTCAGAGATCCTGAAGAATGGAGACAAGTTGGGTAATACCCACAATTAAAACAGCCACTGAACTAATAATGCTTTGTACCTTAGTTTAAATGAGCTGTCCCATCTTCTTTGCCAAGAATTATGCAAATAAGCATCTCAGTCTGAAAAAATACTACAATTTTATCTGTCTGTACTAATGTCATTTGATGAAAGCTTCTTTTGGAGGGAGAACCTTACTTTGTTAATCACTTACTAAGAACCAGAGGTGTTATGTATTTTGCTTATTGAACACTCACCACAACTTTGTGAGTTGTATTTTCACCATTTTACGAAGCTCTTTCCCTTACTCAGGTTCATTGGTTCATCCAACACATTTTTATTGAGTGCCTACTATGTTCCAGGCATGTTTTAGGTGCTGGGAATATAACAGTGACAAAAGCCTACCAATATCCCTGCCTCATGGAGCTTTTATTTTAGTGGGTAGAGACAGAACTAAACAAACTGATAATATGCAAGGTTTTGAGAGCTCAGGGTTATGTAGAAAGTTCTGAAGGTAAGAGGAATAGGAATACTAGGTGGCAAGGGTAGCAGATTTTGTGAATATATAAGATGATCAGAATGTTAATTATATATTGCCAAATAAGAAATTACTCCAAAACTTATGGCTTACACACACACACACATAAACTTATTAACTTATAGTGTCTGTGTATTAGGAACTGGGAAAGGCTTAGCTGGTGTCTCTGCTTCAAGTCTCTCAAGAGATTCCATTCCGTGTGCCAGCTAGAAGAGTTGGCAGGATTCAGTTAATTTCAGGCTGTTGGATTGAGGGTCTCTGTTCTTTGCGGGCTATTGGCTGGAAGCCTCCCTCAGTCTCTGCCACCTGGGCCTGGCTGTATGGTGGTTGGCCTCCCACAGAGTAGCAGGCAAAGGAGAGATGAGCGTGCCCAAGATGCAGACCATAGTCTTTTTGTAACGTGCTCTTGGAGATGACATCCATCGCCACAGTCTAGTTCTATTCGCTAGAGGCACAACACTAAATTCAGCCCACATACAAGTGTTGGGGATTATATAAGGGTATGAATACCAGGAGGTGGAGATCATCTTAGACACTGCCTACTACATTTAGGTAACCTTTCTAAACAGAGGACATTTGAACAGAAACCCAAAGGAGGTGAGTGAGCAAGCATGGGTTCCTGGGAGAAGAGCCTTTTAGGCAGAGGAGTAGCTAGTGCAAAGGCTGAGGCGGGAATGGTACAAGATGAGGTCAGGGAAGTAGCACTGGATTAGACCATGTAGTTTCATGTGGATCATTGTGGAGAACTTGGATTTTATTTCGAGACAAGAAAGCTTTGGAGGTTTTGAGCAGAGGAGTGACATGACGTGACCTGACTCTTGTTTAAAGAGGATCACACTCTGGTTGCCGAGTGTGGGGGGAGCAGGCACTGGGACTAGTTAGGAGGCTACTGTAGTAACACAGTGGTGATCATGGCTTAGACCAGGTTGAGAGTACTGGAAATGGCAAGAAGTGGTTGGATTTGGATGCTTTTCTTAGTAGAGCTGACAGGATTTGCTGAGGGTTTAGATGTGGAATATGAAGAAACTGAGGAGTCGATGATGACTAAAGGATTTTGGACTTAGCAACTGAAAGAAAAGAATTACTCATTACTAAGCTGAAAAACACTGATGAACAAGCAGGTTTTGAGAGAGAAAGGATCAGTCAGGGTGTTCGTACATGTTATCATATACTGCTTAGACATCCAACTGGAGATGCTGAGCTGGCAATTGGATCTATAACTCTGCTCAGGAGAGCAGAATGGACTATAAACACATGTTCAGAAATTCCCAGCATTAATAGAGCATTTAAACCAATGCACTGGATGAAAATACTGAAGAAATGAGTATAGGTTGAGAAGGGGAAAGTCCTATAGATTGAAACCCTGGGGCACTCCAAAATTTAGAAATTAGAAAGGTAAGGTCAGCAAAGGAAACTGAGAAAGAGTAAATAGAAAGGGAAAGGGATACCAAGAAAGAGGAGTGCCCTTTGAGCCAAGTGGAGAATATGTTTCAAAGGAGAGCGAGTGCTCAGCTGGGTCAACTATTGTCTTTAGGTCATGCAAGAGGGGATGAGAACTGACCACAGACTTGGGAACATGGGAGTTATGGTGGCCTTGATGAGGGCTGTTTTAGAGGATCAGGAGAAGGAAAGGAGAGCAAGTGGAGAAGGTGGAAACTGAGGCTCCTGGGACAAATTGACATCTTTTAACAATTCGTTCACTAAACCACCTGCAACAAGCTCCAGTGGTTCTTATGAAACACATAGATTTGGGGTCCCCACTCCAGAATCTCAGTGGATGGCCCCCTCGGATCTTCACTTTTAGCAAGTCCCGCCGGTGATTCTGAGGCACATTGAAATTTGAGAACCCATGTCCTGTTCTGTGAACTTTTTCCTACATCTGATTAAGTTGCTATCAGATCTAAGATACTGTAAGTATATTCCATTTGTATAACCCAAATGGTTGTTTGTCCTGGAGGCATTCCTATGGATGGTCATTTGTCCAGGAGGCTTTCCTATATTTCCCTTTAGTGTTTTTATTTTTCTGAAGTTTTTTTTTTTTTTTTTTAAAGAAAACCTAGGCACAGAAATTCTATAACCCCAAAGAATAGCAGTAGATAAATAAATCTCCCTTCCATGTTGGTTCCTAGGAAACTCATGAATTTTGAAATCCTCCAAATCAACATGTTAGTTTCCCAAGGACTTTAGAAATAGAAAGACAAAATTCATGCAGATTCAGGAAGATTCAATATTTTGTGGATCACTGAAGTGCTTAATTTACTGAGCCTCTCCACTGAGAAGGATGGAAGAACTGTTGTAGTCAGGTCTTTGGGGAGGGCTGGGGGCCTCTGGGCTGCCTTATCACTAGAGCAAAGGCTGCACTGTTCAGCAGTATCTGGAGGTTGTTCTTTTCTGCCCTGACGACACTTTGGTCCTAGGATCAGATATGTTTCAAAAAGAACCATGCAGTGTAAGAAGAAAAGAGGCAGTGCCAATTTAAACTGAAGTTTTCTCCCTGTGTGCTACACAGAAGAAGGGGCTCAAAGAATTTAGATTTGGGGAAGAGCATATTCTAAATTGTCGGTCCTTCTCTCTTCAATCCCTCTTTTTCTTACAACCCCCTTCCAAGGCCTACAGACTTGTGCCCATGTCCCTTCCCTCTGGAATCTCCACTCTTCTCATAAGAGACGTTATTACCCTTTGGTTCTTTCTCATAACTTGTAAACCCAAGATACTTGATGCCAATTGAGTTGGCATTTTGGCTCCAGAGGGAATGGAATGTGGTGAAATCTAATCCTGTTGATGGCTCCAATTCCATCTCCCCTTTTGTGAGAGCCGCTACTGATCTCCTACCTAGTTTACTTAAGCAAGAGACAGTTGACAACATTTTTCTTAGAGGTAGACCAACATAGCTAGTAGAGGTATATAGAAATTATATTCCAGTTACTTCTCTGTGTATTTATGTGGCCAAGGCAGTTTAAAATATGGCAGAGACTAGGAGGTGGGTCATGGAGGATCCTGCTGTGATTTATGTCGGAGAGTGTTTTGCCTATGTTTTCCTCTAGGAGTTTTATTGTTTCTGGTCTTACGTTTAGATCTTTAATCCATTTTGAGTTTATTTTTGTGTATGGTGTTAGGAAGTGTTCTAGTTTCATTCTTTTACAAGTGGTTGACCAGTTTTCCCAGCACCACTTGTTAAAGAGGTTGTCTTTTCTCCATTGTATATTCTTGCCTCCTTTGTCGAAGATAAGGTGTCCATATGTGCGTGGGTTTATCTCTGGGCTTTCTATTTTGTTCCATTGATCTATATTTCTATCTTTGTGCCAGTACCATACTGTCTTGATGACTGTGGCTTTGTAGTAGAGTCTGAAGTCAGGCAGGTTGATTCCTCCAGTTCCATTCTTCTTCCTCAAGATTGCTTTGGCTATTCGAGGTTTCTTATATTTCCATACAAATTGTGAGATGATTTGTTCTAGTTCTGTGAAAAATACCATTGGTAGCTTGATAGGGATTGCATTGAATCTGTAGATTGCTTTGGGTAGAATACTCATTTTCACTATATTAATTCTTCCAATCCATGAACACGGTATATTTCTCCATCTGTTTGTGTCCTCTTTGATTTCTTTCATCAGTGTTTTATAGTTTTCTATATATAAGTCTTTTGTTTCTTTAGGTAGATATATTCCTAAGTATTTTATTCTTTTTGATGCAATGGTGAATGGTATTGTTTCCTTAATTTCTCTTTCTGTTTTCTCATTATTGGAGTATAGGAATGCAAGGGATTTCTGTGTGTTAATTTTATATCCTGCAACTTTACTATATTCATTGATCAACTCTAGTAATTTTCTAGTAGAGTCTTTAGGGTTTTCTATGTAGAGGATCATGTCATCTGCAAACAGTGAGAGTTTTACTTCTTCTTTTCCTATCTGTATTCCTTTTATTTCTTTTTCAGCTCTGATTGCTGTGGCCAAAACTTCCAAAACTATGTTGAATAGTAGTGGTGAAAGTGGGCATCCTTGCCTTGTTCCTGACTTTAGGGGAAATGCTTTCAATTAAAAGCTTTTGCACAACAAAGGAAACTATAAACAAGGTGAAAAGACAGCCTTCAGAATGGGAGAAAATAATAGCAAATGAAGCAACAGACAAACAATTAATCTCAAAAATATACAAGCAACTTCTGCAGCTGAATTCCCGAAAAATAAATGACCCAATCAAAAAATGGGCCAAAGAACTAAACAGACATTTCTCCAAAGAAGACATACAGATGGCTAACAAACACATGAAAAGATGCTCAACATCACTCATTATTAGAGAAATGCAAATCAAAACCACAATGAGGTATCATTTCACACCAGTCAGAATGGCTGCTATCCAAAAGTCTACAAGCAATAAATGCTGGAGAGGGTGTGGAGAAAAGGGAACCCTCTTACACTGTTGGTGGGAATGCAAACTAGTACAGCCACTATGGAGAACAGTGTGGAGATTCCTTAAAAAACTGGGAATAGAACTGCCATATGACCCAGCAATCCCACTGCTAGGCATATACACCGAGGAAACCAGAATTGAAAGAGACGCGTGTACCCCAATGTTCATCGCAGCACTGTTTACAATAGCCAGGACATGGAAGCAACCTAGATGTCCATCAGCAGATGAATGGATAAGGAAGCTGTGGTACATATACACAATGGAATATTACTCAGCCATTAAAAAAAATACATTTGAACCGGTTCTACTGAGATGGATGAAACTGGAGCCCATTATACAGAGTGAAGTAAGCCAGAAAGAAAAACAACAATACAGTATACTAATGCATATATATGGAATCTGAAAGATGGTAACGATAACCCTATATGCGGGACAGAATGAGAGACACAGATGCATAGAACAATTTTATGGACTCTGAGGGAGAAGGTGAGGGTGGGACGTTCTGGGAGAATGGCATTGAGACATGTGTATTGTCATATGTGAAACAGAGCACCATTCCATGTTCGATGCATGTGACAAGGGCTCGGGGCCGGGGCAGTGGGATGATCCAGAGGGATGGGAGGGGGAGGGAGGTGGGTGGGGGGTTCGGGAAGGGGAACACATGTAAACCCATGGCTGATTCTTGTCAATGTATGGCAAAAACTATTACAATATTGTAAAGTAATTAGCCCCCAAGTAAAATAAATAAATTTATAAAAAAAAAAAAATAAATAAAATAAAATATGGCAGAGACTAAAGAAAAACATCTTGAAAGTGGTGCTCATAACTCTAGTCATGGGTCTGTATTTAAATATAAGTTCCCCAAATGACTGAAATGGATCAAAGCCATGATGTAAACAGACAAAAAACAAACATGTAAATAAACATAACACAGAAGATCCCAACAAAACTGTGTTAACCCAGCAGCTCCTAGGCAAACAATAATAGTTTCCCAGCAAGCTAAAATATTATCTGTGAAAAAAGTGGAGGGAGAGGAAGGCTAGAGAGGATTGCAGGTGAGCTTGAAAATGCTCCATGAAGACAAAAGGACAAGCACCATCAAAATTCCAAGACTAGAAGATATAAGAATATGGACAAAAACTGGGCTCCCAAGGATGTCTCCACAAAAAAAGAAAGCTGCCAGTTGAGCAGAACACCTAATTTCAGCCCAATGTATAGAAAAACTGGTGGCCCCGGCATGCAGGCAATGAACAGTAGCTTCTAGAGTGGTAGTTACAAGTGAACAAGTGTGCATCACTCATCAGAAGGAGTACACAGATATATTTGGTGTCAACGTTCCTCAATTTGGGGACAGTTCTTTTTTACATAACACTTGTGGTTCTCCTGTTGAGGCAACATCTCCAGGAAGACCTGTGATCTTTGAGATCCATCTTATTAACGTATGATGCCACAGTGGATAATGCTAGTGGGTAGTGTGCAATATTAACTGCATTTTTCCTTTACATATTTGTACCACGTGCTTTTTTAACTCAAAATGCAAAACAGTGCACAAGTTAATATCATTTGGGTACTTAAAACTATTAGACAGAACTAGAGCATTGGTTGTAGTCAATGGAAAACTTTGATGTTTAGGCTGATTTCTTTGCTCAGTAGTCACTCACTGTGTTTTTATCAAATGGGGTCAAGTTAGTTTCTCTTAATAATATATGTAGCTAAAAAATATACAGAATTCTAACCTTTTCTTTCTTTGGTGAGTAGATTTGTTAAGTATTTCCCAAATGTACTTCTTTTTCTTAAAAGATGCAGCAGTGACACTAAATAGACAGTAATTGTCGCATAATTAATATGTAGCAGGTGGACCCAGCAATTTCAGTTTGGAGTCTCTGCTCCTTCATCCTTAACTGCCTTGCCCTGTCATACTCCCACCACTTCTCCCATCATGCCCCCAGACCTCCCCCAATGTTTGTAAATAGCACAGTGGACACAATTTAATTTGCCTTTGAGGGCAGCTCTTAAATTAACTGCAAAGGGGTGAAGACAGGCACTGTCAGCTAAATATATATGTGTGCACATGTGCAAGCACACACATTTGTTTTCCTCAAGCCTCATTCCTGAGGCTCTTTATTACTTGTTCAGTTCAATACATTGTCTCTAATGCCCTGCATCCCCATCTAACACCTGCTTGTTAATTTCATTCAATTTTCAGCTAGTCTTTTAGCAAGTGAAGGCAATCCACTCAAGAATTATAAAAGGGCTTTTTTTTTTCTTTGATCCTTTTACTAACACTAATCCCATACCTACCATATGCTTTCCAAGATACTGGTTCCCACCCTTTTGTTGACCGGGAGCAGACTGTGGCTCAGATCATGAACTGCTTATTGCCAAATTCAGACTTAAATTGAAGAAAGTAGGGAAAACCACTAGACCATTCAGGTATGACCTAGATCAAATCCCTTATGAGAATACAGTGGAAGTGACAAATAGATTTAAGGGACTAGACCTGATAGACAGAGTGCCTGATGAACTATGGACAGAGGTTCGTGACATTGTACAGGAGACAGGGATCAAGAAAATCCCCATGGAAAAGAAATGCAGAAAAGCAAAATGGCTGTCTGAGAGGGCCTTACAGATAGCTGGGAAGAGAAGAGAAGTGAAAAGCAAAGGAGAAAAGGAAAGATATTCCCATCTGAATGCAGAGTTCCAAAGAATAGCAAGGAGAGATAAGAAAGCCTTCCTCAGCGATCAGTGCAAAGAAATAGAGGAAAACAACAGATTGGGAAAGACTAGAGATCTCTTCAAGAAAATTAGATATACCAAAGGAACATTTCATGCAAAGATAGGCTCGATAAAGGACAGAAATGGTATGGACCTAACAGAGGCAGAAGATATTAAGAAGAGGTGGCAAGAATACACAGAAGAACTGTACAAAAAAGATCTTCACGACCCAGATAATCACGATGGTGTGATCACTCACCTAGAGCCAGACATCCTGGAATGTGAAGTCAAGTGGGCCTTAGAAAGCCTAACTACGAACAAAGCTAGTGGAAGTGATGGAATTCCAGTTGAGCTATTTCAAATTCTCAAAGGTGATGCTGTGAAAGTGCTGCACTCGATATGCCAGCAAATTTGGAAAACTCAGCAGTGGCCACAGGACTGGAAAAGGTCAATTTTCATTCCAATCCCAAAGAAAGGCAATGCCAAAGTATGCTCAAACTACTGCACAATTGCACTCATCTCACATGCTAGTAAAGTAATGCTCAAAATTCTCCAAGCCAGGCTTCAGCAATACGTGAACCGTGAACTTCCAGATGTTCAAGCTGGTTTTAGAAAAGGCAGAGGAACCAGAGATCAAATTGCCAATATCCGCTGGATCATCGAAAAAGCAAGAGTTCCAGAAAAACATCTATTTCTGCTTTATTGACTATGCCAAAGCCTTTGACTGTGTGGATCCCAATAAACTGTGGAAAATTCTGAAAGAGATGGGAATACCAGACCGTCTGACCTGTCTCTTGAGAAACCTGTATGCAGGTCAGGAAGCAGCAGTTAGAACTGGACATGGAACAACAGACTGGTTCCAAATAGAAAAAGGAGTACGTCAAGGCTGTATATTGTCCCCCTGCTTATTTAACTTATATGCACAGTACATCATGAGAAATGCTGGGCTGGAAGAAACACAAGCTGGAATCAAGATTGCCAGGAGAAATATCAATAACCTCAGATATGCAGATGACACCACCCTTATGGCAGAGAGTGAAGAACTAAAGAGCCTCTTGATGAAAGTGAAGGAGGAGAGTGAAAAAGTTGGCTTAAAGCTCAACGTTCAGAAAACTAAGATCATGGCATCTGGTCCCATCACTCCATGGGAAATAGATGGGGAAACAGTGGAAACGGTGTCAGACTTTACTTTTTTGGGCTCCAGAATCACTGCTGATGGTGACTGCAGCCATGAAATTAAAAGACGCTTACTCCTTGGAAGGAAGGTTATGGCCAACCTAGGTAGCATATTTAAAAGCAGAGACATTACTTTGCCAATAAAAATCCGTCTAGTCAAGGCTATGGTTTTTCCAGTGGTCATGTGTGGATGTGAGAGTTGGACGGTGAAGAAAGCTGAGCGCCGAAGAATTGGTTCTTTTGAACTGTGGTGTTGGAGAAGACTCTTGGGAGTCCCTTGGACTGCAAGGAGATCCAATCAATCCATCCTAAAAGAGATCAATGCTGGGTGTTCATTGGAAGGTCTGATGTTGAAACTGAAACTCCTATACTTTGGCCACCTCATGTGAAGGGTTGACTCATTGGAAAAGACCCTAATGCTGGGTGGGATTGGGGGCGGGAGGAGAAGGGGACGACAGAGGATGAGATGGTTGGATGGCATCACCGACTCGATGGACATGGGTTTGGGTAGACTCCGGGAGTTGGATGGACAGGGAGGCCTGGTGTGCTGCAATTCATGGGGTCTCAAAGAGTCGGACACGACTGAGCGACTGAACTGAACTGAACTGGTGTATCAACCAAGGTCGAGTTTCCTTTGTTCAGTACAGACTATACCATCAACAAGGGTGGGCTGATATGGGATGAATATCTGAAAGCAGTACTTCCTGTTGGCCAGGAAGCATCACCTCACCTGTGCATGCTGACAGTGGGGAGAGGCTTGGCCAGAGCATCATCAGTGGTCAAGGTTTTCTCAGGTATGGCAGGTCTTTTCCTGTGCCTTACGTTCTGGATTGAAGGGCTACATGAAGCTGTCACAATTTCACTCCTTAAGTTTTCTTCTTTTCTACCTCCTTCTAACAGCTTTGAAAAATTTTAAATTGCAAATTAAAGATCTGACTTTGCTCTCCTGGTAACTAGCTATAAACCCTTATGCAACATATGTGACTGCTCTGACCCTTAATTTTCTCATCTGTTGAATCCCTTGGACTGTAAGGAGATCCAACTAGTCAGTCCTAAAGGAAATCAACCCTGAATATTCATTGGAAGGACTGATGATGAAGCTGAAGCTCCAATACTTTGGCTACCTGATACGAAGTGCTGACTCATTGGAAAAGACCCTGATGTTGGGGAAAGATAGAAGACAGGAGAAGGGGATGAAAGAGGATGAGATGGTTGGAAGGCATCACCGACTCAATGGACATGAGTTTGAGCAAGCTCCAGGAGATGGTGAAGGACAGGGAAGCCTGGTGTGCTGCAGTCCGTGGGGTTGCAAAGAGACATGACTGAACAGTAACAACATTCTAATGTGCCTTTCAGCACTAATATTCTGAGCCAGAATATATGCCCAGTGCATATAAAAGTTATATTTATGCCATCTTGTAGTCTATTAAGTATAAGGAGGTAAAATGGCTTAGGGGAAAGATCTGGGCTGCCTCAGAGCTTGTCATCATTCAGCAGGATAAGAGGAACAGCTGCTCAAACAGCTCCCACTTATTGAGAACCTACTGTATGTTGGGCAATCAGATTCTTACACACACACTTTTTCATAGAATTCCCAGAGCAACTCCAAGAGGCAGACATTGTTATTACCATTACTGCACCTGTTTTATAGGAAAGGTTAGTAGCTCTTTCAAGATCATAAGATGTTTGGCATAGCTGGGGTCTGGCCACCAAGCACATGTTTTTAACCATTCTGCTACCCCACTGCCCAATTCACTTACTATTTGACATTGCCAGTTCATTTCTAAAAGCCAGTTCACAGCTTCGATCTTGGAATCAGGAGTTCTGAGATCCATTCTTGACTCCATTGTTTACTGAGTCTTCAGGCAAACTGTGTAACTTCTTCGAGCCTCAGATTCCTCAACTGTAAAAGAAGAAAACAAGATGTGTCTGCGGTTGCCTGCTTCCCTGTCTGGCTTCTTTCTACAAAGGCCATCATTTAACTACTACTAGCCCAGGCTCTGGGACCAACCCTTCCTCTACAGGAAGGGCTTTAAAGATTTCTTGTTCAATGCTGAAGGGGATTCAATACCAACCATGGTTCCTACGGTCCTGGTTAATCAGTTGTAGGAAGTGGGCCTCTACCCTAACTGCAACATGGTAGCGTTGTCAGGATAGGTCCTGGGACCATATTGCTTGTGTTTTAATTTCAGCTCTGCCCTTACTAATGATCTTGGTCAAGTCTCCTCATCTTTTTGTGACTCAATTTTCTATCTGTAAAATGGGGAGGATAATAGTAGTGATTTCAGAGGTTGTGAAGATTTAGTAAATTAAAAACTGTAAAGTACATATAGCAGTACCTGACAATTAGTGTTTGCTATTGTCATTATTATTAGAGCTTATGTGATTTATAGTTCATACTATTATACTATTATACATAAATGATATCAATTCTATATTTTTATTATCATTAACTTATTATTATTTATTAACTAAATCCCTGCTGGGTTGCCTCAAGTCCTTCCTGGATAACTTGCCCAGTCTCTCCAGGGCTGCAGCCCTCATCACAATCATGTGCTGGAGCAAGATTCTGCCACTGGACCCCTTCTCTGATGTGGGGTGTTGCAATCTGCTGAGGATCTCCTTAATGTTGGTTGTTCTCTCACATCTCTGAATACCACTTGCTCTAGTGTTACCCAAGATAGTGCCCTGGTGGCATGTGTGGTCCCTTGGTGACACAGACCACTTGCCAAGACCAGTTGTTGCCCCCTCCCTTGTTCCCTGGAGCCCATGTTCTGCCCTGTGCCACACCTTTCCACATTGCTGGTGCTGTGGGCATTTTGACTAGGCCCTGAGCCAGTACAAATATGTGTGTTCAGAAGTTACCACCTCAGCTTGATGCAGCCTCATAACATAACTGTAAAGCATGGTGTATGTAAAATGGGCATGAAATCAGACTTCTATACTTTTTTTTGGTAACAGCTTTATTGAGATATAACTCATATGCCATGTAATTCACCCTTTTTAAGTATAAAATTCAATTCTTGGGTATAGGCACAGAATTGTACATCTATCATCCCAATCAATTTTATGACATTTTCATCACACCTCTCCTCTCCCAAAAAAAAAAAAAAAAAAAATCACCTATTCTTCAGTATTTGGGTTTCATAGATGGCGCTAGTGGTAAAGAACTCGCCTGCCAATGCAGGAGACGTAAGAGACTCTGGTTCGATTGCTGGGTCAGAAAGATCCCCTGGAGGACTGTATGGCAACTCACTCCAGTTTTCTTGCCTGGAGAATCCCATGGACAGAGGAGCCTGGTGAGCTCTGGTTCATAGGGTTGCAAAGAGTTGGACATAACTGAAGCGACTTGCACGCACACACTCTTCAGTATTTACCCCTTAGTTCCCCAGCCTCAGGTAACCACTAACCAACTTTCTGTCTGTAGAGTTGCCTATTCTGGACCTTTCATATAAGTGAGATCATAAAATATGTGACCTTTTGTGACTGACTTCATTTAGCATAATGTTTTAAGGTTCATCCTTATTGTAGCATGTGTCACTGTGTTGTTCCTTTTTATTACCAAATAATATTCATACTTCTCTACTTTTAATTCAGTAGTTAACTTTGACCCTCTCCCCACAATCTGAAGGGCTAGTGAGGAATTCAACTCCTTGTTCCTGGGGTTTCCATTGGAGGCTGTGTCAAGGTTCCAAGCTCTCAAGCAGAGATGACACATCCTAGGGCCCAGAAAGGCATCGGCCATCTGGCCACACAGGTTCCTGGCAAGATGCCACTGTCTCTCCCTTTGCAGCCTTTAAGGGCCTCCCTTCTGCAATCTTTGTGCCATCTTTAGTGCATGGAGGCCATCGTTGTGGTTGGAGAAGCCTGGGCCAGTGGTCTGCCTCTTGGTACACTGATGTCTCTCTGAGGTCCTGCTGGGTCCTTGGGGCATTGGCAGGAAGTAAGGCAGGACACAGACGACCCGAGACTTTGACTCCCCCACCAAGCCAGAGAGACTCTCATTTTAGACAGATCCTCCCCAGATTTAACTATATTCTCCTTAATGCCTCTTAAAACCAAATTTAGATATTGCAACCTCAAACTTTCCCTGAGGCAAGGGAACAGAGAACCTGTACTCAGATGAATGAGGGCCTCAAAGTGGAAAAACAGAAGGGAAAACACAAATCTAAAAAAGTAATCTTGTATCAGAGTACATTTCTCATTGTTCAGATCTCCTCACTAGAAAGGCCCATAAAGCAATGGAGCATTTTATCCCATCATACCTTTTTTTATTCCCCAATCCAGTCATTGCTGCCTCTTCCTGTGCCACTAGCCCATCTGCCACTGCATACTAACAGCTTTTTAACCTCTCAAGCCACTGGTTACTGTGAGGACAAGGTGGGTGGTAACCTTGATTCTGCTGTGTGAATTTTTACTTTAACTGTATAAAAAAACTACCTCTTTTTTGCAGTAGAATGAAAATGATCTATGCTATTATAAATGTAGGATTTCTGCTATATATTTCTATTAAACATTTTTCTATTTCTATAACATAGTTCTATTATATATTACTAGCATAAATTTCTATTTTAACTACCTAATATAAGGAGTTTTGGCCTCAGGATTCCTTTATATTCTTAAAAATTGAGGATTCCAAAGAGTTTTTGTTTTTTGGGATTATAGCTATGAATATTAACTATACTAGAAATCAAAACTAAGATGTTAAAAAACACATATTATTAATTCATTTGAAAACAACAAACCCATTATAGGTAAATTAACATATTTTTATATGTACGTATTTATTTTCCAAAACAAAAAATCAGTGAGTAGCACAGCATTGTTTTATATTTTTTGCAAATATTTTTGATGTTTGACTTGATAGAACACAAACTGGATTTTTATACTGGCATCTGCATTCAATCTGGTAGATGTTTCTATTGAAGTATATGAAGAAAATCTGGTGTCATGGAGGTATGCATTTGGAAAAGGGAGGAATATTTTAGTAGCTTTTTTTGGATAGTTATAGATACGACCCCAAATCTCAGCAAGAGGTGGTTTCTTAAATGTTACTTGTCAACAAATATTGCCAGGTGTTTTCTTTGAAATAACAGGCTCATTTTGTTCATTTTCGAGAAAATGTCTGCCGAATTCCTAAATCTGAATAAGTTGCTTTTTCAAGTAAAAATGATGTTTCATGAAAAAAATGGTTAGTTCAGCTTGTAACTCTAACAATAACACAGGCATTTATCTGGCAATACCCATTCCACCTCAGAGCAGATGTGCCTCTGTGTCTGTCCCAGTTTGTCAGAGTATTACTAAGACCCATCCTGAAGTTTTGAGGTTTAATGAAATTAGTGACTTTTAATGTTTCATCAAGGACATTCTTAAGTAAAACTAGCTTTCTTTCCTTTCAATTTGTGAGTTTGTGCTGGTGAAGAAAATGGTGTCTTTTGGGTATAGTTTGGTGCTCCTGCTGCAACATGTATTAAGGGACTGTCAGTTTGAGCCAATATTACTTTTGCATCATCAATATAAATGTCCACATAGTGTAAAAGTCAAATTATTCTTCAAACATCATTATGAAAGTAGTTTTGATCTCTTGGATTCCCCAGCAGAGTTCCCCAGGACTTCATGGATCACACTTTGAGATGCAAAGGAAATGAAAGAAGCCAAGGGAAGAGAGTGTTCTTGCTTTGTGAGTGTTCCTTATTGCCACCTAGGACCTGGTGTTCTGTATGTGCCCTGACCTGTCCCAGCACCTGCTTCCCTCCTCTTCTGCTCTGGGTTGTCCATGACATAGCATGACAACACCTTTGGGAGCTCCAGGCATTGAGCCTTTTAACTTGTTCTGTTACCAGCCTCTGTAGTGGTGCCAGGAAGGGTGGTGGTATAAAACTCTTTCATTTTCCCTTTTCTTCCAACACTAACAATCTACTAATGAAAATACTGGAAAAATCCCCCCAAACTTCAAAATTATTGAAAAAAAAATCTAGAAATAAAACTGATCAGAAATGTATATCCTACTCCTCGTGGTTTTGAAAGCATTTGTCCCTTATAGAGGCCATATTGATTAACCTTGAACATTTTCCCTACGTGCTTTATTTTCACTGGATTGAAATCGAAGAGTTTGGGGAAAAAATCCCTGGCTTTCTATGCTGTCCATAGGAATAGTCAGAAGGACAGCCTTTCCCTCGTGCTACCACATGTAAATGGATCTGGAAGCTTTGAACTGTGAGTCTGTTGGGCCCCTTCCAAACTCCTAAGGGCTTGTTTTATGTAAAAACCTGACACTTGGCAACTTGTATGAGGGATCTAATCCCATATTATGTTACTACAACTAGGTTCAAGATTATATGTGGTAAGCAAAAATATTTAAACATGATAAAGGATAGTTAATAAGATTAAGTACATTCAGTTATTTCTAACTCATATGCTAGAGTGAACTTTTATTTAAATACAAAATTCTCTTCTGCTATTCAAGTGTTTAAACAAGAAAATTCATATGTTTCTAAACCATAAAATGTGGCAGTTTTCTAAGAGTCCAAGACTGTATGTTGGTTTTTTAAAAAATTCATCCATTTATTAAAAACAGTATTTATCAAGTGCCTACTGTGTGCCAAATATTGTTCTAGCTGTGGGGATGAAGCAGAGAATAAGAGACACAGTTTCTGCACTCATGAAGACTATAATCTAGAAGGAGACAAAAAATGACAAACAACTAAATAAGCAAGATAACTTCAGAAAATGATGAGCATGTGAAGGAAATAACACAGGGTGTATGGATAATGATCACAGGGTGGTCAGAGAAGGCCTCCGTAGGGAGGTGACATTTGAGCTGAGACCTGAATGATGAGAAGCCAATCATGGGAAGAGCCAGGTCAAAAAGTATTTGAAGCAGAGGGAACATCAGGTACAGAGGCCCTAAGATGGGAATGCATTTGATCCTTTTGAGGAATAAAGTGAAGGTGGTATAACTTGAGTATAGTAAGAAGGGCATGGGTACAAGATGAGGTCAGGTCATGGAGAGCCCTGTAAGCCATGGGCAGGCATATGGATATTATAAGAAAAACAGGAAGCAATTGGAAGGTTTTAAAATAGGGAGTGATGTAACCTATGTGTTTTCAAAAGACCACCCTGGGTGTGGTGTGGAAGATGGATTGTAGCAGGAAGTGCAGTGGGGAGCTATGGCAATGGGTTGGCTGTATGGCAGAAATGGAGAGAAGATGAGTTTGAAGAAATAATTTAGAGGTAGAATCAGAAGGAGGCATCAAGGATACCTAGATTTTTTTTACTTGGCTTGAGTTACTAGATGGATGGTGACATTAGAAATTGAGATGTGTATGACAGGGAAAGGTCTGAAAGCCCTTCTTTATCATATCTTTCATTTCCACTGATGTAACAGGTGTGCTGCAGCTCCAAGCATAGTGTAAGTACTCTGGATGGGAGAAGGAGGAAGCTGAAAGTAGGAAGAGGATGGTGTCCATGTCAGGAAAGAAAAAAATCTTGCAGAGATCCTCAGTAGACCCCTACTTTTTATCTCATTGATCAAAGTTATGTCAGGTGACCACCTCTAGCTGCAAGGGAGGCTGAGCTCTTTAGCTGGACACATTGTTTCTCTAAGTTCAAACAGGGTATTTTAATAAGGAGTAAGGGGTGAATGGATGTTATGGAAGCAGACAACTAGCAGTGTCACCAGGGATAAATTATGTTTAAGGTCCTTGTTGAATGTTCAGATGGGAAAGTCAAATAAGACTGGAAAGTAAAGTCTGATTTTCAAGGGAGGGCAGAGCTGATAACAGTTTGGGAGTCATTAGCATGTAGACCATATTGAAAGTTCACAAGGTAGATGAGATCAACTAGGGAGAGAGTCGAGTTGGAAGTTTGTTATCTTGTATTTGTTACTGTGACCTGCTCTAATTAATTTATTCAACAAAATTTTAATGTACATTTTCTGTGTGTCCACAACTGTTTCAGACTCTCAGGGCACAAAGGTGAAGCTTTCACAGAGCTTAGGGTTAGAACAGGAAGAAAATAAATCAGTTTTAATAAATGATACATGACAACATACACGAAAAATAAATTCATTTATATAGGTTGGTAACACCAATCTGAATTATGACAGTAGTTCTACGGCAGATCCATGTTTTAAGTGAGAATTTAATTCATCTTGAGTGATTTGAGATTCATCTGTCTGTATATGTCCATCTGCATATTTTAATTTAGAAATGCATTAAGAAAACCCTGAATTATTTAATATGACCAAATGCTAATCTTAGTAAATTATGCTAAGTAAATATGCTGATGTTAAAATTAATATAATGCATTATGGAATCTGAAATTAATTTTGAAGTTTAGGCTAGGATGATCAGGGAATTATTTGTCAGATGACCCTGATTTAGACTGGGGCTAAACAATAGTTTGTTGACTTAATTGCTACCTGTAATTTAATTTGGAAAGGTCATGGGTGTTTCAAGCTTATCATGTCCCAAACTGAGTTCTTTATCTTACCTACCTCTCATTCCTTCCTCTGTGTCATGTTTTTCTATAGTTCTTTTGAAGCAAGTGGCACTACTATTCTTTTGGCTTGAGCCAGAACTCTAGGTATCATTCTAAATAGCCATTTCCCTCACTCTACTCTATCAGTAAAACTTCTGATAGTTTTAACTTTAAATATATCTTGAATCTTTACATCTCCTCCACCTTGGATCATCATCATCTCACTCACACTCTGTAGTCATACTCCTTGGAAATCCATCTCTGTAGCTAGAGTGATTTTACTTAGCTATAGTGTCTAATTCACTATTCTGATTAAAACCCAGAAAAAGCTCAGTATCCTGTTAAAATGATGACTTGCAGTAAAATCAATTAAAAATAGCAGGCTAACCTGAGATAATGAGGCCCTTTTATTGCAGGACTTTTCAGAGCCTTCAGTATGCTGATATATATGTAAGCCTTCATATATGCATTATGAATCACTCAGCAGAGATAACCTTGAGGATATTTCCAGAAACAAGTTTCAGTAAAGCTATTATTTTGAGGAACATCTCGTGAAATAATTTTGTGAACACCAGTACTTTATATAACTTGGCTTAGGAAATTTTGTCTACAGAAAGAAATCTAGTTGTCTTAAGGTGGTGTGTAAGACTTCCCATAATTTGGTTCTCACCTTCCTTATGAAGCTCATTTTTGACCACTCCACATCTTGAACTTCCTGTCTAATAATAGAAAACCACATCCAGTTCTTGTGCACAATATGCTCCTTGTGACTTTGCTCAAGCTCTTCCCTCTGGAACACCTTTCTCCTTCATCTGGCTAACTCTAGTCATCTTTCAGCTCTCGGCTCAGAGACATTCCTCAAAGTACCGGTCCTCTAAGATCAGCACAACACAAAAAGAAAACTGTTTATGTGTCTTTTCCCCCAATTGGGGAAATAAAGATTAAGAGATCATGCTGTGATAACGATGATGGTGGTGATGATAGCAAAGTTCATTTCACTCACTAGATACCAGGCTCTGCATATGACTTATCTTATTTAATACTCAACTAGAGCCAGACATCTTGGAACGTAAAGTCAAGGAAGCATCACTACGAACAAAGCTAGTGGAGGTGATGGAATTCCAGTTGAGCTATTTCAAATCCTGAAAGATGACGCTGTGAAAGTGCTGCACTCAATATGCCAGCAAATATGGAAAGCTCAGCAGTGGCCACAGGACTGGAAAACGTCAGTTTTCTTTCCAATCCCAAAGAATGCTCTAACTACCACACAATTGCACTCATCTCACATGCTAGTAAAGTAATGCTCAAAATTCTCCAAGCCAGGCTTCAGCAATACGTGAACCGTGAACTTCCAGATGTTCAAGCTGGTGTTAGAAAAGGCAGAGGAACCAGAGATCAAATTGCCAACATCCGCTGGATCATCAAGAAAGCAAGAGAGTACCAGAAAAACATCTATTTCTGCTTTATTGACTATGCCGAAGACTTTGACTGTGTGGATCACAATAAACTGTGGAAAATCCTGAAAGAGATGGGCATACCAGACCACCTGACCTGCCTCTTGAGAAACCTGTATGCAGGTCAGGAAGCAACAGTTGGAACTTGTCATGGAACAACAGACTGGTTCCAAATAAGAAAAGGAGCACATCAAGGCTGTATATTGTCACCCTGCTTATTTAACTTATATGCAGAGTACATCATGAGAAACGCTGGGCTGGAAGAAGCACAAGCTGGAATCAAGATTGCCAGGAGAAATATCAATAACCTCAGATATGCAGATGACACCACCCTTATGGCAGAAAGTGAAGAAGAACTAAAGAGCCTCTTGATGAAAGTGAAAGAGGAGAGTGAAAAAGTTGACTTAAAACTCAACATTCAGAAAACTAAGATCATGGCATCCGGTCCCATCACTTCATGGCAGATAGATGGGGAAATAGTGGAAACAGTGGCTGACTTTATTTTTCTGGGCTCCAAAATCACTGCAGATAGTGACTGCAGCCATGAAATTCAAAGACACTTACTCCTTGGAAGGAAAGTTATGACCAGCCTAGATAACATATTAAAAAGCAGAGACATTACTTTGCCAACAAATGTCTGTCTAGTCAAGGCTATGGTTTTTCCAGTGGTAATGTATGGATGTGAGAGTTGGACTATAAAGAAAGCTGAGCACTGAAGAATTGATGCTTTTGAACTGTGATGTTGGAGAAGACTCTTGACAATCCCTTGAACTGCAAGGAGATCCAACCAGTCCATCTAAAGGAGATCAGTCCTGGGTGTTCATTGGAAGGACTGGTGTTGAAGCTGAAACTCCAGTACTTTGGCCACCTGATACGAAGAGCTGACTCACTGGAAAAGACCCTGATGCTGGGAAAGATTGAGCGCAGGAGGAGAAGGGGACGACAGAGGATGAGATGGCTGGATGGCATCATTGACTTGATGGACATGGGTTTGGGTGGACTCCGGGAGTTGGTGATGGACAGGGAGGCCTGGTGTGCTGCAGTTCATGGGGTCTCAAAGAGTCAGACACGACTGAGCGACTGAACTGAACTGAACTGAACTGACTATCCACAAAACTCCCATGAAGTAGGTATTATTAGTATTCTCATTTTTCAGATAAATAAGTTAAGGCTTAGAAAGACTGAGGAACTCGCCAGAGGATATATAGTTAGCAAATGATGACCTCAAGTGAGAATTAAGACAGCCAGAGGCTGCCACTTTTGGCATTGTGTCTACAATACCAGCTTGGCAACTGGCAGTAGATACTTGATAAATGCTTGTTGATCTAAACTAGTGTGTGTGTGTCCCACACATAAGGATGTTGGACACAATGTAGAAAACAGAAGCATTTGCTGTTAACTTTCATTTCTGGCAAAAGTGGCAGTGGAAAAGGAGGCATGGAACAAACAACAGCTCATGTATCAAATTATCATAAACTTGCTTATTGTCTTATCATCAGATGTACATTTCAGGAGTGGCCAATGCCTATTTTACATCTGTGTTAGTTTTTGCAGGGTAAAAAGCAAATTAATGCTTAATGGGGACTAATATTGTTGTCACCTAATTGAGTAATATCTAAGAGATCTTTTCAATCAAAACCCAGTGGGTATTTCTAGTTAGAAATGAGTGTGGGAAATATTTTATCTCAAAATATTTTCATACATGAAAAATATGTATGAGTTTGTGAGAGATGTTGACTAATTTTGAGAGTATGAGTCACTTATCCTGAGCCTGGAACTTGACAGTTGCTTTGGAGAGTTACAGGTTTATGATAGTTTCTGCACTTCAGAATTTTGCTATGTGCTTGGGAGTATCAGAAGTATCTTACAGTCTGTCTTTAAACTTTTTTTTATAATAAGAAAAAATTCAAATTATTATTTTGTTGTACTCTATGAGGATCAAGAGTCATCATAATGTGATTGTAATTTGAAATATGAGTAATAAATATATGGAATAGTGAGTGCTATAAGCTGATTCTTTGCTTCTTAACTAAATTTTGCAGATGATAAAAACATGGAAAACAAAGTAATAGCTTATAAATTATAAAAAGGATTGGTTATATGATTTTGTTTGAGGTATGTATTTTGTGTTAGATCAAGTTGGTCACTGTTTAGAATAAAGACCTGCATGACTTTCTATTCCAAATTAAACTATAAATGGAAATGCTTGTAAATGCTTGGGCTTTTTTTCCATTTCATATGTGGCATGTCACTTTGGAGAAATTATTTAATTTCTTTATGTCAGAATTCTTTCATTATGAAGGGCAAGGTTTCTTATTCCCCATTCCTTTTTTTTTTTTTTTTTTAGGATTAACCACTCACTATTCCCCTAAACTCACTGGGAGTTAATGCCAGGGGTTACTGGCATTCTCAGTGTGGGCATGTTCTTTCTTCATGTTCAGCTCTTGCCCTTACATACATGCATTTTTATGAATGTCTGCTAGTTTACCTGAAAAAGACCTCTCGACACCATCAGAGTCAGTAAATCTGGTTGTCTCATTCTTCAGTCTTAGCTATTATTGGGGTCATGTGTTAATGTTTGTATGTATCAGGAAAATATCTGTGTAGTGCGATTTCCTTATTCTTGTGTGAGACCATAGCACATAGCTCAAGACAATAGACTTAGGGAGCTCTTTGCTTGTGAAGAGGAAAGAGAGGGGTTTTAATTTTTTTTCTTTAGTTAAATGTTATAGAATCTTTAAAGCTTAAATTCAAATAATTGTTGGGTTAAATGAAATCCATCAACTCACAGTATTCTTCCTGTTTTTATTCACTAGTGGCAACAGAAGCCTAAAAAAAGAAGCTCCATAAAGTAAGATATAAGATTTGGGTTGGGGTTATCAGGTAATTGTTGCTTTTTGCCCTGCTCCCAAATTATTTTTAGCCCTGGGCCTCTGAACCCAAGGTAATCTGTGAGCAGCTTTATCATTTTGTCAGAAGTTAGTAGTCTTCCCTCTTCTTTGTCCTCCCTATCTTGTTGGCAAATATTTCTGTGATGACCCAATTCTGCTTCCTGTTAAACTGTACAAATGATTCATTTAATTCAACATTTAGCTTTTGATCCTGTTTGGAAATATATAGTTGAAAGCGATTCCATTCATTAGCTGATGCATTTTCCCTCTGCTAACCATTTTCAAGTCATTTCCCTGTTAATTTTGGCTGAGGGAAGAGAAACAGCTCTTTGAAACTCCTCCTAGTCATGATTTTATGGGTCTGATATGGAGGGCAAAAGCATGGCTTGGCTGATTTTCAGATCTCTCCACCCTTGCCTACCTCTACAATAGAGAATGGAGAAGCTGAATAGTCACTGTTCTTACCTCCCCTGAAGCAAGGGGTGGCCTTCGAACAGAGTTCCAGCCAGTGCAGCGTAAGTGGAATTCTGCTGAGGAGGGTTTTGGGAAGGGTCTTTTATTTCCTGAAAAAAGGAGCTAGAAGCTGATTTTTTTTTTTTTTAATTCTTCCACTTTATTTTTTGGTCTTAAACATCGTTATGATGTTTGGATCTCTAACAGTCATCTTGTGACTTTGAGACAATGAAGCAATGTACTGAAAACGGTAAAGCAGAATTACAGGAGAAAAACTTGATTTTTATTACGTCATGGAGCCCCACACTATACAGAAATGCTTCCCTTTAGACATTATATAGGGAAAACAAATCCTTTCATGGTGATTTTAAGACGCAGCTACAAATTCCTTGACACTCCTCCTATCAAAGATGTAGCCTAATTCGTCTTCTCTTGAATATAGGGCAGCCCTAATGACTTGCTTCCAATAAATAGAATGCAGTAGGAGTGATAATGATTGACTCCACAAGTCATAAAAGGTGATACAGTTTCTGCTTTGTTATCAGTCCCTCTCTCTCTTGTGCAATTGAGAACCTCCGGTTGACATGTCAGAAGTCAGTCTAGGGACTTCCCTGGTGGTCCTGTGGCTAAGACTTCACACTTCCAATGCAGGGGGCCTAAGTTCAACTCCTGGTCATGGAACTAGATCCTACACAGCACAACTAAAACCTGGTACAACCGGAAAAAAAAGAAGTAGTCTACACTGAAGCTGCCATGCTGGAGAAACCATTTCAGAAGACCACACAGAGATTGAGATACCCAAGGAGCTCCAACTGTCCCAGCCTGAGCTCTCTTTCCATCAAGAACTGACAAACACATGAGTGAATCAGCCGTCAAAGGATTCTAGCCCCTAGTCTTCAAGCTTCCTTAGCTGATGCCAAGGAGAGCAAACAAGCCCCCCCACCCCGAACCCCCACCCAACCAAAGTTCTTCTCAAATTGAAGATTCATGAGCAAATAGATGTTAAGCCACTAAATTTGGGGCAGGGTCAAACAACTGGAACACTCTATCTTTTTATACCATTGTTATTTGGATGTTCTGTTACCTGCAGCCAAAAGCATACATATTTGAAACAGTGGTATAGAAGATGAAAAGAAACAGCTAAAATGACCCTTTTAAATGACTAGATATTCCGATTATCCATTCTAGTTCTCTCTTAGCCTGGCCATGGGTATCAAATTAATTATAGTACCGATGTCAATAGCTTTCCATCGAAATAGATGCTAATTTAGTTATATAAAGGTTTTATTTGCAATAGGATTGGGGTAGTAGAAATGTAGAAAAGGAAAAATTTCAATTCAGGTTAGCATATTGCTGTTTTATGCTCTTCTGGTATTTTGCTAACAACAAAAAAAATATGAATAGCTGTCTCACTGGCAGATAAAGCTTGTCTGAGTCCCCAACTTCATCAAAATCCCATCCGTGTTTCTTAATGAAACACTCCTAGCATTTGACAGCTTTGTTCTTTCATTGACATTTGCAGCTTTTAAAATAGATGAATATTTAATGTCATGTTTAATAGACCAGATTCTTTGAAGCAAAATCCCATTAGTTAGTGCTCACTCTTTAGAGTGGATGGTCACTAATTATTATTAGAATTTATTTAAAAGTTTTAATATATGATTTTTATCAAACTCATGTATAAATCCACCATATAGAAACCAGTAGGATTGTTCTAGATTAATATTCATACATGGAAGCTGCAGTATAAATTAAAAAGTCTTTTATTCCAAAATAACATAATGCTATTTCTAATGATGGAAATTCCTAATCAGCTTTGCAATATAGTTTGAGCAATTTCTTATCCATTGCACTGAAATTTTAAACCTAAAGGAACAAAATGTAACTCTTGAAAGCTGGTTGCACAAAAGCCAATTTCACTGTTGTGTGTTTATTTACTCAATGTCCACATCCTTAGCCTGTTGGCAAATTCACAGTGGGGTGGAGCAGCACATGTATCGTTGTGCTGATGCTATGGGGTGGGATGGGTGTGGAAGCTGGGTTGGGGAAGCAGAGGAGTCCTTGCAAAAAGAAGTTACATAAGTGATATCATATGCAGAAGCAGCCTCTGGGGTTTAAAAATAACTGGGCAGGGAGTGTCGGCCTTTCTTGGATCTGACTCCCTGACTTACTATCCTTAAGGGTCAGACCTATATTCCTGGGTGGGCTGAGAATCTGTTTAAGTGTGCTCAGTTCCTAATAGCAACCCTACATAATACCTTAAAGAGCCTGGGAATGTTTTTGTCTCATGACAGCAAGGTGCTGCCTGCAAAAACCAAACCAATGTCTCAATGAAAAGCCAAAACAGTTTGGACAGATGTTTCATGCTGTGCTTCAAATGTGGTTGTTTCCAGCATGTTTCATTCAATGAATGGAAACATAGAAAAACAGGAAAGATGACTGCTTTTGCACGGCAGGTCTAAAGCAGATTTTAAAAAGCTCTAATTTCCTATCCTAACCTTCTTCTCCCTATCCATCTTTTTTTGGAAACTGAATTATTGATGTATGAGATGATGCCTTGTATTCACACTATCTGATATTTTTAGTTTTGTGACTTGTGAAAAATAAGTTGCTCCTGCATATATACCCTGGTGTCAGAGATTCTGTGGGGGCCAGTGTCATAATTTAATTGGCATTGAGCCCCCATCTAGCAGCTGAGAAAATAATTATATAGGGGACAGTTGTGAAAGACACCGGGAGCGGTGGAATAGGGGTGAAATTTTTGAAAGTTCAGAAAATAACCTAAATACATATTAGATATGCCATTTGCCTTTCATAACTCAGCCCTGAGCATCCTCATCTGTCAATCACTTGAGATCCTCAAGTCATGTGTGTGTGTGTGCTCAGTTGCTCAGTCATGTCTGACTCTTTGCAACCCCATGGTCTGTAGTCCACCAGGCTCCTCTGTCCACAGAATTTCCCAGGCAAGAACCTTGGAGTGGGTTGCCATTCCTCCTTCAGGGGATCTTCCCTACTCAGGGATCAAACCTAGGTATCTTGCGTCTCCTGCATTGGCAGGTGGATTCTTAACCACTGCACCACCTGGGAAGCCCCATGTCATAGGGAGAGGCAGGTACTTCTGCTCTATGGCATTGTGTGCTCTGAATCTCACTTGGTGGTGTCCTCTGCATCAGAACCCTTAGCTTTAGTCCCTGAGCTCCTTCAAGGCCTTCTCCTAGATAATGCCTTTCCTAGAGTTTCCCAGGTGCCTGCAACTTACCCCCATTTCTCCTGCTTCTTGGTTTAGCAGAGAGAGCCCATCAATTCCTCTCTAATGCTCTTGCCTCTTCCTGATGTCCTGTATACCATCAGAAACTAGGAAACAACCTCTCATATAAATGATCACTTTCAGAAGCATGACCTATTCAAGCTGACTCCTTCCAGAGGCCTGAGTTCTTTCATTCACTGAAGCAGTAGTTCTCAAAGTATTAGTCATCTTTTAAAATCAGATTCCCACTGAATGAAGCTCTTTCTGGTGGGGTAGGGAGCCTGCATGTGTAACAAGCTCCTTACTTAGGCAGCCAGTTCCATCTCAAGATAAAGGTGCAGAGTATATTTCATCCCTATACACATCAAGATTATAATTTCTTCTTAAGGATGAGAATGCCTTTTCACCCTCACAGGTTGGAAACCTCAGGAAAAGTCTGCCAATTTCAACAACCAGGACACACCCAACCCTTCAACTTGCAGCAGTCTCAAAACAACTGCACTTGTGCTCCATGGGGAAACTTGAAGCTGAGAACTCCACCTGACCTTTCATCCTTGGCCTTGGCCAGCCTTCCCATGCACCTTTGAGGAGCTCCCTCCTCACAGCGGCTGTGTCCTGTACTCTGGTCTTCTCACTGCTCTGTGCCTCCTCTCCCTAACCACCGCTGTCTTACCACACCACACACTCAGCCCAATTCCCCCTCCCTCTGGACTTCTACTCAACGGTAAATCCTCTTCCAGCAGTTCCTGCAGCCTCTGGCCTCAACTGAACTCTGGTTCTCCCTAAGGATGCTCTTTCCTCTCTGGTCTTCCTGAATGCTGGCTGCCCTCTTTCCTATTCCCATTATGAGCTGGTGGCAGTGAATGTGGGATAGAGTAGGGAAGAGATTGGCAAACTTCATCCGTAAAGGACCAGATAGCAAATATTTTTGTGGCCCATACAGTCTGTTATAACTACTCAAGTTTATCAGCCATTGTAGCACCAAAGCAATCACAGGCAGTAAGTAACAGGAAAAAAAATTTTTTTCAATTAAGTTTTATTTATGGACATTGAAATGTGAATTTCACGTAATTTTCACATCATAAAGTAGTATTATTACTTTGAAAAATTTTTCAACCATTTAAAAATGTAAAAGCCATTCTTAGCTCATGGGCTGTACAGAAACAGGGGATGGGCTGGGTTTGGCCCATGGATTTTTGTCTGTTGACTCCTGATCTAAACCAGTGCTTCTCAAACTTTAATACATATACGTCTCACTAGAAAGTCCGACTCTTTGCAACCCTGTGGACTATACAGTCCATGGAATTCTGTAGGCCAGAATACTGGAGTGGGTAGCCTTTCCCTTCTCCAGGGGATCTTCCCAACCCAGCAATCAAACTCAGGTCTCCTGCATTGCAAGCGGATTCTTTACCAACCGAGCAATCAGGGAACCCCAGATACACCTCACTAGGGGGTCATGTTAAATACAGACTCTGATTCAGTAGACCTGGGGTGTAAACTGAAATATGCATTTCTAACAAGTGACAAGGTGAGCACACCACCCTTTGAGTAGCAAGGTACTACAACCATGTGTAGAAACCTGTCCTTTATAAAGACATTAAATATAGTTTAAAGATATAGGAAAATGCTCATACTGTAATTCGTATTGGAAGGGCTGTGTGGAAAGTGTGGTAGCTGAGAAAGCAGGCTTTCAAACTAAACAGACTCCCACTTACCAGCTATGTGAATTTGGACACACTTAATCTTTCTCAGTTTCTGTTTCTATAAAACAAGGTAATGACAATCTCTACTTCAGATGGTTGCTTTGAATTTTAACATGTGCTAGCAAGTGCTTGATAAATATTAGCCATTATTATTTTTAACTTTAAAAAGCAAGACATGATTTAGATAACAAAATAATAAGAACTTTAATTTTAGTGCTTTGGGGGATTTCCTTGCTTTCTGTTTTTGGAAAACATTTGCAAGGGTCATGTCCATTCTTTCATTCAAGAAACGTTTGCTGAGGGGCTCCTTCTCCTGCCAGGCATTGTGCTTTGCTAGATCTGCTAAAGATGAGTGAAATGTAAGCTCATATAAGTGGCGGAGATGGAAACAGAAAGCAATTTCAGCCTAAAATAAGTGCTGTAGGAGAATGGATACAGAGGGCTTGGCGAACGGAGAGGAAAGAATGTTCTCCCTGCTATAAGGAGAGGTCAGAGGGATTCCACAGAGGAGGTGACCCTTCAGCTGGACTTCGAGGGATGAATATGGGTCTGCCTGAGGGAAGAGGATAAACAAAGGCAATGGAGCATTCAGAGGGAGTTTAGGGAAACTGGCCCCTAGGGATGTGTGGAGAAGGCCAGGGAGAGAGCCCTGACCAACCAGAACAGATGTAGGCCTTTATGTCATAGACGCTTGGACTGGCTGGGTTATCAGTTCTGGGTGGGTCATTATCCCTTTGTGGAAAACATCCAAATGATACCGTAATACATGACAGCAGGGACTTGGAGAAAAGACAGTGTCAGAAAATCCTTGACCACTTTGCTGGAGTCACAGAAAGACTGAGGAGGCCTCATGCTGAGTCAAGGAATCACAGCCTCCATGGCTTGTCCCTGAGGACTACAATAGACTGGGTAAAAATTCCCTACTACTTGGGTCCTACCATTTTAGGGCCAAGGAAAATGGCCTTTGTAAGTAGTCCCCTGGGAATGTACTTGGCTAATTATCTGCTGTCTGTTACAGAAGGGACTTTGTGTGGTGCTGTGAGGGCTACTGCTATAAAGTTTGGCATCTGTCACAGAGAGTTTAGGCCCTAGTGCTAGACTGTCATAGAAGTCAGTTTGGGAAATAAAAGCATAGAAGTCACTGCACCACAGGGCAAAGGGAGCAAACAGCCTTGTAGAACTTTATAGGAAGAAGAAAGTTTATAAGAAATTTGGATATGGAGTGGGAGCTCCAGGTGTGCTTCGTGGAGGAAGCAGCATTTGAATTGGCTTTGAGACTAATGTTTCTGTCTCTGGGAGTTTCCTTCAGAATCTCTGGCTTGTTGCAGGTAGGGAGGGGACTGAGGTCTATCTGTGTAAATAGCTAACTTCAGACAGTGGCATCAGAACTGATGGTGGTAGGGCCCCAAAGCTGCCATCTGAAAGGACACTGAACCTCTACAAAGTAAAGCTTGCAGTCAAAGAAAATTGGAGAAGGAAATGGCACCCTACTCCAGTACTCTTGCCTGGAAAATCCCATGGATGGAGGAGCCTGGTAGGCTGCAGTCCAAGGGGTCGCGAAGAGTCGGACACAACTGAGAGACTTCACTTTCATTTTTCACTTTCATGCATTGGAGAAGGAAATGGCAACCCATTCCAGTGTTCTTGCCTAGAGAATCCCAGGGACAGAGGAGCTTGATGGGCTGCCATCTATGGGGTCACACAGGGTCTGACACGACTGAAGCGCCTTAGCAGCAGCAGCAGCAAAGAAAATTTGGGTGATGGCCCAGAATTAAAATTTAGAGATGGTTCTTGGCAATATCTCTTCTGTCTTCACTTCCTGATTCCCTGAGACCTTCTGTTCTCCATAGCAGGGCTTCTAAACTAGAAGGTCATGTGTGAGAAGTAGCAGGCCCAGTGGCAAGGCAGGTAGGAAGGAGGGAGGGTATTTCCCCTGGGCTGGCCATTTGCATCCTGCTGCTCATTGTCCTAAGGGGCAGACTACTGATCCCAGCCCACTCTCCTCTCTGTTTATCCCTTCTTTCTCAGTGGTTCAGGATGGACTTTCTACCCTAATACTCTCCTAAACCATGTTGATCTTTTTGAATGGATTTTTCTCCATCTTACCTGTCTTGAATTGAGATTTAGCCACATCTGGGCCTACTTGGTGACCTTGAATGGCCCCAGCTGAGTTGCTTGGCCCAAGTGGGGATTTGTGCATGGTGCTTGGAGCTGACAAGAGGGCATTGAGGAGGCCACCACGGGGCTTCCCAGACCAGCCTGTGGACTAGGTTTATGCTCAGTGGAGAGGGGTCTACAAGCAGAAGATAAAGGTGTTTTTTTTTGTTGTTTTTTTTTTTTACAAGGAGCTCTTTGAGACAAATGGCGATCAACAATCTCACCTTCCAGGACCAGGTGAGAAAATGCTCCTCAGAGTGCACCCAGACATTGTTAATCACTTCCTGAGCTTCAGCTTCCAGAGTCCTGAACACTTAACATGGGCTCAGGTTGGGTCTTTTCATAGTGTGAAGGGAAAGGGACACTGTTCCTATTTTTCCTCTTCTGAAGAGAATTTTTCCACCTCAACAGTTGCTATTTGGGGATCTCTGAAAACTGCTCCTTGGGCAGGGAAGCAAAATTCTTATGGAGGGCTGCAATGAGATACTGCTGCAAGTGGATTTTTGTGTAGCATACAGCCCTGATGAGGCTGGGGTACAAGAATATAAAAAGCCTGCTTGTGAACACACACGAGGTGCCCTTGGATGCCCCCAAATAGAAGCTTGGAAGAAAAGACCACCGAAATCCCTCCTTAGTGGTCAGGAGAGCACATTATTAAAATGTGAGTTGCTACTGTAACTTCATTTGTGTCCACTGTCTGGGAAGACTGGAGGAATGAGTTACATCTGTAAATGTACATACATATATATGAAATTGATACTGAAAGCTCTGTTACTCAACTCAATTACAAAAAAACTGCAGCAGCATAGGTCTCTGCGAACAGGTGCCCCATTGGCATGGGTGTGAATCAGCAAACCTGCAGTTATTTCTGTTTCCTAAACCATTCTCACCAATAAGTATCAGGAGGGCACAAGGTTTATCACATAGGGAACACAGTTAGTCGGATTTGTATTTGCAGATGATCTGTCTTGCCTGCTAGAATGTATTATAACCAGGACTTTGTAATTTTGTTCAGTGCTTCAAACCATGCCTGACACCTTGTAGGTGCATTTGTGAATGAATGAACACTTGGGTTTTATGTATGAAATGCAAGCCATTGCTCTCTTTTCTATGTTGCTATAACTTCTGCCCAAAATACCTTGAGTCCCTGGAAGATGGACTATTTCACCCTCTCTGTGTAGAGATACTGGGTTGTTCCCAGGGCACTGGGTCAGCATGTGGGTGTGGATTCTTGTATGGACACAGGCTCTGGGCTTAGCAGATAGTCCCAAAGGCTCGGAGGAACTTTCAGGGAGAATACCATAAAGTTCATCTTCCTTTAAACATCTTATTTTTCCCATTAATGAAAATAACACATACTTGTTAAATACAGTTTGAAAATGGCAGAAAAATACAAAAGTGGAAAAATTATCCATAATCCCTCTACCTCAGTACAAAACCTTCCTTCTTTTTCTCCTAGATTAGGGAAATAGCTTTGAAACCTGCCCCTTTCCTTCCAGCTTTCCTCCAATCTAGTCATAGGGCCAGGGAGAAATCGTTCTAAAACACAGACCTTAAAACACTTCAAAGGCTTCCTGTTGCCCTCAGTGTCCAAACTCCTCTGCAGCATTGGCTCTGCTTGTCTCTTCAGCTTCCTATCCTCTGAGCCCTATCATGTTATACTAGTGCCAAATGGAATTTCCTTTAATTCTTTAAATAAGCCACATCTTCTCTTGCTGCCTCTGGTCTTTTTCACAAGCTGTTCACTCTGCTTGGGATCCTCTCCACCTTTCTTGGTCCTTTTCCTCTGTTTACTTGCCTGTATTTATCTTTCTCATCTTTTCTCTCTCTTGTGCAGAATTTAGATACTACCATCCCCCTAAACTATATAAAATGTAAAAATACTTCTGCTATATAAAACTACATAAAGTATAAAAATACTTCTGCTGTATACAAAACTATATAAAGTATAAAAAATACTTCTGCTTCATTGACTATGCTAAAGCCTTTGACTGTGTGGATCACAACAAACTGTGGAAAATTCTTAAAGAGCTGGGAATACAGACCACCTGACCTGCCTCCTGAGAAACCTGTATGCAGGCCAAGAAGCAACAGTTAGAACCAGACAAGGAACAATGGACTGGTTCCAAATTGGGAAAGGAGTACGTCAAGGTTGTATATTGTCACCCTGCTTATTTAACTTATATGCAGAGCACACCATGCAAAATGCTGGACTGGATGAAGCACAAGCCGGAATCAAGATTGCAGGAAGAAATATCAATAAACTCAGACACGCAGATGACACCACCCTTATGGCAGAAAGCGAAGAGGAACTAAAGAGCCTCTTGATGAAGACGAAAAAGGAGAGTGAAAAAGCTGGCTTAAAACTCAACATTCAGAAAACTAAGATCATGGCACCTGGTCCCATCACTTCATGGAAAATACATGGGGAAACAGTGGAAACAGTGACAGGCTTTATTTTTTTGGGCTCCAAAATCACTGCAGATGGTGACTGCAGCCATGAAATTCAAACACGCTTACTCCTTGGAAGAAAAGCTATGACAAACCTAGACAGCATATCAAAAAGCAGAGACATTATTTTGCCAACAAAGGTCCATCTACTCAAAGCTATGGTTTTTCCAGTGGTCATGTATGGATGTGAGAGTTGGACCATAAAGAAAGCTGAGTGCCAAAGAATTGATACTTTTAAACTGTGGTGTTGGAGAAGACTCTTGAGAGTCCCTTGGACTGCAAGGAGATCCAACCAGTCAATCCTAAAGGAAATCAGTCCTGAATATTCATTGGAAAGACTGATGCTGAAGCTGAAGCTCCAATACTTTGGCCACGTGATGTGAAGTACTGACTCATTAGAAAAGACCCTGACGCTGGGAAAGATTGAAGGCAGGAGGAGAAGGGGATGACAGAGGACAATATGGTTAGATGGCATCACTGACTCAGTGGACATGAGTTTGAGCAAGCTCCGGGAGATGGTGATGGACAGGGAAGCCTGGCGTGCTGCAGTCCATGGGTTGCAAAGAGTTGGACAGGACTGAGTGACTGAGCAACAACAAATATCCTGAAACACCCTCCCCTGTTTCCCTACTAAATCTGACTTTGGGGGTCCTCCCTAGAATCTTTCCCATTCTGAGGCTCCACACAATATTTAGCCTTTCTCTGTGAGGGCATCTCTTTATTCTCAAGCACAGACCAGAACTTTGTTCATGTCACACAGCTCAAGAAATATTTGTTGAAATAAATTTAAATTGAACCATTGTTTACTTTCTTAGAAACATTTCCCCTTAACCTTTGCTTTAATTACATTGCGCTTTCCATTTTCCATAATCATGTAAATTTTATGTTAGAGGCCACATCATATAAAGATTCTAATCTTACTTTTTAACATTTTATGAATTATATTCAGTTTTACTCAGGCTTCATAAACTTTATTTTTAATGACCACATACTATTTCATCAGGTGTATGTACTTTGATTAATTTCTGTTCTATTTTTGGACATTTGAGATTGTTTTTCCTGCTACAATTTGTTAATAATTTTGCTAAAGTATCTTTGTTTATCTTTGGGCTTAAAGCCTTTTTGTATTTTGAATTATTTCCTTAAAACATCCAATGTAAAATGTTAAGGTCAATAGGCATTTAAAGTTCTTAATTCATGTTACTTAACTGCTTTCCAAAATGTTGTTTTTCACTTCATATTCCTACCAGCAATTTATGTGAGCAGTCATTTCATTCATCCTCACCAAAGTCACTTCCTTTTCAATCATTAAAAGCTTTCAAAGAACGTGTACCTCCCAAAGGCAACCCTAAGGACACAGGGACAACATTTGTCCCTCTTTCACTCTCTTCCCTGGGCAGTGTCTCAGTTCAATTTTTGGAATACAGACTTGCCTAATTCTTACCCCACTAGGCTCTATAATCACTCTGAGCATCTGTTTACTCCTCTCAGGGAAGTGAGAGAGTTTTAAATTTTCTGTTTATTCTATTACAAATCCTTTAGACGGACTCAAGGCAACCTCTACCCTCATTTCCCACACTTCTACCAACACACACTCTCTGTCACACACACGCTCACTCATGAATAACCTATGGTCCACCTGAGGTCAATATCCACTGAGACCCCCTTCTACTCTGTTTGTCTTTTTCCTGGCTCTCTGATTCCTTTGCTTGTTCCTCTAGTTCCTACTTTTAACCTCATTTCCTCCTTTCCTCCCCTTTCCTTTCTTTCTTTACCCAGTTATTCAACAAATTTATCAAGCACCTACTACACCAACTATAAGTACTGGGATACATAGAAAATAAGGCAGTAGTAGTTCTTGCCTTCACAGAATTGTATTCTGTTGGGGAAGAGATTAAAAACAACAAGCAAAGATATACATTGAAAGTTACACAGCATGGTGGGCATTGTAAACAAAACAGACAAAGAACAAGTCAGAGAATATTGGGAAAAAAAATCTCTAGGTAGAGTAATCACCTTCCTTCTTACTTAGCCTTTATCTGTGCTTTCTTTTCTTCAGTTTCTGGTTTATTTACTTACTATCGGTCTCAAATGTAAGCTCCAGGAGGGCAAGGATTTTGCAGTTCACTGCTGAGCCTGGCCCACTGCAGATTGTCAATAAGTATTTACTGGACAACTTCTTAGCATATGTTAAACTGGGGCCTGAGGATGCGAAAGAGCCCTTGGTGAAGGCAGGTGGTGTCAGAGGCTCCAGGTGGAGGAAACAGCAGGTGCAGAGGGCTCTGAGGCAGGGAAAAGGGACAGAGAGCAGCCTAGAGGGGCTGGGTCAGGGTGAGCAAAGGGGCCAGTGACACCAAACAATGACATTTGGCTGGCAGGCAGGGCCCCTATCATGCCAGGCCTTGTAGGCTGTGGTCAGGAGTTTGGATATCATTCCAAGGGCAATGGGAAGCCACTAAAAGCTTTGCTTTGACATGATACTGGGATATGCCTCCCTGCATTAGCACAGTACAACTAAAATATTTGTGTGTGGTGGGGAGAGTGGGATGGGGATAATTCATGTGGTGAGTTGTTGTACAGATCTTTCCTCACTCTGTGACCCATATTCTCCCTGTTGGGTGTGGAGGACTAGACTCCTTCCAAGCCTATTGTTTTGGGACCCAGTCATTACCAGGCAACAAACATAAGACTACACTCCCCTCATTAACATATGTCCTTATGTTTTGATGTCCATATTTCCTCTAGTGAGAGGGGAAACCTCACTCCTGAAGTGGAGTCCAGAGCCGGCTGCCATTTTTAAGATGACAGTAGATCCCATACAGATTTGGTGACCTGAGGGAACATCCTTTATATTTCTGTGGTCTTAACATGAACGTGGAATCATGGCTTTCCCTTGAACTCTGCCATTTGGTCTGATGGAATGGAATTTTGCCCAGCTTGGTTCATTTCTACTAGACTTGTTTGAGGTCTAGTTTAGTCTTGCTATGAGGAGTCAGGCCCTGTAAGTGCAGGAGAGGCTCCCCACAAGGAGAGCTTCTGAGAGCTCTGCTAATGGAAAGGCCTGCTGCCTCCCAGCCCTTGTCATCGAATGACCTTCTTTGGGGGCACTTTCCTTCTGGCCTCTGAATCCTGTGACTTTGGTGCTCTCTCCCTTTAGCAATCCCTACACCTGACACAGCTTTTGGCTTCTTCCATTGGCAACTCTGCCTGTCACTGATCATTTCAGGGCAAACTACCTCCTCACCCACTTACTTGCTTGGATCCCGTTTGCCTTGCCCTTCCCATTAGGGAAGGCCCGCCATTCCCATGCAGCATTTGTCAGTTCCCCTCACAAAAGCCACGTTGTCAGCTGTCCCTGAGAGACCTATTTCCCTTTGCCCAAACCTGGGAATCCATGGAATCGACAGAGCTAGAAGGTACGTAAGTAGCACAGAATAAAACAAATGATGCAAGTGGACATTGGGCAACTGGCAGACTCAGGAGACTGTAACACAAGGCACATTAGAGATGCCATTTCCCTCACTTCCTGGAGCGGGCATGGAGATGGAGGGGATCCTTTTTCTCTTTTGATTGTGAGCAAAGGGCCCTGCATAAATCTGATTATTGTAATTGAGTTAAATTTGCAACAGACTCAGGCTGGCACATATTTAATAGGATACCTAATTGTTACTGGGTTGTATGGCACTTAGGCACACCCTACAAGCAGTTTGCTGCTGTATTATTTCTTTTATTTGGCTAGACCCCCTTTGTTTTTCTCATCTCATTTTACTTCTCTAGCATCTATAATTGGCATTGATGGTATTCCACCACGGTGCTATGTTAATTTCACATGAGCACATCACACTTTATAGCCTTTATTATCCTGCAGAGGAAATTAGACACAGAGTCCATACACATAATTAACAAGTGGAAGGGGCCAGTACGGTGTTCTGATCCTGGTGTTCTGACTTCAGCCCACGCTCTTTCAACATTATTGTGTGCTGTTGCATAATCACTCTCTCTCAGCGTACCTGAAAGTCTTAGGATCTCATCTGCCAGCAGCAGGAGGAGTGATCCAGGAAAAGTAAGGACATTCTTGCCCTTAATTGAAACAGAGCTTTGGATTCCAGGAGCTGGTGATGTTAGGGTAGGAGGGTGGGAGGGGTGAAGTAAGGTTTAATGGATATGGGATTGATAACACAACCCCAGTGTTCTATATTTTCCCTACTCTCACTCTATCCCTGCACCTAAAAATTGTAGAACAGGTCTTACCAGGGTCATTCTTGTGATATATCAGGAAGAAGAAATTCTCTGACCAGAGAATGGCTCCCCCCACTACTTGCTTATTGCTCAGTGAGATAGCATTTTCTTCCAAAACAAGAGTAAAAAGGTAGAGAGATGGGTACATAAACCTCTGGGTATGTGATTGTACGGGAATGCCTTAGGAGGGTGGTGGGCAGGTGGAGCAGCCCGTGGGAGGTGTGTGGTGGGGAGGGAGAATGAAAAGAAGGTGAATTTACCCATTCACCGATGTTGTAACATGGTCCTTAACATTACAGAAAGATTAATCTCCTTAATAGTCTTCTCTATTTTCAAGTGTCATGCCTAGTCCTTTGGGAATAGGAGTTTTCTCCACTTATTTCCTACCATGGAACTTCTTCCATTAATTGGCTTGCCAAGGACAGGGGTCACACTATCTCTGATGGCAATCAGAATTGCTTCACAGCCAGCGGAATAAGCTGCTTACTTCCGATGGATGGAACAGCAGTGGGAATTTGTACTCTAATTTGTGGCTGTCACGTGAATGCTTTATTTTTCTTGGTCACTGAACCTGTGTACAACTGCAGAGAAGGTGACAAGGAAGTGTGAAAAGATACTAAAGCCAGTTGAGCAATCTGTTTTTTGCAGGCTTGGGAGTCCTGAATAAAAAGCTAGTACTTCAGAATAGGTCAAATGGATAGCTGGCCAGTCATGGTTGCTATGGTAACCAACAAACATATCTGGCTTCCAGAGGCCCTGACCCTGAACAGGATGATGGCTTTTGTTATGATATTTGTGAACTCCACTTCATCTGTTTATCCACTATTTATTTTCAAAGTTGTTAGTAGTAACGAATTACTCATTACCTGCAGTTCATCTTTGCTTGGGTTTGGTGCTAACCCAGGCCCCCACCTCCTCCACTGCTGCGGTCAGTGTCTGGTGTGTGGTTCTGACCTCTCTCATAGCCTGCAGAGGTTTATGGAAACCATGGACAAGCATGAGGAGACCAGAGTTCTGCTGTGTGACTTTAAACCCTGGGGCCCCTCAGTTCTATTTATAAAGGAAATAAAAATACCTGCCCTACTGACCTTATGGGGTTCTTTGAAAATATATAAAGCTTTAGACGTAAAGATAATTTGAAAATGTTTAGCACATTATATTCACTTAAAAGGAGCGTAATATTTTAACATTTCAATCTTCACATGGAATGCTAATTATGGATGACTAATGTTTGCTCTGAAGTGTCAGTCCTAACTGAGTGATAGAGGGGCTGCCTCTGTGTTGAGGATTTCAAGGCTGCAGCTAAGCTCAGCTGGCAATAGTGGCAATCATTTACTGACGTCTGCTATGCGTGCAGGAGGGAGATTTGGTATCACAAGTGCTGTGTACTTGCTACCTTGGTTTAGGACATTCCTCCATTGCTCCTTGGGCTGCATCTGGAAGCTGAACATTCATTACTGCTCTGCAGCTTGTTTGGTGCTGGTCTGCCGGACTGATTCATAGGAGAGAAATACTAGTATTTCAGGCTGAAATCTATAATGATTTTGGTTTTCCAAAACAACAATTTGATTTATTGCTGGTAAAAGTGAAATGTGTTTATCATTGGAAAATTGACAAATAACAGAGTAGCAGACAGGTACAATAAGAACAGCTCATAATCTCATCATTCCTGGGCAACTTAATGTTTTGGTTATGGATTTCTTGCCTTTGATCCGATTTATAAATATTTTTAAATAACCATTGGGTGCTGTATGGAAAATGGATTGTAGGCAGACAGTGTGGATGCAGAGAGACCAGTTGGGAGCCTCTTACAAAAGTCTAGGGAATACATGCTGGTGTCCTGGGCTAAGAGCTGAGCATGGAGATAGTGAAAGGTTATTGGACTGAGCACATATGTTTTGAACATAGAGGCAAGGGAACTTGCTGATAGATTGGATGTAAGGAAGGAAGGCATGAAAAGGATGATGCTCAGATTTCTAGTCCCATTTCTGGTGCAATGATGATCCAGGTACAGAGGTGGAGAACAATAGAAGAGAAGTGTGTGTGGGGGAGGTGTGGTGGTGGAAATCAGGAGTTAAATTTTGGATATAAGAAGCCTGAATGGAAATTTCATACCCCAGTGGAGATTTCAAGTAGGCAATTGGATATATGGTGAGAGCTCTGGGAGAGAGGATGGGATTGGAGACTTTAACTTAAGGATCATCAGCCTAGAGAGGATGGAGAAGAGATGACTGGTCTGCTAAGTCGCTTCAGTCGTGTCCGACTCTGTGCGACCCCATAGACGGCAGCCCACCAGGCTCCGCCGTCCCTGGGATTCTCCAGGCAAGAATACTGGAGTGGGTTGCCATTTCCTTCTCCAGTGCATGAAAGGGAAAAGTGAAAGTGAAGTCGCTCAGTCGTGTCCGACTCTTAGCGACCCCATGGACTGTAGCCTACCAGGCTCCTCCGTCCAAGGGATTTTCCAGACAAGAGTACTGGAGTGGGGTGCCATTGCCTTCTCCGGATTGGTCTAGGGAAGTTAAATTGAGATGGAGAGGAAGACTGAGCACGGAGACCTGAGGGTGTCCAAAATGTATCTATTGGAAAGTAGGGGAGGATGCAGCATAGGAAATCAGCCAGTGACTAGTAGGAAGTCTAGGAGAGGGTGCAGTGGGTGGTACCAAGGATAGAAGGCAGTTCAAGAGAAAGAAAGTGCTCCCTCTCTCTTTGCGCATACAACACTTACATCCATATGTTACACGTATGTACATATGCATAGTTTTCACAGACTGTATCTTTTTACATAAATATAGGTTTTTTCCATTTATCATGAGCATTTCTTCATTCCTTTAAAAAATGCTCTAAAATATTACTTAAAGTATTCTATCCCTATGGTTGTAACTTTAAAAAGAAAAAAATCCTGTGTGTACATCTTGCGTTCCTTTAGATTCAATTCCCTGAAGTGGAATTACTGGTGGATATAAACATCTGTAAGGCTTTTCATCCATGCTGTCAAATTACCTTTCAGAAAGGTTGTACCAAGGCTGTACATTCCAACCACAAATAACTGAAACCAAGTAATTGGCAACAACTGTTACCATCAGTAAAAAAAGAAAAAATATACAATGCTATCTAGTTGTTTTTTCCCATACGTGTGACTTGATTAATGGAGGTTGAGCATACTTCAAGGTAAGGCTTCTTGTGTGCAGTCTGAGTGGTGAGCAAGTTGATCCTGTACCCAAACCTTGTTAAATGTGAAGAAAATGAATGTAAACCTCACCCAAGTCAGCCATTCAGGGCAGGAGGACTGGGGAGGAGGGGGAAAGCTGGTTCCGGGCCAGTTTCTCTGTTGAGGGGTGGAGATCTTGTTCAGCAGCACGGAGACTGTGTGGTTCCCACCGCTCACTTGCAGGGCCTCCTCCCCTCCCTGCCTGACTTCCTGTGGCCCAGTCTGGGAAAGGGCGTGGTCACCAACAGGCAGAAGTTACTCTCAGAAGCCCAGCAGTGAGAGCCCAGCTGTGGTAGGTGGTGGAGTCCCTGTTGCCCCGTGAACAACTGCCCAAATTGCCCAACTAAACAACAAACAGAGGGATGCAAGGCGGACTGCCCCACATGCAGTATCCCTTGCTGACTGGGTGGAGCCATTTCGGTTCTGACAGGCCTGGCCTCTGTGTAGAGATCTTACGTATCCTCCACCCAGCCTTTCTGGGCGTCTGTCCAGCTGAAGTGGAAAGACCCTCTGTGTTTTGAAACTGCAGCAGGGCTCGGCATCTTTCTGTTGGTCTGCTGCCTTGCAAAGGACAATTGCACCACACTGTTATGCTCTCGGTGTGGAAACTACAGATACTGAGGTGACAGGAATCTGAAGAATGTGTGGGACACAAAGATAGGTCGAAAATGGGAATATCGGCAATCCTGTGTGTACTATCTCACATTTCATAACCATGCCAATAAAAACAGGAAATATTAAAAAGAAAATGCAACCCTAAAGATAAAAAGAAAGCGTCACTGTCCTTTGCTTTCTGGATGGCACCGACACATGTAATGTCTTCTATAGTAGCCAGGAAAGAATTCCTGAGACAGAACTACCGTGGAAGTTAGCACACACTCCAAGTCCAAAGGAAACATTCTTTGAGAAGTTAAAAATGAAAATAGAAAGTTTTCAATGGAAATAAGGCTGATACTCAAGTTTCTTTGGATGTTTTCCTTTTGAAATTATAAAACACTACTACTGCTAACTCGCTTTAGTCGTGTCTGACTCTGTGCGACCCCATAGACGGCAGCCCACCAGGGTCCACCGTCCCTGGGATTCTCCAGGCAAGAACACTGGAGTGGGTTGCCATTTCCTTCTCCAATGCATGAAAGTGAAAAGTGAGTGAAGTCGCTCAGTCGTGTCTGACTCTTAGCGACCCCATGGACTGCAGCCTACCAGGCCCCTCTGTCCATGGGATTTTCCAGGCAAAAGTACTGGAGTGGGGTGCCACTGCCTTCTCTTTATAAAACACATCTCATTATAAACCAACTCAAGGAGAAATGTACAATGTGAAGCTTGTCTTCCCTTGCTCCCTCAGATGTCATTTCTAGTCTCCAATAGTTTGGTGTACATTTCTCAGAGGTTTGTTCATGCAATTGCAAACATTTGTATAAAAGTATATTATATGGTTGATGTAGATAGGATATGTTTATCAAACTGCCAACGTATAGTGCTCCATAATATATACCCAAACATATAATTTTGAAAATGAGATTATTCTATACAAATTCTGCAACTTGTTTAAAATTTGAACCCCACTTTCTCTCTGCCTCTTCACAGGTTGTTTACTTTGATCCATGCCTTATAAAAACAAAACCTTTGTGTGCCAAAGACTACCAGATTCACTCATTCAACTACTTGTTGCCTGCCAACTATGTCTCAGGCACTATCAAACTGATAACTTATTCCAGTGAATTCTTAGAGTGTTTGTTTTCTTTGGCGAGGTATTCTACACACTGGGAAGAGCAAAGTTTTGGATTCAGAAGAGCAGAGCTCTGAAATCACATTTACTGAAGTTTTAATGCAGGTGCTGCCTTTATCTATCTGGGTGATTTTAGGCAACTTTCTTCATCTCTAAGTCTGTAAGATGAAGTTAAAAGCAAGGCAGGATGATTAGGTGAAAAGCATATGTGAAGCATTGAGCACAATGTATAGGCATTTGATAAATGTTAGCTCCCCTTCCCCCATCACCTCCTAATTTGTCACTTTTAACATTCTGCCTTTTACAATTCCACCTTTTGAATTGTTAAATGTTCTATCTCTTGAATTAGACAATAAATTCTTATAGGTTAGAAGCCACAACTTATATTGCTTGACAAACCCAAAAGCATCCATCACGGTGCCCTGAACGTGGGAGATGATGAATAAATGTTTGCTGATAGATTGATTGACGGTTTCTTGACAAGGTTAAAGCTGAAGGACATACTGCTCTCTGGAGTCAGGCACATAGCAATGAGCTTCAAAGAAGAAAATGAGCCTCAGTTCTTGGAGGAAGGTCATTGCCTAGCGCCTTGGGGAGACATGGTGCTGATGGAGGAGCAGGACTCTGGACCAGCTCTGCTGTATGGGTTGCAGATCCTGTTGGCCATTACAGAACAGTTATGCAGTCTTACGAGGAATTCCTGATCACCCCATCATGACCAAATTCATTTAGCCAGGCATTTCAACAGGCTGTCACTGTGGCACGTGGATTGACGGATTGCACAGCTGTTATTGTATGCTTACAAGGGAAATTAGAAGTAATTAATGGGCTGGGGATCAGTAGAAGTACTATCTTGCAGGGAACGATTTAATTTTCTTTCTGCGTTAAGAGGGAAGTGCAAAGATTTCACATAGTTAGAATAGATGGATCCGAGTCATAGATATGAGCTGCTGAATTTCTTGGCTTATATAAAAGTTCAAACTTTTAGCTTCTATTTACTTTTTGAAAGGGTAATGAACACAGGCACATAGTGGTTGTTGTTCGGTTGCCCAGTGTGTCTTGATTCTTTGCGACCCGATGGACTGCAGCACACCAGGCCTCCCTGTCCCTCAGCATCTCCTAAAATTTGCCCAAGTTCATGTCCATTGCTTCAGTGATGCCATCCAGCCATCTCATCCTCTGATGCCCTCTTCTCCATCTGCTGTCAATCTTTCCCAGCATCAGGGGCTTTTCCAATGAGTCAGCTGTTCGCATCAGATTACCAAAATACTGGAGTTTCAGCTTCAGCGTCAGTCCTTCCAATGAGATTCAGAGTTGATTTCCCTTAAGATTTACTGGTTTGATCTCCTTACTGTCCAAGGATCTCTAAGATGTCTTCTCCAGCACCACAGTTCAAAGGCATCAATTCTTTGACGCTCCATCTTCTTTATGGTCCAGCTCTCACAACCGTACATGACCACTGAGAAGACCAAAGCACATGGCGTGTCAGTACAAAATGGTACAGAATGGTTGCTCCCTAGAAGCAACCACTATTGCTAGTATCTTGGGTGTTCTTCCAGAAAGGATGCCCTCTGTGTGTGTGTGTTTGTGTGCATGTCTGTCTGTGTGTGTATGTATGTATGTGTGTCCATATGTCTTAGCTAGAAAGAGTTTCAGGAACCCAAGAACTTCCTGGAGGTCTGCTATGTCTTTTTAGTTCATCTCTGTATCTCTGGTGGCTAACACAGAGGTCAGCTGGCATTGTCCAAAATTCATTGTCAATAATTGTCTGTTCATTGACTGACTAGATCTATTTTAATCTATGATTCATGAGATCTATTTTAATCAATGACTGACTAGGTCTATTTTAGCAGTTTTTAAAGTGATTTGCATTAGCTTGGTACACCTTTATTGTGAATTAACAAAAGTCATACAATTTGACATGTCTGGAGAATAGCGAGTGAGTAAAAATCACTCAGTCATGTCTGACTCTTTGCGACCCCATGGACTATACAGTCCATGGAATTCTCCAGCTCAGAATACTGGAGTGGGTAGCCTTTCCCTTATCCAGGAGATCTTCCCAACCCAGGGACTGAACCCAGGTCTCCTGCATTGTAGGCAGATTCTTTACCAGCTGAGCCACAAGGGAGGCCCTGGAGAATAGAGTATCTTAATTAATTTTAATATATTAGTACAACAGTTTAAAACCACTGATGCAGAAACTGCCTGTTTGAATGTTCTCTAATGACTGGGGGAGCTCTTTGGAAAATATGTACCACTTGAGTTTAAATAAGGATTGGCTAATAAGCAAAAAAGAACATTAAAAATATGTCAGAATACACATGCAAATTAGTGTGCTCTTACTCCTTGGAAGGAAAGTTATGACCAACCTAGACAGCATATCAAAGAGCAGAGACATTACTTTGTCAACAAAGGTCCGTGTAGTCAAGGCTATGGTTTTTCCAGTAGTCATGTGTGGATGTGAGAGTTGATCTATAAAGAAAGCTGAGCGCCAAAGAATTGATGCTTTTGAACTGTGGTGTTGGAGAAGACTCTTGAGAGTCCCTTGGACTGCAAGGGGATCCAACCAGTCCATCCTAAAGGAGATCAGTCCTGGGTGTTCATTGGAAGGACTGATGTTGAAGCTGAAACTCTAATACTTTGGCCACCTGATGCGAAGAACTGACTCATTTGAAAAGACCCTGATGCTGGGAAAGATTGAAGGCGGGAGGAGAAGGGGACGACAGGGGATGAGATGGCTGGATGGCATCACTGATTTGATGGACATGAGTTTGGGTAAGCTCCGGGAGTTGGTGATGGACAGGGAGGTCTGGTGTGCTTCGATTCATGGGGTTGCAAAGAGTTGGACACGACTGAACTGAACTCTGGGAGACTGTATACTTTAATTGTCTCTGGGTTCATAAACCACCTATTATTATGGCTGCTGCTACATTTATTATTACTATTGCCACTACTACCAATATTACTGTTTATTTAGTAAATAGTATGTATCAGCACCATGGAAATATTTTATGCACATTATCTCATCTCATAGCAACATTATCAAGTAGGTATCATCACCATCTGCTTTTATAGATGAGGAAACTGAGACACAAAATAATTTCATAACTTGCTTGTACTCACAAAGCTCATGCAATAGTGGAATGGGGGAGCAGGGGACTGGGGCCCAGCTTGATTTCAGAGCACATACATCTGATCAATAGTTCAGAGTCACATCTCATTTTTGACTAGAAATGGAGCATTCTTACTGATTAACCTCCTCTTTGCCAGATTTAGTTCCAAATGATGTTTGATTCTATCAACAAATGAAATCCATCTTCAAAAAGAATGATGCTTTGTTAGCACTGTGGCTTTTCAAAAGATATTGTGTCAGTTGCTAAAGTCAATTCAAAGAAAGGAACTCCCCAAATGGCTTGCATCATTAAAATGAGTGATCAGCTTCCTAAGTTTTCTATTTTGAAATGGGTAATACCCATTTATGTGTGTATACATGCATTTTTTTAATCCATCCTTACATTTATTGTCATGTCTCATGTATTCACTTAAATAACAGGGAATTTGGGGAGTTTCCTGTTAGAGTTTTATAATCAGAAAACACCAAATTGCTTGTATTTCTTCACATTTCATCACTGGGGCTTTATAATCCAGATAGTCCTAGGCAAATCTGCGAATTATGCAAAATGTATCTTGCCACATCCCTTTCTTTCAACACTTCCTTTTAATTATTTCTCCATCTACTCTCTCCTCTCCTCACTCAAAAACGTTCAGTGAGCATCAGCAATCACATGCAGAGCAAGTTCAAGGTCCCACTCTGTCCTGTCCTTTCTGCGTGCTCCTTTCATGTGCTGCAAAGTTATCCTTCGTTTTAGCTATTGGACCAAAATTCTATTCTTACAGGATCACTAATAGTAATTTTAAAAGAAAAGACAGCAGAGAAAAACTAATCCACAGCAAGGTGTGAATGACTGATAGCTAAATATAGAGGTCCTAGCAGTAGTACTGACATTCACAAAGAGAAATTTATTAGGCCAAAAGGAGTATATTCATTTTGGGCTGAATACCATTCTTGTCCTTCCTCAACTATAACAGATCGTACATGGGGACCTTTCTTGTCCTACCTCAACTAAAGCTTATCTTACATTTTTTGTTGGACATTAGTCTAGCCTAAGACGACCCTAGATACCTGCTTCCACTTTTGGAGTATTGTGGAGACACTTACTTTGGTTGGCAAAGGACAGGGATGGAGGGATGAAGGGAGGCAAGTCTTCCAAGGAGACCTGCAGATGAGCCCATGAGAAACACACTGACTTTATTATTCTGGACAAGACTGTTTGTTGCGGTGGTCGGGATTACTTGTTTTGGTTTTTAACAGGGAGAAACTGACAACCTTAAATTGTCTTTACTAAGTTGCCTCTAACAAGGCTTTTGACTTACTGGATGTCTGTGGTTCCCTGACACACCAACTTCTCTGCCAGTTTCAAAGTGAAATAGTATTTGGGGCATGCCACCTAGTGGTGATAGCTTTTGGTTTATTGCTCATTGGAAGAAAGGAAACCAAACCTTAGTCAGTCAGTCTCCTGGGCCTAAAGCCACATAGAGGCCATCTAGGTCATCCTTTAGCTTTTATGTAAGCAAGCAAGTACATCACCTTTTCTATGGACCTGAGACAGAAAAGATAGGCAGATCAAAGCTGCCGGGGCTCAGAAACCCACCGACTCCCAATTCCCTGGTGAAATTTAAACTTTGGCAGCCCGCCTGCCTGGGGACACAAATTTATATCCTCACAGGTTTTTTGGCAGTCCCAGAAACAAATGCTAGGGAGAAGACAAGGCTTTTTCTGAGTCTTAACCTCAACTTACTTCCTGTCCTCTCTCTGACCTCTTTTCCTTCCTCCCTCCCCTTACCCACCTTGGTTTGCTCCACATTCCCTTCTCTGTTTACTGCTTTACTTCTATGGACATGCTTTATGTCCCTAAGAATCACCATATAATACTTTTAAAAACTTGCCATAATTTCCTTTTTAAATTGCATGTTTACTTTTTCTCTCTTTATTACATATCTGTTATGTTCTGTGTTCCTGCATAAGGCAGTTTTCATATTCATTATCACATTTAACCTTGATGGGGTCCCTATGACCACCTATGAAGCACTGTGATGTTATTTTGCAGAAGAGGAAATCGAAGTCTGAGAAATTAAGCAGCTTGACCAAGGATTGACTTAAATTGAAGAAAGTAGGGAAAACCACTAGACCATTCAGGTATGACCCAGATCAAATCCCTTATGAGTATACAGTGGAAGTGACAAATAGATTTAAGGGACTAGACCTGATAGACAGAATGCCTGATGAACTATGGACAGAGGTTCGTGACATTGTACAGGAGACAGGGATCAAGAAAATCCCCATGGAAAAGAAATGCAAAAAAGCAAAATGGCTGTCTGAGGAGGCCTTACAGATAGCTGGGAAGAGAAGAGAAGCGAAAAGCAAAGGAGAAAAGGAAAGATATTCTCATCTGAATGCAGAGTTCCAAAGAATAGCAAGGAGAGATAAGAAAGCCTTCCTCAGCGATCAGTGCAAACAAATAGAGGAAAACAACAGATTGGGAAAGACTAGAGACCTCTCAAGAAAATTAGAGATACCAAGGGAACATTTCACGCAAAGATAGGCTCGATAAAGGACAGAAATGGTATGGATCTAACAGAAGCAGAAGATATTAAGAAGAGGTGGCAAGAATACACAGAAGAACTGTACAAAAAAGATCTTCACGACACAGATAATCATGATGGTGTGATCACTCACCTAGAGCCAGACATCCTGGAATGTGAAGTCAAGTGGGCCTTAGAAAGCATCACTACGAACAAAGCTAGTGGAGGTGATGGAATTCCAGTTGAGCTATTTCAAATCCTCAAAGGTGATGCTGTGAAAGTGCTGCACTCGATATGCCAGCAGATTTGGAAAACTCAGCAGTGGCCACAGGACTGGAAGAGGTCAGTCTTCGTTCCAATCCCAAAGAAAGGCATGCCAAAGAATGCTCAAACTACTGCACAATTGCACTCATCTCACATGCTAGTAAAGTAATGCTCAAAATTCTCCAAGCCAGGCTTCAGCAATATGTGAACCGTGAACTTCCAGATGTTCAAGCTGGTTTTAGAAAAGGCAGAGGAACCAGAGATCAAATTGCCAATATCCGCTGGATCATCGAAAAAGCAAGAGAGTTCCAGAAAAACATCTATTTCTGCTTTATTGACTATGCCAAAGCCTTTGACTGTGTGGATCCCAATAAACTGTGGAAAATTCTGAAAGAGATGGGCATACCAGATCATCTGACCTGTCTCTTGAGAAACCTGTATGCAGATCAGGAAGCAACAGTTAGAACTGGACATGGAACAACAGACTGGTTCCAAATAGGAAAAGGAGTACGTCAAGGCTATATATTGTCCCCCTGCTTATTTAACTTATATGCAGAGTACATCATGAGAAACGCTGGGCTGGAAGAAACACAAGCTGGAATCAAGATTGCCGGGAGAAATATCAATAACCTCAGATATGCGGATGACACCACCCTTATGGCAGAAAGTGAAGAAGAACTAAAGAGCCTCTTGATGAAAGTGAAGGAGGAGAGTGAAAAAGTTGGCTTAAAGCTCAACGTTCAGAAAACTAAGATCATGGCATCTGGTCCCATCACTCCATGGGAAATAGATGGGGAAACAGTGGAAACAGTGTCAGACTTTACTTTTTTGGGCTCCAGAATCACTGCTGATGGTGACTGCAGCCATGAAATTAAAAGACGCTTACTCCTTGGAAGGAAGGTTATGGCCAACCTAGATAGCATGTTTAAAAGCAGAGACATTAATTTGCCAACAAAAGTCCATCTAGTCAAGACTATGGTTTTTCCAGTGGTCATGTATGGATGTGAGAGTTGGACGGTGAAGAAAGCTGAGCGCCGCAGAATTGATGCTTTTGAACTGTGGTGTTGGAGAAGACTCTTGAGAGTTTCTTGGACTGCAAGGAGATCCAATCAATCCATCCTAAAAGAGATCAATCCTGGGTGTTCATTGGAAGGTCTGATGTTGAAGCTGAATCCAATACTTTGGCCACCTCATGTGAAAGGTTGACTCATTGGAAAAGACCCTAATGCTGGGTGGGATTGGGGGCGGGAGGAGAAGGGGACGACAGAGGATGAGATGGTTGGATGGCATCACCGACTCGATGAACATGGGTTTGGGTAAACTCCGGGAGTTGGTGATGGACAGAGAGGCCTGGCGTGCTGCAATTCATGGGGTCGCAGAGAGTCGGACACGACTGAGCGACTGAACTGAACTGACCAAGGATACACAATCTGTAAGGGGGGACACAGAGAAAGAAAACTTTGATCCTTGGATCTATAGCCTTGTGGCCACGTCCTGATGTCTTCATAGATCCCAAGCATGAACATAGCTTCTCTGAGCATTTTTCTTTGTCTTCAAGATATGAATAGAGAGAACCCTCCACAAGGAGGCTAGTATAAGCCTGAGAGCCAAGGTGAGGAATTTGAAATAGCGTATAAGAAAGTGGAAGGAGAACTAGCTAGAGAGGGGCTCTTGGATTTTCATAGCCCCAAGAATAATAATTGCTAACTGCTCTGTATGTGAAAGTGAAAGTCACTCAGTTGTGTCAAACTCTTTGAAACCCCATAGATTGTAGCCCTCTAGGCTCCTCTGTCCATGGAATTCTCCAGGCAAGTATACTCGGGGATCTTCCCGACCCAGGGGTTGGACCCAGGTCTCCTGCATTGCAGGCAGATTCTTTACCATCTGAGCTTGTATACATTCTCCATTTTATTCTCGTAAAATTCTGTGAAGTATATACTAATATCATCTTATTTTAAGGCCAGAGCAGTAGTTGGTCCAAGGTCATCCAGCTGGTAGATGGCTGGGGAAGAATTAGAATCCAGTTTGTCTGACTCCACAGTCTTCTCAACTGCTGTACAAACTTCCTTTCCATGTCAACTAGATCTAAGAATTTGATAGCGATACGGTCACAGGTCTTACCCCTGGTTTTGAAGGTATGTCTGCAGGGAGCCATGGGACAGATGAATGAAGAGGGAGAGAATGGGACAGAATAGAAGACTAAAGTGAAACAAAGCCCGGGGTGGGGGGTGGGGGTGGGGAAGCCTGAAAAAAATGCCAGTTGCAATGAAAGTAACCTCTGGGGAAGATGGACTGATACTCTTCAATGCAAAAAATTTTGAAGAAAATGTTGATCCATTGAAAAGATTAAAATTCGGAGTTTTCTTGTGTTGTTAGCAAAGGATAAATATATGACTTGCTGTTAGAAATGGCTTTTCCTCCATACAATGCTGGTACATTTTCCAAACATGATTAACTCAAAATACTCATATTACTTATCATAAAACCAATGGAATAGTCTTTCACACTAATTATTTCACAAGTTTATGCTGTAGAGTAAAAGATGAGTAGAAATATTAATTTTCAGGGACTGTGTCCATTTAGACTGCTCCTGTCTTGGTTTCTTAATCACTGAAATAAAATAGATAATACTCTCTACTTCACAGGCATTGTGAAAATTAATGAATAAATACTAAGAACTTGGGGAGGAATTAAAGGAGTATGTCAGTATATGCTATTATTATATCCTCATTCCTTTTCTGAAGTCATAATGCTCTGACGGTGACACCGATAGTCATCACCATGGAAACCAATGATATATGCTATCTTTTGCTCTGGGGCCTCTTTCCATCCTCCAGGCAGTTGCAGAGACTGCTGCAAAAATAAGATTAACTCCCTCTTCTTACTGTTTTTAAGTTCTTTCACTGGTTTACAAATGCCATCTCTACTAAACTTTTCCTTCAATGCTTCCCTATACCTCCACCACCATCTTTCTATTTTAGATTAGCCCCCACTCATTTCCGTGAGGGTGATTCTGGGCAGCACGCTTTTCTATTCTTTTGTTCTCTTCTATCTTAGTCTTCCTTTCCTCCTTGTAGGTGGGAACAACTTTAATGATTCACCAAGTTGTCCTTTATCCCTATTAATGTTTACATGGAGAAGCCAAGCCAACTTAAAGTTATGAACTTTGTTATTGTGGCCAGCTACTGAGATTTCAATGTCTGTGTGGTGTTTTGCTTCAGTTATTAACAAACTACCATAAATAAATGGTTCAAACTGTAATTCTTGAAGATGAGTGCAATCAAATTAATACTAGTTACTCCACCTATAGGGATATCCACCTAGATGGATATTAGGTTTTCTCCAGTAGTCCTGTATGGATGTGAGAGTCGAACTGTGAAGAAAGCTGAGTGCCAAAGAATTGATGCTTTTGAACTGTGGTGTCGGAGAAGACTCTTGAGAGTCCCTTGGACTGCAAGAAGATCCAACCAGTCCATCCTAAAGGAGATCAGTCCTGGGTGTTCATTGGAAGGACTGATGTTGAAGCTGAAACTCCAATACTTTGTCCACTTCATGTGAAGAGTTGACTCATTTGAAAAGACCCTGATGCTGGGAAGGATTGGGGACAGGAGGAGAAGGGGATGACAGAGGATGAGATGGCTGGATAGCATCATCAACTCAATGGACATGAGTTTGGGTAGACTCCGGGAGCTGGTTATGGACAGGGAGGCCTGGTGTGCTGCGATTCATGGGGTCACAAAGAGTCGGACATGACTGAGCGACTGAACTGAACTGAACTGATTAACATTTTGTAAATGAGTTTAATTAGATTTTTGAAAATCTGATATTCTTTGTTTTGAGAGATTATTTGGCACATTAAAGTATTCTTATTACAACATTTAATCTGGAGCAATGAAACGTGTGAATTCCCTAGTGAATATTTCCACGTATTTTTCAGTTATCAAACTGATACGGTGAGACCTGACCCTACAGTAACAGAAAATGGTATCTTGCTTTGAAGAGAACATCCTGAACCACTTCTATTGAAACTTGCTGCCAGTAGTCATTTTTTCAGTGTTAAATTGCACCCCCTCCTTTTCCCTTCCCTCCTTTTGAGTCACTTAAGATGAAAAACAGGAAAAGAAGGTACACTGATTTAGTAGTTTTCCCATCCTTCAAATAATCCCCTTTAAACCATTCTCTTTCACTTTAGTTTCTCCTTCCCAGCAGGAGGCTAGCATCTAAGCGGCTGATATCTTGCTATGGAGTAGCTGTGAGGATGTGAAAAGCACTACAAAACTGTAGGAGCCTCTAGGCCTCTTTGACAGGAAGGAAGGACTGGGCACTGGGCTGTGAAGTGTGTGCCCTGAGAACAAGTTTCCCTGTCTTTAAACTCTCTGTACCTGGTGTGGTTCTAACTCAAGCAGGCCCTGGTAAAGAGCAGGCCTGTATATTTCATGAAGTTCCAGGCAGCCCCCGGTTCAGGGAGCCAGTGGGGGTTGTCAGGCAGGATTTGAGGTGCCATCCTTCCCTTAGCTTGCCAATCTGGGACTGGAAGTGAAAGCCTTGAGTTGATGGTTATGTCTGGCTTAACCCCCTGTGCCCATAAGTACTTCCTCTCTCTCTCTGCCAGGTGACCTCCCTCTACTGCTGGTTCTCATGTCAAATGCTAAGCTGAAGGTAGAATAGGTCACTGCTTTGCTCTGCCATATCCCAGGATTTTCAGGGGGCAGGTGACCAGAGGCCAGGCTGGCTGAAGCCTCATTTAGTTCTTCTGGTTTTTGTGGGCACAAAGGAACTAGAATGAGTTGAACCTAAAGTTAAATTAAACCAGACTACAGAAAGACATTTGCTTGGTGGCCTCTATGGTAACCTGCTCTTTTAGAACAAGGAACAAGTGAGTGGAAGTAGGTCTCCTGGCTCACAGTGGCCCCAAGTTCTTCAGCATTTCCTGTGTTTCCCTTCCGTCTCCCTTACTGGAATGAACCCTGTGACACTCTGTGTCAGGCACTGTATTAAGTGCTTTACATACATTTCAATGGCATACCTACAATAATTACTGTCATCACTACTTTTAATAAGCACTATTATTATGTTGTAATTATTTCATTTTTACAGATGAAACTGAGCTTTACTAACCATTTTGTAGCTCAGAGCTTGATACATATTGAGGGCTCCAGGATGTTTATTTAACTGAAATTTGACCAATTCTAAGGAGTTAGTCCCATCATGGTGGAAATCCTTGACTGGGATGAAGGCAAGTGTTTTTTTAAGAGTGTGGAGGTAATGGCAATTCCCTGGCTTGGTGGTCCAGTGGTTAGGACTTGGCATTTTCACTGCAGGGGCCTAGCGGGGAACTAAGCTCCCACATGCTGTGCAGTGTGACAAAATTTTAAAAAAAATATTTAAAAAAAGAGTATGGAGCTATTGACTCATCACTAGTCTCTAGGAGTTTTGGTGAGGGGGTAGGGGGTACTTTTCCTTGATCCTTTTAGAGTCCTTGGCTAGGTCTGAAAATTAAACTGACAAAGACAGATGAACATACCAAAAAAAAAACCGTTACAAATTTATTGAATGTAAGTTTTGTGTGACATGGGAGCCTGTGATAACAAAAAAAAGATCTGAAGAAACAGACCTATGTAGTTTTATGCTGGGTTTTTGATGAAGCGTGGTCAATGTAGAAATATGATAGGTTAGGGAGTATGAAGAAGCATGTATAGTAAACTGGAGCAGACTTAGCAAGGTCTGTTTGTTGGGATACTTTAAGGGTCCATTTGTCGGGATTCTTTAAGGGTCCATTTGTCTTCAGAGATAATCATGCTTCTTTCCCCCAGGTATAAGGAAGGTACTTCTCACATAAGGGTTTTATGACTTTTCCAGGGAGAAGGCTATGGAAGGAGAATGTCAGAGTGACCTTCCTGTTTCTGTTTTCTCAAACTCCCTTCAGCTGAAAATGTTCAATATACCAAGGTGCCATATTTTGGGTTAGCAAGTCCTGAACCCCATCAGGGTCAGTCAGCCATTTTTGCTGCTACCTGATTATAGAGTATCTGGAAAAACCCCTTCCAATTACTTTATAATGCTCAGATTTGTTAGGTTCTATTTCAGCACATCCCAACGTGTTCATAGGTGCAGCTTGTAAAGATGTTTGTGTGGCCCAATACATTGGCTTCAATCAGGAAAGATGGTTTCTTCACTGCGGGGCGTCCTCCTACCTTTAATATGCTAACATGCATTGAAAATCTCCTAAAAGGGCACGTAAATATTTCATCGATTCTAAGCAGCACTTTCCTCTCACATTTTATCATCTCCAAAGCTAGGATGCTTCTCACGGACAGAGTCATCTTCCAGTGGCTGTTGGTCAAGCAGCAGTTATGTGGTGGTGGTCACTGCGTGGGCACGTGTGAACTTGTCACAGCTGTTGTTGTCGTACGTCAGTTGAGTTAGGAACATTCTTAGAACAACATATGTATGTTTAATTGCTCTTTAAAATGTCTTTATAAAGATCACATCATGATTTGGCACTGGAATGAAATGTTACTGTATATGCCAGGAGGTTTGAAAACAGAGCAGTGGGGGTGTATGTACGATGTTACAGCAGCCAAAATTCATCATGCAGGGTTAAGAGCAAAGCCATATTTTCTTGCAAAACAATAATCAAGTGCTTGATAGAACTTAAAGGAAAATACCAAGTGGCGGAGGATATATTTTGTTACTGTGTTGTCCTTGCTGTTGAGTCACTAAGTTGTGTCGGACTCTTTTGTAATCCCTTGGACTGTAGCCCACCAGGCTCTTCTGTCTATGGATTTTCCAGGAAGGAATACTGGAGTGGGTTGCCATTTCCTTCTCCAGGGGATCTTCCTGACCCAGGGATTGAACTCGTGTCTCCTGCATCACAGGCAGATTCTTTACCATTTAGCCACCAGGGACTGAGGTGTAGGGGTAAAAGGATTGCCCACCACATGCCAGAGAGCAATGCAACAAAATTCAGGAGAACTGCCAAATCCCTGGAAGAGCAGAATGGCTTGGTTTAATTAGCACTGCTTTTTCTTTTTTAGTGGTACATAAGCAATCCTTTATAGGTTTGATGAAATATGTTAATGTGAAACATTTCCAATCTTATTTGACCACAGATTCTTGTTTCCCCAGGAACATCTCTTGGAACTTGTGTTCTGTGAACTATAATTCTAATAATATCTACCACTTATGATTGGCCAGTCACTATTTAAATACTTCACCTACGTTAACAAAATGAATCCTCACTACCATCTCATGAGGCAGGCACTATTATCTCTATGTTGCAAATAGAGGAAAGCAAGGCATGGGGATACTGATAAACTTGCCTTAAATTACACAGCCAGTGTAGCAGAGCCAGGATTCAAACACAGGTAGGTGCCCAGTGTGTGAGTATTTGACTGCCACAGCATATAGTAGGGGAAACTGTCCTAGCCACAGACTGGAGGAGAAGAGTGCTGCCAGTCTCACCCATGGTTAAAAAATGAGTAAGTACCACGACTCCTACTGACTCTTAAAGTATTTATCAGGAATCTACAAGGGGAAAAAAAAGATTTCCTTGCTCTTTGTTGATACTGTGAATATATTATTTCCTTTTGTATATACCTAGACAATCTGCACTGCCCTCAGGTTATTAAGATTAAGAAAGAAAGTCACTCTCGGTGGAAGATGGAAGCATTACAAATTTAACCTGAATAAAACACCAGGAACAAGACATATAAATATCAGCCCCAATTCAGGTCATATATGAATGCTCTGAAAGGGTCCATTACCTTACAGGTTGCTGCTCCAATGAAGGGTAAGCTAGCGCTTCTTTTTAACAAAGTTGGATGGTAGGGCAGGACTTACAGAAATTAGACTATTTTGTGCCACTCTTCCCATCTTTTGACTAGCTACAATTGGTGAGATAAATTTCAGTGAACCAGATGGGCTTGCTGATAGGTGTTAACAATCTCCTATTAGCTTAGCCCCTAGGAAAGAGGCAGGTGACAGAAGGATTTACGCAGTGAAATGAAACTGAGAACAAAAGGTGGTGTCACTGCTTGGAGCAGCGATGCTCTTCAGGTCCAATCAGCTTAAGTTTCCCAGGCAGGTGACTGTGAGGATGATTCTGCATAATCCATCTCCTAAGAGATTTTGAACTCTGCAATGGGTTTTCTCCACATGTGTGTTGCTTCCTGAGATTAGTTTGGCCTTCCTGAGATCAGTCTGGCCTTTTAAAAGCAGCAAGTGAATATAGCAACTGCTACCTTATGGTAATTTAAGGAAATTATACTCTTCAGGAGATAAAATGCTATTCAGTTGCTATTTATCTGTGCCAGCTGGGTAAGAAAGGAAGATGATTCATAGCCAATCCAGTGGGACCAGTGAAAGGCTTGATTACACCTTGGTTCCAGGCTGTCTTGTGGAGCAAATGCTTTGGCATATGTGGGTTCCAGAAAGACCGGAATGATTACACACAGTCCAAGATTTAATGTGGGATTGAGTTTTCTGAGACAGAACACACAGGTGTTAGGCTAGTTGTAGACAGATCTTTTCTGTTCATCAACCAAGGAGATGAAAGATGGATTCTACTTTAATATGTGAATTGCAGCTCCAAAAGAAATCATATGGAGATGGCTATCTTTATGGCAGCTGGCTAAATGGCAGCTACCTAAATAAAAACAAAGGAGACATTACAATATCCGAGTTAAGAGAAAGCTTATATAAATGGAAAATTCTAGTGTATTACAATAACTCATCCTTGTGTACAAAAGCTGCTCCGTACATATATTATGATACAAATCAATTGGTAATAAAATTTTGACAGGGTTCATTACACTAAGTTTATAAATCAAGCTTCCGGGCTTAAGTGTTAGGGATACTCTTTGTTCTGGAAAGCTGCAAACTAGAAGGACTTGATAAGAAAGTACTAGAAAGTGTCCAGCTGTTAGCTATTATTATGTTTCCTTTGAACCTACTATACAAAGCGTGTATAGTTGCAGGGGGAGTATCTGAGGAGATTAAAAACCATGGTTACATTAACGCACACCTGTCTCAGGGAAACTGCATTCACCTTTCTCTCACAATGTATGCTCCCTGCAGCTTCTCTGCATCATCCGGCAGGCTGCTTTTGGAATCTGTAGTGCCTCAAGTCACTTTCAGCACTGTTGGAGAATAGAAGCCATTAAAGCCGAACTGATGCTAGAGGCAAGACAGTGAATAATCCATTTGAACGCCAGTCAAGAATGCGTGTGGCAGCTCAAACCTCCTCAAGCACAAATATTTTTCCGGAGGTAGAATGACATCTAGATAACTACTGTTTCACAGTGATGTTGTCTTCAATAAAATGAAATCTGAAATTTCCCACCCATATGGAAATCATCTGAGCTTAGCAAAAACATTTTCAAATACTAATGAGGTGGCATGAAATACTGATTATATTACAAGCTTTCTTAATTTTCATTTCATTTTTTTAACTTCCTATTGTAAGCAAAGATAACCATTTCAAGAACTTTTTAACCAGGTCTGCAAAACCTGTGTGACAACCAGCGCAGATCCTCTGAGTGGCCAGCCTCTTATGGGGCAGAGTTTTCTGAGGTAACAGGCCACTGCTTTTCCCTCCTCGAACAAAAAGCCAGGAGGTACAGACTCCTACTTAGGCCACTGAGCTGTTCAACTTTCAACTCACCACCTTAGTTGTGTGCTGGAAACAAGCTGCAGTCTTTCCTTCACACTGGAGATGACGAGGATTAGGGGAAGGGGAGAGCCTAGCTTCAGGAAATAGTGCTTTCAGTGTTAAGAGTAAGGGCTGTTCGGCCAGTCCTAGAGGGACCACTCAGCCCTGTTGTGCTCTTCTGGAGTGAAGACCTGGAATTCAGGTAGGTGTGGACGAGTTGTTATTCACGGGGAATACTTAAGTGATTTTCAAACAGACAAAGTTAATACAGCACTTCATTATTTGGATATAGCCAAACCGTTCCTCGTGGCAAGGTAAAGAAGAGAGTAAGTAACTTTCACAGCACACCATGGAACATGGATCTCGTTCTAGGGCAAGGCAGTTGCCAATTTACACAGATGCTTATTTCATAATGACTGATGGTTATGGCTGGGTGAGCTCTCAAAGCAATCCTAGTGACCTCACTTATAAAATGGGAGTGGGGAGGTGGAAGGTGGGATGAGATGTTTTTTAGGTGTCTTCTGTGATTCATTTAGAATCAGAGAAATAAAGAGAAGACAAATTGCATCTTTTTATTTAAGTGATCCCTTGTTTATTCCTTTCCCTTCACATCCCAGAAATGAAGTTTTTGGATAACTTAAGTGAGGATGAATCTTAGAATTTCTTTTCTTGGGTACTCAATATGTTTTCTATAATATAATCTTCCTAGATTATATTCTGCATTCTTTCACATATCTCCATATGTGAAGATTACTCTGGGTCAGCAATCAATCATGAGCATGTTCTTAATCCCTTTGTGCCTCAGTTTCTTTGGCTATAAAATGGTAATAATAATATTTCTACTTTATAAAGTTATTGTGAGGATTAAAAAAGTTAATAAATGTAAAAATCCTTAGATGAATACTTGTCATATAGTATAGTGTACATTATTATTATTACTATTATTTTATATTATCAGAGTTTTCTGAATCTTTACCATTTACTTATGACTTCCCTAGATGTGCAGTAGGGGATAGATGGAGCAGGAACGTTGCAGTTTAGGAAATATTACAACTTTCCAGGATCTTATAATCTAATACACACAAAAAATGACATATTTAAAACTACATGGTAACATGTAACATGCTACAATATGTAATCAGAATCAAACGCTGGTTTCAGTAGCAGCAATAAAGAATGAGATTAAATGGGTTTATGCTCTTCAGGGAGAAGGCTGAGTTTGAGCTGAGTGGAAGAACAGGTAGAATGAGTTGGATGAAGCAAAGTGAGGAGGGCATTCTGGGTGAGAACAGCATGCAAGAAAGCAGAGAGACCAGAAAGAGTGTGAGTTGGTCTTGGAGCAGTGGGAGACAGAGCTGGCAAAGCAGGTGAGTGGAACAGGATGGAGCTTCATTATGGTAGTTCCAGAAAGTCCTCTGTACTTAGAGGATTCTCTACCCTATGGAGTGGAAACAGAGGAGAACAGCAAATTTCTGAGTGAAGAACAGAACAACAGACAAAGACTTTGAGAAGATTTTCATAGTTCAGAGGTTGGAGGCTAAGTCCGTGGAGACCACTGAGGAGGTGGTTGCTCTGGCTGCGGCGGTGTGAGGAGATGGGCGTTAGTCTGGGGTATGGCAGAGGGACGAAGAGGAAAGAAAAAGCCTCAAGTGGCATTTTGAGGAAAAATTAGGCAAGTTAGCAAGGCCTATCTGTTAACTGACTGGACTGAGGAAATGAAGTAGAGGTAAGTCAAAGGTTATTACAAATATTCAAATCTCTAGATCTGGGAATTAGAGATCCCATAGAAAACTGGAGGAGAATTGATTAAAAGAGAAGAGAAGTAAATGAGGAGTCTGGTGTTGTATAAATATAGTTGGCAATGACAATATGACCTCCAATAATGATAGCTGATACTTGTCATTTACTATGTACCAGACACTATGTGTTTTACACTGTAAATTCATTTAATCCTCATGGAAACTGTTTGGGATAGGTACTTTCATTATTCCCCTTTTATGAAGGACAAGAGGTTGAATAGTTAATACAGTTTATGCAGTTAGACTGGGATTTAAACCCCAGCCATCTGATTCTAGTGCTTGCGCTAGACCACCACTGTGCTTAGTACTCTCAGGAAGTCCAAACTCTGACAGGCAATGAAGACTGAAAACAACAGTTGGGATTGTCAGCACAGAGGTGTTAATTGCAGTTATGAGAGTGGATTAGCTTTCTGAAGTAGAAGGCAGGCAGATAGGAGAGCAGATGGCCAAGAATGCATCCTGGGGGAGGCCCACACTGAGAAGTTGAGCACAGGAACGTGCAGAGCCCCCATTAGGGTGAACAGACCAGAAAACAGGCTGATGGCTTAGCCTTGAAAGGACTGGTTCAAGGTTGGGTCTGGGGATAGAAATTAGGGCTGAGGAGAAAAAGTTTCCTCAGAGACTAAATTGAGAAATGATAATTTTGTCAGGGAAATGAAGAAGAAAGGGCAGGATGGTCAAGTGAAGTGATTTCTTTTTTTTTTCCAAAATAAGAGAGACTAATAACAGAGACTTATACTTTAAGAGGGTTTCCCTGGCAGCTCAGCTGGTAAAGAATCCACCTGCCATGCAGGAGACCCCTGTTTGATTCCTGGGTTGGGAAGATCCCCTGGAGAAGGTAGGCTACTCTCTCCAGTACTCTTGGGCTTCCCTGGTGGCTCAGCTGGTACAGAATCTGCCTGCAATGTGGGAGACCTGGTTCAATCCCTGGGTTGGGAAGGTCTCCTGAAGAAGGGAAAGGCTACCCACCCCAGTATTCTGGCCTGGAGAATTCCTTGGACTGTATAGTCCATGGGGTTGCAAAGAGTCGGACACAACTAAGACGCTTTCACTTTCATACTTCAAGAAGCCAGAGGCAACAAGGAGAATGTAATGTGGAAAAGGAAGGGCATACATATGGGGAAGAAAAGATCCTACAGGAGTTTTAAAAGGAGAGAATCAATGGCTTTTACTTAAGTGTGAGGAGAGGACTATTGGATTGTCAAGTCTCAGGACTGGAAATGGTCCTTAAAATCTGGTCACTTGTCTAGTCCTTGAGATAGATGCAGGGTATTGAGGAAGATAAACTTGAACATGCCACACCCCTCCCTAAATTTATTTATTTAGCAAAGAAATATGTGTGCTATCTCCACTTATATGTCTCTTAGGCATCTTAATATTAATAAGTCCAAATGACCTCCAATTTCTCACCCTTGCATCTGGTCCTTGCATGTGCACCTTGCATCTAAGAATTTCCTCCTCCATTCTTTTAGTTGTTTAGGCCAAAACCTTTCTCCTCACTTTAGTGTTTCTGTTCCTCTCACATATGGCCTCCAATTCATCAGCAAGTCTTGTCCAATATATATTTAAGATTTCTCAATAATCGGATCATGTCTCACTATTTCCACTGATACTATCCTACTCTAAGCTACTGATAATGTTTGCCTGGACTAGCGTGGTCTCCTGGCTTCCACCCACCCTAGACCTTGCACAGTCTGTTTTCCTCACAGTAACATAGGTAGTTCTTTAACAATGTCAGTTGCATAATGATACTCTGATGTCTAGAACCCTACACTGGATGCTTGTCTGTCTCAGAATAAATGCACAGTCCCTGCCGGGCCTACAAGGTCACACCTGTCATTTCCCCGCAGGCTTCCTCTACTCCAGCTACACAAGCATTCCCGAAAAAACCAAGGATGTTCTCATCTCAAGGCCTTTGTATATGCTGCTCCTATGCCTTGATTCATTCATTCAGTTGTTTGCATTCCTATTATTCTATTCGAGGTAACTGGGACTTATCATAAACAAATGGAAAAAGAATCTTGCCCTTGCTCTGCTTACATTTCTAACATGTCTGCACTTATCACTCCTTTGGCACAGCTTTGCTGACCTCCTGATCTAAAACAGCAATCCCTTCCCACCACCCCATTGTTCCATAATCCTCTGTCCTCATTTTACTTAATAACGCCTATCCCCTTCTGACATATCATGTTATTGTTTCATTGTTTATTACCTATCTCCTCCCAGTAGGATGCAAGCCCCTTGGCAAGAACTTTGCTTGTTTGAGTCTTTGCTATAGTTCTAGAATATGACTAAGCTCATAATATATTTTCAAATATTTGCTAAATAATTAATACTTATGCACTTTTAATTTATAAACCCATATTTTCAATTCTGAAAATATTTCTAGCATTTTTTTCCCTCCACATTTCTTCTCCTTTTTTTCTAGTTTTCAACTCCTATATTATGTCAGGTTTTAGACCTCTTTGATGACTGTAGGTTTTTATGGCTTTTATGTCTTTTCATGGATTTATTTTTCTTTATGATCCAACTTCCAGGAGGTGTCCTCAATTTTATTTTCTAGCTCTTTATGTGGCATTTTACGATTCTGCTATAATGTCTTTAGTTTCTACGAGTTCCTTTATGTTCTCCCATTGTATTGGTACAAACTGGACTGAATAGGATAAAGCATAAATCAGGTTTATTCTTTCCCATTTCTTCCTGTTAAATCCTCTTTCTGGCCAGAATCTCATCTAGGTCCCAAACTGTTTTAGTCATTCAGAAAAAAATCCCTTGTTTGCTTTCAGTCATAAAACAGCCTCCAATTAGTGATTTTAAAGTTCTCACGAAGTACAAAACTCTGATTCACTTCCCTTTTCCCTTCCTCCTGCCTCTCTCCACCCAGAAATATGCCTGAATTAGGGAGAGATGCATAACTGATTTCTCTCCTTCAGTGTTTTACTTTCCTTCTCTTCCTTATGTTCTAGATGTTGTTTCTGACCTTTTCAGGGCCAGGCTCAAAAGGAGAGAGGATTAAATGAAAAAAAGACCTTTTGTAGCTTGTGCAGTTTGTAACCTGATGATTTCCTCTGACAGGGCAGGTGTTCAATTGCTGGCCATGTCCCTCAAGGGATGCACTGGAAGTGTGCCCAGCTCTGACCACAGCTCTCTTGGTGCAGGTGGGGCTGTATAGCAGTAGCCACCGCAATACCATCCTCAGCACCTGGACTTCTGGCCGTCCACTGTTGGGTCACATTTCCCCTCCAGTCTTAAGTAGGAATGAACATGATGACTGTCAGTTGGCTCCCTCTCATCTGTTCAACTTGGCTCGTTAGGAAACTCAAACAGTCTTGCCCTACTGTGGGCAGAAATGTAGTCTGTTCCTAACGCAGCCGCCTCTCATCATTCTGCCATTAAACCAGAAAACTTAGCTGTAATCTTTCACTATTTTGTGTGTCCCAGGCAGGAATGAGATAATAGCCTTTCTGTGTCACAGAGTCCAAAGAGGCTCTCCACGTCAGGATCTCCAAATGTTCCCTTGAAGCTCTTCTCACTCATCTTGAGGTAATGGAAAGCTTTGCCTCTCTCCAAAAGGAGGTTCAAGGTACACTGTTTAGAGCATAGTGTGTGGAGAAAACTGGAGAACTGAGTAGTGTAGATATTATTTTTTCTCCAATCAGAAGAAGAAAGGAAACTTTCTGACAATGTAGCTCTGGAAGCTGCCTAGCAGTTCACTTGATACTGCGGGCAGCAGAAATGTCCCATTAGCCGCAAGAAGACAGGCAGCCCTGACACATCACTTTAGTTCTAAGATCTGTATGTCTTACCCACAATGTTCTAGACTAGGCATAACATATGCCTCCGGTACTCACAGAGACAGGAAATAATATAAAAAGAAACATTATGACAGATAATCAGTATTTCTATTGATTTTTGAGGGGCCATTAGAGAAGAGTTATCAGAAGTATGATCATGGGCATCAAACAAACTTCCATTTGAGTTTTAGCTCTGCCCCTATTAGCATGTGACCTCAAGCAAATTACTAAGCATCTCAAAATCTTTTGCTGTTGTTGTTCAGTTGCTAAGTTGTGTTTGATTCTTTGTGACCCCAATTTTAACTGCCCCCAGATGTTAGCAGCAATGGGTCCTTTGTAGATAATAGAGTTGTCTGTGTGCCGCATTGCCTATTGGTAAGTTGGCACCACTGACATTTCTATCTAAGGCTGGGAACTACCTTTCCAAGAATCCCCCTTCCTAGTGGTTCCAGGTTAGAGTTTGTGAGACTTTGAGTTTGTGACTTGTGCAATACTTGGAAGGTATATGGAGGGAGTCCATTGTTTTGGGGATAATAGTTGCCGAGGTTCATCAGGGTTTCACCAGACACAGGGGCTCTCTCACTCTGTGGTTTTGGCAGCATTCTCAGAGCTCTCCCATGAGCTAAAATTCTCCACCCACCCTCCAGGGCTTCAGGCTGAAGTTACCAGTGACTGTCCATTCCTACAGCTGCCACCTTCTGGACCTTTACTTCCCCAGCTCCTCTCTATTTATGTAAGCTGTCATTTCTATATGAAGTTCCTTATTCTTATACCACTTATAGTGGCTCTGTTTTCCTGACAGAACCATTCTGATACAGTATATATATAGTTCTAAGACATGTATCAAGCACTCAATAAATATTAGACAATAATAATAACACTAATCATAATAGGTATTGTTTACAATAAATTTGAGATGAATAGATTAATGATGTTAGAAATGGGTGAAGGTGGTCAAAAGGTACAAACTTCTAGTTATAAAATAAGTCATGGGAATGTGGTGTACCATATGGCAACTATAATTAATAAAACTATATTGCAATTTCAAAGCTGATAAAAGAGTAGATCTTAAAAGATCTCATCATAAGATAAAAAGTGTTGCAATTATGCATGGGAATGGATGTTAACTTATTGTGGTGATCGTCTTGCAGTATATACAGTTATCACATCATTCCGCTGTGCACCTAAAACTAATGTAATGTTATATGGCAATTACACATCAATAAGAAAAAAGAAAAATTGTTAAACCATGTGAGTTCTACTGTTTAGGAACAGCAAACATGAGAAGTTGTATAAAAGGAGACCATCTTAATACCTAATAACAAAAACTGCTCATTTCTATAACACTTTTCAATTCAGGACGTGTTTGCACATACCTTACTGCATTTGTCTAAGATAAAGCATATATTTGTAACAAACACTTACTTTCTTAACAGTAAAAGCCCATGATCAAGAGAATAGTACAACTACAATAACAGAGTGATTTATATTGGAAAAAGAACACTTATTTGAAACATGGATTTGTTCCACAGAGTTCTCTCTCATCAGAAGAGAATGAAGCTGCCCTCTGGCTCATGTGTTCTCTAGTGCTATGGTGTGAGCCTTGGATCACAAGGAAGCAATAACAAACACTAACAACTGTCCACAGAGTTGCAGAGTTTAGCTTTCCAACTAATATATTGAACACACACTTTATGACATGTATATGTGCTATTGTGCTTCATGGTACTAAGTTGCTTCAGTCGTGTTCAACTCTTTGCAATGCTATGGACTGTAGCCCTCCAGGCTCCTCTGTTTATGGGATTCTCCAGGCAACAATACTGGTGTGGGTTGTCATGTCCTCTTCCAGGGGATCTTCCTGATCCAGGGACCAAACCCGCATCTCCTGTGGCTCCTGAATTGCAGGTGGATTCTTTACCACTGAGCCACTTGGAAATTAGGCATAAATGGTAGTACAAGTTTATAAATGACTTTAATTATAATTAATTTTAGGAAGCCAATATTTTTTCTCTTTTGGGCTCACTAATATTGATAATTTTCCTTAATGCTGTGTTTTAAACACCATTAGGTGTGTAGGTCGAAAGATGAGTTCTGGGCCCAGATCCTCAGATTATTTCTGTTTTCCTTGCTCCCCTCTAGAGTAGGGGTTCTGTGCTCTTCTCATGTCTAATTCCCATCCTTCTTCTGCCTTTTGTCCAATTCCCCTCATCATAATGTCCTGCTGGCCCCTGGATCTGGCTTTCCTAATTGCCTTGCATCAACTCTGCTTGAATCTCTGGAAATACAAGACTATGGATGATATTCTGTGGAGGCCAAGTATAATACCATGCCACATGGTAAGGCAGGGGAGATCAGCACAGGGAATGAAAAGGGCACAGCAAAATCCAGGCCTAGTGCCTGAACGAAGGGAGCCAAGTGCTGACAGGTACCCTTCTTCACTCCTGAAGGTTTGCGGTCTAAGACTCTAATAGCTGATTTGAGACTAGCTGTCAGTGGGAACAGACATTTTTTGGCCTATGGCTTTGAACATATGCTACTTGTTAGAACACTGACTATGTAATGGGAAGATGCTTACAGTGATGCACTGTCCATATCCTGCTGCTATTGGCTGTGTTGAGCCTGGCTCAACAAATATAAATAATATAATAATGTATAAAGTATAAATAATTATATTTTAATTTAAAATAAAATTGTATTTAAATATATAATTTATAAAATTATATTTTAAGTTAAATTATAAAGTATAAATAATATAATAATAAAATAATACAATAATATAGCTCATCAGGCTATATCCTGCTTTCAGCCCCTTTAGGAACTACCTTCACTGCAGACAGCCACCGTGTCCAAGGCCATACACTTCGTATGGAGGCCAATAGGGTCCAGTGCAGGACAACTCTGATGGGCCATGCTAGTTTTGGACTCCCTATGGAGTTGGCTGAGGCTGTGGTGAGGCTGGTTTTGCAGCTGGATTTCTGCTCACTCCTGCTCCCTTGCTCTCCCTTCACAGGTGTGGAACCCCAGGGCCCTCATTAATAAACATTTGGCATATGTAACTACATTTCAGAATCTGCTTCCCAGAGAACCCAGTCAGCCACAGACTGCTCTTCATATCACCAGTATTGTTGATATCTCTATTTTGCCATTGTTGCCTCTGCCTTTCTCTTTGACCTTATTAATTTATACCTGTTTTCCTCATTTACTGTCATTTTTTAAGACTTTTAACAGGGACTGGAGATAAATGAAAGTGTTGAATTCACCACTGTGCAAGTCGGACTTAAATTACAGAGAACATAATTGATTCTAGCAACTCAAAAGAGAAAATGTATTTTTAGTGCATTCAGTGTTGGGACAGATTTATTGTAATGATGGCCCCAATCTTTTCATTCCTCCTTTACAATGTGATTTTGTAACTCCTCACATCAAAGGATTGAGTCTGTTTCCTTCTCACTGAATCTTGCTTTGGCCTATGGAATGTGGTAGAAATGGTGTGCTGTTTCTAAGCCGAATCCTCAAGAGCCTTGCACACCTTGCTCTTCCTCTTGGAACTCCATGAGAACAATCCAGTCTAGGCTGCTAGAAGATGAGGGCCCACATGTGACAGTGATGAGTGTCCCAGCTGAGGCTATCTGAGACGAGTCAGCTTCTGGCTAGCCCATCAGCTAACCACAAACACATGAGCAACCTCAGTAAGATCAGCCAAGCTCAACCTGAACCAGTAGAACTGGCTAGCTGACCTATCAGTTCAGTTCAGTTGCTCAGTCATGTCTGACTCTTTGCACCCCATGAACCGCAGCACGCCAGGCCACCCTATCTATCACCAACTCCCGGAGTCCACCCAAACTCATGTCCATCGAGTCGGTGATGCCATCCAACCATCTGATTTTCTGTCATCCCCTTCTCCTCCTGCCCTCAATCTTTCCCACTCTTTTCAAATGAGTCAGCTCTTCGCATCAGGTGGCCACAGGATTGGAGTTTCAGCTTCAACATCAGTCCTTCCAATGAACACCAAGGACTGATCTCCTTTAGGCTGGACTGGTTGGATCTCTTTGCAGTCCAAGGGACTCTCAAGAGTCTTCTCCAACACCACAGTTCAAAAGCACCAATTCTTCAGTGCTCAGCTTTCTTTAGAGTCCAACTCTCACAGCTTTCTTTATAGTCCAACTCTCACATCCATACATGACCACTGGAAAAACCATAGCCTTGACTAGATGGAACTTTGTTGGCAAAGTGATGTCTCTGCTTTTCAATATGCTATCTAGGTTGGTCATAACTTTCCTTCCAAGGAGTCAGCGTCTTTTAATTTCATGGCTGCAATCACCATCTGCGGTGATTTTGGAGCCCAAGAAAATAAAGTCTGATACTGTTTCCACTGTTTGCCCATCTATCTGCCATGAAGTGATGAGACCAGATGCCATGATCTTAGTTTTCCGAATGTTGAGCTTTAAGTCAACTTTTTCACTCTCCTCTTTTATTTTCATCAAGAGGCTCTTTAGTTCCTCTTCACTTTCTGCCATAAGGCCAGTGTCATCTGCATATCTGAGGTTTTTGATATTTCTCCTGGCAATCTTGATTCCAGCTTGTGCTTCTTCCAGCCCAGCGTTTCTCATGATGTACTCTGCATATAAGTTAAATAAGCAGGGTGACAATATACAGACTTGACGGACTCCTTTTCCTATTTGGAACCAGTCTGTTGTTCCATGTCCAGTTCCAACTGTTGCTTCCTGACCTGCATACAGGTTTCTCAAGAGGCAGGTCAGGTGGTCTGGTATGCCCATCTCTTTCAGAATTTTCCACAGTTTATTGTGAGCCACACAGTCAAAGGCTTTGGCATAGTCAATAAAGCAGAGGTAGATGTTTTTCTGAAACTCGCTTGCTTTTTTGATGACCCAGCGGATGTTGGCAATTTGATCTCTGGTTCTTCTGCCTTTTCTAACACCAGCTTGAACATCTCGAAGTTCACGGTTCACATATTGCTGAAGCCTGGCTTGGAGAATCTTAAGCATTACTTTACTAGCATGTGAGATGAGTGCAATTGTGTGGTAGTTTGAGCATTCTTTGGCATTGCCTTTCTTTGGGGTTGGAATGAAGACTGACCTTTTCCAGTCCTGTGGTCACTGCTGAGTTTTCCATATTTGCTGGCATATTGAGTGCAGCACTTTCACAGCGTCATCTTTCAGGATTTGAAATAGCTCAACTGGAATTCCATCACCTCCACTAGCTTTGTTCATAGTGATGCTTCCTAAGGCCCACTTGACTTCACATTCCAGGATGTCTGGCTCTAGGGGAGTGATCACACCATCGTGATTATCTGGGTCGTGAAGATCTTTTTTGTACAGTTCTTCTGTGTATTCTTGCCACCTCTTCTTAGTATCTTCTGCTTCTATTAGGTCCATACCATTTCTGTCCTTTATTGAGCCCATCTTTGCATGAAATGTTCCCTTGGTATCTCTAATTTTCTTAAAGAGATCTCTAGTCTTTCCCATTCTGTTGTTTTCTTCTATTTCTTTGCACTGATTGCTGAGGAAGGCTTTCTTATCTCTCCTTGCTATTCTTTGGAACTCTGCATTCAAATGGGTGTATCTTTCCTTTTCTCCTTTGCCTTTCGCTTCCCATCTTTTCACAGCTATTTGTAAGCCCTCCTCAGACAGCCATTTTGCTTTTTTGCATTTCTTTTTCTTGGGGATGGTCTTGATTCCTGTCTCCTGTACAGTGTCACGAACCTCCATCCATAGTTCATCAGGCACTCTGTCTATCAGATCTAGTCCCTTAAATTTATTTCTCACTTCCACTGTGTAGTCATAAGGGATTTGATTTAGTTCATACCTGAATGGTCTAGTGGTTTTCCCTACTTTCTTCAATTTAAGTCTGAATTTGACCCACTTAAAGCAATTATTTGTACTTGAAGTGTAAATAGGCTACTCATTCTACTAAGAACAGGAAGTCAATCATCTTCACAAAGCTAGCAATCTCCCATCATTTTCTCGGTAACAATTGAAACATTAGAGAATTTGTATTTGCCTCTAACTATATTTTCATTTAACCAACAAATGTATTATCTATAAGCAAAACAAAAGACAAACAACAAAAGTTGAATAAAGAAGATAGAAAGATGAGTAAGAAACAGTAGGACAGACGTATACACAAAGAACACAAGAAATAATAGAGAAGGAAACTAGGAAGGGGCTAAATGTGAGCACCCTGGTATTCTGAAGATGCTTTATAAATCTAGAGCCAGAAACTTTGATCTAAGACTGGAAACTAAAGAGCAGACAGGCTAAGGAAGCTGCTTTTATAAGTGGTGCTGGGAAAACTGGTCAACCACTTGTAAAAGAATGAAACTAGAACACTTTCTAACACCATACACAAAAATAAACTCAAAATGGATTAAAGATCTAAATGTAAGACCAGAAACTATAAAACTCCTAGAGGAAAACATAGGCAAAACACTCTCCAACATAAATCACAGCTGGATCCTCTATGACCCACTTCCCAGAGTAATGGAAATAAAAGCAAAAATAAACAAATGGGACCTAATTAAAATTAAAAGCTTTTGCACAACAAAGGAAACTATAAGCAAGGTGAAAAGACAGCCTTCAGAATGGGATAAAATAATAGCAAATGAAGCAACTGAAAAAGAATTAATCTCAAAAATATACAAGCAACTCCTGCAGCTCAATTCCAGAAAAATAAACAACCCAATCAAAAAATGGGCCAAAGAACTAAACTGACATTTCTCCAAAGAAGACATACAGATGGCTAACAAACACATGAAAAGATGCCCAACATCACTCATTATCAGAGAAATGCAAATCAAAACCACAACAAGGTACCATCTCACGCCAGTCAGAATGGCTGCTATCCAAAAATCTACAAACAGTAAATGCTGGAGAGGGTGTGGAGAAAAGGGAACCCTCTTACACTGTTGGTGGGAATGCAAACTAGTACAGCCACTATGGAGAACAGTGTGGAGATTCCTCAAAAAACTGGAAATACAACTGCCATATGACCCAGCAATCCCACTGCTGGGCATACACACTGAGGAAACTAGAATTGAAAGAGACATGTGTACCTCAAAGTTTATCGCTGTTTATAATAAGTTCATCGCTGTATAAAACGTTCATCAGTGTTTATAATAGCCAGGACATGGAAGCAACCTAGATGTACATCAACAGATGAATGGATAAGAAAGCTGTGGTACATATACACAATGGAATGTTACTCAGCCATTAAGAAGAATACATTTGAATCAGTTCTAATGAGGTGGATGAAACTGGAGCCTATTATACAGAGTGAAGTAAGTTAGAAAGAAAAACACCAATACAGTACACTAACGCATATATATGGAATTTAGAAAGATAGTAATGATAACCCTATATGCAAGACAGCAAAAGAGACACAGATGTATAGAACAGTCTATTGGACTCTATAGGAGAAAGTGAGGGTGGGATGATTTGAGAGAATAGCATTGAAACATGTATATTATCATATGTGAAACAGATTGCCAGTCCAGGTTCAAGGCAGGAGACAGGGTGCTAAGGGCTGGTGCACTGGGTTGACCCAGAGGGATGGGATAGGGAGGGAGGTGGGAGGGGGGTTCAGGATGGGGAACACATGTACACCCCTGGCTGATTCATGTCAATGTATGGCAAAAACCACTACAATATTGTAAAGTAATTAGCCTCCAATTAAAATAAATAATTTTTAAAAAATGAAAAAGAAACCAAAAATAAAAAAATAAAAAAAAATTCTCTGCATGAGTCACAGTTGAAATATATTAAAACAATGTTTTTTTCAGCTGACCAGAATTTTAAAAATTTATAAATCCTTTTGTTATAAAATATCTGGAATTATAACTTAACAAGCAGCCATAGAATGTTTGCTCTTAAAACAGGTAGGTCTTGCTCAGAAGAATAAGGATTTTATTAAACAAGTGAATAAATCTGTGAACTTAATACTCATAAATAAATAAATTCCATCATGGGCAACACCTGATCTAAAGGACCTTTTGCTTTCTCTTTTGTTATGCCCTCAGGGAGCTGAATCCAGGCCAGAGATCAGGAAGATTTTAACTAACTTTTGCTCAAGATTCTTTCCCCAAAAGGTAAATTATGTGCTATCTGTTCTCTCTCTTTTATTCTCTTACTGCTTCAGGAATGAGAGTAAAGTTGGTTTAGAAATCACCATTTTAGCAACATAGTGAGACATCATCCTCACATATGTATATGTATAATTTTCTCTGAACTACCTTATAAGATAGCTGAAATTCCAGTTTCCAGGCTCAGCAATGCTCTGGCACTTGTAACTTCCCCTCAGGTCACACTTACATGGACTTCCCTTGGTAAATCTTGAGCTCAGCCTTTGCCAAAAAGCAATCAGTCTGACCACTGCTTTCTTTGGCATTTTTCCATAGGTATTAACTGCCTTTTCCTCATATGAATGAATTTCTGATTGCACAACTGAAAAAAAATAAAAAATATTAAGTCAATGGATTCTGCCTTAGAAGCAAAATTGCTGATACTTCACCATTTTTGTCAGCAAGAACCAAATAAACAGTCTGTGATTAAAGCTTACGACGGAGCCAAGTGCAATTTGCCCTCCAGACTTTTAGCCCCATATGCCTTTGTTGACAAAGAAGTGTCTAGCTTTTGAATCAGTGGGGCACCTTTTGGAGGGCCTCTAGTTTCTTCTGACAACACGGACTTTTTGTGTGTGAAAGCCTGAGGGACTCTTTGCCATACAAGGCTGTGGCTGAGTACAGTAATTCTCAGTAAGGCATAAACCACTGCAAGCCTTACATACCATAATAACATTGTGCCTCCACTGAACAAGGTACAGAGAACAAAATCGGGGGGGAGGGGGGATGAAATTCCTTCCATTTTAAAGCCTTCACAGTTTAAGATCCTGTTATCTAAGAATTACCTTCTCTTATCTTCACTGATTACTCATTGTCTTAAGTCACCATCCCTACAGATTTTTCTAGAGTTGCTAATTGAGCAGACTTGGAAGCTTTAATTTTCCGACCACTTAAAACCAGATGTCATGTCTTAAAGATCAGATCGAAGGATGCTACCCACTTGCCTTCCTTAGAATCTTGTAAATATCTAGTCTATGCCAAAATAAATTTTGAAATGTTCTTTTATCACATTGTTGTGTATATACCTTGATAATTGGAGATCAAGACCAAATATTGTTTCTGAAATCACTGTTCTATTAGCACTGCTATATCAAGTATCAATAAGGGATCAAGAATTTCTCAACACATAAATCAGTTTTCCTCCCTTTAGTGACTGATAGTTGTTGGTTCCCTTAAGAAATATGTGTTTGAATTTTGCTGAAGCAATGAGTTCATAAATTCTTGGTACTGTGTTGTTCATCCTTTACTCTTAACTTCTGTTAATTGAATTAATGGTGATTGACAGTGTAGTGAGTGATATGCCCAATTGTGAAATACATTCAATTTAAAGAAGTTGTTTTAGTATTATTGAGAACTATCTGCATTTAAAAGAAGTTGTTTCAGTATTATTGAGAACTACCTGTGAAGTAAGTTTTAGGTATAATGCTCACTTTAGTTAATCATACCTGTGGCAGATGCTGAGGAGGACTTACTCCAAGTCCATTCCAGCCTCCCTCTCATGTCCTGCAGAAACTAGAAAGCTAAAACTCCCTTTGACCTTAGATGGCTTGTCTGAAATGCAGGGAACCCAGATTCAACCCCTGAGTTGAGAAGATCCCCTGGAGAAGGGAATGGCTACCCACTCCAGTATTCTTGCCTGGAAAATCCCATGGGAAGAGGAGCCTGGCAGGTTACAGTCCATGGAGTCACAAAGAGTCAGACATGACTGAATGACTAACACTTTAGATGGCTTTGCAGCTGAAGTCCAGTTAAAACTTACATTCTGCTCATAAGAAGCACTTAATGAATTAGATGGAAGAAAATGAATTAAGCGAAGAAAGGGAAAACATAGGTATCTGGTATCATGGCATAAATAATGGCAGTAACAGCAGCAGCATGGTTCTGAGTTAACAGCTTCCTGATTACAGGAGAGGTGACAGGGCTCTGGAATCAGGGCTTGTAGCAGTGGCTTCTTAACTTAGCAGGGAGTATCCTGCTTCTACAACTTCATGACTTTAGTGAATCTGTCATGTGGCATGGATCCAGAGTCTACTTCTTCAGATGTCCCAGTGAATCTTTAAGCCACTTGTACGAACCATTTGTTACCATAATAATGTTGTATAGCAATTATTTCTAAATGCAGTAACTTAAAACAATAACCATTATTATTGCATGAATCTATCGGTCAGTCAAGAAACACCTGGAATAACAGGCAAATTTGGCCTTGGAGTACAGAATGAAGCAGGGCAAAGGCTAATAGAGTTTTGCCAAGAGAACACACTGGTCATAGCAAACACCCTATTCCAACAACACAAGAGAAGACTCCCTACACGTGGACATCACCAGATGGTTGACACCGAAATCAGATTGATTATATTCTTTGCAGCCAAAGATGAAGAAGCTCTATAGAGTCAGCAAATCAAGACTGGGAGCTGACAGTGGCTCAGATCATGAACTCCTTACTGCCAAATGCAGACTGAAATTGAAGAAAGTAGGGAAAACCACTAGACCATTCAGGTATGAACTAAATCAAATCCCTTATGACTACACAGTGGAAGTGAGAAATAAATTTAAGGGACTAGATCTGATAGACAGAGTGCCTGATGAACTATGGATGGAGGTTCGTGACACTGTACAGGAGACAGGAATCAAGACCATCCCCAAGAAAAAGAAATGCAAAAAAGCAAAATGGCTGTCTGAGGAGGGCTTACAAATAGCTGTGAAAAGACGGGAAGCGAAAGGCAAAGGAGAAAAGGAAAGATACACCCATTTGAATGCAGAGTTCCAAAGAATATCAAGGAGAGATAAGAAAGCCTTCCTCAGCAATCAGTGCAAAGAAATAGAAGAAAACAACAGAATGGGAAAGACTAGAGATCTCTTTAAGAAAATTAGAGATACCAAGGGAACATTTCATGCAAAGATGGGCTCAATAAAGGACAGAAATGGTATGGACCTAACAGAAGCAGAAGATATTAAGAAGAGGTGGCAAGAATACACAGAAGAACTGTACAAAAAAGATCTTCACGACCCAGATAATCACGATGGTGTGATCACTCCCCTAGAGCCAGACATCCTGGAATGTGAAGTCAAGTGGGCCTTAGGAAGCATCACTATGAACAAAGCTAGTGGAGGTGATGGAATTCCAGTTGAGCTATTTCAAATCCTGAAAGATGACGCTGTGAAAGTGCTGCACTCAATATGCCAGCAAATATGGAAAACTCAGCAGTGACCACAGGACTGGAAAAGGTCAGTCTTCATTCCAACCCCAAAGAAAGGCAATGCCAAAGAATGCTCAAACTACCACACAATTGCACTCATCTCACATGCTAGTAAAGTAATGCTTAAGATTCTCCAAGCCAGGCTTCAGCAATATGTGAACCGTGAACTTCGAGATGTTCAAGCTGGTGTTAGAAAAGGCAGAAGAACCAGAGATCAAATTGCCAACATCCGCTGGGTCATCAAAAAAGCAAGCGAGTTTCAGAAAAACATCTACCTCTGCTTTATTGACTATGCCAAAGCCTTTGACTGTGTGGCTCACAATAAACTGTGGAAAATTCTGAAAGAGATGGGCATACCAGACCACCTGACCTGCCTCTTGAGAAACCTGTATGCAGGTCAGGAAGCAACAGTTGGAACTGGACATGGAACAACAGACTGGTTCCAAATAGGAAAAGGAGTCCGTCAAGTCTGTATATTGTCACCCTGCTTATTTAACTTATATGCAGAGTACATCATGAGAAACGCTGGGCTGGAAGAAGCACAAGCTGGAATCAAGATTGCCAGGAGAAATATCAAAAACCTCAGATATGCAGATGACACTGGCCTTATGGCAGAAAGTGAAGAGGAACTAAAGAGCCTCTTGATGAAAATAAAAGAGGAGAGTGAAAAAGTTGACTTAAAGCTCAACATTCACGATAACCCTATATGCGAGACAGAATAAGAGACACAGATGCATAGAACAATTTTATGGACTCTGAGGGAGAAGGTGAGGGTGGGACGTTCTGGGAGAATAGCATTGAAACATGTATATTATCATATGTGAAACAGAACACCATTCCATGTTCGATGCATGAGACAAGGGCTCAGGGCCGGGGCAATGGGATGACCCAGAGGGATGGGATGGGGAGGGAGGTGGGTGGGGGGTCCAGGAAGGAGAACACATGTAAACCCATGGCTGATTCATGTCAATGTATGGCAAAAACTATTACAATATTGTAAAGTAATTAGCCCCCAACTAAAATAAATAAATTTATTAAAAAAAATAATAAAAATAAAAAAATAAAAAATAAAAAAAAATAGAAAAAAAAATAACAGCTCTATCAAAAAAAAAAAAAAGCTCAACATTCAGAAAACTAAGATCATGGCATCTGGTCTCATCACTTCATGGCAGATAGATGGGCAAACAGTGGAAACAGTGTCAGACTTTATTTTCTTGGGCTCCAACATCACTGCAGATGGTGATTGCAGCCATGAAATTAAAAGACGCTGACTCCTTGGAAGGAAAGTTATGACCAACCTAGATAGCATATTGAAAAGCAGAGACATCACTTTGCCAACAAAGTTCCATCTAGTCAAGGCTATGGTTTTTCTAGTGGTCATGTATGGATGTGAGAGTTGGACTATAAAGAAAGCTGTGAGAGTTGGACTCTAAAGAAAGCTGAGCACTGAAGAATTGGTGCTTTTGAACTGTGGTGTTGGAGAAGACTCTTGAGAGTCCCTTGGACTGCAAGGAGATCCAACCAGTCCAGCCTAAAGGAGATCAGTCCTTGGTGTTCATTGGAAGGACTGATGTTGAAGCTGAAACTCCAATCCTGTGGCCACCTGATGCGAAGAGCTGACTCATTTGAAAAGAGTGGGAAAGATTGAGGGCAGGAGGAGAAGGGGACAACAGAGGATAAGATAGCTGGATGGCATCACCGACTCGATGGACAGGAGTTTGGTGAATGGGAGTTGGTGATGGATTAGGAGGCCTGGCGTGCTGCGGTTCATGGGGTGGCAAAGAGTCGGACACAACTGAGCGACTGAACTGACTGACTGTCTCCAAATAATCAAGAGCCCTATTGGGATAGATATAAATCAAAGTGACTCTAGAAAGCCTCAATGGAAGGAGTCATTTTAAGTAGGAGGATAGCCCCTATGATCGCTATCAATACCATAAAATTTCCATATATTGGAAACTATGAATAAAACATTCATTTTCATAGCTGCTACTAATGGATTTAGACTCCTGAAGAAAAAAGTGTTTATGAATGATACCATCTTTCTTTCTTTCTTTTTTTGTCCTTCTTTTATCCCAATTAATAGGTATACCACACACACTCTTCTACAACTTGCCCTTTTTTGGTGAGGGGATGAGGGAGAATCATTCCAAGTCAGCTCAAAACAATGCTTATTTCTTTTTAAGTGTTGTATGGGGGCGTGTAAGTTAATAACTGTTGTCTCAATTCTAGTCTCACCCTTTGGAACCTATAGACTCTTTGGATTCTGCTAGCTCCCTGTTAGGTCTGCTAAGAGAGGACCCTAGAGAGATAGGAAAATTCTCTTTTGCTAGCTTTTCCTCTCTGCAGCTCCTTAACAATGACCTTTACCTCTGTGGTGGCAGTTAGTACAGTCTCCTTGTTTGCTTCCCTCTTTTTTTCTGGCAGCCTCATTTTGTCCCCTCAGAGGCACCAGTACCAGCTAGGCAATGACTCTTTTTCAGCGGTCTGACCAACTCCCATGAAATTTCTCCAGCCAACCTGGAGCTGTGCCCCAATGTGTGTGTGTGTGTGTGTGTGTGTGTTAAGTTGCTCAGTCATATCTGACTCTTTGAGACCACATGGACTGTAGCTCGCCAGACTCCTCTGTCTACGGGATTCTCCAGGGAAGAATTCTGGAGTGGGTTACCATTCCCTTCTCCAGGGGCATCTTCTGACCCAGGGATCCAACCCATGTCTCCCACATTCCAGGCAGATTCTGTACTGTCTGAGCCACCAGGGAAGCCTTGTGCTCCAGTAACCTCAACATTTTTCCTCTGTTCTTCCAGCTTCAGGATGTGAGGCACTTCCTGGAATTACCATGCTCTCTTTCTCTTTTTAGCTCTTTTAAGTTTTCCAATAACCCATAGCTTATATAAAGTTTTCTCTGTTGAAATGCTTCTGGTAGTTTCTGTTTTCCCTACCAGATCCTGACAGATATACATAATATGTACTTGACATCTGCTGAGTCAGAAAGCCAGAAGGAACAGAGCAGCCTGCACTGCTGTGCAGACCTGTTGCATGACCTGTTCCTGCTCTGGGCCCTGGAGGACCCATAATGTATGTAACTAGTACCCTGCAGATGGACATATAAGTTGCTTCCAACTTTTGTTACTATAAACTATGCAGTAAACAACATTAAATGAATTGGTTTTTCACATGTGGGTAAGTATATCTATAAGATAATTTATAAAAGTGGAATTGCTGGGTGAAAAGCATCACCAAGTTGCCTTTTTAGAGGTTGTATTGGTTTAGTTGCTCATAGGCAATAAACAGAAATCTATCTGCATGAGAAACAGAGAAATCAAGAAAGGAAAGAGGGAGCCAGTTGTGACACCCTTATCTTACAGAATGCGACCCATCAGTTAAAATAATTACTTTCTGGCCTCGATTCGAATTATGGACTTCACTTTGAGCCCTTTGGAGAGGAGGAAGGCTAAAACATTAAGTGGAAGAGCTCTGTAAGACACTTTGGTATTCCTTCAATAAGAGGGGTAACACAAAAAGTGTAAGGAGGCACTTTGCCACAGACTGCCAGCAGGGCTGAGCAGGCCAAGGAGGCTCCATGCTGTCTGTGCCCAGTAGTGACTCAGTCCCCAGTAAATGTTAGTGTCAACAGGAAGAGTGACACCTAGAGATGTGTGACTATTGTAAGAAGTGAAAGTGCTGCTGGGCAAACTATATGTGGTAGCTGTAAGCACATGTGAGACACTTCCTAAGGACTCCCCAGAGCATATGGGTGGAACTTTGTAGGGTACTGGGTCTGCTGCCTGCAGCAGTGAAGAGTGTTAAAAGCTGGTAAAACACAGGCTACAAAACTCTCATTTACTAAGGTGGTCCTTTTTTTCATGTCTATATCTTTGGCTCATAAACTGAAGTAGCTGTGCTGTGTGTGCTGTGCTTAGTCGCTTAGCGACTCTTCCCTTCTGACTCAGGAATCAAACCTGGGTCTCCTGCATTGCAGGTGGATTCTTTACCAGCTGAACTACCAGGGAAACCCCTAACTGAAGTAGGCTTTTCTTAAAAATAACGAAATAAAACATTCTTCTTCCCTGGGTCCTTATAACACATCTCAGCAAACTCAGGTTGTGACTAAGTAATTTTTTTTACCACCTGCTTTTTGGTTTTCTTGTCATTTGTTTTCTGCTCAGCAGAGTCAGATTAGTTATCACTGTCCTTGTTTGGCAGATAGGCTACATTCTACATACACACTGATTTCACCTTAGCATTACATGGTAACAAAGCTTTGTGTACAATCAGAGCTGTATCTTTCCTATCCTATAAGATCTGGGCTGCCTTCCTGCAGAGGATTTTTGTTTTGTTTCATTGCATCTTGTTTGTGTCATTCTTAATTTACACGACAGAGATGCTGTCATTGCCAATTAACATTTATCAAGGGCCCCTTGGATGCATGGCTGTACAGGGACTAATTTAATATTCTCTTTGTTTCAGATATCAGGTGGCTTCTTCAAATGAATTTGTAAGTATCTCAGATGATGAAGAAGAATAGAGACATCAATTAGGATTCAGAAGACAAGCCTCTGCAGAAAATGTTTAAAGGAGGGCATCAAGGATTAATATTAATATTTGAAAGTTTATAAGAGGGTATCCTTTTCTTCAGTTAACAAGTGATGAAAGTAAAATGAGACTGTATTTGTTGTTCCTGGAAGAAGCCTGGTAGCATTTCATTCAGACATCTACCCTTTAACTGTTCCATTTTCTTTACTTATTTTAGTTCTTCTAATCTTCAAGGCTGAGTCTGAATCTTTCTTCCTGAACTTTATTCTATCCATCACTTTTAGGAATGACTCCTTCCTCCAATTCCTATGTTGTTAATACCACTTATTTGGCAATTTAGCACATGATACATTGTACTATTACTGACCAAACTCTCCCCAAGCATCTGAGAGAACTATCTGGACATTTTAGTTCTTTTCCATTGTTAGGGTCAGCATGGCATTCTCTCAAAGGTAGAATCTCGAGAAATATTTATTGATGATGGCAATAATTCATAAAAATCAAGCGAAATTTCATTTTTTAAAAAGAATGAAAGGAGAAACAAAGCTGAGGCTCTGAGAGTTAAAATTACAACCATCATTAATGAACGTGTCCTAATCTAGAAGCTATATGTACATCTTCTAGGGGAAGGGGTTGTGAGAGGCAAGAACATTACCGGAAGTCAGCAGTTTGCCTTTCAAGATGCAATAAAAAAATGGTTTTGGCCTGCCTAAGCTATATTTATTTTCTGGCCTCTTTCTTTTGATGTGCTAGTAAACAGTGTAACATGGTTGTCCATGGCAGGAACTGATATTCTAAAGAACAGACATGGATATTTTCACTTCATAAAAAAAAACATTCGACTCTGAGGGAGAAGGTGAGGGTGGGACGTTCTGGGAGAATAGCATTGAAACATGTATATTATCATATGTGAAACAGAACACCATTCCATGTTCGATGCATGAGACAAGGGCTCAGGGCCGGGGCAATGGGAAGACCCAGAGGGATGGGATGGGGAGGGAGGTGGGTGGGGGGTCCAGGAAGGGGAACACATGTAAACCCATGGCTGATTCATGTCAATGTATGGCAAAAACTATTACAATATTGTAAAGTAATTAGCCCCCAACTAAAATAAATAAATTTATAAAAAAAAAAAAAATTGGGACTACCCTTGGAAAAAAAAAAAAACATTCGGTTCTGTCATACACGTTGGAATTAAAAACACACCGTCCTGTTTATGACGTCAAGAACCGGGGCCCAGCGAGGTCGGTGACTCAAAGACTCCCAGTAGTTAGACCCATTGTTGCACAGCGGCCCACGAACCAGACGCCATCAAGATCTCCTCAGGACGAAGCTCCCGCGGGGCCCCGCCCACTCCGGGTCCGGGAGCCTCATTGGCCGGCCTTCCGCCCGCCACTTCTACCAGCCCGCGGGATTTAGCTCGGGAGGCGGGCGTTCTCCTTTCCGACACTAATTGGTCGAATCTTAATGACGGCATGGGGTTTTCCGAGTCTCTATTGGTTCTTAGCCTTCAGAATGGGCGGGGAAAGGCCGAGCGACAGGGCTCAAGGAGGGAATCGCGGAGTGCGCCGGCGCGTAGTCGAGGACGCTGGGCAGAAGCTTTTGCTAGGGAACCTACTGTTGTCGCCCCGCCCCCTCGGAGCTTTTTGTCCCGTTAACTGTCGGGGTGGCGGGGGCTCCAGCTCAGGCCGACATGCCGGTGCGCTTCAAGGTGAGAACGGGTCCCCGGGCCCGAGGCCTGATGGGGGGAATTAGGGCGGGGCGGGTGCGGCGTGCCGGAGCCTCACTGGCCTTCTGGGCCGCTCCCCTCGGCCCCGTAGAACCTGTCAGCTCCCGAGCCTGTCTGTCACTATCCCGGAGGATGCTCATCTCCTCTTAACCTAGCCCCCTCTCCGCTCACACTCAGTTCTGAGTTGTCAAGTGGAAGAGTTAGATGGTTTGAGATGGATTTATTTGGGGGGTGGTGCTCAGAGGCGTGTGTAGATGGAGGGCACTTTATAATGGGAACTGTGGCGGCTTCAGATTGGGGCACCTGTGGACCACATCACAGCTTAGCATTTAACACCCCTTCCCTTTAAAACTTCAGAGTGCTTTATGTCTTTTAACGGCTGAGAAATGGGACCCTGACAAGATTAAAGACAGGATATAAGAAACACATTATTCATAATCATGCATTTCTTTAAGGTTTGTTGATAGTTCCAGGTAATTGGTAGCTGTCATGCTCAAGCACCTTGCAACATAACAGTTGACCACAGTGCTCTACAAGCACTGCAGTCTTCTTTTATCTTGAGGGTTTGCATTCAGAATGGAAGGGGAATTTATCTTTTCTTGGTTGACTTTGCAAAACTTCACAAGGAACTAGGTGTAATATTGCAAAATAATATTATGTACTCAGTGAGAACTTCATTAGTTAGGATAATTATAGTGATGAGGATTTAGATTGCCACCCGTTTTCAGACTAAAGCTCAAGCTTTTGAATCCAACATCCAGCAAAAGGGTAGCCGGTCTGAGGCTCAGATTCCTAGTAGCATCTGCCTCAAGTGGTTGTGGGGATTAAGGTTATAACACTGAACTGCTTAGCGCAGGGCTGGGTAAATATTAGGAGCTATTATTAAGGAGCTCTTCTGTGTTCAATTAGTCTTAAGTATTTCCACTCTTTTTTGAGGTTCAGAAATGATTTTTACTGATATATAACTTTAAAACGACTTTCATTAATTACATTGTACTGAAATTGTACTTTGCATTACAGGGGTTGAGTGAATACCAGAGAAATTTTCTGTGGAAAAAGTCGTATTTGTCAGAGTCCTGTAATTCTTCAGTGGGGAGAAGACACCCGTGGGCTGGACTTAGATCAGATCAATTAGGTAAGTTGAACAATTAGTTGTCATTATAACTTGAATAAACCTTGGGCAAAATGATTAAAAATCTGTGAAGCATTGTTCAGTTGGCCTCATTGACTTATTCATTTCTTTAACAAATATTTATTGAGAATTTACCGTAGGCAAGGACTATATTCCCGGCTTTTAGGGATATAGCTTTGAACCAGACAAACAGTAAATAAGTAACTCAGTAAATAAACATGGAAATTTCAGATTGTCATATAAAATTGTAGGCTGGCGTGATAGATAACGGAGGAGAGGTGGGTTGGAGGGAATACACTTCAGAATCAGAGGTCAGGAAAGGCTTTTATGAGGTGATATTTGAGGTGAGACATGAAAACTGAGAGTGGACAAGCATGGGGAGGAGTTCTCCCAAGGTCTTAAAAAGTGGAAATTGAGCAATTAAGCAATTTGCCCAAGGTTCACAGCTCGTGACAGAACCATGATTTGAAATCAGATCTGTCTTGTTCAAAGCATGTGAGTTCAGGGACCCCGTTCTTCTCATCACACATGCGTCCTCCCTGTATTCCAGGAAGTCAGAACCCTCGGCCAAGGTTTCCCAGAGTGTGATAGAGGGAGAGAGAGACAGACTGACTTGATTCAACCTGCTTGCTTAATTCTCCCTCACTAGAATATAAGATCTCTGAGAACAGAGCTCTGTCTTCACCACCATGTTCCTGCCCAGTACCTGACATAGGTACATTGGCACATTCTAAAGCTTATTAAAACTTTTTTTTTTTTTAAATGAATGCATAAACCTGGGTTTGAATCCACATTTGCTGTGTGACTTTGGACAAATTGGGCTTGTTTCACCAAGTGGAACTTGGAAAGCCCCTTGCACAGGATTGTTGGGAGTTATGAATGAGATGTTCCTGTTAAAGGCTAGGTGCTTATACATAGATGAGTGCTAGGTGCTCCTCCTGTGACCCCTGTGAGAGTGCAGATGTGTAGGATATAATTTCCTCCAATCTTAGATGTTTGAAGCCAGGAAAAGACTTAAGAGTGGGGTGCCAAATCTGGAAACTAGTAAGAAGAGCATATTTCCAGGATTAGGTTTGGAGAACAAAGGGAAGAGTGGACTAGAGTGGGTGGTTCTTTTAATATTCCTCTGAATTGTCAGGCTCCTTTGCCCAGAGCCCGGCTTCAAAGCCTGAGTGTCCCTGCGTCTTAGGCAGGGTGATGTTCATAATCCTCTCCAGATGACCAGAATTCCACAAATTTGAGGCTCTGTTAGACTAAGTATCCCAACATAAATCTCTCAAATGTAGCTGAGCTAAGCCCATCAAGGGCCTTAAGGGATATTATGACACTAGGGAATTGGTTAGCCACATAACATTTTAGCTTAGATCAGCTACATTTGAAAGAGTGTTGATGAAATGAGGCTGTAGGAACAGAGCCACTTTGGAGTATGGTACCTTAATGAGAAAGGAATGTTTACGGGGAGGGGCAGAGCGGGAACTCCAGGTTGTTCAAAAAGGAGGCGGAAAGCTAGCAAGGAACAGCAGCAGTGTTACCTAAAACTGGCTAGACATTCTCTGTGTCTTTTTCCTCCTAGTGTGTGCTGGGAGACAAGGGTGGACCACTTGAGGAGCTTCCCTTTTCATTTTGCTCTTCTTCCACCAACCCTGCTCTGTTAAAGAGGGAAGTCTAGGGCAGTGGTCTTCAAGTTTTTTTGGTTTCATACCTGCTAAAAGAATTTAGAAAGTCTATTTCTCTTCACATTTTAAAGTTGATATTTAATTTTTGTAATCAAAAGTGTAATGAACAGTTTCAAAGGATATGATTTCTGGCTTATTGTGCATACACAAATATTGTACACATTTTACATGTATTTTGTTAACTTTGAAGCTGCTAGTTTAGCTCAGTTTATGGTAAATGTTCATCATTTAATTGGTAAAGTCAGTCCTCATTGGAAAACTGATCTGGTAAAATTAGAATTCTTTTCCATGAGAAAAAAGTCTAACTTTATTTTTTGGTTCACATAAATGCATTAATATGCAGATACGCATTTCACATAATGTCCCTCTTACACTTGAATTTTAGTTTAAGATAGGTAGATGGAAAAGGCATGGAGCTAGATAAAATAAGGTACTGTTCCTTTGTTACTTCTAATCTCTGCCTTCTTTGCTTTGCTGTCAAATATTCCCCGTCAGGAGTTGTGCTTTCTTGAATGGTTCCTTTGTTTGTCCTCCCCACCTATGACAATTGTTTTTTATTCCATAGGGTGGTTGAGAGGTGTGTCTTTCTTTTGTAAAGTGGGTGAAGGGTGATTATGAAAGGAGCAGTGAGAAAGGAAACTACAGATGCCAGATGAAGCCCTTAGGCAGATCAGTGTCAGGAAGTGGCACATATGGAAGTGAGGATCTGGAAAGTGATTCCCTTAAGCTGCTGTTTCTGCACCCCTCCCCCAGATGCCTTTCTATGCCTCCAGACACATATGCATCCAGTGTGAAGACCGTGGTCTGGGGGAGATGTGCACCAGTGGAGACTTTGGGTCCGATGGCAAAACATCCATAACAGAAGCTAAAGAGCTCTGGTTTTAGCTAATGCCAGATTGTCTGTCCACCTTCCCTCCTCTTCTAGTCTTAATCTTTCTTCTCCATCCTACACCGTCTTTTCTATTTAAAGAATGGCTCCAAACTAGGGCAGTATCTCAGTGGCTGTCATTCTGCAGAGCTCCTCTTACGTGGGTAGAAGGTTAAGTTTTTTGGGCATTTGCTTTCCAGAGAGAAATATAGAGAAATAGTATCTTAGCTCTGGTTCAAAGGGTTCATTCTCTTTAACTTCTCAGGAACTCAAGGCAGATATAGAGCCAAGATCCAGCATAATGACATCTCATCCCTTCTCATCTTGGTCTGCATTGCATAAGAGAAGCTTTGTGAAAAGTTCCAAATTTTGACAGTACCAGGGCCCATTGTTCTGCTAAGTAGCACAGGAAAGTAATTAGAAACGGAGGCAACACATTCCACCTGGCTTGCCAGGTCCATCACGTTGCAATTCTAGTGACTTGTGTTAGGATAACTTGAACATCATGACCCCAATTTAAAATTATGGTCAAACTTTTAGTATTTCTTTAAAGCAAAATTAGAGATTTTACGTTGAAAAACTGTACTTTTTTTTAAATCCTGTAACTGGAAGGATATTGTGTATCTCAAGTGAATTTTAAATTCCATTTCTTCTCTCATCCATGTGATTCAAAGTTGTCTTTGTGGCTTTATGCTTTGGTTTCTGCTAATTTTGCATATTATATTTTGTAGGAATCACAAGAGAGCCAAGTTTTATTTCAAAAAGAAGAGTCCCTCATCATGACCCACAGATTTCAAAATCTCTTGAGTGGAATGGAGCTACCTCAGAGAATAATGTGGTCCTATCACCAGAACCTGAAGCCCCTAGAACACCAGAATCACAGGAGGCAGAACAAACAGAAGATGTTAACCAAGAAAGACTTCTTGCAGTAGAAGCCTCCAGGGGTCCCAAGAGAACCAGATCTCACTCTGCAGACTCCAGAACTGAGGGGGCTTCAGATATTGTAGAAAATAAGGAGGATGTAAAAACAAACCATGTACCAGCTAATGAAAATATGGAGCTGAAACATTCTACCAAGCCTCTTTCAGAAAATGTAGATGATAGGGTATGTGTATTCACTGTATTTCTTTTCAGAAGTGTAGAATTCTCTATGAATTTTATCATCATTTCAGTAATATTACATTTTGTGCTTAATTTTTTTCTGCTGTTTTCTTATTCAAAGTCTGTAGAATAGACTATAAGGTGATAGTTGACTTTAGTTATTATGAATTAGTTCTATTCTTAACAGTTGCCATTTTGTACTGGTTATTTTCAGATACCCCTTCATTGGGAAGACAGTCTGCCTCTGGATTTCATTTATCATATATCAGCACCTGAGTCCTAAGGGAGAGATCAAGTTGAGACAGTGAAGGGGAGTAGGCTATTACTTCTGGCAGGGATGGTGAGCTGACTTATACCTAGGCCCTTTTCAATTTCTTATTGTATACCAGAGGAAAAAAAACAGAGCCTCAGTTGGCAACATGCAAAAGAAAGGAGAGGTCTGGCTGGATCTCAAAAGATCTTGCAGTTCTGCTCTCTTATGTCACAGCTGGCCTGTGGAAGGCCCCTGGAAGCACATAAGCAGAGGCTGCAGGGCCCTGTGCAGACACCTCACTGCCTTCCACAGTTTTCTCCACTCTGCTTCCTCCCCATTTCATGTCCACCACTGACTGGAACCACGGAGAGGCGTTTAGAAGTGTTGGAAAACCAGGGGACACAAGGGAATCAAGGGAGGTGACATGTAAGTCTGATGGGCAGGGGAAGAGGTATCCCAAAAGCAAGGTGTGGATGAGGTGATGTGCTGTTGTTTCTTACTAATAGATCCATTTATGAATAATTGGTAGGAAGGAACTGAGAAATGTTACCTTTTTCTGGGATGCACAGTAATTCCTTGACAGTATTAAGAAAGGAGTTTTAAAGAGTCACAATTTAAAAGGAACATTATCGATTGGAAAAAGTTTGCTCTATAACAATGTGCATATGGTTAACAATACTATACTATACACTTAAATTTGTTAGGAGTGTAGATTTTTATATTGTATTTTTTTTTTAAATCACAGTTTAAAAAAAGTTTGAATAGAAACTTTTAATAACTTTGAATGTTTTGTTTTTTTTTCTCCTCCAACAGTTGGATAGACTTCTGAGGAAGAAAGCTGGATTGACGGTTGTTCCTTCACATAATGTCTTGAGGAATTCTGAATATCAAAGGCAGTTTGTTTGGAAGACCCCTAAACAACCTACTCCAACTTTTGCAGCCAGTCAGGTAGTTTAATGGATGCAATGCATTTTTGAGTGCCATTATCTAATCTAGTGTTGCAGTTTACATAGAAAGAAATTAGATAATAGATCTGGAGGTAGGTTCTAGAAAAGTGAAAATGAGAGTTTTGCTAAAATCATCCTATTACTTCTGATTTATAGCAGTAATATTATACTGTCCTAGGCTACTGATGATCATTGTTGCCAGATCCATCACATATACTAAATATGAGACAGGGTAATGAAAACTTGAGGACTGGTAAGTTTTTGCATGCTGTGAATTTTTTTTACTTATTAAAAAATTATTAAATTGGTTTTATTCTGAAGTGTTGTGTTTCATTGACTAATATATTGCATGTTTTCTGTCTAAGAAAGGCATAACTGCTTTGGATATTTACTTTAACAAGTAAAAAGTAGGTTGAGGTGTTGCAAGATATATAATTTTGTCTTTATATCAAATGAGCAGTGATAGGAATTGTCAATTTACGTTTATAAAATTCAAAAGCTAAAATGGTAACTAGAAGTGGTATTAAGTTTCATTGTATTCTCACACAGTTTTAGTATTGGGCTACCATTACTAAAATATACGTTTTTTTTTACTACTATAATTCTCTAGAAAGTTCTTAGCTCTTAACTCTCATTTATGTTCTTAACCATATTCCTAGGTTTAAGTAGGAAATATTTCCATTTAGAATATCCCCAAAGGTTCATGGCAGCTTAGTCTTTTATTTCTCACTCACCTGTGTACTTTATACATCCCTGAAGACTGAGAGGATAATTAGATTCAGAAAGACAATAACATGTCATCTTACACTAAGATAGCAGCAAAGACTGAGAGGATAATTAGATTCAGAAAGACAGTAACATGTCATCTTACACTAAGATAATATTTTCACTGCTATAAATTGTAGCAGATTTAGGCTTACTTGTTATTCAGTTTTTAAAAACCTGAAATATATATAACATTTTAGGAATACAGAAAATAATACATTCCCTTTATAAATCTAGTGAACAGAATCAATACTTCTTTTGCTGGCTCACGAGTGTTCTTAGATAGAAAATGTACCTACAAAATACGGCCTGAAAATTGTGATTGTTTAGTTTTTATGGAATGTAAGCTACAGGTAATTCAAATCAAAGCCCTACTGACAACTTTTACATAGTTCAGTGAAAAGCATTGTGTAGAAATGTTCTTTTTTTATAGTATCAGAAGTATAAATCACTAGCAAATACCTTTACTACTAGCTTTATTGCTTTCATTAGTGAAGATTTCAGAGAATTTTTTGTAAAGAAATGCTCTGTTAGTTAAAGCGTATCAGCAGTTTCAGGTCTGTGGATTGGAGAGTTGTGTGACAGAAACTTTTTCCATGCTTGTTGAGGGGAAACTCCTAAAGGAGCTATTCAGTTCTGTTTTATCAGACACTTGTTTTCTGAAAGGATGTCTTATATATAAAGGAGTAAGAACAATTTATGGCAGAAAAGTTCTTGAGATTATTCTGTACTTAGATATACTTTTTGGTTGTGAAGTGTAGGTGTATTATTCAGCATTATGAAGCAATTATACACCTTATTTGAACTCCATATCTTTTCCATTACTTTATTTGTAATCATTGGCAATATACCATAAAATGGAAACCATATCATGGAATAATAAGGATAAAAGGAAACATTTATAAATAGAAACATGATAATTACCTGATTTTTTTCCTTGCTTCAGGCTAAAAGTAAATAAGCAAAGGAAAAAAAAAATGAACAAATGCATGTCAGATATTAAAAATGTTAAGAATATTTTATTGTTGCAGGAAGACAAAAGTTGATGTCAAGGAGGAAAAAACCTGTAGAGCTGACAAAGTTGCCTTGTAACGCTAATGTGTATTTTCATGTGATTAAAATCTGCCTATTTTACTTATCCTATTGCCAAACTAATGGAGTGGTAGGGAACTGTGGGGAGAAAAGATAGGATTCATTATTTCTTTTGACTTAAGTGTTATTTTGATTATAATAACTATTACTGAGAACATAATAATGAGCATCAAAAGTTGACCTTTGGATTTTCCTTCCAGTTTTATTGAGGTATAATTGATAAAAATTATGTAATTTTGATGTACAATATAAAATTTTGATATATGCATTCATTCTGAAATGATTACTATAGTCAAGCAAATTAACACATCTGTTGCCTCACATAGTTACCATTTTTTTGTGTGTGTGAGTGTACAACACTTAAAAATACTTGTGATCTACCCTCTTAGCAAATTCTAAGTATACAGTACAGTATTACTGAGTTCTTCCCTGGTGGCTCAGATGGGTGAGTCTGCCTGCAATGCAGGAGACCTAGATTTGATCCCTGGGTTGGGAAGATCCACTGGAGAAGGGAATGGCTACCAACTCCAGTACTCTTGCCTGGAGATTTCCATGGACAGAGGAGTCTGGTGGGCTATAGTCTATGGGGTTGCAAAGAGTTGGACACGACTGAGCGACTAACACTTTCACCTTTTTTGCAGTATTTTAACTGTAGTCATGCCATACTTTAGCTCTCCATAACTTATTTATCCTGCATAGATGAAACTTTGCACCCTTTGACCAACATATCTCCATTTACCCCATCTCCTAGTCCCTGGCAACCACTATTCTATGAATTCTTTTAGATTCCACATATAAGTGGGATCAAACCATGTAGTATTTTTGTCTTTCTGTGCCTGGCTTATTTCACTTAACATATGTTCTCCAGGTTCATCCATGTTGTAGCAAATGAAAGGATTTGCTTTTTAAATAATATTCCAAATAATATTCCATTTTCTTTATCCATTCATCTGTCCATGGACACTTAGATTGATTCTGTATCTTGGCTATTGTGAATACTATAATGAGCATGGCCGTGTAGATTATCTAGAGATACTGATTTCATTTCCCTTGGGTATATACCTGGAATAGGGTTGCTGGATCATATGATAATTATATTTTAAATTTTTTGAGGACCCTTCATTACTGCTTTCCATATGAATTTACATTCCCACAAATAGTGGACAGGGGTTCCCTTTTCTCTACATCCTCACCAACATTTGTTATCTTTTATATTTTGTTAATGCCCATTCTAACGTATGTGAGGTAAAGTCTCATTGATGTTGATTTACTCGTTGATGATTAGTGATGTGTTCATGTACCTGTTGCCCATTTATGTCTTCTTTGGAAAAAAGTTGTTTTGCCTATTCTTAATCAGCTTGTTTTTTTTCTATTCAGTTTTATGAGTTCTTTATTATCTTGAATATTAACTGTTTATCACATATGATTTGCAAAATTTCCCGTTCCATAAGTTATGTTTTAATTTTGTTGATGGTTTCCCTTCTTGTGTGAAATGTTTTAGTTTGATGTAGTCCCACTTGTTAATGATTGCTTTTGTTGCCTTTGTTTTTGGTGTCAAATCCAAAAAGTCATTAAGACCCATGTCAAGGAGCCTAGCCTATGTTTTCTTTTAGGAGTTTTATGGTTTCAGGGCTTACATTCAAATCTGTAATCCATTTTGACTTAATTTTTATATATGGCATAAGATAGTGGTCTAGATTCATTCTTTTGCATGTGGCTATCCAGTTTTCTTAGCAGCTTTTATTGAAGAAACCCTTTCCCCATTTTATGTTCTTGACTCCTTTGTCATAAATTAATTGACTTCCATTGATCTCTGTGCCTGTTTTTATGCCTCTTTGCCCATTTTTTAATCAGGTTGTTTCTTGCTATTGAATTGAGTTCCTTAAGTTCTTTAAATATTTTAGAAATTGACCCCTTACGAGATGTATGCAGGTATTTTCTTGTACTCAATAGTTTGTCTCTTCACTCTGTTGATTGTTTTCTGTACAGAAGTTTTTTTTAAGTTGGGACACAATCCCATTTACCTATTTTTGCTTTTGTTGCAATGGCTATTAATTAGCCATGTGAAATGAAATTATAGTCGTATATAATTTTCCCTTTTTTGTATCCTGATGATTCAACTTTATATGTGAAATGCTTTAAGCAATTGAAGTTCTAAGTTCTATATATTTAACAAAAAAAACTAAACTAAAGTAATTTTTGTTTTAAGGTTTTCCACAATAAAAGCAAATTTGTTCCACAATTCAAAGGTAACTCAGTCATCCATGAAACTGAATACAAAAGAAATTTTAAAGGCTTATCCCCAGTGAAAGAACCAAAATTAAGAAGTCATTTGAAGGAAAACGGAAATTTTGAAACAATATCTCCTGAAAAGAAGGTATTTGTCAATTCTTTAAACAAAATCCTCATGATTTGAAACTCTTCACATTTTCTTTTACTTACCACCACTTGCAACTTTGTAAGTTTCCTTTTACTTATCACCACTTGAGATTTTTGTTTTTAGCTAGTTCATTAATTTGTTTGTTCACTAAGTGTCAAATGTTCATTGAGCTCTTGGTAGAAGCCAGGCACTGGTAGGTACTGAGAATACAGTGATAACCACACTAAGCCTTAAGCAGCTCTTGGGCCACGAGCTCTTGTTGCATGGGGTAGACAGAGATGTAAGTAATTAAGTATAATACAGTGCAACGAATGCTTAATATAGCAGGTAAGTCTGCTATGCCTAATATCAAATGATTGGCCTTACAGTAATGTGAACTTCAGGGGTTTACAGTGGTGATAGAAACACATACTTTAAATTAAATAATGGAAATTAAGACAGAAATACACATACACACATGTATTTTAAACTAGGGCTTTAGTATACCAAATTATAGCCAGTATAATTCACATGACTTACCTCAGTACATACAAACACCTACTTTTGTAAAAAATTACAGCTGTTTGAGTTGCATCATCAGGTTAAAACTATTGTAAATTATAGGTAAATCAGGGGTAGGTCCTATTTTTGAATCTCCTGGAATGTCATACCTGATATTTTATGGATTCTGAGAGTGAAAACTATATGATTAAAAGTAAAATGATTTATATATATATATAATAAACATAGTTATATATGGATTATAAAAATCATACATATATATTATATACAGTGTATGTGTATAATAATGTCTAATACTTTTTTATTTGGACTTAACGATATTCTTAAAGAGAAGAAGAATTGTTAAGTTATTCAGTAAAGCAATGTGCTAACTTACTTTTTGGGACCTTCCATTTAATTATTGTAACAATTAAGTGTAGATTTAGAATATCAAGGGAAGATGTAAGACCAATGTTCAAAAGGTAGTTGAACATCTAAATAAGTAAATAAAACATTTTTCCTAGCCAAGTATGTAAAATTTTTATTGTTGGAAAATGAAACCATATCCTGAGCTATATACTTCAAGAAACTAACCAGATATACTAGTTTCAAAACTTGCTTGTTGACTTGTGATTTCTGCATTATTTTAGTAGTAAAAGCTTACTTTTAAAAACAATTATAATTCAGTATCCAAGTATACTTTATGACATCTGTATTTTTACCTTAATGTATAACATAAATTGAGCATGAAAAGTTCAAATTATTTTCATTTTAGTGTAATAAAACAGATGATCCTTTAAAATCAGAAGCAGAGATGGAATCAAAAGACTCAAACCAGCCTAAAAAGAAACTTACTCCTTGGAGACATCAAAGGCTTGGGTATGTATTTTGTGAGAAAAATATCATAGTATTTAGCTGATTAGCATGGTGAAATATTTACTCTCATTTCATTTCTGTTAGGAAGGTGAATTCTGAATATAGAGCAAAATTTCTGAGCCCAGCCCAGTATTTATATAAAGCTGGGGCTTGGACACGTGTGAAGGAAAACATACCAAATCAGGTGAGTACATAAGCTCAGTAAACCCACATTTTCTTTGATACTACTTCAGTTTAATTTCAATACTTTTACCTAGTAGTAGAGACTACAATTCGAAGATATATGATGTGGTAGTAGCACCAGAAGTATCAGTTGGATATTATTTATCAATGTATTTACTTTTTTTTTTAATGCCAACTAGTTCCTTAGAGATTAATTATAAGGTCTTTAAAGTTAAAAATGTTTTTAAAATCAACTATTTATGTTAATGAAGTCAGTTTATAGAATTGTAGCATTATAGACTTGATTATTTTATAACCTGCAGACCTCCACTCTCTTAAGTGAAGACTGATTAATTTTTCAAGATTAGTTTGTCTGACTGCACCCACTGTTAGCTCCTTGTTTTGGAAAGATTATCTTTTGGCCTGAGACTTTTTAAAATTAAGAAGAGTTGGTAGTTAGGGTTTCAGTCAGTTCAGTAGCTCAGTAATGTCCAACTCTTTGCAACCCCATGGACTGCAGCACGCCAGGCTTCCCTGTCCATCACCAACTCCTGGAGCTTACTCAAACTCATGTGCACTGAATCAGTGATACCATCCAACCTTCTCATCCTCTGTCGTTTGCTTCACCTCCCACCTTCAATCTTTCCCAGCATCAGGGTCTTTTCCAATAAGTCAGTTCTTCGCATCAGGTGGCCAGAGTATTGCAGTTTCAGTTTCACATTTGGTCCTTCCAGTGAATATTCAGGACTGATCTCCTTTAGGATTGACTGGTTGGATCTCCTTGCAGTCTGAGGGACTCTCAAAAGTCTTCTCCAACACCACAGTTCAAAAGCATCAATTCTTTGGCACTCAGATTTCTTTATGGTCGAACTTGCACATCCATACATGACTACTGGAAAAACCTTAGCTTTGACTACACGGACCTTTGTTGACAGAGTAATGTCTCTGCTTATTAATATGCTGTCTAGGTTGGTCATAACTTTTCTTCCAAGGAGCAAGCACCTTTTAATTTCATGGCTGCAGTCACAATCTGCAGTGATTTTGGAGCCTGTCACTGTTTCCACTGTTTCCCCATCTATTTGCCATGAAGTGATGGGACCAGATGCCATGATCTTAGTTTTCTGAATGTTGAGCTTTAAGCCAACTTTTTCACTCTCCTCTTTCACTTTCATCAAGAGGCTCTTTAGTTCTTCTTCGCTTTCTGCCATAAGGGTGGTTTCATCTGCATATCTGAGGTTATTGATGTTTCTCCTGGCAGTCTTGATTCCAGCTTGTGCTTCATCCAGTCCAGCATTTCTCATGATGTACTCTGCATATAAGTTAAATAAACAGGGTGACAATATATAGCCTTGACGTACTCCTTTCCCAATTTGGAACCAGTCTGTTGTTCCATTTCCAGCTCTAACTGTTGCTTCTTGACCTGCATACAGATTTCTCAGGAGGCAGTTAAGGTGGTCTGGTATTCCTATCTCTTTAAGAATTTTCCACAATTTGTTGTGATCCACACAGTCAAAGTCTTTAGCGTAGTTAAGGTTTAGATGTAAACATTTAATGGACTCCAAGGATTGTTACCGAAGTCATGATAAGGTAACAATCCTTATTCTTGCCCTCATGGAAGAGGACATTTTTGTTTTTGTTGTTAATTTAAGATCTTTAAGATTTCCTATGTAAGATTTCTCTCTTTAACATTCCTATGGTAATGTGACTTTTCTTGGGCATTTGGTTTGTTAATTACTACTGGTGGTTGAATGTGTTTAAATTATTAGAATAATTTGCCTTAACTTCATGGTCAAAATCATTCAAAAAGCAAATTGGAGTTAGAAAAGAATAAGAATTTTTAGTTATGAGATTAGTGATCACTGATGGTGATAACAGTTTTAGTTGACCAGGTCATAGACATTTAATATTTTACTTAAATCTTATATACATTTTTTTCCCTGGAAGATACTTTATGTGGCTGCTTTTGATGTACCAACAATTAAGGTATACTCTCATTATCCTACTCCTAACATTTCATGGAATATTATTCACACTCTTCAAATGCACTTGGACATCAGTGACTTTACTATTTGAGTATTAACTCACTTGAAGTCATTTTATGGTTTTCTAGTCCATGTGTCATCTTCATTTCCCTCTTTCTTCTTTGAGATATGTACTTTTTGAATCTATAAATAATCTAGTCACTAGGTGTCTTAAACCAAGTCCCAAGTTCATATTCACATAACATCAAGGTAGTTGATTTTTTTGGTCCAGTAGTTGTTTGTTACCTCCAAACTATAACCAGTGACACCATTCCTCTTTAAAATGCTCACTTCAAGGGTTTTTTTTTTTTTTTTTCTTTTTTCAAGGGTTGTTTTTTAATAATAACCAACAATTGCAATTGTTAAGTCCCATCCTCAGATTAACTACTGATCTGTGTTAAATGCCTTTTTTTCCTTGATTTTTAGGTAGTCTTCTAATCATCCCAACTACATTGGTTGAGATCATTTTTTTCTAATGTGCTTCCACACATTGGACTTTGTTTCAAGATGAAGTGCCACTTTTGAGAGACGTTCTATAATTTGACAGACTTTTAGGTATAAGATGACTTCATTTTCAGGGGATGACTTTTGGGAAAAAGAAGTATTTTATTCCCCAATTTTCTGAGTTTGAATTTTTACATTTAAATTTTAAACAAATTTAGTTGTGTTCTTAATTTAGAAAGAGAAATTCAGAAAGGGAGACATTTTATTTATAGCATTTATGTCATGTAATCTGATTGTATTACTTACCTGGGAAGGGGTGTGTATATTGCTTTAATTGTTTGGCATGGTTTATTCATATCTTTTTTAGTGACTCTGGTTTTTGGCTGTGGAGATTGTTTTTAACACTGAGTTCAAGCCATTGATTTTTTTACGCTTTCTAGTGGAACAAACACCTTACTTTGAAAATATCAGCCTCCTATTTTTTCATATTAGTTTAGGATTGCAAAAGTTTAAAATTATGTATTTGCAAAATATCGCAACATTAGCATGAAGATTATTAACAAAGATTGCTGATAAAGTCAATTTAAAGCATTGGGTTTTAAATGTCAGTAACAGACAAAGCTAAATAAAGTTTTTACAGAATTTCTGTATCTCCACTCCCTTCTTTAAAAAGAATCAGTGTCAAATAAAACTGGGTCACTGTGTACATGGAGGGGATGCTTGTCCATCCTGTCCTTCATCAATCAGTGATGTCCTCCCCCATGGATAGAACACAGCCTTCTCCGTGGCTCCTTCTTGCTCAACCCTCACTCAGCACAGGACTGGTAGGACCCCCTTTTGAAACCCTCCATCAGTTTATATCTCATTTGTTTGTTATGGCATAGATCATACCAGTGTTATGATAATGATTTACCATATAGGAGGAAGTCGGCCTCCTCTACCAGATTGTGAGTTCACTCTTCTTGCTTGGCTTTGCTACCAGCCGTGTAGCTCAGGCCTAGCACTTAGTCTACACTCAGGACAGGTTGTGGACTCAGTGTTGAAAGGCTACATTCTTCCTTACCTCAAGGGATTTGTAGGTTAATAGGGGAGAATGACACAAGCAATAATTCCAGAAAAATGAAATAAGTACTAATGAGGATATGCACGAAGAGCTTTGAGAGAGCAGAGGAGGAAGTGATCCTAAGATGTGAAGATTTTATCATTCAGATGATGGGGTGACCATGATACATTTGAAGCATGCAGGGACTTATTAGAAGTAAAATCTGGATTCTATCAAGGCACTTTATTACAAGGTCCCTGTACATTCAGAATACCCTGATTATGAGTTCAGACTCAATCCATGTGTCTCAATTCTACCTGTTAAATGAAAAAAAACCCTTAACTAGTAATTTTCTGTAAGTTAAAAAAAAATGGTAAATGAATATGGCTCAATTTTTTTTTGACAGTGAAGAAAACAATATTTTGAATTATTCTTTGGGAATGTTTCAGGTTTGGTTCATTAGAGCAACAAGATTCTATTGGGATTTTGTGGGGGTTTTTTGCCCTGGCAGGTGCTGTCCTTTGCTTTGGCTGATTCATTAGATGTAGCACTTGCCTCCTTCTGCATCAGTAGTATCCTTAAGGAGCTGAGGATATGTTTCTCCAGTTGCTTTCACAGTGCTAATTTCATTATATGCTTTTTTTGTCTTCAGGTGAGAGAAGAGCAGCTTTAGCAGATAGTATCCAGATAGCCTTTTCAGGCTAATACTCTGTCTTTATGATAGGAAAAAATTACACAGTTTTTTTGAGAATAAGTCAAACAAATTATTGAAAACAATTTTAATCTGCAAAAACTAACAATTTTAGTTTTTTTACATTGTGGAATTGTATTTAAGGAAGCCAGAAGGTGGCAGTATAATGTATAAAATGAAAGAGTTTCAGTGAATATAACAGACTCCTTTTCATGTGAAAGTATATTATTTGCATATGAGGGAATTAATATGTGAGTCACCTCATATATAGTTCATCAGAATATTTTTGGGGGTATCTTGTTACTTTGTTGAATTTATTACATCTATTATTGTGATAGTCTTTTAAATTATGTGTTTAATACTAATTTGGTTGATTACAAGGGAATGTTGAGGAATTTGGAGAGGGAAGTCATGAGACTGTCTCAGTGGCGCTTCTGTGGTACTAGCAGCTGTACATAAGGCAAGAAGTAAAGACTGAGGCTAGGGCTTTCTGGCATGTCAGTACTCATCCAGAGGTGGGGAAATAGTCATTAGGTTACCTTGTGGACAGCATTCCACTCATACAAGAATGTTGTTGGTTTTCAAGGCAATGTTAAGGTATATTGATTAGCAAATTAAATGTTAGAAGTACTATAAAAAATATTGATTGACAAGTTTTGGTATATATTTAGAAGGAAGAATAGTAAGATATTTCAGTGATTCCCATTAATATTCACTTATGGCATTAACCTGTCATTAAGTATGTTTCTGTATTCCTCCCCTAGGCTTCTCTAAATGCCATGTGGTATGCGGAGGTTGGTCGCTTTCATGTTTTTAAAAATTGTAATAATGCATAGAGTACTTGTGTAATTTCAGTTGAAGAAAGAAGTAGGTGTCAGTGTTTTTCTTAGCTGCTGCAAATTTCTCCCTGCCTGCTGGCCTGAAATAAAATAATTGCATTGTGCTTAAGCTTGACTATTTTAATTTCTGCTTAAAAATGCACATAGTCTTATGAATGTATGTTGCTATTTTTGCCTTTCTTTCTCCTTGGTCTCTGGCTATATTTGTGTAGTGTCTTGGATATGCTACTTGGTGGTATTTGCAACGAGCATTTAAAATAATACATGGTATCTCAATTCTCTTGAATAGGTTAAAGAACTCCGAGAGAAGGCTGAGTTTTATAGGAAACGAGTTCAGGGAACCCATTTTTCTCGGGACCATCTGAATCAGATTCTGTCTGAAAACAACCGCTGTTGGGATGTATCCTCAACCACGAGCTCAGAAGGAACCATTAGCAGCAACATCAGAGCGCTAGATCTTGCTGGGTGAGATGTTCTTAGTGGATGGTGGAAAAGTATGTTACAGAGTAATGTGTATCATTGAATTACGTAGGAAAATGATATGAAGACTCAAAACTTGTACAGTCAAATGGAAATATATCAGCCACTTATTACTTTTAGTTTATTTTTTGTGAAAAGTAAAGCTATACATACTTGCTTTACACACCTGTGTAAAAATAATGCATAATTTAAATCTGGAAGTTTGGATTTTATCATATTCCTTGTTAGCAATTAAGAGTAAAATGGGGATGACTAGCATACACATAAAACTTTAAAAAGTAAAACAAAAAGACAATGATAATAAAAACTTGAATATTAGCTATTAGTACATATCCATTATCATTCATTAATGGATTTTTGTGATTAATATGGAACTTTGGCGCTGATTCTGTGGAACAGTTCTCTTCTATTTTAGGTTATAAAGTGAACACAAACTATTAAGAGGAATAGCACATTGATTTGTATCAAATAAAATAGTTTTCTGTTTTCATAGAGTTAGTATGATATACATACCAAATTGAACTATAAATTCTAACTATGTGACATCTGATTTTAAAAGTCCACAAAATTTGTTCTTTAACAGTGACTCAAAAAGATTAACCTAATCTAAAATACAAAATTTGAATTAGCTTATTTGATCTGTAAGTACACATGAGTTTGTGCACAAACCCTAATTGAGTAACTGAACAAGTTAAACCATTTAGGGGGTCCTAGTTTATGTATGCAATTATCAATTGAGAGATACATAGGAGTTTTGTCAGCAGTAGTACAGACATATATGTGTGATGGTAGGAGTAAAAGGACATAAATTTATTTTGGAGTATTTTAAAGATTATAACTTTAACTTCTATAAAATGAACTCTTAGTTTGATTTTTTTCTTCAATATCTGGGCAAAGCAATATCAGTGGGAAACATAGTTGTGGATCATGGAAGGGAATGATGGACTTAATAAGTATCAACTAGAAACCTCAAGCTACTAAATTTAAAATAAAACTTATTTTGTTATGCAGAGATCCTACAATCCATAAGACTTTGCAGAAATGTCCTTCTACACAGCTAGAAGAAAAAAGACCTATCTTGGAAGAACAGCCCCAGAAAACTACCACAGAGAAATTGGGTGTGTCAAATACTCCCATACCTGTTAGAAGGCGTCTGGCTTGGGATGCTGAGGACACCACTGAAGACATACAGAAACAACCAAGAGAGGAGGAGGAGGAGGAAGAGGAGAAAAGGGACAAGCAGGTTAATGTGGAAGAGCTGGAGAAGTTAGAAGTACAGGAAAAATCTAAAGCAGACAAGATAAAAGAAGAGTAAGTGTTTTAAATTGATCAGTATGTAGATGCATTATTGTTCACAGATAATAAGTATTTCATTTTGTCACTAATGATAGTGGTTTACATTTTTGGTTTCATGACTAATAAGCCGGTTTTACTTTAATGTCATGAAATAGGCATTTCTATATGGTTTATATAATTTGATTCACTCAGAGATTTGAGTCACCACTAATTGGGAATTGAACACTAAATTACTTGGGGAGGAAGTAGTTAGTGTTCTTTTTATTTGTATCTTGCTAATTATGATTTTCAAGATATGATTAGCTAGATATCTCTGAAAGAATGACTTCCTTTATGACTTAAGGAAAAATAACTAATATTCTTTACTATCAGATGGTTATACCGAAAAAGAAAGAAGTTTTGTAATGTTAAAATAAGTGATTTGTGCAAATAGCTAATTTTTGTTGATTTATATGCAAATTGTTTTGGGAAGTGGTTCTCTACCATTTGTTATAGTGTTTTTTGTCGATAGTCCAACCCCCTTATTATTCATTCACGATTTTTGCAGCTAATGGAACCTAGGCTCTGATTCAGGGGAAGAATTCTCCAGTGTGTTGCTGACTTGCAGTGATCTCCCCTCTTTTCCAGTAGTCAGTTTCTCTTAACTGCATGTGTATTTGTTTCTTATTTTTTCAGAAGCAAGATGGCCTTCTCTTACAGGTTTATACTTTAATTGCATGATGATGGCAAAGTATTTTTTTTGTCATATTTTCTAGAGGACTTGTTTCATAATTGTCTTAATTTGCAGGTCGGAGTCGTCTTCTGTGTCTTCAGGGAAAGGAGGCAGGCTTCCTACTCCAAAGCTGAGAGAACTGGGTGGAGTCCAGAGGACTCATCATGATCTTACCACTCCAGCTGTTGGTAATAGGCAGACACCATAGAGTTCTTATTTCACCTGCTTCCTCTATGTGATAATTTAGTTTAAATTGAAACAGTGGCATCTTCTATATTTTTCCAGGTGGTGCTGTTTTAGTGTCTCCATCTAAAGTGAAGCCTCCAGTCCTAGAACAGAGGAAAAGAATATCCTCTCAGGATGGCTTAGAAACTTTGAAGAATGACTTTAGGAAGGTAAATATGTACACTTTGGAGAAAAACATCTCTTTAGGAAGTGATAATTTTAGTCACATGCAATAAATACATGAGAGGTTCAGATTTTAGAAAATTCTGTCATATGTGGAAATGATGTTATTAACCTTTCAGAAGGCAAAGGCATTGAATTGTTTTGGGGGGTAGTGCCATTGTATTTTGACTGCATACTTTCAAATATTGTCAGTTATGACAACAGAGAAAGAGAGAAGAAAAACAATACTATTGATTGTGCATCTACTCTGGCAGTTTTGTCCAGGCACTGATTTAACTGGAGATGTAGCAGTGAAAGATGCAGGTAGAAATCCTGGCCCTCACTGAACTCACATTCTAGGGGAGGAGGGAAACAGTAAACAGGATAATTAGGTAATACACAGTATTTTAGATAGTGATAAGGGCTAAGGAGAAGGATAAAGCAGGGGAAGTGAGTGGAAATTGGCTAGGGAAGTTCTCACTGAGAGGGTGGCATTTGAGCAGAATCTGAAGCAGGTAAGGGACTGACCCATATGCATATCTAGGAAGGCGTTTTACAAAAAGAGCAGCAGGTGCAAAGTCCTCCAGTTGAGAAGGTGCCTGATTCCTTGAGGAACAAGCAGGGAGTCAGCATGGCTGGAGATGAGAGCAAGAGAGAGAGTAGAATGGGCAGTGAGGTCAGAGGCATAATGAGAGATTAAATTGTGTATGGCCTTAGTGGTCATATCAAAGACTTTGCATTTTATTCTGAATGAAATGCAGTCTTTGGAGGAGCAGAGGAATGATACGATTTGACTTAGGTTTTTCCAAGGTCACTCTGGCTACTATATTGGAAATGGACAACAGAGGTGCAAGAGCAAGTAATTGAAACTAGTTAGTCAGTTACAGTATCCAGGAAAGAGGTGACAATCATTTGGATCATAATAGTAGCCATACCAGGAGCTAGATTTGTTTTTTTTCCCATTGTTTACCCCTTGGTTGCTGGTAGGCAGAGGAGTCATTAAATTTGCTATACACAATCATTTTCCCCCCTTTGTTTTCTTAAAAAAGCTACTATCATAACATTAAATCCCAAGTCATTGAATTATCAATAAATTAATATCAATAATTCATTTAGCAATTGAATTAGCAATGCATTCAGTTATCAATAAATTATCCCTGTCATTCAGTTGCCATTGTTTAATACCATTCTATCTTTTTTACCGTAGGAGTTAACAAGAATTACTATCATACTATCCAGAAATATATTTTGCTGGTAACTTTTAATGACATACCTTGAATTGTGGGAGTATTATGGGGCAGCAGCAATTTGGGAAAGTTACATGGAGATGATCATAATAGCTAGCATTTACTGAACACTTTCTATGTTCTAGGCTCTGTGCTAAGTACTTTACATGTATTAATTTGTTCAGTCTTCATAATGACTGTGAGGTAAATATTGTTAATATTCTCATTTAGGTGAAACTGAGGTCATGCAGCTGCCGAACAGTGAAGCAGAATTTGTCCCCAAGTAGTCTCTTCTCAGAGCCCACATTTTTAACCCTTAAACAGCACTGTTTCATAAGACTTGAGAGTAGAATTTTCATGGTATTGGTTTGTCAAGTACCATCTGTACATTTTATAAATGATACTAAAAACCCAAGTGTTTGTTAGCTCACTTCATTCAGCAGATGTTTCTTATCCATTTACTTACATGCTAGATTCTGTGCTTTTGATAATAAGCTAAAGTAGACATGGTACATTGGGCTTCCCATGTAGCTCAGCTGTTAAAGAATCCACCTGCAATGCAGGAGACCCCGGTTTGATTCCTGGGTCGGGAAGATCCACTGGAGAAGGGATAGGCTACCCACTCCAGTATTCTTGGGCTTCCCTGGTGGCTCAGCTGGTAAAGAACCTGCCTGCAGTACAGGAGACCTCGGTTCGATCCCTGGGGTGGGAAGATCCCCTGGAGAAGGAAAAGGCTACCCACTCCAGTGTTCTGGCCTGGAGAATTTTATGGACTTTATAGTTCATGGGGTTGCAAAGAGTCGACACGACTGAGTGACTTTCACTTTCATACATGGTACATGATTTTACTGAACTTACAGTCCTGTGAGAATCACACCCCCCAAAAAGTAAAATTAAAACTAGTAATTGTTTCAGAGAAGTATATAATGCTATTATGGAAGAAATTGACCCCCTAATGGAGATCAGGAAACTTCTTGAAAGTCAAGGATGCTTCTTTGAAGAAGTCATAATTGAGCTGAGATACAGAGGAAGAAGAGCTAACTAGGTAAAAAGAGTGGGGAGAAGCATAGCATATGCCAGGGTCTTGTGGAGAGAAAGGACATAGAGTTTTAAGAAACAAAAGCCAGTCCTGTGTGTGGCAGGAAGCAGATGCAAGATGAGGTTGGAAAAGAGAGAAATACTGAGAATTTCTTTCATCTCAAGTAAAATAGAAAGGCATTGAAATATTTTAAGTATGGGAGTGTTGTGATTGATTCATGTTTTGCAAGATCTTTCTGGCTACTGTGGAAGGCAAGAATCGACTGTGGATACCTCTGAAGGCCCATTGCAATAGTCCAGGTAGGAGCTGTGATAGCTTGGACTAGGAAGGTGGGCACAGACATGAGTGAAATTAAAGAATTGTGTGAGGGGAACAACATCAAGGCCTGGTTCTTGGTTGGATAATGACTCCTAGGTTTCTGACGTAACCAGCAGGATTGATGGAGAGTGCCATGCACCGAGTAAGAGAACTCTGCACCACAGCCATCTTTGGAGGGGAATATGGGGAGTTTCATTTTCATTCATTCAGTTCACAATTTACTGTGCTCTTACAATGTGCCAAGCACTGTTAGGATCTGGGGATTCATTGGTAATCAAGATAAAATCTCTGCCGTCATGAAACTTACATTTTCATTGGCAGAATAGACAAATGATTTTTTTTTAAAAGAATTTCAGATAGTAGTGAGTGCTGTGAATTAAATGAAACTGCAGACGACCTCCAAGGGGTGGGTGAGACTGTTTTTGAGTCATCAGAACAGGCACCTCTGAGGAGGTGACATCTTAACAAGACCTGGCTAATGAGGGAGGTGCCCGGTGCAGAGATGTGGGCCAGAGATTGTTTTCCAAATGGAAAGAACAGCAAGGGCATATGTACAACGGTGACAGTTTCACAGAGAGTGAAAAGGCCTGTGGAGCCTGGAGGAAGGAGGCGGAGGAGAGGTGGGGAATGAAGGTGGGAAGGGAGGCTGGGTAAGGAGTGGGGATGTTACTCTAATGTCAGTGGGAAGCTCTTGGAGGATTTCAAGCTATTAAAGAAATATAAATCTCTGGTACACTTGATAAATAAAATCACTGGCTACTCAGTGGAGAGCACGTCATACTGGGGGAGAGTAGAAGCAGTGAGGCCAGTAAGGAGGCTTTTAGGTTCAAGAACACATCATGAAGTCAGTTAAATTAAACCTGGGAACCCCATGTACTACAAGTATTCTACAGATTTAATTCAAGTTTTAACAATAATAAAACCAATTTGACAGAAATTCCAAATTCTGCATATATATGTACAAAAAGAAAAAAAATCAATTTTCATAAGACATCTTCGTAATTAAAAAGGGAAGCAAGTGGAAGATTTGTGTTTTTATCTTATTAATAGATCTTGATTTTTAAAAATTTGTTTTTTTGGGTGAGACCTCAGGCTATCTCCCCTTTGAAGCAATAAGCCAAGCCGTCTAATTGCAGAAAATGATGCTTAAGATCAGAAAGTAGTGTTTTGAACATTGCATTGATAAACTTGAAGTTAATAACTAAAGGCAACAATTACAAGGAATAATCAGGAAAATTTGGAGCTATATTTGATTTTACTGGTTTATATTATCCTAAAAGTGAAGTTATACAGGGATTTTGACCCTCGTGATGCATAATCATTGTGGAAAAACAGAAAATACTGACCAAACGAAAAAAGTTAAAGTCATACCTACTGTAGAAACATCCATTGTTGAGTTTGAGTTACTTAGATATACAGTGTATTTGTTTATTATATTGTAGATAAGTTTTCATAATATATTTCTTCTCACCTAGCAATGTATTATAAATGTACACCCATGTCATTAATTTATAATTTGATTTTTAATTGTGATATGATATCTGTAGTTCAGTTCAGCTCAGTTCAGTCGCTTAGTCGTGTCCGACTCTTTGCGACCCCATGAATCGCAGCACGCCAGGCCGCCCTGTCCGTCACCAATTCTCAGAGTCTACCCAAACCCATGTCCATCTAGTCAATGATGCCATCCAACCGTCTCATCCTCTGTCGTCCCCTTCTCCTCCTGCCCCCAATCCTACCCAGCATTAGGGTCTTTTCCAATGAGTCAGCTCTTCGCATGAGGTGGCCAAAGTATTGGAGTTTCAGCTTCAACATCAGTCCTTCCAGTGAACACCCAGGACTGATCTCACTCAGGATGGACTGGTTGGATCTCCTTGCAGTCCAAGGGACTCTCAAGAGTCTTCTCCAACACCACAGTTCAAAAGCATCAATTCTTCAGCACTCAGCTTTCTTCACCGTCCAACTCGCACATCCATACATGACTACTGGAAAAACCATAGCCTTGACTAGACAGACCTTTGTTGGCAAAGTAATGTCTCTGCTTTTAAATATGCTATCTAGGTTGGTCATAACCTTCCTTCCAAGGAGTAAGTGTCTTTTAATTTCATGGCTGCAATCACCATCAGCAGTGATTTTGGAGCCCAAAAAATAAAGTCTGACACTGTTTCCACTGTTTCCCCATCTATTTGCCATGAAGTGATGGGACCAGATGCCATGATCTTAGTTTTCTGAACGTTGAACTTTAAGCCAACATTTTCACTCTCCTCTTTCACTTTCATCAAGAGGTTGTTTAGTTCTTCTTCACTTTCTGCCATAAGGGTGGTGTCATCTGCATATCTGAGGTTATTGATATTTCTCCCAGGAATCTTGATTCCAGCTTGTGCTTCATCCAGCCCAGCGTTTCTCATGATGTACTCTGCATATAAGTTAAATAAGCAGGGTGATAATATACAGCCTTGATGTATTCCTTTTCCTATTTGTAGTTATACTGTAGTTTTTTTTAAAGGCTAGATGCTTATTGTTGAAACATTTTTTAAAACTAGATGCCTATTGTTATATCTTAATTTTCTTGTTTTGAAAAAATGCTGTAAAGAAATCATCCACCCTTTACCTACATTTTTGTTCTTATTGTTGTTACCTCTTTTTATGTAAATACTCCTTAAGTATTAATTTTGTGGTCAAAGAACCACAGTATTAAGGCTTTTGATTTGCCAGCTTCCCTGTAAGGTTGTGCTACCAGTAACACTGATGAGAGTGCCAGTTTTTCTACATCTTTGTCAGCTCAGGGTATTTTAGTTTGTTTCTTAAAATTTATTTTTGTAATTTGTTAAGTGGAAAATTAGTACTTATATTAATACTGGTATTTTGAAATTATTTGATGAGTGAGGTATAGAATGTGTTTGCTATTTGTAATTTGTATATGAATTGTTGATATATATCCTTATTTTACCTTTAAATTAGGTTTATCTTGCTACTTTTAAAGAAATATTTATGTAACAATGGTAATTCACTGTCAATCCAATAAGTTGTGTATTTTCCCCAAGTTTGTCATTTTTCTTTTTTTTTAAAAAGTATTTACATTTTGTTTTTATTTAGCTAAATATCTTTGTATTGGTTGTTAGTCTTATAAAATCTTCCCCACACGAAGGTTTCATAAATTTTCCCCGTATTTTTCCCTATTGCATTCATGGTTATTTGTGTATCTAAATGTTTGTTTTATTTTTGTATGTGTAGCCACATATATCCTTTTTTTTTTTTTTGTCATTTAGAAAGAAAGTCGTGCTGTATCCCTCCTGACTTCTCCAGCTGCTGGTGTTAAAACAGTTGATCCCTTGCCTTTGAGGGAAGATTCTGAACCCAATATCCCCAAATTTGTTGAGACAACTCTTCCAGTTTCAAAAATGCCAGAATACCCACCTAACACGCCTGGGAAGTCTGCTTCTCCACCCTGCGCCCCATCCTACTGGCATCCTTCTCGTCGAATTCAGGGCTCCCTGAGAGATCCAGAATTCCAGCATAATGGTAATTATTTAGTTTTTAATTTTTTCTCTATTAAAATGAAAGTGCTATACTGATAGATACAAAGGCTGTAAGTGTACCATGTTATTTAGTTTTAGTTAACATAGTTCAGTTCAGTTCAGTCGCTCAGTCGTGTCCGACTCTTTGCAACCCCATGAATCGCAGCACGCCAGGCCTCCCTGTCCATCACCAACTCCCGGAGTCTACCCAAACCCATGTCCATCGAGTCAGTGATGCCATCCAACCATCTCATCCTCTGTCGTCCCCTTCTCCTCCTGCCCCCAACCCTTCCCAGCATTAGGGTCTTTTCCATAGTAGATTTCTTTAAATAGAAAAAAAACCTCATCTTTGATACACTAAGTTGTGCTGTACCCAAGTTCACTTTTGTCTAAGTGTGAGATGTCTCTCACATTCTTTTGCAAAAATGTATAGGCAACCCATTTAGATGCCATAGCACCTCTTCCCCAGGTATGACAACCAAAGATGTCTTCAGATATTACCAAATGTTACCTGGATATAGAATTCAAAGTCGTAAAATATTTTCCTTCAGTTTTATTAGCTATTGCTCTGCTCTTTTTTGACATCCATTATTATTGCTGAGAAATCTGATGAACTTTTTATTTTTGATCTTTTGTGTGTGACTTTTTTTTTTTCCCTGACAGCTCTTAGCATCTTCTCTTTATACCCAGTGCTCTGAAATTTTATGGTGGGTCCCTTTTCATTCATTTTTCTAGTACTCAGTAGAGCTCTTCAATCTGAAAAGTCATGTTCCTCAGTTCTGGGAAATTTTCTTAAGTTATTTAGTCAGTAATTTCTTCCCCTCCAATCTCTCTTGCTCCCTTCTGGCACTGTTATTTTTCAGATGTTGGACATGTTGAAGATGCTATTTTCTTATCCTGGCTGTCATATTTTCCATCTCTGTCTTTTTGTTTTAATTTGAAAGGGTTACTAATTTTTATCTTCTACTTGAGTTTTAAAATATGTTGCTACATTTTCAATTTCTAAGTTTTTTTTAAACATTGCATATTCCTTTTATATAAGCATTCTGTTATTATTTCATGGATGGCATGTTTTACCTGGTTGAGGAGATAAATGATACATATATATAATGCCCCTGTTTGGAATATGGTATCACCTTCCCCCCAGTTGAATCTGGTGTCTTTCAGTCAAAGTAGCTGTGATAAACCTTCTTTAGCAATAAGACCTCAATTTCTCTTTTGGGAGATGGGCAGTTACCCTGCTGTGTAAAATTAAAGATAGATCCGGTAGACTATTTTGTAGACAGACAGTTAGATTCCTAATTCAGTTTTCCCTTCACTTCATCTTTCAGTGGTACTCAGTACTCCCAACCACCCAGCCATCAGGGGAGCAAATCGATTGCTTCTTGGTTTCCCTTCTCTGCTGCCTTAGGATTCAGCTCCATTGGCTATGATAACCACACACTCACTGCCTTCCATTTGCTTTCCACTTTTCAAACTTTTGTTTCTGTTTTCTTGTTTCCCATTTTCTTTGTCCTAGGTTTATATTGCTTTTGTAGATGTGTATAGTCCAACTATCATCTTATATAGAAGCTTATTGTATTTCTGTTAAGTTAGATTAGTATTGTCATTGAGAAGAATCCCAGGAAGTTATCCCTTGTTTGTTTACATATTTGCTAAGCATATTATGAATTAATGAATGGCCCTTTGGCAGGAATTTCTATTAAAGGTATAAAATTAAACTTTTTGACATCTACCTTCTCTTCAAGTTGACTGTGAGATATATTGTTGGGTGGCTTTAAAGGATAATTTCTAATTTTTTTTTTTTAAGTGGGAAAATCAAGGATGAACAATTTCCAGTTACCTCAGCATGAAGCCTTTAATGATGAAGGTATTTCAATAGTCAAATAACACAAGATAAAAGTATATTTAATTAGATAGTAGTTTATAATAGTATAATGATTTTACATTCGGTTATCACTTTATAGTTTACAGAGTACTTCCGTGGATGTCTTTTCATTAGATCCTTAAAACTCTGTGAAGGGAGTAAACTATCCCCATTTTATACATGAGTAAACTAGGCACTAAGCCTTGAAGAATCTGTTTTAAAGCAAATGGATGGCAAGAGATGCATCACACCCACGGTCAGTACTCTGTTTTCCACCCTGACTGGCTGGTGGCTCAGGAATTCGGCCTAGCATTACATCCATCATTTTCTTCAAATGTCCGTATATTTTCAAAAAATACATGATTAGGGAAAATGAGTGTTTTTCTTGTGTAGTTTTTATTCTGAAAAATTCGGTTACTTCTAATGGTGGCAGGAGGAATTTTTAATTCTTGATGTTGAACAATTGAAATCACTATTTTAATGCAACCTAAGAAGTATAAAGTTACTGTTTATAAATTTTGAGTTTGAAAGTAAATTTGAATACTTTAGGTATTATGGCTCCACATACATTGAAGATTTCTTTCCTCTTAGCAAGTTTGAGACTTCTTTCAGAATTCAATGAGCTAGAAATCAAGTTGTTATGTTTTGAAATGCCAGTATCTGGACACTGAATTCTGTCTTGTTTTCTTTTTAATGGAAGAACAGTGTTTACAAATAACTTGATAATTGATTTGCTTACTCAGAATGAGGAATTTCGGTAATAATGAAGGGTAGCATATTAAAGTCAGACATCATTTCTATGTTAAGTGAAATTACTTTAGAAATGTGATGTGGATACCATGTGAAGGTATGACATTTTGTTTTTAAAATGTGAAGGTTTCTTTTGCTCAAACAGCTGTGCTTTTTAAAGTAGGACAAGACAGTATGATGATGAATTGTTTCCAAGTAATACCAAAATCACAGGCCATGTGTTTGTGTAATGACATAGTGGGATTTCAGGAAAAAACCAGAATACTCATTTAATATTGAAATGTTTGATTTCTAAATATGATAAACTTGGAAAATTACTGTGAACAATCCTAAAAATACTAATCTTATATTTTAATAGATCATGTGTTTCTGATAGTCAATATTGACATTATAGAGCTTGATGCTTTTAATTTTCTCTTGATGTTTTAAAACATAGTATTTTTATAAGAGATTTTTTGCACTGAATACAATTCTTTCATTGCAGATGAGGACAGATTATCTGAAATTTCTGCTCGCTCTGCAGCTTCTAGTCTCCAGGCTTTTCAAACTCTGGCACGAGCTCAGAAAAGGAAGGAAAATTTCTGGGGCAAAACATAACTAGGCAGACACCTAGTTGAATTGCTTTTATCTGGGGGGACCACTGGCATACTTTTTCATTATTACTTTACTATGTTAAGACTTCAAGTATCTGGATTTTTTGCTTTCCCACTTAGAAAGAATTGTTTGTTTGTTTTTTTTTTAAATACTCAATTCAATCTACTGGAAAATTTTTAACACAGGTTCATGAAATTTTAACTTTTGAAGGATTCTTTTTGCATCTGTTCCCAAAGTATAAAGACATAGATTATATAGTTCTTCACATGTTCTAACTTGTATAAAGTGTCAGGGCTAGCTGGTAGAATTGTGAATTTCCCCTATCCAGAGAATATTCTTAAATATGAATAAAGTAAAGTAAAAATTAAGATTTAAGTGTGAAGTATAGATTACCTGAAGATTGGCTTTATGTGTCTTTACAATTGTAGATGTCATAAAATGAATTTGTTGTTCCTTTAACTTTTGCTGCGGTGTTTATTTTAGTACCTTCTGTTTGTGGTTACAGTGTTAAAATAATTGTACTTTAGATTGAAAATATTAGCTTTTGTATATACTTTTCTTATTTATGTAACAAAGTTTGCTGAGAGAATATGTATATTTTTGATCTTTGTGTGTATTCTGTTTGTATAAGGACTTTGGCTTACATTTGAATAATGTCTGAATTTTGGAAAATTTGTATAATGGAAAATTAAAACTTTGCAGATATTTTGAAATAAAATGATCAACTGTTTCAGTTCTGTTTGTTTCAAGCGTTTCAAGCATTTGGCTTTGCTAGAGAGTTATTACATGGAACAAATGATTATCTTTTAAAAACATTTTACTCACAACAGCTTAAGCACATCATACTTCTTTTGCATTTATCCAAATGCAGCAAAACTGAGTCCACAATACTTTTGCACAAATATAGGAAAAAATCTAGAATTTCCAAGGCAGACTCATTTTTTTAAAATTTGACACAAACTTTTTGATTATACTTCTTTACTCTTAGGACATGTTCTGTGGTCTTACTCTTTATCTTGCAAATCATGATAAGCTTAACTTTCTAAAAAATATGGATTTCATAAAATATAATACATAAATATTTGCAATATAGAAGTTACTGAAGATAATACACAGAATATTGATGCCTGCTGGTTAGAAAACAAGTGTATAGTCTGTTCTAAAGTGCTTAATTTGGTCAAGAGTGCTTTTGCAAATCACTGGTTCACAATAAGGGCCTTAAAGATCTTATGTTATCGTGAGGTTATAAACTGTAGGCACACAAACTATTTGCTTACATTCCACAGACCTTTTAAAACTGTTGATTTAAAAAGTTACTAAGCCCCAGCAATCTCACTACTGGGCATATACCCTGAGAAAATCAGAATTCAAAAAGACTCATGCACAATGATGTATAATAACTGCAGTTCTTAAACATTTTACAGTCCAGGGACTTCCCTGGTGGTCCAGTGGTTAAGACTTTGTCTACCAATGCAGGAGGTGCACGTACAGTCTTTGTTTGGGGAGCTGAGATCCTACCTGCCTTGTGGCCAAAAAACCAAAAACATAAAACAGAAATGATACTGTAAAAAATTCAAAACAGACTTTAAAAATGGTCCACAAAAAAAATTTTTTAAAAAGTATGTAAAAATTTTACAGCTCAGTGAGTTTGGAAAGAATGTATACGTCTGTGAAACCAACACCACAACCAAGATACACTGCATTTCCGTCATCAAAAGTTTCCCCATTTCACTTTGCAGTTCAATCCATCCCTCCCACCCCAGTCCTCAAGGATCTCACTAATCTGCTTTCTGTCAGTATTAGTTTATAATAATTTTATATACATGGAACCATCTTTTTTATTTGGCTTTCACTCAGCATGTTTTTGAAAGTCATCTATGTGTTAGGCACCTATGTTCCCTTTAATCCACTCACTTATGGTGGACTTTTTGGTTATTTGCAGCTTTGGACTACAGTGAATAATTAAAATCTATTGTGCAAATCTTTGTGCAGACATAAACTTTCATTTCTCTTGAAAATCCTAGGTAATTCCATTTTTTTTTATCTTTAATATAACTTCAAGTATATGGTACACAGTATTATAAACTTGATTTGGTCTTTTTGTTGAAATTGGTATCTCAAACTAGACAGGAACAAACATCAGGATCACAATGGAAGTGGCACACCGATTGCCTGTGTTCTTTGCCCCCATCTTCACCCCAGGTGCTGAGATGCTCATGTGTCCCTGGTTGAGAACCCAGATAAAAATGCACATAGATACAATTCAAATTTTGTACACATGTATGGGAATGGATATTCATGTTGGATCTCATCTCAATCTCTGTGGGAGTCTGAACTCCAAGTTAAGAACTCTTCAAGGATGCTTTTGAGGATTAAGGGTAAAACCCATGATAAACATGCTTAGTGGGGCTTCCCAGGTGGCTCAGTGGTAAAGAATCTGCCTGCCAAGCAGGAGACCTGGGTTTGATCCCTGGGTTGGGAAGATCCCATGGAGGAGGAGATGGCAATCCACTCCAGTATTCTTGTCTGAGAAATCCCGTGGAGAAAGGAGCCTGGTGAGCTACAGTCCATGGAGTCAAAAAAAGTTGGACATGACTTAGTGACTAAACAACAACAACAGCAACAAAACATGCTTAGTACTTGGTGGAATGTGACCTTGAGATTTAAGTATACATATTATCATTTTACAGATGGGAAAACCCTCTTAAATGACTGGACTAAGACCTGATAGCTGGTGGGTTCGATCTAGGTCTTATTCAATCTATCCACACTGCCTACTCCGGAGTGTTTATACTAAAATTGTGAGTCCTACTGTGATTCAATTCTCCCTGGTTGATTCATTTGAAAGTTAATTTTTTTTTTTTTTACTTCATCATCTTAGAAGATAAACATTTTTCTTTCTAGTCAGGTAAAAACAGTATATGGGAAACAAGTTATCGTACTAGTAGAGTCAATCAGCATAAAAGTGAGTTAACATTCAGAACAAATTTGTTCTCATATAAGTAGTGTTGCAGCTGGCTACCCAGGGAGCTCAAGATGGATTATGTACCTTTGTTGCAGTTGCAGACACCCCCAAAATGTTTATCACAACTTCTAGAAGTTTACCAAGGGAACAAATACTCTAAAATGGTAAATGATCCTAGAATCATTTATGTTTGGTCTTGGAATATGTTTTAGGACCTTTTACATGTGGTGGCATTAGTCATGATGGCATGCTCAGGGCACAGTCTTTGTCAAACTGCCATCATCGCTCTTTCAAGAAGAGTCAGTGGTGCAAAGGCTACCACAGGCAAAAGAACAGTCCCTGTCATTGGATGAGCTAGGGTTGTGCCCTGCCTGAGAAAAGAGCCTGCAGTCTAGCCAATCATGAATAAAAAGCAAGCCAGTGGTATCTTCACTAATGGTGATCCTGCAATCTGAGTTGACCTTACGCATCTTTCTCCTATGGTGAGGGGAGACAACAGAAAGCTTTAGCCTTTTTGGTTCCTTTCAGATTCAGAGTCAAACTGTCTTACAGTCTGTTTCATATTTCATTCCCACCTGGTTCTACAAGACCTGCTAAGGGTAGCAGCCTCTCTCAAACAGAGGACGGCTCTCCTGCTATTCTACACATGCTATCATGCAAGTAAGAAGAAAGAGAAGTCATCTTAAATGGCATCTGTTCCCTGGTGGTGCAGTAGATAAGAATCTGCCTGTCAATGCAGGGGTCACAGTTTTCCATCCCTGGTCCAGGGATGTGGACCTGGTCCACATTCTGGGAAGCACCTAAGCTCCACAACTACTGAGCCCACACTTCAGAGCCCTAGAACTGCAACTATTGAGCCTGCGTGCTGCAGCTACTAAAACCTGAGTGCCTAGAGCCTCTGCTCCACAACAAGAGAAGCCATTGCAATGAGAAGCCCATGCACTGCAACCAAAAGTGGGCCCTGCTCACGGAGACTAGCGAAAGCCCATGCAAACAACGAAGACCCAGCACAGTCCTATATTAACTAAATAAGAATTATTTTTAAAAATCATTATATATAAAAATGGAATCTGCTTCTCTTCCACTAAATGCTCCTTACCCATTACTCCCCAGGACCATATTGGAATGTGTTCTTGGAAATTGAGTGAGAGATGCGTGAGGCCACCTAGGTCCCTTTGGAAGTCAGAGCAGGAAGCTAACAGACATAATGATGTTTGGGGAATTTGAACCACTCAACCAATTCGAGCCATATAATGGACAATTTCGATAATGTTGGGAAAATGTTCAGTTTCTAACTGTGTATTTTACACCCAGTAGTATAGTGAAACTGACTTTTGGGTCAATTGCTAAATAGTCAGAACTTTTGTGAGCAGGTTGTTAAATCATCAGTAGCTTAAAATTGACCATTTGAAAATGGAGGGCTAGGGTTTCCTCCCAATTACCCCCAAAGGCAGTTTATAAACTTACCACAGCAGCATATAATTTGCCTAATAGAGAAAACAATCCACTTGAAGGAGAAAAGAGCAGCTCAAGATAGGCTGCTGTAAGATTTACCAAACCATTCACATCTTTCTTGGCTTATAAAAATAAAGTATTTTAGTTTCCTTTCTTGGCTGAAGTCTACTTAGAAAATAAAAATAAGCCACGAATAGCAGATACTAGAATGTAAAGGGACACTATCCACGATCCACCCATAGCACCCAGAGATGGGGCCTAGGAATCTCTGTATGTCTTCCTCGGGTGATTTTGATATTCAAGTAGTTTGGGAACCACTGGTTTTGAGGTCACAGTGGAATCCCAACTCAACCTTGAACAAGCTGGTTGAACTCCTTTGAGTCTGTTTCTCACCTGCAAGACCTAACAATTAAATGACTTAAAGTCTGTATCGACATTCCATGTATGTGACCCAAATGTCATTCTGCAACCAAGCAGAAGCCCCTCTCCCCCCACGTACAAAACCGAGCAGTTAATGATTAGGACAACAGAGTCTACCCACAGCAGCCCCCTAAGCTATTCTTCAGGCAGATCACCCAGGCAAGACATCTGAAGATAGAGTCAGCCAGTCTGTACTCAACAGAGAAGGAGGCAGAACTCAACCTCTTGCCTCAGTGATTCCCTGAGATTCTCTCCCCACCCCCATCTACCATTTTTCCCTTTAAAAACTGTCATGGCTGAGCAGATTCTTTGGAGTTGGTCTCAGGACATGAGTCTACCTTCTCCCCAGACTGCCAGCTTTTCTGATTAAAGTGACTTTCCTTTCTACTACACTTGCCTCTCGAATTATTGGTTTATGAGCAGCGAGCCCCCAAACCTGGGTTTGGTTACAATTCAATTGAAAATGTTACGTCTGTTATTTTGAAGGCAATTTTTCATTAAAACAATGGGAGAATGGGGGGCTTCTCTGGTGGCTCAGTGGTAAAGAATCCACTCTCCAAGGCAGGAGACACAGGTTCGATCCCTACTCAGGGACGATCCCACATGTCTCAGAGCAACTAAAGCCTGTGCTCCACAACTACTGAGCCTGTGCAATTGAGGCCGAGAAGCACAATGACTGAGCCCATGTGCGGCAGCTACTGAAGCCCAAACACTCTAGAGCCTGTGCTCAGCAACAAGAGAAGCCACCGCAGTGAGAGGCCTGCACATGACAATTAGAGGGTAGTCCCCGCTAGCCTCAACTAGAGAAAAGCCCACGCAGCAATATGTATATATATGTATTATACATATATACTTAATATACATAATATATATATATATAAAACAATGGGAAGGGAGAGGCTGAATTTAAATGTAAAAGCCGGAGACAGTGTATCCTGACTTCGTGGCCTCTCCTATTGCAGCACTGTCTGCCATGACCTACATTCAGCTCACACAGAGGCAGTTTGGGGCAAGGGGGCTGAAATGATTTGTCTATTTCCGTTATGTGGTGAAGCAAAGAAGACTGTGACTCTAATGTTGTGACTCAGCGATTCTAGAAGGTGGAATCAATTACCTGATACATGCAAAATGTATTAGAGGAACCATGAATTGGAGATGTTATCAGGTATGAGTCAGACAATGCAGAGATAGAGGACTCACGATAATTACTGATGAAAGGAAAGATAGGCAAACTTGGTCCCTGAATGAATGCACAGTCAATAAAGATTTTCTACATTTGCTACAAGCTATTTTTTTTTTTTTAGCAATGAATTAACTAAAAACTCAGAGTTTTGTTAACTTTAAGAAGGAAATATAAGCTAACCTAAATGCCACACACAGCGGGAAAATGTAGAAGCACAACACTCATAAACTCAATTGCAGTCAGAGGCTGAACATATCACCCAGGAAAATTTTGCCCACAGTGAATACCTTAGCAGTTAAGGTTCCCGTTAAAAATTACTGTATTCAGGTCAAAACATCTAAGGTTCTGGAAAAAATCAAAGAAAATTGAAAATAGGTTTGTATGACAATGCTCACACTTTTGTTCCGTAAAGAACCAGTAATAATTTTAACTTGTAATTTTGCAAAGATGAAACATCCAAAGTACTGTACTAATTGGAAAGTATAACTTAGCATTAAACACTGCAGCCTGATCACTTAATTACAGTGAATTGTAGCTGCCAAGACTTTAAAAGCATCACAGGTCAAGACTTTAAGAACATACCAGTATTTTTCATCATTCGGAATGAAGCTGTGGGGACCAAGAAAAAATTTTGTAATTTTTTAAATTTGGATTTGTGTTTATAGTTTGAATATTTAAAAGATTAGTAAAGACTAATATAGCAACATGTACAGTTCTTTAATTACTTAAATAATATGTTAAAAAAAACCTTAGAGGCCGAACACTTTTGATTAGAGAAGCTCCTAAAAATCTGACAATCCTTATAAGTTTAGTGATTATGTTCATTTATTTATTCATTAAACAGCATGCAAAAATTCCACAGATATTTTCTGCCATGCACAATGTTAATCCTGGTGTCTCTTTAGATTAAACAAGTCACTGTTGCAAATTACAGAATAATTTGCTATTCATTTAGTTTTTTTTCTTAATTCCATATTTGGAGAAAAATCACTTTTCACTCATGATTTATGGATTTTCAAATTTTCTGTAACAACTAATTTCCATTGCCTTCTCTTTGAAAGGCATTGTAGCCGGCCAGCTAGTCTTCCTTTTTTCTGCATCAGGTTCCCTTTGTTAAACTCTGTTTCCTAGTCACTAATAACAAATTTGGGTCTACATGGTTGTGTGTGTGTGCATGGATGTTTGCATGTGTGTTACTGATGATACTAGAACACTACTGTTCCTTTATGTGCACTAAATAAGTAAGAATTATGAACAAATCTTGTATGCTTTTTCTCTACCAAATCAAGCTGCTTTAAAGAACATTTGCCCTGTCTCTGCCTTCTGGTTTTCCTGGGCTCCAAGATGCTGGTTTCTCTAGAACTCACATTTCCTTTGGACTTTGAGGCCATCTCAAATCGAGAATTGACAAGGATTCAAGGTCAGATGTGTTAGAGTATATTACCATATTTTTCTCTGGGTGAATGGTACAATCTCCATAAGTCTTCCTACAATAGATTTTCTTTAACAATACTAAGACTACCATGAAGCTGGAAAAAAACACCCCCAAATATTCATTTTAAGCAGAGCTTATGCTCTTGGGTTAGATAAAAGGATGTTTAAATCTTGGTTCTGCCTCTTGTTTGCTGTGTGATCCTGGCAAATTACCTATCTTCTGAGCTCCAGTCAATGAGTATATTAAGTAGGGTTAAGAAGCATAAGTTGTTTTTAATGGTTATTGTGAGAATTAAAGAATTCCATGCACTTAATGCTTAGAAATAAAAAATTTTAACTATTTTCTATTTTATTTCCTAAAATTACTCAATTTTTTTGGAAATGAGGGAAGTTGGGTGAAATGAAAGTTATTTCAATTCAGCATTTAGAACATTTCTAATTAGCAAGTGAGAAAGGAAGTTAGAGCAGTGGCCTAAGGGCCAACAAGGGTCAATCCTAAGAGGTACGCTACACTTATGGGCCTCTTTTTTGTCTGAACCCTGAATATGGTCTCTCCTCTGACTCCTTTCTACCACTCACCCAAATGGAACTAGAAAGAGAAGTTTAAGAGAAGAGAGAGGATGCTGTTCACATTGAAGCCTGCCACTACAGCAATGCACCTACCCTGGAGATTCAGAGAAACATCCAGTAAACGAATGTGTTGCTAAACCAGCTACTGTGCTAGATAACTGGAGCTCAGCACAGCTGGGAAAACTCTGGGAGCTCATATCTGAGCACTGAGAGTTGAGGGAGCTCCCATTAGTCACTGACTGAAGGATGCAGGATGGAGAGAAAGCGAATAAGCATCAGTAGCATCAACATCGGAGAAGGCAATGGCACCCCACTCCAGTACTCTTGCCTGGAAAATCCCATGGATGGAGGAGCCTGGTAGGCTACAGTCCATGGGGTCGCTAAGAGTCGGACACGACTGAGCGACTTCACTTTCACTTTTCCCTTTCATGCACTGGAGAAGGAAATGGCAACCCACTCCAGTATTCTTGCCTGGAGAATCCCAGGGATGGCAGAGCCTGGTGGGCTGCCGTCTATGGGGTCGCACAGAGTCGGACACGACTGAAGCGACTTAGCAGCAGCAGCATCAACATTCTGGTGACTCCTGCATGGACAAGAAAGCCTTCAGGCCAAGGAGAGCAGGTGCTGCAGTTGGAAGGCAGCAGGTGTACACCAAAGAGATGGAGAGGCAGGTACACAGGAGAGCCTAGTGTTTGCTGCAATGCTGTGTTCTTCTGTCCTCTTGTTTTGCTGAAAGTTTTACTTTTGTTTTAGGTTTGAAGGATTTGTTAAAAAAAGAAACCACTGGTTACACACAATTTCAATTTTTTATGTAAGATTATTGGACTTAATTTCAATATGTAGTCATTAAAAGTAAAGGATTAACTGAGTAGATCTGTTACCAAAACTGGGGTCTGGCTGCTCACTGCTCAGAAGACTTGAAAGACAGTAGGTTGGCGGAAATGAAAGGTTGCTTTATTTTGGATGTTGGAAACCGAGGGAGAAGGCAGATGTCTGTCCAAAGGTCAACTTACCCAGCTGACAAGCAGAGGGTAAGAGCTTTTATAGACAGAGGGACAGAGCTATATGCAAAAACAGCACAGTCAGCTCTGACAGTTATCTTTAAAATTGGTCATCGGTGGTCTGACCAGCAATATCTTGATTGTTTTAGGTACAGTGAATCTTCAGTTCCAAAGTCAGTTTGTTTTCATTTCTTGAGGCCAGTTCTCAGAATTGTGGAAGCTTATGTCATGGCTACAGTCTGGTTATCATGTAGTTAACTTCTTTACCTGGGTTTTCAATATCTGTAAGACAGCTCAGAGAGTATAGCTCAGAATATTATCTATGGCCCTTGAGAAGGAACTAAAGGTCCTTGACTATGCTTAATGACTATATTATTATTATTCTGTCTCCTTTGATTCTTTTCCTTTGTTTCTACATTTTCTCACTTCTCAGATTAAACTTACTCTTTGACTAAAGTTTTCCACAGACAAAAGGCAGGCTGAGAACATGGTGGGGGATAAGGACCATAGGGTCCTGCTCTGTTTCAGGTCCATAGAGGAGTCCTACACAGCACTTTGTACACAGAAAACAGACAGTAAATGCTAGCCATTGCTAGAAGGGAAATGACAGAATTAGTCACCAAGTCCAAACTCTTGTGCTCACCGCACAACAGACAGGCCAATGAGTCCGAGAGACAAGGTGTTGATGTGAAGTTACCAGAGGGTAACCCTGGTCAGAGTGCCTCAGTTCCACAACCTCTTGCTTGTTCACGGAGAAGAAACAAGAAAACATAGAGGAAGCCTTAGAGGAAACAGTACCAGACATCTGCCTGTTATCAAAGTAACCAGAATAAACCAAAACCTAGCCAGCTGGTAAGTCACATTAATGTGACTTCCCAGTCCCATTAAACTGGTGACCTTTCTCCAAAAGGTTGGAGTTTTTCTTCTATGGGAAGCTTCCCAAACTGGAGCTGAAGCTTCCCACTATGAAAGTTACCCAGGGCTCTTGTAGGAATATTTAGAATCAGATGCCTCAAGTTCAAGGGAGTCACCAGGCTTCTTCATTATCAGTGTTCCTCTCCTTTGCAAAGTGATTCTAACTGCCAGCTTATTTAATTGTGAGCCATTCAGGGGCCATTGCTCTTCTTATCTTAACATATCTAATATATGCCCCAAAGAGCTTTCCTTTGCGATAGATGAAATATCTCCCATTTTTATAAGTTTGATAACACCAAAACATAAAAGACATAGGCAAGTTCTAACACAAATGACGTAAATTCCAGCATGGATGCGTAGATGAACTGATTCCCAAATCAGGTAAATAAATTTACCCTATAAAACAAACTAATTCCAACCAGGGTAGGCTTGCCCCACAGGAACTAATTCCCCAATGAACCAGCTCAAGGTAGAGTCTAACAACACTTCCTCTCTCCAGCAGGGTACCCCGACCAAATTGGCTTGTCTTGTAAAGGAAAAACCCAAATTAAGGGGGAAATATATTTCCTGTGTACACCAGAGCAATTTACTCTCCAAAATTGAGTCCATCAACCCATCACAGAAAAGGTGACACAAAAACACAAACGAACTGGCTGAACTGGCTAGAGTTGGATAGATTTATCCTACAAATGAAATCAAATCCATTGACTCAGGAGGGAGATGGGAGGGAGGTTCAAAAGGGAGGGGATATATGTATACCTATGGCTGATTCACACTGAGGTTTGACAGAAAACAACAAAATTCTGTAAAGTAATTATCCTTCAATAAAAATAAATAAATAAATTAAAAAAAAAATCCATTGACTCGAAGTTTGTCAGTTCCTTGTTTCAATTGCCAAGCGCTGGGGACAGTCGGTGCTGCTTCAGGGAATCTTGAAGGAAAGATTCTCAGGACAAATGGTCCCAGCAGCTGCTAAGGCCTTGCTCCAATATTCCCTGACTGGGGCTGGCTAGTCACAAGCAGCAAGGCTCCCGGCTGGCTAAGCCAAATTTGTTACCAACTCAAGCTTGCTCTGCTTGCCACATGACAGGCCAGTAAATCTGAGAGACAAGGTGTTGAGGCAAGAAATATCACTTCATTTGGAAAGCTGGTTGACTGAGGCAGACTAATGCCTCAGAGGAAACATCTTGCAAGGTCCGGATGCCAGATTCTTTTATAGAGTCAGAGAGAGAGAAGCAATGAGGAAATAATGTCTAGAGGCAGAATAGAGAGGGAGAGGCAGTGGGGAAGGAAAGTAAAAGGGTCTTCAGTCTCTCAAAACCTCTCTGGGAATGGCCAGCCTTTGGATGAGGTGTGTTTATCTGTTTTTGTTGTAGTTATCCACAGGTAGGCAGGGTCAGATTATCTCTCTATGAGTGGAACAAAAGCACTTTTGTTTACAATCAGGTAGAGGATGCTGAAACTGAATCTCCAATACATTGACCACCTGATGGGAATAGATGAATCATTAGAAACGACCTTGATGCTGGGAGAAGATTGAAGCCAGGAGGAGAAGGGGACGACAGAGGACAAGATGGTTGGATGGCATCACTGACTCAATGGACATGAATTTGAGTAAGCTCCAGGAGATGGTGAAGGACAGGAAAGCCTGGCATGCTGCAGTCCATGTGGTCACAAAGAATCGGACATGACTGAGCGACTGAACAACAACAGAGGGTCTGAGTCCTCTGTGGCAGGTTATTATGTATGATTATAGCAACAAAAGCAAGGAAAAGAAAGTCAAAGAAACAGTTTCTAACATGGAGTCAGAATTGGCTTCTCTGCAACATAATCAATGGGTTTTATGTGACTTGTTCTTTGTTTATATTATTTAATTAAATATTCAGAATGATCTTATGACTTTACCTACCATCTGCCTTTAAGAAAATGGAGGTTAAGTTGGAGTCTGAACCCAGCTCTTAACTCTAAAGCCTGTATGTTCCTCTTCACTGCCATGGAGCAATGGAAAAGGGCACCTACAGCCTTCCCTCAGATCAGTGGCATTTCAACTGAGAGTTAACTGACTGCAGTAGATTTCTGAGGTCCTCAGAGCTAGTCGAGGGTAGAGGAGGAATTTAAAGTGAGGTTGATCCAGTTCTGGGCTTCAGCGTGAAACCTTGAAGTTACTCTTTCAACTCCGTTGCTTTTTCCACTCCGCTTCTCCAGATAAAAGCAGCCTCCCCCTCTTCTGCTACTTCAGTCTCATTGAGGACTTGATAAACATCCTAGTAGGCACACTGATTGCGAATGCTGATGTTTTTTGGAAATGCACCATTGCCAAACTGCTTTTGAAAGTAGGCCAGTCAAGTGCATTGATTCCAATAAAGGTCTTACTAAATTTGATTCCCCTTTGAAAAATTGCAAAATTGTCGTAAAAATACCATTGGAATTAAGTAGGCTGGATTTCCCTAAATGAGATTCCCAGATAAGCATCAGCCTCTTAGAACTTGAGATGTCTCAGCAGGTATCGGATAAACACCCCTGCACCAAGGTGCCAATGCAGTGATTTCTCTGGGCAGTGACTCAGTTCTTAGTCACCAAGTATAGCATTTACTGTGTCTCCTCTAGGGTACAGATATTACTGTTACTGTGAACAAGGGAATGAGAGAGTGCAACCAAGAGGATTATGCAGCAGCTAGAGCCAAACTGCTTACACCTGTCAAAGAGCACTTATCAAGTGTGGCCAGGGTGTGGAGAACAGGGAATCCTCCTGCTCTCTTGGTGGGAATGCAAATTGGTGCAGTTGTTATGGAAAAAAAGCAAGGAGGTTCCTCCAAAAGTTAAAAATAGAACTACTGTATGGTCTGCAGGACTTTCCTGGTGGCTCAGCGGTAAAGAATTGCAGAGTCGGACACAACTGAGCACACACACATAGGACAATCCAGCAGTTCTACTGAGACCGGAAGACAAGAGTACAGCCATCTTGGAAAAGGACTGGGGAACAGCCTTGAACAAACCAGGTCTTGCAAGCTAAAACAGGCCCGGGGGCCAGAGTCCCAGAGGGGGAAACAAAAAAGCTGGCAGGAATTAAAAGATTAACTTTGTTTCACTAACAAGTATACCTAGTTAACACAAGACAACAAGCTCAATTATTTTAATCTTATCTATTCTGGTGCATTCCTGAATAGAATTTTCATGCATTCCTTTTTCTTCACAAAAACACTACCTGTTTCTGATAGTGACCTGCTGCTGATCAAAGATGTTTAATTTCTGGAAATCGGTGGTCTTGAGACAAACTCTACCTTTCGTTAGAAAAGTGACTCACCCCTTCCCACTCGGGGAGCTGGCATTTTCCTTCCTTCTCTCTCATGCACAACCTCTTTAAATAAAAAGATTTGCTTGCCTAAGAGTCTTGTAGAAGCGGTATTCATGTCTATGGTATTGCTGTCAAAATTCTGGAAAGAGCCCAGTAATGCTGCTTCTGGGTATTTATCTGACTGAAACAAAAGCACTGTCTTGAAGAGGTATCTGCATTTCCATGTTCATAGTGACATCAGTCACAATAGCCAAGACATGGAAGCAAGCTAAGTGTCTGTGGGGGAATGAATACATAAAGAACATATGGTATATACACACAATGGAATATTCAGTTCAGTTCAGTTGCTCAGTTGTGTCTGACTCTTTGCAACCTCATGGACTGCAGCACACAAGGCTTCCCTGTCCATCAACAACTCCCGGAGCTTACTCAAACTCATGTGCATTGAATCGGTGATACCATCCAACTATCTCATCCTCTGTTGTCCCCTTCTCTCCCTGCCTTCAATCTTTCCCAGCATCAGGGTCTTTTCCAATGAGTCAATTCTTTGCATTAGGTGGCCAAAGTATGGGAGTTTCAGCTTCAGCATCAGTCCTTCCAATGAATATTCAGGACTGATTTCCTTTAGGATTGACTGGTTGGATCTCCTTGCAGTCTGAGGGACTCTCAAGAGTCTTCCCCACCACCACAGTTCAAACGCATCAATTCTTCAGTGCTCAGCTTTCTTTATAGTCCAACTCTCACATCCACACATGACTACTGGAAAAACCATAGCTTTGACTACATGGACTTTTGTTGGCAAAGTGAAGTCTCTGCTTTTTAATATGCTCTCTAGGTTGGTCATAGCTTTTCTTCCAAGGAGAAAGTGTCTTTTAATTTCATGGCTGCAGTCACCATCTGCAGTGATTTTGAAGCCCCAAAAAATAAAGTCAGCCACTGTTTCCATTGTTTCTCCATCTATTTGGTATGAAGTGATGGAACCAGATGCCATGATCTTAGTTTTCTGAATGCTGAGTTTTAAGCCAGCTTTTTCACTCTCCTCTTTCACTTTCATCAAGACGTTCTTTAGTTCTTCTTCGCTTTCTGCCATGAGGGTAGTGTTATCTGCATATCTGAGGTTATTGATATTTCCCCTGGCAATCTTGATTCCAGTCTGATCCCATTGTTGATTGAATCTTATTTAGCCATGAAAAGAAAATCTTGCCTTTTGTGATAGCATAATGCCCTTAAGGTCCATCCATGTTAAGTGAAATCAGAAAAATACATGCTATATGATCTCAATTGCATGTGGATTTTTTAAAAGCTGAACATTAGAAATAGAAAGTAGAGTGGTGGTTACCAAGGGCAGAGGGGAGTAGGAGAAACGGGGAGATGTTGACTAAAGGGGCCACACTTTTAGCTACAAGATGAATAAGTTCTGGTCAACATAATGTACAGCAGGAGATACCGAATCAGGTTTGTCTTGTCCTGAAACATGGCAAGGAAAAAAGGGCTAACAAGCTGAGGTCTGAAGCAAAGAGAGAGTTGAGAGAAGACAGGAGAACAAGCCCTCCACCCAACACGCTCAAGATGAGGAGCTAGGGGATTTATAAGATGAGGAGTAAAAGCAGCAGGATGGTCTGAGGCATGGGGAATAAGGGGAAAGGAGATTTGAAAGCTGTTAAGAAAATAGATCTTAAATGTTCTCATCCCACACAAAAAAGGCAATTACATAAGGGAAAGGAGGTTAGGGTTAGGGAAGCATCACCACGAACAAAGCTAGTGGAGGTGATGGAATTCCAGTTGAGCTATTTCAAATCCTGAAAAACGATGCTGTGAAAGTGCTGCACTCAATATGCCAGCAACTTTGGAAAACTCAGCAGTGGTCACAGGACTGGAAAAGGTCAGTTTTCATTCCAATCCCAAAGAAAGGCAAAGCCAAAGAATGCTCAAACTACAGCACAATTGCACCCATCTCACATGCTAGTAAAGTAATGCTCAAAATTCTCCAAGCCAGGCTTCAGCAATACGTGAACCATGAACTTCCAGATGTTCAAGCTGGTTTTAGAAAAGGTAGAGGAACCAGAGATCAAATTGCCAGCATCCGCTGGATCATCGAAAAACCAAGAGAGTTCCAGAAAAACATCTATTTCTGCTTTATTGACTATGCCAAAGCCTTTGACTGTGTGGATCCCAATAAACTGTGGAAAATTCTGAAAGAGATGGGAATACCAGACCACCTGATCTGTCTCTTGAGAAATCTGAATGCAGGTCAGGAAGCAACAGTTGGAAATGGACACGGAACAACAGACTGGTTCCAAATAGGAAAAGGAGTATACCAAGGCTGTATACTGTCACCCTGCTTATTTAACTTATATGCAGAGTACATCATGAGAAACGCTGGGCTGGGTGAAGCACAACCTGGAATCAAGATTGCCGGGAGAAATATCAATAACCTCAGATATGCAGATGACATCACCCTTATGGCAGAAAGTGAAGAAGAACTAAAGAGCCTCTTGATGAAAGTGAAAGAGGAGAGTGAAAAAGTTGGCTTAAAGCTCAACATTCAGAAAACTAAGATCATGGCATCCGGTTCCATCACTTCATGCTAAATAGATGGGGAAACAGTGGAAACAGTGGCTGACTTTATTTTTTTGGGTTCCAAAATCATTGCAGATGATGACTGCATCCATGAAATTAAAGGACACTTACTTCTTGGAAGGAAAGTTATGACCAACCTAGACAACGTATTAAAAAGCAGAGACTTCATTTTGTCAAAAAGGTCCATCTAGTCAAGGCTATGGTTTTTCCAGTAGTCATGTATGGATGTGAGAGTTGGACTATAAAGAAAGCTGAGCACCGAAGAATTGATGCTTTTGAACTGTGGTGTTGGAGAAGACTCTTGGACTGCAAAGAGATCCAACCAGTCCATCCTAAAGGAGATCAGTCCTGGTTGTTCATTGGAAGGACTGATGCTGAAGCTGAAACTCCAGTACTTTGGCCACTTGATGCAAAGAGCTGACTCACTGGAAAAGACCCTGATGCTGGGAAAGATGGAAGGCAGGAGGAGAAGGGGGCGACAGAGGATGAGATGGTTGGGTGGTATCACCGACTCAATGGACGCGAGTTTGAGTAAGCTCCGGGAGTTGGTGATGGACAGGAAGGGCTGGAGTGCTATGGTCCATGGGGTCACAGAGAGTCAGACACGACTGAGTGTCTGAACTGAACTGAAGGAGATTGTTAACTAATCTTGTTATGGTCATCATTCATAATATGTACATGTAATGGGTGCATTACATTGCACATCTTAAACTTGTGTTACAATCAAATAATATCTCAATAAATCTGGAAACAAAACTACGATTTGCACTTGGATTGAAAAGATTTTTCTGAAGCCAAATAATTTAACTACTTTTAAAGGATTTGCAAAGTTCCATCAAAGGTGTCCAGCTTTAGCTGCAATTTTCTCCCACATGTAGTCATGGTCATCAAATTTCTATAAGCAGCCTGTCTCCTGCTGTCAGGGGTGGTTCTGTGCCAATGCAGCATAAAGAGTAGGTTTCTCTGGAGGACTTGTCACACACACACACACATGTACACACACACACCTTCACACATGTAGCTCCGATAGGAGTTGGGCAAATCAGGGCTTTACTCTCTTTGATTTAAATCAGTTGAAATGAAAAATAAAATGAGGGGGAGATAGTAGAGACATTTGGTATCCCTCCTTCAAAACTCCAAAGCCCCCGCATGACCTTTAGCCTGCTGAGACACAGAACAACAGGTCTCCTGTAGCACAGGCTGAATAACAAGAAGGGTCACTGGTGACTAAGCCCTTTCTATGTGCCACACATTGTGCTAAGGGCCCATAGTGCATAATCTTCCTATTAACACCTGTGTTTTGTAGCTGGAGAAACTGAGGTTTACAGAAATGGAGTAACTTTGCCAAGTTCAGATCCCATATACATGGTGACTTTGGAAGTCTCAGCCTTGAACAATGTTACATTGCCTCTTTAAGAGAACGTAACCAAAAGGCATCCAGACTGAGTTCAGAAGTGGCATCCTGCTTGGTTTAGCTCTTCTGTAGAAGACTGCTTAGATTTCTTCTCTTGGGTGAGGAATTGTAGTGGTTGTTGATCCTCAATCACACACCCAATACTCTCATTTCCTGTCTTCTCTTCAAATACAGAGTCTTCATTTGGTTACATTCCTTTGCCTGAGGATACTTGAATAAGCCCATCTTGCAAGTAACAGACTCTTATTCATCTGTCATATGATAACCTTTCCATCAGTGAGAAAAAGAGGTTATGTACACCTTGGGCAGAGTTTTATTGGAGCATGTGAATTACATGTTACAGTAAGGGGAGGAGACAGATAGATGTAGGGTGTTTTTCAGTCTTTATATTTTGTTCTGTGCCAATGGTACTTTGAGGTTTTGATTTATTAAGTTATATATTCACATGGCTCAAAATCAAAACATTGTAAAACATATAAGCACACATATATACTTTTTATTTCCACACTTGTCTGCATCTACCTGCATTGTCCTCCAAATTAGTTTAACACTTTTATTAGTTTCTTGTGTGTTCATCCTGTACACTTTAAATGCAAATATAGGCAAATACAAATGTGTTTGTATTTTACTTTATTACACAAGATCTTCATTCTCTTCCTTTTTAACTTAACAATATATTTCAGAAATACTGTCATCTGTTTATACCCACAGAACACTTCTGACACCAAATGTATGCATTTTCCCCCCTCATATTAAATAATTTTGATACCGACTACCCAGAGTTAGCATAGATCCCATGGGTTAAGGACTCAGTCCTGCAAGGCTGTCCCTTGACTTCAGATGCCAGTTGCAAGTAGCAGGGCCCCAGGTTATCCACTGCTGTCTCAGTTGTCTACAGATTTAGGGTTCCCATGATGCTCTCCTTAGGTTCAATAATTTGCTTTTATGGCTCACAGACCTGAGGAAAACACTTTACTTATTACCTGACTGTTATAAAGGATATCATAGAAGATACAAATGAACACCCCGATGAAGAGGTATGTAGAGTGAGGTCTGGAAGAGTCTTATACACAGGAGCTTCTGTCTGTGTGGAGTTTGAGATATGCCACTCCTGGCATGTACGTTCATCCACCAACTGGGAAGTTCTCTTAACCCATTTGCTTAGAGTTTTTAAGGAAGCATCATTACACAGACCTGATTGGTTAAATCGTTGGCCAGTGGTGATTAACTTGATCTCCAGCCCCTCCCCACTTCCTGGAATTCCTGAGGATGGGGCTGAAAATCCCAACCCGAAAATCCTGTCTTGATTTGGTTTCTCTGGTAACCAGCTTCCTTCCCAACACTATCTGACACTATCTAGGGCCCCCTGAGAGGCACTTTGTTGTTGATCGTTGTTTAGTGGCTAAGTCATGTCCTACTCTTTTGTACCCCCATGGACTGTAGCTCACCAGACTCCTCTGTCCAGAAGAATACTGGAGTGGGTTGGCATTTCTTTCTCCAGGGGATTTTCCTGACCCAAGTTTTGAACCCAAGGTAGAACCCGAGGTAGAACCCTTCTGCATTAGCTGGTGGATTCTTTACCACGGAGCCACCAGGGAAGCCAAGAGGCACTTCATCAGCTTATAAAAATAACTCGTCACTCTGAGATCTCAAGGATCTTAAAAGCCCTTGTGTTAAGAACCTGGGACAGAAAAAAAAAATATAACAAAAGGTGTTCCTGTCACCCTTACTACCCAGGAAATTATAAGGGTTTTAGGAGCTCTGTACCAGGAAGCAGGAACCAAACATATTTCTTTTTATGTAACAATATCAGAATTGGTGATCTTTCCATATTAACATGTAGAAGTCATTCACTTTTTACTATTTACATCTGTGTAGCTTCCCTGGTGGCTCAGATGGTGAAGAATCCGCTTGCAGTGTGGGAGACCTGGGTTCGATCCCTGGGTGGAAGAGATCCCCTGGAGAAGGGAGTGACTACCCATTCCAGTATTGTTGCCTGGAGAATTCCATGGACAGAGGAGCCTGGTGGGCTACAGTCCACAGGGTCACAAAGAGTTGGACACGACTGAGTAACTAAGCACAGCCCAGTACAGTATTCTACTGTGTGGCTATACCATAGTTTATCTAACTAGTCCCCATTAATTTGCATGTAGGGCATTAAGATAAACTTAATGGACATTCAGATTGTTTGAAATCTTGTAATTATAAACAACCTTGCAATGAATAAACCTGCATGAATGACCTTTTCTCTTACACATCTATGTCTGTAGAATAAATTTCCAGAAGTAGGATTACTAGGTTGATGGGTAAATACCCTTTTGATGGTTATTGTCAAATTATCCTTCAAAGGATTCTCCCACAAGCATTAGATAAGAGCCTCTCTCTCCTCTGCCCTGCCAATAGAATGTGTTGTCATACTCGTGGATTTTTGCCAATCTGGAAAGCAAGAAATGTTTCCTACTACAGTTTTGATTTACAGTTGTATTTTTATGACTGAAATTGAGAATCTTTTCATATGCTTAAAGACACTTATATTCCTTTTTTGTGAAAAGGGAGTGAGGGATTACATTGCCTGAAATGAGTTACAAGTATCTTTCCCTGTTTCACTTATCTTTTGACTTTGCTCTTGGTATATTATTACCGTAAATTATTACAAGTTATTGAGTATAGTTCCCTGTGCTATACAGTAGGTCCTTGTTGTTTGCCTATTATATATATATCAGCGTGTATATGCTAATCCCAAACTCCTAATTTATCTCCCCCATCCCCTTTGATAACAGTATGTTTTTTTTCTCTGTCTGTGAATCTGTTTTATAAATAAATTCATTTGCATCATATTTTAGATTCCACTTATAAGTGGTATCATATGATATATGTCTTTTTTTCTTTCTGACTTTTTTCACTTAGTATGATAATCTTTAGATCCATCCATGTTGTTTCAAATGGCATTACTCTTTTTTATGGCCTAATAGTATTCCATTATACATATATACAACATTTTATTAATTTATAATATTTCTATTATATTAATTAATATAAATATTAATTTATATTTCTTTTAGGGGGTGAGAGAAAGACCTTCTCTTAGTGCTTCAAATGAGAAAGTCACTCCTGTTAATTATATTGAGTCTGAAAGTCTTACCTTTTTACAGGTCAATATACTTTAGCACCAGAGGTGCTTCCATCACTAACCTCCTAGCAAGGGAAGCAGCAGTGGGCAGTTATGTAAGAGCTAGATAATGGATGATGCTCATGATTTGCAGAGGGGCATGAGAAGTGTGAGGGGTTAAGGGTAAGAGGGGAGGTGGTCTCTTGTTCTATTTGGATGTTTGAAACAATTCCAGCTATGGAACTTCATTGGAGGAGTTCTGAGAAACTAATACAGGAAATATCTAATTACTACCAAACAGAATCTAGGTTGAAAGTGTTATGCTTGAGGCATGTCTCTCAGAGTTCTAAATCTTTTGCTCACTGACTTTCAAAAATATCCTGTTACTTTAGAGCCTGGAAAAGAAAAAGGGAATGCTCCCTTGAACTTCGGCAAATAAGACTCCTAAATCATTTCTTGTCCACTATGTTCTAAAAAAAAAAGGGAGGGGGGAACCACCATATGGGAGAGTCTCCAGCACCATCTTTATGTAGGACCTGTGTACACCCAGCACTTCCCACTTCCAGACAAAGCTGTAGAACAGTATTTTCTTAAGAGAAAATGTACCTGTAGCATAAAACAAATCCTGTGAGTTTCCCCAAGGTATATGCAATATGAGGATCGCTTGTCATTCAGCCGCTGTGAAAATAGCTTATTATGGGTCTGCTGCTGCGCTTTTCTCTTTGCACACATCACTGCATTGGATCCTCCGATAGCTCAGATGAAGTTAGCTCTGAGGGGTTTAGTAACTTACGAGCTGTGCTGAAACAGGAGCCTGACAGAGTTACTGTGTGTGCATGGGTGAATGTGAGCTGGCTGAGGAGGTGGGAGTGGGAGTGGGCAGGAAACCCTCTGCTCTCAATGCTGCCAACTTCTGAGTCATTGTCTCAGTAGGTGCCCATGGTATCAATCCCTAGATTATTTGTGGTTTGTCTCAGGGTAACTTCACCACACCCCATAGTGGGAATGCCCCCCTATTTCTCCCCACACTGTCTCTTTCTCCCACTTTGCAGTAGTAATTTTGTCATCTCTCCTTCTCCTTCTAGATCCCTCTGGGGTTTGAAGAAAACTTCAGTGGTTGTTTCAGGCTGTGGTTGGTATCTTCCCAAAACTTGCTCTGTGTTTTGACCAAAGATCCACTCATCTACTTAGACAACATTTAACCATTGTTAACAATGGTGGACTTTTCTCTACAGGCATTAAACATTTTTTTTTTTAGTTTTCTCTTCACTAAAGTAATATGTACTCTTAGAAATATCCAAACACTGCAGAAATACGTACTGTGAAAAGTGAAAGTCCTTTGTAATGCCACTTTATAGAGGAAACCAATTGTTTTCAAAGGTATGCTGGCTGCTGCTGCTGCTGCTAAGTCGCTTCAAGTCGTGCCCGACTCTGTACGACTCCATAGATAGCAGCCCACCAGGCTCCTCTGTCCCTGGGATTCTCCAGGCAAGAAGACTGGAGTGGGTTGCCATTTCCTTCTCCAATGCATGCATGCATGCTAAGTCGCTTCAGTCGTGTCTGACTCTGTGCGACCCTGTGGACAGCAGCCCACCAGGCCCCTCTGTCCATGGGATTCTCTAGGCAAGAAGACTGGAGTGGGTTGCCATTTCCTTCTCCGGTATGCTGGCTAGATTGTTTTTATTTTATTAATCTAAAGTAGTAGGGTCATGTTATGCACACTGTTACGCAGTTTGCTTTCTTCACTTAGGAAGTCCTCCCAGCCTCTTCATTTGCTGAAATCTCTGTTGTGGTGATGATACAGAATACTCACCCCACTCCTCTAATCTGGGGCTGCATGCTGTGGGAAAAAAGTACACTGAAGAGTGAGGAGTCTTGGGTTTCTAGTCATAGTTCTTCCACTAGCTTGCTGGGGGACCACTGAAAAATTATTAGGCCTCTTTGGTCTCAGTTTTCTTCTTTGTAAAGTTAGGGGGGTGGGCACATGATCTCAGCTCTATCAGACCAGCCCTCTTGGGAACAGAGATGCAATGAGCATCTATCCATGCCCCAGACTCTGTCCCAGGTGCTGAGGATGCAGCCATGAACACAAGAAAACCCCTACCTTCAGAAAGCTTCCATTTCAGTGTTGAATGTCACTCCCCTCTGAAGAGCACACCCAAGCTTCCTCAAACAATTCTATCTCCACTCTCTCCATTTCTTCACCCTCCAATTATTCTCCAACCCTTGGCAACCACGTTCTTGCTTCAACCACTCCCAAGAAAGAACTCTAACAAACGCCAGCAATTACCGTACGTTCACACCATCAAATAGATTTTTATTCGGTCTTCATTTTACCCGAGCCCTATGTGGAAAGTAACACCTTTATGATTTTCTTCTTTTATCACAGCATACTTTCTTTTGAAAATGACTACTTCTTTTTCTGAATATATAGTCAATCCTCATAATTTGAAGATTCCATACCTGTGAATTCACCTACTGTAAAATTTATTTGTAACCCCTAAACCAAAATACATGGTGCTTTCGAAGTCATTTGCAAACATGTGCAGAATAGTGAAAAATATGAGTTGCCCCACTTGCTTCTTCTCAGTCAGTGTAGAACAAGGTGATGCTCTGCTCCCTTGTTTAAGCTCTCGTGGTATATACTTGTTTCCTTTTCCTATTTAGTACCACTTTTTTGTTTTGAATTTTTGTGCTTTACACTAACGACTTTGCAGTTTAAAATGCCTGCCCTGCCACACACCCCTCGCTCCCCCAGCATAGTGCTAAAGTCCTGTCTAGGGATCCTAAGTGCAAGACACCTTACAGACCTTATAGATAAAGGTTGATGTGATGTGCCTTACAGAGAAAATACATGTGATGTGAAATATGTGTGTTAGATAAGTTTCATTCAAGCATGAGTTATAGTGTTATTGGTTCCAAGTTCAATGCTAATGAATTAACTATATATATATATATATGAAAAAAGGCGTTTTTAAACAGAAACAAAGATTTAAAAAATGGTTATAATTGATATGTTGATAAAAATGCTGTGACCAGAGACTTACAGGAACCTAACTCTATATTTTCCCTGAGAACAATTGTTCAGTATTTGCTAATTCAGTGTTCATGGAGACTTTATGGAACATAACCACCAACCATTATGGAAAAAGCATGGAGGTTCCTCAAAAGATTAAAAATGGAACTACCACATCATCCAGCAATCTCACTTCTGGGTATATCTGAAGGAAATGAAATCACTCTCTTGAAGAGATATCTGTACCCCTGTGTTCACTGCAGCATTATTCACAACAGTCAAGACATGGAAACAACCTAAGTATTCTTCAACAGATAAATGCAAAAGAACATGTGTTATACATGTATAGAAATATACACCATTGGATATTATTCAGCTACAAAAAGAATGAAATCCTGCCTTTTGTGACCACATGAATGGACCTGAGGGCATTATGCTAAGTGAAATAAGAGAAAAGTAAATATCATATGGGTCTCACTTGTATCTAATCTAAAAAAAAGTGAACTCCTGGAAACCGAGAGGAGAATGGTGGTTGCTAGGGGCTGGGGTGTGAGTGGGGGGTGTGGGAAATTTGGTCAAAGGGTACAAGCTTCCAGTTATAAGATGAATAAATTTTAAAGATCTAATTACGGCATGGTGACTGTAATTAATAATACTGTGTTATATACTTGGAAGTTGTTAAGAGAGTAGATCTTAAATCTTATCAGCACACACAAAAAAATAGTCATTATGTAAAGTGATAAAAGTGTCAATTAACCTTGTTTTAGTAATCATTTCACAATATATACCTGTGTGTATCAAATCATCATGTGTATACCTTAAACTTACATATGTTATATCAATTACATCTCAATAAACTTGGGGGAGAAATAGTGTAACTACCTTGAAGAGTGAGAATCAATTGTATTTTTAAATCCAGCTCCTCTTTCTCTATCATTCCTTAAATATTGGCATTATTTAGGACTTCTTTTGGCGCCACTGCTCTTCTCATTCTGTAAATGCTCCAAAACAACCCCTTTCTCTTCTAGAAAAGACTCTAAATCTTCTCTTAAATGCTATACCTGTATATCCATCTGCTTAACTGTACTCCACAGGCTTCCCCAATTCAGAATCCTGAGCTGTACTCACTACCTCATTGCCGTTTCTCCCCAGAATGGTCCCCAGTTTCACAAACAGTGCCACCCAGGGAGGTAAACCTGTGTTTCTTGACTTCTCTGATTCCCTACCCCCATCTCCAGCCCCCAGGTGGTTGATTCTACACCTGATAACTCTCAGCTCATCCTCCTTCACTTTGCTCCCCCTGAGAGCTAGACTCTTGTTGCTTACCTACAGGGTTTCACTGGTTTCTCGATTCTCCTGCCTGTTTTCAGTGTTGTACCCCTATTCTCTTGCCTTCAATCTATCTTCCAGGCTACAGCCAGAGTGAGAGTTCTATCAAAGCAAAGCTGGCATTGACTTCATGCCTCTGTGTCCCAGGCGCTGTGCTAGAGACCTGATACACATTATATATAATTCTCACAGTGTACACAGTTACACCCACTTGCCATCAAAGGAAACTGAGTTCCACAGGTAATGATATCCCAACTCCTGAGCACTAGAACAAGACCCTTTATGACTTAATCTCTTTCACTTCTATTAGCTCCTTTTCTTGACAAATTTTTCTTACCCCTCTGTGCATCCTACTCTCCAGCAATTGCAAACTATCCTTGGTTTCCCAAATGCTTGTGCTGCTCCACATTTCCATGCCATTCTTTAGCTATGCCCTCAGCTTGCTGTGATCTTTCTTTCCTTGTCCATGTGTGAGAGATTACTCGACTTACCACACTCAGTTTAAGCTTTCCAAGTAGAGTTGACCACACCCTTTCTGTTCTCACTATACTCTGCAGAAATCTCAATTTCAGCCTCACTTTACCATATTTACTGATTAAATGTCTTTACTTCTCTATGGAAACTCTTCATATTCTACATCCTTTCTCTGGGTGAGTTCATCCCTGCCCATGACTTCAGGAACTATCAATAAGATGATGAGTTTCTAATCAATAATAATCTAATAAGCTGATCAGGTATTTCTGCTCAGATTCTTATCCTTCTATCCAATAGCTTACTTGGACCTCTGTAGTAAGGTGGTCCAAAGCAAACTGACTAATCATTTTCTCTCCCCAATCTGCTCTTCTTTTAGACACCCAGTGAATGAAACCCCATTTGTTTGCAATTCAAGGTAGAAAATTCAGAATAGTCAAATTTTTCTCCTCCCTCTGTCTTAATATGCCATCAATCTGTAAATTCTAGTTATCCTAGGTCCGTCCTATTCATGTGTTTTGCGCCCATCACTTTTCTCTCCACCCAAATCAGCCACTCCATCTCACTATCTTCCCATTTCTGCATCAGCCTCCTAACTTGCTTCTCTACCTTCAGTCTTACCAAAACTGTTCTTTTCAGTCTCATCAGAATGCTCTTTCTAAAGAACAAGTAGGAGCTCATTGGTTTCTGGCACTGTAACCTTTCTGTACCTTGACATTGTGTTACTAAATCTAACTTGGGTCCACTCACCTGAGCGCAGTAAAACCCATCTGTGACACTGAGTTTGGTGAAGGAAAGTGCAGCACTTACTATAGGGTGCCAAACAAGGAATGTGAATGGCTAATGCTCGAAAGGCCTGAACTCTCTAGTGTTTTTCAGGAAAAGATTTCTAAAGACAGGGTGAGGGAAAGGGTTGTAGTGTGAATTATTAGCTTGTGGACATCCTTCTGATTGATTGGTGGTGAGGTAATCGGGAGTCAGCTGTATTCTGGTTCCAGCCAGTCTGGGATCTACGTGCTTATGAGCAGCATACAGGTAACTTCTTCCACTGGTGGGGGTTTCAATATCTGCAAAACAGCTCAAAATATGTGGCTCAGAATATTATCTATAGTCCTTTGAGTCAGTTCTAATGATATGTATGGAGCCTATTGTAGAGTGAAGTAAGTCAGAAAGAGAAACACAAATATTGTATATTAATGGCATATATATGGAATTTAGGAAGAAGGTAACAATGATCCTATATGCAAGGCAGCAAAAGAGACACAGATGTAAAGAACAGACTTTTGGACTCTGTGGGAGAAGGCAAGTGTGGGATGATTTGAGAGAATAGCATTGAAACATGTATATTATCATATATAAAATAGATGACCAGTGCAAGTTTAATGCATGAAGCAGGGCACGCAAAGCCGGTGCACCCAGAGGGATGAGGTAGGGAGGGAGGTGAAAGGGGGCTCAGGATCGGGGAACACATGTGCACCCATGGCTGATTCATGTCGATGTATGGCAAAAACCATCACAATATTGTAAAGTAATTATCCTCCAATTAAAATAAATTATTTAATTTAAAAAAAAAAGAACTAAATGTCTTTGACTTTATTTAATGGTTAAACTATCATTATTTTGTCTGGCTTGATTGTTCTCCCTTTTTTCCTACATTTTCTCACTTCTCTGATTAAATTTATTGTTTGGAACTTGGAAAAGGCCTAGGAAGCTAATGGTTTTCTACAAACAAGAGGAGGTAGGGGACATGGGTGGGTGAGTGGGTGGGTGGGGGGAAGGTCTGTCCCAGGAGGGCCCCACAGGGTCCTGCTCAGGTACAGCTGCCCTAAGGATAAAGTACAAACTTGCAAGAATTAAGATCTTTTAATATCCCTTGCATTTCTCTCCAGCCTCAGCTCTCTCTAGTTCTCCCTTTCACATAAGCCTTTCATCCTCACATATTTGCACACAGTTACTCAAAGGTGAATTTGTGCATGGCTCTTGGGCTGCATAAGTTGCATTTCTCCTCACAAGTCAGCTCAGAGGGTTTCTAGTTTGGAGGGTTTCTCTATGTTCAGAAAACTCTGCCTCTGACTTTGTATACTTGAAATCCACTGAAGAAAAGAATCCATCCTCCGAACATAGCCCAGATGCCAGCATGGAGGAGGTAAGGTACAGCTTTGCTGAGTGAAGGAATGAACTTTCAGTTTTGAAGGGTACGATGTCTTGGTATATATTTAATTGACCAATTCATTGTACCCTTCAAAATTGAAAGTTCATTCCTTCATGTGAGTAAATAGTTCCCCTGACCACATCAGAGACTGCCTTTTTTTGGGGAAAAAGGAAGTTAACCCCCTCATCCCACGTTTCTGGAATCTTTTAACATTCTACTTTTCTTATGCCTTCAGAAATGCATCTAAGCTTGGCTCTGCTTCCTCTCTTTCCCTGCGTTTCAGCAACAACAACCATTTCCAGCACTGAAGAAGATTCCAGCTTTAAAGTAGGCAACAGGTTACCTTTTGCATAATGTTTGCACAATGCAATATGTTTCTATGTCATCGATTATTTTCATGGAAAAATGATGGGCTTACAGATAGAATTGTTGTATCATACTGACGTGCCCATATTTACATTTTGATTTATTCATCTTTCCTCCTGATGAAGATCACCATAGAGCTGAGGGACTCAAACACCCTATTTGTTGGATGATAATCTGTAGCCACCAAGGAAAGAAAATATTCTTTCCTGTGGTATAATTTTTTAGACATGGTTATAAACAGGTTTAAGCAGGACTTTTTAAGAAAAATATATATTGACTTAAGCAGAACCTTAAAAAATAAAACACAAAAATAAAAATACAAAACTGTGTATGCCATGACCTCACTTTTGTAAAATGATTGAGTTAGCATACTTATAGCAAAAATATGGAGGACTATACACCAGGCTGTTAAAGAGGATTTTTCTGGAGGGCAGGATCACAAGAGAGCTTCATTTTTCACATCACAGATTTCTGTTTTTGCTATGCAAAAATGTGCAGAAAATCCTAGGAATATTTTTACTTATAGCTTTATCCTGGGGGCTATTTTGCTTTTCTTCATCCTCAGAATGGAAGTGCTGTCTAAAACATCATTTAAAATTTTGGCTCATCATTGTTATTGCTGCCATTATTCTGATTTCCCATGATGCTGGGGAAAATGTTTTCTTGCTTAGTCCCTTCTGTAAGCAATTGTTCCCGATTTTTAGAAATGGAATGGGATATCATCCTGAGATCATAGCTCAGCCTAGTATGTCTCTTTTGTTTATGTATTTTGGAACATGTTATTCTTTTTTAAAAAGTTTTTTTTCTTAATATTTATTTTGGGGCTGCAGTGGGTCTTTGTTACTGTGTGGGGGCTTTCTCTACTTGTAGCAAGTAGGGGCTACTTTCTAGCTGTGCACAGGCTGCTAATTGTGATGACTTCTCTTGTTGCAGAGCACGGGCTCTAGAGTACAGTCTCAGTAGTTGTGGCACATGGGCTTACTTGCCCTGTGGAACTTTCCTGGACCAGGGTTTGAGCCTGTGTCCCACGCATTGGCACGTGGATTTCCAACCACTGGACCATCAGAGAAGTCCTGGGACATTTGTTCTTCAATGATGTGATGAAAAGTCTGAGACTTTCACGAGTCAGTGAATCATAATTTCCCCCACAGCTAAAATTTATCAATTGCTTACAGCAAATAATTTCCAAATTGTAAGACTACATCATCAGAAGGTGGAACTCCGGACCATGCCTCCAGCAGTGGAGCTGATGAGGCTTGTGCCATGACGATATGAACCACACTCTGAGTCAGAAAGTTCGTTAGAGGACTGGGGTTCAAATACAGCAATTGATAGAAGAATCCCTCTGTGACATCCATGATGTGTCAGATTCTTTAATTCAAGGACTCTTAGCAGCAGTCATGGAAAAGCACCTTCAGATGACTGCAGCCCTGGTCATCTCGAGGACAAAATCCTCGTGATTTTTAGAGCCAGAATTTTAGAAATTATATGAGATAACATATGTTTGTTGTTTTAAGCTGCTAAGTTTTGGGACAATTTGTTACACTGAACCCAGGTCTCCTGCATTGCAGGTGGATTCTTTACCATCTGAACCACCAGGGTAGCCCTTGTTGCATAGCAATAAAAAAAGAAAATAGTGTATTTATATGGTGAGTGGTGTCTGCAGTTGCCAGGGTGGGTGGGGGAGGCTTCTCTGAGAAGGAGTTTTATAGCAAACATCTGAGGGATTTGGGGTGATAATAATGTGTTAATGATGAAAGTGAAAGAGGAGAGTGAAAAAGTTGGCTTAAAGCTCAACATTCAGAAAACTAAGATCATGGCATCTGGTCCCATCACTTCATGGCAGATAGATGGGCAAACAGTGGAAACAGTGGCTGACTTTATTTTGGGGGGCTCCAAAATCACTGCAGATGGTGACTGCAGCCATGAAATTAAAAGACGCTTACTCCTTGAAAGGAAACTTATGACCAACCTAGACAGCATATTAAAAAGCAGAGACATTACTTTGCCAACAAAGGTCTGTCTAGTCAAGGCTATGGTTTTTCCAGTGGTCATGTATGGATGTGAGAGTTGGACGATGAAGAAAGCTGAGTGCCGAAAAATTGATGCTTTTGAACTGTAGTGTTGGAGAAGACTCTTGAGAGTCCCTTGGACTGCAAGGAGATCCAACAAGTCCATCCTAAAGGAGATCAGTCCTGGGTGTTCATTGGAAGGACTGATGTTGAAGCTGAAACTCCAATCCTTTGGCCACCTGTTGCGAAGAGCTGACTCATTTGAAAAGACCCCGGTGCTGGGAAAGATTGAGGGCAGGAGGAGAAGGGGACGATAGAGGATGAGATGGTTGGATGGCATCATCGACTCGATGGACATGGGTTTAGGTGGACTCTGGGAGTTGATGATGAACAGGGAGGCCTGGCGTGCTGCGGTTCATGGGGTTGCAGAGAGTCGGACAAGACTAAGTGACTGAACTGAACTGAACTGAATGTGTCAATGGGGGTTTCCCTGATGGCCTGGGCAGTAAAAACTCTGCTTGCAATGCAGGAGACCTGGGTTCAATCCCTGGGTTGGGAAGATCCCCTGGAGAAGGGAATGGCTACCTACTCCAGTGTTCTGGCCTGGAGAATTCCATGGACTATACAGTCCATGGGGTGGCAAAGAGTCGAACGTGACTGATTGACTTTCACTTTCAATGCGTCAATGAAGGTTCATCAGTGGTAACAAATGAGCCATTCCAGTGTGGAATGTTGATAATGGGGAAGCTAAGCATGGGGTTGGAAGGTATATGGAAAATCCCTGGGAACTAAAAACTGATCCTAAAGAGGAGGAGAGAGAAAGAAACCCTGAAGGAGGTGACAGAGTGAGTCATGTGCATATCTGGGGAAGATTTCTTGTTAATCTTCCTATAGCACTGAAGTCATACGGAACTTACTTCAGTTACTTGAGTGCACTATTTTCCTTTTTAACTCCTGGTCTTCCCATGTGTTATTTCCTTCACCCATAACTAAACCCTCACCCCCCTCCCTGGCACCCCAGCCCACCTCACTCCCACTGAAACCTCCTTATTAACTCCTCATTTAGTCATCAGATCTTAGCTTAGATGCCACTTCTTCATATTTCCCTAGTCTGGGGGTAAGTACACCTTCCTTGTGCTTCCTGTGTCCCTCACTCCCCACTCCAACACACTTGATACACTGTAAGTGCTTGACACTCTGTAAGATGATGGCCTTTTAGGGTGATTGTTGTTCATTAGGTAGATTGTACTCTCTGTGAAGATAGAGCCAGATCCATGACAGTGACAAACATGTCCAACAGAGCAATGGACACTTGTTTGGAATCAATGCGTATCTACCCAACACATGAAGAAATTCTGCTCCATCACCAAATAGCAGTCACATCAGTCCTCTGGGTCTCTGTTTCCTCATCTATAAAATACCTCTCTTGGAGGATTATGGTAAGGATCACAAATGCGCCATGCCAACCACCTAGCAGAGTAAGTTCTATATAAGTATGGGTCACAGTCTAGTGATAGGAATTTGTTCCTTTACAAGACAGTCCATTCTATTCTATCATCGAGCAGTTTTATTCAGGAGAAAACTGTTGCCTTGAAACTGGCAAAACTGGGCATTAATACCTTCTATGGGTAAGCCCCATTTTAATTTTTCAATCCCAGTTAGATTTTAGAATACAAGAGTCAAATATTGGCCAAATTCTTCTTTTCTGGCTCCCTCCCTCTGTTCCTTCCCTCTTTCCTTCTTTCCCTTCTTTTATCAGGTTTATTGAGATATAATTTATGTGTAGTAAATCGCATCCTTTTTCAAAGCACTTTTCTATGAATTTTGACAAATGTATGCATTCTTACTACCTCCCCCACACGCCAGTCAAGAGATTTTAACTTTCTATTAATTATCTGTTGATGACAACTCAAAGCAGTGTACAGTGCTTGTGATGCTTCCACTTCTGCTAAAACGCGATTCCCTAATTTCAAATGATTCTGGCTTATTTTCTCAGTGTTTGGGACATGGACATCCAAAGGGGTACCTGTGGTTTGGACTGAGTCTATGCTAATCTAAAAGGTTGATATTCCAAAGTCATGTTATCCTGCATTTGGATTCCTTTATGAATGTCTCAGAGCAGAAACTGTGAACAGTCAAGGATAACTCTTTAGCTTCACTTGGGGCCGTGAAGGTCAAATTCCTTTCTTTTCTCTAATAGAAATAGAAAAAGGAAGATAGCAAGATTTATAAAAAGAGAGATTTTTAACAAGAAATTTACACGTTTTTCACTATGATCCTGCCATTTAAGATGGTTGTTCTCTTGCTCTCTGCACACCCCCTGCTCAACCAGTGCCACTTCACTTACACCCTACTTACCTGACTAAATTTCTGTCTTAATTATAGAGCTGAATCAGGAAATGCCTACATACTTTCCCCCGGCACCAGTTTATGATTGTTCTAAACTTTAGATCAGAAAGGGTCCACTATGATAGCTTATCAAAGGGGCAGTGAAGGGTCTGCTCTTCTCCTGGTTTCCGTGGTAACCAATGTGTCAACCTGACATCAATCTATAACTGGAAACCTACCCCTTGCTCCCCATAGCAAAGACTTCGGAACACGGTGGGGCGTTGCTCCAGGACCCTGTTTCAGACAAGTAAGATTCCCATCCATTCAACCATCTACATCTCTGTTGATGACTCAGGGCTCTTTCTTCGGTCTTGAGGCTGATCAAGCACAGGGCTTGTAGACCTACAGGGTACAGTCCGACACTCACCCTGCTCTAAATTTTTATCATATTTAATGTCAGCACCATCTGTTATTTTAATGTTTCCAATTTGCTGCTTCTTTGTGTTTGTCTCATTGATTCAAATATAAGATGGGGAGTTTTTCCTTGTGTTTCTTTCCTCCTGCATAATGAGGACTAGCCCAGCGTCAGGCATACAGAAGTCACTCAATAAATGCTCTTGTGAGAGACTGACTTGTGGGAGGAAGTGACTTTTAGTGAATTCATGGAAAGGTTGTAAGTGCCCAGATCAGGATTTCAGGACAGAACCTTTATCAGAATGTCAGAACTTTTGGTTTATTTCAAATTAATTCAATTAATTTAAATCATTATGATGAATGATGCTTCTGCCAGCACCTAGCAACATCGTGTGACAAATATAGACATCTAGGAAAGTGGATTATCTCAAAAGATCAAGGTAGAGTTTTGGTTCTGTTTGTGGGTGTGAAAAAATGAAAGAAGGAAGCATTTGTGGCTCTTGAGGTAAAGTGATGCTGGCTTCCAGTTCTTTCCCTCAATCCCCTTCATTGTGTATGTCATTGTCGAGAATGCTAAACCACCAGGGTGATGCAGGGGAATCCCATAGGCAAACATGATATTAGAACATGTTCTCAGAAGGGTCTCTGGAAGAGATTTTCTGGACATCCTGGCTACCTAGTAGTGTGTGAAAGTTGCTCAGTTGTGTCTGACTCTTTGTGACCCCATGGACTATACAGTCCATGGAATTCTCCAGACCAGAATACTAGAGCGGGCAGTCATTCCCTTCTCCAGGGGATCTTTCCAATCTAGGGATTGAACCCAGGTCTCCCACCTTGCAGGCAGATTCTTTACCATCTGAACCACCAGGAAAGCCTAGTAGTGTGCATGCTATAAAGTCCCCCAAATCAATCTGGTGCCAAATAATGCAGTCATACATTCTGGGATCTTATGTGAGAATATTAAAAAAAAAATCCTCTACTCTTTCTCAACTACAGTGAATGTAGCCAACCACAAATATTTCCAAAGAAGTCACAGAAATTTTAATGTTATAAGAAAGTCAGAAGGTCAGGGTAGGGCCTATACCAACACATGCATAAGAGGCAAAGAAAATTGCCCAGAGACATGTATCTAAAATCTTTCCTCTACAAGCTGATCTTTTTGTATCAGCTTCCCACCAGTCATTCCTTTGAGCTAAAATATTAAAGACTTATGCAAAAATGCCTATTGTTGTTTAGAATTTCTTAGTTATTAGTGCTTAGGTGTGGATTAGTTAGCCATTATTGTCTCAGTTGCTTCCCTTGTGGCTCAGTGGTAAAGAATTCACCTGTCCATGCAGGAGAGGCAGGTTTGATCTCTGGTTTGGGAAGATCCACTGGTGAAGGAAATGGCAATCCATTCCAATATTCTTGCTTGGGAGATCCCATGGACAGAGGAACCCGGTGGGCTACAGTCCACAGAGTCAAGAAGAGTCAGACACAACTTAGTGACTAAAAACCACCACCAACAACAAATTGTTTCAAATAATTACCTGGTGCCACAGTGGGTAGTGGAAACAAAGGTCAGAACAATTTTCAATAAGGTTTGGGCCAGGAGGTAAGGTCCAGGGCATGGCACGTTTCTGCTGAGGCTGTGCCTCTATGGGGGAAACGCTGGAAACCCTGAGAAGTCTGGGTTTGACATAAGGGGGAAGAGAACAGGTCTAGTAAAGAAGGTGAGTTGTGGCTGCCTTTGTGGGTTTGTTACCCAGCCAGGTTTGTTTGTCTGAGCACAGCAAGACAAAATCCTGAGGTGCCAGGGTTTGGAGCAAAGGCAGGGTTTATTCCCAAGGCAGTCAAGAGAGGAGATGGGAGAACAAGTATCAGATCCCCCTCCCTGAAAGTGAGGGGCTCAGGGTATTTATGGGATGGGGAATGAAGCTGCAGAGTGGTTTGAGGTACGGGAAGCCTGGGGAAAGGTGATTGAAAAACTGTGCAGTGGTTGTGGTTCTGGGCAGGTGTAATTAGGCTCCAGGCCTCTGCACATTCAAATGTAGAGGTGCTTAGCATCATCTGAGGGTGGAGTTTTGGGCTCCTCTGAGGTCAGAAGATCATGAGTGGATCCTCACACATGTCCAGTTGGAGAGTCCGTGGTCCTAACTAGTCCCAACCAGTTCAGTTCTGACTAGACACAGCTGATTCCACGTTCCTGAAAAACCACTTGTGCAAATATTGTTTAGGCTACAAGACACTTGGAGGAATTGCAAGTCTTAAAATGAGCTTGAGTAGTGAAGGCAGGTGAAATGGATTTGACTAATAATTACCCACAGCTTCAGTTTTTCATCTAGAGTGCCCTCAAGATGGCCTTGTAACTGTGTAGAGAGTGGAAAAGCTGTGAACCTGGGTGGTCTTTGCAGTTGGGTCACTCTGGGGGCATGTGTGTCTGCACATGGTGGTAAGAACTGGATAACTTTTGTGATACATGAAGACAGCATCCTTTTTGAGAGGACTTCTTTGAGTGAAATTCCAGGTCTGATCTTAGCTCAGAGAATGAACCACAGTGAGGCTGGGATCACATAGGTGCAGACTTTATCCTTCACAAAATAAGGAAGGGGGTGGTTTGTTCCTTATCTCTTTTTGATATACATGGCACTCTTCTATTTCCTTGTCATTCTCTCTCAATCTCTGCTCCTAATGTAGAGGGAGACTTCCTATTAAAAATACTCTCTAGGTTCAGTTTGAGTAATCATGTCATTTGTTGGATGTTATGTAGAATAGCCATCACCTCACTTCTTGTTCTTTTCATTTTACTCCAGGCCATTCCTATAAAATGTTGGAGAGTATGTGTGTGTGTGTGTGAGAGAGACAGACAGACAGACTCAGATAGACCACAATATTTAATGGAATTACAGGGA